>NC_083331.1:0-5117500 GCF_963455315.2 Globicephala melas | reverse complement strand
GGACAATCCCTGGGGTGTTAAAGGAGCCACCTGGCTTTGCGCATTTGACTGAAGACAAAAGGCCCACGGGGGCGACGGGGTTTTTGTTCTCAGGTTTGTTTTCTCTCGGTCAGTTCCCTTGTGGGAGAGCAAGGTGCGTTCAGCTTGTCCTCCCAGTCAGACTTCTTTCCTTCCAGGTCCACATCGCACAGACACACCTGCTCCGGGGAGGGAGGTGGCGCTTTAACTCCCCTGCCACCGTCCTGCAAAACCTGGAAAGTTGGGTGGCTGAACGTGCCGCCCCCGCGGGAAGGAGGCGACAGCCCGCTCTGAGCGCGTGCTTCTGGAGATAGGTGCAGACGCCTCTGGGGTGTGCCAAGAGGGACCAGCTCTGATAGTCCCTGGCACCCCCGGCCTGCTGCGCACAAGGGGGTGCAGTCACTTGGCCAGAGTGCGTTCCAGGTGGGCGCCAGGCACCCGCTCCAGTCGCTCCTCCCACCAAGAGCACGCGCCACACGTGTGGGCAGCAGTGGGCTGCCCTTCCCCCTCGCCTTCCACCAGCAGGAGGGCAGGGGCGCGCAGCAGAACTTGGAAGTGGACAGTTGCCTTCTCCCCGGGGCTCCAGCATGTTTCTGCGCCTCCCTCGGTGTCCTGCCCGAAGGAACTGTCTCTAGGCTACCCAGAAGGGAGGGGCTCCTTTCACTTGCTTATGCCCACTCTTCCTGAAACCCTCAGGGTTAAAGAGCGTCGTCAAGAGAAGATGAAGGTGAAACACGCCTCCCTGCGTCTGCTTCCTCCCTATTCTGTTGGTACAGGCCGCTGGGGCCTGGCTTTTGGCCTCTCTGAATGTGGGAGTTCTCAGGGAGATGGGGGACCACAAAGGTCCTTATTCTCAAATGGGGCACCTCTAAAGCAAGGCATGGGCTTTTCCAGGAGGAGTGGGGTTCTGTTCCAGAGGAAGAGGGTGAATGGAAGTTGCTTGCCCCAGCTGGTGTCTGACTGTGCTGGTGGGATGATGCGCGGGCCCCCAGCTAGGGTGGAGACGTGGTCCTGAGAGACCATTCCAGGAACTGGTCTGCAAAGAGGCTGCGTCTGTCCTGGGAGAAAAGTTTATAAAGGGCAACGCACAAACCCACCACGTTCCCTTGCACCTCCCAGCTGCCTGGGGCTGAACGGGCTGCCCCGTCACCTCCCATCCCGGCTCGTCCCCAGGTGGTTGGGTATGTCTTCCAACTTTTACGGCAACCTTATGAGATGGGTATATACGACCCCCTCTCGCAGAGGAGACTGTGGCTCCTAGGTGTAAAGTACTGCTTGCCCAAGGAAGTCACGCAGCTCTGAAGGCGGATGTAAGATTTTAACCCGATTTGCCTGACTTCCAAATCATGCTTTTGCTGCAATTCCAGAATTTTCTACTCAAGCTCTGACACATGGTGGCCTAAAGGCACTAGCTTCCCTCAGAAAACCATGGACTAAAGTCCCTTGGCCTTCTCCCCCGCGCCTTACCTCACCAAGTGTCCTCCTCACAGCTTCCCAGGGCTTCTCGTATCCTCTCCTTTACTTCGTGTTGACCATACAGCGGTGCCTGCTTCTGATCAATGACATCTGCTGTCCGGTGCCCATTTTTCCTTCTTTGAGTAATATCTGATAATATCACATCCATTTCCAGTGGAGGGCCCGCCGCTGCCCCACCCTCAGTCTGCCAGATCCTGGGCTGGGTGTGTGACCTAGGGCTCACCAAGGAGAACTCTGCCTGTCCTGCCACGTTGATCAGCTGGGGGACATAGGACAAAGCTGAACCAATAGATCGCACCCTAGGATTTTTGCTGGAGGTAATTGTTTCCCCTGGTGGGCTTGCTAAACTGGTAAGACGTAAGCCCAGAAAGCCTGGTGGTCTTCCTTTGCTACTGAGTATAAACAGCTTGCTCTACCGTAAGCTCCACTAGGGCAGGGGATTTTGTCTTGTTCACCGTATCCCCAGGATTTAGAACAGGGCCCCTGTTTACTGCATCCTCAGGGCCCAAGAATGAAGCGAACTCAGAGAAAAACAAGCTAAGAGAGACAGGAGTCTGACATCATCACCTGAGCACCTGGGTGCAGCTGTGCCTGAAGGCGTTACCTTCTCCTTGGTGCTCAAGTCAGTCTGTACTGGCCTTCTGCCACTTGTAACCAGGAGAGCCTTGACCAACATAAGCAAAGCAACTTAACTTTCCTGATGAAGCTTCCTGCAGGGGAAATCACCCCCAAACAGCAGCCTCCCCCAGGACCTCACACAGGTCCCTCCTTTTCTGAAGTTCCTTCAGTTCCTTGGCTTGTACACTCCTTGATGGTAGCGATTAGACTTCCTTTGTGTTATTTAAATTCTCCATGGCCTTTCAGTGAAGACTCTCTTCACTGTGGAGGCCCCGGGAGGTATTGGTGACTCGCTGGACTCGGAGGCCAGGGTGCGGGGCTGCTTCTGCCTTTTTGTAAACTGAGAACTGTCCTTTCCGTGCTCATTGCTGTTTCTGGCGTGTGTTATTCGCTCGATAAGTATTTGTTGGGTGAATGAACAGCAGAAGTGTGCGCACCCCTTCTAGATTTTGTGAGGAAAGCAGCCCTGGGAATTTAAATATCTGTCCCCCATAAGCAGCTCCCCTTCTTTTCTCCTGTCTCCCCTTCCAGCTTGAAGTTTGCCCCAGGTTGCCTTTGTCCGGCCTCCTTGGGGCTATAGAGTACCGGGGCCGGGGCAGGGGTTGTGGTCCAGGTGTGAAACGCTTTGCCGCATCATGTCTGTTGGTGCGTCTGCTCCAGGCTGGGCGTCTTCCAACGACTCCCTCCAGCATCTTATTCATATTTGATGATTCAGCATCTTGGAGAACACCTGCCTTATAGAAAGCTCCGATCAAATGTTTCCTGAATGAATGAATGCGTGAATGAACCCAGCCTCCTGCTGCCCAGTCCCGACTCTAGGCTTCCGTGGCCAGATTCCTGTTCTGGAGAGATGACCCCTCTGATGTCACGGACGGGGTGGAGCCATGACCACCACTCTCTGCCCAGCTGGCCGCCCATCCCTCAATGCCACCCGCTTGTCCTCTCAGGGTTTTCCTGCCCCTGGACCAACCCCAGGCTCCCCGCTCCATCACTGCTTGGTACTCTCCCCTGGGGGAGTGGGCACCCTGCTGTGGCAAGGGGGCTGTCTCTGGCTCTAGCTCCACAGGCTGACCTGCAGTGGGGTGGTATTTGGGGGCTGTGGACAAAGCTGTCTTTAAAAAGAGGCAGCATGGGGATTCCCTGGTGGCGCAGTGGTTGAGAGTCCGCCTGCCGATGCAGGGGACACGGGTTCGTGTCCCGGTCCGGGAGGATCCCACATGCTGCGGAGCGGCTGGGCCCGTGAGCCATGGCCGCTGAGCCTGCGCGTCCGGAGCCTGTGCTCCGCAACGGGAGAGGCCACGGCAGGAGAGGCCGGCATACCGCAACAAACAAACAAACAAACAAACAAAAAAGAGGCAGCATGGAATGAAGCCACATGAGCAAGCCCAGGTGAAACCAGCAGAGGACGCACCCAACTTGCCCATGTAAATGTTAGAAATAAATCGTTTTAAGCCAATAAATAAATAAATAAAAAGAGGCAGCACGGTGCAGGGATTGCAGTGAAGAAATGAGGTTCCAGCCCCGCTCTTTCACACCCTGGATGGGACGGGTCACCTCTGTGGGTTTCCACTTCCCCAGCTGGAAGGTGGCCGGAGCCTGGGAGGCTGGGAGGGAGACTAGATGAGCTCCAAGTGGCCAGCATCTGAGTCGCCTGCCCCTTTCTCTCTTCCCTGGGGGAGAGACCAGTTTGGTGTGCCTGGGAGCAGGAAGGAGACAGGCAGGTGGAGAAGCTGGACCGCGTGGGAGTGCCCAGGTAGGCCGGGTCCTGCTGTCGTGCTGATGAGTTGAGAGTGGATCCGGGGGCGCGTCCAAGCCAACGCCAGGCCCTGTGGTTCTTCCTCCAAAACAGATCTTGAAGTCCACCTACTTCTTCCCGTCTCTGCGGCTCAGACCGCCGCGTTTTGCAGCTGGACCACTGCGCCTGCTTCCCGACTCATTCACGATGAGTTCACGGCGCTCGTGCTCGCTGCAGGCAGTCTCCCAGCACTGTGGGTGCGTGTGTGCGACGGCAGAACTGCCGCTTCTCCGAGCTGCGGTTGAGTGGGAGGGTCGGACCTAAACAGATATCTAACTAACCTTGCCAGACGGACAAGAAAGAATGTGAGCGATGACAGAGAACAAGCGGAGAGGAAGCCGTGTGGGCAGGGCTGTCAGTGCCCCTGGAGGGAGCTGACACTTTAGCTGAGATGGAAGGATTTGCAGAAAGTGACCAGGGGGAAAGCTGGGAAGGGTGTTACAGGAGAGGGAACAGCATGTGTAGGGCCCTCAGGCGGGAAGGAGCAGTCTGGGTCTGAGAAAGAGAGGGGAGACCCTGGCAGCCGCCTGCGTGAGCGAGGCGAGCGTGGGAGCGATGGGGATGGGCCTGGCCAGGGGGTGGACCAGGCAGACCTCAGAGGGAGGTCAGAGTTCAGCGGTCACCAAGTTCTGGGGAGGGTTCGAGGGAGGCCCAGTCTGTGTTGCATGCATCTTCTCCCGAGTGGGGGATGGAGACTGGGAACCGGGTGAGGAGACTGTCCCGATGACTGGAGAGTGAGGCTGGCCGCTGTGAGGAGAGAGGAGGGAGGACAGGAACAGACTGGGTGTGTTTAGAGCAGGTGGACATGGCGGGCATGGTGATGGGATGGACGAGGGGACTGAGATGAGGGCCGCCCGGCACTTCCTGGCTTGAGAAGCTGGCCCGCAGGCGGTGGTGCTTCTTCCTGAGGTGGGAAGCTTGCCTGGGGGTCCTGGGGGCTCAGAGGAGGGCTGAGGCGCCACGAGAGCCCTCAGTCCTCTCTCTAGCCCCGGCCTTGGATTCTCCTCTCCAGCCAGCGACTCCCTGGCTCCACCCACCGTGCTGGGCAGGCTCCTACCACAGGCCCTGCACTGGTTCCTCCCTTTGCCCGGAGATCCACAGGCCTCACTCCCTCCTCCCCTTCAGGCCTCTGCTCAGAGCCCAGGTGCTCAGGGGAGCTCCCCCGACCTCCTTGTTTACAGCTGCACCACCCTGCTTTGTAGTCTGTGATTTCCCCCACCGCATCCATCGCCATCTATGGTAAATATATAACAAACGACTAGTTTTTTAAATTGAATTATAGTTGATTTACAGTGTTGTGTTAATTTCCGCTGTACAGCAAAGTGATTCAGTTATACACATATATACGTTCTTTTCTCATCGTTTTTTCCACTCTGGTTTATCACAGGATATTGAATATAGTTCCCTGTGCTGTACTGTAAGAACTTGTTGTTTATCCATTCTATATATAATAGTTTGTATCTACCAACCCCAAACTCCCACTCCATCCCTCCCCTACACCTCCCACCCCCCTCCCCCTTGGCAACCACAAGTCTGTCCTCTACATCTGTGAGTCTGTTTCTGTTTCGTAGATAAGTTCATTTGTGTCATATTTTAGATTCCACGTATAAGTGATACCGTATGGTATTTGTCTTTCTCTGTCTGACTTACTGCACTTAGTATGATAATCTCTAGGACCATCCGTGTTGCTGCAAATGGCATTATTTCATTCTTTTTAACGGCTGAGTAATATTCCATTGTATATATATGTACCACATCTTCTTTTTTTTTCTTGTGCGGTACACGGGCCTCTCACTGTTGTGGCCTCTCCCATTGCGGAGCACAGGCTCCGGACGTGCAGGCTCAGTGGCCATGGCTCACGGGCCCAGCCGCTCCACGGCATGTGGGATCTTCCCGGACTGAGGCACAAACCCGCGTCCCCTGCATTGGCAGGCGGACCCTCAACCACTACGCCACCAGGGAAGCCCATGAGCCACATCTTCTTTATCCGTTCATCTATCAATGGACATTTAGGTTGTTTCCATGTCTTGGCTGTTGTGAATAGTGCTGCTAGTAACATTGGGGTGCGGGTATCTTTTTTTTTTTTTTCCACGGTACGCGGGCCTCTCACAGTTGTGGCCTCTCCCGTTGCGGAGCACAGGCTCCAGACGCACAGGCTCAGAGGCCATGGCTCACGGGCCCAGCCGCTCCGTGGCATGTGGGATCTTCCCGGACCGGGGCACGAACCCGTGTCCCCTGCATCGGCAGGCGGACTCCCAACAACTGCGCCACCGTGGAAGCCCGCATGTATCTTTTTGAATTAGAGTTTTGTCCGGATATATATCCAGAAGTGGGATTGCTGGATCATATGGTAGTTCTATTTTTAATTTCTTGAGGAACCTCCATACTATTCTCCACAGTGTCTGTACTAACTTACACCAACAGTGTAGGAGGGTTCCCTTTTCTCCACACCCTCTCCAGCATTCAAACAAGTTATTTTTTATGTTTATTGTTTATTGCCTGTCTCCTCTCACTAGAACGGGAGCTCCAGGAGGGCAGGAATTTTGTCCATCTTGTTCACTGTGGTAGCCCAAGCCCTGAGAACCATGCCTGACAAATAATTTGCCTCTGAAGTTTGTTGAATGAATAAATGACTCACTTTGGAACGTGGTGGCTTTCAAAGCCAGGGTACTGAAGAGAGTGTAAAGTAAGGAGAAAATTCCAGGGGAGGAGAAGGGGGGGTAAGTTGAGGAGAGCCAGCCACGGACATGGGGAGGGATAGCCCACCAGGTGAGGGGACACCAGGAGTAAATGTCCTCACGGAGGCTCAGCCCCTCCAGCTGCTCCCCGGCCAGGACAGTCTCTCATGCTCTCAGGTCTTGGTCAGCCTGACACCATGTGGCTTCTCGTTGGCTCAGTGGTGCCCAGATCCTGCACCTGGCGTCCAGCTGCTCTCTCGGGCCACGTTTCTCCACACCTCCCTGCCCCTGACACTGCACCCACGACCTGAGGGCATTCATTGGCTTGGCCTCATGCTAAGTCACCTGTCACTTCCTGCAAGTGCCGACCTCTTCTCCTGGCTCCTGGACATTCTCTGCTGTTCCCGGGACACCCGCGTCCTGTCTACCCAGAGCCTCCCCCTGCTGAGTCCTAACCCTGTCCAGGGCTCAGTGGAGATGAGGCTTCCTCCTGCAGGTCTGGCCTGGAGCACTGAGCCTGGGCCAGGGACCCATCCAGTGCCTGCGTGCATGTGTGTGGATGTGTGTGTGCATGTGTTTGGTGTGTGTGGATGTGTGTGTGATGTGTGGTGTATGATGTGTGTGATGTGTGTGTGATATGTGTGTGTCGTGTGTGTGTGATGTGTGGTGTGTCATGTGTGTGTCTTGTGTGTGATGTGTGGTGTATGATGTGTGTGTGTTTGGTGTCTGTGATATGTGTATGATGTGTGGTGTATGACGTGTGTGTGTGATGTGTGTGTTTGATGTCTGTGATATGTGTGTGTGATATGTGTGTATGATGTGTGATGTGTATGATGTGTGTGATGTGTGTGCGCGATGTGTGGTGTGGTGTGTGCGTGACGTGTGTGATGTGTGTGTTGTGTGTGATGTGTGGTGTGTGATGTGTGTCGTGTGTGTGTAAGAGATGTGTGTCGTGTGTGTCTTGGTATGTGTGTGTGTGATGTGTGGTGTGTGATGTCTGTGATATGTGTGTGTGATGTGTGTTTGATGTCTGTGATTGTGTGTGTGTGTGTGTGTCGTGTGTGTGTGAGAGAGAGATGTGTGTTGTGTGTGTGTCTTGATATGTGTGTGTGTGATGTCTGTGATGTGTGTGTGATGTGTGTGTGATGTGTGTGTGGTGTGTGATGTGTGTGTGTGTTGTGTGTGTGTCTTGTGTGTGTGCACGCTCCCGGTTCATCCCCCACCACGGCATTTCTGTGAAATAAGTTTCTAACTGTCAACAGTGTGCTGGGCGTGATGCTAAGTGCATGGCTGTGTTAGCACATCAGTGGTCCGTCTCAGCTCCGAGGTGGCACCGCTCTCCCCATCTCACAGATAGGCAGGAGCTGATTGCCCGCAGGAGGCGGGGCAGATGTGGAGCCCCAGGTGCTCTGACCCCGGGTCCACACTCTCCACCCTTAGGCGCGTGGCCCCCTCTGGATGCCCGTGCCTTCTCTCCAGCTAAGGGATTCTTAGCAGGAGGTGATTTTGCCCCCAAGGGAGGCAGTTTGATGTCACAACTCTGGGGTGCAGGTGCTGTGGTACCGAGTGGGTAGATGTCAGGGGTGCTGCTGAACAACCCACGATACGCAGGGCGGCCCCCCAGAGAGAATGCCGGCAGTGCTGAGGTGGGATCCCCCCCAAGGCATGCGCTCCCCTCCGCGACCTCCTGGCCCCTGCCCCGCTCTCTCCATAGGCTGGAGCACCGAAGCCGGTCAGCTTGCCGTCCTGGGTCCTCTTCTCTGCCTCACGCAGTCCAGGGCCTGCAGACTGGCCTTTCTGACGACTCTCAGATTGGCGGCTCACATTCCCTGTGGCCAGTCAGTTGCGTCTGAGCCATTGCCTGTCGCCACCCCCAGAGACAGCGGCCAGCTTCCACCACCTCCCTCTGGGGTCTGCCGTGCCCCTGCCACTCTCCCCCTGCAAGTCACTCTCTACTTTGCAGCCAGAGCCTCCTGGCGATGCCTGATCCCGGTGTGTCCCTCCCCTGCTTAAACCCTCCACAGCTTCCTGTCCTGCAGGCAGGAACTCCAGCCTCTTCCCGTGGCCCAGGAGACCCTGCTTCCTCCGGCCTGCTGGACGCCTGCGATCACAGCTGGTCCACCTCCCACTGGCCTCCCTTCTGCCCCTTTAGGTGCCATGCCCGTCGTGCTTCCTCCCTGCCATGGCCCGTCCCTCTCATTATTCAGGTCTTAGACTCCTGGGATGAGTCTGCACCCCAGCGTCTCCCCTGTTCCTCTTTCCCAGAGGGTTCTTGTCACGTGTGCCCGTTCACGTGTTCAGCACCCGTCTGCTCTCCCTGGAGCGTGAGCTGCCTGAGGGCAGGGCGCTGCCTCCTGTTTTCTGTTGACTCTGCAGCACCCTGTGCAGTGCCTGGCACACAGCAAGTGTTTGGAAGGATTTCTAGGAATGCATGTGAGTTGGAAGTTGTAACAGGTTGGAGGTTTGTCCTTGTGAACAACCAAGGTCCCTTCTCTTACCAGCTTCCTCTCGTCCCCGAGTCTCCCCTCCCTTTTTGTCCTATTTCCTTTCATTTCTGTTGACAGAACTGTGAATGCCTGTGCCAGCTGCCTGTTCAGCATCTCCACCTGGATGTCTGATGGGCTTCGTCAACGTAACATGGCCAAAACGCAGCCCTTGAAAGATCCCCCATTCGTCCCCACCCCGACCTGCATATCCCCCGTCTCCTCCGTCTCAGGAGATGACAGGACAATTGATCCAGCTGCTCAGGCCAAAAAATCTACTTCTCGCTCAGGATTCTGCTCCCATTCTCACATCCAACCCAACAGCAAGTACTGACTTCCCCCGCAGAGTGCGTTCTGTCACTACACTTCCCACCCCTCTAGCCCAGCTGCCACAAACTCTGCCCTGGACTACTGTCATTGCCCCCTAACTGGCCGCCCTGCTTCTAATCTAGTTGCCCTACATTCTGTTCTCTTCAGAGCAGCCTTTCAAAAACATAAATCAGACGATTTCACTCCCCTGTTAAGAATTAGCCAATGAATAGTTATTATTCTAATAGTTTTAGAATAAAATCTAACCCTTGGGCTTCCCTGGTGGCGCAGTGGTGAGAGTCCGCCTGCCGATGCAGGGGACGCGGGTTCGTGTCCCGGTCCGGGAAGATCCCACATGCCGCGGAGCGGCTGGGCCCGTGAGCCACGGCCGCTGAGCCTGCGCGTCCTGAGCCTGTGCTCCGCAACGGGAGAGGCCACAGCAGTGAGAGGCCTGCGTACCGCAGAAACAAAACAAACAAAAATCTAACCCTCTTACCCTGCTCTTAAGTCTCCTTACGATATGGCCTCTCCCTACTTCTCCAGCCCCAGCTGGGGCCCCTCTTTGCCCCTTGCCTCCACCTAGATTGGCCTTCTTCCTCTACCTTGCACTGCTAAAGTCTCTGCCTGCCCTGGGGCCTTTGCACATGCTGGGCCTTCTGTGTGGAATGCCCTCTTCCAGCTCTTGCCATTTCCATCTCCTTCTCATTTTTCAAGTTTCCGCTGGACGGTCCTTCTTGGCAGGAGCCCCTCTGACCGCTCTACCGAAAGTGACCACAGCTGCATACTCTTTATAACACGCCCGTTTCCTTTGGCGGCCTATGTCTTGTTTATTTATGTGCTTTGGGGCTTCTTTCCCCCACTGGTGTGAACGCAGTGACCTTGTCTCTTCTGGTCGCTGCCATATGCCTAGAACCACCGGTCTAGTGCATCGAAGGAACGCAGTAGATCGTGTCTGGTGAAGACACGTGGCTTAAAAATGTTTGGGGTTGAGGCATAGTTCCCAACAGTAGTGTTCGCCTTTCAGTGGGGACATTTGAGGAACTTTTTCATTAAAGAGACTGAAGCTATTAAAACTCCCCTGAAGGGGCTTCCCTGGTGGTGCAGTGGTTGGGAGTCCGCCTGCCGATGCAGGGGACACGGGTTCGTGCCCCAGTCCGGGAGGATCCCACATGCCGCGGAGCGGCTGGGCCCGTGAGCCATGGCCACTGAGCCTGCGCGTCCGGAGCCTGTGCTCCGCAACGGGAGAGGCCACAGCAGTGAGAGGCCCGCATACCGCAAAAAAACCCAAAAAACCCCCCAAAACAAAAATACCAATAAAAAAAACCTCCCCTGAAGATCTAGGGCTTTACTGTTTACAAAGTACATGCACATGGTCTCCCGTGTGATGATGGGGAATTCATTTAATAAACATTCATTGTGCTTTACTGCGTTCCAGTCCCTCACTGATGGGAGTCGGTGAGACACCGATGAAGAGTCCTCGTGCTCTTCATCCACGGGGCTACTGCTTCAGAGCGGACTCCCAAGGCCTGTTGTTGAGGTGAATGCAGCCCCAGGTGCAGAACTAGGGGAGCCGTTTGTGTCCTGACTGTACTACTCTGGGCTGTGTGACCTGAGGCAAGTTGCTTGGCTTCTCTGAACTGAAGCTCGTGTGGAAAATAGAGATAATAGTAATAAAGAGCTTGAAGGATTAAGGATCTCCTTCAACCCATTTCTCCTCCTACTGGCTCCATCGTCCCTGCTCCCAGCTCTCCTGAGTTCTCTCCTGCCTGCCCACAGCCGAGCCTGGCCTGCATCCCCAGCAGAACCTTCACGGGGAGGCTCGGTTCTGAGAGCCTGCCTTCCTGGCACGTGCTCATCCGCTGAGCTCGTTTCTTGTCCATGCCGGCTGCACAGGCTGGGGTTGTCCTGCAGGAACGTTTGTGTGTATCAGAGGTCAGGGCTTTTAACTTGAAAGAGCAGGTCTTTCGTGGAGGACCCTAGTTCTGCAGCAGACAGACGAGAAAGAAATTCCTTGGCAGGGTGAAGGGGCCCTTTGCTGTGACCCTCAGATCACATAGAAGGCAGTCGGCTCTCCGTCATGGTTTGTACCTGCAACAACAGTCTAGACAGCATGCGTGAGGTGAGTGTGTGACACCTGCCAGTCTCCCCCGGCCACTCTTGCCTCCCTCCCATCAATTTCCCTGCTGCAGCCTAGGTGGGTCCTTCAAAACACAGGTGTGATTGGGTCAAGCCTCTGCTTAAAACTCTACAATGGGTTCCACTGCTCTTAGAACAAAACCCCAGTCATTAATCCAGCCAAGCAGGTTCAGCATTAGGCTCCTGCCCGCCCCTCCCATCTTCCCTCTCCAGGAGCTGCCGTGCCCTTTGCACTCCCATCCCTGGGCCTCTCAGTTCCTAGAGAGGGCCCCGTGCCCTGTGACCACAGGTCCTTTGCACAGGCTGCCCTTCCCATCACTTCCTTCCACACCTAGATCTTGGCCTAGTTAACACCTTCTCATCCTTAAGATCTCAGGTCCCTCCCGGTCCGAGTTGGAGTTTTCTCTTCTCCCTTCGTCATCTGATTGTGGCTTTTCCTCTAATTTGTGGTGATTTGCTTAAAGTCCTTATTCCCCCCTCAAATCCTATCATGATAGTTTTTCTCACCACTACCCGATGTGTAGACTAGTTGTGCTGAGCGAATCCTTGTTGAGGAAGCAGGTGTATGAGCGGGGCGGGGGGGTCAGAGTCAGCCAGGAAGTTCAGGAGAGGCACCAGGGCTCCGTGGCTGCCTGGCCGTGCCTGGGGAGGCCTAGAAAAGGCCACAGCCCCAGGAGGGGCAGTTCGTGTGGCCTTTTACACCAAGGCAGCCCTGGAAGAATTGCCACATCTGACTGAGAAGCTGATTCCATGCCCAGGGGCGTCTCTGCATGAAGAGAAGATCTGAACACGTACTGGATGCCTTTGTCAGCTCAGGCTGCTGGGACAAAACACCACAGGCTGAGTGGCTTACACCGCAGAAATTCATTTCCTCATGATTCTGGAGGCTGGAAGTCCGAGATCAGGGTGTCACCAGGGTTGGTTTCTCCTGAGGCCTCTCTCCTTGCCTTGCAGACAGCCGCCTTCTTGCTGTGTCCACACAGGCTTGTTCTCTGTGGGTGTGCGTGTCTGCGTCCAGATTTCCCTTTCTTATAAGGACACCAGTCAGAATAGCATAGGGGCTGCACTGACAGCCACGTTTTAACTTAATCACCCCTGTCAAGGCCGTCACTCCAGATACAGCCACATCTGAGGTCCTGGGGGTCAGAGCTTCAACCTATGGATTTGGGGGGATACAGTTCCTCTCATAACAATGGGTGATGGAAGTGATCTGATCCCAGACTCTAAGAGGGAACACACAGAGGCAGACCCAGACAGGGACCTAAGTTATTTCTGAATAAGACCATATACAACATTTTCATCTCCATGACCAAACTTCTACCCAAAAAAGTACAATGTGGCCAGGGAGCGTGTTACCTATTTCTCTCCCCGTGCCTGCTCTCCTCTCACATTTCCACCATCAGTCGGGGGTTCACGGGGAAGCTACTCTCCACATGGGCTGCCCGGCCCCTCAGGAGGTGCTGCTGCCTGACCCCCCCAGCGCATGCACCTGCTCCCAGGATCACAGGCAAACGGCTGTTGGGAAGCAGATGCCCTTTTCCAGGGAAGGAATCTTCGGGGCTGGCCTCCCGGACGGTGGGCTCTTCAGAGGGGTGGGTTTGAGGCAGCTGACAGAGGCCTCAGCGTGAGTTTGGAGGCAAAGGTGGGCAGGGAGCTGGAGGGGGGAGCAGAGCCCTTTCCCCCGGGGTGAGCAGGGGGCAAGCAGGGAGGTGCAGAGGCCGGGGCTGCAGCAACAGGAGGACGGAAGAGGAAACACACAGTGCTGGGACCTGGGGACACAGAGGGGTCAGACCCAGCGTCTTGCCTTGAGGAGCACTGCTTAGGTGGGGAGACACATGGGGGTGCAGAGGGCGATGCTCTGTGGTCAGAGCCCAGCCAGGCGCCGGCACAGAAAATGCACTGGACTCGTCCATGGAGTGAACGAGGCTGTGCTGCCCTGAGAGGGACGGGCTGGTCCCCTCCCACAGGAGGCTGAGTAGGAGCTGGCCAGGTTGGGAGTGGGAGGGATGGAATAGCTCCGGAGGAAGACAGCCCTGGCCCAGGCAGGGCGCAGCCAGGGCTGTGGTGTCCGCACGCCCGCCCGTCTGCACTCTGGCCATATCCTGATGGCGGCGACGTCTCACTTCAGCCTCCTGTGTGTGCATTCCAAGCCTAATTGGGCATGCCTGCTTGTACGGCCCTTTATGGTGTGCACAGCGCTGTCAGGCGTCCAAAGATGGTGTGACTGGGAATTTGGTATTCAGCTGTATTATTGAGTTCACAAACTCGACGTTTAGAAATCTAACCAAACAAGGGATTTGCAAAACAGTTTCAAACAGAGCAGCCTGACTACATTTCCCATGACAATCAGCTTGTTTACCGCTCCGAGGTGCCCCGTAACTGCTGTGGACACGCTCATTTGCATGCCAACACCCAGAATGCTTTTCCAGCCCCACTGAGCTTGGGTTCTGCCAGGGAGCTGAAAGGTTTATTTATACGTACAATACATGACAACTTCATTTTCTGAAGCATCTTTCATACAAACCGTATCCCCAAAGTGCCTTAAGTTGGTGAAAGAATTTCAGAATTCTTTTAGAGTTTAAACCCTTCTTTCTGGGCTGGAGTTGGTATAACTTGGGCATGTGCAAATTAACATTTTAATTAAAAGATACTGGAGGGAAAGGGCGTTGTGGTTATCCAGCAACGTGTCATATTAGGCTTGGTGTATTGGGCCAAGGTTATGAAGAGGAATTATGTGACACAGACAGATCAGTGGCTGTTAGAGCAAAGCAGAGAGGGAGCCAGGGTCGGAGGGCATTTAACTGGGCGGCTTTCATACAGGTGGAATTCCTTTGCATCCTGGCCCCTGAGAAGACATTCATCTAGGGGCACTGGGCACCGTGGCATAGGTGATAGAAACACACATAGCTGTGTGCAGTTTCCCAATTTTAAGAGTGTAACAGAAAAAAACAACGTGAATTGGTAATCCTGCGAGCTCTCAGGAGAGGGGCTGGGCTTTGAGAGTTGTTCCTTAGTGGAAGGGGAGACCTTCCTGCCTTTTTGTCCCCAGAGGAAGACAAATGTAAGAGTCCTTTAGGAAAGCCAATTTTGAAGGTATCCTGTAGGAAAGAGTCAGATTTTGTGTCAAAGGCAACTTTTTAAATGGTTTGGTGTTTTCGTTTTGGAATCACTTTTGCAGCCACTAGGCTTGGACGTTGGAGCGGGCAGGGGAGGGAGGCCGTGGTGTCTGAGACCCCCAGCTGTGTGAAGTGGGTAGCCAGGCTGTTTACCTTGCCGGACAACAAGTCAACAAACCCCGTTTCCTGTGCGCTCCTGGGCCTCCAGTCGTAGTGTCCACCTGAGTGCCACCCCTGCCTACAGCCACTGGATTGACATGTGGTTCGGGCAGAGCTGATCTGTGGTTAGGATGGTCACCTCTAGGGTTGCCGCCTTGGACAACCCCTGCCACCACTCTGGCATCACCACAGGACTCGGGGAGAGAGACACGCTCTTGCTTTTTGGCCAAGGCCGTTTAGCCAGGACAGTGTAAGCCTGCAGCCTGATGTTGCCGTTGCCCCGTTTTGCCTGCCCCCAGCCCCACACTCAAGGCTGTCCCACCTCTAAGGACAGAACCTCTACAGCAGGAAACAAGGAGGCAGAAGTACAGAGAGGAGCAAAGCCAAGGGAGGAGGGGGGAGGTGAGCCGTCTCCCCACACCATCACTCGCTCGAGCTCCTGGAGAGGACAGTCCCACTAGCAATTTAATTGGTTCTGTGAGCCAAGAGACGCCTTCTAGCTTAAAGTAGCTTGAATTCAGCTTCTGAAACAAGTCATAAAAAGGGTGGTGGTTAGAAAAGTTATCGAGCGCCTCTAGGACATTATTAACTACCACGGAGAGACTTGGAGAGAGGGGAGATTCCTCCCTGTTAAGAGCAAAATACCACACAGACTGAGCAGTTCTGTGAATGTGGGTCCAAGGGGTCAGCCACCTCAGAGGGGCCTGGCCAGGCAGGACAGACGGAGAGGTCATGTCCCGAGTCTCCGTGCGGGGAAGCCCAGCGCTGCTCCAGGGTGCGGCCAGCTCATGCTCCAGCTGTGACTCATGCCATAACATCTGGATGATGAATTCTGAAACTATCCACCCAAGTCTGACTGCCCCAGCGCGTCCAAAGGGAATGCATGGGCACCAGCCTAAAAGCCCTGGTCCGTCCAGGGAATCCTACGTAAAGCAGTACCGGTCACCCGGTCAGAACTGAGACTTGGTTCCACGGACACAACAGTCGTGCTTGTCCCAGGTCTGTTCACAATCCTCTGCAGGATCTAAACAGCTCATACATGGCATGGCTTCCTGAATCACTCAGAGCTCTCAGTTGCAGACAACAGAAACAAATTCCCGCTGCGTAAGCAGGAAAGGTATTGACTGAAAGGCCTCTGATAGTTCACAGAAAGCTGCTGAAATGGCCTGGAAACCAGGCAGGAAGGGAGGGTAGATACAGCCAAGGTCTCACCACTGGACAGTCTCATTAGATGTCCCTCTGGGGCTCCCACCCTGGGCAATTCCCTCTACCAATGCCATAGGTCATCTGCCGTCACTCAGAGGCTCTCAGCTTCACAGCCACAGGAAATAACCTCTAACTGAAACATGCAACTCTGTGTCACTCCCCTCCAGATTCAGACTTCTGGGGAAAATGTTGGGTCCAGGTCCTATGCCCATGCCTGATTTGCTGGGGAGGGGGACAAGCAGTAAATATCTAATCCTCATTGGATTCTGTCTTGGAAATTGGGACCCTGGCTCTGGGGAACTCCCACAGTGTGTAAATGTCTACCTCAGTGGATGCCTCCTTTTTTTCCAGAACTTACCTTA
This sequence comes from Globicephala melas, assembly GCF_963455315.2. Classification (NCBI taxonomy): domain Eukaryota; kingdom Metazoa; phylum Chordata; class Mammalia; order Artiodactyla; family Delphinidae; genus Globicephala; species Globicephala melas. Next base: position 5,101,144 of record NC_083331.1, on the reverse strand, counting down.
ATTTACATTTGAAAAAAGAAAATCTAGATGCTTATTGGAGAGAGGGGGAATGATCCTGGTCAGAAAAAGAAGAAACCTCACCAATGTCAGTGACACCCCCAACTTCAGAGAAGAGGGAGCTGAGATCCAGGAAGATGATGATTCGTCCAAAGTTGGTGGCATAACTGGGGCTGGACCTCAGGTGTCCAAGGAGGACAGCTACCTCAGAGGGGCCCGATGCCCAGCCCAGTGCTCTTTGCTCTACATTCTTCTTGTATTCTTATGTTAGCATGGGGGGTGTGGGTCTAGAGAGCCCCACCCTGATCAGAAATTGTCTTAGTCTGCTAGGGTTGCCATACAAAATGCCACAGACTGCGTGGCTTAACAACAGAAATTTATTTTCTCTCAGTTATGGAGGCTGGAGGTCTCAGATCAAGGTGTCGGCAGAGTTCATTTCTCCTGAGGCCTCTCTCCTTGGTTTACCTGCTCCCTGTGCCTTCACATGTCTATCCCTCTGGGTGTGCTCACGTCCGATGTCTCGTCCTCTTCTTAGGAGGACACCAGTCGTCTCGGATTAGGGCCCCACCCTTACGACCTCATCTAACCTTAATTACCTCTTCAACGACCCCATCTCCAAACGTGGTTACATCCTGAGGTACTGCAGGTTGGGGCTTCAACATATAAATTGGGGGTGTGGGGCACAATCTAGCCCGTAACAGAGCTACTCGACAAACTCTCCACATCAGGGCACCAAGGAGGCAGACGTCTCTTCTCTCCAGCACTTGCTGGGAACAGGCAGCCTCTGGAGGTGGCCCCTGCCTCCCGTGATCCAAAAGGCTGGGGTCCAGCGGGACCAGCAAGGGAAGCTCCTCTCTGCAGGGATCTGAGCCCCGGTGTGCACTCACGCCCAGTCCCCTGACTGTGGCGGCTCCTGAGGGCAGCACCTTCCTCACCCACTATTGCCTGAAACCATGCCTGGTCGAGCACCTGCCAATGTGCCTTGGGCGGCGCTTCCTCCCCAGCTGGGAAGGCCCACTCGCAGACAGAGGCCTGGACACCAAGATGCAAGGTGCCAGGACCAAGGCCTTGGATTTCTTGGTGGTTTCCAGGGAGATTTCTAGAAGAACCAGGGCTTGGATTCATAGTGACAGGATGACCTGAAGCGGGGCATTCAACCGCAGGGTAACCTGGTTCTCCTCCAAGTTTCTTTACCTTTTGTTTCAGCGTCTCTAACACACACACACACACACACACACACACACACACACACACACACACACACACACACACACGCTTCTATTAGGGTGTCCGTATTAGAAGCCCACCTGTTGATCACCACATGCGAGACTGGGGAAGCCCTGGATGGGTGGTGTTACTGCCTCACTGGAATCAGCTTATTCCTGACTCTGTGGGCGTGTCCGGTTCTGAATCATCCCACAGCCCCTCACTCATCCCCAGAGCTCAGGCTCGGGGGCACATGACCCAGGCACCCCTGAGCCATGCCAGGGAGGCTTCTGGGACCCTTCCCCTGATCTCCGCCCCCTTTTTTGCCCTTACACGTCCCCTGCATCCCTTCCCCTTCAGGGACTTTCTTCTCTTTGCCCTTCCAGAGGCTTTTCTCAGAAAAAGTGAACGATGTACTCAGTGGTCGCTACTCTCAGGGGTACTTGTGTTGAACCAAATACGGGAGGCCTTAGTCAAAAAGAATTGATTTCTAGTTTCAGATTTTCAGTCATTGAAAGTCTGAAATGGTGGTGGCGGTGAGTGTGTGAGTGTGTCTATGACTGATGGGGATACCACCCAGGCTCCTGAAATCTTTCCCCCCCAAATTTGGTCTTGTGGGTACCCATGCGCACAACGGAAGAGGGAGCCCCGTTGTCTACGGGTCATAGGACAAATGGATAGGGTGTTCTTGGAAAGGCCCTCGTGGCTCTGTAAACTCTGCTCGCCCAGCACACCTCGGATCGATTCACCCTTTCAACCCAGACGCCCAGGGCTGTCCAGACTAGCGGCTATGCTCCCACTGTGCAGGCATCTTTGGTCTCTCCCCTCGGACCCCCACTCATCTTCTCTTTCCCCTTCCTCCTCTCAAGCCCCTCCCGAGTGCAGAGTCCAGTGCTCCGGATGGAGAAGGTCCACTTATTCCATGAGGGATGGATGAAGGGAAGGAGAGAGGTGTGCTTGGAGCTGGGCTGCCAAATCCTGACCACTGTGGACTGGCCAAGTTCAGCAGAGAAGACCCAAGTCTAAATCAGTGCTTTTCAACCTGAAGGGTGGTTCTCAAGGGGACATTTGCAGTGTCTGGAGACATTTTTGGTTGTCACAACTGGCGGGAGGGGTACTACTGGCATCTAGTGGGTAGGGGCCAGGGACGCTGTGAAACATCCCACAATGCACAGCACAGTCCCAGGAAGAATTATTTAGCCCCAAATGTCAGTAGTGAGGAAGTTGAGGAGCTGGTCTAAATGCAGGCGGAAGGAGTCCCTCTCTGGCCTTCAGTGAGTCCCGGCACCCGGGCAGTGCCTGGCCAAGCAGAGCCGACCGTTACTGACTCTGAACAACGGACTCCAGAGAGTCCTGGAGGTCTTTGCATCTGTGCGTGCTCTCCAGCCCTGCAGTGGGGGATTTGGGTAGCAGCCTGTGTGTGAGTGGTCGCTTTCCAGCTTTCAGAAAATAATTCCGCACTGTGCCCCGGGCTCAGCTATAGGCACGACAAGTGACGACAACAGCCATGTTGTTAGCATTTATTGAAACTCGGCAGACCTTGTGCTTAGCAATGTATGTGAATTCTATGCTTTAATATTGCACGACAACCCAGCAAAGGAACTATTAACACAATCCCCATTTACAGATGAAGAAACTGAGGCTTAGGAAGAACCAGTGGTTTGCCCAAGATTACCCAGCTTGTAAGTAAATGGTGGAAATGGGTTGCCAAGCCGGTCACTTGGATTCTAGCATCCAAACTCCTGGCCACTAAACCACAGAGAAAAGAAAGATGCTGTCCCTGAAATAAACTCAGGGGTCTGTATGTGGATTAGTCACACTCAATGATAATTTCCAGGAAATTTCGTCCTGATAAGATAACTCAGTTTGATTTTAATTGCACAATTTGCCTTGCAAATCCCAAATTCCAGCTCAAAATAGGGTGGTTAGACTGAATTCTGTCTCCCGAAATAAGAAGCTCCATTACTGCAGACGCGCCTGCCTTGGCCCCAACCCAGGCAGCAGAGTCGGTCTGGACCGACAGAGACTGCAGAGTGAGGACTAAAGAGTGTTGGAACTCAAAAGCCGTAGCCGCCCCTGCAGGCGGCGGCTGGATGCCGAGAGCCCCCGCGCGCCCAAGCCGCGTCCACGCTCCGCAGCGTCGCCCTCTTGTCACCGCCTTGGTAACCACACGCCGCAGGGAGGCTGCGTTTTTTCCCACGCTCACCGGGAAAGCCCACCAGAAAGCGAAAAAGCTGGAGCGGGACGGGGAGTGAAGTCTTGGGTAGAGAAAGATGAGAGGGAGAAAATCGCGCTCCCAGGAGAACTGGAGCCGCGTGGACACGGCGCGCAGCAGTGGATCTGCGGCTTCTGCGAGCAGCTGGGACAGGAGGGGCCACTGCATAGGATGGCAACACTGAAGAAGTCCGGGGTAGCTTGAGATGGGGGGGGGCGGATCCAACCTCGTCACCACGCTCCAAGCCCAGTTTCCGGCTCCCTCAGTAAGGCACCTCTCCCCCGCCCCACGCCCCCCGCCCCACGCCAACCCACCCACCCACCCCCGCCCTCCCCAGCTCGAGCCCATCTCCGAAACTGCATTTCTGGGAAGGGGGTGTGTCACCGAGAGCCAGCGGGAGCCTGTCTCAGGTGCACCTCCCGACCCCCAGAAATCCAGGAAAGGTGCTGGCTCAAAGCGAGCCCTTCGGATCCACCATGGACCTGGCCCCTGGGGGCCCTGCTGCTGCCGGGTCCCAAACCTCAAAAGTACACTGGTGGGTAGCGCTGGCGCTAAAGGATGCGAAAGTTCACTACCGAAGGGCTCTTAGAGCAGCGGGTTAGCCGCCCCAAACTCGGAAAGCGTCAGAATCACTGATAATAACACATTCGTTGGTATTCTATTCAGGGTGTGCCTTAAAGCACCCCGGCTTCGGCTTCGTCTTGTATTGGCACAATGGCCCCTCCTGGGAGGGCGGACAACTGGTCTCCCGTGAGACTGGGGTTCAGACTGATGGGGATGGGGGTCAGAGAGAGGGTGCCAAGGGCGCGCGTGACAGTCTTTCATCTGCCTGGGGCACAACCCATGCGTCTGCTCCAGGGGGAACCAGGAGTGGCCTCTCCGTGGGGAACCAGAACGCGCCCACCTTTATTCTAGCGGAACTGGAGAGAGAACCCCGCGCTCAAATGACCCCGCATCTGTTGAGCAACCCCAACTGGAGCGCCTTTCTCGCCGAAAGGACACGTGTGTTTGCTCTGCCTAAATACCCGGAGTCCGGAGTCCGGCGCTCCCCAGGGTGTGCGTGGGGTATGTGTGTGTGTGTGTGTCGGAGAGATTTCTGGCAGGAAAAGAAGTGACCCAGGCCCCTAGGACGTGGAATGGGGGGCTTGGGGAGGTCGTGGGAATCCGGATCCGCTGTTTCACGTATCCGATTTCCTGAGTAGCAGAAACACCCACTCCGGTGGCCGTGCGCCCTCCGCCTCCGCGGAACCCGCGCACCTCCTGCGTCTCTTCCTCCACGTACGAGTAAAACCCCCAGCGTATCTCCAGAGGAGGGCTGGGGGGTGCATTATAAATCGTAGGGGGCTGTGGGATTGTAACAAGAATCCGTGAGAATGCAACGTCTCGGAGCCACCAGCTCCGGCTACGGAGGACCCCTCGCGGGAACCCCGGCGCCGAATCTTTCTGGGTCCCCGAAATCGCGGCCAGCGGTCTGGGAGTAGGGACCCCGCTAATGGAATTTGCCTTAAAGCAAAGCGAGCTGGTCTTTCCAAGAGGAGGCTGCGCCATTTCGCTGGGAATTTGTCCCTAACAAATACGATAGATTAAAATAAATAGATTGATAACAGTAACAAGTTATCCATCCGAGCTCAGCAAAGGACTGAGTTCAGCGGCTCGCGCAGAAGTGGTCGCTGACCTTGGAGATGGCGGTCAGGACAGCCAAACCAAGGGGGTTGGAGGTGGGGCCGGATCCCAGGTGGGACGGGGGCGCTGCAGGGGTCAGGACTACAGGCACAGCACGGGGAGCGCCCGTCCTTCCCATCGGACAGGGCTCTGCTCTCTCCTGCAGGGGTGCACCTTGCCCGAGTCGGACAGGAGACCGGGCAGCGCACCCGGTCGGTGGGCGCCGAAGGCGGAGTCTCGGGGGCTGAGGGTGCAGAGAGGGCTTGACGAGCTGCGAGGAGAGGAGCGGAGCTGGACTTCGCCACCCAGCCCTGCCCGACCCCAGCAGGAAGCCCCAACCTGGCTGGGGATCCCGAGCCACGTGGATTTCTAAGAAAAAAAAAAAAGTTTATTTAAACTTCTGTACATAAATAAATAAATAAATATCTTCTGGTATTACAGAGACCTTACAGTTACAAGCTAGGCTGGGGCGGGGCCGGGGTCTGGGAGAAGAGGGGTCGTCAGAGGCAGAGAGCCGGCCTCTGGGGGAATGCAGAGCGTCGCCGAAACAAAGTGAATCGGTTTCCCCAACACGAATACCACGGGAGGCAATTTCGCTCGTGGGAGAGGAGCCATGGGCACAGCAAGGTCTGATGGAGGGACTACTGAACTTCGAGGAGCGGAAGAGAAAGGAAAAGAAAAACAAAACCCAGACGTTCATAAATGTGTCTGGGGGGGTGGGAGCGTGGATAAATCACCGCAGGAAAGAGGTGGGGAGGGAAAGACGTAAAGGGGGGAGAGGGAGCGAATGGGCACCCGAGGCGTCAAAGGCCGAGCTTGACCCAGGGTGGAGAAAGGGGAGGAAGCGAGGAAGCCTGAGCCAGTCCAGAGAGGGCGGGCGGGGAGGCGCCGGCGGCCAGCAGGGCGCTGGGCCGGGCCGCTGTGCTGCGTGACTGAGAAGGACTCGCGCGCGTGCAGTGTGTGCACAGCTCGGAGTCCGCTTTGGACGGCCGCGGGCCCTGGGGTAGGGATAGCAAGGCCAGGTGTGCCAAGCTCTCGGCGCTTCCCAGGGCCGGGGGCCTCCGCAAAGCCGTGTCAAATCCGGGCGTGGCCGCCATTTGGCTGTGGGTGCCTGGGAAACGGCGCTGCGTCCCAGGACCAGTCTTTGAGCCGCGGGGAGTGTCTGGGATGGGCGACCCGGGGAGGCGTGCGCCTAGGGAGTGACCGTGAGATCCCGGTCGTCCTTCCCCGATGAGGATGGAGACATGGGCAATTCGTCGTCATCCTCGGAACACTTGGCTGAGGAGAGCGACGCGCACTTGCAGCCTTGCGGTGCGCCCCCGCCGGCACCCGCACTCCCGCCGCCGCCGCGGTGGTTGCTGCCTTTGCCTTCCTTCTTGTGCTTCACCCGGCGGTTCTGGAACCAGATCTTCACCTGCTTCTCGGACAGATTCAGGTAGGTCGCGATCTCGATGCGGCGCAGCCGGGACAGGTACATGTTTGAGGCGAACTCGCGCTCTAGCTCTAGCAGCTGCGCGCTGGTGAACGCCGTGCGCATCCTCTTGCTGCTGGGCAGCTGGTTCGAGCTGTTGTCTGGAGTGGGTAGGGGTGCAGACACGGAAGCGATCAGACCCTTCGCTGTGGGCCCGATCCTCCGGTAGGCGGCCGTCAGAATCCCGGGTCTTTGGTCTCTCACCCACCTCTTTGCCCTGAACACAATGCACAGCGGCGTAACCGCGGGTGCCTCCTCGCCAAGCCTCGGGACCCTGGTACTCCCGGAGTCACGCGGCCCCCGTGCTCCCTTCTGGAGCGCCCTGAGCCCCAGCCCTCATTTCGTCCTGGGAGCCCCCGCCAGGGCCTCAACCTTCTGCCTCACCCTCCCTCCCCGTGTCCTGTCCCGTCCCTCCAGCCGCATGCCACCCAGAGTGTCCACTCAGGGGCCCGAAATGGCCCTCATCGCCCGCAGAACGCCCAGGGTCCTCATCCCCCATGCCCGCCTAGTCAGCTTTCGTCTGCCCGGTCCCGTCCCTCCCCGCCCCACCTCCCCACTCCCCGCCTTACCCAAGGAGATGCAGTGGAACTGCCTGGGGTCGGGCAGCGGATAGGAGGTCTGGTACAGCGCGGCGGCGGCCGCGGCGGCCGCGGGGCCGTGAGCGACCCCGGGCGACACGGCCGAGTGCTGGCGGCCCAGGGGCGCGTGGCAGTATTGCGAGCCGAAGGACGGGAAGGACGCCTTGAGCAGAGGCAGCGCGGGCGGCCCGGGGGGCCCGTGCAGCTGCGAGGCGGTGACGCAGAGCGGGCACACGCACAGCAGCCCGGCCTTGCGCGCGTGGCAGGCGCCGGGCGAGAGGCCGTGCAGGGCGTGCGGCGGCGGCACCGCGTAGGGAAAGAGCGGCGGCGGGCTGCCCTCCGGCGCCTTCTTCTCGCCGGCCTCGCGCAGCACCAGCGAGTCCACGAGGAAAGAGCGCGGCATGGCCCCCGTGCGCGGTCGCCCCGCCGCCAGCCCGCTCCCGGCGCCCCGCGGACCTCGGGGCTCACCACGCACTTCCCCGGGCCGCGGCCGCGCTCAGCTGCCTCTTCCGGGGAGGCCGGAGGCGCCGCTGAAGCCGGGGCTGGAGGCGCCTCCGCTGCTGCCGCGGGCGCCGCCCAGAGAGCGCGGGGTGCTGGCCAGCACTAGTGGTGCTGAAAGGCGCCGGCGGCGCCGCTTAAATAGGACTATTGCCATGTGATGGGCTACGCCAGGAGCGGCCGGGGCCTCTCAATAGGGTTTTTGTGCCTTTTCTCTTGGCATTCACTCTGCACGCTTCCTCATTATTTCACTTGTTAACTAAATGAACTGCATAATGTACTCCATTCTTGTCAACCCCACCCAAGCCGTAACAGGCGCCCTCGCCCCCTCCTCTCCCCTTTGCGGGTTTATTTTCTCATTCTCCTGCGATTTAATATTCTTTTCTTTCTCTTTATTCCTTACTCCCCTTTGGCCTTGCGTTGGCGATCGGCCCGTTTATCTTATTGATTTTGCACCCCCAATGCCTCGCTTCCACAGATCCCCATGGGCGCACACCCCCATCTTCTCTGCGCGCTCGGTCGCCATCCCCCTCCTTCTCTCATTTCTCCCTCGCCCCCCAAGATCAGGCTGCCTCCACTTAGTCTCCTCAGCTCGGCGTTGTGCACCCCGCGAGCGTCCCCACAGCCGGCCTCCGATTTCCACCTGTGGAATCGCTCTCATCTTCCTGTGTCGGAAGCAGAAGGACCAGGGCCCCTGCAGGAGTGGCACCGCTGGGCAGAGAGGAGAAGGGCTCGGTATTTCTTATCCAGCACTAGCCTCATCGCTGTCCCTGTTTTCTCTGAGTTTCTCAAATAGTCTTAACTTTGATGCTGCCTATAGCGCCCAGTCTTTGTTCGGCAGGTGCTAGTCAACGATGTGGCCGTGGGTGTAAAAAGGAAGTCACCCGCTGAGAATCGCGGACAGAGAGACAGGGGATGGGAGGGAAGACTGGCCAGCGAAGATGTAGATCTCACTCACACCCCACCAGACGTGGAGAGTGTGGGCGCTCTCTCCGCCGGCGCACACCCCAACAGACCCGCGGGTGCGCTCGGATATCACTGCCTTCCCGAAGTTCACCCTGGAGGAGCGGTGCGGGGGGCAGTTGTATTCCCAGCTTCCGCTGCCTTCGCCCACCCGGGCGGAGCGCCCCTCTCCCCAAGACCTGCTCCTGTCGTGTCACTCTCTTCTTTCTGGTCACACAATGGTTAAACAACTTCAAACGCCTGGCCTCGTGTACTCAGCTTCAGCTTTTAAAATCGTCCTCTGGGCTCAGGGCTGCTTCATGCAGGCGCTTTTCCCATACAGTGGGAAATTAGCATAAACATTTTGAATGTACAGCCTGAGACTTTCCAAGGAAGACGTTTACTTTCGATTTGACTGGAACCAAGTCACTGCAGTCACCTGCTCTGAGCCCTGAAAGGAATCCTGAGTGATGCAGGGGGAAGCTTTCCGGCCGGGGGAATCAGTGCACAGGAATAAGATGGCCCCAGATCGAAGCATTTGCACGGCTTTTCATCATTGATGACATCTCTGCGATAACAACAGCAACAAATTATAGCTGATTAAAAAGCAAAGAGAATTTATGTGAGAGAAAATAACGGATTCCATATAAGAGAGAGGGGCAATGGGGAAAATAGCCTGGATGGAGGGCCTGTCATCTAGCAGGAAGAGTAAGGGATCAATGCTTCCTTGATTGTTTTGCCCTGGGGGGCTGGTGGGGTCCACTGCTGCCCTCAATGCCAAGGTCTCCTCCCCAAGGCTCCCCGTTCTAAGTGGGTGTTTGCAAGCAAGCCAGGGTGTATCAGTGTAGCCTAATGGCGGTTCTAATTGCTCTCTGGGAAAGGTGGGCTGGCCCGGACCCCGGAGACTGGGCCCAGAGCGGGACCAAGGCCTGGAGAGGGGCTCCCTGTTGGGCAGAGGCAGGTGGGAGAGGCGCAGGGTGACAGAGGCGGCCGCAAAGGGTCAGTGCAGAGCTCTCCAGGGAGCCGAAGCCCGCAGCTGGGGAAGAAGGGGTTAAGAGCCCCTGAATTCGAGCAAGGCCAAAGCTACTGGGAAAGAATATCTGGGGCGGGGGGGAAATAACCAGTTTTTTTTTTTTCCCTCCAGCCTCTGGACCTTATTGAATGTCATTGAAGAAAGTTTTGAATGCCAGATAAAGAGAGGCGAATTAAAGTGTGTGACAGCAGAGGATAAGCAAACACAAAGAGAACTCTGTCACACTTTGGGGCAAAATCCGTGGGCTTTTTACCAAGTCTCTTCGCTATGATTGAATTAAGTAATAGGAAAACATTTTCTTTCAGTTTAGAGCCATTAGACAAAAACTTCAAAGCGAATAACACTTTTTAATGTGCGGCCCACAATGGATTGGGTTTTGTGCTGAAATGTTTAAACGGTTTGTGTGCAACTCGGCGCGGGAGAGACCCGAGCCCAAGCAAAGCGGCATCCCTGAGGGGGTTTCGGGGAAGCTGGAAAGAGCGCACACGTCATCCTCAAGCTCTAAGTCGGGCGGCTTGTGGCCGGAAAGAGGGCTCCCTGCTCGGCGGTCCTGGGCCGCCGGCTGCGCCCCAGGAGTTGGATAATTTCAGGAAAAAAGTTCTGCGCCAGCCCCCCCACCCCCCAGAAGGCCAGCTCTGCGGGCCGGGCAGGAACCGAGGGGCTGGGTGCGGCCCGGGGAGGGTGCCCAGCGCCCTTCGGCCCCGAGGCCTCTGCCGCCGCCTGGCTTCTGGCCGCTGCTCTCGGAGCCGGGCTGGGGGTCGGGGGTCCCCCGCTCCCCGGGTGCACGCGGGCGGCCGCGCGGCTTTCCAGTTTGCGGAGCCTCCCAGGGCTGGCTTCTGCGGGGTTAGAACTTTCCTCGCACGAGCAAACGCCTCCAGGGCGGTGCAGGGCTGGGAGGGAGGCGGCGGGATTAGCCTGTCCGCCCGGGACAGGCGCCCGGGGGAGCCCCTCGGCCTGGTGGGCCCTGCTCTGCCCCCGAGCTGGTTTTCAAGTGTCCATCAGGGACAGTTCAACATGGAATAACTTTCTGTTGTCCCGGTCTTTTCTTCTTTCAGCCTACCTCCTTTCCTGTTGGTGTGGAGAACACACCATGTTTCTCCTGGAAATGCAGCTTTAATATATTTGCAGCAAAAGTGCACAAATTGGGGGTGGGCTGGGGAGGCCCTTGTTCCCTTATTTCATTCGCACATTTCTTCAAATGTCCTCTTCCTTCTCAGGAAGGCCAACGACCCTACTTAAAAATATCACCCCTCTTTCCCCAACCCTCCCCACAGGGTTCCTTGCTTTATAAATACCTTCCAACTCCGTGTCCTTCCCTCCTCAGTTTCTCTGCTCCCTGCGCCCGCTCCCCGCTGAAATGAACGCCCCACTGAGGACTTGCATGTCTGTCTATCTTGTGCATTACTGTTTCCCAACTCAGGACCAGTTACTGGCACGTAGTACATACTCAGCCTATATTTGCTGGATAAAAAAAGGAATGAAAGTGGCCTGACTCAGGAGGTAGGGTGGGGAAGGAGAGGTCCTGGTCTGCCTGCCTACTACACCTGGACACTTAGGAGCATGGCAGGGGTAACTGACCTGCAGTGACTGTCTGACCCTCTCCCAGCCACCACACCCTCCCCTGGGCTCAAACAGACAGGAGCTCAATGAATTTGTTGAGGAAATGGCAAATCTGGAGGCAACATGGCTTCACAGAGGCAAGATGGTCCCATTCAAGGCAATCTAGTGTCCTGCTCTGGAGAAGTTGGATGAACCCATAGGTAGCTCAAGGCTAGGGGTGTCATCTGGGTTTTTCATGGTGTATAGGAGGAAAGATTGGTCAGAGAGAGATGTGCAGTGTGCTCTGGAATTGTCAGTGACCGTTTCTGTGCTTTCTGGCTGAAGGCAATGGAGTGGGAATCCTCATGGGTGAGGGAGGGGCTGCTCCCTTGACTGGGCCGGTGGAGACTCAGACCAGTCTGCCAGCAGTGAGCATCCTGCCCAGTGGAGCAGAGGGGCCAGAGGGCGCCTGACCTACCAAGGAATGATGAGGGCATCTGGGAGGCAGGAGTGGGGGGCGCCCACTACAGGGGGGAGGGGAGGTGCCTGGACACAGGTGTGCTATGAAAGTGGAGGCCGAGCCATGAAGGGCCACGCTAACAGCTCTGTACTTGATCCTACTCAGAAAACTTTACGCAGGGGTAGTAACAGAGTCAGATCTGAACTTGAGACATGTAACTGGCAGCAGTAGGAGGTCCTGTTGATGGGGACAGAGAAAGGCCAGAGCAGGGTCGACAGAGTCGGCTTGCAAATGGATGTTTACTGAACTATTGAATGAACAGAGGGAGGGAAACAAACAAGGAGAAAATTGTATCAGTTCAAGTGATGGATAATGACCGCCTGAGCTGGGGTGGGGTGGGGTTAGGAAAGAATTTGAAGGGGGATGGGTAAGATCAAGTAGGGTGGGGTGTGTGTGTGTGTCTGTGTCTGTGTGTGTTGGAGGGGAAAGGCACGAGACAGGAAGTCACACACACCCGTGGCCACTTGGTCCGAGGGGATGGGAGGGTGGCGATGCCACAGGCAGAGACAGGGATCTGCAGAGCAGGGCCCACTTTTGCTCATGAAGCTGCAACATGATGTCATATTTGGACGTGTTGCATTTTCATCCTTAACCTCAGCGGCTTCTGCTGATGTCCCATGGTGAAAATGTGAGTCTAAAGTTGGGTAGAGAGATTAGAGATGGAAAGAGAGATTTGGGGCTTACGTATACAAAAATGGTAGCTTTAGTCTTAGGATGGAAGAGCTTGGGGGTGGGGGAGTATAGAGAAAAAAAACGAGATTGTAGATGTATTCCTGGGAACACCCATATTTAAAGAGACCAGTGAAAGGACGGCTCCTTGAAAGTCAGAGAAGAATTTTCAGCATCCATCTTAGAGCAGGTAATAATCCTTAGGATAGAAGCTTCGTGCTGGGAATAACAGAGCAGAAAGGTGGCAAGAACCAGGGTCCCAGAAGATCAGGGAGCTGCTCTACTCATTTTTTGTGAGTGGAAGATAAATGTTTATAAATAAAATGAAATAGTTTATCTTTTTAACTAGTATTTGAATTTTCTACTACACGTGGCTGTATTTAATCATAGCTAATATGGTCCCTAACCCCTGACCCAGCCAGATGATAAGAATCAAGCCAACGGAAGGAATCAGTGGGACTCATGTCAGAGCAGCTGGAGGTCCTCTTGCTTTTTCCCAACTACCTTACAAGACCATCAGGGCGGGGATAGACTCAATACTGGTGGCACCAACCTTTGGCACGTTAGATACATCGGATAAGTGTTTAATGCGGGTGCTAATGGCGGTAAAGGCGCTGTCCTTTCTTTGCACCTAGTCAGTGTATCACAGCTGCATCCTGACGAGCGTCACAAGATTTCAGAGGCTCGTGGGCCTTTCGCTTTCTTATAGTAGAATGAGAATGATACCTCACCTTCCTTGTAAGGATTAAAGATGATGTACGTGTATCCTGAATGCTACCAGGCTTTCCGGTCAGTGGGTGCGAGTGAAGGCAATTCATACCAATAATCAGAGCTTCTATCTGAACCTTGTGGGGCCTCTGACCTCCTTCTCCCATATGATTTTCTGGAAGGCCTTCCTGGGCTGTTTTACAAGTACCCACAGGCCAGTCTGTTGGCTGACACCCGCCCTGTGCTTCCCCTCCAGAGAGTTTCTCCCTTATCCACACACTCAGCCTGGGATAGACTGGCTGTCTTCTTCCACATCTTGCCCCAGGACCACTGTGTAGCCCTCATGTCTCGTAAAGCCCTAAGCACGCTGTCCAAGACAGTCAGTAAATGGGAGCTGTGTTTTCCTTCCCGAGCGAGAGGCTGCAGGAATGCCGAGTGAGGCCCTCTCTTGGCATGGATTGTCCGGCCCAAGTAATTCACCCTCAACCTTTTCCTTTTCTCTTCCCCCTTGACATCAATGGAAGCAAAGATGATTTCTGCGGGAAGGAGGGTATTCTCCTACTCGGGGACCTGGAAGGTGAGCATGGAACATCTTACTAAGGATTTCAGTAGGAAGTGTTTGCAGATTTTAAGAAGAAGAAAACACAGAGGGTTTGAAACAGGCAGAACCAGTCTCACCTCAAGTAGTTTTCCGTGGATGAACGGACCCCTTACCTTTAAGCATATGGCCTTTAGCGTGAGCCCCCGTCCCCCTCTGGGGACGACAGTGACTCCTGAGTCACGAGGCTGGCCTCGATTGTCTGTGGCCTAGAGTCACATGCCCATCAGGAAACGTGGCTTTGAGACCTTCCAGTGTAGATGTTTCTTTCCTGTGTGTCTTCCTTTCTCTGCCAGCAGGAGCCCGCAGCTCCGTGATCAGCCAGGTGGCAGCATAAAGCAATAAACCCGCTGACGGTGGAGCCCTTCTGCCGCTCAGCTGCCTCCACACACCCTCCTCTTTCCCCATTTTCACCAGAGCAAACCCAGAAGACATCCGCTGCTCCTCCAACCTCCCATTCTCTGAAAGCCTCCGGTTCAAAAACACCCAAGAAAGCAAAGATAAGCCACTGCAAGGGAAAGAGCAGAGGACTTGTTTACAGCTGACGTTCTGTGGTGTGTCGTACAGAGCAGAGGAGACAGATTTTAAAAAGTCCTGGGGAGTCTGTGACCATCACCCCAAACCCCACCCCCAACCAACACAGCCAAGCTCCCGTTTTGTTCAGCAAAGCACTTGGCTCGCAATGTCTCAGAGGCGCAGTGAGTGGGTGATCGATGCCTGCCATCTGCTCATTACATTTTGGAAGAGGGGAAGGGGTTGGAGGAGGGGAGGGGTTCCCAGAAAAGGAGGGGTGCTGGAGACCTTGATTCTTGCGGGAGCAGCTCTAGGATTTTCGCAGTGATGCCCTTACCCCTGGCAGGGAGCTGGGTATTCCCACCCCTGATGGACCACCAGTGGATTCTGGGGCCGTGCTGTCTTGCAGTCATGTGTGATTCCAAAGGATAACGTCCTCCCCATTTGGCTAATGTTTTCCAGAACCCCGGTTCTTCATTCCCACAAAGAACGTCGCATCTGTCATCCCTACTTGAGTAACTGTAACTGTACAGATCCCTGTGTCATTTTGGAGTACCAGGCTAATGTCTCCAGTATGGCAGGCCCTTGTAAAAAGAAAGAAAATTAAAGTTAGACTCCACAGAGAATTGTTGATTAGTGGATCTGCTCTGCGTGGGCTCTGGGCCTCAGAGAGAAGTCCTGTTTCCAGCTAACAGTGTAGAGTTTGTGAATAAACTGAATTCCCTAAGAAAAGTCACTTTCTTTTCCTTCTCCAGCTATTAAGTGGCGGCTGATACCATGGGGCAGTTCGTATCAGCAGATGCCTTAGAGCTAAGCCTAGCTGGTTCTATCCTGGGATAGCAAGAAGATACCGCTTTTATCTTGTCGACTTTGTGCAGCAGACACAAACACTTCCATAAGCTTTTGTTACTCATTAGGGATCAAAGCACAAATTGGGAACAACCTGAGCGGTCTCTCCCATTTACTGTCTTGTCTTAGGACCTTGTAAGTAAGTCTCTTGACATTGTAGGAACGTCACTGCCACAACCGAACTGTGGCACAGACTCCAGTTCATAACGCATGTGGCCCCTGTGTGGGGTACACACGCTGCCTTACTTGTCCGTACCCCAACCAAAGGTATCAGTCATGGGGCAGCTTCTTAGATTATCCATGCCAACTCTCCCGTGTCCTTTTCTTCATCTCTTGATTCTCCGATGGGTGCAAACGTTAGCAGGACTGAGTTCTGTGGGAAATAGCTTCATCGGGCTGGCTTCAGAGGGAGGGGCTGTTGATTTGTTTAACACAAGCACCACGATGGTGGAAAAGGATGCTCCCCTGTGACTATTTCTTTAGGTAGCAGTTGGTTTCTGAGAGGATAATTTCTCAAGTATTTAAAAATCAAGTCACATAGATTACTAACAAAAACTACCCCAAACTATAGTATGTGACTAATAAAATATAGATTTTGTATTCCTAATCAGTCGTTCATTTATTGTTAAAATATGTTGTGATTCTATTTCATGACAGAGTCTGAAGGGTCAGGCTTTCTCTGGAGCTTCTTAATCCGTTGTTGAGAGGGATTTATAGAATGGCATTGAGTTTAATTCAATCAACTGCCCAGAATTTGACTATGTGCCTGGCACATGTACTCATTTATTTAGTCAATAAAATGAGCTACAAGTTGGAAATTTAAAACACGTATTTTATCGGTCAGCTGTTACGGTTTGGGAGGGTTCGGGGTTAGTAGCCTACTTGACTGGGAGTTCGTACACTTGAGAATCACATGAGACCGGCACTAATTTCTATTTCACAAGTGTAGACACTGAGGCATAGAGAAGTAACTGGCCAAGGAGGCAGGGACTCAGCTAAAATCTTGGATGACAGTGGTGGTTATTACTAAGATGAAGGAAAGAATGGATAATGGGGGAAATCAGTCATTTCTGCCGCATTGGTTCTAATCCAGTGAACAAATTTTCATGAGGTTCCTGCTTTGTGCAGGATAACATAGGTGTAAGAGAGAGGCCTCTGGAGACACCCTGGTTGTGATCTAGGTGAGTTGATGAATTCTCTGAGCCTCTCTTGCCACGTGTATAAAGTGTGGAGTGTCACAGAATTGTTGGGAGACTGAAATGGGTTAAAAGACCCCTAGAGCATTTAATACTGTGTCTGTCACATAGCAGGTACTCAATAAATGTTAGCTATGACCATACGCACAGATCACATGAGGAATTGAATGCAAATCCCAGAACCCAGCCACCTGCGTTGCATAGGAAGGGTGTATCCCCTGCCAGACCCTGAGAGAATAGCACCGTGCAGCGTGGAGAAATCATAAGGCAGTTCTGAGAGATGCCCTTCCAGAAGTTTCTACACAGGACGGGGATGGACACTTTGGGTCACCATTAGAGAGCAGATCAGGGTAGAGGGTCCCAGACCCTGAACAGAAAAGCTTGTTGGGAGTGACTGAGTCAACCAGAGCCCCCATTCCAGGAAGAACCCCTAGGCCATGACTTAGGCTAAAGACATGAATGTTTCCTTACTTTCCATCCCCTGTGAGATGTGGTACAGGAATGAAAACAGCTTTGTGACTGTTGCACACGGCACTGAGATCAGGCTTCGCCCAGATCCAGCCAAGATGTGACCAGCCCACGTGAGAGCGGCTGGGAAAACTCTCTTGCATCACAGAGAAATTCGGGGAAAATGTAATTTGTAAAAAGCAAAACAAAACAAGAGCTCTAATTGGTGAGGCTGGGGTTCCAGTGACAAGTACCCTTGCTTCTTTCCATACTTGTAGGAGATAAAGACTCAAAAAACTTTCTTTTTGGAGAATATATGATATTTTGATGGGAGAGGAGAAAAATAATGAAGAGTTTTCACCCTCCTCTTGTCCCTGCTTTATCCTTCCTTTCTTCACTCTCTTTTTTTCCTTTACTAATTATTATCACCACCACCACCATCATCGTCACCACCTTCAGCATCATCAGAAGTCTCTAGTCAGAGGCATAGGAGCTTTGGTGAATAATGAGGTTTAGTCTCTACTTATTTTTTTTTTTTATTATTATTTTTTTTTGGCGGTACGCGGGCCTCTCACTGTTGTGGCCTCTCCCGTTGCAGAGCACAGGCTCCAGACGCTCAGGCTCAGCGGCCATGGCTCACGGGCCCAGCCGCTCCGCGGCATGTGGGATCTTCCCGGACCAGGGCACGAACCCGCGTCCCCTGCATCGGCAGGCGGACTCTCAGCCACTGCGCCACCAGGGAAGCCCCTCTACTTATTTTAGTTAGTACCGGAAACAAAAACCATTCCAGCCCTGTTAAGCAGTAAAGGAAGGATTTAATGCAGGAAATTTAGTGCTTAAAGAACTCTTGGAAGTGATGGGGAAATAGACTCCAGGCTGGGCCTTCAGGAAATTCAACAACATCCAACTCGCCTGCCACAATCAAGAAGGCTGTCACAGGCACAGCTGAGCTCAGAAATCAGTCATAGCTGTGACCTGGGGCTAGGGATTTGCTAGTTTTATAATTTCCTTTGGACACTATGAAGCTAGTGGTTGGGCACTGGGATGCGGCTGTAGAAAACCCCAAATCTCCACGACCGTCTTTGCCAGAAGCAACAGCTGGCAGCAGGAAGATGGCCTTGCTGGGAGATGATTTTCCATGAGTCTCTTGTGTCCGCACATCTTGCAGATGGACTGACGGCTTTGTTCTAGGCTATCTTTCCAAGGATGCTTGCATAGCAAATAGCCTTGGATTCGGAGATCCAGAGCAAAGCTAGGCGTGCCTACCGTACATTATAAAAGACTTGGGTTCTCTAAGCTCCAAGTTCCCCTCCTTTAACGTAACCCGCTGCATGTGCGGGTGTCACGTGACCCTCCTCACATTGCCCCATGGGAGTTGGGGTTTGAGGAATCAGCACAAGGAGATGCTGATATTCTAGCTACTGCTATTGCTTTGAGTAATGAAGTCCTTTGTCTCTGACCCAGGCATCTCCTGTCTTCTACCAGCATTTACGATACTGTGGCCGACTGACCTGTTAGCTTTTGCATGTAGAGCAAAACCTCAGACCCTTCACAGTTCTTGACATGCGTCGCCTCACTTCTGTCCTCCAAACAGTGAAGAACTACGTTTAGTTGTTGGAACCTTGTGTATAACCTGAACCTTAGTGGCGAGAGGGTCTGAGACACATAGGTTTAACTTTCCATACTCTGCAGTACAGAAAAGTACCATACGTACCATACTTTCCTCTGGGGGTCTGGCATCCAGTTGGGATTTATAATAGCTACCACTTACTGGCCTCCCACATCGTCTGGGAACTGTGACAGGTGGGTTCCATAAATTACTGTGAATGCTGACAACAGCCCTACAAGATAAGTGTTATTTCATTCCTTTTCCTTATGGAGAAACGTCCACAAGCATTCAGTGACTGCCCAGGGCCATGCAGCTCTGAGTTTCAGCGTCAGATTCAGGCTGGGGTTGGCTGGCTTCAGATGCTCCTCTATATGCCAACCCCGCACAGCACAAGGTGGTGAGTGCCAGTGCAGTCCTAGTGAGTTTTAGTTCTGGAGGCATTCAGAGAAGAGTTCTTGTGGCCCTGGGGCTGAGAGGAAGCGTGTCTTTGAGGAGGGGGACACTGGACTTCATCGTTCAGGAGGGGTAGGACTTAGATTAATGGCCTGCCAATGGGTGGATGAGATGGGGAAGAGAGAGGAGACGGAAAGGACAGTGTGAGGAGACGCACAGGAGTATATATGTCGGGGATATAGTGAATTTTATGGGGCTGGAGGGATAGTAGAGGGAGAGCTTGTTTGAAGGTCTGGTCTGTAAAGAATGTTGAATCTCGGGCTTCCCTGGTGGCGCAGTGGTTGAGGGTCCGCCTGCCGATGCAGGGGACGCGGGTTCGTGCCCCGGTCCGGGAAGATCCCACATGCCGCGGAGCGGCTGGGCCCGTGAGCCATGGCCGCTGAGCCTGCGCGTCCGGAGCCTGTGCTCCGCAACGGGAGAGGCCACAACAGTGAGAGGCTCGCGTACGCAAAAAAAAAAAAAAGAACGTTGAACCTCAGAATAAGACTTACTCCTACGGATGGTGGTAGGAATACAAAATTGCCATTACACGTCTCCCATTACCTTCTTCACCCCACTAACTGGCTTTTTTCTTTTTTAAAATTATTTTCTTTTTTTAAAAAGTTATTTATTTTATTTTTGTCTGTGTTGGGTCTTTGTTGCTCCGCGTGGGCTTTCTGTAGTTGCCGCGAGCGGGGGCTACTCTTCGTTGCGGTGCGCGGGCTTTTCATTGCAGTGGCTTCTCTTGTCGTGGAGCACGGGCTTCAGTAGTTGTGGCGCACGGGCTTAGTTGCTCTGGGCATGTGGGATCTTCCCGGACCAGGGCTCAAACCCGTGTCCCCTGCATTGGCAGGCGGATTCTTAACCACTGTGCCGCCAGGGAAGCCCTGACTTGCTTTTCAACCCAGATAATTCCTGGGGAAAAGAGCAGCTCATCGTTTCCCTAAGCGAGGGGATGCTGGCAGGAGGAAATGGCTGCCGGTCCACCACTTGCTGTAGCCTGTCTCAGAAGGCCAGGGAGAGAGCGTCCGTCTTCCCCAAATCGTCCCTCGCGGGACCAGCAGAAGAAAGGCGTTAGCATAAAATGGAGAGAGAGCATGGGCGGGAGCTCACATTAGCAGACAATATTGCTTTGATTGCAGACAACACACATGAATTGAATTGATAAAGGAATCTTCCCATCAAAGCCAGAAATGAGTGGAAATTAACTTTAACAAAGTAAGCAACTGTGCTCAAGAGACAGAAGAATCCCAACGCATACTTGGTACGTGTCAGAGGCGTAGAGGAGCAGAGTGTTCAGGCCCATCAGCGTGCGCGGGAGTGATTAATAAACACTTACATGGACATTCATCTGACAGGCGACTGACAAAGCCCCACAATGGTGGGGAGAAGGGGCATTTCTTCTTGATAGATGTATCTGAAATGCTCATTTACTCCTTTTTGATGGATTTAAATGTCCAGGTATTCTCTCTCCATAGAAATTGATTCAGAAATGGTGCTGGGTTAAAAATAAGGGCTAGGGATTTAACTACATCTATGTGGCAGAAAATGTATTCCTGCTAGACATCAACGCATAGATTGCAACGTGTTGGAGTTTAATGCAGGTTTGCGAGGTGGTGAGCGTAGAGAGGGCTCCTTTTTTTTTTTTTTTTAAGTATAAAGTGACATAGACGGATACAAAATCACTCTGCCTGAGACTCTGTAAATAATGTTGGAGACTACTAACCAAATACTAGCCTTTTTCTCCCTGGTCTGAAACAGTTTAGCAGTTATCTATGGGGAAAAAGATCTCAAAGAACAGGTTCACATTTGCACTTGCTAAGACTTGTACTGGATCTGAATTTTCCACTGGAGGTGGCATGGATGTGGCCCCGGAAGACTGCTGAACTTGGTCCCCAGAGGCGTGAAGCTCATTCATTCTGGCCTCCATCCCCTCTCCCCAGATAACAAGGCAGAGTTTGGTTTGTTCAATTGAATTATCCAACATTGGGCCCACTGTCCCCTTGGGTGTGAGGCCCAGCCCAGCAGGCTGCTGGCACGCCACCTGCAATTCTCCTGTGTCTGCTCGGGTGGACCCCAGGGGAGTGTGTGTCGTGGCCCAGGCAAATGGGAAGTGAGTCTTGTTTGTGCGTGGTGTGGTGGTACAAAAGGTACTGCCAGGTACAAACTTCCCTGGGAGACAGGGTTTGTCTCCAGCACTCGACAGACTCCCCAAGGCAAGAAAAGTCTGGTTTGGGGATTCTGTACCGGGCGATTGTAGCTGGTCTGAACAATACCGTTCCCAGAGACAAATACCATGAATCGTTTCCTGAATCTTCTAGTAAAATACAGGAGATGCTCTTGGAGGTCTGAAGACTGTTTCTGAGAATGTATACCAGAGCACAGAAGGAGAACTCACGCCCCTGCCAGCCCTGCTCTGTCCCCACAGGGGCTGAACAGATTGTTGCGAACAAGACAGTCTTCCTCAGGTCTCCGACTCTGAAAGAGTCAAAGGGCTCGATAACCTGAGGAATGCTCTCCAGGAATGCTCTGGACGGTGACACTGTACCCATTAGGAATTCTCCCAGCTACAAATGACAAAGAATCTGACCAACAATGTTTTCAACACATAGGACGTTATTTTTTCATAAAAGCAATGTGTGGAGCAGCTATGCAATAACACTCTTAGGGGACCCAGGATTTTCTTTTTTTTAAATTTATTTATTTTATTTTTTATTTTTGGGTCTTCGTTGCTTCGTGCGGGCTTTCTCTAGTTGTGACGAGCGGGGGCTATACTCTTCGTTGTGGTGTGTGGGCTTCTCATTGCAGTGGCTTCTCTTGTTGAGGAGCATGGGCTCTAGGCGCGCGGGCTGCAGTAGTTGTGGCTCACGGGCTCAGTAGTTGTGGCTCGCGGGCTCTAGAGCACAGGCTCAGTAGTTATGGTGCACGGGCTTAGTTGCTCCATGGCATGTGGGATCTTCCCGGATCAGGGCTCGAACCCGTGTCCCCTGCACTGGCAGGCAGATCCTTAACCACTGCACCACCAGGGCAGCCCTGACCCAGGGTTTCTTATCTTTCCTCTCCAGGATCCACAGTCTGTTTCCTTTCGTCTTCACGTTTGTCCCTCATGGTGGCAGAGGCTGCACTCCATACCTCATCACATTCCAGGCAGAAAGGAGTAGAAGGGGACGGGCAAAGTGGGGGATGGGGGGGCACTGGCTTTTCGTCAGGAACCAAAGCTTCCTGGGAGCTCCACCTTGATTTCTGTGATATGCCACCCTCACTGGAAGGGAGCCAGGGAATGGGGACTGGGGTGGGGATCAGGTCAGCCAACCACTGGTGTCCACCATGAGTACTGAGACCACATGAGAGAATGAGGAGGGCACCTCTGGGATGGAAACTGTGGTCAGCAGTGTCTTAGTCGCTTGGGTTGCTACAACAGACACCATAGACTGGGGGATTAACACGAATTTATTTTCTCACAGTCCTGGAGGCTGGAAGTCCAAGGTCAGGGTGACAGCAGGGTTGGGTTCTTGGTGAGGGCTCTCTTCCTGGTTTGCAGACAGCCGTCTTCTCATTGGGTCCTCGCATGGCGTAGAGCAGAGAGAGAAAGCAAGTTCTCTGTGTCTCTTCTTATGACGGCACTAATCCTGCCATGAAGTCTCCTTTCTCACGACCTAGTGACTGTCCAGAGGCCCCGCCTCCTAATACCATCACATTACAGGTTAGGGTTTCAAAGTGTGAATTTGGGGGGGACATAAACATTCAGTCCATGGCAGGGATGATGAGAATTGTAAAGTGGAATTGTAAAGTGTAAAGAGAATTTTAAGCGAGGTTGACTCAAGATCTGCCACCTGAGAATCCTGAAACCCTGCAGCCTGCCAGGCTCAACTTTTCCTTTACTACTTGGTTGAAGTAGCTTGACTCTTACCCCATCCCAGGAACCACGGGAAGTCCAATGCCTTCCCGAGACTTCTGGGGATCCCTGCAGCCTGCTTCCACTGGAGCCCCCCCTTCTCTCCCTGCAGAATGTCCCCTCAGGCTCCACTCTGTCCTTCCTTCTTCTGTTCCCAAGGCCTCGTTAACACAGGGCTCTTGCATGCCGTGATGTTTTCTTTTCCACGCAGATCTTTCATTCACTTTAGTTAGCTGGTGTTTACTTTAAATTTATTTTATTTATTGATTGATTTATTTTTGGCTGCGTTGGGTCTCGCAGGCTCTAGAGCGCAGGCTCAGTAGTTGTGGCACATGGGCTTAGGTGCTCCGCGACATGTGGGATCTTCCCGGACCAGGGCTCGAACCTGTGTCTCCTGCCTTGGCAGGCGGATTCTTAACCACTGTGCCACCAGGGAAGCCCAGTTGGTGTTTACTTTAATCAACTTCTGCACTGAGGAAGAAAACAGTATTTAGGACAAAATCTTTCTCAGAATGCTGAGTCTGCATTTTTAAAGAACATTCTCTAAAAGATGATTTACCTTTTCTCGTCTGTCATCTAATTCTCAAGGACTTTTCAGAGCAGAGTCTTCTTTGTCACCTTGAGATAATTTTTCCTTTTCTTATCGAGTTTGTTAGGCTGATGTTTCTGACTGTGAACTAAATACATAAGTGAGCACTAATTAGTGCCTTTGAGGTCATTCATTTCCAAAGGCCTAATAGTCCTATTTCTTTAAAAGAGAAATAAAGCTGAAGGTTTTTTTCTTTTTTCCTGCCACCCGTCAGAAATATGAAAACCATTTCTATTTTCTTTAGTAACAGCTAAGGGCAAAGACCACAGATCCACCTCCCTCCATTAGGGCACAATCAATAGAGCTTTGGAGTTTTCCCCCCAAGTCTAGACTCCTGTTTGGGGACAAATGTGAGAATGAGGCCCATTTCCTGCGAAGGCCAGAGGACAAAGGGACCTGCTGACGGCCGTCCATGTGACTCCGGGAACTGCCAGGCCTGGAGCTCGGATTGTGGCCTCTCATAGGACAGGAGGCAGTGATGGATGGGGCTCCAGTCTGAAGGTCTGAACTGCCATGAATGAGGCAGGCCTGCTGTGCCTGCCTGGGGCTGAGTTTTTTCAGCAGTCACTTTACAGCTCACTGTGAAGCCCTGTGCTGTTTGTGTGACAGGCAGAAGTGGGAGCTGCCAGTGACACAGGCTGTGGGGTGAGCACAGGCCACCTCCTCTGAGCAGCGTGACCTGGCAGGGGGGGCCAGGCAGTCGGAGGAATTAGGCGTCAGGGATTCGGTAAGGCTCCTGAGTGAAGCGGGGACGTAAAACTGCTTCCCTTTTGTGGAGCTTCGTCCAAGGCAGCTGGAAACTCATCTCGGGCAGCTGGCAACACAATCCTGAATGCTGTCGCTTCCGCATCCTCCCGGGCAGTCCCCGCTCCAGCCGAGCCCCTCAAAAGAGGGGACTTGAAGTTGAAAGCATGAGGCTACCCTCGGGGGCGGTTAAAAAGTCACTCACCTCTAGGCTAAAGAACCTAAGTTTGATCATCCAAGACTGCAGTCCTCTGGGGTGGCATGGGGGAGGCGTCTTCCAGCCCCAGGAGCCATAAAGAGGCAGGTGCTTCTCCCGAGGGATGCTTGGGAGGACGGACCGCAGACGCATGCGCGCCCCCGGAGGACGCCGCAAGGGCGCAGCTCTGCCCAGGGCTCGGGCACTCTAGTAAACAGATCATCTCCAAGACTTCCTTAGGACAGAATTTTGTATTCAGGAAGGGCTTCCCCGGGCTCTCATTTACCTTGAGTGTCTGGTGCACCCGTGTGGCCCCAAGATCTGACTCTAACAGTGCTTCCAACAAGCGCAGTAGTGATCGCTGATTCCACCCAACCCAAGAAAAGAACAAAGGAGGAGGCCACACACAGATCAAAGCAGCTTCGCATCATCGTGAACACGCAGACGCCCAGAAATACACACGGGACGGACCCGCTGGGTTTACGACTTCCGATGCCTTTCTCCCTCCCTCCAACCTGCAGCCTCTCTGACATCTTCTAAACCCTCCACCCCTCGCACCCGCAGCCCTGCGAGACAAGACTGCGCCACCCCAGGGCGTCCTTGTGGAGGAGACTGAGGGGCAGGCACAGAGGTCTGGGTCCTGGAGTGGGAACCATGGGAAGGGAAGGGAAGGGAAGGGCTGCTGCCAGCACGTGGGTGCGCCCCCGCGGGTCCCTTTGTGCCCTCTTGGCCACCTTGCTGTCACTAAAAGGAGAAGGGACACCAGGGTCGCAGGACGAGGTGGGGCCAGTGGCCGCGGCCTGGGGCCTGTGACAGAATAAGACCCGGACAGCCCCGAGGTGGTGGGAGGACGGCATGTGCTCACGAGTGCCGGCCATTGGCAGGGCTGTGTGCCAGGCCGCTGTCCCGCATTGTCACCTGCGCACCTCCAAACAGCCCCATCAACTAAGCTATGATTCTTGCTTTGGAGATGAGGAAACCGAGGCTCAGAGAAATTGTCCAGGGTCCCGCATAAGTGGCTGGAAAAATGTCTCTACCTGTCCTGAGGTTCTGGGATCTTCCTCCTGCTTTAGGGGGACGTGGGGTGCACTGCCAGCCCCCCACCTGCCCAACACAGGCTCCCCGCTCGGGGCCCCTCGCCAGCAGCCGCAGGGGCTGAGCCCTGACCCCCTATGGGATCGGAGTGGCAGGGCCGAGCCCCTCTGTGCTCAGCAGTGGACTCTGGGCCGGAGGCATGGCACTCATGCGACTCCAGGCCTGCCACCGCCCCCTGGGGCTTCTCTTCTTCTCCAGAACAGTACCAGCGGTGTGAAAATGCTGGGACCATAGAGAGGGCTCTGCCTGGACTGTGGGGAGTGGGGTAGGGCAGCAGCCCTGGAGAGTGGTCTGCCTCCAAAACCAAAAAACACACAATGTGGTTAAACCATCCACGCTTCTCATGCGACTTTGGTTCCTAACCCTTCCGTGAAGTGCATTTCCTGAGGGTGATGAGCATACGCCCCTTCCTCTCCTCACGCGCTCACAAATGCACACGCGCACACACTGCTCTGTCTTTGGCCATTCCTTTCGGCCTGAAATGCAATTCTGCCCGAGTTGATTTCTCTTCCCACTCCTGGCCAGAGATCTTTCTAGAACACAAAACTGACCATGCCACTCCCTTCTTTGCAACCCTTCAGTGGCCCCCTCTTTGCTCTCAGGATTACATCCAGTCCCCATCCCACCAGACAGGCCCTTCATAAAGACATGAATTGTCCCGTGGAGGCACCACCAGCCGCACGCGGCTTTGGAGCACCTCCAACGCGTGGTCGGTGCAAAATACCCAACAAATTTTGAAGACTTAGAAAAATAATATAAAATGTTGACATTTTTTACATGTTGAAATATTTAGGACTCAAAAATATATATTATTAACGTTAATTTCACCAGTTTCGTTTTACTTTTTTAATATAGATACTATAAAACTCAAAATTACATATGTGGTTCAAATTGTATTTCGATGGGGCAGGGCTGACCTGAACCCTGTTTATGTCTCTGGCCTCGACTTTCCCCTGGTCTTACCCGGGTACTGCAGTCCTTCAGAACTCCCCACATCTCCCCAGGGTCCAGGCTGTTTCTGCTCTGTGCCCTCGCTCACGCACCCGCTGTGCTCCGGATGCCTCCCCAACAGTGTCCACCGGAACCACAGATCTCATGGCCCAAACCTCGGCTCAAGAATCGGCTCTCCTGACAAGTATTCCACACCCTCTTTTGGCCTCCACTGTTCCATGCGGGGCTTCCTGCTTCTCTTACCCATATGCAAGGCTCCACGTCACCCAGATGGCCATCCAGGCAAATCCAAGTCAGTGTGGCCAAGGGGTCTGGAGAACCTGGGACTGGACCCAGCTGCCCATGGTCTCCAGAGGGCTCCAGACTCGTGAGTGGACGTGGTACAAGGTCAAGGTTGACCCCAAGGTGATCATCACCCACGGCCAGCCTACCAGTGACCAGGGGCTGGTCCTCTGTCTTCCAGGAGCAGATCTTTTATTTTCCTTCAGAGCTCATTAAACTTGGGAGTTCTGACTCACCTCATCAAGGCTCACAACGGGCTGACGCATAAAGGCAGAACACCTGCTTCCTAGTTCCCAGTGAAAACATAGTGGTCTGGTTGGCCCGATCAGTGCATGGTTTCATATTAGATGAGCTAAGCAAAAAGTCAGAATTATCAGTGTTCATGTCAGGTTACTTGGTGAGCTTGGAATTGGAGCAGGGGGAGTTGCTTAGACGAGTTCAATAATAGTATTAGGACAGATACACTCCTTTCTCCAGAAGATAAACCTGCCTGGGGGCAAGGCACGACCAAGTTCTTGGTCAAACTGCCCGATTTCCAGCCAGAAATGGGATGGGCACTGCCGACATTGGTTTGGGACTTTTCTTTTTCTAACCTTCTGTTGTAGACCCTCCTGTCTTCTCATTAGCATCTTCTTTCTTGGCCAAGGTTCACAGCCAATCAGGTTAGAGTGTGGTCCCTTGGGCTGGGATCCACTGAGTTTCTGGGTCTCTGTTTGCCTCGACCCCATGTTGATTGCACAGTTTACCTCTACAGGGTGGTTTTATTCCTCATTTCCAAATGCCTTGGAAGGAGAGGCAGGTGGAAACGAGGCTGAGTGGGTGGAGTGCAATGATTCCAGCAGGTCTGTCAGACTTGGAGCAAGGTCCCCACCTGGGGATACTGGACACAGGCTTAGCCCCCGATAAGAGCTAATTAACTGGGGGTGGGGATGGGGGTCAGGCCTCCAGTTCCAGCAGAGCCACTTGAATCCACGCAGGAAAGCAAGGCAGAAACTCTGTCCTAAAGACTGAGCAGGCTGAGGCAGGCAGGGAGAGAGGAGAGATGCAGACAACAGGGCCTTGGTTCTTCCCACCTGGCCCCAGGGCTCGCTGGTTGCCGAGGGAGCAGCAAAGCCGATGCCAGATGCCACAGACACCACATGCTGCTGGGGACTGGTTTGGGTTGGTTCGTGGACTGGGAGAGATGGACCCTGCATGTGGTTGAACCCAAGACTCGCAAGGGCCAGAAGCCACCAACACCAGCAGCAAACATTTGGAGAGCGGGTGACGCCCTTTAATTATTTAAACTTGATTTCCCTTAGTTTGAACATATTTATAATAACCTCTTTGAAGTCTTTGTGAAGTTTAACATCTGAAATTCCTCAGAGACAGTTTGTATTCACTACTCCCCACCTCCAAGTATGGGTCTCATTTTCCTGTTTATTTGTATATTTTGTAATTTTCTGTTGAAAACTAGATATTTCAGATACTGTATTATAGCAACTCTAGATTCAAATTCCACCCATCGCCCCTTTCAGATGGTGCCGTTGTGGAGTTTTGTTTGTTCGTTCGTTTGCTTAGTGACTTGCCTAGACTAATTTCAGAGTCTGTTTCCCTTGCAGTGGCACCTGCTGGTGTCTTTCGTCAATGATACCTAAACTGTTCTTTTTATTTCTGATCCTAGCTTCCTAAGGGTCATCCCTGTGTCGGTGTAACTTAGTGGGCCACCAATGATTGATCAGAGGTTGTGCTCGAACACCTTAAGTTCGTAAGAATTCCATCTTTTGCTGATACACTTTTATGGAGGTTGGGGAACACACTCAAGATTTAGGTCATTTACAAGTCTTCCCTGGAGTTTGCTTTTCATCCGGTCCCTGTGTATCTCCTCTGTGTGTATGCAAGGCCTGATGTTCAGCTGCGGATTATGTTAGCTGGGGCCCTCTCCGGTCTCCCTCGTTCATGTACACAGCCTTGCAAATGTGTGCCGCTTTCTAGACTGCAGGGACATGTCAGAGATCACTGAGGTCATCAGGGCTGTCTTCCTCCACGGAGAATCTTGCTGTTACATCTCTGGCTAGTCTGACAGTATGTTTTCTGCCCCAGCCTCAGGCTATCTGTGATGTTGACCATTCCCATTTGTCTGGAACTGGGAGTGCTACCATTTCTGACAATGCCCAGGGCACGGGATTTCTCTGCATTCTACTCTTTTTTTTTTGGCTGTGTTGGGTCTTTGCTGCTGCACGCGGGCTTTCTCTAGTTGCGGCGAGCGGGGGGGCTACTCTTTGTTGCAGTGCACGGGCTTCTCATTGCCGTGGCTTCTCTTGCTGCAGAGCACGGGCTCTAGGCACGCAGGCTTCAGTAGTTGCAGAGTTGTGGCTGATGGGCTCTAGAGCACAGGCTCAGTAGTTGTGGCGCACGGGCTTAGTTGCTCCGCGGCATGTGCAATCTTCCCGGACCAGGGCTCGAACCCGTGTCCCCTGCATTGTCAGGCGGATTCTCAACCACTGCGCCACCAGGGAAGCCCTCTGCATTCTACTCTTGATCAAGTCAGCTCACTCTGCTGGTGAAGCTGCTAGTTTTCACAGCCCGCCCTGCCCTGGTAGAACTGGAGCTGGGGTGGAGGAAAGGCAAGGAGGTGATAGATGGGACCGGCTCCAGGCTGCAAAGCCACAGAGCCCCAGTGTTCTTTCCCAAAGTTCAGAAGTCTCTCTTGAATAAATATTTTGCAAGTTTTACATGCCTTTGATTTCTAGCATCCTGAAATGGTTGGGGTTTTATTTTTGTTTTGTTTTGTTTACCATCTTGCCCAGTTTTGTCATTACTTTTTGAGAAGAGATTTTTGCCAAACTTCTCACTCTGCCCTTATGCCTTGTCATACTATGTAAGCACTGAACTTTGTAGACAAAGTGTTTAAAAACACTATATTGATAAGATAGGAGGAAAGAGAGTGAAATCTTTATATTCCCAAGAATATAAAGAAAGCCACTTGGCGATGCCTAAAACTGAAAAAAAAAATCAAGAAGTAGCAATAATAACATGTTACTTAAAGATATGAATATAAATATAAAATAAACCAGCTAAAAGAACAAAAAATCATTACTTTTGAGGAAGAGGAAATGAGGAGGAGGGACACAAGGCCCTTGTAGAAATATGTAGATTCACTAAACAAAGTCTATATATAACTTTGATAAAAATAAAATATTTCAAAAGTAGTGGGGAAAAAGATTTGAAGAAAATTAAGCCTTTAAGGTCAGTCATACCTGAGTTTGAATCTTGGCTTCACAACTTACTAGCTGTGTGATTTTTGTCATGAAACTTAACATCATCAAGTCTCAGTTTAGTTTTCTATAAAATGCAAATGATAGCAGCTTTGAAGAGTTATTAATAGTACTAGCACATGCTATGAGACAGGAAGCAAAAATTACAAAGTAGGGAACAGAATCTGTTTCTGTATCTCCAGGTAGGGCCATGTGTCCCTCACCCTTCTCACCAGCCCAAAGTTCTTGAGAATGAATTTTTATATAACTCTCTAGCTAATGGCTAATGAAGCCCCAGTCTATGAAGCAATGTCTTAATGGCCAGCTTGGTTATATCCACTCCGTCCCCGTCTATAATGTAATCTGCAGAAGGGCAGTGACTAGTCTGTCTGCTTGCAGAGTGCCTTACAATTTGTTGAATGAATGAATGAACTCAGGCTGTCTGGTGGGGGGATTATATTCTTCATATAACAGTGTTCGTTTCACCATAGCACAGGCTGCTCTCAAAGCCTGCAAAAATGTGGTGTGTTCTTTTGAAAATAGAGAAGATGGATCCAGGAGCTGGCTCTGTTCCATATATGGAAAAACAGCTTAAAAGCAGCATACCCTCCAGGGAACACTCAAGAACAGTATTATTTTTCCCAAGTATAGCGGGCCTCTCACTGTTGTGGCCTCTCCCGTTGCGGAGCACAGGCTCCGGACGCGCAGGCTCAGCGGCCATGGCTCACGGGCCCAGCCGCTCCGCGGCACGTGGGATCTTCCCGGACCGGGGCACGAACCCGCGTCCCCTGCATCGGCAGGCGGACTCTCAACCACTGCGCCACCAGGGAAGCCCTGAGTTTTTGCTTTTAAAGATCTAAACTAGCCATTTCCTTGGGTCTAAATCCTGTAAACGGTGACCTGAGAAGCATTACAGGTAAAAACAAAACACAACACCACCTTTTCTTCCTCCTTCCATGATAGAGTGCTAGGGATATAAAGAGGCAGTTGTACTTGGAATGTTTTTATTTGGCCTTAAAACATTTTCCTTCCAGATAAGAGGATAGTAATGTATATGATTTGGACCCTTTTAAAGTTTACTCTGCTGTGCTTGGCCGCATAGGGGGAAGGTGTGGGCATTGACATATCAGGGCGACCTGGCTTTGAATCCCAGCTCTGCTACTCCTAACCAGTCAGTGCCTCTGAGTCCAGTTTCTTTCAGTCTAAGTTTTTTTTTTTAACTTATAAAGAGAAACAGCAACAAAAATACCCGGCTCACAGGATTGCTGTGGAGATGACTTGAGACACATCACAGAATGCACATTTGAGGGCGCCCAGAACTATGAGCTTCCTGCCCTTGCTTGGATGCTCTTAGGGAAGAGTTTCGTGCTCATAAAAGCGTGAGAGGGATAATAAGCTTTACAAGAAGTCCTGAGAAGCCTCTTACCAGGTAGAAAGGAAACACATATACAAGAAGCTCCAAGTTTGCTCACAAGTCCTATAGGTACAGCCTCATTTGAGGGGAAAATCATACTCTTTCCTTTATCCCAGATTTAAAAAGAATCCTACATCAGTGCTTCTCAGACTCGAAGTGCTGCATGGGAATCACCTGAAAATCTTGGTAGAATGCAGGTTTACATTTAGGACTGGGGTGGGCTCCGAGATTCTCCTTCTCTAACAAGCTGCTAGATGATCTGATGCTGTTGACTCATGGACGACACTTTGAAGAGTGAGGGAGACTGTGGCCCAGTTGGTGCTGGATCCAGTAATGAGGCCCTTTTCTCGTTTCATACGCAAGATTGTTGTATTTAATACAGAGCCTGGCATATAGTCCGCCCATCGCTGTTACTGCTTTATCATCTGTCTAGGATAAACTGGCAAAGTTATCCTGGATACACTGTTATTGCATATGATCCAAACTGGGGCAAAGTTGTTCTCCCCTTCAAGGACTTGGTAAGTGATGGCTCTCACGGATCCACTGTGGGGAGACCTGTCACTTCAGAGTCAGCCTGTGGCCCACGGTGGTTGTCCGGTCTCCCACAGGTTGGATAGTGAGGGGTGATCAGGTGAGGGAGGGGAGGGGGCAGGATGTAACAGAGCTGTGGCCTGGCCAGCTGGGTCCCTGGGGGAGCCTGGCTCGCAGGGAAGATCAGAAAAGCCAAGGCCCCGACCACGTCGCCAGCGGGGATGCAGCAATAAACAGTGGAAATGGAGGGGGGCGTGTGGTGCCTCTATTCTTTCTTCTGGTGACTATACCTTCTGCTTTCTGTCCAAGCAGATATGGCGTCAGGCAGCACAGATGCCTGTGGTAGGTGGCATCTAGGAGATACACCCACAGGGTTGTTAAATGCCCTGGGTGCAGCTCCCCTGGCCCATGGTTTTATTCCTTTGAGAAACATAATTGACCCACATTGAAATGGGAAATGGGAAGTGTGTGGTGTGGAGGAGACGGGAAAGTGCATTGGAAAGAATATGGACTCGGGGGTCACTGAGGGCTACTTCCGGCCTCAGCTCTGAGGCGGTGAATCCCTGTGTAGCTGGTGCAATGCAATGGCCTCAGTTTTCTGATCTGTGAAGTGCAGGGTCATGGTGAGGAACGGAGGGGTGATGCACTGTCAGATGGCACTCTTAAAAAAAATTTAATTGAGGCGTAGTTGATTTACAGTGCTGTGTTAATTTCTGCTGTACAGCACAGTGATTCAGTTATACACACATATATATTCTTTTTCATATTCTTTTCCATGATGGTTTATCACAGGATATTGAATATAGTTCCCTGTGCTCTACAGTAGGACCTTGTTTATCCATCCTATATATATGCTAGTTTACATCTGCTGACCCCAACCTCCCACTCCATCCCTCACCTCCCCAACCGCAAGTCTGTTCTCTATGTCTGTGAGTCTCTTTTTGCTTCATAGATATGTTGATTTGTATCGTGTTTTAGATTCTACATATGAGTGATATTATATGGTATTTGTCTTTCTCTTTCTGACTTCACTTAATATGATAATCTCTAGGTCCATCCATGTTGCAGCAAATGGCATTATTTTGGTCTTTTTTATGGCTGAGTAGTATTCCATTGTATATACGTACATCTTCTTTATCCATTCATCTGTCAGTGGACACTTAGGTTGTTTCCATGTCTTGGCTATTGTGAATAGTGCTGCTATGAACATAGGGGTGCATGTATCTTTTTGAATTATAGTTTTGTCCGGGTATATGCCTAGGAGTGGGATAGCTGGATCATATGGTAATTCTATTTTTAATTTCTTGAGGAACCTCCATACTGTTTTCCATGGTAACTGCACCAATTTACATTCCCACCGACAGTGTAGGAGGGTTCTGTTTTCTCCACATCCTCTCCAGCATTTATTATTTGTAGACTTTTTAATGACGGCCCTTCAGATGGTTCCTTTATAAATGGGTTCCGCTAGTTTCTGGAAAGCAACATCCACTCAGCGAGCCACTCAGGCAGGACCCCTTGGATGATCCACCCCCATCATAATTCCTACAATCACCCTCCAGACACGGTCTCAACTCTCAAACCTGACCGTCCTGCACTTCCGCCCACAGTAAGATGCCCTGGCCCGGGCTAGCTAGCCCTTTTCTCCTGCCCAAGCACTCCCTGGCACCCTCCTTTGCTCCTTGACAGTTACAACCCTCATGGCATGGGCCAGACATCTGTAGCCAAGCAAGTCGAGCACATGTGACAGCCCTTCCCACAGTCCCCAGCGGGTCACCCCCTCTCAGCCCAGGCTCCACCCACCCTCTCCTGCTGACCAGCAGAAGGGAAACCACAGGTTTTCATCAACAGCCAGGGAGATCTGGGCCAACCTGTAAAGTGACCAATCTGCTGAGTTATAAAAGCAGCCCTAAAAGAAAACACAGTGTAGGAAAAGAGGGTAATGAAAACTGTTAAATATTATAACAGCACAGATCCTGTGAGGCAAAGGTCAGGGTCGTTTTGCTGGCTGGCAAAGCATTGCTACAGGACCAACGTGGTGAACTTGAGCTAAAAAGTGCTTTCTAGACGGCTGGTGGTCTCAGGCAGGCATTGGAGGACACCTGCGCCTTCACCCACAGAAATCCCTGCACACCAGAATCTTCAGGCTTTGCTTTCACATCCGAAAGTCACTCATCACCCAGATTATTCATTAAACTCGATTTCAAAGCTCTCTCCCGGCTGTAAGCCCAACAGTGTCAGAGAGATAGGGTGTTGACCATAATTTTTCATTCGGTGTGTGTGGGAGCTTGGGGGAGGCCAGCAGAGAATTACCAGTAATAATGACTGCTTCCCCCTCTTGAATTTCACCTCCTCTCGGGTCGAAGCGAGGTACGTATCCTCCGCAGGAATTCTTTCAAACGAAAATGAGGGAGGGTTACAGGGTCCCGGGACCTCCCAGCCTCGTAGGCTCCCATCTTAACATGCTTTTGTAGGTGGGTCATGGATACAGGTAGAGGGACACTGCCCTTCAAGTGCTTCATAAAAGAGGGAGATACAGGAGGTGTGGGCCAGACGACCGCGCGCCCAGCCGCAGGCCTCTGCGGAGCCAGCGCCCCGGTGAGAAATCTCTGAACCGCCGCCGCCGTACATGCAGATGTGGGAATCGTCCAGACCGAAAGTCTTCTCACGGACCCTCCCTCCCTAGCATCAGAGAACTTGACTTTCGGATTCCCCCCACGCGCACCCCTACCTCTTCCTGCACCGGGTGCCCCTGCGCCTTTGGGGGCTGCGGGGGAAGATGGCAGCATACAAACTGGTAAAATAAACCTTTTTTGGGAAACCTCCAGATTGTTTCAGAGTCAGCAGGACACATGGGCCGGCCACAATAGGTTCACTTTCATGTGGATGCTGGAGCAGGCAAGACTTCCAAGTAAAAACTCTGAATGTGAATTTAGCTAGTTTGAGATAAAGACGCCTTTCAGCGTCAATAAACACCCTGAATGCAGCCGCGGCGGAGTTACAACTTAATGAGATGAGGGGAAGTGCAGTGGGTCAGGCCTCATCTCCCGGCCTCTGTCATGCTAATCAGCTGGACAGCCGGCAGCTGAAAAACTGCTGGAATTTTTATTTGCATTTCATTTACTTGGAAGGAAATTGACCCAGATGGTCCACAAAGGCCCTAGAAGGCTGGCCAGCAGTGTAGGGCTGCACACTTCTCAGAGGGCCTGCACTTGTCTGCCCATCCTTCTTTGAGCCCAGGGCATAAAAGATTAAAACAGCGTAAGGGAATTGATTTCATGATTTTTAGATAATTTCCCCAAGATTTCAGAAAGGACCTCAACAAACTAATTTAATCAGCCAGGAGCTCAACAGTAATTAAGGGGAAGAAAAGCTGAGATAATGAAAGAGGTGGTGAGGATTTTTGTCGTTGCTGGTGGGAACCTTTCTTAATTAGGAAAAAGTCTAAAAACTAGATGATGTGATGGAGGTAGGCATAGGCGCGGAGCGCCAGCGTCCGACGGCTCCATCAGCCCACGATGGATTGCCTACACAGTCCATCTTCTCCAAAGAGATCCCAGACAAGTGGCCACGGAGGTGTCCACTGGGCATTTCCGTGGGTATTTGCCTGAATCTTGAAGGTTGGGACCTCTGTCGGAGGCCAGGGTTCGTCTCCACCTGGTCCCTTCCACCAGGTGAGGCTCACACCTCATCATGCTTTGGGTTGGACAACAGGCATGGGGGATGAACCAAGGGTCTGTCTCCAGGAGGCTGGTTCTCAGCGTTCACCGACAAGCTCGGCTGTCTCCCTGATCCAGGCGGATCTGAGTTCCGCCTGAGCACAGGAACTCCCCTCTGCAGACCCCTGCTTCAGGTCATTAGCGTGAATGGACCAGCCCAGGCTTACTCATGCCCTGGTCTGATTTTCTGACCTGAAAGCAAGCAGGAAAAGACTGTGTACATGAACAGTCCTGTCTCTGAGGATGCCGACTGCAGGAACTAAAGGAGGGTTTCTGGTGGGTGGGCCGGCCCTTGCTTCTTTGACTCCCTGCCTGCGCTGGGCACCGACCCCAGCCTCTGAGAGCAGATGCTCCCCGGCCTTGGGGTTCACCACCTTGCCTGTGATTCTGCCTTTGCCGACCTCCCGGCTCGCATGCTGCCTCAGGTCCACCCGACCCCCCAGACCAGGAGCGAGGCCTCCCCCAGAAGATGAGCCTGGTTTGTTTGCCAGCCTCATCCCAGAGTCTTTCACATCCAGCTGCTTGTTCTCTGCTCCCTCCTGAAAGGGCAAGAAAGAGCACCAGGCCTCATCTCCCATGAATCGCATCCCGATTTACGTCTAAGTCTTTATCTTACGTGTACTTAGAAGGGTCTCTTTACGATGGCCGTGGAAACGAGGACCAATAAATGGCTCTCTTCACTAGAACGTCCGTGCTTTGGCTTTCAGTAACAAGCAGTTCCCATTGTCTTTCAAGTAAACCAACTCAAACCGTCTGACGCAAAACGTAAGAGTTTGTTGTGAAGATCCAGGACTGGGTCAGAAATCCCAGAGACATGAGTGCATCCTGGCCTTGGAAACGTGCTGAGAGCTGGAACTTGAACTTGAGACCTCTCTCTGCCACTCACCTCTGCTCTCCTGGGTCTTTCTTCTCTCTTGCTCTCTGCGCGCTGGCTTCCTCTGCTGTTCTGGCGCACGTAGTGGAACATGTGGCCTCTGGTGGCTGCCGAGTGATGTCTTACAGGTCCAGGCACCCAGAGGGACCTTGAATCTCCTGATGCTAATTCCACATCTAAGGGAAGGGGCTCTTGAGTGGCTTAGTTGGGACAAGCGCTAGGGGAAAGGTGGGGTCAAAGTGGCTGCCGGAGTTACTGAGTTCATACTTAAAAAGCACCCTTTCCTTAGCACATACAGAGCATTCTAACGAACGCAAAGAAAAGGTTCAGTCGGTTTTCAGGGAGAAGAGAAGTGGTGTTGAAATGGTGTTGCTACTCACTGTACTTTCTCACCCCTCAAGAATGGCTCAGAGAAAGGATCCAGGCAGACCCTAGAGACCTGGGAACCAGCTTCCCTTTAGAT
Organism: Globicephala melas; assembly: GCF_963455315.2. Lineage (NCBI taxonomy): Eukaryota > Metazoa > Chordata > Mammalia > Artiodactyla > Delphinidae > Globicephala > Globicephala melas. The sequence goes on along the minus strand of NC_083331.1, from coordinate 5,064,476 downwards.
AGTTCGTGGGCATTGGTGCCAGGAATTGCTCTCCACTGAAGGTCAGTGGTGAAGAGAAAAAAAAATTACTCTGTGAAGAGCAATCAGGAAAAGACCCCAAATTACTCTTCACAGCCTCTTTGGGATATGTGTTCCTCAAGGAACCCAGCATCCTAGACCAGCAGGGCAGGGTGAGCTCGGGGTATCTGTGTCTGTCTGGTGAGAGATGGAGGGGTTTCCCTCCCAGAAGGCTGGGCAGGCGGAGGGGTGGGGAGTTCAGGCGCACATTCTCTTTTTTTAAATTAATTAATTAGTTTTTGGCTGAGTTGGGTCTTCATTGCTGCACGCAGGCTTTCTTTAGTTGCGGCGAGCGGGGGCTATTCTTCATTGCGATGCATGGGCTTCTTGTTGTGGTGGCTTCTCTTGTTGTAGAGCACGGGCTCTAGGTGCACGGGCTTCAGTAGTTGTGGCATGCGGGCTCAGTAGTTGTGGCTCGCGGACTCTAGAGCTCAGGCTCAGTAGTTGTGGTGCAAGGGCTTAGTTGCTCCGCGGCATGTGGGATCTTCCCGGACCAGGGCTTGAACCCGTGTCCCCTGCATCGGCAGGCTGACCCTTAACCAGTGCTCCACCAGGGAAGTCCAAGTGCACAGTCTCTTGAAAGGGAGACTGACCAATGATTGAGCCGAGTCCACCGGGGCCATCTGAGTTCCCCAAGAAGGGGCTGTACATCACAGAGCACACAGGACAGCGATGGTGACAGGAAGCCTGGGCAGTGCCATTGCGGGGACAGGCTTTGTCTTAGAGATCTTGATTTCTCAGGAACTCTAGCTCAAAAGCAGAGAGAGAGCCGACAGAATGAGTACCCGAGGGCAGTGGGTCTCAGCCAGGAGGGAATCTTGTCAGCCTCACACGCCCACGTCCCCCAGGAGCATTTGGCAGTGTCCGCGGATACTTTTGTGTGTCGACTGGGATGGGGGATTCGGCTGATCTAATGGGGAGAGACCAGGGATGCTGCCACCATCCTCCAGTGCACAGGACAGGCCCCCGCAGCAAAGAGTTATCTGGCCCCAAGGGTCAACAGTGCTGAGGCTGAGAAGCCCTGGTGCAGGGAAAGCCTCTCTTGCTCTTGGAGGAGTTTCGCACTGGTTGTGGAGGTGACTGGGTCGCAGTGCTGGCAAAGGATGCTGATGAAGATGGTGGAGTTCGCCTTGGCTGGGGGCTTGGCCAAGATGGGGGGTTGTCTTCTGGACGCAGAGTGCTGTTAAGCATCCCGGCTTCGCAGGCAGTTACTCAGGATTTGTTTCCCACTTTCGTTCATCAGTAGTTGGTGACCTCGGAAAATTATTCAACCTGTGTGAGCATCAGTTTTCTCTTCTGTAAAATGGGTGTGATAGTGTTACGTCCTCACAGGGCTATCATGAAGCACAGATGACCTAATGCACGGTAGAAGGTCGGTGCAGGGACCCTTTGCCTCCACTGGAAGCTGAGCGGCGTCTCCCTTCAGGAAGCGGGTGGTGGGAGCAGAGACTGAGGCAGGGCACAGAGCTTAACTAGAGTTTCATGAAGAGACGCTTGAGATACATTTTTTACTTGGTGGTTTGCAAACAAGAAGTGAAAGAGTGGTGAGAGGACTTGGTCACTGCCCCAAAGGACCAAAGGCTCAGAGTTGGGTGGGGCCTCAGTGCTGGTCAGTGTAAGTGTCCTTGTGAGGACACCCAGATATCCTTCCAGGCAAAAGAAGGGACCACTGATAGCACCTTACAATCTCCTCCGAGTCTCTCTTCTCCTGAGGAAACCTGAATTATGTCTCTGGAGCTCCCCTGCAAGCCCCCTTGGGTTGGACCCGCGCTCACCTGGCGGCCCCCTAGACAGTGCCTTAAGGAGGCTCAGGCCACCTCCTAGCCAGGCTGCGTGCGATGCAGCTGAGATGCAAAGGACTGCTGGAGTTACTTGTAGAACCATTGGCAAAGCCCATTTTTCAGTCCTGGCTGCATCAGACACAAAGTCCAGTGCGTGCAAACAAGTTCTAAAGAAAGTGGAATGTTCCTTCCAATAAGAGGACAGGGTCGACTTAAGCTGATCGCATTTGCTGGCAGCCCAGCCCAGCTCCCGCAGCTCTGCAAGGGCGTTTGCAACGAGGGGCAAAGGGCCAAGTACTTGGCAAGAGCCCCCAGCCCTTGGTGGAAGCCACGAGGGATCCAAACGCAACGCTCTTTTTCCGGAGGTGCAAGGCTAGCTCCCAGAGAGGAGGATTTGAGTGTGGCTAAATCACGCCTCTGCTTCAGTGAACGTTACAAAGTCCCAAGTCACCTGGGTTCCAAAGTCACCAATGACTCTAGCAAGATACTTGGCCAAATGTGGAGAGAAGCAGAAACTTTCATGTTAGAGTTCTGAAATTGCATCCGAACGCTTCAGAAGAAAACTGTGGCCCACATGTTCGGGTTAAGAAGCTGCTGACATCAGTGGGGGAAGATACTGAAAACGGAGAGCCTGGCGAATAGACCCAGATGGAGCGAGTGACAGCAGGCTGTGTGCGCCATAGAAGGCTGGGGGGAGGCTCAGACCACATGAGAGCAGGCCTGAATTCTTTTTTGTTTTGCATAAGGAGAGATGGGGAGCGACCTTACGGCTTTAGGAGAAGCCACCCTTGGCCTTGCAGGAATTGACTCCACTTAGATGGGCAACCTGACTCTTGTCCAGGAGCAGTAGGGGTGCCAGATCAATGCAGGGGGAGGCCAGTGTAGGAGGATGAACCTACTTTGTAGTCATAAGAGATAAGAACTCACTAAAATGGAGTCAGGTTTTTCTAAGGTCACCCCTGGTTCTACTTGTAAATTCAAGACCTGGAAAGGCCAGTCCCCTGGAGCATGGGGTCTCACACCACCAAACCCTGGTGGCGCAGTGTTTAGGTGTCTGGGCCAGGGGCTGATGGCAGGGGTTATGGAGGAAGACGTGCTCTCCCTTTCTTCGTGGAATGTGTAGCCCTGGTCTCTCGCACTGAAGGCTGGAGGGGACCGTTGCCACTTCCAGCAGTGGGCACATTGACAGCACCAAGACATGGTGACTTTGGCGGGGGTCGGCTGTCACAGGGACACCAGCAGCAGTGGTCGTGCTGAAGCCCCTCCCTGAAGCCCCTCCCTTAAAGGACTTGTGAATAAACAGACACCCATCAGGAAGATGAAAAAGGGAAGAAACGTGCCGACGTCCCCACGCACTTGTAAACCACCGCCTCGAATCTCCCAGGAGAAGACTTTGAAGAGAGGTTCAACGTTGAGGACCAGCTGATAGGAGCTGTTGAGCCTCCAGAATGAGGTTGCTCTGTTGGTTAGCGCACTTCTGGCTGCAAAGAACAGAAAACCTGTTTCCAGCTGGCTCGACGTTAAGGACTTTGATTATGGGACTCAGAGAAGTGCAGAGGTGGAGCAGCTCCTGCTGGGACACGTCAAGGCCTCAGAGTGGATTCTCCCCGAATCTCTGGGCTCTGTCTCCCTGTCTGTGCTTGAGGCTGAAGGCCCAGAAAGAGATCCCTTTTCTGGATGTTGTCATGCCCTGGATGAAAACAAGAAGGCACTCTTTTTCTAAGAGCTGGAAAGCTTTTCCCAGAAGCTCCAGCAGATGTTGCCCTACATTCTGTTGGCCAGAACCGTATCTCAAGGTACAGTCCAGGACCCTCCCCATTGGTTTGCTCAGACTACTCAGGGTCTGCTCTGAAGCTGATGGTGGGATTTACTTCCACTTAATTGTGTAGGGAAGTGGAGAATTGTTGAATAAAAATAGAGATCGGGCTTCCCTGGTGGCGCAGTGGTTGAGAGTCCGCCTGCTGATGCAGGGGACGCGGGTTCGTGCCCTGGTCCAGGAAGATCCCACGTGCCGCGGAGCGGCAGGTCCGTGAGCCATGGCTGCTGAGCCTGCGCGTCCGGAGCCTGTGTTCCGCAACGGGAGAGGCCACAACAGGGAGAGGCCTGCGTACCGCAAAAAAAAAAAAAAAGAGAGATCCCTTCCCTTGACCGCTCACAACCTTCCAGTGGCCTTCCATCCACTGGGAATAATATCAATAATGAAAATAGCACTGATGCTAACAGCTAACACACTTTGCTGACTCGTCCTGCACAGTCTGGCTCCAGTCTCTTCTCTGACCTACAGTTGCCACCTCCCTCACTGGTCTTTGTGTTGTTCCCTGAAAACGTCAAGCTCATTCCCATCTCAGGATGTTCATAGCTGCTCTTCTCTGCCTGGAACCTACTGCTGCCCAACTTCCTTTGCGTTGCTTGATCCTTCATTTCATTGCGGTCTCTGCTCAGCTGTCACCCCCTCCCAGAAGCCTTCCCGGACCACCTTACCTGCAGCAGCTTCTTCTCCAGCATGCTTCACATCCCTAACCCTACTTCACTTCTCTAAGTATTTTTAATTGAGAAATACAGCACACGTAGGGAAGTGTATACATGTATGTTTACCGTTAAAACAACACTATTAAGTGAGGACCAAGGTGCCCTTCACTAAGGAGCAGAGAGTTGCCAGGACCTCGGGCTCTTTCCCAGTCGCGTGCTTCTCTCTCCTTCCCGGACTTATGCGTATCCTCACTTTTAGGTTAATCATTCCCTTGCTTGTCTGATGCTGTGTCTGTATCCCCACTTGTATATAGGTTTAGTTTTGAAAAACTGAGTAGCAAGCCCCAAATTAGTTTTGTAAGAAAAGGACAATGTTGTCAGTGTTAGATGAAGGTGCCAAGAAGGAGACAGTGGTGTTGGCTTCCCCATGCGTTTACAGGAGCCCAGCTCCTCCTCCAGGGCACCTGACAGGGCTGTCATGTGGACCAGGTCCTGGGTATCCAGCAGGGATTGGGCTGCTCTGTGTTTCCTGCTCCTGAGTTCACTCTGGTCCACCTCCATCTCACAAGGGTAGATCGAAGCAGAATATTTCCGTCTGATGGAATGGATCTCTTCAGCTGATCCAGAGAGCAGAGCATGGAAAGGCATAGAAGGAAGAAGGATGATTCTCCAATTTTTGTCTCTGGCCTGGACTTCTCCCTTATACTCCAGACCTGGGTCCATCTGCCTGATGACATTTTTGCCTGAATGTGTAATAGGCGTGTCAAATGCTATAGGTCCCAAGCCCTGTTCCTGTCTTCATTCTTTCTTCTCTTGGCATCATCCATAACTCACCATTAATTCCCCTCTTTCATACTCTGCATGGAAATTGTCAGCCGATCCTATTAGATCAGCTGAGTCTGAGTTGAGTTGAGTCTGAGAAGCTCTTTGGAAGCTCTGGCTGTGAGTGGACTCGTTGACTTTGAGTTTCACTCTACAGTGGTCTTGGTGGGTCTGTTGCTGAAGAACCTCCAATGTCAGGATCTTTATTTTAAACTCTTGGGCTCAAAGATTTCCCAGTCTCCTGTCTGGAGGGTCAGAGTCTGGCCAGCTGGGAGACTGTAACTGGGAAGTGTTGAGGGTGGGCAGTGGAGCAGGGTGGAGTGTGAATGCTGAAACTTTAGCAGTTGGCATTCATTAAGCACAAGCTTACCTAATCCTCGTGTTCTTAGAATCGCACTCTCTCATGTTCTTTCGTCCAGAGTTACTCTTCACACTGCAAACATCTAGTCTTTTACGACGGGTTAGGGGCACAAGCCAAGTGGAGTGGGATGAGTGTGGGGCTCTCGGGATAGAGCCGCTTCTTAAATGGCTTCACCTGTCCTCTTTATTTTTATTTATTTATTTTGCGGTACGCGGGTCTCTCACTGCTGTGGCCTCTCCCGTTGCGGAGCACAGGCTCCGGACGCGCAGGCTCAGCGGCCATGGCTCACGGGCCCAGCCGCTCCGCGGCATGTGGGATCCTCCCGGACCGGGGCACGAACCCGCGTCCCCTGCATCAGCAGGCAGACTCTCAACCACTGTGCCACCAGGGAAGCCCCCATTTTTTTTTAATTTAATTTTTATTTTATATTGGGGTATAGTTGATTTACAACGTTGTATTAGTTTCAGGAGTACAGCAAAGTGATTCAATTATACATATATCCATTCTTTTCAGATTCTTTTCCCATATAGGTTATTACAGAATATTGAGTAGAGTTCCCTGTGCTATACAGTAGGTCCTTGTTGATCATCTATTTTATATATAGTAGTGTGTATATGTTAATCCCAATCTCCCAATTTATCCCTCCCCCCACCTTTCCCCTTTGGTAACCATAAGTTTGTTTTCAAAGTCTGTGAGTCTGTTTCTATTTTGTAAATAAGTTCATTTGTTTCATCTTTTTAGATTACACATATAGATTACAAATATCATATGATATTTGTCTTTCTCTGTCTGATTTACTTCACTTAGTATGATAATCTCTAGGTCCATCCAGGTTGCTGCAAATGGCATTATTTCATTCTTTTTTATGGCTGAGTAGTATTTCATTGTATATTTATGTATGTACCACATCTTCTTTATCCATTCCTGTGTTGATGGACATTTAGGTTGCTTCCACGTCTTGGCTGTTGTGTATAGCGCTGCAGTGAACATAGGAGTGCATATATCTTTTTGAATTACGGTTTTCTCCGGACATATGCCCAGGAGTGGGATTGCTGGATCTATGGTAGTTCTATTTTTAGTTTTTTAAGGAACCTGCATACTGTTCTCCACAGTGGTTGTACCAATTTACATTCCCACCAACAGTGTAGGAGGGTTCCTGCAAGGACACTTGTATCGCTCAAGAAAGTCCAAGGATGTAGAAGTCATCTACCAGGAACCAGGGACAAAGGCCACATTCTTTATTATATACCATGAACACGTTATGTAAAAAATTCATAGGGTTTTTATGTCATCAGTATGAGTCTGCAGTGTTTTATGGCAGCCAAAAAAGATAAAAATAACCGAAACAAAAATTAATGTTGCCCTGCAACACTGGAATCGTAGTATATTCCTTTGCTAAACCTGCCATAACAAAGTATCACAAACTGGGTGGCTGAAACAACAGAAATTCCCTTGCTCACGGTTCTGGAGGCTGGAAGGGTGAGATCAAGGTGATGACAGGGTTGCTGTCTTCTGAGGCCTCTCTCCTTGACTTGTAGGTGGTCGTCTTCTCTCTGACTCCTCACATGGTTTTCCCTCCATGTGGGTCTGTGTCCAAATTTCCCTGTCTTATAAGGACACCCATGTGGTTGGATTAGGGCTCATCCTAGTGACCTCATTTTAACTCAATTATCTTTTAAAAGACCCTCTCTCCAAAATACAGGTACATTCTGGGGTACTGGGGGTTAAGACTTCAACATATAAATTGGGAGGGGACACAGTTCAGCCTATAACTCTCTGCCCTCTGGTCCCCCAAGTTCATATCTTGTTTGCATGTAAATCCATTCACCCCATCCCAACAGCCCCCAAATCAACCCATGCCTGCATCAACTCTAAGTCCAACGTCTCATCTAATTATTATCTAAATCAGGTATGAGTGAGACTCAAGGTATGATTCATTCTGGGGTAAAATTTCTCTCTAGCTGTGAAACTGGACAGTAAGCTATGTGCTTCCAAAATACAATAGTGGGACGGGCATAGGATAGACATTCCTGTTCTAAAAGGGAACAATCAGAAAGAAGAAAAGTGTCATGGGTCCCGAGGGAGTCCAAAACCAAGCAGGGAAAATTCTACTAGATTTTAAGGCTCAAGAATTATCCTCTTGGGCTTCCCTGGTGGTGCAGTGGTTGAGAGTCCGCCTGACGATGCAGGGGACACGGGTTCATGCCCCGGTCCGGGAAGATCCCACATGCCGCGGAGCGGCTGGGCCCGTGAGCCATGGCCGCTGAGCCTGCGCGTCTGGAGCCTGTGCGCTGCAACGGGAGAGGCCACAGCAGTGAGAGGCCCGCGTACCGCAAAAAAAAAAAAAAAAGAATTATCCTCTTGGGCTCCACGCTCTGTCCTCCAGGCCCCCTGGGATGGTCTTTGGGCCCCACCAGGGAGGCGGCCTGACCCCTTTGGAACTGAGGAGGAGACGGCCCTGGTCCTGGGTTTCTTAAATTAGTGATGAACAAAAACAATAGTAACTCTTTTTTTTTTTTTTAATGGTAACTCTTTTAATTCAGCCACAGGAAAGGAAGAAATTGCCTTTTTTGTTTTTCTTTTGGCCGCACTGTGTGGCATGTGAGATCTTAGTTCCCCGACCAGGGATCGAACCCACGTCCCTGCATTGGAAGTGCGGAGTCTTAACTGCTGGACCACCAGGGAAGTCCCAGAAATTGCCTTTTTAACACAAGGCCATATGCCTACCATGGAGGGCAGAAAACGAAGACCCAAAGGTCCCCAAGCTCCAGTGTCCTCATGTGCAAAAGATCGATATTGAACTCGAAACTCTGTTCCAGAAAAAAATATGATCTGTGGAAAAAACGTAAAGAAAGGCAGTAACTTTCCAGGGGTGTTAAATATCAATACAGGTTTTGTCCTGAGAGGGGGTGAAGAGACCACAGTCCTCAGGTAAGCAGAGCAAAATAGCCCGAGGGGAGCATGGGACGGTGGCCGTGGTCATGCCCCTTGTGGCCCATACCCCCACCTTCTGTACATGGGTGCGATTTCCCTAAGGATAAGCAAAGCGAACACTTCACTTTCTTGGTCTACCTTCCTGACTTCTGCTATTTATATCTGTCCCAAGAGATATATTTATTCTCTTTTAAAAGACAGTCTCAGGAAAATATCTCTTATCTCACAGCAGTAACCCCCAATGAATGCTTCTTAATACCTAATTTAATATATCTTTTCACAGCTCTCCGCCAAACTCACAGATTCGTAAGAACAGGTGACTGGAAGATTTTTACACAAAGTTTCCCTCAGAGGGTGGGCTTTGTGATCACACAGATCTGGGTTCTATTCGTCTATCTACTTGCTGTGTGACCCTGGGAAGTTACTTGACCTTTGAGTCTCAATTTTCCCCTTTATCGAGTGAGGATGAGAATATCTCCTTCAACAAAGATGCTGTATCATTATACTGTCATTGCCCCTGGCAACAGTTAGAAGTGAACTTTCTGGGCACAGAAATGAGTCTCCGTGACTTTCGAGAACTCTGTCCTGGAAGGTTCGTGATTTCTAACAAGCATTTTCATTCACCCCCTGGGCTTCTTGAATCCTTCTTTGTTTGACATGGAGCCTCAGGGTCCACTTCGTTCTGCTGTCTCAGGTCCATCCTTTCCTCGAGGTTCAGACTCCTCCATCCCATGTCACTGGTGTGTCTGGTATCTTCTCTCCTGTGTTGATGGAATTAGTTGGAAAAAAACATCTCCAGAATTTAGCAAGTGGTATCAACAGTTGGATTTGTTGTCTTTCTATAAAGAAATGGGTGGATGGTTTTTCTTTTCTTCTTTTTTTAAGAACTTTTTATTTATTTTTGGCTGCGTTGGGTCTTCGTTGCTGCGCGCGGGCTTTCATTAGTTGCGGCGAGCGGGGGCTACTCTTCGTTGCGGCGCTCAGATTTCTCATTGCGGAGGCTTCTGTTGTTGCAGAGCACGGGCTCTAGGCACGCGGGCTTCAGTAGTTGTGGCACGCAGGCTCAGTAGTTGTGGCTCGCAGGCTCTAGAGGGCAGGCTCAGTAGTTGTGGCACACGGGCTTAGTTGCTCCGCGGCATGTGGGATCTTGCCGGACCAGGGCTCGAATCCATGTCCCCTGCATTGGCAGGCGGATTCTTAACCACTGTGCCACCAGGGAAGTCCCAGTTTTTCTACTTTTAATTGGAAAGTGCAGGAGAATGATGAAGGCTAAAAATGAGAGAGGGAAACAGTGAGCTAAGGTGGACTTGCAGCTGAAGGCCACTTTTCTATTTTTTTTAATTGAAAATTCCTTTTCTTCTCTTGCCTCCCTCCACCTCCCACCTGTACCCCTCCCCACTTTAAATGAGCACTGTCTGTGGCCGTTTTTGCCATAAAAACACTCAGAAGGAAAAGATAGGGCTTTGAAATGCTGACATGCCTCAAAATGTCCAAAAGAAAATGTAAGCTCATTTTAAGTCCAAACGTGCATATTGACTAAAAGAATGGTAATTCACTCCAGAGAGTTCTGAGCAGGAACAGAGACCCCAGTACAGAGCAGTGCAGAGCAGAGCCTTGCAAGGCTGCTGTGTAAGATGAACAAAACTACCTCTTCGGGAAGAAAATCAAGTTCAAGACAATAGCTTCCTTCAACCTTAGCATTTGTTTCATCCTTGCGTAAAATGAAACACAAACCCCAACTGTTCTCCAAAAAAGCTTGTCTAGCTGCAAGCCAGACTTCAAACAGCCCTAAAATGTCCTTTGCCTTCACACCAGAGAGTTCAAGGAAGCCGAAGAGTGACCAGAAGATTTTTGTATGGGAACTCTAACTTCCCATTCCATTTGACTTTTGGTCTTTAAAATACAGGTCAAATCAATGAATTTAATGAAGGCCGTTGAACACAATGGCTTCGCCTTGCATTTTGACCCACATAAAGGGGAGGCAGTCCAGGTCACAAAGCTTTAGCAGAACTTTAAGTGGTTAGTACACAAATGTGACAGAACGTTTAGAATCTCAGACTTGCAAGACCTATTGACAAGCAGTTAGAAGTATTTGAAGTAGCTGCATGAATGAACTTTGATAAGGTAGCCCTATTGTCTGCCATTGTCTCTTTCTCTTCATATGAAGACTCCCCCAAAAGAACAAGAGTCAATGAATGTGAAATGTTGTGTCCGTTTTACTGGACTCTGGACGCCTTTCAGCCCTGTGGACTTTTTGTGGGGAGTTCATGCTATTTAAGAGTATTCTTCCCTCTGAGTTTCAACTCTTGCAAATGGTGACTTTTCAGTCCGCTACCCACCCAAGTCTTTTCCAACGGCTTTCACGCCCTGAAGAGCTCTTTAAGTTAAAAGAAGTGAAGATTAATTTCAGGAGTTTTGCTTCTTCTCAACACTTGGAATTTTCGAGAGGGAATGCATCCTTCCTGACCCTGTGGCGATGGAGGGGTGGAGGTGGGGGAAACACGGGGCGGGGGGCGGGGATGAGCCGTGTTCTTCTGAAGCCTAAAGATGGTGCCCCTCGTGCCAAAGGCATGGACAGGAAGCTCCCTTCTGGAAAACTGCCCATCACCTTGAAACCCGGGAGAGATGAGGAGACTCAAGGAAAATCCGAGAGTCAGATTTTTAAGTGTGTAGGGAAGCGGACGTTACGGGGTTGGGAGGTCTTTTCCACCTAAAACAGCTCAGGAATTACTGTAAGTCAGTCCCTCCATTCCAAGAAAGGCTTGTTTCCCAAGATCATCGATACCTGTCTTTATATAGTTTTTATCAGCAAACATCCATTTTTTCCAGGCTGTGTCTGAACTATCAGTTCCCCAGAGGGCTCTGCCATTGTTTGAGAACACCCTCGTCTGTTGGCAGGTTGCGTGGAAACAGTGGTGGGATGCCGCAAGTCTACAAAGACCCCGTCTGAAGAGCCATGTGTTGGTTTCACAGGGTTTCATAGTTCTCAGGTTTGCTAAGTATGCTTTGGGGGGTTTTCTCAGTAAATCTCTATGGGTAGATTTTATTGTATTTTACCCTTTTGTCTGTTTTTTTGTGTGTGTTTCAAATTTCTCCCTTGTTCATTGACCAGTAACTTTCTGTCACCCATCTTTGACTTTTCTCCTTACATCTGCATTTAAGCTGTCATTTACTTCTGCTGTTCCCTCCTCTCAAGATCTGACAGCCAAAGCCTTCATGCGCTTTTATCCCTTTGTGTTTGCATTATGACATAACCTGTGCAAAGTGGCCCAGCTCCCCAATTCTTGTGTGTAAAATTTGCAACATTTTTTGAGACGGGTCAGTGCTCATTTTTGGGATCCTTTCTTTATCTGAGTACCGTGTTAAAACTTTCTGCAGATGTGGCCTATTCAGGAGCAGGCTGCGGCTGCATGCAGAGATGGGGAAGAGAAGAAAAGGCCTTCCCATTTTGTGATTGCCATAGTAACTCAAACATTGCCGCTGTGTGTGCTGGTCCGGTCAGCCGCAGCCTGTGAGCTTGATTTCCTGTGCGATCAAGCCCTCTACCGGAGATCATGGCTTGTGTGACACAGGGCTACACAGAGGACAGTGTGCTTGTTAGACCTGAAATTAAGCATTTCACTTTAAAATAATACCCATTTGTATCCATTTTGTTCAACGTAACAACAGCTGCTGTCCCTGGAATGACAGACTTGCCTTTTTAACCAGAGCTTCATATGACATTTATGAATGAGGCCGGTTCCATTCACTTGCAGTTTGAATTCACAGTAGTTATTTTTGCCGTTTTTTTTCCTTCCCCAGCATATGGGTGAAATTCAACGTGATTCAAGTAATTATATACACAGTTCATGGGGAGGAAAAAGCCTGTTTTGTTTGTATCATCTCTTTTAAACTAGTTAGTGGGCTTTAGTTTTGTTTTTTTTTCTCTAAGAAGGCAAAATATAGAGGACGAATTGATGGTAACTTTTAAAATGTTGATTGCCTCGAAATAATAAGCGATAAAGAAAGAAAGGGCAATGTGGTCACTAGGTTTTGTATATTCACTTTTGAATAAACAACTAAAAACATCAATCCAAGTTTCTCAGTGGGAAAGGGGCAGAGAAATCCTGGGCAGAACACTCCTGCTGAAGTCATTAAAAAACTACAGCTCCGAATTCTTGTTTTGCCTGCCAAATGCCTAGGGCCCAGAAGAATGAACAAAACGACAGGGCAGTACCCAGGTGAAAATTCCTGATTTGGCATAAAAGACCAAATAGAAATTCTCTCAGAATATTCTGTAGTTTCACAATTGTTAATATGAAGAAAAATAATCAAGGTTGTCATCAGGTTAACCAATAAACGCAGCATAATGGGGACGAACAACAGCTATACTGGTAGCTCTTCTGCTCTTTCTCCTCCTCTTTCTTCCCCTTCTCCTTCTTCCTCTCCTTCTTCTTTACCACCACTACCTTCATCCTCACCATCATCATCATCATCCTTCTCCTCATCATCCCCCTCACCATCATCATCATCTTCACCATCATCCTCACCATCATCACCATCATCATCACCACCACCACCACCACCACCACCATCACCATCATCATCTTCACCATCATCCTCACCATCATCATCATCATCCTCACCATCATCATCATCCTCACCATCATCATCATCTTCACCATCATCCTCACCATCCTCACCATCATCATCACCACCACCACCACCACCACCACCATCATCACCCTCATCATCATCATCCTCCTCCTCACCGTCATCATCCTCCTCCTCACCGTCATCATCATCTTCACCATCATCCTCACCATCCTCACCATCATCATCATCACCACCAACACCACCACCACCACCATCATCACCATCATCATCATCATCCTCCTCCTCACCGTCATCATCATCTTCACCATCATCATCATCTTCACCATCATCCTCACCATCATCACCATCATCATCATCACCACCACCACCACCACCACCATCATCACCATCATCACATCATCACCTTCATCAAATAAACCCACGTCTGGCAGAAGACACCACCTTTTATATCATATCATTGAAAGCCTTCTCTCCCAATCTGAGGATTGGAGAAGCAATAAGAAATCAATTTGAGCCTAATTCCCAATCTGTAAACCATTCAGCTCACAATGAAACTTGACCCCATGAATTCCACATCACTTAACAATGCTCCCCAACCTGAAGATAAGAAGAACCTGCAAGGGTGATTTTCATAATTAGGAAATTTTCATCTCTCTCAACATGGAAAAACGTTTAGAAAATGAAAACGTTTGCTTCTAGTCACGAAGTTTGAACAAGTTATCCTGTCCTTCCTCCATAGCCCCAATTTATAGAAAATAAGATCGAAAAGCAGCTTTCATAGGAGCAATTTCAACGGAAAGCATCTTTCTTTGAGATCCACAGCATTTGTTTCCCAGATCTTTTGACGTTCTCTATTTCATAGAAAAATCACATCCGTACAAGCTATAAATTTAGACAGGAAAACTTCTCCAACTCACATGATGGTTTTGATTTTTGTAAGAAATTGATTAAGTGTATTAATATATTTAAGTATATTAATATATTAATATATTATTTAATAAATAATCAAGGTTCCTCTCATCAGAAGATGTGTGTGTGTGTGTGTGTGTGTGTGTGGGCGTGTGCTCACACACAATATATCCAGACCGCTGTAAGTCAAATATATAGTCTGGCATAGAAAATATTCTATATGTAAAGTGCTTAGAGATGAGTTTGACACATGGCAAGCACCATAATGTGCTTGTTTTTTTAAATTATCCCAGTAATTTTATCCATTCATTTAAAATTCACTTGAAACCAAAATGGGAAGGGAAACACTTCAAAAAAGTAAACTCTCCAATAACTTCTGTACTTAAGAACCAGTGGAAAACTATAAGACACTGATGAAAGAAATTGAAGATGATACAAACAGATGGAGAGATATACCATGTTCTTGGATTGGAAGAATCGACGTTGTGAAAATGACTTTACTACCCAAAGCAATCTACAGGTTCATTGCAATCCTTATCAAACTACCAATGGCATTTTTCACAGAACTACAACAAAAAATGTCACAATTTGTATGGAAACACAAAAGACCCTGAATAGCCAAAGCAATCTTGAGAAAGAAAAACGGAGCTGGAGGGATCAGGCTCCCGGACTTCAGACTATACTACAAATCTACAGTAATCAAGACAGTATGGTACTGGCACAAAAACAGAAATATAGATCAATGGAACAGGATAGAAAGCCCAGAGATAAACCCATGCACATATGGTCACCTTATCTTTGATAAAGGAGGCAAGAGTATACAATGGAAAAAAGACAGACTCTTCAGTAAGTGGTGCTGGGAAAACTGGACAGCTACATGTAAGAGAATGAAATTAGAACACTCCCTAACACCATACACAAAAATAAACTCAAAATGGATTAAAGACCTAAATGTAAGGCCAGACACTATAAAACTCTTAGAGGAAAACATAGGCAGAACACTCCATGACATAAATCACAGCAACATCCTTTTTGACCCACCTCCTAGAGAAATGGAAATAAAAACAGAAATAAACAAATGGGACCTAATGAAACTTAAAAGTTTTTGCACAGAAAAGGAAACCATAAACAAGATGAAAAGACAACCCTCAGAATGGGAGAAAATATTTGCAAATGAAGCAACTGACAACGGATTAATCTCCAAAATTTACAAGCAGCTCATTCAGCTCAATATCAAAACAACAAACAACCCAATCCAAAAATGGGCAGAAGACCTAAATAGACATTTCTCCAAAGAAGATATACAGATTGCCAACAAACACATGAAAGGATGCTCAACATCACTAATCATTAGGGAAATGCAAATCAAAACTATAGTGAGGTATCACCTCAAACCAGTCAGAGTGGCCATCATCAAAAAATCTACAAACAATAAATGCTGGAGAGGGTGTGGAGAAAAGGGAACCCTCATGCACTGTTGGTGGGAATGTAAATTGATACAGCCACTATGGAGAACAGTATGGAGGTTCCTTAAAAAACTAAAAATAGAACTACCATATGACCCAGCAATCCCACTACTGGGCATATACCCTGAGAAAACCATAATTCAAAAAGAGTCATGTAGCACAATGTTCATTGCAGCTCTATTTACAATAGCCAGGACATGGAAGCAACCTAAGTGTCCATCGACAGATGAATGGATGAAGAAGATGTGGCACATATATACAGTGGAATATTACTCAGCCATAAAAAGAAACGAAATTGAGTTATTTGTAGTGAGGTGGATGGACCTAGAGACTGTCATACAGAGTGAAGTAAGTCAGAAAGAGAAAAACAAATACTGTATGCTAACACATATATATGGAATCTAAAATATATATATATATATGGTTCTGAAGAACCGAGGGGCAGGACAGGAATAAAGACGCAGATGTAGAGAATGGACTTGAGGACACGGGGAGGTGGAAGGGTAAGCTGGGACGAAGTGAGAGAGTGGCATGGACATATATACACTACCAAATGTAAAATAGATAGCTAGTGGGAAGCAGCTGCATAGCACAGGGAGATCAGCTTGGTGCTTTGTGACCAACCAGAGCGGTGGCATAGGGAGGGTGGGAGGGAAACGCAAGAGGGAGGAGATATGGGAACATATGTATATGTATAGCTGATTCACTTTGTTATAAAGCAGAAACTAACACACCATCGTAAAGCAATTATACTCTGATAATGATGTTAAAAAAAAACACAAAACTTCATGAAATGGCAGGATATGAAGTATCATGAGAAGAAGGTAGCATGATCTTGTTGTTGTTTGACTTTTTATTCACTTATTTATTTATTTGTTTTTCTTGAATAAACTCAGACAATTAGAAAAAAATAAAAAGAACCAATGGGATTGTTAAGTTAATTTTTAGCTATGTACACCTTAACTAATAGATATTTATGCATTCACTTGTTCATTTATGCAGAAATTTTATAGACTAAATGTAGCACCGTGCTGGGCCCTGAGGCCAAAAGATAAAAATAGCCCAGAGACTCACAGAGCATATACTGCAGTGGGGAGACAGCAGAACAAAAAGGCCCTTCACAGCAGCGTGGCACCCGTGAATGGAGTGCGTTCAGTGGCAGAGGGAGTGCCTGACGGTGACAGTGGGAATAACATCACTCGGCTGAAACTGGAGGCCAATTGTAGTTTGGAATTTGGATCGTGGAGGAGGGAGAGAGGACAGGAATGATAGAGAAAGACTTCTAAGTGGATGAAACCAAATGCACGAGAGCTTGGAGGTCTGAGAGAATAGAAGACCTTTCGGAAATATAGAATTCAGGATAGCTGGCGCATTCCTTAGTTTTCCCCACTAATTTCTGAGTAAGTAAAATCACTTATTTAATTTATGCAGCAAAGATTTAAAAAAATGTTTAATCTTATTGAAGTGTAGTTGATTTACAATGTTGTGTTGCTTTCTGCTCTACGGCAAAATGACTCTCTTATACGTATGTATACATTCTTTTTCATATTCTTTTCCATTATGGTTTATCAGAGGATATTGAATACAGTTCCCTGTGCTCTACAGTAAGACCTTGTTATTTATCCATTCTATATATAATAGTTTGCATCTACTAATCCCAAACTCCCAATCTACCCCTCTCCCTGCCCTCCCCCTTGGTAACCACAAGTCTGTTCTCTATGTCTGTGAGTCCGTTTCTGTTTCGTAGATATGTTCATTTGTGTCGTATTTTAGATTCCCCATATAGGCAATATCATATGGTATTTTTCTCTGTCTGACTTACTTCACTTAGTATGATAATCTCTAGGTCCATCCATGTTTCTGCAAATGGCATTATTTCATTCTTTTTACTGGATGAGTAATAGTCCATTGTATATATATACCACATCTTCTTTATTCATTCATCTATCAATGGACATTTAGGTTGTTTTCATGTCTTGACTATTGTGAATAGTGCTGCTATTAACATTGGGGTGAATGTATCTTTTCGAATTATAATTTTATCCAGGTATATGCTCAGCAGTGGGATTGCTGAATCATAGGGTGACTCTATCTTTCATTGTTTTGAGGAACCTCCATACTGTTTTCCGTAGTGGCTGCACCAATTTACATTCCCACCAACAGTGTAGGAGGGATCCCTTTTCTCCACACCCTCTCCAGCATTTATTATTTGTAGACTTTTTATCGATCGACATTCTGACCCGTGTGAGGTGGTACCTCATTGTAGTTTTGATTTGCATTTCTCTAATAGTTATGCAGCAAAGATTAATGCAGCATTCCTATTATAAGCAAGTTACTTTTTTACTAGAATAAAAAATCAATCATAATCTCTGCTCTCAAAAGACTCCCAATCTGCCATGATAAGTCTAATAAAGAAAAAATTGCAATCCAAAACGAAATAGAAAATGCCTCTGGATTTTCTATAGCCTGGCTTTTCTGTACTCATTTAAATGATTGAGGATTAACTATGGTCACTCCTCAGCTCGGACTCTCGTTTACTCTCTATCTTCAATTTGAAAATATGTCTTGTCCCTGTGAGCCATCCCATCTATGTGATGTGTGCGTCCTCTGTGAGTGTAGGAGCATCTTTCGGATGGGGTGTCGGGGAAGAGCTTTGGGCAGGACTGCATTTCTGCGGCTAATGAGGAGGCTTCAAACAGCAGTGGGACAGAGCAGTGCCAAAGCCACGGGAGGGGAAGGAACAGCAGGGGTGGGGGCAGGGACTCCAGCTTTCCTCTCCTCTTCCCTCTCTGTCAGCTCTCCTCATCCATCCTGTCCTCCCAGGTCCCTCCGCAACACACACACACACACACACACACACACACACACACACACACACACCCCTCACTTCTCCCGCAGAGCCTCTTTGGTGCACATGGATTTAGCATAAGCAATACTGTTCCCAACTCATGTTGCTTTGTGATGGCTTTTGTTAGTTCACATTCACTTGGGTTAACCCAGCTGGTCAGTCCAACTCTGCAGGGCTCTGTCTGCAGATATCATTTCACACGCTTTTAATATTATTTCACCAAAAGCCTTCTTTCCCAGCTTGACAGTTGGAGAAGCAATAAGAGATCAACCTATTTGAACCTAATTCTCGATGTGGAAATTCACTTCAGCTAACAATAAGATGTGGCCCCATGAGTTCCATGTCATGTAATACGTCCTACTCTGTGCTCAGAATGAGTCCAGGTTGCGGGATGGAGGGCTGGACAGGGACTCAGGGGGTGTAGACCCAACCCTGTGACACTCTTGCACAACAGTCTGTATAGCACTTACTGAAATTGTCATTTAAATAATGGGTGGGGTCACTGCTTGTGTCATATCTGTGTCCCTTGCTAGAACATAGCTCTAGGAGGGAAGAGTTCTGTTCTCTGCTGTATCTTCAGGGCTGAGCAAAGTGCCAGTGAAATAGCAGTCACTCAGCACTTATTCGTGGAACGAAAAAGGGAATGAATCCAATACCACTGTTTCAAACTCTCTGGAATCCACTATGGCAGCCATAACACCACCTCTTATCCCCACTGAGAACCCCTCTGGACATAACAGACCCTCACTCAAGTCTTTCTTGTGCCACCCACGGAGCCTACTATAACACACAGGCAACATCCATCTCCATTTCCCATTCGAATCCAAAAGATACCTGGTTTTCCCCTCTCTGTATGCTGTCCACACCCCTCTGCCTCTCTGCCCCCAACTGTCCTAAGCTGTGACAGCCCCATTGCTGTGACATCTAAGATAAAAGCACTGTGTACATTTAGACAATTCTTACTCAGCTGCATTATCTCTCGACCAGTGGTTCTCAGCCCTGGGGGAGCTTTTTTTTTTTTTTGCGGGCCTCTCACTGTTGTGGCCTCTCCCGTTGTGGAACACAGGCTCCGGACGCGCAGGCTCAGCGGCCATGGCTCACGGGCCCAGCCGCTCCGCGGCACGTGGGATCCTCCCAGACCGGGGCACAAACCTGCGTCCCCTGCATCGGCAGGCGGACTCCCAACCACTGCGCCACCAGGGAAGCCCCTGAGGGAGCTTTAACAAATGCCTGATACCAAGGGTATAACCCAGCTGATCAAATCAGAATCTCTGGAGCTGGACCCAGGACTCAATATTTTTTAATGTCCTGTAGATGATTCCAGCATGTAGCAAAGGTTGAGAACCCCTTCTCGGAAGGGTTGTCAGAAACTCCGAGTTTGGAGTTCTAAGAATTCCGCGATCAGGAGCCCTCAGTGAGTTGGGATGGGAGGGGTCGTTTGCTGTGTGTCTTCCCCACACCACCTCCCCAAAGAACCATGAGGTGGGCCTGTTCTTCCCAATCTGGATTGGCTGTGGGAAGCAAACGCTTGTATCTTGTAAAGCTCCAAGCCACTTCTTTGGGATAGTAGCTGGACATTTCCAAGGACGTGGTAGGGGAAGAAGCAGATGAAGAATGTGGGTACAAAGGGTCAATTTAGGGGGTGGAGGATACAGCCAGAGAGGCAATGAGACAAGCAGTCCCAAGAGAAAGGCTGCCCCGGAGAGCAGGACATGGAGCGCTTTGAGCAGAGGCAGCTACAATTGTAACCCAAGCGACCTGACCTTCCTAGGCTGTCGGCAGTAATGAGGCCACTATAAGAGGATGTGGCGTCAGAGACTCCTTGCTTCTGCCTGCTGACAGGGGTGTCTGGGCATCAAGTCTGGGAGAGCCTTGCCTGGGCTCACAGGTCAGTCTACTCTTCCTGGGGTACCTGCTCTGCCAGGTCCACCTGTCTCACCCACCATGCTGCGTATTCCCCGTGGCGCCCTCACCCGTATGCTGCCCCTTTACATGTCAGAGCTGCAGGATGGTCATGGCAAAGGCGGGGGTGGGGACCTTAGCAGAGGGCAGTGTTTTTCAACTTTGAAAACAGTTGGGGGGACCCCAGGCTGTCGTTGGGGGGACCCCAGGCTGCCAGTTAACAGGCCACCACACATCGCCCCTGCTGCCCTTCAGGGGTGCCCTGCTCAGAGCAGAAGGATGGCAAAGTTGGTTCTGGCCTGACTACCCTGATGGGAGGATCCCATAGAATTCACTTGTAGAAACAGTAAAAAAAAAAAAAAAATCTAAAACTATCACAACTAGGTAAGGAAATGAGAGTGATTCTGTCCCAACTCATCCCCTTTCCTTTTCCTTTTCTTCTTTGCCTCTGCAAGAAGCCACAAAAGGGTTAAATACTTTGCCACGAGGTGGGATAAACTTCTCAGATCCGTGGTGTGCCTGATGGTCCTGGCACCGCGCTGGGTGAGGGGTGCCCCGTCCTTTGTCGACTATAATGGTTCATCTTCGTTATTGTCCTAATACTCCTATAAAAAAACACACCCTAATCTTTCCCTGGCGCCGGTGACGGCCACCATACGGGATGTTTTCTTTCTCTCCCCTCTGTCCTTCCCCTCAGCCCCTATTGTTGCCATAGTCACGATGGGGCGATAGCACGGGTGCAGGGCTGTTTCTGTACTGTACCGCCCCGAGCTGATTGTTTAAATCTGTATTATTCCACTGTTCTGAAGATTTACATTTTTAATGGCTCATTTATGTAATCCCATAAATAAAGTAGCAAAAAAAAAAGCATCCCACACAAATGAGTGAATTGGAGTTTGAAAAAGGCTCCTGAGGCAGGTCAGCCAGGGTCTCAGCTGCGGGGCCTTGATTGGTGTGGCCGGTGTAGCCAAGATGGCAGTGGGCTTAAGACCACCCAGTCAGTGCCCAAATGGGGCATTACCACGGAATAGCGGGATGGTGCTGGAGTTCAAGCTCCTCTATTTATCAGAGAACACAGTTCTACTGCAAAATCCACTTTAGTCTGAAACTCATTTACCTTACTGCTTTGACAGCTGCACCTCTCCCCGGCAGAGAAGTTTCCGCAATTAGCTTTTTCCTTCCTAGCAGCTGATGCTGTGTGTTTCCCCCCACCGCCCCTCCTTTCTTCTTCTTAACCAGTATATTCCTGGGGCTGCTAAATTCTCTCTAAAGAGCCTGTGAATTCGAGCACCTGCCTCAAGAATGTATTTGACACACTGAACAGAGATATAGCTGGAACAATTCACTGTGAGCCTTCCTCCATCGGTTTCTCTGTTCATGCTCCCTCCCCTGCCAGTGAAGGTTTGTACTAATTAGGCACAGATGAAGAAAATGGCTAAAATGGAACCGAATCAGCACATGTCTGACGATCTTTCCAGGTCCCTGCCTGGCTCAGATGCGAAACCACAAGTCACCGCGTCCCCACTTGGTAGATAACTTGGCTCTGGAATCCTTGATTGACACTCACTATTTAATGCTCTCACTTGAAACAGTTTTGCTTTCGGATATTATAGCAAAGCGTGACCCCGGATCAGAGTCCTCTGTCTCTGTCTGTCTCTAGTTTCCCTGTATCTCTGCAGGGGCCTCTGCTGAGACCGGGACCTCTGTGTGCGTGACTGTCTCTCAGAAACGCACAGCGGAAGTTTTGTGGGTGTCCGGGACCCAGGCCGTAGAAAAACAGAGGGATTGTTAAGTGCTCTCAATTCACCTAAATCTCATATTGTAGCCAAATGTGATCAGAATTAAATTGACTAAAACAGCAGTCCCAAAGCAAGAAAGCATTTAAGTCCCAACTTTCCCATTTCCCTGCCATCGAAAAATGACTTTTAAACTTTGCAAAATGAAGATTTTAATCTGTCATCCCCATCTCGGGCATTTGTGGGAAAGAGAAATGCACTTTAAAAAAAATTTACTTTATTCAAGTGTGGTGGATTTACAATGTTGTGTTAATGTCTGCTGTGTGGCAACGTGATTCAGTTACACATATATACATTCTTTTTCATATTCTTTTCCGTTATGGTTTATCACAGGACGTTGAATATAATTCTGTGCTATACAGTAGGACCTTGTTGCTTATCCATTCTATATATACTAGTTTGCATCTGCTGAGCCCTCCTCCATGGCAACCACAAGTCTGTTCTCTCTGTCTGTGAGTCTGTTTCTGTTTCATAGATAAGTTCATTTGTGTCATATTTTAGATTCCACATATAAGTGATACCATATGGTATTTGTCATATTCTCTTTCTGGTATACTTCATTTAGTATGATAATCTCTAGGTCCATTCCTGTTGCTGCAAATGGCATTATTTCATTCTTTTTTATGGCTGAGTAGTATTCCTTTGTATATATGTACGTCGTCTTTATCCATTCATCTGTCGATGGACATTCAGGTTGTTTCCATGTCTTGGCTATTGTGAATAGTGCTGCTATGAACATAGGGGTGCATGTATCTTTTCAAATTAAAGTTTTGTCCAGATGTTTGCCCAGGAGTGGGATTGCAGGCTCATATGGCAACTCTATTTTTAGTCTTCTGAGGACCATCTATACTGTTCTCCATAGTGGCTGCATCAATTTACATTCCCACCAACAGTGTTAGGAGGGTTCCCTCTTCTCCACACCCTCTCCAGCATTTGTTATTTGTAGACATTTAATGATGGCCATTTTGACTGATATGAGGTGGTACCTGGAGAAATGCATTTTTTTCTTCCATCTTCAGAAAGGGAAAAACACTACGTAAGTCAAAGAAGGATCATGGGATTTGTTGTCCGTCTTCCCCAAGAAGGGTAGGAAGGCAGAAGGGCGAAGCACTGGAATTAGAGCTGGAACTGGGGCGGGGGGGCTCCGTCTGGCCCGAGCGTACTTGCTGGGGAGTCTGCGGCGAGTCCTCCCTCTGGAGCACAGGTCCCGAGGAGTCAGCAGGAACTGCTCCGCGTTCACCAACTCAACCGCCCTGCGCCGGATGACGCCTAGCGGGGGTCGTGCAGAGCCACTGGATGATGGAAGAACCTATCCGAGCCTCACTTCAGTCGTCTGTGAAGCCCGTCTCCGAGTGTGGTCAAGAAAGCAGCAGGAAACAGCGCATGTGAACGCCCGGTACATACATCCATATGCAGGTCGTCTTGAGGACGACCTCAGTGTGAGTCATTATTTACAGTGATGGATGTCTCCAGTGGAACGGGCAGAAGCTAGTCTTGTCATTAGGCTTTTTGTCTTTTACAGTATTTCCTGTGGGAAACCTTTAAGCATCGCTCATGAGGTTATCGTTCCTTAATAGAGAGAAGGACATTCCATAACATCCTGCCTCTCATATGGAAAGGTGATGCTGTATCTTTAAAAATTTCATTATTGGGGATGGATTTGCCCTGAATCATCTACTATCCCTGTTGGTCCTCTTCGTGACCAGGACCCAATGATGAGCTGAGATAATTGTGGCTAAAAGGAGTTTCAGGCCACGTCACGCAGTTGTCACTTTTTTTTTTTTTTTTTGCGGTACGCGGGCCTCTCACTGTTGTGGCCTCTCCCGTTGCGGAGCACAGGCTCCGGACGCGCAGGCTCAGCGGCCAAGGCTCACGGGCCCAGCCGCTCCGCGGCATGTGGGATCTTCCCGGACCGGGGCACGAACCCGTGTCCCCTGCATCGGCAGGCGGACTCTCAAACACTGAGCCACCAGGGAAGCCCGCAGTTGTCACTTTAAAAAATCTTATACTTATGGAGATTGATTTAACATTCATGACCTCCTTACAGAGAGTTCTGACTAGTAGAACTAAAATACCCAACTAGTCCATACCAAATTAGCATTAGCAAAACCTTGAATTTAGTAGCAATCTATTAAAATGAGTCAGTGTATCTATGCTGCTGCTATTCCTGGATATTTATCTCTTTAATTAAGCACGATGAAGTAGGGCCGAGCATTTTCTTTCTTTCTTTTTTTTGGCTGCATTGGCTCTTCGTTGCTGTGCTCAGCCTTTCTCCGGTTGCGGCGAGCGGGGGCTACTCTTCGTTGTGGTGCATGGGCTTCTCATTGCGGTGGCTTCTCTTGTTGTGGAGCACGGGCTCTAGAGCGCAGGCTCAGTAGTGGCTCACGGGCTCTAGAGCGCAGGCTTAGTAGTGGCTCGCGGGCTCTAGAGCGCAGGCTCAGTAGTTGTGGCGCACGGGCTTAGTTACTCCACAGCTCATGGGATCTTTCCGGACCAGGGCTCGAACCCATGTCCCCTGCATTGGCAGGCGAATTCTTAACCACTGCACCACCAGGGAAGCCCAAGCTGAGCATTCTCTTGAGGCTTCTGTGTCTCCAAGGCCCCAGATTATATCACTTTCAGTTTTGACATTACCTTCTCTTGATGACAATTTCTTGGACCAAGCAAATCTATGCCAGCCTCCCTCCACCTGAACAAAAACCCTCCAGGACACAGCTGGGCTCGTGCTCCCAACACAGCTGCTTGAGCTGCAGAGGGGGCAGCCTCCACCTGCACAACAGCTCAGATGCCAGGAGCCTTTCTATAGCCTCTTGCTGGTGCCGCTCAGTCGTATACTAAAATTGTCACACGAACTCGGGCCCAGGTGAGAGACAGGCCCCGGCCAGGCCACCAGAACCTGGGGCTTCAGGACTCCGTCTCCCTTACAGATCACCAGCATTATTCCCATCATGCCTCACTTCTCTTATTATCTCCAGGCCACCCAGGTCATCCATCACCATAAAGATTCTTATCCTCATAGGGTTCTATAGTCACCAAATGCCATGGCTTTCAAATTTGTTTGACTCCAACCTACAGTAAGGAATACATTTTATACCTATAGCAAGTACACACATAACACACGCACACGCACACACACACCACATGCACTCACATACGCACATTTTTAGAAATTTGTGGAACAATGCTTATCTGAAGTCGATCAGATATGGTCTTATATTTTCCACTCTATTATATATAACTATTCTTTCTCAATTTTTTAAAAGCTCAGTCATCTCACACTAAATTGATTCATAACGTGTTAAGTTGCCTTCTTGCTGTAATTGAAACCTGGCTTCCTCCCAAGGATGCTGCTTCCACTGTTTCTCCTGGACGCCATCTCTTCTCCTCTTTGGTCCTTCCATGACTTTTCCTCCATCTTCCTTCCAACCTCCCAGCTCCTTGGACTTGCATGTCATCAGCCTCTGTCCCCAACTACAATCTCCTGGTACTTCGCCTCATTTGTTGAAGACTCTGGCCCTCGGGACACTGTTTATCTCCTCAGAAGCACCCGTGCGCCAGCAGCCAAGTTGGCGCTGCAGTCAGCACTGCGAACTCTCAGCTGCCCGGCGTCTTCTCTGCTGTGATCTCCCCTCGTCCTCACTGAGAACTGCACCACCTGCCAAGCCGCGTTTCCCACTCGCTCCCCCTCCCCCTCCATCTGGCCATTGACTCTAATGCCCCCCAACATTTTCAACCCCAGGAGGACCTCAATACTTTACTTCTTCCCTGTCAGTCACTCCTACTTGTCCTCTACCAGGGCAGATTCTGTGGGATAGACTCTTTATTTTTTTAATTTTTATTTATTTATTTTTGGCTGCGTTGGGTCTTTGTTGCTGTGTGTGGGCTTTCTCTAGTTGTGGCGAGCAGGGGCTACTCGTTGTTGCGGTGTGCAGGCTTCTCATTGCGGTGGCTTCTCCTGTTGTGGAGCACGGGCTCTTGGCGCACGGGCTCAGTAGTTGTGGCGCGTGGGCTCAGTAATCGTGGTGCACAGGCTTAGTTGCTCCGCGGCATGTGGGATCTTCCCGGACCAGGGCTCGAACCCGTGTCCCCTGCATCGGCAGGAGGACTCCTAACCACTGCACCACCAGGGAAGTCCCTGTGGGATAGACTCTTGACTTCTTTCTCCTCCGTTATAATTGTCTATATTATTGGGAGGAAAAAAGCAAACTCAGCCCCAGCTTTCTGTCTTCTCTGGACAGGCACCTGAGCAGCTGAATGTATCTTCAAACAAGCACATGCCATGCAGACAGGTCGCACTTTAAATTCATGACCACGAATGGTGTCATGCAACCATCTGACCCATGTCTTTATCAGATTGGATCTCTGCTCTCCAAAGGGACCGTTCCACACACCTCCTCCAGTTCCCCCCACCCACCCAGATATTGACCTAGCCCTGTGTTTCCATTACTTCATTGAAAAACAAAAGCAGATAAAAAAGACCTCATCTTCCCATGACCATCCCTTTCAGCCGACTCCTACCTCTGCCTGTATCCACTGCCTTTCCTCCACTCCTAAAGCCAATATCTCCACTTGCACAGAATTCCACTCCCTCTCATTTTTTTGAGGTCTTGGCTCTGAAACTTCCCACTTTCTCTCTGGCAGCATCAGTTTCTCTTTGTCCACTGGGCCATTCCCTTTAACCTACAAAGACACTGTGATATCTTCCACCTTAAAAAAATTTGACTCCATGCTTTTTTCCAACTACACCAATATGTTGGTTTTCCTTCATAGCGGTTCTCCAATTTCCTATACTCACTGTCCTTACTTCCTTATCTCCTATTTTCTCTTTACTCCAATCAGGCTTTTGTCTTCCCCTTTCCACTGATACTGCTCTCATCAAATTTATCAATGACCTCCATCTTGCCCAGATCAATGGTCTATTCTCTCTTTTAGAGAACAGATTTTTCAGATAGCAGGCACTCAATAAATATCTGTGGAATGAGTGAATGAATATAACTCCCATCCCATTAGTTTACTGAATTCATGGTTGTGCATTACAAAAATAGATCAAGTTCAATTTTATACCAGGCTAATGAATTTTCATGTACTTATTCACTTCTTATAAGGTTTTGTGTATATTTAATCCATGTCAGCTTTTTCCACGTGAATTTCCAGAGCTATGATTTCTGACCTTGCAAAATTTCAAAAACACTTTTTAACGTAAATGCTAACATTTCAGGATAAAGGAGAACTGATAGGACACATATTCATGTATAATTTTATATTGGACCTCAGGTCCACAGTATTGGACTAATCATAATTCAGAGCTTGAGATAATTCTCATTATTGCCCATGCATGGCCTGCTTTAATTAATTAATCAGGTTTTAATGATGTAGTAATCATTCATGAACCCAACACCCAACGTGAAGGTTATTTCGTGCTGATTTGACATATAAATTATTCCAGTCATGGATTATAAGGGACAGGAAAGAAGGAAGGAACTAATGTTGCCTTTGTACTTTGTATCAGACTCTATGCCAGACACTTTATCTACATTATTTAATCCTCACAATAACTCTGAGAAGTAAGCATTATTCTCCTCATTTTCCAGATTAGAAAACTGGTTCAGAAATAGCATTTGTCTAACTGCTCATGGGAAGTACTAAAGCTGGAATTCAGAGCTAGGTCTGTCCAGCTTCAAAGCACAGGCTCTTTCTGTGTTAGCACACTGGCCCTGTGGGAGAGCAGTAATACACAGAAGATAGTTGCCCTGGCATGTTTGGGACCCAGCCTGTTCCATGTCACTAGCCTGGCTGGGATTTAGATATCTTAACTCCAAAAAAACAGGAAGATTTTAAAAAGTATTCCTTATAAGGTATGATATGTAATATAGCTCGTAAGATGTAGGAAATTAATGTTTTGAAAGTACATACATCTTAGAAATCTCATAAATAAGTATTTGAAGAAATAACAGCTGATTTGCATCATTCAAAAGCATTGGGGGATATCTGAAAATGAAAAAAAATGAACACAAACCTCATATTTTTAGTGTCATAAAATATTTTGAATATCAGTTTTCATACCAAAATATCTGAATTTGCAGGGAACACTCATTTCCTTTAAATTGCCCACTATAAAAGAATTTGATGCAGTAGAAAATGAAATAAAACAAAACCAAAACTATAAAGGCTATATATGACATCTTTTATTTACAGGAGAATGTTTTTTTACTAAAGTATTGTTGAGGGGCTTCCCTGGTGGCACAGTGGTTAAGAATCTGCCTGCCAGTGCAGGGCACACGGGTTCGAGCCCTGGTCCGGGAAGATCCCACGTGCCGCAGAGCAACTAAGCCCGTGCACCACAACTGCTGAGCCTACGCTCTAGAGCCCTCGAGCCACAACTACTGAGCCCACATGCCTAGAGCTGGTGCTCTGCAACAAGAGAAGCCACCACAGTGAAGAGTAGCCCCTGCTCACCACAGCTGGAGAAAGCCCGCGTGCAGCAACAAAGACCCAACGCAGCCAAAAATAAATAAATAAATTAATTAACTAAAAAAAACCCAAGTATAGTTGATTTACAATGTTGTGTTAATTTTTTCTGTACAGCAAGGTGATTCAGATATACATATATATACTTAAAAAAGAATGTGCTCCACAGTATATTCTGGGTGCTCTACAGTAGGACCTAATTGTTTATCCATTCTCTATATATCAGTTTGCATCTACTGATCCCAAAATCTCAATCCACCCACCCCCTCCCCCGCTGGCAACCACAAGTCTGTTCTCTATGTCTGTGAGTCTGTTTCTCTTTCGTAGATAAGTTCATTTGTGTCATATTTTAGATTCCACACATAAGTGATATCATATGGTATTTGTCTTTCTCTGTCTGACTTACTCCACTTAGTATGATAATCTCTAGGTCCATTCATGTTGCTGCAAATGGCATTATTTCATTCTTTTTTTATGGCTGAACAGTATTCCATTGTATACATGTACCACATCTTCTTTATCCATCCGTCGATGGGCATTTAGGTTCCTTCCATGTCTTGGCTGTTGTGAATAATGCTGCTATTACAGGAGAATGTTGATCCTTACGTAGTGTGGTAACCTCACTCCACTCCAGGCTTGACTGTCACAGCATCCATGGGGCTGGTGGAGCGGGGGACAGGGAAAGCTCCTCTGGTGTCCTCGCCTGTGTGTATCTTTTCTTTCTACTTTCCTACTCAGCCTGTGTATTGCCAAATACACAGTATTCAGTAGTCCATGACTTTTGTTCTATAAAATTCATAGGTTTGCACTACACGAAATTGCCTCTGACAGAAGTCATTTTTGTTCTGCCCTTTTTGATCCGTACACCTCTGTCTGAACTCCATGCACTGGGTCACATCATAAACTGATGTTGTCGGCCAGTCTCCGAACCTCTCTGGCTTTGTGTCCCTCTATAAGATGCAGATGATCATTTCTACAGTGAATTGCATTTAGTCGTCTTGTCTATTTGGTCATCTTTAATCAGGAACCACCCAGCCAATCATTGTCTTTCGTGACACCCAGCTATTTTGTAGAACATTCCCGTTTGGCTGTTTATCCATGATCAGATTCAGTTGCACACTTGTGGTAGGACAACCGGAGAATTGCTGCATGTCGTTGGAGGCACATGTGTTGCTTTGTTCCCTCGTTGGTAAAGTTAACCTTGACCTTCGGTTCAGGTGGCGGTGTTACCAAACTCAGGTTCAGCTGCTCACAGCTAAAAATCCAATAATTCGAGAGACGAGTATCAACAGAAAGGAACGGTGCTTTAATCAGAAAAGGCGGCAATCTGGGGAGAAGGTGGACTCGTGTTCCGAGACCAACTCCAAAGTGTCTGCTCAGCCATGACAGTTTTTAAAGGGAAAAAGGAGGGAAGAATCTCAGTGAGTCATCAAGGCAGGAGGTTGGGTTCTGGATCCTTCTCCATTGTGTGCAGGCTGGCTGACTCTACCTTCAGATGTTTTCTTGCCCGTTTGATCTGACCGCAGGATTGCTAAGGGGGAGCTGATGGGGATAGAGAGCTAGTCATTCTTTAACTACTTCATTCTTCATTCTTACTTCTTTTTACCTAGAAAATGAATTAAGTAGGTTCTTTCAAGTTTAGAGGGGAACAGAAATGGGCAAACAGGAAAGGGGAAAAAGAGCTGCTTTCAGTGAGGCCAGGCTTCTCCACTGGAATTTAACTGTTTTCCCCCTTTGTAATTAATACATATCCAGTGGGGGATATATGTTGAAACATGCAAATATCCTTTTTCTCATGTTGCTTTTGCCCATCAAGTTTTGCAGCCACTGATGATCCTTAACTGAAACAATTCCTGCCAAACAGTGATTTTCTAATTCTAGCTTCTTCCTACATCTGGATATTTTCCAAATAAAGCAGTATCCCCCCCAAAAAATTTTAATACAATTTTTTTTTGGCTGTACCATGCAGCATGCGGTATCCTAGTTCCCCAACCAGGGATCAAACCTGTGCCCCCTGCAGTGGAAGCGTGGATTCTTAACCACTGGACCACCAGGGAAGTCCCCAATTTTTAAATGACAAAGTTAATCAATTCTTTTTTTTTTTTTTTTTTTTTTGCGGTACGCGGGCCTCCCACCGCCGCGGCCCCTCTCGTCGGGGAGCACAGGCTCCAGACGCGCAGGCCCAGCGGCCACGGCCCACGGGCCCAGCAGCCCCGCGGCACGTGGGATCTTCCCGGACCAGGGGGCGCGGCAGGCGGACTCCCAACCGCTGCGCCACCAGGGAAGCCCCTAAAGTTAATCAGTTCTTTAAGTTCCTCCTGAATACATTTGAGTATATCTAGCCTCTTGGACATCATAGCACTTGTGAGTCAATTCAGCAATTAAAGGGTTCCCCGAGCCCATCTTCTCCCAAGCCCAGCTAGGAAGCATCTTCTCACCCAGCATCCAATTGTTGTTTGATATTGTTGTCATTGCTTGGGGAGGGAGGGACTCTTGAACAGGAATTATCAAAATGAAGAAAAAGTCTAACTTAATTTAGAGTGAGCCAAGTTTTATTCCTTCTGTAGTTTAAACATTAAACTCAGCCAAAGAATGACATCATCACAAAGAATAAACTTAATAGAGTCAAAGAATTTACAAAAGGGATAGAACACAGGGTGTAGAGATCCTCCCAGCTAAGTAACTTATTTGATATTTATATTGCAAAGTCAATGATTTAATATTAATTAGTAAGGCATGAGGTAGATGTCACTAATAATTTGAAAAGATGTTTTCCTTTCTAATCTTGCCCTGTTCGTTTCCTCTTTATTTCATGCAGAGACATTTACAAATACAACCTTCAAGAAAGTTACAAACAAGGACTAAAATCTACATTTTTCTTGCATAAAAGGGTTTTAGAAGAAGTGTGATTGTATTTTTGACACATTTTCATTCATATTCTAGACATTTCTTGTTCATTAAACAAACACTTTTTAAAAGGTTTGTACTGAGAAGTGGCTCTTCAGTCCCCACTATTTAAAATAGCCAGCCTCTTAAAGCCATTATCTGGCTGACCATGTAGTGAAGTCATTTGAATGATTACTGTAAAACAGGATTTAAGAGGAAAATAAATGAAAGGGGAAAAGTAATTTTGTGATCATTTCAAAGCTCTAAACACACGGGGCCGGGTGCCATGACAATTATTCTCTCTTGCCTGTAGGCACAGGAAAAGTGGAGGGATTTCCTTTGAAAAAGGAGCTCCTTCTGAATCAACAGTCAGTGGTCAAAGTAAACACCACTGAAGATTATGTTTGAGAAACTGCTTACAACTCCTGCAAAGGCATTAACAAACAAGGAGCTGGGGCGCAAATGCGGTGGAAGGCCTGAAGGAGTGTGTTGAGAAACATCCTGTAAGTCAGGCCAGCGATGGCCAGAATCCAGACTCTCCTGCAAGAGTGTCCTGCGCCTTATCTGTTTTGTGGTTCTCCTGAAAAATAATTATTAGGAGCTACCCGGATAGAATAAACGAAACAATGTAATCAGTAACTAGCTTGCAGACAAACACACAAAAACCGATTCTGTTTGTTGGGAAAAACGCAACCCCCCTCCTGCCACATTATTCCATTGATGGAAAAACATTTACATCTCTTTTGTTAACTAGTTTTCTGTAGAAATTTTATAATCGCCGGGCAACTCTATTTCACTGCTCTCTTAGAAGAGACTGAGTAGCTAGACCCATGTTTTTATTCCACGGCCAAAAAGAAAAAAAAAAATTTTTTTCTGGGCTTTTTTTTTTTGGAAACTTTCGTCTATCATACATCAAACCTGTCAAGCTTTTTCATTCAAGTTCATGGTTTTTAAGTTCATTGTAAATAACTCAAACCGATTTTACAAAAGAGAAAAAAAAAAGTCCTGCCCTGACGTTGGGCATTACAAACTGTAATAATCCCTTGTCAAATGGGATTTTGCAAGTGGCTTTGTAAAGGGCGGGGGTGGGGGTGGGGGGAAGGATTTAGCTAAATAAAAATAATTTGAGGTTAATGTTATACTTTGATTGTGGGTTGACTTCCTTTATTTCCTTAAAAGTCTAGAATTTTTGCAAAATGTTAAAAGGAAATCCAGTAGCTATGTTTATCATTAAGTATGTGTCACATTTCATTTTGAGGTCCTTAAGAGTTACTTCGTGGGAGAAAATTCCAACAATAAGGAACATTCACTGATTTGCTGAGAGCTCTGTAAATTTTTAAAGTAAGCTAATCTCTTGGATGTTTCTTTTCCAAAGTAATGAAAAAGGCCTTTTCCCCCTGTCAATCAGACAGGGTCATTGCCGCAGGCCAAGCTGTACCGCTCAGGGTTCATTTCAGGAAGCAGAGCCGTGACAAGAGATACATAATAGAGGACTTTTGTGGGCATTGGGCTTTTTACAGCTGTGAGAGCTGGTGAAGTGTCCATGGGAAGCTTGCCTCTGTTGTCCGGTGGTGGGCATAACCTTGCTGTAGGTCAGCAGGGCTGGCCGTCCGGGAAGAACCCAGACGTGAGACAGGACAGAGCAAGACAAACCAGACCTGCAAGAACCAAGCAGAACCCGCAAAGACAGACTGGAACCTGTGTCGCTGGTCCCTCCCCTGCAGGGCCTGGGCTACCTACAGAAGAAGCCGGCCCTCTCCTCACTGAGCTGCACCTGGACCTGGTCCGGAGCTCAGAGGAGCTGTGGGAGCTGTGAGCCCAGCCGCTGCCCCACGCAGAGAAGGAGGCCGGCACGTCAGCGGCCACGGGCAGACGCTGTGGCAGCATCTGTACCTTTGCCCCGAGCCTGGGCTTCGAGGATGCTGCTTCACTGCCCCCTTTCAAGTCAGGCACAAGTTTTCCCGCAGCCACCCTTCACCTGGAACCATACAGGGAGGGAATTCTGGGAAACTCAGCTCCAGCTTAGCTAAGGTGGTCCTGCACAAAACCACCCCCAACTTCTCCCTCCCATCTTGCCAATCCCCTGTTGGCTGTCTTCTCCTTTTTCCCTGAGATGTTCCTCATGCTGGGCTGTCAAGAGGCAGCTAGCTCCAGGTCAGTGCAGCTGAGGAAATCATCTTGACATTCTTCCTGTGATGACACTATCTGGACAGGCCCCAAGTTTGGGGTACTTCTCAGTTTGGAAGAATACATAGTCAACCTTATTCTAGAAAATGCAAATTAATCTATAGCTGTAGAAACGGTATCAGTGGTGCCTGTGGACAGAGGGTGTGGAAGAGGGTAGGATGATGGATTAAAAGGGGCATGAGAATACTCTGATCGTGATAGATAGGTTCATTATCTTGATGATGGCTGTAAGTTTTACTGGTGTAAATATATGCCAAAGCATATCAAATTATACCTTAAAACATATGCAGTTTAACATATATCAGTGATATCTCAATAAAGCTAAAAATATCAACTATGTAAAGGCTCTGAAGAGTGAACCACAGCAACAAAAACATCATTCGATCTGAAAAGGAACCCCTCCCCCTCAAAAAAAATGTTATCAGAACTTAAGAGACTATGGCCCAATACAAAAAAAGTCTGACATACGTGGACCTGGAATCTCCAAAGGAGAGAACAAAGAGAATGAAGCATGAGAAATATTTGAAGAAACAATGGGAAAAAACTTTCCAAATCTGTGGAAATATATAAATTCATAGTCATGGGAGGTTCAGCGTACCCCAAACAATAAATATATAAAGGAAGCTACATTTAGGCACATCATATTAATGTTATAAGTCAAAAGATAAGTAGTTTGAATACTTGCCTTTTTGTACAAGTTTGCAATAAAATTGTAAGTAACTTTGAAGACTTATTTTTATGCAGGTATATAAAAGTGTAGCGTGGGAATGGTGCTCATCAGTTTTTTTGGTTTTTTTTTTTGCGGTACGCGGGCCTCTCACTGCTGTGGCCTCTCCTGTTGCGGAGCACAGGCTCCGGACGCGCAGGCTCAGCGGCCATGGCTCACGGGCCCAGCCGCTCCGCGGCATGTGGGATCTTCCTGGACCGGGGCACGAACCCGTGTCCCCTGCATCAGCAGGCAGACTCTCAACCACTGCGCCACCAGGGAAGCCCCTGCTTATCAGTTTTTAAATTCACTGGCGAATTGTGATTTTTCTTCACGGAAGGGGGGAAAAACATTAAGCAAAAGGTAAAAACCTCAATAAGATTTTTCTGAAGAGTATTATTTTGGTAATAATATTAGTACGTATTCATTTTTATTTCAGTGATACAGATGTATACCTATTTATCCTCAAGGAAACTTATACATCACTATTCAAGGAAAAATATAAGTGTTTTTATTGAAAGTTACAAGATTATTACGATGAAAATAAAACTTAGGAGGTGCTTGAAAAGGGTTAATTATGGAAATGATTGGTTATTTGAGGTATTTTTCATTTACAGAAAATAAAAGTTAGAGTATATGTGATAAAATAAAGAATATGTGGCATCCTTTTCACTGAAAAAGTCCTCTGGTTCCTGGAAAGGGACAAGTGGATCAGAGATCTTTTCAGCTTTTCCCATGACCCAAAGGACAAGACATCTTAGCAAGAAGATCAGTCTACCAAAATTTCCATCAACAGAAATTGGAAAACTTTGTACTGCACCACTTTTTTGAGATATTTCAAGCATCCCTCCTCTGCGACTGCTCTGAAACAAGTCATAAAGAAGTGGTGACCTATTGTCATTTATATCACACATAGAATATTGCAAACAGAGTGAATGGGCCGTGTAAGGACATCCACAGACCCACCACCAGCTCTATCAAACTTTAACGTTATGCCATGTTTATTTCCACAATACACTTAAACAGTTGTCTTCATTTTTCTTTTTTTACCACTTACGTCTTTTTCTTATTGATTTTTACATATTCCTTATAAATTCTGAAAACAAACCCTTTCTTGGTTTTGTTTCAAATCACCTCTCCTAGTCTGCGATTCATCTTTTTTTCCAAATGGATTAAATTTTTCATTTTGGGGTAATTATAGATTCATATGCAGTTGTAAGATATCGTACAGAGAGGTTGCATGTTCCCCTTTACCCAGTTTCTCCCAATGGTAACATCTTGCAAAACTCTAGGACAATATCACCACTAGGACATTGGCATTGATACAGTGAAGACACGGAACATTTCCATCACCACAGCGATATCTCATGCCGCTCTTTTATCCTTTTCATTCTCACTCTTTCCTTAAAGTCTCTGGCAGCCGCTAATCTGTTCTCCATTTCTGTCATTTCAAGAATGTTACGTAAGTGGAATAATATAATATGCAACCTTGTAGGACTGGATTTTCCATTCAGCATAATTCCCTGGAGATTCAACCAGGTGGTTGTGTGTGTGTCTGTAGCTTGTTCCTTTTCACTGCTGGGCAGTGTCACGTGGTGTGGATGGACCCCATTTTGTTTAACCCTCACTCACTGAAGGACATCTGGTCCTGTTGTTGGTTATTATGAATAAAGCTGCTATAAATATTTTTGTACAGGTTTTTATGAGAACATAAGTGTTCCTTTCTCTGGGATAATGCCTAGAAGTGCAATCACTGGGTTATATGGTAGCTGCATGTGGTTTTTTTTTTTTTAATGCCAGATCATTTTTCATTCCCACCAGCAATATGTTGGTGATTCAATTCTTTACCTCAGAATTCTCGCTGTTGTTCAGTTTGGGTAATTGGTATTGTTCTATCTTCCAGCTCACTGATTCCTTCATCTGGCTCCTCCACTCTGTGGAGTCCTTGAGTTTTTAAAATTTGGTTATTGTCATTTCTATTTGGTTCTTATTTAGACCTTCTATTTCTTTGCTGAGATGCTCTTTTTTTAATTCATTTTGAGAGTGCTTAGAATTGTTGAGACATTTTTGTGTTTGCTTTCAATCTTTGTAAGAATTCTAACGCCTGTGTTATCTTGCTGTTGATACCTGTGAATTGTCTTTTTCATTCAGTTTGAGATCTTCCTGGTTCTTGATATAATGAGCAATTTATTATTGCAACCTGGAAATTTGTGGTATTCTATTATGAGGTTTTCGTAGTTATTTAAGTCTTATGTGTTAGCTGTCTTCATCTCATACCACCCCCGAACTGGAAGGAGGGGGCTTCCTCACTACTGCCAGGTAGGAATAGAAGTCCAAGCGTTACCGACCCTTTCAAGTCGGGCCCCAGCAAGGGTCCTCCTGCCTGGTGTCACTGTGCCAATAGAATGAGACTGAGTTGGGTTCAGAAGCAAAGGAAAGCTTTATGCCCTGATTAAAGAATGGAGAGGGGCAAGCTCCCGCTCTAGAGCACACGCTCTCCTGATAGGCTCTGGGCGGGGCTGCTTTATAGGGTTCTCGCAGTAGGGAGGGGGCGGGGTTGTCCAGCGCAGGCGCAGCGCAGCCGCTCACGCCCCCGATCCAGAGCCGGCGCGGCGTCTCTGCACATGGTCCCCGAACTGAGCGTCCTGCAGCCCTTCCGCTGGAGGAACTCCGGTCTGAGGTGCCTGGTGCGAGGCCTCCGCATGTGAGTCGATGCAACTAGACGCAGCACAAAGGAAAAGAAAAAAAAGGTTAGACTTTATTTTATTACCCAGATTCTATTTTTATTTTCCGGGAGTTGTGAATGGGCTTTGCTGGTGACAAACCCCTCCTCTGCCTTTTGTCCTGCTCCTCATTGTTGAGGGCACTAAGGGTCTCGGGTCCATCTTCTGTAACTGCTTCCTGCTGAGTGTGGGCATTGTTGTCCTGCAGCCACTGTGAGGTCTGTTTGGTGGCCCCAGGCTTCGGCCCTGACCATCTCCCTGAGCGATCCCCATTTGTCTAACCTCTTGGAGACAAAGGACCCCGGAGAGTTTAAGATACGTGCCCAAATGTCAGCAAGAGAATAATGGTCACCTGTGAAATTTTCCTGACAAGGCAGGGCTGCAGGTCTTTGGCCCCGATGCAGAGGCTCACTGCCGGGCCTGCGTGTACGTGGTCGAACTTTGGTTGTTTTTCAGGAGAGAAGCTGCAGGTCAGAGAGTGGTTCGCACAAGTAGTCAAGGGGGCTGTGGCCCCAGGTTTTCTCTCCAGAGGTTGGGTCTCGGGGGCCTCTTCCCTCAAGTGCAGTGTCCCCACGGAGTGACCCCTGCTACTTCTGGGCAGAGCAGGTGGTGAGGGTCACCAAACAGGGTCCTTTCCACTTAGGGGTGAGCTGGGCTTGCAGGCTGCCAGTTTTCCAGGTTTTTAGATGTACTCAGGCTCCTGGCTGGAAGGGGTTGGGGGCCGGGTCAGTGGGTGCAGGCAGCACCTGGTCCCCATATTCCGTGAGAGCTTTCTCGGTTTCTCCTGCCTGGAGGGCACACACGGGCTGTTGCATTTTAGGGGGGCTAAGGTGTCCCTTCTCTTCAGCTTGGGGAATGGGTCTACCATACAGGAATTCAAGGGCACTTAACTTATCTCTCGGGGCCAACCGCATGTGGTGCGGGGCAGTTGGAGTTCCCTGACATAGCTTGGCTAAGGCCCGTTTGAAGGTCTGATTGGATCTATTTTCTCTGTTGATTGGGGTCTCCAGGCTGCACGCAGGGTCCATCTTACGCCCGGGGCACTTGAGACATTATCGCATTGTACGAATCCTGGGAGCCCAGACCTGGGGATTCTTTCTTTTCAGTTCTGGCAGGGAATGCTTCTGTCTAACCCAGAAAATGTGTTTACTAGCACCAAGGGACACCTGAAGTTGCCAGCTGCCCTCGGCATGACGGTGAAATCAATGTGCCCATCTTCTCCAGGATATGTCCCTCTGGTCTGAATGGTCCTTATCTGGGGGCTTTGGTTGGGGGGATCAGGTGTTAGGGTTGTTCATTGTGCAGATGGGGCCCGTCTCAACTATCCAACTGATTATACTTTTCATGCCAGGAGTTACCATGACCCCAACTAACCAATTATATAGGGCTTCCCTCCTGTAGTGAGTTCTTTGATGAGCCTCCCTAATGGCTTGACAAGCTGCAGTTGGGGAAAGAAGTGCTACCCTTGTTCATTAACTAGCCCTTCGTGGCTTCCTAGATCTCTGTTGAAGTAGCTAAATCTGGGAGGGTCAGGACAGGGGCCTGAAGTAATTGCTTTTGTAATTCTTGAAATGCCTCTTCCTATTCTTAATGCCATTCAAAAGGCTCATCATCCTTCCCTTTGAACATTTCATGTAGGGGCCCAGCTATTAGACTGTGGCTGGGGATCCCAGCCACCCCTGGGAAACCCCTAAGCTGTCC
The DNA here is from genome assembly GCF_963455315.2 of Globicephala melas. NCBI lineage: Eukaryota > Metazoa > Chordata > Mammalia > Artiodactyla > Delphinidae > Globicephala > Globicephala melas. The sequence continues at coordinate 5,025,864 of NC_083331.1, read as the reverse complement.
TCTGGTTCTAGGAGGGGCGAGGCTGCAAATGCTTCTTCCCTTTCCTGGGGTAGGCTTCCCTGACCTTCTGTGAGAATGAAGCCCAGGTAGTGACTCTAGCTTGTGAAATTTGAGCCCTTTGCTTGGACACTTTATACCCTTTATTGGCTAGGTGGTGGTTACAGTATTATTTCAGAGGCCTCCTTAGTAGGCCTGGTGATCAGAATGGTGGGTTCCCTCCTCCAGATGTGATCTTTTGGGCCTTTAGCTATTTCCCCAAAGATGATGGGGGAATTTTTGAATTCTTGGGGCAGGACTGTCCAGAAGTGTTGTTCTTATTGCGTGTTTGGGTCCTGCCACTCAAAAGCAAAAATTCCTTGTGGCTTTGGGGCTAATGGAAGAAGAAGGTGTCTTTTAAATCTAATACAGAATATTAGGTCCTGGTGGACATAGAGTAGCCAGCAGGGTGTAGGGTTTAGGGACCACTGGATGTGTATCCTCAGTGGCTTCAGTACTGCCCTGAGGTCCTGTACCATCCGGTATCCCCCACTGGGTTTCTTTATGGGGAGAGTGGGGTATTACAGGCTGACTGGATCAACTAATAATGCCCTGGTCAGTTAGGTCCTGTATCACAGGGGCAATGCCCAACAAGGCCTCCTGATGGAGAGGGTACTGTTTTCTATTGGGCCACGTATGTCCGGGTTTTAGATGCACTGTCACGGGACTGGCTCCTAACAGTTCGTCCCACCTGTCCCTGGGCCCAGACCTCAGGATTTACTCTGTCCAGGGAGGTTTGTCCTCAGCCATTAACATCAACCTCTTGTGCCCTTTGTCTACAGGGACACCAACCTCCAGTTTGTCTCCTGTTAGGCGGACAGCAGCCCCCAATTTATGTTAGATATCTCTTCCCAGCAGGGGTACAGGACATTCGGGGACATACTGGAAGGCATGGGTGAGCGTGTGTTGGTCCAATTTACATTCTAGTGGCTCTAAGAATGCCCGTTCTTGGGCCTTCCCTGATACCCCCATAATTTTACAACTGTTGGGACCCACTTTGCCTGATCTGGTGATCAGATCTGAGTAAGTGGCACTGGTGTCAACTAAGAATATATTTATAGCTTTTGGTATATTAACCTTCGTTCATGTCATTTTAGGTTCTCGTGATTTGTTCTTAAGAATTCAGGTTACTATCTGGAGTTGTTTTAGTTCCATATAGCTTTGTGCCCACTCACCTCCTCTACACTGTTATTGGCAAAATCATTACGTTTCTATATGTTACAAGACCAACAATCACTGTATACATACGGTTTTATACACTTGCTTTTCAAATAATTTAAGAGGAAAAAGGAGAATAAAGATGTATTTTTACTGTATTTTATAATTACATAGTTGCCTTCACCAGTGCTCTTGGTTTTTTCGTGAATTCAAATTACCCTCTAGGGTCACTTCTTTTAGCCTGAAAAAATTAAGGTGTGTGTGCTGGGAACAAACTCTCTCATTTTTTTAATCCGATAATGTCTTTGTTTTGTCTTCATTTTTAAAAGATAGCTTTGCTGGATATCAGATTCTTGATTGACAGTTTTTTTTTTTTCTTTGCACTTTGAATATGTTATCCCACTGCTTTCTGGCCTCCACTGTTTCTGATAAGTAAATTGCTAATCTTATTGGATTTCTTACAAGTGGCGAGTTTTTTTTTTTTTGGTCACTTTCAAGATTTTCTCCTTGTGTTTGGCTTTCAGCTCTTTTACTGTATATGTCTATTTGTGGATCTCTTTGTGGAATTTGTTGCACTTCCTGGATGTATAGATTAGTGGTTTTCAATAAATTAGGAATGTTTTCAACCATTATTTCTTTAAATATTTTTTCTTTCTCCCTCTTCTCTTCTGGTACTTCTAGTACAGGTATGTTGGTGTACTTAATGGTATTCCACACTTCCTGAGGCGCTGTTCATTTTTCTTCATTCTTTTTTTTTCTCTTTGCTCTTTGGATTACATAATCTCTATCAACCTGTCTTCAAGTTTGTTAATTCTTTTTTCTGCAAGAAGTTGGGCAAGAAGTTCTCTAGTTAACTTTTCATTTCAATTATACTTTTCAACTCCAGAATTTTTATTTGGTTCTTTTAAAAATTTTCTATCTCTTTATTGATACTAGCTATTTGATGTAACATTGTCAGCATACCTTCCTTTATTTTGTAAATCATGGTTTCCACTAGTTCTTTGAATATACTTATAACTACTTTGAAGTCTTCATCTGTTAATCCAACATCTGGTCACTCTCACAGGCAATTTCTGTTGCTTTTGTCCCCCAGTGTATGAGCCGTATTTTCCTATTTCATTGAATATCTCTTACATTTTGTTGGAAATTGGACATTTTAGATAATTTATAATAGCAATTCTGGGTTCTGGTCCCCCCCCAACCACCACCATTTGCTTGATTACTTGTTTAGTGACCAGCTTTTATTTCAGTGAAGTCTATTTTACACACACACACATACACATACACACATAGGTACAGACACACACACTGTGTTAAGCCTTTGGTGTTGCTTCTCAGCCAAGGGTGTGCAGCCTTGGGTTTGCCCACAACCGCCTTGGATGGCAGTGCTTTGGCAGGGCTCTTTTTAGCTCTCTTTTCCCCCCATCATACCCTGCTGTTAAATGCCACAAATTGTGGGATAATTGCTCTATCGTCTTCAACAACGCCTTGCGGCATCAATTGTTCCAGAGACTAAACCAATCAAATTCTAGCTTCTAGTTAGTGTTTGATATTTGTTATTATCCTAGGAGAGCTACTCCCAGCTTCCCCTCCCCCCCAATTCTCTCCTGCAAACTAGCAGTCTTCAATTTAGCCTGTATCTTCTTCAACAAATCTACCAGTATCCTCTCAATTATCTTTCACCGCAGTCTCCACTGTTTTTGAGTGCATCATTAGGCTTGAACTTCTCCATGTTCTGTTGCAAACAAAGTCAGGTTCTTTGGGAAGAGATTAGGAGGTATCTATGTTATGTCCTGCTTCTTCCTCCAGGAAAAGTCTCTGAGCCCAGTGTGCAAGGAGGGGGCGTGGTGGGTGGTTCCCTGACAGTGAGGATGAGGATGTGGGCAAGGATCTTTCATTTTTGAAAGGTTTTAACTGGGTAAAAAATTATAGGCTGATGATTGTTTTCTTCTTTCTGTATTTTGAATACATTTTTTCACTGTCTTGTAGCTTCCGTTGTTGAGATCTGATTTGAATCTTATCTTTGTTTCTCTGAGTATACTGTCTCTTTTCTTTGGCTGCCTTTAATGCAGTTTCTCTGTCTGTTTAAAGCCATGTGATTTTGATGTGCTTTAGTGTGGTTTTCTTCATTTTTTTTAATGTTTGAAACTCATTGAGTTTCTTACGTCCATGCATTTATACTTTCCATTACATCTGGAGAACTTATGGTCATTATTTCTACAAATATTTTTCTCTATCCATCACTGTCTTCGAGAATTCCGATTACAAGTATATTTGGTACTTGAATTTGTCCCAGAGCTCAATGATGCTTTGTTCCTTTTTTAAAAAACCATATTTCCTGTCGTAGTTCATTTTGAACAGTTTCTATTGGTATGTCTTAAGTTTATTAATATTTTCTTTTACAGTGTCTAATCTGCCACTAATCTCATCTGATATATTTTTCATCTCAGACATTATAGTTCCATCTCTACTTGATTTGGGTCTTTTTTGTATCTTCTATGCCTCTGCTTAACATGTTCGATCTTTTCTCTAGCTTCATAAACATATGAAATAATATTTATTGTCTTTAGCTATTCTGTCATCTCTGATAGAATCTCTGAATCATTTTCTGGTGATTTATTTTTCTCCTAATGATGGCTTATACTTCTCTGCTTCTTTGCATGTCTGCTAATTTTTGATTGGGTACCAGACATTGTGAATTTTGCCTGGTGGGGCTATTTATTTTGTAGTCCTGTAATCATTCTTAAACTTTGTTCTAGAGTGCAGGTAAATTGCTTGGAAACCAGCATCTGTTGTCTTTTGTATTCTATCTATCTATTTATTTATTTATTTATTGCTGCATTGGGTCTTCGTTGCTGTGAGCGGGCTTTCTCTAGTTGCGGCGAGCGGGGACCACTCTTCATTGCGATGCATGGGCTTCTCATTGTGGTGGCTTCTCTTGTTGAGGAGCACTGGCTCTAGGCATGCGAGCTTCAGTAGTTGTGGCATGTGGGCTCAGTAGTTGTGGCTCATGGGCTCTAGAGCACAGGCTCAGTAGTTGTGGCACACGGGCTTAGTTGCTCCGCGGCATGTGGGATCTTCCCAGACCAGGGCTCGAACCCGTGTCCCCTGCATTGGCAGGTGGATTCTTAATCACTGCACCACCAGGGTAGCCCATCTCTTGTATTCTTGATGATAGCCATTCTTACAGGTGTGAAGTAATATTTCATTGTAGTTTGGATTTGCATTTCCCTGATGCTTAGTGATGTTGAGCATCTTTTCATGTAAGAGTTTTATAATATCAGGTCTTATGTCTTATGGTCTTATGGTCTTTGATCCAGTTCAAGTTCATTTTTGTGCATGGTAAGGGTCCAGCTTCATTGCTCTGCATATGTCTATCCAGTTTTTCCAACACCATTTGTTGAAGAGACTCTCCTTTCCCCTCTTGGCTCCCTTGTCAAATATTAGTTGGCTATGAGCAGGGGTTCAATTCTAGGCTCTCTATTCTGTTCCATTGATCTATGTGTCTATTTTGTGTCACTACCATACTGTTTTGATTACTGTAGCTTTACAGTATAGTTTGAAACCAGGAGATGTGATACCTATAGCTTTGTTCTTTTCCCTTAGGACTCCTTTGCTATTCAGGGTTTTTTGTGGTTCCATACAAATTTTAGGATTTTTTATTCCCATTTCTGTAAAGAATTCCATTGGTATTTTGATGGTATTGAACCCATAGATGGCTAAAGTTAGTATGGACATTTTAACAATATCAACTCCATAACAATATCCATAAACACAGGATGTCTTTCCATTTGTTTCCTTCAATTTCTTTCACCGACATCTTGTAGTTTTAATTTTTTATCTATTTATTTATTTATTTATTTTTGGCTGTGTTGGGTCTTCGTTTCTGTGCGAGGGCTTTCTCTAGTTGTGGCGAGTGGGGGCCACTCTTCATTGCGGTGCGCGGGCCTCTCACTGTCGCGGCCTCTCTTGTTGCGGAGCACAGGCTCCAGACACATGGGCTCAGTAGCTGTGGCTCACGGGCCTAGTTGCTCCGCGGCATGTGGGATCCTCCCAGACCAGGGCTCGAACCCGTGTCCCCTGCATTGGCAGGCGGATTCTCAACCGCTGCGCCACCAGGGAAGCCCGACATCTTGTAGTTTTTAATGTACAGATCTTTCACTTCCTTGATTAAATTTATTCTTAAGTATTTTATTATTTTTCATGCTACTGTAAATGGGATAGTTTTCTTTTTTTCTTTTTCAGATGTTTCATCCTGAGTGTATAGAAATACACTCTAATTTCTGTATGTTGTCTCTGTATCCTGCAGCTTCTCCAAAATTTTTTATTAGTTCCAACAGTTCTTTGGTTGAGCCTTTGGGATTTTCTATATACAGAATAATATCATTTGCAAATAGCAACAGTTTTACTTCTCCCTTTCCAATTTGGTTTCATTTTATTTCTTTGTCTTGCTTAATTGCTCTAGCTAGGACTTCAAGTACTATATTGAATAAGAATGGTGATAGTGGGCATTCTTGTCTTGTTCCTGATCTTAGAGGAAAAGGTTTCCATTTTTCTCCATTGAATATGATGTTTACTGCTGTCAGTTTGATAGGTATAGTTCCAGATGGTTTTCTAGGTACATAAACTAACACACACACACACACACGCACACACACACACACACACACACTGTCTCTCTCAAGAGTAACACACAAATGGGATCATATTTTGCTTAAAGTGCTGCAGCTTGCTTTTTTCACATAACATTTTATCATTTCCATAATGATGCATCTATATCTACTTAATTCCTTTATTTAAAATAATTTTCAAAACAATGTACATGGTTTGAATTTCAAAAAGGTACAGTAGAAAAGGAGGCCTGCCTTTTACTCCAGTCCCCCCACTCTGCTTACAGTTTCTTGAGTATGGTCATGTCCAGAGATATCTATGCCTATGTAATGATGTTCCATTTTCTTACACAAACCATAACATACTACACACCATTCTGTATTTTTCACTTTATCTAGGAGCTTCTTATTCTTTTATTTTAACACTTGCATAGTTGTATTAGCTAAGGTTCTTTGGTTGCAAGCAGTAGAAACTTACACAGTGAATTAAAAGCACAAAGGGAATTTATTGGAAGGACAGTGGCAAACAGCTTCAGAGCCAGACTTTGGGAAAGACAGGATGAGGGTTCTTTGGGGAGCTTGGAAGCAGGAACACAGGACCATCCAATGGCTTCAGCTCCACCTGCCCTCTCTCTGTAGGTTTCTGTTCAGAATCTATTAGCCTAGTCTGCACCTTCTTTGGTCGGGTCCCCTGCTTGGATGAATCTTTTTTTTGGTTTCAGAGTTGAAGTAGTCTGTTTGACTGTCACAGCCTGGCTCATGTGACCACCCCAATTTGGGGGTGCATGTATCATTTCAAATTAGAGTTTTCGTCTTTTCAGATATATGCCCAGGAGTGGGATTGCTAGATCATATGGTAAATCTATTTTTAGTTTTTAAAGGAACCTCCATACTGTGGCTGCACCAATTTACATTCCCACCAACAGTGTAGGAGGGTTCCCTTTTCTCCACACCCTCTCCAGCATTTATTATTTGTAGACTTTTTGATGATGGCCATTCTGACCAGTGATACCTCATTGTAGTTTTGATTTGCATTTCTCTAATAATTTTGCCAATTGTTTTTTATTATTAATTTATTTTATTGAAGTATAGGTGATTTACAGTGTTGTGTTAATTTCTGCTGTACAGCAGAGTATTTAGTTTTTTATATATATATATATATATATATTCTTTTTCATATTCTTTTCCATTGTGGTTTATCACAGGATACTGAATATAGCTCCCTGTGCTCTACAGGAGGACCTTGTTGTTTATCCATTCTCTATATATTAATTTGAATCTGCTAATCCCTAACTCCCAATCCATCCCTCCCCCACCTCCCCTCCCCCTTGGCAACCACCAAGTCTGTTCTCCATGTCTGTGAGTCTGTTTCGTAGATAAGTTCATTTGTGTCATATGTTAGATTACACATAGAAGTGATATCATATGGTATTTGTCTTTCTCTATCTGACTTAATTCATTTAGTATGATCATCTCCATATTGCTGCAAATGGCATTATTTCATTCTTTTTTATGGCTGAGTAGTATTCCATTGTATATATGTACCACAACTGCTTTATCCATTCATCTGTCAAAGGACATTTAGGTTGTTTCCATGTCTTGGTTGTTGTGAATAGGGCTGCTATGAACATAGGGGTGCATGTGTCTTTTCAAATTATAGTTTTGTCTGGATGTACGCCCAGGAGTGGGATTGCTGGATCATAGGGCAACTCTGTTTTTCTTTTTTTTTTTTTTTTTTTGCGTTACGCGGGCCTCTCACTGCTGTAGCCTCTCCTGTTGTGGAGCACAGGCTCCGGACGCACAGGCTCAGCAGCCATGGCTCATGGGCCCAGCCGCCCCGCGGCATGTGGGATCTTCCCGGACCGGGGCACGAACCCGTGTCCCCTGCATTGGCAGGCAGACTCTTAACCGCTGCGCCACCAGGGAAGCCCTCATTGTAGTTTTGATTTGCATTTCTCTAATTTGCTAATTGTTTTCTGAGAGTATTTGTATCACCATACTTGTCAGCAGAGTTACTTAAAAAAAAAACCCTGCTAATTTAAAAGGTGAAAAAAATCATTTTAATTTACATTTTTGTTTTTTAGATGATTTTTTTTGTATATTCATTGGATGTTTGTATTTTCTGTGACTGTTTCATCTTTTGCCAAAATTTTATTGTGTTCCTAGTGTGTTTCTAATAGTCTTACATGCACTGATTATATATATATAAATGTTTATAGTTTTGAAACACATATTTTTAAGATTCATTATATATATACATATTTTTAGAACTTAACAAAATGGAAAACTTTTCCTAAAAAATGAAGATGAAAGCATCTGTGCTGTTTTGTGCTGATGAACAACCACCAAGGCTTCTCATATAGAAGACTGAAATACAGGCATGGCCAAGATATTTTTGAGAAGTGAATCTCTTGCTGCACAAGTACTGTACAGCTTTGAATTTGGAAGACATGAACATGGCCCAGCAGAGTCTGAAGACAGGAGTTAAACTGCTCCAGTCTGGGCCAAGCATGTGCTTGTCATATGTGCTTGGTTCCCTAAGTGTTTACTGAATGAGTGAGTGAGTGAGTGATGCTTTGTTTTTTATGTAGGATATAGGATTAAAAACCTGAGACTCCCCTGGTGGTGCAGTGGTTAAGAATCCGCCTGCCAATGCAGGGGACACGGCTTCGAGCCCTGGTCCGGGAAGACCCCACGTGCCACGGAGCAACTAAGCCCGTGCGCCACAGCTACTGAGCCTGTGTGCCTGGAGCCCGTGCTCCACAACAAGAGGAGCCACCGCAATGAGAAGCCCGTGCACCACAACGAAGAGCAGCCCCCACTCGCCACAACTAGAGAGAGCCCACGTGCAGCAACGAAGACCCAACGCGGCCAAAAAATAAATAAATAATTAATTAATTTTTTTAGAAAAAAGCCTATAGGATCGAGACTTCCCTGGTGTCCAGTGGTTAAGACTCTGGGCTCCCAATGCAGGGGGGCCCGGGTTCGATCCCTGGTTGGGGAACTAGATCCCACATGTTGCAACTAAATATCCCGCATGCCGCAACTAAAAAAAGATCCTGCATGTTGCAACGAAGATTCTGCTCGCAGCATCGAAGATCCTGTGTGGGGCAACTAAGACCCAGGGTGGGTAGGTAGGTAGGTAGGTAGGTAGATAAGATAGATAGATAGATAGAGAGATAGATAAATAAATATTTTTAAAAACCCTGTAGGATTGAAAACCAGTCTTGCTGTTTTTCCTTTGTAAACTGACATCGAACTTTGAAAGACTACCCATCCGACTGATGGATCTATAATTTGGAGTAAATAGAGGTTCATAATTGGACAGTGTATACTAGTTCATTTTGAGAGGACTATGCCTGAGGAATTAATGAGAAGAAACAATTTGGGAGAGACAGGGGACCAGCGCCGTGGGCAGGCTGTACGTTCGCCTGGTGGAGAAACATCTTCCTCCAGTATTTTATAAAATATGTTCTATCTGGAGTTTATGTCTCACTTAGGAAATTTTTATAAGTTATATAAGCCAGCGGTGAAAATACAGGGCTAGATAGATGGGAGAAATTGCTCATGTAGTCAACTATTAATAATGCTCTTAAATCTATGTTTATTATTGGGCCTTTTCATAATGCCCAGGGCCTTCTACTGAGATTTATGGCACGGCAACCCAAATAAAAATGATTTATTTACAAAATCCCTCTGAATTCTACTTGCTATGTTGTCGTGCTGGTTTAATGTACATTAATTAATTAACTTACTCTTTAAAATGTGTTCCTGTGCGTGAGCGCCTGCTTCTTGGCGTTGTTTTCCACGCTGAGAACAAGAGTTTCCATTCGGCAGACTCTCCTTCTCATTCTCTATACTCGGATGAGCCACGTGGCAGGGCTCAATCTATGATCTGTAGACATGCCTTTCCAGGGCCTAAGGTAGAGGCAGAGGTAGTGTACTTTCCTTGGACCATAGGATGTTGTTTATAGTACCACAGAGACCTTGACTCTAAGACTTTTTTTTAAATTTAATTTTGGCTGCGTTGGGTCTTCGTTGCTGCACGCGGGCTTTCTGTAGTTTTGGTGAGCAGGGACTACTCTTCATTGCAGTGCGTGGGCTTCTCATTGCGGTGGCTTCTCTTGTTGCAGAGCACGGGCTCTAGGCTCACGGGCTTCAGTAGTTGTGGCACGCGGGCTCAGTAGTTGTGGCTCTCAGGCTCTAGAGCGCAGACTCAGTAGTTGTGGTGCACGGGCTTAGTTACTCCCCGGCATGTGGGATCTTCCCGGACCGGGGCTTGAACCCGTGTCCCCTGCATTGGCAGGTGGATTCTTAACCACTGCGCCACCAGGAAAGCCCCTCTAAGACTTTTTAACTCCCAAACCGTGCTATTGTGGGTGGAAAAAAGACGAGGTTAAATGTGAAGTAACCTAAAATATGTGCTTCACATGCAGAGTTTAGTGTCCCCTCGTTATAGTCTGTGGGCTGCTGTTTAACCGCGGAAGCACGGAAGGGTAAGAGTTTTTCTCTTGGATTTAGACGGCTGTCTAAACTGGCCCACAGAGACGCTGCTCCAGCGCAAATGTTCCCTGCCACAGGGCTTCTGCATTCAGATCCCCTCGGGAGTAAATTTTAACCAGTGAAATGCATTGGTTATAAAAATTCTTTAGGCTCTTAAACTGGCAATCCTTGGGACATAAGTGCGTTGAGACATCCTAGTCCTGTGTTTTGAGGGAGCTGAGTTTGGATCAAGTTCAGCATAAGGTAGAAGAAAGAATATAGGTTTTTGATTCAGACAGTCCTGGCTTCCAATAGGATTTCTGCCACTCCCATGACCTTGGGCAAACTTTAAACCTCTCCTTGGTTTCCTTATTTGTAATGGGAGTGATGGCATCTTCTTCATAGCGTTGTAAGATAACCACGTGGACACGGGGTTTTAAAAGGCGTATCTTGGGCTTCCCTGGTGGCACAGTGGTTGAGAGTCCGCCTGCCGATGCGGGGGGCGCGGGTTCATGCCCCGGTCCGGAAGGATCCCGCGTGCCGCGGAGCAGCTGGGCCCGTGAGCCATGGCCGCTGAGCCTGCGCGTCCGGAGCCTGTGCTCCGCAGCGGGAGAGGCCACAGCAGTGAGAGGCCTGCGTACCGCAAAAAAAAAAAAAAAAAGGCGTATCTTAACTTTCTCACCGCGCACACACAAAATGGTAACTCAGGTAATGACTGTGTTAACCAACCTTATTGTGATAATCACTTTGCAATATGTACTTCTGTCAAATCATCATATTGTATACCTTAAGTGTACAGTGTTATATATCAAATACTGGATATCTCAGCAAGCTGGGGAAAAAGGGCCCCACGATGTTTGCCCATAGGTGACAGACAATGAATGGTGTTGTCCACGCGGGTTCCCGTATAGCCTGCGATACCTTGTGGGTTTAATGCTCCTTAGGAAAGTGGCTAGGCTTCACTTTATCTGAGGTTCACCTCAGGTAACGTCTATTCAACAAGCACTGATTACCTACCAGATATTCTTTATGATCCAAAGACAGTGGCAAGACTTCTCGCAGTGACAGATATGATGTAATAATATAAACATGTAAATGCCACGTTAAGTCACATCGATAATCAATGACAGAATGGTAAATTCCACCTAGTAGATCTGAGGCAGATCTATCCACCCCTCGCCCCCCACCCCCCAAAAAAATCACAGAGAAATTAAAAACTCCACGGCCACCTTCCAGAATCAGGCCTGAGGAGAAGTCCTCAGTACGTAGCCTGCTCTCGGGAAAACTACCCACCCTGGCTCCCTCTCCCTCCATGTATGAGCTGTTCAGAAAGACTGGCCACCAGTAGGTGACGGGACATGGCAGAGACCGTGGCTTCTCATTTACTTTCTTGGAGATGATGTTTTCTAAAATGAGGTAAAACAGTAAACGAATTGTGCTAGCTTGCACTTAGGTTTAACTCCTGCCGCTTTCTAGTGGAAGCAAGCAATGCAGTTCCTAAGCTTAGGGCCGAACATGCACTTCTGCCTCTACTTGTTTCAAAACCAGAGACTCAGCACAAACACCTTATTTTATTTATTTACTTTTTTATTTTTGGCCGTACCGTGTGGCATGTGGAATCTTAGTTCCCCGACCAGGGATCGAACCTGGGTCCCCTGCAGTGGAAGTGGAGTCCTAACCACTGGACCACCTGGGAAGTCCCAGTGCAAACATCCTAGTTTGCAGATGAGGATGATGCCGTGCAGAGAAGTGGCCCAGAGGAGGCCCTACAGTGAGCCAGTGGCAGAGGGGGGCTGAGATTCAACCCCCTCCACCTTCTGTCCTGGGCTGGATGATCTCTTAGTACGGTGCTGCCGTGCCCGTGTGTTCCCCGCAGACGCAGGAGGTGGCTGGGTTTGCGTCTCAGGACCAGCCCCTCCCTGATATCCACTGTATACATATGGAACACAGAGGAATGATTTGCTTTTGACATTTAAACACAGGAAACCATGGCTGCTTGTGATGAAAGTTTTAAAGATTCTAAGAAAAATTTCACAAGTGGGACAGTGGATCTTAAAGGGAAAATGGTTTTGTGGAACACTTGTCCTTTACCACGATTGTCTGAGAAAGGTACGTGTGATGAGGCCAAGGCGCTTCCTTGACTTCTGAGTGGAAGAATATGCTCGTTATAATCATCCCCCTCTTTTAGGAATAATGAGCTTGCCAGTGTGCTCTAAACACAGAGCACATAGACAGATGATACAGACCAGTCTTATTTTACTTAATTAGAACAAGAATGTTTAAAACCACAACTCTGGGCTGTTTCGAATAGATATTTAAATACAAAACATTTCGAATTTTAGCACAAGTGATACAGGCTAATGCGTCACTGGTTGTGGATTACAGTCACATGAGCCAGATGATTCCTCTGGAATGTCTGAAAGGAAAGGGTGTTTGTACCAAGTCATGGGGTGAGGCCGGGGTCTGGGGGAGAAGGGTGCGCAGAGTGGGCAGGCTCTGGGCTTGTGCCCCTGAGCTTTCGGCTCCAAGCAGACTGAGCAGGTGTGGCACAGCAGCTCGGCGGGGGGAGCGGTACGCGTCCGTCCAGCACCCCAAAGCTAGCTTTGCGGATGTGCTCCTTTCTAGTGCTTAGAAAGGGTTTTTTCTCGGCTGCCAGGAAGCAGGGAGTGGGGCTGCGTTGAGTGATCATCTGGGAGCGGCCAGGCATAAGCTCAGACGCTTTGGAAGATTGGGGGTGGGGTATGGACAGAGAGATTCTTCCTCCTTTTGTGGATGGGGGAAGAGGGTGCTTGGTGACATTTTCCTGAGAATGCAAGGAAGAATACAGGTTTGAGAGGTTTATAATTGTATGTTAGAAGAGAGCCACGCCGATATTGAAAAAACGAAAAAAGGCATGGTAAACACACTTTTATTGAAAATTCAGATTTCTGAAACAACTATACTAAGAGTGGCATCGTACGTCTTTAGACATAGCACGAAAATCATGTTCACTTTAACTTTTGAAGGTTCTTTTAAAAGCACCACTTAAAACGTACACATTCCCCCCCAAAATTAAATGTAGAAAAACTGCTCTGTCTCAGGAATGAGTTTGAGAGTGCACACGGAAACCACAGAGACAGTTTTTGAACCTCTGGTTATTGACAGGGAGCATGAATTCAAGAGGATTTGGAGATTTTCCTACATTGTTTACTTAAAGGACCACAGGTGCGGTGCTATCAGAGCTTCGTGGTCAATTTCTAGCCCTTTTCATAAATATGGTTACTGGCCAGATTTCTAAAACTTAAATTTGTCACCCAAAAAAATGAAGTATAGGATTTACAAGTGTTTAATTTTTTGAGAAATTCTGAGAAAGGGTCACGAGGGCAGCACACCAAAAAATAAGTGGAACTAGTTTTAATAATCTCTGAAAACTTTTAAGATTTATTTTGAAACCAACTTCCAAACAAGACAGAATAAAATCAATACGTATGTATACTACACCGCTGAAGCAGCTTAAACTTGCCAAGGCGTCTTCAGAGCGTTCCCTTTGAACTCTTTCCTCGGAGCCTCAGGTGATCTTCCGCTGTCACGACAGCGGCCCTGCTGGAAAATCCCTCTTGGGTGTTTGCGCTGCCAGCGCGGGCCCGTCCTCAGCCCCGTCTCTGCACCAGCCCAGGCCCGGGTGCTGGGATGGTCGCGCTCACCCTGCGTCCCTGCCTCACCGCTTGCTGGATCGCTTCTGGGACTTCTCCGGGCTGCGCCGCTTCCCCGGCGGAGAATGACGGGCAGGGCCCCGAGCGTGGACCCTGTGCTTGTATGGGTGGGTTCTGTGCTTCTGCCGGCTTCCCTCCTTCTGGTCCTGGCTTTTCGCAGGTTCCTCACTGCCCTCTTTTTGTTCTTGGTCTTGCTCTTTCTGGGAGGGCAGCGTGTTCTTAATTGTGTTAATTAGAAATCTTTTATTTGTACCAACAAGAGGACACTTCATCCTGGGGGAAAAAACAACCACAAATCAAACACTGGCTCCAAAGCTGAACCCTCCGATCGTGGCAAGTCCCAAAGAACTGCTTCCACAAAGTCGACTTTCTGAATTTGTTTAGCTTTCCTTGCATGCCACCTAGTGTAAACTCTGGGCACAGGGGGGAAAACCCAAGACACTTAGAATTCTGGACACAGACTGGCTGGACCTCATCTGAAGACTTTAACCCTTTCTTCCTTGTTGGGACTAACTTTCCCAACAGGTACCACAATGTTATGTATAGGTGTTGACCACAACCCAAATTACCTGAGTCATTTAATAATATCTCCTTACACCATAAATGCCTGATTTGACTAGAATCTGCACTTTTAGTTACATTTATGGTGGCTTGTTTTCAAATATCAAAGAAGAAGGATCAGTCCCTCCCTGAGGAACAAAAAAAGGACACCTTGCTATATCTTGAATACTGGAGCTATATGATCTACTCTAGAAATAAAATATCTAAAGAATCTATTAAATGCGATAATCACCTTTTACCCTCCAAAAAACCTAAAGTTTCTATTTCAGGACCTTCTGTTTCAGAGTCTGTGCTCTGCCCCAGAGCGCTGTTCACACATCTACCCTCTGGGTGAATTTCTGTGCAGTGTACATTTCAGGGGCTCCCTGAGTCAAGTGCACCCAGGAGGAAGGATGTAACTGGTTAAATCGTTAATTTACATGTTTAGGTATATTTATATAGTCAGTATTTGTTTTATTTTTCAGGTGTAGTAAACCTTTCATTTTAGAAAAGAAAACCCCACACGGATGAAAACCTGAATACTTCTCTTGGCCTTGAGCCAAGGAGGATGCTAATTGGTCCACATCATGTTACTCAGGGTGGCTGGTAGTAAATAAAACTGAATGTAGTATTCTGTAATCTCCATCTTTGTATCAGACTTTGATTCAAGGAGAATCCCACACAAAACTCAAAAGCAACCCACCAGCAGCCCCACTGCAGTGATTTTCTCGTGGAAGAGACATGTAAGGGGTCACCAGCCAAGTGTCCCTGTTATAGAGGTCAGACCACCTCAGACAGTCAGAATGGCACTGAATCTGTTAGTAAAAGGAGGAGGAAAGGGGCTTCCCTGGTGGCGCAGTGGTTGAGAGTCCGCCTGCCGATGGAGGGGACACGGGTTCGTGCCCCGGTCCGGGAGGATCCCACATGCCGCGGAGTGGCTGGGCCCGTGAGCCATGGCCACTGAGCCTGCGCGTCCGGAGCCTGTGCTCCGCAACGGGAGAGGCCACAGCAGTGAGAGGCCCGCGTACCGCAAAAAAAAAAAAAAAAAAAGGAAAAAAAGAAAAGAAAATGGCTCCTGCTGCGAATAAGCAGCTCTTGAGCCTGCATGGAGAGAAAGTACCCGCGAGGTCTCAAGTGGTGTGTGCGCCCACGTGCTGGTGTGCTTAACGCTCAGGCTGGGAGGAGTGACGGGGAATGAGCGGCGGTGAGGAGACGGACTCAGGGAGGAAAGGACGCAGGGGGCAGCAGAAGCAGTGGGAACGCTGGGTGGGGACGGCACCGGAGGTTTGGTTTTTACTGCTGAAGTTCAGAAGCCACAGTGGTGAGCAAAGAAGAAAGGCAACAACAGAGAGCAGAGAAAACCCACGGTTCTGCGTGTGAGGCTGGGGGAGGCCGAGCTTCCGGAAAAGCGCGCCAGCATGACGCTCCTCAGGGGCCCCCAGGCACAGCCACGTGTACCTCCCAGAGGGACAGGCTCAGGACACCTGTGCAGTTGGGAGGGATGGCCAGGCTCTGACCTCAGTGACTTTACAGGATCATCAGTGCATCCAGGCACTGAGTGGCTGACGACACCTGGACCACCGCATTGGCAAGCTCAGCAGAGGTTCAGAAGAGCACGACACACGCGTGTGTCACAGAGCGGCATAACTCCGCCAGCCTGCGGGAAGGGACTGCCCTTCAATGCGGAACACGAAGAGCCCAGGTGCCCCTCTTTGCCAGCTGTGGCCAGGGCTTACTGTAGCAGCTAATCATGTTCGTGAGCAACGGAGCACCGCTCTCCCTTGGATGGGGCGGACTAGAAACGGCTGGTGCAAAACAGCCAGCTACGGGAGAATTCTGGGGCCTTGTCAGGGCAGTGGGTCGTCAGCGCTGGTAAAACTGGTCACTTCTTGTCTGGATTAAACAAAGAAAGAAGGTCATTACTGCCAGATGGGACAGTAACCCAAGATATTCAAACCTTTGGAAACTGCTGGCGCATTCAACTGCATTTTGCCATCTTCCACGTGAGATCATCTCCAGCACCATGTGCTTGCCTGAGATGACAGAGCTCCTCCTGGGCTAGAGACCGGCAGGGTTCATGCTGTGAGTGGGGACCACGTCGGAGGAAGCACCCCTAGCTCCCCGCCGCTCGTGTAACCCGCCGACTCAACACAGGGACCAGAAGCTAGCGTGGAATGAGGTGGTGTTCTGGAACGAAGTCCACAGAAAACCGGCCTTTACATCACTTTTTCACATCGAAGATGCGAGTTTTAATGCTGGTTGTGCCTAGGTTGTGTCCACCTTCAAGGTGAAAAGTCAAGCGTGGCTTGGAGAGAACTTGGTTTACTTGGGTGGGGGGAGGGGTGGGGAAGGAGGTATGAAAGCGGCTCCCCCAGATACGCCAGGACACATTTTAGAAATGGTGACAAGTGCTCACCCACGCTCCACTGATAAATGAGGCAGGACAACGAGATTGGGGGGCCGGGGGGGGAGCAGTTGAGGGCAGATGTGAACGGACACGTGGCAAATGATTCCATATAAAGAAAGTATAAAATCTGCACTGAATGTATTCAAGCATAAGGAGAGTAACATCAATGCTGAACGTGAGGAAGTCCCTGGCAGAGAGCAGCTCTGGCCTATAACGTGGTCATGAATTTTGCGGAAGCTCACCGCCAGTTGTCCTACGGCTACAAAGTCGTACAACACAGTATACACACGTGCTCTGGAATCATACTGTCTCTTAGGCCAGACCTTGGGCATGTTAAATAATCTCCCTGTTGTCTCTCATCTATTAAGTGGGGACAGTAGTGACTGTTTTAGGGGACCGGATGCCGATCAAAGGAGGGAGAATGTGCTCAGGACAATGCCTGACGCGCAACCAGCGCTTGGTAAAGGTTAGCTCAGTGCGCGGCCTACTCCTCCGACTCCATTCGCTCTGTGACGGTGGGCAAGTTACTTAATGCCTCTGTGCCTCGCTTTTCTATTTGCAAATGGAAGCAATAGAAGTATCCACCTATTGCAAGGGTCTAATGAGATAATGCACAAAGCTCTTAGCACAGGGCCTGGCACATGGTAACTCTTCAATGAATGTTACCTATGGGGCTATGATTTCTTATGCATAATTCCAAAATTGGAAAACCAAGTTCTTCTTTTTTTTTTTTTTTTTTTTGCGGTACGTGGGCTTCTCATTGCAGTGGCTTCTCCTGTTGGGGAGCACGGGCTCTAAGCGTGCGGGCTTCAGTAGTTGCGGCACGAAGGCTCAGTAGCTGTGGCGCACGGGCTCTAGAGCACTGGCTCAGCAGTTGTGGCACAGGGGCTTAGTTGCTCTGCGGCATGTGGGGATCTTCCCGGACCAGGGATCGAACCCGTGTCCCCTGCATTGGCAGGTGGATTCTTAACCACTGTGCCACCAGGGAAGTCCTCTCTGCTGATTTTTAATGGCTTTATTCTTTTTTTTTTTTTGCGGTACGCGGGCCTCTCACTGTTGCGGCCTCTCCCATTGTGGAGCACAGGCTCCAGACACGCAGGCTCAGCGGCCATGGCTCACGGGCCCAGCCGCTCCGCGGCACGTGGGATCTTCCTAGACCAGGCCACGAACCCGTGTCCCCTGCGCCGGCAGATGGACTCTCAACCACTGCGCCACCAGGGAAGCCCCCAAGTTCTTTTTCTGATATGACAACTCGTTTGGCAACCAGACCTGGCCTAACCTGACGCTGGGCCCTTCTTTCTACTCTGTATCCCGTTTGAGGGAAGCGTTCCTATGCTTTGCTGAGGAAATGATCACGTGTTGAACAAGTACCACTAGGGTATTTGCTGTGCACGCTGTCTGGGCTATAGCACCTATCTAAAATGTGAAAATATCTAAATTTAGAAACATATCTGGATCCAGGGGCTTTAAACAAGGGATTGTGGACCCATATTATTACTCTTCACTCTCCCTTCATGAAAAAGAATATATATAGCACTCAAGTTAATACATCAGGGATCTTTCCGTGATGGAAACTCAAGACAGCTAAGTCTCAAGTCACCTGGGATAATAAGTTAATCAAGAACAGAGAAGAATGTCTGATGTTTCTCCATGAAAAAAATGATTAAAAAATGAAAAGAACCTGAGCCATCAGGAAGAAACGAATAAGATGTTTTACAGAAATGTTCATAAAAATGGTTACAACTTTAAAGTTTCGGTACTTCAGATGGTTAAACTTCTGTATCTGCAAGTTTCACCTTCCAGGATATCTCAATTCTCCATTGATATCAGAGTTAGTGGGCTACTGGGTAGTACCTCTCAGCTTATAATTTGCCTTTCCTAATGGTCTATAGACTCTGTTTGTAGATGGTCCTCGGGTATAAATAACACTGGAGGCTGGCGTAAGTGGGTGATCTCGAAGGTCCTTCCACTTTTGAGTTTCTTCGCGCACGTTCTATATGTTGGCCCTTCAGAAAGTGACCCTCCTCTCCTTTATCAAATTAGGAAATTATTTCATTGCTCTCTGTCTCCTTGTTTCTCAGCTCTCTTTTAGTGCCATGTTATTCTGTATTTGAGATGACACAATAAGCTAGCGTTAGATCCTCAGCCGCCCTAAAGCCTTCTTTATACCAGCATCAAGGCAAAAGCCTGAGCCCTGCGGCACGGGCACAGGCCTGGCTGCTGGGTGGGTCTGTACCGGCTTTGTCCCTGGCCGCGCCCAAGGATGTGGGGTGGGGACCACAGGAGGCCACAGGATGGGCAGCTGCTTTCCTGTGGAACTCTGACCCCAGCTCTGTTGACTTTCTCATGCTGGCTAGTTATTTTTGTTTTGGGTTCATTTTTGATTTTAGAACGTTCTACTCGCTCATGTGGGAAGAGCCAGATTTAAGGTGCTAACAACATAAATGGATATAAAACCCTAAAGAGAATGAGACTGGTTAAAACTGCTCTAAAAGTACCCATGACAGCACTGTCAGACTCAGGAGCTGGCATCCTATCCACGTGAAACCTGACAAGTGAAGCGAGTCCCTTCGCTTTCAAAGCTGTGAGCCCAGAGGCTGAGATGAAGGGCTCCGCCCGCCACGGGAGAGATTAAGACGGGCCGAGGCCAGGGCTCTACGCTTTTCAGTCTTCTTTCCCTTCTTCTCGAGTAGGCACACTGTGTAACGCTGTGTAACTGTCATTTGCAAAAATGAGGCTCTTTCTCCCCACAGGTATCATACTCGACTTATGAAAACCAGTAAATTATAAAACAAATCTAGAGAACAGAAGGGGAAAGATAAATGCAGTTTCTTTTTCTTTCTGATTTTCATACTTCTGTCTCTCTGCTGCTGAAGGACAGAGGTAGTAATAGCTAACATTCTGCAGATACAGACCTGCCACGTTTGTGTCTAAAGCAGTTTCATGAATGTGACCCCTCAAATAGTGACACATGACCACTAGCCAATAAGAACGACGACAGCGGTGTTGCTGACACTGACGAGCAGTTCCCTGTGCCCTTACGTTACCAACGCCTCACTTCATCTCTCCACCGTCTCCCCTCTTACAGATGCACAAGAGGCAAAGCACCTTATCCAGGCTCCCAAGCCGGAAGGACGTGGAGCTGGGATTGGAACCAGGGTCCGCCTTCCCAGCACCATTCCAGCTGGGACAGAAGGAGCAGATGAGAGAAAGGCACCTGTGGAGTAAGCAGATGGCCCAGAGCAGGCAGGGAAGGAAACCGCAGGTGAAAAGCTGTCAGCACGCTGGCCGCCGGGGCTGCTCCGTTTGGGACAGACTCCTAGAAGCAGATCTAAGTCGGCTAAGAGCGCTGGCCATGCAGGAGCCCAGGTGAGTCTGACACAGACAAGAACAAAGGCACCAAACTCCCTGCACACACGTGACTTGGAGATTCGTGAAGTACATCAGGCTGTGGGAAACTATGGTTCCTCTTCTTCTGTTTAGGGAAATAGAGCCTTGGGATCGTGGAAGCCGGGTTCAGTGCACTGCGCCCCGATTCATTCCTTTATTCTACGGCCAGAGCCCTTTCCACGCCAGCAAACGGCATCTTATCTTCCATTCTGCACATTGCTTTGCATGATCACGGATGTACGTCGAAAGTAACAGCCACAGGAAGAAGCACAACTATACTTCCAACACTCCAAGGAACCAGGTAATACTTTTTTTTTTTTTTTTCCCCAGGTAATACTTTTGATCTGATGCTGTGGTTGGTTACAGCTCATCTTGTTTAACACGCCACGATCACCAAAGCCACGGGTGATACTTTGGCAATCAAATGCCTTAGCCATCTGAGAAGGTCTTTTATAGTGTTCTAATCCCCACAGCGACACTGTTAATCCTTAATTACACTGCACACAACAGGCCTGAGGCCTGAGGCAGGTTTTCGGTATGCTCCGTCTCCACCACTACACCCAAAAGTAATGAAAAATCATTGACATACGTGTACATATATATCTGCAGTATTTATTTTCAAACATCTGAGAATCTTTCATATGTAAGGCACTATGCTAGGTCCTGCAGCAAAAATGAATACCAGGCTACCTGTCTGATGCTCTTTAGGAGATGGCCAGGAGGAAGAGAAGGTGTGACCAGGCGAGGGTCAGAGGCGGGGGTGTGAGTAGCGGGGCCCTGGGATGGGCAGGGCACGATCCCTGGCCCCCTGCTCCCTCTGTAGGACAGGTCGTTTCTGTAGCCGTGTAAGCCAACGAGAGCTCATTCAGGGCTCCCGGATCCACTTTCATAAGCAGACAGGAAGGGGATGTGAACGTGGGAAGCAGGGGCAGGACACACAGCGCTGTGTGCTGACAGTAACCACAGAGGGAGGCTCTAGACAAGAAGGATCCGTGCTGGTCCCATCAGCAGTTAACCAGGACTTAGGAAACCTCTTTGGGCTCCACATTCTTTAACTGGAAAGTAAAGGCTCTGGATCTCCGCGGCCCTGAAATACTGCCGGGAGCCTCACCCACGAGTCAGGCTGCAACTCGAGCCCTCCCTGCCTTCCCCGCTGGTTCCAGCATGTGGTCTGGTGCTCAGCTGCAGGCCTGTCCACGTGCACCTGTGCGTGAGCAACTTCAGGGGCGGTGTTTTGTGTGAGGCTTCTGTACCGCTGCCTGTGCCTGGCCCCTTAATACCCCGACTGGTACTGAGCGAATCTTCAAACGAATAAAGACACCACGTGCCTCAGTGGACACTGCGGCAATGATCTGCTTCCCAGTAATCAAAAGCTGATATGTAAAATGGAAGGAAATGTAGGTGGTGCTCCCCCTTACCACCAGATTGACCCCAAGCCAAAGAGAAGAGCACCCAAAATGCCACTCCCCTCAAAACAACTGGGTAAAGAAAACTGAAAAATCATGTTCTGTCAAATTCAATCTTTGGAAGTTTTGGTACCAAAACATACGCCTACTCCAACGTCTAAGGCTGAAATCATACAGGCAGTGAGTGGACTCAGGCATTATACTGGGCAAAGGTCAGCTGAAGTGGACGTGACCAGAATAAAAGCAGCTTTGTAGACAAGGAAGCTGAGCAAATTTCTGAAATTTGTGCTTATAAATTCCTTTATGTTGACTGAAAGGAAGTCACGTGGGCCAATATTTCAGCTTCTCTGAGGCTTCTGTCAAGAACAGCTTCTCAAGAGATTCTTTTGCTGAAATACATCCAAGGAAGTATATAGCACCAAATGGTTTCTTTCTTTACACTACAGAAAACGGCATCCCGGTTGCATTTCCTTTAGTTCAGCAATCTCTTTCTGGCAACGGCTCAGCTACCTCACTTAAGATCTCTCTCATGCAGTATCCAAGAGGAGGAAATAATGTCACTCACTCTAGTTCAGTGTCAAATTTTAAAGCCAATGTGAAGATCTTTGAGATGCTTAGAAACGCAGACCATCGCCCGCTAGTAACTGACCGATTGTCTGCTCCTTTGGGGTATCTGTCCACTTGACAGGGATGGGTCTTGGGACTCCTGTGGCTGGCCACCTGGCCACCTGTCTGCTCCTGGGAGGAGTGTGGGAATGCTCCCAGTTCTGCAGAGCAGGTTGGTATCATTCTTTTTAATAAATAGGGATTAGCATAGTGTTTTTCACATTGGTGTGCACTTTAGAATCACCTGGGTATCTTTTTAAAACCCCAAAGCTCAGGCCATACCCCTAACTAATAATCTTTGATGGTGGGAAACAGATACTTGTATTTTTGGAAGCTCCTCAGATGGTTTCAAATGTGCAGGTAAATTTGGAAACCACTGGATTAGTGGTTAAAAGTTTTATTCACACACACACACACACACACACACACACACACACACACTTCTTTAAACAGATGTAGAACCAGGTGTTCCCCTGGAATGAGCAGGATGGGAAAGGCGTTCTTTGTCCCAGCACCGTGGGCAGAAGCAAGTCATGGGTTTCCTTGGACCAGACCTCCCTTCACAGCCCGTCCCTGTTAGGTGTGCTGGACCAAAAGCTGCCTCCAGGAAAAGTTCTGCGAGACTGTTTGAGTTGCGAGGTGACCTAGCTGGGTATTCAGATGTAAGTGAGCCGTCACTTCAAAGAAAACAACTCGCGGTATTCACAGCTGAGATAAAACTGAAGCTTGCAAACGAAAGAAAATTAGACTTTCGGGAAACAGTGACCTTGACAGTTTCCCAACGCTTAAACGACTTTTCTGGTGAGATCAGTGGTGATGTTAACAAATGTGTTTTTAAAATATTATATAATGAAAGGTGTCAACATTTGGGGGAGCTTCATAACTCAGCGAACCAATATCCAGATGACCAGTTCCTGATATTACAGAACCATGCACGAGTGGAAGATCCAGGAGAAGTGCAAGGTAGACCAAGGGATTTTACTGTAACAGCATATGAAAAGTCCACATTATTAAAAAGAATGTGAAGAAACGACCACTTGCTGAGGTTACTTGCAAGTACTGATGCAGTATAAAAGAATACCACAAATTTCTGAAAATGCTGTTGAAGTACTTCTTCCTTTTCCAAATACGTATCTGTGTGAAATCAGAGTCTCTTCATAGACTTCAACCAAAATAACATATTACAGCAGATTGACTGCAGAGGCAGATAGGAAAATCCAGGTGTCTTTGATAAGCCAGACATTGAAGAGGTTCGCAAAAATATTAAACAGTGCCACTCTACTGAATAGGTAAATTTTTGCAAACATAGCTGTTTTTATAAAAAAATATACTATCTACATGTGTAACATGTTTATTATTTTTAAAATAAATCAATAAATACTTTAAAATTGCTCAGTTTTAATTTCTAATACAGTAAATACCGATAGATATAACCCATGTAAAAAAGTTCTGTGGGGTCCTCGGTAATTTTCAAGAGTGTAAAGGATCCTAAAGACCCAGAAGTTTGAGAACCGCCGTTATGAGAGTTGAAAAAAAATAGCAGTGTCAACAGGAATGCTCGCTTGTCTCATCACCTCGTGGGAGAGTGTGCGTTTCCCATCCTGTTCTCCCAGGATCCACCTCTTGTAAATCTGGAGTCATCTTACTTTGTCTGCCAGTTTTTACTCTCTTTTCAACATCCTTCTCCCGCCCTTCTTGGGAAGAGGCTGCTAGTTGCCCCCCAATATCCGTTCTTCCTTTCTTCTGTAGTAAAAGAACCTCAGATTTTATCTGTCACGTGACTGACTGAGGAAAAAAAGACTGAGTTCCTGGCCTTGTAGCTGGTGTAGACATGAGACCAAATTCTGGCCAATGGGGTCCAGGTAGAAATGGCACAGACGACTCCTGGGAAGTGTGCTTGAAGGGGGTGGGGGCATGCCTCTTCCTCTTCTTCGTTTCTGCTAACTAAAGTGTGGAAAAGAATCACACCGTTTGGTTGGGAGATTTGGAAAACTGGAAGGAGCCCGGGTCCCCCAGAACGCTGGAACAGCCAATCGAACTGATATGATGCCCAGAGAGGAGGTCAGTCAGTACCCGACAGATCTCACGCTGGCCTGTGCATATGGCAACTCTCCTCAGGAAAAGCAGAGCTGATGCTGACAGACTAGTTCTTTGACCCTCAGAAAGTTCTGCCGAGCCAGTAAGTGGCACTAAGGTTGTCAGGATAAATGACTTCCATCAGGAGAGCTGCCTAGTAACAAGTGATCCCCTTCGACATTCTTCATCTGGCAAGAACCGTGACTGATATTTTCTCATCCACTTGTCAAGTCATCTGAATTTATGATGTAGCTTTAGGCTGATTCTTTCACAAAAGGTATTAAAATGGACCAATGACTACTGTCAGCCCGATCGAGGTCCTGCCTTACACCAAAACCCAAAGCAGCCTGCCCCTACCAAAGTTTGCACGAATCTAATTCGTGTTAGTAGGGGCACCTTATCTCTCCTCTCTTAAGGACAGAGGGCTGGAAAGAAGATAAGAGAAGTAAGAAATAACATGTATTGGTGAAGACGTGAAGAAAATGGGACACTTGTGCACTGTTGGTGGGAATGTAAATTGGTGCAGCCACTACGGAAAGCAGTATGGAGCTTCCTCAAAAAATTAAAAAACAGAACTACCGTACGATGCAGCAATTCTACTTCTGGGTATTTATCTGAAGAAAAAGAAAACGCTAACTCAAAAAGATATCTGCACCCACGTGTTCATTGCAGCTTCATGTACAACAGCCAAGATACGGAAACAAGCTAAGTGTCCACTGATGGGTGAATGGATAAATTGTGGTATACACATACAATGGAATACTATTCAGGCATAAAAAAGAATGAAATCTTGCCACGTGTGGCAACATGGATGGACCTTGAGGACGTTACGCTAAGTGAAATAAGTCCAACAGAGAAGGACAGATACCGTATGATCTCACTTATATGTGGAGTCCTAAAAAAAAAAAAAAAATCAAGCTCATAGATAACAGAGAGCAGATTGGTGGTCGCCAGAGGCAGGGGTAGGGGAGTCAAGGGGTCAAAAGGTAAAAAGAAAAAAGCCAACCACATAGATGGTTATATACACCAAGTCAGGAGATCTGATGAATCAACGATTAACTGGAGCAATCAACCATTTAAATCTATGTTCCTCCTTAGTTAGTTCCAACTAGAAAAAAAAAAGGATATGCTCATTCTTGTAAATACAACTTCTAATTTTTTTTTTTTTTTTGGTACGCGGGTCTCTCACTGCCGTGCCCTCTCCCGCCGCGGAGCACAGGCTCCGGACACGCAGGCTCAGCGGCCGTGGCTCACGGGCCCAGCCGCTCTGCGGCATGTGGGATCTTCCCAGACTGGGGCACGAACCCGTGTCCCCTGCATCGGCAGACGGACTCTCAACCACTGAGCCACCAGGGAAGCCCACAACTTCTGATTTTTAAGGAATTATAATTCTGTCACTGACAAATAAGATTTGTAACTGCAATTTAAAAATAGCAATGTCATATCTAAAAATCTTGTGGGATATTTAAAAATATGGCATTTAAATTTATACATGAAAAAAACTGTATTTGAGGAAAAATTCATAGAAATGGTAGAAAACGTTGACCATTCAATGAGTATCCTTTGTCTGAAATTGGCATTGAAACTGATATTCACTCCACCTGGCCTGTTACATCTAGAACACTTATTTATTTTCGTCCAGACCAGTTAGATGGTCCTTTATATGGCAATAAAAAATCCAAACAAACGAAAAAAGAAGTTAAGAGCAGATTTAACTAACATTTAGTAACTGACTGCTCCATGCCGGGAACTATGCTGAGTGTTTCCACATACATTATCTCACCAAATTTTTACCGTATCCTAGGAGGTTGCTATTTCACTGAAATCTAAAATGATTACAAATGTTACACAAAGATTGACTCACATTGGATCATTTCATCTTATTATACCACTGCATCCATAAATACATCAGAATGAACTTCTAAAAGATAATAGCTTTTAAAAAATAAAATAACAGGGCTTCCCTGGTGGCGCAGTGGTTGAGTTGAGAGTCCGCCTGCTGATGCAGGGGATACGGGTTCGTGCCCCAGTCCGGGAAGATCCCACATGCCACGGAGCAGCTGGGCCCGTGAGCCATGGCCGCTGAGCCTGCGCGTCCGGAGCCCGTGCTCCACGACGGGAGAGGCCACAGCAGTGAGAGGCCCGCGTACCGCAAAATAAATAAATAAATAAATAAATAAATAATAATAACAGCAATCCTATTATCACACCTAAAAAAAAAATCAACATCAATTCCTTAATATCATCAAATACCCTTGTTTCAATAAGTTTGGATAAGGATCCAAACAAGGTATACACGTAGATGTGTCCCAAATCTATTAAGTCATAGGATACTCCTCCTCCTTTTCTCCTTGCAGTTCATTTGTTAAAGAAACTGGTTTGTTTTTTCCTGTAGAATTCCCCAAACTTTTGTAATTTTATCTCTATAATATCATTTAGTATGTTCCTCTGACCTCTATTTCCTGCAAACTAGTAGTTCTAACTAGAGACTTGATCAGATTCACGTTCAGGTTCTTTACAAGGATGTCTCATAAGTGGCGGTACCCTCTTCCTATTGCATCTTCTTGTGGTATAAAGATTGACAGATGAGTCCAGGTGTCGTCAGCCTGACCCACTCATCAGAAAGTTTCCCATCAGCTTCTCATCTGAGAGACTTAGCAACCGGTGATGATCTTTGCCTAGATCCAGTGTATCATTAGGGATTGTAGAATAACGACATTCTTTTTATTTTTACATCAGGTTTACTGAGGTATAGTTTATACAAACTAAAATTTATCCTTTTAAGTAAATAGTGTGATGAGTTTTGACAAATGTGTGTAGTCGTGTGATCATCACAACAGTCAAGATATAGAGCATTCCCAGCACCCAGAAAAGTTCTGCAGGAAATTCAGTCCTTCAGCCCCTACCTCCTGGCAACCGATGGGTTTTCTGTCCCTGTGGTTTTGGCTTTTCTAGAATGTCATATAAATGGAATCTTATAATGTGTAATGTTTTGAGTCTGGCTTCTTTCATGAGCAAAATGCTTGAGATTCATCCATGCAGTGTGTATCAGTAGTTCTGTTCCTTTTCGTTATTGATGAGTGTGGAATGTATGGATGTTACAACTGTGTATCCACTCATCAGCTGATGGTCATTTGGGTTGTTTCCAGTTTTGAGCTATCATGAATAAAGCTGCTATGGACATTACTGGACAGATTTCCGTGTGGGCTTACATTGTCAGCTCTCTGATAGGTGGTTTGAAGAAGAATTCTGTATGGTGAGTGCATATGTATAAGAAACTACCAGTTGTTTTTCGAAGTGGCTGTATGATTTACATTTCCACCAGCAATATGTGAGCATTCTCATTGTTCCAAATCCTCCTCTTTATTTGGTGCTGTCAGTCTTTTTTTTATTTTGGCCAATCTAGTGCATGTGTGGTGAATAAGTAACTGTGGTTTTAATTTGCATTTTCCTGATAACTAATGATTTGAGTATCTTTTCAAATGCTTATCGGCCAATTTGATATCGTTTTTGGTGAAGTGTTTGTTCAAATCTTTTGTCCATTTTTAAATTAGATAGCTTGTCTTGTAATTGAGTTGTTATTCAAGTGATGATAATCTTACTCTATAGTCCTACATTTAACAGTTGCAATTCTATAAGGAAGTTTTCTTTCATCAGTTATTTTGTAACTTTGAAGTATAACTTGTACAAGGAACAGGATAAATGCTCGGCTCTTCCTCACTATTTACCAGTTTTATAATAATTTGGCCCCTTAGCCTCATCCAAAAGCTTCTTGATGTGATTTTTATTATGACCTTATGGATTTTAACATATTTTAGGTTATCTCACTCATTATTGCTTTATTCTTTGGTGATTAAATTATCCCATCTTTGACTAGTGGGAGGCCTTTCAAGTTGGTTCCTGTGTCTTTCTGACATGACTACAGTAGTTTCTGACAGTTTTACTTTCTGATCTGATAAGATTTTCTGGCTCTTCTTATACATTTCCTATCTATGTAGTAAACAGTGTGGTCTTGCCCACAGAGAGGTCTGGCCTTTGCCCTGGCTTCTGGGAGGTAATATCAATTCTGGGAGGCAGTGTCATACCTGACAGAAACGTCTTTGTTTAGGGTGGAGCTGGCCACAACTGACAGTCTTACAGGACGGGCTGGCCATGCCAGAGACACACCACATGATTGAGGGTGGAAATCTGGCGTACTGTGGAGACTGCTATCAACCATGTGAGCAATCAATCAATCATACCTAAGTAATGGAACCCCCCGAACAACTTTGGACACCGAGGCTCAGGTACGCTTCCTTGGTTGTCAGTATGCCAAGTGCATTGTCACATGTTGGTGCTGGGAGGGTAATGTGTGGGTCCTGACTCCACGGGGTGGACGACAGCGGCTCTGTGTCTGGAACCTTTCCTGACTGTGCCCTTTGCATCCCTTATTCTGGCTGAGTTTAATCTGTATCCTTTCCCTGTAATAAACTGTAACCATGAGCATAATAGCTTTCTGTGAATTGTGTGTGGTCTAGCAAATTACTGAAGCTGAGGATCGTTGGGGAGCTCCCGGAACTTGCGGTTGGCATGAGGAGTGAGGGCAGTGCTGGAGGCTGTGGCAGCTAGCTTGCAGTTAACTAGTTAGCTAGTAGCTGGCTAACCCCAGGCTAACGGCCTCGGATTGGCAGCCAGCTGTTTCTCTAAGGCTCTGTCCTCGTTCAGTGAGAAATGGAATTATATATACCACAGTAGAATTTATACACCACCCCTGGGTGCCAGGGACACTCACTGCTACTGAGTGGATGGTCATTGTTTCCAGGACTTTTCTGTGAACAGAGCTAGAAAAGCTTTTCTCTCTTTTAAAGAGAAAATCTGGCACAACTTCATACTGATATTTCCAATTAATATTTAGGAGTGCAGATTTTTATATCTTTGACTTTATAGCTGTATCTTTTACACTGAAAATTTTGGTATCTATAACAAATAAACATTTACTTGTTTGCTTTATCCTACTATACAATATTTTCAGAATAACAATGTCAACATTGTTACCAACAACGTGATAACTGGAAACAATTTAAGATTTCTTTCTAGTTCTTTTCTGCCTTTGGAAATACAGTCAAATTTCAGATCACCTGAAACAGTTCCTCCACGTGTGGCTAAGCCATCTGCTCAATGGCTTATTGAGGTCCATTTATTTTATGTTTCTTGATTTTTAGGAACTGCCTTTGCCCTCTTATTTCTTTAACTTTGACTGAACCTTGTTTTATATTTGACATAAACCCTGTGCTTGGTTCTAAGAGTCAAATCCACAGAGATCTAGCTTCTACTCCTGTCCCATTTTTACATTTTACACGTTTTCACGGCCCACAATACTCCATTATAGTGAATTTTAAACTGTGGATAAAAGACCTAAGCCAGCATATTTATTGGATGAGAATGCTATTGCTAAAGTAACGCTTAGAAGAGTAGACTTGATTCTTAAGGTTAAATTCTTCCTTTGTCTATATCATTAAGTTTTAGTAAGCTCTGTTTTGTAAAGCAACTGCAATGGTAAACTTTAGTGCTACACAGCTGAACTGTCACAAAATTAAAATACTTAAAATTATAAATCTTAATTTACTGAGGACTATAATTAAGATAGAAGTTCTTAAACAATGAACACTGACATAATATTACTGTCACTCAGGTGGCCTTAGGCACAGCAGCGTCATCATATCTCTTGGGGACTTGTGGACCAAAGGGTGAAAACACCATGACAAGTGTTCTCTGTTCTCACCCCTCTGCCCACTTCCGTGGCTGCAGCCCTCAGCAGTGTCCCTGCTCTACCACTTGCCTCTGAGTGAGTTCCTCTACGTCCACGGTTCTACATTCCCTGTATATGCTAAAGAAAACTTTTCTCTTTAATATATACATGAGTTTAAATTTTAAGGAAGATGACTCAAGAACTTACCAGCCCATAGGTCCCATTGTCTCTGCTCTTGTTTTCCCACGTTTTGCCTCTTTAAGGAGTTCTTCTATTGCTTTCCTGGTGGGAAAAAGGAAGAAATTTGAGAGAATTTTAGTCACTCCACTAAATTCTGAAAATCAATTTGTTCCACGTATGTGACCCTGGGAAAGAAAGAGCTTTTGAAGCATTAAACTTCAAAATTGGGGGAGAAATTTAAAAAAATGTTTTAAAATGGTTGATAGTTTTGAATACATAAAAATTAAAAAGAAACCTTTTCCATATAGGGGAAGAACACTGAAGAGAAAATTAAAGGCAAAATGACGAATTATATCCATACTAAAAATGTTCAAACGCACTATTATTCTAAGAAATACTAATTAACCCAGCAATGATGAATCTGTTTCTGCTCATCAGTTAGTGATGAGTGGAGTGGAGAAATGGATATTCTTTTCTCTACCAACAGGGACTAAAGCTGATATAACATTTCTGGAGAACAACTGGAAACGTGATAAAGAGCCGTAAAAATAAAACATACATGTTGACCTAAAAATTCCACCTTATTCTAAGAAAAATTCAACTAAGTATGCAAAACTATATGTACAAGGATACTCATTCAAAAACTTAACAGCTAAAGAAAAAGAAGAGAAAGCTTAAACGGTTACTAAAAAGGGATTGTTTAAATAAATCATGGCATATCCACACAGCGGAAGATTAGGCAGTTGTTAAAAATGAAGACAAATGCTTGGCACAGCAAGACATTCATAACATGTTAAGTGTATAAATCTGGGAACAAAAGAGTATGTATAGGATAATTTTATTTTAAATTTATTTACATGTACCTATTGCACAGGGAAACATTTGGAGGGATGTTACCAAAACGATAAGTTTGGGGCAGATTTTTAGTTTTTTGTTTGCTTCTCTGCATTTTCTGTTTTTTCTAGAGTGAATCTGTATTATTTGTGTAATTTTTAGAAAGAGGCTTTTTAAAAGCCTAGAAGACATATTTATCAACCATACTCTGAGACTTTACCACATATAATCCTGTGCAAGGTGTCATGGGTAATAAGATAGGACCATGGTCATCCCTGACTTTAATATTACCTATGATATAGCAATAATAAAGTTAAGAAAAAGAGAGGTATCACGTTGCAAACAACAGTAATCCAAAGACAGAACTATAATTCTAATCACAAAATTTGAAACTTTTAAAATAATTATAAATATAATTATAATAATATTATTATAATTGTAATAGTTATAATTATTATAATATAATAATTATATTATTATAATATAATATAATATAATATCAATAATTATATATTGATTCTATATAAAAACATTTAGTTACACTCTTACAGTACTACTCTAGGTACAATTCACATAGTCCTCAATGATATTACCATTCTGTTAGTTTATAAGAATGTTTTATTTTATACTGATTTTTATTTTATCAAAGCATGCATATAGCTTAAAGAGAAAAATATTATTTAAAGACTTAAAATGAAATACAGCAGTCTTCTGCATCAGCCTTCCTTACCCACCAAAAAAACCAATTTCAACTCCTTCTTATCTGTTTCTCCTGGTATTCACCTCCATATTTCTAATAGTATTCTTTCAAACTATTTCACCACCCTCTTCATCCTCAACAGATATATCTGGCTGTTTTTCTATAATTTACACAAGTTTTAATAAACTCCTATTAATAGTGAGATCTTTTAAAAAATGCCATTTCAGCTAACTCAGCAGCTGGACACTTTCTAATCCATCCTGGGAGGGCCCACGGATGGGCTGATGAAAAACTGAAACGCTGACCAGCTTGTCTGCTTCTTGCGCCTGGACTCAATCAGATCAGGTGTCATAGCCCAGCCTCCTGGTGTCGGGAATACTAAGTGCATGTGACACCACAGAGCCTTCTTCCATCTCTTTAAAATAATAATACATCCTATGGATGTGATCTGAGGACTTTGTCTCATAGAGTATTTCGGGAAAAATTTATCCTCTCTGGCTCCAAAACAGAGATCCTTCTTCACCCTTATAGATGTAAGCAAAAAAAACCCAAGGGTAAAAACATGCCAAATACACCCCCGCCTTCCCATCAATTAGAGTGGTAGCTTTCAAAACAACCACCAGAAAATCAATCATCCTGGATCCACCCATATGTCCTCTCTCCTGACAACAGACACAGTTAAAAATCATCAGTGAAAGAACCTGCTTGGGCAGTTCCCCAATTATGAACAAACTATGTATCAGTGACAGATGAAGGAGAATGCATTTTCCCATAAAAACTGTTAAAACGTTTGCCCAGCTTTCTGGACATGCCTACGAAAGCCAGTTTGTGTCACGCTACAGTTGGGATGCTGTACATCTGCAGGAAGCAACACTCGGTCAAGAACCGTGCCGGGATCCTGCAGGCCTAGTCTAGGCGCCTTCCAGAGCGTGAAGTTGGACGTGGATTCTTCTGTAGTTGTGATTTCACTGAAAACTGTCTCCAGTGCTGTGCTTAACTTTCTCTGCCGTGATTAAGGATACCTTCTGACTTACAACGACAGCCCAAGAGAAAAGAAGGTGTAAGTATGAGAAAGACTGCCTGGGGTGAACCAGTTCACCAGTGAGGAAAGACGGTGACAGGTCGGGAGCAGACAGGGCAGAACCCAGGCCCAGCAGACTGCCTGCGACTGAGGCGTTTGTTACTGTTTGGACAACTCATGTTGTCACGAGCTTTACGGTTTACAAAGCGCTGTCCCATCTGAACATGACAACATAGTCATCACGACCAGTGTTCAGATGAGGAAGGAGGTACCGGGGACACTGAGAGCGGTGGGGAGGACCAAAACAAAACAAAAGGACCTGTGGGTTTAAGGGTACCTGCCCTCCATCTTCCTATCATACTTCCCGTCTCCTCCACAAACATTTGCACAACAAGTCCTGGAGAAGCCCTTTTCTCATTATCATTAAAAGGCAAAAAATAAAGTAAATGCAAAAGGGGAAAAAAAAAAAAAGCCCTGACAGAGCTGCCACTGCTTCCGCACTCATTCAGAGAACTGCAGAGGCAGAGGAACGGAGGGCTGCTCAGACTTTGTCCTAAGAATGTGGGGCATTCGCTGTGTCCCACCCACACTCTGCACGAGCTCCTTCTGCAGGGCTTTCCTTCCAAATAGGAAAGCAACTTCTAGCAATCATGTGTTTTGTCCTTGAAATAACAACATCACCTTCAAAATCAACAGGAAAAAAAATTAGAAAGTCAGGTAGTTTTCCTCACTCCTGTAGCCTCTGTTGTTTTTTCTGGAACTCTCGCTAATGAATTCTCGGGTAAGGAAATAACAAAGTCAGTTTCTACCACACATTATCACAGAGGCTAGATACTTAAATTATCAAAGATTATGAAACATCGGCATCATGAAACAAGATAGTTTTTAATGAGATTGTGAAACAGAAGTGTAAACTGCAATTAAAATACAGGAACAGCAAACAGTAGGAGAATATATAAGAACTAAGTACAACAAGGACTTGAACAATTAAATTTCAGACACAAATTTAAGTACCATAATTTTTATGCTTAGATCCTTTAAGCATCTTAAAGGTTTCTTTGTAAAACAAATCCATTGTATTAGAATAGACAGTCCGGTGCAAACAAGAAGTCCCAGAAAGCCAGGTCATTAAGCAGACAGTTTCCTGGGCACAGGAACAAGCTACAATCGATTTTCAATGATCCATGTGTGTATTATCCACAGACAATTTTCCATCCTAGCTCAGCTTCTTCAGGCCTGCCCGTTCATCCCATTAGCCAGCTGGTACATGCTTGTACAGCGTACACTGATCATAATAGCAGCTTAAATAAAACCCGAGTGGGAACGCAAGTCTGGTGCTAAATCGCCTTAAAATCCAAAGTCAAACAAATTAGTTTTGAGTTATCTGGGTCTGTGGTCCTTTATACTCACATAAATCAACTGAGAGTTAACTATATCACTATAGCGAAAGGGTAGCAAGATATTTAAGGCAACTAAAATGAAACAACAGAAAATTAAATAATGAAGAACACAAGAAAATGAGATTTTTAAAGAAATAATATCAGAGAAGCTAAATATCAAGTAATTGCTCAAAAAAAGACCTCAACATATACTTTCTTGAGAAATGGTGAAGGAAAGTGCTGTGGACTCAATGTTTGTGTCCCTCCCTCCCCAAACTTAGATGTTGAAATCCTAGCTCCCGATGTAATGGTATTAGGAGGTGGGGCCTTTGGGGGAGGTGATTGGTGCCCTTATAAAAGAGACCCCAGAGAGCTCTTTCCTCCCTTCTGCCATGTGGGGACACAGGGAGAAGATGGGCCCTCACCAGACACCGAATCTGCTGGCAACTGGCTCTCAGACCTCCCGCCTCCAGAACTGTTAGAAATAAATGTCTGCTGTTTAGACCACTTAGTCCATGGTCTTTTTATTACGGCAGCCAGACAGCACATTCGTGGGCTGTAGCTTTGCTAGTCCAGAAGCCCAATTTGGCCGGGACAGCGGCTGGACGGCAGCACCATATCTGCCGTCATGTGCATGGGAAGGTTTGCCTGGGCTGCACCCTGCCCAGGGCTCTTCCTGCAGCTACGTCCTCACCCCCGGACGCTCAGGTCAGAGGTCACCTTCTCCACCGGCCCTTCCTCATCTCCCCACCGGTGCCTCATCAATAGATATTATAAAACCACCTTTTCTTTCAGGCCGATGTACCATACTTCTAAATATTTAAGTTACCTTTAAAAACCATTAAAGAAAACATATTCATTCCTCCTACCATGACAAATACACCTTCATTACAATAAAAATTTAAATGTGTAAACTCTGTATGGTGATAGATGGTAACCAGACTTGTCGTGGCCATCACTTTGTAATGTATAAAAATATAGAATCACTATGTTGTACACCTGAAGCTAATATAAAATTGTAAGTCAGGTGTACTTCAAAAAAATGTGTAAAGCTATGATTTTTAAAAATTTAAGTTAGTGAAATATGAGATAATGGAATTAACTCCCTGCACACGTTGATTATTCTCTTAATGGGTTGGTAATATTTAGATGAATACAGAAAGACAGAAAATTTATATATATCTTTATTCCATAAAATTTATTTTCTTGCCTTTATTTCAGCAGAATCACTAATCATATTGTTATGATCAAGATTTACATATAAAGTAAGTTCTATGGACTGTAATAATCTAAAGTATTAAAAAACAAAGTGTAACTATTCAACATGGACCAAATTGTAGTATATTGTCAAAATGTAAATTAACATAAATGTAAAAAACTGAAAACCTAAATTTTGAATGTTTTAAAGTTTCCCTGTAGATTAATGAATCAGTAACAAACCTCCTGTATGTTCTCCAAGACCTACACATATACAAATGTATGAGTAATCTGATCTAACATTAAATGTTAGTCTCCAAGTATAACTATTCCTCATACTGAACTAAGTCATGAGAACCTCCAGAACACTGAACTGAAATCCTGAGACAAGCAAGCAAAGGGAAGCTTAGCTCTGCTGGGAAACAATATTTCCTTATGGCAAAACCTCCTGCACTCACGCTGAAAAGAAGGTTTTGACAAGTTAATGTGTCTTTTTTCTTCCGAACACTGCACGGCTCACATCCTTCCTGGACTCTGAAGCAGTGTGCGCTCTGACGTCAACAGGGCACAGCCCCGCATCGCCACGGACCCCACAGTTTCCTTTCATTCAGGGACGCAGGTCAAAACAAGAGGAGGGTGTTTCCTGGGCTAGGAACTGCACTGACGGAAGATCTGCACGTTTGTGACACATGGGGCTGCCCAGGTTCAAGGAAACTCTCCTTTGAATATCGATATAATAAGCATTTAATATGCATCACTGGGGATATGATGAAAAATAATGATGGCGGCAGTACCTATGTGCCATGTATCTTACACTTAATCCTCACAGCTCCTCTAGGTAACTACTATTTCATTGAGAAGGAGAAAATAAAGAGTGAAGAAACTGGGGCTGGGATGTGAACCTGGGCAGTTGACTTTTAACTGACCCTGACACTACAGTTCTGGTGAAGGCGAGACCCCAGCCTCGACACAGCTGAGCCCCGTGAGAGGAAGGCCATGGGAGGGCTGGCAGCATGTTTTACTGCGATTATTTGCAGTCACGACAAGACTGTGGTGAAGGCAGAACTCCCGTCTCCTCACCTGGACTTGGACAGCCTCAAATGTCCACAGCTACCCATCCTGCGTGACCTCAGAGGGTGGGTTATTGTTACAGCGAGATGACTTCTTCAGGTAATATGTGGGCTGACTTCTATTAGTTTAGCTCTTAGAGGGAAGCCTTATCTCTCAGGTCATAAAACACCTCACCTGAGGAATGACCTCATAATGAAGTCACCTCATTGTCAAAGTAGTAAGTATTTCTACAAATATTTATTCTTAAATCCCGATTAAGGAGCCACACACAGAAAATACAGTGATTCATTTTCAGTTCGTATTATAGGACCTAGTTAAATGTGCCACGGTAAATCGTGTATTGTGAAGACAAGCATCTCTTACTGAAAAAACTCTGTGCAGGGGGGTGGGGATGGCAGAGAACTACCTTAGAAGATAGTAAACTCTAAATAGAAAAGCCTGTGAATTATACCATTGCCAGGAACAACGTGTCTGTCTGATAGGTCAATTAAGTTTAAAAGTATATAAAGTGTACACGTGCCTTACTAAAAGATTAGTTGGGAGAAGTAAACTCAGTCAAAGAATGTAAGGTCAAAGTAATTATTGAGGTCTCTTACTCCGTGAAAGCATTTTGTTATCTCTTTATAAAATTCAAACTCTCACCCAATAGCTGTTCGAAATGCAAAAAGGAAAAAAATCACAACGATTGAACAAAAGGAAACATTGCGATAGAAAGCCTCTAGGGCTCGCCTCCGCAGCCTTCTTCAGTGAGGCCTAGCGCCTGGCGCACTGCCCTTCGGTAAACACGCCACACACCAGAAAAGCCACCTCGCCCATCGCGTGGTCTGCAAATCACGCTCTTAATCCTAAAAGAGCTTTATTTTATACCAGAGATCTGCGGCTTTCTGCAGACTGTCCTAAAGGACCCTTCAGAGCTCTTGGATCGCAGCCCCATCCAAGGGACGGCCTATTCAGCAGAAGGCCTGGTCAGCCCGCTGAAGGCGTTTCCCTCAGCTGTGTCAGGGCTGCAGCAGTCTGCTGAAAACAAGCCATCCACCCCATGTGCATCTCAGTGTCTGATTCATCAAATGATTATAAACTATACTTGGAGGTAAGAGCCAAGGAATGGGGAAAATATAGAATATTCCAGAATGTGTAGGATTTCCTAATCAATTCAGGCTCTTTAAAAAGTGTTTTCCTTTCAACTGCATTAAGCAGTGTTGAACCCAGGAAGAAAACATACTGATGCTTCTAATTCTTAGAAGTCCCGCAATACACAAATGAGATGGGAGAAAGAGAAAGCCTGTGTTCCTTAGCGACCAGCGCAGGTTCAATGGCTGCCTGGGGGCCCCTCAGTACAAGGCAAGAGACAACGAAACAGAGGGTGCAGCCCCTCCCAGCCCCCACTGCGTGCACCTCCAGACCCAGCCTCATCTTGAGCACCAGGAGTGTCCTGTCTTCCACACTTTAGGTATCAAGGGGTACTTTGAGAGGGATGGTAGTTTCTCCTACAAAACTGGCTGGGAGAGTTTCTGAAAAAAAATAGTACGTATACACACAGACAACATTTTCTACCTCAGTCATTAAATACAAGAATCTACTATACAAAATAATTTATTGAAAACAACCAGTAAATTCTTGACTCTTTGTAAACTCTTTAGCGTCAAGTTTCAAGTTGTCTTTAGGGGCTAATGCACATGACAATGAATTTAAGAAGGACAAGGCAATTTTCAATCCCATTTTCCAATTAAAAAAATCTTAGTTAATATAATACAAGTGCTTTGGGGAAAAAATTCTACATTGCTATAATGTAGTTAATAGAATTGAGCAGTTAGACACACACACACAGACTTGGGGAGTAGTGTCTCTTTGAGGAAAATGTTTATAAAAGTTCAGAGTTCTACTGAACTTAGATGGCTCAAGGAACAAGTCAGCCAAAACTGCACAACTGTGCAAGCAAGGCTTTACATTTACTTATAAAGACCCGAGATGCTTCCCTCGTAGCTGGCAGAAGTCATAGACTCTGTTGCAGTGCAAACATCCTTACAGACGCTGAATTCAACAGCACAGGAGGGACCACTAGAAAGGCGGCAGAGATGGCCAAAGGGTAGGAACCAGCACATGGGGACTAAACGCTACAGGAGGAAAGCCCAAAGCATGGAAAATTCCATTACTGATTAATCCTATCTTTAGGTTTATATCATACCAT
Organism: Globicephala melas; assembly: GCF_963455315.2. Classification (NCBI taxonomy): domain Eukaryota; kingdom Metazoa; phylum Chordata; class Mammalia; order Artiodactyla; family Delphinidae; genus Globicephala; species Globicephala melas. The sequence goes on along the minus strand of NC_083331.1, from coordinate 4,987,163 downwards.
GCAAACAATACATCAACTGCCAAAAGAAAGAATCCGGAGAGGATAATACAATTGGTGATTTTGGCATCAGAAACCAGCTGCAAGACAGTCAAGAACTAGTGAACTCTGAAGTCCCACTTCATTATTCTGCCTTGTAAATTACTTACAAGTGGTGCTGTTAGCCAAGAAGGGAAATATGGAAGCATGTTCTGGAGCAGATGTTTCACTGTACATTTCAGGAAATATCAAGACACAACACAATCCTCTCCTGGCCCTTTTTACTGCTGTGCTTGAAGTAGCTGCACATATTAGAATCATCTTGTCTGCTACTGAAATACCACCCATCCTTAGGGATGGGACAGCAGCTGCAGTTTAACTGGATGGAGCAGTGCTAATGAAGAGTTCAGAACTGTGTTAAAAATGGAATAGGTACCCAACCGAGACAGCAGGGAAAGCTCTGAGAGACAGATCGTGCTGATTATACAAACAGCATCATTTGGCCTGCTCCCAAGGTGTGATAATGGGCTTACAAAAAAAGGGCACTGCGTTTTCAATACAAATGTTCAGGACCACACTTGCACAGCTCATTTGAAATATCAACCCCCTAAATTCACAACTCTGCCTTAGCATTTGCTTGATAGAAATCGGGCCATATGCTAAACTTCTGTATTAATTCCTACACAGTCAGTGTTCCCAGAGAGGCCTCAAATCCAAGTATTACAAGGCTCTTTTTACTATAATAGGCGAGGAAAGAAACCAAAATGAATTAAAATGTTCAGGTAAAGATCCTTTAAATATAATACTATATTATGAAAATGTAAGGGAAGTTTCCTGTTAGAGGTCATCTAATTTAACATTATCATATAAAGCCAAGGAAATGATGGTTTAGAGAGGTTAATAACTTGCCTAAAACTAAATAGTTACCTGACTTTTTTGGGGGGGCGGGGGGAACATTTAATTCACAATTATATTTCTTCTCCCCCCACCCCCGGCCAGAACCTGGATGACATGTTTCAGTCATTCCTGGGGAGAAATTAGGAGGGGATAGACCATAGTTATGATACTTCAGCCCAAGGTCATTACCTTTGGAGTATAACATTACAAGGACCAGCACTAGTGTGTCTACAACTGTGTTATGAATCACACTAGAAGACCCCACCCAGTGATGGTTTACGGGAAACTGGGTCCTGGCTGCATTCAGGGGTAGTGTAACTGAAACTCACTCAGCCTGGAAAATGTTACTTGAAGTCATTTGCTGTAATTGCTTAATCATATAAAAATGAAAACCAATTTAAAAGTACCTAAATTATTAACTTCAAAGCAGGATAGATCAAAAGTTTTTACTATGGAAACTGTGTTTCATGTTGGAGAATAGTGTGGGACAGTGGGAGCCAGCTCCACTAGCCACCTGGGTGCTCTGGACAAGTTAAGTACCTTCTCTGAGTACGTTTCCTCTCCGTAAAATGAGCCTGAGCCCCGGCTCACAGATGCACTGCAAGGATTGAAAAAGATGAGAGGTATAGAGGGCTTTCTTTGCATTGATGTTTCTTGGGAGGGACAAGGGTTCATTTAGGTATCTGAATTTGCCAAAACAAAACTTTTTTAAATCTCAGTGTCTCCTCTTTTCATTTATACTGTAAAGAAAAACTTGCAGAATGTTAATTTTTTATCTGTTGCATAATTCTGTTTTGATGAAAAGCTGAGGGGTTATTTATCAGTGCAAATAATATAAAGGAAATTCTATCTTCCTATCGTTAAGTCAGAGGAAACTTCCTGTATGTAATGACAGGGAGATGGGCAGAGCCCCAGTCAGAACAGAATTCCCTCCCATGACCTATGAAATACATGATCAGAAACGAATTACATGAAAGCATCCTATCTCATATGCACAAAAAGAAAGCCAGTGGTCCTGGCTCTTTGGCTTTTCAGACAGTTGTGTTCATTCGGGAACTAGGTCTCCTCCGTGCAAAGTCAGCAGCTGGGCAACTTCCTGGTGGATGTGACCAATACAGGGACAAGCTCTGGAAAGTTCAAGCTTGAGAGCAGAATCTCTCACCTGAGAAGTTCAGACTGAGTAGAATTACCTGATACTTGTTCTACTATTATACATTCTCTACCACATCTCTTGATTCTCTTAGAAGAGGGATCCAGCAGTTCCCACTTCCTAGGTTTGAACCAAGGACATGTTCAAGTCACCTTAGGAAAATGAGGAAGCGGCCACAGTGCAGTGGAGAGGATGATCCCAGTTCCGCCCTTACTGACTCTGTGATTTTTCTTGTCATCTTGGTTACACCATCTATAAAATGAAGATATCTCTACTACCCTTTCAGAGTTTGTATGGGGATCAAACACAATCATATATATAATTACTTTGTAGCTATAAAGCACTGAACAAATGTATTATCTTAAGAAAAATTTTAAATGGGTCTATAGTATCGATTGTTATATTGTTAACTAAAACACAAAAATACCATATAATAGTATGTATCATGTGCACAGTGATTAAGAGCAGAACATACGATCTCACTGACCCTCAGAAGAACCTTTTCAGTTATTGTCCCCTTTGTATGTGTTAGACCACTAAGGCTTAGGGAGGCTGCCTCGTCCAGGGGCAAACCATCAGGGGACACCTGATCTGACCTGGACAGCTCTGAGTCCTCTCCGCTCACACACACCCTTACTTTATCCCGTCCAGGAAGATGTCTTCTACCTTTTGAGGACAATCAAGTGCTGCTTTGGCATAACATCGATTAAAAAGTTAATGTACTTAAAGATGATGCCAATGAAGTTTAACAATATGGAAAATGATATTTTCATGAAGCGACTATTAGTAAGCCTATATCTACGTTCTTGACCAGATGGTCTGTAACTCAGTGACTCTTTTCATGGTTAAGTTTTATAGAAAACAGTCCCATTTCCAACATGTTTCAGCCTGAATTTAGAAATAAACAAGGATTACTGGTCAATAGTTTTGTCTCTCAAACTGAACTCTCTGGAGCACACGCTCTGGCAAAGCTTTCCTGTCTTCCTGCAGCGGGTAACACAGGCAACATCGTGGACATAAAAGCTGAACCTCAGGGGTCAGGCTGTCTTCGGTTCATTCCACTCACTAGCCGTACAGCCTTAGGGAGGTTACTTAACTTCTCCAGGCCTCAGTTTCTTTCTCTATAAATGGGAAAAACATCATCTGCCTTGAAGGAGGTGTAAACTGGTTTGTCCACCTGGCTGGTCTTCTTACTTCACAGTCCCAGTTGCGTGTCTGCTTCTGGCTAGGAATAAGCCTAGCAATAAGCCTAGCTGGGTTCTTCACGTCCGGGCTTGTTCTGAAGCACACTGCTCTCAGGTGGCGACCAGCTTATTACAACAAGAAAACAGAAAGGGAACCTTTGGCATGCGTGCTGCAAGTCTGGGCAGCAGGCAGTGACGCACCTGCAGGCTGATACTCCTAAAGACTGACATTTTCAGCAGAACAGTTTTTTTTTTTCTCTTCCAGTTTTATTGGGATATAACTGACATACAGCACTATATAAGATGTGCAGCATAATGATTTGATTCACATACATCATGAAATTATGACCACAGTAAATTCAGGGAACATCCATCATCTCATATAGATGCAACATTAAAAAAACAGAAAAAAATATTTTCCCTTGTGATGAGAACTCTTTAGGATTTACCCTCTTACCAACTTTCACAGATAACATACCGCAGCGTTAACTGTATTTATCGTGTTGTACATCGCATCCCTAGTTCTTATTTATCTTATAACTAGAAGTTTGTACCTTGACTACTTTGATCCAGTTCCCCCTCTCCTCACCTCCTGCCTCTGGAAACCACAAATCTGGTCACTTTTCTATGAGTTTGTTTGTTTGTTTTTGAAGTATAATTGACCTACAACACTATGTTATTTCCTGGTATAAACACAGTGATTTGATATTTTTATACATTTCAAAATGATCACCATGATGTCTAGCTGTCACCTGTCACCATACAAAGATATTACATAATTATTGATTATATTCCCCACACTGTACATTTCATACCTGACTCATTTATTTTGTAACTAAAAGTCTGTACCTCTTAATCTCCCTCACCTATTTCTCTCCCTTCCCCAGCTCCCTCCTCTCTGGCAACTATCTGTTTTTCTTCTCTATCTATGACTCTGTTTCTGTTTAGTTATGTGTGTTCATTTGTTCTGTTTTTTTAGATTCCACATAAGTGATTTCACACAGTATATGTCTTTCTCTGTCTGATTTATTTCATATTACCTTCTGGGTCCATCCACGTTGTTGCAAATGGCAAGATTTCATTCTTTTTTATGGCTGGGTAATGTTCTGTCACGTACACATACATCTTCTTTATCTGTTCGTCTGTCGCTGGGCACTTAGGTTGCTTGTATATCTTGGCTATTGTAAATAATGCTGCAATGAAATAGGGGTGCATGTATCTTTTTGAATTAGTGTTTTTGTTTTCTTTGGATAAATACCCAGGAGTGGAATTGCTGGGCTGATGGTAGTTCTATTTTTAATGTTTTCAAGACACTTCATACTGTTTTCCACGGTGGCTGCACCAATTGACACTCCCACCAGCAGTGTGGGAGGGCTCCCTTTCTCCACACCCTCACCAGCACTTGTTATTTCTTGTCTTTTTATAACAGCCGTTCTGACAGGTGTGAGGTGATATCTCATTGCGGTTTTAATTTGCATTTCCCTGATGATACGTGTTGTTGAGCATCTTTTCATGTGCCAGCGGCAGAACAGTTTCTAATCATGAGACTCTAGAATCCCCACTTTCCCATCCATTTAATGACAAAGTACAGCCTTTGCCATGAAAACAAATAAACAAAAACCAGGAAAACAACTGTAGAACCAAGTCCTGAAGGCTTAGATTACAAGCTCTGATGGAGAACATAAATCCACCTCTTTTACTTTGATAGACACTGAACTTGATGATTATACTCTTTTTTCTTCATCTTCAGGGAATGAGATGATAATTGACACTTATATCCCCAATTAAATATTCATCACTTCCGAATAAAAACCCTGTTAAGTATTCTAAACACCAGGATTTATGCTTAAGTATGCAGAACAGAGTTAAGCAAGCCAGCCAGGATCTGAAATAACTTTAGATGAGGAATCTCAATGATACGTCATCCTCATCTTGAAATCTAAGCTCCAATGAAAATTCATTCTGAAATCCCATATAATTTACCAAGCATGGTGGTGAGAAATTAAGAGTTGTGGACCAAATGCTCTGAGGATCCCAGAGAAAACTGAAGAGTCTGTGCATCTTACTGTGGAGCTAATGTGATAAAAATGGCATAACAGATGTCAAATTATAGAATGCTTCATTTAATTCTCTGTTTGGTCTTATGATATGCTGACTTATATAGTAAGAAATATATGTTTGGTTTTCCTCCCATTCCTGACAGAGCTCCTAAAACCATGGGGATTTCCTAATTGATGAGAAATATAAAGCTGTCTTTTGTTTCGATGAGGTGATTTTAGGGAAAGCCCTGGGTAACCTAAGGATGGGGGCTGGTCGCCAGGATAACCAACCGCTGATTAGAGAGTTGGAATTTCAGTGCCATCCGCAGACCTCTGGGGAGGAGAAAGGGGCTAGAGATTGAGTTCTACCACCAATGGCAATGATTTAATCAATTATGCCTGTGTAATGAAGCCTCCATAAAACCCCAAAAGGACAGGGTACAGAGAACTTCCGGGCTGGTGAGTGCGTGATTTGAGGAGAGGTGGTTGCCCAGAAAAGGCATGGAAACTTCACCCCCCCCGACCCCCCCACAGTCCTTGCCCATGCACCTCTTCATCTGGCTGTTCATCTGTATCCTTTATAATAAACTGATAAAAAGTAAGTAAATGTTTCTCTGAATTCCGTGAGCCACTCTAACAAATTAACTGGGCCCAGGGATGGGGTCATGAGAACTTCCGGTTTACAGCCAGTAGGTCAGAAGCACAGGTAAAACAACCTGGATTTGCAGCTGGCATCTGAAGTGGGGTTGGGTAGGTGCAGTCTTGTGGGACCGAGTGAGCTCTGATACTGTCTCCGGGCAGACAGTGTCAGAATTGCACTGCTTGACGGATTGCTTGATGGTGTTGGAAAACACACACTGGAGACCTTTATGTGCTATCAGGCCATATAAAGACTGGGATTTCTGACAGTTTCCAACCAAAACAAAGTTCATTTTCAATGGCAAAATAAAACTATGCGACACTACATCAGTTCACCCTATTAGATTTTATTTTTTGAAATATTATTGTCCAGTGAACTCCCCAAATCTGAAACCATACAGTAGGTATGTGAAGTAGAGCAGGTGCTCACAGAGTCAACAGCGGCTGCCTTGGGGGTCAGTGCTTATGACTATATGACTATGAGATGCACTCAATGGGAACCACTTCTGGCCTTTCAGATCCAAATAAAACAACATAGCCAACTTTTCTTAGCTCAGGTGACTTCTCTGGACTCCCCTACCACCTGGTCGATACATGTGTAAGATCTGAGTGGTTCCTGCTGTGCGGGATACTTGGTTGGGACTCCATCTCTGCCTGCTCTGGTCATGACCACCTTTGCTTAGTGAACTCCTCCCTGTGGCTCCCAGCATGTTGTCATCTCCATGTGGACAGAGTATGCAGCTAAAGACATACAACTAACGACAAACTTGTGGTTTTCAACCCCAAAGCTTATAGTTATTTCAGCATTACAAATTCAAATTCAGCTCTTAGGATATTCAGTTAAAAAATACAGAGTGTCCATCTTCTATTCATTCATGTGATAAATATTTTTTGAACACCTACTATGCTTCAGGCACTGCTCCAGGGGCTACAGAGACATCGGTGAACACAAACAAAAGTCTCTGCCTTCATGAAGCTTATGTTATAGTATGTGTGTGTGGCAGGGGTGGGGGAGGAATAGATAATATAGAATAAATGCAACAAATAGGTGAATTCAATAGGGCTATATTTAAAAAAATACTGCAGGGTGTGGGTGTTGGGGGAGGGGCTATGGTTTTGAACAAGGTGGACAAGTTAGAAGAAATGACACCTTTCCTTTAGTCCTGAAATACACAGCTCTTTGGTCTACCCTGGTTGCAAACTCTGTGAAGGCAGGAACCAAAGGAGATTCATTTTTGTATCCCTAATGTACCTGGTCCATGGCAGGACTTTAGAATAACTGCTGAAAAAAAAGACATATATTCTGTATTTTTCCAAAGCAAGGCTACTTGTAATAAACAGCATAGATTTATCAGACAGCTGGCCAGGAAATGGATGTAGTATTTGGCATTGACAAAACAGCATGCCTTAGAATCACATCCTTGGAATTCCACCTCGTGGTACCCAAAATAATAATTCTACCATGTTTGTTCCACTAGAATTCTGTGGGGACAAGATCCCAGGATAATCCACATCACCCTTCCATATAGTTGTTACTGCAAAATCAGAATGTCCTTTGAGCACCCTTGAGTGGGAGATGTGCTTGCCTTTTATTTTAGACCAATAGGAGAAAAGGTAACAAATGTTGCATGGGATAGAGGTGGTAAGGGATGTCCGTATCCAGGGCTCTTGGCAATATAGAGAAGACATCAGTGAGATGGAGTATAAGGTGTGGCCACCTTCACTGAGGTGCTCCACGACGCTCATCACCTCAGCTATTCCTCCCACTGAAGCCACAGGACAGGCATGCTTCCTTGCCCCACTCGAGAAGCCCTTTTCTTCTCGGAGCTTATTACTGTGGTGGCTGAGTATGCAAGTGTCAGCTGACAAGTGTACAAAATAATGTCAGTGCAACTGCAGTTTTCCCTCCCTGCCGTGGCAGTCATGCTTAGACACTGACGCTCAATCACGCACACACAGTCATCCATTCGTTCATCAACTAAGGACTGACAAGAGCCTACTGCGTGCCTGGCATGGATTTTAGTGCTGGGGATACAAAAGCAAACAAGGACAAAGCCCTTGCCCTCTGAAAGCCTACATTCAAGTGGAGTTAGACAATAAATGGATAAATACATAATATTAACGTCAGTTAACAGTGAGGACTCTGAAGGAATGAAACCAAGTCAAGGGACAGAAAGCAATGGAGGTCTGGCTGTCGGCACACGTGTTATCTGGGGTTAGGCAGTCTCTGAGGTGGTCCTAAGGATTCCCCACCTCCTGGCATTCCTACCCTTGTACAACCCCTTCCCTTCACTTCTGACAGACACAGCAGGGCAGACGTGATGGACTGTCACTGCTGAGATGAGGGTATAGAGAGACTGAGCTTCCAGCTTGCGTTCTCCCTCTTCCCTGGATCTCTTGCTCTAGGGGAAGCCAGAAGCCATGGCGCGAGGCCGTCCCATGTGAGCAAGCTTGGAAGCCCATCACCCCCATTCAGGCCTGGAGACAGCTGCAGCCCAGGTGACACCTTGACTGCAGCCTTGTAAGAGGTCCTGAGTCAGATTCCTCCAGCTCAGCTCCAACCAGATTCCTGACCCACAGAAACGGTGAGAAATGTTTTTTGATTTCAGCGGCTGAGTTTTAGGACAATTTGGTATACGGCAACGGGTAACTGACACAGTGGTCAAGGATGGCCTGAGTGAGTACCTTGAAAGAGACAGCCATGTAAAGATGCGGAGGGAGAGGGGCTGGGGACGTCAAGGGCAAGCGCCAAGGCCCTGAAACGGGAACAAGCTGGGCAAGTCTGAAAGAAGTGCAAAGGCCAGTGCGATGCGGAAAGAAGAGACAGGCAGAGACCCCCACGGGTAGAGAAGCACCCAGCCCTAGAAGGCTGCTGTTCTAGCCCCCACTAACCACCTTAAACAAGCGCCAACATGACAACAATAACAGTAAGAGCTAATGTTTGAGAACTTAGGTGTACTAGGAATCGTGCTAAGTGCTTTATTCTTCACAGTAACCCTATAAAGTAGGTATTAGTATCTGCTCAGTTTTATAGATAAGGAAACTGAGGCTCAGAAGGGCTGAGTGGCTCTCTCACATTTGCAAGTTAGGAAGCAGGAAAGCGGAGATTCAAACCAGGCCCTCTGCCTTCGGAGTCCTTACACTTCCCCTCTACACAGTACTGTTGAAAGAGGCCCCTAGAAAGAAAGCCTCTTTCACCCTTAAAAAAGAAAAACCAAAAACAACCCCTGCAAACCCCAAAGTGTTGTTAAGCCAACTGGTCCAGCCCCTGTCCGATCAGATGCTCCGGGCAGCCTGATTTTCTCTAGGAGCCCTTTTGAGAGAATCGGTTTGAGGCATTACCTACAATTGCTCTGAGGTCTGACCCAAGTCAGCATGGTAAACTTAGAAAAGCACACAGGTAGCTCTTCTTTTTGACATTTATTAAGAGCCTTACATAACAAACCTGGAAGTTACTGAGAATCAGTAGGTAAAATACCAATATATTCTATTTTAGGCAGTTTTATACTTAGCTGACATAGCTTGAGCCCTGAGCTCCTATCAATATTCAGATACCTGGTACCCAACCAGGTATCCATGTGCTATATATAGAACTTGCTTTTCCTTCCTACTTAAACTTTGTCTTGAAGTTTGAGGAAGACTATGAATATTCCATCAGAATCTTAATCTCTTTGTGAAAAGAGGAGAAACACAATCCATTTATCTTTGATTTTTATCTATATTCAGTTACATTAGGGATGCTAGTTTAAACTATCTTTTTTAAAAAGCAATGGCTGTAGCAGACTGATAACCTTACATACAGGGGTCCATAAATTTATATTATAGTGCTGCATTTAGCCAGAGAAAACAAAACAAAACAAAAACAGAGGGCACTAAGGTTTTTGTTTTCAAGTTTTCACCTAGAAGAAATATGAATGAAACCAGCTTGTTCGACACAATTAAGGATATTATAGTAATAACATTAATAGCTAACCTTGATTGAGAGCATGCTATATGGGCCTGATACTGCCCTAAGCACTTTGACTATACTGTCTAAATTAAGAGTTACAACATCCCTATATGGTATTATCGTTATCCCAACCTTACAGATGAAGAATCTCAGGCACAAAGAGGTCAGACAGCTTGTCCAAGGTCACATAGCTAAACAGTCTAGCACGAAGACCAAGACTCAGGCGGTGTGATTCCGACAGTGCAAGCTCTTAACTCCTACACGATACTGCCTCGCGGTTATCAGTTATTTAGCCTGAAAAGATGTGCAGGATCCCAGGCACAACCACTTCTGCTTCTAAGAAAGATATGCTTCTTTCAAAAATACCAAAAACAAAAGTAAGATCAACTCTCCTAATACACATACATCTATTAGCCAATCCCAAACTCCTACAGTATCCTACTGCCCCGCACAATAACTCAAAATTCTTTATTATAATTATTAAGTACATATACAGATTAAAGACACATGGTATGAATTTAGGCACTAATAAAAACTACACACACACAAGGCTGAAAGTTTATTCCTTTAAAAAGGTTCATCATTTTGCTTTTTTCGTTGCTCAGTAATCTAAGTTTATCTTCTAGAAAATTCTTACCATGTTCTCATTTTTCCTTGGTCTCTTTCTTTTCCCTGCTCACATGTCACCTCCTCAGAAAAGCCCTCCTCAACTAATCAAACTCTCTGTGCCTTCTCAAACCCCATGATTCTTTTACTTCCTGTTTACATCACTACCTTAATTACATTATATATTTATACACTTGTTTGTTTTCTACTTCTGATATTTATACACTTGTTTCCTACTTCTGCTGTTAGAAAATAGACTGCACGTGGGGCAACTTGTTCCCTGCTGTCCCCCTAGTACCTAAACCGTGCCTGCATCTAGCGTGTGCTCAGTGATTTTGCCGAACAAACGAATGAATGAATTCGATGCTCCCTTTGAGAGCCACTTGGTGTAGGCAGAGGGCAGCAAGGGCCGGTCAGCTCACTGCCCCATGTCCTCTCCCCACCCCCACTTTCCACATCTGTAGCCCTGGAGTCTCGACCTTGTTAAAGATGTGAATTCTCACCAGGTAGGGGAAGGTGGTAAGGGTGGACTCCTATTATCAAGGACAGGTTTAGGAGAGGAGATGGTAAATCCTGGCTTACTGGTTTTGGTTGCAAGGGAGTGGTAGGAAAACAAAGGGCTGTGAAAGGCATGGATGTGGGGTCCTGCTCCACCTCTCTCACCTGTACCCCTACAGAGAATCTGCCTCCAAGTTATTTTTTTCCAGCAGGTTTCTAGTATCCATCCTTTTACCTCCACGCCTACAACTGTGCCCCCTTACATTACACCTGGACTGTTACAAATGCCCCCTAACTCCCAGCTATCTTCCGACATTTCATTCCACTCATTCATTCTGCACAGGTGTAGGACAAAAAAGCGAAACCTTTATGGCATTCCCTAGCTCGAGAATCTCGAATGGCTTCTTTACACCGGGAAAAAGGAAACCATTATCCTGGAACACTATTTCTCTTATAAGTTTGCCTACTTCAGTACTCCATGAATTACTGGAAGGCAGGCTGCCCGATGGTTTTCTCTCTCCAGAGCCCAGGACAGTGGCTGGCAGAGTGGGTGCGCATGAAACAATCTTTGCTACAAGAGTGTCCCTCGCCAATTCCATTCTGTGTTCAGCAGATAATACCCTACACTGCACATCAGGGCACTTGGTCGTAAATGCAATCTGATACCTTTTTCATGTGTACAGCTCTTGTCTGCCCTCTCCAAAAGCAGAGGGCTTTTTAGGACAGACTCATATTCTTTTATGTCCACCATTTCTCAGGACTGTTACCACTACTAGGTACATATGTGCTGTACAGAGATCCAAAAATCTAGATTTGGAAGGAATTTCATTATGAAAAACATAATACAGACCATACAGTAACTGTAATTTATAAATTTTCAAATGGCAAAAGAAAAACCAATGTTAAGAATTTGAGCACAAAAGGGCTGGATTTGGGGTCTTAATAAGTACCTGAAAGCAGACCGGTGGACCTGGGCAAATTGCCTAGAAGCCCAGTTTGAAGGATAGTACAAAGACTGTCTCTGACTCTGAATTTTCCTAACCGGAAAAGATGACCTTTGTCTACCTATAGTCTTAATAACATGTTTAAGGGAAAAAAGAAGGGTGGGGAATGGTGGGCCGTAGAATTTGGTGTGCTTTCGTATTTCCGGAAATGCAAGACACTCTTCGGTTCAGAATGACACTGATAGGACCACTTTCTATGTAGACACCTTTTCATCTCCACAGAGATTTTGTAGACCCCTATGCATTATAACAACTAATTAGAACACTTAGATGTCACAGCTATATGCAATTTATAAATAGTTTGTAAAGTGCTTTGAAAATGGAAAGTGCTAGGCAAGTACTCGGCAAGTACTCAAATGATTATATATTAAAAGCCTTTGACATATAAAATCATTTTATTTAATAACTGGCTCTTTAAAAGGCACAGTACTTTATAGCTGAACAGAATTTCTGAGCTTGAACCATTGATATTTTATTTAGAGTGAAATGCTGTTAGCAAATCAGACACTGATCAAGTTTTTTTCAGTTTATATAAATGTATGATTCTTATCTATCTCCCTCACTTTTTCATCGACCAGTTCTGCCTTCCCTTAGGTTCCTGCAGACTTTTTGCAAAGATTCCTCCCACACCACAGTGACTCATGGTTATCCTGCCTGCCCTGCCCTGTTTTTTCCTTTCACACGTCTGCCTTGTCAAGGTGTTTTGTATGTTCCTGAGTTTACGGCTACCCTAAATAGGTTCAAGACTGCATGCCACATCATCAGTGACAATAAATCCTTCTAGGAGCAATGAAGCCATGAGATGTGGCAGGTGGCCACCAGTGGGTGCATCTCCACCAGTGGGTGTACTGTTATTGATAACTCCAGTCTACTATCACCAGTCCACGCTGTTATGTCCACTAATTAAACTTGGCTTTCATCTCCTGACAGGTCTTGGTTCATAGGCATTGAACTTCATTTAAATAATCCTGTTTCCTATCACCACCGAACTACTCATAGGCAGAATTGTAGAAGAGGCAAACAAGTGTTTGATTGTTTACCACTATGCCTTTAGGACTTCCTTACATCTGCAAGTGCTAATGTCCTCACACTGACATTGGCTTTCTCTTACTATTACCCTGGGAAAATACTCCCTGTCCCTGCCCCGTAACTTTGATCTTTCCCCATCCATTCCTCCTCCCACTTAATTTAGTCTCCGACGTCCTACAGTATATTTTCATTATTGGAAAACCCAAACTAAGCCATTCTTCTTGTACGAGTGTTAATGCTTAGCCTTTTTAGGCCCTAAACTAAGGCTGCCAGCTGCCCATCAACCTCCCCGTTAATTCCAACCCATATTTTTCTGTCCTCATGTGACTCATGCATCATTCTCCCCTCTTTGAAAGTCTTGGCTTCCACAGCTCGACTGTCTGCAGACTTTCCCACCACGTCATTGGTTGCTCTTTTGCCCAACCTTTAAATACTGAGCTTATTCAAGGCTTGGCTTGGCTCCTCTTATTTATTTAAAATTTTTAAAAAAATTCTTTGGCCTTGCCACACGGCATGTGGGATCTTAGTTCCCCGATCAGGGATCCAACCCTTGTCCCCTGCAGTGGAAGTGCAGTCTGAACTACTGGACCACCAGGGAAAAGTCCCAAGCCCTCTTCTTAATCACACTCCAGTTTCTACGGATTTACCTCATCCTTATGGCAAGAACTCACGAAGTTTCTCTCTATTTAAATCTCTCTCATGGCCTCCAGCTCCTGTCTACAGATCACCTCATTCAACAGGGGACTTTGGATTTCAGTCACCTTCTCTACCTCCCAGTCAATCCCCCCAACCCCCCACCAGGCTTCCCGTGTCAGTAATTTCGCCCCATACCTCGATAGGAGTCACCCTTCTCTTTCCTCACCTTCCACATCCAATTCCTGAGGTCTACCAATTCTGTGCCAGTTTGGCTCTCAGACGTATCTCAAATCCACAATCTTTTCTCCATCACTAGCTTATGGCCCTTCCAGGCCACTTCAGCTCTTACAGTTTATCTGCTTCTACCCTGGCCTCTCTACAATCCATTACAACATGCTGTGATCAGTTATTCAGATGTCTTCCCATTGTACTTCCCAAAGTCCTTCCCACACCAGAGCTCTTCCCGTGGAGTATATCGTAGGCCCTTCTCCTCCTTGCTGGCCCTGCTACAGATATGCACATCTTTCAAGACCTTTATTTCCTCAAACCACCAGTGTTCTGCTTCAGGACTTTTGCAAGTGCTATTCCCCCAGAATGCTTTTTCTTTTTGCACTGCCAGCTCCTTCTCTTCCTGTAATCTCTGGAAGGTCCTCTCTGCTTCCATACCTAAAGCAGATTCCCCTCTCAGAGTACTGGGGGGTGGGGTGCTCAGGTTCAAAGGTTGACAGATATTTAGGGTGAATTAAGAGTCAAGTGGGGGTAGGACAGGTATGAGACACAAGGCTGAAGAGGTAAATAGGGCAGCTGTTAAGTGTGATTTAGGAATATTTTAGGTTTTCCAAAAAAGTCATTTTCCCCACATGCAAGTTTCCTCTTCCCTGTCCTTACTTCCTCTCAAATACTGTTCCTTTTAATGTAACCCTGGGCTATACTGAGATACCTACCCAAGGACTGAAAATATTATCTGGTCATCCCAGTTTTCTCCTTCTTTAATATATTAGCATCCTGAAATTAGAGCACTGAACTGGTATCTGTCTTATAAATGCTACCATAAAGATGGAGCCTGATACCACCTAACATTCTCACGTGAAACCAGAATTCTCACAATTCTTTCAAATTATTTCCCACCCTTGCCCAATCTACCAATCATAGCAAAGGATGCAGTTGTCTCATGAATTACTAAAAACATCTAGGAAGAGGCCAAGTCCTCCCTTCACTCCCACCTTTCTTGTCTAGACTATCCACAGCCTATCTGGGCTCATGCTCTATTGCATCTCTCCCTCGCCCCCAATCACAGGTGTGCATACACATTCCTTTCAATTCCCTTGATCAAAGTCCTTGTCTAGGCCTCTGATTATCTCATAGTTTCCTCACTTTCAATGTTGGTTCAATTAAAAGAAAAAAAAAACCCCACAAAAACCTAAAATAGTCAACCTTGAGGACAAAGGAACAAGAACCACTCAAATCAGTTTAAATAAAAGAGGGAATTTATTAGAAGAATACAGTTTCTTGCAGGGACTCCAACAGCTGAAATGGGTTAAGAGCTAGAAGCAGGCCTCTCTGCAGGACAGATCATGTAATCACAAACGTTTACTTCTGGGTTTTGCAAGAGCACGAATAGAATATCCTAGTGGTCAGTCCTCCCTGTATAGTGCATAAGGGACTAGAATGTGGCTTCATTTCTGCTGGCTTTTTGATCCTTATATTCCTTTATGCTGGCCTCAAACTTGTCAAGCACATGCTGGCAGACATTCATGAGCTCAGTCAGGCCTCTCTGAAAGGGCTCAACAGCTGGAAGGGCACCTCGAGTCTGTATGCGCAAATTAATTTTGCTCTCTGAAGGATGGGTTGTAGTATAACCACAAAACTCCACTTCCGGGTTCTTCATGATCATGTAACGAAGAGAATTTCCTAGGGTATGGTCCTCCTCGTGCAATACAAATGTCACACAGTGTCTATCTGTCCCAGCTGCCTGGACCATTTCCAGGGCTGTCTTCCTCTCGCCTTCAGCCATTGGGGTCTTCAATCCAGATATTTTTCTACACACATATTTTTTATAAAAATGAGATCACACTGAATACGGTTTTGTAACTAGCTTTTTTTCATCTACTGTATCACAATATCAACACGTTATTACTCTAATGCACTCCAATTACACAGAACGATTAGCATTAGCCCTTATTATCTTCCTGCCTCCACGTATTCTAGCAGTCAATAATTTATTGCCTCCAATTTCTCCCTCTTCCATTTGGCCGTCCACATGGCCACAAGGGGAGTGTCCTTAAAACAAAAAAGTTTGCTAAAATTTTCTTTTGGTAGGCTCACAAGAAAGGAATAGGATTAGAATAGGGTGGGCCTTGCTAAAGGATGAAAAGGAAGTTGAAAGGCATGGAAAAGCGCAGATTATAATAAAAATAGAAACTAAAGATCATCAACGTGCAGGGCCAACTAGGGCTTCCGTTTGCAGGAGGTAAGGAAATTAGAATGGAAAGTCTGAGAAGAGCACCAAGCATGAGGGAGAAAGCGCTCAGCGCACAGAGTGGATCAATTAGCGCTCGGCACAGAGGAGGGACTTGGGCCCGACCAACACACCACCCCCATCGCTCGGGGAACAGTGGCCTGGTGCACGTTAGCTTTATTTGCTCTTCCTGTTCCAAATGGGGGTGGGCAGTTAGGGAGCTTAACTCTGGTCTCACAACTCGTGTTCCCTCCTTGATATCGAGTGTACTGAGAGTCTCCACTCAAGCAACCCAGGTGTCCCCCCCTCCCTTCCCGATCGGGGCCCCTCTCCCCGCCCTGGCGCCCACTGCTCCCTCCTCGACTGTCCTCCCAGCCAGGCCCTCGCTGCCAGGCCGGGCCGCGGAGGCTAAGGCCCCGGTCGGCCGCGGGCTCCCGGCGCAGGGCGCGGCCAGCTCCTCCCGTCCCCTTCCTCGGCCGTTACCTCTCCAGCTCCTGGTCGTCTTCCATGGCGGGGGCGACTTCCGGGATCCTCAGGTGGTGCTGACGGGCCGGAGGCGCTGCCCCATACCTCGAAGCGAGCAGGCGCCGCAGGAAGGAAGGACTGACGGGAGGAGCGCGGACGGAAGGAGGAAGGAGGAGCCGCAGCGGCGCGGCAGGGCCCGGCCACTGGGCGGGGCGTGGAGGCTCCGCCTCGGAGCCTCGCCCACGGGCCCCGCCCCCGGCGCGCGGAGGGCGGCGGCCAGGCCTGAGCGGTTCACCTGCGCTCCCGAGCGAGTCGGCCCGCAGAGCTAGTCGGGAGACTGGTGCGGTCGGGCTCCTGCCCCGCCCCGAGGCCGAGACCGGCCAGTGGGCGCCGGAGCTCAGCCCTGGGCACCTTCCCTCCAGGTGATGGCGAAGGGGGCGGGGCCTTACTTGCCGCCCTCAGATCACCTTCCTTCTCGGTGCCAGGATCGGGCCTCTTTCTGACTTGCTGCTGGCTCGGTGGGTGACGGGATTAATCCCAGGAAGGACCTCGCCTCCCGGGGACGGGGGCGTTCATGGCACGACAGACTTACACTATAGTTGAGCAACACACTTTGAAGAATTTCACCACAGAATAGCATGGGTGTAACACGGTATTTGTCTCCTCTGGGATCTTGCAACTGCACAGCTCAACTGGGTCAAAGGACAAGCGTTTGTTTTTTATCTTTGGGGGGAGGGGAGGAGTGAGAGTTTGGAAGGAAACTGTCCCCACTCCCCATCTTTTCTAGGATCTCTTTCTACCCCTGGAGTATGTCCTGCCTCGCTTCGGACGTCCTTTTCCCTTTACCCTTTTGGCCTCTTAAGCCTCCTCACCTGCGGAACCTCCCGCTCACCTTTGTTCTCAGGTGCCCCTGCCCCCGCCTCGGCAACCTTTCACCACCCAGACTCGCTCTCCGCCCTCCTTCTCCCTTCGTACCTCTCCGCTCTCGGTCCCCTCAGGTGTTCTTCTTCGCCAATAACCCTCTCCCCTCCTGGTGGTCCTGCTCCCCTCGCCCCCATCACCCCGGACAGCCCCGGTCCCTACCTCCGACCCCCGCAGTCCTCCCACCCGACACGCCCACAGTTCTGTCTTCCTGCGCCACCTCTTCTCACCCCACCCCCGATCCCCTAGATGTTCACCACCTCCCCCAGCTGTTCCCCTCTCCTCCCGCCGTCGGCGGTGAGCGCAAGAGGCACTTCCCGAGCGCGGGCAAATCAGGCGGGCTGCGTGTACAGCCGAGGGGTGGGGGAGGGCGGGCGGCTAGGGGCGGTGCGGCCTCACTCTAACTCCTAGTGACGGCCCAGGCCTGGCCCGCCCCCCGAGCTCTCGGATAGGCGGAGCCTCCCTCTGGCCCGCCCCTCCCGCCCTGTGCTGTCGCCGATTGGCTTGGGTGCGTGTCGGGTTGCGCGGCTCGGCCCTGGCGTTCGCCCGCGGGAAGGCAGCAGGGGCGGTTGAGAAGTGAAGTCTTGGCCAGAGTTTGCTTCTTGCCAGGAAATCGGCGGCGGCGGCGGCGGCGGCGATTCCCGGCGGAGCGGAGGCCGGCCGGCCCCGCGCTCCTTCAGCGGGCCGCGGAAGCGGAGCAGACGCTGGGCTGCGGCGCTGGGAGCCGGGCGTGCCCGGGCAGGCGCGCTCCCCCGGTGAGTAACTTTGCCTTGCCCGCCTCGCTCTGCGCCGGCTCGCGGGTCCGGCCGCGCCTCAGGTGCGGGCGGCGTGGGGTGTGGGGCGGCCGGAGCGGCGCCGCGGCGTCTTCCGCGCTCTCCTCGCCCGGCCGGGCTGCGGGGACGCGGACCGGTGTGGGGCCGCCGCGCTGGTCCGGGGAGGAGGGCGCGGGCTGCCGGCGCCGGGTGCCTGCCGTTGTTACCGTTTGGTGGTTCCGGCCACCGTCTCGCCGGTCTTTGCGTCGCTTGCTCCAATTTTAGGGAGGGGAGAAGTGGGGATGAGTTTTCTGTTCCCTGCGTGTATGTTGCCGTGAATGAGAGTGCCGCCAGCTGCCTTACCTCGGTCTTGTTCCCTGCAAAGGAGTGGGGAGAGATCATACCCTCGGTCCCAGCCTGTTGCCTGTGAATTCTCACCCTTCCCTTTAGACTGGAGAGGGTGAGAGAGAGATTTGACGTCTTCGAGGGAGGAATTTCAAAATTCGGATCTTGATTTGGAAGCAGTCGCAC
This sequence comes from Globicephala melas, assembly GCF_963455315.2. Lineage (NCBI taxonomy): Eukaryota > Metazoa > Chordata > Mammalia > Artiodactyla > Delphinidae > Globicephala > Globicephala melas. The sequence goes on along the minus strand of NC_083331.1, from coordinate 4,968,429 downwards.
CCACAGCACCATTCAGGAAAGACATCACTCGCTTTTCAGAGCTGCATGCCCTGTTTTAGACGAAGGACTTTCCACTTAGATGTAGTGTTTCTTCTGATGTTTCTGTGTACATTTAAGGTTATGAATTAGGACGTTCGTATCTGCCAGGAGCTACAGTACACTCATGCGTGGCCTTAACTGTGTAGCTGTTTTCTTTTTAAATCACAGAGACGAAATTGAATGAAAAGCAGCGGCGGTTCAGGAGGAGGAAACAGTTGTGAGCTCCGGTTGACTGGAACTGTCTTCACTTTAAGAATTTCACATTCTTGCAGCAGTGGTACTTATCTGTAGATTGGCTTTCGTCCCAGGACAGATTTTGATTTTTATTTATTTACTTTTTTTCTTGCTTGTACTGTGACGCAGCACTGATAAAGTTGATCTCAGTAGGTCAATTTTATTTCCCTGGATAGATTTGATTCCCATCTCCACACCCCTTTAGAAAATGGACTTTGATCTTGTATCCTTTTTGGCCTGTCAGAGCTTTCTTGAGCCACGAATAACAAAAGTTTTGCCTTTTTAGCTTGTCCAAGTCCCACACATGAGTTTTCCCATAGGGGTAAAATGTAGGCCAACTCGGAACCGAAGTAGAGTAACAGTGCTTTTAATTTGTCCCACCTGTGTGTTAGCAGTCATAATTCTGTAACTTGTTCCTCTCTTTTTCTCATCGGGTTATACAGTTTTCATTATTTATTCATCTAGCAAATGGGTGTCTTCTGTGTGCCGGGCGTGGATGGCAGAGGTCAGCTCTTGCCCTGAACTGGCTCATGGTGTACCAGCTACCTGAAAGCAATTTGAACAGGTGCTGTGGGAACTTAAATGTGGGAGCATTTCTGCCTGGAGCTTGTTAAGGAAGACCTCACACAGGCACTTCCAATTGCTGAGAGATTTTCATTCTAGGCAAAGGGGCTGGCGTGCACGGTGTTGCTTTATGAGAGCTGCATATGGTTCCTCTGGCTGAAGCACACAGTGTCTGGGGTTGGAGTCGTGGCCAGGGCCTGGTGTATTATTCATTTCCGAGCACTTAGCACTTTGCCTTGCTTACAGAGGGCACTCAAATATTTATTGAACTGACTTGAACAGAAACATGAAGGATTTTGTATGCCGCATTAAGAAATTTGGGCTTTATCCAGTCAGTGAATACAGAGCTGCTAATTGTAAGTAGGAGAATGTCATGATAACATGTGCGTTCCAGAAGGATAACTGTGGCAGTCTGGAGGATGGTGAGGGTCCAGATGGGAAGTAGGGAGACGGAGCAGGAGCTGTTATACTGTAGGGTTTAAGTGCTCAGCACTTTTCGATTCACGTTATCTGGGTTTGAATCTGGCTCTGTCGCTCATTATGTAACCTCTTTCTTCCTTAGGTTCTTCGTCTCGTAGGGTTTGGGGGATAAAACTTGAAAAACATGTATGCTACTTAGAATAGTGCTTGGCGCATAGGAAGAACTTGGTAGATGCTCGTTGTTATTCTGCGTGAGGGCAGTGGAAGTAGAGATGGTGCGGCCCTTGGGAGGTGTGATTGGTTGGATTAGGTAAGTGACTGCATATGATTAATGAGAGAGGGGTGATTCCTAGGTTTTTTGACTTGAGGGCATTGGAGTATACTGGTTAAGGTGGCTGTGAACAGGGATTGAATTCCATCACTTACCCTTAGAATTACTATCCTAACTGAACTTTGGTTCCCTAACATTTAGAAAATGATGTACTTGTCTAGTAGGGTTGAGGATCAAATGAAATTACGCATGTAATGCCCTTGGCGAGTACCTGGCACATTACACGTGCTTAATAAATATTAGCTGTTCCTATTGTGATGATAACATCAACGAGCCAGCGGAATGCTGGAAGTTATGAGAAGGAAGAGTTAAAAACAATTGGTGGTAGGAATAGGGAAAGGAAGATAGTTTTGGACCAACCCATTGAGGTGCTCATGGGTGATTGAGAAGTCTGTGATGCAGTTGTTGGATGTGTCTGGCAGGAGCTAGGAAAGAATGGAAAAGAAAAACAAGAGTTCACATAAAGCCGTTGTGGGTGTGATCAGCTTTAGGGAAGATTTGGGGGAAGGGGGACAGAGAAGAGGTTTACATATGGCAGTGCCAGGAGTGTTGGTGTCGGATATTGGGCATCTCTAGCCTTAAAATGCATTTTGGCCACCATCACAAGGGAACTCCAGGCTCCTATAATCAGGTTGGCTCTATGCCCTTCTCCCCCTCCTCTTCTCCTTGCTGATCGCACCCCCAAAATCCAAGTACTTTTTAATTTTGTTATGCAGAGCCATTTAACTCTTCCTGTTTATGGGGCTAAAGTTCACTCTAGGCCCACCTTCCTATGCAAAATCCAAGGTTTCTAGAAGAATCAAAGTTCTCATTTCATAGGTTTACTTAGGAAGTAATGTTGGTTCTAAAATATATATATATGTATATATAAATACGTTATGTATATCTGTGTATATCTTCATGTAAAATTATAGTTGTAGAAGACTTAGCCAGGCCTCAAATGACCCTGTTAAGGGGCCTGGGAGATTTACAAAATAAATCCCCTTTAGCTTTCCTGTCATGTCTCTTTTCCTCAGAAAGTACAAAAGAGTAGAAAAATCTGTGATTATGTAAGTTGTTTGGTTGGTTGGATAGAAGAAATGGCTATTTTGTGTATTAACTGATGAGAAGTTGTTAAGAGGAGTTTTTTAAGAAGCAAATGTTCATGATATACGTTCTGGTGATAAATGCATCTAGTTAGTATGCTTTTAAAGAGGCAGGTATTGTAGGCTCTGTCCTTCAGAATGTATGCTTCATAAGAGCAAGGATCCTGATTTGCTCACCGAAGGAGAGTCCCCAAGTACTAGAACCATAAATATTAATGTATGCATGAATAAATGAATTGGATCCATTGGCTTTGATCTGTCTTGGCCCACAGACTTATTGAAATCTTTGGAGCAATCACTGGTCAGAGGGAAAACAAAAAAGGGATTTGAACCAGCAAAGAAGCTTAAAGTATTTCATGTTCTTGTAGGAAGATACCGGAACTGTAACAGAATTTATAGCTATTAAGATTCAGTGATTTTAATGCCAGCTGCTATAGTTACTTGCATGATTCCCTCCTTTGCCCCCCTTTACTGTGAAAGTTGTGGGGTGTAGTAGGGAGAAACAGACTTATGTAGGGATATTGCTTTGTTCAGAGTTAAACTGATGACAGCTGTGTCATAACTTTGTCCTCTTATTAGCAAAACTCCAGAGCAGATAAGAGATTGATAAGAAAAGCTGAAAAGATAGGAATAGAAGAAGTGGTGTGGGCAGAGAGGGTCGAGCATAGTTTATGCCTCTATCTTCCCAGCCTTGAGATTTAATACTATTACTTCTGATAATCAGGATCCCTCGGTGGAGAAATTATGTAGCGGAAATTTTTTTTTCTCAGAATTGGACTGGGAAGGAGAAATGAGAAATAGAAACAAGTGTGGAAAATAGGGATAGGCAAATAAAACTTTACGTACTATGTATATATACAGGTATACTGTAGGAATTACATATATCGTGTGTTTCTGTGCTTCTTTATATAGATGAGTATATTATAAACTATCATGTGTCCACTTAAAAAGCATACCACTTGTATGTGAACAAATGATGGTTTAATTTTTTTCCTCTATTGAAAGAGTAATCTTAGAGTTCTTTTAAATAACAAATTGCCCTAAAGTGTATAATGGGGGCCATTGTAAAAAATGTTCATAACCAAGTTATGAGGATATATATGTTACTAAAACAAGGTGTACTTGGCTTTAGTAAAGCTTCCAAAGGCTCTGTTGGTTATTACTTTGTTTTATAGGTAAAAATAAAGTGAGTCTGGTATGTATTTATACCCCTTCCCCCACTCACCCCCCAAAGTTGGGATTTTGGCTACCAGTATTAAAAATTAATCCTTCATCAAAGTTCTTAATCCTGTTCAGTTAAACTACATAGTTATTGAACCAGTAAATTGGAGTCCTTCACTTATATCTTTTTTCATTGTTTTATTGTGACTATTTCCACTTTTCTTCCACATGATTTTAATGTTTGCAGTTTGACTTTCAATTTAATTGTATTCAGCAAGCAGCATACGTGATGTGATCAACACTGGGCTGGCTGTGAGGGACAGAAAAGATTCTCTGCCCTTGGAGAACTTAAAATCTTAAAAGACATTCAGTCGTGGAGTTAATCATTCCGAGGCAAGAGGTAGATGGGCCCCAGGTTAGACATTTACGACTAGTCTCCTGTTGCCTCTTTGAGACAAAGATAATAACGGAACAGGGTAAGCGACTGGACTTTGTCTCCTGTGGACCCCTCGAGATAACGGTGATGGCAGGAGCAAAGAGGGACTAAGCCCTGCTTAGGTCAGGAGGCCACATATTTCTCATTCTTGGGGTCAAGGCGACCTCCCACACTGCACTTGCACAGAAGGGGTCCTCAGGGGAGGGGACAGTAGCCCATAATCTGTCCTGCCAACCTCCCAGAGACCCTCACACTGGAATCCATCTTGGCTAAAAGGTACACGAGCATACGGGGGAGGGCCCTGAGTCAGACCAAGTATGGGATGGAAGCAAGATGATTGGCCAGAGGAAAACAAAGACCTGGAAAACTGCCCCTATATAAGCAATTTAAGCCACCCCAAAAGCATGTGACTCTTTCTCTGAGCCTGCCCATGTGTCTGCTTTTCTAATAAACACCTGTTTCACTATTTTCTGTCTCTTTGCTAAAATTCTTTTTACAAAGGAGACAAGAGCCAAGGCCCTGCTTCTAGCCACTAGTGCCTGGTGGTCGAGTGGTTAGGATTTGGTGCTTTCACTGCCCAGGTCTGGGTTTGAGTCCCGCTCTGGGAACTGAGATCCTGCTTCAAGCTGCCGCCCACTGTGGCCGCCTCACATCAATTCAAAGCAGGTTGACGAATACCTCTGACTTCTAATACCTGGCTCCCCAACTCCGTGGCCTTCACTTCCACTGTATTTTGACATTCCACCCTGTTTTCCGCATTAGAGACCTTATGTTTATGTACCCTGTTCTCTGACTGCAGCCTCCTAGCCTGTCCTTCCAGCTCTCTCACACCCACAAGTGCTCTTTTGGTGCCCTTCCTCTGGGCAGAGATGGTTTGCCAATCCCTGTATTCCACCCCACCTCCCGTTCTCTGTTGTATTAACATCTGTGGAATCTATATGCTTTCACTGGCACCTTGCTTCTCTTGAACTTGCTTTTGTTCAGTGCCTGCCAGATAACGACCCTGCTGGATTAACTGCTTCTCCTTGAGTTGCTTTGGCAACGCTGTTAGAAAGCCAGGCCCTCAGTGCAGGGCATCACCTCTCAAACAACCCGTCCCCTGCACTCCCCTCAGTCAGTTATGTTTATTTGGCATCTACTGAGTGCTCTGACGCTGAGCTAAGAATTCGGCAGGCAGAGGTATCCTCATAGAGCTTACATTCTAGAGGAGATAGACATTCATCAGATAATAGCACACATTATAGTTATAAAGTGCGGTCAGTGCTTTGAAGAAATAGTGTAGGGCTGTGCTGTAGTCACCTGCACTTGTGGCTCTTGAAATGTGCGTGGTCTGAATTGAGATGCGCTGTGTCACTACACGCCAGATTTTGAAGACTTAGTATCAAAAAGGATAAAATAGCTCAATAATTTTTGTATATGGATTACATGTTGAAATGGTGATATCCTGGATATGTTGGATTAAATAAAATATTAAAAATAGTTCATTCACTTGGCTACTAGAACATTTAAAATGGTGCGTGTGGTTCACATTCTGTTTCTGTTGGGTAGCAGTGGCACGGGGTGTTGTCTGGGGTATAACAAAGGGAACTAACCTAGTCTCTGGGGAGCTGGGTGTTGCTGAACCCGCCCTGAGGAAGTTGTCTTTGAAACAGGTATCTGGTTGAGTAGATGTCATACAGGTAAACTCTTCTGAGGCGAAGCAGTCAGAAGTGGGGATTGCACTTTGCAGGAGGGTGAAGAGGTGGGTGGGAGAGAGCTGGGGAAGAGTGGTGTGAGATGGGGTCTGGGAGGTAGACAGGGCCAGTCATGTGGGCCTTGTTGGCCCTAATCAGGGTTTGTTCTTGTCTCACTTATGGATTATTCTAGACCATCGTCATTCACAAACTCTTTATCAATCCCCCACTTCTACAGCCTGCAGATAATCTGGTCAGTTCATGAGGATCTGATTTGATTTAGCAGATTTCTGTCCCTCCCCTTCCCAGCTTGTCTAGGTAAGTCTCAGGTCTGTTAAAGGCTCATTTTTCCACGTGTGCCCTTGATCCCATCCTTCAGAGTCTCTTAGGAGAGCTTCATCAGTTAACTGCCTTCTGTATTTAATCTGTCTCCCTGCTGGCTTTTTCACCTGTAAGTATGCTCCAGTCCCAGACTCATAAAACAAAGCTCCGTTGACCCCGCAGCCCCTCTAGTTACTGTTCTTAAAGCATGACAAAATAATTTTAAAGTTGAATATTTTATTGAAAGCAGTATATTCAAAATGTATTAATAGGTAGTCAATACAAAATTATTAACAAGACATTTGACTTTTTTCATATTACGTGTTTGAAATCTGGTTATACAGTCGACTGACGCTTGAACAACATGGGGATTAAGGGCACTGACCCTCCCAGGCAGTTGAAACTCCACAGATAACTTACAGTCGGCCCTCCTTGTCCACAGTTCCTCTCTATCTGGTGATTCGACCAAATGCAGACCATGTAGTACCATAGTACTTACTATTGAAAACAATCTGTGTATAAGTGGACCCACGCGGTTCAAACTTGTGTTGTTTAAGGCTCAACTGTATTTTACACGTGTAGCCTATCTCAGTGCAGATGCTACATTTCCAGTGGGTAAAGTAAAAGGAATCTTATCAAAATAATAATAATTTAACAAAAATATTTTATACTGCTTCAGTTTTTATTGTGGTAAAAAACATATCTCATAAAATTTACCATCTTAACCACTTCGAAGTGCATAGTTAAGTAGTATTAAGTATATTCACATCGTTGTATAACAGATCTCCAGAACTTTTTCATCTTGCAGAACTAAAACTCTACGCGTAACAACAGCTCCCCATTTTCCCCTCCCCTTTGCCTCTGGGAACCATCGTTCTATTTTCTGTTTATGTGGATTTGGTTACTTTAGATACCTCATATAGTTAGAACCATATAGTACTTGTCTTTTTGTGAGTGGCTTATTTCACTTAGTGTAGTATAATGACCTCACGATTCATCCATGCTGTAGTATGTGACAGGATTTTCTTCCTTTTAAAGGTTGAATATTCCACTGTATGTATATGACACATTTTGTTTATCCATTCATCTGTTGATGGACATGTGGGTTGTTGCTTCTCCCTCTTGGCTATTGTGAATAGTGCTGCAGTGAATGTGAGTGTGCAGATATCTCTTTGAAGGTCTGCTTTCAATTCTTCTGGATCCCAGGTCTTTCAATCCCAGAAGGGGGATTGCTGGATCATGTGGTAGTTCTACTCTTAATTTCTTTAGAAAACCCCTATACTGTTTTCCATAGCTGCTGCACCATTTTACAGTACTCAAGGGTTCCGGTTTCTCTGCATCCTCACCAACGTTGTTATTCCCTCTTTTTTGATAGTAGCCATCTTACCAGGTATGTAGTGATACCTTATTGTGGTTTTGATTTGTGTTTCTCTGGTGATGAGTGATGTTGAGCATCTTCTCGTTATGCTTGTTGACCACTTGTACATCATCTTTGGGTTCTATTCAAGTCTTTGGCCCATTTTTAAACTGGGTTATTTGATTTTTGTTGTTGATTTGTAGGCATTCTTTATATATTCTGGATATTATCCCTTTATCAGATATATTATTTGCAACTATTTTCTCCCATTCCTTAGGTTGCCTTTTCACTTCATTGTGTCCTTTGATGTGCAGAAGTATTTGAGTTTGATATAGTCCCATCATTTGTCTATTTTTGCTTTTGTTGCCTGTGCTTTTGGTCTCCTATTCAAGAAATCTCTGCCAAATCCAATGTCATGAAACTTTCTCCCTATATTTTGTTCTAGGAGTTTTATCGTTTCTTAAATGCATTTGAGTCAAATTTTAGATATGATGTAAGTAAGGGTCCAAACAAAATATTTTGAACATATTTCTGAGACCTTATGTAAATAAGAGGGAAAGTTCTGAAATACATGGAGTAGTTTTAGTTTGGGGGGGATGGATGACATTGCTTAAGGACACAGTTCTCAAATGGTGCTTCTTACCGGTGATCCTTGAACAACAGGGGTTTGAACTCTGTGTGCCCACTTATATATGGATTTTCCTTTTCGATAAATAGTGCTACAGTACTACTCGGCCTGCAGTTAGGGAACCACAGATAGCCAGGGCCCTCCTCAAAGTTTAACGGATTTTCAACTGCAGCGGTGGGGGGAGCATTGGCACCCCAGCCCGCTCATTATTCAAGGGTCAACTGTAACATATTCTAGTGTGAATTTCTCTTCCCTTTTTGTTTCTTACAGTTGTGAGACACCAGTATGGAAACGGTCAGTAATCTAGGGCTAGCTGAAGCTAAAAAATAAGGTGACTGGGGAGAAGCCAGGTATCAGACTGCATATGGTTGCATCCTGTGTCTTTCCTACTAAATACGTACTGTGCGCAGTCAGTAGTCTGCCTTTTAAGACCGTTCTGTCAGGGCCATTTAGTAAAATTTCAGAAATATCCAGAGCAATTAGATCTCATATGAAATATTTATCAATCTCATTAATTTCTCTAATTTTAGGCTCTGTGCTTTTGTTATAGATGAGATACATTAACTGATACTCCAATAGACTAATTACAGAGTTTGGTAAAAATAGATGTAATTTTTCTCGGTCTCTGACTTGTTCTTTTTCCAGGTGTGTGGAGCATATTTGCAGCATATTTGAATGATTTGTCCACCTTTGAAGGTATATTAATAAAGCATTCAGGATTTATTCTGTGAGTCTGGATGGTGAGTTTTAATGGTATGGTAGCTTTTACACAAAGGACTAAAATTTTTTTTAATGAATCCATTTTGTAGGATACAGAAGGATGATACAATCTCAGCTTTCAACTAACTTTTGAAAGTTTTCAATTGACTTTTTTGTTGCTTTATTTTTGGCTGCGTTGGGTCTTCGTTGCTGTGCGCGGGCTATCTCTTGTGGCGAGAGGGGGCAGCTCTTCATTGTGGTGCGCGCACTTCTCATTGCAGTGGCTTCTGTTGTTGTGGAGCACGGGCTCTAGGCGCGCGGGCTTCAGTAGTTGTGGCACGTGGGCTCAGTAGTTGTGGCACACGGGCTTAGTTGCTCCACGGCATGTGGGATCTTCCCAGACTAGGGCTCGAACCCATGTCCCCTGCATTGGCAGGCAGATTCTTAACCACTATGCCACCAGGGAAGTCCCCTAACTTTTTTTCTTATAAAAGGTTTACATGTTATAAAGTTGCTCAGTGTGATTTTAGTCTTTCTAACTGTGACAATGTGACTTAATTTTCGTTATTTATAGTTTGGATTCACAGGCAGTAAATCAAACCTGGTCCTGGAGGAAATCAAAGTAGACCATTAAGTAGCTCTTAAAATGCTTAGGCATAGTACAGCATTCTTTACTGTCCATAAAGAATTACTCTGTTGGTTACTTGAACCTTTTGAAAACAAAATTGCTCTGTTAATAAAAAACAAAGAAATTGCTCTCAAAGTATACTAGGATTTATGGAAAGATATCTATCTGGGAGATAACGCTTAATATTCTTAGTAATATTTCTAATTCAGTTTTAAAGTAATAAAGTTTTAAAGTGACATCTTCATCTTAAAGAATATCTTTCTACTTTTTAATAGAAAATTGAAAAAATCAGAAATTGAGATAAATCAGATTACAGTTTCATTACAATTACTATATTTTGATACAAATATGATATTTAAATGGTAAAGCATAAGCATAGAGAGCTCTGTGGCAAGGCAAAAATTAACAATTATTATTATAAATTGTAGGTAAAGAGGAGTCTCAAGAGAAAAGAAATTTCAGCAGTTTTACAATTGTGCCGGTCCGAGATAGCTAAGTAATAATTATGTGTCTTTTCTCCCGCTGGATATTTATTGAATGTCTGTTATACGCCAGGCACTGTTCTAGATGGTGAGACTCTTCAGTGAACAAGACAAGTGGGATCCCTGTGCTTATGGAGTTTACATGCTGATGGGGGCAGGCGAGCAGATAATTGAGAAGGGTAATGGCAAACGGTAGGAAGAAAATGACAATGTCAGATCTCAGTGATCTGTTTACCGATGACTAAAATCTACAGCTGGTCCTCAGATTCAGCTATTAGCTTGCCTTCTTCACCAGGAAAACTTTTAGCTAACACTGCCAGAAAGACACAAATAGTGCCATCTCTGTTTCTTGCCCTTTCGTACCCTCTCCTGGAGATTTCTTACTCAGTGAAATGACTAAATAGCAAAAGTAGGAAGGAAGGAAGAGAAGCCAGGCATCCATAAAATCATTTCTCAGATAATTTGGCTTTGCATGAAGCTGAGACTTTGTACCTGTCAGTATCTTAACAGTACTTACTATTCATATGTTCTGAATTAAGAAAAACAAAGACCTACCAGTTATTAGAAGGACCAAGGGAAAATGATTTTATCAATCCTTACAGTTTTATTTTAAATTTTCTCACGTCTTTTCAAAAAACTATCATCTATCTCACCTTATGAAGAGCTCTTGATTTGTAACTCAGCTGATTAGACAGTCTTTACAATTGATGTGTAGGACTTTTGTATCCTGCTTTCTTTGGTACGTAAGAATTTGGAGTGTGACCCATGACTCATCAGTTGACATTGTAGTGCATTTTTAGAAACAGAATGCAATAGCAGATTTCCCTTGAGCAGCGGTAATGAAAGTATATACAAGAAAACACAAATTTGTCTGTATCTGCTCGTGTTATTACAGCTGTATGTTAAATTGATTCTTAGAAAAGTGTTCCAACCCTGGACATTTCAAAGAGTATGAATAGAATAGGTATAAAACTATGTTATATGTACTGAAAAAAGATTCTTATTATGCAGCAGTAACTGCATTTCTCCCTTTTTTAGAGTATGAAGTCACTTTGTAGATAAATATGATCTTAATATTTAGGCTTGTGTTTTACCTAATTATTTTTGAACAGATGAAGCAGTGAAGAAAAAGCATGGTCTTGGGCATACTACTTTATTTCTAGTGCTCCACAAAATTGTTTTTTGATGTGGACATCTTGTTTGTTCGCTTAGCTTTTTTTTTTTTTTTGCTGTACGCGGGCCTCTCACCGCTGTGGCCTCTCCTGTCGCGGAGCACAGGCTCCGGACGCGCAGGCTCAGCGGCCATGGCCCACGGGCCCAGCTGCTCCGCGGCACGTGGGATCTTCCCGGACCGGGGCACGAACCCCGCGTCCCCTGCATCGGCAGGTGGACTCTCAGCCACTGCGCCACCAGGGAAGACCTCGCTTAGCTTTTTAATTTCATGTATGTGAGAACCAAGCTTGGCTGCTAGAATTTCTACCTCCTATTTTATTTCCTTTTGTGTGTGCTTCCACAATGGTATACCCCCATGCACATAAAAGTCAGTCTGTACAAATAGATAATTAATGAAAGTGAGACTTGCACACCTTTTTTCTAGCCACCCAGCTGCTCCAGAGTTGACTACCATTAGGAGTTTTTTGTATATCCTTCTAGGCATGCTTTGTGCATATACACTTATGTATGTATCTGTATAGACAGATATTTTAAACCATACAGTTCTGTGCTTTGATTTAAATTAGCTCAAACTTTGTGTTAAGTTGCTAGTCTTTTTGAAATTTAACTTAGTCGTCTTTTGTTTGCTGGTTTATATTACCTTAAAAAAATTGTTTCTCTTGAAGAACATGTAAATATTACCACGCAGAGGTTTTCTCTGTTGAATATGATTATAGAAAAAAAAAGATTATTTGAACTTTTTTTTAAACTACAAATCATGACCCTCTTGCTTATTCCTTTTTTAAAGGGAATGCTGAACATAATAAAAATTTGGTCATCTTAAAAAAACAAATTTAGTCATCTTTATGATGACTTAAGAGAAAATGGAGAATTTTCTAATTTCCTTTGATCTGGCAAATATAGTACAACCATGGAAGAATAGCTGTTTGTTACATTCTACATTTTGCTAAAAAACTTGGTTATTAGGGAATATTATAGTAAAAATTATGCTGAATTAAAAATTACTTGTTTAACAAATCTGCTTGCTGATTTGAAATGTCTTGGTGCATTTTACAGTGTTCATCAATTCTGTAGGTTGTATCTTTACAGTATTAATGTGTGTACTGGGCACTCTTAGAGTGTCTTTCATTTTAAGAAGTGTTGAGTGCATCGATTTTATTCTAAAAAGGGGAGGGGGAAAGGTAGTCTTTTCCTTGAATTCAGTTAGAATACAATGTTAGATGGAGAGGGGAAAAAAGTAAATTGTTTTTAGTAATTTAAGACTATCACCCTAGAAGGCTTTACTATTTTCACTGTACACTGCCTTCCTTTTGGTTGTGAAATGTAAACGTGCAGAATTGTAGAACTGCAAATATGAATCATTGTAATAACTGCCATTTGAGTGACAGCTCTGGCTGTCACTCTACTAGGAGCTTGAAGCATCCTACAGAGAGACGCCCACCTAGTGTGCATCACCCAGTATGTATAACCCTTGCTTCACGGCTGCTTTTCTTACTGAGTGATTCTACAGTTAGGCTTCCATGACTCTTATGTCACTATGTAACGGTTATCTGCTAATTAGCTGGTCAGTTCTTTGAGGGAAGGACTGTCTTACTCTGTCAGATATACTTTCAATCCTCATGTAGGTATGAATACCTGTATCTCTGCTGTCCATTGTAATAGCCACTAGCCTTATGTGGTTTTTGAGCATTTGAAGTGTGACTAGTCTTAATTGAGATGTGCTGTAAGTATAAAATGCACACTGGATTTCAAAGACTTAGTATGGAAAAAGACTGTAATACACCTCATTAATTTTAAAAATATTAATTACGCAGTAATATTGGATATATTGGATTAAATAATATATATTATTAAAATGAATATCACCTCTTTGCTTTTTCTTAAGGTGGTTCCTAGAAATTTTAAGTTATATGTGCTGCACATTATATTTCCATTGGACAGTGCTGATCTAGACACTTGATCCCTTTTTTATTCTTTGTCAACCAAGCCCTCCTGTCTCAACCTAGGCAGGCAGTGTGACATTGGGCTTGAGGGCTCAAGACTTGGAGTCAGAGACTTAGCCTAAATTCTTTCTCTCCTTCCTGTATACTGGGTAATTTATCAGTGGTTTAGAATTAATGATTCATTTAAAAATGTTATTTATCGTTCTCTATGTGCTAAGCAGTGTGCTTAGTGCACAGACTGTAATGCTGAGCAGAATACAGGCCCAGGACTCACAGAGCTTCCAATCCAGTGGGGAAGACATATTAAATAATCATGCAAATAAATAATTACTGTGATAAGTACTAAGAGGGAAATGTATAGGGTGTTATAAGACCATATAGCAGGAGACCTATCAGAGTCTTGGGTGCCAGACAGATTTTTTTTTTTTTTTTTTTTTTAAGAAATCACATTTTGAAAGACAGAGTTATTTAGGAGAGGAGAGTGGAAAAGTGTATTCCAGGCAGGTGGAATATTTGCAAAAGTCTTGAGTCAAAATAGCGCATTATACTTTAAAGGAGCTAATAGAAAATCTATGGATTGGAGAAGTGAAGTCAATGAGGATTGTGGTAAAAAATAAAAGTTGGAGAGTTAAGTCAGAACAAAATAATGCAGCGTGAAATTGGTAGGACTTTGTAATGGACAGATGTGGGAGGTGAGGGAGAGGGCAGTGTCACAGATGACCTCTGAGTGTCTGGCTTCCATGCCTACATGGCCAGTGCTGGTGAGCCCGTTCACTAGAGGGGGACTGAATTTTGGTAGAAATGATCTTGGGTTTGATTTTGAACATGTTATGGTATCTCTGAAACACCCAGGTGTATATTTTGTTTTATCAAACTGTGAAGGAAGACACCTTCCCCCACGTGGTTTTCTTTTGTGACTCTTATGTTATCTCAGTCTTGTAAGTATAATTTAGGAATCTCTTTGGTCCTTATCTTCCTGATAATCATTCTGATCCTGTTTCTCTAGCAAAATATTTAGATTGGCAAGTTTAATAAGATCAAGATCAATTATATTCTTTTATGTTGCTCTTGAGCTATACTTAACAATCCACATTGAATGTTTGTTGCAAAATACAAGTCAGAATATGAAACGGAGAAGTATTGATGTTTACTGCTCCTTATCCCTTTTCTCACTCTGTACTCTGTCCCCTGATGACCTCATACCTACTTTTCATAGCCTCAGTGCCTCCTTATACTAAAAGCTCCCAAACATATCTCCCTTGTGCAGACCTGTCCTCTCATGACCAGGCCCGGATACCCCCATCTGGATGGATGTCTCTTACAGGCACATCACATTCAATATGTCATGATCTCTCCTCCACCAGAACCTAGCGAATGGCACTGCTGCTTTCTGTTTTAAAAGCCTGGGAGTTACCTGGATGTTTTTTTCTCTCACCCTCACTCCCCCACAATATCTTAACTCATCCGTCTAACCTTCTAAATCTCTCCAATCTCCCTCCACACTGCCACCATCCTAGTTCGTTATCTTTTTTCCCTTGGACTACTCTCCTGGCTTTTTAACTGCACTCCCCCGTTCTTTCAAGCTTCTCTTTAATTCTTAACTCAACATATCCACAATAAGTTTTTGAAATACAGATCTCATCTTGTCAGTCTCCTTCGTAAAACCCTTCAGTTGCTGCTTTTTGTTTTTAGGATAAAGACCCAAGTCCTTAACATTGTCCATGGCGCTTTGTGAATTAATCACATCCCTGCAGACTTCCCAGCTTTCATCAAGCCCTCTGATGAGCTTTCTTTCTGTTTCCTGTTTCTGTGTCACTGGCTACTTAGTGTCTTTGTACTAGACAAGCTCTGTGAGGGCTCCACAGTGACCCAGCCCCCTAGCACAGTGCCTGGCACGCAGCATGATTGACAAATATTTGTTGAATGAATTGTGAATTTTCTGGTGCTTAATGTATGTACCTGTTATGTGCCGTGTTTAGTAAACTGAAAGGGGTCAACAAGATGAATCGGATTTTTTTAAAATACATTATGTTTTACTACTAGGTTTTCTTTCTTTAGATGGTTTCCATGGAAACAGCAACCAAAAGGCTGCCTGTGTTGCTGTAATAGTCTCTGGGTGATATTTGCTGCCATTGTTAACTGAGACCCAGAAATTTAAATATTTAGATCTATCTCAAGTTCGAGATCCCAAGTGTAAAAATTGAATTTGAGGAAAAGTTGTTAACTATTCACTTTTTTCTGTTTTTCTTTTGAACCCCATCCTTTCTGTTAAAATAGTTTGCTGGAGAGCAAAAGAGTTGCTAAAGCATGATGAGGGCTGTTCTATTTCTACTAGACACCTTTGTTGTTTGCTTTCATTTGCCATTTATTTTCTTTCCTAATGAATGCTTTGTAAATATTGCCGACTGACCTTTACATTGTTAAAACATAATTATATTGTCTGTAACAAAAGTGAACTTCTCTTACTAGGAATCATAAGTTCAGATTGCACTGAGGATGTTAGTAGGGATACAGGCATTTGTATTCCAAATTGTATAACCCAGAGCCATTGGCAAAAAACAAACAAACAAAAAGGTGGGAATACAGATCCTGACACATTAATATACAAGGTAGTAGTAGATGGCCTTGGATGGCAGTGTTGTTGCAATGAAGAAGCATGAAGTCTCCTTTTGTACCTTGAAGGCTTAGGAAGAAAGCTTTAAACATAGTTAAAACATTTGTACATTAGTCTCTCGGTGTCTGCAGAGGATTGGTTCCAGGACCCCCGAGGATACCAAAATCTAGAGATGCTCAAGTCCCTTATATAAAGTGGCGTACTATTTGCATATAACCTATGCAGATCTTCCCATGTACTTCAGATCATCTCGAGATTACTTATAATACCTAATACAAGGTAAATGCTGTATAAACAGTTGTAAATACAATGTAAATGCTATGTAAATAGTCTGTCTGCAGCAAATTCAAATTTTGCTTTTTGGAACTTTCTGGAATTTTTTTCCTGGATATTTTTCACCCAGTGTTGGTTGGTTTCAGTCCAAATCTGCAGATGCAGAACCTGCCTATACGGAGGGCTGACTGGATACTCTTTTATATATGAAGTTGCATTCAGAGCTTTGTAAAAATTTTGTGCCCCATGGCAAATATAAGTGAATGTTTTCCAAGAAGTTTTTAGAGAGATTGATGGACAGCTCAGAAATTGAGATGCTATATGGTTTCATGTTTATTCAAATTGATTTTGATATCTGAATGCAGAAGCACAAAGTTATTTGAATTTTGTGGATGTAAAAATGCTTTTTTTTTTTTTTTGGCTGCACCACTGGGCTTCTGGGATCTTAGTTCCCCGACCAGGGATTGAACCTGCGCCCTTGGCAGTGAGAGCACAGAGTCCTGACCACTGGACCACCGGGGAATTCCTGGAATGTCAATTTTTAAGGCTTCATTTTATCACAATAAAAAATTAAAATGAAAATACAGAATTGTGGGAAGTAACTATGAGATTAAGAGATTAGGTCCATCTAAGCATTTTGGCCCTTCTATAAATAGCAATATGTGTTTTCTTCTGGAAATTAGCCTCCTTGATGCTAACAACAGAAAATAAATTATTTTCCTATGGGTCTATCATCCATTTATTTGTATGAACATATATATGTGTGTGTATACATGTATGTTTGTGTGTATACCTGAATATGTATATACGTACATGTGCATATTTTGGTGTGTGCAGTCTTTACACATTTACTTTAGGCACTTAAGTACGGTATGTACTTTAAAAATTATAGCTCTGGAGTCAGAGTGACTGATTTGAATCATGGTTCCATCAATTACTAGCTTTGGGCTCTTGGGCAATTTACTTAATGTTTCTTATTTTCAGTTTCCTCATCTGAAAAATGGGGATGCTGATGATATCAAACTCAAGATTATCATGATGATTAAATCTGTTAATTTCCCAGTTTAGTTAATACCATGCCTGATATATAGTAAGCAGTCAATAAATATTAGCTATTATAATTATCTCCTGAAACCCATTCCTTTTAGATGTCAAAATTGTCCTCATTTAGACTGTTTGTCTTTTTATGACATCAGTCATATCCCCTTTTGTCTAATAACAAACATCCCAGTATTCTGTCCCATCACATATTCTGTTCCTTTCACTTGTTCTCATTTTAGTATCCTGCGTCTCAGTCTTTTTCTGACTTCACTGTATTTTCCTTTAGGTTATTGGGCATTGACATTTCAGGCAGGTGTGGGCCTTAGGTCCATAGGCGTTGACCATGATTGTTGCCTTTTGGTTTTAAACAATGGTGAGACTCCTCCCCTCTAAACACCCCCACCCTTACTGTGCCACTTCCAGAGACGTTTCCACTGGAAGAAGCTTTACAGATCGTCTAGCCCAGAGCCCTAGTTGTTCAAAGCAGAAGGTCAGGCCTCTGACTACAACTTCTCCTGAGGATGGACTTTTTTTGTAAATCTTGAAAGACATTTTATTTCTCAACAGGGTATAATTCACAGACTAAAATATCAAATGGGCTGGTAAATTGGGGAAATACCAGGAAATTCTTACATTTATGACTGAGAAACTTAATCTTGAATTACAGGGAAGGTAGGTATATTTTGATGGGAAATATGAGAAAAGTTCACTTACAGGTCTTTTTTCTTGGATATGTCTGTGATGGTTTTGGAATGCTAAGTCCTCCTTTTACCCTCTTGCCCCTCTTTAATGTCTACGTCCTAAAATGCTGCTCAAATTCACTCTTCTTCTTTGGACTGTTTCTAGACATTATACCTTAGTTCAAGTTCTCATTACTGTTCATCTTGACCATTGTAATAACTTCCTGTTTTGTCTTCCTGCCTTATTGCCGTACCCCCCTTAGGTATCCCAGAGTTTTCTCCCATGACACGCAGACCTGCACACATCAAGTCATGACTCAGAACTCTGCAGTGGCTTAGCCGTCCCTCCAGCCTTCTCTCTGTACCATAGTCCATCCCTCTGTCCCCCCACTCCCTCACATGTATACACCCACACGTGGTGCTCCAACTCTCCCCAGAACACCTTCTCTCTTCTAAAGCTCTTGTCCCTTGGCCCCCCCTGCTTCCTATGGAGAACCCCTCTTGTTTCTGAGCCAGAGCACTTCTCTAAGAAACTTTTCCAAATGATCACAATAGAAATTCCTCTTTTTCCCTTCTACTTGCATAACCCTTTGTTCCTCTTCTAGTCCACCTAACCCTGACACCCTTATGTCGAAGGTCTGCCTCTCTGTATGTGTGATAGCAGTGACTGTAAACGACCATCTTTCTTAGAGTATTGACCTGGCTGGGTGCCTTACTTTATCATGAAATTAGGAAGATGTGGTTTTAGGGACGTTGACCATCCATAAATGGGACAGATTGATTTCTGATAATCAGGCCTTACAGGCTTTTCCCTCTAGCAATAATCTAATGATAGAGAATTTTATGATTGAGAATGGAAAAAACAGGAAGGCTGACTGAAGCCTGATTATTTTTGAGGGGAAAATGCCTATTTAGGGGAGGAAGGTACCTTCAGAGAATCACATTCATACAGGCATGTTAAACTTGACTAAGAGGCATCTATCTATATATTATACTAGGTGTTTGCTGGGAAGTCTCCGTATTAAGTCAGCTCCATTCAGATGTTTTTCTTTGACAGTATCTTAAATTAATTAAAGATTCATTCCTTTAATGTGTCACTTTGTCTTCTGTTAGATACAAATGTCCTTAGAACAAGGTAGTATATTAATTTTCATAAATCGTATAACAATCACTTGATTGAGATTTATTTCCTTAAAGAGGTTTTGTTTGAAAAATAGGTAAGGGTAGAGAAGGTAATATTGAAATGGAGGAAGGAAAGGACATAGAAAAGGGAAAAATGATTAAGAAAACAAAATGTATGAGACAGAATTGATCTAGGGCTGGCCCTACATGTATGTTTAATGTACCTTCATAGGATTTCCTTTTCACCATCTTTTCCTTTAGAATTTGTTTTTACAAATGAAGTTGATTTAGCTTTGCTAAAAGTATTATAGAAAGTTTGTAATGATAAATAATGAATCTATAAACTCTGTGTACTAGAACTTCAATAATCTTGTAGATTAAAAGGCATCCTCACAATTTATAACTAGAAATAAATATATAAATAACATTTAATTGAATTTTTTTTTTTTTTTTTTTTTCCATTGCGGTACGTGGGCCTCTCACTGTTGCGGCCTCTCCCGTTGCGGAGCACAGGCTCCGGATGCACAGGCTCAGCGACCATGGCTCACGGGCCCAGCCGCTCTGCAGCATGTGGGATCTTCCCGGACCGGGGAACGAACCTGTGTCCCCTGCATTGGCAGGCAGACTCTCAACCACTGCGCCACCAGGGAAGCCCGAAAATATTTATTTTTATGTAATGGATTTCTTTTTTTTTTAACATCTTTTTTTTTTTTAACATCTTTATTGGGGTATAATTGCTTTACAATGGTGTGTTAGTTTCTGCTTTATAACAAAGTGAATCAGTTATACATATACATATGTTCCCATATCTCTTCCCTCTTGCGTCTCCCTCCCTCCCACCCTCCCTATCCCACCCCTCCAGGCGGTCACAAAGCACCTAGCTGATCTCCCTGTGCTATGCGGCTGCTTCCCACTAGCTATCTATTTTACGTTTGGTATTGTATATATGTCCATGCCACTCTCTCACTTTGTTACAGCTTACCCTTCCCCCTCCTCGTATCCTCAAGTCCATGCTCTAGTAGGTCTGTGTCTTTATTCCCATCTTACCCCTAGATTCTTCATGACCTTTTTTTTTTCTTAGATTCCATATATATGTGTTAGCATACGGTATTTGTTTTTCTCTTTCTGACTTACTTCACTCTGTATGACAGACTCTAGGTCCATCTGCCTCACTACAAATAACTCAATTTTGTTTCTTTTTATGGCTGAGTTATATTCCATTGTATATATGTGCCACATTTTCTTTATCCATTCATCTGTCGATGGACACTTAGGTTGCTTCCATGTCCTGGCTATTGTAAATAGAGCTGCAATGAACATTTTGGTACATGACTCTTTTTGAATTATGGTTTTCTCAGGGTATATGCCCAGTAGTGGGATTGCTGGGTCGTATGCTACTATTTGTAGGTTTTTAAGGAACCTCCATACTGTTCTCTATAGTGGCTGTATCAATTTACATTCCCACCGACAGTGCAAGAGTGTTCCCTTTTCTCCACACTCTCTCCAGCATTTAATGTTTCTAGAGTTTTTGATGATGGCTGTTCTAACTGGTGTGAGATATCTCATTGTAGTTTTGATTTGCATTTCTCTAATGATTAATGATGTTGAGCATTCTTTCATGTGTTTGTTGGCAATCTGTATATCTTCTTTGGAGAAATGTCTATTTAGGTCTTCTGCCCATTTTTGGATTGGGTTGTTTGTTTTTTTGACATTGAGCTGCATGAGCTGCTTGTAAATTTTGGAGATTAATCCTTTGTCAGTTGCTTCATTTGCAAATATTTTCTCCCATTCTGAGGGTTGTCTTTTGGTCTTGTTTATGGTTTCCTTTGCTATGCGAAAGCTTTGAAGTTTCATTAGGTCACATTTGTTTATTTTTGTGTTTATTTGCATTTTGCTAGGAGGTGGGTCAAAAAGGATGTTGCTGTGATTTATGTCATAGAGTGTTCTGCCTGTGTTTTCCTCTAAGAGTTTGATAGTGTCTGGCCTTACACTTAGGTCTTTAAACCATTTTGAGTTTACTTTTGTGTATGGTGTTAGGGAGTGTTCTAATTTCATACTTTTACATGTACCTGTCCAGTTTTCCCAGCACCACTTATCGAAGAGACTTTCTTTTCTCCACTATATATTCTTGCCTCCTTTATCAAAGATAAGGTGACCATATGTGCGTGGGTTTATCTCTGGGCATTCTATCCTGTTCCATTGATCTATATTTCTGTTTTTGTGCCAGTACCATACTGTCTTGATTACTGTAGCTTTGTAGTATAATCTGAAGTCAGGGAGCCTGATTCCTCCAGCTCCATTTTTCATTCTCAAGATTGCTTTGCCTATTCAGGGTCTTTTGTGTTTCCATACAAATTGTGAAATTTTTTGTTCTAGTTCTGTGAAAAATGCCATTGGTAGTTTGATAGGGATTGCATTGTATCTGTAGATTGCTTTGGGTAGTAGAGTCATTTTCACAATGTTGATTCTTCCAATCCAAGAACGTGGTATATCTCTCCATCTATTTGTATCATCTTTAATTTCTTTCATCAGTGTCGTATAATTTTCTGCATACAGGTTTTTTTGTCTCCTTAGGTAGGTTTATTGCTAGGTATTTTATTCTTTTTGTTGCAATGGTAAAGGGGAATGTTTCCTTAATTTCTCTTTCAGATTTTTCATCATTAGTGTATAGGAATGCCAGAGATTTCTGTGCATTAATTTTGTATCCTGCTACTTTTATTTATGTAATGGATTTCTGACCTTTGCTTTAAGATTGTTCTCTAAGCCGAAGGTTTTCTTTTTGTAGCCATTTTAACTTGAACATCTGTCTGCTTTCCCTACTCCAACAAAATGAATTAAAATGAAAAGGATGTACACTGAAGACATTTTATCTGCCAAGAGCCACAAATAAAACTGGAACTTTTCTTTCGTTATTTCTAATTTTGATCAATTCTATTAGTTCTCTTGAAAACTATTGTGAAACATACATAATACGTTGAAATTGGAGACTTAAATCTGTTCAGTTAATAGAATTGTGGATAAGTGCTCAATATTTGCTAAGTACCCAGCCTAGCACATAGTGGGCACTCAGTAAATGTTTGTTGGGTGCAATTTAATTGACTACATTATAATGTCAGTGGCCAAGAAATGCTAGATCTGTTCAGAAGCAATATCCTGAGATAATATTTTGAAAGACTAATAAATTTCTCAGAAGCCAGAAAGTTCCTTCTTGTTTCTGTATATGGGTAGATTTATTTAACTTGGAATAAAATAGACAGCCACCATTTTAACACCTTTAACTTGGAAAACCTGGTTTTCTCATGCTTAACAGAAGCTCTCATTGGTAGCTTTATATATATATATACATTTTTTGTAGAAGTAATTAGGCAACATTATTTGAAATGTAGGAATTGTGATGAGGGTGCAAATTAATTACAGGTCATTGGACCGTTGGTATGAGTAGATTGGGATGAGTGCTAGATGGACTGGAATGGTCCAAGAATGTTAACAGGAGGTGGTTGAAGTTATATCTGAGGGATGTAAAGAGGCTAAAAAGTTAGTATTTGGAGTATAACATCATAGGGGTATAGGATAACTGGGCTTAACCATTTTGAGTTGATCAAAGATGTTCTCTTGACTATTAGACTTTTCATTGGCATGGAGAGGGTCAAAATCGAACGCTTAGGTCTTAGAGACTTCTTCACAGATAGAACTCCACAGACCTGGTGAGTCTCTCTTATGTAAAAAGATTACATACAACCGAATGAACTCTTTTTGCACTCATCTTGGGTGTTTGGCCTAATTCTGGACCTCCACAGTTATTTATCCTGGGGAGGTGTGGAAGGATAAGTTCTGGTCAGAGTCACATGCCTGGCTGCATGGGACGGAGTTCTCTGAGTGTGTGACTTCTGGACAAATCATTTATGGAGACAGGGAGCTTCCTGTAGTAGGAAATTGCCATTTTCTTTGATTTCCTTCCTCTGGAATCTTCTTTGTGGTCTAACCAATCCCCTTATAACACCTCATGTGATATGTTACTGAAATCTACCACTTTTGAGAAAATTTAAGTACAGACATTTTCTGTTTGGCATATGAAGGAAATAATCATGCCAAAGAGATCATGAAGATGTGTACACTCCAGCCACGTTGTGCTCCCACCACTGAATTGTAGGATGCCTGCAAACTTGCTAAGAAGCTAGGGACACCTGTCTACATGTGCCCCATCCCTGTGTAGGTGCTCTTATTTTCTTTCTTTCCCTTCTTCATTTACTAATTACACACATTATTTTATTAATTTGGAGAGTATGCATTGCTTAAATAAACAAACAAGCTTGATTTTTATTATATACATGGCCATTTTAGAAAACCTTGAAAGGATGTATAGGTAAGCATAAGAAAGTAAGTCACCCGTGATGGGCATCCCAGTCAGTATTGTTTTTACATACTAAGTTTTAGGTAGGTTTACCTAAATCCTTAGGTAGGTTTATTCCTAGGTATTGTATTCTTTTTGTTGCAGTAGTAAACTGGGAGTATTTCCTTCATTTCTCTTTCAGATTTTTCATCATTAGTGTATAGGAATGCAAGAGATTTCTGTGCATTAATTTTGTATCTTGCTACTTTACCAAATTCATTGATTAGCTCTAGTAGTTTTCTGGTAGCCTCTTTAGGATTCTCTATATATAGTATCACGTCATCTGCAAACAGTGACAGTTTTACTTCTTCTTTTCTGATTTGGATTCCTTTTATTTCTTTTACTTCTCTGATTGCTGTGGCTAAAATGTCCAAAATTATGTTGAGTAATAGTGGTAAGAGTGGGCAACCTTGTCTTGTTCCTGATCTTAGTGGAATTGGTTTTAGTTTTTCACCATTGAGAAGGACGTTGGCTGTGGGTTTGTCATATAGGACCTTTATTATGTTGAGGTAAGTTCCCTTTATGCCTACTTTCTGGTGGGTTTTTTATCATAAATGGGTGTTGCATTTTGTTGAAAGCTTTTTCTGCATCTATTGAGATGATCATATGGTTTTTCTCCTTCAACTTGTTAATATGGTTTATCACATTGATTAAGTTGCATATGTTGAAGAATCCTTGTATTCCTGGGATAAACCCCACTTGATCATGGTGTATGATCCTTTTAATGTGCTGTTGGATTCTGTTTGCTAGTATTTTGTTGAGGATTTTTGCATCTGTGTTCATCAGTGATATTGGCCTGTAGTTTTCTTTTTTTGTGACATCTTTTCTGGTTTTGGTATCAGGGTGATGGTGGCCTCGTAGAGTGAGTTTGGGAGTGTTCCTCCCTCTGCTCTATTTTGCAAGAATTTGAGAAGGATAGGTGTTAGCTCTTCTCTAATTGTTTGATAGAATTCACCTGTGAAGCCATCTGGTCCTGGGCTTTTGTTTGTTGGAAGATTTTTAATCACAGTTTCAATTTCATTACTTGTGTTATATTTTCTATTTCTTCCTGGTTCAGTCTCGGAAGGTTGTGCTTTTCTAAGAATTTGTCCATTTCTTCCAGGTTGTCCATTTTATTGGCATATAGTTGCTTGTAGTAATCTCTCATGATCCTTTGTGTTTCTGCAGTGTCGGTTGTTACTTCTTTTTCATTTCTAATTCTATTGATTTGAGTCTTTTCCCTTTTTTCTTTATTTTTTCTTTCCCTTTTTTTCTTGATGAGTCTGGCAAATGGTTT
This sequence comes from Globicephala melas, assembly GCF_963455315.2. NCBI lineage: Eukaryota > Metazoa > Chordata > Mammalia > Artiodactyla > Delphinidae > Globicephala > Globicephala melas. Next base: position 4,943,859 of record NC_083331.1, on the reverse strand, counting down.
ATCAATTTCATTTATCTTCTCAAAGAACCAGCTTTTAGTTTTATTGATCTTTGCTGTCATTTCCTTCATTTCTTTTTCATTTATTTCTGATCTGATCTTTATGATTTCTTTCCTTCTTCTAACTTTGGGGGCTTTTTGGTCTTCTTTCTCTAATTGCTTTACGTGTAAGTTTAGGTTGTTAATTTGAGATTTTTCTTGTTTCTTGAGGTAGGATTGTATTGCTCTAAACTTCCCTCTTAGAACTGGTTGTGCTGCATCCCATAGGTTTTAGGTCGTCGTGTTTTCGTTGTCAGTTGTTTCTAGGTATTTTTTGATTTTCTCTTTGATTTCTTCAGTGATATACTGGTTATTTGTGTATTGTTTAGCCTCCATGTGTTTGTATTTTTTACAGTTTTTCTTTCCTGTAATTTATATCTAGTCTCATAGCATTGTGGTCAGAAAAGATATTTGATAGATTTCCATTTTCTTAACTTTACCAAGGCTTGATTTGTGACCCAAGATATGATCTATCCTGGATAATGTTCCATGAGCACTTGAGAAGAAAGTGTATTCTGTTGTTTTTGGATGGAATGTCCTATAAATGTCAATTAAGTCCATCTTGTTTAATGTGTCATTTAAAGCTTGTGTTTCCTTACTTATTTTCATCTTGGATGATCTGTCCATTGGTGAAAGTGGGGTGTTAAAATCCCCTACTATGATTGTGTTACTGTCGATTTCCCCTTTTATGGCTGTTAGCATTTGCCTTATGTATTGAGGCGCGCTCCTGTGTTGAGTGCATAAATATTTACAATTGTTATGTCTTCTTCTTGGATTGATTCCTTGATCATTATGTAGTGTCCTTCTTTGTCTCTTGTAATAGTCTTCGTTTTAAAGTCTATTTTGTCTGATATGAGAATTGCTACTCCAGCTTTCTTTTGGTTTCCATTTGCATGGAATATCTTTTTCCATCCCCTCACTTTCAGTCTGTATGTGTCCCTAGGTCTGAAGTGGGTCTCTTGTAGACAGCATATATATGGGTCTTGTTTTTTATCCATTCAGAAGACTATAGGCATTCATTCTTAAGAGTGAAGACACATTTCTAAGGTGTTATGATGAACTCTGAATATATAATATTTAGTACATCAAGGGAAATGATATAAGGTTCCAGTAATTGTGGAAAAATGTTGTTCTGCTTAATTTATTTTGTACTAGCTTATGTTGAACATCTATCCTATAGTTTTTTTTTCTAAAGTGTTAAGGTTTATGTTTGTAATCATTTATAGATTAGTCCAAATTAAATTAGATTGTTTCTAGAACCAGAACAGTTTCTCTTATTGGACTCCTAAGCAACAGATATTTTAAAGTAAAAAATCCTAACTCAGCTCTCTAAATAGAGAAATTTGAAGAAGCAAAAATATATAAATTTTGGAGGAGTAGAATGTGACTTTGTCAGATAGTAGCTGTTTTATGTATACAATTTAATTCTGAAATTTTAAGAAGTGTTCTTTCAACAAGACCATTAGATTTTATGTTTTATTTAGAGCTAGGATATAGGAACAGTTAAGAATTGTGAAATCTCTTGGTTTTTAGATTGTCCTCACTTAAATATCTTAATATTGGTGATAAAACCACTGAAATATCTAATGATAATTATTACCACTTCTTAAGAGCTTCTCATAATAATTTATCTGTAGCTTGAGGCCCCTATCAGGACAACAAAGCACAATATTTAAGGACAAGTTCAAGAACTGTCAGTCTTTGAGAAACCTAACAAGAATCTACACTGTATATTTTAAAATAGATGTTGTACAGGAAAATTTTCCAGAAGTAACCCTTTTCTACAGTATGATTTGAAGATAGTTTCCTCTTCCCAGTTCTCTCCTTATGTTGTACCTGAAAATGGTAAATCTCATAGGTAAAATTTACAGGTAAAACTAGCCTGTAAATTTGTAAAGTATAAAATACTATAAAAGTAAGCTTAGGCGATGAATGGTGACTCTACAAAGGACCATCAAAAGGATATAGGGGGCTTCCCTGGTGGCGCAGTGGTTGAGAGTCCGCCTGCCGATGCAGGGGACGTGGGTTCGTGCCCCGGTCCGGGAAGATCCCACATGCCACGGAGTGGCTGGGCCCGTGAGCCATGGCCGCTGAGCCTGCGCGTCCGGAGCCTGTGCTCCGCAACGGGGGAGAGACCACAACAGTGAGAGGCCCGCGTAACGCAAAAAAAAAAAAAAAAAAAAAAAGAAGAAGATAAGTATATAACACAAAGGAAGGCTTGAGAACTTGGTGAGGAGAGTAAAGGGAGTGTGGTGTAGGGAATGGGGAGGGACAGAGTAGGTGAAAGGAGCGGGAAGTAAGGGAGAGACAGGAGGGAGCCATAGCAGGAAGATACTCTCCTGGTCACAGAGACTAGCTCACCACTTTGGGGAACATCAAGGTATGCGGCTCGTGATCAATGAATGGTTTGGCGCAGTGTCCAGCTCAAGCACAGCGTGTGGGGTGTGGGGTGGGAATGATAGAGACAGACAGGTCCTGTTAAGAAGCCTGGTCTCTCTCCTAGAACCAGATTTTTCTTCTGGAGGGAAATGACAGAATCATAGTTGTTTGTTAAGAGATCACCTTTTGCGATGGAGAGGTGAAGGGACAGAGAGGAGGTAATCAAGAAGTAACAGGAACCTGAATTAGGACAGAGGCAGTGGGAATACAAATTCTAGAGATTATAGTCAGGATTTGGTGAGGCAGGTGAAATTTGAGGAAATTTGTTCATTCATTCCGTCTTTGATTGTTGAGATTAACCACAAACTATGTCAGACATGCTCCAAATGCTAGGGTTATAGAGATGAGGTTTGATTCTTGTCTTTTTTTATTATTATTTTTATTTTATATTGGAGCATAGTTGTTTAAGAATGCTGTGTTAGCTTTGGGTGTACAGCAAAGTGATTCAGTTTTATATATTCCTTTTCAAATTCTTTTCCCATTTAGGTTGTTACGGGATATTGAGCAGAGTTCCCTGTGCTCTACAGTAGGTCCTTGTTGGTTATCTATTTTAAATACAGCAGTGTGCACATGTCTGATTCCTGTCTTTAAAGGGGTATTCAGTCTGCAGGGAAGCCCCATGCAAACAAGTGATTGCTGACCCCAGCAGTGAGGAACCCAGTGACTGTAATAGTACCACAGTGACGTAAGGGACGGGATGAGTAGTTATGTTTGGGTGGATCAGGAAGAGCTTCGCAGCCGCTGGCCATTAAATGGACGGGTGTTCTGCAGGCCAGCAAGGTGGGAGAGCACGCTCCAGGCGAGGGGAGAACATGCTGAGGTCAGAAGATGTAAGTAGTTTGGTTTAGCCAAAGCATGGAATGTGTGGAATTGTGTCAGGAAATGAAACTAGAGGAGCCAGAGCTGGGAGACTTAAGTGCCAGCTTGAGACTTTGGCTTTCATTTTGTAGAAACAATTGGGGGCTACAGAAGAGTATTCAGCAGGGAAAATAATATCGCTGGTGCTTGGATGCCAGTGTTGTAAAGGACAGACAGGAGAAGAAGAAGATGGGAAAACCTTTTGAGTGATGGCTAAATGAGCAAGTGTAATAAATAACAGAGTAGTGGTAGGGGGAGAGGAAAGAGGAGGCATAAGTAACATATTCTGGAGGTAGAATCAATAGGAACCTGGTGACCGGGTGTGGAAAATGAGGCTCAGGGTGAGAGAGACACAGGATTCTCCGGCTGTAGTTATAGCATACGGGGAGTATAGAAGGGCCATTAGCAACTACAGTAATAGGATTATTTAGAGGGCAGTAATGACATGGTTTTTGAACATAAATGTGAGTTAGATGTACTGGAATTAGGACAATTATTTAAGTACTGGGAGAGAAAGATCTATTTTCATACTGCATTCCAGTCAGAATAGAGTGTAATCATTTTTTTTAAACTATGCAAATGAAGAATACAGAGGCAAATCTTCATCTCATCTTGTTATGGAGGAGGGGATAAGAGTAGTGGAAGAATTTTTAAAGGGACAATGAATGTATTCAATTACATGAAAATTGACAACTTCTTTATGCCAGTAGACAACTAAAAGGCAAACAGGAGGAAAAGTAATTATAATAATGTGATGAAGGATTGTTATCATAATATATTCATATCAATTAAGAAAAACACTACTATTCAGTAGGAAAAAAGTGAGGCCAAGGATCTAGAGGCACTTCACAAGAGTAAGGATTATAATCATAAATTTAATTTAGCTAGAATCAAAGAGATGCAAATTAAAGAAAAAATGAGATGTTATTTTTGTATTTTCAACTTTAAGATTTATAAATATTTAAAATGAATAAAATTAACCAGGATTAGAACAGTTTGGGAGAAGTTAACATACTAGCATTGCTAGTAGGAATCAAAATTTTGTTCACCGTTTTGGAGAGCAGTTTAATGAAGTGAATCAGAAGACTTCTTTTCACTTGGCCCAACAATTTAAATTTTTTAGAGTTTGCCTAAAGGAAAAAGTTGGACAGCTATCACAAAAGAGTGGTAAATAGTATGAGAACCAGAGCAGGGTGGTATAATTAAGGCAAGGGAGCAAAGAGTTTCACGGCAAGAGGAGTCGGTGACGTTGCAGAGAGATCAAGCGGGTTTGGAACTGAGACGTGACCATTAGATTTGGCAGCCCGTCATGACGACCATGACCACGGTAGAACCAGGCTCAGTGGCTGGTAGAGGTAGAAAGAAGCCCTTTTGGTCAGGAATCGGAGACTGCAAAATGGTCTTATATTTCAGAAATATTGGAGATGAAATGAAGGTGGGGGAAAGGGTAACAGCTGTAGGAGAATGTTTTGTTCTCATTGTTGTTGAAACATGAACTTTTTTATGCTGAGGGGAAAAGGTTAGAGGTTAAATAAAGAAAGATGAGATAAATGACAAAGGTTGCCAAAGGAATGGAATATTGAGCCCAGGTGGAGGAGAAATTAGCCTTGAGACAGCAGAGGGAGAGGTCTGACGCAAGAAGAAAGGAATTAAGGATGTGTATAGATGCAAATGATAAACGTGTACATCTTTGCCTTTGTTAAATGTTGGGGGGATCACTATTAGAGTCTCAGTTCCTCCCAGAATACAAAATTTCCCCCTTCCCATATTGCATAATTTCTCAAAAGAATTGTTCATGCTCTAATTCCTGTCTCCTGAACGCTTTCCCAGGAAGCATTTGCTCTCACCAGTCCACCAAAACTCTGTGTCAAGGGCACTGGTGAGTGCCGTGTTGCTAAATCCAATGCTTAATTCTCAGTCCTAATCTTATTTTACTTGCCTGCCGGATGTGACACAGCTAATCATTCCCGCCTCCTTGAAAGACTTTCGGTATTTGGTTTTTCCACACCACACTCTCCTGATCGGCTTCTTGCATGCTAACCACTCCTGCTCGGTTTGGTTCCTCCTTATCTCCCAGACCTTGTAATATTGAAAGCCCCAAGGCCCAGTCCTCAGCCCCCTTCTCTTCTACTTCATTCACCCACTCTCCTTTGGTGATCTTTCCCAATCGAATGGCTTTCTGTTCTATACACCAGTGCTTCCTGAATTTATATCATCAGTCCAGTCCTCTCCCTTGAACTGGACTTGTATACTTAGCTGCCTGCCTACTCCGTGTGTCTACTTGGATGTCTAATAGGCATTTCAAATATAACCTGTTTGAACTTGGCCATACCCATTAAACCTACTCTCTTACAGACTATCGCACCTCAAATATATTAATTCTATCTTTCTAGTTCAGACTAAAAACCTTGGCGTCGTCCTTGACTTCTCCCACCACCAGGAGCCCGTGCACACATTTTATTCATCAGCAAATCACACCAGTCTGCCTTCAAAGTAGATGCAGAAATGAGTCACTATCTCAACTGTGTCCACCCTGGTTCAATCCACCATCATCTCTTCCTTATAATATTTCAGTAGGCTCTTGATTGCTTCTGCCTTTGGCCCCTTAAGATTATTCTCAGTGTAGCAGCCAGAGCGATCCTGTTAGGATTCTTACACAGAGTAAACACCAAAGTTCTATAGGGTTTAGTTAGCCCCCGTTACTGGTCTGATCCATTTCCTTCTCTCTGCTTTTTCATTTCATCCACACGGGCCTCCTGATTGTTCATTGAACATACCAGCCACGTTGTCAGCTCAGGGCCTTTATTATTTCATTTGTCTATAATAAACATTTTACCCCAAATAACCGTGTGGATTTCTAGTTATGTCCTTTTGGCGTTAACTCAAGTGCCACCTTAATAGTGCGTTTTCCCCGATCACCCTATTTAAAAAGCTATCCTCCCAGTATTTTATTTATTTTGTGTGTGTGTTGTCCGTCTTCTCCCCCAGAATGTAAGCTTCACAAGGGGAGAGATTTTTGTTTTTGTTCAGGGCTGAACTCCTAGCCCTAGAACAGTGCCTGGCACATAGGAGATTCTCAGTAACACGGACCGATGGATGGATGGAAAAGAGGGAGGATAGGAGATCGAAAAGGAGGTCAGGTTTGAAGGTTAGGGATATGAGTAATTAGTTTGCTCTTGAATATTTTGTTTGTAAAAGTTTCCTAGTGGAAATGTTAAAAAGGCAGGTAATAACTACATAACATGTAAAACCTGGGATTTTGTTTGACTCGGTTTCTGAAACATGGGAAACTAATATAATTTAGGGTGCATTGTTGATCATCCTAATGATTTAACATAGTACAGCCCCTTATAATTTCTGGCTTTATAGTACATTTTATTTCCTGTCATGTAACATAGGCATTTATATTTTAAAGGGTTGTTTTATCTGTGATGTATCTGAATCTGGATAATGAGTTACATTATATGAGGATTTCTCTTTTAATTTTTCTCAGTATTGGAACTGTATTTAACTCAAACAACTCATTGTTAATAAATTAGAAGGACCTCTGGCAACACACTAGATTCATTCTGGATAAATACCAAGGCTAACAAGGCTTTGGTCCCTGCCCCTGACACTGGTGCCTATTAGGCTGGTCTTGAGAAAGCACAAGATCTGGCCATTCGGTGATGGTCCCTTGAGTCTGGTCCAGAGTCATTCTTGAGCTGATCATTTTTATATACATTAAATTATAACTGGGACAAATTGAGCATCTTAAATAATATCTGTTCTTTTAATTATCGGTGTCCCTAATTAGCTTGGAAAGCTGCAGCATTTAAATTTCTTATACCTTACTGATAGTTAAGATAATGAAGTCTGGGACCCTTAATTATTAGTAGTACCACCACCATAAAACCTTTCCTGACTGTGGTTTAGTTCCACTTCATTTATTTTATTGTGTGCGTTTGATCACAGAGTAGCAGTGTCCTGCTGATTTCTTTGCAGTTATTGAAGGAAGTAAGACTGAAAAGTTTGTTCTTTTTCTGTAGCTTTAGATGTTTCTTGAATGGAAAAATATGTTTGAGTGTGGAGCAAAATCTGCCATCTAAAACGTCTATTTATACTACTGACAATTAACCTGTGCTTGCCTTTCAGAGAAAGCAGACGAACTAACCATATTAGTCCTTCAGATAGATGTCGCAGCATCTCCTAAATAGCACTGTAGGAGAGCCAGTAAGAAAAGTAAATTTTGTCTTATAGCACTATAGTCTCGTACGTTGTCCCACCATAATAAACATACGGAGATGTTCAATTATATATCTAGCCCTCCTCTCTTGTCCATACGCTTGTCTGCAAAAAGAGAAATTTTCAGGTCGGGAACTTCAAAGAGTGTCCAGTACTATGAAGATCAAACAAACGAACAAAATCAAAAAACAAAAAAGAAACACACAAAAACCTCTCCTGATAAGCTTTGGATTTAGATCATTTTTATAGTTAATACAATGCTGGATAATAGTAAAGAAAACTGTTCTGTTTTGGGGGGAAAAATGTGTGCTCAAAGAACGTTTCTAGAATCATGGAATTGGGGGTCTATAAGTAACTTTAGAGTTTATCTGGTTTGGCCCACTGGTCTGTAGGTTCAGAGTGGAGTCTAGAGTGGGGAAGGGCTGAGCTGGTGGCCTGGTTGCCGGTCTCAGAGCCAAGAATCAGACACAGGCCTCCCGCGACCAGTCTCGTGGAAGGAGCTCGGGCCACAGATTAGCCCAGCTGTCTGTTCTTATCTACATCGTCCTTTACAGTCATTAATCTAGTCATAAGTTTGTGTTATAATGCCTTGTGGTTTGTAAGAGGTTTTTCTGGCAGTGTAACATTTTTAGCTTCAGAGTAATCCTGCGCCATAAGCAAGATGCCATTTCTAACATGAGGAAGTTGAGATTTATAGACTTCTAATTGCTGTGCCGCGTTGCGGTGCCACATTGCTGGTGAGTGCATGGCAGAGGCAAAGTTTGAACCCACGGCCAGTGCTCTTTTTGATGCCCTTTACTTCCTTGGATAACTGAGAGTTAGCAGAGGGATTTTGATCCACAGTTATAGAAATTAGAGATTGAAAAGACCTTGAAAATAAGAATTTATCAATCACTTGAAAACAAATGTTTTCTAAATTTACTGTGCAAGAACTTAAATGTTTGAGAGGTTTCATCCTTTAGAAGAAAACAGATTATTTATTTAAATCAGAACCCTTGCCTTTGAATGTCATATAAAGAAGTATTGAAATTATATCCAGCCGGTGAACATGGCATGCAATAAAACTAAACCAATGAAAACTACTTCCCCTCAAAACCCACCCCGCATTGTTAAATGTATTGTGCAACTCTTATGAATTTGTGACATTCTTTAAGATGTTAGAAATTGCCCCATCTCGGCTGGCTGGTGAGGAGTGCTGCTGAGAAGAGGTCACGTGCTGTGGGAGTGTGTCTTTCCTGGAAGACCCCTTCCCACAGAAGCCTTTTCTTATTGGTGGAGGTCTGTCTGGGTATTTAGCTGTATGGAAATGTTTAGCATTCCATATGGTGTATTTCCTTTTTGAAATAGTTTTATATCAATTCTGTTTTTAAATTACTATAAGGTAACATAATTTAGTAGTATTTTTAGAAGTATAACTCTAGTATAACTCTCTGAGCCTGCAGGAATTGGGTAGGTAATCCAGTTTGGTTTTTGCATTAAAAAAAAAAAGTTTTCATCATAGATTAGTGGTTCAAAATTAGAAAAACTAAAGTAGAAGGACATTTGAAATTTGTAAATTCTCTGCCAGCCACAATTTAACCTCCTTTTTGTAAAATATTTAGGAGATTATTAAAGTTATCAAAAAACAATAACAGATGTCAGGACTAAAATGTAAATATAACATATCAGTAAATATTTTATTGTGTATAAAAAGATATAAAATGAGAATTTTGGAGCTAGATTTAAACTCTGTGTGTATGTATGATGTGTGGTTTATTACTATTTAAGCAAAGCTGATAGTGTGTAGACAGGAAGCCTAGGCACCAGAATATCTATATAATACCAGCACTTCGTAGACACTGGATAAACATGTGATGAATGAAAAGGAATTGTGTAGTGACCTAGTTACCCAGCTGGCATGGAGCTCAGAGCCTAAGTTTCATAGCTTCTAGCATTTTTTTGCTTAGCTTACTAATTTTCTAGATTATTAAGTAGGGTACATCTCACTACAAGTAGCAGCTTAAGAATTTTTAAATGGCTTTTCAAATATTTCTACTTGATAAAAAGGAATAGGAGACAAATAGCTAAGTGTGCTGAGTTACACTTTTATGTAGACAATGAGAGAATTATAAATAATAGATGTGGAATTGTTGGAAAACTGGTATTTGATCATTTTCCTCATGACATATAGGAAATGTTTTGATTAAGAATAGAATTTATGTAAGGGTCTCATTTAATATGCTTAATACTCCTGTACAGTGATATCCAGATATGCTTCTTCAGTGGGAGAAGGCTCTGGAGAAAGAGCTTCATTTCAGGAAAGACAGATTCCTCCAGTATGGGCTCACCTCCACAGTTGGCCTTTTCCAGTTTTTGTCTTTTTTAAAAGTCTTGTTGGTTACTGACTGGTACTTCTTCTTGTGGAAGAGGGGTGTCAGAACCCTTCAGTGCTCTGTACTGCTTGTCCACGTGTGACCCAGGACCCTGTGTTTTCATTGGGTCCACAAGGTCAAAATTGTTTTCCCAGTAACACAAAGACTTTACCTACCCTTTTCATTCTCATTCTCTCATGAGTGTTCAGTAGAGTTTTCCAGAGGAAACTTGACATGTGATGTCACAAAAGGTTGAAAGCAGATTTGAGACTCCAGATGTGGAAAATACATTCTACATCAACAGTGCTTCTCTCCGCACTATATATTTTTTTATTTTGAAAAAAGTTATTTTTCATAAAAATGTTAACATGTAATGGGTTTATTTTTTATTAACAAATAAACATTTTAATTAATTTACTTAATTGCATTGTCATTTCAAGAACGTTATATACATGGAAAATACAATATGCAACCTTTGAGGATCGACTTTCTCACTCAGCATAATTCTTTGAGGTCCACCCAGGCTGGTGTGCACATCAGTAGATCGTTCTTTTTTATTGCTGAACCGTGTGGTGTGGATATGCCATCATTTGTTTAACTGTTCACTTGTTGAAGGACAGTTGGGTTGTTTCTGGTTTGAGGCCATTACAAATAAAGCTGTACCGGTTTTTGTGTGAACGTTTTTATTTCTTTGGGATAAATGCCGGGTAGTGGAGTTGCTGGATTGTATGGTAGTTTTTTTTTGTTTTTTTTTTTTTGTTTTTTTAAGAAACAGCCAAACGTATCCAGGGTGGATAAAGGGATCCTTAGGTGTCAAAGTTTGACAACCACTGCTTTATACAAAGGTAGCTATGAAAGCTGATATGTAACATATACAATAAGAAAATTTTCTTGTGTTGACATCATTAAACAAAACCCTTTTTTTTCCCTCAGACTTTTGAAGATTAAAGGAAGTAATATCTTATTCCTAGTTTGTCTGTAATCATAGGGCAGGGTCCAGTATGTTGATTGGTTTGCAGTGCCACAAATTAATGTGCAAGGGTTTCTCATAAATTTACTTAGTTATATAATACATCTCAAGACTCTTATACATTTCGGGCTCCAGTATGAGCCTGAGAACTTTTTTTTTAATTGCACAATATGTGCCAAGACCTGGGAATACAAGAGATAGATACTGTCTTCACCGTAACCTCCAAGAGGTAAGGAGACAGGTAAGCACGCACGCAAATGTAGTAATTGATGAGACGAAGGCGTGTGTAAAAAGCAGCAGGAACAGAAGGGAAAGAGGGGGCGAACTGGGAGCGGGAAGGAGGCTGATGGGATCTGACGGAGGGGTGGAGGTGGAGCTAAGACTTAAGGCGTGAGTAGGATTTTGCTGGGATGCATGGGGAGAGGTATCCTCAGACTCAGCACTGATGTGTCAGAGGAACCAAAGATGATCCCCATCTAACCGTACTTTGGTGGTAACCCTTAGCTCATCTTCTTTTATCTGGGGCTGGATCTCCTAGTTTAGGGCCAGTGAGGACTCTTTCAGCCTGAGTCAAAAGTAACATTAAGAGAAATGGTCTGAATAACTTAGCTTGGGAGTGTGTGCAAATTAACTGTGAAAAACCGTAGCTCGTTCTGAGAGTCTTCAGGATGTAGCAGGGTAGTCTTGTCTCATAGGCCAGGAAAAGCAAGCACGTTAATCATAACTGGAGTTAGGTAGTAAACGGTCTTATAACTCCCTCTCCACTGCACTGATTATCTTTCAGGATGTTATCTTAAATGTGTTGTAATATTCCCAGCCAATTTATTTATTTTTTAAATGAGAGAAGGTATGAGACAACTGATTATCTATCTATCTATCTATTTGGGCTGCGCCACGCGACTCATGGGATCTTAGTCCCCGGATCAGGGATCAAACCCCGGGCCCTCGGTGGTGAAAGTGCAGAGTCCTAACCACTGGACCACCAGGGAATTCCCTCCCAGCTGATTTGATAGCATCCATCTGTTTACTGTTCCTGTTATATTACTGTTATATTAGCTACACGGATAATATAGCTTGTAAAGATACACGTAATGCTACATTTTATCTTTATATTTTGGAAAATATTTAAGACTATTATTTAACTTGTATTTTAGTATTTCAAATTGTGCTAATAGAATGTCTGAAATCAAAATTAAACATGGGCATATCCTCCTGTATACATGAATGTATTTCTGGCCACCTAACTTTGGTCACCCAGTTGGTCATTCAGCATTTATTGAGCTTCTCCCCTGCTGGAGGTCCACCTCTTAAGGAGCTCACAGCTTCGGGGGAGGGACAGTAGTGTAGGAAGCCTTGTGAGGCGTTAGGAGTGGGCTTGCTCACAAAGTGGAAATCAAGTCACCTGCCGGAGCTGGGCGGAGAGGAGTGGGCTTGGGGATTGGAAAACAGGCGCAGGCTGCCTTCGTCTTTAAAAAATCCATACACTCAGGCTTACGTGAAACACCGTTCCTCTTTCCTATAATTACTTAATTTACTGTCGGGTTATTTTGAAACAAGAAAGAACTGGATTTATCTTCCTTCTTTCTTACTGAGTAATTATAAGTTGTGCAGCTTTGGGCAAATCATAAAATCTGTCTGAACATCTGTTTCTTTATCTTTAGTAATAGTAGTAATAGCTAACGTTTATTCAGCACCTGTTAATGTGCCTGTTTATTCTCTGTATCACCCCTCTGAGATCGGCACTGTTAACTACCCCCATTTTACACGTGAGGAGGAAACAGCCACAGAGAAATTCAGTCAGGCCACAGGGCTGGTAAGTGACTGAACAAGGACTTGAACCCTCACAGACTGGCTCCGGGGTGTGTACTCTTAGCTACTTAGACTGTATGGTCTTGAAACTGTTTAATCAATATTTATATGCACGTGTTAGTGATCTACCCGTGATAAATTTTCATTTAATGTTTGTGTCATGGTAACACAGAGGCATTTTGGGGCTGTTGATAATGCGGTTGTTATTTGGTATTTTAAATGGGAACGTGTTCTTTTTCCTTATGAAAATATTTTGTGATAGGAAAATAATCAAAGTTATTTAGAGATTCAGAAAATAGCTAAAATATAATAGTCTTAAGAGAAATGCTTCCTTAGTCATTATGTGGGAGGCCAGAATTGCAGTGTATATTCTTGAGAAAAAAATTAGGATAAATACTATCACAAACAAAGAAGAGCAAGGGATATATGAATTTTCTTGCTAGTTGAGTAGGAAACGAGTCTGTGGACATTCTGTATTAAAATACCTAGAGATTGAAGTGGTCTGTTTGCCTGAGGTAAATGATGTTTATCTCCATAATCTCACATACCTTGGACTGACAAAAGCTATGGTGCTCAGAGAGTGTAAGCCCCATGAGTTACAAACTACAGGAAGTAGTGTCTACTGTCTTAATGCTGTACTGATAGTTTAGATCACAAGCTGCTATTATTATTTTATTAAGTTGTTTTGAAAAACAGTTTATCTGACTCAGCCATGCCATCTGAATCTTGTCCCACCCCCTCATAATTCCTGGCAGTTCGTGTTAAATCTCTTTAAATGTTAATATTGTTTTTCTGATAAATACTCCAAGTAATAAAATAGCAAAAAAAAATATATATATATATACACACACATACATATGTGTGTGTGTATATATATATATATATATATATGATCGGAAGAGGATTTTATCACTGAAACAAATGCTAGCAGCATTAACATGGTGTCTGCCCTTTCTGATCTGGTACAGGACCCCAGGTTTCAGAATGCCTCCACTCTGAGTTCATTTTCTTGCCTCAGATGTTTCACCGGCTCACATTCCCGAATGTGCTGTGCACACTCAGGACGTGAAGAGGCCCTTGTCCGTTTCCTCTCTGGCCAGTGCTTCCTGTCACAGCCCAGCAGCCGTGTTGTGTCCCCTCTTGAAAGTATTTCTGGCTACAAAGCCAAACCGAGTTAGATGCCAGCTCTCCTCCTCTTTCTCTGCATTCACACGGCACCCGGTGTACAACTTTCTGAGAATATTTAGTTCGTTGAGTTTTCACAGTGGCATTCTTTTTTTTTTTTAATTTTTATCGGAGTATAGTTGATTCACGATGTTGTGTTAGTTTCAGGAGAAAATATTTGCAAATAAAGCAACTGACAGGGGATTAATCTCTAAAATATACAAACAGCTCATGCAGCTCAGTATCAAAAAAAACAAACAACCCAAGCAAAATATGGGTAGAAGACCTAAACAGATATTTCTTCAAACCTAAATAGACATTTCTTCAAAGACAGACAGATGGCCAAAAAGCACATGAAAAGATGCTCAGCATCACTAATTATCAGGGAAATGCAAATCAAAACTACAATGAGGTATCACCTCACACGGTCAGAATGGCCATCATCAAAAAATCTACAAACAGTAAATGCTGCAGAGGGTGTGGAGAAAAGGGAACCCTCTTGCACTGTTGGCGGGAATATAAATTGATACAGCCACTATGGAGAACAGTATGGAGGTTCCTTAAAAAGCTAAAGATAGAACTACCATATGATCCAACAATGGGCTCTCTTAACTGTCCTCTCCCCACCTCCCTTATCTCCCTGTTCAGTGTTTGGCACATACCAGAGACTGTAAATATTCAGAATGGACATAGCTGCTGCTTTTGGAGGTGATTTTTTAACCCCTGGTGCTGCAGCAGCAGGAGGTATGGAAACCGTTATGTGAGGGGAGCATTCCTTGCTAGCCCTGCACCAAACTGGAGCAGGCTGCTGTCTTAGAGGAGGTGCGTGTGCGCGCACGCGCGCGCGCACACACACACACGCACGCACACACACACGTGCACTCTGCTGCTCTGAGTAAGCCAGAAGCAATGGGAGTGTGGAATAATGTGAGCTGGGATGGACATTTATAACATGCCTTATCTGTTTAATTGAATTATAGTGGGTTTCTTTTTTTTTATTGAGAATACTTCTTTTTATTATACAGGTTTCATATACACAAGTATTTAGGGAACATTTACAGGCAAGGAGCTCAATTCCAAAACTCTGTTTTCACCCACACACACTGTACTTCACACTCATCTTCGGGGTCAGCCCAACAGGAATAAGACAAAGTTACTGCTTTGTGAACAGACAGTTTCAATTAAATAAGAGTCTTCCAGAGTCGAGAACAGCACTCAGGATCCTCTTGACTCATAATACCCTGATGTACATATGAATAAAGCCTAAAGATGTGTCTTAGATTACCCTGTCACCTTTAAAAGTTAATATTAAAATTGCATCAGTGGGTTTTTTCTCTTAATGGCATGAAATAGTATTGAAGTTTGTGGAGTTTGCAGAGATGTTATTTATATATGCTGTGCAGATCTATCTTTCTGCAATCTGTATTATAGGGAGAGAATATTCAAATCATACATATATATTTTGAAATCCAGTTTCTCCCAAACAGTGTAGAGTAGAGGTCATTTTTTTAAGACACTGGATTATCCTTGAGACTACATTTCAGAGACGTAATTTTTGGGACGGCACTACAAATGTGTAAGATCGGTCAGAGCAGGGCACCATGACTGGGACGGCAAGTGCAAATTTATCACATAATATACCTCAGATTGCATTATTAGCACACGACGTAGGTTACCTGGCGTTGAAACCACCATTAAGCAGTGAAGTGTCAGGGGATTTCAGTCAGTAGAACAAATTGTTTCCTGTGTCACACCACATATTAATATGTCATCTTTGCTTTTAATCCTAAGTTCTTTTTTCACCAAGAACTTGGCAAGGTAAGTCATCCTTAGCCAACAAGCAAATTAGTTAATGTCATTTTTATGTTTTTATGACTAATTTATTCCCTGATGTACATTTTGATTTTTTACTAAAAAAGAATTCAACATAGTAATATTATGTTGATTCTTTTAGCCTGTGTTGATTGATAGTAATTACTTTTCTGGTTGTTTTGTTTTGTTTTGTCTAGTCTAGAAAAACAGACCTGGGTTTTAGTCAAATACATCACTGTCTTTTAAAGATCAAACCTTTAATGGAAGTCTAATGTATGAAGATACAGAAACTGCTTCCGCTGATTCAAAATGGGAACGACAAACGATGAGATGGTGTCTGTGGAGCAGACCTCTTCCTCCTCCTTCAATCCTCTGTGTTTTGAATGCGGCCAGCAGCACTGGACACGAGAAAACCACTTATACAATTACCAGGATGAAGTGGATGACGACCTGGTCTGCCACATTTGCCTTCAGCCTCTGCTGCAGCCACTAGACACCCCCTGTGGACATACCTTCTGCTGCAAGTGCCTCAGAAACTTCCTGCAAGAGAAGGATTTCTGTCCATTGGACCGGAAGAGACTCCACTTTAAGTTGTGTAAGAAGTCTAGCATTCTAGTTCATAAACTTCTGGACAAATTATTAGTTTTATGTCCGTTCTCTTCAGTGTGCCAAGATGTAGTGCAGCGCTGCGACCTGGAGGCACACCTTAAAAACAGGTGAGAGAGAGAGAGAAGCGACTCTAGGCTATAAAAAGGTGGCTCAAACAAATAAACCCGATACAAATGCCAAGGCATCAGTAAGTAAACAGACAAATCCTGCACAGGAGATACAGCAAACAAGTTGCATGCAACCATCATTTAATATCATTATTTATCAAAAACATGCATGTAAAAACTACAGTCAGGAAGTACCGTTTTACACTTACCAATATGAGGTTGTTATAGTCACATGGTAGCAGGATATAATGATAGACTCTTTTTGCAAGGCAGTTTCTCAGTTTGTTTCAAAAACTGTAAATGTCAGTATCGTCTTATCCAGCTTATTATTCTAAGGAAAGAGTCCAAAAGAAGGGAAAATTGTATGTAAAGATGTTTGCTGCAACATTGTGCAGAGTTCAGTAAACTGGTGTCAATCTGATTACTTAACAGTAGGGGAAGGGTTAAAAATACAATAGTACATCAGTGCATCGGGATATCATGCAGCTGTTAAAAATTATAATATTGTTGCAACATGGAAATGGGTACAGGCACACCTCGGAGATGTTGCAGTTTCGGTTCCAGACCACCGCAGTAAAGTGAATATCAAATAGCACAATACAGCAGGTCACACGAACTTTTTGGTTTCCCAGTGCATATGAAAGTTCTGTTTACGCTGTACTGTAGTCTGGTAAGGGTGCAATAGCATTAGGTCTAAAAACTTACATACCTTGATTGAAAAATACTTTATTGCTAGGAAATGCTAACCATCATCTGATGACACACAGGGTTGCCACAAACCTTCAATTTGTAAAAAATGTAGTCTGTGAAGGGCAGTAAAGGGAAGTGCAATAAAATGAGGTCTGCCTGTATCTGTGATTTTATTCGCTAAGATCTTGTAAAATTCTGTGTTCAAGAACTTGACTGAACAAGAACTAGGGGTTGGAAACTTTAAAACATTTAGTGGGGATTTTTGTTCTACGGACAAAAGCTTTTTAAAAGATTGAGTTTTATCGTTTGACTTTGATAAAAGACTTGATCTTTAAAATTGTTTCTACCCTTAAGAAGGGCTAAAATTCATCTCTTTTGGAGATAGAATCACATAAAATGACCAAAATAAATGTATTGATTTCTAAATTTTATAGGTCAGCCACTTGTGCAGTGTAAATCTGCAGTAATCTTGATCGCTGTGAAAAACAATGCTTAGCGCAATATATTGGACTCAGCGACTTAGAAATAATAGTGTAAGTCTGGTATGGAACAGCTAGTCATTATACTCACACATGAAATCATGAATTGAATCTGATCTTATCCCCTCACTTTACGAATCAGGAAACTGAGTCACAAAGATTTGGAGCTAGGTAATGGCATGGTTAGACTTAAACTTCAGTATTCCTGCTTAGTGTTCTAACATACCATGCTGACCTTACCCAGGGTGAATCATGTTCTCTGCTGTTATGTGGTAGTAAAAGTTTCATGTACACGTGAGTATACGTGTTCATTCTGTTCCTAAATATCAGTGTTATAAAGTGAGTGTACTCATTAGAAATAATTTAGATTTATGAGAAAGAATGAGATGTTATTAAAATGTCAGAAACGTGAAGATTTATAGAGAAATTGCTTAAACTTAAGCTGCACTGTCTAAAAATAAGAGCTAAAAAAAAGAGTAGGATGGATGTATCGACTTTTGAAAATGCAGGTGTCTTAGGCTTTTGTGTGTCTTTGGTCAGCAGCAGGCATAGAATCTGAACACGATAACAGAGACTTCCTGGAGATTGACACCAAACTCTTGAATCTGCTGTCTGGGTCAGGCCTGGTTGTGGCTGAGGTTGAAGAAGATTTTAGGCTTTTCCTGTTTCTTTCAGTAGAACTAGTCTTTTTCAGAGATAAGTTTCTTTTGTGACTCTTTTATGAACATCGGTTTTGGGGTATTACAGGAACTGAACAAAGTCTCAATTCAGTTAAGTATTTTGATAGCAGTGAGATAAAAATTACACAATTATTTTAGGAATATTTACTTAACTAAAATGCATATAAGAACTTAATATGTAGTCGAAGTATCAGTAGTATTTTCTATCAAGCTGTTTATGTTGACATAAAAATGTTGGGAATTGCAGACTATCCTTACAGTTTGATAAAAGCTAAGCAATTATGTCCAGTTGAAAGTTCTATTTTCCAAGTGTGCTTATTAATATTTGAGCTACTAATTTAATCATTTCCAAAGTGCCTTAGGCCTGTGTTGTGAAAGATACATTGAAAAAGGTGAATGTTTGAAAAGGTGAGGTGACTTGCTTGATGTATGCAGCTAAGAGTGACTATTGATTATAAAAATTAGAAAGTTGACACTCAACTAATGTTTGTTCAATTAAATTGTTAATCTGTGTTCTGGTTATCTATTGCTGAGAAACCAACCACTCCAAATATAGTGACATAAAACAGTGAGTGCTTGGTTCTGCTCATGGATTCTGTGAGTCAGGGATTCAGACAGGGCACAGCAGGGATGGCTCGACTCTGTTCTGTCCAGTCTGGGCCACAGCTGGGGAGAACAAAAGCCCAGGACTGCAGCAATTGCAACTGAAGAATTTACTTCCAAGACAGCAGCTTCATTCACATGTCTGGCACCTTGATAGAGGTCCACTAGAGGCATGGGCTCAGCCGGGACTTGTCCACAGGAGAGCCTATGGGTGGCCTCTCCAGCACAGTGGCCTCAGGGTATTTTAAGTTCTTACCTGGGTTCCAGTAAATAAGGCAAGAAGCTGCATGGCCTTGTATGCTCTGGCCTTAAAGTCACATAGCATCCCTTATGCTGTAGTCACATAACTGCCCAGATTCAAGGGGAGGGGAACTAAGCTTCACTTTGTGGGAGGAGGACAAAAAAATTTGTAGCCAGGTAAAAGCAACACAAACTAGCAATAAGAGTGATGTCATGAGACACAGAATTACGATTACTTTAATTATTAATAGAAATACAGCATTAGGAATAGTTTGTTAAATCTGGTAATTTTGAGTTTAAATTACCTTACCTATTTGAACTTAAGAAATCTGCTTCAGTCTGAGAACAGCTGACATTTTCTCCTATGGCTAAAAGTAAAACATTTATGAAAGATGACTGTGTTTTAAAAAAATGACTAGTTATTAACTGATTATATATTAGGAAGACAATGAAGAATTTTAAAAGATTTGGGAAAGTGCTCATCTTTGAAAGGAGAACTAAAGCCCTTAAGAAATATTCTATATATTGTATGATGCCTGGAACATTGTAGTAATTGCTTTCAGAAATTTTGCCAAGCAGCATCAACTATAAAGCATTCCTCCTACCTCTCTACCCCTCATCCCTGCCTCATCCTCAGCAATCTAACATCTTATGCTAATTGTAAATGATAATATTGGGGTGGTTTTTTTTTTTGTCGTTGTTAAATTGAGCATTTGTGCCCTGGTTTATGGCAAAATTCAGAACCATTTTTCTTTTCCTCTTAAAACTTAGAGTTTAACAGTATTCTAAAAAGTTTGTACAATATAGAGAAGACCTTTAAAGAAGTCTTTTTCTATGCTGAGAGCTTTTCTGGTTCATCAAACGGTTTTGAAGCCTTTAAGGGTCAGGGTAGGCTGAGACAAGATTGCTCTTTCAAATTCACATTTTAACTTGGAGAGAAGTTTGTGTTTGACACATTCTCACCAGCATTTTTTTCTCCTATATAATGTAAAAAGCAGATATATGTTTGTAAATCATGTATCCGGTAAGAGTCTAATATCCAGAATATGTAAAGAATTCCCACAACTCAATAAAAAGTCAAGTAATCCAATTTAGGTGGTCAAAGGATTTGGATAGATATTTCTCCAAAGAACATATTTAAATGGCCCGTAAGCACATGAACAAATGCTTAACATCATTAGTCCATTTTTAAAATGGAGTGTTTGTCTTTTTGTAAGTTGTAAGCAGTCTCTATATATTCTGGCCCTTATTAAATATATGATTTCAAATATTTTTTCTTGTTCTATCAGTTGTCTATTCATTTTCCTGTGCCCTTTGAAGGACAAACAAATTTAATTTTTATGAAGTCCATTTTATCTATTTTTTTCTTTGCTTGTGCTTTTGGTGTCATAGCTAAAAAACCACTGCCTAATCCAAGGTCATGAAGCTTTACACCTATGTTTCCTTCTAAGACCTTTATGCTTTTAGCACTTACATTTGGGTCTTTGATCCATTTTGAATTAATTGTTATTGGAGAAAACGTGTGCAATTTAATACTTTAATTTTATTGAGGCTTTAAAAATATTAATTAATGATTTTGGCCATGCCGAGCGGAATGTGGGTTCTTAGTTCCCAGACCAGGGATGGAACCCGGGCCCCCTGCAGTGGAAGCGCAGAGTCCTAACCACTGGACCGCCTGGGAAGTCACTACTGAGGCTTTTTTTAATGGCCTAGCACACAGTCTATCTTGGAAGATACTCCATTTTGTACACAAGAAGAATGTGTGTTCTGCTATTGATGGGTGGAATGTTCTATAGGTTTCTGTTAGGTCTATTTGATTTATAATATTGTTAAAAGTCTCTTTTCTTGTCCTTATGTCTAGTTGTTCTATCCATTATTGAAAGTGGGATATTGAAGGCTTAGACCATTAGTTTTTTTTTGTTTTTTGTTTTGCGGTACGTGGGCCTCTCACTGTTGTGGCCTCTCCTGTTGCGGAGCACAGGCTCCGGACGCGCAGGCTCAGCAGCCATGGCTCACGGGCCCAGCCTCTCCGCGGCATGTGGGATCTTCCCGGACCGGGGCACGAACCCGTGTCCCCTGCATCGGCAGGCGGCCTCTCAACCACTGCGCCACCAGGGAAGCCCAGCCTATTAGTTTTGAATTGTCTGTTCTTCCTCTAATTGTGTCATTTTTGGCTTCATGTACTTTGAAGGCCTGCTGTTAATTGTGTTTATGTTTATAATTGTTACAGTTTTGTGGTAAATCAAACCTTTTCGTTATGGTAGAATGTTCTTTATCACTAGAAACAATTTTTGTCTTAAAGTCTATTTGTCTGAAATTAGTATACCCATTCAGCTCTCTTTATGTTAATGTTTGCATAGTATATCTTTTTCCTCTCCTTTTAATTTTGACCTATTGGTGTCTTTGAAATGTGTCTCTTGTAGACAGCATATAGTTGGATCCTGTTTGTCTTTTTCATCCATTCTGCCAATCACTGGCTTTTGATTGGAGTGTTTAATTCATTTATATTTGATGTAATTACTGATAAGGTAGAATTTATGTCTGCCATTTTGTTGTTTCCACATGTCATTTCTTTTTTGTTTCTCTAAAGGTTAATCCATTTCTTCCCTTTTTTTGTTAAATAGATATTTTCAAGTATGCCATTTTAATTCCTTTGTCATTTCTGTTCACATCTATTTTTTGAATTATTTTCTTAGTAGTTGCCTTGGGGATTGCAATTAACATATTAATTTTCAACAGTGTAGTTCAGATTAATACTGACTTGATTTCACCAGTACACACAAAATTAGCTCATAGATACCTTCATTCCTTTCCACATCCTTCGTGCTGTTATTGTTATACAAATTACATCTTTACGCATTACATGCCCATCTAAACAGAATTATAATTATTGCTTTGCACAGGGTTGTCTTTTAAACCAAATAGGACCAAAAAGGAGTTATAAACCACAAAGCACTTTAATGCTGTCTTACATTTATCTATGTAGTTACCTTTACCAGTGGTCTTTATTTCTTAATGTGGATTTGAGTTACTGTCTAAGGTCCTTTCATATCAGCCTAAAGGATTTCTTTTAGTATTTCTTATAGGGCAAGTCTGCTATCAACAGGCTCTTTGTTTTCATTTATCTGGGAATGTCGTGATTTCTCCTGTTTTTGAAGGATAGACTTCTTGGTTGACAGTCTTTTTTCAGCACTCTGAGTATGTGCTGTCCACATACTCCTGTTCTCCATAGCTTCTGAAGAGAAGTCAGGTGGCAGCCTTACTGAGGGTCACTTCTTTGTGATGAGGTACTTCACTCTTGCTGTTTTCAGCATTCTTCAGACTTGAAAAGATTTTGGTCACTATGTCTTCAAATATTCTTCCTGCCCTAATGTCTCTCCTTATGGGACTCCCATTCTGCATATGTTAATACTCTTTTGATGGTTTCTCACAGGACCTAGAGGCTTTATCCTTTCTGTTCATTCTTTTTCTTTCTGTTCCTCAGACTGGATAATCTCAGTTGACCTACCTTTAAGTTCACTGATTCTTTTACCTGTTCAAATCTCCTGTGAATTCTTCTAGTGAATTCTTCATTTCATTTATTGTACTTAGAATAAATGCACTTATTGTACTTATTTTTAAATCCAGAATGTTTATTTGGCTCTTTAATATAACTTATATTTCTTTATTGGTATTTTTATTTGTTGAGATATCATTCTCATATTTTCCTTTAGTTATTTAGACATGGAGTCCCTCTGTTCTTTGAACCTATTTATAATACTCGATTTAAGTCATTGTCTTGTAAGGCCAATGTCTGGGCTTCCTTAGGGACAGTTTCTGTTAACTCCTTTCTTTCCCATGTATGGGCCATACTTACTTATTTCTTTGCATGTCTGTTAATTTTGTATTGAACACTGGACATTTTAAATAATATAATGTGGCAACTCTGGAAATCAGATTCTTCTTTCTCTTCAGGATTTATTATTGCTGTTTGTTACTGTTTGCTTAGTGAGTTTTCTAATCAGCTAATGATTGAACAGAGAATTTCTTAAATGCCTGTAACCCATGAATCTCCCCCTCTCCCCAAGGGGCTCTGTGCACACGGTGGGGCACACCTTCAGCACTCAGGCAGTTGACACTCCTGCTTAGCCTTCATCTCCTGCTTTCACGTAGCTTCAGCGTTAGCCAGAAGTGAGAGCTTAGGGCCTTCTCAGCTCTTTCCTGTGCATGCACATAGCCCTGGACATTTCATTCCCTAGCTTTTCCTTTTAAACTTTTTGATTAGCCTTTTGTTTGTCTACCTCAGGCAGCCACAGTCTTACACAACTGCCTTCCCCCGCCACCCCAACAAATGCCTTTGCACTGAGTAAGCCCCAAGTCAGGTCAGATAAAGACAGCCTTGCGAGTGAGGTCTTCCAGGGAACCAACAGGTCACTTAATGACAATTCTCTACAAATGGGGCTTTGCAGGTGCTCCAGTCTGCTCCTCCAGTGGCTGCCAGACTCCTGATTCCACTGTGACTGTGGGCCATGGCTATCCCAGGCTACTGGGGGAGGTGGGGATGGGAATAGGGCAAGTTCAAATGCTACAGAGCTCACTGTTCGTGAAGACGCAGCCATTTTTCTTAAATAAATGCACTCCAGATTGCTCCAGAACCTTGGCTTATTTCCAGAGCTCAGAAATTTTTCTGACAGCTTTTGCCAATGTTCGCGTTGCTTTGTGGAAGAGAGGCTTTTCAGATACCCTTAATCTAACATTTTCACTGACGTCACTTAAAGTGATGTTTGCATGTTGTAATCCGTAACTCTATCATTTTTCTTGGTTCCAAGATGCTCACGCTCTTTGAGTTGCATTAAGTACCTGGCATTGTGTTGGCACTTACCGTGCCCCATTTGATTTTACCTCTACTATTACTGCTGCCACCACCACCACTAACCCTAGTACTGCTACCAGTAATACAGTGTGCTCTGTTACACTGTGTGTTTCCTAATGTGAATCATCGTTACTCAGGGAATGATGCCACCGTGCCATAAATCAAGCTAGTTCATATGTGATTTTCCTCCATAAGGAGAGCCAGAATAGTGGAATGAAATTATAAGCTTCAGCAGGAAAGGAAAAGTCCCTCAGTTTGGCTGTAGGTGCTGCAAGAGCCTTTGGGCTTTATTTAGGAAAAATGTAAAGACACACCTGCATGTAGAGAAGCCTGCCTGGGGGGCACAGCCCTCAGCCTGTGGCAGGTCACGCTGCCTCCAGTGCCCTTGTTAAGGGCAGCCCACTGTCTCAGGGCTCCACTTCCACCTGCATCGTCTGAGCCCACGCCTACCCTGACGTCATTCAGTGGTGCACTTCTTTTCTGGTGTTTTTTATCATGTGTAATAGCCTCCAAACTAGCCTCCTGCTACACTCAGTTACCTGCTGGAATGATCCCAGTTATATCCCCCTATGCCAGTTGCGGTTTGTGTTGTTAAATACTCCATTGAAAAAGATGCACAGGTTTTTGTTGCTGTTTGTGATTTCCGTTCGTGTTTCCATGATCACCAAAGCCTTTCTCACTCTAACATTCTATGACTGTGTTTCTAGGTACAAGTTTGTAGAACAAATTCAATTTGTGTTTTCTTAAGGCCTGGGAAAAGAACCCCATACGCTTAGTATGGTCCAGTGTAAAGAGCAGGCACCTTTAAATCAGATCTGAGTTTGCTTGAATTTTGGCTCCATAACTTAACAGCTATGTGATGCTGGCTTAGTGAGTTAAGTTTCCCATTTGTAAAATGGGGATGACAGAGCAGTTTTGAGGATTCAGTGAAATACTGTACATAAGGTCTACACAGTGACTGGCCCTAATTAGACACCCAGCAAATTCTGGTTTCTTCCTTTCTCTTTCAGTTCCAAATGTTTACAAATTTGAGGGATGCTGGCTGTGGGCTGTCTGTGGTCAGGGGCTTTTCTCTGTCCAAGCCTGCTCTGATCTACTCATTCCCTATTCACCTTTTGTTTAAAAATTAGTTTTATTGACATATATTTTACCTACTGTAAACTTCACCTATTTTTAAAGTATACAATTCAGTGGTTTTTAGTATATTCACAGAATTGTGTAACCATCATCACAATCTAACTTTTAGAACACGTCAACACCCCAAAAAGAAGCCCTGTACCCATTAGCAGCCATTCTCCATCCCCAGATGCCCCGGTGTTGAATGGTCTATCTATCCCCGTCCTCTTTCCACCTAAGCTCTGTAAGTTTTGTTGTGCAGTTTTGTGGAATGCATGTTATTTTGTTAACAGAACTGCTTGTGTTATAGTTTGGGCTTTTGCCCTCATGACTGAAAGTGTTCTTTCTAAGGTCACCATGACCTTTTAATTTTAAAATCAAACCAGTGCTTTGGCCCTTATCTTATTTGCCCCCTTTATGGCATTTGCACAGTTGGCTGCTTTTTCTTTGTTGACACTCTTGTCTGGTTGTTCTGTCTCAGTCTACTCAGCTGCTCCATCGTGTTTAAACACGGGTGTTCCCGAAGGTTCCCTGTGTAACCTTCCTCTATTCCCGGGTAGGATCATTCTTCCATATTTTTACATAGTGTCATTTTTAATATCTTTAATTCCTGTTAACGATTTGCTGCCCTACTGGGAACTTAAGTATACCTGCTTCTTCACCTCTCTAACAATCTTAAGTTTTGCTTTTTAAATTTGTTTTTCCATGTTTAATAACTATATCTTAGCCTTTATGGTTATTTAGTTTGTAGGATTTTTTTAGTTGCTTGTTAGGCTCATTCCCAGGTGTTCACATCGTTTGTATTTCCTCTTCAATTCCTGTTCCTAGTCCTTCTATTCCATTAAAGACTAGCCATTGGCCATGTAGATATTTGTGTATGATACATATTTTGAGAACTAAATCATTACCTGTCTTCTTAATCAAAAGTATTTTTCCTGATTCAGTTTTTAGTGTCAATTTTTTGTTGAATTAAATTTTTTAAAATGCATTTCTAATTAAATATGCTTACTTGACAAAAGTAATTTTTTCAGTGACATCGTTTTCAAACATATTTGCCAGGCCCTTGCAGAAACACTCCCTGGAAGAAAATAATTGGACCCCCTTCTTAGCAAGGTGAAGAGAAAGCATGTCCGGAGAGAGTGTTGAATAAAGAAATCTCATAATGATCCTTTTCAAGAACTTGAAATCCAGGACCTAAAAGAAATCTCCAGTTCATGAGGGAAATTTTATTACTCTTATCATTAAGGAATAGCTTTCAATTTTAACTGAATTCTGTCCTTAATTTTGATTGAAATTTTAGATTTTTAAGAATCCTGTTATTGAATGAAGGTCTGCAGCCCTAGCCACAAGACTGTCGCCGATCCTGCCCACCCTTTGCTAAACTTCTTACCGCAGCAGGAGAGTAGGTGGGGTCTGTAGAGCCGTGTCGGGGTCTAGGCGCGTGGGCCTGGCTCCTGTACAAATCCCCAGTTCTTCCACCCACTCCTCCAACTGGGCATTATTCGTCACTTTGTCCAGTCAGGGTGTCAGGTGGAAAGAACGGGCACCTTGCAGCACTGCTAACATCTGTGTATAAAGACTTTCTTTAAATGTTTAAACAAACATACATCTGCCCCTTTGTTGGCCTAAGTAAGTAAAAACAAGCAAGTTAACAGCCCTTATTTTTTGGTGCTTATGTAAGTTTCCCCAGTACTTAGAAGTATATTCTTCAAGTTTCATAGCATATCTGTAATTCCACTGTTGCAGTTCTGTTTTTACAAACCAGGAGATATGTTTTCCTCTCCTCCCATGCCTGTCATAAATTTGAGCCTTTGCTGTGCCTTCCTGCAAGTGGTAAAGCTTCAGATGTATTTCCACCCACTAACAGGTGATGTGCAGTGTTGGGTGTGAGAGCGGAGCGGCAGGGTGCTCAGAGTCTAAGGCAGGACGCAGGGGGCTTGTGGAGGAAGGTGCTGGTTTCCAGTCCTGTGGTCCAGCCGTTTAACCTGTAAAAGGGGCTATGAAATCAGAACCTCAGGATGATTCTCACAGTGCAGGGAGAACTGTACTGGTGTACTACACTGTGTATGTTATTTCTGGTACTAATAGATTCCTGAGTACATGTTTGTGCAAATGCCTTGTTTTAGATTTGCTCCGTGGAGTGGTAAGAACTTCGTTTGAGTGGAAATGCTTGTGGGTATTTCCAGGTGCTTTTTGCGTAGAAGCCATTGCCATTGTTTTGTTGTGGTACAAACTGTTAATCGCTTTTTTTTCCTTTCACATCATCTGGAAACCACCTGACGCTCTCTTTCTAGATGCCCTGGAGCTTCTCATCAGAGAGTTGCCCTGGAGAGACGGAAAACTAGTAAAGCTCAGACGGAGATCGAGAATGAAAATGGAACCATGGTCATAGATCTTCCAGCTACTTTATCACCCGAAGCGGACTGTTCAGGGCCGACCCTGACATCGGCGTCCCTTCCCGCCTGGACAGAGGAGCCTGGCCTGGACAACCCCGCCTTCGAGGAGAGCCCTACCGGGGACAGTACGTGTCGGCCGCCTGTGTTCCTCGCCTCTTCTCAAACCGGGCGTTGCCTTCCTCCCCACCACTCCCTGCTGCTCTCCCAACATGCGTTTTCTTTCCTCTTTAAAAAATTAATTTTGAGATATAATCCACATAGCACATAACTCACCCTTTAAAGTGCACAAGTCTGACAGTTTGCAGTTTAGAAGCAGAGCTCAGAACTTACTCTGAGGAAGGTGACCCTTCCCTCCCTCTTCTGTTTAGTCCATGATTCACTGGTTGTTAACCTGCTTCTTACTAGATGTTTGTGTGCAAACGCTTGTTGCTTCTTGACTAAGAAAACAACAACATCAAGAGCAACAAAAATAATACCGCAAATTAGGCACTCCCTGTGTCACACGTGTGCCGGACCCTTCCCATCTGTTAGCTGACTAAATGCCGCTGACGGTGCTGGGAGCTGGTTTGTGACAGGAGAGGCCTAAATCTTGAGACGAATTGGTCGGCTCGTGCCGCCGGGGAAGGGCTGGGTGTATATCTGACCCCACGGCCACGCCCGTGACTATTGCTCTGCTCTGGTGGCCGCCACGAATCTGACTGTACAGCCACTAGGAGTGAACAGAAGGCCTGTAGTCATGGATCTTGGACACGTCTTGATGGTTGGCGCTAGGCATTTATTTTTAAATATACTTTTCTTGAACAAATTCCAAATCTTACTACAAATTCAAATTTTTCCTGCCCCAGCCATAACCCTTTTCCAAGAGCCACCCCTTCTTAGAGCCTTTGGGACTCCTCTCTCACCCCGTGGCGATCACATACCACAGAGTCGTCTTTATGCTTCTTTGCACTGTTTACACGTGTTCCACCGACCAAACCGTCTCTCGTCAGTTAGGTCGAGATGACGTTCTCTTACTATTGCTCCATCAGATCACTGTGATCTGAGACGTAGTAACCGCTTGTGATAATTCGCTGATCACCTTTGGGACAAGAAATGTTTAGATAATCTTAACAGATACTTTTTGTCATTCTGCTTTCCTTATCCAGCGGTATTGCATAGTTCTTTACCATCTGCTAATGTAAGATGACTTATTTACCTGAAGATGATAACCAAAATATAAAATGTTTCTCTTTCCATCTATTTCTCTCTCTCATTTCTAACTTGGCAGCCACACAGCAGCCACTTAGTTTACCAGAAGGCGAAATCACCACAATTGAAATTCACCGGTCTAATCCTTATATTCAGCTAGGAATTAGCATTGTGGGTGGCAATGAAACGCCACTGATTAACATTGTTATCCAGGAAGTCTACCGGGATGGGATAATCGCCAGAGATGGGAGACTTCTTGCTGGAGACCAGATTCTTCAGGTATCCGTTTTAATTACTGTGTTAACTTGCGCTCTTTTGTTCTTATTCATAAGTTTAAAACAGAACATTGTGGGCTTCCCTGGTGGCGCAGTGGTTGAGAGTCTGCCTGCCAATGCAGGGGACGCGGGTTCGGGCCCCAGTCCAGGAGGATCCCACATGCCGCGGAGCGGCTGGGCCCGTGAGCTGTGGCCGCTTCACAACGGGAGAGGCCACAACAGTGAGAGGCCCGCATACCGCAAAAAAAAAAAAAAAAAAAAAAACATTGTGGTACTGTGGAACTTGAGTTGTATATAGGTTAGTTTTACTGCTATTATATGCAAAAGAAGTCAGAATTTATCTGTAATTTCTTCTGTTTCCCCATATGCATGGAATGTAGTTTTTCTCCCTACTTTATTTCCAGTCCCGCATGTGGCTGTGCTTGCAGTGCTTGGGCTCTTGGGGCCGGCTGGGCTCTTCCCGGCTTGGTCTGCAGGGCTGGCTGGTTCAGAGCTGTCCCACCCATGCTGACATCCTCTGATCCCAGATCCAGTGTTCTCATCCACCCATCACCTGCATTGTCTAGTTTACCTTCCTCTACTACACTGATTACGACCGTCTGTAAAAGACAGACCGTGCAGCACTGGTTAGTTACAATTTATACCATGGGATTTAAGCCGGAATTCAGAAACCATGCCTGTCTCCTTGGCTCCCTAGTGTGCACTCCACCCTTTAACCCTTGGTGCTACCCTCACCTTCTCTGTCAGAAGATGACATTTAAGAAAAAACAGCTATTCCCCGAAAAGAACTAGCTTGGAACAAGGTGTTGTTTTCTTAGAGGGCACGTGGGGCTGGGGGGAGAAGGAGGGGAGGATTCTTCTGTATGGGACTGGACTTCTGTGGCTACTGGCCTGGGTATTTGAGTCATACAAGTGTAGATGATAGTTGAAGCTAAAAGAAATATAAACTCCAGGAGAGAGAAGAAATACAAGGAAAACTATCTTCTAGGAACCCAAGCTCCAGGACTCCTCCCTCCTTCGTTGTTTGGTCCTCACCATGATGTGTTGACACCCACCCCTCATTCCCCCTTTCCCTGCTCCCTCTTCAGTCCAGGCCCCCACTGCTGTGTCTAACTCTGTACACACCCCACCAGACGTCCCTGCCGCCCAGCTCTCCGCTCTTCAATCCGACAAAATCACTGCCAGCTTAATATATCTGTAACTCTGCTTTCCTTGGGAAAATGTGACTAGAGCGTCACACCCAGACTGATTCATATTCACGGTCCTCTGTGGTCTCTTGCACAGCCTGTCATCTTCATCTTAACCCTTCCTTTTTGTTTCACGCATAGCAGCGGTAATGTTCTAGGCACTGTACTAGCCACTGAGAATGCAACTAAGAGCAAGGTACTCCCCCAGTCCTCATGGAATTTATAATCCAGTGGAAAAGCCAGACATGGCAGTCTTCTTGCCGCCACCTCACTCCCGATTCCAGGCTGTCCCACTGTGCTGGCTTGTCCACCTTCATCCTTAAGAGCTTTGCTCAGCCCTTCTCGCCCGTTCTGACCCCTCCTTACTTGAATTACTGACAGCGTTCACTGCTTTACTCTTCAGCTCTTGGCGTGTAATCACAGTGAACTATTTCAATGGGCTTGGCTTTGTGTGGTGATTGCAGCCGCCCTGACAGTACCAGTTGTGATGCAGATTTCTCATAGTGCTGTGCATGTCATAAGCACAGGAAATACTTGCTGAATCAGTAAAAGAGTGGACTTGGCTATAACATCCTGTTGGGAATAGCCATCTCCTTTATTAAAACAAAACTTGGACCCTCTAGGAATTTTTCCACTCCCACTTGCACGCTGCCCCTCACGGTGTGTTATTCCCACTTTAACACACTCAGGCCCCAAACCCTTCCTTCATTGCCCTTAGCAAGGCTGACACAGACTGAGCTTTCTAGCAAGGTTTTGTTTCTTACTAAATACTAAGAAGAAGTAGGGGGTACAGGAAGTGTAACCAGTCCCGCTTATATAAAATCAGCTTCCTGATCATACCGTAGCTAGCTCTTCACTGTGTTTACTAGTAAAAGATAGCTATTTACTGTATGCTGTATTTGCTGTCATTTTATGACATTAGTACTCTGGCTGTGCCAGGCTGGCAAAACCTTCCCTGTGTTCCCGACTTCCCAGCTCGCAGTCCGAGTCTGCTGGCCGCCCTGACATTTTGACACCCGGGTGGCCCAGACCAGGAGAGCCCGGTGGCTCCTGTCTGCAGCTCGTACAGCGTTCTTTCTCTCTCCCATTTTCTCCCACTTCCAGCCTCTCTATTAATAAGTGTGCATTCATTTTTGTGTTTTCTTTTTTGCTACCAGTGATGTACTAGCATTGGGTATTAACATTTGTATATATTTCTCATTCTTTTCCTAAATTCTAAAGGTAAAAACAAATGCTTTGGGTTTTTTTGTTTTGTTTTTTTGCGGTACGCAGGCCTCTCACTGTTGTGGCCTCTCCCGTTGCGGAGCACAGGCTCCAGACGCACAGGCTCAGCGGCCATGGCTCACAGGCCCAGCCGCTCCGCGGCATGTGGGATCTTCCCGGACAGGGCACGAACCCGCGTCCCCTGCATCGGCAGACTGACTCCCAACCACTGCGCCACCAGGGAAGCCCCAAATGCTTTGTTTTTATCTGCATTTCTTTGAATACCATTGAGGTTAAATAGTTTTTCAGGCTTTATTTGCTAATATATTTCAGCAGCTGGCCTTTTACTCTTCTATTTTAGAGAATTGTGTTTAGTAATATAATTGAATCCTTACAACTCAAGTAAAATTAGTTATCTGAAATTATTGACTGCATTTTTGGAAATTAACTCATAGCTATAAATTTACATTGTAGAAATTCCAAGGCACTATTATTGTTTACGGAGGCACACATATTAATATCTCTAGTAATGATCATCTTAATAAGTCCAGTTGAATGATTCAAATTGGTAAGAAAAGTAAGAACACATAACCTGGTTAATGGATTCAAAAGGATCTCTCCTACTGTGGGCCCTGACTTCTGCTCGGCCTCTGACTGGTATGCTGGAGCCAGTAAGTAAAGCCACGCCCCTTGCCCAAATGTGGAGTATTTATGGTCATTCAAAAGTAAACGCTGGGAAATAAGGCTGCTTGGAATTTTTTTACTACCTGGTTTACTACCTGGTCCAACTCTGTATAAGATACATAAATAATACAGTGAGCCCATCTGAAAATCCCCAGGAGTGGGAAAGACGGTTTATTTATAGAGCAAAGAGCTGTCAAGCTGCCTGTGCTTCTATTTCAGCAAACTGTGTGCAGTGACAGGGTGTGGCTTCGGTCTCCCCGCATCTCACACACACACACACACACCCCCCTTATTCTACTAAGTAGCCTCTTGGAAGAGGAGACACACACACACACACACACACACACAGACACACACACACAGACACACACAGACACACACACACACACACACACACACACACACACACACACACACACACACACACACACACACACACACACACACACACACCCTTATTCTACTAAATAGCCTCTTGGAAGAGGAGGCCTTTTGTGATGCAGCCTTTTGAGCAGTTTGAAGAAAAAAATTAGTTATAAATTACATCAGTGTCACTATTAAAGATAATATAACTTTTGAAGTATTTTCAGTTTGATCCATCATCAGTGACTGAGGCATGTTCAGTTTTGAAGGAAAATAATTGCAGCCATATGTTCATTGCATTGGTACAAAACACCTTTAGCCGAAGTGGTAGAGTTTACTATTGCTGGTGCTATTTTTACGAAGCCTGGAGACAGTATTTTATCTGGTCTCTGCTTTCTCTGCCTTTTGCCAGCCACCACACATTCATGAAGGAAAAAATCTTCCAGCTGTGGGATATTCCACACCTACTTCCCAAGGATACTGTGAGGCTGCATGGTTGCACACGGCTATGGCTGGATTTCAGCCAGATATTTCGTGAAGCCATTTGTGATATACCTGAATATAAGACGGAAAGCTGTGAGCCTAGAGATAGGTAGCTCTTAGCTGAGTAGCCAGAAATGATGGTTTTTGATTAATGGATTCATGTCAGGCTACTTTTTTTAGAAACTGCCTTAATTCTCTACTTGACCCTGTATTCAGTGTTTTTATTGAGGGCTTGGATGGCTACCAAATGCATAGATGTTGCAGACTGGGGAGAATAGCAACTTTGTGTATGCCATCTATGAATTTGATGACTGAATCTTTAAAGATGCCAACAGGCCAAAATCAACAAAATTCAAGTTAACGGTGTTCAAAACTATCAACCCTAGATTAACAGAAAGGGGGGAGGTCTTGCTTCACATAGATTTCATGTGAAAAAAATTTAACCTCACACCTCACCCAGAGCCTGTCACATAACTGGTGTTCAGAGCGCTGGTTCCCCCTCACTTTCACCTCAGGCAGATTCAGAGGAGCTCTCACTGTGATAAATACCAAGAACTGTGCTAATTCCTCTAACTAGGTAAATAACTGAAGGTGGGTATATTTTCTCAGTGACGTTACAGGTCCAAGGATCAGTCACTGTACTTATTTCAAGGTTATAAAGTTTAATAAGTAAATGTTCTGTATTAAATTATGCTTATTTTATAAGATATGTTACACTTGTGTGCCAGATAATTAGTGGAATTATGATTATCGGCTCTTCTTTAAAGTAAAAGTCACTCATCTAATATAAGGCTGTATACTTGAGTGCACCACTTTCCTTAAAACTGTTTTCTCTAGCTTAAGTGTATTTCATTTTGGAAAAGTAACTTTGTAATCCAGTAGCACTTCAGTTTCTGTCCCACTAGAACTAGTCTTTCATGAGCACTTGCCCTGTCTGATGTTGTCTAGTCGTGCACTTCCTGACCCTGTGAAGTGGATGGTAAACACGTTTTACAGGTGAGGAAACAAGTTCTGTAATTTGCCCGAGGTTATCCAGTTATACGGCAGAACCAAGGACCCTCATTCAAGACTATCATTAAAGCCTGTGATCTTGACGACTATTCTCTACTTAATGCTAGTCACTGTAAGTTAATTTTAGGAACGCTGTACGTTTTAAAATGTCTTTGGAGTGCTTGTCTTTGTAAGTAACGATTGTGTATCATTTTCACAACGTCAGTTTCCTTCGGAACCCTTATATGAACATTGCTACAAGCTGGGAGGATAAAAAGATTGTCACGCTTCGGCCGTCACCCTCTTTTCCAGGTCAACCACCACAACATCAGCAGCGTGTCCCACAACCACGCCCGCGCCGTGCTGTCGCAGCCCTGCAGCACGCTGCACCTCACTGTGCTCCGGGAGAGACGCTGCGGCGGCCGCGCGCACAGCCGCCCCGTGGGCGGCTCACCCCCGGAAGAGGTTTTCCAGGTGGTTCTTCACAAACGGGACTCTGCCGAACAGCTCGGCATCAAACTCGTCCGAAGGACCGACGAGCCGGGCGTCTTCGTCCTCGACCTGCTGGAAGGGGGGCTGGCGGCGCAGGACGGCAGGCTGAGCGGCAACGACCGGGTGCTGGCCGTCAACGGCCACGACCTGAAGCACGGGACACCCGAGCTGGCTGCCCAGATCATCCAGGTGAGCCCCCTCGCGCCCGCTCCAGGCCCTCAGCCTTCCTGCCGTCGCGCAGCCTTGGTTCTCACTAGCAGGGGACACAGGGATCCAGGGGGTGCTTGAGACTTCGCTGGACAGTCGAGCACAGCTACCTAATTCTTCACAGTCCACACCAGTCTAAGCTCAGCCCAGGTGACTCCCTTCTGGTGTGCACACCCATGAACTTGTAGGCGGGCTGTTTCTGGAGGAAAGGCCCTAGGTTTCACGTGGCAGATGGCAGTGTCCACACTTGACAAGGGAGAAGGTGAGACCCCCAAGGAGCTGTGGTCACCGAGGGTGTAGCTCACCTGGTCTCTTCACTCACCTCTCACCTTTACTGCACAATCCATGAAAATGAGGGGGAAAATCACCTTTTATTCAGAGCAACTTATTTCTATAGTGCCTTTTTTTTTTTTTAAAGGAATTCAGAGCATTTCAAACACATAATATTGTCCTCACAGTATCTCTGGAGGTAGTCATGATTAGAGAAAAAACATGTTTTTAGTAAGAGCATCAAAGCAGATACATTAAAACCATCCGAGAAGATCTCTGCAGCGTGCTGTGGCGTTTAACGTGGCTGTCTCCTGCAGCCTTGTACGAGGGTGAAGCAAAATGGGAGCGTTTAAGCGAGCACCACACACACTACCAGTGGAAACCATGCATTAGTTAATATAACCGAACTTTTGGAATTAAGGTCGGTTGATAGTCACGAAAATAGGTATATATATATACATAGAATCAAATAACAATGAGATGTTAACACTAAGAAAACCCACGTCTCACTCCCCTTTAACCTACTGCCTTTTCTCCCACTTTTTGGTTCAGTATAGCCTTAAGGAAACACACACACACGCTCACAGCCATATTGCATTGAGAGGCGGTTCAGGTATTGGTTTTATTTCATAGACTCGAGGCTTAAAAAAATTGAATGCCTTGAAATCCCCTCAAATCAGAGGCAGCATTCGGGGCACCAGGAGCTTTACCTGTGGATCACGCCAGCCGCTGCACTGCTGAGATCAAGTTCATCTTGCGGGGGGCAGGGGGAGAAGAAGAAAGTTAATCCATTTTGGGGATTTGTTAACAGAAATAGGCAAGTCGAGTGGACTTTCTGAAGTGAGAAGTCCGATCAGTAAGATGGAAAGGAAGAGAGAAATATATTGCCTGTATGTATTTCAGGCAATGTTACAGTACACTAATTCCTAAATAGATGGTCCTTACTAGATTTCTAACCAAAATGTAGAAAATATAGTTACACAGGTAGAAAACACATTTAAAATTTTTCATAATATATTTTATTTGGATTTTTATAATGCAAATAGTTGCATATTTTGTGCTGTGATTTTTCCCAGACTATAGAAAACTCAAGTTGCTCAACTTCTTTTTGAAAAAAAATGAAGTCTTATTGAGGATTATAAAAATAACACATACTGCATGTCTAAAAAGGAGCACACTGAAGACAAAACACTGAAAAGAAGTTACAATCAAATCCAGTCTAAACACCCCAAGCTGTATCAATGTTAAGTGTTTGGAGGACATCCTTACAAACTTTTGAGTGTGTATGTCCACAGATAGATACAAATTTACACAATACTTACACACGTGCTTATCTTGTAAATTCTGAGTTTGCAACTTTGTCAGCAGTATGTTGTGAACTTCTCACCATGAAAGTGTAGAACCCCATCATGATCTTTACTAGCTGATTCAATGTTCCCCTATTGACAGACTTTCATGTTTTGTTTTCATTTTAAGACATTTTGCTAAACTTCCCTCCAGAAAGATCAGATCATACCAATTTATACTCCCAGCATCAGAGTGTACTACTCAACTATGACTTAAGCGTATTGTTATTTGAACATCTTGCATTTTTAAAAATCTTGAATTTAACAGAACTTTTTTTGCTGTGTTTGAATCCCTGACATATTAGATGTGCAGTCTGTTTAAAGTCAGCCTAAACCCAAATGTTGGTCCATCATTAAAGTCCTAAATGCCCACTTCCATCACATGCACAGAATTTTGTCTTTCAAAAAATCTAGAATGATTAAGGATTTGTTTCTATTAATAATAGGTTTTGCATATGCAGGGGTTTTCCAGTGAAAGTTGAAATACTAATTAGAGTATTTGGTGGTTATGAGGCAGTAAGCAGTAATGAAACTAATTCTGTACATGTACATTGAAGTAAAGTCACAGATGGAGCGTCTCGCCACTTCACGCCGTGCAATCACATGATGTGAAGTGTGAGAATTTTCAACATCAGGATTCTACTCTGTATTTACCCCTTAGATCAAGTACCCAGACTCTGTGCTTTGGGAATCTGGCCACGTATTGATTTTCTTTCAGTTATTTTGAGAAACTTGTTTGAAATTTAGTTGAATAAAATGCTTGAATAAGCAAATGTTTTTTAGGTGGACATAAAAATTAACACTTATTCTCCAGTTTAAAAACTAAAAATAATACAGTGATATATGTCAATTTATCTCAATAATACTTGGGGAAAGAACTGAAAATAGTGATTTCTTAACATTACTGACTGTAATCATGGGGGAGGTCCCCACTTTCTACCACAATTCCTTGAAAGCAGGCCATCATAATTTCCCATAGGAGTAATAATGCAATTGGGAATTGTGGTCATGACCAAGAGTCACCTTCAAATAAATCAGGCCTGTACTTTAAAAGCAAAGATAAAATAACTTTTAAAAATAGATGTACATCTACGTTTAAAATATATACGGATATAGATAATGGGCCTCTAAATTTAAAATGATAGTCACAAACCTCTAATACGATAATTAACACAGGTGTGTGTGCAATATTTATATAAATACAATCTTATACAGGATCTCTAGAATCATTCTTTCCAGGATTATTTAAGCTGATGTCCTATTTTTGACTCAAACTTCTAGCAAACAGAAACAAAGCTGTGCATAGTTTCACTGATTATTACTTCCAAAATAGCCACCATGGAATATATTTGTAAAGTCGCAGTGGATTTTAATCAGGTTTCGAATCAGTTCTTCCTCTTTTATTCTTTTCTTTGCTCTCTCCCTCACAACGCCAAGGCCAACCTTGAAGGGGCAGAGAAGTATCAGAAGAAAGTTACCCTTCAGGAAATCATGGGGAAAGAACAAGGGCAGTTTGCTTTGCCTGGGTTGTGTGGAAGCGGGCTTGGGGAGAGTCTGTCCAAGAGCCGTGCACATGCGTCTCAGCTGCAGACGTCTTAAAACATGAGCTCACGAGAAGAGCTCCCTTCTCCGACCACCGGGTGCCTGCAGTCCCCCCCAGGCAAGGCACTGGCTCGGTGAGGAGTGCCTGTGCTTTGTGAAATGAGAAGCATCGTTAATGACTGGCAGTCGTGTCTGTGTGTTTTCTCCAGGCTAGTGGCGAGAGGGTGAATTTAACAATTGCTAGACCAGGGAAGCCCCAGCCTGGAAACGCTGTCCGAGAAGCAGGAACTCAGAGCAGCCAGCACCACGCACAGCCGCTGCCTTACAACAGACCCAGCTCACATAAGGTAAGGTGCCTTGTTTGTGGTTCTTAATTCATCCACCCTCAAAGGATGATCATTACAAGCTGGGAGGATTTATGAGGGCTGTTAACTCTGTTGGAGAAAGTGCACTAGGTGTTTGTTTGGGATGCGCAGTGTGTTTTGCTGCCTTGGAGAGTGACTGCATTGTCTCAGTCCCTCAACCAGTAGAGTTTCTTGGTGGGGAAGGACCCTCTGCCAGGTGATTGATGAGAAATGTTTGACTGTCCAGAAAAATCTTCGGTTTGTTTAGTTCTGCTTGAAAGTGGGGTTTATCTCGGCTTACTCATTTAAATGTGACAGTTGGTTATGTAACTGAAAAAGCATAGTGAAGACAATGATTGACAGCCTGTACTTAGCAACTGGATAGCTTGCCTACAACAGAATTAGATATGTGCATATTAAACATATAACTCATAAACTTCGATAGCTACATGTATAGCATATTTTTTGTTATATGAATAGTATAGGAAGACTACCCTAAATATTTTAAAATTCCTGTATGTTGAGGATTTTCCCTGCTTCTTCAGTATTTTACCGGTTTTATGATATATACCAAGGTCATTTACCTGTGCTGAGAATCTTGATACTGTCTCACTTTAGTTGCAGAAATTTAAAAAGGGTGGTAGTTCATTCTTCTTTTTTTTTTGGTAGTTCATTCTTGATATTGTTTCCTTCATTTGAGCTCACTTTCTGGTAGGCTGGGGTTTCTTTGGTTTTTTTGTTTCCTTTTTTTTCGGCTGAGCATGTGGGATCAAACCCGTGCCCCCTGCAGTGGAAGCACGGAGTCTTAACCACTGGACCACCATGGATGTCCCAGGCTGGGGTTTTTAAAATGATGTTTACTCAACTGTGTGAAAATACAAGCTAAATATGAGCTTCCAAAGTCCTTCTCTTTAAGTAAAATTGTAAGTTACTAAACAAAAACATCTGTTGGTCTGCTTAAAACCACAGGAAGTTCCCTGTGTGCTAAAATGACTTCTTAATGTAAGTACAGTATTTGAGAGAATACTTACCTTTGGAATGTCACAGGTACCCTAAGAAAGCATCCCTTAAAGGCACAAGTACTTTTCGCCCATCAGGTTTATCTGGTTTTCAGAGCTCAAGTAGAGACTTGTCACTGGTCTTTGGTTTAGTTAATATTTTTAAGAAAATGTAACCACAGACTTGTTCTCATTTCTGAACTGAAACTGAAAGTATGAAGGAAACCTATAATATTGCCTTCATGATGATGACTATGAAAAAGGAGTTATTGTTTTGGAGTTTTGAATAGTTTCATATGGCTTGTCCTTTATGCATTACATATATATTCCTAAAATTACAATATAAGGCAAAAATTGATTATTGACCCTTTTATGTCACTGAATTTTACAGTAATTTGAACATGAGTGTCTATGACATGATTTTTAAGACAATTTTTAAAACTGTACTTAGTCATCCCAACGTTCATATAGAGAACTCTGCTTATTTGTTTGGGGAACATATTCTTCTCTCAACTCTGCTGCTCTTATTGTCTTTAACTTTCTGTGACAACGTTTTAAATAGTAATGCTGAATTTATTCTTATTCTGTGTACTCTGCAACTCTTATTGGTTAGAACAGCCACATGAAATGTACTTTTAAGTGTTAGCTATTTGCTACTAATATACTGCATTTGTTATATAAAATCCTGATTTAGAAAAATAAGGGTCTCCTAGGGAAAATAAACAGATTCACCAGAAAACGTGTTCAGATGATTATAATCATCATTAAAAATTACAGTATACATTAGCCTGCTACTAGGCCTCTGAGGTAGCTGCTTAGATAAACATTTGTATGATTTAGAACTTTCCTTGAAGTATTCTGAGTATAATCTTTGAAGTCTGGTTTGGTTCCTGAGGAAAAAATAATGTATATATATATATCTGAGCCATCTAGAGGAATAAAACTGCCACCTTTAATTGATTAAATACCTGCAAGCCAAAACTGCTTATAAATACACTCGAGACTGAGTTTACATGCGTTGTCTTCATAATAAAGTGGGTTCTGCCCGGTTTATACTAAGACAGATTTCATACCTTGAAACAGGAGACTGCCTTAGGACATTTCCACGTTTTCTACTAGGTCATAACATTCTCTAGAAACACCAGGCTGTTACTGCAGGTGGTTGCCTTAATAACATTTCAAGAGTACATGGATTCCAGGACCAGAGAAAGGGAGATGGGCCTGCAGTTCCAAGGCCTGAGTCACAGATTGTCAGCACTTTAAAATAATGTCACTAAGGAATGTTATAATTCTGTAAAGGTAACTCATATTTCTATTGTTGATATTGTTAATAATGTTATTATCTACATTTTCTCAGAGCTGATAAATGTTGGAAACCTTTTGAGACATTAGCTTCCACTGTTACACTTAACAGGACAGTAATCATGTGGTGTGGGGACATATAAACAATATGTATACATATTATGTGCACATATGCAAAGCATATGTTTATATATTTGCATCTGCTCAAATCCCTATGCAGGAACTTACAGTTGTATTTTTTGGGGCAAGTTACATGACCTCTCTAAGTTGTTTCCTCATCCACAAAATGGGGCCAATGATAGTACTTACTTTTCAGGACCACTCTGAAGATTAATGAAATGACGCATGTAAAGCTGTGAGCTTTTTGCACATAGTTAAGCCTTCGATAAATGTTATTTTAATATTCGTATTGCATATGTACACCTTGATTTTGTTGAATTCTAATTCAGAAAAGTGGTATTTTAGATTCTCCTTTTCTTCCAGGAGTATCTCAGTAACAGGTAACAGTAACAAATGTCAGTAAAAATAGCTTTTCCCTGAGAATATAGTTTGTTGGGGATTTCCCTGTGATTAACTTCAAAAATTCAATTATTTCATATCCTTTTATCTTTTCACAAATTTTGAAGGTAGATTTGCACCTGCTTCACGATTGAGTGCTCTGATAACCCTTGTTAGTCAGAATCAGAAGAGAGCTCTGTAGCTTTTTTCTGGCAGTTAGTAAAATCCACACTTTTATACTATGTCAACTTTTCTCTCAAAGAATATAGGAGAAAAGTGGAAGTAAAATTAATTGGCTTCTTCAGAATCTTAAAATTGAAATGCATTATTTACTTTTATATTTGGGCTGAAGGTAATTATACAAATGATATGCTTATTTTACTTTGACTTCCCCTATGTCAACAGTCCTGAGTTTTTATAGTCCTGTGAAAATACAGTAGTCCAAAGTTTGCCATTGTGATCCACAGGGCTCATGGGCCTCTGAAGAACTGTGTATTGCTTTCAGTTCTATAGTGATTTTTTTTTTTAATGACTTTAAAATTGCCACGTTATGTCTTTACTTTAGCTGTCATTACTTCAACTATATATATTATTCATTATCCAATAAATTTTTCCTCTCATGTTCAGGATCTTGCCCAGTGTGTTACATGCCAAGAAAAACACATTACTATAAAGAAGGAACCACACGAGTCCCTTGGAATGACAGTAGCTGGGGGCCGAGGAAGTAAAAGTGGCGAACTGCCCATCTTTGTGACCAGTGTGCCACCTCATGGCTGCCTTGCACGTGATGGCAGAATCAAGAGAGGTAAGCTAGGATCTTGTACAGTTTCACCACATCTCCCAAAGTCAACTCACATTTTTAAAAATAATGTCTACAAAGTTTCCTATTAAACATGGCTTTTTAAAATCCTTTAAAATGTCCTGTACATAATGGAAGCATAAAGCCTCTCTATATAAGGTTAGAAAAATGCCTAACATAAAGGGAGATTGCTGAAGCTTAATAATCTTTCTAACAGTTACTCTGACTGTTGGATTATTTTATGTTGGAAAAGACCCTCTAAGAGATTTATGCTTCCAGCATTATGGTAGACCAGATACTTTGAAGGATCATCTCACTGAAATACACTTGTTGCTTATTAAAAAGGTGTCTGGGTGGGAGGAGGATCACAGAAGAGGTGGAGCAGAGACAAACTTAATAAAAAGGAGTGGTTTTTAGGGATTAATTCATTCACAATTTCACAACCCCCATTGATTGATACTATATAATTTGTGTGGGTGGGGGTGGTAGTGGTAACAGTAGCATTCTCCATACACTTGGTTCATATGGAAAAGTGAGTCTTGAAAGCTATTTCTCCAAAAATGAAGTCATACACAAAAATTAACTGATCCAAGACCTAAATGTAAGAGCTAAAACTTTTAGAAGAAAATCAAGTGTAAACCCTCATGGCCTTGGCTTATGCAACAGATTAATCAATGGTTATCATAGATATGACACCAAAAACACAAGCAATAAAGACATAGAAACAGATTAATCAATGGTTATCATAGATATGACACCAAAAACACACGCAATAAAGACATAGAAACAATCAAACTAAAAGCTCGTTCTTTGAAAAGATGAACAAAATTGATAAACCTTTAGCCAGACTCAAGAAAAAAAGGGAGAGGGTCTAAATCAATAAAATTAGAAATGAAAAAAGGAGAAGCCACAACCAACACAACAGAAATATAAAGGACCGTAGAGACTACTACAAGCAACTCTGTGGCAATAAGGGACAACCTAGAAGAAATGGACAAGTTCTTAGGAAAGGTGCAATCTCCCAAGACTAAACCAGGAAGATATAAAAAAATGAACAGACCAATTACAAGTACTGAAATTGTATCTGTCATTAAA
Organism: Globicephala melas; assembly: GCF_963455315.2. Classification (NCBI taxonomy): domain Eukaryota; kingdom Metazoa; phylum Chordata; class Mammalia; order Artiodactyla; family Delphinidae; genus Globicephala; species Globicephala melas. The sequence continues at coordinate 4,901,158 of NC_083331.1, read as the reverse complement.
AAACTCCCAATAAACAAAAGTCCAGGACCAGATGGCTTCATAGGAGCATTCTATCAAACATTTAGACAAGAGTTAACACCTATCCTTCCAAAACTATTACCAAAAATTGCATTCTGTGAAGCCACCATCACCCTGATACCAAAATCAGACAAAGATACCACAAAAAAGGAAAATTACAGGCCAATATCACTGATGAACATAGACTCAAAAATCCTCAACGAAATACTAGCAAACTGAATCCAACAGTACATTAAAAGGATCATACACCATGATCAAGTGGGATTTATCCCAGGGGTGGAAGGATTTTTCAGTGTCCACAAATCAATCTGTGTGATACACCACATTAACAAATTGAAGGATAAAAATCATATGATCATCTCAATAGATGCAGAAAAAGCTTTTGACAGAATTCAACATCCATTTATGATAAAAACTCTCCAGAAAGTGGGCACGGAGGGAACCTACCTCAACATCATAAAGGCCATATATGACAAACCCACAGCTAACATCATACTCAATGGTGAAAAGCTGAAAGCATTTCCTCTAAGATCAGGAACAAGACAAGGATGTCCACTCTCGCCACTTTTACTCAACATAGTTTTGAAAGCCCTAGCCACAGCAATCAAGAGGAGAAAAGGAAATAAAAGGAATCCAAATTGGAAAAGAAGTGAAACTGTCATTGTTTGCAGACGACATGACACTATACACAGAAAATCCTAAACGTGCTACCAGAAAACTACTACAGCTCACCAATGAATTCGATAAAGTAGCAGCATACAAAATTAATACACAGAAATCTGTTGCATTTCTATACACTAACAGTGAAAGACCAAAAAGAGGAATTAAGGAAACAATCCCAATTACCACTCCATCAAAAAGAATAAAAATACCCAAGAATAAACCTACCTAAGGAGGCAAAAGACCTGCACTCTGAAAAATAAGACACTGATGAAAGAAATCAAGGATGAGACAGATGGAAAGATATACCATGTCCTTGGATCAGAAGAATCAATACTGTCAAAGTGACTGTACTACCCAAGGCAATCAACAGATTCAGTGCAATTCCTGTCAGATTACCAATGGCATTTTTCACAGAACAGTAAATTTTAAAATTTGTATGAAAACACAAAATGCCCCGAATAGCTAAAGCAATCTTGAGAAAGAAAAATGGAGCTGGAGGAAACAGGCTCCCTGACCTCAAACTATACTATAATGCTACAGTAATCACAACAGTGTGGTACTGGCACAAAAACAGAAATATAGATCAACGGAACAGGATAGCCCAGAAATAAATACACGCACTTATGGTCTGTTAATCTACAGATGGCCAAAAGGCATGTGAAAAGATGCTCAACGTCACTAATTACTAGATATCACCTCACACCAGTCAGAATGCCCATCATCAAAAAGTCTACAAATAATAAATGCTGGAGAGGGTGTGGAGAAAAAGGAACCCTCCCTACAGTGTTGTTGGGAATGTAAATTGGTACAACTACTATGGATAACAGTATGGAGATTCCTTTAAAAAATAAAAATGGAGCTACCATATCCTGCAATCCCATTCCTGGGCATGTATTTGGAGAACATCATAATTTGAAAAGATATGTGCACCCCGATATTCATATCAGCACTATTTATAATAGCCAACACATGGAAGCAACCTAAGTGTCCATCAACAGATGAATGGATAAAGATGATGTGGTACATATTACAATGGAATATTACTCAGCCATTAAAAAGACGAAATAGTGCCAGTTGCAGCAACATGGATGGACCTAGAGATCCTCATACTAAGTGAAGTCATACAGAGAAAGGCAAATATCATATGACATCAACTTATATAGGGAATCTAAAAAAAATACAAGTCAACTTATTTACAAAACAGACTCACAGACTTTGAAAACAAACTTATAGTTACTGAAGGGGAAACATGGTGGGGAGGGATAAATTAGGAGTTTGGGATTACAGAACCCTTATAGCTCAATAATAAAAGACAAATAACCCAATTTAAAAATGGGCAACTGATCTGAATAGACATTTCTCCCAAGAAAATACACAGATGGACAATAATCACTTGAAAAGATACTCAGTGACATTAGTTATTGGGAAATGCAAATTCATCGCTAGGATGAATATAGAAAAAAAAGACAATAACATTTGGCAAGGATGTAAAGAAATCGAGACTCTCATATATTTGCCAGAGAGAATGTAAAACAGTACAACTGTGTTGTAAAACAGTTTAGCAGTTCTTCAGAAAGTTAAACAGTTGTCACATGACCCAGCAATTCCATTCCTAGTGAAATGAAAGCATGTTCACACAAAAACTTGTACGTGAAGGTTTATAGCAGTATTTTCCATAATAGCCAAAAAGTAAAAACATCCCAAATGTCCATTTACTGGTGAATGGATGAAGAGACTGTGATTTATCCATACAATGGAATATTACTTGGCCATAAAAAGGAATGAAATATTGACACATTGTACAATATAAATGAATCTTGGAAACATGCTAAGTAAAAGAAGCCAGTCAGAAAAGACCACATGATTCCATTTATATGAAATATCCAGAAAAGGCAAATCTATAGAGATGGAAAGTAGATTAGCAGTTGTTTAGGACTCAGGGAAGGGAACTGATTACTAATGGGTACAGGGTTTTGGGGGTGGTGATAAAAATTTTCTAAGAATGACATGATGGTTGTACAACTCTGTGACTATAAAACCATAAAATTACAGACTTTGGTATATGAATTATATCTTTAGAAGGCTTTTTAAAAGTTAGTTATTTGTTCTGTTGTGGAATTTGAGGTAATTTTATTTCCTTCTTGTTATTTTATGTTTTCGAAGTTTTCTACAAAGAGAATGTTTTGCTTTAATAATCTGAAAAATGATGAATTGGGGGAGGATTTTCCGTGGGCTTTCTTAGTACAAACATTTGTGCTTCCTATAAAACTAATCCTTTTCCTTCCTAACCTTTTATATGAGCCTCATTGCTCTTTTTTATTATATTACTTGGCAGAGCAACAAAGACTAGTTTTCTTCTTCAAGCAGGACATGTTCAAATCACAAGTTTCATTTCTTTGTGTAGGCCCAAGGGTATCTTCTCTACATACTGAGATGATTGCACTGAGTGAACTATGTAGGGCTGTCTAGATGTATAAAACCGTATCAGTATAAAGTAGAATATATTAAAAATTCCCTTCTAAGAGCAAAAGATCAAATCACTTTCTAATTGGAAGGAAGGGTAAGAAGAGAAATGAAGGTGCCCAGGGCCCGTCCACAGCTATACCAGGGCTGATGATGTGGACCCCAACTGCATTCCAGAGCCTCGAGCCAAACCTTTTCCTACATATTATTACATTGTTTAAAATTTTGGAATTGTTTAAAATTTTTGAATTGTTTTGGAGTGTTGTCCATGAATTGGATTTTTCCTCAGTATTCTAAGAATTATAAAGAGAAAAATGGTCTTTTCCCTTATTATGTCATCTGAGTTTTTGGAACTAACCTTTGTTAATTAGTTTACAGATAACAGGATTTACAGGGAAGTACTCACTTGGTGGCTCATTTTTCTTGCTCCCTTATTTGAACAGGTGACATCTTGTTGAATATCAATGGCATCGATTTGACCAGTTTAAGTCACAGTGAGGCTGTGGCTATGCTGAAGGCCAGCGCCACGTCACCCACGGTGGCCCTGAAAGCACTGGAGGTGCAGGTTGTGGAGGAGGCCACCCATGGCCCAGATGAGCAGCCCAGCACTGTCAGCGAGAATGAGTATGATGCCAGCTGGTCCCCGTCATGGGTCATGTGGCTTGGGCTGCCCAGGTACTGCAGCTTTTCTGTTGTTTTATGGAAAATTGCAATTGCAATTGCAATCTTCATCGGGGTAGCACAGCAAATTAAGAACGAAGCTGAAAAGACTTACCTCTGTTTACAAAAATAAATAAAGCTATTCTGTTCATTCCTACAAAAGGCTCCCCAGTGGGCCAGCTATGAGATTGGGTGGTCAGTCTCTTGCTTAGAACAGCTTTACCAACATTCACTCTGATACATGCTTAGACTTATGTGCATTTTTTCACCGGAAAAAAATAGGTCAAAGTGTGGGGCCTTTCCCTATCCCAGAAGTCTTTCTAAAAGCCCTACTCTTCTTACAAAGGAGTGTAAAACGGAGTTTTTATTGGACATAAGAGTCTTTAGGCCACACCCTTGCTGTTCAAGCGTTACTGCTCTTGACCCCCTTTAGGAGGAGGTCACAGCTCATGACCGGCTCACCAGACAGGACATTCTGTAGTTGGTCGGTGTCTGGTCGTGAGACATTTTGGAACCTCCAGGTGGTAGTTGTGTAATTTGGTACTGAGGTAGAGAGGATGTGAATTACCATCTTCATTTGTTTCCAACTCAGTTTAGATTCTTATTGTACAGAAGAATCCTGAAACTGAAATACGATGAAACGTTTTGACTTTTAAACTGGTATGAAAATGACTGATTCTTTAAGCAATAAGAATATGCCCGTTTCTGAGCCATCTAGCTTCATGTGGAATAAATTTATAATAACTAGCATTTATACAGTGCTATATGGTTTATAAAGTACTTTCACATGAAGAATAACACAAAAAGCAAGGATACTATTGGATTTCATTTATTAATTTAACTTGCTGACTTGTCCTCTCAGTTAAAAGAAGAAGAAAAAAAAAGTAAGAGGGCATAAAACTGTAATAGAATAACTGTTTCAGGGAACTCTAGGGCCCCTGTGGAGAGATTTTTCATGACAGAGATGATTAACTGCTTCATATATTTAAAAACTGATTTTTTTCCCCATTAAAAAGTCAACATAGATTTAAATGGTTCCTATTCAACTCCTGCAGACATGCCATCTAAGTTGTGAGGTGTCAGCTGTCAGAAGGAACCTAACTGATCTTATTAAACACTCAGCCCAGAACTTTGTGTGTGAAGTTGTACCCTCATGCTGAGCAGTTCTGCCCAAGTGCCCAACTCCGCTGCTGCACAGGCCGAGACCAACGGCGTCCTGGAGAAACCCCCATGCTTCTTGTAGCTTTCCTTATTTGTTATTCCAGGCTAGTTTTGGGGTATCTCTTCCTTTGTTCAGAGCAGTTTCTGATGTGCCAGGAAGAATAACAAAGATTTTAGATGAGAAGTGCACAGGATAGTACAAGGCAATCTACAGAGTCGATGCAATCCCTATCAAATTACCAAGGGCATTCTTCACAGAACTAAAAAAATTAAAAAGTTGTATGGAAACACAAAAGACCCCAAATAGCCAAAGCAATCCTGAGAAGGAAAAATGGATAAGTGATCAAGATGGCGAAGTAGTAGGACGTGAAGCTCACCACCTCCCACAAATACATCTACATGTGGAACAATTCTCACAGAGTATCTACTGAATGCTGGCAGAAGACCTCAGACTGCTGAAAGGGCAAGAAAATCTTCACATAACCAGGCAGGACAAAAGAAAGAGAAAAAGAAAGTGAGACAGGAATCAGGACAGGACCTGTGCCCCTGGGAGGGAGCTGTGAAAGAGGAAAGGTTCCTGCATCCTGGGAGGCCCCCTCACCAGCGGGAAGATTAGCCAGGACAGAAGGGGAGCTTCAGAACCTCAGAGGAGAACGCAGCAGCTGGTTTTATGGCAGCCAGAGCAGTGGGAAGACTGCACAGATGGTCAGTGCCACCACCCTGCACTCCCCAGCCTGAGACACATGTCTGCCCGTACAGGTGGATGCTGGAACTTGGCCTTTGGAGATCAGACCTGGGGAGAGGACTGGGGTTGGCTGTGCAGAAACAGCCGTGGGGGGTGGGGGGCTGACATCTACTGTGACTGCACCTGAGGGTATACATGGAGGAAGCCTGGGCCACCTCAGAGGCCAGGCACCGTTGTTTGGGGGATGCACAAGGGGAGGGGCAGGACCTTGCACTGTAGCCTTTTCCCCTGTGTGTGCGCTCAGAGGTCAGGACACTGCCTGCACAGGCTCCAGGAGCAGTAGCAAGCCGCCTCCTGCCCAGACGCCAGGAGCAGTCACAAGCCACTGCCACGTCCCTCCTGGACTACAGGAGTGGTTGTGAGCTACCTCCGCTCCCATCGTGTGCTCCAGGGGTGAGGCTGAGCTGCCACCACCACCCAGAATCCCAGGACCAGGCATCAGCACACTCCCTATCAAGGGGATAATGATCAGCACATGCTGAGGAAACAGGCGACATACATCCATACTAAAAACCACCCTCGCACCAAGTATATTAAACCCACACACGCTACACAGCAACGCCCCTAAATATAAATAGCGCTCCAAGGCCACAGAGTAAGAGATATAGGACTAAATATAAAAAATACAATATAAGAAATGTAAGTAACATGAAGAAGCAGAGGAACCACTCCCAATTAAATGACCAAGAGAATTCCCCAGAAAGAACAAACAATGAAACAGACCTCTTCAGTATTTTCATTATCTCCTTGTTGAAATGGGTGTCTATTAGACTGAAGGAATGAAGAAAGGCTGTGGACAGAAATGCAGAGTACTGTAAAAATGAGCCAGAAACTATAAAGAGGAACCAAGAAAAATAAGAAAACTCATTTGCAGAGATGAAAGCTGAGCTAAAGGCAATGAACAACAGAATGAATAAGGCAGAAAAACGAATAAGTGACCTGGAAGGTAGAATAATGAAAATCACCCAATCAGGACAGCAGACAGAAAACCAAACGAAAAATAATGAAAGCAATATAAGAGACGTATGGGATAAAGTGGGCCAATCTACTTATAATAGGAATTCCAGAAGGGGAAGAAACAGAAAAGGGGACCGAAATGTATTTGAAAAAATTGTGGCTGAAAACTTCCCAAACCTAAAGAAGGAAACAGATATCCAGGTACAGGATAAACAAGATAAACCCAAACAGACCTATACCAAGACATATTATAATAAAAATGGCACAAGTTAAAGAGAAGATTCTAAAGGCAGCAAGAGAAAAAGAGTTAATAATAAAGGAAGCCCCCATAAGGCTATCAGCTGATTTCTCTACAGAAACATTGCAGGCCAAAACGGAGTAGCAAGATTTCAAAGTCCTGAAAGGGAAAAATATGCAACCTAGGATACTCTACCCAGCAAGATTATCATTTAGAATAGGAGAGATAAAGAATTTCTCAGACAAGCAAAAACTAAAAGAATACAGCAATACTAAACCTATCCTAAAGGAAATATTGAAAGGTCTTCTCCAAATGAAAAAGAAGAATCTATAGAAAAGAAAGTCACAAGTGGAAAGTAAATCACTTAAATAAGCCAGTACACAGATTAAAAAAAAAAATTCTGTGAAAGTGATGATAAACACAATGAACAGCAAAAGGATGAACATGAAGATGTAAAAGAGGACACCAGAATCATAAAACGTGGGGGAGGAGAGTAAGAAAATGTAACCTTTTTTTCCTAGAATGTGTTTGGCAGTCATAATATAGGCTCAATCTAAGGCAAATAGATACAGGAAGGGGGTAACATACTTGAAAAACAGGGTTAACCACAAATCTAAAGTATACAATAGATTCACAAAAACCAAAGAGAACATAAGTATAATACAAAAGAAAATCATTAAACCACTAAAGAAAAAGGGACAAAGAAGAAGTATAAAACCAATGAGAAAACAAGGTTTAAAATGGCAGTAAATACGTATCTATCAATAATTACCTTAAATATCAATGATTAAATGCTCCAATCAAAAGACACAGAGTAGCAGATTGGATTAAAAAAAAAAGAGCCCACAATATGCTGCCTACAGGAGACCCACTTTAGGGCAAAGGACACATACATTGAAAGTGGGGGAATGGAAAAAGATATTTCACGCAAATGGAAATGGCAAGAAAGCGGGGGTTGTAATACTCAGACAGACTAGACTTTAAAACAAAGGCCGTAAAGAAAGATAAAGAAGGACACTATATAATGATAAAAGGATCAGTACAAGAAGAGGATTTGACACTAATCAACATATATGTATGTACCTATTGTAGGAGCACCCAAATACATAAATACTAACAAACAAAGGGAGAAATGGACAGGAATACAATAACAGTAGGAGACTTTAACACCCCACTCACATCAGTGGACAGATCTTCTAGACAGAAAATCAGTAAAGCAATAAAGATCCTAACTGATAGAACAGAACAGTTAGACTTCATTTATATATTCAGGACATTACAACCAAAAAACCCCAGAATACACAATTCTTTTCAAGTACACATGGAACATTCTCTAGGATTGACCACATACTAGGGCAAAATACAAGCCTCATCAAATTTAAGAGTATAGAAATTATCTGAAGCATCTTTTCTGACCACAATGGCATGCAACTAGGAATTAACCACAGAAAAATAAATGAGGGGGGAAAAATGGTTACATGGAGACTAAACAATATGCTACTAAAAAACCAGTGGGTCAACAAGGAAATCAAAGAGGAAATTAAAAAATACCTTGAGATAAATTACAATGAAAACAACCATACAATATCTACGGGATGCAGCAAAAGCAGTTCTCAGAGAGAAGTTCATAGCAATACAGGCCTTCATCTCAAACAACCTAATAAAAGAATAAGAAGGACAAACAAAACCTAAAAAGATCGGAGGGGAAATCAATAAAATAGAGATTAGAAGAACAATAGAAAAATAATCAGTAAAACTAAGAGCTGGTTCTTTGAAAGGATCTGGCCAGGCTCACCAAGAAGAAAAGAGAAAGAACCCAAATATCCAAAATAAGAAATGAAGAAGGAGACATAACAATAGTGCAGAAATACAAAAACCATAAGGGAATACTATGAACAATTATATGCCAACAAATTCAACAACCTAGAAGAAATGGACAAGTTTCTAGAAACAAACAGCCCACCAAAACTGAATCAAGAAGAAATAGGTAATCTGAACAGAGCAGTCACTAGAAGTGAAATAGAATCTGCAGTTTTAAAGTTCACTACAAACAAAAAGTCCAGGACCCAGATGGCTTCACAGGCGAATTCTACCAAACATACAAAAAGGAACTTATACCAATACTTCTCAAACTCTTCCAGAAAACTGAAGAGAAGAGAACACTCCCAAAGACATTCTATAAAGCTATCATCACACTGATACCAAAACCAGAGAAAGACACGACCGGAAAAGAAAACTACAGGCCAGTATCTTTGATGAATATAGATGCAGAAATTCTCAAGAAAATAACACATAAGACCATACACTATGACCAAGTGGGACTCACCCCAAGTTCGCAAGGATGGTTCAACATAAGCAAATCAATCAATGTGATATACCACATCAACAAAAGACAAAAACCACGTAATCATCTCAACAGATGGAGAAAAAGCATTTGACAAAATTCAACATCCACTCATGATTAAAAAAAAAAAAAAAACTCTTACAAAAGTGGGTATAGAGGGAACATATCTCAATATAGTAAAAGCTATTTATGACAGACCCACAGCCAATATAATACTAAATGGTGAAAAGCTGAAAGCCTTCCTGCTAAAATCTGGAACAAGACAAGGATGCCCACTTATCTCTTCTATTCAACATAGTGTTGAAAGTCCTAGCCTCAACAATCAGACAAGAAAAAGAAAAGGTATCCAAATTGGAAAGGAAGAGGTAAAATTGTCATTATATGCAGATGATATGATACTATATGAGAAAAACTCCACACAAAAACTACTAGAACTGATCAACAAATTCAGCAAGTTAGCAGTATACAAGATTAACATTCAGAAATCAGTTGCATTTCTTTACACCAACAATGAACTATCAGAAAGGGAATGTAAAAAACAATACCTTTTAAAATTGCACCCCCCAAAATAAAATACTTAGGAATGAACCTGACCAAGGAGGTGACAGCCTTATACCCTGAGAACTATAAAACATGAATAAAGAAACTGAAGATGACTCAAGGAAATGGAAAGATATCGATTGGAAGAATATTGTTAAAATGGCCATACTACCCAAAGCAATCTACATATTTAATGCAATCCCTATCAAATGACATTTTTCACAGAACTAGAATAATCTAAAATTCATATGGAACCCAGAATTGCCAAAGTAATCCTGAAGAAAAAGACAAAAGCAGAAGGCATAACCCTCCCAGACTTCAGACAGTACTACAAAGCTACAGTAATTAAAACAGGGTGGTACTGGCACAAAAACAGACATATGGATCAATGGAACAGAATAGAGAGCCCAGAAATAAACCCATACACCTACAGTCAATTAATCTTTGACAAAGGAAGCAAGAATACACAATGGAAAAAGAGTCTCTTCAGCAAGTGGTGTTGGGAAAGTTGGACAGCCGCACGTAAATCAATGAAGATACACCATACACAGGTCTCGCCATACACAAAAATAAACTCAAAATGGCTTAAAGACTTAAACATAAAACATGACATCATAAAACTCCTAGAAGAGAACGTATGCAAAACTTTCTCTGATGTAAATCATACCAGTGTTTTCTTAGGTCAGTCTCCCAAGGCAATAGAAATAAAAAAAAAAAACAAATGGGAACTAATCAAACTTAACGAACTTTTGCACAGCAAAGGAAACCATAAACAAAAAGACAACCTACAGAACAGGAGAAAATATCTGCAAATGGTGTGACCTACAAGGCCTTAATTTACAAAATATATAAGCAGCTCACAAGTCAACAACAACAACAACAAAAGAACCCAATTAAAAAATGGACAGAAGACCTAAATAGACATTTCTCCAAAGATGACATACAGATGGCCAATAAGCACATGAAAAGATGCTCAACATCGCTAATTATAAGAGAAATTCAAATCAAAATTACAATGAGGTATCACCTCACACCAGTCAGAATAGCCATCATTAAAAAGTCTACAAACAATAAATCCTGGAGAGGGTGTGGAGAAAAGGGAACCCTCTTGCCTTGTTGGTGGGAATGTAAATTGGTACAACCACTATAGAAAACAGCATGGAGGTTCCTTAAAAAACTAAAAATAGAGCTACCATATGATCCAGCAATCCCACTCCTGGGCATATATCTAGAGGAAGCTGTAATTCAAAAAGAGACAGGCACCCCAGTGTCCACTGCAGCACTATTTACAATAGCCAAGACACGGAAGCAACCTAAATGTCCTGGACAGAGGAATAAAGATGTGGTACATGTATACAATGGACTACTACTACTCAGCCTTAAAAATAAGAATGAAATAGTGCTATTTGCAGCATCATGGATGGACCTAGAGATTATCATACTAAGCGAAGTCAGACAGAGAAAGACAAATATCATATGACATCACTTATATGCGGAATCTAAAATATGACACAAATAAACCTATGTATGAAACAGACTCACAGACATAGCAAACACACAGGTGGTTGCCAAGGGGGAGGGGATTGGGGGAAGGGTGGAATGGGAGGTTAGGGTTAGCAGATGCAAGCTTTTATATATAGAATGGGTAAACATCAAGGTCCTACTGTATAGCACAGAGAACTAGTCAGTATCCTACAATAAACCATAATGGAAAAGACTACAAAAAATAATGTATATATATGTAAAACAATCACTTTGCTGTACAGCAGAAATAAACACAACACTGTAAATCAACTATACTTCAATTTAAAAATATACTGATTAAAAAAAAAGAGCTGGAAGAATCAGACTCCCTGACTTCAGCCTATACTACAAAGCTACAGTCATCAAAACAGTATGGTACTGATATAGATCAATGGAACAGGATAGAAAGCCCAGAGATAAACACATGCACATATGGTCACCTTATTTTTGATAAAGGAGGCAAGAATATACAATGGAGAAAAGACAGCCTCCTCAATAAGTGGTGCTGGGAAAACCAAACAGCTACATGTAAAATAATGATATTAGAACATTCTCTAACACCATACACAAAAATAAACTCAAAATGGATTAAAGACTTAAATGTAAGGCTAGATACTTTAAAACTCTAAAGGGAAAACACAAGCAGAATACTCTCTGACATAAATCACAGCAATATCTTTTTGGATCCACCTCCTAGAGTAATGAAAATAAAAGCAAAAATAAACAAATGGGACCTAAATAAACTTAAAAGCTTTTGCACAACAAAGGAAACTATAAACAAAATGAAAAGACAACCCACAGAATGGGAGAAAATATTTGCAAACGATGCGACTGACAAGGGATTAATCTCCAAAATATACAAATAGCTTATGCAGCTCTGTATTAAAAAAAAAAACCCAATTTAAAAAATGGGCCGATCTAAACAGACATTTCTCCAAAGAAGACATACGGATGGCCAAATAGCACATGAAAATAGGCTCAGAATTGCTAATTATTAGAAAAATGCAAATCAAAATTACAATGAGGTATCACCTCACACCAGTTAGAATAGCCATCATTAAAAAGTCTACAAACAATAAATGCTGGAAAGGGTGTGGAGAAAAGGGAACCCAACAACACTGTTGGTGGGAATGTAATTGGTACAACCACTATGGAGAACAGTATGGAGGTTCCTTAGAGAACTAAAAACAGAGCTACCATACGATCCAGCAATCCCACTCCTGGGCATATATCCAGAGAAAACCATAATTCGAAAAGATACAGGCACCCCAATGTTCACTGCAGCTCTGTTTACAATAGCTAAGACATGGAAACAACCTAAACGTCCATCGACAGAGGAACAGTTAAAGATGTGGTACGTGTATACAATGGAATACTACTCAGCCATAAAAAGAGTGAAATAATGCCATTTGCAGCAACATGGATGGACCTAGAGATGATCATACTAAGTGGAGTCAGACAGAGAAAGACAATTATCATACGTCACTTACATGTGGAATCTTAAAAAAATGATACAAATCAACTTATTTACAAAACAGAAACAGAGTCATGGACTTCGAAAACACACTTCCAGTTACCAAAGGGAAACATGGTGGGGAGGGATAAATTAGCAGTTTGGGGTTAACATAAACACACTACTACATATAAAATAGATAACCAAAAAAGACCTACTGTATAGCACAGGGAACTCTATGCAATATTCTGTAATAACCTATATGTGAAAAGAATCTGAAAAAGAATGGATATGTATATATGTATAACTGAATCACTTAGCTGTACACCTGAAACACAATACTGTAAATCAACTATATTCCAATATAAAGTTAAACAATAAATACACAGGATAGTAAAACCTGTTTTTGAGCCCACCTGTGTCAAAAGAATACCTGTCAATAAACAGCCGCTGTTCTGTGGATTCTCGGAGGTCTCTATTGTATGCAAACCCGTACTCAGCAACTGTGGGTCACAGGGGCCGCCACCTAGGGTAGCAGCTCTGGTTTTCCTAAGAGGGAGGCTCTTCCACTATGATTTGCTGGGTGTACCAGACAACTGCTCATCTGTGTTTTGCTTTTTTGCAGAAGATTCAGAATAATGAAAACAACCTGCACTGTCCTAAAATATCAGGCCACTGTGTGGGACTCTTCTGCATCTCAGGAGCCTTTTTAATGCTGATCACTGAGCTAAGAAAGTAGACCAGATGAGAAGTTCTAGCATGTTGTTTATTGCTCCCCAACAATGATGCACGTAACATGGTGTGTAGTTATAACAAACGTGAACAGGCTATAAAAAGCCTTCCCACTAATTTTTCTTGATTTCTGTTTTTGTTTATAGTGCCCTTCACAGCTGCCATGATATAGTTTTGCGAAGAAGTTACTTGGGAAGCTGGGGCTTCAGTATCGTTGGTGGATATGAAGAAAACCACACCAATCAGCCTTTCTTCATTAAAACCATTGTCTTGGGAACTCCTGCTTATTACGATGGAAGATTAAAGTGAGTCTTGTTATGTTTAATGATGTACTTTGTGTTTATTCTAGACTGGGGTCAGCTCCAAATCCAGCCTGATGTCTGTTTTTATAAAGTTTTATTGGAACATGCCCACGCTCACTCGTTTGCGTATCACCATGGCTGCTTCCGAGCCATGACGGCAGAGCCGAGTGGCTGTGACAGAGACCGGTGATTCGCAGAGCCTGAGATATTGATCTACCATCTGGCCCTTTACAGAACGGTTTGCCAGCCCTGGTCTAGATTGAAGCACCTTTACCATCTTGGCACTCATAGGTTCAGTGCCTGTTATTAGATTAACAAAATAAAGCTGAGTCGTTTGGGCACATTGTGACGTGACAACTTGCTCTGAACACTTGGGTCCAGTCCCGTCATTAGGTAACTTTTTCTCTGCAGCACTTATGTCAGCCTAACATTCAATTTATGCAAGTCCACATGGGAGGGATTTTGTTGCACTTCTTGCTATATCCCTGGCGGCCATCACAGGGCCTTGTGTATGTAGTAAAGTCTTCGTCAACACTGGATGGGTGATGTGCGGGCCAGGCGCAGGACTAGGCGCTGGGCACGGGTTACTGAATCTTCTTAGTAACCTGTGAGGTAAGTGCTGCTGTGGTTCCTATTTTATACGCAAGATCACTGAGGCTTCGACAGGTTAAAAACCTGCCCACAGTCGAACAGCTGGAAGTAGTTGACAGTGATTTAAACCAGGACCGTGTGGCTCAGAGCCTTTGCCATTCAGCCCCGCTACTGTCACCACTGGGCAAAAAGCATTCTCTCAATCTCTGTGCCGCCTCTTTTTCAAAGCTCAGGCACGTTGAGAAGAAAGAGGTCTTATATCAAGAGATTACACAAGCAGAGGAGATGGGTGACCAAGTTCTTAGTGCCTAGTTTTGGATGAAAGAAACGGTTCTTAAAAAGTGGATGCTGACAGCCTCGTCAGCGAGCTGCACAAATGGGGAGTTTACACTGTTTGCAAACACAGAGTGACAGCTCAAGAATACTGGGACAAGCCGATCAGGGTTAGTGTGCTGCAGATCAGTCTTACCCTGACACAGATGGAAAAACATCATTATTTTAGGAGGAAAGAGGAATGGGGGGATGACTTAACTGTTCTCTTAGCCAAGTTACTCAACCAGTCTGGGTCTCATGCAAATTATAAACTAACTTCCACTTACTTCCAAAAAGCAACTGAAGCAGCTCACAGTAAAGTAGCATATGTGTATTCACACTAAAGACTAAAAATCAAAGGCGAGAAAGGCCTTCGGACTCATCATCCATTCGTGGTAATTCGCCTTGGAGGACAGTGAGCATGCGTAGCTGACAGAGGAGGTGCGGGTCTTATTCTCAATTTAATTGAGCCCTCGAATGTATGAGCGGTAAGGATGAACGATGAAAATCAGCAGCACCGTCCAAATGTATCATCTGGTATTTTTAAAAGAGGCAGCAGGGGCTTCCCTGGTGGCGCAGTGGTTGAGAGCCCGCCTGCCGATGCAGGGGACACGGGTTCGTGCCCCGGTCCGGGAGGATCCCACGTGCCACGGAGCGGCTGGGCCCGTGAGCCATGGCCGCTGAGCCTGCGCGTCCGGAGCCTGTGCTCCGCAACGGGAGAGGCCACAGCAGTGAGAGGCCCGCGTACCGCAAAAAAAAAAAAAAAAAAAGGCAGCAGATTTATTCTCTTAACTATATGTTGCTTAAGCTTATATGAAAATTATTCTGCTTGCCCTTAAAATCATCTACCAGTTAGAGGAGAGGCTGGCAAGGGAAAGCCAACACAGGCTTAAAAATCACCCCAGATGTCTCTCAAAGTAAACTGTGTAGCCTACTCATTGACAGTGGTTAAGTGTGGTTTTCCTGCGAAGCAAGTCCCGGGATAACAGTTTCAGAATCACAGAAACAGTGACTGTCTCTGTCTGTCGTTGTGCAGGTGTGGAGACATGATCGTGGCCGTAAACGGCCTGTCGACCGTGGGCATGAGCCACTCGGCGTTGGTCCCCATGCTGAAGGGGCAGAGGAACAAAGTCACACTGACAGTGGTCTGCTGGCCTGGCAGCCTGGTGTAGACTCTGAAGTTGGTTTTAAGTCAAACATCTTCCTTTCTTTAGGGCTTGGAAAGAAAACTCTGGTTTTGTCGAGTTTCTGTTTGTAAGGGGCTGCAGACACAGCTGGGTATACGCAGGGTCAAAACCACTAGGCTCGTCTTTTGTTATTGAAATGTTTCCTTCCGTTTGCCAGCTCAGTGCCCGTCTTCCACTAACCCTTGTGAGACCACATTTTCAGAATTCAGATTCTCAGCTGTCACAATGTGAGCTATAATAAAGAATGAAGTCCGCCCAAACTGTGAGCCAGCCGGCTGGGTCAGATGACTTCTGGTGGCTCTGTTTTCACTAACTGAGTCAGAAAATGAGTTCCACGTGCCCAAGACGGGCAGCACGTGCTGCCCCTGGAGCGGCAGTGCCGGGAACGGATGCGTTTGGAGTTTGGATAAGGCTTTCCCAGTTTACACGGTGCCACATTTCAAAACTTCATGCTGTTTATAAGGAGATTTTTCTGGCTTATTTTATTTCTGCTTTAATCTCAGTACTCATAGATGAAGACATTAAGTCTGAGACCCCTAAAGAGATTTTTTAAAAATAATGTACCATTATTAGAATAGTAGAGAATAAAAGATAACACTATCCAGTGACAAAGGAATTTGGAGATAATTATAGTTTACAGCTGGAGATGGTAAAAGCCGCATTTACTTGCACAGTCCAAACGCATTAAAGAGTCATTTCCAAGAGGATGTTTTGTTAGGTAGGAAAATTTTGAAGCAGTTTTTGCTAAAAATCATTTTCTAACGTTTGTATTATGCTCCTATCAGCAAACTTGGCTGGAAATGTTTCTGTGATTTATGCAATTAGATGATAAAAATGAAACCAGATTGCTGTTAAATGCACATTCATATATATCACAGCTAAGTAGAAGACACACCTTTTTTACTTTATTCTCAAGTGTTTTAGAAACCGTTATTTTTCCCCATTATTTCTTTACTTAGTTATTTCAGGAAAAATTCTGAAAGATACTAACATGTGAAACCTGCTATACCAGATTTTAAAAACACTTTTCAGTCAGTCCTTCTTGGTCACTAGACTATCTCATGCTTTTTGAAATGTTTTTGAAAACTGACCAGCCCATTTTGTTTGTCTTTTAACCATCACAGTTGTCCATTGGAAGCACACATAAAGAAGTGAATAAGAGGAAAGTCTTTATCTTATGAATATTATGCATACTTGAAAAAAGTTTCATTTAGAAATCTAGTTCAGAATCTGAGCTAATACAAGTGACCTCTAATAAATGGTGTTGATGGTCAGAGAATGTATTTCAGAATACTACAGTATATTATGAAGCATGACCACTTTATTTCAAAACTTAGCAGTTGCCTTGCTGGGGTTTATTGTTTCTGTAGCGTGTCACAGATTATTCCAGTGAGTTTTTTAACGATTGTTTTTAAACATATCTCTTGACTAAATAAGAAATGGCAACAGTAATCATTACTGACTTGTTCAACCCCTCAGCGACACTGTATGATCAGCAGTTAACCAAGAGGCAGTGGAATGCCCTATGCAGTATATTACTGTTATGTGATGATGGGCTTTTGAAGCAACTTGATATTGAAATGCTTTGTTATTCTAATTGACATAGAACAAGTTTTTTTTCCTGCTCCCCAAATAGAATTTTGTAGCCTACTTTGCTATTTTTTAAAACATTTTGTAAGAATGCATCATTCTTGGGGAGTGGTCACCCATCAACAAATATCCTAACTGCCACTTTGTTACAAATAAAATGCTTACAGCGAACCTGGTGATAAAATGAATATTTTGAAAGATGACTTTTTTTCAATATTATTTTTATCATGGAAATCTTGAAATCAGTTTAAGCTAATTTGGTTTTATTATAAAAGACTGTAGCTGTTGATCAGAATGATATTTGGTGATGGAAACTTGTTCATAATTTATTGATACTGTCGAAATATTTGAATTCTCTCATTTTAAGCTTAGATATTTTGATTTGTTCTGTGCCTTCAGTTTAAATTACTTCAGGATTTTTCAGATGTGTTTAAATAATGGTGTGATAATCATTTAGGATGGAAATAAAAATCATCCTTTCCGTAAGAGCGACATTGTCTCTTTTCCTGCACAGCAGATGCTGACTCATGTGTGGTCCTTATCTTTGTTCGTGGCATTTTGTCATCGCTACGATATCCCAAGCTTGAAGACTTGGGATCACGAATCCATCTCCTAATTCTCACTGCTGTAGGCAGAACACAGGTGATCCCTTCTGACACTCGGGATCTCAGCCTGTGCAGGACCTCTAGACGGTGGCCACTGAGGACCAGAAATGTGCCTAGTGCCACGTGTTGACATGCTAATACCTTGGACATGTTGGGTTGTATAAAGTTATTAATTTGACCAGTTTTTTACTTTAATGTGGTTACTAGAAAACTAAACCACCTCTATGGCTCACCTTGCATTTCTCTGGGACGGCAGCACTGGTTTCCTCAACTGCACCTACCAGGCAGTCCTGACACTGGGATTTCTGTTCTTGTAGAGCTTTGCTCACTCCCTGCATTAAAAAAAAAAAAAAAAAGTTTTAGTTGAAAGTTAGCTCCCAATTTCCTAGTAAGTTAAGCTCAACCCAAGGCCTACTGGTCCAACCCCAATCAGGATTTCCACAGCCCGGGAGGCCCATGCACCTGCACACACACTGGTGGTGTTCCCTCCCATGCCCCTGCGGTGCTTTCCCTTCCCTGCACGTTCACGTGGTCCCGTGTCTGGAGGCAGAGCTTGAGCGCCGCCCCCTCTTGCCTCCACTCCACACTTTCAGGAGAATGATGCTCCTGTGAGGAATCTCAGCGGGCCTTTATACCGGACTTCATTTTGGCTCCCATCACCTACTTCTGTCATAGTTCTAAGTACCGTCTCTGATTGCCACCTTGCCATTCTGAATACCACTGATGCCCTGGGTCTGTAGCTCCCAGTCTGTAGACTAAGCATCCTGTTGCTTTAGGGCCCCTAAATCTCAGTTCTGCAAAACTGAACTTTCCCAAGCCTCTGCCTACTTCCACTCTTTCGATCCAGACTCTCATGACAGCAGAGTAACCTTCCTAAACCCCAACCCTGTGTGCAGGTCTTCGGCAGTTCCACGTCGTCTGCACAGCAGCTCAGCACCGCGTGGAAGGCCCCTCACGACCTGGTCCCACCTCCCCTGCCTCTCTTCTAAACCACCACCCACCCCCTGCCCTCCTGGGTCTCCGTGGCTGGCTTGGCTCAAGTGACATCACCTCCTTGAGAAATCATTATCGAGCTCTCAGGGCAAACACCCTTCTCCTCCTAAAAGATTTTATTACATTGCATTTTTATGGTCATGATGTGTGCTAGGACAACTTGTCAGGTAGATGCTTGAATACCAGTTTCAAACAGTTTTTAAAACCAGACATTAAATATCAGATTCTGCACCTCCTGAAGAACCCAGGGTATCCCAGAGAGAGAAGCTAGGCCTCCTGTGCTTTTCTGTTCCAGGGTCACATCCAGGACACGTGACCACCAGCTGTCACATCTCCTTAGGTCTTCCTTGGCTGTGAGGCCACTTTCTCAGACTTTCCTTGTTTCCGAGGATCTTGACAGTGTTGAAGAGGATGGACGGGGACACTGCAGGACGCGCTCTATCGGCGTTCATCTCCTGTTCCTCATGATTAGACTGGGATTATGGGCTTGGGGGAGGAAGAGCGCCGTTCTCCTCTTGTCATCTCGAGGGCACGCACTGTCCACAGGATTTATGACCACTGATGCTGCCCGTGACCACCCGGCCCACGTGTGTCCGGCTTCTCCACAGTGAAGTACTCTTCTGTCTAACCCTCCCGCTCCACCCAAAAGCTCTGTCCCCTCTGCACTGTCGACTCCGGCCACCCCTGCAGTCTAACGTGACCACCAGACTGCGGTTCCTCCAATTAGTCATGACTATGATTGTTCCGAACAGTCAAGATTTGTTTAGATTTCGTTTCTGAACTATGTGAAATACAGAAAAACTGACACCAGCAGAGTTTGTAGTAGTTCTTACTACAATAATATCCCACAAGGAACATGTGGAGAAGAGTTACTGACACCCCCATGTTCACTGCAGCATTGTTCACAATAGCCAAGATCTGGAAACAACCTACATGTCCATCAATGGATAAAGACGTGGTGTATGTAAACGACGGAATACTGTTTAGCCATAAGAAATCAATCCTGCCATGTGGGACAACATGGATGGACCTGGAGGGCATCATGCTAAATTAGATAAGTCAGAGAGAAGGACAGGGCTGCCCTGGTGGCGCAGCGGTTGAGAGTCCGCCTGCCGATGCAGGGGACACGGGTTCGTGCCCCGGTCCAGGAAGATCCCACATGCCGCGGAGCGGCTGGGCCCGTGAGCCATGGCCGCTGAGCCTGCGCGTCCAGAGCCTGTGCTCCGCAACGGGAGAGGCCACAACAGTGAGAGGCCCGCGTACAGCAAAAAAAAAGAAGGACAAATACCAAACCATCTCATATGTGGAATCTTAAAACAGATTGCTGGTTTGCCAGAGGTGTGGGGGGCAGGGGGTTGAATAGGTGAAGGGGATCAAAAGGTACAAACTTCCAGTTATAAAATAAGTCATGAGGATGTAAAGTACAGCGTGGGGACTACAGTTGATACTGCATTGCCTATTTGAAAGGTGCTGAGGAGTAGATCTTAAAAGTTATCACGAGAAAAAAAACGTTCTAACTGTATGGTGACGATGTTAGCAAGACTCACTGTGGTCATTCTGCAATGTATGCAGTGTCAAATCTTGCACACCTGAAGCTAATGTTGTAAGTCAATTATACCTTTAAAAAACGTGTGGGAAACAGGCCAGAGTGGGATTAAAGGCAACTTATTGACCTAAACGAGCCGGGAGCTGTGCTGCAGCCCAGACGTCGGGGGAGGTTTCATAAAAGTGTGGGATGCAGCGCCATCCTCACCATCCTGCTGCCAGTTTCCAAGCTGTCTGGAGTCACTAAAGCAGTTTTTCATTTTCCAGAGGGGAAAAAAGAGAGTTGCAGAGATCACTGTCAGCAACTTATTCAGAGCAAACACAGCTTGTGTTAAACCCAGAGATAGCTCCCATAGGAAGAGTTGGGAGGCGGATCTGGGGGGTTCGTTTTCTCAGGACACTGCGCCACGTGAGCTGGTTTTCAGACAGCGCAGCCCTCCCTCCCTCACAGCTGTCGCACTTTTCTCCCTACAAAACCACGGCTACAACTTCCTGATTTCCATTCTTTTGCGTATTAAAGTGGGCTGCTGCTTTATTGCTCAGATCCTTGAGACTTTAGTCAGATAAATGGATGGTTAAAGTTAAATGTGAAGTTAACCAGCCTGGATAGCTTCTAAGGTTACCTCATCCGTTCATCATGCCTGAAGGTCTCGTCGGACCGTAGAGTAAAAACCCCATTCGTTGATAGTTTGTTGTTGTTGTTGTTGTTGTTGGCTGCACCACGCACGGGGCATGTGGGATCTTGGTTCCCCAGCCAGGGATCGAACCCCCGCTCCCTGCCGTGGAAGCACGGAGTCCTAACCACTGGACTGCCAGGGAAGTCCCTCCCCATTCGTTCAGATTTAACTGACTTGCAGTATTAAAGCTAAGAGCTGAAGTAAGATATTCTTAAAGTGCCAAGTGAAGTCAAGGTATTAAATAAACGGAGAGTGGGGTGTTGAGGCTGCATGCTGACGCATACTCCTTAAGTTGCCTTTAAATACCCAAGCACGTTCAAGTGATTGACGTGTTTCTTTACCATGTGGTCGTTTAAACTAAAACTTATCCAGCACCTACTGTGTGCACAAGACACAGCTGGGCTCTGGATCACTGCTTTATCACACCTGACTTCGTCTGTCATAACCCAGACTCCCCTGCGTTTGTCCACACTTGGTGATAAATGAACCAGTGTAGATTCCAGCGGCCTGGTGACCTGCTGCCCAGTTAGGGGCTGGGAATTCAGAAAGTGAGCCTTCTCTCTTCAGTCTCTCTGCCTGCTGAAGGGGAGGTTTCAACTCCTCGGGGTCCTTATTAGAAAGCTCTTTTGCCATTTTAGTGTAAATCTAAGCCAGCTGGTTTCTGTGGCAACACGGAAGCTCTCTAGAAGTGATGTGCCGACGCCCCGCGCCCACTGTCTGTTAAGTGCCAAGTAAGAGACGCGGAATCTTTACCAGCAAAGGAGCAGGCGACCAGCCCGTGGGGACCCTGCGGCCACCTGCCCGCGTCCCAGAGCAGGCGTCCCACTCGGGAGGGCGGCTGCAGCCCCCGCGCCGCCTGCGAACACAGTGACTCCCACTGGCGCTGTTCCCTTGCTCACCTGCAAGTCATGCTTTGCGGATGGGCTCTTTATGAACTTTCACCAGTTCTCACCTGCTTCCTCGAGAAGTTTCTGTTTAAGGGTGAATCCAACTACCACCCTTCCTTGGACCACCCGCAGAACTACCACTAGTTCTAGAGAGATCTGGAAAGATCTACCGCTTAGACTCTGATGGAAGAGAAGTGACAATTATCCAACATGGACCTTCTGGGGGTGTTAAAGTTTTCCTTTACTTTGCCTAGATTCTATGAAAAAGTCCTCTGTTGCCCACGACTCAGAACCAATCAATGCAAGAGTGTCTGAGGTCATGGGACGTGTTGGGTCGCACACCCCTGCCTCTCCCAGGGTGGTCTGTGCAGATGCACGGCCTCCCCGGGCCTGGGCTGGCCTCCTGCTCCTGGGGCCCCCGCCTGCCGACAGTGGTGGGTGCTCAGGGCACCAAAGCTTGTCCTGCGGATAACTAGTAAACGCCTAAGGAAAAGGAGTTCTTGTCTCACCTTGTTACGGAAGGAACCAGGTCCATCATCTACCCGCCGCGTCAGGAGCCACAACACGTGGGACGCCAACGTCTGCAGCAAACACACGGTTTACCCGCAAGCCAGCCAAACGCAGAAACCGGGGCACAAGCCGCAGACCCGCTCACGGGAAGGCGAGGGGCGGGGGTACTTAAGGGATGAGGGACGAAGACGCAGGCGCGGGGGGCGTGGGGGCGGGGAAAGAGGATTGGGAGAAGGTGCGTCGTCGCGTTCTGCGCAGGCGTAACTAGACTGCGGGCCTCGGCGCGTCAAGCCGGAGGCCCGGGGCACGAGCTCAGGGCGGGGCTTTGGGCCCTCTCACTTCCAACAGCCTCGGAGCCTGTAACCCTCACGCACGCCCCCTTGGAGGGTCGGCGGTCCTACCCAGTCTTAACAGGCTCCACGTGAATTAGACACAGCTGACTCCAAGATCCTAGAAAACATCTTGTTTAGGCTCCGTGCCGCATGGAAGACACGCCGGTCCTTCGTAACAATTCAAACGACCTTGATTGGTGAAGGCAGGTTACAGGTGAAATGCATCTAACTAACGGTTACCCGCGGTTTCTCTCTCATCCATAGCCGTTCCAAAGGCTATGATGTCCTTGTGTCAACCACGTCCCCACACCCTGTATACTAATGTCTTTCCCCTCACTGACCCCAAATCATAGAACCTTAGAATTGGAAGGTCCTTATCCATGTTCCTGGTATGGGAACCACTTCTATAAAATGGTCATCCAACTCCTGCTTGAATGCTCCCATGACAGGGACCTCACTACTTCATTTCTAAGTGTGATTGCTTTTTCAGTAGAGTTTGTCCCTGTCCCTCTTCACAGCTACAGTGTGGAAACTGGGGCAGGGGGAGGGGGAGTCTCTTCATTTGTTACTTTTAATATCTAAATGACTTAGGCAGGTACAACAGGCAAAACACTTACTGATTTGTCGTCACCCAGCGAATATTGGGCATCTGCTGTGTGCCAGGTATGTACTCAGAATCCATCAGTTACCAAGACGAAGCTACCTCCTGAGCTTACACTCTACAGAGGGGAATAATAAACCAATGAAGAAATAACATAATTTTAGATGGCGATAAATGCTGTGAAGAAAATAAAGCCAGCTACATGGCGAACATGTGATGCAGTGAACGGGGTGGGAGAGACGGTCAGGGAAGGCCTCTCTAAGGAGGCACAAGAGGCAGGACATGGGGTCGCTGTTGCAGGTCAGATTGTGTGTGGGTGTCGACTGTTTGCCAACTACCAGAAGCTTCCATCCCATTCACTGGTGACCTCACTCTAGGACGACAGTGCCAATATGGTGGGCTCCAGGCTCATGGCACGCTCGCTGGACCCCTACTCCTTTTCTCGGGCTCTGTAACAGGAGCGCCGAGAGAGGCTGGTACCCACACGACACTAATCTAGAGGGAGGCCAGCTGCTCCGCAAAGGGGATGGAACCAGAGAGGCCTGGATCTGCTGCGGCCACTGACCTAGAAGTGGCCTAGAAGACCCTAGAAGCCTAGAAGACCAGGGGCAGTCCATCTAACCTCGGACCTCAGCCTCTCACCTGTAAAAGGAGGAGAATACTGCTCACCTCGCTAGAGGGCTGCCAGCTCTAGAGATGGTGCGTATGAGGTGGCTGACACATTGTGCAAAGAGGTGACGGCTGCAGTTCCGTGCAGACACCAAGAGATGCCGGCTCCCCAACTCGCCCCCGGCGATTATCAAGAAATCGCGCTTCAAGTGAGTTGTCTACTTTAGCGGTTCCTCTGAACTCAAGCTTTTGTTGAAGCTCAGCCTTGTTTGTGCACATTTCCTAAACACAACGCACCGATCGGCAGGTTCTCTCACACACCTGCGTCTCAGACCTGCGTCCCCTTCCCCAGACGTGGCGCTGAGCTTTCCCACGGCCAGGCTCGCCAATCCCTCCAGGAGCGCCCAGACCAGCCTCTCGAACCCTGCTGACCCTTCCAGCCCAGCCCCAGGGCCGGCTGCAGCCAGCCTCCCAGCACTGCCCGCCCTAGTTCCGACTCCCCCACGGCAGCGCCGTCTGCCCCTCGGCTGGGCTTGCGCGCCCCTCAGGCGCCCTCTGACCACAGGCTCCTCCTCGGGCTGAGCCCCCCGCGGCTGTGAGCTCCTTCGGGTCTGGGGATCAGCCGCCATACCTGACAGTGCCTGGCTCAGCGGTCTCCATTCAACAGTGTCGGAAGCTGAGGATGAGATTGTGAAATGGTCTCTGGATGACGTCCTCGGTGATTCTTAAAACAGGCTCCATGGCGGGGCGGGGCTGGGCAGAGCGGTGCCGAAGGTGAGGGAGTGGATGGAGGCCGCCGAGAGAGCTGCTCTTGCAAGATGTTTGGCAGACATGCAGGCATTCGTGGATGGAAGGACAACGTCTGGGATCCTCCAGCAAACAAAGAGGGAGAAATGGGAACAATAGAAGGGAGTAAGGGGATGTTTGAAATTTTCCATAATAAAAATAGCACAACAGCAGAAACCAACAGAAAAGTTTGGAGGTGAGAAAAAAAAGCTGTCGTTGGCCAGACGCCTGTGGTTTGAAATCAGTACAGTGAACCCGTACGAGAAACACAAGAGTGTGATTAATTTATTTTTGCTTACCTATTTGGGCATCATTTCTAGGCAAATTCGCTAGTTTCTGTCTTTCCACATGTTCAAGGGCAACTGACCCATGACTAACGTCATAACTCCGCACATCTGTCCACAACATTCCATACAATCAATAGCTTTACCCTCACGCTTTGTGCGTTCACTACAAATTTTCCTTTCGATCCTCATAATAACCTTAGGAGGTCTGTTCAGTATAGATTATTCCCATTTGATAAGTGAAGAAAACTGAGGTTCAGTGGCTTACTTACTTGCACAAAAGTGGCAAATGGAAAACTACGCACCAGAGTCCAGAAGCCCCACGGTCCCTGCCCACCACCTGCTACAGACTCTACCTCAGTGCACTGTATTAGCATCTTGAAACCAGGAGGAAAAATTGCTCTCCACCTCTTTACATCCGCCTTCCCCACGAGGAGGGCTTCGGGGTGGTCACCATTCATTCAACACACGTGAGGATGAGGACAGCCGGGCACTGTGGGACATTCGCAGGGTAAGGAGCCAAGTCAGAAGAAATGTTAAAACATTATCGTATTCTGCCGGACCTCGGGGAGGCCAGGAGTTAAAAGCTCTACCGAGTAGGAACGCTGCAAGGCTGCAAACTATGCTAAATCTATGTTCTGATTTACGCTTACCCTTGACTTTGAAAAAGATTGGCGTTCTTGGTTCATAGTGTCAAACCAGCTGAGTTCAGCCCACCCCCTGTATCTGAGCTCTTTGCTTTCAAACTCTTCCGTTTTAATTTCTGAACAGGAGACCGCCCTTGGAGGCCTCTTCTCCGCTCTTCCTCCTGGGGCTGATGTTACATGTCTTGGCAGAAAGCCTCAAGTGTACTTCAGAACTCCGAGATGCGCGCGTTAAGAACCTGACACTGAAATTCAGTAAGATCTGGAGAACTGCAGAAACGCGGCATCGCAACCTGCAAAACATTTTCCACTAAGCACCCGCTGGGGGTGAGTGTCTCCTCCCACCTCCCGGGCTGCACGGTGGCAAACTGCCCCCTCCTACCCAGCCAGCCATGGTGACAGCCAAGGCCAGGCCGGACCTGGTCAATCGCCCCCCAGCTCCAACACCGCTGCTGGTTTCTCAGGCCACTGAATAAAGTCCAGCTTCCCCAGCCTGACTTAGGTTACCGGGGACCCATCCCCTGGGGGCCCCGAGCCGCTGTGGGGCTTGACGCCCGGCCCACCCAAGCTCCGCCTGGGACTCGTCCCTGCCCCTCCCTGCTGGTCCCGCTGCCTCTCTCCAGCCTGGGCCGCAGCCGGTGCAGGGCTCAGTGACCCCTCCCGACCGCGCTGGGCGGAGCGGACGATTCGCGGGCCTGGGCGCCCACGGCACGTGCGTCACCCCATCCGGAGGGAGGGCTGAGTGGGCGTGGGGGCCCCGCCTCGTTATCTCTGCGGCCCCCTTGCTGCGCAGCTCGCCTGGAGGGTGTGTTTGTAAATCGCACTTCAGGTTTTTTTTTTTTGCGGTACGCGGGCCTCTCACTGCTGTGGCCTCTCCCGTTGCGGAGCACAGGCTCCAGACACGCAGGCTCAGCGGCCATCGCTCACGGGCCCAGCCGCTCCGCGGCGTGTGGGATCTTCCCGGACCGGGGCGCGAACCCCTGTCCCCTGCATCGGCAGGCGGACTCTCAACCACTGCGCCACCAGGGAAGCCCTGCACTTCAGTTTTGAACGAAAGCCGACGTCTCTCCGGCACGCGGCTTCTCCCCACCTCCAGGCCCCCATGGGAGTCGTGGTGGCGAGGTGGCTGCTGCGGGCACTTCCCTGCCTTCTTAGTGTCCTTCCTCCTTCGGGGAAGTGGAGGGGGAGCTCTGTCCTCATGGAGTTGCGACCAACGGATGACAGCCCTGCCCACACACCTGCGACCCAGGAGCAGTCTGGACGCAGGAAGCCGTGGAGGGACCGGCACCCGCAGAGACGCTCTGGCGCCCTCTGGTGGGCGCGCGGAGCACCCTCCCGCCCTCGCGCGCCTCGGGCCCGAGCCCCGCCCCGCGAAAGGGGTGCGAGGGAGGCTGCAGCCCCGGGGGCAGGCTCTCTGGGGCTACAGAAATCTTACATTTCGGACGAGAGCGCCATATCCCCCTCCCACGCGGTATGAAGAGCTCACGTCTTTGGAGTAAAATAGAAAAGCAAGGTGGGCAAACACTGCCGACCTTCCCCGTGGGCGTTTCTCCATCACGAGTAACTAAGACGGCAATTTGCCTTGTTCCCCGCATGCGAGTTCCCTGCATCTATGGTTTGGGCTCTTTGAATGTCAGTGTCATTGAGGTTTTCATAATTATGTACCTTCAAAAGATGTTCAATGTAATTCTGATCATACTCCTCTAAAAATGCCTCAGATTAAAAGCTTTTGCTGCCTCTTTAGACCGTGGGCCTGCAATTATAGAAAATGAACTGCATTTTAGCTTTCCATTGAAATTAATAACAGCGGTTCCCCAGTTGACTCTGTGAATAGTTAATGGAACAAACAGGGTACTTCAGTACAATGTGGGCTGGGAAGCCATTTGAGCGAGATTCTGGGTTTCAAATGGGAAAATAATTCATGCAATGCAAACCTTTCTCCTATATGCTCTGTGCAGTCGGTGTTTCTCCAAAATAAAAACTCAACTATTTAACAAGTGATTAACCATGCCTCAGTCTCCGTGTTACTCTGACGGACGACTCAGGTAAATCACCTTGCACGTGGTCATTTGACAGTGAGGAAACTCAAGTTCAGTGGGGTTGAACTCCCTACAGGCCCTAAGCTGGAAAGGAACAGACATAAAAGTGGAATTCAGTCTACTGACCCAGAGCAAAGGGAACCCTGCAAGCAAGTACTATCTTTCCCATTTGACAGATGTAGGATTAAGTCAACTAACTTGACCTTGTACCTCCGTGGCCTGCCAGCCAAGTGGCTCGACCCCTTAAGAGACACCGGAATGGAACTTACAGGTTCGTGATGAGGGTGTCTCCACCCTTTCCCCCATCCACTGTCACTCCCACCCCTGTTCCCAAGCCCCTGGGTCTGTCTCCCAGCTGGGAAGGGGGCTTTAGGAACACTGTGGTTGAGGATTTCACTTTTGACATCTCCACCGAATCCAAATTGCTCACTTTTCGGGGGGATTTTATCTTTATAGGGTCTGGGCATAAGGGAGAAATTTCAAAATTAGGTTAGACAAGGCACTGGTGGTTAAAAGAAAGCTAAGAGGGATAAAGAGTAAAAGGATGTAAGTAATGTTGAGACAGAGGCGTAAGAGGAGAAAACTCTCCTCAAGAAGCTCGGTCATAGGAGCCACCATCCTTGTGTCTTTTCACATGCTTTCACCCCAAATTTCACTCGCCCATGTGACACTAGGAAGAGGATGAGTGACACAGAAACAGTACACCTAGAACACAGTAGAAGATTCTGGAGAAATTAGTGAGAGGGGGTTATGAATTTCCCCAAGGTCTGACTGTAGTGGGCATCTGGTACAGTGCCGATGCTTTAATAAGAATAGCCCTCCTTACAGATGGCCAACAGGTACATGAAAATATGCCCAAGATCCCTAATCATTAGGAAAATGCAAATCCAAATCACAAAGGGACAGTCCCTCCCACCTATCAGAATGGCTAATACAGAAAAGACAAGAAATCAGTGTCGGTGAAGATGCGGAGAAAAGGAACCCTTGTGAACTGCTGGTGGGACTGTAAATTGGTGCAACCAATTAAGTGTCCATTAATGGATGAACGGACAAAGAAATTGTGGCAACCACAGGGACACACAGCCCACCCACTGAGGAAAACATGCAATTTGGGCAAAACAGGCTGGTAAGTGGAAGCTGATGCAAGTAACGGACATGTCCTCATATCCCACGCCACCTCCTCCAGGAAGCCCTCCACCTCTTCCCTCCAAGTACAAGTTATCGCTCCCTCCTCTGTAACTGCATGAAACTCCTAAGACATACCTGTGGGACTTCCCTGGTGGCGCAGTGGTTAAGAATCTGCCTGCCAGTGCAGGGAACATGGGTTCGAGCCCTGGTCTGGGAAGATCCTACATGCCGCGGAGCAACTAAGCCTGTGTGCCACAACTACCGAGGCTGCGCTCTAGAGCTGCAAGCCACAACTACTGAGCCCGTGTGCCACAGCTCCTGAGCCCGCATGCTGCAACTACTGAAGCTCACGACCCTAGAGCCCATGCTCCACAATAAGAGAAGCCACCACAGTGAGAGCACATGCACCACAACAAAGAGTAGCCCCCGCTCGCCGCAAATAGAGAAAGCCCACGCGCAGCAACGAAGACCCAGTGTAGCCAAAAATAAATAAATTTATTAAAAAAAAAAAAAAGACATACCTGCAGTTAATCCAGCAAACACCGATCAGGCCCCTGCCGTGCTCCAGGGCCTGCTGGGGATCTCATGGGGGACAGGATGGAAACTGTCACCCTAGAGCTGATGGGGGTACAGGATGCCACAGACGCGTACAGCCAGAAGTTAGTGCAGCCCAGGGTCCCCGGAGCGCTCCTTTGCAAAGGAGCCTAAGTCAATAAGTAGGACTCAGCACGTGGTGGGAGACATTCCAGACCAAGTGTGAAAAAGCCCACTGAGAGGAGAGCTCTGGTAGGTTCCGGGAACCAAAGGATT
This sequence comes from Globicephala melas, assembly GCF_963455315.2. Classification (NCBI taxonomy): domain Eukaryota; kingdom Metazoa; phylum Chordata; class Mammalia; order Artiodactyla; family Delphinidae; genus Globicephala; species Globicephala melas. The sequence continues at coordinate 4,871,228 of NC_083331.1, read as the reverse complement.
TCCGGATGAGAGTCACATGAGGAATGGAGGGACAGCGGCCAAGCTGCCCGAGACCAAAGGGGACCAGGACCAGAGAAGGGAGCTTGATCCCAGGGCCGAGAGAAAGCCCTGAGGGGTAAGCAAAGGTCACGACATCATTAGCCTGTGTTCCAAAAAGATCATCTCTGGCTCTGTTGGATAGTTCCCTAGCGGAGCAGTGTCCTCTCCACCCTACGAGCCCCTTGAGTGCAGAGCTCTGTCCCTCCGCCCTTGGCATCCCCAGGGCACTCACCATTCTTAGTGAAGGCTTGTTGGGAGGCTGAATAGCATTTCCACGTGCATCCACCCACCCTGCCCTCTAGACACACTGAGATCAGCCGTCTTTTCTACATTCTTGGCATCAGTTCCAGCTGAGAAGACATGTGGATATTCCATAGTCTCCCAAAGCCTTCCAAAGATTCCATTTTCCTCTAGAAACACTAGAGTTTAAAAGAAAAGCCCTGTCATCATGAATTTTGGCAACGTCCTTGCTCTGTCTGTTGCTTGTTTTTTTTAACCTATCTTTAAATTTGAAAAAAATTGGTAACATTTAATAGATACAAAATAATGCATATGATAACATGAGACAAAAAATAATAAATGAACATCATGAACCTACCTGACCTGAAAACCAGAATGTCACCAAGGTCACTAAAAGCACTTGAGTGTCCCTCCCTGAACCCATCCCCCTCTCTCATCCTCAACCCTGGAGTAACCACCATCCTACAGTTTTCTAATATGAAGTTTAATTTTGCTTGATTTTGAACTTCATAAGATATTATACCATATGTTGTCTCATCTGAGACTTTTTTGATTCAACATTGTTTCTAAAGTTCATCCTTACTTTTGCATATTGTTGACAGTCATCCATTTTCACTGCTGTATAATATTCCACGGGGTGGTTTACTTATCCATTCTCCTATCGATGGACATTTTGGTTGTTTCTAGTTTTTGTCTATTATGAGTAATGCTGCTGTGAACACTCTTTCAGTTGCCTCTTGGTGTCCAAGTGCAAAAGCAAGAGCGACCCTAGGGCATGTACTTAGAAGAGGAATTGCTGGCCCTCCAGCTTACTCGCTGAGCGGCTGTACCATTTTACATTCCCACCAGCAGTTTGTAAGAGGACTGCTGAGATGAGATGGCACTGTAGCATTAATTGGCAGCGGTCTGCTTATTAAGAAGAGATTGTCAGATGTGGCGCATATACACAATGGAACATTACTCAGCCATAAAAAGGAACAAAATTGGGGCATTTGTAGAGATGTGGATGGACCTAGAGACTGTCATACACAGTGAAGTAAGTCAGAAAGAGAAAAACAAATATCATATATTAATGCATATATGTGGAATCTAGAAAAATGGTACAGATGAACCAGTTTGCAAGACAGAAATAGAGACACAGATGTAGAGAATAAACGTATGGACACCAAGGGGGGAAGTGGGGGGGATGACTTGGGAGACTGGGATTGACATGTATACACTAATATGTATAAAATAGATAACTAATGAGAACCTGCTGTATAGCACAGGGAACTCCACATCGCTGTACAGTAGAAACTAACACAACATTGTGAACGACTATACCCCAATAAAAAAAATTTTTTTTAAAGATGAGATTGTCATCTTGCCTTAAGTTCATTTACTGTTTACTTCTCCTCTTCTGAAAAACATCTTTTCTTGACTATTGATTTTTTTGTGGTTCTTTAAAATTACTTTTTTATTGATTACATATATCATAAACACCAAATCCCAGGTTGTAAATAAACTTTTTATTTTAAAATAATTTAGATTTGCAGAAGACTTGCTGAGGAATTACCACCTACTCCTCACCCAATTTCCCCTAATTGGGGAACATTACCAAGAAGCATTCCTCACAACGAAGAAACCAACATCGGTGTGTGTTACTATAAACTGAACTCTAGACTTCATTCAGATTTCACTACTCTTCCCAGCAATGTCCTTTTGCCATTTCAAGAGCTGAGCCAGGATGCCACTGTGAATTTCATATAAATTTCCTTTATGTTGTCTTTTGGTGAATGGAGGCCTTAATTTTAATGTAGTTGCACTTACCAGTCTTTTCATTTATAATTACTACTTTGGGGAACTTTTGGAAGGAATTCTTCCTTATGCCTATGTTACTGTGATCCACTCATTTATTTAGGTTTTGCCTCTCACATTTTAAGTCCTTCCTTGTCAGAAGTGATCTTTGTGTGGGCTTCCCCGGTGGCGCAGTGGTTGAGAGTCCACCTGCCGATGCAGGGGACTCGGGTTCGTGCCCCGGTCCGGGAGGATCCCACATGCCGTGGAGCGGCTGGGCCCATGAGCCACGGCCGCTGAGCCTGCGCGTCCGGAGCCTGTGCTCCGCAACGGGAGAGGCCACAACAGTGAGAGGCCCGCGTACCGCAAAAAAAAAAAAAAAAAGAAGTGATCTTTGTGCGTGGTGTCAGATACAAATGCGATTTCATTTTTGTTCCTACGGTAACAGCTCTATAATGAGACTTTATCTTTGATCTCAAAGTCCCTCCGATTTCTTCTTCTTCAGGAATTCTGTGTCTATTCTTGGTTCTTTACGCCTATGTAAAATTTTAGATGCAGGTTGCTCAGTTCCTTGAAAAAGACTGCTGGGATTTTGACTGGCACTGCATTGAGCTCACTCAGAGAGAACTGACATCTTTACAATATTACATTTACAGTATTGGTATTTTCTTCCCGTGAACTTCATTTTTTCTCCATTTGTTCTGGTCTTTTAAAATATGTTTCAAGTCTTTCTTTTTGTGGCCATTGCCGAAGTACCAGCTGCCTCTCCCTTAAAGTCAGGAACAAGACAAGGGTGTTCTTAGGGCCCCATCTCTCAGGGGGCCTCATATCACTGTGCCTCCTCTCACCATAGTCATCTCTTCAGGACAGGACATGTGACCCAAGCCAGGCCCTTCCTCCATGGGATCTGTCAAACCGAATCTGGGGGAGAACAACCCCTTCTGTCCTCTTTAATTGGAAAACGGTAAAAAGTTTCTCAGAAATAACAACTCCAGGACTTCCCTGGTGGCGCAGTGGTTAAGAATCCGCCTGCCAGTGCAGGGGACATGGGGTTGAGCCCTGGTCCGGGAAGATCCCACGTGCTGCGGAGCAACTAAACCCGTGCACCGCAACTACTGAGCCCACGAGCCACAACTACTGAGCCTGCGCTCTAGAGCCTGCGTGCCACAACTACTGAGCCCGCGAGCCACAACTACTGAGCCCACGTGCCACAACTACTGAAGCCTGTGCACCTAGAGCCCGTGCTCTGCTCTGCAACGAGAGAAGCCACCGCAATGAGAAGCCCGCGCACCGCAACGAAGAGTAGCCCCCGCTCGCTGCAACTAGAGAAAGCCCATGCGCAGCAACGAAGACCCAATGCAGCCAAAGATAAATAAATAAATAAATTTAAAAAATAATCATAATACATTTGCATTAAAAAATAAAACCCATATTAAAAAGAGAAATAACAACTCCAGGTCCCCTGCAGGGTGAAGAGGCCTGTTTACAGGAACAGCAAATATACGGCTGCTTCCTTCTCTCTGACCTCCTAAGCCTCAGGTATTTTTGCTGGGAAAACTGGAATAATTCTTACTTCATGGGTTGCTATGAATATTGAATAAAATGATGATTTCAAAATGTTTAGCACAAAGAGTCATCCAGGGCTACCTGTTGGTGTCGCCGTTATTAATGTTATAAACACGATTATTCTACACTTACAGCTTCTCACCCTCCTTTCTCTCACCTGGTACCCCTCCCTCCACCTCCACCCCGGTGCGTGTCATGGAAGGACTGACTTTCCCCCCAGCCTGCTAACTTAAGGAAGGAACAAATATTATTACATACCAGGAGATACCAAACATGCACAATTCAACATTTGTTCGTGGACTTGAGCCCTACATTTTTTTTGATGCATAGCGTGTGTTTCATTGCACTAACTCCATCTGCTAAGGATGTGCTTCCAGAATGCCAACTCCAGCTTGCATGATTTTTTTTAAGAATTATTATTTTAATTGTGATAAAATACACATAAGAAAATTTCCCCTCTTGACCATTTTTCAGTGTGCAGTTCAGTGGCCTTAAGTACCTTCACACTGTTTTAAAATCATCACACCATCCACCTCCAGAATGTTTTCCATCTTGCAAAAGTGAAACTCTGTCCAGTTAAACACAACTCCCCATCGCCCCCTCCCCAGCCCCTGGCAACCACAGCTCTACTTTCCACCTCTATGAATCTGATGGCTCTGGGTACCTCATATAAGTTCAATCACACAGAATTCATCTTTTGTGACTGGCTAATTTCACTGAGCATCATGTCCTCAGGGTTCATCCATGTTTTTGCCTGTGTCAGAATCTCCTTCCTTTTCAAAGCTGAACAACATTCCGCTGTATGGAGGGACCACATCTCGTTTATCCAACATCCATGGACACTTGAGTTCTTCCACCTCTTCATTAACTGTCAATAATGCTGCTCTGAATGTAAGGCACAAATATTTCTGAGACTCTGCTTTTAATTCTTTTGGGTATCTACCCGGCGGCTTATGTGATTTTTAAGAAAGAAGGAAGTTCCAGAGTTCCAGCACAAGTCCTCCCTAGCTATTATTACCCCCATCGCTCAGAGGAGACGGCAATTTGCCCAAAGTGTCTCACACAAGTCACGAGAGGAGATATATCTACAGTCTGGCTCTTCTGCTCCAAAGCCCATGTTCTACCCGCTGTAATTTGCTATCTCCCCCACCAAAGAGAAAACTACTGGAGATAATCAACAGGTTCCCCAAAGTGGCATGCTATGACAGAAATCCACCACAGTCAATGACTTTCTAATACATGGGAGGTAGACAGAAGGCATATCCCATTCACAAAAGCTTTATCCTTTATATGCTTGGAAATTAACCTGGTGTGGTGATTTCAAGATCTGTTGAAAGAAAATTATAAAATTCTTGTGGGAGAAATGAAGTTTTAAAAAGTTGGGTGCTGGGTTCTGTTTCAGGTTATGAAGATCTGACACAGTAAAGATCAAAAAACTCCTGTAGTTAGTTATAAATAAAGTTCAAACTACTGGGTGTAAGATAGGCTCAGGGATGTATTGTATAGGTATTCCATGGGGAATATAGCCAATATACTGTAATAACTGTAAATTGGAAAGTAACTTTAAATTGTATTAAAAATTAATTAAAAATCATACAGTTCAAAAACTAATTAGAAATTTCCACAGGAATTGTACTAAGAATCCATCTGGAAAAATAAGTAGGCAAGAACACTGCACTGGGGAAGGAAAATAAAAGTGGAATCAGGAGAACTCACTTCCTAGATAATTATCGAATATATTACCAAATGACAATCAATAGGACAGTATGACATTGGCTTAAGAACAGAAAAAAGTAACGAACAAAATAAAGCACAGATTCCAGATATATGCCTAAACCTTATGAGAGCTGTTACTAGGACCAACCTGGAATAAGAAAACAAAGGGAAAGGAAGCAACTTTTAATAAAAGCCACTGAAGAAACTCAGTGACAATAATAGTTACTATTTAATAAGTATTAACTTACTTATTGCCAGGGGTTATTCTAAAAGTGCAATAACTTGTTTAATCCTATTAACAACTTCAAGAGGCATGTTCTATTACTTTCCCGATTTTATGGATGGAGAAACTGAGTCACCAAGAGGGTGTATGAACTGGCCCCAAACCACACAGCAGCTCTGGTGTCAGAGCTATGGGATCCACGCCCGGAGAATCAGTCCACACCCAGCTTCTTAACCTCACACTGCTCTGCTCACCCTGCAGTGAGGACAGAGCTTCAACCCAGTTGTTCAAACAGTTATGCTTCAAAAGCCCTGCTAAAACCCACAGGCACAGAAAACAAACTGATGGTCACCGAAGGGGGGGGGGAGGGATAAATTAGGAGGATGGGATTAATATATACATGCTACTATATATAAAATAGATAAACGAGGACCTACTCTAGAGCACAGGGAACTCTACTCAATGTTTTGCAATAACCTATAAGGGAAAAGAATACGAAAAAGAATATATATATATAACTGAATCACTGTGCTGCACACCTGAAACTAACACAACATTGTAAATCAACTACACTTAATTTTTTTTTAAAAGCCCTGTTTTAAAAACAAACTTAAAAAAATTTAAATTCCTATCTCAAATGCAGGAGGTGAAGTCTGACATTCAATAAACAAGAAATTGCGACAAACAAAATTTTAAATATCAGTATAAAAATAAAATTTTGGTACCAAAAAAAATTGAAACCAGGGAAAAGATCATGAAAAAGCTATGTGCAAATCACCAGAATGAATGAAGTCAAAAGACTGACAGTGTCAAGCACAGGTGAGGCTAGGAAACACCTGCGTCTCTCGCACATTGCTTGGCGGCAGTGTGAATTCATTCAAGCACTCTGAAAAACTGGCATTACCTGCTAATCCTGTACATATGTGTACAAGATGGCCCAGCAGTTCCACTCAAAGGCACAGACACAGGAGACATGAGAACACAAGAGGAGCATTCCTCAAACGACGTGCATAAGATACTTACAGCATCTCTATTTGCAAGAGCTAAGAATGTATATAACAGCTTTAATCACAATAGCCCAAAACTGGAAACAACCCAAATGTCCATCAACAAGAGAATGGCTGAATGAACCGCGGTTATTCACACAATGGGATACGCCTCAGCAATGAGAAGGGATGAATCACTGACACACACAGCAATGGAGATGAATCTCCCACTCGGCTGAGTGAAGGAAGTCAGGTATTGAAGGGCAGGTGCCCTGTGGTTCCATGTATATGAACTCAAGAACAGGCAAAGCAATCGAGGGTTAAAAACTAAAAGTAGGAGTTCCTTTGGGGAGTGGGCATTTGACTGGTAAGGAACCCAAAGGAACTGTTCAGGGGCTAGAAATGTTCTGTCTTGATCGGGACAGATGATTACCCAGGTGTAAACATATTTAAAAATCCATTGAGTTGTACACTTAAGATGTGTGTACTTGAGGTAAGGAGTAGCTCTAAAAAAATTAAAACTGGTAAATCAACAAAATGCCATACTAAATATGAGTGACAAAACATTTTTTAATTCATTCAACAAACATCTCTAGAATAACTATTGCATACAGGACGCTGAAAACACCTCACTGACCAAATGGGACCACCATCTAGGAACTCAACGTCCTGCGGGGGATGCAGATAAACAAATAAATACAGAACCTCATAAAGCATAATTGAGTTGGGGACAGGCGTCAGGGGTGCACCCGGGATGCTCACCCTGTCTGAAAAAGCTGGGAGAATTGTGGCAGTAGAGAAGCGGTTTAACCTAGGTCTTAAAAGATGAGTGGAACCACGGTGAGATACCACCTTACCACCATTAGGATGGCTACCATCAAAAAACCAAGATAGGGGCTTCCCCGGTGGCGCAGTGGTTGAGGGTCCGCCTGCCGATGCAGGGGACGCGGGTTCGTGCCCCAGTCCGGGAAGATCCCACATGCCACGGAGCGGCTGGGCCCGTGAACCATGGCCGCTGAGCCTGCGCGTCCGGAGCCTGTGCTCCGCAACGGGAGAGGCCACGACAGGGAGAGGCCCACGTACCGCAAAACAACAACAACAACAACAACCAAAAAACAAGATAACAAGTATTGGTGAGGATGCAGAGAAATGAGAACCCTTGTGCCCTGTTGGTGGGGATGCAAAATGGTGCAGCCATTATGAAAAACAGCATGGAGGGTCCTCAAAAAATTAAAAATAGAACTACAGTATGATCCAGCAATCCCACTTATGAGTATATGCCCGGAAGAATTGAAAGCAGGGCCTTGAAGAGATCACTGTACACCCACGTTCTCAGCAGCACTGTTCACAACGATCAAGAGGTGGAAGCAAACCACGTGTCCGTCGACGGATGAATGGATAAGCAAACTGTGCCGTGAACACACAGTGGAATAGTATTCAGCCTCAGAAAGGAAGGAAATTTGGACACAGGGTACACCATGGATGAGGCTTGAGGACATTGTGCTCAGTGAAATTAGCAAACACCAAAGAACAAATGTTGTGTGATTCCACGCATATGAGGTCCCTGGAGTAGTCGAGTTCGTAGAAGCAGAAAGCAGAACAGCAGGTACCAGGGGCTGGCAGGAAGGGGACAGGGAGTCACAGGGCTTGGGTTCTGCAGGAGACTGGTCGCACGCACCGAAAACGCCCCCCCCCCAGCGGCATCCCCCCCGGAGCACCTGTGCCTGCATGGACCTCCACCAGGGCGGCGCTCTGCACGCGGACACTGTCGCACGCAGGCGGCCAGCATGTCCCTGTCATGCAGGACCTCCCCTCTGTGCAGCCCAAACAAACCCCGAGGCCCAAGGGCCTCTGTGCTGGACAGACCTGAGTTAAGGGTCCTACCCGTGTCATCAGTTACCAGGCATCAGATTAGCACAAATTCCTGCATCTTCTTAAGTCTCATTCTCTATAAAATAGGGCAACATGACCAGATTCAAACACGTGTGGTGGACAATAAGATGCCTGTGTGTTTGATGAAGGAGAGCTGCACGGACCTGGTGTGAATGTCCAGTGGAAGGTGATGGACATAACCAGACCGTGTCCACTCAGAGTTCACGTTCACGGCACACTCGGGCCCCTCGTTCCTCGCTAGATCCCGGGACTCTGCGAGCTGGCTGTTCTCAACTCTACAGACGCCGAGAAAACTGGGCTTAAAGACGGTCACTGACTTGCCCTTGGCTCCACACCCAATCAGAGGCCAAGCCAGGCCCGGGGATTTTGTGTTTCCCTCCATACGTAATCATACCTTTAATAAAAACCTTCTTTCCGGGCTTCCCTGGTGGCGCAGCAGTTGAGAGTCCGCCTGCCGATGCAGGGGACACGGGTTCGTGCCCCAGTCCGGGAAGATCCCACATGCCGCGGAGCGGCTGGGCCCGTAAGCCATGGCCGCTGAGCCTGCGCGTCCGGAGCCTGTGCTCTGCAACAGGAGAGGCCACAACAGTGAGAGGCCCGCGTACCGCAAAAAAAGGATAAAAAAAAAAACCTTCTTTCCTTCCAGCAATAGCTTTCGGAATAGAGCTAGATCCTATTGGACAAAAAAGGCTTTTGAATGTTTGTGCAGGTTCCAGGGCACACGGATGTGCCTAGACTCCTCGGGGCCTCCAGGCCAACTGGGCTCCTGCATAGGCTCCCTGCGCTGGGGACAGTCCCCTCTTCCAGCATGACGTCCGTCCCCCCAGTGGACACAAAGCAGCTGAGACAGGAGCCTGTGTTTCGTCTTATATCCCGGCACACTGCAGCTGCTTAATAAATCCCGAGTGAGGAAATGCTTTCTGGGTTTCTTAAGAATAACCCAGAGACTTTACTCTCTTCTCATACTGCACCTGCAGAAAATCTTCTAATCTTGTCTTCCAAACCTGGGACCACCTTTGTTAGCAATTTGTCTTCTCTTTTTTCTCACTGGATTTAGTGAAGGTCATAATCATCTGTTGTTCAATCATCAGATATTTTTGAGCAGCCTCTACGTGCCAGGCTCCGTGCTAAGTGTTGGAGGTGTGGCCCTTGGAGGGCGGCAGAGCATGGTTGTGTAGCCTGTCTACTGCACAATCCCAGGGTACGGCCTTCACAGCACAGCCTTTCCCTAAGGCATCTCCAAGGGCTCCAAGCCTGAGGACAGAGGAGCACATCAGACCTCCCCCTCTCCAGGGAAATGTTCAATTTCCATCAAATCTGGAACTTGGGAGGCTTACTTAGGTGAAGGAAGGGGGCAGGGCTCAAGCCTCTCTAGCATCGTGGCTCCTAAACCACCCCCCACTGGCTTTCGGGTACCAGGACGCTCCCTGGGGAGAGTCTTCCCCCTGAGTTCCCCACCGGGCTCTAACTTTACAGCACCAGCCAAATTTTCCCAGATGGATTTCTAACCGTTGAAATGGAGGTTTCTAATGGAAATCCCTGCAGCCCTTTACTTAGAGCCGCTCTGGTGGACACTACTCTAATTATTCAATTGCCTAATTCCATTTATCTTTCATGATCCATTATGCACTGCTGACAGGCTGTGTCTTCCTCAGCACATACATAACCTAGTCTAATGGACTCTGGGTGAAACCAAGCCCATTGACTGAGGAATGTAGCTGGTACCTAATTCCCCTAAACTATTATTTTATAAATGAACAAGGCAGACAGACACATTTTCTGCTTTAGGATAAATATTTTATGAATTGCCCCTCTGAGACATCACATTATTAGGACATTATCCTTCATTCCTCCCCAAGGTTTGCAGGGCCCGGGCAGACACACACTCAAGAGTACATCTGGGTGATTTCACTGAACAGGCTGATTTCAAAATCTGTTTGTATCCATGGAGAAAAGAAATAATTTTGTCTCATGGACAGGAAAAGTTCTTTAAATGTGGATTTGCTATTTCAGTGTGAAAGTCATCGTTTGGGGGACTTTTGGTTTGACAGACGTGTGCAGGGTCTCGTTTTTAAAATTCAGTGAACCTTCTTCCCTTGGCGCTCCCAACGGAACCACGCGATCCTGGGATGAGTTTTGCACGGATACAGGAAGGAGCATCTCCCTTATGCTGAGAACCAAGCATCGTAAGAAAGTCAACCTTTCTGTTTGGTTAAGTTCCCCTTTTTAAAAGATGCAGCTTATAATAGAAAAGCCTGCTTCTCACCAAACACGGTCATGTTTTCACTGTACCCACATGGGCATTTCAACCTGGGCTGGGTCATGGCACTCAGGCTAAGAAATAATGTCTATTCTACCCAGGTTGTAAAAAGAAACCCACTTCAAGTGGCAGTGGCCCTTCTCTTGTCCTGGATAAATAGTGCACACTTTTTTTTTCATGTTAGCTGTAACACGTATATTATTAAACTGATAAAAAGGCTCTAATTGGACTATTGCTTGAGAGCCTTCACATCATGACACAAAAGACGAGGACGTGCACTTAGAAAATGCTGAGGGACAGAAGCAACTGATTTTGTGGTCCTTCCCAGTAAATGGGGGAAATATAAAGATCTGGAACGAAGAGCGAACAAACTAAATCACAGGAGTTTTTCCGATGATAAATAACCTTCACATTTGTTCCAGATGTTACGTCAACGTATCTGCTTACAGAAATGAAATCAGTCGTAACGTTTCTTAGGGATTAATTAGAATCGAACTGTTAGGGAGCGCTGCCTGCTCACCTTTGACAAAATGCCCCAGGAAGTTGAAACAGGAGTGATGTGGGAAGGAGGAAGGAGGAGGCGCAGTGAATGCATCTACATCTTCTTAGATTCTCCCTTGAGTACATTTTACCTTTGCCATAAAATGAAAACATTTAAATTTCTTTAAAATTACATTTGCCTTAATTACACCCGGGCCCTGATATCAGTAAGCTCCCATTTCTGCCTGTTTTTCTGTCATAAAGAGCGACCAGGCTCATCATTTCATAGAGTTGTTTTCTATGGGATGTTCGCTATGTGCAGCATGTTAATAGCCGGCTGAATATGAATAGGCTCTGTGGCTCCACTTGAAATATAGAAAAATGGCCCAGACATTAAAAAAGATAAAAGGGAAAAGGGCAGTAATGAATTTAGAGGAAAATGAACATTAATGGTACTAGCATTACTCATGTCCCAAATAACAAATTATTGGAAATCTGTCAAGTATACCAAATTATCTACTCGTCCGCTGCTGTGGGGTCCTCTGCAGCCATCCAAAACCAGCAAGAGCAAGACAATTTGAGATAATTTTACTATTTATAACAATAGAACAGGCCATTAAGATAAATTAATGTCATTATCAAGTTTCTATGAAAATGACAAATACCAGTATTTCGAGCAGCTTAGAGGCTGTTGACTATAATGAAATCCGCTGCCCAGGTACTAAAGAGAAACACTCCAAGTAATTATTTTCTAGTAGCCTGTTTGTTTCCTGACCATTCATTTGCTTTCACCACAATTAGTTCCGTACACAATATGGTGGTAACTAAATAGTCAATACCGCACAGCATTAGGACTAATTGGGCCATTAGGATGCAGTTTCCAGCCTTTTCCTCCCTAAAGAGAGCTGGGAGTAAACAGACCAGAAGCAACAATGAGAGAACCGTGCTGGCATGGATTGTCTTCATTTAAAGGAGCTCCAAACAAGACAATAAACCACACAGTGGAAAGCTCTGCAGAGAACACCCTCGAAAGAGCTGGACAACCACCAGGTAGATGGCACTGGAGCACACCCCGGTCCACCCCCCCCCTCCCCGGGGATGCCAGCCCGAAGAGCCTTCTGCAGCGGCATCCTTGGGCTCGGAGGAGTGCCAGCCAGAGGTGTTAAGAACACCTTGTTGGTCTGAACCTGGGAATTCTTCTTCCACTGCTCGGATCCGTGATTTCTGAGTTGTCCAAAGCCACACCATGGAAGGCCCATCTCCCTAACACAGCTATGTCATTGATTGCTTCTGGGTCATTGTTTTAGGACCAAATTACTCCAAGGCTGTCCACAGCCCAGGGCTGCCTTCCCTAAATCAGACATCCATGGGAAAGAACGCCCCTGACAATTGCAGTGAGTGATTTATTAAGAAGACACAGTCACACAACCGGGCCCTCTTGAGCCCCTCATTGCCTGAGGCAAGTTGTACCTTTGCATCGGGCAGAGGCCCGGCAGCGAGCCGCGTACCCTCAGTTACTAAACACGAGGGGATTCATGAGGCCTCTCAGGGGAGCAGACGGTGTTCCCGCGGCCATGCTGCCTTCTGTTACCGGGTTCGTGTGCAGACTGCTCTGCGGACACCACTCAAAACCTGCCCGCTGGCTAGGCCCACCTGCCTGCCCCTCTTTCAGCTGAGACGAGGGTGCGGTCCTTCAGGACCCTAACTTATGAGACACAAACACACTGCCACATTTCTAAAGAACTCGGAGCACGCGAGGCGTTCAAGCAACAACAGAACGATTAAGAAAAGGCAGAGAAGACCTTCCCAGGTCTTTGCGGGAAGAGGACTCAAAAAGGAAGAGGAACGGCGTGCACAGCAAACCACATTACATAAGCGCTGCGATTGCATTCGCTTCAAAACGTGATACCTGCCAAGGTGCGCAAAATATGGAATCAGGCAGAGGGGACCTGGGAGACGAACTCTTCCGATGGTCAGATGAGAAGCACAATCCGCGTCGCAGAGGTGAGAGCCGATGGCTGGTGTCTTGATTCGCTCGTACGTATCCTTCCCACTGGACCACTTTGCGGCTCCCCGCCTGCGCAGGTACGCAGGGTGCGTGCGCATGCGTGCGAGTGTGCGTGCGTCTGCGTGCGTGCGCGTGCTTGATCCCATCTGCCTCTCCCCGCGAGCATTCAAAGGGCGTGCTTTTCCGTCTCTGTGACCACAGCCATAACCGACCATATGAAAGACAGAGAGAATGTCTAATTTACCTTTTACCTAGAACAGAGTTAGCATTCAATAAATAAATGCTCTTTCAAAGAATATCAGAATGGGTTTTCTGACGGCAGTGATTTCAGAAGAGGTAAAATACAGGTGGGCCACGGACCTGGAAGGAGGAGAGAAAGGGACTTTCTGCGGGTGCAGTTGCCATCCGGCTCCAGCAACTTAAGAAGAGCGATTTTGAGACAGGATCCCGCTTTGATTCTGAAGTCTGTGCTGCTGTGGTTTCACTGCCTGGGGCGAAGGGCCCTCAGGGAGGAAAGTTGTCCCCACTCCCCTTTGGGATGCTCAGAGACACCAGTCCAGGACCCCCCGGGCTTGCTTCAAGAGTCCGCTGCTGGCTGCTGACCAGTATGGGGCCATCCAATTTGTAAAGTTACAAATAATGTTTTTCAAAGACATGGTTCCTGGGCAAAGTGTATGGTGAGTTAATTACACCTGCTATCCCGATGGTGATCATCTTTATGATAAACCGTAACCCCCAAGAGTTCAAAGCACTCTAAACAATTAGATTAATTACACTCAAAGTTTCCCCAAAGGGTGGGCCACGTCATGACCTCTGCTTCCAGATGAGGAAGCCGGGAGATACAGAGGCGAAAGCCGGGAAATGGGCTGCAGGCTGTCCCATGGATGGCCCACCCCCGGGAGGCGGTGTTTGCGGGGAGCTGTAATGCTGGAAGCTGAGAGCGGCTGGGGGCGACAGGGAGTCCACCCAGCTGCTATGTGGAGGGGCCGGGAGAGTCCTGGCGTCGCCAGGCACCTGCTTCTATCTGGGCGGGGCCTCCCCAGGTGCGGAAGTGGCAGCACGCTGCAGGCCTCCTGCACCTGTGCCTGTCCCTGTGCTGAGCAGACTGAGGTCCCCTCCGTGTCGCTATGCTAAGGGCAGCAGGGGCAGCTCTGAGGTCAAGACACAGGAGCAGGGCTGAGCAGGCTGGCGCATTCTCTGTTTTAACCTTCCCCGGTGCCCCACAAGGCAGGGCTACTTATATGAGGAAACTGAGGTCTCACAAGTCAAGAACGTGCCCAAGGTCACCTGGCCAGTGGGTGCAGAGGCGGGATTCAAACCCGGGCTGTCTCGATTGGCAGGAAGCTTTTCCTCTCTCAGGCTGTTCCATTCCCAATGCCAGGGAGGACAATCACGGAGTCCCGAGCCTCAGCTTCCCCATCCATAAAATGGGGTTGATCCTAACCCCATCCAGTGACAGTGAATATTCAGATAAATCTGTTCACATTCCACACCAGGTACAGAGCCTGCTCCCGGCTCCCTCTCGGGCGCACAGCCCTGCTTTGACCCGGTCTGCTTGATTTCAGGGCTTCTGGCGCTGCCCGAGCCGATCACTCGCTGCAATAACCTCATTCTGCAAAAATCACACTGGCTTTTACAGGTCTTTACGGGAAGGAAATAGGCTAATGCACTGTTTTTCCGTGTGTGTCAGTAGCCCAATCTCTCTCTAATGGGCTCAAATTGCAGTTTTAAAACCTAAACTATGAACTTAAACTCTCCTACAGACATGCCCAGGACAGGCGTCCTCACTCCTTATGCCTTCCAGTGAAAATGAGAGAAAAACATCGGGTCCTGTCTTCCTCTGAATAGCCGGGTTCAGACACAGGAGGAAGCGTGACCTTGGCTGAGTTTTTCTGCCCAAAGGTGAACAAGACGGAAAAGTCAGGAAAGCTTTCTGATTTCAGAGCTCACAGTAGCCTCCAACACAGGCCCCTCTCCTGATGTCCCATGCACTCCCAGTCCGTGGTCTCAGGAAACGCAAAACAGAGGCAGCTGTGGGGTCTGGGTCCACCCCTCCGTTTGCTGCAGCCATTGGACTGCCTGAGACCAGTCTTAGTTTTTGAACTCTGCTGCCATATTCCCCCGATAGCCTCCCAGGCCCTCTATCTGCCTAGATTGTTATTACTGTTAATCAAATAAACTGAATTGCCCTCAACAAACTAAATTTCCAGCCAAGAACTCTTGGCAGAGCCAACAGCTAACATTTCCTATGTACCAGGCACCGCACCTGGCACTGGACACCAGCGCAGGCATTGCCCCGTCCGAGGCCGAGCCCTAGACTCAATTCTACCTCTGAGGAAGCGGGCTCAGACATGTGCAGCTGACCTGCCCAAGGTCACACAGCTGGTGAGGGACAGGGACCAGACTGTGACCTGGGTGGTCTGAGTCTGTAAGCCACCCTTGGTCTCTCTGCCGCTTTAAAGCCTGTGGCCTGGTTGGATTCCTGGTCCCGGTCTCGGCAAGACTGACCTGTCCCCTTAGCACCCATGAGCCACCGTAACAAAGTGCTGGGTGTATTGACCAGACGAGGCAAAGGTGACCTTATAACTTAATCAGTTTACCGTGGACATTACTGTTGAACTTGCTCTCCGCCCCTGGACCGCATGCTCCGTGAGGTCAGGAAACGCATCCCCATTCCTCACTGTCTTATCCCCAGCGCTAGTGCCTGGTGGAAAGAAAGTGGTCAGATTTGTTGAATAAGTGAATGAATTATGGAAAGGACGAAGGTCACCCGTTAGGCACCCAGCGTAGCCGTGTACAGAGTCCACGCTGTTTCCGTGGTATTTGAACGCAGCCCAGGTGTGGAACAGCAATGGTCTCCCTCTCTCAGCACTCACGCCTGCGGGGCGGGCTTTGCAGAACAGACCACCAAGCATGTGACACAGTCCTGGCTCAGAGGCTGCACGTCAGTGGTCCCTGCTTTCTCATAGCAGAGAAGACCGGGGCGCATTTGGCTCTGGTCGGATGGTCCGGGGGACAGCGAGGAGGGGTTATGGGCCCCTGGCCCTTCACACACTCTCTCTTCTAACTCTTGGCAAGAATTTTCTTAGCACTGTTTTTTTAAGAGTTCCACTCCCAATAACCAGTGTCACAGAAGGGAGTCAGGCATGCATCTCTCTTCTCCGCTTACACATGAAATGAGACACGGATCACTGCTTTCCTGTCGTCCCAGGATCCAGGCGTTGGGAGGGCAGCTGCAGCGGACACACAAACTACATCTGGCTAAGCCCCGGGGGGCCCCGGCGTGGCCATTCTGGTCTCTTCACTTTGCTAAATCTGCTGCTCTTGTCTAAATGTAGCAGCCTCTTGACTTCAAAGGCTAGACTCTGGCCAGGCCTGGAGCCATGAGGCCAGTGCATTAAGGGCCAGGCCCCAGAAGTGTGTGTACCGCAGGGCCGGCGAGAAAAAAGCAAGCGGGCAGCCTCGGCCCCCCTCCCGGGTCAGGGAGACCGCTGCGTCCTCCAGAGGTTGGGAGCTGGGTCTGGGCCTCCTTCTGCTCTGTCCAGCTGGCTTGGAGCAAGTATCCTGACCCCTCCAGGCCGCCTCTTCTCGTCTGGGCTGTGAACACTTGCTAATCCCAAATTTCATTTCGGTTCTGGAAAATAAAACCCTTTGATTCCAGGACCATACGGATTCTGTGATTGTCCCAGATTTTTGTGCTGGATTCAGAATCTATTTATCAGAATATAACATCCAATTGCCTTAGTTTACTACTCATTGTGGGCTGAGGGGGGAAAAAGAATCCCACCTCATGTACATAAAAGTGTCTCTAGAATGTGATGCTTTACCTCCCTTTCAGGGGATGTCAAAGATGGGCAGGTGGGGTCCATTCAGAGGAGTTCACAGCCCCTCCAAGTCATCTTCTGAACATCCTCCCAGGTTTATGGGGCACACGATGGTGACTAAGTGTCTCCAGTGAGTGTGGGAAATGCCCAGTGAAGTAGGAGTTGGTCCAGGTGCAAACAGGTTACCTTTGTCCAAAGCAATGGCAATGATCATCCAGCAGTTTCCCATTTTGATTCTTAAAACGCCAAATCACAGGTCAAGTCATTTCCATTTAACTGGGTTTTCCAATTAATTTGAGTCTCGCTCACAGATGATTTGTTAAACAGATTTTATCATTGAGATAATGGTGGCAATGAATTTTGACTTCTTGTAATTTTTCAAGTTTATTGATCCAGAGCAGTTGAATTGTACTGTAGTTGTGACTTCCCAGTGGCGTGTCCAAGAAAGTGCCCAATAAATCCTGAGGAGACAGCCACTTTCGAAAGTCTGGAAACACACTTTCAAATCGGAGCCCAGGTTTGCCTGACTGTGAAGCCTGACGGCAAACCTGATCCAGAGAGGTAATTAAAAGAAGAGAGGAGGGCTTCCCTGGTGGCGCAGTGGTTAAGAATCCACCTGCCGATGCAGGGGACACGGGTTCGTGCCCCGGTCTGGGAAGATCCCATATGCCGCGGAGCAACTAAGCCCGCGAGCCACGACTACTGATCTCGTGTGCCACAACTACTGAAGCCTGCGTGCCTAGAGCCTGTGCTCCGCAACAAGAGAAGCCACCACAATGAGAAGCCCACGCACCGCAACGAAGAGTAGACCCCGCTCGCCACAACTAGAGAAAGCCCGCGCGCAGCATTGAAGACCCAACGCAGCCAAAAATAAATAAATAAATAAAAATTTAAAAAAAAGAAGAGAGGAATTCATTCTTCTCTTAGTGCCCTGTCCTTACTGGTGTTTTTAAATGTCTGTAACCAACTACTAGCAAATGATTTCTTAAGGAAATGGTGACTTTGAAGTGTCACATATCCTGGAAGCCATCTTTTCTAAAAGTGTCTTGATCTCGCCTGGACCACATTCTGACCATTTATGGTATTCAGAGAAATAGGAGATAAAGAGCCCTGGGCTGGCCTAGGGGTTAGAAAGCAGGAGAGAAAGCCCACAAAGTGGGGGAAATCCAGCCCAGCCCCCCAGGAAGAAGAGAGGAGTGTCTCCCTCTTCAAGACAACAGGAGCAACACAAAGCCTTAGGACACGATGGAGATGGAAGCAGGATGGCTTCTCAGCCTGGGAGAGACGAACAATACGTTGGAAAGCAAACAGCAGCATGATTTCCCTTCTAATCAGGATCATGACGCATTTTACAAATTAACCACTTTCCTCCAACACTTACCATGTTGAGTGGCTCTAGGTAGACCATCAGGGTGGACCCTGCCATCTGCATTTAGAAAATTGCCTATACGTTTATTACAGTGAAATTCACCCATTAATTAATGTTCTCCCTGAAGACTCTCATTAACACATTGAGCTAATTACTGAAACCACAGGCCCAAGGATTGGGTTGTGGTGGGTTTTTTTCCTATTACAGTAAAATTTGCTCTTGCCTTACCTTAATAGGATTTAAAAAGAGAAAATGGCAGAGTCAGAAGGACCTTCAGATGCAGGAATTGAGTAAACTTTCAGGCTGGCGGTCTTGTCCTTCTCTGTGGGAGGCATGTGCAACTGCTATTTTAGCAAGAAATACCTCCAGTGGGAGAGAGGTCCAAGCGTCCAGCCAACGCTGCAGGCTTCTAATAGCTCAGCTGCCGGGCTGGGATGTGTTAGGAAATAAATTGAGAATGAAACACAGTCTCGCGTCCGTTCATGGTTTCCTCTGATACATTGATTTTTCTCTTCTCTTCCCCACCGTCCACATGGCTCCTACATGCCCTTTTCATCCAACAGGAAGCAAAGGGATTGCAAAGAATCAGCAAGGGTTAGACATATTATATTTCTAAAGCTTTCCACTGAAAGTGTCGACTGACACTGGGTATTAGGTACCTTAAGTGAGTTAGTGTACTTTATCATCTCCAAGCAGAACCATACTCCAAGCCTCTGCTTGCCCCTCTGTAGAATGGGGATATCTATGTAATTCTCCCTTATATAATTTGTAAGAGTAAAATGAGATAACATCCATCAGACCTCTAGCTCGTAGCACATGGTGACTATTCAGGGGGCTATATGTCCCCCTCCATCTCCTGGAGCGCTTTCCTTTAATACCTGGGGGGCGAAGCCTCCAGTGCCGCCTGAGTGAGGCCCAGCCCGGCCGCCAGCAGCGCATCCTGCTGGGAATCCTGAAGGCCCTGCAGGCTCCCCTCGGACAGCAGTGCCTTATTCAACGTGCAACGGTAACTTCCTGAGTGCTTGCCTGGTGTGGGGAGAAAACTAGACATGATACTTGGCTCACCAGGCAGGCATTTTGCTGGGGAAGATAGATATTTTTAAAGCAATAATAACGACTGCTGTATACGAGTAGTGAAAGCACCAAGGTGTGCGATAGGGGGCTTCTGCAACCCTCTGCAAGCAACTCCAAATACACCTGTGATCTAAGTATGAACTACTACTGTTTTAGACAAGGCCCCCGAGCCCTGTTCTGGATAGAAATTCTGAAGCTCCCCCAGTGATGAGGGGGGACAGGGAACACGAAACAGAACATCTACCCAGGCTGGGAGAGGAGAAGCTTCTAGGAGGCTCTTTTGCCTTCTTGCTTGGGGCCACTGCCTCTCAGTAAATACCGAATATTTGCACATTTGCAGCAAACTCTTCTAGGGTTGGATCTCAAATGCATCTTTCCATGGAGACAATGTTACATGTTGTGACTTATGGGCCACCATCTTTTGTAACTGATCTAGAAACTTCACCACTCTGGAGAAATTCATCAAGAAATCCAAACAGTTGACAAATAAATTTCTAGAGTACAATCCATGTATAAACTGGGTTCTGCCTACAATATGCTTATTTTTTGAAAAGTCTATAGCCTGTTTCAATGATAATTTATTGGCTTAACTCTCCTGTTAACTCATTCGTTTATTCATTCACCAAACATTTGGTGAGCACCCCTCTGGCAGGGCTCGGGGTCGGGCGCACAAAGGAACCACCATCTCTGCTTCAAGTTGTCCACAGGTTGCAAAGGCAGAGTTCAGGGTGAGTTGGAGGCTGAGTCTGCACCCTGGCCTCTGCCCCGTGACCCAGACGCCCACAGTTACAACACCAGGCTCCTGTCCCACGACGCCAGAGGCAGCGAAGGGCTGCTGACCTGGCTCTTTTCCCAGACCAGCCTCAGAGAGAGGAAATGCAAACTAAAGACCCAGTTGGAATGAAGGAAATAGGAAAAAATACTTAAAATTTTCGAAAACTCAACATATAAAATAAACAGAATAAAGATGATGACCCGCGTGTCCCTGTCGACCAGCTCCCACAATGAACAGCATTCTGCCATTCTTGTTTCATTTGTACATCTCTACCCACCCCTGGCGCTCAGAGACTGCGGTGGAGTGTACATCTGTTGGGATGAACACAGTTCGTAACCCACACCGCCCCCCGCCCCCCCACCCGGTTTTTGGAAGCTTTTATAATCCTATTTCTATTCTAACAAACATATATGAACGTGTATTTTTCATCAATGTCAAGAATTAAATAATCTCTATATAATTCCTCCAAGTTCACAGAAAGTGCAATATTTAGCATACTTTTACCCTTTGCTACCTCTCTGGGTTGAAATACCTCTGTTGAAATCATCTAAATGTTGGAGTTTATGTTATTATTAATTTTTACTTTATCCCTCTTCTATTTTAAGAATGCTTAAAAGAATAACCTTGTTATCAATAATAATTTAAACTCAATTATAGCTTTTATTGTTTAACACTGTTTCTTACCTTCATTCTTTCCTGAATTATTCATTTTGGTGCATTTTCACTTATTTCCTGGAGGTTATTTAGTTTCTGCATTTTGTTTTGTTTTTTACTGAGGTATCATTGACAGTTACCATCGTATTCGTTTCAGGCGTACAACATAATGATTTGGTATTTGTATATATTGCAAAATGATCACCACAGTAAATCTAGTTAACATCTGTCAGCAGACATAGTTACATTTTTTTTCCTGTGAAGAGAACTTTTAAACTTTTAAGAACTTTAAAGAGCTTTAAGAGAACTCTCTTAATAACTGTGTGTGGCTGTCAGCACAGGAGAGGTGTGGGTGGTCCACCAACCGTGACTCTTCTGCCCTCACACTTGAAAGGCCAAGCTGGGTGGCTATGGATTCGAACCCACAGTTCCTTCTCTCAGGGCCCTGGGAATATTGTTTCATTCTCTTCTAGCGCTTGACGTTGTACGTAAGCCTGATTCTCTTTTCTATGAGGGTAATTGGTTTTGGGGGTGGAGGGTTCTGTCTTATAAATTTTTCTGTTTGACCTTGGAATTAAGAGATTTCATCAGACTATATCCAGGTGTTTGGTTTTTCAAAAAATTATTCCTACTTGGCACTCAATGGCCCCTTTCCCCTCAGAAAAAAAATTAATGATATTTTCATTGTTTTTTCTTCTATTCTTTTCTCTCTCCTCATGAAAGTCCTAATATTCAAGTACTGGTTACTCTGGATTCAAATTTTATCCCTTCTTGGGCTTCCCTGGTGGCGCAGTGGTTGAGGGTCCGCCTGCCGATGCAGGGGACGCGGGTTCGTGCCCCGGTCCGGGAAGATCCCACATGCCACGGAGCGGCTGGGCCCGTGAGCCGTGGCCGCTGAGCCTGCGCGTCCGGAGCCTGTACTCCGCGACGGGAGAGGCCACACAGGGAGAGGCCCGCGTACCGCAAAAAAAAAAAAAAAAAAAAGAAAAAAAAATTTTATCCTTTCTTATGGTTTCCATTGCTTTTCCTCTAATTCACTGATGCAGTTTTCAGGTGAATTACAAGTCAGGGTGTCTATTCAGGTGGGTTTTTTTTTTTTTCGTTTTGAGAGAGGTGTCCATTCATACTGATTCTACATCCTTTTTTAAAATTGCTGTATCATAGTCACACAATAAAACACAGACTTTAACATTTCATTTTTAACTTTTTAAGGGTAGAGTTCAACTTCAACAAATGCTTACCTATAACCCATAAGCCACTCAATCAAGATATAAAAGCCCTTCCAGCACCTCAGAAAGTTCCTTACACCTCTTCCCAGTCAATTCACAGCCCCTCCTCAGAAACCACTAGTGATTTCTATGACCATAGCTTATTGTTGCATGTTTTAAAGTTTCACACAAATTAAACCACAGACTGTGTACTCTTTCGTGTCTGGTTTCTTTAGCTCAACACACAGTAAGAAAGGTGTGACATCAGTGACACTGTCCTACAGGGCCACGGCCCTCCCTTCTGCCCTGTCACCCTGTCTCTTCCCAAACCTCAGGTACTGAGCTCAGGTGCTATTTCTCCGAGGCTTTCATTCATTAATTCCTCTGAAAATGTTGCCTGACGATTACTTAATTAACCAGTGTCAAGGGTACTTTTACAGAAGAAATAAAATGTTTATATTTTTTCTGATTACAAAAGTAATATAGATTCCCATAGCCATTCTGAAAAAATATGGGAAAGAAACTAAATTCCAACTACCCAGAGATAATCCTTTTCAACACTATGGTGATAGCCTGCAGTCTTTTTTTTTTTGCACGTGTGCACAAGCTGTGTGTGTGTGTTTGTGTGTGTGTGTGTGTGTGTGTGTGTGTGTTTTCATAGCCGAGATTCTATCTGGTATGTGGTTCTGTACCCTCGCTTTCATTACTCTAGAAACAAAGGCTCTCCAAAATCAGAAAATCCCTACTTCCCACCTCAGAGCATGAAATTAACTCAATTTAAGGCATGTTGATTGAGTGTCCCACATCTGCCTACTAAGTGCTGGGATTGTATTGGTACAAAGAACGAATAGATTTGGAGACAGGTTGACGGGCACCGCGTACAGAACCCAAAAGAGTGGCCCACGTGTGCATACAAATCGAGGGACAAACTGTGAAAAGGTGGCGTTTGGGGGAAGCGGGCAGCAGCAGAAGAGGGCTGTGGGGTACCCATCCCTCGTCCCCCTCCACCTGACCTGGCAGAGAAATAAAAGATGCTCTCCCAGAAGAGAGAGGTAGAAAACACCCCTCCAGCCCTCTCCAACTGGAACAAACCCTCCATCTGGAAGAGACGGGTCCTCAGTGATGTGTCTTCTGCAGTGAGCACATCTCCTGCACAATTTACCCTTACGTGCTGCCTCGTATCTGGCCCAGCACTGGGATAAGAAGCACAGCATCGTGTAGAGCACGCCGCAGAGAGAATCCAGATCTCCCTTGAGACTCTGGGGCTTTTTAACCTAGGAGTAGTTAATCTCAGCTTTAGTTTGTCCTTTTTCCCCCATATTCCTTTCCATTATGGATTATTACAGGATATTGAATATAGTTTCCTATGCTCTACAGTAGGACCTTGTTGCTTATCCTTTCTATATGCAATAGTTTGCATCTGCTAATCCCAACCTCCCACTCCATCCCTCCCCCACCCCGCTTCCCCTTGGCAACCACAAGTCTGTTCTCTATATCTGTAAATCCGTTTATTTTGTTCTTTACAGAAAAAATAAAGCTTCTTGGATGTGGATATAGCATATAATAATATATAGCAACCAGAGGAGACAGAATAAAACCTCCACCTCCTTCACAAAGATGCAGTATTTCCCCCACCCCTTCTGAGCTTTTCTTCCCTGTGAAATGTTTCAGAGGAGAGCGGCTAGGGTGATGGCCCAGGAGAGATTATGTTAATGAAAAGCAGGATAAATGCTCAAAATGATTTGCACAGAAGGAACCGGACCGGCTGATGTTTGAAGAGGAAATCCCGGAGGAGATGCCCCACATAACTAGCCTTCCTGTGTCAACCCTGAATCTGATAGAAGTGTCTGAATCTAGAAAAACAAGTTCACGGTTTCTCCCTCACCCGCCAAAGCTTGCAAGCTCCGCACCAGCGTTTCCAGTCGCAGCCGTCATTCTGCCATCGCCTGTGCGTTTGTATCGATACTAGTGTCTGCTCTTGTAATGCCAGTAAACCCCAGGGCACTGCTCTCCATGGAGCCCAGTGCCACGAGCTGGGGGCTTGCGGACGGGCTGGGCTCCCAGTTCAGCCTCCAGAGAACAGCACCGGGGAGACCAGGAATGGATGCCCCCAAATCACTGGTGACTTTCCACCATCACACAGGCCTCCCTTATTGCGGGAGGAGCACAAGGGCCAGGTTACCGAATTCTCGGGAGGACTTCCAGCTGCTTCTACATCCTCTGTCTCCACACGCTTGCTCCCGTTAACGGCAGCATCTGTGGCTGAGAATAAGGTCGGGAGGGGGGCTGCTAATGGAGGCGAGGGGAGGGTTCAGGGTCGCAAAGGCACGAGGTGCCCGGAACCTCAGAACATCCCCACCACCCTTCTCTCCCTGGGAAGAGCCACCCCACGTGGGAGGCGGGATGACCTGGGGCGCCTGCATGAGCAAACGTGCTCTGATCCTAGCAGAGTGTCAGGCACACGTGCACGGAAGCGTTACAGCATGATGGTCGAAAGCTCTGGGGTCAGACCTGGATATAAATCCACTTCCATCACTTCTAGCTGTGAGGTCTTTGGCAAGCACTAATGAGGGGTATTATTACTATCAGAGGCTACTGGGGGAGGGATCCTAGCTACGTGTACAGGTGAACAGGGGCTCCTTGCTTTCGAGAGGGTTTTGAGGACAGAAGTCATAAACCACAATGCACTGACAGAGCTCTGAGTTGCAAAAGCAGGGCCACAGGAAACTTAATCTAAAGGAGCAGACATCTCCAGTAGTAGCAGTTTACGCAGACAAGCCTGCTTCAGATAAGATCAAAAGCTCCTTTCACCCAATAATCTCAGTGTCTTATGATAAGATTGTTTGGGCTCTTGGGTTCTGTGCCCACAAAGCCGGTCTCCTGGGGTAAGTCTCAGAGCGGCCACTTCAAGGAGGATGATGTGGCTTCCAGTAAACAGGGCAGTGTTAAAATCCAGGGCCTCCTGCACCCACGGAGCGGCTGTCCACAGGGACGCCCAGTGGCTAACGCCATCTCGTCATCGGGCCCCATGGAGACGGGCGCTCTGGACGGTCAGGGAACACCTTGGGGGATGCTGGTCCCGCCCACGCCCGCAGGCTCTGCTTTGCTCCAGGTGAGTCACCACACTTCACACAGATTCTGACCCTGCAGGTCTGGGACCCCTGCATTTCCAACAAGCCCCCCAGCGGTGCTGATGCTCCTGGACCCAGGGATCTCACCTGAGAGGTCTGCTCTTCCTTGAGAATCCCAGTGAGTCCAAGACGGTCCAGGAGGCCCCTGGAGTTCCCTCCGCCACAAGGCAGAGGCCGTGCCAAGAATCCGGGCCCAGCCTTCCAGTTCTCTGGGTGCTTCAGTCACACTCAGGATGCTCAGCTCTCTGTATCCAGGCAGACGCCTCTCTTGGTCCCTATGCTGGTGGCGGTGGTGGGTCGGTAGCTGAACTCAGCTCTGTGTTATTCCACAGAGTAGGGTGGCCTGCCGTCTAAACCCGACGGTCTCATCTTTTCTGAACTGTTTCCTCTTGTTGTTGATTAATTATTTTGATTGAGAACTTCATATGTCATTCATATATGACATAGACATATAAATAATAAGCACAGAAGATTCTAACCCATCATTAAAACATTGATTCGGCTAATTTCACTCGAACTCCACACTGCTGGATTTTTTTAATAGACGATTTTTAGAGCAGTTTTAGGTTCACAACACAACTGAGCAGAAAGTCCCGAGAATTCCCGTACGCACTCTACTTCACTAACTAACCTTCCTAAGGAAGTCAGGAACCACAGTGAGACGGCAGGTCCCAGCTGGCCCGACCTTGAGACGCTCATTCCCTTCAAGGGCATGAAAGTCCTTCCTTAATTTATTCCAAGAACCTTGCTTTAGCTAGAGATGAAGACTCCAGGTCCCGTGCTCCCACCCCTGCCCAGAGCACTGGAAGGATATGCTTGTGTGAAAGCTTTTGTTTTCTGAGTACGAAGTTAGTAATTATTACTTTCTTTTTTAAACAGTACTTCAGCAAAGCTAGAGGGTCCCAGCCCAGGAGGCAACTCTGAAACAGAGACCAAAATGTACAACCAGTCCCTCTGAAAGCACCCCAAAGGCTGAGCTGTGACCTCCCAGAGGAATCAGTATTTCAAACGAGCCTCAGGGCTTCTGGAAACATGATTCGATCTTCTCAGCCAGCCCCTCCCGCCTCCCCCTGTTTCCTCCACACTGCACACCTCCCCCCGACCAGCTTCCACCCACTTCCCACCTCCAAACAGAAGGGCAGCCCACCACTGCACGCCAAGCCACGGCTCCCAGCTGCAAACTTCTAGAAGCAACAGGGGACTTAGCAGAGGGCCGTGGCACCAGCCCTACGTTTAGGAAGACGGCAGAGGCTTAAGAATGCCATCCGGAGGATTCCAGGTGACCAACTGATCAAAATTCCACCTCCCAGGACACTGACCTGAAATTCCCTCTGGGTGTACAAGTGTAGAGAGAGGAGAAGATGGTGGAGGAGAATGACAGGGGAACACAGCATTAAGATGGGGAGAGGCAGCGACAGGGACCCCAGGTGCGAATGCACCTCCGTCTCAGTCTCGCCACCATCCCCCACCCATCGCACCCTCGCTCCCGGGCTGCTGTCGGGCAGACTCAAGGTTAACGGTTCTGCTGGAGAGGTCTGACATCACCAGCTTATGGAAACCCTGATCCTGTCCATCCTACAGCACTTCATGTAACCCTAAAGCAGTAGCAATAATATTGTTGCACTTAATATACATGAGACGCTCCAGCTACAAACTGAAATCATGATCCTCATTTTGCAAAGGAGTAAGAAAAACAGAGAAGGTCAGCAATCTGCCCAAGGTGACAGCACACAAATGACAAGGTCAGGGTCTAAGCCCTGTTTCACCCACCGGCAAAGCCCACACTTTCTCCCACTTTGCCAGGCGGCTTGCCTTCTGATGGGAAAACACACAGTGGAGACCACCTGGGGAGAAATGCAAGGAGTCTCCCCTTCTAGCGCCGAGATTACACCCTCTCATTTGATTGTGTCCATGTCTCAGGGGACAGCAGCAGACACTGCAGCCACTGACAGAGCAGGTAGGTGTAAAGAGAGCCCTCTGTCAAAACTGCGCTCTCTCGAAGCCGTGTTCTGAAAGGATGCTGCTTACCCCGCTTTCCTGGCTCTGTGCCCCAGATTCCCTGCATCCAGCAGTCACAGAGGTGGACATCAACTTCGGTTAACAACGATTATCCTCAGGAGGGTAAGGACGGGCTGGGTGGAGCAGGGTTGAACCTGCACTGCAGCCGGAGGTCCCCACGTGTGCCATGCAGGCTGCGCCAGGGGAACGGATCCTACACAGATGAGGCCGCCGGTGTAGATGGTCACCTGCCCATCCCTCCAGGGAGGCCTGGGCGGAGCCCCTTCTCCACCTGGACCTGGAACGGCTCCTATTTGGGGCCACCCCTTCATCACCCTGCCCTCTCCTGGGCCACTGCTCTCCTGACCTGCCCTCTGAGTCTTGCGACCCTGGTAAAGCACTGTCACCTGGCTTAGTCAGGGGCACTGGGTGCTCCGTCTTTCCGCTGGATTGGGAGCTGCCCGAGGGCAGCATCGTTCAGTGCAGCAACCACAGTGCCTTTTATGCAGTAGGTGCAAAAGAAATAGTTACTGAATTTGATTAAATTTGCAAGTCATTTCAAGAGTCGGGCTTTGAAAAGTCCCTTCCACGCCAAAGACAAAATCATCCTGTTTGCACAGCAGGTGAATGGAGGTGACGCCTTACAAAGCAAAAAGGCAAACGCCCACCCCCGACCCCCCGGCCCCCTCTCCCTCACTTCGCTCTTGTCTTCCCTCAGTGGATGTTATCAAGCTCTGGAGATCTAGAAATTTAAAATGCACACTTCTAGTTTAGGGGAAAACCAGACATAAAACATCTCACCTTATGACCCGAGAGAGGCCCAGTGGAGGCACACAGGAGACGCAGAGGGATGGACAGTGACGGTCCGCACGGAGGGCGGGGAGGCTTCCCGGGAGCGGCCCTTGAAGGAGGGAAGGCTTCACGGAGAGACCAGTGAGCACAGGAGCACGGAGGCCGCACAGAACACGGGACGGTTGGGAAGAGCAATTCGCAGGGACAGGCCTCCAGGTGGGAGGACAGGTGTGGGGGCGCTAGTGAAGACACCGGCGGCGCCGGTGTGGCCACAGTCAGTCTACGTGCCGTGGGCTGTGGGGTCCTCCAGGGGGCTCTTGAACAGTATCTTGAAGGATGAGAAGGGGTTCATCAAGAAGGAGCTACTCTCCTTGAGGAGAGCATCTGTGTCTTATCCTCCCGGGACAGCCACCGGCCCCTTCTAGGGATCATCCTTAAATATTTGTTGAAGAATGCATGAAAACCCTCCGCAACAGTGCCGCTCAAACCTTCGCGTGCGTCCAAATCCCCTGGAGAGGTTGTTGAGCACGGCTGCTGGGCTCCGCACCTGCAATCAGTTACTGATCAGTAGATCTGAGAACACACCGAGAAATGCCGTTTCTAACGAGCGTCCAGGGGCCACTGGAGCTGCCGGTCCACAGACCACACTTCAGGTAGCACTGGTTTGTGTAGCTTTCCTCCTCCTCAGTTTATGTGTAGAAGTCTGAAAATCCTCAGAGATAAGTATTTCGAGGGGACCTGGGATCAGGAGATGAATAATATCTTACTTTTCTATATTGTTTTAGAGTTTCCAAAATATTTTAATTTATCATGTTTGATCCTTGTGCTTCTGTGACAATATTATCCCATTCGAAGGATGAAGAAGCATCCAGAGACCTAAAGCTAATTGCTCAAGGAACTATAGGTGGTACAAGACGCAATTAGCAAATATATGTCTCACAATGGAGCTCTGTCCTCCACACGGAAAACAAAGAATTTTGAAAATAAAATATTAACTAATTATAAATATTCCTCTCTAGTAGATGATTTTCAATATCACCTCCCTACAGTGTTTTTGAGAAGTGAAGGAAGTTCTGGGATTATAACTCACTTTAAGTAAGACCTAGGTATCTATTCAAATTGATGCTAATAATAATGTCACTATTATTATTATTGCATAAATAACATATCACAATATTATTTTAACTCTCATTTGTAGTACATTAGGTAAGAGCATGAACTCTGGACACAGACCTCCTAGGTTCCAATCCCAGCTCTGCTGTTAATTAGCTGTGTGACCTTGGGCAAGTTACTCTCTTCTCTCAGCATCCTTATTTATGAAAGAATAGATAAGAACAAGAATAGTAATTAATCAGAGAGTTTTTATGAGAACTAAATGAGTCAATAGATGTAACATGCTTAGAAGAGTGTCTAGAGCACACGGTAAGCTGTATACATACGTACGTGTGTATACGTATCATATATTATATCATTATTAGTAACAGTGCCCCGAAGCTGTTCAGCCCTCAGGCCCGGGCCAGGTGGGATCTGCAGGAGGCCTTAACTCAGACCAGGACTCCTGGGTGTCAAGGCTCAGTTTTCTGACCCAGAATTCTCTTTCTCAAAAACAACACAGAATCCTTCCCTCACTTAGACCAGCGAGGAGGCATCCTCGAAAAAGAATGTCAGGGAAGGATTCCCAGAGCACCCCGGGCCCAGCCCTTGTCTCGGAGGCAGGAAAAGCCCAGGTCCCCGGGGGCAGCACCCCAGGACAGCCAGGAAGAGCAGGGTGGGGAATGCCTGGCAGTCCTGGCTGAGCCCCCAGCTTGCCGACACTCACGCCCCACCCGGATTTGTACGCGCGTTCCAAGAAGGAGCTGAGACTGCAAGTTAGAAGGCCGGTGAATTCGGCACCACGTCCAGGGCCACCCTGACGGCGTCCCCTGGTCTGGCACTAACTCCAGGTGCTGGACTTTGGGAAGTTGCTTCCCAGGGTTGTTTGAGCCCTGCGTACTCCCCTTGTCTGGGGCCTTCCTCTGACTGTTGGTGCTTGGCTGACGAATCCTTTCTGTGGTCAAAGACCCTCCTGCACAGACGGCTCGCGTGCAGCTTTGCTAGCGGTTGTGTGTGCTGCCCCCTCAGGAAGCCCGTGGGTCGTCTGTCATGGAATTAGGGACACAATTCACCAAACTGAGCTCCTGTTCTCAGAGGCCTGACTCCCTTTCAGCATGGCGTTCTAGGGCCCATGAGAATGATTCAACACGAACACCGTCAGGGAGACCCTCCAACCAGCGAGACAAGACTTTCCCTAAAGAGTCTAACGACAGAATAGAAATTCTTGTGGCGTCTGTAGGACTAATGTCCAGATCCAGCTTCCACAGAGCACCTTAGACACTCAGACACTTTGTATATGAAGGGTCAGCTCTAGTGCAGTCTCCTTTCATGAGAGTATTTTAGACAATTGTTGGTAAAAATAAGAAATCTATATTCTTGTGGAATAACAGGCATTACCGTTTATACAGGTTAATTTATAAAAGAAGTTCTATTTGCACACAGGCTGAATTTATAAAATCTCTCTCACTGAAACTGATTCAAGACCTAATGCAAAATGTAGCTGTATTTTCATTTTACATAATAAAGTATTTTCTGTCAGCAGTAACCCAATGATACTTTCAAATTATGATAGTTTTTAAACATAAACTTTATCAAAATTCTACTACAACTATATGTTGTAATTGTTAAGGCAAAAGTATAAAATCTGAGTGCCCTCAATTACATGGAATACCGACTCACTGGGGAAAATAAACTTATTCCTATCTAATACCACATAAGTTGAAAAAAATACAAGCTGCTTTTTTTGCATAATAATAATTTTAGGAAAATAAAAATGCAGCTCATAGTTAACATCCCAATGGGCATTTTACAGGTCATTGAGATAAAACAGATGCAATACTAAGAACAGAAATTTGGTAAAATGATGATCTTTTTATATAATAAGATTTTCCTAGAAGTGTTTTAATTATTATTAAAATAACGTTTCCTTTGGCTTTTTACAAGTAGCCTTACGGATATATAATATCGATACACACTAGAAAATTTACATACTATACAATCAACGCATTTTAAGTGTGCAATTCAATGAGTCTTAGTAAATTTATAGAGTTGTGCAACCGTCACCACAATCTAATTTTAGAACACCTCCATCACCCTAAAAAACAAAACAAAAACCTCTTTTCTATCTACAGTCATTCGTCATTGCCACGCCCTGCTCTACGCAACCATTATCTACTTTTCGTCTCCATGTAGCTGTCATTTTGGGGTATTTCTTTTTTTTTTTTTTTTTTTTTTTTTGCGGTACGCGGGCCTCTCACCGCTGTGGCCTCTCCCGTTGCGGAGCACAGGCTCCGGACGCGCAGGCTCAGCGGCCATGGCTCACGGGCCCAGCCGCTCCGCGGCATGTGGGATCTTCCCGGACCGGGGCACGAACCCGTGTCCCCTGCATCGGCAGGCGGAATCTCAACCACTGCGCTACCAGGGAAACCCTGGGTATTTCTTATAAATGTAAGAACGATACATGTTCTTTCATTGACCATAATGTTTCTGAGGTTCCCAAAGAGCCAGACCCGCTCCCCTGCCACCGGCCCCCAGGTCTGCCCAGCCTGCCACGGGGTTCTCCAGACCCCCTACCCACATGGAATCCCCACTGTCCTGTGTTTTCTCCTCGGACTCTGTCACGTTCACAGTATGAGTGTGTATCTCAGTCTGGTTGTGTCTTTTCATCCATGCCAGCGCCTTTGCCTGGGAAAGCAAGTGTCACTCTTTGGGACAGCCCCACACACTTGTGACAAAGCCCCTATGTGAGCCCCCTGGCCACACTCGGGGTGTCCAGAGAGAGGTGAGGGCCTGGTCTAACCAGGATTGGGGTAAAATGCAGCCCTTGTTGTACCAACTGTAACTCAGCAGCAATCTCTCCCAGACTCAAGAAAGCAAGTGAGCTGGATGCCAATTACAAAAAGAGAAACTTCAAATCCATTCTAATTTGTAAACAATAAAGTAAAATCGGTGGCAACTTTTATGACTTAAACTATTATTAGTGTAAAAGGCTAACCCACACCAGTGGGTCCTGACATGACGGTTGAGTGTGAAAGGGGGCACTAGAAATTGTCAAAGGCCGTCAGTTACAGCCTATAAACGATGCATCAGAAACATGAGGAGCACATACTCTTCATGAGTCCCCATTTTTCTGTTGCACGTCCTCACAGTGATAATTTGAAAATGCAGTTATAATTATACATGGATCCGTTGTATGGCGTCTGTGTTTTACTGCGAGCATTAAT
Organism: Globicephala melas; assembly: GCF_963455315.2. Taxonomy (NCBI): domain Eukaryota; kingdom Metazoa; phylum Chordata; class Mammalia; order Artiodactyla; family Delphinidae; genus Globicephala; species Globicephala melas. The sequence goes on along the minus strand of NC_083331.1, from coordinate 4,838,900 downwards.
AACGAAACATTTGACCACGTCAGTTGCAAAAATCCATCAATCACGAACAGAAAATTAAGGACGTGGTTAGACTGGGTCTTCTACTTCGTTGTGAACTTTCTGTTTTGAGAGGCAGCAAGGTCAGCCCGATGGTATACATGTGTGATCATTTAATAACCCTTTGACGATTCTTATGATGATGATATGGAATGTTGGTTGCAGTTACAGAGTCCATAGTATGGTAATTAACACAAGGAAACCCAAAGACCGAGTTGTAACTCCTTTATAGACGCCGACTTTCCCTGTGATTTTTTTTCATAAATTGTTTAGACTTTCTGTGCTTCTAATTCAGCAACTGTAAATTACTACAGTAGTAGGCATGCTACTTAGCACTGAAGTTTGTTTCAACAAAAGATGCCCACCTCAGAGAGCTTCCCAAGTGGTTTAGAAAGGTTCCTCCTAAAACTGTAATTCAACACCTAGTGGTATCCTATTAAGTACTGTCAACCCCAAGCCAGCAGAGGAAAAGAGAAGCCTCTAGAAGACATGAAATCCTGCACCAAAGCTCCTACAAGTTTATTCAGAGACCATCTGAAAAGGCTTAGTTGTGCGTTTCACAGCCCACAACAAATACCTAATGTGCATTAAAGACATGCAGGTCCTAGGCTGACCTCTCTGCACAACGCAAGGAGCAAAGGCACCTGCAAAGCTCTGACACTGCAGAGGGCGGGATATGCCCACATGTACGTAACTACGTTAGGAGACAGAGAAAAATAAACGGCACAGAATAAGCACACGTAAAATGACAGGGTCCGAAGAAGGGAGAAACTAAGGGAAGCCTTCATGAAGCGGGGACACTTGGTCTGGATTCCAGGCAGAGGGTGGGGCATGAATGGGCAGAGGCAGAAAAGCACAAACACAGGGAAGTGCAAGTCATCGTCTGGCTGCTCAGCAGAGGTGGGTGAAGAGGGTTGAAGCTGTAAAGATGTCTGGTTTCAATCAACAGACAGTTACCGTAAGAAAATCCACTTAGGAGTTATCTGAAGACAGGAAATGAATCCCAGCATGCTCCAGGGGGACTGCAGTTGGAAGGTTAGAAATGAAGGCTCCTACCCCATTGCTCACAGGGCCCCGCAGTCTAGCCTTTGTGTGTGTCTGGCTCCTGGTCCTACTTCTCTCCATAGACCGACTCATCCGTGTGAACAACAGGTGTGTGTGGCATTTAGCTGCAGTATAAAAGCCTGTTAGCTCCTCTCTCACAGTCAGGAATCCAGAGGCACGGTGTTCCGCAGTGTCAGGACCTGAGCTCCACCGGGAGCCCGCTTGCTCCAGGAGGCCATGCAAGCTCCAGCTGTCATGTGCACCTCTGAGCCAGCAGAAAGGAGGAAGGGGACAAGAGCACACTTCTCCTCCTGAGAGAACTTTCTGGAAGTTGCACATAACATACCTGCTTATTTAGGGTGACCATGTCATATGCCACCTAAACTGGAACACTTGTGACGGTGAAAGAGGATGCTATTAATAATCACACCAGGGACTTCCCTGGTGGCGCAGCGGTTAAGAATCCACCTGCCAATGCAGGGGACACGGGTTCGATTCCTGGTCCGGGAAGATCCCACATGCCACGGAACAACTAAGCCCATGCACCACAACTACTGAGCTTGCGCTCTAGACCAAGTGCGCCACAACTACTGAAGCCCACGTGCTCTAGGGCCCATGCTCCGCAACAAGAGAAGCCACCACAATGAGAAGCCCACGCACCGCAACAAGAGTAGCCCCCGCTCGCTGCAACTAGAGAAAGCCCGCGTGCAGCAACAAAGACCCAATGCAGCCAAAAATGAATAAAATTTAAAACAAAAAATCATACCAGGATAACAAGCATAAACTAGGACATTCCCAGGGCTTATGGGGGATATATATATATATATATATATATATATATATATATTCCACTGGACAGAACGTAGTCAAATGGTCACACCTGTCTGTAAGGGAGGCTACACGTACTGTCTTTATTCTGGGCAACTATGTGCTCAGTTAAAACCTGGGAAAGAGGAGAAAGAGTATCTCTGCCCCAAGCGCCCTTTGACACCCAACAAATCTCCCAGTTTGACTTTGTAAGTTGTCACCGTGTATAGACTGGTCTCCCGTAGGTCAGGCTCCTGCCCTGGTCCAATCAGCTATGAATGGGAGAGGGCATGAGGGCGGGACTTTTGGACTATAAGTCTCCTCTCTCAGGGGTGGTGTCCAGGAGCAGAGACTGAGAAAGGAGCCTGGGCAGAGCAGGCAAATTGACTGACTTGTCAACGACAATAGGCTATAGATCCATTGCAGAGGACAATAAAGGCTGGAGTGGAAAATCACACTCCAATTCAGCAGGCAGGCGGTGGAGAATCGCCAGCAGTTTTTCTAGCAAGGCACTGGTGTGAATGGAGCTTTACTGACGCAAGCTTATCCTGGCCATAGTGTGTGGGCTGATTTGGAATAAGGTGGGATGGAGAGCTACAGGTCCCCTTAAGTAACCCCTGCATTAGGCCAGGTGAGATTGAACTTGACCTTGAGCAGAACATTAGGAGGCAGGGAGAACTGTTAAAGCCAGGTAGGAACTTAGAGCAACACGGGGTAGCTGGCAGTATAATGGCAAGAGAACAGTAAGAAAATCTGTAAAAAGGAGAATCACAAATTCAAAATCACGACAGTTTGGGCCACGTAGTGTAGTGCACTGAGTACACGTGACTGTCTTATACACCACGTATGATGATGTGTAGTCATAATGCCCCATTCTTGAAAACAATATTCATTATACCACGTTTCAGAAAGCAATAAAGTTTGTAATACATTATATTAAATACTTTTATTCAAAATGGTAAGAAGTTTTGTGTTCTTTTGAGAGGTAAGCTTAGGTATCTGGAAGATTCTCGTATACAAAACATCTTATTTCCCAAATAATAATTAAATGAATCCTCACCATACCTGAAACCATTATGCCGTCAAATGCATATTACAGGACAGCCCTTGGATGTGTAGGTTATGTTTATCTTGCTGAACATCAGATAGAAAGCATGGCTCTGGAGACCCAAGCTGAACATTTTAAAACCTCAGCTAGGGACTTCCCGGGCGGTCCAGTGGTTAAGACTCTGCCCTCCCAGTGAGGGGGCATGGGTTCGATTCTTGATCAGGGAACTAAGATCCTGCATGCCACACAGCGCGGCCCCAAGAAACAAAAACAAAACCTCAGCTAAATAAATATATAAAACTTATTCAAAGAAAGTCAAGCCTCTCGTCTATGGCAGAAATGCAGCTAAATAATGCACAACACCTTCGTATGACACAGGACACTCAACATCAGCCCTGGGTAATCACACCTATTGAAAGGTGTGGGTTTCCAATTGAAAAGCTAGAGTTTACATGACTCTCCTTTGAAGGACTAATTTCTGGAACCTTTCAGTCCTTGATCAGAAAATGTGGACTAACAGAATGATAGGAACATAGACGGCAGGTACAGAAACTTGTGGCCATCTCTTCTGCTCACACAGAAATACAATAAACAACTAGTTCTTCTCAGTACGATGCTCTAAATTTAAAGAAATACATGTATGGAAAGTTCAGAGGAGGCCTCTTTGGTAATTTTGAATAACAACTGGGAAAACTGTCCTAGAATGGATGAAAGCAAAATACACACAAAGAAGCTTCTAGAAATCTGAGCCTCCGCATCTGATTTCAGAAGCAGTCCTCCATTTCCAACAGGGATTTTTTAAAACATCCCTCACAGATTATTTTTGACTTAGCCAAGCAGGGAGTCTATTTTAAAGCTCCCGATTTGAAAGTCCTGGAAGCTTTATAAAGTTCTCCACCTGCATCTCTTTTTAGGAACAGTCCTTTATCCTCTAAAGGATGAAAACCTCTAGCAAATAAAAAGTTTGTTAAGCTGTCACTATCAATAGGATAAAAAAAAAATAACAGCTGACAAAGAAGAAACAAATTGCATCTTCGAATAAGTTTTCTTGAAGCTCTTGTTAAAAGCTATAACCTCTGATGTTAACTAAACTTAACCTTTTCTGACCCTGGTGGTGGCCCTTAACCTCTTCTTTCTTCTGCTTCCTGTGACTGCTGGAGAATACTGGCCCAGTCCTTGGAAAAGCATTCTCTGTAGCACACAAAGGCCCAGGCTTCCTGGTCCCCAGTCAGGAGGCCCCGGATCGACCGAGGGGTCAGCACCTGTGCGGAGAAGCAGGTGACAGTGGCCCAGTCCTTGGAAAAGCGTTCTCTGTGGCACACAAAGGCCAGGCTTCCTGCTCCCCTCTCAGGAGGCCCCAGATCGACTGAGGGGTCAGCACCTGTGCGGAGAAGCAGATGACAGTGGTCCAGTCCTTGGAAAAGCGTTCTCTGGAGCACACAAAGGCCAGGCTTCCTGCTCCCCCATCAGGATGCCCCAGATCGACTGAGGGAGGGGTCAGCACCTGTGCGGAGAAGCAGGTGACAGTGGCCTAGAGCAAGTTGTAAGCATGTCTGCCCTTCAACTATCACGCTGCAGCTTCAGGCGTTCAAGCCACTGAAGTTCAGATTTTCTTTGTGAATGCAGGCTTTAAACAAATTCATCTACTGCTGTTCAACTGACTGTAAAATTGGTAGATTTACTGTTGCCAAAAAAAAGAAGAAGAAAAACTGAGAGCTTTCACTTCCACTTCGGTAAGGTCGTGGATACGTCCCAGGCTGCAAGCAAAACAGCCTTTAAAATCTTTGCAGTGGAAGCTAGCAACTTCCAGGGGGTGAAATCAGCCCAACAATGACAGAAATGTCCAGCGGAAAGTCCTCCCTATGCAGTAAACATGTGAAACTCCACATCTGAGAACTTGCCAAGATGTAATGATTTGCTTTTAATTCCATTTCCCTCAAAGACGGGAAACAGTGAGAGCACAAATTTGTTTCATCACTAACATTATATTTACTGTTAGTTCTGCTTCCTTACACAGCCTTCTAACTAGATCTCATGTGGCTGTTTAAACACATTATTGGGTTTTCTTTATAATGCAGAACACTAATAACTTGGTCCTGCTTTGCTTTGACTTACACAGTAGGAAACAGCACCTTTCATCAAGTTTCCTGTACTAGCTCTTTGTATTTCTGCATGATGTCTTGTCATGGTAAAAGGAAATTATTTTCATTAAGTGTTTCAAAATGACCAAAGTTAACTGACTCACTCCTAAACTTAACATCTTTGAAATGGAAGCATATGGCCCTGTTGTTTTTCCAAAGGAGACTTTTGAACCTATTTGTTTTCTGCTTCATTCGGTTGCACAAGAGATTTTTCACAGAAGATAAATGGCCCTTCCATATATAAATATCCTTTTACTTAGTAGACATGAGAACTTTTTAAAAAAATTCATCACACTGTTATTCATTTTAGACAAACTTGTTTTGCTCATTCCCAACCACCGTCATGTTTTAATCATTGGTGCCATCCCTTTTGATAAATGATTAATCTGGAGGCTAATGTTATGGGAAATTTTACACGATAAAGAAATTTATTCTGGTGGCGCAGTGGTTAAGAATCCACCTGCCAATGCAGGGGACACGGGTTCGAGCCCTGGTCCGGGAAGATCCCACATGCCGTGAAGCAACTAAGCCTGTGCACCACAACTACTGAGCCTGCGCTCTAGAGCCCGTGAGCCACAACTACTGAGCCTGCGTGCCACAACTACTGAGGCCCATGCACCTAGAGCCCGTGCTCTGCAACAAGAGAAGCCACCGCAAGGAGAAGCCCGCGCACCTCAACAAAGAGTGGCCCCCCACTCACTGCAATTAGAGAAAGCCCGAGCGCAGCAACGAAGACCCAACCCAGCCAAAAATAAATAAATAAATAAATAAATTTTTTTAAAAAAGAAATTTTTTCTGAATCTAATAATAGTTTGAGAGTATGTGAAGGGTTTTAACACAGATGTGGTCACCAGATGTTCCAGCTCTTCTGAGGAACCGGCAGAAGTAGCTGCATGATGGATTTAGGTTACTTAAAGGAAGATTTCCTCAGTCGTTTAAAACAACGAAATGAGATACTGAGGGAGGGCGGAATCTCCTTGTTTGGAGTTTTGTTTTTTGTTTGTTTTTTTAAGTGTACAGATGTAGAACGCATTAATCACACTTCTGCCTGTGGATAATGGTACAGATTCTGTAAGAAGGCTTCCAGCTTTCATGTGTTATGAGAATAGACACATGGTATTGGGCTGCGAGCATCTTCCGGAGGTTTTGAAGTCACCCCACATCAGCCAAATCCCTGTGCGCACCTTGCTCTCTCTGTCCCTTTCGACAAGTTTGTAAACATGTACCCAGGAGAGCAGAGCATGGACCCTCTCGGTTTTTAAATGGCACTGTGACGAGAAAGTGGCTGCCATTTAAGCCAACGCTCTTACTGGATGTAGTTTGCACTGCACAGGCTCTCACGTGCAATAGACTCCCATTCTTTAGTTTTACCAAAATGTCCTGGCAGGAGTTTACAGTGTAATGGAGGGAGGCAAGGGGGCATCTAAACTACCTGCAATCCATTAACAACTACCTGTTGAAGAATATGCAGAGTATTGGACCTCACGCAGGCTCTGCCACACACACAGACCTTCGAAACAAACGCAGGACTATTAGCAGAGTAGCTTCTCAATTTGCTGCAGTCACTGTGGTATCATGAAGACACAGCCTAGTGTTGACAACTTTTAAAGAAATCACCCACAGAGTAACGACTTTGTGGGACAGATATCTTGAACCTCAATGACCTGGGCTGAGCAACTGTGTTTCACACACCTCTGTCCACACCTGTGGGAGAGAGGGGACTTTGAAAGCTAACAGGCAAGGAGAGGGACAGAATATTTCCTTTAATCCTTCGTCAGAGCAAAAACATCAATACCTGCCTTGTGTGAGGAAATGTGTCACTCAGGGACCAACCAGGAAAAGTATCATGGAAATTACCCTGTGGTGGAAAATGGAGAAGTTTTAGAATAGCCAGGATTTGAGTCATATTACGGAGTTACACTTCTACATTCTGGGCTTTGCTTTTTTGGTAAATTACGGGTAGAGACAATAACAATTGGGGAAGCTCTATACACTTCTGAGAGTCCTCTTCTCTGCACATACTGAATGAGACAGCTTACAGGGGCTTTGTGGTGTAGTCATATTCTGTCCCCAAACCAAGAAGGGTGCCTTAGCAAGCAGAGGCCATAAGTACAGGGAGGGGTCCTGAAAGACCCAGTTACCTGCTTTACTATCATTATTCAAAGGTCTTCAGTCACCCCCACTGGAGCTGAGCCCAAGACAATCAACGATTCTTTAGAAGCTGCCCGGTCCCATTTCAGCTGGAGGTCAGAGCAGAGTTCAAAAGAAGAGCTAAAAAGAACCTGCTTCTCTCCCTGAGGGCATGTCTGTAACACCCACCCTTTCCTGCTCATCTCCTTCCAGGAACACCAAAGCCCCTCTCTTGTTGAGATATCTCACAATGGCAGTCTAGATAACTCCCCAAATCATCTCTTCTGGCCACTCATACCTTCAAAGAGGGGCTGCAAAAAAAAAAAAAGGATGCTGACAGGTAGCTCCAGTTACCAAGGACAACTTGGTGTGAATTTATTCGAACCATAATCTCACCAAACTTTAAGTCCTTAGTTTGGGTATTAAACTCTTCAACCAATTTCACTTAGTATCTTCCCAGACTTGTAACTCCATTGACACTCATTTCATAAGGGACATTCAGCATTAAGAACACCAACTCTGGCACCAGGCTGCCTGGGTTGTTTTAGTCTTGAATCTGCTACTAGCTGCGTGACCTTGGGCAAATTACTTACTTTCTTCAGGCTTCAGTTTCCTCATCTGTGAAATGAGGTCATTACATTTTCCTGAGGATTAAACAGCTCGAGAGAAGTCAACCACTTGTGTAACACTGCCCAGGCACGCACACAGGTAAATGCTGTTAAATGCGGGCATTTGCAGGTGCCAAACACCTACCATTTCCCAAGTTTTGTGCTGGTCACTCCATCCCCAGATCTACACTAAACAAACACATCTTGCTATTAAAGAATATTTTTGGTAGGATAAAATGAATCTTTAATTCTTCATGTTTAACTTGGAGAAGACCAACATGCAAATACTAACCTTGACCTTTGGGCCTCACATAGTTTTTCTGGGTTTACCACTTCACTGTTTTCAACAAAAATTCAGTACCTACTATGCCCGACGACGCCGTGGATTTGATGAGGAAACGGAAACTTGGTCTTTGCTCTCAAGGAACTATTTAAGGCTGCATTAGTTTCCTCATCTGAAACGAAAGAGGTAATGCGAGACTTGAGCTGTTTAATGAGAATAAAGCGACGTGTCCTGCTGGACTACAAGTATCCAATAGAAGCAGTGTGCTCTCATATAAATGAAAGTATCCTCTAACTAGGTGGCTTCAGGGAGTCACGGCCACTGAGGAATTCCCACTCTGCCAAGGAGGAATTTCCTACTGGAGAAGAGGCGAGAGGGGCAGGGGCTGGCACGGCGGTCTGCAGGCTCGCAGACCCCAAAGCAGGCAGGCAAGAGACAGGGTGCACGGTCCGCTCCCAGGGTTAAAATGGCTCCAGATCCTGGACACCGCACGCACGCCCCACGCCCGTGTGGTCCTCGGCCAAACGCTGACGGCTCCGAGCTCTCCGGGATACGGCGCCACGGGGGCTTTCCGCGCCCGGCCCGGCGCTCTCAGGCCGCCAGTGCCGCTTACCTGGGAACCGACGGGAGCCTCTGCTTCCCGAGTCTGCCTGCTCACCTGCAAATGCAGGTGAGCAGTGCTCCCGAACTCACAGTAATTATAAAGACGTTTATGAAATCGTTTATTAAGCATTCTATCAAAATAGTATTTTATTAAATAAAAAAGACGTGTATGAAAGCTCTAAGCCTAGTGGGAATACAGCCACACCGTGGTCGGCACCAACGTAATGGACCGAGGGGATGGGAAGCTCCGATCGCAGCACCACCTGCGGCGGCAGGAGCCAGGTGAACGGCAACTTCCCGCACGCACCCCCCCCCCCCGCCCTCCGCATTTTGTGTCGGAGGACTTTAGGCCGCCGGCCGGAAAGGCGCTCTTCACGTCACCTTTCCTTTAAAGACGCAGGCCGAAGCCCCGCCCACTACGGAAGGTGAAAGGGTCTCACACGGCGGAGCCCGTTTGCGGGCTCCTTCTGCCAAACCTTACCAATCGGCGGCCCGGAACAGGTAAAGCTAAAGGCAAGGGGCGCTGCGCGGGTGAGGGGACCTGCAGCGGGAGAACGGGGTCGTAAGGACGTGCCTGCGGAGGACGCGGCCTTGCGCTCGGCCGTGTCCCTGTCCCTGGAAGCTCAGTGCCGCCCACCCGCCAGCGGACAGGCCCTGCAGACCGTGCCGCGGGTTCGGGGATTTGGCCGGGCTTAAAGCCGTCTTCGAGACCAGGCTGCTGTCCGCGCACCCCGGAGCCGCAGCATCTAGACCCGCCGTCCACGGTCCTTCAGGCCCCTGGACCTGCCGCCCCGCTATCCCTGTGCACGTACGGGCACGCACGCAGGCCGTACGTCGCTACGGCCCAGGCGCGCCGCGGGGGCGGGGCTCGGGTGGGCGTGGCCACCACAGATGCACGTGACCGGTCTGTTTGGCGCGCCGGGCTCCCCCCACCCCCCAGTCCCTGGCTCAGCGCGGAGCACTGGCGGGCGTGCAGGCTCTTTGCACTCTGCGGCCAGAGAGGCGGCGTAGTGGAAAAGGTCGCTGAGTGATCTGGGATTTCTTGTTTTCCCATTTACCATTTACTAGGCTTCACGGCATAAGACTCCTGAAAGAAGTAAATACATTTTCTTACTGAAGAGACGCAGTTCCAAGTACAGGTTATAAGAGGCTTCAGTGTAAGGAAGTGCAGAGTGGAGAGCTCTGGAAAATCAGCCACTGTTGACCGTGCCCAGCGCGATGCAGGGAAGGGTAAACCGGATGCGTTCCCTGCTTCACAGAACTTACCGTCTGAGAGAAACAGTAATAAGATAATCACAAAATTATAATCGTGGAAAGATGAGCTGTTCTGTGGACGCACTTAACTCTGAGCTCAACAAGCAAATAGCGGGACACGGGGGAAAGGGGGGGTTGACTAGGAGAGAGCTGGCCTAGTCTGGGAGGTAATCAAAAGAACGCCCTGAGAAAGACCCCGCTAGACAGGAATGGAGTTTCCTAAACCAAGGGGAAGAGCACTTCAAGATCGGAAAGGCCAGGGGGGTTTACGCATAAATGAAATTTGGAATGGAGTGAGGCCAGAAAGATGCGAAGGACCTTTTGGCCTCCTGAAAGCTCTTGGTCTTTAATCTTCAGGCAGTTTTAGGTGGGCGGGCGCTGGGTGCCGGACAACACCAGCGTTGCAGAGGGGAGAACTGATTGCAGAGCTCATGGTGTAACAGCCTAGTTAGGAGACTGATGGGAATCCAAAGGAGAGGTGGAAGATGCCTTAAACTAGCGTGGTGGCAGTGGATATGGAGAGAAGTAGGTGGATTTATGGTGTTCGTAAGTAAGACTGAGGAGGCTTGGTGTTGGATTAGCTGTGAGAGTGCGGGAGAGCAGAAGTGGACAAGACGACGTGGCTCTGGACGGACTGAGATGCTGGTCACTGAGATAGGGAGTTCTGGAAGGTGAGATGACCGTTTAGAAAATTAATATACAGGAATAAGTACAACTTTTAATATTGAGTCTTGAGCTCAGGATTTAAGAGCTTTTCAAAAAATGTTTTGTGGATGGTTAACTTATTTCAATAAAATAACTAAAAAATAAAATAAATTTAAAATTTTATGGCTAAAGAAATGTGGTTAAGTAATTGGCCAAGATATATGTTAGCTTTTTCCAGTGTTTTAATCAGTGTTCTAGCTCGTCAACAGCTCGGCAGTGCGGAGAGTACTTTGTACAAAACCAGGGCCAGCGGACAGCAACCTGAAGGCTTGGTGACAGTAGTGCTCACCCCGGGCTGGAATGGGGCAGGTGGGGCAGTGGGCAGGGCAGCAGGCAGGAGGACTTAGTGAAACTTCTTTGGAAGGCGTGAGAAAGGATTCTTAAAGTCATCGGAATTGGCAAAATTAATTTCACAAATATTTAGTCCACTAGAATCCATGTACCTTTTGACTCAACCTCCCTGGAAAGAATAGATGTCAATATACAATGTCAGCTATGTAGGAAAGAAAAGCAGAGAGTGAACAAATAGAAGTTATTTTCACCTCTTCAGTTGATAGGAGTTTGGTAACAAAGGTGTTGTCAAATTATGTAAGATTCGTACATTTCATTGTAAACTCTGCCTCAAAATGAAGAGATTGTAAATGAATACTGAACTCTAGTTAATGATGTGCATGCTGACAGTGTGCTGAGTCTGACCTCTGTCACGGGGTGGCGGCCAGAGTGCGCATTTCCCGCTTGAGTCTGGAAGTATTCTTTGGGTCACCCTTCGGCGCCGCTTGAATACCTTGTTTCCTCATCAGCTTTTTACCTAATGATCTTTGCATCCATCCTTGCCCGAGTCAGTGATTTGATCGGAGGTGGCAAAATGGTGGTTTTCAAATTACTTTTACTTTTCTTCTCCATGTATTAGCTGGCATTCTCCTCTAAAGAACGCTTTTCTTCATCAACTGGCGGTGATTACAGTTCTTCTTAAAAAGGTAGAATAAGTGCTTAGTTCTTTTTCAATGACCAGTTTCCAGAGTAAGGAGTCAGAGTAGCAGTCACATACAGTTGTGGCTAACTATCTTTCTTTTTCATAGATTTTTGCATATTCGGTGTGTTGAAATGAATTTCAGTCACTGATGTTTAAATTATCACACATTTGGCCCGTGGGAGTCTCTTCATGCGATCAAACTGTAAATGAAATGTAAACAAAATGGTAATACTATCAGGGAAACCTGAAGACTGGATATTTGAACATATAGAGGAATGATTATCAGTTGGGATGTGTTACTGTGTTTATTCAAAAGATACAAGAGTCCTCAGCTCTTACTGGAGTGTTTACTGGTGACACACGATTTACTCGGAAGTAATTCACAGATGCTGGGGTCCCGGGAGTAGTTGCTGGTGGAGAGAAAGCCTGTTGGACCACATGCTGCAAATCAAGGAGCTAAGTGATGGGTGCTTAGGCCTTTATTTTGCTGTTTTTTCTGTACATGCTCGAGAATTTTCCTAATAAGAAGTTTCTCAACTACTTGAATTTATGTTGATGTTTCCGATTCAAATTTCATATCACAGGTTTTTCCCTAACTCTGTTATTTATATTTTTATCTTTTATGAAAAGCTTACTTTGAAGAAACAGGTATATCTTCCTTTTTGCTGCTCCAAAGCCAAAATTTAGCTAGTGTTGAAGCATAACTGCTGTGTAAGTCAAGAACATTTAAAGCCTTTTAAAATTTGAATAATAGCAAGAACCTTTAAAAAGGTAAAGGTAAATAATAACCATTTTTAATTATTACATTAATAATTATATATTATTATAATTATATAATTATAATATATACTTATATAGTATTATAAATTTTATAAATTTTATAATTCATAAAAATTATAATTTATATAAATTATAGTGTATAATCTTTATATAATTATATATCATAATATTAAAATATAATTAATAATTATATATTAATATATTATATTCAATTATTGTTATAATAATTTTTCTACTCTTTACCTTTTCCTCTTCTTGGAAAATGTTTTTAAAGCTTTAAAAAAATCTACATTATCTTTCTGAAATAGTTTTTATTTTGTAAACAAATAGAATTTATCAGTATAAAAAATACTTCCTCTTTATAAAAAATTAGAGAGGGCTTCCCTGGTGGCGCAGTGATTGAGAGTCCGCCTGCCGGTGCGGGGGACACGGGCTCGTGCCCGGTCCGGGAAGATCCCACATGCCGCGGAGCGGCTGGGCCCGTGAGCCATGGCCGCTGAGCCTGCGCGTCCGGAGCCTGTGCTCCGCAACGGGAGAGGCCACAACAGTGAGAGGCCCGCGTACCGCAAAAAAAAAAAAAAAAAAATTAGAAAAATAATGGTAATTAGGAAGAATAGGGGAATGAAAATTACTGTGTCTTCAACCTTAAGGAAACCTCAGGGTTCTTCTTAAATTTCTTTTCATCTTTCTCCTGTGCCTAGTTTGTTCATTCGCTTCCTTGTTTTACAAAATCCTACCTATTGAGTAGTATTTTCTATGTAACGTGTTGGTAACTCATTACACAGGGCACACTAGCTTTCGTCTGTAACTGCTAGTTTCCTCCTAACTCATACTGAACTTTGGGACTTGCTGCTGCTGCTCTTTTTCTGAGGATAATGGAAAAGTCGTCTCCAGTGTCTTCAGACTTTTCTGTTTGGTTTGCCGGCTTCCGCCATGTGGCAACAAGTATCTGAGTGTCTGTTATTGAACAGTAAGTATCTCAGCTATTTAAAACCCAGTTCAGTCCCACTGTGGAGCCTTTACAGCATCTGCATCCCCAGTTAATGACCGTCAGGTGACCCATTCATTGTGGATGAAACATCTAGCCGTAGAGCTCACTGAGGTTGGTGGACATTTGAAATGCCAGCTGGGAATTTTTTTTTTTTTTTGTAAAGCATGGATCATTTTATTCAAGGTTTATTCATAAATCTGACAATATCTTCTCACGATACTATAGAAGAGCACCAGAAGAAAACTGACACAGCGGTATGATTGAATACTCCTGGAAAAAAGGGCCCCAGCTTTTGAATAAAGGAATAAAATATACGGAGGAAAGTTCAGTATCTCTAGAATAAAAAGAGCACTCTTACGGCGCATCTGCGGTGGGGGCCGCTGATGCACCTGACGACCTGGAGATTTGCCCCCAGACACCGCCTGCCTCCTGGCGGTTTCCTTGGGCTCATGCAGTCATTCAGCACGTACAGTCAGCCCTCCGTATCCACAGGTTCCACATCCGTGGCTGCAACCAAACATGACTAAAAATACTCAAAAAAGAAAAAATTGCCAGAAAGTTCCAAAAAGCGACTGTGCCAGGCAACTATTTATATATCACTTCCATCGTATTAGGTATTATAAGTAATCTAGAGATGATTCAAAGTGTACAGGAGGATGTGCATAGGTTATGTGCGAACACGACAGCTTTTTATATAAGGGACGTGAGCATCCTCGGAGTTTGGCGTCCATGCCAGGTGTCCTGGAACCAGTCCCGCGTGGATACCGAGGACGGCTGTACGTACTAAGACAGGCTGTAGGCGGTAGTGTGGGGAGCACAGCAGTGAACGAAGTAGACAAGTGACGTTTTCTCATGAAGCTTACGTTCCAGTGAGGAAAGACTGAGTGTTCGTGTGTAGATCAGTGTATGTCAGCAGTGAATCTCTTTAAAAGGCAAGGTCGTGGGTTTGAAAGGATGGGATGTGCCGTTGACAGAGTGGACAGGGAAGGCCTCGCCGAGAAGTAAATGAACTGGCATCGTCTGAGGGAGAGGATCCCACCCGGGGCGGGGGCTGCGGGGAGGGCGCGCCCGGCGTTTACAGGAATGGCAGGGAGGCCCGTGCGGTTGGGACAGGGAGCGCAGGAAGCGGGGCGGGTGCTGTGGGCAGGGGTGGGTGGGGGCCTGGTGCCGGGGGCTCTGCAGCGAGGTGGGGGCCGCGGAGGGCTGTGGGCAGAGGAGCGCCGCGGCCTGACTTCCATGTTTTAAGGGGCAGGGGCAGCAGCGGGGAGGGCGGTCAGGAGGCTGGGACCTGATCCAGGTGAGAGATGAGGGCGTGTCAGGGGCAGGGTGATAGACAGCGAGGGAGAAGGTGGAGTGCTTGGATCCTGCTGATTTTTAGAGGGCGAACAGTGGGATCTGCTGAAAAAGAAGGGTCAGAGATCACTCAGCTGTCTGGGCCTGAGCGCCAGAGGGTGTATGTGAGGACAGGACACGGGAGGACAGAGTGGGGAGCAGGGCAGGTGGAATTCAGCTCTGGCCGTGCTGATGAGGGTGCCCGCTGGGTATCTGCGTGGAGGGGCTGGGTGGGCAGTTAACTCTGCAAGGGTGGCGTTCTGGGGGGGCTGGGGGGGCTGGGGGGTTGAAGCCATAGCCACAGACCTGCGGGGGAGGGAGGTGAGAACGTGCGCCTCCCATCACTTTCCATAGTTTGCTGTTCATTCCCCCCACCCATGTCACTGGTCGACGATGGGCGTGGTTGGTGGTGACGGGTAGGAGGGGTGGGTTACCCAGCCCAGGGGGATCAGAGCTGGACCAGAGGGAGCTTCCAGTCTGAACAAACGCCCCAGGTGATGCTCGAGCAGGTGCCCCAGGGAGCCTTCTCTGAGAAGCGCCGCCTAAGGCACCGCATCCTCTTCTCTCATTGACGAGCCACACACACCTACCTCTCTGAGTTCTTGATTCTCTCGTGTTTCTCAGCAAACCCAGATGAGATGAACGGGTCCTCTCATCACTTCCTCAGACACTTCTCAGGTCTACCTGTCATGTGGATGGTAGGAGGGACACATTATGGCGGACAAGCAACTAAAAAATCAAAGTGCCCCTTCTAAGTGCAGCGTTCATAGCCGTAAGTCAGACCACACGCGCCTGACGCTTCAGCTCACCTTCGGCTGCAGTGCAGCACCTGCCTTGTGAGCGATGGATGTAGTTTATGAGGCCACTTTAATGTCAGGGCATTTCCTTTCTGAGAGTCCCAGTTCATTCTTCCAGGGGGTCAGCTGTCTTCCTGGAGGGTCCCCTTTCCCATAACAGTGTTCTTACCTTTTGTAGACCGTCAGATGTATTGATGAGTTGTTCACTACGTTCATGAAGAGGTGTTTGTTGAGTCACCAGGGATTCAATGTTCTGCATCGTCCTAAATAAAGCCTTAGGGTGTATCTGCTTTTGGAGCTAGCACTGTGAGATCCATGGGGAACGGAGTCAGCTAAGATAACTTTTAAGTTTCCTGTGCATGGACCTGCAGTGTTCACAGGTGAGGTTCCCACAGGCTCACACACGCCCTCCATGTTCCACGGCACCGACCCATGGGAATAAGTGATCAGACTTCAGTGAGCTTTTCTCCCTGCTTTTTAGGATGGCTGCTCTTTTGCTAAAGAGGTTAACATTACAAACTATAAAAACGGAAAATACTTGCATTAGAAGACGTCTGGGTAAATACGTCGCACAGAAGACGGCGCTGGCGGGGCCATCCCACATTGCCTCTGCCCCAAGGCTGTCCTGCCTCATTCACGCAGAAGCTTTTAGTACTGAAGACACCCAGGACAAGAGAGAAAAGAAAAAAAAGAATGAAACAGCTTTTCGTAACGTTGGAAGAAAAATTAACGAGCGCATCATTCAGGTGCTGGACGAGAAGGGCAACGACCTGGGCCCCATGCACCGAGCGAACGTGATCAGGCTCATGGCCGAGCAGGACCTGCGGCTGGTGCCAAGGGACCCCGGCGCCCAGCCCCCGCAGTACCAGCTCATGACGGGCACGCAGATCTACCAGGAGCGGCTCCGGCTCAGAGGGATGGAGAGGGCCGAGCCCAAGCCTGGTAGGTACCTTGCTGTCTGCCCCCGAGGTCCTCAGGACTGCACATCCGCAGCTGAGGTCAGGCATTTGCCAGGGCCCCTGTGACAACAGGCCAGTGAGAAGCTGAGACGTCCTTTCACCACCGTTTCCAGTGTCTTTTTCGTCCACTTATTTCTATCCCTTTTTTTCTATTTTCCTTGCTACTCTTGTGTCTGTCATGTCTTCCTCTACACCTGTGTAAAATGAGGGGAAAACAAGGTGACCACCACCAAAATAATGGGAACCCCTTAACCCCCCCGACGGCTGCCTGGCCTTCCACTGCGCAAGGGCATGACGACGTGGACAGGTGGGGTGGGCTCCTGGTCCTGTCCTGGGCCGCTCACCTGTCGGGGCGCCCTCCTCCCCTGCTCCCATCATCTCTAAGCGGGGCGGGGGGGGGCGGGTGTGTGTGTGCGTGTGCAGTTAATCACACGGAAGCACTCCCTAACTCTGAAGTGATTCCTGGAGCGTGCCCCACGCCCGTTTCGTCACAGTAAGGGTAGGAACGCTCACGTGATGTGCCAACTCACTTGTCATTTAAACCGTACAGAAGCTGTGAGTTGGATATTAAGTGAAGAGGTTTGCTTTTCATGATTCCTAGTAAGTGCTGATCATTACAGAAAACACACTGGGACAGAGGTCAGAAGGCTGGCTCCAGAGCTGCACAGTAAGGCCACGTGTCAATTTTCTGACACCACATTTAACAACAGAGATGTTGACTGGAAAACAAAAACTATCCACAGAGGCCAGCTAGGGTGATAAGGACATCAAACTATGTCACGTTTACAACAAAAAGGTGGACAGCCTGAGAAGCTTGGTTCAGAGATGGCTGAAGGGCTGACAGAGAACTCAGACCAGCTGGTAGGAGCTGTAAGGAAGCAAAGAGGTGTTAATAAAAGAACTCCTTTTTAGAAAAATTAATTTAAAGAAGAAAAAATATAAGAAAAGAAAGCCTAAAGAAAAAACATAATAAACACCTGTTACCCACCATCCAAAATAAGAATGAGGATTAACTGGTTCCTTTTAAAGAACCACTTCTTTGTTCTTTCATCCGACAATGGTAATGATAAACAGAAGCATTCCATGTTGAAATACTCTTACTTGGCAGGTAAAAAATTGGTATTTTACCTGTGTCTGTCTCCCGTGTTTGAATGTTTACTGGCATGTGAAACTACTGGACAGGAGGACTTGTAGGCCCTCTGTAGCAACGTAGACTTAGGACGAGCATGTGATGAAGCACAGGCCTCACACAGACTAGCGCCAAGTCTCACTCTTTCAAACCAGGACCCACCCTGACAAAGGAACTGACTTTTTCTTCAAATATTGGACAACATGATTTGGACACAAAGAGTAAACAGATTCAGCAGTGGATCGAGAAAAAGTACAAAGTTCAAATTACAATAAAGAAAGGGAAGACTACAGAAGAGCCAGAAAACAAAATGGTGAGTAAAAGCAGGTGTGACTGACTGCCTGTGTGTTTTTGTTTTCTTTCTGATCTTAAAAATACAACTGTAGAAAATCTGGGGAATGTAAAGACAAAGAAAAGTAACTACTAATCCTACCCAGTGACGATAGTAGCTTTCCAATTTGTTTTTCAAAATGCAAAATGTACACGTTACTTTTTCCATTGTAGCATCAATACTTCACCACATGAAAACACTCTAGTTCACAGGGCTTCCCTGGTGGCGCAGTGGTTAATAATCCGCCTGCCAATACAGGGGACACGGGTTCGAGCCCTGGCCAGGAAGATCCCACATGCCGCGGAGCAGCTAAGCCCGTGCGCCACAACTACTGAGCCTGCACTCTAGAGCCCAAGAGCCACAACTACTGAGCCTTGTGCTCTAGAGCCCGCGAGCCACAACTACTGAGCCCTGTGCTCTAGAGCCCACGAGCCACAACTACTGAAGCCCGCGCACCTAGAGCCCATGCTCCGCAATAAGAGAAGCCACTGCAATGAGAAGCCCGCGCACTGCAACAAAGAGTAGCCCCCGCTAGCCGCAACTAGAGAAAGCCCGCGTGCAGCAGCAAAGACCCAACGCAAAACTAAAAATAAATTTATAAAAGAAAAACTCCTTTATAACTTACAGGATATATGCTATTCTGTTTTACAAATTGTAGAGGATCCAGTACTTAAATAGGAAAGTTAGAAACGTTATGGGTTCATCTTCTAAAGTCTGTTTCCTCTTTATAAAGGCCTATAAGCAGCATTCCATATAAAGTCAAATTGTCTTCCAGAAAGTGGCTAGCAGTTTACAGTCCCAGGATAAGTCTGTGGACTATCTACTTTGCTTTTGGAGTTAGACAACTTGCAGCATCTAAAAGGCAGCATTTATTCCAGCAGTTTTCAACCTTAGTTCCACGTTAGAATGACTCAGGCCTAGGGCCCGGCCCAGCCCAGCGCAGCTGACCCAGAATCTCTAGAACTGAGTTGTCTGTATTTTTCTAACCACCCCAATGACTCTGTGAATGAGTGCTGGGAACGGCACTGGGCTGACAACCTGGGGGAAAGGAGGGGTTCTGCCAGTGCCCAAACCCACTGCTTTGCACTTTTTTCGAGAGGGTGGTCTGGCCAAACAGCCCCTCAGTGCCTTGACGGGATTTAAAACTATCAAGCCTTTAGTGCATTAGCCTAGTTACATGGAGTTTGTATAACTGCCTGCTTATTGTACAGGTTTCAGTCAACTTAACCAGGTATGTACGATTCGATTCAGCAAATCCCTTAAACAGCAATTCAAGCATGCTGGTTTTTATGCGTATTAGAGCATTACCACGGGGAAGAATCAAAGATGTTGGTTTTAAATTAGTCTTCGGCTGTTTTCCTTTTCTAGGAGGAGATATGTAATCAAATACTGCAGACTATGCCTGGAATAGCTACCTTCTCATCCAGGCCACAGCCCATCAGACGGGGCAAGGCTGTGATGTGTGTGCTTCGTCCCTTGAGCCAAAAGGAAGACAATGCGTGCAGATCAGCTCTGGGGACCCAGAGGGGAGACGCTCTGAACAGAGGAAATGGAAACGACGGAGCATCCAATGCTCTGCACCAGTGATTTTAATAAAAACGTGCTTCTGAGAGAAAATAACTGAGCTGGCTGGTCTGCGGTCCTTCAAACAAAGCAGTCTGGTGTGTAGCTGGGGCCAGCGTCGCCACGGCAGAGGGCACCTTGCCTTTAGTGCAGTTCAGAAGGCAGTTCAGTCTCCCCATTTCTGGGCAAAGACACGCCCTGGTCCTGTGTCCTTTTAGGAGGGAGGTACCCACTGAGCCGAGAGGCCAGACTCCGTTTTTCATGAGACGGTCTCACCTTTGGGAATAAGGAAGACAGATTACAGGCAGGCCTCTGTATCTGCGGGTCAACCAACAGCTGATCAAAAATATTTTAAAAAAAGAAAAATCCAGAAAGTTCCAAAAAGCAAAATTTGAATTTACCATGTGCCAACAATTTACATAGCATTTTCATTGTATTAGGTATTGTAAGTAACATAGAGATGATTTAAGGTATATGGAAGATGTGCGGAGGTTATATGCAAATACAGCTGACCCTTGAACTTGGGGGGGGTTAGGCACATGGACACCTGCGCAGTCGAAAATCCTCATATAACTTTACTTGGGCACCTGCGGATTTTGGTATCCTGGGGGTTCCTGGAACCAATTCCCCATGGATACCAAGGGACGACTGTAACTCGAATTCAAAATCAAAACTACTGGAGTCGTATACCTATCAGGTATACAACGATCGCAGTATATACAACAACAAAACTACTGTCGTGAAGTAAGAAAGTGAAATCCACACAATTGCTTTGCATAGTAGTACAGCCTCACACAGTAATAAGTAGTTGAAAATATGTAAATAGATTGCATCTAGTTTAAGCCAATTTATGTTTTAAAGTTAACAGCTTGCTAAGTCTCAACTTACTTTGAGCTTCATTTTTTTCTTGTCAGGGTCATGCACAACAGCATGCCTGCTGAGGCTCTGCTACAATGAAGGAAAAAGAAAAACAGTTTTATTTGTAAAACACTGCCACTTGGTATTTGGTGTCTGCTAATATGAAAACCCCATGAGTCATTTAAATAAACGGACAGCCTTCTTTCTGTTACATTCTCTGTTGAGGGATCTGACTTCTACCACTGGAGCGGAACTGTCCCTTAAATCTTGGACTAAAATCACTGCCTTTTCCAAGGACCCAGGTTAGGAATGTATACATTTTCACCACGTGTGCCTGTGGCTTCCTAGTTCTTTCATAGTAAGGGGTTTGGGGGGCGAGTTCTGAAAACCCTTCCGAGCTGAAGGAGGCTCTTCTAACTGAATCTGTGTCATCAGCATCGCCAAACACCAGTGGAAAATCTGACCCAAGTCCTGCTGTCCTCAGCACGAACACTGACCACCAGCAGTTCCGTGGTTTTCTCACGGTCTGGGCTGTGCTAAGCCAGCCTCACCCCAACTTCAGTCTCTACCATTGTTCACACGAGCGCCTGTGAGAGCACCAACCGGGCGCGGGTCCTCAGAGCCGCATGGGCCCCTCCACCTGGGGTCACGGTCTCCAAGTCTAGACCAGTGTCCCGAAGCTCTAAGGTCCCCCATGTCCTTGTCTCTTGCTCCCCTTCTCAATCCCCAGATGATGGCAGCCCAGAAGGACACCCCAAATATCAACAGACTCATAAATAATAAGCACATGGTACCAGAGGCCACTGGGTCTCAAATTCCATCACGTAAGAATCACCTGGAAAGTTCGTTAGAACAAAAATGACTGGGCCCATCCCCCGAACTTCTGATTCAGGGGGTCTGGATGTGCATTGCTCGCAAGTTCCCTGGCGATGCTGAGGGCCAGACTTTGAGCACAGCACTGGCAGGGGCGAATCTGTCTGCTCGCAGAGTCTGGTGAAGAACCACTCCTGCTGGAGCAGGAGTGAAGGGCCCGAGTCCCCCCCAGCCTCCCATCTGCCGCCTGGGGCCAGGCTCCCTGGAGCCCAGCAGCCCCCAAGGACGGCGCCCGGGCGGGCGCTCACCTTCATGGCAAATGCCTTGCCGCAGCTGGCGTGCTCACACACGAACGGGCGCCACTCCTCGTGGAACGAGAGGATGTGGCTCTGGAGGTTGAACACGGTGGTGTAGGTGCGGCCACAGCCTTCCCTGGGGCACCGACACACGTCCCTCTCCGGGGCGTGAATTCTCATATGCTGCTTCAGGAAATCCTTGCGCTTAAACGTCTTCTGGCACACGTCACATGTTACGTCCTCTGCGGGAGCAGACTAGCAAACTGAGCCCACTTCCCATGTGTTACCATACAGGAAAAACTAATTTGGAATGTATCAAGCGACATATTCGATGCCCAAAACCTTATGATGACACATAGATCAGAAATCTGGGAGGAAACTAACTCCAGTGTGCCTCAATTTTTCCAAGTTCCTACATGGCATGAAGTCCCTGTTTTTGTCTGCAAGCAGCAGGGGTTCTCCACCCGGAGGTGCAGCAAGGGGAGGGAGTTAAACGGACCGGTTTTCTTCCGTGTCCCCCAACACACAGGGCACGCTTCCCAGACTGCCCCGCAGACATCAGCCAGGGCCTCCCCGGAGGCCTCACCTGCCCGAGCCTTTAATATGTGCACAGGCCTCGGCCCAGGACCACAGATCTCTGCTCACGTGTCAAACAGCTGAGGTACCCTGGACTTCCCAGACACACTATAGAAACTCTGTACTTTCAAGTTCACATTTAACGTTTCACCCTTTAAAAGCACTCAGTCAGTTCCACAGGGGCAGATATTCATATGCCCCTCATGCCTGCCTTACCTTTATGGGCTTCTCTCACATGTTTCAGAAGCTCTGTCCATGTTTTTGCCACAAAAGAACATTCTTTTTGACACATATAGCCTATTCCAAAAAAAAAAAACCAGATTGGTGCATGGCCTTTTGTGAATACTCGGCATAAACACCAATCATAATTAGACTGAAAGGAAAATAATTATCAAAAAATCAAGCAAATTATCAAAAAAAAATTAGACTGCAAGGTAGCTATGAAAACTAAGAAAAGTTTATTTTACAGTAAAACCAAACAACTGCATGTCAAGGTCCTTCATATAGGCTCTCCCTTCAGCAGGGCTTCAGGAGGAGGCCCTCCCTCTCCTGTTCTCAGTGGGCTGGGTACACGGCCCACGAACTCCCAGCTGCTGTGATGCACTCCCCCAACTCCGCCTCCATGGCTCAAGGCCCCTTTCCCCTCCCCGAGCTTTACCTTTGCCTCTTTTTTTACTCAGCCCTTTGCCCTGGATAAACCACCAAGGATAACCTTGCCCGCCCCCCGCTTCCTGTAGTGCCAATATCTTGTAAATTTCATGCTGCAAAAAAGAACTAGGAAGAAGCAGCTAAGGGAAAAAAGAAAAGATTCCAGAGAAAAACTGTGAACAAAAATGGACACTGTGCAAAGCACTTGAACTGGATTAGTCAGTGTAACAGTCAGCCTGAGCTTCACCCAGTTAAATACCAGAGAGAAACTAAAAGACTCAACTACTAGTCTCTTGTCTTTTAAAAAAAAAAGGGGGGACTTTCCTGGTGACGCAGTGGTTAAGAATCCACCTGCCAATACAGGGGAGACAAGTTCGAGCCCTGGTCCGGGAAGATCCACAGCCCGTGGAGCAACTAAGCCCGTGCGCCACAACTACTGAGCCTGTGCTCTAGAGCCCACGAGCCACAACTACTGAGCCCACGTGCCACAACTAACGAAGCCTGCGCGCCTAGGGCCTATGCTACCCAACAAGAGAAGCCACCGCAAGGAGAAGCCCGCGTACCACAACAAAGAGTAGCCCCCGCTCGCCGCAACTAGAGAAAACCCGCGCACAGCAACGAAGACCCAACGCAGCCAAAAATAAATAAATAAATACATTTTTTTTTAAGTCACATAAATTCTAAGGTTTGGGAAACTGGAATATGTATCAAAAATCCTTCATGGAAACAGAAGAGATTCAAGCTGTTGGCTTAATCAAGTCTTTCTGAAAAAAGTTACAACCTGATTACTCCAAAAACCTCAAACTATAATCCAAGTCCTTTGAATGCCAACAAGGAAAGGAAAGAGAAGAGGTTAAAAGCAGCTGAAGCAGCAAAGCCACTGCTGGAGTTCCAACCCTTTCACAAGGAAGAAGCATAAGCAGGCACGGCTGTAAACAATAAACGTTAACTCTCAACAGCAACAACAAGGAGTGGAAGGGCAGACACGACACCCAGCACCTCTTTGGTCAAGAGCATAAAACCTGAACAGGCAGATGGAGCCCCTGCCCAAGCAGTTTCGGCTTCTTGGGATGACCACAGACTCGAGCAGTCAGAGAATTAACACGCTCTACTGCTGGTGTGCCCGTCAGAGCGGGCACCAGTACATACCCTCGTGGACCTTCCCGTGTCGCTTCAGACTGCTGGGGGAGGCAAAGTGTTTTCCACATCCTTCGTGGGTACACCTGGGTCAACAACACACGAGCGTTAGCTGATCCGTTTTCAGACAGAACTGTACTTAAATAGTATGTCGTCCTCATCCTGCCAAAGTTTCCTCTTCCCACAACCAAACCAGTCATAAAAATGGGATTTCAAATTCAGACCTAGTTGTAGATGAAATGCAAGTTACTTCACCAGCCTTGGGCAGAACAAACTGAGAGAAAAAAGTCATTACTTTTTTTTTTGTTTATGTGATCACATTAAACAGTTTTCACCTTTATACCTCTGAAAATATACCGTTTTCATGGCAACAAAAAGATGGCTCGGGTAAACACCTAAGCCATCCTGAGTCATTTGCGTCTAGTTCTTCTAATGATGTTGCCATGGGATGGTGTGAAAAGAAAACAGCAGCAGATGCATGGCCTCTGGGCGCCCCTTCTGCGCTCAGGCCACCAGTGGCACAGGAAGAGGCGGCAGAGCTGCAAGCAGGGACAGGCACTGTCAACGGCAACAAGTCCCAGGCAGGGGACCGCCCAGCCGTGCAAAGCGCCAGCCAGGGCTCGCAGGACGGCCATCAGCAGGTGCCCTTTGCAGGTGTCTTCCAACGCGTCCAGTCACCTCTTCCTGTTCCTCCTGAAACCCTCTCTGATGCAGGCTAAGCCCAGATACCTTTGTTCTACAGGAAAGGAATACTTAGCATCTGCATAAGGACATTTCACGCCACTGAACAGGCTCTATTTGAGTAGTTAAGACATAAGCCTTACCTTCAAGCTTAACCACAATTGTACTAATTTCACAAATTATTCTGAAACACATTAAATCTTTCTGTTAGAGAAACAAAAGCACAAACTTGTGAAATGCCCAATACATAAATGGGCATACACTGTACAACTTAACAGGAAAATGTTGATTAAGAAACTGCTTCTGAGCATTGGTATGCAACCTATGCATTTTAATCTTATCCCCACCTGAACTTTAAGAGGTTTCACCCACGTAAGGTACCTACTTGAACGGCGGTTCGTTGGTGTGCTGGCACTGATGGATTTTCAGCTGCTGATGCTTCTTAAAGGTCTTCTTACAACCTTCAAAACTGCACTGTTTAAGTAAAGGTTTGGTAGTCTCAAAAACAAATCCAGAACAGTTCATAACAGAATCCTCTCAAGATAAAAATATCGCAGAAATTACATACTTGCTACTTTCACCCATTTAGTTACTATAAAATTCAAGAAGCTCTGAAGAGTAACACATATGAAACAGCAAAAACGATTCATTTGGGGTAGTCTACCAATAATATACTTTAATTAGCAAAAAGTCTGCTTTCAAAATAAACCATTATTATGATAGCTAGTGTCAAACTAAATTCAGATATTTGACCAACAAAATTTGGTTGATGAAAATTTTAGACACACAGGCAATAAACATAAAAAAGTCAGAATTTAAGCATATAAAATCATTCATACTTACTACATATTGTTTTTGCTGGTTTTCATGTTTGCGTTCAAAATGTTTCTTCAAGTTTGCTTTTGTGTTGAATTTCTGATCACAGCCACTAGCTGTACAACTGTTGGGAAATTGTGTAAAAACCAAAATATTAACAAACCAAGGGAAGAGAAATTTTAAGATGTGTACATCCTCCCACTTTATAAAAGCTAATTATTCCAAAGTATAATAAAAAATAGTCTTTAACAAATTCCAAAGTGTTAAGCCATACCACATAACGCCTCTCAATTTGACGTGATTATATGTAACGAGAGATGCATTTTCTTGTTAGGCTTCTGAAATTAAGCACAGTGTAGCAGACATTATACAGTGGACAGAGGGAAGACGAAAAACACTAGTTCCAAAAGCCTAAACCCTGCTTAGACTTAAATCATGCTTAAGTTAAACTGTTCTCAGGTTAGAATCTGATAACTTTAATTTTGCTTGAAATGTCTCTACAAACTATATTTCCAAAAAGACCTCAAACAAACAAAACAAACAAACAAAAAAACTGGTTTCAGCTTATCATTAGAGGTAAAAAACAGATATTTACAGAACCATAAACCATTAGGCCCTGTGACATATCACCAAGCCGGTGTAGCTCCCCTTAATGAGTGTTTCTATATCTTGACTTTCAATTATCTAAATTCTTTGTGATTTTTAATATGTGCTCTTTTTGTGATGAGTTTTCATAAGCCGGATGGATGAAGCAGGACTTCCTTTACAAGCCCTCATC
Organism: Globicephala melas; assembly: GCF_963455315.2. Lineage (NCBI taxonomy): Eukaryota > Metazoa > Chordata > Mammalia > Artiodactyla > Delphinidae > Globicephala > Globicephala melas. The sequence continues at coordinate 4,812,783 of NC_083331.1, read as the reverse complement.
TTACCCATCATTCACCGATAAACCCCGAATAACACTCCTATCAGGCACCACGCTATCCACAGGGACAGGCAGAAAAAGGTGCAGAGTGACGGGGGGAGAAATGCCCAGAGGCCACTGGAAGGACACAAGAGGGGTGCTGTGGCAGAGACCACCCACCCCGAGTTCCAACACGTGCTATTTCTGACCTCAGGAACAAAACGCTGACTTTCAGCTGGGTTCACAGCCAACAGAAACAGAGCTTCTTCCAGCCTCCCTTGTGGTCCCACCACTAAGTGCTGGCCCATCCTGCTCAGCTCCCACAGGTGTCTAAAAAGGGGGCACACCTCTTTTGCCCCTCCCTCCATCCCAGTGGCAGGAATGCTTATGTGACAGCTGGAGCTCCGACAGCCATCTTGGACCATGAGGACTGCAGAGGAAGTTAGGAAGAGCCCCTATCCACCTCAGCCTTTCTGCATCTTAGTTATGCAAGAGAAACAGAGACTATCCTGTTTAAGCCTCTATTGGGCTGAGTTTTCCGTCACTCTTGACTTCAATCCTGACACAGACATCTATCCCAACACCACTGTGGGGCGGGACAGGGCCAGGAAAGTCCTGCCAGGAACCAAACAGCAGAGACAGGGGGCGTGAGACACTCTGGCAAAGCTGGGGGTGGGAGTGCTGCTGCCCAGTTAAGAAGAGCTGGACCACCACTTCCTGTCAGAGTCCAGCAAATGGGGCAAGACCACAGAAGTGCCCAGGCACAAAGGTCATTACATAAGCAGTGCTCAAAACCACTGCCCAGCTTTAGGAAAGGAAGCAATCTGGAGGGTGATGTGAGAGAGGGCCGGGGAAACAGACTTCAAGTGAGGCGTGCAGGCCAGCGCCTGAACCGAGACACGGGCAGCTGGGGGAGGGGAGAGGCCCTGAGGGTAAGGACAGCCCTTGCAGACCTTCTGCTGTGGAGGACGGGAGGGAAGAACCAGGAGTCCTGCGGGTCAGCAAGCAGGCAGTGATGCCGCCTGACAAGAACAGGACCAAAGACAAAGCTTGTGGACTGTCAGGGACCTGGGCCCCACGGAACCAGGGAGACAGCCAAATAACGCCGCGCAGCAAGCAGCTGGACTCGGGGATCTGGCGCTAAAGAGAGGGATGTGGGCTGGAGAGCGAGCCGGAAGAGACACTGCAGTCGTCCTGCTCCAGCAGGAGTAGCCCTCGCTGTTCTCTCCAACCCGCGCATCCACATCCACCCCCATTTTTATTTAAGACTTAGTGTTTTAAATAGTATACGGCCACTTAGCTCAGAAACCAGAGGCCTGGAGAGGGACACAGCTGCATGGTTCCTTCCAGCCCTGCCCCTACCCACCCAGGACTCCCACCACTCCCAAGACAGGCAACAACGTTCTTTAGTTTTGCTATGTAGCCTTTAGGATTTCTTTACACAAACAGAAGCAAATACAAATAGAGGACTTGTTGTCTACCTCCCCTGCTCCTTTTTACACACAAACAGGTAGCCCGAAATACACCCTCTTCGGAACCTTGGTTTTTCAACTAATAAGCCCCAGAGATTTTCTTAGTTTCACAGGGAACGCCTGCATTCCTTTTTCCCCTCTGTATAGTATTCCACGGGTGTGGATATACTTTACCTGGTCCTTCCTGATGAGCAGGAGGGCTGCTCCCATCTGTGACTTAACAAGCCCTCCAGGTGATTCTGATGGACCCCAAATTTGAGATCCACTGCTTTAAAGTAGCTGGTTTAAAAGAAAAGCAGTAATATCTACCTTTTCAGAGATAATGAGCAACTCTGTCAGAGAAGAATGAAATTAACACTGGCATGGCAGAGGAGTGGGGGCTTAATTGAAAGAAAGAGAAGATAAACTGTTAAAGCTCTACTTCCTCGTTCATATGTCTCTTCTCCCAGCAGCTGACTGGTTCGTAAAGACCCTGATGATACAGAGCCCAGAATCTGCCAGGGAACCATGTTCCATCTGGTCTGAACTTTACGAGGTTGATTTCCCATTTAGGATACACTTTAAAGGGAGACGAGAGGATGCAAACTCAAGACAACTTCGGATGAACGCGTCCCTGAAGTTATCACACGCAATGACCCACAAGGCCCCAACGCTCTTTGCACATTCCAAACCCTGTCTCAGGAGATGCAGGCCAAAGCAGCTCCGCTTTCTTCACCTCGAAGGTCATCAGCCAATTTTCTGTGCCAAACGCCGCCCACTTCAGAGGCCTGAAGACAGTTCTCTACTTACACAAAGGGCTTTTCTCCAGTGTGAACCAGGGCGTGGCGGCTGAGGTGCCAGTCCCTGACGAAGGCCTTGCTGCACCCGTCATGGTCACAAACAAACGGTCTCTAGCAGGAAGGCGACAAAAAGCACGTCAATCCTGCCTGCGTCAGTGGCTCTGGTGTTACTTCAAGCCCTAAACTATCTGATGGGCAAAGCCGTGGACTCTGTCTGTAGAGGTGGTTTCCACCCAGTAAGTGCTGAGCACCTGCTACAGGAGGCCAGGCAAGGATCTCCCGCCTGGGGTTACACGACAACCGAAATGCCGCAGCTGCTCACAAAGTCGCTGCAGCAGGTTCTGTTCCAGGAACACCATGTGAAACCAGCGGGCAGCCTTTACAGTAACCGTACAGTACTGTGAACCTGCTCCTGACCTACACCCGGCTTCAGCAGCGGCCCCCTTAAAGATTTCCTGCCGGCTCTCAGCGCGGCCTGCGCGCACTGATCCTCTCCTTCCGCACAGCATCTCCGCATCCACTCAGAGCCCAGGGCGGGCGGTCTCATCTGGACAAGCCCACTGTCTGCTCAGAGAACGCCCGGCACAGCTACAGAAGAGTGTGTCACATCCGAGAAAGCTCACAGGTGCCCGGACACACACAGCTCACGGCCCGAAGTGCAACCACCACGTGGGACCCGGCAGTTGGGAGGAAGGGCTTCCACTCTGAACCCGTAGGAAAAGCCAAAACATGTCCCCCTTATAACCAGTTCTGTGCACTTAACTATGGAAAACATGCCCCAGAACAGTCCAGGAAGGAGGTACCAAGGCCTCAAAGGACGCTACTGGTAGCAAAGCAGGTGGACAGGAAGACAAGAGCTGCGTTACCAGGGCAGGTGCACAGAACTCTGCACAGCCTGTCATGCAGGACGTTCGAAAAATGTCTGTCAAATTAATGTGAGATTTGGGATGACATGACTCCAAGTTTTCTAGCCTGTGTGAAGGAAGCTGGGAGTGCCAATATCCTAAATACAGCCCACAAGTCTGAAAGGAAACGTGAAGTCTAATCGGGACATCCTGGTAACAGGGCCCAGAATTTAGGGGGGTTGAACGGGCGAGAGGAAAGAGAGGAAGGCGAAGCATAAAGCACGTCATGAAGGAAGCCAGTCACAGGGTAAGAAGAAGCCAAGAGAGTGGGGCAGGTGGAGAACCTCGAGGGCGGGAGAGGAGCCAGGGGAAAGGGTCAGTGAGCGGGACAAGGTCCCGGGGAGGGAACGGTCAGCCTTCAAATGCTGCAGGGGTGAGGGGGGCGGGCAGCGTGAGGACACACAGAGGGATGACCTGTAAGTCAGGAAAGTGCTAGGAGCGGAAGCAGGAGCTGCAGCACCCTGGTTAACGGCCTTCAGCTGAGGCCCTGAGAAGCCAGACTGCCAAATCCTGGGAAACTCGGCCAATTCCTAGGCCTCCATGAGCCGCCCTTTGCTCACGTGTCACCTTCCAAAGGCTTCCTACTGCTCTCAAAACAAAACGCAGGCTCTAAACCCACTGGTACCCTGGCCTACAAATAATCCTCCAGGCGTGCCCCTCAGGCTCCCCTTGAATGGTTCCCCCACCCAATCACGTTGGCCGGCGTCCACCCCCAGGACCACACGCTCCTCTGGCAGTTCTCTCTGCCCGGGCTGTTTCTCCCCCAAATGTCTGCAAGGCTGGGACCTTTCCTTCTCATTCAGGTCAAGAGAGAGGCCTCTCCCGACCACCCTCCTGCAGCCCTCTCTTCACTGCGTCGCATTCCTACTTATTCCGCTGTCCTCCCGCTTAAAGCATAAGGTCCCTGACGGCAGAAGCCTTGCCTGTCGTAACTGCTGCTCTCCGGGCCAGGACGGTACTGAACTATGAATGAACGAACACATGCTGCTTGCAAACCTCCAGTACTCTAAAGTTCTCCTCCATTCCGGTCCCAGGAGGCGGGGCCTTTTAAGGCAGGTTGTGGGTGGGCGTGGGAGGGAGTATTCCAACCTTGCAAATATTTACACGTTATGGGGACGTGGTGACTGGCCACCACTCAAGGTCAAAGAAGGGGAAAGTGTTGCTTAGTGAGCCCTGAGCCCACGGCAAGGATATCTCGGTCCTAGAACTCCCTGTCTACTTCCCCAGGCCTTCCCTGCCCTAAGGCATGGCTGGTTCGCTTGTGCCCCCCGGAGGCCAAAGCTGAACGCGTCTGCGCACCCACACGCGGGACCTTAGGGCAGCGCCCACCTGGCGCGCACCGCACCCCTAGTCCCCGGCCTGGACGCCACGCCCCCCGCGGCCACGCCTTCGGCCTCGTTACCTCCCCCGTGTGCTTGCACAGGTGCGCGTCTAGTTTCCAGGCCTTGTTGTAATTGGCGCTGCAGTCGGGGAAGGAGCAGATGAACCTCTGACGGGGCGCCGGGGGCAGCGAGGCTAGGCTTTCGCCGGCCGCGACGAACGCGTCGGCGATGGTCAGGGACGACACCGCCTCCGCGACAGAGGCCGGCGGCTCCAGGGTGCCCAGGGTCAGGCACTCGGCCACGTGCTGAGCCACGTGCCACGAACCGAGGCCGACCGACCGCTCCGTGAGATCCTACGCGCGGTCCGACTGCACTTCCGGTAGCGCGGCCCCGGCGGGGCGGGGCTGGAGCGCCGGCGTAGTGGCGCATGCTCCGAAAAGCCCCTCGCCGGCCCGCTTTTGCGCATGCTCTGAGAAGCTCCTCGCCGGCCCCCGCCCCTCCCGCCTTGGGGCAGGAGCGGAAACGAGGAAAGAGTGGCCAGGCCCTCATCCTCCCCCGCCCCCAGCAAAAGGTGCCCGCGAGTCGCAGGCCCTGTGATGGACCCCGAGGCGACTGTTAAATGTGTTCCCATCCGCCACCACCCTTTTCGAAGTACTACCCTTGCATGATCTAAACTATCCAGTTCTTACTACAAGCTGGGTTTGTCTTCTTTATGGATTCATTTCCTGCAAGCTCTCTACATGCTCCCTCTGCAAGCCCCCTGGCAGTGCATCCTAAACTTGCTTAAAATCACGTGGAAACCTTTTAAAACTTCCAAGCCCAGAGCATAGAGCATATACCGGACCAATTAAGTCACAGTTTCTGTCACTGGGAAACGGGAATCCATAGTCTGGAAATTCCCCAGGTGATTCCAACGTTCAGACAAGTTTGGGGACCATTGCCCTGAGGCCTTGCTGCTCAGAGTGTGGTCTTCGGGTCAGCAGCATCGTTCGTTAGAAATCGGAACCTCGGACCTGCTTGAATCGGAGAGGTCTCCAGGTGATGTGACGCACCTTGGAATTTGAGAAGCACTGTTCAGAGGCTTGAATGGTATGGGTATCTTTATGGGGACCACATGTTTAAAGGACATCCTTGGACGAGGATAACAATGACAGGATGGCCTGATGTTCCCCCAGGTGTGTACTTTTCACAGACTGCATCACTTTGAATCATTTGGCAAGCCCTTGTCTGATGGTGATGAGCAGTCCCTGCGAAGAAAGTGCAGTTTTGAAAACAAACCAGGACTCTCCCACGAGGACAATGGCCTGTCTTGTCGGGTCCTGAGGACTGGGAGAGGGAGTCTGGGACACGCATCCACATGCTGCTTTTCTCCTTTGCTGGTCCGACCCCTCTTCAGGGGACAAGTCCGCAGACAGCCCTCCTACAACTGTGCACATCTTAAATGGTTTCCCTGGTGCCGGTGCCGGCTACCTCCTCCGCATTCCGCTACCCCCTGGCCGTGGCGGGGTTGCGTGGTAAACCTCTTCCTCTTCCGCCCTGCTCTTGGCCTCCTGACGCACACCGTGCCCCGTGCCTCTGCTCCTGCCTTCCCAACTTCTCCCATCTCCTTAACCAACTGTTCTTCACACCTTCTTCTCGGTACCCACGTCTTCGTGCTCAGCCCTCTGATGTGAGGCGTTGTAGCGGGGAGCACCGACTTTGAGGTCTAGGTCTACATTGACTCCCTGTAGGGCTTTGGATAGGGTTCTTTGAATCTCTTTGCTTACCTTTAAACTGGACCGTTGGAGTCATTCTTGGAGTGAATGCGACCGTATTAACCGATAGTTCCATTTATTACGTGCCACGCCCTGCGCCAAGCACATTTCCTAGCAACTCTTAGCTCTCCCAACAACTCTGCATGTAAAGAAGCTGATACAATCCAGGCCGTGCCTTTTCTTTTTCTTTCTTTCCTATGAACTGATCCATCGTCCACCTCTATCCTCTCTGCAGTTTACTCTTCAATGTGTTGTCAACATCCCACGTTTCTGAATGAGGAGCGGATTTTTTTCTTTTTTTTTTTTTTTGCTGAAGTAAAAAACATCAAGCAGTCACCTCCAACTCAACATTATTTGCAAGTGAAACAGTCTTACCATCTCCACCTGGTTACACTCCCGCCCTCCCGCTTGCTCCCTGCCTTTCTTGCCATTGGCAGTGTGACCCTGTCTGCCACCCACGAAAATGTAGAACAGTGGTTCTCACCCTGGCAGCACACTGGAGTCACCAGGAGCTTCTGAAAAGGATGTCTCTTGGGCCCCACCAGCACCAGTGCAATCAGCCCCTGTCCCTCCTCCTTCCATCTGCCCATCCCTGGCCTGGCCGACTTGTGCACCTGCCTGTCCATTCCCTCCCACCTGCTGCCCAGCTTTGCTTTGCTCTGAGCCTGGACAGCTGAAACAGCCTCTCAACCGCTTTCCTACCTTAACACTCTCCTACCTCTAATCTCTCCGTAAAACACCTGAGACTTTCTAGGTTTAAGTTTGCAAGACTGGCATTTGCAAAGCATTTTTGTTCCTCTTAGCTATTATTCCTACAATTCAAGTAAAAGCACTCAGGTGGGAAATGGGGTCCCCGGGCTCAGGCCCCCTCCAGGCCCTGAATGGGCTTGGTAGTTTGGCAACCCAACTCTGAATCCTGGCTCTACCGTTTACTATTTGGCCTCGAGAGAGAGTTATTTAATTCCTCTGAAGTGTGTGTTATCTGTACAATGGGGATAATGATATCTATGCCACAGTGTTGCTGGGAGATTTATATGAGACAGTTAATTCATGCGAGGTGCTTAGCTCAGGGCTCAACATAATAAGTAATCAAAAATTAGTAGCCTTTATTTTTTTCCCCACTTGCTGCTGGCTTATGCCTTCTATTCTTACCCTTGAGTTGCGGTTGGCAGGCTGCTCTGACAGCTTCCAGTGAACACGGCTTACTGGTATTCACATCCTTGTGTGATTACCCACCCCCTTGGGGTAGACTGGACCCTGTGAATTGTTTCTAACTAATAGCATAAGGCAAAGGTGATCGGATGTGATTAGGTTACAAAACACTGGGACTTTCATCTTCCTAACAGACCTTCATTCCCTTCTGGGCTTGTGCACTGTGACAAAACAGCAACCACACTGGAGAAACCCACAGGGCAAAGAACTGAGGGTGGCCAACAGCCAACTAGGAACTGAGGCCCTCGGTCTAGCAGCCCTGGAGGAACTGAATCCTACCAACGACCATGTGAGCTTAGAAGCAGATCCTGCCCCAGCCAAACCTTGGGATGAGACCTTAACCCTGGCTGACTCCTTCATTGCAGCCTGGGAGAGACCCTGAAGCAGAGAACCTGGGTAAGCCATGCCCAGATTCCTGACCTGCAGAAATTGTGAGATAATAAGTGTGTGTTTGTTTATGCCAATAAATTGGGGGGTGATTTGTCCTGCAGCATAACTAATGCATAGTTACATTACACAAAATAACTCTAGACCTGGTAGTCCTGCGCCCACACTAGGGAGAGGGCATCTGAACAAAGAGGTTTCTGACCAGAGGGAGACCCTGACCCAGCATCAAACCATCACACAAGTTTCTTCCTATCCAAAAATCACACAGTGTGACAAGAACGCATGTAGTTATGGCGATAAATGGACAAAATAGCTTGAATGTGGACTGCCCTTCAATGTGTGGTCCCTTTAATCCCGATTTTATTCTTATCTCCTAATGTTTACTTCTCCCGGTTTTGTCCAGCACAGACAAGGTGGTCAGCTAGGGCCACTGTCCTAGCAGATCAAGCAAAGCACCAGGACATCATCCCTGAAACCCACCTTTAACTTGAAGCTCTGTTCCTTCTTTTATAGGCATGCCATAGAAAGACTTTTGGATTCAGCCCCAATTGCCACTAACTACTTGAGTGTGACTTTGGGCAACTCTCCGCAACCTGCTTTGCCTAGTCTGTGAAATAGAGGAGACCCTGCCCTGCCTTCCTCTCACAGTTGCTATGGGCATCATATGGGAACTTGGCGAGTTAACTGACCTCTCTGAACCTCAGTTCTCCATCAGCCAACTGAGGACAATAGTACCTACTTCACAGATTGTGAGGATTAACAAGAAAATACACGTAAAACCCCTTTGCCAACCATGAAGTGCTAGCCATCTGTAAACTGTTACTGACACTAGGTTCTCAAATATTGGCTCAAACAAAAAGTGAATGAGCCAAGGTCATCCCAAGGATGACCAAGGTAGGATTGAGCAAGAGAGATTCCACCCCTCGGCCACATCCTCAATATAGCCAGTCTCCCCCGTCCCTCAGGGAGCCTCCGGGGTCACTGATCATCTAACCAGTCAGGAGAGGTCCCCCAGGCATCACCTGTACCTTTGTCCTTGCTCCTCTGTCAGCAGAGTCCTCGCCCTCTTGCAGCATCTGTTCTTGGACCGCCTCCCACCCCGCCATGACCTCCCCGGGAACCATCAGTGGGCAGTGGGAGACGCGGGACACCTCCCTTCTTGGCTGTCCGCTCACCACGCAGTTCCAGCCTGGCTTCTCCAATTAGCCCTCCTCTCGCTTCAGTCTGATCGTTGAATTTTCCTGCAGCTGTAATTGCCCCACCAGGGTACCGCCACGGGCCTGTGCTTAATCACTCCCACCCACTTCAAACCCATCTGAGCCGGGAGCAGCCAGATTCCATCTGGTTAGTGAGACCTAATTGCTCTCTGATTACCCACAGGGTCAGGTGCTTGAATGCTCACAGTTTCCATCCACAGTCCGTGCAAGATTTTTGCGTTTGATAATTTCCTCCATCAGCTTTTTTCACCGAGCGCCCAGAGACGCCCCCGGCAGAGCTGAGCGGGAGTCCTCGCCCCATTTATGGATGGCTGCTTGGTTTACCTTAGGGGTGGAATCCATCCATCTCCCTTTACTGCCTCATCTCTGTCCAGTCCACCATCATCTCACCTGATCTCCAGGTGCATTCTGCAGCCAGGGTCCCCCTCTCCAGTCCTTTCTCCACACGACTGCTAAGGGATCCTTTCCAAAAGCCAAGGATTTCAGTGGTGTCCTAGAGCCTTTAGGATAAAGCCCTGGCTCCTTACTGTACCCCGCACGGCCTCAATTCGCACCCCTCCCACTTGGTCCAAGCCCCCCCCCCCGCTCGGTCCAACCCTGATTAGCTTCCTTCATTACTCACACCTGCCCATCACCCACTTCCCCACATACTCTCCTCTCAGTTTTGTATCTCTCTTCTCATAGAGCCTATAGATTTCCCAACACTGCTATGAAGAAATAGGAACCATCTCTTTTCAGATAGAGGGTTGTGTGGAGAGAGGATGGGAAGGGCAGGGGTCTCCTGGCTCCTTGGGGTGTCTGGGGCCGTGTTTCAGAACCTGCAGAATGTATCCTGGAAAACCACGGCTCTAATGTCTGTGAAGATACAAACTTGCCCCAGAACCTTAAAAGGACCTCTATTAATATTCACTTACCTGTGGAGAAGAGAAATTATCTGGTCTCAAATATTAGTCTTCTAGAAATAGGAATTTGAGCGCATGTTGAAACAGCTGCTGCCTGTCCTGTGTAGGTCCCTGCCCCTATATAAAAAGAGGAAATGCCTTCATCTAGTTGCAGCTGCGGAGGAATGAAATGGTTCTGTTCCATTTTTCTCTTTTCCAGGCCTTTTGTCATTCTTTTACCCAGTGGATATCGGGATATATGTATATGTATAGCTGATTCACTTTGTTATAAAGCAGAAACTAACACACCATTGTAAAGCAATTATACTCCAATAAAGATGTTAAAAAAAATCTGGTTTATATGGGTATTTCCTCTACCAAATGTAGAAAAAATATATACTCCACTGCACACCAAAAGCTCTTCCTTTGTCACCCTTAGAGCCCATCATTACAACTGGGGGGAGAGGGCGTCATCCCCAGGGTCCTCTCCTCAGAAAATACCCACACACATCTCAGCAGACAGATACTGCATACAATTTAATGGAGGGTGGACTCCGCTTAAGAATTCCTGCTCCAGAGGGTGAGTAGAAAAAGATTTTTCAAAAGTAACACTTGGGGCAGCTGAGACTAATGGAGCTGGCATGCCGGTTGGAATTTTCGATCTTTTGGTTGCTTTCTGTGGTACGATTTCAAGTCTGAGGTTTGTGACTGTTCCCGGTGGGGCTTGTCTCCGGCGCAGCGGCTCCTCCAGAATCCCAAAGGGTGGGCGTCCGGGGAGAGGCAGTGCTGTCTTCCGGAAGGGAGTGTGCTCTTCCCTGGGACGGTTTGCGACAACGCGTTCTGTCCACAAGCAAGTGGCTGACGTCCTTGCCTCCCCCCAGAGTCATGACACTGGTGATGCTCTCAGTGATGGCACAGAGCGACAAGGCGGGCAGACCTGCATGTAATGGCTCAAGGTTGGTTCTTGCAGCTGTTAATTGGGGCTCTCTGTGTGAGATGCTGGGCCAGCCCCACGTGGTGCTCAGGGACTGCACCCCGGAGCCTCTGAGACGACACCTCAAAGTCACCTGGGCCAGTGCCGGGTGAGCGGTTAAAAGTGTTACAGTGAGGGCTTCCCTGGTGGCGCAGTGGTTGAGAGTCCGCCTGCCGATGCAGGGGACACGGGATCGTGCCCCGGTCCTGGAAGATCCCACATGCCGCGGAGCGGCTGGGCCCGTGAGCCATGGCCGCTGAGCCTGTGCTCCACGGCGGGAGAGGCCACAACAGTGAGAGGCCCGCGTACCGCAAAAAGAAAAAAAAAGTGTTACAGTGAGATCGCCCCTTGTCTGCAGCAAGGTTGGTGGAGAAAGATTTTATGTGGTTTTTTTTTAAAGACTTTTTTTGACGAATTCGTTACAGTATAGCTTCTGCTTTGTTTTGGTTTTTTGGCCACGAGGCACGTGGGATCTTAGCTCCCCGACCAGGGATCGAACCTGCACCCCTTGTGTTGGAAGGCAAAGCCTTAACCACTGGACCACCAGGGAAGTCCCGATTTTATGTGTTTTAATCATGACATCAGATACAAACTCTTCATTAAGCTTCTATTGAGCAATACATGAACGTATGTAAATCTGGGAGAAAATGAAAAGGACTGGTTTCTCTTTCAAAGTTACTTTGAGCATTAAAAATTTTTTTGTTGCTGGTCGTATTTGCAAAAAAGTGCTGTTTGAGTGTTATAATTGTATTAAAATGTGTACTAAAATTGTACTGAAATGTATTAAGCCCTGTTGTTTCTATTTCACTGCACGGGGTACGGCAGACCGTATATAACGAGCGTGCTTTCCCCGAGCGCAGCCGTCCAGCATCAAGCCCCCTGCGGAGGGAGGAGCTGTCTGCGCCCGTGATTCCAGGGGCTCAGGAAGAACTTGGCCCCGAATGGTCCTTTGCTTCATGCTTGAAAGTACACACTGAGGTATTTGGGTACCTGAAAAGAAACCAGCAAATACCCCCAGGAAGGTGGGTGTGAAGACTCCAGGAGCCCTGGGGGGACGAGTTGGGTTTATTGCTCATCCCTGGAGCCTGGGAGAGTCTGGCTGGAGGTGCAAATTGGAGAGTTTCGAACTAGATTTTTAGGACCTTTAGCGATTTAAAAGCCACCTCCCAGATAATTTTACATTTCTGAGGCCTATCACCAGCCTTCTGGGCGCCAGCACCCAGCACACTCCCAAGGCGTGCCCCGGGGCTGCAAGGCCCCCCACCTGGCCTTGGCCAGGGGTGAGAGGCAGCCCAGCAGCCCAGCCTGCAGGGGCGGGAGCCTGGCCCTGCCTCCCCCTCCCACATCTAGGGGACCCTGTCCCCTACTAGTTCCCCTCGGAGCACTTCCTTCACAAATTCTGCCCACAAACTCAGTCTCAGGGTCTGCTCTGGCGAACCAAGATTCAAATCATTTTATAAGGTTTATTCCAAAAAACAACAGGCCTCTGCCAGCCCCACCCGGCCTCTCTCCAACCTCTTGTTCTCCAGAAGCAACAATTTTACATTCATCTCAGCTTTTTTTCTTTTTTTTTGGTATGTTCCTTTACATCTCTAAATAACATTTTCATAGTGCTACTTCTCGATTTTTCAGTTTTAGCCAGTTTCTACTGATTTTTCCTTATGGGATATGAAGATTAAGAAAAACAGACAGACAGACACACACATACACACACACACTTTCTCCATTCTCCTAAATGGTTATGAAGTAACAATACTGCTAGGTTACTCTTATATAGAATTGGCCACATGCCAGGCATTGTTCTAAGCATTTCACATGTATTAATTCATCTACTATCCCCCCAAACCCTATGCAATAGGTTCTGTTATGATCCCCATTTTACAGATAAGGAAATTGAGTCAGAGTGAACGGCCTGCCCACCCACACAGCTCATAAGTGGGTTATTATGATTGAGTAAAGATTTGGACCTAGTCGGTCTGGCCTCAGGGTCTGTGCTCTCAATCACGGTTATATGGCTGGGATTATGCCATAACTTTAGTGAGACCAGACTTCAGGATTTTTACTAATATGATTATATCAGTGCTATCAACAGCTGATCCAGGTAGTAAACTGTGATTTCTCTTTCCTTCTTGCAAAACTTTTTAATTTAGCCAGAGTTTAAAAGCTGTCTGTTTTTTGTTGTTGTTGTGGCTTACCTGGTCTTTTGTGTTTTTTGTACTTATCTCTAATTCAGCCTAACTGCCGAGAGTCAGCTAAAGCTTCTCTCAACACGCTCCAACACATCAGGCATTCTTTCAGCTTTATCTTCTTGGAGAAATTTCTCCTGGAGCACTTCTGACCTGTTCCCATCTGGACTGACTGCTCCCAGGACCTGCTACAGAAACTGGAAACTCTGAGGGTCCTCTCCTTCTCCTGGTGTCCTGACATCTCATGAGGATACACAGAGGTGTGTCTCGTTGTGGCCTGTTTTCACCATTGGGCTGGGCACAGAGTGGACTCTTGTAATCTGAAACCCATGCCCTGAATCTTTGGAGATTTTCTTGGATTACTTCTTAAATGATGCCCTTAATCCTCTAATGTTTTCATCTGTTCATTTCTATTTTTTTTCCTTTTTGATCTGTTTTCTGGAAGATTGCCCCAGCTTTATCTTCTAACCTTTCTATTGAGTTTTTCAAATATTCTATATTGTTTTTATGTTTTTATATCTTCTGCTATCATGTTTAAATTTTTAAAAATTTGCTCTCTTTTTTTTAAACATGTATGCTTTTTCTTTATCAATTTATGTCTTTCATTGTATCCTATGCTCTGGCTTCTGCCCTTAGCACTCTCGTGAAACATTTGCCCAAGTTTGTTCATTCGTCTGCTTGTTGGTTTGTTTGCTTCTTTCTTTCTTATTGAGGTATAGTTGATTGACAATATTATGTAAGTTTCAGATGTATAACATACTGATTCACAATTTTTAAGGATTATACTCCATTTATAGTTACTATAGAATGTTGGCTACATTCCTTGTGCTGTACAATATATCCTTAGAGTTTATTTATTTTATACATAGTAGCTTATACCTCTTAATCCCATAACACTATCTTGTCCCTCTCTACTTCCCTCTCCCCGCTGGTAACCACTAGTTTGTTTTCTAGATCTGTGAGTCTGTTTCTTTTTTGTTATATCCACTGGTTTATTTTTTTAGATTCCACATATAAGTGATATCATACAGTACTTGTCTTTCTCTGTCTGGCTAATTTCACTAAGCATAATATTCTCTAGGCCCAGCCACATTGCTACAAATGGCATTACTTCATTCTTTTTTGTGGCTGAATAATATTCCATTGTATATATATGGAATATATATATATATATATATATATTTTTTACATCTTTTTTATCCATTCCTCTGTTGTTGGGTTGCTCCCATGTCTTGGCTACCGTAAATAATGCTTCTAGGAGCACTGGGGTACATGTGTATTTTCAAAACAGTGTTTTTGGGTTTTGGGGGTATGTACCAGGAGCGGAATTGATGGATTACTAATTATTAGAGAAATGCAAATCAAAACCACAATGAGGTGTCACCTCATACATGTCAGAATGGCCATCATCAAAAGTCTACAAATAACAAATGTTGGCAAGGATGTGGAGAAAAGGGAGCCCTCCTGCACTGTTGGTGGGAATGTAAATTGATACAGTCACTATGGAGAACAGTATGGAGGGTCCTTAAAAAACTGACCGTGCAGTTTTGACTCTTCAATTGTAGCAAGCAGCCAGGCTTGCTGCGGCTTCGCAAACGCAGGTTTGCCAGGCGATCCCAGATTTCTTCTGAGAAGAAACCAAACAGAGCCATCTTGTGGTGGAAAAACGATGCACACGTCTCAGCCTAAAACTTGAACTAGGTTCTATATGACGTGGGCGGGTGTCAATGTATCTGCACACTCTCATACCCTTGGTTCCTCCCGCACGGTCGGGAAGCATTTTAAAGTGGTCAGCAAATGTTGACAGCAATCTACACTTGTCCCGCTAACACATTTACCACAGGTAATTAACTTAACTACCTGATAAAAATGTTATTGGCGTGCTATAATGCTCACTGTTTTCAGAAGAGACTTTGACTGACAGTTGCCCACACTGTGTCCTCAGTTATCTTTATAGGCA
The DNA here is from genome assembly GCF_963455315.2 of Globicephala melas. NCBI lineage: Eukaryota > Metazoa > Chordata > Mammalia > Artiodactyla > Delphinidae > Globicephala > Globicephala melas. The sequence continues at coordinate 4,797,759 of NC_083331.1, read as the reverse complement.
CGTAATCGAATCCAAATTCGGTCATTAGTTTGTGATTTGATCGAAGTAAACAGCTACACTGGAAAGTCGTGATCCCCAAACGTTTATTATTTGCCCCAACCATGTGGTTTGGATTTTTATGTTGTGAAAAATAATAATAAATTAGATTGCTCTCCAAGGCTGTCAAAAGTTGTGCAGCCACGCTCTGCGTCTAATTCATCAGAGATGATACGAGATGCAGAACGTCCATTTGTAGGCATCAGGACTCGTGCTGCGGCTCCTGGGAGCAGCGGTCATTTCATGGGGGCCGTTTAGGGGTGCAAACAGCTGCATATGCTGCGTTCTTGAGGCCCACAGAGCGAACCCCCCCCCAGTGCACACGGGGGGCGACTTCCAGAGTGCGGCTGCCACCTGAGCTCGGGCTGTCTGCTCCTTCAAGCTCCCACGTCACCTGCGTCTGCAGGGCTGTCATAAACAGCTTTGCCAACACGTATCAGCTGTGACTGGTGATACCCGTGTGCTTTTCTGCACACAAACTTCGGCCCTCAAATAAGCAAACCTAAGCTCCCAACTTGAACTCTCGTTACGAGAGACGTTTTTTAAGGATGTGGTGACTGATGCGGGATGACTGCCCGGAGAGTGAGGAACCTTCCGTTGCCTCCACTGATGTGGCCCCTGCTCAGCAGCCGGCCTGGCATTCAGAGAGGAGGCCTTCGGGGCTGTGCTTAGCAAAGCCAAGCCTCAGGCCCACAGGCCATGGAACCCTAAGAGCCTCAGCTGGAGTAGATGTTTCCAGGCACGAAGGAACAATCGCCCACCCAGATCAGGGGGTAACCTGTCACAGATGGCTTTGGCCACACTCTTAAAGTCAGCTAAGACAGAATTCAGTTCAATTCTTAAAAGGAGCTGTGCTCCCCGTACCCATAGGGCAACCCACACTGTGCCTCCTGCTTCTCCACACTGGTCCAGACCCAACCTGGGCCAACCTGATCTTTGCCCAGCAGATGCGGAGGTGCCTGCCCGGCCTCAGCCCTGGGCCCACGAGGGCCTCTGAGCCCTCTGACTTCCTGCGGAGGCCTGCAGGCTGTGCGGGGGGTCGGCACCCAGCTCTGCCGGCCTCATTCGGTTGTCTCATCGTTTCCTGTGTGCCATGTAACAGCCACGTCTCCCCAGGGGGATGGTAAATGCCACAAAAGCCATGGGCAGCCAGTGTGGAAGAGGTAATAGGATTCATTTGTTGGTCTAACAGATCCTGAGCACCTGCTCTGAGCATGGGAAGACATCCATGAACAAAGAGATACATCACATTCTAGACGTCGAATCCGAAGCATGGTCCAAGGTCACCCAGGAGCCTGGGGGCCGGAGACAGGAATACAATCAGAGTCCTCAATGATGAAAGCCAATCAGACTCCCCAGCTCCCGATTTCTCGTGCACCACGGGACACGGATGTACGTTTGCGGGTGGGGTGTAAGCTCTGGGAACCTCGCGGCTCCAAGCATCTGAGGCACCCCAGTCTCTGATCCAGCGGTTCTCACAAAACATGCAGCATTTGTCCCGTGGCGGGGGACCTGATGAAGAGCGGGTCTTGGACACGACAAGGCTGTTTCCAGCTGCCTCGTAACACGTGGCAATGCTCACTTGACACAGAGGCCGAAAGCAGCAGGAACTCAGGGAGGTCGTTTGTGCTGCCGATTTCAATTACCCTCAGCAAATACAGTCCACTTTATAGAGCAAACAGCACAGCCCAGTTAACGTACGGGGCAAAAGAGAAAGAACTTTACCCATCATTAATGTTTTACTACCTTTCTCAAAAAGTGTAAACTTTAACCCCCAAGTCAAGTCTCAACTGAGGCTGAGGCGGTCCGGCTGCTGGGTCAGTTCCGGGTGCCGGTTTGTCAGTGGACCAAAGTTGTTTCGATCAGGAGAAACAAATAAGCAGAAAGGTAAGCTCTTTAAAGCACACCACGAAGCAGACCCAGAATTTCCCAGGCAGAGATAACCGGCCACTTGGCCCTCATTTGGAGGATGGAGGGCTGTCTGCCCAAGCGCTCCCTCATCTGGGGTGGAGCTGGGCCTTTGTAGTGACCAGCGGTCAGGGAAGGCCTTCCACCTGGAGCAGAGTGGCCGGGTGCTGCCTGAGACCTGCTGTGACTGACTTGGCCCCAGAGATGCTATGATGGCCACCAGAAGGATGTGACGCTTCCACAAAGATGCCACACTTAACGTCAGGAGCCGCCAGCACAGACCTGATTGAGCACGAGGACTCCAAGTCTGAGTCTGATTTGGGGGAGAGAGCGTCTACGTGTGAGATGTACAGGGTCCACAGGACGCCCCAGAGCCTGTGAGGTAGGGGCTTCCACGGTCCGCCACCCACCTGGGAAATGAGGCAAAATCCATGTCCTTCCCTCCTTCCTCATGCATGAACGACAGGCCATTCCAGACACTTTCGCTTTCATAGATGACTCATGCCTAATTATTTGTGACCTGACAGTGAGTCATTAGGAGTTAGCACAATGTATTATTCACAAACTAAAATTAACACAGGGCTGGATACACTGAGAGCCCCACTCAGGGCACCCCCAATCCAGAGGTCTGGCTGCCGCGAGGCCTGGCTCTGGGGCGCCTGCAGCATAGCTGGGATTCCTGAAGTTTGGGGGAGGAACACTTTGTTATCAGGCTGTCGTGAGCAGGTTGTGCTTCACAATTGCCACTTTTCTGGCTTTTAAATTACAACTTACTGTTGGTTTAGCTTTGTTACCGTGCACTGAGTTTGGTGTGGGTTGTTTGATTAGCCCTGCGGCATGTAGGGGTACGTTAGCATCTGCCTATACTTTCCTAGTCTTTACACAGTAACGCACCAATGCATTGCAGTTCCAGTGTGAACCACCAATGCCCCTACTGCGAAGTCAGAAGTGTGCATAGGGACTTCCCTGGTGGCACCATGGACAAGAATCCGCCTGCCAATGCAGGGGATGGGTTCGATCCCTGTTCTGGGAAGATCCCACACGCTGCGGCGCAACTAAGCCTGTGCGCCACAACTACTGAGACTGCGCTCTAGAGCCCACGAGCCACAACTACTGAGCCCATGTGCCACAACTACTGAAGCCTGCGTGCCTAGAGCCCGTGCTCCGCAACAAGAGAAGCCACTGCAATGAGAAGCCCGCGCACCGCAACGAAGAGTAGCCCCGCTTGCTGCAACTACAGAAAGCCCGCGCACAGCAATGAAGACCCAATGCAGCCAAAAATAGATAAAAATTAAATCTTAAAAAAAAAATGTATGCATAATTCTGCCGAATGTATCCAAGGAGCTCTTTTTCTATGTCATATGGAAACCAGTGGAGGTAGGTAGGCCATAAGGGATTTAGTTTGTCAAAGTGGGTTGCTAAGAGTTCTACAAGTCTGGCATTACGTTGCACTAGTGTCTGCAGTAGGTATTAAGCAACCAGTTCTCAGGGGTAAAAATGTGTGTATGTTGTGTGTGTGTATATATAATGTACGTAATATATAGGTTTACTGTACATTATTATTGTATAATAATGTATAATACATACGTTTATTTTATATTATTACTGATGTAGATGTATGACACAATTTACAAATTTTAAAAAATAGGTAATACTCTTGATTGTAAATTCCATTTAGCTAGTTGATTCTCACAGAATGCTTTCAGTTGATCTTTGTTGCTTGTATCCATGGCCAATCTACATGTCCAGTTGATGAACAAACATAGTTCCAACGGAACTGTTAGTTGAGATTTTTGTTTAACAGTAAAAGTAAAACAACAAAGACTATATCAAAACTTCAGTTATTTATCGATGATGTGTGTGAATTCTTTGCTTCGTCAGATAGTATTTTCATACACTGGAAGGACATATTTTGAGTTTTTCAGCTATTCACACTTTAACAGCTATACACATAATATACGTTTTCAGTTTAATCTGCAGTATTAACATTTTCTCCATCACACTTTAAGTCTAGACAATCAACAAAATAATAAATCCGGCCCTGATTTATAATCAACCCCTGATTGATTTAACAATGAATCAAGCACTTTGCCAGTTTCCATGGTGCACACAGTCCCACCAAGGCCGGTTTCTGTCTACTGACATAACATCACTGAACGTGGGGTTGGTAAGAGATGCCCAGTACTACACCCTTATAGGGTTTCCACAATAACCCAAATAATCTCAAGAACATAGATGATAGTAAAATGCAGTAAAAGACAAATAGTAAGTGATCCACTTTGAGTTATTACCACCTTCTTTTCTTACATCATTTATTAAGAATGGCTGGGCTTCCCTGGTGGCGCAGTGGTTGGGAGTCCGCCTGCCGATGCAGGGGACACGGGTTCGTGCCCCGGTCCAGGAGGATCCCACATGCCGTGGAGCAGCTGGGCCCGTGAGCCATGGCCGCTGAGCCTGCGCGTCCGGAGCCTGTGCTCCACGGCGGGAGAGGCCACAACGATGAGAGGCCCCCATACAGAAAAAAAAAAAAAAAGAATGGCTTGTTTAATAACTGACTTGGAAGGCCCCTGAAGATTCTCGGGAGCCTGTACCAGCTGGCCTGGTACACCTTTGTGCGTGTGGCAGTGAAGGTAGCTGTGATTTAAGAGAAGCTCTTTATTCTTTCAGACACAGTGATTGTTTCCCATTTCGACTTCCTTCAGCTTATAATTTGGCTGCCTCTAGGCCTGGCCCACCCCCTTCGGTGTCAGCCCCTGCCCCTCATCACAGTCTTGCCCACCCCTGGGACCAGGATGGAGCTGTGGCTGCAGAGCCTGTCTACAGGGGATGAATGGGCAGGTCTGCACTTGCGGCCCCGCCGGAAGCACAGCCCCCGCCATAAAGAGGAAAAGCTAGAAGCAGTTTGAAAATTAGGAAGCAAGTGGCAGCCAGTGACTAAAAGCCTAGTGCAGCCATAAAAATCCGCCCCGGGTTACATCTTGAGAAACAAGGTGTTGGCTTTTAAAGTGTTTAATTTTCTCTCCATTAAAAACTTAACCCAAAACTTTAATTACAGGCAGATCATAAAACTCAGATTCCAGTACCAAAGGACATGTCCAAGGATATGTATGGATGAGTCCTACATCTGGCAGTACTTTATCAAAGGACGAACAGTGTTCTTTTTCACCCTGGGTAACTGCACTGGCCCTTTTATTGGTCAAGTGTGGAGATTTTTTAAGTTAAGTTTTATTTTTTTATAATATCCAGTTCTTAATGACAACAGGTCTTAATGTTTTTCACCAAGGGCCCATTCATTTAAAAATATAACCAGACAAAAACATTTTCTCCATCTCCCACTCGCACTTTTTTGTTGGAATGAGCTGGTATCCTTCAGAGGAGGTCCTGCTGTCTTCCTGGTCTCCTTCCATCCAGACCTGCTCCCAGCCTCCATTCTCACCACCTGCTTTTCCAGTAAGGAAGTACCATAGACTTTGAAACTATTCTCTTCTCAGAAGAACCCTCACCTCTGATCTTGGGAGAAAACATTTTAAAAAACAAACAAGCAAATCATTAACTTGGAAGCCATCCTGGATTTGGGCACTCAAATCTGCCCTTTGAAAAGCACTACAGGAAAGCTATATTTAAATAAGTACCTTCTTTTCATGGTAGATATTAAATAATCGGTTGAACAAGAAAAATTAAATCACTTCTTCCTGATCTGAGAAGCCTGAGAAAGCAGCCAACCTCGTAACTTCCTTTCCCGTAGTCAGGGGAAACAGCAACCTTGAGATGCGGCAATTGGTTTCCAAGAGGGACTGGAGAGGTGAGAGTGCAGGTGGCACCGGCTGAAACACAACTGTCACCCACAGTTTGAACAACTTGAATGCTGACAGCATTTACGTACATTCAAATGGACCCTTTTCTTTGTGCCCAGATGGTGTATTGACATAACTGCCTTCGTGTAAAGATCTTTTGACAAATGCGTTTTAGTTTCTGGAGGAGGAAGCATTTCTTGCTGGGCTTAATCGATGAGGTTTAAATGTCCCCTTTCTTCTCCGAGATCTAGCTCTCAGCTCATCTCACGTTGTGAGTCTCAGGGTGCAGGGAGCAATGGACTAAGTGTCTGGTTTTGCAGCTTGCCCAGGTCCCCCAGGGGCTCCGGAACCATCCCCGCCGGGATCTGCTCCCTCTGTGCCCCCATCTGCTCCCCTGTTCGATGGGTATCCTAACACAGCAGTCGCTCCCCTTCTTTCCTGGGGAGGTTGTCAGCCCAGTAAGACAAGGGGTGTGCACGTGCTTTATCTGAACTTCCCCCAGCCCCAGTGCAGTGGGGGTGGAGTTTCCACAATCGACCAAGAATGTAAAACTGGCTGTTTGAACGACAGTCTCTTCTATGAGCTTATGCAGGTGTCCAGTGTTGGACCACAGTCTGTACATTTGTCTGTAAACGCCAGAAGTCCAAGTTCCCTTCTGGGGCTGGTGGATGAGAAGGACAAGGGGTGAAGCTGGATCTCCTTCCCAGAATGAAGAACTGAGCAAATCGGCCTCATGGCAGCACCTTGGGGGGACAAGCCATGACTCCTAGAATGTTATTCGTTCACAAGAAGTTGTTGACTAAATGATACTCAACCTAAAGTAGAAAACAATCCTCTGATATATGCCTCAAATAACTATAGACAAATAGCTATAGTTGGAATAAAATTCTTATTAAAATGTTTCCATCTATATTTTGGTCAGATTTCACTTCTCAGGATACACTTATGTATTATGGGAAAAAACAGCCTAAATGAATACAAACACAGGGAAAAAACTCTAACAGAAACTGGAAATTTCTATAACTTCTGCCCAATCCAGAAATTTGGGATATGTTAGATGAGACATCACCTATAGGACCAGGAATTGAGAGCATTTCCTAGGCATTAGTAATACATTTAGCGAAATAGGATTGATGTCCGGTCACCATTTTCAAAGACAAATAATCACCCAGACTCTAGGCACCAATGCACAACCAAAATGGACATTTAACGAACATTTAACAAATAAACATGTTTGATGCTAATGATAACAATGAGTGTTTTACAGATTTGGATCAGTGCGGTGAAATACCTATAGGTCTGTATCAGCCATGAGATCACTGGTCTAAGGTCCAAAGAAAAAATAATTCTTCATATGAATGTGCTTACGCATTACATGTAATTAGGGCTCTCACACTCTCTACATATGTGAGCATATGTCATACTTTGCGCTTTTAAAAAGCACAACCTCATATATTTGAACTTTATCGCAAAATTATAAGAAAGTGTGTTATTCCAGTTTATAGATAAATAAGTTAGAATATGGAAGTTTTAAAAAATGTTGAATGAATATACGGGGGATGATCCGCCTTAAGTTACACAATTCTGTAGTTGAGAGAATTCTGAGCCAGAATGATACCCCAGGTGTCTAGGCTCAAGCTGCCCTCTGCAGAACCTCGGAGGGGCCTCCAGACACTCTTCTGAGACCCTACACAGGCGGCAGGCCTGAAAGAAATGTGGTCCTTCCAACCTGCTTCTGACTGCTGACCCCCCCTCCTTTGTCTGCTGTCCTGGGATTGTGAGATTTTATTTGAGGCGGCTCTTTCTTTGGCTTCCCCTAACTCTTTGATAAGGGAACTTGATAAGAGAAGCCTCAAGAGACGTGCTTTTTCAGGGAGGTGATGTTGATAATTGTAGGTGAGATGAAGAATTGTACCACTCTGATGACAGAATTATTTGCAAATGCTTGTGCGCACACATACATCATAAAGAATGGAGACGGGAACAGCGTGAGAAGAGGGAACAGAAAGAAAGATGTGCTCGGAGGAGGGGGAACATCGAGAGGAGGAGAGACGAGGAAACAAAACCATCACTCGCTGCTTTCCAGACGCTGAATGAGTATAATTCTGATAACAACTCTTTCAACAAATATATTCATCCTCGCTAATACAGTCTTAAAAAATTTTTTTTAATTGTGGTAAAATACAAATAATATAGTTTACCATCCTAATTATTTTAGGCTGTATAGGTCAGGGGCAATAAATATTTTCAAACTGTTGTGCAAACATCACCACCATCCATCCCCAGAAGTCTCTTCATCTTGCAAAACTGAAACCCCATATCCATTAAACAATGACTCCCCATTCCCACCCGCTCCTGCCCCTGGCAGGCTTTCTTTATTTTCTGTCTCTATGGATTTGACTCATCTTAGATACCTCACATAGGTGGAATCATACATTATGTGTCCTTCTGTGACTGCCTTATTTCATTTATCAGATGTGCTCAAGGTTCATCCATGTTGTAGCATGTGTCAGAATTCCCCTTTAAAGGCTGAATAATAAGTATTCCATTGTATATAGACCACGTTTTGTTTATCTGTTCATCTGTCAACGGACATTTGGGTTGCTTCCACCTTTTGGCTACTATGAATAGTGCTGCTATGAACATGGGTGTAGCGATATCTGTTCAAGTCTGTGGTTTCAATTCTTTTGAGTATACATACCTAGAAGAAAAATTGTTGGACCACATGGTAATTCTGTATTTAAAAGAATTTTAATTGTGGCTAAAATATCCCACATAAAAGTTATCATCATAACAATTTCCAAGTATATAGTTCAATAGTGCTAATCCATTTTTAACTTTTTGAGGAAGCACTATACTGTTTTCCATAGTCTCTAATACACTCTTATTTTCATCATCAGCAAATGAGACAATAAAAGTGACGCTCTTATATGAGTAAATTTAAATTCAATATGTATTAACTGGGCTTCCCTGGTGGCGCAGTGGTTAGGAGTCCGCCTGCCAAAGGTAGGGGACACAGGTTCGAGCCTTGGTCCGGGAAGATCTCACATGCTGAGGAGCAACTAAGTCCGTGCACCACAACTACTGAGCCTGCGCTCTAGAGCCCACGAGCCACAACTACTGAGCCTGCGTGCTACAACTACTGGAGCCCGTGCGCCTAGAGCCCGTGCTCCACAACAAGAGAAGCCACCGCAATGAGGAGCCCGCGCACCGCAACAAAGACCCAACATGGCCAAAAATTAATTAATTAATTAATTATAAAAAATGTATTAACTAACAATAACAACAGCAACAATAAAAATAGTAATAATGAGGGGAGTTGGGGAGGGATGGATTGGGAGATTGGAGTTAGCAGATGCAAACTATTATATATAGAATGGATAAACAGCAAGGTCCTACTGTAAAACACAGGGAACTATACTCAATATCCTGTGATAAACCATAATGGAAAAGAACGTGAAAAAATGTATATATAACTGAATCACTTTGCTGTACAGCAGAAATTAACACAACATTGTAAATCAACTACACTTCAATTTAAAAAACTAGTAATAATGCTGCAATTTGGTGACAACTTATGGGGAACTTGCTACTGTGGGACACTGAGCAGGCCCTGCAGCTGATGTAAAAACCTATAGGACACTCTCTTTGCCTTCACCATGCTTATGATTTCCCTGGAGAGACAAACCTGTGCGCGCCTAACGCATAATTAAGCAGAAGCAGCAGAAGTGCGTGCAGAGGTGCAGGAGCTGGGGCAGCGGTGGGCAAGAGCCTGTCGGATGCATCTCTTCTCAGCTCCAGTGGCAGTGACATCATGGTGGTGGCTGGAAGTCAGCCAGGGTGGGAGTGTTTACACCACGGCATCACAAACACTACAAATCAGGCTCATTTTCCCTCCCCAAAGAGCTGGTTGTTAAACTTTACCAGCAGACCACTGAGCACGCCTGAGATGAGAACCCCAAAAAGAGCATTTTGGGATGGAGGATACCAAGGAATTTCACAGATGAGGAGATATTTGAACTGGGATTCTCAGGCAGAAGAATGTCTGTGTCTGGGAAGCCTCTCCTCATGGGCTCTGCTCTCTTTTGCCTTTTTTTTCTGTCAGTCAGGGATTTGTTTCTCAGCTCCAGGCCTTGGAGGAGAAATGACAGTGGGAGCAGACCTGTGAGGCACCCAGTACCCTTCTGCACATCCCTCTGAAATCACACCGGACGTGACAGTGATGACCTTGTGCGCTGGGATCAAATCAAGTGAGTTCAACTCTGAGCAGACCGTCTTTAAAGTGAGAGGAGCACAGCAAGAAGCTGGTCAGTGCAGCACCACAGACAGAATTCCCCAATCCTGGATGTTTTCCTGTTCAGCTCAACCTAAAGTAGCAAAACCGCCAAAACAAATCTTGTCCTTCAGAGATGATCATATGTATTGATTTGCATTAAAAGAAAAGAAGTTTCAGGGGCAATATAGGGGTAGGGGAGTAAGAGGTATGAACAATTAGGTATAAAATAAGCTACACGGATATACTGCACAACACAGGGAATACAGCCAATATATAATAACTATACATGGAGTATAACCTTTAAAAATTGTGAATCACTATACTGTATGCCTGTAACAATAATATTGTACAGCAACTACACTTCAGTTATAAAAATAATTTAAAATTTTTAAAAAGAAGTTTCTTGAAAACAATGTGGTTGTAAAGATCAAATGAGCTAACTGTACCTCAAAAAGTTTTGTAAATTGCAAAGTGCTATACAAAATCAGAAATGTAGTAATAAAATATTTGTAAAAAATTTCATATGAGGGTCCACATTCTCCATTAATTTCATTTTCTTTTTGTTATAATTACATAAATTGACTTTTAAGCAATTATTGAATTATTAAATGTTTATGAAAGATATTTGTTGTCCGAATAAGACACTATCGCTTCTTGTATGTACCTGAACAGCCTTACACATAAATACTAAGAAATCACACCTACATCTGTAAAAACGGGAAAGGGGTGTATGCTTTTTGTGCGTCCTCTGATAGAGGATTTCTAGCCAGCTGGAGCATCCGGTGAGATTACTAAAACTACCTATATTTGGCTTTGGCACTTTTTTAAAAGTCAAAAGAGGCATTTGCAGGGAGCAGTAAAAAGCCATTACATACGCAGAACAATTGGAGCTCCTCAGCATCTGGGAAGGAAACACATCTGTCTTCTGTCTATTCCTTCCCTGTCTCCCTGAATCAACTTTTATGGGGGTGGGGGAGGTAGGAGGGTGTCGTAAATATCCTGTTCTATTGGAACCCGAGTGTTCACAATACCCCTGTGATTATAAACACGAGATGCGCTTTCAGGAAAGAGGTGCACTCAAGTAAGCAGAGATCTTTGTGACAGTGGCCTCCGTGTGGGCCACAGGCCAGCTAATCACATTACCATGAGAGCCAAGAGGTGGCCCGTAGACAGTGAAATAAAGACGAGGGGAAAAGCAAGACTAATCTCATTAAAAGGAAAGCTAAGAGAGACGCTGCTTTTCCAGAGCTGCTGGAAACGCCCCATTTTCCCAGGACTGGGTCACCTGTGCATCGTGGGCCCTGGGGCTGGGTCAGGAGCTTTGTTCAGGCCCCCAAAAGCTGGCCCTCACTGAGACCTTGACTTTTTAAGAAAAAACAGACCTCATTGCCCCTTCCCCCAAAAACCTTCTGGAGACGCTGTTTTCCTTCATTATCCTGTTTTCAGTTTACTATTCCCTGAATGGTCTACAAGGACTAAGTCCTCCAAAGACTTGAACAAAAAGTCAAGCTTTGCATGTCTTCTGAAACCTTGAAGCAAGAACTTACATGAAATCTGAGGAAATCCACTAGATCAGTAATTCCCAAAGTGGGTCTACAGATCCCTGGGGGGCCCAAGACGTTTCCAGGGGGTCTCCCGGGTTCCCCTTTTTCAACTGCGTATCTGCGGGAGGCTGGGCTTTCTTCTATGCTTCACCTCAACCAAGAGATTACAACAGATTGAAGCAAACATAGGAACCCAGCCGTTAAAAGGATTTGCAAAAAGGGAAAACAGTGGTACCATTCTCACTGTTTTGTTGTTTCAGAAAATATAATTCTTCTAAATAAAATATTTATGTTAACAGATAAAGGATTTATTGCTGTTATTTTAAGTGAATTAATAAAATTTTTTTTTTAATTTCTGGGTGTTTCAAATAGAGTAAATATGGGTAGATACAACCCACATAAACAAAAGCTCTTTGAGGTCCTCAATAACTTTCAGGAATGTAAAGAGGTCCTGAGATCCAAAAGTTTCAGAACTGCTGCACTAGAAAGACATGAAAATATCTAATTGTAGGGCTTCCCTGGTGGTGCAGTGGTTGAGAGTCCGCCTGCCGATGCGGGGGACACGGGTTCGTGCCCCAGTCCGGGAAGATCCCACATGCCACGGAGCGGCTGGGCCCGTGAGCCATGGCCGCTGAGCCTGCGCATCCGGAGCCTGTGCTCCGCAACGGGAGAGGCCACAGTGGTGAGAGGCCCACGTACCGCAAAAAAAAAACCCAAAAACAAACAAACAAAAAATAATATTTAATTGTAAACATTGCTCATTGCTCTAAGCCTTAATTTTGAAGACTGCAGGCTAACTTGAACGTTTGGACGACAATAGGGATTTTCCTCAAACTGTTCATGAAACACTCTAAGGCCAAAGCCTTAAATCAGCCTTTGATTGAAGACACGTGATATACAAAGAATGAAGAACTGTAGAAGTCTAGTGGTTCCAGGGAAATGGCAAAGACGGAAGATAAGTCATTTACCCAAGAAGGTGAGTCTCTGGAGATCCATCCAAAATCCATTAGCATTTTGTTCCTTTTCATTGCGGAGGAATGTTTCACGGTGTGGACGGGCCCCAGTTTGTTTCACTCTTCACTCACTGAAGGGCAATGAAGTTGGTGGCAGTTTAGGGCTGTTACAAATGAACATTTGCGTACAGGTTTCTGTGTGAATGTCAGGTCTTTATCGCTCTGGGATAAATGTCCAGGAGTGCAGTTTCTGGGTCGTGTGGTACGTTTATGTACGCAATGTATGTGTGATTGAGTTTCTCTGCAACTTCACCAGCGCCTGGTGTTGGCACTGCTTTTTATTTTTGCCATCCTGGTAAGCGTGGAGTGTGATCTCATTGTGGTTTTATTTGCATTTCCCTGATGGCTAACGATGTTGAACACATCTTCTTGGGCTTATTTCACATATGTATATCTTCTTCAGTGAAATGGTTTTTGCCTGTATTTTAATTAGATATTTGCCTTTTTTTTTTTTTACTGTTGAGTTTTAGGAGTTCTTTATATTCTAGATAGTAGTTTTTTGTTGTATATATGGTTTGTAAGTATTTTCTCCCACTCTGTAGCTTGTCTTTTCATCCTCTTTACAGGGTCTTTCGCTGAGCGAAAGTTTTAAATTTTGAAGTCAAATTTATCAGTTTGTCCTTTTATGGATCATGCTTTTGGTGTCAAGTCTAAGGACTTTGCCTAGTCCTAGATCCTGAAGATTTTCTCCCGTGTTTCTTCTAAAAGTTTCATAGTTTTACATTGTACATTTATAACTATTATCCATTTGAAGTTTATTTTTGTGTAAGGTGTGAGAATGAGGTCAAGATCCCTTTTTTTTGCTTATGCACGTGCAATTGCTCCAGCACCATATTTTGTAAAACCTATTCTTCCTCCATTAAATTACTTTTACAACTTTTTCAAAAATTGGTTGGCTGCATTTGTATAGGTCTATCTCTGTGTTCCCTATTTTATTCCATTGATCTACATAGCTATCCCTCCACCAATACCACACTCTTTTTTAAAAAAATAAATTATTTATTTATTTACTTATTTTTGGCTGTACTGGGTCTTCATTTCTGTGTGCAGCCTTCTCTTGCTGTGACGAGCAGGGGCTACTCTTTCTTGCAGTGTGCGGGCTCTCATTGCGGTGGCTTCTCTTATTGCGGAGCATGGGCTCTAGGTGCGTGGGCTTCAGTAGTTGTGGCACACGGGCTCAGTAGTTGTGGCTCTCGAGCTCTAGAGCACGGGCTCAGTAGTCGTGGCACACGGGCTTAGTTGCTCCACAGCATGTGGGATCTTCCCGGACCAGGACTCGAACCCGTGTCCCCTGCATTGGCAGGTGGATTCTTAACCACTGTGCCACCAGGGAAGTCCCACACTCTCTTGATTACTATAACTATATAATATGTCTTGAAGTCAGAAAGATTGCAATGGGTCACATTTTAGATATTTACTTACTTAAGCTGAGTGCTTAGTCTTCATATATAATAAATGTATTGATAAAGCATCTACATTTTCTTGGTATCTTGTCTGTTATCACAATTTAAGTTTTTTATTGAAATTCACACTTTCCCCAGGCGCTGCCGCTTATGTTGTGCAGGTTGGCTTACCACTCTGAATCCCAGTTTCCTCATCTGTGAAATGGGGAAGAACAGTCCATCCTTTGGAGTTTGTACCTGCTTTGCAGGAAGCACTGCCAGTAAGATTGCGTGAGATTACGTGTAAAAGCGACTGGCACAGTACCAGACGTGCAATAAAGATCGGGTGCTCCCTCCTCGTTTCTCTTTGCTCAGAGTGATTGTTACTTATGCTGATAACATGGAATTGCTTGTTGTATTTCTGCAACTGGGTCTCGCTTCTCAAACTCAGTACCACGTGAAGTACAACATAGCTCTTTTGTAACAATCCACAATGCAGGGAATATGCATGTACTATATTAACCAATGTTAAAATCTAGAAAGGCATCCTAAACTGAGTTTCTGACTGGCTGATAGCTGTGAAAATCTGATTCTTGAAAGGGCTGTGCTGGCTGCCTACCGCATGGCAAATCCGTAAGGGCCTCCAGAGGCTGCACTTGCAATATTAAAGTCACTTCCCCTCATTACTCAAAAGAGTCCCCTCTTCCTTGCCCTACAAACACATACCAAAGTGTAACAGAGGACTTTTATTCTAAGTAGAAAAAACATCAATATACTTCAGGTTTGCTGCTTTTTAAACCATCTCAATCTCCCCCTGTGAGCTACTATTTTCTCCATTTTATGTTTTCCCTTTATAAATCATTATTTAACATGGACTCACGGATGTGTATTTCCAAACTGTTAATTCAGTGAAAAGTCACTGCTAATGACATATTTGGATGTTTTATTCCCTTATATATCTCTAGTTTCTCCAACATTCTTTACATAAGTATGAGTTATACGATTCCGAAATTTAGTGACATTACAGACAATTGTGCACACAATGGCTGTTTTACAAGTGATATATATTTTTATAGACAATACAAAGGAAATTATGTTTCCCATAAATGTTTATTTTTTTAATATTTAATTTAAATGTTTTATTTATTTTTGGCTGCATCAGGTCTTAGTTGCGCAGGCGGGATCATCGTTGAGGCATGAGGGATCTTTCGTCGCGGCGCGAGGCCTTCTCTCTAGTTGTGGCGTGCGGGTTTCCTCTCTCTAGCTGTGGCACGTGGGCTCTGTAGTTTGATGCACGCGGGCTCCCTGTTGGGGAGCACGAGCTCAGTAGTTGCAGCATGTGAGCTTACTTGCCCTGTGGCATTTGGAATATTAGTTCCCTGACCAGGGATCAAACCCACGTCCCCTGCATTGGAAGGTGGATTCTCTACCACTGGACCGCCAGGGAAATCCCTCCCATAAATGTTTAAAAGCCCTTTAATTAACGTTATTTTAAACTTTTTAATTGAGAAATATAAAACCTATCCAGCAAAGCATATAAGTAAATGTCCAGTTTAATAAATAAGTTTACACTCTGTACCTGTGTGTTCACCAATCAGGCTGATAAATAGGACATTTCCTGAACCCCAGATGTTCCTATGCGTCCCTTCTCATTTATTTCTCCTTCCCACCAAGATAACCACTATCCTGCATTCTGTGATGATCCACCGACTGTTGAGTTTAACAGACTTATATTTGTCACTCTTCCTGTTGTTGTTTTCTCTATTTTAACATTTATGTATGCGTCCTTTAGCAACACAGTTTATAAACAATGTGTATGTATTCTTGTTTGTCTGTTTGTTGTACGTCTTTGTAATATTCATCCATGCTACTGAATGTAGCCATGGATAATTCCTCTTCATTGCTGTATGATTATCCAATGCATCAGTACTCAACTACGTATTTATCTGTCCAGCTGCTGCTAAACGCTTGTATTGTTTCCAGTATTTGACTGTTGGGAACGTCTTGTTGGCACATTCTTTTGTACTTGTGTCCAGGGGCACATGCATTTCTCTGAAGTGTATTTCAGGAGCTTGATATCTGGGTCATTTCTCTTTACCTTCAGTCAGAGAAGAACTGTTTTTCCAAGCAGTTATTTTTCTTTTTTTATAAATTTATTTATTTATTTGTTTATTTATGGCTGGGTTGGGTCTTCGTTGCTGCACGTGGGCTTTCTCGAGTTGCGGTGAGTGGGGGCTACTCTTTGTTGCGGTGCGTGGGCTTCTCATTGCGGTGGCTTCTCTTGTTGCGGAGCACGGGCTCTAGGCGCGCGGGCTTCAGTAGTTGTGGCTCGTGGGCTCTAGAGAGCAGGCTCAGGAGTTGTGGCACACAGGCTTCAGCAGTTGTGGCTCGTGGGCTCTAGAGCTCAAGCTCAGTAGCTGTGGCGTTCGGGCTTAGTTGCTCTGCGGCATGTGGGATCTTCCCGGACCAGGGCTCGAACCCGTGTCCTCTGCACTGGCAGGCGGATTCTTAACCACTGCGCCAGGGAAGCGCAGGACCAGGGAAGTCCCCCAAGTAATTTAACGGAAATATATGTAGCCAGTACTGAATTTTTTAAAAATAAAGGGTATATATTTGTTTTCCTCCTCCCTCACACCTCAACAACCCAGTTCTATCTGTATTTTTTCTCACAGTCTCTTAAGTTTTAAAAAGGACTGCAAAAGTGCTAACTTCTGGAGAGCAGTCTTAAGATACTCAATCAAGAGAGGGGATCAAGCCGCAGGACTGAGTGCTAGTCTTAAACCCTGAACAAAAATGACGCACCTCATTTGGTGTGTAAATAAGGGCACACCTATCTATATTGGACCTTTAATTCCAGAAAAGGATATAGTTCAGTTACAGGTAAATGTTTAATGGAGAAAATGATTAGCTCATGCACCTGGCCCTGGGCCAAGTCAGTCCTGTAACCACAGCAAACATTTTCTCCCCACTTCTGTCCTCTGCACTACCGGCTTCTGACTGCAAATTTCCTTAATGCAAAGTACCCACTCTTTTCTAAAACTTATTTTTCAAAAAAGTTTCATATTGCTCCACATTTCAAAAACCTTTAGAACTTGAAATCCCTTTCCATTTTTTGAACTTTTTATTATGGGAAATTTCAAACATATATAAAAGTAAATAGAGTAGTAAAATGAACCTCAAGCACCCATTACCCAGCTTCAGTAATTATCAATTTATGGTCATCTTGTTTCATCTTTATCTCCTCCAGCCACCACCAGGATTACTTTGAAGAAAATATAAATTATGATTTAATGTGTGATACTTCACTATATTTCTCTAAAGGATAAGGACTCAAAAAAAAAAAAAAACCCCTCAATAGCATTACACACACACACACACACACACACACACACACACACATAAATTTACAGTAATTCCTTAATTTCATCAAATACATAGTATGGGTATTGCCTTGGTTTTGATACAAGCCATTTTTAAAATAATTTTTTGTTTGAATGAGGATCTAAACAACATCTATGTATTGTAACTGTGAAAATTTGCCTTAAAATTTTTAAAATATGGTTTGTGCACTAGCAAGAACTAGGAAAACCCTGGAAAAGAGAAATGATGGAGAGAAGAAAGGCAAGCCTTACCACACACGAGAGGGTATTACAAAGCTTCTATAATTAAAACAGTTTAATTTTGGCCCAAGGACAGGCAGACAGATGGACCAGAAAAGAAAGTCCAGAAGTTGACCCAACTGCACATGAGAATTTAGTATACAATAAAGGAAACAGCTCAAATCCAAAAACCAGAAATGGGGGAAAGTTCTCTATGTTTTCAAAATCAGAATTAAGAAGGAGTTAAAAAATTTGCTAAAATAAAAGAACAACAAGGAAATATTTTATACATGGCATACAGACGTTACAAAGTAAAGAGACAAAAGACAAATTAGGAAAAACATTTGCATCACATCACAGAGGGTTTTAAAGGTCAAGAAACCTATGGAAAAATGGATGAGAAACTGGAACATGGTTCACAAGACAAGAACTGTAAGGGGCCCTCAGTCATGACAAAGTCCTCCACGTCATTCGTATTGAGAGAAACCCAAAGTAAAATAACGCTGATGTACAGTTTTTCTGCTGGCAGGTTGGCAAAAATGCAGTAGTTTGACAATATACAATGTTAGCCAGGCTGTGAGGAAATGCCTCTCATACACTTCTAGTGGGAGGGGACCTGGGCGATGTCTAGAAAAGTTACCTATGCCTTTACTCTTTCACCCAGCAATTCTTCTATGAAGGGATCGCCCAAATGTACACTGGCAAAAACAGGAAAAAATATATGCACTACCTGCAGTAACAAAACTCTAAAAAGAACCCAAATGACCACCAGGAGAGGACTGGTTGAATAAAACGTGGTACTTTTAAGCGATGCAGCCATACAAACGAATGAGGAAGACCTCTTTATAAAACCCTGGGAGTTAGACAGAACAGCAGGGTGGTCCATGTGCTCCCCTGTGGGATGCCACCTTCTGAGCCCGGCATGG
Source organism: Globicephala melas (assembly GCF_963455315.2). Taxonomy (NCBI): domain Eukaryota; kingdom Metazoa; phylum Chordata; class Mammalia; order Artiodactyla; family Delphinidae; genus Globicephala; species Globicephala melas. Next base: position 4,779,281 of record NC_083331.1, on the reverse strand, counting down.
CACGTGGGATCCTGCATGGAGCCTGACCCGAACAGGATGACCAAGCACTATTCAGCGCGGAGGGAGAGGTGGGTAAGAGAACAGGAAACCCATCTAGTATCTTCCAATCACAAGATAACAGATCTCAAATACCTAGATAACAATCTCAGCTCCACGCTGAGATGCATTACTTAGATACCAGGAGCAGATTACAGATGAGGCAAAGTAGGTCAAAGTTGCCTTAGGAATAGAAGATGCCAGAAATTCAGTTTCGCTTTTATCTGCTAGAAACTGAACTTTCTCCCTCTGCTCCCAGCTGGGCCTGCCACCTCCTCCCCTCACTCCCTCCCAGTCCCCTCCCATCCCCACTCCCTCTCTCCTCCCCCATCTTCTCCATCCACCTCCGCTCCCCTCCCCTGCCAGCATCCGTGTCTTTCTCTGGCCCTGAACCTTCCCCTGTGTTCGCACTGCTTCCCCCTGCGAGGGCATGTCCTGTGCCCCTTCCTGCAGCTCCTCCCGCACCTGGGCCAGCTGCTCAAGCGTCTGTTTCACAAACCTGAGGGGCTATAGTCTTTGCTCTGTTCCCATGTTTTCGTATCTGTCTCCTAGAATGGTTCAAGAACCCAAAACGAAAAGAAACAACTTTTCTCCTACTCAGGATGGTTTGATAAAGGCTCCAGCATCTCTGCAAACTTATCTTGCGCTGTAACAGACCAAGGAACCCCAATCACTTCCCTCTTTTCTTTTTCCTTCTCTCCCTTTTCTTTTTTCTTTCTTTTTTTTTGAGGCTGCTGGTGTGACTGCAGCTGGGATGTGCATGTTACAACTTTTCAGAAAAGCAGATTCAGAAAAGCTGCCCTGGGGAGCTTCAGGACTTGAACTGGAGTTGGAGCAGCCCACCGGGCGGCAACTGTCCAGCAGAGGGGAGCGTCCGGGCCAGGCAGAGGGACAGGGCTGGCAAGTCCCCCGCAGTGCACTCCCCCAGCCCCTGGATCTCCACACACCAGTGGATGCACCTAGAAGAGCTTATGGTTTCTGAATTATGGGGCTGAGTTGTGTCCCCCCCAAATTCATACGTTGAAGTCCTAACCCCAGTATCTCAGAATGAGACTGTCTTTGGAGACAAGTTCTCTAAAGAGGTGATTAAGGGGCTTCCCTGGTGGCGCAGTGGTTGAGAGTCCGCCTGCCGATGCAGAGGACACGGGTTCGTGCCCCGGTCCGGGAAGATCCCACATGCCGCAGAGCGGCTGGGCCCGTAAGCCATGGCCACTGAGCCTGCGCGTCCAGAGCCTGTGCTCTGCAACTGGAGAGGCCACAACAGTGAGAGGCCCAAGTACCGCAAAAAAAAAAAAAAGAGGTGATTAAGTTAACATTATGCTAACACAACAATGTAAAGCAATTATACTCCAATAAAGATGTTTAAAAAGAAAAAGAAAAAAGAAACCCCAGAGAGAGTGAAAACAACAGCAACAACAAAAAATTAACATTAGGGCCTGGGCCCTAATCCCATGTGATTGGTGCCCTTGTAAGAAGAGTAGATTAGGACACAGACAGGAACAGAGAAAAGACCATGTGAGATGCAGCAGGAAGACGGCCGTCTACACGCCAAGGAGAGAGGCCTTCTGAGAACAGAATTGCTGATACTTTAATCTCAGCATTCCAAGCTCCAGAACTGTGAGAAGATATATGTCTGTGGTTTAGGCCACCCAGTCCGTGGTACGTTGTTACAGCAGCCGAGCAGACATACAGTTACCAGCTACGCATGACTTAAAAGTTGTATGAAGCAAGCAAATGGCATGGCATATAATTTAGACGGAACTTTAAAAGTCTTAGACTCCTGGCCCTTCCTGCCTCTGGTCCCTGTGTTGTTCTCCCACCAGCACTTCCATAACTGCATACTGGTTACAGAGTGCTGAGCACTCACTGGTCTCACCAGAGCTGCCCCTTAGGGACCATGTTATGGATGGAGAAACTAAGACACAGCAAGGCCACGTAGCACCCCAAGATCACACAGCCAGGAAGCGGCCGAACCAAGGTTCGCATTTGGCTATTTGTTCCAGAGTCGTGCTGCTGACCCTCTGCTACTCCTACAGCAGCCGTGGCTCCCCACTGCCCCCCTCATCGAATCTAGACTCCAGGCCCAGCTTCCCCATTTGCCAGTAGCCGTTCATCCTCCGCAAACAGTCCTTTCCCCACTGCAGCCTGCCTGCCTCTCTCCTGTCCCTCCCACACACTACACCCCAAACCGCCACCTCACTCTCCGTGCCCCTGTGATTCCCCTGAGCTCTCCTTCTCCGAATCCCCTGGAATTTCTGTGCTTCTCACATCATTCAGCACTTAAGTCACTTTCCATATTTGATCCCTGTTGATGTGTGTGTCCTGTGATGCTTAAGGCACACTGAATGAGGGGGTAACGGCGCTGACTCAGAGGCCCCAGAGCTGGGACCATGAAGGTGGTCAGGAAAGTGGTCAGGAAAGGAACACTGACCTGTGGAGGAGGATTGTCTCTAAAATAATTTAGTGGCTCAAAAACTGGTGCTTTGGAAATGAAAAGCCACGCATTCTCATCGTGCTTTTGATGTGCTCCCAGCATAGCATCAGCTGCTTTGATTAGAGTCAGTTTTTTACTTGTTAGAACTCCAGCTTCTTGTTGCTCATTTTCATGCATTGTATCTTCATATCTGTGCAGTTTTGCAAATAGACACCCCATGAATGTTTGTCAGGAGAACTTCTTATTCAAATAATTCTTATTGAAATAATCATTGAATCTACCACTAATTATTTCTCAATTACTTTTGTTGATCTTTGGTTGACATATCTTGAAATTTTAGAGATTTATTTTCTAGAGAAATTATCACTTGCTCCAGATTTACCTAACCAGGAACCACATTCTTCCCAACCCCACCCCCAAGCAAGGCAAAGCAGGGCTCTGCTGTATTTCCCCCCGGTCCTTTGTGCCTTTGAAATTATCTGCTCCTGTGTTATTTGTCTTGTGGCTAAGGGCCATGCCATTCATTTCTGTATCTCCATTGCCTAGTCCAGTCCTAGTCCACGGTGGGTACTACACGAATGAACTGAAAGTCCTAAACCAATGTCGTTCAGGATATATGGACAGTGAAAGTGCGTGTCACTGGTGAAGGAATTCGAGATGTTTTGAACAAGGAGAACTCATCTATTTTTTTTTGGTACTTCTGTTATTATAATTTTTCAGAATTTGGGGGGGCAATACTAAATTTTGCTTCACTGGGAAGAGGGAAGGGAGGGAGGGAAGGAGAAGTGACGCCAGGAGCTCCACCTATGCCACCTCACGTAATCCTAATACCAAGTCCCTGGGCGGAGGGGGGGATATTATTATCCTCATTTTACAGATGAGAAAACAGAGGCTTGGAGATTTTGCCATTTGTCCAATTACTACACTGAGGAGATGGGGTTCAAAAACCAACTGTCTGGGCTTCCCTGGTGGCGCAGTGGTTGGGAGTCCGCCTGCCGATGCAGGGGACACGAGTTCGTGCCCCGGTCCGGGAAGATCCCACATGCCGCGGAGCGGCTGGGCCCGTGAGCCATGGCCGCTGAGCCTGCGCGTCCGGAGCCTGTGCTCCGCAACGGGAGAGGCCACAGCAGAGAGGCCCGCGTACCGCAAAACAAAAAAAAAACCCAGCCCACACCCTTTCCCTGCCCTGTTTTCCCCCTGCCCAAAGCACTGGTTTTTCAGGACCGAGGGCACGGGATCCGCACGGACTCACTTTTCTTAAGATCTCCTGAGGGGGAGAGCTGACTGCCTTCACATTTTCCTGGTGGCATCCACCCCCCAACCGCAGTCTCCATCTGAGAGCTCCCTCCATCTGGGCGTTGCATTTGGAGGACCCAGCTTAGCACCACTTCCACACATGTTGCCAGCCAGAGTCAGCATGAAATTTTACGGGGGGAAAAAAACCTGACGCGTTGGCCAGGTGCCTCTGATTACTCACTTTCCTTATTAGTAAGAAGATGACCTCAGTGTGACTTTTTGCAAAAAAAGTCTGTCAGTCTTTCCCTCTGAGCACAGACAACAAATGATGCCCTCTGACCTCAGCCCAGTATACTTCCAAGAATCGCCTTAGCTTTCTTTGGTACTGCCATTTTCCAAAAGTATCCCGTTACGTGGATCCTTGGGGAGAATTAATCTTTTAAAAAGCAGGAGTGTGTAAATGTACAATCTCCTGGCGAGCCCCTGCCTGGTTGCCCGGCCTACCACAGGTGCCGGTTACATGTGTTGAGTGAATGGAGGGTCCACAAAAACATGTCAGGGCTGAGGTCCTCCGGACGGTCAGGCACATCCGCCTTGCACCTCACCTTCACAAACACCTGCACCTCACCACCCACAGCTGCATGGAGCTCCCCTGAGGAATGTTGTTCCCTCCGGTGAAAGCTGCCTCCCGACACCTTTTCCAGGCTGATAAGTTGGGCCTGAGAGGCATTTCTTCCAGAAACAACTGCCCTTCAACCCTCTTATTAGTGTAACCCCTCAAGTCCATTATGAAGGAATTCCTAGAGGAGTGGAAAAGCTGACTCTGAGATCTCCCAGCCCCCGGCGATGAATCTCTAGATGTCACGGGGACCTGGCACCCTGCCCTCCTCTCCCCCCGCCCCCCGCCTGGAATGCGGGCCGGTGGGCGGGCGGGCGGCACCCCTCCCCCTTCCCCCCCATCCCGTCCCTCCGTCTGCGTGGAGCGCGTGATGTGAGGACCCGCCAGCAGGCCGAGGAAGGCAGCCTGTGCGCGGCGCTCCTCCGCGGCTGCCCCGCTGGTCCCGGCACCTCGCTGTCCCTCGCTGTAAACACTTTTATTTTCGCTTCAGTTTATGGCCTCCCCTTCCAAAGGTTCCCAGCTTGTTTAAACCAGCTCTAAACAAAGACTCTGGCGATCACAGACCTGCGGCTGGTTTTATGGTGGGCTCCCTTTGTCCCTTTTCTCTCGCTGTCTCCCCCCCCCGCCAGGTACCCGGTGACCAGGAGGCCTGCCGGCAGCGGCCCTGCCCACGTCTGGATCCCCTCAGCCCGGGCGGCTCTGACCGGGGGCGGGGAGTCAAGCGACCGGGAGCCTGAGCGCCCGCCCAGCACCTCGGCCCTTCTGTGCCTTAAGGCGTCCTGGCCGAGCCCGCCCTCCGCTCAGCTGCCCGGAGTCGGCCGGGGCCGTGAAGGGGCCGGGACCCCGCAGCAGCCCCGGGCCTGCCCGCTGCCCTCTCTGGGCGGCTCCCCAGGCAGGGGAACGCTGGCCCCAAGCTGGCGGCCTTCCAGTCTGTAACTGGCTTGCTGCTTCCTCGGGTCCTGCAAATTCCGGCGCCCGGGCCTCCCCTGGGGAGCTGGAAAGGGCAGAAGCACGGAGGGAGCCTGCAGGGCCCGAGAAGAGGAATGCCCGCGGGTGCCCTGGGGCTCGGGCAGCACTGCGGGGGGTGGGGAGGGGGCTGTGGCCCCTCGGGGCACTGCCCGCGGTGCAGATGTGGTCGCCCTCCGGGGCTCCACAGTTGGAAGCAAAGAGAAGGACCCATGAAGAGAGGGTGCCGTGGAGCCCTGCCTCTGCCGCAGCCTGGGGATTCCTGCTTGGCAGAAGGTGTCTGTCCAGGGGATTCTGAGGAAAGCCTTTGAAGGAAGCCCCCAGGGCTGAGTGGGGAGTGCTCAGCAAACAGCCTGACTGGGAGGGAAAGAAGACTGCCTCTAGTTCCTGCCCTAGGCACCCAGCCACACACGAAAGGCCTCAGCTCGACTCAGAGCGAGCTCCGGGGGACAGAAGAGGGACTGTCACAAGGGAAAAGCCCTTTCCCCATCGGGAGTGCCTGGTCATCCCCTCTCCAAGTGGGCGCTCTACACAGAACACCTGAAAGGCAGAGCTACCCAGAACTGGACCTGGCACTCGGCAGGTGTGTTTGAAAAATAAATCATAACTTGATTCCATCCTCAGTTTCCAGGCTGCAAAGTGAACGACCTGAGAAGACAAACACAGAGACAGTCATCACAAGGAAGCGCTGGGGCTGTGGGTACAGGGGGAGCCCAGGCAGGAAACCTCGCCCTTCCTTCCTCCTCCCTGAACTCCAGCCTCTGAGTTCCAAGCCAGTGAAGGAAAAAGGAGATGCAGAGACCAGATCCCAGAGTTGCTGCAACCTTTTTACAACCCGTTGTAGGAAGGGTGTGCCCCAATCCTTACACATGTTCCTTCTCATTAAAAAAAAAAAAAAAAAAAATCAGCATTTCTATGGTGATTTTTTTTTAGTCCGCAAACCTATTGCTCACGTCTTACTCATGACTGCTCAGTGAGTATTTTGGTCTTTTCAGAAGAGGGATCTAAGACAGAGAAAAGTTGCACTCCACAGACTGATCTATTGGTCAATATCATCCAAATTAGAAAACAAGCAGTTTATTTTGTTTTAGAAATTGACAATCTACTTCCAAAATTCATGGAGAAATACCAAGGCCCAAGAATAACAAAAGAACAAAACTGGAGCTTCTACAGTACCAGACATCAAGACTTATTATAAACATATGGTAATTAAGACACTGTGGTATGGATGCAAAGATAGAAAAACAGCCAGTGGAACAGAAGAAAGTCCAAAAACAAATCCACACACACATAGACACTGGATTTACTTCGAAAGCTGCAGTGCAGAGGACTGGAGGGGATGGTCTTCACAATAATTGGTGTTATGGAAACTGGTGTTTATATATATTTGTTGTGTACGTGTATGTGCATGTGTGTGGGGGGGTGCGTGTGTGCGTGTGCGTGCATGTTGGTGTGGGGGGTGTGTCTGTGTGTGGGTGTCTGTGTCTGCGTGTGTGTAGGTGTGGGTGGGTGTGTGGGTGGGCTGTGTGTCTGTGTGAGCATGTGTGAGTGTCTGTGTGTGTGTGTAAACAAATCTTGCCCCCCCACACACAGCATACGCCAGTTCTAGATGGATTGATGGTCTAAATGTGAAAGATAAAACAAAGTTTCTTGGAGGAAACAGGAAAATATCTTCTTGATCTTGAGCTCAGGACACTTTTCTTAAACAAGACACCAAAATCACTAACCATAAAGGAAATAGAGAAGTTGAGTTATATTAACATTAAGAGCTTCAGTTCATCAAAAACATTATTAAGAAAGTGAAAATGCGAGCCAGCAAAGAGTACAAGACCATGCTTGTGAAACATGTAATAGATAAAGGACTCGTATCTGGGATAATAAAGGATTCCCACAGATGAGTAGGAAAAAGACCACTCACGTTGCCCCGAGTGTTGGGTGGCATGGGAATAGAAACAGGCATTTGGGGGATCCTGCTTAGGAGAAGTTGAGTAGGGATATATTGAAGTTGGTTTGATGAGATGTATATAGTAGGTTCCCAGTCCCTTCTGTGTACAGGTAAGTTACTGCTGGCTGTCCTGGTGGAAGAACGGCTTCTAGGAATATGTTCACCTCCCACTGCACTGATGCTCCCAGCATCCGGACACAGAGGCGAAACATTCTTCTAACCACCAGGCACGTACAACTTTCAATGGAGAAGTTGGTTTTCAATGACACTGAGACAAACAGAAGTTTTCTCCTCTCAGGCGTATACTCAGCCATGCAGACTATTAGTTGAATTCAACACATGTATTTTTATTTTTTATGAAAATCAAGTGTTGTATCAGGACTTCTGTGTTTGAGAGACACAAGTCTGTAGCAGTATTATGCACGGTGACCATGTGTGTGTGAAGTCACATAGTTAATGAATCCCACACACCATGCAAGAAAGAAGACTGAACTGTCTTCCTACAGCAAATGATAATACAAAATCATTGACATAGGAAGAAGAGATCAGAAAGTATGAAGTCAAAAAATGAAGGAACCACATCACATCCATTAGGATGGCTGTTATCAAAAAAGCAAAATAACAAGTGCTGGTGAAGGTGTGGAAAAACTGGACAATTTATGCATCGTTGGTGGGAATGTAAAATGGTGCAGCCACTGTGGGAAATGGTACGGCAATTCTTCAAAATACTAACCATAGCATTACCATATAATCCAGCAATTACACTTTGGGGTATATGCCTAAAAGAAGACATATTTGTACACCCAAGTTCACAGCAGCATTGTTCACAAGAGCCAAAAGGTGGAAGCAACCCAAAAGTCCATCGATGGATGAATGGATAAACGATCACACAATGGAATATTATTCAGCCTTTATTATTCAGGAAGGAAATTCTGACACACACTACAACATAGATGAAACTTAAAGGCATTGTAGTAATCCAAGTAAGACAGTCGAAAAAAGATAAATATTGTATGATTCTACTTACATGAGGGGGACCTGTAATGGTCAAATTCAGAAACACAAAGTAGAATGATGGTTGCCAGAGTGTGAGGGAGGGGAAATGGGGGGTCAGTGTTTAATGAGGACAGGGTCTCAGGTGAAACCTGAAGGAAGGTGAAAAAGTTCTTGGGATGGATGGTGGTGATGGTTGCACAACAATGTAAAGGTACTTAATGCCACAGAACTGTACCCTTAAAAATGGTTATCTTCGTATATTTTACACATTTTTTAATGAAGGAAAAGGTCTTGTAGAGGTATGTCAGGTATTATTGTGTATTTTCCTGGATTTTGAAGTGTTTATGGTATTTGTCAGCTTTCAAAATTTTGTGATTTCTTATTCTAAAACAAATTTACTTCCATAACTCACAGTTTTCAATGTCATTTAGTATTGACATGAAATTTAGTTTCCTTTTCTGAAAATGGGGCCAATAACGTATATAACTTATAGAGTTAGTAACAACATTGAATGAGTTAATATATAGGATAAATATATGTTAAGTAAAATACACAAAATAAAAATATATAAAATAGATTTAAATAGTTTTAAGAGAAGCACGATTTATTGCCAAGTACTCCTTTGTGCCATGATAAAGAGGAAGGAGAGCTATAAGGTAAAAGCAAACGCTGTCAACGCTGATAGCTGAGCCCCCTATTTTGTGATTTCTAAATTATCCAAACCTATCAGCAGTGGATTCTTGGAGTATTGCTCCCCTGCAGCCTTGATCACATTTTTTGGAGGTTTCAGTTTAGCTGAGATTCACAAACTTTGCTGAATGCCTCTGGCTTACCCCACTGTGCTGGGCATTGAGATAGACACACACACAAATAAATCATACGCTTTCCCCTTAGTGGGGCAATAGACACAGAAACAGTCTCAATACAGTGGGGCTGGTGGGCTCTGCTTTATTTCATCTGTTGCTCCCAAAAGCCTTAATGGCCTTATCACAGACTGAGTGGGGAACAAGGAAGGGAAACCCTTTGTGGGAGGATAATTGGGAAGGATGGGGAATCTACAAGTGAAAGGAAGGGAAGGGGTCTAGGAAAGAAAATGTAGCAGAAGAGAGGACTGGAGTCCCCTGGTGGGGAGAAGGGGTAGGAGCTCTCGGGGGCAGCCAACACCCATTGGTGGATTCTGACAAAATGCTGCCTGGGAACAGCAGAGAACTGATAATTCAGGGCTATCCTTTATCTTAGAAAGTGTTGTTGTGGGCTTCCCTGGTGGCGCAGTGGTTAAAAATCGGCCTTCCAATGCGGGGGACACGGGTTCGAGACCTGGTCTGCAAAGATCCCACATGTCGCGGAGCAACTAAGCCTGTGCCCACAACTGCTGAGCCTGCGCGTTAGAGCCCGCAAGCCACAACTACTGAAGCCCGCGCATCTAGAGCCCTTGCTCCGCAACAAGAGAAGCCACCGCAATGAGAAGCCTGCGCACCGCAACGAAGAGCCCCCACTCGCCGCAACTTGAGAAAGCCCGTGCACAGCAACAAAGACCCAACGCAGCCAAAAGGGAAGTGTCGTTTCACTCCCCTCTCATGGCCCTACTTTGGCAGTTTAAAGTTTGCAAAGCCCTTTCCCGCATACCTCATTCTATTTTATTTCTGCTAATGTTTGTTTTGTACATCACTGGGTGCATCACTTCTCTTTTGATGCACCTTTTTTTTTTTTTTAAGCTTTTTGGTTTTGTTGTTGGTGCCAAAATACAGTTATTAACACAAAAATTTCTCCTGTTCCATGTTAGGCCAATGTAAAAACTAGACACAAAAGTGCTAAATATTGTTTTCTGTTATTCTTCAGTAAATCTGGGTTTTAAAAGATACTCATAAGGTATTTTGTTTTTACACAATACTTTCCTCCTAATTCTTAACAGTACCTAAAATCACACATGCAATTAGAGCTTTATGCTCTGAACTTACTTGGGGAAAACAGACCAATTTTCAAATTAATTGACAAAATGCAGGAGTGTAAAGAGTTGGTGTCAATATCATTTCGTGATTCAACCCAAATCAATAAATTCACTGTCACTGCAGCACCAAAGGACGAGATATCCATTATTTCAATCAGAAAGGATACTGCTAACTGTACTGCTCTGACCTTGCGAAGATGGTCTTGTTACACAGCAGTTTCATCCAGGTGTTCTGGTCCAGGTAAGAGGTAGGTTAGATTTCCGGAGTCGATGGAGCCTGGCACCACTCTCTGCAGGTAGAGGGATGGCCAGGTCTTAGAGGACCTGGGGAAACCAGTCCACGGAGCTGTCAGGGAGATGCTGTGTGGTTACACAGTGCCCCCTCCTGGTCATTCCAGGAACACAGAAAACCTGGAGCATAATCATGACGAAAACTGGCAGATTCCTGAGCTCAAGAGAAATAGAGATGAGGGTGTGGCTGAACGATTTTTTCTGCACCTTATGAGCATAATAATACCTGGAAGGATTGGCTGTGTCTGTAAATTCCTACTGACTGGAAGCCACCAAATAAAATGGGAGACGTTGACTCCACCAGAGCAGGTCTGGCCTGGGAGTCAGGGAGACAGCCTGAGAGACTGGCGTGTGTTTGCTCACTGGGTCGAGAGCTGATTGAATCAGGAAGGGCAGGTAGAAACTAACCCTCTCTTCACCTTTGCCAGGAAATGGCACTGCGAGGCACCAGCGTGGCTAGGGCTAGGCTCGGACACAGCGGTGTGATGAGCCTATGGCTCACTGACAGATCCCTGTCTCCCACTCCTTTCCAAAGAAGGATCGCCTGGGATTGTCCAAAGCCCCCTCCCTTGCCTGGCCCTCACTGGCAGGTCAGGACTTTGCAGGGCACTCCCTGTGACGGGCGTGGACGCTCACAGAGACCTCCATGGCCAGGGAAAGACATGCTTGGTCTGACTCAGGAGGAGCCTGCAGGGTGCGGCTCTCTGGCACTGAAGACAACGAAGCCTAAGGAGGAGCTCACCATCCTTGCGGGCCGTGTTCACGGAATTCCATTTTATTTTGCTGTTGGTTAAAGCTATGAAGCTGTAGGAGGCCTTGCCTGATGTTCACACGGCAAGACCACTGGCAACTGACCCTGGAGGGCCCAAGAAGACTCAGTTCAGCACTAAATTTTAAATATCTGCCTAGTACTTTCAAGATGGAATAAACGAGAGTGTAAGGAAACCCCTTGTAATCCTCCAAGAGCTACGCCATGTAAGAACAGTGGGACAGATAACACACACAGCGCCCTACTGGTCCAGGAAGTATGACATCCCCACAGTGAGTCTATTCCGGAGACCAGAAGAGTCCCAGGGGTAGTGGGAATGGGAGGTGGCAGGGGCGGATGCTCATCACGGATAATGCAACAGGGACGGGACCTGAACTAGAACTCTGGGCATCCAGCTGCCATCATTCGTTACTGGTTGCAACCGAACTCTGCTCTGTTAAGTACTGACAAGCATTTCATGCTGCCAATTTCCTGTCTGGAAGGATCCTTAACGCTGGAAATAACACACCACTACCAACACCAAAACCTCACCACTCAGCACTCTTTTAGCCAGAAGACAGACAAATAAATGTTAATTTTTATATTGAGAATGTACCGTGTACAGGGCCCTCTTCTAAGTACCATATGTTATTTGCTTATATCATCCTCCCAACAGGATTCTCAGCCCCATATTACACGGGAGGAAACTGAGCGGCGGAGAGGGTAAACCCCTTTCGAGGGAACAGGATATAAACCCAGCGATCTTGCGGCGAGGACCGCCTCAGTTAAGCACCAGCTAAGCTTCTTCCCGCTCAGAATGAGGGGGTCGGATGGAGCCAGGGCTCAGAGGCTGTCCCTTGGCGGGCGTATCAGGGCTCTTTACACTTTTGTATGAATGCTTTATTTCTTGGGTACAATTTTGGAATGCCGAGCCGAGGCCGCCATCTGTCCCGGTGAAGCCGGGGAGCCTGGGGGTGCCGGCTGCTCCCTCTGGCCGGAAGCTGCTGGGGCTTGTCCAGGACGGCTGTCTGCTTGCTGACAAGCAGGGCAAACAAGGGCGGCAGCTGCTCAGGGTCGACGGAAGAGCCAGCGTGGTTTGCAGAGTCAACAGACTCTAATTCGGACAAATACTGCCATGGCCCTGGCCCTGGGACAGGCAAAGCAACGACGACTGTTGACACGGGTGTTCCCACAGGCTGAGTGGGAACTGGAGTGGCCAGGAATGCGGGGTCTCCCCCACCCCCAACCCGAGCTCCCCAGGGCAAGAACAGAAACCAATCCAAAGCCACGGACACCTTTCCCATTCACCGGGAGTGTGGCCAAGGGGAGGGGAAGGCTACCTCGGAGAGGAGGGGTCTGGCCAGGTTTGTCGCTTAAATGTTCCTACCAGCTTAGCAACCCTGCAGGTTTGCCCAGGCCCGATCTCAGAAAAGCAAAATGGGGAAAGGCAATAACACGATATTTCCTATTCTGAATAAAAATTAAATAAACAGGCAGAGAGAGAGGTGTCAGTGCATTGTCTAGGCCGGTGCATCTCAAACGTTACTGTGCGCGTGCATCACGTTGGAGCAGGTAAGTGGATCTAGGCCTCCACGCAGCCACCCCTATCTGTGCATCCTGGACACGTCGCCTAGCTTTGCTGGACGTCCATCTCCACTTGAGCAATCGGCACCTGCCTCATACGGCTGCTTAGAGACAGACCGAGATGGCGCAGGTAAAAGGCAGGGCACAGTGCCTGGCACGTGCTGAATGTTCGCTAGATGGCAAATTCCTCGTTAATTCCAACAAGTTTTCATTCAACAAATACACAGCGTTGTAGGGCCCCACGTGCCCCAGGTGAGGGTGTTGGCTGCTAACACAGCTGCACTTTCTCCAGAGAGCTGCCCTCCTCAGGACACCACATCCCTGAAAATGTCTGGAAGGTTACGCCTACTGACTGGTGTAGATACAAAAGCCTGCCCCCCTTATCCCACGTGGGACAGCTCTGAGGTGCTGTTCATGTTCCAGAACACTCCGGGGAGCAGGATGAGGCTACATGTTGGCTCAGTGTCTCCCCCGGCCTGACGCCCCTCACTCCTTGTGGATCATTTCCCTGAGAGCATGTCCTTCCTTAGTTGTTTGCATGTCTCAGACCTCCACCTCTGCTATTGCCAGGCTCAGGCGATACAGGAGTGAGGGAGAGTGACCAGCAAAGGGACAATTAACTACAGGAAGGAATTCCATAGTCATAAGGCTGGGGTGGCGTGAGAGATCATAGGATGGGTCCCTGATGCAGGAAAAGGCTCTCAGGAGCAAGAGGCACCTGACCCAGGCGGCATCCACCAGGCACAGGGAGTACGCGGCAGAGAGAAGGTCACCTTCAAGGCTCAGCGAGGGTGTGGTGAGTCTGAGGATTTGCAGGGGCCCCTCGAAAGGCCAGTGACCAAGGAGAGGACTGACTGGCTCCAAAGTGACCCCTAATCCTTTCCTTCTGTGGACCGCTGGGGCGAGCGCGGGGCAGAATCACCATGGCAACACAGACTGCAGCCCCTGAGGCTGTCTTCAGGATTATGCTGGCAGGACAACGCAGGTGCCCACAACCTCATGTACTGAGATTCTTGAGCTCTTCCCCGGGAAGAGCTTTGTCCAGGGTGAACCTGCACCCTCCTTCCCACCCACGGTGGAAAGAATAAGGTTGTACCTGGAGCAGTCACATCCGTAGAGAGTAGAATGGTGGATGCCCGGGGCTAGGGAGAGGGGACAGATTTTTCAGTTGGGGAAGATGGAGAAGTTCTGGAGATGGACGGTGGTGATGGTTGCACAACAAAGTGAATGTGGTAGCGCCACTGAGCTGGATACTTAAAAGCGGTTCAAATGGTAAACTTTATGTTACGTGGTTTTTTACCACAATAAAAATAAAGAAAAAAAGAGGAAGGAAGGCTATTGTCTAAATCTAAACTCAGGGCATTGAGTGATGTCGCGTCTTATGGTGTAAGATTAAGAAGTTACCTGAGACAAAATCTATAAAACATCATTTAGTACCAGAAAGCAGATGACAAGATAACCAGGTAAGCCATAAAAAGAAACGAAACTGAGCTGTTTGTAGTGAGGTGGATGGACACAGAGTCTGTCATACAGAGTGAAGTAAGTCAGAAAGAGAAAAACAAATACCATATGCTAACACATATATATGGAATCTAAAAAAAAGGTTCTGAAGAACCTAGGGGCAGGACAGGAATAAAGACGCAGACGTAGAGAATGGACTTGAGGACATGGGGAGGGGGAAGGGTAAGCTGGGTCGAAGTGAGAGAGTGGCATGGACATATATACACTACCAAACGTAAAATAGACAGCTAGTGGGAAGCAGCTGCATGGCTAGTGGGAGATCAGCTCGGTGCTTTGTGACCACCTAGAGGGGTGGGACAGAGAGGGTGGGAGGGAGACGCAAGAGGGAGGGGATATGGGGATGTGTGTATATGTATAGCTGATTCACTTTGTTACACAGCAGAAGCTAACACACCGTTGTAAAGCAATTATACTCCAATAAAGCTGTTAAAAAAAAAAAAAAGATAACCAGGTAAGCCAGACCATATGTCTGTAGGTGATGCTGATTCCCTCTCCTGGCAACAGCATCCGCCTGGTGAGTTCTGAGAACCCGAGCTTCAGGACTGCGTCTGGGATGATTCATCACCTTTCTGGAGAGCTACATCTCTCCTCCTCATCCACCTCTAGAATTGCGCGGAAAGCAATAAGAAGAATGCCAACAATAAGAAGAATACCAACAACCATTTCTAGCTTGAGCTCACAGAACATCAATGTCGTCTGGGCACATCACTTGTTACAACCAGAATAGAAAAAAGACCCTGTCTTCCCACAGCCCCGAGGGCTCCAGCAGGGCAGGGCAGTCCTCTGATGCCTGTTCAGCACAGGCCCAGCATTGGAGGGGCCCCAGGGATGAGGGAAGGAAGCCAGGAGAGAAAGACAAGGGAGAAAGGAGAAGGGCTCCCAGACCACCCAGTACCTAGCCCCTCCTTGGTCAGATAAGGGGAAGTTTGGCCCAAGACAGAGAGGTTAAGTCCAAAGTCACATGCTTTTGTTAGGTAAGCAGTGGCCCTGGCTGGGGTCAGAACCAGGCCTCCTGGTCCCTCATCAAGACTGCGTTATCCTAAAACTTGACAGTCCAGATGCCATTTGATGACTGGGTAAGTCTAATTAACTCCCACCTGGAATAACTGAACTTTTGTGTTGCTTTTATTTGTTTCTTTGATACCTAGTGTTTGCCCAGGTAAAGTCAACTTTTTAAAGATATGGAGTGGGGTCAGAGGCCTTGCTTTTTACACAGTGATAAGTATAGAAGAGTGGCCATGTCTCCACGGGTTCATTTGACTAACAAATTGAGGTTTCGTGGATCAAATTATCCACCAAAACTGCCTCCCTTGTGTTTGGCCCAAAGGAAAAAAGGAAACAAAAAATTATTGAGTCCTGCCAACGCCAGCCCTGCCCATTATCCCCTTGAATCCTCATGGAAACCCAGAGACATCATATCTGCATGGTTACAGTTGAGGCAGCTGTGGCTCAGGGTCCTAAAGAACTGGCCCAAACTCACCCCCTGGCTGAATCAGGGTGCATGGCACAGCTAACATTTAGGCAGCACAGGGCCTAAAAGTGTTTAGCGTCTGTTGAATGAATAAACGAACTCGTATCCATCTGTCTACAGCATCCATACACTTGCCCCTTGACCGTATCTATAGTCATTATTTGGAAGGTGTCACAAAGACCTTAGAGATTATCCTCACTCCCAAACAGGGTGACGGTGTAGTCAGATAGGCGCTAAAAACACCTGAAAGCGAAAAAGAATAAGCAAAACAGGTTTAATGAATCATTAAAGCCGACGAAACTGAAGGAGTGGGAGGGTGTTGCACAGTTAAGCAATTAACTTGTACTGACACAGCACATTTTGGAACAGTTAAGAGATAGGAGAAAATCCATGTCTGCCTGTCACCAGGCTGTCATTGTCGCTGCCACCATGGGTGAGGACCAAGAAGGCTGTCAGGTCAGCAGGGCAGCACGGACGGGGGTGTAGACCAGAAGACCGGGCTCTCGGAAATCTCTCCCATGGTTGTCCTTCCTTTTCTCACCAACAGGACAGGGTCTAAACAGAAAGAAGCCTAATAAAGACTTTGAAGCCTCCCCCGGGTGGAGAGGTTCTGCGGGCCCGCTCATCGCCTTCCCGGCAGGAGTGCCTTCTGTTTACAGGCTCTGGGAGGACCAGACCCTCCGACTGCGGGTTATGGCAGCATCTGTCCAACGAGCTGAGAAGTGATCAGTCAGGAAGAGCTACCTGGAGTTCCTGGGCCCACCCAGATGTTCCTTTCATGTCCGCCTTCCCCAGGATTCAGCGGTTTATAGCCCTGGCCTCAGGAAATCTTGGAAGTTAGTTCTGTTAAAGGAGGCAACGCACTATGCCAGCAAAACACGGTCGGGACCTGGTGACAGGGGAGTTTGGCAATGATCAACTGCCCTGATGTAAGACTCGAAATTTGTTTTGAAAGAGGGGGGCTGGGGAAGGAGGTGGTGTAATCAATACTTCGAGTTTGTCCCGATTGGATGGGGTGTGTGCTTTCTTTTCCACCCTAGTTGTTGTTGAAGCTGTTTATTGAAAGGTTGTGCAAATATGATCAGTCGGCTCCAGGGCCATTAATAACCTGCTGGACAAAGCCGGCTCCGTTCCAATTGATTTCGGATTTTTGAAAATGTCAAATTCTTTGGAACAGAGATGAAAGCCCCGGAGGGGTTGGCACCGACGTGTGAGATCTTTGCCTCCGCTGGCACTGATCCAGTGGATTCCGAGCTTGAACACTGTGGCACTGCCATTTGCTTGCCAGTCTGCGTGAATTGGTGGTCCTGTAGCAGCGCTGGAGAGAGAGGAGGCGTCACAAACAAATACTCGAAGAAGCAAACCACGCACTCTGAAACCTCTCTCCCCACGGCGCTGCCTTCCAAAACTGTTAGATCCAAGATCCTGAGAAAAGTTACACAAGGTTAGCTGTAGGGGACACACACACGAGAGGTGGCCAGTAGTGAGCCCAACCATTATGGCCGGAAAACACGAATTTATACCCCAGCCCGCTGGGGTATAACCTGGAGCAAATTCATCTCTATTATAGTCACTGTAAACTGAGGATTTCATCATAAATTTCTTATTTCAGAAGAAGTATGTTCTCTGGGCCTTACCCATTTAAGAACTCAGATTCTAAACGTGGAGGCCATCAGAGCCAAGGTCTCTATAATGTCCTGATTCGGCAGCTCCGTAAGCTGGCCCACCATCAGAGCTCTGCATGCCACCATCAAAGGACACACACGGGAGACTTCCCTTGTGGTCCAGTGGCTAAGACTCCATGCTCTCAGGGCAGGGGCCCTGATCCCTGGTCAGGGAACTAGATCCCAATGCCGCAACTAAGAGTTTGCATGCTGCAACTAAAGATCCCACATGCTGCAACTAAAAAGATCCCGCGCACGACAACCAAGATCCTGCATGCTGCAAGTAAGACCTGGCACAGCCAAATAAATAATAAATATTGAAGAACAAAAAAGGACACACGCAGGCAAGAAGAGAGCCATGCGTCCCGAGACGTGTCAAGACGCCAGGGCACAGCCTGCCTGGTCCATTAATTCAAGAGTCATCGGCCACAGTGTCACCGAGGGAGGCTCACCGAGGCTGCTCCTGTCTGCAGGTCACTCTGCCCATGTTGTCCCTCCCCCAGGGTCTACCTGGGGCTCCTCTCGGGGCTATTGGGATTGGATGGTCACTGCTGCCCTCCTCTCCCTGAGGTGTCCTGCGCAAACGCCTCCTCTCCACCAGGAGTCTTATCTCATATTCCAGTTGTCGCACTGGATTCTGAGACACCCCCTTCTCCAGGTGTGCCAAGGTAGAGTTAAAATTACAAGGATCCTGCAGAATGAGAAAGACTGGGAAGAAACGGGCTACCAGAGATATCTGCGATTAACATGAACCATATTAATGTTTTCCAGTCGAGTCAAAGATCATTTTTAACTTGGGCTGGATATTTTCTCAGTTGCCTCCAGAGTTCCACTCAACGAGAGCGTATGTAATTTCTGTAGTGTGTTTGTTAAAGCCCATATTTAGAACAAAGCCATTTGGAATGTAGATTGGTACAGCCGCTATGGAGAACAGTATGGAGGTTCCTCAAAAAACTAAGAATAGGGCTTCCCTGGTGGCACAGTGGTTGAGAGTCCACCTGCCGATGCAGGGGACACGGGTTTGTGCTCTGGTCCGGGAGGATCCCACATGCCGCGGAGCGGCTGGGCCCGTGAGCCATGGCAGCTGAGCCTGCACATCTGGAGCCTGTGCTCCGCAACGGGAGAGGCCGCAACAGTGAGAGGCCCACGTACCGCAAAAAAACAAAGGAACAAAAAACTAAGAATAGAGTTGCCATAGGATCCTGCAATCCCACTCCTGGGCGTAGATCTGGACAAAACTATAATTAAAAAAGACACATGCACTCCTATGTTCACAGCAGCACTATTTACAATAGCCAAGACATGGAAAACAGCCTAAATGCCCATGGACAGAGAAATGGATAAAGAAGATGTGGCACATATATACAATGGACTATTACTCAGCATAAAAAGAATGAAATAATGCCATTTGCAGAAACATGGATGGACCTAGAGATTATCATACTAAGCAAAGTAAGTCAGACAAATACTACATGATATCACTTATATGTGGAATCTAAAACATGACACAAATGAACTTATTTACGAAACAGAAACAGACTCACAGACATAGAGAACAGACTTGTGGTTGCCAAGTGGGAGGAGGGGAGGGGAGGGAAGGAGTGGGAGTTTGGGATTAGCAGATGCAAACCAGTGTATACAGGATGGATAAACAACAAGGTCCGACTGTATAGCACAGGGAACCACATTCAACATCCCATGATAAACCGTAATGGAAAAGAATAGGAAAAAGAACGTATATATGTATACATGTATATATGTATAACTGAATAACTTTGCTGTACAGCAGAAATTAACACATTGTAAATCAACTATACTTCAATAAAATAAATTTAAAAAAATAGAACAAAGCCACCTGCTGGTGAGTGGGTCCTATACAGACTGACATGAGGGGCCACCCATGTTGAGAGAAGGGCTTCATTGAGGGCCAACAGGAAGAAAGTTAATTTTTAATGAAAGCAACTTGTATAGAAACAAAAAGTGAATTTAAAACTAGTCAATTTAAAACACATTAATGGAACAACTCAGAACTTTAAAAGAAGTACATGTTTTAATACTCATGTTAAAGTTGAAAAAACAAAACAAAAATATAACTTTTTATATTTTTGTTATTGTACTTAGTATTTCATTTTCAAAAATAAACCCTGCTGTTTCAGGTATCTCAGCCTTCTAAGTGAAAGAACGCTCAGGACGGTGTGGTGAAATCTGCCCATATTAACTACCCACAGTAATCATTTTAACTGTTTCTGCTTTGAACGGCTTCACCCTGGGAGAGCAAACATCTCTGGCTCTTCACAGAAGCAGATTCCCTTCGAGAACTGAGAGACTGGTGGTGTTACACAGAGGTGGCAATTTAGACTTTTTCCTCTCAATAACTTTACTATTTCTATACTTCTTGATTAGCTCAAAACATTGAAGTAAATCAGGGCCACGGGATGGGGAGCAGGGAAGGAGGGAAGCTGAGACCTGGAGACCAGAAGGGGGTCTGAGGAAACCCCGGGAAGGTGTCAGTCACCTGCTCTGACTGAAAGCACCCCAGTTTGGTCCAGCTGAGCCCGAACCCACTGGCAGTTGCCCTAAACAGTTTACAAAAGTGCCGTCAATTAGCCAGAAACAGCACAGGTTTAATACACCTTGTGGTTTTACCCTCAAAACATTACAAGGAAGAGAGCTCCTAGGGAACACTTTTCAGCTTCATGGGTAAAGAAGATGAAGACTTCGGGAAATGCTGAAAATGTTAACAAACTCCAGAAAGGAGGCAGAGAGCCTCTCAGCTACTCGGCTGTTTCGCTTCTTTTTCTCTTTTCATGGAAAGCACGAGCTCAAAGGAGCGGGGATGGGGTAACCGTGACCAGAAGGCGCTGAAGCTGGAAGTGGAGCCGGGAGAAAAGCTGTGTCTCTTGCCCAGGTATGCCGCCTCCCACCCCAAGTCAGGAGTCCCCGACCGTTTCTCATTTCAGGTTGTTTCCGGGCCGTCAGGAATCCTGACAGTACGGACCTGGAGAGGAAGAATGCAGTTTCCTGCACTCTGCACACTGCAGCCTGCTATCATTGTCATTTATGTTGGACAAACCCTGAAAGACACAGAGACACGCTCACTAAATGTTCCATCTCACAGAAGCAGCTGATGCGGTCGAGTGACCAGAAGCCAGGTGGCCCTGCAGAGCAGGAGGACCAGCTGAAAGCTCAGGTGAAAGTGAAGAGGGGAGAATGTCAAGCCTCCGTTCGGGGCCCAACAACTTAATTTCAGAATTGGGAGACCTGAGCATCACCTCCTGGACCAAGCTTCCCATCAATGCCACCCTCTTGCGTTGCCTGATTCCCTGCTGTGGGCTCTCGAGGGCAAAACCCCTGGCTGAGATCAGGGACCACACCCACAGACCACCCAGGCCTGGCACGGGGTCCACATCTAACCCGTATTTGCCAAAAGAACAATTTCATGCATAGTAACAAAACAAAAGCAATTTTACACAATGAAAACACAAAATTCCAAGATCAAACCATCACTGAGCTTGTGTACATCTGAGCAGGGCCACCTGGGGCATGTGGGGAGGCCGGGATGGGCACCTTGGTCACAGGAAGGACCTTTGAGGGTATGTGATTGCATCTGGTGAAGAGCAATCCCACTGCCCTGGAGGATGGAATGGAACGGACCTCACGCTTCCATTACACTTTAAAATACTTGTTACATTTTGATTTTACAACAGTAAGAGTAACCTCTAGTTTTTAGAAATGAAATACTGCCTACATACTGTTAACCCTATTGGCCCAAATGGTTTAAAACATCCCAACTTCAACTTTACTTTTTGCTAACAGTACAAAATATCTACAGGTTCATTTATGTGATCAATTTCCAAGTAACCGGGGTGACTTTGGATGTCCCTTCTTCCCTCAGGAATTCAGTTTCCTTTTCTGTACTAGATTATTTAAGTGCCCCCCTGAGTCTTAAAATTCTAGAATTCAGTATAAAATGAACAGGACCTCCCTGCCAAGTGTGGCATTCTAATCTGGAAGACAGTGAGCAGGGAATCAACTCTCATCCCTCCCTCTCTCCCTCCTCTTCCCCTCTGTCCATCAAACATTTATCTGTACCAAGCCAAACTCATTTCTCTGGTTAGAGGCACATATCGTGAGTGAGTCAGGAATACAGGTGTTCCCTCTGTAAAGGTCTTCCAGCAGGTGTCTGTGTCCTGGCTGTGAGCCTCAAGGTACCCTCAAGCAATCCAGATGACTGGACCTGTGGACGGGGACGGGGACAGGGCTAGAACGCGCGGGAGAGGAAGCCATGGGAAAACTCAGTCAAGAGCAAGGAACACAGCTGCTGGGGTGTCCCACAAGGGCGTTCGTTCACAAGATAGTTCCCTAATTCTACTGCCCCGTCGTTCAAGGACCTTCTCAACGTCTCTGCCCCTGAGAGATCATTTGAAAGGAGACCAAGGCAGGAATGATCACTTTCCTCGGGCTCAAATTTACCATATGCTCTATCAGGAAGCGTAAGAAATCTGGTCCATTCTTACATATTGATAATTCTATGTCCAGAGCAGATGCGGTGGTGTCTTAAACTTTCATTGTCCTGCCTTTGGGAGTTGTAGACAATCACAGTGTATTGTCTTTTTTGTTTTGTTTTATTTGAAAGCTAACCCCAAGAAGCATTATAAGCTAGAAACGGGAACTCTAGAAGGGGCCAGGATGTAGTGAATGCCTCCTAGGAAATGCCTCCCCTGCATCTCTTTGTTTCCTGGCGGTGGGAGTGTGGGGTAGAGCACAGTTCTTCTCAGGTCTGCTCCCACCCACTTCACACACAGCAGAGTGGACAGGGCCGGAGAGCCGGGGCTGCCCCCTGGCCACCTCCCTGGCACACCTGGCCCAATGCCTGCAGTGAGGCCACCCTGGTGCTGCTGACCCCAGGGCAGAACATCGGTAAATGCAATCACCACCCACCCTGTGTGCACTTTATCAGGGAAATGGAGATCTGGCCTCCCAGGACCAGGCAAGAGTCGGGGGCCCAGAAACCTCGGGGTTCCTCTGACTTGGGCGGGGGTGTCATCAGATGGTTTAACAGGGGCTGTTGGGGACACACGTGGGGCAGACCAGCTCTCCGTCCCCCGCCCAGGGACAGTACCTGGGACAGGGCTGCAGCACCAGCACCCAGGCCTAGGTCTCCCTGGGGCATCTTGTCAGTGATGTGCATATTTCAGAAATTGTTAGACACGGAGGACCAACTGTCAAAACCTGAGGGTCTGGACAGAAGCAAGGCCTTGCTCTCCCCAATCAGCTTTCCTGAGTTTCCAATGAACTTGCCCCGAGGAAGGAACGGCTCCATTAGAGGCAGGAAGCAGTTCTTGGAGGAAGACGCCATAGATGATTGTGACAAGGTCACCTTTGTCTGCAGAAGGGAGTCCATGCTCCCAAAGAGCAGAGACGGGGGCAGGGGAGAGTCTAACCTCAAAGCTCCAGGACAGATGGACAGGCAGAGAAGGGCTGGTGACCATGCAGCTTGTCTGGGCGGGCTCGGGAAAGTCCCAGTCCCCCACGGCTCCCAAGTCAGCATCCAACAGAGAAAGCGGACGGCATTGCAAAAAAAACAAATGACAAACACATCGCCACAAAAGAAAATAAGCTAACTGAACTAACTAAAAGGTTCACCCTGGCTCAAGGGAGGTTAGGAGACCAGACACGTGCTACTTTGCCCCGTAAACCAGCATGTATGACCCCACAGACGTCGCTGCTCACCCCTTGCTTGAGGACCAGCCTCTTCCGGTTCCCCTCCCCCCACCCCGATTGATGGGTCCGTCCCTGCACTTCACGTCTTGTGGGACAGTGACACCTGCTGACAGTCACGGTTACTAGGCGCCAGTGCTCAGAAATTAAATGGCCCCTTTATCCCTTACCTGAGAGCTCTGCGGGAGAGCGGCGCAAGCAAACAGCGAGGGTTTACCCGCTGCTCCTCCGCTCTCTTTGGGGCACTTTCAGTCTCCTAAGCAGCAAAAATAGCCTCAGGAGTGTCCACAACAAAATACCCTTCCTCCCCTCACCCTGCACAGAGGGCGTGAGAGTCAAGGCTCGTACACACACACACACACACACACACACACACACACACACACACACACACACACACACACACACACACACACACACACACACACACACACACACACACACACACACACACACACACACACACCCCTCCATGTTAGAGACAAGAAGGGAGGGCCCAGTGACAGCTGAGGCACTTGGAAAGGTTACTGAAAAGGGATGCGAGTCTCTTCCCAGCACAGGGGAGACCCAGCCGCACTGGTCCGGGCGACCTGCTCAGTGAGTTAACGAGGAAGTCAGTGATCTCTTCCGAGACAGGCCAATCCACACACTCAGTGATCTATCTCGCTGCTTCCTGCAAAATCACCGTCATTCCTCTCGTTCCCCGGTCCTTGCCCTGGAACAGGCAAGGGCTGCTGAGCTGTCAGAGGAGCCCAGTTTTGAAAGATAAATTAATGAGTTCATTCAACAAACGGTTATGGAGTGTGTCTATAGCCAGGCACTCTATGCTGCCAGGAAAACAGAGAACAAGACCAGTACCACAAACGTGAAACATGAAGGATGCTCACGTTGTAGGTGGGAGAGAAACAGATAATAAATAAGGGACAAAGACACTTCCAGTGTCATAAGGGAGAGGACACACGATCACGATTTTATCGTTGAGGGCACAGAGTGAAGGCCTCCCTTAGACAGGTGGCATTTGGATCCAAGCAGCTCAGAATGAACCTGACGAACCAGCCAGGAACGGGAAGACCGTTCCCAGGAGGGGCTGCCAGGTGCCCAGACCCGTAGCAGGATGCTGAGGGGGAGCAGCGGGGGCACAGGAGAAAGCAGGAGATGCGTAGAGGGAGGCAGGCTACCTGTGCAGGTATCAGCCTGGAAGGTGACTTTTTTATCCTAGAGAAATGGGCGCTTCCCTACAATCCAGGCGAGTATGAGGTGTGTCAGATTTATGTTGCCGAAATGGCATTTCCCCTTTAGAAAAGAATGTTTTGCCCCAGATGGAAGTCTCGTTGGGACAGGAATGAACAGAACTTTCCCAGTGGCAACGGTTTATTGTAGAGGAAGTAAATCAGATACTGTGTTTGGTGGTGAAATCATGGGCAGATTCTTGTCAGTAGGACAGTGACAGTCAGGCCCCAGCAGGAGAGGTGACCATGTGGTGACAGTGCCACCAGGTGGGGCTGTGGCCTCGAAAGTGGGGCCTGGCCCAACCCGCCTGGAAAGGGAGCCTCGGCCCGGCTTTTCTTTCCCCAGAGGGAAGGGGAGCTGCCGGCCATCTCAAATATCAACATAGACATTTCTTTGCTTTGTTTTCCCAGAACATGAACTCTTTCTCTTCCCCCTTTCATATCGTCTTGTGTCTGGAGGTCTCCTCCGCCCCAGCAGCCGGTCACTGGGCCAGTGCACCCCCATGGGGAGGAGGGGAAGGATGGGATGTTCAGGGAAATCGGCCCTAATGATATTCCTAATAGGAGCCTGCTTGTCCGAGGTGTGAGGCTCCGGCACAAACTCCATGACAGAAAAGCACTCCTCCGTAGGGATAATTCAGGAGACAGAGGACAAGCAGGGATCACCTGAGTCCTTAGCAAGCCCAGCGTGGTGCCAGCTGGGCCAATGTCACCGACTCCTAGAGGAAGGCCTGTTATTGGCCCTGACGCAGATAAGGAATCTGAGGCTCAGAGAGGTTAAGTCAGTCACCCAAGTCACAGATTTGAACCCAGACACTGACTGCACAGCCAGGAGATTCACTCCCTGTGAATCAAGGACAAACGGCGCTTTCCAGATGAGCACAAGTGAGGATGCTGTTAAATCAGCTGCTGCACTCCTCTAGTCTGGAAAAGGAAGATGAATCCGGTTTTGGACAGATTTGTTTTGGATACGGCAGGAGGCAAGCTTTTGTTTCCTGGAGTATTTTAGGAAGTTTCATGGGAGGTTAAGTGCTGAGGAAAGGACAGGAGATGCACAAGAGAGGAGGACATGGCAGGAGAGGGCCCAGCCTGGACCAGGGCCTGGAGGCAGGACTGAGCCTGGAACAGCCTCCAGGACAGCCCTGCAAGGCCCTACCCAGCATGGCCATTGGGAGACCTGGCAGGGAAACGCCAATGGCCAACAGTCTGCTGTCACAGGTGTCCTACTGTCATCTGCTCTGCCACCTCCCACTCTTATGGGATCTGTGGCCTCTGAGGCTTTGAGTTTCCCCCCAGGGCTGGAGAATTCAGAGACCTGCACCTGTTAAAGGAGAGGCTAGCTGGGCACAGGGGGCAGGACATCTGCCCAGCAGTGGGTGGGTCTCAGACGGTGGAGGGCCTTGGGCACCAATCAAGACACTGGGCTTTTAGAAACAGACTCACAGACAGAAAGCAAACTTATGGTTACTAAAGGGGAAAAGGGGGGCGGGGGAGGGATAAACAGAACTATGGGATTAACAGATACAAACTACTATACATAAAATAAACAACAAGGATTTACTGTAAAACACAGGGAACTATATTCAATATCCTATAATAAACTATAATGGAAAATAATCTGAAAAAAATACATATATAACTGATTCACTTTGCTCTACACCTGAAACTAACACAATATTGTAGACCAACTATACTTTTAAAAAAAGGACACTGGGGTTTCCGTCCTAAGCCATGAAAGGGTTGGCACAGGGGAGTGACATGGTGAAAACTAGGTTTTCAGAAAGATAAACCAGTGTCCGATTTAGGATCGATCAGCAACTGAGAGCTAGGGTGGCCAGAAGGATTATTTGATTAGCCAACCAATTGCGATTTCTTGTCTGCACTGCTTCCACAGACAGAGATGTCCCTTCCTGCCCGCCTCATTGCCCTCCACCTGGGGACACTCCCATTCATCCTTATGATCCAGCTGTAGGCTCTTCTCTCTGGAAAAGCCCCAGCCCAGCTCTGAGGCATGGCATCTCCAAGCGTGCGTAACCCACATAACAAGTGCGTAACCCACAGTACTGCACTTGTTTAACAGGTCTATCTGCTTCCTGAACAGCTAGCAACTTGAAGACAGGGGTTGTGTTTTCTCCATTTTTATAACCAGCGTTCAGCTCAGCATGACAGACTGTGACGCTGAATGAATGATGAGGGATGAACAGTGAGGGCTGGATGAATGAATGAATGAATGCCTGGGTGACAACCCCGAGCAGAGTGATACTGGATGTCAGGAAAAGGAGTGGGCAGCGTAAGGAGCACCCTCTCCCTGTCTGACGAGCCTCCCAGCCACGCTGGAGCCCTTCTCTGTGCAGATGGGTGTCGTGGGCAGGGACACTGTCGCTATGAGTGAGCAGAATGTCTAACCCGCCCGGTGGTTGCAGCTGCCTGCGAAGCCACTTTCTCCGCAGGACCCAGAGCTGCAAGTGCACTTTGATTACGCTGGCCCTTTCGTATCACTTTGTGCCACCTGCCAGGGCCACAGGCCACGTGAGTTTTCTACCTCTGGACTAATGATTATTTTCTAGGAGACAAATACAAATCACCGTTTGTACTGTAGCAACTGTGCTTCTATATGAACCCTCACTGAGACACTGTGTCACTTTTACATTTGTGTTACTGGCTTGTCACACACCTGAACGTTCTCCGCCAGTGACACCAGTCTGCCTCTGCTGGTATCTATGCTTTGTCCAAAGAACGCTCCTTGAGCCCTGGAAATTACAGTTGACATCTGCATCATTTCCTTCTCTGGGAAGAAGCAGAACACCAAAAAGGAGAAACTCCAGAATTGGATGTGGCCTTAACAGACACAAACCTATGGCTGTTTGCCCAGTTACCCAGCTCTGAAGCCTCCCCGTTTGGGAGAGGTCAGATGGCAGAGTGGTCAAGTGTTATATCCCACCTCTGCTCATCGTTGGCTGTGTCACCTCGGGCAACTTACTTAACCTGAGCCTCAGCACTGCCATCTGTCGGACTAAGTCAGTGTCACACCTACACAGAGACAGCATGGGCAAGCACTGCAAACGTGCACTGTCCTCATCCCCCTGGGAGCCGGCCTCTCTGGCCCCGCCTCCGAAAGCCTGGTCCACAGCTGGGATGAGGCCGTTCTGGATACTGAAGAATGAGGACTGAACAGAACTGTGTGTCACCAGGTCTCCATCAACCCGGAACACAGCCTCTTAAGTGGGACACAATGAGGTTTTCAGCAGGTCCGCAAGTGGTTTCTCTGACGACTGTCAAGCATGAATCACCACGTCTGGGCCAATCCTGCCTTCCTCCAGCCTCCCAGGCTCTGTAGGGGCACGGGACGTTGTCCTTCGAAGGGTGGAGTTGCGCCTCCCAAATCCACATCTTCCCAGAAAGACGTCTATCCTTCTAAACTCCAGTGGCCTTTTTCGGGGTTTCAGACAGAACAATATGAGGACAGGATGTCAACCAGCCATGTGGCGTCTGAGTGCAGAGCAGCAGCCACCACTCTAGACCGTCAGGAACACGCAAAACGCAAGGACTCAGTAAATATTTACTGAGCGCTTTACACGCAAGGCACAGCCCTTGACTGTGGCCCTGTGTGGGAAAATAATCATGATTTCCCCAGTGAGTAAGTCAGCTTGTGTTTATCTTCCGTATGTTTTTTAACCAAGATACGTTATGGTTCCCTTCGTGGTGGGTAATGCTTAGCAACCAATTGCTTTGGATTTATTCCAGTTGGCAGAATATCCTAAGTTGGGTTTTTGCCTTTTTGCCCCCTGACAACTCACCCGAGCATCTATTTTACTGCCTCTGTGTGCGATGCCCGAAGCCATGTGTCTGTTACTCAAATCATTCCTTCGCTTTCCCATTTCCACACGCAGGAGCCTGGCACACACCTTCATTGCCATGTGAGATCGATGCCCTATCTTGCCTTCCTGGCTGCAAAGTTCTTTCCTCTGACCAAGACTGTGGCCACAGGACACACCATCAGGGCACGCCGCAGTGTCTGCTTCGTCAGGACACATCCCACCACCCGGTGGGGCTGGAGCTCCTTTCCCAGGATGCATCCGTCCACCAGCTGGTGTGGTTGCCTCCTGGGCCGGCTCTTCCAATTTCCCTAAGTCTCCCCGACGTCGGGTCTTCTTTCGGGGCCTCAAGGTCAAGCTGAGACCTGGCAGGTGCACCAGCATCCTGAAAGAGGCAGCCGGATAGGCACCAGCCTTGTAACCCAGCACAAGCAACCCAGCCACTCTCATCAGCAAAGAGAGGGTGATAAAGAGAACCTGCCTGGCGGGGGTAGTTACGTTGCTTCTGGGTTTCTTCAGGCCACGCCAACTAGACCTCATTTTGGCATTCCTGAAGCCTGGGCTGCGTGGGCCTTCTCTCTCCACCCAATTCCTTCCCAGTTGGCCCTGGCCGTGCCTGGCTGGACTCCCCTGTCCCCAGGAGCAGTGCCCAGCCATGCCCTGGGGTCGGCCACTGCGCCCTCCGAGCCCCGTACCTTGGCCTACTTTGGTGGGATGGGAAGATGAGACACTTGGTGCTTTGTCCCAAAGCCTGCAGGACCCACAACACTGAAGCTGTGGAAAAGACCCAAACACCCAATTCCCATAAAGAATTAGGATCCTTCCTTGCCTACGGTAATTTCTTGCAGTTTTATTTTTCTGATAGAATAGCAATAACTTGCCTTCCCTGTATCAGGAAGTTTGCTTTTCTTTTCCTCGTCTCTTGTTTGTCTCTCTCTTCTCCTGTCCTCCAACACCCTCTCCATACTTTACCACTTGAAAGTAACGCAAATTAAATGGGATGAAAAGAGGCATCTTGATCCACCAGCTCTGGGCAAAGGGAAATTTGCATCTCTTCAGTTCCTCCTAATCATTCATTTCCTTTCTCTCTTCCCCATCTTGAAAATAATTGCTGCATGACTAGTTTTCCCTGGATGAGAACTAGAAGTGGTGAGGCTGTCGGCAGTGACTGAGCATGCCCTTCCAGAATCTTCAGTGGCGGTGAATTTTGACGGCGCGCTCCTAAGTGTGGCCGTGTCCCTACAACAGAAGGAGGGGCAGCGGATGCAGCAAGCAACACTCCTCCGTAAGCACGTCGCTACGTCATTATCATATTTAATATTTATGGCCCACTTACAGTATATCTGGTGTTAAGTGGAGGTATAAAAAGTTCAAAGTCAATAATAACAATAATCCCTCTTATCTGTCGTTGATAGTTTATGGTATGGCTTCACGTACATTCACAGGTTGAAAAATTTAGTGACTTCTGTCCTTCTGCAAGTCAACCCTGACCATGCAGGATCTGAAGACCTCCAAGGTCATTGCAAAGAAGAAACCTCTAGATTAAAGAGGCAAAATAGACATAACAACTAAATGCAATATCCGACCCTGGACTAGCTCCTCTCCTGGAGAAATGCTAGAAAGCTCGTTATTGGCCAATCGACAAAATTTGAAAATGAAGAGTAGATTAAGTTAAAATTATCAATCTACGGGCTTCCCTGGTGGCACAGTGGTTGAAAGTCTGCCTGCCGATGCAGCGGACACAGGTTCGTGCCCCGGTCCGGGAAGATCCCACATGCCGCGGAGCGGCTGGGCCCGTGAGCCATGGCCGCTGAGCCTGCGCGTCCGGAGCCTGTGCTCCGCAACGGGAGAGGCCACAACAGTGAGAGGCCCGCGTACCACAAAAAAAAAAGAAGAAATTATCAATCTATGAAAATTCACGAAGTTGATGACTTTGGTTATGTAAAAGGATATCCCTGTTCTTAGAAAATACTCATTGAAGTTTTTAGGGGGAAAGGTTCTTGGTATATGTAACTTACTCCCAAATGGTTCAGAAAAAAATTGAAATAAAGGGAGAGAGAGAGAATGATAAAGCAGTAAAGCAGATGGATTAAAATGTTAACAACAGGTGAATCTAGGTGAAGGGTTTATTAACGTTCCTTTTACTATTCTTATTTTTGAAGTTTTTCTGTAAATTTGAAATTACATCCAAATAAAAAGTTAAATGACTTTTCTTTCTCCTCATGTTTTAGTTTTTGCCAAAATTCAGATGCCTACCTCCCCGGGGCTGGGCCAGCTCTGAGTCTCTGGATTGCAGTGAGACAGCAGCTGCGGACACCCCGAGGCAGAGCCCAGGATGACTCTCCCTTTATTTCCCACTAGCGCTTTGCTGAGCAACGTCTGGGTTTATTCACTGCTCCTGCCCTCTGTCTGAAGGTGAGATGCTTCAGACGCCCAAAACTGTCCTGGGCCCTTGGTCCTCGCTCCCTTTGTGATAGAAGACGTGGCAGGTTGACGGTTGTGGTGTTGGCTTGAAACCGATAAAAGAGGGTTCGATTCCTTCCTTTCCTGATTATTTTAGATTGACGTTAAGTCGGTTCCTCAAATGTGCGATATGGTGGGGGACATCCACTGAACCACTCTAACTCTGTGGTAGTGAGTTCTACTGCTAGGACTTCTCGTTTGGATGCGAATGCCGCTCAGATAATGAAAGTTATCAACACGACAGCTGTTAGGGAGATGAATGAGCCTATGGATGAAATAGTATTTCACGCTGTGTAGGCATCTGGGTAGTCGGAGTATCGTCGAGGCAGGCCAGACAGACCTAAGAAATGTTGTGGGAAGGTTATGTTGACGCCTACAAGTATGATTACGAAGTGAATTTTTGCTCATGTTGAGTTGAGTGTATATCCTGGGAATAGTGGGAATCAGTGCCCAAACCCTCCTATGATAGTGACGACAGCTCCTACTGAGAGTACATAGTGAAAATGGGCAACTACGTAGTAGGTGTCATGAAGGACACTATCTAATGAGGAGTTAGCTAGGACAATACCTGTTAACCCACCAACTGTGAAAAGGAAGATGAAACCTAGGGCCCCCATCATGGTTGGGGACCATTTACTATTACCCCCGTGGAGTGTTGCTAGTCAACTAAACACTTTTACCCCTGTTGCGATAGCAATAATTATAGTGGCTGATGTAAAATACGCTTCTGTGTCAACGCCTGTACCTACTGTGAACATGTGGTGGGCTCATACAATGAACTCTAAGAATCCGACTGATATTATAGTTCACACCATGCCCATATATCCGAAAGGCTCTTTTTTTCCTGAGTAATAGGTTACAATGTGTGAAATTATCCCAAACCCAGGTAGGATTAAAATAGATACTACAGGGTGTCCAAAGAATCAGAACAGGTGTTGATATAAGATTGGATCCCCTCCTCCAGCAGGGTCAGAAAAGGTTGTGTTTAAGTTAATAGAATAGTGATTCCGGCTGCCAGTACAGGTAATGATAATAGAAGTAATACTGCTGTGATTAATACTGATCATACAAATAGTGGTGCTTGATACTGGGACATAGCAGGTGGCTTTCTATTGATAATAGTGGTAATAAAATTAATAGCCCCTAGAATTGAGGACATACCGGCTAAGTGTAGGGAAAAAATAGTAAGGTCAACTGAAGCCCCTGCATGTGCTAAGGTTCCATCCAAGGGCAGGTACACAGTTCAGCCTGTACCTGCACCGGCTTCAACTATTGACGATGCCAGCAGCAATAAGAAAGAAGGGGGGAGGAGTCAAAAACTCATGGTATTTACACAGGGGAAAGCCATATCAGATGCTCTGATCGTTAGAGGCACCAGTCAATTTCTGAAGCCACCAATTATGATGGGCATGACTCTAAATTATTACAACGCGTGGGCTGCTGCTACTACCTTGCAGATTTGGCTGTCTCTGAGTAGTGTTCCAGGCTGGCCTAGTTCAACACGAATTAGGCAGGCTCAGGCCGGCACCTACTACTCTGGCTCAGGCACCAAAGAGCAAGTCTAAAGTACCGATGTCTTTGTGGTTGGTTGAGAATAATCAGCGGTTTATGAACACAGGTAAAGCGGCTGAGCAAGCATTAGACTGTAAATCTAAAGACAGGGGTTAAGTCCTCTTTTTACCAGGCCCTGTGGTGAATTGTTCATATTGAATTGCAAATTCAAAGAAGCAGCTTCAATTCTGCCGGGGCTTCTCCCGGCTTTAGCAGGAGAAGATTGAAGCCAGTTGACTAGGGTATTTAGCTGTTAACTAAAAATTCATGGGAGATGTATCCCTCCAATCTAGTGAGGATTTAGCTTAATTAAAGTGTTTGATTTGCATTCAATTCATGTAGGATATAGTCTTGCAACCTATTAGGCAGGAATTAAGTAAATTATACTTGCTCAGGGCTTTGAAGGCCCTTGGTCTGGTTTAACCTAAACTCCTGTTCCAACACTGATACTATTGGTGTGAGAGGCAGGAGTATTGTGGATACTATGATCATGGTTGGTAGGATTACTTGCTTTGTAGAGTCAAATTCCCATTTTATTTCTGTGGTTTGTGGAGGGGAACGTGGTCAGAGCTGTGGAGTGAGTCGCATGTAGAAATACAAGTTAAGTAGTGCTGTGATGGATGTTAGTGTGGGTAAAATAATGTTACTGTTTTTTGTCATTTCTTGGATAACTATTCATCTGGGTATGAATCCTGACAGTGGCGGGAGTCCTCCTATCGATAGCAGGGCGGCTATAGGGTAAGGGCTGTGATAACAGGTATTTTGTTTCATGTGTGAGATAGTGATAATGCAGTGGTAGCTGAGCTGTGAATGAATAATATGAATAAGGTGAAAGTTATTATAATGTAGGTTACCAGGTTTAGAGTCGTTACAGTTGGGTTGTATAGTAAGATGGCTGTTATTCATCCTATGTGGGCGATTGACGAGTAGGCCACGATTTTTCGGAGTTGGATTTGATTTAACCCACCTCACCCTCCAATTAGAATGGACAGCATGGATATGGATAGTATTAGGCTTAGGTTGATTGATGGCGAGATTTGGTAAACAACTGATAGGGGTGCAAGTTTTTGTCATGTCAACAGGATTAGACCTGCCATTAATGGGATGCCCTGTGTTACTTTGGGCACTCAGAAGTGAAAGGGGAGGGCTTCCCCGGTGGCACAGTGGTTGGGAGTCCGCCTGCCGATGCAGGGGACGCGGGTTCGTGTCCCGGTCCGGGAAGATCCCACATGCCGCGGAGCGGCTGGGCCCGTGAGCCATGGCCGCTGAGCCTGCACGTCTGGAGCCTGTGCTCCGCAACGGGAGAGGCCACAACAGTGAGGGGCCCACATACCGCAAAAAAAAAAAAAAAAAAAAGTGAAAGGGCGGTAGTCCTAGCTTTCTGGCCAGGGCTATTGTTATTACTGTTTGATGCTGCTGGATTGAATATTGTTGTAATGGTTCATTGGCTGGAATAGAGTAAACTGATGATGACCGCTAATGTAAGTAATACTAATATAAGTAATATGGATGCGGTGGCTTGTGTTAAGAAATACTTAGTGGAGGCTTCTATGGGTCATGGGTTGAAATTTTTTATTATAACGGAGATAATGGCTAGCATATTTATTTCAAGTCCAATTCAGACTAGTAATCAGTGGAAGCTGGTTATTACAACCACAGTCGCTAAAACAACAGTTGTTAAAATAATGATAGAAGTAATGGGGTTTACAGGAAGGATATAAACCAATATTCACAGGGTATGGGCCCGATAGCTTATTTAGCTGACCTTACTATAGATAGAATGTGGTATAATATGGTAGCATGGAAAATTCTGAATTCTCAAGGGTAGGCTCAGCTCCTATAGCTCTAGAAATAAGACTTGGAACTCTATTATTTACTCTATCGAAGTAACTCTTTTATCAGACATATTCCTTATGTTTGTGGGGGGATGCTTGCCATTATGATGGGTAGTGATATGTCATATGCACAGGGCTAGTATTAAAGGCAGGAAATTTTTTTAGAGTAGGTGTGTTAACTGGTCATATCGGAATTGCGGGTAGGACACTCGAATTCATAGGAAGGACACTGTTAATAACAGTGTTTTGATGATGAAGTTGACTGTATATAGCTCTGGTGTATGTGGGCTGTGAAATGCTCCCAGGAACAGGATTGTTGTAAATATATTTATTATAATGATGTTAGCATATTCTGCTAGGAAAAACACAGCGAAAGGGCCTGCTGAGTATTCTGCATTAAAGCCAGATACGAGCTCGGACTCTCCTTCTGTTAGATCCAGCGGGGCTCGGTTGGTCTCTGCTAGGGCAGAAATAAATCATATTATGGCCAGTGGCCATGATGGGAAGATCAGCTATAGTTGCTCCTGTGTTGTGGTGAGGGTTGATAGGGTGAAAGACCCATTTATTACAAGTACAGATAAGAGAATAATTGATAGTGGCACCTCGCATGAGATTGTTTGTGCCATTGCTTGTAGAGCCCCGATTAGAGCGTACTTTGAGTTGGAGGCTCATCCGGACCGTGAGATAGAGTACACGGCTGGACTTGATATGGCTAGTATAAACAGCACCCCTAGGTTTATGTTAACGAGTGGATATGGCATGGGCAGGGGAATTCATATTGTTAGGGCTACAGTCAGGGCTAGGACTGATGCGATGATGAATATGGAGGTGGAGGATGTAGCTGGTTGTAGCGGTTCTTTAGTGAATAGTTTGATTGCGTCGGCAATGGGCTGAGGTAGGTCCTGTGGGCCTACGATGTTGGGTCCTTTTTGGAGTTGTACGTAGCCTAGGATTTTTTATTCTCCTAATGGTAACAATGCTACGGCTAAGAGAACAGGGATAACAAGCATTAGGATGTTGATTATAAACATTTTGTTAGGGAGACAGTTAGAAGCTTTGGGTATGAAGGTTTAAGTTTTACGCAATTACCGGGCTCTGCCACCCTAACTAAAACCCTGGTCTCGGGTGATTGTTTTGTGTTTGCTTATTGAGATTATATCATTAATTGTTTTAAAGGCACTTGTTTAAAGTGGGCCTTATTTCTCTTGTCCTTTTGTACTGGGAGAAATACATAATAGATAGAAACCGACCTGGATTGCTCAGGTCTGAACTCAGATCACGTAGGACTTTAATCGTTGAACAAACAAACTTTTAATAGCGGTTACACAATTGGGGTGTCCTGATCCAACATCGAGGTCGTAAACCCTATTGTCGATATGGACTCTAGAATAGGATTGTGCTATTATCCCTAGGGTAACTTGTTCCGTTGATCAAGTTTTTGGATCAATAAGTGATGCTATGCTTTGACTAGTGATCTAAGGTTTAATCATTCAGAGGTATTTTTGTGCTCTGAGGTCACCCCAACCAAAATTGTCAATCCATGTGAAATTTTGTTATCCCTTGGTGGTTTAATCATGTTTTTTTTGGATTAACTAATTGAAGCTCCATAGGGTCTTCTCGTCTTATTTTGTTATCCCCGCCTTTTCACGGGGAGGTCAATTTCACTGATTAAAAGTAAGAGACAGTAAAACCCTCATGTGGCCATTCATACAAGTCCTTATTTAGAGAACAAATTATTATGCTACCTTTGCACGGTCAGGATACCGCGGCCATTTAACAGTTGTCACTGGGCAGGCAGTGCCTCTAATACTAGTGATGTTGAGGTGATGTTTTTGGTAAACAGACAGGGTTTGTGTTTGCTGAGTTCCTTTTACTTTTTAAAAATCTTTCCTTGGGTGCACACCTGTGTTGGATTAACAGCATATTTAATAAATAGTTTAGTGTTGGGCTATATTGATTTCCTGTTAATTATCAGTATATTATTAGTTGCTGATGTAAACCTGTGCAAGGAGAAATGTGTCTTGTTACTTATATTAACAGTATTGCTTCTATAATTTTATAGATTAGTCCAGTAATAAGACTAGGTGTTAATTTATTTAATACTGACATTACGATATATTTACTGTTGAGCTTGAACGCTTTCTTAATTGATGGCTGCTTTTAAGCTAACTATGGTGTTGTTTTGTTTTTACTCTCTAGTTAAGGTTGTACCCTTCTCTAAAACGCTGTACATTTTTCGACCAACGTTTAAATACACACTGGAACTTATAAGGGGTTCTTGGTATTATTTAACACTGAACTGAAATTCTTTTTCTGGACAACCAGGCTCATTAGGCTTGTCACCTCTACTGACGAATCTTCTATTTTGCCACAGAGATGAGTTTGTTCTAGTAACTGTTCATAAGCAGCTCGCCTGGTTTCAGATGGTTTAACTTAAGTTCTCTTTGTTAAAATTTTGCTAGTTAAATCATTATGCAAAAGGTACAAGGGGTAAGCTTTGCTTTTTGTTACTTTTAATGTTTCTTTCATCATTCCCTTACAGTATTTTCTCTGTGGCACCATTAGTATTTAAATTTCTGTCTCCTATACTTTAAATGTTAGGTGAATGTTTTATTTGATTGGTTCATGCTATTATAATGGAGAGGGGTGTGGGCTAGATTTAGTTCAAGGCATTCAGAGGTTATGAAATCTTCTAGGTGTAAACTAGGTGCTTTATTTAAGCTATGCTTTGATTTATCCAAGCACACCTTCCAGTATGCTTACCTTGTTACCACTTATCTCCTCTCCTACAAT
This sequence comes from Globicephala melas, assembly GCF_963455315.2. NCBI lineage: Eukaryota > Metazoa > Chordata > Mammalia > Artiodactyla > Delphinidae > Globicephala > Globicephala melas. Next base: position 4,742,415 of record NC_083331.1, on the reverse strand, counting down.
CGACTAGTACCTGCCAGTAGGTTGTGATTTTTGTCATAATACTCGAGGAGGGTGATGGGTGGCGTGTGTGTGCTTCATGGCCTTATTCAACTAAGCACTGTACTCTTAATTTACTACTAAATCCTCCTTTGGTTTTTCGGTTTCATAAACTTTCGTGTAGATAAGAGAGTGTTCTTGGTGTAGAAGATGTAGCCCGTGTCTTCCCACCCCATGGGTTACACCTTGACCTAACGTTTTCATGTGCTCTAGTTGTGCTTACTTTTACTCCTTTTTAGGGTTTGCTGAAGATGGCGGTATATAGACTGAACTAGCAAGGGCTGGTGAGGTTTATCAGGGTTCGTCGATTACAGACAGGCTCCTCTAGAGGGGTGTGAAGCGCCGCCAAGTCTTTTGAGTTCTAAGCTGTTGCTAGTAGTACTCTGGCGAATAATCTGGTTCTTGTAATTATCTGGGTTTAGGGCTAAGCATAGCGGGGTATCTAATCCCAGTTTGGGTCTTAGCTGTCGTGTAACCAGGATGTGCTAAAGTCAGTTTTGTAGTCTATTTTTACTTTAATTATGGCTTTTTACAGCTTAACCAAAATTTAACTTTATTTTGCATTACTCTTTAACACACTTTACACGGTATTTCTATTAACTTGGGTTGATCGTATGACCCTGTGGCTGGCACGAAATTTACCAGCCCTAATTAATACGGCTTAGTGAACTTCCGTTTATGGCTGAATTTTTCTCACTGCTGTCTCCTGCAGGGGTGCAGCTGAGCGAGGCGCTGTGAGCTACTGGTACAGAGTGCCTGACACCTGCTCCTTTAACCGTAGGGATTTACAGGGCATTCTCACCAGAGTGTGGATACATGCATGTGTAATTCTATTAAAAATTAAAAGAAAGGCTGAGACCAAACCTGTGTGCTTATGGAACTAGCAAGCCCATCTAGGTGTTTTCAGTGCCTTGCTTCAGAGGTTTACGCTACATCAACTTGTTGTGTACAAGTGATATTTATATGGCTGTGTTGTGCGGCTTGTGTCGGATTTAGTATTAAATTTTTGATAAAGAGGCTAGTGAATCTACGGGGATGTCTGTCTATATGGGTGGTGAATATGTAAGTAGTTCATTGGTATGATGGGGGTGTTCTCGAGGTTGCCTGTTTGATGGTTTTTATGTCCACCCCAACTCGGCATCACAGGTACGAGTGGGGCAAGATGCAGTGTTTCCACCCATTTTTTTGACTTGTGAAGACTTTGGCACTAGTCATGACCTTCTATTACCTTTTTCAGGACCTTGAGGGACAATCTTCCTCAATTTTTACAAAGCATTTATTTACTTATTTGGTTGCACCGGGTCTGGGTTGCAGCACGTGGGCTCCTTAGTTGTGGCACGCATGTGGGAGCTAGTTCCCTGACCAGGGATGGAACTCGGCTGCCTGCACTGGGAGTGCGGGGTCTTAACCACTGCACCACCAGGGAAATCCCCTTCCTCAATTTTTAAGGAAACATAAAACACAAACAAGCAGACTGTGTATCTTAGGATTCAGCGAGGCTTTGCCCCCAGGATTCACTCCATCGTCAGGAAGGCAGGGAGAGGCTCAGGAAAGGAGCATCTGGGGAGACTGACCCCAAAGAGATGCTGGGAGTAGGTTCAAAGGCAGTAAAGCAAGAGGTTCACGGGACACAGCAGTAGATGATGTGGGTCCAGCCAAAGAGCTGGGTGTTCCCACAGGTGGGCAGAACCTAGAAGCTGAGTCCAGCAGTAGAGGCCCCAGGCAGGGAAAGAACCAGTGGTCACCCTCAAGGAAGCCAGTCAGAGGAGGCAGGACTCAGCTGCAAGTCTAGGGTGCGAAAAGCAAAGGTCCAGCTGAGAGCATCCAGGACGCCAGGCCTTACCCAGAACAGGGTCCCGATCCCTGCTACAAGGCTGGGCCCCGACATCGGGCAGAGGGGTCATCAAGCGCCCTTGTGCCGAGTCCTGAGTTCACCAGGGCTTTTCTGGTTACAAGCAGCAGAACCCCTTGTGACCTAGGGCAGCTCATGGATTCCTGGACCCCCGGCTCAGGAACCGCAGCTGGAATCACAGGGAAGCCGGCCCTCCACCTCTCTGGCCCTCACCTCTGCTTCATTTCTCTCCCTTTCAGGTCTACCTTCTCCTTCTCAGACCTCAAAACTGCAAACAGAAGTGGCCATAGACTTCCACATCACAATTTAGCCCCTAGAGAGAGACTGATTTTTCTACCAGGCCCAATTCTAAACTCCTATACGAGGAATTGGTTCAGAGTTTACAGTGTGCCCACCCCTGGGCCCGTCGAATACAGTGGGGAAACCGGGGTGCATTGTTAAAAACATGGCAGTCTCCATGGACGGAAGGATGGATGCAATGGGGGTGGGGCAGCTTCTAAAAAGCAGGTACCAGGAAGACCACCCAACAGAATGCAGTCCAGCTGGGGTCTGACGAGGCAGGCTGCAGAGTTAGGGGACTTAGTTACATGCCTCACCTTAGGGGTTGCTTCTTAGGGGCTATTTTGACAAGCTTGAGACTGGCTGTCCCTGGGCATGTGATTAATAGAAGGTCTAATTAACAGTCAAAACCTCTAACTCAATAGAGACAAGCTGTGAAGCAAAGGAGTGAGTACTAGGGCTTCCCCAAACCTCCCTGCTCTCTCTGGTGAGGGGGACACCTCAAGGAATGGCGCTTCTTCACATGCTTCCTTGTTCGGCACCTGCGGTGTCCAGCACTGCCTGGGGCACCCCTGGAAGAGAGGGTCGGGGAGCCTCCCCTCCCAGTGATGGAAACGGCTTACAATGATCAGCACTCTAAGATAAGCACGAGCAGAGCGCCAGGGAGAAGAGAGAGGGGCCCTGAGGTGCCTGGCGAGCTGACTTGTGAGAGATGATCCCACAGAGGCTGGTACAGCAGAAAGAACAGTGAACGAGGCATCGCAAGGTCTGAGTTTTTGTCCTGGGTCTGCGACCCCGGGGCCAGGGCTAGTCAAGGCAGAAGTGCCTTGGGTGCCAAATCTTAAGGAAACAGTCACTCCCAGGGTCATGAAAGGCTGAGTGCTCCTCAAGCCGTGGGCATTGGCACCTCTCTGCCCCCAGCCCCAGCCCTGACTGTCCCTCCAGCTACGTCCCCTTAGCAGGTCACTCCACCTGCCTGGGCTAGATAGGTGATGGAAGGTCACCTCTCTCCAGGTGATCCCGTGGTGCTCCTGGCCCAGGCATTGCGGCAGAGTCCCACAGAGCGGACCCACAGAGCGGACGGAGCCTCCCCTCAAGCTCCCCAGGGCCTAGAATAAGGATTACATTTTCCTTCGCTCCCTCTGCCTTTCCTGTTTACTTGTAGCTTTCGGTGCCTCTCTCCTCCACTTAGCCTGGGAAGCTGAGGTCATTGCTCTGCCCTCTTATAGTGAAGGAATTCGATTTCTAGTAAGGTTTACGTGGGAAATGAGCGTCTTAAGTACCATAATGAGCAGTTCCACATTATAACTGAGGGAAAAGGAGCCTGAAAGATCATTAAACTCTGTGCTTAGGTAAAGAAAGATGACCCACGAGAGAAAGGCCATTCAGTGACTGAGGCTGCAAAATTACCAGCGCCTGGGGGTTTCTGGCCTCTCCTGACAAGTAGAAAGAGGAAGGAACCCCATGGAGCAATCTTTAGCGGCTGGACATTGTTCAAAGGCAGCTGGCTACTGGCTCTCCGGAGCTACAGTCCTTACATCTGACTACTAAACTATCTGCTCGGGTGTTCCCACAAGTACCCCAAATTCAACTTGCCCTAAACAGAACGTATCATCCCTTCCAACCCACTCCCCTGCTACCCTACCCACCACGGATCATCCAGTCTCCTAGATGGAAATCTGGGAGTCACTGGGTGTTCTAGACAATTCCCTTGCCCTTATTCAGTGGAGCATCAGTTACTGACGCCCTGGGGTCCACCCCCCGGGGTCTAACGCTGGGGGCCACCACCTGGAGGCTTTATGACGCCACCCTTGCCTCTCCATTCTCCCGGCCAGCACTTGGTTCACACCCTCAGCACTTCTTGCCTGGATCCTCAGTCCAGCTCCTTCCCAGACACCCTCTCTACTGCTGCTTTTATTTTTCACTATGTTTTTTTAATGTGGAATAGATCAGCTACAGATTAGACAATAAACACCAGAGTCACCACCACCCAGATGGAGAGAGAGCACGCTGTCCTTTCCTTAGAGGGGCCCGTGCAGCCCCCTCCCCCTCGTCCATCCTCCTGCCTCTCCCCGACAGTGAGCCACGATCCCGACCCTGCGTGGGCTTTCACATTTCTCCATGCATTCTAGAATCAGATTTCGGAGTCCCACAAGACAAACCCAGTTGGGTTTTTTGAGATGCGTTGACTCTCTAGATTAAGTAGAGGAGGGCTGATGTCTTTAGCCCACTGAGCCTTTAGTCCGTGTACATTGTCTATGCTCCTCTGGGTCTTTTATGCTCAATACAAACCACAGAAGTCTTGTAAATACTTAGTTATTTTCCCCCAAGTTTTTCATATTTCTGTGTCATCTTCTGTTTGTTGCTGTTATACCAAAATGCAGTTGCTTTTAGGTTGATCTTGGATCCAGAAGCCCTTAATTTATCTGCAGAACCTACACTGCTTTGTGAACAGCATCACCAAGTGTGTTCATTTATGAACAGGTGTTCATACAACAATTTCAGGTTCTCTGTTCAAACAACCCGAGAGGAAACATCCTGGTGTTGGTGGGGGTTAGCCATCCCCTGACCTGGCGAGAGGGAGCCCTGGTGGCGGGGAGAGTGGCCACCAGGTGCAGCAGGGGTTTTCTGAGCCCTCCTCTGGGTCTGCACTGAGCAGGGGACGCGGGGGACGCTGTCCTGCTCCCAGGGGTCCCCTTACAGCCTGGGGTAAGCTACAAGTATTCTTTCTCTGCCAAATTACAGAGATTTCTCCTCCGAGCACAGCAAGAGCCCACACCTTCTCTACTTTCTCCCCTGGAGCCCCTCCCGTACCTGCCTTCTTCGGACTCTGCTCTGTGCTCCCCGACCCTCTGGTGTTCTTTCCGTATCTGGGTCTTCCTCTGCACTGCGGCTCCCAGACCACTGGAGCCACTCAGGGGGCCTGGGAACCCCCCCTCCCCCCACTTCTGGTTAGGTGACTGCTGGGCGCAGCTTCAGTCCAGACGCCTCTAAGGGGGACTCACACCAGAGCCTAGTGGGAGGGGCCAGCCAGGCTCTGGGGACTTTCTCTTGAGGTCACACCCTTGCTCACCTCCTCCCCTCATGCTATCCAGCTTCCCTGGGAGCCGTTCCTTCAAAACCTGCTTGTCTGTCTCTTTCTTCAGTTTCCCTTTTCAGTGAGACTATTTGGTCCAGTCTGGGACTTCACCAGACACCCAAGTGGGTAGAAATCTCTAAGTGTACAATTTAGCATTCAACCGTGAAAACAGGATCCCCTCCCCATGATTTAGGGCAGGAATTCGCCACAGGGGGTGGAAGAGCTAAGAAACCAAGTAGAGGGCAGTGGGGTGACCAGAACCAGCAGCAGCAGGGAGCCCGACACCCCCACCGGCCAGGAGACAGGGCTGAACCCCCAGAGGGCCTGTCTGCAGGAGATGGGGGGCCCTAGAGCCTACACTGCTGCTGCTAAAGGAATGGGAAACAGAAACCAGGTGGAGGGGTTGGGCATGCGAGGCCTGGCGTCAGAAAAGCAGTGGAAGGTCGACCACAGGCCATGGACAAGCTTCCAGAGAAACCTGCGGCCCCATGAAGGGGTCTTTCTTTCCAGCTGAAAATGCCTCCATGCTGAGAGCACAGCCTGGGGAGGAGGCTGTACACCCCCTCCCTCATTCAGTCAGTGCCACAGGACTTTGGGGCCTGAGAAGCAGGAGGCCACGTCAGACGCCACAGAACCATCACCTGAGTCTCACAGTCCCACCACGGTTAGGCCTCCTGTGGACGGTGGCAGAGGTGGGTCTCCCGGCACCTGATGGACCAAACCGGCTTCGGCTGCAGATAACTCCAGCGAGTTCAAGGACCAGCTCTGGAGGCCTGTTAACCCTCAAAAGTGGTAATGCTGGCTCTCCCCAGGCCCACGTCAGCCCCTCCAAGCTCCCTGCTCTGTATTTTACAATTGCGTTTTGACTAAATGATTGTCTGGTCACATTCCCAATAGCAACACCGTCACACCTGGGGACGGCACTTCAAAGCTGCTGCCCAGGCTAATCATAAAAGGACAGCAGGTCCCCACAGCTGCCCTCTGCTCGCTCTAGGCTAAAGGTCAGGGCTGTGCCCCTCCCCACCCAGAGGTGGATGTTCTGAAGAGCCGTCAGACTTCCCGGGAGGGTCCGCGGCGCCCCGCCCTGCCCGCTGCCTACCCTCATCCTCTCTCCTCCCCACGCCCTCCAGTCTTGCCCGGGCTCTCAGTGGCCTCAATGCTGACGTGCAGGAACCCACCACCTACTGGGGCACAGATGGAGACTGAACGGGTGTGGAGATGGTTCTTGGTGACAGCATCCCCTTCTCTGGAGCGGAGACGGGGACAGATCACCTGGCAGGAGGCCAGAGGAGCAGGAAGGAGGGGAGAAGATGCATCTTCCAGGGACTTCCCTGGTGGCCCAGTGGTTAAAAATTCACCTTCCAATGCAGGGGACGTGGGTTTGATCCCCGGTCAGGGAACTAAGATCCCACATGCCGCCGGGCAACTAAGCCCATGCGCCGCAACTAGAGAGAAGCCTGCGTGTCGCAACAAAGAGCCCGCATGACGCAACTAATACCCGACGCAGCCAAAAATAATAAATAAATAAAATAAAATAAAATAAAAAAAAGAAGATGCATCGTCCAGACGGGCCAGGGCACCCACACTCTCGACTCAGATCTGAGCGATCCGCGGGCTCCAGGCCTGCCCTTGAAGAGGAGAGGCCTTGCTGGTGAGGCTCAGCCTGTGATAGCCCTTCCCCTGGTCCACGGGTTCATATCACTGCTCATGAAAAGAATTATCTGCAAAGGATTATATTTTCTAATCATGGACACGGAAGTGTTGAGTTTACAAATTGAGGAACATGACACTCTTTATACTCACACTCAACCCCCAATAACAGGAATATGAACTTGTGCCTGGCTTGCTTTGTAAATATTGCTGAGTGGGGTGTGTGTGTGTGTGTCTGTGTGTGTGTGTGCGCACTATGTCTTTCAGTTCTTCTTCAAGTCCTATTAGCTGCCCTTCCCAAATTTAGTGCAAGACACCAATTTTCATGAATTTCCCTCCTACTTATGCTAAAATCCCAACTCCTTTCCACTAGCAGAAAGCCCTGCCTGGTCTGGGCTCAGCCCATGCGGCTCCCTCCTCCCCTGCACTCGCTCTGCTCTCCTCACCCCGACAGACCGTGAGGTCCCCTACACCTGCCAAGCTGGTTTCCACCACAGGGCCTTTGCATTACTGTTCTCACTGCAGAAACTGCTCTCAGAGCCTTCACATGGCTCTGCTCAACCAGCACCCTCATCGGTTCCCCAAAGAAGCCTTTCCTGACCGCCCCCTACTCCTCCAAGGTGGCCACTCTCTGTCCCCTGACTTGGCGTGGTTTTCATCACACGTATCACCACCCAAACTACTTGTAAGTGGATGAATAAGTGAATGTGCCCTAGAGAGAGATGAAGTGTCAGAGGCGCTGCGAATGCCCATGCCCGTCAGCTCACTAAAGTGGGAAATTCAACCACTGAAGATTTGTTCCTTGGCTTTAAAAGGAGCATAAAAGCATCCCCCAGGTGTGGTGAGGATCCAGTAAATAAGATAACGTGGTGAAGGGCTGTGTGATGCTCACTCAGAAGTGTGGGCATCAAAACAGACCCCTGTTTGGAGGGATGAGGGACAGCAACAGAAGAGACCCTGTGACCCTCATCCAGGACACGTGGACGGCATGAAAGGCTGAGGATGGAAGGAGGAAGGATGAGCCAGAGGTGCTGAGCCAGGCCCGGCAGAAAGAGGAGCGGCATCTGGTGTGCTCAGTCCTGGGTGTAGGAGGGCTTCAGTAGGGCGGCTTTGGGTCCCGGATGATGGGCTAGAGGGGACCTTACTGTCATCGGAGAGAAAGGGGGGTCTACAGGGAAACAGCCAGTGGCCTCAGTGCATCCCCCTCCACAGGTGACCACAGAAGGTGAAAGACCAGGGGAAGAGGCAGGGCCATGGAGGCCAGCCCCCCCCCACCCCGCCCCAGCTCAAGAGTCCAGAAGCTCTGATGCAGAACCAAGGCTCACACGAGGCATTAGCCATTCAGACAAAGCAGGGCAGGGCTTCCCGTAGAGGGTGGCCTGGAGATGCTGTTTCCTGACAGTGTCTTCCAGTCGCTGGACCTGATGATGCACCTACCATGCGCAGGGGCTTACTCTCTTCAGGTTGTGCTTCTTGACTTTTACATGAAATTGCCTGGTTGCACCCGATGTTTAAGTCCACAAGTGTGTTCCTAGTGGCCTTTGGCTGAAGGATGTTGACAAGTTCTACGATGGGTATACACGTTACAAATCATTGTGTCTTCCTGGTGCATTGATTATTTTACCAATGTATGATGGTCAAATCATCAGTGTACCGCTTTACCGTTAGGAATGACTTTTGCCCTAATGTCCATTTTGTCTGATACAGCTACCCCAACCTTGTTTCGGTAGATATTTACCTGGCGTGGTAAGCAGAATAATGACACTCTCTCCCCGAGAGATGTCCGCATCTAACCCCTGGAACCTGTGACTCTGGTACCTTTCATGGAAATAGGGACTTTGAAATGGGAGATTATTCTGCATTATCTGGGTGGGCCCCGTGTATTCACAATGGTGAGAACGAGAGGGAGCTGGAATAGAGGAGAGGGCAGTGTGCTGGAAGCAGAGACCACGGTGATGCACTTTGAGAGGGAGGAAGGGGCCATGGGCTAAGGAATGCAGGCAGCACTAAAAGCTGAAAAAGACAAGGAAACGAATTCTCCCACAAACCCTCCAGAGGAACCAGCCCTGCCGACACCTTGACGGTAGCCCAAGAAAACTAATTTTGGACTTCTGCCTTCCAGAACTGCCAGAGAATAGATCTGTGTTGTTTTACACCTGACACTTGTAGAACTTTCTTACAGCAGCATCGGGAAACCAACATACCCCACATTCCCCATATCTCTAATCTCAGAGCTTCCATCTGAGCTCATTTTCCTTCTGTCTAAAATAAATCCTTCTGAATTTTCTTCGTTGAAGCTGTTTTGGTGATGACCTTTCTCAGATTTTGTTCGTCTGGAAAAGGACTCTCTTCCCCTCACAGACTAGGAAGCTGGTTCCACATACGTTTCCTGGAGACTCTTTCCCTTCGTTTGCCTTCCCCGGGGGTGAGTCCCAGCTTTGCTTCCTCCTCTTTCATGGTTGAAAGTGTATCAGCAAACGCCGTCGGTGGACATTAGCACTGTTCCCCGGATACCTCTTCCCCACCCAGGCACAGGACAGGGCGTGTCTGGATTTTTCTGGAGGGGTGGCGCCGTGTGGTTAGTTCTAGCAATGAGTGATAGTAGAAAGTCTGTGTTTCTTGTGGGCTGAGCATTTCACTGCTGGTGTGAGCCCTCAGAGACCTCCGTTTCCCTCTTAGCAGCACATATGGTGGAAGCTGCCCTGCAGCTTGGGTCCCTGAGTGGCTCCAGTGAGTACAGCTCCCTGTCAGTTTTCAATGGACGCATGGTAAGAACAAGAAATAAACTCTGGTTGGGGCTGTTTGTTGTCACAGCAAAACCTAGCCTATCCTGACTGATACAGTGCTCCTGATTACATCTATAGTTTTGTTTCTCCTTTCAGATCCAATCAAACCCAGAGCTTTAAGGTAATCGTGCCACAGATTAGACCCTCAAGGTTCTAGGATACAGGATCTGATCAACAGAGGGGGAAAAAATAGCACTTTATGCTGCTATATGATTTTAGAAAAGAGCTCATGAAAATTGACTTCCTGTCCAGAATGTTCTCGGCAGCTGGGCTGTCATTGTTGCTCCTTTTACAGAACATTAGGCAATTGTCATGAAAATTAACACCCAAAGGTTTCTGTTTACATTTTGTAACTGATTTTCGGTATCCTTATTAGGATTTTATACAAAAACTTTTGTATTCTGTGTATGTGATGTATTCCTTCATGGAGTTTTATTAAAATCCTTTTTTTTTTCTTCTAAAGGAATACATTCCTATTTAATAATGCAAGTCAATGGAAAAATAAGATGTGACACTCCAAAATTCACTTCCCAATTCACTTTTAAAGGCAGATATCAATTCCATATGAAGATATGCAGTTATAGTTTCCATATCCTCAGAAGTAATTAGATGCTACTACTGTTACTAACAGTGCTACAAGTACCCAGACTCCACACTATCTGCCATAGGCAAAGATCAGCAAGCCCAGTTACACCTCAGGTAGGGTATGTTGGATTCACAGGCAGAAGAGGGAGCTAGATTTCATGGGTCTCTGTTCTCCTGCCCCCTTCAGAGAAAGGCCTATTTTTCCTAAGAAACAGATGAAAGAAAAACAATCAGCATTCCTAGTCAGGCAGTTTAATTTCCCCAGCATTTTTTCTCTTCTATGATAAATATAAATAATTGTATCACGATATTTGGGGAGATATGTGTGGGAAAACACCCAACATACATCATATGCTAATCCTAACAGAGCAAACAGTTCCCGAGGCTTCTGCCTGGGCACTCCTCCCCTCTGCTCAGTGCTACGTTCACCCTGAGGGCTGTGGCCAAAGCCTACAGAGGAACTCAGCTGGGAAAATGTGGATGTGAGCATTAAGAGGTCATTCCAAACCCTCGTTTCAGGCAGGTTTTAAGTTGCATCTTTTCCTAAACACTTCATAAGAGTGCCCACAGAACGTTAACGTTTCTCCTTCCTCGCTTCTAGAAAACACTCTAAGGTAGTTAGGAGGGAGAGCCGATCGAGGAGCAAAACGCCTGTGTGGGTAACCTGCACATTCCCTGCCTCTAAAATACCACTGCCTTGTTTCACCCTGTGTCGTCTGCTTAACTCTCACCCTGTCTCTGCCGGACGAGGCCAAGCCAAGGGGGTGGAATGACAGCAAGATGCTTGTGATCTCTCCACACTGGTGGCTTGAAACTGGCTGGTGAGGGCTTGGTCCTGCACCAGAACGTCCAGTCCTATTACCAAGGCCCCTTAACTTATCACTCATGTTCCGGTACCAGGGGCTTCATCAAGCTCTGTTATGTCATTAAGTCTGGGGATGAACTGTGACTCATTGTTGAGGACGTGTGAGTGAGCATCTGGCTCCTTTAATAGCAGCCTAGTGGACTTTCCTTGTCAGTTATGACTGTTCTGAAACAGTACAGTCTTGAAATGAGCGATCCCCGTCTCAGCAGTGGCCCAGCATCCACACAGCGCCACTGACCCCTTTGGAACCCCCTGGACCACGTACCTTCCTAACATCACCTCCTAGGCAGAGCACAGGATGGTCTGCCTGGGAGTCCTCCTTCAGAGAGCACACACACATTGAGAAGGTGCTGGTGGCCATTTACAATAGCCAGGGCATGGAAGCAACCTAAGTGTCCATCGACAGATGAATGGATAAAGAAGATGTGGTACATATATACAATGGAACATTACTCAGCCATAAAAAGAAACGAAATTGCATTGTTTGTAGGGAGGTGGATGGACCTAGAGTCTGTCATACAGAGTGAAGTAAGTCAGAAAGAGAAAAACAAACACCGTATACTAACACATATATACAGAATCTAAAAAAAAAAAAAAAAAAAAGGTTCTGAAGAACCTAGGGGCAGGACAGGAATAAAAACGCATACGTAGAGAATGGATTTGAGGACACGGGGAGGGGGAAGGGTAAGCTGGGACGAAGTGAGAGAGTGGCATGGACATATATACACTACCAAATGTAAAACAGCTAGTGGGAAACAGTTGCATAGCACAAGGAGATCAGCTTGGTGCTTTGTGTCTACCTAGAGGGGTGGGATAGGGAGGGTGGGAGGGAGGGAGACGCAAGAGGGAGGGGATATGGGGATACACGTATACGTATAGCCGATTCAGTTTGTTATACAGCAGAAACTAACACACCGTTGTAAAGCAATTATACTCCAATAAAGATGTTAAAAATAATAATAATAATATAAAAAGAAGGTACTGCTGGTACACAACAGGGAGACAGCCCGGGAGGGGTGCCACCTGGGCAGCAGGCTGGTGTCCGGGCAGAGCCTGCGATGGGGACATCAAGGGGAAGGCAGGAGCCCAGGCTCACGAACAGGAGAGCCCCGCTCTGTAGACCGGACACTCCCTGAGGACAGGCACCAGGCATATGGTGCTCACAGCTAGTCCTCCACACGTAGCACGTGGTAGGTGCTCCAAAATGTCTGTGGAATGAATGAAGCAATCAGAGAAGGACCAGGAAACATCCGGCCCGCAAGATGAACAGGGACAACAGCAAATATTCTCACAAAGCAAATGCTACGATCCAGTACCACTGAAAATTTCCATCAAAGTTCCCCCCCGAGGGAAGGGTGGAGGCAATGCTTATCCTGGGGGGATCTGGAGTGTAGCCAAGGGGACAAGAAAGCACATTCAGCCATGTGCAACCAACAGTTATGCACACAGCTGTCACATGTTCGTCCTGAGGTCCTTCCCATGGACAACTGTTGGTCCAGCTCCTGCACTCCCTCCGTGAGACAGAAGCCTTTTATAACCCCTACCCCATGGGCGTCCTCTAAGCTCGTGTTGATCCTGAAGGATTGCCTCCTGTCCCTCCATGTTCTTCTTTCCTGGCGGAGATCTTCAGATTGTCTCTTTTCTCCAGAGATGTTGACTTTTGCCTCAGAGGCATGGCCCTTACCTCGGGCAGCAATGGGAGGGTCATCGTCAGCACAGCGAGTACCAGGGATGCCAAGGACGATGGAAGGGGTGGTGCAGGGGATGCAAGACGTGGGAATTAGGACAACAAGGGGGGATTTCTTAACAAGCTGTCACCTATCAAAATTGCCTGACAACGGTGTGAAATCTGCTCAGAAGGATGATAAAATGAGAACAGCCCCTCCTCTGTGCAGACTCCGTAAGCATGTGCCTGTGTGAAGGTAGGGGATGAACCAAATGATCTTGTTAGGCTTCTGAGACGCCATGATTCCGCAGCCCTGGCTTATACAGCACCTTTCACGATGTTGTTGTGGCCCAGTTTCAGACAAGTTGTTTCATCTTATTTTACAGCCGAGAAATCTAGGTCACAGCATGTTGGACCATTTGCCCAAAGTTAAACTGAAAGCAGCCTTTGTCAGCTGTCTGCTGTCCTCGGAGGAGAGTCCAAAATTGGTGAAGTTCTGGTTTCTGGCTTATAATTAGCTCCCAGAAAATGATGACAGATCACCCTGCTACACTGAGGCCCATCTTCTTTTCCCAGGGACCTGACACTAAGTCCCTGTACCAGCAGCACACAGCTCTGTCTCTCGTTCTCATGCTGCTGGAGCTCGGGGGCTGCAGGAAGAGCAAACTGTGGCTGAGAGGAGCCTGGACCTCCTGGCCCTGCTCCTGCCCCTGCTCCCCTAGAGCAGAGTCTCCCGTGGGGGGGTGCGAGGTGCCCCATCTGGCTGAAGCCCACAGGCTTAGCTGTTGGAGGTCACTGAACCTCTGCTTGCATCCCTGGATTCTGGTGGAGCTCAGAGGTCACACTGTGGATAACTACCCGCTGTGAGTGTCTCAGAGAACCAGAGAGATGGCTTAGGAGCTTCTGATGATTCCTCCTTATGTCTTGGCTACTCTTCTTCACTTCAAAGTATTTAAGGCCATCTGCTTGGCCCTGGACTTTCTGGGGTGACCCTTGGATTGGGAGGGACCTCAAGCCCAAAAGTAGTCAAGTCCATTCACTGCTCACTCTGGTCCCAATTCTGGGAATCCCTCCCCAACACACACACACACACACACACACATACCCCACCTCCACATTCTCAAATTTTTATAAGGTCTTTCCAAAACCAAAGCAAAGCCTTGACTTCTGAGAGCACTGGGATCCTCCAGTGTCTGCAGTGCCACTCTCTGGCCACTAGCGACAGAGGCCGCCATCATTGTTCGTGTCAAGGCTGGAGGAAGGAAGTCCATCTTTTTTTTTAACTTTTTTATTTATTTTTGGCTGCGTTGGGTCTTTGTTGCTGCGCACGGGCTTTCTCTAGTTGTGGCGAGTGGGGGCTACTATTCGCTGTGGTGCACAGGCTTCTCATTGCGGTGGCTTCTCTTGCTGCGGAGCAGGGGCTCTAGGCGCATGGGCTCAGCAGTTGTGGCTCATGGGCTCAGTAGTTGTGGCTCACGAGCTTAGTTGCTCCGTGGCATGTGGGATCTTCCTGGACCAGGGCTCGAACCCGTGTCCCCTGCCTTGGCAGGCGGATTCTTAACCACTGCGCCACCAGGGAAGCCTGAGGAAGTCCATCTTGAAGACATAGTTTGACCCATATATGGATCATTAAGAGCGTTATGTGAATTGTATTTTCTTTGGTTCCCACTTTTTTTTTCATTTTAAGTTTTTAATGAAAGTTGTATATAAGAATACTTTATTCCTGATCTTCCCAATTGTTTCTCCCTTATATCTGCCCTTTTCCTCTCCTACCTGGCGAGATCGGCTTTACCTTCGAGGATCTTTGTGTGGTCTTTGTCCAGCTTTAGTCTGGTGATGACCACCTTGCTGGGGTGAATGCCCACATGGACAGCCGTGCCATTAGCCTTCTCCCGCTGCACTCGTTCAGTGTAGGTGACATAGTTCTTCCTGTAAACCTGGACTACTTTGCCAATTTGCCGCCCTTTGTAGTGCCCTCATACAACTGGAACTTCATCATACTTTCAGATGGGCATGGATCAGACACGGTACTTCCGTTTCAGCTCTTTAGAAAGCGGGGAAGACATAATTTCCTGCGAATGTGGGAAGGCACATTGAAATGCCTTTTCCAGTTCTTGCTTCGGTCAGCGTCACAAAGGGAATGAACTTCATTTGGGCCCCCGGCGCTTCAGCGACGGCCACAAAAGGGCTGGTGCACATTTCTTACCATATTTACTACATTTCGTTAGGACACAGCAACACAGAGTGAAGAGCACGACCTGGGTTTGAATCCTGGCTCTGCCACTTGCAAGCCAGCTAACCTTGGACAAGTAGCTTAATTTCCCTGGAGCCTCATTTTCCTCATCTGTAAAATGGGAATAATTATATCCGTCTCCAAGGTTGTAGTGACGATAAGAGCCAGCACGTGTAGAGCACCTGGCTTTTGTCTGGCACGTGGTAGGTGCTTAGTGAAGGTGGTGTGGACACCAGCAGTCAGGGTGTTTGGTGGGTGTCCTGATCAGGCTCCACCTCTCCCCATGTGAGGCGCTGCATCGTTCTCAACTTCCTGTTGGATGGGGGTGGGGGTTCCCCAGCTTGTCCAGGGGCCAACACTCCTCTGAATATCTGATTCCTGAGCTCCCACTGCCTGGCACCATACTTTGTTCCCCTGAGAAAGGCCATTGTCATGTTCCCTCCCACGCGGCTGGAACCCAAGCCCTCTGCTGGGCCCCAGCCCTATGGATGCATCGGTCCTTGGCCCCAGAAGCCTCCGGAACTCCTGGCTCCATTAGGATTAGCGTATGATGTATGTTGGGTGTTTTCCCAGACATTTCTCCCAAAATATCGTGACACAATTATTTACTACAAGAGAAAAAATTCTAGGGAAATTAGACTGCCTGGCTAGGAATGCTGATTGTTTTTCTTTCCTCTCATCCGTTTCTTAGGCAAAATAATCCGTTTCTAAACCCCAAGCAGCTATGATTCTAAATAAGCACATCCAGCATACTGAGCCTGATAAATGACAGTATTAACTCTGACTAGCTAGGGCCAGGCAAAGTGCCAGGCTCAAGCAGAGAATTTCTCTCAGGACCTCTTGAATCGAGACATCTGCTGTTACCTCTAGGGTAACTCAGCACTTTTATCAGGCTCTAAACAATCAATCCCTTCCACGCCATGCTGGAGGCAGCTGGTAAAGTGTGGGCCAGGGCACAGTATGATTTTTATTTCGGATGGAATGAATGTCTAATTGAATGCTTGCACAATTGCATTCCAGCCTGGAAAATCTACCTGAGGGTTTCACCACCAGCTGAGAGTTCTCAGAAGCAGGTGACACTCTCCACAATAGCAGTGGCGATTTCATGAAACTGAAAGTGAAGCTGAAGGTGGCTCCTGATTTGATTGCCCCTCCAGCACCTCTTGCTCATAACGCCAGTGACGGAGGAGAGACAGCTGTTGCCTTCCACACCACCTGCAGCTTAGTCACCCCAAGTGATGTACACATGCATAACCAGCCTCATCTCGAAATAAGGGAGGGAATCAGAAATGTAGTGAGGGGGTGTCTGCTTGCCGCCGCACCCCTTCTGCTTCCTTTTTCTTTTAGTCTATTGAGCTATTGTTAATTCTTTTCCTCCCACACAAAAATGATCACACTCATGTTCCTTTCATGGTTTCCAGTAGAAACCATACTTATTTTCCAGAATATTTCTCCATTTTTTCTTTGCCCTAAAGCACGAGCATTAAGTCGGAAGTGGTTCCAGATTCATAAACAAAGGTTTGTGACTTTCATAAGACGACAATGACTAAGTTCTTCCCTAATCAGAATGAGATTCTGAGTCAGAGTTTTAATTTTGCTTGTTGAACTATTGGTGTTACTGCTCTAAGAGTTTTTACATCAATTAAAACAAAAGTAACCAGAAAAGGATGTCCATATGGGGAGAGGCTAAGTAAACAAGAGAATGATCCACACCGAACGGCCAAGAACACTAAATAGCTATTAAAAAGGGTAGCCATGGGGCTGCCCTGGTGGCGCAGCAGTTGAGAACTTGCCTGCTAATGCAGGGGACACGGGTTCGAGCCCTGGTCTGGGAAGGTCCCACATGCTGCGGAGCAACTGGGTCTGTGAGCCACAATTACTAAGCCTGCGTGTCTGGAGCCTGTGCTCTGCAACAAGAGAGGCCGCCATAGTGAGAGGCCCGCGCACCGCAATGAAGAGTGGCCCCCACTTGCCACAACTAGAGAAAGCCCTTGCACAGAAACGAAGACGCAACATAGCAAAAATAAATAATAAATTAATTAATAAACTCCTACCCCCAACATCTTCTTTAAAAAAAAAAAAAAAAGGACAGGAAAGGACCAAGGGATCACAACATGCGTAGGGGGCAGAAACTGGGGGCACCTAGGTGGACATCCTTTGGGTGGAGGAGATCCAGGCATCTTGATTGACGGCTCCACCAGACTGCATCTGTTAGGGGAAACGTAGCTCCTCCAAAGCAAATTGGCGATGCTGTCACCGGATTCAGGGTGATACCTAAACAGCAAAACAGCACATGACCACCATGCCCTCTTAAAAAAAAAAAAAACAGTGTAGCCATGAAAATTGTTAAATTTTAAAAAAAATCAAATTACGTAACCTGATCTCACTTTTGTAGGCATAGAAGTACATGTGCATGTGTAGGTGCTCAAAATGCACAGAAAGGCGCCTGGGGAATTGCACAGGGAGCACCTACTGCGGATGGCACACACCAGGGAGTGGGAGTGCAGTTAGGAGCAGGTATGTTTCCTGGATTACTTCTATGTCACCGGATCTATTACAAGAGGAGTGCATCACATCTGTAATATATATGTGTACACGTACATACATACATGCGTGAGTAAGTATGTAAGTACATGAAGGAGAACAGTAACTTCAAATTTAGTTCACTTCCATAATGTTCATATAGTGGTATTACCACTCTCGGAGGCTGGAAACTGTTCCTCCTCTTTAGCTGATGGACTTTGGGAGCCTCTGTCTCTCCTTTACTGCAATGACTCCCACTTTGAACGCAGATTAGTATCACTCAGGAGCCCAGGCCACATTCTGGGCCAGTTAAGTCAGGATCTCTTCGAGTGAGACCAGCTCCAGCATTTTACAAGGCTCCCGGGGCAATTTCAGTGTGAGACCAAAGTTGAGAACCACTGCCTTCCTCTGTAAACCCCTCAAGGGTAGGGTCTGTGTCTGGTTTTGTCCTCAAAGCACCTAAGTTAGTGACTGACGTTGATATAATGAAGAGATCTGGACCCTCCAATATTCTCAGAGGGAGAAAAAAATCATAACAACCAGGAACTGACTAACATGTTAGAACCGTCTAAAGCACACAGATTCACAGTAACCAACAGAGAGCATCACACTTCCACGGATGCCCTCAGGGTCAGCTGACCGCTTGGATATGCATCTTTTTGTGTATACACACACGCGTGTACGTGCACGTGCGCACACACACACACACCCCCTGTGCTGGGTTTCTAGCCCGTCCCTGAATTTGGTACGCTTCTTTGGCCGGGTCATAGCCCAGGAGGGGAAAGTGAAAGCCCTCAACCAGCTGTGCCCTTCGTTGATGTCAGCAAGAAGACGACTGTAAAATGAATCTCTAAATCTCCGTTGAGCAGAAGGCCACCTTGGAAGGACCCTCGTCCTCCTCATGACTGCGTCCCATTTTTCCTGAGACATTTCCTAATCGTGCCTGGCTTTTCCTTGGAACTCATTAACACATACTCATGAAAAGAGAACTCTGAAAATTTGAAGTTCTTCTGAAATATCTGGGTTTTGTCTTGCATGTGGTGCCAAAGGCCTCTCCTCCCCCAGCACAGCTGGTGTTGCTGGCTTTGGCGGCCGCATCTAAAACCCTGTAGCTTTAGATGTTATCGATCCTTGGCCCACTAGGCCTGTTAAAAGGAGTCAACATGAGGGCAGAGGGTCCATTTTTATTGGGTAGCACACCTGGAATTATCCATGCTTGATACAGTGCTCTGAGCAGCCATGTGGTTACATTAATTGTCTAGCTGTCAGTCTCCTGACGACAAGATTTCAGGGGCAGAATGTCTGGTGTATGAGTGGATTATAATTCCATTGTAAATTTCCCTGCTAATATATTCATGAGGCACTTTTTAAAATAATTTATATAGCACTCTGAAGTTACCTTGTGTCTTTATTTAATTGGTACTCGATGCTTGTAATATTGCTCCATTTTCAAATCTTCTTAGGGTTCTATTGCTTTTTTTTTTTAACAGTTATTTATTTATTTGGCTGCGCCGGGTCTTAGTCGTCACATGCGGGATCTTTAGTTGCAGCATCTTTAGTTGCGGCATGCGGAATCCTTAGTTGTGGCATGTGGGATGCAGTTCCCCAACCAGGGATCGAACCCGGGCCCCTGCATTGAGAGCTCGGAGTCTTAGCCACTGGACCACCAGGGAAATCCCTTAGGGTGCTATTGCTTTTTTAAAAAATCCCATCAGGTCACAGTATCACAACAGATTTTGTGAAATCATATCACTTGCTGAACCTCTAAAATGTATGAGCTTATGTATTTTAAACTCAAGAAACTCCCCAATTATTTGGAACAGTATCTGCCTTTTACATCATTTAGGAGCACGTATATTTTTATGAGCTTACAATTCCAAACATAGGAAAAACAGTGGTCTTAAATCTCAGTATTCTGGAGGAAAACTACATTAAATCAGCCACGTGGAGTATTTCCTCTGTAACCGCGCAAAAGTTGCAAACTTTTCCTCAAGACGGAAACTAAACTTGAGAGAAAACCATGGCTCCCTTTGGCACATCTCCTCTTAGGGCAGCATCTTCTGAGCCACCTCCACCAGCTGGCGTCCCCTCACCCGGCCACACAAGTGTGTTTGTTCATATCAACTCCTGCACATGATCTGCATCATTTAATACATATATTTCCCGCTTTTTTCATTCATTTGATACTCTATTCATGGTTGGAGTGGCTTCTTGCATAGTAACTGCTTATGGAAACTTGTGCTAAAACACAGGTCTTCCCTTTTCCTCCTGGTTCTCTCAGAGGCTCTGCCTTTCTAGAAGCCACTGTCCATCAGCATCCAGCCCACCCCTCCCTTCCCCCACTGCACTGGTTTCCCTTTCTGGCTTTAGAAATCCTGGGAGAGGCTGGATGGGAATCAGCATCAGTGCCCCAGGAGAAATCCCCACACCCAAGGACGGGTCAGGACCGGCAGCAACACACATGTGGTGGCCCCCTTCTCTTCTTAGAATAAAGACATCACTCAATAAGCACCAGATAAGTAAAGGAAGGAAGAGTAAGCCAACAGTTAATCATGACTTTGCCTTTGTGGCCACAATTTTGCGTGTCTGATCAGCCCCACTTCTCTGTTGGTTCTGAAGCTAAGGCAGCTCCTCTTTTGTGTCCCTACTTCTCCTTCAAGGGAAACGAAAGGATCCAAGATGGCCATTTGCTCACCTGGGCCAGACATTTCGCGTACGGCACCTGCGTTCATGCTCAGCACTGCTCTACCTCCAGAGGGAAGCGGTAAGGCTGAGAGAGGCCAAATGCTTTCCTAAAGCCATCCAGCAAGCACGTGGCAGAGCCAGGATTCAGCCCAGATGCATCTGATTCCAAAGTCCACATCCCTCCCCTCTATCAGCTCAAGTCACTAAAGGGGGAAATGCAGTGAGTGTGCCAGCCTTAAACCTGCATGTTAAATGAAGGTTTAACTGACAGGCAGCCTAGTAAGAGTTACCAGTACAATTCACAATGCTCTGCATTAAACCAGCTTTAATGCTTGTATTACACAGGCAAAAATAAAATTAAATCAGAGCTTTAGTTGTTCAGTATTTTACTTTCAATTATGGTTTGTTTGTTTTCTTTCCTTTTTCAATGCTCAAATTTTCCCTAATTGTAACTAAGGGTAACGGAATCAGCATTTACTGTGCCTTTTTAGGAGCTGAAGTTCCTCCCCAGTTGATGAAAGAAAGTTCTTCTTTACCAAAGAATACCAGGTAACAAAAGTAGAAGAAATGATAGAATTAGGAAATCATCATTTTGCAACTCCCTATGAAATAACTCATTCAGGCAAGAACCATCAATGACTGCTACAACCACTGGGTAAAGTTGTGGGGAGATGGAAGAATCTTCGGTCATGACCAAAGTACCACCCCCATACCTGACTTGCCAATTTTTACTTTTACCAAGAAAAGCCCTTGTGCTCAACAGCTCAACCAAGGGAGCAAACTTGGCATCCCTAACAATGGTACACCTGGCATTGAGCCTCCTGATATGATGCAACAGGAAGTACTCCATATCACCTATGGAGTATTTTCTCCGCCTACAGAGTGCTTAACCTGCACTTAACGAAGTCTTTAGTCCTAATTTCAATGCACAGAAAATTCAATAGCTAGGGCATCAAGGTAATGACATGACAAGGAGGCAATTAGGCACGTGGGACGTTCTACAAGACAAACAGCCTCGTCTCTTCAGAAAATCCATATGATAGTGGAAAGCAGATCAATGGCTGCCTGGGACCAGGGGCAGAAGGGGAATGACTGCAGCGGGGCACAAAGGAGTTTTTCAGGATGATAGAAATCTGTATCTTCATTGGGGTGCTGGTAACATTGATGCATCTGTCAAAATGTATGAACGTACAGTTGAAATGACTGCAATTTACTAAATTTAAATTATACCTCAATACAGTTGATTTTAAAAACAAAAGCAAAATATCAGTGTCACACAAAAAAGTGAGACAACTGGTCCATATTTAAATAGACTAAAGAGCCATTTTAACCAGATACAATAAGAGAAACTTGGCAAATCTGGGCTTGAAAAAAAAAAAAAGAAAAACCAAGGAAGACACTTTGGGAATAACTAGGGGAATTTAAACGTGGACTGGCTACTACATCATACCGAAGACTTTTGAAAATTTCTTATGGCTGTGTAGGACAATAGTCTCATGATTAGAAGATGACTGTTGAAATGCATAGAAGTGACCTGCCTGTAACTTAATACTCAAAGATATATGTGAATATGTAGAATGATAAATCAAATATAGCAAAAAGTTATCAATAGTTGAATTTGGTCGTGGAAGTTCACTGATAGTCACTGTACTAGTCTTTCAACAATTCTGGACTTTTGACATTTTTAATTATGAAAATGTGCGGAATGGTAAATGCCATTTGAGTGGTGATGGCCCCTGTGGTTTGCAGTCAGTCTTCAGAAATTTTGGCTGCTTGGTGAGATGTTTTTCATATCAAGAAGTCACCCCCTTTCCATTGCTTCTCCTGAAGGCTCCCCAGGAAGACTTTTATGGAGGATTCTGTGACCTGGAAAGACTTGGGTCTCCTCCTACTGGGTCACATTATTGTTGGGAAAATATGGGTGAATGGTTATGTTATTATTTAAATAAATATTTCAATAAGACTAAAAAGAAAAGATAAACTCACTCCTGGAGTTTCTTCATGAGAGAGGAGAGGATAGAAGAACATAGGTTAAGGAGCTTTTAGTACTTATTTAAAGCTGAATGGGAATATATGTAATATGTACCTGAAGGTGTGAGTTCTTCTAAAACTTCAACTGAACTATGTGATCACTAGGTTTCTACCTGTTTACGATGGTGATGTCTATGATGTTACTTGGCCAAGGAAAGTGATCACTATCTAAATTCTCCTCCTCCCAGAAAGTCTAGCTCAAATTGTTTCTCCTGCACAGTCTTTCTAAGCTAACGCAACCTACGCCGATCGCCCCCTCTCCCAGATTTCCACCTGCTCTTGTCCTCTGTCTCATCCTGTGAATCCTTAGTCACCCACTAGATTATCTAAATAGCTTGTTGCACGTTTGCATCCTCTTCCCCCAAAGCCAGGACTGGGTTTGAATGGGATGCCCAGCCCTGATTCTCCCATCATATCTGTTCCCACCTCACATATCCATCCATACTGTGAGTGCTTTGAGGGCAGAGGCCATGGCTAAGCACCTTAGTATTTCCAGTGCCCTGCAGAGGGCCTGGTCCATAAATATTTGACAAGTGAGCAATCACTTTCTTCCCATCCCTACTATGGTCCAGCGCACAAGGCAAGGCATGGAAGAGTTTCCCCTTTAAAGTTTCCTTGTTGAATGGATCAAGTTACCTGGAATCAGGAGATTTGAGTGACAAAATCTCTCTCTCTGTCTCTGCCTCTTCTCATTTTCTCTTCACCCTTGGAACTCAGTCATCATATTGGCAAGAATCTCAGGCCACACAGAGAGGCCACAAGTACAGTCTCCAGCAGGTGGCCGTAGCCGAAACGCCAGTCAACAGCCAGCATCAACCAGCAGACATGTGTATAAGTGAGCCTTGAGTCGAGCCAGCCTTTGTCTTTCAGCTGAGACCCCACACATGCCCACTATTCCCTGTCCAATCCCTGACCCACAGAACCTGCGAGCACAATAAACAGTTGTTTGATGGCATCACTTGCGGGGGAAATAGGACGCACAGCCGCACTAAGTGGGACATTTTCTTTGCTTCTCATCCTTCTCTACTTCATCTAAAAACAGGAGTACCTCAGGTAGGATTGCCAAATAAGTTACAGGATGTCCAATAAAATCTGAACTTCAGATAAACAGCAAATGATTTTTTAAATTATAAGTATGTCCCCAATTTTTCATGGAACATACCCTAAAAGAAAGTCTTTATTGTTTATCTGAAATTCAAATATAACTGGGCATCTTCTATTTTATTTGCTCAATCTAGTAGCCCTAACCTCAGGTCTCCGCCCCAGGTCCTCCTCTATCTACACTATCTACACTACACTCTACCTCCTCTATCTACACATCCAGTCCAGCCCACACCCTGACAACTCTCAAATTCATATCTGCAATTCACAACTCTGCACTAAGCTCACACTGAGACATCCAGCTGCCCACTTGAAATTCCGCTTTCATAAGCTCATAGTCATCTCAACCTAAACAGAATTGTTGATTGCAACCTCTACCCGCCCACCCAGTCTTCAGCCACTCTGTCTTCGCTTCAGTGAGAGACACCGATATCAACCCAGGTGTTCAAGCCCTGAGCTGAGAGTCAGCCTTGACTCCTCCCTGTCGTGGACTGTGTACCCAATCAATCAACATATTTCCAACCTGTCTGTGTCTCCATCTGTCCACTACATCCCCTCTGGGTCAAGCCCCTCTGGATCCCCTCTGGATCAAGCCCCTCTGGATCCCCTCTGGATCAAGCCATACTCTTCTCTCTCTTGAATAACTTTCCTGGCTACTAAGTGACCTTCCTGCTTCCCTCTTGCTTCTCTGTAACTCTCCAGAATGCAATCTGTACACAGTAGCCAGAAAGATCTTTTAAAGACAGATCATGTAACTCGCCTACTAGCAGCTCTCCAATTGACCCTCACTGCACTAAAAATAAAATGCAAATATCCTGCAAGACGCTTCCTGATGTAGTTTGTACACCATTCTTTCAGCAGTTCACTGACCTTTCTGCTCCTCAAACATGCTAAGCTTCTTCCTCCCTTAAGACCCTTGGAATGTTCTGCCTAAAGGTCTGCATGTGGCCGCTCACCCTTGTTATTTGTACCTCAGATCTCACATCACTTCCGCATTAGGCCTCCTCCCCCGCCTCCGCTGACGCACTCCCCTCTGGTGGCCGTCAGCCTGGGTTATTTCCACCCCATGCAACCCCTCCAATGCCCCCTTTCTGTTTTGCCTGAACATCCTTTACTGTCTTTTCACTTTCAACCTTTCTTCTTTGAAAATAGCACAGAGCCAGATTCTATTAATTTCTTATTAGTATTAATTTGTTAATCTGCTCATTAGCATATAATTTAATATATGGTTTAACCGCCCACATTTATTGCAATAGCTCTTTACAGGGAGTTATTTCTACCACATAAATCTTAGTTTTCTATTTATCATGCATTTTTCATGCTTCTTTTTGCTCATTTCCTACCTGCTGTATATTTTTTTATTCTCTTAGTTTCTTCTTTTAGTTTGAAAATTATACACTTTATTATCTTAGAGGTTACCATTAAAACTCTAAACTGTGTGTACTCAACAAAAACCTGGAGTTAACATATTACTCTTCCCAGAGAACAAAGCAAGACTCTCATAATCCTTGCATGCTATACACCACCAGTCATGCTATTAACGTGTTTTTTTTTTAATTTTTATTTATTTATTTATTTTTGGCTGCATTGGGGTCTTCGTTGCTGCGCGTGGGCTTTCTCTAGTTGTGGTGAGCGGGGGCTCCTCTTTGTTGCGGTGCGCGGGCTCTAGGAGTGCGGGCTTCAGTAGTTGTGGCACGCAGGCTCCATAGTTGTGGTTCGTGGGCTCTAGAACACAGGCTCAGTAGTTGTGGCACATGGGCTTAGTTGCTTCGCGGCATGTGAGATCTTCCTGGACCAGGGCTCAAACCCGTGTCCCCTGCATTGGCAGGCGGATTCGTAACCGCTGGGCCACCAGGGAAGCCCATGATGTGTATTATTTAATTCCACCTTATTAAAACTCCTTGAATTTGCTTTCTTGTGTTTTACAGCTAGCGCTACTTTGGATTTTCCAACATGCTGACTAGTTTCTTTGCCTGTCTTCACTTTTGGTCTCCAACTCATTCCTTCCGGTCCTGTTTTCTTCTGCTGAAAAATATCCTTCAGTCGCTCTTCCACTGAGGTTTTGTGAGAGGTAAGCTCTCGTGGTCTCTATGACTAAAATGTTTTTATTGCACCTTGGATCTTGGGTATAATTTGTGCGTAAGGAATTCTTTTCCCTCAGCAGTTTGGAGGTGTCATTCAGGTTGCTGCTGTCATCCGTTACTGCTAAGTCCGCTGTCGAAGTATCAATGCTCTTTAGGCACATGACTTTCTACTGGTTCTGAAGATTTTCTCTAGGCTGCTGCTGTTCTGTCGTTCTGTTCTGCTGTGTCTGTGTGAGGACATATTTGTACCTATTCTGTTTAAGACTTGGTGTGCCCCTTCAATCTAAATGCTCACCTTTTGTTTTTCTTTTTATTACTGTGACTCTATCCTACATTCAAAGGAGTGCATGGACTGTACACGTACAGATGTAAGCGCAGTAAAATAAACACCTGTGGATCCACCAACAAACTTAGGAGACAGAGTTTCACCAATGTCTCAGAAGCCCTCGTGTGCCCTCCCCTGACCACACTCCCTTCCTCCCTCCAAGAGGTGCCCGTACACCTAACTTTTATATCAATAATTCCCTTGTTTTTCTTGAAGGGTCTACCACAATTGTATGAGTTTCTACCCAACATGTTGTTTAATTTTGCCTATTATTCTACTCTATATTACTAGAATCATATATTCTCTGTACTTCTGTGACTTACTGTTTTGTTTTTTTTTTACATCTTTATTAGAGTATAATTGCTTTACAATGGTGTGTTAGTTTCTGCTTTATAACAAAGTGAATCAGTTATACATATACATATGTTACCATATCTCTTCCCTCTTGCGTCTCCCTCCCTCCCACCCTCCCTATCCCACCCCTCTAGGTGGTCACAAAGCACCGAGCTGATCTCCCTGTGCTATGCGGCTGCTTCCCACTAGCTATCTACCTTACGTTTGGTAGTGTATATATGTCCATGCCACTCTCGCTTTGTCACAGCTTACCCTTCCCCCTCCCCATATCCTCAAGTCCGTTCTCTAGTAGGTCTGTGTCTTTAATCCTGTCTTACCCCTAGGTTCTTCATGACATTTTTTTTTCTTAAATTCCATATATATGTGTTAGCATAAGGTATTTGATTTTCTCTTTCTGACTTACTTCACTCTGTATGACAGACTCTAGGTCCATCCACCTCCTTACAAATAGCTCAATTTCGTTTCTTTTTATGGCTGAGTAATATTCCATTGTATACATGTGCCACATCTTCTTTATCCATTCATCTGATGATGGACACTTAGGTTGTTTCCACCTCCGGGCTACTGTAAATAGAGCTGCAATGAACATTTTGGTACATGACTCTTTTTGAATTATGGTTTTCTCAGGGTATATGCCCAGTAGTGGAATTGCTGGGTCATATGGTAGTTCTATTTGTAGTTTTTTAAGGAACCTCCATACTGTTCTCCATAGTGGCTGTACCAATTCACATTCCCACCAGCAGTGCAAGAGTGTTCCCTTTTCTCCACACCCTCTCCAGCATTTATTGTTTCTAGGTTTTTTGATGATGGCCATTCTGACCGGTGTGAGATGATATCTCATTGTAGTTTTGATTTGCATTTCTCTAATGATTAATGATGTTGAGCATTCTTTCATGTGTTTGTTGGAAATCTGTGTATCTTCTTTGGAGAAATGTCTATTTAGGTCTTCTGCCCATTTTTGGATTGGGTTGTTTGTTTTTATCTTATTGAGCTGCTTGTAAATTTTGGAGATTAATCCTTTGTCAGTTACTTCATTTGCAAATATTTTCTCCCATTCTGAGGGCTGTCTTTTGGTCTTGTTTATGGTTTCCTTTGCTGTGCAAAAGCTTTGAAGTTTCATTAGGTCTCATTTGTTTATTTGTGGTTTTATTTCCATTTCTCTAGGAGGTGGGTCAAAAAGGATCTTGCTATGATTTATGTCATAGAGTGTTCTGCCTATGTTTTCCTCTAAGAGTTTGATAGTTTCTGGCCTTACATTTAGGTCTTTAATCCATTATGAGCTTATTTTTGTGTATGGTGTTAGGGAGTGACCTAATCTCATTCTTTTACATGTACCTGTCCAGTTTTCCCAGCACCACTTATTGAAGAGGCTGTCCTTTCTCCACTGTACATTCCTGCCTCCTTTATCAAAGATAAGGTGACCATATGTGTGTGGGTTTATCTCTGGGCTGTGACTTACTGTTGTCATTCAGCATTATGCTTTTGAGATACATTCTTATTAATACATGCAGCTGTAGTTCACTTATTTTAAATTACTGTAGAGTATTCCATTATATAAATATACCAGGAAATAAATATTTATGGAGTGAACGGATATGTGAGTAAATAAATTTACCATTACACACAGCCCCATTCTGATGACTGAATTTTGTTCTGAACATCAATTTTTGAAGGAGGCAAAGATTTCTTAAACAAAACACAAAAACTTTGATAATAAAGGAGCTGGAAAGTAGTAAAATGAAGACACCTATTCATCAAAAGACATTATTAGCAGAGTAAAAACAGAACCTGCATATTGGAAGAAGCATTTGCAATACATGCTCAACAAAGGACTCACATTTTGAATAGGAAAGAAAAACAAAAAGACTCCTTCAAATTGATAAGAAAAAGAATATTCAGTAGAAATAATGAACAAAAGACTTGAACAAACTTGACAAAAGGGGGTATCCAAATGGCCAATAAACATCTGAAAAGTACTCAACTTCATTAGTCACCAGGGAAATGCAAACTAAAATGATAATGTGATGCCATAATACACCTAACAAAACAGCTAAAACAGCTAAAATGAAAAACACTAAATACTGCAAGGATATAGTGCAACTCAGCCTCCCACATACTTCTGGTGGGGCTGTAAATTTGCAAAACCATTTTGGAAAACTGAACATAAACTGAATGAAACCTTAAAATATGTTTACTCTACAATCCAGCAATTCTACTACTAGGTAGAGACTCAGCAAAAATGTAAACTTATTACTTTCAATGCAATCTTAATCTAAGTGCCAGAAGGTTATTTTGTGGATATCAACAAACCAATTCTAAAGTGTATATGGAGAGGCAAAAGACCTAGAATAGCCGACACGATGTTCAAGGAGAACAGCAAAATTGGAGGATTGACACTATCCAGCTTTAAGACTTACTATAAAGCTACAGTAATCAAAATACTGTGCTATTGGTGAAAGAATAGACAAATAGATCAATGGAACAAAATGGAGAGCCCAGAGACCCACACAACTATAGTCAACTGACCTTTGAAAAAGGAGCAAAGGCAATTCAACGGAGAAAAGATAGTCTTTTCAACAAATGGTGCTGGAACAACTGGACATCCACATGTAAAACAAACAAACAAACAAAGAATCTAAACCCAGACCTTATACCCTTCACAGAAATTATCTCAAAATGGATCATATACCTAAATGTAAAATGCAAAACTATGAAACTCCTAGAAGATAGCAAAGGAGAGAATCTAGATGACCTTGGGTCTGGCAGTGACTTACAATAGATACAACACCAAAGGCATAATCCATGAAAGAAAAGAATTGGTAAATTGAACTTCATTAAAATTTAAAACTTCTGCTCTATGAAAGATGAGAGGATAAGCCATAAACTTGAAGGAAATAATTGCAAAACACATGTCTAATAAAGAACTGATATCCAATGTATGCAAAGAACTCTTAAAACTAAATGATAAGAAAACAAAAAACCTGAATTTAAATTGAGCAAAAGGGAATTCCCTGGAGGTCCAGTGATTAGCACTTGGCACTTCTGCTGCCAGGGGCCCGGGTTTGATCCCTGGTGGGGGAACTATCCCACAAGCCACACGGCTGGACAAAAAAAAAATTGAGCAGAAGATCTGCACGGACACCTCACCAAAGAAGATATATAGATGGCAAATAAACATACGAAAATACGATCAACATCACAGTCATTAGGGACTTGCAAATTAAATAACAATGAAATATCACTGCATACTATTAGAATGCCTGAAACCTAAACCACTGGCAACACCAAATGCTGGCGAGGATGTGGAGCAACAGGAACTCTCACTCATTGCCGATGAGAATGCAAAATGCTAACAGCAACTTTGGAAGACAGTTTGGTGTTTTCCTATAAAACTAAACATACTCTACTACAAGGACCAGCGATTTCACCCTTTGGTATTTACTCGAAGGAGTTGAAAACTATGTCCACACAAAAACCTGCACACAGATGCTTATAGCAGCTTTATTCATAATTGCCAAAACTTGGAAGCAACCAAGATGCCCCTCAGTAGGTGAATGAATAAACTGTGGTCCATCATGACATTTATTCAGCAATAAAAAGAAATGAGCTATCAGCCATGAAAAGATATGGAGGAACCTTAAATGCATATTGTTAAGTAAAAGAAGCTAATCCAAAAGGCTACATACTGTATGAGTCCAACTATGTGACACTCTGCAAAAGGCAAAACTCTAGAAACAGTGTTCCCAGGGGTTAGGAGGGAGTGACGGACAAACAAGCAGAGCATGGAGACTTTTTTTTTTTTTTGCGGTACACGGGCCTCTCACCGCTGTGGCCTCTCCCGTTGTGGAGCACAGGCTCCAGACGCGCAGGCTCAGCGGCCATGGCTCACGGGCCCAGCCGCTCCGCGGCATGTGGGATCTTCCCGGACCGGGGCACGAACCCGCATCCCCTGCATCGGCAGGCAGACTCTCAACCACCGCGCCACCAGGGAAGCCCCCATGGAGACTTTTAAAGCAGTGAAACTATTCCGTGTGATACTATAACGATGGATATGTGTCATTATACTTTTTAAAATACCCACAGAATGTACAACACCAAGAGTGAACCCTAATGTAATGAGCTTTGGTTGATAACGGGGCCATGTAACATCATCATCATCATAACAAATGTACCACTCAGTGCAAGATGGGATCCTGGGCAGGCTCTGTGGGCTGGAGGTGGAGGCAGGAAGCACATGGGAACTCTCTGTACTTTCTGCTCAACTTTGCTGTGAACCTGTAACTGCTCTAAAAATAAACGTTATAGTAGATGAGCCTGTAAAAACTGTCCAAGTATGAGTCTGTAAAACTTCATTTATTTAAATCATCCACGATGATTTATCCTTATCCCAAGGTTGACTTGGAAATTGCCTTAAATTTGTGTCATCTTCTTGTAAACCTCCAAAAAGACACTATAGACTACAGCTTTTTGTGAGTGATAAATGGGAAGAGGCAGAACTTCCTGCCCAGTCTGTGTTTAAGATGAACAATGAATGATAAAAAATGATAACGTGGAGTGATAAAAAGGGAAATCATTTTCTTAAGGAAGACCTTGGGTGCAGTGGCAGATCTGACAGCTAGAACCATTGCTATGCAATCCAGTTCTCATTCGTTTCTAAACTTCTTTCCCTTCTTTTTTTTTCCTCTCTCTCTGCAGGATGTTTAAAAGTGTTCCAATAGCAACAAAAAGGCTTTTAAATAATTCAAGCGTAATGCTACTTGTGTCTCTTTGAGATTCATCCCACTGTCATCTGTGTCTGTCTTCGTTACCTCTGGAAAAACAAACATCATTCAGGGACCAGACCCAGGCTCAGTAAGCTCCAAAGAGGTACAGCCACATGCCTGAAGTTACCAGAGAAAGAAAATGCAGAGAGGGGGCCTAACACTGGCCACCAGTGTATAGATTTTAGGTATGAATCTACTACTCACTGCCCTGGCATTTCCCCAAGCTGGCCCTTTGAATAAATGCTAACTAAGTCCAGATAAACGTCAGCTAACGTGTTACCCATGCCCGATGGCCACATGAGATTCAGTAAGCGTTGTTAACCAGGAGACAAAAGAGAAGCATCCTTTCTATCCAAAATCACTTTTTAAAACAAATATAATCTTGTCATCAACCTGCCAAGCACTCATACTTTTGATATGTCTTTTAAAGTTATTTAGGATTTAGAGTTAATTGTAACAAAAATCTCACAAATACTTGGATAATAAATTCCAACAATCATCTGTATTTTCTTTGCCTAAACCTGGTTTTCCCCTGATGAATGAATAGAACGCATCTTTCTGACTCACCTACGACGCCGCAGGGGCCAAAGCTTGCCCCAGCTCTGGTTAATATCCTGACTCAGCGATCACACTGCAGCCAAAATGACTGGAAATGCACAAATGATCTAAAAAAACACTTTAGTGGCCTCCCATTTTGTGCTCTTACAGCAGCGCCCTCGTAAGCCCTGCAAGGAGGAGGTTGAAATGGGTGTTTGGTAGTCAACAACGGCATCTGCCCCATGAGGGATGCAACAGGACAGAAGGCAGAGACTTCCTACAAGTCTCTGGGCTTAGTATTGCAGAAGCCCAGGCCCTTAAAGGCTTCTACAGGATTCCACAGACAGACACAATGCCGTCGTCAGAAGCACGCATGTTGCCTCTTTATAATGCGGAGAGGATTTGGGGTGCGCAAAAGATCTTTTGCAGAAGTGGGGAAGTGGTGAAAATCGGGCTTTCCTTTATTCCTAGGTCAGAGTGAGAGTCTCTCGGGCTGGAAGAGGGTAGAGGGGAGCCCGGCTGCAGACCCGGAGGGGAAAGGCCAGGGTATCTTCGGGAAGGTGCACTCTCCAGCCTGGCCAGACGCTCCAGAGGCCTGGCCGGCCAGGCTGTCCACAATGATGGCCATCTCAGCAGTAACGAGCAAGGACGGGTCATCGGTGATCAGGTGACCCCAGCCCTCAACTCCCTTTTATCTTCCCATCACTGTCGGCAAAACCACACAATGCCTGATGCGCAGCTAATATTCAGAGGTATGTTTTGAATGAATAAAGAAAGAGAAACTCTGCCACAATGAGTTTTTATAATGGACACTTTTCTACCAAATTACCTTAAACTTCTTTGTCTCATCTGATACACAAAACACAAAATCTCTACTAATAAATACAAACTGGCCCACTTAGTAATTTCCTCTGTTCTGCAGTTTTCAGATCCCGCGCTGTGGCTAAAACCATTTTCTAAGAGGCTCTGGCCCTATCCTGTTAAGTAACGCCATATTTAAGCAGATGTATTATATAATGGTTTTAAAACCAAGTGTTTTCTGCGCACACGAAGAGAAAAAGACGTTCGACCTTAATTATCGGGGCTCTGGGTCCCAGGGTCTGGTCAGCAGAGGGGGATGGAGCAGAGAAAACCTCCCTCCACCCCCACCCCGCGACATGTGGCTGGAGGGTCAGCGGGTCCCCCACGACCACCCCGGCTCCGACACCGGCAGCTACCAGTGGGCAGTTACGGGGTTTTAGCCCCATTAACAAGCTGGAGGAGAGATGCATCACGCCCACAACAGGTCTGCTCTGACCCAGTGTCTCCACAGATGACCACCCTGCTCTCTTCCCCTGTCACAGCCTCGCCTGCTGCTCTGCCCTCTGGTGCCGTGCCGTCATTTAAAGCGATTAGCAGGGCATCTGACGCACTCGGAAGATCACAGCGAGTGTTGTCAGCCAGAAGCCCCATCAGCGCTGCCAGCAGCTCCCGCTCTCCTGGGAGGGATTGTGATTCATTAGGGAGGATGCCCAGCCCGCCTTAAGGAACTGGGAGTTCGTGTGTTGGCTCCGCTTCCCGTTGCACAGAAAACAGGGGCCGTGCCCCACTGCCCTAGCCCCCAGACCTCGCCTGGCACACAGGCAGGCCTTCCCTTCCCTAGAAGAGGAGGCCCAGGGCTTCACCACTGCACGTGTGTTACTACCCGAGTCATCGTCTGGTCCATCCCGCTCCTCCCTCCAATATGAAGGCAGAAAAAGTGATGTCTGCCTGCAGCCCAGTGAGCCTTCCTCGGAAGGGGCAAGGGGTGGGCAGCGTTCCCTCTCAGCCCCTCCCAGTCAAGCAGTCTTCACACTCCTCCCCATCAGTCACAGATTCCTTCTGGAATTCCTCCAGGCTGGGGCAAGACCCAGCAGTGTCCCCCAAGCAGGGTTGCTGAGAAACTACAGGGCTTCTTTAAAAGGCCAAACCCTAAGCCCCCAAGAATGGCTGTGCCTTCCTGGGACTTCCCTGGAGGTCCAGTGGTTAGGACTCCGTGCTTCCACTGGAGGGGGCACAGGTTCGATCCCTGGTTGGGGAACTAAGATCCCACGTGCTTCGAGGTGCAGGAAAAAAAAAAAAAGGTTGTGCCTTCCTGAGGTAGAGACAGCTAGCTGCCACCCAATACCCCTTCTATTTTTCCTTAGTGACAGAAGTGCAGTATCACTAGGGGTGCCAAAGACACCCAGAGAAAAGACTACATTTCCCAGCTTCCCTTCTAGCTACGTGTATCCATCCATGTGAGTAGTGAGATACAAATGCAAGTACTGGGTAGGACTCTGGGAAGATTAATAAATGAAAGCTAGGTCATCTGAGACACTCCTTCCTGCTCCCTGTAACTTAGATAGCTGGTGCTCCAGCAGTCATCCCGGACCACAAGGAGGACCCTGAGGATGAGAGCTACACACTAGCTAGAAGGGCAGAGAGGTAACAGGTTCCTCGGTCTCAGATGGCCATGGAACTACCATTCCAGCCCAAGGTAGCCTACCCTGGACTTTTTTTTTTTAATTAACAGACTTTGTTTTTGAACAGTTTTACAGAAAAACTGAAAGTTCAGAGAGCCACATCCCCAATGGTTTCCTTTGCTATTAACACCTTGCATTGGTGTGGTATATTTGTCACTATCAATGAACAGATAATGATAACATTATTATTAACTAAAGTCCACAGTTTACATCAGGATTCATTCTTTATGTTGTACATACTATAAGTTTTGACAAATGATAATGACAGGTATCCACCATTACAGCATCATACACAATGGTTTCACCATCCTAAAAATTCCCTGTGCTCTACCTCTTTATCCCTCCCTCCCCCACCCCCTGGTATCCCTGACAACCACCGATCTTTTTACTGTCTCCATAGCTTTGCCTTTTCCAGAATGCCATATGCTTAGTATCATACAGTATGGAGCCTTTTCAGACTGGCTTCTTTCACTTGGCTATATGTGTACGAGTCTCCTCTGTGCCTTTTTTTGTGGCTTGAAAGCTCATTTCTTTTTATTGCTGAATAATATTCCATTGTCTGGATGTACCACAGTTTATTTATCCATTTACCTACTTGAAGATATTGGGTTGCTTCCAAGTTTGGGGATTTCTTTAATATGAGAGGAAACTTCTTTTTTATTTAAGCCACTGCCATTTTGGAGTTTCTATTACCTGTAGCCGAAAGTACTCCTAACTGACATGCTTCCCTTCAAGAAAGACTGTCAACCAGGCCAACTGAGCCTCTATCTACCCTCCCAGCTGGGTCCTCCCCCTGGTGTGCTGTGTCTTCTGCTGCCCCAGTTCTGCCTGGGGGAGGAGGGAGGAAATCGATAAACTCAGAATCCCAGGTCAACAGAAACTTATAGGGAGGGAGGTTTGTGGGGAGGGGACGTCGCAAAAACCCCGTGATGAAACAGCACGTTCTGCTTACCTCTCCTGGGGCAAGGGCTTCACTAAATCACAAGCAGGACAAAAAATGACTGATTTTTGGGCTTCCCTGGTGGCGCAGTGGTTAAGAACCTGCCTGCCAGTGCAGGGGACACGGGTTCGAACCCTGGTCCGGAAAGATCCCACATGCCGTGGAGCAGCTAAGCCCGTGCACCACAACTACTGAGCCTGCATGCCACAACTACTGAGCCCACATGCCACAACTAGTGAAGCTCGCGTGCCTAGAGCCCATGCTCTGCAACAAGAGAAGCCACCGTAGTGAGAAGCCCGCACACTGCAACGAAGAGTATCCCCTGCTCGCTGCAACTAGAGAAAGCCCGCCCGCAGCAACGAAGACCCAATGCAGCCAAAGATAAATAAAATAAATAAATCCATAAAAAAAAAAAAGCTGCTCTCTCTGCCTTGACCCTCTCTCAGGTCAGCCTGCATAGGTTCAGCTCATCAGCCTCCAGGGTGGGGTCTGTCCATACCCCTACTGTCTGCGGTGGCAAACAGCGGCAGACGAGGTAGGAGAGCACACACGTGCGCACACACACACTCACACCCTTTGGAGTTCCTTCTTCTGTGCTGTGCTGATGCCTTGGTGTCCATCAGCTGCTTTTGCTGCCCTTCAACATGGTTTTCAACTCTGCTGCGATCCACAGCCTTCACTGGACCTCAGCGCCAATTACAATTCATTTTCAGCTATGTTCATGGTACATTTTGTGTAATACTTCCCTTTGTGTGACATGTTTTGCTGCTATTTTCCCAGACACTTTTAGCACTGTTGAAAGTCCTCCTTTGTGAAACTAAATAGCCAAAATTAAATTACTGTAGGTGCTCCTCCCACAGGCACTGATCTGGGGCTGAAGAAGATGTTTTGCCCATGTATCACTGTGTGTCTTGTCAGTTTGTACCGGAACAGTGACACCCTCACCCAAACCAGCTGGGAGCTCGTACACAACATTTCGTTTCATTCACTTTACTGAATCCTAATGTGGGCCACTGAATGCCCCTTGGCAATCCAATGGGAAGACTGTCTATTGAGGACAAGGGACTGAGTCAAGAGGTATGACTATTCCTTGGGTGAATTTAGTTTGTTCAAAAGGCTGTTTGAACATTGCTAACACTTGAACATTTTGGAACTGCTTACCCAGCAGAGTAAAAATAAGAACCCAATTCTATAACTGTACAAAAAATACTACCCACAGGGCTTACAATAAGATCTTTGGTTTGAATTCAAAGTCAAAATTTAGCCTCAATAGCTTTGTTTTTCTTGCTAAACTACTTGACATTGTCAAATGAATCCATATTCCAGGGGGAAAAGACTCAAATCAAGCTTGGTCTGAATGAAACATATTTGAAATAACTGGAAAGTAGTGCAAGGGGTTAGTTACCTTTGGGTGTAGAGGGGATGCAAACTACGTGAATAGGGGCCGAATGAAGTGAAGATTTTCACTTTATGCCTTTTCACAGGTTAAAAAAAATTCTGAACCTTAGGAAAATATACCTATTCCAAAAAATAAAAACTGGAAAACTCTGCTACCTCAGGTATATTGACTCTATCCATCCATGCAGAAAGTTCTGTAAAGGGTCCCAGTGAGGGAAGGAGAGTAAGACCCTGAAGCTGGCTGGAGGACACGGGAAGAGGTGTCCCTGAGGTTCAAAGGGCAGAGACCAGCACCTGCTGTGATGTGAGGTCAGCAAAACCATGCCCTGTGTTCTTATATGGCAGTCATGCCTGTTAAAGTGTTCATGTGCTTAAACTTTGTTTAATGTTGAAACCTGCCATCATATCAAGGAGACTCTCCCGTAAAAGGAATCTGAGTGAATGATGCTTGTGAACATTAGGAAGTGGCTCAGCTACTACCTCAGTCGTTCATTGGTGTTCACATGTGTCCATCTTCTCATTCTGCAAATGGACTACAAACTAGGGTGGTCCTCAAGAACATGAACAGGAACCTGGTGGCAGTTCCCAGTGGAGAAAGGAACATACTGCTTCAAACTACCAACCCTACTCTACATTGAAAATAATACAAAACTTGCAATATTTAAAAGAGTATGTGGAGAATGATACAAAAATCACAAAAACTAGAATTTGGGTTTGTGTGTGTGTGTGTTGATGGGACTTGAACACAATTGCATCAGGGAGGTGAACTGGTGCATATGTTGACAATTCTGCTTTTCAAAAAAAGTAACGGGAGATAATATCTCTGGAACGATATACAAGGAACGGGTAAAAGAGGGTTGGCTTCAGGGGAGTGGCTAGAGACTCAGAGCTAGCAGAGAGATTTACCTTTCACCTTGTATCCAAGGGAAACCTGATACAAACTTGATTTCAAAAGAAACAGGAGGAGGAAGTCAGTCTGCTAGCAAAACAAAAGCAACCCATTGCTAAAGAAGAGCCGAACTGCGGCTGGCAGGCGCTGCTGTTGACACGGCCCCTGCCCTGGCACTCTAGCCGTCCTTGACTTCCAGGACAATGCGCTCCCCTGGCTCCCCCTATGCCTCTGACGTTCCTCCTCGGCCCTGCCATGGGCTGCTCCCCTTCACCCACCCCTGGTTCCCCCAGCTCTGCCACCGACCCTGATGCCATTCTCGGTTACCCTCCCTCTGGTCCCCCCAATGTGCACCTCATTTTGGACAAACACATTCACTCCCCAATCTCTTCCCAAGCTTCAAAAGGTGCATCCTAGTGCCCCAGGATATCGGCTCATACACCCTGCAGGCCTCTCAGTTTCAACGTTCACACCTCCCGACGCATCTAAAAGCCAAGGGAAGACTCCAGGGGCCTCACGGAGGAAGCCCTCTGTGGGGCGCTGTGCTGGGTTGGATTAAGGCAGGAACCTGTGTCCTCTTCCATCCTGTACCTCCAGCAGCTTGTACCTGGTCACCATCCCCACAACCAGTGGTCCAGGAACGCTAGTGCTATTCCTACTGCCCGGGGACCATGGCTGGCGAGGACGCACAGCATGGAACGTGCCTGCTTAAATCTACATTCAAGCTGCTTTTCACACTCCAGGTCCCCAGCCACGCGGAGACCTGTCCCCTCCCGTGAGTGCCAATCTGTGCGGAGGACAACCAGAGACCCATCGGCAACTGTTCCCGCGAGCTTGACAAAACCTCTTCAACACACAGGCACTGTCTGACGCACAAAAAGAAGGAGCGGGCGGAACGTTAAGATGCACGTGGCCTGTTCTAAACCTCAAGGAAATCGGCCTGGATCACCGTCCTTGTCAGCTGAGCCTTCCAACAGCATCAGAAGAGTCTGTCGTCAGCCCAGGGCCAGCCTTCCCGGGAGCCAGAGGAAGCTGGCAGCTCGGGCCACCGTGTCCACTGTGCTGGGGACGAGGGACCCAGGAGCCCGATGCCGGCGGGAAGGCCGGCAGCCCAGGAGCTCCGGCCGGCGCCCGAGTCCGGACACGGAGCCCTTGCTGCTTCCCCGGGGCCTCCGCGCTCTCCCCTCCAACAAGTGGACACGGTGGCAAGCAGCCAGCCTCCCAGCCTGCGTGTTCCCTCCGCAGACACGGCGCACGAGGGGCGGCACGGCTTCGCGGCTGAGACAGTCCAGTCTGCAGCCCGACGGCCTAGGCCTGACTTCCGAGTCTGCCTCTTACCAGTCAGGCAAACTGGGGCAAGCTATTGAACTTCCCTGTACCTCAGTCTTCTCATCTGTAAAGTGGGGGTGATGGGCACAGGATTTACCTCAGAAGGGTGTGAGGTGTTAATGTCACCGGCAAAGCCCATTCACAATTCCGGAGAAATAAAGATAGAATCTGGATAATAAAATAAAGTCTAACCTTTTCTTTCTCTTCCTCTGTGCTGAGTCTAGTGTCACTGGCTCACAGGTGGGCCACGTGCAGAGGCCTCGCACCCGGCCCTGCACTCCCGAGTTCCCGATGCGTAACAGCTACGCCGACAGCTCAGCTCCCGGCTGTGCGCTGACACCTCACGTGACATTCAATCCAAGATGGCGGCGGCGGGCCGTGTGCAGAGAGGCCGCAAGGGCACTGGAGCGGGAGCGGCACAGCTGCGCCTGCGCCCGAGAAGAACCCCACCCCCTTCCCCCACTGCCAGACCCTATAAAGCAGCCCCGCCCATGGCCGTTTTGGGAGAGTGGGGAGAGCATATCCTCTGGAGCGGGGCTCGCACCTCCCTGTTCTTTAATCAATAAAGCTTTCCTTCGCTTCTGCCCTAAATTCCGTCTTGTTCTATTGGCACAAGTGACACCAAGCAGGAGGACCCTTGCCGGGACCTGACTTGAAAGTGTCGGTAACAGCACATAAAGCGTTACTGAAAACTGTGCCTAGTTCTATGCAGCATATAAGTACACATATAAATATAATACATATGCTATGATATACTATTATCATCATATTGTATCACCAGATAAGCCGACTGAATGCTGGTGACGGGACAGCTGATGGCACAAAGCTCTTAACGTTTGCACAAGCTAGCCTGTGGAGTAGAGAGAGCGCAGGAGCGGTGAGTAAAACAAGGCTCCCGTCCCCGTGCTACCACATCCAGGTTATGTAGGCAAAGCACGTCATCTCTCTGAGCCTCAGTTTCCTCCTAAAAGTGGAAATAACAGCTTCACTGCCTAATTCACAGGGCTCCTCTGATGGCTGAGTGAGATAGCATCCGTGAAAAATGTGCAAAGCCTCCAGAAAGCTACACCAAAGCAAAGGGCAATTACCAATAAGAAATTCCTTTGCTTCTAGGGATCTACCATGTGGGCGGCGGGTCGATGACCCAGGAGCCCAGCTCCGTCAGTCTTGAGGCTCCTGTTCCCTTCATCTCCCGACCCGGGGTCAACATGGGAGGGATAGAACAAGGCGGCCAAGACCTCAGCCAAGCCTCATCCGAGACCCCATGGAGGGCAGAGAACATTCAACCAGCCGACAAGTGCAGGGGGCGGGGGTGGAGGCAGGAGGTGGCCCGGCTCCTGTGACATGGACCGCGCAGGGTAGGGTCTCACAGGATCTGAGAAGAACATGCAAACAACCTTTACCCTTAATGCTTCCATTTAAGGGACTGTTTACAAACATCAGACTTCTGGTTCCCGGATAAACTCAGCATCAGCAAGATCACATCCTCATCAGGACCAAGTGGTCTCGCGAAGCCATATCCATGTAACTCCTCCCAGCACAAACAGACTAAGAACACGTAAAATTCAAATGAACATAATCTGATCTCTCACAGCCATCAGCTGTCCTGTGACCTGGATGTCCCCCCAGCCCACTTGTGCTGTAATATTCTGTGACTCTAGTCAGTGTCACTAAGAGCAACAGAGGCAATGAACAGTTCGTTCTTTCCTTCATTTACTCACTCACTTGACGGTATCCATGAAGCACCTACTACGCGCTCGGCGCCCAGGGTGGAGGCGTGAAGATGTCAGAGGAGGCTCCATGGAGGAAGTGACATTTGCGTTTGCTCTTGCAGACAGGCTAAGAGCTTGATGGGCAGGAGTTCCAGGTGCAAGGAACACATGAATGCGGGCCAGGAAACAGGACAGACCGACCGTGTTTAGGGTCGATGAGTAGATAAGGTCTTCTAGGAATCGAGAGAGGATTGTGTCCGGGAAACTCGGGCTGCCAGTCTAGATAGGTAGGTAAGACTCGACCATGCCTGACGGGGGAGGACCCCACCTCGCCACCTGCCCCTCACCTTCAACAGGCTTGAAGTCAGCCTGCAAGAGATCAAGGAGGACGCAGAAGGACTGGAGGAAGGCAGAGCATCCTTCCTTCCGGGAAAGGATGGAGGGAGGGAGGAAACAGTGACGTTGACAGGCTGCTTTGACGAGAGTGAGCACAAGTGTTCCTCACTTGGAATGCTCTGTAGCCCTGGGTCCTTACCATCATTCTAGTGGGTGTTCAGATTTGCAAGTCATTGTGAGAGAGTCACGTGACTGCTTAGTTTTGAGCATCTAAATCTGTAACCACTTGAATGACTTTACTTGTGAACCATTCACGGGATGAGTATTCTTACTCACACAGACACTTCTTCCCAAAGCTGGGATGTCTGGGAGCCAAGAGAAGCTGACCCTGGGGCCCGTGATGGGCCTCTGAGACCCAAGTGAGGGTCTATGGCAAAAGCCCCCGCATCCCACCCCAAGTGCTCCTAAAACAGAATCACAAGTGAGCACGTTGGCTTCCTAAAGTGCACTGGGGATGGGGACAATGAAGAAAGGGGTCTATGGCTGCCGAACTGTCCCCTGCATGGGGAGTTGTGAGGACCGATGTGGTTCTAACTGTCCTAACTGTTCAATGCAGCCGGATCATTCAAGCGACCAGGGCCTTTCTGTCTAAAATTGTCAGTCAGGCGCCTCCTTCTTGCTTGTTCATGGGACTCAGTGTTTTCAGTGCACCCAAGGAACAGTAAAGGGAACCTGGTGAAGTGTTCATTTTTTTTTTTTTACCTTCGGGAGCATGAAATTGAAAAACAAGAGTGCTGTGTTTTGTGCCGAAGTAATGATGAGGCATCACCTCCTCAGAAAGATCCAGCGAAGCTGTTCAGGTAGGTTGTGTTGAGAATTTGAAATGCTACTTGAAGTATATTATTTTCTAAAAGTTCCTTTGCCAATAAATGCTGGGCTTTGGATGGAAGAATCTAAAAATATTAGAGCTGGATTAAAGGAGACGGACAAGACATGATAGTTGAATAGCATTATGTGACTGGATCTCCTGCCAGAGGGAAAACATGCCATAAAGAACATGACTGGACTCTACCCGGTACTCTGTGGTGACCTAAATGGGAAGGAAATCCAAAAAAAGAGGGGATATATGTATACGCAGAGCTGATTCACTTTGCTGTACAGTAGAAACTAACACAATTGTAAAGCAACTATACTCCAATAAAAATTAATTAAAAGGGCTTCTCCAGTGGCGCGGTGGTTGAGAGTCCACCTGCCGATGCAGGGGACACGGGTTCGTGCCCCGGTCTGGGAAGATCCCACATGCCGCGGAGCGGCTGGGCCCGTGAGCCATGGCCGCTGAGCCTGCACGTCTGGAGCCTGTGCTCCGCAACGGGAGAGGCCATAACAGTGAGAGGCCCGCATAACGCAAAAAAAAAAAAGAAATGATAAATAAATAAGGTTTTTGACTCTAAAAATTCCACTGTTATAACTTAGATAAATCTAATACTTCCTTTTCCTGAAGAAGACAGTAACTGGGTGAGAAAAGGGGAAATGAAACTCCATAAACAGGTCTGGAATGCCATCCACCACACTCTGAGAAGAGCCTGGGATTGGGAATAGTGATCAAAAGGAACTTTAGTTATATCTGTACTGGTTGAAGTTTTGTAATGAGAACATCTTTTTGTATTACATGTGTGAATAAAAATAAATTAAAAAAAAAAGAACATGACTGGATACTAACTAGACCCTTGTCAAAATCATGATGAGATACCTCTGCACTGTTGGTTCCCAAACCTCCTCGGAGCTTCCCAGGTGAGATCAGAAGAGGCAGACCGCCGCAGATTGGCAGACAGCAAGTTCAATAAGCAAGGGGACTTACTTACATGGCTTGTCTTGGGCGGCTGCAGGATGCGTCGGTCTCCACCCCGCCCTCTGGAATCTTAAAAGTTTATCCAGAGGCCTTAACTGGGCTCAGTCACATACACAGTCCAGATGGTCTCAACAGCACGTCACTGTCTCAAGGCTGCATCCTGGGGCAGCTCCTGGGGGGCGGGGAAGGCAAGCTGAGGGCACATTCATTCTGAGGACAGGGGACAGGGTGAAGGTCCTCAAGCTGCCCGAGTCCAGCCGTCGGGGCAAACCAGAGGTCACATCTTCTTGGCGACCTCCTCCAACACTCCACCCCCAGTGACTGGCTCTCACAAGCTCACACGCCCCCCTCTTCCACAACGTGCCCTGTGTGGTCAGCTAGGGGTCTCACTAGCAGGCAGGCAGTCTCTTTGGAGGCGATCTGGTTGCACTGGAGGAGATGTCACAGCATCAGTACAGACACGTGCAAGAGAAAGCAGGGATTAAGACAATCATTCCCCACGTCAATGACAACGCTTTCCACAGAGAGCCTCATGAATGAGCCATTGATTGACTAAGTCTCCTCGGCTGGGGGGCGTGGACCACTTGGGGCATCATCTGTGTGCTCGTGTGATTTGATAAAGATGCTACAGTAGCAGGCTCATCAGGTAGGAACACACAGCCTTCTCTTTGGACAATAGCACAGGTATCTCTTTGTGTCCAAGGCCATTCTATTTTTGGGCAGCTTTTCTCATCAGAGACATACCATGTTCAGTAAGGATGGGCTTTGACAGCTGTCATTCGAGGCTTTCACGTCTGCTAAACCCATATCCTAATTCAAGAATTGAATACAAGCACTTCCCTGGTGGCACAGTAGTTAAGAATCTACCTGTCAACACAGGGGACATGAGTTCGAGCCCTGGTCCAGGAAGATCCCACATACCGCGGAGCAACTAAGCCCATGCGCCACAACTATTGAACCTGTGCTCTAGAGCCTGCGAGCCACAACGACTGAGCCCATGTGCCACAACTACTGAAGCCCACGTGCCTAGAGCTCGTGACCGGCAACAAGAGAAGCCGCCGCAATGAGAAGCCCGCGCACCGCAATGACGAGTAGCCCCCGCTCGCTGCAACTAGAGAAAGGCTGCACGCAGCAACGAAGACCCAACACGGCCAAAAATAAATAAATTTATATATAAAAAAAAGAATGGGATACAGAGTCATAGTTCCTTCTGCTCTGCCATGCCTGGCAGCAAGGTGTGTACGGGGTAGGGCCCCAGCTCTGGGTGCAGAGAGAGTCAGCTTGAATGTGGGCTCAGCTATTTACTAACTCACTACAACCAGGGGGCTTACACAACAGAGATGGGTTGTCTCCCTGTTCTGGAGGGTAGACTGTGAGATCAAACTGATGGCTGGGCCAAACAGCCTCTGAAGATTCTAGGGAGGAATCTGTTCCAGACCTCTCTCCAGCATCTGGAGTTCCTTGGCTTGGGGGCCCATCACCCCAATCTCTGCCTTCTTCTCATGGCTTTCTCCTCTCTTCACATCGCCTTCCTGCTGTGCATGTCCTTCCGGGTCCAGATTTCCCCTTTCTGTAAGGACACAGTTGTACTGGATTAGGGCGTGCCCTAGTGACCTCATCTTAACTCGATTATCTCGGTAAAGACCCTGTTTCCAAATAAGGTCACATTCTGAGGTTCTGGGGCTCAGGATACCAATACATCTTTTTTCTTTTCTTTTTTTTTTTTTGTTTGGCCGTGCTGCGTGTCATGCAGGATCTTAGTTCCCTGACCAGGGATCAAACCCGCTCCCACTGCAGAGGAAGCGTGGAGTCTTAACCACTGGACCACCAGGGAGGTCCCTGACATATTTTTTGAAGGAACA
Organism: Globicephala melas; assembly: GCF_963455315.2. Lineage (NCBI taxonomy): Eukaryota > Metazoa > Chordata > Mammalia > Artiodactyla > Delphinidae > Globicephala > Globicephala melas. Next base: position 4,698,183 of record NC_083331.1, on the reverse strand, counting down.
CATTCAACCCATAACACTGTCTTTACTAACAGAATTTGGGTGTTTACTGACTGTCTTAGAGCCCCAGTTTCCCCCATGTCAGATATGTATTGATTCTTAGGGTTTCGTATTTAAGGAGCCCCAGGGTTTGCCATGGCCTGCCTTTGCTATTGTCTCGCTTACCTTTGAAGGTGGAAGCCCCTCTGCATCGCTCAATCATCATTCAAGGTATGTAGTGGCCTTTGCCACTGCTCGGTGTGAGAACCCCCTTCCAAAGCCTGGAGTGAGCCTTCGCCTTACAGGTCTGGGTAGGAGGCAGGGACCACCTACCACTGCAGATGCTGAAAATGCCAACTATTTACTTTCTTGGCCTCCCTTGTAGCTGTGCAGCCGCAGCTGGTGCTGTCAGCTCACCAGTCAGCTCACCCAGTGACTGAGTTAACTCAAAAGCCTTTTAATAAACCTCCCCCCACTTTTTTTTAACTAAATCAGCCAGAGTCTTTTCTATTGCTTGTAAATGAAAGCCTGGTTGGATACACCATGCAATCAGATGCTTCATTAGGAGAATGGTAGCAGCTTCCAGAGGGCGCACGCAGTGGGATGATTGGCATGGGAAGCAAGACACGACAGCGTTTTTCAAATCAGAAAGACTTGGACTTAACTCTCAGCTGTGCCACTTTGCCCGCTGAGAGGCTGTAAGAAAGTTAACGAACCTCTCTGAGCTTCATTATCCTCATCTGTCGAATGGTGATGATAATAATGAGCTACTTCATAGAATCATTGGGGGGATTAAACGAGCAAGTGCACCTAAGACTTACTGTACGTTATGGTTAAGTGTATGTGTCAACTTGACTGGGCCCTGGGGTATCCAAACATTATTCTGGATGTGTCTGGGAGGGTGTTTCTACGTGAGATTAACATGTGATTCAGTAAACTGAGTAAAGTAGATTGCCCTCCCTAATGTGGGTGGGTGTCATCCAATCAGTCGAAGGCCTGAACAGACTAGAAAGGCTGACCCTTCCTTGAGTAAGAGGCCGCACTGCCTCGAGCTGGGACATCCATCTTTTCCTGCCTCTTGGGCTCAAGCTGGTATACTTGCTCTTGGACGTTGAGACAGCAGTTTTCAGACCAGAGTCACACCATCAGCTCTCCCGGGTCTCCAATCTGCTGACGGCAGATCTTGGAACTTCTCAGCCTTCACTATCACGTGAGCCTTCCCTCATTCAGGAGCTCCTGCCAGTGAACACCGCAACGAAGAGTAGCCCCCGCTCGCCGCAACTAGAGAAAGCCCGTGCATAGCAACGAAGACCCAACGCAGCCAAAAACAAATAAATTAATTAAAAAAAAAAAAAACCCAACAAATCCATGTGAGTGTTTCCAGGCAAAATCTGTTTATATAAGTAAGCCTTGCTGTTAACAGTGTTCTTCCTTTTTTTTTTTTTTTGGCCACACAGCCAGGCATACAGGATACTAGTTCCCCAACCAGGGATCGAACCCGTGTCCCCTGCCGTGGAAGTGTGGACTCTTAAACACTGGACCGCCAGGAAAGTCCCTGTTCTTCTGATTGAAATAGAGAATGCTGGTAAGAAATGGCAGTAAGTGTTTTACAAGTGTAACGCATTGGTCCTCATGAACATAAAACGATGCTCAGAGGAAATCATGCTTTACAATCTGCAAAGGAAGGAAGGCCACTTCCTCCCGGTCTCTGGGGTGTTTGCCTCTTCTGCTCAGCTCTGCGATCTGCACTCTCCGCTAACTTCGTCAACACCGTCACGTCTGGGTCAGCGTCTTATTTCACCTCGCAGACCCCCAGAGTCCCACCCACAAGGCGGCCCCCAGACCACTTGCTGGATTGAGTTCCCAGAGAAGGAATGTCATCCAGACACCACACCCTTCAGCACAGGGCCTTGCCTGAAGCAGGTTCTCAATAACCTGCAGGTAATTTGAAATCATGGGAGTCACTGCAGAGGTGCTCTTCACAAAGAGATGAGGGAAATCGAAAGTGAGGATACTTGGGAGTTTGGGGTTAGCAGATGCAAACTATTATGTAGAGAATGGATAAACAACAAGGTCGTACTCTAGAGCACAGGGAACTATATTCAATATCTTGTGATAAACCATAATGGAAAAGAATACAGGGCTTCCCTGGTGGCTCAGTGGTTGAGAGTCTGCCTGCCGATGCAGGGGACACGGGTTCGTGCCCCGGTCCGGGAAGATCCCACATGCCATGGAGCGGCTGGGCCCGTAAGCCATGGCCGCTGAGTCTGCGTGTCCGGAGCCTGTGCTCCGCAACGGGAGAGGCCGCAACAGTGAAAAAAAAAAAGAATACAGAAAAGAATGTATGTATATGTATAACTGGATCACTTGGCTGGACAGCAGAAATTAACACAACATTGTAAATCAACTATACTTCAATAAAATAATTTTTTTAAAAAAGGGCTGATACCTATTTTGCTCAAGTAGCCATGGTCTGGAGAACATTCTCTTTCCAATTCACCAAGAGGAAAAGAGCCACCTTTGACAGTTTGATAGAGGGCGCCCAGAATGTCTTTTGGGGGATGCTGTCATGTATGGGAGAGTCTCACAGATGCTATGGAGCTGAATTGGAGGAGGACACGTCTGGCCCTAACAAAGTTAATTTTCTACTGGACGGAGGTACCCGAGGGCATCCAAACATGAGGGATGACTATGTTTCATCCGGGTTTAGCAAATTTCTACTCTATGCTGAGATGTCTGCTATCACAACCCAATCATCACTTACATCATTTCACTCCTCCTTGAGCTCTGGCTAACTTAATGGTGTTTGGAAGATAATTGGGGATTTTTTTCCCCTATATCACATCTTTCTCATGGAGTGTCAAAGTAGCTTGAGATGAATTTTAACAAAGTCTTTCAAAGTATCCCTCCTTTTGGAGACAGATCAAATGGTAAGAATAAATTATTAATCACACAAAGTATCTTCCCACTGTAAATTTGAATTGGTAACTTTGCATAATGAGAAGTTAAAGTTGCAACACATACAAGGGAAAAAAGCTACTCGAGCCCCACATTCATGACTAAAGAGTCATCTGGTCTTTCCTATTTGCTCTTTTGTTCACTGCCACCTTCCACGCTACTTATTTTAATCCATTTCTTTAAATGGATATTACTAAACTTCAGAACTTCCCTTCACCTCAACACAAGCAAAACAAATTTATTTCCTTCTGTTCTAATTGATTTATTTTTCCATCATTCAAGTTTGCTTTTCATAGGTCGCATGTGAAGTACAGCATGACTGCAGCATGTACAGTTGAGCCATTTGGATCCCGTCCATTCTTCTAGAACCTCACTGATAGGCACATGAATTAAATCATTCTGCAGTTGGAGGGCAGAATTAAAGTCGAGCCCTGACCGGAAGGAGAATGGGTGGTGCCAATGGAGAGACACTCAGGAATTTCAAGACAGAGTGAGGATGGCCGGGGGTGGGGTGGTGGTGAAGAGAGACCAAGGATGCTGTAGCTCCTCCCCCCTTGTGAGGATGGAGGTGACCCTCACACTGATGATGACACCTTGGCGGTAAGGCAAACCCACCAAATGAAAATGCATAGACTGTCCTGTCCACAGCCACCTACGTTTTCAGTGTTCTGCCTAATGTTTCAGGAGTTCTGCCCCCGTCAGCAATATAATGACACCCAGGCCTCTGAAGGCTCTGTCCTCCCGGTTCTGCAGGGAAGAACCTGGCTCAGGGCCCAGCTTCCTCTCTAAGGGCTTCCTCGGGGCCCAGTCAAGCCCAAATCCTCAGATCCACCTCCCGACACAGAAATCTGACAACGTTCCCCCCGTAACTGTCTCCTGATAGCTCCAGCCTCCCCTCTTCTATGTCCAGCGCTGCTATCTCAGGACCATTACAGGCATTCTCCAGGCACCTGACCCTCAAGAGACCCCGCTGCCATCAGGAGAGACACTGAGGTCCCCATGAGACACAGAGGCCAGGTGCTGTGCAGGGCCGGATCTGGGGACCAGAGAAGAGAAGCAGCTCTGTGGCCCTGGAAGTCAGTTTTTTGTGATGCTGAGGACGGGAGAACCCCTTTCTGCCCGAGCCCCTGAGGCTGCTACTCCCTCTGGCACTGCCCCATGACTCATCCTTTGGCCCCACTGGACCACACTGGGCTGGATCCTGGCAAGCGCAAGGGCCCTTCCCGTCCCCAAGCTCGCTCACGTGGAACAGAATCATAGGCTGCCTTGGGGCGTCTCCTGTGCTGTTCTGTAGCTGTTACATTATGACTGACCTTTTCCTCATGGGATGTTTGATCTCAGCTCCTTGAGGGCAGAAGAGCCCTGGCACCGGTGCCACCTGGGCACGCTCTGGGCGTGGCAGCAGTTAGGAGGGCCAGTTGCTCTCATGTCCACGCCTCAGTGTTAAGATGGGTGGTAGGAAGCAGGAATGGCTGATGATGGGAAGAACTCCTTTTGTGCTGAGAGTATGCAAAGAACAAGGAGAATTAGGCACGTTTTAAAACACAGTGGAATCCAAAACGATCCCCCCCAAACAATAACAAAAGATAATGGAATCCAAAATATACTTGTTTTCTTATTTGGATACACCTTTAGATGTGAATGATCTAACATTATTAATTCTTTATGTCATTTTGGCTAGACACCCCCCAACTATAGGGAAGGGTGGTGTTTCCATCACAGGTCTGGACACAGTCAAGGGTAATGGTCTGCAGTGGCCAGAAGCTGCATGTGTCATTTCCTGTCACCGCTAATAAAGAACCTTCAACTACTGAGAACACCTCCTGTCCTCGTTCTGCAGAAGTGGCAAGTTGTTTCATTGTAATCTGCCACGGTTGTCCTTGGCACCAAAAACAATGTAGTCACTCACTTATTCATCAAATATTTACTGAAAACCTACCAGCCTATGTGCAAGCACTGGGCTAGAAGCTTGGAATACAAAGTCATAAAATGCAGCGACTGCCCTCAAGCAGTGGTCCTTCCAATGGGGGTGACAAACAGCCTCATGAAAAGGTTGGGTTGTAACACAAATGCTACAGGAATAGAGGAAGACTCAGAGGAGGCACCCCGGAGTTGAATGTAGCATGTGACTCGGGACTTGAAGGATCTTTTAGGTGGAGAATTGGACAAAATATTCAAGGGAGTAGTTCGTGCCAAGGCAGGGAGGCATGAAAGTACCTGGTGAAGAGTGAGAAAGTCAGAGCGTTCTGTTGGAATCGATCGTCAGCTGTGTGTGCGCATGCGCGCGCATTTGTTTTGCAAGGAGGGGATGATGAGCGTGGAGAGGTGGCAAATAATCTTGATTCCATGCCTCATTTATATTTTACCCGGCAGATAAGGGGAAACTAGCTGAGTTTTTTCAGTCATGGAAATAAGATGATCAGGGTTGGTTTTAGTAAGGTTGTCCTGGTGTGACGAAAGATTTAGAGACAAGAAACCAGAGCCTCGCCCACACGCTTGCTTGCCCATCCAGGCACGAGCTGTAAAAGCCTGGATTAAGGCAAAGTGATGCTTTAGAGAAAAATAGGAGAGAGAATTGACAGACTGGGTGCGCCATTGGTTAGGGTAAAGGAGACAGAGAGGGATGGAGAATTTTCCGGCAACTCCAGGAAGGGTGCACTTACTGACAATGGGAATGCTGGAAGGAGGGTTGTTTTTTTAATACTGGTGGAGAGGATAAACTCCCATTTACACCAATAAATAATAATGTTATTCATGTCATAATTTTTTAGCATCTGTGCACAATGAACCCCTTCCGCTGAAAATCACATGGTGTCAGTTTCATGCCCGGGGCAAAGTGCCCTAATTAAAGACATCCTGCAGTTACTCAAATCCCTTTCCTCCTCCACAGACTGTCCTTTCTCCCACACCAGATTCCCTCTGCATCAACCCCTCCCCGCAGGAGCCACCAATCAGAGTTCAGACTGGGGGTAAGCCTGGAGCAGTTCTGGGCTCTGGTGCAAGTATGATTTCTATAAAAAGACATTTAAAAACAAGGAGCAATGTTGCCATTTGCCTTTAATGGAAAAGTGGCTAGCAGTTACAGTTTTAAAAAAATCTTTTATTAAAAAAACAACTATCCAACTTCTAGGCAATCACCGTTTGAATTTTCAGAAATAAACATACACTTGAAAACTAATAGTTTGTATAAAAATAAACTCTGAATGTGTGATTAAAAAGGGTGACCCCCAGTCTTCTCAGCTGCATGAATGCCTGATAAAAAGGGGACGAGTCCATCCAGTGCAGATGGGTCTACCCCAGGGTGGAGGGGGCCTTGGCCTTGGAGGAAAGAGCTTGCTTGAAGCGCCTCTTCAGGTCCTGCATGTTGGGAGAACGTGGCCGGGGGATGATGGAGACTCTCCTCCTCTCCCCACCGAGGCTGTGCAGCTTGCTCACTTCTTTGCACAGATGCTGAAACACATCACAGACATCTTCGTAGTTTTCACTGGTGGAAATTTCCAGGAACAGGCTGCCCAGCTCGTTGGCCAGTTGGATGCCGTCACGGGTCTGCACCTGTCGGGCGTGCAGAAGGTCCCCCTTGTTGCCCACGATGATGACGGGGGCTTTAGAGTCGGGGTGGACCTTCCGGATGTGCTGGTACAGGGGGCGGATGGACAGGTAGCTGTCATAGTCCGTGATGGAATAGACCAGCAGGAAGCCCTCTGCCCACTGCACGCACTTGGACAGGGAGTCGACTGCCGGGCTGAGGCTGTCTTGGACCTGAAAAGAGCAAAGTGAGCCCGGATCAAGGAAGCTCTCGGTGGGAGAAACTGGAAAGAACATCAAAGCCACCCTTGAAAAAAACGTTTGAACAAGAAATCACTAAATATAGTTTCAGATTCTACCCAGCTTCTGCAGAAGGAAGCTTTTGATATGGCAACAGCCAATTCTCAGGCAAGCTCCCTTCCTGGGTTATTTTATTAGCTGTTACCAACACATTATTTTAACCCCCTTGCTTGGCAGGTAGCCTGTGATGAACCAGTCTGTGATGACTTCAATGAGAACTTCAACTCAGGATGGCGCAATTTTTAGGGAACTAACTCAGAATAAACAGAACTTTGAAAATAAGCCAAGATAAATATCTATTCCCCAACCCATAAAAATATTTTTAGCATGTCCTTCTTGAGAATGTTACAGAAACAAATTCCTTCTTTCGGTTCTTCCACAAGACCTTTCCTCCCTAGAAGGGAGAGCAATTAGTAACTTGTTAATCAAGTTACATTCCTGACGGCTTGCCATGGGGTTATCTGATTGGAATTACTGAGAGGAACAGCGAGAAACAGGAGCGCTTCAGCAGACCTTGCTAGGGGAGAAGACCCTCTCCAGAATCCCACCCCCATAGTTTTGTTCCGGGTTCCAAGGCTGAGCTGCTCCTGACAGAAGTGGTGAGACCCGTGTAACCAGTGATGCCCGGCCAGGGCTGCGAAGAGAAGCTAAGCATCTCTTCCCCTTTCCGAGGTGGCAGACAGCAGAAGGCGGCCTCTATAACAATCCACTCTCCCCGCCCCCCATCGTGGACGGTTTCTAACACCCCAACGACTGGCCCCACCTGGGTACGGCACACCCCTCCATCTGAGCGCGTAACAGGCGTGCCCAGACACCTGGCTCGGGCGTCTGGAAGCGGAGGAGCCGCCTGCTCTTGGCAGTCCTTACCTGGATGCCCCCGGGAGTGTCCTGGATCTGCAGGGAGAGCTGGTCTCCCTCCACGCACACGAGCCGCGAGTACAACTTGCCTGGAGAATGAAGGAGACTTGAGTTTTAAATTCTCACACTCTCCTCAGGAAAAAGAAAATCAGAGCATGCAACCTCAACAGAACGAAACGAACCTAACCTGTGTTCGGCTCATAATCGCCAATGAATCTCTTGGTCAGGAAGCGCACAATCATTGCTGAAAAGGAAAGGAAAATCAGCTGAAGGACTAGGACGAGACGGTCAAACCGGGACTGTCTCGGGGAAATGGGGGCGTGACGGGCCGCAGTACCGCGGATGCTGCCTGCATCCCCAGGCTCCGCAGGGTCAAGGGTGCGGCCGCGGCCTCCGCGGGTTTTGGGGCGGGTGCGGCCGGGGGTGCGCTACGCGCCGCACCGGCACCCGTTCTCCAACAGGTGCCCGCCGGTGAAGGCTCAGGAGTGCAAGGTCCGGGGAAGCGGCGGGAAAGCAGGCTGGCGGGGGAAGGCCGGCAGCGGCCTGGAAACGTCCGGGCCCCCCTGCGCCCTCCCCTCCGCCGGGAGCCCCCGCTTTCCCCGGGGCGCTCACCGCTCTTGCCCACGCGGCCGGCGCCCAGCACGGCCAGTTTGATGTCCTTGGGCAGGAGGTAGTCGGAGGAGGACTCGGGGATGGGCGCGAGCAGAAAGTGTCCGGACATGGTAGGCGGCCGCATGAAGCGCGCGGTCGAGCGCGGGGCTACGGTGCGCGGGGACCTCGGCCGCCGGTGCGGCGAGCCCGGCCGGCGGCTTTTAAAGGGCTGGGCGCGCTGGGGGCCCCGCGGCCGCCTCCGGCTCCTCCTCTTCCCGCCCCTTCCAGCAGCTGCGCGGAGGGGGCGGAGCCGGAGAGCCCAGGGCACCGTCACCGCGGCGCACGCACCCGCTTGACGCGCTCTGCCGGGGGCCTACGCTGCTCCGGCCTCCGGGCCCTGGAGATCCGGCCTCTGCTGTGCCTGCGTAGCCCTGGCGGCTCCCTCCATCCTGCAGAGGCGAGACCGGAATTATGAGAGAGATCAGAATTATGAGCTGGGGGACGAAAGAAAGGAAAAATGCAATCGGTCGGACGTTGCCGCAGCAATGGGAAGGATAAATTCCTGGCGAATGTTGCCCTTTTTATTTTTGAAAGGTGCTGAGGGGTGACATTATTAGGATAAAGAGCCCTGACTTAGTATCAGTATAAGGGAGTTGCAGACACTGTGACCTTGCTCCAGATTTGTGAAGGCCCCTTGGGGACAGCCATTGTCAACAGCTCAGCCTCCGAACCCAGCCCCTGGCTGCTGGTGCTGGCTGAGCTGACTCATTAGCGAGCACTCAACAAGCTAATTGAGAGCTCTGGCTCCGGACTAATCCTCCATCAAACACCGTCCTATGACTTGAGTCACGCCTTGGCTTCATCATTCAAGTACTTATTTCTAAGTGTAAAGCGGAGTTTAGGGTGGGCGTGGAAGTGGGAGGAAGAGGACACAAAAGCAAAATCCGGCCAGTCTTGGGTTTCGGGAGCCCACAGTGGCAAAAAGGCAAAAAAGGCTTGGGATTCTGTCCTTGCAGGTTAGACCTTCAGGCTTCTGCCTCCTGTGCTCCAGCCTCACAGGTCCAATTGCCTCTTAGACAGGCCCACCCTCACTCACCCCTTTCTCCATCTTGGTTGTATCAGTTAGCTTTTGCTGCCTGACAAACTGCACGAAACTTACTGCCTTGAAACCGCAATCCCTCACGGCTGCTCACCAGTCTGCAGGTCAGTGCAGTGGTTATCCTAATCCAGGCCCGGCTCAGCTGGTGTTGGCCGCAGGCTTTCATTCTTCCATGCATCCGTAGAGAGCTGGTGGCAGCGGGCTAGGGGCGATGGGGGTGGGGGCTGGCTGGTGGCTCCAGATTGGTGTCCTCAGGCAGCTGGCCGGCTGCTGGCTGCTGTGGTGGGAGGGGCAGTGGCTGAGCCACTGTTTCTCCTCACCCAGAAGGCGGGCCAGGATCATGGTGGCTGGGCAGAGTTCCAAGAGTGTGAGTGGAAGTGTTAGCAGGCCTCCCGAGACCTAGGCTCCGGGAGGAACCCATCACGCCTGCTGCCTTCTCTTGGCCAAAGCAAGTCGTGGTGCCAGCCCACACTCCAGGGGAGGGAAGTGCACTCCACTCCTTGGTGGAGAGAGCTGCAGAGCCACATTTGAGAGGGCTGGGATGCAGAGAGGGGTAGGAGAAGAGGTCCGCTTTTGCAGTCGACCACACTGATGAGTGTGCGCATGTGCGTCCATCCACCCGGCAGCCCAAGCCAGCGGCCTGTGGACCAGATCCCTGAACACTCGCGCCCAGCTCTCGGTTCCGGCCACTGAGAGGCCTTGGCTCTAACCCCTCTCGCTTCCGCGTGGATTCATCACCAAGTTCCATCATTTCTTCTGCCTCCGTTTCTTGGTATCTCGTCCTCTCCATCCCTCCTGCTCTCTTTGCTTCTCACTTGAAGAACCCCGAGGCAGACCAGGAAGAGGGTGACTGGTTTCCTTGCCCCTCGCTCGGGGGAGCCTCCTCTGGTCACTGCTGCCATCCCCACCCCTGCATCCCAGTTCCTCACGCTCAGGGCACCCTTAAGGCAGCACTGATCCCAACTGTCATTACTTTCTGGTGGAATATTTATTTCATGTCTCTCTCCCAGAAGGCAGGGCCTCTAGCTTGTGTCTTTAGTGCCCAGCACATAGTGGCAGCTGAGGCTCACGAGGTCTTTAATAAATGTTAGTACACTGACAGACATTCTGAATGGTGTCTTCACTGTGTGAACTGGAGAAGACGGAAGTCACGTGTGTAACCATTATCCCAATACCTATGTTTTGAGAGCAGTCAGCTCTCAGGAGAAAGCGTTCCAGGGAATGTCCTCAGCTGAACAGCCTTATTACATCTGTACTGTCCTTTGGTTCAGCACAAGGCAGTCCCCTTCTGTTCAACTTCAGTTTGACTGGAAAGACTTGAAGCCCGGAACCGCCTTTCCTGACTGGGGAAAAGTCACCATAAAGAGAGTTACTATTTACAGAACCACCTTGAAACAATTAGGTTCCAGGGGTCCTTGAGCAGTTCAGTGACAGGGGCCTGGGTTGTTGCCTTTCAGATTCTCCTGGCCTCTCCTTCTTGAACACAGAATGGCTCCTGCTTCACTAAACATCAAGTACTCATCCAAGCAGGGAGGGAGGGAGGGACCCTCTTCGTCTCTTTTTATTATGAAATAAAATAATTCTCAGAAGAACCCATTAGACTCTCTTACATCTCAGTGGCCAGAACTGAGAAGCTGGGAACCAGTGTATTCATGTACCTAGTGGAGAATACCAGGGTTGCCAGGACTAGCTCGGATCAGTTCCTCCCTGGAGGCCACACACATAGCTACCCTGTTAGAAATCCAGCAACCGAAGAGGGGATCCTTGTTGAGCAGCAGTCAATGGGACTGTCCTAACACCCTTCACTTTCCTGAAGTTAAAATGCAGAACTTAACAAGGGAAAAGAGAGCCCTTCCTTGGCTGAATCGTGGGCTTATCTCCTCACCTCATTCCCTTACATTCCCTGTCAGGTATAAGATCATTTTAGGTTAAGGTCGCTCCATAAGTAAGATTCCTAATACTGTTCTCTGCCTGGTGACAGCTATGTTCCATTTTGCACGTACAGTGCACCTTTGCTCAGAACTCAAAATGTTATTCTTTCTCCTTGGAAAGCTCTTTGCATTTGCAAATACCCAAGATCATCCGTGGCCCTTTATGCAGACAATGTTACTGAACTGTAGAATTATAAACAGCCTCGCCTAAATTGCTGCTTGTGCTATTTCATTTTGGATTTCTTTGTATCCAGTTATGTAAAATTGTGGTGCAAGTAGTATGACACAGGTATGCTGAAGTGTTTTTAAAAAGATAATAGAAAAAAATATATAAAAAGATAATAGAAACGTGTAGGCAGATATGAATGCACAGATCCGGGGGTGTTTAGAATGACTGTGAAGGGTAGAATTTAGTAATATGCAAATAAGGTCAGGCTTGGAAAGCTATTAACCCTTCACCATCCAAAGAAGCTTGATTTCTAGCCCTCAGGCAAAACTCTGCCAGGGGTCCTCCCCTACTTCAGGAATGTCTCTCCTACCACCATCCATCACCCAATATCAACTACCTTTCCTGTCTATCCTAAATCCTTGAACATTGAGGCTGGAGACTCAGACTTTGCCTTCAAGTACTTTCCTCAGTATAAAAATCACACCTCTCTCCTCTACCAGCTCCCTACTTTAATTCAGCAGTCAAATGACTGAAACTCTACTCTCTGCGAGGCTGTTAAGCGCTGGTACAGAACATAAACAACAGCTGTTATCAAACATTTACTGAGAGGACAACAACGTGTAAGACTTGCCTGACTTCACAGACACCCCCACAGTGAAGTTAATTAAAATAATTATCGTTTATGTATCACTGTTGAGTTTCCAAAAAAAATTCTCAATTAATTCTTCCATAATTTTAATCCTGTGAAATGGGTAAAATATCTCCTAAACTGAGGTTTGGACAAGTTTAGTCACTTACTCATAGAGCCATTCAATAGTGGGCATCTCAACCCCCGTGATTTCAAACTTGGCACTGTGGAGAGTAGGATGGAGAACACTGCTCATGTAAATGCAATGACAAAGCAGATGGGCTCAGAACTCCAATACAGCTGCAACAGAGAGAATTTAATCTGAATGGGTTTATTTCTGGGTTCTCAACTCTGTTCCACTGATCTCTGTGTCTTTTTATACCAATACTATATTGTTTTGATAATTATAGCTTTGTAGTATACTTTGACATCAGGGAGAATGATACCTCCAGCTTTGTCTTTCTCAAGATTGCTTTGCAATTTAGGATCTTTTGTGGTTCCGTATAAATTTTATAACTATTTGTTCTAATTCTGTGAAAATTGCCACTGGAATTTCGATAGGGATTGCACTGAATCTGTAGATTGCTTTGGGTAGTATGGACATTTTAACAATATTAATTCTTCCAATCCATGAGTATGGAATATCTTTCCATTTATTTGCATCTTCTTCAAGTTCGCTGATCAACATCTTACAGCTTTCAGTGTACAGGTCTTTCACCTCCTTGGCTGAATACGTTTTGTTTTTTTTTTAATGTGATTGTAAATGGGATTTTCTTAAATTTTCTTTATGATAGTTTGTTATTAGTGTAAAGACACTACAGATTTCTGTATATTGATTTTGCATCCTGAAACTTTACTGAATTCATTTATTAGTTCTAACAGTTTTTAATGGAGTCTTTAGCGTTTTCTATGTATAGTACCACGTCACCTGCAAACAATGAGTTTTACTTCTTACTTTCCAATTTGAATGTCTTTCTTTTTCCTACACATATATGGACAATTAATTTACGACAAAGGAGCCAATAACATACAATGGAGAAAGGACAGTTTTGTCAATAAATGGTGTTGGGATAACTGGACAGCCACAACATGCAAAAGAATGAAACTAGACCACTATCTTACACCATAGACAAAAACTGACTCAAAATGGATTAGTGACTTGAATGTAAGACCTGAAACCAGACAAAAACTGACTCAAAATGTATTAGTGACTTGAATGTAAGACCTGAAACCATAAGAATCCTAGAAGAAAACACAGGCAATAACCTTGACGTCAACGTTTTTGTGGATCTGACTGCAAAGTCAAGGGAGACAAAAGCAAAAATAAACAAATGGGACTACATCAAACTACAAGCTTCTGCACAGCAAAAGACACCAAAACAGAAAGGCAGAGATACAAACTACCATGTATATGAAGACATATTGTACAGCACAGGTAATTAGAGCTATTATTTTGTAATAACTTTTCTTTTGGCTGTGCCACGCAGCATGTGGGATCTTAGTTCCCTGACCAGGGATCGAACCTGAGTCCCCTGCAGTGGGAACGTGGAGTCTTAACCACTGGACCACCAGGGAAGTCCCTGTAATAACGTTTAATGGAGTATAAGCTATAAAAATATTGAATCACTACGCTGTACACTTAATATTGTAAATCAGCTATACTTAAAAACACACACACAGGGCTTCCCTGGTGGCGCAGTGGTTGAGAGTCCGCCTGCCGATGCAGGGGACACGGGTTCGTGCCCCGGTCCGGGAAGATCCCACATGCCGCGGAGTGGCTGGGCCCGTGAGCCATGGCCGCTGAGCCTGCGTGTCCGGAGCCTGTGCTCCGCAACGGGAGAGGCCACAACAGTGAGAGACCCGCGTACGGCAAAAAAACAAACAAAAAAAACCATACACACATACAAAAAGGCAACCCACTGAATGGGAGGAGATATTTGCTAATCATATATCCAGTACGGGGCTAATATCCAAATGTATAAAGAACTCATACAACAAAAAATCCGATTAAAAAATGGGCAGGGGATCTGAATAAACATTTTTCCAAAGACATTCAGATGGCCAACAGGCACATGAAAAGATGTTCAGCATCAGTAATCATCAGGGAAATGCAAACCAATCACAATGCGATATCACCTCACACCTGTTAGAATGGCTGTTATTAAAAAGATAAATAAATGTTGGTAAGGATGTGGAGAAAAAGGAACTCCTGTGCACTGGTGGGAATGTAAATTGATGCAGCCACTATGGAAACAGTATGGAGGTTCCTCAAAAAACAGTAGAACTGGGCTTCCCTGGTGGTGCAGTGGTTGGGAGTCTGCCTGCCAATGCAGGGGACACGGGTTCGAGTCCTGGTCCAGGAAGATCCCACATGCCGCCCGCGCACAGCAACGAAGACCCAACGCAGCCAAAAATAAAAAACAAAACAAAAAAACAGTAGAACTACCTTATGGGTATTTATCTTCTGGGTATTTATCTAAATAAATAGATACGGCTTCTGGGTATTTATCTAAAGAAAACAAGAACACTAACTTGAAAAGACACATGCACCCTTATATTCATCGTAGCATTATTTACAATAGTCAAGATATGGAGGTGTCCACTGATGGATGAAGATGTGACATGTATAACAGAATACTACTCAGCTGTAAAAAAAAGTGAAATCTTGCCATTTGCGACATGGATGGACCTCAAGGGCATAATGCTAAATGAAATGTCAGACAGAGAAAGACGAATTCCAAATAATTTCACTCATATATGGAATCTTATAAAACAAAACAAAAACTCATGGATACAGAGAACAAGACTAGTAGTTACCAGAGGGGAAGAAGGTTGTGAAGTAGGTGAAAAGGGTGAAGGGAGTCAAATGTATGCTGATGGATGGTAACTGTATCTTTGGTGATCACTTTGTAGTGTACACAAAATGCTGAACACCTGAAACTTGTTAGAAATCTGAAGTGGGGGGTGGGTAATCAGGAAAAGCTGCAGGGAGCAACGACTGGTCCCTGAGCATATTTGATAGATGGAAACACAAGGGTAGAGAGATGTCTTATTTGGTTGAGGGAAGAGCACGAGCAGAAGCAGGAAGGCAGGAAGCATACGGCACGCAGTCTCAAAGGTGAGTATATAGTAGATGACCCAAAGGTTGGGGAGCAGACTGTGCATGGCAATGAACGCCTCAGTAAGGCATCATCTGGAGGCTATGGAACGCCACTGCACTGTTGTTGAGGCGGCCCCTAGTATATGCAAGTGCCAGAGCTAGGAGCATCCGAAGGACAGATGGCCTCTGCTCTCAAGGATCTTCACACTGTTCACTTACTCATCTGCCATGAGCAATTAATCTGAACTCTGTTCTTTCTCAGGAGCAAAAATCCAATCACATCTTCACTTGGGCTAAGCCGTCATCTCATTCTGTAGACAGCAAAGAGCACCCCGTGGCATTTCTTTTCCAATCCAAGTGATTTCCACAAACTGCACTCTTGCTAGGAAAGTTTTGAGAGGCTTCTCTGTGCCTTTCCCACGAGGGCCTTTGAGAGACGGCCCATCAGTTGCCCCTCACCACTCACCTTTGCTATTGAAAAAGAATCACAGTCCACAACCTTGGGCTGCTTATTCACGCCTCTACACACTTTCTCCACCTCAGCAGTAACAGCTGCAGATGCTGCCTCACTGTTATTTATAACCAAGCAATTTGTCTAAGATTCTATGAAGGTTTCTTGCTTGAACAATACCAATGTTTTCCTTTAAGTGGGGCTGGGATAAACACTCATACCTCAAATCAAATTCAGCTCAAAATTCTCTTGTGCTCAAAAAATAAGATAAACGTAACTTCATATATTTTAGCGACGCTTACTGCTAAATGTTAGCCAGTGTTTATATTTAGAATCTTTCCCATCCTAGTGCAGAGAAAAATGCAAATCTACCCTGATGGGAGTACAGAAGATACAGGAAACTGGGGGGCTTTCTGGCCACAACGTTCAGAAGCAAATTTCAGTGTGATGTAGTTTATTCAGCCCTTCGGATCGGGTTCAACTGAACATGAACAGGCCTTAAGAGATACCTGGCTAGATCAGAAGAGAAAGTTCAAGAAGCCACGCAGCCTCATTCCCAACCATGGCTCTTATTAACTTAAGAACAGGGTGAAAAGTTTTATAGTTAGAATATTTTTCTTCATTCTCATTGGTAAGTGTGAGAAAAGGGAATTGTACAGTAAGGGATTAATTTATAAATTCACACTTTGTGATGGTTACTCATTAAACGACCTGCATTTCAAGGCAGGCATGTAATCTTATCAGCAAACACACATTAGTCAAATCTCAAGGGTTTCAATTTAATTCATCTCTCCGCTAACAAAACCTTCCAAGCTCATCTGTGTAATAGCTGCACCAAATGGAGGTGCCCAAGAGGGAGTTGGAAATACACATCTAGAGCTTCAGAGAAAGTGAGCTCTGAAGTTGAGTCTCACGTGTATTAGAGATGGCCAGACATAAACTTAGTGGTTCTCAAGTTGGAGCATGCACCTCCATCGCCCAGAGAACTTGTTAAGTGCTGCCCGCGGCCCCTCCCCGGAATTTCTGATTCAGTAGGTCTGCATTTTTAACAAGTTCCCAGATGCTGATGCTGCGAGCTGGGAAACTATACTTGAAGAACCACTGGCTTAGATCATCCAGAAAGAACTCAGGAGTGACAGATGTGGAACATTAAGGAAAATCCAGAATAAGGGGGACGAAGGAGTCGGACAGGTAGAGGAACCTGGCTAAAGTGTGATGGCAAAAAGCAAAGGTGTTGGCTCTGACAAATACCAGGGAGATGAAGCCAAATTGGAAAGTCTCCAAGTTTAATTAGCAGGTGTTTGGTAACCTCTAGGAGTAGTTTCATTAGAGTGGTGTAGGCAGAAGCCATATTGGCAGTGGGAGACGGAATTTAAGCTACAAAAGAATGAGGAAGACAAACGAAAAGCTGCTTGCTTAGTTTGCTGGCTTTCACTAGTCTGTAAGCTGAAGCCAAGGAAGCAGTACGTGGAAAGGGTCAAGCAAACAAGAGAAACCACAAAAAATCAGTGAAAACAAGAGCCCTGTAAACATCAACTTTCCCCTTTACTGTCCTTTTACACTCCTTGAAGCCTTATTTTGCCTTGATTTAAATAGGATTTCCGCTTGTACTGCTCTTCCTAGATTGTAACTTCCTTAATGGTGTTTGACCTCCAAATATCTCATGACTTACTGAATCTGACTTTGGGGCTGGAAGTGGTAGAAGATTAGGTCAGAAAAGTAGGTAGAGGGGCAGATGATATAGGGCTTTGAATGTGCGAATAAAGGCACTTCAGTATTTGGGAGGTCAGAAAGACAGTAAGGTCCAGCAAAGACTGCAGCGGAGGTAAAAGGAAACCAGGTTAAGTGTTCCAGAAGCTAAGGAAAGCCAAATTCAATAACGCAACATTTTCTCCGGCCAGATTAGCAAAGACTAAATTATTATAATCAATGCTGAAGAGAGTGCCAAGACAATCATTTTCACTCACTCATGGAGTGCTAACTGGTACAACCCTTTAGGAAAGCAATCAAAATGAACCAAGAATCTGGAAACCACATTTTAAACTCAGTATTGTGCATGTGAGAAAACCAATCTTTAAAAATCAAAAAGAGCTATACGCATATTCACATAGCATTGCCATTGATAGTATTTTAGAAAACTGCTGCACCATACACTAGATGGAAGCGTTCACATCTTCTGACTACCTGCCCTAAGAATAACTCCCCTTAGCCAGTCTTGTTTGCAGCCTTTCCTCTTCCCAATGACCAGCCTCACCAGCCCTCCTGAACTAAGATATCTTACACCATTTCCTTTTCGACAAGTCACAATTATACTTCCTTTCACTTAGTCATAGTTAAACATGGAATCAGACTCAAAGCACGCGAGGGACCTCTAGGAATCATTCAGTCCAACCGCTACTTGCAGATGACACCCTCATTTTACAGAAGCAGCAACTGTCAGCAAGGTTAACATGACTGGCTGGAGAACGAACAAAGAAATGTTTGAGGTCTCTGATTTTTCCACGTGAAGGATTTAATAATCCCAATTACTCCTGAGCAAAATGGTTGGTTAGCCCTCAAAATTCAGAAACACTATAGTTTTATAAAGTACATAGGAAAATAAAACTGAACATAAAGTAGAAAATGTCTTAAACAAAAAAAAAAAAGCAGTGCTTTTCTCACTAAAAAGCATTTACTGAGTGTATATTATGTGCCAGGCACCAGAAGTAAAAAATATAAGGCAGAGTCCCTACCCTCAGGTCTAGTGAGGAAGGCAGAAGGTTTTAAAAACTATAAACACTGTGAGAAGCAAACACACAAAAATGTGGGGGAATTTATTCCACCAACCCAAACCAGAAGTAATCTCTGATTCCAAGCACTTTCATTCCTCTCCTTAAAATGCTTTAATCAGGGACGGTTCACCTATGACTCAAGGTGAGTGAACGACAAGCAGAATTCCATCAAACGAACAAAGCAAAGTGTGGGTATTTCAGGAAAAGGCAAGTGCGTGTGCAAAACCGGGGCAATGAAGAGCAGTTCCATAAACACAATTTTCCTAATAGCTAAAGCCATCACGTAGGAAAACAGAAATAAAGAGAAAAACAATTTAGTAGGAACCAGACTAGTTACACATACCTTGAAAAACTAAACCATGAGTTATAGAGACACGCAGGTTAAGCAATATGCAATAAAGCAGGAGGCTCAATAAACATGATGCCTTGAAGCTGCTTTAATAGTTTACAGGAGAAATCAAAATGTGCCTAAAGGGGCAGGAATGAAGAAACGGCTATGAAAGATACTCATGAAATAGAATTTTAAAATATGCAAAGTGACTTCAACCTAGTGCATAAGTGGTAACTTAAGATGGAAAAACACAGAACACAGATGCCAACTGATGCAATATATAAGGTTTTCCTTGTTTTCTGTGGTGGTGCTGGTAAACAATTTCTTTTGACCAACAGAGTCATGTTTAAACATAACCCTCTACCACTAGATGTGAATCTTTGAGGGCAATTAATAACCACCATTTACTGAGTTAGGTTAGGAATCCAAGATGCAAAGCCCGGGTTTGCTGGATTCCAAGCCCTATTACCATCACACTTCACCAGATGAAACTGAAGGCCACTAACATTGGGTTTCAACCTATTCACAGTGTTTACTAAAATTATAAACAGGTTCTTGTCCTCAAGTCTAATAGTGGGGACAGAATACCAAGTAAGTAGTCAAGGTTTTCATTTTTTTAAAATTAATTAATTTATTAATTTATGGCTGTGTTGGGTCTTTCTTGCTGCACACGGGCTTTCTCTAGTTGCGGTGAGCGGGCGCTACTCTTCATTGCAGTGTGCCGGCTTCTCACTGCAGTGGCTTCTCTTGTTGCGGAGCACAGGCTCTAAGTGTGTGGGCTTCAGTAGTTGCCACGCAGGCTCAGTAGTTGTGGTGCACAGGCTTAGTTGCTCCGTGGCATGTGGGATCTTCCCGGACCAGGGCTCGAACCCGTGTCCCCTGCATTGGCAGGCGGATTCGTAACCACGGCGCCACCAGGGAAGCCCAAGGTTTTCATTTTAAATAAGCTTGCTACAGGTATTATCACAGAATACTGAAGGCAGGGCGATGA
The DNA here is from genome assembly GCF_963455315.2 of Globicephala melas. NCBI lineage: Eukaryota > Metazoa > Chordata > Mammalia > Artiodactyla > Delphinidae > Globicephala > Globicephala melas. The sequence continues at coordinate 4,678,504 of NC_083331.1, read as the reverse complement.
GATGTGATCAATTCCCTACTGGATGTTTACCACATCCTATTAAAAATATCCAGGAAGTAACAAAACCTAAAATGGTGTTCCAACTAGACAGAGTAGCTTTAAAATATTCCTATTAATATGAAGCAATATAGAACTGATGACTAAAATCTGATTATGCAGCCAGATTGCCTGGGTTTGAATCTTTGCCCAACACTATGCACCTGTAACCTCAGGCAAGTTACTTGTGCCTCAGCTTCCTTTCATATAAAATGAGCAAAACAAAACTTATTCCAAGTTTTTTGCGAGTACATTATATAAAGTGCTTAGAATGCCACATAACATATTAGATGCTATATACTTACCTGGTTTAAATAAAAAAGGTATTCCAGTTTTTAATACTGTTCTGAGCCCTGCTGCACGAAAGGTCTGAACAACTCAGAACTAACATGTAACTCACAAAGGACCAGGAAGGGGCTTTAAACCATGTATATTTAAATAGTAGGCTTCAAAGGTAAGTTCTTGATCCTCAAAACACAGCTACTTAATTTATGATGCAATTATGAGCATCAACTTTTCCTGAGCTTAATTATAACATATAACTTTCATTCATTTTAAATCCTTTGTTCATAGGAATTGAGACTATTTTCAAACTAGTACAAATATTTTATAAGTAATATCTAGCAGTTTATTAATCAATGGAGTATACTGCACAACAAACTACCTTGCATCTTTCAGGAATAAAACCCACTAAATTTGAAAAGTAAAAAGACGTCACCCACTGAATTCGGACACAATTAAAATGTGCTTTAAATATTTGTTTGGGGAAGGGGGTCACACACTTCTACTCAATTAAGAGAAACATTTACACAGTCCAGGTCTTTTATTTTCTTTACACCCATCATGCCATGAATTCATAGGGAATGGGCTCCAACAGTTCAGGCTCCTTTCCATTGGTTCTCACGAAGTGTGCTTCTCTGGGTGGAGCAGGCTATTAAAAAAAGGTGAGGGAATAATTATGAAAAGTACTGTAACTCAATTTCAAACTGCTCCCGGAACTAATAATGTACGTAATACCAAGACACCCTGCCAAGCACTCACCTGGCGCTTCAGTTGAACCCAAGTACCTTTCTCTTTGGCTTCCTTCTTTTTCTGATCATTTTCCTTCACCCGTTTCAGGAAGCTATCCCGGCTCTTAGAGTGCTTAATATGCTCGATACGCACATTAATTCTCTTGGCAAGAATCTTGCCCCTGGAGAGAGAAGAAACTCTTAAGTGCATCAAAAACACAGCTAAAATTCAGAGAATTCTTTCGACAGTTTCATTTATTAATTAAACCATGAATTTTTTTTTACCCAGATAGGATAAATCAACAAGGTGATGGCAAATTTATAATCATTTATTAAATCTTACTGAATAGGGCCTTGAGGCAAACATCCCCACTTTTTTGTTTGTTTGTTTGTTTGCGGTACGCGGCCTCTCACTGCTGCGGCCTCTCCCGCTGCGGAGCACAGGCTCCGGACATGCAAGCCCAGCGGCCATGGCCCACGGGCCCAGCCGCTCCGCGGCACGTGGGATCCTCCCGGACCGGGGCATGAACCCACGCCCCCTGCATCGGCAGGTGGACTCCCAACCACTGCGCCGCCAGGGAAGCCCAAACATCCCCACTTTTAAGCTCTCTTCTGATGAGGTGACAGACTCTAAAATACCAAATAATTTAAGCAAAACCAGACCACTAATAAAATTTACAACTTATTAAACTTTTTACACTGTGAAAACCAGAACGGCTTAGCTAACAAACCTCACAAGACTTTCCAGTAAGTTTATTACAATTTGTTTCCTCTGACAGGTTACAAGACAAACACCCAGTTTGCTTGAGTTTTAAAAGGGTATTTCCTTTGCCCCACCTGAATGACCAATAAAGACATAAGTCCAACTGGCAAAGTGAAAGGGGGGTGTGAGGGAATACTAAGTAGGCACAAAGAACTATGACATTACTTACTTAACTTGTTTGTTTACAATGATGCCAACAGCATGCTGGGTAACATTGTAGACTCTCCCAGTTTTGCCATGGTAACATTTGTGGGGCATTCCTTTTTGAACAGTGCCCATTCCCTGTTAAGAAAGGAGATAAATGTTAGGCGAGCAATTTCCCCCTCCATTTAAATCCAAAGTAACTAAGATATTCCAAGATTTTTTCTTCTTTAGATGGCAACTCAAGAGCTTTCAGAGCCGGTGAAATGTCATTTTCACGTTGCTTTTAGCAATCAAAAAGACAATCATCATTAAGCTCTAGAGTGCCAGGACACGTTTAAATACAAATCCACAGGATTTCCCCCCCTTAATTTTTCCACTAGCTGTTAAAAACAAGTAATGAGAAAATTCTTAGACTCAAGAATAGCACTTTTAAAACTCTTGTTTATTAAAGTAAAATTAAAATAGCCATTCTAGGGACTTCCCTGGTGGCACAGTGGTTACGAATCCGCCTGCCAATGCAGGGGACACGGGTTCGAGCCCTGGTCCGGGAAGATCCCACATGCCACAGAGCAACTAAGCCCGTGCGCCACAGCTACTGAGCCTACGCTCTACAGCCTGTGAGCCACAACTACTGAAGCCTGCCCACCTAGAGCCCAAGCTCTGCAACAAGGGAAGCCACTGCAGTAAGAAGCCCGTGCACTGCAATGAAGACTTGACAACAAAGACCCAATGCAGCCAAAAAAAATAAATTTATTACAAAAATAAAAATGTAACATAAAATAGCTACTCTATACTCTCACGAGCTTTTTCAGGAAATAGATTTTCCCCCGATCAGGAAGATAAAAAGATGCAATACACCCTATTCAGATTTTAATATTAAACACAACTTTTCTAACTTCTAATGTTACTCTGTAGTTATTTCCCCAATTTTATAATTTACCTTGATATCTACGATATCACCTTTCTTGTAGATTCGCATGTATGTGGCCAAAGGAACAACTCCTGCAAAAAACCCAAAAAACCCCAATACAGTCAACATCAAGATTAAAAAGTCAAGAGTAAGAGAAATATATAAGCTTACTAGCTTTCAACACACACTACTTTTTGGCAGTTACGTGTACTTTAAAATCTTGCTAGTCGACAATTTAAGAACCACTATATAAAATTCATGCTTTTTATTCATTACAAATAAGTTAGGTAGATGCTGATTAATTAATGCCATTTATTAAGAGCACATTATATGAACGACAACACATAGGTAATAAAACACAAATGTATGCCACACTTGCTCCCAAGGAGGGTGGATCTACTCACCATGTTTTCTAAAAGGCCTAGAGAACATGTAGCGGGTGCCCCTCCTCTTTCCCTTTGTGTTGGTCATTTTGGCGAATTACTGAAACCAGAAAGTATCAAAGAGTCAAATACAACTGCAAAATTGACATTTGCCCCTTTAACCAAAAAATGTGTAATTACAAATGCACTAAGTTCAGTAGCAACACGAGAATTAGGCAACTATCTAAAAAGCTGGTTCACGAATCAATAGCTCTTATAATGGTAAGAAACAGTAATTTTACCAAGATTTCTGCCAAAACTGCCTAAAACTCCTAAGAAGCAGAACTGGATTTTAGAACCCAAACCAGGATTTTCCCTATTAGAATGTAACAACACAACAGGACTTCTGCCACACTACATCTGTAGAACCCAGCTTAGACTGCCAAGAACACTGGAATTACCAACTAGAAGGCAGTTTATTGTGGCAAAGCACGACAAAACTCAGTCTTGCATTTATACATAATGGATTAAACCCCTTTTCTTATCAACCTACAGATTTCTTTAATACCGCGCCTATTAACTGTCAAAAATCTCTAACTTACTTCATATACCTAATTACTCAGTTGTTTACCAGAAAATGTGAGGTGGAAGGCTTTACAATCACTGACCTGATTTTGACATAGGTTTTGCCACCTACCTGCTGGGAGACCAACATTTAAAACCCTGATCCTCATATGTAAAACAGTATTAATACTTTTATAATCAACTAAGGTAATGTCTACAAAACATTGAGCAATTCCTAGAACATGCAAAGCGCTTACTAGTAAACAGTACTTTATCATTGCCTAAGAACTCACATATAGGCTACTGAGTTGAACCTTTCACTTTGTTTCCCAAAAGGTCAAAATAATGGTTTTAATTGCCTCAGATCATCCAAGGGCAGAACTACCATTGCTGACTACTCCTACCACAAGGCAAAATACACCAAAGACCAGCTTAGGTTGTAGACAACGTTCTAATATAAGTCAACCTCTCAATTTATTACATCTTAACCGTAAAGAAAAGTGACTCCTAAGTACCTTTTTCATATAACCTGTGTGGCAAGGAGACCGAAGAATGTTCCAGCTAACCCACCAAAGCCAAATCACTGTTACAACGAATGCACACTTCACTTTAAATGGTGAGAAGAATCTATCAAGTACAAGTACTGTTTTAATTCTCATGGCTACATTTGCATTAAGTTCATATAAACTCCCCTTAAGTTCATAAACAAGGGGACATGCTCTGCAGGTCAACTCACTTCATGGAGACACAAAGTGACAGAATCAGTAATAAGTCCTTTCGTTTTTTTAAAAAATAAATTTATTTTTTAAATTTTTGGCCACGTTGGGTCTTCGTTGTCGTGCACCGGCTCTCTCTAATTACAGCGAGTGGGGGCTTTTCTCATTGCGGAGCACGGGCTCTAGGTGCGCGGGCTTCAATAGTTGCGGCTCATGGGTTCTAGAGCGCAGGCTCAGTAGTTGTGGTGCACGGGTTTGCTTGCTCTGCGGCATGTGGGATCTTCCCGGACCAGAGCTCCAACCCGTGTCGCCTGCACTGGCAAGCGGATTCTTAACCACTGCACCACCAGGGAAGCTCTGGAAGTCCTTTCTGACTCCAGAGCCCACGCTCCTTCCACTAGACCCATTTTTCCAAGTTCGAAATCCATCAGGACTCAATACACATATAATCGAGTGAGTTTTTAAAAACGATACTTAACGTCCCAAGCAATGACAATTTAAAGTCTATAAATACTACCAAAAATGGGACCGATTACAGGGGCGCAACCCGCTGTTTCCTCAACTCTGGCAGCTGGCTGCTACAAACTAAACACAGATGCAAAACTAAGACTAAGGGGTTATTCAGTTATCTTTCCCCCTAAACGCCTAAATCAGACACAGCTATTCAGGAATCCCTTCGCTTAACACTTGCTGGCCTGGCATGAACAAAACAATACCCGTGGCAAACAAAGTATTTTCCCTTTCTCCAATTGCGGTCCCGGGCCAGAATTAAGAGAACCGGAAATCTCCCACGTCAACGACGAACGGGCTGGGCTTCTTCATCCAGGGCGACTCGGGGGCACCTCTGCAGTTCTCCGACCACGATCCCCGACTTTCTCACACACACACCCAGATCTCGGGAGATTAAAACCGGCGCCTGGTTCTCAACCCGCTCCTACTGCCCCGAAGCCCCTACCCCAAGGCATTACAGTTTAGGTCTTACAACAGGGGTTACGATGCCACACTGAAGGCGTTGGAAAAGCAAGCGGCCACGCGGCGCCAGAGCCGAACCGAGAAAGCCGAGGAGAGGCGGGCTGAAGCCGTGGGGGCGCTGGAAGAACGAGTTCCTTTCCCGATGGACCAGAATCGCCTCACCCCGGTGCCTCGGCCTCCTTTTTCCAAAGCCTGTCCCCCCGCAAACCCACGGCATCGCAGCCTGGTCCCCGGCCCCGCGCCCGCCGCGCCCAGTCTGGACGGACAGAGCTCCACCGCCCAGGCCAGCGGGCCCCAGGCTGGCTAGATGATCTCCCTAGGGCTCCAATGCACGGCCTCAGCGGCCCCAGGGTTGGAACTCACGCCTGAAGAACAGGGGGAGGGACAAGAGGCTCCGGGAGCCACGCGCGTACTGTACCTGGAAGATGGCGGTTCCGGCCGAAAAGAAGGAGGCGGCGCCGCGCGCGCGCCTTACAAGGGACTACGGGCTGCCCGCGGCGCTGCCTGAGAAAACGCCGGCCGACAGCCACTCTTTCCTGGGTAAGGGTGTCGTCTCTGAGAACCAGAAGAACCTGTGAGGATATTTTCCTTTCTTGCGAAAAAGAGGTAACCGACCGACACAAGCTGACACTTGGATCTTGCCAGACAGCCCGGAAAGGGGCCTTCAAGGGCGTCAAACAGGCGCAGACGTCGCGAGCGTGATGACGAGCGCGATGACGTCAGCCCTTGCGTCAGACACCACGCGCGAAATGGGCGTGTGCTTGCGTCCTCGGGCGTCGGAGCCTTGTGGTCTTATGTTGTCTGAGTTCTTTTCTGTGCTCCGAACTGCAGTTTGTGGGAATGGTTACGTGGACACAAAAGCAAAATTATGGTGAAGAAAGCATGTTGTAAGGTTTATATGTCTTTCAAACGTTTTTCCCCTCAATGCGTCGAAACACTACGCATCTGCTGGTAGGTACGTACCCCTGTTACAACCACTTTGCGAAGCAATTTGGCAAAATCTAGTGAAACCGAAAATATGCAAATACCAAATTCCAGCATTCCGCTCCTAACTGCTTATCTTATGGGAACTTTTCTATGTAGACAAGGATATCCATAACAGCACTAGGAATAGAAGCAAAAAGTTGGAAACGTCCACCAATAAGAGCATAAACCCATTATGGGGTATTCATACGGTGGAATATTATATGCCAGTAAGTCAAGACTGAGCCCGCAAATGCGATGAAGCAAAAAGAGGGACATGTGGAACATACATAATAGGACAATTTACACACGTACAATTTTGAAACATGCAAAACAATACTATATATTGCTTAGGCATATATGCATATGTAGTGAAAGTAGTCAAGAAATACAAGGGGATGAAAATCAAATTTAGAAAAGTGGTCTTGTCTGGTAGGAAGGGGACTGTAAAGAAAGGGGTATACAGGAGGCTTTAACTATTTTGACTAATTTTAAGCTGGTTATTGAATACATGGGAGGTGATTGTTTATTCATCACTATACTTTTTAATAAATATTTTCTAAATAATTTATTTTTAATCAAAATTAATAAATATTAATAGTTTTTAAAGGGTAGTTTTAGATTTAGCAAAAAAATTTTTTAGAAAAATGGTACAGAGAATTCCCGTATACGTGGCACCCAGTTTACCCTTTTGTGAACATCTTAACATTAGTATTCTACAGTTTCAATTAGTGACACAATATTGTACATTTTTAAAAATTAATTTAGTTTTGGCTGTGTTGAGTCTTCATTGCTGCACCCGGGTTTTCTGTAGTTGCGGCGAGTGGGGACTACTCTTCGTCGTGGTGCTCGGGCTTTTCATTGCGGCAGCTTCTCTTGTTGCAGAGCACAGGCTGTAGGCATGCGGGCTTCCGTAGTTGCAGCACACGGGCTCAGTAGTTGTGGCTCATGGGCTCTAGAGTGCAGGCTCAGTAGTCATGGCGCACAGGCTTAGTTGCTCTGTGGCGTGTGGCATCTTCCTGGACCAGGCTCGAACCAGTATCCCCTGCATTGGCAGGAGGATTCTTAGCCACCGTGCCACCAGGGAAATCCCATTTGGATGATTTTTGACTAATGTAAATATGTAGCCTTGGAACCAATATCCCCAATCAAGATCCAGAATATTGCCATTCCCATTAACAATTCCCTGTGCTTTGTCCCAGCTGATCCCCTCCCCAACTAGAACAATCCAACATTCTGATTTCTATAACCATAGATTAGTTTCGCCTACTCTTAAATTTCATATAAATGCTACTGTACAGTATGTGCACTTTTTGTCTGGCTCTTTTTTTTTCAGCTTAGTGTTTTTAAGATTCAATCATGTTGTTACTTGTACCAGTAGTTTATTTTATTTTTTATTGATAAGTAGTATTCTACTATATGAATTTACCACAATTTATTTATACATTCTCGTCTTGATGGAAATTTGGTTTTTTCCTCTCAGTTTTATGCTACTATGAAAAAAGCCGCCATAAATATTTTTGTGAATATGTTTTCTGTTCTTCTGGGTGATACCTAGAGCATTGCTTGATCATAAGGTATCTCTAACGTCATAGAAAATTGCCAAATGGTTTTCCAAAGTGAACCTCTATTTTTATTATTTACCATTTTCCTCTGAAGAGAGTAAGGCATTTATTTTTATTACAGGCTTTTAAAGTAGGTTTGTGTCATTAGTTCTATCATACAGATCTGAAAACCAAAGTGGTTTCCTAAGTGTCTAAAGGTCAATTTACCTCCAGTTTGAGATCATTAATGTAAAAAAGAATAAGAAAAGGATTGAAACTTAAAGAAATGTGAAGTACATTAAATGTAGAAAGTAGGAAAACTCAAAATTCATTCAATATTTATAAGCATCTAGATTAAATAAGGTACTGAAGTGCATAATGAGACTATAAAAATGAATAAAACATGATCCTGGCCCTCAAGGACTCCACAGAGAGCTTGGTGGAAGAGGAAGATGCTAGACTACTGTAAGTGGAAAAGCAGACGACATGGAGTTGAGCAGTGTGGGTGTTCTGTGGATGACCCACTGCGCCTAGATTAGAGGAGGGCATGGGAGAGAAGAATCCCTGGATGAAAAATGAAGCTTCACAGAGGAGGTTGAACTTGATGAAGGAGTCACACTTTGACCAGAGAACAAGTAGTAAGGGTATTTTAGGCAGAAAGTATTTTTGCATATGTAAAGGCGTACAGATGGATAACAACTTTAAAAACTCAGAGAAACGAAAGCCATCCAATAGCCTTAGAAAATAAGGTCAACAAATGAACAGGAATGTGACATTAAAATGAAGCTGATTTATGATTTTGCACCAGGCTTGAGTAAACTTACTAAGAGAAACCCATAACTTTCGGTCATTAAAGTAAGTTCACATCTCTATTTCCACTTTTGTATTTTTCTCTGTAGAAGCAGATTAACAAAGTATACGTTTTGTTTTATTTTGGTTTTCAGGAGACATTGGCATTTTAACTCCAGCGGGGCAAATTTTCTAAGCTAGGAGGAAACATGGATCTGTCCTATTATGTGTGAGGCTCTAGTTGGAAACTCTGAGTATCAGTCAACTCCATCGGATTTGCCCTTTGTCTTGGTGTATTGGCAGAAGGACAATTTCAAATAAGAACCAGTTAGGATTTTCTAGTGTAGAAAATATATAATGAAAACAAGACAAAAAGACAACCCTCAGAATGGGAGAAAATATTTGCAAATGAAGCAACTGGCAAAGGATTAATCTCCAAAATTTACAAGCAGCTTATGCACCTCAATATCAAAAAAACAAACAACCCAATCCAAAAATGGGCAGAAGACCTAGAGACATTTCTCCACAGAAGATATACAGATTGCCAACAAGCACATGATAGAACGCTCAACATTGCTAATCATTAGAGAAATGAAAATCAAAACTACAATGAGGTATCACCTCACACCAGTCAGAATGGCCATCATCAAAAAATCTACAAACAATAAATGCTGGAGAGGGTGTGGAGAAAAGGGAACACTCTTGCATTGTTGGTGGGAAGGTAAATTGATACAGCCACTATGGAGAACAGTATGGAGGTTCCTTAAAAAGCTAAAAATAGAACTACCATACGACCCAGCAATCCCACTCCTGGGCCTGTACCCTGATAAAACCATAATTCAAAAAGAGTCATGTACCACAGTGTTCATTGCAGCTCTATTTACAATAGCCAGGACATGGAAGCAACCTAAGTGTCCATCGACAGATGAATGGATGAGAAGATGTGGCACATATATACAATGGAATATTACTCAGCCATAAAAAGAAACGAAATTGAGTTATTTGTAGTGAGGTGGATGGACCTAGAGTCTGTAATACAGAGTGAAGTAAATCAGAAAGAGAAAAACGAATACCGTATGTTAACACATATATACGGAATCTAAAAAAAAAATGGTTATGAAGAACCTAGAGGCAGGACCGGAATAAAGATGCAGACATAGAGAATGTATTTGAGGACACGGGGAGTGGGAAGGGTAAGCTGGCACGAAGTGAGAGAGTGGCATGGACATATATACACTACTAAATGTAAAATAGATAGCTAATGGGAAGCAGCCACATAGCACAGGGAGATCAGCTCCGTGCTTTGTGTCTACCTAGAGGGGTGGGATAGGGTGAGAGGGAGACGCAAGAGGGAGGGGATATGGGGATATATGTATATGTATAGCTGATTCACTTTGTTATAAAGCAGAAAGTAACACACCATTGTAAAGCAATTATACTCCAATAAAGATGTTAAAAAAAAGAAAAAAAATACATTAGACCCTTGGCATGTAGACTCAATCCTAAGCAAAAATAGCTGAAGTTTGGGTGAGTTCAGAAATTAAATTGTTGTAGAAAAAAAAAACCCAGAAAATATATAATGAGAATTTTGTCTCCAGGAAAATGTCACTGTAATGACAGCCAAAGTAATGAGGCAGAAATACAATGAATAATTGAAAAACATATGGTGAAGAATAATTACACAAAATAATCTTTTTTCAATGAAAATTTTCATTTGAGATCTTGAGAAGCAGAAAAAAGTGAAGAGAAACTTTTTTTTAAATCAAGTAAGACAAAGATTGTACCCTTCCAGAACTTGATTCTCTACATGAAAACAGGCATAAACAAGCTTGTGACCATGTGATTAGACATTCAAACTGAATCTCAACCCCATAACTCAGATCCTCATTATCTGCATCCAGATTTTTCTGTTCTCAAATCCTGTTTCTTGCTCCAGCTTCTAAAATATCTTCAACTGCCCTAGACTTTAAGGCCAGAGCAACATGAGGAAGAACCTAATCAAATATCAGGAGTATTCAGACAGAAAAAGTATTGAAGTGAGAGTTGGGAAAGACATTGCAGTGATTTATGGAGACCTAGTTATGTTTAGACAGTAAGGCACAACTTGGAAACGTGTGACAGACAACTTTCACGTCTTTTGTTAACCCTGTTTGATTGATAATATGGCTATCTGGACCTGAGTTGAGAAACTCATTTTTTTTTAATGACCTTATTCAGTGCCCCATCAATAAACAGAATATCAAGTTTTCATTTCACTTAAAATTTCAAGAATCTAAGTTGAAAATCAACTGATCGTCTATCTTTCAAGGTCCAAGCGTCATTCATATGGAAAATTAGAACTCACTGGTTCAAAGACAAAAGACTTGTCTTAAAAAGGCTCAAAAGATTTCTTGGATAATAGACAGTCTTACAAAATACATTTTATTTTTTTTAACATCTTTATTAGAGTATAATTGCTTTACAATGGTGTGTTACTTTCTGCTTTATAACAAAGTGAATCAGCTATACATATACATATATCCCCATATCCCCTCCCTCTTGTGTCTCCCTCCCACCCTCCCTATCCCACCCCTCTAGGTGGTCACAAAGCACGGAGCTGATCTCCCTGTGCTATGTGGCTGCTTCCCACTAGCTATCTATTTTACAACAAAATACATTTTGATGAGCTAAGTGTAAATGAATCAGCACAGTGGATTAAGTTATCCTTAAATTTGTTTTACTTATTATTTATTTATTAAAAAAGTTTACACTTTGACTCCCTTCACCCATTTCTCCCACCCTTCACCCCTCCCCCTGCTTCTGGCAACCACCAGTCTGTTCTCTATATCTAAGACCTTGGTCTTTTTTTTTTTTTTTTTTTTAGATTCCATGTATAAGAGAGATCAGACAGTATTTGTCTTTCTCTGTCTGACTTGTTTCACTTAGCTTAATGCCCTGAAGGTGCATCCATGTTGTCGCAAATGGTAAGATCTCTTTCTTTTCTATGGCTGAGTAATATTGCACTACATATGTATATTTATATATATGTGTGTCTGTGTGTGCATCTGTGTGTGTGTGTGTGTGTACAAAAAAACCCTAAAGATCCATCAGAAAAACTGTTAGAACTAATAAATGAATTCAGTAAAGCTGCAGGGTACAAAATCAGTATATAAAAATCTGTTACATTTCTATACACTAACTATCAGAAAAAGAAATTAAGGAAACAATCCCATTTATAATTGCATCAAAAAGAATAAAATACTTAGGAATAAATTTAAACAAGGAAGTGAAAACCTGTATACTGAAAACCATAAGACATTAAGGAAAGAAATTGAAGACACGAATAAGTGGAAAGATATTCTGTGCTCATGGATTGGAATGAAACAAATACTGATAAAATGTCCATACTATTCAAAGCAATCTATAGTTTCAATGCAATTCCTATCAAAATTGCAATGGCAACTGCTGAATTGTCTTGAATTGAAGTTCTTGGATTTTTAAAAAAATAAATTTATTTATTTTTGGCTGCGTTGGGTCTTTGTTGCTCCATGTGGGCCTTCTCTAGTTGTGGCGAGCGGGGGCTACTCTTCGTTGCAGTGCGTGGGCTTCTCATTGCAGTGGCTTCTCTTGTTGCGGAACATGGGCTTTAGGTGCGCAGGCTTCAGTAGTTGTGGTGCGTGGGCTCAGTGGTTGTGGCTCGTGGGCTCAGTGGTTGTGGCTCGTGGGCTCTAGAGCGCAGGCTCAGTAGCTGTGGTTCATGGGCTTAGTTGCTCCGCGGCATGTGGGATCTCCCCGGACCAGAGATCAAACCCATGTCCCCTGCATTGGCAGGTGAATTCTTAACCACTGCGCCACCATGGAAGTTCAAGGTCTTGGATTTTTAATTTATCCTGTAATTAGACTAATTTTGCTTCACTGTTATTCTCTCACGTCCTTATATTTCCAGTGAAACTGCTTGTTAGGTCAGATTTGTGGGAAAATCAGATAGGTATGGAACTCACACTTGATTATGCTTGTTAAAATTTCTCTTGGAGACACTTTAAAAAGAAATCCACAGACGTTTTCTCAAAATAGTCTTTCTGGCTGTCAAATGGAATAGGTGAGCAATTAGGCCTCTGTCCTCTGATTAGATTCAGAATTTTCTGCTGACTAGCACAGTGTCCAGTCTCTACCTTCTGCTGTCGTTCAGGTACTTGGCTGTACTCTGATGGAATGAAGAAGAATCTGTGGTTGAAATATTTTGACTACAGTACTTGCTGACAAAAGACTAAAACCTTTTTAGCCATTAGAAAAATTACTCTGGCTACAGTTTCATAGATGCCAGGAATTTTTGAAATAGACTTTTTTTTGGAAAAACGATAATAACTTTAACCATTATAATGAACCACAATGACATCAATATGCTTCTGCAAAGTAACTGATACAAGATGCTTTTGAAAAGTTTTAGCACCGGAACTTGTAGCTGAAGCAAAAAGTGTTACGTGAATAACCTTCGTCAGACATTGTTTTAATGCTGCTAATTTTCACAAAGCTTTCACATTTTGTAAATACAATTCCATTGCCAATTATTTTCTTCAAACTAGTTTTCACGAATCTGTGATACTTAAAAGTTGGTTTCTGTAGTATTTGAAAGCTGATTTACATGCATGAAATTGGTAAGGTTCAATTTAAATCATTTGCTAGAATTCTATTTAATTTTAGTTGATCTAGGAGAAGATATTTGAAACTGGAGGATAAACTGGATAAGGAATTTCTGGGGTTAGTGGTCTGATTTCTTTGGCACAATGGATTTCAGAAAATTTAAATGTAAGCGTAATAAAGGTAAGGACTTAGTCACTATAGACATACTACTTCGTATCCAGTGCTTAGCAAATAGTAAATGCTCAAAAAATATTTGGAAATAGAGATGGAAAAGATGGAAATGGATGGAAGCAACATGATGGCCCCATTGGATTTTAATAGTATTAATGGAGTTTTAAGAAAACTCGTTCACAGTTGCAGAGTCTTATAGTAACAGAATGAATTGGGGTTTAGGGTCCACTTGAGATTGATAATGAATCCAACTTAGTCTGCTGCCCAGCTGACTGGTTTCCTCAGTAGTACTCAGGGCATTCATTCATTCATGGAGCATGCATTCACTGAGCACCTATTATGTGACAGGCACTGATCTAACGCTGGAGATACAGAGGAATAAAACAGACAAAAATCCCTGTGCTCTTGAAGTTTACATTCTGGTGGTGAAAGACAGATCATAAATAATATACCATTTACATGATTATGTTATGATATACACACTATGACAGATGTAGACAAGTGCTATGGAGGAAGAAAAAAGCAGGAAAGGGGAATGATGAGACATTACTATTTAAAATAGGGTGATCAGAGAAGACCTCACTGAGAAGGAGCAAAGAGCTGAAGAAAGTGACGAAGGAAGCCATGCAGATGCCTGAGAGAAGAGCATTTCAAGCAAAGAGAGCAGCAAGTGCAAAGATCCTGTGGACAAAGTATCTGTGGATGTCAGTGTCCGACATGCTTAAGCAATGCTGGAGGTGGGGTGTTGGCAATGGGCTGGACCAAAGAGGAGGGGAGATGGCATGGAAAGTGGTGAGAGGTAGTGGGGGACCTCTAGGCGTTGTATGTACTTTGGTTTGAACTCTGAGTGAGGTAGGTGGGAAGGCATTAGAGAATTTTGAAGAGGAGTGACATCTAACTTTTATAAAAGATTACACTGAGGTTAGCGTTAAGATTAAACAGAAGGTCACTGAAGGTAGAAATATAAAATTCAAAACTAAAAGGTAGAGACTTCAATACCCCATCTCAATAATGGATAGCACAATCAGACAGAAAATTAGCAAGACTATATCAGCCAGCTAGACCTGACTGACATCTATAGAATATTCAAACAGCAATAGCAGAATAGACATCTCAAGTGCACATGGAACATTCTCCAGGATAGAACATATAGTAGGCCATAAAACAACTCTCAAAAAATTCAAAATAATTGAAATCATATAAGGTATGTTCTCAAACCACAATGGAAACATAAGGGAAAAATTTGGAAATCACAAATGTGTGAAAATTAAATGATACACTGTAAGTTACTAATGGATCAAAGAAGAAATCATAATAGAAATTAGAAAATACTTTGAGGGACTTCTCTGGTGGTCCAGTGGTTAAGACTCCCTGCTCCCAGTGCAGAGGGCTGGGGTTCGATCCCTGGTCAGGGAACTAGATCCCGCATGCTGCAACTAAAAGATCCCACATGCTGCAACAAAGATCCCACATGCTGCAACTAAGACCCGGTACAGCCAAATAAATAAATAAATATGTTTTTTTAAAAAAGAAAATACTTTGAGATGAATGAAAATGAAATATACCAAAATTTATGGGATGCAATGAGAGCAGTACTTCAGGAAAATTTAAGGTACAAATTTTTTTCAATTGAGGTTTAATTGCCATATAACATTATATTAGTTTCAGGTGTATAACGTAATGATTTGATATTTGTATATATTGCAAAATGATCACCACAATGTCTAGTTAACATATTTTGGAATAAATCTACTTAAGTGCAAGACTAAAAAATTTAAAATTACAAAGTATTGTTGAAAGTAATTAAAGAAGACCTAAATATATGGAAAAACATCCTATGTTCTTAGATTAAGAAAGACTTAATATTGTTTAAAAGGCAAAATATATTTGGTTTACGTATTCAGTGCAAACCCTATTAAAATATTTGCTGGCCTTTTATTGGAGGATAGAAATTGACAAGCTAAAATTCTCACGGAAATGCAAAGGACTCAGAATAGACACAATGATCTTGAAAAAGAAGAATAAAGTCTGAGGACCTACACTTCCCCATTTCAAAATTTGAAGCAAAGCTACAGTAATCGAGACAGTGTGATACTGGCAAAAGGATAAACTATAGATGAATAGAGTAGAATTAAGAAGCCCCAAATAAACCCTTACATTTATGGTCAATTGATTTTTGGCAAAACTACCAAGAAAACACAATGGAGAAGAAGGAGTCTTCAAAAATGGTTCTGGGATAGTTGAACATCCACATATGCAAAAAAATGAATTTATATCTCAACCTCATACCATATGCAAAAGTTAACTCACAATGGATCACAGACCTAAATGTAAGAGCTAAAACTGTAAACTTTAGAACAAAACAAGGTCTTCGTGACCCTGGTTTTGGCAGTGATTTCCTAGATACAACACCAAAAGCACAGAAGTAAAACAAAATATAATGAATTAGACTTTTCAAAATTAAAAATTTGCATTTCAAAAAACACTTTCCAGAATGTGAAAAAACCTGAGGATGGGAGAAATATTTGCAACTCATATATTCAATAAGGGACTCATATCTAGAATATAAAACTGTAACAACTCAATAATAAAACAACCCAATTTATTTCAAATGGGCAAAGGGTTTGAATAGACATTTCTAAAAAGAAGATATACAAATGGCCAATAAGCTCATAAAAAGATGCTTAATATTAATAGTAACTAAGGAAGTGCAAATAAAAACCACAATGTGATACTGCTTTATACCTACCGTAGTGGCTATAATTAAAAAGTCAGATATTAACAAGTGTTGACAAGGATATGGAAAAATGTGGAGAAATACATTGCTGATGATAATCTAAAATAGTGAATCCACTTTGGAAAACAGTTTGGCAGTTCCTCAAAATTGAAATCTCCAGCTATTATTGTAGCACTGTTTATTTCTCCATTTAATTTCGTCCATTTTAGCTTCATGTATTTTGGAGCTCTTTTATTATGTGCTTCATATACTTTGGAGCTATTTTATTAGGTCTTTTATTAGGTTTTATATTTGGAGTTCTTTTACTGGGAACTCATTTATTAGATATAATTGTTACAGCTTCTTGATGGATCGACCCTTTTATCAATATAGAGTATGTTTCTTTGTCTCTTGTAGCAATTTATTTTCTAAAAGTCTACTTTGTCTTATATTAGTATAGCTACCCAGCTGTCTTTTGTTTACTATTTACATGGAATTTTTTCCCATCTTTTCACTTTCAACCCATTTATGCCTTTGGATCTAAAGTGAGTCTCTTGTAGACAGTTTATAGTTGGATCATGTTTTTAAATCTATTATGGCAATCTCTACCTTCTCATCAGAGAGTTTAATACATTTTCATTTAATGTAATTATTGATAAGGAAGTACTTTGGTCATTTTGCCATTTGCTTTCTATACATCTTATATAATTTTTGTTCCTCAATGCTTCATTCCCACCTCCTTTTGTGTTTAACTTTTTTTATTATACTGTTTTGATTCTCTTCTTATTTCTTTTACTCATTTGTTTTAGTTATTTTCCTAGTGCTTCTCCTGTGTATTACAATTAACATTGTTATTTATAACAATCTAGTTTGCATTTACACCAAGTTACTTTCAATTGTGTCCAAAAGTTTGCTCCTATGTAATTCCATATATGTTGTTATGTACCCCATTTTATGTTGTTATTGTCACAAATTACATCATTCTACATTGTGTGCTAATTTACATAGATATTTAGTTGTTGTTTATGCATTTGTCTTTTAAATAATGTAGAAAAAAACAAGGAGTTACAAACCAAAAATACAATAATGCTGGCTTTTGTATTTTTCTATGTAGTTGCCTTTACTGCTCTTCTTTATTTCTTTGTAAGGCTTCAAGTTACCATATATTGTCCTTTCACTTCAGCCTGAAGGATTCACTTCAGCATTTC
Source organism: Globicephala melas (assembly GCF_963455315.2). Lineage (NCBI taxonomy): Eukaryota > Metazoa > Chordata > Mammalia > Artiodactyla > Delphinidae > Globicephala > Globicephala melas. The sequence continues at coordinate 4,661,016 of NC_083331.1, read as the reverse complement.
TTTTAGGGCTGCTCTATTACTGACAAATTCCCTCAGTTTTTGTTTTTCTGGGAGTGTCTTAATTTCTACTTCATTTTTGAAGAATGGTTTTGCCAGATATAGAATTCTTGGTTGATAGTTTTTCTCTTTCCATGCAGGCATATCTCAGAGATATTGCGGGTTCAGTTCCAGACCACTGCAATAAAGGTAATATCACAATAAAGTGAGTTATAGGAATTTTTTGTTTTCCCAGTGCGTATAAACTTATGTTTATACTATACTGTAGTCAATTAAGTATACAATAGCATTATGTCTAAAAAAACAATGTATATGCCTTAATTAAAAAAAAACTTTATTGCTAAAAAATGCTAACCATGATCTGAGGCTTCAGCGAGTCATAATCTTTTTGCAATAGTAACATCAAAGATCCCTGATCACAGATAACCATAACAAATATATTAATAATGAAAAAGCTTGAAATATTGTGAGAATTACCAAAATGTGACACAGAGACACGAAATGAGCAAATGCTGTTGGAGAATGGCGTCAATAGACTTGCTCAACAGGAGGTTGCCATGAACTTTCAATTTGTAAAAAAAATGCAGTATCTGCCAAGCACAATAAAGTGAAGAGCAATAAAACGAGGTCTGCCTGCATTTTAAATGTAATCCACTGCCTCTGGCCTCCATCGTTTCTCAGGAGAAATCAGTTGTTCGTTTTACTGGGAATCATTTGTACAGGATGAGTTGTCTTTCTCTTGCTGTTTTCAAGGTTCTCTCTTTGTCTTAGGCTTTTGCCAGGTTGATTATACGTGTTTTAGTGTGAATCTCTTTGAGTTTATATTACTTGGAGTTCACTGAGCTTGGGTGTGTAGATTCATGTCTTTCACCAAATTTGGGCTGTCTTGGCCATTATTTCTTCAAACATTCTTTCTGCCCTTTTCTCTGGGGCTTCTGTTAAGTGTAAGTTGGTGTTTTGGATCATGTCCCACAGACCTGTTAGGCTCTGTTTATTTTTTCCATTTTTTTTCCTTCTCCTCCTGAAACTGGATAGTCTCATATTCACAGATTCTTTCCTCTGACTGCTGAAGGCTGGTTTCTCATTTTAGTGATTGTACTTGTCAACTCCAGAATTCTAAATTGATTCCTTTTTTTGTGATTTCTGTCTCTTTATTGATATTCTCAGTTTGGTGAGACATCACCCTCCTAGTTTCCCTTAGTTGTTTTTCAATGGTTTTCTTTAGCCTTTTGAACATATTTAAGATAGCTGATTTAAAGCTTTTTCTGACTCAGTGTCCAGTGTCCAGAGTCCAATGGCTAGGCTTCCTCAAGGACGGTTAATTTTCTTTTTCCTGTAAATGGGCCATACTTTCTTCTTTTTTTGCACACCTTGTAATTTTTTGTTGAAAATTTGACTTTTTTAATATTGTAATGTGGCAACTCTGGAAATTGCTTTTCCCCCCCTCCCCATGATTTGTTGTTGCTTGTTTTTAATTTTATTTTTCTTTTTATCAATATTTTTTGTTGAAGTATAGTGGATTTACAATGTTATGTTAATTTCTGCTGTACAGCGAAGTGATTCAGTTATACACACATATATATATATATATACATATACATTCTTTTTCATATTCCTTTCCATGATGGTTTATCACAGGATATTGAATACAGTTCTCTGTGCTGTACACTAGGACCTTGTTGTTTATCCATTCTATATATACATATTGCTTGTTCTTTAAATGACTTTTCTGAACTAATTTTTAAAGCATATTCTCTGTAACGTATGGCCACTGAAGCCCTTTCCCACTAGGGGTCAGATAGTGGTTTGGCAGAGATTTCCTTAAATGCCTGGAACCAGAAAAACCAAAAACAAGGCACTAAAGACTCTTTTCGGTCTTTTCAGATGGGCTCTGTGTCGGGTGCTCCTTCAGTGGCCACCCAGGCCATGTACTTCCTGCTCACAAGGAGCCTGTAGCTCAGCCGGAGCTGAGAGCTTTGAGCCTTCTCAGGTCTGTTCTGAGCGCGTGTCGAGACCAGGCCTCCACGTGGCCTTCCAGAGCCCTGGAATACATGGACACTTTTCAAAGCCTTGATTCCCTGAAGTGTGCCCTTCTCAAGCCTCTTTTTTCCCAGGATTGTTGGTTTTTCTATTGCTTGACCTAATTGTTATCCTTTGTTGCACACGGCAGCAGCTAATACATTTGTCTTTAAATGTTTTTGGCAAATGTCACCCAGGAAGCTGCCTTAACCCTGGGGAAGCTCCAGGCAAGCCCTTAAACAGATCTTTCAGGGAGCTACCATACAGGTCAAAATGCAGAACTACAATTCTTTGAGAGTAAGGTCAGTATTGGTTTCTCTGGTACCAGTAACCTGCACCAGGGAAGTGGGCTTCTGTCCTCAAGTGTGTAGCTGTGTTGGGGAGTCAGGGTGGTGACAAGGCACGTTAAAATGCCACAGAGCTCTCTTACCAAAATTCAGCTTTTTTCTTTGTTAAGCTTTCCCCTTGTTGTTGTAAGTTTTAAGAATTAGATTCTAGAGTGCTGAAGAAGTTCATTGTGGTAATTTTTCCCAGCTTCTTCATTGCTGTTGTTGAGGGATGAAGTTTCAGGGTTCTCTACTCTGCTGTTTTCACTGATTTCTGCCCAAAGGAGAGAGTGGGTGAGGTGGGTGTGATATTACTGGTTCCAATAAAAGAGTGGCATCCAGTCCAGATCCCTTCAGGTTTGGCTGGCAGTCCTCTGAGTTGGAAGGCACTGACCGGCCCCCTGTGTGGGGTCACCTTTGAGGTATGGACGCAAATTCTGCGTCAGGTGCCTTCACTCTTCAGGCGTGCAGACTGACAAAAGGCTTTTCATCTGCCTAGAAGGTTTTCAGTTTTCCTGGAATAAGTGAATCCAGGAAAACCCGGCACTGGGATACTTGGTGAAGGTCTTCACAGATTCCAAAGTTCAGCACTGGACACGGGCCCTGGGATGGTGAACTTTTATGTGACCTGGGAGAAGATCCAGAAAAGAATCAATCCGTCCTTTTACCTGGACTCTTTTGAAGACCCCTGTTTGACATCCTGCAAACATAACTCACGCCTCACCTGCCTTGGGCGTTTGGTAAGGGAGAATCAGGATGGGCTTTTCAGTTGTCCACGGTGTCTCGATATGCCTCAGACACAGAGCTTCCAGATCAGCGCAGCCCCGGAGGCTGGCGGCTGAGATCAGAGCGCTGTGCCTGCGCTGAGCGTGCACCACACGATGCTGAAATTCCGTCTGGATCCAGCCACCGCTGGCTCGCTCGGACTCTCTGCGACCTGTGGTGTGTCCCGCTGAGTCCGACGGAGAGTGCTGAGACGTTCCTTCCTCTCTGCTGCTTGTGTCCTGGGCTCCGCTTCAGCTCTGGCTGCCACGTTGGATGGAAACGGGGAGGAGGGTTGACATGGGGTGGCGTCTGCGCAGAGTCCGCCTCTTGTCAAGGGACATTCTCCGTGTCTTTAGAGCTTGAATTCTGGGTTGGGAGCCTCAGAAGAGGATAAAAAGTTGCCGTGATCCCAACCCAGGACCCATGAACCTTAAAATTTCAGAAGGCGAGCGTTTTCCTGGTTTTGACCCGAAAGCCATTTCCTTTTGGGATGCTTCTGATGGTTTCCATCTATACGCATTCAAAACTGTGTTTACCTCAGGGCCTTGGCATTAACCTTCTGTCCTAGGATCCCAGGACAGGGTGAGAATGTGGAACCCATGAAGGTCCCTCCCAAGTGAGCTACAAATACTGCCGTTTGGCCACAGCCATCCCGAGAAAACATGTAAACTCTTCCTAAAATGAAAAGCAAATGGGAGAAAACTGTTGGCTTACGTGTGCCCAAGCTCTTCTGTTATGGCAAGGGGTTTATAAGGTTGGGAATACTGAGCGGGTTTTGTTTTGTTTTTTCTCCCTGATAAGGAAGGCTTAGGATAGAAATTGCTAAAGTAAGTCATTAATTCCAAGTGGTAGGTTTTGCTTAGGATGGACCCGGAACAAACCCAAGAGGTACCATTACAAGTGTGGTTAGGTTTCCTCTTGTATGTTTCTGAGAAGACATGTCCATGAATTGCTGCTTCCAGAGGAAACCAAGAGACTGTTTCTGAACGGTATCCAGGAGGATCTGTGTAAACCGTCAGTGAAAACGCTCCTAGTCAAAACGAGAGATGTGTGGGTGAGCCGTGAACAAAGAAACCTTATCCTGTTGAAAGCTTGGACTACCAAATGAGAAAGGGGACCAAAATGCAAACGAAGAATCCAACTGAACAAGGCAAAGGGGGCCTCAGAGTCAGAAGGTTCTTAAAAGGGAAGTGCTTGCAAAGAGAACAAGGAAGTCAAACTTCTGAGGGATTCACTCCTCAAACAGAGAACTGGACAGGTATGTAACCAAATAAACCAGAGTTATCAAGGTTCCCAAGTTTACATTAGTCTGTTAGTGGTGGCTATAGACAACTCCCTCATGAGATTATAAAGACCAAATATATTCTCAGACATCAACATAACAAAATCAGGCTTTAAACTCTTTCTGTTTGGAAATCCAGGTTTATAGGATTTTCAATATTTTCGTTTCTTGGAGGAAGATCTGAACCAGTTAGGATGACCCTGTAATGTTTGGTTTATCTCGGAGTGCAGAGTGCTTGACTTTTCTCCTGACTGCCGTCTGAAGTGCTCCATCATGTTGGAAACAGAGCAATGTGTCAGCAGTGCTGGCCTCTGGCAGCCCTCCTTGGTCAAGTTCCTGCCGCTGAGGTATGGATTTGACTGCAGAGTTGGCTGTTGCTTTTAAATTCCGTATCTTTAATTGGTCATTTTGTGTTATTTGGCTAATTTACTTATATAGGAGTAACTAGTGTTCTTCTTTTTACAGAAAGTCCTTTTAATGGTTATCAAAATGCAGGGTACGGAGGCTTAAAAGTACACTTTGGTGGGGGGCAGGGGGGGGCGTTGCTCGGTATTTAGCGTTATAATTTCCTTTTACGTTTACTGCCGTTATCAGATCAATTAGGATTGGGAACTAAGGAACTAATTCACTCTACCAGGTTGGGCTGAAGTAATTATGACTGTAAGGCTCCCCAGGTTTTTCCTGATCCCGGCCTGCAAGGAAGTGACAGACTCATGTGTGTAAGGGGAGGATTTCATAAGCCACAGAGCAGACACCAGGCAATTTCTTCTGGGGGGAATTTGTGGGCATCATTTCTACATGTGAATCAGCCCATAAGAGTGGGCTTACGAAATGTAATTCCAGAAGGATTCAACACTTAAATGTGAAAGGTAAGACCTTGAAGCATTTAGAAACAGGAGACTATCTTTTCTTCACCTCTGTGTAGGAAAGAAGTACTTCAGCGAGACACAGGAAGCTCTAATTGGAAAGATTGACTATGTTAATCTGTGTTAAAATTAAGAACTTCTGTTCATCAGCAGGCCAACAAGAAAGTGCAGAAACAATCTACAAACTGGGAGAATGTATTTGCAGACACATAGAGCTGAAGAAGGAAGTAGTATTCAGATTAATCGTATAAAACGAACAGAAACAGACAAACAACCAATGGGAACACGGTCCAAACGCATGAAAACATATTTCACAGGAAGCAGAAACACAAATGGTGAGTAAACATACAAAAAGTTGCTCCCCTTGTTAGTAATTAAGGAAATGCAAAAAGAGACTGTAATGACATACCACATAAACCCCACTGAATTGGCTAAAACTAAGTCTTATAATCACAAGTCAGTCTCAAAGATCAGTAGAAACTCTTACACACTGCTGGTGGGATGATAAATATATACAACCGCTTGGACACAATTTGAGAATACCTTGCTAGTTGAATGTTCACATTCCCTATAACTCAGCAATTCTACTAGTATGTACCCTACAACCGCTTCTGCATGTGCACACAAGGAGCCATCCATAAGGACATTCATAGCAAGACTGAAACGGTATTTCTACCTTCTTTCCTGCAAGCATTGAATAGATGCAAAGTCTACCTCTCTGGGTGAAGTCACCTAGAATTTTAGTTATATGCATAACTCCTTAGGGAAGTGCTTAAAAATTAACAAAGAAGATTTTTGTAGAACTACTCACTCTTTTTTTATTCTGGATAATTTTAACCTATCATCAGATTGGCAAGTCACCTCTAATAAAATATAAACTGAAGATAGATTTTTTTTTCTTCGTTGTCTAAGCTTTTTAATTTTGTTCTCCTTTGCTATTGTCTAGTTCCAAAAGGAGCAGCTTAGTGTGAAATTTGTGGGAAGGATGCTCTTCAGAGTTTAATGTCATTATGTAGTAACCCGATGAAAATCCAGCATAAAGAATGTAGGTGTTTCTAGAAAATGCTAAAAATTATTTGAAAAATGAAGTCATAGACATAATTTCTCTAAAATGGACCGTTCAATCATAGAGTTGGAGGTTGAATAAATGAATGGATGATTGAATGAAAGGTTGTTTCAAAATGCATCATTAATGAATTGGAAATAATCAACTGTGTCACTTAGTCCTAAAAACATTCCTCTAAGGAACTATTAGCATCATATGGCAGACTTTAAAAAAAAAAAAAAAAATACCCAAGCCCCAGGTGAATTGAATCAGAATCTCTAGGAGAGAGGAGTAGACATTAGTATTTCTTAAAAGCCCCCGGATGAGCCTAAACTGTAACAGGTTGTGAAGCACAGAGCTACAGCCTTGTATGACTTCAAAGTGAGACCCAAGGACAACGTCACCTGGACCGTTGTTATCATTCAGAATCTTTAACCCCACCCAGACCTGCTGAATCACTCTGCAGTTTAACAAAGTCTCCAGATGACATGTAACAGTATTAAAGTTTGAGAGGCTCTGGGGAGTTGGAATTGCCTTCCATCCTGCATGCTATTCTGCTACATCTTGGATCAGGAGGTTGGGGACAGGTCTTTAAGATGCTGTTCCCACTTTAACCTGACAATGAGTGTGGGGTGGGTGAAACAGGTGAAGGTGGTCAAAAGGTGCAAACTTCCAGGTCTAAAGTAGATACATCCTGGGACCTCCCGGGAGGTCCAGTGGTTAAGACTCCACGCTTCCACTGCAGGGGGCACGGGTTCGATCCCTGTTTGGGGAACTAAGATCCTGCATGCTGCACGGTGCGGCCACAATCAATCAATCAATCCTGGGATGTACTGTACATCACAGTGACTATAGTTAATAACACTGTATGTATATTTGAAAGTTGCTAAGAGAGTAGATCTTAAAAGCTACCATGCGTGAGGAGCCCCAAATAGCTGAGGGTCAGACTCTGTTTCAACTTCCAATTGAATGGAACCATGTGTTCCCTGCAGAAATATCCTTCCGAGGCCACAAGCCCAAAGTCAGACAGGAAGCAGGTCTTCTTTTGGTGGTTATTTGGTGTCATAGTGAGAAGGGCCACTCCTATCCCCCCACCTTGGTTCCCAGGCCACTGCAGTCCGGTTATGGGGGCAGTGGCACCAAATGCTGGCTGCTGGTTTGGGGAACTGACTGCATCCACTAGGCAGGTACCCACCTTGCAGGGTCTTGCCTTCCAGCTGTCACCATATCTGTCTTCAGCAGGCCCCTCTATTAAGCAATCTCTTTCTAGGGAATGAAGCATGTGATAAAGCCAGTGAATTCCATGGCCAAGCTCCCACTGGCAAAAGACAGCCTCTGAAAATGCATCTTCTTTGGGGAGGAGATGCTGAGTTGCAACACCATGGTGATAGATAAGACATTCTCTAAGCTCAGGAATGTTGGTGCTGGCAGAAGTCCTGGGGGCAGGGAAGGAAAATCTGTGATGGGAGCAACGGTCTGTCTCTCTGAGGCTGGTTCTGGCCCCTCCGTGATGGAAGGGGTCTCCGGCTGGTCCCCTTGAGGAGCAGTGCCATTTTAGGGTCTCAGTGTTGGTCACCTGCCAGCAGATTGGACATTCTGCCTTGTCAGGAGCCAGACCAGCGCTGGTGAGAGAGAGTACGCTACTGGCCTGTGCACAGCTTCCACCCCCGCCTCATGTGTCCTTTGCTCATGGACCCATGGAGCAGGCACATGGGTGGCGAGGAAGAGACTTACACACATCCACAGGGTGCATCATCTTGACCACCTGATTATTGCTCTGGGCTGCGTTGTACCTCCTAAATCCATGTGTTGAAACCCTAACCCCCGTGTGTCTGTATTTGGAGACAGGGCCTTAAGGAGATAATTAAAGTTAAAGGAGGTCATACGGGTGGAGCACTAATCCAATAGGACTGTTGCCCTTAGAAGAAGAGGACGATTATATGTTCATTATAGCTTAGTAAAGCTGGAAAAAAATTTTAATAAAAATGAGGAGCAAAGGGAAGAAAAGACCAAGAGACGTCAAAAAGCCCTCTATGCATGCTCAGAGGAGAGGCCAGGTGAGGACGGAGAGAAGGCCACCTTCTATAAACCAGGAAGAGAGGCCACACCAGAAACCAGTCCTGGTGGCACCTTGAGCTCGGACTTTGAGCCTCCACAACTGTGGGAAGATAAATGGTTGTTGTTTAAGCCTCCCAGTCTGTGGAACTGTATTCTGACAGCCTGCGTACGTTCTGTGCACATTCCAAAAAGTCCAGCCACACGTCTCTCCCCAAGCTCTCCTGTCACTAAACAGACAATTTATTTTTTCCAAGTCCCCAATCAACGTGGTGAACATGTTACCACTGGCCATGAATTGGATGGATGGCATTCCTCAGACCTCCTTCCCTTCCATACGGAATAAACCAGAAGGAATGCCTGGAGTTCCGCCCACTGGGGGGACCGCCTCTCCCTCCCTACTTTCAGGCCATCCCTGCGCAGGGCCGCAGCTCAGCGGCTCATCCCTGCTGTCTGGTTCCACCCTACCATATGCATCCATTAATAAATCCAGCCCCGCTTTTCCTCCTCTGTATAGGCTGCAGGGAACTTGCCATTCAGGCCATCGGCATGTGTTGAGAGGCAGTCAGGCAGTAGGGAGAGGTACCGTGGAGCCTGGACTGACTGAGCTGTGGTTTCCAGACCTGCAGAACTTGGTCTCAATGTATCATTCACACTTTACAGCGATGCTGCTGGGCATGTCCCGGGCGTGATGGGCAGCTTAAATCACATAGTCCTTTGTGACCCAGGGTCAAATGTTCAGTCCCTATGGGGCTCTGCAACAGTCCAGGAGCTGCTTTTCAACTGAAAAACTAGTTATCAGCAGTTGACTTTACTTGGGTCCTATTGGGCTTGCCAGGAGCCCCCGATAGCATCTCTGTCTGCCTCAGATCCTTCCACGCCACTGGGTCTGCTGCTCAGACTGCTTGTAACGCAGCCTGGATTTGTTTCTGAACCCCTTTCATACCCTGTGCCCACTCAAAACCAGTAGCCTTGTCAGATACCCAGTAATTAGGTCAGAGCGGCACACAGAAAATTATGGTTTAGTTTGCCTCTAAACTCGCTACATGTTGTGTCTCCTATGTGGTACACGGGGCGAGATGCAGCAGCTATCTCTCCCATGTAGCAGGAGACACCCCAACATGCCCCAGACCACTGGGCCCCTGGAACCATCAGTGATGTCGCAGCCGTGGACTTCCCAGGGGGTTATCTCCCAACTTCTTCAAGTCCACGTGTTACCAACGCACCTGAGACGCCTGCCACCGCCTGCTCCCCAAATCAAATTAGCATAATGCCATCAGTGTAATGGGCCAGCGCCATGCCCCATAGAATAGCGAGACAAGCAAGCTCCCTCCAGATTATATTACGACAGCAGGATTCGATTTAGCTCTAAGGCGGGACAGTTAAGATATAGTGCTATCCTTGGCACATGAAGGCAAACTACTTCTAATTTTTTTTTTTTTTTTTTTCAGATAGAGAAAGGGCATAGTGTAAGCATTTTCCAGATAATTAGGTGCATACCAGGTGCCTGAAAGTGTTGCCTTTCGAGCAGCCAACCCACAGCAACCCTGCTAAGAGAAAGCCAGGGTAATGAATTTGCCAATCGGTCTCCAATCTCCTGCTGGTGCCTCCAATTACCTAAGTCCATCTGAAAACCAATCCTACAGGTCAGCCCGTGGGACACAGGCAGAGTGGAGAAGGTGGAGATTGGGTCAGAGATGCAAATGGAAACCAGCCACTGTACTGGAACATGACATAGCACACACCAGATAAACGAATGAATAATTAGATCCTGCTCCAATGTTAAGGAAGGAGTCCTTTCTTAAGAATAGAATTTAGGAGTCATGTCACTGGGCAGGAAGCTTTCTGGATCAAACCGATTGAAGTTAGACTGCCAGGACAGGATGCACTTTCTGACTATTTAATATACAATGGAGTCAGAGATCTTATATGCTAGCAAGGGCAGGATTTGAGGTTTTGAAAATTCTAGTGTCCTCTGCTGATACACCAGTGTTTCAACCGTCTCCTTAATGAGGTTGAGTTTTATCACAACCTAATGCCTCCCGCTTTCCGCTCGAGTTGGGGCACATTCTTCCTTCTGGAGATTATCAGGAGGTACAGGGTATTAAGATATTGGCACCTATGAACCTTGAGGACATTATACTAAGTGAAATGAGCCAGTCACAAAAAGACAAATACTGCATGATTCCAATGAGATGAGGTACCTAGGGTAGTCAAACTCACAGAGACAGAAAGTAGAATGGCGGTTGCCAGGGGTTAGGGGGAGAGGAAATGGGGAGTTATTATTTAATGGGTACAGAGTTTCAGTTGTGCAAGATGAAAAGAGTTCTGGAGAAGGATGGAGGAAACAGTTGCACAAGAATATGAATGTACTTAATGCCACTGACCTGTACACTTAAAAATGGTTAAGATGTTAAATTGTATGTCGTGTATTTTACTACAGTTTTAAAAATTGGGGGAAAAAAGACATTGGTACCTGCTGTAGAAAAGCATACTTTAGAGATTCCTCAACTGATTAAAATCCCAGCATTACCACTTACTAGCCTTGGACAAGTTACTTAACCTCTCAGACCCTCAATTTCCTTACTTCTAAACTGGTATTGATAATGCCTATCTCACTGGGATACTGAGAGAATTAGGGAGATAATATGCATAAGCATTTCCAGCAGAAGCCCTTTATAGACCCTGATGCCCTTTGTCCTTTGAAAGAAAAACACAGGAAAGGAACCATCTTAGGACAGGCAGGCAGCTCTCAGAGGCAGCTTGTTTGGGCCCATCCTGTCCCATGAGGCATAAGGACACGTACAGATAGATCCCTTAGGTGCTGACCACCCTCGCCTACAGGGATTACACATTTTCACATGCTGTTTCACATGCGGTTCCTTCTTCCTTTCTGTTCTGGCCACACCCCTCCTCTTGTGCCGACAGAAAACCTGATCATCCTTCAGATCTCAGCTTAAACACCCTTTCCTTTGCAGGCCTTTTCTCACCTGGTCAGGGAATCCCTCCTATAACACTGTGCTAATGCCATTAGTTGTCTGTTCAGCTACTCAAGATCATAAACCCCACGAGAAAAGGGACCATGTCTGTCTTCTTCCCACTTGTAAGCCCAGAGCCGAGTAGATCCCAGGGAAATGGGAAAGGATGTAGGAAAACAGTGGAAGGACGTGGGGGCCTTGAGAACAAGAAAGCACCATCCTTGACCAAGACATTTTAGAAGATTCATAGAAGACAGAAAGTGGATAGACAGTGGATCACAGCAGAACAAAATGATAACTCCAGACCACCATGGAAGGAGTGGCTGTCTTTCCCGGCAGAGCCCTGGAGCAATTCCAGGACTTGGAGTCAGCAAGTTGGGAAGAAGGAGGGATGACTTGAAGGGCCATCTGTAGACTGGCTCAGACAGTTAGTCCCTCCCCTCCATGAAATATCTGGAGAAGCACCACTTACTTACTGGGGCCGCAGCCCTGGGAGTCCCGACTCCGACAGTGTAAAAGCTGTTTCGTGAAGGGGTGGGGGCAGCAGACTGAGGCAGAGCGGGGGCTAAGACTTGGGACCCCCACACGGAGCCCCAGGTAAAGGTCTCCACTATCAGAGGGGATTCCTGTTGGTTCTCACAATTCCGAGCCTGCCTGTGAAGGGGACGGACCCCTTTACACAGACTTCTTAGCCAGCCCCCGGTTCTGGTGGGGATGGAGGGTGGGAGCGGGGCGGGGGAGAGACCTTTCAGGTAAACGGGTCTATAGCTATTTGCAAAGGAAACGCATGTAAGTTGCCTGTAAAAATCAATGTGTCCCATCATTCCTGAGCCAAGCCATGCCAATCAAAGATCGTAGCGGTTTAAAAGCAACTAATGCTGTGAAAGGCCAGAGAGTGGGAGAGAAGAAACAACACTTAAAAAAAAACCTTCCTAATCTAAACTCCAAAAGATAGACTATTTATCCATTGAAAAGAAGAATAGAAACAGATGGCCATGAAAAAAGAGCCCTGAGAAAATTCAAAATTCTCAAAAATTAAAAACATGATTGCTAAAATGAAAACTCAAAAGTAGAAGGTCTGAGCGAAGTAAAAGATCAAACAGTGATCCAGAAGATACGGACAGAGAGATATTCCAAAATATGGAGCAAAAATGAGGGAAAGTTAAGAAACACAGAGGATTCGATATCTATCTAATAGGAGTTTTGGAAGGAGAGAACAGTGAATGAAAAGAAAGTGTTTAAAGAAATAACTAAAGATAATTTCCCTGAACTGAAAAAAACCTTAAGTGTTCAGGTGGAAAAAGTTGACTCGTACCAAAGACAAGGAATTAAATACACACACACACACACACACACACACACACACACACACACACAGACTTATTTTGATTAAGGTCCAGAATGCCAAGTTTAAAAAGAAAACCGCTAAATTTTGCAGTGAGGAAAGAAAAGAAGTCTCTCATAGGAAATAAGGAATACATTAGAATCAGGAATATCTAAAGTGACATCGTTTGCTAAAACATAGGGGAGCAACGACCCCCAAACTTAAAACTACATCCAATCAGACAAGCAAATGTGAGGATAAAATTAAAATGTTAAGCACTCACAAAGTTTCTCTCTCCATATTCCCTTTCTGGAAAAATTAATCAAGGATGTGCTCCTCCCAAAGGGAGAAGGAATCCACGAAAGAGGGAGGTGTGAAGCCCAGAAGCCCAGGAACCACAGGGGGTCATGTGTGTAACAGGCCTGGAGAGCTGTCAGTTCAGATTAAAACGGGAAGTAAAAGCCCAACAAGAAGATGTCTTTAGGAAAAAAATAGATTTCATTACACACATGGAATATTTAGGAACCTAGAAATACTTAATGACAAAGTGAAGATATTTCAATAACTACATGTAAACACGCACACACACATACACACAAAAGGAAACTAGAAACTGGGGAAGACAAAACAAATGCTGTACAAGCTAGTCATGATCCGAACAGGAAGCTAATTAAAACGTGATTTTGAGCTATGCAGAGAATTTAGAAAAGTCTTTCATCGTGACGCGGGTGTCATGACACTATACTTTTCTGTGGGTTCAATCGCATCACTTGTTTTTGCACTGAACCTCTATACAGAGCACAAAAGACTTAATTATAGTTGTAGGACAGAATGAAGATGTAAGAGCAATGGCAAACTTGAACAGAAATAGGGAACGGGAGAGAAGCAGAAAGACCTGCAGATCCGTGGTGACCTCACCTCACAGGGTGGCCGCCTTTTACAGAGCTTAGGAGAGCTCGGAGGGAAACCCCTTTCCCCTGCGGAGTGGGATCTAGAGAAGGGAAAGGGAAAGGGGAAAAGGGGGTTTTGTACCCCAGAGCCTGGCTTCAGCAGTGACCGTGGCTTTGGTCTTTAATCTCAGGTGGGACTTTCTGTCCTCATCACCATAGGAGTCAGATTCTCAGCCACCGCTGCTTGTTTTGAGACCCACAGCCCAGGTCCCACTCGGCTCTTACCGTTTCTTTTCTCTTTCTTGTCCTCATGAGTAATTGTCTTATTTCTGAGCCATGTTCTTTTTTTAAAAAAGTTTCCTCTGTGTATATTTCGTTTGGCATTGCTTACTGTTTTCACAGAGGATGAAATGCACCTTGCTGTACCATCTTGACTGGAAAGCCATTGTATTACTACTATAATTCTTAAAATGATATCTTAAAACATGGAAAATCCATTCCTCTCTCCTTGTAGGATCTAATCTGCAAGATACTGACATTGTGTAGTTATTGGTTTTTATACACATGCAAAACCAGAACTTATCTTTCAGATCAACACAGTATCCCTTTTCTGAACTCCGAAACAGAGTTATTCCATGAGGGAAACCGAGGCACGGGAGAGGGTACCATTGATGTTCAAGTGGTTCACCCACCCTCAACCTGTGCCCCGCCCCTCCTGCCCCCAACCCCGCCTTCGGGGAGGAGCATATGCAAATACCTCAGAGTTCTGAGAGGTCCGCGTGTAATCTCCACCTGCGGTGTGTTAACAGTCGCCCGCCCGGTCAGCACATTTCTCCTTACAGGTCACCCTAAGCCACTTCTGCTTCTTCCCTTCTCTCCCGTCTCAGCGGAGATGAACAGCTGGCCCTCCTCTGCCTCCTCCTCCCCTCCCCTCTCCTCTGGGGCAGAGTCCATTGGGTAGCAGGAGATCATTATTTAGTCACCCTCTAGCCGTTTCTTTCCCTGGCTGGCTCACGCTCCTTCCTTAAAGGTCTGTCCTAGGTCTTATTCTGAGCAGTTAGTCATCTGGTGGCTTTTCTTCGAAATCCTTCCTAGGCGCTTTTCCTCGCTAAGCGCTGAGGTCGGAATGGATTGGACACTCTTCTGGTAAACATTTCCAGGAGGGCTGAGACCGTAATCCTTTTCATAATTCTTAGGATTAAAACATGAAACACAATGAAGCAAACCACTGACAACTGTGCCCTAACAAATAAGGAAGCAAATACATAAAGTTGGGGGGTTGACCTCATTCTTAAACATTATCATTCTGTTTCCTGCTCTGAGCCAGCCTGTTATCTGCCGGGCTGTTTTCCTCCCAGTGTCCATTCTCTCCATTTTTTGTGCTCAAACCCCCAGTTATTGGTTGGATACATGACCACTCAGAGTAAAGACTGTTTCCTAGGCTCCCTCATAACTTGATGGGACTCTGAGACCAAGTTCTGACCAATGGAATGTTAATGGAAGTGTTGGATACAACTACTGACAAATATTTTTAAAGGGTAAGGGCAGGCCCTTTCTCCCCCTTTCTCCTTCTCACTGCCTGGAAAAGGAGATCAGATGGTAGGGATCCCTCCAGGGCCATGAGGCAACTCTCTGTGGATGGAGAGCAATACAACGAAAGGCCCCCGGATCCAGATAATCACGTACTGGTTAGAGCAGCCCTGGCTACCTTCTGGCTTATTTAGTGTGTGAGAGAAATTAAATTCTATTTTCCTAAACTGCTGGTGTGTAAGTGTGTGTGGCGGGGAGGGTATTTATTTATTTCATGAAGCTAAACCTGATTAAGCGGCCCTTGGAATGTGTTTATGTATGTTTCGTTTTGTTTTGTTTCGCTTGCAGAGGATGATACAGACAGAGAATATCCAGCTGGTTGTGTTTCTCTCTCCTCTGTGTATGAGCAGCTCAGGGGCACCAAATGCTTACTATATACCCGGTATTTGGTATGCCTGGTTTCATTGAATCCTGACATAAACCTAGGATGCTATTCTTATTTTCACTTTAAATGAGAGTACACTGACACCCGGAGGTTAAATAACCATGCTCAAGGTCACATCCCACAGCCTGACCCTACAGCCCACCCTCCTGGCATGTGAGCATTGATTCTGTTCCCCAAGGACCTACCGCAAAGGTGTTCATAAAAGTTACCATGCGTTGAGTCCTTGCTCCATGCAGGCACTGTGCTGGGACAGAAAGCAAATTCTAGAAAGGCTGGAGTGAATTGGTATAGGGGAAGCAGAGCAGGCAAGGTAGCTAGGGGCTCAAATTGTGTGTTTCCAAATTCAGAGCGCCTCTCAGCAGTGCTGTGTAGTGCAATATTCCTCTTTCCACTGATGCATTTTGAAATTGTGATTGATAGATGCATTCTTTTTGAAGCTCAGTAATCCAGGATTCTTTCTCGTTCTTTCGTCTAAATTATTCTCTTAAATGGCTTCACCTGGACTTTCCCTTTGTTTTATGTTGAGAATATTGATGTCATAAGAATCTTATTCATCACATGCTGATATTAATTCTGGAAAGTAATTACTCTGAGGTACATTTTATCTTACTCACATCCAAACTAATTATGAGACGATAGAATATGAAGTATGATAAAAATACAGTAATTTATCAGCTATTGACCTGGAGATATTATACATGACTTAAGCTACAAATAAAGTCAAATGAAAGATTCGTTAGTGTCACTTTCATAAACTAACAGACTAACATTAAAAAATCATCCCCTTTTAGACTAACAACCTTTGGAAAATTCAATACTCAATATAGTCAATAAACTATTGATTGATGACACATGAAAATAACCGTTCTTATTTATTCTCCTTTAGCTGTTCTTGAACAGGAGACAACTCTTCATTTCCACTTTGAACAATTTGTAAGGTGAAATTTCAGTCCAAATTAAACTATCCTTGTGAAATTCTTTCATAAATTTTTACGCTCCTTTCTGGCTTCTTGAATAATCAACCTCACCATCTTTTTAATTGAGAATTATAGATAAAAGCATGACTCAGAGCTGAATATAAATCCTACACATTGTAACTTTGAACCAATATTGCAAATTAGATTCTCTGAGCCATTTTTTTTTCATGCTGATGCACTATAATGACACAAATAATATCAGTTGCAGGATATAAGAACTACTTTTCCTAGGAAAATTGTTCATAGGGCTTTGAACTACCTAACTAGTTCTTGAATGTGGAAGCAGTATTGTTTCTGTAGTACCATGCAATTGTAAGAAGAAATGGTGAAGCATAAAAACAACTTAAAAAGAGACAAACTCTATAGTTTTGATCACTATTAAAAAATAAAATAAAAATTCTATATTGCAAAAATGTGGCATTCAAAAAAAGCAAACTACAAATTTGTAAAAATAAATATTTAAGACAAAAATATAGAGAGCTCATACAAATAACTTAAAAAACCATAGGACACCAACAGAAGCGTGGGCAAAGACTTCAGATACATAATTCACAAAAGAAGCGTTAGCAATAGCTAATAAACTTAAGAAAAGTTACTCTCGAAAACAAAGAGATGCAAATTAAAATGCACAGTGATTTTTAAATATATAAGCAAATATTTTAAAATAATGCACCATTAAATAGAAGTGGTTGGAGTGGACAGCCTTGCTTTGTTCCTGATCTTAGGGGGAAAGGATTTGGTCTGAAACCATTAACTGTGATGCTAGTTGTACATTTTTCAGATTCTCTCTCTTTTTTTTTTTTTTTTCAAACTCCCAGTCCATCTCTCAGATGATCTTTTTTATTTTTTTCAGTTTTTAAAATAATTTTTATTGGAGTATAGTTGCTTTACAATATTGTGTTAGTTTCTACTGTACCTCAGATGCTCTTGATCGGGTTGAGAAATCTTCTTTTTATTCCAAAATTCCCTTCTGTTCTCTATTTTGACAATAATGCTCAAGGTTGGCAACAATGCAACAAGACACGATACCCTGCTGTGGGAGTGTAAGTCTGCACACTCTCTAGAAATCAAGTTAGCAATATGTATCAAATATTTTGTGCCATATTTTATGTCAGTCCTTTTGTTTCTATACAGTTGACCTAAGAAAGTCATCTGATACATGGTTAAAGATTTATTTACAAAGATATTCATTGGAATGTTATTCACAATAGTGGCAAATTGAAACTAACGTAAGGTCAATATTGGAGGATGGTTAGGGTAATTATGGCCAAACATAAAAGAGAATAATACGCAACTATTCAATTTCAATTTACAGAGTCTTTTTAATGCCATGCGAAAATGCTTACAAGTGGGGCAAAAGTATGATAAAGACAAGATGTGGCCCAGGAACTTGGTTTCAGAGTCAAGGAGGTGCGATGAATGGATTTGAAGTGACAGGGCTCTGAGATGCTGATCAGGGACATGATGTGGGGACCAGAGATTGAGTGAAGACCCAAAGTAGGGTCGCAAAACCATAACTCTGCATTCAGTGGGGGAAGAGGTAGAACGCAATGTAGGGAAAAAGAAACAGAGAGTCATCAGCGAGGAAAGGCAGAACGTGGAGGCGACAGAGATGGCGCTGCTTTAATACGGAAAGCAGAATGTTCTCCTCCGTAAGTCCGCCCATCCTGAGCACCAGAGTGAGATCCAGCACTCCAGAGCAGACTCTCTTCAAACTGCAGACGAAAAAGACTGGAAGGAAATACACCAAAACGTTAACCGTGATTTTTGTCTGAATGGTGGATTATGGGTGACTCTAATTTCTTTCTTCATGCTTTTACATGTTTTCAAAGTTTTATAATGACAGAGAAGTATTTTTAAGAATTTCCGACCATAGAAAATCAGCTTTTTAATTCCCTGTGCCAAGTTCAGAAACATACTACAATGGGACAAAATAACTAAAAGATGACAAGACTTCAGGGTACATCCTCTTAATCTCCAGGCCAACTGCCAGTTGCTTTATAGATGAACTTTCTCCCCAAGTGTCCTCAAGGCACTGCAGTCACCTATGCCGAGTTGAAACCGTGTCAGATATGTTTCCTTAAACAGTTGTTTCAGGTGTAGCAGTCCATGGGCAGTTTTTTAAATAACTAGTCTTAACATATTCATTCAGTCATTCACTGTGTTCCCACTAGATGGTGAAAGTATTACAAAGACGAAGTAACTATGTCTACATGTCTTATGTTCAAAGTCCTTATGTGGCACGTAGGCTAGAAGCAGAACAAATGAGCAAAGCAGGAGTTTTAGAGAAGCGAAAGAATACTTCTGCCTGAAGAGATCAGGGCAGTCTTCACAGTGGAGGTGATATTTGGACTTTACCTTAAAGTAAATGGGGTTCCAACACGTAGCGAGGGGAGGATGCCATGATCTCCCTGAGGGCAGGAACTATATTTATCTTGTTCACTACTTGTTCTGTAGCTACTTATTCTGTAGCTACTAGCTCGTTCCTGGTGCTTAGTCGGTGTTCAGCAAACATTTATTTAATGAACATTTGTGGGCAGGGTAGAGAGAAGAGACACATAATCAAATTCTCAGCAGTGGGGAAACAGGTTTATTCATACAAAAGCTACTTTTCTTTTGTGGAAGGATAGCTGGGTGAGGAGGAACATTGGAATTTAAACTGGAAAGTTATATACGGAGTCCAGGTATGCTAGACTAAGGAGCACACAGTAGGTAATCATGATGGTGGACTAGAAATGTTCATCTGGAGTGGTTTTCAAAATCAATGGAATAGATCAAAAGTGAAGAGACCAAGTGTAAATCTATTAAAAGAGTATTGGGTAGGGACTTCCCTGGTGGTCCAGTGGGTGAGACTCCATGCTTCCAATTCAGGGGGCCCAGATTCAATCCCTGGTTGGGGAACCAGATCCCGCATGCCGCAACTGAGACCCAACACAGCCTAAATAAATAAATATTTTTTTAAAAAAATAGAGAATTGGGGCTTCCCTGGTGGCGCAGTGGTTGAGAATCCGCCTGCCGATGCAGGGGACGCAGGTTCGTGCCCCGGTCCGGGAGGATCCCACATGCTGTGGAGCGGCTGGGCCCGTGAGCCATGGCCACTGAGCCTGCGCGTCCGGAGCCTGTGCTCCGCAACGGGAGAGGCCACAGCAGTGAGAGGCCCGCGTACCGCGAAAAAAAAAAGAGAACTGGGGAAATGTGGATGCAGACTGTGTATTTGATGTTAAAGAATTATTGTTTTTTAAAATTTTATTTTATTTTATTTATTTATTGGCTGTTTTGGGTCTTTGTTGCTGCACATGGGCTTTCTCTAGTTGCAGTGAGCAGGGGCTACTCTTCGCTGCGGTGCACGGGCTTCTCATTGTGGTGGCTTCTCTTGTTTCAGAGCATGGGCTCTAGGGCGCATGGGCTTCAGTGGTTGTAGCACGTGGGCTCTAGAGCGCAGGCTCAGTAGTTGTGGCACATGGGCTTAGTTGCTTCGCGGCATGTGGGATCTTCCCGGACCAGGGCTCAAACCCGTGTCCCCTGCATTGGCAGGCAGATTCTTAACCACTGCGCCACTAGGGAAGCCCCGAGGAATTATTGTTCATTTAGGTGTGATAATAATATTTTGGTGATCTCTTAAAGAAATACAAGGAAATATTTACAGATAAAATAATATGATGTCTGGATTTACCTCAAAATCATCCTGGAGGGTCCAGGGGTAGGGGCACCGATGAAACAAGCATGGCTATGTATTGATAACTGCCAAACTGGGGGATGGCAAAGGAACTTTCTGGGGTGATGAGAAGGTTCTATATATTGATTAGGGGTGGCAGTTAAACAAATACATACATTTATCAAAACATCGTACACTTCAAATCCATGCATTTTACCATATGTAAATTTTTTGTAGAAAAATTGGGTGATGGGTAAATTGGGTTGATTTTACTATTCCCTCTCCTTTTTTTTTTTTATGGTACACGGGCCTCTCACTGTTGTGGTCTCTCCCGCTGCGGAGCACAGGCTCTGGACGCGCAGGCTCAGCGGTCATGGCTCACGGGCCCAGCCGCTCCACGGCATGTGGGATCTTCCCGGACCGGGGCACGAACCCATGTCCCCTGCATCGGCAGGCGGACTCTCAACCACTGCGCCACCAGGGAAGCCCCCCTCTACTTTTTTATGTGTTTGAAAATTTTCATAAAAAATAAAAAAGAAGAAGAAAAGAAAGAGAAGAAGGAAGAAATCTGCTGAAGCATTGGAAGCAGGAGAATTACTTAAATTAGAGCGGAGGCATGGAATGAAGAGGTACAGATTAAGACTGACACCTTTTCAGGTTCAAACAGGTGATGGATCGCTGGATGGTGCAGGGTTCTGCCTCACTGGAGCACTCACACAGTGTTGCGGAACTGCAATTGGCTTGGGTTGCTTTAACCGAGGCATTAAGAGGAGACAGCACAAAATAATGTGTTCGGTATTGTCTGATGCAGCTCCCATTTTCTGCAACCAACTCCATTATCAGCATCATCAAAACGCCTACTTGATATTCTTATCCACAAAACTGTTGCTATGTCATCTTTGAAGGAAAGAAAAAAAAAAGACAGTGAGAAGGAAATTTCTTTTATGTGCTTTGGTTATAGGATTGAGCCTTTCTCAGGCCATTTAATAGTAGACCCAGGAGGAAAGGTATTTAGGGCTTTCCAGGGTAGGCCTAATCCTGAAGAGGTCTGGCCCGGTAATTACTGTGCCCTGAGTGCCTTCTTCTGTTGGAACCTATGTCCATGGGATAGACCATATTGCCATTTTCATGTCTGTTGATTTGTTTGTTTTGTTTTTTTTTTTTTGCAGTACGCGGGCCTCTCACTGTTGTGGCTTCTCCTGTTGCAGAGCACAGGCTCCAGACGCACAGGCTCAGCGGCCATGGCTCACGGGCCCAGCTGCTCTGCGGCATGTGGGATCTTCCCGGACCGGGGCACGAACCCGCGTCCCCTGCATCGGCAGGCGAACTCTCAACCACTGCGCCACCAGGGAAACCCTGTTGATTTGTTTTTATTTTAATATTTGAATGGGAACAATCTGTCTGGGAATATTTTCGTTCAGATTTGATATTATGATGACTAAAAATGACTATCAGTGGTGCTTAATGTAAGTTTATGATAACATTCTGAATTACATTCAAACGAGTTAAACATACTGCCCCAGAGATACGCTGACAGGATGGAAAGAAGACATGACCAGAGGCAGCTCTGGCCTGGAAGTGGATCGTTCCCCTAATCCCACCAAATGGATGCATTTACCCAACATCTGTTCCTTGCTTCTTCCCTTCTCCTTTTTTCAGAACTTAAATTTAATCTTCTGGTTCTGAAGATCAGAAGTCTGACGCATGTCTCACTGGGCTACACTCAAGGTCCGGATGGGGCTGTATTCCTTTCTGGACACTCCAGGAAGGGGTCCATTTCCTTGCGTTTTTCAGCTTTGAGGACCCACCTGTTTTCCCTGGCTTGAGCCCCCTTTGGCCATCTTCAAAGCCAGCATCCTAGCATCTCCCTGACCCCGCTTTCATCAACACATTTTGCTTCTTCCCTTCTGACCGAATGCTTGCTTTGGCCAGGGTGGTCTTCATCCCTCAGACAGCCTTGTGCCTCAAGGGGACAGCCCAGCTCTGGGGGTGAGCCCGCTTAGTCAAAGCAAATCCCCCTACCCCCCGCCAGTGATCTGTTCAGAAACTAACTTTTGTCCATTTCCTCCCCTTAACTGTGAACTCCATGAGAATGTGGATGGTCATCTGCTTTGCCAAGCGTCTGGAACAGCGCCGGGCACGTAGTTCTCACTTAATAAATGAATTTATCTTTTTCATTCCTCTTCAGCAAACTTTAACTGATCACCTGTTTTATGTCAGGGACTCTTCTGAGTGCTGGGGATGAGAAGATGTATAAGACTCCAGGAGTCTAGCAGGGGAGACAGACGATTCCCTAACAATGCGCCGTGATAGACACTGTCATGAAGTTGAAGGGAGAAGGCTGAGTGGGCACTGCCTGCAGGAGACGGGCAAGGCTTCCCAGCACCTCCGACATCCAGCAGACCGTGAAGGATGAGCAGAGGTTTGCCAGGTGAAGAATTAGGGCAAATGCAGTGACCACACAATTTGTTGCCTAAGCCAGGACACTTTGGAGAGCGAAAGGAAGGCTATTAATAATTACACCGAGCAACAGGTGTAAGCAGAGACTGTTCTGGGCAAACCAGGCCACATGCTCCTTCTTGGCGGGAGGAGCAACGTGGGCGAAGGCAGAGGTGGCAGAAGCGCGAGGGGAGAGGGAGACCTCAGTGTGTTGGGATGAGAAGTGGGCGCGGTTGGGGAGGAGCTGGTGTGGCAGGTGGGCGCCAAGGCGAGGGACCTGTCCTGGCGAGCAGAGGACTTCAGCTTGGTCCTGCAGCCCTGGGGACCTGTGGGGCTTCTCGGCGGCAGAGCACCAGGCAGGTTTGCATCTGGAGACAACAGCTCTGGCTGTCCCAGGGAGAGAGGCCCAGAGGGACCCAGACTAGAGGAGGGAGACCAGAATGGAGGCTGGTGCGGTGGCTCGTTAGGGGATGCTGGGTCCTGATCTCAAGCGGGATGGGAGGGCAGGTCCCAAAGGAAGCACATACACTAGGTGTTCCTGAGGTGGAACTGATGGAAGGGCAGAGGTGGGAAAGCAGAGACGGGTGATGCTCAAGTGTCCAACCTCGGTGACTGGTGGCTCCTGCTGGGGACACGCAGAAAATGACCTCAGCTGCCTGGCAGACTCAGAGTCATCGGGGAGCAGGTACAGGAAGCTGAACCTCGCAGGGCCAAGTGCCCAGCCAAGCGGGCAAGCCAAAAGCTAAGTCACTCGATCCAAAGGGTCAGCACAGGTGGAAAAGAGGGAGACCGGGGAAGCCTGTGAAGGAGAAGCACTAAAGCAGACGGGCAGAGGGGCAGGGACCGAGGCCTGGTTTCAAGCTGAGCCACAGGCATACCTGGCGTGTCTGTAGCCTCCGCATCCCAGTCATGCTTCAGAATGGAGCAGGGATCCCCGGGCAGACCCCCGGGAGCGCTGAGAAGACAGCGCCTAAGGGTGGCAGAAGAGGTGAATCTGGAGGCAAGTCAACGTAACTGAAGTGATCTGTGGGACCAGAGGGCAAAGGAAGTCCGTATGAAGGAACACTGGCGTTATCTGTAAGTCCTTGGTGAGTTTTTTTAATGATTGTTTTTTATTGTGCTAAAATATATGTAACATAAAATGTACCATTTGAACCATTTTTAAGTGTACAGTTCAATGGCATTAAGTACATTCACATTCCTGTCCAACCATCACCACCGTGTATACCCAAATCCCTTTCAACAGCCTCAACAGAGACTCTGTACTCATCACACACCAATTCTCCGTTCCCCCTCCTCCCAGCCCCTGGCTTCCACTGTTCTACTTTTTGCCTCTAGGAATTTAACTATTTTAGATACTTCTTGTGAGTAGGATTATACAGTATTTGTCCTTCTGCTACTGGCTTATTTCACTTAGCATAGTGTCCTCAAGGCTTATCCATATTGTAGCATGTGTCAGAATTTTGTTCCTTTTTCAGGCTGAATAATATTCCATTATATATATTTGCCATAGTTTGTTTATCCACTCATCCGTTGATGGACTCTTGGGTTGTTTCCACATCTGGCTATTGTGGATTCATTACTCTTTGAATCAAGCAACCATACACTGTTCTGAATCATCTTGTTGAGGAGAAAAGAGGAAAGAATCCAGGGAGGCAGCCAGGCACTCTTTTATCTCACACATCCTGGGGGCCAGCTGTGGTTCTGAGTCCTTATGTGCAGTATCTCATTTAATCTCCCCAACAACTTGATGAAGTAGGGATCTTCCCTTCGTATAACGAGGAAACTGGAGCTTAGAGGGTAAAGGGCTTGTTCAGGATCGCAGACTGGATATCCTCTGTGGGTGGAGGGGAGGGACTCAGCCAAGGCGGCACCCTAATTCTTAACTTGAAGCCCATTGGTATCTCGGGAGTCGACTACTACTAACAACCGTAGAGCTTTATAAAATCTGTTTTTCCCTTATTTATTATTTTCGTCGTCTATTTCCTATTTCTTAGTAATGATTGACAGTGGAATCCTTAAAATAAAAAGCTCCTTGCTGCTTACAGGCAGCAAAAACAAGGAAGCAGTTCCTCTGGGGACACTGTGTGCCCAGGTTGTCAAAAGGAGCAGCCCTGGGCTTGAGCCTTGGAAAGATGGGCGTGCGTTTCCCTGTTACCTGGAAGACCTATTCAAAGATATTCTGGTATCATCTGTCGTTTGTGTATCCTCAGGTTTTGTGTCAGAAAGCAGATATATCTGCTCCTATGTGTAACTGTTGTTAAAAGGAAAAAAAAGTAAAATTTCTACCACGCGTAGTAGAATTGACCAGAAGGAATTGGGAAAGGCTAAGGGAAAGAAAAAAACAAGCCCTACAAAAACACCGAGAAAAGGTTAAGTTGCCTGGGGAGATGAGCACTCTTCCTGTGCTGGGGAAAAGCACAGGACCGTTCTGTGGACAGGTGTTGGGTAATGATGGTCATGTGATCATGGATCACGTGATCACGTGAGGAACTGTGATCACTTCACCTCGTTTCTGTTGGGGCCTGGAGGATGGAGCGCCAGGAACAGAGAGGACTTTCTGGGCTCACTTCCCTTCTTCCCATCTCTCATTTCCTCTACAGCCTCTTCCTTTTGACAGAGCAGGAGAAACACCCATTGCTAGCCCTCCTGAAGCAGGCAAACGAAAGCTTGCCCTTCTGTAAAGAGACTGTTATCTTCCTTCACTTGCAGAGTCTGAGCCAGTGCAGGCAGAAGAGCCCAGAGTCCTAAGGAAGGAAGTGTCAGAGTTCAAGTGTGTGTTCTATTTAGGCAGAGACAGACCAGAATTGAACTAGGCTTGCACTAAGTTACTTAAAAAAATTTTTTTTTTGGTTTGGATTGTGCCTAGTAACTTAAAAATATTGTCGCATAACTGTCTTTTATTTAAGTTTAAAAAAATTCAATTTACTTAATTTTTGAAATAGTTATACATTTGCATGTTTGCAAACTCAAAAAGCATAAAAAGTATGCAGTAAAGTTCTCTCTTCCATCTTGTTCGCCAATTCACCCATTCCCACTTCCACAATCCTGGGAAATCACCATGAACTATTTCTTGTATGTCTGACAGGAGTTTCTGTATGCTAAATATATTTTGGAATTTTTGCGTTTAACATTGCTATGCTCTGCTGTTTCAATAATTTTTAAAAAGAAGAAGTGGGAGCCATGCCTGTTTGTCTCAAGTGATGACAGAGCTTGTGTGTCCCAGGAAACCCCCAGTGGGTATGCTGCCCCGTACTAGGTGCCCTAGGCAGGCTCCTCGAGGTCAAGTGCCCAGGAGGCCCGGTGGGCGGGAAGAGGCAAAAATGGCAGTAAAATCACAAGTTAGAGCCGAACGTTTACAATACAAACTCCAAGTGTATGGTTAAACTCTGGTAAATCATATAGAAAAGCCACCCTGACATTTTTGAGAAGCAGGTGGTTAAGGAGAGGGCAGGATGAAGCGAGAAGCTGTCTCCAGAGGAAAAAACCTAGAGGCACAGTAAAGAAAATCAGAGCTGTGTTTGGGGAAGTTGCAGATGCTTGAGACTTTCTGGAGTCCAGAAAGTACATTTTCTTTTCTTTTCCTTTTTTCCTTTTTTTTTCTGATGAACTTTCTCATAAGAGCTGAGTAAATGCTGAACTGAAAATGGGAAACTCCAGACGGAAGGCAGTCAGAGAAACAGCAGAGTATCTGCGAGCGCTTTCTTTTTTTTTCGGCGGTACGCGGGCCTCTCACTGCTGTGGCCTCTCCCGTTGCGCAGCACAGGCTCCGGACGCGCAGGCTCAGCGGCCATGGCTCACGGGCCCAGCCGCTCCGCGGCCTGTAGGATCTTCCCGGACCGGGGCACGAACCCATGTCCCCTGCATCGGCAGGCGGACTCTCAACCACTGCGCCACCAGGGAAGCCCTGCAAGTGCTTTCTGAGACTTCACATTCATTGTGTTGATCAGTCAAGATAAATCAGCTCTATGTACCAGGATTCTTCTGTTTTTATTTGCTCTGGAGGCGGACATAGTTAAAGTGTAGGTGTTTTATCCGTTTCTGTTCATTCACTAACATTTATTTATTGAGCACTTACTGTCCTTTCTCAGGCCTTGGGGACAGAACTCTAAAATAGGTTTCCAGTTCTCTTGAGCTTACATGAGAGGAGGGGATCTGGTGGCATCAGGGCCAGAGGAGGTGACCCTGTAAAGGAGGGGGAGTGTTCCAGGGAGAAGGAACGGCCAGAACAAATGCTCAGAGGTGGCATGGAGCTTGTCGGTGCTTGAGGAATAAGACAGGCAAGTGTTACTTAAAAGATATAATTATATTACTCTTTGAGATTTCCCAACTTTTCCCATTGGATCAGGTGACCCTACTCTCTAGTAAGGGGTAGCATTTTGGATGACCCAAAGAAGAAACAATCAGTTTCTTCTCTGAACCCTTATAATACTATAAGTCACACAACTGGTACTTAAAGTGATTTGTGTACAAGTCTTCTCTCTCAACCAGATGGCATGCGTTTTTACTTTTTCCTTTTTTTTTTAATTTATTTTATTTTTTGGCTGCATTGGGTCTTCATTGCTGTGCGCGGGCTTTCTCTAGTTGCGGTGAGCAGGGGCTACTCTTCATTGTGGTGCGTGGGCTTCTCATTGTGGTGGCTTCTCTTGTTGCAGAGCACGAGCTCTAGGCTCGCAGGCTTCAGTAGTTGTGGCATGTGGGCTCTAGAGCGCAGGCTCAGTAGTTATGGTGCATGGGCTTAATTGCTCTACGGCATGTGGGATCTTCCCGGGCCAGGGCTCGAACCTGTGTCCCCTGCATTGGTAGGCGGATTCTTAACCGCTGCGCCACCAGGGAAGTCCTGATGGCACGCTCTTTGAAGGAACAAGCTTCTTTGTTCCCTGTTTCCAACAAGACTTCACGAGTCAGAGGTACTCAACAGATATGTATTGACTAAAAAAAACAATTCAGATGCACATTGCTGAGTAATTACATGACTGGAATGGATCATGTTTGTATCCAGGGTTGTCACTTTATGGCTCTGTCTCTCCCTGTTCTCCCCTTTTCACAGAAGAAAGGGGTGGCTGATGGAAGCATTTGAAAAGGTAGCCCCTTCTCAAGTTAAGCTCTGCAACTTTTGCACTTTTCCTAAACAGCCGGGATGCTCCCCAGCCTCCTGCAGTCAGGTTCTGCTTAGTGAGGAGCTAAGTACGAAAGAAAATATTCCAGTTTACCTCTGTGCTCACCGGAAGTCAAGGTTTTCTCCCCAGGTACCTACGTGTTAGTTTGATGTCTCCTTGAGATTCTCTGCCATGTTTAGCCTCAACAAATTCCAGGGTGGGAATCCAAATGGAGATTATGAAGAACAAGAAACAGGTTTTCAGGTAGGCTGATTCTACCACTTGGTACTGATGGATATGATGGTAGAGGTTCCAGAGACCATAATCCCTGCTGGTGTCCCTGTGGGTCAGATTGTCCCCTTAACGTTCCACACTCATCTCCACAGACTCCACAGGACACCCAGTGCCGCAGCCTTAGACGTCCCTCTGGCTCCCATGGGTCAGTGCCCGTGACTTTCCCTCTGCCTTCCCCTCCCCCGCTACTGTCCATCCTATTCTTCTGGATTATGAGACTGCCCTCAGCTTGTCCCTCCTGCAGGCAGGGTTAGTCTCACCTGCCTCAGAGCTGACTGCACTTAGTTCTCCATTCTCCCAGCTCAGTTTCCATAAAACTCATCTGTCTACTCCCTGAGCACACAGATTTCTCTTAATCATCAGTAGATGACCAAGAGATATCTGTTTTAATGAATGAACTCATTTTTCAGTTTTAAATAGAATGTAAAGGGGCTGTGCCTTTGGCCCTCTTTGAAAACCTAGATTTAAATAACGACAAAGGTTTAGATACATTAGCTATATGCTATGCTGCCCGGCAAATCAGAGTCATATATCCATAGGGCATATGCTTTGACTTTACTCATCTGAATTAGAAATCAGCCTTGAAAAGTAAGTCACTGATTTGTTGATTCAAACCAACAAAAGAACATCAGTGTTTTGATTCACATCCACCTCTGGACAGCTGGATGATGTTAATTAACGCCACCAAGAAGGTTCATTCATTCAGCTGTCAACGAGCAGGGTAAAGAAGGGGAGAGACCCTGGGTTTTCAAGTCAGAGTGTCTGGGTGTGGCCCCTGGCCCTGCACTGGCTGGGCAGGGCCATGGTGAACGTGGTAAAATGAGCACAAAATGATCCAGCTCCAAGGGCCCTGGGAGGTTACATTGGAAAATGCATCTAAAATACTAATCAGGGGCTTCCCTGGTGGCGCAGTGGTTGAGAGTCCGCCTGCCGATGTAGGGTACACGGGTTCGGGCCGCGGTCTGGGAAGATCCCACATGCTGTGGAGCGGCTGGGCCCGTGAGCCATGGCTGCTGAGCCTGCACGTCCAGAGCCTGTGCCCCGCAACGGGAGAGGCCACAGCAGTGAGAGGCCCACGTACCGCAAAATAAATAAATAAATAAAATAAAATAAAATACTAATCAGGCGACTGGCACACGGCAGAGGCTTGTTATATCAGAGAGAGTAAACTGGCAGCCTGAGGGCAGTACTTGCCCATCCTGACTTTTAAAATGTTGATACTGAATGTCCATTCAAAGCTCTCCAGTCTATGCTGAGTGCCAGGCACTTTTCTAACTGTGTCTCCATGTTTTATCCTTGTCACACCCCTCTGGGGTAGAAATAATCATTACCCTTATTTTCCAGATGAGGGAAGTGAGACAAAGAAATACTTACCTGTGTTTATTTTGTAGCTGTAACCTGGTCCCAAAGGAGTGAGTGCCTCTCAGCCTCCTTCTGTTAGAATCAGAATGAGGCACTTTGACTTGAGCTGGGTTAGCAGGGTGGATACAAGTGTGGCCTCTGGAGCTGGGTCAAAATCCTTGTTCCATCATTTATTACTTGTGCAACCTTGGGAAAGTTCTCTCTGTGCCTCCGTTTCTTCATCTAGAAAATGGGGACGATAATAGCGCCTACTCCGCTGGGTTGTTATGGGGATTTGAGGAACTGCTTGGCGCACGCGTAATTCCTTGATAAGCACTCCCTGTGCTGCGGCTGTCTTCCATGCCTCTCCACCCCCTCTCCACCACATCCTTCCTCGCCCCATCAAGGGCAGCACAGCATTTCACCCATTGATGTCAGCTGGTGCAAACCCAAATGGCTTCGTGGAAAAGAGAGGTGGCAGAAATATATGAAGTGGCACGTGGTTAAGTGGAGACAGGAAGAGAACAGAAAAGATGAAGTGGCTTGCAAGGAACTGGACCGGAAAGGATTGTGTAAAATTATTCAAACAAAACCATTTAAAAACGTCGTGCTAACCAAATGGAATGAGCTTGCCCTAATTTGTTTACTTGCTTGGTCCCTGAAGTTATCTGGGTGTAATTTGTAGCTGATACACTCAGGAAGGCCTGAAAGAGGTCAGTTGTACACAAACTCATCTTTCCCTACGTACAATGAAGCTCTTTGTAAAGCTGATACGGTTGCAGGTAAAAACTGTATTCTAAGTCTAGATGATCCCTTTCAAGTTCTGGGGGTACACGTGTGACATTTCAGCTATATCTTATCTTCATCTGCATTACATATGGTAAAAAACAAACAAACAAACAAAAAAACACCCCAGTGCATCACCTAGCACATGGAAGATTCTCTCTTTACGTTTGTGCCTTTCCATTCAACCTTAACGCTGGGGAGGTGAGGCATTGGGAGGTTTGCTATTAGGATCTGTGTTATCACCTGTGAACTTATTTTTTAAATTTTTGAAAATTTAAAATCTTTTGGCCACGCCACGCGTCATGGGGGATCTTAGTTCCCCGACCAGGGATCAAACCTGTGTCTCCTGCATTGGAAGCGTGGAGTCTTAACCAGTGGACTGCCAGGGAAGTCCCTCATCTGTGAATTTAGATGGCTATAACATCAACTAAACAACTTCAGATAATTCTACCAGAAATCCATTTAGAAAAGCCCTCGTTCTTACACACACTTACGTGTAAACCTGGTGGCCTCTGTTCCATGGACAAGGAAAGATCTTGGTGGGCAGCCTAGATGGAGATGGGGCTCAAATTCTGACACATTAGACCTGTTCAACGGGACAGAATGACAACTAGACTTTCATCCAAATAGATGAGACAGATAGGGTCCAGTCTGTCATGGGCATGGCAACACTGGTAGGAGGCCCAGGCATGCCCTGGAGGTCTAAGCAGGATGGAACATAGCAAGAAACAACTCAGGTGGGTGATACTTCCAAGTCTAGGCAGGGAAATGGGGAGGTGGTCCAGCTACCTGAATGTGTGGTTCTGGCACATTCTAGCACTGGCTCGGGTATCAGGGCAATGAGGGAAGTCCCGGCTTCCAGGGAGGCAGGTGCCTGTAGCAGCAGGCCAGCTACTATGGGACTTGGCTATATTCTGTGTGCAATTTTGTTTCCCCCAAGCAAGCTTATAATGGAAATCACTATGGAAACAGCATGCATGTACCAGAAATCTATTTTTCACCTAAATTTTGTTTGAATGTTTTGTGTTTTAAATGTTTTGAACTGAAGAGTTAAGGCATATCTGATTTTAGAGATTCGTCTGTCATTTGTCGTTTCTGCCCCACTGAAATGGGGGAAACTAAAAAAGCATCCCATCAGTTCTTCAATCGTGAAAAATCACAAGCTTTCTAATACAATAATTTATAAAGTTATTCTACTAACTTGAACTTCTTTCTCAAATAGGAAGAAACGAAGCTGAGCTGTCTGACACGAAGAACAGGGTGCAATGATGCATTTTATCGAAGCGGAAAATAGGAACTATCCCCCCTGGCTAATACTGCTTCAGCATTTCTCACAGGACATTTTTCTTACTTGCGGGACTTCTTGTCCCTGGGATTAACATCATCACTGCTGGGTTGAGATCCTTCCCTATTTTGCAACTCAACTTTCAGAACAAGTATATTTAGGTACTATATTTATAACCAAATGCTAAATTTATGGCCAACAAGCGGGCGGAAATCAGCTTCGCCCCCTTCCCCATAATTTACCTTTCTTAATTCAAGGAGCCAAATATAGTTTCTTCTTTGCCTCTTTCACTTTTAATTAATTAATTTGTCTTTCGCGAAATTACGGTGTTCTGACCCAGGTTATTCACCCAATGTATGTAAAAAGAAACCACCTTACATTTTAGGTGCTTGGGACATTGGATGACCCGGGCTATTTTAACCGTTCAGAAGCAGGTTTCTTCCCACCACACCCAGAATTATCGAGATCACCCCCTCACTTTTCTGTCTGGGCTAGCTGTTCCCTCGCCCTTGGTAGAGGCTGCTGGTCAGCCCCTTCCAGGATTGACGCTGGTCGCCCCCAGCACCCTTCTTGCCCCTCTCGCGGCGCGCGGGCTCTAGGACCGCGAGGGCCGCGGGCGGGAGGCGGTGGCCCCTCCGAGCCCCGCCCCGGCCGAGCGCGGGGGTGGAGCCGGCGCGGGAGTTCCCCGAGTCGCGCGCTCCGGAGCCGGGGAGGCATCCGCGGGGAGCGGGCGGTGCCGGCGCGGGGAGTGGGCGGGGCCCCGAGGGTGGGCGGGGCGCGCCGCCGGGCAGTGCAGCTGCCAGCAGGCCGGGCATTAGGGCCTCGGCGGAGCCCGCTCCCCAGTGCGCTGGGCGGGGTGTGCGGCGGGCGGCTTCGCGGGCAGGCGCGGGCCGCGAGGCAGCGGCTGCGCCCTGCGCCGGGGAGGAGCCGGGGGCGGGCGGGCAGCCGGCAGGCGGGGGCTGGGGCCCGCGGCAGGGAGTGCCGGAGCGCCGGCGGCGACGACGGCAGCGGCGGCTGAGCAGGGTCGGTGCGTGGGTCCGCGGCAGCTCGGGGTCCGCCCGCTGGCTGCGGTGCGAGCGGGCGGCCCGGCTGCCCTCCTCCCCCGCCCGCCGCCGCCGCCGCTGTGATTGGGTGGAAGATGGCGCTGGGCGGATGGAAATCCTAATGACAGTCTCCAAATTCGCCTCCATCTGTACCATGGTAGGTGAGGCGGGAGGGCGCGGGCGGCCCTCGTCCCCGCCCTCGCCGCCCGCGGGGCCTAGCGCGGGGACCGTGGCCGGGAGGGGGCGGCGCGGGCCGGGCGGGGGCGGTTGGACGGCGGGGCGCAAGCAAGCGCGGAGCGGCCCCGGGAGGCTGGCGCGCGAGGGTGGCCGACGGGGGCGGCGCGGGTCGTCGGTGCCCGGGCTCGGCCGCGGGTCCCTGCGGCGCCGGGCTGTGGGCCGGAGGTGGAAGTACACGAGCGGCGCCCGCGTTTCCGTCCGGCGGCGCACGGGTTCGGGCCCGGCTGGCCGGGCCCGGAGGGTCCCCAGCGGGCGAGGGGCTGCGGCGGGAAGGCAGGGTCCCCTTCCCGGCCGCGAGGGCACGGAAGTCGGCTCAGGTTTCCTCCCCGCGCCTCTGGCGAGGCCGAGTCCCCGCCGGCGCCGAGGGGAAGGGGGTGTGTGTGAAGGTGGAAACTTTAAATAAGTGCTGTCGAAAATTTCCCCCTTTTCTCCTCTTCTGAGAGGAACAAGCTCTCCCGTTTCCAGCTGCGTGTCAAGGTGGCAATCTTGTCTTTGGGAATCCACGTTGATCTTCAAAGCAGCTTAAGCGTTCCTGTCATCTGTTTACTTGAACGCCCCAGACGCATCAGTGTGTGGCTTCAAGTGTTTCTGTGCAGGAACTGACGGCAAGGGTTGCTGTCTGTGTTTTACTGGGGCTTTTAAATCGACTTTAAGGGAAAAGTACTAATGCCTGTGGAAAAGTCCCGAGTTGAGCAGAACGTGGGTGCGTTTAAATCTTGGTGTTTTGTGGTTGGTCAGAAGAACCAGTTTTCCACACGGTGGGGCGAATTCGTTTTATTAGCTCCTTATGACTTACATCTTGCCATCTTAAGTATGAGCCATCACAGAAAAAAAGTTATTTTTCACCACGTGGGCCTAGTGATGATGTTATTAAAGACTTCTGAAATCTTTCCTTCTGTTTTATGGCTTATCAGACCTTTTTATGCATGTGGGAGATCCCCCCCCCCAGCAATCTTCCATTTAAGGGTGGTACGTTTCATATACCTTTCTTTAAGGAGCGGTGAATCAGATAGAAAGATGCTTTAGAAGCAGA
This sequence comes from Globicephala melas, assembly GCF_963455315.2. Lineage (NCBI taxonomy): Eukaryota > Metazoa > Chordata > Mammalia > Artiodactyla > Delphinidae > Globicephala > Globicephala melas. The sequence goes on along the minus strand of NC_083331.1, from coordinate 4,627,305 downwards.
TTCTGTACTGCACGCTGAGGAACAGTATAAAAATGGCTGAAATCAAGTGGGATTAAAATCTACAGTATTAAAGACATCACACTGAAGAATGAATCATGAAGAATCCATTTCCTCAAATGGATGTTTGTTTTTCTTGCACAATTCATATTTTAGGAACCATTGATGTTAAAGGGACTGTATTTTTTTTAATTTTCTTTTTTTAAAAATTAATTAATTTATTTTTGGCTGTGTTGTGTCTTCATTGTGCTTCATTCGTTGCGGTGCGTGGGCTTCTCATTGTGGTGGCTTCTCTTGTTGCGGAGCATGGGCTCTAGGTGCGTGGGCTTCAGTAGTTGAGGCTCACAGGCTCAGTAGTTGTGGCTTGCGGGCTTTAGAGCGCATGCTCAGTAGTTGTGGCGCACGGGCTTAGTTGCACCGTGGCATGTGGGATCTTCCCGGAACAGGGCTCGAACCCGTGTCCCCTGCATTGGCAGGCGGATTCTTAACCACTGCGCCACCAGGGAAGCTGAAAGGGACTGTATTAAAAGGATTTCCAAGGATCAGGTAGATTAATTATTTTTAGATATGCCAGTTTTTATTGTCTTTCTAAAGGAATGTGATAATTAAGTCTTTGAAAGTGATAATCTTACCAGATTGCTGAGCTACACAGATTGTCAGGTCATAGTTCACTGTCAAAGTCTAGAGTTTGTGGAGTGATGTGTTGCTCTTCACTGTTTCATCCACTCAAGTATATCAGGTATACATTTAGCACCTACTACGCAGAAGAGGGTGTGCTGAGTGCTGGGGATACAGCAGTGATCAAGACAGCCTCTGCTTTCATAGTGTTTACATTCTAGTTAAGAGAGACAAACAATATTCACATAAACGTATTAATATATGCTCTAATCAGGTTAAGAAAATGAGGCAGAGAGAGATTTGCCAAGTCAAACACTGAGTAAGTGGGATTTTGATCTCAAGAATTTTAGGCTCCAAAACTCTCGCTAGGGCTTCCGCTCAGGTGCATTAATCACATGCGGTGTGTGTGTATTGTTGGCAGATAGGGAAACATCAGTGGCCGGCCAAATGAGATTGATCCAAAAAGTAGTGTTAAAATTGTATGTGCCTGCGTTCATACTTGAATACATTCTGATGCGCTCCCAAGGTAGTGCTAAATATGTCAAAGTATCCTGCAATCTTATTCTTTAAAGAGGACTTCAGTCTGTCTTCTGAGATACTACAAAGTTGACAGTCAAGAAAAGCAAAGGTATTTATCTCTGTGCCTCTGTAGATTTCTGACCTGGTCACAGCTGTCTCTCAAGCAGGTAGCCTTCCTTGAATAATCTTAGCCCTGTCCCTCCCCACCCTCCATCCCCCTCATACAATTTCACAGCAGTTTTGTGATCTCAGTAGCACTTACCATACTTGCTGTGTTGTAAATTTTTCTGTTATCTCCTTATTGGATTCTGAAGGCCTTAAGCGAAAGGACTATCATTTATTTCATAGCTTGGTGGAGCAGTACCTTCTGCATACAGTAAAAGTCCCTCCGCATCCTTCATTTCTGCTGATGTCTGGGGGCAGTAAGTTTGGTTAAACATGCCTGAGGTTGGGGTTGTGTGTGGGGTGATGCAGAGGAGAGGGGCTGGTCCTAATGACAATTATCTCTCAGAATCAGCAGCTGTGAAAACGCTTATAATGAGTTGACGTTTTATTCTATAAATAATAACGTTGACATAATTTTTTCACATGTCAACACAAGGTACCTGGGCAAATAGCAATACCTTAATAGGATTAAGTAACTGTTAAAAACAAATCTCTTTTGATGTGTCTTATTCTAGATCACAGTTGTTCCTCTGACATGCGAAAGTCAGTTAAGTTTGTTTCTCTTAAGTTAGTGTTACAGCCTGACAGTGTGAGTGATTATGTTTAGGTTGCAATGAATCAATTTGCAGGGTACCTCTAGAAATGCCTCTTGTTGTTTGCCCATGAAATAATTTCAGTGTCACGTGGTGCTTGTTTTGCTGATGAAGTAGCTTCAGACTTCAGGGCCTGGCGCAGAGCAGCTACCTAATATTTAATATTATACCTCATAATTGTGAAATAATGGGGAAAGTGACCGAATGCATGTAGAGGAATGGCCTGTGTTTTGAAATTGAAGTGGAAGCTGTAGAGCAGCTTGTGGTGGCCCAGGAGTAGAAAGTGACCATACGGGTCAGGGTTGTTAGGAAGCACAGCGCTGGGGGCTCCACGGATGTGAGAAGCACCCTCGCTTCCTGTTTGGGTTGTAGGAGTCCTGGCGGGGAAGGGCGTGCAGGGAGGGGGTTGAATAAAGGAGAAGTCGTTGCAGGGGAACGTGGTCGATCGTGGGGTGGCCTGGCTCCTTGCCCACCCTCAGTCACTGGGTGTCAGCTAGATCCCCTAGAACATGGTGTCATTGAAGCCAAGGCCACAAGTCTGCTGCTTGGTGGGTCTGACAGGTTTGCTTTGAAAAAGCCTGTACCCAGCACAGCACCCTGCGCGTGGGAAACTTTAAGCTGACTGCACTTACTGCAGGAAAGTCACAGGTGAGACTGGCTCTTTGTCTTTTCTTATTGTTTGAGTCTCACTGGGGTCACTCACGCAGAGTCAGGTGCATGTGTGGTCAGTGCAGTTTATCATTCCAGAGGGAGGGGTGGGAGGAAAACCTCAAACCCCGCGGTGCCTTGCTCGGCGGGGTGCGGGGTAGGCTCTTCATGTAGTCCGAATATTAGAGTAAATGATAGCAGCCCTTGTTCCTTCTTGAGAAATAGGGTGGCTGTGATTCTTTTATTAGCGAAATATTTAATTAATTTTTATTAATATTTTAGTAGTAAAAAAGTGTTTCCTGTGATGGGAACATTCAAAGTGAGTTGCCATTGGTTTAATAATTTTGCTGTTTTTAATGTTAATTTAGGAGAGATGAAAACTTCAAAAATAAGGAGTCTTCTGTCATATAAATGGTTGGATAAGGAATGTTTGAACATGTGTTTGAGGACCTTAGCAGAGCGATTCTTTAGAATAAGTTTTATTTAAGCCTGCTGATCATTCGAATTTGGCTAAAATACATATTGGACATTAAAAATTGCACATTCTCATTATAGAAAATTTGGAACGTATTCTATAAAAAAGAGTTTGGAAACTCTTAAGGCAGCAGAAAAGAAAATAACTTACTTTCCCTCCCAGACCTTGTCTTGTCTATTTTTAATTTATTTTTATTTTTTAAATTTATTTTTAATTTATATTATTTATTTTTGGCTGCATTGGGTCTTTGTTGCTGCGCATGGGCTTTCTCTAGTTGCAGTGAGCGGGGGCTACTCTTCGTTGTGGTGTGCGGGCTTCTTGTTGCGGAGCACGGGCTCTAGGCGCACAGGCTTCAGTAGTTGTGGCATGCTGGCTTCAGTAGTTGTGGCATGCAGGCTCGGTAGTTGTGGCTCGTGGGCTCTAGAGCGCATGCTCAGTAGTTGTGGCGCACGGGCTTAGTTGCTCCGTGGCATGTGGCATCTTCCCGGACCAGGGCTTGAACCCGTGTCCCCCGCATTGGCAGGTGGATTCTTAACCACTGCACCACCAGGGAAGTCCGTCTTGTCTTTTTCAAAAAACTATGCCCTATGTAAAATTTCACATTTCAGTTTTCCACGTGAATTATTGGCACTTACCACAAATAAAGGTAAGACCATTGGGATTTGAAACTTTTCATATGCTTAAAAAGTATCATTTTAAATACCATGTTCAATTAGGTGAAACAGGTATAAAGACTCTAGTCTCATATCATTTGGCTTTGCTTACCTCTTGGTGGTTTTCTCCTTCCACCTCCAACTAATCTTTTTATAATAGATCTCTGAGTAGGTTAATTATTTACTGTCCCACGACCCATGTGGCCAGTTCAGCCAGACTTGATCGCAACATACCTAGTTTTCTTCCTTGGTTCTGGGCTTCTGATAGGCCCCCAGAGACTGAGTCCACTTCCATTTTCTCACAAGTTCTTTCTTCCTGCCTTTAAAGTCAGATTTATTGAAGCTCTCCTGAAACTTTTACTGTCTCAGGAAAGATTATTTAAGCATTTGTTTAGCTAGCATTAATTCCTTTCCAGAAACCTTCATTTTTTAGATTTAAATAATCTGATTTTGTTTTGAATTCTCTTTCAGTAGCTCAATTCCAGAAACTTAATATAGTATTTTGTAATGTATCCTACTGCATGGTATATTAAAAAGAGCAGTTGGACCAGAAGGAAACTTCTAATCCAAATTTTGACATTTACATCTGTGCATATGGGAAAGTCTCCTAAAACTTTGTGGGTTGGTTTTTCTCATCTGTAAAATAAAGGGGTTGGACTAGACGCGTAAATATTCCTTCTGTGTTTGTTTCCTTCTAGATCGAAAACTCAGTATTCTCTGATCCTTTGAGTGTTTATAAATTTTATTTTATTTTATTTTTTATTTTATCTTTTTGTGGTACACGGGCCTCTCACTGTTGCGGCCACTCCCGTTGCGGAGCACAGGCTCCGGACGCGCAGGCTCAGCGGCCATGGCTCACAGGCCCAGCCGCTCCGCGGCATGTGGGATCTTCCCGGACCAGGGCACGAACCCGCGGCCCCTGCATTGGCAGGCAGACTCTCAACCACTGCACCACCAGGGAAGCCCTATAAATGATTGTTGATACCATCATTTTGGGAATGCTAATTGTGTTTAATTGATTTTCTTTTACCTGTTTGACCCCCTTCACCCATTTCTCTCCCCCCCCCACCTCCACCACCTCTGGCAAACACCAGTCTGTTCTTTGTTCTATGAGACTTTTTTTTTTTAAGATTCCACATATAAGTGAGATAATATGGTATTTGTCTTTGACTTACTTCACTTAGCATAATACCCATGATATTCATCCATGTCGTCGAAAATGGTAAGACTTTTAGTCCTTTTTTATGGCTGAGTAATATTCCATTGTATACATGTACCACATCTTCTTTATCCATTCATCCATTGATGACATCAGGTTGTTTCCATATCTTGGCTGTTGTAAATAACGCTGCCTTGAACATAGGCATGCATTTATCTTTTTGAGTTAGTATTTTTGTTTTATTTGATAAATATCCAGAAGAGGAGTTGCTGGATCATATAGTAGTTTTATTTTTAATTTTTTGAGGGACCTCCATATTGTTTTCCATAGTTGCTGCACCAACTTACATTCCCACCAACAGTGCACAGTGTGGTTCCCTTTTCTCTACATCCTCACCAACACTTGTTATTTCTTGTCTTTTTGACACATTCTGACAGGTATGAGGTGATATCTCATTGTGGTTTTGATTTGTATTTCTGTGATGGTTAATGATGTACAGCACCTTTTCATGTTACTGTTGGCTATGTGTATGTCTTCTTTTGAAAAATGTCTATTCAGATCTTCTGTCCATTTTTTGATCGCATTGGTTTTTTTTGCTGTTGAGTTGTCTGAGTTCTTTTATGTATTTTGGATATTAGTCCCTTATCAGATATATGATTTGCAGTAGTTTCTCCCATTCAGTAGGTTGCATCTGATGATGTTTTAAATAATATAAGGTGCGTGGAATTAGATATAGTTAAATATGAATTATACTTAGTTTCCTAGTTTGTTTTTTTCTTGTTTGTTTGTTTGTTTTTTTGGCCATGCCGGTTGGCTTCTGGGATCTTAGTTCACTGACCCGGGATTGAACCCTCACTCCCTGCAGTGGAAGCATAGAGTCTTAACCGCTGGACCACCAGGGAGGTCCCCCTGTTTTTTTTTTTTTTAATGTTATAGAATTTATGGAAAATTACGGTCCAAAGTAAATATTTCTTCCTTCAAAAATATTTACTGGAGGTTAGTGATATCACCATTTTATTCATTAACAGGCTAATCCACGCTGTTTACTTATTTTTGACGTTGTTTTCTTTAACGATGCCATTTTAAAAAAAAGATTTGAGGGACTTCCCTGGTGGCGCAGTGGTTAAGAATCCACCTGCCAATGCAGGGGACACAGGTTTGATCACTGGTCAGGGAAGATCCCACATGCCACGGAGCAACTAAGCCCTTGTGCCACAGCTACTGAGCCTGCGCTCTAGAGCCTGCGAGCCACAACTACTGAAGCCCGCGTGCCACAACTCCTGAAGCCCAGGTGCCTAGAGCCCATGCTCTGCAACAAGTGAAGCCACTGCAATGAGAAGCCCAAGCACCGCGACGAAGAGTAGCCCCTACTCGCAGCAACTAGAGAAAGCTTGTGCACAGCAGCAAAGACCCAACACAGCCAAAAATAATAAATACATTAAATTAAATTTAAAAAAAAGATTTGAATTTGTACCCTTTTTGAGATTCTGCATTTATTTTTGTGGGTGTGAGTATGACCTTGAACAAGTTACTTCGCTGTGCCACGGTTTTCTTGTCTGTAAAATGGGGGTGAAATAATGTCTACTTCATAGGGTTATAGAATGGTACCTGGCCCAGGGTTAATCATCTGTAGTGTTTGTAGTTATTATTATTACCTTTGTAAAGTGACTTGCTCCCCTCCATGAGGTAAGGACTCATTGGCACTACTAATTCTAGTAACCAAAATTGAAATTTTTAAAGTAAAATGCAGTTATTTTAGTTCATTTTCATCATAAGAAAAATTAGTTTATTAATACTATATGCCTCTGAGAAAGCAGACATTTACTTTGAAGTTAAGTGAGCTAGATTATTATATTGCAAACTAAGAATGTAGATTATCTTTTTCCCTGTTTTGAATATTTTGTAGAAAGATTTTATTCCTTTCGTATGGGAATAAAAATGTTCTAATTTGTAACATTCTCAAATATGTTCTAGAAGTTTAGATAAGTTGGGAATACTACTTTTAGAAGAAAAGTCTTATTTTTTCTACCAAAAAAATAGCGTACCAACTTTTTGTCATTGTTAGAATGAAGTGTGTGTTAGCTTCAGGCCTTATTTCCTTTCAGATTTTCCTGTTCTTTCCTGAGGCCATATTGTTGCACTTGATTCACTCATGCCTCTGCCCCCACTGGAATGATATCTCTTGTTGGCCTGCGGTGCAGTTACCCAACCTGCTTTTTTTAGAAGAGGATTATTTGAATATCTGTAAAATAAGGTGTCGGTAGAAAAGGGTAAATGCTAGATGTTGTGAGGCGTTAATGGGTTGCTGAATTTAAAAATTTAATCAGAGACCCAGTATTGTTGAAAATAACTATACATAAGACTTCATCATTTAAAACCTTGTGCATAGAAGTTGTATTAGAAGGGGAGAGACAGTTTATATACGTAATTCGTTTTGGAAGAAAACCTATGAAGTCTTTACTTCCACAGAAGTACTCAGTCAAGAATGTTGTGATATCATGTAGTGTGAAGTATGTGATATTTAATGTAGAACGTGATTGCGTGAGGTGCTGTGTATCTTCACTCTCCTGTGTGTTCACTGGCTTATCCTTTGCTGCCGCTGCTTCAAAAGAAAGATCATTAGCTTTTCCTAAGAGTTGTGTGGTGTCTACGGAATGTCTAAGCGTGCTTAGAATCTCCATCTGTAGTCATCCATGCATCTGAAGCTGCATGCCAATAACAATTTATTTCCAACTGAGAACAAGAAGTGGATGTTCTTCCAGTGATAACGGACAGATGTTCTTATTGAAATGCTTCGTAGGTGCAGGAACCAACCAGCATTTCCTCCTTGTGAATAGTGGTGTACTTTAATGGAGTTAGAATATTATTGCCTTTGATTTTATTTTAGTGCTTTTTATTTCAGTGACCTAAGTAAGCCTTCTGCCTGATGGTAAGTATATAAGTGCTTTTCATGGAAGGAGGGGTGGATTTATTATTTTTAAGCTAATAGCGACGTGTTCTCTGTCTTTTGTTTTTTTTTGTAAAGTGTCTTTCTTCATGAGTACTTTCAGGAAGCATTCGTGGAGGCTTGCATTCTGTCAGGGTGTATGTGGGTCCTGAGAATACAGAGATGACCATGATAAGCTCTGGTCTTACAGAGCTTCCCATTCAGTGTGTCCCGAATGGGTTATGGTCGTGCAGAGAACACCCAACTTCTGGTGGGTTTTCCCTGTGAAAATCCAGCCTTCACCTGATGACCACACTTGAAATCTGCATCTTCTTTGAAAGAAATCTGCATCTTCTTCACTTGTCTTCTTCTCTGAAGACATTTATAGATTGCCCTTTTCAACTGAAAAGATGTAAGTGGACTCTTCCACCTTTTCTGTCTCTCTGTTTGTGGTTTGTTCTATTACTTTAGTCCTTTCAAGGTGGCATGGCTGCCTTGCCCTTCCTTTCTCGTGTCCTGCCGTCTCTCTCTCTTGGTTGCAGTGTTTCACCCCAGATGTCACCATCTTTCCTTTTTACTTCTGGGACCGCACTGTGCTTATTATACCACCTCAGCGTGTTCTGTTAATGATGACCAGGGTCATCTCGGCAAACTTGGTGAGGTGGGAGGTGACTTCTGTAGTTTTCAGCTTCCCGGGGAATGTGTGTGGAGATCTGGCGCTCGGTGGCCTTAGTGGTGCTGGTGCTGAGTACTTCGCAAGCCGGTTTAGCAAACGTAGAGACGATAAATCCAGGCTGGATGCTTAACAAGAATTAGGATATTTGGGTCCATTTTTGGTTGACGTAAAGCTGGTGAGCCCTCTCTAAATGGGACGTGGTGCTGTGACAGGAAGAAGGCTGGGCTGAGTAGGCGTGGCCCTGTTGAGAAATGAAATTTCATGATAGAATATTTGTAAAAAGCTTCAGAATTGTATTCCTGGTAGACATGGAGTGGTTGGTAAATATTATTTTTTTAAAGCTGTCAATTATATATTTTTATTGAATTTAAATGCTAGAAAAAAGTATTCGAAAGCATTTATCTCTTCATCTATTTATTTGTAATACCGCAGAACTCCTCTTTAAATACTTGCCTATGGGAAATTTTTATTAATAGACCTATTTTTGTCTTATTTTCCTTCTGTCTTTTTTACAGCCAACCTATGTTTAGTACTGATTCTGAACTATAATGACGTGGTCGCTTTTAGAAATGGGGTGGTATATATGCCTTTGAGGTTGAATGAATTGTTTTGAACTATCAAAATGAGGATTTTAAAAGTGAAATAAACCACTCAGGTTTAGCTGTATGCATTGTTAAAGAATACTATGACCTTTGGTTTCCTTGGAAACAGTAGTTTCTTTTAATTCTTCATTTTTAAAAAGTCAAAAAAAATTATTATTTTAAAGAGTACAAAATTGTGTGAAGTAAAAAAACCTATCTCTTGCAAAGAGAAGGAGGGGGCAGCCCTTTCCAAGAGTTAATTATTTGTTAGAGTCTGTGTGTGTGTGTTTGTGTGGCTGGACATTACCTGAGCATATATAAACATACAGTATTGTGTGTGTCATCACCCCCCCCCCAATAAAATTTGCAACTTGCTCTTTTCACTTAATGTATTGCATATAATGGACATTTTTCTTTGTCATTATATTGCTTCATTCTAGGTCAGAACTGTGCTCATTTCTCCATCATCTTCAGTGTTGATCATACTAGAAAGGTTGGATTATATAATACTGATTGCATATTTTCATTTTCTTTAACGTCAATTGTGTTGGTTTCCTAGGGCTGCCAAAACCAAGAACCCCAAACTGTGGTTTAAAATAACAGAGTTTTACGGTCTCACAGCTCTGGAGGCCAGAGTCCAAAATCAGCAGGGGCTGGGGGGTGGGCAGAGCTGGCGCCTTTGGAGGCTGTGGGGAGGCTGCTCTCTGCCTTTCTCCTGTAGCTTCGGGTGGTTCCCGGGCAGTCTTTAGTTTGTGGATGCATCACTCCAGTCTTTGCTTCATCTTCACTTGATGTCCTCCACTTTGTCTCTGTTCCTTCATATCGTCTTCCCTCGGTCCACGCCTGTTTCTGTGTCCACATTTCCCCTTTTTATACGGACGTCAGTCATACTGGATTAGGGCTCACCCTGATGACCTTTAACTTGATTACCCTTGTAATGACCCTGTTTCCAAATAAGGTTCATATTCTGAGGTACTGGGGGTTAGGACTTTCAGGTGTTTTTATTGGGGGATACGATTTATCCCAATGCAACAATGGAGCAGTCAGGTTCATTTTTACAAATCAGTATCAGTGATGTTCATTAAGTAGGTTATGTACTAGACACTAGAGTTGCATTTAAGTTTCAGACTTTGTCCTCAAAGGACTTGCAGTCCTTTATATATTTTTTTCATATATATGAAAAAATCAATAATGAAAGTAAAATGCTACATTAGAAAACACTTAATGCAAAAGAAAGCAATAAAGGGGAAATAGGAAAAAAGACAGGAGTCGGAAAAAATTTATAAAATTATAAATTTTACCATATACATCTTAGCTTGTCAGAATCACCTTTAGATTTATACTAGCATAATTCCAGTGGTATATAGGAATGTTATTCCTATATAGGTCCATTCCCTTTCTCCCCTTTTAGGGCTTTATTTTTATATATATTACATCTGTTAATGTTATAAACACAGCAATACATTGTCATAATTAGTACTTTACCATCTATTTGCTAAGCCCATTACAGCTTTGCTCCAACCCGCCCCTTTGTGCTGTTACTGGTATATGTATGACGTATATTACATTTATCTATACCATGGGCCCAGTAATACTTTATATATTGTACATACATAACTATCTTATACAATTGCTTTTTAAATCAGTTAAGAGCAGAAAGAAAAAAATGTGTTTATGGTGTCCTCTGTAGTGAAACAGTTGCTGTCACGGGTCCTCTTTTTTTGTTCATGTGGACAACAGTTACTATCTGAGGTCATGTGCTTTCATCCTGAACAGCCTCCTTTAGTATTTCTTGTTAAGTCGTGTCTGCTAGCAAAAAGTTGTCAGGGTTGTTTGGTTTGGTTTGGTCTGGGAAAATCATTGTCTCACCTTTAGTCTGAAAGCTTTGCCAGATTTAGTATTCTTGGCTGGCAGTTTTTTTATTTGAGCACTTTGACTGTGTTACCCCACTGCCTTCTTGCCGCCTCGTTTCTGTTGAGAAGTCAGCTGTCAGTATTATTGGCGTCCCTTCTAAGCGACTCATCCTTTTTCTCTTGCTGCTTTCAAGTTTTTCTCCTTGTCTTTGACTTTCAGCATTTTCACTATCATGTGCCTGTTTGTGGGTCTCTTTGTGTTTATAACCTGTATATTCTTTTTTTAAAAAATAAATTTATTTATATTTATTTTTGGCTGAGTTGGATCTTTGTTGCTGCACGCGGGCTTTCTCTAGTTGGACCGAGCGGGGGCTACTCTTTGTTGTGGTGCGCGGGCTTCTCACTGCGACGGCTTCTCTTGTGGAGCACGGGCTCTACGTGCGTGGGCTGCAGTAGTTGTGGCTCGTGGGCTCAGTAGTTGTGGCTCGCAGGCTCTAGAGTGCAGGCTCAGTAGTTGTGGCTCACGGGCTTAGTTGCTCCGCGGCATGTGGGATCTTCCTGGACCAGGGCTCGAACCCGTGTCCCCTGCATTGGCAGGCGGATTCTTAACCACTGTGCCACCAGGGAAGCCCTGACCTATATATTCTTAAATTCTGGTTTATGTTAAATGCCTGTACCTTTCAGTTGGGAGTTTGTTTTTTTTGGGGGGGGGAACATTTTCGTTATAGTATAACATATCAACTTTGTAGGTCAGAATGATTAGATTAATTCAGAATCGTTACGTCTCAACCAAGAATATATTACTATAGTTAAATATTACATTCTCACAGAAGACATTCATAAGAAAATTGGACACAAACTAAAATGAAATGATAGTATGAATTCCTTTCATGAGTTATATGTTGTTGTGCCTGTAGATTAGCTTCACTGTGTATTTATTCTACAGATCAAATTGTTTAGTGTTCTTTGGAAAGGCAGTGGTTATGAGGGTGTCCCGCTGCATGTTTATCGGATGGTGTATTAGATTTCTAGGGCTTCTGTAACAAGAGCTGCAAACTGGGTGGCATAGAACAAGGGAAATTTATTGTCTTACAGTTCTGGAGGCCAGAAGTCCAAATCCAAGGTGTTGGCAGTGTTATGCCCCCTCCGAAGATGTTAGAGAAAGATCTGTTCCAGGCCTCTCCTAGCCTCTGATAGCCTCACTTGGAAGTATTGAGCCTCAGGTGTTCCTTGGTTTGTCAATGGCCACTTTTACCTGTGTCCCTTCACATCATCTTCCCTCTGTGTGTGTCTGTGTCTAAATTTCCCCTTTTTATAAGGACACCAGTCATTGGATTTGGGCTCACCTTAATGACCTCATTCTAACTTGATTACTTCTGTAAAGACCCAGTTTCTAAGTAACGTCACAATCCAAGCTACTGGGAGTTAAGACTGCCATATATCTTTTTTTGGGGCGAGGGATACAGTTCAATTCATAACAGATGGCTTAAAGGAGTATTGCCGTCTTAAGTTCTTTCAGAAATAAGATAGGGACTCAAGGAACTGTAGTTTTTTAAGGGGAGTAGCAATTAGTTAGTTTGGGTATCTTTTAAACTAACTAGTTTAAATATCTCTAACCTCACTTATGAGCCAGGATTGGAGCTCTGTAGTTGGTGGAATTTATACTTAATTTTGCATTAAACTAATAGTGGCTGACCTTTTCTGGAAGTCGATGTATCGGTAGTTAGCTGACTGCTTGATTTTTTTTTTTCCTCTTTGTGACTGCTCAATCCGTCACCTTCTCCCCAGCCTCCCACACCCAAGTCTTTCACAGCTGTGTAATATTTTCTTTTAGTTACATGGATACTTAATAAGAAATTTTACTGTTTTACTGATTATAAAAGGAATAAATGTTTGTGATGGACAGCAATGTATAAAGAAACTAAAAGTCACCTATAACCCATTAATCAATTACTAGTATTTGACAACATGTTTTTTGTATGTTCTCTTGGTCTTTTCCATACGTGGCAAACATGGTTTTTAAAACACAATTTGTATTAAATATTCTTTTACTGTCCTGTGGGTAATTGAGTTAATTATTAATGTTAGTGCTCTCAAATCAGACATTTTAATATATTCGCTCGTATATCTTTCTAGTCTGTGATGTCTTGGAAACCAAGATATATTTTTGTTGTTTCTCATTTTCTCTGTTGATAACAAAAGTTTGGTGTAACAGATTTAGAGAGTTTTGGAGTTAAAAAAGGACCTTATGACAACTAGCCTTTTATAGTAACAAGTAGTACAGGGGAACTAAGTCTGAGATCCCGATATTTCACAGTGATAAGCAGATTCTAAATGAACTCCTTCAACATAGTGGTTTAGATTGAAGTTATGTGGGAACTAGTTTATGTTATTATTAATTTGTCCTTCCTTCTGAGAAGCTACCAAACTGGAATAGCAAGCATTGGAAGAAAGTGGTTATGCAGGAAGTCTTCAACTAACAGACTGATTTCCAAAGATCTTTTTTTTTCAAAGTTCTTTTTAAAGTCAGTTGATTGGCGCTCATTATTGATTCTCCCATAGAAACAGTGTATAAATTCAGCTCATTAGCCAAACGGACAAGGTGTGTTTTAGCCCTGATCGGTTACTCTGGCTCAGCAGCATCGTGGCACGTGGTTCACGCAGAAGGGCTACCGTTGCCACGTGGAAAAGTGGGGCTCAGAGTTTCATGTCTTTTGCTACCTGTCATTCTTCAAGAAGGAGACTCACTCGGAAATGTCTTACACTTGTATGGTTACTTGAGGAGAACCTGACGTTTGGGGAGGGTAGTGTGATGAAGAGTAGGCGTTCTGTGTCTGACACAGACCCGCGTTCAAGTTTCCCCTCTGCCATTTATTAGTTACAACTTTGGACATATTCCCTTAAACCCTTGAGTTTATTTTACATGTAAAATGGACCAAAAATAATATGTGTAACAATTGGGTAGTGCTTACTGTGTGCTTGACATTATTCTAAGTCCTTTACATGTATTATTAATTCATTTAGTTTTCACAGTAGTTCTTTGAGGTTGGAACTGGTGTTATCTTTTACCGATAAGAAAACTGAGGCACAGGTAGCTTAAGGAGGTTTCCCAGTGTCTTACAGAGCTGGGATTCAAATCCCTGGAAGTCTGGATCCAGAGTCTTTGTTTATAATTGCCATACTCAACTGCTTGTCCAAAAATACTGCTCTGAGGTTACTAGGAGGAGTAAATAAGATAGTATGTCAGGGGTCTGGTTCAGTAAATGTTAGGTCCCTTCTTCAGCTCCTTAGGTGTCTGCGAGCAACCCTGTGTTTTCATGGCTCACTGTGTACTCAGTCACAAATTATGAATTCCCTGTATCAGCAAAATGAGTTTTAATAACACACTAGCACTTCTCTTGATTTGTCTACACATTAGCTTCTTACTGCAGGTGGAAATCCCCAGTCAAAATTTAGGCAGTTTCGGGGACTTCCCTGGTAGCGCAGTGGTCAAGAATCCGCCTGCCAATGCAGAGGACATGAGTTCGAGCCCTGGTCCGGGAAGATCCCACATGCCACGGAGCAACTAAGCCCGTGCGCCACAACTACTGAGCCTGCGCTCTAGAGCCCGTGAGCCATAACTACTGAGCCCGTGCGCCACAACTACTGAGCCCATGCGCCTAGAGCCCATGCTCTGCAACAAGAGAAGCCACCGCAAGGAGCAGTCCACGCACCGCTACGAAGAGTAGCCCGCGCTTGCCGCAACTAGAGAAAGCCTGCATGCAGCAACGAAGACCCAGTGCAGCCAAAAATAAATAAATAAATGTGTTAAAAATTTAGGCAGTTTTGGGTGAGTAGAAAGGGGGAGGGACAGACACGGGGAAGGGTCTGTCCAGCACAGTGGTGGAGTCACTGGATGTCAGGGATCATCAGCGCCTGTAAACCCTGGCGCGTCAGCACTTCCCACCGGGGAGTAGGGCCTTCTCTTTGTAGTTTTGAATTATACTTACCTCTTTCTTAATTTAGGTTCTAATGAAAAAAATTAACCTTTAGATTAAAAGTTACACACATATTCAATGAAGGAAATCATATTTTTAATAGTTCACATTAATATTTTCAAATCAGATTTAACATTAGTTTTTTCCCCTTAACTTCTTTGAATGCTCTTCCTGTTTAATTGGAGTGCTTACAGAAGGCTTTAGTGGAATTCCTGCGTAGTGTTTTGAAGTTATGTAGTAATCTGTAGTTTTAGTACGTTGTTTTGGCTGAATACTCACTGCCAGCTGACATGGAAATAATTGTGAAATCTTCCAATCTCTTGTTGGAGCAGATGAACATTTTGCAATTAAAAATTTTTAATTTCAAGTTAAGATCTTTTAAAATGAATCTGTTATAGCTAGATATAGCTTCATTTACGTATGAAGAAAGAGTAGTATTAGTCAAATTTCCAGTCTCTTAAGGATTCAAAGTGCTAATTTTGGTTTTGTTATCTATAAAATTAGGATAATATCTAAAAGGGTTGTTTTGAAGGTAAAATAAATTATATATATCAAGTACCTAGTATCGTCCTTGGCCCATTATAGATACTTAATAAATGGTACCTCTTATTATTATTATAATATTATTGTAGCTTATATTGCCTATGGGGACATAATAAGCCTTAAAAATTATTTGTTTGATTAATATACCTTGTTGATATAGATCAAGATTTCATAATCTAAAACTTTTGACTTTCTATATGTTTTCATAACTATACTGATTTGCTTAACGTATAAGTATAAACCTCAGTGAATTTTCAGATTAAATACACCTGTGTACCAGCTCCAATATTAAGAAACAACATTATCAGCACTTCTGATGCCACCATCATGTTCCCTCCCAGTCACTACCCACCATCTTCTCTTTCATGGGACAGTGCAGGAGTTTCTCTATTTTTTCTCTGTTAGGCCCTACCAAAAACATACTGTATGTATTAAAAGAACTAGTCTGTTTTTGAGATTAGAATTATGTTAGATGAGAAACTGTAAATGGGCTTCGTAAATAGCTTTTTACGTTGCATATTGTGATTTTTAATGAAAGTACACTAGTAATATGTTTTGCAAGTAGGAAGTGAGCTTTTAATTTGTATTTTACCTTATTATAGGGTAATTAGTAGAACCTTTTTGAGGGACAATAATCCTAGAATATCTTTTTCACTGTCACTTGTACATTGATGGTGAACAACAAAGGCAGAACTTCAGTTTCCTTTTCTGTAGGGATAAGTCAAGTTTGTATACTCCGTCCTTAGCATAGTACCTAGTTCACATTAGCCATATAAGAAATTGTTTTTAAATTAAATATCGGAATCAGTATAGGCAAGTACTTGTGTATGACTTTACCTGCATTTATTTATATCCTACCATGTAAAATAATTTAAGGTGGGCCTTGCATGTTTAGAATTGCTGTGGGAAAACTGTCTTTCTAAAGGAGTTTCAGACATTAAGTTTATCTAAGAACGACAGTTTTTGAAACAGCTTTATACATGTGTGTAGCATAAGCTGTAGGAAATTTATCACAGCTGTAGGAACGTAGGGTATATCAGCGTTACAGGAACTAATCATACTCCATTCAGATGTAAGCGAAGGCACTCCGTTAAGTGTGTCTGCATCTTAAATGTTATATTTTTATCTGTATGCTGAACTTCTTTGCCGAAGAAATCATCAGTCTGGGAAAAGTCCAGCAAAATATTAACAGTAATAGTTAGAGATGTGTAGTGTATTCAGTAGGAGCAAACTGAAAAGAATAAGGTGACTGTGCCTGGCAAGATAATGATTAACATATAGAATGTGAATACAAGGCTGCGGGATCATTTATTGTCTCACCTGGGGCCCTTTGGAAGTGAAGGGTGTGCCGTGGCACCTGGCATACTGTCTCAGGCAGGGCGGGGCGGCGTCGTCCTACTGCAGAGTGAGCATGGATTATCCTAGAGTTCTGGAATCATGATTTCTTTAAACTCAAGAGAAGGAATAATAGCACAACTAAAGGGGCAAACACGATACAAAATGTGGCAAATGTAGAGCTTTGGGACTGAAAATAGTCACGAATTTAGCAGCTTAAACCAACACACGTTTATCGTATAACAGATCCACTGCCAGTGGAGGCTGTGATGAGAACTGAGCTCTGGCCGACACACTGATTGCAGCCTTGCAGAGGGCAGGGCTGAGTGAGGGCCCTGGCTTTTGGCTGGCTCTTAGCGCTGAGAGATCGCCTACAGTTCCGTCTCCTCCATGGAACCTGTCCTCCGTGTAATCCTCTCCTCCACGCGGCACCCTCTCTGCCAGGGGATGGGCTGTCTCACAGCACTGCAGCTTGTTTCTTCGAAGCCAGAGAGCAAGCCTGGGAGCAATGCAGACTCTTCTACAACCACAGAATTGTCGTCCCGTGACTTTGTCGTGTTCTGTTGGTTGGAAGCAAGTCACTGGCCCTGCCCACACTTGAGGAGAACGCTTTAATTCTGTCCACCACAATGATGCGTTCACAATCAGTGAGAAGTCTCAGTCTGACTGAGGTTTAATTCTTGCTTTGTGTGGTAAACATCTTACTTGTGATTATATTATGTGGAGGGGCTGCCTCTTTCTGAACTAATCAGTTATCTGTATCATTTATTTGGCAGTTAATCGTGTTTTGCATTTTGTTTTAACCAAGCGTAGTCTCTTTTTATTACAGAAAAACAAACATCTGTAAGGTAGATGCATAGTATCATGTGCCGCCGTGCACCTACCCACTGGCTGCGGCCCAGAGCACCTCTTGACCAGCCTGTGTCTCCTTCCGTCGCACCTACTGTAAACCTCCCGGATTATTTTGAGGCAAATCCCGGGTATCGCTTTATTATCGAAATATTGTGTGACTTAACGTTTTATGTGCTGGATCCTGGTCTTCCTGTTCTGTACTGTAAGTTCCCTGCGGATATGGACTGTCTAGTCCATACCCTGCTTTGTCCTCGTGGTGCCTAGTGGGTAGGCAGCTACACACACGTGCACAAAGTCATTTCAGAATCCGCCGGCGGTGGGGCCTCGCCGGCTCTTCGCAGTTGCTTTTCACGTGGACCTGTGTTGGGGAGACAGTCCCCTGATAACATAGCTCCGCAGTAACTCCGGCCTCTGGTGGGAAGAATTCTAGCCGGAGTTCTGCCTGACTTGTAGACGGAAGGAACCCCGTGAACACAAAGCTCGTGGGTTCCGGGTGGGGCGTCTCACCCAGCTCGACAGTGAAGGAAGCATGTTTCCTTCGCCCCCCTCCCCAGCTTGCTCCTGGCTGCGCACGTGGACATATGGTCGTATCCTATGTAGAAAACAGCAGATATCTTAGGATTTGTGTATTTCGTAGACCTCGATGTTTAAGCCTTTGAATATGTAAATGTTTAGGGATGCGGCTGATGTAGTAAAGGGTTACCTATGTTTAATTTATAAGTTTTGTTACCCATAGAGATCTGAGATAAAAAGTAAATTGTGAATGTTTTCGTTCATTTTGTGATGTAATTTGATTCATCTTCGGATTGTTCGTAGGCATCTTTAGCAGCAGCGTTTTGTTCTCGATACTTTTGTGACATCCGGTGCAGTTGGGCCGAGCGCGTCATCTCTCCTTTCGTTTAAGTGCGTCTATCCCTACGGGCAGCACTGCTAAATTGGTCTTGAAGCATTGGTGGGTACTGTGGCTTGGAATGGCATATCTGTTCATGTAGTATTGACCACTGGTTTTTGCTTGCTCGTTTGCCGGTATCGCCATATAATGTATCAGTGATTGCTGACCTAGTCTACCCTTTATGAAAGTGATTTTAAAGGCGCCTTTGTTATAACATCCATCACGTACTATAATGAGATCGTATCTCTAGCATAATTAATACATGTGTTCAAATTTCTGACTTCTTTTCTAAAGGAATTAGAATTATCATTTATTGGGGTTGTTTCAGACTTCCTCGGATAACCCTTTGTTGTTCAAAATGAAGTAATTGTGAGAGTGTTGTTTGGTAATAGGAGAGACTCTAGGGGACCGGGATGGAAAGAAGCTCCCTCTTCTCCGAGGGTACCCCGTCTTTTTGGGCAGGTGATGTGTGCATTCTCACCCTGGACTCACTGAACTCTTACTTCTCCCTCCTCTTGGACTGAATAGGGGAGACCTTTTTTTCCCCTTTTGCTGTGTCAGTTTCAGAATGTAACAGAAGATGAGTCTAGATGGCAAGCCAAATGTGATAAAGAAATTTTAGAAATTGAATTGCTTTTGGTCAAAGCACGTCCCTGGACATTGCCTCCAAGTTCTGTCCCATGGGCCTTCAGCAACCCTATAAAGAGAGCTTCCTTAGTCCTTTTTGTCTGAGTGTGCTGACACATTTCAGTTATATGTATGACTAGTAAAATTATTTTTCATAAATTAGAACAAGTTTGAATATTTTTCTGAAGTAGATAATTGATCTGTAAATTTCTCATACGTTTCTATATGTCATATTGAAGAGAACACTGTTGGACATCACTGCTGGGAGCAGTGGTCTGACTGAAACAGCCTTTGGTGCGGGCTGCGCGCTTCTGCTGAGATTGATTCAGCACCAGAGGGGCTCTTCCCATTACTGCAGGTGTTTATTAGTAAAGTTTTTTATATGATTTAGATAATATATTCTGTGGAGAGTAGACTCCTTGAAGTAATACACTTGTTAAAATAAGAACTCCTGTTTTATAAGAAATCTGTCCTAAAGGACCCTGAGGCCAGTCTGTGCACATCCACCTCTCAGGCAGTGTCTGTGGGAGTAACAGAAAGATGTGTCTGCACGCGTGTGCTGAGTGGCTGCTCGTGCTTAGTTCATTAAACTTCAGCAGAGGTAGAGGGTAAACGGTGCTACCGATGGACCAGATCTTTTTGAGGAATTCCTAGAGGATTGGAAAGTAGTGACAGGAAAGAAAAGAACCACTGAACAGAACAATTGACTGTGGTCCTGCCAGGAGAGCCCTCGTGGAAGCTTGAATTTGGAGCCTGCCGTTCACGGTTGGCGTGTGGCTGTGATGCCATCACCATGGTAATCGCTGGAAGAGCTGGCTCAGGGGAGCCTTCTCTCTTCCTGTTCACACAGAGTAGCTGGCACGTGGGGTCAGGCCAGAGACGTGGTCTTTGCAGAGAGCGGGTGACCTCCTATCTGGGGGGCGGATAGGCCATTAGGGCTCAGGAGTGGAGAGATCAGGGAGGGGCGTGTGGTGGGCCGGTGTCCCTGCAGACGTGGGGCTGGGATGCAGCCACCCTCAGCCACGCCCCCTGGTACTCGGCCTCCCTACTCCTCCAAGAACCGCTTCCTTGGAACTGGGAACCACCGCTTTCAGGACAAATGCGGAGGAATCCCAGCCGGAGATACCGATGCTGGTCATCTTTCATTCACGAGTCAGAACAGCTAAGCAAGGATTTCCAGAAACTTAAGGAAAAGCGGGAGCTTGAAAGAGAACAAGAAACTTGGTTCTCCTTTAAGTGGCAGTAGTTTAATGACCAAGGGCCACATTTCTGTTCCTTCGCTTTGTTCTTTTTGGCTTTCCTGTACCGCCTTCTGTTGCAGTGATATTTTCTTTGTTTTCTGGCAGTCACCTGTAAAGCCTTTCGCGTGCGTAACTAAGCTTTTCTTACGTCGAAGTTGTTCAGCACCTTTCTCCCCTTCTGCTTCGAGCCAAGCTCCTGAGCGGTGTTAGCTGCCCCCTGGGCCGCTGTCCGTGGAGCTCTTGGGTTTTGAGTAAAGGGTGGCAGATCTAGTTGTCACTACAGAAGCAAATGTAAGTGTTACGGTCCCTGCGTAGGTAAACAAGTGGAGGAAGGAGAGAGGGAGAGGCAGAGGCAGCTGGTTTCATAGCGGGATTTAGTCCTTTATGAAATTGGTTAATCTAGCTAGAGATTTAAATGTAGAATTACTAGATTCCCTAAAGCAGTATTAAATCTAATGATTTGTAATAAAAATTAGGAGGTGACATGGGGAAGGAGAGTTGGAGGAGTGTGTGTGTGCCAGTTTTTCATTTGCAGGGCAGATTTAAAGCTGTTGACGAGATAACGATTATTTACAGCTGTGATAATAACCACCTAGAGCTGAAACCAAGCTGGTCCCAGCCGGTGTCTCTGGGGAAAGGACCTGAAGGGAGGGAGTGGCAATTAACACTTAGGTTTTACTCTCTACCCTCCACAGTTTGCATTGTTTTTCAGTTTGTGAACCTGCAGTATTTATTAAATAAAAGTGTTACACAAGGCATACAAAAGGGATCTGATGCTGGTTCTAGTCTTTACTACAGCTGTCCAGAGGGAGCTAACTTCAGACTTTTGGATAGATTAAAGAGCTGTGGGGCTTCCCTGGTGGCGCAGTGGTTGAGAGTCCGCCTGCCGATGCAGGGGACACGGGTTCGTGCCCCGGTCCGGGAGGATCCCACATGCCACGGAGCGGCTGGGCCCGTGAGCCATGGCCACTGGGCCTGCGCGTCCGGAGCCTGTGCTCCGCAACGGGAGAGGCCACAAAAAAGAGCTGCGTATTTTCCTTCTACCTACACAAGTAGCTTCCAAAACAAAGTACAAGTAAAGTACTTCACTGTCTTCTATTGGAATTTTCCATTGTGTTGATCAGTTTGCTAAAACGATCACTTAGGAGAATTTGAGTGACTGATGCTTCTAATTCCTTTACGAAGTGAAGTTTCACCCTCGTTGTTTGATTTCCACACCTGTGAGCTCGGCAGAGTAGGTGTTTCCCTGTGTTAAAAGGTGAGGAGACCAAGCCAGCTACAGTGACTTGTTCATGGCTCATGAAGTGGTGCGGAGCTTGGGCTCAGACTCTGTCCCCGATTCCGGGCCCCCGCTGGTCCCGCTGCCTCCGCACGGGAAGTTTATAATGTCGCCAAACTCAGGTTCCCACGCTGATTTCTCCCTGCATTCTGAAAATTGTATTCTAGTTGTATTTAAAGTATGTAAATCTGTGTTTATTTTAAAAGATGAATTTTACTGCAGTTCTTAAGAAGGGCCACCCGTGAACACTGGGTGTCATTCAGCCTCTTGCTGTTTCAGCAGCTGAAGGACACTTACTCTCAGCCCTGCTGAGCGGATCTTTTCTCAGACATAGGTGCGTCCCAGAATTTTCCTGATGTCTTTGTTTTGCACTGTTGTAGCTTGCTGAATCAAAGCAGTTGAATGTAGATGTTGTTTGCTTCAAGGATTAACTTATCTTTTTGGGCTTGTGACACTAAACAAGCAGCACTTGGCCTTATCTGATCCCTGCAGTTATGTTTTTCACCCAAGAAATTTTGAATTTCAGCAAGTGACTTGCCCTCCAGGAAAACGATGGTGGGAAAGGAAGCGTCTTTACTAACTCTTGTTTTGGGATCCCAGTGTAGCATCCTTGACCCTTGATCACCCGGTCTTTTTCTTTTTTTCTTAAAATTGTGGTCAAATATATATAACATAAAATTGGCCATTTTAATTTTACGTGTAGATTTCAGTAACATAATTACATTCAGCATATTGTGCAACCGTCACCACTATCTAATTCCAAACTGTTTTCATCACCCCAACCGGAAGCTCTGTAGTCGTTCAGTAAAACTCCCCATTCCTCACTGCCCTCCCTGTCTGCAGACTTCACTGCCCTCTAGTCTGCTTTCTTTTTTTGTTTTTTTTAGTCTGCTTCTGTCTTCTGTGGATTTGTCTGTTGTAGGTATTTCATGTACGTGGAATCATACACTGTTTGTCCTCTTATGTCTGGCTTATTTCACTTAGCATAATGTTTTCAAAGTTCATGCGTGTTGTAGCATGAATCCGTACTTCATTTCTTTATATGACTGAATAATATTCCGTTATATTATTCCACATTTTGTTTATTCCTCTCTTGATGGACATTTGGAGTTGTCTCTGCCTTTTGGCTATAATGACTAATGCTGCTGTGAACACTGACACACAAGTGTCTGACTTCCTGTTTTCACATCTTTTGGATATATACCTAGGATTGAAATTGTTGCGCCAGATGGTAACGCCATATTTAATTTTTGGAGGAACCACCAAATTTCTTCACATCCTCACCAATGCTTGTTATTTTCCATTTTTTTCCCCTGGATTCCGGCCATCCTGTTGGGTGCGCAGTGGTACATTGTGATTTTGGTTTGCATTTCTCTAATGAGTCGTGATACTGAGCATCTTTAAACGTACTTATTTGCCAGCTGTATATCATCTCTGGAGAAATGTCAATTCAAGTCATTTGCCCAGTTTTTAATTGGGTGGGTTGTTTGTTCTTGAGTTGTTGGAGTTCTTTACTTTGGATATTTATCCCACTTGGTCAATAATTCCTTTAATATGTTGCTGAATTGGGTTTGTTGGTGCTTTGTTGAGGTTTCTGCATCTACTCGTAAGGAATATTGCCTGTAGTTTATAGAGTCTTAGTCTGGCTTCAGAGTCAGGGTAATGCTGGTTTCATAAAATGAGTTAGAAAGGGTTCTCAATTTATCAGAAGAGTTTTACAACCCCTGGTCGTAAGTGTTCTGCAGTAGTTGATGCTGAGGCTTTTTCAGCTGAATGGTGTTGGTGGAGGGGCTGACCCCTGGAACTTCCGGCTCTGTCCTTTCTGTGACATCATTCCACTTTGAGTGATGTTTTGGACAGGACTCCACGTGGTACCAGCTGCAGCCAGTTCCTTTCTATATTTGACAAAACTATTTAAGTTTGATGATAATTTTAGTTTTTATTACAGTTAGCCCCTAGAATCCGGAGTATGAACTCTGTTGTTATAGTAACAGAATAAGTCAGTCAATAATTTACATAATTTTGATTTCACTTCGACTTAATAATACCTTTTAACTCTGTGGTGATTTTCCTCTCAGGAATCTGAGGGACTTTACAAATAATTCACTTTACTGTAACATAGGATTTGGGGAAAATAGAGGTGTTCATGTTTTCTCAAGTGGAAGAGCATTGCCCCACATTTTCTGATTGAGCACCACCGCACAGGTCAGGCAGCCAAGTCAGGTGTCTGAGGGTTGGCCTGGTACCAGTCCAGGGCCCCTTGTTTTTGATAGAGCTGAAACATTTGGTAACACAGAATGTTAAAACTGTCAAGAATGTGGTAGAAAGGGCTTAAAATGATGAGACATTTCTTGTAATTTTTTTTGGCCATGCAGGTGAATCTCTGCATTGAAAGGTATGCAGAGATGCTGTGAAAACCAAACCTTGCCCCCTTTTTTGGTCGTAGGTATGGTGCCAGTGATGGAGTTCAGATATAGCCGTGTTTTAAATGTTTAACCGTCCATGAAGGTATTTTGTGAATTATTTGGCGTTGGTAGAAGGGTTGGATTTGTAAAACTCATTGTGCCCATTCAAATCATTAAGTATGTTTGGTCATGTTGGAGAATTTTCTTTCTGATGTTATTGTTAAGCTAAACGTGAAGGAGTCACAGAGTAATTCTCCCTAAAGATGTCCAGTGTCGCCGCTGTTACTTCGGCAGAGACGAATTAACGAGATTTTTTCAGTAGTTCCTTGTCTCGTGATCACATACAGGTCAAAGCATGGGTTTTTTGGTTGTGGCACCGGGTCAGTGCCAACACTTTTCCATTCCTTGACTGACTTCAAAGATTTGAAGCGCATCTGTGTCTTTATTCTCGTCATATAAATATTCTCTGTAAGTAACACGCCACGAATTATATAAACAAACTTTTCGTTGGCGATATTAGGTCAGGTAATTTGAAGGTTGTAGCTTTTAGCTCACGTCTGATAGGAACATTGAGTTTTAGTGGATATTTGAATTTTTAGAGGTTAAAATTATATGCCTGTTGTTTTGGGTTTGGTCGTTAGTCGTTGATTTACAATAGTGATGCAGATGTGTAATTTGTTGCTTAGCTTCTGTTTTTTTTTAAATTTTTTTTAATTTTTTGCGGTACGCGGGCCTGCGGCCTCTCCCGTTGCGGAGCAGAGGCTCCGGACGCGCAGGCTCAGCGGCCATGGCTCACGGGCCCAGCCGCTCCGCGGCATGTGGGATCTTCCCGGACCGGGGCACGAACCCGTGTCCCCGGCATCGGCAGGCGGACTCTCAACCACTGCGCCACCAGGGAAGCCCTAAGCTTCTGTTTTTTACATGGCATGTCTGTACATGTATCACTTTTAGGTGAAAAGGATTACATAAGTGCCGACTTCTGAGTAACTTTAAATTTTCAGTCTTTGGCCAGTGGTTAATCATAGAAATGAGTTTTCCCGAAGAGCTTAGATGAGGAATTTTACACGTGTAATATGTGCTTATGGTGGCAGTTGAAGGAGAAAGTAAGCTCCTTTAATTTCTTCTGGGAAGAATCCTGGGGGCGGGGTGTGGTCAGGCGGGTAGGAGGGAGGATGAGACATACACACGGACGTGTGCACACCTACCGTTGGACAGTGAACTTGTACGGTTTCCCGTTCTTTGAGGAGCTCACGGAGATGGCTTCCGGAGGACCTGCCTCGGGCCCTGCCTCGTGTGCTGGCCTTGGGCTCTGACCTCCCTGCGCGGCTGAGTGTTGCTGGCAGCACAGCCCGTCTCGCCAGGGTGGCTCTGCCCCGTGTGGCCGCTGCTTCTCAAAAGCACTTGCAGCCCCTGTGATCTGCTGCAACAGGGCAGCGCCGTCTTAGGTCCGGGCCAGTCCCGGGGTCCTTTGTCCTTTCTGTGGAGCCCGTTTTAACTCTGATGGCAGAGTTACAAGCAGAGAAGACCATTGTGGCGGGCCTAAGATTCTTAGAATGACTGTCCTGAGTGTGGGACCCCCAGATCCTTCATCAGTCACTGTGGGAATTTCAGGTCTTCGAGGGGTCCAGCCCAAGGTGGGAGTAGGAAGGGGCAGAGGGACTGCGTGTTCAGTGCCTTCTGTGCCAGGCTTCGCTCTGAACGCCTCCTGTCCATTTGGTGGAAACAGGCCACAGAGGGGCTGTCGTTTGCCCTGTTTGGGAGGTGGGGGAAGTGGGGTTCGGGGTGAAATAGCTTGCCCTAAATTCGCACCTTCAATGTGACTCTATATTGCTACTGTTTTAGAATTGAAGCATTTTAGGTTTTCAGTAGGTGCCACACATCTGGTCTCTCTCACCTTGCTGGTGAGGAAAGTGAGCAGTGATTTGCAGAAGGTGACGCTGCTTAGTTGTTCACGTGTTAGAACCAGGCCAGGAAGGCAGGCCTCCTGGTTTGTGGGCCTCGCTCAGTGCCGCACAGCCTGAGCTGGAGGGGGACGCGCCCTCACTCACGTGCATCAGGGCACGTGCAAAGCGCTGATGAAAATACCTCGGAAGGAAAATCGAGGCTTGGCTTTTTTCGTTCCGTTTGTGAAGCCTTCCCCGAATTCTCCAGCTCTCAGCGTCTTTCCTGTCCTGACACCCTGTAGTGCGTACTGTGTTGTAGCAGAGCAGTTTGGTATCTGTTCTCTCCTTTATAACTTTAGATTTATTTTAAAAATAATTTTCTACCTGTCATCATGAAGAACTAATTTTTTTTCACTGTGTACTCCCCAATTGGGTTATGACTTCGGCAATTTCTCTGTATCCTTTTTAATGTATATCAAAAGTTTTCTGACTTGAACCCACAGTGAAAATTAGCTTTACAGTTAGACCTCATGTATGCATACTGGAATATTGGAACCAAAGTTCCACAAACCGTTGTTTACTCTTGGTAGGGAGATGTACTGTCATCTGTTCTGTTTTACTGAAAAAGACATTGGTGGCTGTGACCCACTGAGTTGTCCTCACCCCGCCACTAATGGGTGTGACTGTTTGAGAATAACGTTCCACAGTGTTTGGCACAGAGCTGTGCAGAAGTACTCAGATGCTTACTGAGGTTCATCCTTTCTGAAGGACTGCTGCTTTGAGATGATTTTTATGATGCCTGAAACTGAGGGTATGGAAATGGTTTGTTTTTTCATTAAAATGTTTGTTGTCTTTGACTTAGTTTCGGGGGTACAGCGTTTCCCGGGAGAACAGGCATGGACTTTCAGCCTTCTCTTTCTTCTCCGTTTTCTTGTTTAGGAGACAGAAACTTGTTTCTTACATCTTCGTACTTTGGAGTCATCCTTTTACAGCAGTCAGAGGATGTGTTCACATCCTCACGTCAGCTCTTCCTGTGCCTCCAGAACTGTTCTTAGTTTGCTAAGGTCACTTGCTCCTTTGACCATCAGGAAGCCTTTCCTGCCCGTTTTGGCAGTTCTCCTTTGGGTACTGACCTGATCTGACCCACTTCAGTATTAACCTTGGAATGGTAAACACTGGATTCTAAGATATGACTTGAAACACAGAAGTGGGGAAAATGTATTTTCTCATGTTTGTATTAAATACAGATTATCTGCTATAAAGAACTGTAACTATCTAATGTAAAGGAGGAAGTGCCGGCCGGCCGTATCTGTGGGTTCCACATCCGAGGATTGAAAATATTTGGGAAAAAAATTCTGGAAAGTTCCAAAAAGCAAAACTTGAATTTGCTGTGTGTTGGCAACTATTTGCATAGCATTTACATTGCATTGAGGATTATAAGTCATTGAGAGATGACTTACAGCGTACGGGAGGGTGTGCATAGGTTATACTCAGGTACTGCACCACTTCACATAAGGGTCTTGAGCATCCTTGGATTTTGGTACACGTGGAGGTCCTTGGAACCAATTCCCCACAGATACTGAGGGACGACTGTATTCTTGATAAGTATGTTTTCTTGATGGAGATGTTCATCTTCTAGGTTTTCATCACTTTTTTATTTCCTACTAAAATGTATTAAGTACCCTGTCTTCTTAAACAGTATACACTGAACATAATTAGCTTTTCAAAATGATATGTCTTCATAGATACCATTTTCTAC
Organism: Globicephala melas; assembly: GCF_963455315.2. Classification (NCBI taxonomy): domain Eukaryota; kingdom Metazoa; phylum Chordata; class Mammalia; order Artiodactyla; family Delphinidae; genus Globicephala; species Globicephala melas. The sequence continues at coordinate 4,599,649 of NC_083331.1, read as the reverse complement.
CAGGGTCTAGCTTTAGATTGTGGAAGAGATTTCCTTAATTTACTTTCTTGAAAACATTCCTGGGTGTCAGTTTGCTTTTGTGTAATTGTTTCTTTCTCATAATGGCACACGCAGGGCAGTCAGATGTGTGTTTTCCACGGTTGACTGTGTAAACAGTATTTAATCAGAAGCAGCTGTCTCCCAAGTGATTTTCTTTTTTCCTATTTGCAGATGGTATCTTCAAAACATAGGTATCCTTATCAACAAATAAAGGGTATCCTTATAGTTTCAACTTGCTCTTCTTTCGCTTGGGTGGTTATTTTTGGCATGATTCAGCGTTCTAAGAATCATACTAGGTAGGTTTAAGGAGGCTCACTCCATGGCCTGCAAAGTCTTACGTGGGATGATTGTTTCTGAGGATGATGCTGTACTAACTTTCATCCAGAGCCTTGTTAGTGTCTGACCTTTAATAGACTGTGCAACATTTTATCCTTAATGTTTTAATAAGATTGGAAGAGCCAGTAGGTTCACACATTGTTAGAAATGTGGGGATGGAGGTACTATAGAGATCAAGATCTTACATACGAGATAACCCAGATCCCGAGAGAGCAGCCTTTTTTCTCAAGGTATTACAGTTAGTTAGTGGCATGGCCAGAGCCAGACTCAAGCCTGTAGCTTTGCTAGTTGAGTGCTATTTTTAGTGTACCCTGGTCTCTCTCAGTAACTCCATAATGGCTCCACTTTTCTATGAAATTCTTTCCGTAAAACAATACTTCCTATTTTTAATAAACCTTTAGTTTCAATTAGTAGCATTATATTGACAGGGATATTGATTTTAAAATATTATCCAATATTAACCTTGTTTCTCAAGCACAGCTATTGAGGTTTTTTTTCTTTCTGATTTTATTTATTTACTTATTTTATTAAACTTTTTTTTTTTAAGAACACTTTTAGTTTCACAGCAAAATTGAAGGGAAAGTACAGAGATTTCCCATATACCTCCTGCCCGCATGTGCACAGCCTCACCCCTTGTCAACAGCGCCTCCAGAGTGGCACACTTATTACAATTGATGAACCTATGCTGACACAGCATAATCACCTAAAGTTCATAGTTTACACTACAGTGTACCCTTGGTGTACTTTCTGTGGGTTTGAACAAACGTACAACGACATGTATTCATCATTATAGTATCGTACAGAGTATTTTCACTGCCCTAAAAATCCTCTCAGCTCTGCCTGTTCATCCCTCCTTCTCCTTAATCCCTGGGAACCACTGTTGTTTTGTTGTTGTTGTTTTGAACTGTCTTCATAGTTACCATTGAGTTTTTAACTTTCAATTAATTTTTATATTTAAAAGTTTTATAATTTTTATATTTAGAAGTTTATTTGGTTCTTTAAAAAAATCAGCTTAGGCTTTAAATTCTCATCTTTGTTCTTATAATCTGGCTTCTGCTATTTCTTTGCACATATTAAGCATTTGTTCTATATCATGTCTGAAATAGTCCTGGTATTTAATATCTTGAATCGAATTCTGCCATCTGTGCTTCTGCTGGCTTTTACTCGTGGTGCTTTGTTTTTCTGTGTATGTGTGATTTTTGATTGTGAACTCAAATCTCTTGGAGTTTTATTTGTGGGAATTCTTCGTGGGGTGGATTGAATTTGTCTTCTAGAGTGAGTTTGTAATTCTGTTGGTTGCTAGTTGTAGGGTGGAAGAGGGCACTGTCAGCTCAGGACCTCTTTGAATTACATTTTCTGCCTGATTTTGTTTGTTTGTAAGATCATATAGCATGTGTGAATTTGGGTCACAAGCTTTGATTAGGGCCAGCTTGTGGTTATGACTGTTGGGAAGATATTTATCATCTCCCCCGCTCCCACACCAAGGACAAGGCAGGCAGGTTTCGTTGCCATCTCCTTCTGTGGTGCAGCGTTATTTCTCGTTCCCCCTTAGCTGAAGACGTAGCCCTCTTGGGCTCACTGTCATGCTGGGGTCTTCTGCTGGCCTCCCTGTCTTTGGTGGGCCCTAAGCTTCAGCACCTGGTTACCATGTTCTGTTCCATCCAGCTGTCAGAGTAGGGTGCACAGGTCACTAGTGTTGGCAGGTGACCTCCATGTAAAATCTGTGTTTGGCATTTGCTTATCTCCCAGGATTCTCCCATGGCTTCGTTTTTTGGTTTCTGCAGATTCCTTATTTTCTCACCAGCTCAGTAAATTATTATTGTTTTAATTAAAAAATTCATTCACCTTTCGGTTGTTTTCATCAGGAGGGTCACGAATATCTAATTACTTCTTCTTGATGAATTTGTAGTAATAGGTACTGAGTCTAAAATAATCTTATGTAAGTTACAAAAATGGAGACAGAACGGTCAGAAAAAATGTCGTCTTCCTTCTGAGCGTGCTGTTCTCAGACAAAACAGAAAGCTTTAGAGCAGAAAGCTTTAGAGCAGAAATTCCTAACTGAGAACACCAACGTTTCTTCCCTTTATCCCTGTAAAGAATCGTGATTTTGTAAAGCATTGTTAATTGCAGTAGGGTCCTATTTCTCAAGTGTGGGGATGCAGGGCTGTTCAGAGCCATTACTGTTGGATGTTGACTTGTTCTAGGCTCAGCTTAAATCTTGCGGTGCTCGACTGTTATTTGACCTGATAGGGAGTGTCAGCCTTCAATAACATCTTCAAGGGATGATGTTTGAGAACTCTGGTAAACGTACTAAAAATTGTGTGGCAAGTTTTCGGCTTCGTGGTGGTTTTTCACCAGTTAGACTAACTGTAGTGTTGAAAACACTTAAATTTTAAAAAAAGCACTCATCGGGAACTGGATTGCCTTGTCTACACTTTGCCTTTGTAGTTAGCATTTGGCTAGAGGTAGGCGTGTGCTCTGGTCATTTCTGCAACAAAGTCTTGAATTCCTGCCGTGGGACTCTCCTCCTGTAGTTCACAGGATCCGCTCTGCAGCGTAATTATGCTGTACTGAGGTATAGTTTACTGTGCTGTGCCTTACTTTAGAAGTGTCGCCGAGCAAATCCCGTCCTCTCTGTACTGTCCGTGTCGATCTGCTGCCCTTGCCGTATCTGCAGCCACAGTCCCTCCCTGTCGAATCGTGTTGCTCGGCACGTGTGGGTTGGCTTAGAATTCCCGGGAGCTTTGTGTTACTACAGTAGTGTCCTCAGAAGTGTCGATAAAAGGGATTGGAAATATGACAGAATGTTAAGTTAGAAGGCACTTTAGAAATTACCGGATCTTCGGCTGTGAAAACCTAAGTTTGTGTAAACGCTTACTTGAAAACCCAACAGATAAGCTTAGAGCTGGGGGTTTAGAAAATTGCTGAGGAGACTGGCCCTTTTATTTTGCAAATAAACATTCTTAAATTACCAGAAAGGTTAAAGGACAGTGGTCTGAGTTTCCGCTTCATCGCACTTAACCTCCTCCTCAGTCCAGCCTCGTTGGATTGTGGTTCTGCTGGTGGTTCGGCTTTGGGGGAGTATCATGAGGGTTCTTCCAGGGGCCGTGTTGTGGAGTTGGCCAGATTGAGGAGATGATCTGTTTTTTTTAATGAAGCTTCCTCATTTTCTCCTTCTGATTTTTGTTTCCTTCTCTTGTTATTTCTTAGCTATTGCATGGAGCCGGTCATATTTATTAATATTACTGGCCAATGAGAGTAGCTTTTCTTCCCCTTGGAATTGAAGGGAAGGGAGAGAAGAGAAGCAGCATTTACGGACAGCGGCTCACGTACAAGGCACAGCCAGATGCTTTCACAAAAGCTTCAGCTCAGTTTATTCGTAGCCGCTCTGTAAAGTAGTTGGTACCATTTCCCTCTTACCCTTAGGGACTTGAGGCACAGAGAGGCTAAGAACTCGAACCGTAGTCAAAACTACCCTGAGGCCAGGATGGGTGGGGGAAGGGCTTTCTGAGCAGCGCCTGGAAGCGTGTAGGGACACCAGTGGGACATGGGGTGGTCAGAGCACACGGGTGTGGCACGCGATCGGTGTTACAGCGGAGAATGCTCACATGGTGTTCTGTTCTTGCTTCATCCCGAGGGCCAGAAATGCTTTCCCCAGGTCTGTGTACCGGCATTTTATTGTCCCAAGTACATAGATGCATGAGGTCGTACTTTGGATAATAGCACCTTTTCTTGTCTTTTTTTTTGTGTGTGTGGGAAAGGGGTTATACTCATTTGAATACACCAATATCAGTTTAAATTCTTGCATGTGGCTTAGTGATAGTTTTCAATATATGTGAGGAAATTCTGCGACAAGATACTTGAGCTGGCGGGGGCGGAGAGCGGGCTTGTAGCCTTCCACCAAGACGGTTCTATTCAGTGGATCTTGAAGTTGCTGTAATAACTGAATTTCATGTTGTTATAAAACAGTTCATGGAGAGCCAAATTTAGAAATAAATAGTATCTGTGAACTAGTGATTGTGTCGGGGATTTATAGAAAGCCGAATAGTAATTCCTAAATTAAAAAAATAAAGACAGTATCGTGTATATATCCAAGTGCTGGATGGCTGGAGGGCATTTTAGAGGAAATGTCTCATTGTGGTGGAACTCGACCACCAACCCACCCGGTCCCTTTCATCAGTACTTACTTCAGGCCTGGCCCATCAGGAAGTTGAAGAGGCGTCGTCTGACAAAAAGGTCTGGGCTTCCCAGGCTTAGGAAACAGCAGGGGTGGGCTATGGGCACCCGGTGGTGTTGACCGTGGTCGCACCCTTGGGGAGGCATGGTGTGTGTGTCGTGTTGTCGTCTTGTGTGCAGCTCCGCAAGGTGGTGTTGGGCTGTCTTGTGAGTAGTATCAGTTGTATTTGTCTGGTAGGGTGTGTTCTTGGGAATTTCCAGGTAGACTGATGCAGAGTTACTATGTTCTCAGAACTGCTTTTACTTCCCTTTCAGGCTACGTCTTGAGCCCATTTGCTAGTGTGTGCTGGTACTCAGGGCCTGTGTGCTGCCCACCACTTCCCCCCGACTCCCCGTCCCTTTTCTTTCGGAGACCTCAGATGCACAGAATTGAGTCGGTCGTATTCCTGAGACCATGACACACAGTTACTGTCTGGGCTAGGCCCCTCTTTTGTTGGGCTTTATTTTATTTTTTCCTTTTTGTCCTTCACCCTGCAGTTCCACATCCCGGCCCTCTTCCAGCCCCACTCAAGTGGGTTTCATGTACATTCTTCCAGCCCGTTGGCCATGTACTGTTTTATATATATATGTGGATCTCGTTTTTACTTTGTTTACTTAATATTATGTTTTTGACAAGTATCCGTGTTTTTGTAGGTAAACCTAGTTCATTTATTCTGACTGCTACATAGTATGCTGTCATTTTATAGACCATCTAGACTGCAGTCAGCTGTGCAGTCGTCAGTGACATTTCAGCAAACGTTCTTGTCACCTTTAATTCTGTGTGAGAAGGTTTCAGGTATATACCTCTGAAGAAGTGTTAGGTCACTGAATATATGCATATTTAATTTCACAGAATTTCAGCTCTCTGAGATGGCTGCTCTGAGATTACACTCCTGTTAGACCATGTGATTCAGCAGGGGCTCACGTCCATTACTTAAAACAAGGAACAGGATTTGATATAATTCCTTGATCCAGGCTTTGTCCATGAGAATGTTCCTGCAAACTAGTTTTTGGTCATATTATTAAAAGCCTTTATTCTTCACTATCACCCTTTGTTTTCTTTCCATAATGTTAGGTAGTTATAGGGAACAAGAAAATTATTATTATTTTTTTTTTTTTTTTTTTTGCGGTACGCGGGTCTCTCACTGTTGTGGCCTCTCCCATTGCGGAGCACAGGCTCCGGACGCGCAGGCTCAGCGGCCATGGCTCACGGGCCCAGCCGCTCCGCGGCATGTGGGATCTTCCCGGAGTGGGGCACGAACCCGTGTCCCCTGCATCGGTAGGTGGACTCTCAACCACTGCGCCACCAGGGAAGCCCCAACAAGAAAATTATTTTAAGGGTTTCTCTGTAATGTGTATATAATTGTGACAGTATTGGGAAAATACTGTAAATACTAAGATGTCTGTTTTTCATTTTATAGGGCGCCAATGCCTCGGCATTAGAGAAAGAGATTGGTCCAGAACAGTTTCCAGTCAATGAGCACTATTTTGGATTAGTCAATGTAAGTATCCGTTGATACATAGCCTTCAAATTATGCTTGGAAGTAGTGTTAAGAATGATGAATGCAGTTCATAATTTATTAAAGGAAATTTGTTCCTTTGTATCAGTAGACTTAATGCCAAGAAACATGACTTGGAATTTCAAAATTATCTCTAATGGGAGGGAAACAACATTGCCTGAAGTCTTTTTTTTTTTAATTTATTATTTATTTATTATTATTATTTTCTTTGGCTGTGTTGGATCTTCATGGCGGTGTGCGGGCTTCTCACTGTGGTGGCTTCTCTTGTTGCAGAGCCCGGGCTCTAGGTGCACAAGCTTCAGTAGTTGTGGCTCATGGGTTCTCTAGAGCACACGCTCAGTAGTTGTGGCGCACGGGCTTAGTTGCTCTGTGGCATGTGGGATCTTCCTGGACCAGGCTCAAACCCGTGTCCCCTGCATTGGCAGGCGGATTCTTAACCACTGTGCCACCAGGGAAGTCCCCATTGCCTGAAGTCTTAAGAGTCTTGGAACAGTTTCTAACTTGTCGACCTGATTTTTTTTCCTATTTTGTGTCAGAATTTTCTCATAACCAAAATTTCATATGGCCTAGACCAAATGATCTCTTTGATTCTTTGAGAATTATTTACGTGTCTAAATATAAGTGATCCAAATGTACAGATATAAATACAGTTTTGTAACTGCCCCCATGTGTCTATAGCGTCTTTGTCAGTTTGCTTCTGGCGTTGTTCCAGTGGTATAGATTTGAAAGTGTGAAATATAAGAAAAAAACATAGCCTTGCCCTTATGGAGGTAATCATTGTAATTATACATTATTAAAACTTGGGAAGAACTTTCTTTAGAAGTTTTAACTCTTTCCTGAATCATGAGAAAACACCACCAATCTTTGTTATGTAGTTGTCATGTCAGTTTATGCTGTACTGTACTGTTAGGTGGATCCATGGTGAGTGTTTTAAAATATGTGTATTGGTGATAATACAGGTAAGAAAGTAAGTTATGCTGAACAGATTGGTGTGTTACTGAGTACTAGCACGTCATTATGTACATAGATTCCTTGTGCAATTTGAGGAGGGCAGTTGCGTGGTATGTGTGTCTTGCCTTGCTTGGGGACCCTTCTCTGTCTGTCTGCGCTGGGTATAAGCTAGTAACACAGGGTCAGCAGTGCCCACCCTCCTCCTCTTCCCCTCCCTAGAGGAGGCCACTCATTAGTCCTCGGGCTATTTTTTCTGGAATGTATCCTTACCGCCTAAATAAGGTACTTATACTGCCATTAAAAAAATAAAAACAAACTACTGATTTCCTGTTTTGGCAGATAAGAAACTTCACTCTCTTTTCTCACCATCCCTGCCCAACTTCACTTTCCCCCATTCTCCCAATATGGAATTAATCATTGCTTTATTTTTCCATGTCCTAAACTTTCATTTATTCTTCCCAAAGCCTTCAGCAGAACTAAAGAAAGCCAAAAAGACCTTCTCAGTATCCGTTTCCACTGAGCCGTGCCTGTCAGGTACCACCCAGCCCCCCGTGCTCCTTCTGTGTAGCCTGTACCTGGCGATGTCTCTTCCATCGCCCTTCACATTCCCTGCACTTGTCTCCTTTCCTTCTTCCCGACTTCTTTCCGGGTTTTTCCTCCCTTGCCTTGTGGAACACCTTCTGTAGATGCTTGTTTAGGAAATGTGCATGGATACAGACTTTGAGATCTTGTATATTTAAAACTGTTTTGGTTATTGTTAGAGCTAGATATCCATCCTAGGTTACATCAGGGCTTACTCCACTGCTTTCTGGCTTCTGTTGATGCTGAGAGGGTGGATGCCATTCTGGTTCTCGATCTCTTATGTACAGGGCTTTTTTTTTTTCCCCTTTAAAACGTTTTTGGGAGGCCTTAAGGATATTCTCTATCCACAGTGTTCTGAAATCTAATCCTGTGTCTTGATGGGGACCCTGTTGTGCTGAGTGTTTATGGACCCATTCAGACTGATGATTTATTTCCCTCAGTTGTAAAACATTTCTGATACTATTATTGGGATAATTTTCTTCCTATCGTTGTAATTTCTCTGTTTTGTCTTTTTTTGATATGGTTAGTTGTTATACTGAAACACTTAGACTGAGTCTTTATTTTTCTTATTCTCCCATTTTTGATCATCTGCCTTATTCTACATTTTAGACTATATCTTCAACTTTTTTGTCCAGCTCATTGCATTTTTTATTTCTTACAATGTTACCTTTTTTTCTTCTCTTGTTTCATGGGGGCAGTATTTTCTGTTCCTTTTCGCAGGATGTCATTTATAGTTTTTGTTGTTGCTGAGGTTTTCTGATGCTTACTGGATTGCTTCTGAGACCTTGGAGTTTATTCCCCGCCCCCTTTTAAACTTTGGTATCTTTCCTGTTGGAAGCTTTCCTCAAATTGTACTCATCTGTAAGGGTGAAATGCTGAAAGGATGACTGGGGCTTCTTGTGTTGTGGTGGGGCTGCTCTTTCAGTCTAGAGTGGCCCCTGGCGAATGCCCCTCCCTCCCACGGCCCCCATCCCATTTCAGTAGCTGGAGCTGTCTCTCTGGGGCTGTTTATCTTCTGCCGGGAAGCCTCCTCCGGCGCCTGTCTGGGGTGGGGGTGGGGGGTTATTCGGGGTTTTATTTGGTCCTGTTTCCTGCTCGGTGCCTCACTGCTGTCCTTAAGGGTTCTCCACCCAGAGTCTCCTCTTCATCTTCTGCGGAGACTAAACCTGCAGCTGAAGGAAGAGTTGAGTGCCTGGGGGTCTAAATGGTCCTTTTAAAGACTGACGACCAGACTTGTGTTCTCAGAGGTCCGCACCCCACAGAACGTCTCTGACCCTTTAGAGGTGAGTCCGTTGTTACCCATTTGTCTCTTAGAGACATTTGGGCTACTTCTCCGTCTGCCTTCTGTTTTCTGGAATTTCGCTGATACCTCTAATCTCTCATTGTCTTCTTTGGCCTTTTGAGTTTTTGCCTAATCTGTTCTTTTACTGTCATTTTATTGGGGTATCATGGGGAGGAGAGTTAGATGAATATGTTTAATTTTTCTTGTTTATTGAGCAGGCTGGCCTCTACTTCTGATATCTGATGCGCACACTTACAGAGTTGTCTAGGGATCAGAAGAAGCCTCCTTTCAGTTCTGGGGGTGGCAGACCCCAGCTCTTCAGTCTCGTTGGCCTTTCCCTGTGGCTGTGGCTACCGCCCTTACTTGGCTCAGCCTCCAAAGCTAATTTGTGTCTTAAATTGTAGAAAAGTTGTGCCGATTTTTAGTGTCCCAGAAGAACCCATTTTCCTTAGTTAGAATAGTAGTATTTTCTATATTGAAGGCTGTTTTCCCTTTACCTTCTCCAGCATAAACATTCCAATCTCTCCATTTTGTGTCTAACTGACTTTTTTGCAGATAACCTCAAAACAAGTAAACGAATCTTAAAGCTCTATATTATTTTTTCTTCTGCTGGTATGTTGTTTTTAATTGGATACCAGTATCCAAATACCAGTGTTGATTGTGTGTAAAAAAAACAAACAAAAAAAGTTTCTAAGAAGGTATCATTTTTACTACTTCACGTGCATCGGTCTAAATTCAAAAGGTAGAATTTGTATTTCTCCCTGAAGCTGAGTAACCGAGATTCAGTAAAACCAAGGAAAGCAGGAATTTCTGAGAACAGTTTCTGATCTCTGTGCCTGGCTATTATGATGAAGAATTGAGATCCCTAAGGTAGCCAGGGCTCCAGCTGTGAAAGATTGAGGAACACCTTGAATTATATGCAGAAATAAATTGGTGGTCGGAGTAGATGCAGCAGAACTAGGATAGTGATGAACTTCTTCTTTGATCTGTGCCCTCAGGCTACTTCGCAGCTGTGTTGCCTGCCTTTAACCGTTTTCCATAAGCCCTGTTTTCAGCTCTTAAATTGTCATCACCCTTCTCTCTGGTTTCCTTCCCCCTTTTTTCTTTGTAGAGCTATCACACTATTATAGAGTCCCTTAAAAATTAAGGTTGGAGCTTTGAGGGGTCGGGGAGATGGCTTAGTTAATTGAGAGGTGAACATTTGAACATCTTCCTCCTGTCCCTGTGCCTGTCTGCCCAGTAGTTAGTGTTATAAACAACATGGAAGGTAGCTGCTTTAAGGCACTTGGTGGTTAATCTTTCCTAGCAATTGGATTCTGTTAAAGTGAGGCACATGTACATTTTCTTTTCATCAGTCTGTTCTTAGCTAAGTGTGCAGGTTCATTTTAATTGCTCTTACAAAAAGCTAATACTGAAAAGGGTTCCCATTAGATCTGCCTGATTGGATCCCTTTTTGCGACCGACCAGTAAGTGGTAGAATCACTCAATAGCACTTGCTTTTGGGAAATAGTGTGTGTATTTGGGCAGTTAGAAAATTAGACTTTTTTTCTTTTTTTTATGGAGAGAAGGGAAAAAAAAAAAACCCAAACCCCACAGTTAATTAATCTACCAGAAAATTCAGAGTGGTTACTCTTCACTTTGTTAATAACAGTCTGTTTTCCATCATTTTCAGTTGTAGATGTTTTTATCTTGGAGGAATATTTTCACAAAGGATAGCTTTTATGGCCGTTTACTCTTAATGGTAACTCTGATGCCATCACTGTGATTTGCATAATACATAGAGTGGGGATTTCCTGTTGGGTTAACTCTTGTGAATACGTTAGTATCTCTGATGGTACAGGATGTTAGGAGAGGGGAAATACTTGTGTGGCTCGGGGTGCAGAAGCCGCCTTGAGGAGGGAGAGGAGCCTGCGGAAGCTTTTCTCTCGCTGTGAAATACCCACCTTACGTGCCTGCTGTTTATAGTCAGCTAAATTCTTTGAAAGCAAATTGTTTAATCTGATAAACCAGATTGCCTTTTTCCTTTGTCTTGTAGCTAATGAGTACTTATTTTAGTAAAGTTGATAGTAGTGATTTAGACTAGTAGTATCTCTTTCCTACTTTCTGTGCAGTCTCTCCATTTTTAAAAAATTTTATTATTATTATTATTTTGGCTGCACTGGGTCTTCGTTGCTGCACGCGGGCTTTCTCCAGTTGTGGCGAGCGGGGGCTGCTCTTCGTTGTGGTGCCCGGGCCTCTCACCGCAGTGGGTTCTCTTGTTGCGGAGCACGGGCTCCAGGCGCGTGGGCTTCAGTAGTTATGGCTCACGGGCTCTAGTAGAGCACAGGCTCAGTAGTTGTGGCACACGGGCTTAGTTGCTCTGCGGCATGTGGGATCTTCCCGGACCAGGGATCGAACCCCTGTCCCCTGCATTGGCAGGCGGATTCCCAACCACGGCGCCAGCAGTGAAGCCCAGTCTCTCCATTTTTAATAGCCTTTTAAAAATCATCTCATTATATGATTTTATTTTAATTTTCTAACACAATAGGTTCCCAAACACAAGTAGGTTTGTGGGGCTAGACCGTTATAAAAGTCTTTTTAACCTGAATTGCTAGTAGTCACTAGTTGGAACTCTGAATCCAGGGAACAGGGGCCATTATGGAGGAGAGTGAGAAATAAAAATGGAAGATTTTGTAGGTTGTAGAGTTGATTAGGCCTGTGTCTCTTGGTTCTGTTTTCTTTTGCATTGGTTTCCTTTTCCTTTAGCTTCTCTCCACCTGATGGCCATCTTATATCATCAGAGATCCCAGACCGTCCATATCAAACCTGACCAAAGAACTCTGCCCCAAGGCCTCTGGCCAGATTGGATCCAGTGCCCGACCCTGTTGCAGGGTCTACAAAAGAGCTTGTGACTGACAGTCGTACAGAGCTTGCACAGAGGAGTGGGTTCCCGTGAGGAAGCCTGGGGCAGGGGGGCAAGGGAGGGGGGAGGAACAGATGTCCATGGGAATCTGGATTAGGTTCACCTGGCTGCAGAGAGGGGGTGGGTAGGGGCACGTGGGGTCTAGACCTATGTAAAACAGGGCCACCTGAACAGATTGTGGTTGGGGGAGGAGGGCCTTCCCGTAGAAGGGAGGGTGTTCACAGGATGGCACTGTCGCCAGCCAGCATGGAGGACCGTGGGGCACTTAAACATTTAAAAACATTTTTTAAAGGTAATACTGTTGACATAATTGTGATTAAAACCAGTAGTTTCCAAATGAAATATGTAAGATGATTCATTGGGGACCAAAGTATGAGCATTTCTAGTGTTTATTTTTATCTAAAAAGGAAAGATATAGGTTAAGCTTTACTAATTCTTAATAATTGGTTGACACTGGCACCCATACTGCTCTGTCCATGTGTGTAGTGTTCCTATGTCACTGCAAGTTGCATAGTACCAAAGGCTAACAGTATCACCCCTCTTATTCATTTGTGCTGTTGCAATCTATTATGATTCAAGTGGCGACTTAGGGATTACAGGATTTAATCTATTTCAGCTAAGCTAATTTTTCAAAAGGGACAGATGGCTCAAAAAGGTTGTTTCAAAAATAACCATGTAGTGATGAGGTATTCCGAACCATGGTAAGTGCTTCATGGAGATCATTCATTTAATTCTTTGCAAGGTTGTAGAGGTGGGTGCTGTTATAAATGGCATTTACAGATGAGGAAACCGACGAAGAGAGAGTGGCCTGGTAATTTCCTAGGGTCGGGTAGCAGAACCAGACTTGAACCTAGATAGCTTGGTTTCAGATCCTGTGTGCTCAGTGGCCAGGCTTTGCTGCTGTCAAGACAGATAATTACTTAAATGAATTCAAACAAATTTGATAGATAGGATCGACTATCTAATACCATAGTTTAGAAAGTAAAGGCTGTCAAGGAGAGAGTCTTTTCCACTTGGACCTATGTATGTATCTTTACGGAGATACCTTTTCCAACTTTGATATCCCTTAGAACTACATAGCCAAATAACTGAACTGTCAAATCGCTCTATTAAAATCTATAACCCATAGTTTACAAAAAAGCATACTGTCTCATCGCTCTTACTTAATAATTTTTAGTGAAAATAAAAAATTAATATAATAATTTGAAATGTTCATCTTAATCACATTTGTTGTATTTTTAGTGTACACAATGCAGTACATATATTATTTCTAAACAAATATGCATGTATTAGGGATATGTGCTCAAAATGATCTTATCGATGGGGATATGAGAAATCTTTTTTTTTTTTTTTTCCCCAAGACTCAGAGAAAGCAGGGATAGGTCACTGTGTTCAATAAACAATTGAGAAGTCAGTGATGAGACCTTTAATATTTGTTTCCCCTGATTTTAAACCTGGTCATGCCTTTGATCTTCAGAACCAGCTGAAAAAGCACAGGGTAGGTTTCAATCCTATTCAGAAGCAAGAGTGCAGAGGAAATCATCCCAGACAGTCTTTTGCATGAAAGCTATATACTTGAAGGATGTGTTTTTAGGTTTCAGGAACTTCAGTGAAAGTCACTACTAAAAATCAGGTAAATTGAAGGAAAAGCTTCAAAGTTACGAATAAGATTGAAAGTTAGTTTATTCTGGAGAAATAGTAGTAGTTTCAACCTTTACTTTTTCTTTAATGGGGTTGATGAAGGTAAGTAAAGAAGACCATAGTAGAAAGCCTCCAAGGTTGGTTGTAATGTTACCTATTGCTTGTAGTCAGAAGATTAACAGGAGGCGGACTTCAGCAGTCTCCACATGCCAGTTCCTTAGCTTATTTTATTTGCTTTTTTATTAGTGGGTCAAAAGCTTCATCATCATAATTGTTTCTAATATACTGTGAGCTGCTGTCTTTTGTTTATCTACCTGCTCTGTGGAAGTTGTTAGAGTTCCCTGTTGTTTATTCTTTAATAAAATGTCCAAATTATGGGGATTATATCTTCTGTTCAGTTTACAAAGCCATAGTTTGTTGGTCATTGGAGTCATTAGACTGTTGTACAATTACTAGTATTTTTCAGACTAATTAATACTGATTAATTGGTAAGATAATCTTAGTCGTATTGGAGATTGTACTGCAGGTGTACTTAGCCCTGGATAGGCTCTATTGAAGGATATCCATGGTTGTATTCATGATCAATGATATCTATGCATCACTGTCATATACTTTTAGCATTTCTCTGGAAAGCCTGTAAACACATCTGTCTTTACGAAATCAGTTCTTGGCTCCGACTAGCAATGTGAACATAGAAGTTGTAAATCTTCGCTGAGTCCGTTGTCCTGTTCCTTTTTTGGGGTATTTAACTTCTTCCTCTGTTCCCTGAGTATCTTGTAAATTGGTAATTCAGTCTAGACACGTGGTTAAAGTTTAGGGATTTGATTTTGTTTGTTAAGGCAAGAATACTTTATAGGAATTGCTGCATATTTCTTGGTGCACCACATCACGGGATGTAAAGTTTGGGCTGTTCATTTTGAATGATGCTGGAAGGCATTGGGTGTTCAGGTCTGAGCCCCCCATTTTAAAGTTCCCCACCAACCTTTAACCAAATGTTTTAGGTATCCAGGGATAATTATCACCCAATCCATTATTTACAATGATTTCTTCTGGATTTATTAGCCAGAATTATTCTCTAAACAGTAACTTTAACGCCCCCTGAAATACGGTTTTTATGAGAAAGGTGGGGTAGAACTTTGATGCTTTCCTTTTTTATATTCTTGTTTACAACTTCCACTGGAGACTAATAAACCACGTAGATATTTGTGTAGTTGATGTGCTTTTTAATCCATTGCAGTAATTCTTTTTGATGAAAGTTGGCTCTTCAAGCCACAAGAAAAGATATTCCAGGCTAATCTTGTACATTGTACATTTCCTGTCCATTACGTTGTATAGCCGTATCTGTAAGTCGTCCTCGTTCCTTTTTGTGGGAGAAGGGTTTTTAGAGGCCACAGTCTGGATTCAGGGGAAATTTATTGATGTGGAGGCCTTTTCAGTGGACAGAACCTGAGAACGCAAACACACACACACACTTTAAGATTTACAAAGAGGCATGAGTTTATACTGCTAGTTCTAATTCCAATTTAACTTTAAAGGGCTTTTACTCTTCTGATTTTTACTATTGTATCTTTTTTCCTTTACGTTAAAAAATTTGATTACGGGCTTCCCTGATGGCGCAGTGGTTACGAATCTGCCTGCCAATGCAGGAGACGTGGGTTTGAGCCCTGGTCCAGGAAGAGCCCACGTGCTGCAGAGCAACTAAGCCCATGCACCACAACTACTGAGCCTGCACTCTAGAGCCCGCATGCCACAACTACTGAGCCCACGAGCCACAACTACTGAGCCCGTGCACCACAACTGCTGAAGCCCACGCGCCTAGAGCCCGTGCTCCGCAACAAGAGAAGCCACCACAGTGAGAAGCCCACGCACCCCAACGAAGAGTAGCCCCTGCTCGCCACAACTGAAGAAAGCCTGTGCGCAGCAAAGAAGACCTAACACAGCCAAAAATAAATTTAAAAACATTTTTTTTGATTCCTAGGGGATATTAACATAATTCCTTCCTTGCTTTGTCTTACAGTGTATCTTTAGTGGTTTCAAAATAGCAATATCAATGGGTTAATTCTAACAGTGTGAGTACTGAATGCTGTTTTAAGACTTCTTTGTTCTTTTTGTTCTTAGACTGTAGTTCAGTAGGCATGGATAGTAAAAATTCTGTGTTTTAAAGTTATTTGAAGTCATTCTTTTCTTTTTTTTTTAAAGCTTTATTTATTTATTTATTTTAAAATTTATTTGGTTGTGTTGGGGTTTTTTTGCTGTGCACGGGCTTTCTCTAGTTGTGGCGAGTGGGGGCTACTCTTCCTTGTGGTGCCGGCTTCTCATTGCGGTGGCTTCTCTTGTTGCGGGCTCTACGCGCATGGGCTTCAGTAGTTGCGGCTCGTGGGCTCTAGTTGTGGCACACAGGCTTAGTTGCTCTGCAGCGTGTGGGATCTTCCCAGACCAGGGCTCGAACCCGTGTCCCCTGCATTGGCAGGTGGATTTTTAACCACTGCACCACCAGGGAAGCCCTCACTCTTTTCTTTACGTAGTTCTACCACCAACTTGGTACACGTTTAGGTCTGATTTATTTCTATTTATTTTCAATTTTAGGAATTTATTCTGTCTTTTTCATTTTAATTTAGTTTTTAAAAATATGGTTACAAGGTAAACTTTTTATAACCGTGTACGTGTACAGCAGTCTCACTTTCATTGCTCTTACTCTTTTCCCTTTCTCTATATATAACCATTTTTATTAGCTTTTGATATATTCTTCCTAGTTTTAAAATATAAGCAAACGTGTGCATGTATTTATGGACATAATTGAAGAGTGCCCGTTCTTCAGCATTCTTCTCCACTTGCCTGTTTCTGGTTACTGTATGCCTGACTCCGCCCCGTGGCAGTTCTCTGAGAACTGTCCTCGTCCCTTGTTTACTCCCCAGCTCCTCAGTGATGGACTTCTAGGGGTTTTATTAGCCAGCTTTGGGAGTCAGTGTCTATTAATGGGAAGGAAAAAAGAAGGCGAAAAATATTTATTAAACCCTGTGTTATTTTCTCTGTAAAGTAGGATGACTTTCTCCCCTGTTATTAAAGAGAAGGAAACTGAGGCTGAGTGATCAGTCACCTGCTCCAGGCCACGTGGCCAGTGAGAGGTGGGGCTGCAGTTCAGGCTTCAACTCTGGAGCCGAGTCCACGTCCTTCTGACGGATGGAGAATAATGTGACCTGGCATTTCGGCATTTCAGTGGTTCTTAGGCTGTCACGTTGATGACTTTTTCATCTAATATTTCAGAGTATCTTGTTTTTCCTTATTTTTTGTTTTTGTTTATTTTTTGGATGGCACTGAAGAACCTGATAGTAAACCTCACTCTTACGTTTTTTTTTAAAGAATTTTTGAGAGTTACATTTTTACACGTACAGTATAGAAAATGCTTTGTATACAGCCAGTACTGTCATAACAGTGGGAATTGGAAAAGGAATTCGCCAGAAGCCTAAACCTTGAGTAATCTCACTATTTAAATATGTAGTTCTTTAACTCAGTTTTGATAAAGGCCAGATTTATTGCATGTATTTTTCTTCCGTTTTAACCTGAAACTGAAGCCAGGAGCACCCATTTAATGTTAGAATTGGGTGATTTGCAATCAGGACAGTTGCTTGTACTCTCAGATGCCTTTTAAGTTATGAGGATCGTCAATTCCCTGTCTTGTCTTTCTCTTCTCTCAGCTTTAGACATAGACATTCTTTCTCTGAAAACTGTGTTGCCTCAAATTTAACAAAAATGCTTTTTTCTCTTCTAGTTTGGGAATACTTGCTACTGCAATTCAGTTCTTCAAGCACTTTATTTTTGTCGTCCATTTCGGGAAAAAGTTCTCGCGTACAAGAGTCAACCTAGGAAGAAGGAGAGTCTTCTTACGTGCTTAGCAGACCTCTTCCACAGCATCGCTACCCAGAAGAAAAAGGTTGGAGTCATACCTCCTAAGAAGTTCATAACAAGATTACGGAAAGAAAATGGTAATTCTTCTACTTCTTTTTTTTTTGCGGTACGCGGGCCTCTCACTGTTGTGGCCTCTCCCGTCGCGGAGCACAGGCTCCGGACGCGCAGGCCCAGCGGCCATGGCTCACGGGCCCAGCCGTCCCGCGGCACGTGGAATCTTCCCGGACCGGGGCACGAACCCATGTCCCCTGCGTCGGCAGGCGGACTCTCAACCACTGTGCCACTAGGGAAGCCCTCGTCTACTTCTTAATGTATTGCTTATTTAACAGGAAGATCAGGTGCAACAAGCATCAGCTGATGATGCATTAGCTGCTGAAAAGCCAGCGGTGATATTCCTGTCTGTAACGCAGTGCCAGTTTAGTGACGAGACAGTCACACAGTGATTACTGTGAGGTGTGATTGCTGTTTGAAGTATGTTGTACAAAGATCAAATTCTGTGTGCCAGGAAATGAGAAATGATAATTTCTCTTTTTTGCCTGCTTGGCTTTTCTATCAAGAAGAGTTGTGGGGTTTTGGGGTGTTTTTCTTTCACTTATTGTTCATTTGTTGTTCTCATAATGCTTTCATGTATGTTAACTCATTTGATCCTTACGATAACCTGATGAGAGAGCATGTTATTTACCCCATTTTAGCCATGAAAAAAACAGAAGCTAAAAGACTTGCCAGGAGTCACACCCCAGGGAAAGGAAAGACCTAACACAATAAAGTAAACTTTCTGGCTTAGGGTAGGTAGTTTTAACTTTACCTCCTGTCCCCACCCCACTTTTAAAAATAGTTACTGATTGCATCCCACTTCTCTTTTCTCTCTTAAAATATTTTTCATTTAATTTTCATAGCAACTGCATAAGTTAGACATTACTTCCTCACTTTACGTGATGTCACTGGCTCTCAGAGACGTTAAGGGCACCTGTCAAGCCCCGCACTTCTTCCTGACATCTGAGCCCAGTATTCTGTCCAGTGTGGTGTGCTACCTCAGAAGGTTC
The DNA here is from genome assembly GCF_963455315.2 of Globicephala melas. NCBI lineage: Eukaryota > Metazoa > Chordata > Mammalia > Artiodactyla > Delphinidae > Globicephala > Globicephala melas. Next base: position 4,581,232 of record NC_083331.1, on the reverse strand, counting down.
AGTTGGACTCAGGAAACGTGTAGAATGCTGCTTGTTTGTTCGTTCGTTTGGATGTAGGCATTTCAATCACTGCAGAAATAAAATTGAGCAGTGTTTTTCATTAGATTTGTTATCTATTAAATATATATAATGATGCGCACAAAAATATGACCTGAGAAGTCTTTAGTGTTGGTTTTTAAACACATCAGTGGGGAGGCCTGCCCTTAAGTCAGTTGACACTGTTCATTATCACATGAATTGAGATGAGCATGGGTCATATCTCGTTCTCTAAAACATATGAAGGTGCTGAAATAATATGGCTCTAGGTTACTACTCTTTTTGTTTTTGTGGTACGCGGGCCTCTCACTGTCGCGGCCTCCCCCGCCGCAGAGCACAGGCTCCGGATGCGCAGGCCCAGTGGCCATGGCTCACGGGCCCAGCCGCTCCGCGGCATGTGGGATCTTCCCAGACCGGGGCACGAACCTGCGTCCCCTGTATTCGCGGGCGGACTCTCAACCACTGCGCCACCAGGGAAGCCCTAGATTACTACTCTTGAATCTGATACCTATGTTAAAAATTTTGTTCATTTTCTCCATATACAAATATAGATCAGTTGATTAATTGCTCACAAAAACACATCTTTTTTGTGTTCCCCTGACTAAAGCTAAACCTACTTACTTTCTTGAATTGCAGATATGTATAGTATCTTCTGTTGGTAAGAAAGCCAAGTACAACTCTGTTAGAATGTGGACTGAGTGATTCAAGTCTTCTCAGAGAGTCTTTTTGTCTGTGTTGGTAGTAAACTTAGAAAATTTTGTCCTGGTAGAAAACTCATGTACTGTTAACCCGTGAGCAACATGGGTTTGAACTGCGCGGCTTCACTTGTATGAGGATTTTTTCCAATAGTAAATGCTGTGGCACTGCAGCATCTGCAGTGGCTCGAATCCACAGGTGCGGGCCAGGTACAGAGGAACCACGTATACAGGGGGCCAACTGTGAGTTATGTGTGGATTTTCAGCTGTGCAGAGGGTCGCCTCTCCTAACCCCTGCTTTGTTCAAGGGTCAGCTGTACATGATAATTGAACATGCCATCCTTTCTCAGTGATTTTGTTAGTATTTTAGAAATGTTCAACATCGGAAACATAAACTTATACCGAATGCATATTATTTTCCTTTTCATGTAATAGTACATTTTCCTTGACCTTATTGTTTAATAATATATCGCATGTATTCTGTCTTAGTTTGGGCTGCTGTAACAAAATTACCATAGACTGGGTGGGTTAAACAGTAAACATTTATTTCTCAGTCTGGAGGCCAGGCAGTCCAGGGTTAGGGTGCCGGCAGATTCACTGACGGGTGAGGGCTGTCTTCCTGGTTTGCAGACAGCCACCTTCTCGCTGTGGCCTCTTACGGCGAAGAGAGAGGGAGAAGCAAGCTCTCTCGAGTCTCTTATAAGAGCACTATTCTCAGCCCTTAAGACCTAAATGAGATCCCAAGGGTCCCATCGCGAGATAGCATCATACTGGCGATTAGGGTCCCATCATATGAATTTGGAGAGGGGCAGGTGCATGCAGTCCATAACATTATCTTTACCTGAACAATGATTTTTAAATTTAGATCGACTCTCCTGCTGAACGCTGAGTTCACGTTTCTGTGTTTTGAAAGTTCTGTGTGGTTCAGTACCTGCAGCTTTATATGTTTGCTTATCAAAGCTGGGGTATCTTTCCGGTATTTGTTATTTTTTAGGAGTTCCATTTTTTTGAATTTTTTTGTGGGTTTAGGCAGAGTCAATTGATACACAGTAGACTTCTTAATTACTTTGTTGAATGAAATTGATTCCAGAATGAATATTCCAAACCCATCTTTTCATTAGCTTTGTTTCATTTTTCTATACCTCAGAAATAATATTTAATAGACAACCATGTTTATTACTTGATGTTGCTGGCTTTTGTAAATATGTTTTGATTTTTGGCTTTTGACTTTTTTCCCGCTAATTAATGTAGAGGAGAGCATGCAAATCAAAGAAGATTTAATAAGGTATCCATTGCATAACCCTAGTGAGATTTTATTGTCTGGTTTGTTTTAAATCTCTGGAAAGTGTATTACCTATTTCAACATCTCCACTAACTTTCATTGTTGGAGTGTTCTTTTTTCTTCATATTAGTTTATTAATTATACACTCTTTTTTTTTATTTTTATTTTTTGCTGTATGCGGGCCTCTCACTGTTGTGGCCTCTCCCGTTGCGGAGCACAGGCTCACAGGCCCAGCCGCTCTGCAGCATGTGGGATCTTCCCGGACCGGGGCACGAACCCGTGTCCCCTGCATTGGCAGGCGGACTCTCAACCACTGCGCCACCAGGGAAGCCCCTCATTGTAGTTTTGATTTGCATTTTCCTAATAATTAGTGATGTTGAGCATTTGTTCATGTGCCTCTCGGCCATCTGTATGTGTTCTTTGGTGAAATGTCTATTTAGGTCTTCCACCAATTTTTTAATTGAATTATTTTTTTGATATTGAGCTCCATGAGCTGTTTGTATATTTTGGAAATCCTTTGTTGTTTTATTTGCAAATATATTCTCCTATCCTGAGGGTTGTCTTTTTGTCTTGTTTATGGTTTCCTTTGCTGTGAAAAAGCTTTTAAGTTTAATTAAGTCCCATGTGTTTATTTTTGTTTTTATTTCCTTTACTGTAGGAGGTGGGTCAAAAAAGATATTGCTGTGGTTTATGTCAAACAGTGTTTTTCCTATGTTTTCCTCTAAGGGTTTTATAGTGTCTGGTCTTAGATTTAGGTCTTTAATCCATTTGGAGTTTATTTTTGTGTATGGTGTTAGGGAGTGTTCTAATTTCATTCTTTTACATGTAGCTGTCCAGTTTTCCCAGCACCACTTACTGAAGAGGCTGCCTTTCCTCCATTGTATGTTCTTGCCTCCTTTGTCATAAATTAGGTGCCCATATGTGTGTGGGTTTATCTCTGGGCATTCTATCCTGTACTGTTGATCTACATTTGTTTTTGTGCCAGTACCATACTGTCTTGATTACTGTAGCTTTGTGGTATAGTTTGAAGTTGGGGAGCCTGATTCCTCCAACTCCGTTTTTCTTTCTCAAGGTTGCTTTGGCTATTCGGGGTCTTTTGTGTTTCCATACGAATTGTAAAATTTTTTGTTCTAATTCTGTGAAGAATGTCATTGGTAGTTTGATAGGGATTGCATTGAATCTGTAGATTGCTTTGGGTAGTATAGTCATTTTCACAATATTGATTCTTCCAATCCAAGAACATGGTATATTTCTCCATCTGTTTATGTTATCTTTGAATTCTTTCATCAGTGTTTTATAGTCTTCTGAGTACAAGTCTTTTGCCTCCTTAGGCAGGTTTATTCCTAGGTATTTTATTCCTTTTGTTGCAATGGTAAATGGGAGCGTTTCCTTAATTTCTCTTTCTGATTTTTCGTTGTTGGTGTACAGGAATGCCAGAGATTTCTGTGCATTAATTTTGTATCCTGCAAGCTTACCAAATTCATTGATTAGTTCTAGCAGTTTTCTGGTGGCATCTTTGGATTTTCTATATATAATATCATGTCATCTGAAACAGAGACAGTTTTACTTCTTCTTTTCCAATTTGTATTCCTTTTACTTCTTTTTCTTCTCTGATTGCTGTGGCTAGGACTTCCAAAACTATGTTGGGTAAGAGTGGCGAGAGTGGACATCCTTGTCTTCTCCTGATCTTAGTGGAAATGCTTTCAGTTTTCCACCATTGAGTATGATGCTTGCTGTGGGTTTGTCATATATGGCCTTTATTATGTTGAGGTAGGTTCCCTCTATGCCCATTTTCTGGAGAGTTTTTATCATAGATCGGTATTAAATTTTGTCAAAAGCTTTTTCTGCATCTACTGAGATGATCATATGATTTTTATTCCTTAATTTGCTAATGTGGTGTATCCCATTGATTGATTTGCGTATATTGGAGAATCCTTGCATCCCTGGGATAAATCCCACTTGATCATGGTGTATGATCCTTTTAATGTGTTGTTGGATTCTGTTTGCTAGTATTTTGTTCAGGATTTTTGCATCTATGTTCATCAGTGATATTGGTTTTTAATTTTCTTTTTTTGTGATACCTGTTTCTGGTTTTGGTATCAGGGTGATGGTGGTTTCATAGAATGAATTTGGGAGTGTTTCTCCCTCTGCAACTTTTTGGAAGAGTTTGAGAAGGATGGGTGTTAGCTGTTCTCTAAACGTTTGATAGAATTCACCTGTGAAGCCATCTGGTCCTGGACTTTTGTTCGTTGGAAGATTTTTAATTATGGTTTCAATTTCACTACTTGTGATAGGTCTGTTTATTATTTCTAATTCTTCCTGGTTCAGTCTTGGAAAATTGTACCTTTCCAAGAATTTGTCCATTTCTTTGTGGTTGTACATTTTATTGGCATATAGTTGTTTGTAGTAGTCTCTTATAATCCTTTGTATTCCTGCAGTGTCAGTTGTGATTTCTCCTTTTTCATTTCTAATTTTATTGATTTGTGTTCTCTCCCGTTTTTTCTTGACGAGTCTGGCTAGGGTTTATCAGTTTTGTTTATCTTCTCAAAGAACCAGCTTTTAGTTTTATTGATGTTTTCTTCATTTCTATTTCATTTATTTCTGCTCTGATTTTTATGATTTCTTTCCTTCTACTGACTTTGGGTTTTCTTTGTTCTTTCTCTAGTTGTTGTAAGTCTGTAGGGTTAGATTGTTTACTTGAGATTTTTCTTGTTTCTTGAGGTGAGATTGAATTGCTATAAACTTTCCTCTTAGAACTGCTTTTGCTGCATCCCATAGGTTTTGGTTCGTCGTGTTTTCGTTGTCATTTGTTTCTGTGTATTTTTTAATTTCTTCTTTGATTTCTTCAGTGATCTCTTGGTTATTTAGTAGCGCACTGTTTAGCTTCTGTGTATTTGTGTTTCTTACACTTTTCTTTCCTGTAATTGATTTCCAGTCTCATAGCATTGTGGTCAGAAAAGATGCTTGATACGATTTCAACTTTCTTAAATTTTCTGAGGCTTGATTTGTGACCCAAGATGTGATCTATCCTGGAGACTGTTCCATGTGCACTTGAAAAGAAAGTGTATTCTACCACTTTTGGGTGGAATGTTCTATAAATATCAATTAAATCTATCTGGTCTGTTGTGTCATTTAAAGCTTGTATTTCCTTATTTATTTTCTGTTGGATGATCTGTCCACTGGTGTAAGTGGCGTGTTAAAGGACCCTACTGTTATTGTGTTACTGTCGATTTCTCCTTTCATGGTTGTTAACATTTGCCTTATGTGTTGAGGTGCTCCTATGTTGGGGCATAAACATTTATAATTGTTATATCTTCTTCTTGGATTGATCCTTTGATCATTATGTAGTGTCCCTCCTTATCTCTTGTAACAGTCTTTATTTTAAAGTCTGTTTTATCTGATACAAGTATTGCTACTCCAGCTTTCTTTTGATTTCCCTGTGCATGGAATATCTTTTTCCATCCCTTCACTTGCAGTCTGTATGTGTCCGTAGGTCTGAAGTAGGTCTCTTGTAGACAGCATATGTATGGGTCTTGTTTTTGTATCCATTCAGTCAGTCTGTGTCTTTTGGTTGGGGCATTTAATCCACTTACATTCAAGGTTATTATTGACATGTATGTTCCTATTACCATTTTCTTAATTGTTTTGGGTTTGTTTTTGTGGGTCTTTTTCTTCTCTTGTGTTTCCTGCCTAGAGAAGTTCCTTTAGCATTTGTTGTGAAGCTGGTTTGGTGGTGCTGAATTCTGTTAGCTTTTGCTTGTCTGAAAAGCTTTTGATTTCTCTGTTGAATGTGAACGAGATCCTTGCTGGGTAGAGTAATCTTGGTTGTAGGTTTTTCTCTTTCCTCGCTTTAAGTGTATCCTGCCACTCCCTTCTGGCCTGTAGAATTTCTGCTGAAAAATCAGCTGATAACCTTATGGGGATTCCTTTGCATGTTATTTTTTGTTTTTCCCTTGCTGCTTTTAATACTTTTTCTTTGAATTTATTTTTTGTTATTTTGATTAGTATGTGTCTTGGTGTGTTTTTCCTAGGGTTTATCCTTTATGGGACTCTCTGTGCTTCCAGGACTTGGGTGACTATTTCCTTTCCCATGTTAGGGAAGTTTTGGACTGTAATGTCTTCTCATATTTTCTCAGACCCTTTCTTTTTCTCTTCTGGGACCCCTATGATTTGAATGTCGGTGTGTTTAGTGTTGTCCCAGAGGTGTCTTAGGCTGTCTTCATTTCTTTTCATTCTTTTCTCTTTACTCTGTTCCAGAGCAGTGAATTCCAGCATTGTGTCTTCCAGGTCACTTATCCATTCTTCTGCCTCTGTTGTTCTGTTATGGATTCCTTCTAGTGTATTTTTCATTTCAGTTACTGTGTTGTTCATCGCTGTTTGTTTGTTCTTTAGTTTTTCTAGATCTTTGTTAAACGTTTCTTGTATTTTCTCATCCGTGCCTCCATTCTACTTCTGAGATTCTGGATCATCTTTACTATCATTACTCTGAATTCTTTTTCAGGTAGACTGCCTATTTCCTCTTCATTTATTTGGTCTTATAGGTTTTTACCTTGATCCTTCACCTTTGACATATTTTTTGTCATCTCATTTTTTTTTTTTTTTTTTTATGAGTGGCATTGTGTTCCTGTCTTACTGGTTGTTTGGCCTGAGGTTTCCAACACTGGAGTTTGTAGGCCGTTGGGTAGAGCTGGGTCTTGGTGCTCAGCTGAGGACCTTTGTGAGACCTCAATCCAGTGAATATTCCCTGGGGTCTGAGGTTCTCTGTTAGTCCAGTGGTTTCGACACAGAGCTCCCACCGCAGGAGCTTCAGCCAGATCCCCTGCTCGTGAACCAAGATCCCGCAAGCCACGTGGGGTGGCAAAAAAAAAAAAAAAAAAAAAAAAGAGAACAATAACAAAGTAAAAAATAAAATTAGAGTAGGAAACTAACAGATATGTTAGAAAGACTATAAAAATAAAAATATAGATGAATCAACAACCGGAGAGTACATCAGTACCACAATAATAGAAAAAGAGGAGGAGGGAGAAGGAAAAGAAAAGAAAGAAAAGGAGAAAAAAGAGGGGGAAAAGGCCTTGGCTGTGGAGGGCGGGGCCTAAGCAAGGGCGAGGTTTGGGTAGTGGGCGGGGCCTATTCTTAGGACCCACAGGACTGGAAAAGGCCCTGGGGCTGTGGGGGGTGGGGCTTAGGCTGAAGGAACAGAAGGGGCCCAGGCGTGCCCCCCACCCCTGGTCTCAGAGGGCCAGAGACCTCACCTGGGAGCCCAGCAGGCTTCCTGGGCTCTAGTGGGCTGGGCAAACGCCCTACTCTCCTCTCCTGCTCCTCCCACCTGCCTTTCCTGTTCTCCCCTCGGCCTCCCTCCTATGCCCCCGGGGCCAGGGAGAGGGGTGGGCCCTGGAGGGCAGAGGAGCGGCCTGGGAGCCCAGCAGGCTCCCCGGGCTGAGTGGGCAGGGCACACGCCCTGCGCTCCTCTCCCTCTCCTCCGGGAGGGTCCCTCCCATCTGCGTCTCCTGCTCTCCCCAGCCTCCCTCCTGGCCCACGAGGCCTGGAGGGGGCTTTGGAGCGGGGGTACCAGCCTGGGCGCTTAGCAGGCTTCCCGGCGCAAGTGGGCCAGGCCATTGCCCTCTGTTCCTCTCCCACTCCTCCCGAAGGGCCCTTCCCGCCTGCCTCTCCTGATCTCCCCGGCCTCAGGGGCGCCGATCCTGTCTGGCTTCCACTTCTCCTCCTGCTTCAGTCCCCCCACGTCCTACCTGTTCACTTGGGGGTTCCTCTCGTCTCCTTGGGCGTCAAGGCCCCACAAGTGGCTGGCAGGCACCCTAGTTGGGAGACGCTAACTCGGCATCTTCCCACACCGCCATCTTAGAATGTATTTTCTGGAGTGTTCTTAAATCAGTCTCCTTCCATGTTACGTTAAAAACTTCCCATTCTGTATTCCCAGTGGATGTTAGCTCTATATTGTTTTAACCACTATTGCTTTATATTACTAGTCATTTAGATATCCCTTGGAAAGAATCTATTTTAATTTCAGTAATGGATTTTTGTTTTTAAAATTTTCATTTATGTTACCTATTCACAGCAGAAGACACTATAGCACTGTGCTCCTGCACGTGGTGTGACAGCAGTTGCTCCATATGTATGTTGTCTCTGATGACGGGGATATTTGCATTGCATTAATGATTAAAAGCTTAGTCTTTACTGTGTTCCAGGCACTGTGCAGGAATTAGGGCTAATGAAATAAGACAGACCTCTGCCCTCATGGGGCTGACATTCTAGCGAGAAAGACAGACAAACAGTTACGTAAGATAATGTGTCATTGCTACAAATAAAAGTAAGCAGGGCAAGGTGGTAGAGGATGAGGGAGTTGATAAGTGGTGTGAGAGCAGAGATGTGAAGTGAGAGACAAGTCATTTGAAGATCAGAAGCAGGGTTGTTCCAAGCAGGTAGGACAGAAACTGCACTTGCCCTGAGTGCTTGAAGGACAGCAAGAAAATTACTGCAGGTAGAGAGGAGTGAGATGAAGGTCAAGTCAGAGAGAAGGAAGGGCCAGGCAGCTCCCGGTTTATTGTGAAAAGGCCACGGGAGGCCCCTGGAGGGCTCCGCTCTGCATCAGAAGGTCCCCTGGCCGCCGGGGGCCTGGCGGCAGGAAGGGGCGCCCATGGGCAGCGCGAGGAGAAGCATGGCGACTGGCCGGGAGACCCCTGCAGTCGTGGAGGTAGGAGACGAAGCCGTCCGCTTATGACCATTGACTCCTGTCAGCTCTCCCTTGTTTAGAAGAGTTAACACACAGGTTTGTGACCTAACCAACTGAGTTGACGCAGCTGGATCATCTAAGGAGGACTTGAAGTCAGACCAGCTGGCTCGAGGCAAAGTGCATTATTCACGTGGTTGTTTGGGGCCAAGTTTATTCTTCTCATGTCGTCTGAGCTGTTCCAACCCCTGATGTCTGTTCCTTCATTCATTCACTCGAGAAATGTCAGGCACGTCTAATGTGCGGCAGTACTGTTCTGAGTGCGGGGGATACAGCAGTGAATGCAGGAGGAGGGGTGCTGCTTCTCAGGGAACCTGTATGTGCACAGCGGCATTCCAGGTGCTATGCAGAGACACAGGTACAAAAATATAAACACACTCAAGTGTTCGTCCTCCTCAAGCGAGGAAATGACTACTTGTTCACAAATAACAGCTATGAAATAGATTTTAGTAAATAATTTCTCATGTTCATTAATCCTTTTTCTCCAAAAGAGCATGAAAGGTATTTTGTATGATGAAAAGCTGTAGCTATTTCTGAATTATGAAGAAAACTTACTTTCAGGCAGTGATTCAGTTTCCCTCTTTTATTTTTTTTGCTTTGATGTTACAGCTGTACCAGGACTTTGATAGCTTATACGTTTCATATACGTTTATTTAATATTGACATTGTCTGTCTCTCCCGCTAGACTGTCAGTTCCTCAGTGTCGGGAGCCATTTGTTTCTATGCACCTTTGTAGTCCGAGGACTTAATCCAGTTCCTGGCACATCGGGGGTGCTTACTAGATATTTGTTGGATGAGTGAATGCATGAGTGAATTTGTTTAATTTGCCAAAGCAAGTTTGAAGTCCGCCTTGCCCATTATGCTGCTTTGCAGAGAAGAAAGCCACCCAGAAGAAAGCTAAGGGTTTAGAAATTAGATATAATACAGTTTACAGGGACTGTTGTGAGGCCATTTAGTCGATGATGTTTGGATGTTTACGTGGTCTTGGTTGATGTTTAAAACTACAGTGGCTGCTCGTAGTTTAGGCTCTGCAAGGTTCTGGTATGTTCGGTTTACTATGTTTATAGAAAATGGATGATAATATTTAAAATATTTGAACAAAATAGAGTATTTTCTGATTTACTTTGCATCTCATTTGTAGAGCATTCAGGTCAATTGAGGTATTTCTTTGAATATGATGTCATTGTTCTGTATTAAAGGAACATCCCCCCCCCAAAAGATATCTTTTAAAAAAATCTTTTAAAAAAATAAAAACATTTGCATATTTCTGCTTTACAAAAATATTTGTTTTGAAAAACATGCATGTATGCTAAAATAATTTAAGAGGGAAGAGTGAGTCTAGCTTGTGGCATTAAGCCGTCATGTAGCTACCCACTGTGGTGAATTATTCATCCCTCACCCTAACCAGGCCCTTAGCAGTGGTTACAAGTCTTTTTCCTGGCCCTCTCCCATCATCCCTCCCTCTGTATTCTCCATGACCCCCCAGTCTGTTTCCACTTTGTTCAAGACCCCGAATTGCCTCTAGCATAATCTCCCTGTAGTCCTCATCTTAGTGGGCCTCCTGAGGTTGGTGATTCTAGATTTGTGACCTGGGGAGGGGTGAGTGAGAGATGGAAGCTCTTGGTCTTTGAGGGGCCCCATTCACGTCCAGGAGCTGCCTGGACACAGAGCAGGTTAGGGCAGGAGTCGGGGTGGATGGAGAAACCATGGGTCAGGCCATTAGTGGGCGAGGGGAGGTTAGCCATGACCACAGAAAGGTGAGGGTTAAGGGTAGGATGGCCAGATCTTATGCGCTTTCTTGATTGAGGGAGAGTTTTTTTTTTTTTTTTTTGCGGTACGCGGGCCTCTCACTGTTGTGGCCTCTCCCGTTGCGGAGCACAGGCTCCGGACGCGCAGGCTCAGCGGCCATGGCTCACGGGCCCAGCTGCTCCGCGGCATGTGGGATCCTCCTGGACCGGGGCACGAACCCACGTCCCCTGCATTGGTAGGCGGACTCTCAACCACTGCGCCACCAGGGAAGCCCGAGGGAGAGTTTTTATATGCAAGTGAAAGTGTAGTGGTTTAGGGGTGGCAGCAGGAAGCTAGAAGATGCCAAAGGTTGAAGAAATGGGGAGTTTAGAACAGAAAGCAGCTCTTAGAAGGAACAGCAGACAAAGGGTTGCAAAAGAAGAAAATCCCAAGGATGAGGAAGGAAATGAGGTACAATAAGTGGAGGCTGGGAGACTGGGGGGAGGGGCAGGGCGGTGTTCTTAGGGATGGAGGTTATTGCCATGAGAGGCAAGGGGAAAGGTCGTTGACCTCAGTCATCTCAGCCGTGGCATAGACCGGTCCCTTGGCGGCGCCACCTGAGGGTTCCGAGCACGACCTGGCTTGATCTCGGAGACGGAGAGGATGGCCGGAGGGTTTGCAGAGGTGCAGGCGTCTCACTGTGTGGGTGGCGTGCAGTGACGTCTGCCGGAGCAGGTGGTGGGAGTGGTGTCAGATGCTTTGGATCCACTGTCCCTCGTGGGCAAAACCCAGAAGACACGCAGTACAGCAAATTAAAGATCAGTTAGAGGTTAAGTCCACATGGACTAATGCAGGGACTCTTAGGACTCAGGGCTTTTATTGTTCTTAAAAATAACATAGGGAGTTTGTTTAAGGCTAATCAAGCCCCTCAGGACAGACTTATGGCAGAGAAGTGAAGTGTGGCTCCAGGTGCAGTCCTAGCATCATCGTGCTGGCCTGTGACATGCCCGTGGCCAGAGGTGGAGCCACAGGATGGAGCAGACAGTCCTGCTCTAGCACCTGCATCTTAAATGTGATACTTTTCAGAGGTCTTTTTCACACCTAGATTAAAATCATTATTTTCTTTTAATGTTCATGAAAATGAATATTTTCACTTGCTCCCATTTTATCTTTATAATAACCTTGCAGAGGAAGATGGCATTCCATTTTAGAGACAGGAAAATCAAGACCTTTTTCGTTACAGTGGGGTTGAATGTTTTTTCATGTGTTTTATTTAAACTTTTGAGTTTTGTTTCTATAAATTGTTGATTTCAAGTCCTTTGCCAACTTTGTATTTTCTGTTGTGTTGAAATAAACTCTTTATATTATATGTTGAAGATGTTAATAACTTTCAGGTTTCACTGTTTTTAACTTTTTCAATGAGTTCTAATGCATGGAACTCAGTTTTATGCAGTCATGTCTGTAGCTCTTCTAAAATGTAATTTTTTAATTCCTTTTATTTTAGGAAGGCTCTCCTTAAATTTTCTTCTCAATTTCTATTCTATCGTTTAAAAAACTGTAAACTGTGAACTTCCTGGCACTTATTAAATGTTTACGGAAGCTCTGAAGGTGAAGCTTCCTGACTGGGTGGTCATCTGAGTGCGTTTTGTTGGCTGGACCGCGGGCGCCTTGTGTGGCCAGGTGGCCCCGGCTGCCTGTGTGTGGCTCGCTGGGGCCGGATGGCCTGGCTTGAATCCGGGCCCTGCCGCTTCCTGGCAGTGACTTTACCACTTGATCCCCTTTCCTCGCTTGTGAAATACCGTTAATAGCAGTGTCACAGGGCATGAGACCCTGCCCCTGAAGTCCTTCCTCTTCAGGCTCAGGGTGCGTGATGCAAGCACAGGTCAAGCACTTAATGTTAGCGACCCTCAGGTTTCCACGACATTTACTTTTTCCTGTAACTACAGGGAACGTTCCACAGAGTTACAGACCTCACATTTGGAAGGGGCCTTAGAGATTCTCTGGATTAAATAGGTAGTTCATGATGCCTTTGTTCCCTAAGCCTGACTGCACAGCAGAGTCACCCGGAGGAGCTTTGAAAAGTGCAGGTTCCAGGCCTCATCTCTGACTTAATCAGAATCTCTAGCATGTATGGCCCAGTATTTTTTAATGTTAACAACTTCCTCTGTGGTTCTTACGCATTTGCGTTGGCACTGCCAAGAGGTTGTCCAGCTTCTACTTTAAAACTTTCCATGTTGGGACTTCCCTGGTGGTGCAGTGGTTAAGAATCCGCCTGCCAATGCAGGGGATGCTGGTTCAATCCCTGATCCAGGAAGATCCCACATGCCGCGGAGCAACTAAGCCCGTGCGCCACAACTACTGAGCCTGCGCTCTAGAGCCTGCGAGCCACAACTACTGAGCCCACGTGCCACAACTACTGAAGCCTCCGCGCCTAGAGCCCATGCTCTGCAACAAGAGAAGCCACCGCAGTGAGAAGCCCGCGCACCGCAACCAAGAGCAGCTCCCGCTCGCCGCAACTAGAGAAAGCCCGCGCGCAGCAACAAAGACCCAATGCAGCAGCCAAAAATAAAAAAAACTTGCCATGTTGTAATATTTGTGGAGTAATGGATTAAATGAGTTAATAAAAAGCCATTGTTTCTTATCTCCTCAGTACATTATGTGTGAGGATAGGTTTTGCTCTTTTCTCATTGATCTATTAGTATTCTTTTAAAGATTCTCTTTCATCGTAACTTTATTTTCTCCAAATTCAGTCATAATGTGTATATGTGAAAGATACCTATTTCTTGTACCTTACTCTAACAGTTCCAAACATTTTACTTAGCTCTGATAGAATACTATTCTTTTTTAAATTTAGTTTTTTAATGAAGTTATTAATTCTGAAATATGCTTATTTTCAGAGCTTTTTGACAACTACATGCAGCAAGACGCCCATGAATTCTTAAATTACCTGCTAAACACGATTGCCGATATCTTACAAGAAGAGAGAAAGCAGGAAAAGCAAAATGGTCGTTTGCCCAACGGTAATATTGACAGTGAAAATAACAACAGCACACCAGACCCAACGTGGGTTCATGAGATTTTTCAGGGAACATTAACTAATGAAACCAGATGTCTTACTTGTGAAACTGTAAGTATATCATAAAATTTCGCGTAGAACAAATCTAATCCATTATATTCAGCGTTCTTTGAGCATGGGTATGAGAGATGCACTGGGAAGTTGTAATCCTCAGGTGTAGAGTAATGACTGCGACAGATGTGCCTCTCAGTTGTCCGCTTGTTAATAGTGAATACTGAGGTGGCAGAGAAGTACTGGCTGCCGTTTGAACTATTTGAGTTTGTTTCACTACAAGAGACCGTAGAGCCATATTCTGGAAATTATAGTCTTAGTTGAGCTCGTAAAACCTACAGGTCAGGGAAGTATATTAATCTGTTGCCCCTTTTCCTACAATCATGTTTGTTGTTTATGGTTGGAATAACAACTGAAGCCTACTGCGCACACTCAAGGAGGGAAACTACCCACTTGCCGGGTAGTTTGTAAAGATGAGCAGTAGGTAAATCTCTTGAAAACGATTTACTCGTAGGGTTGGATAACGCAGGCCTCCTGTTAAGTTCTTACCTTGTTCTCCCTTGACGGATGAAAGGTCAGACTCGTACTTAGGCATCTTTATCCAGTTCTGCCAGTGACCCCTTTACAGCACAGCCTCCTCTCAGCACAGGGTCTGGTTTTAGAGTTTAGTGGTTTGCATCGCATGTGGTCACCATGCTTCCTTTAGCCTCCTGCAATCTGGAACATGTTCATAGTCTTCTTCTCTTTTATGATACTTACATTTTTAAAGACTGTGCCCCTCCCCCTTTTAATCTAACATTCCTCGTATCAAGTTTGCCTGATGTTTCCTTCTAATTAGATGCAGGTTGTGCATTCTTTTTTCTTTTCTTTTATTAATTAATTTTTTATTTTTGGCCGCATTGGGTCTTCGTTGCTGCACGCTGGCTTTCTCTAGTTGTGGCAAGCGGGGGCTACTCTTTGTTTTGGCGCGCGGGCTTCTCATTGCGGTGGTTTGTCTTGTGGAGCACGGGCCCTAGGCACACGGACTTCAGTAGTTGTAGTTGCAGCACGTGGGCTCAGTAGTCGTGGTGCATGGGCTTAGTTGCTCCGTGGCATGTGGGATCTTCCCAGACCAGGGCTCGAACCTGTGTCCCCTGCATTGGCAGGCGGTTTCTTAACCCCTGCGCCCCCAGGGAAGCCCCGGTTTGTACATTCTTGGCCGGAACAATTCATAGTTAATGTGTCCTCGTCAGGATATCACATACAGGCACACAGTTCCTTCTGCCCCTCGTTGGTAAAATTAATTTTGATCTCCGATTCACGATGTTGTTCAGTTTCTCCACTTCATAATGACTGTTTTTTATGCCCTTGTAACTAGTAGGGAGACTGTGGGAGACACAGATATTCTTGTTCCTCATCAGAATCTCCCCCCAGACTTAGCATTCACTGATGATTTTTGCCCAATCCAGTCTTTACTGAGATGGTTGTACTGCTAGTTTTTAGTAGCAGAGGAGAGTAGCGTGGTCAACTGGAAAAGAGTCCACAAGCTAGAAAGGTAAGGGAAATGCTTTATGGATGTTGGAAAGAATAACATAGTCTACTCAGTTAACTGAATCAGATAAACTTATACTGGCAGAGACTATTAAGGAACTCTTTTTTTTTTTTTTTCTTTTTAAATAGATTTAAGAAAAATGGAGTGGAAAGTTCAGAGAGTTCCCAAATTGCCCCCCTCCCCACTTCCCCCTAATGGTAACATCCTTGGCATTAGTAAGGTATATTTGTTGCAGTTGATGGGCCAATGTCGATACGTTATTATCTGAAATCCATAGTTTACTTAAGGGTTCATTCTTGGTGCTGTCTGTTCTTTGATTTCTCTTTGTTTTGACAAATGTATAATGATGTGTCAATCACTACAGTATCCTGCAGAGTGGTTTCACTCTGTGCTCCACGGATTCCTGCTTCCCTCCTCCTCAACCCCTGGCAGCCACTGGTTGTTTTACTGCCTCCATAGTTTTGCCTTTTCCAGATGCCATGTGGTTGGAATCGCAGGGTATGCAGCCTTTGCAGATTGGCTTCTTTCACTGAGCAGTGTGTATCTGAGGTTCCTGCATGTCTGGTCCCAGCTTGACAGCTCATTTCTTTTTACTGCTGAATTACGATTTATTGTCTGGAGGTACCAGAGTTTATCCATTCACCTACTGAAGGACGTGTAGGTTGCTTCCAAGTTTTGATAATTATGAACAAAGCTGTTATGAACGTGCATGTGCAGGTTTTTGTGTGGGCATAACTTCTCAGCCTCTTTGGTTAGTACAGCGCTGAGCACAGTTGCTGGATCGCGTGGTAAGAAGAGTATGTTTAGTTGTGTGAGGAGCTACCAGTGTGGCTGCACCATTGCACATTCCCGCCAGCTGTGAGTGAGAGTTCCTGTTGCTGCACATCCTTATCAGCGGGTGCTGTTGTCAGCGTTTTGGATTTTAGCTGTTCTATTGTAGATGTGTAGTGGTGTCTTGTTTTAATTTGCACTTCCCTGATGACATATGATGTGGAGCATCTTTTCATGTGCTTGTTTGCCATCTGTACATCTTCTTTGGTGAGGTATCTGTACTGGTCTTTGACCCATTTTTAAAATCAGGTTGTTTGTTTTCCTGTTGTTGAGTTTTAAGAGTTCTTTGTATATTTTGGATACCAGTCCTTTATCAGGTGTGTCTCTTGCAAAGATTTCCTCCCAGTCTGTGGCTTGTCTTCTCATCCTCTGAACCGTGTCTTTGGTAGATGAGAAGTTTTTAATTTTAAGTATTAAATTTTAATTTTAATAGAGTCCAGTTTTTTCCTTCATGGAAATGCTTTCGATGTTCTTTAAATGCTTTTGGTGTTGTATTGAAAAGTCATCACAAACCGTCAACGGGTGTAGAGTCGTTGCGAGTGGGAGGCCCCGGGAACCGAGTCGGAGGTCCCTCCCATTGCATCGCGTCGTCTCCTTGCACGTAGGAAAAGTGATGACTAAAGTTCTGTCCTACTCCAGTTCAGATGAATAAATAGTAACTTCATTTTTATAAGATGATTTATTCATAATTCAAACAGAACATTGTTCAATTTTGGGGGGAAATAAAAGAAAGTCATAAGTGAAGATTACAGTTTGGCATTTTGGGCTAAATTTTTTTCTTAAATGATAAAACAATACAGATATCACATCCTTTGCCAAACATTCTCATTCAGTCTTGGCCTTTTTTTTTTTAAGAAATAGTGTATATGGTACAGTTTGTTTTATGCTTCACAGTATTACCAAGATTAGGAGAAGTAATGGAATTTCACATCACAGTAGCCTTTGCCAGTAAGCAGTCACAGGTGCACTTTGGTGTTTTACCTCTACGTATAATGAAAGTTACTCATTCAGTGTCCTTTTGAATAACTTGGGGGAAAAAGGATTCTTTATATACTTAATTATACTTAATAATACTAATAATAGAGTGCACTTAATTCTATCATTTTGGAACAGTGATTAAAGAAATCAAAGGTTGTAAAGCAATTATACTCCAATGAAGATGTTTATAAAAAAAAAAATCAAAGGTATTTCCCTATTTTTATAGATAAGCAGCAAAGATGAAGATTTTTTAGACCTTTCTGTTGACGTGGAACAAAACACATCCATTACTCACTGCTTAAGGTAAGTGCAGAGTTATTTATTTTGACATGTAATGACTGTCTTTGGGTTTAGAATATTTTTAAATGAATACATACCTTTCTGGTATAGACAGAATCATTTTGTGTTTTACACAGGGGTTTTAGCAACACAGAAACTCTATGCAGTGAATACAAATACTACTGTGAAGAGTGCCGCAGCAAACAGGAAGCACATAAACGGTAAGTCAGCGTGTTTGACATTTATAGCGATTCTTTGCCAGTGCTGTGGATGGGCTTTTCTAGCTGAAAGCGATCTAGGACAATTTGCAATGAGAAAACATTCTTTCTTTTATCACCAACAGCTCAGACTCATTAGGTAATTCCTAGATAAACAGTATTCAACTCTGTACCCTCAGGTGACTTTCTGCATTTAGTGACTGTTTAATAATCATAAACCAATACAGTTAACATATTTTGCTTTGAAGCTTTCTTGATTATGTAAAGTTTTTCTTGGTGAGGAAGGATGAGGGGAAAGTACTTTACTCACCCTCACCCTAGTTTCCACTGTTCCTACATGGCGTTTTGTACCTTCTCTCAGTATATTATTATGAAGACGGCATTTTGGTATCAAGGAATTGAATCATCATCATCATCATCATCCTGATTATTTTACTTTTTAGTTTGAATCAAACTCAGAAAAGTTGTGTGAACAATACTAACAATGTTTTTTTTTTTACCCTAAACCATTTGAGAGTGAGTTCCTGATATGATGTCCCAAGATCCTGGACACTTGGGTAGCTGTTTCCTACCAAAAAGGAAGTCTCCTATGTACTGTATCCATCCAGGTCAGGAAAGTAACACTGATGTGTTACTGTTATCGTAGACCTTATTTTAGTGTCACCAGATATCCCAATAATGTCCTTTATAGAAAAAAGGATCCAGTCCGGAATTACACATTGCATTTAGTATTCATGTCTCTTTAGTCTTTTTTACATTTAGAACAGTTCCTTAGTCTTTTCTTGACTTTCCTTATCTTGGCACTTGAAAATTACAGATTAGTTATTTTATAGAATGTTCTTCTTTGGGTTTGTCTCATGTTTTTGTATGATTAGGTTCAGGTTATGTATTTTGGGCAGGAATCACGCAGAAGGTGTTCTTCTCATTGTGTTCTTTTAAATGGCACACGATTCTAATATGTGTCAAGTGTCAGGGTTCCTAAGACACTCCTGGATTTGGTGATTGACTAGAAGGACTTGCAGGACTCAGCATATATAGTCGTGCTCACAGCTGAGATTTACAGGGAAAGGGGACAAGTACAACCAGCCAAGGGGAAGCCAGGCCAGCTTGCAAGAGTCCTGTCCCCGTGGAGTCACACAGACGTACTTAGTTCCTCCAGCATCAAATGTGATAACACGGGAGAAGTGTTGTCTCCCAGGGAAGCTCCTTACCAACTCGGTGGCCGAGATTTATTGGGGGCTGGACACGTAGGCATCCTCTGCCTGGCATGTACCAAAATTCCAGGCTCCCGGGGCTTCCCTGGTGGCGCGGTGGTTGAGAGTCCGCCTGCCGATGCAGGGGACACGGGTTCGTGCCCCGGTCCAGGAAGATGCCCCGTGCTGCGGAGCGGCTGGGCCCGTGAGCCATGGCCGCTGAGCCTGCGCGTCCGGAGCCTGTGCTCCGCAACGCGAGAGGCCACAGCAGTGAGAGGCCCGCGTACTGCAAAAAAAAAAAAAAAAAAAAAAAAATTCCAGGCTCCCGGAAGGAAAGCAGGTGTTCAGCATAAACCATATGATTTGCACAGACAGTTCTCAGGGGCATCGAGACACGCTTGTCAGTTAGGAAACGGTGGGGACACCCCCCAATCAAGTTCCCAGATGTTAGCCCAGGACCATCCTCGCACCCGGCCTTTCCGAGGACAGTCTGAGGGCTGCTCTGGGACTCTGTCTTGCACATCCCGTGACTGGTACTGTTCTCTTTGGACACTTGACTAAGGTGCTGTCTCCCAGGGTTCTTCACTGTGAAGCTGTGCTTTTCCCCAGTTGTAATTCATATGTATTTTGAGATTGAAAGTTTGATGAGAAATGGGGATATTTACAGTTTTTTTCATTTTTTAAATCTCAGTGAGGACTCAGAGATTCCTGTTTTATCCCGTGGGTAATGATTGTCTCGTTTATTTTCATGTTCACATTATCCCGATTTGGCCAGCAGGAGCCCCTTCCCGCTGCCTCCTGTGTCTTTTGCCCCGTCCCTTCGTTCTCCAGCCCCTCTTTACTCTGTAGGGCAACAAGATGTCCAGGCTCGCTTTGTCCCTTCCTTGCCGCCCACGCTGGTACCAGCCGTTTCTCGAAGGAGCCCTGGTTCCTTTTAGGGGGAAAATAACATTTAAAAACCAGGACCGTGGTATAGGTGTGCTCGCTGCCGTTGCCGTGTCACTGTTCCTGGGCCCACTTAGTGAACAGAGCTGGAGGACATGCGTGCTCGTGTGTGTACATATGTACACACATTTACATCTGTGCTTATTTATCTGTTGGTCTATCTGTATCGAAAAACCACAAATTCACAACAGTACCTCCAGTTTCATCCAACACCATAGGGTTTATTCTGGTTTTCTCCTTTTTAATATTTGTAAGCCCCTCCTCTGACAGTACAGATTGGCTCCCATTATCCTTATATATTTAATAGTTTGGTCAGTGCCCCTGTAGGTAGCCAGGCTTATCACCGCACCCCTGCCCCCCAGAAATAAACCTGCATTTGTATGCTCAATGATCTTCAACAGATGGTGGTGGGAAAACCTGGTATCCACATGCAAAAGATTGAAGTTGGATCCTTACTTCATACCATTCACAAAAATTAACTCAAAATTGGTTAAAGACCTAACCATAACACCTGAAACTATAAAACTCTTAGAAGGAAACATAGGGGAAAAAAAAGCCTCACGATGTTGAGTATGGCAGTGATTTCTTGAATATGACACCAAAAGCACAAGCAACAAAAGCAAAAACAGATAAATGGGACTATATCAAACTTAAAAACTTATGTGCAACAAAGGAAACAACGGAATGAAATGACATTAATGGGAGAAAATATTTGCAGAATATTAACAGAATGGGAGAAAATATTTGAAAACCAGATATCTATCTGATAAGAGGTTAATATCCAGAATATAAAGAACTCACACAACTCAACAGTAGAAACCACATCACCCAATTAAAAATTGGGCAAAGGACTTGCGTAAACATTTCTCCAAAGATGACATACAGATGTCCAACAAGCATATGAAAAGATAACGTAACTAATTATCTGGGAAATGCAAATCAAAACCACAGTAAGATACCACCTCACATTAGTTAGGATGGCCACTTTCAAATAAAAAGAGAAAATAATGAGTGTTGATAAGGATATGCAGAAAAGGGAACTGTGTACTGTTGGTGGAAATGTAAAATGTTGCAGCCACTGTGGAAAACAGTGTGAAGGTTCCTCAAAAGTATTAAAAATAGAATTACCGTATGATCCAGCATTCTGCTTCTAAGTACATATCCAAAAGAACTGATAACAGGATTTTCAAAGAGATATGTGCATTCCCATGTTCATTGCTCTAGTATTTACAATAACCAAGAAGAGGTGGAGGCAACTTAAATGTCTGCTGACGGTCACACATGGTCATAGGTCGTGTTCCCCTCACCCCCAGCACCATGTGCCCCAGTTAGTCGTGCTTGACATTAAGTTTATAAGAGGAAACTGTGGAATTTTATGTACAATTATTAAGCTTTTCTGGGTGGTCAAGACTTGCCCTTTTTTTTCCTAATATAAAAATTTAAAGCTATAAATTTTCCTCTAAACGCTGCTTTGGCTGTGTTCCCACAAATTTTAACGTGGTATTTGCGTTATCATCCATTTAAAAATCTATTCTAATTTCCCTTGTGATTTTGTCTTTGTCCCATGGATTATTTAGAAGCATATAGCTTAGTTTCCATATTTCAGGGGGATTTTGCTCTTTTTTTGTTTTTTAATTTTTGTCAGGAAAATATATCCTGTGATCTCTGTCTTTTGGAAGTTATTGAGACTTCTTTCATTGTCCAGTACATTAATGAATGTCCAGTTGTACTTGAGAAGAACACATATTCTTCAGTTTGAAATGGAGTGTTCCATAAATGTTGATTAGATCCGTAATTTGGTTGTTCATACCTTCCCTATTCCTACTGACTTTTTTGGTTAGAGAAGTCTGTTAAAGACTTTACCTCTGTGCATTTATCTGTTTATTTCTTTAATTCTATCAGATTTGGTACTTGGTACTTGAAGATTGTGTCCTCTTGATCAGTTGGCCCTCTTTATTATGGAATGTCCTTCTTTTTTGTTTTTGGAATGTCCTTCTTTATCTCTAGTAACACTCCTTGGCTTGGGTTCTACTTTGTCTGATATTAGAATCAGCCAGAGCCAGCTTTGCTGACTTTGTTAATGTCTTTTTCCATCCTTCTACTTTTTAAAAATAGTTTTAAATTATGATTAGATATTATCTAATTATAATTAGATAATAGGAAGGTAAATACCTCTTACGTTAGTGCAAAATGAACACACCTTATTGTTTTAAAGATGTAAAAGCAAGAAAATGTAGATCATAAATTCATCCAAATTTTAATCATTGTGTAGTAGGTAAATGCCATTTAAAAAAATCTAAATGGGAAATTAACTTATAAGTCAGTTTACAGAAGATAAAAATCAATGTCGGGGACTTCCCTGGTGGTCCAGGGCTTGAGACTCTGTGCTCGCAATGCAGGGGGCCCGGGTTTGATCCCTGGTCAAGGAACTAGATCCCACGTGCTGCAACTAAGACCCGGCACAGCATGCATGCATGCGTGCGTGCATACATAAATCAATACATTTTAAAAATCAATGTCTATTTCAGACTTTAACTAAAAAGGAAGAAAAAGTTCTCTGTCCTCCCATTTTTTTCTTCAGCATATTTGTCTTTTGGAGAAAACATTACATTCTGAGACCACTTTTTTAACAACAGTGACAGAGATCAAGAGCTCCCTAAGGTCACCTTTCTCCACACATGTTTGAATGGAAGGAAAACCAGAATCCTATCAATTCTTTGGTGTGTTGGTGGAATTGGTGTTTCAAGCAGGAAATGAACTTCTTAGTTCTTCCTTCTGCTGCACAATCTCCATGATGAATTTGACTCAGCTTATATATGTGTTCATTTCTTCCTGAGCCATTTCAGTATGAGAAGAATTTTGTGAGGTAGTCTCTCATCATCTATAAAATGTGGCTCCACAAATATTTGTGTTTGACTTTATCCTGTGTCTCTTCACAAGTGTTGGGTTTCCTCTGGGAAGAAGTGCTGCTGGGAGGATTCGTGTTCCTCCCGTGTTGTCTGATGGGGCGTATTTTATAAGCCAGCATTTGGACATGTTCTGTTTTCTCCATTTGGGCCTTTCCCCCTCTGCTCTGGCTTAACTTCTAAAAGCACATTTTTCCTAACCCCCAGGCCATATCTGTCTCCTCTTCCTAATCTTAACTGCCTGTATCTAATACACTACTAACGTATTTAACACTTAGAAAAATCCTTGTGGGTTTGCACCTCACTGGACATTTTCAAAGGATAGTTTGCTTTTATTGTTTTGAAAGAGTTTGTTTTAGCAACTCTGTACCAGTTTAATTGAACATCTGATGTTTAAGAGTTGGATTACTGTATATATAAATATATATCTTGACTTTTTTACTTTCCGTAACTATTTTCCCATGCCATTTAGAAACTTCCAACAACATTGTTTGAAGTTGTAAAATACTCTGTTGTGTTTGTATTGTAATGTATTTCAGCGTTTCATGTTGTTGAATAGCTAGGATTCTCCCACTTTTTCACAATATAAAATAACTCCAGAACTGAATTCTTCTCAGAAGTCTTGTATTTGAGATGATCTATTTAGTTTCGATTACTGAGGCAAAGGCCATAAAGGCTGTTAATTCGTATTGCTAGATTGCTTTCCAGGAACGATTAGGTTTTACGTTTATTTTCGCTAATGTTTTCCAAAAGCCAGGTTAATAAACACTTCTGGAATAATAAGCTACCGCACCACATTTAAGACCTGTAGAATGCAGATCTAGAATGGTGCTATAAAATGAGTTGTTTTCACTTCATTAGAGGCAGAGGTTTAATACGTTTCATTTTTTAATCATGAAAAGTGTTTTGCTTCACTGAACACACACAGAATTCAGTTCTGTAGTGTTTGTCAAGTACCTGCGTGTGCCAGGTGGAGAAATATAATACAAGAGATGGTTCCTGTCCGTCCGGAGTCCAGACCCTAGAAGAGAAAGACCCGTAATCATCTAAATGTTTTATAGTGTAATAAACTGTACAGATATGAAGTGAGCGTGTAAAGTGCTGATGGAGGGTTGAGGAGAACAGCTATTTGCGCCAGAAGATCAGGCGTCGGCGCTGAAGTGAAATGGGGGAGCAGAGGCATCTCGGGGAGAGGCTGCCCGGAGGGGTCCTTCAGGGCGTTGGGGGATGGGGAAGCCCGTGCTTTACAGGTGAAAGCTTCACTCCTGCGTTTCCAGGTTATTTTGTTCCCTTTCCAGGATGCACGCAGCCACCGCTCTCACTAAGGAGCTGCTCCTTGTCTCTGGCAAACGCCTTTAATGGATGGTCTTTAATGCTTTTCTCACTGTCTCCTGCTCTCAGTCTGTTACTGAATTATATAGCTGAATAGAACACATGGATCTCAGCCTCCATTCACCTCCGAAGGAGTGAGCGGCCTTAAGGAACTGGTTTTTCCTGCAGCTGGCACAGTGACCTATATTTCAGAAGTACAGAGTTCTTAATAAAGGAATGTACCATCATATCTCTTTGGGAGCCGTACCGAGTGCTGTGTCAGATTATGTGGTTTGGTGATGATGGGGGGCAGGGGCCGTCTTAAGACTTTCAGAATTTTGCTTTGCTAATACAGAAGTCATGGGTAGAAATGTGCAAAAGTGGGCAGTGCCAGGCCATGAAAACTATCAACTGCTACGTGAATCGTGAAGCTTGATAGTTCTTTTAAGGACATGGTGAACGTCTTACGAAATTTTGTTTTCATGTTTATTTTAACAGGATGAAAGTTAAAAAGCTGCCCATGATTCTAGCTCTGCATCTGAAAAGATTTAAATACATGGATCAACTTCATCGATACACAAAACTTTCTTACCGGGTCGTTTTTCCCTTAGAACTTCGTCTATTTAACACTTCAGGCGATGCAACCAATCCTGACAGAATGTACGACCTCGTGGCCGTCGTGGTTCACTGTGGAAGGTAACAGGGCCGTGGGCCATGGTGGCAGGATGCTCGGTGGTGGGCAGGTGCACGCACAGGACGCTCGTGAGCCGCTCAGATATGCAGGCCCTTTGGAGGTTTCCGTAGCCCTCGGTGCTGTAGGACGAAAATAAGTTTATTTCAAATGGATATTTCAGATGCATTTTACCATTTCATTCTTAAAACCTTTACATATTAAAATAGTGTGTTATTGCCTGGATTTGATACTTGTTCTTATTATTTAAATATTATTCTGGGAACTTTAAGTCCTGTTAGTTTTTCGTTTCCTTTTTTCTTGATTATTGGTTAAAAAAAAACACTGCTTAAAGCGATTTTACAAAGTAAGTTCTTTCTGAGATTAATTGGATATGTTCATCATGTTAATGATTGTGAAAAACGCTTTAAAAGGTTTTGGAGATAATCTTCAAAGATAAGCTTTCTGATTTTATAAGTCCGTGTGTTTGTTTCCTGTTAGCCAATAGAGTGTACTATCTCATCTATAGATCTTAATTTATAGAATAGCTCAAAAAATTCTCAAACCACAGGAGTGTCACATAATCAACATTTATATTTGGAACATACAGTCTTCATTGACTGTTTAGAATTTCCTGTAATAATTTTATTTTTTATTTATTTATTTTTGGCCACACTGTGCAGCTTGTGGGATCTTAGTTCCCCGACCAGAGATGGAACCCAGGCCCTGGCAGTGAAAGTGCCGAGTCCTGACCCCTGGGCCTCCAGGGAATTTCCTCCTGTAATAATTTTAAAACAGGTCACTCATCCTTTTCCCCCTGGCTGTTGCAAACTTGTACTAACAGCGTGTTGTACTCCAGCCTCTCCTTAGCTGTCCCTCCCTCTCCCAGCTTTCTGCTCAGAATATGTCAGGACAGCTGGGAGGGAGTCCACTTCTGTCACAGTCTTTAACCTCCATGGTCTGTGTCAGCCCATCTCCTGCCTCTTATCCTCAGCAGAAATCTTTGTTTTCCATTTTCGGAGCATTATGTTTCTAAAGAAAGAGTGATGACATCTGAACAGAGGAAAACAATATCGGGTACCTTACAGGACCCTGGTGTGATGATCAGACTGGAGGTTTATTTTAGCATTAAAAGTGGTGTTTTTTTTTAAGTTTTGAGGTATTTTCCTCTACAGTGAAAAAGTACTATCTTTGTGTCATTTTGTCACCTAAGATATTCATCTCAACTATGGAATCAAAGATCTGAGGAAACTTGGAGGCAGCTTATTCTTATATCTGAGGTTGCTACTTTTAAAATAGTATTCACCATAAAGAATAATCTGTGTTGAAAATTACTTCAAAGTCTGTAATATAATAATTGTGGTAGAATTATAATTTGATTTTAAAAGTATATATAAGCTTTTATAGTGAGTCATACTTAAACTGGGAGAGGTTAAAAAATCTTTGACGTGTTCTTTGTAAAGAATTTCTTTTAGGGACTTCCCTGGCGGTCCAGTGGTTAGGACTCTGCGCTTCTGCTGCAGGGGACACGGGGTTCGATCCCTGGTCAGGGAACTAAGATCCTGCAAGCCACGAGGCACAGCCAAAAAAAAAAAAGAATTTCTTTTAAAAGAAATAATCCCACCTTTATTTTTACATTCTTCTAGATTTCTGTATTCCAGATTTGTTGAAAATGAGATGCAGAGGCAATTATAATAATTATAATGGTGCTAAGAGTTAAGTACTTAAAGCTAGCACTAATAATACTAAAAAAAAGTCACTTGTTTAAAGAAGTTTATGAAGTTGGAGCTTGATTTCAGAGCCCAGGATTCGATATCTGTACTTTTTCAAGCATCACATGGAATCCTTCCTCGAGAAGAACTATTGCCGAGGGTTGAGACTCAGAAATAACTACGTGCGTTGTTTTCTAGTTTAATTCAGCGTGTTCTGCCTGT
The DNA here is from genome assembly GCF_963455315.2 of Globicephala melas. NCBI lineage: Eukaryota > Metazoa > Chordata > Mammalia > Artiodactyla > Delphinidae > Globicephala > Globicephala melas. Next base: position 4,554,883 of record NC_083331.1, on the reverse strand, counting down.
GATCACCTCTCCTCCCCCCAAAAAAATGCTAGAAATTTTTATTTAAATCTTTTATAGAAGCAAATTGGAAAATCACTTCAAAAATAATAATTTTAGGGCTTCCCTGGTGGCGCAGTGGTTGAGAGTCCACCTGCTGATGCAGGGGACGCGGGTTCGTGCCCCGGTCCGGGAAGATCCCACATGCCGCGGAGGGGCTAGCCCCGTGAACCGTGGCCGCTGAGCCTGCGCGTCCGGAGCCTCTGCTCCGCAACGGGAGAGGCCACAACAGTGAGAGGCCCGCGTACCGCAAAAAAATAATAAAAATAAAATAAAAATTAAATTTAAAAAATTAAAAAAATAATAATAATTTTAGGGCTTCCCTGGTGGCACAGAGGTTGAGAGTCCGCCTGCCAATGCAGGGGACATGGGTTCGTGCCCCGGTCCGGGAAGATCCCACATGCCGCGGAGCGGCTGGGCCCGTGAGCCATGGCCGCTGAGCCTGCGCGTCTGGAGCCTGTGCTCCGCAACGGGGGAGGCCACAACAGTGAGAGGCCCGCGTATCGCAAAAAAATAATAATAATAATAATTTTAAAAGGCAACAAAGAATTTTATAGTATAGCTTTATATAAAGAGAATACTGGTTATATCTCTCAGAGTAGAGTACTGATTATTTGGTCTTAAAATTGAATGCCAGTTCAGATCAATGTAGCTTGATCTTTTGGGGGAAAGAATAGGTAAGGAATATTTTTATCTGTTTCAGTTTTTCTACTTTATAAAACGTGGAATATAGGGCATAGAAGAGCAATGCTAATAAACTTTGTATAAAATTAACTTTTATTTCTCTTTGTTTCAGTGGTCCCAATCGAGGCCATTATATTGCAATAGTTAAGAGTCATGATTTTTGGTTGTTGTTTGATGACGACATTGTAGAAGTAAGTAGTTTCCTAATTTCTTGTTTTTCTTCAAAGTTGTGTGTGTATTTTGCTCTTAACTTTTTCCTTCCAGCTTCTCATTGTATATGACAGGTCTTCAGATTGTAGTCTAATTTCTACTTCTTGCTCCCTAACATCCAGTCCCATTGCTGTAATGGTCAGCTAACCTTTAAAATGTTTAGAGGGCTTCCCTGGTGGCGCAGTGGTTGAGGGTCCACCTGCCGATGCAGGGGACACGAGTTCGTGCCCCGGTCTGGGAAGATCCCACATGCCGTGGAGCGGCTGGGCCCGTGAGCCATGGCCGCTGAGCCTGCGCGTCTGGGGCCTGTGCTCAGCAACGGGGGAGGCCGCAGCAGTGAGACGCCTGCATACCGCAAAAAAAAAAAAAAAAAAAGTTTAGAATAGGCACTTCCCTGGTGGCACAGTGGTTAAGAATCTACCAGCCAATGCAGGGGACACGGGATTGACACCTGGTCCGGGAAGATCCCACGTGCTGCGGAGCACGTAAGCCTGTGCACCACAACTACTGAGCCTGCGCTCTAGAGCCCGTGAGCCACAACTACTGAGCCCGCCTGCCACAAGTACTGAGCCCGCATGCCACAACTACTGAAGCCTGCGTGCTTAGAGCCTGTGTTCCACAACAAGACAAGCCACCTCAATGAGAAGCCCTCACACCTGCACAGCAACCAAGAGCAGCCCCTGCTCGCCACAACTAGAGAAAGCCCGCGTGCAGCAACGAAGATCCAACACAGCCATAGACAGATAGATAGATAGATAGATGAATAAATAAAATTTTAAAAAATGTTTAGAATAAAACAAGGGAAATCTTTCAACAACAGAGCTAGTTTAAAAAAAAACACTAGGGCTTCCCTGGTGGTGCAGTGGTTGAGAGTCCGCCTGCCGATGCAGGGGATGCGGGTTCGTGCCCCGGTCCGGGAAGATCCCACATGCAGCGGAGTGGCTGGGCCCATGAGCCATGGCCGCTGAGCCTGCGTGTCCGGAGCCTGTGCTCTGCAACAGGAGAGGCCACAACAGTGAGAGGACCGCGTACCGCAAAAAAAAAAAAAAACACTATTAACAAAATAACTTATTGAGCTATAAGGCACAATAAAGCATGCAAATTTTAAACAACTTAAATTTTTACATGTGAATGCGCGCCCACACGTAACCGCCATCTAGATCAAGATATAGTATATTTTCAACACCCCAAGAAGCTCCCTTATTCCTCCTCCTGGTCAGTACCCACAGCTTTCCTCCCCTAGCCACCATCCTCTGGAATCCACTATTTTGAATTTTACTATGTTACTGTGATGAATTTTGCCTGTGTTTGAATACGAGGGGCTCATCCAGTATGACTGCTTTTGTGTCTGGCTTTTTCACTCATCAGTACCTGTGCAACTCAATCTTGTTGCCTGCGATGGTAGTTCTTTCTTTATTGCTGTCTGATTTTCCATTGTACGGCTATACCACGTTAGAAACTTGACTTTTTGTCCATTGTTGACTATTACAAATAAAACTGCCTTGATTATCCTTGTACAAGTCTTTTGTTGGACATAGGCCCTCATTTTCCTTGGGTATATTGTAGATTGAACCATATGAAACAGCCATTTTTGTAGGTCCCAAATGGTTGACAATTAGTGGTTTCCTATAGTTCAGGGTAGAATAGAATTGCTGGGTCACACACAGGGTGATTGTATCTTCAGCCTTAGAAGATGATGCTAAACATTCTCCCCAGCGTCTGTGCCATTTTACGTTCCTCCCCGCTATGCATGAGAGTTGCATTTGTTCCACGTTCTCACCAGTACTTGGCATCGTCCGTCTTTTTAATTTAAGCCATTTGGGTTGTGCAGAGCTGTTTTATGAATGAGAAAATGAAAGGCATTATTCTAAGAAAGCTTGAAGATTTTATTGGATTCAAGCAGTTCAAAGAGCTTGTTTTTGTACTAAAGTTTGTGTTTTGCCTCACAGAAAATAGATGCACAAGCTATCGAAGAATTCTACGGGTTGACGTCAGATATCTCAAAGAACTCTGAGTCTGGCTACATCCTTTTCTATCAGTCCCGGGACTGAGGGAACCGCGCTGAAGAGAGACCTTCTGCCTCATTTCTTCTCTGGTTATTTGGGAAAGGATCAAGCACCAGTTTTCCAAGAAAAGAGAAATGCAGGAAGCTCAGGGGGCAGTAGCACACTTTGCACACAGTAAAGCAAAGACTGGATTAACACGCTCTTCCTACTGTGGTAGTTGATTGATTTGCTCAGGTATCATGCTGTCTGCACAGTTCCATACAAGGAGGCAGTGAAATCAGAGATACCAGCTCCTCTTGTAAAACAGCCTTCCAGTAATTGACATGCATTTTCTCTTCATTAATTGCACCAGTAATGATTGAACTCCTTGGGGGTGCAGTAGAAAGAAAAGGAATCTGTGAGGTTGTACTGACAGTTGCAGGAGATGATGTTGAACACACTGCATACACTTGCCTGGTTGAACACACCGAGAAGCAACACTGGGTGGTCTTTTCAAGCGTAAACCAGAAATACTTTTGGGCCCAACACTTGCAGTTGCCTTCCTGATGTAAAGAAACTCACAGATACTAGGATCCAGTGTCAGGAAGACAAATACGTTTGCTTCTCTGAAGAAGCTTATAATAATATACAGTATATGTATATCTAGGGAACAGTTGGTCAAAAGTGGCTTTTTGTTTCCCCAAGGGGAAAGACTGGCTTTGTAATTATAATTTTTTTCCTTATTTATTTTACTTAAAACTGGTAGAGTCTAAGTATTGTATGAAGTGCCCATGATTCTGTCGTAAATTTCAGCATATTTTTATTAGTTTTTGTCAGTTTAACTAATCCTTTTGTTTCTGTTTTTAAGGTGAATTTTAAACTCTGTTTTAAATCATAAGTTACCTTAAGAAAAATAGCAATGAGAGGAGGTACATACTCTTTTTCGGGAGGAACTGATATCTCTGGCTAAAGATTTGTCCTAGTTGTCACTTATTTCATTCAGTTTTAATTTCAGTAAAATTAAAAACTATCCCAAATTCCCTGTCATTGTGGAATGATCTAAGAAGTCCTGGTGCGGTGGTGGTGTGCGGCCTTGAGAGTTCGTCAGTGCTCTGCTTCAGGTTGAGGCCACGTTTGGAAAACTCATGTCATAGCAGCTACGTTACTTTCAAATGTTCTTTATCCTGGAAAGAAGTGATCCATCCCAGCCCCAGCTCCTGGAGAGCTAACAGACCCTGTGAGGGTTACATTTTAATGAGGTCGACCAGAAGTACTTTGAAAGCAAGTCTTTTTAAATTTTTTTTCCCCTTCCACCTTTACAGATGTTATTGGAATTTAACTTTGTGTTTAAGACTTCATTCTGTTGGCAGTTTCAAGAAGTAATAGGTGTGATGCAAGATGTTTGTAAACCGTTGCAGTTGACACTTTGCCATGCATCAAGAAGTTGTCTGGCAGTGGCCGAATGTAACTTGCTGAAAATAACTGAATATATATTCAAGATAATAGCAATCAGGCCTTAGATGTTCTTTATTCATGTTTTTTCGAGGCAGGAATCTTTTTCTTTTAATCGTTGTAATTTTGTAAACTTATTTTACTAATACTGTTGAATCTGAAAAACAAGCAACAAAAAAATGTTTTGTCTGCTGCTATTATTAACATTTATTATCTGTATCTTTTAGCTCAGGAAATGACTTCACCTGTTCGTTCCATGGATCGATCCTTAACAGGGTCACTTAGCTAATGGGGCTGTTGAAACAGATGTACTGGGAGAAAATGATGATATATTTTGACAGATTGCTTTTTAAGAGACAGTTTCTAAAGCCTTGCCCTGGCTGGAGTGGTTCTGGTGCAGATTATATGGCCTGCCTGATCCACCACCACGGCACAGAGAATCACAACCAAGAGTGTGGGCAAGGTGATAGCCGCGGAGGTGGAGGCATCTTTTATTTTGAGGGCTTTAGCCAAATTGTCTTGGAATTTAAAGCGAAATTTCTGCAGCTTTCAGTATGGAGACGAGGAGTAACGTGAAGCTGAACCAGTTTTTCCTTGCGTTGGGCCACAACATGTATGAGAAAGAGAGATGAAGTCATTTGCATAAAGGTACAGCCTTGGGTTACTACGTTGTGTTTGTTTTTACATTTTGCATTTAAAAAAACGTACCGTGAAGTAAAAGCCAAGGTTAGATTTCCTATTAAAGCAAGTTCTAGCGTTGTTTTTGAGTTCCATGGTAGTCACACACTGTTCACATCTACACCCTGTTTAATAGGATGACTTGTCGGGAGGGGACAATGGGGTGACGGTTGTCAGTTTTCTGTGTACACTCTGAGTGCAGCTGCATCCACGTAAAATGTCTTGAAGCTTCTCAGAAATACAGTATACTTTAAAAACATGTAGGGTTAGGGTCGGGGGGGAAAATGCAGATACAGTAAGTAAGAAAAGTGACCCATATCGAACACGTTGTGAGGTGGTGTGCTGGTCCGACTGATGGAACTGAGGGGTGGGTTTCAGTTGTAAATGGTGGCTGATTGCTGTCTAACTGTGTACATGTATGTTGGGATGGCTATCCCATATTTTGTATATTGGAATAAAAATTTCTATAAATTATCATAACTGAAAGTAAATATTCTAAATTAAGTCTCACTTCTAAGTCACATGGCTTCTGTCTTGGCGGCTTTACCTTTAGAAGTTGGCTCGAGACAGGAGCCCTGAGACTCTGGGCAAAGAGAAGAGGTGAGGAATGTAATATATGGGTCTCGTCACCTCTAACCGTCCGTGTAGGGTTTTTTCTTTCCTTGACGGCAGTAGAAAGACCTCACTCCCATAACTTACTACTCTTGATACTTTCTTTAAAGCTACTTTTCAATAAAGATTCTCTCATGAGGTATTTACCTGGGAGTTGGGAGGCTAAGGCGCTCAGGTCCTGGCTCTTCAGTGAATTTAACTGTGTGACCTTGGGCAAGTCACTTAACCTCTCTGTGCTTCAGTCTCCCTATCTTGTAAAATGGGAGTAATACCTACCTCACAGGGTTGTTGTGGGGATTAATTAGATATAATGTCTGTAAAGCATCTAAGGTTCTTGAAGAAGGCGCTATATAAATACAAAATAATATCTATTAAAGTTGGTTTATTTGTGCTTGTGGGGTTTTGTGTGTTTTTTCCTTTTTTCCTCAAATGCATTTGCAAACTAGAAGTACTACACACTTCGGACACTGTGTTACTGGTTTTGCTCAGAAGTTACTACTTTTGGGACCCAAAGAGATTTTCCCAGAACACATCCCATTTGTGTAAAATAGCATTCCGTACGTGCCTGCGTGTTTCTTCAGCACGTACCTCGCATTTATTTGTCTTTATTTAGTAGCATTGTCCTTCCAAAAATCCCAAGTTTAGAAATGTAAACTTAGAATCTCAGAGGGCAAGGTATCTTAACAGTCACTGTTGCTAGCACCCCTCCTCCCTTCCAGGGTGGTACTTGCTCCTGTAAAATCAGCACTTGAACTTGAGAACTTGAAGCTTCGTCAGCTGTTGAGTGACTGCTGTTTATTTATCCTCACCATTCTTGGGAACCCTGGCCTGGAGGCGCTCTTGCTTATTCACGTCTCTGAAGGACTGTTCTCAGAGTGAACACAGTACCCGTAGGTGGGGAACTGAGATAATCATCTGTATCATGTTGAACTTTGAGTAGATGACACTGTCTGTTTTCAAGAGTTTTTCGTGGACTGTTGGAAAGCCAAGACCACCCCTCCCGTTTTCCAAGTTCCCTTGTCTTCCAGTACCTGTGCCTGTTATTTGAAAGCTCTTCCTCTTCTCCTCATTGATGTGTTTTCTGTGATAACCCTTTTTTTTTAAATCCAGAGCTGCTGAAATAGCCCATCATTTTTGAGTTGAGCATGTGATAGGCCCTGGACTCAGCATTTTACCTTTTTAAAAGCTTCATCTTGAAGACAGTGTCTATGAGGTTCATTTTACAAAAGAGGAAACTAAGGCTTTTCAGAGGTTAAGTGATTTTTCCCAAAGTCACTCAGCTGGAAGGTAGTAGATCCAGGTGTCAGTGGATCTGAACCCCTTGGTTCCCTGTGGAAGGTTCTAAATTACTCTCAGGAATTCTCCCTCAAGCAGCCACTATGGACCCCTGATTTCTGAAGAAACAAGCTTACACGATCCATCATATGCCACTTAACTATAATCCACCTTAATACTGGGCTCCTTTCTTAAATGTCCTCACCTGCTGTCCATGATGTGCCCTATAATTAAACTGATCTAGGACTTAATGAAAACGTCATACCTTCTAATTGTTTTCAAAGAAGCAAAACTCTTTGAAGATCAAAAAAACAGTCCCACTCCACTGAGAAGTCGTTCCCGAATCTGGATAATGAGCAGAATCACTGGAGGAATCTTACAAACGTTCAGATTCCCGAGATCCATCCCCGAAGATTTTGACTGAAGATGAGAAATCGAGTTCTCAAGGGCTTCCAGGTGATTCTCATCACCCAGGTTTGGGCCTGTGTTAGAACTCACCTGAAGTTCTAGATCAGGGTTTCTATAAGTTCACTGCCAACCTGGAGTTGACCTGTTGGGAGCATTGTCAAAAAGTCAAATCATCTAAGGAATACTCATGGGATACTGAAGAGGGACAGAACTCTTGTCTTTACGTACAGCATTTGAAGGGCTGCCGTCTAGGGGGTGTTTTGCTTCTAGGGTTGAGTTGGGACATAGCAATGGGAAGAGCAGAAAGGCCCTTAAGTACAAGGGAGAGCTCTCTGTTGGCTCAGCAGTGAGAGAAGACAAGAAATGAAGCCTCGAGCAGACGCGTTTTACCATTGGCAGGTGGGGTGCCTAGACCGGCTCAGAGGTTGTGCTAGAAAAACAAGCTCCTTCCCACGTGAGGCTGCAGGGACAGGGCGGACAGGGAGCCATGCATCCTAGGCCAGGGCTCGTATTCCCTCCACATCACACTGCCCTGCATCTTTTAAACTAGCTGGACGTCGGGTGCTGTCATTTACCGCAGGGAGAATCTAGATTGCACTGGTCAGTTAGGGTGGGAAGCACCCCTTCGCCTGTCCCTGACTTGAAAAGAGGTAGGTGGGTTGAGCAAAGCACACCCGTCTCTAGGTTTCAGGTGGCAGGAGCTGATTTCGTATGCCGTCAGTTTGTGCGGGCACAGCGGCCTTGGGTGAACCTACCCTGCATGAAAGACGCACTCCACCGTCTCTCAAAATACTTTCCTTTGGAGAACACTCAGGTTCTTCAGATTTAGGGACCTCCGAATTGTGGCCAACTTGGTAGAAGACATTAAAACGTGACCAAGGAGCGATGGCTCCCCTTGTGCGGTGGTGCAGCCCTTGCCCAGTACATCCTGGCAAGCGCATGTTGGGTCATTGACAAGATTGCGGAAGAAGAGGCGTGATTTTACTGTGCTCGGCCGTGTCGTCACAGAGCCTCACCCACTGCAAGGCCCAGGAACAGGACCGTGATCGCATACTGTCTGTGCACAGTTTGGGGTGATAAAAGCAATGATGACTTGTGTTGTTTATAACCTATTTACTGAAACTTCCGTTTGCTGGTAGCTTTTCCCTTCAGGAAGGAACCATTTTCCAAACGGAGTTTGTTTTAGGATGCAAAAATGAATTCTTGGGCTTCCCTGGTGGCGCAGTGGTTGAGAGTCCGCCTGCCGATGCAGGGGATGCGGGTTCGTGCCCCGGTCCGGGAAGATCCCACGTGCCGCGGAGCGGCTGGGCCCGTGAGCCATGGCCGCTGAGCCTGCGCGTCCGGAGCCTGTGCTCTGCAACGAGAGAGGCCACAGCAGTGCGAGGCCCGCGTACCGCAAAAAAACAAACAAACAAAAAGAATTTCTTGGCTGGACTTGACTGGTTAGTTTTTAATAACCTGCCAGAGTGTCGCACTTATTTAAGGAAAAATAAAAAGTGATGATAGGATGATGAGGAACGTAGACTTACAAAATGGCCTGTCCGTGGATAAGATGATTAGATGGGATCATGGAAGCTTCAGAAAATATAAGCATCTTACCTATTTTCCCAGCATTACATGTATTTATCATTCTAAAAGCCATCTCAATTATTGCACTCTGCCCAACAGATGTATATTTTAAGTTCCTATCGTGAACCCAAGTATGAGCAATGTAGTGTCTGGACTTCCATACATCATATCTACTCTATTTTACCATATATTAAGCTATTGACGAGAACCGGTTTGAACTTACATTGATTTACTGAACGTAGTTACACAGTGAGATAAGGCTTAAGATCCTATCCCAAAGCAGGCAGGCAGGCAGGGGTGGGAGATTTGTGCTCTGAGAAGCAAATCCTGAGCTGTGGTGTGGAGAGGGGTCTGGAGGGGCCAGAGTTGGGTGTGTGTGATGAAGCTTCAGGGCAACAGGACTCTGCCGCGGGCTGGCTGGGGCGCGGGCGAGGGGAGCAGTGTCTAGGAGGACTCCTGGATTTGTCTCACTAGCACAGCTTACGACACAGAAGCCTTCTGCTGAGAAGCCTGGAGGAGGGCCAGCTTGGGGGTTACGTCATAGTACTCCACGGTATGAATACCACGGTTTCTTTATAAGCATTTGCTTTTGTGTGTGTGTGGTACGCGGGCCTCTCACTGCTGTGGCCTCTCCCGTTGCGGAGCACAGGCTCCGGACGCACAGGCTCAGCGGCCATGGCTCACGGGCGCAGCCACTCCGCGGCATGTGGGATCTTCCCGGACCGGGGCACGAACCCGCGTCCCCTACATCTGCAGGCGGACTCTCAACCACTGCGCCACCAGGGAAGCCCCATAAGCATTTGCTTTTAACAAACTCACACTGCCTGGCAGTTCGGGGAGGCCTAGCCCTGATGGCCGGGGAGTCACTGGAATTCACACGCTCAGGATCTATTAGCCTCTGTCCCACATGCCACGGGGCAAAGCTTTAACAGTAGAATTTGAGATTAGGTACAAAGTTGAAATGGCTCTTGTACTTCTGAGATAATTACTCTGTGGCCAGGGAACTCCCAGAATGTGTTACAAGGTCTACAGTGATTCCGAGGTATTTAATAGCTGAGGACAGATTGATAAGCTTAGCAGCCTCGTGGTGAAGAATGTTGGGTGTCTTGAAAGCTTTTATTGGAAATGAATCGTATCTATCCTCTGCTCTGGCATAAATAATTTCCTTCTATGGAAAGGTGATATGTCTTAAGGAACGTGGAGGGGCTTTAGAACGAGAGAAAAAAAAAAATGCAGTTGAAGGGCAACTTGCAAAGTTTTCAAAGGAAGTTTTGTGAAGTGAATTTACTGCTAGACAGATTGAAGTCCAGTCTGATGAATCTGATGGACCTGCCCCAGGAGCCAGGTGCCACTCTGTGAGATGCAGGGGTTGCAGTCCCATAGGAGGAGGGCTGATTCCAGGGCAGCCTTGCAGTCCCTGGTTCACTGGTATCAAATATGCTCCCATTCTCTCCACGGGGAACTCTTGTCAGAGATAGCTGCTGACGCGTCAAGTTTCTCCGACACAGGTCTCTTGGTATCCTTCCCAGCACCAATCTAGATCTGAACTGGTGGTCACTTGGTGACCGTAATGTTCATTGCCTTCTCCTTTATATGCCGGGCTAATCAGACACACAATTAAGTGGGCAGCGAGCCAGCCCTTCAGAGCCTCAGGACCCAGTCCCATAGCCCGTAAGCCTGCTTTCCTCATTTATAAAATGGCAAAAGTAAGGCCATCTTGAAGGAATGTCATAAATGGAATTGAGATACATGTAAGATACACCTGGTACAGTTCAGGGCGACAGTCCCTCAACAGCGTTGTCTAGAAACTTCAGCGGAAACCTAGTACTGATTTCTTAGATATTGAAGAGTTATTATGTGAAAAGCATCACTTCAGTTGTTGCAGGGGATGTAAAGATGGCTAAGACACCATTTCTGTTCTCACGGCGCTCACAGCGTAGAAAATAAGCTCATAGTTGAAGAAAGACAAAACGTGAGTAAAATGTTCTTCAGTTTCCGCAGGAGGTGTCAGAGGAGACTCACGTGGTTTAGAGCGCATCCCAGCTCCGCTCCACGTGTCAGCTGAGCAAATGCCGGGCTTCATTCAGCTCCTCGCCTGTGAAATAGACATCACTGGATGCTGCCTGAGGGTCCAGAGGGTGAGGATTGCATTGCAAGGGCTCAGCCAGTGCCAGCAGGGATCTATTGATGCAGCTCCTGTGATTGAGCGCCCACTGTGTGCCGCCAGCTTCCAAGAGCACAGAGTGAGGCCTTGTGCAGCTCAGTGGAGGAAGCAGGCAAGCCAGTAATTAACTGCAAGGATACAGGGTGTGGAGAGCCCTGATGGGGACGTAAGTAAGACAATGCAGGAACACAGAGGCAGAGCATCTAAATCAGACTGCAGGCAGCGAAGGCGCCCAGAGGAAACGCCACTTGAGCCGAGCTTTCCAGGAGAAGTGAGGGTTATTCAGAAGAAGGAGGGGATAGAGAGGGGACGCCTCTGATTATAAAGAAGACAGTATGTGAGAAAGTGCTGTGGACAGGAAGCGTCACGTCCTTGGGAGGCGCGGCTGTAGCGTGGTCAGAACCAAGAGGCAAGGAAGGTAAGGCTGTAAATCCAAGAGCGTAATCGATCAGGTAAGGAGTCTGGATTTTCCTAAAAGGCAGAGAGGGGACCTCGGGAGCGTTCTAAGCAGAGGACTGATTTCTCAGAGCGACGCTTGCGAAGAGCCTTTTAGCAGATTCCTCCTGCCTGGAAGAGGAAGAACAGTGAGAAGGCTGTGGTCATCCGGCTGAGAAGGCGTGAGAGCCTGGCCAAGGGGCGGCTTTGGGGGTGGGGGGCGGGTTTGGGACACCAGACGCTGAGATGGGATCTTTAGGACGAGACTGCCGTGGTGGGGTTCTTGCGGGTTCTCTTGCAGGCCGTTTGGTCCCTCTCTTCACGCTCCGGTGGGGCAACCTCACCTACTCCACGCCTCCGACTATCAGCGACGCTAGTGACAAATCTTTACCTGTTGCCTAGGTGCCTTGAGCTCCAGGCCCTTCTAGCCAGCTGTCACGTGGGCCGCTCCATCCAGATGTTACACAGGCACCTCAGACTCACCTGGCTCAACCCCCATCCTGCCCTCACTCACGTACACAGGTCAGAGACTGGGAATCGTCCTCCACGCCTTTATGTCCATCCTGCCAATACATCCAGACCTCAAGTCCTCTCAGGACGACCCTCTAAATCTCCTGAGCCCACCTACTTTGATATCTCTAGGCCATGGCTTTGGTCCAGGTCGCCACCACCTTGTGCCTCCTAATCAGCATTTCGGCCTCCAGTCCTGGCCTCGGTAAATCCATTCCCCACAGTGAAATTTGAGGGCTCTTTTTTTTTTTTTAATTTATTTATTTCTGGCTGCGTTGGGTCTTCGTTGCTGTGCCCAGGCTTTCTCTAGTTGCAGTGAGCGGGGGCTACTCTTCGTTGCAGTGCACAGGCTTCTCATTGCGGTGGCCTCTCTTGTTGCGGAGCACGGACTCCAGGCCCACGGGCTTCAGTAGTTGTGGCTCGCGGGCTCAGTAGTTGTGGCTCGCGGGCTCTAGAGCGCAGGCTCAGTAGTTGTCGTGCATGGGCTTAGTTGCTCCGCGGCATGTGGGATCTTCCCGGACCAGGGCTTGAAACCGTGTCCCCTGCATTGGCAGGTGGATTCTTAACCACTGAGCCACCAGGGAAGCCCCTGAGGGCTCTTTTTAAAGCGCGCACACTTCCTGAATACATGCTGGAAGAACTCATCTAAAATGCACACATGAAATGGGACCGAGCTAGTGCAGAACGAGATCGTGTGGCTGATTCACTGGGAATTCTCAACACGAGCCGCTTCACTGCTGTGTCTTAAACGGAGCAAGCGTTTTGCTGAGTGCAAATGTCTGAATATTCATTAGGTGGAGATTTGGAAAAATGGCTTAAAAATTTTTACATCCGTCTTCTGTGCACATCATAGAATGTTTCCTGGAAGTAGTCAAGGGAGAAATCAGACAGCCAGCTCCTTGTTCCAATGTCATTCCCTGGATAAAACCTCTTTGCCCCATTGATTTGAAGAAATGCCACCTCCATCAGGTCCTGAAATCCCGCATGAACTTGGAGCTCTCTGGGGCCCTCTCTTCGGCCTCCAGACCTGCCTGTCTAGTCCCAGGACCACATAGCTGTGAACCCCATGGTCTTCACGTCTTAGTAGCACTTCAGTGAAAAATAATACGGACAAGCATACAGGAGTGCCTAGTGCTTTCTGTCTCTGACTATTTAATACATTTCAGAAAGTATTTGGGCACTGATTTTTTTTTCACAGAACGCTATTGGCGTCCTGTGGAACACAGGCATTCCCTGGATTTGAGAAATACTGAACTTGTAAATCTTGCTTTAGAAAGGCCCAGCAGGCCTGTTGACCCAGGAGGAGGTCAGACTCACGCGGCTTTTACTGTGCACCTGCTCTGGCCAAGCATCGTGCAGGAAAGTGTTCAGGTGTCTCGTCTCGTTTAATCCCCACCTCAACCCTTTGGAGCAGCGGTCATGCCCTCTGTTTTACTGGGAAGGGTGGGAGATTCAGGGGCTGTGTTCCAACGAACGTCTAATACCTACCGAGCAGCGTGCCAAGTGCTGGGGTGGACGGCTGCTTCTGCCCACGCCCTGTCCTCAGTCACGCTGCACTGTGGCTGCAGCCCCAGGAACAGGAGTGACGGGGCGACTTAGGGAGCACTTGTGAGCAGGCCGGGGCTCGCCCTACCCTCGCACCGCCTGGCGCTTCTCCCCTGCGGGAGCTGGGAGACGCTGGGCTCGAGTTTGCAGCCTGCACAGTGGACCGCTCTCACCCTACCTCCACTCCCAGGCCCAGCTTTTCTGCCCCGGGCCTTAGAGCGGGCCGTGCCCTCTGCCCTCATCCTCATCGTACCCTCACGGATTCCTCAGCAGGATGTCACTGCCGCCCTGGGCCGTCGTGTCCTGGGCTCTCCTGGCCACCAGAGGGCCGTGGCCGGCCGGGCCCCCTGCGGGCAGGATGGAGCTGCCTCTCAAACCCAGGACCCGCCACGGCGAGGCCAGCTGGGTAGAGCAGTGACGTTTACGTGATGCAATAATGCAATACGGCCCCCACCAAACTCCTGGGCACGCGCCACACCTGCCCCCCATCTCCCTCGTTTACTCAACAGATACTTACGAACCTCCCGCCGAGACACGGGGCTAAACATCAGATTTATCCGTTGTTTCCATGGAACAGTGTCTCGGGGTTCAGGCTGCGGGTCCAAGGTTTGAGAGCATCGAAGTGGAGAGATCATCACAGACTCTCAAAGGGAAGTAAAATGTCTGGACACACCATCCAACCATGTTGTTAGGAGGGTCCTTCCTGCACCTGCACTATGGACGCCAGCGCCCCTGACGCTGTGCGCGTCATTGACCTTGACCGCTGAAGCCTAATTCTCCAGTTTATGAAAGGATATTACCTTCGTGAGCAGTGTGAGATGGGATCAGAGTTCCGTGCAGGGCAGTGTTTGCACAACTCAGCCCAGCTCTTTGGTTTCCCAGCAATTGTTACGGAAGCAAGAGCCGGTGCCGCGATCCACTGATGACTCCGGAACAGGGCGGGCAGACTGGGGGTGTGGAGAGACGGGAGGCCGCTCCCCACAAGTGCTCCTAGCCTAGTGCCGTGGGCCCTTTACATCTCAGCAACTGCTTCTGCGACAGAGCAATCCTTCATTTTGATAGTTTACGCACATAATTTGGTTCCATGCGGGCGTCTTGTCAGACTCAGGCAGTGAGTCCCCAAAACCAAGGCGGGGTGAGTTGAATGGGGGAAATTATTGTTTTCTCAAGGATTAAAATAAACAGAGAGGATGGGTTATTACATACTCAATAATGTTGGCCCCTTGATTAAAAATACAAATGTAATTCAGCTCAAAATCATTCTCTAGTTTGCTGTTCTACAAAATTAGATTCCAGTCATAAATGAGCTGACTCTCTTAAACACAAGCCTTTTCCCTCACGTCAACCGTCTCTGGAGAAACAGCCTTCCTAGCTTGGATTTTCCATGGATGGAATTTTGGCCAAAACATGACTAATCTGCTTCCTACAATCATTAAAGGCTAAGAGGCAACATGGCAGAATGGGGAAGCTTGGACTTTGGAATCCGATCAACCTGGATTCTTTACCTGACCAGCTGTGTGAGTTTTGGTCAAGTTACTTAACCTCTCTGAGTCTATTTTTTCAGGTAAACAAATGAAATAAAACATTTAAAATGAGGATGACAATGTCTACCTGATGTGGTTGTTTTTAGGTGTTCAGATACTGTATATAAAAGTGCATGACATAGTACTTGGCAAAGATTAGGCCCTCAGGGTATGGTAACCAGTACTATTACTAATGCTCAGTAGAACTCAGATTAGAAGGCTGTACACATTGGTTCCAGAACCCAAGGGCTTTTTCTTCATCGTAGAAAGGGAAATACACTAAGCCAGTGGTTCTCAGTTTCTGCAGCTGATTAGAATCTCCTGGGAAACCTCCAAAAATTCTGCTTTTTTTTTTGCGGTACGCGGGCCCCCCCACTGCCACGGCCTCTCCCGCCGCAGAGCACAGTCTCCGGACGCACAGGCCCAGCGGCCACAGCTCACGGGCCCAGCCGCCCCGCGGCACGTGGGACCGTCCCAGACTGGGGCACGAACCCACGCCCCCTGCATCGGCAGGCGGACTCCCAACCACTGCGCCACCAGGGAAGCCCCAAAGATTCTGCTTTTAACTGATCTGGGATGAGGCCGGGTGTTCTTCTTCCCTTTTTTTTTTCAACTGAAAAATAGTTGACATACAATATTATACGATTTCAGGTGTACACCACAGTGATTTGAATTTATATATATTATGAATTAATCACCACGGTAAATCTAGTAGCCATCTGTCCCCATACAAGGTTATCACAGCCCTATTGACTGTATTCTCTGTGCTGTACGTTACATCCCCGTGACTTACTTACTTTACAGCTGGAGGTTGGTACCTCGCAATCCCCTTCACCTATTTCAGTCATCCCCCCCACCCCTCCCTCTGGCGACCACCTGTTTGTTCTCTGTATCTATGAGCCTTTTTCTGTTTTGTTATGTTTGTTTGTTTTGTTTTTTAGATTCCACATATGAGTGAACTCATATGGTATTTGTCTTTCTCTGCCTGACCTATGTCACTTAGCATAGTACCCGCTAGGTCCATCCACGTTGTCACAAATGGCGAGATTTCTTAGGGGCTCACGTATCTTTTCCAATTAGCGTTTTCATTTTCTTCAGATACATCCTCAGAAGTGGAGTTGCTGGATCGTATGGTAGTTCTATTTTTGAGTTTTTGAGGAACCTCCATAGCGACTGCACCTGTTCACATTCCCACTAAGAGTGCAGGAGGGTCCCACTTCTCCGCATCCTTGTCAACGCTCGTTATTTCTCGTCTCTGACAATAGCCCTTCTGACAGGTGTGCGGTGATACCTCATTATGGTTTTGATTTGCATTTCCCTGACGATTAGTGATGTTGAGCATCTTTTTAATGTGTTTATTGGCCATTTGTATGTCGTCTTTGGCAAAATGTCTACTCAGGTCCTCTGCCCATTTTTAAACGATTGTTTGTGTTTTTGATATTGAGTTGTGTGAGTTCTTTATATATTCTGGATATGAACCCCTTATCAAATATATCGCTTGTAAATGTCTTCTCCTATTCAGTAGGCAGCCTTTTCATTTTGTTGCTGGTTTCCATCACTGTGCAAAAGCTTTTTAGTTTGATGTAGTCCCAATTGTTTATTTTTACTTTTGTTGCCCTAGCCCGAGGAAACAGATCCAAAAACATATTACTAAGACTGATGTCAAAGAGCCCGTGTCTTCTTCTAGGAATTCTGTGTTTCCACATTCTTTTAAACATGCACTTAATGCGCTGTCAGGGCTGAGAAGCCCTGCTCTACGTCCTAATCAGCTGGGACAGGCTGACCAGACGTCAGGAAGCCTCACAGTGGTATTCGCTTGGGGTCTGGCCTTCAGCCTCATACGTTCAGAACTATCTTATCAGAACCCTCGAGGTCATTGGTCTTGGAGAGACAGACACATGGTGAGATTCAAATGGAGAGGTCTGAATGTCGTCTTATTAATTTATGATGAAGAATATACCTGTCAAACTGACCAAGTATATGTGTTGGCCTGAACAGCGTATTTTCCGTCTAAGCAAACTCCTAAGGAAGCCACGTGATGAGGAAGGACTCGGAACAGAGGAAGTGGCCCCGTGGTTTGAACGTTGACTGCCGTCGGGCCTGAGATCCCACGAAGGGTATGTGCCCTTTGGGAAGGCTGGATGCACCGGCCCTCTTTGCCAGGTCCTCTGTCACCCGTGAATCGGTCTGCACGGCATGTCGTCGGATTGCTTCCAGATCATCTTTTCAGGTCACCATGATCAGGTCATTCAGAAATGGATTCCAGAATGGGAGTCAAGGCAGCAGAACTAGCTCACATCTGGGTCTAACAAAATGACTGGTCATTCCATCAGAGAAGGGGAAGGTCTGGACCGTGGCTCTGTTTTTTTTTTTTAATATAAATTTATTTATTTTTAATTTCGGCTGCGTTGCTGTGCACAGGCTTTCTCTAGTTGCGGCGAGCGGGGGCTACTCTTCATGGTGGTGTGCGGGCTTCTCATTATGGTGGCTTCTCTTGTTGCAGGGCACAGGCTCTAGGGCGCATGGGCTTCAGTGATTGTAGCACGTGGGCTCTAGAGCGCAGGCTCAGTAGCTGTGGCTCACGGGCTTAGTTGCCCCGCGGCACGTGGGATCTTCCCGGACCAGAGCTTAAACCCATGTTCTCTGCACTGGCAGGCGGGTTCTTAAACCACTGCGCCACCAGGGAAGTCCCTGTAGCTCTGGTTTGATGAGAGCAGGTGTCATAAACATACATATGAGTGCCCCAGAGGAAAGGACCTGGGCCTTGAGCTCTGTCCTTCTCATTCCCAAGGAAGATTTGAAAACTGCCATGAAAGCTGTGGCTAAAATTTTGCCTGAAGGATTATAAACATTTAACTTGGCTTGTAGAGCTCATTACTGATTCCACATCTGGGCCGAGTTGGGGATGGTGGACCAGGGTCCAGCAGCTTCTGAAGCCCGTACATCTGAGGAGAGGATGAACGTCCTATGACCAATGTGCGTGTGATCCTGCCAGGCCGGGTTCCCAGCAGGGGGACATTAGGAAGAGGGTGTCAGGGAGTGACCGGATGGGAGGAGACCCACAGCTGAGGCCATCGTTCCCCATCAGCACGTGGGTGACAAATGACCAGAAGAACAGGGTGACTGAGACATTGGGGTTGTATAAAATGTTACCCAGGGAGGAAAGCAGGAGCTCAAAGTTAGGTTCACTTCGGGTTCAGAGTCTTTTGGTTTTTTTTTCTGGCCACACCGAGTGGCTTGGGGGATCATAGTTCCCTGACCAGGAATTGAACCTGGGCCCCCTGCAGTGGAAGCACCGAATCTTAACCACTGGGCCGCCAGGGAACTCCCCAGAAGTCTGTCTTTTAAAAAGGATTAATTTATTTAGAATTTAAAGATCACCAAAGAATTGAGGATGACTATCCGGTCTTTCTTACTAGAGAGTGAGAGCTAGGTTCGGTTTACTAACCAATGATACAGGTTAACTGTATTGATAGAAACCCAGCATTCAGTATGGCTCTGATACTAACTTTAGTTCCTTCTCATGAACGCTAGTTCCTTGGCCAGGGGGGGCAGAGGGAAATCTCTTGCCTAGGCTGTGTTTGGATCTTCGCTACATTTAGCCACCCTAATTTTGCTTTTCTGATTCTCTCCTGTGGGACCCAGACCGGTTTCCATCAGATAAACCATGTGCTTGCGTCAGGGACTTGTTTTCTACAGGAGTCCTATTTTCCGACCTCCTCTATGCTGTCTCACTGGAGCAAACTCGCTGGCAGGTAGCAATGAACCTGGTGTCTCCCCAGCTCACCTGCACACCTTTGAGGGGAGCTGGGTTTGTTCCTAAACCCGCTGATGCCCGTGGTTCATGTTATTGTACTTAGGAAATGTGATTACACACTAAGAAGTCAGCCCATTAACTATTACATACGTGAATATAACGAGTGTAAAAGGGAGAACTGCTTCTCTGAAAGCTGAGTTGAATGATTTGGAAAGATTCAATACAGGTAACTTAAAGATTTGCTTTAAAGTAAGTGTAGGGGAGACTGGGGGAAAATAATTTAAGAACGGAAGCATTCTGTACTGAAATTGCTTTTCAACGGTCTGTAAGATCTCCTGCCCATTTAAAGTAATCAGAATTTGAAATTGTAGATAACACATTATAGGTGTGATTTATGCAAAAAAGGAGACAGCAAGAATCCCCAGTTGGGGCACTGCGCAAAGAAAAGGCTTTGGCCCTGGGTCAAAATACTGGCAAATAATTGGCCATATATATGTGTTTTAAGGTAAAATAAAATGTTTAAAGTATTTATATAATTCTTAAATCACTGATTCATCCATTTAACACATACTTATTGAGTGCCTACTGTGTGTCAGTGTTCTCAGCTCTGGGAATGCAGAAATGATTCAGACCAACCAAGTCCCTGTGCTCAGAATGTACATTCTCGTGTAGGAGTCGGCAGGAAACAGGCGTGTGATATATACCTGTGACGTCATGCACCTCTGTGAACCGTGCAGGTGAGCAGAGCCGGTGATGGGGTGAGGAGGCAGGGGCAGGAAAGGCCTCTGTAATGAGGACACGTGAGAGCAGAGAGGGAATCACGTGGAGAGCCACGTGGAGATCAAAGGGAAGACTATAGGGGCAGAGGGACCAGTGGGGCAAGACCCCCAGCCGGGCCTGAGCTGGACGTACTGAAGGAACCTGGGGGAGCGGGTTGGAAGGCGAGTACTTCGGGGTGAGGAGAGACACCGGCAGGGCCACGTCACTGTGGGGGTGACTTTGGATCTTACTCAGAAAATGAGGGAAGCCACGTGGTGGGAGGGATGGGAGGAAGGAGCCTGGCTAGGTCTGATTTCTCATTTTATTTTTATTTATTTATGTTTTTTGCGGTACGTGGGCCCCTCACTGCTGTGGCCTCTCCCGCTGCGGAGCACAGGCTCCGGACGCGCAGGCTCAGCGGCCATGGCTCACGGGCCCAGCCGCTCCGCGGCATGTGGGATCTTCCCAGACGGGGGCACGAGCCCGTGTCCCCTGCATCGGCAGGCAGACTCTCAACCACTGCGCCACCAGGGAAGCCCTGATTTCTCATTTTAAAAGGCCGCTCTGCTGCTGTATGGAGAATTGAAGATAGAGGGACAAAGGTGGAAGCCGGAAGTCACAAATGGCACAGACAGGGCCCAGCCAGCGATGCCCAGTTGGACGAGCAGGGAGGACCGGACGCCCAGGGCGGTGCGGGGAAGCGAGAGAAGCAGGCGGAGGCGGAGGGAGTGACCCCTACAAGCGGCCTGATGGACACGGAAGGGAGGGGGAGGGGGGCTTAGGGAAGGGACAGGGATGTTGGTGGGCGCGTCCCGGGGGGATGGGAGCGGAGGGGCGCCCTGGAGGGCGAGGTGCTGCGGCCTTTGAGTTCATTAGAGGGAAGAAGGCGGGACTGGGTTCAGCGACGACGAGGAAGCCTGCTTTCCGTCTGTCTCCGCAGCTGATGCGTCGGGAGGTGGGCCCAGGCCGCTCTTGCCCATTTTTGGCGGCGCCGCCCGTGGAAGCCGCTCAGCAGAATTCCGCAGAGGGAAAACAAGCCAGAGGCTGACACTTCTCAGGCTTTAGGTAGACGCTCTGCGGTTGGAAGGCTTTCGGAAAATGTCTGTTATGGGAATGTATTTTATATACAGGTGTCAGCAATCTATTAAAAAAAAAAAAGTTCCCGGAAGCCTCGGGACCTGGCGTGGACCGGAAATATCCCGCATCCGGTCACCCTTGGGGACCAGGAATTTCTGGAGGGATGGAAGAAGGAGCATGGTTCAGAGGTGTTACCCCGATGGCCTGGCTTTAATTTTCTGCCATTTCTGCCTCAACCCCGCGGTTCCGGCCCTTGGGAACAGACGATGCCAACAGGTTGAAGATCCTAAACCTTTGAATTTTGCCCCAGCACAGCCCTGCTTGCCCTTGATAAGCCCGAGACCGGGAGGTGAAGGCAGACGTGTGCTTTTTATAACAAGAAAGCCCCACGTGGGTCCTTACAATCTAGTGTGGCCCCTGTGAGGGATTCCTCTTTCCTGGGCTGGAGGCAGGTCAGGGCCCCGAACCCAAACAGGCTGAGTGGGCCTTGCTTCACAGCCCACACCTGCCTCTTTCCTGGTAGGAAACAGGCATTCCTGCCTAGAAAGGGCCTGCCCATCAGGGAGAGGCCAGAGCCCGGGCCTCCATCCCAGGATGAGCTGCCTACCTCCCTGGGCCGTCTGGGTGGGGAGGGGGCTGAGGGTGCAGGCAGGATCAGGTGCCTGAGGGGACCAGAGGAGGAGAGGGTGACGCTTCTCCAGGCAGGACAGCTCCTGGGAGCGCTCGACCAGACTTTATTAAGTTTTGAAAATATTGCTTTTACTGGTACATAACAACCAGTGTACCTAAAGTTGCATAAAAATATAGGTACAATTTAATACCTGAAGCCTAGAAGTCCCCTGTGTGCGTCTTTCTGGTCAACCCCCTGACCTCCCAGAATGGCCAACAACCTGACTGTGTGATAACCATCTCTTTACTGCCCTTTATAGTGCAAGCATGCATGTGTGTACCCTAAACACTGTACTTTAGCGTTATTTCTAAACTGCACAGGAATGGAGTCACGTTCCGTTCCTTTATCCTGCTTCTTTCTCAAAGCATCGTGCTTTGAGATCCATCCACGCTGTTGTGCGCAGACTTAGTGCACTGGTTTTCACTGCTTATAGGATTCTCTCCAGTGAGTAGATCACAGTTACTTATTCATTTGACTGTAGACTGGGAATTGGCCGTTGTACAGGGCTGCTGGCAGTGGGCAATGCTGTTATGAATATTTCTGAATATGAGTCACACGTGCAGTTTCTCTGTGGGCTGTACCTTGCGAAATGGAAGTTCTGGGTTTGCGTATCTGTAATCTTAAAGATGATGCTGAACTGTTTTTCAAAGAGGTATCTGGGTTGTCCAAATCTATATCCTTGCTGACTTTCATGTTTGTTAATTATGAAAAGAGTATGTCAAAATCACCTACTATGTGTGTAGATTTGTCTATTTGTCCTTTTAGTTCAGTCATTTTTTTTGCTTTATATACTTAAATGTAGGTTATTAGATATATCAGATTGTTACATCTTCTTGGTCAATTGATCATATTCAAAACAATTTCGATTTCAACGCAAGAATGTTGATAAGAACACTGTGTATTGCCGGTAACGCCGGACAGCCCCACGTGGGAACCTGTCCAAATGTGATCATTTTGTCATTACGAAGTGACCCTTCTTATCTCTGTGGATGCTTTTTTTTTTGCGGTACACGGGCCTCTCACTGTTGTGGCCTCTCCCGTTGCGGAGCACAGGCTCCGGACGCGCAGGCCCAGCGGCCATGGCTCACGGGCCCAGCCGCTCCGCGGCATGTGGGATCCTCCCGGACCGGGGCACGAACCCGCGTCCCCTGCATCGGCAGGCGGACTCCCAACCACTGCACCACCAGGGAAGCCCTCTGTGGATGCTTTTTGCTTTGAAGTCAGTTTTGGACTTCTAACCTTGTTGCCTCCAGGATCCTAGAGATCCTAGAGAGCCAGAGGGAGTGAGTTTGCTGAGTGAGCCCAAGAGGGCAGGAGAGAGAGTCAGGCTGACCCCCTTGAGCCGCCCGGCCCTTGGGGCTCAGAGAGGTTGGGGGACCCTCAGTCCATGCCCTCCTGGGGACTGGAAGGAGGCGGGGAGGGGGGAGCAGAGCCTTGAG
The DNA here is from genome assembly GCF_963455315.2 of Globicephala melas. Taxonomy (NCBI): domain Eukaryota; kingdom Metazoa; phylum Chordata; class Mammalia; order Artiodactyla; family Delphinidae; genus Globicephala; species Globicephala melas. Next base: position 4,532,095 of record NC_083331.1, on the reverse strand, counting down.
GACAGCGCTCCCCATCGGAACACCTGCTGGGTGGGGGGTCAGCTGCCCACACACGGCTTTTCCACGTGCTCACCCCACCGCTCTGAGATTCGGTTTCTAAGGCTCTTGTTTCTATGCTGTGATGTGGTTGTCGACAGTATTTTCAGAGGAGGAGCTTTGAAATGCGAAGGCATTTATGACAGTGGAGTGACTCAGGCTGGGGCTCTGCTGTGGGTGACTCAGGAGCTGGGCCCGGGGTGGAGGGTGTTCTGGGGCTCATAGGGCTTGTTACTGGGCAGTGAACAGGAGCCTAGACCCCTTCAACCGAGATGCAGCCTCCTCGGCTGCCCCGAGAGGCCGGCGGAGTCTGGAACTTGGGCTCGGCGACAGGACAGGAATGGAGCTGGCCCAGGCCAGCGGGTCATAGCTTCCCTCTGTGTGCGTGTCAGTGCGGACACGGCGGCTGAAGCCAGATTCTGACTCACCCCCTTGCTCATCTCTGCTTAGTGTCACCTTAAAGCTGGTCAGCAGAGAGACCATGTGCGTCTGTGCGCTTCACAAGTGGGGACCTTCCAGACCTGCCCGGCTTTCCACCTCACCAAGAAACGTCCTACCTTCTTTGAGCGCTCCAGCCCCCAAATCAGCGGTCCCCTGGTCCCACAGTCATTGGAATTGTGCCCTTGTAAGTAATAAGTTCACTAGTATGGGATCAACCAACACTGTCTTATTGGGTGAGTTCCAGTGTTTTTAATCTTCATGTATCTTAAATCTGATGTGGAGCCTAAAACCCCAAATGCACTCCTTCAGTCAGGCCCTCTGTGCTTTGGCGTCAACGGCCGGCATTCTTGTGTGTTCAGTAAACTCTCTTTGGGAAAGAAAGGGGTAAACTTAGATTCTCCTCCAGATCTACAGATGCAATTTCAAAATGACATCTCCACCGAAGGACCTAGATGCCCACTGGCTGTGCATGCTGGGTCATTCTGTGTGTGTGTGTGTGTGTGTGTGTGTGTGTGTGTGTGTGACTGAGTGGTATTTGGAAGCCTGCATGCCTCTTTCCTATAGTTAGAAATTACTTGGCAGGTCAAAACAGTGAGCTCCAGGCCTTATTCTCTGTCTTGAATTTATAGACAAAGGACCTTAGCTCCTTGAGGCTGATGTGAGACAGCAACAACCTGTTTTAGCTCTTTTGTGGATGGGCCGGGACCAGTGTGCAGGGACATGGACGGATAGGGTGGGGACATGTGAGAAGGCAGGTCCAGGCCTGAGGGCTGTGGGTGTGACAGCGGGAGAAAGTTTGGACGGACGCTTATAAGGTAGAAAAGAGCAGAAAAACAGGTTGTGAGAGTTCAGGGGCCAGTTAAGTAGGACGTTTCATCTCATTCCTTGTGTGTTTTTCCCAGGGATCTAGAACTAGTTTTTCCTCCACAGTCATGTGCATCGTCGCCAGGGACACAGAGAAGACATGCCGGCCAGGGACACAGGGAGGAGATGCCGGCTCTTGCCTCCAGACTGGTCACCCTGTGGTACCACCTTGGGTTGGGCTGCAGCACTTCCTTCTTTTTAGGAGACATGGGAGCTCCAGAATCCATCTGTTTCCGAAGCAGAGTGTGTGATGCATGTGTTCCTCTCCCCAAAACACTTATTAAATGCTCTTCAGTGCAAGGCACTGCCTGCACCTACATTTTCACACTGAAGATGGGTGGTGAGTATTGGCGTTGGTCAGAGTGCCGTGACTCCACGGGGCTGGTGTACAGCTGAACGCCTCCCTTAACTTGGAAGCAACTCTAGGGATGAAAGGAAAATGACCCACAGCCCAGGGATGTCACGGTCAGCTGGGCTTGCCCCCGAGTTCCTACCTCTGCAGCTGAGTGTGTTCAACACATGTTTGTGGGGATAGTGTCAAGGCATCGTGGAGATCAGTGACTTCAGTTGGAAGTCGATGCATCCTTGGGGTGTCTCTGACCCCCATCTGACAGCGCATGGGCAGGACCTGAGCATCCCCATGCTAAGAACCGTAGCTGCCTCTCAGTGCCCTGCCTGGGGCTCAGGCCCTGTGCAGAGTAGGCTTGTTCCTAATCAAGCCAGAGCCTTGCGTGGCTGAGGAAATCGGAGCCTGAAGAGTTCTGCCCCATCCCCCTAGCCAGTCCCCAGAAGAGCTCAGCGGTAGCCCTCGTGTTTCTGGCCTCGGCTCGTGGTCTGTCCATTACCCCGCCCGGCATAGTTTCCATCTTTGTCTTTCTCATTTCCTTGGTTTCGTTTCCCGCTCTCCAGAGAAGCTATCCAGAGGCGACTCTTGCACAGAGGGACACTTTCCTGGAAGCCCAAACACCTGCCCAAAGTCCTTGCTCTGCAGGATCCCCGGTAGGTGCCTCACCTGCTCGTGCTCAAGCCTTAGGCCCCCGGCTGTGCCCCTGTGGTCGGCCGAGTCATGTCCTGCTGTCTTTGCACCCCAGGGCCAAGCCCCACCTGGAATGCGGTAAGCGCTCTCTGTGGACAGAGCCTCCCTCCTTCCTCGCCCCCCTGCACCCCCAGCCCTTCCTCCTACAGCGCAGTGTCCTGACTGTCCCCCAGGGCCACCTGCTGGCCTTCTCAGCATGCCACGGTCTCCCAGGCTGTCGGATCCCTGGACAGCCCTGAGGGAGAAAGTGCTATGGGATCTGGGTCAATGGATGAAGCCAGGCAGCAGGGAGCATCTGAGGGAGATGGACTGAGCTGCCTCAAGGTTCAAACCTAACTCTGGTTTCCTCCTTACAGGCCTGTGCGGGGCCCCAGAAGGTGCGGGAAGTTAGCATTCCAGTTACTCTGCTGCATATGGGTTGGCAGTTGGTTCTGTGTTTGAAAGAGCAGCTAACGTTTAGCTGAGCCCGTGACAGGAGGGTTCCGGACAAAGGAGTGACCTATTTCTCACAGGGCCCTGCGTACGGTTTGGTGGCCTAGGGGAGCCCCGAGTTTGCATCAGTGAAGGCTTCTGCCCAGGAAGCCCGTCCAGCTTATTCTGGGAAGCTGATGGGACTCCCTGCAGTCCAGGTGAGAAGAAACCTCAGCTCAGGGCTGGCCATGAAGGGTTGGGGACCCCCCACCCCGGGGTACAGAGTGGCTGGAGAACTACCCTTATGGCTCGACGGTGGGGTCCCGTCTCCCGCAGCCAACCCTGCAGGTGCAGCTGAGTCAGGAACCACGGACAAGGCGAGACTTGGGGCCCTGTAGCCCGGTGGTCGCGTTACAGGCAAGAGGTGACTTTTGGCTCACGTGATTCAAGACCTATTTTGTCACAGAAATACAAAGTAGCAAGACAAAGCAAAGAAGTCATTAACGGTTATTATTGTTGCTGTAGAGTTGCTTTATGTTTTGTTATAAAAACAAAATTCACCTGAGTAAACTTGAAGATCTGATTGGCTTTGTTAGCTGAGTCGTGAATTGGACAGCATCCCATCCAGGTGGGAGCTCGAGGGGTTTTTATAGGGGGAAGGAGGGCGGGGAAGGGGAGCTATTAGCCAAAGAAAAGAAAGGATTGTTCCAGGCCAGGCTGATCTCTTTTGGGAGAAGGGGAGGCAGGGGTCGTACCTCACCAGCCTTGATCAGGAAATAGCAGATTGGCTGCTTTAAAGGTGACATTTCTAGGAGGGATTGAAACTGCCATTAAGGGGCTTCCCTGGTGGCGCAGTGGTTACGAATCCGCCTGCCAGTGCAGGGGACACGGGTTCGAGCCCTGGTCTGGGAAGATCCCAGAGCCCGCGAGCCACAACTACTGAGCCCGCGAGCCACAACTACTGAGCCCGCGAGCCACAACTACTGAGCCCGCGAGCCACAACTACTGGAGCCCACCCACCTAGAGCCTGTGCTCCGCAACAAGAGAAGGCACCGCAGTGAGAAGCCCGCGCACCACAAAGAAGAGTAGCCCCTGCTCGCCACAAGTAGAGAAAGACTGTGCGAGCAACAAAGACCCAATGCAGCCATAAATAAATAAATAACAAAAACAAAAACTCTAAAAAAGAAAGAAAGGAACTGCCATGAAGTCTTGGTTCGCTGCGGGGTGAGGGTGAGGCACAAATGGCTCCACGTGGGGCTTGTAATTCCTTTTTCACCGTTTTCTCAGCCAGTGGCTCTGACATTTCTCGGAGTCCTCTCCCCTAAATGAACAGGGTAGGGTCCAGGGTGCGGTTTGGGCTTCCTTATCGAGTGTTTCATCTCATCTAACTTCTGCTCCAAAGTTGGTGAACTTCAGGCAAATTTTTCACCATGTGCACATGGTAAATACTTGGGTGATATTTTTATAGGCACCCAAAATACTTTAAATTATAATGGTAGTGAATGAGAAAATAATAGCGCACGAATTATCAAAATCACTCCCAGGATTTCCAGTGTTTAAGAACAGCCTGGCTCAGGGGGTCCTGAACCCAGAGTTTCCAGCTGAAATGGTACCCCCGTGGTGATACTGCATGTATAATAAAAATATATATTTGGTTTTGTCCCAGGTTCCTGGCACAGGGCTTCTAGCCCCCTTGGAATTTCCTGAGTGATAGAGGTGATTGGAACTGCTTTTGTTATTCATAGCAAGCCCCTTTTGACCTCATTCAAATTTATGTTAATGAGGTGGCTCTGGGAGGATGGAGACTGGTTGCCAGAGGGACCAACCCTGTGATTAAAGGATTGGAACTTTCAACCTCACCCCTGGACCTCTGGGGAGGGGGTAGGGCCGGAGATTGAGTCCAGGCTCCAAAGGCCTGGGATGTAATCCATCAGCCTTTGTAACGAAGCTTCCATGAAAACCCAAACTCAAGGGCTTTGGAGAGCTTCCAGGTAGGTGAACACTGGGAGGTCTGGGAGGGAGGCGCACCTGGAACTCTCCGGGCCCCTCCCCACACACCTGGCCCTGTGCATCCCTTCCATGTGGTTGCTCCTGAGGTGAAGCCTTTATCATAAATTGGTAATAGTAAGTAAACTGTTTCCCTGGGTTCTGTGAGCTGTTCTAGCAAATTACTGAACCTGACGGGGGGTTGTGGGAACATCCAGTTTGTAGCCAAGCTGGACAGAAGTTGTGGCTAACCTGGGGAGCCACTCCCTGTGACTGGTGTCTGAGGCTGGGGACAGTCTTGGGGGATGGGGCCCTTAACCTGTGGTGTCTGGGCTGACTCTGGGCGGTCAGTGTCAGAAATGAGTTAAGCTGTAGGGCACCCAGTCAGTGTTGCTTGGTGTGGAAAAACCCACACTTCAGTATCTGAAGTGTGTGGAGTACAGAAGCCGAGGTTTTTCTTTTAACCATGGTTTGCAGTATAAACACAACTTATAGTTTCCCTGTCCTACCAGCTTTGAAATTGTGTGCTGCTTCTTTTTTTTTTTTTTCGGTACGCGGGCCTCTCACTGCTGTGGCCTCTCCCGTTGTGGAGCACAGGCTCCAGACACGCAGTCAGCGGCCATGGCTCACGGGCCCAGCCGCTCCGCGGCATGTGGGATCTTCCCGGACCGGGGCACGAACCCGCGTCCCCTGCATCAGCAGGCGGACTCTCAACCGCTGCGCCACCAGGGAAGCCCAAAATTGTGTGCTTCTTGGTGAATTCTTACAATCTACAAACATTCGAATCGTTGGCAAAGTGAAGCTTTAATAATATTTTGCATGACACCATTTCAACTTTGCCTAGTTTGAATTAGTGTGAGATTTATTCATTCACTGAACAAATCTTTTTGGAGTGACTTCTGTGGACCGGCGTCTTATAGGTGTTGGAGATTCAGCAGCGACAAAACCAAGTCCCCACCTCTGAGGACTTAATAGTCTCAAGGGGGGACTGACAATAAACAAATAATTGATATGATATGAGGTCAGGTAAGGTAAATTCGGCGAACAGAAATAAAGCAGAGGAAGGGATAAGGAAAGATGGAGGAAGAGGTGTGGTTTCAGATAGGTTACCAGACGGGGGGAGGGGAAGGGCAGAGGCAGCAGCAAGCCATCGGAGTGTCTGGTGACTTTTTAACACACACCTATTAACTGTGTCTTTGGGCAAGTGATTTACTTAATTTTTCTGAGTCTGTTTGCTCATCTGTTGAACCAGGTTGATAGTAATGCTTGGCTCACAGGGTCGTGGTAAATATAGAATGTGATCCTGTGCCTCAAACCTTTATCTCTGACCCCAGCACATACAGAGGATGCGCTGAAAACAAGGTGACTGTCACTATTATTACGACTATTGTGATTATTATCACCAGGAATAGTAAGGTCTTTGAAAGGACTTACTACCATTCAAGGCACGGGACTCGGGCAGAGCACAGAGGCAGCCTCTCCTGGGAAATGTCTAAACTGTAAACACGTCTGTGGATATTTAAACACACTAACCCTCCTGCTGACAGGCGCTGGTGAGGGCTGAGGGCGAGAGAGCTGAGCCCAGGGTCACTGAAGAGACTGGAGAGTGGGATTTTAGAGGACACGCTCATCATGAGTAGGTAACTTTAGGGCTGAAATTGGATATGACTTGAGAGTTCCTAGCCTGAAGGAGAAGAATGCCATCCAGATACCACTAATGCCATCTTCAGTATCTTTTGTGCATGCTCTATTGATAGGACGGAGCGTTTTGCAAGCTCCTATCAACACCCTGGAATTATGCTTAGTATGTGGAGAGAGGTGTACAAGTGCACACACACACACCCCTCGAACACGTGCAGGCCACCAGGAACAGGTGCAGCCCCCCCTCCAGGCCTCCCTCCTCCTCCTGTTCTCCTTTTCTGTTTTTTAAAGTTTTTTTTTTTTAAATCTATTTTTTTCTAGTTGATAAAACCTATATTCAGGAGGGTTACAGGTGTTGATGAAATAAAGTATTTATTGATCAGAATCAGTAAATAATATACCGAAGAGAGAGTGGTGTTCAGAAGAAAGGATGTCTCCGTGTAAGTTTCCACTTCCAGTTAGTTTTGTTTATAACTCTTGTGAATTTGTTCCAAAGCAACTGATAGGTTAGGGAAAAATTTGAGCAAACGTGAACTTCGCGTTTGCCCGTGAGCATCAAGTCGTATCCAGCTGAACTGAGCAGGGTAGGAATTCTCAACATGCGCACGTGCACACGCGTACACACACAGACACGAGCACGCACACATGCACAACGCGCACACACTCCTGTACAAACACGCACGCGCGCACGCACATACGCACAGCCCGCGTCCGCGCGCACGCACGCACAGGCACGAGCACGCACAATGCATGCGTACGTAGGTAGCCGGACACCTCAGGCAGCTCCCGGCGAGCTCACTTCACCACGCCTGTGGTCCCAAAAGGCTGGGCTTTCCTCTGCTTTTGCACAGGTGAGCTTTTCTATATTAAAGAAAAAAGAAGAAACAGTCGTTCCACGCCGCCCACGTCTAAGGCTCCAGGTTCACAACTCCAGGGAGCGTGTGCGGGGAAGGCATCGTTTGTGTGTGCGCACCTTCACCCAAATCCGCGAATGCTGCAGGAGCCACCCGTTTCCACGCCGTCCTGGCTGGCTCAGTGGTTTCAGGCCTCGCTGCAGTTTCCAAAGCACGGAGCGCCGGTGATAGAAAACGAAAAGGTCGAAAACAGATGTCCAGCAGTGATTCCCAAGTTAATTGTAAAAGAAGTCTATAATGTTGGCTTAGATTTTCAACTTCGATGAAACAGATATTTACTGTAAACATCTGCTTCAAAGGCCCTATCTCTCCAAGGCAGAAACACATGCCTCAGGATAAAAGGCTGGAAAGATTGCGTCCCTTTGACAGTGTCGAGGAAAACCGAGGACAGCGGGCCCTACCCGTTCCCCGTGGGTGTCACACTTTCCACCGTCCTCGAGGACACGGAGGCTGCAGCCCCGCCCAGCCCCCCGTTCGCAAGCCCGCTTCAGGTCGTTTCCAAGGTAAGGTGCTGTGCTCATTTTCCTATGTTTGTGTTTATGAGCCGTCTATCATGTTAAAACTGCCACCGTTTTCGCTCGGGTGCTGTCTGTTTTGAACGTGTCCCTGGTATTTAGTTGTTTCTGGGCCCCATTTACTCCCGTAAGCCCGGTGCTGTTTATTGAGTGATTTTGTGTCCAGCAGTGGTTTTTAGGAACACAGATGTCACGTTGAAGCGCAACGGACTGTATTTGCCAATCGTTTGTCAGCTGCGTTACTTGGTGATTACTCAGTAATCTCGGCACGTGGCCCCGAGTGACTCCGGGTGGAGTGTAGGGGGGAGCCAGTGTTAATATTTTGAGGAGCCTCACGTTTATGTATTAACTGACTTTTTATTATGTAGTTTTCCAAACAAACACAAATGTTCCTTCTTTAAATGTTGAAAATATCTACCTGGAGCTCATCGTGTAAGAGAGTCCAGGGACTGGCAGTCAGGAAAGGACGCTAGGGCCAGCATCAAAAACCCAGTTAGGGGGGACTTCCCTGGCGGTCCAGTGGTTAGGACGCTGCGCTTCCACTGCAGGGGGCACGAGTTCAGTCCCTGGTCAGGGAACTGAGATCCTGTAAGCGAACAAAAACCCGCTGGGAAGTGGGACCTGGAGACAAAACCAACCGGAGATAATTGGAGAAAACACCCCCAGGTGTCCGTGATCTGGGCAGACTCTCGGGTGAGAGACACAGGCTGGAAGGTATCCTGGGGAAAGCGCTGCAGCTGCGAGGATTTGGGGTGGGCGGAGTCGGGAGGTGGGAGTTACGAGCAAGAGAAAAACACGTCCAAGGGCGTCGGCACGAGGAGGTCACCGCACATCTGTCAAGACCAGTGAATCATCTGGGGCTCCTGGCGTCCAGTGTTGGCCTCTGTCGGTGATGCTTGGGCGTCTGACCAGCTTAGGGTCGGTCAGCAGTTTGGAGCCTCCCAGCTGCAATCCTGGGTCCGTACAGCAGAGTGAATGTATTAACATTGGTGCGAAACGCCCCAGTAAAAGCCACCAAATCCATACCTGGGGGGAGCAGAGGGCGGGACTCCTTTCCTGGGGCTTACTTGGATCAGGTAACGCCAGCCGGCCTCCTGTCTTCACTAGGGACCAGGTGGAAAGCTCAGAGAGGCTGCAGGACAGGAAGAGCCCTGGAGGGTGCAATGGCATCTTGGTAACCTGACCTCCCCCCGCCCCCGCCCGGGTTTATCCCGGAGGAGGCTGACTGGAGAGGCCGGGGAGGGGTCCCCCCAGCACAGCACACCCCCAGGAGCACGCTCACCCCGCATTCAGCTGTCGGGCATTGCTTAGAAGCAGAGGGAATAATCTCTCCTCAGCTGCTCCGTCAAACTTCCTCGCATTCCGCAGGGTCTGACGCCCCCCACCCCGGCATTGCTTCCTGCTCCGGGGCAGGGGCTGCAGTCCCTTCGCTGGTGGTGGCGGGGAGCTGCACCTCTCCTCCTCCTTGGCGGCGATGGGCAGTACCGCTACCCTGACAAGTCCCCGCTGACCACCTCCCTCCCCTCTCTTCCCATCACTGCCCCACCTCGATGGAGACTGTCTGGGGCACTTCTGAGCGATGTCCACGTAGATGGCCCGACACCTCTAGAATACGTGGGTACCTGTCATCTCTTGTTCTCGGCCACGGGGCCTTGGCTGAAACACCAAGAAAATGACAGTGCCTTTGGTTACAGTCCTACACACATGGATCATCTGTGAATTTACTGCTCTATCCCATTGGTCCCTTTGTGTGTCCGGTGCCACAGCTACCGTGTTTTGCTAATATGGTGAATTATACAGATTGATTTTCTCATGTTAAATCAACTTTGCATTCCTGGGGCAAATCCCATGAGGCCATGGTGCGTTACCCATTTAATATATTGTTGCATTCTATTTGTTAATACTTTGTTTAAAAATTTGTATACTTGTTTGTAGCTTTCTTGTCTTGTAATTTCTTTTAGTTTTAGTATCAGATAATGCTGACCTCATAGAGTGAGTTGGGAAATAATCTTTCTTCTTCCATTTTCTGGGAAAGTTTGTGTAAATGTGTATTATTTCTTCCTTCCTTCCAAATATTTGGTAAAAATTACGAAATTTACCACCAGAATTTACAACCTTTAGGCTTGTGGTTTTCTTTGTGGGAAGTTTTTAAATGACTAATTCAACTTTTTAACTTTTTAATAGGTCTTTTCAGATTTTTCTATTTGTTCTTGAGTCCGTCTTGATCATTTGTGTCTTCCTAGGAATTTTTCTGTCTTATTTCAGTTGTGTAATTTGTTGGTGTGATATTATGGTTTTTAATGAGAAATATATATTTGATTTTCATCCCTGGTCCTGGCACAGAACACCTGAAACGCATGGGATTTCCTAAGTGATGAGAGTGATAATGGTGTCTCTTGTTATGTTAATGAGGTAACTTTTAGAAAGTCACTAGGTAACCTAGGGATGGGGACTGGTTGCCAGAGGAAGCAACCCCATGATTAAAAGGTTGGAAATTTCAGTCCACCCACCACCCCCTCAGGGGAGGGGAGGGGAGAGGGGCTTGAGCTTGAGTTCAATCACCAATGGCCAATGACCTAATCAACCATGATTATATAATGAAGCCTCCATAAAACCCCAAAGGGATGGCTTCATAGAGCTTCCAGGTATGTGAACATGTGGATTTGCTGGGAGAGTGGTGTGCCTGGAGGAGGCGTGGAAGCTCTGTGCCCCTTTCCCCATACCTTGCCCTATGCATCTCTTCCCGCCAGCTGTTACTGAATTATATCTTTTCATAATAAACCGGTACTCTAGTGAGCGGAATGTTTCTCTGAGTTCTATGAGTGACTCTAGCAAATTGATCATACCCAACCAGAGATCGTGGGTATCACTGGCTGGTCTACAGCCAGTCAGTCTGAAGCACAGGTGACAACCTGGACTTGCGATGGGTTCCTGAAGTGGGGGAGGGGTGAGCAGTCTTGTAGGACTGAACCTTTAACCTGTAGAATCTGATGCTGCCTCCAGGTAGATAGTGTCAGAATTGAGTTGAGCCCAGCTGGTGCTGGAGAACTGCTTGGTGATATGGGGAAGAAAAGCACACATCGGAGTTGGCATCAGGTTATCCATAATGCTCTATTCTATTTCTATTTATCATCTTCTATTTTCTGTAGAGTCTGTAGTAGTGCTTCATTCATGACATATAATTATGTCTTCTCTCCTTTTTTCATGGCTAGTCTAGCAAAAGGTTTATCAATCTTGACTTTTTCAAAGAACCAGCTTTGGTTGCTTGATTTTCTCTGTTGTGTTTTTTCTGTTTCATTGATTTGTTCTCTGACACTTATTATTTCCTTCTATTTACTTTGGGCTTGATCTGTTTTTCTTTTACTAGTTTCTTTGGACAGATACCTAAATTATTGATTTTAGATATATTTTTTCTAATACAGTTGGCCCTTGAACAACACCGGTTTGAACTGTGCGGGTCCACTTATATGCAGACCTTTTTTCAATAAAAACGTACGACAGTCCTACACAGTCTGAAGTTGGTTGAATCTGTGGATTCGGATATGTAGATGCAGAACCCCAGATACGGAGGGCTGACTCTAAAGTTGGACGTGAAGTTTTGACGGCTTGTTGAATTTCTGGGTGAAAGAATATTCTGGCCCCTCCATTCTGCTTGAACTTCATTTCTTAACATAGCCCCCACTCCACCTTTACCCACATAAAAAATGACTGCATACTCATGTATGACTGAATATACCATGTGGAAACAGCTGAGATGAGGTATGTCTGGCTCACAGAATACATGGTATCTCTTCCCGTCCACCCCAAGTATCTATTTATGGCTACTGATTTAAATGAGGGCAGAAAAGCTCTCGGTGGAAAACAAACTACATCTGAAACTGGGCTCCATACAGTTCGGGGGTGTTTAGCAATGAGGCTGGGACCAAGGCAAGAGCATGAGCTGATGGGGGGTAGTCATAGTGTAAAGAGGGGCTCTGAGGCAATTCGAGAGGATTCATTGAGGGTTCTGTACAAGACAGACGGGGGTGGGGTGGTGTCTTCAGGACAGGCTGGAGGGTGGTGTGTAGATCTGCTCTGACCCAGCCCTAAGGCTGAGGTGTGTGTTATGGGGAGAAAAAGACTGTAGTCCTAACCCATGGAACTGTCCTGTAATTCCCAGCACTTTATCTCTTAAGGCCAGACACGCCTGATGAGGGAGCCGTTCTCACTCTCACTTCTCAGGGTCTGCCAGGCCGTTAGGTCACGCAAAGTCTGAGGTCCATCGACGGAGATCTATAGCTTGGAGTAGTGGAGGCTGCATGGCAGTGCTGGGCTCAAGGGTAGAGGTGGTTGGTGGTACCCTGGACTGCATATGAGGAAACAAAAGATAGTACTTTGGGACTGCCGGAAATGAATGGGAGCATGGAGGGGGCTTCGTGGTCGAGGTGGGAGCTAAGGACCATAGTTATCTGGATCTCGATTTTGTGGCGCTGTTGCTTGCCTACCCAATAGGTAAAGAACACTGATTTTGTTTAGTCCAACGCTAGTAGCAATATTCACTCAGAAGTTGGGTGCAGTCCTGGGGGATTAGTTGAGTGTTGGAGGCATCGTGGTACCCCATTTTCCTTTGTCAGCCATTGGTTCATGAGTGGGTACATGACCCACTTCTGGCCAATGAAACATAGAGGGGGACCACCAAGAGGTGCGATGATTAATTTTATGTGTCAACTTGGCTGGGCCATGGGGTGCCCAGATATTTAGTCAGATATTATTCTGGGTGTTTAAGTGAGGGTGTTTTGGGATGAGAGTCACATTTAAATCAGTAGACTGAGTAAAGCAGGTTGCCCTCCCTAATGTGGGTGGGCCTCATCTAATCAGTTGAAGGTCTGGATAGGACTGAAAGGCTGGCTGACAACCTTTGAACTGGAACATTGGCTCTTTCCCGTGTTCAGACTTGAACTGAAACGTCGGCTCTTCCTGGGCTTAGAGCCTGCTGGCCTTCTGACCCGAGCTTACAACACTCACTGTCCCAGTTCTCAGGCCTTCAGACTTGGACCAGAATCATACCATTGCCTCCCCTGGGTCTCCAGCTTGACGACTCACCCTGCAGATCTTGGTACTTCTCAGCCTCCATGGTTGCATGAGCCAATTCCTCATAATGAATCTCTCTCTTCTCTCTTGAGAAACAAACAGATATGTATGTATGTGTGTGTGTGTGTGTGTGTGTATATATATATATATATATTCATTCATTCATTCATTCATTCATTCTGGGAGAGATTTTTCTCCCTGATGGAAAAGAAGAGCCGTCTCAGGAGAAGCACCCTTTGCTCTTGGCTTTGATTCGGTTGTGGGAGGATGGGCCGTCTAGAGCTGTAACAGTCATCTTTGATTATAAGAACATAAGATGAGGAGAGCTGTGCTGGGGAAGCAGGATAGAAGGACAGAAACCTGACCCTTGGTGACATTCTGAGTCGCCGGACCCACCGTGGAAGAGCCTGGTCCAGGCAACTCCTTGAAGTTTAACCCTTGCTACCCAAAGTGTGGTCCACACCTCACACTGATGGTATTATCCGTTATATTGGCCAATTATGTTGTCATTTATGTTCCACATTTCTAACGAGCTTGTGCAGAAGCTCAGGCCCCATCCCAGGTCTTCTCATTTGAACCATTTAATCATTTAAAAATCAGCATCTTCATTTTAACCAGATCCCTGGGTGATTTGTATGCGCCCTGAGGTTTGGAAGGCCCTGGCTTGGGTGAGTTTTACCTGGGTGTTATTTTTCTTGCCCCTGAGCACATCCTAATAGAATTGACGTGACCTCTTTCGGATCTGTAGACGGAAGGTGGTGAATGTTTGGCTGCTGTGCTTCTCTGACCTCGAGGTGCCCCTTCTTTCTTGCTTGTTCCTCCAGACAGGCTGGTCTCTGTCCCTTGCTCCCACTTTTTCACGCGGCTAACGTATCTCCTTCAAGACACAGCTAAGGCATCTCCTCCTCCAGAAAGCCCGCCTGACTGCCCCCAGGTAGAATCTGGAGCACTTCCTACAGTGGTTACTGTGTCCTCTTTTATTTGCATCTTACTTGGGTAGAACCTGGGCACCGTAAGGAAAATCTGTTTTTACTCTTTGTACCCTGCACGCCTGTCCACTGTCTGACACTTGCTAACAGCTGAAGAAGTGTTTCCGAAAGGCTGAGCGAGTAGTGCTTTGCCGGCCCGCTCCTTGCTGCTGTGTCCTACTCCAGCAGACGTCTGGGCATCCGAGGCACACGGATGGGGCAGGAAGCCGGGATGGGATTAGGGAACGAGGAGACTGGCTGGCCAGCAGCTGTCTCTCCTGCCATCTCACCCCCTGGTCCCCCAGAGAGGACACAAGTCAGAAGCAGCTGCTGGGCCCCCCTCTCCCTCCTCCTCCCTCCCCTCTCTCTTTCCCAGGGACAAATGTCACAAAGCCGCCGACAGCTGAGGAAGCGACGTTTGGGCAGAGAGGAGACCCCACAAGTATGAGCTGGAGCTGGAAGCGCTCCGGTCCTCCCCCTGGACTGGGGCCAGTCTGTGGATGCCACCAAGCCCCTCAGGCTCCGGCTGTCCTTTTAAAATCAGAGTGGAGTGGTGATAAAACCTCACGAGGACAGCGGCCGCGACAGCCCACTGCTAGTTACGCTGAGGGCCTGGCGCGTTCTTATTAAGAGATGATTAGGGGTGTGATGTTTCTCCCTTGCTAGAGGCAGCGTCGTTTGTTTCCATAGACGGAGGCTTTCAGCAGAAGCAGCCTGGCTTTAATCTTGGGTAGGCGGGGGGCCGTTGCTGGGAGTGGGTCCCCCGGCGTGAACGTGGGGCTCCGCTGGGGAGGTGGTCAAGCTGCTGTCCCCCAGCGGCCCTAGGCAGGGCCTTGGCCCCGTTGGGCGGCGCTCCTGTGTGTCTGGCGTGCGCGCATGTCGGGGCCGTTTGGCGAATCAGCTCCTGGGCTGAGCGGCCCCTCTGCCCGCCTGGCCCTTTGTGCAGATGTGCTAATTGGTCTGACTGCAGGCAGAGGAAAGTACCGAGGGCTCAGGGTGGGGACGCGGACTGTCTGTCCCCAGAGGGGCCTGCGGGGAACAGTCCTTTGGGCGGCAGTGGAGATGGCAAAGCCACGATTAATTCGTTCATTTTGCAGATGTTTGCGGGCGAGCCCTTGTCACCAGGAGCCAGGTGGGCCCTCAGGATTCAGATCTGGAGGACCTATTCCTGCCCTCAGAGCGCCCCATCCAGCAGGGAAGACAGACAGACAGACAGTCTGATGTAGAAAGTGCTGAGATAGAGGCAACCACAGGGAACGAAGGGAACAGAACCGAGACTGAGGGGTCAGAGGGTGTCCCAGAGGAGGGATGCCTGAGCCGCTTCTTGGAAGGACAAGGCCGGAGAGGAGGAGACTGACATCCACTCAGTACTGACCACGTGCCCAGCACAGTGCAGGCCACAAAACCCACCTCTCATCCCATGACCCTCCACAGATGGGGACCAAGGCTCGCAGAGGCTCCCCGGCTGACCTGAGGTCACAGGGGAGCCTCCAGAGCCTTACGCCATGAGGTGCTGCCCAACAGTCATGCAGGGATGAAGGGGAGGGCCCTCCAGGCTGCATGAAGCATGTTCTCCAGTTTCTGTACTTGATGTTTGACATCTTCCTTGCTGACCAGAGAGGGACCACACTCCCCAGGGTCAGCTGATTCCTGGAGAAAGCAAAACACTGGCCCAGAGCTCCCCTTCCATCGTCTCGTATAGATGCAACAGTAAAGAAATGGAAACAAAGTTTTCCTTGAAATGAGAACTCTTAGGTGTTACTTCTCTTAACAACTTTCATATATATGGCGTACAGCAGCGATCATTGTACTTATCACGTTGTACATTACATCCCTAGTACTTATTTATCTTATGACTGGAAGTTTGTACCTTTTGACCACCTTCATCCAATTATCTCCCCCCCCCCCCAGTAACCACAAATCTGATCTCTTTTTCTATGAGTTCGTTTGTTTGATTTTAAAGTATAATTGACCTACAACACTGTGTGTGTTCCTGGTGCACAACATGGTGATTCGGTATTTCTATGCATTTCAGAATGCTCACCACGGTAAGTCTAGTTACATCTGGCAGCATACAAAGTAATCCATAATCACTGACTCTTCCCCACACTGTACGATTCATCCTGTGACTCATTTATTTCGTAGCTGGAAGTTTATGCCTCTTCATCTCCCTCACCTGTTTCTTGCCTCTCCCCGGAAGTGGTTCCTTCTAGCAACCACCTGTTTATCATCTGTATCTATGACTCTGTTTCTATTTTGTTATGTTTGTTTGTTTTTAGATTCCACATATAAGTGATATCATACAGTATTTGTCTTTTTCTGTGTGTTGTAATTCACTTAGCATAATATCCACTAGGTCCATCCATGTTGTCACAAATGGCGAGACTTCATTCTTTTTTATGGGTGAGTAATATTCCACTGCATGCATATACACACACACACACACACACACACACATATACCATATCTTCTTTATCAATTCATCTATTTATGGGCACTTAGACTGCTTCCATATTTTGGCTCTTGTAAATAATGCTGCAATGAACGTAGGGGTGCGTGTATCTTTTTGAATTAGTGTTTTTGTTTTCTTTGGATAAATACCCAGGCAACCACAGGGAACGAAGGAGTAGAATTGCCGGATCCAATGATAGCTCCATTTTTAATTTTTTGAGGAGTTGGAGGTGACTTTAAATTGGGTGGTCAGAGGAGGCCTCTCTGAGGGTCTATTATTTAATCTGGGGTTTGATAAGGAGGAATCAGTTACGCAAAATCTCAAGGCAGTGCAGCCCAGGTGGGGGAAACAGCTTGTGCAGAAGCTCTAAGTTAGGAACAAGCTTGTATCGTTCAAGTAACTGGAAGACGGTAGATGTGACTGGAGCAGCGAGCTCAAGGGCAAGAGTGAAATGAGGCCAGGGAGGAAGCAGGAGCTGGGTCTCACAGGCCTGGCAGACCAGAGCGAGGACTTGGCATGTCACCTTCATAACATAAGCTTAAACCTCTTGCCTCCATCTCACTTCTGCCCTTTTACCCTGACCAACCTCATCTCTCACCTGGACCATCGCGCTAATCTTCTGCCTGGTCTCCCTCTTCCCCCTTTGCCTCCCCTGATCCATTTCCCACATAAGAACCAAAGTGATCTTTTGAAGAGGATGTAGGACTTTGGCACGTTCAACCTCTGTTCCAAGGCTCCTCCCGGTGTGCCTTTGTCTCCTGCGGGGGCTGGAAAGCTGAAGACCCTATTTCACAGACTCCACACAGCTAGGGTTCCAGAAGCAGTTTAGGCTCTGCTTCCGTCAGAGGTATTTGTGGATGATGTCAAACAGTGCGAGCGAGGCGGGGAGAGACGCGGCCCGGCACAGGGCATTCACTTTGGAAGGCGTGGTCTTGCAGGTGTGGCCCTGGCGGGTGCAGTGCGGCTCTGCAGCGACTGTTGGAGCTGCGGCCTGTGGGTGCGGGACTGCTGGCTCTGTGGTGCGTTCTGGGGCCGCAGGTGCAGCCTCCCCTTCCTGATTCCTCAGCTTCCCTGTTGGTGGGCTCTGTGGTGATGCTCTGGGCCCCTCCTCAAGGTCCAGTCCGCAGCCCGTTCAAAGTCTGTGAGCAGGTAATTCCCTATGTCAGATCCCTTTCTGCTTATTAAACAACCGAATGTGGTTTCTGTCATCTTCTACTGAACTCTGAACATGAAAGCCACCCTGATCCCATCATGTCCCTCCCTGCTCCCTAACCAGAGAATAAACCCCAACGTCCTTCGTGCCCGGAAGGCCCTGCGTTCCTCAGCCGCTCGTCTGACCCCTGCACACCTTCCTCTCTCCTCTTCTCCTGCTGAGGCCTCCTCGTTGGTCGGGTTGCAGCTTTCCGTCACTCCCTCAGGGAAGCCTCCCTCTAGGGCTGCTGTAACACGGTACACAGCCTGGGTGGCTTTAACGGCAGAAGTGTGTTGTCTCAAGTTCTGGAGGCCGGAAGTCTGAAATCAGGGTGCCAGCGGGGCCGGTTCCTTCCGAGACTGTGAGGGAGGATCTTGCAAGTCTCCCTCCTGGGCTTGTGCATGGCCTTCTTCACGTTCACGTGGCTTTCCTCCTATGTGGGTCTCTGTGTCCACATTTCCCTTTTTGATACGCAGAGCAGTCATACTGGATTAGAGCCCCACCCTAATGACCTCATCCTAACTAATTACATCTGCAGTGACCCTGTCTCCAAAGTCCAGTTCCATTCTGCAGCCCTGGGGGTTAGGACTTCCTCACAGACATTTGTGGAGGACACAGTTCAGCCTATAGCAGTCAGGTTCGCAGTTATTACCTGTCATCAAACTGTGTCAGAAGCTGTCAGCACAGTGTGTGACAATATGGGCATCTGCCTGGTCGGTGTTTGTCCTGCGACCAGACCGTAATTCCATTAGTTGGGAAGACGTGTCTGCTTTGTCGGTTGCTGTATCCCCGTGCTTAGCACGGTGCCCGGTGCAGAGCAAGTGTGCAAAAAGTATCCACTGAATTGGTAGAAGAATAAACTGTTGAATAAATAATGATTGTTTCTAATAGCTAATGAAAGACCTAAAAGGCCAATGGCGCACTAGTGGCCAAATCGACCAAGTCACGGTTGTCTGTTACACAGCTCTTGTAGTTGTCTGTTGCACAGCTACTAAAGTCTGTTTCTGAAGAATTTTTAACAACGTGGGGAAATGCTTATGATTTGTCGTTATGACATAGTAGAATATAACTGTTTATGCAATTTCAGTTATTTGAAAACAAGAAGAGGAAAATGAGATAAGGTCCAGCATTGAACCTCACAATTACTGAAAATTCTGATACAAACTCTGATCAAGTTTGTCCTTTTCCACACTGAATTTAACTCCTCTGTTTCATTCGCTCAGTGCCTTCATGTCAGGGCTAAAGAACGATTAGCACCTTTGAAGATTAGGATCCCGTTAACTATCCTATATTCTTTGGAGCATATAAAACGAGGATATGAAAAAATAAATAGGGCCTCTGGGCTAAGATAATCTTATTTTTAGTCACTCATTTTGCCATTAATCAAACCATATCTGAATGTAAACATGATGCATTTAAACTTTTTAGTTTGCATATTTTTTCTTTAAAATAAAAAGGACTTTTTTCTGATTTCAGAACTAATACATGCTCATTATCAAGAAGTTAAATATCAAAGTAAAATAGAAACTTAAAGGATCCTAAAATTCCGCTTCAATCAGAGCAATAACCGTTAATCACATTTTGGTAATATTCTTCCCTAAACGCACACACATACGTTAACACAGATAAACGTCGTGTGGAAATGAACCCACGGTATCTGACCATCTACAAATGGCTGTTTCCGTTAAAACATTTCCTGGCCATTGCTTCATGTCAGCTTCCAGCACCTCTCTGGTTCTTTTTATCCCAGGAGGGTCTCAGACTCAGCAACTTAGGGTCTGAGAATAAGTGAGATACAGGAAGGTGACTGGTCATCTTCCCAGGGGCAGAGCGGTCTGGGTCCAGATGCCTGGATTGGTTCATTCTCTGTTGCTCATTGCTCTTCTTGGCCGTGGAGACCAGGCTCATGAACCGCATGTGTTGGGTGGTTGGATGAACCGTATGTGGCGTCCTTTTCGATGGAAGCTGCTGTGTAAGTAGCAAAATAACAGAACCAGGGCTGCCCTCTGCTATCGGAGTTAAAAGTCCCACCACTCTGCAGAGTTTTCTGAAGCCTCCAAAGGTTAGTGGACTTATTTCACCACCGTTCAGAGCTGTGACGGAGCATGTGAAACTGGGTTAGATGGCTAAGAATATGGATTAAATCTCTCTTGAGTGGTGTGGTGATGGTATGGGGCGTGGGCTGTGTGTACATGTGTGTGTATCTGTATGCCTGGGTGTTTTGCTAACAATTTAGTAAATTTCAGTCTCCACGTTTTCTTGTTAAGCTGTAGTCTTCATGTGTCCTCAAAATTTCTCAATGATCTATAGGTATAGCATTTTATGTTTCGGGAGTAAAAAATTATATCTTTAAGCATATTGATACATTAATACATCTGAAACGTCAGAATTATATTTTGAGGTATTTGATGAGAAGCAGAGGTTACTGTAGGGTCTGTGAATAGCCTTTCCCCCTCAAATTTGGAGTAACACGAAGCGCTGATTTTAATCAATGTTTCAAGACTGATTTTTTCGAATGAACTCTTCCCTGCTCTGTTTTCCAGCCTCTTCTCTGGGTAAGGGCTTGTGCAGGGAAGACTTTATGTCACATTCCCAGGGAATGATGAAATCGTACCGCACTGACGGTAAATAAGGACCTCCGCTTCCAGGAGCGGGAAAACAAATCTCTATGGAGAGGAAACGTGCAATTTGAAGTTGTTTTGAAAAATGATTTCATTGTCTTGTATTATAGAATATTATGTGAGATGATCTATTAATTATCTCATACTTAGGACAGTTTTTTCATTGATTTAACAGAGCAACTCCGCTCACCTTCTTTCAAGGTACAGTACAAAATGTAACAGCCAACAGTTAGGAGGAAGGGGCTCTGGGGAGCATTATTCCTGCCCGCGGTGCATACAGCACCCATGTTTATTGGTTTCACCTTTGAAACTAAGCAAAGCACCAAACACGTCCTTTTGTGTCAGAATCAGGAGATGTATTTCCGAGCAATTGCACATTATTTCAGAGATGAAGACTTAGGTGGAGCAGGTGACGAGAAGACACAAAGAAGTTCTTTGAACTTGAACCTTGATTTTGAAGTGTCATC
This sequence comes from Globicephala melas, assembly GCF_963455315.2. Taxonomy (NCBI): domain Eukaryota; kingdom Metazoa; phylum Chordata; class Mammalia; order Artiodactyla; family Delphinidae; genus Globicephala; species Globicephala melas. The sequence continues at coordinate 4,511,481 of NC_083331.1, read as the reverse complement.
AATGACATCTTCCTTGTCTGACGTCTGGGTGTCAGGGAGGAGGGAACTGTCTCTTGGCCCATCATGCCCAGCCCTTGGCGGAGAGAGTTTAGCGCTTTACCAGTCAGTCTGAAGCCCAAGCTGGGGTCCTGGACACAGCAGAAGCGTGCCTGACAAACGCTGCTCTAATGTGGACTTAATTCATTTAGAATTTTTTTTTTTCATTACCGTTCCTAGTGTTCTTTCTGAAAGAAGCTCAGGAAAGAGAAGCAGATCGAGGTTCGTGTTAAATAAACCCAGCTCCGTCTCCACGGCATGCATTGCTCTGCATGCATTTTTGTATATTTTTGTCTTCCCACGTTCCCCGGGGTTCTAGTGGGCACGAGCCTGGGTGTTAGACCTCCAATAAGTGTTTCTTGATGAATACATAAATGCAACAGTACATAAACGATCTCCTGGGTTGAGCTGTACCTGCCTGTAGACCACCGCAGTCTTCCATGACCGGCAGCCTGCTGGGTGTGGTGACCTTTAGGCATAAGGGTCAGTATCTCAAGCTCTCATAGACTCAGGGCTTTCTCAAGGGTGGGATCGGCATCGTGTGCCCCTGTTTTGGGCAAAGATGTTTCTTGTTTCATTAAAGAGATAGTTAATTCTTCTGTGTCAGAGACCAGGGCATGTACCTTTTTTCATAGGAAAAGCAAGGAAGCAAGCTGTCTAGAGCAAGAATGAAATGGGAGGAAGGAGAGATGGGGAGGGAGGAATAGGAGATGTCCTCAGTGCTTGCTGTGTGCCATGTACGGAGCTAGGGGTTTCACACACAGTATTTAAATGTATCCCTTCCCCCTCACCGAGGGACTCTGAGGTAGGTGTTATGATGCCCATTTCAAGTATAAAAAACCAAAAGCACAGCGTGATCGAGTGTTTCTCCCCGGGCCACACGGCTATCACGTGGCAGAGCTGTGGTCTGTACACTGGCCTGACCGCTCGAGCCTAGAGCTGTTTATGCTGAGACAGGACCAGTAAACCCTGGGACCCTGACTTGTCTTCCTGAAGATGAGGGCTGCACATCAAAGACACATCCAGTGGTTAATTTGGAAGAGGCAATAACTCATTAAAGGAATTTTTATATCATTTTATATTAATGGAAAAATTTAATATACAACTTACTGTATTCCATGCAAAGTGCTAAATGCTTTGCACACCTTACCTCATCTGACACACACACACACAGGATCCACTGAGGCAGATGTGAGTATCCTTCCCATTTTACACGTGGCAAAATTAAGGCTTAAGACACTACACGACCAAAACAATCTTAAAAAAGAGCAAGGTGGGAGGATTCACATTTCCTGATTTCAAAACTTACTACAAAGCGGCAGTAACCAAAACAGTGTGGTCCTGGGACTTCCCTGGTGGTCCAGTGCTTAAGACTTCACCTTCCAGTGCAAGGGGGATGGGTTCGATCCCTGGTTGGGGAGCTAAGATCCCACATGCCTTGCAGCCAAAAATAAACCAAAACAGAAGCAATATTTTAACAAATTCAGTAAAGACTTTGAAAATAAGTGTGGTCTTGGCATAAAGACAGACATATAGACTAATGGAATAGAGAGCCCAGAAATAAACTCTTGCATATGTGGTCAAAGGATTTTTGACAAGGGTGCCAAGAGACATTCAATGGGGGAAAAGACAGTCTTTTCAACAAATGGTGCTGGGAAAACTGGATATCCACATACAGAAGAATGAAGCTGGACCCTTACCTAACACCTTATGCAAAAATTAACGCAAAATGGATCAACGACCTAAACGTAAGAGCTAAAATTATAAAACTTTAAGAAGAAAACATAGGACAAAAGCTTCATGGCGTTAGATTTGGCAATGATTTCTTGGATGTGACATCAAAGGTACAGGCAATAATAGAAAAAACATTCAAATTGGACTTCAAGAAAATAAATACTTTTGTGCATCAAAAGACTATCAACAGAATAATAAGGCAACCCACAGAATGGGAGGAAATATTTGCAAATCGTATAGCTGATAAGAGATTAATATCCAGCATATAGAGAACTCCTACAACTCACCACCAACAAAAAACAAACCACCTGACTCAAAGTGGGCAAAGGACTTAGACAGACAGTTTTCCAAAGAAGATACAGATGGCCGTAATGCACATGAAAAGATGTTCAACATCACTATTAGGAAAATGAAAATCAAAATCGTGAGAAATCACCTCACACCTGTTAGGATGGCTATTATCAAAAACAGAAGATAGCCAAGTGTTGGCAAGGATGTGGGGACATTGCCCCCTCCGCACCGTTGGTTGGAAGGTGTTACAGCTCTTGTGGGAAATGATTTGGTGGTTCCTCAAAAAATTAAATATAGAGTTACCATAAGATCCAGAAATTCCACTTCTGGTTATATATCAAAAAGAATTGAGCCGGGTCTTAAAAGATATTTGTACACCTGTGTTCACAGCAGCGTTATTCACAATAGTTAAAAGATGGGAGCAACCCAACTATCCATGAATGGATAAGTAGAGTGTGGCCGGTACATGCAAGGGAATAGTTATTATTCAGCCTTAAAGGAGAAGGAAATTCCAGCTCACGCACCAACGTGGATGAATCTTGGAGATGTTACGCGCAGTGAAACAAGCCAGTGACAGAAGGACAAATACTGTACGATTCCACTTCCATGAGGCACCAGCGTAGTCAAATTTATAGGGACAGAAAGTAGGATGGTGGTTGCCAAGGGCTAGGTGGAGAGGAGGGTGGGGAGTGAGTATTTAATGGTGTGATGGTTAATTTTGTGTGTCAACTTGTCTGAGCCAGCGGTGCCCAGATAGCTGGTTAAACATCATTTCTGGGTGTGTCTGTGGGGGCGTGGTTCTCTTTCTCTGGAGAACCCTGGCTGCCACAAATGGATTTAGGGTGTCAGTTTTGCAAGATGAGAAGGGTTCTGGAGATGGAAGGTGGTATCTGCAGGGTGACGTGAATGTGTGTGACGCCGCTAAACGGTGCGCTCAACAATAATTCACGTGGTAAGTTTTGTTATGTGTATTTTACCATAATAAAAAAAATGGGAAAAAAGATACTACATGATTTTTGCTCTCGTTCACACGAGGAGTTAATGCTGGAGTTCAGATTTAAAGCTGGATCTTGCAGGTTCCAGAGTCCTGACTAAACACCGCGCAGTGGGTCTGTGTGTGTGACGGAGGCTGAGCCTGTGTTGCTTTACTGACTATTTTGCCATCGAGGTGGCTGTGTTTGTGGTCCGCAGCCCTGAGAACCCCAGGAAGCAGCCACCCACCATGCAGAGCGAGAGCAGGGGGCCCCAGGGGAGCCCCAGGGATGGCAGACATGGGTGGGCATGGGCCCATCCTCTTGTCACCGCTGCCTCTCATCTCAGGACCACAGTGGCCAGCGGGGAGGAAGTGGGTGGAGCGAGGGGACCCCCTCGCCCCCCAGGGTCCTCTCTGCAGCTCAGCTGTGCTGCCTTCTGCCCCTGTCACAGAACAGATGAGAAAGAAATTAGGCTCTGGTTGGAAAAAGTTAAACAGATGAGATAAAACAAATCCCTTACTGTGCCTGGAAAATTCCACTGTCTAAGTAGAAATACCGAGGATGCCAATAGAACAGACACAAAGTTCATACAAGTGGCGAAATCTCTTTCTGTACTTCGCATCCTTGCTTTTCAGGTACAGTCACTGGGATAGGGTGCAAGTGGCTTGTTAATAACAACAGCTGACACGTAATGAAACTTCGCTGTGTGTCAGGCGCTGCAGTAGCCCACTATTTGCACGCTCCCCAGTCCTCCCTCGTCTTCATCCCCTCTGCACGCTGCCTTCCCGGGGTGCTGTCCCAGGAGGCTGGAGGTGCAGGATGCGGGCAGGTGGGCACACGTCACCCCCTGGGAGAGGAATGGGCTGGGCAGGGGCCTGAGGGTGGCAGCTGGACAGGCCTGCAGGGAGTGCACAGTCAGGAGGTGGAGGTGTGCGAGGGGCGCCTAGGGAGATGACCTCCCTGATGAGGCTTCTCGGACAGAGGCCCCAGCGTGTTCAGAGCATTCGGGTCGGCCCTGCCCCTTCAGCCCCTGGAGGAGGCTCCGGGTCTGTGCTGTTAATACCCCAGGCGCTGGCACGGTCCTGGTTGGGTGTAGCGTTTTGAAAGAAGGAGGACTACCGATCAGTAGTTTATTTTGAAAAACCGTTAGCTTGAAGGCAGTTTGGGCCGGAAAGCTGTTGGGTGGATTTTGCGCTCCCACTTTCCTGTTCCCTGCCCTGCCCGCTGCCCCCATGCATGTGCGCACAGCTACAACTACAACACACACGCACGCACGCACGCATGCACACACCTGGTCGGCGGAGCCCTGTCTGCTGAGAAAGAACGTCCCTGCTGAGGGACAAACAACCTAAAAGTTTTGTCCAAGCTCATGGGTTCTTCTTTGGAACACATAAGTCTCTGTTTGGGTCGTCTGCCCCCTCAATCCCTAGTCTTGGGACCACCAGTGGCGCCTGCAGTGGCTGGGGGAGCCCCTCGTGAGGGCCACTCTGGGCCGCTCTGGCCTTGCGGAGTCCATGTGTTTGGAGGACGCGCATGCCATGCTGGCGGAAGGCTGCCTTGTCCATTTTCTTCCAAGACACGCAGACGTGTCTCTAGATGTAGGCGGAGGGCTTTGCTTACCGGTTGTGGCTTTCAGAGTTTGTTGAGGTTGCCTGAGCAGCGTGAAGCTGGCATCTCCCCCCGCCTACTTACCTGGGCTGCTGGTCTGAAGGCGGAGGCCATTGGAAGAAAGAAGTCTTGCGTTGCCGTGAGGCAGGTGGCATCCCTGCCCTTCCCTTTCTCCTCCTCAGTGATGAGTGATTGAGCCAGCACCACCTGGCGACTCCCCACTCCCCCGGGCTGGTACCGACTGCCACCCACACTCCAGCTGGCATTCTGAGATAAACCCGTCCTGGCTGTGCTGAAAACACGAGGCCTTAAAGATATTGTTGAATGCTGAAAAATAAATCAATACCCGAGGCTGCTTATGTAAGTATATTCATATGAACGTAAAAACTGAAGTAGTGACCCGTCAGTTTAACAAGCTGGCCTCTGTGGAAGGTGTGGCCGAGTTCCTCCCTAACTCGTGTGTCCTCGTTGTCTCTGAGGTTCCCTACAGGCCCTGCGCTGGGTTGACAGCTGAGATACCTGGGGGCTAAGGGAGCCGTCAGCTCTCAGCTCCTCTCCACTCAGGATAAACCACTTGAATTCGAAGACTCACAAATTGCCTAGTCTGAATTCAACACATATAATAAGTGGTCTTAGCAGAGAAACCCTTGTCAGTTAGTTGCTTAAACAGATATTTCAGTGATTTTGAACTGTGATCCTCATCATGGTTGAGAGCAGTCCAGCCTCCGATGGCTTTAAAAAGGTGCCCGCTTATTGACTCCTTCCACAAATGTTTGTTGAGCACCTGCTGTGCCGTGCGGGGGGGGGGGGGGGGGGGGCGGGGCAGGGATGGTCCCGCCCCTGGGGGGCTCTGACTGCTGGGAAAGGTGGGCTGGGGCTGTGGCTTAGAGCTCCGAGGGACATTCGGGTGGGATGGGAGGCACCCGGACAGGACTCAGGGCTCCTGAACGAAGGGTGTCCAGGGTCAGACTGGGTGCGTGGCTAGGAATCAGCAGCGGCAGGAGAAGGCGTTGCAGGCAGAGGGTGTCCTGTGCAGACGCCCACAGGTTAGGGAGAACACAGCGCCCACCTCAGGAGTCGGCGCAGGGCCGGCAGGATGCCCCGGGAAGGCAAGCACCTGTGGATAAACGTGCTGGCAGGTCCCGCTGTCCCTGTCACCCAGCCAAGCACACAGGGCTCCGGGGAAAGCGCCGCCAGTCCAGGGTCCTCCGGGCCTCCATCCCACTCAGGGAGAGCCTCAGGGTAGAGGGGCCTGGGGTCCGCATCAGTCGTCGGGCTACTCGAGGCGAGTCCCCATTTCATGGGGTCACTCGTGCTCCGTGGTCCCCCCAGTCTACCCCGCAGATCACAAGTGAAGACCCTATGGCCAGAGGTACGGGACTCGCCCAGTGACCTCAGCTTGTCTGGTGCCTGGCCAAGTCTCCTGACTCAACAGCATGGCTGCATCCAGGCTTCTTGCCCAGAGCCTCTGAATTGTGGCCAGACGGACTTCTTCCAAAGCACTAGAGGATGTGACCGTTCGCTCTTCACCCCTCCTAAGGTTTCGCTTTACATCAAGAATAAAGTGCAAGCCCGTCATCAGAGCCTCTGGGGCCTGGACCCTGCTTATTTCGGAGCCCAGCTGGCTGGCTCTCTGCCTTGCAGCTGCCCTGGCCACCTACTGCTCCCTCCCTCCACCCCTGGGCCTTCGCGTTTGCTGATCCGTAGCCTGAGACTCTGCCCCCCCCCCCCATTTTCCTGGGACCAGTCGTCCTTCGGACGTGGGCTCCGTGGCATCTGCTCAGACAGTCTACCGAGTGTCACACCGTCCGGAGCCCAGCTCCACACCAGGTAGTCCTGATGGCGTCTCCCTGCTGTATCGTCTGTAGTGGGTGAAAGTGCCTTGTCTGGTGTTTGTATCATCTGTTACGTATCATCTGTTACGTATCATCTGTCTCTCCACTTGAACGCAACATCCCCGAGAGCAAGAACTTTGTCTGGTTCGACGCCTCGTCCCTGGGGGAACCCGCCTAGAGTCGCCTGGACGGTTAATGATGCTTCGTGCGGTGTCTGGACACAGGAGGGACTCATTCAACGTGTGCTGCTGCATGAACGAACCGGATTTCCTAAAGTCCGGCTGACTCTTCTGGAGCAACCGTCACACTTGGTGTGTCCACACCGAGCTGTTTGAGGACCGTCACAGGCATCTCGTTTTATCTCGGGAGCCTTCCCTGCAGAGCTGGGTGAGGCAGGCTCACTCAGGTGCAAGGTCAACCAGCTTCCCAGAGACCCAGTCCCAGCAGGAACGTGGGGCCTGCGCTCCCTCCGTAGTCTGTGCCCTAGCCGTGGTGTCGCTGCCCCGGGAACACACTGGAGACGGGGCAAGGTTGTCAGGGGCCTTGGCACGGGCCCTTGCTGTCTAATTTAATGCATCCGGAGATCATTGGAAATATCACCAAGTCAGGCGCTGTCCCCAAACACAGAGCACACAGCTAGCAGAGGTGAGGCTTCCCGAGCTGAGTTGACACGCGGTCTTGACATGGCACGGAATGAAGGGGCACGTGGCTGACGGAAATTTCTGCGTGGACAGAACTGGAAAGGTCCACCGGAGGCTGCTCTGTGCTTCTCTCCCGCCTGGTGCTTCTGGCGCACGGTCGAGTGTTCTGGAATCCCCACGCAGCCTGAACGCAGTCTGTGCATCCCTCAAGGAAACGTGCTTGAGGGACGTCGTTGGAGGTTACCAAAGAAGGAATGAAGACCCGACCTCCCCGCTCCCTGACGATGTATTAAAGCTAACACAGTACCCAAGGGCATTGAGAATCCTCTTGGTTGCCTAGATCACTTTTGTGGGTCTATTGGGAAAGCACAGCTGGGTGGAGACGGTCCCTGGGACCCGCTGGCGGCAGCATCTTGGGATGGGTGCTGGGTGAGTCTCCGCCGGATATCTGGGGCCGCCAAGAGCAGGATGCTCTCCACGCGCACCTGCGGCTGTGTGATTTCCTGCCCTGTGTCCGGCGCCCCTTTCTGGGGTCCCGGGCTGGCCGTGGCTCTGTGTTTCTGACATGCCTACAAGATGAGGCTCTGGATGCAGGGTCCTTGCCTGCTGGCTGGGGGTCTCAGATGGTTGGGAGTGAGCTTGTTGGGGGGAGGGGAACACACGTCTGCTGGAAATGCACCTCTTATCCTAATCCTCAGTCCTGCACCCTGGCTTGAGGGAGGAAGGCCCTCCTTTCACCCGAGGGAAAGCAGACAGGCCTAAGGATGGGCACGGACAGCCAGCCGAAATTTCCTGATTCCGGAGACTTTCCAGTAGTCCCGTGTGACCCCCCATCTCCCCGAGGGGCCCTGAGGTTCCAGTGGGTGGCCCAGTCTCCCTGGGACTCAGCTTCGGTGCGCTGAGCCCTGTCACCTCCAGAAACAGCTCTCTCAGAGTTGCAAAAGAGGCCCCCCTGCAGGGATCGCTGGCTATGTTGTGCGGCCAGGAGGAGCCGCCCACTTCTGAAAGGTTGATTTTCCCCTCATGACGCAGTTCCAGAGCAAACAGATGGGGGCAGGATGGGGTAAGTTCGGCGTGAAGCAGGGGCCCAGCTTCTGGTGGCACCTGTGGGCCCTTCTGGAATAATGTGTTTATGTACATGAGACAGAACGCGTAGGACTACGGAGGGAACTAATTATATTAAAACGCAGTTATAGAAGTATTTTTAAAACGAATTTATGAAACAGCAGTACATGTGCTTCTCTATTAGTGTTAAAAACCGTACTCTGGCAGCGGATGAAACTATCAGAACAGGGACAGTTCTGGGGAACCTTGGAGCGTGGACGACCTTTGGAGCTCTGCGCACATAATGGGATGTGACGTGACTGATTCCTATTGGTGACAGCATCACAGCCACTGCCGTCACTGCTGTGGTCTGTGTCTGTCGTTGGTTCCACTCATAGTCTAAGGAGATGTTAAGTTGCAGTTAGAAGTGAGTGAAAATAAAGATGTCATCTTCTCCTCCATCCAAGTTCATGCACGACATCCCGAATCTGCCCACAGACCCCGGGGTGGGGGTGGGCTCCACGGCACCAGGTGAGGAGTTCCTGCTGTTGGGAGGGGTCCTTGTCAGCTGGACCGAGTCGGGGCAGGAGAGGGACTGGGGGACCCGCTGCGGGAGGGCGCAGAGGAGGTGGCCCTGGCCAGGCTGCTTCGGGTCTGGGTGTCTGTGACTCGGGGCTGCTGCCCGGGCTGGGCCTTGTTTAACCAGGGACCCTGGTTTCTTTCCTGTAACTTGAACTTTCTCATCTCACGAAGGGGAATGACTTCAGAAGAATGTGGAAACTAGACTAGAATCAAGGTTCAAGGTCAGGGAGGGTAGCTGTTCACATAAACCGCCCAAGGTAGAAGAACTGGGGTGGGGCGGAGGCTGCCTGGCCTGGGGCGTGTCCAGGTGAGGGGCCTTTTTATTTTAGAATAATTTGTTATTTATTTTATTTATTTTTGCTGTGTTGGGTCTTTGTTTCTGTGCGAGGGCTTTCTCCAGTTGCGGCGAGCGGTACCACTCTTCATCGCGGTGCGCGGGCATCTCACTGTCGCGGCCTCTCTTGTTGCGGAGCACAGGCTCCAGACGCGCAGGCTCAGTAGTTGTGGCTCACGGGCCTAGTTGCTCCGCGGCATGTGGGATCTTCCCAGACCAGGGCTCGAACCCGTGTCCTCTGCACTGGCAGGCAGACTCTCAACCACTGCACCACCAGGGAAGCCCGAGGAGCCTTTTAAATTTCATTTTGTTTACGTTGTTGCCTTTCCAACCCCAGCCCCTCCTACATCACGAGAAGAGGGAGTGACGTTCTCTTGGTTTTGACCCCATAGATTATAAACCTGAGGGCAGGAAGGGTGGGTGCACAGTGGTGGGACGGGCTCTGGGAGACCCTGGGATGACGAGCCAGGAGCCTGGAGCCCTGCGCCGCCCTGAACCACAGCTGGGCCGGTCACTGCCCTGCCTGCCGCTCTGTCCTGTCTGTGACGTGCTGCTGGTCTCCTGCCCTGCCGTCTCCCAGGACGGCCGTGGAGCCCGAGGGCCGTGAGACATGCACGAGCGCTCTGTGGTGTTTATTCGTCCCGTCCCCAGAGTCACTGACACAAATATGTACAACAGGGCAAAAAAGTAAATAAATAAGACAATTGGAGCGAAGGGAAAAGAGGGCCAGGAGAACGTGGTAAAAGGTGTGGTTGCCCACGATGCCGTGGAGAAGGCGGGGCAGGCGGGATGCCGGTGTTACGGGTGGAGGGGAAGGAGCTCCGGGTGGTGGGCACGCAGGGCGGGGAGGACGTGGGCCGCTGGCAAAGGCAGCGCGGGCGAGGCCACGGGGACGCTCCGGTTTCCAGCTCAGGCTCCTGGGAACAGTGGAGCAGAGCCTGGGCTCAGGCACGGACCCTGAGTTCACCTGGGTCTGTGGTCTGACCCTGGCCCCTCATATTCTAATGGTTTGTGTGGTTTTGGAACTTCATAGATGGGTCTGGACTGGAGATGCACATTCAGAGTTACTGGTCATTGAAGTGATGCGGGAATGTATGCGGTCAGGTGGAGGTGAGTGCAAGGTGGGAGAAGAGGGCCGTGGGTGGAGGCCAACCCTGAACTCCTGCACACCCTAAACACATCTGCCCACCCCCGCCCAGACTTCACACCCGGAATTAACTGATTCATCGTTTACTCAAATGTCCTCTCCTCCGTCTTCGCCTTTCTGTGTTATAGTTGCCTCACGGATCCGCCTCTCCTGCCCTCTGTCCTCTGCCCTTGTGTGATTCTTTTTACGAATGCCATGGCCTCGGCGCTTGGACCTGGGGTCCATGGTGTTTGGAGAATGAATGAGCCCGTGAAGTGAACGACTTGAGTCTCTCAAGATGCTGGGAGTTCAACAGGCGGGCCGCCCTGCTGCCTCTGCAAGGCTCAGTGGATGTCACTGGTGTGATTTATGAGAAGGGCACGAGCCCAGGAAGACATTCTCATTGGCAAGAAACTGGGGGGGAGGGTCACAAAAGATCTCTGGACACGTCTCCCTGGAGAGCCCACAGCTGTGTAGTGGTGCTGCCTTTGTGGGCTTCTTGATGGCAGGTAGTGTGGCTAATGAAGGCAACTGTGTGTCCGACTTATAACCACAACGATAACATTAGTAGCCTTTACTGAGCACTTCACATGCAGCCGGCACTGGAGTCTCCGAGAGAGATTTTACATGTTCCGCCCCTTTTTTTTTTAATACGTGTGTGGAGACGGGGCACAGAGAGATTAAGGAAACCATCCCAGACCACTTACCAGGTAGGTGGCTGAGCGGCGTTCAAACCCAGTCCCTGGCACGTGGAGTCACATAATCAATGAGTGTTTGTTGGAGGAATGAATGAACACCTTGCACCTCCCGAGCTCGGCGCCTGTGCCTCGCCTGATTGAAATCTCGCCATTTAAGGCTGAGCCCAAAGGTCACCTCCTCCAGGTGGCCACCTCCTGCATTTCGGGCCTCAGCCGGGGCACTGGTCCCATTTCGTGTGGTGACTCACTGAGCCGCGCACAACTCCCATGGGAGGAAGAATGGGAATATTTTTGCATCCTTCTTAGTGCTTTGTGCGGGTAGCTGCTTAATACATGGTGACTGACTTGAACTAAACTAACGTTGTAACAGGAGAGCAGCCAGAACGCAAAGGTCATCAGAAGTGGGGCCAAAGAGGGACATGACCCTGATGTCGCGGGTCATCAGAGAAGTGACAGGGTCCCGAGGACAAAAGGCCTACTCTTTCCTCGGGGGTAAAGGAAGAACGCCTTGTCTGAGTTGGTGAAGTATGTTGGGCTCAATAGTCCGTCTGCTCTCAAAGTTGTATTTTTCCATTATCAGTTACTCTGCAGGGAGCCTCGCTTCCTGAGCTCAAAGCAGAAGTCCAGAGGTTTCTTTTTGTTATTTTAATAGGGTTCAGTGTTGGTGGGAAACTCACCAGGGGATTGTTTCTTATACGCTTCACAAATATTAGCTCATTCTTCAGAGCTAATAAACTTAAAACAACTCTAAAAGGAGGGTGCTCTCCTCCCCCTCATTATCCCCATTTTACAGCTGAGAAAGCTGAGGCGAACAGAGAGGTTGAGTGACTTGTCCAAGGCCACACAGCTTTAAGTGGCAGAACCAGGAAGGAACCCAGGCGTTCTGGCTCCAGAGTTCCTGCTCCTGATAATACCTTGCAACGTCTTTCGATCCACCACACAGAAAGACAGCCCATCTCTTGAGTCTGAGTTTTCCTGGTTACAGTGACTGATAATGAAATGTAAACTGGAAGTCTTAGAGGTCTTGACAGCCCCATAGAGAGCTGGTCTTTTCACTGCAAGTTTATTTCAAGGACCAGGTGGGACACACAGCGAGGGGGAAAGACAGTGTGCCCAACAAGGCCTCCTGGACTCATAGACCCTACGGCAGCCTGGGCATTGGATGCGCAGCTGTGTGAACCGCCGGCCCGTGGGTCTGATTTCACTGCCCGGGCATCGGGCATCACGGGTTCTTAGAAAGCAGAGGACGGGCTCTGTGTTGCTGTCGCTTCCAGGGACATGCAAGGGTTTTCATTAGGACATTTTCTCTGAAGAGGTGAAGCAAGAGAAGAAAAAGCTTGGGAGCGGGAAGGGGGCTGAGCACAGGTATGTGTGACCTGAGGAGGAAAATGTGAGAAAACGCCTGTATTTCAAAGTGTCGTTACATTTCAGCCTTGAGCTGTGATCTTAGGGGACATCACTAAGAACTGAATATTTAATTCATTTTCTGGGATTCATCTCTGGGAATCCCTGAGGTTGAACCAGTGCACGGTTGATTCAGGAGTGAGTGCGTCTGCCGCCCACAGCCGGCAATGGTGGGCATGAGGGAGGGTCTTTCCTCCAGGGGTTCACATGTCTGGCTCCTGGCAGGAGGTGTGCATCTAAGGCATGACACTACGTGACACAGTCTGTTCCATGCTTGCAAACCAAGCAGTGATCTTCACCTCGGACACGGAGATCCTCACCTGGAGCACAGAAGGCTGGGTGTCGGGTGAGGGCCCAAGCCATTGGCCACACCATCCCCCATGCCACATGAGGGGTTAGACACTCCTGCTGCCATCGCCTCATTTAAAAGACAAACTCAGGACTTCCCTGGCGGTCCAGCGGTTAAGACTGTGCGCTTCCACTGCAGGGGACACGGGTTTGATCCCTGGTCTGGGAATTAAGATCCTGCATGCCTTGCAGTGTGGTTCCCCCAAAAAATACCACATAAAAGACAAACTCGACAGTTCTGTAATTGGGCAAATTGAACCTCTTTAAGCCTCAGTGTTTTTTCAATTTTTTTTTTTTTTTTTGGTCCACACTGCACAGCACGTGGGATCTTAGTTCCCCGACCAGGGATCAAACCCGTGCCCCGTGCAGTGAAAGGGTGGAGTCTTAACCACTGGACCGCCAGGGAAGTCCCAAGCCGCAGTTTTAACCTGTATGATGGGAAGATTATAATCGCAGCCTCACTGAGCTGTGAATATTGAGAGGATGTGTACTGCGCTTATCACACCATGTCCAGGCATGAGCACATGCTCAGGAAATGGCACAGAAACCACGGGATCCTGGTTCGAGTTGTACAAGGGACCTGGGAAAACGGAGAAGAAAATTTCACATGCTTTGGTGCCTGAACTGCACAGCTCAGTAGTTAACGATGTAATCTTGGGTTCGGGGTGGTGCCCTGCTGGAGAGCTTGCTCTCGCGTGTGCAGGACAGAGCGATGCCTATTTGTTGGAATCCCTTACATGTCCCACACAGTCCTCGTGCGGGAGACGTAGCAGTGAAGCTCCTGGGTGTAGGCGCTCAAGGACCTAAAGGAGGAGGAATCATAGCCAGAGGGCGGAGACCCTGCCTGGGGGCCTGCGTGCTCTCCAGCACCCAGCTCAGTCCCCTGGACACAGAGGAACCTCCATGGTTGTTTCCTGATGATACAGTGAGGGCGAGTTTGGGGACCTCACGCTGCAAAGACCGTCTCCTGCAATTTAACTTTCTTATTAGTTAAAAAAATTTTTTTTTTCAACTTTCAAAAGTACCCCATCTCAAACTATACTGTTTTCTAAGTTAGGATCTTTTCTGATTTCCAATAACTGTTTAAACGTAGCTGGGGTCAAGACAGGAAAGGAAACGCATGGAGAAAAGGAGCTATAATTCTTCATGTTCCTTTTGCTCGTTAGGCTGTTGGCGTGATGACAGAGGTTTGACTTATTTGACAAGCAGGTCACACCTCGGAGTCGCTGTAGAGCTTTGGGTTCAGAGCTGAGCCAGAGCTCATATTGGGTTGGCCAAAATGTTCCTTTGGGTTTTTCCTTAACAGCTTTGGACCAACCCAATAATTAATCAGCCCAGAGGTTGGGGTGGGGTGGGGGGTGGGGGGTTGCTTCACAGAGAGTAGGTTGTCTTAGCCTGACATCTGCTGGTCATGCTTGTGGTTACATGTTTGTTACATGTTTGCATCCTAACTTGCACAGATCCAGGCCCCACCATTGTTTTTCATTTAAAAATCCACTCTCTCCCCATTCCCACCGCCCTCTCAAGCCTGCTCGTCCCCTTCCCCTAGATTCTGGAAGCTAGAGAGCCTCACCCTCTCTTGCTTTCTTCTCCTGAATAATCATTGACTTTTCTTCGCAGTCGGCCACAGGTGGCATCTTTTCCCTTTCTCTCTCTTTTTTGCTCTTCATTACCTCTTGCTTACCTTCCAACCCGTTTCACAGCCAGCATCAGCACTTCTCTCTGCTGGTCGCCACCCTCCAGAGCAGAGCACAGTACTCCGGTGATCTGAGGACTGAGTACTGTACCTCCTCCAGACCCTGGGAGTGGCTGGGCTCCCCTCCCACGTGAAACCCCTTCAGGGAAGACATTTCCAGAGTCTTCCAGGAACCTCTGCCCTGCCTCACGTTCCTGGAACTGCGGCCAAGCCCTGACTTAAGAATGATTCCCTGGAGCCTTGGCGGCCGACAGGGTGTCGCGAGGGGCCTCCTTCACGGTTACTCTCCCCATAGCAGCGTGGATGCCCGTGACCAATATTCCCATCTTTAACAGATCACTTGGTGAGGACAGGTAGACACGCTGATTTGAAGAGAGAAGAAGGGGGGGGGGCAGGAAAAGCAGAGGAGTGAGGGCGATACAAGGACCAACCCTCATTTATTTAAAAAAGGAAGAAAATCAGGGACTTCCCCGGCTGTCCAGTTGTTACGACTTCACCTTAACCGAAGGGGGTGTGGGTTCGATCCCTTGTCGTGGAGCCAAAAAGCAAAAACATAAAAAAACAGAAGCAATATTGTAGCAAATTCAATAAAAACTTTAAAAATGGTCCACGTCAAAAAAAAAATCTTTAAAAAAAATCAGTCAGTGATGAATAGAGCCAATCACAGCCACACACACCAGTAAGGGTGAATGTCACAGATGGAAGGGGGAGTGAAAAAAGCCAGACACTTAAGAGTCCCTGCCGTGTGATTCCATTACCCGAAGGCCAAAACCAGGGGGCACGGGGGCCTCCGGGGGACTGGAAATGATGTATATATTCATCTGGCTGGTGGTTGTACAGATGTCAAAGTTCTCTTAAAATTCATGTATTTTTCTATCTGTAAATTATACCAAAAAAAAAAAGGAAAACGTTAGTCACGATTCTCACCAAGAAGCATCCTTACCGCCCACCTGCTGGCATCTCGGGGAAGAGCAGTAGTGAGGCCACCACCGCTCTCCAGTAGCCTGACTGGGGAAGGTCGGTGGGGCAGAAGGGCTGGGGCCTGTGTGAGCAGCAACGGTTGTCGGGGGGATCGAGAGATCTCATTCTAGTCCTTTAATGTAAAACGTTGCCCCAGACACCACTTTTTAAATCGGCAGCAGTGTCTGCCCTGGTGAGGATGACCTGGCTGTGGGCGTCTTCCCAGGTCTGGGGCGGGGCGGCGGGTAGGGGGTTTCTGACCTGATTGTGGCCAGGCCCTCTGGAGGGCTCCCCCGACTCAGGGAGCTGCTGAGCCTGAGCCCCTCTGAGACACCGGCACCTCGGCTTCTGTTTTCACATTTGTGGAGCTCAGCCTTGAAGAAATGGGCTCGGAGAATTTCTAGTCCACCGAGCTCCGTCTTCCAGGAATGGAAAGGCCTTGCAGCTGGTGTGGAATACTCTTGAGCTGGACCAGCCCAAAGGCCAAGAGCCCAGGTTAGGTAGCAGGATGCCGATTAAATGATCATTTGTAACCCGAAGACGTGTAGTGTAAACTTCCCTTTCTGAGCACGCTGGCTGCATAGCGATGCCGGTGCAGAAGTTATGGGCATTTTATTGGTGCTTCAGGGTGACATTCTGAGCAGCCCTCGTGCTTACTCATTGTTGGTTATCAGCGAGCTGTAATGCTTCAAACTGCCAGTGGACGTCAGAGATAAACGCGGGCCAGCCTCAGACTGAGCGGCGCCCGGGACTTGCTTCATGTGCTGGGTTTCCTTTGTATTGTATTGTAGGGGGATCGTTATTTTTTGACCTGGAAATATTTACACAAAATATATATAGAACAAAATCCCCCGAATCTAAGGGCATGAGAATCCTATTGATGTACTTGCTCTTGTCTTTGCTTTTCTCTTCTCTATATTTGACAACAGAAGTAGAAGAAAACACAAGACAGATGGTCCGGGTTTGGGGGGGACGTGTGTCCCAGGAGAACTGAGCAAGCAGGGCGTTGACGCTCGTCGATCCTGGATACGTGTGGGGCATCTACACGCCGGTTAGGCTCTGACATCAGAATGAAAGGCAAAAATCGTGTCCAACCAAAATTAACTTTGAAATTCCCTTCAATCCCCTATAAAGCACCCTAAAACGGTTTTAGTTAATGCTGCAGAATAATTCTTATAAACATATAAGTTTGAAAATCACTGAACTTGACTGGAAGGGAATTCTGCACGTAGATTTAGGGCTTAATATAAGAAAACTGTCAATACAGTTGGGGCCGGCATAGAGGTGAAGAATCCCTATTTCCCTGATGAGTCCCTGCATTTTATTTCAGTACTCAGCCTCTATAACTTTAAGCCCGGGCAGGAGGTTTGCTGTCTGAGGACTGACTGAGATGGAGGACCTCCTCTTACCTGTGGTCCGTTAAGGGCAGAGCCTCACTTCAAGAAGGACTTTGAATGTAGGCTACTGACAAGATCTCTGGGAACCTTGCAGTTTTTTAAAAAAATAATTAATTAATTTTTGGCTGTGTCGGGTGTTCCTTGTTGCACGCGGGCTTTCTCTAGTTGCAGCGAGTGGGGGCTGCTCTTCATTGTGGTGCCGGTTTCTCATTGCGGTGGCTTCTCGTTGCGGAGCACAGACTCTTGGCGCGTGGGCTTCAGTAGTTGTGGCACATGGGCTCAGTAGTTGTGGCTCGTGGGCTCTAGAGTGCAGGCTCAGTAGTTGTGGTGCACGGGCTTAGTTGCTCCGCGGCATGTGGGATCTTCCCGGACCAGGGCTCGAACCCGTGTCCCCTGCGTTGGCAGGCAGATTCTTAACCACTGCGCCACCAGGGAAGCCCGAACCTTGCATTTTTGATGTCATTAACAAGACTGATTAGAACTCTGAAGACATGATCCCGTTCTCTTCAGCGTCCCCAAAAGGATTTATCTAAACCGCCCTGCTGCCCTTCCCCACCCAACGCCAGGCACGGAGTCTGGGCACACTCATCCCAGGCCACCTGCGGCCAGCAAGCCTGGGCTGGGGAGCTAAAGCCCACCTCCTCCTGGCCTTTATACCACCAGCCCCAGACCATTTCCCGATGGTATTTCTGCTGCTTTGGGGACCTACTAAACCCAATTCCACAGCAATCCTTCAAGCACTGCAGAAGACCTGAGTAGACACTTTTGAGTTCCACCGTTTTATTCAAGATAAAGGTGGAGGGAACCGCCTTTGAGTCCAGGGTATAGCTTGACATTGCCCGTGATACCTCAGAATGGGTCAGAATCACTTAATTCCTTCAGAATAGTCGGAGCCCAAAGAGACTAACGTGAATTGCCCGTGTTAGACTGAAGGGTGGGATGACATAGGTTTCACGAAAACCAACAGGTATCAGATGGAAGCAATGCACTCTAGGCTGCTGAAACAGGGCCGAGAGGCATCCCACCAGCCCCCGGACGGGAGCCGCCTGCGATGTGGCCGCCTTCTGGCTCCGAGTCCCCTTTGCCAGCCCTGAAGGGCTGTAACACAGGTAACACAGCCACGAGACTCGCAGCTTGACGGGACAGATGGCCCAGCTGTTTTTTACCTCTGCAGCTTTAGCTAAATTATGGAGGCTGAGATATGCAGAGAAACATCTTCAGGAAGTACACACGGGAGGTGCAATAAAGCACTTCTGGGGCTACGTGGGCTCAGTTTGTTCAGCAGTTTGTAAGGTAAAAAACACATCAGAGTGAACCACTTTTCCTCCAGATTCTTATCTTGCTTGGTTTTATTGCTGTCTTTGGGCTTTTGAACACTCAGCTCTTTTTCCTCGAATACAATTTAAATTATGAGTTGGGTGGGGAGGAGGGGAAAATGGTTAGCGTTAAAAATTGATAGCGCAGCGCGTGCTGCGGGGCCGTGGGTCCTTGTGCCGCAGACCTGTGGGGCGTCCTTCTCGGAAAGGCCTCTGCCGTCCTAACTCAGCATCTGCCCGGACGCTGGGAACGGCCGGAGCAGGCGATGGAGCCGGGCTGGAGGAGGGGCGCTGACCGCTTAGGGGGTGGCCTCCATCACGGCCCCCCTGGTCACTCCCGATCGCTCAGCAAGAAAATATAGCTGATGATGGCGTCTGGAGAGAGAATAAGAGGGCTGGGTAGGGGGCTGGAGCGGCATGGGGCAGGGGACAGGAGTGCAGGAGGAAGAGAAGGGAGCTGAGCAGGAAAGTTCTAGAGAGCTGCCTTCCTAACTGGGACATGGCTGCCGTGAGGGAAAACTGACAAACCAGGGAAGTTTGGCAACGGATCATGGCTCATATAATCACGGATTATACACTCGGGAGCTTTTCCCTGCGGCGGGCAGAGTCCACAGGGGACGGACCGGCCAGGGAGAGGCCGCACCCCGTCCGGGGCCTGGGCATCCGGCTCCGCCCAGGCCGGGCTTGGGCCCGAGCTCGGCAGAGCCCTCGCCTCAGGCTTCTGGCTCCTGAACGGGACCCTCTGGTCGGTTCAGCGAGCAGGTGTGTCCCCCTTGGGCCAGGTCAGCGGTCAGGGTGGGGGCCGAGGCCCACCTGCTGTAGGAGAGCCGCTGTCCTGCGGGTTCTCGGCCACGGTCAGCCACACCTCTGCCCAGCCCAGCTGCCGCCCTGACGTGGACCTGCGCGTGGAACCGCTCCCGACGCGCGGGTGCCGGCCCCGGGCCAGCGCTCCCCACCCGGCTGGGCAGCTTGCAGGCGCGGGGCTGGAGGGGCCTGGATGCATCTTCTCAGGGCTTTCCTTGCTGAGCCCCCCAACCAGGCAGGTCAAGGCCTGGGAGCAAAACTCCCTGGAGGAGGGACGTCTGCACCCTCTCAGGAAGCCGAGTCCCATGCTGTCCCCCCAGCTGTCAGGGCCCACACCTGGCCCTTTGGTGGCAGCGGGGCACCCCCCCCAACAGGCTCCTTTTTAAATTATTTTTTCCTCTTTATTGTTAGAAAATTCAAAAGTGCACAAGTGAGTTCACACCACGTTCTGCGCCTGCAGAATGGTTTCTCACCTTCGCACACAAATGGGGCTGGAGCTCCTTCCCCGGCCCAGAACCTGGCCGGTTACAACGGGTGACTGTCCCCGGGCTGTCACAGCCTGTTCAGTGAGCATCCTTCCAGGGACCCTGCGGCTGTGCCCTCACCCGCTGCTGGCTGGAGGCTGTGACGATCCAGGCCCCCCGCTGAGTTATGACGTGCTAAACAGTGTTGCAGAAGAAGCCCTCGGTTCCCCTCCAGATCCCCCGTCCCCCATCCTCTGTCCATGCACGTGTACGGTTCTGTTCGATGGGCAGCAAACATCTGGGGAGCCGGTGTCGCAGGCCATCAGAAAGGCGATTTCACAGCCAGGGCCTGGCTCACAGACTTCAGTGCTTGGAAGAATCACCTGGAGAGCTTGTAACACACAGATCTCCACGCCCGGCCCAGGAACTCTGCATTACCTGGGCAGACAGGCGCTGAGAGAGGCGACCTGCCACCCAGCCACAACGCCCTCCGCCTGGCCCCGCTCCCCGTCCTGCCTCAACGGCTTTGGCTTCCCGTGGAGGCCGCGACCTGCCGGGCCCTTTGGCCGGGCCTTCCTCGCGAGGGGGGAAGGGTCTCCGGGCTGTCGCGGAAGCAGCAGGAGAAGGGGAGGGTGTGGGTCCTGCACTACCGCTTTCAGGCCCCGCAGCCGTGGGCCACTGTCCCCCTGAGCCCTGGCCTCCTCCTGCTGTGACCTGCGATGGCCCCCGTGCCTTGCCCGTGGGTGGTGGTGGGATGAGGATGCGGAGGTGCCGGGGATCCTGTCTCGGCCCACAGTGAGCCCTCGAGAGTGACCGTGAAAACCACGGCTCAGCAGTCTGGTGTGATCTCGTCACTTACAAGTCCCCAGCTGCGGAGTGTGGGACGGCAGCTGCCGGCCTCTGGGGTTTGAGGTGCTGTTCACATGACATGAGGCACGTGGAGTGTCCGGTGTCCGCCCAGCCCGGGTTATGTGGCCAAAACCACGAAGCACCATTTCAACCGTTTTACAGTTTTGTCCTGTGCTCCACGATCCCAGAGACCCACCAACAGTCTTTCCGTCTGAAGGTCTTTGTTGTGACACAATTCAAGCACGTACCGATGTAGAGAGACAGCACAGGGGACCTTCTGATATACCCACCACCCAGACTCAACAGTCAGCAAGCCTTGGGCGCCCACCATCTTCTCCTGGCTGGCGCCGGGCTCAAAAGCCGGGGGGCAGAGGTGGGAGCCTTGGGGCAGGCATCTGGGTGGGTAGATGCTGCGTGCGGTGGGCACGTTCCCGGATTCCCCGTGTCCTGACAAGTTGGAGAGAGAGGCGGCAGGTGTGGAGGGGGCCTTGGTACCTGGAGCCCCTGCTTCGGGGTCTTAGCCAGGTTGTCAGGGTGTGATCGTGGGCAGACGACTTAACCTCTCCATCTGTAAAAGGGACACACTCGTCCTGCCCAGCAAATTAGCTGAATCCATGCTTTTATCAAAAGACCTGAGAAACAGAGGTCTACCTGTTTTAGGAGCTGTTTTCCATGCCTCCCCCCAACCCCACCAATAAGAAGGAAACATCCCGATAATCAATGAACTTTTATATGCCCTACTGAGTATGTTATACCGAGACACTTAGTAAAAATGATATGAACATTAAAGAGCTTGTAGGAATTTATTGATGGCTAGGGAAACAATTACTAATCTAAACCAATTTCATTGGAAAACAGAGGGAATGGCAAGGGAGTGTGGTCTGTGGAGGGACATTCCTCCTGGGGAAGCAGCAGGGCTGTGAGCAGGACTTGCTGAGCTGAGCCCACGCGGTCAGAACACCTCACCCAGGGCAGCTGGATCCTAACTGGACTCATCTTCAGGCTGCCCTCCTTGCAGCACCTCGAGGCCAAAGAAGAGTTTGCATTTTTGTGTTCCATGTCACACGCTATCAGTAATTAACTCTGCCTCCCCCCAGATGCCTTTGCGGGAGGAAGAGCTTGGGAAAGATCTTTGTTTGTTTATTTTTAAATAGATCTTTATTGGAGTATAATTGCTTCACAATACTGTGTTAGTTTCTGCTTCATAACAAAGTGAATCAGCTATACATTTACATATATCCCCATATCTCTTCCCTCTTGCGTCTCCCTCCCACCCTCCCTATCCCACCCCTCTAGGATCTCCCTGTGCTATGCGGCTGCTTCCCACTAGCTATCTATTTTACGTTTCGTAGTGTATATATGTCCGTGCCACTCTCTCACTTTGTCCCAGCTTACCCTTCCCCCTCCCCGTGTCCTGAAGTCCATTCTCTACGTCTGCGTCTTTATTCCTGTCCTGCCCCTAGGTTCTTCAGAACCATTTATTATTATTATTATTATTTTAGATTCCATATATATGTGTTAGCATATGGTATTTGTTTTTCTCTTTCTGACTTACTTCACTCTGTATGACAGACTCTAGGTCCATCCACCTCACTACAAATAACTCAATTTCGTTTCTTTTTATGGCTGAGTAATATTCCATTGTATATATGTGCCACATCTTCTTTATCCGTTCATCTGTTGATGGACACTTAGGTTGCTTCCATGTCCTGGCTATTGTAAATAGAGCTGCAATGAACGTTTTGGTACATGACTCTTTTTGAATTATGGTTTTCTCAGGGTATATGCCCAGTAGTGGGATTGCTGGGTCGTATGGTAGTTCGATTTTTAATTTTTTAAGGAACCTCCGTACTCTTTTCTGAAGTGGTTGTATCAATTTATGTTCCCGCTAACAGTGCAGGAGGGCTCCCTTTTCTTCACATCCTCTCCAGCATTTATTGGTTGTAGATTTTTTTGATGATGGCCATTCTGACCAAGGTAAGGTGATACCACATTGCAGTTTTGATTTGC
Source organism: Globicephala melas (assembly GCF_963455315.2). Classification (NCBI taxonomy): domain Eukaryota; kingdom Metazoa; phylum Chordata; class Mammalia; order Artiodactyla; family Delphinidae; genus Globicephala; species Globicephala melas. The sequence goes on along the minus strand of NC_083331.1, from coordinate 4,489,330 downwards.
ATTTTTCTTATAATTAGTGAAGTTGAGCATCTTTTCATGTGCCTCTTGGCCATCTATATGTCTTCCTTGGTGAAATGTCTATTTAGATCTTCCACCCATTTTTTAACTGGATTGTTTTTTTTTTTTTATATTGAGCTCCATGAACTGTTTGCATATTTTGGAGATTAATCCTTTGTCTGTTGTTTCATTTGCAAATATTTTCTCCCATTCTGAGGGTTGTCTTTTTGTCTTGTTTATGGTTTCCTTTGCTGTGCAAAGCTTTTAAATTTAATTAAGTGCCATGTGTTTATTTTTGTTTTTACTTCCATTAGTCTAGGAGGTGGGTCCAAAAAGATCTTGCTGTGGTTTATGTCAAAGAGTGTTTTTACTATGTTTTCATCTAAGGGTTTTATAGTGTCTGGTCTTACATTTAAGTCTTTAATCCATTTGGAGTTTATTTTTGTGTATGGTATTAGGGAGTGTTCTAATTTCGTTCTTTTACACGTAGCTGTCCAGTTTTCCCAGCACCACTTATTGAAGAAGCTATCTTTTCTCCATTGTATGTTCTTGCCTCCTTTGTCATAAATTAGGTGCCCATATGTGCGTGGGTTTATCTCTGGGCATTCTATCCTGTACCATTGATCTGTATTTCTGTTTTTGTGCCAGTACCATACTGTCTTGATTACTGTAGCTTTGTAGTATAGTTTGAAGTCGGGGAGCCTGATTCCTCCAACTCCGTTTTCCTTTCTCAAGACTGCTTTGGCTATTCGGAGTCTTTTGTGTTTCCATATGAATTGTAAAGTTTTTTGCTCTAATTCTGTGGAGAATGCCATTGGTAGTTTGATAGGGATTGCATTGAATCTGTAGATTGCTTTGGGTAGTATAGTCATTTTCACAATATTGATTCTTCCAATCCAAGAACATGGTATATTTCTCCATGTGTTTATGTCATCTTTGATTTCTTTCTTCAGTGTCTTATAGTTTTCTCAGTACAAGTCTTTTGCCTCCTTAGGCAGGTTTATTCCTAGGTATTTTATGTCATGTGTTTATGTCATCTTTGTGTTTATGTCATCTTTGATTTCTTTGTGTTTATGTCATCTTTGATTTCTTTGTGTTTATGTCATCTTTGATTTCTTTCTTCAGTGTTTTATAGTTTTCTCAGTACAAGTCTTTTGCCTCCTTAGGCAGGTTTATTCCTAGGTATTTTACTCTCTTTGTTGCAGTGGTAAATGGGAGCGTTTCCTTAATTTCTCTTTCTGAGTTTTAGTTGTTGTTGTATAGGAATGCAAGAGATTTCTGTGCATTAATTTTGTATCCTGCAACCTTACCAAATTCATTGATTAGTTCTAGTAGTTTTCTGGTGACATCTTTAGGATTTTCTATGTATAGTATCATGTCATTGACAAACAGTGACAGTTTTACTTCTTCTTTCCCAATTTGTATTCCTCTTATTTCTGTTTCTTCTCTGCTGTGGCTAGGACTTCCAAAACTACGTTGAATAAGAGTGGTGAGAGTGAACATCCTTGTCTTGTTCCTGATCTTAGTGGAAATGCATTCAGTTTTCCACCATTAAGTATAATGCTTGCTGTGGGTTTGTCATATATGGCCTTTATTACGTTGAGGTAGGTTCCCTCTATGCCCATTTTCTGGAGAGTTTTTATCATAAATGGGTGTTGAATTTTGTCAAAAGCTTTTTCTGCATCTATTGAGATGATCATATGGTTATTATTTCTTAATTTGTTAATGTGGTGTATCACACTAATTGACTTGCATATATTGAAGAATCCTTGCATCCCTGGGATAAATCCCACATGATCATGGTGTGTGATCCTTTTAGTGTGCTGTTGAAATCTGTTTGCTGGTATTTTATTCAGGATTTTTGTATCTATGTTCATCAGTGATATTGGTCTATAATTTTCTTTTTTTGTGATATCTTTTTCTGGTTTTGGTTTCAGGGTGATGGTGGCTTTGTAGAATGAATTTGGGAGTGTTTCTCTCTCTGTAATTTTTTGGAAGAGTTTGAGAAGGATAGGTGTTAGCTCTTCCCTAAACGTTTGATAGAATTTGCCTGAGAAGCCATCTGGTCCTGGACTTTTGTTTGTTGGAAGATTTTTAATTATGGTTTCAATTTCATTACTTCTGATAGGTCTGTTTATATTTTCTAATTCTTCCTGGTTCAGTCTTGGAAAATTGTACCTTCCAAGAATTTGTCGATTGCTTCATGGTTGTCCGTTTAATTGGCATATAGTTGTTTGTAGTAGTCTCTTATAATCCTTTGTATTTCTGCAGTGTCAGTTGTGATTTCTCCTTTTTCATTTCTAATTTTATTGATTTGTGTCCTCTCCTTTTTTTTCTTGATGAGTTTGGCTAAGGGTTTATCAGTTTTGTTTATCTTCTCAAAGAACCAGCTTTTAGTTTCATTGACCTTTGCTATTGTTTTCTTCATTTCTATTTCATTTGTTTCTGCTCTGATCTTTATGATTTCTTTCCTTCTACTGACTTTGGGTTTTCTTTGTTCTTTCTTTAGTTGTTTTAAGTCTGTAGGGTTAGATTGTTTATTTGAGATTTTTCTTGTTTCTTGAGTTGAGATTGAATTGCTATAAACTTCCCTCTTAGAACTGCTTTTGCTGCATCCCATAGGTTTTCGGTCGTCGTGTTTTCATTGTCATTTGTTTCTGTGTATTTTTTAATTTCTTCTTTGATTTCTTCAGTGATCTCTTGGTTATTTAGTAGTGCACTGTTTAGCTTCTGTGTATTACAAATACACTTGTTTTCCTGTAATTGATTTCCAGTCTCAGCATTGTGGTCAGAAAAGATGCTTGGTACGGTTTTAACTTTCTTAAATTTTCTGAGGCTTGATTTGTGACCCAAGATGTGATCTATCCTGGAGAACATTCCATGTGCACTTGAGAAGAAAGTATGTTCTGCCACTTTTGGGTGGAATGTTCTATAAATATCAATTAAATCTATCTGGTCTGTTGTGTCATTTAAAGCTTGTGTTTCCTTATTTATTTTCTGTTTGGATGATCTGTCCACTGGTGTAAGTGGGGTGTTAAAGTCCCCTACCATTATTGTGTTACTGTCGATTTCTCCTTTCATGGTTGTTAGCATTTGCTTTATGTGTTGAGGTGCTCCTATGTTGGGTGCATAAACATTTATAATTGTTATATCTTCTTCTTGGATTGATCCTTTGATCATTATGTAGTGTCCCTCCTTATCTCTTGTAACAGTCTTTATTTTAAAGTCTGTTTTATCTGATGTGAGTATTGCTACTCCAGCTTTCTTTTGATTTCCCTGTGCATGGAACATCTTTTTCCATCCCTTCACTTTTCAGTCTGTATGTGTCCCTAGGTCTGAAGTGAGTCTCTTGTAGACAGCATATATATGGGTCTTGTTTTTGTATCCATTCAGTCAGTCTGTGTCTTTTGGTTGGGGCATTTAATGCACTTACATTCAAGGTTATTATCGATATGTATTTTCCTATTACCATTTTCTTAATTGTTTTCGGTTTGTTTTTTTGGGTCTTTTTCTTCTCTTGTGTTTCCTGCCTGGAGAAGTTTCTTTAGCATTTGTTGTAAAGCTGGTTTGGTGGTGCTGAATTCTGTTAGCTTTTGCTTGTCTGAAAAGCTTTTGATTTCTCTGTTGAATGTGAACGAGATCCTTGCTGGGTAGAGCAATCTTGGTTGTAGGTTTTTCTCTTTCCTCGCTTTAAGTGTATCCTGCCATTCCCTCTGGCCTGTAGAATTTCTGCTGAAAAATCAGCTGATAACCTTATGGGGATTCCTTCGCATGTTATTTTCTGTTTTTCCCTTGCTGCTTTTAATATTTTTTCTTTGAATTTAATTTTTGTTATTTTGATTAGTATGTGTCTTGGTGTGTTTTTCCTTGGGTTTATCCTTTATGGGACTCTCTGTGCTTCCTGGACTTGGGTGACTATTTCCTTTCCCATGTTAGGGAAGTTTTGGACTATAATCTCTTCAAATATTTTCTCAGATGCTTTCTTTTTCTCTGGGACCCCTCTGATTCGAATGTTGGTGCGTTTAGTGTTGTCCCAGAGGTCTCTGAGATTGTCTTCAATTCTTTTCATTCTTTTTTCTTTATTCTGCTCCTCAGCAGTTATTTCCACCATTTTGTCTTCCCGCTCACTTATTCCTTCTTCTGCCTCAGTTGTTCTGCTATTGATTCCTTCTAGTGTAATTTTCATTTCAGTTATTGTGTTGTTCATCTCTGTTTGTTTGTTCTTTAGTTTTTCTAGATCTTTGTTAAACGTTTCTTGTATTTTCTCAATCTGTGCCTCCATTCTACTTCTGAGATTCTGGATCGTCTTTACTATCATTACTCTGAATTCTTTTTCAGGTAGATTGCCTATTTCCTCTTCATTTATTTGGTCTTGTAGGTTTTTACCTTGATCCTTCACCTGTGACATTTTTTTTTGCCATCTCTTTTTTTTTTTTTTTAATGAGTGGGATTGCGTTCCTGTCTTACTGGTTGTTTGGCCTGAGGCTTCCACCACTGGAGTTTGTAGGCTGTTGGGTAGAGCTGGGTCTTGGTGCTGATGTGAGGAACTCCATGAGACCTCACTCCGATGAATATTCCTTGGGGTTCTCTGTTAGTCCAATGGTTTGAACTTGGAGCTCCCACTGCAGGAGCTTTGGCCCAACCCCTGGCTCGTGAGTCGAGATCCCGCAAGCCATGAGGGGCGGTGAAAAAAGGAGAACAATAGCAAAGTAAAAAATAAAATTAGAGTAGGAAACGAACAGATATGTTAGAAAGACTATAAAAATAAAAGTATAGGTGAATCAACAACTGGAAGGTACATCAGTACCGCAATAGTAAAAAAGAGGAGGAGGGAAAAGAATGAAAAAGAGGGGAAAAGGCCTTGGCTGTGGAGGGCGGGGCCTAAGCAAGGGTGAGGTTTGGGTGGTGGGTGGGGCCTATGCTTAGGACCCACAGGACTGGAAAAGGCCCTGGGGGCCGTGGGGGGGTGGGGCTTAGGCTCAAGGAACAGAAGGGGCCCAGGCGTGCCCCGACCCCTGGTCTCAGAGGGCAGGGGACCTCACCTGGGAGCCCAGCAGGCTTCCTGGGCTCGAGTGGGCGGGGCTAACACATGCATCCTCTCCTGCTCCTCCCGGAGGGGCCCCTCCCGCCTGCCTCTCCTGATCTCCCCGGCCTCAGGGGCGCCGATCCTGTCTGGCCTCTATTTCTCCTCTCCCCTCAGTACCCCCAGTCCTACCGGTTCACTTGGGGGTTCCTCCTATCTCCTTGGGTGTCAGGATCCCCCACCAGCAGCTGGCAGGCGCCCTAGTTGTGGGGAGACGCTGACTCCCCGTCTTTCCACACCGCCATCTTGACTCCTCCTAGATCTTTAAATAAACATAAGAGTCATGTGTCACCTGCAGCATCTTAGGGCTTTATGTAAACTCCTTTAATTCTTAGCACAGCCCTGTGAGATAGGGGCTACTGTTACCCCGTTTTACAGGTGAAGAGGCTGAGGCCAGGGGGCTTCATGGCCAGCCTGGGATCCACATCTGGTGACCACCTTGCTGCTACGTCCACATCCCCTTCTCTTGCCCTCCCCGGCTGCTGCCTTGGGCACTGTGGGCCTGGAAACTCTGTGGTCAGATTTCTCAGTCTCCCAACTGTGGTGCTGTCAGTGATTCCAGTGGGCGCGCTAGCACTGTTCTTCTGTCCCTTCTGTTCCCCTGGGCGCCCTGCTTCCTGGCCCTGGTGATACCCGATCCCTGCCTGGCACCAGGCTCTGGAGGCCCCCAAGTGGGAGCCTGTCCCGTATCCGCCCTCTGGGTCACCGGTGTGGGCTCTGTGGCCAAATCCAATAAAAAACCAAGGAGTGGACATCTGGGATTGCAGACAGTGGCCAAGAGAGGCAGCCTTGCCATCTGAACTTCAAAAAGGGTTTCCTGAGGGATGATGAGACAAGAGAGGTGGGCGAGTGGTGGGGAACGGGCATCGGGAGGGGGCAGGGCCTGGGGAGGTTTGAACAGCTGCTCCCTGGCAGCCCTGACCAAAGCAAACGGCCAGTTCCTGCCGTGCCCACTGAGCGGTCACCCCAGTGAACCCAGCCCTCACACCGGGCACGACACCAGGAGGCCTCTCTGCAGGCCCAGGGCCCTAGGCTCCGCCTCCTGTGGTGCTGAGCCCACGTGGCAGAGGTGATGCCCACGTGCAGATGCCGACACACCCGCGCTCGCCCTGGTGAATGAGGCCTGGGCTGAAGGGAAGGCTGTCAGGTGGGCTGGGAGCGGCAGGGCCCATTCATTCCTGCTTTTCTGGCTGAGCCCTCAGGTGGTCTTCTGGGGACAGTTAACACATGTGTCCTGGGGGCTCAGAGCCCGTGGTCCTTTCCAGCGAGTGAGCCAGGCCCTGAAGTGAATAGGTGCCTCGATTTTTAGGGCTGACGTATTTAGCAAGTATTTCTGGAGCATCCTCTGGTGCAGTCGGAGACCGTCCTGTCTTGTAGGAGGAGTTGCTTGGGAAGGAGGCGGCCGCCTGCAGAGCGTCGGGCGAGGGTGAGCGCCGGGAGGTGGCCTCCCGAGGGCGCTAGACGGCAGTGTCCACTTCCGGGCCTCAGCCGCTGCGTCCTGGGCTGTGGCCCTGGGGGCGCTGCTGGGAACCATGTGGGGTCCCCTGAGGGTGCTGGCTTCAGACTCCACCAGCGCCGTTCCCTGCTCGCTCCTTTGTACTCTGTCTCCTCCAGCTCTCGCTGGCCAGGGGGCCAGTGCAATGTGCCCAGAGGCTCCCAGAAGGTGGACAGTGAACCTGGCGAGAGCTGCGTCGCGGCTCCTGGGCCCACGCCCTTCCCAGGATCGGCATCACCGCAGAGTCCGCTTACCGTCAGGGTCCCGTGGCCCTGCCGTCCAGCTGCCCAGCACTCCCTGCCGGGGCCGGGTGGTTCTCAACATCTTCATTCGCCCAGGAACAAGGGCACGTGCACATTTGGGGGCTCTCTCTACTCTGAGGACTTGGGATGAGGATTTTTTTGGGGGGGCTGGAGCTTAAGAAAAAGAATACAAAGTTTACTAAAGCTATTTTTTTTAGGATGAGAAGAGAAAAACCTCATCAAATTACAAATTTTAAAAAGCTGACAGATAACCACAAACAGAAGTGGACGTGACTGTGAATCAGCTGCCTGGTTCAACCCGACCTTTTTCTTACGTTTCTTTCTTCCACAAGCATTTTGATTTTGTAACGTCATTTTCTGTAGAGAGAATAGAAAGATGACGCAGTGTCCTGGGCTGCCAGGATGGGGTGGCCTCTTTTCCAATCACCTCAGGGAGCCGGGCTTTGGGGCCAGGTGACCCCCTGGCCAGTCTGAGCCACCCAGCAAAGGGCACCAGCACCCCCGTCCTCTGGGTCCTGGAGAACTTGGTTCCAGAATTAACCAGGGCAAGATGCAAAGAGAACTCTCTGACGTGGGAGAACAGAGGAGGCCTTTCCCGGCCTAGTCTCGGGGGAAATGTGTCTCCATCTGGCAGTTGATGTATTTCCTTTTTCCAGCTGCACTTTCTCTCATACCTGGTTTGTGAACTCCTGCCCCAACCTCAGATTCACAACTCTGGGTGTGTGTGCATTTTCCCCTGGAGAAGGAAGCCCACTGTGCTGTCAGACGTCTTCTGGCTCTGGTACTCTCAGAGTCACAGAGACTGCCCTGGGCCTATTCTCTTTCTGGCTGCAAACAGGACCGTCTTTCTCCCTCACGCATCCTCTGTAATAATCTTCTTAGAGACCAGTGCTGATCAAGCCGCACTCCCCTCAAAAGTCTCCAAACGGCCCCCCCATTGCCTTCCTCGTATGATTCCAACACACTGGCCAGTGTTCACGGTCACGGCCGCCCCAGCCTGGCCCTGACCTACCTTCCCAGACCTACGTCCTGTCCACTTTCTTCTCATGCCCTGGGCTCAGGGCTCCCTCTGCTGGCTTGCCCTCCTCTTCCTGTCGCCTGAGAACCTGTCTGTCAGGGTCCAGCTCACATGCCACCTGCTCCAGGGAGCCTTCCCTGATACTCAGAGACAAATGATTCTCTTCAGCTCAAAGCTCCTTATAAGTGGCCTTTGCCTTCCTGTCCAGCCTCGTGTAGGACATTCCTGGTGCACAGTCCTGCTCCTCGAGTGCAGAGATGGCCGTTTGCGTCATCTTCGCACCCACCGCAGTGTGTGTTGAACAAAGAATTCTCCCCTTTTGATATAGGAAAGCCTCAGCACTCAGAGAGGTTAAGTGATGCTCACAGGGGTTAAGTTATTTGCCCAAAGGCCCTCAGCTGGGGAGTGGTGGAGTCAGGTCGGCATCCCCTGCACGCAGACGCGGGGTCTCCACGACTCAGAGCCTGATGGGCCCACTTGAGGACAGCACAGCCTTGTGCCCAGGGCCTCTGCTGGGTCATGATCCTGAGGGAAGGGAGAGCTCGGAGGGGCCCTTTAAACAGTCGGTCCAGGTGCTTCTCGGGCCTCCCCTGGAGATGAGCGCGGGGACGGGGAGAGACGAGGAAGAGCCAGGTGGGGGGTGTGGGTCCGCCCTTCACATTGGCCTGATCGCTGTCTGCCGGCACGGTGGGTGCTGGCGAGGCGTCTGCTGTTAGTTTGGATTTGGGTGCATGTGTATGTGTCAAACACTTGTACGTATTTTTAACCTTTATTATCAAAGTTTCACACATTCATGAAAGCAGAGCACATAATACAGTGACACTGCCCCGCCCCCCCATGTACCCAGCAAGGATGCACATCAACTGATGCATGGCTTCCCACGTTCTGGATTCTGCCAAGTGCAACCCTGGGTGTCATTTAACATTTTCCCTAGTCCTGTATTTCCTGTAAACTGGAAACTTGATTGGGCTCATATATATATATATACACACACACACACACATATATATATGTATGTATATATATAGTTTTTTCTTTTTTTAAAGAATACTTACTTTAGGGCTTCCCTGGTGGCGCAGTGGTTGAGAGTCCGCCTGCCGATGCAGGGGACGGGGGTTCGTGCCCCGGTCCGGGAGGATCCCACATGCCGCGGAGCGGCTGGGCCCGTGAGCCATGGCCACTGAGCCTGCACATCCGGAGCCTGTGCTCCGCAACGGGAGAGGCCACAGCAGTGAGAGGCCCGCGTACCAAAAAAAAAAAAGAATACTTACTTTACAGGAGGTGGTGTTATTTCCATCAAGAGCACACAGTGTTGTGAGCGTTTTAAAGCATAACATATCTGAAAGTAGACCAGTGTTATCACACACATCTGAAAAAAGTGAAAACGTCACTTACCCAATAGATGCTAACTGGAGAATGCAGCCGTTTACTCTGGGTGGGGTCTTAATACAAGTTAGTGGATGAATTAGATAACAAATAAGAGACTGTAAGAACACTGCTCGGTGATTGGCCTCCTGAAGTAAGAGGATTCCAGAGCTGGGTGCTTGTCTTACTTCAACGTGGCTGCCTGCTCAGCAGGACCGGATGTCAATATTTGGTGACATTCTGGGACATGTGATGGGTGTGTCAGTAGGAATCAGGACCAGCTTTTTCAAGGAGTCATACGTGGCTTCCGTTCTACAACAAGAATTTGGAAAGTGTAGGAAGAGTCCCCAGCTTCAACATTAAGTAGAACAGGTGCTTCCAACCTTTGCTTTCAGTTCAGAGGGGGTGGTGGAGTGGAGGGTGAAGGAGTGACAGTGTGAAACGTCTGTGAGTTGGGACCCTGTTGGTGGATAAGAACAGCAATAGAAGGTTCCACAGAAGGTGGTAGAGCCAGAGTTGGGATGGCAGCTCATGGCACTGTCTTGACCCCGACAGTCACATGCCCTCGAGTGAGCCTTCACTTCTGTCTCCAAATTGGGAGACCCCGTTCGTCTCCAGCCGACATTGTGATTTCCTAGAACACGGAGGCTTTATAGATCCTCCATCTTGGAGGCCTTTTTATTATTATTTTTTGTCTTTGTTGGCCTGGCCTCCCCAGTGAAAGGATTCTTTTGAACTCCGTGAAGCATCATGATAGACCCATCGTGGGGGCTTCGCATTCCTCGCTCGTGTAAACCGAGGCGTGAGTTCTGCCTGTGAAGTTGTTTAGGAACTTCGGAAGAAAGTTGCTGGAGAATTTCGTTGCAAGATGCCAAAGTACTAAAAAGAAATAAAAAAAAAAAATCAGAAAGCAGAAAGTCCCGCTGAAAATCCTTTTTGAGTTTCACTCCAACAGAGCGGCCCTCTAGGTCTCAGGACTGGCCAAGCAATAAAGATAAAAGCACTCCCTCTTCTTGGAAGGGCTTATCTGTGTCAGGTTTGGGGAAAAGCCGCCTCCCAGGAAGACGCCCCTGTTGGCGTCCTCACCGTGGACTTTACCAGGGCCCGTGTCCCCAGGTTCGTGACGTCAGTTCCCCTGTTCCCGTGGGGAGGGGCAGCGTTGGGTCGTTGAAGGGAGCACGCCCTGGAGGGGGCAGGAAGCATTTGCCGGGAGTCGGGCGCCAGCCAGGGCCCCTCCCCAGGCCCTCTGCACTTGAGATAGCTCAGGGAAACTTTCTCATTATCACTGTGACCTCCAGGGCCCCCTGGCTGCCAGTTAATCATTACCCGGCCGGGGCTGTATTCCTGGGCCTGTTTCTGCAGCCGGCTGGGTTTATTACTGGCCAAGGGGCCTTGGCGGGAGTCAGGACACAGGCCCCACTTGGGAAACTGGGTTGTCTGGGTGGTTCGTAGCCTCTCCCTCGAGCTGCCGAGAGGCCCTGAGCACCCCGTGTCCCGTCCCGGAGAAAGCCTGAGGTGAAGGTGGGGCACAGGAAGCCCAGGCAGAGAGTAGAAGCCTCCGAGCTGGAAGGCCAAGAGGCCAGGATGAGTCACGGCCGTGCACCTGGGGGGCTCTGCTCAGGGTCCAGGCAGCTGGGCCCCACTGGGCTTCCTGTTCTGAAACCCTCTCTTCCTCATGGAATCCTCCTCCTTCTCCTCTATGTGTCCTCAGGGGAGCTGAGACCAGCCAGAGGTGGTCGAGGCACCTATTGCAAAAGCAGGTCGACTTTCCCCAGTAGCATCTCCCAGCTTTCTTGATGAACATAACTAAGTCCTTAGTAATTAAAGAACATTGGGGGTGAAGGATCCGTCCCAGGGCCATCTGCCCAAGTGATGCCCCCTGAACGAGTCAGGTTTTACAGGAACGCCTGGCCCTGACCAAGTACAAAACCTGCAGTGTCCCCATCTCTCCCATCAGCTGGTGCCCGTTAGCCACAGGGATGCTGCCCGTCTCTGCACCCCACTCTCTGTCTGCTTTCTCACCTCCTCCCCTCACCAGCCACCTCCTAGACCCTGGCCCTCCAGCCAGTGGCCTTCCCTAGACTGCCCGTCTTACTCATGGCCTAAAACGCCTAACCTTCCTCAGAGCTGTTGAGTGGCATCTGTTCCCATCGGCCGTGAGAGCCGGGTCTGCACTGTAGTCCGCGCTCTGTTTGATCGAGTTGATTGGGTGATCTCCCTGGGGTTAGTGCCCGAGGCCGGGCCTGGGCTCCCCTTTCCTCTGTATCATCCAGGGAGCACCGGGCCCTTCTCCAAACACAGGGACGTCACAGTGGGTGTGTGACACTGGGCTCTCAGCAGCCCTGGACCACATCTGTGTCCCTGGGAGATCTGGCTGGGTTGGGCTTGGTACTAGTACAGTGCAAGAGGGGACTTGAGATTCAGGGGGAGCCTGGGGCTTGGGCCCACGGAGACTCACAGCCCGTCCACCGCTGTCAGCCGGGAAGAGGGTGGTGGTGATGGCAGCAGCCTCCCCTAGAGAGGGGCTTAGACATAGGCTTGACCAGAAGACCCTTCCCCCTTGCACCCCCGAGGTCATTTGGCGGCGGACCTCTGGTTTGCGCAGAGCACAGGTACCATTGCGAGGTGGTCACCTGACCTAGTGAGTGGCCTTCTCTGACACTGCCTTGTGCCCCCTTCCTCCTGGCCCTCGTTTCTGAGTTTGTGCGACAGGAGAATTTGTCACTACAGACGAAGCCTTATTCCTCCCTTCTATTACATAGTTGATAGCATTAGTTTCCTCTGTGATTTCTTTTATTACCCTCAATTTTTATTAATCCCGTGGCTGCAGGTGATAACGACCTCATAAAATAATAACTGGGTGAACTATTGCTGGGAGGCCCGTTCTGATGAGTTAGATAACGTCTCTTTGCCCCCCCCGGAGGGGGCTGCTGGGCACAGGGCAGGGGCTCATCAACGCGTTAGCATTGCTTCCAGGATTTACGATGATGGGTCCTCTCCTGCGACTGGCTTGCCCCGTGCTGAGAGCAGAGAAGGCCTCTCTGAGACCCATAAACCTCACAGTCGAGGGCTGTGATGCCAGTACCGCCAATGGGAAAGAAACAGAGGCGGAGCGGCCCCAAAGGTGCAGTGCATCCTGGTTTCCCAGGGGGGAATCTGGATGCATTCAGCTGAGGAACTGCTGGGGCCAGTTTGACTAATCGACCACTCAAGACAGCCTGAGAAGGGGAGATAGCGCCTCACTGCGAGGTTAGCTGTTCTACCTGGGAAGCTCCAGATTTTCCTTAGAACCCACCTTATCCCATCACTGTCCTTGTATGCGTACAGAATGGTCTTTTCTTTAGCATCCCGCCCGCCACCACTGGCCTCACTGCCGCCTGCCCGGCAGCCCCAGCGTGTGTCCTTCAGAGCGAAAGGGCTTGAGGGGCACCTCCTGGGTGCGGACAGCTCATCCCAGCAGCCGGAGCAAGAGCTGAATCTTTCATGCTCCAGTGTATATTGTTTGCAGCCGAGGGGCAGGGAACAGACAGCACATGTTGGATCTTCGTGCTGGGGGTGCCGTCCCAGCCAGCCCCTCTGCTGCATGAGGCCACCGCGCCTGACCCTGATGCCCCGTCCTCCCCCAGGGTCAGAGGTCACACATTGACCGCCCGGGGCTGGAGGACCAGGGCCTCTGGGGCAGGCCGAGGGCTGGGACACTCCCCGGCCTTCACTTTTCAGCGGGTTTGGCCCGAGCACAGGACGAGGCGGCCGGCCTGGGGGAGCTGGAAGAAAGGCGGGGTCACAGCCACGTCCCCGCACCTGCCCCGAGCGGGGCTCAGTGGTTACGCATTAACAGGGGGCCGGCCGCGTGGCGGGCCCAGGGCTGCCGTCGAAAGCCGCGCGGGTGTGTTTACAGCCAGCAGCCTTCCAATAAACGACCTCTCCTGCCACACACGCGCCCGCCCCCCCTTTTCCTGTCAGCCTTGTCACCAAGCTGAGATGACAGGTGAGCAAACAGCAGGGGCGATGGGCCAGGAAAATCCCTGTGCCTCCGCAGGGCCACAAAGCTCCCTGCACCTGACCTGGGCTGCTTTATCGCCTGGGAACAGTCTGTGCAGATAAAGATGGGGGGGGGTGGGCCGATCCTGGAGATGGGGGCCCAGGAGGGGACGGAGGAGGGGTGCAGGGGAGGGTGGCCGCGGAGGAGGGACACACTTCATCTCTCCGCCAAGGAGCCTTTGAGTTTCTTTTTTTTCAGTTTTTAAATTTTTTATTGGAGAAGAGCTGATTTACAATGTTGTGTTAGTTTCAGGTGTGGAGCAAAGTGATTATACACATACAGTTATACACATCCACGTATCCACTCTTGTTTAGATTCTTCTACCACATAGGCCATTACAGAGCACTGAGTAGAGTTCCCTGCGCTCTACAGCAGGTCCTTACCTATTTTATATATAGTAGTGTGTGTATGTCCATCCTAATCTCCCAGTTTATCCCCCCCCATCCCCTGGTAAACATAAGTTTGTTTTCTACATCTGTGACTTTACTTCTATTTTGTAACGAAGTTCATTTGTACCCTTTTTTTAGATTCCACACATAAGCGGTATCATATGATGTTTGTCTTTCTGTGTCTGACTTACTTCACTTAGTATGACAATCTCTAAGTCCATCCATGTTGCCGCAAACGGCATAATTTGTTCTTTTTTGTGGCTGAGTAACATTCCACTGTATACATATATGTACCACATCATCTTTATCCATTCCTCTGTCAGTGGACACTTAGGTAGCTTCCGTGTCTTGGCTATTGTGAATAGTGCTGCGGTGAACATGGGGGTGCACGTGTCCTTTTGAATTACGGTTTTCTCTGGGTATACGTGTGCCCAGGAGTGGTTTCTTGCACTGAGATGCCGAGAGGCACTGGGGAGGAGCGTCTGTAAGGGCCCAGGGGGAGTGTGGTGACAGGGGGCTTGGTGAATCTGAACCTCTGCAGTCGCGTGGGTGTTTGCTGTGGACGCTGCCTGAGGGGCAGCTGAGACTGGAGGCTCGTGTCAGAGCACGTCTGGGCCCTCAGACGCCCAGGGCGAGCGAGACCTGGAACTCCCGCCCCGTCGCCCCAGCCTGCTGCAGTTTCAGAATTCTGGGCCGTGAGATGAGGGAAGGGCACATCAAGTCCTAAAACAAACCATGGCAAGTTTGGAGACCCCCAGAAGAGCCCCCTTGGTTCTCGGCCATAAATACGCACGAGGCATAGAGGTGGAGACGCGTCCATGTTTGTCCATGTCTGCCCTCCGTGTGTCCCTTCTGCCCGCTCCTCTGCTCCTCTGTCCCTTCCTCCTTCCCTGCTACCTTCTCTCCTCCTTTCCACATGTCTCTATTGAGCACCAGCTGTGTGCAAGGCTTTGCGTGAGCAGCAGGGAACGCAGAGAGGAGTGAGCACGGCCCCTGCCTTGGGCGGCTCCCAGCCCAGACGGGCTGCCCCGATCCACGGGGGCCTGTGGGGTTTGGGGAAGGCGCCCCTCTGGGCAGACACAGCCTGTGGGCACAGGGCTGGGGGGACCAGTGGCACTCCATACCAACGAGGAAAGGACCCCCTTCCTCGGGGCAGCAGCTCCCCTGCCTAGGGCACAAGCAGGGTGCGGGCGGGTGGCTGGGAAAGGTGGCCAGGCATCCCCTCAGGGCACAGGGAGAGCGTGCTGAACTTCCTCCCTGGCGTGCACCTAGCAGCCCACTGTGTCTGAAGGTGTCAGGATACCACATCCAAACTTAAAGGAAATTGTGATAAAATACATATAACGTCAAATTTACCATCTTAACCATTTTTAAGTGTACAGTTCAGCAGTGTTAAGTACATTCACGTTGTCGTGCCACCACCTCCAGAATCTGTCCGTCGTGTAAGACTGAAACTCTGTCCCCCCTGAACACGAGCTCCCCACTCCCAGCCCACCCCCCATCTCCCAGCCACCGGCCCACCGGTCTGCCTTCTGTCTCCATGAGTCGGACTGCTCAAGGGACCTCATCCCAGTGGAATTGTCAGTACTCGTCTTTTTGTCACTGGCTTACTTCACTGAGTATAATGTCACTGTCACGCATGTTGTAGCCTATGTCAGGATTCCCTGCCTTTTGAAGGCTGAATACTATTCCATTGTATGGACGCAGCACATTCTGTCCATTTGTCTGGTGATGGACACTGGGTTACTTCTACCTTTTGGCTACTGTGAATAGTGCAGCTCTGAACACAGGTGTACAGATACTCAACATCAACATCCGAACCTTTAAACGGTTTGGGAGTTTTCAACGTCTGCTGGGTGAGGGACTCCCACACTGGCCTGGAAGGAAGGCTGGGTGCCAGGATGCTCGGAGGCCGCCCTGGGGTGCATGACGTCTGGTGGAAGAGGAGAGACAGCGCACAGGCGAGCGTGGCCAGCCCTCGCCTGCCCCCCACCGATCTGCACAGAGGAACATGCCATAACATCATGGCGAGTTTGCCCACCTTGACCTTGGCCTGGGATTGTTGGGCTGGGGTCTTTTTTGCCGTTAACTAGGGCGTCCCTGTGCCCTGGTCTTCCTGGGACAGCCCCACATAACCTGTTATAACAGCCCGTCCCTCCCTCTCATCCCATCCCTGCCTCTGACCTGCCGTCCCCCTCGCTCTGCCTCCCCTCTTCAGCCCGTTCAGTCGGGTCCAAGCAGAGTCAGGCTCGGAGCCTCCGAGACGAGGTTCACACCCACTAGCTGTGCTTGGAAAACCCTGTGTGTTGCCAGACCTCGGTTGCCTTGCCAGTGAAATGGGGCTGATAATCACATCCACTTTATGTGTTGTGTGTGTGTGTGTGTGTGTGTGTGTGTGTGTGTGTGTGTGTGTGTGTGAGAGAGAGTGTGTGATAACTAAATGGGCAATACTGTAAGAAAGAGAGTTGGCAGTTTGCAAGGGATGGAGGTGGGAGATGTCAGCATGGACTATAGGAGCGGGAAGCGCCGACCTTCAGGGCAAAACCCAGGCTTCACACAGTCTCCTGTGGACGCGAAAAGCGCATGAACATTACAGGCTACTTATTCTGAGCGCTAATAGGGAAAAATGCTGGCAACATCTCAAAATAATGATGATGGCAGCTAACAGTTGTTGAGGGTTTCCAAATGCCACCCTTGCACCGTCTCGTCTGTTCCTTACCGCAATCCAGCGAGAACCCCGATTTCGTCATCCTGATTTCATAGATGAGAAAACCGAGCACAGGGTTTGGCGCCCAAGGTCACAGGAGTAGGAGGTGTGAGAGCTGGGCGTGGAGTCTGAGCGGTCGGTCGACAGGGAGCTTGTATCCTTGACCGGCGTACCGCCCTGCCCCTTGACTTCCGGGAGATGCTGGGGCCTGTCCCACAGGGTGGGGCACAGAGCCCCCCCATCTCTCTCCCACAGCCCTCCTGACAGCCAGCCCCCTCCTCTCCCCGAGGCCACGGTTCAGGGCCCCGGAACGCCGTGGCCTGGAGACAGCATATCTGATGGGGTCTCCAGAAAGGCTACTTGGGCTGAATTCTCCATGAAAATCCAGCTCTGCCCCCTTGGTCCAGAAGCATTTGGGGACACTTCAGCTATGATCCTAAATGACATGGCCTGTTCACTAACGGGGTCCTGTGTCTTACGGGACCGTCAGTTCATTTCTGCCTGCCTCCATGGGTTCCGGCCAGACCACTGTTGACCGGTACTGCTGACCAACACGCTGGGACATCTCAGATGCTGCCGGCTGTGTATCCTTGGTCCCCAGTTCCAGCTGAGCCCCGTCTCTCCTCCTTCTCCTCAGCTAGGCATCCCTAGCCCCAGTGCCTGGGACACTGAAGCCCCCCAGAGCCCAGCTGCCCATGGAGCCCGCCTGCCGGGCGCTGCTCTGGGCACAGAAGCTGAGCACGGGGCTGAGAGGACCACCATGGTTGTCAGCTCCCGGTGCTCGTGCTGGGGCAGGTGCTTACGAGGTTAGTCAAGGTGGCCTCCACCCTCTGGACGCAGAAAACTTGAGAGGAAAACACAGTGGACACACACAACACTCACACCACTCAGGGGCCCACGTGTGAGGATTTACTTTCCATTAAGCAATGAGGCAGGTGTGGACAATGTAGAGGGATGTGGGCTGAGCTCCCCGAAAGGTGAGCGCCAAGGAGGGGGGTGCAGGGGAACATGTCTCCCAACTTGGGAACCTAGGGGAGAGAGGCTTCTGTGCAGGGGGGTAGCTCAACCCTGGGGGGCTTGTCCAGCAGCCCCCCGGAGGATCCGCCTTCTCATTTCTCTTTAGCTGGTCACCTGGTTGGCTAGGGCAGAAGAGAGGAGAGACCTGGAAATCTTCCCCCAATCAATTCAGTTATCCCTTGACGCCTGCAGCATCTGCCGGTCTTGCTTCCATTCACCTACTCATCCTTCCACAGATGCCTGCAGTGTGCAGACAACAACGTCCCCCGCCCCGAAGCATATTCGTCTTCCTGGAAGTTTCCAGTCACTCTCAGTGCATTTCCCTCTCTTGCTCTTGGCTTTCTTTATTTCTAGATTCTTTGAAGACCTCTGGTTTAAGTCACTCACCTGACACCTGCCCAGAAAAGTCAACTAAGAAAATTCCTGGAGAGTGGGAGTCGTGAGGACTCAGTCTACTTCTGCTAAACTCAGAGGACTCAGTTTCCCAGAAAACAAAACAGAAGTTAAAATAAATATTAACGAAGTTATGTTTTGTGGTGTGCCATGAAAATGCTACTCTTCTCTTGGCTAAACTCAACCACAGAATATTAGTTTACTTTGTGGCATCGAATGATTCTATTTCTCCGTGACTGAATTTTTATGGTCACCCTGGCCCCTGCCCATATCAGCGCAGAGAATTTCGGGCAGGGGAGGGGAGGTGCTTTGTCCCTTATGGGTAAGGCTCCGAACAAATTCTGCTAATCTCAGGGTTTGGTGAAACTCTTTGCTCAGGAACTTTATGGCCAGTGGGAATTGATGGTTTGTGTTTGCTCTTCAAATAAAGGAACCTTGGAGGCAGAGAAGGGCATTTTCAGCGGAGCTGCTGAGTTTTGAAATCTTGAGCCCTCTCCCTTATCAGGCCTGTTTATTACAGGTTTCATAAATGTTTTATGAGGGAATGGCGAGGCCCTGCCGACTAGGGGTGGTGGCAGCTGTCTCCAACTTTCCACATTGTTGACAGGATCAAAGGACAGATCTACCACCTGATAAGATTGAGCGGATAAGATAGGGCGGAATCCCAAACTGACTTCTTGCCTCCACGCGCATGGCAAACAAATGCGCTTGAAAGGGTACCTTTTTCTTTCCCTGCCTGGAGCCCTTTGTTTCCTGCATCATTTGTGGGACCAGCTGTACCTCCCAAGCAGCTCGTGTCCCAGTCACTGTTCAAACCCAAAACGATTTCTCTTTAACGTTCTTAGAATTTTTAATAATGTTTATTTTACAGATTGAAAATTGTCTGAGTGCTTTCGTCCGCACTCTGTTCATATGAGTGACACAAATTTTAAAATACGTGCAGTGGAAAAGGGGGAAAATGTATGCATGGAAACAATTTATGGCCAAATCAATCATCTCTAGTATATTTATATTTTCACGTAGAGGAATTGTATTGACTTTGTTTCCAGCCACTGTTGACATTTTACTACAATCGCCTTGACGATCTTTGAGAATGGTCTTTTCATCTCGTTATTACTGGAAATTGGAAACTTCCTTTTATCACTAGAAATCTCTCTCTCTCTCTCTCTCTCTCTCTGTTTTTCTTGAGGCAGAGGGGAGGATTCTTTGCTGCATCAAAAGAGGTTTCTCTGATTTTCCAGAAGTGTCCTCGCCTTCTCTGCAGAGACCTGGCCCTCTGCTCCTGGCTACGCTCTTGGTGTCGGGCCAGATGGATGGACCTGAGGCATCTGCCTATCTCAGGATTGACTCTGAGAATATCAGCAATGTTCCGGTGGTAACGCACACACGCAGGTAATTCTTCACAGCTGCCAGAGTGTGTCCACAGCAGCAGATGAAGGGACTGCTTTATAATCCGCGGTGTTCTAGAAAGGTTGGAAAGCGGATCCTGAGAAAACCTGTGAAGACAGCTCTGCTCACCTGGATTGGTGTTTCCGTCCTTCTAAGCTCCCTTTGCCCTGAGCCCCCCGATTTTTCTCTGCCGGGGTGCCCTCCCCCCCGACTCCTCCACAGCGCTGCCTCTTCTCCTTTTATCTCTCTTTCCAATGCACCTGCTGTGTGTCCCGAGGCCTCTTGGAAAGCAAGCTGATGAACAAATCCCATTAAGGCGAGCCTGCTGGCCGGGCCTCTGGTCTGTCGTGCACCGCCCCTCCCTCAGTGTGCAGTTTGGAAGAGCGCCGGACACCGGTGGTGAGATTAGCTGTTTCCTCCGTTAGGATCCCTCCACGTGCCCTCGCGCCCCGGCACGTTGATCCGGACCTTTGCTCTGTAAGCCGCGGTTGTCTTCTGAGCTTCTGAGCCCTTCGGCTCACCCTCCTGCACCTGGATGCAGGTACCGGTGCTCATGCCGGGACGGCTCCGGGGTCGAGAGAGCGGCCTTCCCCAGCTCTGGGCACGAGCTCGGGCCAGGGCCCCGTCGTCTTCTGAGTCGCCTTTGGGAGGGTGAAAGCCACACCCATGTTCCGTAAATGCTTCTCAGGTGGCGTGGGACCGTCATGGGGACTGAAGGACCAGCCTTGGGTTGGGCCAGGCCTGAAAAGAGTGAGAAGAAGACACCCGGCAGAGGATTTTGGAAAATAAAAAGGAAAGATGGTTTTAAAAGACCCGTGTGTAAGTTCAGAAGCAGCAGTGTGTGCCTGGGGTAGACTTAATTCACTCTCACGGGGCAGCCTCTTCTCCACAGCCCTGCACTTAGCACTGACCCAGAAAGAAGCCCATCGGAGCCCAGCCCCTTTACCTGTAGCCCATGCAGCAAAAGAGGCCTCCGGAGACGGCGCTGGGCGCCCCTCATCTCCTTGGGAACGAGGAGCGGGCACGGTGTATAGGGTATATATATCTAGCTGTTCAAATGCAGACTCCTGGTCAGCAGGATGCTAAGGTGGCCTGGAATCTACATTTGCGCCCAGGTGCCCTGCTGGGCACTGATGCAGGATGCGGCTCACCTTGCAAAGGCTGACCTGGCTCGACAGACGAGCCCTGAGAGAGGGGAGGGGAGGGAGCCGTCTTCCAGTCATTCCTCTGCAGTGTGACCTTGGACCAGTCTCCCTGCCTGGATGGGCTACAGGGTCCTCCAGCTTCCTCAGCTCCCACAACACGCCGTCCACACCAGCTTCAAAACTGGGGGAGTCTAGGTTAGTATCTAGGCATTTCGCTTGGCTCAGATCTGGGCAACTTCAGGGCTCTGAAGGGGATCGTACCTTTATACTTTGATCCAGAAGGCCGTGTTGGCAGAGGGCTGGCTCTGCCCCATCCCCGTGGGTTCAGATGCCTGTCTGAGCCTGGGGCCCTGCAGCCAGCAGGCCAGTCGGCCACCCTGCCCACATGACCATTACCCGAGCCGTGCAGCTGTGCCCTCACACCTCATGAGCAGCGCTGGGATTAGGCCACCTCTCATTCACTACAGCTGTGTGACCTTGGGTCCCTTCACGCCTCCTAGCCCCAGTTTCCGCTTCATTTAAATGGGGATAATGATAAAAGGACCTTTCTGGTAGGATTTTGTCGGGGGGTTATTTAAAGGAGTTAATACGCACGAGATGCTTATCCTGGTGCCTGGTACATAGTGAGTAACCGTTAGGTGACATTGTTGCTGTTGCCATTGTTATATCACTTTACGGTTTACAAAGAGCTTTCGGAAAAATTACAGGTTTGTGTGATTTTCATGAAGACTCTTGGAGAAGGCAAGTGATGCCATCATGCAGATCAAATAATCGCGACTCAGAGAAGTTTCGGGAGTTTCTTTCTTCGGCCACCACACCAGGGGTGGTCTCTGATTCACAAGGATAGTATCTAATTTGTGGTTGGTAGGGTCTCCTGTTTTGAAAGGATTGGGGTTTGTGTTTGTGGAGTGCTTTGGGGAGGGGTCGTGGTGACCGGCAGGCTGGCTGGCGGGGTTGCTGCATGCTGGGCGACCAACACCCTCTCCCCTCACTCTGTCCCCACGTCCCCAGCCTCCGTTCCGTTTGGATCAGGATGCGGGCGGACCAGCAGAACCAAGGACCACGAGGCCTGGTTGTGGGTCTGGACTACAAGCTCCGCGCTGGGAGCTCAGTGTCCAGAGTCTGGAGCCAGTGCTTCCCCGACCGGAGCTCCAGCCTGGGCCCAGCGGTCGTGGCGTGCCCGGGGCGTGGCGTGGAGATCGCCTGGAGAGACAGGTGGCTTCCCAGCACGGTGCGGCCGTGAGACAGCCTCCCCGGTGCTTCAGGCAGGCACGGCCCTGGGGAGGCTCTAGGGGCAGAGAGGTGGGCACAGGCCTTCCCTGCTTTCTGTCCAGAACTGGCCGGCGCCTCTGACGAGTGCCATCCGTCCCGCAGAGAGCCTCTGCTTGAAAGCACTGCTGTGTTTGCCTGGTGGCCTTAGTTCTCAGCAAGTCAGGCCGGGAAGCACCAAAGGGTGTGATGCCACGTTCTGGACAGAGAAAACCTAAACCAACCACCACTCGGCGGGCACTGGGGAAACCTCAGCCTGACAGCAAAGCAAGTGAATGAGAATGAGTGACACCAGGCTGCTGGGTGCGGGCAGCGGTCCTTGTGGGGGTGTTGGGTGCATGGGCACCATATTGGCCCGAGAGCCCTCCGGTGGGGCTAGGTCATCGGCTCGAGACAATCCAGGAGGCAGTGTCCAAGTCCGGTGTTCCCGGCTCCTCTGTCCTTCTCGCCCCTGCAAAGCGCAGAGTGCAGGTTCCTGCAAGGGCTTCTAGAAGACTGTCTCCTTGTTGGAGGCCAAGCGGGCGCGGGGAGCTTGTGGGCAGAGCAGTACGGGCCATGGGCCACGGGCATCCCAGACCTGCCCTCGGCCAAGGAGGCAGCAGTGCCTGCCGATGGCTGGATGGCCTCCACCTCGGCCCCTGTGGCCCCGGCTTTTTATGGTCAAGTCCGAGGAGGGGGCTGGCCTCGGATTGGAGCGGGGTGGCGTTAAGGGAGAAGGCAGCTTTTATTATCCGCGCAAGTGTTTCCGAAACATTATCAACTCAGATTATTGGCCACAAATTTTCACCCGAAATCAGAGAGTAATAGGCTTTTACGGTGCAGTAAAAAGCGTATTCGCCGGTTCTAGGGTTGTCTCACTAGCTGTTTACTCCACCGTTTTATCAATATTGCCATAATTTGACACTTGTGAATAGAGGAAGATTGTAAAGTGCCCGTAGATCCTGTAAAGCGTGCTAAATAGAGATTAGTGTTACTCCTAAGTTTAAGCCCAGTGAAAGATAATCCAATTGATGGATGTGGCTGTAAATCTCCCTTTTATCAACTGCTCGCCCTCGTGCGGGCCGTCTGGAGCCTTATTAGTTTACAGCATCATTAATGCTCTGGCAGAATCAGCACTGGAAGCGGATGCTGCTGGCTGCAGCGTGGGGAGCCACCACGAGCCGTGAGCTACGCCCCCAAGTCTGCACGGCCTCTCCCTCCCTTCCCCTCTCGACGGCAGCCCTGGCCGTGACTCGCATCTCCCTGCTGGGGCTGCCGGGTGCCGAGGGGCCAGCCCGCGCCCACCCGGGCATCCCTCCGGCCCCTCGCCCCTTCCGGCCCTCTGGCTCTTTGGGGTGGGCCCTGGGCATCTTCAGTGGCTGCCACTTCTGGTACTCTTCCACGCAGCACTCTACTAGAAACTCCTCTGGGGCCTCTGCCGTCTGCACAGACGGTGTCACATGTGGCCAAATACTGCTGCTTCTGGGGAAGATAAAAATGGCCCAACCACAATCCAGTGGAGGCAGCGGAAAGGCAGACATACTGTTAGCAGGTGTCGCACCGAGAGGGGGTCCCTGGACTGCCTGGATCTGAGCGGCTCAGTCCTAGCCAGGAAGCTCCCTTCACAGAAAGGGCCAGTTGAAGTCTTTTCTGCCTTTGTCGAGGCTGCGGTGGCGCAGGGGCTGAGCCGGGTGGGTTGACGCTGAGGCAGCAGGGCCGCAGGGCCGTTTCTCTTGGAGGATGTGTCTCTGGGGCTCCCATCCTAAGGGACAACAAGCAGGGCTCCCCCATTTCCAGCCCACCCTCTCCTCACTTCCACCAGCTGTTCTGAGCCTCGGCCAAGGCCTGGGCCAAGCCTGTGGGCCCAGGACCTGCTCTGGTCAGGGGCACAGCTCCCAAACATGGAGCCCGTGTGTCCATCGAAGCTGGCCCGTCCTCCATCTGGTCCCTTCTCTCCAGGGCCACTGGGAAGAAGCGACTTGCGCACCTGCCGCCGCTGTGCACGGACCGTTGTCGGGTGGGCTTTGTGTCTCTGGCCTGACTCCGGTCTGGCTGCCACCTTGGGGCTCCAGGTACCACCCAGAGTCAGGTGGTGGCTCCCTGAGGTGTTAGTCCCCCTGGCCTCGCAGTGGCCCAGTCTGGCCTAAAAAGGGATTTCCTTCTATAATGGCAGTAGTTTTTCAATCCCAGCTGACCAGCACCTCATTGTTGATGCAGCAGAGAGCCTGGCGGCCAACCGTCTTCTGTGCACCTGCTCTCGACCTTGGCGGTGACCCTGAATCGGGTAACTGGGTTCAGGGCCTTCTGCCTGGCCTGGTGACGGAGCTGTGTTCTTAGGCCACTGGGCGAGCCTTGATCTTTGGCTGGCCTTGACCGGAGAGACTGGGACACAGAGAACAAGGAAATAGTTCTGCAGAAGACTCACCTGGGAGAGACCGGCTTGGCCACAGCAGATAAACACAATTTTTTTTTTCTCCTTTTTATTGCTTAAAGCTAAGCTATATGTACCTTAGTTGGAATTAGCAGAGGCTAAAAGTTCAGGAGATAAGGAGCCTCTCCTTGGCAGGAGTGATCGGCAGGTCCAGCAGCTGGGGCTCGGTCCAGGGGCCTTGTCACCTTTTGAACTAGGGGCCCGGTTCCCCGTCTGTTTCACAGTCTCAGCAGCAGGGAACTTGAACAGAGATGCTGGACCTTGTCACCCGGGCTCCACCTCAGTGTACAGTACGGATGTGATTTTTGGTCCCTGATTCCAAGACGGGCTGGGCCACCAGAGGGGTTGCAGGGTCCTGTGGGCTGCCGGGCCTCAGGCCTGCCTGCAGGGAGCTCAGAACCCACAGTGAGGCCTAACAGCAAACTTGTAAAGCCCGCCTGCTCATGTGGCCTCAGGGCAGAGGAATTCTGAGCACTTGGGATCTCCTGGGGCGCTTGTTAACATGCTGTTCCTGGGGCCCCTCCCAGGCCGCTGTGCGGGCACTCAAGTTCGGGAACTACTGCCCTCGGCCTTGATAGCCCACCCTGGTCTCCGCGTAGAAGAATCGCACTTGTCACCCTGTCCCGAGAGGCCGGTGAAGGCGGAAGAGCTTCCTTCTGTACACAAATGACCGCCGTTGGCGAGGGCACCATCGGGGTCCCGTGAAGGAGCAGCTGGCCCTTCTGCCCGCTCCGGACGTTTGGGTATGTTGCTGTGACATAAGCACACGGCAAGGAAAACGTCCTCAAGAAAGAAGTGGGTACCATTCGCACAGCAAGTCTGTTCTCAAAATGATTTCTCTGGTTCGGAGTCCACTTATTTGCCACGTCATTTTGTAAGTGTTTGCTAAGTGACTGTGTGTCAAGCACTCCTGGGCTCCCAGAGGGTGGAGGAGACGTGTGAGCACGGCACTAAACGTGGCGACAGACGGCACAGGGCCCAGACCCAGGCCCGCTGCAGGGGGTGTGTGTGTGCGCGCGCGCGCACGTGAGCCGCCTGGACACACAAACCCACCAGACTTGCTCCCAGCCCTGGTCATATCTCTGAACTCCCAGCCTGCTGAGCTGAAAGTTCTCACTTTGGGAAACTACAGCCTTTAATTAGCGTCTGACAAACATTTTTTTCTCTCGAAGGCTGTTTTTCAGTTCAGTTGAATATATGCCACATTTGATATGATATCTTTAAGTGTCACCTTATATTGGGGGATGGGAGAAAGAAAGAAGAACAAAAGGGAAAAGAAAAAAAGAAAAAACAAGAATAATAACAGCAAACAAAACACCCGATGCTGTAACCCAAGTAAAACCCTAAGGAGGGGCTTCCCTGGTGGTGCAGTGGTTGAGAGTCCGTCTGCCGATGCAGGGGACGCGGGTTCGTGCCCCGGTCCGGGAAGATCCCACATGCTGCGGAGAGGCTGGGCCCGTGAGCCATGGCCACTGAGCCTGTGCTCCGCAACGGGAGAGGCCACAACAGTGAGAGGCCCGCGTACCACAAAAAAACAAAAACAAAAACACCCTAAGGAGATGAGGGCTGAGCTGTGACGCTTCTGCTCTGCTGCCGCTAATAAACCCGCCTATCTTGAAGAGTAAACACCACATTGTTTTGCCAACTATTAGCTTTTTACTACTCGCCAATAAAGCGAGCAGTTATTCATTTCAAATAATATTCCACTCATTGTTTCCTAAAGATTAGCAATGCAAAGAGATGTCAACAATTTTCACTCTTTAAGTGTGATAGGCTTTTATAGCGCAGTATAAAGATATCGCAGGGAAAGGCTGCAATCCTAGCAGCTCGATTTTTCTTTTATCTGTCAGTATAGCCCCAATTTGACACTTGCGAGCACAGGAAGCTTGTAAAGGGCCCGCAGACCCCATAAAGCTGGCAACACTCGGGTTAGCCTTGCAGGTCTCTTAAGGCACCGTAAAGCGATAATTTAATTAACTAACGGGGCTGGACGCAGGGAGCTTTATCGAATTAGTGCTCTTCTCCCGGCCTGGTAATTCCGCTGCTGCTCTGTACAGATTAGCAAGAGCCTGGGAGAAGCGTTTTGTACAGGCATCCCCTGGCCTCCCGTTGGCTTCTGTTTGAAGTGTTTCTGTAGAGTTGTGACATCGCTGTTGTTCCCAGAGAAAAATACAATAGTTTATTGGAGCTAGTTTTGAGTATTTTCATAGAAGCTGCAAACGCTTCCTCCTTAGGTGTTTAATGGGACGTCCATGCATCCTTTAATAATATAAATTCTCGCTGGCATTGTGTCTGTGTGGGCGCGTCTATGCGCGCGCGTGTGTGTGACATGTGTGTGTGCGTGCATGTGTGCGCACGTGTGGGTCTTTTGACTCTGCATACGAGCGTCACCTCCCCCCTGGCTCCCGTGGCTGTGGACAGGCCGGGTGATGGTGGGAGCCCCGGGGACCACGGGGGCGCTTGGGCGGGTTCGGGCTGCTCTCCTGCTCTCGGGACAGCCCTTTGCTAGCAGCCCTGTCACCGGGATTCTAGACACTTCTTTGGAGCCTGTCCTCTGGATCGGCTGTCCTATAGGCCGTCCAGGCAGTGCTGAGCTCCCTCTGCCGGTGGGCAGCTCTGGGGGCTGGGGGGTCTTCCAGCAGCTCTGCATTCCTGGGGGCCTCGCCCAGGGTAACTGTGATCACCGCAGAGAAATGTCACCCTGACCTTGGGCTCCAGGGGGCCCCCAGGCCTGGAGGCGTCAGTTCACGCTTCTGGGGCTCAGAGACTCTGGGGGTGAGCTCGGCGAGGGCCATCGTGTCCAGATGGGTCCCAGGCCAGCTGGAACCAGTGCGCTCAGCTGAATGTATACTGAGCTGCCGTGTCACCCCAGGGAGGTGACACTGGTCATCATCCAGGGTACCACTCGCAGTGGCTCATTTCCAGATTTCTGTCCGAATGGAAGCTTTCACCACCTTTGGTCCCAAAGCCACTGTCCAACTTGGAATTTTGGTGAGTCCAGTGTCCAGCCAGCTCTCAGCCTCCTGGCTCCCAGCCTCTGAGCCATGGGGCGGCCGGGCTGGGCCAGCAGAGGGCAGAGAGGAGCGGCTCTGGGAGCTCCAGCCCTCCTGAGTCTGTCCACGGCTTCCACCCTCATTCCCGGAGTGACCCTCCCGCTGGGGAACCTCTCAGTGCCCCCTCTGCATCATTCTTAGGGGAGCTCTTGTGAGATACTGCTGCCTGGGCTCTGCTCTACAAGTGTGACCTCTGTTGTTCAGGTTCTTTCTTTCTTCTTTTTTAATGTTTTTGAAAATTCGTAAAAGTAAGCTTTTAAAAAATCGTGGTGAACTATACATGACATAAAACCTACATTTTAATCACTTTTAAGTCGGGTGGCATTAAGTACACATACACGGTTCTACAGCCATCGCCACCATCCATCTCTTGAATTCTTCTGGTCTTGCAAAGCTGGGTCTCTGTCCCCATTGAACAATAACTCCCCTTTCCCCTCCCCCTAGCCTCTGGCACCCACCCTTCTCCTTTCAAGTCTCTATGAATTGACTACTGTAGGGCCTTCGTGTCAGTGGAATCAAACAATATTTGTCCTTTAGTGTCTGACTTATTTTGCCCAGCATGTCTGCAGGGTTCATCCATGTTGTAGCATGTGTCTGAATTTCCTGCCTTTTCAAGGATGAATAATATTCCGTTATATGTCTGTCCCACATTTGTTTATCCATTTATCTATTGATGGACGTTTGGGTTGTTTCCATCTTTTGGCTGTTGTGGGTAACGCTGCTGTGAAGATGGGTGTGCAGATACCTCATTGAGTCCCTGCTTTCAGTCCTGTGTGTGTGTACCTAGAAGTGGATTTGCTGGACCCTGCGGCTTTTCTGTGTGTGACTCAGAGGGACCCACCAGTCTGTCTTCCATGACAGGTGCTCCGTCTTACGTTCCCACCAGCAACTCTCAAGGATTCCAGTTTCTCCACATTTCTCACCAACACTTGTTATTTTCTGTTTGTGTGTTTTAAAATTTTTTTAAAAATTTATTTATTTATTTTATTTATTTTTGGCTGCGTTGGGTCTTCGTTGCTGCCCGGAGGCTTTCTCTAGTTGCGGCGAGCGGGGGCTACCCTTCATTGCGGTGCGCGGGCTTCTCATTGCGGTGGCTTCTCTTGTTGCGGAGCACGGGCTCTAGGCACGCGGGCTTCAGTAGCTGTGGCCCGCTGGCTCAGTAGTTGTGGGTCACGGGCTCTAGAGCACAGGCTCAGTAGTTGTGGCACACGGGCTTAGTTGCTCCGCGGCATGTGGGATCTTCCCGGGCCAGGGCTTGAACCTATGTCCCCTGCATTGGCAGGCGGATTCTCAACCACTGTGCCACCAGGGAAGTCCCGTGTTTTTTAATTGGATAATAACCATCCTAATGGATGTGAGGGGATCTCATTATGATTTTGATTTGCACTGGGAATTAATAATTTAAAAAGATTCTCCAGGCGGTGCCAGTGAGCACCCAGAATGGAGAACCACCAACTACATGACCATCAGCTACTGAGGACACGTTATCTGCCAGGCACTGTTCTAAGTACCCCCTTACCACCCCCGCAAACACTCAGCGAGACAGGAACCGTTCTCCTTCCTACAGATGAGAAAATCCGACACACAGAGGTGAGTGAAGACTGCTCAGCTAGTAGGTGGTGGGACCCGAATTCAAGTCCAGATCTGTGGGCCCCGGAGCCCTTGCCCCTCGGCGACTTTGCTGTTTAGCCCTTGGCTATGAGCTGTTCAGGGAGCCGCCCACTTCAGGAAGTGAAATCGTCAAGGGACACTAGGGTAGCTCCGATTTGCGTGGGGTCCGTCCCGTCTAAAGACAATATCAAAATGAAATCTTTCATTCTTGAAAGGAATATTTTTTTTCTCACCACGTTTTTCAGTAAAGAGGTCTGATAAAGAAGAATTGTTGAATTTAATTTAATTAAAACTTTTTTCTTTTGACTGTGCCCCACAGCTTGTGGGATCTTAGTTCCCCGACCAGGGACCGAACCCGGGTCCCCAGCAGTGAAAGCGCTGAGTCGTAACCACTGGACTGCCAGGGAATTCCCGAGTTGTTTAACTTTAAATAATCATAGTTCTAGTAGTTTAATAGTTACCTGATAGTCATTTATTCAAATAAAACTCAGGCCTACGTGTTTTCAGAGGCAGAAATCCAGAATCCACTTCATTCCATCTCCGGTGCTTATTTACTGAGGGCCTGGAAGGGGGCCGAGTGTGAGAATTGGAGTGAGACAACACTGCCATCTGGTGGGAGATTAAAGTTTGGCTGTGGACACCTGTAGCAGCTTCAGCCTAAAGCTAGATTCCGAAAGGATTTCTGTACCCAGGACTGTCTAGATCCATTCCTGGTCAAGGGGAGGTAAAAAGCCTGCGCTGTCAAGAGCCGTTCATACTGTCGGGCGCCGAGGTCAGAATCGTGCCCCCGAGTGACAGAGACAACGGCAGCTACTCCCGTTGCCACCCTGAGACCCTGCTGTGCAGAGGCGGAGCTGCGGCCGGAGCCCGGCGTTGGCGGGAGGGCTATTTACCCCTCAGCCGTGCGCCCACCCTACCCACAAGGGCAGGCGGGGAAAGCCTGAACCTGGGATTCGCAGCCTAGTGTCTGGAATCTAGAATGGGCAGGAATCTTCCTCCCTCCCTGCCCCCTCCCCTCCTCTTTCCCCTTCATCACCACCTTACTGAAGTATAATTCATATACCAAACAATTCACAGCTTTCAGTGTACAATGCACTGGCTTTTCGTATATTCACAGAGTTGTGCAACCATCACCACAGTCAATTTTAGGACATTCTCTAGATCTAACTGTATATTTACCTTGACCATTGTATGTTTTCATATATCTTAATGTTATGAGTTAGTGTCTTTTCATTTGAGCTTGAAGAACTCCTTTCAGTATTTTTTTGCAAGGCAGGTCAAAGTGGTGATGAACGGCCTCAGCTTTTGTTTGCCTGGGAAAGTCTGTATTCATCCTTCCTTTCCAAGGGATAACTTGGCCGCATAGAGTATTCTCAGCTGGTAGTTTCCTCTTTCAACACTTTGAATTTATCATTCCACTTTCTCCTGGGCTGTTAAGAATTCCACTGAGAAATCTGCTGATAACCTAATGGGCGTTCCTTTGTGTTTACAACCTTTTTTTCTCTTACTGCTTTTAGGATTCTCTTTGTCTTTGATTTGTGACAGTTTCTTTATAATGTGTCTTTTAAAATAATTAATTAATTTACTTTTATTTTTCTCTGCATTGGGTCTTCGTTACTGCACGCCGGCTTTCTCTAGTTGCACCGAGCAGGGGCTACTCTTCGTTGCGGTGCGTGGGCTTCTCGTTGCGGTGGCTTCTCTTGTTGCAGAGCACGGGCTCTAGGCGCACAGTAGTTGTGGCACGCGGGCTCAGTAGTTGTGGCTCGCAGGCTCAGTAGTTGAGGCACACAGGCTTAGTTGCTCCGTGGCATGTGGGATCTTCCCGGACCAGGGCTTGAACCCGTGTCCCCTGCATTGGCAGGTGGATTCTTAACCACTGTGTCACCAGGGAAGCCCATAATGTGTCATTTAAAAAAAAATTTATCTTTTTTATGGCTGCGTTGGGTCTTTGTTGCTGTGCACGGGCTTTCTCTAGTTGCGGTGAGCAGGGGCTACTCTTCGTTGCGGTCCGCAGGCTTCTCATTTCGGTGACCTCTCGTTGCGGAGCATGGGCTCTAGGCATGTGAGCTCAGTAGTTGTGGCTCGTGGGCTCTAGAGCACAGGCTCAGTAGTTGTGGCTCGTGGGCTCTAGAGCGCAGGCTCAGTAGTTGGGGCGCATGGGCTTAGTTGCTCCGCGGCATGTGGGATCTTCCCGGACCAGAGCTCGAACCTCTGTCCCCTGCATTGGCAGGCGATTCTTAACCACTGCGCCACCAGGGAAGTCCCTATAATATGTCTTGAAGAAGATTGTTTTGAATTGAAGTAATGTTAAAGCTAGTAGGTTCATGATCGTGGGTGTTCAAGTCTTTTCCCAGGTGGGGATGTCCTCAGCTATTCTCTCTTTAAACAAACTTTTGCCCCCTCCCCCCTGCTCTTCTCCTTCAGAAGCTCCAATAGTTCTGATATTTATTCTTTTCATGGTGTCCCATAGATCACTTAGGATTTTTTCACTCTTTCATTCTTTTTCCTTTGTTCCTCTGACTCAGTTATTTCAAAGTTCCTATCCTCCAACTCACTGATTCTCTTCTCATGGAGCTTCAGGTGGAAAAAGACAGCAATAGGTTAAGGAGTGCCTGGGAAATGAGGGAAAGGAGAAAATCCTTCTGTATTTCAAGGGTGGTGGAAGGCAAGGCCACTGCAGGGAGTGGGGTGGATGGTCCAGGAATAGTGCCCACGCGTCCGGAACAGCTGCGGAGAGAATGGAGAAAAAGCGGGAAGGAGGGACTGCTGAGTTGGAGCCCACTGGGAACATGGCCGTGGGGCGAGGGAAACCAGCTGAAAGGGCCAGCGCCTTGTATAGTAGAGTGCTGCATGTCTGCCCGCCCCCGCCGGCTGGGTCCAGTGTGGCTCCGGCCTTATTATTTGAGGTCTTGTGTGCAGGCGGTGTCCACGAGGGCAGTGAGGGATAGAGTTTCCACGTGGTCACTCCTTCTCTGCTTCTGGTGACACGGTCCTCCTCCAGAGCTTTGAGGATCTGTGTGGTGACCCCCAAACGTGCTATGGTTCAGAAATGGTGCAAGTGTATTTCTGACTCAGGAAGTCCAAAGCTGGTGACCAGATCAGAGGGGATCTGGATTATTATTAGGACCGTAACCCTCTTCCGCTGGTGTCACCCCGTCGCCACTCAGCTCCAGGCAGCCTGTGTGGGCAGCCGATGCCCTCTGGTGGCTTTGGTAGGATGGCCGGCTTACCAGTCTGCGGGGATGGAGACGTGCCCAGAGCTAATGACACAGGTTCTAGAAATGGGCCAGCAACTCCCATCACCACCATGCTTCCAAATAATATAATTTCACTAGAAACCCTTGTAAGGTCCCCAAATACCTACTGCCCACCCAGCAATGCTGAGGCCTTTCCCCTCTACCTTGTGCTGCTCTCAATTGTTTTACAAAACGGTGGTCAACAAGGGGCTAGCAGGCCACCCATGGTTCTTGGGAAAGAGGCCCATCAAACCACAAAGCTCCACCACCAGCTCCGGAAAATGACGTCCTTGTATTAAAACATTCCTTCAGTAGATTCTCAGCAGCTGGGCAGAGAACAATTACCACATATCACCACTAGAGGGAGCTCCAGAGCCACCTCTGAACGTTGCCCATACCTGGCAGGGAGGAGACCAAGGTTGGAAGATCTTTCTCCTGTAAGATCTTCCTGTAACTGTGTGGTCTCCTTTTCATTCCTTAATTGTTAATACTCTTGCTGTACTTTGCGACGATTGGGAAATGCTCGAGAAACAATTATTAGGGACAATAATTAATGACCATGTGTCAGGCACTGAGATAAGCACCTTTTATTCATTAGCTCTAGTTCCCACAATAACCCTGTTGGAGGGATGCTGTTATGTTTCCCCCCCTTTGTTATTCCTAAGCTTAATTTTTTATTATGAAAAATGGTAAATATACAGAGAAGTAGAGAGAAGTGGTGAGTCTAATGACCATGGCCATCACTAGATTGAAACAATTGCTCACATGTTGACACATTTGCCATCTACTGCGTTTTGGAGGAAGTATTTTAAAGTATGGTCGTTACTCACCCCTAAATACTTCAGTAGGTATCTCTAAAAACTACAGACATTTCCCACGTAATCGTGATACCATGGTTAATGAAATTAACCATGATTCTCTAATATCACCCAATATGCAACCCATATTCGCATTTCCTGGTTGTCCCCAAAATGTCTTTCACCCTTGCTTTGTTCTGACCAGCAGCCAAACAGGAATGCTCTTTGCCATATCTCTTGGGTCTCTTTTGTTTAAAATTTATTTTATTGAAGCATAGTTGACTTACAGTGTTGTGTTAATTTCTGCTGCACAGCACAGTGATTCAGTTATATGTATATATACATTCTTTTTCATATTCTTACAGGATATTGGATGTAGTTCCCTGTGCTATACAGTAGGACCTTGTTGTTTATCCATCCTGTATATAATAGTTTGCATCTGCTAATCCCAAACTCGCAATCCTTCCCTCCCCCACCCCATCCCCCTTGGCAACCACAAGTCTGTTATCTACGTCTGTGAGACCGTTTCTGTTTCGTAGATAAGTTCATTTGTGTCATATTTTAGATTCCACATATAAGTGATATATGGTATTTGTCTTTCTCTTTCTGACCTACTTCACAATCTCTAGGTCCATCCAGGTTGCTGCAAATGGCATTACTTCATTCTTTTTAATGGCTGAGTAATATTCCATTGTATATACATATATATATATGTATATATACCACATCCGTTTTTTTTACATTTTTCCCTTTTTTAAAAAAATTTATTGAAGCATAGTTGATTTACAATGTTGTGTTAATTTCTTCTGTACAGCAAAATGATTCAGATATGTATATATATTCTTTTTCATACTCTTTTCCATTATGGTTTATCACAGGATATTGAATATAGTTCCCTATGCTATGCAGTAGGACCTTGTTGTTTATCCATTCTATATATAATATTTTGCATCGGCTAATCCCAAACTCCCACATTTCCCTCCCCCACCTTCCTCCCTCTTGGCAACCACAAGTCTGTTCTCTGTCTGTGAGTCTGTTTCCATTTCATAGATATGTTCATTTGTGTCGTATTCGATTCCACATATAAGTGATGTCGTATGGTATTTGTCTTTCTCTTTCTGACTTGATTTGCTTAGTATGATCATCTCCAGGTCCATTCATGTTGCTGCAAAGGGTGTTATTTCGTTCTTTTTATGTCTGAGTAGTATTCCATCGTGCATATATACCACATCTTTATCCACTCATCTGTTGTTGGACATTCAGGTTGCTTCCATGTCTTGGCTATTGTAAATAGTGCCACTGTGAACATAAAGGTGCATGTATCTTTTCTTTTTTGTTTTGTTTTATTTTGTATTTTTATTTTTTTATTGTGGCAAAATATAGGTAATATAAAATTTACCATTTTAACCATTTTTAAGGGTACAGTTCAGTGGCATTAAGTACATTCACATTGTTGTGCAACCGTCACCACCATCCATCCCAAGAACTTTTTCATCTTCTCCAACTGAAATCTGTACCACTCAGTACTAATTCTCCCCCAGCCCCTGGCAACCAACATTCTACTTTGCACCACATCTTCTTTATCCGTTCATGTGTCGATGGACAGTTAGGTTGTTTCCATGTCCTGGCTGTTGTGAATAGTGCTGCTGTGAACATAGGGATCCACGTAGCTCTTTCTTTTTTTTTTTTTTTTGCGGTACGCGGGCCTCTCACTGTTGTGGCCCCTCCCGTTGTGGAGCACAGGCTCTGGACGCGCAGGCTCAGCGGCCATGGCTCATGGGCCCAGCCGCTCCACGGCATGTGGGATCTTCCCAGACTGGGGCACGAGCCCGTGTCCCCTGCATCGGCAGGCGGACTGTCAACCACTGCACCACCAGGGAAGCCCCCATGTAGCTCTTTGAACTATAGTTTTGTCTGGGTATATGCCCAGAAGTGGGATCGCTGGGTGACGTGGCACCTCTATTTTCAGTCTTTTGAGGACCCTCCATACTGTTTTCCATAGTGGTGCGTTGACTTATATTCTCTTGGATCTCTTTTAACCTAGAGCTGTTCTTACACTTCCCGTCTTCCTCCTTTTTTTAAAAATGACGTTGACATTTTGAAGAAACTCAGTTGCTTCGTGCAAAGCTGCACATCGGATCGTCTGCTTCCTGGTTACGTATTTAACCTGTTCCTCTATCCTCTGTATTTCCTGTAGGCTGTACGTTAGATCGTAGGCCTGACGAGATTCCGATGAATTATGATTTGGGGGGATGCTGTGTTATGTCACGTTGCGTCACGTGATGTTGGTTGTCTACTGTTGTGGTGCTTGGTCTAATCACCGGATGAGGGGGACATGGTCAAGCATCTCTACTATAAAGTGACGTTTCCCTTGTGTTAGCAAGTGAGCTGCAGGCTGACACTTCGGCTCCACGTGGAATCCAGTTCCCCAACAGCTGTTCACCGGATCGAGTTAGTATTCAGGACAAGCATTGCAATTAACTAGTACATTAGGGTTTGCAAAATGGTGGTTTTTACCTTCTGTCAATCCCTCTGCATTTATTAGATGTCATTCTTCTTTAAAGTAGAGCTTTTCTTTATTTCCTGGGGCTGTTTGCTTATTCTGAAGTACGGCTCCTGCCAGAAAGGCAGTAATTGTTTAACTCTTTCCCTTTAATTACAAATGTTTAGAAGAAGATGGTGTAATAGCCACCTCCAATAGTGCCAAGTAAGTTTTTTTTTTTTTTTTGAGGTACGCGGGCCTCTGTTGTGGGCTCTCCTGTTGCGGAGCACAGGCTCCGGAAGCGCAGGCTCAGCGGCCATGGCTCACGGGCCCAGCCGCTCCGCGGCATGTGGGCTCTTCCCGGACCGGGGCACGAACCCGCGGCCCCTGCATCGGCAGGCGGACTCCCAACCACTGCGCCACCAGGGAAGCCCCGCAAATAAGGTTTTGCGGGCTTTTTGGTCTTCTTTTGTTTGTATCATTGTGAACTCACCTCAATTAATAATAGTCACTATTCTTTTGATATTCAAATTGTACCAACTTTGGCCAATCAGAGCCTCTTCAAACCAGCTCTTGTAAGAAATGATTGTTTAAGGACTTGAACGTGGGGGGCCATCTATTTCAAGCTGGGAGCAAGCTAGAAGCTAAGAGAAGAGGACACACAGAAGATACATAGAGAGTTTGGGATGCAAACTCAAGGAGAAATTGGAACTTAGTTAACTGAGGGTTCTGGGGTCAAGCCAAGGGAAAGCACTATAGAATGGCCTGAAAGCACAGGACAGAAAAAGTGGGCAGGGAGGCGGACAGTGGGAGGGGAACACATGCACCTTGGGGAGGTCAGTACAGGTGTAGTCATTGTTGGACCAGAAACTCAAGGGATAAACCGTGGTCCAGACAGAACAGGATCAGCCTTGTCCAGAGATTTAAGCAGTACTGATACCTGACCCAGGTTGAGTGGTAGAATATTTAGAAAATTAAAAGGTCAAGGTTAGAAGGGACAGGTGAGAGTGGCAGGGAGGGGAAAGTGCTATGACTGACCTCGAAGTGGGACTTTTCAGTGTGATATTTTCTCAGTGAAATATCCTGAGGACACAGCACGCAAAGCCAGATGGTACATGACCAATCAGCATCCAGTAATGAAGTTACTAATTTTTATTTAATGACCAGCCATGCTCTCTATGGGCATATTGTAGAAACGTGGGAATGACAAGAGGGCATGTCCTGAGGCTGCCTTTTCCAGCTCTGTCCTTCTGGAAGGCTAACAAGGATCTTTTATTTTTAAGTGCACCCAAAAAACTTTCCCTGATAGCTCGTTCTGCTGTCCTGTAACGTTGGGGACGTCTCCCTTGTAACTGCACACTCCCGTTTCTGTTCCATTTATAGTCTATATTTTTTGCATACTTCTGCTTTCAAATTTCCTTCATCCTTATGTTTAAGCACTGTCTCTTACAAACAGCATTGATCTCTTAATTGGATTCTTTAGTCATTTACGTTTATTGTACTTATGATGTTTAACTCCACCATTTGACTGTTTGGTTACTCCTGTTCTTTGTTCCTGCTTTTTTCCTATCTTCTTTTTTAAAAAATTGAGATGTAATTGACATATAACATATGACTTTCAGGTGTACAACATCATGGTTTGACATTTGTATATATTGCAAAATGATCACCACTGATGTCTAGCTAACATCCCTCACCACACATAGTTACAATTTTTTTTTCTTGTGATGGGGGCTTATATGTGATACAGTGTTATTAACTGTAGTCACCACACTGTGCATTACCTGCCAGGACTTACTTATTTTGTAACTGGAAGTTTGCACCTTTTGACCCCCGCCCCTTGCCTATCTTTGTCTTCTTATTGTTTTTTATTTTACTCCATTGGTTACATTAGATGCTTTCTTCCTGTATTTTTAGTGGTTCCCTAGAGATCACAGTATGCATTCCTGACTTTTTAACATCTAATATGAATTACTACTTTTGTCACTTCCCAGGACACTTCAGTACCTTAGGACATTTAACATCCTTTCTTCCTGCGTTGAGTACTATTATTGGCAAGGAAGTTCTCTCTACATATTTAAAACTCTGCAAGATGTTAATACAGTTACTGTTTATATGGTCAACGTTCATTTAGGTTTATCTGTTGTTCTATTTACTCTTCCCAGGGCAGCTCATTCCTTCTTGCATTTCTGTGTTTCTATCTGAGATAATTTTCTTTCTGTCTAAAGATTCTTCTTCGGTTTGTACGCGCTAGTTTTGTTGTCTG
This sequence comes from Globicephala melas, assembly GCF_963455315.2. Classification (NCBI taxonomy): domain Eukaryota; kingdom Metazoa; phylum Chordata; class Mammalia; order Artiodactyla; family Delphinidae; genus Globicephala; species Globicephala melas. Next base: position 4,451,903 of record NC_083331.1, on the reverse strand, counting down.
GAAAGATTATCAGTTCACCTTAATTTCTGAAGAATATTTTTGGTGGATATAGGATGCTAGGTTGTCAGCTATTTTCTGTCAGCACTTTGAAGATATGATTTCGTGTCTTTTGGTTTCTAGTGTTTTTGATGAAGGTTAGTGGTCAGTCTTATTGTTGGTCCTCTGAAGGTAACATACTTTTCTTCCCCTTCTGGTTTCTTTTAAGATTTTCTCTTTGTCTCTTTGTTTTTTAGTACTTTTACTGTAATATGCCTAAATTTGGTTTTCTTAGTATTTCTACTGCTTGGAGTTCCTAATTCATGGCTCTGTGTCTTGAGTCAGTTTTAAGTATATCTTGAAATATTGCTTTTTCGCGATTAAGTCTCCCTTCTTCCTTCTGGGATTCCAGTTACACATATTTTAAATCTTTTTTTTTTCACGTTTAATGTGTCTCTTACGCTCTTTTCCGTATTCCTTTTTCGATCTCCACGCTTTAGTCTGACTATTTGATTCTGATCTTCTTGACTGATTTTCTCTTAAAGCTATTTAATCGCTCCTAAACTATCTGCTGAAGTTTTAGTTACAGTTATTGAAAACTGTGCAGTTTACAAAACTGTACCGTAAGCTATATAGATGCAGTCATCCGTGTGGATTTCCTTTTTTATACTTCCCAGTTTCCTGCTAGAATTTACTATCTGAATCATTGAACTCCTTGAACATTCCATCGTGGTTATTTAAGAATGTGTGTCCGATAACCCAGCGTGTGGCTGGCTCTCTAGTGGGTCCATGTCTGTGGTCTGGTTGTGGAGGAACTCAGCCCGTCCATCTCAGGTGGAGAGCTGCCCTCCAGCCCAGGGCCCTAGGCGGTCTTTCTGCTTGTGCTAGCTCAGCTCACTTAGGGCGGCACTGATTTCTTCTGATATTATAATCAGATTATTTCCTATTGATTTATGGCTTCAGAACTTGTTGTCATTTCAGTGTAATGTGTCTTTGCTCAGGACCAAACTGAAGCACAGAGCATTAGAAGATTTTTCCTGACAGCACAGAGCAGTCAGGGGCCACAGTGAACGTTCGTTTCTCCTACAGCGTCTCGGAGCCCTTCTTATGTCTGGGAACGGGAATCAGGGTCCGGGATACGATCCCAGGACAAACACACCCTTGGCAGCAGACGCTCCCACCAGGCTTTGCTGCTGGAGCGAGTGAGGCCGAGATGAAGGGGCTTCAGGCCCGTGTTGGCAGTGGCGGCTGCGACGTGGATCCTGATCCGGCAGCAGCTGCAGTGTCCCCGCCGGCCCGGCCCCGTGGGTGAACTCGGCTGTCCTCGTAGCCGCCTGGACCTCCTGGTTCGGGCCGCTCTCTGAGACGTCCTTTCCTTTCTGAGTTATCCGATACCCTTTCAGTGCAGGCCTGTTCTGCACAGACGAACCAGAGTGGGATTTCGTTGTTTGCAACTCATGACTATTACACGACCAAGCGGCCGAGAACTCAAGAGGGCTGAGGCTGCTCCGTTCTCCGCGGGAGACTCAGCTGGGAGATGATGGCATCTCAGACCCGGCAACCCGGGGTGCTGCGGGCTCCTGCCTGCCTGGGAGGTTACAAGGGAAGGCTGCACACGCCCCCGTGCACTCAACTGAATTGCATGCAATTTTCCTGGAAAACTAAAATAATAATTTAGGCCCTTTAATAGGCTGGAAAGGACCATTAGGGAGAGAACAGAGAGGAACAAATTAGGAGAGAAGGCTGCGCGGGATGTGGCTGACGTGGGTGGAGGCTAGGCCGCCTGCTGGGCTGTGAGCCGTGGCCTGAGCAGCCCTGGAGGGAGACCCTTTCTCATCAGGGCCTTCCTCTTGGGAGGCTTCTGGGGGTCTTCTCTAACACCTTTGTGGAGGTCGGTGTTCTTGGGGCAGCTCCTCCAGTCAGGGCACCCCCCCCCCCCAGCCCAGCTCCTGACCCTGACCCTCAGCTGCATTGCGCCGGCCTGGCTGCCCCATAAAGGGTGTGGACCTCAGCCTCCGTTGCTTGGAGGGTCGAGGACTATAGGAGCCTGTGACACGCCTCTAGGACCTGCCTCTCCACCCAGACGTTGAGTTGCAGGAGCAGAGGGCCACGTCCTGAGCTCTCTTTGTACACTGTGCACACGGGAGGTTTCAGTACGTGCTCTTCGCAAGTGATGCGCCTGACTGGTCTCCCCCTTTCCTGTTTGCTATTAGCTCTTTCTCCCAAATTGCCATGTTGCCGGGTAGGTGGATTCAAGTGGTAAAGTGCAGGGGGGTCAGAATGTTACTCCCCATCTGAAGTTCTGGGCTTGGGGGACAAGAAGGGGAGGAGAGCTTTGCAGGTAGATGGGTACGTCTTGCCTTTTTTATTTCTAGAAGGCCAGTTCCTGGCTTAAGGCTCCTGCTTACATAGCTGCTGTCTACTTGATGGTCTGTAGGTTGATGTATTGATAGTTTGAAGATTCTGCTGCATATTTTCGTCCACTTCTAGGATGTCTCTGCTCCAGTGTCTTCCAGATGGATGCTGGGGGAGTTCTCCCACCTGTGCCCCCATATTTGCTTAAGCCTGGGCTTCTCATTCACCTTTTCCATCCAGGTCCCTTTAATGCCGGAGGAGAGTTCACACAGACCAACGTTAGCGTTCCAACTGGTTCCCCGCCTTCGTTTTTGCCCAGGTTGCTTTTTAAAGCATAAATCAGACAAAATAGCTCCACTGTTGAAAGCCGTCCCAAGGCCTCCTATCACATGGGGGCTTTTCCCCAGGGCCCTTTATAAAAGCCTGCAGAGGGTGGCCTCTTTCTACCTCTCTGCTGCCATTTCTTGCCTCTTACCTGCTGGCTTATGACTCCCCAGCCACACTGGCCTCCTTCCTACCCTTTGAACACTTCAGACCTCAGGGCCTTTGCACTTGCTGTCCTGTTTGCCTGGGACACCACCCTCCGGGTCATCCATGTTTTGTTGCTTCTCCTTGTCATTCAGATCTAAGCTCAAATGTCACCTCCTCTCTGCATCCATCCAGTTAGCCAGCCCTCATCCAATCACTGTCTGTCCCTGGGCTCAGTCATGTTTTCTTTATAACACTTATCTTCCGAAAATGATCTCCTTCTTTTATCTGTATACCTAGAAGCTCGCCTGGTGCATAGCTGTTGCTTGGCAACATTTTGTGCAATGAATGAGTGAGGGAAATGTTTTCAATATCTCTAGGCATATTTTTAAAAGTTAACATGAATTTTTCATCCTACTTGAAAATATTTATGTTAGTTTCCTACCAAAAAAACCCCCCAAAAAACAACAAAAAAAGCAATAATTTGAATTACCTGTGGAGTGAAAATGCTTAGCAGATGACAAATTGAGTCAATTCATTATTCAACATACGAACAAATTCATTACTGAATAAATGAATGAATGAATGAATAAGAAGTTGAGCCCCGTTTCTATCCTGTGGCATCTTGTACGGCCTGGCGGGGTGCTGGGTGTACAGACTGGAGAAAGATGCAGTCCTGAGCCTAAGAGGGAACGGGCAGCTCCTTTGGTTTCTCTCCTCCTTCTGGAGCAGGAAGAATTTCCAGAATCACAGAGCGCTTCCCAAGCCAAGAGAAACAAGACCGTCAGATCGTTTTCTCCCTGGGATGTCGCACCTCTCCGTGGGTTCAGATGGCTGAGAACTGGGGTCCTGACCCTTCTCATCACCAGGCAGACTCCCCACAGGACAGAGGGAGCAGAGCTTGCAGCCTATCAAGGGTGTTTCATGGCTGATACCTCCCTCCCTCCCTGGGGAAGGAGTCTGAAGGAGGCGGTCCATGGGCTCTGCCCCTGTGGGGCTTCCTGCCAGCTCTCCATCCCCTGCTCCGAATAAGCCTCTTTTTGAACCACTTTCAAGAAAATTACACCTTTCACCCAGCAACCTTTGGGCCGTCCCTGCCCCCCGGGCGTGCTCCGGACACACTCTGGATTCTGGGCAGAATGTTAAACATAGTCAGACAGAGAAGATGCTGGGAGAAATCACAGCCTGTGTCCTCAGTCAACTGGAAATGCCCCTTATCCTTTCAGTCAGACGCCATCTTCCTCAATTTACAACTTCTCATGGATAGGCTTTTATAGCTTCTTGGGAGACGGTGTTCCATGGGTGTCCTGCATTCCTCTGCGTCTTGTGAGCAGAGGCAATGGTGTTGGTTCTGGATGAGTTTTCGAGGATGTTTGTATATCAGACAACCCTGAAAGATAGAAAAAGTGTCTCCCTCTGGGACACAAGGCAGATTTGTTTCCTGACCAGTATAATAATGATAACGTCTCCCTCCAGGGCAGAGGTTGGGCAGGTTTGCCGCAGAGGATTGGGCGTTTCCAAGCACAGGGCTCCTGAGATGTGCCTACTCACCCCCTACCAGGGCTGCTCTGCACCGCGCATGAGCTTGGGGGCAGGGGAACAGGCTTCTCACTGTGCCGGTAGTAATAAAAGTCCCTTGCCTCTGACCCAGGAGTCATCCATGGAACTGTGGTGGCTCACGTAACTGGGAGCGGGGTAGACTCTCAGACCCTTCTAGACACTCCTCTGGTCTATGTCCTGTAACTCAACTAAGTATATAGCGCTAGTATACACGTTATACATGAAAATGTGTCAGATTTCAAGTAAATGAGTCTTGTCTCCTCGAGGGCAAGCAGGATGCACTGTCAAATTATCTAATAACTATGGGACACATGGCAAGTGGCCCCTAACTTCTTGCTGTCATTTCATCGTCTGGGTGGCCTGCAGTCGGGGATGTGCCTCTACTGGGTCCACAAGAGCCACCCCTGGCTGTTGACTCGCTGGTGGTGCTGGGCGTCCCAGTTTACAGGGGTCTCCACTTTAACCTTAGGCCATTCCCTCCACTACCAAAAAATGGGATGGTGGTGGCGGCATTCCTCGCCACCCGGTGAGCCAGAAAATGCCGGGAGGGATGCTAATGAGAGCATACCCAGACAATCGACTGGGAGCCTGGGGGCCTGAGTCCAAGAGGCCTAAATGCTTAGGCATGATGTGCTGGAGAGAAAACATCAAATCCCCAGGGGCTTCCCTGGCCGTCCAGTGGTTAAGACTCCACGCTGCCACTGAAGGGGGCGCGGGTTCGATCCCTGGTCGGGGAACTGGGATCCCGCATGCCACAGGGCATGTCCAAAACATAAAGCAACAGCAAATATATATATAAGGAACAAACTGGGAAGAAATATTTGTAACATATATAATAAAAACTTAAAAAAACAAACAACCAAACATCCAATCCCAGCCCCAGTCAAAGGGCTCAGTGTCCAGATGTCTGGGAGGCTGCTCTGCCTGGGAAACAGAAGCCCATCGCCCTGGGTATCAAGAATAGGAGACCCGGTATCTAAGGCCAAGTCTGCATCAGTTCCAGGCTATCCCTTGGCAGGAGACTCAGGGCTGCAGTGAAACAGAAATGAACCAACACAAAGAAATCACCAAACGCGTCTCTGAATAAGGATTTGACAGCTTCTCCCTTTTCATTGTGTTAGATTCTGTGATGCTATAGATGGAAGACTCCATAATCATGATTTTATTTAAAAAACAAAAACAAAAGCAAACTGCTACCGAATGCAACTCCTGGGAGCAGGGAGAGCCAGGATGGGCCTTGAACTTGGAGCCAGAAGTTACGGAGTGCGGGTCTTGGCTCTGCCCCCTGTGAACAGAGGGAACCCCATTTCCTCACCTATAAGAAGGGGGAGCGTAACATGATGCTGATCACTGTGTGTGTGAGAGCGCTCAGGCACTGGGGGTGCACAGGTGGGCGTGCTCCCGGGGCTCAGGTGCAGTGGCGGGAGGGGGACGTTACCCTCAGGAGCCACCAGGGGGCACTGATGGGGCCCCCTCCTGAAAATCCTTCCCCCACGATGAGAGCCACAGGCTGTTGCGTCACCGTAATATTAATAGTAAAAGCCATGATTTCCTAGGTGGGTTTGACGAGCCAGCGGTTTCACACATACATGATGTTATTTCTAATCTTGAGTCACTATGACATTTATAATATTTACAGCTCTGAACTGTCCTAAATTCCAAATGAAGAAACCGGTTCTCAGCAGATGGGACGCACGGCCGAGGTCGCGAGAGGGTTCTGGAAGGACGCGGGTCCTGTCCTTAGCAGAGGCGCACCCGACACGGGCGCCGCTTTTCCTTAGAATGGAAAGTCCTTTCCACACGTTGTCTGCTTAATCCTTGCCGCCGTCCTCTGCGGTGGTTTATTATTTGCACCTCCTACCAGAAGACAGTGTGGCTCACGGTGCACGTGGGGGCACCAGATTCTGTAGCCCAGCAGCTCCGCCAAGGGTGGGGATTCCCTTTATATAACATTCTTGAAACAACAAAAGTACAGAGACGGAGAGCAGGTTACTGGTTCCACGGGTTAGAGGCAGAAGGAGGAAGAAATCTGTACGGAGCCGTGCCACGAGGGAGCCGTACCACGAGGGAGCCGTACCACGAGGGAGCCGTGCCACGAGGGAGCCGTACCACGAGGGAGCCGTGCGGGGATTGGACAGCCCTGGATGGGGGAGGGCTTACATGAAGCTGCGCATGTGGTCTAGCTGCAGAGAACCCACACACGCCCCGGGAAGCGCCGGTGTGGCGAGAAATCTGAATAAACTCTGCGAATGGTCCCCACGTCAGTTTCCTGGTTTTTACCTCGAATTATGGTTGTGCTGGATGGTCACTTTAGTGGGGGGCGGGGAAGGGGGGGCTGGGGACAAGGTGCGTGGGACATTTCTTTGCAGTTTCCTGTGAATCTGTGATTGTTTCCAAATAAAAAGTTGGAAGACATCTTGCAGAGTCAGAAAGCAAGGAAGTGCTAAAAAATATGCACGTTGATGGGGCATGTCGAAAGCACATGGAGCCAACAGAAAGCGCTCCCAGTGGCCAAAGCTGGAACCTCTTCTTCTTCTTCTTTTTTTTTTTTTTTTTGCGGTACGCGGAGGATGTCCTTGGTGGTCTTCACACCCCCAAACCCATGACCCCAGTCTAATTGTGAGAAAAAGCAGACAAATTCCGATAAAGGGACATCTTACAAGACACTGATCCACACCCCAAAACCATCAAGGTCGCTGAAAACAAGAAAAGTCTGAGAAACTGTCACAGCCCAGAGGAACCTAAGGAGACAGGCCAACCAGACGGAATGTGGGATCTTGGAAGAGAAAAAGGACATTTGGTAAAAACAAAGGAAATCTGAATGAATTATGGACTTTGATTAATAATAATATATCCATATTGGTTCATTAATTATAACGGATGTAGCATACCAATGTAAGATTAGTTAATAATAGGGAAAACGGTGGGCTGGGTATATGGGAACTCTCTGAACGATCTTCTCAATATTTTTGTAAATCTGAAGCTGTTCTAAAAAAGAAAGTCTATTACCAAATAAAAGTTAAAAGAAATTAAGATTTTGATGTGAAATTTTTGAGCCACTTCTGTGCATCAGGAAGGGTTCTATGGTCAAAGGCATCGTAGCGGTGAGCATGGTGTTACCAGCTGTTTTGCTGAAGCTTATTCGGCCTGGCTGGAGTGTGCACCCAGGTCTCCTGGCTGTTACCCCGTAGTTCTTCCCGTTATGCTCGCAAGGGCCCAGAGAAAAGAGGTTATTCGGTTACAGTGGGGAGACCAGTTAACCAGAATGCTCCATCCTCAACCATTCGTGGCTTCGTCCTCCCTCTAGGACTCAAGAGCAATTCCCTGAACTTTGCACGCACGAGTTCTCATTGTCGCAACCTTTCAAGGGGGTAGGAATTGTTTGCTCCGTGTTAGGGATGGAGGAACTGAGACTCAGGGAGGTCATCTGCTCGAGGTCACTCGGTGGCCAGCGGTGGGTTGAGATTCAAATGCCAAGCGTCCCCCCCCCCACACTGCATCACGCCCCTCCCTGAATGGCCCGCATGGTCCCACTGAGGAATTTCACACAATCACAGACGTAGCCATGATTCCTGGGTTTTTTTTTTTTTTCCTCTGGCTGCTCTTTGCTTTGTGGGGACAGTTAGTGAGCAAGGATTCAGTTTCGTCTCCTGAGGAAAGTCTTTGGAATATTTTCATAAAAGGGATGGGGAATGGGGATGGGTTGCTGCCATCACAGGACACGTGATAGAATCTCTGCTTATAAACCAGGTCGGCACGATATTACACATCAACCCCCATGTCCCCATGCCTGCTCCCAGGGCAGACATGACTAATCAGTCTTGAGCTCCTGCCTGCTGAGCCTGGACTCAGCCTGACAGTCGTTCTTGTGAGCTCTCCAGGCAGCCACCATGAATCGTCAGAGCTGTCCCCGAGATGCAACCGCTCTGCCATCCCAGCTATAGCACAGCCACCCTTTACATGTTTCAACGTTTGAAACACAGGAGGAGAGCAGGCGTAGGCTGGTTACTGCATTTGCAGCTGATGCTCTAGTCACAACACAAAATTATTCCTCCAGCCTTTAATTAGGAGGTGCTGTCACGACCACATTCCTGACGGCTGGGGAAGGGGCAGACGCCATCGAGCTGCTGAGTGTCAGGGTGGCAGTGATGCCATCCCAGTGCTGCCTGGGCAGCACCACGTGGCAGGATGCCAGGGGCTGTGCATGCCAGCCATCGTGGGAAGTGACGTTAAGGCTTGTCTTTGGAAGAAGACCTGGGCAGTTGCCAGAAGGGATGCCTGCAGGACGAGGCTTTATGTTTTGTTCCAGAAAGCAACAGCCTACCGGCTCAGGAACAAGCTGGAAAATTGCCTTGTGATCCCTGCCCACTTGCTGACCGTTTCAGGCCCCGGGATCAATAACAGTAAGAAGTCCATCGTGTTAATTGCAGGCAGTACACGTTCTTCTGAAATACGAAGCCAATTTACCCAAGACTAGCGTTTATGGGGAGTTGCCAAGCCTGATGAAGGCTAAAACAAATCATTAGGTCCTCATACTTCTAAGTAGCTCACAAACTGTGCGTTAGCTTAACTCATATTTACTAACATTGTGGTTTTCGTTTATAGCCATGTTTCTTCCTTCTGTGGGTTCCCACAGCTCCAAATGGTGGGACCACATAGTCCCACGTAACACAAACACAGGGGCATGCTCTCTGGCGAGTTTCACGGACAGACTGGACCAGTTCTGCAGGTGCTAAGCTCAGCTTGTTAATGTTCTAAGAAAGTGAGCATCTCAGGTCACCTTTGACGCCGGGGGTTCAGTGAAAGATACTAGGAACCTGGATGGCAGAGGACATCAGCTCCTGAGCTGCGTGGTCCCTCTGGGCTCCCGCACGTCCCAGAGTGGGGCGTACAGCAGGGAGAGGATGCAGCCTGCACTCACCAGGCCTGCCCTCTCGGAGCGCACCTGACTTCCACACTTTCCAAAGGTCCGATGTTGTCAGTTTGTCATCATCCGACGTGGATCACCCGTTAGGTACCGTTTTGTGCTGGTCCACCTCAGGGGCCTCATGCTTTCACAACCCAGACATGATTGCCATAGGCTTGGGCACCACTTTCTGATCCATCCATTTATTTATTTAGCCATTCAACAAGTATTTATTGAGCATCTACTATGTGCCGGGTCCTGGAGCTTCACCAACATTGAGACACTGTTTTGCTCACGCAGAGCTTGGTGTCCCAATTGGTTGTCGTCGGGGTAGCAGAGGCTACATGTGACTGACACACCGTGCATACGTACAACTTGGGGTAGAAAGACCACCTGGGTCCACTTTTCCCAAAGGAGGCCATGGGCAAGGCAGGGGTTTCAAGTGCATGCGTAGCTCACCTGCACACTAGGAGGAGTGCTCCCTGCTCTTCTCTCCACCCACTCCAGGAAGCCAGGTGTTGCAGGGGACGGGTTTGGAGTCAGAAAGCCTTGGCCCAAATCCCAGCTCCCCCCTCTCTATCACGGTGCCCCAGGACAAGTCACCTGGCCTCTGTAAGCCTCCGTTTCCTTGTCTGAGAAATGGGGTGATAACTACAGCTGCCTCATACGGTTGAGGGTTAAATGGATTAATGAAGGCACTGGCAGATAGTAAGAACTCTGTAAATATTAGCTATTACTCCTCCAGTCAAGTGGGCAAGGGTCCGATGCTCACCCATTCCTGGATGTGAGCCGTAGGCGCCATGGAGGGGGGCGGATGGATGTTACAGGAGACGCCTGGAGCAGTTTCCTTCCGTAAAGCAGCGTAGGGCTCAGCATGGCCTGGTGTCCTTTCTTATAGGCAGCTCGATGCCCCCAGGAGACCAGCAGCCAAGGGGCCTCACGCTGTAACAGTGATAACAGCAGAGGAAGTGGACGCAGGAGAAAACGCAGATGCTTGGCCTACCCATGGGCACCCAGGCAGGACCCGATGCGTATAAGGAAATGCACCGCGATCAGCCCACAAGAACTTGGGGGTTCTGTTTGCAGATGGGTACACTGATTTAATGAACAGCTATTTCTTAATATTTGGATTTTATTTCTAGATACACAAATGAAAATAATCAGAATAGCATTTTATAATGGGGGCACAAACAACTCATTTTTATTTTCTGGAAACACCCCACATGCAAAATTAAGACAATTTCCAAATCATCTTGCGGCCTCTGCTTGTGAGACAGCTCTTCCTGGGCCACACCACAGTGGTCACAGGTCATTTTCACCCCGTGACACTGATCCCACACCTGTAGGTCATCAAAAGCCGCAAGGATGGCTGCAGCGCATTTTCTTTGGCCCGTGGAGCTGTGGTCTGTAGAGTTTTGCCTTTGCTGCGATCTGCCCATCTGCTGCTGTGTTTGCGTCGCTCTGGTCAGCTCTGAGCCAGGACCCTCACTCTTGATCTGGTCCAGCGCCCTGAGGACATTCGCAGGGGTCAGCCACCTCTCTCCCCTCCCCACTGTCCGCTGGCCTGTCCATGGCTCTCCCTGCACACAGGAGACGGAAGCAGCCACGTCCATGTCGGGGGCCTCGTCAGAGAAGGGACGGGCCAAGAGAGAGCCGAGAAGAAACAGATTTCGGAAGAAATGGTCTCTTTGGCCAGTTCTCTCCCTCCTGCGCTATTTCTGCAGCTGGCAAACACAAGAGCACAGTGTGTGAAGTTCAGATCGTTTCTGCACCGTCAGATCAAGCCTGGGAAGCAGACAGATGAAAGTGCTCTTTGAGATCCAAGATCAGGCTGAAGAGGAGAGGCCAGGTCACAGCATCACCAGGCCCAGGTCCTCTTGGCCGGAGCCTCTGCAGCTGGACTTGTGCCCAGGCAAGCGAGCAGCTTTGGGGCCTGTGCCCGCTCTGCACCCCCGTGCCTGGGAGCACACTTTGAAGTGCAGGCCACTCTACAAAGCATCAGGCAAATGCCCCTGGGCTCTCGGGGGATAAAAGCTGGTGTCAGTGTTTACTTACATGACACTGAGCCCAGGCAGGAGGGAGGAGAGCCGGGGGCTAGGAGACCTGGCCAGACACCTGCCCTCAGAAAAGTGGCCCCAGCGTTCAAGTCAGCCTCCCAGGTGGCTGGTGCCAGGGCCTGGGTGGCAGGGGAAGCTCTTACACGTGCTGTGAGGTGGAGGCAGGGTTTGTGCCACATGAGTGACGGGCAGGAGGAGGTGCTGAGATGTGACCATTAAATCCGTGCGAACTTAGACGCCTCTCCGAGATGGGTGTTTCTTCCGTCCGTCCGAGCCAGCAAGTGAACTTTGCACACGGAGTTAAACAGCCCTGATGGGACTTCCCTGGTGGTGCAGTGGTTAAGAATCCGCCTGCCAATGCAGAGGACATGGGTTCGAGCCCTGGTCCAGGAAGATCCCACATGCCGCGGAGCAACTAAGCCTGTGCGCCACAGCTACTGAGCCTGTGCTCTAGAGCCCGCGCGCCACAACTACTGAGCCCGTGCGCCACAACTACTGAGCCTGTGCTCTAGAGCCCGCAAGCCACAACTACTGAGCCCGTGTGCCACAACTACTGAGCCCTCACGCCTAGAGCTCGTGCCCCACAATGAGAAGCCACTGCAAACATAAGCAAGTGCACCGCAATGAAGAGTAGCCCCCGCTCGCTGCAACTAGAGAAAGCCCGCATGCAGCAACGAAGACCCAAGGCAGCCAAAAATAAATAAATAAATAAATTTATTTTTTTAAAAAACACAAACCCCCAGCCCTGATTATCCTGTGACGTCACTCCCCGTACTGGATGCCGTGCTCTAGACAGGGGACAATTGCTGGCTGCCCATGTGACAGCCTCAGATACTTTTTTTTTTTTTAAGATCTTTATTGGAGTATAATTGCTTTACAATGGTGTGTTAGTTTCTGCTTTACAACAAAATGAATCAGTTATATATATACATATGTTCCCATATCTCTTCTCTCTTGCGTCTCCCTCCCTCCCACTCTCCCTATCCCACCCCTCCAGGCGGTCACAAAGCACCGAGCTGATCTCCCTGTGCTATGCGGCTGCTTCCCACTAGCTACCTACCTTACGTTTGGTAGTGTATATATGTCCATGGCTCTCTCTCGCTTTGTCACCGTTTACCCTTCCCCCTCCCCATAGCCTCAAGTCCATTCTCTAGTAAGTCTGTGTCTTTATTCCTGTTTCACCCCTAGGTTTTTCATGACTTTTTTTCCCTTACATTCCATATATATGTGTTAGCATATGGTATTTGTCTCTCTTTCTGACTTACTTCACTCTGTATGACAGACTCTAGGTCTATCCACCTCATTACAAATAACTCAATTTCGTTTCTTTTTATGGCTGAGTAATATTCCATTGTATACATGTGCCACATCTTCTCTATCCATTCATCCGATGATGGACACTTAGGCTGTTTCCATCTCCGGGCTATTGTAAATAGAGCTGCAATGAACACTGTGGTACATGACTCTTTTTGAATTATGGTTTTCTCAGGGTATAGGCCCAGTAGTGCGATTGCTGGGTCATATGGTAGTTCTATTTGTAGTTTTTTAAGGAACCTCCATACTGTTCTCCACAGTGGCTGTATCAATTTACATTCCCACCAACAGTGCAAAAGGGTTCCCTTTTCTCCACACCGTCTCCAGCATTTATTGTTTGTAGATTTTTTGATGATGGCCATTCTGACTGGTGTGAGGTGATGCCTCATTGTAGTTTTGATTTGCATTTCTCTAATGATTAGTGACGTTGAGCATCCTTTCATGTGTTTGTTGGCAATCTGTATGTCTTCTTTGGAGAAACGTCTATTTAGGTCTTCTGCCCATTTTTGGATTGGGTTGTTTGTTTTTTTCTTATTGAGCTGCACGAGCTGCTTATAAATTTTGGAGATTAATCCTTTGTCAGTTGCTTCATTTGCAAATATTTTCTCCCATTCTGAGGGTTGTCTTTTGGTCTTCTTTATGGCTTCCTTTGCTGTGCAAAAGCTCTGAAGTTTCATTAGTTCCCATTTGTTTATTTTTGTTTTTATTTCCATTTCTCTAGGAGGTGGGTCAAAAAGGATCTTGCTGTGATTTATGTCATAGTGTTCTGCCTATGTTTTCCTCTAAGAGTTTGATAGTTTCTGGTCTTACATTTAGGACTTTAATCCATTTTGAGCTTATTTTTGTGTATGGTGCTAGGGAGTGATCTAATCTCATGCTTTTACATGTAGCTGTCCAGTTTTCCCAGCACCACTTACTGAAGAGGCTGTCCTTTCTCCACTGTACATTCCTGCCTCCTTCATCAAAGATAAGGTGACCATATGTGCGTGGGTTTATCTCTGGGCCAGCCTCAGATACTTTTGAAAGCTGTTTCTTTCTTGGGCACTGACTCAGGGCCCCAAACCGCAGACCAGTGTTTAAATGCCTCCAGCTGAGCCTTCCCCTCCCCCGAAACACGCAGGCGCATCCTCCATCTGTTGTCACCCGTCTGCAGGTATAAAGCAGGACCGATCCCCCCTTGGTATTAAAAAGGCTGCCTTGGCTTGGGAGGAGGGAGTAACCAGGTAGTAAATAAGGTCTTTACCACAGATAGTGAATAATGAATGTTAGTGCGAAAATGACGGTAATTCTTCACCTGTCAGATGAAAAGGGCACAGGAAAGAGTAGTTTAAAAATAGGGACAATGCTCAGGGTGTGATGGGGACAGCTGGCAGCCTGGGAGCCACTGTCTGGCAGGGAGGTGGGAGGTGGGCGGCCAGGGCATCCTCGGAGGAGCTCTGGAGCTCTTGACCAGGAGCACCCTGTTAGGACTGGAGAACCGGGCAGGGTGTCTCCTTGACCATGACCTTGGACAAGGTCTTACTCCCTGACTCCTTGGAACCTTGGCCTACGGCCCATCTTCATTCACATCCTGCGCAGATGCACGCAGGGCGGGCTTCCCTACTCCTGCGCCGTGGAGTCTCTGGGTGTCGGCTTCCCTCCAGCTCCGCAGGGGCCGTCTGTACGAGGAAAGGGCTGGACGAAGGTGTCATGAGGCAGCACGAGGAAGTCAGCACAGGCTATGGAGTCGGACGGCCTGGAATTGAGCAACTGTACCCGTCAGTTACTTCCTGCACAGCCCGGACAGTGAGCCAGCCTCTCGGACCCTCAGCTTCGCTGTGTGTTTCTGAGGATGTGATTCCTTCCCCAAGGGATTTAATGAGATCGTCTACCTGAGTCACCTCTTTGAGGATCTCAGTAAACACAGGTTCTTCCCCTTCTAGCTTTAATGCCCTGGCCACAGCTCCGCCCCTGCCTCTGCCCTCCCAACGCTGGTCTTCTGCACACAGGTCCCGTGTTCATGTCCGTCTTTGCTGTCTTCTACCTTAGACAACTGCCAACCCAAGAGGGTGGGGGATGTCTCTGTTATTTACCACTGTTACCCAGTGAATGGTACTCAGTGCCTAGCTCTCTATTTATTGAAGAATCCAGTCCTTCCTAAGTAACTATTGGTTTTATGAAAACAAAGATGCACATTTTTAAAAAGAATTAATTCACTCAATGCTCAGGTTAGTGGTTGACAGGTGAAAGGGCTTAATTAAAATTCCCGGGGCTTCCCTGGTGGCGCAGTGGTTAAGAATCCACCTGCCAATGCAGGGGACATGGGTTCGAGCCCTGGTCGGGAAAGATCCCACATGCCACAGAGCAACTAAGCCCGTGCGCCACAACTACTGAGCCTGCGCTCTAGAGCCCATGAGCCACAACTACTGAGCCTGCGAGCCACAACTACTGAAGCTTGTGTGCCTAGAGCGTGTGCTCCACAAGAGAAGCCACCACAATAAGACTGCGCGCCTCGATGAAGAGTAGCCCCCGCTCGCCGCAACTAGAGAAAGCCCGCGCGCAGCAACAAAGACCCAATGCAGCCATAAATAAATAAATTAATTAATTTTTAAAAAAGAAAGAAACCAAAGGGTGCAACTTCACTGACTGTACAAATGTACTGTTAGTAGAATTGGTCCTAAAGTTTAAAAATAAATAAATTCCCGCTTTAGAATATCCAAAATATACAAAGAACTCACATGACTCAACATCAAAACAAACAACCTGATTAAAAACTGGGCAGAAAGGGCTTCCCTGGTGGCGCAGTGGTTGAGAGTTCGCCTGCCGATGCAGGGGACATGGGTTCGTGCCCTGGTCCAGGAAGATCCCACATGCCACGGAGCGGCTGAGCCCGTGAGCCATGGCCGCTGAGCCTGCGCGTCCAGAGCCTGTGCTCCGCAACGGGAGAGGCCTCAACAGTGAGAGACCCGCGTACCGCAAAAAAATAAAAAATAAAAAAATTAAAAATGGGCAGAAGGGGAATTCCCTGGCGGTCTAGTGGTCAGGACTCCGTGTTTTCACTGCCGAGGGCCTGGGTTCAATTCCTCGTCGGGGAATTAAGATCCCACAAGCCATGCGGCGCAGCCTGAAAAAAAAAGTAGAAAAAAATGGGCAGAGTACCTGAATAGACATTTTTCCAAAGAAGACATACAGATGGCCACACAGATGGCATTCAGACACATGAAAATACATTCAACGTTACCAATCACCAGGGAAATGCAAAGCAAAATCACAAAGATCTACCACCACACACCTGTCGAACGGCTGTCATCAAAAAGACAACACATGAGTGTTGGCGAGGATACAGAGAAAAGGGAACCCTTGTGTACTGCCGGTGGGATTATAAGTTGGTGCAGTTACTATGGAAAATAGTATAGCCTCCTCAAAAAAATTAAAAATAGAACAGCCGTATGATCCGGCAGTTTCACTTCTGGGTATTTATCAGAAGAAAATAAAAACACTAATTTGAAAAACAATATGTACCCCCGCCCATGTTCATTGCAGCTCTATTTACAACAGCCAAGACATGGAAGCAACCTAAGTGTCCATCAGTGGATGAACGGATAAAGAAGACGTGGTATGTTATGCAACAGAATAGTAGCCACAGAAAGATGAAATCTTGTCATTTGTGACAACATGGATGGATCTAGAGGGTATCATGCTAAGTAAAGTAAGTCAGACAGAGAAAGACCAGTACGGTATGATCTCCTTTATATGTGGAATCTAAAAAACAAAACCAGCCAACCAACGAACCAACCAACCAAACAAACAAAACAAAGACAGACTCATAAATACAGAGAACAAACAGGTGGTTGCCAGAGAGGAGCAGGGTGAGTGGGTGGGTAAAACAGGTGTAGGGAATTAAGAGGTTAAAAACTCCAGCTATATAATAAGTAAGTCACAGGGGTGTAATGTACAGAATAGGGAACATAGTCAATAATATTTTAATAACCTTGTATGGGGACAGATGGATACTAGACTTTTCATGGTGATAATTTCATAATGTATGCAAACGTCCAATCACTGTGTACACCTGAAATGAACGTAATGTTGTACATCGACTGTATTTCAATTTACAACATCCTACTTTAGTAGAATTTCATAGTTATTCCCTGTCAACGATGATCCTGCTTCCCATACCTGGTCGGACCCCTACCCACCCACCCAAGGCCTGCGAACTTCAGGGGGTCTGGACTTTCTTTCCAGGTCAGTCCTGTGCCTCCTTTGACACTGCAGTTGAGCTGTGTGGGGAGAACTGACGTGGCTCAGAGGACGCCAGTCCCAAGCTTCTGACCCTCGAGCCTCCACTGACCCGTCCAGCCTTTCTTCCCAGGTTCTGCTGTCCGAGAGCAAAAGAAAGCGATCATACTGTGTCGTACAAATCACCTGGTTGACAACATACCTGGTTACTGTGATGATTAGAACATTTGAAAATTCTCAAGGGGGTGTTTGTGACTAGATCGCACATATCCGTCTTAGATCGAACAGGACCGGAGCAGAACCCAGAATGTTTATAAAGAGGCCACTGACTCTGGTCCCCGAGAGGCTCTGCTTGCCTCCAGCTAAAGACCTCGGACATGGGCGTCCAGTGCATCCTGAATTCCCCACCTCAGCCTCCTTGCCAAGCCCTCAGGGGTCCCGGGAGTTAGCAGGATGAGGTTTGTCTCATCTGGGGGGCTACCTGGCTGAGGGGTCAAAGGATCAAGGGCACCCCGCGGAGCCAGGGCGAGAAATTCCCATCCTGAGAATTCCGGTGTGCTCTCCTTCGGGGAGGGAGGCGTGCCAGGAGGAGAGGTCTGTGACTGGGAGCTGACGCTGGCAGGTCCCGACAACAACCATCGCCTCCTGGTGGGGTTAGTGACTGTGACTTCTGCAAATTAAAGCAAATTTGCACCTGCTGTATCTCAGAGCCGTGTTCCGCTAAGGTGCAGGGAAGAACGGAGGGTGTCTTCCTCCGCTGTGTGCCAGCTCCAGCTACCCCTGGGCTCACCCTGGTGCAGTTATGAGATGGACGCATGCCCTTAACCTCCATGGAGTTTTCGCCACACTCCAGTGGCTGCCATCGCGTCCAGGGCCGATGAGCTTTCAGGGAAAGCAGTTTTCTCCTTGGAACCACAAACACTGACATGTAACAGACTAGGAGAAAAAAGTAAAGCAGACCGCCACATTTCCGTCTTCAACATTGTCCTATCAGGACGCCAGCAATTCCCTGTTAGCAACCACAAGGATGACCAGAACATGTACATTATAAACCAGCTTTCTGTAGCAGCCAGCACCGTACAGGCACGGATGGGAGTTAAAGACACACACACACACACACACACACAACTGATGGAGATGATGAAAAGGCTGAAGATTTTCAAATAATCTTTCTAAATCTCTTTAAAAAATTGAAGCACAATCTGCTTTCTTTATCCAGTGATGCCTTTTTTGCTTTTTCAGCGTCACAACCTGAATTTAGATGGAAAGAAAATTGTAGCTGTGTCCTTCCTTGAGGTAGTCAGTGACATGATAAATCTGTGGATTAAATGAAGCTATTGGAGCTGGGGTGCTGATTCATATTGCTGAAATGCAATATTCTCCAAATTGATCTACAGATTCAAAGTCCCAGATGGATTTTCTTATAGAGACTCACAAACATCCTGAAATTCCTACGGGACCCCAATTAGCAGAAGAACTAATTCCTACACTTCCTAATTTCAAAACTTACTATAAAACAGTAATCGCGACAGCGTTGTGCTGGCATAAGGATAGACATGTCAATAGACTAGAATTAAGAGTCCAGATATAAGCTCTTCCATTTATGGCCAACTTATTGATGTCAAGACCATTTACTGGGGAGAAAGAATAGCCTTTTCCACAAATAGTGCTGGAACTACTGGATTTAAGAAATTGGATGGTTTCTTAAAAAGCACAAGCAACAAAAGAAGAGGTAGATAAATTGGACTTTATCAAAATTAAAAAGATTTACACTTCCAACTGTACATTAAGAAAGTGAAAAGACAATCAACAGACTAGGAGAAAATATTTGCAAGTCACCTATCTGATAAGGGACTTGTATCCAGGCTATGTAAAGAACACTTATAACTCAATAACAAGAAGATTAATTTGTGTCTTTGAAAACACACTCCGCTTTAAAAATGGGCAGAGGATATGAACAGACGTTTCTCCAAGAATGATATATAAAGAAGGCCAGTACACACACAAAAAGATGCATAACGTTATTGATCATTAGAGAAATGCTAATCAAAACCACAGTGAGATACCACTTCACACACACTAGGATGGCTAGAGTCAAAAAGAGACAGTAACAAGGATGTGGAGAGATTGGAACCCTCATACGTTGCTGGTGGGAATGTAAAGTTGTGCGGCCACTTTGGAAAACAGCGGTTCCCCCAAAAGGTAAACATAGAGTTATCCTGTGATGTCATTATGGGGGTTTCTCATCTATTCAGCTATTGATTTATTTTTAAATTATATTTTAGTTAAGAATCAAGCCGATCTCCATTTAGTACACATTTTCAGAAACCATCTTTTAAAAGTGTCATTTGCCAGTGTGTTATACATAATCTAAAGGTAGTGAGTGGTGGGCTGATTGAGATAGTGATTTCCTATTATTCTATGAATTAATGAATTGATTAAGTAGGCCAGCCCTGGGAGTCTCTTGGCACACCGAGTTGCAGAAGTTTCCAGAGTTCCTCAGGCTCAGGTCAGTTGACAAAAATGGACAAAGATAGACGCTTAACAAAAATTGTACTCTCTTATGCATCATCCTTCATGCGGCTAAAACATGCATCTTGAGTTTGAAAGATTTCTCTCAAATCTTTGATTTCCTGTTTAAGTTGAATTTTTTTCCTCCGATTTCATGCAACCCGTTTGTTCACCAGGCTCGTGGCTTCCCTCATTACTGCTGCCGTTTCAGTTATCTGGTCAACGGGGGCTTTAAGGCCATGGAATGCTGCTCATCAAGGCTCGTAATTATCCTGAGGTCACCGTTTTAGTTAGCCGTTAGCAGCCCAGACATGAGCTCTCAGTTCCGGCTCATGTGCCTCAGAGTTTCCCAGGGTTCCTCGGGGGATGTGTGAAGCTCTCGCGCTCTGGCCACGCTTCTCTGCTGCTCTCCTGCTGTGCCTTGGCCAATATCTTGTCTTCCTTCAGCTCTTGAGTTTCTTCTCGACGCTGCTTCATCACTTCCACTCCTCTTGAAAGCCCTGGTTTGCTCATAAAGCGATTTTCCTGCTTTGTCATGGTCTCTTGATCTTTCTTTCTTTCCTTCTTTTTTTCTTTTTTAATATTGAAGTATAGTTGATTTATAATGCTGTGATAATTTGTGCTGTACAGACAGTGACTCAGTTATACACATATATACATCCTTTTTTATTTTCTTTTGCATTATGGTTTATCCCAGGATATTGACTATAGTTCCCTGTGCCGTGCGGTAGGACTTTGTTGTTTATTGATCTCTCAGCAAGAGTTTTAGGATGAGCACTGTACTTCTCCATCTGATCCCCATTCTTCGCAGCTGAAATGGCCGGTTGGAGGCCGGCATCCTCTCCTTAGCCCTCGAGGGAGCGGAGGCAGGCAGTCCTTTCAACGAGGGGGAGCGAGGTGCCAAGGGGAGCCGTCTCCCGGGCTCTCACTGGGGTTGGGGGTTGGCCACCCAGGCCCCTCAACTGAATCCCATTACCGGCCCCTTTCCCCTCCCTTTAGCCCGACAGACGCAGGAGCGTGTACACCGGGGGCTCTCTCCTGATGCTTAGGGCTAAATGCTTCCCCAGTGAAACAGTGAAAAGAAGCGCTCATCCCCAGCTGAAGACAGGAAAGCGCGGGGACCGTGACCCCTCCCGGAAGCAGGTCTGTCTCTGCGTTTACCTTAGCGTAGACCTGCTTTTCCGTGTGCAGGCTGGAGCTCGTGGACATCCCCAGCTTGGGAGCCTCGGCCCTGATGAGGGAGTGTTCACGTCATGTCCCCCGTCGTGCAGTGTCCCTCAGGTGGGACTTCTGGGCAGCCCTCCACCTTCAGGGCCTTCCCTCTCCGAGCACCAGGGCCCCAGGCGAGGCGAGCACAGCCAGCTGCCCCGTGCTCCCCCATCTCAGGTGGAAGGCTCTGGAAAGCTCTTGGCAGTTCCGATACGGGGCTGCCTTGAGCCTTGGAGTGTGAAACGCCTCTCGACAGGCTTAAGCTACGCATGCCGCGTCAGTTTGTAACACGTGAGGACAGAGCTGATGGGACATCCTCAACTCGCGGTCAGCACGCACTTAGATTGGAGCGCTAGGAATCAATTGTCCCCTCTGCCGCCTCCATCGAACCGCGAATGCTCTTCACGGCGGATGCTGGTTGGGTGGGTTAGAGAACCGAACACATTAACCCTCATGCCCAGTTCTTCAGTCGGCGTTTCCCAACGTGCGGCCACAGGTCATCTCTGTCATGTAATTACCTGGGGGTCCTTAGTTTGGTAGACACACCTTTTCCAGGCCCCAGCCCAGACTTACTGCCTTCAGATCTCTGGGCACGGGGGGTGGAGTCTGCATTTCAGACAAACTTATTTTGCACTTGAGTTTGAGACCTGTAAGTGCTGGGCTGAATGGAGTCTGATCCCACAATTCCATACCCTGGGGATTCAACTGTCTGTCAGGTTCCAAGGGAAAGAATGACAGAGGAATGGAAATCTCGGATACTAAATAAGCACGTCAGGTGATCACGTTCTTCCACGCAGGGCTGCCTTAAGGTGTCTGAGGGGCATTTTAATAGGATTTAGTTTGCAAAATCCGACTCCTGTATTGCGGGCCCACAGATTGCATCGGGGTAGGCGCTCCTTCCTTGCACAGCTACCATCCATCTTTCCCTTCCTCTCCTGCCCCCAGACCCCCATCTAAGACAGACTTACTTTCCTCCTCTCCACCAGCACCAGGGGAGCTCTTAGAACATACCCACGCCCAGGTCACAACACAAACCAAGTGCGTCTGAATTTCTGGGGGTAGAGCCCCATATCTTTAAAGCTGTTCAGGTGACTCCAAGGTGCCACTAAAGTTGAAACCGTGGCTCTGCGGGCACATTTAACCCGTTTCTGATGACTCCCAGCCCATCCGCATTTAGGGGGGCAGTTCTGCCTCTGCGTTCTTCCCCATCCGCTGGATACACTGTACCGTGACTCTGTCCGTGCCCTGGGCTCTGACACCCCCAGGAAGACCCCGTGTTGCCCCAGGGCAGCCTTGCAGGCCCCTCCACCACCCGTGAAGTTGTGCCACGTGGCTCTTTGCGCGGACCTGCCCCTTCTGCTCCCTGGCCCGCTCAGTCGAGCTGCCCGTTTGCTGCCTGGGCCACCTTCCCTCTCTCGCAGCCTCGCTTCCCGCCCAGCGCGGCCGAGCCGCACGGCTCCGCCTACGAGCCTTGAACGTGAAAGCCCATCGCATCGTCTGCAGTGGCCACTAAGTCAGCTCACCTCGTTGGCCAGCGCCCGAAGTACTGCGGGAAAGGAGTGAGAGGCATAGCGGCCCAAGCTGACGTTCTGTGCTAGAAATGAGGCAGCCTGTGCGCAGACACCCAGACCCTCTGAGAGGCGGTGGCCCCCGGGAGCCCAGAGAAACAAGGGGCTGGTCTTAGCCCCTCGGTGAGGGGCCGGCAAGAGCTCCGCTCCTGTGTATCTTCACCTTGGGAGGCACTTCCAGAACCTTGTTCTCGGCACTTTATAGCTACTGTCCCCATTTTATAGACAGGAAACTGAGGTCAGCTCACCCGGAAGGGGCTGTGCGAGGCTTGGAAGCCAGTCTGGTGGGCTCGCCCCGCGTCCCTCTCACTAACCATCCTGGTCACAAGCCCCTGCACTTTCCCCCTGAGCTGCCGGGTCCAGGTGGGCATCACGCTGGTGGCTCCCGGCCGGTTCCTCCTAGCCCGGCAGTGCTTGGCCAGAGCGGGGCTCCATAAAGCTTTGCGGATGAGTGATGGGGTTAAGGGACTTGACTTTCCGAGATGGTGTCTGATGCACAGAAGTATCATCTGAACAGAAGAGGACCAGGGAGAGTCACCTCGTCCACGGAAAACCGTGCTCCCGAGAGCTGGGGGCCCGTTCTTCACCCTCCACCTGCGGACCCCATCTCTTCCAGGACCTCAAGGCTCGAACCTGCTGCGCTGACTCTCTTCTTCTCTGCCCATCGTGGGTCACTACGGGCAGAAGAATGTGTTTCTGCCTTTCCTCCTAAAGGGCCATTTAAACGCATTTCTAAGGAGCCCTAGTTTCCAGCTCAGCTGACCTACTTCTGTTGCCTTAGCTCTTTGTCTAAGCGCTCCTCAGGCAGAAGAGATGTGGTCTGTCTTCCTTCTCCTCGTCTCCCCCGCTCCTTTCCCTCCTTCCTGAAATAATTCATGAATATACTTAACATAATTAACATACAGGAGGACGTAAACAAATAAAATGTAAATATCCCTGTTCTTACAGTTCTATCTCTGGACTTGTTCTCGGGAAGCTAACACTTTCCCTTTTTATTTTTAAAGCTCTTATGGTGATTACTTATAATTCTGTTTCTTATCTTTCAGAGCAGATTGTCCATAGATGGAGAAGTTGTGACTCTGGACAATCTAGGGAATTTACCTCACACTACTCTCACCATCTACTCCTCTGCCTTCCCTTTCCCAATCTTTGTTGTAGTATTGTTTTTATTTCTTCTAATAGCTAGTTGCCTTTATGACTTTAAATAATGTACATAAACTCCAGTTTTTGATTCATTCACCTTGGACTGTATCTGTGGAGTCCCAACCAAAAGATTAAGAAATGTGTCCGCTCCCTTACCCCTAGTTTCATCAGTTTGACATTGCCTAGGCTTATAAACTTTACATTCAGTTTTGTGACTAAATATGTCTTTCATACTTCATATTTTCATTGACTTTCAACTTGCATAAACAGATCTATAATATTATCATTACAGGAATTATTTTAAGTGGTAATTATATAAACATTTTAATATAATTATAAAACTGCATAAATGAGAATGTTATTGACGCTCTAGAAAAGAAGACATAATTTTTGTCCTCAGAATCTTGCCTCTCAAAGGAGAATTATCCAAGCGTAAAGTGAAAATGGTTGTCTTTGATCCGTAGCCAACTCGGTGACGGCTTATCCTTCCCACATCATTCTCCTTCTTTGATTCTTTTTCTGTATTTTGCTGGTGTGGATTCAGGAATAATTTTGTTTGTATAAAGTTTGTGAAAATGCACAACTTTTTCTGAGTCTTTGCAGTCCCTCAAATGTCTTTCTTCCATTTGTTTGACAATTTTTTGCTTTTATTTATTTTGCTAGTTGTTGATCTATAATTTGTGTTTGTAAAGAAAACAGATCTTAAGTGTACAGCAGGTTGAATTTTCGTATGTAACCACCACCCATCTTAAGATAAAAGAACATCATTTCCATCACCCAGAAAATACCCGTGTGCCCTTTCTGGGGCAGTGGCATGGGCACAGAACAACGCAGGCAACTGTTGTGGTCTCTACAACACAGATTCGTTTTGCCTGCTCTAGAACTTCATATAAATTGAATCACTCAGTTTCTACTCCATATTTGCCTTCTTATTAACGACAAGATTCTGCGTCATCGTGTGTATCAGTAGTTTGTGCTTTTAAAATTGCTGTGTAGCAAGGAGATTCTCCACTCTTCTACTGGTAGACATTTGGATTTTTTCCAGGTTTTGGCTGTTACAGATAAGGTGCTATGAGCATCTTGTACATGTCTTTTTGTGAACATCTCTTGGATATAGAGTAGACACTGTCAAACAGTTTTCCAAAGTGATCGAGCCATTCACACTCCTACCAGCAAAGGATGAGAGTCGCAGTCAATCGTCAACACTTGTAATTGTCAGCCCTTTTAATTTAGTCATCCTAGTGGGTATCTCACTGTGGGTTTAGTTTGCATTTCTCTGGTAAGTAATCATGTTGAATACCTATTCAAGTGTTTATTGACCATTCAGATATCCATTGGTTGACAATTTGATGGGAGATACAATTCCAGGTTCAAAATAACTTCCCAAACTTTGAAGGAATTGCTTTGTTGTCATTGACAGGATGACTGTGGACAGTTTTATTCTTGTCTTTATGGAAGCCACTTGCTTTCCTCCCTCTGATAGTTTTCCAACTCTCTCTCCATTGTTGGAGTCCTGTAGTTTTACCAGAATGAGGTTAGATGTGTGGTTTGTTTGTTTGTTTCCGTAAAATTGCCTGGTTCTCTCTAGATACATCTTCTGGTCATGACTGGTTGCCTGCAGAAACCTCTTCCCAGCAGCTGCCTCTTCCCATGTCACTACGGAAGCACTCTGTTAACTCATACATGCTCTTACCTAACTAGCAGGCATATCGGGTGTCAGCTTGTTCCTGGACATTCCTGCCTGGATGGCTTCTCTTCCCAGCCATGCTCCTTGAAGCCAGGGACGCTCACATTCCTTTTCTGGTTCCTCCATAGCACAGTGCTGGCCCTACCAAGGGGACGCCAGATATATTTGGGTCTCTCTGGGCTCCTGCAGGTGGGAACGTACCTTATTCTTCTCTGAAATACATACCAACCCAGCCTGGGTCATAGCAGGCACCCTGTGTATCTTTACTGACAGAGAGAATTTTCCAGCCATCTGAACCGGAAGATCACATACATACTGTTTTTCTTAAGACCATCTTTCCAACTCTGGGACTCCATATGGCATAGTTAGTTCAGAGCTAAATTGGCTTTGGGGACAGGAAGGTCCTTCTCTTAATATCTCTGGATCTTCAAGCAACTTGCAGGGTTGTCTGATCCTTGTGTGGAGTAGATCATTTCCAGTGGACCGGGGGTGAGGAGAGTTGAGAGGGCGGGATTCCTACCGCAGGTGGTCATTGCTCGGGTAAAATGAGCTAGAGAAATAGAATGTGTGTCAGCTGTAGGTCACAGAAGAAAGCCCAGTTCCCTGCCCTCTCCCTCTTCCCCAACCACAAAGTCATTAGCCATCAGCCCAGCTACCTTCTCCCTCAGCCCCCTACACATGGGTCAAAGGAGAGGGTTTGCTATAAATTAAATGGAAATGTCTTTAGTGATCAATCTACAGGGGTTTGCAGAAGGAAAGGTTGTTAAAATTTAGAACCTTTCATTTTCTTGTTAATGAGCTCCCTGGGACTGGAGGGGGTGATAAATATAGCCTCTCTCACACCTTTGAATCAACCAGCCACAAAAGAGTTTTTAAACCTCCTCTAATTAAGCATTTACACAGGCTGTACTCTGTGTTCATTCAGGGCTTTCCCTCTCTAATAAGCTACAGTTTTCATCACTGCCGGGCAGAAGCTCCAGGGACCCCACTGTTCTATCTGAAAGCAGAAGCTGGTCTCTGCCCCACTCAGGACCCGTGTCTAGTCCCCATCCCGTGTCAGGGACCAGTGCTGGCCTGTCGTCCTCGAGCTCAGCTCCCTCACGCTCTCTGTTCCCTCCCCGTGGGGGACGGGAGCCTAAAAGGCAGCCGGAACTGCCGGCCAGGGCTGCACAGCCACCGTTTATATTTCTAACGAGAGCAGGAGCTCCTGTCATTGCAGCTTCCGAGGGAGGCTGGCAGGAGGTGGGAACGGGGCTTTTTATTTTTAATTCCCTTCAGTTAAAATGCAGGTGGGAGTTTCCTAAGTGACACATGCAGATCCACTCAGGAAAGATTTTCTGAGCACCGGCACTGCCAGCTCACTCTCAGATGCTCCACACGAATGTTCCACGCTTTCCCCACTCCCTTCCCCCCATCCCTGGCGCCTTCCTTCTCCCCTGTCATCCTCACTGCCCGGTTAACCGAGAAGAGGTGGGGACTCAGAGCTTCCGTCTCCAAGTCCCAGGAGCGGCCGGCCCCTCCCAGCCTTTCCCTCTCTCCTTCCATCAGGGGACGTGGTGGATGTTCTCCCAGGAAGGCTGAGCCATAGGAAAGAATGAAAGTTTGCCATTTGCAGCAACATGGATGGCCTTGGAGGACATTATGCAAAGTGAATTAAGTGAAACAGACAAAGACAAATACTGTATGATATTACTTATATATGGAATCTAAAAAATATAACAAACTAGTGAATGTAACAAAAAAAGAAGCAGACTCACAGATATAGAGAACAAATTAGTGGCTACCAGCTAGAGGTAGGGAGGAAAAAGAAAGGTTATTATTGGATTATATGAAATCATGTGTGTGAAACTTTGGAAAATTGTAAAGCACTATAGAATTTAAAGAATCGTTCATTCAATTAAAAAAATAATGAAGTAAAAGAAGGTTGCTTCCCTCCCTGGCTCTGGCTCCCAGTGCCTTGCACTTTCTCAGGGACCTGGGGTCCTTGACCGAGAGCCCTCCCCTCTTTCTTCTCCCAGAACGTCCTCTCCACTGTTGCCCTCCCCCTGCACTTCCGAAGGCCCAGCCCAGCCTTGAACTGGTGGAGCCCAGCGCCCCTCTGGCTGCCAGCCTAGCCCTTGGCCTGCCCTCCGCAAGCCAACTACTCGAAGGAGCCGTCCCTCCCCCAGCCCCGTGCTCGCTGGCCTGGTGGGGGGGTGCAGCTCAGGTGGGCTTCCAACCCTAAAGGTGACTTCACAGATTTCTTGAATAACACGATCAAATTTCATAGCTCGGCCAGTTGGCTTACAGGCATTTAAAACTGAACCTGTGAAGTCCTTTTCCTACTTCGAATTATATTGCATTGATATTAT
The DNA here is from genome assembly GCF_963455315.2 of Globicephala melas. Classification (NCBI taxonomy): domain Eukaryota; kingdom Metazoa; phylum Chordata; class Mammalia; order Artiodactyla; family Delphinidae; genus Globicephala; species Globicephala melas. The sequence goes on along the minus strand of NC_083331.1, from coordinate 4,424,580 downwards.
ATTTAGTTATCGTCTGTCTGTCTTCCTTGCTAGATGCAGCTAAGCCTCACCAGGGCAGGGATTTTGTGTGTCCCCATCACCCATGTGTCTCTGGGACTGGCCCCTGTGGGTTCCTTCTCAATAAACATTTGTTTTAAATTGTTTAAATTATAAATGAACACCAAAATTGCCAGTATTGTCAAGAAACACACAGATTAAACAATGATTTACTGGATAGCACAGGGAACTATATTCAATATCTTATAGTAAACTATAATGGAAAAGAATCGAAAAAAAAAAGAGTATAGATATATACATATATATGTACAACTGAATCACTTTGCTGTACACCTGAGACAATCTTGGAACTCAACTATACTTCAATAGAAAAATAAATACATAAAAATAAATAAAGTTTTAGGCAATTTAAAAAAAGAAAGAAAAAGGAACAAGAATTAAAAACCCAGTCCACCATAAAATGCTAAAAATTGGTGAAATTAGGTGAAGGGGATCCAGTTGTTCATCAAACAATTCTATTCATTTTTCTGTAAGCTTGAAATTTTTTTAAAAAGTCAGTGAGAAAAAAACATACTGCCTAAAATAGTGTCTTTCCATTTCAGAGCTATTTTTCATATTGAAATTAATATTCCAGTAAGAGAATTCCAAATTCTTCCCTAATTTAAAAAAAAATCACCTTCATCTTTTAGCCACACTCAAGAACCAAAAAGTGAGCAGCAAAATTAATTTTTCACATCTTATTTCTATTGCGGGAACTCATTTCTTTTCACAAAGTCGGGGAGCACATGTTCACCATCTTTAGAATTAAAAACCAGGCAAAGCTTCCCCTGCCTGGTACCTTTGGTGGGTGGACAGAGACCCTGAAAGCTGAAGTTGCCAGAGGATCCTTGGATAATCTCCAGGAGAGACAGCTTGTCTGTATCTGATCTATTAGGATTCACGTCTGCCCAGATTCCTTTAGAATCCCTCCTCACTGGGATCACACACTGCAGGGTTTGATCTTGATTTCTTTTAGTCGATCCAGAGAGCTTTGTTAAGTCCAGATTGGATCACTCTTTATCAGTAGGAATGCGTCCAACCTGTTTATCGTAGCCTACGGTGTGAGATCCATGTCCCAGAAGGCATGTTCTGATGCTGGATCTGGGTTTCTTGTGGCTTTCTTGGTTGTATAAAAAGGTGGAATTAAAATGGGATCCATTAACCACTGGCAAAGCATATTGAATGAGTATAGTTAACAAAGATCACAAAACCCTATGATCTCAGTCACTAAGGACCCTATAATTTAGAGACCTCTTTCACTCCCCACTGTCCAATCCAGGGTCTGCAGATGAGGGGGTGTATGCAGACATTCGAGAGAAGGTGCAGGGTAGGGCATAGGTCTAGACAAGTGATCAGGTCTGGAGGCAAGAACTCAGGAGTATAGGAATGTAAATGTCAGGTTAAACCTACAGAGAAAGACAAACATCACGTGATATCCCTTGTGCGTGGAGTCTAAAAAAATGGTACAACTGAACTTATTTACAGAACAGAAACAGGCTCATAGACATAGAAAGAAACTTATGGTTACCGAAGGGGAAAGGAGGGGGGAGGAATAAATTAGGAGTTTGGGATTAACAGATACACACTACTATATATGAAATAGATAAACAATAAGGACCTGCTGTACAGCACAGGGAACTATACTCCATAGCTTGTAATAACCTGTAATGGGAAAGAATCTGAAAAAGAATATATATACGTATCAACATATTGATATGTATATATACGTAACTGAATGCTGTGACAGTTTCACTACCCCTGAAACTGTCACAGCATTGTAAATCAACTATATGTCAAGAAAAAAAAGACGTTAAACATAAAAAAAAGAATATAAATGTTAGCTAGAACTCGGGCTTGGAGAGATCACCCCAAGAAAGTACACAGAGTAAGGAAGGCAAAGGGCCAAAGGAAAACATTATAGATATTGCTATTTAAGAGGTAAACAGAGAAAGAGAAGCCCATAATGAGTACTTTCAAGAAGTGGATAGAGAGGTAGCAGGAAAGCTTTAGAAGGGAGAGGCGTCTTGGAAGCCGAGGGAAGAACGACTTTCCAATCGAGGATCTATCCTTAGCGCTGAATGCAAGGCAGGGGTGTACATTATGCAGTAAGGAAAGGGGAGAAAGTGTATATAGAAGATGGAAACCACTGTATAAATTTAGAGGGAGCAGTTGCAGGCGTGTGGTTTGCAGTGTTGAGAGATACTCATACACATACTCAAGAATGAATGGTAGCTGGAGGGGGATTTGGGATTGAGTGGTTTGGCTTTTCTGAAAGATGGAAGAGGCAAGAATGTTCATAAGGCTTTGACAAAAGAGACTTTACGGAGAGGAGATTGCAGCCTCAGAAGGCAGCCTAAGAGAAGTTCCTTGAGCAGTGTCTTTAAGGAAGCACGAAGGGGGTGAGTCCCCAACACAGGTGGGAAGATTAACCTTAGAGGCAGAAGCACACGCCCACCTGACCCGGCCAGGAGCCAGAAATACACAGTGTGGGCAGAGTGGGGTAAATCTGTAAGACTCCCTGGGAGGGGCTGCTTAGATGGCCTTGTCTTGTGACAGTCATTTTCTCCATAAAATGGGAGGCCAAAGTTATCTGCCGGAAGTGAAGAGAGGAAGGGCTTGGGGAAGAGGCTGCACCAGAGCCCAGCTGGGTGGCAGCAGCAGCCGTGTGCACAGAGCAACTGCTCCTCCGGCGGCACTCAGGGGCCTGGGCAAAGGGCTGAAGGAGCGAATGGCTGGGTTCCCTGAAGGCTGGGGGTCCTTAGGTCGCGTGTGATGGGAGAGAGCTGGGGACAGGAAAATCGCAGTGGTGGACGTGGGCTCTGGGGTGATGGGGAAGGGACGGAAGCCAGAACAACGTGGCTCATCTAGGACGGCACGTTGTGATGAGATGGAAGAAGAAGGGTGTCGGCAGTAAGAATGAGAAAAGGCCGGGGGGAGGGGCCGGTGTGAGGATGGGATGCCGGAGAGGCCAGGGGAACAGGGGACACCATGGGTGGGGGGCTGGCGTGCAGCTGAGACATCCGGGATGGATGACCGAACGGACAGAGCCCGCCCAGGGGAGCACGGACTTGAGGGCAGAGACTGGAGCGAAGAGCAGAGATGTGTCTGGATGTGAACAGCAAGGCAGCCATTCTCACCTCCCCATCGTTCAGGATACTGATTATCTGTCTGTCCCGGCGAATGACGCGCTCCTTTGAGGTCAGGGGCATTCTTCCTCTTTATGTCGCTCACAGCATCAGGAGCAGTACTGTCAAAACATGAAAAAGCGGGAGGCAGCAACGCCGGGACCAGCCCACCAGGCTGTGCCCTGGACCTCCCGACACTGACAAGAGCGAAACTGCGTCTAAATCCCGTTGCGTCTGAGATAAGGATCTGAGCCTGTTTTCTAGGACTGCCTCCCCATCTGTCAGATTTTCTCCCCAGGATGAATGTGTCATGTCCCCGGCCAACCTCCAGGGACGTCTCTGGCTTCCTTTAGACTGAGGGTCTGCCTCTCACTGTCTCCAGTTCCCTGGTCCGACCTCACCTGAGCACCCACAGGACAGGTGTTATGCACCCCTGTCCTCCTGGCGCTATAACAGGATTGCCCTTTAGAAACAAAGGCAGAGCCTCCAAGACCTGATAGATCTGCCCTCTTGTCCCAAGACACAATCCTCCTGCCACCACTTGCTCCCAGGAATGAATTTCCTAACTATTTCAGTTGTCCAAAGAGAACAATCTGTGCAGGACTTGGAATTCTCTTGTTGTCCTTTGTTTGAGAAAAGGTTAGAGAGAACCAGAGGCTCCTTTGACATCCGGGACGGACAGCTCTCAGGGAACTGGGACCCCATCACAGAAACCCTCTATTAACATCAGTCAAATGCAGCGGGTGTGTTTGAGAGAAAGAGGAGGAAGGATTTATGACGGTGTGGGGTGGGCATATTCGGGCTGGTGTGCACAGTGGTCTGGTCCCAGCACAGCTGAGCGGATCTGGGAGTGTGATGTGTGTGAAGGGAGCCCTCCCCAGCCTGCCTTTTTTTTTTTTTTTTTTTTTTTTTTTGCGGTACGCGGGCCTCTCACCGCTGTGGCCTCTCCTGTTGCGGAGCACAGGCTCCGGACGCGCAGGCTCAGCGGCCATGGCTCACGGGCCCAGCCGCTCTGCGGCATGTGGGATCCTCCCGGACCGGGGCACGAACCTGTGTCCCCTGCATCGGCAGGCGGACTCTCAACCACTGCGCCACCAGGGAAGCCCCCAGCCTGCCTTTTAATGTCAGGGGAGCAGAGGAAACCATCAGTTCAAAAACCAACTGCCCATCTTCGTGGTTTCACCTGCGCACGCCCGATTTGGAGGCTCCTATGCACATCTCCATGACAACAGAGGATTAAAGAAATTCACTCAGTCAGAATTCTGGGCTGACAAGTGCCAGGCAAACATTTCATTCCTGTTTTTTTTTTTTTTTTTTTGTCACGGAGGGGTGGGGAGTGTCGATTTCTGTGCCAAGAGCCAGATTTTGTTCTGGCGAGCTGGGAAGCAGTGGCTATCTCATCAGGCAACAGTCACAGCCCATTACCCGAGGGGAGTGGAGAATGGTCCTCCTGGGGAGCAGGAAAGATCCAGAAAACCGCATCCCTCTGTCGGGGGAAGCTAAAACGGGAAAGCAACTTGGATACATCAAAGGTTATTGTTTGTCTCAGCTGAGCTCAGCTGTGTTCCTGCAAAAGGCACGTCCTCCTTCCAGGACCTCACACTGCACCAGCCAGCTGACTCCCAGCAACGAGCTGTCCTCACCAGCATTCTCCTTCCTTCCCTTCCCGCTCAGCCCCGGCCCCCATACAAGGGGCCCATCTTTTCTCTTTGATATGCAGCGGTGAATCACGGCAAAGGATGTCACATAACGTTTTCCCTGGGAGACTGAAGCTCTGAGGCCCGATTTTATGTGGGTCGAGTCATTATGAATCACACTCCAAAGTGTTTCTAAGTCTAATCTCCTCGAGATAAAACAATAAAAGAAAGATGCATAGTGGGGAAGAATCCCATCCTTAGGGCCACCAAATGGTCCCAGGATCTGGGACGCTTGTCACTTGGTCCCCTTACCTCCGGCTACGTCATGCTCAGGAGACTAATTCCTTAGATGTCCCTGCTTTGCCAAAGAATGTCACTGTCGCACCCTGTGCAGAAACTGCACTCGCCGGCCTGGAGTGTGCTTGCTAGAGGTTAGCTTATTCCACAGGCTTAGAATGGGGTCATCGGGAGAGCGGCACGGCAAGTTATGTCAGGGGACATGTACTAAGATGCGGAAATATGATAATACGTTTTCCCAAATTTCCTGAAAAATAATATCTTGTAAGCGTCTCAATATGGTACTGCCTGAGTTTGGCAGATACGTTTAGATGATAGCAACTAAAGTGTGCTAAGTACCCAATATCTGCTAGATGTTGTCCCCATACCTAACTTCATTTCATCCATGCAAGGACCAGTGTTGTCCTCACTTTACAGATGATGAACGAGGGTAAATGGCTGGTCTGAGGTCAGTGGAGGTGGGGGTCTTGGGCTCCCCACCCTATGCTCTCCCACCTCTGCCCGTCTCAACACAGGTGCCCCCCTGACTAGCAAGGGAAACTCTCCAGCGGAAGCTTTGGCCATGGAAAGGTTTCCCTCGACGACCCTGCTCTAGAAGCCCAGTAGATGAAAGAGACAGAAAGAGACTCATGGCTGAGTCATGAGAGACAAAGCCTTTTCATTCTCCTCACTCCTTCCTCCCTCTTCAGTGTTCCTGGGTGCTGTGAACTCTGCTTAAAAACCACCTCCCTACAGCACCCTCTAGGCTGTTTGTTTGGGGTCTATTGGAAGATTCCTTCATCATTCCAGCCCTGACTTTGGTCTTTCAGGACGTACAGAAGTGCAAAGCCCTGTGCTGAATCTGCCAGCCTCCCACCAGCTGGATTACAACTCTGGTAGTTCTCAGGGCTGCCCTTTCTGCGGTGCTGGGGGAAGGGGTGATGTCAGATGAACAGGCCTGGGCTCCCAGTTGCGCCCCGACTGTTCAAATGCACAAGGCCTCCCACTCACCTCCCTGTAGGGTGAGTCCTCAAATGGCACTGTTAACTATTGCTAACTTTTTAGGTATGATGATCGTGTTGTGGTTATGCTAAATAAAAGAGTATGTCTTTTAGAGATATGTACCAAAGTACCTACAGATGGAGGGATAAAAGTGTTATTTCAGCATTATCTAAGGAGGATGTATAGGTGGGGTATTAGGTGAAACATTCATTTTCTTGAAGTTGGGTAATGAGTACATTGTTATATCATTCTTTCTACTTTGGACAGGTTTGAAATTTTCCAAAAGTTAAAAATACATAGAGATAGATAGATAGATAGATAGATAGATAAAGGTACAGGCGAAAAAAATTCAGCATTAGGCCCTTGCTCCAGGACTACCTACTTTCCCTCTCTCAATTTGTCCATTTGCTGCTCTCTGGCAGGGTCTAGGCCTTTTCCTGGAGTAGGTGAAGACTTTGGACCTGCTTCTCTAACTTGTCAACTAGGATTCCACCCCTACTTGCAGCTTTGCCTGCACCTTTGATTTTGGCCTCTCCCACAGCCAAGAGTGCAATATATTTCTCCATGAAGGTTTGTGGTAGAAACTTCACCACCCAGTTCACCCTGGGAGATGTGAACCATTACAGATATTTTCCAAAGCTCACATACTTTCATGATCTCCCATTTTACAGATGAGAAAACAGAGGCTTAAGTAAACCACCAAGTTCACACAGCCAGAAGGTGGGAGAACCAGGCATGTGAACTCACGCAGTCTGAGTCCAGAGATGGCCTTTTTACCACTGCATATTATAGATGCTGTATTTGACAGTTATAAACAAGCCCAGCAGGAGGCAACTCCCAAAACCAGTGGAGCAATTGTCAGCTTTTTTTTTTTTTTGGCAGTACGCGGGCCTCTCACTGTTGTGGCCTCTCCCATTGCAGAGCGCAGGCTCAGTGGCCATGGCTCACGGGCCCAGCCTCTCCTCGGCATGTGGGATCTTCCCGGACTGGGGCACGAACCCGTGTCCCCTGCATCAGCAGGAGGACCCTCAACCACTGCGCCACCAGGGAAGCCCATCAGCGTTTTTTTAGTATTAAAAAATCAGAAAATAGAGAAAGTAATCCAAAACCCTACCATTCTAACAAAATAGCTAGTAGTTTTTTCTTTCTGCATATATTTTAGATAATTATATTCATGATGACAAAATAATATACATTTTAATGTTCTGATTTTAAAATACTAGATCACAAGCAATTCTTTATAACGATTTTCTTCATAATATCATTCCAAATGTGCTATAGTTTTATTACAAATGCTCCTCTTTTAGGAATTCTTTGTTGTTCCCAATTTTATGCTGTTTGAAATAATTTGGGAACAGATATCTTGAGCTGCTTCTTCTTCTTAATTTTTTCCTTCATGTAAATGCCCAGAGATAAGATTATTGGATCAAAGGCTAAGTAATTTTCGTTATGTCCTCTGAAGCACTGTGTGTCAACAAATAATTTCTATTTTATATACAAAAAAGATGAGGTTGGCTTAATTTAAATTTGTTTTATTTCTAGTAAGTGGAAAATTACGGTGGAGAGTTGTAATTCTTTGGGCACTCCGTGTAGCCCGGTGCTACACATCACTTACACACACGCATGTGCACACACACAGAAACCACACTCCACTCATGACAGCAGATACTGTTTGCAGAAAGAAGGGACCGGAGGAAACAGGAGCACCTGGTGTTGACTTGTCTTCTTCACTTTCGCTAAAGTTCTGCCATTTAATAATTCGACAGCAGTTGTGCAAATAGCTCTCTAGCTTCCAGGAATTTCTTCATAATCCTCTGTAATCGCCGTCTCTCAGTCTGAGAAAAAGTTCTTTCAAGTGACTGAGGCTTGATCATATCTTTTCTCTTAAAAAAATCACAAGTTTGTTCTAATTTTACATTTAATTAAAACATGCAAATTGTAGAAAATCTTAAAACATGGAAAAGTTTAAGAAAGAGAACAAACGTAACTCATAATCCTACCATCTCAAAAAAATCCCTCTTTGATGTAGTCTGCTCTTATATGAAACAAAATTGCTATCACACTATATGTATTCAGTTTTGTAGCCTGGTATTTTTTCATTCAACGTTATGTTGTGAGTATTCTACCTGGTCATCAGATATTTTCCAAAAATGATTTGTAATGTTTGCATAACATATAATTACAACAGGCAACATATAATTATAATTGTATAATATTTAGATATTAAGTATATCACCACTTATTTTATAATTTTCTTAATGTTGGCCATCTAGATTGTTTCCAGATTTTCACTGTTATAATTAATACTGCAGTGGACATCTGGTCCATGTATTTGTGAAAGCTTAGTCCGAGAGTAGGACATGCAAATCCATCCTTAAGTATGAAGCCTCTGCCTTGCCAGCCTTCTAGGTTGGGGAGTTGGGAGGCCTGGGTTCTGGCCCCACTTTGCAATTGTGTGACCCCAGCAAATGGCACTGCGTCTCTCTGAGCGTCAGTTTCCTCGTATAAAAACAAAGGGTCTAAATAAATGATCTTTCCATGTCCTTTCAACACTAGCATTTGACACGTCTAAGCTAAAGCCACAACTCTCTCTTTGTGAAGATTATACTTCTTATCGCCAGAGAATTTTATACTTTATATTACTTTTGCCTCCGCACATGTGAAATGAGAATATGTAGTGACAATAAGGAAAGAACGACTCTTCCAGACCTTTACACGTGGAGCTTCTAAGCTGTGCTTATTAGCAAGCACGTTAGAGTTAGATTACCGCTAGCAATTAAGAGAGAAAACCATCATTAGGCAGGCAGGATCACACGAGCTGAGACACGGTTTACACTGTCTTCAGACTATCTGTACCACAGACACAGACTGTAAGTGGGGGTGGGTGACATTCTCTGCGGCAGGTTTGAAATAGGAAACCCAAACTTCCTGGCTAAAAGTCTCTCTGTATTCAAGAGTGACTAAAGACAATACAGGGCAAAGGAAAATAAGAATCAGAGTAATCGAGGCTGCCAGGGATCCCCCGAGGTCTAGTACTAAGACGATTATTAAACCTAGTTATTGTCGTGCATTCACACTCTCCGAAACTCTGGCACGGAACTGCCCCTACTGGGTCACTCGTGGTTCATCCCACAACGCCCAGAGAAAGGATCTAAGTCTCAATGACATTTTCTTCCTGGTTATGGAAATATTTAAAATAAACGAAGAAGAAAACAGCCCACATGTTCCCTTTTGACAATGGGACTCACCCAGCTCTGGCTCTGCGACCCTGACAGTCAATCGGGATGTTTTCCCTAAGCTGGCAGGATGCAAAGCGGGTAGAGGATTTAGTGTTTACAGTGTCCTAGAGCCAAGGAAACTGCCTCCCAAGTCCCTTTTCATCTAATGGAGTAACCCATCCAAGGCTGGGAGGGCCCTGTCCCCCCAGGCCCCGGGCGGTTCATTTCAATGGTGTGATTCAAGGCCTGGAGTGAGTCAGCTGGCAGTGCACGGGGCTCTGCCTCTTCTGGGCAAAGCTCACAAGGACCGTGTAAGAGAAAACGGACTGCAGGTCATTCTTGTCGTGCCGGGAAAAGAGAGTCACTTCTGCTGTTCCAGAACACTCCCTGGAATATCAGAGTGAAAGGTTTAAAAGAAAGAGACACAGACCCTGGGCCGAGGAGGCATGTCCTCCCCTACCTCATGGCTTTTGTTTTCCACTCGAAGATCACGGGGCGAAAAGTGGCCAAACGTGATAACCCGGCCAGGTGAAAGCCGAGTTCTGAGTAACTCCATCCCCTCTCATTGAAGGCCAGCACATTTCACCCAGAGAATCTCTCTCAAAGAAGAGGAGTTCTGCAAACTAAGACTTTCCATAAAAGGTTTGCTTTGTAGAGACTTGGCTCTCAAAGAGAAATCAGGCAGCTCCCAGGCTGACCCACAGTTCTTGAGCCAGCACCTGAGGGCGCCATTTCCCTGGGGTCACGGGAGCAGGGCCTGCTTAGATGGGCCATTTCTGCTTCTCTCCTCTGCCCAGAGTTTGGTCTCATGTAAGACGTGGCTTCGTAGGAAAATGTCTTCAAGCTCGGCTAGGCAGGGAGGTGAGCATCCTGGAAGAAAGTAAGAGTAGAACTGTTGGTGTTTCCTGTGCACCCATGAACCCCAAGGAGAAATGGAAGCCTGTATAGGGTAAGACATCCCCGCTGCTCACCCAGGCCCACAGATTAGAGAGGGAGCTGGGAGTGCGATGGCCTCAGTGCGGAGGGAGACTGTGTGATCAGCGTATACGAACCTCAACTACAGAACAGCCTCACGCAGGGGTCAGAAACCACTGATGTCAACAGGGCCCTACTGTATAGCACAGGGAACTACATTCCATAATATCTTGTAATAACCTATAATGGAAAAGAATCTGAAAAAGATTCTTATACATAACTGAATCACGTTGCCGTACACCTGAAAGTAAACATAACATTGTAAATCAACTCTACTTAAAATAAAAAAATAAGACAAGAAAAATTAAAAAAAAGAAAAGAAAGAAACCGCTGATGGGATTTCTTTTCACTGTTGGGCCGTTCTTCTCCCTTCTACCTCCCGGCAAAAGGCTTTCCGCTGCTCACCTGAGAAGGTAGCCACCTGTGTGCACAGAGGAAGTGGTGATCAGAACCTTGGCAGGTCACTTTTGAAAGGCCCTAGCTGATGTGTTCTAATAGTGATAACAACACCCAGTGCTCTCCGGCCCGGCTATGTCCCAGGCCGTGCGAAGTGTTTTACGTTCATTTTCCCTGATGCCCACAGCAACGCTGAGAGTGTCAAGGAAGAACCCGAGGCTCAAAGAGGCTGATGACTTTGCCCAAGATGACACCACAGTAAGGGACAGAGACAAAAATTGACTCCCAGTCTGCATGGCACTAAAGCAATGCACTTACCACGCCACATACTGTATCCCAATTACTAATCACTGTTTTATATATAATGACAGAGCACATGACACTCCATATAATTAGAACTAGTAATAATTTAAAACTCGATAAGCCTCCCTGATGCAAAGAAATAGGGGTTTCCAGGAGAGAGTAAAGATGTTCATAGACCAGAGGCAGCATCCGGCTAAGGAGCAGGGGTGAGATCAGCTTTATGACCCAGCGATTCCACCTGAGGACGAGAATTGTTCCCACGGTGCACAGTCTTGTTCTAAGTTAGTAGACAGCAGTTCCCACGGTTCCAGCCTTCCCTGGGGTCAAAGGAGGTGACCAAATATCGGCCCCTTATTTTCCTTTCCTTAAGGGTATATTCGTAAGTAAGGACAGAACATGTAGAATTCTAGATTTGCAATATTACACCCTAAAAGGAAATAACACAAGTGAAGCTCATATGTATTCTTCCCTTTTTCTTAGCTTTGATGTTTTTCTTTCTTTTTTTTAGATTTTATTTTATATTGAAGTATAGTTGAGAAATAACAGCTTGCTATTTCCTAGATCAAGGTGTATACTCAAAAGACATATTCTTTTGCCTGTGTGTAGTACAGGTCAATCTTCTTCCTCAGAGCCCAGAACAAACCAGCTAGTTAGTGTCATTAAAGGAAAGGGCTCCACACTGACAGCTGAGCAGACATAACCTCCCCAGCCTGGGATTCAGTTAGAAATAGCTTCGTGTTCAGCACTGACTACCTGGGTTTTAATTCTGCCTCCACTGCTTCCTAGAGTGGGGGGTCTTTGAGGGGTTACTGACACCTCTGTGCCTCAGTTTTTTCATCTGTAAAATGGGGACAATAGTCATGCCTCCTTTTAGGGTTGTTGTGGGGATTAGATGAGTAATCCACGGAGAAAGTTTAGAATCGTCCCTGATACGTAGTTGGCATTGCTAGCCTATGTGAATGTGGTTGTTCAAGGCGACACTTGCACACAGTTCTTACTTTCCTTTAGGGGTCCACTGGTTCCTCTATTTTGGGTTGTAGCTTCTCTCTTGTTAACACTTAACGATTTGGATGAGACAGCAAAATTTTATTTTCCTGAGGAGTAGCTATGCCGCTGGATCTCTCTCTGTCTCTCTCTGTCTCTCTGTCTTTCCCCTCACTCCTGTATCCTATATCTTCTGTCCTCTCTCTCTCAACATAACATATCCTATAACTTGTGCAATGGTTAATTTTATGTGTCACCTTGGCTGGGCCACGGTCCCCAGATAATTGGTCAAACAGTATTCTGTATGTTTCTGTGACTGTGGTTTTGGGATGAGATTAACATTTAAACTGGTGCACTCTGAGTAAAGCAGATTATAACGTAGGTGGGCTTCATCCAGCCTGTGAAAGTCCTTAACAGAACAAAAGACTGACCTCCCCCAAGCAAGAAGGAATTCTTCCAGTAGACTCTGCCTTTGGACTCAAACTGCAACTGCAGCCTGGGCCTCCAGCTTGCCGACCTACCTTGCAGATTTTGGACTCATCACACCTCCACAATCATCTAAGTCAGTTCCTAATTCATTTTCTCTCTCTCTCTCTCTCTCTCTCTCTCTCTCCCCCTCTCTCTCTCTCTCTCTCTCTCTCTCTCTCTCTCTCTCTCCCCATCCCTCCCTCTTTTTCCCCCCATGTCTGTCTCTTTCTCTCTCCTGTCATCTATATCTCAACTGCTCTCTCCTCTCCCCGTAACATCCTATAGCTTGGTTTCTACTTTGCCGGAGAGTTTGGACATACAGCAATCCACACACTACCCAGCTGTGCTATTTCAGGACCCTGGACAGCAGCTCCACAATTTTTCTCCCCACTGCATCCCAGCAGGAGTATTTTGGTCATATTCAGCTCATGTTACTATGTGACAGGCACTGTGATAGATGCTTGAATAATAATCAGTCCTTGACCTCAAAGAGATTTAAAGTACAGAGGGGGAAACAGGCTACAAACACAGGTTCATTGTAGAGAACTAGGGTGTGTAAATATAGGACACTATGAGAGTACTTAGGAAGGAAAGGCCCTAATTTGGTTTTGGGGTGGGAGATGGCATAAGGGAAGAGACATCTAAGTTTGAATCTTAAGGCATTAGTTGGCCAGGGGAGAGGGGTAGGGAAGACTGCTTTAGGCAGCAGTGACAGCGTATGCCAACGCCTAGAGGCAAGAGGGCAAGGCTCACCTAGAGAAATGCAGTTAGTACTGTACAGCAAAGTGTGAGAACAGTAAGGTGCCAGGAAGGAGGGGGAGAGGCCCTGTGCTGTGTGATAGATAAAGGCATGTGTGACGTGCTGGAGGAACGTAGCTGAGGGAGTGATTAAGTCTCAGGGGATGAGGGTCAGGTGACAGAAAGCTGTAGTGAGGCAGCACATCTAAATTTGTCCTAATGACCCTTAGGGGTTTCCTGGACCCCTTGTGGGAGTAAGGGGAGGAGAGAACAATAGAGAACATTTTGGCGAGAGCTGTGCTGTCCAGTATAGTAGCTGCTAGCCACGTGTGACTGCGGGTATTTAAATTTCATCAATGCAACTTAAGTAACATGAGAAATTCAGTTCCTCAGTCACTGGTGGAACACTGGTCACATTTCAGGTGGTCAGCACCCACATGTGGCTAGTGGCTACCATACTGGACAGTGTAGATATAGAATTTCCATCACTGCACAAAGTTCTGTTGGGTTGGAGGGAACAGCACATGCAAATGCTCAGAAGCTTGCGTGTATGTGGTTCGTTCAGGAGTTGGTGGCCCATCGTGGGAGCTGTATCAAAAGGCAGGTGGATGGAAGTGTCTGGAGATGACACTAGAGATTTTAGCTGGAGCTGGCTGGCAAAAGGCATTTTAAAAAATTAATTTACATTTTATTTTTGGCTGCTTTGGGTCTTCGTTGCTGCACGTGGGCTTTCTCTAGTTGCGGCGAGCAGGGGCTACTCTTTGTTGCGGTGCGTGGGCTTCTTATTGCAGTGGCTTCTCTCGTTGCGGAGCACGGGCTTCAGTAGTTGTGGCTCGCGGGCTTTAGAGCGCAGGCTCCGTAGTAGTGGTGCACGGGCTTAGTTGCTCCGCGGCCTGTGGGATCTTCCCAGACCAGGGCTTGTACCCTTATCCCCTGCATTGGCAGGTGGATTCTTAACCACTGCGCCACCAGGGAAGTCCCAAGAGGCATTTTAAGTCATTCCAAAGGAAGGTGGACTTAGCATTTTGGCATTGGCAGACAGGAGCAGGTCCAGACTTATAAAATGAATTCAAGTAGCAGTTACAAGGTCTGAAAGGAATAGTGGGCAAAGAGAAGGCAAGGAGAATAAGACAATTAGCTTTTGTCAAATACAGTTTGATGAAGCAGCACTTTTTATCATGTCACCTTACATTCGCCAGTTTCCTTGGTCCTAATTAAACTCAATTTTCTCTGCCTGGTTTCAAAGGCCCTTACCTTGTTGCTCACTACTATCTAACACATGAGCTTCACCCCAGTGATGACAGTAGTTTCACTCTCCCCCTCACATGATTAAGCCTTGTCTCCATTCCTCACGGTCCCTGATTGGACTGAACACTCCTTGAGAACAGAACCATGTCTTATAGTAGGTAAGCCCATAGGAGACGCTTACACAGCTCATAGGATAGTCAACAGTCACAACTGGCGTGGCCCTTGCGGGTTGTGGTCCTTGTGGGCAATAGGGTAAACGTCTGTGTAAAGTAAACTAGTAAAATGCTATTTATTGATTGGCCATGAAGGTGCTGACTAGTAAGATAAGATATTCTCCCATTGGTCCTTGGTCCATCAGGCAGGGTCCTAGAAGAAAACAGGATTCTACTAAAATGTACAACTAGAGGCAAATTAATAAGAGGACAGTTCCAGAGGTGTGGGCACGATTAAGGGAACCCACAGAGGTTGTTGAGCATCCCAGAGGTTAGCAATATTCAGAAGCCATAACTACCCCAGGTCTAAAGGGAAAAGAGGAAAAAGAGTGTTGCCAGAGCCCAGTGAAAACTGGAGATAAGGAGGAGAGGCCCCCTGGCAGGAACTGTAGGGTGAGAAAGAGCAAACCCTGCTGTATCAAGGCGCTAAAGCATGGAGGAAGCAAGGAAGAAAAAATATCCTTCTCTCTCTCAACTCTCACCCTCCATTCTCTTGCCAGTGCCTCCCGTTGCCTAAATCTAATCAAAAGTCAGAGGACAAGGGAGACAAGTGATAAAGCCCATAGCATATGGGTAGAATTAGACATTAAAAAAAAAACACCACAATTAGGATTACGATTGGCTGCCATGGCAGACAATCAGGATAACAATAGCTTAAATAATTTAGAAGTTTGTCTCTTGTAAATGAAGCCCAGGGTTGATATGTCAGCTCCCAATAATTGGGGACCCAGGCTCCTTCTATCTAGCTACACTCCACTTCCTCAGCATATTACCTCATAGTCCAAGATGGCTGCTTGAGCTCCAGACATCATGCTGGCATCCCAACATGCAGAAAGATGAAAGAAAAGCAAAGAAGGAGAGCACACTTTCTTACTTTAAAGGCACTTATTTGAAGTCACACATGACACTTTCATTTATTGGCCGGAACTTAGTTACATGAGCACACCTAGCTCCGAAGGGGGCTGGAAATGTGATATCTATGTCAAGAAATCTTGTGTCCAGCTAAAAATCAAGCATTCTCCTACTAACTAAAATGGGGAGATTGGATACTGGAGGACAACAGGCTCTTTGTTACGATCTCAAAGGAAAAATCCTAGCGCATATGATCTGCTGGAGAAATTCCAGGACACTAAGCCAGAGTCTTCTCGATTTTCAGTAACCAACAGAGCGAACACATTAATAATAATGACATTGTGTATTATGACACGTCACGTGTCCTTTCACTACATGATAGTTACTTGTACGCCAACTTCTAAAGGAAAACCAGTTTTGCTGTGTGTAAGGATGATGCACATTCGATGGGGAAATGCCAGTAGGAGACACTTGCCAGAGGAGATTTAAAGACTCGTTCCTGGAAAATATGCCGTCCATAGATATGATGAAGCCAGCTGGTTTGATAACAGAAGCAACAGATCGTGTTTTCAGAGTTGAGGGATAAATCTGCATTTAACAAGATATTCTAAAATATATGATTCTTACGGAGAAGAGCCCCAGTGGCTGCTACAGTTACGGCGTGCATGCCACTGGCTTGGTCCCAGAGCCCTTCCTTGGGGGCACTAGTCTCCTTCTCAGCAGCCAACCGTGTCCGCAGCCTGGGCAGCCAGGGAGCTGCTCCGGGTGAGGAGTGACAGTGGGAGCTGCCCCGCCTGCCTGGGAGCTGCCCCTACCTGCTTCAGCCCAGGGCAGTCCCAGTCACCCTATCACCCTGGGCTGTGCCCAAGGTCCACAGACAGAGTGGAGCTGTCTCTCCACTTCTCCCTTCTAACAGCCTTTGCAGGCTTTGGTCAGCCTGTCCAGGGAAGGAGGGGAAGAAGTCTTGGCCCTTCAATCATTCATTCAACCAACTCTCGGGAGGCAGCTACTGTGTGTGCTGCTGTAGGCACGTTGAGGGTACAGAGAGATGGAGCATGAAGGCTGACGGTCTGGTTAACACGGGCAGGAGTCCCACACATGCAGTTGGATCATGCATGGCAACAACACAGATGACATCGCAAGACTGCAGTGTCTCCTGTGCAGACGCTGTCAGTCCCATAGGTCTGTGGGTGGACAGAGTTAATGTGAGTTGGAATACTCAAGGAGGACTCACAGCCAAAGGAACCAGTGGGTGGGGCCTTGGCGTATGGGTAGGAGTCGGCTTACGGGCAGGGACTGGGAGGGAAGAGGGTCCAGTGACAGATGAGTGGAGGCAGGGATGAGCGTCTGTGCCCAGGGACAGCCAGCAGCACAGTGTAGCTGGGACGGAGGTTGTGCAGCGTGATGATGGAAGAGAAAGGGAGAGGTGGGCTTGTGCAGGGTCTCGGCTGCCGGGCTAAGGAGGGTGGCGTTCAGAGAGGAGCCACTGAGCTTCTGAGCCGGGAACCGCATAACGAAAAGTGTTTGGGAAAGGCTGTCTGGCCGTGTGTAGAATGCATTGGCTTTGTAGCGAAGGAGTTGTCTCACGTTTGAGGACATACGTGATTCTCTGGGACAGATAACAGTAATCCGATGCCTGTTCTGTTCACGACTTCCAAGAATATCTCCCACAAGGCAAATGCTGTCCCTTTATTCAGCGATGTGTGCAGGGTGTTGCTGTTCGACAGGTACTGGGGTTCCAGGTGACCTCAGCGACCTGCACAGGCATGGTCCCTACCCTGGGATGGCAAAGCACCCTTCACCCCAGCCCGAGAGCTCGCTGGGGGTGAGGGGCACGAGGCTGGGCTAGGAGGGCACGGGAAGGAGACACATCTGGGGAGAGGGCTTACAGTCACAGGTCAAGCCCCAAATGCAGTCAGACTCCAGGGCAGGAGCGAGATGGGATAGGGCTGCCGAGACCCCAGGAGGTGGTGGGGTTCTGATGCCCAGCTGGATCGTGTGCAGGGAAGTGTGTCCAAGGGGACGTGAGGTGGAGGGGCCGCGGGCCCAGCTTCTGGAAATGGGCTGGTTTGAGAGAAATGGAAAATCCAGCTCCAGCCTGGAAGGTAGGGGCTCCCAGCATCCCTCGCGGCCCCCTCCAGGCAGGGGTCTGGAGATCCACGTAGACCCTCCCTGAGCTTCCCGCGCCCACGCAAGCCCGCGCTGTAAGCTCCCTTACCCCCTGCCGTTCTCCCTTCTCTCTGGGGAGCAAGCACGTGCTCTGGAGCCACGCGCCAGGCCGCCAGGGCTTTTTGTTTCTGTCTGGACTGGCTGGGAGCCGTTTCCTCAGGCAGAAGAGAGACTGGTATTCAAGCTTGGGGTGGCGAACGGGGACAGGGTATAGAGAAGGAGCAAAGCCTTTCCAAGCCGGGAAATCGGAGATCAAGACCACTTCTGCCACCAAAGAAACCCACTGGTTTGTCTGATTAGTGAAATGACTAGCTGTTCAGCTTTTTAAAAGCTAGTGATTTGATGAAACAGGCAAACCCGTCAACATTTAAGCTTTGACATCTGCGAAGTCAAATAGACTCCACTACGGGCAGAGGGGGCGTGGGGCAAGCTCGCCTCCCTCCGCAGCACCTCGGGATGGAAGTGGCTATTTCAGGCTTATTGCTTGTTCTTTCTTGTCCTGTTGTAGAAAGCAGGGAGGCCATTCGGAAGCCACCTAAGTGTGGACTTTCTTCAGGGTCACGTAATTTCAGTCACCTGGAAAAAGACAGGGAAATGAAGGTCCGTCTATTTCCTCTTCAAGTAAGACATGATGTTAGCGGGTGAGAAATGCACTTTTGAAGCAGTAAGCGGCCAGAGCAGGTGCTGTCCCTGGGAGAGGACTTGAGTTTTCTGACTGCATCCTCCTCTGTGGGCACTAACCGAGCCCTTAGGTGTGCGGAGAGCAAATGTGAACCATGGTCCCTGTTCCTGCCCGCAAGGAACCTGTCATCCAAAATGAGCAACAGTGAAGAGAGGCAGGAGGGGAAACAAGAACAAGCCCCGGGTGTGTGGAGTTTCAGCCGTAGGTGCTGTGATGGGTTGCACACAGTTCTTACCCATTTGGCCCCGGGACGTTGCTTGCACACTGGGCATATACCCAATGCCCAGATCAAGGGACACTGAGGTTGGGGGCCAGGAACAGAGTCCTGCTGAGGGCCAGCCTGTCCCCTCTGCCACCACACTGGTCAGACTGGATGACACTGAAGTCCCGAGGTCCCTTCCTGCCCTGGGAGGTAGGACCTCGGCCTCTGGCTGGCACAGCTGTCGTCAGTACCAAGTGTCCCTTTTCTCCGTGGATAACTGAGAGATGACTGATCGTCACGTGTCAATAAAACTCACTTTATATGCACGAAAACTGAGAGGAAGCAGATGATAGGAACACACCAGCACTTCTTATCAAAATTCTTAGAATTGTGGCATTTCTGAGCCCCCTGGAATCTTTACTCTTTTTATAAGTACAGTATGATGCAGATACAGCAGAACTGAGATGGGAACAATTTGAGTGACAAGTGACCCTGTTCATCCAGTTTAAACTATATGTCCAAAGCAAAGAGGTAAGCAAGGAGAACACATTTACTAAGTTGATAGCAAGACACACACACTGAGAAACTTTAACTAGAAAGAGCCTGGAGGGTCCAAGTCCACTGAATATGGTTTCTCAAGAGGGGAAGCTCGTTGAGGTGCTGGCCAGGCAGACGTGCCAAGCCCAGCCCTCATCCTGCCTGCCGTCGCCTTAGACAAGGAGGTGAGAGGGCTCCCTGGTGTGTCTGCCTCACGATGGATGGGACAGGTGTCGAGTAGCAACGATGACAGCCCTCCCCAAAGGGCCACGTCGCAGGGTGTCAGCCTGGCCTTCAGGATCCTGAGGGCAGCCTTTCCCATCGCCAAGAGGGCTCTGCGTGGCACTGGACCACGTGGCACTGGACCACGTGGCACTGGACCACGTGGCAGGTGTGTTTTTCTGGGGGCAGTCTCTAAAATTCCCCCTTTACTCTATGATTGTATATTTTGGAGGTGTTCTAATGAGAGGTCATCAATAACTAGTGAAACTTGACTTCCGTGTAGAAATATCATTGATTTCACGGTTTGGACGAAGAGTTTAAGTAAGTTGGCTTTTTAGTATCTTCTGAGAGAGGGTGTGGCTTGGGAGGACCAGAGACAACTTTTAGCGTTTACTGGCTAACAGCCTGTATCAGTAAGGAATTCAGCTGCTTTCATTCCGTGTTCAGCAAATTACTGTGAAGTGCTTATTATATTCCAGGCATAATATACAGCAATGAGCAAAGTTGACGCCCTTGTGGAATTATATTCTAGCGAGGAGAGACAAATAAACAAATAAACGCGTGCATGTTTGTCAGTCAAATGGCCGATGACTTAAGCCACACAGGGATTTATTTTTCACTCCGAATGAAAAGGCCGGAAGCCAACAGGTGCTGGGGTTGGTTTACTGGTTTAAGGACATCAGGGCTGAGACCTCCAAAATTCTCTTGGCTTTCCCTCATGGCCGCTGGAGGTTGCCTCGGCTCCAGGAATCACGTTCTTTTTCTAGGAAGAAAGAAGGAGGACGTGCCAAAGACACACCTCCAGCTGAGTCTACTCTTCTTACCAGAATCTTTTACAGAAGCCCCGGCTAACTTCTACTTATGTCTCATTGGCCAGTTTTGGTCACTTGACCATCCTTCTCTGCCAGGGAGCCTGGGATATGTAGTTCTTTAGCCCAGTACCTTCCGCCCACAGTTCAGTCACAGGATATTTGATATCGTATAAGCCATGCGCAGCCTCAGCCTCTCAGATATTCAATATCATCAAATATAGGACAGACTGCTAAGGAAAGCTTGTTCATTCTCCTTTTGGGTCTATAGCTGCAAAGCTGTGATTCAAGTGTTTGATTAATATTGGCTGATCTACTGCTGTCTTTCTAAGAAAAAAAATGCTCCAAACATCTTATAACCGAAAAGCTGTTTCTTGGACTAATCTATCAGTTCTTTAGGTCGATGAGAAAAACCATTGCTCAAAACAAATGGAGAGTTAAGTGGATGTGACTACCTTTCCTTGTCTCGCTCAACTAATTTTGAAAATGGGAAAAGAAGTATTTTCTTTTTATGGCTAAATAGCATGCTGCCAGAAGAAGCTTAATTGCAGAATGATAAAATTAGATCATTAGAGTTAGGTAATTGGATGAGTCATAATTAGTCTGAGGCAATGGCTATAGAATGTCAAGTAGAAAGACAGAATGGCGCTTGGTCCTGGAATCACGGAGCCTCCAAAAATGGGGAGATCGCCTGCCTTTCGGTTTGTTGCTCAGTCATCATTTCTCCTTTTCAGTGCCCCATGTAATCATAACTACTATCACAGCATAATAAAATGGCATTTCATCCAACGAAGGCTTGCAGGGCGAAAAAGAACTTAACCGTAATCACGTGCTCTGCCTCTACAAAAGGACATTAAAGGCTGAGCGTTCCCCTGTGCGGTGTCTGTGGAGTGTGGAGGCGGGGGATGGTGCCGGGGGATGGACTGCATTTTTCGCTGAGCAGAGGGTGACTCCGGTAACCCACGGCCTCTAAACACGCACACTACAGACAGCTCAGGGCTCCCGGGTTCGTCACCCACCTGCTGTCTTTCGCAGCCTCTCTCTAGGGCGGCCGGTCTCCTTTCGGTCCCGCCATCATATTAGAGATCACATTGAACCTGGGAGATGAGGCCATACCAAGAAGTCCCAAAGGAGCTTTGTAAACCTGCAAATCGCTGTGGGTTCCTAGGGCGCGATCAGGAATCCCTCGGGGGATGAGTTGCACGTTTTGTACGTGTGTGGAAGAGGTGGGCAGGGATCTTGGTTGTCCCTTACGGTATGTTTGCGGGCTCGAGGTTATGGGCTGGAACTGTGACAGATGGTCACCGGTGACTCGCGCGGGTCACCGAGCCCCAGGGACAGGGGGAGTTGAAGGCCTGAGGAATCTCAGCCAGCCTGCCCAGCCCTTTCACTCTGCACACAAGAAAGCAGGTACCCGTCTTCTCCACACATAGTGGGCTTCGCTCCGAGGAGGAGACCGTGGCCTGGGGGAGGGGGTGTCGGGGTGCCTCTGCTGGTGCTGGGGGTGAGTGCGGACCGCCGCTCACATTGTACCCGGGACACTGGCCCACCAGACTGCTGAGAAAGAGGGGTCCACACGGAGATGTCCAAGCTGGTGAGACAAACGTCAATAACGACGGCAATAAAATGCTGCTAGCCTATTGTCAAAAACAAATCGGTTAGACTCAGGGTGACTCCGCAAGTACTTGCAGAGGAGGTGGCATCTGGGCGGAGCCTTGAAGAATTAAGATTCCGTCAGTGAGTAATAAAGGGACGGCAGCTCTGTAGGCCGCCATCGCAAAGCACGGGGTGCCTGGGAGCATTTGGAAAACTGCCGTGTGTCCGGTGAGGCTGGAACGGGGCGGGGGAGGGGAGACAGGGCAGCAGACAGGGCATTACTGGGATTCACAGAAGACTTTTGGAAGGAATTCATTCTTTAATTTCCTCCATTTTGGTTTTTTATTTACTACTTTTCATACTACTTTTCATTTCATTCAGCAAATTTTTATTAAGGCCGTAGGTGTACAGAACAATAACAGTGCACATTTGGGGAGATCTTACTGTAAGCCAGGCACCGTGCTGAGTGCTCTCTATGCACCATTCTGTTTGAATCTCACTAAGCCCTAGTACGTAGGTACCATTAGAATCACGATTGTACAGGAGAAGAAACAGCCCAGAACAGTTAGGTAGCTTGCCCAGAGTCACACAGCCAAGAAGAGGCAGAACCAGAATACTGACTCAGAAGTTTTGACTCTCCATCCTGCCTCTCCGCTACCTGGGGCCAGAGGTCTTCCCATTTGCCCTGGCTCCTCTCCCCCTCCCCTTCTCCTCTTAATTCCTTTCAGAAAAAAAAAAAGGTCTTTTAAATCACCAAACATGATACCGTCCAATCATCATATAAAGGTATCATCACTTGTAAAAGGAGAAGGGAGCTGAAGTGTCGTGCAGAAAACCCTGAGTCTTCAGAGACAAATGCCCCAGATGGAAGCAGTAATAACCGCACGGGAGGCACAGTGTGCTGTGGTTACAGAGTCCCCCGCTTTCTTTATCATGTGTCACCTCATTGAATCTCCTCTCCCACCCCGAGGGAGTATCCTGCCCACTGCAGATGGGAGTGTTGAGCCCTGGAGGGATGCCCAGTGATTTGTCTAAGTTCACACACGTGAAAGGCCGAGTGGGGACCAGCACCCCGGGCCCTGGACTGTGCCCTCCCAGGGTCTCGCCTTCACCCTCTGCGTTTCTCATGGACCAGCTGCATAAGCACCAAGGACA
This sequence comes from Globicephala melas, assembly GCF_963455315.2. Taxonomy (NCBI): domain Eukaryota; kingdom Metazoa; phylum Chordata; class Mammalia; order Artiodactyla; family Delphinidae; genus Globicephala; species Globicephala melas. The sequence continues at coordinate 4,401,738 of NC_083331.1, read as the reverse complement.
GAGCCTCCCGTGGTTGGTGTTCATCTTGGAACGCAGAAAAACCAGCCTGCTCCTTGCTTTGCCCAGCAGACTGCTTCACACATCGAGCCTTTGAGGAAAACTGAATTCTTTATTTCCTTCTTGAGTTCTGAGAAATGGTGAGATACACGTTTTCTGTATTTCTTAGAAAGTAAAAAAATTCATGGATGTGTTCCATGATTTCCTTGTTTCAGAACTCCATTAAAACTCTCAGTATTTTACAAGAATTTTTATCAGCTCCTCCCTGTAGGTTTTAGGCTCACTAATCAGCAGCTGGTGTCCTGTGACTAAAATGCAGACTTGAATCCCCCTTTCTTTTGGAATACAGAAATCCTTTTCTGCTGCTTCTTCAGGCCGGGTTTGTCAACAGGCCTGTCCCCCCGTTAATAATTCTCCAGGGCACAAAGAAGCTTCCCTGGTTCCTCTTGGGGAAAATACACCATAGTCAAGGTAAAAAGACTGAGTCTATTTTGGGACCTCGTATTAGGAGGAATTGAATGAGCGAATGAATTATGGAGGCCGATCGCAGAGTTGAGGGCAGCCTGCCAAAAATGGAAGACAGAAACGACATCTTTAACAGATGACATCACTTGGAGATATATCTTCATCCATCATGTCATTTTACTCCTCCATCTGAAAAGGCGAACATGAATGATCTCGTCCATGTTCACAATTGCAAGATAATCACAGCGTCGGCCGCAAAAACCTGATGACGGGGGAGCTCAGGACCTCTTCTCCATGAATTTTCTTTGAGCAATAAAGATAAATGACAAAGGGGCAGTAGGGGCGGGTTTATTTTGTGGGCTTTCGCTGCTGGGGTTGTCATCATTGGAGGAGCCGGCCGCAGCTCTGCCCTTTCTCTGGAAGCCGTAATCCAGCGCCGATGCGTAGCCGGGCCATAAAGCACGAGATGTTTAAGGGGGAATAAGCTGGCAGTTAAAAGCAGGGCCCTGCAAGACACTGTAATCCATTATCCATCTGGAGGGAACTGAGAACAACTTGCTTAAAGGAGAAGGCAGTCTGGCTGAAGACTGGTTTCCGTTCAAAACCAGATGATACACTTCTGCTGGAAAAGCACAGAGCGACTCAAAACAGGAAAAAAATGTGTTTCGCCCTGCAGCTTCTCACATCCCGAGGCGTGTTGTTTACTGACGGTAAGCCTCAGGTGTGCCCAGCCGTGCTGGGAAAGGTGTGCCCAGACCATCAATTACCGGAAGGAAAACGGGTCACCCTCCCCCCGCCACCGCGGCCACACAAAGGTGTCCAGCGGATGGTGCAAAACATCTTGCTTTACTTTTGCCCTCAAGTCACCTTGCTCAGAACAAGTCTCAGATGGGTTTCGGAGGCCCCTGGGTGCCCTCGGTCCCGGCCCACCACTGATACCCGTAGCCACTTAGCCTGTTGCTAGACCCCTCCACCCCAGGGCCTGGTCCCATCCTGGGGGCTGGAGCGGATCTCAGTTCTGGGAGGAGCCCGTGGTCAGTCCTTCCAGATTCTTCAGCCCTGAGCCTCTCCAAGGTGAGCGGGTTTGTGCACTTCCCACTGGGGTCTACACGCCCCGGAAGCCTGGTGCTCTGTGTAGACAACCCAAACCGCCCGAGGAATGCCACGCAGAAAGCTTCGTGCACTTCAATACTGGACGGCAGGATTTTGTTAGGATTAGCAGAGGTTTATTATGTAGATGAGTGCAAAATTAGCATTCATTTTTAAGCTTAGAATGAAAGGTCACAAAGAATACACTATAGTTGTAACCTTGGACTCCTGGGGGGTTTGAGCAGACCAGGTGATGCCAGGATGGTGGGCTCGCATGGAGCAGGGCTGCCCGTGGGACCCTTTCCTCAGCAGGGACTATGTATGGGCAGGGGCAGCACAGGGAGCCTCCGGCCTGCTGGGCACCAGAGTCAGCAGGTTGTTACCAGTGGCTCTCAGGGCACCCAGCGCCCCATTAGGCCCGTTGAGACCGCAGCAAAGGCTGGACCAGGGTGCTGGCCAGGGAGTTACAGCCTACAGGGGACACAGACACAGACATCCCAGGGTCTTAGAAGTGTGGTCATCGGGGCTGGAGCTGGAAGGGGTCTGGTGCTCACCCAGAAGGGCTTTGTGATGACACGGTCCTTCAAGGAGAGACTAAGAGGATGGCCAGAATTTCTTCACATATTGTTTTGTTCCCATCATTCTTTCCTCTCCTCGTTGGACTTCAGTGAAACGTGTGTTAGGACTATTGATATTGTCCTGCAGAGCCCTGAGTGTTCATTCATTTATTTTCAGTCTTTTCTGTCTTCACGTTGGATAAGATTTTATTGACTTTATCCTCCATCATCTCTATTTTGCTACTGAGCCTGTACCCGGTGAATTTTTTACTTCATATATTTTTCAATTTTCCACTTAATTCTTTTCTATAGTTTTAATTTCTCTGATCAGAACGCCTAAATTTTCATTCATTTCAAGTGTATTTTTCTTTACCTCATGGAGCATAGTTTTTTTTTTTTTTTTTTAAAACATCTTTATTGGTGCATAATTGCTTTACAATGGTATGTTAGTTTCAGCTTCACAACAAAATGAATCAGTTATATATATACATATGTTCCCATATCTCTTCCCGCTTGCGTCACCCTCCCTCCCACCCTCCCTATCCCACCCCTCCAGGCGGTCACACAGCACCGAGCTGATCTCCCTGTGCTATGCGACGGCTTCCCACTAGCTATCTACCTTACGTTTGGTAGTGTATACATGTCCATGCCTCTTTATTGCTTTGTCACCGTTTACCCTTCCCCCTCCCCATAGCCTCAAGTCCATTCTCTAGTAAGTCTGTGTCTTTATTCCTGTTTCACCCCTAGGTTTTTCATGACATTTTTTTTTTCTTAAATTCCATATATATGTGTTAGCATACGGGTCTCTTGTAGACAGCAAATATATGGGTCTTGTTTTTGTATCCATTCAGCCAATCTGTGTCTTTTGGTGGGAGCATTTAGTCCATTTACATTTAAGGTAATTATCGATATGTGTGTTCCCATTCCCATTTTCTTAATTGTTTTGGGTTTGTTATTGTAGGTCTTTTCCTTCTTTTGTGTGTCTTGCCTAGAGAAGTTCCTTTAGCAGTTGTTGTAGAGCTGGTTTGGTGGTGCTGAACTCTCTCAGCTTTTGCTTGTCTCTAAAGGTTTTAATTTCTCCATCAAATCTGAATGAGATCCTTGCTGGGTAGAGTAACCTTGGTTGCAGGTTTTTCTCCTTCAACACTTTCAATATGTCCTGCCACTCCCTTCTGGCTTGCAGAGTTTCTGCTGAAAGATCAGCTGTTAACCTTATGGGGATTCCCCTGTATGTTATTTGTTGTTTTTCCCTTGCTGCTTTTAATATGCTTTCTTTGTATTTAATTTTTGACAGTTTGATTAATTTGTGTCTTGGCGTATTTCTCCTTGGATTTATCCTGTATGGGACTCTCTGTGCTTCCTGGACTTGATTAACTATTTCCTTTCCCATATTAGGGAAGTTTTCAACTATAATCTCTTCAAATATTTTCTCAGTCCCTTTCTTTTTCTCTTCTTCTTCTGGAACCCCTATAATTCGAATGTTGGTACGTTTAATGTTGTCCCAGAGGTCTCTGAGACTGTCCTCAGTTCTTTTCATTCTTTTTTCTTTATTCTGCTCTGCAGTAGTTATTTCCCCTATTTTATCTTCCAGGTCACTTATCCGTTCTTCTGCCTCAGTTATTCTGCTATTGATCCCATCTAGAGTACTTTTAATTTCATTTATTGTGTTGTTCATCGTTGCTTGTTTCATCTTTAGTTCTTCTAGGTCCTTGTTAACTGATTCTTGCATTTTGTCCATTCTATTGTCCATTCTATCTCCAAGATTTCGGATCAACCTTACTATCATTATTTTGAATTCTTTTTCAGGTAGACTGCCTATTTCCTCTTCATTTGTTAGGTCTGATGGGTTTTTATCTTGCTCCTTCATCTGCGGTGTGTTTTTCTGTCTTTTCATTTTGCTTATCTTACTGTGTTTGGGGTCTCCTTTTTTGCAGGCTGAAGGTTCGTAGTTCCTGTTGTTTTTTGTGTCTGTCCCCAGTGGCTAAGGTTGGTTCAGTGGGTTGTGTAGGCTTCCTGGTGGAGGGTACTAGTGCCTGTGTTCTGGTGGATGAGGCTAGATCTTGTCTTTCTGGTGGGCAGGTCCACGTCTGGTGGTGTGTTTTGGGGTGTCTGTAGACTTATTATGATTTTGGGCCGCCTCTCTGCTAATGGGTGGGGTTGTGTTCCTGTCTTGCTAGTTGTTTGGCATAGGATGTCCAGCACTGTAGCTTGCTGGTCGTTGAGTGAAGCTGGGTGCTGGCGTTGAGATGGAGATCTCTCGGAAATTTTTGCTGTTTGATATTATGTGCAGCTGGGAGGTCTCTTGTGGATCAGTGTCCTGAAGTTGGCTCTCCCACCTCAGAGGCACAGCACTGACTCCTGGCTGCAGCACCAAGAGCCTTTCATCCACAGGGCTCCTTAATTTGGGATGATTGGTTGTCTATTCAGGTATTCCACAGATGCAGGGTACATCAAGTTGATTGTGGAGCTTTAATCCGCTGCTTCTGAGGCTGCTGGGAGAGATTTCCCTTTCTCTTCTTTGTTCTCACAGCTCCCAGGGGCTCAGCTTTGGATTTGGCCCCGCCTGTGCGTGTAGGTCGCCGGAGGGCGTCTGTTCTTTGCTCAGACAGGACGGGGTTAAAGGAGCCGCTGATTCGGAGGCTCTGGGTCACTCAGGCCCGGGGGTAGGGAGGGGCACGGAGTGTGGGGCGGGCCTGCGGCGGCAGAGGCCGGGGAGAAGTTGCAGCCTGAGGCGCGCCTGTGCGTTCTCCCGGGGGAGTTGTCCCTGGATCCCGGGACCCTGGCAGTGGCGGGCTGCACAGGCTCCCCGGAAGGGCGTGTGGCTAGTGACCTGTGTTCGCACACAGGCCTCCCGGTGGCGGCAGCAGCGGCCCTAGCGTCTCATGTCCGTCTCTGGGCTCCGCACTTTTAGCCGCGGCTCGCGCCCGTCCCTGAGCTCTCTCAAGCAGCGTTCTTAATCCCCTCTCCTCGTGCACCAGGAAACAAAGAGGGACGTAAAAGTCTCTTGCCTCTTCGGCAGTTCCAGACTTCTCCCCGGACTCTCTCCCGGCCAGCCGCGGTGCACTAACGCCCCGCAGGCTGTGTTCACGCCGCCAACCTCAGTCCTCTCCCAGCGCTCCGACAAAAGCCGGAGCCTCAGCTCCCAGTCCCGCCCGCCCCGGCGGGCGAGCAGACAAGCCTCTCGGCTGGCGAGTTCCGGTCGGCCCGATCCTCTGCGCTGGAATCTGTCCGCTTTGCCCTCCGCACCCCTGTTGCTGTGCTCTCCTCCGCGGCTCCCAAGCTCCCCCACTCCGCCTCCCGAAGCCTCCACCCGCGAAGGGGCTTCCTAGTGTGTGGACACTTTTCCTCCTTCACAGCTCTCTCCCGCTGGTGCAGGACCCGTCCCTATCCTTTTGTCTCTGTTTAGTTTTTTCTTTTGCCCTACCCAGGTACGTGGGGGGTTTCTTGCCTTTTGGGAGGTCTGAGGTCTTCTGCCAGCGTTCAGTAGATGCTCTGTAGGAGTTGTTCCATGCGTAGATGTATTTCTGGTGTATCTGTGGGGAGGAACGTGATCTCCGCGTCTTACTCTTCCGCCATCTTCCCGGAAGTCATGGAGCATAGTTTTAATGCGGCTTTAAAGTCTTTGATAATCCCAACATCTGGGTCATCTTGGGGTTGGCATCTGTTGGTTGCCTGTTCCCTTGAGAACTGGTCACGTTTCCTGCTTCTTTGTATATCAGGCAATTTTGGATTGTATCCTGGACATTGTGAATGTTATGTTGTATACATTCTGAGTCCCACTGTGATACTGTGGAGATACTGATGGTTTTTTTTTTTAAATTAATTTATTTATTTTATATTTACTTTTGGCTGCGTTGGGTCTTTGTTGCTGCACACAGGCTTTCTCTAGTTGTGGCGAGCGGGGGCTACTCTTCATTGCGGTGCGCGGGCTTCTCATTGCGGTGGCTTCTCTTGTTGCAGAGCACGGGCTCTAGGCGCGCAGACTTCAGTAGTTGCAGCACATGGGCTCAGTAGTTGTGGCTCGCGGGCTCTAGAGCGCAGGCTCAGTAGTTGTGGCTCACGGGCTTAGTTGCTCCATGGCATGTGGGATCTTCCCGGACCAGGGCTATACAGTAGGACCTTGTTGTTTATCCATTCTACATGGATACATGCATGTAGATTCTACATTCTACATGCATCTGCTAATCCCAACCTCCCACTCCATCCCTCCCCCACCCTCCTCCCCTTTGGCAACCACAGGTCTGTTCTCTATGTCCGTGAGTCTGTTTCTGTTTCATAGATAGGTTCATTTGTGTCATGTTTTAGATTCCACATATAAGTGATATCATATGATATTTGTCTTTCTCTTTCTGACTTAATTCACTTAGTATGATATTCTCTAGTTGCATCCATGTTGCTGCAATTGGCATTATTTCGTTCTTTTTTTATGGCTGGGTAGTATTCCATTGTATATACGTACCACGTCTTCTTTATCCACTCATCTGTCAGTGGACACTTAGGTTGCTTCCATGTCTTGGCTGTTGTGAATAGTGCTTCTGTTAACATTGGGGTGCATGTATCTTTTTGAACTAGAGTTTTGTCCTGATATATCCCAGGAGTGGGATTGCTGGATCAGCTGGTAATTTTATTTTTAGTTTAGAAAAAAGTATATCTTAAACCAATAGCCAATAAAGGCAGAAGCATTCTCCTTTCCCTTCCTCTTCCTGCCCTGGTCTATAACATGGGTGTGTCCCCAACAATCCTTGCCTCAGTGGGGAAGAATTAGGGAATAAGTCTTTTGTTCGTTTATTTGTTTCCACTCTCCTCCCCCCTCTCTCTTTCGCATGAGAGAATGGGGAAAATCTGACCTTCTTTGGCCTCTGTTTCTAGATGATTGGATGTAAGGTGTTGAATGTAACCCGTGGCTTGGCTCTCTGAGTCTTAGTTACTCTGAATCCCTGGAATCAGAGGAGCCGCAGGTCTCCACGGCTGGGGGAGGGTATGCTGACCCCACTCCCTGGACCCGTAAGTCTCGAGGTCTGGACTGCAAGGGAGAGGCCAGACAGAAGGAGAATCCACTTTAGCAGCGGGTGCACTCTGCATTCTCCAGTGTAACCACGACAGCAATTAAGTGAATATTGTGTGTTGTTTCCTCTGGGATCTGTGTCTGCTTCTCAATTAGCTTGAAATCTGGAGAAAAGGAGGAGGAATGATGAGGCTCACGCGGAACCCCTGACAGCCGGCCTCATGCTTAGTGTGAAATCGTAGAGGTTGTCAAAGGGGAATGGCCAGGAGAGGGGCGGTGCAGTCGCCATGACGATAACAGTGAGTGTTACCAGGTACTGTCCCCCGCTGCACGCCCCATAGTGTGTCTGTGCCCCCAGGACAGACCTATCAGGAAAGCATCATTGTCTCCACTTCCCATGGAAGAGAGAGGGGCTCTGAGCGGTGCGTGAATAGGAAGGCTCAGAGCTGGGACTTGAACTCAGGTTCCAGGACTCAAAACCATAGGCTCTGTCTGTGGAGTTTCCCTCATAGCACCTCTCTTACTGAATGTCAGCTGCTCAAAGCAGCATCTCAGGAAACAGAAATATTGGGTATAAATATTAACAACGCATAGGGAAAATATTTGTGGACATCTTATTTATATGAGAGCAAATCCACAATAACAAAGTGAAGAATAGTGAGAAATCATATATATATATATTTTGTTGTTGTTGTTGTTTTGCAGTAGGCGGGCCTCTCACCGTTGTGGCCTCTCCCGTTGAGGAGCACAGGCTCCGGACGCGCAGGCTCAGCGGCCATGGCTCACGGGCCCAGCCGCTCCGCGGCATGTGGGATCTTCCTGGACCGGGGCACGAACCCGTGTCCCCTGCATCGGCAGGCGGACTCTCAACCACTGCGCCACCAGGGAAGCCCTCTTTTTTTTTTTTTTTAGAAATCCTATTTAAATCCTTCTTCGCCTTCATCGTGAGAGTCCAAATGGCAAGAAGTAATGGGTCATAAAAGACCTTTTTCAGTTTGCCCAGGAGTAAAAACATGCTCATCTCAGTCCTTACAGGTTTAACTTATATCCTCAGAAAATCATTCAAATTCCATCTCTTTAAGGGAAGCATGCAGTTGTATATAGCGATATGCATAATAAAATGCTAATTGACTCTTTTTTTCTTTATGGAGAAGGAAGAGAATACCTTTTATCTCACATATATATTCAGGGTTTGGCTTTGTTGTATCTAGTATAATGCTCAGGAAGTCTTCAAATAACAAGAGTCGAGTGCATTGACTTGCTGGAATCATAGTTTATTTAATAAGTCTTTGTCAGGGAAGAAAAGGGTCGTTTCCAGGACCCTTCGGTTCACGTTTTGGAGACTGGCAGTCTGTGCCCACGTTCCTGGCTCAATGAAAATTCCGCAGAATAAAGGGGAGATACTGCTTTTTTTGGATAAATTTGGGTTTTCATTTCGGCTTTTACTACCTCCTAATGTTTGTGGCTCCAAAAAGCAGGCCCTGGACATCTGGGTTAGAGTAAATCTGGTGATAGGAACGAAATAAGAGGGATTCTTGCTGAGAAGTGAATGGTAATGGGGGAAAACCGTTCTAGCAAACTCCGTTGAGATCCCAGGCTTTTCCTTGTCTAATCTCACCAGCATGGTCATCGTCATGTGGCTTTTTATTCTCATGCAGATCCTGAAGAGTTGGGATGAGGCTGTGATTTCATAAAAGGTTCATAAACATCACCTGGATATATTCACTCCTTCCTCAGTGAAATTGGAAAAAAAAAAAAAAGCTGCACAGAAGCTTGTAGGGAGCCCAGGGGTGGAGGCCAGAGACTCTGGATTTCAGTCTGTCTTGAGGTGAAGGCTTTGGTCTCTCTGTTGAAGGTTTCCTGTCATGGAATGAGACCAGTGAGCTTTTCTGATGCGCGGGTTTCCCGCTGCAGAGGAGAGCTGTAACCGTTGTCTTAAGAAATTGCTTAAGGCCCCCTGCTCCTTATTTTAGCCCCTGAATGCAAAAAGTCTTGCTTGGCCTGGGCCTGAAAGCCAGGGGCAGTGATCTGGGTGCCGGCTGCGTTCAACCTGGAGGAACTCAAGCTTCCTTAGTGAACTGAGTCGAAGGGCAGCCCAGCTTCCTCCACTGCTTTTCATTTCACCGCTGACTCTTTTATTCCAGACGCGTGTATTGATGGCCCGCTGGGTGACAGTGCCCGGCACTGGGGACGAAGGGGTGACAGGCACATTGTTTTGGGCCCCTGGTCCAGTGGGAGAGAGAGGGCGCGAAGAGAGCAGGAAGCTGCAGTGTAGCAAGCAGGGGGCGCACGGTGCTGGGCACACAGCTGAGGGGGGCCTCCTCGCCTCGGGGAGAGTCAAGCTTAGCCCTCAGGGGGGCTTCCGCAGGCATGTCCAGGGACAGAACAGAACATCCACAGGGGCTTTTTTTCAGAGGGCTCCCTTGTTTATGTGGCCTCTAACCCTTTCAATAACCCCGTACCTCCAGCAAGTGTCTACGCCTCCATCCTGGGCTGGCCGAGCGCCCTCCTCGTCGCGCCCCCCTCCATGGCTCCACTGCTGTGTTTTAGTGAAACCCTCTGCTTGTGCGTCTTTCTCTCCCCCTAACCTGGAAGCCCCTGAGCGTTTTGGATCCCTGGTATTCAGTAAAGTGTTGACGTACGTAAGGCATCTGATGGCTTTTTGCAGACGTGCTCGTTGAAGTGATGATGATACAGTAATAGTAGAATAATAGTATTAAGTATTCTATTAAGATATCATTATTTCATTTTATATATTATAATCCACATATTATTTAATTCATATGTTAATAATATAGTAGTGTAATATATTAGTATGCTGCTATATTGTTGTTGTTGTTATTATTATTATTAAGAGACCCAACTCCTGAGGACCCTTGCAAACCTTCAGGCACCCATCATACTTCTTGGCTGCCTGAGTGAAGTTAAGTCCTTTTCATCTCTTCTGGTTTTTAATGGAATAGGAAAGTGTATTCACTCCGGCCAGGGGAAGGTAAGAAATGCCACCAGCTTTCTTGGGCAACTGTAGGCAACAAGGGCGCTGCAGGGGGAGAGCGGATGGTACCATTCCACCAGCAAAACCCGCTCCCTCTGCCTGGGAGGGCCTGGGGGTGCCTTCCTGCCTTCAGGAGCCCCACCCCCCGTCCCCAACAGGGTCCCCGGGTCTCAGGAGGAGCGTGTTTCCTGAGGATGGTCGTTCTCAACACAGGGCTGCCAGTGGCCCCCCTTGACCCCAAGGGTGTGTCACAGCTGCTCCCTTTCCCCTTCGCCAGTGCGGGAACAGGCGACATCTGCTGTTTGCCTAACGTGTGTGCTTTGGGCGTTTTCTGTTTCTACAAATAAATGCTTTTACAATAAAACTGAAATGCCAGGAAAGGAGACAACCTACTTTAAGGTCACTGCTGCCTCCCAGCAAGGGTGTTTAAAAATAACCCCCAATCTGTCATGTGCTCACAACTCTCACTGCACCCGCTCAATGGCAGCCCCGGTGCTAGCCAGGATGGCGGGGTGGAAGGTTCCAGGACGCGCGCGCGTGTGTGTGCTCGTGCGCATGTATGGGCGTGAGCGTGTGTGTGCCTGAGAAGTGAGGCGTGCTGTCCTCAAGCAGTGGGGCTGGCACCTGGCTGCGGGACCACCCCGTTGGTCTCTGCCTAAGGGCAAGTCGTTGCCCCCATTCTGGACCGGTTCTGGTGTCTCACTCCAGCTATGGTGAAATGGCTTTGGAAGTGCTTTGTAAGAAGGAAAACTCTAAGGGGCTGAGTTCCCGTGTACAAGATGGGTATGAATGCCAGGATGTGGCCCTGGGGAGACTCTGGGTGGATCACTCAGTGAGCACCGGGGCATTACTTCCGGGGTCTGCTCCAGCAGTGCTGCCAGAGAGGATGTTACATTTTTGCAGCTGAATCTGAGAGATGGACTTTTCCAGTGATTTTCAAGCCATGCACCATAGATCCCTAGCAGCTCTGGGGCAGATCTTGAGTCGTTCATGTCTGCTGATGGATGGTGTCTTTTACTCCAAATATGGCCTTTCTCAAGGACTGTTGCATTTAACTAGGGATCACATTCTTAAATCGAGGGGTAGAGTTTGGCTGGGAGCACCTGTAAGCCAACAGGCAAGGGCAGATCTGAGGTCCATTTGGCCCAGCACCCGTGGAGCATCACCTTGGACAGATGCCCCCATACGCCCATGTCCAGAACTCACACTGAACAGCTTTTCTAGGTGTAGCTGGTAGCCAGCAGTAGGGATAAATCGAATCTCTATTTCCTGAGAGTTTCCTGAAAGACACGGGAATTAGGGCTGGAATCTCCTCGAGCAGGGACAGCCGATGCCTCCGTTCCATCTTTCTGAGGAGCCAGTCTCAGGGCTGAGTGGGACCAGTGTCTTTCCAACAAAGCCCTTTAACAAGGACCACTGCCCTGGCCTGCCTTTTGCTGATGATAATATAAAGAGAATATGGGTCCCATTCTACCTAGGATCACACCAAGGTACCCATATCTACATGCAAAAGAAGAGGAAGATTCTAGGGAGGTCTGGAGTCATGGAAGCAATTAAATCCCTAAAAGGGTACGAATCTAATGTTTTCTTCCAGTTGCTGGGCATCTAGCACGTGCCAGGGACCATCATCTCACTTAATCTTACTCCCGAGAGGCAGGTATCACCCTCCCCATTTTAGAGATGAGAAAACTAAGGTTCAGAAAGTTTAGGGTCTTGCCCCAAATCCTTTGACCCAAGTCTTTCTGACTTCAGAGTCTGTCCTCTTAACCTCTGAGGTTCCAGGGCTTTGGGTAAAGATGCAAAGCAGGTCATATAAGTCCTGAGAAGCCTCCCCATTGTCCGGTTACGTGTGACATCCTCTTTCCCCTGGTGGTGATCCCTGTTCCTCACCTCCTCTCACACATGCGTGTACATGTGTGCACACCCTCAGTTATCTCAGTGCCCCAGCCAACAGCCCGCCAACCTCTAGTCATGTGAATGAAGTCATTCTAGACCAACCCACCTGCCCCATCTGACCCACAGCAAACCCAAGAAGCATGAAGGACCCAGCCAAGGTCGGCAAAGCTGAGCCCAGATCAGCAGAACTGCCTGGCTGATGTGCAGACTCATGAACAATAATCAAAAATCAATAATTTTTAAAAATAAATTTATTTATTTATTTTTGGCTGTGTTGGGTCTTCGTTGCTGTGCACGGGCTTTCTCCAGTTATGGAGAGCAGGGGCTACTCTTCGTTGCGGTGCGCGGGCTTCTCATTGCGATGGCTTCTCTTGTTGCGGAGCACGGGCTCTAGGTGCACGGGCTCTAGGTGTGCGGGCTTCAGTAGTTGCAGCACGTGGGCTAGGGTTTGCAGGCTTCAGGAGTTGTGGCACACAGGCTCAGTAGTTGTGGCTCACGGGCTCTAGAGTGCAGGCTCAGTAGTTGTGGCACACGGGCTTAGTTGCTTCGTGGCACGTGGGATCTTCCCGGACCAGGGATCGAACCCATGTCCCCTGCATTGGTAGGTGGATTCTTAACCACCATGCCACAAGGGAAGTCCCAGTGTTTCTGTTTTTTAAGCCACTGAGTTTTGGGGTGGTTTGTTATGCTGCAGTAGCTAACTGGTACAGGTGTGTACACAGCGAGTGTCCCCTATCTTACAGACATCGTACAAAGCTGATTTCCTCTACTATCAGCCCTACTGGGAAAAAAAAAAAAAGCATTATTTTAGCCAATTCAAATCAGACCCGGCATAAACTGGATTTGTAACTTAACTTTTCACTGCATAGTAAAATATTACTTAGATTTTGTAAGAGCCATGGTTGTATTTCATATAATTTAGATCTATTTAACCTGCATTTTACTTATTAAAGAGAAGAAACTAAAATCAAGAATCAATCTGATGTGGTTGGCAACAGAAGTACTCACTAAATTTACTTTCACCATAATTGCTTTAAAATGTCAGGGTCAAATTTTTAAAAGTGGTTCCTGGAAAGTCTTGGTTGCATTCTAGGAATGACTCTGCCCACAGTTATTTGGGGGAAGGCCGTGTTCTGCATCTCAGCTGGCTTTCACAAGTCAGGGCTCAGGCCTCTCCTTTCAGTGTCTTGGTGTGAATCTAGAAATGGCATTCTCCTGTGAGGAACCGTACAGGATGTGCTGTAATGTTTTGTTGTTGTTTTTAGCTTCCAATCCCAGACCTACTGCTGGCTCTGTGATGTTATGTGCGGAAGCACCTTCATTATCGATTTTAAAACATTGTTTAAAATGTAGTGATCTGTCGCAGAAGATCCGACGTAGTTCGGGTAGCAATTTCAACCAAGAGCAGTGCTATGGTCTGAATGTCTGCGTCCTCAACAAGTTCATACAGTGAAATCCTAATGCCCAGTATAATAGTATTGGAGGCGGGACCTTTGGGAGGTGATTGGGTCATGAAGATGGAGCCCCCTGAGTGGGATTAGTGCCCTGACAAAAGAGGGTCCAGAGAAACCTCTAGCCCCTTCCACCATGTGAGGACACGGCGAGAAGGCGCTGTGAACCAGGAAAGGGGCTCTCACTAGAATGCACCTTGAACTTGGACTTCCAGCCTCCAGAGCTGTGGGCAGTAAGTTTCTGTAGCTTACGTCACCTCCCTTCCCCGCCCAGCCTGCCGCCCCACCGAGGTACCCTGTTATAGAAGCCCGAACACACTAAGATGAGCAGTTTAGTCAGGTTGCAGGCTGTTGATGGGTCTCCAAGGGAAAAATCACTGCTGGAAGAAAAACAAGCTATGGGTCAGAAGAGAGTTTTCTCAACCCAAACATTTTGTCGCGTTTCCTTCGAATTATTTAATTAAGAAAACGTAGCAGATGTAGAAAATGTCTCCTGTGTCCTTGCCCCCGATCTGTTTGACTCCCTGCCTCCATGGGGGTTAATCACTGTCCAAATTCCCATCACAAGCACAAGGAAGTTCCGAGGGATCTTTGTCAAAATCTCTGCCCAGATTCCGATCTACCATGGTTATAGCTACGACACCAAAATAAAAATTAAATTAGTCTAACATTCTAAGTGAACCCAAATTCTTTCCTAATTATTCACCATACTGTATTATACGTGATATATACTGTACATATTATATACTGTGTTACAAACTATATAATAGCACATTATAGGGAATATTTACTCTGTGCTGGACACTGGGCAAAGTGCTTTTCACATTTTCAGTTAATTCTCATAATGACTACTTGAGATAAATATTTTAATCCCCCGTCTACAGACAATAAAACTTAGGTTCAAAAAGTTGTTCATGGACACAGAACCAGAAAGATTTTATACCCACCCGGGTCCATCTGACTTGAAAGCCTCTGCATTCCATCCCAGTCAGCATTTTAAAATGGTCTAGATTTTTAAATAAAGCTAGGTATTAGACTAATTGGCGCATAGTTTTAAAACATGGTCTTTGAAAACTGGAATAATTTAAATTCCTGATGGCTACCCTCCTCCCCTTCCTGGTCATTTCAGAGGGAATGGCTCTGAGATCTGATCTAGAAGCTGTAACCAAAACAGACAGAAAACCTGCTCATGATTTAAGATTCAGCTCACACATCGCCATCCACTGCAATCCCCCGAGAGCTGTCCTTGCTCTTTCCGGCCGCCATCGTGTCCTGAGCTTACATCGCACACAAGAGTTCATGTTTTTAAGCCTGGCGGATGAATGAATAAATGAGTAGACACCTACTTACCAGACAGATGGGTTGAAGAGGACTCACTGGGTGGAAAAGCATTTTAAAAATAGCGTCAAAGAATAAAGATCTGCCCTGAGGTTCTGGAAATAGGGTCTAATCTTGACTCTGCCACTAAGTAGCTGTGGGTAAGTTCAGCCGTAGTTTCTCATCTGTAAAACGACACTACTAGAAATTATTAAAGATTCCTTCCAGCTCCAGTGTATGGTTCATAGGAAGTGCACACTATTTTGTTGGAGAGGCCAGTGTAGTTCTGGAGCAATTCTGAGACCATAGGGCAGCCATTCAAATTCTGTTTGCTGGAGTGCATGGGGGCAGCCGAGGCTGGAGGTGTGACACAAGCAAGGTGCGATGCCCCCGAGCCTCGGGGAAAACCGTCCTATGTCTGCTGTCCTGACTAGCTCTGAGCAGAGCCCCATCTCACCCTCAGCGTGCCCTGACTGGTCACCCCAGTCACGAAGCTCTAAAGACCAGGGAGGCATGTCGGCCTCCACGCTCACTTATGTTCAGAGAGGCACGGGCAACCCTAGGTGACAGCACAGGCTCTGGGCACCGAGGCTTCTAAAACGCTTGTCAGAAGGCGTTTGGGAGGGGAGTTCTGTGCATCTGCAAAAGTCTGAAGGGGGTCCTGAGAGACGCGCACATCTAGGCCGGGGAGGGAAGTCCCTGTCCTCGGGGAGCTCAAACCACATACAGTGCGATAGTTTCAAAAGCATAAAAATAACCCAAAAGCAAACTTTAAAAAGTGCCACCCAAGAGGTGCAGTAGATAAGCCAGGGCCCCTCATGGAGGAATGGTGAGGTCAGAGAGTACGTACAGGCGCCTGGGTGCTCTGGACAGCCTGCACACTAGCATCCAGCCGAGTGTAGTGCTGACCTGTGCTGCGTCCCCCTTACAGGGGCTCAGACTGGGGTCCCGAACTGGGTCTGGGGGCTACCTGCGTTCCTGCTTACTAGACACTGTGGCCTCCTCCTTTGCAGCAGGATGAGGGGACACCAGGAGGCCACACAGAGAACACAGGGAAGGAGGCGTGTCCTCCCTGGCCATGCAGCGGCCAAGGGGCGGCATCCAGCCAGCTGGGAGCCGGAGCCCCGGCAGCGCCAGGCAGGAAAATGGGATGAGGAGACTCCGTCTTTCTTATGGTGAAAATGCCCGTGGGCACCATTTACGGAACACTGACTCTGTGCCGGGTTCTGTGTGTGTAACTAGTCAGTAGCTGCGGCCGTATACACGAAATGTGGTCTTTTGCTCCGTGCCAGCCTCAGCACAGACCTCGGCAATTCTTGGAGCGCCCTGATCAAATCCCATCCACCCGTAGCAGAGTGGTAGGGTAAGTTTGCTGAAGATTTCTTAGGGAAGACAGAGGAGGAAGTTACCTCAGATGTCCTAAAACAAACAATGTAAGATTCCCCTAAGGGCGTGTCCAAGCCCCAGAGGCCCTTCTGGGCTGCAACCGACCAGGGCGAGTCCTGGGAGCGGGGCTGGGGAGGGGGCCTTGGACCCTCCCGGCCAGATTTTTCCTCCGTCCGAAAATACATTATGTCTCGAGTATTGACACATCCACCACTCGCCTGCTTCCCAAAGCAGCTGGGCTTCCCGGTGACCAGACTCTCTCCCTTTGAAGTCCATTTCCTTGGGCAGGTTTTTGGGCTTTCGCGCCTGACCACAGTGTGTTTTTTCTGCATAAATTTAGTGTGCTCTCCCCCAAAAGAATTTTGCTGAATATGATTTTCTCCATCTCGTTCTGTGGGTCACCCGAGGCTCAGGGAGATTAAATACTTCCCCAAGGTTTCACAAATCCACGTCAGAACTGGGTTTGAGCTCAGGCCTGGCGCACGTACCCTTGGTCTTAGTGTCCTGCTTCCTCTCGCCCCCTAAGGAAACAGGTCCTGCGCTGCCCCGGGGGTCACCCCGGCAATGGCAGACTTATTCCAAGGCCTCCTGTGAGAGGGACACTACGGTGATGTCCCAAATCCCTATCAGTAAAGCATTTGTTCATCTTTACCGGGGTTAAAAGACCCTCCAAAAGTGTCGCAGGGTCCCCAGGGCAGTCGCGACAGCTCCGCGGGTTGGTGGAAGCGAGGTGACCGCAGCCCCTGCCGTGTGTTTTCCGCGTCCCTCTGGCGGCGTGTTGAGAAAGCAATCTAGCACTAAAAGACATTCAGTACGAAGCAAGGACGTGGAAAGTCTCCTGCCCCTCTAGCCCCAGCTATGACTCAGCCTCGGAAAAGAAGAGTCCAGGTTAGAAATTGCCACGGGAGCAGCAGCGCCGGCTGCGTGCCTCCTGTTTTCTGTTCCTCACCTTTCTTCCATCTGTGAGCCTGTCCTCTCACAGCAGCCAGATTTCCTGGCTCTGTCCTGACGATGCGCCTCAGAGGCCGCCCCAGACCCCAAGATGCCCCGAGCCCACCCCACCCCCCGATATTATCTTCCGCCTATCAGTGGTGACGACATTCTTATCGACTGACCTCGACTCATCACCCCCAGAGCACAGGCGGATGCTAGTTTCTTCAGCCTGTCTCTGGCCTTTTATCTTTGCCTCCTTGTTTCCTGCCTGGAGCGAGGGCCGTGCAGCCCTGCCTTCAGGAGGACCCCAGGCTGTGGGCAGAGGCCGAAGAAGGCAGGGATTCTCCAGAGGCCCGCAGGCGCCAGGGCATCTTGTCTCCCTAATGCGGAGTCATGCTTGGGCCCACCCCAGTGGTGGGGCGCTGGGCCGTGTGCAGAAATGACTGAGAATGTTATTACTTTATAAACACAAGGTATTGTCGTGACCAAAATGTCATTGGTCTTTTTTTTTTTTTTAAGTGCACTGATCTCTTTTTTTTTTCCAATTTTTTTAAAAAAAATTGTTTATTTTGGCCACACTGTGAGGCACGTGGGATCTTAGTTCCCCTACCAGGGATGGAACCCGCACTCCCTGCAGTGGAAGCGCGGAGTCCTAACCACTGGACAGCCAGGGAAGTCTTGGTCATTGGTCTTGTTGGTTGAGACTCTCAAATTTCAACTTTATTAAAATATTTACTTGCTTATTGATTAATTATCAAGACCTGGGCCTGGGCTCCCTTGTGTGGCTGTAGCTCTCTTCTCAGAGAAGAGAGATGAATCAGATGAAATAGAAAGGCTCCAGGGTCTCTGGACTTCCATAGGAATGTGACAACGTGTCATGAAGGAAGAAACCAAGAATTCTGCCCACAGGACTTCCCTGGTGGTCCCCTTCCAATGCAAGGGATGAGGGTTCGATCCCTGGTCGGAGAACTAAGATCCCACGTGCCACGGGGCACTAAGCTGCGCTGAGCTCACGTGGGAGCCTGCATGCCACAACCAGAGAGCTCGCACACCGCAACTACTGAGCCTGCACGCGCTGGAGCCTGTGCACCACAACTAGAGAGAAAGCCTGCGCGTCACAACTAGAAAAGCCCGAGCGCCTCAACGAAAAGATCCCACGTGCCGCAACTAAGACCCAATGCAGCCAAATAAAAAAATAAATAAAATTAAAAATTATTTAAAAAAAAAAAAAAGAGTTTTGCCCAGACAAGTACCAACAACAGGCTGACTCTGAGGTCAAAGGCCGGGCTGCGAGGACATCCAGGGCTGCCCCTGCTGGCCCACATGTGGGCCCTGGGAAGAAGCCATCGTCATAGTTACTGAGGCCAGAGCCAGGACTGAGTCTTTGAGGAATCTGCAAGCGTGATACATTTCTTCAAACAGAAATTGAATCAGTAGTGGGGGATATAGATAGTAAATCAACCCCACATCCCTGATTATTTTTATACCAAGCTAATTTTAAATGCTCTATTTCTATAGGAATCCGTGAGAGTTCCACCCATCTGCAGCTCCAGCTTCCTATTTTCTCCTAACCCTCATCTCACAGCCTGTGTTTTTTGAAACAGCACCAGCTAACATCTCAGGAAACCACGTTTACATCCCAGATGCCTCAGGCGGCCATTTCTCATTCGCTGCAGTACAGTCCTGGGAGACCCCAGAGGTGCTTTCTTTGGGGACGCAGAGATTACCCGCAAATACTCTCGACCTTAGGGAAGGTGTGGTTAAAGGAAATCACGTTTACTCTGTTTGACTTGAGCATCTGGAGGCCAGGCAGGTGCACAGAATGAGAACCGTCTGTAGCTGGGTGCGCGGTTCATTTATTTGCTTAGCTCTGCGGACAGTGCTCGACTCTGCGGAGAACGAGCAGGGGGCTCTCCGTGTACCCCGCGATCCTCCACCTGCCTGTGGAGCTTCTCTGGGGAAGCCCTGGGCTTGGCCAGGTTTGTGCCCACAGCCCCCCAGACACAAGGATGCTTCCTAATAAGTGTCGGCGGAATACACGGCTGGCAGCCAACACCGTGGATGCCGAAAGATCTACCCGATCCAACTCACTCCTCCCGCGTTAGCAGTGGCGACTGCCACCTGTTACTGAGAACCCACTGTGTGTGGGGTCCTTGCACACGTCACGCTCAGTCCTCACCAAAGCCGTGCCAGGCTGGCGCTATTATCCCCTATCTCACAGAGGAAGAGACAGAGGTTCAGGGAAGACCCGTGACTGGAGTCAGTCACAGCTGGTCGGTGTAGAAGGGGGATTGGAGTCCAGACTCCATGACTCCAAATCCACATCACCCCCTCCCCTTTGCAGTTTTGTCTTGTGCTGGTTGAATGATGTCGTGCCTCTCAGACTTGGGGCCCCACCAGGAAGCTGCAGCCCAGGAGAGTTACTGCCTGCGAGTTCCCCAGGGCCTGCCCTCCCCATGGCACCTCTGTGGGTTCTAACGGCAGACCCCCCACTCCTCGGGTGCCTGCACTTGCCTCTGTGTAGCTTAGCCGGAGCCACATTGCCTGGGGACACTGAGCTCCACACCCTGAGGACGCCCTGCTCCAGACTCTTGCACGTGACCCTGGCTGCCATCCAGGGTGCAGCCCTCCTCTCTGCACCAGCCACTCGGAGGGACCCCTGAGAGCACCCAGATAGAACCCTATTTCCCTTACCCCCTCCACTGCCCCAGCTTTGCTCCCCCAAGCAGTCTTGAAACAGCAGGGACTGCGTGACACAAACGTGTGGCCACCAGAGCTGGGTTCCCAGAGGACAGGCCTGGAGCTTGGGTGGAGGAAGCAGGAGACACACGTGCAAAAGTCCTGGCCGTGGTTCCTCTGATGCTGTTTCCTTGGGTGGAATGAGGCCGGGCTCGCCTGTGGCCCCCGCAGCCTCCACTCGCTGACACCCTGAGCCAAAAAGCGGGGCACCTAAATCCAGACAAAAGCCGGTGGCGCTGGAGCCCTTCGAGCACACCGGAGCCTTCGCACAGCTCTGAATCGTTGCAGTGCACCGGACGCAGCAGGCAAGAGGCTGTCTGTGGATTCACAAGCTGAGACGCGTGTGTCTGTTCAGGCAGGAACACACTGACATCTTCCAGCTGACAACCCGTTAACCCTCGAATTGCAAGCTGTCTCCGGGTCCAACATCTGATTTCCAGACCAGCGGGCAGACGGTGGGGAGACTGTCACACCCGTCTCTGTTGATGTGCTCCACACCTCAGGAAGGGACACCTCTGGTCCAGATGAGAGGCCCACGCTCAGACCTCAGCCCGTTTGGCAGCGGGCAAATCCATCCGCAGATTGGAGGCTGAATTCTGTCCCAGTTCAGGACAAATCTGCAAGCAGATTTTTAAAACTTAAAATTTACAAGCTGCTTTTATGAAATTACAAATAAAATCCTGAGTCCAAGTAAAGCTAAGTTTAAAAAGAGCCTCAATCTTTTAAATTCAATGAAAATATTTTTAATCTCTATGCAGTTGGCAGGTCAATCCGTTCCACTCCGAGGGATAGAAGTGTTACCGCCCTCTGGTGGGATCCACCACTCTGACAGTTTAGGACGAGTGATTAGAACAGGTCATTAGGTTATTAGAACAGCTGGATATTCTGTTTCTTCCTACGGATCACACACCACCCGTCTCCACTCCACTGGGAGCCCACAGGGCTGTGACCCCATGGACCGGGCTTCTTGCCCTCCACTGCCCATAGGATTGATTGGGCTGATGGAGGCCCAGATGGGAGACGGAGGACCGGCGGGCAGTGGCTGCGTCCCTCTCTCCGGGGGCTGCAGCTCACGCCCAGCAGCCTCTCCTCCGGCTGCAGTTCTGAGGGTCTGCGACTGCCTCCTCCTTTTGTCTGGTCGGGCCGAGGGCAGTGGCGGCTTCCCCCCATCCTTAGTCCCAGAGCAGGTGCTTTGTCCTCCCTTGTTGGATGGCCTTGACCCTGTCTCTACCTTTGTAGAAAGGCTCTTGGTCCCAGGCTCCTGATTATCCCAGCTGACTGAGCCATGTGTTTCCTGCTAGAACCCTGATTGACACAGGTGGGAAAAACCTAAGAGAGCTGCCGGGTGAATTATCTCAGTTACCTGCCAACTGAGCCTGCAGAGCGCCTGCCAGGTAGATCTGTTCAGTCAGCAGACGTTTACTGAGTGTCACTGTATGCCAGCTACCGTGTGAGGTGCCTCTAAGCACCTTAGGGATTAGCGTGGATATCAACTCAGTCTTGGGCTGGGCAGTAGGCAAGGAGGGCTTCCTGGAGGAAGAAACATATGTATCAGGAGTCTGAAAGATGACCCAAAAGAGAGCAAGGGTACGAATGTTCTTTTTTTTAAATTTAATTTTATTTATTTTTTTATACGGCAGGTTCTTTTTAGTTATCTATTTTATACATATTAGTGTATATATGTCAATCCCAATCTCCCAATTCATCCCACCACCACCAATGCCCCCTGCCTCTTTCCCCCCTTGTTGTCCATACATATGACCTCTACATCTGTGTCTCTGTTTCTGCCCTGCAAACCAGTTCATCTGTACCATTTTTCTAGGTTCCACATATATGCGTTAATATACGATATTTGTTTTTCTCTTTCTGACTTAACTCTGTATGACCATAGTTCAAAAAGACACATGCACTCCAATGTTCATTGCAGCACTATTTACAATAGCCATGTCACGGAAGCAACCTAAATGCCCATCGACAGACGAATGGATAAAGAAGATGTGGTACATATATACAATGGAATATTACTCAGACATAAAAAGGAACGAAATTGGGTCATTTGTAGAGACCTGGATGGATCTAGAGACTGTCCTACAGGGTACGAATGTTCCAAGCCTAGGAAACAGAACGTGCAAAAGCCCATAGACCACAGGGAACAGGGTACGTAGCAGGAACCGCGTTTCTTCAGCATAGTCTGCAGGGCAGCAAGCTGGCAGGACCTGAGGGACCAGATCCAGTGGGGATTGTAAACCACGGGAGGAAATGTGACTTTATACTAAAGGCAACTAGCACTCATGGAGGGCTTTGCGCCCTGGTGAGTGTGATGGGATTTGCATCCATAGGGATCTTTCTTTTTCTTAATTTTATTTATTTATTTTTGGCTGTGTTGGGTCTTCGTTTCTGTGCGCGGGCTTTCTCTAGTTGCGGCGAGCGGGGGCCACTCTTCATCGCGGTGCACGGGCCTCTCACTGTCGCGGCCTCTTTTGTTGCGGAGCACAGGCTCCAGACACGCAGGCTCAGTAGTTGTGGCTCACGGGCCTAGTTGCTCCACGGCATGTGGGATCTTCCCGGACCAGAGCTCGAACCCATGTTCCCTGCATTGGCAGGCAGATTCTCAACCACTGCGCCACCAGGGAAGCCCCCATAGGGAACTTTCTTACTCGGAGTGGAAGAGCAGACAGGCGATGGGAGGGCAGGCAGGGAGGTGAGTTAGGAGGAACTTGAAGGAGCCCAGGTGGCCCGATCTCCAGTGACAGTGGGGCGGATGGACTCACAGGTATTTGGGAAGGAGCCACACCTGCCCAGCACAGCCTCCCTGCTTTCCCGGCCTCGCTCGGACGTGGTTCTGACGTTCCTGATGCTGACCTCACCCCGAGACTTCTGGGCCTCTGCTTCCCCAAGTCTGTTCCCCTCTTTGTCAGTCTCCTGCCTGGACCCCAGGCCTGGCCCCATAATGTCCCAGCACTGGCTTCTCCAAACTCCCGTGAAACCACCGTGAGGACAGCCGTGTCTGTTTGTGCAAGCCTAGGGAACGTTTTTATAAACACCTGCTGTGTGCCAGGATCGGGCCAGCGTCTGTAGTGTACCATCTTGTCCCATCCTCACTGTAATGCTAGAAAATTGTTATTATTATTCCCATTTTGCCAGCGGGAAACAGCAGACTCAACCTCTTGAACCAGGTGGTACCTTAGCAGAGTGATGGCAGACAGGATACAGGCGTGTCTAGCTCCCAAATCCCAACAAGACGCACTGTATTAAATTTAACTGTTATTAAGAGACTGTATTACACGAATGCCTGCAAATTAATGCTTGTGAATTTGGGAAGCCTCGAGCAGAAGAGCCCTTGCCCTGTCTTGAATCTCAAGGCATACTTGCTACCAGCTGCCACCCCCAGAGCCTCACAAAGGGGACTTCTTTAATCAGAACAGGATAGGAGGAGGTGAGGCCGTGAGCCTCATTCCTACCTCTGTGTGCCCCCGACCCCCCCGACTCCTTTTCTCCTATCAGCCCATTACTGTTCGTTTCGCAACCAGCAGAAAACCAACACCTCACAACTTTGTTGTGCAATTGTAGCAACCAGCTGATGACTTCAGTGCTTTTTACCTTTCTGTCTCGCTCAAGACAAATGAAAGTGTGGTTTGAAAAGTCACGTAACTGTTTTTGCACTCTATAAAAATGTTGCCGTTAACGATAAACTGTGAGCTCTTCGTGGGCAGCAACAGTGGACCCAGTTCTTGACACACCATGCTCGTGCCTCTGGAAATGCTCGTTAAATGCCACTGAACTGAAGGAACATGTCAAGACCACCCAGCGCACCCAGTTCTGCACCCGGCCCTCTGGGACTGCCCTTGACCCTTCACTGCCTCTTTGAAGTCTCCCTGTGCCCTGCAGGCAGTACCGCAGGGCCGAGGAGCTCTGGGCCAGGTACTGGGACAGAGACCAATATTTTTTTACTATTATCTCACGCCCTCATTCAAGAATAGCTATTAATGCGGGGAGGAGGGATAAATTAGGAGTCTGGGATTAGCAGATAAAACTACTATATTGTTGTTTATCTATGTAAAATAGATAAACAACAAGGTCCTATTGTATAGCACAGCGGACTATATTCAATGTCCTGTAATCAACCATAATGGAAAAGAATATGAAAAAGAATATGTATATATATGTATAACGGAATCACTTTGCTGTGTACCAGAAACTAACACAACATTGTAAATCAACAATACTTCAATTAAAAAAAATAACTATTAATGAAAGAAACAAACTTTATTTGCCAAAGAAAATATGAAGAAGGTCTAGGTCTAAGTGTCCCCCCACCCCCCTGCCTCCTGGGCTTTCTCAAAGTGTGGCTTCCAGCATCCCCGTGGATTAGAGCACAGATCACAGGCTGTATCACAGGCTACAGAATAAAAGTTATTGCAGAGGGAGTGAGCGATGAAGGATCAGATCTCCTGCCTGATTATTATATAAAGTGAAATTTAGAGAAGAAAGCGTTTGTAATCAGATAAAGAAGAGAAACGGACAAAGAAAACTGATTATGTCCTGAAACGTTTAACCCAGCTGACACAGAGCTGGATCCCTGCAGAACTTCCTTCATCAGCAGGGAGGTGGCAGAGGCCGAGGCACAGCTGGCGGTCTGGGTTTGCCCAGCCAGACCCAGAGCTTGCTGCCCTGCAAGAGGAGACCTGCTCGTACTAGAGGGGATGGAAGGATGCATCCCTTTTTCCTAACAGCACCACAATAGAAATGCCAGAACACGGCACACACTTTATAAGAAATGGAAACCCACAACCTTAAGTATCTTCTTAATTCTACTTTTAAGTATATATCCGTTCGTTTATGAGTATAATACGATAAGCAAAAATTCTAGTCTCCAAAAAATAAAGTTAATCATCCGTTACTTCTCCTGACCTGAGATTGGTGGCAGCTCTTCTGTTGAAAAGTGACATTTCATAAGATGCCGAGTATGAAAGCATCACAGATGGTAAAAGGTTTTCTCCCGGTCCCAACACGTGACGATTATAAAAGGAATTGTGGAGTTTGATACTGTATTTAAAGCCAGTAATGAAAATTTAATGTCAGTTCTGTCTCTACTGTTAATGGTTTTATTTTTCCACTCAAAAATGTACTTCTCGGGCTTCCCTGGTGGCGCAGTGGTTGAGAGTCCGCCTGCCGATGCAGGGGACGCGGGTTCGTGCCCCGGTCCGGGAGGATCCCACATGCCGCAGAGCGGCTGGGCCCGTGAGCCATGGCCGCTGAGCCTGTGCGTCCGGAGCCTGTGCTCTGCAACAGGAGAGGCCACAACAGTGAGAGGCCCGCGTACCCCGCCCCCCCCACACACACAAAATGTACTTCTCTTTGTGGGGTTTTTGTTTTGACACTTGTTAAACTTGCAGACGTAGACACAAAAATAGATAGGCAGCATTTCTAGATCAAGGAATACAATGCCGTTCGAAGCACAGTCATAACCGATAGGGTAGCTGGCAGCCCTGAGCATCGGTGCACCATGGTTGTGTCCAGGCTCTGAGGCTGTACGTGAATCACTCACCTGTCCCATCCTCAGAAAAGTCTCACCTGGGAATGGGGAGAAATCGTAGTAATCGCCTGTTATACCATGTTACCTGCAAAGTACAATAAACCCCTTACCATTTGTGGTTAGAAAAACAGGATGTCACTTCAGAAGACAGCTCTCCAGGGCCTCACTCAGGCCCCCAAGGAAAGGGTTTGCTTTCCCTTTCAGATTCAGAAACTGGATTCCGTTCAGTCTCTTAGGGACAACCTCCACCAACCGGGCTCGGGAAAGACTGTCAGGGTGATCCTCGGAGCAACGGCCTCCGTGGGGCCCAAGGACCCCAACACCTTCGTGGGGTGTATTTTATGGCTCATGGTGTGTCTGTCAGTCGGGATGCAGCTGTAGAAAACTGAAACCAGTCTAGCTATTTAAGGCATATTTAATCTTTGGAAGGTCAGGGAGTCATGGCTGTACGTCGTCACCAGCTCAGTTTCTGCCCTTAGGAGGTAAATTAAAAGGGCTCAGAAGAGCTTCCTCTCTCTGTACCGGCACCTGGTGGCTGAGGCCTGGCTGTGAGTCGCAGGTCACCCCTCTAGGGTCCCCTGAGTGGTTTCCCTGCCCTGCTCCCCCTGCTGTAAACAGTACGTGCTTTGCACCAAGGGCCCTCCAGGGAGATGACGCATCCTCAGCTTGGGGACCCAGCAGGAGCAGAGGGGGCGACATCTGCACGTTACTTGTACCGTCTTTGGAGTGACCATACTTCATGTCGTCTTTGTCTACTGGGGGCCTGAGTGATCATCTACTTGCAAACAAAGAGAAGCAAAGCTGACTTCTGAGAGTGGAGGCAGCTCCTAGAACGCAAATAGCGGATGTTAAATGAGTCACTTACTGTGAGACACACGGCCGCCCAGGGGACTAGAGAACTCAGACCAGGTGGGACCATGGCATTCCCTCCACAGGAGAGTGCAGGTGCCTCTCCCTGGACAGCACCGGGCTTTCTCCGCAGCCTTCCTTCCGCCATCCTGCGACGCCATCAGTTACAGCTAGGTTGGCCTCCTCCAGCCACTTGCGGTCATCGTCCTTTCCTGAGGATCCCCTTCCCCTGTCAAAAGCCATTCCTTAGGAAGTGTCATCTCTGTAAAAGCCTGGTTCCATCCTTTCCATCCATTTAGTTCTCCCTATTTGCTCCTTGAGGGAAGCCCCATTTGGACGTTCAGAGCGTGCCTAACACTCACTCTCAGTCTTTCCTCATGGCCGTGGCGGTTCACTTAGCACCGCCGTCGGCTCTACGATTACTCCATTCTGAGAAGGACACAGGGCTCCCACCACATAGGCACTGACATACAGCACTATATTAGTTTCAGGTATACAATGTAAATGATTTTATATTTGTATATATTGCAAAATGATCATCATAATAAGTCTAGTGAACATCTATCACCATACGTAGTTACCCAGTTTTTTCTTTCATGAGAACTTTTAAGAATTACTCTTGGGCAAGTCTCTCAGATATGCAATACCGTATTCTTAGCTATAGTCACCACACTGTACATGACATCCCCAGGACTTATTTATTTCATAACTGAAGTTTGTACCTTTTAACTTCCTTCATCCATTTGGGTGAGCTCCCACCCGCCAATCTATTCTTTGTATCTATGAGCTTGGTTTGTTTAGATTCCACATATAAGTAAGATCATACGGTGTTTGTCTTTCTCTGTCTGACTTATCTCACGAAACATAATGCCCTCAGGGTCTATCCATGTTGTCACACATGGGAAGATTTCATTCTTTTTTATGGTTGGGGAATATTCCATCGTGTGTTTTCCGTAGTGGCTGCACCAGTTTACATTCCCATCCACAGCATGGAAGGGTTCCCTTTTCTCCACGTTCTCGCCAATACTTGCTATGTTTTGTCTTTTTGATGATAGCCATTCTTACAGATATAAAGTGATATCTCACTGTGGTTTTGATTTGCATTTTCCTGACGATTACTGACGTTGAACATCTTATAACGTACTTGTTGGTCATCTGTATGTCTTCTTTGGAAAAATGTCTCTTCAGATCCTCCGCCCATTTTTTAATCAAATTGTTTGGTTCTTCGCTATTGAGTTGTATGAGCTTTTTACATACTTTGAATATTAACTTCTTAGCAACTATGTGACTTGCAAATATTTTCTCCCAGTCAGCAGGTTGCCTTTTCATTTTGTTCATGATTTCCTTTGCTGCGCACAAGTCTTTTAGTTTGACGTGGTCCCACTTGTGGATTTCTGTTGTTGCTTTTGCTTTTGCTGTCAAATGAAAAAAAATCATCATGAAGACCAATGTCAAGTAGCTTACTGCCTATGTTTTCTTCTAGGAGTTTTATAGTTTCAGATCTTACATTCCAGTCTTTAATCCACTTTGAATTAACATTTGTCTATGGTGTAAGACAGGGGTCCAGTTTCATTCCTTTGCACGTTGCTGTCCAGTTTTCCCAACAGCATTTATTGAGTAGACTGTCTTTTCCTCACTGTACCATAAATCAGTTGCTTCCTTTATCTTAAATTAATTGATCATTTATGCATGGGTTTATTTCTGGACCATTTATGCATGGGTTTATTTCTGGGCTCTCTCTTCTGCCGCATTGATCTAGGTGTCACTTGTTATGCTGTTTTGATTACTGTAGCTTTGTAAAATGGCCTGAGATCGGGAGCTTTGTTCCTCTTTCTCAAGATTGCTTTAGCTATTCAGGGTCTTTAGCGGTTCCGTACAAATTTTAGGATTGTTTGCTCTATTTCTGTGAAAAATGTCACTGGCATTTTGATAGGGATTGCACTGAGTCTGTATATTGCTTTGGGTAGTTTGAACATTTTAACAATACTAATTCTTCCAATCCATGAACACAAAATATCTTTCCATTTATTTGTGTCTTCTTTAATTTCTTTCCTCAGTGTCATAGTTGTCAGTGTACAGGTCTTTCACCTCCTTGGTTAAATGTACCACGTGGTGACCATACTATAAAACTGTATGTTTTAACGTTTAAAATTGTCTCGAAGGTATTTTGTAGGAGAGTAAGACAACAGGGTATAAATGACAAATAGCTAAATATTTCTTTGATTTTTTTTTTACATAAGTACTCTGCTGCAATATGGTATTTGGTAAAGAAGCTATAATGATTTCTGACGAGGTGTTAGTAGCCACAGATGTGTATTGATTTGGCCAAAAAGTTCGTTCGGTTTGAAGTTAAAAGACATTTTTCATTTTCACCAAGAACTTTACCGAACAACATATTCACTAACCGAATGAACTTTTTGGCCAGCCCAATATATTAAGCATCAACTCTGTGCCAGCACCATTCTAGGTGTGAGGGATACAAAGAAGAATACAGCATTATTTATGTCCTGTGTTTTCCGTCTTTTTTTTTTTTTTTTTTTTTTTATGGCCACGCTGCACAGCTTGTGGGATCTTAGTTCCCTGACCAGGAAGCGAACCCGTGCCCCCTGCAGTGGAAGCGTGGAGTCTTAACCCCTGGATCGCCAGGGACGTCCCAAGAGCTTTCTGTCTTGACTGATGTTTGCTGAAGTGTAGTCCCTGGACCAGCATCAGCATCATCTGGAAGCTTGTTAAAAATGTAAATTCCTGCGCCCCGCCCCAGACTTACTGAATCAGAAACTCTGGGGGTGGAGAGGAGGGGGCGGGACTCTGCATTTTAACAAGCCCTGCA
Source organism: Globicephala melas (assembly GCF_963455315.2). Lineage (NCBI taxonomy): Eukaryota > Metazoa > Chordata > Mammalia > Artiodactyla > Delphinidae > Globicephala > Globicephala melas. The sequence continues at coordinate 4,372,693 of NC_083331.1, read as the reverse complement.
GGTGGTTGCAATGCACGTGAAGTTTGAGAACTACCGGTCTAGAGGAAGATAGGAAAATATAATTCTGCGGCTAAGTGCTGAGCTAGAGCTGGGCTCTGGTTGCTATGGGAGCCCTGTGGCAATCACGTGGGGATGGCAGGCAGTGCATCACCGAAGAGGTGATGCGTGAACTGAACCTTACAGGTGGGTTGGGACCTTGCCGGGGAAACAAGATAGGGAAGGACATTGCAGGCAGAGGAAAGAACAGAACATATGAGTGAACACGTTGACTTGGGTAACTTCAAGTAGTCCATGGTAGATAGGTTTTTTTTAAAAAAGAAGAATACTCAAAATGGAATTGGGTTGATCTAGATTGAGTCCTCAGCTGAAGGGGAAAAGGTGGAGTTGATATTGTAAGCCTGTCTCACCAACTTGGCATGAACTTCTCTCCCTCTCTGTGTCCTTGGGTAGTGCCTCTTGTGACGGTTAATATCACTTCTAACAACATATGTGTCTTTAAGGTTGGTGGTGCCAGTGACATCTCACATTATCTTTTATCTGAGAATACCTTGTTGTGTTTCGTGACCAGGCTACAGTTAGACAGGCAGACATAGATCCTTCCCCGTGTTTGCTCTGTAGTTTCGTGTTTGCTTCACTTTGCTGTATGGATGGTAGGTATTGATGACCTTGAGCCTGTCCCTGTCCTAATCTATTTCAGGTCTATTATTGGCTTATTAGCTATAAGTCATTGTTTCGTCTCAGTGGTTGCTCCAAGATTTACAATATACATCTTTAACTTACCACAGTCCACCTTCAAATAATGTTACACCACTTTGTGTATCATTTAAGAACCTTCCACTTCCCCCCTCCTGGCCTTCTTGCTGTTATTACCAAACATTTTAATTCTACATATGTTATAAATTCCACTGTACATTGTTATTACTTTGCTTGAAACAGTCAGTTACCTTTTAAAGATATTTGAAAAATGAGAACATATTTTCCATTTACCTACATGTTCACTATTCCCACTGCTCTTCATTCTTTTGTATAATATCAACTTTCCATCAGCTGTCATTTTCTTTCTGCCTAAAAAAACTTCCTTTAACATTTCTAATAACGCTAGTCTGCTGATGATAACTTCTGTCAACTTATGGTTGTCCAGAAAAGTCTTTATTTTGCTTTCATTCTTTGAGGATGTCTTGGTTGAATATAGAATTTTATGCTGACAATTTTTCTTTCCGTGTTTTAATGATGTCACTTTGTGGTCTTCTGGTTTGCATGATTTCTGATGAAGTTCAGTCTTCTTTCCCTCTGTGTAATATGTCTTTTTCTCCGGCTGCTTTTAAGATTTTCTCATTATCATTTGTTTTAAGCAATTTGATTATGATGTACCTTGATGTCATTTTCTTCATGTTTCTTGTGCCTGGGTTTTGTTGAGATTCTTGTATCTGTGAGTTTATAGTTTTCATCAAATTTAGACATTTTTTAGTCATCATTTCTTCAAGTAGTTTTTCTGTCTCCCCTGCTCTACAGAAGCTCCAGCTATACATATGTTAGATTGCTTGATATTATCTCACAGCTCATTGACACTTGTCTCAATTTTTTACAATCTTTTTACTCTGTTTTATTTTACATATTTCTTCTGCTATGTCTTCAAGTTCATTGATGTTTCCTTTGCAATGTTTAATCAGCTGTTACTCTCATCCAGTGTATTTCTCATTTAATATATAGTATTTTTTATCTCTCAAAAAATGATTTGGGCTTTTATATATCTTCCATGTCTTTCATCATGTTTGTTTTCCTTTTTCTTCTTGAAGACAAAGAGTATTTTTATTTTTATTTTTATTTTTTTTTTGCGGTACGCGGGCCTCTCACTGTTGTGGCCTCTCCCGTTGCGGAGCACAGGCTCCGGACGCGCAGGCTCAGTGGCCATGGCTCACTTCCCAGACCAGGGCACGAACCCGTGTCCCCTGCATCGGCAGGCGGACTCTCAACCACTGCGCCACCAGGGAAGCCCCAAAGAGTATATTTATAGTAGATGATTTAACATCCTTGTGTGCTAATTCTGTCATCTGCATCTTTTAAAAAGTATTTATTTTATTGATTTTTCCTCCTAGTTATAGGTCAGATTTTCCCGCTTCTTTGTATTCCTGGTAATTTTTAATTGGCTTCTGAACAGTATAAGTTTATGGATTATGTTTTATTCCTTTGTAGATTGTTGGCACAAGTTAATTATTTCAAGGCTTGCTTTTATGTTTTGTTAGGGCAAATCTAGGGCTAAATTTGTCTCAGCACTAAGGCAATGTCCTCTGAAATCTCTACTCAATACCCAGTGTGTTATATGGTCTTTCCACCCTGGCTGATGGGAACACGTTATTTCCAGCCCTGTGTGATCTCCATTGATTTTTCTGCTTGCTCCTTTGGGATGGTTCTTCCCTGGCCTCAGGTAGTTTCTTTGTCCATACGGGCCAGTCCTCACACACACCCTCCACAGGACCCCTCTGCAGATTTCTGAAGCTCTTTCTCCGTGACGCTCCTTCCTCTCTGGTATCTTGCCCTGGAAATTCTAGCCAATTTGGCCTTCATACACTCTGAACTCTGTCTACTCAACGGAGCCAAAGTACCAAGCTCTGTTGGGATGCTTCCGCCCTTCCTGAACGTCAGCCTGGAAACTCTACCGGCAGCAGTAGGACTCATCTCAATATTTCCCTTCTCTGCGATTAGTGTCCTGTGCTGCCTGCTGTCCAATGAATGAAAATTCTCATCCCATGTATTTGCCCCAGTTTTCCAGTTGTTAAGGCTGAGGGGGATTCTGTGATTCCATCGTGGGCCTCCTGATGCAGATGAGGCTTTCAAGGACTGTGTGTCGTAGCCTATCAAGGGGCTGAGGAGAGGGAAATTAGATAACGGCACGAGACCCTAGAGTGTGAACACTAAAGTTTAATGCCGTCATTCATTCCCTTGTGGGGGTCCTTGCTGTTTATTTTGAGTGTGGGCTGCTGTGGTCATATAAGGAAGTGAGGAGTAAGGAGACTGGATGATTTGAACTGTGTGCTTGGTTTTTTTTTTTGTTTTTTTTTTGCGGTACGCAGGCCTCTCACTGCTGTGGCCTCTCCCGTTGCGGAGCACAGGCTCCGGACGCGCAGGCTCAGCGGCCATGGCTCACGGGCCCAGCCGCTCCGCGGCATGTGGGATCTTCCCGGACCGGGGCATGAACCCGCGTCCCCCGCATCGGCAGGCGGACTCTCAACCACTGCGCCACCAGGGAAGCCTGTGTGCTTGGCTTGATGCACGTTGCAGTTTTACCTGTTTAGTACTATGAGTTGAGCTGGCGATACCACATCTCGTTGTGTTTTCCCAGATGTATCGGGAAGTCCGTACAGTGTCCTGGGAGTCTGCTGGACGATGGGGTTGTCTGTCTCTGAGAGGTTTTATTTTTTGTGGTCCTGAAAAAGCTACCGCTATGCGTACCTTCTTCAGCGTGAGTACAGGATGAAGGGCATGAGGGGGACTCTTGGAGAGGATGGTAGAGAAGAAGGTGAGGCTTGATCAAGACAGGCCTGAGTATCGAGACTCTCATCCGACTCTTATCACACGGGTGTTACGGAGCCACTGAAGGAGCATCGAGAGCTCTGTGAGCTGGTGTTCATTTTCGAAACATGCTTTCAGAATCTGTTGGTGGAGTAGGTGTGGCAAAACTAGGTATCAAATGAGTGTGCTGTTCTCTAAAAGCAAACATTCAATGGCTTCATCGATCTGAGCTTCGAGTAAACTATTTTATACACACTCGATAAACGGACTTTAAGTTTGATTAATTGAAGGGAGGAAGAAAATGAGCACGAGGGGTACACAGATGGCATTTCAAATGCACTGCTCTTAAAAAGGAGTGAGTTTGATCCTCAACCCAAAGCTGAGTAAGCGGCTCTGGCTTCACAAATCAGCAAAGCAGGATGAAAGTGAGCAGAAAACGAACACAAAACACTTTCTGGCTGATGGGGTGGCGTCACCCCAAGAGCTGGATTACAGGGTGGGGCAGCAGATGCAGTGGGGCTGCAGCACGTGTAGTGAGGTGGAGAATATTTTCTTCTCCAGAACCTCTCTCGAGTTTAGCGTGTCCTAGATGGGGCTGAAAGGAGCGTTCTGGTAAGTCACTTTGAGAGGCTGAGACCCCCAGAAGGTATGCCCTGGACGCCGTCGGATGTTTGAGAGGCTTCGTCGTGAGGAGGTAGGTCTGGTTAACCGCAGAGGTTCTGCTTCGCTCGGCAATGCCTGCCGCTGATTCTCGGCAAGGCGGCGCTGCCTCCCGAGGGGCCTTTGGGACCGGAGACCAGGGGCAGCCGCTAGCATTTAGGGGACAGTGGCCGGGGGTGCTGGGACGTCTGCAAAGTTCAGGAGAGTCCGCACGATGGAGAGTCGTCCCACCCGAATGCTGATGGTAATGAGGGGACATGGACTCCTGCCAGCAGTGGTCTCTGCGCACTCCTCGCTCTCTCTCCCCACAAAACAGTGACATGTATTTAAAGAGTACTGGCTGGAAGGGGTGATAAGGTATCCTGCCCGAGTGTGCTACGTTCCCACCTTGCCCAGGGCACCTACACGTCTTGGCCTTGCCCTGATTGTCCTAGAAGGGGCGACCCAGGGGGATTTAATCACCCTTTGCAGCCTAGTGTTATGAGGGTTTCTATTCTTGCTTGGAGCCAGGGGAGAAAGAATGTTCCTTCAGCCTGTGGATTTAGACCACTATAGCACGTGGGTTCCCCCAAGCCTGGGGTAAAAATCAAGATCACAAAAATAGCATAAGTAGCGCGCCCTGGCTTCTCCCCCTGCCCCCTGCCATTTTCGCGCTTACAGGGCGGTCCTTGCAGTGGCTGCCCCACATGCCGCCTGCCTCTGACTCTGCCTGTGTGCCCCAAAGCCAATGAGCACCCCACCGTGTCATGGAAAACCACGCCCCATCGCAGCCGAAGCTGCTGCTGCCCGCTCCCGTCGGTGCCCTGGGCCCCTGGGCCAGCGCCAGGCTGCCCACTGAGCCTCCCCTGTGAGCCTCTGGTGTTACTGAGGCTGCTGTCGAATGTCCCGGAGACCTCGGTGCATCAAGCCCAAGTGGGATCTCTGCTAGTTCAGGGAGACCCCTTCTCCTGGCGTCGGTACCCCCGAGCCACCGTGGTTTGAGGGAAGGCTGTTCTTCCTGCTTTTGCCCACACCCCCTGCTGCACCAGGGCTCAGAGCGGAACAAGTTCATGGGGCCAGGCAGGAAAACAAAATGCGGCCAGGGCCCTGCCGAGCCGCCAACAATTCGCAGTGTTCATCCTCGTGCCTGGAACCCCTTCCCTTGGGTTTGCTCTGCCCCAGGAGGGCCCTTGCTCTGTGGCGCAAATAGGCTCCCACAGCCTGCGCTGTAAACGGCCACACATGCCCAGACTTCCCCGAAACTCCTGAAAAACACAGGCTTGTGTCAGGCAGACCCCCGCACACCCAGCCCTAGGAGCCGTTAAAAGGCGCTAAATGGCGTTCTCCCCAGGACCTGAATTGCTCCGAGATAGAAAAAGAGACTTTTAGGGGAAGGCAGTACCTTCCAGGCCCAGCAGCCCTTCGTGTTCTCTGCTTGGGGACACGCGTTATCCCAGGGACCACCCGAGGGCTTCCTGGCCCCCGTGGGAAGATGTGTGCAGGACACAGAGCGAGGGGCTTAGGGTCCAGAGACCCTGCTCCTGGTGTGAAAGTCCTAAGGTCTCTTCAGGGGTAGGGGAAACAACTAAAGTGCTTACTAAAGTCTGTGTAAAATAACGTTGAGTTTACCATCGTTCGGTGCATCGGCCAGGAAAGTTGCTGTTGAAATTCACCATGCCAGGACCCCGCCGCAGATACTCCTGTTTCCTGGCTGGGATGGTTTTCTTCTTGTTGTGTTGTTTGTTTGACTTGTTCATCGGTTATAAGTCTCCATTATCTCCAAACTCTCCGACCGTTTAATACAATTTTGCCACTCCCGTGAGCCATCTGTTAAGGGGACTTTGTTCAAGCGAATTTCACATTTTCGGGCGACGTGGGTGGAGAAAACGGGGCATGCCAGCTCAGCAGAGGGATTAGAGGCAAGATGTGTTTGGACCTAGAGCCAAGCACTGAGCTCCTGCAGTCAGGGACGGGGCAGCAAGTTATATTGTTTGGCTGTGAAAGGAAAAGGTGAACCCAGAAAACTCACATTTAAGAAAATCTATCCAATCATGGAACCACAGTGACATGAGAGCTTAGGCAGCCTTTGTCAAAGGACTAGGAAACCCGTGTCTGAAAATTTTTGTTCCAATATAAAAATTCAACCCTCCAGAATTTTAAAATAAATTATATCAGACACACTGGAGCTGGGAAAATAAAAACAAACCAAAATACAGCAGGCAGGAAAAGCATAGAAAATAGTCTAAAACCTAAGGCCAGCCCAGAGCACACGCTTTCTGCCTGAAGCAGAACAGGTGAAGGGCAGATTTTGGGAGCTGACACAGTCTTGTCTGTCATAGAAAGACCAGCGTTTGGGGCTTCCCTGGTGGTGCAGTGGTTGAGAGTCGCCTGCCGATGCAGGGGACGCGGGTTCGTGCCCCGGTCCGGGAAGATCCCACATGCCACGGAGCGGCTGGGCCCGTGAGCCATGGCCGCTCAGCCTGCGCGTCTGGAGCCTGTGCTCTGCAACGGGAGAGGCCACAACAGTGAGAGGCCCGCGTACCGCAAACAAAAAAGAAAGACCAGCGTTTACAATGAACTCCGTATAAGCTTCCATTTAGCATAGTCTCTAAGGGTGTACATTTTTTTTTAAGAGAAATAGTTATCTAAAGCAAGGGGGAGTGTTCTGCATGTCCACAAACGTGTTTTATTTTTTTTATTTTTTTACATCTTTATTGGAGTATAATTGCTTTACAATGGTGTGTTAGTTTCTTCTTTATAACAAAGTGAATCAGTTATACATACACATATGTTCCCATATCTCTTCCCTCTTGCATCTCCCTCCCTCCCACCCTCCCTATCCCACCCCTCCAGCGGTCACAAAGCACCAAGCTGATCTCCCTGTGCTACGCGGCTGCTTCCCACTAGCTATCTACCTTACGTTTGGTAGTGTATGTATGTCCATGCCTCTCTCTCGCTTTGTCACAGCTTACCCTTCCCCCTCCCCACATCCTCAAGTCCATTCTCTAGTAGGTCTGTGTCTTTATTCCTGTCTTACCCCTAGGTTCTTCAAGACATTTTTTTCCCTTAAATTCCATATATATGTGTTAGCATACGGTATTTGTCTCCCTCTTTCTGACTTACTTCACTCTGTATGACAGACTCTAGGTCTATCCACCTCATTACAAATAGCTCAATTTCGTTTCTTTTTATGGCTGAGTAATATTCCATTGTATATACGTGCCACATCTTCTTTATCCATTCATCCAGTGATGGACACTTAGGTTGCTTCCACCTCCGAGCTACTGTAAATAGAGCTGCAATGAACATTTTGGTACATGACTCTTTTTGAATTATGGTTTTCTCAGGGTATATGCCCAGTAGTGGGATTGCTGGGTCATATGGTAGTTCTATTTGTAGTTTTTTAAGGAACCTCCATACTGTTCTTCACAGTGGCCCATATTTGGATTGGGTTGTTTGTTTTTTTGTTATTGAGCTGCACGAGCTGCTTGTAAATTTTGGAGATTAATCCTTTGTCAGTTGCTTCATTTGCAAATATTTTCTCCCATTCTGAGGTCTGTCTTTTGGTCTTGTTTATGGTTTCCTTTGCTGTGCAAAAGCTTTGAAGTTTCATTAGGTCCCATTTGTTTACTTGTGTTTTTATTTCCATTTCTCTAGGAGGTGGGTCAAAAAAGATCTTGCTGTGATTTATGTCATAGGGTGTTCTGCCTATGTTTTCCTCTAAGAGTTTGATAGTTTCTGGCCTTACATTTAGGTCTTTAATCCATTTTGAGCTTATTTTTGTGTATGGTGCTAGGGAGTGATCTAATCTCATACTTTTACATGTAGCTGTCCAGTTTTCCCAGCACCACTTATTGAAGAGGCTGTCCTTTCTCCACTGTACATTCCTGCCTCCTTTATCAAAGATAAGGTGACCATATTTGCATGGGTTTACCTCTGGGCTTTCTATCCTGTTCCATTGATCTATCTTTCTGTTTTTGTGCCAGTACCATACTGTCTTGATTACTGTAGCTTTGTAGTATCGTCTGAAGTCAGGAAGCCTGATCCTTCCAGCTCCGTTTTTCATTCTCAAGATTGCTTTGGCTATTCGGGGTCTTTTGTGTTTCCATACAAATTGTGAAATTTTTTGCTCTAGTTCTGTGAAAAATGCCAGTGGTAGTTTGATAGGGATTGCATTGAATCTGTAGATTGCTTTGGGTAGTAGAGTCATTTTCACAATGTTGATTCTTCCAATCCAAGAACATGGTATATTTCTCCATCTATTTGTATCATCTTTAATTTCTTTCGTCAGTGTCTTATAATTTTCTGCATACAGGTCTTTTGTCTCCTTAGGTGGGTTTATTCCTAGATATTTTATTCTTTTTGTTGCAATGGTAAATGGGAGTGTTTTCTTGATTTCTCTTTCAGATTTTTCATCATTAGTGTATAGGAATGCCAGAGATTTCTGTGCATTAATTTTGTATCCTGCTACTTTACCAAATTCATTGATTAGCTCTAGTAGTTTTCTGGTAGCATCTTTAGGATTCTCTAAGTATAGTATCATGTCATCTGCAAACAGTGACAGCTTTACTTCTTCTTTTCTGATTTGGATTCCTTTTATTTCCTTTTCTTCTCTGATTGCTGTGATGAAAACTTCCAAAACTATGTTGAATAAGAGTGGTGAGAGTGGGCAACCTTGTCTTGTTCCTGATCTTAGTGGAAATGCTTTCAGTTTTTCACCATTGAGGACGATGTTGGCTGTGGGTTTGTCATATATAGCCTTTAATATGTTGAGGAAAGTTCCCTCTATGCTTACTTTCTGGAGGGTTTTTATATAAATGGGTGTTGAATTTTGTCGAAAGCTTTCTCTGCATCTATTGAGATGATCCTATGGTTTTTCTCCTTGAATTTGTTAATATGGTGTATCACGTTGATTAATTTGTGTATATTGAAGAATCCTTGCATTCCTGGAATAAACCCCACTTGATCATGGTGTATGATCCACACAAACGTGTTTTAAAAGCATGACAATTATTCAGTGGCTACCTCGAGAGGCCTGGCTTAATCCCTCTGAATAACGTCTAAACATGACAAATGGTGGCCATTTACTAGTTCTCTTGCAGGGTGATGGTTTCAGTTTGCAGGCCGTTGGTTTGGAACATGTAATGATCAGGAATAGTAAAGCAGTGCTAGAACCGTAATAGGATACGTGCCCCTTAACACCTTTCCCACCCTGTGCGCACACACGCCGAGTGATGATCGCGGACGTTAGAACGTTCAGGTGCAGAACAGAGAGAAGAGATGCCCCAAGTCACCAGGGCTCAGCCTGAGCCTCGAAGGGCCGTCAGTGGCGTTAAGGCCTTTCTTGCTCTGGCCTCCACCTCCCTTTGCAGCCTCATAACTCCCACTGCCCCTCTACCTGCAGGGGGAGGATGGAGGGACACACAGGTATTCGCGGTGCCTGGCGGCGGGTTGGGGGGAAACACACCGAGGGAAGAGGCTCGGGTCAGCCCCGGCGGGCTCTGGGAAAGCTACCACAAGAGTATTATGTGCACCTCGAAGCTCTCCAAGGATAATGGAGAGTCGGCCATGTTGGGGGAGGCTGGTGGAGGGCACCCAGGGCGGTGAATTCCTGGGAAAGGATGAGAACACTGCACACGTGGGGACGAATTAAAAGATGCCAGTGATGTTACAGGAAGAGCGACACCAATGTCAGTTACCCCACCCGGACCTCGCAACGGGGCAACAGCTCTGAGGTAGGCGGACTCTAGGAGGGCCGATGAGGACCTAGTTTTAGGTCTGGGGGGCTGTCATCAGGAAAGGGTCTCTGAGACGGCATTTTTGCTGACATCTGCCCTTGGGCAGGAGTTTGTTGGCAGGGAGAGCATCCAAGCAGAGGGGCAGGTGAAGGAAGGCCTGGCTCTGGACGGAGCTGAAGCCGAGAGGCACTGCCCCACACCCTGGTGCCTGCGATCAGAGCTTCCGCCCTCTATTCGCCTTTACACTTTCCAGTCCCTCCCCGTTTCTCTGCAGTATTTATGTGCATGTCATGTCCTGGCGGGCAGAGGCGGCCTTTCCAGATCTTGCTAACCCAGTGCCTGGCCATTCCTTGCACAGAGGCCTGGGCTCAGTACCCGCCCTCCAGTGAGCGGCGAGGTTCATTTCCTGCAGCCCCATCACAACCATGGGCCTGACCTGTAAATGGAGCTTCAGAAGAAGCAAAGGCTCCCTTCTGGCGGCGCAGAGCCCACTCCTTGTGTTTTCTCAGGTCAGATTTTCTGTTTTTTTTTTTAAATTTATTTATTATTTATTTATTTTGGCTGCGTTGGGTCTTCGTTGCTGTGCGCGGGCTCTCTCTAGTTGCGCTGAGCAGGGGCCACTCTTCGTTGGGGTGTGCAGGCCTCTCATTGTGGTGGCTTCTCTCATTGCAGAGCACGGGCCCCAGGCGCACGGGCCTCAGCAGTTGTGGCACACGGGCTCAGTAGTTGTGGCTCGTGGCCTCTAGAGCACGGCTTCAGTATTTGTGGTGCACGGGCTTAGTTGTCCCGCGGCATGTGGGATCCTCCCAGACCAGGGCTCGAACCCATGTCCCCTGCACTGGCAGGTGGACTCTCAACCATTGCGCCACCAGGGAAGCACTCAGGTCAGATTTTCTTACGGGCAGTGAGGCCATAGTGACATCCCCTAGACTGCGAGTGAGTTTTGAATCTGTCTGCCCTAGAAGCTCTACCTGTTACAATGAAGACCATCCATCCCTCCTCAGAGGGAAAAGGGCTAGAATGGCAGGAACCAGCACTGGGGGCGGGACGGTCCCCTGACCCCGCGGCTGTGCATCTGCTCTCCAGGGCGACGCCCACGTCCTGCCTGTGCTCGTGGGCAGGGCACTCTCAGATGTTCCAAAGTGTTCACAGATGACACAAAATATAGAATTTATGTGAAGGAAACCCAGAGACATACTGTCGCCATCAGCTGACATTAAAAGGGTGAGGACGCTGTTATAAACACTGTATATCCTATGTCCTGAAAGCCAGGAGGCTGCTGGCGCCGGACCGGGGCCCCGAGCACGGCCTTCTCTGGAACGCAGTCCTGGGCTGGTCCACGGGCCCCTGTCAGTGCCGTTTGCAGAATTAATCTGAGACACGGCATCCTGCTGAAAGCTGAGCGCCTAATCAGAATATGTGAAGAACAGAAATTCCTTTCCCTTGAAAATTATGAAAATGGTCTTATCCAGCCTCCAGGCAAGTTATTTGAATTGTAAAGCATCAGAAGGCTGTGATGAGCCCCCAAAAAAGATGGTGAACTCAACTGCTAAGAGGTTTTGCTTAAACGCTGAACGTGGATGGAGAATGTTTGAAAAAAACACACAAACCCTGACATATATTATCCCCAGAAAGATATTTAAATTAAGTGGCAACCGTGAGCGTGACTCTCCTTGCAAAAATCTAGGTTACAGCTAATAAGAAACGCTGTCTCAGTATAGGGCTACGTTAATCAAATTGATATGACATTTCACCATTGACTTTATTTGTTATTTTTATCATGATTAATGGGAATAAGCATTTAGATTGTCCTCAAGGTATACGGCACAATTAAAACCTTGTTATAAAGGAGGCGTCTAATGAAATAATAAACAAAGAGTCGCTTTTTACCTCACCGACTGTGTGCACACTGGTAGGGAGAATGCCAGGCCAGCCTTCGACGACTCCAGGCCAGTCCCAAACCTCTGGCCCCGAGGGAACAGCCCGGCTCTGTCCATGTGCTGTGTCTCAGGGGCTTTATTCCCAGGGACGGTGAACCCAGCTCACTGGACAGTCAGCAAGTATCTGTTAAGTCCCTACTGTGTGCCAGTAGGGACTTCATGTTTTAGGTGCTGGGACCTTGGCATTGGCTAGACACAGCCCCTGCCCTCACTCAGCTTTAGGTCTGATGGGGGATAGAAATAGATAAATAAGGAACTTGAAAACTGGTTTCGGGGGACCCACAGGTGCTGGGAGCTCAGAGGGGCAGCGCCTCAGTCAGGCTCAGAGGGTCCGGGGAGAAGGCTTCCGGAAGCCGAGAGTCCAAGGATGAGCTGCACTTCTCCAGGCAGAGGGACGGCGTGAGCAGACAGTGACCCCGGCAACGCCTGTGCCCCACCGAATATCCAGCCCACGAATGTGTGGATTCAGACCCCTTGCTGGGTCTCTGGGTAACAAGTCAGTTAAATAAGTTCTACTGAAGCTCTTTTAAAGCACCATCCAGGGCTTCCCTGGTGGCGCAGTGGTTGAGAGTCCGCCTGCCGATGCAAGGGACACGGGTTCGTGCCCTGGTCCGGGGAGGGTCCCACATGCCGCGGAGCGGCTGGGCCCGTGAGCCATGGCCGCTGAGCCTGCGCGTCCGGAGCCTGTGCTCCGCAACGGGAGAGGCCACAACAGTGAGAGCCCCGCGTACCGCAAAAAAAAAAAAAAAAGCACCATCCAGAAATTAGTGACCTTTCTTTTATTTTTAATTTAATTTAATTTAATTTTTTTTGGCCTTGCCACGTAGCGTGTGGGATCATAGGTCCCCGACCAAGGGTGGAGCCCGTGCCCCCTGCAGTGGAAGCGCGGAGTCTTAACCACTGGACCGCCAGGGAGTCCCAGTAGTGACCTTTTTAAACAAAATGGATCGAACTGAGTTGAGATAAACCCTTAAGTTAAATAAATATATTTTCACAGAAGCAGAGCTGGTAGCTTCCAAAGTTTCTATGTGCTTCTCCCCTGAAGTGGTTGTTGATTGTGACTTAGCGGGGGACAGGAGCTGAGCTGGGGGGAGTCCTGAGGAAGATGCAGGAAGCCCCACTGCCCAGAAGGGAGCAAACCTAGCCTCCGGAGACTGCAGACAATCCAGTTGAGGGCATGGACCCTCCCTAACCTCGTTGTCAACGAACCCTTTCAAGCCATTACGTTCAATTACACGAAAGGGGCCCGGAGGTTAACACAAGCACACGGATTGCTGAGCAGTTAATGAAATCACAATAAACGAATTCAATGACCACAGTCCATTATGATGTAAAATCTGATTAGATGATGGAGAATAATATCGCTGTGTTCATCTCTCCCTGGGTGATGTATTGCTCTCTCCCTTCAACTAGCATTTACCTCCACAGATAAGGCAGAAATCATTGCAAAGAGCTTGGGGAGAAAAGAATACCTTTTGACCATGTGCTCTGTTTCCTTCGCTTCTTTTTTTTTTCAACTGAAGTATAGTTGATTTATCATGTCGTGTTAACTTCTGCTGTACAGGAAAGTGAATCAGTTACACATATATACAATTTTGAATATTCTTTTCGGTGGTGGTTTATCTCAGGACATTGACTGTAGTTCCCTGTGCTCCCTCCTGCAGTGTAAGTTGGTGCAGCCACTATGGAAAACAGAGCCACTTTCCCCTCTGCTGGCCTATTTCCTGCATGCTCTGTTCCGTCGGTCATTTGCTTAGAAATCCTCCCTCACTGTCCTACAATTTTATGGCCTCACAGGTCCTTAGGGAATCTCAGAGCCATTTTGTTTTCAGACTGCCTGGATCCTAAGTTTCTTGGCACTGCCTGTGGGCCATCTGTTGATAAATGCTCGATGGTCCTAAGCTCATAAAGACCTACTTATTCTAGCCACAGCGTGAGGCATTGAAGATACGAGCCTGAGCAAAAAGGTGGAGGTCCCTGACCACCTGGTGTTTAGCGTCTCTGGGGAAGGACATTCACGAAATCATATCACAAACGTAAACATCTAACTGTGACCCATGCACGGAGCAGAGGTACACCCCCCATGAGAGTGCAGAATAAATATAGAATCTGACCAGCCAGGAGGTTCTGGAAAGGCTGCCTGGGGAAGTGGGGTAGGCAGAGGCCTAAGAACAAACGTGCCTTAGCTGGAGGGGAGGGCGTTCGTGGGAGGGTGGTGCGTGCAAAAGGCTCAAGATGGAAGGGATCTGGATGCTTTCAAGAGAAAGGAAGAAAGTCGTGGGATGCACGACTCACTCGGAGAGTGAGGCGGATCGTGGAGCAATTGAAGCCACGTATGCAGGTCCCATAAACGCATCGTAGATTCAGGTCTTTGCGCTCAGAGCCACCCAAGAGGGTTTTAGTGGAAAGGAGCGCAGGCTGGTGAGCTGATCACACCTCAACTTGAAAACTCCCTGGCTAGTGTGGGAAGGCGCTGCAGCCGCGTGAGTGCCAGGCTGGCTCAGGGGCTGTTGGACGTGGTTCAGGCCCCAGGCAGTGCTGTGTGGACTCCAGCGGGCTGTGGAGAAGCAGGGGTAACAGGCACGAGTTGCCCCTGACTCTCAAGGGGCAGGAGAGGCTCCATTTCTCTTTTTCAAAATCAAGCCGGATTTAGCGCCAAAAGACCACTGATCGTTGAAAGCAAGTGACGCGGCTCCCACACTGTCCCCATCCCTGGGGTCCCTTCAGGGATGACACAGGAAAAATGAAGCAGGGCTGTCATCGCATCTTCTCACCGCTTCCAATCAACTTCCATCTAGAGAGGCTTAGACTGAACTCTGTTGCCTGATTCTAAAATGAATTTGGATCTGCATGGCCCAAAGTACTAGCCGTCTGTCCTTGTCTAAAAGTCAAAACCGTAGCAAGGGGCACTACCACCTGGAGACATTTATTTTTAATCCAAACACCTACCCCACAGCTGAGTGCCGCCTCTCTCCTGTGGCAGAGCTGCTGGTCAGTGGTTCCTTGTGACCTGTGCCCTTCGTTTTGTCCTTCAGAGACCATTTGGAGGGGGAAAGCTCTGCTGCTGGGATCCGCTCCCCCAGCCAGCTTGGCGGTGCAGAGGGAGTTTCACTATGGCTCCCACGGGGACGGCGCCAGGTCTGCGCCCCCATCTCTGCAGCCTTCCTTACCCTGGTCCTGCATCCAGGGCTTTGCCGTAAGCAGTGGACCACACAATCCTGTCTCCTTTCCTGAACGCCCTCAGCTCTTTTGTCTCCCAGCCTCCACCTCCTCTCCCTCTTGGCTGTGTCATCTTTATCAGCCTAGATATTTCAAATAAGGAGCTGTCCATTTGGGGCTGGGGGTGATTTGGGGGGTTACCTACCCGCACCTTGCCTGAAACACAAAAAGGCTGTCAGCTTCCGCTAGGCAAGGGAGCCCACACCTCTGGAAGCCAGAGGCCCAGGGGAAGTGGAAAGGATACCTTTTCCCATTACCGGTGACTGCAACCCCAGTGCAGCACTAATTAACGTATCATGAGCCACACGGTGCCCAGTGCTGCCAGGCTCCGTATTTTGCTGTCTCCCTGCCCTTGAGGAGTGTGCCCTGGAGCTCAGGTGGTTCCTGTGATCACAGAGCCTGCAGCCCAGGCTGGGAAAGCCCAGGTGCCAGCCCAGAGGGCATGTTTACATCACCCAGCCACTCCTTCGGAGCACGCAGGTGGGACCAGGGATGCACACCTGCGGGGCCGCTGCAGGGACCCTCTAGATTGTGCCTTGGACAGGACGCTTGGTCCAGAGGGTGCTGGGGACTGAAACCCACGCTCCATTGGAGAAAGCAAGTGCTGGCCATGGGCGCAAGAGCCTAGAAAAGGGCTCTTTTTCCTTTTTGTCCGCCTGGAGACAGGCTCTCTTATAACCACCTGCCTTGAGGGGGAGTCTTTTTCCAATTTGCATAAAGGTGGTAGCAGGGGCCCCAGAGTCAGAGAATCAGGCAGTTGCCCAGGGATTAGCCTGACGCCCAAAAGCCCCGCTCGAGACGACCCTCTGTACAGGATGACGACTGACCCAGCTGAGCAGAGGCTCTCGGAGAGCTAGAATCTTGTAAGATAGGATCTCAAGAGGTGTGGAGGGGCTGAGAGGGTGGCACGGGGACGGAGCACAGAGAAGGACAGCAGTGAATCAGGGCTGTGGGGAGGAGGGATGCTGGTTTGTGGAGCATCTGTGTGGCCGAGTCACACTGGAGATGGGGCCTGCGTCGAGAGCACCGGGCGCCTGCTCCTGGGGCCCAGGCCTGGGGTGCCTGCACCCCCAGAGCTTCTGGCCGCCTGCTGAGCGGCACCCGCCGACTCCAGGCCCCTGCACGCCTGTTGGGGCTCATCGCTGTCACTGGGACAGAGTGGGTGTGCAGCAACGGACGCGGACAGGGGGTAGGACTGCCGTTAGCAAGCTCTGCTCTGCAGACCCTCCCTCCTGACAGAGTTGCTCCACGGCACCGGCTGCAGTTTACTTACCTGCTGTATGTCCCCGTCTCCCTCCCCCGAGACGGGTGATGCGCTGTGAGGGGACAGGGGACCCCTGCACTGCATCCCTCACTCCAGGTGCTTCGTGTAACCCTTCCCGAGTCCAGTGGAACCTGCCGCATATGTGTCTGAAGGAGCACTGTTCTCTACAGAATCATCACCTGGTGGGCATCTTCCCCTATACACTTTGGAACAAGGCTTTTAGAACTGTCTTCAGAAAATGAGTTTGGAGGCTTCATGGGAAAAGAAGCCTTAATGCTTTATGCAACCAGCAGTAAATGGAAAACAGGACTATATTAATAAACACAAACTCAGCTACAGTCCAGCTGCTTCAAGAAATGCTTTTTAGCGACTGCCTCTGGCATTTTTACTGACCAAGATTCCTACTTTTCTGGCCTCTGCGTAGCTGAGTTTGTTCAAGCCAGAGAGCTGACCCTGTTGTAAGAGCTGGAGGTTCACAGATGTCATGATGCAAGAAAACGATATTTCCAAATATTTCACACATTTTCTTTCTGATGAAAGAATTTGCTAGCAATGCTTAAAATCCATATTACGCTTTTCTCCTCACTTTTGTCCTCAATATTCATACTTTAATTCTGGGGCCGAGATTTTGCCCGTACTTGGTGTGGATGTGCTTCGGGTGGAGACGTGAATCCGCCAGCCCCGGAGTCTCTGAGTCCCGTCACCTCCCATCGTCACGTGCAACACTGACCATGACGTCTGCCCCGCTTGTAGGGAAATGTAAATTCCATGGTGGGATTGAATCACAGAGAATCCAAGACCACCCAGATCATCCCACAGCCCAGCCTTCCTCAGGGCTGGCAAGACCCCCAGGCTCTCCATGGGCTCCCATGGTCTTCCCACTCAGGACACAGCTGCAGGAACCATGACACTCGAGGGGATCCTGGCTTCCCCGCGGAATGAATTAATGGGCTCCAGGTCAGAATAAAGCACCTCGACATTGAACTGAAGGCCTTGAACTCCTCTGGGGCAATTCAAGACTTTTCCTAGCACCGGCTTTGCCCAGTGTCCGAAGGGCACAGAAAACCCCGGCCTGCCACAGAGCCAGTTTGCAGGACCCCAGGTACCCGTGAGGCCAGTGTAGCAGGAACTTACCAGATCGTGTGGGGCTGGTCCAAGAGGGGTGTTAAGCACACACATCTCAACACACACACACACATGCAACACAACACACACACAACACATGCCATACACCACACACACACCGCGCGCACACACACACACACACACACAAAACACAAACACACGTGGGGTGTGGGAGGCTGAGAGGACCACAGTTTGCTCCTGTCAGCCGTGCACAGAACTCCTGGACCAGCTCTGTTTCTTTTATCACTCACTTAACCCAGTAGTTTTGCTCAGAACTCAGTGCCACGGGAAAGTAACACACATGTGAAGTCTTTTCATCCAGAAAACAAGTGCAGAAGTGTGTCTAATTATCGCTAAGTTACTGCATCTCCCAAAGAGAGAACCACACAGCTAAAACGGCATGCCCAGAGCAGTCAGGGCTGCTCCTTTACTTGTCATTCTTGTAGCTCCTTTTCTCCGCCTCTTGGGTGTGCTGAGTGGATCCACAATCTCTTACTCAAAACCTTTGAGGCCAGATGGGTTTCACATTTCAAAAATGTTCAGATTTCAGGAAGGTAACGTGGTGCAGATATCATACTTTATGTAACAGCCCTGGGGTCTAGAACAGCACCTCCTAATTAAACTCATTAACATTTCTGTAGCCAAGGGTATGAATTAAGATCCTAAATTGTAATGAATTAAGATCCTAATTTGCCTCGCATTGTTTTAGGTCAGGTTTTGCCTCTAAATATAAAAGGCAAAACAAAAAACAAAAACCCCACAAACCCTCTCGGTTTCTGGACATTGGAATTATAGGTAATGGGTTATGGGCCTGTCTCCCCAGTTTTTTGGCTCACCCATAAAAGTCAGCCTGCACATCTTTTCTCCTTCTACTCACTTATCTTCCTTCCTTTGTTCAGGGTGTTGGTCTCATGGTGGAGCCTTTTCCGTCCTTCCCTGATCTTACCATTCTTAAATGTCTCAGGCATAACTGTCCATCTAGGTTTTGCTTCCTGTTGCTGTCATTGCAGCTCACTTCGTGCACAGAGAACATTTCGAGCACAGAGACGTGGTCTCGACTCGGATTTTAGGCTTCTTAAAATAAGTTTATATCTTATGCAGCTTTGCAGACTCCACAACCTGGGAAACCTACAGAAAAATATAGGGCCCCTGGTGTTCGAGGAGCTAACATTGAAAAGAACATTTCAGGCCCTGAGCAGTTCCCCCCTCGCTCAGTCATTGGTTAGATCAGTGAGGGTTATCCGATGCTGCCTGAGGAACCGACCTTACAGGACTCCACTAGAACTACTTTCTGGTTGCAGATGACTCTCTGAAGTCGCCCAGAGTTACATTCGCCTGTTTATGCCAAGAAAGAAAATCTCCCGAACACAGTCCAGCAGAAGGTAACCAGATATTTTCAACAGGGGTGTGAAGTTTTACCCACTGGAGATGCTGATTCCACGTCTCCCGGGCAGCCTCGGTTGTGGGTCGTGTCTTCACGTCTCACACAACTCACTCAAGAATTGCTGATCTCATCTGTGCACCCAAACCAGCGGCATTATCTATAACAGCCAAAAGGTGGAAGCAGCCCAGGTGTCCACTGATGTATGAATGGATAAGTAGAGAGGGGTGTCTGTATCCAAGCGACTGTGATTCAGCCACTGAAAAGGAAGGAGATTCAGACACATTCTATAGCATGGATGAATCTTGAGGACATCATGCTACGTGAAGTAAGCCAATCGTAAAAAGACAAATACTGCATGATTCCACTTGAGGTACCGAGAGCAGTCAAATTCATGGAGACAGAAAGTAGGCTGGTGGTTCCCAGGGGCTGGGGGAGGGCAGATGGGGAGTTGCTATTTGATGGGAACAGGGTTTCAGCTCTGCAAGATGAAAAGATCCTGGAGATGGACGGTGGGGACGGTGGCACAACAGTGGAAACGGACATAATGCCACTGAACTGCACACTTAAGAATTATTTAAATGGTACATTTTATATTATGTATTTTTACCACAGTGAAAAAGAGAATCGCTAGTGCTAACGAAGATAACTTCGGTTTTGCAGAAATGCTTTCTCCTTGAGGTACTAACATGAGCCCAAAAGGCAGTAACATATACCTAAAACTAAAAGGCAAGGGAAGCAAATGGAATTGATTACGTCCACTAAGAAAATCTTCTACTCGGCCTTGTACCATTTGTTTCTGTGTGTGAACATTCTGAATTTGCAGCAGTTATGACTCCGAAAAGGGGGAACGAAGAAGAGAATCTCAGCTTTAAGAAAACTAGGACACAGTCGCATTTACAGAAACAGGTGCAGCTGATCTTATTTGGAATTTTTTTCAACTATCTTCATGATAAATAAAAGCAGACACCATGTCGCATGAACCAGGGAACTTTGCTCCCAGCGGTTGGCAAATTGCTAAATTCCATGAAGATCAAATTCACCTCCGATGTCCGTACGCCCCGGCTTCCCGGCCCCGTGGACACAGCTGGCTCCAAAACCTGCGCCCACGTTCGGTCAGACTGAGGCGGGATACTGCCCGATGCACGGGATTTCCCAGATGGTCTCCGCTGAGTCCGATGCCATTGTCGTGCCCTTCTCACCTCTGTAGCACTGGTTCTGAACCTTGGCCACGCATAGAAACGTGGGAGATTTTTTAAAACCCAGTGCTCAGCCCACACCCCAGCTGAACAAAATCAGAGTCTGTGAGGTGGGAACCCACTGTTGAGACCACTGTTTTATGTCCCTATAAACATGACATTTATGGTCCTAAAAGCTTTTTGAAAAATCAATAAAGTTTTTGAAATAGGAATTCCTTCTGACGAGAGGAAAAAAATTTCCTCACTTTGCACATCTAAAAGGTGAGACCACTGTTTTAAATTAACTCTATAATCCTTTATATGGTATCTGTGAGAGTAGTAACAACTATATACATTTTCTCCTAAAAAGATCATCTACTTTCTGTCCTCCCTCATGCTCCTTTCCTTAAAAATCTCACCAGCAGTCCTGTGAGAATTTCATATCCACTCCCATCTTATCTCACGTCTCAAAATAATTGGTTGAATTATAATCGAATAATTGGCTTCCAGTGAACAAGTATTTATTAAGACCTACTCTTCGGGACACCATGGTGGGCAAGACAACTTTCCAGCTCTCCTGGGAAATCAGCTTCTAGAGGAAGCAGACAGACCCCTGTGGGGTCAATCCTTCTAGCTGGGGGACTCACAGCTGAGTCCTCTCAGGGAGCTGCCTCGCCCAGGGCAGCCTCCCTCCAGTGACTGGTCCATGAAGAGTGGACTTGATCTTGCGCTCAGGGCCGTCCCAGAGCGCCCCACGGGATCGGCGGGGGCTTCTGTTCCCACTAACGTCCTTCGCCCTCTGCCCAACCCTGCTTCCTCGCCCCCTCCTAGCAGTTGATCCCAATAACCTTCCTGCGTGCAAGTGCTCAGCGTAGACAGTCTCCCAGGGAACTCTCCCCAAGACTGCGGTGGACCCTAGGGTGGCAGCGGTGGACCCTAGGGTGGCAGCGGTGGACATGGGGGAGGTGGAGAGGGTGAAGATGTGGGAGGGAGAGCTGTGGGACCTGCTGATGGATTAACTGTGAGCTAGGAGAAAAGGTAAGGATGCCTCCTAGGTTTGGAGCCCGAGAAACTAGGTAGCTGACACTATCTTCTGAGATTCTTTAGGGAGAAACGCTGGCGGGAGAAATGTTGATGTGGTCCAAAATAAGGGCTTCCAACTACAGTGCGTAAATTATTAAGCACCCCCCTCATAACAGCTATTAGTTTTTTGTGTTCTAAGCACTTTGGATGCATTAGGTATCTTAACTCATTTAATTCTGACAGCAGCGCCGGAGCATGGGTTTTATTTTCCTGTTCCTGAAATCCCTCAGGCCCTCGTGCGGCACCCTTCTGTTCCTCCAGCTCTGGTCAACAGGCTGCCCTGACCTTCCCTCCCTTGCTTGCATGCATCAAACATTCTGTGACCTCAGGCCCTTTGCACGTGCTGCTCTCTACCTGGAGCGCTCTTCCTCCCCCGCTCCCATCAGCCTCCTGGCTGTGACCTTCCTCAGTGTGGCTTCTCTTGTCCTCCAAGGCTGATGGGGCCAGGTTGTCCCGGTCTCACGGCACCCTAACATATTCCTTTATTGATTAACTCTGTAGTATTCCGTTACTGAATAGTCCTGTGATATTTCCCATTTCTTTCTGATCAACCCCGTGGGATCTCCTCGTTGCGTCACTCCAGTTACAGTTAGGTGGCCGTTTGTGTGATGAGCCTCTTCCGCGGCACAGGAAGCCCCATGAGAGCAGGCGCTGCCTTGCTCTGACTTCGCCCTCCAGCACAGTGTGTGGCACATACTCGACCCTCAAGAAATACTTGTTCAGTGAATCATGGAAATAGTGAGGCTAATGGGATTCTAGAACTTCCCATGAGTACACGTCATTTTGTTGTAGAGCTGGGATGTGAACCCAGGTCTGTTTGACTCCAAAAGTCAAAACACATCATAATTTGCGGACTGAAGTTGGGAGGGCTGCCCCATCCAACCGATCAGTAATATCTGGACGAATCCGATGAGAGCTCAAGAAGACTTCCCAGAAACTGGATTAAAACTCGGGTTCCTGTAGCTCTGCACTGGGACGCCTCCCAGAAAGGCAGGGAAATGATAATATTCCCTTTACCCAGGCAATTGTAAAACAGATTCACGTTGACATGTGTGCCCAACATGGTGCTAGAGAACAGGGATGGGATGGGGTCAGGAGACAGGAGGCTATGAAAATGTATAGTCTCCTGGAATCCTCAGAGAGCGAGATGGGCTGGTTCTAATTGATGAGGTCTTTTCTCATCAATGAAGTATATGCACTAGGAAACACTTTTTATTTCAACCCTCATGCTAAATCTTTCTAAAATGGATTAGTCCACTTTTATTTTATTTTATTTTATTTTTTTGCGGTACGCGGGCCTCTCACCGTTGTGGCCTCTCCCGTTGCGGAGCACAGGCTCCGGACGCGCAGGCTCAGCAGCCACGGCTCATGGGCCCAGCCGCTCCGTGGCATGTGGGGTCTTCCCGGACCGGGGCACGAACCCGTGTCCCCTGCATCGGCAGGCCGACTCTCAACCACTGCGCCACCAGGGAAGCCCTAGTCCACTTTCTTGCAATAATAAATACTAGTTGCTAAATGAGATCTCATTTTTTAGTGATGACAGAATCTCACGGGGCCACTGAGGCGCCAGCTCTGGCCATCCAGCACTGGAATGGTGAGATGGAGAGAGTCAGGTCCACAGAAGGGAACGCTGTGGGTCAGTGAGCTGAGGACGAGCCCAGCCTCTCCCCGACACGCAGCTGGGGAGTGAGAGCAGAGCAGTTAATCCAAGCGGACCTGTATGTCTTCACCTGAAAAATGATGGCGATGGACCACGTTGGTGTCCATCACGTTGTCTGACTGCATCCCACATTTGAGATGATTGGTTTTCGGAGTATGTTTATATAGGCTTAACACAAAGTTTAATGAAAAACACCTACTCTTCTGTGATACATTTTAATTTTTTCTTCTATTTTATTTTCTAGGACACTTTGCTCACTGACTTCAGAACCTGCTAATAAATTTCAAAAACAGTTTGGAAACCACCATCCCCATTGTTGCTGTTTACGATTCTCGACAACGAACTGGCTGAGTCAAGGTAAGCCCAGCATACGCTGGGATGTATTTGCCGTTTTGAAAGTGAAATGTCATCTTATCTTTGTCATTTGCCGCATTCTTGTAAAAGGCCAGTGGGGAAAAAAAACCCTGCTTTCTGATGGAGAATTCTGGCGGGGTGGTAATTCTCGTTGACTGAGATTAATTTCACTCCCTGAGGACGCATAGGAAAATGAGAGGTGGGCACAGTGGTATGTAATCAAGGTCAAAGACATGGGCAGCGAAGAGATGGAAGTGGGGAGGGCAGGGATGGGTCCTTTCCTCCCGCTGCCTGTCGCTCAGCGGTAACTGGAAGGGCTGATGGGCGTGAATTTGCTGTTGGGAGTTTCTATGACTGCGACACTTAGGTTTGTGAATCCCTGAGCTCCTGCATTGTTAAAGGCTCTGGGACCTCCAGGGTGGCGATCGATGCAGAGGGGAACGTTCTGCTCGTCCAGTGGGACCCCGGACCTTGCACTGGACAGCAAATCCCGGCATCGAAAGACAGCTCGGGACTGGGTGGAACCAGGAAAGTCGGCGTAGACCTTGCCTTTGAGACCTTGAAGCAATTGCGTGATTGAAGAATCTGCCAACTCTTGTCCTCGTTTCCTGGGGTCCTAAATGAGCTTTCAGTTTGCTGAGGCTGGGAAACCACAGCCCCAGAGGCTCACCTGCAGCCACGCCCAGCACATCCTCCAGCCTGGAAGGGTGTGGCTGCCTCTGTGGATCAGAAAATTGGAACAGAGGAAAAAACAAGGCCTAGGGCACCCTCGAGCGAAGGACAAGAATCCGGGGCTCCTGGCTCCTGGCCCAACCCTCTGGTATTTAGTCCTTGTGTCTGAACGGAAGCAGGCTCACAGGAGTGACGACAACATCTTAGTACCTGAGCACGTCACGAGCACCTGCTGGGTACCAGGCCCTGCACCGAGGGCTTCAAGCGCGTCCATTAACGTCATCTCAGAAAGCAGACTCTGTGAAGCTGGTACCATTCTATCCCTGGTTCCAGCTAAACCGATTAAGGATGGCGGGAGGAGGCGGCGGAGAGTCTTCACTTCCTCCAGGCCCAGAGGGACTTTCAAACTCCAAATTAGGGAGCGCGGAGCCGAATGCATCTTATTGAAGGAAACCAAGATGGCCTTTGCCCAGAGTCCTCTGAGTCATGGATAAATACATTCGAGAAGGAAATGAATTCAATTGAGCTAATTCAAATTTCATGCCACTTAATTTTAATAGGACGAATATTAGCCCGCCAGTAACACTTTTAAATGGTTGGAATATGAATACATGCAATTCGATGTTGAACTGAAGATATTATCTCACCATCATTGAATCTGATTCGTCTCAGGGGAAACGAAGGAGGCATTTTTAGTGGCCACGGAAGTGGCTGACTGAAATTCTAATAAACCTGGGAACGGATGAATAAAACACTGTCCCGCAGCCAACCCCCAGGGTTTCAGCATCTCTGAAGCATCTAGGGGCTCAGGGCAGGTACATGACCCCTTCTCTTCTTCATCATTAACGTCCCTGGGGCCAGGCACAGAGCACGCGTGATGGGGATCATGTCATAGGTCACCCCGCTGCAATTGCGGCTCACTCCCCTTTCTCCCTCACTACCCTGTGATCCCGGTGACAGCAGGAGTCACGTCCTCATGTCTTCTGGGGCTTCGTATCATGGCCTCTAACCCAGTGCCTTTGGATGAATTATTAGCGCTGATGGCCAGTATTGCCACGTGCGGACGCCGACCTCTGCCCTCACACACGTTCCTCCACCGAAGACTCCATCAGCCTGCAGGTCCTCCCAGACCTCACCCCGCAGCCTTCATTCCAGCAACAATCCTAAAATAACCGCATGCACATCTGACGTTCGCCAACCCTATAGCAACGTTTCCAAATAAATTCTGGGACGTGTTCAAGGGCATTCCAAGGGGGTGAAGAAAGAGATCCCAGGCTAAGAAAGTGTGTGAAGCCCGGGGTGAAACTCAGTGAAATGCTTCCTTAGGGAAGACTTCTCGGAGCCTCTAACGTGCTACCAAGTGCTGTAATTTTCCTAGAAGGACTTAACGGCGTTCAGCTTTTCTGTGTTGGTTAGGATTCCCCAGAGGCAGACCCTGAGACAAAGATTTAGTATAGTAATCTGTTTTGGGTGTGATCCCAGGAAACGTTGGTAGGGATAGAGAAGTGAGACAGGCGAGAGAATAGAGCAATGAGCGGGGTTTTAAAGCAAGTTACCTGTAATGAATGGACTGGATGTCTGTGTCCTCGCAATGCATATTCTGACGCCCTAGCCCCCGTGTGCCTGTATTTGGAGATGGGGCCTTTATGGAAGTAATTAAGGTGAAATGGGGTCATAAGTGCGGGCCTGATTCGACAGGGTTAGTGTCCTTATCAGAAGAGGATGAGGGCTTGCTTGCTGTCTCCACACGTACACGTGCTCTCACCGAGGAAAGCTATGGGGGAGCTTAGTGAAAAGGCCAGAGAGAGGATCCTCACCAGAAGCTGAACTCTGCCAGGACCTTGATCCTCCAGAGCTGTGAGGAGATAAAATTTCACCATTTCGGCCCCCCAGTCCGTGGCATTTTGTTGTGGCCGCGCAATCTGACTAATACCTTCCCATCGTGAGTAAGGAGCTTAATCCTGCTGAGGGTCAGAGGCAGACATGCACCGGGGACTTGGTTAAACCCCAAGGAGACAAACTGGGGAGGTTGAGGCCGACATCTCCGAACAATAACAGGATATAAAGGGAGCTTCGTGTGCTGCGGGGATTGGCGTGCCTGGAACCGGGTGGGCAGCATAAACAGAGCAATTCCCACATCCTCTGGGCTGCAGGGGCTTCTTCAGTCTAAAAAAATTATGCCACTTGGTAGTCCTGAGACTCAGGAGAGAGGGAGGCGGGATACGTATACAATTCCCATCCGGGGCATGAGCTTCCTGGCACTGCCGACCTGCGGCGCAGGTGGCAAAGCAGCCTCTAGACCAGAGGAGGTCCTCAGGCTGGAGATGCACGTGCTGGGTTCTGGAAGCTGCCTGGTGTGCCCTGAGGGGCCAGGGGACGTGCGGGGGGGTCGACAGCACCCGGTACGCTGTTCGGCCTTGGACGAGCGTCTTGTAGACAGTGATGTTCCTTGATGCAGTTTGGAAAGCTCTGCTCCAGACCCATTTCAGGCCGCCCAGAAGCGTTCGATTTCCTGTCAGAATCTATCCACCTGCTCATACTTATCGGTATTAGTTTGCAAGGGCCGCCCCAACGAAGTGCCTCGGACTGGGTGGCTGAAAAAAACCGCAATTCATTTCCTCAGTTCTGGAGGCTCTGACTCTGAGAGCAAAGTATGGGCAGGGTTGGTTCCTTCTGAGGCCTCTCTCCTTGGTTTGCAGACGGCCACCTTCTCCCTGTTTTCACATGGCTTTCCCTCTTCCTGTGTGAGTCTGTGTCCTAATCTCCTCTTCTTATAAGGACACTAGTTGTATTGGGTTAGGGCCCACCCTCATTTTAACTGAATCATCACTTTAAAGGCTTTCTCTCCAAATTGAGAGACACTCTGAGGTACTGGGGGCTAGGACTTCAACATACCAATTTTGGGGGAACATAACTCAGCCCCTAAGCCATTTATCCCTCCACTGGCATCAAGGCAAGTCATTTGAGAAACACCAAAGGGCTGTGAAGCGAGCAGGACCTGCCTCAGACCCAACCCTATAGACGGGCGTGTCTCAAAGAACATGTCCCTCTGAAGGGAGTTCTTGGGTCACGGTGGAGACGCTGACTGAAGCCCATCCAACCACCAACATCCCCAGCAGAGTGGAGCACGCGTTACAACTGATGAAGCTACGCTGACACGTCATATAAAGTCCACAGTGCACATTAGAATTCACTCTGCTGTCACACATTCTGCAGGTTTTGACAAATGGGTGACACGTATCCACCATCGCAGTATCAACGAGAGTCGCTTCACTGCCCTTAAGGATCCTCTGTGTTCCTCCTGTTCATCCTTCCCCCAGCCCCTGACAACCACCGATCTTGTTACTGTCTCCATAGTTTTGTCTTTTCCTGAATGGTTGGAAGTAGCCTTTTCACACTGGTTTCTTGACTTAATGAAATGCATTAAGATCATGTCTTGAGAGCTTCTTTCCTTTCAGCACTGATGACATTCCATTGTCTGGATGTACCACAGTTGACTTTTCTATTCACATACTGAAGGGCATCTTGGCTGCTTCCAAGTTTGGGCAGTTACGGATTCGGGGTGTATTTTGATGGTAAAGTCAACAGAATTTCCTGACACTTTGGGTATTTTGTGAGTAATGGCCCCAAAGAGGATGCCAAGGCATTTGGCCACTGCAGCTGAGAGAACAGGGTTCCCGCGGATCCCCGCACACACAGGAGGACAGGGAGATGATGGGCTAACAGTGGCCACACCAGTAATCGTAACTCTCATTGACGGACCTTAGCTTTCCGCCAGGCTGGGATAAGTGCGCCGTGCCCCTTATCCCGTGTCACACTCACACCAGCCCTAGGAATAGATGCTGTTAACATCCTCATTTTACAAACAGGAAACAGAGGCAAGTTGTTTCCTTGCTCCAGGGCACCCAGGTCTGCTCATACCTGGCTTCTGAGACCGTAAATATTTATTATATGATAGTTGGCGTTTTTACGCAAACACATCAGCCTGGTTAATAGAAAGCTCCCCAAACCAGGGTAAATCCTCAGAGAAATGAATGTCACTATGTGAGGATTCATGGGAGGAAGCTGGCTGACCATTTCCCGTGGTGACAACATCCAACGTGCTGGCAGCAGTGTTTTCTAATTCTGGTGAAGTGAAGAGTTCGTGGTTCAGAGCCTGGCACACAGTGGGTGCTCCAGGAACACAGGCCATCAGCTTGGAGAGGCGAGTAACAAAACGTGGGTAACCTGGGTGCCTAAACGAAAACTTGTACAATCTGAAACTTGACTTGTACATTTCCCCTATTGATTTGACCCAAAGTATTAAATCTCTTCTAGGCTCCCTTTGAGTGGCTACAAAATCACTGTGTCCATCAGTGGTTCTCAAGAGCCATCCCCCAACCAATCTGGGCTCTGGTAGTTTCCACCCAGCTGGGGCAGAATGAAAAAAGTCAGAACACGGCAGTGAATTTTCATAAAACAAGATGTATTTCATTTAAAGCCCGATCCTTTCGTTTGAGATATGTCCTGTTTTTAAAGCCTAAAAATGCCTTTTTTTCCCCTATGAAATAATAATGAAAGTAGTTAGAAGTTCGCTTGCCTAAATGAATTGATGGAGCAAAGCAAAAGCCCCCAGGTCAGTCTCTCCTTTTTGTTGTTGCTGCTGCTGGCGAGGAAACTTACCAACCCATGAAATCCAAATTTCTGGGTGTCACTGACCTTACATAATCGACGTAAACTCAGTTGACTATAAAAGCAATCAGAAACGTGAGCTCAAATGTAGAATGATCAAGAGTTAGGACAGGTCAACTCTACTGCCAGGGGAAGTATGCGTCGATTACCCGCCCCCACATCACCCTGCGTTAGGCGGCGTCATCCAGAGATGAAAACACAGAGCTAGTCATTCTCCTTCACTGTTCACAAGCCCGCTGCCGGAGCACTTCTAGCTACATGTTGTCACACCCCGTGTACACACCTTGCAGAATTTGGGGTGTAAATTTCCCACCCCCCCACCTCTTTGTCTTGCTAAAGGAGTCAAGGAGAGGGAAGATGCTTTACCTCCTACACGATTTCTTGCCAAATTTATAGAAACAAAAATGAAGAATATAAGTGATTAAAAGGCAACAAGCGTTGCACACTGATGGTGTCTGCTGCAGTGTCCTGTAATGGGCGGGGGTGTGGTGGTGAATGAATTGAGAACACAGCCCTGCTCATTCCTGAAAGCCAAGCAAAACCTCCCGATCTGCTGAATTCCAAGCCACGGAGGACATCCTTCGGGATCTCACTGCCTGGCATCCCACCTCTCTTTTCTTCTGGGGAAACGCTCATTCGGCCAAGTTCAGACGGAATCTTCACTGCAGGACTCCACACAGGACTTACCTCATCCGGTCGGAACGCACGGTTGGTTCAGAGCTGGGCACACACCAGGCCGGGCCAGAGTCCTCCGTGGGAATTCCTCTCTCCAGCTGGGAAGATGGTCTCAGCGTGCCAGCCTGGGGCGGCCTGGGGGCACTTTCATGGCTTCACGGGAGATGCTGGTCTAGGAAAGGACCGTTTGAGCTTGGCAACGTCAGGGGCGGGCTGACCGAGGGCCTCAGCGCACGGGTGGGACTCTGTTCCTGAAGCTCCCCCTCCTCTGCCTTGAGCCTCTCCAGGACCTTTCCCAGCCGTGCCAGACAGCAACATCCGTTTTAAATTAAGTTGGTCTGAATTGCGTTTCTGCCCCTTGGCAACAAAAGTCCTAACAGATACACCGATAAACATAGAAATTTGGAGTAAAGTTTAAATCCTTCTTTTTGTCACAAGCAGTCATTCAAGGGGAAGGGGTAACAGCAGGACTGTGGATGCATGGCTGACCCTGGCAATCGGAGGAGCTGCCCTGGCCCCTGGCTCCCAGGTGTCTGCCATTTAGCCACATCCAAGCCCCACAGTGAGTTTTCTCAGTCTCTTCCTTCAACTCTTCCCGGGTCTGAAAACTGCACAAACCTACATATCTCTGCCATCCACCTATTACCCTTTCCCTTCCCAAGACTCCATTCTTTTTTCTTGTTTCCCAAACACTTTAAAGAGGGAAGAAATCCCACTACTGTAAGCTCTGTAGTTCAGGGTCCATCTCCGTGTTATTGACAACAGTGATGTCTGGTTGGCGCTGTCATTCACTTTCCCTAAACTGCTCTGCTGATGTGAGGCTCCTAAAATTTTGGCAGGTGGTTTGAACTGTGTCATACTGAAAAGCCTATGTGTATTTTTTAAAAATTAATTAATTTATTTATTTTTGGCTGTGTTGGGTCTTCGTTGATGTGCCCGGGCTTTCTCTAGTTGTGGTGAGCGGGGGCTACTCTTCGTTGCGGTGCGCAGGCTTCTCATTGTCGTGGCTTCTCTTGTTGCGGAGCGAGGGCTCTAGGCGCATAGGCTTCAGTAGTTGTGGCACGTGGGCTCAGTAGTTGTGGCTTGCGGGCTCTAGAGCACAGGCTCAGTAGTTGTGGCACACGGGCTTTGTTGCTCTGCGGCATGTGGGATCTTCCCGGGCCAGGGCTCGAACCCATGTCCCTTGCATTGGCAGGCAGATTCTTAACCACTGCACCACCAGGGAAGCCCTATGTGTTTGTTTAAATGACGGTTTTCCATCGCTTTATTCTAAAAATGCTTTGAATCATCACAGAAATTGAGAGGAAGATGTACATCTCTTCATTACAGCATGTGCTGCCTGGTATTACTGTTGCTTTTTATCTGTCACCACCAGACTGTACATGCCTGCGAGGAGAGACAGCACGTCTTGCTGAATTTGTATGTCCAGCCCTTAGCATGGTTCTTGGGCAGTCGCGGTGTCCGACGCGTCTCCACGAGGTGCAAGCGATTCTTACAACTCTATAGAGCCTTGCTTCTCAAAGTGTGGTCCGTGGGCCAGCAGCATCGGAATCACTAGGAGAGAGGGCTGCAAATGCAGAATCTGGGCCCCACCCCGGAACTGCTGATTGGGAGTTGCTACCTGGCGTGCAGAGAGAGCTGGGGTGATCTTGCAGAGTCAGGGGCTGATTGATGGGAGAAGGGAGAAGGAGGGGGAGTCAGGGGTGGATGAGCCTGCAGGGCTGGAGTGAGGAATGACAATGAGCCCCAGGGGAAGACCGGCCAGCCAGAGGAGGATGCCCCTGTAGGAAGGAGTCAGTTCTAGGGTCCTGTGCCCTGCAGACCGTCTTTATTCATAAAGGACCCCCTCCCTCGCTGTGGAGAAAGGCAGTAGAGAAAACCTTCACTGCTGACGGGAAAAGACCAGCAGATCACGCCTTCTCCTTCTCCCACCTTTAAACTTAGGATCTAGGTGCTCTGGTTTTTGTATCCAGGGGAGACAGGCTCATAAAAGCAGACGGCGATCAGGTGCTTAATCTTAGAAACTACTGATGCGTTAAAATGAAAACATAAATTAGCACGGCCACTCCAGTCCCTGAATGAATCGGGTTTTGGCACTTCTGCTTCTGTAGGAACTCAGTAAATGATTTCCATTTGAAAACACAGCTCAAGGAGCACTTAATAAGTGCAATTTGATGATGATGATTCACATAGCAGCTCCCTATGAATCCCGTCAAGCCAATGCTTCCGGGGAATAGTAATTAGAAAACCAAGTCCAGGACACACCCACGGAAGGGGGCCTCTTGGGGATCCGAATGCGATGTGGTCAACGGCAATTCCGAAACAGATGGCTGAGCATTTTCCTGCTTCAAAGATCTGCTTCCC
Organism: Globicephala melas; assembly: GCF_963455315.2. Taxonomy (NCBI): domain Eukaryota; kingdom Metazoa; phylum Chordata; class Mammalia; order Artiodactyla; family Delphinidae; genus Globicephala; species Globicephala melas. The sequence goes on along the minus strand of NC_083331.1, from coordinate 4,341,220 downwards.
TAACCTGCTCCGCCCGGTATCCATCCCCACTGCTGATCCTGAAAAACCACCCTAAGCAAATTCTTTTGACCCTGGAGGTAGCAGTTTAGGGAAAGGCGTGGAGAAGCGGGCCGCTGGAGAACGGGACTCCGCAGGGGGACCTCAGGAACGAAATAGGTCACCGGGCTCCCGGGCAGCGCTGCCCCGCCCCCGCGCGGTGCAAGCCCCGACCGCCAGCCGGGGTGGGATGAGGGGCCGCGGCAGCGAGGGTGACAGTGCACTTCCCCGCCTCCGGGTCGTCTCGCTCCCGCAGGGCGCTGGGGGGCTCTCGCCGCCCCGCGCCCCGCGCAGCCCCGACCCCTGGGGCGCGCGCCGGCCTCTCGGGGCTCCGGCGGCGGCGGCGGCGGCGGCGGCGCGCGCGGGCGGGCACGGGGCGGGGGCGCGCGCGCGTGCCGCGAGCGGGCGGCCGGGCGGCCGGGCGGGGAGAGCCGGGCGCGCGAGCAGAGCGCGCAGCTCACCTGCCGCCGCCGCTCACCTGGCGCGGAGCGCGCCCCCGCCCTCCCGGCCGAGCACCGAGCGCGGCAGCCGCCCCTCGCCCCGCGGGCCCTGCGCCGACAGGCCACACGGGTCGCCCGCGCGCCTCGGGAGCAGCGGAGGAGCCCCCCGGCCTGGGCGCGCCAAGGTGACCCCCGCGATGCCTCCGTCCCCGCGGGCAGCCTGTCGCGGCGCCCCGTGAGTCCCCTCGCGTCCGCCGCGCCCCCGCCGCCAGGGCAGCGGCCGTGGTGCATGGGCGTCTGTCTGTCTCTGTGTCTGTCCACACCTCCATCGCGCGCGCCCGCCTTTCGTGGCCCTGCCGCGACTGCCCCGTGCGCACGGGGGAGGCCGGACCCCTCTTTGTTCTGGCCGGGGTGTGAGTGTGTGCACGCGCGCCGGGCGGCTGTTGGGGGGGGGAGTTTTGAACATTCCACCGAGGAGGGCGGCCCCGGCTCGCGACCTGTCGCCGTGGCGCGGTCCCCCAGCGGCAGCCCCGGTGCCAGGCTCCTTTTGCAGCACGCGAGACGGATTTTCACGTGTGTCCCCAGCACTTTAGCAAACCGGCCGCCGCGGTCCCGCGTGTGCCCGCCCCGCTCACGCTCGTGTGTGCAAATCCCATCCTGTGTTCCCCCCAGCGCCAAAGGGCATTTTTTTGGTTGTGGTGGGTTTTAAGCCACGGAGACTTTGGCTTTTGTTTTATTCCCTCTCAGTCTGTAATTCAGGAAGCTGTGGCATTTGGGGGCAGTATCTGAGTAGGGGCTGGCTTTCTGTTCGTGTGGGTTTTGCGTGATGTTAGATTGTCACCCTGCTGTATCTCAACATTAAACAGACTGTCTTTTCGTTGAAGAGGACGGGGGTTAAAATGAATGAAGACCTGAAGGTCAATGTAAGCGGGCTGCCTCGGGATTATTTAGATGCCGGAGCTGCGGGGAACGTCTCGGCTGCTGTCTCTTCCCAGGTTCCTGGCGTGGAACCAGAGCCAGAGCTGGTTGTCAACCCGTGGGACATTGTCTTGTGTACCTCGGGAACCCTCATCTCCTGTGAAAATGCCATCGTGGTCCTTATCATCTTCCATAACCCCAGCCTGCGGGCGCCCATGTTCCTGCTCATAGGCAGCCTGGCGCTTGCAGACCTGCTGGCCGGCATTGGACTCATCGTCAATTTCGTTTTCGCCTACCTGCTGCAGTCAGAAGCCACCAAGCTGGTCACCATTGGACTGATTGTCGCCTCTTTCTCAGCTTCTGTCTGCAGCTTGCTGGCTATCACTGTTGACCGCTACCTCTCCCTGTATTACGCTCTGACCTACCACTCGGAGAGGACAGTCACGTTTACCTATGTCATGCTTATCATGCTCTGGGGGACGTCTATCTGCCTGGGACTGCTGCCCATCCTGGGCTGGAACTGCCTCCAAGACGAGTCCACCTGCAGCGTGGTCAGACCCCTCACCAAGAACAACGCCGCCATCCTCTCCATCTCCTTCCTCTTTATGTTTGCGCTCATGCTTCAGCTCTACATCCAGATCTGTAAGATCGTGATGAGGCACGCCCACCAGATAGCCCTGCAGCACCACTTCCTGGCCACCTCGCACTACGTGACCACCCGGAAGGGGGTCTCGACCCTGGCCATCATCCTGGGGACCTTTGCTGCTTGCTGGATGCCTTTCACCCTCTATTCCTTGATAGCTGATTACACCTACCCCTCCATCTACACCTATGCCACCCTCCTGCCCGCCACCTACAACTCCATCATCAATCCTGTCATATATGCTTTCAGAAACCAAGAGATCCAGAAAGCGCTCTGCCTCATCTGCTGCGGCTGCATCCCGTCCAGCCTCTCGCAGAGAGCGCCGTCACCCAGCGACGTGTAGCGGCCCTCCACTTAGGAGCCTGCATTACCAAGCTCTCCCACTGCCTGGCCAAGCGGTTGAGATGCTCTCCTTAAATTCTTTCTGTTGGATTCTCTCTGAAGCCACAGGAGCACTTTGAAGCATTTATTTAGATAAGTTAAGTGATTGAAGTGAAAATCATGTTACCAGTGTTTTCACCCTTTGAAAACAATTGAGTTCTTTGCTCAATACAATTTCGTTTTGTTTGGGGTGGTTTTTTTTTTTTTTTAAGTATTTTATTTGGAGGTAGGGTTTTTGTTTCATATTGTTTGGAAGATTGGTAGTGCGGGGGGGGAAAGGAAGGGGTATGACATGGCCATGAAATTATAAAAAGTAAATTGGTCCCAGAGTTTCTACCTGGACTTTAAAATAAAACTGAGTTATTGAGGAGAATGGAGACATTACTTTTTCCAGACCTTTTTTTTTTTTTTTTTTTTAACATCAAGGTAGATTTTCAGTGCTGCATGTATCTAACAATACAATCACTCTGAAGCCAGTGGAAATAGTTTACGTGATTTACGTTTGGAAGGGACATGATTTTATTAACATGAACTCAGTAATAAGTTACCAACACTGAAACCATGAACCCATTCTTTTTCATTCTTTCTTTACTTTCAGCAATTACTGTTCACAAAAATTATTTTGGTACTCCTAGGATGGTTGTAATTCTTTCTGCATGGCTGCCTGTGTCAGCTAGACCACTAGTTTCAAATGTTGCTATGTAAATCCGGAATCAAGTGAGTCACTTTTCAGTATGGTTTTTCCATGTGTCCTTCTAAAATGAAATATGTTGTGATTTACATATGAAGTAGGATTGGTTAGGTACACCACAGTAGTTTTTTAAGCTACAGTCTCTGTTCAGGAAACAAAAGAAAAAAATTAATAACAGTATTCAAAGTGGATTAAATTGATTTTAGTATATTCCAAAAAATAATTAATGTAAAGCTATATCACAAAATATGAAAAGCATCACTTGTCCCATTTCTCTATATCTAAGAATGTATTAATAGTTATTCTTGGTTGAGATAAATAGTATTACGTACTGTAGACCAAGGGGTCTCCCACTTTACTGATTAAGTTGTGAGTAAATAATATACATATCTGATTGTGATGTATATCAGCTACATTATGTAAGTTTGCAAGCAGAATGACCACATGGCTGTTCATGAAAAGTTAAATTTGAGCCCCTTTTCTTTCTTTTCACCAGAAAGCAACTTAAATTCAATAAAAACTATATTGCCTGTTTTCAGAGAGCAAGGAAATGATACAGAAGAATTAATTTTAAACATACCGTATAATGACTGTGTTTGATCGTCATTTCTGTTAGCACAGACAGATGTTTTGGACACAGATACCTTCCCTCCACTTGCAGTGTACTTATAGCTGTGTCTATACAACCAGTGGGAGAATTTCTGGGCAGCCCATCAACTTAACCCATTCAGATGTTGGAAGACCAGTATTTCAGGGTCCTTGGGGAATCATCTGTAATCAGTTAACCTCATTGGTCCCTCCCAAACATTGTGCCCACGGTGGTCTGAGGTCCATTCTGGCAGCCTGCGTGCTGAAGCCCTCTCTCCAGAGCACCTCCCAGTGCAGCGCGAGTGTGAATCGATCCTACACTTGAATCCGTGCCTCCTCTCTTATGTCACTTACGGTAGAGGAGAAGGGTTGAAACATTTCAGAAGTGGGAAAGGATTTTCAGTCCACAGAACTGGATGACCCATCTCAACCTTTAAAAAATTCTTCAGGGCTTCCCTGGTGGCGCAGTGGTTTAGAGTCCGCCTGCCGATGCAGGGGACACGGGTTCGTGCCCCGGTGCGGGAGGATCCCACATGCCGCGGAGCGGCTGGGGCCGTGGTCCATGGCCGCTGAGCCTGCGCGTCCGGAGCCTGTGCTCCGCAACAGGAGAGGCCACAGCAGTGAGAGGCCCGCGAACCGCAAAAAAAAAAACACAAAAAACCCCCAAATTCTTCAACATGTGATGGAGTTGGTAGGTTGAATGTGATGAGTGTTGTTTGTTTTTAATCACTTGAAAGTTAATAGCATCTCCACGGGAGAAATGACTAAGGTCAGTTGGTTTTGACGAGAGCTGGGAAATATCCATAATGAGGTTTGAAAGCAATAAATGTGTTTTTGTAGAAATGGTGGTTGCCATTTGCATATCGCTAATAGTAATTATAATGATCATAATAAGTACGGTTTTTCACCACGTGTTGTGTGCCGGGCCCCATGCTGGGCGCGTTACCTGCTCTGTTGCTGTATTCACAAAAACACACATTTATAGCTAAGAAAACTGAGGCTCAGAGAGGCTAAGAAATTTGTCCGAGGCCACAGAGCTTCAAGGGTAAAGGAAGGATATGAATCCAGGGTTTCCGGAGTCTATGCCTGTCTCCTTCCCTGCACGGGACTAACTTTGATGCCTACCTGGATATGAGGGAAATGATATGTAATATGTTAATGTCACTAAGGTTTTAGTCCTACAATTAAGACATAAAGCTTCCTGTTTAAAATTACGTGGGGGACTTCCCTGGCGGTCCAGTGGTTAAGACTACGTGCTTCCAATGCAGGGGCGCAGGTTCAATCCCTGATCGGGGAACTAAGATCCAACATGCCACGTGGTGCAGACAGAAAATAAAAAAATAAAATAAAATAAAGTAAAATAAAATAAAAGGACATTCTATTAGACAACAGTAAGTGTTTTAAAAAAATAAAATAAGATTACATGGTTTGTGAGTATCGACGTGGTCCTACCTACAGGAACGAGGCCTGCTTTTATTATATTCAGTTCTCTTCTTCCCTAAGCATTTCCCCCGTTTGGCGCCAAGGCCATCCCCCAGAGGCACATGGCAATATTTTAATGCAAAGAGGTGAGGGCACCCTTATTGTGCAGAGATTTTCCCTTCCTTTACTATTTTAAACTTCCTGTTATATACTTACATCGGTATAAACTTCCTGTTATATACTTACATCAGTATATAATGGCCTTATAAATATTAGCTAAATGGCCGCTTTTGCCTCCTGTTCTTAAAACATCTGATTTCAGCTGAGATTTTTTCATTCAACTGTAACATGTTCTTACTGTTCACTTTCAGTTGTGAAGATTTCTGGATGTTTATGTGATTTCCTCAAAGCTTCTCTGTTTCTGTGGGGTTAATGATTAAGAAATGTGCACGTCTTGATATATGTGTGTACGTTTGTGTATGTGTGCGTGTATACATCTATATATGCATATATACGTTCAAGAATGTGAACTTTGCAACAGGACTAAAAACATCATAGAAAACAATCATATTTCCAACAGTCCTAAGGTTAGCAGGTAATCTTTTACTCCATTTGATTAAAACTTTCAGCTACCAAGATATTTGTATTATTTCCAGTAGAAAGAGTTATCCTGTAACAATGAAGTTCAGTTACTTTACCAGAATCCTTAGTCAAGGCTAATTATCCAGGTAGTGGCTATCCTGGGTTTTGTTTCCTTTTATCCCTGTAACTGTTTCTTTGTCTCAGTCACGTTTGTTTCTTGGCGGTAAAGGGAGCTGTCTTCCCTCTTGGTACCTGGAGACAGAGGGGGTGATGGGAAGAGCACCTCCTTTCCCAGAGGCCTAAAGGGAACAGTCATGTTCAGTAGGGGAAAATTCCTCCACTGACTTGGCAGGCAGGAACAGTCTTGGAGTCCTCCAGAATTTAAAGCAGGATTTAAACACGTGTAAAATAGAAAATGAGAAATAAATAAAAGTATTTTGGCGACGTCGTAAACTTTTTGTTTTTAGAGAACTACTTACTCCATTATTAAAATAATGATTAACTTTATTTCATGATAGTATATACATCATATGAAATTAGGACAACTTACCATTTCAAATTTAAAATACATATTAAGTAAGTGACTGCGATGGTGTTTTATTAAACAACGTTTATGTTTCCACTTTGATTATATGCCTGGTGTAATGAAGGAACAGACTGCTTTCTTGTCCCCTTTAAAAAATGGAATAATTATTGGATGGTTTTGATATCTGGTTGGAATTTTAAAATCTGGTTGGAACTTTTAGAATCCTCAAACGTAGTTTATATACATCAAGGAAGTAAAAACATGGTTGGAATTAGCAAACAGATCTACTGGCCTCTGGCAAACAATGCAGAAAAAATTACTGGTAATTTCGACTAGGGATCCTCAAAATTGAAATATTTAAAAGGCATACAGATCATCTGAGATTCTTATTAAAATGCAGATTCTGGGCTTCCCTGGTGGCGCAGTGGTTGAGAGTCCGCCTGCCGATGCAGGGGACGCGGGTTCGTGCCCCGGTCCGGGAAGATCCCACGTGCCGCGGAGCGGCTGGGCCCGTGAGCCATGGCCGCTGAGCCTGCGCGTCCGGAGCCTGTGCTCCTCAACGGGAGAGGCCACAACAGTGAGAGGCCCGCGTACCGCAAAAAAAAAAAAAAAAAAAAAAAAAAAAAATGCAGATTCTGCTTCAGGAGGTCTGGGGCGTTGCTAAAGTTCTAGCAAGTTTCCAGGTGATGCTGATGGTGATGCTGACAGTGTGTAGCCAGTACTTTGAGTCACAAGGCTAATTGTCACGCCTTTAGCATTCTTTAAAAAAAGTATATATATATAAACCTCTGATAAGGATAAATAATTTTTTTAATAATAATTATAATATAAATACACACTTAAGTTATATAAATATAATTATATAATATACAATACCAATAAAATACAATACACATTTAAATTATAATATATTAAATATATATTATATATATTTAAAGTGTTTATTCTTGTCAGAAGTTAAAAGGTAACTAGTCTGTGTTTAATGGATATGAACTTTGAACTTTTCCTAGAATTTCTCAGGATCTAGTAAAGACTTTTTCCTTGTTAGTGTTCTCACTTTTTGAAATTCGGATTACCGTTACCTTAGGGTAATTCTTTCAGAACTTAATATAACAATGCAATATATACATGAGTATACATAGCAACAAAGGCTTTCATCTCCATATTTTCAAGAAGGATAGTTTTCCCTATGACACATGGGGTTTGTATTTGGGGGGCTGTGTGTGCCTGCATGATTTCATCTTGAAATAACTGAGATGAAAACTTTTGTTCTCTGTGTCCTACAATTCAACTGAACTGATCCTAGAGCAACCCTTTTCTAGCCAGGCAAATCAGAGAAATTTTAAATATCTCACCTAGATTTTTGACATTTATCTGTAATCTTCTGTTATTTTCAGCATTAAAAATGCTATTAATGTTAACAGTTATGATGGTCATTACATCCACTGTACTTCTTTTCGGCCCAAGGACGTAAGAGTATTTTTTTTTCCGATAGAAGTATGTTAAAGTACATAGTTAAAGTGGATTTTGATAGATAACTTAAATATCTCCACAGTATAAAATATTTACAGAAGAAATCTAAGAATTTTTTACTCATAAAAATTCAAATAATAGCATCAAAGCACCAGGGAACAAATTTTCAATTGAAAATAAGTTTGGAGCAGAAATGAAAGCACTTCCTAGGGCACAGATTTCCCTAGTAATTGACTACAGTTACAAGTAGTGTATTTTAAAAGGAAAAAAGAACATCTTAATGGCATTCTCTGAAAGGTAACAGAAGTCTAGGTTACTGAGCTAAAACCTAAGGGAAAATTGGTTTGATCCAACTCTATCCTTACTCCTTCCAGGATCCTTTTGAAATAGGGGCAGATTTATTCTTGGATGCTATAGAATCTGACAATCGGAAGGAAATTTACAGAGTGGAATCTTCTATAGCGAATCTAAATCTTCCAAGTCAGGGTATCTTTGGAAACTAGAGTCCCACACTTACCCTCAAAGCTTAGCAGCATTTTAATATCCCTAATCACAGTCTTCCTTATGACACTCTAATTCTGCTTACCTTGGCCCAGCCCTGGAGATGCAGAGAAGGCCCTGGTCACAGTCGACATTTATACATTGCAAATATCCATTAAACGGCATTCTCTTCTTCTTCAAACAGTGTTATCCCAACGACTTAAATCATTTTTCCGGATTGATTTCATTTTATATCCTTTTGATCCTTTTCCTTTTGAGCCTTTTTTCCATGTCATCTACCATTTCTCTGCAGCCTCTTCAACTCTAGTAATCAAAACTGGGCTCCAGTGGCCCACTAAATGTGGAACTTCTTGGGCAGAACGACTGATTACCCTCTGCATCTGCTGGCCGAGTGGCCATGGGCCTTCAAGCAGGGGGCCCAACCAGAAGCATCAGCATCTCCTGGGAACATGGTAAAATGCAGCATCTCAGGCCTCAGCCCAGACCTACTGACTCAGAAACTTGGGACGTGAGGCCCTGCAGTCTGACTTTTAACAAGCCTCCCAGAGGGTTCTGATGCACACTTGAGTTTGAGAACCACGCCGTTCAGCTCTGACCAAATCCCGACATCGTTCTGACATAACTAAGGGCATTAAGATCTCATCAGGCCTAGGACCCCACTGGCTTTGCTGCTGCCTGTGCCCTGTTGGATGATTCTGGTTTGTGGTGTGCTGCCTTGCACTAATTACTGTGGCACTTGTCGCTTTTTTGGGGGGTTATTTTCTAATTCGTCAAGGTCAGTTGAACTTCTGCCCCTTCCAGCAGGGCCGTTCCACTGTCGTGCACCGCGTATGTCGTGCTGGATGGCAGTCTAATGGATGTAGAGACAATTCAGTGAGAGGGGAAAAGTCCAGCCAGACCTCCTGCTTGGCATCGTAGAGACTAGTCTGGTGCTTTTCCTGTACGTGACCTATCTGTGAACCTTCCAGAATATTCCACAGGCAAGGCGGTGGTCCGGCCACGCATCATCTGTCTATCCACACCCACCATCTCCGGCCGTGGGACGTGCTACTCACACCCACACGTGCATGTACACAGCACACCCTCGCCCCTCCTCTCTCACTGTACGTACCTCCACCTTCCTTCTCCGTTGCCCAGGTCTGAAGTCGTCGGTGGGGACGCCCAGAGGATGAGGGCCTCGAAGGTGGTTGACTGTGTGTCTGACCCTCAGGCTGGTTCAGTGGTGCCAGGACAAGAACACGGACGTGATTACACAGGGAGCGCGGTTCCTACGATATAGGCTGGCGGTCACCTCACCCCCCGCCCCCAGTACACACACCAACCTCCTCATCCTGTTGCTTGCAGTCCAGAAAGGTCAGGAAAGAAGAGCAATAGTCAGGTATTGAGCAGGACTCCTGCGGGTTCTAGGGACTGCCTGGAGGCTGGAGCCAAGCTGCATCTGGTGACTCAGCAGAGTAGGATGTCATTTCCACGGGTGTGTACCCTTCCAAATCACTGCATTGATTTGGTCACTTTTCTTTAGGAATGTTTGAAGCTATGAGAACATAACCTATTTTAAAGATCAAAAAATGATTATTAAAGACACTCTGTCTTTGTCAGTTCAAGATCCAGTGTAAGAAGCAGCGCATCCTGCAATAAAGGACACAGAGGCGCTTTGCCCCCTGAGGAGGCTTTGGGACAAAGGCGGCTGCTGTCCCAGACCAGTGACCAAATACTTCACAGATGTGGATGCACAGGAGAATCTGGCTTGTCTTCAAGTGAAAATCTAGGTATTTTTGAAACATCTGAATCCAGAGTTTATGACTGAAGTTAAGTGAAAACACTGGTCTCGCAGCCCCCAGCGCTACCCCAGGGACCTCGCTCCCTCTGAATGTTTCCACCCCGTGGGAAGGTTGTCCTGGGACAGGGGCTTCCTCTCAGCCCTCCCACCCTCAACAAACTTAACCTTGTAAACAGGCTCCACCCGGGGTGAGAAGCAGAGCCGGCCCTGGTTCAGGCTGTTCTCATTCAAAAGCCATCGCTCTGCGTTTAGGTCATTGCTTTAGTTCTGGGACAGGTGACAAATCCTGAGAGGTCTTTTCATTTTTGAAAAGTGAAGCTTATTTCACTCTATCCCACCCTGCTGTTGGTGTGAAGATGGTTTCTTCCATCTCTCAGACTTGGTTTCCCCTCTAGTTACTGACCAGCTCTTACTGACTTCCTCCAGGAAGCCCCCCTGGGTTGAAGAGGTTTGGGAAAGAAAACCTATCGGCCTCAGTGTGCCTGCCTCTACCTGCAGACCTACCAGAGTGACAGGGCTTGAGTCAGCAGTGTTGACCATAGCTACCATTTCTATTGGAGTAAAAATAGGTTTATGATTGTAAGAGGGAAGATGTCAATCAATGGCTACGTAGTCTTCATGAATAAAATGATTGGGAACACGGGCTCTGGACACAGACCACCTGGCTTCACATCATTTCCGATTGCCGGCTTTGGGGTGCATTACACAACCTCTCTGAACCTCTGTGTCCTGGTTTTATGAAATGAGCATGACCTAGAAACCCACCACACAGCCTGGTGATATGGGACACAGGAAGGGTTTAGCATGTAGCGCTTTGCACAGACCTACTTGAATGTTATTTTGCATTAGTATTATTATTAGTGCTGCTGCTAATGGGTGTATTGACTTATTCTTTTTTTTTTTTTTTTTGGCTGCATTGGGTCTTCGTTGCTGCGTGCGGGCTTTCTCTAGTTGCGGCGAGCAGGGGCTGCTCTTCGTTGTGGTGCACAGGCTTCTCATTGCGGTGGCTTCTCTTGTTGTGGAGCACAGGCTCTAGGTGTGCGAGCTCAGTAGTTGTGTTGTGCGGGCTCAGTAGTTGTGGCTCACAGGCTTAGTTGCTCTGCAGCATGTGGGATCTTCCTGGACCAGGGCTCGAACCCGTGTCCCCTGCAGTTGGCAGGTGGATTCTTAACCACTGTGCCACCAGGGAAGCCCCGACTTACTCATTCTTCATACCCTTGAAGGTAGTATTTGAAAACTAGCCTTCAAAGGGGGGATGCTTACACATCGCAGGTTGAGAGCCAGTCCTACAAGGCTCTTCCTTCTGTGCACCCTGGTGCTCTGCTCTGCATGTCCTGGAGCTCAACACACTTCTGGGCCCAAATCGTCCAACAATTTATTCGCTTAATAAGTGACGCTGCATTTCAGAAGTCATTGCATTTTCAACACAGGCGCTATGATGTTTCCATGCCCAAAACATCAGTACAAAACTTAACAGATGCACTAGTCAATGCCGTTCTTTGTCACAGCAGGGCTGGCAAGCTCGGAAGAGGGATTTGCAAATTTGCAATTACAGGAATATAGGTAAATTGAAGAAACTCTCAAAATATGCTAACCAACAAAAACAGAATTTTTTTACAAAGCAGGACAGCTGCTTTCTTAGTTCTCCTGAGGGAGAAAAGCACAGATTGTCTATTTTCCAGTCAGCCAACTTTACAGGCTTTCTAAGAAGATGGTCTATATATTTGATAAAAGATTTCACTGAAAATGATGGATTTGGCAGTTCATTTCAGTATAGCAGTCAACTGACTCATAGAACTTGAGACCCAAGAATAATAATCCTTACGTCAAGCAACATCTAGCAAGAGGATATTCAGTGGAGTGTGTGTGTGTGTAACCTATGTAGTCTCATCTTAGGTTTTGAAACAGTTTGAGAAACTGTTGAGGATATATAAAATCAAGCTTGATTTTTCTGCAAAAGGTATGAAACAAAATGGGAATAGGACAAAACTGAAGCATTCAAGAACACGTACTCAGTTTTTCCAAACGTGTTTTTATATACTTTTAAAAGCATACAATTCCATAATTAGTGAGCTATTCTTAATGCCAGTGTTACATATTTTGGATTGTATAATTTTGTTTGGTAAATATTTAGAACTGTCAAATCTAAACAGTTACTATTAAAAGCTGTATCGGGCTTCCCTGGTGGCGCAGTGGTTGAGAGTCCGCCTGCCGATGCAGGGGACATGGGTTCGTGCCCCGGTCCGGGAAGATCCCACATGCCGTGGAGCGGCTGGGCCTGTGAGCCATGGCCGCTGAGCCTGCGCGTCCGGAGCCTGTGCTCCGCAATGGGAGAGGCCACAACAGTGAGAGGCCCGTGTACCGCAAAAAAAAAAAAGAAAAGAAAAAGTTGTATCACTGGTTACTTAAGAGAAGTAAAATAAAATAACCATCAGCCCTATTTCTGTTTATTCCTATGTGTGTCTATCTATTTTGATCACCTAGAAAAGCTCTGGAGCGGGGCTGTCTGACGGAACTTCCTGTGGCAATGGGGAGGTTCCGTGTGTGCTATTCAGTGCAGTAACTGCCAGGCTTGTGTGACTACTGAGCATTTGAAATGTGGCTGGTGAGACTGAGGAGCTGAATTTTTAATTTTGTTTCATTTCAATCGATTTAAGTGAAATTTAAAAAGCCACGTGGCTCTTAGCTACTGTACTGCACAGCACATATCTAGAGATGCACTACTTCTCTCATGGAGACAACCACAAGAAAGACGAGTTCCTTTGGGTTTGTTTGATTTAGGATTCAGCCAAGGCAGGGAATGCCCAGGATCCTGGGATGGATGTAGAGAAGGGTCACCCAGGGAGCTTCCTAGAGCAATGGGTCTCGGGGGCGTGGAGTCGGCTTTACTGAGAACAGTTCTCCATGGGTCAGTCCTTTGGGGTTGATAGCAACTCATGGAGCCGTGAAGGATGCACACATACCCCCCAAGCCAGCCCCAGACAACCAAGCCAGCCCCCCGGCTTCCCACCCACATGATCTGTTTGCTGTGCGTGGCGTCAGTTCAGACCCCTCCCTGTGGGTCCACCTCCCGCCTCACAACTTCCTGAGTGTGGACGCTGAGGTCTGGGTCAGATCCGAGCCCCCAGGTTTACTGGCTGCCACACCGTCTCGGGCCAGGTGTCCTGTGCTAAGGTGGTTGGTTTGTGCCTGCCGTTGGGGACGCCTGTCCGAGTCCTGGGCTCTCGCTTTCTGCCTGCGCCGCCTCGGGTGAGTCGTTTCACTCCTGTAAGCACAAACGTCCTCCTCTGTGAGATGCTGCTCTTGAGATCACGGAGATACAGTTGCATGCCTGACGGACTCCCAAGGGGGCTGTTGTTATTACTGTGAACGAGAATCTTCCTGAGTGTCAGCATAAGCAAGTGTCCCCTAACCTAAAAAAAGTCAGATATTATTTCCCAAACGGGTGAAGCAAGCCTAGAGAGATGAAGGGCGGCATCCACAATCACAGGACTCGGAGTGGGTTGGTCCACCTCCCGCTTCCCAGCACAGGGCTCTTCGTCTGAGGCTGGTCTAAAGTGATGAAGCAGAGGAAACTTAGCAGATTTCAGTGAGACTCTTGTCACACTAAAGAAGTGGAAGTCCTGGTTCACTGACTGACACTTCAGAAAATTCAGAAAAGCACAAAGTAGGACTCATACATCTATCATTCCTTTTTTTTTTTTTTTTTTCTGGTACGCGGGCCTCTCACTGTTGTGGCCTCTCCCGTTGCGGAGCACAGGCTCCGGACGCGCAGGCTCAGCGGCCATGGCTCACGGGCCCAGCCGCTCCGCGGCGTGTGGGATCTTCCCGGACCGGGGCACGAACCCGCGTCCCCTGCATCGGCAGGCGGACTCTCAACCACTGCGCCACCAGGGAAGCCCCGTCTATCATTCTTCTACCCATTGATAACGACTTGGAGTAGTTGTGTATTTTCTTTCATTATTCATGAATGCTTCTCTAAAACCTCAGCTCATACTGTTGTGATGATCGCTAACACGTACAGGGCCCGGCACAGTGCTGAGTGCCTCACCTGCATTCTGTTGTAGACCATAATTTGTTAACATGCTGTTGTGTCACTTCATGTATGGTGAAGACATTTCCACAGGCATGGCCTGGTCTCTGACCACATACATACTTTTTAGTGACTCTATAGAATTATATCGGATGCAAATACTGTTGTTATTTAACCAGTCCTCTTTTTATTGATTATCTAGCCAATTTCCAGTTTTATTATTGGAAACACACTTTAAGGAATAGCCCCGAACGCACATTTGCCCACATCTAGGCTTTTTCTCTAAAAATCCTAGAAGTGGGGGAGTTCCCTGGAGGTCCAGGGGTTAGGATTCAGTGCTTTCATTGCTGTGGCCCGGGGTTCAATCCCTGGTCAGGGAACTAAGATCCCACAAGATGTGGAGCGTGGCAAAAATATAAACAAACACTACATAACTTAGTATTTTTCGTCTTTCATTTGTATAAAAAATAATATGATGCTATTTGCATCCTTTAAAAAAACAAAGTAATTAATTGAACAAATCCTAGAAGAGGAATTACTGCATCAAATTTCCAAACTGCCCTCCAGGTAACAATTCACAATCCTACCATCAATTCGTGCAGATGTCCTCAGTAGCTTCGATTTTATTCTACGTATGTTTGCACACATGACGAAGCCAGGATGATTCTGCTGAGTGAGTGACGGCCTGGTAGGTCATACCCCAATGGTACAGTGGGCTCCATCTCAACCCAGAGGCACAAAGAGGAGAGATGTAAGACTCCAGGCAAATGGGGAAGGAGGGCTGAGGACGACCTCGCCCCTCCCCTCGGCACCGGTTGCACTTCTGTTAGTCGATGCGCCCATTTGGGGACACCATATTTGGAAATGGTTACAGATAAATTGGAATAAATTCAGTTTAAAAAGTGATTAAAGGGTCCGGAAATAGAGTCGATGAGGAAAGATGAAAAGAATTGGATTATCTGTCCTGGAGGAAAGGAGGCCAATTAGTGACCTAATTACTACCTTAAAGTTATAAAGAACTTGAAAGAGAGCGTTTTCTTCAGTATGAATGGAGTATTGAATAAGAAGGATAGATCATATTAAAACTGGATTTTTTCCAGTTGGATACAATGAAAAGGCTTTCAATGCATTATCTCATTTAATTTTTTTTTTTTTTTTTTACATCTTTCTTGGAGTATAATTGCTTTCTTGGAGTATAATTGTGTTAGTTTCTGCTTTATAACAAAGTGAATCAGTTATACATAAACATATGTCCCCATATCTCTTCCCTCTTGCGTCTCCCTCCCTCCCACCCTCCCTATGCCACCCCTCTAGGTGGTCACAGAGCACCGAGCTGATCTCCCTGTGCTATGCGACTGCTTCCCACTAGCTATCTATTTTACATTTGGTAGTGTATATATGTCCATGCCACTCTCTCACTTTGTCACAGCTTACCCTTCCCCCTCCCCATATCCTCAAGTCCATTCTCTAGTAGGTCTGTGTCTTTATTCCTGTCTTACCCCTAGGTTCTTCATGACATTTTTTTTTCTTAAATTCCGTATATATGTGTTAGCATACGGTGTTTGTCTTTCTCTTTCTGACTTACTTCACTCTGTATGACAGACTCTACGTCCATCCACCTCATTACAAATAGCTCAATTTCATTTCGTCTTATGGCTGAGTAATATTCCATTGTATATATGTGCCACATCTTCTTTATCCATTCATCCGATGATGGACACTTAGGTTGTTTCCATCTCCTGGCTATTGTAAATAGAGCTGCAATGAACAGTTTGGTACATGACTTTTCTTTTTAACTATTTATATTTTATTTTTTAACATCTTTATTGGAGTATAATTGCTTTACAATGGTGTGTTAGTTTCTGTTTTATAGCAAAGTGAATCAGTTATACATATACATATGTCCCCATATCTCTTCCCTCTTGCATCTCCCACCCTCCCTATCCCACCCCTCTACGTGGTCACAAAGCACCGAGCTGATCTCCCTGTGCTATGTGGCTGCTTCCCACTATACCACATAATCTTTATTTTTTTTAACATCTTTATTGGAGTATAATTGCTTTACAATGGTGTGTTACTTTCTGCTTTACAACAAAATTAATCAGTTATATATATACATATGTTCCCATATCTCTTCCCTCTTGTGTCTCCCTCCCTCCCACCCTCCCTATCCCACCCTTCCAGGCGGTCACAAAGCACCGAGCTGATCTCCCTTTGCTATGTGGCTGCTTCCCACTAGCTATCTATCTTACGTTTGGTAGTGTATATATGTCCATGCCACTCTCTCGCTTTGTCACAGCTTACCCTTCCCCGTCCCCATATCCTCAAGTCCATTCTCTAGTAGGTCTGTGTCTATTCCTGTCTTACCCCTAGGTTCTTCATGACATTTTTTTCCTTAAATTCCGTATATATGTGTTAGCATACGGTATTTGTCTCTCTCTTTCTGACTTACTTCACTCTGCATGACAGACTCTAGGTCTATCCACCTCATTACAAATAGCTCAATTTCGTCTCTTTTTATGGCTGAGTAATATTCCATTGTATATATGTGCCACATCTTCTTTATCCATTCATCCGATGATGGACACTTAGGTTGTTTCCATCTCCGGGCTATTGTAAATAGAGCTGCAATGAACATTTTGGTACATGACTCTTTTTGAATTATAGTTTTCTCAGGGTATATGTCCAGTAGTGCGATTGCTGGGCCATATGGTAGTTCTATTTGTAGTTTTTTTAAGGAACCTCCATACTGTTCTCCATAGTGGCTGTACCAATTTACATTCCCACCAGCAGTGCAAGAACGTTCCCTTTTCTCTACACCTTCTCCAGCATTTATTGTTCCTAGATTTTTTGATGATGGCCATTCTGACTGGTGTGAGATGATATCTCATTGTAGTTTTGATTTGCATTTCTCTAATGATTAATGATGTTGAGCATTCTTTCATGTGTTTGTTGGCAGTCTGTATATCTTCTTTGGAGAAATGTCTCTTTAGGTCTTCTGCCCATTTTTGGATTGGGTTGTTTGTTTTTTTGTTACTGAGCTGCATGAGCTGCTTGTAAATTTTGGAAATTAATCCTTTGTCAGTTGCTTCATTTGCAAATATTTTCTCTCATTCTGAGGGTTGTCTTTTGGTCTTGTTTATGGTTTCCTTTGCTGTGCAAAAGCTTTGAAGTTTCATTAGGTCCCATTTGTTTATTTTTGTTTTTATTTCCATTTCTCTAGGAGATGGGTCAAAAAGGATCTTGCTGTGATTTATGTCATAGAGTGTTCTGCCTATGTTTTCCTCTAAGAGTTTGATAGTTTCTGGCCTTACATTTAGGTCTTTAATCCATTTTGAGCTTATTTTTGTGTATGGTGTTAGGGAGTGATCTAATCTCATACTTTTACATGTAGCTGTCCAGTTTTCCCAGCACCACTTATTGAAGAGGCTATCTTTTCTCCACTGTATAGTCCTGCCTCCTTTATCAAAGAAAAAGCGTTTACCTCTGGGCTTTCTATCCTGTTCCATTGATCTATCTTTCTGTTTTTGTGCCAGTACCATACTGTTTTGATTACTGTAGCTTTGTAGTATAGTCTGAAGTCAGGGAGCCTGATTCCTCCAGCTCCGTTTTTCGTTCTCAAGATTGCTTTGGCTATTCGGGGTCTTTTGTGTTTCCATACAAATTGTGAAATTTTTTGTTCTAGTTCTGTGAAAAATGCCAGTGGTAGTTTGATAGGGATTGCGTTGAATCTGTAGGTTGCTTTGGGTAGTAGAGTCATTTTCACAATGTTGATTCTTCCAATCCAAGAGCATGGTATATCTCTCCATCTATTTGTATCATCTTTAATTTCTTTCATCAGTGTCTTATAATTTTCTGCATACAGGTCTTTTGTCTCCTTAGGTAGGTTTATTCCTAGATATTTTATTCTTTTTGTTGCAATGGTAAATGGGAGTGTTTTCTTGATTTCACTTTCAGATTTTTCATCATTAGTGTATAGGAATGCCAGAGATTTCTGTGCATTAATTTTGTATCCTGCAGCTTTACCAAATTCATTGATTAGCTCTAGTAGTTTTCTGGTAGCATCTTTAGGATTCTCTATGTATAGTATCATGTCATCTGCAAACAGTGACAGCTTTACTTCTTCTTTTCCGATTTGGATTCCTTTTATTTCCTTTTCTTCTCTGATTGCTGTGGCGAAAACTTCCAAAACTATGTTGAATAAGAGTGGTGAGAGTGGGCAACCTTGTCTTGTTCCTGATCTTAGTGGAAATGCTTTCAGTTTTTCACCATTGAGGAGGATATTGGCTGTGGGTTTGTCATATATGGCCTTTATTATGTTGAGGAAAGTTCCCTCTATGCCTACTTTCTGGAGGGTTTTTATCATAAATGGGTGTTGAATTTTGTCGAAAGCTTTCTCTGCATCTATTGAGACCCTTCTATTTTTAACTTGATGTATAGTTGATTTACAGTGTTGTATTAATTTCTGCTGCACAGCAAAGTGATTCAGTTATATATATAGATATAGATTTTCAGTCATATAGATATCCTTTTTTTACATTCTTTCCCATTATGGTTTATCACAGGATATTGAATAGAGTTCCCTGTGCTCTATGGTAGGACCTTGTTGTTTATTCAACACTTTTGAATAAATAAGACCAATTCCACCACTCAGCCAGTCCACCTTCCTGTTCTATGGGTAGTTCACACACATGTGGGATGAAAAGAGCAAACAAGAGTTATCACAGCACCCTTTGCAATAACAAAAAATGGCAGGTTGGAAACCAACTCATATCCACTAATAAATCAGGGTTAAATCCATGAAGTTCCTTCCATACAATGCAACGCGATGCACTCATTAAAGTTCAAAAAGCCAGCTCTTACGTGAATAAGGTACGGAATAATCAAAAGCATATCGTGTTAACTTATGTGGAAGTAAATGAAGAGCAACAGGTGCAGGCCATGTATTCCATGCCTGCCCGGCCTCTATCACGTGTGTCTGGGCAGAGACTCCAAGGCAGGCAGAAGAGTGGGAGGTCCTAGTGGACCCAAGGGAAGGTTTCAGGTGGGCCCTGACCGGAGGCTGCCGGCGTGGGGAGGCTGGAAGCAGGCAGGCCACGAGCAGGGCGTCCTGTGTCATTGGTTACGTGGACGTATTTGGCCTTCTCTCGCAGGTCCTAAGTTTCAAGCAGGGTCAAAAATTGGGGACGTCTTATTTTTCGTGTCAGCAGAATCTTCTCTAGAGAAGAGCTGCTTTTGTTTGAGTCGGTGATGGCCAGGGTAGAAGCCCGTGGATGTCCAGATTAACGAGCTCTGCATAATGAAATGGGGATGGGGAGACTCAAAGGTAGAATGGAGACAGGGAAAACGGAGAGAGTGAGACCCCAGGAGTGGCCACTGAAGAACAACTTTGAGAGAAAACAAAAATATGGAATGGGGATTTAACTAAGCTGGTTGCTGTGAAGTGTGGGAGGTCACATCCTGTCATCCATTTCCCTGTGAATTCTTAAGGAAAATCGGCACTGCTCAGCCGTGCTTTGTACGTGGGCTTTGTACGTGGGCTTGCTCTGGGGAGGGGCTGCAGCGCAGTCAGTGTTGCTATGGGAACAACCTGGGGGCCACCGTGGGAGATTAGACACATAAAGTGACACCACGGCTCGTTCTTCTCAGGTAACGCTATCTTAAAGCAGGCCCTGCCTTTGTGGAATTTTGTGTCCACTAAGTTACTGTATTTTCCTTAGTCGTACTTTGGTTTTCAGGTAACGTTATCATTTCAGTAAAACAGTGTCTGTGGACAAGAAAAAGTCTATAGGGGTAACTGGGATTTGAACATAAAGGAATTTATAATCAGCTGGAGGCCATGTGCAGGGGTCATCTCTTCCAGAAAGTTCTTAAGGCGCCAGGCTTTTAAGATAAGCAGTGGCACAAAATATCCAAAATGATGAATAGCATGGGAATGTCACCAGCCCTCTGAGTTTCTGTGAAGGCGTGATCTTGCTTCGTCTTACTGGTACCTTGTGTGAGCCTCTCCTTGAGGATACGAGCTGGGTCTCCTGAGGTCCTCCACACATTTTAGTATGAAAATAAAAATTGCTTAGGATGCTGGGATAAGATTTATCCTCCAATATGAGTTTTCTCCTTCTCTTAGTATTATGCCCAAATTTTGGCTGGGGTACATGCCTGCCCAGAAGAAAAACTACACTTAACCTTCCTTGCATCTGGGATGGCCCATGGGATAGAAGCAGGATTGGTGTCCACAACTACCTAGAAATGTCTTTAAAAGGAAGAAACACACCTTTACCTCCCTTCTTTCTTCTGGCTAGCTGGAATGCATATGCGATGGCTGGAGCTACAGCAGTTATCTTAGCCTTGACATGAAATCTGTTTTGCTGAGAATCAAGGCAGAAGGATCTGGGTCCCCGACATGTGGCATCCCATTCCAGTCCATACCACTTATATGGATTAAACAGATTCCTTTGATTATTGAGAAATTGCCCTCCGTTGATGGGGGAGGTGCTCAGGGGCAAGGAGGTGTACAAAATCAGATATTTTGATATGAACTTGCATGTAATAGGGGCTCAATATATTATTGTTTTATTGGGGGAAAGATGAAAATTCCATAGAATGAGCATTTGGGAAAGAGTGAATATCCCTGACTCGTACAGAGATGAAAATAAAAGGCAGGGCTGTGGAGGCAGACCAACTGCAGCCAAGAATGAATGCTGTATTTTAGGGGAAAATAAAGCATAGTCTAAAATAGTCACCTCCATCAGCAGGTTGCTGGCAGCGCAGCCCACCACCCACCCACCCCTCCTTGATGGACAGCTCACAGTAGCCCCAAGCACGCCGTCCATTGTTCAGGAGTAACCTCAATGAGCTGTTCTCGGGCAGACGTGGCTGAAAGGCTCGTTGAACACACCCAGTAAGGACAGGGATCAGAGGCTAATTGCGGGAGCTCAGGGCAGCTCTGCAGGGTGCCACCTGGTCCTCCTCCGCCCTCCTGCTGTGCTCCTCCACCACAAGGAGTCAGGTGGGACTGCCCAGGCACAAACGTGGCACTCATTGTTCCGTGGAGCCTGCAGGGACTGCTTTGAGGGTTAGTTTTTTGCAGAACAGGGAAAAGTCACTGCCCCACACACGCCCTCTGGAGAAACACTCTGCAGTGTATTCGCTCTGCCAGCCAGCTTTGCGTGGGGACCAATAGCCAGTTCCTGGAACCGTCTGGAGACACTGCAAGAGGCCCGTGCAGGGGCTGCGTGCTGTCAGAGCACAGTCTGGAGGCACACAGGGCCCTGAAATAGCTGAAGGGGCCTGAAGGCAGCATGTGTCTCCCGGGCAGGCCTCCCAGAGTGGAGCTGGCTCACTAGAGGCAGTTTTCCTGGCTGGGTAAACTGATGTGGATATTGATGTGGGAGGGGCATGAGGAGAGCTCGTGCTCCCGGAGCCCCCTTTCCACCCAGGGAGTGGAGGATGCTCCTGCCTCTCTGGCTCCCGAGGACTCTGTCACAGGCGACCACAGTCCTCCTGGGGGCTGAATTGGGTTGTGCATCTCTATGTATAGTATCATGTCCTCTGCAAACAGTGACAGCTTTACTTCTTTTCCGATTTGGATTCCTTTTATTTCCTTTTCTTCTGATTGCTGTGGCTAAAACTTCCAGAACTATGTTGAATAAGAGTGGTGAGAGTGGGCAACCTTGTCTTGTTCCTGATCTTAGTGGAAATGCTTTCAGTTTTTCACCATTGAGAACGATGTTGGCTGTGGGTTTGTCATATATGGCCTTTATTATGTTGAGGAAGCTTCCCTCTATGCCTACTTTCTGGAGGGTTTTTATCATAAATGGGTGTTGAATTTTGTCAAAAGCTTTCTCTGCATCTGTTGAGATGATCATATGGTTTTTCTCCTTCAATTTGTTAATATGGTGTATCACATTGATTGATTTGCATATATTGAAGAATCCTTGCATTCCTGGGATAAACCCCACTTGATCATGGTGTATGATCCTTTTAATGTGCTGTTGGATTCTGTTTGCTAGTATTTTGTTGAGGATTTTTGCATCTATGTTCATCAGTGATATTGGCCTGTAGTTTTCTTTCTTTGTGACATCCTTGTCTGGCTTTGGTATCAAGGTGATGGTGGCCTCGTAGAATGAGTTTGGGAGTGTTCCTCCCTCTGCTGTATTTTGGAAGAGTTTGAGAAGGATAGGTGTTAGCTGTTCTCTAAATGTTTGATAGAATTCGCCTGTGAAGCCATCTGGTCCTGGGCTTTTGCTTGTTGGAAGATTTGTAATCACAGTTTCAATTTCAGTGCTTGTGATTGGTCTGTTCATATTTTCTATTTCTTCTTGATTCAGTCTTGGCAGGTTGTGCTTTTCTAAGAATTTGTCCATTTCTTCCAGGTTGTCCATTTTATTGGCATAGAGTTGCCTGTAGTAATCTCTCATGATCCTTTGTATTTCTGCAGTGTCAGTTGTTACTTCGCCTTTTTCATTTCTAATTCTATTGATTTGAGTCTTCTCCCTTTTTTTCTTGATGAGTCTGGCTAATGGTTTATCAATTTTGTTTATTTTCTCAAAGAACCAGCTTTTAGTTTTATTGATCTTTGCTATCGTTTCCTTCATTTCTTTTTCATTTATTTCTGATCTGATTTTTATGATTTCTTTCCTTCTGCTAACTTTGGGTTTTTTTTGTTCTTCTTTCTCTAATTGCTTTAGGTGCAAGGTTAGGTTGTTTTTTCGAGACGTTTCCTGTTTCTTAAGGTGGGCTTGTATTGCTATAAACTTCCCTCTTAGAACTGCTTTTGCTGCATTCCATAGGTTTTGGGTCGTCGTGTCTCCATTGTCATTTGTTTGTAGGTATTTTTTTAATTTCCTCTTTGATTTTTTCAGTGATCACTTCGTTGTTAAGTAGTGTATTGTTTAGCCTCCATGTGTTTGTATTTTTTACAGATCTTTTCCTGTAATTGATATCTAGTCTCATAGCGTTGTTGTCGGAAAAGTTACTTGATACAATTTCAATTTTCTTAAATTTACCAAGGCTTGATTTGTGACCCAAGATATGATCTATCCTGGAGAATGTTCCATGAGCACTTGAGAAAAATGTGTATTCTGTTGTTTTTGGATGGAGTGTCCTATAAATATCAATTAAGTCCATCTTGTTTAATGTATCATTTAAAGCTTGTGTTTCCTTATTTATTTTCATTTTGCATGATCTGTCCATTGGTGAAAGTGGGGTGTTAAAGTCCCCTACTATGATTGTGTTACTGTTGATTTCCCCTTTTATGGCTGTTAGTATTTGCCTTATGTATTGAGGTGCTCCTATGTTGGGTGCATAAATATTTACAATTGTTATATCTTCTTCTTGGATCGATCCCTTGATCATTATGTAGTGTCCTTCTTTGTCTCTTCTAATAGTCTTTATTTTAAAGTCTACTTTGTCTGATATGAGAATTGCTACTCCAGCTTTCTTTTGGTTTCCATTTGCATGAAATATCTTTTTCCATCCCCTTACTTTCAGTCTGTATGTGTCTCTAGGTCTGAGGATCTCTTGTAGACAGCATATATACAGGTCTTGTTTTTGTATCCATTCAGCCAATCTGTGTCTTTTGGTGGGAGCATTTAGGCCATTTACATTTAAGGTAATTATCGATATGTATGTTCCTATTCCCATTTTCTAAATTGTTTTGGGTTTGTTATTGTAGGTCTTTTCCTTCTCTTGTATTTCTTGCCTAGAGAAGTTCCTTTCGCATTTGTTGTAAAGCTGGTTTGGTGGTGCTGAACTCTCTCAGCTTTTGCTTGTCTGTAAAGGTTTTAATTTCTCCAACAAATCTGAATGAGATCCTTGCTGGGTAGAGTAATCTTCGTTGCAGGTTTTTCTCCTTCATCACTTTCAGTATGTCCTGCCAGTCCCTTCTGGCTTGCAGAGTTTCTGCTGAAAGATCAGCTGTTAACCTTCTGGGGATTCCCTTGTGTGTTACTTGTTGTTTTTCCCTTGCTGCTTTTAATATGCTTTCTTTGTATTTAATTTTTGACAGTTTGATTAATATGTGTCTTGGCGTATTTCTCCTTGGATTTATCCTGTATGGGACTCTCTGTGCTTCCTGGACTTGATTAACTATTTCCTTTCCCATATTAGGGAAGTTTTCAACTATAATCTCTTCAAATATTTTCTCAGTCCCTTTCTTTTTCTCTTCTTCTTCTGGAACCCCTATAATTCGAATGTCGGTGCATTTAATGTTGTCCCAGAGGTCTCTGAGACTGTCCTCAGTTCTTTTCATTCTTTTTTCTTTATTCAGCTCTGCAGTAGTTATTTCCACCATTTTATCTTCCAGGTCACTTATCGTTCTTCTGCTTCAGTTATTCTGCTATTGATCCCATCTAGAGTATTTTTCATTTCACTTATTGTGTTTTTCATCGTTGTTTGTTTCATCTTTAGTTCTTCTAAGTCCTTGTTAAATGTTTCTTGCATTTTCTCTATTCTATTTCCAAGATTTTGGATCATGTTTACTATCATTATTCTGAATTCTTTTTCAGGTAGACTGCCTATTTCCTCTTCATTTGTTAGGTCTGCTGGGTTTTTATCTTGCTCCTTCATCTGCTGTGTTTTTTTCTGTCTTCTCATTTTGCTTATCTTACTGTGTCTGGGGTCTCCTTTTTGCAGGCTGCTGGTTCGTAGTTCCTGTTGTTTTTAGTGTCTGTCCCCAGTGGCTAAGGTTGGTTTAGTGGGTTGTGTAGGCTTCCTGATGGAGGGGACTAGTGCCTGTGTTCTGGTGGATGAGGCTGGATCTTGTCTCTCTGATGGGCAGGTCCACGTCTGGTGGTGTGTTTTGGGGTGTCTGTGGACTTACTATGATTTTAGGCAGCCTCTCTGCTAATGGGTGGGGTTGTGTTCCTGTTTTGCTAGTTGTTTGGCATAGGGTGTCCAGCACTGTAGCTTGCTGGTCGTTGAATGAAGCTGGGTGCTGGTGTTGAGATGGAGATCTCTGGGAGATTTTTGCCGTTTGATATTATGTGGAGCTGGGAGGTCTCTTGTTGACCAGTGTCCTGAAGTTGGCTCTCCCAGCTCAGAGGCACAGCACTGACTCCTGGCTGCAGCACCAATAGCCTTTCATCCACACTGCTCAGGATAAAAGGGAGAAAAAGTAGAGAGAAAGAATTAGTAGAAGTAGGAAGAAAGGAAGGAAGAAGAAAAGAAGGAAAGAGGGAAAGAAAGAAAGGACGGAGGGAGGGAGGGACGGTGGGAGAAAGAAAGAAGATAAAATAAAAGTAAAATATAATGAAGTTATTAAATTAAAAAATAATTATTAAGAAAAAAATTTAAAAAAACAAGGATGGATAGAACCTCAGGACAAATGGTGGAAGCAAAGCTATACAGACAAAATCTCACACAGAAGCATACACATACACACTCACAAAAAGCGGAAAAGGGGAAAAAATCATAAATCTTGCTCTCAAAGTCCACCTCCTCAATTTGGGATGACTCGTTGTCTATTCAGGTATTCCACAGGTGCAGGTACATCAAATTGATTATGGAGCTTTAATCCGCTGCTCCTGAGGCTGCTGGGAGAGATTTCCCTTTCTCTTCTTTGTTCGCACAGCTCCCGGGCTCAGCTTTGGATTTGGCCCCGCCTCTGCGTGTAAGTTGCCGGAGGGCGTCTGTTCTTCGCTCAGACAGGATGAGGTTAAAGGAGCCACTGACTCGGGGGCTCTGGCTCACTCAGGCCGGCGGGGAGGGAGGGGCACGGAGGGCGGGGCGAGCCTGTGGCGGCAGAGGCCAGCGTGACGTTGCACCAGCCTGAGGCCCGCCGTTCGTTCTCCCGGGGGAGTTGTCCCTGGGTCCCAGGACCCTGGCGGTGGCGGGCTGCACAGGCTCCCTGCAAGGGGTGTGTGGATAGTGACCTGTGCTCGCACACAGGCTTCCTGGTGGTGGCAGCAGCAGCCTTAGCGTCTCATGCCCGTCTCTGGGGTCCGCGCTGTTAGCCGCGGCTCGCGCCCGTCTCTGGAGCTCCTTTAAGCAGCGCTCTTAATCCCCTCTCCTTGCGCACCAGGAAACAAAGAGGGAAGAAAAAGTCTCTTGCCTCTTCGGCAGGTCCAGACTTTTCCCCGGACTCCCTCCGGCCAGCCGTGGCGCACTAGCCCCCTTCAGGATGTGTTCACGCCGCCAACCCCAGTCCTCTCCCTGCGCTCCGACCGTAGCCCGAGCCTCAGCTCGCAGCCCTGCCCGCCCCGGCGGGCGAGCTGACAAGCCTCTTGGGCTGGTGAGTGCCGGTCGGCCCTGATCCTCCGTGCGGGAATCTCTCCGCTTTGCCTCCCGCACCCCTGTTGCTGTGCCCTCCTCCGTGGCTCCGAAGCTTCCCCCCTCCGCCACCCGCAGTCTCCGCCTGCGAAGTGGTTCCTAGTGTGTGGAAACCTTTCCTCCTTCACGGCTCCCTCCCACTGGTGCAGGTCCCGTCCCTATCCTTTTGTCTCTGTTTTTTCTCTTTTTCTTTTGCCCTACCCAGGTACATGGGGGGAGTTTCTTGCCTTTTGGGAGGTCTGAGGTCTTCTGCCAGCGTTCAGTAGGTGTTCTGTAGGAGTTGCTCCACGTGTAGATGTATTTCTGATGTATTTGTGGGGAGGAAGGTGATCTCCGCGTCTTACTCTTCCGCCATCTTCCCCTCATCCCCTGCCCTTGATGGTTGAATGTAGTTAACCATGTGTCCTGGGTGGGCCAGAGCTGAGGCTCAAACTGTCCAGAAAGTAGAGTCCGTGCTTCTTCAGGAACCTCTTTATGGCCCTAATTTTCAGCTGGGGGCAAACACCCCACCTTTGTCTACAGCTGACACCCAGACGTCTACAGGCCCATGTGACATACATGACGGGGGTGGCAGATCGAGGTCAGTTTTCAGTGAGCGCTATCGCCTCCCAAGAAAAAGTGCACCACGGGGACGAGGAGGTTGCGCAAAACACACAGCCCGCCCTCCAGGTCGAGTTTCCAGAGGGTGTGGTACTTAGACCCACCCTCACCAAGACACCCGGCCACACTCATGGTGCGGCCTGAGGAGCAGAGTAGCTGACTCTGGGACGTGCGGGGGCCCCTCCCCGAGGGACCATCAGGGTGGTAGGTTCTCTTCTGTCTCTGGATGTCACTGACTGGGAGAAAACTGCAGGGCCTGACATGCAGGCAGAGGAAGATATGGCCTACCAGGTGGAACACTGGTGGCCCTGCCAGCCCTCCACAGAGGGTGGGTGGCACCTGGCCTCCTGTGCAGGGTGCCCAGAGTCACCCAGGACCGCTGCGTGAGGCCTGATGTCAGTGTTCGAATGATTGCTTTCAGACCAGCGGAGAAGCCAAAGCCTTGGGTGGTTTGTGGGGGGGAAAAAAAAAAAAAGAAAACCACAATCTAAACTACAAAAAAAAACAACCACCACCCAAGTAGGGAATGTTCGTCCTAGAGATCGTAAGATAGGGGCTTGAAAATCGCCAGGCCGCACGCAAGCTTCTTGACTTGAAGCCACAGACTTGAGGCGGACGTTCTAGGCAAACCTTCCAGGAATCTAATCAGAATCACACTGAGCACCCGTCAGTCATTTTTCTGTAAATGTCTGCCCCTTAAAGACGACGTCTTGCTCGGCTGTGACCTCTCTCAGTGCACCCGTGTCACAGCCGCCCTGGCGAAGCTCCCAGACCCTCACAGCCGTCCCCGGAATCTCACTGAGGGGCGTGGGGACCTGGGCACACATCGTGGTGCCCAGAAATGCCAGCCCCTCCGCGAGATCCCAGCAGCCACAGGAGGCAGGAAGCCTGTGGGTCTGAGCCCAGGCGCTGGGGGCACGGAGCCTTTGCCCCAGAGGAGAGGGGTGAACAGACTGCAGGCGTGACAGACGCAGGCTGATAGCTTTTAAGCCGCCCCCCTGCACCTGTTCACGGCTGGTTGGGAGCCCCCTGTGGTACGTTTTATGCCTGTGAGACATTCGAACCACAGGAGTCCCTCCCAGCCTGTGCACGACCCTCGCCCTGGCCCCAGTCCCTAAATACCAGAAAAACCCCACGCCCGTCTTCCCCTGCAACCTCATTTGGGGACCTGCTTGGGAAGCCTGCCCGCTCTCCCCAGGAAGCCTCCTTGTGTGAGTAAAGAACCTTCTGTACCTTCTTGGCGTGTGTGGGGTTCATCGTTTAAACCCCTGGGGCCAGCTTCCGACGAGACCCACCCTGGTTCCGCAGGTGCCCCCAGCGTGGCCACAGGGAGCACGGCCTTGGGCTCTGGATTAACTAAATGAAGTTCAGCTGTGAGTGGGGACGCAGGTGGGCCCCTCTCCCCACTGGACTGTGCACACAGCTAGGACCGGGGGCCAAGTGTGCCTCAGGAGACATTTGCATAAAGCTTTTAATTAAAGTCACTGGCTGAACAGAGGCTAGTGGGATGGGGACGCCCCACCCGACAAAGGGAGAGGGAGAGGGCGCTGACCTGGATGAGGGGGGCCGTGAGGACGGAGAGAAGGGGATAGTGTCCAGATGTGTCTTGCAGGGCGTGTTTGCGGAACCCAGCACCTACCCTGAGCATCGGGAAAGGAGCCTGTGGCCATCTCCTTAGTCTTATGCGTGTGGCCCATAAATCTTGCCTATGTCCCTCAGCGGCATTATTAGTGGCAATATTGCCGTGTCCCTTAGCCTGTTTTGGTGCGTGTGGCAGCTAGAGCCACCCACCGTTACCTGTGAGATATGGGCGGATCCCTCATGTTAGCATTTATGTCAATAATGGGGGCATTTCTATTTTGAGCCAGAGGACAAGGGATCTAATATCCGACATCTTGATCATTCCTTCAAGAGCTTAGTTCATTGCACATGATCAATATTTAATATAACTTCCTCAGTTATTAAAGCTCTGCTTCTTTAAAAACAATGATGTGCCCTCTCCTGCCACGGGATTCAGTGACACCGGAGCCCTGGGAGCCTGTGATGCTGGTCACTCTGTGGTAATGATGGATTCCCTTCTTCTGCAGGTATATTCTTCTCTTTGTAAAACTGCACTTGATTGGGACAAACGCATGGATGATGTCTTGAAAAATGACCCAAACTGAGCTTTTGGGAGAGAGTAAGATCTCAGTATAACCAATCTTTGCAAAGAAGAAAGACAGGAAAGTAATAAGTGACTCAAAAGAACACTAGGGTTGGGGACAGGAAGGACCAAGGGCTCCCCAAATAAGAGGCTTGTTCGGTTCAAAGTGCTAGTGATGGGATCACCTTCCAACGTGGTCCTAGGAGTCACAATGCTTGGGTTTCAAATCCTCATTCTACCTCTGTGACACAGGCACGTGAACTCAATCCTCAATACTGCTCCCCCTTCCCTGTGTTCCAGATGGGGAAACTGAGGCACGGAGAAGTTAACATATGCAGAGAACTTAGAAGATGGCTCAACACGTGGTGAGTCCAATATAAATGGTAGTTACTTGAAAACTGGCAGCTGGCTAAGGGCTACGCACGAGATGAATAGGGTTCATCTCCTAAACTACCAGCAACGGTAGCAAGGTTGCAGGATACAAGGTTAATACACAAAAGTCAACCACTTTCCTATTCACCAGCACAACCTGGGCACTGGGACTTTCAAAATCACCCCAGTTGATTCTTATACACAGCCAATGTTGGGAACCCCGGCTCCAGGGCATTCAGGCACCCCTGACCCACCAACCGAGGCCTGATGAACAGGCGGCTTTACGTGATCATAATAGCAAGTTTGCATCCTGCTAAGAAAAGTCAGCTATCTTGCTATTTCGCCATCCTAATCATCCTAACATTGGAGTGCGTGGCATAATTTGCAATCTTAATGAGAACTACTTCCTTAGTCTTAATTGGATTCCAAGTTACATTAATTCTTTATAAAAATCTCTCAATATATTATGCTTACTAGGCCAGAAATATTTTGTTCACGCTGCATTTTAAACATGAGAGAGAGAGGGAAAAGAAAAAAGAACAGAGCAGATAGCTCATTTAAAAATACTCTAAAAGGCAAAAGCAGCCCTTCACACACGCCAGCGTGGCAGACGTGGATTTAGTCCCAGCTCATGTTGTAGAAACAAGACTTCTTTTTGCAGGAAACGGAAAACAGCAGCCCAGGAAGCAGCGTGACTCGGGGCTCACGACCTGCCCGGCTGGAGACACACCCCTGCCGAGGTCACCTAACCTCTTTGAGCCCCTGTTTCCTCAGGTCAGGAAAGAGAAGAAGCCAGCTCTCACTACCTGTGTGGGGCAGGTGCTGGGCCAGGCCCCTGTGTTTACAACTTAATGAGAGAAATTCTAAGATTTGCTTTAACTCAGGTGAAATGGAGGCCCAGGCACATGAAGTGAATCGTCCAAAATCACATAACCAGGAAAGGCAGAGACAGGACTCAAAGCTGGGCACCTCTGAGTGCAAAATCCTTCTGTCTGCATCACTCTGGCTTAACAATTCCAACTGAGATTAAAAAAAAAAAAAAACCAGTTCAGATCTGAAGACACCACGCCAAGCGAAATCAACCAGACTAAAAGGACAAACACTGGGTGACTCCGCTGACACGAGGTGTCCAGAGCAGTCAGATCACAGAGACAGAAGGTAGGATGGCGGGTGCCGAGACTGGGCGTGGCAAGAAGGGAAGTTAGTGTTTAACGGGGACACAGTGAAACATTTCTGGAGATGGATGCCCAGGGATGCGGACACACACGACGCTACTCAGCTGTCCACTTAAAGATGGCTAGGATGGTAAATTTTATGTTATGAGTATTTTACCACAATAAAAAAAGATAAACTATATTTAAAAAAAACCATGTGCCGAGAAATGAGCAAATAGAGGGACTGAGACCCACTTTAGGGCATGAAAAGCAGTGGAATGCCTGAGCCCACGACTGCCTGCCCGGCAGCTGGCTCCTCCCACCGAAGGCTGAGCCCAGGGATTCGTCCTCCAAGGCGGGAGGGAGAGGAAACCCAGAGCTCCTGATGTCAGGTGCCTGGTGACCTGGGACAGCTCCTCAGTAACTTTTCCAAACCCCACCAGGAAGCCAACGGCACCAGGTGCCATGAGACGCGGTAAGATGCGGCTTTGCTTCAGGCTAAGCCCCTCACCCCGGGGGAGGATGATCCAGTGGCCGGGGCAGGTGTGCTGCACCACATCCTGCAGGGGTTCATCCACTGGGGGCCCGACTCAGCAACGGCCCCACTCCAGACCTACTGAATCAGAAGCCCAGGGAGGGACCCCGGCCATCTGGGCTTTAACATGCCCCCCAGGTGAGTCTGCCGGCCGCCGGTGTTTGAGGACCAGCTGTGTGTCTCGCTCCCCATGAGGGAAACACAGTCACTTATGTACTCACGGAATCGCCAACAGAGCCTTTAGAAAACATTAGAAACAGGGAGACAGGAGGGCTGTCATGACAAATGTACACTCAGTGTGGACCGGCCTTGGTGACAGTAGCAAACGTTGCCAGAGTGGCCAGGACAGTCAATGTGGTCAGCGGTTCGAGACAGAGACGGGACTCGTAACGCTGGTGACCGTTCTGAGAAGCCAGGGAGACCAGGGTCTGTCCTCAGAACAGGGCAGATGAGGGAAGGAAAAGTGGGACCTTGGAAAGGAGGCACTGAGCAGGGTAAGAAGCGTACCGGAGTGAAGACCAGTGAGATCGCGCAGCACCCAGATCGTAGGGGGCAGAGAGGCGGGGCGACAGCCGCAACGTTGGGGGTAAGAGTCACAGACCGTTCTTCCCAAGGCCACGCGCTCTTGGTGTCAGACCCTGAGCAACACAGACAGCGAGAAACCCCTCACACAGTCCCGTGTGGGCAGCAGGTGTCCCTGGTGGGCACACCGTCAGCGGCCGATGCTGTGTGCTGTCGACTGTCCTATTGTGGCCTCACCCTTCACCCCGGATCTACTGGATCTGGAAGCAGAGGGGGGTCACTTTCATGTCTTTGAGCAGAATAGTACAATTCTCAAGGCAGGACTTATGCTGGTGAGACTTGTGTGTTTGGGACTTGCTGGCCCTCGTCCTCTCGGAAAGGGATCCTGCAGCATCTCGGGTTGCACCCCTGCTCACACTGTGACGGACAGGGTGTCAAGGGCTGTCACCTGAGGCCACATCGGGGATTATTGCACCCCTGCTCACACTGTGACGGACAGGGTGTCAAAGGGCTGTCACCTGAGGCCACATCGGGGATGACACCTGAGGTGAAGGTCAATAGGTCATACCTTATAATCCAGAAAATCCAGTTTCATGTTGCTCTCTCTTTTTTCTTCTTTCGAGCTTCCTGAGGCTTAGAGAAAGGCTTCTCTGAAGTCCAGCCTGGTCTTAGTCACACTCTGGGGATATGAAGATACAGTCATCAGTCCCTGCGTGGCTGAGTAAGTATAAAAACACATACAGGGCTTCCCTGGTGGCGCAGTGGTTGGGAGTCCGCCTGCCGATGCAGGGGACACGGGTTCGTGCCCCGGTCTGGGAAGATCCCACATGCCGCGGAGCGGCTGGGCCCGTGAGCCATGGCCGCTGAGCCTGCGCGTCCGGAGCCTGTGCTCCGCAACGGGAGAAGCCATAACAGTGAGAGGCCCGCGTACCACAGAAAAAAAAAAAAAAAGAACAAGAAAAATCGAGAAAAAATACTTCAAAACACGTATTTTGCTCACAAGTCCGCAGTTTTGGCCGGCAGATCTCAGGGCGGGTGGATGTCCCTGCCCCAGCGCGTGTCAGCTGTGGCAGTTCATGGTGGGGACTCGAGAGTCCTCTGAAGGGATCTTGCCCACTCACGGGGCTGGCAGGCGATGCTGGCAGGCGATGCTGGCTGGGACGGGGAATGGAGTTGACGGACCCAGTCCACTCTGTCTTCCACAGATGCATTTGGCTGCAAGGAAAGAGGCTTAAATTAATCAAAGAACAGTGGCTGAAATTATAAGGACTTGGCTGTGGAGGGAGGGAGTTGCAGGGTGAAGGAATTCAGAGGCTCAGTGAATCCCAGGCTCTTGACCGGACCTGGGAAGGGTCTGACGTTTTATCTACTTGCAGAGCCACTGTTTCATGAACACTGGCGGCCACGGCTCCTGACTTCACACAAGATCTCAGGATGAGAAGGGAGGCAACCAAGGTCTCTTCAGGCTAAACTGCAGTCCAGAGCTGGAGAACTGACATGGTCTTGAGTGAAGAAGGTACAGGTGAACTAGTGATACTGGTCCACGAGCAAGTCCACTGTTTTATCAGAAGGTCAGTCTCTTCTCACAAGCTCCACGCTGACTGCTCCCAGGTTCCAACGCGAAACCACGGCTCCATTGGTTCTGTTTCTCCAGGGAATCCTGACCAGTACGGGGACATGAAGACAACGGTCTGCATCCGGGCAGGCTCACCCTGCTTCATACCTATTTCTCTGGACGGTGGGAAGCGTGCATCAAGCCCGAGTAGCCACAGGACTCGGGGGACCTGGCCCCAGGGGACCCTCACTCTCACGCTAGGACATTCGCCGGGACCCTCTGCTTCAGCTCTGTCCCGTAGGTCGGGGCTGAATGGCAGAAGGAGGGAGCAGCTCCGGCCACAGCCAGGCTCTCGGAAATGGGGCTCGCCACCTCCACTTGCAGATTCCCAGGCCAGGCAAGGTCAGGTGCCACAGGGACAGGCCCTGTTTCCTCCGCTCCTGCCTTCCTCTGCTGAGCCTTCTTACCAAGCCCACACGGCAACATAATCCTCCTCACAGCACCAGCCTGCCCGGAAGCTTCGGCCCTCAGTGCACCTCGGCTGGAAGACGTGACGGCTCAGAGTGAACGAGGCCAGGCCCCCACGATGCAGAGCTGACAGGGCAGGGAGGCGGGGAGTGCGCTCAGCTGGGAGCCCAGCCATGCGGAGGGTTTGCGTGGGGAGCAGATCAGGGTCAAGGGCAGAACGGAGGTGTCCACCTCCTAGAACCCGGCGCTGAGAACCCGTGGGACTGGTGGATGCAGGGCAACTTCCTGCCGACGCTTGTCGACCTCCACAGGTGGGTCTTGGCTTCCAAAAGAGACTAGAACTTAGGGATGATAATCTTGTCTCACCCACCGTGCCCTCCACGGAGCTGTGTTGTCACGGAGGCAGCTCAGTTGAGATTTCCACACTGTAACGTGTTTAGAATCAAAGCACTGATTCAGAAGAAATCCTCCGAAACCTTACGTGGAGCCAGCCCGCCTGCTCCGTTCCTTTGCACAGGTACCCTAACCTCCAGCGCCAGAGGGCCAGTTGGTATGTGCCCGTTTCCCTCTACTTCTGGGAGAAAAGAAAAGTACTCGAAAGTCTTCAGCGAGGTGAAGCACAAAACCAGAGAGCCGTAATGAACCTGCTGGCAGGAAGATTACGGTGGATAAAGGGGTTTCTCAGACCCAAGGCGGTAAGTAGCAGAGGTGGGGACCAATTCATTCTTTCACTTGAGGTGCCTTTGGCCATTCAGCTGCTGAGTCCAGGAGACTCAGGGTCCCCTCCCACAGTGTAAGGGGTCCTCCTCCCATCGGCCCAGGGATGGGAACGGGATGCGGGGGCCAGGGAGGCGAGGGAAAGGGGACGGGGGTGCACACGATGCGGCACGGCCAGAATCCTCCCTCGCCATCCTCGGAGGCCGGCCCTCCCTCCCTCCGTCCAGCCCCCAAGAGGGCCTCAGGGTCCCAAAGCACAGGTGCAGGTAAGTCTGTGGCTCTCCTCCCCCACCCAGCCCCCATCCCAGCCCGTCCGGGGGCCACGGCAGCCTCAGCTGGCCGGTCCAGCTTGCTCCAGCCTCGGTTTCTCTTGTACAACAGCCTGGCAGCTCCGAACAGGGAACTTACTTACTGTGCTTCTTGTCACTTCTGTTTTTGAGTCAGCGGCTCCGTGGAGCAGAAGATGCTGTGGGGAAAAGCTTCCAGGTCAGGGAGGCGCTCACCCACCGGCTGCTCGGTCTGAAGTGACAGCCACCTTCACTGAACACGCAGCTCTGTCCACACAGCCCCCAACCCCCCATCGAGGTCTCTTAAAGTGTCCTTCGTGCCCATCAGGCAGCGGTTAGAGAGTAGACGAGGGCTACGTGACACAGCATCCTGCCTGTGAGGACCCGCCCGCTCAGACCCACGTCTGGACGCAGAACTGACGGCCTGCAGTTGGAGGAGGGCGATTTAATACCTGCTCCTTCCAGGCAGGAGTGAGGACCCAGGCCGGGCACCAACACCACCCCGCTCTCCCAGGCTCCATCAGGGGCACGTTCCATGCGGTAGGAAATGCCTATTTTCAGGCAGAAAGAGCCTTGGGAAGCAGTTTTGGGTTAGACCACTCTGACTGCATACCCTACACGCAGAAGGCTCAGCTGGAGGGCCGGGAAGCCGCTGGGCTCCAGACCCCGGGGTGGAGGACGGGCCCAGCGGCGATGTCCACCTGCACTGGGCAGCTGGTCACTTGAGGGCAGGGGATGACAAGGCGGGTGGGAGGCCCCGCAGGGGTGCTGAGGGCCCCTGCGCCGGGTGACACCTCATCCTGGTTCTTTCAGACACATCCAGGCGGGAAGCTTCCGAGGTGCACGAGGCAGTGCTGACCCCTTGTGGAAGGTCCCTGCACTTCTCCGTGAACTAGCTTCCCAGCCAGCTGGTTCCTGACAGCACGTGTAGCAGCGGCGCTAAAATCCACGTATCGCTGGATTTGGGTCCACCGACGCTCCCGCTATGGAGTAGGCATCATTCTCACCTTGTTACAGGCGAGGAAACTGAGGCTCAGAAACCGTATGTGAGTAAGGCCAGCAGGTCCGGGGAAGGGCCCAGGGAGCCGGGCGGAACCCCCGCCAAGGAGGCGGATGCAACCGACCGGTCTTCCCGCTCCCCGAGGGGCGGAACCCCCGCCAAGGAGGCGGATGCAGCCGACACCCAACCTTGCCACAACACCCGAAAGGTTACCACAAAAGGGGGCTGCTTCACACAGCAAGCGCCTCCCCTGCGTCCGCTCGATAAATTTTGTTGGCGCCCGCACCCGGGCGCGACTTCTCTGGCCCCTTTCTCTCGGACCAGTGAACCTCGCCCGGGAGCGCTCCCAAATAAAGCTTGTTTAAGCTCTCCTCCGTCTTTGGTGCCCTTCCTTACATTTGGTGCCGAAACCCGGGAGGGGTACCCAGCCCCACAAATTACTGCAGGGCCATCCCTCCCCGGCCCCCCAGGGGACGACTGGCGACCTCTGCTCACCCACCCGATCCGGCAGAAGCGGGGTAAGTTCCTCCTTCGTTCCCCTCGACCCCCGGGGTCCCTACCCACTGGACTCCCTGTCCTTAACCGCGGCCGCGTCAGGGACTCCTCCATCCTCCCTCCGAGCCTCGGGCGATTGTGGAGACGTCCCAACCGCCTGACTGCTCTCCCAGCCGCCGTGACCAGAGATTGAGACCGGAGACGTCTCTCTCTTTCTCTGTTCACCCGGGGACAGACCGGAGGTCATGGGGACTTCAGAATCCAAACCAGATCCTAAGGCACCCCTGGGGTGTCTCCTGGCCCACTTTTCAAAACTCGGCTTTTCTCAAGATCTCCGCCGCAGGCGGCTCGTATTCTATTCCACCGAGGCCTGGCCACGGTACCCTCTAGAAAATCAATCTAAATGGCCTCCTGAAGGGACTTTCGATTTCAACATCCTCCGCGATTTAGATAACTACTGCCGCAGGACGGGTGAATGGTCCGAGGTCGCCTACGCCCAGGCCTTCTGGTATTTACGCTCCCGCCCTTCCCTCTGCATCGATTGTTCCACTTCCCAGATCCTTCTTGCCAAACAGACATCTCCTACATCCAAGCCCCTAATTTCCTTTGACGATGACCCCTCTCCACTCGCCGACCCACCCGAATCTCTCGCCTCTCCCCCGTCCAGAGCTCCTCTCCAACCCCCACCCTACCCTGGACCGGCCCCTCTCCCTCCCGAACCCACTCCAGCACCCCCCCCCTCACCTCTCCCCCGCTTCCTCTCCCTCAGTCTCTCTCCCATCACCCCTCTCCTCGCCGGTCAGCTCACACACCCACTCTCACCACCACGACTCCCAAAACCCAAACCTTCTCTGTCCCTTAAGAGAGGTGGCCGGAGCGGAAGGATTAGTTAGGGTTCATGTTCCCTTTTCCTTCCAAGATCTCTCTCAAATAGAAAAGCGATTAGGCTCCTTTCCTGCCGAGTCCTCCCGCTACATCAAAGAATTTCGCTACCTCTCTCAAGCTTATGATCTAACCTGGCACGACATCTATGTGATCCTATCTTCCACTCTGACCCCCCGAGAGGGAATGAATTCAAACTGCTGCCCGTAACCACGCAGATCAGGTCCACCTCACTGATAACTCTATGCCCGTCGGAGCCTCTGCCGTGCCTGGCACTGATCCGGGCTGGAGTTATCAGAACGGCCAAGACGGTCACCGCAAACGCGATCTAATGATCCAATGCCCCTTGGCTGGTATGCAGGCTGCCTCCCACAAGATTGTCAGCTTCGAAAAGCTAAAAGAGATAACCCAAGAGCCCAGTGAAAATCCAGCCGTTTTCCTCAACCACCTTACAGAGGCCCTAACTCTCTACACCCGCTTGGACCCTGACACCCCCGCAGGCGCAACGGTCTTGGCCACCCACTTTACCACCCAATCAGCCCCTGATATCAGAAAAAAAAACGTAAGCGGGCAGAGGACGGCCCCCAGACTCGCATTCGAGACCTGGTAAAAAAGGCCTTTAAAGTCTACAATGCCCGTGAAGATTTGGTAGGGTCCAGCCGGCAGGCCCGGATGCACCAGGAGGTGGCCCTCCAAGCCCAAGCCCTCGTAGCCGCCCTGCGGCCGGCCATCTCCCATGGACAACATCCACGGGACCCGCCGAAGGCAACCCCACCAGGGGCCTGCTTCAAGTGCGGAAAGGAGGGGCACTGGGCTCGCCAATGTCCCAATCCCCGGCCTCCTTCCAAGCCCTGCCCTGGCTGCGGGCTAACAGGCCATTGGAAGAGTGACTGCCCTACGGCCGGCCCTCCCTCAGCGCCTCCACGCGGAGGGCGAACCGACCCAACGGCTCTACCACTCGAACTCCTGGGATTGGCTGACGACTGACATCACCCGGACTCAAAGACCCCCATCACCCTCGCCGAGCCCAGGGTAACGCTACAGGTAGCGGGTAAGTCCATCTCATTCCTGGTGGACACGGGGGCTACTTATTCGGTCTTGCCTACATATTCTGGGCCAGGTTTTCCTTCCCAGATCTCGGTTATGGGCATCAACGGTAAGCCGTCCTTCCCGCTCCAGACCGGCCCCCTCTCATGTTACATCGAGAGGCTCCCTTTTACTCATTCTTTCTTAGTCATACCTCCTGCCTGGTTCCTCTGCTAGGTCGTGATGTTCTCTTCCAATTAGGGGCCTCTCTCCAACTGGCCAGGCTTGATCCTAAGGCCCCCTCCTCTCAACTCCTGCTCCCCCTCCTCGGTCTGGTAGCGGAACCCTCTCCCTCCTCTCTCCCTCCTCCCATCTCCCCCAACCTGATAGACCCCCAGGTCTGGGATACATCAAAACCCATAATAGTGATACACCACCCCCCCTGTCCTAATCCATCTTAAACACCCCTCCAAGTTTCCATCCAGGCCCCAATTCCCCAGCTCTGAGACTCATCTAAGGGGCTTACAGCCTATTATCACCAGACTCTTAGACCAGGGGCTCCTCGTCCCCACGGACTCTCCCTGCAACACCCCCATCCTGCCTGTCCGCAAGGCCTCAGGAGATTACCGCCTGGTCCAGGACCTCCGACTGACCAATGAGGCGATAATTCCCCTCCACCCAGTTGTGCCAAACCTGTACACTTTGCTCACCCATATTCCCCCGTCCACCACCCATTTTACGGTCCTCGATCTCAAAGATGCCTTCTTTTCTATCACCCTGCACCCTGATTCCTACTTCCTTTTTGCTTTCACCTGCACAGATCCGGACACCCAGGCTTCCCGCCAGCTCACCTGGACGGTTCTTCCCCAGGGCTTCCGCGACAGCCCCACCTCTTTGGCCAGGCTCTGGCGCGGGACCTCGCTTCCTGCCCTCTCACCCCCAGTATAGTCCTCCAATACGTGGATGACCTCCTCCTCTGTAGCCCATCTCTCAGCCTCTCAAAACAGCACACTGCTGACCTCCTCAATTATCTCGGCTCTCGCGGCTATCGGGTCTCTCCAGCCAAGGCCCAACTGTCTACACGCTCAGTAACCTACCTGGGGATTCACCTTACCCCCACAAGGAGCCTGACAGCCGACCGCACCCAGGCCATCCGCGACCTCCAATCTCCAGAGACAGCTGACCAGATTCTCTCCTTTCTGGGCCTAACAGGATTTTTCCGACACTGGATCCCTAACTTTGCTCTTCTTGCTAAGCTCCTATATTTAGCTGCTAAAGAAACCCCCCAAGGACCCCTTACCTCTCCCTCCACTGTTCAACGGGCCTTTCTCACCCTCAGAGACACCCTGCTATCCTCCCCTCCCCTCTCTCTGCCTAACCCAGACCGTACTTTCCACCTCTTTGCAGATGAACGGACCGGAATAGCAACTGGACTCCTTGCCCAACCCGTAGGGCCTTCCTTTCGCCCCGTGGCCTACCTTTCCAGACAACTTGACCCGACCATTCGGGGACGGCAACCATGCCTCCGAGCTGACCAAACAAACACTCAAACTGACCCTGGCCCGCCCCTGACTGTATTCTCCTCCCACCGACTGGCCGACCTCCTAGGCCACAAGTCTCTCTCTCTCTCGGGCCCCTCCTGCATCCAGGAATTCCACCTGCTGTTCATTGAAAACCCTGCTATCTCCCTCGACCTCTCCCCCCGCCTAAACCCGGCCTCCTTCTTGCCTATCTCCGATACCGGGACCTCCCCTTCCCACTCCTGCCCCCAAGTCGTAGAGGCCCTCAGCCCGCCGAGGGAGGGACTCTTTGATGCTCCACTGTTAAACCCGGACCGCACCCTCTTCGTAGATGGCAGCTCAATACTCGGCCCCGACGGACGCCGCCGGGCGGCCTACGCGGTAGTAGCCATCTCAACCATTATCGAGGCCAACCGCCTCCCAGAAGGGACAACCTCTCAAAGGGCTGAACTGATCGCACTCATGCGGGCCCTTGACCTCTCTAAGGGCCAAAGGGTCAATGTCTATACAGATTCAAATACGCCTTCCTGATCGCACACAGCCGTTCGGCTCTTGGGAGGGAGTG
Source organism: Globicephala melas (assembly GCF_963455315.2). Classification (NCBI taxonomy): domain Eukaryota; kingdom Metazoa; phylum Chordata; class Mammalia; order Artiodactyla; family Delphinidae; genus Globicephala; species Globicephala melas. The sequence continues at coordinate 4,301,095 of NC_083331.1, read as the reverse complement.
CGGATTTTTGACCACCAAGGGCTCCCCGGTGGTCAACGCCTCCCTCATCGCAGAACTCCTGGATGCCCTCCAGCTGCCTGAGGAGGTGGCAATCACCCACTGCAGGGGCCACCAGGCTCCCTCTAACCCAACAGCACACGGTAACTCAGAGGCCGGCTCCGTGGCCCGCGAGCTCGCCAAAGAGGCCCCTCCAGCTCCGATCTTGTTCCTCACCACCTCAATCCGACCCGCATACGACCCCCACGAAGAGACGGCCCTACTATCCAAAGGGGGCCACCAGGCCGAAAAAGGATGGATTTTTATGGACAACAAAGTTGCCCTCCCTTCAGCCCAAGCGGCCAGCCTCCTAGCAGACATCCACAAGTCCCTACGCATTGGCCCGAGGGCGATGTTCCGTTTCCTAGATCCCCTCTTTTACATGCCTGGACTCGAGATGCCATCTCACAAACTCACGCGGCTTGCCAGACTTGCGCGTCCGTCTCTCCACAAGGAGGCCTACGGCCCCGAATCCCTACTCACCAGATGCGCGGACACCAACCTGGCGAGGACCGGCAGACTAACTTCACCCATGTGCTCCGCCATAAACGCTTCCGATATTTGCTCACTCTCGTTGACACCTTTTCAGGTTGGATCGAGGCCTTCCCAACGGCCCGAGAAACGGCAGACACGGTCGCCACCATCCTTCTGCAACGTATCATCCCCCGATTTGGCCTGCCGATCTCCATCCAGTCGGACAACGGACCCGCCTTCATCTCACAGGTGGTTCAACAGGTTTCTCCGCAGCCGTATACAAGAAGTCTGTCGGGTGGCGGTGAATCAGATGCTCCTCCACCCACATGCCTTACTACCCACAGAACCCCCCGCTGCCGCCCTCCCCTAACCTCCGGACCGCTGGCCGCCCGACTCCCTTCCGGCGCCCCCGTACAGCAGGAAGTAGCCAGAGACCAAACGTCGCCCCATTACACCAAAGAAGTCGGGACGTAGGGCCAGCAAGTCCGGGGAAGGGCCCAGGGAGCCAGACAGAACCCCCGCCAAGGAGGCGGATGCAGCCGACCGGTCTTCCCGCTCCCCGAGGGGCGGAGCCAACGGCTCTGAGGCTGATGCAGCCGACACCCAACCTTGCCACAACACCCGAAAGGTTACCACAAAAGGGGGCTGCTTCACACAGCAAGCGCCTCCCCTGCGTCCACCCTATAAATTTTGTTGGCGCCCGCACCCGGGCGCGACTTCTCTGGCCCCTTTCTCTCGGACCAGTGAACCTCGCCCGGGAGCGCTCCCAAATAAAGCTTGTTTAAGCTCTCCTCCGCTTTTGGTGCCGTTCCTTACAGTGACCTGCCCAGGGCCATGCAGCCAGCGGAGGGCCGATGGGCGACCAGAGCTCCGGCCACAGGCAGGGCCCTGCTCCCCGCTCTACCTCCGTGCTGCCCCTCCCCTAACCCCACCCTCTCCTGATCACTGCAGCGTTACAGTGAGTCTTCAGCAGGAGCGTCAGCCCTCTGTTTCCTCCTTCAACATCGTGCTGGCCGCTCTTCTCAGACCAGCCCTGGCCCAGCCACACCCTCTCCTGAGCCCAGCCCCCCTGCACCGCACCCTCTGGCCAGGCCAGGCGCCTGCCTGCCCATCCTCCAGGAATAGTGGCCGCTGTATAGACCAGTGCCAGCCCACAGCCTGGCAAAGGGCTTGTTTTGTCTGAGTCTGGTTTCCCCCCAGCAGACTGCGGGTTCCTGCGGGACCGCCGTGTGGGAGGGGTCCCTGCCCTAATCCTTCATTGCCCCCTCTTGCCCAGCCGAGAAGCAGTAGCTGTTCTTTCATACCTCTTACCTCTGTACTCCTCGGGGTCCTCTTAAGGAATTAACCACCTGGTAGGACTTCACCTGTTAGGAATTAACCACCTTGTCTTGTTCTGCTTAATAATTCTTTATAGAATTCCCTGGTGGTCCAGTGGTTAGGATGCCACATTTCCACTGCGGGGGGCACAGGTTCAATCTCTGGTCGGGGAGCTAAGATCCCGTAAGCTGCAGGGCCAAAAAAAAAAAAAAAAAATCTTTATATTAAAATACCCCTGTTCAAATAACCAGTAAATTTCTGTCTCCCAATTGGACACTGACAGGCCCCCCGGCCGAGCTCCAGGCTGGCAAGAGGGGGAGTGTCTCTGGCAGACTCCCCGCCCCAGGGCACAAAGCAGAGTGGGGATAGGGGGTTGGGGGATGGGGTGTGCCTGTGGAGATACGGGAGAATCACTCAACAACGAACTGAGGGTGAAATAAAGATATTTTCAGATGAAAAGAATGAGTTTTTTTCCATCAGCAGATACTCACTGAAACAAATTCTAAAATAACATACTTCAGGACACAACGAAGTGATCCCAGATGGAAGTCTGAAATATGCAAAGAAAGGATAAGCAAAAATAATGATAAATATTGGGATAAATCTAAAAGGACATGAAACAATGCTATCTTATGAGGTTAAAAAAAGGGAACACGCAAGTCAGACGGTGGGGGGGAGCTATGGACAGAATCGTATTTCCCCAAAATTCACACGTTGAAGCCCTACTCCCACTGTGATATACCATTTGGAGGCAGGGCCTTTGGGAGGTGATTAAGTTATGAGAGGGGCCCTCATGACGGGATCGGTGCTCTTATAAGAAGAGACCCCAAGGACTTCCCTGGCCGTCCAGTGGTTAAGACTCCGCCTTCCAGTGCAGGGGGTGCGGGTTCGATCCCTGGTCGGGGAGCTAAGGTCCCACATGCCTCGTGGCCAAAAAACCAAGACATAGAACAGAAGCAATATTGTAACAAATTCAATAAAGACTTTAAAAATGGCCCACATCCAAGAGTAAATCTTAAACAAACAGAAAAAGAAGAGACCCCAAACAGCTCTCCCTCTCCCCCTGCCCGGCCGTGTGAGGACACAGTGGGAAGGCGGCTGTCTGCAAACCAGGACGGGGGGCCCCACCAGAATCCAGCCACACTGGCACCCTGATCTTGGACTTCCAGCCTTTACAACTGTGAGAAAATACATTTCTGCTGTTTAAGCCACGCAGGCTGTGGTACTTCATTATGGCAGCTGAGCTAAAACAGGGATAAATGCTGCAAAGACCCTTGTATTGTCCTGAAGGAGTGAGCAGACAGGGCTGGCACCCAGGCGGCGTGAACCTGTACATCGTCCCAAGTGAATTGGCCACTAGGGTTCTGATTGGTCCGTGTGTGTCATAAAACAAATATTTTTATCACCTCTGCAGAAAATTATTGACTAACTTTAGACTTTGATAAATTAAGCTTTCATATTATAATTCTTAGAGTAATGACCCATTAAAATTTTTCCATTTAAAACACAGAAACTGTCAGAATGAGGAAAATATCCAAATATTTGCTAACAAGAGGCATATCTAAAACATAAGAATACAGACGTTGAAAGTAAAAGGACAGTAAAACATGCAACAGGAAGATGTTAATCAAAAACAAACAAGCCACTGGAACATTATAAATATTAGACAAAATAGATTTAAGGCAAAGATAATCACCAGGACGAAGCTCGTGTCATAATGACAGAAGCTCTTTCAGTAGAACAATGTCAGTTTGGTTAAAAGAACAGGTTCCAGAGTCAGTCTGTTCAAGTTCCAGCTCGGCTACTTACTATACGTGTGATCTTCAGCAAATTGCTTCGTCTCTGTAGTTTTCAGTTTCCACACGTAAACGGGATACTAATAGTAACTACCTCGTAGGATGGTTAAGAGGATAACAGAGTTAGCATATATTTAAAGCACTTAGAACAATGCCTGCCATGTATGGACACAGTAGGCATTACACACATAGGGCATGAAATTGCAAACCCTAATAACATGCATCAAAATACGTGAAGACAAGTTTAACAGAACGACAGAAATGAACAGATACCAGTCCAAATTCTCAATGGGCTATTTTAAACACATCCTCTGAGTGATTAAAAATTCAGTAGCAATATGGAAGAGTTGACAATACAAAAAGTCTATGGACACATAAAACACTGCATCCGATAACGTATACGTTATTTTCCAAAATTTGCCGTATACTGGGTCGTAAAGTGAATCTCATCAAATTTCCTACAAAGCATGCGTGAAATCATGAGAGACATGTTCTAGAACTACATGCAGTAAAGCTAGAAACCAAGAACAAGCCAAAACACCTAGAAAATCCTCATCTGGAAATTAACATTTCTAAATAATTCACACAAAGTGGAAAATGTCTTGAACTGAGTGCACCATCACTCCCCACTGTACAGAGGAGGAAACTAAAGAATCGGTCATTTGAGTAACTGCCCAAGGTCACAGAGCAGAGGCAGGACTTGAACCCCAGAAGCCTGATTCTAGAGCCTCACTCTTTACTGTCGTACTTTACTGTTTCCCTTAATTATAGAAAAATAAGGTGAATGTTATAATGGTCAGCAGCAGTCTTTCGTCTCTATATCACCATGTCTAGCATATCAAAAGGCCTTTATACATTTAAAAATAATTGATCAGTTTTTTTTAGGTAGGTGAACATTTACTTGGTTACAAAATTGACAGGTACTGAAAGGGGAACATAGCAGAGATTCCCCTCCCCACCCCCAGACAGCCGGGTGCCCTCCAGAGGTAATGCTGTCACAATCTTATGGGTCCTTTCAGAAATGTTTTATGCACATATAAACAAAGACATATATTTTTTCTTTTTATCTAATGAAGAGCATATATGCACATTTTCCTGCTCTTTGTTTCTTCACTTTAATGATCTATCTTGAAAATCACATGAATGCATTTGAAACATCCTCATTCTTTGTACAGTTGCAGAGCATTCCATTGTGTATGTACTATAATGTCATCCATATTCTGTTGCTAGAACAGTAGGTTGTCTCCAATCTTTTGTTATTTTAAACCATGCTGTGGGGAATATGTCATTTTGCACATGTTCAATTAAGTCTGAAATACCTATCCGTCCCAGTTACTGGAATCTGTCTCGGTTCCTAAAGATGTATAACCAGTTACACCAAATCTGAGTTACCTAAAATGATGGCATTTATTTCTGCTCACAGATCTGCAGTTTTGCCCTGATGAGCTCTGTCGGGATGGATGTCCCTGCCTCAGCAGGTGTCACCTGTGGCAGTTCATGGCGGGGACTCTGAAGGGGTCTTGCCCACTCATGGGGCTGGCAGGTGATGTTGGCTGCTGGCTGGGACCATGGCTGGAACCAGACTTTGCATGTGGCCCCTCAGGTGGCCTGGGCTTCCTTACAACATGGTGGCTAAGCCCAGAGGGGGGTCCTGAGGGAGAGCCAGGCTTCTTGCCTTTGTGACCTTGCCTTGGAAGTCAGGCCTGCAGTGAGGCAGCCCCCAAGTCCCATCAGCTCCAAGGGGAGGGAAATAGAATCCACCTCTTGACAGTGGAGGGGCAAAGTGCTGGAGGAGAACATAGGGCTGAAAATACTGTCCTCACACTTTTGGAAAATCCACTCTAGATGTAGATTTGCTTGATCACGCATATGTACAGTCTTTTTTTTTTTTTCTTTTTTGTCCTTCTTTGTTGGCATTGCCTACCATTATTACTATTATTATTATCATCTTGGCTGTGTTGGGTCTTCATTGCTGTGTGCGGGCTTTCTGTAGTTGTGGCGAGCGGGGGCTACTCTTTGTTGCAGCGCGCGAACTTCTCATTGTGGGGGCTTCTCGTTGCAGAGCACGGGCTCTAGGCGCGTGGGCTTCAGTAGTTGCGGCACGCTGGCTCAGTAGTTGTGGCTCGTGGGCTCTAGAGCGCAGGCTCAGTAGTTGTGGCGCATGGGCTTAGTTGCTCTGCGGCATGTGGGATCTTCCCGGACCAGGGATCGAACCCGTGTCCCCTGCATTGGCAGGTGGGTTCTTAACCACTGCACCACCAGGGAAATCCCCTACCATTACTTTAAAAAAATTTTTTATTGGTGTACAGTTGATTTATCAACACAGTGTTGTGTTAGTTTCTGCTGTACAGCAAAGTAAATAAGTTATACGTATACATACATCCACTCTTTTTTAGAGTATTTTCCCATACAGGTCATTACAGGGTATTGGGTAGGGTTCTCTGTGCTATACGGTAGGTCCTTATTAGTCATCTATTTTATATATAGTAGTGTGTATATGTCAATCCCAATCTCCCAGTCTATCCCTCCTCCTCCCCCCGGTTTCCCCCCTGGTAACCATGTTTGTTTTCTACCTCAGTGACTCTATTTCTGTTTTGTAAATAAGTTCATTTGTGTCGTATTTTAGATTGCACATATAAGCGATATCACATACTTGTCTTTCTCTGTCTGACTTACTTCACTCAGTATGACAATCTCTAGGTACAGTCAGTGTTGACAGATGTTTGCTAACTGCCCTTTGGAGAATGTGTCCCAATTCACTCCTAAGAGCAGGGCGCGAGAAACACATGCAGGACGGATTGAGGGAAAGAACGGGTTACGTGCCGCAGGAGTGAAGCTGGTGCACCATGTGGCCACTGGGGGGCGGAGCTGCGCCCTCGGGAGGCTCCCTAGCACTTGGTGACACGCACTTTAGCAGAGGGAGGCCGGAAGCTCCCTGCATCCGGTCCGTACTTCGGGGTCACACGGCACGGATGCCTCGGTGGACGGAAGAGGGGAGCCGGGATCACAGATTTCCGTTTCTCTAGCTTATCTGTACAGGGGGCGTCTGTTCCCCGTGGAGAGTCCTCCCAAAACCACAGGACCGGGACTCAGAACCCACCTGTCTTCTGCAGGGACCTCAGGGGGTGATGCAATTCCTTTAAAGGCAGGTTTCCAAACGGCCTCCGTGTTAAGCCGGGAGTCGCTCCGCCCCGGGAGAACAGGAGATGCTGCTCTGCGGCCCAGAGACCGTGCGGATACTGAGCCCCGCGCTCCGGCTGTTGCCCAGGTGATTCCAGGGGCGCTGCTCCTCGCCCCGCCCTCCTGCGTGCAGAATCCTCAGTCGCTTCCAGGGACCCCAGACCAGAGGCCCCCGAGACCACGGGCGTCGGCTCCGGGCGTGGCATCCTACAGGCAGCAACACCCACTCTGCAGACATCTGCCCACACGGTCGTTTGCGGAACCTCGCATCCTGAGATGCAGGCCCGCCCTGGTGTCATCATCATACAGATGCCTACTCCTGACAGACCCAGTGGGGATGTCCGCGTCCACCACTGAGACCCGGGCGGGGCTCGGGACCTGCTGGAGTCAGGGAGGGTCGCGGGAAGCAGCACAGCGCCTCGGGACATCCAACAATTGCTTTTAGTCCAAAGTGGGGGACGAGCAGCCTTCTTCCGCCGAGCCCTGCCGCCTGCCATGAAGAGGCCGTGTTGCCCCTTGCACGGACTCGTCTAGTTCTGGGGTCCATTTGTGCCCCAGCCCCTCGCTTCCACCTTGCAGTCCAGCCTCAGTCCGGCAGCGGGGAAGGCTGCCCAACGAGTCCTCCTGCAAATTCCTCCAACGCCTGGGAAGGCGGGGGCGCGGAGTCCCATCAGGAAGGCCTGGTTTGAACCTCAATCCTGGGACCCTGGGCAGGTGATGTGGCCTCACTTTTCTCACCTACGAAACGGATCACAGCCCCCACGGCACAGAATCGCTGTGTTCAGTCAGAAAGCACACGCAGCCATCCTAGCGTGAGGCCTGCCACGGGGGGCGGGGGGGCCAGCCCCTGTGCCAGTCCCGCCACTCTGGCCCTGCCCTGACCTTACAGCTCCCAGCCCTGATGCCTTCGTCCAAACGGGAGATGCAGGCGTCCTGGCCACACTCACAGCAGAGGCGGGTCACGCTGAGACTCAGCACCAAGGCTGCCGGGGCTCACGAGCCTCCCTCCAGCTTCCCCTCCACGCTGTTTCTCCAGCTGATGTGGACGGGCCCTTGGGGACACGGCAATTGCTCCCCCTGCATCACCTGTGTTGGGGGGCAGGTTGAGTGTCAGGCCCCGGGTGCCGGCTCCACCAGGGCCCAGCCCCGCCTGACTCTCTGCTGGACTAAATGGATGCTGGACTTGGCCCTGAGCCCGGTGCTGGTGGCTCCAGGCCACAGAGGGGTGGGGTGCCCTCCTCTCCATGCCGTGGCTGGCCCCTCACTGCCCTCTATCCACATCCACTAAGGAGCCTGCCTCCTACCCTCCCAGGTCGGAAGCGAGGCCCCTGCTAACCTCCTTTCGGGATTGCTTTCCTGCGGTGGCCTCGGAACAGACTGCGTATGAGTCCAGCGGGCAGGGCCGGGAGGGGTGGGGGCTCCAGCAGGCTCCCTGGGCCCCCAGGCCGAGCACAGGCGCGTCTTTTTCATGTAGAGGTGGAGGGCCCGGCGGGGCGTTCATTAGTCTCTTTGACCGCTTGTCTTAGCAGAGGGCACATAACCATGGTACTAGGTGTGGGGCTGACTGGAGGATGTTTATTCTGTTTCCCACTTAAAGGCAGTTACCACATGGGAAAGGACAACCTAGGATGCTCCCCACCCTGGACCGGTGGTTAGGGACCCACCCGCCTGGGTCAGCTCTGCACACCAACTGCACCCGGGGCAAGGAAGCCCCCTTCCCCCCTTCCCCGCCCTGCGTGACGGGCCAGGACCCCACAGCAGCATCTTTGTAAGACACGCGGCCCAAAGAAAATCAAGGAAGTGCTTGGCTCTCTTTCACGCCGCCTTTGACGCTGCCCGGCCCCGCGGGGCCGAGGGGCAGGGCACCCCCCGCCATCGTAACCTGCCCCACAAGCTGGTTTTATGGGCCATGAAGGGAGATAAGGGAACCTTTAAGAGTAGGTGCTCACAAGCCCAGGAGAGAAGTCCCGGGAGCCTGGGGCCAATTCACACACCTGCGTGCATCACGCCACCTTGTTCCCACCCCAAGGACCCCATGGCGGTAGAAACAGAGCAGAGACTCAGACTAACATCTCCCAGTCCAGCCACGGGAGGACGAAGCCCTGTCCAGTGAGTGACATCAACGGGGACAGCCCCCAGGCAAGGATCAGGCCCCAGCATTTGTCTTCCCAGGTTCTGAGGCCAAGAGCTCAAAGGGGCTCCTAACTTACCTGCCCCGAGACCATAACATCTCCCAGGGGCTTTGGGCAGCCAGGACCCGTCGATATAAACAAGTGAGAAGCTTGGTGGAGGTGCCGAGCCGCAGGCAGGCTTGGAAGCGAAGGGACAGCTGCCCTGAAAGGAACATGGAGCTGGGCCACCGGGTGTGAAATCAGGGATGGTGATTCTGCATCCCTGCACCTGGGGTCCAAAGACGAAGATGGCCAGCAGGGACTCAGCTCGCCCCTGAGTGCACCAGGGCTGCACAGAGCCTCCTTCAGGAGCCAGAGTGACACACAGCCCCCTCCTGTGGTCTGGGGCCCAATGTCCAGTCCGCTTGGTGCCTCCGCCGGCTGAGCAACAGCCTAGGTCACCACAGGGGCATCTCTGGGCTCCTATCAACCATGGAAGGGCAGGTGCTGACCTGGCGTTTCTGGAACTTTGGTGTCCCTAAGAAACACCTGCGTGACGGGATAAACTGTGGATTCCACAGTCTCGTGCTCAAGGTTTGGGAGAGGGCCCGGAAATCTGCATTCTAATACGCATCCCAGGTAACTTTGAGGTGGCTAGGGTGGGGGACCGCCCTGGGAGAAAACCCCGGCTCTGCTGGTAAGACAGGGAAGGGGCGCCTGGCCTGGCTCCTCCCCCCACATTCAGGAGCACCTCGGCTCCGATGCCAGGCTGAGTCCTCTGTTAACTGCCTTGGGCCCCTGTGCCCCCAGCGTTGCCTCAGAACCCGCTGTGGCCGCCAGCTGGCCGCTGGGGCCCGGGGGGGGGGGGGAGGGGGGACGGTGGCGGGCGCGGGGGGAGTGGAGGGGCGGGAGCGCCCTGGAGGGGATTACGAGAATACCCCGCGGTGACTCGCTCAGCTCTGCCTCAATGCACAGCCCGTTGAAACTCTCTAACTTACAAATCAAATGAATGCCTGGGTCCTTGAAATATTTCAAAGGAGCTCAAAGGTAACAACACCCGACCTTAATTATCAAGGTCATAAAGTCTCGATTTCGAGAGGGTACATTTCGAGCCACCGTCACGCGCGCTCGCAGAAGGCAACGTCTGATCCACGCAAACGCTAAGTTACGCTCACGTCTGCGGGATGCGAAGGCTACGTACTCTTCAATTGCCCGACTTCAACTTAAACTGGTTTTAGGCCAGAACAGCCGAAGCACATCCTAGAATATTAAATGCTTTGAAATGTCACTTCATGGGAAGGCTTGGTAGGCTTTAAATTACTCTCAAAGGGCATATTTTCTTCATTTATCTTCATTGTGAATCCGCTACCAATGCACCACCTCTAGCTAATCACGGCGCTGTGTTTGACGCTAATTACTCATATCCCAAATGTGCGGGACGGATGCAGTGGGGGACCTGGAAAGACGACAGAAGCAAATATTCACGACAGAGCTACTGTGTTCGGGCAAATCCATGTCCAGCAGGTGTCAGCTCTGTGAAGAAAGTGTACTTTCAAAGCAAATCTCTTTCTCATCTAAGTCCCTGTCAAGACAGATACCTCTACAAGTTACTCACACCTGCAAATTCAATACGTAAGTCTTCTCAAGCTTTGACATACCTCTGTATTAGCACTGCCTTTGCAGAATACAAAACCGGCGCACAGTACAATGCGCTGTTAGCGGTGTGAATGCTTCTTGGTCTAAGGATAAGAAAATCAGAGAGTGATGATGTCAAGCAGTGGTTCTCAAACTGTTAAGTAGTGAAACCATATTTTCAAAGGAACCCCCAATAATAGAATTTCCATTTCTAACACTCAATGAAAACATTAAGGTTCTTTGGGGAACATAAAAATTTGAGACTGGGGTTAATTAAGGCCGGCAATTTGCAAAAGTAGCTTCAGTCTCCACATTATTTATGTACTGTGTTTTGCCGGCGGTTTAGAGAATACCCTGATTCACAGACACAAGGAGATGCATACAGCACGTGTTTCAGAGCACACCATGCGTGCAACCCTTCTATACCATATGAATAAAGATATCGCAAGTTTTATTGCAGAGTCCTTGCAAAAACAGGTTTGCCTGGTAGAAAATCTGAACCGTTGGTGGTCTGTTATATTTTGGTATTCAACAACAGTCTGCATTTTTAAAAATCACATTTAAAAATATTTTAAAAATAAACATTGCATCAAATATTTACAGACTGAGGGCTCCTGGGAATGAAGGACTAACCCATTCCAGACCAATTCTTTACAGAAAACAATTATAAACTGGACAAAATAGACCTCACAACTATTTAAGGCACTGGAGAGAAATCAAAAAGACAGTAGAGGAAGTTGACGCTTGGAAGGAAAGAAGTTTGGTGCATTTCCTGTTTTTTAATGGCTTTTTTGCCTGAGGACAGGCTCCGTCCTGCCAAGCAGGGCAGCTAAACTTGAATAGAAACCCTGAAGCCTTGCTGGCGTATCCCAAAGTCCACTGGCTCAAAGAATAAGAGGACTAAGTTCAGAGAGACCAGAGTAGATAGAAAGTGAAGGAGGATCCAAGAAAGGAGAGCCTGAGAAGGGACCCAAACATTCTGTGAAAAACTGCCCACCTCCCGTTGATCCTGCAACTAGGCCTGAGCAACGCAAACTCCAGGCAGCCTGACTAAACTAAAAGAACCTAAAAGATTTCTGCTGTTATACATTGCAAGGGGAGTGGGGAAGCACTGGGAGCTTAATTCTAGCCATGTTAACTGTCTCTCTTAAAAAGAAAAAAATTGGCACTTTTCAGAGGAACATAATGGAATCCAGAGTCTCTGAAATGCGTTATTCACCAAGTTTAGGATACAAACCCAAACTACTAGGCCTTGTGCACTCAGGAGAAGAGGCCATCAATAGAGACTCATCCGGAAAAGATCCAGATGTTGGAATTAGCAGGCAAAAATTTTTAAAGAGCTGGTGTAGCTATGTTCAAAGAGGTAAAGGAACATAATTCTTATTTTTTGGCCGTGACGCGAGGCAGGCAGGATCTTGGTTCCCCGGCCAGGGATCGAACCCGTGCCCCCTGCACTGGAAGCTCAGAGTCTTAACCGCTGGACCAACAGGGGAGTCCCGGAAAATAAGCTTTTAATAAATGAACAAGTAGGAAATCTCAGCAGAGAAACTATAAAAAAAGAACCAACAGCAAATTCTAGAATGGAAAAAAAAGAACAATGAATAAAAGATATACTAGATGGGCTTAAGAGCAAATTACAGATTACATATGAAGATCCAGTGAACCTGAAGATGGAGACATAAAAATTATCCAATCCGCAAAACAGGAAGAAAAAGAATTTTTAAATCGAAAGAGTCCCAAGCAATTGTGGGCCAACATCAAAAGGTCTAACATATGTATACAGGCAGACCTCGGAGATACTGCGGGTTTGGTTCCAGAACACTGCAATAAAGCGAGTCACGTGAACTTTTTGGTTTCTCAGTGAATATAAATTTATGTTTACACTATACTGTAGTCTATTAAGCGTGCAATAGCAATATATCTAAAAATTAATGTAAATACCTTAATTTAAAAAACTTTATTGCTAAAAAATGCCAAAACAATTAAAAATAGTAACATCAAAGATCACTGATCACAAACCACCATAACAAATATAATAATGAAAAAGTAAAATATTGAGACAGTTACCAAAATGTGATGCAAAACATGAAGTGAGCAAATGCTGTTGGAAAAATGGCACCGACAGACTTGCTTGAGGCAGGGTTGCCACAAAGCTTTGATTTGAAAAAATTTCAGTATCTGTGAAGTGCAATAAAGCAAAGCACAAAACGAGATCTGCCTGTAACAGCAGTATAAGAAGGCAAGTATGGAAAGGGGCAGAAAATATATCTGAAAAAATAATGTCCAAACATTTCCCAGATTTCATGAAAGACATAAATTTACAGATTCAATATCAGTGAACCCCAAGCAGGATAAATACAAAGAAAATCACATCTAAGGATGTGGAGCAACGTTGCTGATGGCGATGAAACAGTATATCCACTTTGCAGAAGTCTGGCAGTTTCTTATAAAACTAAACAGGCACCTACCGACGATACAGAAATGTCACTCCTAGACTTTTATCCAAAGATAGATGAACACGTATGTCCAGAAGGGACTTGTGTTAAGTCTTATCCAAGAAAATGGATAAACCCACTGTGGTATATTCATACAAAGGAACAGTACTCAGCAATAAAAAGGAACTAACAATTGACACATGCAATAACGTGAATGAATTTCAAGAACATTACGCTCAAAGAAGCCAGAAGCAAAAGGGCACGTACTGTTTTATTCTATTAGATGAAGTTCTAAACAGGCTAAATTAACCCATGGAAAACAAACAAACAAACAAAAAGCTAGAACAGTGGTTGCTCTGGGGACTGGAATAGGAGAGAACTGAATCTGAGAGCGCCCGAGAGAGCTTTCTGAGGTGAGGATAATGCTTCTATCTTGATGGGATTTGCACTACACGAGCGCACACATTTTAAAACTCATTGAATGCTATACCTAAGATGTGTGCATTTCACTCTAAGTATCTTTTACCTTAAAACATTAAATACAAATATTAAACTCTAATTTATGATATACTGAAGTGCTCAGGGGTGAAGTATACTGGAACTTTGAAATGCATGAAATAAGGTGGATTGATGGATGGGTGGATGGATAGATACGGGTGCGTGGGCATTTACTGAACAGGTCTGCTGTGGAACAGGGGCACCACCGTTTGAAAATAAGACTTAAGAGACCAAGTTCTGCAACCCAAGCGATGGCCAGATTCCCCATCTTTAAGGCTAGGGAGCTGGACTAGCCTAGCACTAAGAAGCCTTCTAAATATAATATAAATAAATAAGTAAAACTGACCTAAGTAAAACTAATACGCTACATAGAGTATTAGTACTAAGGCACGAGGCTGTCGAGATCAATGAATAACCAACATGCTGCAAATATGGAGAGATTTTCTATACGTTTGAAGCTGCAGCTGTGGTGGCTTAAAAAGCCCCCTCAGGGGCTTCCCTGGTGGCGCAGTGGTTAAGAACCCACCTGCCAATGCAGGGGACATGGGTTCGAGCCCTGGTCTGGGAAGATCCCACGTGCTGCGGAGCAACTAAGCCCGTGCGCCACAACTACTGAGCCTGCGCTCTAGAGCCTGCGAGCCACAACTACTGAAGCCTGCACGCCTAGAGCCCGTGCTCTGCAACGAGAGGCCACCGCAATGAGAAGCCTGCACACCGCAACAAAGAGTAGCCCCCGCTCGCCGCAACTAGAGAAAGCCCGCGCACAGCAACGAAGACCTGATGCAGCCGAAAAAAACAAAAAGCCCCCTCGGTCCTGAGTACTGGGCCCAGGAAGGTCTCCACCCTATTTGTACCCCATCTCATGACACTGTCCTTCTTCTCGCTCCATTTCACTGATCCCTGGGTTCCATGGTCACCTGTCACGGTCTTTCCCACTCAGCAAACACCAACGCTGTCCCCGCTATTGAGAAACCCCCTCCCTGCCCTTGGCTCCCAGCTAATTTCTGTCCATTCCTAGACCTCAGCTTCCCCTGGTCCAGTCTAGACTGAGCAGACCTCACCTCACCCCTGAGTAAAGTACACAGACAATGATCAAAATTACTTATTCGACAACATATGACGTCTTTCTCTTTAGACGAGATGCTCCATGAGGGTTAAGACCGACCTGTGCCTCATCTTCAGCAAGTGGCCTGCAGATGCCTACAGCCAACATTCCCATCTGTCGACAAGGTGTCCAGCACAGTTCTGTGCACTTTACGCGGGTTATTGCATTTACACTCTTCTTAAGCCTTCGAGTGTGTGTTGACGAAGGCTTCTCTTCTGCTCTTTCTTCTGCAAACGACCATCAGTCAGTAAAGATGTGTGGGCCCCTAGGAAGTACCAGGTGCTGTGCTCAACAAACAGGCTGTAACAGTAAACACGAGGCCCCACGTCTGTGCTGCGGAGCCCAGGCTGTTGGGAACACACCCAGACAGAGTGGGAGCCGTGCGTCCAGGGACAAGGAGGAAACACGGGGTACCTGGCAAAATGCTTCATGTTGTAAAAATGGCACACAATTAACTTCTGGTGAAAAAAAGTAACTGGAAAATCTGTCATTCATCCAATCACTGCACAAGCAGCTGCTCACCATCGAGGGGTCGGGCCGTGCCGGGAGGGTCTCGGGACATGCAGAGGAACGTAGCACACGCGGAGCACACCATGCACACGGGCAGCTCGGGGCAGCGGCCACAGCAGCCTCGACGCCAGCCTGCTCCTGCTAAGGCGCCCCTCTTACCCCCCGACCCCCCGCAATGCTGCAGTTCAGATCCCCCGAGAACCTTCCCCGGGCCAGCAGCTGATCTTCACTCCGTTCCCTCCCACAGGACGCAGAGAGGATGCCCCTTTCAAAGGTTAAATGGAAGCATCTCAGAAGCAATCAATGCTCAGGGTATCAGTCGCTATGATAACTGAGACTGGATGCGGTCGAGACGCCTCTGTCTTCCAGGCAGGCTGCTTCCTGCTCTGGGAACGGCTTCTTCTTTCTAACTGTACCAGTGCTTTCCCGACTCACTCGAGAATCCAACCTGAACTCTTGGCTACACAAGAATTGTGCAGAAATTTAAATGGAAATCAGAGCAGTATCTTCTGTTACCTAATAAGGAAAATGCTAATTAAAAGCCCCACCTTTGGGCTTCCCTGGTGGCGCAGTGGTTGAGGGTCCACCTGCCGATGCAGGGGACGCGGGTTCGTGCCCCGGTCCGGGAAGATCCCACATGCCGCGGAGCGGCTGGGCCCGTGAGCCATGGCCGCTGAGCCTGCGTGTCCGGAGCCTGTGCTCCGCAACGGGAGAGGCCACAGCAGTGAGAGGCCCGCGTACCGCAAAAAAAAAAAAAAAAAGCCCCACCCAACCCCCAACTTCCCCCCCTCCCCGCCAAAGATGAAACATACAACACTGTTATAAATAAGCAAAGGTGTTTAGGGTGAAAAGTGTAGTTTTATTTAGATGTTACTTGTACATAATCCATAGTAAGATCTACAAACAGATAAAAATTGTTTACTAGGAGGTTTTTTTTTTTATACCACTTTAAATTCAATGTACAACAGCATTGGTAATACTGCAAGATGACAGACTCTGGTTTAGAAAACAAAAATTACTTGCTACTGTCGCTGACACATTCCCATGAGTGTTCAATGGATGAAAATGTATCATGGATTTCAGCTGCAAATTATTACAAAACTTTCACAACCTAGCCACTTGGTGCTCAGAAAAGATTTCGATATTCTAAAAATTTACTGAAATGAAAATGCTAATTCTCCAACAGTATACTTCTACTGAAGAAAACCAAAAGTGACCAAATCTTATGGTTTGGGGCCAAGAACAGAAAATCAACCACATCATGGGTGGTTCTGAGGAATCTTCTCATCCCTCTGCCTGATCTATGACGTGAGGAAAAGCTTGTAAGAAATTAAACTAAATACATGCCGGGGGAAACGGGACAATTTAAAATAACCTTACCACATACAACTACTTTAAAATGTAAAATCCATGGATATGAAGGATGCATTTACATGTTTTTCTCCATCTGTTTTGTAAATACTTTTTGCAAATGAGAACGGACAATTCAAAATAGTCACTTTTTCCTTTTCATGTACTATCATATTAGAAAAAGTCTGGATTTCATTTTTAGAATAAATCAAATGCGCTGAGAAAAATACTGCAAAAAATAATCTACACTGGATTTTAGTCCTCTCCCCTTCTGTTAAGGGCTACGTAACACATCAGGGCGAAAGCTTTTTCACTAGTCAGAACATCAAGTTGAAAATAACTTGCTAATTAAACTACAGGAAGACAACCAATACTTAACAGGCTCATGAATATTTACGGATAAAGTGCCACTAATTTTATCGTGATGAGATATAAACAGAAGAAATCCTGACACGGATAGTAGCTTTACGCATTCTCTCCATCCTGAGGACAGAAGGGCCGTAAGAAAAACCAAAGAAGCATTCCAAATACAAGTTCTAGAATGACACAGGTGACTCCTTATCCAAAGTAAAGCTAAAGACGAAATATTATAAGAAAGACAAAATACGATCGAAAGTGGTAAAAGTCCCAAGGAAAATGCCAACACAGTTGGCCTCCACACTGGGGAAAAAAAGGAGAGAAATTAAAGAGAGAAACTGAAAAGTTCATTAACAGCTACTACTTACAGGCAATAAACGTATGGTGACGAGCTCCAAGACACAGAAACTCAATCAAGAACCACGTGCCCAGACAGCTGGCTTTAGCTGAAAAGACTCAGATAACCTGGCCCGGGCACTGGGAAAGGTAATACAGACCTGAGGCTTTTCAGAGTTCCAACCTAGGTGACTAAAAGCCCGTCAGGCTGGCCTTACAGGATGACCACGACCTTCCACAGGCCACAAGTGTCCCTCGGGGACACAGACGTGATGGGGGGGCCGGTGACGTCCTGAGGAGAACTCATTAACAAAAGCCGGCAGTCAGGGTCCTGCTGACATTCTACCATCCACCCAAACACCTCTGTCTCAGCTACAGATTCCTGGGCCACAACTGAGTCACTAGGACCCACAGTCCGTTTGACACACGGTACAGACGAAAGAACTGCTCAGTGGGTAAAGTGTCTCGTACATCTGTGAAGTTATATCTGAGATCAAAGCCTGGGATGTTTATTCCTTCCAAACAAGCAGTTACCCTTCACCCAGCATTACAGAATGTAAGCTCTCATTCATGAGTTTCCCAGGGGTTTGCCTTGGGCAGGAAAATCTGCCTGGGCTCGCGTGTCACCACGTGGGAGGGGACAAGGAAGGGACATGACCTGCTCCAGCGAAGGGGCGACTCTCCTCTGAGGTACCTGGTCCAGCCTCATGTGCTGACAACCGTGTGGGAAAGGGACCGATGTGCTTCTAGGACAGAGCGAAGGCCCTACTCGTGCTGGGTCCCTAACTGGCCATCGCGCCAGGAAAGGTGAAAAGCTGCCCCAGTCTCCTTTCACCTAAACTGAAGCTGTCAGGATTCAGACCAGGTGGGGCGAGGTGCCGCCCGGCCCCTCCTCTGCAGCACCGAGGCCTCCACGTGGCCTCACTTGGCACATGGCTCCGGAAGAGAGGTTGTGCAGGGCTCTGCACCCGGGGCCACCCGGGGCCGGGCAGGCTGGCACCCGAGCTGCAAGGACCGCCAAGGGCTCTGCATGCCATCGCAGACGGCAGTGGCCCTGAAGGAAGAAGGGCTGATCTCCACTTTCATTACGGCTGCGCTGCTGAAACCTCTTACAAAACTCCTCAACAAGCACCGGCTCCACGGATGCCCACAGGGGATCCTGCCTGCAAAGGGCCAAGTTCCCATTTCACAAGAGGGAGCAAAGGAAGCGCAATTCTTCAACAGAGCGTTCCCACGCACAGAGGCTACCAGGCCGAGAGACTGAAAACAGAAACATCTAACTCTCCTACTTGTCAAATCTTTCTCTTTAGAACCAACTTCTTCTGAAACACATTTAAAAAAAAAAAAAAGTGGAAACAATATCTCTTACGGATGGGAAGACATCAGTCTGACGCACAGTCATTAATCTTGCAAAGACCAAACATCAGGCAGCTTCACAAACGCACAGCGAGTCTGCAGGATTCTAATGATCAAGGGGAGTGAACCCAAACTGCACTAAGTACTCTCGTGGCCAGGAGGAAGGAAGCAGAAGGCTGTTTTCGGGACAATGCAATAGTTACAGCTTATTTCCTCGTGTGCAGCACGGTTTGCTATGTTTCGTGGCACTTAAGTATTCCACAGTAAATACTGAAAAACCCAGAATTTTTGCATGTGCAAGAGCAATCTCACGTTATCGATACAAAAGTCGCTAAACTACGGGATTATAATACCACTATGTGGGCGCCGGGGCCACAGAGATCGTCAGCACACTCCCCAGCCCGGGGCCCTGGGCGCCAGCCTCAGTCGGACCAGTCGTTCTCGTCCAGCTCCGAGTCATCGTCCGAGTCGCTGTACTCGACGGCGATGCGGCGGGACAGGATGGTGGCCACGTCGTTGCCCACGGGCTCGCGCTTGGCTTCCTGCTCCTGCAGTTCTTGCACCTTCTTCAGCTGAATTCCTGGATACACGGGACACGGCTTAGAACGACACCCCTTGGCTTACCGCTCCAATCACACAGAACGGACAGGGAAGTCTACCCGGCTGCTGTTCTCCCCACTGACACTCTCAGAAAAAGCTTGAGAAATCTGAGGGGAGAAGCTTGGGAAACAGAGTTTCATGAGCAAGAAAAAAGGAATGTGCGAAGTCATAAGGTTCTTTACAGCGGTGCATTGAAATGTAAGAAAGTCAGTTACAATTTCAGCGCACACAAGCACCGTGAAAGAAAACTCCAGGACGGCACAGCCTGACCCGGCAGCCACCGGGCACGAGAGGCTGTTTCAAGGTAGATTTACGGTGGCCGGTGGCCCCCATAGTGGACCGTGTTCCTGGACAGCCTGGGACCCAAAGGCTTGGAAAACAGAGCCAAGCTTCTGGCTAAGCGGGCGAGGTAAGTGAGAAAGCTCAACTTCAACAATTACCGTTGAAAATGGGTATGAGATCGCAATCACCTTACTCTCTTACTTTTGTAAGTAACAAAATGGGATATCTAACAATGTGCTGTGTTATTTCCTTAACCTTTTCTTTCAGAGTAATTTCAGACCTATAAACTAGCCGTAAGACTAGTAGAAAAACGTTCCCATATAACCTACTCAGATTCCCCAACTGGTAACATCTGACCAAATTTATCCTCTTTCGCTCTCATTTACACACACACACATACTTTTTTTCTGGACCATTTGAGAGTTAAGTGGCATATAATGTCCCTTTGCCCCTAAAATACTTCATGTGTCTTTCCTAAAAAAAAAATTGATCAAAATCAGACTAGCAGCAGAGATACAATAGTACCATCTATTCTACGAATTTTATTTAAATTTTGCAAATAGACCTAATATAACAAACGAAAAAAGTTTTCCACCAGGTTTGGGATCCGCCATGGGATCTCACCTGTTACATTACTCGCCACGTTTCATTAACCTCCCTTAGTCTCTGTGTTCTACGACCTTCACGTTTCTGTAGGACGTCCCTCGATGTGGACCCCTCAGAGGTTTCCTCTGACACATCCAGGTTACGGATCCCTCTCATTGGACAAGGCTCACAGGTGTCAAAAAGCAAAACACTGTCCTACCAGGCCCGCAAACGCGTGATCAGTGAGGTATTCTGACTCTGGGACTTTCTTCTTGACAAAATCATCGTGCGTCAGTAACGTCAATGCATACAAGAGCTCCCCGCCCTGATCTGACCAGAGACGCTCCACTTCTTAAGGTTTCGTGCTCTGGGGTTTGGTGTAGGACCTTCACCTGACAAGGGTTTTGCTACTTAAATAAATGTTGAAAATCTACTGGCTTAGTACATCAAACTAAAAATATGAAAAGGCTAAGTAAGTTACATCCTAGGTTTCTAAAAAAACTAAATCACTGACATGAGCTCATTTTCTTTCATTTATACTTTGGCCCTTAGAGTAGAACGCAGAGAAAAAAGATCCAATTAACTAATGATCATTTTTATTATCCGTTTCTGCTCAAGTAAAGCTTTCCTGAATTCAGTGCTTTATCACTGAGCTTACTTTGCACTGAAAAAAAAATGTATCCACTATTAAGAAAAAAGAAAACCAAACAAGGCTCCTTCAACCCTCTTCTACCGGCCCTCTGGGGCAGAGGGGGTCCCTGGAAGCAGACGAGGCTGCAGCCGCCGGGACAGGGGGCAGCGTCCCGGGACGCGCACTCACCCATCCGAATGGCAGCGAGGAGGTCGCTCCGGGCGTCGCTCACGGGCGGCTGCGCAGCCTCCGGCCTCTTTGCCTCGGCTCCCGGCGGGCCGTGCATCGGGGAGGGGGAGAGCGAAGAGCCGGCACCTGGAGGGCCCGGCGGCGGCGGCGGGGGGCCCGGGGGGGGCGGCGCCGTGACCACCAGCCCACCGGAGGGAGGGTGGGTAGGACCCGCGTAGGAGGGGCCGGCGGACGCTGGGAAGGGGGGCTGCGTGGGCATCTGGAGGGGGCTGACGAAGGCAGTCTGTGCGGAAGGGATCATGGGCGGGGGCGGCGGCGGCGGGGGTCCTGAGGGGTTGTAATACTCCATGATCTGTGCCGGGAGCATCCTGGCGGAGACACGAAACAAGAGTCACCAAAGAGCAACCCAGGGTCCCAACCTCGGAGTTCCCGCACGCCTCGGAGAGGGGCCTCCCCGGACAAGACGCACACTGGCAGCTGAATTTACAACACTGCAGGACACGAACATCCACGCTTTGGACCACAGGACCACACAAATCCCTAGGTCGGAATTCAAGAGCATCTACTGACGTGCACCAGAAAGTTAACCACTGAAAACGTAACTTTCTGTGGAACACTGGAACAGCTGACTGCAGAGGTAAGAAGGCAGCACAAATGCATCCTTTGCACGAGGCATCTCAGAAGTGGGGGCTTGAAAACCCATCTTACAAGGGTTCTGTGGCCAATCAGATTGGACACTTCTGTATTTTATATCGCGTCTCCACGGAAATTCCCCAAGCCCATGACGCCCATCAGAACATCCAAAGCTTTGAAAACCCCTCCAGCCGAGAAATCTGCTGAGTTCCGCGTAGCCAAGAGCTTTCCAAACCAGCTGGACCGCAAACCCTCCCTGCCTGATACTTGGGAAGAGCCACAGAACACACTCTGGGGATCCTGACTTAAAGAGAAGCAACCACGGGAGAAAACCTCGGGGAGCTGAGGGACCGACATCCAGAACGTGACCCACGCTGCTCTGGAGTGAAGAAAAACAGTCGATGGGAACACATTTTCAACTTCCCTGGGCGCTGACTCGGAGGGGCTAACTCTTTAAAGGCTGAGGTGGTGCGAAAACCACAGCCTATCAAAACACAGGCGGGGGCTTCAACGAACAAACGCTGAACAGGAGGGTCTTTGTTTAGGTGGTGTTCGAATTTTTCCCCAACGACAGAAAACAAGAGGACCTGGTGGCAGAAGAGTATTTGGGTACCAAGAGGTCCGGGTGACATGTACAAGTGTGGCAAGCGCTGCACTGTATAGCTTTCTCCTTTGAGATACGAGTTCTCTGCGGTTCGCCCGGCATATCAGAGAAACACTGGAGCAGCTGGGACAGGCTCACAAAACCGGCAGCTCATCCTTTGTCAATGCCTTGGCTCAGTCATTCAGACATAAAGGGAACGTGTGTTTGCGAATACAGACACCAACCTGAGGTTTATCTGTAATAAAAAGGGGGAGTAGCATGACACTGCATTTTTTCACACAGGATTTCTCACGACTGACAGTATCCGTATCCGGTCATTCTGGGCTGCATCCTGGCCTCCACAGTGTGATTACTCAGTGAAAATTCTTCCACCACGCACAGCAAGACCCCAGTGCAATGGCAAGGCACGGTCAGAGCCCGGGAGTGGGGAATTACCCGTAGTCGGCGGGAGCCAGGGGCGCGGGGGCCTGCGACACCTCTGCGGCCTGCGGCGGGGGCGGAGGCGGCTTCTGGGGCCGGTTCAGGGCCAGGTGCCTGGCCGAGGCCGACGGGGGCCGGAACTCGTGCTCGGGGGCCTGGGCTGCCGGCCCGCGTGGCGGTGCGTCACCGGCTCCGTGGGAAGGCGTCCCGGGCTGCGGGTGCAGAGAATGGTTGGGGGTGGCAGGATACGAGTAATCCGTGACGTCCGACGCGTGGGACCTGACGGCCAGAACCAGGGGTGGGAGAAAACGACGTAAGTGAAAAAGATTTCCCCTCCCAGGCATCAGCATGTATTTGAATAATAACACGGCCGAGGCACAGAAATCACACGCTTTTTCCCTTTCCCATCAGCTAGATCCAGGCCCACAAGCGACAATGTAATCACGACTTTGGCAGCAAGCGCCAGGGTCACGCGGATTCAGAGCCGCAGCTTTGAAGTGAGTGCATCAGACGGACACGGACGGGCAAGCGGCAGACAGCAGAGCCCCCTCCCTCAACACCGCAGCCGACTCTCTTCTAAGAGAGGCTGCAAGACACACTGTGCTTAGCTTGAAAATGGCATCGGAGACCTAAGATTTTAGTGCAACGAAACTGACAGCATATGATGAGACCTTATCAAACGGCAGACGAACCGGATACATATTAACAGTAAGAACAGAAAAAGAAATCAAGGATGCGATACGGTGAGTCGCGGTTTTCTTAAACAGAAGAAACATATTTAGCCAAAAAGGAGAGGAGGAGTGCGGTGCCACGCGCAGAGGCCCTCTTGCTGTCTCTGAACGCACGGGTGGGAGGGAAACTCTGAAAGGAATGCGCGTCTTGTTTTAGTCAGCAGGGTTCAGGAGGATGCTGGGACCCGGCCGCTGGGGGAGGGGAGGGCTCGGCAACGTCACACGGTGTTAGTCACCCGGGTTACGGGACGCGTGGTCAGTACAGGGGGCACATCCTCTCGTGACGCCGAAGCAGGGGGCTGCTGAGGCTGCGATCCAAGAACAAGCGGAGCGACAAACCCTCTGGGCGTCCTGTCGTCTCCCGAGCTCCCTGCCTGCTGCAGTTTCCTGGCGTCACTCATAAACTCAATGCCCATCTTCCTTCTCTCCCACTCTTCTCTTCTCGTTCTTACTTTTCTCACACTTACTTGCTGGTTTCTGTTAGGATTCAGCTTGTGTCTCTCCCTCTGAAGGAAAGAGGCAAACACACATCGGGTCTTTGGAATTCAGACAGTAGCGTCCCTGGAGCGTCACACCACACAGAAAAGTTCTTTAAATGGCAAAAGATCACTGGCTTTTTTCTTTTTCCTTCCCTAATTACAATATAATAATAACCTGTAACTCACTTTCTTCTCCCCTAAGTGCCCTATGAACTCTAGCTTACAGTGCGCGTGTGCCTGCCTTCTGAACTGTGGCAACCGCTTGCTGGTCAGAGAGTTAAAAATATTTTCAACGGGGGAAGACTCTGACCTGTATTTAGATTTATCTTATTTTAAAAACGTAAATACCTAAAACTCTGGAGTCCTTGACGATGGGTGCTTGGCTCTGTCGGGGGGGCTGCGTCATAGACTGGGCATAACTTTCTAAGGGAAATGGACTCGTCTACAAAACACGGACTGCTGCTGAGGGGATGAGAAGCCAGGAACTGGGAATATTCTGGCACCATTTGGAAAGCTGTCCTGAAAAGCAGCTTGGTGATAAAGGGCCGAAAGGAGGCAATACAAACGGCATAATCGGACGGAGGAAAGGAATGGGCGGTGAAGGTCCGACATCAAGAATTACAGCAGGAGAGCGGGAAGGACAGGGCTCTGACGAAGGGTGGGTGGGAGACGGGACCGGTCACTCGACGGGTCACTGCCCAAGTACAGGGGACACCGGTGGGCTGGAGGAGAGGTGAGGAGGGGGGTGACCTCTGAGAGACAAGGACCCCTACAGGAAGGCAGAAATCAGCCACAGAAGACACGGCACTAGTGTGGGCACGAGCGGGTGGTCCTGAAGCTGCATGAGCGTCAGGAATTATCTGTTACGGGAAAGAGAACTTGGAGGAGTGAAGACAAGATGGAAACAGGAGGAAGTAGGTGTAAGCAGTGGAGACCCAGTGGGAGAATCAAACGAATCCCGCAGGGTTCTGTGGGTGGGAGGGTGGGCAGAGTCGGGCGTCTGCAACACCCAGGACAGGAGGAGGAAAGGGGCGAGGATGGTGGGCAAGGAGGCATCCTGCTTCCGGGTCGCTGGGGAGAGCAGTGGACAGGCACTGCATCAAGTCTCATCCTAAACGTATGCTTAGAATCAATCCATCCCTGACCATCTACAAAGAGAGTAAAACTTATCATCAGTTCATGCAATCAGCTTAAAATATGTAGGTTATATGAACAACTTATACACGTACCAGGATACCTGATACTCAAATTTCCCTCAGTTATCCTGAATAC
This sequence comes from Globicephala melas, assembly GCF_963455315.2. Lineage (NCBI taxonomy): Eukaryota > Metazoa > Chordata > Mammalia > Artiodactyla > Delphinidae > Globicephala > Globicephala melas. The sequence continues at coordinate 4,276,173 of NC_083331.1, read as the reverse complement.
ATCCACTAAAAACCAAGTTTCTAAGTAATACTTAAAACGTGAATACAAGAAGTTAAAAAATCAGAAGATAGAAAACAGAGCAGGATTTCACTTTTGTAAAAAAAAAAAAATTTGCACATTTACAGAAAAATGACCAAAGAAAGAAATACACTAAAATGCAAAAAAAGTGGTTTCTTTGGATAACAGGATTATGAACACTTTAATTTTTTCTATAATTTGCAAACATGGAAAGTTTATCTTATTTCATAATAAGAAAAATAGTGATATGCTTTAGTCAAATAAAAAATAAAAATTTCCAAAATAATTTAAGGGATCAATTGTACACCCAGTATGGCACAATCTAATCTCAGATTCTAGAATAAATATCAATTATTCAACTGAGGGATTAAAAAAAGTCATTTTCCATCTACCTACTGAAATGAAAGGGAATATATGGAGAATTGCAAAGTATATGTTTTGCATGAGTCAACAGTCACAACTAAGTTAGCTGGGAAAAAACAAAACCCAAATGGCCCTCCTGGGACCGATCAAGTTCGAGCACTTCTCCCACCCAAAGAACTATGGGCACAAGTGTGTCATCATTCTTACTTTCCACAGAAATAAACTGACATAAAGATTAAAACTTGAGGCCAGGGCTCAGTTAAAGCTCCAGTAATTCTCTGATAGCTAACCGATCGCAGCTTGTACAGAAAAATGACCTAGACCTGCCTCACAGGCAATGACTGACAGCCCTTGTGGTGTAGGAGCATCTATAGGGCTGTAACCACCAAATATCAAAAGCATCTTCCATCTGTCAGTCTGTGCTAAACGCTGAGGTTAATAAAGACAAACATAAAAAAACCCAAAAACCCAGATCTAACGCAAGGTCCAGGTTGTTGCTGTTTGTGAAACATCCTTGAATCATGTAAGAATTCTCTATTCACATTTTTAAACACTGACGGAAGACTCCAACTTTACAGAAGCAGAAATAGGAAATTAACCGTAAGTTACAATTGACTGGTCAGTTCTTCTCCTTCAGTGAAGCCCTTTTGGGATAAGTGCTGCTTACTGACCACATCTTTCACATCTGCAAGAGAGATTTTTACTTAATTGCTAACAAATTTTTAAAATAAACTTCCACAGAATTCTCCTCCTGCAATTAGAATACATAAGATTAGCGAACTGAAGGAAAAAAATCTTTGTTCATCACTTTTAGAAAAGGTTATCAAAAAGAACAACAGTTATTCCTTGATCACATCAGCTACCACCTACCAATCGGTTCAGATACCAGGTGAAAGGAAAGGCAACATTCTAAGCAAAAGAGGCGGAGAGAGAATTAAATGATTATTAAAATTAAAAGGGTCAGTCATAGGCAGTTACGATGCCCAAATTCAGAATCAATGTTAAAACAGTGCATCTAGGTTAACGGAATGCTCGAGTTAAGCCAGAGAGACAGAAAATCACACAAGTAACCCAACGTCACAGAAAGCTGCTGTGAACTATTACTTCGAAGTCAAAGCATATATACGTTCATTTTTGAGGAAAGTTTGGAAACACACTGTGGGCCAGAGAAGCACAATGCTACCGTGCGTTTCCATTCACAGGGACGCCAAGGCCGGCTCTGCACACACACATGCACACGAACACGCACACGCACACACACCTAGTGTCTGGGGACAGGGATCCCTCGGAAGATGCTCCGTGGTGTACGCTCTGCGACAACCTGGTGTCGGGTCTAAGCTCTTTGTCATACGCCATCATATTCCATTCCTGGCGCCTGTTTCTGGCTTTTCTAACCTTTTTCACCTCCCGGGTTGTGCCATCTATGCGCTTTTGCTCCTGACGTCCGGGAAGGAAGGCAAGCGTGCCGAGACAGAGGGAAGGAAAAGAGCGGGTTAGTGCAGCGGCCCCGGCAGCCACGAGCCTGGTGTGCAGGCAAGGCAGGCCCGTTTCCATCACTCCCGGGTCAAGAACGTTCTAACATGCTTACCCAACTCAGACCCGACCAAAATAACACATACCTAACGATTTAATGTCGACACATCAGAGTTACCGTGCTGCAACTTCAAGAGTCGCTTACCGTCATTTTGGATCAAGGATTCTCACTTCACTAGGATTTAGCTCGTTTTCAATGTACGACACCTTTTAGATCCCTATTACACACATGAAATACCTGCCCACACCAGACAGAGAAATCGTTTCCCACCCCCACACCATTCTGACTTGTTAACGTGCAATCATCTTTCAAAACATAATTTTAAATGCTCCATTTCAGTTTGAAAAGGTTATTGCAGAATATTTAAGCGAACCCTGCAACTAGCTTAACAAAAAAAAAACAAGATAAGAACTTACCTTCCGTCCCGTACAAAGAATCATTCCTGCTCCAGCCCTACTTTGCCAGCAAAAATGTCTTCGATAAATAACTTGGGTCCTACGCAGGTGCTTCTTTAAAGGTGAGGACAGTTACTTCTACATGTGTTTACGTCCCTCCTGCTTCCCCCGTGAGACCTGCTGACCTTTAGGGAGGTGAACTATGCGCCTTTATGTCCTACGCTCCCCTCACGGCACCTCCACGCTCAGTGAACGCGGACTGAATGATCACGTGCAGGTGAGCGATGGTGCTCACTACGTCCCAGCACCTGCCAGGCCCGGACGGTACAAACGGCAAACAAAAGAAGACAAGGATCTGCCCTCATGGAGCTTGAGGTCCAGCGGGGAAGCCCACAGAGTCACACAGGTAAATGCACAATTATGAAATGTGCAACAACACGATTGTATTACACAGAGAACGCTGTCCGGTCTGGAAGTCAGGGAGGGTGCCCGAGAGGCTGGGACGAGCTCTGCAGGGTGAGGAGGCCTGAGTCCTGCAGAGGAGGGGGGCAGACGCACGCAAGAGGCCATGGGACAGCATCTCGCCAGGAGAAGCGACAGAAGGCGAGTGTGAATTCGGGCGAACGGTGGGTAAGACCCTGAAGGCTGTGTAGAAATGTTGTTCTTTATCCCAAGAGCAACGGGAAACCATGAAGACTGAGAGGGGAGGGGCTGGCACGTGAGAGGAGCCCCTGTGCTGGGGACAGAGTCCACGGGGAGAGGCAGGGATGCCGGGCAGAAAGCTGCTCAGGTGTCCAGAAGGAGAGGAGGCCCATGGGAGAGGAGGGGAGCCGTTAGCCCAGGTACCCAGGAGGCTCAAGTGATGTGCTGGCAGACGACGTGAACGTGAAATTCACAGAACACATGCCAAGTGTTAATAAAGACACGGAAAGATGTGCCATTCGTATTTGATTTTTTGGGGGGTGGGGAAGCTCATCAAAAAATAATAATAGTTCATCAGCAGATGAATGGATAAAGAAGATGTGGTACATATATACAATGGAATACTACTCGGTCACAAAAAAGAACGAAATAATGCCATTTGCAGCAACATGGATGGACTTGGAGGGCATTATGCTCAGTGAAATAAGTCGGACAGAGAAAGACAAGTACTGTATGATACACTTATATGTGGAATCTAAAAACTACAACAAACTAATGAACATAACAAAAAAGAAGCAGACTCACAGATATAGAGAACAAACTAGTGGCTACCAGTGGTGGCGGGCACGTAGGGATGGGGGAGGGGGAGGTGCAAACTAGTGGGTGTAGGGCAGGCTCGAGGATGTATGTACAACATGGGGAATAGAGCCAATATTTTGTAGTAACTGTAAATGGAAAGTAACCTTTAAAAGCTGTAGAAAATTTTTTTAAAATTTTTAAATAAATGAAGATAATGCCAGATAATAATAATCATCTTCAGGACTGGAGGAGGCCTGTTAGGAGTATAAGCTGGCTCAGTCCTTAAAGGGTCAGGAGCAATAGGATGGGATCTTTCCAATTTTCAAGTTCACATTGCACTTCTGGGAATTTACTCTGACGAAGTATGTGCACATGAGTACAGGTACCCCCTACAGTGCTGTAACAGCAACAATTTAGAAGCAACCTAAATATTCGTTAATTCGGTAATGGGTAAATAGTTTATGAAGCCTCCGAACTTTGGAATATGACACAACTATTAAAAAGCATGAAGTCCACCTTTATTACGTCACTGTATGTATATGTCTGTGTGTGTGTGTATACAGGTCAATTCTAGGAATAAAAAATACTCTGTGAAGTGTGTACACATGTATTTATGAACGCCCTACAAGGCCGAAAAGTATGCACATGTGTTACCAGAGGGTGGTTATGCCTGGGCAAGGGAGAAACTCACCCCCAAATTTTCTAAACAAATGTGTTTTACTTCAGGGTAGGTGGGGCATTTTACAACTGGCATGTATTGTGTGAACACTTTTAAATCCAAAAGAGAGAACAAAGAAGGGAGACCTCAATGGACTCCAATATACATCTCACTCAAGCGTCACTGTATTACACTAATTGATAACTATCACCCTTACTTTTAAGAGATGTATGCTGACACATTCAGGGATAAGTGTTATATCTGCCACTTTCTTTACAATGGTTTAGTCTCCAATCTACCCATCAACACACACCCGACACACACACACACACACACACACACACACACACACACACACACACACACACACACACCCCAACTATAATAAAATGCTAACCATGAGGCATCTGCATCTCAGCTACGCTGCCTAGGTTAAAATCCTGAGGCTACTGCAAGCTGTTTCCTGCCCCAGGATGATCCTAGCTGCTCCTACCAATACCTGAAAGCCCCTCGGTCTGCCCAGCACGCCTCCGGCATCCCCTCTCATGTACATGCACGCACAGTCGCACACACATTCACTCTGCGGAGCTAACTTCTGCTATCAGTTCTTGCACCTCAGCGAGCAACACCGAGGGGCCTTCCTCAACTCACCACCTCACCTTCTGCACTGTCACCCCACCTGCTGCTGCCACCTCCCCCAAGGCTTCTCCTTCCCAGCACTGTAACTACAGCCTCACAACGACATAATTATTTGCATAACTTAAAAAAAATGTTCTTAGACCATCAAACCAAGGAAATTTAATGTTCAGAAACAATGGATGTCTTATCCCCAAATTTTCTAAACTAATTCTTCCTTCAGATAGAATTGTCTGTTCCAAAGTGAAAGTGACTTTTGGGTTTCTAAAATCCTGCGAAATTAAGGATATCTTGCCTCATTTTCTGTTCCTGTATAAAGCAGATTTGTATTAAAATTTTCAAATTTCTTTCCCTCTTTGAGTTCCAAAGGACAGCATGATTATCTAATGTTTGTTTCCCCCGCTATATTTTCATCTCCATGAGGGGGATAATCCTTTCTTTTTCATCACAGCATTTACAAGCCATTCAAAAAAGAACCGTTATATAAACGAATGAATAAGAAATTCTCATCAGAATTTTATGTCTTTGAGGAATATGGAATGAGACAAAACTGCCAAGGAAATGACAAATAACTTTGAAGACACAGTAACCACACAGAGTAGATTAAGACTAAAGAACAGTGGCAAAAAAGTTAAATATTTTTGTCAAAAGTATCACTGATGCTTCTAGGAAATCCCGGGAGGCCACTTTAAAAGCAGGAGATTTTTAAAGGAGAGTACTCTTAAAAGTACTTGGGGGTTTGCCCTGTTACCATAAAAGAGTTCGGGGATTCAGACCAACAGGCCTTTAAATCTCTGTTCCTTTTCCTTTGGAGAGATTAGTATCTTCTCTTTCTTCACCTGAACACTTTGCAGCTTCTTTGCTTGGATATTTCTCCGCGTGAATACCCAGCAACTCTTCGAAGATTTCCCATTAACTCTCCCCAACCCATCAGCACGAGAAGTGCACACAGATAACCAAGTCTGTGGAATTCTCTCCCAGAATTCGTGGTAACCTCTCATACTTGCAGTCTGCAACCTATTTCCATGTTCCCTTTCCTAAATCCTGTTTTCAAATCTCAAGTTCTCTTCCATCTCGAACTGTCACTCCTACTGGGCCAATACACCTACTAGATGTCTCAGAACCTTCAGGCAGCCAGCCCACAACATGCTAAGCTCTTAATTCACACACCCTAATAGTTGTCAAACAAAGCAGGTGGTCATTTTTTAAAACACAGCTCACATATAAAAGGCTTGGCAAATATCTGCCTTTGGAGAGTTAACTCTGATTTTCAATGGTTGAAGTCTAATTTCTGGGCCCCAAAGGGATAATTTTCAAAACAGAAGTTCCTTAATCTGAGAGTGGGTTTGTCCTCCCAAGAGCGTTTGCAGTACAGATGTCTCTCAACCTTCCAACTTGCAATTCTCCTGCCTACGACCACCCCACCAAAGGGAATCTCATTTTTAGTAAATACTACCCTCCTCCAAGTGTGCAGATCACACACGCTTTTCAATCCAATATGAACCTCTCACCACGGTCTTAATTACAGTTAGGTGACAACCCAACAATTAATAATGTTAAAAAGACCAAAGCAGAAAATTCTAACTGATACGGAATGTTGACTACTTTACGAAATTTGAAGAGCAAGAGAAAAGTTATAAACCACAGTTACGAACAAAACTGTATTTATTAAAGCAAGTATTAGAGAACAAATCAACAGTATTTATTGAAAACAGTATTACTGTGTTAGACTGAATGGTATCTTCATGTGACAAATGCAACCTCTAAAACAACTTCACGAAATTCAACATCTCAACTGTTTAAAGAATTTACTGATTTTAAACTTCTAATTTCTAAGGGAGAATCCCATTTATACGCACGTTTCCCATACTAGAATTATTTACCTTTTGACGTCTTTTCTCTTTCCTTTTGTCTTCTGTGTCCTGTAGCATTTTTTCTTTCCAGAGGTCAAAGAAATAGGAAGGATCAGTATAGAACTTCAGCCCGTCCTTTTTATCATCTCTATAAACCAATGTATTACAAGTCGGGGGGGAGAAAAGGTCGTTAGAGAGTTTCATACGGGGTAAACATTAATGTTAATTCTAAATCATGAGATGATAACATCTACGTGAGGAATTTGAACTGTCCTTATACACTGTTAAGTCTCCCAATTTTCCTTATTTGGAAAAATGTGTGAACATGCAAGAACAGCACTTTTTTTCTAGAATAATGAAGTAAAAACTACTCTTGCAAATTTAGATTTCGGTACAGCAAAGTGCTGCCCAAATCACAATATGGCTCGTAAACAGCAACATTTAGTTCTACAGTTATTTCAAGGTATGTTCTGTTTATTCCAATGGGGGCCACACACACAGATGGATTCTTAGTATATATGTACATTCACTTCTACTCTGGAGCGACAATGTTATTAGGATAAAAATTAGCAAGTACTCTGTGCTTTTCTCTTAATCAGGTTTGCCCAATGTCTACAATTCAATTAGGAAAGGAGCAAAAGGTTCATGGTGTATAAATGTAACTAGGATAAAAAGTGATGACCTAGATATTTTTTTAAATGGAAGTAACCGACAAAGAAAATTCACTTGTAGCCATTTCATTGTCAAGAACTGCTACAATTACTATATTCTAAAAAATACTTCAAGTCTTTTTTTAGAAAATTTATTTATTTATTTTGAGCTGCATTGGGTCTTCGTTGCTGTGCACGGGCTTCTCACTGCGGTAGCTTCTCTTTGTTGCAGAGCACCGGCTCTAGGCACACGGGCTTCAGTAGTTGTGGCTCACGGACTCAGTTGCTCCACGGCATGTGCAATCTTCCCGGACCAGGGCTCGAACCCGTGTCCCCTGCATTGGCAGGTGGATTCTTAACCACTGTGCCACCAGGGAAGCCCCAAGTCTTTATATAAGTTATTCATTTATCATAAAGCCAATAAGAATGCAGCCAATATGAATCCACAGTTGTAATATAAATCAATAGACAGCAAAGCTCAAAATAATCATGATAAGGAGGGAACACTCTATTTATTCTACTAATGCTTTAAAAAGTATCTGGCCTGTATATTACCTTCAAGAGAAGGCAAAACATTTACATTTAAAATTAGCATGTCAGGGACTCCCCTGGTGGCGCAGTGGTTGGGAATCCGCCTGCCAATGCAGGGGACACAGGTTCGATCCCTGGTCTGGGAGGATTCCACATGCCGTGGAGCACCTGAGCCCATGTGCCACAACTACTGAGCCTGCGCTCTAGAGCCCGTGAGTCACAACTACTGAGCCCATGTGCTGCAACTACTGAAGCCCGTGTGCCTAGAGCCCGTGTTCCGCAACAAGAGAAGCCACCGCAATGAGAAGCCCGCGCACCGCAGCGAAGAGCAGCCCCTGCTCGCCACAACGAAGACCCAATGCAGCCCAAAATGAATTTATTTTTAAAAATTAGCATTTCAATTAGTCATTTAAGGCATACAGAGAAAGAAAAAAAAAATCAGAGAAATGAGTATAGAAAAGAGTTTGTAGCCACACAGTCAAAGAAAGTGACATGAATTACTCAAGGAAACCTGGTCTTGAAGTTCCTGCTATGCCGTGTTCTGTAAGCTTCTCAGCATCAAATAAAGAGACCCAGGCTTTCATGAGGGTCATCTGGTAGCTCTGTCTTAAAGTCGCTAACAAATCAGCACAATTCACTCTGTACTTTAAACTTTAATTACTTAAAATCCTTTCTTTTCCAAATTTCCTAAGTGAGAAGCAACCTGCACTATTGAGATTTTATTAATAACATGATTGTGAAAAATATAAATTATTTCCCTAAGATACTAGGCCTTCAATACAGGTGAAGACAGAAAAACTGAGCAGGAACTTGCTGCAATTTTAAGACGTATAAAATGCACCTTCTTTTTTTCAAAAATGGAGCTAATACTTAATGGAATAAATATGTTTAATAACTTAAGCAAATGTTAACCTTGACATCAGAATATAAGCAGAAATGTCCTATGTTTATCGCAACTAAACATTCGATTTTTCAGTCACATTGTACATCTCATATTTAAGACTGCATTGTGACTGTGTCATATTTAAGTCCAAATGCAAAAGTTTATGTGCTTTCTTACCCCAAACATTTCTGTATTAATAAAAAGTAGATTTGAGCTGGCACTACTATTCTTAAATACTATTAAAAAGTCAAAGACATTTTTCTTTTCCATAAAACTGAGTAAACACACAATAATATAATATATAAAGGTCGATTCATTTTTTATGCAATTAAACATTTTAAATCACCACAAATATTTAATCATGATCTTGAATAATCAAACACAAGTGGTTCATTGAATTTTCTGGGTTTCTTTTTTCCTTTAGAACAAAGTATTTACTGAGGTTTCTTAGGAAAATTTTACTACGTTCTCATGGCTCTGGGCTAATAAGTAAAACTGAAATTGTCCCAGAAAAATGTCTATTGAACAAAAGCAAAGTCACAAGTTAAAACGTTAGGCTTACAATACCACTATTCATCTACATCTTTAAGTGAGTGCGCTAAAACCTCCAGAAAAGTGTGCTTGTTTCATATAAAAATGTGGTACCCTGGTCCTCTCCCATCACGGTTTCCGTGGAATCTCTATTACATTTTTTGGAGAATCTTTCTGTCCATGCTGAAAGACAGGGATGCAGTCTGAATTACTGCTTTACTAGCAGAGCCACAACAAAGCACAGCTCCAAACGTCTCCTTTTGGACCCTGCGAAAGGATAGTTAATTCAGACCCAAAAAACCTCTGGGCACTCCCTGAGAAGGGCCACTGGGCCCAGGAGGACAATAATGGACGTGAAGGACACAGTGATTTCAGGAAGGCCTCTGCAGGGGTACTACCCAGCAGAGCTAATCCTGGGGGACCGTAGGGACCCCACCACCAGCCTGACTGAGCTCATCAGAAGCTGGACCAGTGAGCTCGACAGTGGGGTGAAAAGACAGGGAAGTACATGAAATGGGAAAGAACACACGGATGTGGCCGGCGGGAGGAGAGGAGTTCTAAAGGGCATTTTTAGTTAGTTTCTTAATATTCATTTTTTGCACATTTTCTCTTCTTTTTCCTGGAAGTCTGGTCCTAATAATGTGTCCTACCACTTCACACAGAAGGTTAATTTCTTGACTATATATTCACTCTTAGAAACCTCTAATGCTGTAGAACATGTTTTTCTGAATTCAGTAACAAACGTCTGCAGGGCTGAAATGCTGAGACAGGTGTTTTGCTGCATTAGAAGTGAATTATGCAGTTCCTTTAAACTTGCTTTTGCATGCGAGGAACACCACAATCCCACAGGGTTATTACATAATGTGCCCACTTCTGCTCTAGATATCTGCGTTTAAAAGCGAACATGAGCGCTCCCACTTCTCTTGGTAAACTTATTTATATTTTGAAAGACTCAGACTTTAGCAATTCTGTAAGTAACTAATTTCACTGTGGCTGACACCGCAATTATCATTCTCAAAGTCTGAAAAGATATTTTCACCGCACTGCTCGCCTCTCTCAACTCATTTACGCTGAAAAGGCTCTGGGGATACACAAGGCCGTACCTGTACGGTGTAAGGATATTCAGAGGAGGCGGTTTATCACTCTGGTTGTAAATGTCAGCAACAGGATTGGGAATGCTGTTCTTTGAAACCACCTGCTGGTCTTGGACTGTGGAACTTTTGAAAGCTTTTTTCATGTTGATATCCTGTAGTGACACTATGTAGAGAAAAGTCCAAGTCGGGTTATATGGAAATATTTTAGAAACAAGTATAATTTGACTCACAATCATAAACATCTCCTAGAACAGCCAAATAATGTCTTTTATTGTTCACTTAAAACCATGCTTAAATAGTACATGCATCCTCTCCCTCTGATAAACAGTCATCTCTCTAAGTCGCGCCTTTCCTTCTTCTGTAGCGATATAATGATTTCATTGAACCTAATATTAGAGCGTCATTCTTTACTTAAATAGCATTTCTCAGAAACCACACAGGAATAGAGTTATGAGTATAACAGGAATGTAAACACAATACCCCTGGGTATCTTAGGGGGGAAAATCACTCAAACAGTTAATACCAGTTTAATTACAATACATGTGGGAAATACTTCTGCAAAAAACACACAAATGGAAAAACTGCATTAAATTTTTCTGACACTAACATTAAAGAGAGGGCAAAGCTTTTCAACCTACCTGTAGTCCTAGAAATTAAGCAGCATGATACGAATCTACACTAAGGAATGAGAGAACCAGGCTAAGTATCCTCGTTTCCTGAGTTTGTACAACATGTTACATCTCAGGTTTCAACTCATCTGACCTCCACACAGACTTTTTGAGGTGGGTAAACTGTTGCATTAACCCACTGGACCAATGAAGCTGACGGTCAGGGGTGTTAAATGACCTCTCCAAGGTCACCCGCAGAACAGTGGCAGGCCCAAGGAGAGCACAGATCTCCTAACTCGGCCGAGGGATTTTTCTACAGCTACATCCACGGCAAGGAAAGTAATAAGGTAAAATCTTGATTGGCAAGAAATTTTAAGGATATGAGATATGCTGTGGAATCTCATGAGATTTAACCTACAGACTAACCTTCTCCAGTGTAAGGTTTATCACAGGCGTTACAACTGCAAGAACCAACAAAAAACTGAAGACAAATATTTTTTAAAAAAATACTTGTGATACCATTTGAAAAGTGAATGATTAATTTAAAATGTTAAAAATTTCTTATCTGAATAGACCAAGCAGCTATTCAAATTTTTATTTTTTAAAATAAGAGATAAATTTTAAAAATCAGATTAAAAAGAGCACAGCTTCCGCTTGCTACTTATTGTTCGAAGAGTCAGTAAGAAATGCTCGTAACAGATATTAAATATCAATGTTCTACATTTCTGTTAAATTTTTAGTTTGCTAATTTAATTCTGACCTTTGAAAAAGATCTGAACATGAGAAAACATGTTTTTCTTAAATGATGAGGGATGAATTCCATAAACAACTATATTAAAAAAAAGAAAACCTTCTTATTACTACTACTATTAAAGGCCTAGTAGAAAAATCAGATGCTAGGATTGTTTTAATGTAACAAGAGAAATTGTAAGTACCCTTACATAAAGGTAAAAATAACTTTTCAAAGTAAATATAAAATGGCATATCTTGATTTGGGGGACAGATTTTTTCCAGTCTAATTTCAGTCTTTTGTTCAAAAGAGACAGCAAGTGGAAAAATTTTAAAAGGAATTGTTGAATATTCATTTTGTTGAAACTACCCCAATTTCAGGGTATGACCACCAATTAACTACACAGCGCCTGTCAACACTAACTTTGTTTTAAAACCCTGAAGCCTAGAGGCCTTCAGTAAATGTTATTTCTGGGTAGTTAACCCAGCAGGATCAGCGGCATGACTTAGAAGCCTCGGCCCTAAGGAGAGCAGCAGGTGATAGCTCACCCTCCCCCTTAGCTGGACAGAGTCTGTGATTTTTAGGTAAGAAATTATCTTTACTACCAATAACTACCAATGACGTCCATGAGGACTTCTAATACCGAATGCATTCAAAGAGTCCTTTAAAACAAATACTACATGTGTAGTTTATTTAAAAAGAGAGTGTGGGGCTTCCCTGGTGGCGCAGTGGTTGACAGTCCGCCTGCCGATGCAGGGGACGCAGGTTCGTGCCCCGGTCCGGGAAGATCCCACATGCCGCGGAGCGGCTGGGCCCGTGGGCCATGGCCGCTGAGCCTGCGCATCCGGAGCCTGTGCTCCGCAGCGGGAGAGGCCACAACAGTGAGAGGCCTGCGTACCAACCAAAAAAAAAAAAAGAGAGTGTGGCACACAAGGCTGACAAGATAGGACTCTCTTAATTACTAATTAACCCCATTGTTGTGGGTTTTCCCCCTCATCGTTCTTCTAGAAAAAGACAAGATGAAATAACAGCATACGACCCCAAGGAAGAAGCAGGAATTACCCTGCGATTAACCACTCCTGTCCCGTCCGCATCATTTCCAGCTCACAGCTCTCAGGCAGTTACCTACCCTCTTCCACTGTTGAGTCCAGCTGGGTGACTTTGACAGCAAGGCGATCGATTCTGTCTTGAAGAGAATTTGCTCGGATGTAGAAGTTGTTGGCCTCATTAAACAACTCACCAAATATGTCTTCAGCATGTTTGCCTGGAGAAGGAACGCACGGGAAAGGCCACCTGGTCAGAACCCACATTCTCACCCAAGCCAAACTCCAATCTCAACACGTGGGGTTTTGTGCAAATGATCACAAAAATGAAGTATCACAGTCAAAGGCCTGTAGAATTTTTCAAATTTATTAGGCATGTTCCACATATCTGAGACTGACCCAAAGTTGTAGAATTTTAAAATGCCCCAAAATGGTATAGAATTTTTACTTGATTGTTCCATGAGCTATTCCACCAGTTGCTTTCCATTAAGTTTCTTTAGAAAAAACTACTCTCTCATTTTGCAGGCTGCATGTATAAACATCTCAGGACCTACGGTTTCCCTTTACTTCCCAAGGTAATTCGGTAAATCATGTTGTTTTCTAAACTTAGGATTTTACCTCATTCACAATCGGAAATGTTAGACATCTTATATGGCGCCGACAACTTTCCAATGGCATTAACGTCTTCTAATTCATATTTCAAAATCTAGGTATACAGTGCTGACTCTGGCCCTCCCTAAAAGTCGACATGTTGAATCCTGAGTTACATTTTTCTCTGTGGATCACCTCTTCATGCTTGTGAGTTTTAGACATACTTCCCAATTTTTCTTAAAGTGTAATTAATAACATTTCTGAAAGTTTAACAAGCAAGATAGGAATCAGTACCTTACGATGAATTTCCAAATCCGAACGCTATCCCTTTATTCTCTCAACAATCATTTAGTAACTACCTACTTGAGTGTACAAGGCATGCCTGCATCCTCTCTCCCCGGACAGAGATACCACTATTTTTTTTTTTAACTAGATTTCATTTTTTAGACAGTTTTAGGTTCACTGAAAAACTGGGCAGAAAGCAGAGAGTTCCCACGTAACACCTGCCCCCCACACACACAGCCTCCCCTGCTATCAGCACCCTGCACCAGATGGCACGTGTTATAACTGATGAACACACACTGACATGCCATTATCACCCCAAGTCCACGGTCTACATTAGGCTTCACTCTGGTGTAGGACATCCTATGGACTTTGACATGTATATACAATGAGGGGGATCCACCACTGTAGTTATCATACAGAGTAGTTTCACTGCCCTAAACATCCTCTGTGCCCCAGCTGTTTACCCCACCCCATCTTGGCAACCACTGATCTTGCTTTTACTGTCTCCATAGTTTTGCCTTTTCCAGAATGTCACAGGATTGAAGTCATATAGTAGAGAGCCTTTTCAGACTGGCTTCTATCACCTAGTGATATGCACTTAAGGTCCCTCCGTGCCTTTTCATGGCCTGATAACTCATTTCTTGCTGTCACTGGATAACATCCCATTGTCTAAAAGTAACACAGTTTTATTTATCCATTTACCTACTGAAGGACATCCTGGCTGCTTCCAGTGTTTGGTGATTATGAATAAGCATTTGGGTGCGGCTTTCCGTGTGCATCTAAGTTTTCGACTCACTTGGGTAAATACCAAGGAGCATGACTACTAGATTCTACGGTACGAGTATGTTTAGGTCTTTAAGAAACAGCTAAACAGTCTTTCGAAGCGGCTGCACTCCCACCGGCAATGAACAAGAGTTCCTGTTGCTCCACGCCCTTGCCAGCACTTGGTGGTGTCAGTGTTTTGCATTTTTGCCATTCTAATAGGTGTGTAGTGATATCTCGTTTTAATTTGCACTTCCCCGATGACATATGATGTGGAGCATCTTTTCATGTGCCTGTTTGCCATCTGTACACCTTCTCTGGTGAGGGGTCTGTTCAATAAAAAGCCTGCACACAAATTACATATGTTTTAAATACTGCAACTAGACGTGGCACCAGAGTTAACGTTTGTTTGCTGCCTTGTCAACTCTTTCCTGAGCAGACCTGTGCATCTAATGACCTCATAAACATCTCCACATGGATGTCCTGTAAGACTCTCAACGCCAGCACAAGTTCTCATAGGAACTCGTGTCCACCTTAACTCAAACGTGCACCCCCACGTGGAAAGGCACGGACCACCCCGAAAGAAGCCCAAGCGAGAACACAGTCCTCCGGGACAGCTCCCTCCCTCCACGGCCACTGACACCAAACCTCGGCCCCTTACGCCCCCAGCCCCTCGGCTCTGGCCCTCCTTGTTTCTCGCCCAAATTACATCAACAGCTTTGTTCTTCTGCCTCCAGACTGACCTTCCGCCCTCAAATCCCTGCGGCACGCTGCTACTGCGCCGACCCTGCACGGCTCCCAGCAGCCTAACGCCACCCCTGAGGCTCTCAGCAGGACACGGGGGGCCCTGTGCACCTCCGCGCTGCCCCTTTTCTGGGCTCCAGAAGAACGCACTGGCGAAACCTGCCCCACTTGCTCACAGACCCTGTTAGTCCCTCCTCAGGTTCGAACCCGTGCACTGTCACCTCGCTCAGAAGACGCTGAAGGCCAGTGACGGCCCAGAAGGTTCTACGTGGTCCGGCTCATCTGCCTCGCTGGCCCATCCCCTGCTTTCCTCTCCCTCCCACGCCCCACGCGGGCCACACTGGCCCCTGCTGACGCTCAGCTGCGCCGGCCACGCCCGCTCCTCCCCAGGCTCACATCTCCTGTCCCTCCTGCCTGGGCCACTGCTGCCATCCAGGTCTCGACCCAAGGTCACCTTCTAAGGGAGGTCTCCTCCAGCCACTACATCTAAATGACCATCGCCTCCCGCCCACTCTCACAGACGTAAACAAACACACAGGCAGCCCGTCCCTGCCGGGCTGTATTTTTCTCCCGAGCACTTACCACCACGTAGTAAGTTACACACCCGTACTTATTCATCCCGTTTCCTGCCTGGCTCCTGCCACTAGGACATACGATCCGGAGAGGAGGTCTCTCCTCGGTCTGTGCGCTGCTGTTTCAGTCGCCAAGGTCTAGGGCGTGCCTGGCTCATCACAGGTGCTCAAAAAGAGTTTTGAATAAACGAATAAAAATGCATACACTTAAAATCAATCCTTCCAGATGCAGACTGGGGTCTGTGAGATCAGAGGCCCCTCTCTGTGTTCGCAAATACAGTAAGTCTGTTACATACGAACCTTCAAGTTGTGAAATTACAAAGACCCGAACATGCGTTCCCAGGTCCAGTCGTGTAAGTTAGTTCGCGTGTCTGGCGTACATGGTCACGTGCGTGCGTCCTCTACATGTGGCTGTGCTTTTGTGTGCTTTACTGTGCAGTACGGTATAGAGCACAGCAGTACAGTCCCTTTATTTCAAGCCCAGGACATCCAGAAGCAAGTGTAGAAGCAGCAATGATGTGGCTGGTACTACTGTACTTTTCAAGGTGCTGTACTGTAAGATTAAAAATGTTTTATTGTTTGTGTTTGTTTTTTATGTATTATTTGTGTGAAAAGTATTATAAACCTATTACAGTACAGCACTATATAGCCAACTGTGTTAGCTGGGTACCCAGGTTTTGTTGGCCTTATGAACAAATTGGACTTACGAACGCACTCTCAGAACAGGACTTGTTCACATGTCAGGGACTTACTGTACCCAAAGGACGCCTCAGTCACAGGACGCATCACATGCCCCTATTCTTGTCTTTATTGACGGAAGTTCTTTAAGGGTGTGAGCCATGCCTTATCTGCATTGCTTCTCTGCATTGTCTGTGCTGAGCCTGTGCTCACTATCTCTTGAATAAAAACACATAACCTGTACCAGTGTTTTCTTGTTAACAAGGACACAGCCAATAAAGGCTCCCTGCTCATGTAAGTTTGGGAAATGCTGGACTAGAAGGATTAAACATGTATTTATGCCTCAGGGCATCTTAAAATCTTTAATACACTCGTGTGTGTTAGGATTCTGCAGAAGCCCCTAGCACACCCTGTTTTCAAACTGACTGGGCCTGGAAACACCAGTAACACCTTTCAGAAATACTGTTTTCTGAAGCCCATTTGGGAAAATGCCTGCCCGTGCACCGGGATGACCTGTAGACAGAGCACCGTGTTCCGAATGCTTTACATCCAGGTCTAGGAGTTGTTTATTTGGAATGCCAGACACAGTCAAAATGGAACCAACTGATTTTTGTTTTTCTACTTGCCCATTCATGGTTAGAAAAAAAAAAAATTCCAGTGCAACTCCAGAAGAACCCTTTTCCCTTCAACTCTGCAGAAATCTAACTAATAGGGACAGCATATACCAGCAAGAACACAGGCATATACAGCACAACCTCTTGCAGAAGAGACATCAGTGTTCTCAAAGCACAGCAAGCGCTGCTGAGAAGCACACTCTGCGAGATGCTAAATGAGCTGAAAAGGGCCAATAACACGGGCCCTTTACCTTCCATGCTTAACCGTACTTGAAAAGAACACACAACTGCTGCCATACTCCCACTGGAAGTTCTCAATTTATAAAAAGAAACAGAAATTAAAGACTTGCATACTTAATCCCTTCCAGCTGCTGAAAGCTGACGAGTGACTGAAGAGAAGGAAATGGAAGAACTATATTTTCCGATGAACAAAAATAAAGTGTTGCAATTACAGCATTCCGTTTTGCAAACTGCAACTTATTCGAAAAGCTTAATTGTACTCACTCTTCCAGTGGCAAGTCCAATAATAGCTACACTAAAATAATTCTGAATTGAATTAAAGACCACACAGAGGTAAGCACCATTTATTCATTCTTTTCTGACAAAGGATCCATTTACAGATTTATTGGCACCACCACGAGCTTACGTCCAAGTGTGTCAGGTCGCGAAGTGCGCCTCCCAACTGCCAAGGCATCAAAATTATGTGCGGATTTTCTGTTGTATTTAGGATTTTCGGGGAACAATCAGTGTGTCTGTGAGAGTCCTTTCTGCGGAACAAGGCACCAGTCATAATGAGGTCCTTCAGAAATTTTAATCCGTACACCTAGCACCTTGATCTTGGGTTCGTCACGATTTTGGCTTTCCATTTTCCACTAAAAGGAACGAGGCTCCTTGAAAAAATGACGGATTCTAGGGATGATGGTGAAAAAGTACAAGATGTGCTTAGAATATCTTGGTGTGCTTTTCAAAAAAAGCAAAGAAGTATTCAGAGAGTGGTGGGGACATGTCAAAAGGACACAGGAGCCAGCATGAAAGGGTCCCACTGGCCAAGTCTGGGAAAATGTGAGTACTAAGACAAATAATCAAGATGACGGCTTATAATCCACGGAATAAGAGTCCATGAGTCCAGACTGTTGTAAATAAACGAATGAATGAATAACAGGCAAAGAAGTGAAAGCACTTACATCAGAACTCCAACTAGTAAACGCAGAAGAAATTAGGGAATGACAAAAATCACCATTCTGTGACCCCCCCCAATAATAAGTGCTTTGGCCAAGGACCATCCGTGGATGCTAAGACTACTGGGTAGAACTGGGACAGAACATGGTCTCAAAGTGTCTCCCCACAAGATACTTACTAATTACATAGGGGATAAAACTTTACAGTACAGGAACCCACAGACAAAATGTTAACCAAGCAATCAGAGTTCACAGGGGCAGTTACGGGACAAGCCAGTAACGTGAGCTTCCAGATAGAATGCCCTGAGTAGGAGGTGTCAACCCTCTGTGACAGTCGTGAGAACATCTTAAATCTAGTCATGAGGGAGCATCAGAAGACAGACCAAGGAATGGTCCATAAAACCATGGCTGGTTCCCCTTAAAATGTCAAGATGTCAAGTCATAAAAGTCAAGACAGACTGAGGAACTGCTCCAGATTAAAGGAGAAAGATAGAAATAGATACATGTTTGTATATATAAGAACTATATATGTATGTGTATGCATGTATGTACACACAGACACAGGAGGGGACAGAGGAGGAGAAAGCAGGACAGGAGGAAAAGAGAGGAATTTCTGAGAAAAAGAAAAGATGAGGTAAAATAATATGTGGGTGAAAGTTTGAGAATTCTTCATTCTCTTTTTGACCTCTTTGTAAGTCTGAAATCATTTCAAAATTAAAAATTAAAAAATAGGGCTTCCCTGGCGGCGCAGTGGTTGAGAGTCCGCCTGCCGATGCAAGGGACACGGGTTCGTGCCCTGGTCCGGGGAGGATCCCACGTGCCGCGGAGCGGCTGGGCCCGTGAGCCATGGCCGCTGAGCCTGCGCGTCCGGAGCCTGTGCTCCGCAACGGGAGAGGCCACAACAGTGAGAGGCCCACGTACCGCAAAAAAAAATAAATAAATAAATTTATTACTGTGTCTGTAATAAAGTCCAACTGCTTCTGAATTCCATGAAATAATGCCATAATTATTGGGCCCTACGTTATTTTTTTTTCCTTTTTAAAGTTTCACTTTTTTCCTACTATGAAAGTAATCCATGCTCACAAGAAATGTAGAAAATATGGAAACGTAAACAATAGGAAAAACAGCCCAAAGTCCAACCTAAGGCAGCAACTTCTCACACTCATTTCTTTTGTCTTTGTTGTATTTATAAGTATGTATAAAAGTTAAACAAACAAACAAACAAAACAGGGTTTCCCTGGTGGCGCAGTGGTTGAGAGTCCGCCTGCCGATGCAGGGGACACGGGTTCGTGCCCCGGTCCGGGAAGATCCCACATGCCGCGGAGCGGCTGGGCCCGTGAGCCATGGCTGCTGAGCCTGCGCGTCCGGAGCCTGTGCTCCGCAACGGGAGAGGCCACAATGGTGAGAGGCCCGCGTACCAAAAACAAAAACAAAAACGTAGCATACAGCCTGATTCTCTGAAATGTCTTTGTGGGTATATAAAAGCAACACAAGCTCATGGAAGAAAATTTGCAAAACTCAGAGAACAATAAAAAGTAAAAAATGTCATGCATAGTTAACCACAGTGAACTTTTTCGTACACTTGTTTACAACACCCTTTCTAAGCATTTTATAAGAACTAAGACAACAGATGCTGATTGTTATGCATTTTCAGCTTATTCAGCAAATATGTATCAAACACCCACTGTGTACCAGGCACTATGCTAGTCACTTGAAGAAATACAGCAATGAACACAGCTTTTATTATATGCAGACAATACCACACAGACCATAAATAAACACACAATCCATCACATGACAAGTGGTATGAAGAAAACAAAACTGCAAGAGAATATGGTAGGAAGTGGGTGACACTCAGGTGGTCACAAAAGGCCTCTCTGAGG
Source organism: Globicephala melas (assembly GCF_963455315.2). NCBI lineage: Eukaryota > Metazoa > Chordata > Mammalia > Artiodactyla > Delphinidae > Globicephala > Globicephala melas. Next base: position 4,256,118 of record NC_083331.1, on the reverse strand, counting down.
AGGTGACGTTTGGGCGGACGGTGGCTGGAGGTGAGGGGGCACCTTCCAGGCAGAGACAGGCTGCAGGTGAGGACAGCGTTCAGGGAGGAGGGCGAGTGGCGGAGGAGGACGGAGAAAGGGATGTCCTTCCCTCGCGGTGGGGGGAACCAGAGTGGGGCGGGCAGGTCCCACAGGGCCCCCGTACAGCAGGGCTGGGGCAGCTGGGACCAGAACTGCGGCAACAGAGGTAGGAGCAGGTGTGCGGATTCAGAACACACTGTGAAGATGCAGGAAGAGAGAAGGGAAAGACCACGGCAGCCGGAAGAGCAGAGCCCCCACCTGCTAAGATACATGGGGGGGAAGAGAGAAGAAAATCATTATTTCGGTTTGATCACGTTGCACGTGAGATGCTTCCGGAAGCAGCTGTACACACAAGTTTGAGGTCTGGGGAGAGGTCGTACGTTTGGAAGCCGTCAGCGTGAAGGTGGTATTCGGGCCACGGCGGGTGAGGTGGCCTGGGAACCGGGAGCGGGGGAGGGCTTGTGGCCACACCCTGGGGCCCAACGATGCAGAAGGGCTCGTGAGGCGAGAGACACCCTGAGGGTGCTGGCCCGAGGCAGGTACGGAAGCCCTCCAGGACGGGGAGGGAGTTATCAGGGGTCAAACGGTGCTCAGGCATCAGGCCACACGCCTGAGACTGAGCACGGGACTTAGCAACGTGGGTGTCACTGTGGGTGACCCTGACAAGCACAGTCTCAGGAAAAGATGCGACAGAACTTCAGTGGGGACAAGAGACAAGCGGGGGTAGGGTAAAGGCAGGAGTGGTTCTTTCAAGGAAGCTTGCTGTGAAGGGAGCAAGAAATGGGGCGACGGGGAGAGGATGACCTGAGCGTGATTTCTCAGTGTGTTAACATTCAGTAGGAATGATGCGGACGGGGGTGGGGTGGAGGACACGGGAAAGATGGAGCGTAACCCAGTCCTGGAGTGAGTCCTGGGGTCAGCACTGTAGAGCAGGGGGGGCAGGGCGCCGGTGCACAGGCAGGTCGGAGGGCTGACCTGGCAGGAGGGGGCTGTTTGGTTCTCCCCTGAATGCTCTTATTGTCCCAGGGAAATAAGCAAACCACCAGCTCAGAGTTTGGGGTGGAAAGAGAAGATGTGACACAGGCACCTCCGGGCGGGGAAAACTAACGAGCGAAGGAATTTCAGCAGGACTGCCAGGCAACCGAGTGTTCACCTGAGGAACGCTCGTGATTTGACATCTCTCTTCTTTCCTGATACAAGCATTTAAAGGTACAAATTTCCCCCTAAGCACCTCTTTACGTTAATCTCACAAATACACTGGGGATTCTGTGTGTTCATTACCCACACAGTTAGAGACAGTTTGCAATTTCCTTTTTGATTTCTTCTTTGACCCAAGGAGTTATTTAGAAGCTATTGCTTGGTTTTCCAATATGTGAGAAGTATCTAAAAAGGTTATTGTAATTATTTCCTCATTAACACCACACTCTTTATGGTATCAGTCCTTTCAAATGTATTATTCTCTGGCTAAGCATATGTCCCACCTCGAGGAACATTCCATGTGGACGGAACATTAGAAGAACGTGTATTCTACAGGTGGGCGTTTAGTGTTCTGTAAAGCTCCATCAGGTCAGATTGGGGGGGAGTGTTGTGCAAAACTTCTGTATCCTGGTGAGTTGTGATTCTCAGAATCTGTCTGTCTTTCCAAATTTGGGGGCAGCGGTTTGTCCTGTGACCTCAGTTCTCTGAAGGATCTAAGAGAAGCTGGTGGATTTCGGTTTGTTGAGCTCTTTTCCTGTTATGCAGGTGGGAGTGGCTTCTAAGTTCCTGAAACGCCGGGCTGGAGTCATCTGTGGATCCTGTTGCTACTAACCTCTCTTTCTCTTAATTATGAGTCATGCTTTTCTCCTTTCCCATGTGTCTCCTATTTTAATTTTTTGCTGGACAACGTGTGTAAAAGACTAGTCAAGAATGAAGTAGACAGGGCTTCCCTGGTGGCGCAGTGGTTGAGAGTCCGCCTGCTAATGCAGGGGACACGGGTTCGAGCCCTGGTCTGGGAGGATCCAATATGCCGCAGAGCAACTGGGCCCGTGAGCCACAACTACTGAGCCTGCGTGTCTGGAGCCTGTGCTCCGCAACAAGAGAGGCCGCGATAGTCAGAGGCCCGTGCACCACGATGAAGAGTGGTCCCCGCTTGCCACAACTAGAGAAAGCCCTTGCACAGAAACGAAGACCCAACACAGCAAAAATAAATAAATAAATTACTGAACTCCTACCCCCAACATCTTCTTTAAAAAAAAAAAAAAAAGAATGAAGTAGACAACATTTACTCCTATGAAAGGTGCTATGTCGAGGAGGAACACGACTCAACTCAGGACGCTGGTAATCACAATCGTGGACCTGAGAGGGGAGTGATCATGGTTAGGACAACTTTAGAAAACAACATTAAAATCCTTGAAAATCTTCCCTCAAAGTTTTTAGATGATAATAACAGTGTAAATCACAACCATCAGGAAGACACCTGTAAGTCACTGAAGACACGTTACCATAAGCCTATGAACTCACGAAATGGAAAGAATACCGATGACAAAAGCAGAGAGGTTTGACGGCAGACTTGACTGAACATTCGGACGTGGCTAGCTCTCCACCTGTGCTCTGGACAATTAGTCTACACTTAAATCCTGCTATGTCGCAACCTGTCCAGGGCAAGAAGTGAGAAACGGCCCCCTCGTCGTTTCTTCTGTGAAGGAAGTGTTTCCGATGTTCCAGGTGGGGCGGTAAGTGCTTGGATTCCCAACAGTCCTGCCTTTGTGGGGGACTCTCATTATACTCACCTCCAGTTCTACGGCTGACGGAGTTGTGCCTTATACTTTCCTAAGTACACATTTCTCTTACCTCTCTTCACTGGCTTCCTATTTTCATCCACAAGTAATGCAAATACTTATCTCAGATTGAAGCAGTAAACTTTAAAAAATTCGTGCTGTTTCCTCCAGTCAGCTCTGTCCACTACATTCACACGTTTCCTCTTAAAGTACCTCAACCCAGCCTTAACCTGCATGGAAATGAACTTATGACCTATTTCTTGCATATACTGTGTTTACATCTTCCCTTTCACTTCAAAAATCCCATTTGGCTAAGACCATCCAAGAAATCTATTCAGTGCATGCCTTCAAAATACTTAAATCTCTATTCTAACTAGAACTGCACTTGGTATAATCAATTAATACAACCCTGAATTTCAGATCCAATTACATAAAGCAGATGTATTATACTGCAAGCCCTCAAGGAAGCATTTTTATGACGATTTGGCATTTGGTTTGATACGAGACATAATACATACCATAAGGAGTAGCAATAAAAAAAATAATCACTAATTAAAATCTGAGAAGAAAACAAAATTTCTTTCTCATTTATACAAGTACTCAATATAGAAATTAATAGAAAATAGATTTTGTAATAACTTTTTTCAGAGACTCACATTTAAAATTAATGGAGTCTCAAAATTTTAGACCATTTGTAAGAACGATCCTAGCTCTTTGTGAGGAAGTTTGATGACCTATAAGATGTAAGAAATCTTAAAAAAAAAAAAAAAAAAGTGCCAAAAAAGACTAGTGCCTCCCTGACAAAGAAACATACAGTTATGTCCAACAGCAAGATAATGGTTAATGATACTGTATCAATATAACACAGTAACCTCTAGCTATTAAAAATGTGTCTTAGAAGACTCAACAAAGATGTTTACTATATACAAGTGAGTATAGGCTACAAAACCGTATGTGTGAGGTATCATTTTTATAATGATATATACAAAGCATTATCAATGATTTCCTGATTAATAAAAAAATTGTAATTTTTTTCCTTTGTGTTGTCCTGTGCTAAGTTCTCTATATGATCTTATTAGTATCATCAAATATAACCAAAAACTTTGGGGCAGGGGAGGCACCTAAGGTCTAACTCTTTTCCTTGTGACATACTCTTAAGAAAGGAAAGGGAAGACAGCTATAATCACAAGAACGAAGTGAAAGAAGTGGAAACCAGCCTGGGAGGTATTGAAGTGGATTTGCGTCATCCTTGGTACAAATGCCCTATTTCCTTTTTAAAGCAAATTATATTAAAATTACATTATAATATCAGTAGGAATTTGATTGCAAGACACTGTAATTTTTTTTTTTTTTTTTGCGGTACGCGGGCCTCTCACTGCTGTAGGCTCTCCCGTTGCGGAGCACAGGCTCCGACGCGCAGGCTCAGCGTCCATGGCTCACGGGCACAGCCGCTCCGCGGCATGTGGGATCTTCCCGGACCAGGGCACGAACCCGTGTCCCCTGCATCGGCAGGCAGACTCTCAACCACTGTGCCACCAGGGAAGCCCAAGACACTGTAATTTTAATTGAGCAACTAGCTGATAAGAACAAGAGCACTCAGATAATTAATCAAGGAAAACGATGAAAAAGCACTCCTGATTTAATGTTAATTGCTACACTAAACTGTCATTATTTGAAGAAAAAAATATCAATATTCCATTACTGGAAAACCAAGTGACACACTAATTTTTTTTCAATGAAGTAGAGTTGACTTACAATATTATTTTAGCTTCAGGTATAGAGTATAGTGATTCAGTATTTTTACAGATTATATACTCCATTAAAAGTTATTACAAGATAATGGCTGTAATTCCCTGTGCTGTACAATATATCCTTGTTGCATGTCTATTTTATACCTAGCAGTATGTATCTCTTAATCCCATACCCCTATCTTGCCCCTCCCAGTGGTTACCCCACTGGTAACCACTAGCTTGTTTTCTATATCTGTGAGTCTCTGTTTTGCTAGATACATTCATTTATTTTTTCGATTCCACATATAAGTGATATACAGTATCTTTTTCTGACTGATTATTTCACTAAGTATAATGTTCTCTAGGTCCATCCATATTGCTGCAAATGGCCGAATTTCATTCTTTTTTATGGCTGAGTAATATTCTACTGTATATATGTACCACATCTTCTTTATCCATTCCTCTGTCAATGGACATTTAGGTTGCTTCCATGTCTTGGCTGTAGTGAATAGTGCTGCTATGAACACTGGGGTGCATGTATGTTTTCAAGTTAGTGTTTTCATTTTTTCTGGATATAAACCCAGGAGTGGAAGTGCTGGGTCATATGGTAATTCTATTTTTAGTTTTTTGAGGAACCTCCATACTGTTTTCCATAGTGAATTCACCAATTTATTGATACATTCCCACCAACAGTGTACATATCCTCACTGACATTTGTTATTTGCAGACTTTTTGATGATGGTCATTCTGGTAAGTGTGAGGTGATATCTTGTTTTGATTTGCATTTCTCTAATAATTAGAAAAGCTGGATATATCACCCTCCCAGACTTCAGACTATACTACAAAGCTACAGTAATCAAAACTGCCTGGTACCAGCACAAAAATAAACACACAGATCAATGGAACAGAATAAACAGCTCAGAAATAAACCTACACACTTATGGTCAGTTAATCTACAACAAAGGAGGCAAGAATATACAATGCAGAGAAGACAGTCTCTTCAACAAGTGGTGCTGGGAAAACTGGACAGCTGCATGTAAAAGAATGAGATTAGAACATTTCCTCACACCATATACAAAAATAAACTCAAAATGGATTAAAGACCTAATTGTAAGATGTGAAACCATAAAACTCCTAGAAGAGAACATAGGCAGAACACTCTTTGACATAAATCACAGCCATTTTTTTCATCTGTCTCCTAAGGCAAAAGAAGCAAAAGCAAAAATAAACAAATGGGACCTAATTAAACTTAAAAGCTTTTGCACAGCAAAAGAAACCACTGACAAAATGAAGAGACAATCTATGGAGTGAGAGAAAATATTTACAAATGATATGACTGACAAGGGATTATTATCCAAAATATACAGACAGCTCACACAACTCAATATCAAAACAACCAACCAACCCAATCAAAAAATGGGCAGAAGACCAGAACAGACATTTTTCCATAAAAGACATACAGATGGCCAACAGGCCAAGTAACACACTATTAAGCAAAACCACTTTAAAAAGTGGCTTTCCTTCTCCCTCCCACTCCCCTCCCCACACCGTCACTCATATTAGAAGTTAGTAACACTCAAAGGAAAAAAATCTGAAAACTACTAAACACTAATTTTTTATTTTATTGGACAAAGCTTTGAAAGCTTTTGATACTTATTCTCTAATTATAAGGCTGTTCAAGTTACAAATTTCCTCTTCCTCATTTCTATGACTGTTCTTATACTCAATACCAATAGGCAACATTTTTTCATTGAAAAGAAACAATTCCCTGAAAAGCCTGGGAAATATCTAGTTCTGACAAAATTTCTGGCCCTTTAAAGTCAAGTGTCTAGTTTGGATGTAGTGGGAGCACTGTAACCGGTAAAAACCTAAAGATTTCCCCAAAGTTACGTAGAGTCACTGGGGCTTCAAAGGCCTATCTGGTACCAGGACCAGGTTCTCTTGTTTGATGTAAAGTTATTTAAACCTTCATGATGACCCTGAACTGTTCCCCCATAGATGTGATGAGAATCAGAACGATCTGGTGAATCGGGCCCTCAATTGCTAGTCTTCCTTTTTGGAAAAGACCAAAGAAACTCCTTCTGGCCCCTTGGTCTGTTCTTCCTTCCTTAGACCGACTAGAGAATTAGTTACTCTGGATTACGGCAGGAGGACAAGTCTGCTGCTCAGGCAGGTATGACCGCTCTAGGATCAAGGCAAATCCCTAAAGTTCCCCTTGGGATTCCCCCAAGACGGCCTTTGTAGACAAAGTCTAGCCTCCCTCTGTATCACTTATAGGAAGTTCAGATGACTGTACATCACCTGTCCTAATCTGGGAGTGGAGGCGCTGGGGCAGGGTGGGCAGGAGCCTACTGAATGACGGTCAGAAACTCAAAGGAATAAAAAAATAGACTCTGTTTTGACTTTATCTTGAAAATTCATCCTCAGTAATAGACGAATTTTAATATGACAGACTCATACTTTCCTAAAACTTCACTTTAAAAATAACTGATGAATGATTAGAAAATTAGAAAACAACACAAAAACTCTACTCAGTGCTCTGTGGTGACCTAAGTGGGAAGGAAATCCAAAAGGAGGGGATATATGTGTATGTATGGCTGATTCACTTTGCTGTACAGCAGAAAGTAACACAGCATTGTAAAGCCACTATACTCCAATAAAAATTTTAAAAAAGAAATCTATTTATGTCCAGGAAAAAAAGGAAAAAAACATTGTTTTATTGATTTATAAACATTCTTTTAAATTCTTATTTTCCTTAACAATTTTAGATCATAAAAATTTTTTTGCATATACCTTTTCTCATCTCCTGTATTTCCACTCAGTGGGAAGAAAAACCTACAAAAACTAAAGATTCACCCAAAATGTAGACGCCACTCATCATGTGCGAGAGTTTATGGCAGGTCATAATTGCATGTTGCCTATTGTATGACCATATTGACGTCAATTATATATGCTTTTGTAACTTCTAAGTGGGGGCCCAGTTGACTTTATTTGCTGTAGGCTGCACCTAGAGGAGCACCAAGTGAATAAACAGGAAAAAATAAATCACTGGTTATCAGTAATTTGCTGCTCCACCACCAATAAACAACCATCCTAGTTTTCTGAAGTTACACCCTTGGTTCTCACGCCCCCGTCCTCCCTGGGCGGCGAGCACGGGGCACCTGGGCACCTGTGAGGGTCTGCCGTGAACCGGCCACGCGGCTCCTTGACTGGGCGCGGGGCCATCAGTGCAACCCTCCTGCCTCGCCGGCCTGGGGCCTCGCTTGTGCCCAGTGCCTGTTTCTCTCCCTGCGCCCTCCTGCCTTTCTTCGTCCGCTGGCTTCCTCTAGCTCCTTGAGGCCTCCCTCTAGCTCCTTGAGGCCTCCCTCCACCCCCCGCAATAACCACGCAGGCCTGCGATGGCCACCGGGACCTCTCGGTCCTGGGCCACACCCCAGCGGTAGATCCCACGATAAACGAGCACACGCGCTGTGTCTTAGTTCAAACTTCCCGACAGAACATGACTGGCCCAGACAGGCTTTTCGATCCAGACACGCAGCATCTGACTTCGTAGGTCACCCCGATCACGATCCCTGCAGTGATTCCTAGCATCTTCTGTTCAAGCTCCCCCAGTGATTCTAGCAGAGAATCAGGGCTGAAGCAGGCTGACTGGGGTTGGACTGTGCTTGAGGCCAGGACCCATGCCTGGTCCACTCACGAGGCTAGAGCAGGATGTGTGTACAAAGTGTCACCACGGCTCCAGTGGTGCACTGTTTCCTACTGCTGCTGTAACGAATTTTCACAACTTCAGTGGATTAAAACAACACAAAATTACCATCTTACAGCTCTGGAGATCAGACGTGTGAAATGTTACCACGGGGCTGAAATCCAGGCGCTGGCAGAGCTCTGTTCCCTTGGAGGCCCCAGGGGAAGGTCCAGTTCCCAGCCTTTTGCAATGTACAGAGGCCACCTGCACTCCTTGGCTTGTGGCCTCTTTTCCTTTCTTCGGACCAGCAACGGTTGATGGATCCTTCTCACATCCTATCACTCTGACACTCCTTCCTCCCACTTAAAAGAGCCCCGGGATTACATGGGGCCACCAGACAGCCCAGGATAACCTCCTTCTCGTGAGGTGAGCTGACGAGCAGCCTTAATCCTCCCCTTGCCCGGTCACACAGCACATCTGCGGGTTCCCAGGGTGAGGATGCAGACATCCTCAGAGGGGCTGTGATCATTCTGCCTACACACGGACTCTACAGAACAAAACGTACCCTGCGGGTAGTTTCACTTAGAAGAGACTGTGGCCAGGCAGGCACCTCTGATGTAACCCTGCGCACGAGGCATGGTGTGATTATTAAAACCTCAACAGTTCATGTTGGTTTTCATCACTTAGACCTTATGCCAATAGACGTTTCAGCCATAAGAAAACAAGAGACTGAAAAAACATTCTCGTGGAGATATATGAATGCACACAGAAATACTTTCACCCTTCAATAATTCACAAGGTATCCTCCTGTAATTATACGAATTTATACATTTTGCCAACCACCACTACCAAAAATCAATTATAATTAGTTCAGATTCCAGAAGAAATCTATTTTGAAGCACATTTTAAGCAATTTCCAAATTACTTTTGTTTAGCCAATGATTATAGACATAATATATCAAAAATATACCAATAATGATGCGCTACAATTCTTCTAAAGAAAAAAAAACTCATCCATAGTGTTTCTTCTCCAAAACAAATAAAAGCACTTGAGTTGTTTTTAAAACCACTCTCCCCGGCTTGACGCGGCCAGGATGTGAAATTTCATGGAGGATTTTCTCATTATTAACAGAGGTTCTGAAAATTTAACTGTGAAAACCTGTCATCCAAAATGCAGTGTGAACCATCTAAACTGAAAAGGAGTGGGACGAAGTGAGAAAATAAGATCACGACGTAAATGTAAAAGTTAGGGAGAAAGACTGCAACTTCAAAAAGCTCTGAAGGAAAAGCATTTTCATGCATATGTGAGTCTTAAGAAATAGAATATTTCTTGGGTATTTCATATTCATGTTCAAAATTAGAGTAACAGGAAGTCCTCTCTTCCTTACGCTTGTGTTTGCTTATATTTCTATAATCTGTGTATGCAATGTGTACATGGCACTGCGTACGTGTAACCATCAGCTCATCTGCTGACCTCAATCTGGAAGTCAACACCTGCATTTTAACCTTCAGTAGGTTAAAATCAGCAAGTCTCACTAGCTTGGGGCTTTGATTCTTTGATTCATTTGGAATATTATTCAATCAACAAACATGTATTGAGCCTCTATTCTAACGCCGGGCATATCACAGGTGTGACCTAGTTTTCAATTCGTTACACTGAAAAATAATTAGTCCTGTCCAAGTTTAATGCATAATTCACATTTTTGAAAATGCCAATTATTTTATCCTCATTTTTAATAAGCTTTTAAAAATGAACACTACTTTAAATCTACACGTTTGGTGGTACCTAGTGACTTGTGAACTGGTCAATGCTAACTTCGTAACATGAAGCTGGTAGCAACAGACCAGTGAGGGGGCCACAGCTGATTGCATGCTGGGAAATTCAAGAGGGAGGGAGGGAGGCTCTCTCCTTCAAAGCTGCAGGCCTCTTCTCTGGACAATCACATAACTACTGAATTGAAATCAATTTGCTAGTTTGTTGAACTATGTCACTGGTAATCAGAAGAAAGGAGTCCCGAGGCAGGACACTCACTCAGACTGCTCAGCTGACGTATGATGGCGGCCAGGGTGCTGTTGGTCACACACTCGAGTTCACTGGGGATGCCCTCGGGCAGGGCTCCCCGGCACAAGTGCCGGGGTTCGATGTTCCTCTTCACTAAAGGCATGGCTCACAATCTGAAAATTAAAAAGACAGTTTTAAAAGCTCATATTCACGTTTTAACAAGCCTAGAGTTTCAACTCCCTGGAAAACTGACTCTTTTCCAGGAATCTGCATTATCCTGTCATTTCTATGTGAGAGAATCGGCTCAATATGCAACAGATGTTGAATTCCTTACGTGAATGCCATAGACTTCAGAGATATATGGACAGCACAATCCCACTTTTATAGAAAAGGGATGCACGCGAGATTTCCAGTGAAGCGTTAGCGACTGAATACATGCATTCTTACCCTCCCCCACTCCGCTAAAATGACGAGAGAGAGGAAAGGCACAAGCCCACACGTACTAAGAGAGGAAAGGACACAACAGCCCAAAACCACAGGCAGCGCTTACAGACTAGGACACAGGAAAGGCCGAACCTGGGCTGCCAAGGAGGGAGCAGGACGGAGCCCACCTACCTGGGCGAAGGGTCACCAGACACTCAGGAAAGCCTTCCCCGTTATCCTGGGAATTCAATCCACTTCTCTCCTCAAAAAGTACGTTATACATCCAATGACATCTCAACGTTTTGTTTAAGGAGGTATATAGAATTTCAAGCCTACCACCTATACAAATCTACTGCCCCCTACAGCAGGAGAAAACCCAGTGACTGGGACACACTGTCACCCTGACAGGGCGCCCACAAGGCCCAATTCACAGGAGCAGCACCAGAAAAGCCAAGGAGCCTGGTGGCGTCTGAGCAATTCTCGCTACGTGAGACAAATAATACCCTGTTCAAGGCACTGTTGCTGGGTGTTCTGTTACTGAATTAAATTTATTCCCAACTGGTACAACGGCTCACCTCAAGAAGCCGGAACTAGCGAGGCACACGGTAAATCTTTCTTTCCTTCCTCCCTTCTCCATTACCTCTGTTCACGCATCCCATAAACACCTGCTGAGCACTGACCCGACACCAGGCAGTGTGCAAGGTGACGAGGACCCCGTGGTGAGTGAGACAGACAAGGCCCCTTCCCGCCCCCCCGGGGAAGTGAGACATCGGTCCAACCGCCCAGGTCAGTGGACTCAGGCTATGAAACCCCCTGGGGGACCCTGGGCAGCCTCTCTGTGGACGTGACTGCTGAGCTGAAATCAGAAGGGTGGACAGGGGCTATCTCACAGGGCTCTAGCAGAGGGCGAAAGGTGGGGGCAGCTGTAGAGGAAAAGTTCTGCTCAACTGGCCAGTGTTTTTATCGACTATTTCCGCCTCTTGTCCATTAAGGGGCTGGTTGAGCACACCGACCACATCTTCCAACCCAAATACTACTTCATCCACCGACCTAGGTGCACAGCCTGTGGTACATCACTTCACCCCTCCATGCCTTCCTTTCCTCCCCACAAAACGGGGACAACGGGACCTACCTCACGGAGTGAGGACTTAATGCGTTATTACATAATAAACCACTTAGAACAGGGCCTGGCATATAGGGACACTCAAACAATGTGACTAATTATATTAATTTTATCATACCTCATATGTTGTTATGATGTTAATTCTGACTCTGATTATAACAATAAAAAAGGAACAGTTCACTGGTTGAAAATAAGGCTGAACCACAGAAGACGGATAACAATATCTACATTAAAATTATGTCTAAGAACATATATACACTACTATGTATAAAACAGGTAACTAATAAGAACCTGCTGTATAGCACAGGGAACTCTACTTCACTTTGCTGTCCAGCAGAAACTAACACAACACTGTAAAACAACTATGCCTCAACTTAAAAAAAAGGAAGGTAGAACTGCACGTAATCTCAACAGTCGTGGACCCATCAAACACTGAGCACCGACTGTGTACCGGCCCGATGCTGACGTCTGACACCTTCATAAATTCAAGTGGGAGACTGAGAGGTACCAAAGGAGAAGGGCCTGGAATTATCTAGAAACTGGAAGAAGTGAGGAGAAGCCCCCGACCCTTTCAACTGAAAGCCTGTGGGCCTCCTTCCGTGCAGACACTGCGGTGTCCACTGGGCAGGGTGGGTTTAACAGGCCTCATGATGCTCTCACTGGCCTTCCAAGGCCATCCCATTCCCCACTCCCATCCAGAGCATCAGACTGGGATGTCCCAAAGCCACATCACTGATGGGAGGATATCTGAGTCCTATTTGGGGGACTAGTTTGGGGAAGTCGGGCACCCAGAGGAACTGTTAGAGTCTGGTTCATCTCAGTGATGTCAGCCATACTTCTACATCCGTTCCTAAAATTGTTTTTCTTCATGTACACATACGCTGACATTAGGAAGACATGGGCACTGTCTCCCACCCCGTCCTTAAACATCTCATGATTATTAAGAATAAGAAAGGGACCAGGTGGTGACGAGAGAACCTTTATATGCATAAAGATAAACTAAAAATCTCCCAGAGTGCCAGAAAAAAGAAATGATGTCAAGGAAGAGGTACACATCCAAGGAAAGCGTGTTAAACTATGAAAATTCTAGATATACTAGTCTCTAGTCAAACGTGTAGCTATGATTTATGCCATTTCTTCCTGGGAGAATCAATTAGAGCAAGAGGCTGGTAACTAGTCATAATAAACTAGAAAATCTCCTAAGGAAAAAAAGAAAAATCATTAACAAACTTAATAAAAGCATAAAGTATAGGAAAGAAAAATACTGAGAACCAATCAGCAGAGACTGGAGAACTAGAAGGCAATTAGGCAACAGCAACTACCAGGTACATAAAGAGGCGGCGAGCACTGCGGGGGCGGGGCGGGGGTCGAGCTTCTACAGACGCAGGTGAGCAAGGGATGCGGATGGGACCGCAAGGCTCTGAACCCACCTGCTCAGGACGCTGCTCAGTGAGAACGGCCCACGTGTGAACTAGCTCTCGAGTAAGTTCTCACAAGAGGGTTGTACAAGGGCTTGGGGTAGACATGAGCTCGGAGCTGAGCGCCGACTGTGTATATAACATTCTCTTCCACGTGCATTTGTATTTATTCAAGATGGAATGTCCCTCCTTCCGCATATTTTTCGACCTCTGACAGCCCCAAAACTTGCCAGTCTGACACCCCCCGGCCCACCACCCGTATTTCTTTGGATCCGCCGTCGTTCAGATACACAAAATCCTAACTACACACGCACCCCGCAGACGTCCCCCCTGCACGTGCAAAGCAGGCCAAGCGGTCATCACGTCCCCCTCCTTCCCTGACTGGGTGGCTCTCCGACGTCAGATGTGCCGTCACGTCGTCGTCCTGGCGAATCTGGAGCTAACACTGCCGTTTCCCACAAGCCGTCCTGAAAACCACACCAGCCTTTTCGGAGCCTCCCCTGCCCTGCCGCCCTGCCCCGCCCCCGCTGAAGTCCTTCACGTTTACACCTGAGACACCCGCTCCGGCATCGGTGAGCTGCCTGGAGCCTCCGTGTGTCCCTAACAGACGTGCTGAAGGCGCCCACGCGAACACTCGCCTGTGATGCTATCAGGGCACAAAGGAGAAGAGCTTAAGTCTCTGCAGGGGCATTCACCACATCTTGTCTTTTCTGGATTCTCATGCTTCGACACCTGAGCCCAGGCTCAGCCTGCAGGGGCTGCCCCTCCCGGGACCGGCCAAATCCTGAACTCGCCTCACCCATCCAGCCCACCAGCACAGGGCCCTCGCCACCACCTCCACTGCTCCCAGCAGGCCACCTTCCACCTGCCCTAATCACCCGGGCGCCAGACACCAGGGGTGACCTCACACCCCAGAGCCCCTGAGATTATTCAAATGAGCTGCTCCTAAACCCGCTCACCCTGCCTCACCCGTGCCTCCGAGAAAATCCACAGTACAGGCTCCTTCCCCTGATCCCCCCCCACTCCCTCTGCCTCCGACGGCCCTGGTGCTTCCCCGTGGGGCCCCCGCCCCTGGGAGCGACTCACTCTCTTGTCAGTGGCAGTTGTCTCTGGATCCACTGGCTTCACTACACCTCGTGTTTCCTATTAACACACCATATTCTAAACAGTGAGAGGTCTGAGAAGGATTCAGAAGAGGCTGCGTTGTCAGACGCTCACACAGCTCCCCGCTTACTGTCCCCAGCACCCCGCAGAGCCGGTGTGCCTGCACTGGGCCAGCACAGACGGCGTCTCTCCCCGCAGGGCAGACCGTAAACTGCCCAGATTTCGGGGCTGAGTCTATCGACTCTGTTCCCCACAAAGCCCTTCACAGCCCACACCATGGCTCGAGCACCCCAATGATGCCTGCTGACCTCGTGCCCATATACATACACACGCATATGTCTATCTGCCCCTCCCTGGGCACCTGGCCTATTGTTCAGTATTTCAGCTCTAATTAATCCCAGCCTTCACTTCTCACTGTCATTATACCTAGATGTGGGGTTCCCGCACCTGTCTAAATACACAAGACAACAGAGAGAGAGGACATGCTGCCGTCTGTATAATTTTAGAAGAAGGGTTGCATTTCACAGATCCTTTTGAAAGTTCTAATCACCCAGCAATGACTTTTATGGCTTTCCTGTCAGTGTGAAGTACTCTAACAGATGTATTTTTTCCCAGACAGCCTTTATCTGACACGAATCCAGTTTTGAATAAATGGAAGCGCAAGGAAGAGGTAAAGAAGAAAATGTTGAGTCAATCGATTCTCTTGAAAACGCTTTGCAGTTACAGAAACAGACATGGAATGAGCGAATCCACCCAGTCACCAGCAAACAACTTCCATGCGCTTCACCAGCCCATCCCTGGAACATCCCAACCATGCTTCAAAGCCACCCTACGTGCTAAGAAAAAAATCTAACACTGCTAACCAAATGCTCAAGGACTATCCGAGGTAGCATGAGGTTTACTGCTAAGCCTGCAGTTTGTCCAACTTTTCTGGGAAATGTCTCAGTTTACAGACACAACCTGGTTCACGCAACTGTGGACTAGATTCCAAGGCACAACCAAAACCAGGCCAGGGTCCCTCCCCAGGAACCTGGAAGTGGGACCACGATGTCCAGATCAGTTGCTGCTCTTTGGAGCAGCAGAGATGGAGAACTCTTCACCACTTGAGAGGGAGGCTGACGGTCAGTCAGCAGCAAGAAATGAGAATGGGACAGCTGAGGGGAACCAGCAAAGACCAAACAGTGACGGGGCTCCCAGTGGCTCTGCCCAGGCTCCTGCAGACCTCAGCCAACCAGGACGGAACCTTCTCCTACACACCCACCCCGGGGTCGGACGTGCATCACGCAGGATGCCTCTTCCAGCCTCCTCTCCTCTTTTCACACAGGCACATCCCCCATCAAACTTTTGCAGATGGGATCCCATAAGGACACAGAATAATATAAGCGGACATTAGACTTTGATTTTTGTGTCACCTTTTCAAAATAACCCCGAGTCAGTGTGTACTAATTACACCTTCTGCGGGTTCCTTACAGGCCGTATGGAGGCTCGCGTGAAAACGTGTGCTGGGCAACAACATGTAAGATACTAATGATCTTATTACTTTAATATTAATATCACGTTCATTACTGAAATAAGATACTTAATATTTCCCATCCAATTTTGCTTATTGTACAATTAACCTAAACCTGAATTTTTCCTGTAATTTTACTCATTATGCAACTAAATGTCTGCAAACTGGCATTTAACTTCTCCAAGTAGTACTCTTGTGATTAAAGTCAAAGGATTAAAG
Organism: Globicephala melas; assembly: GCF_963455315.2. Lineage (NCBI taxonomy): Eukaryota > Metazoa > Chordata > Mammalia > Artiodactyla > Delphinidae > Globicephala > Globicephala melas. The sequence goes on along the minus strand of NC_083331.1, from coordinate 4,240,085 downwards.
AATTTCAGAACCATATCAATGTGTTTTCTACTTTCAAACTTTCCTATCTTCCAATAACGTATTTCACCTCTTTTTAGAATTCCATAAACTGAAACTCTTCCGTTTTCCTACAGCATCATTAATTGGAATGCTTCTTTTTCTTAAAAAAAATTATAGAAGCAATTCCACAGATGTTTAAAATAGTAAGAAGTTCTCAGAATGTCCCTTTCCACAGCCATTCCTGTCCATGTGAACCATCTGGAAGATCTCTTTCGGGCGAGCAGTCGACTTAGTAATACAAACACAATGAGTGGGTTTTTCCAGATATCCCACTGCTGGTGGTTTTCAGTTGAATTTCATTGTGTTCAGAGGACAGGCTTTGTCTGACTTTAACTCCCTTACATTTGCTGAGAATTGTTTTATGGCCCAGAAACCCACGATTGTGATCATTCCCCAGTTTATATTATGATTGTAGAAAGGGTTGATTGGATGCAGAGTGACTTAAAGAAAGTGCACTAAGTCCTTATTACATATTTAAAACTATATTACTGATAGCCCTGTCTGAGTGTATAAAACTGACAAAACTGTGATGGATTTCTGCCTCCACCCTGCAGCCATAGAGACTTCCTGAGGCTGGAGAACACGCACAGCTCAGGAACCTGACGGTGCTAATGATGCTTTCTTTTCTGCTCCCGACGTGCTGGTAACCTCTGCTCCGACTGCCACAGGCCTGGCAGTTACAGCGCAGCACGTAGCAGAGGAAATCACGCGCCCAGACTCTCCTGCACACAGCAGACTACACGTGTGCCTACTGCACATGTCTGGATTTTTAACCACATTGACTTGTATGTAGGAGTTGTGTCCTCAGAAAAAACGTGATCCCAGCACATGTGGCCCCATCCCTGCACCCACACAGAGCCAGTCCTCTGATTCCCACCATATTTCCCGCTGTGCCCCCTTTACTGTGAGGGGCAAGGACCGTGTCCGCTCCTCCCTGGCTTTACGGGACCCCGCCTGCCTGCTGACATTCCCCGGAAGGTACCCCCAACGCCGTCACATTCCCGCAGCCAGAGGAAGAGCCTGGGCCTCCTCAGCGCCCACCCTGTTCTGTGGTCTTCTAGAGCGACACTGCCTCACCTCTTTTACGTGAGCTTCAGAGGCAAGTCGTGATGAAGTCGGGGGGCGAAGTGGGGGAAAGACTGCATAAGTGTAACAGTTGTGTTTCACTGGGATAAATGTCTAGGCTTTGTTACTAGAACATGGTCTGTAGGCTCCTGCATGATGAGGGACAGAAAGGCGCAGAGGAACCGGAGGCCCTGGGTTCCAGGCCCAGTTCTGCCACCAGCACTGCGTGACCCTGTGCAGGTTTCTTAACCAAGGTGGGCCTCGGTTTCCTCCTCCGAAAAAACAGATTTGCTCTCACAGGGCCCCCGAGGGCTGGCGCGCTTTCTTTCCTTCCAGTTAGATATACAGCTGGCTTCCAGAAATATCCACATTGGATTCAAACTGTGCTCCAAACACCTTGTGCATTTTTATTATACTTTAGCCAATGGAAATACAAAGAATAAACATCAAAAATAAGACAAAATCCCTTTCCTGGAGGAAGTAATGGTTCAGTGAGAGAGGCAGGCATATCAATAAAGTTACAATCCAGGGTGACAAGCACTAGTTTAAGGTATTTCTCATACCTGGGAAATTAAAACACAACTGGAGGGCTTCCCTGGTGGCGCAGTGGTTGACAGTCCGCCTGCCGATGCAGGGGACGCGGGTTCGTGCCCCGGTCCGGGAAGATCTCACATGCCGCGGAGCAGCTGGGCCCGTGAGCCATGGCCGCTGAGCCTGCGCGTCCGGAGCCTGTGCTCCGCAACGGGAGAGGCCACAGCAGTGAGAGGCCCGCGTACCACACAAAAAAAAAACAAAACACACAACTGGAAAGACTCCACTGGGGGATGGGGAGGTCACACCGCTTCACCGACCCTGCAGCGCACGCTCGGCACACGGAGGCTACTCAGGAAACATCAGGTGGCGGAGGAATGCAGTTCGTTTCCAAGGGTTGGAAAGTATCATCTCGTTTTTGCTCAACAGCCTCAACAAGTAAATAATAAGTACCCCAGGGGAAAAAAGCAGATGTATGTCTGTGGAATAACATAGTGATATGAAACCCCTGTCAAGTGCTTATTTTTGGAGGACGCTCAGAGATAAGAAACGGTCGCTTGTCTTTTATGGGCTACAAAACATCACCTGGACATTTTTTCAGGTGGACGCTAACATCTGGTTCTAACTGAAAAGGCAGAGAGTAGAGGTCGAGGCTGAGATTCCTCTGCACCAGCGTGTTCACCACTGGCTCCTGTCTTGTTTTTGTCTGCTGTAGAAAGAAACCTCAAGGCCAGAAAAAGTGAAGAAAATAACCTACCACGAGTGGGATATGGAGAAGCAAGTGGTGAAGAGCATCCAGTAAGTGAAGAACAATCCGCGGTCTCTGCCCCGTCCTCCTCTCCTGGGCATCACGGGGGTGGCCATGGGGCTCAAGAAAGCTTCTCTTCTAGAACCTTCCACCAGTTATCTGCGTATCTATATTGAAATTGACTTTTAAGCTCTGTTATGTCCTTCTTTAGTTTGGACTGGTTTTTTTTTTCAATTTAAAGTGATGAAATAAAATTATTTTTAAGGCAGAACAAGAAAATGTTTAAACATAAAATTTTCTCTGCCATTTGAGCCACTACCCTCCCCCCCTCTTTAGTGTGCACTTTGCATCTGTATCACACATTATATTAACTGGATCCCCTTAAAGACACAGGAATGCCTGCTCACCCAAAAAAAGCAACTTCCTACTGGTGCCAGTGATGCAATGACTTAGGAATAACACTCCTTTCTCAATCCTGCAAGAGGTCACCGTGACCCACGACTCGCCTTGTTGGGCTCACAAACTGCCAATATGTTCCTCTGATGTATGACTCTTTGTCTCAAAAACTTACATAACATGTGCTTTGACCTCCGATGAGCAGAGTCTTCAGAGATTTCTAAAAGACTGCCTCCTGGTTTTAATCTTCAGGATGGCCTGAATAAAATTTTCTCTTTCTTTCTTAGATTGACTATTGATTAATTTTTCATCAACAAATTACTAAATTCCTTTTAGATGTAAACCGCTTTAAAAATATATTCGTATTTTATTTCTAAGTCATTTTATAGTGTCTTGGTATCCATATAATCAGACACTCAGTACATTTGGGACTGTAGGATATACTTTATATTTGAGCCTACACCTGTTTTCTATTTCTCTGTTGCACATGAAAGTTTATTCTGATTCACGTTACTAATCCAGGAACCTCAGAGATGCTTTCACCGGGAACTGCCTTCCTTCCCTGTTTTGACCAGCCAGACAAAACCAGCTACTTAAATAAACTTTTTTTAAGATAAATGGAACCTGGGAGATCTAGACTGTAAAATAATCCCAGTCACTCCCAAAAGCTTCATTCTAGAGTAAAGGGGGAAAATCACTAGTAAAATGGATGAAAGTACAAATCACTTATTGAATGAAGGTCTTATATGCAAAACATACAAAGAACTCTCAAAACTCAGTGATAAAACTACCCAATTAAAAACATGAGCAAAATATATGAACAGACACTTCACAGCAGACAGACAGATGGCAAATAAGCACCTCAAGGACATTTCACACCATCAGTCATTAACCATGAAGGAGATGCAAATTAAAACCACAAGGAGATAGCACTGCACACCTATTAGAATGGCTGAAGGCAAAACCACTGACCACACCAAACATCGGTAAAATGTAGAGAAACCAGAACTCTCTGCTGAAGGGGATGTAAAACAACCCAATCACTTTGGAAAACAGTCTGGCAGTTTCTTAAAAAGTTAAACGCACACTTATCAGAATGACCCTAGGAACCATTCCACTCCCGGGAATTTATGCAGAAGAAATAAAAGCATATGCCCAGGGACTTCCCTGGTGGTACAGTGGTTAAGACTCCCAGCTCCCAATGCAGGGAGCCTGGGTTTGATCCCTGGTCAGGGAACTAGATCCCACAGGCATGCCGCAACTAAGGAGCCCGCCTGCCGCCACTAAGACCCAGCACAACCAAATAAATAAATTAATTAAAAAAGAAAAAAAAGCACATGCCCACACAAAGACCCGTACATGAATGTTCATACAGCTTGATTTGCAAAAGCCAAAATCAACCCAAAAGAGAAACGACCCCAAAACCCATCAACGGGTGAATGGATAAACAAACTGCACTGTTTTTTTTTTTTTTTGGGGGTACGCGGGCCTCTCACTGTTGCGGCCTCTCCCGTTGCGGAGCACAGGCTCCGGACGCGCAGGCTCAGCGGCCATGGCTCACGGGCCCAGCCGCTCCGCGGCATGTGGGATCCTCCCGGACCGAGGCACGAACCCGTGTCCCCTGCATCGGCAGGCGGACTCTCAACCACTGCGCCACCAGGGAAGCCCAACAAACTGCACTTCTTAGCAACAACGTGGAACGAATTACTGATACGGGAAACAACAAGGATGAATCTCGGATGGTTATGCTGAACAAAGGCCAGACAAAAAGAGTACACACTGTAGGGTTCCTCCTATGTAACTATGATACTGTGATTTATAATAACAAATACGTATTCTGTCTTCATCACCACTAATGGCACAGAGCTCCTAAAACTTAGAATTTCCTAAGTGATAAGAGCTATAAAGGGGTCTTTTGACACAAACCAACCCCTTTGAACCACACTTGCGTATGTTAATGAAGTGACTTCCGGACCTTCCCTAAGGATGGGGGCTGGTTGCCAGGGGAACCAACCCAGTGATTAGAAGGTTGGAATTTTCAGTCCCACCCCCAGACCTCTGGGGAAAGGAGAGGGGCTGGAAACCATGTTCAGTCACCCACCGCCAATGATCTAACGAATCGTGCCTGTCATGAAGTCTCCAGAAACCCTCCAAAAGGATGGGGTTCAAGAGCTTCTAGGCTGGTGAACCGGATGCATCCACGTGCCAGAAGGGTGGTGCACCCCAAACTCACGGGGTTCTGTGTCTCATCATCGAGCCGCTCACTCATATCCCTGAAGGTCCTTCGCAACGGCCTGGTCGTCCATCTAGTGGGTAAACTGGTTTCCTGAGTTCTGTGCACCATCAGGCCCAGACAGGGGTCACGGGAACCTTGGATTTACAGCCACTCGGCCAGAAGTGCAGGTAACAAAGGAAGCTGGGGGGCTTGGCTGGGGGGATCTTGTGGGACAGGCCCTTCACCTGTGGGATGGGTGCTCTCTCCACCAGATAAACGTCAGAACTGAGTTGAACTGCAAGCCACCTGGCCGGTGTCACCAAACTGCTTGCCGTGGGGACACTACATGCCTGGTGTCAGAGTGAAGAAGCAGGAGACACACAGAGGACTGCTTTTCCTTTACAGTAACATTCTGGAAACGCACACCAATCTCACGACAGAGAGCAGATCCGTGCTTGCCTGGAGGTGCGGGAGAGACGGTGGGGAGTGGGGAGGGTGACAAAGGCCGGAGGAACCTTCCATGGGCGACAGCGTGCGCGCTCACGGCTGCGTGCACAGGTCAGAACTCACCAGACTGCACCTTTCAAACATGCATCATTTACTGTTGGCCAGTTACGCCTTATTGAACGAAGGTCTTATATGCAAAACATACAAAGAACTCTCAAAACTCAATAATAAAACTATCCAATTAGTTTAAAAACTGGATCCGTGGGGTTGGATAAGAGATAAGAGCAGAATACAAATTGGGAGATGCCTGGAAAATTATTTCATATTTAGATTTTGACACGATGGTCAGGGAGAAAGAATTACTGTGAGCCACAGACACGGGACGAAAGACCACGACAGAAAAAAAACAGAAAAAGATAAATTTAGCAACTCGTCAGGCGCCACAGTTAATGGCTCGATGAATACAGCAAACGGAAATGCTAACTCACTTCCTAGGAAAAGTTTTCCTCCTACAGAGTTCCATCCTCCAGAGTGGATGTGTCCCCGCTCCACCATCAGGGATGGGCAGTGCAAACAGTGAGCACAGACAGCCGTCCTGAAAGGGGCCTGGGCCTGGCACAGCAGCCGAGCAAGCCAGACCAGCGAGCAGAACCCAAGTTCTTCAGGAGCTCAAGCCCACTACACCCCAGTCCTCACCTCCAAGATGGAAGCAACGCCTGCCTGCTCCCCTCCGAGGGCTCCGATGAGACCTCTGATGACGTGGTACACCAAGGCCACAAACAGCGTAAAGCGGATCCCAAACCCCAGATGCTACCCCTGTGAAGGAATCCGTGCTTACCTGACACATTAGAAAACGAACTCTGTACCTCCCTTTTCCCGTTAGCTGGACAAGGAGGGGAAGAATGGTTTAGCAGCACCACAGTCAGGCTGCGATCACACTGAGATGCGTAGGAAAGGCTCACAAGCTGCTCAACGCGATGTTATTGTCACTATTTATGACCCCCACTAAGTATCTGTTACATGAATGCCCTTTTAAATAAAACTGAAACTGTCAGCTTCTTATTCAAAGTACAATAAACATAGGACCCATGGACACTTTCTAAACACAACATTAAGCTGAGTGAACACTGCGTTATTTTCATAACATGAAACACGTGAATAAACCCTCAGAAGCTATAACCATCCAGAGTGGCTTTAGCACTTGTGAGGGTGAACTGATCTCAGAGAATCTTCAGGGACTCAGACTCTACCTGTATGACCTATGACCTCAAGGTTTAATTCTCAAAAGCCTCTAGTTTTTGTTTCTATTTACTCGACCATAAATTGAAAGTCTTCTTGAAGATTAGGCAGCATCTCCTCTTCTTGTTACGAAAGATGCAGCACTTATTTTTCTCTGTCCTACTCTTTTGCACCAATTACTTGAGAACAACGTTCACCAAACAAATTAATGAAGCAAATCCAAAATGCGTTAAAAATAAATGTAAGCTCCTAGAGGAAACAACAAATTATAAGATACAAAATTAGATCATTTACCAAGTGTGTAAAGAAAACACTAACAGCAGAGCCTGAAATATCCACTTGGACCATATGGAGCTTCCACTTTTGTTGGTCAAAAATAGCCACACGTTGGCAACTCATACGAACGACATCCTGAAATAAGGTCAAAATAGCAGAAAAGCTGTAGAACCTACCAACTGTTCCCTAGCAGACACGCTACAGATCTTGAGCCTGTATTTTTAGAAACCAAAAGCATCCTGGTGGCAATATTTTTGGCAACTAGAAGCTGCGTTCATGAAAGATAGTTAAGATAAACTGAATGGTTATTTTAGTTAACCACTCCCAACTGTTGGCACTATGCAAGTACCAGAGAAATACTAGTAAAATATCTAACATTTGCAACACTTGGTCTCAAAACATCAAGCCTGGCACCCTATCGGCTTCATTCTTCTCAACACAGTCCAACAGGTGAACCGTGACCATTCGGGGTTTCTAGTTCACCTTATAGAAAATCAACCAAAGAAACAAAATCATAAAGCTAACGATGGTAACCCCGTTACAGGTGATAAAGGGGAACATTTTACATACCTGAGCATTTTATTATATACGTTATGTCATTTACACCCCACTACAACCTTATGGGTTGGCACTGCCCTCGCTTAACAGATAAAGAACTCAGGGCTCAAAAATTAACTTATCCAAAGTGACATGATTCATAAGTAGAAGAACTTAAACTCAAAACCAGTTCTGCCACATGCCGTGGAGTGGCTGGGCCCGTGAGCCGTGGCCGCTGAGCCTGCACGTCCGGAGCTTGTGCTCCGCAACGGGAGAGGCCACAACAGTGAGAGGCCTGCGTACCGCAAAAAAAAAAAAAAAAAGTTCTGGTGGGTGCCAAAGTCTTATGATGTTTCTGCAACTAAGACCCTCTACCAGCATCACCATCCGAGGGTCCACGGTCTCTCAGATGCTCTGAGGAATATTTTCAATGTTTTCAGCAGCTTATCAAGATTATTATCCTCCTTTTACAGATAAGGGAAATGAGGATCAAGGATTTACGTGGATTTTGCTCGAAAGCTTAATTAAGCCTCTATGTTTTTAGCATTTGGACCCAAGATCTTCCGTAACTTCTAAATTTACACTCGTCCCCTGTGCTATACCAAGTACCGAGCACCAAGTGACAGGGCCGGTAACATGTAATGAAATGCACACAATTATTAAATTTGTTTAAGATTTGTAAGTATTCTACTTAGGCCGAAAAACAATTTCATTGCAAGAGACTTAGAAATGATTCCAGTAAAACCACCCAGAGATGCTGTCCTGTCATAATTCTCCCAGACAATTGGGACCACGACTCAAGATTCCCTCAGCCCCACACTGCCAACCACCGCAAAAATGAGCAAGTACTTGGAAATTACATAGCAGCCATTAAAAGGCACAATATGTGTCTTATATTATTACACAAAACACGTCTGTATAGTCTAAGAACTGTTAACTCCTCCAAAGTTAAGTGAGGGTTGTAACAGATTTAACAAATAACGTTGTTTGCCCTCACAAAATTTTAGAGGACATCTTTATATTGTTTCAGATAGCCTTCTTCTTTAACTTAAAAAACAAAAGCTATTTAATGAAGTTTAAACCAATGTGTAACTTTTAAATACTACACGTGGCTTTCCAGTTATATCAACGGAAAGAAGAAGATGCTGAAATAAGACTCTCACAATAGATTATGCTGACTTTTAAAACTTTAAAGAACAGTAATTTAAACCCACAAGTGATATAAATGTTGCCTTGCTTTTATGATTTTCAGATCATGACCACAGAACCCAAAATGTAGTAGATTTTATGTGCTGGCATTCAACAGCTATTCCCCAACTCCTGCTCTCCCTTCTATATCACAGAGGCTGGCAGGCTAAAGCAACATTTCTCAGGCCCCTTGCTAGGGGAGTTCTAAATTTGCTTTTGCTTCTTTCCCTAACCATATGCCTTTTACTTCTTTTTCCTGCTTTATTGCACTGGCTAGGACAATTCTGAGTAGGAACGCTGAGTGACTAGCCTTGCTCCTAATGTCAGGCAAAAGCATTCAGTCTTTCACCCGTAATTGTAATATCAGCTGTAGGTTCTTCATAGACAGCTTTTATCAAGTTCAGGAAGCTCCCTTCTACTCCAACTTTTTTGAGAGTTTCCTTCTGTTCTTAGTTTTCTGAGTTTTTAATCATGACCGGATGATGAATACTGTTAAATGCTTTTTCTACATCTATTGAGTTGATCATAGGGGTTTTAAAAATTCTGTTGTTTAGTTTGTTGATATTGTGAATTATTCCTGCATTTCTGGAATAAATGGTCCTTGGGCATGATATATTACCCTTTCTATATAAACTGTATTTAATTTGTTAATATTTTGTGGCGAAATGTCCGTTTTTTGTATCAGAGTAATACTGACCTCATAAAATAGTGTTCCTTTCCTTCTGTTTTCTGAAGGGTTTGTATATAATTGGTATTATTTCTTTCTTAATAGGTTGGCAGAATTCACCAATGAGACCATGTGGGCTCAGAGCTTTCTTTTGGGGACAATTTTTAACTACAAATTCAATTTCTTTAATAAAGAGCTATACAAGTTACCCATTTCTTTTTTTTTTTTTTTTTTAAGATTTTTTGATGCGGACCATTTTTAAAGTCTTCATTGGATTTGTTACAATATTGCTTCTGTTTTATGTCTTGGCCTTTTGGCTTGCGAGGCACATGGGATCTTAGCTCTCCAACCAGGATCAAACCCGCACCCCCTACATTGGAAGGCAAAGTTCTTAACCACTGGACCGCCAGGGAAGTCCCTATCCATTTCTTCTTGAGTGAGGTTTGGTAGGTTGTATCTTTGATGGAATTTGTCCATTTATCTAAGTTATCGTATGTATTAAGTGGCTCATAATATTTCCTTATCTTCCTATTAATATCTGTAGGATCTAGATTGATGGTCTCTCTTCTCTCTCTTTTTCCTGATCACTATGACTACAGGTTTGTCACTTTTATTGATCTCATCAAAGAAACAGCTTTTGGTTTCACTGATTTTTCTCCTATTTTTTTTTCCTGTTTTTTATTTCATTGTTTTCTGCCCTTATCTTTATTATTTTCTTCCTCTGCTTGTTCTGGGTTTAATTTGCTCTTTGCCTTCTAGTTTCTTTTCTTTTTTTAATTAATTTTTTTGAAGTATAGTTGACTTACAATGTTGTGTTGATTTCTGCTATACAGCAAAGTGATTCAGTTATAAATATATATATTCTTTTTCATATTCTTTTCCATTATGGTTTATTACAGAATATTGAATATAGTTCCCTGCCTTCTAATTTATTTTCTTTTCTAACATCTTTATTGGAGTATAATTGATTTACAATGGTGTGTTAGTTTCTGCTGTATAACAAGGTGAATCAGTTATACATATACATACATCCCCATATCTCCTCCCTCTTGCGTCTCCCTCTAACCCTCCCTATCCCACCCTCTAGGTGGATATAAAGCACTGAGCTGATAAAGTAAAAGTTTATATTATTGTTTCAAAACTTCTGTTTTCTAATATAAGCCTTTAACACTATAAATTTCCCTTTGAAGTACTGCTTTAGGCACATCCCATAAATCTTGATATGTTATATTTTCATTTTCATTCAAGATATTTTCTGATTTCCCTTGTGACCTCCCCTTTGACCCGTGGGATCTTTATAATGTGATGTTTAATTTCAAAATATCTGGTGATTTCCCAAACATCTGATACTGATTTCTAGCTTAATTCTGCTGTGGTCAAAGAATTCAGACATACTCCTGGAAAATTACCTGTAACATGAAAGTATGGGAATCAACATCAGTTTTTTGACAGGAAGTTACTGGAGTGCCAAGGTCAAGGTGAGGCAGGATTAGAGGTCAAGGCTTCTGGCGTGCCCCACACACAGATATCAAGAGTAATACGTTCTCTCTCAATACCAACTCAGAACCAAGACTTGTTATTCTCCCTCTACCCTTAATGCAAAAAAGGACAATTCCACAAACATCAAGTGATTTTTTTCACTCTGTAAAGCAGGCAAGACAGACGGCAGAATTTTGTACAGAAGGAAAGTGAGGTTCCGAGCAGGACCTGCCTTCCTAGTACACCATCCTCGTTACTCGAGGCATTCCTCAAAGATAGGGAAATACAGGTCATTTAAACCCGTAAATAATTCAAAACCTCATTTGAGCCACTGTTGGAATCACCACTTCACTTCAGAGTGAGTTACAGTAACACCTGAGGAGGTTTAAGTCTTATCATCTTGGCTTCTCATACCCACTCGTTATTAACAAGATCCAAAAAATAATGAACTGGTTAAACGTCAGGAAACAGAAAGTAAATGGGCAAGATATATGGGGGGGGAAATGAGACCCCAGTTTAATGAGTCAAAAACTGCATATCCATACTTGTTCACTTAAAAATTAATAGGAAATGAATATATCAAATTATAGTTTTTCTCTTTCAACCTCTCACTGTTGATTAGGACCAAAAGCTCTAAAATATTATCTGCTGTTAATATTTATATATTAAAATATATTGATATTTTGAAACACTAACATATTTTATCCTACTCCATTTCAAATTCTAAACTATAATGTTATAGAAATTAAATGGCTTTAAGGGTAAAAGGCACACAGTCTTACCGTGTAACTGTTGACTTATGGGTTGCAGAAATGTCGCTCAGGTAGCATCACCACTTTGGCTCAGATATCAGTAGTAACAGCAATCAAAATTAAAACTAAGAAGAAAGAAAAAAAAAAAAATTAAGTACCGGCAAGCAAAATGCATTCACGTCTCCAAGAAAGTCTTAAATTCAAATTTCACATTCCAATAATTTCGTCAAGGGAGCTCTAGTCCCAGAACTAGTTCTTTTTAAGTTAGTTTAAGCAGGGAGCTAATAAGGCATGTGAATTCTGGTATAATTCCCACTCTCTATCCTGGAATAAGCTCTGAAATTAACTTCAAGGTATCTAGTAAATAACAGCCGAAGGGAAGAAAAACAAAAAAGCCCAGTATACCACAGGTCTATTCAACTGAACTGCTTACACACATTTTAGGTTTGTGACCGCCCACAATTAACTGAATACAGATCATTTGCATAAGAACACAAGTCAATAAAAATCTTGGTGATCACTTCACAAATATTTTAATAGTACACGTGGGGATAAAACAGTAACGACGACGTAAAACCGGCTGAATTGACCCTAGAAAGTGTTTCCAGGATAACTGATATTAACAGCAAGCCTACAGAGTTATCTGAAGATAAACACTGTTTGTGGTACCAAAAATATAGTACAGTTTCCTACCCAAATAGAGTTACCATTCACTTAGGAGAATACATTTAAGAAACATGTAGAGAACAAGCATTCGTTCATTCGGCAAAACATTTCTAAGCATCTTGCGTAAGCTGGCCCGCCTTTAAACCCTGCAGACACAAAAATGACTGAGAAAACGCCTGCTCACGAAAGAACTGAGTCTTGCAAGGGTGACTGATGCGCGTAGATAATTATAATACAACACAGTAGATTCAGGAAAGAGCAGGGCAGCCCAGAAGTGGGCTGGGGTATAGCAAAAGCTTCGTGGGAGGTCAAGGAAGGGTGGGGGGAGGGGGAAAGGCCGTGCAGGCCCTGGAAAGGAGGGGGTGTGATGTCCGTAGGAAAGGAAAGCAACTTGAAGTCTAGAAGGGACTGTCTGGCTGTGCGTGAATTGTATGTGGGCCAGTGGATAACGAGAATGTCCACAGTTAAGACTGTCACCATCCTTTTGAAAGTGTGAAAAAAAAAATAGGAAGGTCATTCGATAATACTACACATGTCCTCCTACTTTGCTCAGTTAAAATTAAAAGCAGCACATGATTTTCTCTCCCTTCCTTCGGAGCGGCTGGACAGCACTTGATGATGCAAAATGCAAAAGTGACTCTTTCCTGTCGTTTGCAGAAGTGATCATCCTATTTCCAAATACAGAGAAGCATCCCTGGGCTTTAGATTATCCAGGCCAAATTTCACCTGAACCAGATCACCTTATTTGCATGATTTTGAAAGTAACCAGCACTATGTGACTATACAACTAACTGTACCTAAGGGCAATCCAAACGTGTGTGCCCTGGACGCCCCTTCACATTCGCAATCACGTGTTAACTCTTCCTTTGGGAAACACAACTATGCATTTTCCCATTTGTGTGAAAGGTTAAGGTTATGTTACTAGTTACCACTTGGTGAATGCCTTACTGAGGACTAAGCAGAGCGCTGAGTCACCTATGAGTAACTTAATCTTCACAAGGCAGGACGGAAAAATGTTGCCCGCCATCAAGCTAGCAGCCGCTGCAGCTGCCCTGATGGTGCGCCCTGAGGGGATTCAGGACGGAGAAAAATAGGATACTGGTCCTAGATAGTTAAGATGCACATCTAAGGAAGAATTTCAAAGAGCCCAGACTCTTGCATCTTCCCATACACAGAAAGACACTAAAATCATTAACTTGAGATGTTTGGTTTTTGCGATCGGCAGTCATCTTTAGATGTTCCACTACATGCCCCAACCCCACCCCCACCCCCACCCCCCCACCCCCCCGCCAGCAAAAACTCCTATCCTGGCTCCCTCCTCACCTCTTTGGAATACTTCCTCAGAGTATCTGAGAGGCTGTCTCCCGGGTTATAGTCCTCGGTAAATTCCCAAATAAAACATAACTCGAAGCATTTATTTAGCTTGTGTGATTTTCTTCAGTCAACACAGGTAACATCTCCATTAAAAAATGAGGAAATTGAGGATCGGAAGGTGACTTGCCCCAGCCGACACAGCTTGGAAGAGGCAGAGCCAGGACAGGGCTGTCTGGCCACCGTCCCTGTTCTTAATTACTGTATCAGATGGCCTCCTCTGGACGTGCATACGTGCCTTTTTCTTTCCTGCTGAGCTGATGACCCGTCTAACCTAAGTCAGGAACCACGAAGGTCTTGAAGAGTTAACTGGACTCTGTGAATGTGCTGCCTTACTTTACAGGGGAAAAGCGCATGTTGAACTCCTCTGAAGGTACAGGTTAAGGTTGTTAAGTGTGAAACGCAGCACCTCTACTAAGAGGTGTTGCATTAGCACAGGGAAACACATTTATATGAAGCACCAGGATTTACATGGTTTCTGTCCTGGTTAAGCCCTGGCCATGGTGCTGAACATGCCACTCCGGCTGCACCTGGGAGCACAGCCACCCTTAACTTCCTGCCAACTGGCTTGCACCTGTGATGCTCCCCTGCCACGAACGCCTCTCCTCGTGTGGCTTCCGTGCATCCAAATTGGCTCCAGTCTTTACAGCGCAAACTGTGAAGCCTCCTCCACCCACCGTTCCTCCCTCTATCAGTTTAATAAACACTTGCCTGCTGTGGTGATGTGTCGGGCTTCGTGTGCCCCGACCCTGGACAGCCAAAACCCAACCCTGCACCCCCAAGAACCTCTTGATCCCCCAGAAGAAAGGCTGTATCAACAAGGAATTGGTATTCAATGTGACAACTGTGTGTGTGTGGTACCGACAGAGGGGGGGAGGGGCAGGGGGCAGCCGGGGGCGGGGGCAGGGAGGCTTCACAGCTCTGGTAACACTGTGGCCTTAATTCAGATGACAGATGACCCAGACCTACAATAAGATGGGAGAATTTATGAATGGGAATGAACTTGGGAGAGGTGGGCACTGAGTGCTAGAGCGGATGGGCACCGAGGGGTCTCGGGGTGGAGCCCAGGAGCAGAGGCGGGAATGCCAGGCTCAGCCCCCCGCAGTGATGGGCGTGTTCCACACGTGGACGCCGGCCCACGTGGTGGGCCCAGTCACAGAGAGCACTCGACCGACCACTTTGCCTGTGCCACGTGTGACTGAGGGACTGAGTTTTCCATTTTCTTTCTTTTTAATTAATATTGACTTGAATAGCAATACGTGGCTAATGGCTACGGGACTGAACAGTGCAGCTCCTAACACTGCAGACGCGAGATTCTGAGCTGAGGGGTTGTCACCAGACCTGGGAAAAGGATCCCCAAGAGAAAGGGACGCGGACACGCAAATATTTGTTGAATAGATGGACGAACAGGCCAACGGACAGAGTAACAAAGTGGGTGGTCTTAAAGGGTTCCTCCCTTTAAAATCCCATCAAGAGGTGCGTGTCCTCGCCATTCGGGTCTTGAGTGATGCCCTCAACATGGCAGCATCCACACGTACTCATGCTGGCTCCAGGTCGCAGCCTCATCCTTAAAACACTACTGCTACCTTACAATTCCCTGCACTACGAATTCCTCATACTCTGAAGAAAGCAAAAGAGAGACAGAGAAAAGGGGGGAAAAGGAAAAGCTATATTTCTGAAACCATAATTTAGAAAATAATCATAGATTAAAGATAATCAATGAAGCCAGGATAAATTGCTGTCTAGTAAAATACGTTATTTTCTAAAAACATGAAAGGAAGCAGGGAGGGGAGAGGAGTAGCAGCTTTACCATGAGCTCAGGTAATTTCAAATACATTACAGACCCTTCAGCTCCTAAGCAGTTCAGCTGACATTTGGTCTACACTCTTCTGTACTCTGATGAGAGAAAAGACTGAATTTACTCATGAAATACCTTATTTTGTTCTAGAGAGCATTTTAAAAGGTCAATGATAATAAAGTTTTTCCTAGGAATATGCCCTTTCCTCTTAGTTACCTACAACATCCAAAGTCAACATGAAAGAAAGAACTCTGTGACATGAAAACATTTAATCTGAGAACAGATTGTGTCTAAGTAACTCACTGGTAATCTGCCAATATTACCCTAATCTGATTGTATTAGGATTTGTGTACTATTTTGGTCCTTGCCATCTCACCTAAGCTTCTGAATTCCAGCTTTCCAGAAATGGGAAGCCGCGTACATACAACACACACACGTGGTCCAGGATAGCAGTTTCTGCACTGCATTCCGGGGCCACCTTCTTCACCAGGCTCAGATTCTAAGTTCCTCTCCATCCAGGAGGTCGTGTCATCAACGTTCTTCACTATGCACAGAGCAAGCTCTACTTACAAGACTGTTAGACACTCTGCAACGTGCAGACTCCACTATCTTCAGAGAAACACGCATCAGCACATCTAACAGGAATGTTTTCAGCTAGAAGCGTGTCCAACAACACGACAAAACAGCAACCTCCGTGCTGCCTTGCCCGGCCTCTCAGTCGGTTATCTGAGCTTCAATTCCCACGGCTAGAACTGCCCTGCATCACTTAGATCAGAGCCACAAGGAACACACTTAGCTGGCCCCGCAGTTCACCTCAACGCGTAAGTGAGCTCTCACGTAGGAGGGATGAGGAGTAAGACACGGTCCTGGTGCCCAGAGAGCTTTACCTGCTGAGGAAGGATGTCTGTGTGTGTGTGTGTGCGCGCGTGCGTGTGCCCGTAAAACAAGCAGCAGTAGGAGTACTGCTGTACACAACACAGCAACAACGTCGGTCGACACTGACTTAACATCTACATATAAGCCCATTCCCAGCTAGGGACACATTCAGTTAACAATTAATAAAACCACATTCATTATTCGATGAGGGTGCAAATGAAAAATTCTCCCAGTTTTTTTTTTTTGCGGTACGCAGGCCTCTCACTGCTGTGGCCTCTCCCGTTGCGGAGCACAGGCTCCGGACGCGCAGGCTCAGCGGCCATGGCTCACGGGCCCAGCTGCTCCGCGGCATGTGGGATCCTCCCGGACCGGGGCACGAACCCGTGTCCCCTGCATCGGCAGGCGGACTCTCGACCACTGCGCCACCAGGGAAGCCCTAATTCTCCCAGTTTTAAGTAATTTGTTCATTTAAAAAGTATGTACCACAGACCTAAATACTAGCATCATAAAACAATAGTTTCTTCCCCTTAACCTGATGAACAGTAACTACCTAGTGAAATAGGAAGACAAAATGATCAATTCTTGATATAACATGGCTGTGCAGAGAGCCACAGCTGGCCCATACCTCTGGGCTAGCGGTCCCCGGCCAGAGAATCGAATAACGCAGATCAGGATCTGGGCCACATCAACCGCCCATGATCTATTCAGACACTTAGTTCCTTTCTACAATACAGGAGCAACGCAGCCATGAATCAGGCAGCAGGGACACGACATCCAGAAAGACAGCACACCGAGGTCCGAAAGTGCCAAGTGGCAAGAGAGATTGTGCACGGTGTCGTGGGAGGAAAGGACCAATGCCGGCTTCAATAAACAAGACTTATAATGTGCGTGCGGAGCAAAGCGACACCGAGAGACTGATTCCTGTCCTCCGAAACGCACAGAGGATGCGAGGTTAACATAAAGACAAGCGCTACCTCACCACCTAAACATGAAGACATCACGAGGGGGTCCAGAAGTTCCCAGGTCCAGAGCTTGCTCATAAAATAGAGTGTGTACTGCCCGCCTGGGCAGCTACAGGATACGTGCAGGCCAGAGCTGTAAGGGCCCAGAGACCCACCCGCCGTCCAGTGCCGACTCCCCTCTGCCCCATCCCTGGCTGCTTCTCGTGAACACTGTCCAGGGAGAGGAATGTGTAACCTCTCGTTGAGAACCCAAGCTCTGTATTCGGTTAAAGCCTGTATCTTTAACACTTCAAACCAATGCTCTCTGTTCTGCCCTCTGAAACCAGAGAATCTACCAAAGCCTTCAACTCTGCAAGCTTCCAAGGGTCTGAAGGCACTCTGGCCTTTCCCAGTGCTCCAGTCTGCCCTTCACAGGCGCAGGGACAGCAGGGGAGCCGAGGGAAGCAGCACACCCTCTGTTAACGCGGCCCGTCGGCCTGTTCCATCGGCTTTACCTTGGGGTCCCTGACACCGCCGCCCTGCCCCCACAGGGACAGGCCAATTCCTGGGCAGGGTCTGCAAGCTTCCCTCCCATCACTCCTCCCCACACTGCCTTCATGCACACACCCTCCACACCTGCATCTCCCCACACCTGCATCTCCCCACACCTGCATCTCCCCACACCTGCATCTCCCCTCCCCACACTTGCAGCTCCCCACACCTGCATCTCCCCTCCCCACACGTGCACCTCCCCTCCCCACACTCGCAGCTCCCCACACGTGCATCTCCCCACACCGGCCCTCCTGCCCTCTACCTTCTGACCAGCGAGGAGTCACTTCCACCGCAAAGCTCTGCTCAGCTGCCGGCAGAGTCCACCCCCTCCTCTGTGCCCACCAAGTCAGCCAGGCGACACAGGATGCCATGGTGCAGTGGGCTCTCAAGCCAGGATTCAGCTCAAACTGGCCTCCCACTTACACCCTCTAAGGCAGGTTATTTAAGCTTAAATTCCCCGAAATACAACGAGAGCGAGAATCAAAGGAGTGATCCCTGGGACAAGCCTGGCCTCACACGTGGTAACAAGCCCCTGAGAACATCCATCACTGACCCGGCACCACTCCTGCCTGTTGCTCTGGCACTGTGACGGCCCCCAGCGTGGGAAGAGGGTCACCCACGTCCTTATGCCCGCAGGGCTTCACACAGAAAGGAGCTCCGAAGCCTCCCGAACAGTGTTGAGTCCAGAACAAAACAAACAGTGAATCAATAAACGAGCAAACAAAAGCCTAAAAGCAAGATGACTGAAGAAGCCCAGATTTAGTTCTGGTCTTACCCGTTTGCCTGGTTACCATCACTGCAACACAAAGTACCGCGCTGCCGCGAGAGCAAAGAACTCAGAGGCGGAAAAGGTTCGGAAATTCACGGTAAACCATCAGTTTTCAAAGTGCATATTCTAGTTATGTGTCGCTTCTGCCTACCTATGACTGTTAAGCTTTTATAAAATATATATATATATATATTTTAACACTCATCGCAGAGAGGTCTGGCCCTGCGCCACCACCGGAGTCCTAAAACTGCACTCTTCACTATCAAAGACCTTTCTCATTTTCTTTTTTTTAATTCCTGGCTCAATGTTCGGCACACAAGCAACACTCAAAAAACATCTGTCAAATAAGTGAACTTCCTCAAATGACTCGGTTAAAAAAATCATCATGCATCTCCGTGACCTACTTCAGCCAGCAGTGTCCTGCGACCCGGTGCTGGCCCCGTGGTCACCATTTCAAGGGCTGCGCTCCGCCCAGGGAAACAGCAGGAGAACTGGGGTCAACAGAACACCACTTTCAGGGCAACCAAACAGTTAATGAGCTTTTGCGGAATGGGCATAAAAAGATAAAATAATAATAACTTGCACAGGATAAAAATAAGGCTTCCAGCTTGAAGAAAGATTGCTGACTGGGAGCAAGTTTTCAGAAAGCTGTTTAGCAACATTATGGAACAATCCACAACCACTAAACACAAATGTGGAGTGGGACCAACTGGCAGCAGCACGCCATTTGCTTTCGCAATATTCACAGGCAGCTGGAGAACGGAAAAAACAAAGGAGCGGCAGGACAGATGCAGGAGACAGAGGGACAGAACTGACCATTGGGGAGGGATGGAGGACAGGAAAACAGGGGGAGGCCTCGGGACACCTGAACACTTGTTCCAGAGTCCCGCAGATGACAGTTACAACAAGCTTACCCGTTAAGACATCCCTTCTTAGAAATGGGACACTGTGTCCTCGGCCGAGGTCCTGGCACCCTTCCTGTTGCTTGTGACCCCACAGGGATGACAAGCCAACGATTCCGGAGGGGGCAGGGGATGGCTGAGGATAATAGTCTAAACCCTGAAACAGGTCCAACTCAAGTAAAAGATTTTCTTGCCTAAACGATGTTATATTTTTCTCTGCTTTAATTACTGAATCCTGTAACTGGAATTTCACCACTGATTCAAAGAGATGCTAAAAATAGTCTGTTCTAGAATGAGGAATGAGAAGTATCGTGTAATTTTGCTACTAAATGGACTCCTGTTTTTTTCACAGCTCAGTAACTTACTCTTCAAATATATTTCCTCTTTTTATTAACCAAAAATGTAAAGCACTTCAGATGCATATTAAACATTAATTTTCAACACTAATTATGTATTTATAAGTTTATAAGTAAAAACTCAGACATACACCAACCTTACTTAAAAACAGTCTCTTTGACTCTTTTCCTCAACATCTAATCATGACCTTCATTAAACACCTCTGACTGCAAGAATACAGTCTCATTTCCATACGATGAATGAACAGAGCTGTGATCCAACAGGCTCCCGCTGCAAATGGCAAATTATTAGTAACACCTCACATTTGAATCCATGGTGCCGTTTACAAAGGGTTTTCACGTAAATCATCTCGTTTAATCTCTACAACAACCCTGCCACAAACAAGCAAGGCAGAAATTACTTTAACCAGCTTACAACTGAGGAAGCAGGCTCTGAGAGTGAAACAGCTTGTAAAGGTGGGACAAGCCCTCACCTACGTCCTGCTCACGCTAAGTCCCACCTCGTATTCCAAACTCAGCCCCTCCTAAGACTCACACAATTCCCATCCTCCAAGTCCAACAGAACTCAGGATGAGCAGAACCCAGGTGACTCCCAGCACCTCTCCTTTCCACTGAGGCTTACGTCCAATGCACAGGCTCTGTCTTCTCAACTCAACTAGAAGCCCTGGAGGGTAAAAATGGAATCTCACGTTTCGTACTGTCTAGAATGATAGCACGCACATCACAGGGATACACTGAATTACTGTCATGATGCCACCTGATCATGATGCCATGATCAACATCTCTTGATCAGAGAGTCATCAAGGAGACCAAGGTCTAACTCCAGCACCCCAACGATGGCATGACTCTTGGCTTCGGCCCACCTTCCTAGCTGCAACTAGGTTGGAAAATCCTGGAAGTCTGTCCCAGGCCATCGTAAGTAAATATAAAAGAGGTTTCCTTAGCAATGACTAAAGTTGCCTTACATCTTCAACTGGTTTGAGTCTTTGCTGCTCCCCCACCCCCGTAAACGGTCCCTGGATTCTGACTGTGTGTTGGTTCCTGAGCACCCGGGAACGGGACCCACTGGGTGTCTCCATGGGGTCTATTCGCTTGATGTGCCCCGCCTTGACTCCCATATTCACCTGGCTTCTGTTCCCGCCAGGACCCACAGCTTGAACTTCCAGCCCCACTTGGTTCTCTCGAGCCTGGCTTCCCAGCCCACCCTCACATCAACCACAGTCGGCCCGTGCGGGGACCTGCGGAGCTCTACAACTGACCGAGAGAGGGGTCCAGCCTACGTTTTTATCTTCAGCTTAGACCTGGAGTTCTGCATGTCCACAACTCCTTCAAGAGAAGGACAGACGTAACACAGGTACCAGAGCAGTCACTCTGACTCCCCCCCCCAGTGACACAATGTCCTTCCCTCCTCAACCTCAGACTAAACAATATAACAACCTCCTAAAATACCATACAGGCAGCAATCAACATGCTGTCAGATACCAAACAGATCATAACCAAATCAGGATTACTGTTTAGTTTCATTAAATATGCTGAATCTTAAATTTGGACCAAAAAATTATTACATAAATATACAAAAATACTTAGGAAATCTGCACATTATCAGATGGAAACAGCAGATGTAAATGCCGCATGGCAGACGGCTGGGTTTTTTTCCGATCACCATGACGATTTTTACATATTCCAGAATCAAAATCTATTTCAAAGCTTTCTGTGTAATGTTAAACCTGACATAAAGATTACACAAGCAATTCAACAAGTAACATCAGTTATTTTTCTCCCTGAGGAAAGTATAGTAGCAGCCGCTGTAACAAATGGGTCCATAAACGTCCCCCCACAGGTGACCTGTGCGTTCAAACAAGACTGACACACGCAGCTGTCACGTTCAAGTCTCCCGAGCCCCCAGTCATACCTTGCCATGGCTGCGTCTGGGGTGTGGGAGCTGAACGGCTCAGCGCACACAGTGAGAAGGAAGAACACAGCCCACGAGAGGAGACAGAACAAGGGGAATGATTACCGCCCAGAAAGGAAGACAAAATTTCAGTCGCCTGTGGAGAGTAACTCATCACCACTGAATAAACAGGAAAAGGGAAGGACTGAGAATCACTCCCCCACCTCCAACCTTAATCTGTCTCAAAAGGGAGCAGAGGGCTTCCCTGGTGGCGCAGCGGTTGAGAGTCCGCCTGCCGATGCAGGGGGCACAGGTTCGTGCCCCGGTCCGGGAAGATCCCACATGCGGCGGAGCGGCTGGGCCCGTGAGCCATGGCCGCTGAGCCTGCGCGTCCGGAGCCTGTGCTCCTCAACGGGAGAGGCCACAACGGTGAGAGGCCCGTGTACAGCAAAAAAAGAAAAGAAAAAAACTAACAAACAAAAAAAAGGGAGCAGAGCAGGGGAGAGCAGGTCGCGATGGAAAGACAATAATTACACGCTTGGAGGTGGAGAACTGACGTGCAGGGGACCTCCAGATCACCAGTGAACGCAGAGCTGAGGCTGGAATGAGAAGTCACAGGCCTCCAGCACTGCTGTAATTGAGGGAATGGAACAGAGACACAACAGATGGCAAGGCCAAGGGGAATGAACACGAGATGGGGAGAAAATGGCATCAGAGACCAAATTCCAGGGAAAAGGGGATCTCCTAAAATGTCAGTGGGGGCATAAATTGTGCCACTTTTGTTGTCAGTATGTGTTAAGAGCCTTAAATTATTAAATTATTTAAACTACTAATTCTTTAGCAACATATCCTAAAGGAATAAACACAAATGCGGGCAAAGATTTATACATAAAGTTGTTCCCCTTAGTGTTACTTGTGATAACAAAACACAAGAGAAACTAAATGTGCCAAACAAAAGAATTAAAGTAAATTATGCTAGATCTATCAGATAAATTATTACGCAATACCCACGTTGCATTTTAGAAGACTTTCAAATTATGTGATAAAAGTCTTATGACATGAGATTACATGCGAAAGCATACAAAATAGTATATACAGTATTTACTTATGAAAGAATTATTTGTTGAATACCTTCTATGTACTAGCACCTAGGTACTGGGGAGAAAATGCAATAAAAGAAATAAGTCCTTATTTCTGTGGAGCATGGATTCTACTGGTAAGTGTCCCAGAAAGGGTAAATAAATAAATCTGCAAGAGAACCTCATAGGAAATAAATGCTAACAAGGCAAACATAACAGGTGATGTAAAAAGAATACTACCAACTATAAAAAGTACCTGAAATTGACTTAAAATAAATAAACTGCAAGATTAATAGTAAAAAATAATGTCAACTGAAAACCAAAAGCAAATTTCAGGTGGCTTAATAAATGGTCTAGAAAAAGAAAGGTGGCATTGTTATAACCGGAAAGTGTCCGGGCCCTTTATGGTTTACCCTTCAGCATCCCCAGAAGGCAGAACTTACAAGCTCTCCCCTTTCTCAACCTCAAACATAAAAATCAGGAAGTGCACGAAAGCAGCCTGGCTACGGAGGCCTGTGCCCCCGCTGGACTGCTCTGGACCAAAACGATCTCCTCCGTAATTTCACAAGAGAAGTGATCCTTCCAAACACAAGCTAGGACGGTATTTGGTACCTTTCCATTTTCACGACAGATCAACCCCCCCTCCAACACACACACACACACACACACACACACACACACACACACTCACTTACCTAAGTTTGTTCATTCATTCATTGAACCAATATTATAGGGCAGGGACTCCCTCAAAATCACAACATCCCCTATAGAAACCAAGGACCAGTTCCCCAAATGCAAAATGTTCCATTCCTTAAGCATTTGTGAAAACACTAAACTGAAGGAAAGCACTGAGAATACTGACGCGAGCTGTACAACATCTTACACAAACGCTCTGAAAAATAATGCGTCTATACTTAAAACACATGCACAACTCGGATGACATTTATCCTCCAAACAATTACTCTTCAGCAGATAACTGGTAAGAATGTCCTCATAGTAGGTATGGAGAAATTGAGAAAACATTGTAAAGTAAAAATACTATATAATTCCATGAGGAAAACTACTGCAAAAAGCCACACAAATATTCCCTGTATTCTGGAATATTTCCTGAAAAGTAAGATTTAAATGCATACTAATTACTTATATTTTTAAAAAGTCAAGTTTCAGAATGAGATATTATATTATGGAGGTTGGTTAAATAAAGCATTTTGCAGAGGTAGGTGACATCATAAACTTCATTAAAACCATAATACAGGAAAGTTTACCCTATGGAGATCAGGCAAAGCCCGGAGCAATCTAGAATCACTCTGACGTAGGAAGCAAAAGAGAAAACCAACTTCCTCTTTCCTTCTAGGTCCTTCTAAGCTACTCCCTGATAAATATTTCCTTCCATCAGGCGGTCAGCCACCCACCCTGAAGAAGCAGCTGAGCACACTGGGGGTTAATGCAGAACACAAGGCCCCACAGCTCAGTCCCTGGACCTTTGCTCTCCTCCATCACAGCCCCTCCTCTCAGATCTCATCCAGTCCAGACAACCGCCAAGTTCACATCACCAGACCAGACCACTGCCCTGAATTTCAAAGCAGTGCCCTCGCTCTGCTCCCTGCTCTCACCTATGGCTCCGCCAAGCCCCCCAGCCTGGTCTCCACTTCTCACCTTGACTCTGCTGGCCCCAACCTGATCTCCCACCTCCACCCTTGGCTCCCAATAGCCTGTTCTCCACTCGGGAGCCAGAGCAATTCTGTCAACAGGCAAGTCGGATCCTGTGTCTCCTGGATTTGAAACTCTCTCAGGGCTGGTCACCTCACTCCGACAGTACACGGAGCGTGACAGGGAGTCAACAGCTAGCTGCTGGGAGTTTGCGTGGCATTTCATTCCTACTTTTTATACAGAAGACACTAGAGAATTGTGAGATTATCAGACTTCTGATATATTTATTTGGAACGTTTCTTGGGTGATCTCATCTAGTAACCTCATCTATATCTGCCTGTACTTAACTCTCAGCCAGATCACCTTCCACGAGTAGATTTTTAGGGGATATTTCTGGTTTAAGATCTACATTTAAAGATGAGATCTGTAGGGAGAAAGACATTTTCAAAGAATCATCAATTCTCCACCTTACGCCTCCTTTTAGTGTTTTCCTCAAATAAAAAAGGTCAACATTCCAAAAAAATGACTGAAGCAGAAGTAAATACGTTACATCTTTCTACAGAGAGAGGCGGCAACCTCACCAGTACAGAAACCATTAAAAACAGATATCAGGTGGTTTACCCTTTTTTTTCTGAATATGATTAAATGGGGAGGGGAGACCTTCTCAGCAGAGGATCACGGATAAGAAATGAACAGGATGGAAACCAAGCACCCCGGCCTACGGCCAAGAATACCCTGACAGCGTCTTGTAATGAGAAACCCTGTTGCTGCACTACTCAGACAGGGCCCTTCAGCGTCAGTTTCCCCAAAGGAACTGGGTTCATTCACAGGGGGAGGGAAAGTTACACACACAAGAACAAAGGCATGTTTACATTTTCCATTCACTCCTGTAACCTGAGCTGATGAGGCCACATCCGCTGGCACTGGGGGTAGGCGGGGGGCAGTCAAGGAACTAATGCAGAAACGGGACACTGCTTTGCTCCAATTCAGTATAAGAGGCACGACAACAGTGCTCGCGGATGCTAAAATCTAAAGAAACATCTAAGCCCCGAGACTCTGTGTTCAAGACAATCCAAAGCACGAGGTCTAACGTCCTCTCGGAGGGAGAAGGTTCACTCCAACCCAACCTCCACCAACGGGACTGTTTTTAATTTAATTTCAAGAGAGGTACACACATAAATTTGCCCAGCTCTGTGGCGCTTTGGAGAAATAACAAAAGGGAAGATTTAAATACCAGATATAGCAAAATCATTCCCTAAGTATTATCATGGTACCGAGTTTCCTCTTAGAATTCTATTAATGCTGAAGCAGCCACCCCTCCTACACATCCATCTATGGACAGCGCTGCGCCAGGCTGGAATCTCTGACCTTCACGGAATTTTGTCACTTGAGACATCAGGAACTGTCTAGACCAGCAGTCCCCAACCTTTCTTCCACCGGTTTCGTGGAAGACAATTTTTCCACGGACAGGGGCTGCGGTACGGTTTCCGGACCTTTCAAGCACATTACATTTATTGTGCACTTTATTTCTATTATTATTACATTGTAATATATAATGAAATAATTATACAACTCACCATAATGCTGACAGGAGGCGGAGCTCAGGAGGTAATGGGAGCGACGGGGAGCGGCTGTGGATACAGATGAAGCTTCGCTCGCTCGCCCGCTGCTAATCTCCTGCTGTGCGGCCTGGTTCCTAACAGGCCACGGACCACTACGGGTCCGTGGCCCAGGCGTTGGGGGCCCCTGGTCTAGACCATACAGCTCCTGAGGCCCACTGGGCTCAATGTGTGGTCTACCGATGCACCCATCACAGCGGTTCCCACCAGACACGCTGCTCCCCCATCACTTCCTTCTGTGCTTTGCTGGCACCTGCCCACTCCCTCTGCCCGAGGCAGTCTCGAGATGAACCATTCCTAGTGCTATATTTGATGCCTGATGGAACAAGCTGAAACTTCTCCCAAACGATTCCTCTAACAAAACAGAAGACTCCCTGCAGCCCAGAGATTCAGCTGAACAAAAACAGAAGAGAACCACGTCACACTCCATCCAGCGATTAACAGAAAAGCAGGCGTGAAGAAACGCCCGACCTCGAGTGACATCCATATACGCGAATGAAAGCCGCAATGCCATACACTCTTTTCACTTACCGTATCAGCAAGGACTGAAACACGAAAACCCCCGTGTTGGCCAGGCTGGGGTTCCTCAGGCACTCTGACACTTCACTGGCACAAGCAGAAGCTATAAATGAGGCTCTTTTTAGACTGCAAAGGGTGCCCAGGATCAAATTAGAATCTAAGGGAAAAAATATGTATTTCCCAAAAGGTAGTCTGTGATTGCTGACACAGAAGTCAGTTTGGGATGCTGTTTAACGCTGGCGGAAACCGGAAGGGTTAGCGTGACACCCCACACTCCCCACACTTCCTGGCCACGCGGTGACCAGGACGGACACAACCCAAAACGGGCCAGTCGGCTTCCCTCCCAGGAACGGGGATCTGAGAGCCCGATTCTGGTGGAGTCTCATCACGTGAGCTGGAACGAAGGAAACTGAACTCACATCGAGAGCTTCATCTAAAGAAGTCCCGAGTTCCTGGCATATTCTCTTCCTGCTTAGCACACAAACGGCATCTGGATTCAGTGAACCGACTTTCACTTTGAGTTTTTCAAATTTATACTCTAGGATTATTTTCTGCTTATGTCCTCGTTTTTCCTAAACTCCGATTTCAACCAGTTTATTTGACGACCATATTGACTTCCTGTTTAAGAGCATGATGAGCTATGTTTCTTAAACAGACTGGGTCTGGTGCAGCTAGATTCAACAAATCCCCAAACTCCCCCTCCGCTTCAGAGTATTATTCTGATAGGATTATAGGATTTCTGGTCAATTTTTTGAGGTTTTTTTTTTTTTTAAGTCCTATAACAATTTTAAAATCAACGAATCCTGAAAGTAATTTTCCAAAGGGGGCAAAAAAAGAATTATCGTCTCCTCATTTTTAAAACTCACTTTAATTTCATGGTAACTGCCGTTCGCCAACAGATGAAGGCCAATTTTCTCTCATCATTTGTTCCATTATTTTCCAACCTGTTACAGAATTCTACAGACTATAGATGCGATGTGCCCTTCAAAATGTGAAGTCTGACTTTAGAAAATTAACATAGCCTGGCTTGTCTTCTCCCATAATCATTCGTCCAGGGCTCTCCCCCAACCTCACAATGAACACTCAGAAAGGGAAGAAGATATATACATACTTATTTCAATCATAATAGTCAACTATGACAACACAAAGAATTCAAGCTTTCAAAGCACTTAATTCTGCTGAAGATGCAATCATGTTACATGCTTCGAAAATAACGCACTCCCCCATCCTGTTTTTAGAGAACTTTGAAAATCTAGACAATATGCTTCCTTTCAAAACACCAACTGCTTCCAGAGAAAAAGAAAGAAACAGACAAATGATCTTGCCAAGAACCATCTCTGCAGTTTCTCTTGGTAGAGTAGCCCTTTCAGTGGCTACAAAGATTTAAATTCAATCCTTGATTGGATTGATGATATACCACCTTTCATTTACTTAGAACTGGATTTTAGAACAAAAAAGAGCTTAGAGTACTCTAATTCAGTTGTTTCCAACTTTTGCAAGGACGAGGACCCTTCTGTGATGCTAAAAAATGTTAAGGATTCTTACAATAGCTGTGTCTAGTGATTGAGAAAGTAAAGAAGAAAACCATGAGTGCACAGTAATTCTTTAACAGCCACCTGCAAACACCTGTAAAATAGTAACACATGAATCTTTTTTTCTTATTACAGAGCAAGTTAACGTCAGAACTGAGTCTAAAAACAAGTCTCCAGACTTACGACACAGATGGGGTTCTAAGATTCCAGAGCATCACTCAGCACAGAGGAAGGTTTTCTCTAAGTATCCCCAACAATCCGCTTAGGAACTACACAAAGCGATCTTCAAGTTCTTACGGGAAAACAAGCAAAGATCCGGAATTCTGAAAAAGACGACTGAAGAGTAGAGGGCATCCCTGTCGGCTATGAGGCGCTGTACAGCTACAGTGACTAATCAGTGTGCCTCAGTGTGCCGCTGAAACGCAGAAATGACTCCTAACACCTCGGAACGCAGTATAAAATGGGTGTGGCATTTCGTATCGCTGGAGTAAAGATCATTCATTAAATGCTACTGTAACAATCCATGGGGGGAGGGCAATCAAACGGAGTCCGTCCTTACCGCTCAGGCCAAAAGAAGCTCCAAATGGAACCAACAAAGGACCAGAAGAAACACAGAAGATTTTTTTTTTTTTAATAATCTTGCAGTGGAGAAGGTCTTGTGAAACATGATTGAACAACAGAAGCCAAATGTTAAACTACTTGAAAAAATCAAATATTACTTCATTACTGAAAATCCGACAAACAAAGCCAACGTCACCCACCGAATGAAGCCCCTCCGGAGCGTTACAATTCTAACCATCAGACAAACCCAGATTCTCTGCCATCCAAGCACAGCACTCCTTCTGTTTGCCATACAATCCCAGATTCCTCAGAAGATAGTTTTAAAACCATGAAAAATTAAATCTCACAGAATCCATGGAAACGACCTCACCTAGGCCTGTGGAGTGAGATTTCTACAGCACCACCCTCAGCTGTGACCTCTACTCACACTAGAAACCATCAGCAACACAGTAAGTCTTTCGTAGGCATTGGGGGCCACAGTTTAACTTTAGCAAAACGTACACGGGGCAAAGCAACAGGCATTTTTTCCGAGTAAGTCTGCTCTGGGATGTATGGTCTCACAGTCAGCATGCAGACTCAGCAGTGAATGCTCACCTAGTTTACAATGTCAACAGACACTACTGGGCGCCTCCTGCATGTAAGCCAGCTCTAAGATGAAGAAGAACCAGTCTTCTGCCTTCCAGAAGCTTACCATCTAATTTATCCGCGAAACAAACCGTGAGGAACGGATGTCCTTATCAACAGCGGCAACATATGTTTCAATCTTCATATTTCCCCACGTGACTGAGTAAAGCAAAATTACAGTTATCTAATGTATTACTTATAAGCAAATCCCTTCTAACCATGGGATTTTTAAAAAGTTAGTTTACGGGTATACCTAAGTGACTCGGCCCCCAAACCGGAAGGCACCACGTAACAGCCCATCAGCTGAGCGGGTGCTCCATCTGCAGGGAAATGTAAACAGCTGCTATTTAAACTCAGTCATCATTCAGTATCATATTGGTCCAGAAACCAGGCAATTTTTACCTCTTGTGGACTTTTCCCCTTTATCCCTATCTGGTATTCCACCAAATTCTCATCCATTCATTCTTTCTCTTTGACATGAAAATATTACCTGTTACAATTACGTATTCGCTCACTTCTGTCAATTTTTTCAAAGTTTTTCTTCCTCTTTTGCTTCCCACACTATCGCTTGGGAGGACGTTGTGTATTTCACGATGAAAGCTCTGATTCAGAAGGCATCTGCCCAGCCCCCCCTCCCCCCCATCTCTTCCCAGAGGCTGGACGCTACTTCTCCTCCATAACCTTGGCCAAATGGCACCAGCCATCAGAACTATCAAAGGAGGAACTGTTTTCACTTCGTTCCATTTACAAAGACTTTGAAACAGTTCTGACTCTCTGTAGGATCATCTACAGGGCAATTCCGACTTTGCAAGAGATGCCAAGACCGCTTGTCCTATATGTACCTTCAACGCACAGATACTAGCAAGTAAAATTCCTGAATAATTATCTCACGTGTTTCTTTGCCGCCCATGAGTGCTTCCCAGATAACATAAAACGGAAAAATATTTTATAAGTTCCTTATTTTAATTTGAAGAATGACTGAACTCAAATCATCCTTTTATCTGTTAATTATAAAGAAATGAATGAAATTATAAGTCAATCCCAATAAGCTATCCTTAATAATCTGTAATAAATAATTCTTTGGTTAACAACCAGACCCTCAATATTCTACAGTGAACGTATCACCTACAGATTAGGTTAACAGAGGCCATACAGTCTTAATTCTAGATCCCATGAATACTGTTTCAGAAAAATTATGTTCACTGCCTAGTACTGGAAATTAAAGTCACACTTTTACTCTAAAAATAAGCGCTCTAGAGAAGCACTCTTAGCAAGTACTTCCCGTGAATTGTAAGACACCCTCATTTGCCACAGTCAAGGATTTTCATAGTAAGATCTTTAAAATCCTGAGATGTTTCATTTGTATTCCAGCAGAAACCATCAGCCCTCAAGAAAAAGCAAGAGAAAGGCTCCCCATTCTGTTAATTTACTGGTCCCCGGTGACTAAGCCATGATGAAGCACCTTTGCTATAATGCTTGCTAGATCTCCATAATCCTGCAAAACCAAGGGTGTCTTTTTTTTTTTTTCCTGGAAGGGAGGGGGATGGTAGGAGAGCACCAGAGGTACCACTTAAAAGTTAGAGATTTAAGTAAACATTAGGAAAAAATGCAGCATCTTCCAGGAGGTCAGAGATTCACTGCCCTGAGCCCAAAAGGAACTT
The DNA here is from genome assembly GCF_963455315.2 of Globicephala melas. Classification (NCBI taxonomy): domain Eukaryota; kingdom Metazoa; phylum Chordata; class Mammalia; order Artiodactyla; family Delphinidae; genus Globicephala; species Globicephala melas. The sequence continues at coordinate 4,209,139 of NC_083331.1, read as the reverse complement.
CACTGAACTGAGTTCTCAGGATCTTTCTGAGCAGATCACTTCCTGGTGAGCCGTGGCTTCTGCCCTCCAAACCTTTTCGGGCTCCTGAGGCAGCACCCACACTCCGGATGCCTGTTACCATCCGCTCCCACTATCTGAGGGGAATGAAACGGTCCTGACACAGCCTCCCGACCACAAAGGCAAATTTCAAGAAAGCAAGAGTGGCTTCACAAGACTGTCACAGCTTTAAGGAGGAAGAAGGGACATTCTACAGATTACAGAAGGATAATTTAAAGACAGCTCCCAAGCCCCAGTACAGTGTGTTTAGGGCCACTTTTCTGAAAAACTGCTCAAAGAAGCGACAAAAACAGGAAATATCATCAAATTCATAATTTTAAAAAAATGCTTTTTAATAGAACAAGGAATTTTTAATGAAAACACCACCTAACATAAAAGAACTCTGCTTGGGTTTGAGGATCCCTGGGCCCTGCTTCCCCCTCACCTGTGCCGACTCTGACTACGGCCTTCTCTGCATCTTCTGTGGGACCGTTTTGGGCACAGACAGAATAACAACAGGTGCACAGGAGAAAGGGCCCCCCGCTGCATCAGGTCCTCAGCCAGCACTACCCATTCACCCGCTGCTTGAGGCCCAGGAGCAGTTCTCTGTGTCTCATCCATTAAGGAAAATCATCCTACTTTTTCCCATCCTTGCTTGTCTCTGTTGCCTCTGGAACTTGCCCTCACGTGATCTGGTACCATCTGAATAAAAAGCTCCCGCAGAGGACTGCCGTAGACATCAAATTTGATCACGTAATGAAGACCCCTAACACGTAAATCATCAGACGTGCACTCTTCTGAGGGCTGACACACATCGCCCACACGAACTCTGTCCAAGCCACGGCACCTTAGCTGTTACCCTCTTTTCACTAAGACCCCAGGCTGCAAATTACCACTTAGCATTCATTTCTTTCTGCCCCATTTTTAAACGTCCATAGAGGTGCCCTTCCACAGCTTTCTTAGTGACTAATTATGCCCTCAAGGTATTGACCCTCTTAGGAGATCTGTTAACAGCTAAGAAGGACATCTAGGTTGTTCTGCCCTCTCTTCCAAGGTGTGGTCCCAGGACGCACACACAGGTCTGAAGGTTTCTTAGGAATTTTCTTGCTGTTGCTATTGTTCTTTTTTCTGCCGATTCCTGGGCGATTTTTTACTCTCAGTACAGAAGTCGACCCTTCATTCAGTATTCACGTGGCTTCCTTTATTCCTTCCATCAACTCTGCGGGGCAGGTGCTGTTTTCTTAGACAAGGAAGTCAAGGCTCACGGAAGTTAAGAAATGGCCCCCAAACCACACAGCTAATAAACGGCAAAGCCAAGATGTGACCCCAAATCAGTCTGGCCCCAAACACCGGCTCTTGACTGGGTTGCAATTCTGTCTCTCATCGGGTCTGAGAGGCACTCAATCATCCAGCCCTGTGCACATCCCACTGTGTTCCAGAAACAAGACAGCATTTATTGGAAGTAGGTGAAAAAAAGAAAAGGAAAATAAGAATAGAAGCATTAAATGAGCTAGAAATGAGACACATACAGAAGGCATCCCTTAGATCCTGCACATCTGCTTCAGGTGAGCCACAAATCTGGTTCAAGAACCTGTAAAGGGGAATCTAAGGTTTTACAGAATAGTGTCCACAAGCCACACATCTACCAACTACTAAACCAAAGTGCCTTTACTCCTGATTCTAAGAGCTGGAAGCAATTCCAGCAAACACAGAGTCCACACCTACTGACATCCTATCCCAAAGCAGGGGCTGAATAATCCCCAAGGCATATTCCTCTTTCTTCAATGTTCCAAATGGCCCCTCTGTTCTGATTCCAGAGCCTAGCTGGCATAGCATCATAGCAAATGACTGTCGAGGAAAGAATCTCTAGTAAATGGTCATTAAAAATAAAAAGCCAAGAAGCTCTGATCGTCTTCCATTGATAATGTAAGTTGGGACCCCTTGCCCACAGAGCAGTAGTTTTGTAACTTTTTTTTTTTTTTTAAAACAAAATTTTCACCAGAATGCCAAGCAGCCAGAAGGGAGTAACTCTGGTTGGAACTAGAGTGAAAGCTTCCAACTGATTTCTTCATCATAACTTCTCTGAAACTTGGCAAGTCACTCAGGACTGTCCCCTGCCCTCCCCGACACTTACAGCTAACCCACCTCCTACTGCTTCCTTCAAAGTTTATCGCTTGTTTTCCTTCCAAAAGGAGCAATTAGCAGCAAAAGTGAAACTCGGGGTGGTAAGTCTATTAAATAATACACTTCTTAAACGTACATACAGGATATCTCAGCAAATTAAGAAAACTAAAGCAATACGCAACTTACATATGGCAGCAAGGAAATAGGAGTGACTAAAAAAGTTATAAAACTATGCTAGATTTAACAGTGAGAGCATTAAAACATAATCTTAGGATACAGCATTTACCGTTTATACATCTGGGGGAGAGGGAAGGAAAACATCAAAAAGCTCTGGTCAACTCAAACCTCTCTGGGTTTCTATTTATTCAACTTTCCTAAAATGTGATTTAACTAACTACTGTTCATATCCCTAACACTTCAGGAATTCTGGGAAGTTAAATGTAAATGAAATTTGCCGAACCTTATGATTTATTTTAGTACTTTCATGAGAAGACCAGGATGAATCAAATTTCACTCAATTTAGGAAAAGAAATCACATTCCATTCATCCAGATAAGGAAGGATTCCTCATTCCACCAATGACCAATGCGTGCAAAACAAACATCATCTTTAAAAACAACAGAAAGAAATTCCAAAATTACCAGAAATAATTTGAGGCTGACACTAGAATTAAAGGGGGAAGAAAAAAGTCAACAAGCACCAAAATGTATTAGATGAAATCCAACACTTCAGAAATAATATTTGAATGCTAACTGGACCTACAAACGCATATGCGTCTAATGCTTGGCCGCTTTTATACAAAGCCCGCTGAAAGTGGGAGTCCATTCACCGAGGTTCTTTGAGATGTTCCAGACAGAAACAGCAACTGCGCAAATGTTTAAGCTGCTTTATGCTACAGCACTTCTGAGGGAAAAACAGCATGAAAGCCAACTTTTGAACATATTCATATTAATAAAAACCTATCCCAATACCCTTCTAAATGGAAAACCTTAAGAGGTTATTTTTAAATGCAAATTTACATATTGGAAAGCCAAAAATACGCAGCAAGAAATGACTGGAAATACAGGCATCTCTACTCTTCAACATCTAAGGTTTCGGAAACGCAGTCAATCTAGAAATCACGTGTTTTTCGGCATGATTCAGTTTCATTTTTTCTGGGCTCATTCATTCGTTTCTGATGACCATGCACAATCAGTGGGCACGCTAACCGTTGGGAATGCTGTCTCCTGGTGGAAAAGGGTCATCACAGGGGTGTATATCATGTCTAAAGATCACCGTAAGGTGGGGACAAAGAAGGAGCAAGATACAAAGAGAATAATGCTTTCCTTGTCTTTCATTCTTTTTCCCCCAAAAGTTCAAAGAGACAAAAAAATAATGGTAAACTAGGCACGGTGATAATGGACGTGAGATTTTGTTTTATCTGCAAAACAACCCAAAATATCAATGTCTCCTCAGCGAAAGAGAACTGTTGTTTTCAACCTTATTTCCCATTCTTGGCACTTCAGTTTAGTGTTTGTCTGGAATCAGGCTACTCACCTGTGTAATCCATGGAACGTTAAAATATTTGAATTTTGTCTGTCTATCATCTCAAATTACTCAATAAAAGGAAAGCAAAAAAAAACCAATCATTAAATAATTTGCTTATAATGAATCATAACCAGCCTTCCCCTTCTCTAGCTTGGATATTTTATTGACTTTTGTATTTTAATCTAGTTTCTCTCTTCTTGTTGTTTTACAGTTTCACAATAGAAAGACAGTTCCGCACAACTATCATTCTAAAATTCTATAGTCTAAAACACAGTCAACATAAATAGGTACATAGATGATTTCCATCATTTCCTTTAAACTCATTTCCATTTTTCCTCTCACTTTTAACTTACCAAATCAAATTATTACTGAATAACATTTTAGCCTCAGATAAGCTCTCAAATGTTTCTTTGAAAAGATGACTGTTAATTTCAAAACAAATGCTTTTCACCTCTCTTTAAAAAAATAAAAAGTAAAACACAGTCACAGATCATTTTTCGACAATTTTGAGGTTAAGTTCTACCTAGATGTTAGGAGATTAACAAAACTGACAAACCTTTAGAATGACCACACACACACACACAGAAAAACGAGAAAAATCACACGCTGGTAAAATCAAGAATGAAGAATAGACATTGAGGGGCTTCCCTGGTGGCGCAGTGGTTGAGCGTCCGCCTGCCGATGCGGAGGACACGGGTTCCTGCCCCGGTCCGGGAGGATCCCACATGCCGCGGAGCGGCTGGGCCCGTGAGCCACGGTTGCTGAGCCTGCGCGTCCGGAGCCTGTGCTCCGCGGTGGGAGAGGCCACAGCAGTGAGAGGCCCGCGTACCGCAAAAAAAAGAAAAAAAAAAAAAAAAAAAAGAAGAATAGACATTGATCACTACCAACCAGAAAAACTTCACAAGGATTACGAGGGAATACTCTCAAGAAGTTTATGCCACCAAACCAGACAACTTAGATGAAAAGGAAAAATCCTGGAAACATACAAATTAACAAAACTGACTTAAAAAGAAAGAGATAAGCTGAATAAATGTATAGCAAGTTAAGAGATTGAATTAGTAATTAAAAGTCTTCCCACAGAGAAAACCTCAGGCCCAAATGACTTCACAGGTGAATACCTAAAACAGAAATACCAATCTTTCACAAATTTTTCTAGAAGAGGAAACACTTCCTAACTCATTCTATGAAACCAGTTTTATGCTGACACCAACGCCAGACAAAAATAGCACAAGAAAACTACAGATCAGGGCTTCCCCGGTGGCGCAGTGGTTGAGAGTCCGCCTGCCGATGCAGGGGACGCGCGGGTTTGTGCCCCGGTCCGGGAAGATCCCACATGCCGCGGAGCGGATGGGCCCGTGAGCCATGGCCGCTGGGCCTGCGCGTCCGGAGCCTGTGCTCCGCAACGGGAGGGACCACAACAGTGAGAGGCCCGCCTACTGCAAAAAAAAAAAAAAAAAAAAAACTACAGATCAATATCCCTCATGAATTAGATGCAAAACTACTCAACAAAATATTAACAAATCAAATCTAGAAACACAGAAAAAGAATTACATACCATGAACAAACGGGATTTATCCGAAGAATGCAAAGTTGGTTTAACCTCCAAAACTCAATTAGTACTATATGTCATATTAATAAACGACAATACTACATGGGTGTCTCAACAGATACAGATTTTTCTTTCACAAAATCCAACACCCATTTGTGGTTAAAAACTCCCAACAAAGAATTTAGCATCTATTCATTCACGGTCAGGGCTTTCTATTTAAGACATTTTTCCCTGCTCTAGGCCATGAAGCTACCCTATATTATTTTTTATCTTTCATCTTTAGATCTACAGTCTGTCTGGCATTGATTTTTGTGTATGTTATAAAGTAGGAGTCAAATGTCATCTATGGACATCCATCTCAAGGGTCACACACCAATGACCGAAAAGACCAGCCTTTCCAAACTATTTTACACTTAACATAATCAAATGTCTACAGATGTTTGGTTCTGTTTCAGGTCTTTCTGTTCAGTTTCATTCATCTGTTTGCCCACAGTTGTGACAATACCACATGGTCTAGAATATTACAACTTTATAAACTCTTGATATCTGATAAGTCCTGCCACCTGTTGTTCTTCAAGGGTGTCTTGAAATTCTTTGCCCTCTACATTTATATAAATTCTAGAAACAGATAGTCAATTTCCACCTCCTAAGATTTTTTCATGCTATGGACTAGGGTTGAACAGTATCGATATCAATTTTGGGTGAACGGACATCTCTATATTTAGTCTTTCATACCATGAACATGGTATATTCCCTCTTTTCTTACCTGTTCCTTAAATTCTCTAAATATTTTACGGTTTCCTATGTAAAGGCATTATAAATTTCTTACAAGTTCTATTCCTATATATTTGGATTTTTAATGCTATTATAAGTAGTACCTTTATTAACTTCATTTTCTAATTGTTTACGGCTATAGAGAATCTAGCAACCATGCTAAAGACACACCTTAAGTCTAATAACTTACACGGATTCTTTTGGATGTTTCTGCATACACAATAGTTTCACCTGCATATACTGAATTTTTTTCTTCTTTTCCAACTCTAGTATTTTTTATTTCTTTTTCTTATCTTACTGTGCTGGCAAGAACCTACAATATAATGCTGAATAAATGTGGTAATTACAAGCATCCTTATCTCATTTCCAATTTTAGAAGATAACTTTTCATTATTTCAACACTAATATGATATTTGCTCTATGTTTTCTCACCGATACTCTTCCTAGTTTGCTTAAAAGTTTTTCATCATGAATAGATATTAAATTTTAGTGTTTCCTGCATCTAATGATGACTGTATAGTTTTTTTCTCCATCAATATGGTGAGATGCGTTGGATTTGTTGAATGCTAAACCAACACTGCATTCTAGAATAAACACAAATTGTTCATGATATATTATCATTTTATGTTGATAGATCTAATTGTTATTTTAGGATTTTTGCAAGCATGTTCATGAATGAGACTGTCCTATGATTTTTTTCTTGTAACATCCTTGACAATATTAGATATTAAGATTATGCTGGCCTGGCAGGACTTTCAGGCTCAGAGGATTTTGTCCACCTGCTTCCAAATCTCCTCATACATTCTCCCTCCAAAACATACACAAGGAGAGCAAAAGAATCCACATATGATCTATGCCTTCCAGCATTAATATAGGAGGCAGAATACAACAGCCTTCAAATCATCTGTAAGTGGAGGGATAAACTAACTGAATTCCAGCAGAGCTTCCAACACACACCACTGCAAGCCTGGAGATGCTTCTCGTGCTGAGTCACTGACACGTTGCATTATTCACGTAAGCCCACCACACCTAAAACACCAACTTGGGAGGCTCAGCCATCACCGAAAGTACAGGTTTTGTTGTTTTCATTCCTGATCCTCATGTAGTTTTGATTCTCATTATTTATATACAGCTTCATTATGATGAGTATTTCCTATAAGTTCATTCAAATCTTTATTTAATGGGGGACAAGACAGACAAGCTCCCACCACTTACGTCCAATAAAATCATAAGCATCTCAAACAGTAAAAAATTGCATAAAGTATACATTCCATTAAAAAAAACTGTACATGCAACTTTTACTTATACACAGTTGATCTAAGTTATATCAGTGTCCAAAAAGAGAAAAAATGCTGAGTAAATATTAAAATGCAGGGCAATACTGTTTGTCTCAAATGAAATTTGACTATCAGTAGCAACCAAATAGCCTAAGAAATAAAGCCACAAACTTCTAAACTGCATAGCAGAAAAAGTAGCCATAAGTGTAGTTTAAAAGAAAAATTCTGTCCTAAACCCTTTAATGCCTGAGCCCCAACACAATTCTTCCAAATGATACCCTAAGTTTTGTCATGGCCATAATCTTTTTTTTGGAGGGGCAGAATGGAAGGAACTGGGCATATTGGAAGTGGAAGAAGGCTTTAATTAGCCTGTGTGATGCAGTGGACAAACAGCACAGAAGCTGTGCGTTTTTAATTACAGCTCAGGTAGGGACTTCATTATCGCTGATAAGCCTTGTAACCGTTCAAAATTACAATGCCAATTTTTAAAAAAAGAAGTAACGTTTTAATAATCTTCCTCCCTGGGATATCTCAAAGAACAATTCCCACTTTAGTCAAGCCTTTGGAAACAAAGTTGTTTGCAGTGTGTAATTAAAATCTGAAGGCAGGTGACTGGGGAATTTGGGGGTTTCTGTGACTGCTGGTTTTTAAACCAATAATCAACGTAGTTAACTCTAAAAGGTGTACAAAAACGGGAGACAAATCCTATGGAAAACTAAGAACCAAGATATGTTTTAAATCTACAGGGTTGGTTATAAAACAAATGTTTTCCCATTTCTACTGAAACAGACGAAGGTCCTATTCTGAAAAATTACAATCATGCCCCCCAAATTAAGGTCTTACTTTGCAGAGATGGAAAGTGAATCTATTCCTCCCCTTTCTAGGCTGTGGACAGCCTCGCACAGGATGAGACCAACGTGAGCACAGGCTCTATCTCCTTGCAACCTTCTGGTTAATGTCATCCTCCCTTTGGATTGGACATTTTGCTCCCTCCTGTTTAGACACTATTCCTTCCATGCACCACGGGGAGTAATTCAAATCCATGGCCTCTCCTTAAGCATTCACTCTAACCTGAGGAAAGAATACCACCCAGCAAAGAGTTACAAAGTCAACTGAAAGCTGATATCTGCCTAGGTAATTCCCTAACACAGGACTACATAAGGTAATAGGCAAAAACCAAAACCCCCTGTGTCATACACATATTTTGAGGAGCTGAAAAAATAAGTGTGACATTAGTAGGGCAAGATGACTCAGATCAAGTTTTTAAAATTACATAGTAGGGGTAGTGTTCTGCTTAGGTCATGAATCAAAACTTATGACATATTCAGTCAATGAAAAAGTATCTGTTGAAGCTCTTCTATGGCAAAGAATACACTATTACATCCACTTAGCTGATAAAATACGGCTACACGGGTTGTGGCTCACAGTCAATCACATCCACACTTTTATACTGCAACAGAATTTCACGGAACTGTTCACGTGCACAGAAACAAGTCCCAGCACTCATGGGAGGATGCTATGAGATGAACTAAAATGCAACGGTTGTAGCAGGCGATGCAATCTTTGCATTGCGCTGGAGCACAACTTTTATAGGCCCAACACGGTTTTCAGAAATCAGAAGTACTCAGAGACCAAAGGTCACATCCGCTGGGGGAAGACAATGTGTGTTATCACTGGGAGCTAAGGCTATGACCTAACGAGGTCTTTACCTGAGGTTATCTGACAAAGGCAGACACACCTACGAAACAGACACCGAGATGTCTGGTTGTTGACCAGAAGGGAGTTTATAGTTATGTGAGCTGGACAATCGACCCTCTGCCTCACCTCTCTAGCTTTTGACGACAGGACCTTGGCTGTATCAACACTGTTATCACCAGTAACTAGCGTGATACACAGTAGGCACTCAAACACGTGTGGACCTCCTGAAAAGAACCAGAAAGCAACAACTGAAAGAAAGAAATTAAAATAAATAAAACACTGAAAAAGTTCAAGAATATAGCTGAAGACGTCTTTACATTAGTTTCAAGACCACTGCTCCAGAAGGTCAAAGGGCATCCCAACAAGAGGAGCAAGGGACAATGTCACTCGTCCAAAGTTTAGAAATGATCCCAGATGCTGTGCTCAGGGTCAAGGCCCAGAGGCTCTAGTAGACCTGAAAGGTGGGGAAATACCCTGGGATGTTTGGGATGTTTAAAATTAAAAAAAAAAAAAAGTCAACAGAAGCAAAGAGCTAACCTCAAAGAGAACAGGCACAGGTCGGGGAAGACGAAACAGAACAGGGCAGCTCTAAAGATCAGGCCTGAAATCCGAGTACATGGAAAAATATTCTAATCTAGGGACATCTATTAAGTTAGGAGGATAGGCTCTGACACAAAACAAACAAGACTGGCCTTGAGGTAAGTGGCTGAGAAAGCACTGCCAGGACAGGGCAGCAACGGAGAGGACGTCACAGATAATGTGACCCCAGAGGACACCAGGACCTGGAAACAGACAAGGCTGTGCGCACATAAACCCACCCTTGGAAGGACCACCCACCCTAGGAAAAGCATGCCTTAAAAGGAAAACAGCATCCTAAAAAGTTTGTTTTTAATAAGAGAGAATAAAGTCACTGTTAAAAACATTCCACCCTGCGCCAGACGTTCCTCTCTAGTGAAGGCCCTTCTCTCCTCTTCAAAATCCAGCCTCCCCTGACTGGCTTCACCTCCTTAGCACCACCACCCCTTAATCCACGGCAATAAGGCTCCACTGTGATGCCTCTTGCCAAAATCAGTAATTACATCCTAGGGCTAAAACCAATGGAAATTTTGAAACCACCATCTAGCAACCTCTGTCTAGCAACCTCTCTCTCTTGGTACTTTAATATACACAAGTCCCTCCATTAAAAAAGAAAAGAAGGTCCCCCTTCACCCACCCTCCCCTGTCACCCTTCAGCACCAGCACACTTCGTGGCCCCTGCTCACTAGGAAGCCCTCTTACAAACCAGCCATCTCACTCCTGTCCCCATCACTGTGTCATCACTGCCGTCAGCTATGTTACAATGACCTGGCTGTTATCATCCCTCTTTGCTGACGTTTTCCTGGACCATGGCTTCCCAGACACCCAATCCTTTCAGTCTCAGTGTGGGAGCTTATCTTTTAAACACAAGAGTCCTTCAGATCCCATTCTCCCCACTCCTTTTCTTTACGCATGCTCTGCACAAGCTTCTTGAATCTACTCCATTAACAAAGGCAGAGGTTCTAGAACTTTCTCTTCTCACTGCACCGGTTCGCTCAGCCCTGATTGCAAGGACAAATGCCTACTGAGTAATTGAACCATTAGATACTGCAAATAACAAGTATCTATGTCCTAGCAACTTAGTACCCATTTGAAAACAGCACACTTCAACTGAGAGAAAGTGGGTATTTCACTTCTCCCTTCAGTAAAACACAAACAGCATAATTTCTCACACCTTGGAGTCAGACTGGATAGCACCTCCCCCGTTCCCTGGTCCACACCGATCTGCACGCAGAACAGCAACCAGTGAAACCCCAGCTTTGCAAAGATGATGTCATCAGAAGGAACGTGACATAAACTCCTGGAGAAACCGAGCAGGCAGGTCCCGCAGGGTTGACAGCTGTTTGCACTGCTGAGCGTCCTTCATCGAACTCATACTCCCTGCGAGTTCACTGTGGCAAGCAGTTTGGGAACCGGTGCTGAGAACTCTCACGCGCGTGCCTCCAGTCCAGACACCTCCCAATATCCGGATCCCAGTGCAGCCACTGACCGCTGCGTCCCGCAGGCACCTTGAACTTGACAAGGGCAGCATCTTTCCCCCAAACGGCGGCTGCTCGCTGTCCTGGGGCCTAAGGACGGCCTCACCACCCACCAGCCGCCCAGCCACAACTCGGCACTGCCCTGTGCCCTCGCTCTCCCAGCACACGCGCGCGCACACACGCGCGCCGACCACGCCGTCCTACCCCCTCAGGCTCCCCTCCCTCCAGCCTTGCCCCGCTATCCGTTCTCCAAGGGCACGTCTGACTGCGTCCTTCTTCGGCTCGGAAGGCTCCGGCCGTTTTGGTCACCCAGCAGGGAGGCCAGGCCCCTCCTAACGGGCCTCGCAGGGCCCCGGAGGCCCGGCTCACCCCTCCTCCTGCCACGCGGCACCCCGGCCCCCTCCCCCCACGCAGCCCTAACCTTGGCTCTAGCTGCTCCAAAGCCTCGTGTCCCCGACAGGCCTCTGTACTCTCTCCTTCCCCCCTGGCACTTCTGGGGGCGCTTTCCTCGTCTCTCCGAACCGGGAGCTCGGGTTTCTGGTCATCCTGGGAGCTCCGCGAGGGCCCGTTCGGAGCACACTGCGCCGTGACCAGCGGCTCCCACGGTCGCAGATGCCGCCGAACCGGGAGCTCATCCGGGGCCCACAGAGGCACCTGCCTTGTTCCCCTGTGTCCCCGAACACCCCGTGAACCCTGGAGTTCGCTGAATGAATAAAGCGGGCCAATGAGTGGGTCCGGCCACTCACGGGATGCTCCACGGGCCTCACCGCGGGTTCTGCCTCGGTAGCCGCCGCGTTGCACGCGAACTGTTCGTCTCGGCACACCACGAGCATCCTCAGAGCTGTCGTCTCTTATTTCTGCAATCCCAGGATTGAAATAGCAGCGCCCGGTACTTCGCAGGCATCCACTAAAGGGCTTTTGAATAAAAAAGGTGACTACCCCATGGCATTAAGTGCGGTTACCCCTGGAGAAAGAAACAGGACCAGACGGGGGGCGACAGGACCAGGAGGAAGGGGGAACTCAGACTTCCGGCTCCACTTATCTCTACAGTGACAGTAAATGTATGTTACAACATGCGTTATTTACGCATTGCTGGTCTACGATATTCCTGCATTACCAGCCTTAAATGAAGGCAGGGGTAGAGAACCAGCGGGGACGAGGCATGCATGGGTCCCAACGCCACGAGCAGCTCCCGAGAACATCTGCCCTCTAAGAGGAAAACCAGGCCTTAAGAAAAAAAGAGGACTTAAAAGAGAAGTCGAACATTTGCAGTCTGTCCAGCCATATGGAGGCGCTCCCAAGAAAACATAAGGAATGATAGCAGCCTGTGAGTGAAAAACACAATCTCGAATATTCTCCAGAGAAAGTCCTGGGAACTCTAAAAGACCATTAGCAGTGGCCCACGAGCTATACGTTGAATACTTATAACAGGCAACTATTTCAATCAAAATGTTCCAATAACCAGAAGGTTCCTTGCCACATGAAGGCTTCCATGGGAAGGGTAAGGCGCGTCTACAAGGACACACTGAGAAGAGATGGGTGCTATAATGTTGGCAGGACCGCTCGGCAAAGTGTCTTTTTTCACCTTTATTTTCAGAATTTTGTAAAACTGGGGTAGCACATCATTGCCTATTAGGCCATAAATCTGAGGCAAACAGAGAAAACAATGCTATAATGCAACTTCATGTCAGCAACCAGACATGAAAGAACAATTTTTATAAGGATATAGTTCCAGAACGAGCTTCTTTTCACTGTGTCAAGAAAACAGAGACTACAGGTCAGACGGTAACTATATAAAGCCAACCAAACTTTCCAACCTAGTGAGCTTGAAACATCTGAAAAGACACAACTCTCATGAATATCAATTAAGGAGGTCTTTAAAAAATAAAGAAAAATGAGTATGACGTGGACGCTCTTAGGAAGGAGACCAGACGCACAATGAGAACTGCCTATGGGAAAGGCCAAACCCGGCTTTCTTTCGTTTAACCTCTCAAGTAGATAAAAGAACTAGCTTTAAAGAATCTCTGCATTGTTTCACTGCTAGAAAAGGAAAGTTGGGTAAAGCACGTACAAAAAGAAGCCACCAGCATTCAATAGAATTTGCCCTAGAGGCAATAGAGAAGTAAGTCAATTATAACACTTTGAACCTAGTTTTGACAGAGAAGCAGACATTTTAAGTTTTAGACAAACCTAATTTTTTTTAAGATGCAAAACATTTCTAATGGCTGGCTCCTGCCCTTAAAAAATGTGGATTCCGATTCTTTTCATGCCCCACGACGCATTTGATTTGAAGAGCTTCACAGCAAAAACAGGCCTTTTTAATTGTCAGTTGTTAAAAACGTAATAATTACTGCTGGTAATAACTGAGAATTTAAAATTCATCCCCAAATGAGAAAGAATTCCTATTCCGCCCAATAGCGGCTAAGAAACGAGATGCTCCATTCATCCTTAAACCCACAGCTGAGTTTCTTAATAATTAAGAACTCTGCTCTCCACCAGGGAACTCTCCCTTGCACAGAAGCTGAACCAAGAAGAAATCGCCATTGCCGGTTAAGCAGCACACACGGAACACACACGGAGAGGCAAAGGCTTTCCCCTCACCGAAGCCCCGGCGCGGAGGAGGCACGAGAGCCAGGCCCCGCCGGGAGAACCTCCCGAGAGGACGCATCCCGGCCCGCGGGCCCCGGCGCGCCCAGTCCTCGCGCCCCGCAGCGGGCCGTCGCAGGCTGCCGACCCCTTCCCGGAACCCGGAGCCCAGCCCGGCTACCGAGGCCGGGACCAAGACCACGGGCGCCCGCAGCCCCGGGGGAGGGGGCACCGGCCGCGGGGAGGGCGAAGCCGAGGGGAGAGGGCCGGACCCGGGCGGCGGGCACGCGGGGACTGGGCCAGGTGCGGCGAGACCGCGCGCAGCCCGGAGGGACGCGAGGCTCCTGGACGCGAGGCAGCCCCGGGCCCACGCGTGCGGCGCGGGCCGAGGCCCGGGCGCCACCTGCGGCCGGGATGGCGAGCGCCTGCCCCGCAGCCGGGTGGCGCACACCGGGGCCGGGGGGCGGCGCGGGCGAGAACGGCGCCGGGCCGCGCGGCGACGGCGGGAAGCCCGGGCCGGCGCGGGAGGATGCGCCGGGCTGCAGGGCGGGCGCGGGCGGCGGCGCGGCCGCAGTGGGCCCCACCGCCCGCCCGAGCGCCCGGGCAATGCAGCAAGTTCACTTGGCCGCGGGGCTGCGGGGCCCGCGCCCGCCTCTGCCCGCGGGGCAGCCGCCCAGCCCGAAGCCGAGCAGCGCAGGGGTCAAGGCCGGGTACAGGGAGCCGGCTGGCTGCAGCCCGCACTCACCGGTCCGCGGTTCCGCCGCCGGCGCCGGCGCCGCGCTCTCAGCTCCATGGTCCCGCCGCTTCGCGGCCGCCCGGCGCCCCCACCCCGCACCGCCCCGCACGCAGCGGCGCCAGCGACGCCGCCTCCGGCCCGGCCACGGCCGCGGCCACGCCCCCTCCCGGCGGGGGGCCAGGCCGGAGCGAGAGGGGGGCCCAGCGCCGGCTCCACCAACCAGGGCCGGCTCACCGGCCGCTGCTCCCGGATTGGCGAGCGCCTCGACCAATGGGGGCGCGGCAGGAGTGCGGCGCGTCGGCGCCGGGGGGCGGGGGATTGCGGAGGAGGTGGCTCTAGCCCTTCGTCCTCCGCCCCTGGGGTCGGGCTGAGGCTTTAGCCGGAGTCCCTCCCGGAGTGGACAGGTAGGGATTCTTTGGGCAGAGTTTAGCCTGGGGGCCGTGCAGCACCTCCGCTAACGATGTACCACTGCAGTCCCTTTGGGTTTCCACCCATACTCTAACCTTCCCTGGGTTTGAGGGCTCTTGGAGACAGAGGTCCATCTATCTACCTGTGTGCTGCAGAGTTGAGGGTTCACAACCCTGAGAGGATTACAGCCATGCCCTCGGTTGGTCTTATGCCCTTCTCAAATCCGTCAGCATTCTGCCTGCAGAATCTTCTCATTCCCTCTGCAGATTCCACTCTTCTTTTCCCCCCCGCCCCCGACTTCAGTCTCCGTCCGCCCAAATGTGAGAGAATCCACAATACCTATTAAATACAGGGTATCCCTTAAACTGCCCAGCCAAGCCCCCTGGCAGTGGGACTTGATTGATGACTCGGGGGTAAGCTTAAGGAGGAGGAAAAGGAAGGAAAGGAAAATAAGAAAAAAAGGAAAAGCCAATTATGTTCTCCTAGGTCCTGAAGGAAAGGTGTTTAAAAATGGAAGTGTTATTTTTATTTTACTTGCCTTTATGCTTTTTGGTTTACCAATAAGGTCACTAAATTGAAAAGCTTTTAGGAAATAAGTTCAAATCTCAATAAAGAGTCCTAGAAAAACTAACTCAGGTTGTCTTTACAGACATGTGATAACTACCCACATCTGATCCGGCTCCTAACAGCAACTAAATGCTAGGGAAAATGCATAGCAGCTGAAAACAATTTTAGCAAAGTTTGAAGCACCAGAAATGCAGAAGAAAACTCATGCATCCCTCTTCATGTGTAATCTATTAACCTACATTACTTCCAAAGGAAGCGTTTTTAAAGCTCTATTTTAAGGTGACATATATTTAATTTCCATACCATGTCAACATGAAATATTCTGGTCATTAATAAGGTAAACAGGGTTTTAGTGAATTATTACAGTGCTCTGTATTTGTAATATTGATAGTAGGGTGATAAATTTCTGTTGCATTCAAAGCTGACTTGTTATTCAAGTTGAAATGGCTTTCCTTCATTTTATCTTCATTTACCCAGGGGAATAGCTTCCAGGTCTATATTTAGGTCATTGATTTAGAATTCAAAAATGTGAAGGTGTAAGATACCCAGAGTCTGTTTTCAGGGTTGCTAATCACATTTCCCTTGCTTCTCCTGTCTTCAGTGACCCCCCCCAACTTTATATGAACTGCTGCTACACTGAATTCACACCCACTATTAGCCCTTAATTGTACTGTCCTGAAGTGTTCAGGATTGTTTCATATAAGTCGGTTTTATCTCTAATTAGATGTTAAGTTCCATTAGGGTAAGGTCCTTATTTTATACTACGGTTTCCTTCCCCCGTGATGTCTAGTGCAGTGCTGAATATGTAGTAAATATAACCCTACCCTTAGTATTGTGTCCATATGTAGAGAATTTTCTTCAAATATAGTACTTCTGTGAACCAGCCCTTTAAGTAAAATTGCTCAGAGCAGTTGCCTGAAGGGGCTAATGCCTCATACTTAGCTGGAAAAATGTTGCCAAATCAGGGAGTAAATTGGTTGCCTGTAACAGAAACTTGAGTAAAGTGCAGACCAACAGGGGTTGCTTCTTACCACGTGACAGGAAGTCTGGAGACAGCCTGGAGGGTCTGCAATATCTCCAGGGTGTCAGTATATCTCAGGCTGCTTCTCCCCGTTGGCTCTGCTGTCCTTAGCATGTGGCTTTGTCTTCCTCTCACAAGATGGCTGCTCCCCTTCTGGACATTGTATCATATTCTGGAAAATGGTAGGGGGATGGGTAAAGGACGTAAGATCAAAGAGATGCCCGCCAACTGAATCTTCCCCTTAACAACCTTTCTGGGAGGCCCCAACCAGCACCTTCTGTTTGCTTCTTATTGGCCAGACCTGTGTCACACTGTGACATACCCCTGAGTGCCAAAGCGTCTGAAATACTAAGTAATATAAGCCAGGGACCTTGTCTGCAGCAATGTGAGGGTTCCGTTAGTAAGGGAAAAGGGGAATGCAGTTTCTGCCACAGTTGCTGAATAGATGACATTCTCTATTCACTCCTGTTTATTTATTCATGAAATGACCCACTTTTTTTTTAAGCCATTCAAATTGCAATAAGAAAACAACCCAGTATAAAAATGAGCAAGAGATCTGAAGAGATGCCTCATCAAAATAGAGATGGCAATATTCAGATGTCAAATAAGCATTATATGTCAGAGAATTGCAAGTTAAAACAATGAAATGCCACAACATACCTTCTAGAATGGCTAAAATTCAAAGAGCTGATAATACCAAATGCTGACAGGGATGGGGAGCAACTGGAATGCTCATTCATGGCTGGTGGGAATGCAGAATGGTACAGCTGCTTTGGAAGACAGAATGGCAGTTCTCCACAAAGCTAAGCATAGTCTTACCATACAATCTAGCGATCGGGCTCCTTGGTATTTACCCAAATGAGTTGAAAACATAGGTCCACATGAAAACCTGCATACAAATGTTTGTTTATAATTGCCAAACACTGGAAGCAACCAAGATGTCCTCCAGTAGGTTAATGGATAAACAAACTGGTACATCCAGACAATGGGATGTTATTCAATGATAAAAAGAAATGAGCTATCAGGCATGAAAAGACATAGAGGAAAAGGCAAAACTATGGAGACAGTAAAAAAAAGATCAGTGGTTGCCAGGGGTTAGGAGGAGGGAGGAAAGTACAGGCAGAACACAGAGGATTTTTAGGGCAGTGAGACTGCTGTGTATGATATTATAGTGGTGGACTCCTCATTATACGTATGTCAGAATCCATAGACGGTACAACCCAATGTATAACACAAAACGGGACCTTCATGTAAACTATGGACTTTAATTAATAAAAATGCATCAGTCTTGGTTCATTCATTGTAACCACACTAAAAGAAGATGTTAATGATAGTAGAAACCGTGTGAGGGGCTAGAGGGGTAGCGGGTGGGTATACGGAAGTCTATGTACTATCTGCCCAATTTTTCTGCTAATCTAATCTAAAACTCTACTAAAAAATAAAGTCTGTTAATCATTTTTTTAAAAATGGGAATCATAGTTACCGTAATAATGTCAACATACTGAGGTTACCATTATAAAGAGAAAAAATTTGCTTTGGAGATGTCACCTTTGTTTTATTTATGGACCTTGAATGCATTCACAGACAAATTCTATTGCCCTTCAACTATGGCTAAATCTTAAAAAATTCTTCACATATACTTTTTTTTTCAGTTTTAGTTCTGGGTAAAAGATTTACCAATTGTCTGCACATTGCCCCTTTTTTTCCTCAATCTTTATCAGTCTCTGTCTCCCTCCCTGTCTCCCACTGCCACTTTATCTCTGTCTCTCTACCTCTCTGCACACAAGCAGTTTTTTGTTACTCAACCACTGAAGGTGAATTGCAGACACCCAGACACTGTACCCTAAATATTTCAGCATGTATCTGCGAGAACAAAAATGTCTTATTCTATAATAAGAGACAAGCAGAGCCTACGAAATGGGATCACAGAGACTAGGTATCTCTAACTTCTCAAGACTTCATCACTCCCTTTTTTTTCCCCTGTAAGTATTTGTCCAACCTGATATATAGGTGCCTTTATCCCCAGGAACTGATATGCTGAAGCAGGAAAATTAAATTTGGGAGCATGGGAGGTGATGATAACGCATCGCGCTAAAGAGAATTCTGGGGATGTGAAGCGATCAGTCATTTCGTGTTCCGTGAAATGATGTGTGTGAAGCACGTGGTGCAGCCGGTCCTGACCCGCCAGTGAGCTGAATGCACGCTGTCCCGTGTTATAACACCTGAACAAGCTCTCAAGCATGTTCCTAATGAGATCCTCACAGCTATATATTTTTAAACCTTTTGAAATGTGCCATCTTTGTTCCACTTCCCTCTTGCCTGGTCAAAATCTTGGATAAATTCCCAAAGTTAAAATGTAGGCAGCTTTAGTGTCATCTTTACTTCAAATCAGATGAATCTGGGAGTGATGACACGGTGACTTTTTCAAGACGCTTTATAAATGAGATACGTACTCAGTGAGTTACTTAAGTTCTCTTTTGTCATTACGAAGTCTTTAGTGGAAAAACAATTGTCATTCTTTTTACTTAATAGCATGTCATCTTACGTAAAAATTACAAACTGTTTTGCATTAGGAAGTGAATTCAGTCTCACTTCAGGGGAAGCAAAAGAACAAGAGTGGTTACTAATTAAAAGAACATAATTAGAATACGTAAGAAATCAAATTATAAGAGCACAATAATTGTCGGCATTTTTGACATGTTCATCTGTACTTGTTCTTAGAATGAAGTGAAATAATGGCTATAAATACCTCAGTTCTCAGGAGTTAATTTAGCTCCACACGTAAATCTTCATAAACACACTTCACTCATTTAGCTTTCTTTTGAAGGATAGTATCTATTTTTATCTTGACCCTAGAGTGAGATAAATACACATACCTACATACCCACATCTCACAAGAATAAAATCTACCCCAGAAAAATGAGGAACTTTACCTTCAATCGGAATATTAGCCCAATTATCTCACGAGAGCAGGGCAGCATATTGATATTAACCTTATTTTCAAGTGAGGAAAATTACGGGAAGGTGAGAATAATTCACACATATTGACAATTCATAATTTGCAGTATGATGTGCTTGCTCTATTTAACATTCATAACATCTATTCAGTACATGGAATTACGCCCATTTTACAGATGGGGCACAGAGAAATTACGTTCTTTAACCAGGGTCGCTCAAGAGTCGGTGATATTTTTGTGGAAAAGCTATTTTTCCAATGAACCAGGACAGCTGTGAAAATGGCCACGTGTACACACTCTTCTACGACCACAGCTGGTATGTCCCTTGTCTGTTCCCTGCCCTCCTTTCCTAGTGCCACTACCCAAGCTGAGGGCACTGCCACTGCCTTCTGTGCTGTAGAATATTTCTAACACATGTACCCTGGCTTTATTCCTCTTCAGCCTGTCTTCACATTATTTTATGGGTGATTTTTAAAATTCATATAGATCTGATTGCACCTCTCTGCTGCTCAAAAACCTTCAGAGGCTCCTACCGTCTACAAGATAAGTCAAATCATTTTCCAGCTCCAACCAGTTTCCCTAAAGCATCCTGAACTACTAGCATTCTCCCCATGTGCCTGGGCTGTCTGAATACCTGTGGTGCCCTTCCCTTCTGCACCTGGGAAGCCCACCTTTCACAAGGCAGCTCAAACGGCACCCTCTCCGGAGCCTTCTTGCATTTATCCACGTCTGCCTCTGCGCTCACATTGTACCCCTCCGCCTGCCTTTCCTCCCACAGTTATTTCACTGTCCCCCACCAAACAGGGAGTCCCTATAGGGCAGAGGCTATTTCTTATCCATCTTGAATTCCCAGCCCCTACGGCATGCTAGGCATATAACTAATGTTTGTTGAATGGATTTCATGATAGCAGAGGAATAGCTAATGTCCGAGCCATCCAAACAGCACTTAAAGACAGAGGGCTCCAAGACATCAGTCTTACAAATTTCCATGGTGAGCGCATGGGAAACAGGCTTCCATTCCCCGCGAAGGCCATGAAGCTGATCACGGCAGCAACAGGAAGAGGGAAGGTGTCTGGGTGGTGGGCAGCCTGGCAGCGCGGGCCTGTGTGTCCTGCCTCCTCCACACTGCCCCAGCCCCGCGACACTCGTCAGCTTCTCCTGACCCTCATCCAATAGCCTCACAGTCTGACCTTGCTGCGGGGAAAGCATCTGGATCTGAAGTTACCTGGCTGCCAAGTGCGTTACAGCAAGATAAGCACGGGCCATAATTAGACGCCATTTATTGTCTGCTCACTCTGGGCCCCAGAACCTTGGGAGGCGGGGGGGATGGGCTGCAGACAGCGTGAGCTCTTGAATGAACCCCTCAGGATCTGCACTCCACACCCCTGTTCACTTAGGACAGTAACTTAGTGTCTCTGAGCCCCCAGTTACCTCAGATAAAATGAGCATAAAAGTGGTTGTACCATTGCCAGTGTTCAGGGAATGTTAATCACTCCTCTTCTCTGCCCTCTCCCTGTCCAGACAGCACTTATTTATCAGCTCTATTCCCTTCTCCACCTGAAGGAAATCTGTTTTAAGTCAGTATTTTACAAACAATGCAGAGGGTTACCTGGAAATGACTGAACCAAAGCTATGACGCGGACTCAAGTTCACAAGACGTATTTATTTATTTATTTATTTATAAAATAAATTTATTTGTTTATTTTTGTCTGCGTTGGGTGTTCGTTGCTGCGCGCGGGCTTCCTCTAGTTGCGGCGAGCGGGGCCTACTCTTCGTGGCGGTGCGCGGGCTTCTCATTGCGGTGGCTTCTCCTGTTGCGGAGCACGGGCTCTAGGCACGCGGGCTTCAGTAGTTGTGGCGCACGGGCTGAGTTGCTCCGTGGCATGTGGGATCTTCCCGGACCAGGGCTCGAACCCGTGTCCCCTGAATTGGCAGGCGGACTCTCAACCACTGCGCCCCCAGGGAAGCCCACGAGACGTATTTAAACAGATAGTAAATTGGGTATAGGATGAGCCTATGTATTGCAATAATGAATTAAAAAAAAATCAAACCCTGTAAACGGATGTCGCTGAGGGCAATGACCCTGTGCTGGTCCCGTTGCAGCCCACAGAGAATGTGTTCATTCCTATCTGGGAGTGATGTTGCTTTTAGATCCACATGTACATTATTTTCATATTATTACAAAAATTGAAGAGCACTTGCTCGGAATTCGGTTATTAAACTACAGAGTCTTCATTTTGCTGCTTGGGTTATTACTGTTCCTAATTTGCTTCTGAAACAAGTATACAGCTGTCTGTTGCACTGCAGACTGCAGAGTGCCCCGCTACAGCTGCTGGGCTGGCTTTGGTCTCGTGTGTGGTGAGGTCGAGTTAGAGAAGCCACCAGGGCCCTGACGGAAGAAAACGGCTCCCAGGTAGATGCTACCTGAGGAACGTGCCTTTGTTATCAGACGTTCCCCTTGACCACTGGGGCCTAGGAGTTTTGCTAGTTAACCATTCCAAACCCATTTATATGTGGGTTATTATGCAATGGATTTCCTATAAAAATTAAAGAGCTTAACAGATTTGGGTGCTTTTTACATTTTACTTTTTTCTTAGAAAAGCCCTTGAAGATAAAATATTTGATAGATAAGGCATCTAAGGCTCAAGGAAGTTAAATAACTTGCCTGGGGTCATAGAGGATTTTTATTTTAATAAATCCCAGAATATTTCCTAATTGCCTTAGCTCCCAGTCTGAGTCATTTTGGGTGGAAAGGGCTGTTTGACTCCTCTTTGCGATTCCCCATGTCAGGTCCACTAGCCCTCACTACCCATAAGCGATAGTCAAGTGTTCTTACTTACTACAAAGCGCTGATTATATTCAACAAACTTTTCTAAAAGGAGACAGGTTGCAAGGTGTTCTGGAGGGCGACAAGCCAAGTATCATGTTTCTTCCTGCCACCAAGGAGCATCCCTCCAGCTTGGAAGGGGAAACCCAGGAATGTTATCAAATGCAAACATTGTTAGTCAAGGAAGAAAGGTAGTAGGTTCTAGGAGAGAAGTCAATTATAAATTAAATTCCACTGGAACGTCATGAAGGGGGGAAATAGATCTATCCGAGTGGAAGCATGGAAGAGATAACCTTCAAGTTGAACCTTCAAGGGTAGATGTCATTTTGACAAGCCGACATGTTGGAGGAGGACGCCCCTGTGTGGGAAATGGCAGAGTTGGGGAGAAATGGGAGAAAGTGGTGGAGAAGCTGGAGGAAGAGATTAGGACTTAACTCTGTAGGGTCATGAATGTCTTGCTAAGAAATTCAGACATTATTGCATAGATGGTGAGGACCCACCAGAGGCAGTTCATCCATCCAACCACGTGTGTGAGCGAGCAAATTGGCCCAGCGCTGCAGGAAGGAGTTGAAAGGATGAGCACCTGTGCTTTGGTAGGGCTCCTGCCCTGCCCGGATGGGAGGTGGGTTGGAGAGGAAGGACCCGAGGTGAGGAGGTGAGTTATTAAGTTCTCACAGTTAGTGACAGGTAACGAGGGTCCAAACTGGGAAAGCAGCAGAGAGAGCAAAGAGAAAACGTGGGTGTGGGGCATGGGACAGGGGTCCAGCCCCAGGATTTGGTCCTGGACTGGAAGGAAGAGGAGAGGAGGTTAAAATGTCAGAGATGGGCTTCCCTGGTAGCGCAGTGGTTGAGAGTCCGCCTGCCGATGCAGGGGACATGGGTTCGTGCCCCGGTCCGGGAAGATCCCACATGTCGCGGAGCGGCTGGCCCCGTGAACCATGGCCGCTGAGCCTGCGCGTCCGGAGACTGTGCTCCGCAACGGGAGAGGCCACAACAGTGACAGGCCCGCGCACCGCAAAAAAAAAAAAAGACACTTCCCACTCGCTTGCCAGTGGACACCAGGAGAAGAGGTCAGGCTCAGCCAGGCTGGGGATACCAGCAGTGCCCCATGATCTGTCTGTAATTCCAGTTTTGTTTTGTTTTTTTTGAAAGAGAGAGAAGCTTCAGGCAGGTGCCACAAAACATGGCTCCAGACACCAGGACTGAGGACCTGAAACCATCAAGTCTCTGGGACCTGGCAGCCCTGTTTGTTTAGTGCTGCCCTGGCTTCTTACCTGGAGTCCACACACTGCCTCTCTTCCTTGCCCTAGAGTCGGGTCTTTAGAGCTGAAATTTAACACAGCATGAATCTATTCCTCTCCCCATCTCAGCGCCCCCCATGCAACAGTGACCGTTCTCTTCATATGATTCACAATGAAGTCATCATCTCTTTGAATGGTCCCTATTGTATTTCTTCAATTATAACTGAAAGCTAAAGGCTTTCTGAATCAATAAATGATCCATCTTCATTCCCAACAACTTTACCCATTTGACCTACATAGTTTCCCAGTTTCCCATGTTTGTTTTCAAACTAAGCAGACAGCCATCCACCCACCCATCCATCCATCCATCCATCCATCCATCCATCGACCCACCCACCCACCCACCCACCCATCCATCCATCCATCCATCCATCCATGCTTTAACCCCTCCCACACACGCAGAGGGGTCCCAAGAGCCCAGGGGAAAGGCAGGAATGCTTCCAGAAAAACAAAGACCCTGGGTCAAAGCCAGGACAGACACCTTCCCATCACCTCCACATCACCCCAGCGTCCTGCTGCCCAGAGGTGACCCCAAGAGGTGGGGCTCAGGCTTCAACACAGGAATCCACGGGCCGTGACGTCCCAAAGCCCTGTGCTACCTTCCTTCACGTCTTCATTTTCTTTACCTGCTTTACAGGGTCACACCTTCTAGCCCAACTCAGAAATTATTTCTCCTGTTAAACCCATACGCTCCTCACGCATAGACACCGTTTCTGTTCCCTCCAGACATTGAATAAATGTCACAAGGCAACCAATCTATAAGCATTTGTTGAGCACCTATTCTATGCCCAGGGCAACAGCAGCCCTTGCTGGTCAGTTTTCAGTGGGCTTTGGGCAGGAGGTGGTGCGGAGGGCCAGTTAACCCAGACGAAACGTGCTCGTTGTGTGGCCTCGAACCCTCATGCTCACGTCAGTGTGTGTGGTTAACACACAGCCTTGGGCAAAGAGGTACCCGCCTTGCCGACCACTTCTCACTGGCAGGTTTTGCTTTTGGTTTTTTTTGAAGTTTGTTTTATTAAAGTACAGTTGATTTACAATGTTGTGTTAGTTTTCGCTGTGCAGCAAAGTGATTCAGTCATACATTCTTTTTCATATTCTTTTCCAATATGGTTTATCACAGGATATTGAATATAGTTCCCTGTGCTACGACAGTAGGACCTTGTTGTGTTTCCATTCTATATATAATAGTTTGCATCTGCTAATCCCAACCTCCCACTCCTTCCCTCCCCTCCCCACCCTCCCCCATGGCAACCACAGGTCTGTTCTCTATGTCTGTGAGCCTGTTTCTGTTTCATAGATAGGTTCATTTGTGTCATATTTTAGCTTCCACACATAAGTGATATCATATGATATTTGTCTTTCTCTTTCTGACATACTTCAGTTAGTATGATCATCTCTAGGTCCATCCATATTGCTGCAAATGGCATGATTTCATTCCTTTTATGGCTGAGTAGTATTCCTTTGTATATATTTACCGCATCTTCTTTATCCACTCATCTGTTGATGGACACTTAGGTTGCTTCCATGTCTTGGCTGTTGTGAATAGCGCTGCTATGAACATAGGGGTGCATGTATCTTTTCAAATGATAGTTTTGTCTGGGTATATGCCCAGGAGTGGGACTGCTGGGTCATATGGTAGCTCTCATTTTTTGAGGAACCTCCATACCGTTCTCCATAGTGGCTGCACCCATTTTCATTCCCACCAACTCACTGGCAGGTTTTGATGCCGTCCTACAATCAAGATCCTGCGGCTCCCCGGCAAATGGGACACAAAAACGTTTGAGAAGGAAGTACGGTCTAGATGGAGAACAAAACGACTTACAGTTTATTTGCCGAGAAGTGCAGGAGGGAAGTGTCAAACACAACTGTAGCAAGTCTAGCATTTTTCTTCTCCAAATATACTGCAGCTGACTGCGCAGCCCCACCTAAACAGCCCACTTCCTCGTGCTAACATGGGCCGAGAATGACAGGCCACCACTGCTCAGCACAGACATGCCATCCCAAACATTTGCAAGTTTGTGGCCAGACACTGGTTTACTCAGTCAACCTGCAACCTTATCTGCAACCGACCTTGCAGATAGCGAAGATCTTAATGGTGGAACTCTTTGAAACGGCCAGGCTTTACACGTGACCAACGATCAGATTTTGAATGTGCAATTAATCTTCCTTACAGGTGTGAAGCAACAAGTGAAGGACAGTTGCCTCAAAGCACTAAACCTCAGCGTTTCACAGGTGCCCAGCTGGGAGATTTTTGTAGGGCCAATTGGTTGTCTTCAAAACGTGCGATTCAACTCAGACAATTCATGTGTACTACAGCCTGGCAGCCATGGCACAGTTTCCCGGCATATGGTTCCAAAGAGGAATAAAACAAGTGCCCAACTGACTGGCAGAAGGCAGGCACATTCAGAGTACCTGGTGTAGAGTGACAGACAGATGCAGGGGAAGGTTCGGCCACTCCTGGTCGGAGGCTCGGAAGAGGAAATCTTGAGTAAAGGATGTGGCGTCTGAGATGGAGTTGAAAGGCTAGATGGGGGACTTCCCTGGTGGTCCAGTGGTTAGGACTCCACGCTTCCACTGCAGGGGGCGAGGGTTCAATCCCTGGTCAGGGAACTAAGATCCTGCCTGCTGCGTAGAGCGGCCAAAAATGAAATAAAATAAATCGCTTTAAAAAAAATAAAGAAAAGAAAGGCTAGGTGGGACTTCGGAGATATAAAAAGGAGGAACCTGAGGGGTGTTAGAGGGCCAGGTGGGTCCTCAACCCAGCCCTTCTCTCCCTAGGAGCTAACTGATTGCATACTTATTGTATATCAGACACCATTTGAAGTACTTATTACACAATATGATCCATTTAATCCTCAAAATATTCCTCTGAGATTATCCATAAAATAATCTTATCCCATTTTTCTTATCAGAAAAACCAGGCACAGAGAGGCACGACATTCTACCTTGTTCTCGTTGCCCAGCAAGGCTTGACAAGTGGCCCCTCTAGGGCTGTAGGACCACAGACCCCTGGCTGGGTGCCGGCTCTGATCTGTGGACTTCCTGTCTATCGGAACCTGAACATTTCCACACACCCCCCATCACGGGACCCCTCCAAACCTTGCTCTGGGTTTCAGTGTGTTTGCTCACATGGCTTCAGACACCGTGTTCTGCCTGCCAGATGGGCTGTCCTTCCCACACCTGTACCTTACCTGGGCCTGTCCCACCCAGGGCCTCCGTACGGCAGGAGTCAAGCAGGCTCCCCGCATCATGTCCAAGGACACTGCGGGAAAAACAGCAAGATGGGCAGTGAGAGGAAGACAGGCAGGCCACTGGGTGGAGGTGGGCTCAGCCAGGACGTCCAGGGTCTCAAAGAACAGGACGAGGAACCCGGCCAACTCAGAAGTCAATGGAGAGCCATAGGAGGTCCTAAAGCATCACTACAAAGGTTCATCTGGAAGCAGTACGGAGGACGGATGCAGGGGCAGAGGATCAAGCAGTGCTTAATTCTGGCTTCTCTGACATCCCCTGGGAAGCTTCTGGTTTGCCCATCTTCAGAGACTCTAGTGTAACTGGTCTAAGGAAGATATTTTTCAAATACCGTGAGGGTTTTCATTGGGAATGGGGAGTCTTAAAGAAAGAACATATCCCCAAAACACAGCTGAGTGGTCTACTCATTTTTTTTAAAAAAAGCAGTCAGCAGAACGCTATCTCCAGGATCCAGTTCCTCCTTGGGTTTCTGGTTCCTGCTCTCTCTTCTGCGTTTGTTCCTGAACCTGGCACCCACCCTCATCCTCTGCCACCTTCATCCCTACTCAACAGTTCCTGCTCACCTGACTCTCGGTTGGTCACCCCACCTCTTGGTAATTAGCCCTGGCTACGCTTCCAAACTCTGCATTTGCCGCCGGAGTTGTTTTGACATCTACCGTCGTCTTCCCTGCGAGCCCACACCCCCAGCCTGAGTGGAGCAGAGAGCGGGGGAGGGATGTGAGAGGCATCGCGAAAGGAAGCACACAGGTCTCGCAGCTGATTAAAGTTGACAGCCTACCACTGAAGAAAGAAGAGCGAGACTTCACTGAACAGCCACGAATGCCTGCAGCGTATTAACATTTCCTGAGAACACAGAGTGCGAAGTCTGTAGGAGGAAAAACATCTCCTCGCCTCCACGTCCTGGGCTGTAGGAGGGTTTGCGTTTCTGGCAACAACACGATGGTGGTGGTGAATGATGGGAGGGGGGTGAATTGACAGGTGTGGAGAGCAGAGCAGGAGCCCATCAGGAGGAAAAGATAAGAGAAGATTAGTAAACCCACGGCGGCTGGATTAGAAACACGCAGGAGGTCCGGCTCCTGAGAAGCCAGAGCGAGGCCAAGGCTCTGCGTGAAGGAGAGTTCCGGGCTTTGACTTGAGCCGTGATTTGAGTAGAATGAGTATCTGATAAGGATTTTCCCTCCTGGTATAAAATGAAATGATTACAGGTGTGGAGGCTTAATGTTTAGATTTCCTCTGTGAGTCTGATGCTTCAGATGGGCTCAGTTTGGAATTGGCACATAAGACAAGGACGTTCTGGTCTGATGGGAACAGAGCTGTGCATTCATGGGTGGAGAACCCCTAGTCCGCTCTGAGACGTTCCGGGGAGTCCACAGGCCCACACAGCCCCCGTCCAGAGACCTCAGCCTGAAACCCAACAGTCTGTATTCATCTCCTTATGTGCCTTCCCCTTAGGTTCTCTTTTTAAAATTCACTCTCATTTAGAGACAACACGTTAATCACATTTGCACCAAGGTGTTAATGATTTCTCAGATCTCCTTTCCTGATGACAGAATGTTGAGTAAAGGGTGAAATCACCAGAAACCTGGATTACAAATCAGAAGGAAGGAGAGGGAGGGAGGAAGAGGAGAGAGAGTTATTTGTATAGATGTTCAGAGCAGCATTATTCACAGTAGCCAAAAGGTGGAAGGAACCCAAGTTTCCTTTGGGGGATGAACAGATAAACAAAATGTGGTCCCACCATACAGTGGAATATTATTCAGCCTTTAAAAGGAAGGATATCCTGACACACGTTACATCATGGATAAACCTTGAGGACATCGTGCTAAGTGAAATAAGCCATCCACAAAAAGACAAATACTGCATGATGCCACTTATGTGAGATACCGAGAGCAATCATAGAGACAGAAAGTAGGATGGTGGTTGCCAGGGGCTGGGGGAGGGGGGGTGGGGGAGGTCAGTGTTCCATGGATATGGAGTTTCAGTTTTGCAAGATGGAAAAAGTTCTGGAGACTGGTTTCACAACAATGTGAATATGTTTAACACTATGGAACTATTCACTTTAAAATGGTTAAGAAGGGAAATTTGATGTTATGGGTTTTTTTTTTTTTTAATTCAGGGTAGTGAAAGACAAAAATAAATTTTGCCTATTTTGAAACTCTGCACAGAGCAGGCCCTGAATGGAAATTTTTTTGTTTTATTTGGGTTTATTTTTGGTCTCGTTCTCTTTTTAAGCGACAGAAGGGAGAGATGCATCGTCCTTACTGCTTTTGTGCCTGGAGCTCCCACCTCGGAATCCTCGTTGGCAGGTGTTAGGGTCTGTTTCACCATCGTTGTCAAGTTCAGTTCCTACAGACTGAAGACCTCCTACGGCGTCCGTGCTCCAGGCAGCTTCTCTCTTGTGAGTCCTCACAGCGGTCCTAAGGAGGCAGGGACCACTACTGTACAGCTGGAGAAACTGAGGTCCCTAATCCTCCAGGGTCCAAGAGCTGGTGTGCCGAACTCGTTTTGGAGAGGTTTTTGCCTTTGTTTTTTGGCCCTAATCAGTGTTTGTATTCCCCACATCTTCTTTACTCACCTCTGAAGATGACAGAAAACCTGGAAGTGGAAAATAAGAGCCTTCATAGATCTCCTTGAAAACAAGTGAGAGACGCAGCGTGAGCGGAGGAGCGCAGCTCAGTGACGCCCGCCGTGAGCACGCCTCCCAGCCTGCGTCCTATGGCTGCACGCACGTTCACACCATGAGTCCAGTCGAAGCCCAGAACAGGCACGCGCCCCTCAGTGTGAAGACACGTGCCTGCAAAGTTAGCAAATGTCCTTGAGATCTTGTGACATAGCCTGTGGGCTGGGAGCCGAGGACTTCTGAGCTGGTGGTCTTCCCTCTTCCTTTGCCTTCAGCAAACAGCCGTGTTTCCCTGCGTTTACACTTCAACACCCGAGGGTAGAGAGGGCTCCTCCCCTCTCCCCGCTCCCCTCCATCCTGCTTTCACTCCTATCCCAGCCAGACCTTCCACTGGTTCTTCTGGACTTAGGTCAGCGCCCAAACGCTGCCCCACAAGGCTCTTTCGAGGCCCCGCCCCCTTCCAGCCTCCTTGCTCTTGGCTGACGCACACGTGGCCAGATCCACACTTGTTAAGCTGCTTGTAGTTCCCTGAACACATCACTTTGTCATACCTTTTACATGGTAATAATTGTCTCTACTTATCGAGTGTGTTAAAGGCTTCACATATGTTATCTCCTTTCATTTGTAGAGCGATGCTGCAAGGTCAGTATCATTGACCCCGTTTTACAGATGCGGAAACTGAGGCTCGGAACTATTCGTCAGTTTGTCCATGATCACAGAGCTTGTAAGCGGCAGTAAGAAGTTGAAACAGGGGACTTCCCTGGTGGTCCAGTGGGTAAGACTCCACACTCCCAATGCAGGGGGCCTGGGTTCTATCCCTGGTCGGGGAACTAGCTTCTCACATGCATGCTGCAACTAAGCGTTTGCAAGCCTCCACAAGGACCCCGCAACTAGGACCCGGCGCAGCCAAAATACATAAATAAATAAATATTTTTTTTAAAAAAAGAATTTGAAACAGGCCTGCCTGACTCCAAAGCCAGTGCTCTCAAACATGGCCAAGTGTGCTTCTCAAAATGCTACAAATCCTTCTTCAAACCCTCCTTGAATCCCTGCCCTCCCCGCTTGCAGGCGCGTTCCGTGACGGATCCTTCCTGCCTTCCTGGTTAACGCCTGTGTACTGAGCGCCTGCCGTGGGCCAGGCCTGCGCGGTGTGCGGGACAGCGGTAAGTAACTGTCAGTCCCTCGAGGGCAGCGCCTGGGCTGTGTTTTGTTGCTTGCCCTCATTTTGCACAGTTCCCCGGTTGTTGAATAGATCGACCTGATTGTCAGCCTGGAGGCCATTGGTTAAGAGTATTTTACTCATGGAGTAAACCAGCTTTGTCAGTTTCCTCAGGGGGGTTCTTCTTCTCTCCAAATCCTTCGGGACCCCCCCCACCACCACACACACACAACAGGGCTGTCCAGAATTAGGCTCAGGGCAGCAGGTCATGGACCCATTTCCCCCGCCCCCAAGGTGTGTGGTCATCATAATCCCCAACTAATCATTTCCTTTAATAGATCCTTTCAAAATGATATCAGTCCAAAAACAATCTGGCTGCCAGATGACTTCTAAGAAATATTCTGCTCAAACTTGCCATGAACCGATTGCCTGGGCACGGGTGACAAAGAGAGAAAGCCAGGTGCTCTCTCCTCCAGAGGCCATCAGTGCCAGCAAAGCACAGGACACGTGGCGACCGGCCTGTCCTCGAGTCCTGCCAGGGCGCTCAAGGTGCTGGCTGTAAGAGCAGGTGTATCCACCATGGGCGCCCGCCCATTCTCTGTTGACTCATTCCCACGTCCGTGAAGGGATCCAGTCTCCTGTCCTGACCTCCGGAGAGCAGCCAGGTCACCCATCCAGAGTCCCGCATCCCGTCCATCTGGTCAAAGGAACGAGATGCCCGGTGCCAAGGATTCTGCCCTGGATGGTAGCCAGAGGGAAGCTGCTTGAACTCTTTTCGGCCATGAAAGTACCATTTACCAGATTACAGAATGTTCAGAGCACCTGAGTCGTGGAATTACATCCCGGGAGTCCGTGGTTCCACTAAAACGTGTGAGAAAGGAATCAACCAGCACACAGAAGACTTGGCTGTCTATTCTGTGCCTGGGGAATCATGTCTGCTTTGCGAAACACTGCAAACCAGGGCATTTTATCATGTTTTATGAAAATCCAGTCTCCTGATACCCTGTTAACAGGTCACCCGTGGTAGGTGCCGCCTGTCTACCTCTCGCCTAACTTGAGTCGTCGGTGTGGAACACTAAACAGCCTTTGGGAAAAAGTGCTTAGACGCTGGCAGAGGCCTCCTTATATAGATACAACCTCAGGACTGAGATTCTTTCTTTCTTTCTTTCCTTCTTCTTTCTTCCTTCCTTCCTTCCTCCCTTTCTTTCTTTCTTCCTTTTTTCCCTCCTTCCATCCTTCCTTCCTTTCTCTCTCTGTCCCTCCCTCACTTTCTTTCTTTCTTTCTTCCAGGAAACACTCCGGAGGGCACATCAATTAGTCATGTAAGCCCAGAGCTTTCACGCCATTTTCCTTCCATTGAGACATGTTGAATTTATGAAGCTGGGCTTACAGAGTAAATATTTCCAACATCTCATGGGAAGCTCTTTTTTTTTTTTTTGCGGTACACAGGCCTCTTAGAGTTGTGGCCTCTCACATTGCGGAGCACAGGCTCCGGACGCGCAGGCTCAGCAGCCATGGCTCACGGGCCCAGCCGCTCCGCGGCATGTGGGATCCTCCCGGACCGGGGCACGAACCCGTGTCCCCTGCATCGGCAGGCGGACTCTCAACCACTGCGCCACCAGGGAAGCCCCTCTTTTTTTTTTTTTTGCCATTTTGTATTGTCTAAACTCTAGATATTTCAGGTGTTTCTTTAAAAAAAGACAATATTAAAACTTGTATTCTCACTGAGTTTCAGTCAATAATTTTTCTTCTGGAAGAATGTTCCGTAATATGGCAGGAATAAATTGTGGTTATTTCTGAAGAAAGGAAAAGGGAAGCAGGTTCAGGGGTGATAACAAATGGGATTCTACTCTTTTTCTAACTGTTGAATGCTTTCTAAAGAAGTATATACTCACGCACTACCAACATAGCTACAAATTAAAATTTAAGTAAATATAAACAATAATGTGTTACATTTAGGTCTTTAATCCATTTGGAGTTTATTTTTGTGTATGGTGTTAGGGAGTGCCCTGATTTCATTCTTTTACATGTGACTGTCCAGTTTTCCCAGCACCACTTATCGAAGAGACTGTCTTTCCTCCGTTGTATGTTCTTGCCTCCTCTGTCGTAAATTAGGTGCCCATATGTGCGTGCGTTTATCTCTGGGCTTTCTATCCTGTTCCATTGATCTATATTTCTGTTTTTGTGCCAGTACCATACTGTCTTGATTACTGTAGCTTTGTGGTGTAGCTTGAAGTCGGGAAACCTGATTCCTCCAACTCCTTTTTTCTTTCTCAAGATTGCTTTGGCTATTCAGGGTCTTTCATGTTTCCATATGAATTATAAAATTTTTTGGTCTAATTCTGTGAAGAATGGCATTGGTAGTTTGATAGGGATTGCATTGAATCTGTAGATTGCTTTGGGTAGTAGAGCCATTTTCACAATATTGATTCTTCCAATCTAAGAACATGGTATATTTCTCCATCTGTTTACGCCATCTTTGATTTCTTTCATCAGTGTTTTATAGTTTTCTGAGTACAAACCTTTCGCCTCCTTAGGCAGGTTTATTCCTCGGTATTTTATTCTTTTTGTTGCAGTGGTAAATGGGAGTGTTTCCTTAATTTCTCTTTCTGATTTTTCTTTGTTGGTGTATAGGAATGCCAGAGATTTCTGTGCATTAATTTTGTATCCTGCAACCTTACCAAATTCATTGATTAGTTCTAGTAGTTTTCTGGTGACATCTTTAGGATTTTCTATGTATCGTATCATGTCATCTGCAAACAGTGACAGTTTTACTTCTTCTTTTCCAATTTGTATTCCTTTTATTTCTTTTCCTTCTCTGATTACCGTGGCTAGGACCTCCAAAACTATGTTGAATAAGAGTGGTGAGAGTGGACATCCTTGTCTTATTCCTGATCTTAGTGGAAATGCTTTCAGTTTTTCACCATTGAGAACGATGTTGGCTGTGGGTTTGCCTATATGGCCTTTATTATGTTGAGGTAGGTTCCCTCTATGCCCATTTTCTGGAGAGTTTTTATCATAAATGGGTGTTGAATTTTGTCAAAAGTTTTTCTGCATCTACTGAGATTATCATATGGTTTTTATTCCTTAATTTGCTAATGTGGTGTATCACATTGATTGATTTGTGTATATTGAAGAATCCTTGCATCCCTGGGATAAATCCCACTTGATCATGGTGTATGATCCTTCTCCTGTGTTGTTGGATTCTGTTTGCTAGTATTTTGTTCAAGATTTTCACCTCTATGTTCATCAGTGATATTGGTCTATAATTTTCTTTTTTTGTGATATCTTTTTCTGGTTTTGGTATCAGGGTGATGGTGGCTTTGTAGAATGAATTTGGGAGTGTTTCTCCCTCTGCAGTGTTTTGGAAGAGTTTGAGAAGGATGGGTGTTAGCTCTTCTCTAAATGTTTGACAGAATTCACCTGTGAAGCCATCTGGTCCTGGACTTCTGTTTGTTGGAAGATTTTTAATTACCATTTCAATTTCATTACTTGTGATACGTCTGTTTATATTTTCTATTTCTTTCTGGTTCAGTCTTGGAAAATTGTACCTTTCCAAGAATTTGTCCATTTCTTCGTGGTTGTCAATTTTATTGTCATATAGTTGTTTGTAGTAGTCTCTTAAAATCCTTTGTATTTCTGCAGTGTCAGTTGTGGTTTCTACTTTTCCATTTCTAATTTTATTGATTTGAGTCCTCTCCCTTTTTTTCTTGATGAGTCTGGCTAAGGGTTTATCAATTTTGTTTATCTTCTCATAGAACTGGCTTTTAGCTTTATTGATCTTTGCTATTGTTTTCTTTTCTTCTATTTCATTTATTTCTGCTCTGGTTTTTATGATTTCTTTCCTTCTAATGACTTCGGGTTTTCTTTGTTCTTCTTTCTCTAGCTGTTTTAAGTTCAGGGTTAGATTGTTTATTTGAGATTTTTCTTGTTTCTTGAGGTGAGATTGAATTGCTATAAACTTCCCTCTTACATGTAAGACCAGACACTATAAACCTCTTATAGGAAAACATAGGAAAAACACTCTTTGACATAAACCACAGCAAGATCTTTTTGGACCCACCTCTTAGAGTAATGGAAATAAAAACAAAAATAAACGAATGGGACTTAATTAAACTTAAAAGCTTTTGCACAGCAAAGGAAACCATAAACAAGACAAAAAGACAACCCTCAGAATGGGAGAAGATATTTGCAAATGAAACAACAGACAAAGGATTAATCTCCAAAATATACACACAGCTCATGCAGCTCAATATCAAAAAAACAAACAACCCAGTGCAAAAATGGGTGGAAGACCTAAATAGAAGGTCTGTATGTTTTTCACCACGGAAGACATACAGATGGCCAAGAGT
Source organism: Globicephala melas (assembly GCF_963455315.2). NCBI lineage: Eukaryota > Metazoa > Chordata > Mammalia > Artiodactyla > Delphinidae > Globicephala > Globicephala melas. The sequence goes on along the minus strand of NC_083331.1, from coordinate 4,174,318 downwards.
CACATGAAAAGATGCTCAACATCACTAATTATTAGAGAAATGCAAGTCAAAACTACAATGAGGTATCACCTCATGCCGGTCAGAATGGCCATCATCAAAAAATCTACAAACAATAAATGCTGGAAAGGGTGTGGTGAAAAGGGAACCCTTCTGCACTGTTGGTCAGAATGTAAATTGATACAACCACTATGGAGAACAATATGGAGGTTCCTTAAAAAACTACAAGTAGAACTGCCATATGACCCAGCAATCCCACTACTGGGCATATACCCTGAGAAAACCATAATTCAAAAAGAGACAGGTACCACGATGTTCATTGTAGCATTATTTACAATAGCCAGGACATGGAAGCAACCTAAGTGTCCATCAACAGATGAATGGATAAAGAAGATGTGGCACATATATACAATGGAATATTACTCAGCCATAAAAAGAATGAAACTGAGTTATCTGTAGTGAGGTGGATGGACCTAGAGCCTGTCATAAAGAGTGAAGTAAGCCAGAAAGAGAAAAAGAAATACCATATGCTAATGCATATATATGGACTCTAAAAAAAAAAATGGTACTGACAAACCTAGTTGCAGGGCAGGAATAAAGATGTAGACGTACAGAATGGACTTGAGGACACGGGGTGGGAGGGGGAAGCTGGGGCGAAGTGGGCGAATGGCACTGACATACATACACTACCAAATGTAAAATAGCTAGCTAGTGGGAAGCAGCTGCATAGCACAGGGCGATCAGCTCGGTGACCACCTAGAGGGGTGGGATAGGGAGGGGATATGGGGACATATGTATGCATATGGCTGATTCACTTTAGTGTACAACAGAAACTAACACAGTACTATGAACCAATTATACTCTGATGAAGATCTATTAAAAAAATAATAATGTGAAAAATGTAACTGATTTGGAGGTTGACATCGTTTCCCCCAACACAGTTAAACTAACTCCGTCCCGGGTCCTTGCTGCCTTCTGAGGAACATATTCAGTCTGTACCAGCTGCCCCGTGCTGCTACCTGGCCAGGCCTGTGGACAGCACCCTGAGTGCCGGGCACCTCTGTCTCCTGGCAGTAGTTTCTGCCACAACCTTCAGGGTGATGCTGGCTCTTCCCAGGGGGCTGCTTCCAACATTCCCAAAACTGCAAACTCTTTAGGAGTCGAAATAGCTTCCTGTTCCGTTCAGGCCTCCCAGCCCTAGGGCCTTTCTTTTTGTGCATGAATTGGGGAAATATTCCTCTCCCTAAGGCCCATCTTAGCCCTTGGGGCTGGGATGAGCACCGGGTATGAGGTTTTCTGCTTCTTTTCCTTGGCGTGACTTGAGAATTTACCTTGTTCATTGTTTGCTCCAAGCACCTTCAGAATTCTCCCTTTGAAGACCTTCTTCCCCTTGCAAATCATTCAGGAAGATGATTTGGGGGGAAAAAAATGAATTCTCCCTGGCTCCATATGCAAATAGCTTAGATTCAGTCATATGTTTACTTTATACGTGCATGTAAGAAAATATATATGTGTGTATTTGAAAGCGTGAAACCATATTTATATATATGCAGATGTGTGTGAACACACAATTCAAACAGAGATTCAGGCAACCACTAAGAGCAGTGCCCAGCTCATAATCTGACAACTTGTTGCTTTTAGAATTTTATTTTCTTGCAGTCCAGTACATCCTTATTAAGGTAGTTCTAGCTTATAATTAATTCTCAGTGGGACACACTATTTCAGTATGTTTGGAAAGATCTCCTTAGGCCTTTAAATATTGCTTTAAAAAAACCCAAAACCTGGGACTTCCCTGGTGGCGCAGTGGTTAAGAACCTACCTGCCAATGCAGGGGACGCGGGTTTGAGCCCTCGCCCAGGAAGATCCCATATGCCACGGAGCAACTAAGCCTGTGCACCACAACTACTGAGCCTGTGCTCTAGAGCCTGCAAGCCACAACTACTGAGCCCACGTGCCACAACTACTGAAGCCTGCGCACCTAGAGCCCAGTGCACCACAGCAAAGAGTAGCCCCTGCTCACCACAACTAGAGGAAGCTTGCATGCAGCAATGAAGACCCAACACAGCCAAAAATAAAGTAATTAATTAATTTTTAAAAACCCCATAACCTTGCAAATGTCATAATGGAGTAAAAAGATTTCAAAATACCAGAGGTTTATTATTCATGCTATTTTACAAGTTACATTATACATTAGGGTTATGTATAAGGTAAATGATAAGAAATGATGGTACAAAATTCAGTAACTAACCATGATTCACAGAGAAAAGTATGGGCGGGTGCTCATCTCATGTTTTCAACATTCCTGTATCCACTACATCTTTTTTTTGAAATGACATGGATATTACTGCTTATACAGTAAATATATATCCCTTTATAGAAACATATCTATGGGGCTTCCCTGGTGGCGCAGTGGTTGAGAATCCGCCTGCCGATGCAGGGGACATGGGTTCATGCCCCGGTCTGGGAAGATCCCACATGCCGCGTAGCGGCTGGGCCCGTGAGCCATGGCTGCTGAGCCTGCGCATCCAGAGCCTGTGGTCCGCAATGGGAGAGGCCACAACAGTGAGAGGTCCGCGTACCGCAAAAAAAAAAAAAAAAAAAAAAAAAAGAAACATATCTATGTGCATAAATGAGAGAAGCAATGAAAATATTCTAAAATAAAGGAACTTATTTGATTTCTTAGAGAACTCATTAAGTTAATCTCACTTTGTTCTTAGGGTGGCTAAGCTTGGAAAATCAGGTCCAGGAACATCTGCTTCACAGAGGAAGAATCTGTAATTCAAGGCAAAAGAATACAAAAAGGAGACAAAATGTTCTACAGCTCATTTGGCTGGAACACACAGGCGTTTCAGGTTTGTAGGGGAAAGGAGTGTGTGCGCACATCTACCTGCATCTTTGATTTGCAGAGGTTTGGTTCCCGGCATAACCCAGACACCCAGCAGTAGGAGATGGCATGCTTAATTACTTAAGAGACCCAGAGAATAACACCAAATCTTTATTAATGGAGGCGTTTTGAGCTTCCTGCGCTCCTTCCTTCGATAAGCTGATTATTGCATTATTGGTACCGGTCTTGTCAAGACCATGGACAGCTCCATCACAGCAGGGAGCCTCATCGCTGCCTCCTTCTACTGGTAGAATTTTAGAGGAAAATAGACCTGAAAGGTTAACTGTTTTCACACCTCACTGTACAGATGCCCAAACGGATGCTCATAAAAGTTAAATGACGTGTTCAAGGCACATGTTTAAATCCAAAACGCAGTCTCTCCCCCGACATAGCATAATTTAGGGAAGGGATCACTTAGAGTAAGTGGGTTTAAATCCACATTCTGCAGAATTCGGGCTTCAGTTTCTTCATTCTGTAAAATGGGTGTAAGGATGCCTTCCATGCAGTGTAGTGAGGATCAGAGGTGACGCCTGTAACATGCTGAGCTCAACTTGACAAAAAGTAAGGCCTCCATAAACAGTAGCCAGGGATAAAATCAACACAACCCACGTACCACACTGAGAAAAGAAGAAGTGCAAGATACCACTCAAGGTGCGGTTGGCACCCCAAAACGAGTAAGACTGGATTCCAGAGAGCCCAGATTTCTACCTGACTTACCCTAAGCCGTATGCTTGTCCTTTAAGGCAAAGAGTTTCAAAGATGACCACACTTCCTCTTTCTTCCTCAGGTCATAGGTTTAAGTAATAACAAAAACATATGTACATAACTGAGTAGTTTGAAGCCGGATTTAGCAACCTTAGCAAACTGGGACCTGCTGTTTAAGGTCGAAACCTGTGCTATAGCCTTCCGTACTGTGTGCTCCCCATCAGTCTCTCCCGCTCGCTTAGACGGCACTAACATCATTAATATCCGTCCTCACTTTGTCTGCACCCACCTCCTCCAGCCATATCCTTTGAGTGGGGTGTTTGCTGAACACCTGCTGTGTGCCAAGTACCAAGTGAGAAGGCAGGCAGAGCTCCCGGCTTCATGAAGCAACCATCCGAGGCAGGAGACCAGCATTCAATAGGCTGTTACCATAAAGCAGCAGTGTTATCACCTGTAAGTTTCCCCCTGTTTCAAAGTGAAAATATCGGGTTTCGCCAAGAAGTTCGTTCGGATTTTTCTATAACATTGTATGGAAAAACCCAAGTGAACTTTTTGGCCAACCCAATAGCTCTTTCTTATACAGGACTCTCATCCAAACTGAAGAAAAGTGACAGAAGAAGTCACCTCTACGTTATAATAGTTGTCATGTCTACAATGGACGCATGTGGCAAAACCCAGCATTTCAAATCTCATAAAATGAAATATATGTATTTTTTTTAGTGCTGTCAACGTTTTCCTTCACTGGAAAAAAACATCCGAATGGGGTCCTTTTAATGTATCTAACAAAAAAAGGAAAATCTTCTAGAAGTACATTAAAATATACATCACAAAGCCCTACCCCGGGCCAACAATCGAACGCACACAAAGGATTAAAATTCAGATTATTGGGGCTTCCCTGGTGGCGCAGTGGTTGAGAGTCCGCCTGCCGATGCAGGGGACGCGGGTTCGTGCCCCGGTCCAGGAGGATCCCACATGCCGCGCAGCGGCTGGGCCCGTGAGCCATGGCCGCTGAGCCTGCGCGTCCGGAGCCTGTGCTCCGCAACGGGAGAGGCCACAACAGTGAAAGGCCCGCATACCGCAAAAAAAAAAAAAAAAAAAAATTCAGATTATTGGCAGTCCAGTCTGGAGTGAGCGTTTTTGATTTTATATGATTAATGTGAATGATGAATATGTACTTTGTACATGGCTTTTCTATTTTTGAACCATGTTACTTAATTTGTTGTGTAAATTTCACATCTAAGGCTTATTGTACAGAGCATAGCCAATACTAATAAGGATTTGTGTGTAAATTTTCATCCTCAAAGTACTCTGTAAGCATTAATTGATACATTCAGCCCCTTGTTGAAAGAGATGTGCTTTGTAGCCCTATTTTGAGAGGCTCAGGACACCATACACTTCACCACAAAGCGCTAAGGGAATTAGTGATGGAATGTGGTTATCTCAGCGTTTAAAATCCTCAGTGTGTGTGTGTGTGTGTGTGTGTGTGTGTCTAAGTATGTCCTCCCTCGCTCTCTTTAACTTATTTCTTTTCTCTTTTTCCCATTTTTTTTCTCGCCAATCTTAGAGCTCAGCAGTTTGAAAACAAGTTATGTTAGGAAGAAATCAGCAGAAGAAAAAGAAGGGAAATGGAAAAGAAAAATTATTTAGTTTGTAAGTAACTCATACTAACTTGTATAATACCTACCATTCCTTCCCATGATCCCCTACTGTTTGACTTAAGATGCTAACAGCTGTCCTGCATTGCACGACTTATATACCAGGCATTGTGGCAGGCACCGAGGATAAAGTGGTTTTTTTTTTTAATGGAAGAGACAGGCCCTTGCTTTCAAGGGATGTACGGCATACTGGGAAGACAACCTCGGGAATGGGTAACTGTGATGTCCTGCAGTGAATGATATGATAGTTGCACTCACAGCGTGTAAAGCCAGCATATAGAAGAAGCATTTGATCTCGTCTGACTCAGTCATGGGAGAATTCCTAGAGGAGCTGAAATCTGGGCAAAGTCTTATGAGATGAATAAGAGCTATGAGGGTGAAGTGGGGAGAGGCATGCCAGGCCAGGAGTGCAGCGTGCTCTGTGTGCGTGTGATGGGCAGGGGTGCCTGGGGGCAGAGGCAGGTAGAAGCGGCAGCAAAATGTTTCTCTCTGTTACAGCACGATGATCAATGCAAAGAGTAATAGGACTTACATCTGGAATATAGACAGAAGCCGTCTGTAACTAACGGGAAGCCAGCGCTTCCCTCCGCCGGCTCTGCATCACCTGCACTGTGCACATTTTATGGAAGGAAGCTGCGTTCCTGAATATAGTTTTCATAAAATTTGTGTCTCTCATTTGAGCCTCCAGTGGCACCGGCAGCTACAGTTTCTCAGGATGCCAAATGAGATAAAGACTTTTCTGTTCCGTCATTCATTCTACAAATATTGGAGTCAAGCGCTGCACTGGGTGATAGGGAGTGAACACTAACGAGGTCACACTACATCCAGGGAGCCCGTGACCCGGTGAAGGGAGGAGGGAGGTGAGAATACCAACATTTCTCAAACTCCGAGATACAAACCGATAGACGGTAGGGGTTTCTTTCTCCTGAGGCCTCTCTCGTTGGGGTGTAGATGGCCACCTCCTCTCTGTCTTCACGTGGCCTTTTCTCTGTGCACGTGTGTGTCTGGTGTCTCTTCCTCTTCTTATAAGGACACCAGTCATATTGGATTAAGGCCCACCCAATGGCCTCATTTTCGTCACCTCTCTACAGGCTCTCTCTCCAAATACAGTCACATTCTGAGGTCCTGGGGGTTAGGACTTCAGCATATGAATTTGGGGGACACAATTCAGCCTATAACACTAATAAAACTTTATTCCCGTATTTGCGCTGCATTATGCATCAACACAACTAACTCAGCCTCAAAAAAAAAAAAAAATTAGTAGAGCTACCAGGAAATCCTCTTTTCTAGTTACTCTGAAGCCACTGACAAATATGTTGAGAAAACAATTGCCTTTATCCGGCTCCTGCACTTCCCCACCCACTCGTACACACACATCCAGGAGATCAAGTCTGGCTTACCTCCTTAAACATCTTTGGAACTTCTCCCCTCTTCTGCCGCTGCCTTCATTCAGACCTTCATGGTTTCTTTCCTGAATAACAGCACCCTCACCAGTCTCCCTGATGAGGGCGTGATTTCCCTGAAACACCCATCCCACCTTGCCGCTCTCCTGCCCACATCCCTTCAGCCGTGCCCCCGTTGACTTCCAGGATTCAGTCCAAACCCTCCAGCATGGTTTAAAAGGAGGGCAACCAAACCAAGGATGTCAAGCGCTGGTGAGGACGCAGGGCCACCGGAACTCTCGTACATGGCTGGCAGGAACGCAGGATGGCTAGCCGCCTTGGAGAGACAGTTTGGGAGATGCTTACAAACTAAACACACACTTTGCCCTATGAGCCAGCAATCCCACACCTAGACAATTACCCCAGAAAAACTAAAACCTACATCCACACAAACACCTGCATAAAAATGTTCAGAGTGGGCTCAGTCATGATTACCAGAACCTGAAACAACCCAAATGTCTCTTAACTGGGGAATGGATAAACAAAGTGTAGGGCATCTATGAAACAGAATACTCTTCAGCGGGAAAAAGAAACCACTCCTAAAAAAAAGAAAGAAAGAAAGAAACCGCTCCTGCTACACACAGCAACATGTATGAATCTTGTACGAACTATGCTAAGATGTCAGGTTGAAGTCAGTCAGTTATAACTAATAGACTTAGTTAATACATTTTTTAAGATATCTATTCCGTTAAGTGTAAAAACTTTCAAAATGTCTAGTCATTTTGGCAGAATACGTTTCTAAGCTGTATGTATAAATGCAGTACAACGAGTCGTATTTTATCCCCTTGTTGACTCCATCAGGCCGTGCCCATCTTAGTTTCATATCAGGTCGGAATGGGGCACGGCCAGGCTCTCACAGACTTGAGAATACAGGGCTCTCTGCCTTTCCCCCAGCTGGTCCCAGGATGCTGTGCTTGGTGAGGACTTTCATTGCTTTTAGGGTTTGGTTTGGTTTTGTCTTTTTCTCCTCCTACTCTGTCAGGCTGTGATTTCCTTCCATTATTCATGTTCTTGCCTCTAGAAGTCTTCTGCATTCTTCTTCTTTTTTTTTTTTTTGCGGTACGCGGGCCTCTCACTGCTGTGGCCTCTCCCGTTGCGGAGCACAGGCTCCGGACACGCAGGCTCAGCGGCCATGGCTCACGGGCCCAGCCGCTCCGCGGCATGTGGGATCTTCCCAGACCGGGGCACGAACCCGTGTCCCCTGCATCGGCAGGCAGACTCTCAACCACTGCGCCACCAGGGAAGCCCTGCATTCTTCTTAAAGGTGCTTCTCACTGGCCGTGAGTTGAACACCAAATAACCAAGTCTGTTGGAATTCTATCTAAAGATTCATGGTTTTTTGTCACAAATGGTGTGACATCTCTTTTAACTTTTCAGAGATGCTCTAACTTCCTTCCTAGATCTTGGTGGTGTCACAGATACTTGAGATGGCTGCCAGATAAATGAGATGTTTTTTAGCCAAGATGATGGCTAGTCCTTCACAGGTGTCACTAGTTGTTTCCCAGGGCTCCAGAGTGTGAGGTTCATTTATACCTTTCAGCTGTGTTCTGTCCACCTTATCAGAGAGCCCTGGGGTCTTTCACATGTGTTGTCTGTTCCATGGAGTTGCTGTCAGGAACGGTTCCCTTTTTGCCTTCCCAGACTGGCATTCTGCTGACTTTATAACTCTCATAGAAGACAGATGCAATTAATCTTCCTACATCTCTATCAAGATCCAGAAAGATACCCTAATTTGTCAGAATTCATTCAGAACCATCACAAAAATCAGGGCCCACAGACAGGCAAGGCAGTTTTTTAAACGTCAGAACAAAAATTGTCTTGAGGACCAAAATTGAAGTTGAGCAAACTGGCCCGTGAGACAGCATCTACCAACACTGTGGCTCCCATAAGGGCTGGGGCCGTGCTGGTACCTGAGGGGAAAATGTCGAACCCTCTGTGCTTTAGTTTAAATGAAGTGATGAATCCCTCTGAGCAGAGCTGCATTAGGTACCCTGACAAGTTGCTGACCTCGCTGACTCTATAGATTGCTAAGCATAGTCACAGTGGATCAGGGAGGGCAGGAGGAAGTGGACAGATCATCCTTTCAGCCACGTCCACTGCTACCGAACCACAAATCCTTCTACTCTCCATGTCTCTCCAAGGGTATTTTCAACCTGGCATCCTTACTCTGTTAGCAGATGTAGGGAAAAGATACGTTTCTGGTTTATTTTATGCATCCATTATGGCCCAGATAAGCCAATTAACCATTCAAGGCGGGATTTGTACTCAAAAACACAGGCACCAAATGGCAGAGAAAGCCAACGATCTACGCCCGGCCACGTTCCCACCATCAGCTAGTAACCCATGTAGGCGCCAGTCGCAGTGCCCTTGTGGAATGCTGATCCACAGGCCTGCCTGCCGTTGGGATGAACAAGATGGGGCTCTGTGACCGGGGGACCATCAAAGAGCCTTCCTAGGGTTTCAGGGTCCTTAGAAACGATGTGCGGAGGTTATACTGTTGAGAAGTCTGTTTTTCATCAATATGTATTCCATAAATAGTAAGCACCTTCTATGTGCAGCGCACTGAGCTGAGCACCAAGGGAGAGGCTAATAAGGCGAGTCAGACAGGAGCCCTGTCCCCAGAGAGCTGCCGTTCAGAGTTTAGCGGGGACAGAGAATCGTACAGAAGTGCTTAGACCACAAGATAGAAAGCGGTTGGTGTCGTGGTGGATTCAAGATGGCCAACAATTCTTCTCCAGTGGAGGTGGGGTTGTGTTCTCCTGCCCTTGAACCCAATTGGCCCTGTGGCTTGTCTGGACCAATTTCATAGGTGACAATGACACCATGTGACTCCTGAGCTGGCCCTCAAGAGATCTGCACCTTCTGCCTTTGCTGTGTGAAGTGCTCCCTCTTAAAAGTCAATATGGTAGGGCTTCCCTGGTGGCGCACTGGTTGAGAGTCCGCCTGCCGATGCAGGGAACACGGGTTCGTGCCCCAGTCCGGGAAGATCCCACATGCTGCGGAGCGGCTGGGCCCGTGAGCCACGGCCGCTGAGCCTGTGCGTCCGGAGCCTATGCTCCGCAACGGGAGAGGCCACAGCAGTGAGAGGCCCACGTACCGCAAAAAAAAAAAAAAAGTCAATATGGTAGTTCGACATCCCTGAGACCGCCATGCTGTGAGGAAGCCCAAATTAGCCACGTGGAGGCAGGGCCCGTGGAGGAGGCTGCTCCCAGCCTCATTTGTAGCAAATACACACTGATGTGTATAGATGTCAAGGGGCCAAATATATGGCACTGACTCTCAAGTACTTCAGAGAAAGTCATCTCTAGCTCCTATTACATATGATATGATAGAATATAATGCAATATAAGGTAATATATGTATGTTAGAGAATGTGCAAATAATAAAGCAAACAGAGCAACACATTAGCAGCAGGTGAATCTGGGAGATATGGGGATTCTGTGTACTATTCTTTTCTTTTTCTTTTTCTTTTTCTTTTTTTTTTTGGGCCACACTGCACAGCTTGGGGAATCTCAGTTCCCTGATCAGTGCCCTGAATTGGTGCCCTTGGCAGTGAAAGTGCAGAGTCCTAACCACTGGACCGCCAGGGAATTCCCTCTGAGTACTATTCTTATCCTTGCAACTTTTCTGTGTATTTGAAATTACGTGATTTCAAATTAAAAGTTACTAAAGAACAAATCCTGGCATGGACGTATTTTTCCTTGTGGATACACAGTTCTATTTACACAGCGTTGACTCATGAATGAGAGCGGCCCAGAGAAGCCACTCAGCCTTGCTGGGCTGCTGGGTTTCCGCTAACGAGAAGGAAGCCCCCGCGTTCAGTCAAGCCCTCTGGGTGACCCAGCATAAAAGCTGACACCTCCCCGGAGGTCCACGTGGGTTGGGACGCAAGTGCAGGTGTTGTGTTTCGTGTATGTTTGCCTTGGCTCCAACAGGGCAGGGACTAGGCCGCTGGCATTCATTCGTGTAAGCAAGCATTCATTTACTCACATATGCATTTAATTTAATCTAACGCTTATGGGACGCCTACTCTGATCATCAACCTGGCTTTCCTCTCTCATATGAGCTAGAATAAGTTCACACCTAACGTGTTTACTCAAATGCTAAGTGCCATGCCCTAACGCGGGCTGGCGCGGTGGCCTCTGGGGGAGAGGCTGAGGGCGTTCCAGATGCCATCAGATTTTGCCTGGGCCACAGGTGGGGAAACAAACCCCAGCTCTCCCTCTTCAGATTCAGGAACACTGGCCTCATTTCTCTTGGCACCTCCTATGGTAGAGCCACTCAGTCCTGCTGACTTAAGGGGAACCCCGCCCTTATCTTCATGGCTCTCAAGCATTCAATGCTGAGCTGACTTTGGAAGCCACCATGTGCCCTGTGCTGTATCTTAATTCATGGTTAGGAAGGGGTGGTATCATAGAATTTTTATTCGATGACTTCTGTAGTTCCCATTTCATGTAATTTTCACAGGAAGAAGGCTCACGTGAGCCCCCTGGTCCTGATCTGCGCTTTACTCTACGACCTCCTGAATCTCGGATTTCTCAGCCTGTTTCCTCTGCAGCAGGGGCTTGTCTGGTGCAATCAGAGGCGACCTTAATTGGAATCTAGATCTAACATCTCCCTCCGGTTAGTTTCAGAAAAAGACCGCTCTGAGGAACCTGCAGGCTGCTGGGCGGTGGTGAGGAGAGGAAAGATGACACTCACGTGACGGATGGAGGCTCAGAGTTAGGGGTCCCTATGCTTCCGAGTGGTCCCCGTGTTCAAGCACCTCTGGCAGGAGAGAATTAGCTTGGGGACCTCCCCTCCTGTGCTCGTCCCTTCCTGGCCCTCTCCTCCCGCCTCTGACCCTGTAGGTTTGGTCCAGGGGGGAACAGGACAGGCGGAGAAAAGGAAGAAAGAGCAGATTGGGGATGCGGTGGCTGCAGAGGAGGGAAACGCTCACCTCTCCCTCCCCCAGTCCAGCCTGTAGCTGAAAAACAGCTCCTGTTGCTTTAACTTAACTCTAACCTCCCCGGCTGGGGGTGGAGAAGCCTTCTGCACAGCAAAGCTGCTTTTAGCGTTTGCCATTCCAAGCTGAGAGGGGAATTACGTGAGGAAAGCACTCTTATTTCGTCTCTCCCATCCTGGAGGAGAGTCTCTTGCAAGCAAATAAGAAAACTGTTTAAAAAACAACAAAAAGCCCTTCAACAGACTGTACTCCTAGACGTATGCCCTAAGAAATTCTGTAAAATAAAGCTGACCTGAGGGGGTCATACAATGAATCAGAAATATTGCCAAACAGGAAAACGGATGGAACAGAATATTGAAAATATTACCTGCCTATAAACCTCTGCTCGTCGAACACAAGCCACCTGGGATATACCAGCTGGTAAGCTACAAGCCAGCTTCCACCAAGCACACCTACTGTCATCTACATTTTAATTATCACATTTTTATGAGGCTGTTACATCTTAATGAAATACAAATTTGTTCACCCAAAATTCTCTTTGCCATATGGCTCAATAATTGGGCCTGTCTCGTAAGCTTCACGGGGTCAGGGAGGAGAATAATGATGCTTCAGGATAACACAATCTTCCAGAAGAATGCTGTCCCAGCCGTAACCCAGAGGTGCTGTCCAGTCCACCTCGGGAGCCGGCCTTGAGGGCTTAAAATGCCATTTGAAAAATCTCTCTTCAGAAGAGATCTCCACTGTTGCTCTCAAAATGTGCAAGGGATATGAATTGACTTAAAAGTGGACAGAAAATACAGAAATCACCCTCACATCTCGCAGGGAAGGGCCTCGTCTGAGGTTTTCCCATTCCTGACAAAGGAACATTTTATTTCGTCAGAGTAGAAAACGGTTTAGCTTTCTCCTGAAATGGCGTATTCTGTGGGGAGATAAAGACTCCTTCTACCTTGCAAGGAGGAGAAAGCTTTCTAATAAATCCATCTCTCCTTCCTTTCATTTAGAAATTCTCTCCTGGAACTATAGTCAATATCCTGGGATAAACCATAATGGAAAAGAATATTAAAACAAGAATGGATGTATATGTATAACTGAGCCACTTTGCTGTACAGCAGAAATTAACATGACATTGGAAATCGACTCGACTCCAATAAAATGTTTAAAAATCTCTCCTGGTGACCCTCAGTCTGAAGGCCCGAGGGGTGAGTGGAAGCTCACAGCCTCAGGGGTTCTCCATGGCTCTCACATTTCTTCTGTCCTGATCTTGTGCTGCCCCAACGCAGACAAGGGATGAAGAGGCCTCACCGTTTGCACAGGAAGGACAGCTGTTCTTTCCCTGTGTTAACAGGAACCGAAAGGCCACATGCAGAGCTGGGGTGTATCAGGGCTCAAAACCAAGCACAGGACAAACGGCAAGGACCTCTCTCTGATTTAGCCCAGAATCGGGCTGGAACCGCTCGCCATTCTCGCTGTCACCCCAAATTGGTCCCAGTGGCTGGAAAAGGGTTTAATCCAGAGGCCAAGGGCCAAAGTGGGTGGTGGGTTGCAGTGAGCGTGTTGGCCAAGGATTAAGGAGGGGGAAGGCAAGAAGGTACAGCCAAGCTGATTCTAACTCTGGCTGCGGCAAGGTGACCCCGGGATGCAGGGTTGTGCCCCAGGCAGGGGCTGCCAACGGGAGCAAGTGCGATGCTCCCGCAGGCCTGGCCAGGCAGAGATTCCAAGGGTCGCCTCTCCTTCCCTGAGCTTTGTGTAGTGCTTCCTGGGATGGTGACAATCACGATCGTCATCAAAGGCATCTTTATCGTTCGGTCAACGTTGCAGTCACGTCACACACACATCGCATCAGCGTGAGGTAGCCTGGGTGGCTGGTCACGACCCATTCAGAGACAGAGAAACCAAAGCTCAGTAAGGGTCAGTGACTTTTCCCAACCTCGCAGCAATAAACTCAGGATCTGAGTTATTCAGAGTACGTGACTCCGAATCCTATGTTCTTTTCAACACCAAGTTTTCTTCCTTAAATCACTCCAAACGAAACAAAACAAGAAAACCCTAATATGAGAAAAGAGGGCTGGCCTTTCAGGAACAGCTAGTCATCGTGCTGAGTCACGTGTCTGGCCAGTCAAGGGCACGATTTTCGAACTAAGGTCATATATCTCAAAGCCTTCTGTCTAGACTTTTGCGGTACGCGGGCCTCTCACTGTTGGGGCCCCTCCTGTTGCAGAGCACAGGCTCCGGACGCGCAGGCTCAGCGGCCATGGCTCACGGGCCCAGCCGCTCCGCGGCATGTGGGATCCTCCCAGACCAGGGCACGAACCCGTATCCCCTGCATCGGCAGGCGGACTCTCAACCACTGCGCCACCAGGGAAGCCATGTTTAGACTTTTTTATTTGACAAGTTCAATGTTGCCTGGAAACAGAGAGCAGAAGAAATGAAAAACCAATATCACCTCTTTTTTTACTCCCAATATGTAATTCAATTTATTACTCAGATGGGAATTCTGATGTTAAAAGTCTATTTTTATATAGCCTTCAGAAAGGCAGCCTCCCTTCACTTTAATAAAATTTATCTGCAATGACTCTGTAAATCTACAAGCGCCTCTGAAATCTCATTGACGGCAACAAAGCTTTCTATTAATCAGACAATGCTGTGTCCTGTGGGGAAGGGAATATTACATGGAATACTTAACCCTCAAGCTGCTTATCATCTAGTGGGGATTGGGGGGAGAATCACCATTTCACACGTGGATGAGTGAAATCCAGGAAGGCCAGGGGCAGTGAGGAGGTGAACAGGGCGCACACATCGGCCCCTGGAGGCTGGTGGGTGGGAGAGGACCGAGGACTTTGCAGGCCTGGGAAAAGCATAAGCGCACAGGCACGGGCGCACTGGCAGGGAGGGGTCTGAGGACAGTGTTCTGACAGGCTGGAGGAAAGGAGAAGACTCACGTGGACAGTTTGGCCAGGACACGTTCTGACACGTCAGACGACGCAACAGGGCTTTACCTTACACACAGTGCAGGGCCCTGGAAAGCTTTGGAGCAGGGATGCTAACTGGTCTCGTGGTTCCTATTGCGGTGAACCTGGATGAAGAGAGCCTTTAGGAGGTTGTTGGATCAGAAGTCAGAGAGGAAAACGATGGAGCTTCTCCAGACATGTTTCTGCCTTTTTAAACACTCCTCAGCCCTTTCCTGCCTCTCCGTCTTTAACTTCAAGGACCATCCGTCTGTCCATCCATTCGTCCACTTAGCCTGTCAACGACTCAATGTTTACTGTGTCCCATAAGAGCAGGAGCCATCCTCGCCTGCTTGAGGACAACTGATTGATTTAAGTTTCCTTGAAGGCATCAGTTTCTAGCCCAGAATACCTGGGAACTCTTGAATCAAATTTTCATGACGCTGATGAACTTTCAGTTCCTCCTTGAAGACTTCCTATGAGCACCCAATGTCAGCTAATGAATCAGAAATTGGCCTAGAAACAGAACTTTTTAGAACTGGAAGGAACCTTAAAGATCATCTCTTTTTACAGAAAAGGGAGCAGAAACCTCCAAAACGAAGATGCTTTTCCAAGGGCTGCCAGCTGTTGGGTGATGGTCCGGGGCGGGCACTGCGAGATGGCCAAGTCCTTCCCACCTCCTTAACTCCTTGGCGTTATTTATGTCTGATTTCCAAATAGTGCTAGTCGGTTGTAATAATAGAGTCTACAGAAGAGTTTCTGCCCCACTGCAATCTGGCTGACCTCCCGGCAGTTCTCTTTTGCCAGATGCCGGGTAAAGTCTGAAGGGAAATTAACAATGACGTTGATTTTTTTTTTTTAAAGGTTAAAACCTTGATTTTAGTTTTCAGATCACTGCCATTTTATTTCAGCTTTGAAGTTTTTCCGGAATTTCCAGATTTTTCTTATATATGAACATACACCACTTTCAAAACTACCCAAGCAACCAGGAAGTAGTTAAAATTAACCTATATAATAACTAACAGGAATGTTATGTGATGCTCAATTCAAGATATCTTCAAAGATGAGTACAGACTATGCCCGAACAAGGATTTTTTTTCCATCTTCTCTGTAATTTAAGGTTGCATGGTTCAATAGTAAACAGCTCCCAGCTGCAAAAAGGAAGTTGGAGACAGACTATAATTTCACATCAAACACAATTCCAAAGAGGTCTGTAATTTGTGATAACGGTATTGTTACTCTGACTGCTTCCTTATATACCGCCTTCCCTTTAACACAAACCTTTACAAAGGAGGCCATGTTTCGAAGCATTAGCATCTCCTGTGAAAGAACCCAAGAATTTTAAATGTGCCCACAAGCCCTCAGTCTCGCCATTTGGGTCAAGTGCCTAAGCCCAGCAGATAGACACTATTTCCAGAAGCTTCTGGGACAGCCTTAAATTAAGCTGAGGTGAAAAGGACATGTCTTTGGTGGTCTTTTGTTATAAACAGATCCGGTCGTATAATCATTCCTATGTTTCCTCAGAGTACAATTCAACTGTGTACACAGAGCCGTGGTCTGAAAGCTATCAGGGCACAGAACTTGGTGTTTAAAAAATACCCAAATGAGGCAATTTTATGGCCTAGGGTTTCTAATAGAAAACACGCCGAGAGCTAAGGAGGTTTCAAAATGTCCCCTTCCTCTTCAAATTCCAGGGTAAGGCTCCCCTAAAGCCTCCGGAGATGGTTTGGAATAAATGCCATGAATTGCAAAGCCAGGGCAATCAGATGCTGACGATGTGGAAAAACACGCGTTAGCAGGACTGGACTACAGGAGGTCTGCGGCCTTTCCCGGGTCAGCTCTGAGCCTTTGGAGGGAGCATCAGAGACAGGGATTTGCCTGCTGCTTGGGCAGGGCTGGGGAGCGGGGTGTTGAGGAGGGGAGTGGAAGAGAACCTAGGTGCCCTCCAGCCACGGTGGAGACAGGACTTAGGGACAGTGTGGTTAAGACAGAGCAGTGCATTGTTCTCTTCCAAACTTCTGGGGATTCAGGTAGATCTTTTTTTTTTTTTTAATGTTTATTTTGAAATAAATTTCACACTTACACAGAAAAGTTGCAAGAATAATACAAGGATTTTTCATGTACCTTTCACCCAAATGTTAATATATTTAAAATTTTTTATTTTATACAGGAGTGTGTTTGATTTACAATGTTGTGTTAGATTCAGGCGTACAGCAAGGTGATCCAGTTATGCACATGTCTATTCTTTTTCAGATTCTTTTCCCACATAGGTTATTACAGAATACTGAGCAGAGTTCCCTGTGCTGTATCACAGCGATCTTGAAAGGGGGAAAATCCTAACAATGATGGAGAGAAAGAGAAGGAACTGGCAGAGAGTAAGCAGAGGGGAAGCCAGGCTGAGTCTCCAGCTGGTCCTGGAGAGCAGATGAACACGTCCGGGGGACACTCAGGAAGCAGCGGGTGCCTTTAAAACTAGAGACTGAGGGAGCTGCGTTTCAATAGGAGACAATGTTCCCGGCTATCTATTTTTAAAAAGAATGTCAAATCACCCCCAACACAGGCCAGAGCCAATTAAGCTGCTTTTCTTCATCTTCAAAGCCCAGGAGAAGACAGGCCTTGATATTTAACTACTTGTCTTTTTCTTTTCCCTTTGCCCAAAGAGGGGGAAACCCCTGCTTTAGCCAAAATGGTAAGGAATTGTCCAGATGGGCTGGGGTCAGTGTTTGTATTTGAAAAGCCAATGCCATTCAAACAAAGCAAAACAAACCCCTCTTTAATCTGGTCTCTTCAAACCAGAAACTAACAAACCTAGTTTTAGGAAATTCATCACCTGGAATTTGCACCTGTAGGAGTTTCTTTAGATTCCCAGGGCTGCCAGAGCAAAGTACCACAAGCTGGGCAGCTGGGAACAAGAGAAATTTACTGTCTCACAGTCCTGGAGGCCAGAAGCGTAAGATCAAGGGGTCAGCAGGGCCTCGCTCCCTCTGACACCCGTGGGAAAGAGTCCGTTCCAGGACGCATCCCCTCCTTGGGCTGCCGGTGGCCTCAGGGCTTCTTGACTTGTAGGTGCCCGTCTTCTCCCTGTGTCTTCAGGTCATCATCCCTCTGTGTGTGTGTGTGTGTCCGGGTCCAAATTTCCCACTTTCAAGAGGACACCGTCACGCTGGATTGGAACACACCCTCATGGCCTCATTTTAACTTGATCGCCTCCATAAAGGCCTTGTCTCCAAACAAGGTCACATTCTGAGGTCCTGGGGGTTTAGGACTCAAACATTTCTTTTTCGGGGGACACAATCTAATATATAACAGGGTTTTGAACGTGGATGGGGGCATGATACTCTGGCCTGACCTGCTTCCGCCGGAGGCTGTGACCACCCCGAGGGTGGACCCTGCCCATCTCCAGAAGCACTGCCGAAGGCCCCAGGGCTGAAAGCTCCAGAGGCCCTAGGTCTGTCCATATCCAACCCTCTCCCGCAGGTTTTGAATTCAACCTACAGAAGACTTTTTTTCTTCCTAGGGAATTCATTTTCAATTTTAAAAGAAAAATTAGTAGAAAAATGGGGTTCACTTACCTTCCATTTAAACGTGACATATATTTTTTTTACATCTTTATTGGAGTATAATTGCTTTACAATGGTGTGTTAGTTTCTGCTTTATAACAAGGTGAATCAGTTATACATATACATATGTTACCATATCTCCTCCCTCTTGCGTCTCCCTCCCTCCCACCCTCCCTATTCCACCCCTCTAGGTGGTCACAAAGCACCAAGCTGATCTCCCTGTGCTATGCGGCTGCTTCCCACTAGCTATCTACCTTACGTTTGGTAGTGTATATATGTCCATGCCTCTCTCTCGCTTTGTCACAGCTTACCCTTCCCCCTCCCCATATCCTCAAGTCCATTCTCTAGTAGGTCTGTGTCTTTATTCCTGTCTTA
Source organism: Globicephala melas (assembly GCF_963455315.2). Taxonomy (NCBI): domain Eukaryota; kingdom Metazoa; phylum Chordata; class Mammalia; order Artiodactyla; family Delphinidae; genus Globicephala; species Globicephala melas. Next base: position 4,155,810 of record NC_083331.1, on the reverse strand, counting down.
CCCCTAGGTTCTTCAAGACATTGTTTTTTCTTAAGTTCCATATATATGTGTTAACATACGGTATTTGTCTTTCTCTTTCTGACTTACTTCACTCTGTATGACAGACTCTAGGTCTATCCACCTCATTACAAATAGCTCAATTTCGTTTCTTTTTATGGCTGAGTAATATTCCACTGCATATATGTGCCACATCTTCTTTATCCATTCATCCGACGATGGACACCCAGGTTGTTTCCATCTCCGGGCTATTGTAAATAGAGCTGCAATGAACATTTTGGTACATGACTCTTTTTGAATTCTGGTTTTCTCAGGGTATATGCCCAGTAGTGGGATTGCTGGGTCATATGGTAGTTCTATTTGTAGTTTTTTAAGGAATCTCCATACTGTTCTCCATAGTGGCTGTACCAATTCACATTCCCACCAACAGTGCAAGAGGGTTCCCTTTCCTCCACACCCTCTCCAGCATTTATTGTTTCTAGATTTTTCTATGATGGCCATTCTGACTGGTGTGAGATGATATCTCATTGTAGTTTTGATTTGCATTTCTCTAATGATTAATGATTAAACGTGACATATTAAACACCAACTTTTTATATTTTTTATAAGTTTATTTATTTATTATTTTTCGCTGCGTTGGGTCTTCCTTGCTACATGCTGGCTTTCTCTAGTTGTGGCGAGCAGGGGCTACTCTTCGTTGCACTGCGCGGTCTTCTCATCGTGGTGGCTTCTCTTGTTGCGGAGCATGGGCTCTAGGCACGCGGGCTCAGTAGTTGTGGCTCACAGGCTCAGTAGTTGTGGCTCGCAGGCTCTAGAGCACAGGCTCAGTAGTTGTGGCTCGTGGGCTTAGTTGCTCTGCAGCATGTGGGATCTTCCCAGACTAGGGCTCGAACCCATGTCCCCTGCATTGGCAGGCGGATTGTTAACCACTGCACCACCAGGGAAGTCCCAACACCAACTTCTTAATCTCTTTTTTCTCCCACACCCTGCTAAGTATTAACAAAGATTCCAAGTATATGACATTCTGGAAAAGGGAAAACTATGAAGAAGTAAAAAGATCAGAAGTAAAAGGATTGGGGGAGGAGAGAGAGGAACAGACAGAGCACAGGTGATTTTTAGAGCAGTGAGAATATCTGCATGATACCATATTGATGAATACATGTCATTACACATTTGTCCAAACCAGAGAATGTACACCACCACGAGTGATCCCTGGTGTAATCTGCGGGCTCTGGGGGATGAGGATGTGTGAATGTGGGTTCATGGATTGACTGGAACAAATGCACCCCTCCCGTGGGGATGTTTATTGGGGGGCGGGGGATGCTGCCTACGTGGGGCAGGAGGTATATGGGAAATCTCTGCATCTCCTGCTCAGTCTAGCTGTGAATCTAAGACCACTCTAAAAGATAGTTTAATTATTAAAAATATTAATTAACCCCAAAGACAAGGAGGGAAACTAGACACAGTTTGGAAGGCTCACATTAGGAGGAGTGGATGAAGAAGCGTGGGTGGGCAGGGCTGCGGGAGGACCGGACTCAGCCCCTGAGCATCCCCGGCCTGCCTGTGTGCAGCGGCTTGGAGGCGTGCCCAGGTGGCGGGTGGGTCCGCGCAGTGATGCAGAGCCGGCGGTCACAGTGGCCCCCTTGCACGCTGGCCGTCTTACTGAGCTGGGACTCTGTTGCTTCTACAGCCCTTTTCACCTGGAGAGAAGCCCTCCGCTGGGCCGGCTGTGGTGGGGGGCATGAACGGCCCCCCCGGTGGGGAAGGAGGCCGGAGAGGGTCTCATGCCCTCGCGCTCCCGTGATCCACTGTGCTCAGGGTCACCTCACCCGCTTCCGGGGCCCGTTCCTGAGACCCCTGGCTCTGCGGAGAGCGAGGCGCAGGGCGGCGGGGGCCTGTCCCCCACCCACCTGGCAGGCGGCCCCGCGGCAGGAATCACCTGCTGCTTCACCTGCCCCGCACCCCGTCTCCCTCGCCTTCATTTTGTGAATAGATGACCACTTAACCTGTATCAAAATCCAGACACTTGTTTGGCTGGACCTAGAGTGTATTATGTTTAGCAAATAAGTCAGATGGAGAAAAACAAATACTCTATGTTATCACTTGTATGTGGAATCTAAAAAAATGAAACAAATAAATGAATATAGCAGAACAGAAACAGACTCACAGACATAGGGAACAAACCAGTGGTTAACAGTGGGGAGAAGGAAGGGGGGAGGGCAAGATAAGGGGTAGGGGATTAAGAGACACAAACTACTGTGAATGAAATCAAGAAGCAACCAAATATAGTGTACAGCACAAAGAAATAGAACCATTATTTTGTAATAACTTTAAATGCAGTATAATATAAAAAAAGTTGAACCACTATGCTGTACACCGGAAACTAATATAATGTTATAAATCAACCACACTTCGATTAAAAAAAAGAAAAAATCAGTGATAAAAAAATCCAAGTACTTGTAGAAAGGTGTGTATTTTGAGATGCCTTCCCTCGGCTCCTTCTTTTCCCACCCATCCCCCTTTCCTCTACAGGTAACGATATTTATGGGTCTTTTGCATCTCCCAACCTGTCCTAGTTCCCTCCCGCCTTCATTGGGTGCAGGGGTGGGGGGGGTTATGGTAAGGTGTCAGGCTTCCCACTCTGCTAAATTGGTTTCCACTCATTTCATTTTCCAAATATTTGTTGAAATACTCTGTCATCTGCTCTCTCATTTTTTTTTCCTTGTGAGTTTATACTTCAAACAATTTCTTTATTGTCATTTTAGTGGCCTCATGGGGGAATGGAGAAAAAAGCAGCAGGAGATTTCATTCCTGCACCCTCATGCTCTCTCTGTTAACCCTGAACAAATTGCAAAATAGAACTGACTGGAAAAGACACAAAGCTGATGTGTACAGTTTGACACCTAAAGGGCAAATGCTCACGGAACCATCGCCAGGCCCAAATATAGGACATGACTGAACCACAGAAGACCCCCCCATGCCCCTGACGCCCACAGCTCCCGCCCCCATGAGCACTTTAAGCTAATGACTGTCACCACGGGGAAGCTGGGTGAAGGGTACGTGGGACTCTGTCCTGTTCCTGCAACTTCATGGAGGTTTATAATCATTTCAAAATAAAAAGCTTATACATATTTATATATATAAAATGATGAATTACATGTACATCAAAATGTGAACCGATTGTTATACCTCTTGTGAGAGTTGCATTCACATACCCAACTGGATAAGTTCGCTTGGGATAATTCAGAAAAATTATTTGGAAAAGCACATGTTCACCATTTGCTGTCTGTTTAGAAAATATATAAGAAAAACTGGCAGGCAAGGAAAGTAGGAGAATTCAAAATTTGTAGACACTATTACTATCTCCATTTTCGTGATGAGAAAAGAGAGGTGCTCTGTAAGATGCCCAAGGTCACACGGCTTGCATGGAAATGGCCTTGGTGCCTGTCCAGTGTGAACCTTATGTTGTTGTCACTCAAACTTACAGGGTGTCACTTCCCCAGAGACACTGGTGACCCATCTACAACCACCTTTAATGCTTCACGCTCTCCAAAGCGTAACCACTTTTCCTCCAGAGTGGTCACTATCAACCGACACCGCATTATACACTCACTCATATGCTTTTTACTGGCCATCTTCCCCCTCCCCGGTATATAAACCCCATGAGGGGTTTTGTCTGCCTTATTGATCTCTGATCCCTAGTGCCCGGAAAAATGCCCGACACGTAGTAGGCATGCAAGAAATAGGAGGTTAATGTAAAAAAATAAATTCATTTTTAAAACAAAGGAATGTATATAAACCTTAAGAGAAAAGTAGCTCTATAGGAGTGCCCTAAATAGTTTGAAACCAAAGGCTAGGGAAAAACTTGTCTTCCTCATTATGGATTTTTTTCCAAAATCTCAGACTGGGTGTGTATCAGAAAACCATCAAAATGTTGCAAGCAACGTAATATTAACAGGGCATCTAGCATTTCCTACTAGCTTCATGTCCTTAAAAAGTTAGTAATTGAATTAATAAGTGTAACAACGGTTATCATGACATCTACACTGTCACTGAAAAGTCAGCTTTCCTCGTTGGCATGTTCGAATCCCCTCTAGCCTCTGTAGGCAGCCGCCCACGTTCTCCTGGTTTGTATGCAGCAGGGGCCCTTTGATCACGGTGCTGATTCCTTGCGTTTAGCTGTTATCCCTGTTAGTTAAGACAATATTTCCCCAACTACGGTCCATGTAAGAAAACATTTCACTCGAAAAGAAATCCTTGGGACTTCCCTGGAGGTCCAGTGGTTAAGACTCCGAGCTTCCAGTGCGGGAGGCACGGGCTCGATCCCCGGTTGGGGAACTAAGATCCCGCGTGCTGCGTGGTGTGGCCAAAAAGATAAAAAAAAATAATAATAAATTTTTTAAAAAGAAAAGAAATCCTATATTTTCGTGTACTTGAAAAAAGGTAACTGATATTCTCACAAGCTGGCCCAAGGAAGCCTGGCTATTACGCTGAGTCCCTATGATAACGCGACACAGAAAGCCATTTAGCGGTAATCAATTTCCAAGTAGTACTCAACTTTGAAGTCATTCTTTTCACACCCCAGTCTTTCTGACACCTCTTACCTCACTGCGGTCTGAGAGAAGTAATTTCCAGGCAGGAGAAGGAGAAGCACGGGCCTCTCCGGAATCTCACCCCACGGAGGCAAATCTAGCCCATGGGGGAGAGGGAGGACCCTCATTCTATCTGGATGGGTTGCTCAGCATTTATGTGCCCCCATTTCCTCATCTCTAAAATGGGGATATACTAGTAGTACTTATCCAGTAGGGCTGGGATGAGGATTGAACAAGTTAACACATTCACATACCTAGTAAACGTTAACTCTCCCTGTCTCACTAGAACTTAAGCTTACTGAGGGCAAAGACGTGGTCTCTTTTGGGGAATGCAGTGCTCCAGGCCTGGCAATGTGGTGAGCACTCATGAAAATATCTGCAGCATGAATGAATGACAAATTCCAGCACAGCAAGGATCTGTGCAGTAGCACAGTAGGAAGGGCAGCAACTGTATCTATTGAAATAATGCCGAGAGCTGCATAGTTAATATCTGAATTTAAGCAATTACAAAGGAAGAGTTCTGTCTATGATTGGCAAATCCACGCTGATAGAAGGGAGTTAGGTCCCACTGCGGGCTGGCACTGGTATGAAAGAGCACACGGCACATACAGCATCAAAACCAGGGCAACAGATAAGAGCAGTGACTTTTCCTCGATCACTCCTGGATAAAGATATCAATTCCCCAGGAAGGAGGGATTTGATGTTAAGAACAAAACAAGGTTCCAGTTTCCCAAACATTTGAGGACAACCAGCTGGCCGTGGCATCTCTTTCCCCAGCTCTGCACACCCAGCTCCAACTTCAGCTGCCCCATCACATGATTCTCAGATTCCTCACTGCCCTGAAAGTACTCCTACGTACTTTCTGGTTGTCTTAACACGTGGTTCTGGATGGGAGACTCTGCATGCTACCAGCCGGCACAGAGAACAGCAGGAGTTCTAGAAACCACACTTTATTAACACCAACTAACAAGCAGCAGCTGTCACAGTGACTACTTCCCACTGGTGGACTCCTGGGAGACTCCGGCTGAATCACTAAACCACCAAGTCCTCTACACTTGGCTTCCTTTCAAGTCAGGTAGCTGCCTCCCAGGTCTGGAAGAGCTAACTGTCTTAGGCAGTCAGTGGAATATTTTTCCTTTGGAAAGTTATATTCATATTTTCTGTTATAAAAATTTAATTATGGAACTGATGGGAATTCCCCAGTGGTCCAGTGGTTAGTACTCTCCCCCTTCACGGCCGAGGGCCCGGGTTCGATCCCTGGTTGGGGAACTAAGATCCCGCAATCCAAGAGGCCCAATAAATAAATAAATACAATTTTAATTATGGAACGAAAAATTTAGAAGAGAAAGAAATCATCCATGATCCTGCCGCCCTTCTGCCATCACTGTTATATTGTAGCAAATCTGATGGCAGGTGTTTTTCCGTCTCTATCGAGTACACGAATACTATCAATTTTACGGCCTAATTTTTTCCCGTGAATTTACCATCTTCTTGTCTTTTGTAATGGCTGAATAATATTCCTTACAGGGGATTTACAGGGTTTATGTAACCATTCTTCTGTCATTAAGCATTTAAAGTGTTTACTGTTCTTTCATGCTAGTAAGCAGTGCTATAATAAGCATAGTCGTGAACGCAGAGTTTTCAGGATTTAGGATTATTCACTTAGGTGAATTCCCAGATTACTTGCACACTGGATTGGGGAAGAGATTGACCTTTTTACCAAGGACCAAATAGACTAAGCTGGTTTTTGAGAAAATCAAGTTACCCATCTCCACGGAAGCCCTAAAATAATTGTTATTATTATTTTTTTGCGGTACGCGGGCCTCTCACTGTTGTGGCCTCTCCTGTTGCGGAGCACAGGCTCCGGACGCACAGGCTCAGCGGCCATGGCTCACGGGCCCAGCCGTTCCGCGGCATGTGGGATCCTCCCGGACCGGGGCACGAACCTGTGTCCCCTGCATCGGCAGGCGGACTCTCAAACACTGCGCCACCAGGGAAGCCCTATTTTTCAAAAAGTTTTTAGAAAGCAAATATTCTTACGGAAGCTAACAATGAGGCAGAATTCAACGAATCTGGGAACCACGCTTCTTGGCTCCGAGTTGGAGCAGGTTCTCGTCGGCCCTCCCGTCTGACTAGTAAATGGAATGAGGGTGAACATTGCCTTTTCTCTCTTAACACTCTGAGGTCCATCATCTATATTTCACGTCAAGTTGCAGAGGAAGCGGGATTGATACACCCTGTGGGTCCATCTCCCTGTTTAGCCCTCCCCGACTTTATTATCAAGAGCCCATTTTAATGAGTGTCAGCATAATTGATGAAGGACAGGATTGCCGTGAGGGGTGGAGTTTTGCCTCCAGACCCGGGAAGGCCTGGGGATCGCATCACCCTTCCCCTGCCCGGCACCATCCTCCCAGACCTCATGCCTCTCCCCCCGCCCCAAGCACTGGGTAGAAAAGCTGGGCTGCAGGAGAGCTCATCCCCTACAGTCCCAACACCAGGGATGGTTCTAATTACCTAGGAGTTCCTTCCCTCACCGCCCGTGGAAATAAACAGGGTCGTGGAGACTGGGGACCAGCTGTCACACCGTTTGTGCCTCTAAGAATGGAAACCCACCAGCTCTGTTCCTCTCGCCTAGTCTGGCCCTTCATCCAGGGGTGTCTGACACTCCCTCCCCACAAAAAAAAAAAAAAGGCCTCTTAGGCCCCTTGACACTGTTCCCTTCACAGGTATTTATTTTGGCAAGAGAAAATGGCACGGGTCACACTGTCTGAAAGAGGCAGGCAGGATGGGCTGCACACGGGACTTGAAGGCACCAGGAACTTCAGGCAGCCTGGTGACTTACAGGCCATCACAGCGCTGTCTGCGATGCTGGAAGCCTTCCTGTGCTTTGCTTTTCTGTCTTTGATTCAGGAGAAGAGAAGGGCGGGTGGGAAGCAGGGAGGATGCAGAGCCAGCCCTGGGAGGTGCCTAAGTGTCTCCTGCTGAGCATCTGTGTGGCCAAGGTCCCTCCTGCACCTGTGCTGGGGACTGGACGTTGTGCCCCGACAACATTCTTAGGCTGGATCCCAACCCCCAGGGTGATGATGTGAGGAGGCGGGGCCTTTGGGAAGTGATAAGGTCATGAGGAGGGAGCCCTCGTGAATGGGATTAGTGCCCTTATAAAAGAGGTCCCAGGGCTTCCCTGGTGGTGCAGTGGTTGAGAGTCTGCCTGTGGATGCAGGGGACACGGGTTCTGTGCCCCAGTCCGGGAAGATCCCATATGCCGCGGGGCGGCTGGGCCTGTGAGCCATGGCCGCTGAGCTTGTGCGTCTGGAGCCTGTGCTCCACAACGGGAGAGGCCACAACAGTGAGAGGCCTGCGTACAGCAAAAAAAAAAAGGTCCCAGAGAGGTGGGGTCACAGGGAGAAGGTGACCATTGGCGACCCGGGGAACAGGCTCTCACCAGACACCAGATCTGTGGGTGCTTTGATCTTGGACTTCCCAGCCTCCAGACTGTGAAAAATAAATGTCTGTTGTTTACGTCACCTAGTAATTTTGTTGTAGCTGCCCAGACAGACTAAGACAGACACTTAAAACCAGGGCTGGTTGCCTAAGCCCCGAGCGTACAGGGCTGTGTCCTGTCCTCAGGGCAGTGCTGGGGGGTGGCAGGGTGGGAGGGTAACAGACTGGACTGGTACCCTCTCTGCCTCTGACATCCCGTGTAACCCAGGGGACATCACTCAGGCCTGCGGGGTTTGGGGTGCTCATCTATGAAACACATTGTGTAGAGTGGTGGATGATGTGGCCTCCAAGTTGTTTTGGAGCTGGGACAGCCCATGAGTCTGCGACACCGATTGTTAATTGCACAATGGACTTAGTTCTAGGGACCACGCTCAACCCAGCGGCTCTCTCGTCTCCAAGGACCTGAGGTCCGACTGGCACCAGGCAGGGATGCCACCAGCCCCAGCCTGCCCTGCTGGGCTCAGGTCTATAAGTGGCATCTGCCTTCCCGCTGGAGAGCAGTTCCCCCCGTCACTTCAGGTACACTTTCAGGTCTTCTGGAAAAATAACATTCCATTGCGAGCACAGGGCGAATGAACGTAAGCAACTTTGGTTCCAAAAGTGGTTCCTTCAGGGTCATCATCCTTCCTCACCAGAAAAGAAACAGCCTTCTGAGTTCAATGAATTCCTCTGCCTGTTAGGCTGCTCACAAATTGCTGGGCTATCAAGGGAGGATTGGCGTTTAAAGCATCTTTTACTGGCTATCAGCCACAGTTTCATCTACTATTGGAATTCGATATTAGCAATGACTTCTTGGAGACGGGAAGTGTCTGAAATTGCCCTGTCTAGAAAATGCGGGTCGATGATTTCTTCATAAATATGTAAGAGCGAGCACTTCTGTGAATCCAGGCTGACTAATGCCAAGTGGTAATTAACTTGCGTGCATTCTTGGGTTTTCAAAGCCAAGTTGGAACAACTTATAAAACGAACGTTTTCTCGTGAGAGGGGGAATTGCAGGCTCGTGCCAGACCCCGCTCCTTCTGGGAAGTGACCTAGTGAATCTTTCAAACTCATTCACTTCCTCCCAGGAGCTGCTTGTTTCCTCCTGGTGATGTTAGAGACAAAACTGGAGGCCTCTAGGACTTGAACTTGGTTTCTGTAAGATGGTTAGAGATGAGGGTGTGGCCATGTATTCATCCAACAGTGTTGAGTGGCCATCAGGTACAGGTACTGCAGACACAGTAGGTCAAATTTAGTCCAGAGGTGACAATGGAGGGTGATTATTAGTAGCCTGGAGATGCCGTAGGAGCACCCCAAAGGAACTGCTCTGATACCTAGGGTGACACCTGAGGGTTGTAGACTGTCCCTGAGCAGATGAAGGTGGTGTGTTTGTGCTCCAGGCAGAAGGAACAGCATATGCAAAGTCCCCAACGTAGAAGAGAGCACGGAAAGAGTGGGCAGCAGAGCAAAGTGTGGGCCGGGGGTAGAGGGGGGCGGAGGTGAGGGAGGAGGTGTCTGATGACAAGCCGGTCAGGCACTGGAGAGCTTGAAAGTGCAATGAATGGATCTGGACTTTATTCCAGAGCAGGGCTTCTCGGCTTTGGCACTGCTGACATCTGGGGCTGGAGGAGTGTACTGTGGGGCAGGGCAGGTGGCCGTCCTGTACCTTGAGGGATGCTCACCAGTATCTCTGGCTCACGCCCACAAGATGCCAGCAGCATCTCCCCAGTCATGACCATCAGAAGCGTCTCCAGGGCTTCCTTGGTGGCGCAGTGGTTGAGAGTCCGCCTGCCGATGCAGGGGACGTAGGTTCGTGCCCCGGTCCCGGAGGATCCCACATGCCGTGGAGCAGCTGGGCCCGTGAGCCATGGCCGCTGAGCCTGCGCATCCAGAGCCTGCGCTCCGCAACGGGAGAGGCCACAATGGTGAGAGGCCCGCGTACCGCAAAAAAGAAAAAAAAAACGAAGTGTCTCCAGACATTGACAAATGGCCCCCTGGTTGTTGGGGGGTGGAAAACCTCCCCCTGCTGAGGACCCTTGCTCCAGGGGCCACGCGGAGCGTGGAAGGGTCTCGAGCGGCCCCAAGACCCTGAGAGCAGGGAAGTCTGCAGCATGAGTTGACAGTCCTTTCCTCTGCTGTCGCTCCCCATCTCCCTTCCCTCCTCTGAGGGTGAGCTTCTTGTGGGCATCAAACGCTGCAGGAGAAAAAGGAGTTGCTGTGTCTTTCAGAAACTGGAACTAGAAAGACTTTCCTCTTCTGATGAATTGGTGTACTTACCTTTATGATGCCAGAGCCCTGAACGGTTTCCCAAAAGCATAGACTCATCTTTCCACTCAGCTCCATCAGCCTCTCTGAGCAGGTGTGAGTTGCCCACTGGGGCCCAAGGCGAGTGGACACAGCAGACGGGCAGGCGGGGACCTCAGGAAACGATGTTGCGTGTCTCCGTCTCCCGTCCAGCTGTGGGACCACTGCGTAGGATTTTAGAATTCTTCAAGGAAAACAGGAAATCCAGACTTCTGTGTGAAATCTCCCAATATTTAACTACTGGCAATAAATTAAAATGTGTTTAAGGTATGTGCCAGGCTCAATCCAACAGTCTTCGGGATTTTTTCTGCTCAAAGCTTGTTTGTAACCTCTCAACCCGTGGTTTTTGTTTTGATCTTTAAAAAAAAAATGTATCCTTTTTTCTTTTCTTTTTCTTTTTACATTTATTTATTTATTTGTCTGCATTGGGTCTTAGTTGCGGCACTCGGGCTCTCCAGTTGCGGCAAGCAGCCTCAGTAGTTGTGGTGTGCGGGTCCTAGAGCCCATGGGCTTAGTTGCCCCGAGGCAGGTGGGTCTTAGTTTCCCGACCAGGATCAAACCCGCGTCCCCTGCATTGGTAGGCGGATTCGTAACCACTGGACCGCCAGGGAAGCCCCTATCCCTTTTCTCTTTTTGCTCTGGTTTTAAATTTTTTAATTTCCTTTTTTCTTCTTTGAAGTAGAGGATTGTGTTGTGTGTCCTTCTGTTAGCCCCACCCAATTCCATTTCCATCTTTCCCCACCTCGCCCTGGGTCCCGGGAACAACGGCAGGTCTCGCCTGGTGACATTGGCAGGGTTCAGGGGGCGGAACTGAGTTGGAATAATTGCTGACCCCCTGTGGGAGCCGCTCAGGTTGGGCGATCTTGCCCACAGCCCCCTCTCCGGGCCCTGGAATCTGCTCTCTGCTCCCCGTCCTTCTAGGGCAGGTGACCCAGGAAGCCTTGACACCTTCACCATAATCTCATTGGTTTCCCTCAACCCTGCCCAAATCTCTGTGGACAGCCCCATCATCTCTCCTCAATCATCTAGCCTGAGGGTCCCATTTGCTTCCTGCCAGGGCATGAGACGGACAAAGTATAAGTCATCCAAAGTAGACCATGGGGAGGTTGGGGGACTGGGTTTGTGAACAGAACATAAATACTAGGTTGGTCTCAGAGGATGGGTACCAATAGGACGGATGGGAAACGATAACCACAAGGTAAACAGGGCAAGTGTCTAGATCTTCTTTATCCAGTCAGGTCCCCCTCACCTGACATGAGCTTGAACCCTTCGTTTAGAGCAGCTCTTGGTATTTTCATGTGGAACAGCGTTTGTCCTGTGTGAATATCATCGTTTCCAACGTGGAGAGCCTTCCCTGGAGGTGAGCCAGTGCGTGAGGAATTTCACAGAGGCCTTGCTGGCCTGCTCCCACCCCCGCCCGCCCCCCACCCCCAGGCCTTATTTCTGCCTCTTTCTCCACTTCTTTTCACTCATCATAACCATCTGGTCTTTTCCAGGCGGTGCAGTGCGGCAATTAAGAGCAATTGCTTTTAAATTAGGGACTTTTGTGTTGCAGTCTCAGCTGTTGTCATTTTACCTGTGTGGCTGGATACAAGGTATCTGGTCTCTTCAATTTCCTCATCACACAGACCTCTTTGGGTGGCCAAAAGGATTCAATCAGAAAATGTAAGGACAGCACTTTGCACTGCTCCTGGCATGGAGGGTGCCCGGTAAATAGAAGAGATTATCAACCACTCAACCCCTGTTGCCCAGGAAGCTGTGAACTGTTGACAGTTCATGTGTTTATGGGAACATCTGTCTGTTTCCAGCACACAGTGACTTTCGTTTTGTGCAATGACCCTGAATCAATGCACGATACTAAATGGTCCTCCGGATCATCAAAGAGAGACCGTGTTACATTCAGCCTAGTGGTCAATAGGTCCTCACTGTTTCCGCATTTTGAAAAGTCCTACGACGGTTTCAGTGTCCAGTCCTTCTGTCCTCCCATCCTCTCCCGTGTGTTTCTCGAGGATCGAGATGGAGGCTGACAGGTGACACCTGCAGATCCATTAGCATCACAGGGACGGTTCCCCCACCATCTCCATCGGGAGACCCCGACTCACTGAGAGCAGGACGTTGCCTCCTTCTGCCTCTGCACTGATTGGGGACTTGCCGTTCCCTTTCTATGTGCCCATTTCCGTGAAAAGCCTGTTCTCCCGATGTCCTCTTAACTTGCCACGACGACAGGTTTCACATTAAAATCAGCGTGTCACTTCCTGGGGCCATAAGGCCAAACACGCTGAGTTGGGAGAAAGGAAGACGGGAAGGCAGTGGTGATTCAAACCCAATAAAGCTGACACGGATTAAAGGGAAATATTGAACCCCCTCCTGGTGTTCAATGTGAGACTTGATTCACTCTTAAAAACTGGATTATGTGCCCCTGCAATCCGCACCCCCCAGTAGCTCTACCCCTTAGCCTCTTACTCAGGGTGAGGCGGTACAAAGTCACGATCCTGGATTACAGGCTGTGCTGTCCCATTACACAGCTCCCGGTTCCTCATCTGTCAGTTTGACTAATAAAATCAGCAATGTCTTGATTGGCATTTATTGGATATTTACCATGTGCTAGTCTTTGTGAGGATTATCCCTTTAATCCCCCCCAAACAAACCTATGAAATAGAGACTCTTATCGGCTACCCTATTGGACAGCACGGTGCCCGACAGTGGTGAAATCTGCGGGCTGGGCAGGATGACTTAAGATGCATTTGCAGGCCTTCCCTGGTGGCGCAGTGGTTGAGAGTCCGCCTGCCGATGCAGGGGACGCGGGTTCATGCCCCGGTCCAGGAAGACCCCACATGCCGTGGAGCGGCTGGGCCCGTGAGCCATGGCCGCTGAGCCTGCGCGTCCGGAGCCTGTGCTCTGCAACGGGAGAGGCCACAGCAGTGAGAGGCCCCCGTACCACAAAAAAACAAACAAAAAAAGCAGAAATGACCCCAAACTAAGACATTAAAAGGAACAACAACAACCAAAAAAAGAGATTAAGAAGGACAAGATGTAAGATGGAAATTTAAGAAAGATCATTTGTTTTTGTGGAAAAATGGTTAAGACAGGTAAAAACTAAAATGTAGATAAGAAAAGGGTGTGAGCTTAAAGAAATTTAAATGATTTATAAGTCACAGTAAAAGGAATTTTTAAAAGCTACAAGTTGAGGGCTTCCCTGGTGGCGCAGTGGTTGAGAGTCCGCCTGCCGATGCAGGGGACGCGGGTTCGTGCCCTGGTCCGGGAGGATCCCACATGCCGCGGAGCGGCTGGGCCCGTGAGCCATGGCCGCTGGGCCTGCACGTCCGGAGCCTGTGCTCCACAACGGGAGAGGCCACAACAGTGAGAGGCCCGCGTACCGCAAAAAAAAAAGATAAAAGTTGAGGCAAAATAAAGAGAAGAGAAAAATTATAAACAGTGGCTGGAAGGCAGTTAAAAATGGATAAAGTTATAAACCAAAGACCGGAAGAAAATGTAAAGACTTAGAACGATAAGGAAAATAAGCACTAGACTATGTGCAAACTGATAAAATATTCTCAAAGAGTACCCAAAACGTAAGGCTCTTCAGGCAAAGGTGATTGAAAGCACAAAGCAGCCGGCTGGGAGCCAGGGTGAGACGAGAACCACCCTCTGACCTCTGTGCCCACGGTGAAGGGGCCCAGCCGGTGCCACTGGGTCTGGGGTCCAGGATGCCCCCCGGGGCCTCGGGCAGCCTGTCTGTTGTCTCTGCTGGGCTGGCCAGGGCCCGGGACTCTCCTTCGAAAAGAGCTGCCGCCACCAATCCGCCCGAGTCTGCCTCAAGCCCCAGCGCCCAGGAGCCCCCATACTAGGAGGGAGAGCCCCTCCCCCCGACACCCTCCACCCCCTCCCACCATTGCAACAGGATGCTTGACCCACACACTCCTTCCAGGGCACAAACACGGGGGAAGGCCCTCCTGGGCTGAAGGGGAAAACCCAGCATGAGAAGGCAGATGAAAGAAGGGAAGAGAAACCACCATGGGTCCATACTGAGTGCTCGGCGTTGTTCGGTGACGCGCAGATGCTGCTTCCCTTAGGGACCCTCCCAGCGCAGCCGCCAGGTAGGTGCAGCACTGTGCCCACTGCACAGATGGGAACCCTGAGGCCCGGGACCCTTTGCTCACCCCCTCTCTAGCCTCTGCAGCTCTGGTGCTCTGTGCTGACTGTGGAACTTTCCCCACTGATTCTCAGCTCCTTTAACCCCCTTGGAGCTCTTGCAGCGTCTACTCTCTTTTCAGCCTGTTCATTCTGGCCGACAGTCAATTCCGACTGGTGCTCAGCTTCTCTCCTGATATACGTGTGTTACACGGACATTTTGTACCCAAGTATCAAGAGATGGAAGCTCTGGCATCAGATTTAATGCTACTTCCATTTTGCCCACTAAACAATAAGAAAGCCCCCCAGGGGACCCCTAACAGGTGAAGATTTCCACAGCCTCCCCAGGATGTGAGCCGTCGCCCTAAATATAGCTGAATGATTCTGCCATTAATAACGACCCTTTCTAGGAGCGGGAGCCACACAGGGTCCACAGGAGACCAATGCCCCTAATTCACTAACAGTTTTTGAAAGGTAAGTACCCAGAGAGAAACTGCTAAGTCAACCCACGGACAGTATTTGCCAGGCGTCAGCTCGTGGGCAGGCACAGCGGGCTTCCAGAGCGCCTCTCCTCCCTCGAAGAGCCTGTCAATGGATTAGGAGAGTGACGCAAGGTGGGACTCCTGCCCTCGAAGAGCCTGTCAATGGATTAGGAGAGTGACGCAAGGTGGGAGTGATTAACTGCTAGCAGTGTGGAGATGCTGAAAGCCAGGAGTTCAGAGGCAGATCCCGACTCACCTGTGACGTCGGGCTTCTCGCTTATAAACGCATAATAAGGCCTGTAAGCATTCCCAGAGCTCATTTCTGCAAAGCATTGCTGGCACGTGGTCGTGTGATGAAGGGTAGCCGTGCTTGCGAGTAGGTTAGACGTGACATGTAGACAGCGTGGATGCCATGGGCTGGACCGAGCGAGCTGCCCCCAAGAGGAACTGGGTGGGATTGCGGCTCCGCTCGACGGCAACGTGACAGTTCTGTGCTTCCAGCTCAGGGCTCCTCCACCAGGGCAGTGTGGACATCTGGTGATGTCTGGAGATGTGTGGTTACTGTCACCACGGGTGGGGAGTGGGAATGGGGGAGGGGTGTGCAGGCATCCAGTGGTTGGAGACTAGGGATGATCCTCACCACCCTGCAATGCACTGGGCAGCCCCACAGCTGAGAATCACCCAGCCACGCGGCAGGAGCGCTGAGGTTGAGACGTCCAACTGAAAAAGCTTTAGCTGGTGAGCCTACCAGGCGGGCTGTGCTGGGCATGACCCCCAGAGGGTCTCGGTCGGCAGGTTTCAGGTGAGATCCCCGCCCCAGCATACACAGCCAGAGATACAGAAGCAGGCGGCCCAACACTGCTCTACAAGGCGGAGGTTAAACTTGGCAAGTGTGGAACTACTCACAGGGGCTTTGCATCCTGAAGTTTTCCAAACTTCCCCAAGTACCTAACTGTACTGAGTCCTGAAGAAGTCTTTGACGGTCGGTATCAGGCCCCTTATACAAATGAGGAAGTGGAAATACAGAAAGTCTGACTTGCCCTAATAGCCTAATAGCCACCAAATGGCAAAATCAGGACTTGAATCCAGCACCCAGCTCGTTGCCTTGCATTCAATAGCAAATTCTTGTTGACCGAATGAATAATTGAATAATTATTCATTAATTCAAATAATTGAATTATTATTCAAATAATAATAATTGAATAAATTCAATTTATAATTGAATAATTGAATAAACCATGCAATAGGGACTTCCCTAGTGGCGCAGTGGTTAAGAATCCACCTGCCAATGCAGGGGACACGGGTTAGATCCCTGGTCCGGGAAGATCCCACATGCCACGGAGCAACGAAGCCTCTGTGCCACAACTACTGAGCCTGCGCTCTAGAGCCCGTGAGCCACAACTACTGAGCCTGCGTGCCACAACTACTGAAGCCTGCACACCTAAAGCCCATGCTCTGCAACAAGAGAAGCTACCACAATGAGAAGCCCGTGCACCGCAACGAAGAGTAGCCCCCGCTCACCGCAACTAGGGAAAGCCCGCGCGCAGCAACGAGGACCCAACACAGCCATAAATAAATAAATAAGTAAGTAAATAAATAAATAAATAAAACAAGCAATAAATTCAGTACTGACTTAAATGCATTGTCTTTCCACTCTTGCATGATGATTCTTTAACGCTCGTAAGGTTTTAGAAGATGAAATCATGAAACTGAAATTATATGAGTTACACTAAAAGGTGATAGGAACAAAGAGCTTCTTTTTTGAACTGATTTTTAAAATTGTCAAGACATCCTCACCCAGGAATGGAAAATTATCTTAGTTCATCATGCCAAACTTTCAAAGAAAGGGAAGAATGGCCTTTTGAGACTTGAACTGTTAATACGTGATGTTAATAAACAGCGCAAATCTTATCTGTCTCTGAGCATTTTTTTTTATTTAAAAGAGACTATTCACGCAATAAAGGGTTACACGTCAAGGCTAATGGTTTAAAATGAGCACTTTAAAAGTTTGCCCTCTACTGGACAGAGGTAAAAATGCATATAATGTCTAGAAAAGGTTATGCCTTCCTGATTCCTGCGCTTTGCCTCCGTGCTCGCCTGAGCTCTCAGGAAACAGGAGAGCGGCTGCTGAATCATGTCACATTCCTATGTCGAAGCCCCACGCCAGTGCCTCAGAACGTGGCTGTGTTTGGAGATGGGGCCTTTAAAGAGGGGATTCAGTTACAATGAGCCCTTTGGGGTGGGCCCTAATCCAGTCTGCCTGGTGTTCTTATAACACAAAGAAGCACCAGGACGACGGTGCAGAGAAGAGAGAGACCAGCTAAGGACACAGGGAGAAGGCGGCCATCTGCGAGCAAGGAGAGAGGCCTCAGGAGAAACCGGCCCTGCTCTCACCTTGATCTTGGACCTCCAGCCTCCAGAACTGTGGGACATAAACATCTGCAGTGCAAGCCACCCGGTGTGTGGTATTTGTCACGGTGGCCCTCGCTGATTCCTACAGCTGCTACTTGGGAACAAGCTTCCCCACTGATGAGAAGGTTAAACAGCTGGTACCACTGAGCATCTGCTCTCTACACGTGTGTCCTACCTCCCAAGGGGCCTCTTGCAGGGTTGATGGCCGTCTGACTCAGGTGAAGCGCCTGCCAGGTGTCCTGTGAAGAGGGCAAGCCCCACGTGGCTCTCACCCCGGCTGGTTTCTTTGCGGCTGCCCCAGCACCCCATCCATGGGTGCGTTACAAACGTGTGTTAACACTCGACTTGGCAGATCTGCTAAGGGAAGAAAATTCATCTAATGCTTTACACAGTAACACCTAAATAAGTGTGAATTTTCTGTTTCCTACCTCTGGCTGCGCATTAATAGGGGGAATCTAAAATTATCTGTAAGGGGAATGTACTCAGGCCATTTCCTCACCTACCACTTTGTTGGGGAAGGAAGTGTGTTTTCAGGAACTCTGTTACCCCTTCAAAGGATGATGCTTCCTGTGTCAGAAACAAGACATGACTCCTGTGGGTGAACCCCTCGCAAGCGATCATAAAGTGCGTCCTAAGTACACGGAGCACATTCCAAGGGGCCTTTTCAAGCCACGTGTGCCTTGAGGTGTCCCTGGTCCCGACACCTCTCTGTGGTTTTCCCTCTTAGTATCTCCTTCCCAGCCCCGGCATCCACCTGGGCACTCTCATTGGCCAACACGTCGCCCTCCCTCCAAACACACATGTGCTGGACCCACTTCCCTGTGTGGGCCAGGCTCTGTCCAGGACCCACACTGCCATGGCCCAGGGGGCTGGGGACACATGTAAACGGGGAGAACTGAATTCGACCCTAATCCAACTTTAGGAGGTTGACGTCCATTCTAAAATCCAGCCATGACATTCGGGATTTCAGACATCCAGATGGGGCAGCAGTGAACTAGTTGGCAGTAGACACAGAGGTGTTTCCCTGAAAGGGAGGCCCCCTTGCCCGAGAAGGAGACCCCGGGGCCATGTCTGACCCAGGAACACGCGGGCCAGTCGGTCATCTTGGGGTCGCTGCTGTGTCCCCTGGGCTCCATGGAGCAGGCCACCGCCATCGTCATCCTAGGGGACCCTCACGAAAGGAAGCCCAGGACTACAGCCCAACAGGGGTCTAAGAGGAGGGGCTGCCAGCTGGAGGGGGCGTGTCCTTGCTGGAGCTCTACGAGGCCACGTGGAAGGACCAGGGCTGAGAGGGAAGGAGAGGAGCAGGATAGGAGCACAGAAGATGTGGATGAAGCACAAATGGGAAAACCTGGGGACCACACGTGATAAGAAGTACACACACCATGGCTGACAGCTCTGGATCCAAAAGGTTAGGGATGGTCGCGCTTAAACTCACACTTCCGAGTGCATGTTGGATGCCTACTTCAAGACAGCCATATGTGGAAGCTTGGAGCAGGCAAAGATCTTTTAAGAAAAACTCAAACGTGCTACCCATAAAGAAAAAAGTTGGTAAATTGGGCTATATTAAAATTAAGAACTTCTGTCTTTAAAGAGACACTGAAGAGGGTGGAAAGGCCGCCCACAGAGGGGGAGAAGGCACATCATCAGGGAAAAACACACTAAAATCACCACGAGAGTCTAGTGCACACTCACCAGGATGTCTGAAAGAAAAACGATGGGCAACATCAAGTGCTGGTGAGGGCGCAGGCAACAGGAACCCTCGTAAGCTACTGGTGAGCGTGTAAATGAGTACAACCACTTCGGGAAACTGCGCTTATCTAAGACTGATCGTGTGCATATTCTAAGGCTTTGCCCCCAAAGACACGCACAAGGTTGTCTAGAGAAGCACTGTTTGCAACAGTACAAGACCAGAAACCCAGCCGCCCATCAGCATGAGGACGGACACATCAGTGGTGGGATGTTCCCACAGGGGAACGCCATTCAGCAGTGGTTCTCAAAGCGTGGTCCCTGGACAAGCAGCACCTGCGTCACAGGGCAACTTGTTAGAAAAGCAGACCCTGAGGTCCCAGCCCAGACCTACCGAATCTGAAATCTGGGGACAGGGCACAGGTGCTAACGGGTCAGCCACATCACCTACAGGCACACCTGGTAAAGAAAGGGTCCCCGTCCCACACCTGCCCTCCAGGAAAGCCGTGGTTTCTGTCTGACTCCATGCTTCTGTCTTAACCTTCTGCCACTCTGAGCTCTAGGAATGGCCGGACCCACCTTCATTTTTTCATACAAAGGGGAAATGTCCCCACTGGCTGTGCTTCCTGAGCTGGGCTGGGGATGGTGACAAGGCATGAAGGAGGCCAGACTCCAGGAAAATCAAAAGCATTCTGCTTAAATGCACAACAGTGTTCATTGCAGCTCTATTTACAACAGCCAAGGCGTGGAAGCAACCTAAGTGTCCGTCGACAGAGGAATGGATAAAGAAGACGTGGTACGTATAGACAATGGAATATTACTCAGCCATAGAAAGGAATGAAGTAATGCCATTTGCAGCAACATGGATGGACCCGGAGATTATCATACTAAGTGAAGTAAGTCAGACAGAGAAAGACATATCATGTGATACCACTTATAGGTGGGATCTAAAAAAATGATACAAATGAACTTATTTACCAAACAGAAATAGACTCACAGACATAGAGAACACACTTATGGTTACCAGAGGGGCAAGGGGGGAGGGATAAATTAGGAATTTGGGATTAGCAGATACACATATAGATGTATAAAATAGATAATCAACAATGACCTACTGTATAGCACAGGGAACTATACTCAATATCTTGTAATAACCTATAATGGAAAAGAATCTGAAAAAGAATGTATGTATATGACTATATATATGAATATATATATGACTGAATCACTTTGCTGTACACCTGAAATGTAAATCAACTATACTTTGATTAAAAAATTAAAAATCGAATATTAAAAAAAAATTTAAAAAGCATTCTGTTTAGATTATCAAGAAAACATGAACAAGTCATCCTGGTGTCTCCCGCCTGGATACTGGATGAATCTGATGGGGGTGAGGACAGAATGAGCCCCACTGAGTCCTGAGACGCTGACCCTGGGCCCGGCAGCGGGAAGCAAGCAATGAATGACAAATGGCTCCTTTGATAACGGTCTTTCCTACCGCAAAGGCCTGGGACAGCCTGTGTAAACAAGGACAAAAGGGAGCCAGAGGGGCTCTGCTCTCCCTCTTCTGGGTTCTAACCTACTCTGGGGACAGATCCTGCTTCTGACCCTCAGCTCCGACCTGGGAAACGTAATGACCCAACCAGGCCAGGCAGAGGGACCATCCCGATGTGCTGAGCGGCCAGCGGAGAGTAACTCTGTGTCTCTTTCACCATGACTTCACTGTCTAAACGCCCCCCGAATTTTCTTGAATACGTAAGTATTTCAGCAAATGTGTTATCCTCTCTTCCTCAAAAGGACACTGTAAAGCGCCTAGTTTCATTTAGTTCAGGATCCAGGTGCTTATGTGAGGAATCATTTTAGGGATCTGTTTGTCTCTGTTTAGAATGCAACCGCTTCCCCTACCCCCGGAGCCTCCAACCTTGCAGTACAAAAAAAGTAAACTGTCTCGTGAGTAATCTGAACACCTGTTGAAATAATAATATTTCAGATATATTGGGTGACATAAAATATATTAATTTCACCTGCTTCTTTTTTGCCTTTTTTTAGTATGGCAACTAGACAATGGAAAAGTACACGTGGCTGGCGTATTTCTATGGGACAGCGCTGGTCTGTGGGGCCCTATGTGATCTGATACTGGTGCCTTTCTGGATTCATCTTCTTCCTTCCTCTGCCTCACTTGCTCTGTCCCCACCACACTGGCCTCCTTGACGCTTCTACGAAGCACCCAGCAGGCTCCTGCCTCAGGACCTTTGCATGTGCTGCTCTTCCTACGTACACCCCGTGTGGCCGGCTCCCTCCCTTCCCTCCCGTTTCTACCCCACGGTCACCTCCATGAGGGTGGTGACTGCTCTGGCCTCCCTCTCTAAAAGGTGAGCATCACCTCCCAAATTCCTATCTCTCTCCCCTGCTTTATTTTTCATGCTTAATATGTATCTCTAGCCAAAATCGTGCTTGTCCACCTTGTTTACGGTCCATGTCCCCCACAGCAGGAAAGCTAATAAAGTCAGGGTTTTTGTCTCTTTTGTTCTCGGCTGTATCCTCTGTACCCAGAGAGAAGAGTGCTTTGCACAGAGTAACGCTCAATAAATATTTGTGGAATGAGTGAATACAGAATACAGGCTTTTAGCCTCAGAGTCCTTACTCCAAGTGAGAGAAGTCAAATATATATAACAGATAAAAACGGTATCAGGGTAGGGGGCAGTGAATGGAGCAGGGGAGAGTCCCATGGGGGGTTGAGAACTCAACCTGCTAAGGAGGACTGGCCGTGGCTAAGAGGCACTCAGATCCACTCAGACCCACTCAGTCCTGCTGTCGGATGGTGGTGGGTGGAGGGTAAAACTGGCTGGAAAGTGGAGAATGGAGAATTTGTGTTTTTCAAAAGCTTTCTATAAGATCTGTGGGACTCACTCGCCGAGACCAGCCCTTGGGGCTGTGGCTTATTTTTATAAGTGTGACGGGACACAGCGGATGAAGACTTGGCCTGGTTTGTAGGGCAAGTGGTCCAGAACTTGCTGCAGAGGCCCAAGGCCCATCCCAGAAATGCTGATTACAATTTGTGTTGAATCCTGCCCCCAGGGAACTCTGTGTGTCTTGCACCTAAAAATGTAGTCAGGGGACTTCCCTGGTGGCGCAGTGGTTAAGACTCCGTGCTCCCAATGCAGGGGGCGCAGGTTTGATCCCTGGTCAGGGAAATAGATCCCGCACGCATGCCCCAACTAAGAGTTCACATGCAACAACTAAGGAGCTGGCAAGCCGCAACTAAGGAGCTCACTGGCCGCAACTAAGGAGCACGCCTGCTGCAACCAACACTTGGTGCAACCAAATAAATAAGTAAATAAAATAAATATTTTAAAAAACATAGTCAGTTCCATCAGCGGATGAATGGAGGGACAAAATGTGGTCCATCCATACAATGGAATATTATTCATTCTTGAAACGGCAGGAAATTCTGACACCTGCTACAACATGGATGAACCTTGAAGACATTGTGCTAGGTGAAATAAACCAGACACAAAAGGACAAATATTGTACAATTCCACTTATCTGAGGTACCAGAGTAGGCAAATTCATAGAGACAGAAAGTAGAAGGGTAGGGCTTCCCTGGTGGCGCAGGGGTTAAGAGTCCGCCTGCCAATGCAGGGGACACGAGTTCGTGCCCTTGTCCAGGAAGATCCCACATGCCGCGGAGCAGCTGGGCCCATGAGCCATGGCCGCTGAGCCTGCACGTCCGGAGCCTGTGCTCCGCAGCGGGAGAGGCCACAGCAGTAAGAGGCCCGCGTACTGCAAAAAAAAAAAAAAAAAAAAAAAAAAAAAAAAGAAAGTTGAAGGGTGGCTGCCAGGGGCTGGGGGGGAGGGGCAGGGAGAATGGGGAGTTGGTGTTTAATGGGGACAGAGCTTCAGTTTGGGAAGATGAAAAGTTCTGTGGATGGATGGTGGTGATGGGTGCCCAACAGTGTGAATGTACTTAATGCCACAGAACTGTACCCTTAAAAACAGCTAAGACGGTAAATATTATGTCTGTATATTTTACCAAGTCTTACAAGTGTTGACAAGTCTCCTGGGCCGGGGCCTGGGAATCTGCATTGCCAAGGAGGCTTCTGAGCAATGCTGATGCTGCCTGCCCGGGGACCTCTAGCGTAGCCGACACAGGTGAGTACAGCACAATCGACCTCCCCACCTCGCAGCTTCTAGGTCCGGTGTCCAGCCAAGGACCAACATTGCGTCTGCTGCCCCCCAAGCTCGGTCCTCTCGGTTAGGACCAATTTCAACAGTAGACACAAGGAGCCTCGCAGCTCCACGCCCTGCATTCAAGGAGCGACCGCTCTCCTTTAAAGGTCCTGTGGAAGGAACCTGACTTCAACAGCTTCTCCACCAGAGTATCCACACAGGAATTTCTCACCGGCGTGAAGGGGGGTGTGCTCTGGGTGGCGGTGTGTGTGAAAGTTGACTGTAGAAAGCTTGCACGACAAAGAATGAGTAACACCCTAATGGGAAAATGGCCAAGAGCAGTCATGAAGAGGCACTCAATGAAATAAGAAATACAGATGGCCAAGAAGTGTCAAAAGTGATAACTCTCATGAGTAATCAAACAAATGGAAGAAAACATTACAGGAATGCATTTTTCATATATTGGTTTGGAAAAAAAATTAAAAGAATAATAACCAGTGTTGGCATGGGTGTGAGGAAAATGATCACCTTCTCAGATTGGAAGGACCATAAACAGGTACACTTAAGGAACAATCCAGAGAGATGCAGCAAAAGTCTTCATAAGATACACAATCTTTATGTTACTCCCTTTCTGGGAGTTTGCTCTTAGGAAATAAGCAGACACGTGCACCAAGATACACGCACAAGACTGCTCACTGCAGTGTTGTTCAGAGCAGCAAGAGTTATCCAAACCTCCTAAATAATTGGAAAACACACTGAATCTGTCTATAGTGGCAAAAGAGTACTCTACGGCCATTTAAAAAGATACCGTGGATCACAGTTCTATCTTTACTTATTGGGAAGGATGTTCAGCATATATGTGTCGGGAAAGCAAAGAGCCATGTGTATAATGTGAATGAAATCTGTTTAAAAAGCACATACATATTTACCTTAAAAGTCAGGAATCAATCTTACTGGGGTTGTCCCTGGGTGGAAAGATTTGGATTATTTTAATCGTATCTCTGGTTGTTGCTTACCTGTATCATCTAATTTTTCTACAGTGATTATGTATTACAAGAGGTTTTGTTTGTTTGTCTGTTTTTAAATCTCTTGTTTTGGCGCATGAAAAGGAGCCCACAAAGGAAACCAGTTACAAAGACGAAAGGTGTTTGCCAGACTGAGCTCTTGGGTATATTGCGGGGTCACTGCAGGTGAACTGAACAGGCGGTAATTAGACTGAACGTCAAGAGATGAGGCATTCAGGGGAGCCGCAGAGTCGCCGGTGGTCACCGAATGCCAGAGGACCCTGGGAACCAACCGCAAACGCGGGGTGCTGCGGGAAGAAGTAATCTGCCTCTTGCGCCCCCGAAGCGGGCATCTCGGGATGGGCGGCGCCGGCCGGGCCCTGGCGATGACCCCGGGCGGGGATGTTGCCGCGCGGATGCAGAATGCTCCAGCCTCGCTCATCCCAAGGCCTCCTCTCCGCGCGCCCCCGCCCCGCGCGTGACACCCCGGGGTGCGAGCCGAGCCCGGCCGGGCAGGGAGCGAGGCCATCTTCCCCGCCCCTGGCACAGAGCCGGGTCCCTCCCATCCTGCCCGCCCTGCACAAGTGGTTCACTTTGCGGCCGCTCCGCGGGCTCCGGTTTGGTTCCCACGGCAACCTGGACACGGCCCAACGATGCAGTGAGAGAGGGCAGCCCAGCTGGAGGCAAGGTCACGGCCACGCACGAGGCCGGGAGGGGGGGGCGGGGGGGCGGGGAGCGGGCAGAGCAGCCAGCCCCGCCCAATGACCCCTCCGCCCCGCCCCCCGCGGGGCGAGTCCAGACCCTGCCCCGCCCTCCGGGGCGGCGCAGGTCCTGGCGCCCGACTCCTGGGGGCGCTGTCCCCATAGACCACGCCAGGAACGGCGTTTTCTGGGGACTTGTGCCACGGGGGCCCCCACTCCCCCATAACGACCCTGCACCCTAAAAGGAGGACAGTCTGTCGGGGACCCAGACAACAGCTCGTTTCCTCAGAACTCACCTTTTCAGCAAACTCAACCATACCGAACACAGCCAAGAACTGGATGGGAAGCAGAAAAATCCGAAGTAGGAACAGCGATTTCTAAAGCCAGCCTTGAAAAGCGCTCCTTAGCAAGTCAGTCGGGCCCCCAGTGAGAGCTACCCGCTCTGCTCTGGTACATCCCCTGTTTCTGCACCAAAGCAGCACAGACTGGGCAGCTTGCGAGAGCAGGAATTTATTTCTCGCAGTTCTGGGGGCTGGACGCCCGAGATCAGGGTGCCAGCCCGGCCGGTTCTGATGAGGGCCCTCTTCTGGGTTGCAGCCTGCACACTCCTTGTCTCCTCACATGTGTGTGGGGCTCTCTAGGGTCCCTTTTATGAGACCATTGATCCCCTTCACAAGGGCTCCACCCTCATGACCTAATAACCTCTCAAAGGCCCCACCTCCTAAAACCATCTCGTCGGAGGTTAGGATTTCAACATATAGACTTGGGGGGAACACAAACATTCATGCCATGACATCCCCCAAGTCAGTTTGGTCATCTGGTTTCCCAGCCAATGGAAGAGCAGAAGAGCCTGGGAGCGGAGTGGACGCCCCACCCAGGCCCCTCTTATTGGACCGGGGCAGCCGGCTCCCTACACCCCGCCCCCCAGCCCCCAGGAATATTGGCTGCTAGGGACTCACAGGTGTCCCCTTCTTGGGAGACTTGTCTTTGGCAGAACCAGATCCAACTCACCCCGGGGGATTAGAAGCATCCACCGTCCCTCCCCCAGGCAGCCCACAGCCAATGACCGACTGACAGAGGGGTACCCTTTGCCTCCAGGTGCAAACAATTCCGTGCGGTTCTGCCCCAGGGCTCCCAGCCGAGACCACAGCCTTCCTAGCTCTCAGCATCCCGGCCCTCCTCCCTTCACTGCCTTCTCCCGAGAGCACACGCCCTCCGCGCGTCTTGGGCGTCAGAGTCCTCTGACTGTGCTTCCAGCAAACCTGGGCTACAAGTGAGAGCTTGGAAGAGATGCGCCGCTAGCAGAAATGGCGCCTCCGCCTCCCACCGTGTCCAAGTCAGACACCTGGGTGTCATCTTCGCCCCTCCCTCCCCCCCAATCGGGCGCCTCGTCTTGAGTCTGTCCACTTGTCTAGGCCCTGGGACACCACCGTTCAGGACACCTTCGTTTCCCACGGGTCTTGCTGCTGCCCGTTGTGCTTCTCTCCAATCTGTTCCCCTCGTGTCATCAGAGAGGGCAAATCGGGCCGTGCCTCTCCCCTGCTGTGTCCCTCCCCTTGTCACACTGCTGGGTGACATCCACTTTATTCATACTGCAGTCTTCTGTGATAGGACCAGACACGACCAGGCCACTCTCATCCCCCTGCCATCCCCCCACCTCCAGCAACCCCACACCATCACCCCCTCCGGACATCCGGCACCATTCAGACAGTGCCTTGAATAAGTGCAGGACCCCTGGTGCCCTGGGCATGATCCACTGGAAATCTCTTCCCCACCCCTTTGCCTGGCCCACTCCTTCCTGTCCCTTTTTCAAGATGGGGTTTGGGCATCTCTTCCGGCCAGAAGCCACCTAGACCTCTCTGTGCCACCTCACCCCTTATGGCCTCCATCAGAACAATTCTTCGTATTTTTGGCATTCTCAAGCACATGAGGTCAGGGCTGGGAATGTTTGTTCGTGGCTGTACAATGGGCATTCAGTAGTTAAGTGTGTAATCAATGAATGAAATGACAGTGGATGGCCTGCCATCAAGAACTCAGAAAGCCGGGACTTCCCTGGTGGTGCAGTGGTTAAGAATCTGCCTGCCAATGCAGGGGACACGGGTTCGAACCCTGGTCCGGGAAGATCCCACATGCCGCGGAGCAACTGAGCCCGTGTGCCACTGAGCCTGTGCTCTAGAGCCCGCGAGCCACAACTCCTGAGCCCGTGCTCCACAACTAATGAAGCCCGCACGCTTAGAGCCCGTGCTCTGCAACAAGAGAAGCCACTGCAATAAGAAGCCCGTGCGCCGCAACAAAGAGTAGCCCCTGCTCACTGCAACTAGAGGAAGCCCACACACAGCAACGAAGACCCAATGCAGCCAAAAAAAAAAGAATAAAATAAATAAATTTATTAAAAGAAAAGTTAAAAAAAAAAAAACTCAGAAAGCCATCTGGGGCCGCCTAGGGTGGGACAGAGCCCTAGCCACTTACTTCCATGGCCCCTGAAGCACTCCTACACCAGAATTCAGGGTGGTCTCTTCTGACACAGAGAAGGAGATGCCAGCAGGGTCTCTGGGGAATTCTAAGTTTACTGGGACGTGTTTCAATTCTCTACTTCAGTCACTCTGGCCTCCTTGAACAAGCAAGTGTGTTGTACCCCAGGTCTGTGGTTCCCCCCAGGCACCTGCATGGCCTGCCCCCCACCTCCCTTACCTGTGAGGTGACTTAATACCTTCCCGTGAGATGTTCCCAGATGGGCTATTTCCAATCTCCACTGCCCTGCGCCTCGAGATCCAGCACCCAGTCCCCCCTCTGCTGTGCTCTCCTGCACCGAGTTATCGCCCCCAACACGTCAAGTATTTACTTGTTTGCCTTGTTTATCCATTAGATAAGATTAGGTTTCTGGGGTTTTTCCCCCATTTTGTTCAGGGCTGAACCACCAGCATATACAGCAGGTGCTCGGTAAATCTTTGTTAAGTGAATGTGTGAGATCAAAGCATACAGTTGAGAATGGACCTGCAGGACGGAGTAATGCAAATTGTGAGACTGGATTCAGGAAGCCTAAGCCTGGAATCTTTGACGCTGTGCTTGGCCAGTGGCCCGATGGCAGAAGAGAGCTTGGAGAAGACAGAAATACTCAATCCTAGTTTTCTCCCTTTGTCTTCTTCTCTCTCAGTGAAAATGATCTTAAAGCCGGAAGGGGAGGAAGCCTTATGAGATGGTGTAAGTTAGCTCTGAGGCGCTCGTGAGGGGAGACAAGCCACTTTCTTCACATTTTCTCCATCACATCAAGCCTCCTCCTCCCCCTTCCCAGCCTGAGCAGGAAAACCAGTCTCCGTGATTTTGTGGAGGCCTCTTCCCCACACGGTCATTCAAGAGTCCCGGCAG
Organism: Globicephala melas; assembly: GCF_963455315.2. NCBI lineage: Eukaryota > Metazoa > Chordata > Mammalia > Artiodactyla > Delphinidae > Globicephala > Globicephala melas. The sequence continues at coordinate 4,127,482 of NC_083331.1, read as the reverse complement.
GGCATGTTTAAAAGTGCCCTGCAGGCCCCTCTCCGTGTCTCCTGGCCCTGCCCCAGGCCACGCATGAGAGGGCGTAGGCCCCAGGCAACATCCCCACCCCCTACTTCCAGACCCGGCCCCAGAGACCCACTTCCAGTCCTGGCGAACAGCGAAGTGGGGTCCAAGAAAGGAGAGGAAATAGGCACGTGGCACTGAGGGCTTTCCACCAAGTCAGATACGCAGGTCCAAGTGAGGCCCTTCTGGGGAGCCAGGGGGAGGCTTGCTGGCGGCACAGAGACAGGAGTCTTTGAGAAATCACAGGGATGGTGAGAGGCAAAGGACTGAGGATACTGGCGGGGTCGGGGGGCAAGAACAAGGTGGACACCAAACCACAGACAGTGAGTGTGACCTTGAGCACTAACATACGTCGAGGTTAGATTAACAAACCAATGTCATGTTACTAAGCCAATGTTTCACGTACATTAAGGAGAAGAATGAATGTTTCTGGGGAATTCACTTGTGTCCAGCTAACCTCATACTTCATTACATTTCTTGCTAGATCGAAAGGCTGCGGGATGAAAGAGTGTCTCCATTTGGACAAGAGGATGATTTAGGCTTCCTCTCATCTCTAGACAAGTTGGGGAAATGTCAGCCAGATGAGTTATCCACACCACATACCCCTCACACCTACTGCGCGGAGCTAGACACTGAAATCACAAAAACGGATCAAACACGGTCCTCGCCTTGGAGAAACTCAGCCTGGTGAGTGAGACAGCTGTGTAAAGAAGTGATGATGATACAGTTTGATAAATGCTGTAACTGAGTCATTTACAAAGTGCCCTGCTCCACAGTCCAAGTGGGTAACTTTGTAGCTGGTGGAAGAACATTACATTTTCAACATCAAGGTGGAGGGAGGTCTCTATACTGCTTCACCACAAAGATTTATATCAATTCTACACTGTCCAAACTCCTTTTAAGAATTTACAGGAGGACACTGCGGTCATTCTGATCCAGTTTGCCGGTGACATCAACTTGTGGGGTACGGGAAAGATGTCGGTGGTAGACCAGGACTCAGAGAAACCGCCAAAACCTAGAAAAGCTATGTCAAAACTAAAAGATGAAATTGAGAAAGGAAAAATGTAAAGTCTCTACTTGCATTCAGATGTGATTTTAAGAGAGGTTCTGTGACAATGTTCTAGAGGGTGTAGACATCTACAAGGTCAGCGTAAACCAGTCTGACTATAGGACCGCTACGTTGACTGGGAGGTTTGGGGGCTACAAAGCTAGCAGTGGTGTCCAGAACAAAGAAGGTACTGGCTCCACTCTGCTCCATACTGATTAGACAGCTTCTGGGATATTGTGTTACTGACTGAAGGTGCTCAACCAGGGTGGCAAAGAGTCCTTGAAAACTGAGAGGTAGCTGGAGGCCCGAGGACGTGGCACCGGCCCCATCCTGGAAGCACAGAAGCCCCCAGTGAGACCCAACCCTATGTGTAGTCCCTGGCTGCCCCCGCAAGAATGAAGGGGCCCGTGCGGATGACTGCCCTTGCCCCACGAATGAACGGGATCTAGAAGTTGTTTTTACAGCTCCGCGCTGAAAGCTATTCTGATACTATTCTGACACTGTGACCCAGTAGCTCCTTTTCTTTCCCTACGTGGAGGGACGGCTGACTTCTTTCTGCTCAGGTCTCCTGGGTATTTTGAGGTTTCCCCGGACCGGTTTCCTTAACTTCATTTGGTACCCAAGGCTGGCTGCCTGCCTCTCTCTTCCAGCCCCCATTTCTGAAGGTCAGGCTCTCCCCACCAGGTGGAGTCGCTTGGATAAGCTGGTCTGGTGTCAGCGCTGCCCGGCTTGTGCACACCCGTCCTGTCCATCCTCCCCAGCCTCAGTGGCTGCTGGACCTGGACGCACCAAGCCCCCATTTGATCTCTAAATGTCAGCTTCCCTTCTGCCTCATTCCTGCTCCGGCCAATCCCCCAACACATGCAGGGGTGCATGCTTTTGTACACACACACACACACACAAGCACACACACTCCTACTCACAACCGACCGACCCCCCTGCCCTGGGCTGTGTCCCCAAACCCTCACATTCAGAAGGCTTTCATTTATTGTGCCAAGGGGTAAACCAGGGCAGACGGGTAAACAGTTCTCTGCGGCAGATTTCAGCTCAGGAAGAGAAACAATGCTGTTGGCTCAGGAATATCGTGGAAGGGGTTTCTATGATTCTATGGGGGGAGTTAGACCAGGCCAGTGTCCCCAAATCCAGCTGTCCAGCAGCTTCCCGAAACGCAGCTCCCAGGGCCTGCTCCAGACCTACCATGTCAGAACCCAGCATGGGAGGTAGGAATCTGTATTCTCAGCAAGTTTGCCAGGTTATTTGATGCAGCTGGTCCTGAGACTGGCATCTGAATTAGATGATCTTGCCTCTGAAGATCACATTTATGCTTTTTTATAATGATGCCTCTGAGAGATCAAGATACTGTTCAAAACGTTAGGGCTTCAAAGGCTGCGTTTCAGAGCCGCTTGCCCCGTAACACTGCCGGCAGAGTCAGCACTGCTGCTCTGCCCATTCGGGGATGCGGCTGCTGGGATTACTTCCTGCTCACATACCCCTGAAAGGTCAAGTGCACGAATGCCAGACCTTGGCGAAGGTTGCCCCGCCAGAGGCTGGGGGAATTCCCCTGGGGCACTGGCATGACCTTGCCTTGTGAGCACAGCCCTGGCCAGGGCCTGCCTCTGCCAGCGCTGGAAACAGCCCTGAACATCCACTTCCCTCCTGAACTCGTGAGCCTGCGTGCGAATCCTCGGTGCCAGGGCCAGGAGCCAGCACGCGACAACTGTTCCTAATCGTGCAGGAGATCAGACCCCACCTCCACTGGGAGAACAGCCCACACTCCTTTGTCTCACAGCCTGGCCTGGGTTTGCCTTCTCCTTAAAGAAAAAGAAATTTTGAACTGCCATCATTTAGTACTTGAAATTAGCCTCTCTCTATAATTACATAGACAGATAGATACAACAGGCACATAAAATGTAAGTGTAATGTATATATATTTCTATCTATTTCTCTACCTCTCTTGTCTATGACGTCTAACAATGATCTGGCCAGTTCCTAACCCTTCCGTCAGGAACAGCCACTTTTTTTCAGCATGTCACCTGACACAAATAAACATTTTCTCATCTCCAAAAAGAGGCTAGAAACCGCATCACCCATAGTCACCGCAGACCAATTCTACTTGTTTCATTTCATCCCACGATACACTGAGATTCAGATAAATATACACAAACAAACAAGAACACACTGCACTAACCTTGGATTAAAAAGGACAACCTTTTATTGAACGAGCCCCTAACAGATGCAACAATACCCGTGACAGCCTGCACACTGGGGACGGAAAGAGGACAGGCGAGGAGGGACATCCAAGGGCTTAGATGTCCTTGGAGCTCTCCGTGGGAACGAACGTGCATTCAGAAGTCAGAAATCCCATGACAGCTGCTCAGGGCCTCTGATGCCCATGAAATCCACCCTCCATCAACCCGGGGCCTTGGATGGGATTTATGCAGGAATTTGGAGGCAAGACAAGGATTTTCTAATTATCAAAGCAACACACCCAGGGAGTCAGAGACTCTTCGGCGCTCTTGGAAAAGCAAAAGGACCTGCAGGAACATGCTCACCCACCCTGGGCAGGACAGGGAAGCGTGGGCCCCCCTCCCCCTCTGGCCCCGCCCACGGGCCCTGGCATCTCTGGGGGGCCCCGTCGTGGGCCTCAGAGAGCACTGGGGGCGGGGGTCGCAGGACGCGGCAGCATGTCACTCTGTCAGGGGTGTCGCTGGTAGAGAAGTCAGCCAAGCAGAAGCCCTGTCCCCCTGGTCTTGGAGGCTCCTCAGCACGTCCTGAGGCCAGGGAGTTCGCAGCTCACGGGGCCCGTGGATCACGCTTGCTCTTGGGGGAATCACCTTTCTGTTTGTCGGCGGTGTTATCAACCCGATGTGTGAGTCACTGTGCGTCAGATGCGTAAGAGGGCAGCAATGGGACGTTGGCTCGTCGCCACTTCCTGCCGCAAATCAAGCGCAGCGTGGTGGAGGCGGAGGACGGTGTGTGGACGGGACCAGCCAGTCAGGCGGCCGGTGCCACGGGAGGGCCCGCAGGAGAGTCCTCTTGCCCTAAAACCTCTTTCTCAACAGGACACCGTGGTGCCTGAGTTCCCGCCATTATAGTTACTTCTTCAGTTGAATTACGCCATAAAGCTACTGCCCAGCTGGAAGGAGTAAGGAGTTAATGCAGCAATTCCGTGAACAGTCGTCTAGTCCCAGTTAGCCTGTAGGATGAGTTAAGCAGCAGAGAGGAAGGGCAGGGGAGCTTCGGCGGAGGAAGTCAGGACCACTTGTGTGGCTCGCAGGACGCCTCCCCCTGTGCCTGCTCAGACGCGCAGAGACGGAGGGAGGGCTCTGGGCCACTGGGGGTGGGGGGAGGGGAAGGGGGGAGAACGCGGAGGGAGGAGTAAAATAGGTCGTAATAGGCTGGGGGTCTTGAGCATTAATAATGTTCATACAAAAGTGATGTCACAGTGGACTCTAGCCACAATTTCTGTTAAAATGAGATGGAGGCTGTAGATCCCCTACCACATGTATGCCACAACTAAGAGTCCACGTGCCGCAACTAAGAGTTCACCTGCCGCACATGCCGCAACTAAGACCCAGCGCAGCCAAAATCAATCAATCGATAATTTTAAAAATGAGGTGGAGGAAATGCAAGTAGACTTGGTCCAAAAAGCAGCACAAAATCATCATCAATAAGTTGAAAAACAACTTGTTTCCATCCCCAGGAATCGTCTGTTGATTGTTATGCTTAGGATCTGAACAAAAGGGTACCGCAGATTCCATGTCTGCCTCCTTCAAAGCTTGCCAGTCAAAGAGAGACACATAAGCAGGACACAGAGAACAGGGAAAAACACTTAACCTGGATGGGCTGTGAGGTCATTACAGCGCGTGTAACTCTGGAGTGCACAGCTGCAATGCGCAGCACGGCTGGGAGAGGGCAGTGCGCGGCCCCGCCGCCAGCTCCGCCTCCGTCTAGTCCCGCAGCCGCCAGAGTGCCGGCCGCGCGCCGAGCCCAGCGCCAGGAGCCTTGAGGTGTGTAAAGAGGAAACAGACACGGTCCTTACTCTCAAGGAGGTTCCCATCCAGAGGAGGTTAGACATAACACGCGATGGAGTGGAAACAGCACAGATGTGAAGGCTGCCATCAGAATTCAATTTCATAGTGCCACTCTGAGCAACTGTTTCATCTTCTGTAACAAGGAGTAATAGTATACACCTCCCAGGTGTAAACCTTGTGTAAACCTTGAAGGAGCTAATAAAAAGTCTCAATGCGATGAATGATCTAATAAATGTTAAGTTTTCCTCCTTCCTTTCACAAACGTCTCTAATGCAAGGCAGAAAGTGATGTGTCGCAAAAGAAAAGTGTTCTGAGAGCTCAGAGAATGGAGGTGCAATTACTTACAGCTGGGGAAGCTCAGAAAAGAGTTCACGGAAGAGGTGGCCTTTGAACTTGAAGATGGGTAGATTTAGAAATGGAGAAACAGGAGACGAGGAGCTCCAGGCAGAGGGACCAACGTGGACCAAGTTCGGGGGCAGGTGAACGCTGGCACGGGAGATAACGTTGGGACGTGACCAGGGTCATCCACTGAGGGCCTTGATGTGAGGTTAAACCTCAGGTGTAATCAAAGGTATTTGAGCAGGAAGGTGAGATTGGTCAGAGCTATGCTTTACAATTATGAATCTTAGAGCTGGGTTTCTTATCAATTGGAGAGGAATCTTACCAGTTCTAGAGGCCAGAAGGTATGCCAGTAGGTACTGGTGTGGAGGTGCAAGTGAATAGAAGGTAGCTGGGAGATTCCACAAGCAGGATGTGTGGGTGAAGAGTGCAGAGGAGCCCTATGGTACTGGAGCCTGCGAGACTGGAAGGACAGAGCCCCTTGAACAGAAGGAGGAAATGCAGACAGCAGAGAAGATGACGAGGTCAAGCTGGTGGATTCTATTCTGGACTATTCAGAAAGGACCTGCAGGCAGCTGAGCCACGGCACTGGAGCTCAGGAGAAGTCCCGCGTGGAAGTGTGTGCTTTTGAGTCACCAACGTCAAGGTCGATGGAGCTAATGAAGGGAAAAGACGGCAGAGGTCAGAGCTCTGGGACGAGGTCATCGTGGGAGTGGGGGAGGAAGAAGCAAGGGACAGTGCAGCCTCGGGGAGGCCACAGAAAAGAGAGCCCCTGGCAGAAGAGGAGGGCACCTCTGGTCATTAGTGACCGATGGTGCAGAGACGCTAAAGAAAATGCGGAACAAGAACGTAGGCTTGCGATTCAAAGCTCATCGACAGTAATTCTTTCAAACTCCATTCTTGTGGATGAAATTTTTTTTTGCTTTTGGATTTTGCATGGATAACTTTCGTAATAACAACAAAAATTACTAATGATCCTGACCAGGTTAAAAGCTCTCCAATTGTAAAGGCCTTGGGATGGCACAAAGTTAGGAAGTATAAGTGATGGTTGTAGATTGCTCTTTGAGACGTTTCATCACCAAGAGGGAGAGAAAGATGGGCCAAGTAAGGCAGAGTCAAGGGAAGGCTGCAGTGATGTCCCAGAACCCCCCTACTTTGGGGACAGCTGATTATTACATTTTCAGGAATTCCATGAGCATCGTGTTACAACTGGCTTGAAACAGTCTCACTATGGGAGTGTTTACACTACAGACATTGGCAAAGACTACAAATCAGCCACGCCCCCTCACCCCCGCCCCCCTGCCCCCCACCGCCAATTGTTAAGATGGGAAGGCGAGCATGTTTCTACTGGGTAGATGAATAGGATGCAGGAAGAGACTGGAAAGTAGGTCAAGGTAGAAGGATAGGAGGTGGGCCAAGGGAGGGGAAGCACTTCCAAGGTCTCGTGAGGCCCCAGGTGTCACTAGGGCAGGTGGGGATACGGAGGTTATGGGGGATGTGGGATTGTGAGGACAGGATGCTGGAAGCATCACCTCATGGACTTGGATGAAGGAGTGAAGATATCCCCTAACCCACCTGACCCAGCTGGTGGGCCAGTAAGCTTCAACTCCACAGCTCAGCCAGGAAAGAAATTAGGTCAAACTGAAAAACAAATTATGCCTGAATGAAAAATACCTTTACCTGAAGTTGGAAAGCCACGCCTTCACTATGGTGTGGCATATCCTTGGGTTGGTGTGTCTAATGCCTTAGAAATGTCATCACTGTCAATGTGAAGGCTTGTGGTGGAATCTCTGAGCTTATAGGACACCTCAGTCCCATCACCAGGAGTACGGTCTGAGCGAACATGACCTCACATATAACACGCTCTGTGTTTTCTTACTTAGGGGAAAATGAACAGTCCAAAAATCATCAGAATGTGAGGCTAAGATGGGAAACTTGGTTCTGTGGAGACTGGACCCCTAAATCCAGATTGGAAGCATCTTTTCTCAGATACAGTGTTTGAGATTTGCTCTTTCCTGATACTCCCATGACACATTCCTTGACCTTTCCGAATTTTTATTTAATGTTAAGAGGAGTTACGATAAAAGTACATTTTATCCTAAATATATTTAACCTACATGGTAGGTTTTATTAAAGCATAGGTTCACACACACACAAAGAGAGTACAAGGGGGGTGCAGAGAAAGACAAAAGTAGAGAGACAGAGAGAAGGACAGAACAGAACACACTTGGCAGCTCTCAGGCCAGGACCCAGCTGTGATTTAAGAGCTTTCTGTGGGACTTCCCTGGCGGTCCAGTGGTTAGGACTCTACACTTCCACTGCAGGGTGCATGGGTTCAATCCCTGGTCGGGGAACTAAGATCTCGCATGCTGCATTGCATGGCCAAAAAAAAAAAAAAAGACCTTCCTGTAAGGACATCACATCTCTCGGGTCCCCTTGTGGGCTGTTGAAAACAAAGGGATTTCACGCCATTTCAGGGCCAATTGGAGGAGAGAGCTACCAACTGCTTCCTCACTTAAGATGGCAGTCCCACTTGCAAATGTCAGACCAGACGAACATCTCCGGAAAGACATCCTCAGGGCAGCTGAGGGCACTGGCTTCTGTTCCCGTCACATCAATGATGTCTTCTGACTACACGCCTGGCCCTCTGCTGCTGAGATCTCCAGCGGGGAAGTCTTCCCAACTCCATATGATACATCGTCTGGCCCATAAATGAAAACCTGCTTTTCTCTCCTTTGAGGATAAACAGTGTCGTCAGTGGACGGGGGAGGGACTTCCATTCTCAAAGTAAGACAGAGCCCAAGATCTTGGGCTCAAAAGGGACGGGTCACCCTCTTTGATTGAAGGTTTAAATTAAGGAGACTTTCACTACCAGCTCAATGTGAATGAACTCGGAAACGTGACACTCTGTGAAAAGAAGCCAGGACGACATTTCAAAGAAAGGAATAATAGTCATAACAGAATCTGGAAAACTGCGAAGCGGGTAATAAGAGTTTCTCAGTGTGTCCGTGCCACTGTCCCCAGCGGGGAGAAAGGGAGGGTGACTTGGTGTCTGACCTGCTTGGCATTATCATGAACTAATAATTTGCTACCCTGGTTTATAAAGGGGTGTGAGTCTGTTCACCAGGATTTGAATAGATCTAGGTTGTAAGAAAACTTCTGAATCTATTTCCCTTTAAAAGCAATAAAAGCGATGGTTAATATGTACGGAGACTTCACCCCGTGCCAGGCACTGTGCAAAGAGCTCTGAACACAAGGTCTCACACTTCAGGGCAGCGCTGCTGCTTCCTCCGCTGCTTCCACCACCATCTCATCACCCCCATGTACAGATAATGTTGCGGCTTTAAGAGGTTGAGGAACTTGCCTAAGGACAGCAGCTCCTAAGTGGCACAGCTGGGATTTGAGCCCGGGGTTTATTTGGCTCAAAAATCCAAGCATTTAATCACTTACTGAGACCATGAGGCTCAAAAGAGCTGGATGTGAAAGATGCAGAATAGAAGAGACCTTCACAGGCCAGAGTTCAGAGCCCCATTCTGCAAACGAGATTCCGTATAACCTTGGACAACCACTTTTCTAAGCCTCGGTTCCCTCGCTTGTAAAGTGAGGACTAACTAATAAGCTAGTGGTATTGACCTCGAAGTTACTGGAGGATTAAATGAAACAACACTCACAGAACACCTTGTTCATAGGATGCTGGGCAGGTGCTGGCCCACTGGGTCAGAATCCTGGGTCTCTCTCTCCGCTCTTCATTCTCTTATTCATGCGTTCATTCATCTATTCACTCATTCATTCATCAAGTTACTAAGAACCTATCATTGTTCCAAGAGCTAGGGATACAGCATGAAAAGACAGTCCTTAACTTCAAAAGTTTACAGTCTAGTTAAGAGATATGCAAGTAATGAGGTTCTGGACCCAATTCCAATGTGTGGATGGGAGGTTTCCCCCCGACACCACCAAGCAATTCTCTGGACAACAGCTGAGTGTCCTATAATTCAACTGAATTCTGACCCTATCTGCCCGGAGATGTCTGCGTTGTTACCTGTGCTTCTGACCGACCGGCTATAGATCAGAGGTTCCCACAACCCCCTCTTTGGGTTCAACTAGTTTGCTAGAGTGGCTCACAGAACTCAGGAAACCTGTTTACTTGCTAGATTACCAGTTTATTAAAAAGGATATTAAAGGATACAAACCACCAGCCAGATGAAGGGATACAGGAGGGTCAAGTCCCCAACGAGGTGGCACATGGAAGGGTTTGGGTTCCCCAACCGAGAAGCTCTCCGAACCCCATCCTTTTGGGTTTATGTGGAATCTTCATTTTATAGGCATGATTGCTCAAACCATGATTAAATTATCAGCAACTGATTCAATCTCCAGCCCCTCTCCTCTCCCTGGAAATCAGGGGGTGGGGCTGAAAGTTCCACCCATTTCCTGGTTGGTTCCCCTGGCAACCAGCCCCCATCCTAAGTACCTTCCAAAAGTCACCTCATCAACCTAAACCCAGTTGTGGTGGCAAGGGGCTTATTATGAATAACAAGATACCCATTTCACCTTGATGGCTCTGAAGCAATTTCAGGAACTGAGGACAAGAGACCAAATATTGTAACAAAAGATGCTCGCATGGCTCTTACTGATCAGGAAATTCCAAGGTTGTCAGAGCTGTGAGCCAGGAACCATGGAAGAAAACCACAGTAGAGATGAGAAATATATTTTGGTCATCTGAATGACCAAATGTATATTTCTTATAAATCACAATATCACAGCAAGAAATTCTACTGTGACAAGATCATTGCTGTAACGGAAGTAGGGGAGAGTGTAGGAGGAACGTAGCAGAGGGAGCCCCCAGGCATGCCTGTAGAGCCAGAAAATGCTGAACAGAAGAAGGCTTGGCTTTGCCCGGAGGCAAGACCCTTCCAAGGAGAGAGAAGAGCATGTACGGGGAGACAGAAGGAGCTAGACCAGTCTGCAGGAGCACAATGGTCAGAGATCGCTGAAGGGCCATGGAGCAGTGATGGGGGGCGAGCTGGAGGGAGAAGGGTCCAGAGCATGGACCACAAAAGTGCACCTGAGGGTGGACTCCTTCCTGTGGAGTCCTGTGGTCACTCCTTCCTTGTATATTTTCAACTTCTACTCCACTGGCTTTTCCTCAACAGCCAATGAAGTTTGTCAAGTCTCCCAATATTTTATAAAACAAACACTTTGATCCTACACCTCTCCCTACCTACTCACTACCTTCCTCTCTCTTTCATGTCACAGCCAAACTGCCTGCTGACTGTCCGCATTTCTTTCCATCTCACTCATAGCTTGGCCTTCTGCAATCAGGCTCTGCCACCACGTCATAGGAACCACCTTGGCACATAACAGCAACGACCTCCCGCTTGGCAGTTCCAATGGCCTCTTTCTTGTCTTCATCATGTTTGACCTCTAGGTGGCACTGGACAGTGTTTGACCATCTTTCTCTAACATCTCCCTCATTCGTCTGCTTCTCCCCACCACACTCTTCCTGCTTCAGCTGCGCCATTATTTCTGGGACCGTCATTTCTCAGCTCCTATGAAGGCTTCCCGTTCTCCACTCATCCCTTTCATAACCTGCCCCTCTGCGTTCACCCTCATTCACCCCTTAGCTTCAGCTGCCATCTATGTGTGGATGACTTTGAACCACACATCAAGTCTGGATCTCTCTTGAATTTTACTCTTGGGTATTCAATTTCCTTTCAGACACTCTACTAGAACGGACCGTTATAAAACCCAACATGCCCCAGACTGAACTCATCTTTCCCTCCCAAACTCACTCTTCCTTGTATTCACAATCTTGACAAAAGTCACCACCAGCCGCCCCGTCACCCAGGCCAGAATCCAAGGAGTCCTCTTTGCCTTTCTTCCTTCTGTTATGCACACCCTCAGACACATTCTGTCCAGTTGTACCCCCTTAATGCCTCTCATCACTCTTCCCTCTGCAGCAGTCTACTCCACAGAACAAAACTCATGGTGTATCTTATCTGAATGATGGCAATAGTCTTTTTTTAAATACAATTTCTAAAGGTGGCTTTCCATTTACAGCTATTACAAGATATTGCAATTACAAACTATTCCCTGTGTTGTACACTACATCCTTGAGCCTATTTGACACCCAACAGTTTGTACCTCCCCTTCCCCACCTCTATATTACCCCTCCCTCCCCTCCCCACTGGTAACCACTAGTCTGTTCTCAGTATCTGTGAGTCTGCTTCTTTTTTCGTCTTATTAGTTTTTTGATTGGTTTCTCAGCCTTCAATCTTGCTGTCCACTCCAATCTGTCCTCCTCCCTGCTTCCAGAGTAATATTTACAAAACACAAAGCTGAGTATGTTTATTACAGCTTAAAACTATTCAGCAATTTCTCTTTGTTTATAGGATATAACCTAAGTGCCTTAGTATGTGGTATGAGACCCTTCAAGATGTACTGCCACCCACATTTTCACTTCCGGACATGCTCTTCCTGGAACCTTAGGTTTCAACCAACCACTTGCATTTCCTAGAATCTGGCTGGCTATTTCCAGCTTGTGAGATTTTGTTCTTCTGCCCACGCTGCCTAAAATTGTTTTCTCTCCTTTATTACTCGGCAAATCGTTATCTATCCATCTTTCAAGACTTGGATCAAACACCCTCCAGCCTGTTCTCCCTCTCATGGTTAGAACCAACTTCTCCATCCTGTGTACAGATCTCTATCTGCAGCACAGGCAGAAGACTTCAGTAATTTTCTTGGTCAGCTTCCTTGAAATATAATTTACATACAACAAAGCTCACCATTTTTAATTAAACAATTCAGTGAGTACTGACAAGTGTATACAGTTAGGTACTAACAGCACAATCATGAGAATATTTCCATCTCTCCAAAAGTGCTCTCATGCCCCTCTGTATTCAATCCCCCTACTTCTACTGCCTGACCCGTGGCAACCTCTGATCTGCTTTCTATCACCAGAGTTTTGCCTTTTCTAGAATTTCACATAAGTGAAATCAAATAGTCTATAGCCTTTGTGTCCAGCTTCTTTCACTTAGAAGAATATTTTAGCGATTCATCCATGCTAACACACACATCTCTAATTCATCCTTTTTCCTTTCTGAGTAGTATTCCACTGTATGGATGTACCACAATCTGTTTATCCATTCACAGGTTGATGATCATTGGAGGTATGTGCAGTTTGGGGCTGTTATGAACAAAGCTGATAAGAACATTTGAGTGCAATCTCCTGTGGACATATGGTAGGAGTGAAGGTCCTGGATCCCATGGTAAGTGTATAATTAACGTTATAAGAAATGGTCAAACTGTTTTCCCAAGTGACCGTAATGTTTTTCATTCTGACCATCGGTGCACAGGAGTTCCAGTCACCCCAGATCCTTGCCACAGACTTTTTACCTTTAGCTATTCTAGTAGGTATCTCATTGATTAGTAAGGTTACAGCATCTTTTCATGTGTTCATCTGCCACACACACATCGTCACTTATAAACATACTTTAAATCTTTTGTCCATTTTATTAAAACATTGGGTTGTTTTCATTTAGCTGTATGCATTCTTTATCCATTGTGGATGTAAGTCCTTTGTCAGATACATGTTTTGGAAATACTTTCTTCCAGCCTGTGGCTTGCTTTTTAATTTTTTAGCACCATCTTTGGAGGAGGAGAAGTTTTAAATGTTGATGAAATCTAATTTATTAATTTTTGCTTTTTGTGTCCTATTTAATAGATCACTGCCTATGTTAGGTCACTAAGATTTTTCTCCTCTGTTTTCTTCTAGTAGTTTTATAGTTTCAGCTCTTTTGCCTTTTATTTACATCTGTGTTCCATTTCAAGTTAATTCCTATCAATGGTATGAGATAAAGGTGTATATATACACATATATATATATATATATATATGGCTCTCCAGTTGTTCCAGCATCATTTATTGAAAGATTATTCTTTCTCCATTAAACTGCCTTAGTAATTTTGTCAAAAATCCAATGGCCAGTTATCTATGGGTCTATTTTGGAGTTCAATATTCCGTTTCATTGAACTACTTGCCTGTCTTTACGCTGATACTATTTTTTTTTTTTTTTTTTTTGCGGTACGCGGGCCTTTCACTGTTGCGGCCTCTCCCGTTGCGGAGCACAGGCTCCGGACGCGCAGGCTCAGCGGTCATGGCTCACGGGCCCAGCCGCTCCGCGGCCTGTGGGATCTTCCCGGACCGGGGCACGAACCCGTGTCCCCTGCATCGGCAGGCGGACTCTCAACCACTGCGCCACCAGGGAAGCCCCGCTGATACTATTTTGACTACTGTTGCTTGTAACCAGGGAATGTGAGTCCTCCAAGTTTGTACTTCTTTTTCAGAGCCGTTGGACTATTCAGGGTCTTCTGCATTTCCTTGCAAATTCTTGAAGCAGCTTGTTGATTTCTATTAAAAAAAAAGCTCGCTGGGATTTTGATTAGTATTGGTATTGCACTCAATACATACATGTCAGTCAATTTGGGAAGAACTGACATAATTTTAGTTGAATATGTGAACTCCTTCTACATATAAGGTGCTTAAACCCACTCAATTTTTATAGCACTTGATAGTTTCTAAAGCCAGTTCATACACATTATCCCATTTGATCCATCACATAACCAGAGGAAAATGCTGGCCTCACTTTGCAAATGTGAAAACTGAACCTCGGGAGACTTGACTCGGGTCAGCCGGTTGGGTATGTGGTGGCGGGAGTTGACTCGGGTCAGCCGGTTGGGTGTGTGGTGGCGCCGGTTGGCCTGGCTCTTTCATTTCACGTCGACAGTATATGGGATGCTTCATCCTGTAACTATTGATCTGGTGTATCTAAAATGCTGGCATGTGGACCTGGGCAGAGAGGACCTGGCAACACAGCAAATTCAACCCCTACACTTTTGCTCCCTCTTACTTGGGTAAAGTAGTGGCTGGAGACCCAGTCACCCTGCTTCCAGACCAGCCCTGGGGAGCTGGTCCAACCATCTTGTGCATCTCAAATAGTCGGGGAGCTTTAAAAATGCAGATGCCTCAGCCTCACCTCCAAAGTTTGGATTCAGTTGTTGGGGGTAGGGCCCCAGTATTAATATTTCATAAAAACTTCAGAGGTGACCCTAATATACAGACAGGTTTGAAAACGGCCATTCTGGTGTTTCCAGGGAAAGAAAGAGCAGGAAAGTCAGGAAAGATTTCTGAGACTTGGGCAAAGAGTGAAAGGCCTGAGGGTCAGGGGTCACCAGCATAACTGGCCCTCTGATCAGAAGGGAAGGAAGATGACAGAGCTGGACGGAAGGTCTTGCCAGATTCCTTAGCAGAACCCGGAAGAGATACTAAACACATGACAATTCCCCTCCGGGGACTGATCCCCATTCCTTTAAAAATATCCTCACCCTCAGTGAATAATAAGAAATTCAAGTCTCATAGAATCAGATAAATTCCTAACAGGAAAATTCGTCTAATTTTCTTCTCTCTCAGATAGGAAAACCAAAGTCCTCCGAGGCTACCGGCTGCGTCAGCGCTGTGCCCCCCGCCTCACCCCACCCCACCCCGGGGCTGGACTCCCCACGCACTCCTTCTGCTGCTCTGTGTAGCCTGGGCCATCCGCTCACATTTTTATGGGGAGGTGAGGCCTACTGGGGTGTGGGGCCGATTTCTGGGCCATTCAAGCCACTGGCTTCCAAGCCTTGGTGTATCCAAATCACCAGGGAATTTAAAATACAGATTCCTGAGCGCAGCCTAGAAGCCAGATCTCTGGAGTGGAGACTAGGAATTTGATTCACACCCTTCCCTACTCTTCCTTCGCTCCCTGTGGGCCCGTTTTGTCTTGCTTAGTGTTTGTGAACTCTGGAGGGTCTGACACTGGAGTATTCGGTGACCCCCGGGTTTGGTGATCACCTGTGAATTTTACTTGTGGAAACATCTCTGCCCCCATGTGCAATCAGGAGTGAACAACACTAGATTTATAGCCTGATGCAACCAGGATTTTCTTCCTCATTTCCACGAGCTGAAATACAAACTGAACATAGCAATCATTTTAAGGCCACGGAAAAGCGGATGCCACGACCAGAGCTTTGGGCAACCACGGAAAGAGCAGGACCTGCCCCAGCACCCAGGCATCTGTCCTGCAGGGTGGGCGGGCACTGCCCAGACAGTGGACATCCGGGTGCCCCCAACCCTGCAGGTTCTGGGACCACCAACCCCTGGCCAGGCACAGTGCTGGATTCCCAGCCAGCACCTGTGGGTGACCCGTCTTCGAATCCCTGCACTGCAGCTGCTCAGTGGCACCTCTCAGGTCCTCATCTGCAAAAGGGGGCACTGGCGGCTACTTTATACAGTGCTTGGGGCAGCCCTGCCTGCCGAGCTGAGCTGTGAGGCTCGGGCCATCACAGTGTCCCTCGGTGCCTGCCGTTGAAACCGCCTGGCTGAGGGCCCTGGGGTTTGCGTATCACAGAAGCAAGAAATGCCACCTCCCCACACCAGGCTAGACCGAAGTAGATCTGACCCCAAGGATTGCCCACAGTCTGTGGGGAGACAGGTGGGTTTACAATCCATTATAACGCAGTGACTTGGTGCTGAGCTAACAGGCGGGGAGGGTGGGGTGACCAGGGTCAGGAACAGAAGTGCTAGAAGTGTCTTCAAGCTCCACCAGGAGTTTTAAGGCAAAGACCAAGGGCCGAGGGGTCGGCATGCTGGGCAAGGGTGCCACGTGTGACACAGGACAGGGTGTGGGAGCTCAGGAGGTACGGCTGCTGGACTCAGGGAACAGCCAGTCTCCACCGGACCCAACAAACGCTGCCGGAGAGTGGGCGGCACCAGGAGGGTGGCGTGCTCTCGTTTCCTCCGCAAAGCAGGCAGATAACTGTTCAGTGATAACCACACGGCCCGGGTAACACTGGCTGGGAGACAGCTGGGGACGCAGAGGTGAGCGCGGGCCAAGGGCCTGTGACAGCGTAGGAGCTCTGTGACCTGTTCTTTGATTTGTGGACCTGGATCTTGCCCTGGGACCCCAAGGGTTACAGGAAAGGGTTCTCTTGACAACCGCATTAGCCCAAGGGAAGGCCATCTAGATTCCGAGCAGCTGGCAAAACCCTCTGCATCTTTGCCTGATTCTGCGCTGCCTCCTCCTCTCCCGGCCCGGATTCCAAGCGCAGAGCCTCAGCTAGGGCCACATGCTCCTTCCTCTACTCCCCTCAGAAGCCCTGTAGGGCAGCATCTGTATCTGACCCTCCTGGAGGCCAAGGTCCAATAGCCGTCCCGGCCTCTAAGCGACGGACTCCCACCTTGGTCCTCGCCTCTCCGGGGCTCTCCCTGCTCCTCAGGGGCCCTTCACCACCCCCAGCCCCCCATTCCCGGCCACCCCCAGGGCCCCTCTTCCCCGCCCCCTTCTCCATCCCTCCCCAGCCCCGCCCCTCAGGCCTCAGTAGCCGCTCCCCCGACCCCACGCCGCCCTGGGGAGCCCAGGGGCCCCCTTTCCTCCAGCTCCCACTTCAGGGCGGCTGTTGAAGCCCGCGAGCACAAAGGGGAGACACAGGACGCGGGGCCCCGGCCTGGAGTGGTGGCGCCAAACCACAGCCCTCACGCCTCTGCCCGGGCCTCGGCCGCCGGGAACCCAGCCGCCCCGCCGCCGCTGCATCCTCCGTCCTCCGCGCGCGCGGCGGCAGCATCCTTCCCGCGGCGGCGGCATCCCCCATTCTCCGCGCGCGCGCGGCGGCGGCATCCTTCCCGCGGCGGCAGCATCCCCCATTCTCCGCGCGCGCGGCGGCAGAATCCTTCCCGCGGCGGCGGCAGAATTCTTCCCGCGACGGCAGCCTCCCCCATTAAACGCGCGCGCGGCGGTAGAATCCTTCCCGCGGCGGCGGGCTCCGCTGAGCCGCGCCCCGCACTGTCCTCTCCATCAGGTCCCGGGCCCTCGTTGGTCCCGGGTGCAGCCTCTGTAGGTGCTTTGCTGGTGACCGTGAGAGTGTTCAGCTTTGGGAAGAGAAAGTGGAGGGTGTAACCGTGAGTCAGGACAGCCGGAGGAGCCGGGCAGGACAGCTGCTTCTTCCTCTTTCCTGTCCAGGAACCAGCCACTGCGTCCCACTGACTACACCTCCTTAACGCTTCTTTTTAATGCGGTAAAATATACGTAACATCAAAGTTACCATCTTAACCATGTTTAGGTGTACAGTTCAGTGGCATTAAGGATATTTTCCTTGTTGTGTAACCATCACCCGCTCCGTCTCCAGAACTCTTTCCATCTTGCAAAACTGCAACTCTGTCCCCATTAAGCATGAAGGCCCCATCTCCGCTGCTCTCCAGGCCCTGGGAACCACCATTCTACTTTCTGTCTCCAGGAATTTGACTTATAAAACAAGAAAGAAAGCAAATTGCCATAGAGCTTTTATTGACAAATAAAAGTCAGTAAGTGGTAACAGTATAATTTTTTGTGAATGAGGGAGGAGTGGCTGGATCTGGGAGCCCAGGTCTCCATGACCTTCACCTTCCCTGGGGGGCTCTGTGCTGCCTTGGAGGGGGCTCACCCCTTCACCCCAAACAGCGAGGGGCCCAGTGCTGGGGGACAGAGCGCTGGACACATCTTCTGTGCTCCCTGCGGCTGTTAGGAATCACTGGGTGATCTTATGCAAAGGCGCAGTCCGTGTTCTGAACAAGTTCTAGGCGAGGCAGACCTACTGGCCCAGGGACCACACTCTGAGCAAGGCCTCTCTCCACCTGGGTGAACCTTGCCACCCAGGCCAGGCAGGACCTCTTTGAGGTTCAAAAAGGCCAGGCCCGATTCCTTTTTTACTTTTTATTAAATCACCTGATATATTTTTTAAAATGAAGAATGCCAAAGCAGTTACAAAAATATTGGCGTATTTTAACAGTTCACAGTTTAACAAATCAACAGATTTGTCACGCCTGCACAGATACAATGCATATAATTGTGCCTGTCACAAAATAATTACTGCACTAAAAAAACCAGATTAATTCCTAGGGCCCGGTGGGTGTGAGGAGTGGGGATGGGATGCAATTTTAAGGTTGTGGGATGAGCAGCTTCCACTCTTGTCAGTTTCCTCTGGGTCTGCGTGTGTAACTTCACTGGGAAATAGTGTTGAAGGGCCTGCACTGGAGGCTCCTCAGGGACCAGGGGGCCCAGCGGTCCTGCAGGCTCCCGGGCACACACCTGGTGAGCGAGGCTCGGAGACCAGAGGCCTGGCCTTTCCAGCGGGGCTGCGGTTGTCCTGGTCCCGGTTTGGGGACCCTCTCTTTCCAAAAGATTGTCACAAGCCATGTCTACTTCCTCCAGAAAGTCCCGACACTCTTTCATCCGCAGAGGTGTGGGCTGACTCTGGCCTCCGCTGGACGTTGCAGGCCATGTCACAGCAAGTGGGAGAGATTCACTTGGAAACCTCCGGGAGGGGGCCTGGGGGCCATGCGGCAGGCACTCTCCAGGGGCTGGGCGGGGTCTGGCGCACATCTGGAGGATGAATTCAGAAGCTGAATCCAGCTGCTCTAAGGCTTCCCAGCCCCTCCGTGGGCCTGTTTCTCAAGCCCCTGGTGTTTACAAATGGAATGACTTTGTGTTATAAAATTTCTCATTTTAGGAACGGATTAGGACAACATTTCTGTGAATAAGAAGCTAGTTTAGCACATGCAAAATATTATTCGACTCGCAACACAGACCACCTTCCCCTCACCCACCCAACAAACACACACACTTATTCTCCTTCATCCTTGGAATCTAACACGATGTCTGGCTGGCCCCAAGGAATGAATGAAGTTTTAAGGGCAGCCCGAGGAGACTCTAACATCACAGCCACTGTCTGTCTTCAGTCTTCACCTTGCCGACTCTGCGGGGACAGGGCCCACCTAAACCCACAGAGGGGTGCAGGCACGTCAGGACCATGGGCCAGGGTCTTCTCGCCTGGTCAAGATTCCATCAGGGTGCCTGTCCTCCAGGAAACACCTGGTCCCGTTGTCCTGTCGCTGGCTGTCCTTGTCACTTAAGCAAACCTGAGCCACAGCACTAGGGAAATCAGTCCTCTGTGGGCGCTGGAGCCCAAGGTGCTCCCCCCACAAGAGCTGGGCTTGCTGTGAAGACCTTCATTCACCCACATCTGTAGGTCTGTCTTCTCCAGGTCACATGCACCATGGGCACTGCCGGCTCATGACTGCCTGCTCACCCCCCTCTCTCCAGCCAGGACAATTAGAGCTACCCGGAGCGTCCCCATTTGGAAGTGTCTGGAATCCCTCCCTGCCTGCCCATCCAATTTCCCAGGCAGGGCTGAGCAGACTCCTTAGTAAATAGGTTAGCATAATACCAAACTCTTTCAGCATTCAAACCCATTTTCTCCCAAGCCACAGCTCACCTGGCTGTGTGATTACCCTTTAGACTGCTGCTTTCTCCCATCCTCGGGGCTGGGAAACAAATCGAGTGCTTCCTGGTGGACTGAGAAGGTGGGTTCTGTGTAAGGATAAGAGCACCATTTAGACATAATCAAGGATCCAGAAGAGACTTCGGCTTGGACAAAGACAGACCATTTCTAAACCTGTCACTGCTGTCTGAACGTGGTGGACTCTTCCCACAAGGCTGCGACTGTGCAGCTCGCAAAGAAATCAATCAGCCTGCAAGTGAGTGTGAAAGGGCTTTCTGCCCAGACAGCACGCTTGTGGTGCGCCACCAAGAAATGAATGTTACCTCTTTCTCCATGTAGAGCCGGACATTTCATAAACTCTTAGGGGCATGAAATAAACACAGAAGTTAAAACAGGAAAAGAAAATATATTCACGAGAACAAAAGCATGTGAACACATTTTGAATCATCTATTGGTGTAGTCTGATTTCCAATTGGCATAAGATAAATATTTGCTAACATTTCATTAATGAATATGTTCCTGCGGAAAAGAAGCACCTCTGTAAATAATTAGTAAGTGGAAGACGCAGCAGTAATGAAGGACCGCAGAGCCAGCTCGCCCAGTGTATATCAGTAAGAGTACTTTCTATTACAAAGAGCCAAACACCAACTCAACATGGCTTCAACAGTAAGGCTAGGGCTTCCCTGGTGGCGCAGTGGTTGAGAGTCCGCCTGCCGATGCAGGGGACGCGGGTTCGTGCCCCGGTCCGGGAAGATCCCACATGCCGCGGAGCGGCTGGGCCCGTGAGCCATGGCCACTGAGCCTGCGCATCCGGAGCCTGTGCTCCACAACGGGAGAGGCCACAACAGTGAGAGGCCCGCGTACCACAAAAAAAAAAAAAAGAGTAAGGCTATTTGTTATGGAATTTGCAAGTCCAGCGAGGGGACAGCCTTCCAGTGGTAGATCCACCTCCAGCCCCCCGGCTTCTTGTGGTCTCTGCTCTGCCATCCTCGGGGTCAGCTTTGTCCCAAGACTGCTGCCCCCCTCTCCACTGACTTAATGGAACAATATGACATCACTGATTCACTGTGGAGGTAAAGATGCCAGCTCCAGAGGCAGCTGGGCCTCAGTGGAATCCTGGCTCTGCCGGAGCTGTGCATCCTGGGTAAAATGTGAACCTCCTAAGCACCAGCTTCCTCATCTGGAAAATGGGAATAATAATAGGGCCTGTGGCCTAGGATGGCTGTGAGCATTAAATGAGATGGTGAGATGGTGGCTGACATGAACAAGGCACTTATAAATGTCAGCGCCCACTGTGTCTTTACGGAACGTATTCAGTGCTCACAGAGCGTGGGGCATCGTGCTGGCTTACGGAGACAAGAGCCAGGGAGAACACAGGGGAGGAAGTAGGTGCCCTGCCCTTGATACCCTCACCCCCAAGACAGGAGCAGGAGTGGGGACCTGACGGCACCTGGTGAACAGTGGACAGAGAAGCAGGGAAGCAGGGGGGAAGGCGACACTGGCCTCCAGGGCTGCTTTCAGGCTCCTTTATGTTCGGCACAGACAAACCAAGTACAGCCAGACCTCAGAGACAGCACGGGTTCTGCTCCAAACCACCAAGAAAGGGAAGATCACAGGAGAGCAATTCACATGAATGTGGGGTTTCTCAGTGCATGTGAGTTAATGTGTACACCATACTGCGGTCTATGAAGTGTACAGTCAAATAGCATTATGTCTAAAGAAACGGACATGCCTTAATTAAAAATAATTTACTGCTGAAAGATGCTTACCATCGTCTGAGCCTTCAGTGAGTCACAGTGTTAACATCAAAGATTCCTGATCACAGACCACCATAATCAGACGTAACACGTAACAGTAACGAAAAAGTTTGAAATATTGTGAGAATTGCCAAAATGTGACCCAGAGACAGGAAGACAGGAGCAAATGCTGTTGGAAAAACGGCTCTGACAGACCTGACCAACACGAGGTCGCCACAGACCTTCAGTTTGTAAAAAACGTAGTATCTGCGAAACACATTAAAGCAAAGTGCAATAAAACAAGGTCCGCCTGTACTGGTATCGTGAAATTAGAAAAGCAAAACCCTCCTACACTGTTGCTGGGAATGTAAATGGAGCCAAATGCAAATGCAGCCACTATGGAGAACAGTATGCAGTTTCCTTAAAAAACCAAAAACAGAATCACCATATGATCCAGCAATCCCACTCCTGGGCATACACCCGGAAAAGATGAACACTCTAATTTGAAAACATACATGCACCCCAATGTTCACAGCAGCACTATTTACAATAGCCAAGAGGTGGAAGCAACCTAAATGTCCATTGACAGAGGAATGGGTAAAGAAGATGTAGTATATATATGTGTGTGTGTACACACACACACACACACACACACACACACACAGTGGAATATTGTTCAGCCTAAAAAATAGAGTGAAATATGCCATTTGCAGCAACATGGATGGAGCTAGAGATTATCCTACTAAGCAAAGTAGGTCAGACTGAGAAAGACCAATATCATATGATATCACTTATTTGTGGACTCTAAAAAAATGATAAAACAAACGTATTTACAAAACCGAAACTGACTCACAGACATAGAACACAATCTTATGGTTACCAAAGAGGAAAGGAGTGCAGGGGAGGGATAAATTAGGAGTTTGGGATTAACACACACACACTATTATATTATAAAATAGATAAACAACAAGAGCCTACTGCAGAGCACAGGGAACTATGCTCAATATCTGTAATAACTTAAAATGGGGAAGAACTTGACAAAGAATATATATATACATATGCATAACTGAATTACTTTGCTGTATACCCGAAACTAACACAACATTGTAAATCAACTATACTTTAATTAAAAAAAATAAGATAAATTTTTGTTTTTAAAAAGCAAGAAAGAATTTTCTTGACTCAAAGGGACCAGAATACCTTTTTTTTTTATCCCAACACAAAGGAACACAACATTTTCTAGGATTGGAGACAAAAGCCAACCACACCCTGCTCAAGCCCAGAGAACCTGTGTGGTGCAGAGCCATGCGAGGTAACAGGAGCAGGGGAATTATGTCCCTGGTTATTTATTCTGGACGATGTTAGGCAAGTACTTAACTGTGCCTGGAAATGTTCCATGCTTTTAGTAGATAACGAAAATCAAAATTTTTGATATTTAAGCAACTTCCCCCAGGAAGAGAAAAAGCAATGAGAATCTATTTTAAATAACCATAGAAGTGAAGACATTTGACCTTGCATCTACTGCTCCCTTCTCCCTGCTGCCTGATGCCCCCCATCCTGAGTTCTGCTCAGTGGGGTGTAGAGGGGGGAAACGTCGACTAGAAACTGTAGCTGTAAACATCATCTTTGTAGATGAACTAGTTAAACTGACGTTTAACCATCAAGTGCCCCCTCTCTGCCTGCCGCCGTGCCGGGTGCCACCCCTGGGTGCCAGAGTTCTCGGGGAAGCACATCAGGCTGGGTACTGCTCCTGTGAAGCTCGCAGAGGGTGGGCGGTCCACGCAGACAGAGGATGCTGTGAGCTCAGGAGATTCCTGCCCCAGACCCTCTGGGAGGCTCAGCTCGCCCATGCACACGGGTACTGGGACTCTGTTGAGACGCCAGCCACAGCTTGGGATTCACGAGCGGCCCTGAAGTCCTCCTGTTTGGACCTGTTACTCTCCACACTCCCTGTTTCATGCAGGAAAACCCGAGCCCCAGAGCAGCAGACTGATTTGCCCCAGTGCTTCCCCAAGAGACCAGCACAGGTCGGAACACAGTTCCACATTTCTTCCTCCAGAACTTGCCATTCCCTTGGGCAAGGAGCAGACGGCCCATTTTCAGTCTCACTCTGGACCACAGGTCATCATTCAGTATAAACTACTGTGAAAGAAATCAAGTTGTAAAGGAAAGACCGCCGGGCATCTTTTCAAGTTGGCTTGATAGTTACAGGATGAGAGAGGATGCTGTGAACGCACTGGCCCCGGGCGCACTTGCCCTTAAGAATGGAAACACCAGAGCACCGAGGAAGTGCCATTTGTTAAATTATAGTTTAAAAAAATTTCTTTCTTTAAGAATGTGAAATCGATCGCATAAAATGAGTCACCGGTGTGGGAGCGGGTGACAGGGCTGGTAGGGCTCTGGTTAATGTCAGTTGTCTGGCTGGTAGGGGAAGAACTGTGCTGGAAAGGAAAGCAGGGATGCTCTTTAGGGATAGGAATGTGTTGGAAGAAATGCCTTTTAAGCCAGGGCATGAAGAAGTTTCTGGCCCAAGCACTCTGGCCCCTACCACCTTGCATCAGCCTCCAAGGTGGGGAGCTCTCGAATTTTCCTCAGAACTAGCAGTGTCATCTGCCAGCAAGATCAGCAGCTGCTTTTCTAAGTAAAAAGGAGGAGGAGGAGGAGGAGAAGAAAGCAAGCAAGCAAGCCAGAGAAAATCACTGCATTAAAGAAGGCAGTGAATATTTTCACTGTGTGGAAAGGATATTTCCAGCACATCTGGGCAAGAACTTAAACCCTCCAAGTGGTTAATCTAAGATTCTCATGCTTCCCAGGGATGTTTTATTGTGTTACTTCCAAGTTTTATCACTTTACTTCCAATTTGTATCCTTGGGGATGGAACAAAAATGATTTTCTGAATCACAGGAAATGATTCAAGCTGGGTACAATTAGATATTAACCGAGGGTACTCAGGAACCACAGATGAACTTAGCAGTTTTTCATAGATTCTAAAATGGGATTCAAAGTGGCAAACATTATTTTTTCCTCCTAATTCAATAAAGTGACAGAACGAGTTAAGTTATTAAAGATCTGACACCCCACCAGGATTCCGCAGTACTGGGGTAAACTCAATTACTCTTTCTAAATAATATAGCAGGGGAAAATGAAAGCATTATTGTGACCATGCCCAAGAATAAATGAAGAAAACATGTTTAGTTTTATGAAGAAACTCAGTCCTCAAGACTTATGTTTTCGTAAAACAAACAAAGAAAAAACAGTCAATTGGATTAAAGAGATTCTTTAATCCTAGATTTCCTCTTAGATCCTACCGACTTGCTATTTAAATTGCCTCGCAAGCATGTGTGGCTTAGGAAATACCTACCTACACTTTGTGCAGTCAGGATGGTGGTGAGAAAGATGACATTTGCCTTTGAAAACTGTCCGTGTGCCGAAAGGCTCAGGGAAAATAAAGCTGAAAATATGAAAAGAAAAGTGAGCACGCTCACCCAGTCCAAACCCGTGTTAAGGACATCGTGCTTGAATTAGTAATACGGGTTCTGGTGGCATATTCAGAAAATTGGTGCACTGAGTTTTCTAATATTTTATCCTCTGAATTAACTTCCACCTTCCAGCAAGGGAAAATGCCTGGAAATATATTTAAGAGTGCTTATGGTATTACATACTTAGGAAGAAAATGATGGAGGACATTACTGCTCATGCCTAAATATAAAGTGAGGTCGTCTCTCAATATTATCACTCAAAATAGAAGGAATCATCTGATAAGCAATATCTTAGAAAGATTAATTGAGGTAGGCACTGGTCTAAAATAGGATCGTCGGATTTGACAAAGAAAAATCTGTAGTTGGGCACTCTGTATGCCCAGTTAAATCTGAATTTCAGATACACAACATTTTTTTTTTTAGTATAAGTATGTTCCAAACAATATGTGGGGCATTCTTACACCAAAATGTATTTATTGGTTACCTGAAATTCAAGTTTAAGTGGACACCCTATATTTTATCTTGCAAGCTGAGTCTAAAATGACCTTAAAACACTAGTTTTGGATGATTATAGAGGTCATTTGATGGAATGGATTTTGAAAAACAGAGACAAAAAAATTGAACAGGTTTAGTATTTAGTAATTATTCTTGGGGCTGTGACACTCGATTACAATTGTTTATATTGTTAACAATGCTTAGCCACAAAGTAAGTGTTTTACACGTGGTGATCACTAAGTGAAAACAAACAGAAAAAAGACAAGCACAGAAAGGCAAGCCATTTCCTTGTGGCCTGCGTAAAATTTCCAGAGAGAGCAACATATACTGAAAGTCAAAAAGGGCCGCGCTTCATACAACTTTGATGATATAAAATGATGTTTTAGGAAACTCAAAAAGAGATAATAGCAAGGACAAAATTACTAAAGCCAAAGACGCATATAAGTGATTGAATAAAATTATTTCATGTTAAGTGAGAGCAGGAAAAAGCAATATTCTAAAATCATGTTAGTTTATCTAATGTGTAATTTTACATACTTATAACTGAAAGCAGATATTTAAGCATTCCATCTCCATCTCTTAAAGGATATCTATATCAATGTCTAAATCGCTATCATCCATCTGTATATCATCTATCTATCCATCTAAGCTTTTCCTTTTTTAATCTTCTCATTGGGAAACTAGAGGATCCCATTATATACCAGACTGCCTTATGTTTGGTCATGTATGACACAGAGTACACAGATTTTAGGAAAATGTACGGACTGTCTTATCAAGCTCAAACTCACTTATATCATGATGCTAATAAAACTTGTGACTCTGCCTAATGTTTGACCCACCTAACAAACTGTTTCCGGGTGTGACCCCTGCTTCCAGCCAAGATGGAGTAATGGGACCAGGTGTACCCTCCCCCCTTAAACAATTCAAAAATTGGACAAAATATATTTCAAAACTGGTTTTCAGACATCAGACAATGGACAGCACAAGTACTGTTTCCCCAAGAAACAAAGTGAGTCTTACTGTTGCATGAGCTTACTGCTTGAAAGCAGTTCCCAGTACAGGAAAGAAGAATCTGAATAAAGTCCAGTGTGCTTGGTGTTTTGAGCAGATGGAAGTTGCACTGCACGGAAGCTAAGGTGGCTGGAATTTAAGGGCAATGTTTTGGAGAGCGAGAGCTGCACAGAGGGCGAGCTTTGGAGATCTGCAAAAGGGTCCCCTCAAGTCAAAGTGATGCATGAGAGGCCTCTACCAGAGGCTGAGAACCAC
Source organism: Globicephala melas (assembly GCF_963455315.2). Lineage (NCBI taxonomy): Eukaryota > Metazoa > Chordata > Mammalia > Artiodactyla > Delphinidae > Globicephala > Globicephala melas. The sequence goes on along the minus strand of NC_083331.1, from coordinate 4,100,686 downwards.
TTCCTGGAGTTCACACAGGGCTGAGAATAGGCTGTGTCCTACCAGTCAGAGTGGTAGCTGGGGCTTCTGGCAGAATTCTCAGAAGGACATTTCTTTAGCAGCGGGGACTAATTAGCCCTAGACTTAAAGGCAGTTCTAGACTTGATATATAAGCTTAGAAACAAGTATCAAAAGGATCCAGTTCATTTAACAGCGTGCCAAAACAAAATTCAACACTGAGCAAATATAACGAGGTCTAGCAACCAACAAAGCAAAACTCAAACTATCCAGCATCCAATTAAAAAAATTACTAGGTTGAGAAATTAAGAAGATGATCCCTTAACAATGCATCAGTGAGAATAAAATACCTAGGGATAAAGTTAACCAAGAAGTGAAAGATCTGTACACTGAAAACTATATGATTTGATGAAGGATAGTGAGACACAAATAAATGGAAAGACACTTTGATCATTTTTGGGAAAGAATTAATATTGTTAAAATGTCCATACTACCTAAGTAATCTACAGATTCAATGCAATCCCTATCAAAATACCAAAGGCATTTTTCACAGAAACAGAAAAAATAATCCTAAAATTTGTATGGAACTGTGGAAGACCCAATTGCCAAAGCAATCTTGAGATAGAAGAGCAAAGCTAAAGATATCACACATCCTGATTTCAAAATATATTACAAAGCTATAGCAATCACAACGATATGGTACAGGCATGAAAAAAAGACATATAGATCAATGGAACAGAATAGAGAACCCAGAAATAAACCTGTGCATATACGGTCAACTTATTTACCACATGGGAGCCAAGAATATAGAATAAATGGGGAAAGGACAGTCTCCTCAATAAATGGTGTCAGGAAAACTGGACAGCCACAAGCATAAGAATGAAACTGGACCCCAATCTTATACCATGCACAAAAATCAACTCAAAATGGATTAAAGACTTAAATTTAAGACCTAAAATCATAAAACTCCTAGAAGAAAACAGAGAGGGTAAGTTCCCTGACATTGGTCGTGGCAATGATTTTTTGGATTTGACACTAACCAAAAGAAAAGGTAACAAAAGTAAAATAAAAGTGGGAAGTATCAGGTTGGCCAAAAAGTTCATTTGGGTTTCTCCATAAGATTTTGGCCAACCCAGTACACCACGCTAAGAAGCTTCTGCACAGCGAAGAAAGCCATTAATAAAATGAAAAAGCAACCTACAGAATAGGAGAAAATATTTGCAAATCGTATCTCTGGAAAGGGTTTTATATTCAAAATATTTAAAGAACTCACACAACTCAATAGCAAAAAGCCAAAGAATCCAACTTTAAAATGGAGAGAAGACCTGAGACATTTTTCTAAAGATGGCATACAAATGGCCAACAGGTATATTAAACGGTGCTCAACATCACTGCTCATCAGGAACATGCAAATCAGAGCCACAGTGAGATATCACCTCACACCTGTTAGAACAGCTATTATCAAAAAGACAAGAGACAACAAGTGTTGGTGAGGGTGTGGAGAAAGGGAGCCCCTGTGCACCTGCTGGTGGGAGTGTAGTGGGTTGGCCAAAAAGTTTGTTTGGGTTTTTCTGTTACATTATCTTATGGAAAAACCTGAACTTTCTGGCCAGCCCAGTAATTGGTACGGCCACTAAGGAAAACAGTATGGAGGTTCCTCAAAAAATTAAAAATACAACTACTGTTGTATTCCCACTTCTGGGTATCTATTTAAAGGAAATGAAATCAGTATCTCAAAGAGACAGTTGCATCCTCGTGTTTATTGCAGCATTGTTCACAATAGCCAAGGTATGGAAACAACCGAAGTGTCCATCAATGAATGAATGGATAAAGAAGATGAGTGTGTGTATATATGTAAAAATACACATACACACACATCTTCTTTGTATACACACACACACACACACACACACATATTTTTCCCATGCTGTTCAAGGGCCCCAACTTCTTCATAATCCAATCCAATGACCCACCTGTAGCTCATCCCAAACCACCACAGGGAAAATCTTAGTAAATTGATACTACTGCGAAGCATAGCCTAGCACGACCTACTTGACCAACAATGGCTTCCTCACCGCTGACATCTTTTGAACACACTTTTTTAGCCTGGATTCCATGCTACCCCAGTGCAGAAGCCAAGACAAAGCATTGTGCGCAGTTGATTTACGTGTGAATGTGATCTCAGGGAGCAGTAGTGTCAGGTGAGGGAGAGAACAAGGAAGGAAAACCAATTCAAGGATGCATTATTCGGTTGGCTGCCACCGTGGGTGACTGGGGCTCAGTTCTGTCAAGACCTTCTAAAGTGCCTTACGAAATGCCTCTCCAAACTGTTCTGCTTTGGGAGATCAAAGGAGGAAGCATCTATATATTGATTCTTTTTTTTTTTTTAATTTTTTTAACTCTTTATTTTTCAATTTAATTTTATAAATTAATTAATTTATTTTTGGCTGCGTTGGGTCTTCGTTGCTGCACGCGGGCTTTCTCTAGCTGCGGCAAGCGGGGGCTACTCTTCGTTGCGGTGCACGGGCTTCTCATTGCGGTGGCTTCTCTTGTTGGGGAGCACAGGCTCTAGGCACGTAGGCTTCAGTATTTGTGGCACGTGGGCTCAGTAGTTGTGCCTCACGGGCTCTAGAGCACAGGCTCAGTAGTTATGGCGCACGGCCTTAGTTGCTCCGTGGCATGTGGGATCTTCCCGGACCAGGGCTCGAACCCGTGTCCACTGCATTGGCAGGCGGATTCTTAACCACTGCGCCACCAGGGAAGTCCGCCATTGATTCTTTTAATCCATTGGTCAAGGGTAACACCCTGGGCATCAGTTGCCCCTCGTATCCTGAGTTCAGAGTGGGTCCTACGAGCATTCTGCACGGATGAGGCATCAGAGAAGCTCCACTGCCGCGGGCCCCGGCAAAGCACCTGCCCGAACATGGCTGCAGCCCATGTGGACACAGTCACTGTAATAGCAGCTGGAGGATGAAGGGGCCCGGAGGAGTCTGACGTGCACAGGAGTCCTGCGTAACTTGGCACAGTGAAAGCCTCTGACGACATCAGAGAAAAATTTTAGTTGTCTGTTTTTGCCTATGTAGAGCATATTTTCCGCCAGTGCAGAAATTCAACTGGAAAAGCAATTACCGCATATTAATCAAGCAGATTTTAGGGCCTACTGAACCCAGAGGCAGGTTTTAAAATCCCTTATATTGTTGAGTATGCTTTCAACAGACATTATCAGTAACTAGTAAAATACAAATTCTTTTTGTACTTTGTAATTTAAATGGGAAAGCACACCAAGAAATGACCTCATCTGAAAATAAAACAGCCCTCGCTGGCAGCCCACAAGCTTATTTATTTCATCTCTGGCTCCTGCTGCCCAGGACATGTTCTGTGCTCTGGACAGATGCACACTTCACCCTGTATGACATTCCTAGGCTTATTCCTTTCTCTGAGTCCTGGAAGCTGAGGTAAAGCAAATCTGACTTGGTCACATAGCTGAATAAGTTTGAGCAGGGCACGGTCTCTCAGAACTTCATTATTCTCATTTGCAGAATGGGGGAAAATACTACCTAACTCACAAAGCTTTCGTGAGGAGTAATTCTGTGTGTAAAAGGCTTCACGTAGTGCCTGTCACGTGGTAGGCATTCGCTGTAACTTTAGGGTCCAGGCGACATAATAAAGCTAATTATGCAACTTTGAAGCGTGATGCATAGTTTGCTCTACGCAATGCCTTCTGGCGTTTCTGTGACAGTGAAAACATCATTGTTACGATTACAATTCTTATTATTGACAGGGGCTTGGAAAAGGCGAATGACTTGACCAAGGCTGACATTAAGTAAGCGGCAGGGCCAAGACCTAGGTCTTCTGACCCCAAGCCCCGTGTTCTTCAGATGCTCCACACCAATCCTCCCCACCCCAAACCCTTCCCACAGTGCCGCTTCCTCTCAAGACGGGAGAGTCATGGTTCCAGCCCTTTGCTTAGTGCTTGATCCCGTCATGGCGTCCACTATTGTGTTTCCTGTGTGTATCCTGACTCCTCAATTAACTGTAAATGTAGTTCCTTGAGTGTTTGAGGACGGCGATTGAGGTTTGTTTCAGTTCTGTTTGGCTACAAGTCCTAACGGACTATCAAACACTTACCAAATGCTCAGTAAATATCTAGTGAATTCAACTCTCTTGCTCGCTCAAAGAACATTCAGGTTATGAGCAAATTCATACATGAGATGAAGATTGTATTAATTGTTTAGTAACACTTTAGAAAAGCAGGAGCCCCAAACCCTTGCAGAATTAAAACAAAAAAATCTTAATGAAGACTACTGAATTCAGGGGGACCTTTGAATATTCCAGCCTTGGGATTATCAATGCGCTAGCTCTCCGTTTCGCTCATTGAAACACTCTAAGCTGATTCGTGAGAGGCTAGGAAACGTCTGGTCATGAAATGACTCCAAGTTTAACTTACCTGCTAGAACTAGGTCATACTATAAGTCTTAAGAAAAAAGTCGGATTTCCATTTGGAGAAAACACTAATAATAGCTAACATTTATGCACGCTTAAAAGCTAGGCATGTGCTAAAGCTTTACAAATACTAAATTTTAAATCAAGTTTAATGCGCAATTTACATACAAATCACCAATTTAAAGTGTACAGTTTGATGAGTTTTGAAAAACGCATATATGCGCACGTGTAACCACCACTACAATCAAGATTCTACCAAACTTTCATTTTTATTGCTGAATAATTTATTTCACTGCATGGATATCTCACAATTTATCTATTCATCTGTTAATAGACATCCATTTGCGGGCTATAATATAAAGGCATTTTGAACATGCATGTACAGACTATTGTGTGGACATGCTTTCCTTTCCACTTTCCTAGAGTGTGATTGCAGGGTCACATGGTAAGTATACGTTTAACTTTATAAGGAACCATCAAATTGTTTCCCAAAATGGCTGTTTTTTATATTCCCACCAGTAATGTATGAGCATTCCAGTTGCCAACACTGGATTTTGTAGGCTTTTTTTTTCCTATTTGTTTTTTATTAAGGCTGAGTTTAAAGCCACTAAGACTCACCTACACAGTTCTGAGGATTTCTGCATTCACTTGCGCAGCAAAAATCAAGATACAGAACGGCTGCATCACTCAGAGAAATTCCCACACGTCCTTTTGCAGTCAATCCCTATCTCACTCTTGCACCCCGGCAGCCACTGCTCTGTTTTCCGACCTCATGGTTTTGCCTTTTCCAGAATGTCATATAGGTGGAATCATGAGTATCAAATCAACACACTGTACACTTTAAACTTACATAGTGTCGTATGTCAATAATATTTCCATTTTAAAAACAAAACCAAAAACCTGCCTTTGTGGAGTTTACCTTCTGGGGCGGGGCGAGGAAAAACAAGAGGCAAGTGTACGTTAGTGATGGTCAGTGCCATGTAGAAAATAAAGCCGGGCCAAGGGGGCAGGATGCTGGCTGGTGTGGGGAGACGAGGACAGACTGCAGTCTTATACACAGTGCAAGGCAGGAGCCTCTAATAAGATAAGATCTGAGCAGACCTGAAAGAGGTGAGGGAGGAAGCTGAGAAGCTGGGGAGAGACAGATGCGGATGGAATAGGAAGTGCAGAAGTCTCGAGACCACAAGCGCATGGCAGGTTCCAGGAACAGCGAGGACAGCGCTGGAGCTGGAGCAAGCAGGTGACGGGGTGGGAAAGACACAGCAGGACACGCAGAGCCTTGTTGGGCACAGTAAGGGGTCTGGCTGCCACGGATGGGGGTGAGAGGGGGAACGGCAGGAGGACCGCCCAGGCTGCTGTGACGAAGAAGACAGGTGCGGGGAAGGGGGAGGAGACAGCAGCTGGGAGCCACTGAAGGAAGAGCCGGGTGTGGGGTGGAGGGGGTCGTAGGCGTGCGCGTGTATGGAGCCAAGGTCTCCCTGTGGCTCGGACAACTGGGAAGGCGGGTAAGTCTGTAGGACGGCAGGCTGGACGGTCGAGGCAGGAGGCAAGTTTGGGTACATTCAGTCTAGAGAGAATCTGAGTCATGGGTCAGATGTGCCAGACAGGTCTGGGCTGGGAATCTGGGACTCGGCAGCCAGGGAGCAAGTGTGAAGAGGAGAGGCCTGGGATGGAACAGGGAAGGGACAGAAAGCAGTCAGGTGTGGATGAGAGGTGCTTCGTGGAGAAGCAGAGCCAGGGAGCAGGCTAGAGAACCACAGCAGGTGTGGGTGTCTGTCGTCTGTCACAGACGCAGTTAAATATATGAGTCTGCAGCTCAGGGAGGAAAGAGGCTGGACTTGTGAATTTGATGGTCACCAGCAAGACTGGGCAGGGCTGCTCAGCGAATGGGGGTTGATAAAGGAATAAAGAAATCTGAGGACCGTGCCCGAGACGTTTCCAACACTTCAAGTGGAACTTGTTATTGTGGGTTTTGCTTTTTGAAATTCACGCAGGAGAAGATGGCTGTCAACAGAGCAGCCCTCTCTCCGAGCCACTTAACTGCTACTGTTTGCTCAAGCTTTAGACCAGCCTGGGAGCGTTCCTCGTGCGTGTCCCTCAACTACTGCATCAGAACCAACTGGGGACCCTGTTGAAATCGAGGATTCCATGTTCCACCCCAACCCTACCAAAACAACCTCGGGGGCCAGACCCCGAGAAGACAGAAAACTCCAGATGATTCTCATACACACTAAGTTTAAAAGCACTTCATTAAAGGCAGGGAGAAAAAAGCAGAAGACAATCAGAGCGGAAGGGAAATACAGGTAAGACTGACGGCGGTGACACAGCGGGGGAACTCTGTAGCCAGATCTGGGCATCGTGTGCAGAACTGGGGTGGGAAGACTCAACACGGAAACACGGGTTCAGCTCCTAAAGACCACCGTTACCGTTAGGGTCAGGCCACTCACTATCGGAATTCCTCAGTTCTTAACATGTTTTCGAATAGCTTTATATGAATGAGTTGAATTTTTAAGAAAAGGAGTATGGTAGTTTCTTAATCTTCTGTATTTTGTGTCGAAGGAGGAAGTAAAAATAATTGTTTGGGATAAAAGAGTCAAAGTAGGCTCAGCATATCACAGAATTTGGCATTATTCTAGAAATGGAAGGCTCATTATGATTTCTTTCTACTAGAAAGGTGTCTATTTCACATCTTGTATTATAGCACTAAGTGTAACAAAGAAACGAATCCGTATCTAAACCATAAGTCATTAGTTCATTATGGAGGCAGAAGATCTAGATATTATTAATGAAAACAACTGAAGAGATTTATTTGGAGGCCACCTGTTAAGGCACGTTTTAAAATAAAACACCTTTGTGTATATAAAAATACAATTGACTCCATATTTTGATTTATGAAAAATAAATTTATTACATAACACCTTGTTTTTAACAATGTTCAATTTCTTTAAATTCAGAATACTTGTGTCATTCATGTAAAATAGTTTGATACAGTACATTGTATGTTATAGGTTTTCTTTTTTCCTCAAAAATTCTAAGGCTCTCCTACTCCTTCTCCTTTGCTGAAGTAAGGGCACCCTAAACAACGTGCGAACAAGTTTTTAAAAAGAAAATGAACTGAACAAAATTTTAGTAGCACTACACCAACCAGCTTTCAAATCAGGACAAAGTATCTGAATTGGATGCCGCACCTTTTTAAGGAAGTTATCATTCATGCTTTTTTCATCTTTAAAGCATGCTCACAAGTCAGCAACACCAACAGGAAAAATGAAACACCGTCTATGACAATCAGTTTAGTTTGTTTGCTGAACCAAACAGGTTTATATCAATGACAACATATTTAATTACTATCAATAGCAGCTTTAATACCAGTCAAGTCATAGATTAAAAGTAAAAACAAACTCATAAGTTGGAAATCAATCTTTGGGAGTTTTGAAACCTTCCTGGAAAAACTATGTGGCTTCTTGTACTTTCAAAAAATTCCAAGCAGTATTCTTGGTCAAAAAACACTGATTAATGTAGAAAACGAATCAACCCACTGTTAAGACACTAAAATGAACGGTGAACCGAAATAATCTCATTTTGAGTCTTGGTTACTTTGTTACCATATACTGTATGTTTCAAGTACCAGTTAAACTTTTGTGTGTGTGTGTACTATTGGTCAGACAATGTTGTTACACTGGAAGAATTCACCACATACAACGACAAATGCTCGCCCCTAGCACGTTTCACAGCTTCAACTGCTACAGACTGTCACTGAAAAAAATGCATTGGTCAGTCTGAACCATGTCAAGTAAACTATGGAAGTAGCAAACCCACAACACAAACTGTGCTAGCACTTTCTTCTCAAGTCTAACTCCAAAAAGGTACAACTTGGAAGCCACTACCCCAATCTGTGAAAAGTGGTGGAACTCGGCTACCGGACATTTGACTACGTGGCTGCACAGTACATTCTCATGGCCCATTCCAGGTTCCCGCCGAGAGCCGCAGGCAGCCCTGCAGCACAGCGACAGTGCATGGACAGTATCCGATGCAGCTCAGTACCGGTGTGTCTGATGAGAGTACTGTGGAGGCTGCTGGGAGGTAGTTGAGTATCCCATGCTGCTCTGTGGCTGTGATGTGCTTGGTCCAGGGTTGGGATAGGCAGCATGTGGATTGGAACGCTGGAAAAGGAGAGGGAGGGCAGATGTGACTCAGGTGTTCTATGCGCTGGCTGTATCCTGAGCCAGCAAGGCTTATGTGTGGTTGAAATGTCTTCTATTTTACGGCAGTAAGAATTTTAAAAGTCTTGTGCTATGTATTGGCTTTAGAATTAAAATGACAAAACCCCCAAATCTTTTAATATCAGCTTTTCTTTATGAAGGTCAGAAGTATTTCTGGTAAAATAACACTAAGCTGAGTCTTACTACTGTGCTGTGCAGTTCAGTTTTTTTCTATAACAGGAACTCCCTTTTATGCTGTTTTGTATCTACCTGATAAATGATAACTAACTTGCCTGGGATGCTTACTCTTGAACTCAATGATGTGTACGTTAAGAAATTCAAAGCTAATCTACATGCTTGTTTCTTCAATAGAAAACTCTCAGCACACACGCATGACTAAAGAACAAAAATGAATATGACAAAAAAGGGTACCGCAGAATCATTTCTTCAGCATTAGATATTTTTACGCCCTTTACATTAATGAATCTTACTTTCTGCTACAAGTGATATACAAAAGTAAAGTTACAATTATTAAAATGTAGGAAGAGTGGTATTCTCAATTCTACAAACAGTGCAAGGGGCAGCGTTCAGAGTCCTCTAGTTTTGATCTCTCCTATTGCTATTCCCACGCCTGCACCTCTCTCTCATACTGTTAGTTCCCCAAGACAAACACTACGAAAGATTAACCGTGATTTAATACCTTCTTCTTTCAAAGCATGTTTAATAAATCATGTAATTTGAAATTCTGCCAGCCCTAGCGAAAATAACATTTTAAAAAGAGTGGACATGTGAAATTGTAGTCAGAAATGCTATTTTTGAAACCACCCACAAAAACCACCACAATAATAACGTCAACAAACAGAAGCACGGCAGCATGCTCCACCCTGCTCCATTTTCACGCTCAGGACGCACCACCTGGGCGTGCAAACAATCCTCGTGCCGAGGATTGCGTTCTTTCCCTCCAGGTGGGGAGGAAAAGGTAGTGGAGCAAACATCAACCCACAAGACGCCTGTCTGTGAGCTTACAGGAGGACAATTACTACTCGGGCAGACGATGATTCCCAGGGTTTGGTGGGCCGGACCTCCCGTTAACCACAGCAAAGAGTTCATATCTAGTTCTTGAGGTGGAGCCGCAGGCTCTGGGAGCCGTATTAGTTTACTAAGACCTCTTTCTCTCTTTTAGTAGGGAAATAACTCTAACTGGTCAAGTTTTCAGTATGCTTCCACACTGAAATCCAGATCAGTTGAGAATAGGATTAGAACCAGCAGGGAGGTGGTACACGATGTTCAAAATGGGTCTGTCGGCAAAGGACCTGACCATGTCACTTGAGAGGATCCACAAGTGGCATCGGAGCCACCCCCAGCAGATCTGAGTCTGCGTCCTGAGTCTGCCTCCAGCTCGTGGGGTGAACACGGGAAAGGGGTTTAACCTCTAGAGCCTCAGTTTTCTGAAACGACAATAATGCTGACCTCACAGAGTTGTAACGCTTGGAGGAAATGATGTCTGTTTCACACTTAGTAGAAGAGCTGGCACATGGTAAGTACTCAGCAAGCTCTTCCCATGATTACAGTCACCACCAGCACCACCACCAGCACTCAGGAAGTGTGTCCTGTGCACTGTGAACGCTACTAAGAATTCTAATGATGACGACGATAATAAGAACGAATAGGTGAGTGGTGTCATCTACTAAATGCCTGTCAGTCGGGCCGGCCACTGTCCTTAGCTCACGTCCGCTCATGGAATCCTGACCACAGCCTCACGCTGACCATCATCCACATCCATCCGACAAATGAGGAAACTGAGAACATCTGAACCACCTACTCAAGGTTGCCCAGAAGTCAGTGGCGGGGCTGGGATTTGGAAGCCTGAATCCTTAATCACTGTGGTTTCAGAAACGACAGGCATCATTTCCTGAGCGCCCACTGTACGCTGGGTGCTGAAGTTCACCACAGCTGTTCCCACGGCAACGGCAGGTTAGGCTTCGCCCGTCTCATGTTACAGATGAGAAGCTAAAGCCTTGTCCAAGGTCACAGAGTTAATGAATGGCGTAATTTACGTCTGATCATGTCAAGTCTGGCTAAGCCCCCTCTACTGTACCACCAAGTGCTTTCAATGCCAATAACTTCATGTCAACGTGTTTCCCAGGCATGTAAAGGTCGGTATTTTCTTAACGACGTCGCATTTTCCAGTGGTCACAAGCCCACATGCAATACTGACAAGGCAGGTCAATGCGAAACAGACGGGAAGTACCTGATAGTCTGAGGTCATGATCAGTCCACCTGAGGTAGTGGTAGGAGGGACGACTCTCACTTTCTTCAGCGGGGGCCCCTGGGTGTGACTGCTGTCTTGATTCCCTGGGTGGCCGGTCCCATTCGTGTGGTTATTGCCCTGCTGCTGCTGCTGGTTCTTCTCAAGTGGTTAAACACAAAAATAAAGCTCAGCTCAGGAGGAGAACAGAACATGTCCAAGCCAGGAAACGGCAGAGTGGCACCGAATCAAACAAGAAGCGGCCAAGCGCACTTTAATACTTACTTTGTCTCCTTTGTCATCAGGCTCCTCTTCTGTTAAAAATTCTCGCTTGGGGTAAGGGATTTGACAACCGGCAAAAACGCTGATCATAAGAAAAAAGAAAAGTGATTTCGGGTATACTAATCAATATTTCAAATGCTGCATTTAAGTGGTTTTTGTTTTCATCTTTTAAGATGGACTCTCTGCCTGCTTATTTGTGATATAAGCACCTTTCATGCCTCTGTGACACAATGAATCTCTTCTTCTAAGCAGTGACATCACAGCAGGTCAAGGGAGGGCTTTTCATTGTATAAAAGTAATCAATAATCATCTGATAGGACTCAGCTTTCTTCTTTGATCCCAGGCTCCTTTTTCATCACCACAACCAAAAGATAGATTCCAGCTGGAATGTCACTATTTTACTCTCCAAACTGCATTTAAAATGAGAGTATGGAAACACAAATATATTTGGGAATGGAGTCTGCAACTGGAACACAATACTGTAACTGCAAGCAGTGAGCCAGCTCAGGGAGTCTGAAGGAGTGACAGCTGCAAAACCCCTGACGACACTTCAGTCATCAGAGCTCATTTTTCACTTCTCATAAGGATTTCCTTGGGTCCCCATGTAAGAGCAATGGCAACTGAAATAAAGCATGCGGCAAAAAAGTCTATCATGCTAGTGAGTTAATAAATTGATCACTTACTCTGATGTAGGAAGTGGGTCTTCTAGGAAATAGGGGTCCTGCATAGCCTGCTCTGAGGTAATTCGCTTTATTGGGTCCATGGTAAGCAACTTCTGAAGCTGAAACCACAAATCATGAACACATCACTGCATTACTTCCCTTTGCTTTATACTCTTTGGCACATTTTTGGGAGGCATATGTTTTTTGATGAATAACACCAGAATTTGGAGGGTATTTATTCCCCCAAACTAACAAAAAAAAAACTCCCAATTGTTCCATTTAATGTAATAATTCACATTTTAGTCATTCTAAGACTCATTATCTCACTTGGTTCTCCTACAAGAAGTAACTAAACTTATGTCTTCTTACTCTAAACCAATGACCTTTTCCCTAAATTGCTATATCCAATTTAAAATGGGACTAAAATTCTTGTATTTTCTGTTAAGGGGAAAACTTATTATAACACAAATAATACACCAGCCACATGTGGCTATTTAGATTTAAATCTAAATGAATTATAACCAAATTAAACCAAATTAAAAATTAATTAATTAATAACCAATTAAGAAATCAGTTTCTCAGTCATGCCAGCAAGCACACGTGGCTGGAGCTGCCCTACCAGACAGCACGGGCGTCTGAGTCCTCCTGACAGTGCCGCGCTGGTCTGAATAAATGTGGTGGCTGGCACAGAGCTCGTAAAGTGCAGAGGTGTAGCTATGAATTTATTAGTTGAGAGATTCTGAACAAGTTACTTAACTACTTTGTAACCCCATTTCTCAAATGGAGATTAAAAACAGTACCTTTTATCATAAGTTTATTTTCAGAATTAAACGAGTTAATAGGTGGAAAGCAATTATAGCAGTGCTGGGCACAAAGAAAGCACTATATAAGTGTTAGCCATTATTATTACTATTATTACATAAAGCAATGTCACACTAACGTGAAAACTCAGTATCTTTTGGCTGAAATATAATTTACTGAAGGCTCTATGAACTAGAGTATTTGATGTAAATATGTGATTTAAGAGATGATCTAAACAGTAGTCTCTTAGCTTAGATCTCTGATCTAATGCAGTGTTTTCCAAGCTTTAGAGTACACCAGAGTCATCCCTGGAGCACTTCCTAACAACTCCCAGATATCTCTGGTGCTGCTAACCTATGACCATACTCTGAAAACCAAGCAACTAGCAGACATGTGGAGACAGTGGGAGATGACACAATCAGAGAACAAACGGACAGAAAATATTTTTAAATGCAGATGAAATGCTGGGATGCTGAGACTTTAATTTTAATGAGCTGATATTTCAGTGGAAGCACAATTTATTTTGAGATTGAAAGGAAAAGCATGCATTTGCTACTTAAAATACTCTACAGTTTTAATGGAATTGTATTAGAGCTTTCAGATGGAACCACCCAAGATAGGTCACCCTAGTAAAAACAAGCAAGTAAGCTGTAAAGGAAGCCTATCTCTCTACACTTCTTGGTGGTGGTGGTAGCGAGAGTCTCCTCAGACTAGACCGAGTAGCAGTCAATTGGGGGGACGTAAGATAATTCCCCTAAATTGTGACTTTTGTTCTACCACTATTATCATTATTTTGTTAGAATAAATAAGGCCATAACTTTGAAGGATCTAACTTACCTTCCAATTTGGGTACTATTTTAAGTACATTATAAGAAGCCATGATTTGGATAATAATACACTGTGTGGTAATATGGTCAGTTAAGCACTGCTTTTTAAATTGCTGATTAGATATGAAATGTATGATACACAACATGATAAAAAATTACTGAAGAAGATGCAGAAGCAGAAGAGGAGAAGGAGAAGAAAAAGCAGAAATACAAGAAATATTTGCCAAGGGGCCTGGTACTGTAATAAAGGAAAGCTTAATCCTTTCAAAGTAAAAAAATTCCCATTTAATGAACTCATTTAAAAATACTGGGAATAAAGGATTAAAAGAATTTAAAGCCAAGCAAAATATAACCCGCTTCCCCAAATTCCCCCTTTATATTACTTTTTTTGAAAACTGAAAAACATTTTTAATTGTTATGATGTAAAAATGGAAAGTTTACTGTAAACAAGTTTAAATTGACAATAGTTGAATATAATGTCACAAATTACCTTGATAGTGCAGATTCATTTAGATTCTAGGTCAAATCATTTTTCCATTATATACTATCTATATACTACATTTCTCATATTCTTCCAGAAAAAGCACATAAAGGTCCCTGAAGGACCTTTAACAGCCAAGTCTATAAGAGGTAAACTTATAAAGAGGTAATCTGTAAAGCTTATTTCTGAACAGTGGGATTGTTTTCATCTTGATTCTTCTTTGAAATTTTAAAATAACTGATGAAAACCAATAAATGGAATTTTAAAAATGACTTGACAGACTTGGTACACTGACTCTCTTTAGAAAATCTAATGTAACCAAACATTAAGTCTGTGAATTAATGTTTAGAAAAATTAGTATTAATTTTTCTAATTAATTAGAAATTCGAATTAATTTTTCTAATTAATGGGTTTAGAAAAACAAGTATTTGATATCTTTACTATATGCACCAACGAGATCTCTGCATTAGTATTACTATTAAAGAACTCTAAGAGTGCTGAGTAACCACAGAAATTGTCTCAAAAAAGCCTCAGTTGGGCTTACCGGGGGAAAAAAATGCATTAGTACTGTTTAGTACTTTTCTCTAATGCTTACCAAGTGGAATGCTTTACTATCTGGTTTAACTTTATGTTTTTCCATATACTTGATAAGGCTGCAGTTGGTATACCTGAAAGAGAAATACTATGAAATAGCTATATTAGATATGAGGTTAATTTTACATTGGCTGAAGTTTTTCCAAACAGAATTATTTTAATGATAACCAACACAGAACATATACTGAAAATGGTATTCAATCAATTTTATATTCCATTCAGTATTCACACCAGTCACTTCTGAATGGATACTGTGGATTAAATGCAAGATAATTTCATGAATAATGTACACACTGTTTGGCTTTGTTCACATGAATGCTATCTCAACAATTATCTTAAATAACATATGGGTCAAGAGTTTAACTCAGCCTTATTAGTAAGTTTAAAATAAATACAAATTTAAAAAAATTTGTCACAGGTCTATAAAATCCCTCTCCCAATCCCCTTGATCTTACATTGAGAATAAACGAAATATTCCTTCTTCTCCATTAAAACGTACTTAAATTTACAACCAACCTGGGTGGGTAGGCAGGTGGCTATCAGCAAGGTTTGTTTATTTCAGTCTCTTACTGCTTCAGCTATGATACTTTCCATGGATGCACAGCTTCCAGAAAGTAATAAATATGGAAAGAAATGAACTGACTTTTTTTCTCATATCCAAATCAGCTAATATAAGATATTCACCTTCTTTCTATCACCATTCAAACATCTTAAGAAATGAAGACTATCATAATGCAAAAGTATTTATTAGACTAAATAAGTAAAATTATTTAATAGAATGATCTTGTGTTGAGTATTCTACCATGTTGAGTATTCAATCTTATACTAAGAATTCTAGAAAAGCAAAAATCAATAAAAGGTCTATTTTCTTTCCAACTTACGTATTTCTTCTGAAATCTTTCATTAATGTTGAATGTTCAGGCATCTTTTTTATATCTTCCCAATCTTTATCTGTGAAATACATTGATATAATTTTATATTGTCTAGGTTCCTATTCTCAAGAATTTTAATAAAGGTTACTTCACTTTTCATTACCTGTCCTATACTTTTAACTTCCATGAAAGCACAGACTTCAAATAAATGGTCAGCTATAGTAAACATCTTAAACATGTAAATGCAATTCCCCATACCTTGTACTGAGTTCAATCTATCTCTTTTTAACTTTACTTTTTGAATGCCTACTTTCTACATGTTTTACTATAAGTTACCTCAATTTCTGTAACAACAGAGGAACAAGTTATAAACAAATATTTCTGTTATTTAATAGTTCTATTTCTATTTGTAAAACCACTTTTGTTCCACCAAATTTCTTGGTTAAATCAGCACCCAATCTCCTCAACAAAAAGTGTACTATCTTCCCCCTCAGTAGCTTTAAGCTGTACCTCTTTTCCTATGGCCCTCCTCACTTTCCCCTCATTAAATACACTGGTTTATGTGGTCATCAAGGTAAGCAGTAGCAGCTCTTTGAGATGGAACAGAATAGGATGCAACTAGCATATTAACAAGTCAGCTGGTGCCTTGGCTAGTTTCCAGCTACTGGATACATTAGGTGGGAAATGCCTAGATCAGTCTTGCTGGCATTAGAGCTACTCAGACACCACACGCTTTTTTAGAAGCCTGCTGTCACCCTCAGGGCACTTCACTGCGAGCCCACAGGTGCCCGCACTCTACCAGGTAGCTTCACAGCACTTCAGCTTTTAAATGACCTTCAGAGGTTTGCTTTCCTTTCAACTGACTTATAAAAATATTTGCTACCTAACCTCCAGATATCACATATTGTAAACTAAACACATACTTTAAATTCCTAAATGGCATTTTCTCCTTAACTACTTCCTTGTTCAATTTCTCAAGCTAGAAATCCTGAGATAATCTTTTATTCTTTCCTCAATTACATGCTTCCTGTCAAAAATTATATCTTTATTCTTTCTTCTCCAACCAAATCACTTTATACCTGGAGTACCGCTACAGGTAAGCAGCTGGTTTCCTGACTTGAGTTACCTTTCTTAAATTGATTTTTACATACCCCTGCCATACTAATCTAAGATTGAACATAAGCCATGTCACTAGTTCTCAAGGACTTATCACAGAGTCTCATTCTTTAGCACAAGTCTAAATTTTGCTGCCTGCCTTTTAGGTTCCTTATAAGCTAAGCCTACCCTAACTGTGGAACCACATACTAAGAACTATTTTAGAACCATCACCAATGGAGGCTGCCCCCCAACTCCACCCCTGTAAGCCATGCTCTTTCCCCTGGGGCCTCTGAAATGATGGGTACATTCAGAGGTGGGAAGAAAAGGCCATTCTCCCCATTACTCAAACTACTCCCATTCTCTCAACATTCTCCTTAGAGCAGTTCAATGTCAACTCCAAGAGGGCAAGAGTCATGTCTGTTATATGAACAATATTTCATATTTAACACAGTGCCTGAAACATGGCAGGTGCTCAATAAATATTTAGTGAATAAATGAAATTCCCATCACAACAAAGCAATCTTTGTAGAAATGTCAGTCAATTTTGGAGAAAGGTAGTTATTCTGCATTTACTGATAATTAACACTTACAAGGGATGTGGAATT
The DNA here is from genome assembly GCF_963455315.2 of Globicephala melas. Classification (NCBI taxonomy): domain Eukaryota; kingdom Metazoa; phylum Chordata; class Mammalia; order Artiodactyla; family Delphinidae; genus Globicephala; species Globicephala melas. Next base: position 4,083,577 of record NC_083331.1, on the reverse strand, counting down.
ATAACTCCCAGATATTTCTGTATTAGTTTTGAGTTACTGACCTAAGAAAAATTCATAATAAGAAATAACGTCTAATAAGTACTTGACTAGCCAGAACTATGTAGGGGTTTTAAACAAATTTTCTTTATTCTGGACCTCTGGGCAGAGTTTCTGGTGGGTGATGAACGGCTGTCTTGTGGCACAAGGGACTGGGATGCAGCTAGAGATCTAAAGCCTGTGACGGGACACCCAACAACTCCCTCCCTGCTGCAATCAGTGCAGGCATGGCCACTGTGCAATGTGAGCCCTTCACTCCCATCCTGACTGTTCTAACTTCAAAGAATGTTCTTACTGACAAGAGTTATATAGCAAAAAACGCTATTATTCAATACAATGTACTGCACAGTGCCCTAAATAGAAATACTGTTCAAAATTTGTAATCAAATACCAAGTAATGACATTATTATATATATTGCCAGACAAAAATATATACTACTGAATTTTATTTCATCTCCAATGGTGAGAACTAAAGGCACCTTTTAAATACAGATATTGCAATCATTTTAAATATGAAACAAAACAAAACCCAAAACCAAACAAAAATACACCCTGCAAATTCAAGAAACCCCTAAATATTTTATGCTAATATGTGAACTCTACAAATTTTGCTATTTCTATGGGTCTTTGATTAATGCAAGTCATCAACACAGAGAATTGAGTAAGAGTAGCTTTCATCAGCTAAAAATATACACCTTTCCAATGAAGATATCTAAGTTCAAACAACAGTGATTTAAAAACAAAAACAAAAACATAATGTGTACCTGCAGGAAATCCCATTACATTGAATATTCTGTCCAGCTGGTCATGGTGATAAGGATTACTAGTTTTGATGTCCTCTTGTCGACAGTGAAATATTGGTTCTGACGTTAGTAGTTCTGCAAATATACACCCTATAGCCCAAATATCTTTAAAACAAAAAGAAAGGAAAAAAAAGGAAAAGAAAAGAAAAAAAAGGAAAGGAAAAAAGAAAGGAGGAAAATAAAGTGGTTCTTTCCAAAAGAAAATGCATTTTTATGTTGGCAGGGAGTGTTTTTTAGTTCTTTTTCTCCCCTAATAAGCCATATTAATTCCTAGCAATTATAAATATCAAGGAATATTGTCTGCACATACATATTCCCACCCCACCCACCCCAGTGTTTCATTCCCTGTTAAACCTCCATCCCACCCAGTGGTCTCAGTCCAAGTTTAATTGAATTTATTACCTAAAAATTTTGGTGAGTGTAAGTGCTTCAAACATTACCTTATCTGTGAAATACATACAAAGCTGCAGATGGAACATGGGAACCATAAACAAATAAAGCGAAACGAAAAAATAAACAAACAGAAAACCCAAACAGCCTGTGAAATTGTGCATACTTGCCAAAAACAATCAGCACCATTTTTTGAGGTAAAAAATATTTTTTATTCCTATCTAGTTTATGTACTTATTAATTTGTGAAGCTTAACAATTATCCTGCCATGTTAGCACTAGTTAGCAAGGTACTGTTCCAACAAGAAAAAGACAATGCCTAGCCTCAAATATTCTAATGAAACAGTATTTATACTGGAAGAGCTTCTTGTTCAAGTGTTTCTCCATGCTATAGCAGAGTCAGACTTTGCAAGTTTAAGTGTTTTATAAAGACAAGAGAATATGGGGCAAAATACTACCTTTAAATAGGCACAGAGGTGACAAATTCATAAGAATTATTTAAAAGCCAGGCAAATGGATTCCTCTTTATACAACAAATTTCCTTCACTCACTTTAAGACACAGGCTAACTTTCATTCACATTAAATTCTTACTAAGAGAACTATTGGCAGTGGAAAGATATACATGCCAACCTGGAATCTGAAGCTGCAAGCCTCCATTTCTACTCAACAAATCCCTAAATCGACCATGGTAACTTCCCTACACTCAGCACAATGCTGTGCACACAGCAGCCACTCAGTAAGTGGTTTCTCACTGACCTAACCAATACTGTGGTAAACACAACTACAGAAGGACAAAGTAACATCACTATTTTATTAAGGCTGATTAGTCAGGTATGTTAATAATGGTCACTTAAATAGAAAGTGGGAAAAATGTTAATTTATAAATAACTGAAAATTCCTAAAATCTACAACTGGAATATAGATATTTAATTTAATGTAAAATTATCACACTTACATTTCAAAGTAACAAGTTAAACATCTATTTACTTTAAGATGACAAATGAGACTACAGCAAGTGATTTTAAAAATGACACTGTCTGCCCATCAGTTTTCTCCCCCATCAGAGAACCAAGTCTGGCCAACACTACCATATGGAAAAGTCTCATCAAGAAATAAAAGCCAAGCTATTTTCGTTTTACTACCAGAGAGTAAGCGGGAAAATTAATTATTTTGTGATTATTCTTTATACATGGTTATCCCATAGGAAGCTGACCTTTGATCATCTCAATCCAAGGGAAGATAGGCAAGCTGAGTGGGGTCACCAAGAGGGCCGGGGGGGGGTCAGTCTGCATCTGTAAAACGCTACTCATAGCACCCAAGAGACACTGTAACAACTCAGCTTCGTTATGAAAACTCGAACAAAAAAATAAAACATGTAAAGGAAGATGAGAGGTAAGTAAATAGTTTAGCTATCCTATGTTGCTTTAAAAAAAAAGTCAGGAAAGTAGGATTTCCATAATTACTTTACTGAACCTTGCTTAACTTTACCCTAAATAACCTCTCTCTTCCTATCTTTTCTATTATCTTTCACCTTCTATCAATTTCACCATCCTTCCCTTCTTCAAATCCAGACATTAATCACGAATTTGAGTTAGCTGATCAGGCTATTACTTCGGATAAATTTCTAAATCTTTGTAAACAAGTCTCTCCTATCTTGCCTATTTTTTCAGATTGTGCCAAGGGAAAGTCCCTTCCTGCTCACCTACCTGTCAAACTCCTTCTAGAAAGACTTTCCAAATTAAAAACATACAAATCCCATCTATTTCTCAAAGTATGTGAGGTTCATGTGTAGCTACTGAGCTAAGCAGGCAAAGTGGACCGCAACTGGGGGCTGCACAGAACCAAATGGGGGGAGGAAAGATGTGTTAAATTTGTTTTCATCAACAAGTGTACTAACAGTTAGCCTCCATCTCAATGAAAGAGGAAATTCACATCCTCCCGGTTTCACTGAAGTTCAGACTTTAGTAAAACTTTTAAGACTGCCCTAGTTGACTGTTAATTAAAGATTGATACCCCTCTTTCAGCCTTCTCCACAAGGTCAATCAAACAAAACCCCCAACAGTCAAAACTGAATTAAACTTTGTCCCCAGGAGCACAGTGTTGACTAAGCTATCATTTTCTCTCTTGGGTTCAATGACTCGGCTTGCAGTTCCATACAATGGAGTGAATGAGCGCAGCACTAAGATCTATTCGCCACGAGGGTGGGAACATGCTGGCTGATGTGCTCAGATTTCCCCTATGCTCTCTTGCTTCTTCTTAGCACCTTTAGTCTAACATAACCCACCAAACTCCACTGGCAGATTTAACCCTTCTAAATGAGACCACTAAAATGAACGTACATCCAGCAAATAATAGGTAAATTCAACCACGAAGGTTCTTCTATCTGCTGAGCCTACTACAACTACCAGACAGGGAAGTCAAAACGCTGGGCAAGTGCCTTCAGGGTGGTGGTGGGGATGTGCTGAGTGTTTACTGCATGCTCAGGCTACCCACCTGTGGAGCTGGAGGAACGAACCGTGTGAGAGAGACTGGAAGCAAGGAAGACGTTTCATTTTCTACTCCTGGATTCTATTTTTTAAAACTTATATTAAAAATGGCTTATATATGATTTCTGTCTCTCTCTCAAACAAAAAAGCAATTTGTAAGATATCTACATTATCACTTTTTTGAGCAAACATTTTGATAGAAGAAAGCATTTTCCAGTATTGCTCTGGGCCAGGCCAGGCATATGCGGAGGGACTCGGACTGACCTTGGTCTCAAGTCATCTGCCCTCAAGTCAGTTCCCTCTGTGCTCTCGCTACCTCAGAAGGCAGTGGTTTCTATCCAACGTCACAGAACTTTCAGAGTTGAAGGGGATCTGAGAGATGATTTAGGCTAAATTCTCATCTTCAAAAAATGAGGCCATAAAGGACTAAACACCTTGCCTAAACACCGTCCCCCTCCCCGAGTGGCAGAGCTAAGGCTACAAGTCAGAGCATTAGTCTTGGTTACTTCTGTTGTTCAAAGATGACAACATAGTTTATGCACACAGTCATACTGTTGTCTCAACTGGATGGAGATCCCTTAAGGGTAAACGACATAATCTGCGTTCATTTTGGTTTTAAAAAGTCTAACAGTTATCCAATAAATTTTGATGCTGATGAGAAGGAGGAAGCCCTTCTCTTTGCTAAATTATAAAGCCATTTGAACAAAGGAATCTATCTAACAGCTGGTAGTCTAGCTTTGTGACAAACAGCCCTAACCTAAAACTGCTAGACTGCAGACTGTCCTGGTAAATAACAGCTTATACAATTCTCAATGCTCACAATAAAATATAGATTTCTTAAGAAAAAAGTAATAAATGATGAGCCAGAGTCACAAACCTATGTTATAGTTTATTTTTTACTCAATTTAAATCAATTCAGTGTTGAGTTTTCTGTTAACAGCAGCTGAAATTAGGTAATTATTTCCTTATTTGTATAGCCTCTTAATATGTCTTACCAAAAGTAACACTGCTTTTAAATATTCATTTTCTAGGTGGAAAAAATATCTATGTGTCATATTAGTTTTCATGCTTAACCATTTAGAATACCTTTGTAAAAAAGATAACCAAATAAATGTGTGCTTAGGTAGTAATATACATTCAAAAACAGGGCTAGCTTCAGTAACTTTTATTTTTCCTCCTAATTGACTTTTAAAAAAATAAATATTTTATTTTGGAATAATTTTAGATTTTTAGAAAAGTTGCAATGGTATACTACAGAAAAGTCTTATACCTGACTAACTTAATCTACCTTTATTTTTCTATACAATAAAATGTGATCTCAAAGCAGGTATAAAGATTAGTGAACATAAAAGATTTTGTGAAAAAAGACATGCTGGATTCAAGATTAATATGGGGGAATGATTACAAGTATTTTTCCTTTCCTCTTCTTGAGTATATATTGAAATGACAGCAAAGAAATAAAGGTCCAAATCCACAGTAATAGAGAGAACCAGAGGAGACCATCAGGGACAAGTCCCATTCACTCACTCAGCAGAGTACTCAGTTCTCACCATGCAGGTAATGGCCTCCAGTGGTGAACAGCTGGTCAAGGCTTACCCATTTAGGGGATTTCAGACAGGAAGACGGAAGTGTGATGGGTAAGGCTGATGGTGTGACCAAGGAAGTTCTCTCTGAAGAGGGAGTATTTTGACTAAGATATGGATGAAAAGAGACTGGACATATGCAGACTTGATCTAGCAGAGATACAAATAAAAACACTTCTGCAAACAGTTCAGAGAAGGCCCCAGCCCGCAGTATTACTGCTGAGTGGGAAGCAGACTTGCCCCGCACTGCTCTGGGGAGATTCTGTGCTCGGAGAATCAGCTACAAAGTCTGTATTTTGAACACTTGATCCCTCCCCACCCACTACTGCCCTGGGGCTACCAGGTACACAAAGCTTGGGCCAAAAGTTGGAGATTCTTCCCTTAAAGAATCTGAATGTCCTCAGTGCAAAGACATGTGCATACTGGCATTTAGGATTCCCCAGTTAATGGCAGTTCTCTGCTGGATCACCCTGAAGTAAAGCCTGCCAATCTATGAGCCCTCTGATCCATGTACACTAAGTTCCCAAGCAGCTTTTTGTAACCTGATTCTCAAATGCAAAGAGACATCAAGGGTCAACAAACAGTTCAAGAACACCAGCCACATGAAAGTGAGAGAACAAGACATATCAGTAAAAAAAAGCGACTATAAAGAAAACACAGATAATTATTCCAGAAATATAGCAAATTACAAACAATTCAAAAGCATCTTTATCACTGTCCTCACAGTGTATTTAAGAAGCTTTTTTTTTCCATAAAGCAATACAATATGTTAAAAAAAATAATCAGAGAATAAGAAGGGGTTCTTAGAAATAAAAAAGACAAAGGCAGAAAAGCATGAGAAGAAAAGTGGTATAAAGGATCAATCCAAGAAATCCAACATCTGCCTATCCTCAGTTTAGGAAAGAGAAATAAAAACACAGAGGAGCCGATCAAGACTAGCTCAAGGGGATTTCCCACAGACATGGGACATAAACTTCGAACTGAATGTGCCTACCAAGTGGCCAGCACACCACTGTGAAATACAAGGGTGAGAAGTTCTATTTGTTTTCAGAAAGGACAAAACCCCAGGTAATTCACCACTGAATGAGAACAAGATCAATGTGAGACTTTCCATTAGTAACACTGACGCTAGAAGACAATGGATGAACATCACCAAATTCTGAGGGAAAATCATTTTGTACCTATAATTTTAATCCCTACCAAACTGGAAAGTATCATGAAGGCATTTTTTTCAGAAATACAAGAACTAGAAAATTTACCTCTAAGATAGGTTACTTAAGAATATGCTGTAGCAAAGTAAGGGATGAAATAATGAAATCCAGAAAGAAATAGATCCCACCCAGAGGAATAAAAAAAGGAAAAACTGGGATGAAAACCAATCCAGAATAGAGCGAAATATAGAAGACTTGTGGGTGGAGTTATCCAAAAAAAATAAAAATGGGTTTAACACCATCCTGGAGAACACAGAACAAGTTAAGTAAGCAATAAAGGCACATAAAAAAGGAAAAAAGAAAGGCAAAACACGTAAGAAAAAACTACATGATGATAACATTCTACCAAATAAAATGAAGCAGAATAAAGATGTCATTAATGGAAAAGTTGTGATAAAAGGGTTGTGGTAGTTGAACACCAAATCCATCAGAATATGCAGCCTAAGTATAAACAACAGTGGGCATTATGGTTTGCAAACAGAAAGTAAATGCTGTAAACACCAACAAAGTGGTGATGATGATGACAATGGCACTAGAAAGTGAGAGGTTGGTGGGGGAAGAAGGAGAAGAGCACTAATTTCCTAATTCTTCAAAGTAGGGAGATAATCAATGCTATCAAAAATTGAAAAGTGAATTAAGATGTTCTAAACGCCTACTTATTTTCATAATCTTTTTTCCTTAATTTTAAGGGGATCTCTTAGAAGCTAGTATTTCTTTTGGTGAAAGAAAACATTTGTTTGAAGTTCAACGATTAAGAAATTTTACTGTATTTATTTCTCTCTTCAAGTAAAATTAAAATACTTTTTACTTAGAATTCATAGTATAGTCCCATATATTTAAAAACTTTTTTAGCATCTATTTATCTATCAGAAAGGGATGTCTGGAATGGTACACCCCTAATGCTAATGATGGTATTTCTAGAGAGTAGAATTTCATGTTAGTTTTTGCTCTTACTTTTATAATTTTCTATATTACTTGATTTAAAAATATACAGAAATATGTATACTTTACAACAACAAAGCCACTTTTAAAAAGTCATGGAATTTTAATTAGTTCTACTCACCAATAGCTTTGGTATAATGTCTTGCTCCAAGAAGTAATTCTGGGGCTCGGTACCAGAATGTTACGACTACTGGATCCAAATCTGCTAAAGGCTTCAAAGGTGAATTAAATAATCGGGCAAAGCCCATATCAGCTGTAAAGAAGTAACAGCAATGCTAAGGACACAGATTTTTACAAATTTCATTGATTACTCTAATTTTACTATTATTATTAAGATATGAAAAATGTGAATTCCAGGGGGAGAAAACTAACAAAACCAACACAACATCTCACCCCTTTCAGAGTCTAAATATAAAACAAGTTTGAGATCTTCATTCATTGCCAACTATTGTCACTCACTCTTCCACTGGGTTACAGACACACTCTGCTGCCAGAGGTCAAGGGTGACCCTACCCCTCCGGGCAGATTTCCTTCCATCTGTCTTACCACCATTGGGACAGGGCTGTGAAGCTGCATTCCCATTCTTTTTATTGGTCACAAGCACCAAGAAACTAGATCAGTTAGGGTGAGCCTTTCCATTATTTGCACCAATAAGCATGTTCACTGGTATAATCAGAAGCTGACTGTACAGTATAATAATACCACTATTTCCCCCCATTTATTTGGGTGGAGTTTTTTCTTTAAAGAATCATGCCTGTTTTTTAAGCTGGAAAAGACTTTAAAGATCATATAATTCAATCACCTCCTTCTTCAAATGAGGAAACTGAGGTTAGAAGAAATTAAGTGATTTGACAAATGTCTTAAACTCGTATCTCAGAGCTGGAGCTGTAATGAGATACAGTTCACGGCATTTCACACGGTTTAATACATAGCGTGGTAATTCGGGCATGGACATTTTTCCTAATAAACTGCCACCTTCTTATAGGCAAAAACTGTCTCTTTTTCATCTCTCTCCCCCTTTTAGCATCAAGTACAGTGTCATTATACATTGCTTTTGCCAAACACACGCTGAATGAACAATCACTATTCATACCACCTATTCGAAAATTTCAAGATTCATCCACCATTTGTTTAATTTTGCTCTCCTAATATATATTTTTAACGAAGTAGGCCCCAATCTAATCTACTTAATTACAGAGGATAAAAAAAACCCACAGAAATTTGGCAAAGAATTAAAACCATGAGTCGGATTACTAAATACTGGTTTACAGAAGAACTAATATTTTTTCTTAAATGTGAATACTTTAAGCCGTTAGTGGCCCCCAAACCTGCCAACATCATACATGTTACACAGAAGTATAATTCCAAACTAGATTACTTTTAACATATAAAATTCCCCTAAATCTTACAGTAAAGAACACATCTGTAAATACTGTTTGGCTGGGTCTTTTAGATTTTGCATGCTTTGAACTTACATTTGACTTTGATACCACCAAGGTGGATTGGATGAAATCCTTTAAAAGCACATGTAAGGACTTAACAGGCATTTGATACTATGGTAAGCACTGACAGGGCCTGGTTCTCAAAGCAAGTCAATGACTAGGAGCATTTCGAGGTGCGTCAAATGTTCGCACTACTAAAACACTTGCAAAATTTATATCAAGAGTATTTCGAGAGTCTAATTAGAAGTAGAAAATGAGACTTGGGGAATTTATAGGGGAGGGGAGGGAAGAAGGGTTAAGAATGCCTGGGCTTTTCTTTGTTGGTGAGGTGGTACAAATCAGCTGATAATTCTAATGCATGTTAAATCTTACAATCAGAAGTCCCTATTTACTTTGTTACATACTCCCATAAGCCTGCTTGCTGCTCTTAAATTAATATAATTTAGTGACTACATTTCTTCTATCCACACACAAAACAAACTGAATAAATGTGACAAACACAACTCGGAAATGACAATGAAAAAATAACCAGTTAGGAAAAATAAATCTAGTTCTATCCTTACATGTTATCAGACCAGGAATGGGTAAAATTTTGCATTGATATATAAGAAAACAGAGCTATTAGAAAACATGCCGGGGTAGAGAATGCTTGTTAATTTTTTCCCTTCAGGCAAAGGCTCATTAGAACCTACTCAGCCTCAGTGGTATCCTTAGTTTGTAATTCCTAATCTAGATGAGGCTAACAGAGGCATATGTTCTCATCTAATGTGGCTCAGGTAAACAGAACCGATGGTATAATTACTAGTACACTGTATGCCCTTGTGACTAAAGGTGAGGCTGGCTTCTAACATGGATAGAAGCCACTCACCTCTATAGGCTATTTTTAATGAAAGCAAAATTTCTAAGAAACTTGCATGGCTTATTTTATAATTAGAACACTTCAGTCTCTAAAGATTGTCTGACACCTTTCAAGAGTGTGAAACATTTTTCACTTTTAATGTATACTCTTTAGAAATGGCTTCGATCACATGGAACTATATGAATAAATGCATATTATTACAGCAAAAATTAGAAGTGATAAAGCTGCCTGCAAAAGTTTTAAAAGAGTGCTACACTGTGACTTATCAAAGATATAACATACCAATTTTTACTCTTCCTCGCTCAGGACCTTCACCCATAACTAAAATATTAGCAGGTTTCTGTGGAAACAAAATAGTGTTTTTTTTCAGTAGACAGTAGTGGTTTCTTTTAAATAGACAATATGCCAATATAACATAAATCCACCTTTAAAAAAACCACATTTACTCAAAAATTAAAATCAAACACAGGAAGTCACCAAAGAAACTTTATGTGTATATATGCAAAGCAATATGCAACTTCATGAAGGCCAAATATGGCAGTGCTTTTCTCCAGGCAGAGCTAAGGCTTTTCTTGGCCCTGTTATCAGTCTGCTTTCACTACTGCGGAACAGCTGGCAGAAAGTTAAAATGCTGTGCTTCCTTCTAACTCTTTCAGTTACATAAAATGTCCTGCAACTTCAAGGGAAAATGTATCTTCAAATATAATTTAACACTAAGCAGCAAGTTAATTATAGGGAAGGGACCACCTGATACCCTTTTTTGCAAACCGCATAATATGTACCTATGTTTCAAGTAAATTATAGAGAAATCAATTTAATAAAGTCTCTTCTAAATGAGTTAGCAGAGTAATAGGAATTTTCCATGACCTGAACATCTTTGAGGTTTTCATTTTTAAATAAAAAAGGAAGCTAACATTTAAAGTGAGATTTTACAAAAGTAGTATTTCAAACAGTTCTTAAGTCTCTAGAAATAACAAGGTTAACTGCCATCTAAAATGTGTCACAGTGGCGTCTACTATACTAACACAGAAGGGTTGTCCCTCTTCAAGGAGGAGAGAGGGAAAGGAGGAAGAGGCAGTCTCCAAACGTCTCTCAGGCTGCCACCCTGCCATCGGCCTGCTCTGACTGCAGTTCTACCAGTCTGCTGAATAAAAGTGAAACCAGATCACGACGCCTTTCAAATACCCATCAAAGCAATCTTGGAATCAAGTTAAAGATTTTAATGAAGGCTGTTTACAGTGGTAACCAATTCACAGGCTTCCCTGACCATATTTAATGACAGCCCCTATGCTATTACTGATAAAACGTAACTTACAGTACCTTATTCTACCAACTACCAAAGACCAAAATTATTTTTTTATCCTCAGTGCAAAAACACTGCTGAAATGGTAGCACATACATTTCAAAGGCTGAAAATTCCTAGTTTTTAAGATGAGGAAACTAGGCACCAGAGCGAGTGCATGACTTGCCCCAAGTACAATCACGGAGATGGGGGTGGGGGGGCAGTAGCAGGATGTGCCCCGTCTCTGAGCAGTGCAGTGCCCCTTCCTAATAGACCCTTCTGAAGGTCATTTATGTAGCAAGCTTTAAATGGACGTGTATTACCGTAACTATAATGTTCTGTTCAAGAAAATGTTTTCAGAATGTCCATCATCACACACACGCTCCCGCCCACTGAGATAGCTGGTGAAGCACCGAGAGGCAGCGCAGCACTGACAACACTCCCTGTGAGCCACGTGGGGCTGCCAACAAAGCTGCTCATCAGGGACACTGCAGAGCTCAGCCTGCTTCAGAGGAAGCCAGGTCTCAGAGACTCGTGCGAAACGCCGACAGCGTGTGTGTGGGGTGCCCTCCAAGAGAAGAGGCAGCCCGTCTGTCTGGCTGAGGGAAAGGCCTGCTCTCAGTCACAGTGTGGCTCAGGAGGGGACTGGATATTTGGGCTAGAACTCTCTTCTCATGGTTCATCAGGGCACGACTCCCTAGACATCTCTTGAACCCCATTTTGATTCTCCTCCCGTCAATTCAGTCTTCTGTACTATTGCCAGGGTTACCTTCCTAACAGACAAAGCTGATCACATCATCACTCCCTTGTTTAAAATCTTCCACAGTAACAGAGGAAATTATTAGGAAAACAGTGGAACAGAAAATTATATATAGACTGTGATTACAACTGGGTTAAAAAAAAAAGTGTTGAGTAAGGACTAGAAGAACAAGAAAGGTTAGAGTAACAGAGGCAGGGACGACCTTTTCAAAGCTTCTTTGAATGCTGTTGCTGTGTTTTATTACTAAAGTATTTCACCTTTACGTGGCCCCTCACCGCCTGTGAATAAGGTAGAAGTCTTTATGATGGAATGCCAGGCACCTACAAGCTCTTACCCACTGAGCTCTCCTGCCCCGCCTTCCACCACTCTCCTGCCACATGTGTGTCTGCAGCGTTCTGTGACTAGACCTTACACAACTATGTCAGTGCTAGCCCGTTATTTCTACCGTAAGAACTCTCCTCTGCATTACTTGGGAAAACCTGATTCTCCACGCCTACCCTCTAATGATGTAAGTAATACATGAATACGCTCTGATTATAAACAATTCGAACTATGAGGCCACATAGAGTTAAGCGTTAAAGGCTCTTTTACCACCCATCACTCCTCCACCACATCCCGAATCCCACTCCCTCCTCCACAGTTACAAGCCGATTAACTGGCTTGCTGTGATGGATTTTTCTAGCACTTAAGTGCTCCTAAAAGATTACTTCCATATCTGGCAAAAGCACAAGCACACATGGGCATCACTTTCCTCCTTCTATTTTAGATGGAGTGGAAAAGCTCTCTCTCTCTCTCTTTTGCTTTCTTACTCATTCAGCAGCCGGACCCAGATCTGAGAAGCCCTGGGATGGGTGGTACTGGTCAGCCTGCTACTAGGCAAAGGGGGAAAAACTCCCTCTCTTGGTCTTCATTTTATTATAGACTCACTGGACTGGCCAAGTCCCAAGCCTGGGTTTCAGCATTGGTGGGGAACAGCTTCTCTGTCAAAGTCTTTCCTAGTATTAGGGTTTGGGGCCAAAGCTCCAGCTAATAATTAAAACTTGCTTTGCAAGACAACTCACTGCCTATTGCATGATCTGAAGTAGATCTTGGGGCCGAGAGTCACCACGCGCACTTAAATTAATGGGTTTAAGTTCAGTTTGGGCATGCTATGTAGTCATAAACAAAAGAGAATGGTTTTAAGTGCTGTTTTAATAAAACTGTTTATAAACAACGAGTCCCTCCTCATGGTGTCTCCCACGGTGGTATCCATATGCCCCAGGGCGTGATACTCTGATTTAGTAGACACATCCCACACTAAATTTCTTTTGTGAATGTGATCTAATGGAAATCTCAAGAGAAACTGGCAAAAAAGCCATAGAGATCATGAATACTCTTGTCAGTATTTGTTTTGTTGCTTAATCAGTTTTAAGGAAGTCTTCAAAAGACCTGACGGATAATTTTTGTTTTCGTACTTAATGCCACATTGAAACAATATTATATTCTCCAAAAAGCTAATTTCTTTTCTTTCTTTTTTCAGTGGGAGAATTTGGTAGCAGTTTTAAGCTCTAGAGCCAAAGCATCCAAGTAACTGGTGATAATTGATGAAACAATCAGTACTAACCATGACTTTGGTAAATAGTCTGCGATCTTTCATGTGCCATCAGACATAATCACCTTAAAAAAAACATACTTTGCTGGTGACATTTTGATGAGGCACATACTCCATTAAACTATTTGTTGCTATAGAGAGCAGAGGTCCAACATGACTTAAAAGTACTATAACATCATGATAACATCTTCGAGAAGAGTTATCTTATGCACAGAAATGATTACAGAACACCCTTTACTGCCTGCTGAACAATGAAATAGATCAATGAGATACTTGTTTGAAGTATAATTATTTGATTGTTTGAAACTACGATAGCCTTCTCTTGCTTTATTTCTCCCAGAAAAAAACTGTTTGTAATTAAAAGAACATGCCCTTGTTTTACAGTCTCATGTTTTTTCTTCTTGTTTTATGTTGTTGTGCTCCAAAAAAAAAACCCCACTGACATTTCCTAAAGCAAGATGTCTGTGTTACAGAGATAACCATCCCTGTAGAGGCTTTCTGTCCTCCAGGCTCTGTCACGATGGGAAACGGCACACTGATGATTCTGGCATACAGCAGGGATGGCAAACTGGTTTCATTTAAGGGGCCAACTCTGGTAGAAGACTAAGGACCGCAGGGAGCTGCATCTTGAGAAAGACAGGAATTGGGCTGGTCTGGAAACTTCCATCACCAATCAGAGGTACCTCACACAGGTATGGAAGTGCAGAACACTGGCATCTCTGTCAAGTTAACAACTTGTTATTCTAGGAGTAAAACCAGAGTCTTCATATTCACTAACGTTATCAAGGCAAAATGGAGACTCTGAGTCAACAAGAAAAGCTGGTTTTTAATGGATCTGTCTATGAAAAGAAGACAGGGATCCCTAAGAAACCACCGTTAAGTGCTGTTCTCCAAGATTTTTTCAGAACTAAACTTACACACTATAAACAACACAACCTGGTGGCACACTTTCTGGACACTCAATGACTTTGTTTCAGTTTGGCTGTTAATCATTTTGTACTACGACACACACTGATCTGTATCTCAAATGGCACATTTTCAATTGATGTCTAATAGCTAAAAAATAAAATTCTGCTTTTACTTGTTTTTTTTATTGTGTTGAGAGATTAATGTAGAATTTGTGTCTTTGTGAATACTTACCATGAATATCTTCATCTTCTAGTACACACTGAACTTTTCTAGACATACATTTTTAGCAAATGGTTTTTCTTTTTTTTTCTATTCTTTTTATTTTTTGACTGTGCCACACGGCTTGTAGGATTCTTAGTTCCCCAACCAAAGACTGAACCTGGGCCCTCGGCAGTGAAAGCTTGGAGCCCTAACCACTGGACCACCAAGGAATTCCCAGTGAATGTTTATTTTAAAATATGTTCTTTTATATAGTCCTAAATGCCAAGCAATTCTATTATATCACATTGCTTCATTCTATAATTTTTGCTCATTCTTTATTTAAAAAATTTTGTCAAAATCTGATTTAAAGAATGTCAAAGTACACAATTATATATTTCTATTTCCTTTTGTACAGCTGCCAAATTGAACAAACCGTAAGTTCTTTGGTGTATATCCATTATTTTAATCATTCTGCTGTTACAAAATATGTTTCAGTCTTTTGAAATAAAATATACTTTATCTGATACTATAATATTTTTCTATATTTGAATAGACACAGACTTTAGACCAATAGTTCTCAACTTTTTTCTTCCCCTAAACATTTGAGGAATATAATAGACTTCTTCAGAAGATGAGGAAGTATGGTTAAATGGTTAAGAACAGGCTAAAAGAAAATCAAGGATGCTATCAGCTATTAGTTCTATGACCTTCACCTCCATTTTCTCATTTATAAAATATGGATAAAAATAATGACAAGTTAGCGTTGCAAAGATAAATGTTACTAATGCACATAGAAGACTTAATACGATGCTTGATATATTAAAAGTCCAAAATATATTATAATGACAGCTAACACTATAATCTGTTAATAGTGACTCACAACTGAAGTGATTCTTAACTGAAGACTTCTGGGGGGCGAGGTAACCATGCATGATTGGATAATACCTCCAAGATGATTTCTCTACATCTCCCTATGAAATGCCCCTAATTGTTTTTGATCACCTTTCTAGCTTCTAGTTACTTATGCCTTTTATTGATTAAAAAACTGTTTATTATTAGCAATAGCTTTTTAAGAGTTAAAGTAATAAAAATACACATCTTGTAGAAAATTAAAATACAGAAAAGTACAAAGAAAGTAAAATTTATCTGAAACCTCACCTCACAGAGTTAGGTCATTGCAAGTATTTTGGTGGACATAATTCCAGATTTCTCTATATTATTTACATTTATATAAATATCCTAGAAAGGCTTTTTTTTTTTTTTTGCGGTACGCGGGCCTCTCACTGTTGTGGCCTCTCCTGTTGCGGCGCACAGGCTCCGGACGCGCAGGCTCAGCGGCCACGGCTCACGGGCCCAGCCGCTCTGTGGCATGTGGGATCTTCCCGGACCAGGGCACAAACCCGTGTCCCCTGTATTGGCAGGCGGACTCTCAACCACTGCACCACCAGGGAAGCCCAGAAAGGCTCTTTTGATTCCTGTATTTGTTCACTCAACAGTGAACAAATAATAAATAAATGCATAGTACTATTGTATTGATCCTATTTTATTTAGCCTCCCCTATCATAGTTACTTAGGTTACTTTTAGACCAGAAAAGTTCCAGGACATTGTTAAATAATAGTGGTAACAGAAAGGTTAGAACAGAGAAGATAACAAAAGGTAACAGAAAAGATAACAGCTGTTGATTTGGTATGTACACTTTTTTATGCTTAGAAGTTTTCTTCTTTCCTTATTTTTATAAAGAATTTCAATCAGAAATGAATATTAAACTTTGTCAAACATTGAATTTTGCAAAAGTTTTATATTTATAACTATTGAGATAACCACAGTGTTATTCTCTTAGCATTATTAATATGAATTCTGTTAATAGGTTTCCAAAGATTGAATCATCTTCACATTCTTGAAATGAACTTCATTTACTTGGAGCACAGTAGTATTCTTTTAACATTCCTCTGGATACTATTTGCTAATATTTTATATAGGATATATGCATAAATATTTATACATGACACTGACCTACTATCTTTATTAGGTCTGTGTCAGTGTTATGCTTTCTTCCTACAAAGTTATTAAGGAAACTTTCTTTCTGGAACAGTTTATATAATGCAGGATTAACTGTTGCTTCATGGTTGAAGCAACTGTGAAAAATGTGCATTTGTTACATTTTTTTAGAGGTAGCCCTGTGACAAATGTCTTTAAGTCTTCCACAGTTGCCAGTCCATTTAGTTTTTCTACTTTTTCCAGGGTCAATTACGGTAATTTGTATTTATTTTAAAATGTTTATTCTATCCAGGGTTTTGTAGAACACCAGAATAATTTAACAACTATTAAAGAAATTTAAATGATAGTCAAAAATCATCCATCCTCATTTCAATGCACCAGAAACAGTTTTACAGATGACTTTTACCAACCTTTCAAGAATAAGTAATTCCTCTATTATACAAGCTATTCCAGAGACTAAAATCATTTTCTGAGGCTAGTATAATCATGATAACAAAAAAAAGAGTACAAACAGATCACTGACCAACTTCACTTGAGAATATAGACACAATAAAGTATTGGCAAAGGGAATCCAACAGCAACTGGAGAAAAGAAAATCAAAACCAAGTAGGGCTGATCCCACTAAGACAAGGATGGTTCAACATTAAAACTGAAATAAAACCTTATAAATGTCAGCTACCATATTAACAGATTAAAGGAAATAGCCATATGACCATCTCAAAAGATGAAGAAAAGCATTTAATAAAATCAATTCTTGATTTAGAAACAAACAACTTAATTGGATATAGAAGGGAACATTTTTAACCTGATAAAAGGTACCTACCAAAACCCGAGAACAAACATCACACATAATGATGAAACTTAACAATTCTTACTAAAGACAGAAAAACAGTTACCTCAATCATTTGCCACTGCACTAGTAATTAAGTCCTAGCTACTTACCATTACCAAATGTCAAGGGAAAAATGCACTTTATGTATTTTTACTTTCCTTTTAAAATTTTAATATTTCTGTGGCTGGGTTCTGTCTTATAACCTCCATGGTATGACAGTCAAGTTGCCAGCATGTTTTTTCTATCTTACTGATACATAAAACAATGCTGCAGCTTGCAGCTCTCCAGTCTTCGCAGCAAGAAGATATAATAAATATTTAGGATAGACTTTGAGTACACCTGTCTCACAAGCAGGAGGCTACTGAGGAATTTTAGGTAGGGGAATGACATGGTGTGATTTGCTTTTTAGAGCGATCATTCTGATTGCTATGTAGACTGGACCATAGGAACATAAGACTGCAAGTAGGGAAGATTCACTTGGACATTTTTTCAGTAATCCAGGTACCATGGATTAGAACAGTAGTGACAGAAATGATAAGAAGCAAAGTCAAGAGGCAGTAAGTGGACTGCAAAAAACTCAACTGTGTGAACTGTATGAACTGGGAGGTCAGGTTACTGTAGGGTTAATGAACAGGAATTCACGAATGAGCACACCTGGAAGTCCACCTGGAAAATCCAAATCCATATCCTGGCAGTGAGGGGTTTTGGAATCTCCCTGTTAGTCGGCACCTGTTCATTGGACTGACCCAGAGACACTAGGAGGACTCCAGAATCTCTGCTAATTTGCTCTTCCCTTCATGGCTGTCTCTTCCCACAGCTGTTTCTCCCTGAAAACAAGCACTACAGGTCACTCTTATTTGAGAAAAGACACTGGTCAGATGACTGGGACCAATGCCAACTGCACCACATTCAAATCTCAGTTATAGGACCGTCTTACTGTAGTTCAATCTGAGATATGTTTTGAAGGTAGCATTGATAAGAATCCAGTTATTCAATCAATCAATATTTATTGTGCAGCTAATATGTGCTACTCTGGGTAATAATGATACAGCAGTAAATGAAATGGATAAAGTTCCCGCCCCTAAGGTACTTATTCATAGTTCTAGGGCAATGTGATGATGGACTGAAGTAAAATGCACTTACTGAACACTTATTATGTGCCAGACAGTCCTAATACTTCAGATGACTCTCTATCAAAGAGATGAAAAGACAGGTCTGGCTCCATTTTATGTTAAAAAAAGAGAAAAGATACCAATGTATGTGACTTAAAACTCAGATAATCCTCTACTTCTAGTCAATTTTTAGGATTACTCAAAGATATTATCTTACACTCCATTTTTTTTAAAGACTCAATTAAATTATTTAGAATATCTGTTCTTGATTGGTGAGAAATCTGACTTAAAAGATTCTAGCATTGTGCTGATAAAGTGTCTGAAAAGACTCAGACTCTAAAGAAAGTAGATTAGAAGCAATATGCAAACTAAGTAACATAATATTTTCATAATCAACTTGTAATCTGCCCATATAAGCAGGTACGGTATTTGCAGCTGTGCTATACAGCAAAATTAAGTAGGCCACTTTTTCATTATGTAAAACGATAGAACGCAGTTCACTGTGTATGCTCAACATCAATATCAAAATTACACAAACATGGCACATATCAAGAAATCAAACAGACTGTTTACAAACAATCAAATACTTCCAAGAAAGAAAACTGCCCAATTGGTCATTTAAGTAAATATACTATAGAATAAACACAATTCATTATGTTAACTAAAATTAATGCAAACCTCATTTAAGTTTGCCTTAACCCATTCTTATCAATAAAACCTATGCTTTATCTTCAAGCCTAAATTTTATGATCACAATTTTACATGTTTTACTAGTTATAGAATTAGACAAATAAGAAAATTAGAGTAAATCCTTGGAGATTTATTTACTTTCATTCACTCCCAGTAAATGAAGCAAATCTCAAGTAATAAGCAGCGATTAAACCTGACAGTCACAAAGCATTTTTCTTCAAAAAAGCTCTGTTGTAAAGAAACATGCTTAATATATTCCCAACACTCATTTCAAGGAAGCTAAGCACAGAGAAGGGGCAACAGCAGTTAGAACAGAGGCCAAGAACGCAGGCTCCTTTCTTCCCAGCTGGTCAATTATTTTGTTGCTTTGCCTCTTTCAGCATTTGGACAGTGGTAGGGTCCTTTCTGCCTTTTTCTTTCTTTTTTTTTCTTTTTTCTTTTTTTTTACCCTGAAGAAGGTACTGTCCTCTTTTTTTAGGCAGGAAAAAAAGTGTATGCATGGCTCTTTTTTTTCTTAATAGCAATCATCCTCTACCATAAAATAAATACACTAAAGCACACTCAACATCATGTGTGAACTTTCAATAAAGACTAAATAGAATCTTCCTCTGTTTTCTTCCATATAACAATAATATATGTTAACTGCAAACTATGCAGACAATTTAGAAAGGTATTAAAGGAGGAAGGTGAAATTTGCCTGAAATTCTCCTACTCGTAAATAAACCCTACTTAGAAAAACATATTTCCTACAGGGCTACGGCTATTCAAAATATTTTATTATCAATGTCAAGAAATTTGCATAAAACATTAAAGTACTTATAATTTGGGACAAAGTGTTTTCTAAAGATTTGACTACTTTTTTTTCCTTGATGTTCTCTTTTCCTAACCATATCAAGGACCTTTTGGGAAACAGTCTAGTGCAGCAGCTTTCAAACCTTTTTGAACACAACCCACAGGAACAAAAATCACTTAATATTGTATGACCACATTCACATATACCCATGTATAACTGAAACAAAAGTTTCATGAAACAATAATTTCCCTCAAGACATATGATGCACTCTGATATTTTCTCTATTCTACTCTACTCCATTAAAAAAATAAAAAGGCTGGTTGTGTTGTGTGATTTCCCAACTCATTTATGGCTTTTACAACCTGCAATTTAAAAATCATTGATCTAGAGGAAAAATTCCCTAAATTCAGTGACCCAGCTTTGAAAACAGTTCTCTTAAGTAACCAGAATCAGGTCACTTAATCTCTTTCCTTCTGAGTCTTCCACTTATTGTACAGAGCTCAACAGTCAATAAGAAAATGCATCTAGGGAGATCAGCTCGGTGCTTTGTGTCGACCTAGAGGGGTGGGTAAGGGAGGGTGGGAGGAAGACCAAGAGGGAGGGGATATGGGGATATATATATATATACACACATATATACGTAGAGCTGATTCACTTTGTTATACAGCAGAAACTAACACAACACTGTAAAGCAATTATACTCCAATAAAGATGTGAAAAAAAAAAAGAAAGAAAATGCATCTAAAAAACCCAACAAACCAACTAACCATATCATTGTGGGCAAACTTTAGTATTAGTAAGCAAAACTAATAAAGCAGGCAATCTCACTCAAGAAGAATCAGATCCAAAATACCCCAATAATTCATCACGTTACCATCAATACATAACTAGGTGCCTTCATAAAGTAGGCCCTATGAAACTGAGTTTGAGTCAATGGCTCACTCCAAGATTTTGACTGTATTGAACAGGAAACCAACTCATCCTTCACCAAACAGCTAAAACCCCACCAAGTGATTCCAAGTTACCCAGTATAATTAAAATAAACTGCATGGCAGCGGCACTATCAGATTTGTTTTTAGTAAGTCAGATTAAAGCTCTGAAATAGCTCCAGCATCTTTTAAATACGTTTATGCAATGGCCCACTGGGCTATGTCACATCACATACTACACATGATAGCACATCCCCACTGGGATACTCCAAAGGAAATCTCTACAAAGATTTATTTTCTAGGAAATTTTACTATGGCAAACAACCACACAAAAAAACAAAGAGCCTATTTTGCAGTCAAATGCTCTGCCACTGAGCTATACCCCCCCCCCAAAAAAAACTACTTTGAATTGGTTTAGGGCAGGAGTGACAAACTAGCAGCTAGTTGTAATACTCCAAAACACTCCAAAGTTTGTATACAGCCTTGTAATTCAGCTTAAATGAAAAAAGAAAACAACACAGTGGAAACTTATATTACAGTATATCTCACTTAATACTATATTATAGTATATAATATAATACACTATGTTATATTATCCACTTAGTGCCACAGGACAAAAATACAACCCTATGTGTCTGGTAGTTCCAAGTTAATTAACACTATGATAAAACCATTAAGGTAATAATTCAAATGAAATTTTGGACATTAGATTTTTTTTTAAAGTAGAACACGTTAATGACCATATGAGAACCTGATATATACTTAACGAAAATTAATGGTAAATAGGCCAGTCATCATAACTACTTCTCCACTTTCTATTAAGTTCCTTAGGAAACATGTCAAAAGCCCAAGTCTATAATACTTACTTAAATACAAGTCTGATTTGAGTGTAAATCATTTCTATGGTATATCTGATACACTGCATGAATATTTTCAACAAAAAGCACAAAATTCAGCCAACATTGAGTTCACTAGAAAATTTAAAATGAACAACTATTAGCTAGATATTAAAATATTTACATTGTGATTAGTAATGAACTGGTCAGTTAAATGTAGTATTAAAGTGAAACATGAGAGCTGCAAGTTCAGAACAGCTGGGATGTATAGGAGAAGGGAGGTATGGGCCCCTCACCTACAATTAAAGAATAATTCACACAGAAGGTACTTTAAGACGTTCTTGAAAAAAAGTGAGGGATGTAAACGAACTATGATGGAAATGTTCGACCCTTAAGATTAAAGGAAAATTGGAAAAAATAAATGACATGAAGAGAAGAACATCAGAACAGACAAAGGGCCAGGAAATAGGTCTCAGTGGGAGGAACAAAAATATGGGGTAGAGGAAGAGTGCAATGGAAAAGGTCAACAGATCAGTATCATTAGCTGAATGGTCTCTGAACTGACTGCTAAGAGCGAGCTGAGCTCTTTTAGGTGGAAAGAGGAAGGCTACTGAAAGGACTTAAAATGTAGTATAAATAGAAAAGAACTTTTTCTGCACTGTTCCACTGCACTGAATCACAGCAGAGATAAGAGGGAGTAAAAGGAAGAAACACAGCAGAGTCTCTGTGTGTCTGCAGATATGGACCAGCATCAGGTAATATCAGAGATAAGCTATGGAGAATAACCTTGGAGGCCACTTTGCTTCTGTTACAAATGGGCTAGTTCATTCATTCAACAAATATAAGCAATACTGTATACACTAATGTGTATTTTGCTAAGTGCTGGGCAGGATACAAACATATACAAAGTCACAGTCTTTGCCCTCAGGACTTACCATCAAACAGAGGACATACAATTACCAAAACTAGCAAGTGCCCCAGGGGTAGTTCAAAGTAACTGCTACAGGGTGTAGAAGTAAACATTCTCCCTCCCAGCTAGTGTGACTGGGGTGGGAGTGGGGGAGTGGAGGTGGAAGAGGGGTGCACTTTACTGATGAGGTAGCAGGAGCAGAGCTTTAAAGGATGAATAGAATTTCAGATGCTGGAGATGAAGGGAGCAGGGATTCAGGAAGGCAGCGCAACCTTGGGGTTGGCTGGAAAATAACTATAAAGAAAGAGAGAAAAGAAAAAAAGGAGACTGGAGTCAGACTGTACTGGTGTGTTTTTTTTTCGGTCTTTTTTGCCGTACGCGGGCCTCTCACCGCCGCGGCCCCTCCCGCCACGGAGCACAGGCTCTGGACGCGCAGGCCCAGCGGGCACGGCCCACGGGCCCAGCCGCTCCGCGGCACGCGGGATACTCCCAGACCGGGGCACGAACCCGTGTCCCCCGCAAAGGCAGGCGGACTCCCAACCACCGCGCCACCAGGGAAGCCCTGTACTGGTGTTTTTAATCTCTAGTTCACTAACACCAGCATGCATACGTTTGACAAGCGTTTTTCAAATTCTTAATCTATCACAGAATTTCTCCTAGGAAAAGAAAAATTAACTGAGTTTGAAATTTCACGATTTCACAAGAAAACCATCCCTAAATTTAGAAAGTTTTATAAAAAGTAATCAGTTCTCGGCTTCCCTGGTGGCACAGTGGTTGAGAGTCCGTTTGCCGATGCAGGGGACACGGGTTCGTGCCCCGGTCCGGGAGGATCCCACATGCCGCGGAGCGGCTGGGCCCGTGAGCCGTGGCCGCTGAGCCTGCGTGTCCGGAGCCTGTGCTCTGCAACGGGAGGGGCCGCGGCGGTGAGAGGCCCGCGTACCGCAAAAACAAAAAAAACAAAAAAACAAAACATCAGTTCTACTGAAAGAGGCCAGATAGAGTAAACTGGCTGGATGTCCTCACACAGGTCACAATGGAGTCACTGTTAGTGAGAACTTCTCACACTCTGTCCGTGTGCTTTAACTCAATCCAGGAGGACTACCTCTCACAGGAAAGAGTTCAGTCACTACTGCCAAATCAAACTTAGCTTCTACACAAAAAGTATCGAATATGATTTTGGTGTTTCAAGTTTTTTACTAGACTGGGCTCAGAAAAAAATCACCAAACTCAATACAATCAGGCTAACAGATCTCAAACCTTTCCTTATTCTGAGTCACTTAAACATATCTTTATTTGAAGCTTTCATAATATTTCACACTTAGTTTCTCTTTATGATATCTGGCAAAAAAATCTTAGTATTCCTTAAGCCAACAGAACACTCCTATTTTAAATAAACAGCAGATAACGGGGGTGGGGTGGGGTGGATGGACGACGTGACCCAGCAATGCCTTTTCTCACAATACCTTAACGGGCGTCTTGGCTAACCGACTTGTATGGGGTGCTTATTTTATCTGTCACCTTGGCTGGACCACAGTGCCTGCGTATCTCGTCAAACAGTATCCTGGATGTTTCTGTCAAGGTGGTTTTGGATGAGATTAACATTTAAATGGGTGGACTTTGAGTTAAGGGGATTACCCTCCATAACGTGGGTGGCTCTCATCCACCAGGTGAAGGCCTTAATAAAACAAACTGACCTCCATGAACAAGAAGGAATTCTGCCAGCAGACTGAGTTTGGACTCAACTACGCCTCTTCCCTTGGGTCTGTCAAAGCTGCCAGCCTACCCAGCAGATTCTGACTAACCAGGCCTCCACAACTGCCTGAGGGAGCTGCTTAAAAGAAATCTCACTCTCTCTAATATATACACATTCTGTCTCTCTGGAGAACGCTGATTAATACAGATGGTAATGCCAGAACCAGGACTACAGACTATTAGTCAAACGATTTTACTTTCCAAGGAGAGGAGAAAAAAGAAGAAAGGAGAAGGGTGTAGTCAAAGGAAACAACATAGCTAACTTACACACACCTCTGTTTTTATTTCTCTCTACTTACAGCAAACAGATTAAGTGTATAAGCAAACCAACTTATACATACATATTTTAATGCTCTAAAACTAGAAAGTTTACTTTGGATTCATAAATTATCTCACAAAATAAATACTGAATGTTTTTCCTTTCTAGCCCGTTTTTCTTAAAACATCCACACATGTGTACACATTACCACCTTCAGCCCAACAAGAGTTCCAGAATTATTAGATCTCTATTTCCTGCCAAGGATGACAGATCCCAGTTACTGAGTTACTGATCTGCTACTACATAATCATTAGTAGTGACAAAATTAATCTTTATTTATTAAATAACAACTATATATATCAAAGAACTTCATAACTCTATCATCTCAAATCAGTATTTCTATTAATAATAAAGCCAATGCTATTAAGCAAAAGCTTCAGTAACATTCTGGGCTACTTTCAAATTGTGTTTTTAGGCTGTCTATGCCAATTAATCACCTTAATATGAAGTTTCTTGTGGCAAGTCAGCAACTTAACCAATTGGTTCAATTATTAACATTAGAAATCTATGTAGGGAATTCCCTGGTGGTCCCAGTGGTTAGGACTCCACATTTCCACTGCAGGGGGCACAGGTTTGATCCCTGCTTGGGTAACTAAGATCCTGAAAGCCATGTGGCACGGCCAATAAATAAACAAACAAATATCTACATAGATCTATTAAGGTTGGTATCGTCTCATTTCATCTAAACCTGACTGAAAGGAGCAAAGAATATAATTAACTCGTAATTATATTCATTCTCATAGAGTAAATATCTCATCCGCAAATCATAACAACTATTTGAGAAGGGGTTAAAAAAAGGCATATCATACAGCTTCTAAAGAATGTTCTTCAGAGTAAATACTTGATTACTCCATATATGAATATCTTATGTAGCTATCGTTGAAAAACTATATAATATCAAACTCCAAAATTTAATTTTCAGCTGGCAGGAAGGTGAGCACGTATTTTTTAAAAAACTATGATAATGAATCTTTCCTTCAAGAACTGAAGAATAATTCAAGAGGCAGGTACCTGAAACAGTAAGATCCAGCCTGGGACAGAGGTTATCGTTTTAAGGAGACGATGGTGCAGTGTGCCTGTGATGCACAGAAGGGTCAGGAGTTTGGAAGGATCACTAAGAAGTCACGCACAGACAGTACAGGAAACCACACTTCAGATGGGAAAGCCAAAGGAGGCAGCAGCAGAAAAACAACCACTTACATTTTACAAAATATTTTGGATGAACACACTTTTAAACAGAGAGCAGTGGCATATCAAGAAGGGCACAGGAGTAGGAACAGTTTGCCTCAGTGAACAGGAATATTTTATCACTGATACTGTTCAGAATTGCCAGCATACGGTAACAATAAAAAGTAACGGGCCTCCCTGGTGGCGCAGTGGTTAAGAATCCACCTGCCAATGCAGGGGACACGGGTTCGAGCCCTGGTCTGGGAAGATCCCACATGCCGCGGAACAACTAAGCCCGTGCGCCACAGCTACTGAGCCTGCGCTCTAGAGCCCGCCAGCCACAACTACTGAGCCCGCGTGCCACAACTACTGAAGCCCGCGCACCTACAGCCCGTGCTCTGCAACAAGAGAAGCCACTGCAATGAGAAGCCCGCACAGAGCAACGAAGAGTAGCCCCCGCTCATGGCAACTAGAGGAAGCCCGTGGGCAGCAACAAAGAACCAACGCAGCCAAGAATAATTAATAAATAAATTTTTCAAAAGTAACTACTTTTCGTCTGTTTATTATTTTTAAATCAGCTACAGACAGTGCATCCCTCTGTCACCTGCACCTAAGTGCACTGCTCCACTGCATCTGTCTCCTGGTACACCACCAACAGAGACTTCTGAGATGACCTGCTCTATACCGTCTCTGTGCCAAAGACAACTTGTTCTGGCCGTATCAATAGAAAGAGCTCTCCCAAGAGAGACACAAAAGAAATCAGACTTTGAAATTATTTTCACTACTGTAGTTAATACTAATGTGAGTAGTTCAGGTATATTATACATTAACATAAAAATTAAATACTGGTTTAAAAATCAGTTTGTATTCATCTAATGAACATACATATTTTAGTGATGAGAAAATACTTACATTAGAAAGAAAATGTAGCGTTATCGTAGCATAATTAACTCTATGGGGAAAAACCAGATTCTATTCTTTTAGAATCATAAAAAAGGTCAGTAACTCAAAAGTAGTAATAGTTTTTCCCTAAGTTCACTCTACCCCTAAAAGCTGAAATTTATATTCAGTTTCATAGAGCGACAAAGGATTTTTTTTTTTTTTTTTTTTTTTTGTGGTACGCAGGCCTCTCACTGCTGTGGCCTCTCCTGTTGCGGAGCACAGGCTCCGGACGCGCAGGCCCAGCAGCCATGGCTCACGGGCCCAGCCGCTCCACGGCATGTGGGATCTTCCCGGACCGGGGCACGAACCCGTGTCCCCTGCATCGGCAGGCAGACTCTCAACCACTGCGCCACCAGGGAAGCCCACGACAAAGGATTTTTCACATTCATGTTCTATAAATTCATTGTTTATAAATAAAATAACCTAATTCTATTAAAAATAAAGGAAAATTTTTTGCATAAGGGAAAAAGTTATTTCAACCAAATTTCTGATGTGTTATTGGTCCTACTCTAAATGGTTTCTAGATTTGACAACTGGAGATAAACTAACTACCACTAAACTTATTTCAAGATTTACTGAAGACAGATGAAAGAACTAGAAACTAAAACACCTGACTGAAGGCCAGAGACTGAATGCAGAGAGCATTCAGAGCAGCCTGGAAAGAATATCTGCGTGAGGGGCAGAGCAGCTCCACCTCCAAGTTGGCGACGGGTTTTTTCCTAATGTACACATGTGACTAGAGACCAAGTCATCACTTCCAGTATTGTGTTTATAATTGTTTGAAATGAAGGCACACTTTACTAGAGTTACTACATTACGCAATATGAAAGGGGAAAAGGGGAATTTGAGATTTACATAATTTAAATCTATGAAGATTTAATGAACAATGCACCATTTAATCACCAATTTAATGCTATATGGGTTTTTTTAAAAAAGGGCATAAACTATTCTGCCATGTGAAATAAAAATAAAGTCAGTTTCTGAAGTTTCTAAATTCGTAAAAATTTATTGCAGCTTAACATGACAAGGCACTCAATAATGTACTCAATCATGATTATTAAAGGCTGTTGGCAGAGAGACTGCTACTAACATAGTGGGTTTAAAAATAAGCAGATGAATGCTCCTCTTCTAATATACAACTTAGGATACAGTAGGCTCCAAAGGGTTATTTTCAAGTTACTCATAAACATACCAACTTCTAGAGTTTGCCTGGCATATAATATTCAATGTAAAGCAGGCCAATACGTTATTTACAGACTTGAAGAAAACCCCGAAAGCTTAGCAAAACAAATGTGCCCTCTTTCACCTCTTCAGCACCAGCTTAACGTATGTCAAGAAGCAGGATGCATTACACAAAAGCACAAGGCTAGGCTAGTTTTGAGACTAGCATTCCCACTTCCTCTATAAGGTTTGCAGGCCTGTATAGCACTGATATCTAGAGACAACTAAAAAATCATCCAACTCCAAATGCATCTTTCTGGCTTAAACCTAACTATATTTCAACTTACCAAATCCCTGTGCAACACCCAGTTAGCATGCAGGTAGTGAATCCCATCTAGGATCTGATACAATAGTGACTTCACCATTCCCCGAGGTAACTGTACTGGCTTCTTGTTTGCTTTAGACGCTCTGTGAAACTTGATTATATGCTGAAACAAAGAAAAATATCACCAGAAGCTTAAAAAAGGAAAGACAGTTTGATATATAATATTTTCCTAACAGAAAAACACTCAGGGATTTCCAAAGATTTGAAAATATAATTTCACGTTCTGCTGGATAACATAAATAACCTTAAATTTTCCAAATAACTAGAGCTAAAATGTCATTTCCTAAGCATATGATACGGTCTCAGAAAATAAATGATGACAACAGAGAAGTAATGTGATTTTATTTTTAAAGTATAATTAAAAATTACTTTCAGAGTTACTTGACCCCTGTTTATCTGGTGAAAATTTTCAAGAAAAGAGTATTTTTTATTCTGCAGTGATTAAATGAAAAAAAAAAAAGAACAGATAGAGTTCTGGTTGGTTGACATAGCATAGATGTGGTACCTATTTACAATACATGAGTTATAAAGAAAGCAAATGGGAAAATATTTCAATTAAGTACACCCAAGCACAAAGGAATAACACGTAAATGACCAATTCACACTGGACATAATTAGAAATATGAAAGCTTCTTCAGACGAGGAAAAAAAACAGCCTTGTAACATCCATCAAAGGTTTCTAGGTATCAATATAATGTTAGTGGACATCCGGTAAACACAATACCACTTTATAAACAGAAAAATCATTTTACAAATAAATGTACCTCAACAGAAACAAGATACAATGTTTCAAACTCTCGACAGGTTTCATTTTAATTAAAGTTCTCTTAAACTGCAAGAAAATCTACAAGTCAGCTGCAGCCAACTCTGCTGTGTGCACCACTGTGCACATGCCTGTGTCTAACATGCGCAAGAGCAGACTCCTGACCAGTATTTGTGAGGGAATATCAGGCGTATTCTTGAACTTAATAAAAATAATTAAAAGAGGAGTGAGATATTTAATATTATACATTAACCTTTTCATTTCTACTTTCTTATGATATAGAGGTAGAAAATGGGTAAGAAATAACTAATGACTAATGAGTGAAGGAGTTTTATCTTCCAAAGAAAAAATAAAAAGCAAAGGTTTATTTCAGAAGGTAAGGGGTATCAGTCAGTACATATGTAGTATGATTAATCTATGCTTTCGTAGCAGCATTACATTATGTTAACTTCCTTCTCAGTAATTTTTTTAAAGTATTTAAGAAAAGGCAAACAAAACAGAGCTACAATAACTCTTAATAATCTAGACTGTTTGTCACCTATCCTAAGAAATGATGTGACAATCAAGTCTGTTCACCTTAAGAAGAACCAGTGGCCCTCAGAGCTTAAAAAAAAAAAATTAAAATACATTAAAAAAATTAAAACCTGCCAGAGTAAGAATGAAAGGAACAAATATTTAGGGAGGTAAGATAACCAACTGATGCCATATACCACTTCTTTAGTTATACTCTCATTAGGGTATTACATATTACTTTGTAACCAATATTTTATAACTACAAAAAACTACAGTAAGAGAATTTTTTACCTTCATTTTTATTCCAGGGCAATATAACAAATGTGCACTATGTATACCATAAGGTTTCACCAACACCTAAGTGATTTCTTTAAATGATCTTTTTACTGCAACTGTTTTCTTACCCTCTGCTGCCTTACCCCATCTAATTCATTTCAATATCCAAATTAAAATAAGAAAATAAAATGGATAAAGAATAGGTTTTAATAAAATTGAATCACCATTTGGTTTTTATTAAAATGAGCACTTAAAGTACTTATTTGGCTTAAATGAGTATTAATAAGATGATGATAAAGCCAATGGTGACTATATGCACAACATTACATGCAGTATAATTTGTGAAAGCATAATTATACCTACATATAAAATTAAATATTACATACCAGTTTGTGAGAAACCATAGTGAATACAATGCGATCTCCTATGCTCAACTATGTTTTATTACAAATCACCTTTACAAACCAGCCTGGATATTTTCTCATAAATTTGGATTATATAATTTGATTTTGTGTTAGATTTCAGTATGATGAATGTTCAATTCAATACTGGCCACCCTGATGTAATGAATTTTTATTAACAGAATCCTAATTTGATTAGATCTCTTTTAAAAGAACAGAAGCCAACAAGAAAAAAATATTTACAACCAGTATGAACCCTGGACAATAGTTTCATAAAACAGAGAGAAAATTTCATGTGTCTATTTTCTGTTTGAAAACAGTTCTTTCCAGACAACTTACAAAAATAATTTGAATCAAACCACATTTAGTCATGGAAAACAGGAATCTACAAACAGTATGAAAACATTTTTTTCTAAATCTGAAAGCATATGACACCAAAATAAGTTTCAGTTTCTGAAGTCTGTTAAAGTTAAAATTATGTAAATGAGGATACTTCTGGAAATTAGCAAAAGAGTTTAAAACTATTTAACTATTTTCAGAAGGTGAATTTACTTTTAAACAGTTTTACTAGGATTTGTGCTAGTTTTATTTCAAAATTTTGTATTTGCATTTACGAACTACAGCTGAATGAAAGAATAAATTATTTTGAAGATTTTGAAATTGAGCCCGGATACTATAATCCCTTGCATGTTTTCTCTTTTATTTAGCTCAATAAATGCAGTCACGCTAACTTAGTAAATATAGATAGGATGCAAAACACAGTGAAATATTTAAAGACCTTATTACTTAGTAAATATCAGAAAAATATATCTCACAGTACTGAAGTAGTTGCTAATGAATTAACTTGACGTAATACTGGGTTTTGTTTACTTGTTTTGTTTTTTAAACTGAAATCTGTGTTAACATGTTCTTCACCCAAGACTGATCAGGATATAAGTTTTGTATGTTTCAAAATTATTTGGGCTATCCTATTATAGATTTTCATCTATATATATCATTAATCTTATCCCCAAGATGGCCTTTCAGGTTTTTTTTAAAAAATGTAGCTGTTATATTTAATAAAGGAGTAAATTTTATAGTTACTTAAGGCTTCTGTAAATCCTATTTTAAAAATAATCTGCTGAGGGCTTCCCTGGTGGCACAGTGGTTGAGAGTCCACCTGCCGATGCAGGGGACACGGGTTCGTGCCCCTGTCCGGGAAAATCCCACATGCCACGGAGCGGCTGGGCCCATGAGCCATGGCCGTTATGCCTGCGCGTGTGGAGCCTGTGCTCCGCAAAGGGAGAGGCCACAACAGTGAGAGGCCCACGTACCGCAAAAAAAAAAAAAAAATGTAAATCTCATACGAAGATGAGCTCCCAAAATTGTTTTCAGTCAGTCCCTCTTAATCCCCAACTGAAACCATGGCTCCATGTCCACCAACAATTCACCTTACCCAAAGGTCATGTTCAGCGTAGTCAAACAGAAGCCATACTTTCCTATCAGCATGAGACAGAAACACCTTCTGAAGAGAGATGACATTTGGATGCTTAAGCTCTCGAAGTAACTGCAAAACAAAGGCGATTCATTAAAAATCTTTGCCATAAAAATAGCATTAAAAACCCCATACCATTTGTAATTCAAAGGCAATACAAACCTAATGGCAATCAATCCTAAAATTCTAATAAGTACCCATACAATTTTGAGATGCCCATAAAAATGAGTAAAAATCAGTGGAGAAAAGATACTGAAAAGATATAACTGTGTAAATCTGTCTGTATGGTAGCTATTGTTTAGTTGGTTTCTTTTTTTGTTTTGTTTTAATGTTTTTATTATGGTAAAATATATACATAACATAAAAAATCACCATTTTAACCATTTTCAATTCAGAAGCATAAGTACACTCACAATGTTGTGCAACCGTCCCCACTATCCATTTTAGAACTGTTTCATTATCCTAAACAGAAACTCTGTACCCATTAAACAATAACCCCCCACTTTCCTCTCCCCCTCAGCCCCTGGTAACCTCTATTCTACTTTCTGTCTCTATGAATTTGCCTATTCTAGGTACCTTATATAAGTAGAATCATACAGTATTTGCCCTTTTGTGTCTGGTTTATTTCACTTAGCATAACGTCTTTAAGGTTTATCCATGTTGTTGCATGCATCAGAATTTCATAGCTTTTTAACGGCCAAATATTGGGTTGGCCAAAAAGTTCCTTCGGCTTTCAAGTATAAATTAAAGACACATTTTTCAATTTCACCAAGAACTTTACTGAACAACGTATTCACCGTTTTGCTCCACTACTTCTGCCATTTTTCAGGCAACTTCATAATTCCATCTTCCCAAAACTTTTTATCTTTTTGAGCAAAGAACTGTTCCAGGTACCTTTTACAGTCTTCCAGGGAATGGAAATTTTTTCCATTAAGAGAATTTTGTAAAGACCGAAATAAATGGAAATCCGAAGGTGTAACGTCTGGTGAATACAGCGGATGAATCAGAACTTCCCAGCTAAGCTGTAACAGTTTTTGCCTGGTCATCAAAGAAACATGTGGTTTTTGCGTTATCGTGATGGAAGATCATGCATTTTGTTGACTAATTCTGGAAGCTTTTCGTCAAGTGCTGCTTTCAGTTGGTCTAACTGGGAGCAGTACTTGTTGGAATTAATCGTTGGGTTTTCCAGAAGGAACTCATAATAGAGGACTACCTTGCAATCCCACCATATAAACAACCTTCTTTGGATGAAGACCAGCCTTTGGTGTGGTTGGTGATGGTTCATTTCGCTTGCCCCACGATCTCTTCCATTCCACATTACTGTACAGTATCCACTTTTTTTTTTTTTTTTTTGCAGTACGCGGGCCTCTCACTGCTGTGGCCCCTCCCGTTGTGGAGCACAGGCTCCAGACGTGCAGGCTCAGTGGCCGTGGCTCACGGGCCCAGCCGCTCCGCGGCACATGGGATCTTCCCGGACCGGGGCACGAACCCGTGTCCCCCGCATCGGCAGGCGGACTCTCAACCACTGCGCCACCAGGGAAGCCCCAGTATCCACTTTTAATCACCCGTCACCATTCGTTTTAAAAATGGAACGTTTTCACTACATGTGAGTAGAGAATCGTATGCAGAAATACCTTCAAGAAGGTTTTATTCTCTTTAACTTATGCGGAACCCAAACATCAAAGCGATTCACACAACCAAGCTGGTGCAAATGATTTTCAACGCTTGATTTGGATATTTTGAGTATGTCAGCTATCTCCCAAGTGATGTAACGTTGATTGTTCTCAATTAAGTTCTCGATTTGGCCGCTATCAACTTCAACTGGTCTACCCGACTGTGGAGCATTGTCCAGAAAGAAACCTCCAGCACAAAACTTCGCAAACCACTTTTGACACGCTCAATCAGTCACAGAACCTTCTCCATACACTGCACAAATCTCTTCTTCGTTTCAGTTGTGTTTTTACCTTTCTTGAAATGATAAAGCATAATGTGCCAAAAATGTTGCTTTTTTCTTCCATCTTCAATATTAAAAGGCTACACAAAAACTCACCAATTTTAATGTTTTTTTTTAAATGCACACTAATATGACAGCTGTCACAATACAATCTAACAAAATTGATTCTAATGAAGTTAAAGACAACTCAGTGTTACTAGAGCTGTCTTACGGGAAAACTGAACAAACTTTTAGGCCAACCCAATACATTCCATTCCATTTATATACCACATTTTGTTTATTCATTCATCAGCTAATGGACACTGGTTGTTTCCTCGTTTTGGCTACTGTGAATAATGCTGCTATGAACATTGGTGTACAGGTACCCGAGGCCCTGCTTTCAATTCTCTGGGTAAATACCTAGGAGTGGAATTGCTAGATCATATGATAATTCTATGTTTAACTTTTCGAGGAACCACCAAACTGGTTTTCACAGCAGTTCTACCATTTACATTCCCGTCAGCAATGCATGCGAATTCCAATTTCTCCACACCCTCACCAACTTTTATTTACCTTTTTAAATTTTCTTTTTGTAATAGTCACATCCTAATAGGTATGATGTGGTATCTTGCTGTGCTTTTGATATGCAATTCCCTAATGACTAATGATAAGCATCTTTTCATGTGCTTACAGGTATATCTTCTTTGGAGAAGTGTCTATTCAAGTCTCCTGCCTAATATCTAATATGCGGGCTCTAGAGTATAGGCTCAGTAGTTGTGGCTCATGGGCTTAGTTGCACGCGGCGTGTGGGATCTTCCCGGACCAGGGCTCAGACTGTGTGGATTCTTAACCACTGTGCCACCAGAGAAACCCTCTCTGCCTATTTTTGAATTGGGTTTTTTGTTGTTCCTATTGAGTTGTAATTCTTTACATAGTCTAGATATTAATCCCTTAGCAGATATATGATTTACAAATATTTTCTCCCATTCTACTAGTTGCCTATGTTTTGACATCACAAAACAATTAAACTTAAAACAAATCTGTAGCTTGTAATTATTTAAAAAAATTATCTACAGTCGTCCCTCAATATTTGAGGGGGACTGATTCCAGGATCACCCCTCAACCCCACCCTGCCCTAGGAGGGTACCAAAATCCCCCAATGCTCAAGTCCCTTATACTTTAAATCATCTTCAGATTACTTATAATATCTATTACAATGTAAATGCTATGTAATTAGTTGCTGGAGCATGGTAAATTCAAATTTTGCTTTTTGGAACGTTCTGGAAATCCCCCCCCCAATATTTCCTATCCATGGTTGGTTGAATCCATGGATGCAAAGGGACAACTGTAACAGCAACAATAGAAAATACAAAATTCATCGCCACCAAATATCAGATAAGAACTAAGATCTGTAACTCTGTGAGATACAGTACCTATTTTTTCTATAAATTACAAAGGAAAGTTGAATAAAATTTTGTAAACTTTTCACGAAATAATAAAGAGCTTATACAGACAGAAACTTGCAAGTAGAACACATTTGCATGGGTTTATTAACCTTTCTCATCTCCTAGAAAGACATTCTTCTATTTAAAATCTTTCATCTCCTTATTTTATCTCCATTTAATAACCCAAGTGGCACTAATGATCCGTAAGTTAAAAAGCATTCCCACCCCACCATGCAAAAACAAATACAACAGCAACAATGACAAGAAAAAACTTCTCATGAAGCCTGATATTCTGTCTCTATCAGTTAGAACTGACTTAGTGCCTTGCAAATGTGTTCCAAATACATGACAGACATGTAAGAAAGCCAAGGTTTTAGAACTTAGGACTTCAGTACCTTTTCTAAGAACACTCTTCACCAAAACAAGTATCAAGGTAAATGTAATGTTAACAATATATTAGGGGCTCTGAAATGAATTCAGCAAAGGAAAGACTATGAATGGACTATATATTAAGTCATTTATATTAATGATTACTCTCTGGAAAGTGATGGTTATTTTATTCAGGAGCAAGATTAAATTCAAGTTATATATTTCTGCTTTCAGAATATAATTTACAACTTATGAAACTCCAGAGATATACACAAGTTCTCAGAAACTTAAGGTCAATATCTAAAACTGACCATTTGCTAATTAATAAACAAGGCAAAGAATGTGATACGGGAAAGCCTGGACTTCAGGGTCGCCCAAGCTCAGCCAGCTGGCTGGAAGAGTGGACCTGGCCCTAAGTGCACGTCAGTTCTGGGTCAGGGTTTTCTCCATTACCTCACAACTGGAACACACTTCTCAGCTGGGCAGCTATTTCAAATCCTTTCTGGAAATCAGCAGGGTAGAAATTATAACAAACAAACTCCAAAGCTTTGGCAAAAGCTCTCTCCAATGATTAGAAACCTACATATAAAGCTATTCTTAGATGTCACCTCCATCTCACCTCCAAGATGAGGTTTAGCTCTTGTATTAAAAAGGAAACAGCAGCAACCATTTTATTAAGCTCTTCCTAGGCGCCAAGTATGGGGCTAAGCATACAACATGCGCCATCTCACTTAATCAGGAATTACCCTATGAAATATTTATACTCTTACTTTACAAAGAGGAAATGGTGGTGTAAGGGGATTAAATAATTTGCTCAAGGTCACATTCCTAGGTAGTGGCTAGAATCAGGATTCAAATGCTTTCAAAATTAATTAATTTCTAAAATACAGAGTAATTTGGTCTAACAACAACACGTCCCAAGACCTAACACCCAGGGGGAGTAATTCTTATCATCCAGAGACACAGATATTTTAAAAATATACTAGGTTATGAACTGGACAATGGTAGGCACTGTGTCTAGCTCAGCACCGTACTGCTAGTTTCTAGCACACTGCCTGGTACGTGCTCATTAAATACCTGGTAAAGACATGAATAACTGAGTTCACGAATAAAGAAAATACACCAACTAAAGGGCATCATACAACACACCCTTTGGCTTCTAAACTGTGGGCTAAGATCAATGCTTTCATCAAAAAATCAATCCACTTTTATTTTTAAAAAATCTGATTAGTCAAATATTAAGTCTTTGAGGGCAATGATTTTAATAGTAAGTGCTATTACTATGGTAGTAAGTAATGGTAAGTGTTATGGGCTGTCCTCCCAAAATTCTTGTGTTGAAGCCCTAACCCCCGGAACTTCAGAATGATTCTATTTGGAGATAAGGCCTTTAAAGAGGCAATTAAGTTAAAAACAGGTCAGTAGGATGAGCCCTAATCCAATCTGAATGGTGCGCTTACAAGAAAAGGAGATTAGACGCACAGAGAGATGACCACATGAAGAGGCCACAAGAGGGTGGCCACTTGCAAATCAAGGAGAGAGGCCTCACAAGAAACTACTCTGCAGGCACCCTGATCTTGGATCAACAGCCTCCAACAGTAAGAAAATAAGTTCCTGTTGTTTAAGCCACCCAGTCTGCAGTATTTTGTTATGGCAGCCTTGGCAAACTAGTACAGTAAATACCTATTACTACTGAGTAAGTACAACACGCTATGCTGGGAGATGGGTCTCTGCGGGATTGGAGATGGAGCTGAGAGTCTCAGTGGCGAAATGCCTCTAAGTAAATATTTACACTGAAGCACTTCCAAAAGACCAGGAAGCTGGGCTACATTTAGCAGAGCTAATGCCTGCCACATGCCAGGCCCTGCGGCAGATGCTGCACTAGGTGCCGGGATATAAAACGTGCTGAGACCTTCCGCTGAAGTCCTCTGGCAGCAGACAAGTTCAAGTGAGCAGGCAGTTCGCGTGCTGTGGCTGCAGCAGTGCTAACTGGCATTGACTGAGGAACTAACGTGCACCCAGAGTTTACTGTGTCCCAGAAGTGACCTACGCTCCTCACACACTAAAACCCTATGAGATAACTATTATTCTCATTTTACAAAGAGGAAACTACAACACGGGGAAATTACATCACCTGCTTTGGGTCCTACAAGCCAGTTGAGTGGTAAAGCCAGAATGGGAGCTCAGGTAACCCGGAAAGGGTCTTAAGTGCTCCATGGAACCCCGTGAGGCGGGTGCTCCGACACTGGGGGTGGCGAGCAGTTTTCATACCTGATGGGCTTCAGCACCCCACACAGAGCCCATGGGCTGCAGATGCCTCTTCTTGGCACTGTATAAGATGTTCTTGCCTTTTTGAAAATTTTATGTCCAAAAATGTTTAACGGAAAAAGGTTTAAATAAATTTATACAATGGTTTCATCACAGAAACCACCTAAGTTTTCCTAATTCTACTGGGAATAAAATCTTATAATTTCCTGAGTACTAAGATCACTGGTAAAAATACAAATGTTTTAAAACATCATTCGTCATAAACTTAATTCATTCTAATTAATGCCACACAATATCACCCTTAATCTGAACTCTAAAAGTACAAATAAAAAATAAATAGCATTTAAAACTATCTTGTCAATAAATACCACTTACATGGTGAGTGAGAAATAGGTAAGAAAACCTCTAATATTCTCAAAATAACATTGATTTCTAATATTAAAATTTTACAATATAGCAAAAATAATAAATTCTAAATGTATGCCCTAAGTATGAGAGTTGAGTTGAAATTACTATAAAAGCATCAGTAAAATTATTCCAAAATTATTTGTTTTTTTTTAAGCTGTGGAAACTTTTCTTCAATTGAATTCTTGCAAATTAATTAAAGAAAAATTTAAAAAACCTGAGGTGCCTAGGTTAAAGCAGATGTGAGCTTTAACAGCAGCTGAACTACAAGGCAGCCCCTTGGTACACCGAGAGCCCACTGAAGAGTTCTGAACACCACTAAGCTAAAGGGATCATGACTCACAGGAAGCTCTGGAAATACAGAGCAGGCCTCTTAGAATACAGTGAGGATGAAGACATGCAAAGCTCTTCACTTCAGTAGAAAGTCTCGGAGTTCTTTCCTTCTTCCCTCCCTTTTACAATTATTTACTAAACAAAAGACTATGCGTGAGAGCTAGCACACACTGGTGAAGAAATGCATTCCAGTCAGGCAGAGGTAGGACCACAAACAGAAAATAAGTTAACAAAAAATAAAAAGAAACTCCTTGTAATTATAATTTGTAATAAATGCTATGAAAGGAACAAACTGGGTGTAGATCGTAAGAGAATAATGGAGGTGACTGGTGGGGAAACCAGACTTCTCAGACAATGGACTTCCATAATAAATGTGAGGTCTGAGAAGACTTGTCAGACAGATGGGATCCTTTTTCCTTTTGAATTTTTATTATAGAAAAATTTTCAAAAGTAAATAGAATAGTAAAATAGAACCACCCCCATGTATCATCATCCACTCACAGCCTCTCTCATTTTATCGATATTCATATCCGCTCCTCCCACCCCACCCTGAATTATTTTGAAGTGAATCTCAGACATATGATTTCATCTATAAATATTTCAGTATATATTGCTAAAATATAGTCTCTTTTCTCTGACTGCAACAGAAAAAAATTAGTAGTTGACAACAATAAATTATCTGGAAAGCCTCACATATTTAAAAATTAAACAATATATTTCTAAATAATCCATGAATAAAAGAAAAAAATACAAAGAAAATGGAAATTATTTTGTACTAAATGATAATAATAATACAATGTGACAAAATTTGTGGAATGCAAGTAAAACACTACTTGGAGGCAAATTTATAGTTTTAATTGCTTATATTAGAAAAGAACTGTTTTTAAAAATCAATGACCTAACGGTCCACCTTAAGAAGATAAAAAAGAGGGACTTCCCTGGTGGTCCAGCGGGTAAGAATCCACGCTACCAATGCAGGGGGCCTGGGTTCGATCCCTGGCCAGGGAACTAGATCCCACATTCATGCCGCAACTAAGAGTCCATGCCACATCTGAGAAGTACGCATGCCACAACTAAGAAGTCCGCATGCCGCAACTAAGAGTCTGCATGCCGCAGCTAAGCATGCCACAGCGAAGATCCCACGTGCCGCCACTAAGACCTGGTGCAGTCTAAATAAATAAATAAATATTTTAAAAAAGAAGAAGAAGATAAAAAAGAAATGCATGCTAAAAGTAAGTAGAAGAAATAATAAAGATAAGAGCAAAAATCAATGGTATAGACAGAGAACACAAGTCCACAATGAAACAGGGACACCACTATAGGAGCCACATTTGTGAAAAGATAATAAGAATATTATTAGCAACTTTGTGCCAATAAATTCAGTAACAAACAAAATGAACAAATTACATAA
This sequence comes from Globicephala melas, assembly GCF_963455315.2. Classification (NCBI taxonomy): domain Eukaryota; kingdom Metazoa; phylum Chordata; class Mammalia; order Artiodactyla; family Delphinidae; genus Globicephala; species Globicephala melas. The sequence goes on along the minus strand of NC_083331.1, from coordinate 4,043,667 downwards.
AAAATAGGACTTATCATACACAAGACCAAATATTAAATGTGAAGAGCTCTATATCTATTAGGGAAATAATATTGGTCGGTGAATTCTGTCCAACATTCAAGGAAGAATAACTGCAGCCATACAGAAACTCTGTCAGAATGCAGAGGATGAAGAAAGGCTGCCTAACTTGTTCCGTGAGGACAGCACAACTTCGATACCAAAGACAAAAACATTACAAGCACGATAATCACAGGCTAACGTTCTTCAAAAGACCTAAAACTCCTCAGCAACACATTAGTAAATCAAATCAAGTGATATATAACCAAGCAGGGTTATTTTTGCAAAATATATATTATATATATAGGGTTATTTTTGCAAAATTATTGCAAAACTGCAAAACTGGGTAAATGTTAGAAAATTAATCAATGTAGTCTACCAATATAACAGAATAAGAGAAGAACTATATAGTCATTTCAGGACATGTAGAAAAAAAGCATTTGATAAAATTCATTACCATTTACAAAAAATAGAAGGGAACTTCCTAAGCCTGACTGATGGTATCTATAAAAAACTTATAGCTAGCATTTAACTTGATGGTGAAACACTGAAAACACTTTCCCCCAAGACTGGGAACAAGTAAGATGCCTGCTCTCACCACCATTCAACATCTTCTGAGAGGCTCTAGCCAATGCAAAAGAAAAAAATCAAAAGCATAAAGAGAGAAAGAAGTAAGACTATTCCTATTCATAGATGACACAATTACTTATGTAGAAAATCCCAAAGACATCACCAAACCTACCAGTGAATTTAGAAATATAATGTATATATTTTTAAAAAATCAATTCTGAATACAGAAGCAAATACAGAAGCAAACAAGTGGAAAACAAAATTTTAAAAATAATCCCATGTATAATAATGTCAGAAAACATAAAATCCTTAGGAATGAATTTAACAAGTGTGTAAAGCCTCCACACTAAAAAACTATAAACATTGTTGGGAGAAATTTTTTAAAAGCCTTAAAAAATGGAAAAGTATGTCTTTCTAAGCCATGAAAGAAACACATACTTTCATGGCTTAGAAGTTTCAATATTATTAAGATTCAATTCTCCCTGAATTGATGCAAACCATAATGTTAGCAGGCATTTTTTAGAAATAAAAATTACTAGCCAATTCAACAATGTACATGCTAATGCAAAGGACCTAAAATAGCCCAAACAATCCTGCAACAAAAAATAAAGCTGGTGGCATTATACCACTTCACTTCAAGTCTTGCTGTATGTAAAGTAGAGTTATCTGGTATTGGCTGAGGATAGACAAAGTGATCAATGGAACAGAATAGAGCCCAGAAATAGTCCAACACTTACAGTCATTTAATTGTTTACAAAGATGCCAAAGGAATTCAATGGGAAAGAATCTTTTCAAAAAATGATGCTACAATTGTACATTCACATGGGGTGAGGGGAGGAGATGCTCAAACATTACATCAGACTACAAACAGAAATGAAGTGAACAGATCATAGACTTAGAAGTAAAGCTAAAATTGTAAGGCTTTAGAAGAAAACAAAGGGAAACATCTTCACAATTAGTGAGTAGATAAAGATTTCTTCAGCCAGACACAGAAAACAACAGTCATAAAAGGAAAACACTAGTAAATGAGACTTCATCAAAATTAAAAATTTCTGCTCACCTTAGGTTGAAGAACCACAATCAAGTACGTTAAAAATAAGCTTTCATACTCCTTATTGTGCTTAACTGCATTTACAGTTATCAAAATAGATAAAAAGCTAAGAATGTCTGTTCCTGAAATGAATGGAGTTTTGTTTGATGTTAAAACTTTTTGCTGAAGAATAATAAAGACAGAGGAAAGCACATGAACAGCTCAGTGAGTTTTCACATGTGAAACCCACATGACCAGACCCAAAGCAAAACCAAGAAACAGAATAGCACCCTGAAAGCTCCCTCTTGTCTCCCCTCTGGTTCCTCCCTGCCCCTCTAAAGGTCATCCCTATCATGATGCCCAACATCACTGACCATAGTTCAACAGATTTTAATTCTTTAAAAGCGACTGCAGAACTGACAGTTAATGTACAGATATCTTGCCTCAAGATACAAGAGTATAAGAATTTTATCAATGAAATGAAATATAATTTCCAATACAGCATACCTTTCGTGAAGAATGCCCTCCATCTCATTCCTATTCTTCCCTCATCGAGGTAATTCTTACGTGTCCTCCAAAATCTGAAACCTTCCTTGATTCTCTAGTTTAGATACATATACCCTTTTCCCATTCTCTATTCCCTGCTACCACAGTGCTCGGCACACCATTCCTATTATTAGAAGAATTATAAGCCTTTCCTCATCAGTGTGCAAACGCTTAAGGCCAGGGATCCTGACTTGCTCTACGTGTTCTATGTTTACTTCTTCTTGGTCTAGTTCCTGTCAACATGATACACAATAAATGACTCTTAGTTGAAAACCCAGTGGTATAGAATCTGTTAAAAGAGTAATATTATTTAAATTAATACCTCCAGGTCGCAACAGCCTATATCTGTGTAGACAGAGGGCTGAAAGCAATAGAAGTAAAGATTATTACAATATATATTCTAGAATATTCTGATTAAAGACAGAAAAGACAAGTTTGGACCCATAGTTTCACAATAGTAAAAGCTGAAGTAAAGTCTCAGAGAATACTCACTTTAAATGTAAGAATAATTATTTAATAATGCATTAACATGAAGAATATTTTCCTTCAGAATCAAATTGAGATTCTAATTACCATATGGCAATGGTATGCCTCCAAAAAGGGGGGGTATATAATTTTACTTATTCAAATGAACAGACAGATACAATGAAAATCAAATAATCTCATTTTAAGTTCATAAGTAACGACATTAATCTCATCTTATTAAAATAGAAATATTAATTTTATATGAATTAACATATAACATAATAAACAATTTTATTGCACTCAATGAAATAATAATAACTGGATCCTTAACTATTTAGTGACATTTTTTGGAAAAATATATAGTTACATAAACAACTGAGATTTACTTAACCCCAAATACGTGAATTTACATAGAAATTTTTACTAGAACTACATGCCACCTTTACTTCTCTTTAAAAAACAAATATATTTTGCTATAGATAGTAGATATGAAAAATATTTCTCAACTTTCAATTAATGTGTGTATGTGACAAATACAATTCAGAGACCTATATAGATGACACCCATAAATCAGCTGACAGTAACGATGATAAAAAGAGCTTCACTTACTGCTATTTCTCTACATGCCGACATAGAGATCCCGGTTCCTTCTATTTGTTTTAAAGCATAGTCTTTATCATCTTTCCTGTAAAAACAAAGTTATTTTAATATACAGATAAATCTAAATGTATGTGCATTTTTAATAAAATAAAAAATAAATATAAATCACATACACTTCGACACCTTTCACATATAATCACATAATTTCATATGGGAGAAACTTCAGGTAATCTATTCCAATCCCATTACTTGATGAGGAAAGTTAGATTCCAAGGAATAAAAAGACTTGTCCAAGGCTCTATGGTTATTTGCAGAAGAGAAAGATTCAGAAATGAAGCTCCTGACTTCCAATAATAGGTTCTTTCTGCTCTAATATGTATACACTTCCTGTGTGTGTGTGTGTGTGTGTGTGCGCGCGCGCGCGTGTGTGCGTGCATATATAAAACACGGTCTCTTAAAGCCCATTTGGATATTGGGGTGTCAAAAAAATTAAGAAATGAATGCATCATTCATAAAGTACAAAATGGTTATAATTTAAAACATGTTATATAGTTCATATCCCCAAATACCTTCAAAGGGATTCACTCGACATATGTTTACTGAGCACTTACTGTGTCTCCAGAACTGTGCTAAGTCCTGGGGATACAAGGGAATTCCTTCCTTTATGGAGCTTTCTGTGGCTACTGGCGGTGAGAGATAACTAACCCACCACAAGACAATATGATAATGCTGTGACAGAGCAAGTACGAACCGCAGAGCTACCCAAAAGTCACTCTTTTGCCTGGAGACCCAGGCAAAGCCTTCTCAGAGGAAATTCCATCTCACTGAGGCCCAAATGGCAGTCCTCAGACTTTCTGGACTCAGGACCCTTTTACTCTCTTAGATGTCTCTGAGGACCCTGAAGAGGTTCTGTTTGTTCTATCAATATTAACCCTCTTAGAATTGAAAAATGGGAACTCTTAAAAAACACAACCTACGAAAGCACATATCCATTATCCACCAGAGCAATGGCATCATCACGTGTCACGTCACCTTTGAGAAAAACCCACTGTACACTCGTGAGAATCAGCATGAAGAAAGGCATATAACATAGCACTGTTATGAAAACAGTGTTGACCTTGCCGACCCTCTGAAAGGATTTTGAGGACACCTAGAGCTTCTCAGATCGCACTTTGAAAACTGTGCTCTGTGTGTGTGTGTGTGTGTGTGTGTGTGTGTGTGTGTGTGTGTGTTAAGAGGGGAACAAAGTGTGAGGGCACATGAGGTGAGGGAAAAGCACTTGAAGAACATACATTAAACAACGGGAGATGAGGATGGGGATACAGTTAGGAACCAGATCATAAAAGTCTTTTTATACTCCAAGAACAAGAGGAGACGCTCTGTTAACAATTTTTAAACAGGAGAATATCAATCCTCCTCTGCTTTGGCGGCCTTTTAAATGTTGGGGGGCAGTAAATAAAGACAGGAAACCGAGAGACCAGCCAAGTCCACAGTGTCCAAACTACTCAGGTGGGAGATGATGCTGGCTGCTGCCAAGGGGACAGACTGGAGCGACGGAAGGCAGACCAGCAGCACAAAGGACAGAACCCTGGGAATGAGGAAGGAGATGGGGTCAGACATAATGACTCCTGCCCCAGGGAACAGGCCAACACAACATCATCCCCCGGAACAGGAAACACAGCAGGAGGAAAAGGTCCAAGGGAACAGGAGGATGATGGCTCCACTGTGCGCAGGCTGAGTCTGGTACCTGTGAGACACCTACGTGGGGATGGCAAGCTGAATGAGCACGTCTAAAGCTCAAGAGAAAGCTGAAGATGTCAGCATATGCACACTGTCAACCAACCCAGGAGAGTACATGAGGCGAGACCAAAGAGCAGGACTGGTAAGAAAAGGATTTTCCAAAAAGGGCAGAACAGTAAACAGTATCCAAAGTCGCCGAGAAGTCTAGTGAGGTGAGGAGCGAGCAGTGTCCACTGAATTTAGCAACGATCAAGTCACCAGGGGACACTGGACTAGGCAAAAATAGTCGCAGTGACGTCTGGCAGATACTGCAGAAGGCTGGGGAATGAAGGGGGCATAAGTTAACTGAGACAATAAAAGTAGGTAATTCTTTGAAGGTGATAAAATAAGGCAGCAGCTGGAGGAATGCACAAGGTTAAAGAATTTTTTTTAAGATGTAAGAGGCTTGATTATGTTAAGTACTGAAAGGAAGAACCCAGAGAGAAGGAGATGAGAGGGAGAAGAGCAAAGACTGAAATGCTGGGGAGAGATTAGATTCAGAGCGAGAAGGAGAAATGTGTCTTCCACTGTTAACAGGAAGACAAAGGAGGGAGGAAAGGATAGATACCGGTGCAAAGAAGTTGGTTCAGAGGCAAAAAGTCAGGGGAGTTCTCATTTTGATGGCTTTCATTATTTTTCTGATGTTGGAAATGAGGTCAAATACTAAAAGTAAGGGGGCTTCCCTGGTGGCGCAGTGGTTGAGAGTCCGCCTGCTGATGCAGGGGATACGGGTTCGTGCCCCGGTCCAGGAGGATCCCACATGCTGCGAAGCGGCTGGGCCCGTGAGCCACGGCCGCTGAGCCTGCACATCCGGAGCCTGTGCTCCGCAACGGGAGAGACCACAACAGTGAGAGGCCCGCGTACTGCAAAAAAAAAAAAAAAAAAAAAAAAACTAAAAGTAAGGGCAGAGTGATAGAGCCGGAGTTAAGGTTTGACTGAACAGATGAGTAACTCCTTATAAAATCAGTAAGTTTAATACTTTATCATTTTAAGTTATCCATAAAGTTTATGTAACTTTATCTTTCCTTTTATAACATATTTACACCACATCCTTAGTTGTAAAAACAAATCACAATTACATTATTTTTCTGAAAAAAGATTTGTTTTACGACAATCAGATTTACAAGTACTTTCCTGTAAAGCACCATGGGCACACATTATGTTAAAAATACACTAAGAATATCTGTACTTAATGTTCACCAAGTCTGAATGATTTCTGAAAGAATTAAAGGAGACATTAAAGAGGGTGACACAAAACTAAAATGAAATTGGGATCAGAATAAATCTGTTAGAGATTAGACAGTTCATGTGCATGGTACTGATTTAACCAGATGGTCAACCCAGGAGTGTAACAGGTTCTGTTATATCTACTGTTGAGGATAACTTCCTAGACTTGAGCCTTCTAAGGAAAGAGAGAGAGAACGGTGGGGAAGGAAATAAATTAAACCAGAGACTAACTCACCTCCTTGACAACACCCCCTGGACTTTCTCTTTGTTAAAGACAGCCATGTGAAAATGTCTTCAAAATGAGCTAAAAAATTCTAATCTGCAATCAGTTCTCTCCCCCATCCCAAGTAGTTAATGTTTTATATTTTATAAAAGTAAGTTATCAGAAAGAAAGGTAAAATGGGAGAACAAAAAAACTTTGAAAAGATGTGATTATCAAAAATGCAACTGCCTCTTAAAAATCACCTAATAATAATTACCATCATAACATAATAGTGCTTTGTGGTTTACAGAGCACACTTATCTCTCTAGCCATGCACACAACACTTTTTTGTAAAAAGGCACCCTGGAGAGGAAAAAGATTCGTTCCCTACGTTCAGTCATGATCCAGTCGAAGTAGTCAGATTGTATCAGTGATAACTGCAGTACAGTGCTCTATATAATAGTACCATAAACAGAGGGAATGATCAACTAACTATACCTTGAAGGGTTGAAGGAAGATGAAAGAAAGCTTCAGAAAGAGTCTACTTAAGCAGAGATTCTTAAGACTTAAGAAGTTTGTCAGGAAAGGAAGGAGGGGCTGGGAAAAGAAATCAGTAGTTATATGAGGCATCCCAGGGAGTGGGAAAAGCATGTATAAAAATACAGAAGCACAGACAGGATCTGGCATGCTCAGAGAACAGCAAAGACCGGCAGCAGCTTAAAATCATGGAAACACATGGACAGCCCTGAGGTTTGCCTACCTTAGAAACAGACAGAGGTAGGGTGGGAGGGGGACTTTCATGCCAGCTCTCTCCAAAGGGTGCAGAATATGTATACTTCACTTCAAGGAGTGTACAAAACAAATGAGTATGACAAGAAAACATCACATTTAAAAATAAATAAACAAAGTTGAGAGAAAGTGTGTCATGTGAGAAGACCAAAAAGAAGAGAGCACAGCCATGATGAACACTTGCCTTTAACAGATGGGAGGGGAAGTCAAAAATATAAAATGGCTATAAAGGAGTGGTTAAAAAAAAATGAGTAGTGTTTTGGTAAAATAGAGTACTGAACACATATCAAATTTCACTCCCCTCCTAACACCCTACTAAGACTATGGCAAAGAAAAAATTTTAAAGACATAAACCCATAAGGATGAAAAATGAGAGAGAAGATAGCATAAAAATTTGGAAACTAGAATGTAAGTGGACAAACAGTAGAACAGTAGCTGATGACAAGGATCCAAGAAAACCAAATAAGAAGCTGATAGCAAAGAAAGCTGAGAACCAATTAGATTTGCAGAGCCAAATCCTCCAAAGCAGAGACTTGAGAGGACAAGATCCATCTGGAAGCAGAACTGGCTGGGTAGAAGATAAACTGAAGAGAGAGCCTAGAAAACAGAGCAATAAAACAAAGTTAGAGAAATGTGAAATAAAAATAGGGGAACTAGAGAACCAGTCCATGAAATCCAACACACAAATAATTAGGAGTTTCAGAAAAAAAGAACAGAGAAAAGAGAGGAAGAAAACTTACAAAGTAATTCAAGGAAACTCCCCAAACTGAAGGACAGGATTTGTAAACCTGGAAGGGTTCAGTGAGTTCCTACCACAAATGAATTAAAACAGATGCACATCAAGACAATATTTAGGCATTTCAGAAAAGTGGAGACAAGCAGTAGATTTTACAAGCTTCCAGTGAAGATGGGTAACGGCCACTTAAAAAGGGTCAATATTATTCAGCCACGAGAAAGAAGGAAATCCTGCCATTTGTGGTAACATGGATCATGGGTAGACCTTGAAGGCATTATGCTAGGTGAGACAAGTCAGACAGACAAGGACAAATACTGCATGCATATCACTTATATGTGCAGTCTCTCGTAAATACAGAAAGTAGAATAGTGGTTACCAGGGGCTGGGGGCTAGGGGACTGAGGAGATGTTGTTTAAGAGTAAAACTTGCAATAAGAAGATAAAAAATCCTGGAGCTCTAATCCCGGAGATCTACTGCACAGCACAGTGATTATATACAACAATACCGTATTACAAACTTCAAAGTTGCTAAGAGACTATATCTTAATTATTTCCATCACAGAAAAGAAATGATAATTATGTGACATAATAATTCTGGTTAACAAAATAATTTTCCAGAACTGTTCAACCTTATCACTGATGTAAACAACTATCTTCCCTTGCCAGACACTTAATCAGCTCTACATGCGCTCGGATTAGGTGTTTGGCTATTTTTGAAGCATCATTAGGGAAAGACTGTACTTGAACCCCCATGGAAATGACCTTGCCATATTCTGCAGTAAAACTCCTTGGATCCATAGCTCTCAATTACAACAACACAACACTTCCTCAAGTTACTGGAAGACTGTCCAGCCAGAGACCCCAAATTGAGGATTGCTAAGAATCGTCCAGAAGATGGTCTTAGAATGAGAAAGCTTATACCCAAGACCTTTGGATCAAGCAGCATGAGAGAGAGAGCTTCCACCCCCAGGGCTTATGGAACAAAATCTAAATGGCCAGAACCAAAGACAGTCAGGCTTTAATCTGCATGCTTTCCCCACCTTCCCGCACCGCCAGCTCTTCCCTTCCTCTCTGCTGCTTTAAATTTCTGAATTTTTAACAGATACTTGTTATCTCTAACAATGATATCTATAATATTGCTCTTTGCATCCCCAGTCACTCCTTGTATGAGTCTCATACCTGGCTGCAATTTGCTCAGGATTTCACTAAAATATGCAAACAAGCCAACTGTTGAGATTGTAGCCACTTTCTTTTGGGTGCAACTCAGCTCACTCTAGTTCTTGGGCAATTACACTCAACTACTAAGCAACTCTTTCTTTTGTTTTGTTTTGTTTTTTATTTCTTTTTGGCTGCACTGGGTCTTTGTTGCTGCTCGCAGGCTTTCTCTAGCTGTGGCGAGCAGGGGCTACTCTTCGGCACGCGGGCTCTAGGTGCATGGGCTTCAGTAGTTGTGACGCGCAGGCTTCAGTAGTGTGGCTTGAAGGCTCTAGAGCGCAGGCTCAGTAGTTGTGGTGCACGGGCTTAGCTGTTCCGCAGCATGTGGGATCTTCCCAGACCGGGGCTTGAACCCACGTCCCCTGCATTGGCAGGCAGATTCTTAACCACTGCACCACCAGGGAAGTCCATAAAATGGTAAACTAAAATAGTAAATAAGACAGACAGCCCCTCTGATGTCAAACCTAGGAAAGTTTCTGTCTACACCAAAACCACACTTGGGACCTTGGCTCTTGGCTTAGAAGTAGACTACAAACTGTCCGTAATCTCTCAGCATTTGTCAGTGTTCTAGAGTTCAAATGTGATCTCCAGAGTCTTATATGTGCACAGCCATTTTTGCTTTGCATGATTCAATAACTGACCCCACAACAACAAAAAGTAGTCACAAAGAACTGACTGCAGTCCAACAGTAGATGAGACTCTCTGAAGTCTCCTGATCAACAGAATTCCAGCACAGAGAAGATCTGGATTTCACAGAACAATATCCTCAATGGCTGAATCTGGCCAAAAAGAGGGACTAAGAAAGTGAAAATAAACCCCACTGAAAATCAGATTGTGATATCCCTAACAGATTAGCAGCAAGGCCTCTGTAGAAAAGGCAAACAGGAAATAAAGTTTTGCCCAAGGCCACACCAGAATGGCAAAATGACTAAAATGGCCCTTTTTTGAGTGATTACTGCTCTCTTACCAATGAGTCCCCAGCTCTGCTTCATTCCGCCTACCTCTGAACAGAATACTCAGATACCCAATTACCAAACTGACCCCACCTCACAACAGTATCCAATGCAGAGCTGGTCTACTTCCCAATCTCTCCTTAGAATCATTCAGCCCAAACCTACCGACGAAGCCCCACTTGCTCTGGTTCCCAGGTTGTGCACTTGCCCTTGCTGCAGCAGGCAAGTAAACTTTCCTACAGGTGCATTCGGTGGCCTGTAACATTCATGATGCCCAATTACCTTACATGAAGTCACAATGCATTAAAGCAAATTGAAACACCAGTCCCTTTAATTTACATCGGGTCAGCTCTTAGAGAACACATTCTAACTAGCCATGCTATACTTTGCTTAAAATTCCTTGTCGTAGTTAACATGTTTTGCTCTTTTGATCATTCTGACAAATGAAATCCACAAGTTAACTTGCTGGTTAATGACATAAGCTTATTTAAAAGATTATTAGACCTACTAATTCTTGATTTGGGGGCATTCCTGTGCTCGGCACAGCTATAGTACCTGAGATACACCAGTGAGCAAGATAGACCCAACAGGAGGTACTTTCAAGTCTCTTGGCAACTCCAGAGGCCAAACTCCAAGAAGTTACAAAGCTTCTTGTAAACCTAGCTATGAATCTCTCTCCTCTGCATTATCTTGTGGGATTTAAGCTCAATTTGTTAGCTCTCATACTTCAAACACATCTTTACCTTGTTTGGAAAAAAAGCTATGCAGAGCTTAAAAAGTATTTCTAACCTTGGAAACTGGAAAGAAACTCCTGGTCCTTTCTGTCTGTTTAGTTACAAGATTACAGTAACATGATCAGATATCACTAAATGTAGGGGGTTTCCATCAAAGACAACTACCAACCTATCTTTCTTAGATCACCTTCCCAGTGTCATTTTTCTGAACATAACTCTACAAAGAGTAAAGTTATATAATCAGGCATCCTGACTTCAAGAACTATATTTTGACACTGGTCATATAATCATTCTTTTTCTCCTTAATATTCGTGCTAGAAGAAATGAGCAACAATGAAAACAGAAATTAATGTGTAATATTTTCCTCCCTAATAACTGGTCTTCCCTGCTATTTCGCATATCTGCCTAATTTATTTCTACTTGGCCCCAAACATTTTCTTCTTAAAAGTAGCATTACATCGGGCATGTGAATACACCTGAATATTTCTTAAATATTAACGTGTTGTACTCCAAGTATTATTGTGAATAAGTACTCAAGATTGATGTGCTATTAAGGTACCCTATAAATGTTTTTCCCTTAATCTACCTTTTAAATTCATAAGAATGGGAGCCTATTATAATGGAAGAAGAGAATGGGACAGAGATGAGAGGATGAAAAATAAAGAAAAACGTAGGGCCTTGTACAGACTGACAATGCCAGGATGCCATGTATCGAGCAGTATTTTCAACTCAATTCCATGTACAAAAAACAGCAAAAACAATCAGTTAAATGGAACTATCACTACTCAAGTACAAAAATAAAACTTCCTAAAATTACGGGGGAAAAATTATGGTGGGAGGAGAGTTAAATTTGGCAAATGCCAAAGATATGTAAAATTTATGAAAATTTCAACAGAATTACATAGATATTTGACAATGTTAAACACAATAAAATTAAGATCTGATTAGATTAGACTTAAAAATCACACAACATCAGCACACACTAGTAGGATCAAGATTGGAGGCAAGCACATAGCACAGGGAGATCAGCTAGGTGGTTTGTGACCACCTAGAAGGGTGGAATAGGGAGGGTGGGAGGGAGACGCAAGAGGGAGGAGATATGGGAATATATGTATATGTATAGCTGATTCACTTTGTTATAAAGCAGAAACTAACACACCATTGTAAAGCAATTATACTCCAATAAAGGTGTTAAAAAAAGAAAAAAAAGTTGAATCACTATGTTATACGCCTGAAACTAACATAATATTGTATATCAACTATATTTCAATTTTTTATAAAGTGTATTAAATCCATGCAGTTATACTTTATATTTGTTGAATACCATAATGAATAAGAATTGTCAACCTCAATCAGAATTAATCTCAAAATCTAAAAAAAAAAAGATTGGATGCAAGAATGTTAATTAGGAAGCTATTGTCAATAATCCAAAAATCAAATAACAAGTACCCAAACTATAAATTTTGCTATTTTCAATACATAAGTGAACAGCAGTGGAATTAAAGAGTGATAAACTCAAGCCGGCTGCCTAAGAACAATCCCAGATACAGGTGCTGGGCTTCACAGGAAAGAAGAAACCTGTCTCTTTCTCCCGTTTCCTTCCAGCCCTGCCCCACCTCAATCACACATAAGGTAAAATTGGCCAGGGACTCACTGTAATTAGCTAAGGATGTAACATCTCACCAGAAACGAGATGGCTGCACAGAATAAGAAAAGATGCAGTATATCTCCAAGTGGGCAGGGCTGGGGGGGCACTAGCTGCCGGCCGGGGTCGGGTCAGATTGGAGAAGCTTACGTCTTGCAGCAATATCAATAGTAATCTTTTGTATTTGGCACTTTCATACCATTCTGCAAAAAATCACTCTACTAGTAGATTTATAAGCCCTGTGTTCTCCTAATTCTGGGAGCAAGGTCACCTGCGGGGAGGAAGCAGAGACATTTCCCAGGAGTGGGAAGCATACCTCTGCCCTCAACTTCCCCAAATACCAGAAAGCCTATTTCTCCACAAGTGTATATTCAACAAATGTGACTTCCAGACAGGGAGACAAAGAGTGGGACTCCCAGGAGATGATGACAATGCGTAACAAGCACTTTCCACATACCAAGTACTACACTAAGCACTTAAGATAAACACATGTTAAAGTCCATGCCTCACATGATCTGGAACAATTTACATAAAATGTGTTTTGCGTGTATGTAGTTATGTATAGAGAGGATGCATACATGCTTTCTGTATAAATATTTATGCACGTACATAAATATATTTAAAATACATGTGTAAATGTGTGTACATGTATACATATATAGTGTATACATATATACATGTATACTTACCCATATATACAGAGAGATATATACAGATATACATCCCAATATACATGTGTGTATATGTATACACAGAGGAAGAGGAAGAAGAAAATAATTTTTTAGTATAGTTAAGTTACTAACTGGCCATTGTACTATTTTAACTCAAATAGACATGAGAATAATTATACAGGTGTTTCATGAAGAAAAAATGTACCATGGTTATTATACAGTTTACATAGCTATGACAGATTATCCCTTATACAGCAAGAGTTGTGTTTAATAATGACTCACAACAACTTACAATCATTATCCTATCTTACATACAAGGACAGAGAATCCAAAGTCACAAGGCTAGACAGCAGCAAACCTGGACCTCAAACACAGGCAGTCATTCCAGAAAATATCTCCCCACAAGGCTCTATCAGTTTGTTCTGAAAGTGTGGCTACCAACTCGTTTACAAATTGCTTCCAGTTAAAATACTCTCAGGCAGCTTCACCACAGTGCAAATGGGTCACGTGTGAATGAACACACCTCCTCTATCTACATGAGCTAACACACTATTTTGCTTGTCATTAAAACACACAAACACACACACACACACTCTCAAACTCTGCTCCTGTCAGTGTCTAACTAACAACTTATCTGGCAATGAGCAGATATAAGCTATCAAAAACTTTTCATTTAAAGCTGTTGTCATATATTCTATGAACAACAAAAAAATAGGTCTGATACCTTAAAATAAAAGACCACCTGAATGTTCAAGTTTTATTTGTAGCATTCACATATCTATAATCTTTCAATTGTATAAAACTGAAAGAGAGCAAAGAGGTGAAAAAATTTTAATTGTGTATAAAACCTATGATTTAACAAATTAACATTCTGAGTGGTTTGAAGCCAAGAGAAAAGGCACAATAAGACTACAGGAAAGGAGGGAAGTACCCATAATTATCAGAACTAGATTAATCCCAAAATGTAAAGGTAGTGGGAAAAATTAATTTCCCACTTGGGGAAAAAACCCAGCTTGGAGCTTTTCACCATTGAGTATGATGTTAGCTGTGGGCTTGTTATATATGACTCATTATTTTGAGGTACTTTCCCTCTACACCCACTTTGTTGAGAGTTTTTATCATTAAAAAAAGGCTATATTTTGTCTAATGCTTTTTCTGCATCTATTAAGATGATCATATGATTTTTATCTTTCATTCTATTAACGTGGTGTATCATACTTACTGATTTGCGTATGATGAAGCATCTTTGCATGCCAGGGATATATTCCATTTGATCATGATGCATAAACCTTTTAATGTAATGCTGACCTGGGTTTGCAAATATTTTGTTGAAAATTTTTGCATCTATATTCATCAAATATTGAACTGTAGTTTTTCTTTCTTGTAGTGTCCTTACCTGGCTTTAGTACCAGGGTATGTTGGCCTCAAAAAATAAATTTAACAGTGATCCTCTCCTCTTCAATTTTTTGAAAGAGTTTGAGAAGAACTGGTGTTAATTCTTCTTTACATGTTTAGCAGAATTCCATAAGGAAACCATCTGGTCCTGGGCTTTTCTGTGTTGGGAGGTTTTCAATTACCGATTCAATTTCCTTACTCGTTTTGGTCTCTTCAGATTTTCTATTTCTTCATGATTCAGTCTTGGTAGGTTGTATGTTTCTAAGAATTCGTCCATTCTTCTACGTTATCCAATTTGTTGGCTTATAATTGTCCATAGTAGTCTCGTATGATCCTTTGTATTTCCGTGGTACCGTTTGTAATATCTCGTCTTTCATTTCTGACATTATTTGAATAATCCTGTCTCTTTATTTTCTTAGTCTAGCTAAAGGTTTGTCAGTTTTGTTTATCTTTCAAAAAACAGCTTAGTTTCATTGACCTTTTCTATCGTCTTTCTAGTCTCTATTTCATTTATTTCTGCATTGATCTTTGGTATTTCCTTCTTTATGCTAACTTTGTGCTTAGTTTGTTCTTTTCCTAGTTCCTTGAGGTGTAAAGTGAGGTTGTTTATTTCAGATCTTTCTTGTTTCTTATTGTAGGTGTGTATCACTATAAACTTCCTTCATAGAGCTGTTTTTAACACATCCCAAAAGTTTTGATATGTTGTATTTCCAGTTGTGTTTGTTTCAACGTATTTTCTTATCTCCTTTTCAGTTTCTTCTCTGACCCATTGGTTGGTTATTCAAGAGTGTGTTAATTTCCACATTCTGTGAATTCTGCAGGTTTCTTCCCGTTACTGATTTCTAGTTTCATACCACTGTGGTCAGAAAAGTCAGGTGATATGATTTCAATCTTCCTAAATTTGCTAAAACCTTTTTTTTTTTTTTGTAGTGAAGCAAGTAAAGTGTTTATTAGGAGGAAAAAGTACAATACGTGTGGATAGACACACAGGCAGGTTCAGAGAGGGAGTCACACCCTTGTGGTAGTTGCTAATACCTGTTTTATAGCTTAACATATGATCTATCCTGGAGAATGTTCCATGTGTGCTTGAGAACAATGTATATTCTGCTGCTGTTTGATGGAATGTGATATATATATATATATGTCTGTTAGGTCCATTTGGTCTAAAGTATGGTTCAAGTCCAATCTTTCCTTACTGATTTCTGCCTGGATGAAAGTGGGTTACCGAAGTCCCTTACCATATTGTATCATATTTCCCCCTTTGTATCTGTTAGTTTATACTTAATATATTTGGGTGCTCCAACGTTGGGGGGTATATATTTATGATTGCTATATTATTCTCTTGGTGAAATAAACCCTTTACCATTGGCTTTTAAAGAATCTCTTGCTACAGGTTTCGAGTTAAAGTCTGTCTTATCTGACTTAAGTATAGCTACTCCTGCTCTCTTTTGGTTTCTACTTGCATGGACTATCTTTTTCCATCCTTTCACTTTTGTGTGTGTGTGTGTGGTACGTGGGCCTCTCACTGCTGTGGCCTCTCCCGTTGCGGAGCACAGGCTCCGGATGTGCAGGCTCAGCAGCCATGGCTCACGGGCCCAGCCGCTCCACAGCATGTGGGATCTTCCCGGACCGGGGCACGAACCCGTATCCCCTGCATCGGCAGGCGGACTCTCAACCACTGCGCCACCAGGGAAGCCCTCCATCCTTTCACTTTGAGCCTATGTGTGTCCCTTGACACTAAAGGGAGTTTCTTACAGGCAACATATAGTTGGGTCTTGTTTTTTAATTTATTCAGTTACTCTATGTCTTTTGATTGGAGATTTTAACCCATTCACATTTAGAGTAATTATTGATAGATAAGGACTCACTAATGTTACCTTAATAACTGTTTTCTGGCTTACTGGTAATTCCCATATTCCTTTCAACCTCTCTTGCTGACTTCCTTAACGAATCAATGATTTTCTGCAGTGGCATGTGTTGATTCCCTTCTCTTCACCTTTTGTATATCAACTGTAGGTTTTTGCTTTGTGGTTAACATGAGGATTATAACAAAGATCTTAGAGATATAACTGTCTACTTTATACTGATAACTTCAATTGCATACAAATTGAAAGTAATATGCCCACGTTTACGAAAGGTAAGAAGGATCAAAACAAGATGAGCACAGAAGCACCAGAGCATACAAAGAGGGTTAGAGGTTAGAAAGGAGAAGGGACACCTTCAAGGAAAAGTGACAAATACTTGCTGTCACAGGGTCTGGCACAGCATATATGCAGTTGACACTGTTGGTTACTTACCCAGTATCCATTCCTCCTGATTCCTTCTTACAGAATGCTGTTTTGTTCAGGTTTATTTACTCTTCCTTAATGTAACTATGTGCCTCAAAAGAAGATGAGCCCTGGGGATTCCCTGCTAGTGCAGTGGTTAAGAATCCACCTGTCAATGCAGGCGACACAGGTTTGATCCCTGGTCCAGGAAGATTCCACATGCCACGGAACAACTAAGCCCGTGCACCACAACTACTGAGCCTGCGCTCTAGAGCCCGTGCGCCACAGCTACTGAAGCCCACGCGCCTAGATCCCATGCTCCGCAACAAGAGACGCCACCGCAGTGAGAAGCCCGCGCACCGCCAAGAAGAGGGGCCCCCGCTCGCCGCAACTAAAAGAAAGCCTGTGCACAGCACCAAAGACCCAACACAGCCAAAAACAACTAAATAAAACTTTTTTTTTTTTAAAAAAAGGAGCAAGACCGGTTTGGTGCACTATATTAAAAAAAAACAAAAAAAGAAGATGAGCCCTCCCTAGCCCTCAGGTGGGCCAGAATGGTCCAAAAGTAATTTTACTTCCCTTGCCTATGATTAGTTCAGAGACAGGCTATGAACCAATTCTGGCCAATGAGTCATGTGAAGACTGCTGGGTGGCTTCCCTGAGAAGGAGGGGCGGGGGCGTGACTTGATCATCAAAGAGCCTCTGGAAGAGAGAATCTCTCTCTTAGGAAGCGGAGCCCCACGTGCCTGTAACTATTTTACCTGCATGAGAGGATCTGCCTCAGGATGAAGCTAATGCTGAAGGCGACAGGACAGAGAGGGAAGGAGCCTGGCATCTCAATGACAACAGTGAGGTGCTGCGCCTGGAGAATGGCTGGAGGCTGCCTTAAATCTTGATTTAAGGGTTTTGTAAGATATCGAAACTTCCTTACTGAAAAATCATTTTGAGATAGAATTTTCTATTATTTGAAGCCAAATGCATTGTAATAGAAGAAAGGGCAAAGAGGAGAACTAGAACAGAAAGCCACAGTAAAGAACAAAGAAAATGTGAGGTAGCTCTTTAACAAGGTCTAAGGTGAAAAGAAGGCAGGATAAGAAATCTCTGCTGGGTGGCCCCCTTTTTTCCAATAAAATATAGATAGAAAGTTTGTTTTCACTTATTCAACTGTTTTAATGCATATTTATTATTTGTTAGGTCTTATTCCAGATGTTAACATCAGCAGTCCACAAGGCACCAGGTTCCCTGAGGCAAGAAGGAACTTGGTGCTTAGGAGGGGCTGAAACTCGTCCAACAGGGAAGGGAATGATGAGAGGTGACAATGGAGGTGAAGCCCAATCACCCAGGACGGGGAGGGCATGTGAAAGATTGTGAGTCATCACAAAATGCAATGAGAAGCCAATGAAGAGACATGATCAAAGTGACATTTTAAGAAGATCACACCAGCTGTTATGTGGGGAAAACTGAAATGAGGGAAATATGATGGAGAGAACAGGTTAAAAACCTATGGCTCACAAATACTGTAAGTCCACTTACGTGAGGTACTAGAGACAAAAAATGAAACGGTGGTCTTCAGGGGCTGGGGGAGGGAGAATGGGGCCTTAGTGCTTAATGGGGACAGAGTTTCAGTTTTTGCAAGATGAAAAGAATTCTTTGGACAGATACAGGGTAAGTACCATTCAATACCCTTTACATGAAGTTTAAACACATTCACAGCACTACTTAACACATATATGGTATGGAGGGATAAAGGCATCCATAGCAATTTTAACAGCAGCATGTTTGTTACTTCTAGGGTGAGAGATGTAAATTTGATCAGGGAGGGTGTATTAGCTTCTTATTGCTGCTCTAACAAGTTACTACAAACTTGGCTTAAAATAACACAAATGTATTATATTACAGAGCAGTAAGTTGGAAGTCCAACATGGGTCTCAGTGAGCTAAGATGAAGAGTGCCAGCAGGCTGCACTCTTTTTGGGAGGCCCTGGGTGAGAATCAGTTTCCTGCCCTTTCCAACTTACAGAGGCAACCACCACATTCCTTTGCTCATGGGCTTCTTCCTCCATCTTCAAAGCAAGAAACAATGGGTGAAGCCCTTCTCATACCATGCCGCTCTGACCTGGCTTCTGCTGCCACATCTCTTCCATTTCCCTCTTCCACTTTTAAGGATCTTTGTGATTACACTGGGCCCACTCAGTTAATCCAGAATAATCTTCCTATTTTAAGGTCAACTGATAAGAAACCTTAATGCCATCTGCAAATTTAATTTCCCTCTGCCAGTTAACTGAACATATTCAAAGGCTCTGGGGCTTAGGACATGGACATCTTCTGTGGGGGTAAGCATTACTCTCCCTCCCACAAAGGGCGCACAAGGAGCTTGAACTTTCTAATGTTTTATTCCTTAAGTAGAAAAATAAAAGTGTTCATTATGTTTTTTATTATGTCTCTTTATATGCCTCAAATATGTTTAAAGGCTTCTGATGTGAGGTTTTCTTTCAAGACAAATTTTTTAAACTTTCACAGAGCCTTAAGATTTTAATGAGATCACTCAGGAGCAGTAAGGGGAAAAGGGAAGGAAGTACAGAAGAATCAAGGCCTTGGCCCTGCTTCAACCTAAACAGATCCTCTTTTTATTGCTTCTTACTTTTCTACAAAACATTTCATTTGAAAAGAAAAAAAAGGATTCCAATTATTCAAACAAACAAATAAAAAGAATATCACTGGCCTGAGACTGTAAGAAAAACTATAATAAAATAAAAACAATTTATATGGTACAAAAAGTAGATAATTGACAAGCTAACTCAGGATTTAATGATAGCCAAAGAGATATGTTTAGCTCTACAAAGAGGCTATTGAGGAGCTGAATGATGCCTCTGATAGCCCTGCACGACTAAGGAGATAAAACTTACAGTCCAAGGACCACTAAAGCCAAGGAGAAAGAAGGAAAGGGTGTCAAGGAGTGCCCATGCACTTTTGATTGACACCCTAAAGAGCAGTACTCTAAGAAACAAGAACTATACTGACTCTCACGAGGACTGAAGCTCAGCTTCAAATATCAAAGCTTGAAAACAGATTAATGTAGTCCCAGATTGCTAGCTCCTTCAGGCACCAGATAAAGGTGCTCATTGTTAGAAGATACTACCTCCTAGGCATAAAGTTATTTCGACAGAAAAGTTTCAAACACAATGTCTAAAACACAGTTAAAAATAACCAAGCACACAAGGAGACAAAACAACTAGCAGAAACTGCAAACAATACAAATAGACTCGTAAGGGCTAACTAAGCATACAATATTCAAGATGATAAAACACTGAGAATTCTGACAGAATCTCAAATGCCCAAGAAAAGAACACAACAGATTTTTGAGGAGAAAAGAAAAAGTTCTAAAACTGAAAAAATGACTGCATTTAATAATACAATGGACGAACTTAAAAACAGAAGAAGTACAGCAGAAGGGATTATTAATGAACTGGAAGCTATATCATACGAAAATATTCAAAATAAAGAATAGAATGACAAAATGATGAAAACCATGAAGGAGAAAATCAGAGACATAAGTAATACAGATGAGAAGGGCTAGCATGCATATAATTGGATCCCATCAAGAGAGGAGAAAGAAACAAAAGAGAGACAGAGGGTACAACCAATATTTAATAAGACAATGGCTGAGAATTTTTCAAAACTAATGACAAAATTACAGATTCACGAAGCATTATGAATCATAGCAGCCTAAGTAAAAAGGGTGATCTTCAGGTAGAGAAAATGATCCAAAACGAAGCATGATAATGCAGACACATTACCTGCAAAGGAACAGTTCATTAGACCAACAGCTGATTTCTTGACAGAATCAACACAAAACAGAAGAGTAACAATATCTTAAAATACTGAAAGCAAAAAATTGCTAATCTAGAATTCTACACCCAGTAAAATGGTGGCATTTTCAGACAAACTAAAAGAGAGAATTTGTTAAGAGTACCACAGTAAACAAAATACTATGGCGTATTCTTCAGGTAGAAAGAAAATGATCCAAAAAGGAAGCACAATAATGCAGGAAGGAATAAGAAATGGAAAAAATGGTTGTAATTCTAAAGGAATATTAACTGTATACAACAATGGTAATATCTTGTAGAGTATAAACTTACAGAATTAAAAGATACAACACTGTCATATTAAGTCAGGGATGGGGGGAGTAAATGGGGTTGAAGTGCTCTAATATTCTTGTACTATTTGGGAAAAGAGTAAATGCACCAATTAATATTACACATGGTTAAGTCAAAGATGCATCTTTTAATACCTAGAATAACCATCAAAGGAATAGCAGGAGTATAGAACCTCCAAGTTAATAAATGAGTCTCTTGATAAAGACACTTGTAGATACTATAATTAGAAAGGACAATGGAAAACCAATAGTTCTGCCATTGTTAAGAAAGTGAAGGATAAAAAAAAAAGTGGGTGATCAAGGAAGGGGATATGATGGAGAATGTCACATTTTATCCTTAAACTCACAAGGAGAAATTTCTCTAAATATTAAAGGACAACCTTGCAAAATCCGTATTACTTCTAGTGCTGTAACAATCTTAATTAAACCCTACCACTATTACGGAACCTCTCCCTTGGAGCTGACAAACAACTTCAGTGGTGGCACCTCTAATAACCTCCAGACATTCTCACATACTACCCTCAACTCACTGGCAGGCTTTTAACAGGAACATTTTCTTTCTCCTATATGATACCACTCCAGGGAATTTAACAGGGAGGAATCTATTGGTAAAAGGAATTACTAGATTAAATGTTCTCCTAATGGCCCATTCCTTGAAATCTTCCTAACCAATAATCAGGTCATAGCTAATTTACTGGTGTCTCCTTATTTAAACCAAGCCCCAATTCAACACTGTTAGGAGTCTGACTTTTTGTGTGTGTGTGGGGGGAAAGTCTACTGATATTGGCAGCTTTATTAGGGCTAAACCCATCAAGGCCTGGATTACCTCATCCAAACGTCTACCCAAATTTAGACAATACTCTCTAAAAGCAGAAGTTAAAAGGACTAAAACCAACAATTGAAAACCTTGCAAAGAACTCATACCTCACACTAATCCTTGTAATACTCCCATCTTCATGATTAGAACAAAAACAAAATGGAAAGGGATATAAATTTATTCAGTATCTCAGGGTCACAAATAGGATAATTCATTTCCCCTCCCATCTCACTTTCCTACAGAACCAAACCAAAATATTATCTTCACTGCCTCCTGAAGCTGTATATTTCACACTTGTAGATCTGTGTCTTTCTATAGTGTTCCTTTAGATCAAAATAGTCAACACTTGTTTGCCTTGGGAAAGTCAACAATACATCTGGATAGTTATGCCCCAAGAGTTCACAGAGGCACCCTCCAATTTTTCAGCAAGTCCTCAACCAGTACCTCAAGGATCTTAAATTTGCATGGGCTTCTACTCTAGTCTAATATGTGACTGATCTTTCATTGTGTTCAAAAAGTGAGGTAAGGGACTTCCCTGGTGGACTCTGCACTCCCAATGCAGGGGGCCCAGGTTCGATCCCTGGTCAGGAACTAGATCCCACATGCATGCTGCAACTAAGAGTTCACATGCTGCAACTAAAGATCCCGCATGCCACAACAAAGATCCTGTGTGCCGCAACTAAGACTCAGCGCAGCCTAAAGAAATAAATATTAAAAAAAAAAAAAGGGTGAGGTAAGATCTAAGATTGATTACATTTTTCTATTTTAGCTCAGAAAGGACATAAGATTTCCAAAGAGAAGTTATGACATTATTAAAGTATACTAACTAATACATGATATATCCTACGGAGGTAGATCCCTTATTATTGACAAATTACAAATTGTTCAAAACTTTCCAAGGCATGTAACTAAGAGACAATTACAAAGACTCCTAGATCTCACTGACTACTGCAGGCAATGGGTTCCCATTTTCCTATAATTGTATGATTATTAATGATTTAACCAAGTCCTCAATGATTACAGCTCTTCCCTGGAAACCTAAACATGAACAGATCTTTTGCAATTTAAAATGAGCACTTCAGCAACTTTCTACTCTGAGATTACCTAATCATCATAAACTTTTCTACCAATCCATCCATGAGAGATCTGAACAAGCCCTCAATGTACTGACTTAACTTCATGGGAGTCATAAGAGATCAAGAGGTTACTAAAATTTCTCTTGACCCAGTGGCAAAAGACTACCCAATCTGTCTAAGAATAGCCACAGTAGTCAAAGTCTTCTGTCCACTTCGTTTGAGGATCTTCTTTCAACTCCAAGGTCCTCCTGCTGCACAATCTTTATTGCTCACTGGAAAGACAGAGTATGTCTCAGCAAGAGGATAAGCTCATATAAAATCCTATTACTTTATCCCTCACACATTTCCATTCATTGTTGTAATACTTCAAGGGTCAGCAAACTATGGTCCATGGGCCAAATTCAGCCCAAAAGCCTGTTTTCACACTGCCCATAAGCTAAGAATGTTTTTTTTATACTGTTAAAGGATTCTTTAAAAAAAAATAAAGAATACACGACAGAGACTGTTATGTGGCCCACAAAGCCTAAAACATTTACTGTCTGGCAGAAAAAGTTTGTTGATCCTTGCTACTCCTCCATTCCATAAAAAAGGGGAAATTAGTCTCTGTTGGCAAACTGTGCCCCAAATAGACTTAACAGAAACTCTTCTAGAAAATTCAGACTTAATCTTCATTGTTGATGGGTCATATATTAAGAATGAAACAAGAAAATATGAGGCAGAATATGCTGGGACACATCTCATCTCAGCGCCTAGAATGTGACCCCTTGCTACAGGCAAAATATGCCCAGATGACAGAAGTAAGTGCATTCACCAGAATTTGCCAGTTAGCTAGCTGTTTAGCTAGAGATAAAAGGATTAATATATATAAATTGAGAGTGGTATGCTTTTGGGTAGTCCATAATTTTGTAATGCCTTGGAAACAATGAGGATTCTTGATTTAGACATTAATGCTTCCTAAAACGATAACTATTATAAAGATAGAAGCCCATTAAACAAAGAGAGATAACACAAAGGTAGAAGAAAATGTCCCGGCTGATCATTATGGCAGACAGGAAACCCTCACTAGGATCCTAGCCCTCGTGACAGGATAAGACTAAATCTTTAAAGAGGTTCAAAAAGGCTAGTACAGAATGCCAGTGGTTATCTCCAGAGTTGGAAAAGGAAGGGGTATTGGGAGAAGCCTGGGTGCAAATTACCCAAGTTAACCTCTGAGGCTCTCAGGACAGTCTGTGGCATCAGAGGTCCTCAAATGGAACCTGTGAAAATTTTTTGCAATACATAAATACTCAATAAAGATCAGGAATTCCTACAGGTCAGTAAGGAAAAGGTAGACAAACCAGTAGAAAAACAGGTAAAAGATCTGAATGAGATTTCACAAAAGAAGATATTCAAGTGGCCATTAAGCATATGAAAAGGTGCTCACTTTCACCAGTTATCAGTTAAAAAAAAAAAAATCACACTGAGGTACCACTACATGCCACCTGTGGCTTAATGGCTTAACTTATAGACAGATAACACCAGGTTCCTACGGGAACCACTTTGAACTACTCACTCTTATAGAACCATGGGACCTGTATAGTTGCTAGTGCCCCCATCTCACTGTTCCCAAAGCTTTATCAATGCAGTCTTCTGCGGCACTCAGGGCTCAGCTGCTAATGAGAACAGGATCTCCAAGGAGAAATACGTGAAATATTCATAAAGTAACATAGTCATTCAAGGTTACTTTTAGCGCTACCTTTGTTATAGGTTTCAAAGGAATATTTGAAAGTTTAAAACCACCATTTATAAAAATCATCCCTATAAAATAATTTATAAAAATACTTATAAAAATAATCTCACTGAAAGATTTATATTTAACAAATTGTCATATACAGCTATATAGAATTATGATACAGTCATTAAAAGTCATGCTTTTGTGAAAATTAATAAAGGGAAATCTCACTAAAATGGAGTCAGAAGCCAGAAGGGGAAGCTTTTAAGCAGTGCCACTTGACTTCAAATAGAGAAAAACTATCAATTACAGACCCCAAAAGAATACTCATCAGGACTTCCCTGGTGGTCCAGTGGTTAAGACTGTGCTTCCACTGCAGGGAGCACGGGTTTGATCCCTGGTCAGGGAAGTTCCACATGCCATGTGGAACAACCCAAAAATTAAAAAAAAGAACACTCATCAACAGGAAAGAATCAAGTACAGGCCCCAACAGGAAAAGTGTACATTGCATCTCCTACATCAAATCAACTACCCCAGCAACTCAGCCAATAAGAAAATGTCATCACCCTGAACTCTCACTTTTCTCCAATGGACTTTCATTCAAAACAAACCCTTCCAACTTCCTCCTTTTTCTCTATAACGTTCCTCTCCTTTGTTTGTCGGATTTGCCTGATTTTTGCTATGGCTTGCTTGTCCCAAATTGCACTTCTCTACTATTCCCAAATAAACCCATTTTTGCTGGCAAAACAGCTGTTTTAAGGTCAACACTTCCAAAAAATTTATTGTTTGAAAATTTTAAACCTAATGAAGAATTGAAGGAATTGTATAATAAATACCTATGGATTTAAGTTAAACATTTGGGTGAGAATACATCATAGGTGATTTTTTTTCTTATTGCATCACATCGGAAGATACACGATATGGGCTCTCCCACTACCTGTGATGCTGAGATTGATAATTTTGTTAAGCTGGTGACTGTCAGATCTCTCTGTAAATAAAGGGACATTTCTCCTTTACAAGTAGTAAATTATTTGTGAGGTGATATTTGAGACAAAAGGAGTATTCTATTTCCCAAGAAACTTTTACCAAATGACTTTAGTATCCATAGATGATTCTTGCCTGAATCAAGTATTACACTTCGAGTTACAAAATGCTTTTTCTGATTCTATCATTCCTTCTACATTTATCGATTGGCATTCTTGTGTAAAGAACTCTCTCTCCCTCCGTTTTTTACTACCAATGGGGATTCATGGATTCTTTATATAACACGTTATAATCTATTATTCTTTTTGATGCTCAAATCAACCCGAATTTGTCCAAAAAACCCTCTTCAAGTCAGCTCCTATTCCTTTTGAAATAATTTGACATCTTTGAAGACAAGATGTCACTAGAGGCCAATCAAAATTCAAAACATACAGAATTAAATCAGACAAACAATATAAGACAATTTAATAAGACTGCCCCACACAGCTTCTTGTTCTTCCAAGTCTTACCTCATCTCTTCATTAATGGCACCACCATCATTGACTCAGTTGTTCAGGCCAGGCACCGTGGAATGACTCTCCACCCTCCCTTTCCCTTACTACTAGCTGGAGAAGTAAACATGATGGTTGGAGGAGTGGAGAGCCACTACTTTCCACTTCATGCCCTTCTGTGTACTACGTATATACTGTTTATACTTTTCCTATGACCATTTCATTATGTTTTTAAAAATTTAAGTATTGTTTAAAAAATGTAAAGCAAGTTTGTGGCTCATTAACTTTTAAAGGTAAAGCAACCATCTGCAGGTTTCAGCTTACCTTACCGTACTTTTTCTAGATTTAGCCCGTTTGGTCCAATGTTCTCCAACTGATTACGGTTCCGGATATTTTATTATAAAAATTCAGAGCTGACAGGACTATACTTGAGTTTCCTCTACAACTCCATCAATCTGTCATTCAGGATATACTGAAGCCATGTGTAAAGAGAAAGAATTCCCTACCTTTCATTCCATGTTTGGACAACTTTGTTACAAAACTGCTCCTCATGTTAACAGTGACAAAGTGTATCTTCTTTAGTTTTCAGTCACTGGTCACAGTTCTACATCTTGGGTCACAAAGTTTTGTTCCTCTTCCACATACTTGAAACAGCACCCATATGGGAAAGTAGGCTTATGCCCCTTGATTTAAACCTCAGAAGACTGGGGATGAAGCCCCAAATTCCATTTAGTGATTAATTATAGATCTATCATTCATGAATACATCTAAACTTTCCTAGAAATTCATTATGTTTTCAGCAGCAAAGTAAAGTACTGTAGAGCTTCTATCCCACTGTCATATTTCAAGATTGGGATAGAAGGAAACAACACGTCATAAGCCTGAGATCTAGAAACAAGCCCACATTCAACCTATCTATATAGTCACAGTTTTCTCTACAGTCAGCCCTCAGTATCCACAGGCCCTGCATCTGCGGATTCAACCAACAGTGGATAGAAAAATACTCATGAAAAAAAATTCCAGAAAGTTCCAAAAATCAAAACTTGAATTTGCTGCACACTGGCAACTATTTACATATGATTTACATTGTATTCATTACTATAAGTAATCTACAGGTAATTTAAAATATGGGAGGATATGTAGAGTTTATGTGCAAATACTACACTTCATTTATTTGTTTATTTAAAATTTTTGGCCACGCTGCGTAGCATATGGAATCTTAGTTCCCCGACGAGGGATCGAAACCACACCCCCTGCAGTGGAAGTGCGAAGTCTTTTTTTTTTTTTTTTTTCATTTTAACATCTTTATTGGAGTATAGTTGCTTTACAATGGTATGTTAGTTTCAGCTTCACAACAAAATGAATCAGTTATATATATACGTATGTTCCCATATCTCTTCCCGCTTGCATCTCCCTCCCTCCCACCCTCCCTATTCCACCCCTCCAGGCAGTCACAAAGCACCGAGCTGATCTCCCTGTGCTATGCGGCTGCTTCCCACTAGCTATCTACCTTACGTTTGGTAGTGTATATATGTCCATGCCTCTCTCTTGCTTTGTCACAGTTTACCCTCTACCCTCCCCATAGCCTCAAGTCCATTCTCTAGTAAGTCTGTGTCTTTATTTCTGTTTCACCCCTAGGTTTTTCATGACATTTTTTTTCCCTTAAATTCCATATATATGTGTTAGCATACGGTATTTGTCTCTCTCTTTCTGACTTACTTCACTCTGTATGACAGACTCTAGGTCTATCCACCTCATTACAAATAGCTCAATTTCGTTTCTTTTTATGGCTGAGTAATATTCCATTGTATATATGTGCCACATCTTCTTTATCCATTCATCCGATGATGGACACTTAGGTTGTTTCCATCTCCGGGCTATTGTAAATAGAGCTGCAATGAACATTTTGGTACATGACTCTTTTTGAATTATGGTTTTCTCAGGGTATATGCCCAGTGGTGGGATTGCTGGGTCATATGGTAGTTCTATTTGTAGTTTTTTAAGGAACCTCCATACTGTTCTCCACAGTGGCTGTATCAATTTACATTCCCACCAACAGTGTAAGAGGGTTCCCTTTTCTCCACACCCTCTCCAGCATTTCTTGTTTCTAGATTTTTTGATGATGGCCATTCTGACTGGTGTGAGATGATATCTCATTGTAGTTTTGATCTGCATTTCTCTAATGATTAGTGATGTTGAGCATTCTTTCACGTGTTTGTTGGCAGTCTGTATATCTTCTTTGGAGAAATGTCTATTTAGGTCTTCTGCCCATTTTTGGATTGGGTTGTTTGTTTTATTGTTATTAAGCTGCATGAGCTGCTTATAAATTTTGGAGATTAATCCTTTGTCAGTTGCTTCATTTGCAAATATTTTCTCCCATTCTGAGGATTGTCTTTTGGTCTTGTTTATGGTTCCCTTTGCTGCGCAAAAGTTTTTAAGTTTCATTACGTCCCATTTGTTTATTTTTGTTTTTATTTCCATTTCTCTAGGAGGTGGGTCAAAAAGGACCTTGCTGTGATTTATGTCATAGAGTGTCCTGCCTATGTTTTCCTCTAAGAGTTTGATAGTTTCTGGCCTTACATTTAGATCTTTAATCCATTTTGAGCTTATTTTTATGTATGGTGTGATCTAATCTCATACTTTTATATGTAGCTATCCAGTTTTCCCAGCACCACTTATTGAAGAGGCTGTTCTTTCTCCACTGTACATTCCTGCCTCCTTTATCAAAGATAAGGTGACCATATGTGCGTGGGTTTATCTCTGGGCTTTCTATCCTGTTCCACTGATCTATCTTTCTGTTTTTGTGCCAGTACCATACTGTCTTGATTACTGTAGCTTTGTAGTATAGTCTGAAGTCAGGAAGCCTGATCCTTCCAGCTCCGTTTTTCATTCTCAAGATTGCTTTGGCTATTCGGGGTCTTTAGTGTTTCCATACAAATTGTGAAATTTTTTGCTCTAGTTCTGTGAAAAATGCCAGTGGTAGTTTGATAGGGATTGCATTGAATCTGTAGATTGCTTTGGGTAGTAGAGTCATTTTCACAATGTGGATTCTTCCAATCCAAGAACATGGTATATCTCTCCATCTACTTGTATCATCTTTAATTTCTTTCATCAGTGTCTTATAATTTTCTGCATACAGGTCTTTTGTCTCCTTAGGTAGGTTTATTCCTAGATATTTTATTCTTTTTGTTGCAATGGTAAATGGGAGTGTTTTCTTGATTTCACTTTCAGATTTTTCATCCCTAGTGTATAGGAATGCCAGAGATTTCTGTGCATTAATTTTGTATCCTGCTACTTTACCAAATTCATTGATTAGCTCTAATAGTTTTCTGGTAGCATCTTTAGGATTCTCTAAGTATAGTATCATGTCATCTGCAAAGAGTGACAGCTTTACTTCTTCTTTTCTGATTTGGATTCCTTTTATTTCCTTTTCTTCTCTGAGTGCTGTGGCTAAAACTTCCAAAACTATGTTGAATAAGAGTGGTGAGAGTGGGCAACCTTGTCTTGTTCCTGATCTTAGTGGAAATGCTTTCAGTTTTTCACCATTGAGGACAATGTTGGCTGTGGGTTTGTCATATGTGGCCTTTATTATGTTGAGGAAAGTTCCCCCTATGCCTACTTTCTGGAGGGTTTTTATCATAAATGGGTGTTGAATTTTGTCAAAAGCTTTCTCTGCATCTACTGAGATGATCATATGGTTTTTCTCCTTCAATGTGTTAATATGGTGTATCACATTGATTGATTTGCGTATATTGAAGAATCCTTGCATTCCTGGAATAAACCCCACTTGATCATGGTGTATGATCCTTTTAATGTGCTGTTGGATTCTGTTTGCTAGTATTTTGTTGAGGATTTTTGCATCTATGTTCATCAGTGATATTGGCCTGTAGTTTTCTTTCTTTGTGACAACCTTGTCTGGTTTTGGTATCAGGGTGATGGTGGCCTCGTAGAATGAGTTGGGGAGTGTTCCTCCCTCTGCTATATTTTGGAAGAGTTTGAGAAGGATAGGTGTTAGCTCTTCTCTAAATGTTTGATAGAATTCGCCTGTGAAGCCATCTGGTCCTGGGCTTTTGCTTGTTGGAAGATTTTTAATCACAGTTTCAATTTCAGTGCTTGTGATTGGTCTGTTCATATTTTCTATTTCTTCCTGATTCAGTCTTGGCAGGTTGTGCCTTTCTAAGAATTTGTCCATTTCTTCCAAGTTGTCCATTTTATTGGCATAGAGTTGCTTGTAGTAATCTCTCATGATTTTTTGTATTTCTGCAGTGTCAGTTGTTACTTCTCCGTTTTCATTTCTAATTCTATTGATTTCAGTTTTCTCCCTTTTTTTCTTCATGAGTCTGGCTAATGGTTTATCAACTTTGTTTATCCTTTCGAAGAACCAGCTTTTAGTTTTATTGATCTTTGCTATCGTTTCCTTCATTTCTTTTTCATTTATTTCTGATCTGATTTTTATGATTTCTTTCCTTCTGCTAACTTTGGGGTTTTTTTGTTCTTCTTTCTCTAATTGCTTTAGGTGCAAGGTTACGTTGTTTATTCGAGATGTTTCCTGTTTCTTAAGGTAGTATTGTATTGCTATAAACTTCCCTCTTAGAACTGCTTTTGCTGCATCCCATAGATTTTGAGTTGTCGTGTCTCCATTGTCATTTGTTTCTAGGTATTTTTTGATTTCCTCTTTGATTTCTTCAGTGATCACTTCGTTATTAAGTAGTGTATTGTTTAGCCTCCATGTGTTTGTATTTTTTACAGATCTTTTCCTGTAATTGATATCTAGTCTCATAGCGTTGTGGTCGGAAAAGATACTTGATACAATTTCAATTTTCTTAAATTTACCAAGGCTTGATTTGTGACCCAAGATATGATCTATCCTGGAGAATGTTCCATGAGCACTTGAGAAAAATGTGTATTCTGTTGTTTTTGGATGGAATGTCCTATAAATATCAATTAAGTCCATCTTGTTTAATGTGTCATTTAAAGCTTGTGTTTCCTTATTTATTTTCATTTTGCATGATCTGTCCATTGGTGAAAGTGGGGTGTTAAAGTCCCCTACTATCAATGTGTTACTGTCGATTTCCCCTTTTATGGCTGTTAGTACTTGCCTTATGTATTGAGGTGCTCCTATGTTGGGTGCATAAATATTTACAATTGTTATATCTTCTTCTTGGATCGAGCCCTTGATCATTATGTAGTGTCCTTCTTTGTCTCTTCTAATAGTCTTTATTTTAAAGTCTATTTTGTCTGATATGAGAATTGCTACTCCAGCTTTCTTTTGGTTTCCATTTGCATGAAATACCTTTTTCCATCCCCTTACTTTCAGTTTGTATGTGTCTCTAGGTCTGAAGTGGGTCTCTTGTAGACAGCGTCTTGTTTTTGTATCCATTCAGCCATTTGTCTTTTGGTGGGAGCATTTAGGCCATTTACATTTAAGGTAATTATCGATATGTATGTTCCCATTCCCATTTTCTTAATTGTTTTGGGTTCGTTATTGTAGGTCTTTTCCTTCTTTTGTGTGTCTTGCCTAGAGAAGTTCCTTTAGCAGCTGTTGTAGAGCTGGTTTGGTGGTGCTGAACTCTCTCAGCTTTTGCTTGTCTGTAAAGGTTTTAATTTCTCCAACAAATCTGAATGAGATCCTTGCTGGGTAGAGTAATCTTGGTTGCAGGTTTTTCTCCTTCATCACTTTCAATATGTCCTGCCAGTCCCTTCTGGCTTGCAGAGTTTCTGCTGAAAGATCAGCTGTTAACCTTATGGGGATTCCCTTGTGTGTTATTTGTTGTTTTTCCCTTGCTGCTTTTAATATGCTTTCTTTGTATTTAATTTTTGACAGTTTGATTAATATGTGTCTTGGCGTATTTCTCCTTGGATTTATCCTGTATGGGACTCTCTGTGCTTCCTGGACTTGATTAACTATTTCCTTTCCCATATTAGGGAAGTTTTCAAATATAATCTCTTCAAATATTTTCTCAGTCCCTTTCTTTTTCTCTTCTTCTTCTGGAACCCCTATAATTCGAATGTTGGTGCGTTTAATGTTGTCTCAGAGGTCTCTGAGACTGTCCTCAGTTCTTTTCATTCTTTTTTCTTTATTCTGCTCTGCAGTAGTTATTTCCACTATTTTATCTTCCAGGTCACTTATCCGTTCTTCTGCCTCAGTTATTCTGCTATTGATCCCATCTAGAGTATTTTTCATTTCATTTATTGTGTTGTTCATCATTGTTTGTTTCATCTTTAGTCCTTCTAGGTCCTTGTTAAATGTTTCTTGCATTTTGTCCATTCTATTTCCAAGATTTTGGATCATCTTTACTATCATTATTCTGAATTCTTTTTCAGGTAGACTGCCTATTTCCTCTTCATTTGTTAGGTCTGGTGGGTTTTTATCTTGCTCCTCCATCTGCTGTGTGTTTTTCTGTCTTTTCATTTTGCTTATCTTACTGTGTTTGGGGTCTCCTTTTTGCAGGCTAAAGGTTCGTAGTTCCTGTTTTTTTTAGTGTCTGTCCCCAGTGGCTAAGGTTGGTTCAGTGGGTTGTGTAGGTTTCCTGGTGGAGGGTACTAGTGCCTGTGTTCTGGTGGATGAGGCTGGATCTTGTCTTTCTGGTGGGCAGGTCCACGTCTGGTGGTGTGTTTTGGGGTGTCTGTAGACTTATTATGATTTTGGGCAGCCTCTCTGCTAATGGGTGGGGTTGTGTTCCTGTCTTGCTAGTTGTTTGGCATAGGATGTCCAGCACTGTAGCCTGCTGGTCGTTGAGTGAAGCTGGGTGCTGGCGTTGAGATGGAGATCTCTGGGAGATTTTCGCCGTTTGATATTATGTGCAGCTGGGAGGTCTCTTGTGGACCAGTGTCCTGACGTTGGCTCTCCCACCTCAGAGGCACAGCACTAACTCCTGGCTGCAGCACCAAGAGCCTTTCATCCACATGGCTCCTTAATTTGGGATGATTAGTTGTCTATTCAGGTATTCCACAGATGCAGGTACATCAAGTTGATTGTGGAGATTTAATCCGCTGCTTCTGAGGCTGCTGGGAGAGATTTCCCTTTCTCTTCTTTGTTCTCACAGCTCCCAGGGGCTCAGCTTTGGATTTGGCCCCGCCTGTGCGTGTAGGTCGCCAGAGGGTGTCTGTTCTTTGCTCAGACAGGACAGGGTTAAAGGAGCCGCTGACTCGGGGGCTCTGGCTCACTCAGGCCGCGGGGGAGGGCGGGGCACTGCGTGAGGGGCGGGCCTGCGGCGGCAGAGGCCAGCGTGACGTTGCACCAGCCTGAGGCGCGCCGTGCATTCTCCCAGGGGAGTTGTCCCTGGATCCCGGTACCCTGGCAGTGGCGGGCTGCACAGTCTCCCCGGAAGGGGCATGTGAATAGTGACCTGTGTTCGCACACAGGCTTCTTGGTGGCGGCAGCAGCGGCTTTAGCGTCTCATGTCTGTCTCTGAGGTCCGCACTTTTAGCCACGGCTCGTGCCCGTCTCTGGAGCTCCTTTAAGCAGCGTTCTTAATCCCCTCTCCTCGCGCACCGGGAAATAAAGAGGGAAGAAAAAGTCTCTTGCCTCTTCGGCAGGTCCAGACTTTTCCCCGGACTCCCTCCCGGCTAGCCGCGGTGCACTAATGCCCTGCAGGCTGTGTTCACGCCACCAACCCCTCAGCTCCCAGTCCCGCTCGCCCCGGCGGGTGAGCAGACAAGCCTCTCGGCTGGTGAGTGCCGGTCGGCACCGATCCTCTGTGCGGGAATCTCCCCGCTTTGCCCTCCGCACCCCTGTTGCTGTGTTCTCCTCCGCGGCTCCTAAGCTCCCCCACTCCGCCACCCGCAGTCTCCACCCGCGAAGGGGCTTCCTAGTGTGTGGACACTTTTCCTCCACAGCTCCCTCCCGCTGGTGCAGGACCCGTCCCTATCCTTTTGTCTCTGTTTATTTTTTTTCTTTTGCCCTAACCAGGTACGTGGGGGGTTTCTTGCCTTTTGGGAGGTCTGAGGTCTTCTGCCAGCATTCAGTAGGTGTTCTGTAGGAGTTGTTCCACGTGTAGATGTATTTCTGGTGTATCTCGGAAGTGCAAAGTCTTAACCACTGGACCACCAGGGAAGTCAAAAAGGAGATGAGCATCCTCGATTTTCGACATCCAAGGGGTCCTAGAAACGACCCTAACCCCCTCCCCACCGTAGCGAGGACCAACTATATGTCAAATCCAACCCTGTAACTTCCAAGCTGAAAGACCAAATCCTTTTAGATTATATACTATGGTACCCTTCTCCCAATCATTTTATTTGCCTTTCTCCAAACCTATTCTAGTTCTTGTCTTCCTACAACGTGACGACACTCGTCAAAAGTAAAAAGGTACTATGATTTTG
Source organism: Globicephala melas (assembly GCF_963455315.2). Lineage (NCBI taxonomy): Eukaryota > Metazoa > Chordata > Mammalia > Artiodactyla > Delphinidae > Globicephala > Globicephala melas. The sequence continues at coordinate 4,009,252 of NC_083331.1, read as the reverse complement.
TACAACGGTAGGATTACATTTTCTACTTGATTTTCAACACATGATCTAAATGGTACAGTGAATATAGTAGTCCCCCCTTACCAGTGGTTTTACTTTCTGCGGTTTCAGTTACTCGTGGTCAACCACAGTCCGAAAATATTAAATGGAAAATTCCAGAAATAAACAATTCATAAGTTTTAAACTGTGTGCAGTCCTGAGTGTCATGATGAAATCTTGCATCTTGCCAGGGATGAGAATCATCCCTTTGCCCAGTGTATCCACTCTGTGTATGTTAGTATACGGAAAAAACATAGTAAATACAGGGTTACATTACTATCCGTGGTTTCAGACATCCACCAGGAGTACTGGAACATATCCCATGTGGATAAGCGGGGACTACTGCTTCATCTGCACAACTCCCACCTCCATACATGTGTTTTTCTAGAGACACCCTCCCCCTGGAATTTTCAAGCCATTCAAGTGCTTTAACAAGAACAACGTATTTGTACAACTAGATCCTATCAATAAGCACAGTTTACTGAGCAGAGCATCAACACCTGCACTGAGCTAGAACAATAACAGTATCTCAATCTACAAAATGGGTCATCTGGTCACTTGCAATCAACAAATATTTACAGTACTTACTATTTAGCCTGTACTGGCAAATATAGGCAAGTCTCTTATAGCATGAGTTTTTACAACATAATATGGTTATAACATCACTGATTAATTAGGGGTAAAAAACCACCACACAAAGGCATTATTATTAGGATGCAAACTGGAATCAGCACAGAGTAAACAGGAAAAATAACAGTTGCATGCAAAGAACAGCCACATACAGATGCATTGTTGACTGTCTGGGTGTTCTTCTGGAGTGGAATTGTTTTGTTTACCCAAGCATTCTTTTATTCTTTTACTGCTGGCAATGGTAACAGTATTACAAACAAGACTGCACAGTCAAGGACAAAGATGATAGGGGAATCTAAGAACCTTCTGAGTAGATTACATGGTAAAGGAGGAAACATTCAGTTTATTCCTATCATTTTTAGTCAACAGACGTATTCCTTTTAGATTACAACTATAAAAATACTTGTATCACAGCAAGTTCAACAGAAACCCTCTAGCCCCCTTACCCCAGTGAAACAGCTGTTTTTATAAGGGATTTTTCATAAGAGATTGCTCAGAAACACAACCATGACATTGCAGGCAGAAGCACTATAAGTTACCATCTGCAAAAAGACATATTTAGGAAAATTAACTACTAATAAACATCACAAATTCTTCTTGAAAAATATAAATTAACATAATTGGGTAATGGAGAAACAGGGAATCACAAATGACTGAACAAGTGAGATTAATTTAATAAATACATTAAAATATATGTAACTTACATGTAACTTTTCAAGCTCTTATGAGAGCTTGAAAACTTTCTCTACGTGTCTTGTCTTATTATACTACGCAAAGGATCTCTGTGGGATGAATTTATTTTACAGACAAAAAATCCAAAGTGCTCAAAGAGATTAAATGAATTGTTCAAGCTGGTATACTGCATACATCCATCTCATAGCTAATAATGTTATGAGAATAAAAATAAGAGTTCTTACCTAACAGAGAAACACTAGAAACATTCCCATTTAAAATCAAAAGTAAGGCAAAAATACCCGCAACACTACCATTATTAAAAAGTTACAGTCGGGACTTCCCAGGTGGCACAGTGGTTAAGAATCCGCCTGCCAATTCAGGGGACACGGGTTCGAGCCCTGGTCCAGGAAGATCCCACATGCCACGGAGCAACTAAGCCCATGCGCCACAACTACTGAGTACACATGCCACAACTACTGAAGCCCGCGAGCCTAGAGCCCACGCTCCGCAACAAGAGAAGCCACCGTAATGAGAAGCCCATGCACCGCAACGAAGAGTAGCCCCCGCTCGCTGCAACTAGAGAAAGCCTGCGCGCAGCTACAAAGACCCAACACAGCCAAATATTAATTAATTAATTTTTTAAAAAAGTTACAGTCAATGCAATAACATCAGATTTTCTAAAGTTGAAGTACTAGAAAGGAATTAATAATATTCGTCAGTATTTGCAGTTGTTATGAATATCTACCTAGAAAAACCAAGACAGTGAACTAAAAGTGTTCAGAACTAAATATATGAGAAAATAAGTATTTTAAAAATATAAGATGAAACTCACAAATACAATTAAAGATTTTAACTAGGTAAGAACAGTAGAAAGGTAGATTAATGGGGAATCACTGAACTGTCTTTACTTTTGGGTAATATTTTTTAAATTGTATAATAAATAGCTAAAGAATCATTTTTTAGTATGTCAAAAATATTACATGAGACCAAATGACACATGAACTTATGCGTGACTACCAAATAAAACAAAATACACAGTAATAAACAATATGTAGGCTCTATATGAAGAAAACTGCAAAGCTTTATCAAAATTCATTAAGATAAAATTTGAACAAATGAAAAAAACATAGCCATACCGCTGAGTATGGAGAGTAATTAATCAACACGTTTAACACAGTTTAAACCCAAGTAAAAAAATATATTTTTTAGAATTTAAATTGTTGATTTTAAAGTTTAAATGGAAGGGAAGTTTATGGAATAAATAAAAGGAAGAGAAAGACTATCATTTTTTTAAAGAAGAGTGATGAAAGGGTATGGTCTTACCAGGTATTATAAATCTGCAAGACTTAAAACAATAGGGGAGTAACAAAGGAATAGATCAATGAACCAGTAGACAAGGTCCAGTATTCAAGAGAACTTAGGGTAATGGTGAAGGTGGCATTTCAAATCAATTGTAAAAGAATTATTCAACAGTATTAACAAGACTAGAAAAATTACAGTTAGAACCCTAATAACATCTTATACTAAATAAATTTAAGATTAAATAATTTAACTGCAAAATTTTTTTAAACTTTAAAAATGTTAGAAGGAAATGTAAGAAAAAATGTCTACAGAGAAGAAAAATCAGAAGCAATGAAAGAATGACCGATGATTACATATTAAAATAACATAGAGTCAAATATCATAAATACAGTCAAGTCTGTGTCCAGAATCTGACTTTTGTGCTTTGTGTAATCATAGAATTCATTGCTGCTGATTTCTATCATAATTCACATTGTCATGCAAAGTGTTTCTTAATAACTGAAGGCTGTCGATATCCTGTGATTTCACCTTTTCTATAGTCTTACTCCCATGGAGAACTTCGGTTCTGATGGAGAAACAGTGAAGAGCTTTAGTTTTTTTCTCCAGATATCTTTATATTTCTATTGTATTTTTAGTTGTGTACTGTGTGCTACAGATTTTTTTCAGTTTGTTACAAACACAATTTGGTAATTTCCTAAATTGGTTCTGCCTGCCTTCAAAGAGAAACATCTGTATAACCTTATAGGTATAAACTACTTTCTGGTAAAATGATCAGAATAAAATGAGCTCATGTCTTCCTGAAATTTGTGAGAGGATATACGGTATTACATGTTCCAGCAAATCTCGCTGTTTGAGTTTGACACTTGATTCAATATTTCTAGTATTCAGTAACATATGTGTTTGTTAGTTATTCTAATTTGGGTCAGTTTAAAAGATACGTTGTGGGCTTCCCTGGTGGCGCAGTGGTTAAGAATCCACCTGCCAATGCAGGTGACACGGGTTCGAGCCCTGGTCCAGGAAGATCCCACGTGCCGCGGAGCAACTAAGCCCGCGAGCCTAGAGCCGCGCTCCACAACGAGAAGCCACTGCAATGAGAAGCCCGCACACCACGATGAAGAGGAGCTCCCGCTCGCCGCAACTAGAGAAAGCCCGCACACAGCAACGAAGACCCAACGCAGACAAAAATAATAAATAAACAAAATAAATAATTTTTAAAAAAAGATACGTTCGTTGCAAATTATGCATAGAAAATGTGGGCACCGTTCCTGTTTGCCTCTTGATCAAAAACTTCAGCAGGGCAGTAAAGAAGTCCATGTGATTCAAACTGATCTTTAGTTGCTGTAAGAAGTTAAATGTAAAAAACCATTTTTAGTTTTAGGCCCCTTTGAAAAACCTTGAAACATGGAGTAGAGGCAGGGAACTGTACTCACTGAAGTAGAAATGACTGCCCACTTCAGAATCTTCATTGTATTTATACACAAATGCGCTTACATAAATCAGAGGCATTTTGTAGACGCTTTGCTGACTTGTTCACCTCTACAGAAACACAGAAACCAGACCCATTTTGTAAAGCAGAAAGTCATGTCACGTGGAACATGTCCTGTATGTATTTCCTACATGGTAATGGAGTCTTAATGATAAGTGCAAGGTGATAATTTAATGATGGGATTAGTCTGATCACTTAATATACACAATCCTGGAAGTGAATTACTTGCATCAGATATAGTGGTATTTATTATTCTGTACAGAGAGGAGAGTACATATAAAATATATGCTTACGTTACATGCATGCAGATTTCATGCTCCATAAATCTTTTCTATTTTTTAATTTACCTTTCTCTAAATGATGTGCATGGAATATGCCTTATTACAGAAAATGCTGTTCATAATTTGACTACGAGGAAAAGTGCCTATATGGTGGTAACGCTAGTTAAGGCAAATGAGACAAATTATCAGTTTACTACATCACCAGTTAACATTTTATATTGTGATGTTCAAAAAAGAAAAGTTTAAATCTCAAATGTATATTTTATTTTACAATCAGTTGTGGGATTGGGGTGGGAGTATGGGAGGGTTGGGGAGGAAAGGTTAATTCACCATGGCCACTGATGGGAATCTTTTTTATATACCCACTGTGTTTCTATGTTTGCCATTTCTGGTAACTATCATGACTAAATTGGATAGCTTTATTTTACAAAGGTATGGAAACTTTACAGAGCAGTGTCTAAATCTACATTAGTTGCATTTGCACTATATGTTAATGATATACTTTTGCAAATTATTCTGTAAATAAAATGATTACAGTAAAAATATCTGTATTAAAAAAAGAAGAAAAAAAACAGATACATTTTACCTTCAGATAATTGCACTGGTACTTCACTAGGGTTAATCCTGCCCAACCAGATTTAGAAATGAGTTGGGGAATATGAAAGGAGTTTAAAAGAGATCAAAATTTGGAGAGGTACCAGCCCTTTAGACAACATTCAGGCCCTCTAGAATTATTTCCATATGGCTAATTCCTACATACTGAATATACATGATGTTTTCTCATCCACAGTTATTTCCCACTTCTCTTCCCCAAGCAAAAATAAATCATCTTACTCTCTCTTCTACTCAGTTACTCTTTTGTACTGTGATAGAAACTTGAAAAATATTGGTGATGAGGGGTTTTGTCCCTGAGTGTCCACTGTACAGTTCAAGAGAGCACAGTGTTTCACCTGGAATTCAGGGCTCCTGATTTTCTGGTGGAGGGTGATCACAGCAACTCTTGATTTGGGTTCGCCACAGGGGTAGCCAGACCAAGGAAGAGGATGACTGGGAGGGATGCAGGAATACAAAAAAAGGGAAAGGAGGAACGGGGCCCCCATTTGCTCAGTTTCATTAACTAATTTGTACTCCTATACAACATCAGTGTCAACTGCTATTAAGAAAATCTTAGTTGGGCTGAGCTGGTTCTCTTGTGAAATTGTGCTGGTTATCTTTAAGCTTATCAGTTGTTTGTCCAATTAAACACTTTCACCAGTATTTGATCCAAGTTGTACACACAATGTATTTGGATTATTGTCATTGTTCATCTACAAACTCAAAACAATCATTTTAAAGTATCTTGGGAGTGTGTAGAGTGTAACTATTCTAAATACCTTTATGATCCTGATGATATTTTTTAAAAATAATAAAGTTGGGAGGTTCCCTGGTGACGCAGTGGTTAAGAATCTGCTTGCCGGGCTTCCCTGGTGGCGCAGTGGTTGAGAGTCCGCCTGCCGATGCAGGGGACACGTGTTCGTGCCCCGGTCCGGGAAGATCCCACATGCCGCGGAGCGGCTGGGCCCATGAGCCATGGCTGCTGAGCCTGCGCGTCCGGAGCCTGTGCTCCGCAACGGGAGAGGCCACAACAGTGAGAGGCCCGCGAACTGCAAAAAAAAAAAAAAAAAAAGAATCTGCCTGCCAATGCAAGGGAACGTGTTCAAGCCCTGCTCCGGGAAGATCCCACATGCCGCGGAGCAACTGAGCCCTTGCGCCACAACTACTGGGCCTGCGCTCTAGAGCCTGTGAGCCACAACTATTGAGCCCACGTGCCACAACTACTGAAGTTCGCATGCCTAGAGCCCATGCTCTGCAACAAGAAGCCACTGCAGTGAGAAGCCCTCACACCACAATGAAGAGTAGCCTCCGCTCGCCGCAACTAGAGAAAGCCTGGGTGCAGTAACGAAGACCCAACACAGCCAAAAATAAATAAATTAAATAAATTTAAAAGAAAAATAATAAAGTTGGATCTTCCATGTTACAATCACAAAATTAAAACCAGTATTTAAAAGTGGAAAAGTATTAAAATATTATGGGGAAAAAAAAGAAGCAAAGAAAGAATGACAGATGATTACATATTAAAATATAAATAGAGAAATAAAAATTGGAAATACTTGCAACATGAATAAAAGAATTTAATACTCCAAGAAGCAAAGTACTTCACAAAAAAAAAATTTAAGAAAACTATTATAGGAAAATGGGTAAAATATGATCAGGCAATTCACTAAAGAAATTAAATAATGAAAAAACAAGAAACTGTAAGTTTAAATATTAATGAAACAAATGTAAATAAAACCATGATTCCATAGCTTTCCTATCAAATTTACAAAGATTAAAAGAAAATTATTTTAAAGATTAAATAATAAAAACACTGATCAAGGGAGTGGCAAACATTACTCCTGTTCATTATGAATGAGAGGATGAATTAGTTCAAACTTTCTAGGAGAAAATCTGGCTAACTAACTCAAAATGGATCCATGGCCTAAAGAACTAAAACTACAAACTACAGGCTTTACAACCTTGACTTAGCAATGATTTCTTGGATTATGACAACAAAGGCACAGGAAATAAAAGAAAAAATAGACAAATTGGACTTCATGAAAATTTTTCACATTGATGTGTCAAAAGACAATATCCACAGAGTAAAAGGCAACCTACAGAATGGGAGAAAATATTCGTAAATTGTATATCTTATAAGGAATCAGTATCCAGAATATACAGAGAACTAAAAACAAAAAACCAAACCACCAGATTAAAAAATGGGTAAAGGACCTGAACAGACAGTTTTCCAAAGAAGATATACAAGTGGCCAACACTTTTTTTTTTTTTAAATAGTAGCCATCCTGGGCTTCCCTGGTGGCGCAGTGGTTAAGAGTCCACCTGCCGATACAGGGGACACAGGTTCGTGCCCCGGTCTGGGAAGATCCCACATGCCGCGGAGCAGCTAGGCCCATGAGCCATAGCCGCTGAGCCTGCGCGTCCGGAGCCTGTGCTCCGCAACGGGAGAGGCCACAACAGTGAGAGGCCCGCGTACCACAAAAAAAAAAAAAAAAAAAAAAAAATAGTAGCCATCCTAACAGGTATGAAGTGATATCTCATAGTTTTGATTTGCATTTCCCTGATGATGCATCTTTTCACGTGCTTATTGGCCATTTGCAAATCATCTCTCCGATAAGGGTCTAGTATCCAGAGTATAGAAAGAACTCCTATAACTCAATAATGAAAAAGATAAATAACTCAATTTTTTTTTTTTTTTTTTGCGGTACGTGGGCCTCTCACTGTTGTGGCCTCTCCCGTTGTGGAGCACAGGCTCCGGACGCGCAGGTCCAGCGGCCATGGCTCACGGGCCCAGCCGCTCCGCGGCATGTGGGATCTTCCTGGACCGGGGCACGAACCCGCGTCCCCTACATCGGCAGGAGGACTCTCAACCACTGCGCCACCAGGGAAGCCCAATAACTCAATTTTTAAATGAGCAAAGGATATAAATATGTTTTTACAAGAAGATAATCAAATGATCAATAAGTACATGAGAAGTATTTACTGATACTGAATGATACAATAAGTACAATTCATCATTAGAGAAATGCAAATCAATACCACTTGATAGCCGTAAGGACAGCTATATTAAAAAAAAAGGGGCGGGATCAGTGTTGGCAAAGATGTGGAGAAATTGGAACACTTGTGCATTGCTAGTGGGAATGTAAAATGGTGCAGCCACTGAGGAAGCAGTTTGGTGGTTACTCAACAGTTAAGCATTCAGTTCCCATATGATCCAGCAATTCCACTCCTAGGTATATATCCAAGGAACTGAAAGCAGGGACTCAGATACTTGTATACCAATGTTCACAGCAGCATTATTCATAATAACCAAAAAGTGGAAATGACCTAAATATCCAACAACTGATGAATGACTAAACAAAATGTGATACATGTTAAATCATGGATAAGCCTTGAAAACATTATATTAAATGAAAGAAGCCGATCACTAAAGACCACATATTAGATGATTTCATTTAAATGAAATGTTCAGAACAGGCAAATCCAGAGGCAGAAAGCAGATTAGTGGCTGCTCAAGGCTGGAGGGTTGGAGGGACAGGGGAATGACTGCTGATGGATACCGGATTTCTTTTAGGGGGGATAAAAATATTCTAAAATTAAACTGTGGTGACAGCCACACAACTCTGTAAATACACTAAAAGATGGTGAACTGTACACTTAAAACAGGTAAACTGTATGGTATGTGAATTGTATCTCAATAAAGCTATTAAAAAACCTTATGAAGTATAAATGTGTAACTTCTTAAAAGGTTTTACTAATATTTCCTCCATGAAGACAACTGGTATTTAATTTCCCTACTTAGTACACTGCAACTAAATCAAAACTACTTTTTAAATACTTTAAAATAAATAATGAATACCTAGTGGCAAATGTTATCTTACATTCCAAAGCATTTCCGGGGTAATCATAGCACAGAATCTCACTCAGGAAAAATGTAATTGTACTGCATTCTGATTTAAAAGCAGCAAGCATACTTAAACTCAGTGAGTCCAGTTCTCACAAAGTGCAACAGAAATAGGGCAAACGCTACATGATCCAAGTCAAATAAAGGTTAAAAAGTGGTATACTTGGTTAGTGGTTTTTGCTTGCAATGAAAACTTCAAGTACTTAAAGAAGATCAGGTTGAATCACCTTCCGAAACTGAACGGTCCCATCCCACCCCCACAAAAAAAAATCCAGAAGAGAAACAGATGAAATATGTGAAGTGTGTGCTACTTTGACAGACTTCCTTATGTTTTCCACGTCTGCATGTCCAAGCCTAGCACATGTCAAAAACCTAAAGGGGCTCTGCAGGTCAGCTAGTCTCGGCTAAAACAGGACAGTAGTAACTTTTGGCTACAGGGTACCTGGTTTAAACTCTCAAGCAGCCCTGGACTCTTGTGTACTAAAATAGATTTTCAGATAAAAAGATTAAATGTTTGCGTACTTTTTCAGCTTCTTATCTATCTATAAGGAGTAAGTACTTTCCAACTTCTGTTGAGGAGAAATTATGTCTATGAAGAAAGAGTTATGTTTAGCAGTACTTAAAACTTTCTAAAAGTCTCTTCCAAATTAATAAAATACATCAGAACTGTCTAGTAGATAATCAGCTGCCTGCTTACCTACATAAATAATTCCCTCTGCTGAATACACAAAGTCAAGAAATTCCATTGGCAGCAGAAAAGGAGGCCAGTCCAGAGGGGAATCCTACTGAGACTGGTGACAAGGAGCAAGGCCAAAGCCAAAATCAGTATCAAACAGAAAAAGCAAGCCAAAAAGGGGAGAAAAGGAAAAGACTGGGTATAGGAAGGTCAGTGCTGGTCAGGAAATGAAAGGATGACCAAGGCCAAGCAACAGGAAACAAGAGAGAAAGATCATCTGATGAAAGTGAACATAAAATAACATGTAAACTTAATAATGACTGTAATCTTAAGTATCCACAAGACTCAATTTTTTTATGCCAACCAGTAATCTAAAATACATAGGACTATGTGGGGAAAGAAAACCTAAGGCAAAATTTCCAAAAGAATAAACAATTCCAACTTTACAATGCATTTAACCCCAGGACTCAAGCATGTCATTATTATATTTATTTCCATTTCTTCCTTCCAGATTAAGTTTTGTTTTGGGAGTTTTGATGGGAGTATAAATGGTGCATAAGATTGGACCTCCAAAGAGCCTGAAGCCTACGCCTGTTAAAGAGACATTCCGGGGAAACTGACCTGCACTGCAGCAGTCTAGCAGTTATGTACTGAGTCGTTACCAGTAACTTGTGCTTGGGCGTGATGATCAGTCTCTAGAACTTTTGAGAGAAGCCAGGAGGGATAAAACTCCCTGTGGATATAGCAAGGGAGTTTCTCTTGCTTCATGAAGACTTTGCTCCTTGCCAGTGGTATCATCCACAGCAAATATCCCTGTGGGGAACTTTCTGGGTACCTGCGAAGTTCTATCTCCATCTGAGAGAATGTTGTGTGGAAAGACTGATACAAAGGACATTTATTGCAGTACTGCTTAAGGGCATAAAAAAAAAAATGAAAGCAACCTAAATGTCCTTCAACTGGATATGTATATTACATTATGTTCATAAAAAAGAATGACGAGCTGATGAAATGAATTACGTTACATGTGCTGTTACCAGTCTCTAAAACATATGAACTGAGAAAAGCAAGGAACAAAATATACGTATACGCCATCATACATTTTGTGTTTAAAGATGACATAAAGTCCTTTCTAACTAATTCTTACACATAACCCAGCAGCCACTGATAAATGTGACTTTATAAAAATAAAAGAGTTATGCATGAAAAATAATACCATAAAGTCCAAAGATGTTTGTGTCCACAAACTGGAAAGCATACACAAGAAACGTATCAGTGGACAGCTGTGAAAGAAGAAATGAGTGCCTGGAGGAGAGAGAGGTGAGAAGACTTAAGTTTTCACTTCCTCAGTATATTTACATTTTTTGCATACTCATGTATTATTTGCTCAAAATGAATGAAATAGTAAAGTAAATTTTAAAGTCGATCCAGACATGTATCTGCTCCCATACGCATATATACAAAGAGGGGCTGACAATGATCTTCCGGCATATTCTTACACACTGTTTGAATTTTTATCCTGAGAGTTTATTAACTGTATAATCCAATCTTATTTTATAACAGAAATACAGCTGTTGAAAGTATACAATCTTTGACCCTAAAATTCCACTGCAAGAGCTTGATACTATGTTGAAGAACTGTAGTCATATTTTCTAGGAGGTACTTCCCTAACTGCAATGGCTAAAATTTAGAGACTACTTATATTTCATCTATCACTAGAGAACTGGTTAACTGGATACATATCTACTGTGTGTGTGTGTGTGTGTGTGTGTGTGTGTGTGTGTATAATGTGATGCCAGCAATAATTAAAACTGATGATTTAGAGCTATATTTACTGACATGGAAAGATGCATAATATGCTTTTTTTAAAAAAAATCAACGTTCTCCATCCGATGGATCTATTTATTTATTTATTTATTTTTTGGCTGTGCAGCATGTGGGATCTTAGTTTCCCAACCAGGGATCGAAGCCACGCCCCTTGCATTGGAAGCGTGAGTCTTAACCACTGGACTGCCAGGGAAGTCCCGCATAATATTCTTGAATGAAAAAAAATAACGTCACAGTAGATTTCATTAATCATTTTCTCCATCACAGCTGTATACCACTGTATTGTAATTACCTGTTTACTTGCCTGTGCCCCTCAAAGTCTTTAAGTTCCCTAACGACTTACAACTATGGCCTGTTCACTGCTGAATCACCTATACCTGGCACAGAACCTGGCCCATTAGACATTCAATGAACAGAGACCAAATAAACTGTAAATACACATATTTGCCCTCCCGCAAAATTACAGCTAAAGAGAGACTATAATGGAACATCAAATATTTAAATGACTTAATTTTACATTTAAAAGAACCTTCAATGTTAAGTCAGCACTAGAAAACAAATACAAATACTCCTTACTCTGTGCTTAACATTTTCTTGGAAAATGTGTATAAACTGAATTTTTGGCAAACTGAGTCACAGGATAAGTATGCTAGGAGAGCTCCCTTACTTAAAGGGCTTCTTTCATAAAGTGAAAAAACTCCAAACAAATGTATTTATTCTACACGAGCTTAAATTTTGCACGATTTATCGGCTTTCCTTAAAACAGAAGCCTCATAAAAATAATTTTTCAATACCTACCTCCTCTTTCCCCTAAAATAATGACTTGCTTAATATAAACCATAATACCACTGTTTGACAAGTTTGGGTTTTTGGTTTTTTTTTAAAATCCCTTAGTTCTCTAGAAAAGCTATAAAATTCAGGTGTACAGAAACACCCAGAGTAGGCATCATGATGTGAAGAATTCCTCTCCTTAGGATTATTTGTTAGAATTCATGGGCTATAATAAAGTTATGGATTTTAAAGAGCTTATCTAGAGAGAGGAGTAACTGAGTTACCTTGAGTAGTTGTTAAACTATATAATTTTTTATTCACATAACAAAAGGAAACTTCAAATATGAAACAACCACAGAGTTTAAACAAACTAAATGTCAACTCTGGTTCAGAGACTAATTATATTTTCCTTAAGGTTAGAAATATAGGTGTGATCCCCATGTAAACTGATTCATTTACAAGGTATACTTTAGAAAATACTTTATTCTTTGTAGTGGCTCAATTTTTCAAATACCTGGGACTTCTATTTGGTTCAGTCAGTTAACAAAGCTTGCATCTGCCTTTGGCCTTTGGTTTTGTTCAATTCTGTTCCTGGTATCAATTTAACCAGCCCATCAAACTTTGCTTCTCAGGGTATTTTCACAAGGCGCTGCTTTTCTATTCCAAAATATGCTCAAGTTTTTAAGTCTAGCAAGTTTAAAAGGAAAATTTTCAAATATGAACTTTAGGTACACCAAAAATTAAGAAGTATTAAATACCTGTCGACATTTGACAATATGCCAGGAAGTAAGGGGAACACAATTACTGCCCTAGAGGAAATCCATAATATCTAACCCATAAACCTTCACCAGAAAGACCCAAAGGACATATAAACATTAACCACATATACACTAATGTAGTTACATAATATATCTATGAAGAACTAACTGTTTTGCGGGGTGGTGAGTGAAGAGAGAATTACTGGAGTTGTATGTTAAGATAAGGTAGTTAAGATTTCTGAAGCTAAATGTTAGAACCAATTTCAGCTGAGGGAAAACTGCTCCCAGCACAAGGTGCTGCCTGAGAACAAGCTCGGAAGGCGGTCTGATTTGATGGAGGAGGGGCAGCTGGATTAGTCTGTATTGCAGAATCGCCACAATAGACTAGTGTGTGAACACTTCCTGGGAATAAGGTGGGCTACTGATTAATAAGGTGCCCTGGGAATTAAGGTGTCCAGGTTTTGTGGACAGAGGACAAATCATGGTTCTAAACCAAAGTCAAGGTAAAGCCACTCAAAAGTGGTTATCAGCTGCTTTCAAAAGTTTGGCAGTTTCTCAAAAAGCTAAACATAGAGTTACCATATGACTCTGGGTATTTGCCTAAGAGAACCAAAAACATATATCTACACAACAATTTGCGCATGAAGGTTCATAGCAGCATTATTCATAATAGCCAAGAAGTAGAAACAACCTAGATGTCCACCAACTGATAAATGGATAAACAAAATGTGGTCTATCCATACAAAGCAATATTTTTCAACCATAAAAAGGAATGAAACACTGACACATGCACAACATGAATGAACACTGAAAACGCTATGCTAAGTAAAAGACAAATGGCCACATACTATATATTTCTATTTACATGACATGTTCAGAATAGGCAAATCCATAGAGAAAGAAAATAGATTAGTGGTTGCCAGGGGCTGGGAAGAGAGGGAATGTGGAGTGACTACCAATTGATACGGGGTTTCTTCTGACACGATAAAAATGTTCTGGAATTAGGTAGTGGTGATGATTGCATAGCCTTGTGGATACACTAAAAGTCAGTAGACTGCACACTTTAAAAGGGTGAATTTTATGGTACGTGATATATCTCAATTTTAAAAAGGGGATTCTCAGCATTTTTTCTGTGACAACACACCTGAAGGACAAGACATAACTCTTATCAGTAAAAGCAGCCTACTACAGCAGGGACTGGTTTTGTGACTTTGACAATCACTATACTGAAGAATCTTGAGAAAATGATAACTTAAAGGTCTTTAAGCATTAAGATCAAACTAACGGGTGAAAGTCACTTTTTAGTGACAACTTCAAGAACTGCCTTGAGGTGACAACAGATATTTTAAGACAAAAAATATCACAGTAGTTTCTAAATAACAAAGAGATGGATGGCCAAGGCCTACTTAAGCTGCTGTGAAGGAAAGGATTCACAAATTGTTCTGAAAGAGGTAAGGACAGTAGGATTTTCATTCTCTAGCAGCAGCTAAGAACAGAAAAAGAATAAAAACATAAAGAGACAATGAGGGTTGGATTCAACAATACAAGGCACTACAAAAAAGATGACACCAGCCACAGGGAAGAATATATATTTATCAACACTGATTTGGCATATACAGTCCCAACTTACATATGGATCATATTTCAAATGTTTGTAAATCATAATTCTGAACACAACTGCCAAGAGAACTAATTTTTGAAAAAGTAGGTAAGCTTGCAAATGACCTACAGTAACTTCTAATAATTTGTCATTATTTCTATTTTCCTAGCTGAAATTCAGTTGCCGGAAGCCACCTCCCTACCATCTTCTCACACAACTGAGAGTCCCAACAAGAGGAATTCCCCTCCGACCTGTTGGCCACCACCATCTCAGCAGCACAGAAAATTCTGGATGCCTACTCCTCATGGAGGTGAGGCCAAAGGAGAGTCATCTGCTATCCAGAGCCACTGTTCTGCCATGGCAGTCTTACATATGAGAGATATTCCTAAATCAGACAGTTGGATTTCAGAGGCTGCTTGTACCCTGATTCACCAATGTTCTTGTGATGGGAAACTGCCACAGAGACAATTAAGGTGCTCAGTACATGCTGATAAATGTATCCCCATATTGAATCACAGAGACTTCATCATGTCCAGTGGGTACAACGGAACACCTGTAGCACATGTATGTAGCACTACACAAGCAGCAGGAGCTCAAAGATGCCGGCAACAGAAAAGGTGCGGCGAGGAAAGGCATGGGAAGAAATAATTCAGACCCACAAAATTTGTTGGGGTGTTTAAGAGCACACACAAAAAAAACCCTTTGTCCTATTCCTCTTGAAATGCCCTTTCTGGGACTTCCTTAGCAGTACAGTGGTTAAGACTCCACCCTTCCAATGCAGGGGACACAGGTTCAATCCCTAGTTGGAGAACTAAGATCCCACATGCCCTGTGGCGTGGCCAAAAAATTAAAATTAAAAAAAGAAGAAAAGAAACTAAGTTAAAAAAAGAAATGCCCTTTCTGATGAAATCTTCCCTGTCCTTCAAGACTCAACGAAATGCTGCCATCTCTGAGAGGTTCATCCTGAAAACCCTAAGCAGTTGGGAGCTTCCATGTCTGTGTTCCAATAGCACCTTGTATTAATTATCATAATGCTTATTAAATTGCTATAGTTTATTTACGTTTGTTTCCTCAGTAGGTGTCTTCTGAAATAATGGAATATTTTATTCATCTTGGCATTCTCAATACCTTGTACAGTGCCTGGCAGATAGAAGGGTCCAGTAAATATTCGCTGAGTGACTGAGGGAATGGATTTCTTCCAATGTTAGAAGAAACAGTAAAATAATCAAATAAGCAAATGCAAAATGAATTAATTTGTCAGTTTGCTACTAAGAAAATGGGCTCTGGGACTTCCTTGGTGGCACAGTGGTTAAGAATCCACCTGCCAATGCAGGGGACACAGGTTTGAGCCCTGGTCCAGGAAGATCTCACATGCCGCGGAGCAACTAAGCCCGTGTGCCACAACTACTGAGCCTGCACTCTAGAGTCCGCGAGCCACAACTACTGAGCCCGTGAGCCACAACTACTGAAGCCCATATGCCTAGAGCCCGTGCTCCGCAACGAGAGAAGCCACCGCAATGAGAAGTGTACGCACCGCAATGAAGAGTAGCCCCCACTCGCTGCAACCAGAGAAAGTCCGCGCGCAGCAACAAAGACCCAACGCAGCCCAAAATTAATTAATTATTTTAAAAAGGAAAAAAAAAGAAAATGAGATCTAAGCATGAAACCTCAAAGTGGCCTACCCAGTGGATCTGAATGCACTGAGTATTCAGGCAGATAAATTCAACTGCAAGTAGATAAGAAATGCATAGTGAATATTCTGCTTGTCCCTTTCCATCACATTTTTTAAATGTTATAAGGAATATTCCTTATTGGGCATGCAAAATCCCCACTGATGGGGATTATTACATGTTGTATTGGGCATTTCTGACATCTAAAGAAATACTTAATCAAACTGAGCCTAGATACAGGGTTCAGCAATATTCAGAAGAAAAACTATTCAAATCCTTCAGGGGAAATAAAGGGTTCCACCCAAGTTCTGACCACAGCTAAGGAATTAAAGCTGACTTAAAAGCTCTAGTGCAGATCAAATCAGAAGCGTTCCTCGTGCTAGCCACCAAATGAATGGTTCACAGGATGGGAGCAGCCACATAAATCCCACACCTTAAGATGTAAACAGGAGGGAATGCCACAGTGGTACAAGGCATGTTAGGTAAGGGAGCTGACAAGTCTTTGGAAGCTACTTATTTTCTTTTTGGCAGTTGATGAGAACCCACATTAAAGCATGAGATTAAGAAACATGGATGTGTATTACTGTCTAAAGTAAAATTTTTGTCTTAGTGGTTGCTTACCTGATCTTGCAAAAGTATTTTATATTTTTACTTCCTCAAATTATAATACTAGGAAGGCCCTAAAAATGATCAACTCAAACCCTGTAATTTTAGAAATAAGGAAACAAAGGTCTACAAGGGCAAATGATTTGCCCAAGGTCATACTGGTGATCAGAGGCAGAGTCTGAACTCAAACTCAGTTCTCCAGTCTCCCCAACTTAGAGTTCTTTGCACTACATGAAGAATTTTCACATCCTAACATGCCCTATTAGAGTCTGGTCCTACACACACACACACACACACACACACACACACACACAGAGACATACACGTATACGTGTGTGTGTATACACCACATAGCTACACACTTACTTTTGCAGCACTAGAAAAACTAGGGCTGTTCAGAAACATACTAAAAAAGTATCAGTTAATTGAAAAGACTAGTCCTGTGATAAGGCATTCATGTTTTCTGAATGACCCACTAAAACACCAAATCCCCATGTCTATGTTTATATTTACCTTAATATGAAGCATAATGGTTAAGAGCCTGGGCTGTGGAGTAAGAGACCAGCCTGTAATCCCCCAATTCCAGCTCTGACATTTAATTAGTCATGTAACCATGGACAAATTTGCTTAACCTTTTAAAACTTCAGTTTCCTCAACTATAAAACTGAAAAAACACAACTGACTTGTATGGTACTTGTGAGGATTCAACAGATGATGGCTGTAAAGGGCTCTGCCCAGATCCTAAGACTTACTCAGTAACTTAGCTATTATTATCATTACCACTGCCTACTAATCTCTGTGCTGTCTACAAAAGTGCCCCAACAAAAGTTTTCTGTATATTTCTCTCTCTCTCTCTCTCTCTCTCTCTCTCTCACACACACATTCACACACACACAATCCCAATTATATAGTATCTGTTCTTTTGAACACAGAGTACAGCAGCCTAAGAACCCTATTCAAGAAAAGTCTTTTTGCTTTTCTTATTTGGAAATCAAACTCTTACCCCAAATTAATTTTTAAATTCTACAATGTTCAGTGCCAATAATGAGAATTTAGAATTTAAAAACACAAACTGTTTTCTGGTTCTCACACTTTTCCATTCCTTTAAACAAGATAAGTTTGGTTGCCTAAATTCTGCAAAGAGGAAATGCAATTGACTCAGAAAGAAAATGAATCCCCCTGCTTCCCACTGAGTACCCTTTTGGTGTTCAGACACAAAGGACACTCTCTATCTCATTTATGGTGACAGCGAGAGTGAATTATTCCCAAGATTTACTGTGCATTTATGTTTTAACTCTATTAGAATCTGAAAATAACACAACTATAAAAGGCCCCCTTTCCATGTATATAATCATGCCTCAAATAAAGTGTTCCACCTTCCCCACATTCCTTAAAATGCTGAGTTTACCAAAAGTGTGGTATACTAGCAGGAGAGTATTATTAATACTTAAAATCAAAGAAATGACCTTTCAAGCTGTTTTATTTCCTAAAACAATAATTTAAGCAGCTAACTCCTCTGGTCTAAATTCCATTACTAATTATTCATGTCTATGATGCTCACTGGACAACTGAAAGGATACATTTAGATACCTTCATTTTAATAGCCAAATATATCTAAATGAAATTTATTTCATCTTATTGTAAATCTCAGTATTCTCTTTGAAGGTGTTATTGTCTGGGTTCCTAGAGTTCTCTGAAATTCCAGTTGCAGAATATATAATTTCATTTGAAAGTAAATCAATACTAGAAACAAATTATTTGATCATCATCTTTTTATAAAAGATTAAACAGCCACAAATTTTATTTTACCAGGACTAAAATGCACTAAATTACATTTCACTGACATAAGATCAAAAGAGCTTCATAAATACAATGCTTCATTTTACCAGAGTGAGGTTATAAGAAGCCGAAAAACATTCCCTCTGGAGCACAAAAACTGTTTTAAGTAATTTTAAAACTCTCTTGACATTTCATCCATTTTTTAAAAAACAGTTCTTCCTATATACAAAATCATTAGAGGCTACTGGAAAACAAGCCCAAAGAATTATAAACAAAAAGTTAACTTTTTCCAAAATGCAATGCTACCTACTTTTTGGTTATCATGAATGACAAAGAAGTGTTCATATATTATACATTCAGCTAATTTTAAACTGTATAATTTAATCTTCTAAAATTATTCTTAGCCTAAATTAAAACTTGACCATGAGATATAAAATGTGGTCAAAAGTACCTCTTGCTAGTAAACAATATTATAGTTTTTCATAAAATGTAAATTCAAAATTAATAAAATTTATATGTTTTATTAGCTTAAATTGGTAATTGATGAAAATAGCACTGGTTTTTCTCAGAGAGATTAGAAAGAAATTAAGATCACCAGAATTTTATAAAAAAGATGACAGACTTGTCAAATGCACTACAATGTCTAATCTCATGGGATCAGGGATTTTATGAATATGCCCCAAATTACATAATATTGGGGGACAGGGAGATGGTGTAAGTCCTTTAAAAAATATTTTATGGGAAGTTAACAAGGATAACTTTTTAAATATGTACGTTATTACAGAGTAATACTTCAATGAGAAATATAATTAAACAACAGAGTCAACAACATCTCCAGAAGCTGATTTCTCAAGTGTCACCAGACTATCCATTCTGCTAAAGAGTACTTTTAAAGACATGCAGCACCCACAGTATCAAGTTTTCAAATCCCTACCTTCTGCATATACCAGTACTGCTTTACTGCTGCATGTAAGCACTGAAATGCACATTCCAAATTAATGAGAATTACTATCTTCTTCCTCTTAGAGTCCATTTTAAGTTATTTTAAAAAGATATCTCAGTAAATCTAAGAAAAAATGTTGAATAGGTAGATCCTTCCTTCGCCAATATTTAGAATACTAAAGTATTTATAAATATGGCTTCCCCCCCAACCCAGGTAACTTCAGCTTTTTGAATGGTTTCATTTTTTTAGTGCTAATATAGTTCTGAACATACCCTCCTGTGTGATTTGGGGGGAAAAAAGCAATTATCTTAAACGTTAAACAGCAGCTAACCAAACTAACAGCGATGTTCAAGTAAACCTACTTTGTTTATAATAAAATCTAAAGATTATATAACAAGCTTTGACGTTCTCTTTCCAGCAGTTTCCTACAGTGTCAAAGGCGATAAAGACAACATCCGTTTTTAGAAGAGGAAAACAGGAGTTAATAAATTATATTTTCTCAACTAAGAAATGCCTTCTCTTTTGTCAATATCACAAGCTATTCACCTAGCGACAAAGGAAAAATGAACACTTCACCTGCCCGTTTCGGAAACTAAATTGGGAGCGTTACCAGTCATAGACTTAATATTTCTCGGGAAGAATATCTGAAGCAAAGAGATTATTGAAAGTTCATTGCCAGCTGCTACATCTGGGGGGAACGGCCTGAACAAGACTCCCCTATTTGTCATCAGCCTTTTTCCTCACCACCCACCCTGCACCAAACCCCCATTGTTCTAGGTAAAACTCACAGCTAATGATATCGAAAGAGTAACTACTACGTTTCTGCGGCAGGTGATCACCAAGAGGAACTCTTCAGAACCACACTGACTTGCTGATTTTTTCCCCCAAAATAAAATCCGAATTTGATCGTAAATCAATCACAAACTGGTGGGGGAAAAGGATCCCAGCTTCCCTTCCAGACTGATGGATGTCAGTCCAGAGGCAGTTGAGGAAAGCCCCAGAAGGTTCCCATAACAAATCGACCCCCCTTAAAGATCATTTAAACTGACGTTTCATAACGAAATTTTAAAGAAATCTGTACCGAAACCCCTGAAAAAAAAAAGTACACAGCTCCCTTGCCCGACGAGCGGCGCCAGGAGAGACAGAGGCAGCGGCTCGCCGGGTCTCTTACGGGCCCGGCCCCCTCGGCACCAGCTCCTCCCCGAGCCCGGCCGGCCGGACCCAGGCCGGAGGGAGGCTGCCCACCTGCCCGGCGCCGCCGCCCGCCCGACGCCGACACTCACCCATCCTTCCGCTTGGCTTTGTAGACGTGACCATAAGTGCCTCGGCCAACTTTGCAGCCCTCGTATTCAAACAGGTCCTCAACCCGCTCCCGCTCGCTGCTCAGCTTCACTTTAAAGTCATAGTCCATTGTCACGGCCTGCGAGGCCGGGGAGCGGGGTCGCGGCGCCGCGGGGCGGGGGTGGGGACCGGGGAGGCTCTGGCAGCCGCGGCCCCCGGGAACCCGCCCGCTCTACGCCCGGCGGCCGCAACGCCGGCCCGGCCGCGGCGGCAGGAGGAGGCCCCGCGAGGGCGCCGGGGACATCCAGGGGGGCGGTGGGGCGGGGGCCGGCCGGGGGGGACGGCGCGGTCCCCGGGCGCAGAAGGGTGAGGGACGAGGGCTGGGGGCGGGGAGCGCGGTCGCTGCCCTTGTCCCCGCGGGCTGCGGGGCGCCGGACCCTGCGCTCCGGCCGCGCGCTCGGCCCCCGCGGCGGGCAGCGGCAGGACGGCGCGGCGGACTGCCCCTCGGGCGCTCGCGCCTCGCCGCGCTCACACACGTTCACACTCACTCACTCGCTCGCTCGCTCGCTCTCCCATCCACTCAGACAGAAAGGCAGCGCCGCACAACAGCCGGTACCTCCTCAGAGAGCGGAGGGAGGGGACTCGCGGAACACGGCCGCGCTGTCGCAAAAACGTCGCGAAGCCTCGGGCTGCTCGGCCCTCCCTGCAGCCCGCGCCGTGCCGGCCGGCCGGCCTCCCCCACCGGGACCCGCTCCCCGAGGGCTGCGCGGACAGAGCGCGGTAGCCGCTGCCCAGAGCGGCCGCCACACGCACCACGTGGGGCTTCCCGGCGGCGGCTGGGGCCCCAGACTACAACGCCCAGAATGCACGCGCCGCTGCCGTGGCCGGCCCCCCTACGGCTCCACCCCCCGCGGTGGGGTTTTGGCAGCGTTGCATGATGGGATTCGTAGTCCAAGGGGAGGTGAGTCGTTTCAATCTCTAGGGGAAAAAAAATTTTTTTTTTTTTTACAGCGATGTCTTTAGAGTCTGATTTGGGCTAGAAACTTAACCAAAGAAATTTAAGTGTGAGGGAGGCTAGTTTGTATTAGAATCACATTTTGCGCCACTTCCGAACTCCAGAGTTTAAAGGGCATTATCGTTATCGAAAAAAGTCGAAGTATTGGTCAACAGCTCACAGACTATTATTTGGTGTATTCTAGTCGTTCACAGTCTGATAAGGGCTGCACAAAGATAGCAATGTGTTGACACACATTACAAACATCAGTAAAAGTGAGTCAGCGAGGTGTGGCTACGCTGCTCCTGAAGAGCACCAGTCTTGTGACAGACGACCATCCCAGTGCGCCCCATCCTTTCAGAGGGGACGTTATTTTGAGTATGACCTGTGCACCACTGCCCATACGCGCAGCAATTTTTAGCCATGATTACAGCAATTGATCTAAATCCATGGAAACCGTTGATAATTTTGAGGTAGGAAAGGTGTCAGCTGCAGGAGTCCTGATATCTTGATAATAATCCCTCATGTTGTTTTATCCCCCTTATTTAGACGTCTGTTTTTCATTTTTTGATTTTATATTAATTTTGTATTTATATTTATTTTACTTTTCCCAATCGCTATCGTTTCCACGAAAGCTCCCCAGCTCCCAAAGGACATATAATCTCTCCCATTTTTAACCTCCATCACACATTTTTTTCATTTTTCCTGTGGTACTCATCAAATTCTGTTTTGTCTTTTATTTCCTCTCCCTTGCTCGATTATAAATTCCTATAGGAAGTAATATTTGCATCTTCCATAACACCTAGTATCATGGCTTGATTTTGGTGCACAGTAAACATTTGTTGAATTAATGAGTAAGGATGTTTGTGTCCAAAATATCTATGTACAAATGATGACCATGATACCATTTTATGAAAAATCCTCAGAAGGGATCTTATACAGATTTCCCTGGAGAAAAGAGTGACTTCACCACTGGTTTAAACAAAGTTGGTTTTCCTAGTACATCAAATACTGTTTAGTGTTTAAGCACACTGACCGGTTAGGTGGGCCTGGGTTTGAATCTTGATGGGCCATTTATTAGCAGTATGTCCCTGGACCCTCAATTCCTTTCTTTGCAAAATGGAGATATAAAAGACCTCAGCTTAGGGTAAGTGCACCAGAAAATTAAGCTTTCATGAATGGGGCGTTATATGTTTCCAGTCAGTGATGTCAGTTGGGTGATTCTCTAGCGGGACTGCTCCTTTGCATAATTACAGAATTCAATTCTTTTTCCTAAATATGATTTTAGAATAGACTTCCTGAAACATATATATTTTGTATTTCTTCAGTGCTGTCTTTTTGTCCAAGTTTTTACTCATAGATCTTGAGAAACCAAACCACGACGCTAGAGAAAAGGTTGTAAGAAGCATGAGACTGGGCTTGCCCCACCTCACCCCTGCACCTGTCTCCCACAGCCCCTGCACACGATATTCCTGAACCCTGAAGGTCTCTGGCTTCTTAAACTGTACTTTTGACTACTGCTTTGACTCTGTCCACCCTGTGGATGAAGATAAGACCTTCCCATGAAGAAACAGAGTGTTTTTTAAAAATAAAAATTATATGGATTTAAGAGGTACGATGTGATGTTTTGATACACGTATACATAGTGAAATGATTACTATAGTCAAGCTAACTAACAGTGTTCTTACTATGAGTAATCCCGGGACAGGAAAGGACGCCAGCCTAGGACCAGGGAAGAGAATGGCTTGCTTTGCTCTCTGCAGCTATGGTGTGAGTTAGGGGTCTGGACTCCAGGTCGGGGGCACACGGTGGTGTGAGGTAAGCTGGCCCCTTAAAGGAGCATCACGATGGGGAGCAAAGGAAGAGAGAGCCACGAGGGTCCCTTAAAGGGGAGCTTGGCTAATGTGTTAGGAGCAGTACTATCTAATATCCAGCTTGAGGTTTTTCTTTTCTGCGTGGTAATTCCCTTCTGTTATCCCCGAGATACCAGCTGGGTCTTACCTGTGGAGCCTGTGTCCAGGCTTGGAGGAAAGGAAAGGGCAGCAGCCGGAGACTCAATTACGGGAGATAAGAAGTAGCCTGCAGAGCCAAAGCAATGAGCTGGGAAGCCCTTGGGGCACATGCTTGTATTCCAAAAACTTGAGGGAAGGAAACTGGTTTTGGGAAGGATTTCCTGTAGATCGGGGGACCCCAACCCCCAGGCCATGGACTGGAACCCCGTGGCCTGTTAGGAACCAGGGCAGGTGAGCGAAGCTTCATCTGTATTTACAGCCGCTCCCCATCGCTCGCAGTACCACCTGAGCTCCGCCTCCTGTCAGATCAGCAGTGGCTTTAGATTCTCTTAGGAGCGCGAACCCTCCTGTGAACTGCGCATGCGAGGGACCTAGGTTGCGCGCTCCTTATGAGAATTGAACGCCTGATGATCTGAGGTGGAGCTGAGGCGGTGAGGCTAGCGCTGGGGAGCGGCTGCGAATACAGATTCTCATCAGCAGAGAGGTTTGACTGCACAGACACCATAATAAATCAATTGCTTGCAGACTCATATCCGTGAGTGGCAAGTGACAAGCTGCATCTTACGGAGTAGACTGGACATAAGCAACACACTTCAGGTGTCACTGTCTCCCGTCACCCCCAGATGGGACCATCTAGTTGCAGGAAAACAAGCTCAGGGCTCCCACTGATTCTGCATTATGGTGAGTTGGATAATTATTTCATTATATATTACAATGTAATAATAACAGAAATAAAGTGCACAGCTCACCATAATGCACTTGAATCATCCCGAAACCATCCCCACCCCCGTCCGTGGAAAACTTGTCTTTCATGAAACTGGTCTCTGGTGCCAGAAAGGTTGGGGACCCTGCTATAGATCAAAGAATCAGGTTCAGACTTAACTGTTATTTGACTGAATTGAACACATCAGGGACCTAAGAGCTGCTGTTTCAGTTTGATTTTCAGCCTCCGGTCATCCTGATATCATGTCTCTTTGCTCCACGATGACCTCTAGTGACACTGTAGAGTCTGTGACCCTCGTTGGTCCATGTCCCAGACAATGCGCAAATCACGCTCATGCTTCTTTTCTTAAAATGTGGTTCTTTTCATTCTAAATTTAACATCTCCAGTCTAAACATGCCTCTCAGACACCAGCCCCACATTTCCACTGCCTCCTGTTCAGCCTCAGGGGATAATGTGCTGTCATCGCAAACGTAAAATTTCTGAAACTGAACATACCATACCGTGTCCTGAACCTCCCAATTCCCCAGCACAGTGATGCCAGTAGACAGACGTTCTGTTGTTTTCCTGCCAACCCTACGAGCTCAGGCCTTCATTAGCTGCTCAGTGTGCTTCGTGCTCATGCCAAGTATACCTTTGTCCAATCCTCAAAGGCGGGATGCTTCCTCATACCATCTCTGACCTTTGCAGGCCTACCCATCCTCCAAGATACAGCTCAAATGCCTAAGTTAGTCATGCAGCCTTTCCTGGTTCTTACAACTGAATATGAAGTTTCTCTACCGTGAACTCCTACCCCAGCCCTGGCACCATTGCACTTTATTTGTAACTCACATAGAAACATCACAGCTGCCTTGTATTGTAGTCATTTATTTTATATACTTAAAAAAATAGCTTTCCTTTAATAAACACCTTAACGACTGAGTCTGTAACTTATCTTGTGTCTCCCCACAGTGCCCAGGACATAGTTTGCATAATTATTTAGAATTAGAATGTGTTTCACTGGCTTGGTTTCTATAAAGATTGAAATGGACCTTAATAATAATAAAAGGGGACAGTCATTTTAAACCATTTGGCATTTTTCCTCAGTCCTGCCTCTGAACACATACTTTTTTGCAGCATGCAGAAGGGTTTGGTGCTTCGTGATATATGAACGTAAGAGAGTCCTACTGGGCCTTCTCAGTGGTGATCACTTGCTGTCTCTACAACTTTTAATTCCGTTTTCTCACTCAGTATCAAAGTGTGATTTAAACGGAAAATATCTACTCTCCCTTCCTGCAGGTAGAATACACATCACCTTTATTATCGAAAAGCACATATTAAGCATCTATATTTGAGTGTAATGTTAGACACAAGAAATAGCAAGTTAAATCAATCAACGCTCTAGTCTTCTATAATTTTTCAAAGAAAATCCTGATGCAAAAAGTTTCTCAACTATATAAGCATCCAGAATTTAATTCAGACCTCAGAAACAGTCAGAACCAAAAAAACACTTTCAAAAATAACTTCCTTTCTCCCCTTCATCATGTGAGTGTCATTTGTTCTCACAGAGTCATTTGCTCCACATGACTCGACACATGACCACTAACTGTTGCTGAATTTGATGTAAGATGCCTGTCATTAGAGAATAATGGATTCTGCTTCTCAATTCCAGTTCTGAAAATCCCAGGAAGGGCTCTGGACCAACTAGGTTAGGGGCCCATCCTGGACCAGTGAAGTATGGCCACAGAGCCAGGGTCATATAAGAATATGAGAGCGCCTTCATTTGGAGGGATGAGGAAGCAGGGGGTAGGGAGCTCACAGGAGAAGGGAGAAAGCTCGAAGTACCACGAAGAAGTGAAACAGGGCAATGAATGGAAAGTGGGTCCGTGAGGAGATTCCTTAAATTGGGTGGATGGCCAAAGACGCTCTGAGATGAGACTTCAGCTGAGATCTGAGTGATGAGAAGCAAAACCTGCTAAGGGGAGGGAGCAAAGTGGTCCAGGTGGATGGAGCAGAGGGACAGCAGGTGCAAAGGCCTTGAGCTGGGAGCCAGGGAGCAGAAAGAAGGCCTTGTGTGATAGGAGTGTCATGAGTGAGGGGGGAGGTTGTGTGACATAAGGACAAAGAGGTGGGCAGGCGCAGGTTATAGAGCCTTTTAACCCACTTCCCCTCTCAGCAGTCAATCTCACCCTTCCTTACATTGCCTGGGAGGGCTCTCAAAGGGCAAAGGTAAAGGCGTAAGGTCTCTTGAAGCCTGAGCTCTACAACTGACACAACGTCACTTCTGCCACATTCTGTTGGTGAAAGCAAGACTCAAGACCAGCCCAGATTCAAAGCGTGGGCAAGTAGACTCCACCTCTTGTTAGTAGGAAATGCAGAATATCACCCATGCCTTTCCGTCTCCCCAGGCGCAGATACACATGAATCTGTAGATGTGGTGCAATTAGTTCCCTTGCAGATGGCTTTGGTTTTCTCTCGAAGGTAAAAGAAAAGTTCACCTGCTGTGAATGAGCAGACGGGGTGGAAGGAGAGAAAGCAATGGTTTCATATCTGAAAAGGCTGTGGGTTGAAAACAATCTTTCGGCAGAATCAGAGAGATAGCTGGCAGATCATCGTAGGACTTTCTAGCCAATGTCAAGGGCCCGTTTGCAGGTGCAGCTATGCATTGTATCAATATCCATCTGCCTTGTTGTGAGATTTTCATCACCAGCACTCAACAGCCCAGGTGGAGACCGGGTAAAGACAGATGTTGGATTCATCCGGGGTTAAGGCCCTGCCAGCTGGGTATGATGAAAAGAAGATGAGGGGCGGGGAGTGAGGATTATTGGCAGCAGAGTAGTTAGAATAACAGATCATGACATTAAGCTGGGTAAGGAGCAAAATGAAGACAGGATTTCCCCTCTTACATCCTAATACTAGCTTGAAGTTTTTCATTTAATTTTTTGCAAAGTAATTTTAAAAATAAATACCTACCCTCATTCCTTGCTTCATTAATATCTGTATATGAGGCCAAAATCCTTCCATCAAATACATACTAAATAAAACAGACAGCTGAAAAAGTAATATAACAGGTTAAAAATGATTTCTCCTTTTCTTAGCTGAGGGATTCCCATTCCAGTGACCGGTAAGACCATCCCAAACTGAAAACCTCTCCCATTTGTTGATGACGAATTCTGCTCTCACGTTCTATAAGTATTAAAGAAAGTTTACCTCTTTAAATTGATATTCAGTACTATAATCTTGTCCTTTTCTCCTTGAATAAGCATATGACTTTAATTTTCAGTTCAAAATATACTTTGCCACACAACAGCGTAGCAAGTCATCTCTAGAACACCATTTAGGTTTGTGTTCAGGTTTTCAAGGTGTAACATTACTCTGGATTCTCCTCTCATTCCAATATGTTTCACCTTCCAGGTAGCTGGACTATGTTACTCAGACCCAATCACGAGAAAAGCTGAGTCTTTTCTGGCTGGTTTCTGTGCAAAACTGGATCTCCTGTGAGCCACAGAGGTCTCTTTCTACGGAACATAAACACGCTTAGGTCATTTCTGCAACCACCTGATACTTGATACCTGGGGTTATTTGTTTCCGTGCAACTCCATGCCCAGAACCTCTGGGACTTTTTCACCCTCAGTAGCCTTTGCCCCTTACCAGCCAAGGTCAAGTTCCATCAGGTATTGTCCTTCTTGCTCTGAAACCCTACATCCTGTTTAAATTTTAAAATGCTGTTTTATTTACATCATTACTCTGCTCAGAAATCTTCAAGGACCCTGTGTGACCTCTCATCACCTACAGCATAAAGTTCAAACTCCTTCCTCTAATATTCCAGCCTCTGTATTTACTTTAGCCTGACTTATGAAAATACCTTAAGGCAGCTTGCAATAGAAACGTTAGAATTAGATTAATCAGCTCTACATAGCTAAGTTTCCCACAATCTGAGCTCTTCTGTTATCTCTAGTAGGGTTCTAGCCAGTTTCCCCTGTGCTGCTTCCCATCAAATAAAACAGTGGTTCTCGACCTTGGGTGTCCACTGGAAACATCTGGTGAATCACCCTAGCAATTCTGGTGTAATTGACCTGGGCTACGGCTGGGTGTTGGGATTTTTTTTTTTTTTTTTTTTTTGCGGTACGCGGGCCTCTCACTGCTGTGGCCTCTCCCGTTGCGGAGCACAGGCTCTGGACGTGCAGGCTCAGCGGCCATGGCTCACGGGCTCAGCCGCTCCACGGCATGTGGGATCTTCCCGGACCGGGGCACGAACCCGTGTTTCCTGCATCGGCAGGCGGACTCTCAACCACTGCGCCACCAGGGAAGCCCCTAGTGTTGGGATTTTTAAAGCTCCCTGGTGATCCTAATGAGCGTTCAAGGTTGAGAACCGCTACATTAGGACAAGTTTATTGATTCTCCCTGAAACATTCGTCATTCCCCTCCTTCCCTATCCACACTCTCCCTTTCTTCTTTACTTCTCTAAACCCTATCCCCTCTTTGATATCCAACTCAGGTACTGCTGGGATCTTAACTTATCACCCAATGCCAATACATTCCCATAGCAATACCATTTACACTTATTTGGCACTTTGCATATACTTCTTTTTGTGTGTTTATCCTGTCTCTTCAATGGGATTCTAAGGTGTAGAAGAACAGGGCCTGCATTTTATAGCTCTTTTTGTCCCCAGAACATAACACAATGCCTTTCCAACTAGGTACCATTGTGTGATTTATGGGAGATGGTGATGGTGATGACGATAATGATGATGATGGTGATGATGGTGGTGGTGATGATGATGACAGTGATGGTGATGATGGTGGTGGTGATGATGATGATGGTGATGATGACAGTGATGGTGATGATGATGGTGATGATGGTGGTGGTGATGATGATGACAGTGATGGTGATGATGATGGAGATGGTGATGATGGTGGTGGTGATGATGGTGATGATGACAGTGATGGTGATGATGATGGAGATGGTGATGATGATGATGGTGATGGTGGTGGTGATGATGATGATGGAGATGGAGATGGTGATGTTGGAGATGGTGATGGTGATGATGATGAGAGTGTTGATGGTGTAGCAGATGCCAAGTCAATGCTCGGACCATATCCGTTCAGATTTCTTTCTCTCTTTGTAGAGCTACCACCCTTAGGCTACTGGAACGCCTTTTCACACACAAAACTGAAGTTCTAGGAATTAAGCTCACCCCCACCTTAGTGACTGTGAGTGCAAGTATGAATACTCCAGCTCTCATGACCTCTGATTGGGACCACACTGGGGTAACTTGCACTGTCTCCTGTGTCCCGCTGAATTTAGGTCTGAACTGGTATTAAAACCCTGACTTAGGCTTCTTTTTTCCCAATTCTACTCCCTCACTCCCTTACTGGTGTTTCCTGGGAACACTTCCTAAATCATTTTCACATGAATCCTTGTCTAAGGTTCTGCTTTTCTGGGGGTAGGAGGGAGCCAACCTAGGACAGATGATAATATAATAGTAATAGCAGCTAATATTTATAGAATATTTTCTACGTGCAAGGCATTAACTCATTTCATCCTCAGAATTAGGTAGGTACTATGGTTATACTCATTTTACAGATTAGGAAATTGAGGCATGCAGAGATTAAGTAATTTGCAAAAGGTCACACAGATAACCAAAGAAGGAACTGAAAAAAGAAAAGGATAAACCTACAGGTCAGGCACAGTAGGGGATCAAATAAAATGAAAAATGAATTTCAATCAATTACCACTTAAGCTTTATGGGCAACTTAGAAACTAAACCATCATGTATAATAGTATCAGTTATGGCCTTGGGACCAGCTGCAGCAGCAGGGACTGTAGGTTGGCCCATCACCCTCCTCTTATAAAATTTCCCAGATGTTGTGGCTAATAAGAATTCTGGAGAAACTGTGCTTAGATGGAGTACCTTTATGCAAAAAGCAAGCGATCTGAACATTGCAAAGGTGGAAGACAGCGCCCTGCCCAAACCCACTTATAAGCTAGTGCATCTGTACCCCAGCTGCTGTGAGCATTGGATAACCATTCCAGATGCCACCTTCTCTTGTCCTCCTGCATCGAAGACCTCATCCAGGGGTAATGGGGGTACAAAAAGCTGGCCTTCTTGGATAACACTTGCTGGTGAATTGTGTGGGATCAGCTGAGGCTCATTCTTATTTCCTTGCCTTCCTGGCCAATCCTGCTTCCTTCACTCGCCTTTTCCAGAGAGCACTCCCCTCATAAAATCACTTGAACAAGAATCCTTGTTTCAGGCTCTGTTTCTAGAGAACCTGACCCATGACAGTCTCTGGCTGAACTGGATAGGTGAGATTGATGAGAATGACATTGGGTACTTTCAACCTCCTTGCTCAACCTCCATTCTTCCCTTCTTCTGGTGTGCCATCTTGTATAAAGCCTGGAACACTAAAAATGACGTTACCCAGGCTTTCTTGCAACCACAGCTCTGGATGCAGATTAGGTTCTGCCAGTTAAAAGGGTTCAACAAGATGTGGAAAACTGAGCTGAAGGAGAAGCTGTATTTCTACCCGCTTTGGGCTGTTTTCCTGTTGGTAAGCAAGGCTCTGGAGTGTGAGGATTTTCTGCAGTAGTGATTCAGCATGGTTACCAGCTTTGACGGTGTTAAGAGATAACCCATGGCTCTGGGAACAGGATTTCTGCTGTTGGCTTCCAGATCGCTGTATTACAGCAGCTGATGCCGGACATTCCTGAACCCAGGACTCCAGTGGCAACCTGAGAGGTGGTAGCTCTCCTCTGAGGTCGGTCCTGAACGTATGTGGGAGTTGGTCTGAGGCTCAACCCACAGCCCACACTCCTCTGTCCATTGCAATGATTTTGTAGGTACCTATTTATTCCCTGTAATAAATACCTTTCTGCTTTAAAAATGTAAAGTGATTTTTGCATCCTGCCTTGAATCCTGTTTGATTCAGAGGAAGAATTTTTAGCTGCAAGAACCCCAGTAAAATAACCTAATTAAAGACAGAGAATGGGGCTTCCCTGGTGGCGCAGTGGTTGGGAGTCCGCCTGCCGATGCAGGGGACGAGGGTTCGTGCCCCGGTCCAGGAGGATCCCACACGACGCGGAGCGGCTGGGCCCGTGAGCCATGGCCGCTGAGCCTGCGCGTCCGGAGCCTGCGCGTCCGGAGCCTGCGCGTCCGGAGCCTGTGCTCCGCAGCGGGAGAGGCCAGAGCAGCGAGAGGCCCGCGTACCGCAGAAAAAAAAAAAAAAAAAACAAACAAACAGAGGATGATGTAAAGGAATAGGAGAATCACACAGACCCATTTGTTGACAAAGTAACGGAGCCCCTAGGGAACTGGCAAGCTCTCTGTTCCTTTTCTAATTACTGTTTACATGCTCATGGCCGCCATCTGAGAGGTCTTAGCCTGTTCATCTCTATGACCTTTCAGTTCTTTCACTCACAGTTAACTGACAAAATCTCCATGACAGAATTCCAAATTCCCAGAAAATCTGGAACATGTACCTTATCTCAAATAGCCATGGCCAGAGAGGTGGGGTCACATGGTCTAGAATGGTTCCTTGCAAGCAGCTGGCAGGTTCTCTGAAAGGAAATGATGAACTTCTCTAGAACACAGGTTTAGGAGTTCTACTGCTCCATTTCCCTGGGCACATGCTTCTATCTGGAGGAGTTTCTGATAGAGTAAAACTCTAAGCTGTTGATGTAAGGGGTGCATTAGTTTGCTAGGGCTGCCATAACAAAACACCATAGACTGAGCGGCTTAAACAACCGAAATTTATTTCTCACTGTTCCGGAGGTTGGAAGTCCAAGATCAAGCTGTCAGCAGGTTTCGTTTCTTCTGAGGCCTCTCTCCTAAGCTTACATATGGCTGCCTCCTTGCTGTGCCTGTACATGGCCTTTCCTCTGTGTACACACATCCCTGGTATCTTTTCACGTATCCAGATTTCCTCTTCGTATAAGGACACTGGTCAGATAGGATTAGAACTCACCCTAATAGCCTCATTTTAACTTAATTAAGACCATAAGGCCCTATCTCCAAATGAAGTCACATTCTGAGATGGGGGCGGGGTGGGGGGGGAGATTAGGGTTTCAGAATATGAGTGGAGGGGCACATTCAACCCATAACAGGGGGTGTCCTTGGAGGTGGTTTTCATATGCAGAAAAAGGCTATTAAGAAGTTTCTCTTTAGGAATGGAGCACTGACCCAGGCTGCAATATGGATGGCCCTTTAAAACAGGGCTAAGTGAAAGAAGCCAGGTGTAAAAGGCTGCTCTCGGGCTTCCCTGGTGGCACAGTGGTTGAGAGTCTGCCTGCCGATGCAGGGGCACGGATTCGTGCCCCGGTCCGGGAAGATCCCACATGCCGCGGAGCGGCTGGGCCCGTGAGCCATGGCCGCTGAGCCTGCGCGTCCAGAGCCTGTGCTCCGCAACGGGAGAGGCCACAACAGTGAGAGGCCCGCGTACCGCAAAAAAAAAAAAAAAAAAAAAGACTGCTCTTGCATGATTCCATCTATAGGAAATGTCCTATAAGCAAATGCACAGAGACAGAAAGTGTCTTAGTGACTACCAGGGGCTGGGAGTGGGGTGGGAAGGAATGGGATGACTGCTAATGGGTGTGAGATTTCTTTTAGGGGTGATGAAAATATTCCAAAATTAGACTGTGGTGATGACTGCACAACTCTGTGCATATAGTAAAAATCACTGAATTGTACACTTTAAATGGGTGAATTTTATGGTATGTAAATTATAGCTCAATAAAGCTCTTTTAAAAAAATATTTTAAGAGGAAATTAATAAAATACTCTTTGAAAAAATCTTTGCTTTAAACAGTTAATATTCAACTTATCAAATTCCAATTCAATGCCCTACTTAAACCTTAGGCTTTTAAATCTAGTCTACAGCTCTCATTATTCTAGTAATAAGTAAACTTTAACAGTCATTTGGAATTAGACTCTGACTAAATTTAGATCTCATTCACATACTTATTTAATTAATACTTATTTAATTAATCATCTTCAAACAAACATTTTAAACTGTTTATAAATGTAATATTTTTTCATTCATAAGTACTTCAAATGTTGGATTTAATGTCCTCCTGAATCCATAAGTACTTCAAATGTTGGATTTAATGTCTTCCTGAATCCTTAAATAATAATCTTAAAATTAATCAGAAAACAATATGATGAGCCTAAAATTCTCTTAGCTGTTCTTATACTGTCCACAAACTTATTAAGATTTCAACTTAAGGGAATTCCCTGGTGGTCCAGTGGTTAGAACTCGTGGCTTTCACTGCCGTGGGCCAGGGTTCAATCCCTGGTGGGGGAATTAAGATCCTGCAAGCCAGGCGGCACGGCAAAAAAAAAAAAAAAAGATTTAAACATAAAAGTCTAAATCAACATCTCAGTTTGGATTTTAAATTTTAATTAAGGCTGTCATTCTAAGAAGCCAAAATCACTTAAACACTATAAGTACATAAAATAGCAAATATACAGAAAATCCTTTTAATGTTATGGTTTTCTTTTATACCTTTTTATTCTTCACTGTAAAAAGTCCTGGAGTTAAAAGACGCCTACACACTAAAAAGGCCAGGTAGCATCCCAGTAAACGAGGTTAATTAGACCAAAGATTTTGGCAGGTTATGAGAGCTGGAAATACAGATATCCAGAATGATCCACCTCTCTGTCCCAATTATCATATGTAGAACCCTTTTATAGTCACTTTGTCTTGGGCTACAAAATTGAAGCAAGGTATTGGATTAAAGTTCCATACATTATCTGACTATCTATCCACAGAAATCTGCAGCCTGCCACCAGGTAAATCACTTGATGAGACTTTGTATTTTTTGACTCTTAGGATATATACACGTCTTTTCGGTTTAACGTTTTAAAGTATTTGCCCTTGATGGCGTATTACACTCATTACAACTCGTATAGGTATTTAAAATGATTTCTGCTTGAATTTTGGATATCTCACGTGTGATTTTCTCAGACGTGTACTCGGAATTCCTGAGGTCATTGTACTAACATGCATTAATCCTGTTTGTAACAAGTTTGCATTTTTCTCTGCTCATCCTTGCAGTTGGCTGAGGGGCATTTCGTGCCAGGTGCCATGCTGAGCTCTGGGACTCTAAAAATGAATAAATCCATTTGTTTGAACTGAAGGAGTTTGGACTCTTAGATGGGAGAGAACTATAATTGAACAGAAAATCATTGTAGGTACTCGTTCAGTGGCTGTCTTTTTCCATTCAAAAGGAGGGCACGGGCCTGGTTTGTCTTATCTTCTGCTGTTAGCGTGAGCACCCAATTCCTAGCGGCACCCAGTAAATATTTGTTAAATGAGTAAGTGCTAAAATAATTATACAGAGGAAGCTAAGAGAGCCACCGTACTAGGGACATGGGCCTAGTTTTACGCGTGGCTGGACGATGGGGTTAGAGCGCCACTTCAGAGGTATCAGAAAAAAAATCCCTTGACCATGAGATATGAAATGAGTCCTGCGAGATAAAGGAAATTAGGTAAAAGTGGGGTTGGGAGTTGCTTAATTGAACTTCAAGTAGTTCCAGAATGCCAAGAAGCACCCAGTCTGTAGTGGTATACAGCAGAGATATCGTGAAGGGCCTTGAAGACTGCATCGTTTATGTATTTCCATTTTCGTATCTATAACAATATGCCGATTTTTAAAAAAATCTTGTCCCTTCTATCCCTACTACACTGGTAGCTCATGGATGCTAAAGTTTGTTACCCAGGCGCTAAGCATGAGAGCCGGGATAGATTAGCTCCTCCAAAGTTAAGGCAGGAATGAATGAACGAACGAATGAATGAACGAACGAATGAATGAATGAACGAACGAACGAATGAAGAATCACAGCACCGTGAGGACGGTGCAATGATTAAATCTTCTAGCGGGTAGGGAAGTCGGGGAGCCTATACCAGGCTGGGCAGGGACTCAGTCAAGGGCGTAACTAGTGGTGAGGCGAGTTTGGTAAGCGTCACATCTCAGAAATAAAACCAGAGACACGACTGTGGGGAGGGGTTGTGGGTTCAAAGTGCATTCCTAGCGGGAATTCACTTTTTTCACTGAAACCCGAGTAGAGGCACTCGAGAATTGATTAGGGTTTGTAATTTCCGATTGGCAATAAGGGAAAGCGCCTGGGTGGTGAGCTACGTGGTACCCAGGCAGTCAAGGGACAAGAACAGACCGCTGGGTTGCACTCCAGCCCAAGTCGTCCTTGGGCCGCCGCACTCGGGCTGGAGAGGCGTCCACGTGACATCAGCGCTGGCGCGAGCGCCGAAACCCGGAACGCGGCACGCGGCATCCGGGATCCCACCGGACGCAGTTTCCACTCGTACAGGCTAGCGCCCGGCGGCGGCTGAGCGTCTCCTGTCGCGCAGGGGGCGGCCCGGCCGTAGGGAGAGACGGGTGGGGCCTGCCGTCCCTCCTCCAGAGCCTCCGCTCCGGCTGGACCGTCCCGCTGCAGCAGGCTTCTCTTCAGCAGACGAGCAGAGGGCGCAGCGGCCTCCGGAGGCGCGGATGCGAGCTCCGCCCGCCGCCCGGTCACAGCCTCCGGGGCCGCACGCTTCTCTCCAGGTAGCGGGAAGACGGCCAGGTCCCCGGCGTAGTGAGCTCAGGGGAAGCTCCAGGCCCTCCGCGGCTTCCGGGAGACGCGGGGACCGCAGGCCCTCCCTGGGCCCCGCCTCTCCTGATTGGCTACCTGCGGTCTAGATGCCCTGCCCTGGCCGGTGATTGGCTCCGAGGCCCCGCTGTCACTGGCTTCCTTGTGGGAATCTAGGTCGCTAAGCGAAGCGTTACTCCAGGACCGGTTGGGGAGAGGTTGGTTGGGCACGAGTCCAGTTTGTTTATTGTACTGGGGGCCCTACCCCGGCGCGAGCTTCTGTCGCAACTTCCAGGAAGAGAACCGGTATCGGGACGGAGGGCAGGGGTGGCGAGCGAGTGAAGGTTTAGAAGTAAGCTGGAGGCCCCTAAGCCTGGCAACCCCCGAGTGGTAGCGGGGTGGGAAGGAAGGCCTTGAGAGAGGAGTTGTCATCCCAAGAGGGGTGACGGTGGAGGAAAGAAAGGCCTAGTTTCTGTTGTGGCAGAAACGGGCCGTGCGGGAGCTTTCCATGACCTAATTGTTTGGGGATCTCATTTTCTAGGTGAGTTTCTAACAGAATCCACTGGAGATTTTGCTTTAACTTTACAGTAGAGTTGGGAGACGACTAGCCGTTCCTAGCCTTCAAAGAGGCAACTTATTGAATAATTCGACTCTCTTTTATCGCTTCAGATGGGCAGCTGTCAAAAAAAGCACAAACAGTGGAAGGATGGATACCATTGCATATATTAGAAGTATGTGGAAAGGCAAGTAAGGTATTCACGTGGATTTAATTGTGGTTAATTGCACGAGAAAATTACCACTTAAGGAGAAGCTCTTAAAGTTTTGAATAATATTAAAGTAGCTTGACTCTATGATAGGTTTCAGATATTTAAACTGTTTAATCCAAAAAGCTTATTACTGCTGTACCTACCAAGTATGCTCTTTGCTAATGATGGTCTAGTCCTAATTATTCTGAAAATGGAAAGAAATCCGTAGTTTTTGATAATGTTAATTTGCATGTGACTGGATAGTGCTACTAGATCTTTCCTTAAACAAATGACATAGGGATCACCGTGAAAAAAGCCTTTGAAGATGTAATTTAATGTCAGAATGTGCATGAGAGTGGTTAGTTGCTAACTCATACAATAATTGAGACTTGTAGGCTAATTTCACTCTGTTTTTAAAGTAGTTTGCTTATTAAACACTGAGTCCTAGTTACCGAAGTTGCTCCCCTGGTCACCTAGTCATTCGATCCTGCAGCCTTTATTAAGTCATGTGCTGTATTACACATACCCTTTAGTGACATACCAGAAATTGTCAAGGAATGGTTTATTTCA
Source organism: Globicephala melas (assembly GCF_963455315.2). Classification (NCBI taxonomy): domain Eukaryota; kingdom Metazoa; phylum Chordata; class Mammalia; order Artiodactyla; family Delphinidae; genus Globicephala; species Globicephala melas. Next base: position 3,971,827 of record NC_083331.1, on the reverse strand, counting down.
GCCACAGAACACCCAGATTAGCTCTCGAAGGTAGACCTGGGCCCTACCCTGGAAAATTCTGACCTAGGATTGGGGGTGAGCTCTGGGCATCTGTAGTTTAAAACATTTCCTCAAGGGTGTTTGATGTGCATTCCCAGTTGAGAACTGTAGCTTTAACGACTTAGTAAATAGACGTGTTTAAGAAATTCTAAGATATTTATGAAACAATTACTTTCCCCCCTTGATTTCCTTATGGTTTAAAAGTAAACTTCTCAGGAATGACATTTCAGTATAATCCAAAAGCAGGGTTTGCCTAGCGGGGTCAGGAAGTTTCACTGGCACTCAGAGACCTCCGGGACTAACCATTCCAGGCTTAGGAACAAGGTTTCCTGTGGGGAAACCCAAAAGCTCTTACGTGCTTTTACAATCCCCAGAGCTGTGCACAGAGTGTTGTTTCCTGTTGGCTGTAAGAGAAATCAACTCCAGGTCTGTTCAGCTAAGTTATTTTTACCTCAGCAAAGTGCAGGGGGGGTAATATTACATTTATGAACTTTTTTGGGGAAGAATACCCTTACTGGAAATAAATGTAAATGATACCCTCTTGATACCCAATAGTCCTTTGCTTATGAAGTAAAGAACGTGCATAATGCAAGCTTAGAATTTGTGTGGTAATGTGAAATACCCGGATATTTGGAACATCAGTGGGGGCTTTGGGGCCAACAGGAGAGTCAAAGACGTAGAAAATGAGATAATCACTTTGATTTTCAGCTGTGAGAAATGTGGGGTGAAACCAAATCCAGCCTGACTTAGAGGATGGCTTTAGGCAAAGAAGTAGGTCCAGTTGTGTTCTATCGCCTAGGAGCTGCTATTCATTTTATATGTAAGTTCTTCACTGCAAGATTTGGCATATGAAGTATTTGAGTAGCGGACAGAATTTTAAAATGAAAATGAAAAAACGAAGTTAAAATATGAAGCCATGTGTAGTCCACGGCTAATACCTTGAATTTTGTATATACTGTTTGAACAGAAAGCCAGGAATCTCAGCATGAATTGGTCTAGATCTAGACCAGATGGTGGTGGTGAAGAAACCTCATCTCAAGACCAGAATCATCATGAAAACGAGAGAAGGTGGCAACAAGAGCGTCTCCACAGAGAAGAAGCCTATTATCAGTTTATTAATGATCTCAATGACGAAGATTACCGGCTAATGAGAGACCATAATCTTTTAGGCACCCCTGGTAAGAGATGGGTAAAAGAGGAAATACCTTTTTCAGCATTATTAGAAGTTTCAAAATAAGGAGGGGTTTTTACCCCATCTTCCCTCTCTCAAAATATAGTGTACTGTTTTTGTGACCTTAAGAGCATTGTAACATAACAACATAGAAAATCACTGGCTTACTTCTGTATTTTATAAGTAGGTAAGAATATTGAACATATAGCACTGTTACACAAGTGTCAAACCAACAGGTTAACGTACATGATAGTGTCAGATATTTATGTAGTCCTATGTCTCTTAAGTAATATTTGTACAAATAAAATATTATTCATTTAAAACCTAATTCTAACTCATTTGAGGTCTTATCATTTATTTATTTATTTAGCTGAATTAATGACTCCCAAAAAGTTCAATGTGCTCCATTAACTTTTTACAAATTAATTTCACAGATGAACTAATTGAAACTGTATGCTTGTATATATTTGTGTGTTGCATATTTGCATTCTGTATACATATATAATGAAGGGCATTCATTACCCATATAATGAACTAGGTAGAATTCAAGTAAATAAAGATTTGAAATTTTCTCTAGAAGTACTCCCTTCTTAATTTCTTTTTAAGTCTGACGAAAATCCACAGAATTATAGCTTATAGGTTCTAAGTATATCAACTAGGAGCACTTCATTAATGATTCAAATTAAATCTTATTTTAATTTAAATAAAACATTAATAAATGAAACAACGAAAATGATGTGTATTTGCATGAATAAACGTTTTTTGTTGTCTTCAATTTATAGAACATGAAAACAATAGAATGTCTTCTACAGATTGCTAAAAATTAGTCTTACCCTTCATGAGTTTTCATAAAACTTAGTAATTTAAAGATTTTAACTTTAGTGGGCACTTTTCCATTGTTTTAGGAGAAATAACATCAGAAGAATTACAGCAACGTTTAGACGGAGTCAAGGAACAGCTAGCATCTCAGCCTGACTTGAGAAATGGGACAAACACCAGAGGTATTGTAGATTCCTTTCCATAAGGAACAGGTTTGATTGGAGTAATTGCAGAAATGAACTTACAGGACCTTGTACAATGTTTGTTTTTAGTGTTTTCCAGATTAAATGTGATAATCATTCAGGTAGTATTTACATATTATATGCTGAGCAGTATAGTTAGGTAATACAGGACAGGGGTTGCATATAAAGATGTCTTACACACCCATTGCCTTCAGGGAGCTCATGTGTATGAAATAGTATACAATTAATTACCAGCAGAGTTCTTTTTAATCTTAGACTTTACACACTACTGTTTTTTTTTAAGTAATATAACTAAACTTACCTTCTAAAAATTTATACAGAACAATACAGAAAGACTGAGTCAGGAAAACCTATTTTTGTTGCTTTGTTTTATTGGTTTTGTGTTGTGTCATTTTACTGAACAGACACTAAGTCATAATATAAGAAATTCTTATAAAAAAACAAATCGGGGCTTCCCTGGTGGCGCAGTGGTTTGGAGTCCGTCTGCCGATGCAGGGGACACGGGTTCGTGCCCCAGTCCGGGAAGATCCCACATGCCGCGGAGCAGCTGGGCCTGTGATCCATGGCCGCTGAGCCTGCACGTCCGGAGCCTGTGCTCCGCGACGGGAGAGGCCACAGCGGTGAGAGGCCCGTGGACCGCAAAAAAAAACAAAACAAAACAAAACAAATTACTTGTAAAAAAACAAAATTCAAACTAAACAGAAGTGTATAGAGTTAAAAGTAAAGCCAACTTTAAGGTCCCTCTTACCAGTTCTACTTCCTTCTCCAGAGGTGTTCGTTAGTAGTGGTTTCACATATTACATCAGGATCATGGTATTGGTTAGGGTGAAGACTATTAAACACCCCAAACGCATCGGCTGATGAGATGGAAGTTTACTTCCGTTTTGTGCTCAGTCCAGGGCAGACACACGTCAATCCATAAAGCCTTCTGGGACCCACGCAGCCAGCACAGTGCTTCTACAACTGTGCTGTCCAGTGCGGTAGCTACCGGCCACATGGGCCTATTTAAATTTAATAAAATTGAAAATTCAGTTCCTCAGGCACATTAGCCACATTCAAGTGTTTAATAGTCCCCTGTGGCTAGTGGCTTCTGTACTGGACGGCACAGGTACAGAACATCTCCACTGTTGCAGAAAGGTTCACTGGGCACTGACTGCTGCTCCAGGTATGGTTTGCATGATCAAGCTAAGTCACAGCCACTTCTAGCTTCCAGCTGGCAGTTCCAGGTTCCAGGAGAAGGCCCAGGCCCCTGCCCGGAAATGAGCTCCCTCACTTCTACTCCCGTTCCATTGATGAGAACTTAGTCCCGTGGCCACACCCAGATGCCAGGTCGTTCACAGGACACTGCAGTGCATTTCCAGTGGAAGAATGGGGCGACGGATTTTGTGAGACATGAGTGACCTCTTTCACACACTGCCATCACTATATTCTAGTAATTAAAGAAAGAAGTGGCATCTGGAATGACTTCATGTTTACCTGCCCTTTACTTATATCTTTTTGCAAATTAAAATGGAAAGTGGATGTTAACCTTTTTCTTCTTTGTGTTTAGATATGCAAATTGTACTATATTGGTATAGCTGGTAATACTGGCCCTTTGAATATGTTTTGATGGAGAATGTACTCGTCATGTGTGCAGTAGCTTATACCTTTAGAATGTGGCTGCGGTTGCTGTCTTTATTGATGCCAGCAGCTGATTAACAGGTTTAACTTTAATATTTAAAAAAGTTTTTTATGAGAGATTGCAGTAATGAAATAAAATCAAAGCAGACTCATTTAACAACTGTTTTTGAGAAGAGCGAACTTGGTAAAGTCTGTGTAGTTAATGTGCATTAGAATGCTTTTCACTGAGTTTTGTACTTTATATAATCCACTGGTTAAAATGGAAAACTTAAAGCTTCCCACAGTAGCACTATCATACTCAAAGAAGTTTATTAGGGGCACATTTCTTTCTTTCTTTCTTTTTTTAAATGTGTATATATTTTAAATTTTATTTTATTTTTGGCTGCGTTGGGTCTTCGTTGCTGTGTGTGGGCTTTCTCTGGTTGCAGTGAGCGGAGGCTGCTCTTTGTTGTGGTGCGCAGGCTTCTCATTGCGGTGGCTTCTCTTGTTGCGGAGCACGGGCTCTAGGTGCACGGGCTTCAGTAGTTGTGGCTCACAGGCTCAGTAGTTGTGGCTCGCGGGCTCTAGAGCGCAGGCTCAGTAGTTGTGGTGCACAGGCTTAACTGCTCCGCGGCATGTGGGATCTTCCTGGACCAGGGATCAGATCCGTGTCCCCTGCATTAGCAGGTGGATTCTTAACCAGTGCGCCACCAGGGAAGTCCCAGGGCACATTTATTTCTAAATCGATTCATTCAACAGTATTAATTGAGAGTCTGATTTGTCCCAAATACTGTTGTAGAGGTTGGGGATTTAACAGTGAGTAAAATAAGGCAAAACTCATTGTCTTCATGCAGCTCATGTTCTAAATGAACAGAAAATGTATTTTATTGTATTATATATAATGGCTAACATTTATTGAGTGCCTCCTATGTGCCAGATATTATACTAATCATTTTATATACAGTGTCTTATTTTATCCTCATGATAATCCTTTGACATCTGTACTATTATTATCAAGTTTACAGATAAGGATTTAGCCAGAGAACTTAAGTAACATGCCTGAAGTCTCCTATCCTCACATGAAGATATGATGTGGTTCTAACATTTTACTCATGAAGCCATATTTCTTGACTTATACATTTTGGGCAGTTTCTGAGAAATAGGATAAAATTCTTAAGGTTGCCAAAAATACCTAATTGCAAAAAAGATTGAGTTACCTTTACCAAAGAATTCTAAAAATTCAAGATAAATTATACATAAGTTTTGCCACTGTATTTTATTGATACTGCCATATGAATAACGCAATTTTTAAGATTTTTATTTAGTTGCAGCGGGTCTTAGTTGTGGCAGGTGGGCTCCATAGTTGTGGCATGCGAACTCTTAGTTGCAGCATGCATGTGGGATCTAGTTCCCTGACCAGGGATCAAACCCAGGCCCCCTGCGTTGGGAGCGTGGAGTCTTATCCACTGTGCCACCAGGGAAGTCCCAATAAAGCAATTTAAATGTACAGTTTTGATACTGGATATATTTTTCATTTGCCTTAATATTTTGCCAATAACAGGCATATAGAAAGCAAGAGTGAGGATTTCTTCACACCTTTGCACAAATAGTATTTAAAATTTTATAATTTTGATACAGTGTGTATTATAGTATGCTTATAGTATACACCTTTCTTTTAGAAAGTTCAGCTTTTTGGCCATTTTTCATTCATTAAAATGCACAGATGTTCTTAATTATATTTTTAATTTAATAAAAACGTAGTTTATCTTACAAGCTTTCAATAAAGATCTAAAGATAGATTTTAGGAATTGATGTTAAGTTGATTTGGTTTGCTTTCCAGACTCAGGGGTCCCTCGAGAAAGTTCAAATGAAGAGTCTCTGCTGGAATGGCTCAACACCTTTCGTCGCACGGGAAACGCAACTCGAAGTGGACAGAATGGGAACCAGACTTGGAGAGCTGTGAGTCGAGCAAACCCACACAGTGGAGAGTTCCAATTTTGTCTGGAAATCCACATAAATCACGAGAATAGAGGATTTGAAATGGACGGCGAAGATTATGTGGGCGTTCCACTTTCAGATATTAGCCAAGATCACACCGCAGATGGGCCACAGAGATCAAGTAGCCCTGTGGCCAGGCGAACCAGGAGCCAAGCCGCAGGGGCTCTCAGTGGTCGTAGTGCCAACGTTCCGAGAACTAGGCTTGGATCGAGGGGGCGGAGTTCAGTAGAAGGATCTTTGTCAGCACTGGGTAGATTAAGAAATGGAATTGGGGGGGCAGTTGGCACCCCTAGAACTGGTGCTGCACGCGCTAATCCATCAGGTGGTAGTGAACTCAGGCAAAGGGAGGGGCAGCGATTTGGAGCAGCCCATGTTTGGGAAAATGGGGCTAGAACTAATGTCACAGTGAGGAATACAAACCAAAGATTAGAGCCAATAAGATTACGGTCTACTTTCAATAGCCGAAGCCGGTCACCGATTCAGAGGCAAAGTGGCACTGTTTATCACAGTTCACAAAGGGAAAGTAGACCTTTTCAGCAAACTAGTAGGCGGTCTGTTAGGAGGAGAGGTATAACTCGTGTCTTTCTAGAGCAAGGCCGAGAAGGCAGAGGTACCGCATATACTCCATTCTCTAACTCAAGACTTGTGTCAAGAATCACAGTAGAAGAAGAAGAGTCCAGCAGGTCCTCCACTGCTGCACGACGACACCCAACAATCACACTGGACCTTCAAGTGAGAAGGATTCGTCCTGGAGAAAGCAGAGACTGGGACAGTATTGCAAATAGAACTCGATCCAGGGTGGGGCTGGCAGCAAACACAGTCACTATCGAAAGCAGTAGTGGGGGCTTTCGGCGCACCATCTCTCGTTTAGAGCGCTCAGGTATGCGAACCTACGTTAGTACCATAACTGTTCCTCTTCGTAGGATTTCTGAGAACGAGCTCGCTGAACCGTCATCAGTGGCTCTTCGATCAGTTTTAAGGCAGATCATGACTGGATTTGGAGAACTGGGTTCTCTAATGGAGGCCGAATCTGAGTCAGAGGCCCAGAGAAGTGGTCAGCGTCGGCCAGAGACACACTCAGAAGTGAGTCTCCTCGGTGAGGCCGTCAGCCAGCACAGGGGAGGGTCCCCCCAAGGCAGGTGGACCCGAGAAGACAGCCCTGACACCCCGCCTCGTGCCCCAAACAGAGGTGGCAGGCGGTCGCAAAATTCAAGTAACTTGGTGGAAACTGGCACCCTACCTATCCTTCGCCTCGCTCACTTCTTGCTTAACGAAGGGGAGGATGATGACCGCATGCGTGGTTTAACCAAAGAGCAGATTGACAGTCTTTCCACCCGGAGCTATGAGCACAGCGGTATCGATAGTGAACGAGGGAAAATCTGTAGCGTTTGCATCAGCGACTACGTAACTGGAAACAAGCTCAGGCAGTTACCTTGCATGCATGAATTTCACATCCACTGTATCGACCGGTGGCTCTCAGAGAATTGCACGTGTCCTATCTGTCGGCAGCCTGTCTTAGGGTCCAGTACAGCAAACAACGGGTGACATGCTGGATCCAGTCAAATGTTGCATCTTAGTAGAGCTGAGTATTCAGGCATTCTTTTGTTGAATTATTTGTGATGAGCTAACCAGGATGAAAAATAACAGATGATTATAGTTTGAACTATTTTTTTGTGTGCTTTTTTAACTTGTTAAAAAGAGAAAATTTATAGAAAATTTAAAATGCAAATGTTAAATTATCCTAAAGTACAGAATAGTTAATATTGCTAGAACCAAATAACTTTTAAAATGTTTTTATTTTGGTAATTTTGTCATGCTGAGCACTTTTGTATCTGCACAACTCAGTAGGTTACAAATCAATATTCTTTTTCTGAGAAGTCCAGCAGATTTTGCTTGGACTTTCAGGCTTCGTACCATGTCCAGACATTGGTGTCTAAATAAGCCTTTCTTTAACTTTTTATTCTAAGGACAGTATCTTTTCATGAAAGAATATTTGGCTGAATGTTTGCTAAATGCATTAAAGTTACTTGAAATATTAAATTTAATATGCAGCATATCACGTGTGTATATATAGGTATATAATTTTAAGGATAAAGTATTCAGTCTAAAAACTACCAGTTTGGTTCTTATTTCAAACTGTTGGGCTATTACTGCATATGGCACAATGTTTAATACTTACAGGATCATCTCTGGGAGGAAGTAGATTAAGATATTTAAAAATAGACATAATTTATGAAGCGTCTCTGACAATCTGACTTATTAGACAGCAAGCAATATATAACACTGAACAAGTATTTCTTTTTTCAGAAATGGAACGTGGACATTTTAGAACATAGAGGTTATTTAACTTGAGTTCTACCTTTTTGTGACATTTTTGAAAGTGCAAACAATTTTTTGGATTACATTAAGTAAGATATACAATATGCATGGTTTTCAAATTTAGTTTAAAATCTAAAAACAAGGGTCTATAAAGAATCAAAGGCATAGATAATATGTTAAGTTCAACTGGAGACCAAAAAACTCCAAATGAAACAATAACAACAACAGCAAAAAAAGTTAAGAGAATGTAGACTTTAAAACACAAAGTATGCATTGAAGATCTGTTTCTACCAATAAATATTAAAATGTGTCAACTGTTCTTTATTGGTCCACCGTGGTTTATTCACTGAAAGAAGTAGTTATTTCGCACTAACTCGATGCAAGGCAGTGTTACTGGTGTAGAGGATTCAGTAGAGGACAAAGTCCCTGTCTTCATGGGAAAGACATATTTGCTCTTAGAAAATTGGAAATCGAGCAATACAATGAGTTACTGTTCTGACTTTGATGTTTGTTTATGAATAAATGACATAGTTTGCTATGGTGATACCACTTGGACAAAATCACAAGAACAAATACCTCAAGGCCGATTCTATGAAATTTAGGTATATCTCAAGGTTTAGTTTTTGTTTCCAATTAGTGATTATATGTAGTTCGTTCAGTAAGATGCATGCACAGGACTTGTTAGGGGGTGCATTTAGCCCGTGGAGTGAGAGGTTTTAGTAAAGGTGGTGACTTTGTTTGGAGTAAACGGTTTCTGTAGGTCACATATGGGACATAGGACTGGGGAGTTTGATTTTAAGGCTTTAGATACCAGACTTACGGGATTTTTGCTCTACAGAGTCTAGATGGCTCTTGATAAATCGTATTGGCGAAGGGTAAGATCACTTTTCATGTTTCAGGAAGATTGGTGCGGTGCAGTGTGCAGAACGCGGTGGAGTGGAGAGAGATGGGAAGCAAGAAACCAATAAAGGAAATATTATCAATTTTTACTATCAATTATCATCATCAGTTATTATCTAACCTAGGTTGATGGAAGTGAAACTGGAAAGAAAGAAAAGGGCATAAAAATGTTGGGAAAAAAAAGACATTATTTGGTTTCTAGTTCACTGTGAGGAGGTGGGAGAGTCATGTGTTCACAGGTGGAGAATCTCTGAGTGGAGGAGGGCGGACAAGTTACAAGCTCGGCCAGTGTAGACATTGACCTGAAATGGAGCCGTATTCATGTATCTATCACACTCACTCTCGTGGCACCATTTGTCCCCAATAGGACAAGAGACTAAATCCAGCAGTTACTGCTCATATGGAACCCTCCTCAGGAAGTTCTACCTCCCCTGGTTTGAGCAGTTCGGAAAATCAAGAGGAAAACAAAAGGGGAAATGAACAAAGTAAGGATAAAGAAGAGAAAAAAGCATGTTGATCCTCAGTCGTTTGCAAGACATGGGAGGACCAGCACGTGAAGGGATTCCCGAGTAGGCACTGGAAATAGGATTGTGCACTGTATGGAAAAGTCCCTGAAAGCAGCAGGAAAGCCTAATGAATTTGGTAGATTGGTACCCTAGTTGGGAACAAAGAAGTGTTTTCTTTAATATTTTCATTCATCTCCCAGTAAACAAGGCTGATGACAAACACAAAGGCTCATTGTCTATTTATAGCATCTACTCAGCAAGGATTTTACCCTTTGTGCTTCCAATAAAGAAAGGAACAAATCATTTAAATTCTTCATTTGGGGCCTTCCCTGGTGGCGCAGTGGTTAAGAATCTGCCTGCCATTGCAGAGCCCTGGTCCGGGAAGATCCCACATGCCACGGAGCAACTAAGCCCGTGCGCCACAACTACTGAGCCTGCGCTCTAGAGCCCGTGAGCCACAACCACTGAGCCCACGTGCCACAAGTACTGAAGCCCACACGCCTAGAGCCCGTGCTCTGCAGCAAGAGAAGCCACTGCAATGAGAAGCCCACGCACAGCAACGAAGAGTAGCCCCCGCTCTCCACAGCTAGAGAAAGCCCGCGTGCAGTAACGGAGACCCAACGCAGCCAAAAATAAAATAAATTTGTAAAAAAAATTCTTCATTTGACTCTTTTCCATGACATGTCCTTAGAGCTTGTTCTATATAGTGTGGCTGTCTTGTGAACTTCTGTTTCTAAACTGTCAGCTTCCTAGCTGCCTTCCTACGTATTACATCCTTTTACCCTCTTTTTCTTGTATCTCAGAGTTTTATAATTTCCACTAGCATTGTTACGACTTGATTATCTTTCACTCTTAGGTTGTGTTTCTTTCAGTCTTCAACATGAATTCCTAGTTTAAATCTCCCATGCTCTCCTTGAAATATTATTGCCACTTAACATGGTAGGAGGCAGAGTTAGAGAGTCAGTCACAGGACCATTTGCCTCCAAAGCCTGTGCTCTTTCCACTACCCTGCATCCTGGAGAAGCTGAAATGCTTTGGGAAGTTTTCAGCCTAACTCCTTCCCAAAGATACTTGTCTAATTTTGTAACTTTGTTATATCATGTGTTTGTTTCCATGTGCAAATACACCTTTTCTTTCCCAAGAATGAAAAGAGAAGGACCACTCCTGAAAGATATCAAACAGAATCTATACTATGAGGATGAATCCAGCAAAGAGATGAATGAGGCATCTGAAGATGCTGTGTTAAGGTCAGAGTTAAGAAGCTGTCTGAGGCCTTTCCGTGAATATTTCTCCCAGACAAGAACTTACAGTGAACTTCTCATCTTCCTACATGTCTCCATTTGAATAACCTCTGGCCAGAGGAGGAAGAAATGGTGTAGAAATAGGAGCCCATGTGAAGTGGGTGGTTGTTACCTTTGCAGTGGCAGCAGACTCCTGTAGGGTCTCTCCCTCAACCTTGTATGACTCTGGCAATCAGAGACCTGGGATATCTCTCAACACAGATGCACAGATTTCCCAGGAAGCCAGAGCCATCTCTCATCGAGAGGGCCAAACGTTCCATGTTCCAAAGGACATGACTGAGTGGCAGTGGTGCTCGTTTCCTTGATGTCGTCAGACAGGTTGGGGGTGCTTTTCAGTGACTGAGTGTATTAGGCCTTGATGTATCTGCCCTTGTGATAACTGGGGATCCATAAATACTTACAGCAAGTATGTTTGTTGTTTTATTTTGAGCATTACATCTCTGAAGACTCTTGAGTTGGCCCCTATAGTTTTCTTTCTCTTTTTTCATTTTTAAAAAAACAACAGTCACACTTCTGGAAACTCAACACTTTCAGACGTATTTTTCCTCTATTAATGTCTCATTTGAAGACAATTACATATTTAATCACAAAATGTTCCTACTTGACTATAATCCAACTGTCTTCTGTGCAGCTTCAGACATGTTCACATTCTTCCCGGTGGGAGACGGTCCAAGGTCATGTGTAGCTTCTGTAGTGTGAAGTGACACAATTTTGAGTTCAGGTTCTCTGGATGGTGTCCGTTCTTCCGTTAGCTTGGATCTGATAATAAGCGCTTTTTTTTAAATTTATTTATTTATTGTTGGCTGCGTTGGGTCTTCGTTGCTGCGCGCGGGCTTTCTCTAGTTCATTAGCTTGGATTTGATCAGGTTTAATTTCAACTCCTCACCATCCAGCTTATGGGATAAATGATCCATGTAGCTTGTATCTACCTGCTAGAGTGAAGTGGAATCAAGATCAAACTAGAAAGGGGGAAGGACGTGTCCCTGAGCACATCGATTGCTGGTGCAGAATATACACCAGGCCTTGCTGAGCAAGCTTAGTAGGATGAATGGCAGAAACGGTCTCATGGCATCTCTTTGCTGCCTCACTTAGCTGGACGTGTTTGGTCAGCCAATACGGCTGGTTCAGGTCCTGAGTCGGGGCCCCTTCAGAGAGGCCCCGAGGGCTGAGTTCCCTGTTGGCGCTGGTGGCGGCACCAGTGAAGGCAGGGGCGGGAGGGTTTGAGGGGTGCTGGTGAGCACGTTTGATATGCGTGCTTGGTTCGGGAACTGCTGCAATATTGAACAGTCATAACTCTGTGGAAGGGGCTGAGGCTTTTGTGACAGTGCAGCTTCCTTAAAACTTTAATTAGATCCTTAACAACTTCATTTGGGGTCTTGCATCCAATGCCAGAAATCTTGTCTTATCCTTGATTTGCTTGGGGGAATAGCCATGGCCGTAACACCTTAGGTTTTTGTTTGTTTGTTTTTCGAATTTTGTTAGGAGTATCCTTCTATGGCTCTAAATCTTAGTTAAATAAGGTATTGTTTCTGGCATAGCCGGGAGCCTTTCGTTAATCTTCCCTTGACCCTTTGCTGCATTTCAGACCAGTGTGCCTTACAATCGGAGGGCACCATCTTCATTTTCGTCTGCAGGATGAGGCAACGGGACCATTGCACTCTGACCAGCTGGGGTCAGGTCATGTGGCCGGTCCACTGCAACCATGTAGATTGCGAGGGGATCAATTCCATTCTAATTCCCAGCACTGAATTACCTGGTGCTCCTGACAGCTCCCTGTGTTGGAGTTTCCTGAGACCACTTCCAGGTTAGTGGTTGGCTAGGACTCAGGACTCAGCATACGGTCGTGCTTACAGCTCAGATATATTACAGGGGAAGAAGGCAAAGCACAGTCAGCAAAGGGAAAAGGCACATGGGACAAAGTCTGGAGGAAGCCAGGCCAGCTTCCAAGACTCCTGTCCCCGTGGAGTCACACAGACGTACTTAGTTCCTCCAGCATCGAATGTGACAATGTGGGAGAAATGTTGTCTCCCACGGAAGCTCATCACTGACTCAGTGGCCGAGATTTATTGAGGGCTGGGCGTGTAGGCATCCTCTGCCTGGCACGTACTAAAATTCCAAGCTCCTGGAAGGGAAGCAGGTGTTCAGCGTAAACCAGATGATTTGCACAGATAGTTCAGGCCCATCGAGACACGCCTGTCAGGGAACAGTGGGGACACCCCCAAGTCAAGTTCCTGGATGCTAGCCAAGGGCCAACCTTGCACACAGGGCTTTCCGAGGACGTCTGAGGCTTCTACGTGAATTCTTCTCTGCACACTCCTGCATCACATCTCCATCTCTAGCTCAGAACGTTCTCCTGTACTCCAGGACTGCATTTTGACAGCCTTGGTTAACGTCTGCTAGGCTGGCCCTTTGGAACCTGAGGGTCAGTATATTCAGAACTGAAATAATCTTCACCCAGAGTGTTACTCACTTTCTTTTTCTGAGCTCAATGCCTCTGCCATTCACCAGTTCAATGAAGGCAGGAACGTCTGATCCCCTTTCCCTGTGGGGAGGTCAGGTGGCACTGGCTTGCTGAGGATGGTTCCAAGGGGTCAGAATGAACCTCCGCCTCATGGCTGTGAGTGCAGAGTCAAAGTTCAAGTACAAAATTGTGATCAATACACTGATAAGCCTGATAAGAGGTGGAGAACTGGGTTTAAATAGGGTGTCAGAACAGGAGGGATTGGAGAGACGGTCAAAAACCAGGAGGAATTAGTCCAATCCGATGAATGGGAGAGTGATCAGGAAAAATCCCTCCGACGGTGGCTGTTCCCATAGCTGGTTGGTTGCTTGCCTTGAGTTGGTGTATGTTTGACGGGGAGTCAAGCACTAAAGAAAGGGCTGAGAAGGGGATAAATAAGAACCCGGATTCCTGCCTCTTTCCTCACATCCAGTTGAGCAGCCTGCGTCCTTTGGAATCCTCATCGTCTCCTTCCCATTGTGTCAGGTCAACGAGGGCCGTGCTCGTGTCCCACGTCACCCCGTACGTGGCGGCAACCCCCCTGCAGTCTCTCAGGGCAGTCCTTCCACAGGCTCATTTGGGTGCGTCCCATGTCCACGTCCCCAGCTGTCTCCCTTACGTCCTCACTGTTCTCACAATAACATATAAGATCTTTATATTTTTGGCCTCTGCCTACCTTTCGCAACTTCATTTTCTACCATTTAGGGTGCCTCTTGGGGTCCTCACCTTGCCCTTCGCACTTCCAAGTTTGTGACCGTGCTGTTTTCTCTTCCTGTGACGGCCTTTCTGGTTAACTCCTGTTTATCCTTCGACTCTCACCTCCAGCATCGCTTCTGCAAATGCTCCTCTTGTCCTGTCTCCAGGGCACAGCAGACACGAGGTCTGGGACCCGCACTACTTCTTAGGGGCCCATGAAAATGTTTTAATTTCTTTTAAAATCATCAAAATATATACGTATATGTAACTATGATGTAACCTGTATCACATTTATCATTATACCAACACAGCAGTAGAATATAATTTTGATATTTTTTATGGAGGAAGGGGCCAAGGTAAAAGCGCCGAGAATCATGTCATCCCCCATGTAGGAGCTTCGGCTACACTCTGTCTTCCCCTGAGAACCGTGAGCTTCTTGAAGTCATCCTCAGCCCCTAGCATGAGGCCAGGTACACAACAGGTCACTCTATGTATTTAATAAGTAATGGATAAAAGTTTGGGTATGTAGGTAGACGCTGGCTTACAAATAGCTTGTATCAGTACATTAAAAGTTGTTGGTAAGATTTTCTTTTGGAAATTCAGAAAACATTTACCATGGAAATAATACCACACGTTTGTACTTTGAGGCAAGAGGAAAAGGCTTCTGTTCCAGGCCAGCCCACAAAAATTTACATTACTCAGAGAAATGTCTATTTAGGTCAAGAAAAATCTCAAATAAACAATCTAACCCTACACCGAGATCAACTAGAGAAAGAAGAACAAAGAAAACCCAAAGTCAGTAAAAGGAAAGAAATCATAAAGATCAAAGCAGAAATAAATGAAATAGAAACAAAGAAAACAATAGCAAAGATCAATAAAACTAAAAGCTGGTTCTCTGAGAAGATAAACAAAATTGATAAACACTTAGCCAGACTCATCAAGAATAAAAAGGGAGAGAACACAAATCAATAAACTTAGAAATGAAAAATGAGAAATCACAACTGACACCACAGAAATACAAAGGATTATAAGAGACTACTACAAACACTTATGTGCCAGTAAAATGGACAACCACGAAGAAATGGACAAATTCTTGGAAAGGTACAATTTTCCAAGACTGAACCAGGAAGAATTAGAAAATATAAACAGACCTATCACAAGTAATGAAATTGAAACTGTAATTAAAAATCTTGCAACAAACAAAAGTCCAGGACCAGATGGCTTCACAAGCGAATTCTATCAAACATTTATAGAAGAGCTAACACCGATCCTTCTCAAACTCTTCCAAAACATTGCAGAGGGAGGAACACTCCCAAATTCATTCTACGAAACCACCATCACCCTGATACCAAAACCAGAAAAAGATATCACAAAAAAAGAAAAGTATTGACCAATATCACTGATGAACATAGGGGCAAAAATCCTGAACAAAATACTAGCAAACAGAATCCAACAACACATTAAAAGGGTCATACACCATGACCAAAGGGGATTTATCCCAGGGATGCAAGGATTCTTCAATATATGCAAATCAATCAATGGGATACACCACATTAACAAATTAAGGAATCAAAACCATATGATCATCTCAATTGATGCAGAAAAAGCTTTTGACAAAATCAACACCCATTTATGATAAAAACTTTCCAGAAAATGGGCATAGAGGGAAACTACCTCAACATAATATAGGCCATATATGACAAACCTACAGCAAACATCATACTCAATGGTGAAAAACTGAAAGCATTTCCACTAAGATAAGGAACAAGACAAGGATGTCTACTCTCGCCACTCTTATTCAACATAGTTTTGGAAGTCCTAGCCAGAGCAATCAGAGAAGAAAAAGAAATAAAAGGAATACAAATTGGAAAAGAAGAAGTAAAACTATCACTGTTTGCAGATGACATGATACTATACATAGAAAATGCTAAAGATGCCACATGAAAACTACTAGAACTAATCAATGAATTTGGTAAGGTTGCAGGATACAAAATTAATGCACAGGAATCCCTGGCATTCCTATACACCACCAACGAAAAATCAGAAAGAGAAATTAAGGAAACACTCCCACTTACCATTGCAACAAAAAGAATAAGATACCTAGGAATAAACCTGCCTTAGGAGGCTAAAGACTTGTACTCAGAAAGCTATAAAACACTGATGAGAGAAATCAAAGATGACATAAACAGATGGAGAAATACACCATGTTCTTAGATTGGAAGAATCAATATTGTGAAAATGACTATACTACCCAAAGTAATCTACAGATTCAGTGCAATCCCTATCAAACTACCAATGGCATTCTTAACAGAATTAGAACAAAAAATTTTACAATTCGTATGGAAACACAAAAGACCCCAAATAGCCAAAGCAATCTTGAGAAAGAAAAACAGAGTTGGAGGAATCAGGCTCCCTGACTTCAAACTATATCACAAAGCTACAGTAGTCAAGACAGTATGGTACTGTCACAAAAACAGAAATATAGATCAATGGTACAGGATAGAACGCCCAGAGATAAACCCATGCACATATGGTCACCTAATTTATGACAGAGGAGGAAAGAGCATACAATGGAGAAAAGACATCCTCTTCAATAAGTGGTGCTGGGAAAACTGGACAGCTGCATGTAAAAGAATGAAATTAGAACACTACCTAACACCATACATAAAAATAAACTCCAGATGGAATAAAGACCTAAATGTAAGACCAGACATTATAAAACTCTTAGAGGAAAACAGGAAAATCACTCTTTGACATAAACCACAGCAAGATCTTTTTTGACCCACCTCCTAGAGTAATGGAAATAAACACAAAACTAAACAAATGGGACCTAATTAAACTTCAAAGCTTTTGCACAGCAAAGGAACCATAAACAAGACAAAAAGACAATGCTCAGAATGGGAGAAAATATTTTCAAATGAAACAACAAAGGATTCATCTCCAAAATATACAAACAGGGCTTCCCTGGTGGCGCAGTGGTTGAGAGTCCGCCTGCCGATGCAGGGAACACGGGTTCAGTCCGGGAAGATCCCACGTGCCGCGGAGCGGCTGGGCCCGTGAGCCATGGCCGCTGAGCCTGCGCATCCGGAGCCGGTGCTCTGCAACGGGAGAGGCCACAGCAGTGAGAGGCCCACGTATCGCAAAAAAAAATAAAATAAATAAAATAAAATAAAATAAAATTGGGAGAAGACCTAAATCGACATTTCACCAAAGAAGACATACAGATGGCCAAGAGGCACATGAAAGGATGCTCAACGTCACTAATCATTAGAGAAATGCAAATCAAAACTACAGTGAGATATTATCTCACACCAGTCAGAATGGCCATCATCAAAAAATCTAGAAACAATAAATGCTGGAGAGGGTGTGGAGAAAAGTGAACCCTCCTGCACTGTTGTTGGGATGTAAATTGATACAACCACTATGAAAACAGTATGGCGGTTCCTTAAAAAACGAAAAATAGATCTACCATATGACCCAGCAATCCCACTACTGGGCATATACCCTGAGAAAACCATAATTCAAATAGAGACAGGTACCACAGTGTTCATTGCAGCACTATTTACAATAGCCAGGACATGGAAGCAACCTAAATGTCCATCGACAGATGAATGGATAAAGATGTGGCACATACATACAATGGAATATTACTCAGCCATAGAAAGAAACGAAATTGAGTTATTTGTAGTGAGGTGGATGGACCTTCACTCATACAGAGTGAAGACAGAAAGAGAAAAACAAATACCATGTGCTAATGCATATGTATGGAATCTTAAAAAAAAAAAAAAAGGTACTGCTGAACCTAGTGGCAGGGCAGGAATAAAGACGTAGACATAGAGAATGGACTTGAGGACATGGGGGGTGTGGGGGAAGCTGGGGCGAAGTGATAGTAGCATGGACATATATACACTACCAAATGTAAAATAGCTAGTGGGAAGCAGCAGCGTAGCACAGGGAGATCAGCTTGGTGCTTTGCGATGACCTAGAGGGGTGGGATAGGGAGGGTCGGAGGGAGGCTCAAGACGGAGGGGATATGGGGACATATGCATGCCTATGGCTGATTCACTTTGTTGTAAAGCAGAAGCTAACACAGTATTGTGAAGCAATTATACTCCAATAAAGATCTATTAAAAAAATATGTAGGGCTTGGTTTGCTCAAATTGTCTCAATCATGTTGTATCTTTTATGATCCAAACTCATGTACAAATAAGGAAATAAAGCAAGTTGTGGTCACCTGCCCCAGAAGGATTACACTTTGCCCTATGGGAATGGGAACCACTGATCTTTGCTAGTAGTCGTGCCCAAGTTCCCTGAGTTGATACAGGTAGTAAAAGAAAAGAGCCATCAGAGTTCTCCAGAACCTTATAGAGAACTGAAAGGATGATATCATTATCATTCCACTGTTTACACAGACAGCATTGTACCACCTTTTAGTTCTCATTTTAGACCCTGCCCCCTCTTATAATACAATTTCAAGTTTCAACTCAGCACACCCCCTTAGGGACCAAACAAAATTTAAAAATAAGAATCACTGAGAATGAAGTATCATCAAAGGATACAAATTTGTATCCAACCAAAACAATGCCAGAAACACTTCCAGCAGTCATTAAGGTCTTGGGAAATATGGCTGAAGTTGATCTGCAGCCAAAGAAGTCAGAATTTGAGTCTTATTCTGAGTCTTAAAGGCAAACACGCCTAAAAGAAAATACACAAACTTCAAAGATCATTTTGCAACAAAGTATCCAAATAAGAAAGCCAAAGGGAAGGAGAGACCTCAAATGTTAATTACAAAATGTATCCATTTCCAAACAATGGAGAGGTGGAGTCAAGATAATTCACTCCACCAATGAACTTTCAACTTTACAGTAACAGCCGCAGAACCTCTAGAAGCTGGATTGAAAAAAAGCAGATTTTCATTTTCTGTCAGAAATTTGAGTGAAAATTAGTTAGCTTTATTTACAGTATTTCAGTTCATCTATCTTTTGGAAGCAGCAGTACAGAACGTGAATGCGAATTACACAATCTATTCCCAGCTCCCAGCATGCATACGGCAGGGCTGAATTTAGACCGTGGGAAAAGGGGGAGAATTTAAGTTAAGTGACTAAGAACAAACACCTCGATGATCTTCACCCACCGGAGCGTCCTCCTGATTTTATAGGTTGCCACCCCCTGGAGCTCTGCAGGAGACGCAGGTAAACTCAGTCACAGGAAGCTAGAGGCTGTTTAGCTCCAAGTTTTGTAGCCTGTAGAGGTGTAGCCTCTTGTTTTCCAGGAGCTTTACAGATAGTGTGGGGAGATGCCAGAGCAGTGCTACCCCATTGCCACTGAATTCCTAGTCTTCTCAGTGCCTTTGAGAAGACCTCTATTTAAAACTAGAGTAAAACACCCAAAATATGCCCTACCCACAGCCGGACGCCCAAACTAAAAGGCTTATCTGCCCCAGTTCTCCTCTTATCTGGCTGCTGTCTCCCCTCTAGCCTTTATTTATCTAACTCTACTCATCTTGGAAGGATCAACTTTTTTCAGGAAGTCATCTTTGTTTACTCTAATTGAAACTTCTCTCTCACTCAAATTTTCTCTCCCCCAGGCCTAGAGTAAGATTTTCAGAGGACTGTGGGTGTGAGGTTTTGATGCTCACCCATTATACTTCAAAGCAAAAACAACCCTAAAATATACAATATGTGTACAAAGTTTCTAACTTCTTCCTATAATTGTTACTGTTTTTATAAAGTTTTTCATTTAAAAATAATAAATTTGTTTTTGGCTGCATTGGGTCTTCGTTGCTGTGCGCGGGCTTTCTCTAGTTGCGGCAAGCGGGGGCTGCTCTTCCTTGCGGTGCGCGGGCTTCTCATTGCGGTGGCTTCTCTTGTTGTGGAGCACGGGCTCTAGGCACGTGGGCTTTAGTAGTTGTGGCACACGGGCTCAGTCGTTGTGGCTCATGGGCTCTAGAGCACAGGCTCAGTAGTTGTGGCGCACGGCCTTAGTTGCTCTGCAGCATGTGGGATCGTCCCGGACCAGGGCTCGAACCCGTGTCCCCTGCATTGGCAGGCGGATTCTTAACCACTGCGCCACCAGGGAAGCCCTGTAATTGTTATTTAGATGATTTTTTAAAAAAAAATCCAATTCTTTCAAACGCTGTTTTGGTACCCTTGATTTGATGGTACTCAGGGCAGTGCTAATGCTGTTTGTTGGATTAACCACCTGTTTCCTTCACCAGAAGGAATGCATTATGAGATTAGGGACTTTGGCTGGTTAATTACTGTATCTCTGAAGCCTAGAATAGCATGCACATATAATAGGTTCTCAGTATGTTCAACTCATGAGTAAAAGGGAAATCTTCTAGCTGTGTTCAAATATTTTAAGAACTTCATGTGGCAGATGTGTAAGTGGGGATACCGGGTTGGGTTTTCTTCTGTGCTTCTGAAGGCAAAGAACTACGTATGGGAACTATTGGGACTGAACATACAAATTTTCTGATATTTAGAGCTGGTCATTATTACCTCTAGATTAGAGTTAGAGTTGAACATTACCCTCGGCATCCTCATAAGGCAGTGACCTCTCCCCATCGGTGGAAGTACTCAGAGTCAGAGCAGCATCTGTCAGGGGATTCCTTCTTGCAGAAAGGAGTAGACAAAATAATCCCCCCGCCCCTCCAGCTATCCATGTCCTAATTCCTAGAACCTGTGACTGTGACCTTACATGGCAAAAGGGACTTCCTAGATGTGATTAAGATAAGGACCTTAACATGGTGAGATGATCCTGGATTATTGGCAGGGGGTTAGGGGTGCTCAATCCAATCACATGTGTCCTTCAAATCAGAAAACCTTTCCCGGCTGAGGTCAGAGTCAGAGGATGATGTGAAGGAGGGTCAGAGAGATGCAACGTTGCTGGCTTTAAAAAAGGAGAAAGGGGGCCACAAAACAGGTAATGCAGTTAGCCTCTAAAAGGTCAGAAAGGCCAGTAAAGTTCTCCCCAGCAGGAGCCTCCAGAAATGAACATAGCCCTGCCCTCACTCCGATTTTTTTGTGACATGTGTTGAAGTTTGGAATTCCATTGGAATTCCAAAGGTACAGAACCGTAAGAAAATAAAGTCATGTGTTTTCATCCATCAGGTTTGTTGGAAAACGAATACAATGACCTTTAAGATTATTTGCCAGATTTGAGACTCCATAAGGCTAACCTGTCGGAGGAGGGATTGGATTAGAACCAGGAAAACAATTCCCAAAGTGAGGGTCATTAAACATGGCGGTGATTTATTAAGCAGACTGTGAAATCCCCATCTCTAAAGAGCTTAAAGATGAGAATGGATGAATGTGACCTGTCTAGAACTCAGTCTACAGTTCCATCATCCAAGAGTCCAGGGGATGAGCGAGATGAATCCCTACTCTCTGGAGTCTATGAAAGGAGCCCAGTCTATGAAAAGAGGCAGGATTTCTGTAAGACTGGTGCAAATTGCCTTTAAATGGAAACAATTTCCCTTCTGAAAGCATTGGGGTATTAGGTGAAAATGTCCAAATTGAAGCAATTTAAAACCTCCGTTTCCTATTTGGCATGAGTTATGAAATTTCATATGAACATATAGATACATAAACAATGTAGCCATTGATATTATGCCCAAACTGAGCCTGTCATTTGCTTTTGAGTGATGGAGCAAGACCGCATATTTCCACCCAGGGATCTGTTACAATAGGAACCGTTTTGATTATATCTTAAATTTAAAAAAAACTCCCTCTTACCTTGGGGGAGTGCAGGCCTCTGAGTCTGCAAATCAGTTTGCATACAGCCAACACCCTCTTCGGGAATCTGTTCTGTCTTGCCCAACTAAGGTCCCCACAGAGAGGGAGAGAAGAGCTGCAGATTTCACTTAAAAGTTCCCCCAGTCTGCTCTTCTGGGTGCCTTAAGCAGTGACTGGAAGGTCCTGCTCTCTTTTCTTTTTTTTTCTGATAGGAGGGAATTTTTCTTTTTCTTTTAAAAAATTAATTAATATTTATTTTTGGCTGCGTTGGGTCTTCGTTGCTGCGCGCGCTTCCTCTAGTTGCGGCTAGCGGGGGCTACTCTTCGTTGCGGTGCACGGGCTTCTTATTGCGGTGGCTTCTCTTGTTGCGGAGCGCCAGCTCTAGGCGCGCTTCCGTAGTTGCGGCTCGCGGGCTCAGTAGTTGTGGCTCAGTGGGACTGCTGATAATTCCAGGAGTAGGTACTCAGCTCTCTCTGAAAGTGATCAGTAGCGCTTTGACCATAGATTCGCTCCTCTAAGGAGTCCGCTTCTCTTCCCTAATTGTGCCGCACGACTAAGTTCTTGTCTATGTCTGTTTGAAGGGAGGGTGGGAGGGTGGCTGGGCTGGGGGGGGACTGATGTCATAACTGCCTCCCTTGCACCGTCAGCATTTCTCATCTGTCCTTGTCTACCGACCATTTATTCTTGTAGAATCTAGTTTCCCATCAGCAATGATGAGGACACCTCACCTTGGAGCTGCTGCGTCACCGTTAGTATGGGCTGGATGGTGGCCTGCAAACGACCTTACACTCCCTAGCATTTGTAGACCTTGGACATTAACCCCACTTCTCCCAGGGGAAACTGTAGTCTTGTTTTAGGTCACCTGGTGACTTCTAGTCCAGTGTGCTTATACTTCAGGGCACTGTGGTCCAAGCCAGCTTCAAATAGGGCTCAAGCTAAACATTTCAGAGAGGGATCTAGCATGACTCAACCGAGACTCTCTGGAGTCTAAGTAGTCTGGGTTTGAATCCTGAGGGCCACTTTTGGCAACGTGACCTTGGGTAAGTTACTTAACCATGAGTTTACCCACAAAGTCACTGCTTCCAGACTTTGGCTTAACCCCTGGGAAAGGGAACCCCAAGAATAAATGCGGTAATTTTAATTTTTTACGCAATCCATCAGATGGGGCAGGGAAGGGTGGGCTGCATGTAGCTCAGAGTGGTCAGAAATTAACTGAGATCCAGAAAGTTAAGAGGCGTGATATTTCCTGCACACCTGAGCGGACATTCGTACCGATACACCAGACACCTCGAGAACTTCCGTATCCCGCCATCCCCACGGCTATCAGCCTCGCCCGCCCACCAAACGGTCACCCCTTCTGGAGCCGGCTCAGTTTTCCGGGCCTTTCCCCTTCCTAGGCGTCTCCTGCGGGTTCCCAGTCCGAAGGCTGAACCCCCACGTCGCAGCCGTGGCCGGAGGCGCCCACGGCGGCGAGACTAGCGGTCCTCCGGCTCGTGGCCCGAGCACGGTCCGGCAGCGAACCTCGGACCAGTAGAGGCCCTCGGGAAGCCCCCGCGCCAGGGTCGCGGATCGGCGCGTGGGCGGGCAAGAGGCCGGGGCGTGGGGGGGTCAGTCCCGGCCACACCCCTCCCCGCCTCGCGCCGGCGCTCTGGCAACTGGGGCGGGGGTGGGGGGCAAAGGTGGGCCAGCACCGCCCTCGCACCGCCCCCGCACCGCCCCCGCACCGCCTACGTTGGGGGAGAGGGCGGTGCCGCGACAGGAGGGACGGCCGAGCGCGGACGGCGGCCGAGGAGTCCCAACCTCAAGCCCGGTGCGTGCGCGAGTGTGTGCGGGCGGGGCGGGGGCGCGCGCGCGTCCTGACAGGCTGGTGTCAGCGGCGGCGCGCCCCTCGGCGCGGCCGGAGCTCCAGCTCCAAGCCAGAGTCTGCCCTCCTCGTCTGGGGGAGTTTTAACTGTTCAAAGCTGCACACGCTCTGGCCGTTCAAATTTCCAGAAGTGTCTTGATTGCTTGCTTCCTTTTTTTCACTTTGTTTTGAAATCTTGACCTGCAGCGTGTTATGTCCTGGCTCTCGGACACGCTTTAGGCAACCAGGGCATGAAAAATGGAAATGGAAGCTTCCGTAAGTGATCTTGAATTTCTACCCCTGATGAAAACCTGTGACTGGCTCCCCCGTTGCATTTTTAGGTACAGTCTAAAACGCTTCCACGGTCTCCGGGTCCCCAGGGGCCCGGTCCAGCCCCACCCGGCGGGCCTCACTCCCTCCCCGCAAGCTCCGGGCACATGGACCTTGTACAGTTCTTCAGCGAAAAGAGATCTCCGCTCAGCTGACACTTTTGCCTTGTTTCCCACGACTGAGATTCCTCCTCTTCCTCTCTGCCTACCTCATTCTCGTCCTTTAGATTTCAGATCAAATGCCACTCCCTCGGAAGGATTTCGCTGACCTCTCGAAACTTTATTTTCCTTGGCACTTAACAGTATATCATTAAAAAAAATGTTATCTTGTGTTTATTTGTTCAATGCTTACGTTTAGTAGACTGTAAAGTTCAGGAAGGGACGACCATGGCTCTTTTGCCTTTTACTGTACTTTCAGAACCTCGCAGGAGGTGGGACATAGTGGATATTCCCCAAATATGTATTGAAAGTACAAAAGACCTTTCCAAGCATGTGATTACAGACCTTTGATTCTGGGAACGTGCAAGGTTTGCAGTTTGCCCCGGAGGAGACAAGTTTCGAATCACGGCCTCTAAACTTTTTCCACGGTACCTTACTTTCATTAACAAATTTTTTTTTCTTGCACTCCAAATATATGTATATTTATTTATTTACAAATTATAAAAGTGTAGTGCATGCTCATATATATTTATATATTATTATAAAGCACACACAACCAAACAGAACCTTTTTAAAGCTAAGATAAAAATAATAGCTATAAATAAAAGTTCTACAATTTTTTTCCTGCACTATGCTTTGGAGCCCACTATGCAGATAATTTGTGAGAAGAGGGCTGCCCTCTCTTGGTAGAGGGCAGCTAAAGACACTTGCTTTGCATGGCCCGAATTCCTCAGGCTTTCACAGGGTTACCGTTTTGTGACCTCTCGTATACTCAGCATTCCTGGTCTACACTATTTTCATTCAAGGAAAATATAAAGCGAGGCATTGTTTTAAGCCAGCACATTCTTTAAAATGCAGAGGTACTCGTATTATGCACTTATATTGGACCAGGAAACAATGAAACATACGCATGTATAAATGTCTCAAAACTGAGTGTCCATCTTTATAACACCATGGTCACTACTCTATAAACGGAAAAATAATTAATCTGTTCTCATGTTTCAAGGCTTACAGAATTTTCACCTTTGAAGGCAACTGAATTATATTATTTTAGGTTTCTTTCTTTTCTTTTTCTTTCTTTTTTTTTTTTTTTGGCAGCGCTGTGCATCTTGTGGGATCTTAGTTCCCCAACCAGGGCCCACAGCAGTGAAAGCCCGGAGTCCTAACCACTGGGCCGCCAAGGAAGTCCCATATTATTGTAGTTTTGATGGTGGGATATTCCCTACTGACTTTTATATTATATATATAATCTATCTATACTGTATTATACATTTATAATATAATTATGTCATATTATAAATGTTTATACATTTATATATAAATAAAGCCTTATACACTTTAAGCCTTAAGAACTTCTAGGGTAAAAGCATAACAGATTTCTATTATACAGCATGTCTTTTGGACTTAAATAGTTCAGTGTTTGAACAAATTCTGAAATGCGTTTATGTACGGGTGAAATGGGGGAGACCAATCATAACATCGTCCTAGGAAAATATTACAGATCTATGTATGAGAATTTCCAGCAAAGTCAGCTACACCTTCTGAGAGAGCTAGGAGTGAAACATGTAACATAAGTCAAAACTGCAATTGTTCACTAATTGTTTACAATTTCCAGTTGTGTAGATAAATAATTCACTTAACCATTATTTATTTCTCCAGAGCTATTTTTTGCTACTTGATCAACATATTCAATTTTACCTTTTCATTTCTACTTCTGCAAAAACGATTATGTTTTAGAATCTGTCTAAACTGCCCCTATTTTCAAGTTGACACGTGTCAGGCAGGAATATTACGCAGGCAGTGCACAATCCAACCACAGTTCCCCAAGGGTACCAATCTCCCAGAATTGCTATGTCAAAGCCCACATCCTAATCCAACATTCCCATCCCTCTGCCTATTCCAGTCACCAAAGGAATTCTTTGGGGGTATGTTGTTTTACTCGGGCTCTACGGCATATCGAGTTGCATGTTACCAGAGTTTCTGAAAATAGCAGCTCACTTATTAATTACACACGGGAAAAGGTGCCATTACGATGGAGAGAATTAGAGGACACTGTTTTAATTAGAAGATCAGTGTATCATCACCAACAACTTGTGGAGCCCTAGCTGGGCCTCCTCCAGCCGCAGGCGGGCACCGCGACGGCTCTTCTCTCCCGGGGGCGTGGCCCACCCTGGGTGAAGGGACGGAACCGCGGTGGGTGCTGAGTGATGGTTCCGCGACCTGGTCGTGGGGCCTCCCTGGCTCGCTCCCCGGAGCTCCCGGCAGCCAACCGGTGACCCCATGCGCCGGCAGGAGACGCGCCGCCGAGGCCCCCAGCGCACCGACTGCGCAGGCGCAGAGCCGGGCAGACCCGCGGCGCAGGGGAGGCCGGCGGGGCTGCTGCTCGCTGGCCGCGGCCCGTCCCGAAGAGCCGGGGCGCCCGGGGAGGCTGCCGGAGCAGCGGCCGCAGACCCATGGAGGAGCGTGCTGGACGCACGGGGGAAGCCGCTTCGCACGGGCTCTGAGGAGAAGCCGAGCTCGGCCGTTCCCGGCCTGGGTTTCCTCCTTTGTGACCCTGCCTCGCGGGGGCCGTGAGGGAGCAGTGTCGGCCGCGTGGCCGGTGCGCTTGAAGAAGAAGGTGACGGGAAAAAGGCGCGGGCAGAGCGAGCGGCCGGCAGGCTGTGTCCTTGTGTCACCTCCCGTGGGAAAGCCGCCCGCGCCCAGGCGGCCGCTGCGCTGGGTGCTCGGGCGCCGGATCCCTGCGGTCGTTGGTGGTGGGAGCCGGGCTGGGGACCCTGGGGACGGCCTTGCTTCCTTGCTCACACCGTTCACATGACATTTCATCGCAGCCTTCAGTGTCGACGTTGGACTTGAGTGAAAGTTCATCTCGTCCAAATATTTATTGAATGACTATTCGAGAATTATTTTAAAAATCTGAGTGCTTAGGCGAGCGCCTGGCACCCAAAAGGGTCACATTCCTGGTTTAATACCGTAACCTCACAAGGCCCTTTTTCTTCATCCGTAAGAGTGACTCCACCGCCCAAGGTTGCCCAAGGTCACAGGCCAGGGAGCTGCAGTGCTTGCTGAGAGATTTTTTTTTTTTTTAAGATTTAAAAAAAAAAAAAAGTACAGTTGATTTAGTGTTGTGTTAATTTCTGCCGTACAGCAAAGTGATTCAGTTATACATATACGTACATTCTTTTCTTTATATTCTTTTCCCTTTTGGTTTATCACAGGATATTGAATAGAGTTCCCCCTTGAAGCAAGGCGTTTGGCCTCCAGGCTCTGTGCTCTTAGTCACAACAGTTAGTGACTAAGGAGCACGTTTTTAGATGCATTCTGCAGGCTCTTCTTCTATTTTATTTGTACTTCTGTTAGATTAGGAGATAAATCACTTTGGATGGAATCTGTGATCTATCAATCCTACGTGGACCTTAAAAGTGCAGTGGATTGAGATTCCTGTGTTTTTCACCTCGTCTTAGGGCACAGTGTGGTTGTCTGAATTACTTCAGTGTAAATGATATCCACACTCAAAATACACATAGGCAACAGAAGGCAACTACAAAGCTCACAGGACTCAAACTTTCTAGGACCCACTGGGTCATCGCTCATCTAAAGGAAATTGTAGCTGTAACTGCTGGTGAAACTGAAGGGGTGCAGGTATAATCTCCCCTAGGAGGCTGGTTGGGCATCTCATAGAGGCTGTACTTCCAGAGGTTAGTCGTTTATGAGATTTGTTCTGTTCTTTGAAGCTACTCATTTCAAAAACACTTCTTCTGAAGGCTATGTATTCCTATAATGTATTCCTTTCACTGATTTCTGTGCTAGAGGAAATGAAGGTAATCAGTGGGGTGTATGTGAGAAGACTCTTCAGGGGAATTTTAAACAGTTGGCCAGAGGGCAGTTCACCAGACAGCTGGCATTGTTGCATGAAGAACGATGGGAGCAAATATTAGACTCTTGTTAGGGGTCACGGTTGGGTTTTCAGGCATTTCCTGTTAAATCATGGTAAAGAATGCACATTTGTGCATTAGAGGGGCCTATTCTACATGTTAGAAACAAGACCTTTCGGGGAGTACAGTTATGCTTTAGGAAGTGTGAGCCCATTGTGATAGGCTGAAAGTGCCCCAGGCCCCCGACCCCAGGATATCCACAGCCTAATGCCTGGAACCTTGAATGTTACCTTATTTGGAAAAGTCTTTGCAGATGTGATTGACTTAAGGATCTCGAGATGGGGAGGTTCTCCTGGATTACCTGGGGGTGCCCTACATACAATCACAAGTGTCCTTAAATAAGAGAGAGGCAGAGGGGATTGGATACAGGAAAAAAGAGAAGGAGGCCATGTGAAGATGGAGGCATGGACTGGAGATATGGCCGCAAGCCAAGGAATGCTGGCAGTAATCAGAAGCTGGAAGAAGCAGGGAACAGATTCTTCCTTAGAGCCTCCAGCGGGAGCACAGACCCCCTGATACCTTGATTTTGGTTCACTAAAACCGATTGTGGATTTTGGCCTCCAGAACTGTGAGAGAATACATTTCTCTTAGGCCACCAAGCTTGTGATATTTGTTACTGCAGCCGCAGGAAATTAATGCTCGTGGTTAATTCAGGGAACTAATAGATCTCTGAATCTGTCTAACAAGGAATTCGTTGATACTAGTTTTGTCCCTTTGATACTATTTTCCCTTCTTGGAATGCTTGGCTTTGTGGTTGATGGTATAGAGACTGACTTGGTGACCCTGAGTCGTGTGGCTCCATCCCGTACATTCAGGTGTTTTTGTTTGTTTGAGTGGTCAGGGATAGCAGTATAAATAAGACAATGTCCATATCCAGGCCATGAGGTCAGTATCTGCCTATCAAATGTCAATATTGGCCTCAGAATATTAACGTTAAAATTAATTGCTCACCTTGGCTCACCACGCACTAGTAGGGTTGGATAAGCTTCACAATCTGACTGGGGTTATAAGGAGGACCAAGCCAAAAGAAAAGAAACCCTTGGTTATATACATTTAGCACTGTGATATATTTATGTTATACTGGGTTTGTAAATCATTACGTCTAAACATACGCATGAAGTCAAGATTGAGTCAGGAGCCCAGCGGGCCAATTCTGGCTCCTCTACTTTAGGCAACTTAGTTAAACTTTCTGGAGAGTGGAAATAGCATGAGATATAATAATAAATATTATTTAATAAACACGTATGTATCAGAAACTGGACTAAGTGCTGTACGTATATAATCTTATTTAATCCTTGTAACAACCCCTAGCAATAAGTGTTATCCTAATTATATAGATGAGATTGATGTTCAGAAAAAATTAAGAAAACTTGTCCAAATCTGCAAAATCAGTGGCTGAACTGGAATCTGGACACAGGATGTCTTATATCCAAGTACATACTCTTTTTTTTTTTTTCCAATATTTATTTATTTGGCCACGTTGGGTCTTAGTTGCAGCACGCAGGGTCTTCGTTGCTGCGTGTGGGATCTTACTTGCAGTGTGCAGGATCTTTGATTGCAGCATGCAGGGGTCTTTACTTGCAGCATGTGAACTCTTAGTTGCGGCATGTGGGATCTAGTTCCCTGAACAGGGATCGAACCCGGGCCCCCTGCATTGGGAGCATGGAGTCTCAGCCACTGGACCACCAGGGAAGTCCCTCTAACTACATACTTTTTTTTCTTAATAATTTTTTAATAGATCTTTATTGGAGTATAATAGTTTCACAATACTGTGTTAGTTTCCATAGTACAACAAAGTGAATCAGCCATATGCATACATATGTCCCCATATCCCCTCCGTCTTGAGTCTCCCTCCTATCCTCCCTATCCCACCCCTCTAGGTCATCGCAAAGCACCGAGCTGATCTCCCGGTGCTACGCTGCTGCTTCCCACTAGCCGACTATTTTACATTCGGTAGTGTATATATGTCGATGCTACTCTCACTGTGCCCCAGCTTCCCCCTCCCACCCTGTGTCCTCAAGACCATTTCCTATGTCTACATCTTTATTCCTGCCCTGCAACTAGGTTCATCAGTACCATTTTTTTTTAAGATGCCTTATATATATGTGTTAGCGTACGGTATTTGTTTTTCTCTTTCTGTCTTCACTCTGTATGACAGACTCTAGGTCCATCCACCTCACTACAAATAACTCAATTTCGTTTCTTCTCATGGCTGAGTAATATTCCATTGTATATATGTACCACATCTTCTTTATCCATTCATCTGTCAGTGGACATTTAGGTTGGTTCCATGTCCTGGCTATTGTAAATAGTGCTGCAGTGAACACTGTGGTACCTGCCTCTTTTTGAATTATGGTTTTCTCAGGGTATATTCCCAGTAGTGGGATTGCTGGGTCATATGGAGTTCTAATTTTAGTTTTAGTTTTTTTTTTTTTGCGGTACGCGGGCCTCTCACTATTCTGGCCTCTCCCCCGTTGCGTAGCACAGGCTCGGGACGCGCAGGCTCAGTGGCCATGGCTCACGGGCCCATCTGCTCCGCAGCATGTGGGATCTTCCCGGACCGGGGCATGAACCCGTGTCCCCTGCATCGGCAGGCGGACTCTCAACCACTGCACCACCAGGGATGCCCCTATTTTTAGTTTTTTAAGGAACCTCCATACTGTTTTCCATAGTGGTTGTATCAATTAACATTCCCACCAACAGTGCAGGAGGGTTCCCTTTTCACCACACCCTTTCCAGTATTTATTGTTTCTAGATTTTTGGATAATAGCCGTTCTGACCGGCGTGAGGTGATACCTCATTGTAGTTTTGACTTGCATTTCTCTAATAATTAGTGATGTTGAGCATCTTTTCATGTGCCTCTTGGCCATCTGTATGTCTTCCTTTGTGAAATGTCTATTTAGGTCTTCTGCCCATTTTTAAATTGGATTGTTTGTTTTTTGGATATTGAGCTCCATGAGCTGTTTGTATATTTTGGAGATGGATCCTTTGTCTGTTGTTTCATTTGCAAATATCTTCTCCCATTCTGAGGGTTGTCTTTTTGTCTTGTTTATGGTTTCCTTTGCTGTGCAAAAGCTTTGAAGTTTAATTAGGTCCCATTTGTTTATTTTTGTGTTTATTTCTATTACTCTAGGAGATGGGTCAAAAAAGATCTTGCTGTGGTTTATAAACGTCAACGAGTGATTTTCCTATGTTTTCCTCTAAGAGTTTTATAATGTCTGGTCTTACATTTAGGTCTTTATTCCACCTGGAGTTTATTTTTGTGTATGGTGTTAGGTAGTGTTCTAATTTCATTCTTTTACATGTAGCTGTCCAGTTTTCCCAGCACCACTTATTGAAGAGGCTGTCTTTTCTCCATTGTGTGCTCTTTCCTCCTTTATCCTAAATTAGGTGACCATATGTGCATGGGTTTATCTCTGGGCATTCTATCCTGTACCACTGATCTATATTTCTGTTTTTGTGACAGTACCATACTGTCTTGATGTCTGTAGCTTTGTGGTATAGTTTGAAGTCAGGGAGCCTGATTCCTCCAATTTTCTTTCTCAAGATTGCTTTGACTATTTGGGGTCTTTTGTGTTTCCATACGAATTGTAAAATTTTTTGTTCTACTTTTGTGAAGAATGCCATTGATAGTTTGATAGAGATTGCATTGAATCTGTAGATTACTTTGGGTAGTATAGTCATTTTCACCATATTGATTCTTCCAATCTAAGAACATGGTATATTTCTCCATCTGTTTATGTCATCTTTGATTTCTCTCATCAGTGTTTTATAGTTTTCTGAGTACAAGCCTTTCGCCTCCTTAGGCAGGTTTATTCCTAGGTATTTTATTCTTTTTGTTGAGATGGTGAATGGGAGTATTTCCTTAATTTCTCTTTCTGATTTTTCGTTGGTGGTGTACAGAAATGCCAGATATTTCTGTGCATTAATTTTGTATCCTGCAACCTTACCAAATTCATTGATTAGTTCTAGTAGTTTTCGGGTGGTATCCTTAGGATTTTCTATGTATAGTATCATGTCATCTGCAAAGAGTGGCAGTTTTACTTCTTCTTTTCCAGTTTGTATTCCTTTTATTTCTTTTTCTTCTCTGATTGCTGTGGCTAGGACTTCCAAAACTATGTTGAATAAGAGTGGTGAGAGTGGAGATCCTTGTTTTTTTCCTTATCTTAGTGGAAATGCTCTCAGTTTTCACCACTGAGTATGATGCTTGCTGTGGGGTTGCCATATATGGCCTTTATTATGTTGAGGTAGATTCCCTCTATGCCCATTTTCTGGAGAGTTTCTATCATAAATGGGTGTTGAATTTTGTCAAAATCTTTTTCTGCATTTATTGATATAATCATATGGTTTTTATTCCTTAATTTGTTAATGTAGTGTATCCTACTGATTGATTTGCGTATATTGAAGAATCCTTGCATCCCTGGGATATATCCCAGTTGGTCATGGTATATGATCCTTTTAATGTGTTGTTGGATTCTGTTTGCTAGTATTTTGTTCAGGATTTTTGCATTTATGTTCATCAGTGATATTGGTCTATAATTTTCTTTTTTTGTGACATCTTTTTCTGATTTTGGTGTCACAGTAATGGTGGCTTTGTAGAATGAATTTGGGAGTGTTCCTCCCTCTGCAATTTTTTGGAAGAGTTTGAGAAGGATTGTGTTAGCTCTTCTCTAAGTGTTTGATAGAATTTGCCTGTGAAGCCATCTGGTCCTGGACTTTTGTTTGTTGGAAGATTTTAAATTACAGTTTCAATTTCATTACTTGTGAAAGGTCTGTCTATATTTTCTAATTCTTCCTGGTTCAGTCTTGGAAAATTGTACCTTTCCAAGAATTTGTCCATTTCTTCGTGGTTGTCCATTTTACTGACATATAAGTGTTTGTAGTAGTCTCTTATAATCCTTTGTATTTCTGCAGTGTCAGTTGTGATTTCTCCTTTTTCATTTCTAATTTTATTGATTTGTGTCCTCTCCCTTTTTTTCTTGATGAGTCTGGCTAAGGGTTTATCAATTTTGTTTATCTTCTCAAAGAACCAGCTTTTAGTTTTATTGATCTTTGCTATTGTTTTCTTTGTTTCTATTTCATTTATTTCTGCTTTGATCCTTATGATTTCTTTCCTTCTACTGACTTTTGGTTTTCTTCTTCTTTCTCTAGTTGTTTTAAGTGTAGGGTTAGATTGTTTATTTGCTATTTTTCTTGTTTCTCAGGGTGAGATTGAATTGCTATAAACTTCCCTCTTAGAACTGCTTTTGCTGCATCCCATAGGTTTTGGGTCGTCGTGTTTTTGTTGTCATTTGTTTCTATGTATTTTTTTATATCTTCTTTGATTTATTCAGTGATCTCTTGGTTATTTAGTAGCGCACTGTTTAGCCTCCATGTATTTGTGGTTTTTACAGTTTTTTTCCTGTAATTGATTTCCAGTCTCACAGCACTGTGGTCAGAAAAGATGCTTGATACGATTTCAATTTTCTTAAATTTTCCAAGGCTTGATTTGTGACCCAAGATGTGATCTATCGTGGAGAATGTTCTATGTGCACTTGAGAAGAAAGTGTATTTTGCCACTTTTGGGTGGAATGTTCTATAAATATCAATTAAATCTATCTGGTCTAATGTGTCATTTAAAGCTTGTGTTTCCTTATTTATTTTCTGTTTGGATGATCTGTCCATTGGTGTAAGTGGGGTGTTAAAGTTCCCTACTATTATTGTGTTGCTGTCGATTTCCCCTTTCATGGTTGTTAGTATTTGCCTTATGTATTGAGGTGCTCCTATGTTGGGTGCATAAACATTTATATTTGTTATACCTTCCATTCCATTAGACTTACAATAGATTTACAGAGCTTGGCAAGAATGACAGAAACAAAGCCATTCCAGAGTTCCTTCAAATTAAGAAAAAGATTTCTTAGGTGACAACCATGTGTTGACTGAAGTTAATACTTCGTAAGTTGTGACTGAACAAATATTCCAATTTGAATGTGGGGTTGTAACTTTTAGTTGTTTTTAAAAATATTTTTCTTTGAAATAAAATTCTTGCTGGATGTCACCTGAACATGTTTCTCCCAATAGGTCAATGAACTACCATCATTTGGAAGAGGATATTATTTTAGCAACCACAAAATTAGACAAAGTCCTTTCAAATATTTGTATTCTCATTTGATTTTTGCAGTAGCTCTATGAGTAGTGCTGCGAGGTCCCTGTTACTGCTCCCATTTGATAGATGTAGTAACTGAGACGCACTCAAGGCCACACAGCGTGTCTGAGGCAGAGCCA
Source organism: Globicephala melas (assembly GCF_963455315.2). NCBI lineage: Eukaryota > Metazoa > Chordata > Mammalia > Artiodactyla > Delphinidae > Globicephala > Globicephala melas. The sequence goes on along the minus strand of NC_083331.1, from coordinate 3,937,513 downwards.
GGATTTGAAAGCCACGTCTTCCTAATCACCTCGATGTTTGTTTCCACGTGGCTTTGCTTCTCCTGAATTGACTGCCAACCTATGTGAGAAACTAGCACATACGGGTCCAAAACCAAGTATTCTTGACTCTCCACTGTGAATTTTTTCTAAATGTCACGTACATTGGAAGATCAGGGGCAGTATAGATTTCCTGAAAATTTTTTGAGCCAAGTTCTGATTGTGTGGCTTGGCGATTTTGTTTGTTTCCTGCAGGATGAAGATATGCATTTTAAGGGAAATAATGTGTACGCCATGGCCAGAGCATCCAATCTTAATGAAGAGCTTGGGCAGATGAGGGCCTCTCCAGGGCTGAGCAGGGTGATGGGAGCTTCACAGAAGGTGGATTCAGGGAGAGCATGTGCGGAGTTCAAATGCTAAATGTCGCCATGGGCTATAGATAGTATGACACACACGTGGAGCTTCAGGAGTACAGTTTGTTCAGATATTAATAATATTGCATCATGGGTTGCAAGTAGAACAGACCAAATACAGGTTATTATGTGCTTACGAAAGAGTGGAAGAGCTGGAGGGATAGGTAGGAAAAGCTGTGGGGAGCTCCCAGGGTTTCACTTATCTCTGAGGGAGCCACAGGGACCCTGGAGCCTGGGAGGTGGCCATGATTATGCCTCCCTAAGGCAGGTGACCCACAGGGAAGCATCCAGAAAGTGCTGCAAAATTCCATACCTGCCAAACCCATGCATCTGCCCACAGCTGCCAGAAGGGAAGCAGTAGAACTTCTAGCTCTTTACTGAAAATTCCTCTCAATGGTAGAAACGAACCTGCTGACAAGAGATTGGGAGAAAGGTAGCCTCGGGCCTCTAGACCCTGCCATTCAATAGCAAGAGGCAGGAATGATGCCAGGTTACCAACAGACAGATGTTGGTTACCTTTTAAATGACACTGGCATCTTTACAAGTTAAAATTCACCTTTAAGAACTGCCACGATTTTTTGTCAATTATACTACAGTAAAGCTGAAAAAAAAAAAAGGTACAACAACTCTCACAGTTGTATAGTATCTAAAAGGAGAAAGACTTGTAATTGTTAAGTTTTTTCTATCTATTTTTTGTTCTCAATATATTTTTTTTTACTAGATTATGATTTTCCTTCTTTCAATTAATTGGAGGCCACATATAAATTATGGTGAAAGGCAGAATTTTGGAGTTAAACTTCCTGAATGTGAATCCTGGTTTCACCATTTACCAGCAGAGACAAGGACACCACAAGAAAAGAAAATTACAGGCCAATATCCCTGATAAATTTGGATGCCAAAATCCTCAACCAAATATTGGCGAATCAAATTCAACAATACATTGAAAGGATCATACATCATGATGATTTATTCTATGAGTGCAAGGCTGGTGCAACATCCACAAATCGAACAGTGTGATCCACCACATGAACAAAATGAGGAAGGGCTTCCCTGGTGGCGCAGTGGGTAAGAATCCACCTGCCAATGCAGGGGACACGGGTTCGAGCCCTGGTCCGGGAAGATCCCACATGCCACGGAGCAACTAAGCCCATGCACCACAACTACTGAGCCTGCTCTCTAGAGCCTGCATGCCACAACTACTGAGCCCACATGCCACAACTACTAAAGCCCACGTGCCTAGAGTGCATGCTCTGCAACTAGAGAAGCCACCACAATGAGAAGCCCGCACACCACAATGAAGAATAGCCCCCACTTGCTGCAACTAGAGAAAACCCTGCATGCAGCAACAAAGACCTATTGCAGCCAAAAATAAATAAATTAAATAAATACAATTTTTAAAAAATGATGGATAAGAATCATGTAATCATCTCAACAGATGCAGAAAAAGCATTTGACAAAATTCAACATCCATGTATGATAAAAATGTCAACAAAGTGGCTACAGAGGGAACATATTTCAACATAATAAAGGGTGTATATGACAAGCTCACAGTTGAAATTATACTCAATGAAAAATTGAAAGTTATTCCTCTAAAATCAGAAATAAAACAAGGATGCCTACTCTCACTACTTTTATTCAGCTTAGTATTGAAAGTCCTAGCCACAGTAATTAGGCAAGAAAAATAAATATAAGGCATCCAAATCAGAAAGGAAGAATCAAAGCTGTCTTTTTTGGCAGATGACATGATATGTATAGAAAACCCTAAAGACTCCACCAAAAACCTGTAAGCAATAATAACTCCAGCAAAGTTGCATGATACAAAATCAGTTGTTTCTAAAAATAAAAACAAATAAAAGTTTTTGAAAGCTTATGTGAAAGCTTCTGCCTTTTATTATAATTTCTGGTGACTTTATTTAACAAATAGTTAGTTGGTATCGGTCTATTCTTTCTGAATAATACAAAGATCTTAAAACTGTTTAACTCCACATTGCTTTGCAGTATTTGTTGGACAGAAATGATCACCTACAGAATTTCCATTTGTCTTTAAAACGAGTATTATACTTGTGATCATGATTAAAATGGCTTTGGGTTTGGTTTTCTTTTTCATCTGAGATATACATATACATATATATATATATATCAGTATATCAGTGTCTATCTACTTAGTGTTTTCTAGATACTTTTAATGAGATTTCTTGTGGTAGGAAAATGAACTTGGACTTCTGAATTTCTTAGGTTTGATGACTTGAAGTTCACTTTGTGTATTACCATAGAATTTCACCTCCAGTGTACAACAAAGAGAAGAGTATGGCTTCTGAAAGAAATAAATATTACATATAGAATTCTTATAGACTGAACTTCTTGTTTTCTAAAAACTCACATAATTTGAGGGTTTAAAGAGAAAGAACACCATCTTTGCTCTCTAAATACTTTTTTTTTTTTTTTTGCGGTATGCGGGACTCTCACTGTTGTGGCCTCTCCTGTTGCAGAGCACAAGCTCCGGACGCGCAGGCCCAGCGGCCATGGCTCACGGGCCCAGCCGCTCCGCAGCATGTGGGATCTTCCCGGACCGGGGCACGAACCCGTGTCCCCTGCATCGGCAGGCGGACTCTCAACCACTGCGCCACCAGGGAAGCCCCAACGCACTGTTTTTTTTCCTAGTAGTAATTCAATGGTTAGAGATGCTCACTGGACGTTGAGTCCTTGCTAGAATGGACTGATTAATTCATCTTTATATCACATAGATATGTATATAAATATCATACATCACATTTGAACTTCTGCAGTGGTGAAGCTGAGAGCTGGTAGATGCAGAGATAAATTGATCATGGTTACAGGAATCCAAGAGGCCGTAACTGGAAAAATTTAGAAAAGAATGCATATTTCATTGGTACATTTTTTAGCATGCTACCTCTTTTCATGTTTACCTCTTCAAATTATCTAAGCATTAAGGATTTCATTTGATCCGTGCAATTTTATTAAAAGATTTATTTGTTCTCATTTCTCTCTGCTGATTTTCTCCCTTACTGCTTGTAACCTTACAACATGAGAGTGTTCATACAATGTTTCTAATCGCTCGGATTTTAGATGGAAGAGAGAAGAGGTGTTTCAGTCTTAAATTGTCACTGTCAGAAGCACTTTTGCTAATATTGCCTAGGTTGCAAACAATATTCTTACCAGAGGAGGGCACCATTATCTCATCGGACTTGCAGGAAGATTTATATTTTGAAAAAGATATGTATTTGGAGGGTAAAACTTGTTTGTGATTGGGAGAATGAGTTATTTTGTGAGATGAATACTTTTTTCCTCAGGTAAGACTATGTTGTCTTATCTTCTTGTAGATGGGAGAAGAATTCACATTTGAAATTCTTATTGTCCTGGAGTTTTCTAGGTAAGCTGCCTTTTCATTCTATTTGTGTATTTCCCAGGGCTCTTTCTGTGACTATTCAACTGAGATTTGGCAATGTAAATCAAAACCTTAATACAGAATCCTGAAATTCTAGTTAGCTTCTGCGCGCCCTTTCATCTCAGCTCAGTCTTCTCTTCTCTAGTAAAAATTCCCTTTTGTAGTTGGTGCAGGTTCTTGACCTCTCCTTTCTAGCACTTGTCATAGTCAGAGCTGCGATTTCAAATCTGGGTTACAACTTAACAACTGTGTCGCTAACTAGACTGTAAGTTCCAGGAGGGCTGGAGTCACCTCCTGCAGGGGCTGGTATCCAGCAAATACTCAATAAATATTTGGTGAATAGATTTTTGCCTTAAAAAGCAAAATTCAACTGAGTAGATTTTAAAGATCTTACTGGCTTTATTCAGTGATTCATGAGTTGGGCAGCATCCCATCGAGCAGATAAAGTACCTCTCAGGAGTTGTACAACGTGGAAGACTTTTTAGGCAGATGGGGCGGGACAGAGAATACGAGCATAAAGTAGATTGTTTGGGACAAGGTCATCTTCCTCACCCTGAGGTCTGTCACTCAGGTTACCTCACTAGTGCTGACCAGGTGATTCCACACTGACTGGTTAAGATTAGATTCCTGGGAGAGTCTGAAATTGCAGTTAGGTCAGGTATTGAGTCTCAGTTTGGGGTTGTGGGCTGAGCACACGACTCCATTTTGGGCCTATTGTCTCTTTTTTAACAAATGGATATTGAACATTATTTTCACAAATAAACCAAAAACTGTTTCTTTAAAAATAGACAGTGATTTGATTAATTTTTTCCCAAACGATGTGCATCCTTCTTTCCTCTTACACCCCAGCATCTGTGGCCTGATTCCCCAAAGCATGTTGTCAGGATATTGGTGATGGTTTTATTTCCATTGGATTTTCCTCCAGACTCATGAAGTCATATCTCTTGGACCATTTCACTATTTCTAATGTGAAATTTGAAAAATTAGAAAAGGAAATTAATAAGTAAATCATTCGTTCTTCCTTAAGTCAGATGATTTTTTTAATTGTATTTTTAAGCCTTGTTTCCCAATGACATTAAAAAAAAAAAAAACCCTTTAAACCTCAGAAAAGTTTTTGTTACCCCCTCTCTAGGAGATTTTTTTTTTTTTTTTTTTTTTGGCCATGCCAGGTGGCATGCAGGATCTTATCTCCCCAACCAGGGATTGAACCTGTGCCCGCTGCAGTGGAAGCATGGAGTCCTAACCACTGGACAGCCAAGGAAGTCCTAGGAAAGATTTTTCTAAGAACTTTGTTACAAGAAGATACATCTCAGTATTCATTCTAATTTTCTCCTTTCTTAATATTTGACTACTGCTACCACTAGAGCAGTCATTTCCTGTCATTAACACCTGCTCTCCTAGTTAGGTAACACTTAAATGATTCATTTGCTTTGAGTAGTGTTCTAACAGCTTTCTAAGTATTTAAAACAATTGCTAATCCTTTATCCCTGTTGGAAAGTCCCTTCTAGATGAAGCGTTCCACTGTAAGATTGGTCACCGGGACCATCCCTGGAGGGTGGGAGCTCTAGCTTAGACTGTTGGCAGTGAGGTGGGGACAGATGAAGACTGTGTTTTCGGCAGGCATGGCCATGGGGCTCCTGGGGGGTGGGAAACATCTTTTCTTACTGGACTCCCTGCTTGGTGACCTGGCAGAGTTGCCATCTCAGCGGCTCATTTTGCTCCTTGGTGGCTATATTGACAGAGGCCAGCGGACCAGAGAAGGAAGAAGGGGAGAAGGGAGATGACAAGCATGGGTGCATGTGGAGAGGAGGGTGAGAGGGTGAAAAAAGCTTGGGGGACAGAGGAGGGAAAAGGATCACTTGTGGTCGTAGTTGTGGTTCTGTTACTTACTAGCTCATGACCTTCCTGGCCACCTAACCTCTCTGTGCCACAGTTTCTTGATCTATAAAATGGGGCTAGCAATGGTGTCCGCCTCAAAGGATTGTTGTGAAGATTAAATCACAATGCCCGGCACATAGTAAAAACTGATAGAGCACTTGGTATGAGTGTTTATTATTACTGTTATTTTAATTGGAACACTCTTCTCTGAGGCTTGTTTGGATTTCACTAGGGTTTTCTTCTCCCTGAAGGAGATCTTCCTTCTCTCCTTCGGCAATCATTTCTATGAACCTCTTACTTCTCTTCCAAGCTTGAACGTCCTTTTCTTGATCAATCTTATTCCTGAAGACAAATAAAATTCTTTCTGTTGGAAGAGCTTGAAAATGTGGAGGAACTAATGACTGAAAGCCCAGCTGGTCTGCTGGACACACACAGAGCAGTCCTCCTAGGCCAATGGTGGTCACTGCACTTGAAGGACCGGCAGCTGGGGCTCCATTTAAATGACCTTCCCAAAGTCACTAAGCAAATAAGTGGCAGAATCAGGGTTCAAATCCAGGTCTATCTGGTTCCAAAGTCCTTGGTATTGTCAACCAATCTGTGCCTCCAGAGGTGAAAGAAAAGTTAAAGAATGTAAAAAAAGCAAACAAAACGTATTTTCGTCTTCATGGGGAGAATTGCAGTCTATGCAGCTACAAATATTTTTCTAGAATACTGTTCTAGGACTAGGGTGGACCACCTGTTTGTGGGGTCCCCTGCTTTAGTAAACAAACAAGGTAATTCCCAGTCGTTAGCAGGGTGATAAAGAATATTGAAGAGTATCTGATGGAGACAGCAGTACCACTGGTGGTGGAGGTTTATCTCTGAGGGGCCTGGGAGCCTTTGTGGGGAGGTGGGACTTGGGCTGATAATTGAACGATGACAGGAGGGTGAAGCGTGGGCGAATGAGATGGTGAGGAGGAATTTAACATCTCTGTGCAGCAAAGTGGGGGCAGGACGGCCTAGTTGATAAAGATGGTGTGAGGACCGAATAATACACAGACCCAGGGCTGCTTTCCCCTTTCCTCGTCAAATTTTCATGATTATATTATATATATTACATTTATATAAAATTTATGTATTATATTATAAGTAATATTTGTACATATAAAACATAAGAAAGGTATATTACATTATATATGTCATGTACTATGTTATAATAGTACATATTAATATAAAATATCATAATATATCTGTAATTATATTAATATAACATATCATAATAGAATCTATTACATACATTTGTGTCAGTAAACTTCCATGGAAGAAAAGAACAGTAGGAGAAGAAGGTGGAGGTTTATAATTAGAATCTCAGTTAAAGGAAGCAGGTAAAGAAGAAAGAAGAGGCTGGCAAGAAACATGCTGGCCTTTTCAGCAATGAGCAGCTGAGGACTCGATTAGAATTCTTTGGACTTTGAATTTTTGTGTGGGTATTAGTGTCATGTACTGAGGAAACTAGAAACTAATAATACACTCCATTGTTTTAGTACTAGAAAGAGGATGTCTGTAATTGTGCGAACTCCTACAGGACAGCTCCGGCTCTACTGCAAAAGGGCTGTAAGTTCTGGGATTCGGTTTTTGGGGGGTTTTTTTGAACAGTTTTATTGAGCTTTAATTTCTACACCATGAAAACACTCATTTTAAGTGTACAAGTCGATGGTTTTTAGCACATTTACAGGGCTGTGCAATCATCAGAATCCGATTTTACGTCTCCATCACCCCGACAAGATCTCTCCTGCCCGTTTGCAGTAACTCCCTAGTCCTACTTCCGGCTCCCAACAGCCACGAATCTACTTTTTGTTTCTATAGATTTGTCTTTCTTGGACTTTTCATATAAACACAGTGGGATTCATTATTCATGTAACTCCTTCCCTCTATGTTCCAACAACTTACAGGAAGCCTTTTACAACTTCACAATGTTTTATTTTATTATTTAATTTTTTAAAAGCAAAGAATGGTTTATTGCAGGGCCAAGCAAGGAGAAAAGTGGCTCGTGCTCAACAAAACCCCCAAACTCCCACAATATTTTAAAACGTTGTTACTTTGTATGCGCTGTTATCACTGGTTGTTAACAGCATTACCCAAGATTGAAAAGTCTCGGGCAACCGAGAAGGCTTCCCGCCCCCCGCCCAAGCTGAGCCCATTGAAATTTGTGGTGGCTCACACCATAATTTTACTAAACTTTTATGTCAGTGAAAACTTGCTGTCACTCAGTTGTTTTTTTGAGAACCAGTGATTAGATGGTTGACGCTAAGGGTTTGTAGCAGGAATGTTGATCCCAGTTCCAAGCCCAAAGTGCTTGGATTTGGTGTCTCAGGAATTCGCTTTACGTCTGTAAATCCCTTTTTATAAAGCACCTATGTATTTGTTCACTACCGTGTGTACCTTAAGAAACCCAGCTTTACTGAGGTAAACTTGACATAAAATAAATGGTACATATTTAAAATGTACATTTTGTTAAGTTTTTTTTTTTTTTGCGGTACGCGGGCCTCTCACTGTCGTGGCCTCTCCCGCTGCGGAGCGCAGGCTCAGCGGCCATGGCTCACGGGCCCAGCCGCTCCGCGGCAGGTGGGATCTTCCCAGACCGGGGCACGAACGCGCGTCCCCTAGCATCGGCAGGCGGACTCTCAACCACTGCACCACCAGGGAAGCCCCATTTTGTTAAGTTTTGACGCTGATCTGCTTTCTGTCACTATAGATTCATTTCAATTACTAAAGTTTTATACAAAGTCATATAGTGTATATGACTTTCTGTCTGGCTTCTTTCACTCATAATTAATTTAAAATTCATTCATGTTGTAGCTTGTACCAGTAGTTCATTTCTTTGTATTGCCGAGTAGATTCCATTGAATGGATATACCAGCATTTGTTCATCTGTTCATTTGTTGCTGGACATTTTGTTTGCAGTTTGGGCTACTACAAAGAATGCTCCTATGAGCATTTGTTTGCAACTCTTTGTATGGACATATGGTCTTATCTCTATTTGATAAATAACTAGGAGTAAAGTTACTGTATCATGTGGTAGGCATATTTCAGCTTCTTAGGAAACCACCAAATTGTAGTTACATTCCTACCAGCAGTTGTCACCAACACTTGGCCTGGTTAGTCTATTTAATTTTGCCGTTCTAATAGGTGTGTACCTCATTGTGAATGTAATTTACATTTCCATGCTGACTGATGATAGCAAACATCTTTTCATATGTTTATTTGCCATCTGTGATGGGGCTTCCCAAGACCACCCCTATGCTTTTAGTGAATCTCTAAAAGGATTCATGGGACTAAGCATATAGTTGTGCTCATGGCTAAGATTCATTACAGCAATGTAATAAAGATATACAGCTAGATCACAAAAGAAAAGACATGAGCAGTGTCTGGAGGAATCCCATGGGGGTCACACAGGGAAAGTTTGTATCAGTTTAGAGAATTGTTTACCAGCCAAATTTCTAGATGCCAGCCAAGGGCCAATTTTGTAAGTAGGTCTTTCTAAGGATAGCAGTCTCTGATCTGCCATGTCAACTCTTTTTTACACACCATCCACTTATTTTCCTTGTTAAAACGTGTTTAAATAGTTAACTTTTTTTTTAAGTAACTTTTTTTCTTATTGAGTTTTGAGAATTCTTACTTATTTTAGAAACAAGTCCTTTATCAGATATATTACTTGCAAATATATATATACATTTACATCTTTATTGGAGTATAATTGCTTTACAATGGTGTGTTAGTTTCTGCTTTATAACAAAGTGAATCAGTTATACATATACATATGTTCCCATATTTCTTCCAGTCTGTGGCTTAACTTTTCATTTCCTTAACTGTATCTTTTGAAGATCAGAAGTTAGTAACTTTGATCTAGGTCAATTTACCAATTTGTTCCTTCAGATTTCTTTTGATTAGTATTAGTATGGTATAGCTTTTTCTTTCCTTTAACCCATTTGTGTCTTTAAAGTGTGTTTCTTCTAGGGATCATGTAGTTGGTTCTAGTGTTAAATAACAAGAAAAATAATGTATATATACTCATGTGAATACCATTTTCAGTGCTCTTCAGACCCATGTTAACATTTGGTATAATGATTTTTATCTGAAGGGGTTCCTTTACCATATCTTATACAGTAGATCTGGTGGTGATAAATTTTTTCAGCCTAAGTTGGAAAAAAAATCTTCATTTCATCTTCATTTTTTTCTAATCTTCATCTTGAAATCAATTTTTGCTGAGTATAGAATTCCAGGCTGACCATTTTTTCTTTCAGTGCTGTAAAGACTTTGCTCCGCTGGCTTCCCACTTGCATTGTCCCAATGAGAAATCTGCTGTGTTCCTTGTCTTTGTCCCTCTGTATGTAGCATATTTTTTCCTGGAATTGTGCCTTCACTGGGGCTGCTTCAGCTCCTTCACATCTATTAGCTATAACAATAAAATTGTAGAATAGTATTTATAATTTAGACTGTCATGCTTAAATGTTAATCACAGTGTGTGTATTTGTGTGTGTTTTCTATAGGATTCAGTGATTTATGAGAGACTTTCAGAAGATTCTCTCTTTGTGGAGGAGACTTTAGCCCATCTGGAATGTTTTGCCAAAGAAGGTAAGTGAAAATTGTTTAGAATCGATTTCCCTTTCGTAATGCTGTTCTCAACTGTTGAAATTGTAGTCTCAATGCATGTCACTGATGCTCAGGCCCACAGGTGGGCAAGGGGGAGCTTGTTGGTATGTGAGACCTTGTATGCCTTCTGTTTGCTTAAAAATAAATGGTTCCCCAAACAAACCCTGTCAAGACATTACTAGTATTTTCCCTTCCTCCCACTTCCAACGGTATTTTGTGCTTATGCACAAACAGTAAAATGTATGTTTTTACTATGTGGCTCTTCCTTTATTCCTAAGGCAACATCCTCAGTCTATTATCTGTTTCTATCTGCTAAGCATTACCTTTTATCAAGCTGTAGTAGGAATGACGCCTATAGTTGGAGAAAAAGGGAGGTTTTTCCAGCTTGTTATGTATTTTGAAGTTAATTATTTTGTGCATATAACTCAGAATGCTGACATAGTTGATATTTTCCTGCCATTCTCTTATCCGTCTGATTTTGACTTATCATCCATCTCTTAAGGAAAGAAAATTCCTTGAGTGAGTTTTGAATAAGAACCACATCTACTGAAAGGTTTATAGAAGCTTTGCAAAGCAAGGTATAATATCAAGTAAGGGTAAAGCTAATAATACCTTGAAAGCTGTAGCCCACTTTCTCCTTTTAGTTTATAAGCTGCTGCTTCCTACAGACACGTGTGTCTTGTCTGAAAGATGGATAGTTTGCAAGTTTGCATTTTGGGCCTCTTACTGCTATCTGAAAATATACCTGTGCTGTAAGCAGGTTACAATAGGTAGAAGCGTATGGGAACTATATTGCAATTGAGCTCAAAGCAGAATAACAACTTCTATAGCTCTTCTGCAGAGCATTCGTTTCTAGGGAATCCTTAAGTATTTGAATGTTTTACAGGAGTTAGCCTAAAATACTACAGTCTGGTGTAAGGAAAAAATGTTTTTCAAACAAGTCCTTGCAAAATGGGATTTAGATTCATTTTCTGTTATTTTGGTGATTTTCTGGCGTACTAACTTGGAAACTGAAGCCTCATTGGTTCTTTCCTTCATTCAACAAATAGTTATTGAGCATCTGTTCAGTGCCATGCACTGTTCTCAGCTTCCAGGACAGAAGTGAACAAAACATAGAGAGCTAATGCCCTGTGGGAATTTGCCAGTAATAGATGATGTCGTGGGGTGATGAGTGCTATGCAGAGGAAGTAAGCAGGATGAAGGGAACAGAGGGATGGGGTGCTCTCTGTATGGGGTGAGTTAGGCAGAGACTGCAGGAAGGGAGGGAGAACCACGGGCTCTCCAGGAGGAAGTGTTCCAGTAGAGGGAAAAGCAAGTCCGAGTGTTGGGAAATAAGAGGACTGGCAGGGCGCCACAGTGAGCAAGGGGGAGGGGACGAAGGAGGATCAGTAGGGAGGCCAGGGCAGGTCCGGCAGGGCCACGCGAAGGCCTTCTCTGTCCCACGGGCTCTGAAATGCTTTCGGATTTTGTTTTCAATTTCTCCTTCTCCCTGATCCCTGGAAGCCTGTCCAGGTTATCCCTCTCTCGCAGGTCTGAGAACTCTGTGTGTTGCCTACATAGATTTAGCTGAAAGTATCAGCAGTGCTTGGTGATGTATAAAGAAACCAGTACAGGGCTTCCCTGGTGGCGCTGTGGTTGAGAGTCCGCCTGCCGATGCAGGGGACGCGTGGTTCGTGCCCCGGTCCGGGAAGATCCCACATGCCGCGGAGCGGCTGGGCCCGTGAGCCATGGCCGCTGAGCCTGCGCGTCCGGAGCCTGTGCTCCGCAACGGGAGAGGCCACAACAGTGAGAGGCCCGCGTACTGCAAAAAAAAAAAAAGAATGAAAGAACTTTGGAATTCAGTATTGAACATCCTTGCCCTTGAAAGTTAAATGGCTAGTTCTGTTAAATATTTTTTACTGTATCATTTTCTTAGACTCATTTTTAAAGAATTCTAAATAGATTTCATTTATTCCTTTTCTGACACTTCCTTTTAAAAAATGTAGGTCTGAGTTTCTGACATCATTCTTCTCTACGAAAAACTTTAAAAAATATTTCTTACAAGGCAGATCTGCTGGCGATGGATTTCCTCAGTTTTTGTTTGTCTGAGAAAGTTTTTATTTCTCTTCCACTTTGAAGGTTAATTTCACTGGATATAGAATTTGAGGTTGGGGTTTCTTGTTCTTTCAATACTTTAAATATTTTACTTTCTTCTTGACTGCAAGGTTTGTGATGAGAATTCTATCATTTCTTATCTTTATTCGTCTACAGGTAAGGTGGATTTTTTCCCCGCTCTGGATTCTTGCAAGATTTCCTCTTTGTTTTTGGTTTTATGTACTTTGAATATGATATGCCTAGGTGTAGATTTTTGGCATTTATCCTGCTTGGTATTTTCTGAACTTCCTGGGTCTATGCTCTTGTGTCTGCAGTTAATTTTGGAAGATTTTCAGTCATTAGTACTCAAACTTTTCCTTCTGTTCTCTATTTCTTCTTCTAGTATTACAATTGCTTGTATGTTAGACCTTTTAGATTGTCCCACAGTTCTTGAATATTCTGTTGTGGTTTTTTTTTTTTTTTTTTTTCCTCTCTGAATTTCACTTTGGGAAGTTTCTGTTGACATATCTTTAAGCTTGTTAACTCTTTCCTCAGCTGTGTCCAGTCTACTGTTGAGCCCATAAAGGACATTCTTCCTTTCTGTTAGTGTTTTTACAGCCCTGTGGGTGTGGTGTTAGGGTGTGTGGGAGGGGAAGTGTTCTGTAATCTTACGATTAAATCTCAGTCTTTAACTGAAACTGTGCCCCTGTGTCTTCATAAGTGTTTCTTAGTGCTTTCTTTCTCCCCTTAGGTGAGACAGGGAGGCCCAAGGGGGCTGGGGTTGGGTAAATGCCTTTCCCTCCAGGTGGGATAAGGTTCTGGTAAAGTCTTTAACCTGGGAGACTAGGCTTTTGCAGTGGAGAATGCTCTGGGCATATTTCAAAATTGTTACTTTTCCCCTCCTTCTGCTGAGCCATGAGGGGAATTGCTTTAGCTTTTCACCATGAGAATCTCACTGTGAGGTTCTCAGAGGTAAGCGCACAGAAGTGTGAGGGCCACCTGCTAAGATCACACTCACTTTCGTACTAGTCCACACTCAGCCTCCAACAATTCCTCAAAATTACTCTTTAAGTGTTCCTACTCGCTCTTGGCTCCAGCTTCTGCTCCAGATAAACAGATCTCAGCTGTAATTCTCTGTGTCCACACGTCTGTCCAGATTCTGGGGTGGCAGTTAGTCGTGTAACCTCAGTTCTCTGACGGATGCAAGCGGAGTTGATATTCAGTATGTTCAGCTTTTTTGGTGTAAGAACGGCAGTGACATTCTTACAGAAACCTAGAATCGTAACGGTTTATTTCTTACCCTCTACTGAACTTTTATAGTTTTCCTATACACTCATTTAAATGTATTTATCTTAATACGTTAAATCCTCATAAGCCAATGGTATAATTTTTGCTTTAAACAGTTCAGTGTGTTTGAAAGAAATTAAGATAAAAATAGTCTTTTATACTTTACTCATAGATTGACATAACTTTAGATTTTCATGGGGTTTTTTTTCTGCTTTTTATGTTATATTCTATTTCACTAAGTGTATATTTTTAATCTAAACCATTTTCCCCCAGTTTCTTGATTTTTATGTATCAAATAATCACTTTTTATTAGAACTTTAAGTTTTCTTCTGAGTAAACACTTTTATTACATGTATAGCAGTCATGGTTCTTAACTGGAAGCAAGTGTGTGTGTGTATAAAGATTCATTGAGCTGTACGTTTAAGATTTGTACATTTTACTGTCTGCCTATTATACCTCAATAAAGTATTCAACATAATATAAGAAAAGTAATCTCATCATGTTTAAGGAGTAGTCAATTCATGTCTTACCTCTTCATAGCATATAATAGTGATGGTATCTTTTCTATCATTTTTCTTTATTTCTCAATTTAGTTTGCATGTGTTTGGGGTTGTATATAGCTTTTGTACTATTAATAAGGCCTTTAAAAAAATTAATTCATTTTTGGCTCCGTTGGGTCTTCATTGTTGCATGTGGGTTTTCTCTAGTTGCAGCGAGCGGGGGCTACTCTTTGTGGCAGTGTGTGGGCTTCTCATTGCGGTGGCTTCTCTTACCGCGGAGCATGGGCTCTAGGCGTACGGGCTTACAGTAGTTGTGGCGTGTGGACTTACTAGTTGTGGTGCGTGGGCTCTAGAGCGCAGGCTCAGTAGTTGTGGCACATGGGCTTAGTTGTTCTGCGGTATGTGGGATCTTCCCGGACCAGGGCTCGAACCCGTGTCCCCTGCATCGGCAGGCGGATTCTTAACCACTGCGCTACCAGGGAAGTCCCATTAATGACGGTTTTAAAAGTATAACATAGAGCAGCATCTTCTTATGTTTTATAAAGCCCCTCCATGGTTAAATATTAGATGAAATCTGAAGTATAGTTTTTATTTCTCCAAATTATATACACCAAAGGAAACTGAGACATATGTTCAAATTTGTGTTTACAAAATTTGTGTACATTTTGGTCTCGATTACATAGGTAATTAGAATTATCCAGAAGCTAGTCTTAGTGTAGCCTACTTTGGAAGGCTTTATTTCACTTAAATATTGTGGTTTAAATAGTGATCCTGGTACTTTGTCTCTCTAAGCTTTTCTCATGTTTTAAGTTCCTGTAAACTTTAAAGTTATATCATTTTCAAAGCTCGTTATCCCTAAATAATCATTATGAAATTACTGATGTACTTGTTTTACATAATTGAAGCGTATAAAGCAATTTTCCCGTATAATGTGCTGCCAGTTACCAAACTGTATTTTACGTCATTAATTTCAGAAAGTCAGTCACAAAATCACATTCTAGAATGAACTATGTCAGAATTGGCTTAACTCCTGTTGGTACTGGCAGCAGAAGCAGTGGAAAAGAGAGACAGATAAATAAATTAGGGACGAGAGAAAAAAATTAGACATTAAAACTGACAGTTTTAGCTTGAAGCATTTAGTGTTCCTAAGCAATTGTAAAATTGAAAACAATATGGTAATTAGAAAAGCACCAAGTTTTGGGTTCAGTAATCAATGAAACGTGGGAAAAGTTATTAAAGTAGAGGCAGCCTTCAATTTTGTCAGATTCCATTTGGGGGAAAGAACAATTGCAGTCACTTGAGACCATTCACAGGACATTCAGTCAACTGTGTGGAAAGAGTAGAGATGGAAATGTTTAATATGATGTATACGTTATATTACACTTAATAGTTCCTATATAGTGTGAAATCCAATTTCATGCTTTTGAATTCCATCCGTTGTTAGACCTTCAAATTTATCTAAAGGCCTCAGTAATTCAAGGATTATTAAATTACCTTTTAATTCAGGAAACACACACAATTATTGCATTTGAGTAATAAGTAATGAAGGCCTTTTGAGAAAAAGAGGCTTGAGGATTATTTTATTAAATCTTTTGGTGCTTGATACCTGTTGTGCTTTTTAAAATTTTTCCCCAAGTGGCACATTTTGTTAAAATTTCATTTATTAATATGTTAAGGAAAGTAGAGATCTTACATCTCCTCTATCGATCATTGAATATAAGTGAAAATTATAGTTCAGAAAAATAATTAAATAATAAACTCTTAAATATGATTTACTACTTTATGGCATTCATTTTAGCGAGTCGTAGAAATAAAGCAGATACCTCAATAAACATTTGGTACACTCATCAGGTCCACCAGTCTTTCAATAAATGGCGATAACTGACATTTTTCAGTTTTTTTTTATTCTACTTGCATTTGACGAAGGAATTTTATTTACTGTTAATCTATATCACTTAAATTTTTATTACATGTTTTGGTGGAAATACTCCACTACTTGAATTTTTGACTCTGTCACTGGCATGGGAGTCATCTGTGTAGAATTTTGAGCTTTCAACAGTTTATGTGAATTTTGAAGGAAAGAAAGGATGGGGTAAAAAAAAATAAGGTACAGGAGGTGACTCCTGCATCTTAAATCGAGTCTCTACAACAATCCTTCTCTCTATAACAGTCCTTCTCTCTTAGACACCTGATACCCAGTTTTACAGAGGTCGACCCCATTATTCTGTTCCCATCTTTTAAAGTTTTTCCAAAATTTCCCCAAACTTCCTCGTCTGCTATTAGCACCCTTCCATATTTTCCAACTAAGAATTCACTCCTACTTACATACCTTTTCAAAAACAGCTTTATTGAGATATAATTCACATGGCATAAAATTAATCTGTTTAAGATAATTCAGTGGATTTAAATGCATTTACAGATATACGCAACCATCCGCAGAATCAATTTTAGAAACTTTTCATCATCTCTAAAACAAACTCCGTACCCTTTAGCTGTCATCTCCCTCACCCTCCTTCCCCTCACCCCTGAACAACACTCACCTACTTTCTGTTTCTATGGATTTGCCTCTGTGGACTTTTTTTTTTTTTTTTTGCGGTACGTGGGCCTCTCACTGTTGTGGCCTCTCCCACTGCGGAACACAGGCTCCGGACGCACAGGCTCAGCGGTCATGGCTCACGGGCCCAGCCGCTCTGCAGCATGTGGGATCTTCCCAGACTGGGGCACGAACCCTTGTCCCCTGCATCGGCAGGCGGACTCTCAACCACTGCGCCACCAGGGAAGCCCTCTGTGGACTTTTATATTAACCAAGTCATATAACAGGCAGTCTTTTGTGACTGGCTTCTTTAACTTACCATGTTTTCTAGGTTCATCCATGTTGTACCATGCATTAGCACTTCATACCTTTTCTTATAGCTAAAGAATACTTCATTCTATGGATATACTGTGTTTTGTTTATCCATTCATCAGCTTGTTTCCACTCCTAGGTTAATTATGAGTAATGCTGCTGCTTGTACATTAATATACAAATTTTTGTGCAGACATATGTTTTCATTTCTCTTGAGTGTATATACGCTAATGAGCGGAATTGCTGGGCCATTCAGTAATTCTACATTTAATCGTTTGAGGAACTGCTGGACTATTTTCCGAAGTTGCTGCACCATTTTACGTTCTGACCAGCAGTGTGTGAGAGTTCTGATTTCTGTACATCCTCACCAACACTTGTTATTATCTGACTTTTTAACTTTAGTCATGCTAGTGGGTATGAAGTGGTATCTCATTGTGGTTTTGATTGGCATTTACCTGATGACTGATGATCTCAAACATCTTTTCATGTTATTTATTTACTTTTAAATTTCAATTCTGTGAGATTTTCACAGGGAAGAAGGAGCTAAACATACGCCTTAATCTATCATCTAGACTCAAAAGGTCTTTTCATTTATATTTAAAATGATAAAGATAACGTAATTTCCCCCTCTTTGTTTTAGGCAACACAACAAGTGATTAATCAGAACTGCCAAGATCTTGGAGCCTTGTTAAGTAAACAAAATGACCTGGCCCTAATCATTGATGGTAAAACATTGGCGCATACCCTCCACTTTGAAGTTAAGAAGAGCTTCCTTAATTTGGCCCTCTCATGCAGAGTAGTATTATGTTGTAGGTAAGAATATATTCGCTGTTGTGTTTTTCCCTGCTATATTTAATATTATTTATGTGAAGAAAATATAGGCATGGAAATATAAGTTTTTGTAGAGACAAATTTCCTTCCTGGGAAAATATTTGCTCAAACTGAAATGAAAAGTCTGAATTTAATTCATATTGTCAGGTTTAAGATTTATTCAAAAGCAGTTTATAATTTTTCAGTGGTACATTGTTCATCGATGTAATGGCCAAATGAAAGAAGTCTTTCAGGTAGAACAAAGGCCCTCCGTTTATTTCCAGTGAGGGGCAAATTTAAAAACAATTCACTGACACCTAGAGGAAAATGAAGTTATGAATAGGAGTGCAAGCAAAAACATTGTTCTTTTAAAAAAGCAAATCATCTACAACCAAGATGCCTGGAACTGAGAAAATCATGAAACTATGTACAGAATAGTTGTTCCTTGCTCCTCGGTAAAAATAGTAAATGGACCAATTCTTAGAGCGTGTTAGGGCACTGGACTCGTCAATATTATCACAGGCGTGCTCGTCAATCAGTGCGGTCCGCTCTACGCTTCACACACCTCCCTTAAATGTCCTTCTGTGCTCACTGTCATTCAGCATCTACTAAAAATATTCAGCAACTTCTGTTCTTCACTCTGCTTTCCCCTGAGCTGTCTGTAGTTTATTTAGCCTTCAGGATTCTTTGTGACCTAGTCTTCTATCAGTTAGAGCTGACAGACATGATGGAAAGCTGAATTCAAATCCAGCTTAGGCGAAAAGGGAATTTATTAGGTCACATAGCTGAAAACTCTGCAGGTAGAACTGACCTCAAGAGAAGCAAGCAGGGCTTCCCTGGTGGCGCAGTGGTTGAGAGTACGCCTGCCCATGCAGGGGACACGGGTTCGCGCCCCGGTCCGGGAAGATCCCACATGCCGCGGAGCGGCTGGGCCCGTGAGCCATGGCCGCTGAGCCTGTGCGTCCGGAGCCTGTGCTCCGCAACGGGAGAGGCCACAGCGGTGAGAGGCCCGCGTACCGCAAACAAAAAAAAAAAAAAAGAGAGAAGCAAGCGAACTCATTAATAATCAGTTCGCCAAAATGGTTTCTTTCAACCGTTTAGATTTGATAAACCGGGTTTCCTTTTGCATCATAACAGTATTTTGAGGAATTCTCACTTTTTCTCTGCTCTCACTCCCTACGCATGCTGGTGGAAACTGGAAGGGACAATGAAAGGATGTACCAGAGAAGCAGAGAGGGGAAACACAGCAGCTGATTTTGCCGCTAAGGATGGATATTCCAGCAGTTGGCTTGCGTGGACTATTGGTGGTTTGTCCTAAATCTGGCTTCACTTAGGGTTTGATGTGGGCTCAAACAGTGTCTCCTGTGTGATTCATCTGGTGCAGGCTTTATCCCCAGGCTGGTTCCCATTTGGCAGTGGCAGACCCGAGCCTCGCATCCTCATAGGTTTGTGTCCAGAGGAAGATTTGCATACGCTCTCTCCCAGAAATGGGGCATCATCTCTCATTGGCTCTGAAAGTAAACACTTGCTGTCAGGAGCCTAAAATGAGAAGCAAAACAGAGGGATTATTTACATGCTGGTAACAGTGAAAGCGCTGCTGTAGACCTAGGTCT
Organism: Globicephala melas; assembly: GCF_963455315.2. NCBI lineage: Eukaryota > Metazoa > Chordata > Mammalia > Artiodactyla > Delphinidae > Globicephala > Globicephala melas. Next base: position 3,918,059 of record NC_083331.1, on the reverse strand, counting down.
AAAGGGATCAGAGGAGGTCGTGGTCACTGGGACCTGAAAGGAGAGCGTCCTGCAGAGTGGGCTGCCCTGAGAGGAGCAGTGAGCTGTGGCGGACAGACAACCAGATGGGGAGGACATTGCAGGGAGGAGCGCGGAATGACCAACCTGACCTCACTCTCTTTCCCTTCCAGCTTCTGCAGGGGTCACTCACCAGCCGGCACAACTATGACTCCAACTCTCAATTATCCAGGCTTATGTGATCCGGTGCCTTGGTTTCTCTGTGTCCTCACTCTTAAGTGTCCGCATCAGATGAACGGTAAACATAAATGCACGTAAAAGTGAAGTCTGCTGACTGACCTGTATGCTGAGCTGGTGAAAACAACTGGGTATGGAATTGGCTGAAACTGTTACTTAAAAGAGGAGTGGAGGGCAGTAAAAAAGAAGAGAGGCTGCGTCTCCAAACATCCTTCATGGCTTTAAAATTTTATGATTTAATTTTATTTTTCTACACATTCTGCTAAAATTTCATTAAGAATTTTTAGTCTATGCCCCTGAAGGATACTTCTTTGCGGTTTTATTTCCTTTCATGTCTTTGACTAGCATTGGTATCAGGACAATTCCAGCCTGATAAAATGAGTTGGGAAGTGTTCCTCTGTCCTCTGTTTTCTAAAACACTTTCTGTAGTATTAGTGTTATTTCTTCCTAAGATGTCTGATACATTTCACTGTTGACACAATCTGGACCTAGACTTTCTTTTTGACAGATTTTGATGAATAATTCAATTTCTTCAGCAGATATTTAGATATTTTCTACTTCTTCAGTTAGTTTCGGCAGTTTGTGTCTTTCAAGGAATTTGTCTGTTTATCTAGCTGTCAAATTGGTTGGCATAAAGTTCTTCACAGGGTTATTTTATTTTTTACTTTTGCGTAATTTGTGGTGGTATTCCTTCTTTCCTTCCTCATGTGGATAATTTGTGTTTACTCCTCTCTTTTTTTTTCCTTGATTAGTCTAGCTTGGGCTTCACCCATTTTGCTGATCTTTTCAAAGGGCCAACTCTATGGTTTGTCCAGTTTCTATTTGCATTCTGATATGTATAGCATATATAATGTGTACATATATATTATATATATAACATTAATATGTATATAATATAGTCATATAATGTATAATCATAATATATAATAATATAATATTCCAATATATAATACAACATATTCATATCTGTATTATTTTCTACTTTCACCTTATTTTAGATTTCATTTCTTTTTCTTTTTCTAGTTCTTTAAGGTAGAGGCTTTTATAGTTGATTTTAAGCTTTTCCACTATAAAGCATTTCAAGACATAAATATTTCTTAAGCAATGATTTAACTACAGCTGACACATTTTGATATGTTGTCATTTAGTTCAAGGTACAGTATTTTCTCATTTTCCTTGCAATTTCCTTTTTGACTCATGGGCCATTTAAATGTGTGTTGTTTAATTCCCACACATTTAGGTATTTTCTATCTTCTTTCTGTTATTGATTTCTAACTTAAATCTATCGTCAGGGTAAATACTCAGTTGTTTTTTTCTCTCCATACTTTGAATTTGTCATTCTGTTGTCTTCTGGCTCCATTGTTCCTGACGAGAAGGTCACCTTACTGTTGTTGCCCTGTATGTGATGTATCATCTTCCTCTTGCTGCTTTCCATATTTTCTCCTTGTCATTGGGTTCCTGCAGTATGCCTATGTTGCCACTAAGTGTAGTTCTCACTGTGTTTATTCTACTTTGGATTCATTGTATCCCTAAATTAATGTGTTTTAACCAAATTGCAAAGTTTTCAACCATTATTTCTGCAAGTATTTTTCTGCTGCTTTTGTTTTCCTTTACCTTTACTCCAATTTCATATATGATTGAATGCTCGATGTTGACGAGAGATCTGTGGCACTGTGCATTTTTCTTCAGTTTTCCTCCCTTTCTTCTTTGGAATAGATTTTTTTTTTTTTTTTTTTACTGGTCTAACTTCAGATTAGTTGATTCTTTCTTTTCCCATCTCAGATCTGAAGTTCATATAGTATATTATTTCATCCCTAGAGTTTCCATTTTTTGATAGTTTACATTCTTCTTTTGGGATATCCTGGTTTTTGTTGATTTATAATTGTCATAAGTTTCTTTGATTTTTTTTGGAAAGTAATAATGTCTGTTCAGTTGAAAAGGGTAGGAATTAGCTGTTCAATGTCTATTTTGAATTCCTACTGTGTTTTAGGATTATGTTTTCTTATTGCATTATATAGCATATTGACTTTTTTTTTTCTATCCCTAGTAGATTTCTCCCCCTTATTTCAGATATTGTGAAATAGAACACTTTGGAACTTCTGTGCTGTTTCAGCCAATAGAATGACAAGATGAACTTTTCCAGACATGACTGTAAAGACTCTCGATTGGGTATAATCAATTCCAGGATTAAGGAGATTTGGCTTAATGCCCACATATGGAAACATGACTTAAAATATTTTATTGATTGAAGCTCAACTAACAGATAGTTGTTAAAAGACTAATATTATTTTAGGCTGGATTTTCATATATGGGTGGGGAGCTCCAAAATCAGAATTGATAGTCCAGTGCTCTCCTTAACTGGTCAGAGCTGACTTGGAGCTTTGGTAAAGGGTGCAGAACTGCTTGAAGAAGTGCTTGAAGGACTTGAGGGTGTGTGGCAGGGGGCAGAGAAGGCTTACTGGGCTGGTCCCTGATATTGGGAGAACTTGGTTGCCAAGAGGATGGAATTAAGATTTGAATTAAGACATGAAGAGCCACACTTGAGATTAATCAAACTGAGTTAGTTTTTTTCCCCTTCACAAATATCACAGTCTAAATATGAAAGTGATCATCAGTCTAAATGGTGAAGTTATTTTCATTGCAAGTATTTCAGTAAAAGGACCAGTATCTCTTGATGGGAACTAGGCTTACAAATGGTCTCTAACATCCTCTACTTCAGAAACTTTTCATATTATACCTACAATGTAGTGATGGTAATGCATTATATTCTCTTCATTATGAAGCAAAAGTTTTTACCAACAGTGCTTCTACCTTAAATTTTGGAGTGTGTTCTAATCAAGAAACCCTTCTCTCTCCTCAGTTTTTAATAATCTCACCTGAAGTTTGAAAAGGTTAAATTTAAATTAGTTTTTAGGAGCTGTTCTGTGGGAAGAGAATGATAACTGAGATCATTTTCTTACTAGAATATAAAACCCTTGTGTGCCCTTATCATTTTTGATGAAGTGCGTGTCTAGCTTGCTGAGTGAATGAATAAATGAGTGATAAATAAGAGGTAAAGTTTTGCCCTCCTTCCTTGGCATATTTGTAAATATGTTACGGGTAGACAGGGTCTGCTATTCTGAAATTTTTTAGGAATATAAAATTTGCTTCTGTAGCTTGTCTCCGAAAAAAAAGGTATCAATGACGTACCCTAATCTGCAACGGACACATCACAGGAGAAAGAAACAAACTTTTGTTAAGTCACTTAGCTTTTGTTTGTTGCTGTTGTTTCCACAACATGACCTTGACTCTCCCGACTGATAACCTTCTCGTTTTTATGTCTCCTTGTATTTTTCAAGTAGTTTGATTTTCAGAGGCTACTCTGTGTTCCAGTCTTTGGGTACATGCCTTCATACAGTTTCAGAAATAGTAGCCCTCCACGTCTTCCTCTCACGTATGTAGATAATGTAAATTAATATAGCAGGCCAGCGTGAGACAACAGGTAGTGGTGGGGAAAATGGCAAACTCCATGTAAACTGGGCAACTAATATTGTGTATTTCTTTGGGGATGTTAAAGCAGTGACTCTGTGTTTTTTTGGTTTTACTTTTTATTTTGCTTTGTGTTTTTGGTGGGGGTAGGTAGGAACTTTCTTATATCTGTAAAAAGCTTACTTAATGAATTGGGAAATTTACCAGTAACTGCCATTTGAATGTGGCTGTGGGTAGATTATTGCGGACTCCTTTGTAAAGCCTTTCAGAACAGGATGAAGTAAAATGAACCAAAACAGAACACTAAAACATGGTCATTTGTCTTTTTTTTTTTTTTTTCCAGGTTATCTCCCCTCCAGAAGGCTGAGATAGCAGATATGGTTAAGAAACATGGAAAGGCCAGCACCCTGGCCATCGGGGACGGATGATCCAGACGGCCCACGTGGGTGTGGGAATCAGTGGGAACGAGGGCACGCAGGCCACCAACAACTCGGATTACGCCATCGCACAGGTCAGTGGCGTGGGTGGTCAGGTGGGCGTGGAGAGGGTTGAAGACCTCGGATCCACCCCCCGAGATGTACCCCACCCTCTAAGCTCCTTTCTGTAAGAAACTACCAGCACTTTGTTACCGAGGCCAGGCTCGTGCTGCTCGCCACATACAGGCCAATAAATGGAGAGACAAGGTGTTGGGACAAGGAATTGCAACTTTTTTTGAAAAGCCAGCAGACCAAGAAGATGCCGGACTTGTGTCCCAAAGAACCACCTTGCCTGGGTTAGAATTCAGGCTTCTTTTATACTGAAAGGGGAGGGAGAGAAGTCAAACACTTCTGGGTTCTAGTCAGCCTCTGGAGGGGCTGTGTTAATTTCTCCCTCCTGCAGTCATTCGCAGGTGGGCCTGCTCAGGATGTTTCCTGTGAGCTAAACAAAGGTGTTTTAGCTTAATGCTCATGACCTGGGGGGCAGGGGTCCCAGAGATGGGCCCTTACGTGTAATTTAAGCTTCTAGGCAACATCCCTTTAGTGATGAACTTGTAATAGAATACAAAGATTCTTTCCTATTACAACATTTGGGGTTCTCTTTAGTTTTGTCCTTATGCACTTTGCATAAATAAAATCTCTCCATTACCAGCTCTGGAGTTGGCAAAACTGCTGCCACTGAGAATCTGTAGCTCTACTAATATAACCTCCAAATCCTCAGTCTCTCCAGTCTGTACTGTGTGCTTTGCTTTGTGGCGTCTCTTGGTAAAGACTTAAAATATCCCTATTTCCTTTTTTTTTTTTTTTTTGAAGGAGACACTGCCTCTTGGCAGGCATTTTTAAAAATTGTGTTTTTAGAGGAGTTTTAGCTTCACAGCAAATGGAGCAGAAAGTACAGATATTTCCCATATATCCCTGTGCCCCCCTACACAAAGCCTTCCCTATTATCAGCATCCTCCACCAGAGCAGTACGTGTGTTATAACTGATGAACCTACACTGACAGGTCATTATCACCCAAGGTCCATAGTTTACATTAGGAGTTACTCCTGGTGCTGTACAGTCTGTGGGTCTGGACAAATGTTCAGTGACACACATCCACCATTACAGTGTCATAGAGTAGCTTCACTGCCCTCAAAATCCTCGGCACTTCACACATTCATGCCTCCCTTTGCCCTAAACCTTGGAAACCACTGATCTTTTTACTGTTTCCGTAGTTTTGCCTTTTCCATAATGTCATATAGCTGGAATCACACAGAACGTAACCTTTTCAAATGGGCTCCTTTCACTTGGTTATATGCATTTAAAGTTCCTTCAGATCTTTTAAGCCTTGACAGCTCATTTCTTTTCAGTGCTGAATAATATTCCATTGTCTGGATGTATCACAGTTTGTTTATCCATTCACCTGCTGAAGGACGTCTTGGTTATTTACAAGTTTTGTCAGTTATGAATTAAGCTGCCATGAACATCAGTGTGCAGGTTTCTTCTTTTTTGGCTGCGTTGGGTCTTTGTTGCTGAGTGCGGGCTTTCTCTAGTTGTGGCGAGCGGGGGCTTCTCTTGTTGCAGAGCACGGGCTTTAGGCACGCGGGCTTCAGTAGTTGTGGCATGTGGGCTCTAGAGCACAGGCTCAGTAGTTGTGGCGCATGGGCTCAGTTGCTCCGTGGCATGTGGGATCTTCCTGGACCGGGGATCAAACCCATGTCCCCTGCATAGGCAGGCAGATTCTTAACCGCTGTGCCACCAGGGAAGTCCCAGTGTGCAGGTTTTTGTGTGGACAGAAGTTTTCAGTTCCTTTGGGTAAACATCAAACAGTGCAATTGCTGGGTTGTATGGTATGTATAAAAGTATGTTTAGTTTTGTAAGAAAATGCCAAACTGTCTTCCACAGTGGCTGTCGCATTTTTGGGAAGGTGTTTAAGAAGAGTGCATGGTCCTATGGTTTAAACCTCCTGCATGTTTATGCACCATCCTTTGCTGTTAACAAGAACACCTCCTGTGTCTACATTTTAATATTTTTACTTTTGAAGAATATTTTAATGAACAATTAAGATATTTTTGGAACAATGTTTTAATAATTTAATATTGGCTTTTAATAGACGTAATTTTTTTAATCATATTTGAGCAATGAGCAGTAACGCTCTCATTCTTGCTGGATTCAGGAACCACATGTAATTCTTGAGCAGCTCCCTAGGAATAACCCTGGGCCTCTAGGTAGGCCATCCCTAGGGGGCTGTTCTTATGGTGGCTGTCCCTGAGAGGCTAGCTGATTTAGTAGTCTGTCCAAAGGTAAGTGGATGCCTAAAACTAGAGTGGTAACAGCATGGATTGTTAGGGCTTTGCCACATAGATGGAAAGCATACGGTCTCGATGTCTGAATCAGGTCAGTTCTAGAATCTTCTCTTTACTCATGGATTAAGTGTCCTGGTTTTATAGATGGGAAAACCGGGGCTCCTATGTACGAGGGAGTTAAGGAAAGCGTCAGTGGATTACCATCAAAGCACTCCTGTCTGTAAACACAGGAGTGTTCGCACCACACTCACCTGTTTCCTTCACTGCTCAATGCCATTGGGATACATGCTTCCTGTGAGCTCAGCAATTACATGTGCTGTAAACACTGACCTAGTAAACACCCCAGCTGCACACAGCTGGCCGGAATCAGGTGTCCTGGGCCCCCGGGGAATATCTGTTCACCATTTTCTCTAGGGAAGGCAATTCCAGAGTTCTCTTCTTATACCAAATGTTAAAAGGGTTTAGAATTGCAGCTGCAGCTGTGATCAGGCAGATGGTATAGGATTCCAGGCTTTCTTTTCTTCCTTCCACCCGCCCTGAGTCGCCTCACCAAGCCAGTCACTAATGCGGGAGACTGATCTGACTCATGCTTTGACCCCTTTTTATTAAAATGCTATTTCAGGTTAATGAAAACACTTTGAGCTCCATCCGTTTTTCTTGTTGTTTGTTTTTCAGTCTCGATTTTACCTGAGAGCAGCCCTTTGACCGGAGCTGGGCAGAAGAGTGTCCTCCACGGTGTGGGCTGTTTCATACTCCCCCAGGATGAGTCTCATTCCCAGGGCCGTAGTGGCCATTCTCCCATTTCCGCCCCATCTGCCCCCCCACCCCCACCCCGCCTCAGGTGGGCTGGAGCAGAGGGTCCAGCCGTCTTTCCTTTGCTGCCTCTTGCAATGCACGACTCTCCCTTCCTCAGAGGATCAGTGTAATATTCTGCTCACAACCTAGATCTTTTTCTTCTCAGAAAAGAGTAGAGTATTTGTTTCTTCCTCCCTAAACTTCTTAATATTTTAAAACCATCCCAGGAAATGCAACTTTGACTTCAAATGTCTTTGTCCCCCCTGCAGATAAATCAGTGCAAAGCTAAAAGTTGGGGCAATAGGAGTGTTGTCTATAATGACTGGTTTAATAAACAGCTCTAGGCAAAAACAAAAGCTGGCCGCCTTCCTGAATTCACTTATTTCAGTGTAGCCGCACATTTCATGACTCAGCATCTCCCCCCGCCATCCTGACTCTCATATTCCAAATTCTTTTTTTTGGTACACGGGCCTTTCACTGCTGTGGCCTCTCCCGTTGCGGAGCACAGGCTCCGGACGCGCAGGCTCAGCGGCCATGGCTCACGGGCCCAGCCGCTCCGCGGCACGTGGGATCTTCCCAGACCGGGGCACGAACCCGCGTCCCCTGCATCGGCAGGCAGACTCTCAACCACTGCGCCACCAGGGAAACCCCTCCAAACTCTTAAGCAGTCTTTTCTGAAAGGCTATTTTTCCCCATATGTACCACCTTATGCCACTTGGAGGTATTTAATTTTCGTGGTCACAATTACTGAATTGTCTCATTTTGTGGAATAATTCTCCCAAATATTCATCCCCCCAAATGTTTATTGAGTGCTTCTCACATCTTAGGCATGAATCCTGGGTGTAAGCAGTGAGTGAGCAGTGAGCCCTGCTCACTTGCTGAAGGTGCAAAGTGCTGTGGAAAAGGAACACATAGATGAGGTAAGGCAGCTGAGGCGTGCTGCAGAGGTCACACGTTACCTCCTTTATAATTTTACTTTTTCTCTTTATATACTTATTACAGGAAATGGGGGAAGTGATTCCCATAAGTCTTACGATTCCTATAAGACTTGATCAGACGGAAACATCCATGACAGAGGTTCTTGTTTCCAGGTTCTTACTTCATTAAATAATCCTGACCCCCTTCTCACGATTAAGGTCCTAGATGTGGATCAGATTAAATTCAAAGCCTTGTAGGTGACAAGTGAAAATCCAAGCAGAATTTGCTGGGCAAAAAAGTGATGTTTATTCATTTATTTTAATGATAAAAGTTAATTTTATAAAGCTTTAACAAAATTCCTTTATAGTGAACAGTCATGTCAGGTTGTCTGGGAATAGGTTTCATTCTGCTTCTCTCCTCCAGAGTGGGAACTGCTGAGCTGGGAAAACAACACTTTGTGGAATTTGTCTGTAAGTGGTAGGTTCCTTTGAACTCCATTGACCATTATTTCTGTCTTTTAGTTTAGCTACTTAGAGAAGCTTCTGTTGGTTCATGGAACTTGGCATTATTTTCGAGTGACCAAATGCATATTGTATCGTTTGTACAAGAATGTTGTGTTATACATCATTGAGGTAAGAAAGGAGATAACGCTTTCTTTACTTGAGGAGTTAGATCTTATCTTTGACATAGAGCTTGATAATTTACGTTTTTTTGTATTTATCTCACTTAAAATACTGTTACATAATCCTGCTTTAAGCTTTTGCTCACATAAAATCGATTTAACATTTTTGCTTAACATTTTTTGTTATGATATCATGATAACTTGTTGACATAATCTGTGCTTAAAAAAAAATATCCTGGGCTTCCCTGGTGGCGCAGTGGTTGGCAGTCCGCCTGCCGATGCGGGGGACACGGGTTCGTGCCCCGGTCCGGGAAGATCCCACATGCCGCGGAGCGGCTGGGCCCGTGAGCCGTGGCCACTGGGCCTGTGCGTCCGGAGCCTGTGCTCCGCAACGGGAGAGGCCACAACAGTGAGAGGCTCGCGTACCGCAAAAAAAAAAAAAAAAAAATCCTGTTTGGAACTGAAGTGCATCTCTGCGGGCTCCAGACCCTCCTGGTGATTAAAGGCACCAGAAATCTCTGGGCTTCTGAGCTGTCTTCCTCCTGACACGGGAAATCTTGTCCCAAGGCTATTGTTGCCTTCCTGACATCCCACTAAGGGACGGGAAGGGCCTTGTTCTCGCAGACGCACGCTCTTTCCTTTTGTGTCTCGGCTGCACTTAGCACTGGTGGTTGAAGCAAGTGGAAAAAGAAAACTTTTCACTAGCATTGTCTCCACATGAACAAAATAACGTGAAAGAAACCCGTCCCCGCCCTCCTCTCCGTGTTGGGGGCAGCGGGGCCGTGGCTTCCACACTGCAGCCAGCCGTGCTGCCTCCGGGGGGCTGCCCTCCTCACAGCCACACAGGCACAGCGCCCGGCAGCAGGGCCTCTGTTTTCCTGAAAATGGACCCAAGAAGAGATCCATAACTGCATTTTTCACGGGCTCTGAAAGTTTGCCATGCCTTTATTGCTTCTGAAAAAGCATGTTTTCTCTAGTGTGTAGTGCATAAGGGTTATGGGATATGGGAAGTGAATCTTCCTTTTTTTATTGAAGTATTGTTGATTTGCAATATTAGTTTCAGGTGTACGACATAGTGATTCAGTAGTTTTACAGATTATACTCCGTTTAAAGTTATTACAAAATAACTACTGTATTTCCTTGTGCTGTATAATATATTCTTGCTACTTTTTAAAAAATTATTATTTATGTATTGGTTTTTTTAATTGAAGCATAGTTGATTTACAATACTATATTATTTTCATGTGTGCATGCTTAATTTTTTTATACATGGTAGTTTGTGTCTATTAATCCTACACCCCTATCTTGCCCCTCCCTCACTTCCCTCTCCTCATTGGTAACCACTAGTTTGTCCTCTCTGTCTATGCCTGTTTTGTTATATACATTCATTTGCTTCAATATTTAGATTCCACATAGAATCTATGTTAACATAGAGTATTTGTCTTTCTCTGTCTGGCTTATTTCACTTAGCATAATACTTTCTAGGTCCATACATGTTGTCTCAAATGGCATCATTTCATTCTTTTTTATGGCTGAGTAATATTCCGTTGTATGTATATACCACACCTTTATTCCTTTGTAGATGGGCACAGTATTTACAATAGCCAAGATATGGGAGTGAATCTTCTAACTACCGTTCTGACTTTAAAAATACCTGTGTAAGCTTTAAATTTGGTTGTGGAAATATGTTTTGAAACATTTTATTTTGAAGTAATTATAGATTCACAGGAAGTTACAAAAAATATTTACAGGAGATCTTGTGAACTCTTCACCCAGTTTCCCCCAAAGATAACACTGTGTATAATACAGGTGTTAGTATGAAAACCGGGACATTGATACTGGTACAACTTACAGAGAGTATTCAGATTTCATCAGCTTTACATGCACATGTGTGCATGTGTGCATGTGTGCCGCTCTAGGCACTTTTATCCCTGTATAGACTCACATAATCACCAGAGTAATCCAGATACAGACCTGTTCCAATAAAAGGTAGAATCCTGCCCCATCACCACAGGATCCGCCTTGTGTCATTCCTTTATGTCCACACCCACCCCTAACCCCTGGCAGTGGCGAATCTGTTCTCTTTTCCTACAACTGAGTTCTTGCAAGAACGTTATAAAAGTGCGATCACATAGTACGTAACTTTTTGAGACTGGATTGTTTTCACTCAGTATAATTCCCTTCAGATCCATCCAAGTTGTTGCACGAACAATCATTTTCCCTTTTTATTGCTGTGTAGTCCTTCACCTGTTGAAGGACATGTAGGTTGGTTCCAGGTTGGAGCCATCATGAATAAAGTCCTGTTAACATGTATATAGGCTTATGTGTAAACACGAGTTTTCACTTATTCAGGGTAAGTGTCCAAGAGTACATTTGCTGAGTCATATGGTAAGTGTATGTTTAGTCTTAAAAGACACTGCCAAACTGTTTTCCACAGTGACTTTACCATTTTAAATTCTCACTGGCAAATTATCTGTTCTCTTGTTTTTCTAGATCTTTGCCAGCATTCGGTGTTACTACTATTTGTTATGTTAGCCATTCTGATAGATGTGTAGTAAGATCTCACTGCGGTTTTAAATTACATTTTGCTAGCGGCTAATGATGTTGAACATCTTTTCATGTACTTATTTGCTCTTTGCATATCTTCTTCAGTGAAATGTCTCTTCATATCTTTTGTCATTTCTAACTGGATTGTTACGTTTTTTCACTGTTAACTTTTGAGAGTTCTCCACATATTCTAGATATTAGTCCTGTGTCAGAAATGAAGTCTGCAAATATTTTCTCCCAGCCTGTATCTTGTCATGTTGTGTTTTCATGGTATAATGTTAGCTGTAGGTTTTTTTGTAGCTGCCCTTCATCAAGGTGAGGAAGTTCCCCTCTTTTCCTAGAATGCTGAGAGGTTATTTTTTGTTTTTTTTAGCATCTTTATTAGAGTATAATTGCTTTACAATGGTGTGTTAGTTTCTGCTTTATAACAAAGTGAATCAGTTATACATATGTTCCCATATCTCTTCCCTCTTGCATCTCCCTCCCTCCCACCCCTCTAGGTGGTCACAAAGCACCGAGCTGATCTCTCTGTGCTATGCAGCTGCTTCCCACTAGCTATCTATTTTACATTTGGTAGTGTATATATGTCCATGCCACTCTCTCACTTTCTCCCAGCTTACACTTCCCCCTCCCCGTAACCTCAAGTCCCTCCTCTAGTAGGTCTGCATCTTTATTCCCGACTTGCCCCAAGGTTCTTCTGACCTTTTTTTTTTTAATTCCATATATATGTGTTAGCATATGGTATTTGTTTTTCTCTTTCTGACTTACTTCACTCTCTTTGACAGACTCTAGGTCCATCCACCTCACTACAAATAACTCAGTTTTGTTCCTTTTTATGGCTGAGTAATATTCCATTTTATATATGTGCCACATCTTCTTTATCCATTCAACTGTCAATAGACACTTAGTTTGCTTCCATGTCCTACCTATTGTAAATAGAGCTGCAATGAACATTTTGGTACATGACTCTTTTTGAATTATGGTTTTCTCAGGGTATATGCCCAGTAGTGGGATTGCTGGGTCATATGGTAGTTCTATTTGTAGTTTTTTAAGGAACCTCCATACTGTTCTCCATAGTGGCTGTATCAGTTTACATTCCCAGCAACAGTGCAAGAGGGTTCCCTTTTCTCCACACCCTCTCCAGCATTTATTGTTTGTAGATTTTTTGATGATGGCCATTCTGACCGGTGTGAGATGATATCTCATTGTAGTTTTGATTTGCATTTCTCTAATGATTAATGATGTTGAGCATTCTTTCATGTGTTTGTTGGCAGTCTGTATATCTTCTTTAGAGAAATGTCTATTTAGGTCTTCTGCCCATTTTTGGATTGGGTGGCTTGGTTTTTTTTTTTTTTTTTTTTTTTTTTTTTTGCGGTACGTGGGCCTCTCACTGCCGCGGCCTCTCCCGTTGCAGAGCACAGGCTCCGGACGCTTAGGCTCAGCGGCCATGGCTCACGGGCCCAGCCGCTCCGCAGCATGTGGGATCTTCCCGAACCAGGGCACGAACCCGTGTCCCCTGCATCGGCAGGCGGACTCTCAACCACTGCGCCACCAGGGAAGCCCAGTAATGGTATTTCTTTAAAAATTTATTTTTTGGCCACGCCGTGTGGCATGTGGGATCTTAGTTCCCCGACCAGGGATCGAACGCGCACCCCCTGCAGTGTAAGCACTCAGTCTTAACCACTGGACTGCCAGGAAAGTCCCAATGACAGTATTTTAAAATCTCCTTTTCCAATTGTTCATCGTTAACATTTAAAAATTTAAAAAAATTTATTTATTTGGCCTTGCCGCGTGACGTGCGTGCTCTTGAATTCCACGTGCACTGCAGTGGAAGCAGGGAGTCTTAACCACTGGACCACCAGGGAAGTTACTGTTTTGAAGTACAATTTTTATAATTACCTTATAGCTCGTGACTTGCTAAATTCACTAATCATTCTCGTAGCTATTTTTTTTCTTTATTAAGATTTTCTCTATATACAACCATGTTGTCTGTGGATAGAGAGGTATGCTTCTTCCTCATTTATTTTTATTGCATTAATGCACAGGCTGGGCCATCCAGTACAGTTTTATTTATTTATTATTATTATTTATTTTATTTATTTTTTGGCTGTGTTGGGTCTTGGTTGCTGTGTGTGGGCTTTCTCTAGTTGCAGCGAGCAGGGGCTACTCTTCATTGAGGTACGTGGGCTTCTCATTGCGGTGGCTTCTCTTGTTGCGGAGTATGGGCTCTAGGCACGCGGGCTTCAGTAGTTGTGGTGCGCGGGCTTCAGTAGTTGTGGCACACAGGCTCAGTAGTTGTGGCTTGCGGGCTCTAGAGCGCAGGCTCAGTAGTTGTGGTGCATGGGCTTTGTTGCTCCACGGCATGTGGGATCTTCCCGGACCAGGGATTGAACCCGTGTCCCCTGCATTGGCAGGCAGATTCTTAACCACTGCACCACCAGGGAAGTCCCTTGGAGTCATTCTTAATTCTTCCTTTCCATTGCATTGTCTCTGCCATCTCATTATATTCAGTCTGGTCACTTCCCACTCACCCACGCCACTGCTGGCACATGGTCTGAACCACTGTCGTATGTCTACACTGCTTCAAAAACCTCTTAAGGAGTTTCCTGCTTCTACCCTTGCCCCTCAGACAGCAACCAAAGTGATGCATTAAAATTATGTTAGCCCAAGCACATCGATTTTCTGCCCAAAACCCTGCAATGGCCATCCATCACGTTCAACGTAGAAGACTGCCAGTGCCCGAGAAGACTGACTTATCTGGATGCCGTACTTTCCTGGTGTCGTCTCCTACTCTTCTCCCTCCTGCCTCATCCCACTCCAGCCTTTGTGCTCTCCTCACACTGTACCAGGAGTACTCCTGCCCTAGGGCCTTTGCACTGGCTGGCAGCTCTGCCTAGAAAGCGAATCCCTCATACATCTGTGGGGCCCCCTCCTTCACTTCCTTCAAGCCTTTGCCCAAATATCAACTTCTCAATGAAGCCTACCCTGACCGCTCTCTTGCTACACAGCCCTCACCCCTGATTCCAGTTGACTTTTTTATTTGTTCATAGCACACTCTTGGGTGCTATATGATTCACTTTTTATTGCATTCTTATTTATTATCTGTCTTCGTGGCTAGACTGTAAACTCCATGAGAACAGGATTTTTTTTGTTTCACTGATTCATTCCAAGAATGCTATATCCAAAAACAGGAATATTTCCAGCATTATGGATTCTCTACCAAGTTTAATATTGTCTGTTGTCCCCCACCATGTTTTCAGCTTCATAAACTACCTTTCTGGGTTCTAGTTGTAAGTTTCAGTTTCAAGACTCAGACGTTTCTAGGGCCTCTCCTCTTGAATGGCGGTGGGAAAATGAAACGAGGGACCCCGGGTCACGGTTTCAGCTGCTCAGACAAGCCCCATATACAGGCATGAGCCACCCAGCCCCTCAGCCAGGCTGCATCCTCCAGGACACGTTTCTCATGTAGGGCCTGGCACTACAACAGAATTCCTGGGAGGACTTCAAAAGGCACACACCGATGTCCAGCCACCCACAAATCAATTGTGGCCCCAGAAAGAAGGCTGTAGGAAAGGCTTCTTCAGTGGTTCTCATGCAGCCAGGTCTGCAAATTGCGCCATCACCAAGCCCTCCCCAGACTACCTGCCTCCGTCACTGGCCTGGCTGACATAGCCTCTGTATCCCAGTCCAGTGGGAGTTTTGATGCCTGTCACCGGAATGTTCACTTGGATGTGTTAGTCGTCTGACAGAGCCCCCTGTGCTTTGCTCTCTTAGGTGGGTACGGATTTTCTCAAGCAGAACATGCTGTGATTTCTCAGGAAGAACTAGTCCGTTCTCATGACGCTACCAACAGCAAACCCCGGAGGACTTTTTCTCCTGCCTTTTCCACGTCCATCACCGAGTAAGATCTGGGTCCCCGGGTCCCGCACTTATAGGTCCTTCCCTGAGATGGCTACAATGAGCCAGTACCCCTCAACACCCCTTTCTGTGACTGGCCAGTTTGTTATTTATGTATCGACTGAGTCACGATCCTTGGGTATAAATAATGGAGGAAACCTATTGGCTTTTTCTTAATTTACCTTCAGTGTTTTACCTCATTTATTTATTTTTCTGTGGCTGTGAGATAATTTGTCAGTTCGGTGTAAAGTATAAAATTAAAAGCACTATGTTTTACCAAAATTTAAACTTTGGTACAAGTTGTTTTGGGGAAAAAAGGTAAAGGATGTTATGTTGCATAATAAGCTTGTCTTGCTTAATTGGAAAGGGGTCAGACAGAAACTATCTTTTGAAAACTGACAGATTAAGGGTACAAGGCACCATATAAAACATCTTTCTAAGTAGAGTGTCCTGTCCTGTCCTGTTTGAGTTATATTTGATGTGTATAGAATGTGCACTGTAGTCTTGATTTCAGTGAACTCACATAATGAGTGTAGCATAGACTAATCTTGGGCCTCAAAATCAGGTGTGCAAGAATTACCATATCTCATTAATCTCCCTCTGGGTACCCCCCACATTAGGGCTAGTAGAAAATTCAACCCCAATCACTCTTGTGGCTCTGCCTTAGGTGTGTACAAACTTCCCAGGGTTTCAGACACTGCAGAGCACTGGCTCCTCCATCCTTCTGTCATCTGCCCACACAGGTCACCAGTAAGACACACGGTTTCTTTTGGCCACTTGATGAGGGTTCTGTGCCAGGTATGGGGCATTGGAACCTTTGGGGAGGTTGAGATGCCCACGCCTGTGGTCTAACATTCCTGTCCTAGAGAACATCGTCTCCCCAGCACACTTTGAGGGAACGAAGAGGTGTCTTTCAAATCCCTCCTCTAGTCCAGGGTAGAGCCCCCTTTCTCAAATCCTATTCTACTTAGTTTTTAGAGGTCAAGACGAAGAATTCTTGTAAACTACCTCTGTTTTCTGTGCTGCCAAGCGACCCTTCTGAGCAAATGAACTAAAAAGCCTGACACCTGTTTGAATGGAAATAAGGCAACAAGGAAACACTGGGAGAAAAAGCCCAATAAACATCTCAAAAAAGTTATTCACAAATAGATAAACAAAATGTGGTATAGCCATACAGTGGAATGTTATTCAGCCTTAAGAATGAACTACACACAACATGGATGAACCTGAAAAACATTATGCTAAGTAAAAAAAGCCAGTCATAAGGGGCCACATACAACATGATTCCATTCACAGGAAATCTATAAGCAAATCTATAGATGTAAAGTAGATTAGTGGTTGCCTAGGGCTGGGGGCGTGGGGTTGAATGGAATGTGGAGTGATTGCTAACGACCACAGTGCTTCTCTTGAAGATGATGAAAATGTTCTTCCTTTGGACGGTGGTGGTAGTTGCACAATTCTGTAATATTCTAAAGAGTATTGAATTATGCACTTAAGGGTGGATTTTATGGTATATGAATTATATCAATAAAGCTGTTAAGTTTTTTAATCACCTATTTAAAAAGTAATAAATAAATTCAGAAATTGTGAAGCTACAAGGTCCGTATAAAAATCAATTGCATTTTTATATATTACCAACAAACAACTGGAAAATGAAATTTCTTTTAAGATAACATTTATAGCATCAGAAGACAGGAAATAAGTATAGGTCTAAAGAACATATGTGCAAGATCTATATACTAAAACTACAAAACACTGATGGAAAAAAACTAGGCAGACGTAATAAATGAAGAGATATACCATGTTTTTGGATCAGAAAGCTCATTATTGTTAAGATGTCAGTTCTCCCCAAACTGATCAACAGGGTCAACAAAATCATAAATAAAAATACTATTTACAGTAGGGATTTACATGTAGGAATAAATTTAACAAAATAATACTGAACACCGTAAAACATTGCTGGGAGAAATGAGAGGTGATGTAAATAAGTGGAGAGATAGGGACAAACACATCCTATAGATGAATAAGTGGAAAGAGTCCAATCCTTGGTAGAAACATATCAGCTCTGGTCAGACTACCGTAAGCCGCTAATTTGAGAGGAGCCGGCCTGGAGGCAAAGCCAGCCCTCAGAGGTTGGTGGATAAAGAGATGGAAAAAACCTGGGTCCTTTCCGTGATCTAGTTGAGCAGGTACCAGGGGATGGGGGTGGGAGGGTGGAAGGCAATTGAGTTAGTATGAAGGAACTGTGAATAGACAGGGTGTCCTCGCTGACATGTGGGTTACATGAGTGACTTTCAGGAATGCCAGACTCATTCTACGATTCATCAACACTTTTATGTGTTTGCAGTAAATATTTGTTATGTAGATAGTGCATACTGCACCTTTCGCTAGGGGTAACCGCAGGAAACAAGAAAAACACGTTGCCTGACATCATGCAGGTTACAGTCTGGTTAGGGAAAAATTATTACATACATACTTTAATTTGACAGAGTCTTGCCTATTCCCTGAAAAATGTCGTTTCCCCAGCCAGTAAGGCTCACTGAGGAGAAGATTTCCTGACCCAAAACTAACCCAACTATGGACCATCCTACGTAAATTATCTGGAGAAATTTCTTCTTCCAAAGCTCCCCGTTGAAGCTTTATTTCTGCTCAGGAAGCCTATTTTGGAGGTTTCCTGGTGGAAACGAACTTACTAAAGACCTGTGTGCAGTCTATTGCCAGCCTGTGCTTCCCAAGGCTGGGTGCTCAAACTTCCTGTCCGTTGCCGCTGTTTGGTTGGTTTTTCAACTAGTAGGACACTAGGTGGAACGGGTGGTCTGTCCATTTCCGGTCAATACAGGCCAGCCACAGGCCGCCTTTGGGTGCTTGGTCCACTACGGATCCCCAACCTAGTAGAATGAAATGCAACATTAACCAGGAAATGAATGATCTCACGGCACCTACAAGATCAGGTCTTCCCTGAATTCGAGTTTTTAACCCCTCAAGTTGGCATTTTTATCCACTTAAAGTTTTTACATTTATGAATCGTGCCCAGAAAGACCAGCCACATTCCATACTTTGAAAACTAAAACAGAAATTGCTTAAGACACCCTGGGACAAGTCACCTCTCAAGAATCTTGTTTGTGCGGAACAAGGAGGCCATCCTTTGGAGTCCCTGGGAGCTTTAACATCTGGGAGCCCTCCTTTCCCTGCAGGGGGCTGGGGGACTTGGAGAGACCCAGGACGCTCCGGAAATCCAGGACCAACCGGGCGCGGGGCGGGGTCGAACGAAGAGGAGGGGCGCGGCCCGGGGGAGGGTGGTCGTCCGCGCCGGGTGCAGGCCCGGAGGTGAACGCCGCACTGGCGCGTCCTCCCCGCTCGCCCGGTAGCAGGGCACCCGGAGGGCAGGAAGCGGGCCTCCTAAAGCGCCCCCAAGGCTCACGGCAGGTGGCGCCCCCGCCAGCCACACCCTGCCCCGGCTCTTGCTAAGCCGCCCAAGTTCGCGACACCCTCTTCTCGTTTTACCAACCCGGGGCCTCCTCCAGCCGCGCCAGGTGAGTGGGGTCGCGCTGGGCCGGCGGGGAGGGGAGGGGCCGGACTCGGTGGGGCGGGGCGGGGGCGGGCCTTCCCTTCTCCGCGCCCCCCGGGCAGCCTCGGGTGAGCAACCTCGCAGCTCGCGGTTACCGGAGGAGGAGATGGGCGCCGGTGTGTGCACAGGTGTGTGCGCCGCCTGCACGTGCACGTGAGTCCGCTAGAGGGGAAAAGCGCCCCGACACCCGCCGGGCGCCGTTTGTCCCCCGACCCCGGGGGTAGGTCAGCCGGGGCAGGCGTTGGTCGCCGAGCTCGGAGGCGAGGAAGCGGCGCCGGGCACGTTCACCAGCCACCCGGCCTCGGCCTCCTCCTCCTCCGAGACCCAAGCCCGCGGCGGTTCTGCGCGGGGGCGGACAGCGCGGCGTCCTTGGGACTCGTTAGAGACGCGGGTTCGCTGCCCATCCCCAGGCCGCGGAGTCGGAAACTCGGCGCTTCCCGCACGCGTCCGTGTTCGCCGACCAGCTCCGCGGGGGTTCCCACGCGCAAGGGCGCCCCGCCCTCGGAGAGCCTCAGCCTGGGCGGGTTTGCACCGTCCATGCGGGGAGAGCGCGGGGCTTCGGACACACCCGCAAGCCGGTCGTTAGTTCACCGGCTCCTTAGGCGCCCAGGTCTGGCTGAGCTGCCTGAGGACAGCCACGTCCGACACGTGGTTGATGCCCAACTCGGAAAGAGCAGTTTTACATGCTTAGGGTTTCCCTGTCCGGGGTGGCCCTGCAGTCTGGCCAGGGCTCAGCCCCTGCTGTTGGAAGCCGCTGGGTGGTATTCACAGCGAGGAGCCCTGAACCCCTGGGCTTCGCTGGGCGCGGAGTAAGGCTTCAGGGAAACAAGCTTTTGGGTTTAGACAGTGGGGAGCATGCTGCCCTCCACTGACGATACAACTAAAATTGTCCCCGGTTCCTAAAAGTGAGTGTGCTTCTCGGTTCATTTACTATGCACAGCTGAAGGTTCTTCTGCTGGGCATCGTGCACGTTCTTTGAATTCTTGGAAAAAGGAAGGCGTGGCTGCGGATTTCACCTGCCCCCTGTCAAGCGGGCAGAAGCTTTGGTGTTGTGAAAGTGTTCTCCCTGGGCCAGGAAAACATCAAAGTTGTGGACTTAAAACTTCTCGCTTCAATGTAAGCAAATCCTTCTGATTCTTTGGGTTAACTTAAGTCAACCGGAGGGGGGGTATTACACAATAAAGGGCCACTATTAGTTTTCTTTCTTCCTTTTTTTTTTTTTGACACTATTAGTTTTCTTCTGCCTTTCAGTAGGTTCTCTTTGAAAACAGTTGAGTTATCTCATCGTTTTGTTAGCTGTTAAGCCTTAGGAAGGTTTTGAGCAGACACACAAATTGTTCTCTGAAAAGCAGTGCCTTGTGACCTTATCTGGGTGTAGGGAAGCTGGAAAGGTGGAGTAAGTAGATGGAGACTGACCGGCAGGAATATGCTAGAGGGCTGGGTAGGTAAATCCCAGCAAAATCTACACCAGCGTAGGAAGAGTCAGCTGCTCAAAATGGCCCAGGCTGCCGCAGATGGCATTATTTCGTGATGTAGCGAAGTGATCACTATTTGTATGTGTGGGACCTCTTTAATGCCGCGTCATTTGCCTTGGTCAGTCCAAATTGTGCAAAAACGAACCTTTCCCGGGATCTCGTGTGCACCTGGCGTGGTGCTGGGGGGCTCAGGCCTCAGGCTTGAGCAGAGGGAGATTTGGCTTTGGATGCGGCAAGTAGGGAAATCGATTGTTTGAGCCCTGTGTTCTGTTCCCTCCTCCCACCAAAAATCACGTACACGAAAAATACTTTCCCAAAGTCTGCTGTCTGGCCTTTAATTTTGTTCGTGTTCTGTAGATATTTAAACTTTTTAAACATCAAATTTCTGAAGCTTCTAGTACAAGTGGTAACAGCAAATATAAACCATTCTCTTCATTCTTCTGATCACATTATTTTGATTATTTCTCTGAAATGGGATTTCTTTCCTTAATGACCTCTTTCTGTTGCTTTGTTTTGAGAGCTGCTTATTTGACTGTCTGTCTTAGATCTATACTAGGTTAGAGCAATATTCAAAATTACCAATTCTACACAGCCATCAGCAAACACCCGACCTCTTGTCGTACTTAAATAGATACTTGAATTATTATAATAATTAAAAAACTGTCTCATAAGTAAGGATGGGGAATTAAAATTCATTTGCTGTTCTAGGAATTGTTCTGAATTAGGGAAAAAGCCACAGGAATCTTTTCCCCTGAAATAATGATTCAGAAATTTTAGAATACTGCAAGGCAGACCGAAAGACACCAGGGGGCAGGAGAGACTTTTTTCCTTTGGTCAGCTCTTTCCCTAGTTTATGAAGAAAGAACACACCTCCCGTGTTACATCTGTAGCTTTTCCACCTATGAGATCTGCGTTTGTTTTCTTCACAGTTTACATATTTTCCTGTTATGAACTGGCTTTTCCCCCTGCACTCGGTAAAAATCTAATTGGCTGTGTATTAACTGCAAATCAAACATCTGGCCCAACAGATGAATATTTGTTTCACATAATTGGCTCCCAAAGCAGCAGCTGAGGCCTGGAAGTGCGTTCTCTTCTGGTCAGGCCGCATCCTTCTTCTTCAGAATGTTAGGATGTGTTCAAAGGGGGCTTTAGGGAAAAAAATATGCATAGAGTAGGAAGTATTTCCTAGAAAATAGGAACTGGGAAAAAAAACCCACCGGTAGCCAAAACAAAATGTGAATAAATGGTAGGCATTATATTGTGTTCAATAAATATTCCTTACCTGGATGAATTTATAAAACGTGCTTTGGGAACAGTACTGGTCAACATTTTTAACCCCATATACCCAATGATTAAAAGTAATTTTCCTGTCCCTTCTTGTATGATATTGGGAAATTTCAGAAAAAATGGTTTGCTTCATCTTCCAAGTAGGCAGTGGTCTTAAAACAGTGAATTTTATGCCTGCCCCTTTCAGAGATTCTGAAGTGTCTGCCTGCTTTGGTTGGGGAAATAATCATCATGGTGGGAGCAACTAGGATGTGTTGTGTAACTAATGGGAGACAAATGTTGGTTTGCTTCTCTTGTGGTCCCTGATCAAGCTCCCTGCCCTCTTTAGCTCACCTGTCCAGGCCATCTTCAGACTCCCGGTAGAGTTATCAAACGATGACATAACCTTGGCACCTCTGCTAGAGGTAGTTGAACACCCCACCACCACCTGCCTGCTGGACCTCTCCTCCCTGCCCTGGGCTGTAGCACCTCCGCACGTGCTTCTCCGGTCAGGACTCCCTACCGCCCATTTTCAGACCCATGTGTCTTTGCAGGGGCTCCCCTCCTGCCTGAGATGCCCTGTCCCCCTCCTTCACCCAGCCTAGAGATCTTCCTCCAGTCTCCTCTGAGCTCTGTTTCGACCAGTTTTTTGTTTTGTTTTGTTTTGGGTTTTTTTTGGCGGTACGCGGGCCTCTCACTGCTGTGGCCTCTCCCGTTGCGGAGCACAGGTTCCGGACGTGCAGGCTCAGGGGCCATGGCTCAGGGGCCATGGCTCACGGGCCCAGCCGCTCCGCGGCATGTGGGATCCTCCCGGACCGGGGCACGAACCCATGTCCCCTGCATCGGCAGGCGGACTCTCAACCACTGCGCCACCAGGGAAGCCCCCGACCAGTTGTTTTTAACATCACACGGTCTTGTCTCCATCCTGTAGACTAAGTGTCTGTTTACTCACATTACCAGCGCCTCACACATGTCTTCCCTATAGTAGATGCTCAGTAAATGCTTGCTGGGTAAATAGAGTTCTGGCCAGGTCCACGGCTGAACTTTTCCGCAGGTTTAGTTGACGTTCTCTGGCAATGAATGATCCATACGTTTTAACTGGACCTTTAAAACTCATTCTTATGGAAAGCACAGGGAAAAAAATTCCAGATCTGAGTAATCACTTGAACCCATCACGTTTATTGTATCAGGCACTTTTGATTGCCGTCCCGTATTTCGGGCGGAGTTCCTGAATGCAAGTAGACAGCTGGCCCTGGCCGAGCATTCAGCAAGGAGCCCACCCTCCCTCGAATCTGTACCAGCTGCTTCTCAGCTTCTAATTCCACAATCTGTTAAATCCCCACCAGTTGAATTTCTTGATACTGATTTCGGAAGTAGCTTTATAACAATTAACTAAAAGTTAGGCTATTCCAACAAAAAACTCTAACGTAGGAAATAAAATTATGTCATGTTTCTTCTACTGGGTGTGCCGTTCCTTAACTTGGAGGGAGAAAAGGGTTTGTTGTTTTCTGTTTTTAATCTTCTCCGGTACATAATATTACAATCCCCTCCCCCTCTCACATACTCTTCTGCAGTTTTAAAATAGCAACTACAGCTGCCAGTGGAGACTCTTCCGGGATTTTAAGGCCACTAATCAATTTCACAGCTGGGGCAAAGCACTTTGCTGGGGAATAGTTTGCCGTGACATACCAGGTGCTTTGAGCTTGTCAGGGCGGCAGAGGGTTAGGGTTAACGAGCAGGGGGAGCTGCGGCCACGTGATGAGGCCAGCAGCGCCGACTCCTGCCCCCCCTTCCCTGCACTGTGCAGGAACCGGGCCGGGGGGACCCCAGCTCCTCCGGGAGCAGAGAGCTGAGACCAGGGGAACCCCAGCTCCTCCAGAAGCCTCCGGGAGCAGAGAGCTAGGACCAGGGGGACCCCAAGTCCTCCAGAAGCCTCCGGGAGCAGAGAGCTGGGACCAGGGGGACCCCAAGTCCTCCAGAAGCCTCCGGGAGCAGAGAGCTGGGACCAGGGGGACCCCAAGTCCTCCAGAAGCCTCCGGGAGCAGAGAGCTGGGACCGGGGGACCCCACCTCCCCCAGAAGCCTCCGGGAGCAGAGAGCTGGGAAGGTCAGAGCTGCCGGTTTCCTCTCTTGCTGAGCACAAGCCGCAGACTTGAAGTGTGTGAAGAAGCGAAGTCTGCCTTGAAGGACGCCTCTTACCCGCTGTTCCTCACCCTCCACAGGCATCGGAGCTGCGGAAGTGTTCCCTGGAACACGGATTGCTGGGCCTCATTCCAGAGTGCTGACTCCATTGGTCTGGAGTCGGGCCCGAGAATCTGCATTTCTAACCCATTCCCAGGCTACGCCAGTGGCTTTGCTGGTCCTGAAACAGACCATCGTTGGAACTTCTTCTCTAGCCAATCAGTTTGCTTTCTTTCACTCAAATATTTACTCACAAGAGAGTTTGTTTCCCCCAAACAAACACGTAGATACAGAGAACAGAGTGGTGGCTTTACCAGAGGGGGGTTGAGGGGAGGGTGACATCGGTAAAGGGGGTCAACTGTATGGTGACCGATGGGAACTAAGTTTTTGGTGGTGAGCATATTGTAGGGTAGACAGAAGTGGAAATAAAATGTACACCTGAAACATATAAATCAATGCCATTTCAGTGATGTAACAGTTTGTTTCCTTGTGTCCCTTACAAACACTCTGCTTCACTCACCAACACTTCCCTCCAATGTTAGACTAAGATCCATATGGTCAGATAATTGCTCTTGCCTAATTTTAGACTAAGTGTGTCGGGAGAATAACAGGACTGTGTTAGAAAATCATCATTGTAACAAATTTCCTTTCTTTAAACATGTTTTTAAAGGTATCTTTGGTATGTAAGTTTCATGAACTCAAGGCACTTTAATTTTGCATCTGAGCCAGTGTGTGGTGGGATAGAACACTTTCTTCTATCCAGACTCCCTTTTCCCAGAAGCTCAAGTTAGTTTTAATAGCAAACGGAGGGGGTCTCTTTTTCTTTTTCTTTTTTTTTTTTTCGTGCACGGGCCTCTCACTTGTTGTGGCCTCTCCCGTTGCGGAGCACAGGCTCTGGAAGCGCAGGCTCAGCGGCCATGGCTCACGGGCTCAGCTGCTCCGCGGCATGTGGGATCCTCCCGGACCAGGGCACGAACCCGCGTCCCCTGCATCGGCAGGCGGACTCTCAACCACTGCGCCACCAGGGAAGCCCCGGAGGGGCTCTCTTAATTTCCTACCAGGAATAAGCTCTCCGTCAGGTCATAGGGTGACTTATTGTAAAGTGAACTTCTCCATCCTCGCTGAGCTCATCCCAGAGGCTGTCAGAGAGAGAATGTAGCTCAGTCTTTAGAACTCAAGTTCTGGAGTCAGATTGACCTGACTTGGACCTGAGAAAGCTTCCAAACCCTCGTGGGCCTCAGGTGTGTGTGTGCGCGCGCGTGCGTGCGTGTGCGTGCATGGGCGTGCGCGTGTAATTCTAAATTGGAGACAGTAACTCTTACCCTATAGAGATGCACCACACACGTGCTTGGGCTGACTCCTAAAATGGTCACATGGCAAAGTCACTGAGGCCAAAGCCAAATATCGCCATCACGAAATAGATTTCTGGGATGAAAGAATAACCCTGGTATTGCTATTAGAAAGTAATCATTAACTGTACCAGGTGTCTATTGCCACGATAATGCTATGTAACCAGTAACTACAAAACTTGGGCGGCATACGATAATTAGCATTTATGGTTCACTGTTCTCTCGGTCCTCTGGGCAGTGGTGCTGATCTGGGCCAGCCCCGGGGCATCTCAGCTGGGCTCCTGTCTGCTCTCTCACAGGGCTTCTGTGACCTGGGGGCTGGCGGTCCAGGGTGGTGTCAGCCCCAGCATCACGACTCTGCTCTGTGTGGTCCCTCATCCTCAGGCAGACAGTTGAGCTTGTTCTCAGGGTGTGGTGGGGTTAAAGAGTGAGAACTGAAGCATGGTAGCCAGCAAGGCCTGTAGAGATTAGGCTCAGAACTGGCACATCCGTCACTTGTGCTGCATTCTGTTGGCTAATGTGAATCATAGAGCTGTCCAGGTTCAGCGCGCCGGGAAAATAGACTCCACCTCTCGAAGGGAAGGGCCTCAAAGTTGCATCACAAAGGCTATGACCATATGGAGGGGTAGAGAATTCGAGTTGCTTTTTCAGTCAACCTACGACATTAACATGCTTCTGTTATTAAAGTTTGATCAGTCAAATGTTATAAATTTGACATGATGGTGAAGAAACAATAATTTCTCCACCGTCAGCTGCTAGATTTCCTTTCTGGTAGCTACCTACCTATTTCCAACACTAGATAGAAGCCACTTTCACCTGTGATTGGTAGAGAAGCAAGGTATTTAACTCATTTTAAAATAAATATTCTACTTTAGTCTTCGTTATGTCTGGATCAGAGATAATTTATCACATGGGCATTGTCGTAGAATAATTTGGGAGTTTTTCCTTGTGAAATTTTAGGTGGCAGAGTTGCCACGCTGATTTTAAAGCACCCATACAAAATTGAAAGAATTTCCAAATAGTACTTTTTCTTAAAAGGATTATGACTTACGTAGAATTTTTTTAAAAAACAAATACAGTTCCTTTTTTTTTGGGCTGCGTTGGCTCTTCGTTGCTGCACGTGGGCTTTCTGTAGTTGCGGCAAGCGGGGGCTACTCTTCATTGCGGTGCGCGGGCTTCTCATTGCGGTGGCTTCTCTTGTTACGGAGCCTGGGCTCTAGAGCGTGGGCTCAGTAGTTGTGGCTCACAGGCTCAGTAGTTGTGGCTCGCGGGCTCTAGAGCGCAGGCTTCAGTAGTTGCAGCATGCGGGCTCAGTAGTTGTGGCTCACAGGCTCAGTAGTTTTCGCTCGTGGGCTCTAGAGTGCAGGCTCAGTATTTGCGGCACATGGGCTTAGTTGCTCGGCATGTGGGATCTTCCTGGACCAGGGCACAAACCCGTGTCCCCTGCACTGGCAGGCGGATTCTTAACCACTGTGCCACCAGGGAAGCCCAATAAATATAGTTCTTAAATACCACTTTATTTAATGTTAAGAATGCTAGTTTACCAAAACATTTGAACAAGGTCTAGAATTATGATACAATCTATTAATCTTTATTTTTCTGCTACATATTATCATTTAAATTTGCATTTCGTTTGCTGACTCACAAAGGATATGTATCCTGAAGCCAACATGCTTTCTTTTACCTAATCTTCACAGTTTTCACACTCGTTGTAGTCTTGTAATAACAAATGTAGATTTATAATTCAACTGACTGGTAGAATTCCAACCTCTAAACACACAAAAGAGGCTTTCACCCCAGATTTCATTGTAGAATGCTTATCTATATTTGCAAGTAAATACTGTCTTTCAATCTTAACAACAAATCTAAATATCGCACCTTGTTTGTATCTCTGATGTCATTAACGTGATTAAATGTGGTGGTAACCTATGCACGCAGATGACCCTGGATCATACACAAGTTCAGGGAAATACCGTTGAAACAGCCTCTGATATTTTCAGTGGATTCCAGCTGCACAGCAAAGCCGAGGCTGAGCTGCGGGTGTGACTTTACTGCCAAATGGGGTTTAGATTAAGTGAGGCAACGTGTGTAGACAAGGTATGACACACAGTAGGTGTTCAGCTGATGCCAGGTACTACTTCCTACTATTTTAGCCTTTGGTCAGGATGAGTCATATCATGACATTGTATTTCGATGCCTAGTGAAACTTATCACCAAAGCTTCTGGAGTCAGAGCAGGCAGGAAGTTAAGATGGGGAATGTCTGTGCAAAAAAAGATCCCTTCCCTTGGAGTTTTAAATTGAATATTGTGTAGAAGGCTGTCTCCAAGCCTTGTTGCCTCTGTGAACCCAAATATCCATGTTTTACTCTGCTGTGACTATCACAGCATCATGACAATTATTTCACCTCTTTTAACGGTGTGCTGCAAATACGATTAAACCCAGAACGGGCTCCCGACACGTATGGAATCTATAGATGGAATCTGTATAATTGTTTATGATGATGTTTCAAAACCAAATGGATAACTATTGGTTTTGGATGTAAAGTACATACTTATTATAGCCCATTCCAAGTCTACACTAGTAGGATTCTAAGTGGATCATGTGTTTCTGCAAATAGGTTGGATTTGAGGAGCAAATTTAAAATGTGACTAAATAGAGAGATCTATTGATATAGGATTTTGGCTACTGAAAAGCTATTAGTGGGACTTCCTGGTGGCGCAGTGGTTAGGAATCCGCCTGCCAATGCAGGGGACACAGGTTCGAGCCCTGGTCTCGGAAGATCCCACGTGCTGCAGAGCAACTAAGCCCGCGTGCCACAACTACTGAGCCCACATGCCACAACTACTGAAGCCTGCACGCCTAGAGCCCGTGCTCTGCAACAAGAGGAGCCACCGCAATGAGAAGCCCGCGCACTGCAATGAAGAGTAGCCCCGCTTGCCACAACTAGAGAAAGCCCACGTGCAGCAACGAAGACCCAACACACCCAAAAAATAAATAAATTAAAGCTATTAGTTACTAGATGTCTAGCTATTGTGTACTGTAATGATGTATTACTTTAGTATTTGTGTATTTCAGGTTCAAACTTTAGCAGCATATGCCTGCACATGTTAACCAAGGACAAATAAACTTATTTCTCATTCGTCACTCATTCAACAAGAAGCTGTACAGTCTATGGATGACGCAAAGGCAAATTGGACTGGGGTCTTGCCGTCAAGTAGCCTAGATCTAGGAGTTGTGACTTGGAGGAAGGTTGCTTAAGATTTAAAGTAAAATCATGGTGGGCTGCTGATTGCTCCCTATCACTGGTACCCGGCGTTTACCCCCACGTCACCTTCCCCTTGGCCAACACCAGACTGACATTCCAGGTAAACAGAGGGGTCATTTCAGCCTCCTAGTCATCTTCTTTCTGATCTTTCTTTTTTCCTGTGGATTTAGTCCATTTTCACTAGTATAAAGTCAGAGCCTCTTTTTTGTTTAAATCTCGTTCCCAGGATGCTTTATGTTACTTAATTGATTGTAACAATTGGTTACAATTTAACCGTCTCACATTCAACTTTTAGCCAGAAGGCGGCGCTCAAGAGCCAAAGACAGGAAATCTTGGAAAGTTTATGGCTTTCGTATCTTTTTCTGTTTTTAAAGGTCTGGAATTATACTTTTCAATTTAGCACTTAGAGCCCAAAGTTCAGTAGCAAAATATGTGTGAAGTTAGCCAAGCTGTTAGGAATCGGTACTCAAATAATGAGTTTTAACAAGCATAAGATTGAAATTTAATAATTTGTTGACAATAGGGAAAAAGCGTAAATCGATCACCAGCATGAGAGAATGGGGTTTGGTTCTCTTCTAACAAGCAATGTACAATTAGTAATGTTGGCGCTTTGGTGTACATGTCTGTGTGGCAGATCATCCCAAATCAGAAGGAGCAGGGTTCATCCATTTTTGTGAGTCACTGGCCATAAAACAGATTGCCCAGATGTTAACAATCGTCGACCATGGTAAAGGGGTATAGAGCAGAGTGCTTTAGCTGTTCTTATTTCTGCAGCTCTTTCTCCAAGTTTGAAATTATTTGCGAGTAAAAAGTAAAAGCAAACAAAAAACCAATTTTCCTAGTTTATAGAGTCGAGCAGACATGGTCTGATTTTATCCTTTGGTTAAAAGCAGCACTTACACTGCCCTCAGCTTACTTTGTAGGGAAAGACACTCAACTACTGGAGTTGGCTGAAATCTACAGATAATTGTGAAATGATACATCATGAGCGTTCGTTAGGGGAGTTTGAAGATTTGACATGTGTCAGTGATCTGAATCCCAAGTGTCGATGATCCAGGGAATCTCGGCGCCTCCAGTGAGCTGAAGCCGCGGCAGAGAGTGGCAGAATTCCTCCACGGAGGCGTGGGGAAAGGTGAGGCACTGGTTCTTGGCGTTCTCTGTTTGTCTTTTAAAAAGCCTTCCAGCGTCATGAGCTCACTCCTCATCCATGACTCAGCCACTGTAATTCCAGCATGTGTCAGAGCATCTGCTCCACACGCCAGAACCCACAGGTGGTTGTGCCTCCAGACCTGGAGCTCTGTTCCAACGCTCGGACTTTAGAGTAAACCAGCCCTGACCTGTAGCTTCACCTCCAAGACGACCAAAGCAGGACCCACCATAATGAAAAAAGCAGCAGTTGAGGGCTCTGCTTGGAGGCGGTTACCCATTTTTTTTTTATTACTTGGAGTCTGTCTTAGTCTTTCTCTTCCTATCAAGCAACATGTGGATTATATTTTCTCAAAACTCAGGCTGAGTTTGGCTGCCCCATACAGTTTCTGGAAGCGTATCGATGAGTTCAGGAGGAAGCGGGTGTTTTTTTTGCTTGTTCGTTTGCTTGTGTTTTGTTTGTTTTGTTTCTGAGCACTTGATATTCGTTCTCTACCAAGAGGATATCGGATATGCAAGTGCCTCTGCAGTAGTACCGTAGATGTTGGAAGTTCAATTTCAGCGGTGGAGTTTGCCCCTCCTGTGGTTTTAGCTCTCAGTGTCAGGACCGCTGTGTTCAATCCCGTTGGCACGACCGCTTCATGTGGAGTGAGAGACGGGTTTTTACCGCACTCTATAAATATGACCATTTATTGGCCCCAACATATTTATGTGCCCCTTCATTCAGTGCTCACTTAAACTGTCCAATTTGCTTGACCTGGTCTATAAATGTAAATTGCCTAATTCTGAAACTCATTCTGGTTGCCTTCCGAATGTGCAGGAGTTGGATTCTCATTACCTCAGCGGACGGACAGGGACCAGGTCTCAAGGTAGCCCTTGAGCAGGGGCTCACCTTCTCACTCTCTCTTCCCCTGAACACTCAAAAGTGCTAAAAATGCATATTATTCCCAAACTTTAATTAAAATATTACAGGGATGGGATGCCGGATACATTTCTCTAGGGGCAGCCATCTCATCTGGTTTTAAAATGTTTTCTTTGCTGAAGGATGTCAGGAAGTTTGATTGACGTCAAAAGAACAAAGATGAACCGCGTTTGCTGTTTTCCTTATAAGCCTAACGCTTTGACATTGCCTAGAAAGATTCAAGGAATACTAGTAGGAATCTCAAGAATTTAACTAGTCCTGGCCCTGTCTAAGGCACGGCTATCCTAAGACACCCCTCGTCCTTCCGAGGCTGGAGTTTATTTAATAAATTCTTAAGGAACTTAGGGGCTGGGGAATTTCATCCCCTCTTTTCATTCTCTTGTGTTACTGCTTCTGCATCTACACTGGTTAGAGAGTGTGCTTTAAATATCACTTTCTGTGACCCGACTCCGCTTCCTCTGGTCTGCCTTCTCTGTGCTGGAGACTAAGGGCCCCCCTAAAATAATCCTTTGCGTGGTTAAAGGGAGTTTTGAAGCAAACTCCGTCACCTTTTTTTTTCCTCAGCACCTGAAGTCTTTCTATAGTTTTCTGCTTTCTGTTTTTCTAATATTTTCTTCTGGACCTCGTGTCTCTAAAGCTAGTCAAGCTACTTGCAGAAATAAAAGAACTGAAAATATGTATACCTTACAAAGTCAAACTGCTGTGCACCAAAAAGGAAATCGGTAATAGAAATTAAGAATGCCAGTGATTGGCGTCTTTCTGCTAGGACATCTCATTTGTGTAACATTAGAAACCACTTCATTGACAATAAAGGCTGGGAAAGGAATCCTAATGTTACTTGTGTTAAGATTAATTGGATGACATTCTCCGTAGGCTGGAAATTCCTTTTTAACTTCTTTGGAAATTTTAGAAGAGTAGATGAATTTAAACCTTTTTTTTTTTAGCTTACTAAATAACAAACTTATTAGGAGAGACACTGTAATGATAATCAAAGAAGTTAGCACAATGCCTGGCACATACCAGATGCTCAGTAGTCAAGGGTCCTTATTAGCTGACTGAGCTTCAGTCTTAGAGCTATTCAAGCATATTTTGGAACATAAAGACATTAAAAAAAAAAAAACAACCTTTCTTCTAATTAGGTAATGAAGGCTAGCAAGTTGGAGACTGTCCAGAGAACAGTTACATTATACGAGAACTTACACTATCAAGCAAGAAGTGTTCTCAGTGCTGTAAAGCTGCAAAGTGGTCTGAAATACTTAACAAGTCTTAAGGTGTAATTGGGACGCTAACATTTGTAGGACATGGAACTCATCAAACCCTTTTCTGCTCATTTGAATACTTGCACAATGCAGGGCGCTCTCCCTTTATTCTTTCAACAGAGACGTTTTGAGGAAACGCAGATGTGAGGCGCTATCCAAGGACTTTTAAACAAATATGAAGTTTAATTCAGTTGTTTCCTGAGAGGTTGACTTCTTGCAAAAGCCAAAGAAAATCTCTTACTAATCCAAAAGGTACCCCCCAAAAAAGGTTGATGCCATAAAATGGGGGGAGGGCTCGGTTTCAGAAAGTTAAAGTATTTGGACAGGGATAATTACGAGGGCTGTGAGGCTGCACTGTGAATCCCATCATTCTGTTTCTGCTCAAATAAGCAGCACAGTGGTCCTTTTATCTTTTTATGTTTTTACCAGGAGACTGGTGGGGCAGCTTTGATGAAGGAAATTCCTGTTTACGCCAAATCTGAACACCCAGGATGATTGGGATTTTTTTTACGATGACCCAGGCATATAAAAACAATGATCTTAAGGGTCAGAAATCCCAAGGAACCTATGACCCCAAAGTGCCTTTTGAATTATTTCCATTAAAAATATGCAATTCCAGGTCTGTGTAAAACAGCATCATTTCATGGGACGTAATATTAGACATTACTCCACCTTGTCTTGCTTTGCAGGGACCAGCCCTGCTGCACCCGGAAACTCCTCTTTGGTGTGGGAGTCCCCGCAGAGTGACCCTGTGCTTCTTAGACTCGCCTTTGTGGTACCCACGGAGGCTGGCAGCATCGTGGGCCAGCCCTGGCTCTCAGTGCTAACCAGAGCCTCGGTGAGCTGGCTCGTGCCTGTGGAAGGCCTGGTGATGTCCACGGCCACCAACACTGCAAAGGAGGCAACCTGCTGCCACCGATTCTGTGGACGGCAAACGTTTCCATGTCACCAGGTGACACCCAGGAAACAGCTTGTTCCTTTCCTCATCTCCCTTCGTTGCAAACCACTCTCACCTTAAGCCTCGAAAGTATTCTGTGGGGCGGGGCCCTGGGAGGCTCCGACTAGAAATTCCCTGCCTCTGAACCCGCTGGCCAAGGATTTCATCCCCAGCGCCAGGTTTAGGACCCTAGTCTTACCAGATATTTTATCTCCAAATTGCTACACTCAGAATGGCTTTCGTAACTAGGTGCATTTTATTGAATTCAATTCCTTGAAAGTAACACTTCAGTATTTTTGTGCCTGGCGTATAGCACGTGCTTCATAAACCAAGCCTGCTCCAGGTCTACACTGTGGGACCCAAAGATGAACAGGATTTGATCTGTGCCTTCAAGGAGTTATTGTCTAGACAGCAAGACAAAAGGAATCGTAATCCCAGTTATATCAATAGAGACATGAATACACCGTTCCGGGGGAAATTGAACCTGGATCCGGGGTATCCAACCCCATTCTCCAGCCTATTTTTTTTTAATAGAAGTGTAGTTGACTTACAGTGTTGTGTAATTTCTGCTGTACGGCAAAGTGATTCAGTTATATATATATGCATTCTTTTTTTCATATTCTTTTCCATTATGGTTTATCACAGGATATTGAATATAGTTCCCTGTGCTATACAAGAGGACCTTGTTTATCCATTCTATAGATAATAGTTTGCATCTGCTAATCCCAAACTCCCAATCCATCCCTCTCCCACCCCCTACCCCCTTGGCAACCACGAGTCCGTTCTCTATGTCTGTGAGTCTGTTTCTCTTTCATAGATATGTTCATTTGTGTGGTATTTTAGATTCCATATATAAGTGATATCATATGATATTTGTCTGTCTCTGTCTGATTTACTTCACTTAGTATGTGGATCTCCAGGTCCAGCCATGTTGCTGCAAATGGCATGATTTCATTCTTTTTTATGGCTGAGTACTATTCCATTGTATATATTGATGTATACCACATCTTCTTTATCCATTCATTTGTTGATGGACGTTAGGTTGTTTATGGTTGTTGGCTGTTGTGAATAGTGCTGCAGTGAGCATTGGGGTACCTGTATCTTTTTGAATTAAAGTTTTGTCTGGACATATGCCCAGGAGTCGAATTGTCCAACCATTTTGAATCAGCATACATTTACCTTAAGTACCATATTCTAAATGAATATCTAGTTTCCTCAAACTGTTTCTAGCACATACTCCAGTCACTGCAGCTCCTCCCTCTGTGGTCCACAGGTATAGGGCTATGACCCAAGCTGCCTCACATTTTAGGAAGACCTCAGTTGTCTTATGCATTCCTGCCATCAGTAGGTTAGAAGGAGCAGGGAAGGAAGAATGTATTGGTCAGCTCAGGCTGCCATAACAAAGTACCACAGACTAGGGCGCTTAGACAACGGAAATTTATGTCCCACAGTTCTGGAGGCCGGAAGTTTGAGATCAAGGTGCCAGCAGGTTTGGTCTCTCCTGTGGCCTCTCTCCTTGGCTTGTAGACGGCCGTCTTCTCATTGTGTCCTTACTGCTCTTTCTTCTGTGCGTGCCCACCCCTGGCATCCCTTCCTCTTCTTGGAAGGACAGCAGTCCTATTGGCTTAGGGCCTTATGGCCTCATTTAGCCTTGATTATCTCCCTAGCACCTCCTGTATTTGCCTCTCCACATACAGTCACATCGGGGGTTAGGGCTTCAACCTATGAATTTGGGGGTGGGGTGGGGACATAATTTAAGTCCATAACGGAGGTTTTGCAACATTCATCTTAGAGGCTTGGAATTACATTCAGAAGTATCTGACTGTGACACAGAACTTTTTAGCTGATCATCTTTCAGTGCCATTCATCATGAGGAGAATAGAGTTTTGAGACTGGATTAGTGAACCTGCTTCAGGACCTTCATGTGACATCACAGGTAGATGGCCAGTTTCACAGCTGCAATCTTTTTTTTTCTAGATTCTTCTTTATTGTGGTAAAATACACATGAGATCAATTTTACCATTAATGTGGTTTAGTAGATTCACAAGGTTGTGCGACTATCACCATTTCTAGTTGCAGGACATTTTCAACCCAAAAGGAAAGCCTGTACCCATCAAGCCATCACTTCCCCTTCTGCCCTCCCTCCCCAGCCCCAGGCAACCACTGACCTTCTTTCTGTCACTGTGGACATTTCATATAAATGGAATCATATATTATGTGCCTTTTTGTGTTTGCCTCTTTGATTTACCATAGCGTTTTCAAGGTTCATTCATGTTGTAGCGGGTGTCAGTATTTCATTCCTTTTCATGGCCAAATAATATTCCAGTTGTATGGATAGACCACATTTTGTTTATCTGTTCACTGGTAGATGGACATTGAGTTGTTTCTACTTTTTGGCAATTATAAATAGTGATGCTCTGTGTACAGTTTTTAAAATATTGTCCAATTATCTTTTATTTTTAAAATATATATTTATTTATTTTTATTTTGGCTGAGCCAGGCTGGACATATGTTTTCAACCCTTTTGGGTATGTATACGTAGGAGTGCAACTGCGGGGTCACATGGTAACTCTGTGTCCAACTTTTGAGGAACCGTCAAGCTGTTATGCACAGTGGTTTTATATTCCCAACTAGCAAAGTGCGGGTTCCAGTTTCTCAACATGCTCTCCAACACTTGTTATTTTCTGTTTATTATTATTACCATCGCCATCTTAGTAGCTATGAAGTATTATTGTGGTTCTGACTTGCGTTTCCCTAATGACTAATGATGTTGAGTATCTTTCCGTATGCTTGCTGTGTGTCTTCTTTGGAGAGATGTCTGTTCAAGTCCTTTGCCTGTCTTTTGATTGGGTTGTTTGTCTTTTTGTTGTTGAGTTGTATATATACTCTGGATACTAGACTCTCCTCAGCTGTATGATTTGCGAAAACTTGCTGCAGGCTTTTGGACGTTATGTTGATTTTGTTTACGCCACCCTTTTAGATACTCTGGCGTTACTGGAAGAAGTCCTGGGTGGTTTTTAACTCCGTATTTTCAAAAAGAAAATATACCAATAGTAAACATCAAAATCAACATAAAAATGTTTCAGTAAAACTCTGGGGTTAGGGGCTTCCCTGGTGGCACAGTGGTTGAGAATCCGCCTGCCAATGCAGGGGACACGGGTTCGAGCCCTGGTCTGGGAAGATCCCACATGCCGCGGAGCGACTAGGCCTGTATGCCACAACTACTGAGCCTGCGCGTCTGGAGCCTGTGCTCCGCAACGAGAGGCCGCGACAGTGAGAGGCTCGCGCACCGCGATGAAGAGTGGCCCCCGCTCGCCGCAACTAGAGAAAACCCTCGCACAGAAACGAAGACCCAACAGAGCCCAAAATAAAAAACAAAACAAAACAAAACAAAAAACTCTGGGGTTAGGGGTGAGGATGGGGCAGGGAGAGCAGAGTATGTCAGATGTTTCACGTTAATAGTAGATGAGAAGAAAAAGAATTTTAAGTATGGAAATTACTTTTCTGAAAGTATATTAATTACAAGGAAAAAACAGGAGGATGAAAGATGAAAAACTTTTAAAGCAACAAGGCAGATTTTTTTTTTCAAAATTTTATGACCGTTTTTATTTTCAGATGAGGTTAAGTAAACCACAAGACAAAATTAAAAGAAATGTAAATTAACATATTTGTTTGGGTTTGCGGTCTCATTTGTTAACACAAACACTTTAACTTAAAAGAACTTCTGGTAAACCCAAATGTGAGTTTTCAGTACTACTCCTGTTTATAAAAGAGGAGGGAGAGAAGTGAATGAACCCAGGGAAAGCCATTTTTCTTAAACAGACTGCTGACTGGTGTGCAGATGGTAGGAACCTCTGCTCTTCCTGAAATACACAGAAAATCACTGTAGATCTTGCAGCTTTTAGAACTGCCAGCCAAAGGAAATATGATTACCTCCATACGATTTGCATCAACTCCAGTTAGCCGAGTTATAAGTAATCATTTCTTTAGTCCTATGACTTGGTACTTGTACTCTTAAAGATATATCAGAAGTTTGTTTTTATATCAGTTGTATTTTTTTTCCCCTAGAGGTAAAATATAACATTCTGTTAGCTGTTACAATTAAAGTTAACAATGCACTAATATTGAGCAAATGATTTTCTATGTTTTAGAAGGATAAGTGTTTTACTTAGCTCCTCCGGCTGCTCTCTTTTATCAAGAAAGTATGTCATTTGCACATTCGAATTACGTAAATTCAACTACTGTGTAGGAGCTTGGTGGAAAAAGAATAACGAGAGGGAGAAATAACGATGTAAACAGTGTGTGTGATTTTGCCCTCATTCCACTCAGAAGACACACATATCACAGTGATTGTGAATCAAGCAACCTGAAGTGGTTTCCTCCCCCTCGTGCCTCTCGCAATCATGAGCCTCTTGCCGCACTGAGCCTGATTCAGGGATAAAGCTGACTACGTCGTTTTTTTCACCATATATGCTGATGCTACACATGAGTGCTTTAAAATGGGGTTGGTTGCAGCCCATGTCACAGCTAGGAATCCCATGTGAACAAGCAGAGTGAAAGGTACTAAGAAACATCTTAAACTGAAGAGGAAAACGTCCAAAGGCAAAACAGAGGTACCAAATAAGAATCAAGTTCAGTTCGAGCAATCAAAAACACGAAGGTCAAAGTCGGTAGATGGTGATAAAATGCATTTTATTCATATATATATATATATATATATAGAGAGAGAGAGAGAGAGAGGCACAGACTGAAAGGCAAAATAAACTGAAAATATACTTCTGCAGGTAGTATCTACAGAATTCAACTTTTTAAGAGGGAGGAGGGCACTCCTTCGTAGGTGTTTAAATCTACTTAGGCAGACTGCCTGACATTTAGTTTTGATTATAATAAATTATTACTACTACCTGTATGTTTTGATAACTAGTTACGGTTGCTCAGAAAAGACTAGTAAAATAGTTTAAGACTGTCAAGGATGGTGAGGGAATTCCTTATGGAAGGTACATCGCCACCTTAATATGACCCAGTGGCACCTCCCACAGAGATGCTCAGTAAGTACTTGACAACTTACGTTATAAAAAATTTCAATACAACGTACTAGATACACAAAGAAAAAGTAAAATCAAGTCAGAGGGAGGAACAGAGTGGTATAAAGTCTCTATGAGCATGGATGACAAGCAACCACCACATTGAGTAACCATGAAACAGGCCTCTCCTTCACTTTTAGGGAATAAGGGAACACAGCAGTAAAAACAAGAGCTCAAAGCTCTGCACTTCCAAGTCTGCTGATTGTGGACTAACCATTCTAATGGTTCTGAACCATTTGGGAAAAACTTCTTGGGTTTAAGCTCTGGCATTACCAGGTCATAAATCAATTTCAGGATGAAAATGGCCAACAGTGCTTTCTTCATCAATAAACTGACAAATCATGGGTGCTTTGGAGAAGAGGATAAATGGATAGTGGAAGGAGGATATGGCATAAGTACTGTCTGAAGAAATGGACAATGCCCTTGCATTAATTTTTTTCCCAAAGGCAAAAAAAAAAAAAAAAAAGTAAAGTATTAACCCTCTGAACCCCACCCCAGTCATTTTCTGGTGCCGTAGGAAAATAATGATGCCTCGCCATCTGGTGATCGTGCAGAGTCAGCAGTTAATTCCGGGCTTTCTGTGGTGGAGACTGGTGACCAGCAGCGTGGTGGGCAGGCTTTGGAGTTCAGGCAGACTGTGGCTTTCTGTCTGTAAGGACTGGGCAAGTTATCCTCACCAGCAAAGTGAGGCGAGTAGTTACGTCTTCTTTGTAGGGTTGCTGTGAGGATTAAATGTGCACGTAAATCTCAGCACAGCGTCTGGCGTGGAGTAAGCCTTCAATACACGTTAGCTCGCAGTACCAATGTTTTCTAAGAAAAAGACTCAATCTGAAAAACTGAGTCTTCCCTTGGCTTCTTCTAGTCCAAGTGCTGTTGCTCTGATGATTTTTCTGATCCCGCTCGCCTCCAGGGATCCAGCACATAACCCCCAGGTTATGTGCTTAAACTGACCCTGTACATCACCGATCGTAGCTTTATAATACTTGTGCGCTATCTTTGCTTATTCAGTTCTTTGTCTCTCTGTCCAATTTCCAGAGACTTTCATCTCTGTTTGAAGGAAATGGCCACGACGTCTGGCTTCTTGGAGAACCCCCCGGACCCAACACAGAACACGGTGTACTGTAACCGCTTAGCTTGTAGTTGTGGAACGAATAATTCGATATTAAAATCTCGTTCATTTCCTAGGTTTAGAAAAGTTCGTGGCCGGTGCATTTAAAATACATAATTTTATGAAGCTAAAAATACCCCTCCCCCCGCCACAAAGTCTAATGAAATCAAGTGCAGTGCTTGGAGACGGGTTTACTGAAAAGAGTAAGGTGTTTGCTTCCAGGGCGTAGGGTCGGTTTTTCCTTTTGATTCCGTGGGGCGAGTGGCAGGGTAGCCAACCTGCCCCAGTCCGCGCGGTGACCCGGCCCGCCCAAGTGCCCGACCATGCCTGAACAGCGGCGTCTTTGCTGTGAATAAAATTGCTTTGTGTTCCATAGACACGGACTTGGGGGGGAACCTCAGTGGTCAGCACCTCTTATGCTCCACTTTAAAGATGAAGATTCTTTTTCTGGTCGGGCTGGGCCTAGATGTCAGGTCGCTGACTTCCAGACCGTGTCGGAAGGGTCACCAGATCCTTTAAAAATAATCACGGCGGCTTTAATAGCATCAGCACCTGTTGTTTCAGCTTCCGCAAGGCAGGAGCTATTAATCTCTCCTCCTCAAAGCCGCGTTGCTGGTCTGTCGGAGCCTTGTTTGCTTCTTCACGCAGCTGTCTACACCATCGGGGCCAAATGTGGAGCCGAGGCACCTTTCTGCTTAAATCCAATAAATCGCTCTGCCCAAATTTAGAAAGAAAAGCGACACAGATCATCCGGACAGCGGCCTAATCTGGCAAGTCTCCACCCCACCTAGTAGAAGCCCGAGCCCACCACGCAGCCCCAGGCCAGTGACCGGCCGTGGCCTGGACATCGGGCTGGGAACTGGAAGGACAGTGAGTCTAAGTGGCAACTTCAGCGTCTGTAAATGGAGCGCAGTTATCATCCTTCTTTGGGAAGTTGTGAGAATCCGAACTGTGAATGCCGCCTAAGACCTGCAATGAGCAAGTTGAGTTGGCCCCTATTGCCGTTACTGCTGTTGCTGTGTTAGCTCGAGCGCCGTTGTCTCCCGCGCCCTTTCTACCCGGCAGCCCACGGCCCGCGGCCGCTCCAGCCCGAAAGTGAAGGGCTCGCGGCCCCTGGGGCGGCGAGGGCGGGGCGGCCCCAGCGCGCATGCGCGCCCGCGGCGCCAGCTCCTCTTAAGAGCGCGGCGCGGCGGCGCGGCGGGCGAGTCGGGGGTCGGGCGCGCGGGTGGGTGGGCAGCTGCTGCGATCGGCTTGTTCCGCAGCCCCGCGGGCCAAAACTTCCGTGGGAGGCGTCCAGCGGTGCGCACCTACCCAGGGCGCAGCGGCGGGGGGGGAGGGGGAGCCAGACGGAGCGCGCCGAGGCCGGAGAGCAGAGGAGGGGAGCAGGGCGAGCCGCCTGCCTGGACCCGCGCCCAGCAGCAGCCGCGGCTGGCTCCCGGGACCCCGGCAGGGCGCGTCGGTTCTCGTCCGCGATCCGGACGCCCGCGTGCGCCGGGAGGATCGACCGTCCGGCCCGCGGAGCGGAACGTGGTGGCTGCACCCAGGGGGCGGCCCGGGCGGCGCGGCCGGAGCCATGCGGACCGAGTTCGGAGCGCAGGAGGCTGAGCGCCGCCGGCCGCTGCACTTGCTGCCCGGAGCTCTGTGCCTGCTGCCCGCCGCCTTGGCCTCTTCAAGCCGCCCGAGGGGGGAATAAAGCCAGGAGACGCGCCACGACTAGCGCGCAGGACCCCGAGGCTTAAACTGTGCGGCAGCGCCCTGGCTCCGGGTCCGAAGCGGCGCGCCCAGTGGTCCTCCGGCCCGAGCGAGCGTCCCCTCGGGGATGCACGGGGAGGGTCCTGTCGCGGGTGAAGCCTCCGGGGGCTGCGGAAAGGCAGCCCCGGGGGCCCTCTGAGTCGCACCCGGAGAGCTCCATCGGCGAGTGCCCACGAGTTACAGGCAGCTCCTGCTGGGGCCGGGCCGCCGGCCGAGGGAGGGCATGGCTTAGCTCCCGGACGTCGCGGCGGGGGGGGCGGGGGCCCGCGCGGAAGGCGCCGCGGAAGGGACACTCAGCGCAGAGGTCCCGGCCTCAGCACCGCCGGGACCGGGGCGCCGGGCCGCCACCTCCCGGAGTCGGCCCTGTGCCCTCTGGAGACGCGCCGCCCGCGCCCAGGGTGGTGCCATGTGGGGCGGACGCCGCCCGGCCGCCTCCTCCCGGGACGCCGCTTCGCTCCTGCGGCTGCTGCTGGCCGCGCTGCTGGCGGCGGGGGCGCGGGCCAGCGGCGAGTACTGCCACGGCTGGATGGACGCGCAGGGCGTCTGGCGCATCGGCTTCCAGTGCCCCGAGCGCTTCGACGGCGGCGACGCCACCATCTGCTGCGGCAGCTGCGCGCTGCGCTACTGCTGCTCCAGCGCCGAGGCGCGCCTGGACCAGGGCGGCTGCGACAACGACCGCCAGCAGGGCGCCGGCGAGCCCGGCCGCGCGGACAAAGACGGCCCCGACGGTTCGGCAGGTAGGCGGGCCGGGCGAGCAGAGAGGGGAGGAAAGGGCTCTGCCTCGCCGGCGGGACCCGGCAGCCTGGAGAGGGGGAGGGAATTCGGAGCCTGCCATTTCAGGAAAGGGGCTTGGAGCGGGAGGCGATGCCTGCGTCCCGGCGCAGCCTTTACCTTGTGTGGAACGGGACAGCGGTTCAGCGCCCTGGGCCTCAGTTTCCCCATCTGTCAGCTAAAGAGCGGCTTGGCTTGGGTTTTCCGGAAATAACCCTAACATCCAAAGCATGGCGGGCCGCAGCCAGCCCCACGTGCCTCCTGCCCAGGGGTCTCCGTGCCCCCTCCCGGGTCTCCTGTCTCTATGGGTCTAAGTCCGAGGACGGGGTCATGTTTCGGCGGCGCCCCCTAGCGAGAGGGCTGGCCGGGGAACCCGAGGGCTCCTCGGAGGGAAGGCCGCTCCTTGGGTCTTCCCGAGGGTGATGGGCTCTACCAGCCCCCGGGGGAGAGTCTATCCCTCCCTAAGATGCACCTCCCCCACCCTGGCCTCCTTACCACGTCGGACTCGGAAGGTGTGACATCAGAGCCGTGCCATCCCTGCTCTTTGTGCCCTTGATTCTTTAACTGTATTTTTTCAGATTGCCCAAGTTAGAGTTGGAGAAACAAATGCGTGAAAGCATTTGATAGGTTCTACTGCCTCCGCTTGTCACCAGTCTCCCAGACCCTTCTCTTGAGGGCCTATCCCATAATGTGTTTGGGAGGGAGGATGTGGTCCGAGTGGAGGTGGAAGGGCACACATGGCCCGGAGGGGCGTCTCCGCCCGTTATGAAAAGGAGAGGACTGTTATATTAATGCTGTCTCCCCCCCACCCCAGCCCAGGGTTCCAGCCGCCTGAGCCAGGGCCCCGCTGGTCCCTGTTCACAGAGCTGGCTGGGGCTGCTGAGAGGCAGCTCGTTTCAGTCCTTCCCTTTGCAGTCACGCATTTTATTAGCTACTCCTACTGGTCGGCTGCTGCCTTGACTCTGAAGAGGAGAAGGGAGGGGAATTCCAGAAGAGGAGTCGTCTTAGCGCAGCATAGCGGGGTGTGTGGCCTCCCGAATAAACCCGGGGGGACGAGCCATGGGCACACTGCTTGACTGCCTTCTCTGTGTGTGCCAAGATGGGTTTTTGCCGGCCTCCTAGAAGCTGGGATGACTGTGGACAAATCAGTAGGCAGCCGACTTCTCAAGACGCCGTGGTATGTGGGGATGCTTTCTAAATTCCACTTTTGAATCTTTTTTCCTAAAAATTCTGCACTCAAGAAGGACAGCGCATGTCTAATTAAGCAGAGCCGAGGGCTTCCAGGAACACTGCCTTCTCTGCCCTGAGTTATTTACTCTTCCAATTAAAATCCTGGAAAGAGAACAGTGATATCTCCCCCAAACTCATTATATGGACTTAGACTGCTTTGGGGGTGTTTTTTTTGTTTTTCTTTCTAACTGTTATTTGTTTATTTGATAACATATAAGGCTGGTATCTTTAATTTAGAAAATGAAGCCTTCAATCGTCAGCCTTTGGTT
This sequence comes from Globicephala melas, assembly GCF_963455315.2. Taxonomy (NCBI): domain Eukaryota; kingdom Metazoa; phylum Chordata; class Mammalia; order Artiodactyla; family Delphinidae; genus Globicephala; species Globicephala melas. The sequence continues at coordinate 3,875,234 of NC_083331.1, read as the reverse complement.
ACATACTTGATAAGGTATGTTTACTTACAAGGCCTCATTTCTCCATGGCTCCGTGTGGTACTATGTTCTAGAAACACTGACTGCAGGAATATCGGTTCTGTCCAAGGAGCGTGATTAGAACGGCTGCTGCCCTAGCGGACAGAGGGCGTTGCGTGTGTGTGACTTCAGGCGAGGGAGAGCTGAGCGTCTCCCTGGACCACGTGCTGGCACTGCCCTTTGCCAAGACCAGCGGGACCAATCCCTGTCCTCGCGTGGCGTCTAATCGAGTAGTCAAGGAGATGGGCAGGAACGCGTCGAAAGACATGGGTTCTTGGTCATCTAGGGTGGGATTCCACAGACCCCTCCCTCCTGATTCTCGGTCCCCATCAGCCAGTGTGTCCAGCTTCTGAAACTCGGTAGTGCTAGGCCCACGGCACCCCAAAGATCTTTTTAAGTAAAAGAATTGGAAACTGGAGTTCGCTACTGATTTTAGTAAAGTGTCTATTTTTATCTTGACAGTTTTCTTTTCTGGAATAAACCTCCCTCGTTAAGTAGGATGCCCGTTGCCTTTTGCTCTGCGGGCTTTTCCCTGTGGTTCTTCACACGGAATCCAGTGTCCTAACTCCAGACCTGACAGCTCCGCCCCAGCCACGTGGTCCTGCCTGGGGCCTCGGCTCACTGTGGGCTCTTTCTGGAACAGATGTCAAGCCTTGTCCTCCTGCTGCCTGGACAGCCTCCCCCCAGCCAGGCGCACATTCCAGGGACCAGCCTTCAGCTAAGTGTGTGTGGAGGGCTTTTTTTTTTTTTTTTTTTTTTAAACCCGTCTTTGACCTCTGTATCTTAACAGACTCTTTTCGGAAATGGCTGTGACTAGGGTCTGCCCGAAATTTTTGATTTATCTGCCTATGAAACAAGAACCTGCGAAAAAAAGTTCAAAGAGGTTTACGAGAAATGTAAATAATTTTCTGGGGGGAGAAAAGACTTTGAAGTAATTTCAACTCGTTTCTGTGCAGACCCTACAAACTGTTAGGGTAGACTGAAATGTGGGCAGTTCCGTTACTCTAGGGATTTTAGAAGAGTCTTAAACCGGTAAACTCATATTTTTGCTAAATTGGGTATTTGCCTCCATGAGCGTTGCAGTTGGTGAGTCTAGCTGTCAGTGTTAACAGCTTTGCTTTGGGGGCTGATCCCCGCTGCCTGCCTGCAGTAGGCAGGCCCTACTGCGCCCTCCTCCCCATCCCTAAGCACTTGATAAAGGACGGTGCTTCCTGTGTGCGGCCGATAAGCGCACACACCGGGCCTGGCCCAGGTTCCTGGCTTCTGGGTACCAGCGTTGTTCATTTATCCATCTCCGCTGCCCATCCCTGATTTTTACTGCATCCTTACAGGAAGTCATCACAGTATGTCTCTCTCCTTTTCTTCAGTCCCCATCTATGTGCCCTTCCTTATCGTCGGGTCGGTGTTTGTCGCCTTCATCATCTTGGGGTCCCTGGTGGCCGCCTGCTGCTGCAGATGCCTGCGGCCCAAGCAGGAGCCCCAGCAGAGCCGGGCCCCGGGGGGGCCCCGCATGGTGGAGACCATCCCCATGATCCCCAGCGCCAGCACCTCCCGAGGTTCCTCTTCCCGCCAGTCCAGCACGGCCGCCAGCTCCAGCTCCAGCGCCAACTCGGGGGCCCGGGGGCCCCCGACCAGGTCGCAGACCAACTGTTGTTTGCCCGAAGGCACCATGAACAATGTATACGTCAACATGCCCACAAACTTCTCCGTGCTCAACTGTCAGCAGGCCACCCAGATTGTGCCCCACCAGGGGCAGTACCTGCATCCCCCCTTCGTGGGGTACACGGTGCAGCACGACTCGGTGCCTATGACCCCGGTGCCGCCGTTCCTGGACGGGCTGCAGACGGGCTACAGGCAGATACAGGCCCCCTTCCCTCACACTAACAGCGAACAGAAGATGTACCCAGCCGTGACTGTGTAACGCAAGGTGAGGCCGGGGTCCGGTACCAGACAGAGGAAGGCAGAAGCCGTGGGCTTGGGAAGGATTCTCAACGTGGAAGTCCCAGCGTATCGCTGGTGTTTGTGGCACAATTCTGTTGGATGGCTTGCTTTGCCCCCAAACTGTATGAAAACATCTTTCTCCAAATGAGCGTTTCTGGACATGTTTCATCCCAGTGCATGATTGATTTATGATGGAGAAGAGCATCCCCTGGAGATGGCTGTGTGGTCGCCAGTGGTTGTGTGACACATGTGCGCCCTTAAGTGCCCTTGAGGTGTGGCTGTCAGAAGAATTTTGTAAACTGATTGTTTTTATTATTTCGTTACTGTTACTTCTTTTTTATTTTTTATTGTATTGGTACAAGATCAGAATAGTTGTTCCTTCCCTTTTACCTGGGCCAGTTTCTAATAAGTATCCAAAATTTTAGGGGGGATGCGAAGAGCACAATTCTTATAAAAGGAAACCAATCTGGACTCTGAGGTTAGTCCTTGATCTCAGTATTTCCCAGACACACCTTAATTCATTGTAAAAAGATATATATATATTGTTTATTTTTGTGCTTTTTTGGGGACTATTTTGTGCTTTTTTACCTTGTGTAGAGATCTTATTACAAAGTGATTTCCTACATTAAAAAGAGGCTGAAAGAAATTGTATAGTTACTTAACTGATGACATTTCAGAACTCTGGGATTATTTTAATCTTGAAGTAGAGTGATGGTGTAGTAATAAAACCATTCAGCCCCTTCTCGATTGTATCTTTTAAATTTCTGACTTTACATTGACATCTGAGAAGAGTAATAAAGTGTTTTCATATTGAAATCATAAACTATCACCTGCCCCTTCTCCAGATGACTCTTCATTTTGCTGTGTGGTGTGGTTTGGCGTTTCACTCTGGTGTTCAGACCTCCGTGTCCATATAGTACTGAGTGCCGGTAATTACTGTTGTTATAAATGAACGTCAGCCTTTCTGCCTAGATCTGATAAAACATTTTCTTGTCTTCCCTAGAAAAGCTCAAAGAAACGCTTGCAGAGAGAGAGAGACTTAATATCGCTCCTCAGCCCAAACCTGAGACTTGGGATGAAATTTAAACCGCAGATTCGATTTACTTCGCAAATCATAGGCTTTTTATACTGTCGTTATCAAAATGTCTTGTTTTTCAGGCAAGAGAGACTATCAAGTTGAGAAGAGCTTTTCAAAGAGATATTGCCTTTCTTCCCCACAAAGTTAGTTCTTGTTTTCCTCTCTCTTTTAGTCCTCAACAAGCACTGTATTCATTACCAGTCTTCTGAATTATGAAATTCAAGTGAATTTATTTGTGTATTGTTCCCTTACAAGAAGTAAGTTGAAGTTAATTTCCAACTGCTAGCAAAACGAAGATTTGTAATTAAACGGTTGTAAGGTATGGTCTTCTACACATATTTATATCTGTATCTATGGCCATCTGTCTATGGTCTGTCTACCTTTTCTATCACCTGTCTGTATCTCTGTCTATCTCATGACTGAAAAACGTAAAACCATTGTTGGCAATTGGTATCAACAAAGATACCCCGTCAAATCTTTTAATAGCCAAAGGCAGGGGAAAATCATCTTACTTATTAATAAATGTTTTATGGCATGAATTCCTAGAGGAGTTGGGTTTTTTCATTTTCATTCTACTTGGTAATTTTTCAGATGGTCTGTTAAACCTGTTAATAGGGGGAAATTGCTAAAAGTCATAAACATTGCCTTCTAGAACCAAGAGCCTACCTTTAAAAGTGATTGATATCTGTGAAGTCGATAGTATGTTCTGAGTCAGTGGGTATTTTATGTGCTCTATGGGAAACGCTGACAGCGCAAAACAAACAGTTCTTTTGGGGTCATTATATTAGCAGGCTAACGTGTGTTCTGTACATTATCTTTGATGGAGGAGTCCAGCTTATCTAAGGAAGTAAAGTGCTTAGGAATTTGGAGGTGAAAGGGGCCTTAGAGATCACCCAACCTGGGATTGGCAAACTTTTTTTTTCAGTGAAGAGCCGGAGGGTAAATATTTTAGCCTTTGCACGTTGTGTCTGAAACGACTCAGCTCTGCCGCTACAGCACAGAAGCGGCCACAGAAGGTACATAAATGAGCCTGGCTGCGTTCCAATAAAACCTGATGGATGGACACTGAAATTTGAATTTCATATAATTTTCACATGTCACAAAATATTCTACTTTTGATTTTTTTTTTCCCCAGCTATTTCAAAATGTAAAAACCATTCTAAGCTCTAGGGCTGTGCAAACCCAGTGTGCCAGATTTGGCCATCAGGCCATGGTTCACCAGTCCCCAATCTAGTCCACTCTTTCCTAGTGCTAGAGTCTCCCCTGCGACGTTCTCAGCAGCCCTTTCTAAACACAGGGATGGAGAGTGCTCGCTTCTCCTTACGAGACTGTCTAAGTGTAACTTCGTTTCAATATCGTGATTCAAGCAAAAGTGCACTTTAATAAAAGAAATGAGTTTTTCACTTAGTGAATGCTACTTGGTCTTTCCAAAACATGTAACATCCCTAGAAGCAACCTCAGATCTCTTCAGTTTTCATCAGAACTGGAGACGTTTAGGTGACAAAGTAAGAACGTTCAAATATGTGGTTTCGGTATACCTTCCTTACTGTCAGGAAATCAGAGCCTGTAAGGTGTAACATGCACCCCGTAGAAACATTGTAAACTGTTGGAAAAACGAAAGGAGCACGTGGAGATAGAAGGTGGTTTGCTGTTGCACGTCTTCTGTATGGAAGCCTTCAGTGTCGGTTGGTTCATGATGGTTCGGGGTGCGGGGGCATTTTGTATCCCTTGTGTAGGAAAGTCAGACCCTTTGATTGCAAGGAAGAATGAACCAGTTCTTTGTGTCCACCTAAGAGCCCGGAAACTCGGCATCTCCTATCACTTCTGCTGCCGCTGGGAAAGTTAAAATTTAACAAGAATATCAACATCCGAAGTGGCGAGAAGACCATTAAGACAAATAAATGCATTTTCCCGGCGTGTTTACTCTGCGATGCTCAGCTTCAAGCCAGCCTTCCTCTTCCGATTAGCCTCCTGGAGGAGAGACCGAGGACATAGTCCATCTATTAAATTTACCTTGAGCTCGTTTTTTTTCAAGATGGCACTGTTTTATTCCATGAATTCTGTGACTTGGATTTTCTCCGTGTTTTGTCACAAGTTAGGATTTAAGTTTCCTCCAGAAGCATTTCCTGAGGAACCCACGAAGGTGAGAACGGGGTTGGCGAGGCAGATCGGGCAGATGTTCACGAAGGGACTGGACGCGGGGAGAAAAGTTTAAATGGCGCTACAGTTGGGGGTCAGAAGGTTTGAACACCCCGCTCTCTCCTTGGGTGGCCCCTACCTAGGAACAGCGATCACACTTCGTCCCCCCTTTTTCTCTCCCAGGCTTTTTCGGTGTTCCTTGCAGATTCGCAGCAGTCTTTTGCTTGCATAACGTCTTCCCAGCCCACACTCCCTCAGCTGTTCATGAACGTGGTGTAAGCTAACGCACGGCTGCTTGCTTTTAGTTGCGTGACCTTCCTAAGCGCCTAAAAGGAACACGTTTGGTTCTCTTTAATGGACTTTTAACATTGTGACTTCCCAGGAACTTAGCCTGGCCCTCCTCTAGCCTGTCAGAACTGCGGCACTAACGGGAGTCCTGGGTGTTTGATCCCACTGTCCATCTACTCCCAGCCTGTGCCTGGGGTCAGGGGGGCAGACCTGGGAAGAGGGGTTTTGCAGACCCAGAAGCCAGACCGACCCTGTCAGTCATCAGGACAGAAAGCAAGCATCCCGGGCACCTGCCCGCCCTGCTGGACTTGCTGAGTTGCTGCCCGGTGAACCAGGTGTCTCCTGCAGATGCACAGCAGTCTTTTGCTTACATAACATTTTTGTTTTGAACTTTTTCTTTTATATTGGAGTATGGTTGATTAACAATGTTGTGATACTTTCAGGTGTACAGCAGAGTGATTTAGTTATACGTATACATGTATCCTTTTTCATTTAGGTTGTTACGTAATATTCAGCAGAGCTCCCTGTGCTCTGCAGTAGGTCCCTGTAGAACCATCTCCACTTTAAATGTAGCAGCGTGTACCTGTCAATCCCAAACTCCCTAACTGTCCTCACCTCTGCCGCCAACACCCGTAACCTTAAGTTCCTTCTCTAAGTCTGGAAGTCTGTATACCACCCTGAACGCGCCCGATCTCATCTGATCTCGAGAGCTAAGCAAGGTTGGGCCTGATTAGCGCTTGGATAGGAGCTTTTAAAATGTGATCACTTCCCTGTTTTGCTTATGTCCTCTGCCCCTTGAACAGGAGCAGAATCACAGCGCCCGAGGAAGCTGCATCATCTTGAGTGGAGGAATCTTCCAGACCCAGAGCGGGTGGCAGCAGGAGCTTTAACAACCCAGGGAAGGGTGCGGACGCCCTGGGACCTGCCTGCCCAGAGAAGGGCCTGGGAGCCCGGAAGTGGGTCGGAACCTGGCCGCTGGGGAGGGCACGCCCTTTGGGCTCCACTTTCAGAGCCCTTGCATTTTTAGAGGAGCAGCCTGAATGCTGCAAGGAGGGAATGGATCGCGCATGCGAGTGAGAACCCCACTCATCATCAACCTTAATCCTCCTTTTCTTCCCGTTCTCAGATGGTAGAGCCCAGAGGACAGCTCCATCCTTCGCCTTCTCTCTTTTTTAAGAGCCAGAGAGGAGCTATTTTCATCAGCCCGTTCATTCCAAAATACTTACATAGAAAATTTCTTTGACTTCTGAAATTTTTTTCTTAATTCAAAACTCGGATGTTATTGTGATTCCAGGGCCTTGAAGGGGGTAAGTGAAAGACGACAGAGTTAACGCCCTTTCCTGCAAGTCATGGCAATACACTGGGCAAATACGTGTCCTGCAGTGGTCTGCATTGGCTTCCCTTTATCCTCTGTTCCTCTGGGTAGAATCATTTATCAGTGAAAAACGGAAAAATAAAACCCTAGAAAAACAGTCCCTGCTGTCTAAAATGTTAGGTATTTTTGAATCTTAACTATAACCCACAGCACCACGACAGAATCACTTTGAGATAAAATTCCAAAGTCTTATGTAAGGCGTTGGCTGTGATGGTCATTTCACTTTTCACAGTTGAATGTCTTCAACACTTATACCCCAGAATTGAAGGACATAGATTCAAATCAAGAACAAAAAATACAGAATTCGTGTTTAAAAAAAACCAAACTTTTAAACGAGAGAGGAAAAAAAGGGGTAAAAACTTTATGATGGCAGCCTTCAGATTGATTTTAAGCATAAAACCGGCATCTTAATTTCAACCATCTTGAAGTGCAGGTCTTTCCATTTAGAAAAATCATGGGTTACACAAGACATTATTTACTCAGTAGACATAACAGCCATAGAAGACTGATCGCCATCTGTAACATGTATATAAGACTGCCACATGTGTGTACACATATGTGTCCAGAAGGCGCCCAGGGAAATTTGAAACAGGAATGATTATTACATGAGGCTATCTCATCCATGACTCCGCTCTCGGCCCTTGACTGGTATTTTGAAACTGGAGTTTGTTTGCAGTGCTCAGCTTTCCCTGTCGCAGATGTAACTGGTTCTGTCTAACCCTGCTGGAGATGGATGGACCCAAGTTCGAACCCATCGCTACCACCGGTGGTGTGGCCTTGGAGGAGGGCTCTCCAGGCTCGGAACCTCGGTGTGAATTCTGTAAAAGGGGATTAACACCCACCTCCTAGGGTTGGTGTGGGGACATAGGAAGTAGCATCGCACAGAGCTGGTGGCATCCAATAGGTTTTTATGATACACATATAACGTCAGATATTTTTAACCTCAATATAGAGAAATATATAATTTATATTGACAAAATATGTCAAATATATATGTGTATATATACATAGCTCCTTATAAGAGAACTAGCTTAGGAGAGTTCCCTTATTTTTGTTTCAACAACTAATGAATTTTACCTAGGTTAGTCTACATTTCTTGTGTCTTGGGGTCGCCCAGCAGACTTGTACGGAACTGGCTTTCTCCGACCCTGGAGACGGTCCCACTCTTTGTGCCCTGAGAGCCTCCCTTATTTCTGTGCCACTGTTGCTTTGTGAAATCCCAGGCGCTCTCTCCTCCCGTGTCTCTACTAGGCTTGGCGGTTCCTACCAGGCTTTCCTACTCTGCCACTTGCTATCGCTTTGAAGCAGTCAGGCTTCAGTCCGGAAGCTGGACTGAAACATTTTATTTTTAATTTTTTACTGAATTGTACCCTCCACACTGCAGAGCGCATGCATCTTAAACGTACCTCACAGTGAACCATCCCCCAGATCAAGAGAGAGAAAAAATCCACTTGATAGCGCCCTTGGAAGAAGAGTGCTCTGTCACCATAGAGTAGCTTTGCCTCGTGTGGAACTTTGTATGAATGGAATCACAGAGTATGTACCCTTTTGTGTCTCAATGTTATGACCAGTGTTGAATGGGGCTGTATTTTTCTTTTTCACTGCTGTGTAGTACTCAACCCTAGGAATGTACTGTAATTTTTTATTGACTCTACTATTGATGGACACTCGGGTTATTTTCAGTTTGCAGGTGTTAGAAATATGCAGTTAGGGACATTTTTAAACATGCCTTTTGGGAAACATAAGCACTCAGTTCCCTTGGGTGGGATTCCAGGAGTAGAATTGCCATGTCGTAAGATACATTTGTACATTTGCCTTAGTAGATATGGCCATTGTCACACCAGTTATTTTTAACAGAGGGAATTTGTGTGAATATTGGTTAAACAGGTGCGAGAGGCCTGGAACCGCAAAAGGGGACGCTGAGGTGACAGAGAGAGAGAGAGTGTCATTACCTGCCCGAAGCAGTTACTACCCCAGGGCCAAACCGCAGGGAAGAAGTTGGGGTGTTGGAATCTAGAAGCTTGAAGACCTGTCATGCTCAGAGAGGGGGCACCTGTGGACTGGTGCCTGGGGGGACACAAGGAGGCTGGTTCTAGGAATGCCCCCCAAACCTGGAGCTGGGTGCCAGCTGCTGCCAGGTGACGGCCGGGATGGTGGGCACTGACCGCAGCTGCCAGCCTGGCCTCGCCCCCTGCTCCCGGCCTTTCGGGTTCCCTCCAGTGCCCCCTATTGGCAGGGCCCAGTGTTGGCCCGAAAGCCCAGGGGAGGGGCTGTGCAGGCCCCCAGGCTCACGTGGCTGAGTTGGGAGGGAGGGGCCGGGGGCCAGGAACCGGCATCTCTGCCGCGGAGACGCTGCTTCGCGGCTCCAATGGCTGTTGAGATCTTCGTCACCTTTCTGACGTGTGTGTTGCAAACGTGTCAATCTACTCGCTACGGTCGTGTGTGTCGCCGGTGATTGAACTTAAAGCAGCACGTCCGTCCCATCCTAATGCGGAAATGAGACTAAAGGCTCCGTCGGAGGCGAGTTCGGGGGCCTCCCCTGGCCGGGCCGGGGGGCGGGTGGTCTTCGCAGGCATCCCTTTCGGAACAGCTCTCGCACACTCCTTGGAAGGAAGAGCACTTCGGAGGCGGTGACAGTGGCATTCAGAGCCCTCTCCCGCCCCGGGCCAGTGCGTGACGACCCCGGGGGCCCCTCTGAGCTCCAGCTGCTTAATGTGGGACACGGCTCACCTCTCCCCACGGGGCAGCCGTGCCTGCACCCAGCTTCCTAACGCGAGTGGCTCCGGGGACTGCTTCACAGGGACTCTGATTGATGTAGGTGGCGGGGATTCGGGTTACGTTTGAAACCGTCTTCAAGACCGCACCTGGCCGCGTTCTGCTGGGTTCCTTTGCTCCTCTGCTCTCGTCTTTTCCCATATTCCTTAGACATCGGGCCGCGGGGCCGGAAGGGCTGGAGGGCGGGGCGGGGACAGGGCTGTCCTCTGCCCCTCTTTCCCACGCTCGGTGTGAACCTCTTTGTTCTCCGTCCCCATAGCACTGGCTTGTACCCTTGTGTCATGCTGCCTGGGACCACATTTAGTGTGTGCGTGTCCCCTGGGGTGGTGAGTTCCTTGAGGAGAGAAATCAAGACCTCATCAATGAACAGCACCTCAGCACCTAGTACAGGGCCCGCATACACTACACACGCCGTTATTAATTGCAGAGGTAGAAAGAAAGAAGTGGACATAAAGATTTCATGTACTTCAAAAGGAATTTAATAGGAGGTATCTTTAGGCCAAGGCAATACCATTTATAAACTTGTAAACTTGTATACACACACATATATATTTACAGACACTTACGTATATGTATATACATTGTCTGATACAAGGAGGCGTTACGTGGACTCGCACACAGATTTTCCTTTGATCACAAAAATGTTCAAATAGCTGCTCAGTTAACAATGCCTGAGATAGAACAGGAACTTTCGTCCTATCTGCTTTATTCTTGGACCCTTCTTATGGAGACCTTGGCGAGAAGGTTATCTCTTGCTCTGTCTAGATTTTAGTCACGGGTTGACTCCAAATATTTGGTCCAACACAACCAAGTGAGGCTGGCTGAAGTTTGCGATTGCCAGAGCCATCTCAAGACAGTTTCTCCTAATTATAAACTGGAAGGCTGTGATCGGGGATGGAATTTTCCTCGCTTTTATGATTAGTGAGAGTTTTCATTTTTCTTCTTTTTTTAACCAGTACAGTATTTCTCTATTAGTTTTAGTGTTAAGAAGTTTTATATCTAATGAAAGGTGTATTGGAACAAAAACACCCCTCGTTGAATGTCTGAGGATCAATACTCATTCAGCCATCATTTATCGAGATGTACCGAAACCTCATCTGACTCGGCACCTTGTCTTTTTCACAGTGGGGTTGTAAGAAAAAACCGTGCTTGACAAACGGTATTTGAACCCACATACACTCGCTACTATACCCGGAAGTGGGGTCCGGCTGCTCGCCGCTCAAAAGCCCATAAAGAGGCCAGCCTGGTGGAAAGGAAAGATTGCTTTATTTTGGAGGCCGGCAACCGGGGTGGAGTGGGGGAGGATGAACTCCTGTCCAAAGGCCGACTCCCCCCACCGACAACCAGCGGACAAGGGCTTTTATAGACGGAGGGAGGGGCTACCTGCAGAAAACAGCACAGTCGGATCTGACAGTCATCTTGAAATTGGTCACTGGTGGTCTGATCAGCGTCATCTTGATTGTTTTAAGTACAGTTCGTCTGCAGTTCCAGGGTCGGTTTGTGCCCATTTCCTTGAAGCCAGTTCTTGGAATTGTGGCAGCTTCTGTCATGGCTACCATCTGGTCATCATGTAGTTAACTTCTTCCATCTGGTGAGGGTTTCAGCATCTATAAGACAGCTCACAGGATATGGCTCAGAATATTATCTGTAGCCCTTTAAGGAGGAACTAAAGGTCCCTTGACTTTGCTTACTGCCTAAACTATTATTATTTTGTCCTATTTGACTACTTTCCTTTGTTTCTGCATTTTCTCACTTCTCTGATTAAACTTATTCTTTGGCTGAAGTTTTTCCACAGACAAAAAAAAGGCTGAGGACGGGGGGGGGGGGCATAGATCATAGGGTCCTGCCCCGTTTCACTTCGATTAGCAGAAGATGAATTGGCCGTGATGGAAACTCATGACTACGACTCCCCTTGGAGTGCACTGCATATGGCTGGCGTACAGTGCCACGTTGGTGGCCTTGTGTGGGATACAGAGCACTTGGTTCCTGAAGGGCACGCACATCTCTTCACGTGCGCGCTACACGTGTTCCTGCGTTAGCCGCCCACAGTCCCGTAATGACTTTAGGAGGGTGAGAGGTCTGTGATTGCATCTTACTAACTGGGAAGCAGCTGCAAAACCTTAGTCTTAATGCAGCGTTTACTGTCATTGATCAGGCATCGGTGAAACAATTTCATGGTTTGTAAGATGTTCTCACATCCATTACTTCATCCTGGAGGAGATCATCTCCTTTCCCTGGAAAGTCTCCTGAATCCCCAGAGAAGCATCTTGTGTCCACAGTACTTCAGTACCTTGTACACACTTCACTTCCACCTTGTGCTGGAGTAAAAATGGACACAAATTCTCCGAAACGCCTTCTTCCATGGAGAAGCGGGGTGGGGGTGGGGGTGGGGGTGTCAGTCCCCTCCCCTGGTATCTGGGTGGGCTTTGTGGCTTCTGCATCGACAGCATTTTGGGAAGTGATGCCGTGCCCGTCTCCAGACCCGGGCCTTAGCGCAGCTTCTACTTCTTGTCTCTTGGACGCCTGAGCTGCCGCAGATGACCTTTGGCTATGATGAGAGAGAAACCGCGGGTAACCGTTAGTTAGATGCATTTCACCTGTAACCTGCCTTCACCAATCAAGGTCGTTTGAATTGTAACGAAGGACCGGCGTGTCTTCCATGCGGCACGGAGCCTAAACAAGATGTTTTCTAGGATCTTGGAGTCAGCTGTGTCTAATTCACGTGGAGCCTGTTAAGACTGGGTAGGACCGCCGACCCTCCAAGGGGGCGTGCGTGAGGGTTACAGGCTCCGAGGCTGTTGGAAGTGAGAGGGCCCAAAGCCCCGCCCTGAGCTCGTGCCCCGGGCCTCCGGCTTGGCGTGCCGAGGCCCGCAGTCTAGTTACGCCTGCGCAGAACGCGACGACGCACCTTCTCCCAATCCTCTTTCCCCGCCCCCACGCCCCCCGCGCCTGCGTCTTCGTCCCTCATCCCTTAAGTACCCTCGCCCCTCGCCTTCCCGTGAGCGGGTCTGCGGCTTGTGCCGCGGTTTCTGCATTTGGCTGGCTTGCGGGTAAACCGTGTCTTTGCTGCTAGACGTTGGCGTCCCACGTGTTGTGGCTCCTGACGCGGCGGGCAAATGGACCTGGTTCAGTGACAAGGTGAGACCACGCGGAGAAGCCACCAAGGAAGCCCAGAGACAGGGTGAAGAGATGGAGGCGCCGGCCGGCCGCCATTGAAGTCGTCCCAGCTGAGGGCCCAGCGTCGCGGAGCAGAGGTGGGTCATTCCCGCTGAGCTTTGCCCAAACGACAGATTTAAGCGCAAAAGAAATGATTGTTGTTTTTCTTCTTCTTTCTTCTAAAATTGTGGTAAAATATACATACAGTTTGCCATTCTAACTCATTTTAAGTGTACAGTTCGGTGGCATTACGTACATTCACATTGTTTTAAACCTTCACCACCATCTATCTCTGGAAGTTTTTCATCTTCCCAAACTCACACTCTGTACCCTTAATACTCCCTGTACCCCTTTCACCCCGACCCTGACGACCACCATTCCACGTTTTTGGGGGAAGATTTTATTTCATAATTTTTTATCGAAGAATAGTTGATTGACTAATATTGATTACAATATTAGTTTCTGGTGACTCAGTATTTTTAGATTGTATTTCATTTAAAGTTATTACAGGGCTTCCCTGGTGGCGCAGTGGTTGAGAGTCCGCCTGCCGATGCAGGGGACACGGGTTCGTGCCCCGGTCTGGGAGGATCCCGCGTGCCGCGGAGCGGCTGGGCCCGTGAGCCATGGCCGCTGGGCCTGCGCGTCCGGAGCCTGTGCTCCGCAACGGGAGAGGCCACAACAGTGAGAGGCCCGCGTACCGCAAAAAACAAAAACCAAAAAGTTATTACAAGATAATGGTTATAATTCCCTGTGCTATAAAATATATTCTTGTTGCTTATCTAGCTTATACATGGTAGTCTGTAAATATCTTTTACTCCCCTCCCCCTGTTGTGCCCCTCCCCCCTCCCCACTGGGAACCACTGGTTCTCTCTGAGTCTGTTTCTGTTTCGCATATACATTCACTTGTATTATTTTTCAGATTCCACATGTGATACCATACAGTATTTGTGTTTTTCTGACTTATTTCGCTAAGCATAATATTCTCTAGGTACATCTACATTGCTGCAAATGGCAATATTTCATTCTTTTTTATGGCTGAGTAATATTCCATTTGTGTGTGTGTGCGTGTGTGTGTGTGTGCCCGCGGGTGAATGGCACATGTTAATCCAGTCTTCTGTTGATGGGCACTTGGGTTGTTTTCATGTCTTGGCCACTGTATATAGTGCTGCCATGAACACTGAGGGGCATGTATCTTTTCAAATTAGTGTTTTCATTTTTTTCCCCAAATATATACCCAGGAGTGGAATTGCTGGATCACATGGTAACTCTGTTTTTAGTTTTTCGAGGAACCTCCATACTGTTTGCCACAGTGGCTAGGCCAATTTACATCTCCACCAACAGTGTAGGAGGGTTCCCTTTTTTCATATCCTCTGCAGCGTTTGTTATTTGTAGACTTTTTGATGATCGCCATTCTGACTGATGTGAGGTGATATCTCGTTGTTGTTTTGACTTGCATTTCTCTAATAATTAGCGACGTTGAGCATCTTTTCATGTGTCTGTGGGTCATCTGTATGTCTTCTTTGGAAAAATGTCTATTTAGGTCTTCCACCCGATTTTTTTTATCAGTTTTTTTTTGATATTGAGTTGTATGAGCTGTTTGTATATTTTGAATATTAACCCCTTATCAGTCGTATTATGTACAGTATTTTCTCCCATTCTGTAGATTGTCTTTTCATTTTGTGCCTGGTTTCCTTTACTGTGCAAAATCTTTAATTAGGTCCTATTTGTTTATTTTTGCTTTTGTTTCCTTTGCCTTAGGTGTATTTTGATACACCCTTCTTTCTGTGTGAATTTGCCTATTCTAGGTACACCATATAAAGTCATTACAATGTTTGTCCTTTTGCATCTAGCTTATTTCTTAGTGTAATGTCTTTGAGGCTTATCCATGTTGTAGCATGTGTCAAAATTTCCTCTCCTTTTAAGGATAACTAATTACGTTGTATGGGTAGCTGATTTTGTTTATCCATTAATCCGTTGCTGGACATTTGTGTTGTTTCCACCTTTTGGCTATTGTGAATGATGCTGTGAACCTGGGTGTGAAAATATCGGCTTGAGTCCCAGCTTTCAGTGCTTTGGGATATATTCCCAGAAGTGAAATTCCTGGGTCGTACTGTAAGTCTGTTTAAATTTTGAGAAACCTGTTGTTATTTTGAGCCACCGAGTTCTGAAGTGGTTTGTTCCCTAACAGATAACCAAAACGCTCCTCGACTGCGTTCTGTTTACTGACACGTCTGTCCCCTCCACTGGGCTGCGCTTTTTGGATGCTTTGTCTGTTAGCATCATTAGCTCATAGCGGGTGTGGAACATGCTTCTGGACTGAGTGAGTGGAGAGTCTCACAACCAGATGTGATTTTAAGAATATTTATCAGTCTGATGGGCAGTAGTATGGACTTGTCATAAAGGACAAGTGCCTTGTAGGGTCAGGAACGCCCCACCCCCGGTGGGTATTACCTGTTAGTTGCTGGATGGTGGCAAGGTCCAGAGGTGGTGATGGTGTGGTACCCATCACGCTTTACCAACAGGGGACGTGCCTAGTTATCAACTGGTGTGGAAGTGTCTCGGCATCTCTACGGGCAGTCGAGTCGTCGCAGTGCCGGTGTAGCCCGCAGCGCTGTTCACCATTGCCGGTGGGTCAGCAGGGAGCGTGGTCCCCATCCTGCTGGCAAGGAACTTGCGGTGCAGGGGGGGGTTAAGTGACTTGCGTGAGGTCACAGAGGCGGTAACTGGCCAGGCTTCTGGGGTCGGGGGAGTTCACGGTAGCCTTGGAGGGATGGGGCTCGGGTCTGTAATCCATCTCACTGCAGGGCGTGCGGGCCTCGGGGCCCGGGGCTGTGGGTACGGGCTGCGAGCACTGCTGTCTGGGACGTGCCCCAGGGGTGGCTACGGGAACCGGCCCCTGAGGACCGGAGGCTCGTAGGCCTGGGGGTTGGGGGGAGGGGAAGGGCGCACAGGAAAGCCGCCTGGGCCTCGGGCCTGGGCGGTCAGAGGTCTGGATGGGGTGTTGATTCCCTGGCGAACAGAGGGACGGCCATCGGGTGGGGAAGGGACACTCTTGTCCCCTCTCTGGTCACTTGTTTGTATGGCCGATGGGGACGTCCAGTTACAGAAGGTTTCAGAGGTTGTCTGACAAGAGGAGGACAGTAGCGTTGGCTGAGCGAGACTAAACCATGTGCGGGGCGTTGGGACCTGGCCCAGGCGTGGTCGGCCACCCTCGGCTGGGACTGAGCACTGCGCTCCCCGTGGGATGTGTTTGGAGGTGGGCCGTGGGAGGTGATGGGGTCCTGAAGCCCTCGTGGCGGCGTTAGACCTTTTATCGGAGGGACCCTAGAGCTCCGCAGGCGCCGGTGCCCCGGAGGACGCCGCGACCTGACCAGACCCTCACCTGCATCTCAGCCAGCACAGCATGGGAAAGGAAATGGGGCTGTTACAAGCCCGCGGAGCTGGGTGGTCTTGTCGGGGCAGCGTCTGTGCCGCGGGCCAAGGTGTCGGGTTCTACGTCCCTCGCCCCAGGTCTGTCACTCCCCCGGAAGATGAGCTCCGAGAGGAGAGGTGGGGACCTGGTCTGGGTCGCCAGCTTCTCTCTGGGGTCGGGAAGACGGCTCCTGTTCCCAGGAGCAGCGAGGCAGGGTGCGTGATGGCCCCGGAGGCCGAAGCCCCTGGACGGCCGGGCGCGAGGTCATTAGCGGGCCTTGCTGCCCACGTGGACCGCGGGGTCCCGGATCTCCCCCTGTGCTGCCGGCCGGGGCCGCTCCCCGCGCGCCGGCGCCTCCGCAGCCTCCTTCGAGAGGCCCTGGCTTCTCAACCAGCTGTCTGGGCCAGCTGGGACCGCCGGGGCCCGGAGCCGTGTCCCCTGCGCACGCAGTTGCCAGAAGCGGGGCTCCCGCGTCTCCAGAAGCGTCCAGTGGGTTCAGCCCTCGCGTGCCGTCCTGGCGCTGTCGGAGCTGCTTTGCCAGATTCTCGAGGTTAAGAGGTTTTGTTCTTTTGTGTTCGTGGACTACGTGTCACCTTCATTGCCTCCCTCAGAATCAGGCTGTGCGCGCGCTGTGTCCCCGCGATTCCAGAAGCGTCCAGTGCGCCTGTCCCGGGGACCCCTCACGCGCGGGGCAGGTAGTGGTGATGGGGCCACAGCGAGCCCACTGGGGCTGGTCACCAAATACCTTGGAAAGCGGGATTCCAATAAAACGTTTTACAGCTAAAGTATTAAATAAATTTGCTTGGAGGTGTTTTCTTTTACTGATGCAGGAGGGTCTCCCGCGCCCGCCCCCCACCCAGTTTTAAATGGAATGTTGAAACAAATTCAAGGGCTTTTCCTGCAGCCGCCTTTGCAAGTCATTTGCCTGCAGTGGCTTCTCTTAAGAACACTGGGAAGGGAAAAAAGTGACTGTTTGCAGCTGAAGGGCTGGTCAGTTTCGGCTCATACCAGCCATTGGTACCCTCTGTTCAGGGCCATTTGGGAAGTGGCGGGACAATCACCTGTCCCCTGGCCGTGGGCAAGATGTCAGGTCAGCAGAAGGGTTTTATATTAAATGAAATGTAATATATGCACAGTTGTTTTGCTGGAAGAGAATCAGGAGGCGCTTCTCAGCAATTAATTGTATTTCAAGTCAAAACATGTTCTTCAGGGGAGAGATTACAGGTAGCATTAAACTGCGTAAACAACTCTTAACAGCAATCCTGTAGAAACTGGGACGGACCAGTTCCGGGCTCCGGCCAAGGCTGTGGCTCTCAGGACAGCCCTGCACCCTTTCAGCATCCATCAGTCTGCAGTCTGAGGTCAAGGATCGTTAACTGCCAAGAGAGACAGCAGCTGAAGACGGTGCTCTGAGGCCAAGCCTCAGGAATTTCAAGTCCTTCTATTTATGTGCGTGGCCTGCCTTACATAAGCGAGAGCTCAGTGTTTAGGAGCTGGACTGTGTATTTGGTGCTTCTGGCTTCGGTAGGTGGAGGGCTTTTCTTCTCTCCTCCTCTGGGAAAAGATAAAGTCCCCGACCTCCACCTATATAGTCCCAGGCACATCAACTGCTTGGCTTTTCAACAATTGCTGGAAAATTCTCTTGAGAGAGTCCTACGTGGAAAAGAATGTAGGCAGAAGATACTAGAGGCTGGAGCAGGCTCCTGCCATGTGCCGTGTTCCTCTGACCACACTTCAACCCCACAAATTATGTATATCGTGCATAAACATTTAGAAAATACACAGCAGAATCTGAATGATTTTCTAAAGTATCCTGCGTCTCTTTCGGAGAGAGAACTGTCCTAGGGGACGTTGCCTTAGGCAGAAATGTAGGGTCTGCACACTGTCTTCAGCTGCCGTTGGCCTCAGAGGTTCAAGTTCATGCTGGCGAGCACAGTGGCAAAGGCAGATTTTGTAGACACGACCGAGAGATGGCAAAGGTTGGAATTTAACACTTGCCTGTTGATTGTATTAAATCGTTTTGTTTTGCGTGATGAAAACAAAGGCGCGGGTTGCTGGGGGCGCAGGCCTATGTAGAGCAGAGGAAAAGCTGCAGAATTCTGCCTGGAAGTGCGGCTGGCCTCCTGTCCCTGATGTGCCTGGAGATGTGGCCACCAAGGTGGTGACGGCTACCCAAGTTCAGTTCTAATGGGACAAGGCCTGTTTGGGAGGATTTGATACTGGCCAGGGTTCCTGGCCTTCCCCAGTCGATAGAAATTGATCAGAGGCCAGACAAATTCAGGCAGGGCTTTATGGAGGCCCCTGCTGCAGCTGGTGTGGGGGGGGGAGTGAGAATAAGCAACAGGTGCCCTTGCTCACTCCCCGAGGGAGGGGCGAACTTGTTCCTTATATGGAGAGAAGGTAGGGGTGTGTCCAGGGGTCGGGCTGGAGGCGTGGCTTAGGTGGTCTGCCCGCCCCTTTGGTGGTGTTGAGTGCAGGGGGCACGCGCAGTACCCTGCTTTTGCGCTTGGCTTTTCAGAATTGACAGTTGGGTTTTTTGGTCTTTTTGTATTTTTTTGTCCATAATTTGCCCCGACTGCACGTGCATGCAGTTATTTTTAGTCCCTTAGAGTTTCTTTATATTTTCCTGCTGGAGGAGAGGTGTGTCCAGGTGCCGGCCCTGCGGCCCTGCCTCTGCCCGGCTCCCAGCCTGTCTCAGAACCAGTCTGCTGAGGGAAATTGTAATAAATTTGAAGTGGGCAATTAAGAGGTTTTCTTGGGTTTAAGCCTCTGCAGGGAGCTGTCTCCAGGCTCTCTTTCCTTCCTGTCCCCCACTCCCAGGAAGCGTAGAGCTGCCCAAAGCCAGGGCCTGAGGCCGGTTTCCAGTGAGGACACCCCCTTCTCTACGCTTCCAAGGCCAACTTCTGGGCCCTCAGCTCCCCCTGAGCCCGGGTGCCCCAGGTTCCACGTGGTCTCCGCGGTGTGAACTGTGCACCCCAGGGAGCCCCAAGGCTGTGGACTCTTGCCTAAATGCCACGTGTTGTGCCTGCAGGGAATCCAAGAGGTCTCTTCACACTCTTTTGAAATAAGGTCAGGGGAGGAAAACTTCCTTCTGCCCTCTCAGGTCTGCGGCTGGTCTAAGAGATTCACTGACGTCAGACATAAACATTTACTTAATATTTTTAGGTGGACGTGGGAGTCTGCAGAAGTAAAATGAAGACCCCCCCAAAAGCCGTTAGGCCCAGTAGCTTATCTACCTTTTTACACAAAGAGAGACTGTGGGATGTGACCCAGGGGGCTTGGGCGAAGTGGAAGCAAACTGCGGGGCAGTGGCAGGGAAGCTCGTGGAAGATCAGGGTTATTGCAGAAGGTGGTCTGTCTGGGTCCGTGCCCGTCTCTGGTAGTGAGAACGCCGTTCTCTTCCTGGTGCAGGAAGGGCCCCTTTCTCACGGGGATGCTAGGACCTGTGTTTAGGTGGAAAGGGGAGGGCAGAGCTACTTCTCAGGTGCCTTCAGCTCAAAATCATCATTATGCCAACGTGGCCTATCTGGGGGTGGCATGTTCTGACCCCCTTCGATGACACTGTCATGACTTCATGCTGGCCAATGGAATCTGAACTTCCCACATCTCAGTTTGCAGGGAAACTGGATGAACCAAAGGGAATAAAGTAACCGAGGGAGAAGCCCTTCCGTGCACAGTTCTTCCCTTTGCCTGATCCATCAGACTCAGAGTGGCCCTCAGGCCCCCTTCTCAGAAAGGGCCCTGGGCTCAGAGCAGCCGAGCTCCTGTTCATCTGCCATTCAGATCCCCCTGCACTCCTGACATTCACAGCGTTTCCAGGCTGTCAGCTTGGCGGGCAGAGCATGTATGTATGCAGGTACAGACCCAAAGTACCTGCTGACAAAGCCTCTGTGTCATAGTCCGGAGTCCCTATGGCAGTAACTGCTTGTTAGTGGGAAAGAAATTCACAAATAAAGCGGGGTCCGATCATTTACTTTAACAAAAGATTTATTTGAAACAGGTTTGTGCAGACATACACCAGTCAACGGACTGATTAAAGCCACGAATCACTACGTTTTCCAACCCCCCTAAAAACACCAGGAAAATGCCCTTCATCTGCATTCACTCCAGGAGGGAACCCAGCTCCACTGTTCTGTGCTGCTGTAATTTAACAACCAGAGGATGTTAATAGGATGTGAAAATGGTAACACTTCTAGAGGGAGGGAACAGAACCCCCAGACTCCATAAAAAAGCTCCCCCCCCCCACCGCCCGCTCTGCTGGGAGCCAATTAAACGTGCCTCCACTGCCCCCTTCCCTCTGCATAGACAGATTAAAACCTCCCTGGCGCAAACGGTATTTCAGCGATGTGAGCACAGATGTGACAGCAGACAGGAGAGCACGTGGCTTTGCCTGCATGAGGAAGACACCACGAGCATGGCATGCTCAGACAGCAGCCCAGGAAGGATGCAGCGCCCACTGAGGCTGCAGGCCCTGGGGGGAGGCTGGGGGGCAGTGGCCCAGCCCGCCTCCCAGTTCAGCGCCGCGGGAGAGGGAGGGCGGAGCAAGGCTGTCAGGACTTGGATTGAGTTTATTAATGAAAAGCCGAAAAAGTGTTCCCCGGTGCAGGGATCTCGCTGGAAGGAGGGAGGCTGTATGACAGGGCAGATTTTTCCTTCTCAGTTCTGTACCTGGTGTCTACTGATCTCCCTGGAGCTGCACGCCCAGCTGTCTTCAGGAATACGACCGGCTCCAGTCCCCTCGGAAGTGGCTTCACATCCTGGTCTTCAGGCGTCCCTCCTCCTTCTGGCCCTTTCTCAACACTGTCGAGCTGGTCTGTGAAAGGCTCTCTCTCGATAAGCTCTCTTGACCCCTGGGTTTCCTGGGCAGGGTTATTTGGATAGCGCCATTCCTTCAACATTCTTCTTCCTCTTGCTGTTGTAAATCAAAGCCACCTGACACTTTGTTCCCGACTTTTAAAACGAACAGGTCTCCTTTCCGTAGCCAGGTCGGGAGAAATGCCGTCGGGCTAATCTTGGGAGCTTGTTTTCCTTGGTCTGATGCCTGGGAGTAGATATCTCTAAGGCAACTAGGGCAAGAGATTGTCACTTGAAAATGAGCCAGCCTGGGTGTAAGAAGAATGGCTCTCTTGTCTCCCCTGGGTCAGGGGAGCAGAGGTGCTCTGCAGGGTGACAGCTGCGGGTTATGCTTGGTGTGGGGAAACGGGGGAGCTTGCCCCTCTTCTCCAGTCCCATTGGTTTCTTAGCTCTGGCCCCTGAGAGCTGTGTGGGCTCAGAGACCTTTCTTCCCACTGAGAGGATTTCCCTTCACCCCTCACTCAGACCCACCAAACCAAGAGTGCTTTAAACAGCCCAAGTTGGAAGTCTGGCATTAAATGGAGCTCTTGTAAAAGAGAAGGGAAGTGGGTAGTGGACAGTTGGGGATGCTGGAAAAAAACTCAACGAAGAGTCCAACACGTCAAGTCGAGTCGCGTATCCCAGGTCTGCTCCTTTTGGGAAGAACACTTATTAATATGTCATTACAGAGGAACTTGGGTCCTGACCTCTGAGACCCACTGGAAAATCTTCTACCTGTTCTCCTAGCTCTTCAAGAGGGAAAGATGGCTAGTGTGAGGCGAAATTATCTCCCCCAAGGCTGACAGAGACCAAGAACTGCCTCGAGCCGGTGACGAACCAGCCTCAAAGCCAACCGCTCTATTGCTCCCCCCCTTTTTTTGGAGGAGGTCTTTATTTTCACTCTCTCCATCACTATTACACTTTCTAACTTAAGCATTTGCATGAAGAAGTACTTAATGAATACCATGGGGGATGCCATCCTTTAACTTGACCTGGTAACTCATTTCTTTGCCATATTATTATTTCAGGCTCTGCTTAACCACAGTTTTTTTCCCTGTTCAAGTTTTTGATTTTATGGATCCCAGGAGATGAAGGCTACATTTCAAATGCTGGGCCTAAATCACTCCTTGAATTACTTTGGGACAATGACCCTGGGCAGTAATTCAAACCCTGGCTGAACCGTGTGTAGTTCTTTCACGTGTTCAAAACCAAGGACTACCTTATCCCACAGCAGAGTTTTGCAAACATTCTGTTCAACCTGTGGTCTAAGGCATACATCTCCAGGGGCAGGAATATGATAGAATATTCTCTTCCTTATGGTTCAAAAGGATAAAGGGTCATTGTTTTCACGGTGAGATTATAGACTAGAGCTTTCTTTAAGAAAAAAAACATCCAACCGTAAAGTCCGTGATGTATGTCCATGTGCGTTTTCAGATATTAGTTACTTACACTTACTTTTTCGTTATTCACTGTTTCTTGACAAGTGATTACAGATTCTCACTGCCAGCTCCCTACAGCAAGACCTAAAGCCTTGTCAGGTGAAGGAAAGGCCAGCAGAGCTCTCAACTGTGAGCTGCAAGCCCAGGCTCGCGTGTTAGGGTATCACTCCAAGTGTTAAAGAAACGGCATCTCCTTTCTCCAAAGCACAGGGCAAGAAGAGAGAATGTGACACTGGTCAAGAAGCCTGGAATATTCTGCCTAGAGACGGGCTAGGCCACTGGCCCTGAGTGGAACCTGCCACTTCAGCCCAGTCCAGGGTCTGGCTCCGCGGTGCCGACCTGCCAGCCCGTGTGTCACTTTGTGTGTTGCAGAGTGACAAGTCCCAGGTGGCATCTCCACTGAGCTGACAGTATGCAGCTTAAGTCTGGCCCACCCTACTCCCCGGGGGAGCGCTTGTGTGTGACACTCTGACCTCAGTTTAAAGATAGGACAAGTGACACGGCCCCCGAGTCGGCCCGGCTGAACGTCATACATCACACGTAGTGACAGCTGTTCCTCCTAGAACCCAATTTAGTCATCTGGCTACAAGGTAGCTTAATCACAGGGGAGAATAAATAGAAAGGCATCCCTCCAATGCTTGCTTCTGTGTGCATGTTTCATGACTGCAAAGACTGTTTAGTCTGCTTCTCAAGGGAACTGGAAAATACACTTAAAATACTCAAAAGTCTGAACTGTATTTTAATGTAAAAAATAAAAACCAAAAAGCCCCAGATAAGCGCACACTGTAATTCACAAATCTGATTCGGAAGGCTTTAAGTTCAAGAACGAGCCAAGTGTTTGACCGAGAACTGAGTCTGAATTCCCTTTTCCAACTAGGCTTAGGTCCCAAATGAAACTGAATCGTCAGGGTGCCTCACAGGACTCCGTGAGAACGTCCGTGTCTCCTCTGCACTCGGGGCTTTAGCCCTGCGCCCACCTTGCTCCGCTGTGCTAATTACAGGCACATATTCTGCTGTGATTCCTGCATGACGGTCCTTCAGCCACTCAGCTTGCTGGGTGCTCCAGCGTTTCAGTTGCCTTAGACCTTGGGGAGGAAGGAGTGGCAACTGGACCTGCCTGTTCGCTGCGTCGTTCTGCTCGCCCTGGAGCCCTCTCTGGGTCCCCGTCACCTCACGAGCGGGGGATTCGTCTTTGTGGTCCACGCAAATCATACTCTAGATTATCTCCATGCCCGATGAGATGCGGGTGCTCCGAAATGATGGGGAGGAAGCAGGATGCCCTGTTGTTTCACTTCCTGACGTAGCTCAGCCCTCCCCAGGGGGGCCGTGCCGTTTTAAGCATTTTCTCCATGCCCGGTGAGATGCGGGTGCTCCGAAATGATGGGGAGGAAGCAGGATGCCCTGTTGTTTCATTTCCTGACTTAGCTCAGCCCTCCCCAGGGGGGCCGTGCCGTTTTAAGCAGCAGCAGCTGCCCGGAAGTGGTGAAGTTAAGTCAAATCCCCAAATCTGGTCCGGCCGCCAAAGCTGCGAGCAGAGGACGTGCCTCCAGACCGGGCGTTTAGGAAGGGCTCCAGGTGCCGCTTTCCCGCCCCAGGGCCTCCGGGTTCGGTCCCCGTTCAGAACGTGGGACTCCGTGCTTCAAAGTCAGGGACTCGGCACTCCCCTTCCTCGGCTGAGATTCGGGGCCCCTCACGTGCAGAGAGCCGCCTGCGCCTAGCACTGGCTGGATAAGGAAGGAAAACCTGTCAGTGTAAGGAAGGCTGTTTCCTTGAAATGTTTGGAGTTCTGTTCACTTAAAACCTGTGTCCATGGACACCTGAGGCTGATCGTGACAACTGTCTGGGCTTCAGGGCTTGGTTTCAGAAATTTCTACTGAGATTTGCAGGAAAAGTGTCTCCCTCCAACGGTCGTCTTCCTCAGCAGCCTCGGGGGCCCGCCCTCTTCCCACTGGGTTACTCATCGGCTCAGATTCCGGAGCGACAGGTGTGCGCCTTCGTTGGGATGATGTGCTATAAATTCACTCAAAAGGCAAAATGTGCTCTGAGCTCCCAAGAGAACAAGCGTGGGTTCTAATTTAAGCAGGTGCCCAGGTCCAGGGGTCTGGAGGCCGGGAAGTGACTTCTGAGAGCCTGACCAAGGTGGGCAGGGCCCCAGCGGCTCCACCATTGCCCTGACCTGCAGGCTCCCCTGTCGTCAGAAAGAGGCAGATAGAACAGACACTTAGAATCTACGTGAATTGCTACGTTTCTTTAGTTATAGAGGAAGGGGTTTCTGGCATCCATATCTGAATCTGGGGAGAAGGAGGGAGGGCGGGGGTCTGGGCGGTGCCCGCTGCCACCATGCACCAAGCGTGGGAACAGCCATGCAGCAGGTCTGAGTGTGGGGCGCCCGGGCAGCAAGGGTGCAGGGACCATGGGGACCCCGACGGGCCCGCCCTGCTGGGAATGTGACTGAGGTTCCAATAATCGTTCTCAGGTTTACCACCCAGATATCTATGTTGTGATTTCACTGCAATCAGGACGTTTATGCCAACTTCATACAAACAAAGGGGGGAATCAAAGCAAGCTGGCAGCTTGCCTCCAGTGAGGTTTACACGCTGACCACGGACCGAATCTGTGCGTTGACAACACAGGAAGTCGGCGTGCCCACTGCAGCCCCACCAGGTGGGTTTCTCATGCACCGTGAAACCCACTCTGTCTTCTCCCAGAACCGCCGGGACTGATGTTGAAATACTGGTGAAGCATAATGTTTTTAATTTCACACCTCACAGGGCACAGTTGAATGCTTCGGAACAGCGTAAACAAAAGTCAGGCCAAGCACTGCGGATGGACGAGTGGGAAGGGGGAAGGTGGCTTCCCCTGCGGCCCGTGTCCAGGTTTCTGAGGGCATCGAGAACTAACAAACGGGTGGGCTAAGGCCACGGGATGTGTTTCCGGTGTTCTGGCCACTGACACCCGTGTCTTCTGACAAGCACGTGTTAACACTGGGTGCAGCAGACCATCTCTTTCGGAGGCTCCACCGGGAGACCGCGTCTTACTTCTTCCTGGATTTTTGTTTGGTGGTGTCGTAGGCGCGGACTATTTCTTCCTGGGTCACGGCCCCGTGCTCCTCTTGCGAGAAGGCGTACCCATCTGGAAGAAGAGCACAGCGGGGCTGGTTAGGGGACCAGGAGAGGCTGCTCGGGGGCTGCAGCCGAGCGTCTGCACACTGGCCTCCGCAGCCTTGGATGGGGGTCCAGAGACCCGTGACCCCCTTGAAGGGGTGGGTGGCCAAGAGTGGGCAGAGGCCGGGTGGTTCTGTGCTGATGGGATGGGCAGGGCTCGGGGCTGGCCTCCCATTTCTGCCTGTGAAGCATAATCAGTGGGTCACTGGTCCACGGCTGCACTTTCCCACCACCAGTCAAGGGGAAAGGCAAAGTCATTCTGCGCCGGAAATGTCCCAATCTGCCCGAAGCTGCAGGCCAGTCGGTAATTTCTGAAGCTGTAAACATGCCAGGTAGGCAGATAGGCACATGCTAACGGTAAAGGCTGGCAAAGTGCACACAGTGCTGGGAGCTTGCCTCACTGAAATCGCATGGATGTGGACCATAATACATTGCAGCGGGTTTACTTTTGGGTAAATAAAGAAAAAGATCACTAGATAAAGTCAAGAGGAATTTAATGATTGGCCCAGTGGCTACAGAAAGACTGGTTTTTACAGTCAGTTCCAGTAATGATGCTGGTGACGACAGCAGACAGTTATCGAATGCTCCGTGTCTCAGGCACTGTTGTATGTATTATGCACACATAGCTCAGTTCTTCCTCCCGACAGCCCTATGAGATAGGTGAGAGTTCTTCCCGTGTCACAGGTGGGGAAACTGAGGCACAAGGTGATGTCATGACTTGCCCGAGGGCCGGCGCTCTCCTGCAGCTCCGTCCTGAGGTTCTGAGACGGGGTTGGCATTCACACCCCAAGGCAGGGCTGTCCCTCCTAACTGGCCCTTCCCACAGGAGGGACATTTGCAGGAGTCCCTCTCTGTTGGCTGACCCTTCTGGGTCAGGGGTACGGAAACGTCCTGCAGCTGGATTAGACCTTCTGAGCAAAAGACGTCACAGGCAGCAGCATGCCTTTTGTCTGTGCATGTTTATGGCTGTTACTGGAGCTGTTAGTTCGTCATATCCTTTAAAGGAGAAGAAAAGAGAAATCTTGCCCATGTATCGTCCTGGATTTCTCTTTTTAAAATCTTTAATTTTATTGATATATTGGAGTATAGCTGATTAACAATGTGTTAATTTCAGGTGTACAGCAAAGTGATAGTTATACATGTACCTATTCTTTTTCAAATTCTTTTCCCATGTAGGTTATTACAGAGTATTGAGCAGAGTTCCCTGTGCTATGTCCTTGTTGGTTATCTATTTTAAATATAGCAGTGTGTACATGTCAGTCCCTAACTCCTAATCTATCCCTACACCCCCTCATCCCCGGTTCCATAAGTTCACTCTCTAAGTCTGTGATTCTGTTTTGTAAATAAGGTCATTTGTACCAGTTTTTGAGATCCTGCATATAAGTGATATATCATGGGATATTTGCCTTTCTTTGGCTGACTTACTTCACTTTGTATGGTAATCTCCAGGTCCATCCATGTTGCTGCAAATGGCATTATTTCATTCTTTTTAATGGCCTTGTAATGTTCCATTTTGTATATGTACCACATTTTCTTTATCCGTTCATCTGTCAGTGGACATTTAGGTTACTTCCATGACCTGGTTATTGTAAACATTGCTGCAATGAACATTGGGGTGCATGTATCCTTTCAAACCATGTTTTTCTCCAGATATTATGCCCAGGAGTGGGATTGCTGGATCATAGGGTAGCTCTGTTTTTAGCTTCTTAAGGAACCTCCACACTGTTCTCCATAGTGGCTGCACCAACTTACATTCCCACCGACAGTGTACAAGGGTTCCCTTTTCTCCATAGCCTCTCCAGCATTTCTCGTTTGCAGACTTTTTTCATGATGGCCATTCTGACTGGTGTGAGGTGATATCTCATTGTAGTTTTGATTTGCATTTCTCTAATTAACGACGTTGAGCATTTTCTCATGTGCCTCTTGGAAATGTGTGTCTTCTTTCAAGAAATGCCTATTTAGGTCTTCTACCCATTTTCTGATTGGGTTGTTTGTTTTTTTGATATTGAGCCATATGAGCTGTTTGTCAATTTTGGAGATTAATCCCTTGTCGGTTGCATCATTTGCAAGTATTTTCTCCCATTCTGATGGTTGTCTTTTCGTTTTGTTTGCGGTTTCCTTTGCTGTCAAAAGCTTTTGCGTTTAATTAGGTCCCGTTGGTTTATTTTCGTTTTTATTTCCATTACTCTAGGAGACGTATCAAAAAAGATACTGATGGGGCTTCCCTGGTGGCGCAGTGGTTGAGAGTCCGCCTGCCGATGCAGGGGACACGGGTTCGTGCCCCGGTCCGGGAAGATCCCACGTGCCGTGGAGCGGCTGGGCCCGTGAGCTGTGGCCGCTGAGCCTGTGCGTCCAGAGCCTGTGCTCCACAACAGGAGAGGCCACAACAGTGAGAGGCCCGTGTACCGCAAAAAAAACCCCCCAAAAACGTGATGCGATTTATATCAAAGAGTGTTCTGCCTATGTTTTCCTCTAAGAAGTTTATGGTATCTGGTCTTATATTTAGCTCTTTAATCCATTTTGAGTTTATTTTTGTGTATGGTGTTAAAAAATGTTCTAATTTTTTTTTTTTTTTGCATGTAGCTGTCCAGTTTTCCCAGTACCATTTATTGAAGAGACTGTCTTCTCTATTGTGTAGTCTTGCCTCCTTTGTCATAGATTAATTGACCGTAGATGCATGGGTTTATTTCTGGGCTTTCTATCCTGTTGCATTGATCTATATTTCTATCTCTGTGCTAGTACCACACTCTTTTGATGATTGTAGCTTTGTAGTATAGTCTGAAGTCAGGGAGCCTGATCCCTCCAGCTCTGTTTTTCTTTCTCAAGATTGCTTTGGCTATTTGGGGTCTTTTGTGTCTCCATAGAAATTTTAAGACTTTTTTGTTCTAGTTCTGTGCAAAGTGCCACTGGTAATTTGATGGAGGTTGCACTGAATCTGTAGATTGCCTTGGGTAGTATAGTCGTTTTGACAATATTGATTCTCCCAATTCAAGAACATGGTATATCTTTCCATCTGTTTGTGTCATCTTCGATTTCTTTCTTCTTACAGTTTTTGGAGTACAGGTCTTTTGCCTCCTTAGGTAGGTTTACTTTTGGCATTTTATTCTTTTTGATGTGATGGTAAATGGGATTGTTTCTTTAATTTCTCTTGCAACTTTACTAAATTCATTGATGAACTCTAGTAATTTTCTGGTTGCATCTTTAGGATTTTCTATATGTATTGGGTTTGCCAAAAAATTCGTTTGGGTCTTTCCATAGAATGTTATTGAAAACACCTGAACGAAGTTTTTGGCCAACCCAATGGTATCATGTCATCTGCAAACAGTGACAGTTTTACTTCTTTTCCAATTTGGATTACCTTCATTTCCTTTTCTTCTCTGATTGCCACAGCTAGGACTTCCAAAACTATGTTGAATAAAAGTGGTGAGACTGGACATCCATGTCTTGTTCCTGATCTTAGAGGAAATGCTTTCACCTTTTCACCATTGAGTATGATGTTAGCTGTGGGTTTGTCGTATATGGCTTTTATTATGTTGAGGTAGGTTCCCTCTTTGCCCACTTTCTGGAGAGTTTTTATCATAACTGGGTGCTGAATTTTGTCAGAAGATTTTTCTGCATCTATTGAGATGATCGTATGGTTTTTATTCTTCAATTTATTGATGTGATGTATCACACTGATTGATTTGTGGGTAATGAAAAATCCTTGCATTCCTGGGATAAATCCCACTTGATCATGGTGTATGATCCTTTTAATGCATTGTTGGATTCGGATTGCTAGTAGTTTGTTGAGGATTTTTGTGTATGTTCATCAATGATATTGGCCTGTAATTTTCTTGTTTTGTGGTATCTTTATCAGGTTTTGGTATCAGGGTGATGGTGGCCTCATAGAATGAGTTTGGGAGTTTTCATTCCTCTGCAATTTTGGAATAGTTTCAGAAGAATAGGTATTGACTCTTTTCTAAATGTTTGATAGGATTCACCTGTGAAGCCATTTGGTCCTCAACTTTTGTTTGCTGGGAGTTTTTAAAATTACAGTTTCAATTTCAGTACTTGTGATTGGTCTGTTCATATTTTCTATTTCTTCCTGGTTCAGTCTCGGGAGATTGTACCTTTCCAAGAATTTGCCCATTTCTTCCAGGTTGTCCATTTTATTGGCATACAGTTGCTTGTTGTAGTCTTATGATCCTTTGTATTTCTGTGGTGCCTGTTGTAACTTCTTTTTCCTTTCTGATTTTATTGATTTGAGCCCTCTCCCTCTTCTTCTTGATGGGTCTAAAGGTTTATCAATTTTATCTTTTCAAAGAACCAGCTTTTAGTTTCATTGATCTTTTCTATTGTTTTTTTGGCTCCTTTTTTTTTTTTTTTTGGCGGTATGCGGGCCTCTCACTGCTGTGGCCTCTCCCATTGCAGAGCACAGGCTCTGGACGCACAGGCTCAGCAGCCATGGCTCACGGGCCCAGCCGCACCACGGCATGCAGGATCTTCCCGGACCGGGGCACGAACCCGTGTCCCCTTTGTCTCCATTTCATTTATTTCTGTTCTGATCTTTATAATTTTTTTCCTTCTGCTAACTTTGGGTTTTTGTTTGTTCTTTCTCTAGTTGCTTTAGGTATAAGGTTAGGTGGTTTATTTGAGATTTTTCTTGTTTCCTGAGGTAAGATTGTAATTGCAATAAACTTCCCACTTAGGACTGCCTTTGCCGTGTCCCATAGGTTTTGGATCATTGTGCTTTCATTTTCATTTGTCTCTAGGTATTTTTTGATTTCCTCTTTTGTTTCTTCAGTGATCCATTGGTTGTTTAGTAGTATATTATTTAGCCTCCACGTGTTTGTGTTTTTAATAGTTTTTTTCCCTGTAGTTTATTTCTAATCTCATAGTGGTGTGGTCGGAAAAGATGCTTGATATGATTTCAGTTTTCTTAAATTTACCGAGGCTTGCTTTGTGGCCCAGCATGTGATCAGTCCTGGAGAATGTTCCATGTGCACTTGAGAATAATGTGTATTGTGCTGCTTTTGGATGGAATGCTCTATAAATATCAAGTCCATCTGGTCTAATGTGTCATTTAAGGCCTGTGTTTCCTTTTTGACTTTCTGTCTGATCTGTTCATTGATGAACGTGGGGTGCTAAAGTCCCCCACTATTACTCCGCTATTACTGTGTTACTGTTGATTTCTCCTTTTATGGCTGTTAGTATTTGCCTTGTATGTTGAGGTGACCTTATGTTGGGTGCATATATATTTACAATTGTTATATATTCTTCTTGGATAGATCCCTTGATCATTATGTAGTGTCCTTCTTTGTCTCTTGTAATAGTCTTTATTTTAAAGTCTATTTTGTCTGATATGAGTGTTGCTCCTCCAGCTTTCTTTTGATTTCCACTTGCATGGAACGTCTTTTTCCATCCCCTTGCTTTCAGTCTGTATGTGTCCCTAGATCTGAAGTGGGCTTCCTGTAGACAGCATATGTACAGGTCTTGTTTTTGTATCCATTCACCCAGCCTGTGTCTTTTGGTTGGAGCATTTAATCCATTTACCTTTAAGGTAATTATTGATATGTATGTTCTTACTGCCATTTTGTTAATTGTTTTGGATTTGTTTTTGTAGGTCTTTTTTCTTCTCTTCCTCTTTTGTTCTCTTATGATTTGATGACTAACTTTAGTGTTGTGTTTGGATTCCTTTTCCTGTTTTGTGTGTGTATCTATTGTAGTTTTTTGGTTTGCAGTTACCATGAGGTTTTGATATAGCAGTCTGTATATAAACAAGATTGTTTTAAATTGTTGGTCTTTTAATTTCAAACGCATTTCCAATATCTTGCATTTGTGCTCTCCTCTTCTCATGACTGCTGGTTTTGATATCATATTTGTGTGCAGACAGTTTCTTACCTCTACTGTATGTTTGCCTTTACTGGTGAGCTGTTCTGTTCATAATTTTCTTGTTTCTAGTTGTGGCCTTTTCTTTGCTGCCTGGAGAAGTTCCTTTAGCATTTGTTGCAAAGCTGGCCTGGTGGTGCTGCATTCTCTTAGCTTTTACTTGTCTGTAAAGCTTTTGATTTCTCCATCAAATCTGAATGAGAGCCCTGCTGGGTAGAGTATTTTTGGTTGTAGTTTCTTGCCTTTGATCACTTTAGATACATCATGCCACTCCCTTCTGGCCTGCAGAGTTTCTGTTGAGAAATCGGCTTATAACCTTAGGGGAGGAGAGTTCCCTTGTACATTATTGCATCCCTTGTTGCTTTTCTCTTACTGCTTTTTTTTTCTTTGTCTTTCTTTTTGTCAGTTTGTGTCTTGGCATGTTCCTCCTTGGGTTTATTGTCCCTAGGACTCTCTGTGCTTCCTGGACTGGGGTGACTGTTTCCTTTCCCATGTTAGGGAAGTTTTCAGCTATTTGCTCTTCAAATATTTTCTCAGGTTCAGAACTTTCACTCCTGTGGGAGAACTTGTGGTATAATTATTTTCCAGTTTGTGGGTTGCCTATCCGGCGGGTATGGTATTTGCTTTTATCAAGATTGCTCCCCTCCTGCTGTCTCGTTGTGGTGGCTTCTTTGCTTTTGGATGTAGGGTGTCTTTTTTGGTAGGTTGCAGCGTTTTTTTGTTGATGTTGTCCAGCAGTTGGTTGTGATTTTGGTGTTTCTATAAGAAGAGGTGAGCTCATGTCCTCCTACTCTGCCATCTTGTTACCCTTCATCCTGGATTCTTACTTTACTCAAACATTTGGCTTAAAAAGGAAAGTTTCTGGACTATAAAGACATACAGTAGCACTGTCTAAAAAAGTCCTTGTGGGATGGAGGAGAGGAAGTGACTTCCTGCTCTGATCACACTGTAAACCAAGTCTCCCTCCCCCCCAGGGCTGGCTGGCCAGCTCTTCCTGAGAGCATGCCTTTCAGCCTGAGAGGACCCCGGGGCTCAGGAGGGCCACCCTGGGAGGCAGGAGGTGTGGGCTGAGCTGCAGAGGTGGCCTGGGAGCCACTGAGGACACGGCTGGGCAGCAGGGAGCAGGTGGGAGTGAAAGAGTAAGAACACAGGTGCCCCCATGGGGCGTCGGTCGAGCTGCTCACCTGCATTTCTAACAAGACCAAACCCACAGCCCAAAGGCCCCACCCTGGGACAGCAGCCCGAGGGCAGCGTGAGCCCCTCCAGCCTGTGCAGGCAGGCGGCTCATCCTGCCCTGGGTGGCCCTGGCGCTCCTGGGCTTCCTCCCGGCCCACTGCTTCCTACAAGGAGGCTGTGCTGGGTCTCCCAGCCTCAGGGGCTTCCTGGGATCTGAAGAGGAAATGCCTCCTCTCACCTCTGAGCTGTGGGGTGGAGGTGACGGTGGACGAGGAGGCCTTCTGAAACCTGTGTGGCTGTGGGCACTGCAGCCCTGGTGTCCAGGCCCCAGCGTGCTCTTCGTGCTGTGGGCACTGCAGCCCTGGTGTCCAGGCCCCAGCATGCTCTTTGTGCTGGGTCTTGGCTGCCACGATGTACCAGACCAGCTGCCTCTCCCTGGGCCATTTCAGGGCAAATCGAGCAAATAGCCCTGTCTCCTCCAGCAGTAAGGCTGGGCTCTGGACAGCGTCCACCTTCCAGTTTCCTCAAGGGGATGTTTCTGGGCATGTCGGTTGTTTCCCGAGCTGGCCCCAGAGCTGTCCTCGGATCCCCCATGCTGCTGGGTGGTGGGCCTGCCACCCAGGGGGACGCTTCCCTGCAGAAGGGGCCCTGACCCCGAGAGATGGGGACACCGTGTAGCTCTTCCCTCCCCAGGGAGGTAGGTGACCGCGGGGCTCTCTGTCCCTAGCTGGCCATCCCCCTGCCCTGCTTTCAAGGTAGAGCTGAGCCCAGGGCCGAGGCGCCAGTGAGAAGCGCTCATTCCAATCCTCGCTTGGCTGTGACTTGGACACAGAACCGGGGCCCTTTAAGCTCTCCGTCTTCTTGGTTTACTTTTCTGTAAAATGAATGGGCTGGACTGGGCCAGGCCCAGGTCCTTCCAGCTCTTATCCACCACATGGGCGCCAGCATGGTTCCTTGGCTGGTGACGCCCAGGCCACAGAGCCCTCTCCTGTGGTTGGGACTAATTCTACGCTTGGCGCCCGGAGAGGAGGCCTCTGCTCCAGGCCAGGGACGGAGGAGCCTATCTTGACAGTCAGCCCAAACAGAGCAGTTACTACCTGCCTTTTAATGTGTTTTTTTGTGGGGAGGGGGTGGGGGGCAGGGGAAGGAATGAAGGGGACTTGCTGAGACGTAAACATGAACATTGTTTGCGACTGTCCTTTTGGGAAAAGCATCTGGAATTGTCTACCCCTGTTCAAGTGGAAGGGGCAGCAGCCCTGTCTTTATTTATTCGTTGTTTTCCACTCAGATCCACCTGTACCTGCGGGAAGCCAGCTGCAGTGCTCTCCGCAGCTCCTGTTTGTGTCATGGGTACAAGGGCCGTCCAGTGGGATAACTAACTCAGCCCCTCTGGAGTGGGAAGGGTTCTAGGCATCTGTCCTAAGGGACAGCAGAGGGAAGCTTCTGGTTCGATAGCAAATCTCTTCTCCCAGGGTCAGCAGGGTGCCCAGAGGTCACTACCAGAGGGCTTCTCCACCAGCTCCCCTGGGTGCATCCACCATCATGTTTCCAAAATGGGCACCAGGATGTTCTTAGTCTCTTCTGAGCTTAAGTGGACTTTGAATTTAAGAAAGAAAAGAGGACTTCCCTGGTGGCGCAGTGGTTGAGAGTCCGCCTGCTGATGCAGGGGACACGGGTTTGTGCCTCGGTCCGGGAAGATCCCACATGCCGCGGAGCGGCTGGGCCCGTGAGCCATGGCCACTGAGCCTGTGCATCCAGGGAAAAAAAAAAAGGAGAGTGGCCTGATAGGGTGGTCCTGGGAGCATGGGCGTCTCTGTGATTCAGATAAATATTTTCCTCTTAGAAACAAAGCCTGATAGGGTTAGAGCAGGACAGCAGGGACCATAATCACCCAGCCAGCCTCCGCCTGCCCAGCCTGACAAAGAAACACCATCCCTTCACTAGCTCCTGCCTGAGGGACGTTTAACTGCCATTATTTGCATCCAAACTCAGAGGGAGCCCCTGGCTCTTAGCATTTCCCACAGTCATTCATCTTCAGGAAGTCCTGACAGCCAGGAAGGAATGATGGGGGCCTGGAGAAAGCACTCAGTGGACCAGACCTTCCTAAGTGCTCAGCCATGGCCAGGATCCGGGGGTAGAATTCGGGTAGGTGCAAGGGCAGGTTGCATTTCTTGTTTGTTGTTGCATGTCTTGTCTGGTAGAACACTTGGTGAAGTCCATAAAATCATGTCTTTTTTTTTTTTCATTATTTTGGAATAAAACTTCTCTGAAATAGCGTTTTTTTGAATCGGAGCTCTCATAACATCTTAATGAAAGTAGCTATTTCCTGTCTGGGAAAAGACTCCTAATAGCACTTGGGAAATTGGGAACACTGTGTGGATGGTAAGGAAATTAGACCGTGTAGGAAACAATGAGCTCGGTTGCTAGTACTGTGTGCGGGTGGTCCATCAGAACAAGTGCTCCAAGACTAGGGCTTTTCCTTCCGGTTTCCTGGGAAGACTGAGGCCGGAGACAAGCAGAGGCCAGGAGCCCCGCCCGATGCTTGATGGCCTTCTCTGGTGGTCCGTGACTGAAACACCCTGGTATCCATTAGGGTCCTACTCCTAGTTGCTGAGGAGTGCCTTTAAAATGTGGTGTGATTTTAGCAGCTTGCCTGTTTTTTGTATTTGTTTATCAGAATTTTGGTTTGGTCCTTCAAAATACTGAGAGTTCATAAAACGTTTTGTAGTAGTCTTAAGACCCTTTATGGCACTCCCACGAAAGCTCTCGCGCCGCCTTTGCTGTCAGTGTCTGTTCTTTCTCCGGTCGGACGCTGCATGGCACGAGCCCTGCGTTTGGGGAACCAGTACTCATGTTCTCTGTGCCCATCACCGTGAATCCTCACAGGCTGTGTAAGATGCAGATGATTCTGTTTTTCTCCTCAGAGGAGAAAACAGACGTTTAGAGAAATATGTAAGTGGCCTAAAGTTATTCAATTTGTGGCAGAAAAAACAAGTAATACCTAACATTTGGACTCCACGCTGTCAGGCTCTGTTCCAGGCACTTTATGTGTACAATCTCAGTGAATCCTCCCAGTAACCCCAGGGAGGTTCTCACGTCACCTGTTCTACAGGTGTAGGAACAGCGGTTAACTTACCTAAGGTCACAAAGTGGCAGAGCTGGGACGGGACCGCAGGCAGCCCGGCTCTGAGGTGGAGCCCCGAACCTCGTGGCTGGGACCCCGCCACCCAGCCTCCTCTGGACTCAACCTCTCTCGAGGATCAGAGGCCGTGGCTGGGGTCCGGGGCCCGGGCTCTGCGGGGCCACTTAGTGTGCCGACCTGAGGCTCTTGGCCAGGTGGCTTGGGGCCGAGAAGCCTCAGAGAATGCGGGGCATGTGGGCCCTGCTGGGAGCTACTGCAGCCCCTTCTCCCACGGGGATGTCCAGGTGGGGGCGGTCACCGACGGCCATGACGTCCCACCTGTTCCTTTCCTTCCCTCTGTTGAGAAAGTCTGCAAAGATGTGTTCACCGTGGGGGGGCGGAGCTCAGCTGAGCCGGGCAGAGGTCCTCCAGCACCTGTCCTAAGGGTGCAGTGAGGCTTCACTTTCGACCCCTTGTTTCCGTCTCAACTCAGGAGAGAAAGGAGAGCAGAAGTGGGGCGTCAGTTGAAGGGATGGGAGTGCAGGCGGGGACGCGGCAGGATTCAGAGGCAGGAACCAGGGCCTCAGCTGGGGAAGGGAGGCTGCCTGCGCAGGGGCCCCTGCACTCGGCTGCAGCACCCTCGCCTGCCCGGCAGCCCCAGGGGCTGGATTGCAGGTGAGCCCATCCCCTCCTCGAGCTCCATCTGGCGTTTCCCCGCCCCCCACCCCGCTCCTCTGGGCTCTGACGCATCCCCACAGACCCTGCTTGGCAGAAACGGGGCCTGGCCTCCAGCTGCAGGGGTGGCGTGTGGGGCACAGCCTTCCTGGGAAGACCAGAGAGACTTCCCCAGTGATTGCCATTGTTGTGATTAATATGCCAGTAGCGTAGGGCTACTTTGGGGGGAACCATGTAAAAGGAGCATCACTTCAATCTTAGAAAGAATCTGATGGGGAGGCTGCCACAGGAGCTGAACCACATCAGATCTGAAGTTTACGGGTCGTGTCATTCAGACATTTGACTGGATCCCGGGGAATCGCCTACCCACCGGGTGTACCTGCCTGGGGCCAGATACACCATTTCCACTTCCGGGTGTAGAGCCTGGCAGTGGTCCGCACCACGTGCCGGCGGGCTACTCACGTGGCACTGACTGCTGGAGGGAACCTCCCCGGAAGTGGGTGGGCGGCGTCTTCCTGCCCAGCCTCTTGAGCAGCCGGTCTCGCTCGTTGGTCCTGGGGGCACATCACACACGGTCAGTCTCCGGCCACGAGGACACCTCTCGAAGGTGCTCAGAGAAAGAATGGCTTCAGGTCGTAACACGAAACAGACCGGGAAAAGGCTGCCCCACGTCAAGGAGAACGTCCCGTTTCGTCAACTGCCCCTCTATTTACAGCAGATGCTGCCTGGATGCCTCGAGAGCGGCTCCCTCCTCTGAAAACCCGCTCTGCGCGCACCCCGTCCCTACACGACCCTCGGAGCCCCGCCTGCCTCCTGACGGCAGGGGACCAGGGCCCCTGCCTCCGGGGCAAGGAGTGAGCTGTTGCTCCGGTGAACGGAAAGCTTCCATTCCACCTGCCCCCCGGGCCTGGAGCCTCGCCTGGGTGCCCCAGGACCCGGCCAGAGACAGTTGCCTCTGCAGAACCTGATGCTTATTTTGAACCACAATGAAAACCAAGGTGAGTTTTCTTTGAAAACACAAGGATTAGGCGTGCTTCCTGCCTCTCCTGAAATGGTCCCTCCTCCAAGGCTGCCGCAGCTCTGGGGCAACACGGAGGTTCTCCCTAGAGGACAGTTGGGCTTTACTACCAACCAAAGGTGGGGGGTTGGGAAATGCTCGAGAGTGGCCCCGATTTCCTGCTGCCGGGGTGTCACCGGGCTTGCCCCCAACAGACTGCGGTGTACAGCGTTGGCCGGCACGCTCTGTAACGGCTGAACTGTACCCCTCCAGACTGCACCTGCAGGAGCCCTTACCCATTCCAGGGTCTCAGGATGGGGCTGCATTACGAGACGAGGCCTTTAACGTTCACATGAGGTCATCGGGGTGGCCCTAATCCACCTTATGGATTAGGGGTCCTTATGGGGAGAGGGGATTAAGACACACACACTGAGGGACGGCCATGTGAGAACACAGGGAGAAGATGGCCTTCACCTGCAAGCAGAGGAGGGAGGTCTCGGAAGGAACCAGCCCTGGAACACCTTTGCTCTGGGACTTCTGACCTCCAGAACCGTGGGGAAATACACCTCTGTTGTTTCAACCACTTGCTGTGCAACACTTTGCCACGGCAACACGTACATCCCCAGTCTGCTGTCTGGGAACTTGAGGGCGCGGAAGTTGGAAGAGCTGCAGTTGCTTGTGGTCCAAAGCCCCTCCCCCCAGCCCATCCAGGCCTGAGCCCAGGGTCCACTTCACGCTCCCCCAAGGGCCTTTGCAGGAGGAGCAGGGCCCAGCTACTCTCAACAGTCCTATGAGCTGAAGTTCACTGTGCTCTTGGGTTTCTGCAAGAGAGCAGTTTCTGATCATCTTGGCTGAAAGAACAAGGTTTAATTCATCACCAGCTCAGGGCAAGCCCCAGCCTACCCACCTTGGGAAGATGGCTGATGAGAACACACACTTTTTCTGTCCCCTCACACTGCCTCTCCCTTCTCTCTCATCTTTCCTTCCAGGGGCCACCTTAACCGCCCTGGGCCACAGGGATGAGCAGATGCGCGGTCCTCGTGTGGCCGCCTGACGTCCGCAGCTCCCGTGCTGGCTGCTCTCAGGGCTGTCCTCCCTGTGTGACCCACACCGGCCACGGTTCCTGCACAGAAGGCACTGCCAGGCAGCTCCGAGCCCAGCTGAAAGGGGCTCCCTGAGGCCCTCCCCGCTGGGACCCTGGTGAGATGAAGGCATACCTCCCCAGGAACTGAGGGACTGGGCGCTCCACCCCGCCTCTCCTGGACCCTCTGACGTTTCAGGTCCAGAAGGTCCTCCTAGCGCTGGGGCTCGTGAGAACCTCACAGAGCCACGGACAGGAAGGGCTCTCTGAAATCATGCATCCCGGTCTCTAGCTGGGCGGCTGAGGAAACAGCCTCAGCCTCGCCAAAGGGCACAGGGCACTGTGCTGGGCAGACGTCTCTAATTCCCGCGTGGGACGGCGTATGCTTTTCTCTCTTTTTTATAATGAAATATTCAAACACAGAAACTAGTGCAGAGAACATCCACCAACCTGCTCAGCTTTAGCCAACGACAGCACCACCCTTTGGCCCTGCTGTGTCCTGCAGCCCTTCCTCCCATGTGGGGAGGGGGACATGGGGCCAAGGAGACATGTCCACCAAGAGCCCACACCTGCCCCCAGCCCAAGTACGTGAGACCTTAGAAGTCCCTGCCCAGGAACGCCCAAGCTGGCATCCAAGGCCAACCTGACCCCCTCGCTAGCTCCGTCTCCCTAGAAGTAGACCACACAGCCAGGGTCCATGCTCTGAGGCCTGGGGGGTGGCCAGAGGGTGGTTGTAGCGCGGGACGTGTGGACTGGGCTGTCCACACGCGAGTGCAGGTCCCCTGCCGGCGCAGGACAGAGCTGGGGTGGGGCTGGGGTACACAGGGCAGCTACCTTTTCCCTGTGTTAATCACCGTCTCCGGAGAATCTGGGCATCACAAGGCACTGTGGTCTTCACCCAGGTGTGTTAATCAAGGTACATGGCTATTACAACTTGCACACACTCAGACACACCCTCCACTTGTACTCTTGTACCATGTCCTGCAAGTGTTGGAAAAGTTGAAGCTAGAAAGGGGTATAACATTTACCATTTATAGCATTCTATTATCTATAGATGGTTTGAAAGCCATCTACTCACAAAGACATAGGAAAAAGTGAAGAAACACAATCAGATATTTACTTTGGTTAATTCTGGTTAATGAGAAGAAAAGAAAAAAAGGAGTACAGATTAGCACAGGGAAATGAGATTTGGGTTTATAAACGAAAACTCTTGACAAAATACTACAAACCAAATTCAGCAGTATAATGAAAGGATTACACAACCTTACCAAATGGGATTTATCCCAGTAACGCAAGGGTGATTCAACATACAAAAAGCAATTAATATAATACACCACACCAACAGAATGAAGGAAGAATATAATGATCATCTAAATTAATGCAGATCATCTGACAAAATCCAACACCCTTTCATAATAAAAATACTCAGCAAACTAAGACGGGAAGGGAAGTTCCTCCACATAACAGCATTTATGAAAAACCCACAACTGACAACATACTCAATGGTGAACGACTGAAAACTCTCTCTATGATCAAGACAAGGATGCCTGCTTTTACCACTTCTACTCAACGAATTTACTAGAAGTGCTAACTAAAGCAATTAGGCAAGATTCCAAGTTTTTTTTTTTTTTTTTGCAGAAACAAATATTTATCCTATGATTCATAGGGAATTACAAGGGGCCCCAGATAGCCAAAACAATCCTGGAAAAGGAACACCACAGTTATAGGACTTACACTAACTTATTTCAAGAGTTAATATAAAACTACAGTAATGAAAATAGTGTGGTACTGGCATCAGGATACACATATAAATCACTGTAATGTAGTTAAGAGTCATACGTCTATGGTCAGCTGACTTTTGGCTAGGGTACCCAGACCATTCATAAGGAGAGGAAAGTCTGTTCAGCATATAGGTCTGGAGTAACTGGATTTCCACACTCAAAAGAATGAGGTTGACCCCTTACCTGCAATCACATATAAAAAGTAGCTCAAAATGGATCAAAGACCCAAAATATAAGAGCTAAATGTTTACGACCTTGAATTTGGCAATGTTTCTTAGATATGACACTCAAAGCATAGGCAACAAAAGGAAAAAATAGATAAATCGGACTTCATCAAAAACCTTTGTGAATCAAGACATTATCAAGAAAGTGAACAAACAACCTAATCCTAAACAGACATTTCTCCAAAGAAGACAGATGTCCAAAAAGCACATGAAAAGATGCTCAACATCGCTAATTATTAGGGAGATACAAATCAAAACCACAATGAGATTTCACCTCACACTGGTCAGAATGGCCCTCATCAAAAAATCTAGAAACAGTACATGCTGGAGAGGGTGTGGAGAAAAGGGAACCCTCCTATACTGCCAGTAGGAATGTAAATTTGTACAACCATTATGGAGGGCAGTATGGAGGTTCCTTAAAAAACTAAATATAGAACTACCACTTGATCTAGCAATCCCACTCCTGGGCATATATCTGAAGAAAACCATAATTCGAAAAGATACATACACACCAGTGTTCACTGCAGCAATGTTTACAGTAGCCAAGTCATGGAAGCAACCTAAGTGCCCATCGACAGAGGAAGGGATTATGATTGGTACATATACACAGTGGAATATACTCAGCCATAAAAGAAGAACGAAATAATGCCATTTGCAGCAACATGGATGGACCTGGAGATACCATGCTAAGTGAAGTAAGTCAGAGAAAGACAAATATCATATGCTATCACTTATATGTGGAATCTAATAAAAATGATACAAATGAACTTATTTACAACAGAAACAGACTCACAGATCTCGAAATCAAACTTATGGTTACCAAGGGGAAACATGGGGGGAGGTGATAGGAGCTGGGGATTGACATATACACACTACTATATATAAAACAGGTAACTGACAAGGACTTATTGGTATGGCACAGGGAACTCTACTCAATATTCTGTAATAACCTATATGGGAAAAGAATCTGAAAACGAATGGATGTGTATATATGTACAACTGATTCACTTTGCTGTACACCTGTAACTAACAACGCGGTAAATCAACTACACTCCAATAAGAATTTTTTAAAAAGGGAAAAGACAACCATAAAATGAAAGTATTTACAAACCATATAGCTGGTAAGGGTCTAGAGTCCAGAACATATCAATAATCCCAACAACTCAACAGCATAAAGACGGACAAACCAAATCAAAAACAGGCAAAGGATCTGGATACGTTATTCGAAGAAGAAACACAACGGCCTACAAGCACATGAAAAGATACTCAACATCATTAGTCATTAGGGAAATGCGGGTCAAAACCACAAAGAAATAGCACTTAACATCTACTAGGATGGCTATAAGTGAAACAAGAACAGATAATAACAGGTACTGGAGAGGATGTG
This sequence comes from Globicephala melas, assembly GCF_963455315.2. Classification (NCBI taxonomy): domain Eukaryota; kingdom Metazoa; phylum Chordata; class Mammalia; order Artiodactyla; family Delphinidae; genus Globicephala; species Globicephala melas. The sequence goes on along the minus strand of NC_083331.1, from coordinate 3,833,288 downwards.
GAGAAACTGGAACCCTAGCACATTACTGGTGGGTCTGTAAAATGGTGCAGCCATTGCTCTTCACTAACTTCAACATGGAATTACTGTCTCACCTAGCAATTCCACTCCTAGGTCACATTAGCCAAAAGAGCTGAAAATGGACTCAGACACTTGTACACCAATATCGAGAGCAGCATTATTCACAAAAGCCAAAAGATGAAAACAATCCAGACATCAACTGCTGAATGGATAAAGTGTGGTCTGTCCATACGATGGAAAATTATTCAGCCACAAAAAGGAACACAGTATGACACATGCACAACACGGAAAAACCTTGAGAACCTCACGGTGAGTGAAAGAAGCCAACGCCGTAGGCTGCGTCTTGCACGGTTCCATTCATATGAAATGTCTGGAACAGGCAAATCACAGAGAACGAGCATCGGTTCCCAGGGAGCGCAGGGCATCCCGGGGGTGCTCAAAGCATCTGAGGTTTCCTTTCAGGGAGACGAAAATGTTCTGGAACTAGACAGGGGTGACGATCGCACATCATCATGAAGGTACTAAACGCCACTGAACTGTACTCTTTAAAACGGTAAATCTTATACACAGGATGGATAAACAACAAGGTCCTACTCGAGCACAGGGAACTACATTCAGTATCCTGTGATAAACCATGATGGAAAAGACTGAAAAAGAATGTATTATATATGTGTAACTGAATCACTTTGCCATTCAGCAGAATTTAACACAACATTGTACATCAGCTATACTTCAATAAAATTAAAAAAAAATAAAAACCAGGAGAAGGAATGTGTCCTGAATTGGAGGTAAATTCCCTCCCATCACCTGAATGGTTGGTAACGATGTCATCTTCATGGTTTATTTCTCCGATGGTGGGGGTGGAGTTCAGTGCTTGCTTTGACCTTTTTCCATCCCAGCTTAGGCATGGGTGCTGCCTGAGATCTGTCCCCCCACATGGAAGGTGCAGGTAAACACCAGTGATAGTGGTGAAAGCCCATCTCACACAGCCCCTTAAGGCAGGCTCTGCTGAGAAGCCACCGCCTCTCCAGGGAGGTGGTTGGTGCACTCCTGTCTCAAAGAACAAGCAGCGTCAGGAAGGAGCAGAGAGCTGGCAAGCGTTACTCGCGAGAATAATAAACTTTTACGTCCGCGTTTCTGTCAGGAGGCTGTTCCTGCTAAAATCACACACGCGTAACTGGCACAGAGCAGAATGCGGAGAATAGAGCAAATAATTACAAATCTGTTGTTTGGTCTTGTCAGCAGTTACAGCTGGTAGGAATCACAGCTGACACCACAAAGCAGCCAAAAACATAGGTATTTTTAGAAACTTACTGTTAAATGATGGCTGGATGGTCTTCAAAACATAAATCTGACAGGTTCCTCAAGATAAAAGCGAATCAAAGTCCCCGTTCCTTCAGGTAGGGCCAGACACCTATCAGGCTATCAGACTGCTGAAATTCTAACCCACTTTTTTTCTTTAATTATTTATTTAATTTTATTTTTGGCTGCGTTGAGTCTTCGTTGCTGCGTGTGGGCTTTCTCTAGTTGCGGGGAGCGGGGGCTACTCTTTGTTGCGGTGCCCGGGCTTCTCATTGCGGTGGCTTCTCGTGGCAGAGCACGGGCTCTAGGCACGTGGGCTTCAGTAGTTGTGGCACGTGGGCTCAGTAGTGGCTCGCGGGCTCTAGAGCACAGGCTCAGTAGTTGTGGCGCACGGGCTTAGTTGCTCCGTGGTATGTGGGGTCTTCCTGGACCAGGGCTCGAACCCGTGTCCCCTGCATTGGCAGGCGGATTCTCAACCACTGTGCCACCAGGGAAGCCCCTCTAACCCACTTTTAAAGATCCCTAGGGAATGAGACTTCATAGCCTCAGTTGGTAACTTATGTTACTCATTATAATCTGAGCATTAGGAAATGAGAAACTTTGGGCTCAATCATATTCCAGACCTGCCCAGGCCTCTGTAGGATGAGGGGGGGAAAAAAAAAACCCTCACCTTAGTTATGTAATGAGGGAGAATAGCAAGAATAAAACAAATCAGAATAGGTTTTCCAGCCTAAGATTCCAATAAGATAGCTGTTCTACCCTGAAGGTAGGAGCCCTTCATAAATTCTATTCTATTAGATGGTAGTAAATTATTCTCCCCGAGTTACCTCTGAGGTATTGGGGGGGCCATACAGGAGATGCCACCCTGGGCCCCTGAACCTTCAGGAACCGCAGAGAGCAGGCGGGGAGGAGTCCCTGTGAGCGGAGATTCCCAGAAACACCAACACAGCTGTGCGTGTCCCTCTGGAGGACTCGTCCTCAGACAGGGACCAGGTCTTACGCCTTCTCTGCGTTTTCACAGTGTCCGCCTGGCTGCGAACAGGGCACACGGTTACACACACAAAACCGCACTTGTGCTCTGCACGGCTGGTTTGGATGTGACTCACTATCTTATTCCTTTGTGACTCCATCAGTGGATCCTGCACCGCGTGTCTGTGTCTGTCCACACTGCCCAGCACTGAGCTCAGGACAGCGGTTTCCCAACAGTAGCTGAGAAAATTCCTCTTTACCAGAGAAATGCTTCTTTAAAAATGACAGAACAGGGCTTCCCTGGTGGCACAGTGGTTGAGAGTCCGCCTGCCGATGCAGGGGACACGGGTTCGTGCCCCGGTCCGGGAAGATCCCACGTGCTGCGGAGCGGCTGTGCCCGTGAGCCATGGCCGCTGAGCCTGCGCGTCCGGAGCCTGTGCTCCGCTACGGGAGAGGCCACAACAGTGAGAGGCCCGTGTACCACACACACACACACAAAAAAGACAGAACAGGGACATCATCCTCATTCTCTCCGAGAGGAGGGAAGCCCCCTCCAAATTCTGGACAACACTGTGAGCAAGAATTAAAACAGCTCCGTGGCCTTTACAGAGACAGGATGTTGTATTTAGTTAAGAAAAGAATTCAGATTGCATAGAACAGTTGGAGGACAGTCTGGCTGAGGATAGGATAGCATTCAAGGTTAACTAATTTAATACAATTCCCATTCCCAAAGTAAAAAGGTAGATTCCTGTAGTCCTTCCTGGCCTCAAGTCTCCTCTGACTATCAAAACTGGGAACTGGAGGGAAGAAAGCCCTGTCTTAGCACAGTGATTTTCTTCTCTTCTAGACAAGGCTTTGGAAAGTGGGGTAAGGGGACCATTCTGGGCGTTGGAAGAAATCTCATTCTCGTACAGTGTGGACTGGGTGATTTCCTGCCAAAAAGAAGACCAAGGAGTGGTAGTACCAAACTAGGCAGTGACTCTGACAGGGGAAGCAGCAGACCTGCAGCCTCAGAAATAGGTGGGATCTGCCTGTTGACAACCATCCCTGGCTCAGAACAGAGGTGGTGTGTATGAGGTAAGTGCGCTGATTGATGGGACTGCCCAGGAAGACTTTAACAAAAAGAGGCAGGGGACACTGAAAAGATCCAAAAGCAAAGATAGGTACACGTAATCCTTTTCCGCTGTGCCTGCTAGCGATGTGGTAATGTAAGTAAACCAGTGAGCAGTGAGGTTAGGAGGAAAGTCCAAAAAAATAGAAGGTAGTAGCCACCAACTACACTGTCCTTTCACCTGAAACAGCAACTTAGGTAAAACTGGCAAAATGGCTTCTCCTGAAAATTAGAACTGCATTACTATAATCTATATACTTTTAAAAGGTTAAAAAAAAAACTTAAAAAAAAATTCCTGTCCGGAGAGACTTCTGCTTCCAAGATGGAGTTGATGTATTTTCTCTCTTCCTCCTGTTAAGTACAACTGACAACCCTGGACTATACATGTAAAACAAATATAAAGGTGAAGATGGAGAACTGGAAAGGTGGAGATAGGAAGGAAGACCAGCTATGAACATTGGAGCATGAGAAACCCGAGTTTTCTTTTGGCTCGTAGATTCCAGACTTGGAGCAGAAAAGCCTGGCAACCCAGAAATGCCCGGGGGCACAGCCACAAGAGCCCAGGAAGAAAGCCCTCTTCTCTTCAGCCAAAGGAGCAGGAAAGCGGTGGCCTCGTAAGACAAAAAACTTTCAGACCATGATCACTCTACTCCAGCCAAACACCCCAGAAAAAAACTGTGGCTCCACTCCGGTCCAGCCAGCAGAGACCAAGTGGGGAGCCCAGATGTCCACCCTCACAAGGCTGCTACATGGTGCTCCAGAGCCCCTACTGAGGTGGTGACAGGGGAGGCCAAATAGGAACCTGGGACTTTCATCCCTGCCAGCTGATAACGAGGCCTCTGGTACCCTGTGGTGTCAGCAGAGATGTCAGGAGATGCATGGGGAGAATGGACTTCTGTCCTTCCTCTCCTCACTGGAGCGGTATCAGAAGAGGCCTAAGGGAGAATCAGGACTTTCAGCCTTCCTCAGTAGTGACAAGGCCACACCCATACTTCTGACCCCTCCCCACCCCCTGCAGTGTCAGTGGAGACCACGTGAAGAGCAGGAATTCTCACCCCCTCTCTGCAGGCATCAGCACAGACCGAGTAGGGGATCTGGATGACCTCTACCTAGCAGGAGAGAGCCTGCCGTAAAATCCAGGGTCACATAACATGACACCCAAATGTCCAGGTTCTATGTGAAAGCTGTTATACCAAGAACCAAGAAGACCTAAAACTGAATGTAAAGAAAAATCAGTAGACGCCAACGTCAAGATAACAGATATGGTGGAATAATCTGGCCAAGACTTTAAAAACAGCCACGATAAAAATGCTTCCATGAGCAATTACGAACATGCTGAAAGCAAATGGAAAAAAAGAGGAAAGGCTCAGCAAAGAAACGGAAGGTATAAGAAGAACCAGTTGTAAATTTTGGAACTCAAAAATACAATAACAGAAATTGAAAGCTTAGTGGATGGGCTATCTTGATGGCAGGGTAGAGGGGACAAAGGAAATAATCAGTAAACTGGAAGACAGAACAGTAGCAATGATCCAATGTGAGTAACAGAAAAAACAGCCTGAAGGAAAAATGAGCAGAGTCTCAGGGACCTGTGGGAATATAACAGGCAATATAACATTCACATCTTCAGAGTCCCAGAGGAGAGGAGAAAGAAGATGGGGCTGGAAAAGCACTCCAAGTACTAAAGGGTGAAAACTTCCCAAATTTGGTGAGAGAGCTAATCCTACAGATTCAAGAAGCCACATGAATCCTAACTAGGATAAATCCAGGCCAAGACAGCTTGTAATTAAACGTCCGAAAACTAAAGACAAAGAAAAGGTCTTAAAAGCAGCCAAAGAGAAATGACCCTTTACCTATAGTGGAAAACCAGTTTGAATGACAATGGATTTCTCATCAGAAATCACCGAGGCCAGAAGTGGCATAATATTTGTCAAGGGCTGAAGGAAAACCGTCAACTCAGTGAAAAATATCTCTCAGGAATGAAGAAGACAGCAAGACACTCTCAGATGGAAAGAACAGAGAGAGTCTGTCACCATCAAAACCACCCCATAGGGCTTCCCTATCGGGAAGGTGGCGCAGTGGTTGAGAATCTGCCTGCCGATGCAGGGGACACGGGTTCGAGCCCTGGTCTGGGAAGATCCCACATGCCGCGGAGCAACTAGGCCCGTGAGCCACAACTACTGAGCCTGCGCCTCGCAACAAGAGAGGCCACGATAGTGAAAGGCCCACGCACCGCGATGAAGAATGGCCCCCGCTTGCCGCAACCAGAGAAAACCCTCACACAAAACGAAGACCCAACACAGCCAAAAATAAATAAATATAAATAATCCTTAAAAAAAAAAAACACCCTATAAGAATTTCTAAAGGAAGTTCTAAAAACAAAAAGGGAATAATAAAAGAAGGAGTTTTTGGAACATCAGGAAAGAAGAAAGAACATGGTAAGTGAAACTATGGGTAAATACAATGGGCTTTCCCTTTCCTCTTGAATTCTCCAAATTAAGTCTGACTAGTTAAAGCAAAAATTACATACTGTCTGATGTGGGTCTAAATATATGTAGAGAAAATATTTAAGAAAATTATAAATGTGGATGGGTTAAGAGCTATAACAGGAGGTAAGGTTTCTGTATTTCATTCAAATTGGTAATATGACAGCACCAGTACACTGTGATTATTTATGTATATATAATATAATGCCTAGAACAACCAGTAAAAAAGCTATGTTATGAGACACACTAAAAAACACAACAGATAAGTAAAAACAGAATCCTAAAAACTGTGCACATAACACACGAAAAGGAAGAAAAAAGAAAACAGAGAAATGAAAAACAGAACAGAAAACAAAAGATAAAATGGTTAACTAAGCCCCAACATATTAATAATACATTAAATATAAATGCGTTAAATATACCAATTAAAAGACACAGCCTGACAGAGTGGATCACAAAACATGACCCAGCAATGTGATATGCTACAAGATATGTCTACAAGAAACTCACTTCAAATATATTGCTATAGGAAGACGGAAAATAAAAGGATGGAAAAAGATACATCACATGAACATTAACCAAAGAAAAGCAGGAGTAACTATATTAACATCAGATAAAGTAGACTTCAGAGCAAGGAAAAATTACCAGACAGTGAAAGACATTATGTAATAACAAAAAGGTCAGTCTACCCAGAACACACAGCAATCCTAAATGTCTATGCACCAAGCAACAGAGCTGCAAAATGTGTGAAGCCAAAACTGATAAAACTGAAAGAAATAAAGTCACAATTATAGGTGAATCAGTCAGTATTCCTCTCAACGGTTGATAGTACAGATAAGCAAGGAACAAAAATCACATGATCACATCAGGTGATACAAATTAAAACCACAGAGAGCTATTATTACAGAACTATCACAGTGGTTAACATGAAAAAAAAATAGTGACAATACCAGATGCCTGCAAGGATCTGGAAAGCTGGATCACTCAGACATTACTGGTGGAGATGTGAAGTGGTCTGACCACTAACTAGTTCCTTAAAAACACCAAACATACCACATCCTTCTGAATATACTAAAACCACTGAATTTACACTTTAAAAGGTGAAGTTTATGTATTTGAATTGTATCTCCAAAAAATAAAAGATAAGCCTGGGCTAACGTGCAGCCCGAGTTGCCAGTCCACAGAATTGTGACCTAAATAAATGGTGGTTATTTTTTTTAACGGAAAAAAAATACCGAAATATGCAACTACCATAAACCCAGCAATTGCACTCCTGAACATGTATCGAAAAGACTTAACGTTCATGCAAAAACTGGCACACACATGCCTATAAGAGCTTTATTCATAATAGCCCCGAACTGGAAACCCAGATGTCCTTCAACAGGTGAATGGTTTAACGAAGCTTGGTACACGACATACCACTCGACAACTAAGAGGAAGAAAGTACTGACACACGTAACAAGGCGAATCAGTCTCTAGAGAACTATGCTGTGTGAACAGAGGTCACTACCAGAAGGTTACATACTGTATGATTCACTTACGTGACATTCTTGAAACAACAACATTATAGAAATAGAGAACAGATTAATGACAAAACTGTAGAAATAAGAGAACAGATTAACAGTTGCCCAGAGCTAAGCGGAGGATGGACAGTAGATGCGGCTATAAAAAGACGACATGAGAAACCTTGTGGCGACGGATATGTTCTGTACCCTGACTGCATCCATGTCCGTTTCCTGGTTGTGAAACCGTTCTCCAGTTTTGCAAGATGTTACTATTGGGGTAAACTAAAGAGTACATGGGATTTCTCTGTATTTCTTATAACTGCATGTGAAGCTGCAACTGTCTCCAAATAAAAAGTTTAAATGAAAACAAAAATCCTTCTCAGTTTTATGCATTCGCCTCTGTTTCGTGTTTGTCTGCAGTTATCCTTTGTAAAGAAGGATACGTCTCAGAGCGGCGTTAGAGTGGTGGGAGGCCTTCCTCCAGCCCCTGCTGGGACTGCCCCAGAGAGAGGCCGGCCACCTCCGCAGAGCCGTCTGACCTCATTAGCGAGCAGGCAAAGTCGACTTTGAATGACAGCCCCAGCACATATGGAAACCATTCCCGCATCCCAGGACTTGCAGTGAGGTAGGAGGCTCCTCTCGAACGGAGCTGAGCTCCGTGGCCCAGTCGGAGAGCCCATGGAGAGGTCAGGTCAGAGTCATGGGGCTGTTAGGAACAGATAAATTAGCAGGGGCACCTGGCTGACCCAGAGAGGCCTCGGGGAACGGCCGTGCGGGTGGGTTGAGAAGCCCCAGGTGTAATGGAACAAGCCGGGGATGGTCCGGGCTCAGTGCGTTTCCTGATGGGCCATCTGGGGAAAGGACAAGCCCGAACAGGACCACAGCGGTGAAGCGCCACGCTAATCAGGAAGATGCAGCTTTACGAGCAGAAAGTTCTGTTAAAGTTCTGTTTCCACCCATTGGACTGGCCTCTTACCTACTCAAAATCATACGCTAAAGGACCCAGGCTTCCTTTCAAACCCAGCTTCCCACCAGCCCTCCCCTCCCTCCCTGCTCCAGCCGCATGGCCTTCTGGCCAATCCTGGAACACACTTTCCTGGGGTGGATAGCTTCCCACCCCAGGGCCTTTGCACTGCTTTCTCTCTGCCTCCCAGGCGGCTCCCTCCCCCAGTTCACTCAGAGCAGCCCCTGCACCGGTCACAGGAGAATCCTCTCCTCTCTCTACACCGTTCCCTGCTTTATCTTCATCCCACTTTTCCCTAAGTTTAGGAATTGAAATCTCAGGACACGTGATCACGAACGGCCGACTGGGCTTGAAGCGACGGCCAGTCAACGTCTCCTTGCTTTGCTTCCCCTCCTCCGGGTACAAGTCTCTCCCCAGCTCCACTTCCGTTCGCTGCTGCCCGACTCAATTGCTTTTTGCTCAAATAAACTCTTAAATTTTTAAAATATGCTTCAGTTTTCCCTTTTTGTAGGACAGTCTGCGAATGTGATGAAGGGAAGACAAGAGAGCTTGGGAGGCTGGAAAGAATGTTTATAAAAAGGCAGCAGTGGGCTTCCCTGGTGGCGCAGTGGTTGAGAGTCTGCCTGCCGATGCAGGGGACGCGGGTTTGTGCCCCGGTCCGGGAGGATCCCACGTGCCGCGGAGCGGCTGGGCCCGTGAGCCATGGCCGCTGAGCCTGCGCGTCGGGAGCCTGTGCTCCGCAACGGGAGAGGCCACGACAGTGAGAGGCCCGCGTACCGCCAAAAAAAAAAAAAAAAGGCAGCAGTGATTCCTGAGGTGTTTGATGGTTACAGGTAACAACTGGAGGATGGACTGATGTAGCGCAGGGTGCTGGAGAGAAGCCCTGGGAAGCTGAAGCCGCGTAGCAAGGGTGGATTTTGAACAGTGAAGCCTGTTGGGCTGGAGTCTTAATTTCCCGAGGGAATAGCTGGCAGCTGTGTCACGTAAAATACTGAAAATTAAACGTGCCTTGACAAAGTAGCCAATATATGAAGGTTAAGACGTGGGGATAAGGACTTAACAGTATTTTTTTAAATCAGTTAAATTCCTTGAATGTGAACTTGCCCTTAAATGAGAAATACAATTTGCCTATTAAAGCTTCAGAAGATTTGAAGCTAGTTTGAAACCACTGGTGTCTCTCCTGACAGTTATTTTGTTTGAAAGTAGCAAACTTTCTAGTAGGCCCATGAAGCTGCAAATTAATTACAGTAGAATAACTTTCCCCTACCATTGCCGCTCTTTTCCTAGCATCCCCTCCAATATGCACAGGGTCTGGGTCTGGGCAATAAACACCTGACTTGACCAATTTCAAATCAGCGTCCAAACAAACAATAATTCAGAGCTGGCCAAGAGGTCCCCCGACTCAGTTCTTGAAGTAATTAAAGAAAGATGAGCTTCTCTACCGGTTAACCGCCTGAACGCTAATTAAAGACAGTAAGGGTTGAGGTGCAGCCTGTCCTCTGTTCTCGGGCATCGCAGGCAGGTGCTCCGGGGAGGGAGGGCTCCCGGGAGGGCAAGGATGCGGTGGACGCAGGGCCACGGCCGCTGCCTCCCTGCTGATCTGTGGGAAGGGCAGTGAACCCTCCCGATACGAACGACTGAGGACGCCCTGCAGTCAACCTCAGGTGTGTGTTTACAGGACTTCAGGCCACGGGCGAGCCACTCCTTGTTCAGCGCAGCCCGTGGAGAGAGCTGGAGGACCTCAAGAAATTGGCTTTTAAACAACAACACTTGATTCATGGTCTTGAGGTGCCTAAAGCCCGTTCTGGAACCAGGTGGGGCACGGAAAGGAGCCGTCACGACGGGGGGATGCGCTCGTGGTCCTGAGTCCCCCGGACTCCAGCTGGGCCACCGCCGGCACGTGGGAGAATCTCCTTGAGTCCTCCTTCACCGTACCCCCGTGGAGGAGGGGACAGTGGCAACAAGTCCTGGGGAGACTCAGGAAGAGCCACGAGCTGCGCCCCCTTTCGGATGACTGTGCTCCACGTGGGACGCAGTGCAGGGCTGCAGCGACTGGGGACGGGGTGAGCGCGGGGTGAGCCCCGGTCTGTCCCCAGCCCTGCACAGATGCTGGAGCCCAGCATCTCCACGCTTGGGGCACAGGTGGCATCCGAGCCGTGTGACCTGCTCCGGGTCTCGGCTGGGCCCCCCTCACTCACTACCGGGGGACAGGTCTCCACTACCCGGCGCAGCTGCTTTGGAGTTGGAGCTGACACTGCATTTTCCAGAATCCCCTCTGGGTACCTGCAACTTTGTTTCCTGTGGCCAAGCAGCTGGGCTAAATACCTAAAGCCTCTCTTGAAACACGTGTGCATCACCCAGAAAACACTGAACCCTGTCCTCCTCTGCAGAAGGTGGCTGTAAACAGTGGGCTCAGCTCAGCCGCGAGAAGACAGCACGTGTGCGGTCGTGCTCAGCTGAGGCCACGCCTGCAGGGACTAAGATAAAGAATAACCATGTGGCACAGGCAGGAGCTAGTAGGAGGCACAGGGCCTCCTATTTGGGGGTCGGTTGTTGAGCGTTAAGGTAAACGGAAAGGGGAACTTCACCTGCAGCTCTCTTGTGCCATTTGAAGGCTGTCCAGATGGGGGTCCAGGCGACAGGAGGCGTGACTCCACCTCTACCTGGCGGGTGGCCCAGGTGCGACCAGGCAAAGCCTCAAGGCCACTCTGGGCCTCATCTTTAAAGAAGTGTCTTCACGGTGCAGGCGGGGTCGAGGCAGCCCCCACACAGATGTCGCCAGGCCTACATTCACTACTTTTAAAGCAGGGTTTTCTGGAAACCAATAAGCACACGGATAGGTGGCACCAAAGGGCACCCCCTGTGAGGCCCTGTCTTCCTCCAGCTAGGAGAGGTGCTAAGCCTAGCCGGGATTTCTGGCAAACCATCGCTTTCAAAATAAGATGATTGGGCTTCCCTGGTGGCGCAGTGGTTGAGAGTCCGCCTGCCGATGCAGAGGACACGGGTTCGTGCCCTGGTCCGGGAAGATCCCACATGCCGCGGAGCGGCTGGGCCCGTGAGCCATGGCCGCTGGGCCTGCGCGTCTGGAGCCTGTGCTCCACAGCGGGAGGGGCTGCGGCGGTGAGAGGCCCGCGTACCACACACACACACAAAAAAAAGATGATTGTCTCCATCATCGCTGACTCACGCTTTCCATTTTGAAGAGCCCTCACTGAAAAGATTCACCTGGATCCCACAAGGTGCGGCTGTCCTGACAGGTCTGGCTGGATTACCGTAGTCTCGGTACCCAGCAGTCTGTGGGAAGATTCACGGCAAGTGATGTGGGGACAGCATGTGAGAGCTGTGGTGAACACGGGGTGTGGGAGAGGGAAACATGTTTCCCTTTTCTTTCCCAATGGGAAGAAAACCCCTTTGGAGTATGAATTTTTTAAAGAATGCATTGAAAGTTTGAAATTAATTCTTCATATATTATTACCTGGACTCTCTTTGGGTCATCCATAAAGATTATGAAATAGCAACTAAAAACCATGATCTATCTCCAGGGTTTGATCCCTGTACTTCCTGAGTGAATACACCACACAGGAGAATGCTGACATCTCAGGGTATGTGCATCTCTGCCTCTGGGAAGCGATGCTATTTTTCTAAGATAAGGAGTAACACCCATCGACAGATGAGTGGACGAAGATGTGGTTCATATATATACAGTGGAATATTACTCAGCCATACAAAATGAAACAACGCTATTTGCAGCAACATGGATGGGCCTAGAGATGATCATACTCGGTGAAATAAGTCAGAAAGAGAAAGACAAATACGATATATATCACATCACTTATATGTGGAATCTAAAAAACGGACACAAATGAACTTATTCACAAAACGGAAGTGGATCCACAGACACAGAAAACAAACTTACGGTTACCAAAGGGGAAGGGTTGGGGGGAGGGATAAATGAGGAGTCTGGGATTAACAGATACACACTACTATATATAAAATAGATAACCAACAAGGACCTACTGTAGAGCACAGGGAGCTTTACTCAATACTCTGTAATGACCTAAATGGGAAAAGAATCTGAAAAAGAATACATACATGTACACGTATAACTGGATCACTTTGTTGTACACCTGAAACTAACACAACGTTGTAAATCAGCTGTACTCCAGTATAAAATAAAAATTTAAAAAAAGGATAACAGCCTTCAGGGTGTTGTTGAATCCCCTAAAAATCTAATGCAGAACTGACCGGCAGGGGGACGGGGCGCGGCTTCCATCAGATTATCAGAGGCCCGAAGGAGACGTGCCATTGTTAGCCCGACACCCATTTCTTCCCTCCCCCACTGAGAGACACCCCAGCTTCCCACACGGATGGATCCTGCTGGTCCAGGACTAGCCACCGTCCACCACAGAATTTTCCTGAATGTAGGACTGGCTCAGGATGGTCCCGTCAAGGAGAAGAGGAGCTTGTTAACTGGTTTTCTGGAAAAAGCTCTCCGTTCCCCATTGGTTGAGAACAAAGTTGCACATGGGGTCACGACAGGGTTCAGGGCAGAGTGAGTATAAAGCGTTGGTGCAAAGTGAAAGTGAGACAGGCTGGGACCTGGGACCCCTGGCTGCCATGCTTGCACCTGGACACACCTCTCTGAGCAACAAAATACAAAGAAACCATATGGGACTAAAAATAACTGCATGCATGAGCAGTTGGGGCAAACTAAGGACAACAAGATACAAAAAGACCAAAAATCCCAACTGTCAATCCTGAAAAGCCGAGCGCAAAAGCAGGGTGCTGCGCGTGCCCCCTGCACTCAACACCACCAAAGGGGCGGGCAGACCACCTAAGCCACGCCTCCAGCCCGACCCCTGGACACACCCCTACCTTCTCTCCATATAAGGAAGAAGTTCGCCCCTCCCTCGGGGAGTGAGCAAGGGCACCTGTGCTTATTCTCGCTCCCTGCCCCCACGGCTGCAGCAGGGGCCCCCGTAAAGCCCCGCCTGAATTTCTTGTCTGGACTCCGATCAATTTCTGTTGATTGGGGAAGGCCAGGAACCCTGGCCGGTATAAAAAGGATGGAAAGAAACCGGGTCCTTGATGACATTCCTGGCTAGGGATCTACCACCCAGGGCTGCCCTGCAGCAGGACGGCACATGAGGCGAGTCAGGGACTTTGCCCATCCTGACGGGGCCTCTGTTGTCTGCAAGTGAAGCAGCTCTACTGACATTGAGAGCTCTTGTTCCAAAATAGCTAAGAACCACTGGCCCAAGGACAGATTTAAGGAACCAAGAGTGTCTGCTCAGGAGAGAGCAGGGAGAGTGAATTGAAGGGACAGGGGTGACAGAGAGATGGAACTTGGCCTTTCATTCTTGACCTTGTGACCTTGAGGTACACCTAGCAGTTATTTTTTAAAGCACACTTTCGGATGTAATCTGTAATAGTAATCTGGGTTTTATCACCCTCTCCGTTCCTGTAAGCAGCATATATTATCTCTACTCGCTGAATAGACGCATTAGGTCTTGCCTGAGGGGACCACGTTCCCCACGAGAGCGTGCCATGAACCCCCCAGGGCTGGAGGGCAGTTCACCGTCAGCCCAGAGGGCAGCGCTGTGAGTCTGCACGGGAGGCTGCTTCGTGCTACTCTGCAAGGCCGTTACTAACCTATGATTTTCTTTTCTCCTCAAAAGTGGTGTGAGGCCACTATAAGAAAACCTTCGTGTACTGGAAGTTGTTCTAGGGTGGGGTTGAGGGGTGACCTTCAAACACTCGGGGGTGAAATATGCATGTCCCAGGACAGCCCTGCTCAGGGAGGAATCCTGGGGACATACAAACTTTGTGTCTGCACGAACACACTGCACAGACCCGGATGAAGGAAGGTCAGGAGTCTCTGACTCACAGGATCTCAGTCTACAGCTGTTTCTGGTAAGCGAGGCCTTCGATGGCTCCCTGTGGCCGCATCACAGGTCATGTGATTTGGCCCTTACCTACCGATCCAACCTAACTTCTCACCACCATGCTGGGCTCTCAGCCCTTCGTACTGAACTTTTCACTGTGCCCGGATAACGCGTTCCATCTATTGAGTCGTTTCCCTGCAGCCAGAATCCCCTTGCCCCGCTTCACCCCCTGGTAACAAATTTTAGTTTGCACTGCATCTCCTGGCAGTCTCACCATCGCTGTGTTAAAACACTTCTCCTCTGTATTCCTGTTCTCCGGCTACTCATCTGCCATCATTCCATTACGCTATTTTTCAACTGCCCGGGATGATCTCTGGCAAAATGCAAGGACTCAGTATACGCTCTTGCCTGGATTAGTATCACCATGAAGGCGTCTCCGGGTGAGCAAACACATGAGCAGTGCTGTGGGGAAAACTCTCAGAAGCTCTACTTTTATCCAAGCCGAGCCCTGGAGATTAGGAGGAAATCGCACCAAGGTTCCATCAGAGAAACCCCTTTTGATAATGTGATCTTGAACAACAGGACATATGCCCACTCACAGGCCTTTGAAAAACATCAGGATACTACTTGCTCAGCAGATGTTTTGTGCAAAACGTTTGTAAGAGTTTGCACATAAATGGTAATGGTTTATAGAAGAAAAAAAATTAAGGGAGTATTATGTACCTGCACTGCTCACAGATGGTTGACCCAAACTTTTGCGAGAACAAATTATAAACTTCACTGTAAACTCTAGGGTTGGTTTTTCTGCTGTTACTTCATTTTCTTTTGTTGTTCCTATAAATGGTAGAAAATAGATGTTCTGTTGCACAGCAAAGGAAACCATCGACAAAATGAAAAGGCAACCTACTGAGTGGGAGAAAATATTTGCGAATGATAAGGAGTGAATATCCAAAATATATAAACAGCACACACAACTCAATATCAAACAACAAAGTACCCAATTACAAAATGGGCAGAAGACCTGAACAGACATTTTTCCAAAGAAGGTATGCAGATGGCCAACAGACACAGGAAAAAATGCTCAACACTGTAATCATCAGGGAAATGCAAATCAAAACCACAGTGAGCTATCACCTCACCCCTGTTAGGATGACAGTCATTCATCAAAAGGACAATAAGTAACAAGTGCTGGTGAGGGTGTGGAGAAAAGGGGACACTTGTGCACTGTCGGTGGGAATGTAACTTGGTGCAGCCACTATGGAGAACAGTATGAAGGTTCCTGAAAAAATTAAAAATAGAACTACCATACGACCCAGCAATCCCACTATTGGGTATATATCCAAAGGAAATGAAAAGACTAATTAGAAAAGATAAATGCACCCCAATGTTCATAGAAGCATTATTTACAATAGCTAAGATATGGAAGCAACCTAAGTACCCACCAACAGATGAGTGGATTAAGAAGATGTGATGCACACACACACACACTGAAATGCTACTCAGCCATAAAAAGAATGAAATTGTGTCATCTGAGGCAACATGCACGGACCTAGAGAATATGATGCTTTAGTGAAATGAGTCAGAGAAAGACAGACACTGTATGATATCACTTATATGTGGAATCTACAAAATAATACAAATGAATGTATACAGCAAGACAGAAACAGGCTCATAGATACAGAAGACAATCTAGTGGCTCCCGGTGGGGAGAGGGGAGGGGGGAGGGGCGAGATAGGGGGAGGGGATTAAGAGACACAAACTACTATGTATAAAATAAATACGCAACAAGGATATACTGTGCAGCACAGGGAATTACAGCCATTATCTTGTAATAACTTTAAATGGAGGAGTCTATAAAAATATTGAATCACTCTGTTGTACACCTGAAACTAATATTATAAATCAACTATACTTCTTCAATAAAAAAATAGAAATCGATGATCTTTTGTGGTTCTTGTAAATGGTAGAGGTAGATGAGAAATGCTGGCTGAGTACACGTGTGTATGCATGTGTACCTAATATGTATATCAATCTGTCGTTAGGTAGGTGAAAGTATTTGCTGCTGACATGAACACGAAAGCAGCACAGAATGTCCAAAGGGATCAACGGCAGGTGCATCTCCAAGCCTACATGCTATGTCTACTGACGTCATAGGCTGGGCACGCTCCAGCAGGGCTATAAACGAACAAAACTCAGAAACCATGAGACCTCTGCAGAGTAGAAGCTGCCGCGTTCAAGAAAGAAACAAAGGCAGGGAACACAGCAGTGGCACAGCTATGAAGTAAAGCTGATGGAATGATGTGGTTTTGTCCTTTGAGAATATTACACAAAAAGGAAAAAGGAGAAAAAGTCGCCTGTACGGATCAAAGAAGAAAGGAGGAAAGGAGGACGTCTGCTGGGCTGAGCAGGCGAATTTCCTCAAGATGCTCAAGACAGTTCTTTATCTGGAATCAGATGGCGCACTTTGCCCGTAGACATTCTTTACAAAACGGCATAGATACAAATCAACTGTTTCTGAGGACGAGAGGGTGTTTTCATTGCCCAACACTGAAGAAGCTGAAGCAAAAAACCTTGAAGGACTGCAGAAACGTGGTCCTCAGCCACTGGCCAGCACGATTTATAGATGCAAGAAGCAGAGGCCAGACGGAGTGAAAATGCAGCTGCAGCGTTTCCCTGGGTTATCAAATAAGAAGCTCGCTTGGATTTTACTTTGGGAAGTCGCTGGGTCTCAAAAGCTCCAGGACAAAGAATATCTGTGATGTCGGTCAAAGAATGCAGCATGGTGGCCACCGGGCCTGCACACAGCCCAGCCAGACATCTCTGCTATCGGGTGCTTTAGCATCTTTCATCTGCTGCAAGAAAGACTGAAAGATGCTGCCTGGATGGAACAGGCAGAGGGCTTGGTCTCCTGTGTCCTACATGTTTGCGATGGCGAAAAATGCACCTGGACTGGAGCCCAGAGTTGCACATGACAAAAGTGCTTCCAGCAAGTTCCTGTCCTGTGTGCTTTTTAAAAAAGCAAATGCTTTCTGAATAGGTAACACAGAGCCAGGAAGACAAAAGGTCTGGGTGAATGATCAATGCCTTAATGAACAAAACAACTATCATTCGAGAAATACCTTGAATACCTAAAATTCATGACTATTTCTGATGAACTGGCAAAAAGAAATATATAGTAGAATTTGTATTTTTAAAATTTCATTAGTAATGAAAAGTTATATTTGTCAGTAAATTAAACGAGTGCACGTAAAACTCTTGCCTAAATTTTACTTTTTAATTTAAATACCAAAACTTCAAGTTATTCATTTTCTATTACTAAATTAGATGTATCAGTAATATTGAAATAATTGTGTTTTACTTTCTCTAAAGCGTATATTCTTATAAACACTCTAAGTTTTTTGCAGAATATGTGCGTCTGGATTTGGTGACTGAATTGAAATACAAGGATAATATATGCTTATAAGGTTACTGTTTACTATTTTTTCAAACCATAGTCTAATTACAGTCCCTATACCTTAAATATTTTAAAAATATTTAACTAAAATAAGCACGTATAAATATTTCCTATAATTCATATTAAATCATTTTTATTTATTATTTTATTTATTTAATTTTGGCTGCGCTGGGTCTTCCTTGCTGCATGCAGGCTTTCTCTAGCTGTGGCGAGTGGGGGCTACTTTCTGTCGCGGTGCGCGGGCTTCTCACTGCGGTGGCTTCTCTTGTTGCAGAGCACGGGCTCTAGGCACGCGGGCTTCAGTAGTTGTGGCACATGGGCTCTAGAGCGCAGGCTCAGTAGTTGTGGCACACGGGCTTAGTTGCTCCGTGGCATGTGGGATCTTCCCAGACCAGGACTTAAACCTGTGTCCCCTGCATTGGCAGGCAGATTCTCAACCACTGCGCCACCAGGGAAGCCTCATATTAAATCTTAATATATCAGAAACCACAAATGTTTCAAGTTAACTTGCTTCCCAAAAGTTCTCACATTAAAGGTTCTTTTTTAAAATTTATTTATTTATATTTCTTTATTTTTGGCCGCGTTGGGTCTTCACTGCTGCATGCGGGCTTCCTCTAGTAGCGGCGAGCGGGGGCTACTCTTCGTTGCAGTGCGTGGGCTTCTCACTGCGGTGGCTTCTCTTGTTGCGAAGCACGGGCTCTAGGCACGCGGGCTTCAGTAGCTGTGGCTTGCGGGCTCTAGAGCGCAGGCTCAGTAGTTGTGGTGCACACGCTTAGTTGCTCTGCGGCATGTGGGATCTTCCCGGACCAGGACTCGAACCCATGTCCCCTGCATTGGCAGGTGGATTCTTAACCACTGCGCCACCAGGGAAGTCCTAAAGGTTCTTACAGTTGATCTTACAAATCGGTCACTTACTAGAAAGGTTGTAACTATATATCGCTATTTTAAAGAAAGCATTCTATGTGTCCATTCATGTAAAATAATAGTGACAACGAGCCTATTCAACTGAGTGCTTTGCTTGACCCTGTTCCTGTCTGCAGTCAATTCTGCAACAAGAGCAATCAGTTATTCAGGATGTATTTCAGAGAGTTTAGTGCTTACGGAAACTGTTGGTTGCTTCTTTATATGACTTGTACATTTTTGATAAGAAATTTAAGCGAATTTATATTATTTATATGTTATGTGTTCTTTATATTTATATATTATTTAATAATTATAAAATTATGTAATTGTTTAATATATATTAATATTATTTTATATATTAATTTAAGCAAATGAATCATTATATGAAATATAATCAAGAAAAAAAAGAAAAACTGTCTGAGGTTACAAGGTGAACTGTGAAACCCTTAAACTTGGCAACTAAGTTCTGTACATCGAGGCTTTTCTAGGTACAACCCAAAAGAAAGTAGAGAAAAATTGGATATAGAGATAAGACATCTGTCCTCCCTAGGATATTAATTTCAGATTTTTGTCATTTTGAAAATCATCTGAGTGTCACCACCGACTGACTTCAAAACAAATACATGTGTTAATTTGAATTTTTATAATAAATTCGTACTAATAAATATCTTCCGTTTTATATTTCGGTATTTTGCTTAACTTTTATTTTATTTTTTTAACATCTTTATTGGAGTATAATTGCTTTACAATGGTGTGTTACTTTCTGCTTTATAACAAAGTGAATCAGTTATACATACACATATGTTCCCATATCTCTTCCCTCTTGTGTCTCCCTCCCTCCCAGCCTCCCTATCCCACCCCTCCAGGCGGTCACAAAGCACCGAGCTGATCTCCCTGTGCTATGCGGCTGCTTCCCATTAGCTATCTATTTTACATTTGGTAGTGTATATATGTCCATGCCACTCTCTCACTTCGTCACAGCTTACCCTTCTCCCTCCCCATATCCTCAAGTCCATTCTCTAGTAGGTCTGTGTCTTTATTTCCATCTTACCCCAGGTTCTTCATGACCTTTTTTTTTTTTTCCTTAGATTCCATATATATGTGTTAGCATACGGTATTTGTTTTTCTCTTTCTGACTTACTTCACTCTGTATGAGAGACTCACTACAAATAACTCAGTTTCGTTTCTTTTTATGGCTGAGTAATATTCCATTGTATATATGTGCCACATCTTCTTTATCCATTCATCTGTCAGTGGACATTTAGGTTGGTTCCATGTCCTGGCTATTGTAAATAGTGCTGCAATGAACATTTTGGTACATGACTCTTTGAATTATGGTTTTCTCAGGGTATATGCCCAGTAGTGGGATTGCTGGGTCGTATGGTAATTCTATTTTTAGTTTTTTAAGGAACCTCCATACTGTTCTCCATAGTGGCTGTATCAATTTGCATTCCCACCAACAGTGCAAGAGGGTTCCCTTTTCTCCACACCCTCTCTAGCATTTATTGTTTGTAGATTTTTTGATGATGGCCATTCTGACCGGTGTGAGATGATATCTCATTGTAGTTTTGATTTGCATTTCTCTAATGATTAATGATGTTGAGCATTCTTTCATGTGTTTTTTGGCAATCTATAAACTCAAAATGGATTAAAGACCTAAATGTAAGGCCAGACACTATCAAACTCTTAGAGGAAAACACAGGCAGAACACTCTATGACATAAATCACAGCAAGACCCTTTTTGACCCACCTCCTAGAGAAATGGAAATAGAAACAAAAATAAACAAATGGGACCTAATGAAACTGAAAAGCTTTTGCACAGCAAAGGAAACCATAAACAAGACGAAAAGACAACCCTCAGAATGGGAGAAAATATTTGCAAATGAAGCAACTGACAAAGGCTTAATCTCCAAGATTTACAAGCAGCTCATGCAGCTCAATATCAAAAAAACAAACAACCCAATCCAAAAATGGGCAGAAGACCTAGAGACATTTCTCCAAAGAAGATATACTTAACTTTTTAGTTTAGGTATGGGATTCCATGGCTTTAAAACATCACGGTAATCACGTGTTCAAGACAACCGGGTCCTGCGTTCCCCTTGCTTATACCCTTCCCATGGCTCTGGCGGCTGAAACCCTAGTCCCCTGGGCTGGCTCACAGACCCCCGAGGGACCGAGTGACGTGGGCCCTGCCGCTGCCTAGAAGACTCTGCCCGCACCTCGGAGGCACGGGCCAGACCAGGCGGGCCCCCTTGGCCTTCCCACCAGACCTCTCTGCAGCCAGCAGGGCTCCTTCCCCAGATCTCCATCTGGGTGGCCGTGTGTACTGTTTTTATTTGGGTCTCGGTAAGTGTCATCCTGGGAGGCTTTCCTGCCCACTCCAGCCCGGCCAGTCATGCCCCAGGACAGAGCTCTGCCTCACTTTCCTCATTTTCTCCTGTTCATTCACGTGTTGCGTCTGTTACCTTCACGGGACCACGTGAGACCCGGCACAGTGGGAAACTGTCTCTCTTGCTCCGAGCTGCGCCCTGGCCTGGCCCGCCCTCGCTTCCGACGCGGCCCCGATTAAGACATCACTGGTTCTATTTGCTATGAAACCAACGTGGTGACTCATCTGCAAGTGTGAACTCCCAGTTACCACCACCGACCTCGCCCTGAACCGATCCTAGTTACTAGAGAGAGAATAAACCCTGAACATCCCTTTTTTCACTGCCTTGTTAGGAAGGCTTTGCTGGGCTCCCTGAGTGGCTGAAAACCGAGGCCGCATGGTTAGCAGTCATTCCTGTGTCCTGTGTCCTGGCCCAGGGAAGAATTTATTATCATGAGACACAAATAAATCTATCGCTAAATGCAGTGATGCCCGCTACGGTGACCATCTCCTAGCTGTAACTTTTACATGTTCTCCAAGTTCTTCTCAACCACAAGGCCAATGATGTCCTATTCACCTGTGACCACATGGGCCTAGACTGGCCTTCCAAGTGCCAGCCAGCTACAGAGATGGGGGCCACCTCACCTGACACCACCGACCACACCTGGGACCCAGGCGATGTGTTCCGAGTAAGTGTCGGGCAGAAGCAGACATCGACCGTGAATGCAGAATGTGCGGCAGGACGCCTCGACTTCTCCTTCCCTCCGACAGTCCAGTACGACCAGGGGAATCAGTGACTCGCGCACGCACTCCAAAAAGCACTCTGTGCCCGTACTTTCAGGGTGTCGCAAAGTCTACACTTCTTTCCTCGGCCTCCCCAAACTGAGGAATGAAACAGGCCAGAGGATCTGGTTCGTCCTGGAAGTCATCTCATTGTGACTCAGTTTCAAAGCAGGAGTTCCTGGTCACCCATTTTCAGCCCGCTGGGATGTTCTGCTCCCCTCCCAGCTGTAGCGAAGACAGGGAAGACAAACAACTCACCGGTGATGAAAGAAAAGCAATTAGCCGAGATCTTCTAAGAATTTCCCAAAGAACGAATCCCTGCTTGGAATGTAAAACACCACTATTCAAATTATATGACCTATACAACAAAAACAAAAATTTCAAGTCTACCTCTGATTGTTTCTATTGTTGATCAAATAGCTTAAATAAAATCAACTTTCAAAAAAAAAGGATTAAAATATTTCATGTTAGTTTAAAAGGGACGCAGTGAGCCATCAGCGCTAGTTACTTACTGACGTTAACTTCATGTAAAAATGACTTTATCCGCCAACTTTTGGCAGAGAAAGTTGACACTGAGCTAACTTAAGTCATAATCCAAAAAATAAATGTATTCAAGTCATCCGAGAAATAGGATGAGGACTGTTGCCAGCAAACCACTGACCAACGCTGAACCTGTCACCTCCCTACACTGCAAGGAAACAGAGTTCCTTCCCGGCCCTCTCCAGGCGTCCTGTAAAGAGGCTGTCATCGTTCATCAAGCCGTGGGCAGTGGCCGGGCTCTGGGCAGATTCTAGAACAGCTAACACACCACTCAAAGGTGGATGAGAAATCCTTTTCTTGTTTCAAAACGAATGACACATGGTATTCAGAAAAGTTGTTTTAATTATTAAACACCAGGCCGTAACAACCACAAAAGGCCCTCAGGATAGAACATCTGTAAAATAACAGCCGATTATTTTTAGTCGACGCGGCAGCTTAGGTGTTCAGTAATCAAATGCTAATTAGGCCTCTCTCCTCCTTAAGAGTTTATTCCCTCATCCTTTCCTTCCTGTGCCCAGGATGCAGACAGTCCCCAGAAATCCTCACTTGGGTAATCCCACCAGCCCTCCTGTCATTTCACTCTCTTTGTCCCACGAATGCATTTCCTCACCTGTCCTGAGATTTCCCTGGTCTTGCCTGGGAGTGTTGCTGACTCCCCAGGTGGTGGTTTTCCTGAGGAGGCTCCTTGGTCTCTAAACTAAAATATTTGCCGGACTTAGGCCTTGCCCAAGGTTCTTCCCCACGCGGGATTAAACACACTCAGGTTCTTTTATAGACGCGCTGATCCCCAGTAAGGTGATGCTGGCTGGAAATCACTTTCTCAACAAGTCTGTTCCATGTTCTTTCTATATTTAGGGCCCTAAAGCCACCAGCACCACGACTCTCTGGCTCCTGCAGAGCTCTGCTCAAGACCCCATCAGGCTGGCCAACGGCAGGCCCCGGTGTGCGGCCTCTGATGGGGCTCCCGCCCCCAGGCGGGCACCCCTCCTGGCCTCCAGGGCTCCGCCGCTTTCCGGGGACTCTAATGTAGGTCAGATTGTTAATGGAAACACCTGGGTGATCGTCAGTATCTTGGCTTCTTGGAAAGAGGCCTGGACTTCAGAGATGGGGTCCAGCCCCTGTTTAGTTGGGCCACCTGGGCAGGTGAGTCCACCTCCCAAAGGCCAAGCTCCCCCCTCTGCACAGGAGGAGACTGTCATTCGCTGCCCACGGTGATGATGAGAAAAATCTAATTCTGTTAAGCCCATGGCATTAGAAACAAGCAAGGGGGCACTTCCAGAGATTAAAAGACTTAGAAACACAGCCCAGAACATTACGTGTGGACCTCGCCTAGATCCTAAAACAAATCTAATGAAACCCTAAAGAGACAGGGCTGAGATGATCCAGAAGATCTCTTCACGGACTGAGTATCAGTCGATACAGAGGAACGATGGTTAATTATTAGATGTGATAACAGGCCCTGGAGTTACAGTGTTTCTATGTCACAACACAAGCAAGGATAAGATGTATTAGTTATAGACATGTTATAATGTAAGATATTTAGAGCTACATGTTGAAGTATGTAAGGGTGAAATGCTGTCACGTCTGGGATTTGCAAAGAAAAAATAGGGGTGAGGAATTCCCCAGTGGTCCAGTGGCTAATTAGGGCTCTGAGCTGCCATGGCAGGGGGCCCGGGTTCAATCGCTGGTCGGGGAGCTAAGGTCATCCTGCAAGCTACGAGCATGGCCCACCCCACCCCCCCAAAAAATAGGGGCAAAAAGGGGCTAGATGAAGCAACTGTGGCAAAATCTTGGTAAGTGTTGAATCCGGGCAATGAGTATACAGCAATTCGTCGTCCTAGTCTCTCTACTCTCATGTATGTTGAATATTTGAATAATTTAGAAAACTTGAAAAATGAATGTACTAAGGGAAGCCCAGGCAGATGTCAGGATAGTGGGAGAAGTCAGAAACGAGGGGGCAATGTCAGTGTGTCTGGAGAGGAAGCATCTGTCCTCAGGTCTGGGTCCCTCCAGGACAGGGATCTGACTCCTTTGTCCAAGTCCTCTGGGAAAACCATGTGTGTTCAAAGGGCCAGCGAAACTGAATTGATTCTGCTTCTAAGTTAGAGACAGAGGGGTGTTAACGCTTTCGGGAAGCCTACATATGCTACAGATTTAACATGTATTATTTCATTTAAACCTCAAATCAAATTGAGGATAAGACAACTAAAGTTCAGAGACGTTAGTAACTCAGCCAAGGTCACACAGCTCAGTGAGTGGCAGGGCCTGGAGCTCAATTCAGGTCTGTCTCTACAGTCTCTGCTCTGGCCTCAGCTTCATGACACATCGATGGAAAAAATGCAGCTGGAAGTGAAATAAATCTTAAGCAGGTGTTGGAGGCAGACATTTGCCACCTGGCCTGGAGAGGTTCGCTAAACTGATGCCATAGTTTCCTAAACTTTTAGCTAATAAAATGACTAATAGGTATTTTAGAGGAAAAAAGTGGGAGAAGGGGTGGGAGGGAAACAAAAGGAAGACAGAGCTCACACCCTATACTTTGAGAAAAAAAGTATTCTTCCTGAAATGACATAAGGCTTATATTGGAGAAATGTATCTCCTGTTTTGAGCCTTGCTTATACTCATCTTTGACTCAGCAGTTGTACCAATTTTGACTTGGAGATATGGTGATACCAACACTATTTTAAACATCAAAGGATTTCTGTTTAAAGACCAAAGCGTAATGGATTTTTTTTTTTTTTTTTTTTTTTGCGGTACACGGGCCTCTCACTGTCGTGGCCTCTCCCGTTGCGGAGCACAGGCTCCGGAGGCGCAGGCTCAGCGGCCACGGCTCTCGGGCCCAGCCTTTCTGCGGCATGTGGGATCCTCCCGGACCGGGGCACGAACCCGCGTCCCCTGCATCGGCAGGCGGACTCTCAACCGCTGCGCCACCGGGGAAGTCCCCAAGACCAAAGCATAATGGATATTTTTTAGTTGAGTACACACTCAAAATGTATTGGGAAGTTTTTGTGTTTTCTTTTTTTCTTTAATTTATTTTTAATTATTTATTTTTGGCTGTGGTGGGTCTTCGTTGCTGCGTGCAGGCTTCTCTCTAGTTGCGGCGAGCAGGGGCTACTCTTCATTGTGGTGCGAGGGCGTCTCATTGCGGTGGCTTCTCTTGTTGCGGAGCACGGGCTCAAGGCGCGTGGGCCCCAGTGATTGTGGCATGCAGGCTCAGTAGTTGTGGTGCATGGGCTTAGTTGCTCCACGGCATGTGACATCTTCCCGGACGAGGGCTCGAACCTGTGTCCCCTGCATTGGCGGGCGGATTCTTAACCACTGAGCCACCAGGGAAGCCCTGTGTTTTCTTTTTAATGTAATTGGTTTCAAAAGAGCCTGGGAGAGTACGGCCTGGTCGGGGGGAGTGGACAAGCTTTCCTTTGTCTGAAAATCTTGCTGATGTGTTTCAGGCTCTGACTCTGGTTGTTGGCAGGTAACACTCCATGAGGAGGCCCGGATCGTCAGTGAGGACAGCGCCCTGGCTGTGCGGAGTAGCCTTGATGGAATGGAAGCTGGGTGGACACGGGCCGTGGCCCAGACGGAGGAGCGGATCAGATTCCTCTGGAATTCCCGAGAGGTGGGTGGCCGTCTAGACTTCCCCGTGAGTGCTGGCTCAGGCCGGGGGGCAGGGAGCCTGTGCTTCAATGTTCACAAAGGACAGAAAACCACACGGGGGATGCAGTGATGGCTCACGGCCCGGGGAGGACCAGCCGCACGGCTTCCTTTGCCCAGGGCTCAGCATAAGCTGTACTCGGGGAAAGCACTTAAGCGAAAGGGAATCCCACTGCCTTGCTGGCCCAAGGCAGGGGCAGCAACCAGAACTCTTGACCTTGAAACTGGAGAAAATCAGCGCAGGGCCCACCCCACTCCCCTCCCACCAACGATGATGAGCAGAAGGAAGGTCTAGAACAAGACAAGGGTCTCCTTGCTGTTTATCCAGACTAAGCATAACTGGGAAACTAGGTGTTTCCATCAAATACATTCAACCTTTTTTCTCGCTTTGATGAAACACCTAAAAGACCAGGACACCCCCTACCACACACCAAGGAAGAAAAGAAGTTTAAGGGGAAAAAATT
Source organism: Globicephala melas (assembly GCF_963455315.2). Classification (NCBI taxonomy): domain Eukaryota; kingdom Metazoa; phylum Chordata; class Mammalia; order Artiodactyla; family Delphinidae; genus Globicephala; species Globicephala melas. The sequence goes on along the minus strand of NC_083331.1, from coordinate 3,806,891 downwards.
AGTTTGTCATTTACATGACATTTTAGGCATTTGTGTGAATTATGTTTGTAAAGTAAGTGAGCATCGGTAGATTTTCTTCCAGCAGGAAAAAAAAAAAAAAAAAAGAATGAGCTACACGTTGGGCATAAAGAGGGATGAACAACAAGGTCCTACTGTATAGCACAGGGAACTATAGTCAATATCCTGAGAGAGACCATAATGGAAAATATAAAAAAGAATGGATGTATACGTATAACTGAGTCACTTTGCTGTACAGCAGAAATTAACACGACGCTGTAAATCAACTGTGCTTCAATTAAAAACAAAAAAAAAGCAGTAAAGAGGGAAAAAATATTACCAAATATTGAAACAAGGAATTCTTCCGCTTACCTCCTCATTTTTCAGATGGTACAAAGTGATGGTGTGCATGACAGACTCTGCTCCACAGACGGAACAGTAGGGCTGTCTCTTGGGAAAGATCACTGGGAAGATGGTTTGGGGAAAGGTATTCTCAACGATCTAAATATCACTAAGTTTCTAGCATCTCTAAGCTACACACACTCCACAGCAAGAAAAGTGTTCCACCCGGAAAAACCAAACTAAAAATCAAAAAGACCCATTTTTGTTCATTCCCTTGGTATTTCTTACTTGATGATATTTTCTAGATATCGAATTCCCCTTCTCATTATCAGCTTGTTTTCTCTAAGTCGTGAGAACAGGCTGATTTATGCCCAAATGACACAGGTTACTGGAAGCCGATTTACTCATGAGAAAGGGCAGAAGCCCGTTTGTGAGATTTTAAGGGTTATCAAAATCGTGAAAAAGTTTGGGGGCTTAGATAAGATCACTACAATGTTCAAGTATTTTGCTGAATGAATGAAGGGCACATAGGGACACTTAAGCATCTCCAGCTACCATTTCAAAATGGTCATTGGGCACAAGGGGGTTTTAGGATTCATGCATAAAGATTTTGGTTCTATTTCTTGTGAGTACGTTCCTGAGGAAAACGCCAGACTATTTGCCAGCCACCTGGATCGGGGTTTTAAGACTTGGCAGGCTGTCCTCGAGGGGCCCTCGGGAAGGGCGTCAGAGCTGAGCTGAGGAACAGCGGTGGTCAGGGAGGCAGGATGCCAGGTACTGGGGCAGTGGGAGTTGGGAGGACCAGCTCCAGGCCTGTGCATCTCTGCACAGATAGGACCACCTCCCCATCTGTGCTTCCACGTGAGCTCTACTCTCAAGCCACGAGATGAAGGGCCCTGTCACTAGAGGCCAAGCGATGGCCTGTATCCCTCTGTGGCCACTTTCAACAGGAGCAAATGCCCCGGGGCACCAGGTGCACGGACGCTGCAGGTTCACCTTCCTCTCTTCACTGGACTTTGGCGTTTTCCGCTCAGTCAACAGATATTTACAGAGCTTCCCCTACGTGCCAGACTGACAGTGGGAGAGAGATGCACGGATGAACCCAAACATCTGACGGGGTGGGGAATCGGGCACGGGGAGCTGAGAGAAGAGACAGAACACTCAGGGTCTCTCAAAGAGGGAGTCAGTGCCTGAATCTCCGGAAGGAAGGACAGCGCTGCGGAAATCTCTGCCCGCGCTCCTGCGCTGGCCACCCCTCCCCCAGCCCGCAGCAGCTCCGGAGCAGCTCAGGAATCCAAGCAGGTGATGAAGGAACAATTGTGAGGGCAGAGTCTTCTCCCAAAGAGAGCAGCTGCCTCCCCAGGCTGCACATGGACCACCCAGGAGATCTGGGGGACGTTAGGAGGGAGAAGGCAGACGTGCGTGCGGGGAGGTGGCACTGAGGATGGTGGGAGGCCTGGGGCCCCTGAACTATCTTCCTAGGAGCACAAAAGTGAGGCCAGATCCTGGGACAGAGAGAAAGGAGGCCGTGACCCCTCGAGGACCTCCTGCATCCAGCCGCTCACAGACACTACCATCGACTACCACCGTCGCAGGTGTACAGAGCGCCCACAGAAGAGATCCCAGAACGCAGAAGGCAGGAGACCACGTTTAAACTCTAGCTGTCTTCTGATCCATCTGAACATGTAGAAGTGAATTTTGAACAGGATAAGGGCATTTAGAAATTACATTCTTTTTGAATCTGCAAAAGAACGTGTGTGTATATATATATATACACACGTAGGTATAACTGAATCACTCTGCTGTACACCTGAAACTAACACACATTGTAAATCAACGACACCTCAATAAAAAAATAAATATTTTTAAAAAATTACATTTTTTTAAATCAACCGCAAGCTCTCTCAAGGCTGACAGCCCACGACACCCTTCAGCGTCACGACCCTTCTTCCAGACTGAAGCCCGGCCCCTGACGTTGTGCTGGTCTTCACAGGTCAACGTGCCATCACACGCCTTGTTCCATTAAAACCCTAACACAACATGCCCCCCACCAGCCGGCCATTCACCTTCTTCTAGAACAGATGAGGACAGTCTCGTTATAGGAAATCTCTCACCCAAGGCCGTGTGGGTCATCAGGACCAGAATTCAGACGCGGGCTCTGAGCTCTGTGGACGCACGCGGTCCTTCCCTCCACACGTCCGACTCAAGCCTTTGCCCAGGCGTCTGCCGCAAACACGCCCTCATCCTTTCTGTCCGTTACCATCTGCCCGTCCTCAAAGCCCATCCTGTCATCGAGAAAGGCTTCCCGATGTCTAATGGGGAGAAGAGCCCTGCTCACCCTTAGCCTGTGTGGCCCGTGTAACCGTTACACACAGACCCCCTTAAAGCCCGGCCCCGCCCGCCCCAGTCCTGACTTCAAGCTTCAGGCGGTGACCCTGTCCCGTTGATAGATAACTACTCACAACAACAAGCACAGCTGCCATACAGTGTATACTAATGGACTCAGTAAAATTAAGTCATAAGCACACACAGAAGCCCCAACTTCAACTCCATACTCTTCAACCCCTTTCCTAAAATATCTAGTCATTTGAGATAATATTCCAAATACTTCTCAAAATGTTTGGATTGTCTTTCCTAAAAGCAAAATAGAACAAACAAAATGCTTTGTTTTCACTGCTTTGAAAGATGTACAACAGAACAGAAACAAAACAGAACATAAATACAACAGAAGTATTCAACCTCTAGACTTTTGTTTCTTGAGCAGTTGGCTACAGGGTTCCTTCTAAGCACGGAGAGGAAAGTCGTGCTCATAATTTCCCAGACATTCATGTCCCTAAGGCAGTAGAAGTCTCCTTACTACCCTGCAAATTCTCCTTGGGCCCAGGTCAATTTTCTTCGGTAAATTTTAACCGAATGCAATCTGATAACATTTTAACATATGCGATTAAACAAAACCTACTCACGTGCCCAGCAGTTAGGTGTGGGGGGAGGAAGCTGAGGCTCTATGAGAAAGAAGGCGGGTCGGGAGCCCTTGCGTCCCTGGACCAGCCAGTAGGTCACGTGATGCTTTCTCAGCACCAGTAGCAAAAAAAAAATTCATTAAAAACAAAACAAACCCCGGGTATACCCGAAATGAACTGTAACCAAACCTACACGAGTAACACGCATTCTTCAGCCAGCAAACCTTCAGGGCAGATACACTTTAGTGTCAGAATTGGGCCTGATTTTTAAACACTCTGCTAATGCTGCCAACACAGAACTTCCCCTGAGATCACAACGCTACTATTTCTATTTTCCACGCGTGGGTTGTTTTCCCATGTCCAGACCCCACATAAACCCCCATCTCACCCAGGGGCAGACCCAGGGACCCAAAAGTCAGATTTCACGTTGCCCCTGAGAGGGCGAGATCTACACCTCACGCAGCCCATCTCACGCTGCACACCAAGAAGCGGGAAGGAAACCCGGGAACGAAAGGCGGGAAAAAGGAGAGGGGATCCTCGGGGCGTCGGCCCGGAGCTGCCCACCTCTTTCCGTTACTGTCCCGGAGCATCGCTCTTCCCATCACTCTGGACTTCCTTTCCAGCTCCTGCACCTCCTCCAGAAGTGTTTTCTTGCAGGTGTGCTTGGCCCTGTGTCACAAGGAAGAGACAAGAAGGACATGACACGTGAACTTTACACAGCCTTGAAGATGAGTTGCTCCCTTCGTGGGCCACATCTCATGCCCGCTGACCCGGGCCCAGGCCTGGGGACATGGAACATTCACTGTCCCCGTGCATGGCAAGGGCTCCACCTCTGCAACCTGGGAAGCACCCCAAGTCCTTGCAGAACAGACTCGGGCCGTGAGGGTCAGAAGCTGCCCCCCTAAAGAGCATCGCCTGTCACTGCAGAGCTGGCTGAGGCCCCCTGCGTCCAGACAGAAGCCCGGGGTACCTGGAGAGTCGTGGGTCAATCTCTAAAGCTTTTCACTGCAGGACCAAAAAACCCAGAAGATGCTTTAATCCTCACCCTAGTGGATGCATGTGGGTCCCTCGGGCTGTGCCCTGACAGTGAGATCAGGAGCCTGGGGGGGCGGGCGCGGGCAGGGGCGGGGGAACAGTCTTCTCTCTCCTTTTAGGGTGAAAAGAGCCACTGTTGCAGCAGGACTGGGAATTATGATGCCAGAGTTCACGGTCATCGTGCCGAACCCTTGACCTGAAATTTGGGTCAACACAAATATCTGGACACAGATCTCCTTTCTTCCCTTGCAGAGACTTACCATCAGGGCCCATGTCTGCAGGCCTCGGCGGCGTGAAACAAGGGATGAGGTAACAAAACGGTCGGGCCTTTCCAGCCGTGTAAACTGCAGACGGGCCCCGCTTCCTGACCTGCAGGAAGAGCTACCTGCCCCCTTTCCTGATTAAACTAAGAAATACCTTAACAATGTTCCAATAAGTGTCCGATTGCAAAGGTCTTCCTAAAATTGAGATCAAACAGAGAGCAGCTGGTTGGAAACTATACAGGGGAAGAAAGGGCATTTAAGGAGACACAGGTTAGAAATGGGAAAAGAAAAGCTATAAAAAGCAAGAGGGCCCTAACGGAGCAGCCCAGGGCAGCGTTCCTTCTTCTGAAAAGCTTGTTAGTTTCCGTACAAATGCATGTGAGGAGCCCACCGAGTAGCCGGACTCAGAGACAGAATCAGAACAAAACTGAGCGCATCTTCAAGGACGTGGGACAGTGAGATGGAACACTCTGGAGACGTGAGCTGTTCCACGGAAACACGTACTGCCATCTGCCCTCCACCTTCAAGGAAAGGAAGTCTGTGAAGACAGCGCCCGGTCATCTGCTGACACCCCAAGTTCATCTCCGAGGGAGAATCGGGGCTGAGACTCTGTATATGGTCAGTCATTAATTTCCCCGGAGGAAACAAGAGAAATGAACCACACAGGTTTTCACACATAATTCCTTAACCACACCAAGCAATGTCCTGAGACTCCGGGGTGTAAAATACTGCAGTTCAAAGCGGAGATGGCGGCATTTTCATTGAAACAAGAAATGAGAAAACGTTTAACTTTTTGCTGGAAAGGAGACAGTCAAAAAGAATGTGACAGTTGATACCGCTCAATATGAATGAATACGCTGGGCCCAAACTTTACCTTTGAACTCACGGGTTTCTGGGGCTGTGTGGATAAAAGCCAGCTGCGTAAACAGCCAGCCCCACTCCACGGGTTCACGCCAGATACGTGGGTCCCGTGGAGCATGTCGGGTTCGTCCTAGAGAATGAGCTTTCTCGCTTACTGTTTCAGGACTGTCCTCACTCCATCATCCTCCCTTGCTCTGCACCCTCCTGCCCACAGAGCAAGCAGGGTTCACTAACCCCTAGACCAGCCCCCAGTGTTCTCCTCTGGGCTGGGGGCTAAGGGGAAGGGTGACACAAAGAAGTAGGCTTGGAACAGGAAGCCTGGACCACAGGGCGCAGAGCACACTGGAAACGTCCAGCCTGGGCCAAGAGCAAAGAGAGCCTGACCCACTGTGCTGGGGCTGCCGGTTTCCACTCATTCACAAAACTGCCTGAGAGGGAAATAATTTCAGTATCTTGATGCTCCTGGGCGTTGTTCACGTTCCCAGTGGATGAAAATGCACCCATATCCAAGATGGATACCACCCAATTTTATAGTGTCAATATTTCCACTAGGCTAGTTCCCGTGAGCCAGCCTGGGAGCTTAACCAGTGTGAGAACACAGTTAGTCCTTCTGCATGAAGCACTGCTGTACATACAGGTGACGCTAGCAATTTAAAACCATTTTCTCGGGCTTCCCCGGTGGCGCAGAGGTTAAGAATCCGCCTGCCAGTGCAGGGGACACGGGTTCGAGCCCTGGTCCGGGAAGATCCCACATGCCGCGGAGCAACTGAGCCCGTGCACCACAACTACGGAAGCCCATGCGCCTACAGCCCGTGCTCCACAACAAGAGAGGCCACCGCAGTGAGAAGCCCGCGCACCGCAACTTAGAGCAGCCCCCCGCTCGCCGCAACTAGAGAAAGCCACACGCAGCAACGAAGACCCAACGCAGCCAAAAATAAATAATAAATTAATTAAAAAAAAATAAAATGGAATAAAACCATTTTCTCAAGAACCTTTACCCAATAAGGCCTTACTTAAAGAAATGATTCTAAGACCTCCCCTGTCAAAGTCTGCGTATGAATGGACTAAAATCTAATACTTATAGGTTTCAAAGGCCAGGCTCTAAGCGTTAGCCACTGGCATGGAAACTGGATCTCTCCCATTACCTGTGGACAGCTGGTTCCCAGGGGTCCAGGACTGCTCACCCAACCCCACGTCAGGAGGCCAGGTGATCACGGAAGGCTCAGGTAGGGGCACTTAGCCCCTGTAAGGGAGTGTGGTGACCCACAGCGAGCCTTCAGATAGAACAGGAGTATCTCCAGGTTATTGGGGATTTTTGAAATAAATAAGTCGGCTTAGAATCTTGCACTCTTCATCTCCTTGTTTCTGAAACTTTTTTCCTGGACTCTTTCTTTCTTTTCTTACGGAAGGAAAGCAAGTCAGAAGGAAATGGTAAATTCTAAGTGGGGATGAAAATATAAATGCAATGTGCTTCAAAGAAATCAGTCCAGTTAGAAAGTATTAAAAAAAAAATCAAGGCCCCCGTTGTACACAGGAATTTCTTATTACCTTCTATTTCCATTGAACTGCCTATCTGGGATTATAATAAGGAAATGAAGTCATTCTGGACTTGCTGAATGCATCGTGTGCTGACTGGTAAGGTACCAGAGATACAGCTAGACAAGAGGAGATGGGTTCCTAAGTTCCGTGGCCTTGAGCTTTGTATTATTTTTATAAAGCAACATAAATGAATTTCTCCTCAATGAGCGTAAGTACATGGCAGCTTACCTAAAAATGCTGTCATAGGTCAACATTTTGGAAGCACGTAAGCTAAAGGATATTAAAATAGTTCTGGGCAATTTAAACTTCATGCGTGTAATAACAATATTCATTAGCCAGGTATCGCATACAATCAATCAGTTATTTTAATAAAAGATGTGTTAGTTTGGTCCCTCATGAAAATTCTGGTTAACAGGATAACAGAGGAGGTATTATACGGTGTCCAAATCTGACTTAAGATAGACTAATAATGGATCTTCATCAGAAACTCGATAGACTTCATGGAAAAAATGACCGAGTTACCTCATGCTGTTTTTTTTTTTCTTTACTGTTAACAATGCAGGTCCTGAAATGGGAGAGAGACTGGACAAAGAAAAGGGAAAATGCAGGAAGACAGAGCAAACCAGAGCATACAGAAATATATGTGAAAGGGCAGGCCTGCCTTGGGCTGGAATTTAAAAGCTCTTTCCAAATAGAGTTAGCCACCAAAATTCAAAACAAAACCAAAAAGCCTTAAGACTGGTTCAAGGTGGACTTTCCCTGGCGGTCCAGTGGTTAAGACTCTGCGCTCCAAACGCAGGGGACCCGGGTTCTGATCCCTGGTCGGGGAACCAGACCCCTCATGCTGCAACTAAAGAGCCTGCACGTGGCAATGAAGATCCCGCGTGCCGCATCTAAGACCCGGAGCAACTGAATAAATAAATATTTAAAAAAAAAAAAAAAGATCGGTCCAAGGTAAGATGAAAGAACCATCGCAAATCTACAGAAGGTTCCGGATGCTGCCCCAAGCTGACTCACCACAGCCACGTTGTCCAGCTACTCCCCGACTCCCCACCACGTAACTCAAACTCTTCTCTCAAGTCCAAGGTGCGGCCTAGCACATCGCGTGTCAAGAAACATTCCAAAATTTGCACCAAATAATGGGCGATTTTCTGGAAAACCAGGATGAATATTTGTGTTCAGTGTGCCAGAAGGAAAAATGGGACACATTTTATAAAGCTGAAGAAGGAGAAATGACAGTCGAGTATCGTGGTCTCATCAGAGGTAAGCAACTCATAGTACGCTTTCCTTCTTGGGAGAAGCCTCTGATTTTCCTTGACTCAACAAGAAATATTTCAGGCTGGGAGTATGACAGGAAGTAAAACATGGGCCCCGTGATCAGAGGGAACATGTCCAAAGAAACGGGCCCAATTCCTGTTTTTGAGGAGAGGGCTAAGTATAGTGTAGACGTTAACTGTATGTTATAAATTGGGCATATACTTTGGGCAGACACTGCAGGTGCGATGAGACCATATACCCTGCTCCTACCTGGCTGGCGAGCTCCTTGGAAAGGAATTGACTTTTACTCTTTCCAGATGGCAGAGCTGGAAGCGGTGTCATTTGATGTATCCTTGCTAAAATGTAAACAGCACTAATTTTACAGTGCCAGGAAAAACCAAAAACAACTCCTGTTGGAGGGAATAGATAATTTGCTCCATGGCGACTGGGAACTGCTACTTGGAATGTATTGGAAAAGATCCAGAAAGCAGAGGAAGAGGCAGAGACACACTCTGAAATGGTAGAAAGATACTTCTGCCGGCATCTCCCTTGGCAATTATCTCGATCTCAACCAAAAATGTTTTTCATGACATTAATTTAACAGTTGAATTAAAATAGGCCGAGATTGATTTCTAATCAAATCACTGTGCTCAACCCCTGTACACTGAAAAGTGATCTGACGTAACCAACACCACGTTCTATTTACCTGAAACTAACTTGATGATCTTGCAAAATTGAAGAAATTTGGCAAAGGTAACTATACTGTGCCGCAACTGGGCTATGTGACGAGAGCAAATCCTAGAACTAACATTTTCTTCCAGTTCATTTATTAGATTAAGAAAACATCTTTCCTGGGCATTATAACTTCATTTCCAAGGATTCTGATCCTGCTACTTCAAGAACACAGTTTTAGCAGATACCATGGAAGCAGTGGTAAATCAAGGCATTTAAGAAATTAGAGTTATTTAATGTTCACTAACAGTTGTCAAACTTAGTGAAGAGAAGAAAAAAAAAACCACCTAAAACATGTGCTATAAAATTCTCTCTGTCCCCTTCCCTCTCCACATTAGGTATCATCGGTTGTCAAGATAATGCCAAGATGAAGATTTTTTCCAAAAACATCCTTAACTGTCAGGCAAGAACAATTCTCACTGAGTATGGGAGGAAGGGAGAGAGAGAAATGAAATCTGATGTCTTTTCCTGGAAGGTTTGGAATGAAGTCTCAACTCTCTACCTCAGGGGCCCCAAATAATTATGCTTTGCCCAAAGTAAAGCCAGTCCAGGAGTTGCAATTTTCAGGGAAGTTGGCAACTGTAGGAGGTATCATCAGGCCTACCCCAAATAAAAATCGATATGACCTCATTTTGGAGTATTCCATCTTTTCCTCGCAGATGAAATACAATTTACATTATCTTGGAACTCAGTAGCTTTTTTTTTTTTTACATTGTACATAAGATACTTAGGAGATGACATATTTTGAAACGTATAAACGAAAATCGAGCATGAATTATTTTCTATCGAACCTATGTTATAATTTCATCCTTGTGATTAATCTTCTCATAGACTTGTAAATGGACACTTCAGAAGAATGATATTTGAAGGATTCCTACTGGGAATTATTTGGAGAAATGAAGAACACTTGATTCCAGTATTTGGTGATTTGAAATGACTTCCATAAACATACAATTTCCCTTAAAGCATGGGGTTTAAAGCCAGGTTCTATCTGTGATCACAGAGCACTGATTTTTAGATAGAAGGAGAAATGAATTTTGAGTTATGTTCCTTAAACCTGATGGAATTTCTAAACTTAGAAATTCTCCCCTATAATCGTGTACAAGCAACATCTCTCCTGACCTTCACACAGCCTGACTCCTTTTTGACTATATTCTCATATTAAGGTGAAGCACAGGTTAAAAGAAAAAAAAAAAAAAAAAAAGACACAACCCCAAATCCTTTATATCCGTTTCTGGCAGGTGGCAGGAGACGTGTTTCTTCAGAAGTCCCACAGCATCTAATAGCCTACGCTGGGGCCCACTGAGGACTAACTGGAGGGCATCGGACAAGACCTGGGGTACCACTTCATCTTTCACTTACGCTTTCCACACCACATCTTCCATCAGACACGCGGTAGGAACCAGAAATAATCCCAGCCAGAAGTGCGCAGAGCTCAGGACCATGGCTGCCTGCAAGAGACAGAAGTGACATGTGCATTAATGCTCTTTCAAAAAAAGAAAGAGAGAGAGATAATTTAATCAGTGAAACACGCCCCAACACACAAAAGCAATAGAACGTATTAAACTAGTGAAAGCTGAAATATACACCCAGGAAAAACGGGAGGGGGACCGGCAGGGTGAGCGCCTTGCCGCGATGTTCATCAGCTCTTGTCTCCATCCTGATATTTTGACGAGTGTTGTTGCCTTTTCTAAAGCGCTTCGAACCCCCACTCTGGTCAGAATATGCTGTCCTAAACCCCTCCTCTGGAGAAATGCTGGAGTCGCCAGACTCCACAGAAATAAACTTCACTCCATAGGCGCCTTGCAACCACCCACGTATCCATCAGTTCCTGGTGCTTCACTGCTCTCCTTCACTGATGTAACCACACCTGGGTGCAGGGCAGAGCGGTTCTCAGCACCCAGAGGAGGAAGGTGAACAGGTTACGGTCCTTGTCTTCAAGGAACTTAAAATGGGGTGGTGTCTCCTACATCACACGTGGAATGGATGTGTCATGCTCATATGCTCTGGGGGTGAGAGGAAGGCTAGAAGGCTGGGGAGACTTCTTAGTGACAGAGTGTGGGATGTGATGGGAAGAGAAGCAGGATTTCAACAGCTACAGGGACAGAGGGAAGGCGATGACAGGGGGAGACACAGCCTCCAATGATGAGACTCCCAGTTCCCAGGGTGCAGGGTCACAGAGAATTTGGGAGGAAGTGGGAGAGGGTCTTAAGGAAGAGTTACAGGGGCAGCTGTCAGTTAGGTGAGGACCTGAAAAGAGGGCTCAGGGCCAAGGCAGGGGGAGGGAAGGAGGCAAGGGGGGAGGGGAGGGAGGGGGAGGGGAGGGAGGAAGGGGGAGGGGGAGAGTTGATTTTGCTCTGAACAGAATCGGGGCTGGGAAGGCAGAGTCTTTAAACTTTGTTTTGAGTGAGCGAGGCCAGAGGGTGGAGCTGGTAGCAGTGGCCAACTACTCGGACAGGGACCGAAGTTAAGTGTGACAGAAGCCTTCACATTCACTGGTTTCTCTTTTCTAAGTGCTCACCACTGGATTCTACCGCAATCGATGTGTTCTGCTCCAGCCCACATCTAACCACGTCAGTCTTGCCGCTGAACCCCAGCGTGTAGCCCTGTCTGTGGTGTCGGAACTTTATGACAACAAAACGGAGAAGCAGTGAGATCTGGGGTAAAGTTGAACACCAACCCTGGCCCTGGAGCCCTTGCTTCCCTTTTCTAAAAACAAGATTGCCAGCTTTCTGGAAGAGCAATTTAACACCTTAAAAATACGTGAGTACGTCTTGCCCCATCAATTACCCATCTCAGAATGCATCCTACGGACACAAGTGAGAACTTGAGTAAAGAAGGAAGTACAAGAGTATTCACGCAGTGCCGCACCGTCAAAGGAAGTAAGAAATAAGTGTCCCAGAAGAGGGCTTACTAACTATACTGTAGTGCCTGCACCCAATGGACTTCTGTGTAGCAATTAGAGGGATGCAGAATTATAATGTTGACATAGAGAGGTGTGATGCGATATTGCTAATAAAACGGATGGGTTCTGAGCGTCTGAAGGGGACCTCCTCCGGCAACAAGGGTAGGGGTGGGAAAGGACGCAGGATTGGCCCAAGTCTCAGAATTAAACCTGAGGTGTGATCTCCTGATGCTGCCCACCCAAAAGTTACGCTGCATCTTTAAGTGTTAAGCACTGTATATATGTCACTATACATCAATACATATAATAGTTTTCGTAAGTTCTGTTTTGGAATTTCCTCACCTTGAAAAAAAACCACACACATTCCGGGGCCTCAAATGCAGTTCAGTGGTCCAGACCTTGATCCACTGAGACTGTGCAGACCACCAACCCGTGTGCCCCCTGTGTGCTTGCATGTCAGGAAGAAGGCACAAAATGGTCTATCGAGGGAGTGCGTTGCAGTTTTCTTTTCATATCTCTTTGGCTAGCTCTAGTTCCCATTTCTCATACAGAAAACGTATTACTTACGCATACAAAAAATGTAACTCATCGCCCTCCCCGCCCCACGCCAGTGGCCCAAGCGAACCACAGGAAGGAGTTGGATTATCCAGGTCCTTTCTTTCTGCAAGTCCCACCTTCCCCCTCTAATCCATCCTTGGCTGACCCAGCGACAGGAGGCGGCCTTGTTTAAGATACACTTGTGGGCTACATCCTAGATCATCGTCTGGTGTATTTTGCAAAGAATACAGTCATTTAAGAGTACGATTTTATAGAAATGATAGTTACTGTGATGGGATGGAGGTGTTAGCTAATGCTATGATGACAATCATTTTCCAAGATATAAGTGGATCAAATCAACATGTTGTACACCTTAAACATACAATATTATATGTCACTTCTATCTCAATAAAGCTGGAAAATATTTTTTCGAGAAAAAAATAAAAATAACATGTTCCAACAATGTGTACTATTTAAAATAGTTTATGAAACTCCATAAGAATTCTCATTGCTGACGGAAAATAGGAAAATGACCTTTGAACTGCCCTGCTGAAAATAGGGAGCGTCTCCCCAGTTGACAAAGGTTCCATGGAAATTTGGAAGCACTGTTGTTTTGTCACTGGTTTTTAAAACTTGGGGCTGTTTTAAAACACATAATGGACGTAACTCATTTTAAAGGTGTGTCTCCAGAGAGGCTTCTACTATCTCGATTTTCACAGATGGACTGAGCTTTGAGGTGCTGAAATCTTTGCTAAGGCCACAGCTTTTGGTATCGAAATGTAGTCAGATTGCTCTTGTTCTCTCAGAATAATAATAAAAAAGTGCTTACGGAGCTGGGCTAGGTGACACATGACACTCAATTACTCCCCCCTCCCCTCTCACCTGTACTACTGAGTGAGGTTTTAAAAGTACCCTTTTGATGTGCTAACAGCCCCACTGGAAGAAGGGCATCCTCAGTTAACGCACCTCTAGCTACAATGACTGTTAACCACTTAAGTGCCAAATGCACCCACTGGATCTCTTGGGGTGCTTCTCAGTCTACTTTCAGAACGGATACAGCATGGACAAGAAGGATCCTCCGTGGGGACAGGGCCGCTGTGCTTCTCCTCCTCCCCCTAAGTCACAGTGAGCACGTGCTGGGGAGCAGAGTTCCTGCCCCCCAGGCAGCGGCCTCGGGCTACTCTTTTTTTTTGTTTTTTGTTTTGCGGTACACGGGCCTCTGACTGCCGTGGCCTCTCCCGTTGCGGAGCACAGGCTCCGGACGCGCAGGCTCAGCGGCCATGGCTCACGGGCCCAGCCGCTCCGCGGCATGTGGGATCTTCCCGGGCCGGGGCGCGAACCCGTGTCCCCTGCATCGGCAGGCGGACTCTCAACCACTGCGCCCCCAGGGAAGCCCTCGGGCTACTAACTCTTGCTGCTCTGGGGGATTTTCAGCATCTGAGCAGGTAGAGCAGAGCGAGGACTTTGGGTTCAGACGGACCTGGGACGGAACTGTGCCTCTCAGCTTTAGACTGTGACACTTGCACGGGGTAACTGCCCTCTGCGTTCCTCAGTCTCCCCCGCCCCGCGCCGTTAAGATCAGGACAGCAGAAGCACCTCCCTCGCGGGGCTGTGGTACCCAGCACCCTGTTAGCTGTGCTCACAGACAATCCATCTCCCCAAACACCCAGGAGCCCTGGACCAAACCTTCCAAAATAAACACACGCTTCTTCCTTCCTTGAAGTCTACCTGGCTCCCCCAACCCCCAAACATCTGTACAGGGCCCTGTGATGCTCTGGAAACAGCTCCGCCTGTAAAATGACTCCGAGGCAGTGAGTGCGCTCGGGGGCTGGCGCATGGCACCCGGCATCTGAGCCCCAGCCAGCTGGCTGCGCTCCATCCCTCAGCTGCCTTTCCGGAGCAGAGCAGTCCGGGGACCCCTCGATGAGACATTTTCTCCACTGTTTTCTTTAACTCTGACAACTGCAACTGAAATTGAGCAGCAGCCCGCGGCCCCCCAGGGATTCCTTCTGCATTTTTCTCTCTCTCTCACTCTTGCCGTTACTTTTTAAGGCTCCTCTAACCAAAGTTCAGATTGCATTTTTTTTTTTTAAACAGAAAAAAAATGTTCTTGGGGAGAAAAGACTTGACTTCATAAAGAATTTATGATAACCAAATGAGGATGGCCAACGACCCATCCCAAGGACCAAACTGAGCAATTAAGGTGTATGCTTCTACTTTTAAAATGGATCGATTGGGCTTCCCTGGTGGCGCAGTGGTTGGGAGTCCGCCTGCCGATGCAGGGGACATGGGTTTGTGCCCCGGTCTGGGAGGATCCCGCATGCCGCGGAGCGGCTGGGCCCGTGAGCCATGGCCGCTGAGCCTGCGCGTCCGGAGCCTGTGCTCCGCAATCGGAGAGGCCACAACGGTGAGAGGCCCGCGTATCGCAAAAAAAAAAAAAAAAAAAAAAATGGATCGATTCTTTCACGAAACTAGAAACTTCACAGCAACAGTCCATCTGCATTCCCTCCTCCAGTGGTTTGGAGCCCTCGTTACGTGCCAGCCTCACGGTCCCTTGGAGAGACCTACAGATGGAGACTGCACAGCCCTTCAAGGCTTCATCTCCACCCGCTCACAGAACGTAGGGCGTGTTGTTAAGGTACCTTTTCTTCGTCTCCAGGGATACGTTGCAGGATGCACATAAGAATCCACTAGCACACCCTGCAACAGCTCCAAAGTCCCCACGAGGGTTTCCCAAATAATAGACCTGTGTATTAGTAGCCGAAAACCAACCCTCCCCTCTTCCAACCCCTCCCGTAGCATTTCCTACTTGAATTAAGCGACACCGCTGGCCTCAGGCACAAGTAAGAAGTGGGTCTTGGTTTCTGCTTCTCCTCTCTTCTATTAAACCTCTCTTCCTGGGCGTTCCCGCGTACATGATTTCTAAGCCCCACAAAAACCCCTGCAAGAGAGACACTAACTGTTCCCATTTTACAGATGAGGCAATGAAGGCTCAGGGGTTACGTGGCCAATTCAAGGTCACCTGGTAAGGGGCTGAGTCAGGATGTGAACCCAGGTCTCTCTGAGTCTAGAGCCAGGGCCTGTCCTGTGGTCTGAGATCCATGTTCTTAACAGACAGTGGCTTTAATGTCTACTCATAATTCACTAGCATTTTTTTTCTTTTTACTATATTTGCCAGTGTTTCAATAACTTCTATTTTAATAAATTACAAGCCTTTAGATGTATATAATCCAGCTTCCATTTTTATCCCAGGAGTCCTACGCTGACTTTTCCAAACGTAAATTAACTCTGCTGCAACACTTCTGACACTTGTCTTCTTCTATTCTGCTTAAAATGTAACATTTTTAAATGATGAATTTAAAAACTGGGCTCTTTCATGGTAATGTCCTTGTTCCAGAGCATGATGCCACGTGCTGACTCAGCGAGCAGGTGTGCCTCATTATTCAGTGAAGCACAGATTCCCACGTCTTGGGGCCCAGTGAACAGACAACACAGCACACGTCCGTTAACCGACGGCTCAGAATCGGGACAGCCTGTGGGTCTGAGTGGGTCTTGAGGTCCTCACTATTCCTCGGTAGGACAAGTCTTATTAAGGTTGGTACCTATGAAGCAAAACCAACATCTTAGTCTTCAAAGCATCCTGGCCGGCATTGACAGGACAGGTGAAAAGCAAAACCTTAACACCCGTAGAAGAAAAGGTGGGAGAGTATCTTTCTGACCCCCATTAGCTTTTAGAAAATTTGATACAAAACAGTAGAAACATTGCAGGAAAAGAGAGGAGTTCGCATTAAAAGGGAAAACTTTTGCTCTAAGGGACACCAGAAACAATGTTTAAAGAAAAGCCACAGATTGAGAGATTTCCAGGGCACATTCCAATCCCGGTTACACGTATGCTCTGGGGAGACTCATATGTGTCCACAAGCAGACATGTGCAGGAACGGTCGCTGCAGCATTTCTGGTGACTGACCTCCACCAGAAGTCAAAAACCTAAATGTTTATCAATAGGAGAAGAAATACATTTTGGCATATTTATAGAACCAAAAACAGCGTTAAAATGAGCCAGCTACACTTACATCACTCTAGATAAACTTCAAAACCCAGTTCCGAAAAAAACCAAAGCACTCCAGTGTCGAGGGGGAGGGTGTATATGATACGACCTATATAAAGTTTCAAAACCCTGCAAAAATCAACATTGCCTACTGTTTATATTTTCTACAGGTTTATACCTACATAATACATGCATGAAAATAGTAACATGAAAGTAATGAGAGTATTTCTAGCTCAAGGAGGATGAGACGGGGAGGGCTACTAAGGGCACTCAGCAGCTTGGCTAACATTTTTTTTTTTTCTTTTCGAAAAGATATGAGGCAAGGAGCATGTCAACATTGGACTAGGCTGGGGATATAATTCCACATCCTTTGTCTCTACGTGTGAAGTCTGTCGCCATGTTGAAAAATTCCACCAAAAGGGGGGTCTCTAAAATAGCCAGGGGGACAAAGGTGAGCCTTGATTGGTCAGAGGGCAATGGGCAGGGGGCACGGAGCCCAGTGCAGAAGCAGGAGCCAGCAAGGAAGGGGAAGGTGGAAGCACAGGTTCTGAGGCTGAACGAGGCCAACTTTCAGAAAGTTCTGGTTGTGGAGAGAGCCTGCAGCTCACAATGACCACCCTGGGGCGACGGATGAGCTCGGCCATGACAACAAGGAAAGGGCCACAGATACCTGTGCCTGCCGTGTGCTCAGCCCTTTTCCCCAATGAGCTGGCTCTCTCCTCCCCGCAACCCTGTGAGGTGGGTGCTATATGGTCACTCCCAGCTTACAGATGAGGTCAGTCAGGCAAGAAGGGTCTAGGGTTTGAACCTGAAATGGGGAAGAACCTTTGTATTCTGTTACAAGTTCATTACCAAAGGGATGTTGCCTAGAAGCTTAAATTACACATAATGGCCCGTCTCTGGGTCCCCTGCCCCCCCCCACCCCCAGGTAATGAGGATTAAGCCAAAACACCTTTGTTTAGCTCCCAGGAAACATCCTGACCAGGCCCACGTGCGAATGACCTCAGGAAGGAAGAAATTAACACATCCCCTCCGGAGGCCGAACCAGGACTTTACTCCCTCCCCTTTTAGTACAAAAGAAGCCTGCATTCTGACTCAGGGAAGATGGTTCTTTGGGACGTGAGTCCAGCATCTTCTTGGCCTGCTGGCTTTCTGGAGAAAGTCACTATTCCTTGTTCCAACACCCTGTCTCTTGACTTATTGGCCTGTGTGCGGAGAGCAGTACAAGCTTGGACTTGGTAACAAACCCAGCCGTCTGACCCCGGGGCCCACACCTTCTCACAAGACAGGTGGGCTAGCCCTATTTATTCGGGGGTCATTTGTACACAGTGACGGGTGAACCTGTGGAGGTAAATGAGATCACAAAGAAAGGGAATACCGGGTGAGGAAAGGCTTGAGATCAGCGTCCGGGTGATTCCTATACTAGGAGGTGGGGAGAAGGAAAAGGAGCCGGGACTTGGTGAAATCTCAGGGGGAGGGAGTCCAGGATGCAGCTGTGTTCTGAAGGTGAGGAGATTTTAGGGATGACGAGAGGGAGGGTGCTGAGGACAGGCGTGCAGCCATACCATGAGGAAATGGGGGAGGGAGGAGGGCCGGATGGGGCTTGTCCAGGACCTGAGATGGCAGTGCGGGTGGGACAGGAGGAGAAAGAGCCTTGAAAGGTAAGAAGTCAGGAGGGGAGGGTGGAGAGTGGTCCCGGGGGGACTGCAGAGAGGGGATGACATGGAACGTGTGGCTTTGGAAATTCAAGCACCAATGTTAACTCAGAGGTGCTGTGGACGGCCTTCCACGACCCCGGGACACACAAGGCCGCTTCACAATCGTTAAGGAACCATGATCCCAGCTCTTCCGGTGAACAACTGACTTGGAACAAAATTTTCTCTCCTTCTCGCTCTTTCCTTGGGCTCCCAGGCTCCTGGGTGACTCGGGAAAGGAGCAGGGGACCCACTGCGCATCCTGGTTGCACCTTTGTTCCTGTAATTACAACCGTAATTCAGACGAAAGACACATGTGCACGCACGTTTAGGCGTGAAAGTTAACATCACAACCCGGAATATGAAATACTACCTGTGTGCGATGGGGCTAATTTACATTTACTGCGGGATCCATACCTGTGTAATTTCCTGGTTTTGGTCTGTATAGTTTTTCAGACTCAACATTTTATTAACTTTTCCTTTAAACCAGCTATCTGTCTTCGGCCAGGATTCCCCATCGTACTCGCATGCATATTTCCAAGCTGAATATCCTGTTTTAAAAGTCTGTCCATTTCCTCTCATCTCCCTCAGTCCATCTGTATTTTTTACATCGAACCTCCTGGGTCCTCACCTTTTTTGACTCTGTAAATTTAATTAATGTACTTTTGACTTTCTTTACCAGGTCACTGTTGAAAATTTACATAAAACAGATCCAATTTTTTTTCATCACGCTCTAATAGAAACACATCAGCTACATTTCCCTTTCCCATATATTTCAATTCCTCTTTTCCATACAGCTTCCCAAGTTTAAAAATTCTTAGATACAATGGCACATGAACGCTTTTGACTGATTCTTCTATAGAGAGCCTACTACATTTCAGCATCCTCCCATGTTAGAATTGGGTTATCATGTAAATAACATCTGATACCATTTGCTCTTCATAAAATCATCTAGACCTTCTTTTTTTTTTTTTACGAGTTCAGCACAAAGATTTTACTTTATTTTTCAGTTATACATATATATATATATATATTCTTTTTCATATTCTTTTCTATCATGGTTTATCACAGGATATTGAATACAGTTCCCTGTGCTCTACAGTAGGACCTTGTTGTTTATCCATTCTATAGATAATAGTTTGCATCTGCTGATCCCAACCTCCCACTCCTTCCCTCCCCTCCCCCTCAGCAACCATAAGTCTGTTCTCTGTGTCTGTGAGTCTGTTTCTGTTTCATAGATAAGTTCATTTGTGTTGTATTTTAGATTCCACATATAAGTGATATCATATGGCATTTTAGACCTTCTTTTCTTATGTCTTTGTTCCCCTCAATATTGTTGAAGGCTCTGAGGGATTTCTTGTGCTTTTTTAGAACTGTCTTCTTATATTTCTATTAATTTTGGAGAAATGAAGATGTTCTCAGAGGAGAAACGAATACGATAATTAGCCTTCTTTCCCATTATTTCAAAAACAAAGCCAATGAGGTTACTTTGAGTCTCTGTTAAAAAAGGAAATTCCTAGCTGACGGCATGAACGAAGTCTACTAATGCATTTGAGATTTTGAATAATACAATTATTATTTCAAGGATCCACTTTGTTTTTCCTCATAGTTTTACTTATTTACTCACCATGGCATTTAATGCCAATGATATATAATTTTGTGTTTCTTTTATCTCTTTGTTTCTTTAAAAACATTTATTAGTAAGCCATCGTCATTCCTTTGTTCTCCATATTAACAACCTGCTTTCTCCCTAGCACAAACATTTATGTGTAGCCCCCGAGAAAGCAAAAACAAAAAATTCAGACCAACTCTAAGGCGGGAATAGCTGAACGTACACCTTTGCCTGTAATTCCTTCTACTGAAATCCTTAACAGGCTATAAACAAGTTGGCAATGAAACCAATGGAAGAGAAAAATCTGAAAAAAAACATGTTTCCTGAGTTCTGTTCCTCTTAGAATCCCTATTTAAACACTTTGCCTTATTTCTAAATTTTTCTTCGATGACCCTCACTGGTTGAGATGATTCTAATCAGAGCATCCCTTTCTTTGTGGCTGTTTAAATAACTTTATTGTTTTAAACCAATAACACATTGAAATGTACTGACCAATGCAATTGAATTGTATGAGAAAGCTCAAACTGAAGTTCATTAAACCCACGGCATCACCTGGGAGCACTCCAGGTAACTGCCTTCTGGTTAGCTTTCCACAGAGCAGCGCTCAGGAAGCGCTGAGGTTCACAGGTGGTCTACTGGCAGATACTAAAACTGTCACCTACAGCACTGTGCGCTTTGGACCTCTAACTCACAGTGTCTTGGGAAGCGGGCTGAGGGTTTAGACAATAATAAAAATACCGCTGGTGGAGCAGGGGGACAAAGGAACTTCAGGATGGCAAGAAACGGGCAGGGAGGAACGGCTCTGTGTTACATTGGGGTAAATCAAGGCCAGCCTTAGAGGAACGTTCCTGGAAGCTGGGTGAGGGAGGGACGGCCAACCTTCCAGGGCTCTGCCAACTGTTTTCCAGTGACTCACATGGAATCAATCAGAGGAAGCGACTCTGATGCTTCCATGTCACGGTCCCGCTAATTAATTCACAGATTAGAGTTTAAATGAACATCTGTGGGACTAGGGTTTCTTCCCTTCTCGCTTCATATGGACTTGAAGATGATGATTTACGAGTTTTCTTTCAATTCAAGGACACCAGGAGAACATGTGTTTGGAGTCCGGATCCGCAGGCCCACGGAGGCTTTTTCCTAGAACTTCTCACTGCAGGTCCAGCAGGGCCTGTCCACGTCCCCACAACGAATTACTTCCGCAGACACCGGGCCCACGGCCTCCCCGAATCCTCCCCTGTAATCCCCAACATCTGTTCTGTGTCCAGCGCTGACCAGCGGGGGAATTGGCAAGTCCTGGCCGTCAGCATCGCACAGCTGAGCCGACGGAGCACAGCCCTGTGATCCCAGCTGAGCACACCGGACGCGGCGAGGCTCTCGGCTAAGCCCTTGGCGGCGCAGCGGAAACACCTGTTCAGAACTTGTTCAAAATAAATGCGTGGCCAGCACCTCGAGGGGTCAGTGGACAGCAGCCGTGAGGGTTACGGAGCTCGGGGTCCTTGGGTGCGTTACGCACCCCGATTCCTAGGGTCGATGCGCGCCTGTCCTTCTCCACGTTTTAACTGAAGATGCTCTATCTGAGGCCAGCACCTCGAGGGGTCAGTGGACAGCAGCCGTGAGGGTTACGGAGCTCGGGGTCCTTGGGTGCGTTACACACCCCGATTCCTAGGGTCGATGCGCGCCTGTCCTTCTCCACGTTTTAACTGAAGATGCTCTATCTGAGGCCAGCACCTCGAGGGGTCAGTGGACAGCAGCCGTGAGGGTTACGGAGCTCGGGGTCCTTGGGTGCGTTACACACCCCGATTCCTAGGGTCGATGCGCGCCTGTCCTTCTCCACGTTTTAACTGAAGATGCTCTATCTGAGGCCAGCACCTCGAGGGGTCAGTGGACAGCAGCCGTGAGGGTTACGGAGCTCGGGGTCCTTGGGTGCGTTACACACCCCGATTCCTAGGGTCGATGCGCGCCTGTCCTTCTCCACGTTTTAACTGAAGATGCTCTATCTGAGGCCAGCACCTCGAGGGGTCAGAGGACAGCAGCCGTGAGGGTTACGGAGCTCGGGGTCCTTGGGTGCGTTACACACCCCGATTCCTAGGGTCGATGCGCGCCTGTCCTTCTCCACGTTTTAACTGAAGATGCTCTATCTGAGGCCAGCACCTCGAGGGGTCAGAGGACAGCAGCCGTGAGGGTTACGGAGCTCGGGGTCCTTGGGTGCGTTACGCACCCCGATTCCTAGGGTCGATGCGCGCCTGTCCTTCTCCACGTTTTAACTGAAGATGCTCTATCTGAGGCCAGCACCTCGAGGGGTCAGAGGACAGCAGCCGTGAGGGTTACGGAGCTCGGGGTCCTTGGGTGCGTTACGCACCCCGATTCCTAGGGTCGATGCGCGCCTGTCCTTCTCCACGTTTTAACTGAAGATGCTCTATCTGAGGCCAGCACCTCGAGGGGTCAGTGGACAGCAGCCGTGAGGGTTACGGAGCTCGGGGTCCTTGGGTGCGCTACACACCCCGATCCCTAGGGTCGATGCGCGCCTGTCCTTCTCCACGTTTTAACTGAAGATGCTCTATCTGAGGCCAGCATTTCGAGGGGTCAGTGGACAGCAGCCATGAGGGTTACGGAGCTCGGGGTCCTTGGGTGCGTTACGCACCCCGATCCCTAGGGTCGATGCGCGCCTGTCCTTCTCCACGTTTTAACTGAAGATGCTCTATCTGAGGTTGGCTTGGGGCTTACTCCTCTCTGGGTGACACGCAGAACTTCATGAAATCCACAGCTTCAATCTCAACCAAACGTCCCATATTGCCTGATTTGGGGCTCAAGCCTAATACCTATCGTGCTGTTTTTAACAGGATGTTTGATTTATCTGGAGAGAATATGACGCGAAGTAAACATGAGTCTCTGCATCAGTGCAACACCTCTGACAGGGAAGCACAGCCCCACTTCATCCGGTAGGCGGTCCGGCTGGGGAAGGTGACCCGACACCTCTAAGCCTCATCATCAGTGGAGACGGCGCGTTTTATTTAGTTATGGTACCGTTTGGTTCCAAATGCATCCAAGGGGGAACGAGTAAATATGAAAGAGAAAATAAGGCAGCACAATTGAACACGAACTATCGAGAGAGACATGTCCTTCAGCTGGGCAGCCTGCCTGATTCCCCAAAGTCAACACGGCGAGCTGAATGCTGACGTGACAAGCTCCCTGAAGCCACGTGCACGCATCTGTAAACTGGGGCCATCTTATCCTTGCGGGCTGCTTGTTGGGCACTGAGCACCATATGTAAAGAGCCTAGTACGGTACCCGGCACTGGACTTCTTTAGTACCTTGCAAAAGTTGGCAAAATCGCACTGTCTACAGGGGTATCTGAGGCCATTTGCGGCTTTTCATTCAAGACCCTGCCCTTGGCTTTCCATCCCCTGCCCCACGCTCTCTGGCCACATTCAACTGTCTACGTCTCTTCAAATCCTCAAGGTTCTGTTTCGTTCTTCCTTGGCCTTTGCCCATCTCGTTCTTGGTTCAGCCGGCAGTGCCCGCCTCTGCCGCTGTTCTGACTGTGAGAACTCCTCTTTCCCCCTCCAAGACCCAGTTCGTGGGTTCTCCGGGCAGAATGGCACACTCCCTCCCCTGCATCCCTCTATGATGGTGACAGTTCTATTGCTGCCATTTTCCACACGACTGCTGTCTGCCAGGCGCCGTACTGGCCACTCGCCGTCCCGTAAGTTAATACACACGGATGGCCCTACAACGATAGCCACAGCCTCTACTTCATAGATGTGGAAAGTCTGGTCCAAAGAGGTCACATGATCTTCCTCTGGAGCCAGAGGTAAGAACCACCATCTGATCCGGGTCCGCAGACCCCAGAGTGCACCCCCCTTTCCACTGTGTCTTGTGATTCTGCTTTCTTTCTTTCTTTTTTTTTTTTTTGCGGTACGCGGGCCTCTCACTGTTGTGGCCTCTCCCGTTGTGGAGCACAGGCTCCGGACGCGCAGGCTCAGCAGCCATGGCTCACGGGCCCAGCCGCTCCGCGGCATATGGGATCCTCCCGGACCGGGGCACGAATCCGTGTCCCCTGCACTGGCAGGCGGAATCTCAATCACTGCACCACCAGGGAAGCCCTGTGATTCTGCTTCATGCTCAAGGATGCTGCCCTGTTTCCTCATCTTCTTCCTTAGACTGAAAGCCTCCTGATGGTAGAGATGTGTTCCCTACACCCCTGTGTCCTCAGCAGCTGATGTCAGAGGTGGCCACTTATTAACAGGTTCACTGGAGACAGTGAAGGGGAACCCACTTTGACAGAGGCCAGCCATATACACTACAGGTTCTACACTGCCGGCTTGGTTGGAGTATAAACATCTGGAAAGGAAGTTAAGGCCCGGCACACAAGTACCAACCAGGTGCCACCTGTTCCTAAATCTTTAGCAACTGACACTAAGTATTTTCATCCAGACTCTTTTTTTTTTTTTTGCGGTACGCGGGCCTCTCACTGTTGCGGCCCCTCCTGCTGTGGAACACAGGCTCCGGACACGCAGGCTCAGCGGCCATGGCTCACGGGCCCAGCCGCTCCGTGGCACGTGGGATCCTCCCAGACCGGGGCACGAACACGCGTCCCTTGCATCGGCAGGCAGACTCTCAACCACTGCGCCATCAGGGAAGCCCTTCATCCAGACTCTTAAGGATTCTTCCACTGGCATTAGGCAAACCTCCCCACTTGGGTGGCTTTCCAGCAATTAGATCAAGTTAGTCCGTAGCCTGTGGGTCCCTTCTGAGCCAGTGACTGAGGAGTGACCCTCTCTGAGGGGCTGGCATTGTGCTCTCAGGCCGGACCACCCCAGCCCTGGGAGACACGGCTGCTGGCCTGTAGGTACCGCCGGGACCGTGATCCTGGCACTAGTTCCCCCTGGAAACCTGACTCTTTGAGTGCTGTCTTCAGAGTGAGAGCCCCGTCACGTAACAACCAACTGGCCCCAGCAGCTGAATTTCTGCAGCTGCCCTGGTCACTGAGGAGGCCTGCTGGGAAGGCCGGTCACGTGGACACGCTCCACTGGCCTCAGCCTGCGTGTGCCCACGCGTGGAGCCTCTCCTGCGACCTTGAGGCCCTCTTATGTTGGGTGAGCTCAGAGCTCTGAAGCTTTGAGGGGACCCAGGTGCACAGCCCTTCCTGGCTCCACTGGCTGCAGCAATGGGGGTGTGCCTGCCTGTGTCCCGGGATAATCACGATAACCGCTGCCGCTTACTGAACACACGTCCCGAGCCAGGCATCCTGCTAAGTCCCTGGACACGAATTCCTTACTGAATTAACACAGCAAACCCTATGATGTTGGCACAGTTTCCACTACCCCGACCCCCCTCTGGCAGATGACACAGCAAAGCATAGAGAGATGGTGACTCGTCTAAGGTCACACAGACAAGAAGTGGTCCAGCTGGGAGACCCCGTGCTCTGAACCGTGGACTACAGTGTCTCTTAGGCAACCCCGTGTCTTATTGAAGCAAAGGCCATCAGGGAGAAGTAGGAAAGAAATCCGATATCACGACTGCCAAACCAGGCAGAAAAACTGGGCTGGCCCTGTCGTGTAATCCGGCATCAGCAGAAGGAAAGCTGAGTAAACAGAAGTCAGAGTAAAAGTTCATTGACGGCTCACAATAACGCACTGGGAGTGGGGAAACCTAACCGGGAGGATGAAAAGTGAAATTTGGGGGGCATGAAATATGGTTCCTTTCAGCTCTAAAGCCCGTGACTGACTTCCCCAGCAGGCTTCGGGCAATGCAAACACCCAAGACAAATCCTAGAAGCATATCTAATGGAATAAGCCAGATTCTGTTTGCTTGCGTTTCTGAGGCATCAAAACGGTTCCTCTCTGTGCTGACTTTGGCTCCCCTGCAGTTTTAATTAAGCCTCCCAAGGCTCACAAGCATATTAAAATTAGGCAGAAAGAAAACCTGTGGCCTTTGATGCCAAGGGCTGCTAAGTGCTGGCCTTCCAGTTTGATCTTTGCTCGGGCAGTTTCAGCAGATGCTCAGAGTCGACCTAAAGGAAGAATTTTCCATTTATTTTGCTTTGTGGGGAGGGGCTGTGATTACTCAAGTGATGAAAAAGTTTCTTGCTTGGGGGAAGCTGCGACAAAACAGGTACTGGGAATCCCTAAGTGGGCTGGCATTTCTCGTTCGAACCATCCCAGAAGGAGGGATGATGGCAGGCCTCCTCCCTCGTGTTGCTCTCTGAGATCCACCTTCTGCACAGCATCCGCCCACCACTGGTCCCACTCTTTTTCTGCTGGGGGGGAGGGAGTCACGTCACGCCACCAGCCATCGCTGCATCGCCATTTCGGCTCTCATCCTGTGCGGTCCAGAAATGGTGACTGCTTTCCTCCCCTGCACTATAATGGGAGATTCTGGAGGAGACGGTGTCTCGTTGGTCTCCCTTGGTAGGTGTGCTGCATACACCCCTCCCTCGCCCGGCCTGTAAAGAAGCTTTGCTGAAACACTTTAGGGAGTTTGGGGTTTTTTTGAGCACGAGCCCCCCGTTCTCCTTGCTCAGCCCTGCAATACACCTTTCTCTGCTCCAAACTCCGATGTCTCAGTTTCTTTTGCCTCACTGTGTATCGGGCACGGGAACTTGCGTTGGGTAACGTGGGCTACTCTCTCAACAAGCCTGGGGGTGAGGGAGGGCACAGAGTAACTTACGGGGTGGAGACTTAGGACAAGTAAGATGCTTGCGGAGCTCATGTTAGCAAGAAAGCCAATCAAGACAGACAAATTAAAAACGTACAGGAGGTCCCAGGATTAGGCATGGTTCTTATACTTGTTTTGTTTTGGGGACAGGGAGTATCAGGTTGTGTTTGTGTGTAACTAAAAATTCAACCAACAGTGGCTCAGACAACAAACAGTGGCCGATTTTGCTTTTTCTCCCCAAATATTTCTGGAAGAAGGTGTTTGCTCCTCCATGCTCTGGAGCACCCGGGCTTTCCCCGTCCTTCGGCAGCACGACCCTCATTGTTGGCTTTCATCTTTCCTCTCGCCTGTGGCCTCATGGCCCCAAGAGGGCGGCAGTAGCACGAGACACTCCATCTGCCTTCCAGGAGGAAAGCGGAGGTAGCCCACCCAGCTCCCGTCATGCAGGAAGGCCCTGGCCCACTTCCTTAGTGCCCACTGGCTACCTGTGGCTCACAGGGCCACTTCCAGCTACCAGGGAGGCTGGCCACCCAGATATGTGTCCTCTTAGCATCCTTGGCAGGAAGTCGTGGGAACCCAAGAGGCTGTTACTGGCACTTGAGTCAGCCATGGGGATGCAGATGGTGACCTAGGGAAGAGTCTTAGCATACGGAGCGATCACACAGTTCCTAAGAAATAGGGTGAAAACACATGACACAGAGGAGTTTTGAGAAAGAGAAACACAAAACTGAAGGTGGTGACGGCTCAGTCACCAGTGTGGGGCATGGGACTGTCCTCTGATAAAGCATGAGGGAGAGAGGGAGGGAGAGAAGTGGTGACCTCGGGAACGTCCCACTGGGCAACATGGTAGAGCGTCTGCACGAGGAGTGATCCACCAGGCTTGCCGCTAGCACAGGAAGCCTAGGACTACGTTCTATTATTGAAACACCTCTTCTGATATCAATTTCCTTTTAACTATTTAGAATAATCATTTCATTTTTCTTAATAGGTTGGCTTTCAAATTTGTGGGAAGTTCTTCCTCTTTATCCCTTTCAATATTTAAGGGATTGGTTGAGCTAATTTTGGGGTGTAAATATCAATGGAGGCTTAGAGTAAAGAAAGGAGAGAGGACTGAGAAATATTGTCAACAATTTCCATGTGAACACAGAGGAGTAAAGGGAATAAATAATTCTTCTACCTTCTTCAATTACATAATCATTGAAAGGATTCTGGTACCTATTATTCCAAAGGGAGTCTCCTTAAATACGTCTTCTGTCTCCTTGCCTCTTCCTTAATAAGGCCCCCTCGCCATCTGCTTTGGGAAGCCCAGAAGTGTCAGGGAAGTTGTTCCTTCTGCCAAGCTGGAGCTCCTTTCCAACTTTCAGGGAGAAAATGTGGGTTTGTAGAACTTCCCAATTGTTTTCTCTGGGGTTTGAAACCATAACATTTCCATTCAGAGGAAATAGTCTTAGGATGTTTATTTTTTCAGACTTCATGAATATTAAAAGCGCTGTGATTGAAGCCAAAACATAAGAAAAATGAAGGCAGTGATACCAAATGCGGCTGTTCTGCTTTCAAAGCCGTCTTCATCCGTGTAAAATGTTTGAAGCAAAAGAAGAGAAATGGTAATAAACATAAAGCAAAATCAAACGCAGTTCTAGAGACACGGTGATCACAGTTCTATCTGGGCTTTGGACGCAGCTGGACAGTGGCGTGGGGAAGGACGGCAGTGCTCTGTGAGCAGACACACTTCAGAGAAGGAACAGAAAACTGAGTTTTCAGCTGAAAACTCAATGTGCCAATTCTTTTTTAAAGGTTCACACGTATTCAGCCCGGATATATCATGAACCTCTGAGGATTTACATATCTCAATGTGAAGAACTAATAACCAGTGAGTGGCTTCGATAAGACCTTATGAACACTCAGACCTTTTAAATCTTCAGGTGCCAAGATGCAGTTCCCCACGTGAACCCATTTACTCCAGTGAGCATCAGACTACTTCTTTTCTAGCCCTGCTGGCCCAAGAGCAGCCCCATGGGTGGAGAAACACCAACTGGCATTTCGACAACAAAAGCTCAGAACGCTGACACAGACAGCTACCTGCCCATTCTGGGACTAAGTATGATTCAGGGACCCCCATACATCAAACCTGGTCTATTTTGTATGAGAAAAACCAAACGCTTCTGAAATGAAGAAGCCGTTAAATTTTGTCCGGTGAAAGTGATAAAATACTGAATCTTAACTTTTTCTGGTGTGTTGAGTAGCATGGGAGGGAGGTGAAAAATACCTTGACAGTGGGGTTCCCAAGCACAGGGACCAGACATGTGGTGAAGCAGGGGAGCCCAGTACTGAACTAGCATTGATGCGCTCGTCTTAGAACAGACTTTGAACCAGAGACACCAGGAAGGAAGGAAGGAAGGTGGAAGGATGGAGAGCGGGCAGGAGGGACAGGAAACACAAGATCAGCAGAGAAGAGGGAAGTCCAGGAGAATCTGGGAATGCACATTGCCTGCTGTCCCTGTGGTCCTCCAGGGCTTTCTGGAGTCAAGGAAAGTTACCACCAAGCCATTTTTCGGTTCATTAGTTCATTCTTCCGAACATTTCTGTTAACTAAATAAAACTATGTTAGCTCTGCAGTAATTTAAAATTTAACTTTGTTATTGCTAATAATTGATTTTTATTTTCAAACTTTAAGCTTATTTTTTGAGACATGATCCATCAGTTCATGTGTTTCTCATTCATTCATTTAGCAAAACCTCCAATGAACACCCATCATCTGCCAGACACAGTCTCACATGCTAGAGATACCATGTGCTCAGCGGGGACACAGGTCATGCCCTCCAGAGCCTCCACTCTGTTGGAGAAGAAGGATGTTAAGTGAATGATAAGGGCCTTGAAAGTGACAGAGTGGGCAACAGGGCATCTGGAGTGGATGGCAGTTGAGGGAAGGAGAGGGGAAGAATCAGGAAAGACTCTCCTGAATGAGCCATTTCTCAGCAGAAACTTGAAGCAGGAGTGCAAGTTGATCAGGCAACACAGGAGGCGGGCAAAGCTCCAGAGCCTGGAGAGAGCCTGCAATGTTCCAGGAACTAATACAGCAGAGCAGAGAGCGAGGGAGGGCTGGCACAGACAGGAGTTAGATCGGGGAGGATCTTTACATCTCGTTTAGAATCTGGACCACATCAAAACGTCAAGATGAAGCTGTGACAGACACACTCATACTGACGTTGACGAAAGATGATTTAACCGTGGAAGATGTCCTAAAACAATTGAAAACTCTAGCCTGAAATCGTCAAAGCTAAATCTTCTTTATACTTATCAGTGTACCTACAATCACACCCACAAGAATTGCATTTTCATCTTAGACGATAAGGCATTTCTCCTCTCGTCCAAAGCTACCTTCTCGTCCTGAACTGATCCCACTTCTTCCCCTTCTGTGTGCATTTGTTACCCTTGCCCCTCCCCCCTCTGCCCTCTCTCCCATCTCTCTGGTCCTGGAACCTCTTCTCTCCTACTGCAGTGCTGTCCTGCCCCTGAAATCCTGGGGAAAAGCTCCATTTCCCTCAGGGGCTGGCTGAGGGGAGTCACTATTACACTTAAGAAGTTCCCATAGTTTCCTGGACTCTGCCCCAAAGTTGACTCTGTTCTTTTGTAGTCTGAGGTAATTTGTTCCATGTATATATTTCATGCACTACACAGAACATGTTTACTATATGCTGTTTCTTTCTCCAAGTCTTTAAGGGCAATGGCCAAGCATTTCATCTTTATATTCTCAGCACACAGCTCAATGCCTGACAGAAAGGAGACCCACCACATAATTTTTTTACCTGAATTCCGTAAAAACAGCAAACATTTTAAAGTCCTTGTGATTCCCCAAAACTACCTGAGAGAAGACGCTTCTGTGAAACAGAAGTACTACACCATTTGCAAAAAACAAAAACACAATTCAGTCTTTTACCTGGTTAGCTCTTTTTTTCTTTGTTTTTTGCAGTACGCGGGCCTCTCCCGTTGCGGAGCACAGGCTCCGGACGCGCAGGCTCAGCGGCCATGGCTCACGGGCCCAGCCACTCCGCGGCATGTGACCATGTGACCCGCGTCCCCTGCACCGGTAGGCGGACTCTCAACCACTGTGCCACCAGGGAAGCCCCTGGTTAGTTCTTAATGAGAATTATATACAGTATGAACCAAAAATGTCTCAACGAAAAATCAATTTAAGATACTGTTATAGGTTGAACTGCAACCCTCTCAAATTCTCATGTTGAAGTCCTAACCCTCAGTATCTCAAAATGTGACCTCATTTGGAAATAGGGTCATTGCAGATATAATTAGTTAAGAAGAGGTCATTAAAATGGGACCTTAATCCAATATGACTGGCATCCTTATAAAAAAGGTGAGGGCTTCCCTGGTGGCACAGTGGTTGAGAGTCCACCTGCCGATGCAGGGGACGCAGGTTCGCGCCCCGGTCCGGGAAGATCCCACGTGCCGCGGAGCGGCTGGGCCCGTGAGCCATGGCCGCTGAGCCTGCGCGTCTGGAGCCTGTTGCTCCGCAACGGGAGAGGCCACAACAGTGAGAGGCCCGTGTACTGCAAAAAAAAAAAAAAAAAAAAAAAAGGTTAAGTGTGGACATAGACATGAACACAGGGAGAAAGCCATGTGAACATGAAGGCAGGAATTGGAGTGATGCCTCTCGAAGCCAAGGAATGCCAGAAATCACTGGCAAACCACCAGAAGGTGGGACACAGAGGCCTGGCACAGATCCTCCCTTATAGCCTCAGAAGAAACCAACCCTGCCAACATCTTGACCTCAGACTCGCGGCCTCCAGAACTGTGAGACAATACATTTCTGTTATTTAAGGCGCCCAGTGTGTTGTACTTTCTTACAGCATCCCTAGCAAATGAACGTGGATGTTAACAGGTCGTCTTCTGTTTGTAGTTCAGTTGCTCTTGTCAAACCTTCTGTTACTCTCCTGTGGGTCGGGGAGAGGCACGGGAGGAAACTGGGAAGGCGTAGGGCGTGTCTGATGGGATGTAAACCATAGACATGACCAACCCATTTGATTCTTGCAAAGACACGGGAAGGTGAGTTGAAGGGCTGCTGACCGGGTAATAGTCGTTTCCCTACCCATGCCAGCTATCTGGAAAAGAAGGACCCTTTGATAATGATACAAACTCACCAATTAAAACGCCAGACACTGTAACTATACTATCATTTTCTGGAATGTCTTAGGCAGCCAGAGAATAACTTCACAGAAAATGCTAGAATCACACAATCCTATCTAGATGATATTCTTAGAAAAAATAATGCCAGAAAGGAATTAAATGGTTCAACCCCTCTGTCTACAGAAAGATGAAGACCAAAGCCATCATCACGTACTCCTTCTTTGGATGTGGGCAGCATTTTTAATACTCACAGGACCTCCAATCCCTTGTTTTGATAACTTCCAGGTACCAGGGGACTTCCCATCATCCCCATTTTACAGAAGACAAATGGAGGCCAGCAGTCAAGTTATCCCCAGGCTACAATGTAAGTAGATGATGGTAGGCTGGAATCTGAACTGGGTAACTGGAAGCAGTCCCATGATCAATCAGTGCAATTTCAGTCTCAATCATTTTTCTAAAATAAATGGTGCCTGGATGGCATCAACATTGAGAGGGTAACTTCTTAACTTGAGAGAAGGTAACGGTAAATAGCAAAAGAAGATGTCATGCCCTGTGCATCTCATGCTTTTCAGCGCCTAGACCAGCCCTCGGCGGCGGAGGCCACGGCTTCGCCTACTGTCTGCGGTGCCCAGCAGAGTGCTGGCTGGTGGAAGGCAAACAGTCAACGTTCACTGAACGTGAAATAAAAGACTTTAAAAAAAAGGCTCTTCTAGGAGATTCCATGAACTGGCAAGTCGATCGCTGCTGCTCTTGGCAGGGCGATGCCGGCGAATCTGGTTATGGGAAAACTTCACTGCGTTGTTCGGCCACATATGATAACTGCCAACCTTTTCTGATGTGAGGAGGGGCGCTCTCTTTTACACCGTGTTCCTCCCAAGACATGTGTTTCTAGGTCGTTCTTGACTTTGTAAACAGGGTCGCCGAGTCTGGATCTGTTTAACCCCACCTGTTCTTTCCCCTTCACGTTGACAACACAAAGAAGAGACTCGACCTTCAGATCTGGACCGACAAAGCACAGAGTCCAAGACTGCCCCTAGAAAAGAAGGCGCTCCCTGGGTTTCTAACAGGTGAGGCTCTGGGTCCAGTTATGGGGCTGAGGCTACACGGATTAGAATGAGCACATGTCCCTGGCTGGCAGCTGCCTGATGGCGACAGATGAGCAACAAACGTGTAGCAGACCGACCCCCCCCTTCAGTTTGGGAAGCGCGGG
The DNA here is from genome assembly GCF_963455315.2 of Globicephala melas. Lineage (NCBI taxonomy): Eukaryota > Metazoa > Chordata > Mammalia > Artiodactyla > Delphinidae > Globicephala > Globicephala melas. The sequence continues at coordinate 3,774,103 of NC_083331.1, read as the reverse complement.
ATCTCTGGACACACACAGGCGTATGCGCCGTGGCGTCGGATCCTAACAGCAGGCCAGAGAAAGAATGCCAGGAGTCACTCACCTTTCTGCGTGGTCTCTGAAGGCGTTCCAGTAATTGCTTATTTATAACCTCTGAGCACTTGGTGGCCGTCCCGGCAAGGAGCGAGCAGCTGCCTGCAGGAAACCCGCGGCCCTGCCCACTGACTGCAAACACATGTTCCTTTCTGTCATCTCGAGGAAGAGCTGCAATTCCGTAATGGGATAGTCGTCAACTGATTTCCTTCTCTTTGTGGTTCACTGCAACTTCAGGATCTAAAGGTCTCATCATCCTGTCACCAGCCACTATTCATACCTCAAACGATGTTACAACAATAAGACCAACCATTCCTGTAAAATCATCCTTTCATCCTAAACTATACATTCGCATGGGGCCCCACTCAGAAAGCAGCACTCAGATAGCCAAATTCTGAATGCTGGAATAAAATTCTGAATGTTTAGAATAAAAATTCTTAACAAGCAATAGTGAGCTGACCAGAGAGATTTTTTTTTCAAAATTGCATGTTACTGGTTAAGATGACAGACTCTTTCGTATTATTTTAGAGTTGAAGAACGCGTCCATTCCGAGGTATAGTTTCACCTCCTTATGTTACAGATAAGATCCGGGCAACCACCCGCCAGGATTTTCCTGTTCGATTCTGAAACTCTGAAACTGCAGCTAATTCTCACCCTCCAAACTTCACACAACAAGGGTGTCACTGTTTTTATAATTCAGAAGTTGAAGAAATAAACCAGAGAAGGAAAATATTCACTACCTCAAGAAGTTATTTAACTTATTTCTGGGTTAGAAATCTAGTACAATATACGTTTCACTTTTATACACATCTGATCAAATAAACACCAAGAACTACACTTCAAACTATAAAATATGGAACTGTGCCACAATGTCTCCTATCCCAACAAAATAGCATATCTTGGCCTTTAAGTCTTTCATGCAAGCACGAGATTTACAGGTAAATTAATTAAACACAACACACAGATATGAATTACTTTCAGTTCAGTTTTTCTAATATCTGATCATCACTTATATATTTTAAAGGGGAAAAAAGATTCAACAATATGTTCGCCTTGAAATTTGCTTACGCTAGCTTATTCTGTTGGAAGCAAAGTCTTGCAGCCTTGCTGTTGAAATCTGTTAATCTTATTCATTAGTCGTTGCTCTTATTGTGTGTGTAGGAGTGGGGAACACAGGACAGTGCTGCTTCTTGGAACGTCAGGAGAAAGACAGAGTTTCTACCCTCTGAATCCTCACTGCTTTTCCCCTGGCACGTAAAGAAAAGTGAAATAAGAAAATGTTGGGAACATTCGGGAAAAGAAGTCTGTTAAAGGCCAAGGAAGGGCTGGGAACTTGAGATGCTGGGGTCAACTGCAAAACTGCGGGATGGGGACCCCTGTGGCCACCCTGGCCAGAAACAGTGCGATTCTGCTGAGCCAGGCAGCTAGCATGCAGGGAGACCTGCCAATGTTTCGGATGCAGGATCCCCAGGCTCGGTGATGACTACCCTGGTGCCAGGGAGGACAGTGGCTCCTGGCCATGTGGGCCGGCAGGTGTGGGTGTGCCGGGGAAGGTGAGGACGCTCTCCCGCATGCTGGGCTCGGGATGTGTGTGTGTCATCCGGGCTGGGAAGTCGGGAAGACGCTGGATCACTGAGTCCGGCACTTAGAGAGCTAACGTTTCGGAGACTCGACCTGGATGCCATCAGCACATAAGCAGCAGTGGCATCCACGGGAGCAGGTGAGACGAGGCAGGAAGAACAAGCTAGCAGCTGAAGACGGAACCCTGGGGAGGGAGGCTTCGCAGCAAAGCGATTGAAGAGGACGAGGGGCCAGGATGGAGCACGAGAAGGGCTGGCTGGAGAATGGACAGCATCCCGGGCAAGACGGCTTCAAAGGAGCAGAGGAAGGTGTGAGTTTAAACAAACCAACAAACTACAGAGACGTCTGTAAGATGGAAAATATTCTTTGGAATTGGAATTAGGAGCTGGTCGCAGACTTGGGTGACACTAGTTTCAAAGACATCATGGGGGCAGCTGCCCGCGCTGGCAGGTAAGGGTGAACTGGAAGTAGGAAAGGGGGTTGAGGGACATCCCTGGTGGTCCAGTGGTTAGGACTCCGCACTTGCACCGCAGGAGGCGCGGGCTGGATCCATGGTCGGGGAACTAAGATCCCACAGGCAGCGCGGTGCAGCCGGGGAAAAAAAGGGGGGGGGGGTTGAAAAAGTAAGGATAAACCTTCCTTAAGAATGTCACTCCGGAGTTTCTCTGGACTGCAGCCGAGGGGAGCAGAGGCTCCCCACCCCTCCCAGCGCCTCCTGCTAACTCAGAGCTCAGAGAACGAGCCTCTCCCTGGACCAGTCTCCTCAGCGCTCAAACACATTCAATTCTTTTACATCCTAAGAACAAAACCAGAACCCGGATACTCACAACCTCTTGCCTACAGTGTCTGCATACAGTTCATAAGGAGACCGTACGCTCAGCTAAGAATCCCCCTAATCCTGAAGGTTAAAAGGTGTTAACCCTGGCCCGTGGTTGTAGTGTTATTTTTATAATATGTAATAGAATATGTAACATACATATACAAATGATAACAAGGATACTTCAGTAGTTGAAAGAAAAATATTTTAAAAATAAAATTCAAAATATAGTAAAAAGGTTATAATCAAGGAAAGAGTCATAAAGATAACCAAATAAAGTTTTATATTTAAAAATTAATTCCTGGGGGCTTCCCTGGTGGCACAGTGGTTAAGAATCTGCCCGCCAGGACAGGAATAAAGATGCAGACGTAGAGAATGGATTTGAGGACATGGGGAGAGGGAAGGATAAGCTGGGACGAAGTGAGAGAGTGGCAGGGACATATATACACTACCAAATGTAAAAGAGATAGCTAGTGGGAAGCAGCCGCATAGCACAGGGAGATCAGCTCGGTGCTTTGTGACCACCTACAGGGGTGGGATAGGGAGGGTGGGAGGGAGGAAGACGCAAGAGGGAGGGGATATGGGGATAAATGTATGTGTATAGCTGATTCACTTTGTTATACAGCAGAAACTAACACACCATTGTAAAGCAATTATACTCCAAGAAAGATGTTAAAAAAAAAAAAAGAATCCGCCTGCCAATGCAGGGGACACGGGTTCGAGCCCTGGTCCGGGAAGATCCCACATGCCGTGGAGCAACTAAGCCCGTGAGCCACAACTACTGAGCCTGCACTCTAGAGCCCACGAGCCACAACTACTGAAGCCCACGCGCCTAGAGCCTGTGCTCCACAAGAGAAGCCACTGCAATGAGAAGCCGGCGCACCGCAAGGAGGAGTAGCCCCTGCTCACCGCAACTAGAGAAAGTCCACGCGCAGCAACAAAGACCCAACGCAGCCAAAGATAAATAAATAAATAAATTTATAAAATAATTAATTCCTGGTCACTTAAACTGTAAGTGTGAATAATAAGCACAGAGGACAGAGCATTGGAAATGCTATATATGAAATACACGCTCATTGAAGGAAAACCACTGTAACTGTGGCCAAGGCTCTGAGCCCTCAAGCTATGTCTATTGTCCAGCCAGCAGGAGGTCCTGGGGGCAGGAAGGCCGGCCCGTGGGAATGACCACCCTTTACCGATATAAGTAAATGCTATTAATAGTCCCAGGAAATGGACTAGTTTGCCTCTATTTTACTAAAACGTGTGTGTGTGTATGCAGATAGCATTCATCAGATATTACCTGTAAAATATCTAGAAAGAGCCAGAAGTCCTGATGTGTGAATAGTCTCACATCCCAGTTTACTCCTGAAGAAGTATTCACGAGCCCTTCTGTCCCCCCTTTAGCTCAAAGATCACACGTAAGGAATCAAGCAGAAGAGTACGGGTCATTTGTCAGAATGCTGGATGCTTTAGCCAAGACCTGTTGGGTGTTTTCCCCCAGATGAACACGTGTAGTTTTTCTCTACATCTAAGTCTTGATCTTTACTATGAGCTCACTTGAACCCTTCCAGTAAAAAGCACAATGTAAAATTTTGGAGAATATATTAAAAACATGGATGGCCTCATATCTAGAAAAATACATCATTCTTTTCGATGTGAATGTCATTGACTTTCAAGGAAGCATTTAGCTCAAGTTCAAAAAGCAAATTCATCACCTTGGTTGGCTCCATCCTCTAACTCGTCAACTTACAAGATCTCAAGCAACACAGGTGCTCACGCTGACTTTTAAGAAAACATGTATCAATAGCCCTGCCTAAGAGGAATAGTATTCGTGGGGTTTTTGTTTGTTTTTTTGCGGTACGCGGGCCTCTCACTGTTGTGGCCTCTCCCGTTGCCGGAGCACAGGCTCCGGACGTGCAGGCTCAGCGGCCGTGGCTCACGGGCCCAGCCGCTCCGCGGCATGTGGGATCTTCCCAGACCGGGACTCGAACCCGTGTCCCCTGCATCGGCAGGCGGACTCTCAACCACTGCGCCACCAGGGGAGCCTGAGGAATAGTATTCGAAACCTCTTTTTCCTACTGCTTAACCTCCATTCTAGTACTAAACCCGAGGTAGCAATTTGCTTTTTTTAATAATTCTTTTATGACGAATACGCGGGAAATTAATTTAAAATAATCACCATATTAAGTATGGTAATCCCCTAACTAACACCATGGTACAGGAGGGGTCCAAAATGAAATGAAATGGCCAGGACAGGTGTGGGGAGGTGGGGACGGATAGGCATCAATCAGGTACCAATCGTGATACTGGAAATCACACTCTCATCGGTTTCACTGCATCCAAGTCTCCCGTGTACTGATTAATGAATTTCAGCGGGGAGCCTAAAACTTTCACAAATTAGAGCAAATCTTCCATAAAATAAGCCACTGTAATATTTATCATGTACACTTCTACTCATTCCCTTCAGCTTGAAAATGGGCTCTTCTCAGGGCTTCCCTGGTGGCGCAGTGTTTGAGAGTCCGCCTGCCGATGCAGGGGACGCGGGTTCGTGCCCCGGTCCGGGAAGATCCCACATGCCGCGGAGAGGCTGGGCCCGTGAGCCATGGCCGCTGAGCCTGCGCGTCCGGAGCCTGTGCTCCGCAACGGGAGAGGCCGCAACAGTGAGAGGCCCGCGTAACGCAGAACAAACAAACAAAAAAAGGGCTCTTCTTTCCAGGTTTCCCTTTGGTGCCACAGGTAATGGACCCCATTTTCACACCACGGAATGGTCCAGACTACATTGGTCCTTTTCTTGTTATTAACCAGGGAGCCGGCTCTTTCTGCAACCATGTGGTCACCACCAAAAAGTAACCTTGAACATCACATGGTTGGAAGCTGACACAGTCCCATGAACACATGTAGCATTTTGGCTTCCTCATTTCCTGTTACAAATTTCCCTCCCTCCTATTTTAGTAATTGATGTTCTCCCCAGGATAACCTCCTATCCATCCCTCATGCCTCTCTAGCATCTTGAAGTATTTTCTTTTTACCGGAAGGCTTTGGGAAACCTCCCCTAACGGGCTGCACCACTGCCCTCTCATTTCTAAAACGCTCCTTATCTGGCAATCAGTTCATGTCTGTTTATGTGGTTTGGCCAGGATTTCCACTTCATAAAAGATGAATTCACTGACTCTAAAAACATATGTACCTCTACAGATAATTATCCTCTGCAAATACCCGCCTTCTCTTATTTTCTCCCTTCTTTCTTCATGGTCATCAGTCTTCTGAGGCCTCTGATACTCAAAGCACAAAAATGTATTTTCTGATATTTAAGAAATTTTAGAGTTAAATAAGGCATCTTATTCGATTGCAGTCCTGTGCTATGATATAATTAACATTTAAAAGTAATGCATCCCATACAATTGAATAGTACTCAGACATTAAAAAGAATGAAATAGGGCTTCCCTGGTGGCGCAGTGGTTGAGAGTCCGCCTGCTGATGCAGGGGACCCAGGTTCGTGCCCTGGTCCGGGAAGATCCCACATGCCGCTGAGTGGCTGGGCCCGTGAGCCATGGCCCCTGAACCTGTGCGTCCAGAGCCTGTGCTCTGCAACGGGAGAGGCCGCGGAGGTGAGAGCCCCGCATACCACAAAAAAAAAAAAAAAAAAAAAGAATGAAATAATGCCATTTGCAGCTACATGGACGCAACTAGAGATTATCATATGAAGCGAAGTCAGAAAGAGAAAGACAAATACCATGTGATATCACTTATATGTGGAAACTAAAATATGACACAAATGAACATATCTACGAAACAGAAACAGACTCAGAGAAGAGACTTGTGGTTGCTGGGGGGATGGGTTGGGGGTTTGGGATTAGCAGATGCAAATTATTACATATAGAATGGATAAACAACAAGGTCCTACTGTATAGCACAGGGAAGTATATTCAATATCCTATGATAAACCATAATGGAAAACAATATGAAAAAGAATATATACGTATAACTGAGTCACTTTGCAAAAAAAAAAAAATGTGTTCCATTATGGAAAGAAATTGTTTTTATATTTACTGGGGGGAGTGGGGGAAGACATGTCTTTCTTTAAATATATACCAGCACAGTGAAAGCCATGTTAGTTTTAAACCTCACCAAGACAGAACTTTCTAGTAAATTATTTGTCAAAATTAATTAGTGATCATTCCTGAAATTATAGTTTATATGAATTCTAATTAGCCTGGCCACCCACTGATCGTATAATGGTAAAATGCCGTATAGTGAGTTACACGGTGCCGTGAGCTGGTCCCAACCAGTCAGACCCGGGACGGGACGGAACCCAGCTTTGCACCTGAACAGCTCTGTGAGGCCAGGCAAGTTCCTCAGTCTCTCTATTTCCCAAGTTCTTCATCAAGTGCAGACGATAAAACTGGTGCTTCAGGGTCACCGTAAGGAATGGATACACTCAATGTAAAACAACTGGTAGGGTATTTGGCTCGAATTAGACGCCTACTAATCTAACCTGCAGAAGCAGAGTTCAAATTGGTTCTCTGCAGACTTAGAAAGTCTCTAAATGGGGAAACAAGAAAGGAAGAGAAGGGAAGAAAAGGGAAGGAAGAAAAATGAGGAGAATATAATGTCACTATGCTCAACATTTGGGGTCATCTTCGAGGAGCTGTATCCATAATCAATGTCCAAAGCAGAGGAGACCTGCTCGGGCCAGGAAGCAAGTTGGATGATGATTTTCCTTGCTTCTCAAAGACCCGGAAACTCTATCTACATGAGAGGTGCTCCCAGGGCTGGGTGCCTAGACCCTATCCTTTGGAGCTGAGTACCATCTGTGCACGCACTAACGAGTCAGAGTGAGTGTGAGACTTGAGGACCTAGGAGTGAGAGCAAGTGACTTGAGGGAAGGACGCAGGTGCTGGAAAAGCCAGGAAACGAACCTGGGACATTGTCTAGAGGTCAGCAAGTGCTGAATATACAACCTCTGAGTCCAGACCCAACATGAGCTAATAAAAGAGGTAGAGAGAAAAAAAATAATTCAAATAATTAGGAATAAGAGGAGACAGATAGGAAAAGGAGAAGCCAATGCATTCACGAATGAGGACAGGCCACTGCAATATGCTACTCACAGTGAAGGTTTAAAACCACCCCTGGAACTTGCACAACAAGGGGCTCGGGATGACCCAAGTCAAATTCTAGGTCAGGTGCAGTGCCGTCCGGACACCGGCCAGGACTGTCACTCGTGTCCAGGCTTCGATTTCCTCATGGAAACAAAGGGCTGGGATGTTCTCTAAAATTTCCTGCAACTTTGCTCAGCTACATGCTTCAAAGGGTAGATTCTATGGTGCATTTTTAAAAATCGGGGTACCGCTGACTTACAAGGTTGTGCTTGTTAGTTTCAGGTGCACAGCAAAGTGATTCAGTTGTATATACATATGTTTTTTTTCAGATTCTTTTACACCATAGGTTATTATAAGATATTGAACATAGTTCCCTGGGCTACCCAGTACGTCCTTGTCGTTTATCTATTTCATCCGTGGCCCATTTTAAGTTGAACCCTGTGTCTGACGGACTCAGTCTATAGGATGGGCAGTGGCCAGGTGACATCAGGCGGGTAAGGCTGATTCATAAGCAAGAGGGTGATCTCTGAATGCCAGGGCCATGGGCACTGCCCTGGGGATACCTTTCTTCTTTGGAATGTCTCCTCTGACGGAACAGGACCAGTGAGGGAGGCAGGCAGCTTGGCTACACAGCTTCTGCCCCATACCTGCTGTGCCCTGCCCACGATGGGCCTGTTCTCTCTGGAAGGTCGGCTCTGAGTGGCCCAGGGGAGCCTGGCAGCAGCCTGGGAAGAAGCCAGTTCAAAGGCATATTTAGGATGAGTTATGTGAAAATTGCCCACAACATCATGTTTTTCTTCTTCTCTCACATTGTCAGCATTTATGAAACCCACGTCTCCATTCCCCTTCCTTTATTTTCATCGGACTCACAGTTGGTGGAGAATGTTTTCAGAACCAAACCTGGAGCTGATAAATAGCATCGGTTTAATGGTAATAAAGGAACAGAGTCGAGATGGAATGAAAGCCTGGGCTTAAGTAAATAATGACACAAAACCCTATGATTTTGTAAAGAGAAATTTCATGGAAATGTTTCATGTTTTTGTTTCAACATGATGATAAATGGAAGCAAAGCATGGGTAGAGAAAGGATCATTTTAGTCCTGGAAGGAAACTTGAGAATTCAGTTCACTAAATATTTATTAAACCCTACTTGGGGCTAGGGGTTGTGGTTACAAAAGCCAGTAGGATGAGGTCCCTGGTTTTTTAAAAAAAATTATTTATTTATCTTATGTTTTGGTTGCATTGGGTCTTCGTTGCTGCACACGGGCTTCCTCTAGTTGCGGTGAGCAGGGGCTACTCTTCGTTGCTGTGCGTGGGCTTCTCATTGCGGTAGCTTCTCTTGTTGAGGAGCACGGGCTCTAGGCTCGTGGGCTCAGTAGCTGTGGCACGTGGGCTCAGTAGTTGTGGCATGTGGGCTCAGTAGTTGTGGCGTGTGGGCTCAGTAGTTGTGGCACGTGGGCTCAGTGGGAGCCCACCAGAAGTGGGATCTTCCCGGACCAGGGCTCAAACCCGTGTCCCCTGCATTGGCAGGCGGATCCTTAACCACTGCACCACCAGGGAAGTCCTGAGGTCCTGGTTTTTCAACAGCTCAAAACATATTAGGGAGACAGATACAGCCTCTGCCTGTGCTTGGTCTCTTCTGCCTCAAGTCCCTTCTGCATTGCCCCTGCTCTGCTGCATGGAGCTGACGCCTGAAGACTGCAGGTTCCAGTAGCTCCAACTGGGTCCTGCCAAGTGGGAGGTTCTGGTAAGAGACGAGCGGGTGGGACGCAAGGAGAAGCCAGGATTTCTCCCTCTGCCTGCAGGTCTCCAGAGTGGCTCTGTGTCCCCTGCACCCTTGCTCTTCCTGGACACGCCCGCGAGGACTGCTGCTCCGGGGAGTGGTCCAGCCCCTTCCCTCCACTCTCCAGCCTGGGGTGGGGGGGGATTTTCTGTTGTGGTTCACCTCTGGCTACCCTCTGAGCCCTCGTATTACTTGCACAACCAATTATTTGAATTAAAACAAAACACTATCAGGGACTTCTCTGGCGGTCCAGTGGTTAAGACTTCGCCTTCCAGTGCAGGGGGTGCGGGGTTGATTCCTGGTCGGGGGGAGCTAAGATCCCACATGCCTCGCAGCCCAAACCCAAAACATATAAAAACAGAAGCAATATTGTAACGAATTCAGTAGAGACTTTAAAAATGGTCCCCGTCTTAAAAACAAAACAAACAAACAAAAAACGCTGTTTAAAATAATTAGCCTGGCTTCTGTATTCCTGGTTAGACCCTGACTAAGGTACAACAAATTAATGATGAGACAGTGGAATAGATGTTCTTCTAGCAGTTTGAACGCTTCAGAGCTATGGGTGGGCACGGAGAGAAAGATTAATTTTGCTCAGAAGACGGGAGAAGACCCAACCAGGTAGTAACACCCCTCATGGTGAAACCCTGACAACTGATGAGCGTTTGGTCCTTGACAGGTGAGCCAAGTCTTAAGAGCTGAGGAAGAAGGATGGGGGGTGTTTCCCCAGGGAGACAAGCGTAACCAGGAGCTTGGAAACAAACAGCAAGTTTCCAGCAAAGGGTGCAGTGAAAGAAGATGCTGGGTAAGGAGGTGGTAGGGCTCCACTGGGGGGATCCTGAAAGCCCTTCCAAGGAGCTTGGGATTTGCTCTTTATATCGCTGTGACCCTTAGTGCGTTTCTAAGCAGGGACAGGATTGCAATACAGAGTAAGGCACAGTGCGAAGGAGGCTATGACACGAAGACCATACAGAGTAACTGTTCCAGTTGAGTGAAAGCTGACGACGGCCACCACTGTCACGGTAGCAGTTGAGACCACGGAGAAGAGTGGATTTACAGGACATACTGGTGATGGAAAGGATGGAGCTGGAAAAAGACAGATGTGTAGGCCAGGGATTAGTAGTAAGAATGTAAGAAAAGTTCCACGTTCCACGTCGGAGCCTGGAGATGAACACTGATGCTCACAGGCCCACAGGTGGCAGTCAATGAGTTTGATTTCTGAGGAGTTGACTCCGCGGTGACCATATAAACACACAGGTAAAAAGCGTGAGAGGGTCTTACAGATGCGAGTCTGGTCCTCACAGAAAAGGCGGCGGGGGGGGGGGGCTGGAGATCTATATCGGCAACGCCAGCACTTCTATTTAGTTGAAACATGGGAACTGAAGAGATGACCAGAAGAAGAGCTACGAAACCCACGAAGGACTGAACTCAACTCTGACAAACACGGCACTCAAAGGCCAGGAAGAGAAGAACCAGCAAGTGAGATGGAAAGAGACGCATAGAAGGGAATTAGGCAAGAGAGATAATTTGGGTGTCAACAGAAGAGCCCTCAGGTATTGAGAGCCACGAAGGCAGTCACTTTTTATATTTATCCACGATAACCTAAGAGAACTTAATTCTTCAAGACAACTTTCCCACCAGATCAAAAATCCAGACAAACACAAACAAGAACTCTGATGGAGACGTTTGAAGCCGAAAAGATTCTTGACACCAAGTTCAGGCATTAGCACGCACCCCGCAACCTAGCTTGTAAACGGTGGCTTTTCCCGGGGGGAAACAAAGAGCGACCTTGAGAACAATCAATGTCTCCTTCACCCGATAGAAACCTGCCAGAAATAAGTAAATCCTAGTTTTAGGAAAGGAAAAGAATTTCCTGACCAAAAAGATCAGAATACTCCTTATGAATTTTCAGTCATGTTTCATTGACATTTTTTCTCATCTGCTGTTTTAAAAGATGGAAATAAGCTTTCCTATTTTATTTTTCAACATTTTTGAAGTGTGTTCATATTTTCCCTGAAACTCTAGTGCTGAGTTGACAGTGAGGCATACTGGGAAAGCACAGGGTTTAAGAGTCAAACAGGAGTTGGTGCAAATTTATCTCCGTCACTTCCTGGCTCTGCAGTTTCGGGGCGATAAGCGTAACAGATGGCCTACCTGTGCTATTTACCTGGTGCCGAGTTGAATGAAATAAAAGATGAGCTCATTTCATTTATCTCTGCCATTACTTTAGGAAGTAGGCGTTTTTACCCCTTTCTCAAGGCTGAAACTTAAGCTCAGACATTTTAGTACCTTGCTTGAGGGCATACAGGCTGAATGTAGCTAAATTGGGAGGGGGACCCGGCTCTGTCCCACCTCAAGGGCCACACCTCATCCGATGCACTACAGCGTTTTTGTGGTCTCACAAACACCTCCCACCCGGATTCGGTTGTTAGAATCACTAAATAAACGCTCCACCTGAAATGTGAACACCAGGTAGCCCCTAATCGATATTACGATGCGGGAGGAATGCTAGTTTGAAATACTAACCTTGCTGAGAACTAGAATGTAAACTGACCAGTAGGACTTTACTAGGTAGGGCAGCCCAGCCCAGCCCAGCCCATCCCAACGTAGTTAATTTTTCAAAACAAATCTCCAAGAACCTCAATACTGTACACAATTATTTATAAGTTATCTAATGATTTGTGATAATAAGGAATGAGGTCACACTAGGTCTGGGGGACGCATGTAACCTGACATCTTAAATTTAAATGTCCCTTTTTACAAAAGGGGGAACCGAGGTGGAGGCTGGACATGAACCTTGGGTTCTCCTGCGGAGAAGCAAACGCTTTGGAATGTCCCTACCTGTGCTGGAGCCTTTGACCCACACCCTATCACTGACCACATGGGTCCCGGACTGCCAAGCTACTAACTCTTTCCTTTATGATTCTAAGGATAAATTCTAATGGCTCTCAGCACATTTCTTCATGGTGAAGCCCAAATGAGTCCCCTCTCCTGGACTCCCACTGTGCTGCCTTGGTACATCACAGGACACTGGCTGAGAAAATCTCTTTTGAGTCCCTGCCAATCACCCTAGTACCCGTGACTCTGCTGAAGCCTGTGCCATTATTTATTCCAGCATAAGCCCTAGCTGTTGAGGGTCAATTATTCCATTGACCAGGCATTACAATAATTCCTGGTAATTAAAAGAGGTACTTATGTGAATCTGGGTGCATATTGAAAGAAACATTAGTCCTTTTGTCAACTTGGCAAGTCTATTGTTCTGAGACAGGCCCAACCAATTAACATCTTTTGCCAATCCCTGTCAGCTGCGGCTTGAAAGAAAGGAGAGAAAGGGGGTCACTCAGCTGCTAATTTAGATACAATTGTGTCAGAGCTGGGGGGGGCTGGCTTTAAAGAAACCACCGGGGGGTTTAATGAAGCAAACAGCTTGGGTCCCAGTGACCCTGCAGGGGTAATTTTAAAAAGACCCTTCTGTATTCCTTTGCCAAATAGAAGAGGGGCATCACAAGAAGCCCTTCCTTAAAAAAAAAAAGAAAAATTAAGAGAGGGATAATCATCTGTTTAATCTGCTCATTAAACAAATCTCTCAGGCGGACTTAACATGAATTAGCACTTCTCTAAAAAGGCAAAATGTGACATACAGCAGACAGCTCAGGTCATTTGAAAGGTCACAGTTCTTTGTCCTAAGCTCAACTGTTAATGTGTTAATATTCGATGATATGGAGCAAAGACCACCACCTTCATTCAACCCTGGGAGAAGAACAGTATATGTTTTCCTAACTGGAAAACACAAACACTTTCTTCAGGTCCCGACACAGATCAAGGCATAAGCTAAATATAGAAGATGGCCTCCGTTGCGTGCTTTTCAAACATAGGAATTAAGAGAGAGGAGAGAAAGCCACAGCCGAATCAGCTGGCTCCCGGCACTGCTTTCCACCTGACACTGCTGGGCTCACACGTGTGGTAGGAGCTTGAACAAGACTGCCCTCCTGCAGGGACCCTCAGGACCTGGGGGCCACTTGGTCTGAGGACCACAGCCTGGAAACAAGGACTCCAGTGGCTGAGGCTCCAGGGAGGTTCACATTGACAATATCTGGAAGGCAAACTTCCTGGAAAACAGTGGAATCTATCGTTCACCAGTGAAACATCACACTGACACCTACACCGTTCAAAGACCTCAGCTGCCTCTAAAGGGGGATGACTATATTAGGGGAAACACTGACTGAAACTGCCTGCCCTGGCCAGGCAAAGGCAGCAACAATTTGCACGAGTTATTTTATGACAGGAGATCCTGGTAAGGAACAGGGAACTAACAAGCCACCACCAACCAGAAGAATTCGGGAAAGGTCAAAAGGAGAGAGGAGATGCCAGTCCACACGTTCTACCAACCTCCCAGAATCCTCCTTGCTGGAATCCATCTTGGCTGAGCGATGTGCACGTGCCACCAGGAAGGACCCTGAGTCAGAGTGATTGGCCAGAGGCAACCCGGAAACTAACCCCATCACCATAAACCCCAAGACTGCGAGCCACGTGGCAGAGCAGTCCTCCCGGGTTCCCTTACCCTCCTGCTCTCCGCCCGGGCGCCCCTTCCCAGTAAAGCCTTTTGTTTTGTCAGCACGTGTGTCTCCTTGAACAGTTCATTTCCGAGTGTTAGACAAGAGCCCGCTCTCGGGCCCTGGAAGGGGTCCTCCTTCCTGCAACAATTAGTCTTCCCTCCATATTTACTAATCATTTGTAGCTGCTGTGAATGGGGTGGCTATCATGTAGAGAAGGTGTCTACAAGGAGGCGTGAAGACTTACACAATCCTTGAACCAGTCAACCTAGACCCTCACATAGGACGCTTATACCAGTGGAAGAATTGTTTCACGGGAAAAGAGCAAAAAGGCCAGTCCTGGACCACTTTTGCAAGAGATAGGAAATACTTTTTGACAAGAAACGTTAACTATCATAAGAAAAAGAGAGTGAGTGAGGCCCATGTCAAGAGAAACCAACACTCAAACAAACTTGCACAGCCATATCCATGGCAGCATTATTCACAATAGCCAAAAGGTGGAAATAACACACATGTCCATCAACGGATAATGGATAAAGAAAACGTGGTCTGTACTCATGGGGTTCAGGACACGCTATCCCCAAATACGGCACCTTGGCAGAACGAATAGTTTAAGTTGAAGGAGTTTGAGAAAATGGCAGAAGCAGGAAGGTGTCTCTGACCTTCTCCTGCCCAGCACCCCTGAAGCGGGTTAAGGACCTTCACGTGAGAGGACCCCCCACACCCAGAGTGAAGAGCGTGGACACAGAAGGGATCCCCACAGACAGGCCTTGCTGAGTCCCCCCCCAGTTCACCACCCTGAGCTCACACTCTTTGCTCAGCACGTCCTTCCACAACTTTCCACTCTTTACCAAACTTAGCATAAAAACATTCAGATTTAACCATTTCTTTGGGTCTTCATTTCCTTATGAAGGTTCCTGAGTCACATAAAACTTATATGAATAAATCTGTGTGCTTTTCTCCTGCTAATCTGTCTTCTTCAGTTTAATTTTCAGACCCAGCTAGGGACTCTAACAGGGTGAAGGAAAACTGTTTTCCTCCTCTACGAAGCATTTAATGGAATCATGTTATTTGCCCTTAGAAAGGAATGAAATTCTGATGCGTACTATGACAGAGATGAGCCTTGAACACGTTATGCTAACGGAAATAAGCTAGACACAAAGGACAAATATTGTATAATTCTACTTACACGAGGTACCTAGACTAGGCAAATAGAGAAAGACAGAGAGGGGCTGGGGGTGAGGGTGAGTGAGGAGTTAATGGGTACAGATCTTCTGTTTGGGAAGATGAAAAAATTCTGGAAGTGAATAGTGGGAATACTTGATGCCACTGAACTGTACACTTAAAAGTGGCTAACGTGATTAAAAATTAATATAAACCAGAATATGACGTGGATAGCGCATCATAGCTACCTGACGTTACCAGCTACATTATTCTAGAAACTCATGTTACAAAGCTTGTGAAACTATTCCCTCGGAATGATTTCATTATAGTAACATAAATGTGTACTCAGGATTTCCTTTTATAGGAAAGTAAATAAATAATTACAAGATAAATCAATCAGCAACTCCAATGTCTATTTGCAAAGCTTTCCTACTCAGCTTAAACGTATCAGGTTGAAATAAAGATTTAATACATGGATATTACTGATAAATAAGAATCCTCAAAGTTCAAGGTATACTTTACATAATCTAAAAATTTAACACTGTAAGTTCAGTTTAACGCCACGTGTATTTACTTTTATGAATACTCCTTAACACTGTTTGTTCCTCTTATTTCCCAACGAATATGTTCTACTTTATTGGCTTGTTAAATAAAAGTTAAGTATCACACACTAAAATGTTTCAAAATCACTGAGTCAACTGTCCCCACTATAAAAGGGCCATGAAACAAAAATGCTGCCCAAGTCGGCGGAGCCAGGATCACGATTGCCTGAGAGCTGCTCCTCTGAGGTCAACTGCTTCTGAGGAGAGCAGCAGTCAGTTGGTATTTGAACTGTCTTCCCTCTTTGGAACTTGTTGTCTGAACAGTCAGTCATGTCAGCTTTGGTTCAGCCCCCTTGAGGCTTAAACCAAGTGAAGCCTGAATTCACCATTTAGTGCTGCAGCAGCCGTGGGGCGTCTGGAACTTGTCGAGCGCAGTGAGCCTTACAATGGCACAGCTGCTGTGGAATGCTGTTACAAGACACCCACGGGGCTGGGGCCTCATGGACACCCTGTTTATTCGGAACAGGGAGGCCAATCACTGCTTCATTACCTTCTCACCAGACAAGAAGTTGCAAGCAGGAAAGTATCCAAGAGCAGTCTAAGGACCAATGGGGAAATCCTCAGCTCCTCTGCAGCCCTAACTGGATAAGACAACTCAATGGGTGAAATTCCATTCAGCTCGCCTATGTCACTGTGACCACAGACCAGAGTGCCCAGAATACAGCTGCCCGGCTGTGAGCACACAGGATTGGTGACTCATAGAAACTATCCGTTGTCTATATGTACCACGTCTTCTTTATCCACTCATCTGTCGATGGACACTTAGGTTGCTTCCACGTCCTGGCTATTGTAAACAGTGCTGCTATGAACATAGGGGTGCGTGTTATCGCTTCGAATTATGGTATATTTATACAATGGAATACTACCCAGCCATAAAAAGAATGAAATAATGCCCTTTGCAGCAACATGGATGGACCTAAAGATTATCATACTAAGTGAAGTAAGTCAGACAGAGAAAGACAGATATCGTATGATATTTGTATGTGGAATATATTTTAAAAAATGATACAAATGAACTTATATACAAAACAGAAATAGACCCACAGACATAGGAAACAAACTCATGCTTACCAAAAGGGAAAGGTGGGGAGAGAGAAATTAGGAGTTTGGAATTAACAGATACACACTACTATATATAAAATAGAAAAACAATAAGGACCTACTTATAGCACAGGGAACTATACTTAATATTTTGTAATAACCTATAAGGGAAAAGAATCTGAAAAGAAATAGATACCTATGTATGTATAACTGAATCACTTTGCTGTACACCTGAAACAACACAACATTGTAAATGAATTATACTTCAGTTAAAAAGAAAAGAAACTATAAACACGGGTGCATGAAAGACCTGCTCTACAGATGCAGGAGCAAGGAGAGTGTATCTCAATAGGAAGCCATGAGGCATGGAGACGCCAGCTCCCACGGAGATTTCTAAGGTTTATGTCAAATCATGGCAGTTATATAAATTATTTCAATTTTGATAGTCTGATGTGGGGGGGGGGGACACTAGACCGTAGAGTTGATTTGTTACCGGAGAACCATTATCCGAAAAAAACTATCAAGGATACAGAGATAAGTAAAGTCTTAAAATGACACAGCAATGCAACAGGACAGCTTAACTCCTGAAAAGAACCTGTGCGACCCCACTTCTGCTCACAGCCAGCTTCACCAGGTCACACTTTGGTCCATCACAGAACTCTGAGAAAATCTCTTTTCACTCTATAATCTACTGCATTTATTTAAGAATGTAGTATGATATCTGATAGCCAAAGACACAGGGGCCAAACCTTGGATGGGAAATAAAGGTAGGACAAGAGAAAAAAAAAAAGGGGGGAGGATTGGGGGTGGGAAGAGGGCATGTGGAAAGCTTGTAATGGCAAAAAGGGAATAATAAAAATCTGTCAGAGGCCTGATGATCAAGTAAGGTTTGCATTTGACTGTCTTCAGAAAATGTCATTGATTGCTATTTACAGCTGAAAGCAGCCTTAGAGATCTGCACGTCCCTATCATATGTATTCACGAAATGACTGTTGAATGGCTGGGTCAACGGACCCTTTTATTGTATAAATGAGTCAAGCAAGAGATGTAAAGAAATCTCAGACTTCTGTCGCAGAGGAAGCCACCAAGGAGGCCAAGATTCCAAACAAGTGTTAGTATAAATGGTGAGCAAAACGGGGGGGGGGGTTGATTTTAATTTAGTCCCCTTTCCAAGTTATCATTTGTTGGGATGTGACAATATACCAGTTTTTTGAATGTTTTCGACCCTGTTTTAACTGCTCGACAACCCGTATTGATTAAGGAGCTGTGCTCCAAGCCCGATGTGCTCACCAGGCAGAAACAAAGATGCAAGGTCCAGCCGGGGGCCACCATGTCACAGAAGCCAGGATCTCCTATCCAAAGGCTCTCGTTTTGTCATCTCCATAATTAAGTAGGAAAAGCAACAGGAAAGCAAAGATTTGGGTAGGATGTATTCACAAAAGGACAGGAACAGGAAGAAAGGGCAGGGTGTCTGGGTGGAGAGAAAGATGGAGACCATTTCATACAGAAACACAGCAGAATTCACGGAAAGGCAGAGCAGAAAGGAGGGAGGGGACCCTGATGCTGGGCAGGGGGTGCCAAGGGGTGCGTGCAGTGGGACGGGCTGTGGGGAGCCTGGGACACGGGGGAGGTGAGTGCAAGGGGACTAAGGGAATCACCGCAGATTCTGGACAGAGGGACATAATGAAAACGGGCTTTCAGAAAAGTCAAGGGTGTATCTGTGCGTGTCCCAAGAGAAGAAACTGGAGCTTCCTGCCCCGCAGGAAGCAATAAAGGACACGAAAGTTTACACTCAGGCGGGAAGAGACTCGACAGGATGCAGGCAGATTGGCTGTGAAGGCAAATCACGACAGAGAACAGAGATGATCAGAGACCTGGGACACGAGTCAGAGGATGAACAACAGCAACAGAGAAATTAAGGGGGCGTCTGTTTCAAAAGGGAGTGAAGAAGAGAAAAGATAAGTTTCAGACAGTAAAGTTTAAGGGCAGGGCAGAACCCATGAGGGGCACAGCTGGCAGGTGCCCCTGGGATGGAATAAAGAGGGAGCGGGGACCACGGGCACCCTGGGAGAGAGGATTTCTTGACGATCAGCAAAGAACTAAGGGGAAAGGAGAGTGAGAAGCGGCACGTGCTGAACGCGGATGTGCCCACGGGCTTTCTTGTAAGTTCTCGTTTGTGCACAGCAGCCCCGCAGGGTGAGGAGGGAAGATCCTGGAAGATGCAGGATGGGGACCCAGGAAAGTGCAGCTCACAGGGGCCTGGCAGCGTCCTGCAGGGAAGCAGCCGACAAGGGGGCTGAAGCTGGTCAGCGGGCAGAGGGCGACCAGCTGGGGGACTGCAGAGTCCGGACTTCAGCTGGTGACAGTGACCTCTGCTTAAGAACTGAGCAACAGAGGCTCCAGGCTCCCCAAGTAGACAGGAGTGGAGAGGAGCAAGCAGCAAAGGGGGTCAGCCAGGTTTTTTTTTAAAAACGTTCTTCTGTTTTAAATAAGAATAGAGACCAGAATATTAAAAGACACGAGGGAGCGGGGAGGGGAAGGGCATAGGAATAGGGGTGAAAACAGAATCAAGGTCCATTACAAAGTGATAGATGGTAGGATCAGAGAACTGGAAGAAAAGTTAAATCTGGAGAGCCAGAGAAAAATCTTATTTGTTTAGAAGTGAATACACAAGAGGTGTCCCTTAGAAAGTCTTCCTTAAAAATATTTTTCATGTAGAAGTACCTCCTGAGGTCATCTGCTGAAAAAGAGAACAGCAGAGCTTAAATTTAGGAAAAGGAGAAGGCAGGCAATGGACAGTAAGGGAACAGCGGGTAACCTGGGCTCTCCCTTCAGGACCAAGGAGTCAGCGCTGGACACACACACTTCTCCTTAGAGATGTGTGTGTGTGAGCGCGTATGCACGTGTATCCAACCACCAAACACTCAAGAAAACCCAATAAAGGTATCTCATATCATCAAGATAATTGTTCTTTCGGTGCACTACTTAAAGAACTGTATTTAACAATGTGCTAGATGTCGAGGATAAAGCGATGGGATGTTCCCATAACCTTTTAGGCATTTAGAGTCCGACGGGCAGCAGTCTAACTGTAATGGAATAAGACAAGGATAGGCCAGACCAGCTGCTCTAAAAGTAACCAGTGATTACTGCGTTAGTTGTGGAGAAAAGAGGGCATAAGGGAAAATGACACTTAACCACGGACATCTGAATCAAAACTTGAACCATGCAGAGAGTAGGGGAGAAAGCGCTGGGGCAGAGACAAAGCACCTGGACAGGAAGCCACGTGACACGCCGGGAAGACACGATGTTTCTGTAGGTGGCAGGCAGGCAAGCAGCAGGACTGACTTGGGGTCCCCAGGGGTCCCGTCTGCACAGGGTCTTGGCTGTCACCTTAAGGACTCTGGGCAGTGACTCCGGGGAAAACGGGGAGCTGCTGCAGGTTTCCACCGGGGGACACCCGCGGTTTAAGATCTCGCTCTCTGGCAGTGATGGTTTTCCACCTGGGCTGGGGCCTGGATCACCTGGGGACCCTGTAAAAATATCAACTTCTGGTCCCCAAACCCTGAGGTTCTGATTCAACAGGTCTGAGGTACAATCTACACAACAGTATTTTTTTGAGGGGGGGTACACGCGCCTCTCACTGCTGTGGCCCCTCCCGCCGCGGAGCACAGGCTCCGGACGCGCAGGCTCAGCGGCCATGGCTCACGGGCCCAGCCGCTCCGCGGCATGTGGGATCTTCCCGGACCGGGGCACGAACCCGTGTCCCCTGCCTCGGCAAGCGGACTCTCAACCACTGCGCCACCAGGGAAGCCCCCGGCATTTGTTTTTAAATCATCTATTGAGTTCCTGTTTTCAGCTGAGAACTCCACAGTAAATAAAATAGATAAAAGTCGCAGCGTCAGAGAGCTGATGCGGGTGGGAAAGCAAATCAAAGACAAAAGGAAGCTACACGGAATATCAGAAGGGGAGCAACAGCGGGGATGAAAATTCAGCGAGGGTGGTGGGGTGACGCACACACGTCACCATGGCTGTGGACGGAGGCGAGGCTGAGGACCTGAGTGATGACCCGGAGGGCGACAGCGCCAGGACAGGGACCTCTGAGCAAAGGACGACTAGTCGGTTTACAAGCTGAGGACGGAACTTACCTCAGGTGGTGGAATGGTGAGAGCAGTGGGGCAGAGAAGAGTGTGTAAGGCAGGCAGTGGCAGAGGACGGTCACGAGTGGTCTCCTGGACCATCGCAGGGACTTGCTCTGAGTGAGGCGGGCAGTGCTGGAGGTTTCCGAGCAGAGGAGGGACAGGAGTGACCCAGGCTCCAAACCGTCCTCTGGGCGCTGTGTTGACAACGGACTTAGAGGGACCAGGACGGAGGTAGGGAGATCAGGTGGGCGGCAGCGGGGCTGGAGAGAGCGGTGGGACCCCGATGCGCGCTGTAGGGAGGGCTGAGATGAAGGGAAGAAGGACAGAAGTGGCAGCCAGACCCTATGAAGGTGAGGAAACTGGACAGCAAGGTCAGGGTCACGCTGCCCACCTCGGGACGCGTGCATGTGCGGAGCGAGGGAGGGGAGAAGCCAGGGATGGGTCCCTGGTTTGGGTTACGCGAAAGCAAGACGGGGCTCACAGCAGGAGAGGCAAGTGTTGTTCTGCTTTGTCCCCTCATCTCTGTTGCACGCGTGCGTGTGTGTCTGTGTGCGTGTGTGCAGGGGCTGTAAAAGTTAGTTACTATTTCGCCCTGTTGATTTTGAGACGCCTAGAGACCAAGAGTCATTCAGGAGGAAGTGACCAGTTGAAAAAGCTGGAAATTCACGCAATCAGCGTGGGCCTGAGGCTCAGGACGAGGTCTGGGCTGGACACAGACTTGGGGTCATGGTCCAAAATCAGTGGTTGACGTTGCAGCTATGATGCGACCGAGCCATTTCCAACGAATGAATATAATCGACTGTTTGAAATAATCATGGTCCAAAATGTAAATACAGACACGTAGCCTCTAGACTCATCTTTGCCCACCAGATATGGGGATTCTATGGATAGAAGCTGGATTTCCTATTCCAAAAATGCGCAACATTTGGACAAATAACCCAATCGGCTTGTGCAGAAAAATGTCCAACCTCCCTCAAGGCTTTGGGGAGGCGGGTAAAGAGATATTACTGAAGCTTCAATGTGTAAGTAAAAACGAAGACCAGATAGACCATTATCACATCACTCCGCAGTCAGATAATGCCTTCTGGCAGGAACTGAATTTGCCTTTTGAAAGGCCAAGATGGTGGCGGGAGAGATGGGTTCCCACAGGTCTGCTGAGGAATCTCCCTTTCCTGCTCAACGTTTTCATTGTTCTTTCTCAAACTCCATGTTTTTGTTCCATTTGTTTGCCAAGAATTTTTAATCTTGTTGTCTTTTGCTATAAATACTAGGCTACTTACTTAAGGGGTCCCCAATCTAGGTCAATATAACCAAATTATTTGGAATTATCTTTAGTTAGTCATCTTCCAATTTGGTAGATCACCTAGTATTTTATACGCCTGCACATATAACATTTTCATTCACACCACCTTTATGGGTTTAAAAGCCGTCCCTCTGAGTGCCCAGGGATGAGCTATTGTCAGAACCAGCAATGATCATTTACAAATAAACACCACATCCTGTTTGGAGAGAGTTTCCCAGCCAACAGGCTAGAAGAGGCCTCTCTGGAGTGGAATCTAATCTGACTTTGAAATCTCAGCCACCCACAGCAGTTTCTTTGTTATCAACGGCAGTTTAAAGCCTGGCTGTTTACGCCTCTCAGAAAGGGACCTGTGAAATGACGGTTCCTGCTTCTAAGATCTGTATATGAAAATAATGGGAAAACGAGTAATTAAAATTTTTATTTTATCCTATCTAGTTGACTTAGTTTCTTCTACAAATCATACTTTAAATTATATGTATCTAAAACAGCCATGATTAGTTTCTTCTACAAATCATACTTTAAATTATATGTATCTAAAACAGCCATGAATACAAATTCATGGCTATGATGAATTTTTGCATAAAAATGTACATCTCCTGAGTATAAAATATAATTCCTTTAAAGGTACACGCACGCATAGAAGACTTCTCAACTCCAAGTACTACGTGTGACTTTTTTTTTCCCCCCTTGGACACGAACACAGATGCTGCTGGAGCTCCTTACTTAACGAAAGTTCTCCAATCCCTCAAAATTCCCCAAGCCTCTTCGGCTCGGTCCATTTCTCTCTTTCCTGCTCTTCAAACTAACGCTCAGCTTCCGTGTGCTACTTCCGAAATCCCTTGGTCCAACGCTCGTATCACCCACTTCCAGTACCACCCAGGCTGGCAGAAGCCTCCAGAGATGCTTCCTCCTCCAGGTGAAGCCTGGCACCTTCAGCAAATCTCATCAGCCTCATTTAGTAGCCATCCCTGTCTTTCTTCGCCCCCTAAGCTTCTCCCCTTCCTCCTTAGACCAATGGAGAGTCATTCCCTGGGGCCCACCTCTGAGCACAGCACTAATTATACTGCCGTTTGCTTCCAGGACTGTTCTCTCACCTAGACCCAAACTCCACGAAGATGCTCTCTGATTTTCTTGCTTCTTCCACGTAGCCCCACGGCACTAACACGGCCAGAACAGAGGGGTTGATTCCCCCGCAAACTCACACCATTCCCAGTGTTTGCCGCCTTGCTAAGCGGCACACACCATCTCCCCACTTGCTCAGACCAGCCAACACCCGGAAGGTGTCTGGGATTCTTCTCCTTCCCCAAGCCCCTAATCCAATCCTTGTGCAAGCTCCGTGTATCCTGGACACATTTCCCTCACCTCCACCCACCACTCACTCCAAGTCATCGTTGCCTAACCTGATTGGCCGAGGCTGGGCCATCCCGGGGTGCCTTCCCGCCTCCACTCCTTCCAGGGTACCATCTCTCTCCTACACAGCGGCAGGTTCATCTTTTAAGATGTATATAACAGATCGTGTAGTATGCCTGTTGAGAACTCTTCAAAGCCTTTCCATCGCACTGAGAATAAAACTCAAGTTTCTTACTTTGTCCTTTACAAAGGCCTCCATGGTCTGGCCACTGCTCACCCCTCTGCATCCCTTTCCCGCTACGTCCTCTGCACGCACTCCAGCCCCACCAACCGCTGCTCTGACTGGGAACATGCCACGCCCCATACCCTCTACTCCCTCCTTCACCTCCGGCTTGAGCTCCCTGGGCTCCCTGAGGCCATGGAGACCCCAGCCAAGGCGGGAGGGAGTCACTTGCTGTTGTAATTCTCTGCACAGTAACGATAACAATAGTTTCTCCTGCTTATATGCCTATTCATGTGTGGCTGCCTGACGTCACTAGGAGAGAAGCTCAAGGAGAAAAGGGGCCCCGGCCTCCATCCTGGCTGAATCCCAGGTCCTAGGACAGTACCTGGGACATCGTAGCCATGGATTAACTTGTACTGAACGGACTACATACAGAGTTTTTGACAGAAAAGACTCCCAAACTATTTCAGATAGGCTGACACTGTGAAGTGAGAAAAATCCTATAATAAGTGTCATTTACCAAGTAACTATCATAGGAGTTTCCCAACACCTGTGTTTTCTCACAAAACCCTTAATAAATTGGATCCTAAATCCTCCACCTGCCAGACATGCTTGAGAGGGTAACCAGGCTGTGGCACGTCACGTGGCAAGGGGCAGAGACGCTGATGCTGGGCAACCCCAGGGTGTCCTGGGCCTTCTGGGGTGTCCTGGCTCTTCTGGGGTGTCCTGGCTCTGTGAGCTCCAGCAATCGTACCAGAACCAGGGAAAGCCTGCATCCATGCTTGTCAGAAACAACCCTCCCCAGACCTACACTAAGACATGATCTGCTTGAAATGTCCAATACGCTTGATGGGAACAGTCCAAAACCCGGCCTGATACTAACCACCTCGTAACACATTGTGCTGGCGTGAAAGGCTTTCAGACCCGGGTAGTGTTTGAAGAATATTTTCAATCAGGAGTCATTTAACGACCCAGTCCTCATGGGCATGCAAAAACCCACCGAGCACACAAAACAACACCTCTGCGCTTCACACAAAGAAAACCTAGCCTGGGACCCCATACAAGTCACATGTGCTTGTGACGAGGCCACTGCAGAGGAGGGGAGGAGACGCAGGAGAAGCTTCCAGCCGTAAAGGGGAGATAGCCCTGTACTCTATGTGCACAGACCTTCCCCGAGCATCGCATTAACACAGGTGGAAGGGACAAGAAAAGTCACTAAGGAGAGTGAAAAGAAAGCTTCCATGGCTCTTCACTTACTTTCTACAGGCATCAGGAAACTTCCTCTCCTTGAGCCCAAATAAATCTCTTATAACCAAAGAGATGCCACACCACGTCCAGAGAGGCCCGACATGGTAAGTACCCAAACTGACATGACCTCCTGACAAAAATGAGAAGACATTCAAGGTCACACATTTTCTAAAAGGACACAAAGCCTCAAAATCAAGCAAACGACAAAAAAACACCAGTCCAATCAATCTGTTAGACACGTTACCTTGGGATTTCTTTTCAACGTGTCAGACAAAAGAAGACCATCATTGGTCTTTCTGTTTTTTGTCCTTTTCCCAGCGTGGGACACTTTGGTCCTTCCTGGAGAAACGCTCAGACACCTGAGCGCAGAGGCAGAGACGGCAGTGTCCCTCCAGAGTTAGTCCCCTGATGTCGAGAGTTTTTATTTTAATTTATTTTATTGGAGTATCGTTGATTTACAATGTTGTGTTAGTCTCAGGTGTACAGCAAAGTGATTCACTTTTACGCACATGTATATAGATATATTCATTCTTTTTCATATTCTTTCCTGTGACGGTTTATCACAGGATATTGAATATATTTCCCTGTGCTGTACAGGAGGACCTTGTTGTTTATCCATGATAGACAGATTTTTTTAATTCACAGGGACGAAGGTGGGTGGTGGCAGGATCAAATGGTTCAGATCTAAGAAGCAACCCCATTTCTATCCCATTCCAGATTCTGTGGGCTTTTTAACATGATCATTTTTGAGTGGCATAACTTTTCCCTAAAGAAACAGCAAATACACATTCAAGAAAACCCATTGGTTTTCTTCAGTGAGAGCCAAGTACAGTGTCTATTAAAACACATTTTTCATTAGACAAAAGTCAATCTCGGGCTTCCCTGGTGGCGCAGTGGTTGAGAGTCCGCCTGCCGATGCAGGGGACACGGGTTCGTGCCCTGGTCCGGGAAGATCCCACGTGCCGTGGAGCGGCTGGGCCCGTGAGCCATGGCCGCTGAGCCTGCACGTCCGGAGCCTGTGCTCCGCAGCGGGAGAGGCCACATTAGTGAGAGGCCCGCGTACCGTAAAAAAAAAAAGTAAATCTCAAAGACAAGGGAGTTTGCTCGACTCAGGAAGAGAAGCACGATGCTGCTCTCAGACGTGAGGCTCCCCTTCCCTCCCCTCCCCGCCTGTGGCCACTGCACACCCTCAGCCCTGAGCTCTGCTGAACCGTCAGAATGCGCTCCACGTTATAACTTGGCAAACATGACTTAACCTGAGAGAAATGCTTTACAACAAATTTTCATTACATCTGCCACGTCCTTTCTAAGCAATACCTTCTGTTTCCACAGGACTTAAACACAGCTTTGTTTTTAAAAGCTAAATTTCATAGGTCTTTCTTCAGCTCTATGGGAGATTCACTTCTGGCCATAAAAGGCTCCCTGCTAGGAAAAAAAGGTTCCCAAATGTTTTAGCATTTCTGCACCACGGACTTAAGTTCAAAATCAGTCAGTCCCACAAGAATCAAGGAAAAGGAACATTCTGCAAGGTGTCAGCCTGATCCCCAAAGAGGCACTTCTACAGGGAGTCTGATAGGTGGGACCTTAGGTAAAAAGGTACCAATGGTGAGCGTGGCATCAGGACAGAAGTGTAACTAGGTACCAGGGAAAGGAAACAGCCTTCTTTATCTTCCAACACGCCATTATTCGGGGAATACTTCATTAGAATAAGATCGTTGAATTGAACATAGAAGTTAAAAACCTTCTACCAACGTGGGCACGTTTGTCATCCATCTGATATTTATTGCGTACCAGGTATTCTGTTAGGTATTGAAAGAGATGCAAAAGGTGAAAAAGACCTGTTTCCATTTTCAAAGTAAATCCAGCTGTAGGCAACTATCAAGTGTTGGCTGAAAGATATATAGTTGGGAGCTGTTATTGAAGACTCTGGTATATATACTGTAACCTAAGAGAAACTAAAAATAAAATAAAATGAGAAGAGAATCCTTCAGACCAATTATACTTAAGGGATGTTCCTTAAGGGGGTAGGAAATAGTGGTAAAGAAACAGTTAAGAGAAATAGGCGAGAATTACGTTTCAGAAGCAAAAGACAGAATTTCTAGAAGCCTCAGGGTCAAGTCCTGCCAGGAGATCAACCACCATGAAGGCGAAGAAGAGGCTATTGCATCAGGGAGGGAGGGGGCGGAAACGGTATTGATAATATCCAACAGGAAAAGAGCTAAGGTTTGCATAAAAAACCCAAACTGAGCCTAAAATAATAGTCCTTCCTCAAGAGCGCTTTCTTCCTCTGCCACGGAGCCTCAAGCAAGTGTGAACAGAGCTGTGATCAGACTACATCTCAGAAACTTTCTCAAAAGAAATGAATCCATGTCTTCAAGAGTCCTCCAGCCAAGAAACAGAGAGAGGAAACGGTGATTGCAACAAAAGTTATTCATACAGTGCTCTGCCCCGGGCAATTTCAACTTCCTGAAATCATGAAACCTTTCATTATCTTTAAAAATCATTTCAATGATATATTTGACAAATGAGAAAGCAAATTTAAGAGCAATAAAGAGACACGGGTCTCTGTCGGAAATGGGAAAGAAGATTAGGACAGCAACAAGAAGACAGTAAAAGAAATGATGGTCTGAAATGGTCTTCGAATAACACTTAATTACTCCTTTGCAGAAAGAAGTCCCCCTTATGGACGGAGCTTAAAAAGCTTGCTTCTTGGCACAGCCCTTGTGCAGTCATAGAGGGAAAAAATGCCATTTTAAGGGGAAAAAGAGAAAGGGAAGCTTCAGAAATAGTATTTTTTCATAAACTTAACATATGGGGAAAGTTGATCTATTCCAATAAACCTTCCATCTCTGAGAACGGCCCCCCGAACCCACACAGGCTGACACATCAGCTGGTTCAACAACGCAGCTCCTGCCCTTGTGTTGCCTGAACCTACTCAGCACGTCGACCCTCTAGAGTGGCAGCTTCCCGTGGCCTCTGTATTTGGCTGCTTTCCTTTTGTTTTTTAGCTTTTTCTGCACTCCCTCTTTAGGAAAAAAAAGAAGAAATTCTCCTTATTGTCCAGTTTCAGAAAATTTACACAAAGTATTTTAAAGTTCTTTACGGAAGTAAACTGTAGTGCTACTAAACTCTCAGTCGGGGTATTGTTCTCAAATTTCAGATAAAGGATCTCACGGTAAAAAGCCATTTCACTTATTTTATTTTTTTATTGAAGTATAGTTGATTTACAATGTTGTGTTAGTTTCAGGTATACAGCAAAGTGATTCAGTTATACAAACATATTTTTTTCCGGATCCTTTTCCCCTATAGGTTTTTACAAAATACTGAGTACAGTGTCCTATGCTACACAGTAGGTCCTTCTTGGTTATCTATTTTATATATAGTGGTGTGTATATGTTGATCCTAAATTCCTAATTCATCCCTCCTGCACTGTTGGTGGGAATGTAGACTGGTGCAGCCACTATGGAGAACAGTATGGAGGTTCCTTAAAAAACTAAAAATAGAGCTACCCTAGGACCCAGCAGTCCCACTCCTGGGCATATACCTGGGGAAAACTCTAATTCAAAAAGAAACATGCACCCCAGTGTTCATAGCAGCACTATTTACAACATCCAAGACATGGAAGCAACCTAAGTGTCCACTGACAGATGAATGGATAAAGAAGATGTGGCACATACATACAACGGAATATTACTCAGCCATTAAAAAAGAATGAAATAATGCCATTTGCAGCAACATGGATGGACCTAGAGATTATCAAACTAAGCAAAGTAAGCCAGAGACAAATATGATATGATTTCGCTTGTATGTGGAATCTAAAAAGAAAAATGATACAAATGAACTTATATACAAAACAGAAATAGACCCACAGACATAGAAAACAAACTTACGGTTACCAAAGGGGAAAGGGGAGGGGGCAGCAGATCTAAACAGACATTTCTACAAAGAAGACATACAGATGGCCAAAAGGCACATGAAAAGATGCTCAACAAAGCCATTTCATTTTTATAAAGAGAAAAGGGGACTGAATTATTCAACCCACCTTCCTAGAGGCATCACTGTACCTAGCTAACGTGTGCTACCTTTGGTGAGCAGAAGGCCGTTTAAGGCACCTTGTAAATGTTGTGTCCCCTGGGGGCCGTTCTCTTCTTGTCTCTCTGCCCACTCACGATGGGCAACGCCACCCCCTCCCATGACCATCACCCACATGGTGGTAATTTCCAAGCCAGCGTACTGAAAGGAACGTTTAAGGGTATTCACTGAAGAAGCAGCAACAGAAGCATTTACTCAAAAGCATTCTACTGAGATCAAAAAACATATTGATATGCTTATCATTAAAAGAAAAACCAAGCCATAAAACCAACCTGGCACCCTCAAAAGCCAACCCAAAGCTTAACAGGAAGAGTAATTAGAAGCTCCATAGCCCGCAGGTTCCCACCTCCGGTGCTACAGGAAATACCTATTGTACTTAAATTTGCAGCCTCCTCTCGTCTGAATTTATTATTAATGCAAGTTGGATTGAGGAAAGAACTTTTTCCTTATGCTCTCATGTCATATTTTTAAATATAAACTTTTTTTTTTTTTTGGCGGTACGCGGGCCTCTCACTGTCGCGGCCTCTCCCGCTGTGGAGCACAGGCTCTGGACGCGCAGGCTCAGCGGCCATGGCTCACGGGCCCAGCCGCTCCGCGGCATGTGGGATCTTCCCGGACCGGGGCACGGACCCGCGTCCCCTGCATCGGCAGGCGGACTCTCAACCACTGCGCCACCAGGGAAGCCCTAAATGTAAACTTTTAATCAAAGTGAAACATGTACACGACAAAGTGCACGGATGACATGTGTACATCGCAAATTAGTTTTCATTTTTGCAAAATGAATTCTGTGGACACAGCATTCAGATGAAACGCCCCAGAAACTCAGCAGAAAACTCCTCAGGCCTCTCCCATGTCTCCCTCCCCCTCCACCCAGGCATAACCCCTGCCCTGACCTCTAACACCATAAATCAGTCTGGCCAGTTTTTGAACTTTCTACGAATGTAATCCCACAGCATGGATGTTTAGAGAGACCCCTTGGACGTTATGGAGAGTCAACTGGTCCACGGAAAAGCGTTCTGTCTGCTGGTTGACCGGGTGTTGTTCACGGCCTAAGCGGATGCCCCTCTCTTTGCAAATTCTGTAATGAATAACCAGTAATGGCGCGTCCGTAAAGCCTACGGAACGCTAATAAGGACCCGGCAAATGGAAGCCTCATCGTGCTTTCCTCATCGTCTTCCACTTTCATGGCAGTAAATCTCTGACGGTCCCTCCGGAGAAGGCCCTGAGTTCTCGGGACGTTTTTCCTACACGCCGCTCAGCGGCCACCAGATGGTACAGAGATGCTCCGGGCTGCTGCTTGGCACGGAGCCCTCACATGCCCGGGAGGCGCTCTGCCCACCAGGTCAAGCCCTCAGGGCCTCCCCTCCCCCGCTGTCGGCACCCAGCGCGCGTGGAGCGCGTAAGGCCACGCGTGGCACCAGCGGCGCGTCACACCCTAGTGTGGATTTAGTGACTTGTTTACAAAAGGCAGGCTGTGCTCACAGACGTGACCAAAGATAGGGAGGCCAAAGGGCGGGCAACACACGACAGACCCTGGATGGAAAGTAGGGGCACAGAATGCCCTTCTGTTAGAAAAAACACACCAAGCACATGTACCAAATCCAGCAAGCGTCCAAAGCCACCGCGTCTGCTTTGAGGGTCTCCCAGAAGGAGAGCTAACTGAGATTTACGACCTCATCCCAGCAGCAGTTTAATCCACCGTCATCACCCTGACAGTCCAACTTCTTTGGGGTGTGGGACAGCGGTCCTTTTAGGTAATGTGGAAAACTTAACATTGTTGATTCATACCGGTCTATAAACACACAACCTAATCTAAGAGACGATATTCCATTACTTGTCAGTTTCAGAACTAGCTGCTGGAATACTTAGTGAAAAAACTTCCTTCAGATCAAATGCAACTTTAAAACAATGGAGTATCCGTAGAGATCCAGTAACATGCTGCTCTGGGAGACTGCTTTTTTTTTTTTAATTTAATGTAATTAAAAAAATTTTATTGAAGGTAGAGTTGATTTACAGAGTTGTGTTAATTTGGAGATTAACACAACACCCCAGAGACGGTGGCCCCAGGAGGCAGAGCAGACACCACTGCCCCTTGGCTAACCGATCGCCCACCAGCCACAATGCTGTGGGAGGTAAAAGAGACTGACATTGGGCCTGATGCATGAGCCTGGAGAACTGATCTCCCGCCCTTCTGGGCCCCTGGAAATCCCTTTCCCCTGGCAGGAAAGGCCGTGTGTGCAAAAGGGATAAAGTAACCAGAAGCGAAGGCTCCTTGGTCCAGTGGAGACAAGGGCCATTTTGAGCTGGGAAACAGATCTCTCTTTAGAACACACAACATTGAACGAGGTCCTACACGCGACAGCACGAGAACCACCTTGTGCTGGGTTGGCCAAAAGTTCGTTCGGGTGTTCCCGTAGATGGTGATGTTACGGAAGAACCCAAACGAGCTTTCTGGCCAACCCAATAACACGCAGGCAAGCGTCCTGCCCACCGTGTCACTCGGGGTTTAACAAATAGGACTCGGCGATGATCGCTCGGCCCCCAAAACAGTTCATGAACATCAAGTGTCAAAAACCAACCCTGTGAGCATTTGATAGGTTTATGGTACCAAGGATGTTCTTACCCTGCTCAACTCCATTTTTCCCCTTCCTGTTTCTCAGGGACTCAGTTTTGTAAGGTAAGAGGGGCTGTGAGACAGGTTATTTATTTGGACACGCCGACAGGCTGTGTGGGACAGGCCACTGTCCTACTCATCTGAACCCCTGGAAATCCAATCTGTACTGATTTAAAAGAAGAGGAGGGGGCAGTCCAGGGACCTTCATCTTTTCAAATTGTTAAGATTTGATCTCCGCCGGCAAAGTCTCTCCAGTTCCACTTGGTTTGGCACTTGACGCTGTATTGAGAGTCTCCCTCCCACGAGAAGCGTAAGACCATCTTCTCCGTCATCATCTCATGGTTGCAGGACCATCGGACTGATCCCCAGTCAGGTTTTTGCGGCTCGGCCCCTGCATTCCTGCCTGAGCCCCGCAGGAGACGGAGCCTCTGCAGCTGCCAGTGTTTATTTGCACACATTCCTGCCTCAAATTGAATTAATGAGCATAATTTAACTCAGCCAATGCCCTCCCCGCACTCCTTCCTTTTCTGCCCCACACGTTCCCAGGAGATCTTACTGGGATGTAAGATCTGGTGGCCGGGACCTAACTGAGGGCTTCTTTCCCTTTTGTGTCCCATGAACTCCGAGGCTCTGGTTAAAATGCAGATTCTAGTCCAGCAGTTCCTGGCTGGGGCCTGAGAATCTGTATTTCTAACAAGACCGCTCTCCCTCCGGTGATGCTCAGGCTGCTGGCTGGGGGCTGCAGGGGTTACTGAAAAACTCACCTGTGTTGCATATAATACGAGATGTCCTCAATGAGTCACCGAAGGCAAATGGGACCCTGTGATCCGTCTAACAAATCCGATATAACGTAAGGTTTCTCAGAAGCATGTCCACAGGGGATCTGTTTCCCTCCTCTACCTTCTCCGTGTGTGCATAAATAACACAGAATGAGTCCTATTAAACCGCAAGGCGTATCAACCCCTCAACAGTCATATGCCGATTCCAAAGCGTAGGAGTTAAAGAAGCTGGAGTAGGAATGCTGGGACCCTTAACTTTTACACAAAAAGCAAAAGGAACCCCGCATAAGAAACTTCAGCGTGGATGCAGTTAGATGCAGGAGGTCTGTTTATTGCACTGGGCAGACCTAGGAGGACTTTCCTGCATGCCATGTCACAGTCAGAGTGCAAGGAACTTTCTCTGAAGTCTGCAATGAAACCAGCAGATCTCCTGTGTAATTCACACACTGTCTACCTTTGCTCATTACCCCTGGCAAAAATCCTTCCAAATTCTACCAAGTGTGGCAAAGGATTAAAACAGGGAGCGGGGAGAAAAACATTCCCCCTAAGACAAAAGAAAGTAAATTAATATATTTGAAAACCACTGTCAACGTGTTGGATTTTGTGCTTCCTGGATACAAATACATGTAATACCTCCAGCAATAAATATCGTTAACCTTGGACCCAAAACTGTTTGCCCAGATCCGCACGAACTCCGTATTTGGCTGCTTCGATAGAGAAAGGCTTTCAAGTCGAATTTTGCACAGAAAAGTAGAGTTGGGGAATTTTCTTTTGGAGGAAAGATTGAATTTATCATGAAACATATTGCATCGAGAAACTGGTAAAATGAACCACCTTTTCCCCAAACCACAAAGACTGCAAATTCCTTCGCTGGAAAAGTTGGCTGCTCTGTTGAAAAGATTAACTTATCCTGAATAGCTTTTGAGGGGCACGCATGGGTAGATGAGATTGCATCTTCCATTGGGGCACAGAACTTGTAACGATACTTAGTAACTCTTGGGAGAGAAAAATGGAAAAGATTCTTCCGGAAAATTTACATGAATTGATCTAAAGGTATTCTAGAAAGGTCCTCACGATGCCTAAATTCTGCTGCAAAGCCGAAATTCATCTCAAACCTTTCATTCCCACTTAAGGTCTCACTGTAAGGATTAAGAATAGGGGAGCAACTTCCCTTGGTTTTAGTAACTGAGTTGCTCAAGTTGAAACTACTACAGTGTTTTAATTAATAGGATGAAATAATGTTAATCGTATGTTTTCCCTTCTCTTTTTCTTTTTTTTGTTGCTCCTGACTTGACAGTATCCTGAAAAAACAGAGAGATTACACTTTTTAATCCGGTGGAACGTTTAGCTACTTCACACGGAGCAAGTTTGCCGAGAGGCAACCCTCCACAGATTAGCTGCTGGCTTTCCTTGAAGCAAAAGGAAAAGGAAATTTGTTCTTTGGACACTGACAGGTTATAGATAATTATATGTCTATACGTCGTTAACTTCTGATTTTACGATTACGTCCTTCTAGGGTCCTTAATGAGCAAGGCTACTTCCCAAGCAATGTCTGAGGGACCAAGGGGCTTACAGAATGGCTTCAGAATTCATGGCGACAGAGAATTTGGGTAGGAGACACCTTGGCAAAACTGTGATCTATAAACTAAAATTTAAACTTAAGCCACTACAGCAGTGTAGAGAAGTTCAGAAAGGCACCTGCTCTAAGAATCGTGAGAGGAGACATCCCACAGAAACTACTGCTGACTGGGACCCAGAGTCAGACGGAAGAACACGGGGCGACCATGACCGGACTTCAAAGGGAAAATCAAGAACTGGCCTGAAAGAAGGCAAGATGTATATAAAACTAATGAATAGAAACAACTTGCTGTGAAACAAAGTAAAATGACAGAGAATTCACAAACAATGCAGCTTCAAACACATCACTTTATGAGATGTTCACTGCTTACAGTTTTGAGTTTCGGAAGCTCATTCCACCCTATTGGAAGCTTAGGGGATAAAGAGGGGTCCTCTGTGCCCCACCTGCCCCCAAACTGCAACTTTCTAAAATGCCAACTCCCAATCTTGGTAGTTACATAAATGATGCTGAGGACTAATTACTTTTCTTAAAAAAAAAAAAAAAAGTTTTTAGGAGAGAAAGTGGCCTGAAATGGCATCTAGTAGATGGCAACCCCTCACTAAGACCTACTCGCCAGAAGAAGGTTTTAAAAGGCTTGGATAGAATTCTCGTTCACGCCTTGTAAGAGAACACTACCTTCGTTAAATTATTCCACTAAAACTGAACCACTGTAAAAAGAAAGGATCAGTTTTTCTTTTAACAAAATGAACAAATCGCCAAGTAGACAGCTTTGTTAATTATCTAAAGTCGCTTCTTCATTTTACGTTTCCGGTTCAAAACAAACTATTCCGGCATAATAAGCTCTTTTCCAAAATCGTGATCCTCTCAGATTGTTAAAATCTCATTTAGAATCAATAAGTTTATATTGTAGAACATTATACTGTTTATATTATAGAACATTATATTGTTTATATTAGAGAACATTATAATGTTCTAATGCAATATTTAATTATTTTTGAACGGTGGAAGGAGGATTCCTTTTTTCTTTATAGCCTAGACAAGGCCCACTTTTTAATTCATTTAAAACGATTCGGTCATCAGAAAGTTAACAAAAAATAAAACTCCTATGCTATTTCCTTTTGTTTCTAAGAATTAATTTTCCCACATCGATCGTAAGAAGGTAAAATTCTGACTTATTACATTACAGGACCTTTATTTATGGTCAACCTCATTCTTTCCTGATGCCATGTCTCGGAAAATTTCTCAACAGCCCTGTAATTTCCTTCGGTGAAAATTTAAAACCCTCTCCTTCCAGTTTCATTGCCCCACCTGGCCTTCTCCATCACACTAAGACTTTTCATGTCCTTCCTGTATCAATCACTTTTCCCTCCGTCCTTCTCTTTTTCCCACCTCTGCTTCCTCTGGTTTTAACGGACACAGAATCACTTTACTTACCGGTTTTCTTGCCTTTCATGAAGATGCTGTACTGGGGACATATTTCAAATCTTAAACTTTTTCTTTTCTTGTAATATCACTTTACTTGACACTAAAATTCTACGTCCCAACGAGGCTCT
The DNA here is from genome assembly GCF_963455315.2 of Globicephala melas. Lineage (NCBI taxonomy): Eukaryota > Metazoa > Chordata > Mammalia > Artiodactyla > Delphinidae > Globicephala > Globicephala melas. Next base: position 3,738,515 of record NC_083331.1, on the reverse strand, counting down.
TGGTGTCAGATCCACTCCTGCTTTAAGTCACGAGCCTGGACTGCTTCCCCATTTAATTGAGTAAGGCACAAACCCCCAGAGAAGGCCTGTTTCTCCCATGAAATCATCTCAGATTTATCACAGGCCAGCTGCTAACGAAACTTTACCTAAGCTTGACATTTTCTTGACCAAAACCTCCTCTCCAACTATGTGCTTGTACTTTTTACTCCAAAAATACCAACCCCTTCAACATAATACTGAAAATGCTGTCCAATGATGTATTAGTCCAGGGAACTTACGTCTCTGCTAAAACTATCTGTGATCCACTAAGTTCATCAGTTTTATCTCCCTTAATAAAACTGTTGGAAAATGATTAGCTTAGTACTTCCTTAAACTAGGTACTCAAAAATCCATCTCGATCTCACATTTGTCTTTTCTATAATATCACTTCCAAAACAATCATTTCCATTAGGTAATTAAACCTTATTATTAACCCTTTACAAATACCAACATCAACAGACAGTATAGCGCATATATCACCCATGCAGCTAAAATAGTTCAACTAGGATTTTTAACTGGAAATGTTCTTAAATATTTTTTAACTGAAAATCCTTCTTCGGGTGGGAAGAACGCATGGTTCGTGCTACTGGTGTTTTGAGCACAGTTCAGAAAATGCTAAACTCATGAATTAATCAATCACTTCCACGTGCACATCCTGTGCTAGGCTATTCCCAAATGTTTGAGTATTTGTCATCTGCTTTTGTTAACAATTCAGCAAACAGATTTGAAGCACCTGTTACACCAAGCCAGCTCCGTTCTCCAATTCTACAGGAGAGGTGTTTAATTTTACTTTATTAATTCATTCATTTAAATATTTACTGAGTGCCAGAAAAGAGGAGAGGCAGGTACTGAGGATATACTGAAGAGCATTTACTTTCCTCATAAACTTACAATTTAGAGGAAGAAACTGATATTAGTTATGAAATCACATAAATATAAATTTTTGACGATTGTGATAAAAACCCAGAACATAAAATTTACCATCTTAACCATTTAAGTTCAGTGTAAGCTATCTTTACGTTGCTGTGCAACAGATCTCTAAAACGTGTTCATCTTGCAAAACTGAAACTCTGTATCTGTTAAACACGAGCGGCTCATTTCCCCTCCCCCCCAGCCCCTGCCGACCACCGTTCTATTTTCTGTTTCTGTGATTTTGACGACTCTCGGTCCCATACAGGGGAAACCATATGGCATTTGTCTTTTTGTGACTGCCTTCTTTCACTGAGCATAATGTCCTCAAGGTTCATCCATACTGTAGCGTGTGACAAGACTGCTTTCTTTTTAGAGCCCGCATAACGTTCCGTCGCCTGCATGGATCACGTTTTGTTTATCTGATCATCTGTCGACAGACAATTTGTTGTTTCGACCTCTTGGCTACTGTGAATCATGAAGCTATGAACAAAGGTGTACAAATAGCTCTTTGAGATCCTGCTTTCAGCTCTTTCGGGAATAAGAAGTGGAACTGCTCCATCCTATGGTATTTCTGCGTTTAATTTTTTGAGGAACCTCCATACTGTTTTCTGCAGCGTCCGCACCACTTTACATGCCCACCAGCCGTGCACGAGGGTTCCGTTTTTCCACATTTTTGCCAACACTTGCTATTTTTGAGATTTTTTTAATAGTGGCCATCCTAATACGTGTAAGGTATTATTCTCATACACAAATTTTTAATTGTGGTAAATGCAAGGGAGGAGAGGTAAACTGTCTTAAAAGAACACGCACTGTGAGGGTTTCACCTTGTCAGGGACACAAGGAAAGGTACCTGTAGGAAGTAATGACTCGCCTGAGGTCTGGAAACCAGGCGAGCCCTAGCTACGTAGAAGGCGGAGACCAGGGCATGCAGGAAGTGAGGGGAGCAGGTGCAAACGCATTGTGGGAGCCCAAGCAAGGCCTGCCGGGAAGTGAGGGAAGGCCAGTGCAGGCAGGGCAGGAGCAGGCTGAGGGCTGCACAGGGCTAGGGGCTTGGCAAGTGGCCTGGACCTTTACCCTGCGGGCAACGAGAAGCCAGGGGAACAACTCCATCAGACTTACGTTTTGAAATACTTTGGCTGCAGTAGAACGATGGGTCCAGACAGACTGCACGCTAAGAAACTAGTCACGAGGCTACTGCAATAGTCCAGGCAAGAAATGCCATCTCACCAAACTAACTGGGCAGGACCAGAACTGGATGGAAGGAGACACAGGTAGGAGAAGGACAGGGTGTGGATTCAGCATAATGATGGGGGAAGGGGCCTGAAACTCCAGAAGGAGAAAAAGGATGAAGTGTTTGCACAATCTTAGGAATTAAGAAATCCTACTTAGAAATTGCCACCTGTTGAACAAATTAACTACCTGTTCGACACAGACCTAGTTTACTTTTGGCGGCACATGTTACAACTGCTCAGCTGGTTGCAGCAGGTCGGAAAAGAAACCAAAGGCCCCTGTCCTGACCTCTTCCCTCCCACATTCAGGAGGATGTGGCTGGGGAATTAGCCAATACTTTGGAAAAACTACCTGAAGTCAGACCCACGCTTCGTAAATCTTGCTTTATAAACTCTGCTTGAAGCAATTAATAAGCAGAGATGAACAGCTCAGGGGTGCCCAGATTTTATTCTTTAGGGGAAAGCCTTGTGTAAGAGCCGAGACCCTTTTCATTGTAGGTGATGGAAATCAAAGTCAGCAACTCACACCCTGGTGCAGGGGAAGGTCCTGAGGCCAGGCTTCTCCCAAGCCCCAATCTTATCTGAGCCTGCGTTTCCCACCTCTTCATCTTGCCTGCACTAAATTTCGCTTTGGAGAGTGAATCTGCTGGTGAAGAGCGGGGCTGTCCAATGCATTAGCCACTGTCTGTCCAGATGTGGCTATTGAGCGCTTGAAATTGATCAGGTCTGCCTTGGGATGCGCTGCAAATCCGATATACACACTGGATTGCAAAGATATAGTGCAACGATGTCAATTATCTCAGTAATTTCTTTTAATGTGGATTATATGTTGAAGTGATACTATTTTGGAAATGTTGGGCTAACTATATTAATAAAACTAACTTAACCTGTTTCATTTTCCTTTTTTTAATGCGGCCACTAGAAAATTCAAAATTATGATGCATCTCCCATTATACGTCTGCTGCACAGTGCTACTCAGGACCATGTGACTCTGAGCCATGTTGAATTCTTGGCTGCAGAGAGAAAGAAGGCCCTCTTAGAAAAACTTCTATTTCCCTCCATCTCTGTTTTGAACAATCAGTTCTACCCAAACGTGTCTTCTTTTTCCTGGGGGGGGTGGGGGCCGGCAGGGGAGGGGCATAGGAAGGCCACAAAAGGAGGTAAAGCCCCTTGGTAGCCTGACTTTCCGACCTGGAAGATGCACAGTAGGGAAAGTTCACCAGCTGCTTTTCTGCAACATAACCAATTTTCCAGAAGGGATAGGAGAGCTCTCACTACCTTAACTTGACCCAGCTGATTCTACCTCTTGTATCTGTAACTTAATGATTTCTTCATTCATTAGGACTCTTTTCAGAAGTAACAGAAATCCAACTTGAACTGTCTTCTGCAAAAAAGGGAGTATACTGACTTAGTGTATCTGAAAGTTCAGAGACAGCTCCAGCTTCAGGCAGAGCTGGATCCAGGCACATACTCAATGCCATCATCTCTCAGTTCAGCTTTCCTCTGTGCTCGATTCATCCCCAGCCAGGCACTCTCTTGGTGGTGGCCCCTTGCAGCTCCAGGCTGATGACATCCCTGATATATAACAAACCCAGCGGCAAGAGAGCTTTCCCCTTCCTCTATTAGTTTCTATTAAAAAAATCCTTGAATTGTCTCTAAGTGGCCTTGGTGGGTCATCATGCTGTCCCTGAATCAACGGCCATGGTCCATGAGATGAAGCTGGTAGTTGACTAGTCCTCGGTGTCCGGTCCAGACCCAGAGGTAGAGCAGAGGTAGAACCAGCACTGTTTGAATGCACGTTCTGAAAAAGGGGACGGGACTGGGGGGCTGTGACCAGAAAAGGGGGAATTGGATGTAGGGCAGGTGATAGACAAGGAGATACCACTGCACCCACGTTGCTGCTGCTGGGCTGAGTGGGTGGGGTTGCCTTCACAGCACCCTGGGAAGGACGTGCACATCTAAATATGCCCTTCTTTCTGTTTCTATCCTTTATCAAAACTGGGGAACCCTCCTACACTGTTGGTGGGAATGTAAATTGGTGCAGCCACTATGGAAAACAGTATGGAGGTTCCTTAAGAAACAAAAATAGAGCTACTGCAATCCCACTCCTAGGCATATATCCAGAGAAAGCCATGATTTGTAAAAATACATGCACCCCATGTTCATAGCAGCACTATTCACAATAGCCAGGACATGGAAGCAACCTGAATGTCCACTGACAGATGAATGGATAAAGAAGATGTGGTACATATATACAGTGGAATACTACTCAGCCATAAAAAAGAACAAAACAATGCCATTTGCAGCAACATGGATGGACCTAGAGATTATTATACTAAGTGAAGTAAGTCAGACAGAGAAAGACAAATATCATATGATATCGCTTATATATGGAATCTAAAAAAGGATACAAATGAACTTATTTACGAAACAGAGATAGATTCACAGACATAGAAAACAAACTTATGGTTACCAAAGGGGGGTAGGGATAAATTAGGAAAAATAAATTTAAAAAATGTATATTAGATTTTTTTTTTTTTTTTTGCGGTACACGGGCCTCTCACCGCCGCGGCCTCTCCCGCTGCGGAGCACAGGCTCCGGACACGCAGGCTCAGCGGCCATGACTCACGGGCCCAGCCGCTCCGCGGCATGTGGGATCCTCCCGGACCGGGGCACGAACCCGCGTCCCCTGCATCGGCAGGCGGACTCTCAACCACTGCGCCACCAGGGAAGCCCTGTATATTAGATTTTTAAAAAAGAACAAGGTTGGAGACAAAGGAGAACGGGGTGCCGGATTAAGGACGGATCTGCCTTTCTATCAAGTAAGACTCTGAAATCAATGGCCATCTCCTTATAAGAGACGCATTGTCCTGCACTAATGATTTGTGTTTACTTTTGTGTACATCTAAAATTTTCCATAATAAAATGTCTTAAAAAATTTTAAAAAAATAGGTTGCAGAAATTTAAAAAATCTGTGAATGAATTCGCTGGTGGTCCAGTGGTTAAGACTCGGCGCTTTCACTGCTGGGGGCCCAGGGTTCGATCCCTGGTCGGGGAACTAAGATCCTGCAAGCCTCACGGTGTCGCCAAAAAGAATTGAACAACAAAAAACAAACTTGTGAATGGAAGTGCACTATAGCTGCAGACACAGGTAACCTAGATTTCTCTTTTCCTGCCTTTAGCCAAAGCAATGCCAAAGACTTACGACAGCTGCTTAATCCGGTTCAAAAAGCATACGATTTCCTCACTGAACATTTGATATCTTGCAGTGCCAAAGGCAATGACAATACCTGAAGCTCTCACTTCCTTTAAGTCCTTCCACTATTCTGATGCTCCGGATGCTGTCGACAAGAGCTCTGCATCCTCATTTACACGAAATGGGGAAACCTGGGCACACGCTCCCTAGCGTGCTATGATTCTGTTTTCTCCCTTCTTAGTCTAACCTACCCTGTTATCGTTTCCTGCACGAATCCTTTATCTAGTGGCCTTTATCGGACACCTCTCTATCTCTTACATAGAACAAAAATCAAGAACACGCATGTTTTTGGCGGAGTGTGAGGTGGGGCGAACTACAGCTCTGGTCACCAGACGAGGCATCTCCCTCCGCAGATGTCTGAGAAGTAAATCCCTGCAGAGAACCTCAACCCCAGGCCCCCCATGCACAATTCCACATGTTTGGAGAAAGGAAAAGTTCAAAACCACATCAAACATACTCTGCGACCACGGCGTATAAATGTTCCAAACAAACAAAATCAGCGTGTAACGTGTACTTCAATTTGCTGACAGATATTTAAAAAATTAACATCAGAATGAATGGCAAACACCAACACCACCACAAGACCTTTAACCCCAGAGAAAAGTAACTCACAATCAAAGCCGCCTTGGCCTCGAATTAGCGCACAGCATCCTTGAAACGAGAGGCCAAGATAAAACAAACCGCCAAAATGGAGAGAACGGTGCAGAGGGTCGGAGGCAGAGCTAAGAAAATGAGGGCTTTCCGTAAAGCACTGAAAAAGAGGAACTCTACATTTATATTTGAAAAATTCTATTACACTGCAGGGCAAGTCACTTCAGATACAATTTAATAAAAGCAAAATTTTAAGAAGGAGTGACTGACATCTCTTTGACCCCTGGTTTGCACCTAGGTGCTGGCCATCATGACAAGGTGTGCGGGTTCGTAGTCTAGGGGACTTGGGAAGTCCCAGCTACTCCTCTCCCCAGCCTGACCGAGGTACTGGTTCTTTCTTTCGAAGCCCTCGTTTGCTCATACGGTTGTAGCGTCGATTGTCAGATGAGCTAATGCTTAACTCATGATATACGTAATTTCACAGGCAGAACAGACGTATGTGAACATATATTTCGTCTGGGACATAGTACTTTCTCAACAGACATCACCTACTATTACTTACATGCCTTATTTTCTTTCATGTCCTTATCAACTCCAAAGATAGATATTATCTACTACTTACACCTGACGAAACTAAGGTTCAGAAACAACACGATTATGGCTATTACGAACAACAGACTGAACTTGATAAATTTCTTAGGCACTAGGTTAATCTAGTTCAAATCCCACTTTCACCGTTAGGATTTGCAGTGAATAGGAAAGAAGTCTGAGTCGGGCCACGTTCACCCAGATCTGATTGATCCTGCGGACCTGCAGGAAGCAACCAGGGACCAGCGGCTGCCGGTCCCATCCCTGCCTGTAGGGAGAATCTGGAATCACTCTGAGGGGCGAACGATTTCATAGAACACACTTTCTTCCTTGTTTGGTAATCAGGAAGAGAAAAAAAGAAACAGCTTGGCATGACATGTAGCGACTACAAAAGCCATTTTCGGATGGAACTCTTGCCAGATACCTGAATTTTCTGATTTTCAGAGCCCAAATATCTATAGGCCTATATTTATATTGAGAACTCCACTGGATAGCCCTGATCATATGAATGTTTCTGATTTTTCTTTTCATTATCAATGAAGAACTTTTTGTTGTAGTTGTAATTTTTTTCTAGGGCTTAGTGTGGGGAGGCTTCAAGGGGGCAAAACGCATATGAACGCAGGGGCCCTGGACGTGGGCTAACGCGTATGAACGCAGGGGCCCTGGACGTGGGCAAACGCGTATGAACGCAGGGGCCCTGGACGTGGGCAAACGCGTATGAACGCAGGGGCCCTGGATGTGGGCAAACGCGTATGAACGCAGGGACCCTGGATGTGGGTGACAAGAGGTACAGACACGGAGAAACCCGGAAGTCCCTACCTTCTTAATTTTGTTCATATCGCTATTTTTTCAGATAATAATGTCATCCAGAAACACAGCATGTTCCTTTTTGTAAGTCAGTCTTATTATCACACACAATGCACAAGTTGAAAACCAAAATGCAAACTGGACTTCAGCCAGTAATCTGGCCACGATCCGCACACAAGAAAGTTATTTCAAACCAAGAGGCAAGTCTCGAGTGGTAGGACCTCCTACCTTACCAGGCTGGCCGCTTCTCACCCTAGCCGGGCCCCATGCTCCTGAAATACGTTCTTTGAGGAAAATAGGACCAACTCTATCCAATATTGCTGTATTAAAGATAATTCCAATGAATTTACGATATTCACATTAGGTGTTTCTGGGATGTTATCATCTAAAACACTCATAATTGCAACACTCGAGTAATTTGTTACCAAATCCTTAAATAAATCTACAAGCACCTAACTTTGAGTACAATATAACACGCGATATTAAAGCCTTAGGCCTGTTTTTTAAAAATCACCTATTTCCTTCGTTGCCCTTATACTTGTGAACATAAGAGAAACATCCCCACATCCACAGGAGGCTGGAGAGTGTTTCCTGACACCTGCTTCTCACTGAGGCTAGGCCGCCCTGGCAGGACGCTCCTGGGAGGGCCCTCTCGGGGGGTAGCCTTCGAGGCCGGTGGCATCCGCTATCTGGACAACTGCGTAAGAGACTTTGCCTGTTTTTGCTGTTTCTATCAGTTCTTTCGCAGCAGCAGTCGGATTCTGGAGCTAGTGTCCCTCGTTGTGGTGAACGACAACGCCAGGCAACTTTACCCGCTGCGCATGACAGGTCACGTCTCTGATGGGTTTCTTTCAGGAGCGAACATGCTTCTTTGCCAGAAACCCCCAGCGAATGTCTCCTCGCGTCTCCTTCAGGGTTTTGAACCACCCATGACAGCACGGGGCTGGGATCAAGCTCCCTGCTGCACTTAGGGGTGGAAAGGGCTCCCTGAGCAGTTGGGTGCTTGCACAGGAGCTGGAATGGGGTACAAACTGGGCCCCTCACCAAAGGGGGAAGCAGGATGGGTACTGGGGACAAATGACCATGTCCCACGCCACGAAAGTTAATCTGAGGACAGGTCCTCTCCTGGCCCTCCGGCTGGCCTCTGGCCAACACAGATGTTCTGGAATGTTCCGAGCAGAGATGGCCCTTACCCCTGCTTCTCGGCTTACTTCCTAGAGTACATGCAACCTGGAAACAAAAACGCTCTTTTTATATTTATATGGAAAATACCCAGGCCTGAGATTTTGCTCAGCTGCAAAGCCCAGGAGAAAGCCAGCACGTAGGGAAGATGAGTAATTAATCTCTTTGATCCAAGGGCGGCACCGTGACAACCAGCCCTCGTCCTGCCCACTTTTAGTCCATCGGGATTTGCACTATGTATACAAAGTGTGTATATACAACTCAAAAGTAAACTCAGTCCTGGATTTAGGATTAAAAAAAAAAAGGCTGCCCTATGTCAGAAGCTGGCTGGAGCCTGGAGCGTGGCACTGCAGACAGAGTTAGCAGTCTGTAGGCTTTGAAGTGAAAGGTTTTCCCCCTCTTTTACTAGCCATGAAAAGAACTTTACAAGAAAAGCATCGGAGTGGGTGAGGAGTATTTTTCCATGGCGAACGATGTAACGCCCTCGGGTATAATCCTCTATTTAGAAAGCCGGGGCCTTACAGCTGACACCACACCACCTGCCGGCCCTCACAGACCCACTGCTCAGAGGAACAGGGCCCTGGTGGACATTTAAAGATGCTGTCTTCTCCTGGAACCCCCAGCACTGGCTTGAACATTGTCATGGGGTCACATTTTAGGTGTTGTGAGCAGGGGCTCTCTAACTTTAAATGGAAGAATAGTCAGAAGACTTATCAAAATTCAGAGGCTGGGGCTCCAGGTGCAGGGATTCTGACTGTGTGTGTGTGTGAGTGTGTGTGTCTGTGTGTGTTTCAAGTACATTTTTTTTTTTTTGGTGGGGAAGCAGGTTGTCATTTTAAGAATCAGCCCAGGTGATTCAGAGGTAGGTGGTCAGTGGACCCTACTAAGAAACTTCACATCAAGAACCTGTAAAATGTTAAAAATAAAACGAACAACAACAACAAAACAAAATCAAAAAGAACCTATAAAATGTTGAAATTCTTTAGCCAAAAGAAATGGGAGTTTAAGTCCCAATATTCCTATTTACAAAGTCTCAAGAAAATAATTAATCACTGCAAGATAAAGAAGAACAGACATGTCTTACTATTCCCACAGGTACTCCTATTATATCTCCACCACAGTCCTCTGAGGTAATTAGGTCGGGTAACAGTATTCTGACTTTGCTGATAAGGAAATTAAAGCAGGTTAAGTGATTACCACAGGCTCCAAAGCTAGTTGGGGCAAGTCTCTCGACTTTTAAACAAAGGTCAAATAAGAGGCACACCCTCAGAGACCCCCAGAGTAAGCCTTGAGAAGTACATGAAGAAAATAAAAGCCCGTTTCCTGATCCAGGTGTAGATCGAGTTTTCTTACCTCTCTAATTCAAAACCCGACTTCAGCAGGCAACTCTGCGCTAAAGAACGCTGATCGTTTTCCACCCACCGGCCTTGGCTATGGGGACCCATCATGGAGAAGCTTACATAACCCATGGTGATGGTACTGGCAGAAAGGAAAACACACGGTCCCGTACGGAAAAACCTCATCACATACTTCTCCCCAGCCGAGGGCTGTGGCATCACCCAGGACAGACACAACCAGAGTTTCTAAGTTTCTAATTCACTTTAGGTGAATTCACTGTGGGCCTAGGAAAATGGAAAAACAGGGTGCCCCCTGAAGGTCCCACAAATGCTGACTGTTCTCAGGAGAGGAAGGATACACAGGACTCTTTTATTTTATTTTTTAAATTAATTACTTTGTTTATCTTTATTTTTGGCTGTGTTGGGTCTTCGTTGCTGCCCGTGGGCTTCTCATTGCGGTGGCTTCTCTTGTTGTGGAGCACGGGCTCTAGGCATGCGGGCTTCAGTAGTTGTGGCTCGCGGGCTCAGTAGTTGTGGCTCACGGGATCTAGCGCTCAGGCTCAGTAGTTGTGGTGCACGCGCTTAGTTGCTCCGTGGCGTGTGGGATCTTCCCGGACCAGGGCTCGAACCCGTGTCCCCTGCATTGGCAGGTGGATTCTTAACCACTGTGCCACCAGGGAAGCCCCAGAGGACTCTTTTGATTCGAGAAATTTCCACTGGGACTTCCTGACTCACTGGTTGGCTTTCATGGACCACACTGTGAGGTGCTTCAGGGAAGATGAAGATGCTTTGATGGTGGAAAATCCCCCCCACACTACAGCCCTCCCTCCCTTTGCACTCAGGGCAAAACCTGCCTTTTCCTCATGAGAAAAACTCCACATATCGTGGACAAGACAAAGAAATATTCAACTGAATTGGTTTAGGAAACCCCAGCAGAAATGATGTATCTTTTCAACAGTTTAGGATGCTACGAAGAGACAGAACATTTTGTGTGAGGTCTATCTCCAGCTCCTAAGTGAGAAATGCCGTTTGCCACCAGACACTAGTTTAATTCCACAGCTCAAAAGAATCACGTTCCTTTGCCAAAACCCTACTGCTTCATGAACGACAAGAAAATGGTTTATAAAAGTCACTAGAAACATTCTTATAATAATAACAACACTAAGTTTTTAAAAGCAGCCTTTTTCCAGAATACCATCACTCCTAAGCATACACCAACCGTCGTCGTCAGCATGGGCTGCTGAAACAGCATACCACAAAGTGGGTGGCTTTATCAACAGCAGAAGTTTATTTCTCCCAGTTTTGGAGGCTGGATGTCTGAGATCAGGGTGCCAGCCTGCCTGGGTTCTGGTGAAGACCCTCTTCTGGGTTGCAGACGAGTAACTTCTTGCATCTTTTTTTTTTTTTCCTGCTGTTTCTGTCAAGCGTTTTTTAAAACTTGAAGCCTAGCTTCATTACAATACCGTGTTATTTTCAGGTGCACAGCAAAGTGATTCAGTTACAGGTATGCGCACGTACATATATTTTCAGATTCTTGTATCTTCACGCTGCAGAGAACGAGTGAACTGGCTCTCGGGCCTCTTCTCCTCAGATCACTAATCCCTCCCAAAGGCCCTACCTCCATGTTGGAGGCTGAGGTCGGGGCTTCAACATGAAGTCGAGGGGAACACAGGCATTTAGTCCACAGCACCAGCCTGGAACGGAAGGGATGTACGTGGCTCGGCCATATTTTCAACTTCCCCCAAAGGAGCTGCCTCCTGTCACTGACGGCCCCTCTTTCTTTATGACAGTACATCACCCCTCTGGAGACAGCAGAAAGCCTGTCTGAGACTTCAGGCTTGTTTAGCCACTCTCCACCCAAGTGATTCTTCATAAGTGTTAAAAAAAAAAAAAAAAAAAGACTTCCCTACCACTTTTCAGAGAATGATGGCGGCAGACACCGGGTGAAGGAGCATTACAGTTGGCCTTGACATTGTTTTCTGACACCCTGTCTCCACTGAGAGCTCCATCCTGGAGCAAGATGAGAGAAAAGAAAGAGCTCTTTCAACACCGACAGCGGATTACTCATCCGGCCGCCCCGGAATGCGAAAATTACAGTAATATCTCCTTCCATGTCTAATGAGAACCTCGGTCTCAGCCAGCGATGGCTGATTTCAAAACGACATCATCTGCCTCATGGAAACAGACCAACCAACCAAAACGCTGAAACGACGTGGTTTATGTTAAAAAAAAAAAATTTTATACCCAAGTGAAATGTGATTTAATATTACAATTTCTTTGCTGTTGGATGGTAGGAATAGCTCATTCGGTTTTTTCGGGAAGTCCCCAGCTATGGAAATTTCACCATTTATGCTGAGCCTTCAAACCACAAGGCATGCAACCCGGACACTGAAAACGTGGCGTGTCAGTGACTACATGGTAAATGGTCCCTTCATACTTCAAAAGTCAACCTCCTGATGGGCTGGTGACCATTGTAATGTCTGAACTGGAGTCCCTGGTGCCGGCGTACACAGAGGGGTCACTAGAGCATCCCTCCGTGGACGGCACTGGGAGGGGCTGTCAAAGGAGTGGGCTTTGTCGCCAGTCACCTGTCAGCTGACTCCAGCCTATCAGCTGTCACTCTTCTCTAATTTCAGAAACTGTCCACAGCAGTCGGTGCCTTTCATTGTCCTGCACCACAAAATCCCCCAAATGAAATATTCATCGGGCCACATCCATCCTTAACCAAAAGGAAAGACCATGAAGCAGGTATTCTAGGCACCAAACCTTACCAAGTGATCGTGACTGTGGATACCTTTCTTGCTTTAAAACAGAACCGATTCAAGTGAACCAAGTATCTTTGCTGGGAAATGCTTGTTTTGCCACAAAACGATCTTCTTGATTCATTCAGGGCTCTGTAATTTCCTCCATCGCTTGTATTTGGAAAGGAATTGAAAAGTGTGTTCTGTGTTTGTCCTCATGCCTTAGAGAAGGCAACGATACATTTGGGGACACACAAGCCACCCCTGTAGGACACATCTGTCTGCTCAGCACCCACACTCAGAGGAGGTCCCAGACACCCTGGGGTACATCGGTGGATTCACCAAGTAAAAAAGGCAAGCAGCCCACCCAGCATGACCTCACGTGGAACAGCTGCTGGGCACGTATCTAGACTTGGGGAGGCCCAGAGTTTGGGCTCATTTCTGCAGAGTAAGTGAGGCAAAGATGGTGGCGTGATGTACCATGCACAGGCGTGCCCCTAAACTATGTAGTCCTGGGGCAGGAACCAGCAGAAGCCCCCAACCCACAGTCCTTCTCTTCCCACGCTTGGTTCTGACTCACGGTACAAGCGTCCTCATGCAAACGTGGGTGGGTGTCCCAGAGCAATCCTCCAGTGGACCCAGCACACATCACCCCCCTAAGTAAGCTGTCCTTGGGCCCAAGGGTGCGCTCCGGGCCTGGATCCGGGGAGAGAACCAGGCAGGCCTGGCGAGTAGGCTTCTGGCCATTTGGAAGACTTGGGGTCCTGAGAACCCGGGGAATGCACTAGAGTCGGGATGCTGCCCTCGCCCCACGACCGCCTGCCCTGTGAAAAGGGACACGCCCAGCCAGGGACCGCCAGCGCAGAGATCTCCAAAGGAGTTCAAATGTAAAGAAAAAAGAAAATGCAACGTCTTCATAAACATTCTGTGTCCCTTACTACCAATCACATATTCTTCTGTAAACCCTGAAAAATTTCCCTGTAAAACAAAATTTACAGCTTCATTTGTCAACTGAGGGCATTTGGAACCCAGGGCTTTCAAGGTCCTCTTCAGACCCGATCCTGTGGGATCCTAAGACCCAGGGTGTCAGTGGTGATGGCTCCATCTCAAACACTGGACAAAGATAATATAAAAGACGAAAAAAATAAAATCTAAAGGATTTTAGATTTTAGCGTAAAGATCTTCAATCTCAGCCTCTCCAGTTAAGAGATGAACAGTGAGATATTCTGCTTAATTAATGATCTGGTTGTAGAGTGGTTAGATCTATCCTTCACAGGTGACTAATTATCACCTAATCAAAGTATAATAACACCCAACATCGAAACTACAATCAGCATAATCATGGGGTTATGAATGACCCAAAACATCTCCTGTTTTCCAAGTCCGTGAACTGTACACATGAGACCTGTAATTAACACGCAATTCATTAAGGAAATGGGGACACGGTAGGTCATTAAGTCCACAGTTTATGTAACAGTTATAATTTCCAAGGCTGTTTCTGTGGCCTGGACAACCTCTTCCAGGAGCTTTGATTTGGTTTGTTTCCCACCTGATACATTTTGACGGAAGCTGGCAACACCAACCTGTCCAGAGACACGGAAAGCCCACAGTTAATAGCACTGACCTGCCCTTTCATATCTGGAGCGATGGGAATGGTGGGCCAGATGGTTGAGTAGATGCCAAAAAACACCAACCAGATGAGCATGCTTCCCCAGACGGCCAGGTGACTGAACTACAGGAGAAAACAGACACTCAGGCAGGGTTCTCTGCTGAGCCAGTAGCCACCTGCACCAGCCGCGGCAGCAGCCCTGGGTCCACGCCACCTTTCTTTATGGAAAGATTTCTACTAGACACTGGTTGAGAGTTTAAGTGACTAGTGGCCCCAAACTATCCTGAAGAGGAAAGTGCTTTTTCCACCACAGCTGACCATCCTGTAGACCCATCCTACAGTGCTACCAGGCTCCTTTCTGTCCCTCGCCAGTGTTCACTCCACTTTGGAGTGGAATAAATAAGGTATCATTGCTCTGGCAAGAGGGCGTGGGACAGACAAAACTAACAAGATGGGTTTATTTATTATTTTGAGACTCTGACTGTTCATTTTCCAAAGAACTTTTAAAAAATGTGGAATGGATATATCCCTTAGCGATAACACTCTAAGCATCTACTGAGTTGCGAATTTCTTCTCTGTCCTCTTGCTAGGTCGATCCTTGACTTCTTTTCAGCCACACTCCATGATCTAATCCAGCAGGAGCCTCTGCCAGCTGCTTAAAAAATCTGACCACTGCTCGCCACCTCCTCACGTCCCAGGCTAAGCCACTAGCCCCTCTCACCTGGATTCATTGCCTCTGTCTCTCAACGAATTCTCTGCTTCCACATTCACCTCCCACTCCACCCCCAATTAATGAGCACAGAATCAGAAGCCTATTTAAACAGCAGAGACAAATGTGAAACATTGGCCATAATCCTCAAGAGTTGGAAATAACCAAAATGTCCAAAACTGGGGACTGATTCAATAAGGGATGGGATATTGATAAAACTCAATACTCTTTAATCATGAACTATGACCTTGTAGAAGTACATATATATATATATATTTTTTTTTTAATTTATTTATTTTTGGCTGCGTTGGGTCTTTGTTCCTGCGTGCAGGCTTTCTCTAGTTGCGGCGAGCAGGGGCTACTCTTCATTGTGGTGCGGTGGCTTCTCTTGTTGTGGAGCACGGGCTCTAGGCGTGTGGGCTTCAGTAGTTATGGCACACGGGCTCAGTAGTTGTGGCGCATGGGCTTAGTTGCTCCGCAGCATGTGGGATCCTCCCGGACTAGGGATCGAACCTATGTTCCCTGCACTGGCAGGCAGATTCTTAACCACTGCGCCAAAAGGGAAGCCCAGACTCTGTGTTTTGTAATATGTTGTCTTATTAAAAATATACACAGAGAATAGAGTCTGGAAGGTTGTACAGGAAATATTAACAGTAACTATATTTTGGTGGTAAAATTATGGAAATTAAAAATTCCTCTTTCTGTCCTTCTGTATTTTCTTTGTGTGTGTGATTTTTTTTAATACAATGCACACATACACTGGAAATGAGCTGACTGTTAACAGCTTAGAACTGTATTAAGTGCTCAGCAAACGAATCATCAGGGAACTCTGGATGGCAACTGTGCCCTGATAAAGATCAAACCACAATTTTTACATGCAAAATTTAAAATAAGGCAGCTAGATATTGTTTACTGTTTTCCCGGGGCTTAAAAAGATACTACACCATAAAAAATATCTATAGTGGATAGAGAAATAATTCTAGAGAAAACTTACTTTTGTCCAAGCTGTAGTCTCCAAACCGGCTTTCAGGCAAACAGTAACGACGACATACTGTGAAAGCAAGAGGAATTTGGGAAATGCGTTATCCTCACTTACTTTCACTTCCCAGAAGAAATCCCAAATCCTCCCCAGAGGCAGTTTCTCCGTGGCGTCTGGACTTTGAAAGTGCTATCTTGGTAGCTAATTCTCTGGGGGTCAGTTTTAGGAAAATTACAGGCAGGTTCTTATAAGAAAAGCCCTCATTTTAGTGATTGACTTCTCACAAGTAAGTTACTTTGCCCTTTTCTTAGCTTGGAAGATTTGGGAGAAATCGCCTTCCCTTGGTGTTGGTTTTGTTTTCCCCCCCCCCCCCCCACCCAAGTACATGTGAAACGGTCATCTGAAGAATGGGGGCATCTGCTGATCACCTGTCCAGAAATCTTAACTCTGCATAATCTTCACTCAAATACGAGGTAAGCATTTCACAAGCACTCTGAGCCCTACGTGTTGCCAAATCTTGGCTCCCTGTACACCGATGGCGAACAGAAATACGGAGACAGAGTAGGAAATAGAAAAGAGTAGCTTCATTCCTTTTGCCAGGCAAGACAAGGAATCTCTAATATATAGTTTAAAGATGTGAAATAAGTCATAATGACAAAGGCTTTATATAGAGGGAGAGGTGAAACCCACACATGCCATCTAAGAAAGATTCAATAAACAGGTAAACTTACCGTATAAACGATATTTCCAACAAATAAATAGTCTGTGGCATGACCGTTGGCCAGCACAGTATCTGAAAAACAAAGAGGTTACAATTACCCTCCAGAGCAGAGCACTGCAACCTATTTTATTCAGAATGTAAAAACAGAACTTTAGAGACATTGATCAAAATGTAAGGGAATTTCGAAAATTGCATTGTCTGTGATTCTAATGCCTCCTTTTTCTAACTCTGCATTTTTTCACCTTATATTTTTGCCAAGTGAAGCAAACAAACAAAACCAGGTTTCCAACAAACCGAACAACCAAACCCTTGATCTGTGTGGAAATTTACATTTTCATACAGATTCAAATCTCCCTTTTGTCAGTTAGAAAAAGGAACAGTATAAACACATATTAATCTATCTTTGTGGGCGCCAGTATTAGACCTTTTCCACGTGTTCATTTACTAGTCGTCTTTCATTTTTGCTAAATTGGAATTACAGGCCAACAGCAGAAGATAGCTACATGATACAAAATGAGTTCATGATTATTGAACTCAGAGAATTGAAAAGAGTATTCACTACTTGTGTTCTCTGTCAACTTCTGCGTGAACTTCTGGAGTCTATAAACGGGTGAATGCAAACAACCCAGTGAGAGATGCCTAGACGATACAACTAGGATTCCGAAGTTTTAATTTTATAGCTTTCCAATTTTTTCTTCATAACGATGACTATTACAGCGTAGGTAACAATCACTAAGGCAGAACTCTAAGAGAATTGTCTAGTTTGGGTCCGCTAGCCTGCTGTGAAAAGTCTGGTCTGTATCCTGAGGAGTCAAAGCCTGTTTTAAGATCAGAAATAGTTTCTTTGGGTGACACTGCCGATCCCCTTTTATTCTCTTTTATGCTCATCTGTGGCCTACAGGCCAAGTGTATAGGGATTTTTCTGTTCAAATTTCCAACCCAGTAGCTGTTGTACACACATATTTGGGCTCACCAATTTACCCAACTGTTTGTTGAAGAATCTGATTCTTATTAAAGAATCAAGATCCTTTTAGTTTCGCAAACACCATAAGGATCAAGTACCGTCACAGGGAAAATCTGGTAATGGTGGGACCCTGCATCCAGCCACAGGGCAGGCCCTTTCTGCTAATGCTAGATAAGGACAGATGAACCCACAAAGTGACATCACGGGCTGCGTTAGGTACTGGCCTAAACCCAGGGATTGCTCCTGGGGACCGTGACAGTTATCCTAGGGTGGCCGCTGACTTCAAAAGGATTAATCTCAAAGCCTAGGGGAGACATGGTGAAGGGAGAATCAAAACTCAGGCAGGACTTCATTAAAAAGGAAGGAAGGAAAACAATGATCAGAAAAGTAAAGAAGAGGCTACGTTAAGCTGGAGAAGGCCACAAGTTGATGTATTAGCAAACAGCTATTCAAAACTGTAAGGGTTTGCATTTTAGTAACTGGCCCTAAGATTGCTTTAATAATAAAGACGACACTTTTAAAGAAAAGCCTCAATAAAGAAACACTTGAGATTAGACCAGAGACCATTGCTTTGATTCTAACAGAGATGATAGCTGTGAAAGGGGTAACATTAGTCTTTTATTTACAGGACAAATATTTATTTAAAGCCTACTTTAAAGCGGGAAGTGGGGAGACAAGATCCCTGTCTCCGTGGAGCTCCCAGTACAGTGAGGGAGACAAGACAAAAACACACAAAGACGTAGCAGGTATGGAATAGAGACGGACGGGGCTGCTACTCTAGACAGGGAGTCCCGCAAAAATCTCTTTGAGGAGGTAACATCTGAGCAGATCGCAACAGTTCAAGGGAGTGAGTTAAGTGAACATCTGGGCTAGAGCGTTCCAGGCAGAGGACTGGCCAACAGTCTGAATACAGACAGCAACGATGAGCTCAAAGACCATCACAAAGGCCAGTCTGGCTGCAGACTCTGGGGAGAGCGCCCAGACAGTAAGAAGGGGCCAATTAACGTAGGTCATAGTGGGGAGCTTGAATTTCTCTGTTAACTACGACAGGAAACCAGAGAGTAAAATGGTATGAGTTACGTTCTTAAGGGAATAGTCCAGCTTTTATGGGAGAACAGATCCTGGACGACCAAGAACAGAATAATAACAGGTGCAATTCCAGTTTGGAAATGATTGGAGCAATCCATCCAGGAGGATGATACTGGTGGCATGCAGAGTTGAGTCCAATACAGTAGCCTCGAGCTGCTGTTTACATTTAAATTAATTAAAATACAATAAAAAAATTCAGTTCCGGCTAGGGATTGGGGAGGAGGGGGGAATGAGGCATTACTGCAGCAAGTGTACAGCGTTTCGATTTAGGGTGATGAAAAGATTTTGGAATAGATTATTGGTGAGGGCTGTAAACATTCTGAATGTAATGCCTCTGAATTGTAGACATAAAATGGACCATAGAACAAAACCCAAAAAGCTCGAGGATAAAACACAGGATTAAATCTTTATGGCCTTAGATTTGGCAATGGTCTCTTAGCTTTGGCACCAAAAGCGCCATGACAAAAGAAACAAGGAGATCAATCAGACTTCATCAAAATTAGAAACTTTTGTGCTTCAAAGGACACCATCCTGAGAGTGAAAAGACAAAAACCTCCGGAATGGAGAAAATATTTGCAAATATTTATCTGATCAGGAACCTGTATCCGGAATACAAAAACAACTCTTACAGCTCAACGGTAAAAAGACAACACAATTTAAAAGTGGGAAAGGGCTCTGCACAGAAATTTTTCCAAAGAAGAGGTACCGATGTCCAAGTACATGAAGGGATGCTCAACGTCATTAGACATCAAGGAAATTCAAAACCAAAACCCACGAGATATCATTTCACACCTACCAGGGTGGCTATGATAAAAAAGATAGATAGTAACAAGAGGTGGCAGAGGATGTGGTCAAATTAGGACCCTCAGACACCGCTGGTGGGAAAGTGAAATGCTGCAGCCATTGTGTAAAACTGTCAGGCAGTTCCTCAAAAGGTTATGCCTAGGGACTTCCCTGGTGGCACAGTGGTTAAGAATCTGCTTGCCAATGCAGGGGACACGGGTTCGATCCCTGGTCCAGGAAGATCCCACATGCTGCTAAGCAATTAAGCCTGTGCACCACAACTACTGAGCCTACGCTCTAGAGCTCGTGTGCCACAACTACTGAGCCTTCGAGCCACAACTACTGAGCCCACATGCCACAACTACTGAAGTCTGCACCACAACTACTGAGCCTGTGCTCTAGAGCCCATGAGCCACAACTACTGAGCCCACGTGCCACAACTACTGAAGCCTGCACCACAACTACTGAGCCTGTGCTCTAGAGCCCGTGAGCCACAACTACTGAGCCCGCGAGCCACAACTACTGAAGCCCACGTGCCTAGAGCCCGTGCTCCGCAACAAGAGAAGACACCACAATGAGAGGCCCGCACACCGCAACGAAGAGTAGCCCCCGCTTGCCGCAACTAGAGAAAGCCCGTGCACAGCAACAAACACCCAATGCAGCCATAAATAAGTAAATAAATAAATAAAATTAAAAAGCAAACAAACAACGTTATGTCTAGTTACCATATGACCCAGCAATTCCACTTCTAGGTACACACCCAAGAGAGATAAAATCACGAATGAAACACACAAAAACTCATACATGAATGTTGATAGCGGCATCATTCACAGCAGTCACAAGTCCATCAATGGAGGAAATGTGGACTATACATACAGGGGTGTATTACTGAGCTATTAAGAGGAATAAAGTACTGGTACGTGAACGACATGGGTGAACCTTGAAAAATCTTACGCTAAGTGAAAGACGCCAGTCACAAAAGGCCATGTATCATATGACTCTACCAGTGTGAAATGTCCACAACAGGCAAATCTATAGAGACAGCAAGTAGATTAGTGGTTGCAGGAGCTGAGGGTGTTTGGGTGGGAACGGAGAGTGGGTGCTGATAGATATGGAGTTTCTTTTGGGGGTGATGAAAATGCTTGGACACTGATTAAGGTGATAGCTGCAAAACCACGTGAATACATTAAAAACCATAGAACTGTACAATTTAAACGGGTGTGAGGCAGGCAAGACAGGGCGGGGCCCAAGGACAGCCTCTTCATGTATAGGCATTAGACAAAAAGCAAAGCCACTTCCTTGTTCTGCACTTAATGAGGCCACGACTCATAGAGAAACAGCATCTAAAACAGAAACTTTGTAGCACCTGAGCGAGAAACTCCGCAGCATGAAAACCGTGGAGCGCGCGCCACCGCCAGGTAGGAAACAGATAGGCTTTGGGGTGACCTGCTGCAGCTGGTTTCATGCTGACCCTTTGAGATAAACTATGATACTATCAGGATGAAGAGCCTTCACTGGATGAGAGACTGCACAGCCCACGCAGCCCCCTCATTCTTGTGGTCGAGAGGAGGTCCCGGCCAGACACATGCACAGAAGGGGTCTCAAGTCGTCCTCTGGTAACCCTGGCTGCATTGTAATATCCTTATAAAATCATTAGCATTGTGGTTTTGACCCCCGCCCCCCAAATCAGGTGAATTGTATGGTATGTAAATTATATAGCAATAAAGCTGTTATTAAAAACATTCAGTTCCTCAGTCACACATAACCACGTTTCAGATGCTCAGTCGGTAGCCACGTGGCTTGCGGCGACTGTCCCGGAGACCACGGATGCAGGACATCTCCACCATCACACAAGTTCTGGTGGACACCGCAGGCCAGTGCGTATGTTGTAAGCAGAAGGAAGTGACAACTTTTGGCACGTATTCTGAACAGAGAGATGACAGCATTTGTTTTTGATCTGGGTGGGGGTGAGAGTGAATGGGAAGAATCAACAGAGATTTTGAGGTTTGGGGTCTGAGTAACGAGGTGAACCGTGGTATCATTCACTAGGTCATATTAACGCGGGAACGCTGATGAAAAGGGTGGCCCTTGAAAACTCTGTACCAGGCGATCGATGTCTGAAATTTACAACAGGACGAAGAGACAGCAGTGAAGCACGTGCTATTAGGAAGAGAGACAAAAGGATATTTGGAAAAATGAGGTGGAGAGAAGGAGTTGGGTTAGTAGAAAAAGCTCCCAGTAATGAGGGTTAGAAGACCTTGTTCAGCCCCACTCTCTTGTTCCAGCTTTGCCATGATTTCGTATTTTAACATTTTAGGTTCTGGGTCTCAGCGTCCACACCTACAAAATGGGGGTGGTTCTATCAGACACAGACAATGATGACTGAATTATCACCAAGGTTCTTTTAGGTAGAAAATGCTAAGATTCTAAGGTCCATGTTCTTAGCTGCTAAATCAGGGATTCAGTGGTAGAAACCTGAGAGCTTCAGAGCTTCGTCCTGTCCATTTTAGCTCAGGATGGATTTCCTAACCTCAGTCTCATCCTATGTGTTCATGAATGAAGAAAAGACCCTTTCATTGAGAAAAGCAGTGATCTGAGGGCCCTGAAGTTCTACCTACACGAAGCCCTGACAGAGTCTGGAGAAAACTCTGGTCAGATGAAAGAGTTAGAAGGGCCAGGAGACTAAGCTGAAAACCAAGGTTTACAATTATGGCTTGACAACTTGTGAATTTCCTTTTGATAGTAATATTTCAAATGCTGGTTGATTCATGTACTAAAAGAAATTAAATATACAAAGCATTTGTCTAAATATGGAGGGCTTAGAATGTGTTTCATATTTTAAGGATATACAAATAGTGAACAAAAAACTGTTAGACATTGTTAATTCTACATGGAAAACAGATAACATATGTTACTAAGTATAAGACAGGCTCTGTTCTAAGCACTTTACCTACGTGAGTAAGTACTTCTTTAATGCTCTAACAATGCTATGAAATGGTATTATGGCCTGCATATTTCAGATGAGGCAACTGGGGCAGCAAAGAGAAGCTAAATGACATGCAAGGTCACACGCTTAGTGAGAAACTGTAAGCTTTGTAATACAAGATTGTTTTCATTAACTGAGTTAGAAAAATGGACCCCAAAGAAGAAAAGAAGACAACTTCAAGGGGAAAAATAGACTAAGAACTCTTTTGAAATACCAACACCTAACAGGGAGGAACTTTCTAGCAGAGAAATAGGTGGAAAGAAAATGAGATTCACACGGCAGAGATTCTGTACAACCCAGGGCACAAGTGCGGGAAGCAGCAGTAGCCCCTTGAGATCTGTCTGGCCTTTTAGTTTGAGTTCATTAGTCCGGAGCTGCTCATCTCAGCACTGCTGACATTTTTCTAGGTAATTCTTAGTTGCGGGGCTGGGGGGCGGCACCGTCCTGTGATTACAGAGTGTCTGGCAGCACCCCTGGCCTCTCCCCACTAGATGCCAGTTGTGACAACCAAAAACGCCTCCAGACAACGCCAGTGTCTCCTGGGGGAAAAATTCCCCGGATTGAGAATCACAGCATCAGAGGAAAGAAAACAGAGGAGCTGGAATAAGTAGAGAGAATATACCCCAAAGTAAGAGTGGCTAATGAGGGGCTTCCCTGGTGGCGCAGTGGTTAAGAACCCGCCTGCCGATGCAGGGGACACAGGCTCGAGCCCTGGTCCGGGAAGATCCCACATGCCGCGGAGCAACGAAGCCCGCACACCACAACTACTGAGCTTGCGCTCTAGAGCCCGCAAACCACAACTACTGAGCCCGTGTGCCACAACTACTGAGCCTGTGCTCTAGAGCCTGCAAGCCACAACTACTGAGCCCGTGTGCCACAACTACTGAAGCCCATGCGCC
The DNA here is from genome assembly GCF_963455315.2 of Globicephala melas. Lineage (NCBI taxonomy): Eukaryota > Metazoa > Chordata > Mammalia > Artiodactyla > Delphinidae > Globicephala > Globicephala melas. The sequence continues at coordinate 3,715,094 of NC_083331.1, read as the reverse complement.
TAGAGCCGGTGCTCCGCAACAAGAGAAGCCACCGCAATGAGAAGCCCGCGCACCGCAACGAAGAGTAGCCCCCGCTCGCCACAACTAGAGAAAGCCCGCGCGCAGCAACAAGGACCCTATGCAGACAAAAATAAATAAATGAATAAATTTATTTAAAAAAAAAAAGAGTGACTAATGAAGGGAACCCCCTCCTCTGTGGTCAGGCCGAGGGGGAGAGTGTGGTGGGACCTCACAACTCACACCATCAGCAGAGAAACAGGGTGAGGCCTTGGTACAAAGGGATGCGACTGCCATCGCTCGATGGCCTTTCAAGTGGGTAAACCCTGTGATTACCTCTGGGACTGAGAGCTCACTGGTGAAGAGAACATCTCCATGGAGACACTTAAGACCACGGACCACCATGCTGGCAATTCGGCATGAACAGAAGGAACAGACAGTGAAACCCAGGGACATCTTCCAACCGCAGCTTCTAGAATTTTATAATGCATTAATTTCTACCTTGCCATGACAGTAAAGTGCTACTGGCATTACATAATATGTCTGCACTTGAACCAATCGGAATGAACCTCAGATAACGTTTAGTGAAGCAGGATCACCCTACTATTTCAGCTCATCATTTTGGAAGGATAACTCAACACTGCATTTTAGCTTTCTGCTTAGGAAAGAGCATCTCCTATCCCAATCGAAACTAATACCACCTGGGAATAATTTATTCCTTGGAGGAGAAACTCCCAAACTAACTTGAGATTCTGGGACACGTCAAGAGCCTCGGAAAAGATAGCATCCACTAAACAAGTCACAAGTCATTGCTTTGCCCACCCTGTTGGGGAAATTCCCACGGAATACAGTCTTCTCTTAAAGGTTATATTTCAACTGTTTTAGAGGCAAATACCTGCGGGCCTCATTCCTTGTTAAGATTTGCCAATAACCTCCTCCTGAAGAAAAGATCTGAAGTCCTAAACAATCATTGGCAGAGGAATGCATTAATAAGATACAGCTTGGCTGATAATTCCAGGCTGGAAAAGCCCGTGTGGACTGTCGAGTTTATTCCTGAAGCATGTTGCTGACAAATTACTTCTTCCCACTTTGTTTAATCTTAACAGTACTGTTAGGATTCCACCATTCCACTCAGGAAAACAACTTTCCTGTGGTTTAGCTGCTTTCATTTTAGTTGGATATTTAAAATCTCAAGTGATTTTTTTTTTTTTGATAGGAGAAAAAGAACCCCCAAGCCAAGATGAGTAATTGGGTCCCCAAGCCAGCCTTCAGAACAACACTTATCCACCATCTATGTAAACGATAGGAAGATTACTGCAGACAAAGCAGCATGGGGTGGTACAGTGGGATGTTTGGGAGGAAGGGGGCAGAGAGGGGGAAAGGACAGTTCAGGCACAAAAGGACGCACGGCCCGCCTAGACGCACGGAGGTGGACTCCTGCCCTGCTGGAGTAGAACCTTGAGATGCACGGGGCGGGCGGGGTGTGGGATAGGAGCGCTACAGTGGCCAGAATGGTGAGGCCAGCACGGGCCAGACCACACCAGGTTCTAAAAAAGGTCCCTGTAAAAGAGATCCACCAAACGTGCAGGTGGAGACAGGTGATCTCACCAGAACTTTGTTAACCGGCAGGATGCTGAGCATTTCCCAACGGAAACCTCGCGCTAGCGCACGAAGGCTCAGCAGAGCTAGGGCAGAGGGAAGGAGAATCCGGCTGCCTGTTGCGTCGGCACCGCCGGCGTTTCACTGAACCGTGTGAGATCAGCCAGGCCTTGGCAGGCGGAGGATCACATCCACCCAGGTGAGAGCTGAAACGTTGCTGGACCAAAAGTCCAGGGAAGGAGTTCCACAGAGTAAAGAACCTGAACGAGCGAGAAGGTTTCCCAACTGCTTTGTCGGATAAAGGACTGAGTCACATTTAGAATGACCAGCTGTGGCCACGTGTGGTGTAAAACCTAATCTAATGATGGTGCCGACCCTATACATCGAAAGTATTATTACAAAATACCAGAGCTAGAAGCCGCATCCTGAGAGCCAGTCATTCTCTTAGAAGCCGACACAATGCCTTGGCTTCAGGACCCTCAGACCCAGCCTGTTCGTCCAGACTTACATTATTTGCAAAATCTGGTTGGATCCAGGGACTGACATGATGTAGGTTTAGCCAAATGAGGTTTAGAAACGCAGACACTAAAACAGACTGTTGTGAACAATGGGGACAAACCCACACGAACCCTCGCGTGAGTAGTGATGACCCCAAACGCTGCATGCAAAAAGCTCTCTGAAAATATCTGTTGGAAAACCCACGGTTTGTAACAAAAGTATGTCTCGTTTTCTAAACAGAATGATAAAGGAACTTACCTCAGATGCTTCCAGAGGGCTAGGCTGATGACATCTTATAAGGATGCCATTTCAATTAAATGCTCATTAAACACATTACATCATGGCCCAGCTAAACCACAAAAATGTATTCCGAAAGGGCTCTGACAAAAAGCAAAATATGAAACTAAGTTATAGCATAGTGCTGTGCAGCCAGAGAGGACAGGGTTTAATAATCAGGAAAACAGATGGGGTGAACGTATGTGTGTGTTTTTAGTGCAGTAAAAATCCGTGGAGTGCCTGGATTCCAAATCACAGGTAGGGCTTCCCTGGTGGCGCAGTGGTTAAGAATCCGCCTCCAAGGCGGGGGCCAGGGGTTTGAGCCCTGGGCCGGGAAGATCCCACATGCCACGGAGCAAGTAAGCCCGTGCGCCACAACTACTGAGCCTGCGCCCTAGAGCCCGCGAGCCACGACTACTGAGCCCACGCACCACAACTACCGAAGCCCGTGCGCCTAGAGCCCGTGCTCCGCAACAAGAGAAGCCACCGCAATGAGAAGCCCGTGCACCGCAACGAAGAGTAGCCCCCGCTCGCGGCAACCAGAGGAAAGCCCACGGGCAGCAACAAAGACCCAACACAGCCAAAAATTTAAAAAATTTAAAAAAATAAAAAACTTTATGTTAAAAAAAAAAAAATCACAGGTATCTCACTCACATAGGACTCCGTCAGAAGAATTAGGGGAGGTGGCGCCATTCCCTCCACGTCAGGACACCTGCCAAGAATCCTGGCTGCAGAGCAGATACCAAGTTCCTCCTGTTTCCCTTCTCCCACCCTTTTTGCTTCTAGAAGCTTCAGCAGCACTCGTTCAGAGCAGGCCTGATTCCAGCATATTAATCCGGCTCTCCATTCCCCCCGTCTCACCCTTGGGGCCTCTTCAGACTCCAGAGGCTCAGAGGAGGTATGATGCCAACCAGCTACTATTAGATGAATATCAAGAGTGCAAACGTCTTCCAAGTTTCAAGTAGCTAATTTCCAAATAAGCTTAGACTTAATCCCGCTCCAATGTCTGTACTGTCTGTACTACAACTGAAACAATTCTTTCTGCTTCCAACGCTATGTATTCACAAAGAGAAACGTTACTTTTTCCTTTCTTGGTAAAGAGCGGTATAAGCTATTGGAAAGAGTTTCTAAAACGTAGAGTTTATACAAGTGTTAGTGATTATAATTACATTCATAACCAGCACTGGGTTAAGTTCCTGGTTATATAAGCCTTTTGCTGGATTTTCTCCTCTTTACTGACATTTCTGCTGGATAAAGTTAAGGGTATGAAACTCAGATTTCAATCTCTTTTTTCACTCTTGTTTACTAAAAATAGACTTGAAAAAGGAAGTAAAAATGATGGAAAGTGCACTCGATCACCTGCCAATGTCAAACAGCCACCTCGTAGGCATGGACTCTTTTTTTTATTCCCGGGAGCATAGTCTAACGACATTCCGCAGCTCTTCGTACCTAGGTGGGGCCCCAGGACTAGCTCTTGCCAATCAGACGTGAGCAGAAGTGATGGATCGCTTCCTGCCAGAGGAGGTTGAGAGCAAGCAGTCCTTCTCCTGCTCTCTCCCATCCCCACGCGAAGGCTGAGGGTGAACTCAGGGGCCCCGCACAGATGGAGCGCCACTGTATTGAGAATAACTAGGGCTTGTTTCAATCAGGTGTCGAAAGACACACAGACGTGGACGTGACGATCGTGAAGGAAGGAGTTTATACTCACGGATCCCTAGAAACAGGACGCATGGGGTGTCAGGCAGGGCCAAGGGAAAGCACCAGGGTCAGTCAGGAGGCAGGAGGGGAGAGCATGGCCCAGAGCCTCTAGTGGGGTTTTCACGGGACAAAATGGACTGAAGCAGGGTAGGTACACTGTTTAAGCTCAGGATTGGATAGTGTGAATTATTTCAACCGTCTCTGGGTTTTAGGTCGATCCCTAGTTATGTGGTACCTGGCCCGGGGGTGATTTAGGGCAGGGGATATTGGCCTGGTGTGAGAGAGTGAGGTACAGAGATGGCTGGGGGTGTGGGAGGCGGAATGGTTGGCTGGGAAGCAAAGGCATGCTTGTGGGACAGTTGTTTGCTCTCCCTAGGAATTAGCCAACCCTGGGAGCACAGTCTCTCCAGGATCATGGGCCCAACTATCAGGGCATCACAAATGCAGAAAATAAGAACATACAGTCAACACACCCATGTACAATGCACTTCTCCGTTTGATCGGTACACGAGGCAGAACTAAGCCTTTACCGGACTACGGCCCTGATATTTGGGGGCTGCTTGTTGTAGCAGCTATTCCCACCTTAATACACCTCGATTCAACTTCCCCATAGAAGCTACGTGGGTGAAATCTGGGAACTACGACTCACGCTTCTTACAGCATTACATCAAACCCAACTGTTTAAAATATATGTAGCTCAGAGTTTATTAAGAGAGACACTGAAACGTAAGAGACATTTGAGTGCATGAAAGCCACGGCCCTTCTGCCCCATTCTGTGTTTCCAAACAACAGTGCTGTAGGCACATGAGGCGGACTTGACGTTACTAGTTCACCGTGTTTAAGGGTAACCAGAACAGAAGAAGACATTCTGAATTTGGAAACTGGGTTTTGAATGTACTCCAGTGACCGGGTTAGCAACTAGTGATTTAGATCTCTACGCTAGCTATAGTTTCATTTGTATAATTCCAAGAAGCTTCTAGAGTGTTCTGTCCTTCTCGTTTTTAGAGAGCAAGTCCCATTCACTTCATGTATACGCTTCAGGATTCTGTGACTGTTCATACTACCCTGTCCTCTCAGTGGCTTTCCCAGATGCAGAGGCCACGTGGAGTTACTACTCCCCTCTTCTGTCCCACTTAGCATTGAATGCGCGTCCCTGGATCGCCTTCATTTACCTTGTATCTTACAATGGGTATACAGTATGGTCACTGACTTTGCAACGGGAAGAAAACACCGCTCTTGTTTCCCGTACCTTCCTTTAAAATGCTTTAAAATATAGTATTTTACGGGTAAGTTTTGTGACAGAAGAGCAGATTCTCCTACAACCAGGCAGACTAGGGAAGCACTCATGGATACAACATCAGATCCTTCCAGTTCTACCTCCTAAGCAGCCCTCAGATCCATCCTCTTCTCTGACACGGTCACGACACAAGACCACACGACAGCCAACCAGCCGGACGCCGACAATCATCTCGGCCGGTGTGGTCCCACCAAAGTTCATCAGATACGTGGTTCTCTGCTTATAACCCATCAGTGGCTCCCAGCAAACTCACACTACAAAAGGCTCGCTTGTCCCGACAGGCTGGAAATGGTCTGACTCCTTGGTCTCCATCCTTTATCGTCCCTTGCTCCCCAATCCTCCAGCCACAGGGGTCTTCTCTGACTGGGAGTCACACCCTCTCACCCCATGCTCTTTCCCGTAACCTGAAACCCCTCCCCCCTCCTCTTTTCCGAGCTTGTTCCTGTTCATCCTTCAACTATGCTGTCACATCCTCTGGGGGGCAATCCTTAAAGCTGGAACCAGGTTAGTGGTCCTTGGTATGCACTCCATTTGACCTTGACTGTCCTCTCTTTTTGTTCAGTCCTGCCTTGTCCAGTGTAAGCTCCACGAGGGCAGGGAACTTGCCTGTTATGTGCACTACCATCTACCAATACTGACCTGCACAGAGGACACACTCACTTATCTTTTCTTTTTCAATGAATGAGTCATTGATTTTAAGAAGTTGCAATCTCGGGGAACAACGGCAGTCATGCCCCAACTCAGCTGAACGTGAAACTGACATGATATAAAATAACCAAGTTTACAGTAATAGGCATAGGTCATAAATAATTCAAGCTTAAATGACCCAATAATGGCACAGGCAGAGAGAAGTACCCTACATCTCATTTTATGCATGTGCACTATTATTTGTTTATAAAACATGCCTCGTCTTACAGTAGCACATTTACCAAAAAGTATAAAATAGCCTTCTCCAAGAATGTTCAGAGACCCTGTTGCTTAATTAGGGCCAATAATTATCCACATGGTATTGCAAAGTATCCACAGGGTAGTTCTTCTTCTAGAAAGAGGAGGGAATGGTTTCCAGAGTGTGCACTGTGAGGAGTCAAGAACAATTCTTTTTCGGGAATTTTTCTCTGCTGGTAAGTATATTCCCATCACCTCCCTCTTAAATTTCATCAAGAAAAATCTGAAAATTTCCTTTTTTTAAATCAAAACGGATTTTACGTCCTTTTGCCAATAACCACATTCCACTTCAAGGATGGTTGCTCAAATATGCAGACTGGATACACCCATGGAAAGCCCGAGTGTGGCCTGACACCGAGGTCTGGATGAATTTCGGTCCCTGCAAAGGTGATGTCTCTGGTTTTAACCTAAAATCATGTTTCAGATCAAAGGGTGGGAGCTACAGGCCAGCCGTGGCCGTGAGCGTAAGGTTGTGACGGTTGGAAGAAATCTGATTTACGGAATTGCTGGAGTGGAAAAATGTATTTGGAAGCTTGAAATGAATCGTCACCAACTCCACCAGCCAAGGAACGCTTTGAAAATTCTATCCAAAACCACGCAAAAATAAGCAAGGCAAAATTCTTGGAAGCTTCCTAAGGAATGAACAACAGGCTCACACCTTCTTAGAAACGTTTCTTCCCAACCATGATGCTGGGAAGTGACCAGCACTGCATGTACCTAAGCCTGTCTCCATGGAGACCGGAGAGAATTGCCCGGTAAAATCCACCATCTTCACGACACAGTCCACAGAGCATGAAACAATGGAACAAAGCTACTCTGCAGCCCTCAGCCCCTGGTCAAGCAAAGCCCCTCAGGGCTCAGAGTGTGGCACGTGACACTGGAGTGTGACGCTGGAGTGGGGCCCAAAGGCACTGTTCTGTGAGATCAGGGTCCCCATACTCTGAAAGTGCCCCAGTTTGTCTCAAACTGCTGTCACGCTTCTTTGGGAGAAGGGTGACTGCATCCTTCTAAGGGGCGATTCAAAGTGTAACAGGAGCGCACTTGTATTGAGGACAATCAGCACGTAAGTAATCGGATCAGCTGCCGTATCCCGGCTCTCCTCAAACTTGCAAGCTTCCTTGATTTTCACCTCTGACTTCCGTCTGCCCCCCCCCCCGAAGAAACAAACACACAAAACCCACGCTCTTGCCAGACCTTATGTATTTCTCCACACGGCTGTCTTATCTTCCTCAGAGGCAAGTCCCATGGTGTAACTCTCCTACCTTAAACCCTTCACTAAAAGAAGTCCCCATGTGTATTTTGGTGATCTGACTGTCACCTAACACCCAGAATGCTCGACTAGGGACGCTGCTGCAGACCCAGAGCGGATGCTGGAGATGTGTGCAGACGTGTTCTGATTCACAGTTGCACAAGGATGGGAAAAAGGGTGACTGACGGTGGGCGGGTTCACCGACCAGGGCCAGGGATGCTCAGTGTCTGGAAACGCTCACCAGAGGCTGAACAAGGTCCCGACTCCCACCCCCCGACCCCCACCCCATTGGGAGCCACTGCCCACGGGCTCTCCCAGCTCCTCGGCAGCACCAGCCCTGTGTGCTCGTGGTCCCAGCCAGGAATGCTTCTTCTCCCCGCCTTTACCCATACCTCCCGGCCCTACTGGATCATCCCCTATTCATCTTTTAAGAACTCAAGTGTCACTTCCTTGGAGAAGATGCTTCCTTGACCCGCTAGACTAGGCTGTGTCCCGGTATTACAAGCTCGTCCTGCAGCCTGTAGGACGCAGCACACTGGCCATGAAGCAATTATGTGTGTGATTCCTGATGGCCAGCTCTGACCTTATGGAAGCCCCCGGAGACCAAGACATGCTCTTATGTCCACCGCACCCTCGGCGCCTGGCACGTCATAGGTCTGCAGTAATTTTGCTGATCAAGTTCTTCTCTAAACATGCTCCCTCCTCTCTAAACACATTCCCAGTCCCTGGGTCTGACCCTCCTTGGGCTCCCCTGGATCAGGAAACCTAACTAGGATTCTTGCCACCAGCTCGCCTTCTACCATTCACCTTAACGAGATACGATGGATTCATTTTCCCCAAATTGCTCTGATCACAATACTTGCCTTGATCTAAACTCTACTGACTGTTCACTGCCTCCAAAGCAAGTCCCGATTTCTCAACATCGCATTCCAAGCCCTCGGCAATCCGGCTTTCACCTGCCTTCTCCCACTTTGCCCTGCCTTCCACCCCGGAAGGGATGACCTTCTCAAGCTCTCCACATCTGTCTAGAACCGCTCTCCTTCGTTTGCCTCTTCCTCTAACCCTGCACATCTCCCTTTGCCTGGACTTTCAGGCTAAGGCTACACATCATCTCCTCGAACGAGCCATGGATCATCCCACCTGAAAGGCGTCTCTCTCTCAGCCCTCTACAGTCTGAGAGCACTTTACCTGTATTTTACTTGAGAATGATTTTCCGCCTCGCGAGAGAACTACCTGCTAACTCACCAGACGGCAAACTCCTTGAAGGGTGAGACCCGCATTGACTCATTTACCCACCACCCTCAGAACCTACCACAGTGTCTCAGACATAAGGATCACATGAATGAACAGCGCTAAGGAACAATAATCATTTCGCTGTCTATTAATAGTGAGAATTTAGAAATTCATCCTAACATAGTCATTCCATTGTTAGAGGACATCAACTAGTGACCAAGAACACCAACCGGCCTCCGGTTGTTCTTTGCTAAATACGCTTAATGTTTGCTATTTATTTCACCTTCAACAGTTTCCCTCAAAAGGTTACTGTTGGGCTTCCCTGGTGGCGCAGTGGTTGAGAGTCCGCCTGCCGATGCAGGGGACACGGGTTCGTGCCCCGGTCCGGGAGGATCCCACACGCCGCGGAGCGGCTGGGCCCGTGAGCCATGGCCGCTGAGCCTGTGCTCCGCAACGGGAGAGGCCACGGCAGTGAGAGGCCCGCGTACCGCAAAAAAAAAAAAAAAGTTACTGTTTACAACACAACCAAAAGAAAACCTCTGTGCTGAAGGCATATGATGAAATAATGATGGTGATGATGATTTTAAAGATGGGGAAAAAAATCATTCTTTCGGCTGCTTGGCCAATTGCTAATCTGAGGGAAGCAGGTAAGGGTGATAGAAACCGACTTGAAATTCACCTGGTGATATCTCTTAGGTAAATTAGTAACCGTTTGGAGTCTATCCCCTTTCAAATACAGACCATGTTAGGAGAACGAATGGATTTACAGGATGGAATCTAGGTGAACAATAATGATCCCAACATAAACTACAAACCACAATCTCAAAGCACATATTCATGACTCGGGATCAGAAACCATCGTCTTTGCTGAAAACAGGCCCTGCTCGCTCCTTCTGAAGCAGGCGAGTAAATGACCATCACGCCAAACTTCTGTGAGTCCAAAGGCAAGCACCGCACGTTTAGGGACAAAGTCTATGCCGAGATAAGAGGGTGGGGGGCCTGTCTCTTCCTAAGGACGAAAGGTTGGGCTCCTGGCCGAGAGAACACCTGCCAAACCTGTTCTTGTGCTCACGAGACACACAAGACACACTACCTCCCATCCCCAGCCCAGCCTGATACAATGACGGCTGCTTTATCACCAGACTGTCAGAGCTTCTAAAACAAACCACAGTCAACACTCTTATATTTGTGAGCCCTTACTCACAAAACCATTTCAAAAGAAATTAAATCTACTATTAGTGAAGATGAACCACAGGAAAGCTTTATCATTCAAAGAGAACGATTCCACTAGAATGCCCCTTTGGGGGTGGGGCCGGAAGCAGAAAATTGTATTTTCTGATTTAGAGACTTAGGGACCCTTGAAGGAAAAGGGCATCGGATGAAACTGAGAGAAAAGGTCACAGGGTATATAACACACTTGTTGGGCATGCATTTGACAGGTTAAAGCACATCAGTAAGGATGAATCATGTCCATCTGAAACACAGAAAAACACTGACAGAAACAAAGAAGCTTGGAAACTTCCTATTTGTTGGTTCTCTATACAATGAAAGGCCTTGTCTAGTCAACATTTGGAGTGATTTTCCCCAGGGGTATTATTATGATTTGAGGGGTAAAAAGTAGCATTCTTGTGACACATTTTCACTTTTTGAGACTAAAAGGTATGTCTCTTTAAGAGGTCACATTGTGGATGTATTAAGAAGTATGAACAAATACACCCCTCCTTCAGCTTAGGGAAGACTGAAACCAACAGGGAGAATCAGTCCTCCAGCAAGCTTTAAACGTTTGCTTGAAAAGCGTACGTCAAGGAAAGGAGACTTTCGGAAAACTGGGCATAAGATAAAACTCTCACGAGATTTGAGTTATTTGGCATAGAGGTACGTCAGGCTTGGAAAACGAAAGCCCAAGTACTTAACAGAAAATTTCAAATTGGTGCACAAGAGGCATCGATGTTTCATTATAGGACAGTGCTTTTCTTCAAGATCCTTGACTCAAATGGTTATTAAAAATAAAGTTTAGAATTCCTAGCATTTAAACTCTCCAGGCAACTGGAAAGAAAATGGGTTCTCCGAGCCAGAATGGGTGAAACCTACAAGCTAGTAATAAGCCCATCAGATGTTTCCTATGTTTTTCTTTTGAAATTTGTTCCTGTGATCTCTGGGTCTGCAGAACTGGGGAAGAAAATTGTGAACAACTGGCGCTGAGGGGCTGCAAAGCTACCTGCTGAGAGTTGGATCTCGAAGCCATTACCTACCGTGCTCCAGCGCTTTCATGGGAAACCAGAAGAGGATGAGGGAGTGGACCAAGGCGTTGATGCAGTGACCCCAGAAAACCTAAGGGAAAACAAACCAGGGGAGTCAGGAGCTGCCCACACTCTTGAACTCTGTGTAGCTCAACAAGCCCCTCATTGTCAGGGATGCTGGCTGCGATGCCCAGCTCCAGAAGGCGAAAAAACCCCCAATTTTTTACATACAGATGACTGGGCTATCTCCAGATGATATTACTCTAGTACAAAGACCTAAAGAGATATTCCCGTATAAACAGGACAACATACAATCTATCCACATCCAAAAAATAAATGACGATGCATTTCCTTTAGAACGGAAAGAAAGACCACATTTTACAGTCATCCAGAGAAAGGGTATTGGGTCAAACTGTTAATTAAGAGACTGAAGCCATACTTCTGAAAGCATGAAAAACATTTAAAATGTAAATTCCTACACAGCACGCTCACTCTTTCGTTTCACCCCTTAAAATCCCTCCCATACAGTTTTTCAGTTTTTAGGATTTAGATGAATATCATACACGTTTAAAAATTCTCTTTAACACCTGAAAGGTCAAACAAAAGAACACGAAGTTTAGTTTCTTCTAACTTATAGTTTCATAAATGCATTTCATTCATCTTTTTAACTCTGAGATGACAGAATTACTAAAGCCAGATTGAATTGATTTAAAAATCTACAAATTGTTCTGGGAATTGTCATATATATATAGTTGGAGCTTAAGTAGTGATGGGACAACAGAAAATAATAAGAAATTGTAAGACAGTGGGATTTTCCTATTTTAAATGCTCATTTTTTTCCTATCTTCTCCCTGCTCTCTGTATGCCCCCTGTCCCCCCACCCCCAGATCTTCAAAATGCTTGCAGGTCAGTCTCCAAGCATCCTCAGTTCGGCTCCCTTTCCAATGGGTCCCCCCCCACCTCTCTCCTTACGTGGCCTTTGAATTCAAACTCTGTTGTAACGATTTATGTGAACAATGTGGAATAAACAGGCCATATTTCCCACTGACAGAGCCACGGTGAACAAGGACCGATATAATTAGTCAGCCCCGTCTCCTTGTGCATGGAACACACTAGAACCAGCAGTATCCCCTTGTGTTTTTTCCAGATGTGGACATGCCTGTTACACTTTCCCAAACAGGAGGCAGCCCTGAAGGAAGACAAGCACGACACCTGGCTCAAAACGAAGCCTTCAGAGACTGCTCTCTACCGAGGACGCCCGTGGCATCCTCCCTAAAGCCTTGGTTGGTGTCCACGCAGGCTAATCACACACAACCGGCACATGGTGTCTTAACTGAGCTGGGCATCGAGCCTCTGTTCCAGCCTCCAACTCCCCTCCTGCACAAACACTGGAGACGGAAACACGGCGATGCAGGCACGTGGGCATCTTTGCCTCCCAACCCAGCCGGGTACCTACTTCCCCTTCCAGCCGGGGGCCCTCACCTCTGCCCTCCTAGCTGTGGCCGGCGGGTCAGTGACACACCAGACTCCTTAGCCGCTCCTGATGGCGGGACCCCGTAACACCTAAGCCAGGCTCATCTCAGGACTGCCTACTCCATGTCTGTCTAGATGTTTTCTCTTTCCTGGTCCACCAGACTGAAAATAATACCCACGCCTGACTCGATTCCTGTGTTCACCTCTGGCCAACTTTCCTCACTGGCTAAAGGGACATTTTCCTGTCCCTGAGAACCAGGCAGTGACGGAGGGAGGGCCGTGCCAGGCGACAGGGCTCTATGAGGTGGGGGATGATTGGATCCTACAGGTCCTGGGGCGTGCGGGCCGCCGGCCACATGGTCATGGGGGGCCCACATAGGGAAGAAGAAGGCGTTACTGAACAGGAAGGGACAGACGCTTCCTTCCCGATGTGGCAGCTTGAATTCACCGTGCTTGAGATACCGGGAGAGACCCGGGGCCTCACCTCCCTTCAGACGCCCCCTCTGAGCAGGTACCAGCGCTGAGGGACAGGACACAGCACCTGTGCCTTCTGAGGGGCCCTGTGCATGCGTGGCTTACCTTGGTGTTGAAGCCCTCGGCGTTCTGGGTGATCTTGTAGAGTTGCGGGAACCTCAGCATGCTCTCCTGGCTACAGGACCTCTCGAAGATGCCCAGAGTGAAGGGGGGCAGCGCCGTGAAAATCTGCGTAGACAACAGTGCGCCATCACCAGAGGCCCTTCCGCTCACACGGTTCTGGTGGTTCAGGTCTACGCGATGATGACTTAGCTCTCGACTGAGTCCAAACCTGAGGTTCAGTGATTCGCGACTCCCCGGACACCCTCCCGACAAACAAACGAAAAGACCATTTTAAACTGTTGCCTAATCAGCACCAAATGAATATACTGAACGCTAAAAACGACATCCTAAGTATCTGATTAGCCAAGAAGTCTGTTCCAGGAACAAGTGCCCTCCTCTGTAGACGAGCTGTGACTTAGAATCCTACCGTGGTGAGCTCTGTGCAGCGCGGCAGTGTTTTCCTGTGAGTGCTGGGGTGCAACTTTCCATCCTGATTTCACACTCACATTTCAGGAAGCACTATGTACTTCACCCACTTATTCATTCGATGGACTTTTAAGGGGAACGCATGATGGGCCAGGTATTGTGAAAGAGAAAGAGAGATTTAGAAGCAGAAGGAGGAAGAGGCAAGGAAGCAGGTCCCTGACTGCTAGGAACTCCGTCTGCTGCAGAGCTGGGGACGGGCAGCTGGCAACAGGCATAGAACAAACTTAAAACACAGCACTCTGCAAAATCACTCCTGGGGGAGAGGAGAGGGGGAGTCAAGGAAGGATGCTTGGACTAAACAGCTTCTGCCCTGTAAGGTACTGGACCTGCAGGATTTGGTGGGAGGGACGCAGAGGGAAGCACCACCAGGAAAGGAGCACCCGTCACAAAGCTGTGAGGCACAAACACGGATAGCACGTTTGTGGGGAAGCTTAGGACGTTAGGACGGCGGTTAGCTAGGGACACGGCACAAGACAAGGCTGGGATGGAGACAGAATGACCTCCCAGGATGACAAGCTCTTGGGCAGAGGGTACTTCCCTTTTTTTTAAAAAATAAATTTATTTATTTAGTTTTGGCTGCATTGGGTCTTCATTGCTGTGCGCAGGCTTTCTCTAGTTGTGACGAGCGGGGGCTACTCTTTGTTGCGGTGTGTGGGCTTCTCATTGCAGTGGCTTCACTTGTTGCGGAGCACGGGCTCTACACATGCAGGCTTCAACAGTTGCAGCACATGGGCTCAGTAGTTGTGGCACGTGGGCTCAGTAGTTGTGGCTCGCGGGCTCTAGAGCACAGGCTCAGTAGTTGTGGCACGTGGGCTCAGTAGTTGTGGCTCGCGGGCTCTAGAGCACAGGCTCAGTAGTTGTGGCACGTGGGCTCAGCAGTTGTGGCTCACGGGCTCCAGAGCGCAGGCTCCGTAGTTGTGGTGCACGGGCTTCGTTGCTCCGCGGCATGCGGGATCTTCCCAGACCAGGGCTCGAACCCATGTCCCCTGCATTGGCAGGCGGATTCTTAACCACCGCACCACCAGGGAAGTCCCTTGGACGGTGCTTCCTAAGACTGTTACCTTCACCTGTCCTCTATAGCGTGTGACATAGCTGAAGAAGAGGGTTGGTACAAGCACGTCATCCAGCCCAGGCGGTGCGGCAGACCCGAGGACCACCTTCTCCTCGGGTGTGTGCACGGGTCGCTCCCTACTCTGCATCAGCATCAAGCAAATCTGGACCCACGAGCCCAGCGAGCTCTCAGGGCCGTGGGAACTGGATGTGCGTCTCTACGAGAGTTCTGATTGCACGCCAGTTCCCGGGAGCCTGAACATCCGACCAGAGGAGTCAGCCTTTTCCAAGTCTGTTGGGATAAAGCAACTAGAGCTGCGGTGGGGTGTGGCCCATAAAACTCACCAGCAGCTCCATCTTCACCCGGGAGCGTAGAGGAAAACAGCCCTGGGCTGTCAATGTTCTAGATTTCAGGGAGAACAAGATCCAGAGCGGTGGCATTCACATCTCACAATAACAAACGCTAGAGCAGAGCACCCCACAGCATCTCAAAAGCTCTGCACACTCAGTATATAAACTCGCCCTCACTGTTTGGTTAAAGAAGCTATCTGCGTACTCTTTACACAGCCAGCTTTATTTTTTCTTTTCCTTTTTTCACTTACTTCCTCCTTCCTCCCACTTCAAATTCTCTCCCCCATCACATCCCCAGGCTAACAACCACCCAGCTTGTAGCATACCCCTTCCCCCTCTACACACACACTGCTCGGGATCATTATTTGTTTTACAGAAGCAAGACATCAAACACATTTTCTTCATCTTATTTTTCTCATTAAACAATACACCACGGGAAGTCCCCAGGTACCCTGGGTTTGACCCCGAAGCAGCCTTTTTCGTGCTCACATAATATTTCACAGTGTGGATGGATCATAGTTTTTCAACCATCACCTATGGACAGGCATTCATGTTATTTCTAGTTCTTCACTGCCACAAACATCATGTAATAAACACCTAGAACACATTGTAACATCTATCCTTTATCTTTTATTTCTATGCGAAAGGTTCCCAAAAGCAGGTCTGTAAGGGCAAAAAAATCCATGTATTTTAAACTTTAGAGGATGCTCCTTGCTGCTTTCAGAAAAGGTTCCCATTGTTTATCTCTCCCTTCAGAAAGGACAGCAATCTTCTCCCTGCTTCCCTGTCAGCAATGCTTGTTATATTCTATTTAATACTCTCCAGCTTGAAAAATTAGTATCAACCTAAGTTTTGACTCTTACTTTGAAAAAATGTTCATTTCCCTGGACCACCAACTTTAGCGCTAAGTTCCCTGACTTATTTGTCCAGTTCTCTGTCAGTATCACATTGACGTGGTTATGGTAGCTTTATAGTATAGTCAGATGTTCAGATAAGTCTACCTTTCTGATTGGTCTTTTTTGAGCATGCTTTGCATATTTATTCTTAGATGCCTGTTAATTCCATTCATACCTTACTATCATTTTACGCAATTCCCTTCTCCCCCCACCCCCGAAACAATCATCCGCTGGGATTCTATATGGAATCACATAAATTTATATACTAATTTTGGAAGGGTTGATACTAAGTTTTTTATGATACTAAGTCTTCCCATACAAGGAAATAGTATGACTTTCCATTTGGTTAAATCTTGTTGCATATACTTAGGTAAGATTTGGGGTGTTTTTCATGGAAGTACTATAAAAATTGTTCCTATGAAATGTATAATTCTAATTGCTATTTTGAAAGGAATTACTATTCTCCTTGCATTTCTAAGCGCTCATTGTTAGAATTAAAAAAAAAAAAAAGCTAGTGATTGCCAGGACGGAAAACAACTATGGGTTTTTATATATTTATTATGAATCTGGCCACCTTATCAAATTTTCTTATAATCCTAGTATTTCTTTACTGGTATGTTTTGGGTTTTTTAGATGTACAGTCATATATGAACATATTTAACATGGCCATTTTTGGTGCATATATTTGTATAAGCACAGAAATATTTCACTTTTTCCTAGTATTTGTAATAGTTATTTAATTTTCTTGGTAGTTGCTGAAAATTCCAAAACAATGCTGAATTGTAGAGTGATGGCAGGAATCCCTGACTAATTTCTTATTTAAAATGAAATCATTTTAGCATTTTACCATTTATGGCAATATGCTGCTGGTTTTTTTAATAAACAGCCTGCCTTATAGTTAATTGACTTATTTCTTTCCTATATTATTTAGGGTCCTTATTTTGGAACGGGCAGCTGAATTGACTCAAAGACTTTTGCACCATCTACGGATGGGATCACATTTTTCTTTTTTTGGCTGATACAGTGATACTTAGAAACATTTAAAAGTTTTGAGCCTCCTGTATTCCTGAAATAAATCCTTTGTCAAATATTTTATTCTTTTGATTCATCGTTGAATTCTATTTGCTGATACCTTATTTACAATTTTTATATTTATGTTTATAAGTAAGACTGGCTCAGTTTTCTTCAAATTCTGCTGGCTTGAAAATTAAGGAGGAGATATTTTCTGAAACAGTGCTCAAAAGAGTTATCTCTTCACTAAAAAGTGGATAACATGTAGCTAACATCCATCTGATCATGGTAGCTTTTGTCACTGGTAGCCTCTTTAGTCTCATTCTGCTCATAACCTAAAATGATGTAGAAATTGGACTATGGATATAATGAGCATCTAATAGGATGGCATTGATTCACGACCTTGGGAGATGGAGGAGTTTCAATGCTATGTAATCTGCTCTGAGAATGAGACTGAGAAACGATGACTTTCTACTTTAGCTGGCTTGGGGAATCAAACATGAAGCGTTAAGTACCGAAAAGGAAAAAAGCAATACTGCTTGCAGAAAATGGCAACGGATATAAGTGATTCACTTTGTTATAAAGCAGAAACTAACACACCATTGTAAAGCAATTCTACTCTAATAAAGATGTTAAAAAAAAAAAAGAAAATGGCAAGGGAGACTCCAGCCCAGAAGAGGGGTCAGTAGCAATGTCTCAGATGTCACAAACTGCAGAGGGACCTGGAGTGGAAGCAAAGGCTAAACAGAGGAGTAACCACAAAATTGGAATACGGGGTAGTAGGGCTTAGACAGTAGTATTGTATCCATGTTACACTGTATGATTTTGATCATTATACTGTGGTTATGGAAGAGAATGGTCCAGCTATGCACTAAAGGATGAACAGTATGGGCATTATGTCTTAACTGACTCCCAGCTGGCTCAGAAATATACGTGTTGGAGTGTATGTGCACACGAGCCTACGTAAGCACATGTGTGCGTGTCTTTAGAGAGACGCATGTGGTAGGCAAAATGCCAATAATTGATGAGTCTGGGTATACCGTTCTCTGTACTCTTTCTTGCAACTCTTCTCTAAGTTTCTATTTATTTCAAACAAAAGTTACCAAGACAATTGTTATGGGGGCAGACTTCCAAGTCCTCAAAAGCTTTGGTCCTTCCAGTGATTGACTGTGGAGGCCAATGACCCTCTGACCCCACTGGATCTGACTGTCCCAACTCTGCCACCGCTCCCTGGTGACCGTCTGCCACACTGGTACCGTGGACCCGTGGTCACAGGGCCATTTCACTTGGGAATTCACTTCTCTGCTGCCGTATCGTCCCTCATCTGGAGGATACAAAGGGGATAAAACATATCCCCAACCCTAGGGATCAGAGGTCATCGTGGGTCTTAAACTTTAATGTGGGTAACCACTGCTAGAAAGTTTTATTTAAATTTTTGTTTTGCTTCTCAGTACCTCTGAGAAACTCTTTGTTAAGTTAGGATGATGTTTGGGAAATCTGCATCTTCAGAGAAATCCTGGTGCTTCTCCTGCAAGTGGTCTGGGGACCATATCTTGACCACCATCATCCTATAGCCTATGGGCATCTGATGTGTAATAGCCACTCCCTACGAGTTTGTTGGATGAATCCGAACTGCCCAAGACTGCAGGGTGCTAAGGAAAGAACCTAGCACTCCTGCCTGAGCATGAGAAGAGGGCTAAGATCCATTTATTGTGTAACCAGTGACATGTATTTCAGTCCTTAGCACTAAACATAGCCTCCTAGGTCCCAGCCTTCTAGTTACAAGTACGTATGTGGGCCTGGGTTGGCCACTCCCAACACTAAATCACTACGGAGCAGTCAGTATATTTCCCCCTAAACGGTCACATAACTTTAACCTACTCAAGACACTTTTAAGTCCTGCAAAGTTAACCATCTGTCCAAGGGGAGGCCCTGGAGCCCCTTTCCATGTGGTAGGGGGTCAGAGTAGCTTTTCAAGCATAGGTGATACGCGGCCATCAATTCAGCCCTGCTCTCATCACCTGTCAGTTTTGTCTTTGGGGGCATAATTATTAGCAACAAATGTACTAGTGTACTTTGCAGTGAGTAACACACTTACCATCTTCGGAATGCTGCCTAAACCCAAGATCTGAACATGGTTCAGCGGCATCTTAGTCTACACGTGTGACCCTCTGAACCCATCGAGCTCTACAGGGCTGAAGCAGCGTGTTGTATGCAGCATGTTATACATAACACCTAGCACAGCAGCTACTAAAAAAGGGTGTGTGTGGGGGGGAGGAGTCTGAGAATGGATGATTTGAATAGCCAGCCACGAATGTATATACAAATTGTAAATACTTACAGCACCACGATTTATCTCATTGTATGTCTGGTAACTTCCATCTATGTCTACCTATGATGGCTGCTTCAGAGTATAAACTCCCCCAGGGCAGAGAATGTCAGAGTTAGGGTCCAAAGCAGTGGTGAAAGTGCAACTCCAGAAATGTGGCGTACTCGGGTCTCTACAGCACCAAGCTATACCCCTTGCCAGTAAAAAAAAGACTGAGTAGCTACACAGTCATCTTAGTCTATAGTTTATATTTATGTCTAGCTTTTGAATTCATTACAGTCGAGTAATGAAAACAGAGCTCTAAAATCATGAAAAATACCAAATAAGCTGATTACCAGTCACCATGGGAGCTGGAAGTCAGAATTCATTATTTTAGCACTAACTGTGGGAGGAAACATTCTTCCACAAGGACAGATACGCTTTTAAGAAGGACAAAAAGGACACCAGGTTACACGTTGTATATTCGCATAGGTTTAAGAATTCAGAAATAAAATCATGGAGTGGAATGAGTTTAGACGTAGCTCAGAAATTTTTTTCTTGAGCTAAAAACATGGAAATGTTGCCCGGGCATTCAGTCAGGAGGTAACAAGGGTCTATTTTCAAGATATATGGGTTAATAATTTCATGGGGTTATTCAAGAATGATCTGCTATGATTGAAACCATGTGTGGAGAGTTTGGGCTTCTGCAGGATGTGGGGCAGCAACAAAGGCCCTAAAGATGTATTTGTGCTGCCTGCCATGGAGGCAGATGAGGGACTTAGATACACTTCCCAGACACAAACAGTTTAGTTCTGCACGCCATCAGAGAGAAGTGGAGAATGCTTACCACGTTGTACAAGCCAATGCACCAACGTTCAAATAAAATCTGCCCAGAAAATCCATTAACGAAGGCGAACCAAAGCTGAAAGAGAAAAAAGTTCATGAAGTTTTGTATCAATATGGACCTAAATGCTTCCATTCACCGAAGGCGTGGTGGGGAATGTGGACCACCAGCTGGACACAGCTGCTGCGAGATAAAGCACCAGAGGATTGCAGCCGCGGCTCTTTCACAAAATACAGATTCCCAGTATCACAAATACCAATATTTTAACGAAAATTTAAGGCGTACATCGACTTTAAGAGGTAGCACGTACATATTTACAGAAAAGCAGTTTATGTTTAATTTACATCTAATATGTTTTGTGTCAACACTTTCTCAATACTGGAAGGGTCTCAACTTCATGTTCTTTCTCCTATAAAGTTGACTCGATAAATATGATTTATCTTTGTAGGACTTTCAAATAGATAAAAATAAATAAAAAACCACAGAAACTCCTCTGTTGGTCATGTGTGTTCTTAGCTCATAAAATACTGACCCTCCTTAATCAAATGTCCACCACCTCAGCAAAGGGCAACATACTCAAATCATCTTTTGGAGTAACATGGGATGTATAAATAAATTAAGTACAGATTATATCTTCAAGTAGACCATAATTCTAATTGATTAGGCAAGACTGACATAAAAACAACTGCAGAGCAAAGTGCCAGGGACATGAACGACAAAAAAAAAAAATTATTGGGACTTCCCTGGTGGTGCAGTGGTTAAGAATCTGCTGTCAATGCAGGGGGACACGGCTTCGAGCCCTGGTCCGGGAAGATCCCACATGCCGCGGAGCAACTAAGCCCGTGCGCCACAACTACCGAGCCCGTGTGCCACAGCTACTGAAGCCCGCGCGCCTAGAGCCTGTGCTCCGCGACAAGAGAAGCCAACACAATGAGAAGCCCGCGCACCACAACTAGAGAAAGCCCGTGTGCAGCAACGAAGACCCAACACAGCCAAAACTAAATAAATTAAATAAATACATTTATAAAAGAAAAAAAATTATCTTAGAGAAGGAACCATTACCAGGTATAATTAGGAGAAGATATGGAGGCGGTGAGAGTGAAGCGGAAGACGGGCGAGCCATAAGGAGGCTGAATGGAAACCTGATTTAGAAAAAAGTAAATACAGAAATACGGGATACAAAACGCCGCTGTTTAAAATTCAGCTGAATTTATATGATACAGCAGGATCCCGGTGATGTGGGGTAGTCTTTAATGTACCCCATGCTAATCACAGAATCCACCTTAGTGGTGTAATATCATGACAGACTGAATCCATTACTACAGTGGAAGGACTCTGGCAACACAGAACAGCCACCCCATAATCATCTGGGTTGAGATTAACTCTGCTACTGACATTTTACTAAGTCAGATTTTTCTAAGTCAGTTTCTTGGCTCCCCCAGACTAAGTTTCCTGAGCCAGGAATTGTTCCCAGATTTGCACAACTGTACCCAGTAGGATGCGCGGTACAAACAGGGACTCACTCACCATGTCCCAGTGGGATCGAACGAAATACCTCAATTCAACCGCCAGATAGAGTTTTCTTAGCACAGCTTTTCATCATCTCACTCTCTCATTCAAAGGACTACCAGGGATCCCTCCGAAATCTAGGATAAGCTTGCTGACCTTCAAAAACCCTTCCTCACTCCTATGTACTCTTCATGTCAACTACCTCCCCAGAGGTCCCCATGAGGCCTGGCTATTCTCAGTGAAGAAATACTGGTGGAGAACTAAGAATCAGAAGTTTGTGCTCTGTTCTGCACTCAGAATGCTGTTACCACACCTCTTCAAATATTAGCCATCCCCCAAACAACAATTTTATTTGCACGGCCTCCCTATCACATGAGGTCTCGGCAATCAGTACTCCAACCAAACTTTTAGTGCAA
Organism: Globicephala melas; assembly: GCF_963455315.2. Taxonomy (NCBI): domain Eukaryota; kingdom Metazoa; phylum Chordata; class Mammalia; order Artiodactyla; family Delphinidae; genus Globicephala; species Globicephala melas. Next base: position 3,693,142 of record NC_083331.1, on the reverse strand, counting down.
TGACAGTCCAGGTCCACACCTGATTCAAGCATACTGACAAAGTGCTTCAAGGGTCTTAATCTAATTTTCCCAAGATTGTGTTATACTTTTCTATTCAAACAATACAGAGAACATTGATAAATATCTACTGAACACAACTATTTTATTGCTTAATTCAGTTAATGTAGTGCCTTTTGCTGAAGGTAGAGTAGTACTGTTTTTACTGTCCTCCCCTCCCTAATATCAACAGAAAGCAGGAAAACAATTGAAAATAGAGAAGTTATTTTCAAGGAAATTATGCGATAGCCTTAATTAAAACTACAAATGACATAGAATAGAGGCTGAAAAATATGATGAAGTAGGATCAAATCAAGGGAGGATGTCAATAAAAGACAAAACCTTCCGAGGGAAAAGGTTTCCAACAAAGAGGTGGAACCACCCCAGAAAGAGCTGAATCAGCGCTTATTCAGAGGGTGAGATACAGAGGTAGGTATGCGTCATGGCTGAGGTCCCTGGTCCAATTCAACACAGCAGGCAAACCGCAGTTCAAGGGCAATGCACACACAGATGCCTTTTCCCCCCAGAGGTGACTGAGGAGAATGGCAGGGCGCGGGACCGAGCAAAGAGCGCAATCAACTCAGCTGATACCAATCGAGGCAAAGTGAAAAGAAAGAAATGCAACTTCACCTAACAGGAAACCTGTGATGCACAGAGATTCCCTGTGAGGCATGCAGGTCTCCGACTCACCTGAGGAGAAGAAATGGTGGCGAGGGAGGTGGTCATTACTACAGAGTGACAGGTGACCAGTGCGGAAGAGACAGACACTGATGAGAAAGCGTTCTGAAAAAACTGTGAAGCCCCCTCCCCTAGACATCATCAAAAAATAACAAAGAAAAAATACAAACAGAAGAATGTGACATATAAATAAATGATAATAGTATGAAACAATCTCCACAGAAAGAACCAGGTCAAAGCACAGAAAAATATTTTGAATGCTCCTGACGAGGCGAAAAGAGCTGAAGAATATGTGGTCTTTCACTGAAACAAGAGCTAAAATGAGATGTGTAAGATATCAAAGAAGGAAACAGATAAGGAAAGGTCGATGTGACAGATTAAGGCCATGGAAATAAAACCCAGAATGGACACTGCTGAAAGCAGTCAGGGTAGGGTAGGGCAGGCTCGAGAAAACTGAGCAATGAACAAAAGTTAACATTGAATTTGAGAGAAACTGACTGCTTTCCAAAGATAACAACAACAACAAAAACCCCAAAAGGTGTACCTTAAAAAAAAAACACAAAGGAGAGGGCTTCCCTGGTGGCACAGTGGTTGGGAGTCCGCCTGCCAATGCAGGGGACACGGGTTCGAGCCCTGGTCCGGGAGGACCCCAAACGCCACAGAGCAGCTAACCCCATGCGCCACAGCTGCTGAGCCCGCACTCTGGAGTCCGTGAGCCACAACTACTGAGCTCGCGCACCTAGAGACAGTGCTCCGCAATGGGGGAGGCCATGACAGTGAGAGGATCCCGCTCGCTGCAACTAGAGAAAGCCCGCACGCAGCAGCGAAGACCCAACGCAACCAAAAATAAATAAATAAAATAAATTTATTTTTAAAAAGGTATAAAAAAAAGCATGGAAACAAATGTTCGAAGATATAATAGAAGAAAAATTCCTGAAATATTCTAAAACCTCAATCAGCCAATAAATAGAGAAGACACCTGTTGTCTCCAGGAAACAAAACAAAGGCCACCAAAAGATCAACAACCACACAAACCCTGATACATGAATTAATGAGTTTTAAAATTTTATAGGATCAGTTTTTTAATATATTCAGGCAGAAAAAGCAATTAGCCTACGAGGGGAAAAGTCAAGTTTGGCTTCATGTTTCTCGGGCACAGTAGACAACACCAGAAGTCAGCAGTGGATGTTCACAAGTCCTTAGGGAAATAAAGCATGACGAGAATTTCAGCAAAAGGTAGAAACCAAGGAAACATCAAGAGTTGAAAACATAACATGAAATATGATGACAGAAGTAATACCAAATATGTGTTATATTAATAATACATTTAAAAATGCTGAATGGATAAAAATATAAACCCCCAAATATATGCTAAGTACAAGAGCAATGTGAAAAAGAAACACTATTCGAATAAGATTGAATTCATGACCCTAACTTACAAAGCCCTACAGTGGACAAGGCCCTCGCCTGCCATTCTGAGGTCACTGCCTTTCCTCATGGAGCTGCAGTGGCCCTCCACTGCTTCCCTGCAAGCACCAAGTATGGAACCAGCTTCTTTATCTTGTACCCAAATGTGAGGCAATTATGTCAACAGCACTGGGTTAATAAACCACCTTTATCTCACTCTGTTGAAATACCCTTTAACATATAATAAATTACCATTCTGTATAGGAAAAGTTATACCTGTAGAGTATTGTGGTCTCACTCCATATACTCAAACTAATCACAGATGGCTTGAACACTTAACCATAAAAAACTAACTCAAAGCATTAGGAAAAAACAGGAAAATAAAGTTATTTTTTGTATGTGAAACTGACTCTCTGTATGACAAACTCAGAAATCAAACAAAAAGAGGAATAAATTTGAAACAATTCATTTCTATAGCAAAAAATATTAATAAAGTTGAAAGAAGATGAATACACAGTACACATATATTTGTAACGTCTGTGAAGATCTAATTTCCTTACTATATAAAGAGTTCCTACAAATAAGAAAGAAAATGCCAACAAGCTGTTAGGAAAACAGGGAAAGAATATACAGGCAGTGTGATCACAGGACACAAAACCACTTATAAATGTAGGAAATCTCACTTTTTATGAAACACACACACAAAGGGATGTCATTTTTTTTTTTTTGCGGTACACGGGCCTCTCTGCTGTGGCCTCTCCCTCTGCGGAGCACAGGCTCCGGACGCGCAGGCCCAGCGGCCATGGCTCACGGGCCCAGCCGCTCCGCGGCATGTGGGATCCTTCCGGACCAGGGCACAAATCCACGTCCCCTGCATCGGCAGGCGGACCCCCAACCACTGCACCACCAGGGAAGCCCGGGATATCATTTTTCACCCAACAAATGGGCAAAGATTTAAAAGCTTGATAACCAGAGAAATCAGCTACCCTTATACCCAGATGGTAATATAGCATTGTCCACAAATATGTTTAATATATTTTTCCTTTGACCCAGCAATTCCAACTTTTAGGAACATACTCTATATCCTACAGCTATAATCACATAGTATTCAACATAAAAATACAAGGATGTTACCATGGCATTATTTGGAAGGATAAGAAATTAGAACCTGCACGGATATCGGTAGCTAGTTAAATGGATATAATTCATCCACAGCGATGAAATACTATGTAGACATTAAAAAGAGCAATATAGGTGTGTGACATGGTAATACAGAACTCTCACTGATATATTATTACATGAAAAATACCAAGGTATATGTTGAGTAGTCATGATTATGCAGAGCAGGTGTATACACTCTCATACGCATGGCGACTTTCCGGAAGACCCATGAGAAACTGTTCATTATCTTGAGGGAGCAGAAGTGTTCTCTAGGTGGTAGTAATGGAGACTCACTCATACCTCTCGTACTATTTTGAACTTTTTAAACACGTTCATGTTTTATTTAGATAACTGTTGCGAGCAGTTATTCTCAACTAGGGTTGATTTTGCCTTTGAGACACTTGACAACGTCCGGAAACTGTTTTGAGGGCGCTGTTGGCAACCAGAGGGTAGAGGCCAAAGATTCTGCTAAATACCTTACAATGCCCAGGCGAGTTCCCTACAGCAAAGAATTATTTGGTCCAAGATGTCAAGGGTGCCACTACTGAGAAACCCTGGATGAAAGAAATAGGTTCATTAGGTCAACCTGATAAAACTTCGAAATAATGTTGTAACGTGTTTGTTATAAGCAAAATAACGCCATGGGACAGACTGCAGGAAGCCATGATTAAATCTGTGTGTAGCGGGTGAGGATTCAGAACTCTTCGCTTCTTTTCGAGTAATTACTCTCTGGCCTGACGCCTCATGCACAGAACCACAGGCCTTACTCTTCAGAGGCCGTGGTAGCAATGCATGTGAATGCAGACCTTGACAAAATTAGATCCCTAAACCAGAAATAGATCTTGATAAATTATTAATGAGAAATCAGTTTAAAGACTGAGAGTGAATTTCATATAACTATGACATTCTAGTTGTTGAAAATACACAGTAAGGGGAAAAGATCCTAAGAAATCAAGCTTCTCTTTCTCAGCATTAACCTTTGCTCTGAGCAATCCTAACCATGTCACAATTTTCAATCTTTACTTCAGATTAACACCCTTGATTAGTTGAATGTTGAGATATTTCCTCTGAGCAGCCAGTGTTCTGATCCTGTCCAAGTTGGCACTGGGTGGACCACATGTTTCTTCAAAGATTTTTGATATGTTTGTCCTAATTTTTATCAGTTGCAGGTGCTGCGGCTTTTTGAAAAGTATAAGGCAGCTAATTTTCAACATTTCCAATTCAATTTCAACCTTCATTCAAATAATCCATCATTAGGTGATCAGACCTGTGTATTTCATTGGAGAGATTTATTTGGGAGAGAAAAAATTAAAACCTAAAGAAACAAAACAAACAGAATTCATCTTCTCATTTCAAAATCCATGAGCTGGTTTTCTCTTACACTGTAAAGACTCAAACTTGATTTTATTTTGGCAAGATTTCCCTAGGTGAAATGGAAAAAGGAGGAGAACACACTGTATTTTAAAATATTTATGAAAACGTACCGACTTTTTACTTTATTTATTCACAGGACAGGTACACGATGGCTCCCTGACACACTATAAAATCAGACTTTCACAGTGGTTAGTCATATACAAATGTTGATTCATCTACAAAAAAGAAAGCATTGCGCCATTCATAAACATCAATGTCATTTTTGGAGGACCACGGTTTCAAGCTGCGTGCCCAAGCACACAGTCCGCGATACACACAGACTGCCCGCCCCCTCTGCTGTGCGGTTACTCGGACCACGGCTTCTACAGACACTAAATCTTACTCTTCTGGATTAAGGGGGCAAAGAGTCCTCTGCTTTCACTCTGTTAACTAGGAATGCTATTAAATGGATACAGTCAAAGCAGAGAGCCAGGTTCTGCCCGGACGGCCTCAGACTTGTGAGCTGGGAGGAATACTGGCCAGTAGTGATGGTTTGCCAAGCTCCTGGGGTTTCTCCTGCTCAAATGTAGCGCTGTTATGAGCGAACTGACCCAAACTTATTAAATGGCTTTTCCTTCTTGGAAAAAGATTCTTTTTTGCTTTAACTGCTGCCCCACTGCCAAAAATGCAGTAACCGTCCTGGCTAATTGCACAGACTCCTGTCTAGGGGTCCCAGCCGCCACTGTACCACATTGGCAGCTGGACCTGCTGCCACTCAGATTCTCAGCTCCCAGCCACATACTTGGATGATTGCTTCATCCGGGAATGGGGGGAGCTGTTCCTCAATTTACTCGGCTCTTCCAAGACCCACGGTAGAGGACTGAAGTGGAAAAGTACCCTACAGAGAGTAATTAAATAAATTAGCCATTCGGTTTCTCACTAAAGTGGCAGCAACATCATGATCTAGTGATATGCAGTCAGGTCTGAGCTGATTAAAGATATCTGTTTAAAAGTCAAAGGGCTACGGTCTTTTTGGAATTCGGTCTGGCAGTATGCATTAGGATAAAAAAGAAGCATACACTTCATCTAGAAATTCTATGTTTAGAAGTTCATTTCTCATAAATAAAATCACCTGTATATAAAAACAGATCTTGTTTTGCAGTACTGTTAACAGTGGGAAACAAAACAAAACAAAAAGCATAGGGGGAAACCCCTTAAAGTTCTTCATTAGGGGATAAATGCAGCAATCCTGTCTTTTAAAATGTAAAATCTATATGTATGTAAATGAAGGAATGTACGCCAAAGAAACAGTATGAGATTGACAAAAGAAAAGGCAAAATGACTAGGTAAGTCATTAGGTAGGTAGACAGCAAATTAAGGGAGAAAAATCAGGATGCTATTATAGGGTAAGGATTATCAGAAATTAAAAAATAATAACAGCACAAAAATAACAGTAGTAGCAAGATAGCCTAGGAACTTCCCCTCCAGTATCTTTTTTTTTTTTTTTTGCGGTACGCGGGCCTCTCCCTGCCGTGGCCTCTCCCGTTGCGGAGCACAGGCTCAGCGGCCATGGCTCACGGGCCCAGCCGCTCCGCGGCATGTGGAATCCTCCCGGACCCGGGCACGAACCCGTGTCCCCTGCATCAGCAGGCAGACTCTCAACCACTGCGCCACCAGGGAAGCCCCCCTCCAGTATCTTTTGCCCCATAAATATGGGATTGAGTGGCCAGAGTTAAATGAAGACTGTGGTAATAAACAGGCTGGGTTCGTCTCTGAAATCTTTGGAGAGTTTTTTCTTTATGGGTCAGTCCTGGACAGGCCCAATGCTAGCAGCAAACACCACATACTTACAAAACTTCTAAGGATTTTTTCAAGGCAAACCAACACAAGAAAGAAAGTTAGAGTAACGGGTACAGAATCCATTTCTTGTAAAACCACAACAAAAATGCCACATGTTTACGTATTTTCATGAATGCAAAGAAAAGCATGGAAGCTACTGACTACTAGTGCAGAAATAAAGGCAGCTGAGAGGAAGTTACTTTTCCTTTATACACTGCTACCATACAACAAAGAAGCACTCCTTTCAAGAATTATGTAGAGGAGAAGGCCTTGTTACTCTGTCACTTCACCGTGTTCATTTCTCTCCGGTACTTTCTGTTGCCTTGTTACCTGTATACCCCACCATTTGTGAGATGCGTGCAGCCAGAGATTATATCAATTCCATTCACTGAATTGCTACGTGATCAGGGCAGCTTCCTTAATCCCCGCCCCCCCCCCAAGCTTCATGTTTAAAAACTTTTTATTTTATATTGGAGTATAGCTGATTTACAATGTTGTGTTAGTTTCCGGTGTATGGCAAAGTGATTCAGTTATACATATACGTGTATCTATTCTTTTTTAGATATTTTTCCCATATAGGTTATTACACAGTATTGAGTAGAGTTCCCTGTGCTATAGAGTAGGTCCTTGCTGATTATCTATTTTATAGAGAGTACTGTTAATCCCAAACTCCTAATTTATTCCTCCCCACACCTTTCCCAAACTTCCATTCTTAATGAACGAATGGAAAGAAAACCACACACTACAGAACCGTCATTGTTGTTTTTGATGATGATGATAAAAGCTAATGTGTATTTAATGCCTACTCTGCACAGAACCTTCGAGCAGAACCTTCTAAATGGAGTACAGTATCTCATTTAAAGCTCCTAGCAACCCTAACAAATAGGCATGGTCTGCATTTCACAAATGAGGAAATCAGGGCACAGAGACAAAGATATTGTGGCTGCTACCAAATAGGTGTTTGACAGACTGTTATAGTTAGTAACAGTAGACCCTACCTAACAAATCAGTGACTTTTGAAAAAAAAAAAAGTTAAGGCGATTCAGAATCAAATCAATATTTAAGGCAACTAACCATGCTGTTGACAGTTTAAGATTGTGACAGGAACAAAATACTTCACAACTATAAGCACGTCAGCAGTTCAAAAACACTTATTAACAAACTGATCTCATTCTTACGCCTCTAATGCCATGGAAGGAAGCTAAGGCTCCTTTTCAGATTAAGATATAAATTCCTTTGAAAAACACACCACATAACAAAATGCAATCACTCTGGTTTTAAAAACATTTCCCTGCAATATTTTAAGCTGAAATCTCACAGTCCTTCGCTAAATATGGTTGAAATCGACCCAGCAGACAAAAGTAAGCCTCTCACCTTTCATTATCCAGATTTTTTGAATAAAAAAACACCAATTCATACTAACATGACCATCTAAGTTATGTTTAAAGGGATTAGAATGTCAAAAGCATAAGAGAGGAATATCACATGCAAATAAATATAGCATATGATGCGCACGTAGAAATTTTCTTGCTTCAGTTGAAACATTTTCTTTTCCATTAAAATCCCAAACAATGTAAGACGTTGAATCTTACAGCTCAAGAGTCCCACAAGTTAGTAAAGGGAAATCTCGTAAACACTTTCAATGTTTCCTTAATTTTTCAGGGCTACCAAATGACATGCTTATCCTACGGACCATCAGGTAAATACAGAATCGTGTTTCCTTCCCATAAAAGATCATAATATCGACCGGATGGAGTACGCACAATTAAATCGATTTTTAATACGGAATTCTTGGCACAATAGAATGTAATTGCTCCAAATTGTGTCAAGGACTACTTACATTTCTTAATAGTTCAAGGCTCAGACTCTCAGCCCGAATCCCGTGCTCCAGTGTTAGGAGACCAAATCGCCCTGGAGGCTAGTAATGAAATAATGAAGCTTTCATCTGGGATCCCTGGTTAGGATCTGTTCTCGTCCATTAATGACACAGTTGTTTCCAACCTCCTGGTGTTGGAACAGTGGCAGGGGGTTTATTACAGGAGAGGTAGCAGAAATACTCATTCCGTTTATGGACAGGACCTATGGCAAATATCTGAGAACGTGTGTTTTATAACCAATAAAGGAATGCTCTTAACATATGGATGGTAAGATTTAATGCCTGGCTCCAAAGACCAGGGATGTAAGAAGGCAAGACTTCTGATACCGTCTCTCCATCCCCTTCAGCCACTTGATGCCTGCAACCTGGGCGAGGTGTGACATTTCTTTTCCTTATTTATTTGTTCTGGAAAGTGGGGGAAAAGGTCTGTCTACTCTCTCAGAGAAGGATTAGAAAAATCATATGTATTTTTAAAAGTTCAGTTATCGAACTGTTTACTAAGACCCTGCTTCAAATTATGCTGTGCTACGTGCAGCAGTCACAAAGGTGAAGCAGACACCGTCCTTGCCCTTAAAGACCTCACTGTGGTTGAGGACAAGTTTGGGATGAATCAGAAGTATGGGAAAGTTGTTTTGGAAATGGATTCTGTCTATAGGACTCACCACAGCTTTCCCCAAGGTGGTAGGTACTTGCTGGGTCTGGAAGTGTCAGATTCCATCATCAGCTCATGGGGGCAGAGGACTATTAAAGGCAGAGGAAAGACTTGTATGTAATCATAGCAGCTGTGAATTTCCAGGTGGCCAGAACAAGGATAATGAAGTGAGAGGAGAGGGCTGGCTTCAGACTCTGAAGGACACTGGACAGCTGTTCTTCAAGGTTGCGAACAGCGCTGCATGCATTGCCCTAGAGAAATGTGAAAACTGTGTGTCTACATATCTGAAAAGACTCGCTCAGTATAGCTTTACTTATTTTATTGTGGTAAAATGTACATAACATTTACCATTTGAACCGTTTTTAAGGGTACAGTTCAGTGGCATTAAGTACACTGACACTGTTGTAAAATCATCATGACCGCATCTCCAGAACTTGTTCATCGCTCCGAGCTGAAAGGGTTCCCATAACCAGCAACTGCTCGTTCGTTCCTCCCACGAGTCCCTGGTAACCACTGTTCTGCTTTCCGTCTCTCTGAATTTAACTATTCCAGTTACTTCATATGAATGGAATCAGGCAATATTTGTCCTTTTGTGTCTGCCTTATGCCTCTTAGCATAATGTTTTCAAGGTTTATCCATGGGGTAGCAATTAGCAGAATTTCAGTCCTTTTGAAGCCTGAATAGTATTTCAGTGTATGCACAGACCACGTTTTGCTTATCTATTCAATCGCCGATGGACACTTGGGTTGCTTCCACCTTCTGGATACTGTGAATAATGCTCCTGTGAACACGGATGTCCAAGTAACTGTTCAAGTCCTTGCTTTTGATTCTTTGGGGCATATGACCAGAATGGAATTGCTGGATTATACGGTAATGCTACGTGTTCAACTTTTAAAGGAATTTCCATACTGTCTTCCACAGTGGCCGCACCACTTTACCTTCCCACTAGCAAGGCACAAAGGTTCCGATTTCTCTATCTTCTCACCAACACTTGTTACTTTCTGTGTCTTTTTTTTTAAAAAAAAGTAGCCATCTTAATGAGTGTGAATTGGTATTTCACTGTGGTTTTGGTTTGCATTTCCCTAATGGTTAGTAACCAACGACCACAACCAGAGGTGAAGCTTGGAGGTGAGAGGGCGGAAGACGAGTTTGTTTTGGGGGCGTGTGAAATGGGCAGTACCTGGGGGCTCTCCAGGGAGAAATTCACAGTGCAGGGCTGATGCTCAGGGGAGAAGCTATATAAGGAGAATGTTTGTGATATTAGTAAATAGATAGTAATCACATCGACGGGAGAAGAAGTCATCCAGTGAGGGACACTGTGTCAGGAAGAAAGAGGAAATCCATGGACGGGGCTCTGGCTGACAGCAACATTTACAGATCAAGGGCCAAAGACAGAAGCGACGCAGAGGCACTGTGCATTAAATTTTATAAATGGTACTTAAAGTTTATAGCTCATTTATTTTAACCCTAAGTAAATATTTATTCATGGGCCAGGCACTTCTGGAAGTCTACCCAGAGGCCTTCACTTATACATGACCGGACAGAGCAAGGCACAAAGCCGGGTCCAGAACCATTGCTCTGGGGGTCGTGGTAGAGAGCTATGGGGAAAAAGGTTACAGATGAGATCAAGTGAGTCCAACAAGCCTGTCTGTACAATCATAGCAAACACCACATGAGACAAAAGCTGAAATCATGCCGCACTTTGTAAAGGCACTCGCCTACCCTGCCCTTTGTCCCAGCTGTGATGTTCAAAGTTCCTAACGATCAGTTTGGGGCCCTGACAAGTGGCAGCTTCCTCAAATGTCCCAAATTGAGAGCTGCTTCAGTAGGTGTAATCTCAGGATCTCTGAATGAATTAGAACAGGAAATATCAACAGAAGCGTCACCTCTCTCAGAGGTGCCCCAGGCCTTACGAAGGTGTCAGTATAGGGGAGAGTGACGCTGGTGAACGAGACTTACAGCCTCACATGCAAAACCTCCTTGAACACTTTTTCCTTTTTCTTCCCCCTCTTCTCAGCTTTTATTTTCAGAAGGAATACTTCCTCAATAAATTCAAAGCAATCAAACTACTCTGATAGCATTTTATCGCCTTTTGTTTAATTGTGCCATTATTCGCGTTTAGAACGTAATTTAAAATAATTTTGAGGCATCGATATAGCAACTCGTCTAGTTTAAGTGTATGTATTTATGATTTCAGAATAACAGTCTAACAACCAGCAGAAATATTTTTCAGTCTTGCTAACATGCCTAGAACACTAATGTAGACAGAGAAACAGCAAGTACTGACGGCACTAATTACAGCCTGGTATGTATTTTACGGGGAGTTAAATTCTCAAAATAGCCTTTCTTGCTACAGATACTTGTCAATCTTAGACTTCCACTAAATAAGCTAATATACAATTTACCTTGAATCTTATCTATAACACAGTTAATTATTAACAGCTGGGAAAAATTCAAGAATTCATTCCACAGAAAGCCCTCCTGATTGCTATCCAAGGATGTATGCACGTACATGGTAATAATGATGCGTTCTTTATACTCGCACAATAGAAAACCCTTTTTCACGACAGGATACGAAGGGACGGGCACAGTGCTTGTCAATATTTAGATTTGCTAAGAAGTTTGTTCTCAGTTATTTTTATAACTTTTTTGGGAAATTCTTTCAGGAGAGGAAAATAAATGTGATAAACAATGGAAAATGCTGTCACCTTTCACTGCAGGGCCAAATTACTACGAGCGTACTTTAATTTTATGGTCATCTGAAATGTATTAATTTATTCAGTGTTTCAATGTTTACAGTATTTGATGAACGTTACAATATGTAAATAAGAAATAAATGAGCTAATTAAAGAAAGTCTAAAACCACATATTGGAGCTTCTACGAAGAACTTTCAAAAAACAGGAAAAAAAACCTAGACAAAATAGAGAAAAATACAGGAACAAAAGAAAACTTCAAATAAATTTTATTTCACATCCTCAAAGAGATATGAGAAGATATTACACCTATAAACGAAAATCGGAATGTTACTCTAAAAGTAGGGGGAGAGGGGCTTCCTGGTGGCTCAGTGGTTAAGAATCCGCCTGCCGATGCAGGGGACACGGGTTCGAGCCCTGGTCCGGGAAGATCCCACATTCCACGAAGCAACTAGGCCCGTGTACCACAACTACTGAGCCTGTGCTCTAGAGCCGGCAAGCCATGACTACTGAAGCCTGCGCGCCTAGAGCCCGTGCTCCGCAACAAGAGAAGCCACCGCAATGAGAAGCCTGTGCACCACAAGGAAGAGGAGCCCCTGCTTGCTGCAACTACAGAAAAGCCTGTGTGCAGCAACAAAGACCCAACGCAGCCATAAATAAATAATTTATTTTTAAAAAAGTAGGGGGAGAAAGAAATAAAGCACTTGTAAATTAAAAAGAAATAAAAAGATTAATATTTTTTAAAAACCTCAATAATGGGGCTAGCAGATAGACGAGGAATCTCTAAAAGAGCAAAGAATAAGACAGAGTAATAGTAAAGAAAATATAAGCAGCTTGGGAGATACATCCAGAAGGTTCAATATATGACTAAGCTATAGAAAGACAAAATGCAGAAAATGGAGGATGATATTACAAAAAAAAAAATAATACAGGAAAATTTCCCAGACTAAAGAAAACCAGTCTCTAGGTTGAAAAGGCACATAAAAGAAAGACGATCCCTCCCGTTCCCCAGGTTTTGCAAATTTCAGAACATTAAACATACAGAGAAGACAGAAAAATATTCTGGAGTCTAAATACAATGGACTGGGAATCAGAACTGCGTTGAGTTTCTCTCCAGCCAACCAGAAGAAAGTTAAAAAAATACATAGAATTCTGAGAGGAAAAGAATTTCAGCCTAGGATTTTATATCCAGCCAATCTACCAACCAAATACAATCACAGAATAGATATTTCTGGTTATCCAACGTCTCAGAAATACACCACCTATGTAATACTTCTTAAGAATCTACTGATATGTGTGCATCGGGAACACGAGTGAAGAAGTTGAGAATAAAAATGACAAGGGGTCCAGGAAACAAATTTCAGTAGCAGGAGGAAGCTCCTGAGAACAAGAGATCTGGATGGAGCCTGGAGGACAGGGCTTCAGAAGAGAGAGAAAGGTGGGCAGGAGATGCAAGGAAACACGTGATAGGATAGAGCACCTGGAGAGTATTCTGCAGAGTATTAAAAGTATGTAGAGGGCTTCCCTGGTGGCGCAGTGGTTGAGAGTCCGCCTGCCGATGCCAGGGACACGGGTTCGTGCCCCGGTCCGGGAAGATCCCACATGCCGCGGAGCGGCTGGGCCCGTGAGCCATGGCCGCTAAGCCTGCGCGTCCGGAGCCTGTGCTCCGCAATGGGAGGGGCCACAACTGTGCGAGGCCCGCGTACCGCACAAAAAAAAAAAAAAAAAAGTATGTAGAATTCAGTGAGGGCAAGAGACAAAAAGAACGGTTTTTAGAAACTACAGGCAAAACTGAAACCTAAGCAAGAAAGGAAAAATAATCCTAACATACTCCTTGGCTCTAGAGCAAACGTTATTTACATCACTTTAAAGCGGTTAACATGGATCCGTGCATTAATAAAATGATAGATGTAACTACCCTGGGAGGAGGGGAGGTAGGGCAGGGCTGGATGGGAGGGAGTTCCTCACCTACCAAAACAGGAGGTCAAAGGTAAGGTGTGAAGTAGACAGGCCAACACACAGCACAAGCGTGTTCACTGGAGATAGAAAGATAATTTCCAGGAGAAACATCCAAAAGGGCTTTTCTTTTGGAATTATGATCAGAGGAGAAATAAAAGTAGGGGGAAGGATTATCATTTTTAATGGAATGTAAATATATACAAACTCCCAATGTATACATGTATATACACACACACACATATCCTATGCCTCCTGGGACTATGACTTTTAAGTTTGAAGTAAACTACATGTTTTATTTTGATTAGAAAATGTAGTATAATTGACTATATTTCCCAGAAACATTATTTCCCAAATTATTGACTACCTGATGTTGGTTTTATTTCTGTATTGACATTTGGATTACATTTTTCTACTGCCAAGGTTATACCACTGATGTTGCTGTATACTTCATTGCCAAGTGCCTTCCACACACTAATTATCTACTTAAAATCATGTTATTACAGCCCACTCAGCACAGCTTATATAATTAAGAGGGAAAAAAACAAAGACGAGAGGTCTTTCAATACAGTTACGGGTATTGTTTTCTCTTAGGTGAGGCAAAAGGCAAACATTTTGTATAACTATTAAGTTCATCCCTTAAGATCCTTAACTCTAACAAGACTTAACAGGGCAAACTGAAAACAGAAGGATGAAATAAAATGTGAAGATGGTGATAATTCTATTCTTTTATATTTCCAAGAAATTGGAAAAGATCATCAAAGATTTGAGGGTATAAACTAATATACCATAATCGCATCAATAACTGTGAAAAAATTCAAGGAGCCAACCCAGGAAATAAGCGACCTGCCTGCACTTCCGCAACTGAAGGTTCAATCTGGCTTCTCCTGCCTGCTCTCACTCTCCCTACAGCCCACCTCTTCCTTAATACCTGAGTCCTCTCGTGGAGCCATTTGTGTCCCTGTATCTGAGTTTTCTGCATATTTATTTAACATCACAGCAAAGTCACATATCACTGCTGCTGGAAGACGGACCCATGAATCACAGATGTCAGCATTTTAAAGCTGGAAAGGAATGCTTACTAGAGATAGAGTGACTGAAAAAAAAAAGACAAATGTGTTCTCTGGCCTCAAGGAGTTTTTTAGGCTGGGGTAGGACAACTACAGCCTGGACAATTAATTTTGTCACCACGAATGTGACAAATGCTATTAAGGACAGTCAAGGTTGCCAAGGACCCAAAACAAGGATTCCACTTCAGCTGTGGCATGAGAGACGGGGGGTAGCTCCTACGAGGATGGATGAGAGACGGGGGGTAGCTCCCACGAGGATGGACCGGCAGGGTCAGGGCTCTCGTTCACTCTGTAATTTCTAACTTGCTATCCAGAGAAATAGAATCTTGTATCAGTTCATCAGCACTGAGATCAGAAGCACGGCTAAATTCAGAAACAACACAAGAGCCTCATTCAGACAAACTGCTTTCCCCGGAAGTCAGTACTGAATGAAGGTCACAGACCAACGGAGTTGAAGGAAAGCTGCCATGACAATGAATTCTGGGGGCTCAAAGCCCAAGGAAAAACAAAACCGAACAGAACTGAAACAACTTTATTGCATTCGGATGGTGGAGGCTAAGTGGGCTCCCCAGGAAGCAGGCGGTGTAGACGGTCCGCTCTGTGGCAATACATTAATTATGGCTCTACACAGAGACTCATTCTTGCAGACTCTGCAGGAGTTTGACTCTTGGTTATAACTCACTACTTACTGTTTGATCATGTGCTGGACACATATTAATGGAGCTCCAACCATGGACTGGGCTCTCCTCCAGGTGCTGGAGATTTAGGGGAAAAGAAAGATCCTTATCTCCAAGGTGATTATGGACCAGTGGGAGACACAGGAAATAGGGAAGTAAACATACAAATCAGAGCATCAGGGCTGTGAAGAAAATAAACAGGGTGTTGTGAGCTGGAGGTGACAACATCAGCCTTTCAAAGGGAGACGGATCAGCCCCGTTAAAAAGGAAGGGGAGTTTAGTCTGTTCATGTAACAGAACAGAGGGCAATTCCACTGGATCTTAATAAGTAATTGGGGAGACTTCCCTGGTGGTGCAGTGGTTAAGAATCCGCCTGCCACTGCAGGGGACACGGGTTCGAGCCCTGGTCCGGGAAGGTCTCACATGCCGCAGAGCAACTAAACCCCTGCACCACAATTACTGAGCCTGCGAGCCACAACTACTGAAGCCCACGTGCCTAGAGCCTGTGCTCCACAACGAGAAGCCACTGCAGTGAGCCCATGCACCACGACGAAGAGTAGTCCCTACTCACCCCAACTAGAGACAAGCCCACGCACAGCAACAAAGACCCAACACGGCCAAAATTAATTTTAAAATTTAAGAAAAAAGAAGTAATTGGGAGAGTGGTGTTAAGAGGCTGAGGGATTGACAAGGGTGGACCATGAGGGGAGGTGCGAGGGGGAGGGGAGGGGGGAGGGGAGGGGGAGGGGAAAGGGAGGTTTTGTTTTGGTTTTGTTTTGTTTATTTTTGGCTGCGTTGGGTCTTTGTTGCTGCGCATGGGCTTTCTCTGGTTGCAGCGAGCAGGGGCTACTCTTTGTTGCGGTACACTGGGTTCTCATTGCAGTGGCTTCTCTTGTTGCAGAGCACGGGCTCTAGGCGTGCGGGCTTCAGTAGTTGTGGCACGTGGGCTCAGTAGTTGTGGCACGTGGGCTCAGTAGTTGTGGCACGTGGGCTCAGTAGTTGTGGCTCATGGGCTCTAGAGCACAGGCTCAGTAGTTGTGGGGCACGGGTTTAGTTGCTCTGCGGCATGTTGGATCTTCCCGGACCAGGGCTTGAACCCGTGTCCCCTGCATTGGCAGGCGGATTCTTAACCACTGCGCCACCAGAGAAGCCCTGAGTTTTTTTAAAACTAATTTTTTTTTTTTTGATGTGGACCATTTTTTACCGTCTTTACTGAATTTGTTACAATATTGCTTCTGTTTTATGTTTTGGTTTTTCAGCCAGGAGGCACGTGGTATCCTAGCTCCCCGACCAGGGATCAAACCCGCACACCCTACATTGGAAGGCAAAATTTTAACCACTGGACCGCCAGGGAAGTCCCAAGAGTAGGTTTTGAGAAGAAAGAATCAACACCTCTCTTGGACAGATTAAGTCTGAGAGGACAAAAGAATGCAGGTTTTAATTTGAAATAGCAGTCTTAACCTGTCTAATCATTTTAAGCTAGTATTTCACATACAAGCCAAGTCATTGGCAAAAATGGATCATTTAAATTACGGCATGTGAATGTTCACTGGAACAATAAATTTTAAAATATTACATGTGTTTTTCACGTTTAGCTCTTAAGGAGGACACAATCCTTCCTCCAGAGATGTGAATTTCTTAGATCTCTTTCAACTGTTTGAAAAGCTCTCAGCTCTCTGAAAATACGGATTCCCAGTTTGGTTCTCAAGAGATCTCTTTGTTTGTAAGGTCACAGAGGTACCTAAAAGTTAAATCATGTGTAGTAAAGTATAGGTATCCGAAGGATTTTTTAAAAAAATTTCAAGCATAAATATCTTTGAGTAGGTATTTTAGGTATAAAAAAATCTTTGGGGGCCAAGAAACCAGTTTGAACTTAGGTTCAAAAAAGGTTTATGTGTTGTTCAGAATGCTCTTACTTCTTGCCCTAAAATTAAGGGAACCTGTGATTCAAAGCTCTCATGAAAATATTTCTAAAAGTGTCTTAAGAGACAGACTTAAGTGCACAGCTGGTGCAGGGCCCCTGTACTGCACTCAGTGAATCAGGGAACAACAAAGTACAGAATATTAAAAGGAAATTTAACAACCCTTTTCCCCTTCCTGTGTGTGTGTGTGTGTGTGTGTGTGTATAAAGTGATCCTAGGGGTCCTGCTGATTTGTGCGCTCCGTCTTCTGCAGTGTGCAGGAAAACAAATGAGCAATGCAAGCAGAGTGAGTTTTTTTTTTTTTTAAAGAAAAAACAGGTAAGAATAACAACCGTAAAGGAATTAAATGGTCCAAGTCTCACTCAAGGGAAACACGGCAAAACATTCACAGTGACAGGATTACAGATATTTTTCCATCCTCTCTTTTTCACACGGAATAAGTAATGTGACTAAGTTAATTGTCTCACTATTGGTTTTTATTTAAAGAATTTTGAGGTTAGACATACAGATCAATAAAATAGAATTGAGAATTCAGAAACTGACCCCCACTCATTTGTGGTCAACTGATTTTCAACAAGGATCCCAAGACAATTCAGTGAGGGAAAGAATAGTCTTTTCAATAAACAGTGCTGGTACCAGTAGATATTCACATGCAAAAGAATGAAAGTGGACACCTACCTTATACTATATACAAAAATTAACTCAAAGTGGGCAATAATCCTAAATCTAAACCTATAGAACATCTAGAAGAAAACACAGGAGTACATTTTTGTGACCTTGGATTAGGCAATGGTTTATTACATATGACACTAAAAACAGTGGACAAAAAAGAAAAATGGGACTTCATGAAAATCAGAAACTTTTATGCTTCAAAGAATACCATCAAGAAGGTGAAAAGACAACTCACAGAATGCGAGGAAATATTTACAAATCCTACGCCTGATAAGGGAATTGTATTCAGAAAATATAAAGAAGCCTTACAGCTCAATAATAAAAAGACAACCCGATTGGCAGAGAAGAAAACGGGCAAAGGATCTGCATAGACATTGCTCCATAGAAGATATACAAATGACCAATATGCACATAAAAAGGTGCTTGATGTCATCAGGGAAACGCAAATCAAAACCACAATGATATACTTCACACCCACTAGGGTGGCCATAACCAAAAAGGAGGATAGTAACAAGTGTTGGCGAGGGTATGCAGACACTGGAACCCTTGGACACTGTTGGTGGGAATGTAAACTGGTGCACCTAATTTGGAAAACGATTTAGCAGTTCCTCAAAAGGTTAAACATAGAGTTACTATCTCTCTCTCTCTCTCAATATATACACAATTCAACAATTCCATTCCTAGTACACACCAAGAGAATTGAAAACATCTGTCTATATAAAAACTTGTATATGAATGTTCATGGCAGTATTATTCATAACAGACAAAAGGTGAAAACATTTCAAATATCTATCAACTGTCCGATGGATAAACAAAATGCGGTCTTATCCATACAATGGAGTATTATTTTGCCATAGAAGAAATGAAGTACTGACACATGCTACAACATGGATGAACCCTTGAAAGCCTCATGCTAAGTGAAAGAAGCCAGGCACAAAACATCACATACTAAATTATTCCACATACATAAAGTGTGCAGGACAGGCAAATCCACAGAGACAGAAAGGAGATTAGAGGGCACCAGAGGTTTTGGTGGTAGGGCAGTGGGCGTGATGTGGGACGACTGGTAAGGGCGTGGGGTTTCTTTTTGCAGTGATAGAGGTGTTCTGCAATTATAAAGTGGTGATAGCTGCACAGGTAAATATACCAAACACCTTCAACTGTATACTTTAAAGGGAAAATTTTATGGTATGTAAATTATACTTCAAAAAAAAAAAAAAAACCTCTGCTTTTAGCTCTCACCTCTCATTCCAATATCAGCTATCTATCTACAGTCGCCTACCAGGCATCTCATTGGATCAGCTCAAATGCTCCGCACCTGCAGTGATGTCATAGAAGAAATACAGCAGATTACCTGAGAGACGAATTCCATTCTAGTCCTGATTCGGCCCCAAACAGCCATGTGACTTCAGGCAATCTACATAAGCCTTCTTTATGCCTTTCTCCTCCAATTTTTACTGTCATTCCTCTCTGGTCCTCGCTTCTTCCTTGTCATGACCCAGACTCCTTTGTGGGAATATGGGGGGGGGGGCGATGCTGAGCCTTCATGTCATCCTTTCATCACTCCCTACCTGAAGCTCATCTACTCCCGAAGCCCCAAAAGCCTCTTTACATCAGAGGACTTTCAAACTGTGTTTCTAACATTCACCCTTCACCAACCACCAGCTACACTCTGCAATTGAAAAGAATAATTAATAGCATTTATAGGGGAGTTTTAGGCTTACAGAACAAGTGAACAGAAAGAACAAAACTCTCACACAACCGGGACAAACCCAAACAGTTTTCCCTCCTACTAACATCTTGTATCAGTGTGGATACAACTGAAGAGCTAATACTGATACGTTTTTATTAGCTAAGTACACAGTGTACACTAGGGTACACCCTTTTCCTCCACAGTTCTACGGGTTTTGACAAATGCAAGATGTCATGTATCCATCATGCCGGTATTTCCCAGAATACTTTCACTACCCTAAAAATCCCCTGCGCCCCACCTACTCATCCCTTCCCAATTCCCAACCCATCACTGCAATTTTAACACCTCTAAAATCAGCTTGTCACTTTTTAGCCAACCTGATTTCTCTCTGCATGGCCCCAAGTGAACGCTTAAGATCTGGAGTTCAAGATTTCTTTCCTCCTTCTCTCTTACTCTCTCTTCATTCATGCTCTTTGCGGTGTCTTTGGTTTCCCCTCCCTTCCCTTTTCTCTGATGATCTGTTCTACTGTAAATTATGAGATTCAGTTCAAGCGGGGAACTTGCCCTACGTGTGTGAAGAACGAGTTATCTCCAGGGTCTGAAATAGACTCAGTCTTCAAACAAATGGGCGACGGCCTCCCACGGCATCCCCAGAGCTCGGTCGTGATCTGCTCTCCAAAGTAGCAAATGCCACATTAGAGGAAGTGCAGATTGGCACTGTTTTTGAGGTTAAAGTATTTGCAATATTTTTCACTTTCTCTTAAGTACTGAGACATACCTGCAGTGAATTAAACAGCCCCCCAAATAATACAGCTAGCTATTAGCAATCACTTAGCATCTATGGATGTCTTCAGATCACTGTAAGCACTTAACGTTGTAACAGTTGGAGGCTTCATCAAGACAGTAACTTAAATATTTCCACATTTTCAAAATTAGACGCCACATGCCATTTTGTAAGCGCAATTTGTACTTACTTTCTGAAACGCCAGTGTGGTTTTCAGTGTGGAATACGAGTAGAAACTCTACCTATATGCACAGCTTTAGATTCCAGGCATGTGGAAATTTAAAAAGCAAATTTTGCTTTTGAATAAATTATACATATTACAGATTTTTATGATCAAATAAGATATATCACCTCCCTACTCTTAAATAAGGGTAAATAAGAAAAAGGAAGCAACCTTTAAGTATTTATCTCTAAAGCAAAGACAGAATTTGCAGGATATGAGAATTCAAACAAGAAAAGATATTTTAACAAAATCCTTAGCCAAGCACCTAAAACACGCGCTGAAAAGTAACAATCCAGAAAACAGAAGCTGGCGACTGAATGTTTAATGACGATGAGTTGGAAAGGGTTACATTCTGGACTCAAGACCTGAATGGTTCCGAATTATTATTAATCGATGCTAAGAATTTGGTGGCTGTGTCTGTCTAACACCTCATTCTTCTCCTAAACAAGCTTCTTAAACCTTAGCTAGCCTCTGCCTTTTCTTATCCTAGAAGTCTCCCTGGGCTGTGATTTTAAGTTCACAGAATTCATTTTTCTACACACTAAGAAGGGTCACCAAAGCTAGACTGTGACAGCCGGGCATTCAGGCCGCACCAGGTTCAGACTCTCTCTCCCTAAGCAGCCCCTTTATAGCAAAAGGCCAGCCCAACTGAAACCCTGTCTTAAAAGAAAAAGGGAAGAAGTTCACTTTTAAAGGTATTTTTAGACTTAGAATTTTACAGAAAGCTTTTGACAGTTTTGGGGCCACAATAATGATAGAGAAACTAGCCCCATCTACTAGTCCTATAAATGCAGACACACCCATTTCCTCTATTGAATTGTTAGATCAATACAATTACAAAGCTACAAAACTCATGATATGAAATTGGCTAATATCACAGAAAATTAAACTCCAAAACACACGGAGATGATATTTCAGAGTTAAAATTCGCTTCCTCATCCCTTGTAGGTTCTACATTTTATAGCTTTTCAAGTAGGCACCATTCAAGTAGGCACTTATTTCTATCTTCGCACTTTTAATAAAAATTGTAATATTTACTAACACTGCTTCCCAACCCAGAATCCCCTCTATGTTAATATCACCAAAGTGACCCTTCTTCACAGCCCCCGCCCCCAAGAAAATGATGATAAATTAATACAAACATTTAAAAATATCCTGGCAACAACTAAAAAGCTCTTGAAATTTAAGCAAAACGTCCGTTTTGTCAAAGTACATAGTGCACTATACATGCAGGGCATCACTTCAACAGCATGTTATCATTAATGTGCTTTTTCCTCAAAAGACGGATCTGTTCCTGTTTGCTCTGGACCATCATTTGCTGTCTCTTCCAACACCTAAGTTCTTGTTGCTTTTTGCGGTATTTCCGTGCAAGCTCTCTTAAATGCAGGTTAAGTAAAAGTGCTGAAGACAGTGTTCCAGAAAAACTGGAGATTTGGTGCTGCCCATAGACAAACATACATCCAAGTGCAAGGACATTCTCAGATGCATTGTCTGTAATACAGCCCCCAAATCACAGTACTGGGATCAATTCTAACCAAGGCAAATGGTAGGTAACAAGCCAATGTACCAGCAACAGTTTCATGAGTCCCCTGTAGTTTCACATGGAGAACCTAGGAAAACCTTCAGGTAAAGGTAACATGGGAGCTGGTTTTCAAAGGATGTGTAGAATTTCAATACTAAAATATGGAGAACAGGCAAGTGACATTTGGGTTCAGATGCTGATTTAGACAAAAGCACGAAAGCAAGGAAGCATATATAATCTGCGTGATATTTATGAAATGACTGCAGCTAAATCAAATTTATACCTGGGCCAAGTCTTTATAAATATACTATTTAAGAATACACAAATAGGGCTTCCCTGGTGGCGCAGTGGTTGAGAGTCCGCCTGCTGATGCAGGGGACACGGGTTCGAGCCCCGGTCCGGGAAGATCCCACATGCCGCGGAGCGGCTGGGCCCGTGAGCCATGGCCACTGAGTCTGCGCGTCCGGAGCCTGTGCTCCGCAACGGGAGAGGCCACGGCAGTGAGAGGCCCGCGTACCGCAAAAAAAAAAAACAAAACAACACAAATATATTTATATATTATGGGATAGCCCTTAAATTGACATCAAGAACCTCTATTTTTTTTAAAAATTATTTATTTACTTATTTTTGGCTGCGTTGTGTCTTCGTTGCTGCGTGCGGGCTTCCTCTAGTTGCGGCAAGTGGGGGCTACTCTTCGTTGCGGTGCGCGGGCTTCTCATTGCGGTGGCTTCTCTTGCTGCGGAGCACAGGCTCCAGGTGCGCGGGCTTCAGTAGTTGTGGCTCGCGGGCTCCAGAGAGCAGGCTCCAGCAGTTGTGTCGCAAGGGCTTAATTGCTCCATGGCATGTGGGATCTTCCCAGACCAGGGCTCAACCCCGTGTTCCCTGCATTGGCAGGCAGATTCTTTTTTTTTTTTTTTTTTTGCGGTACGTGGGCCACTCACTATTGTGGCCTCTCCCGTTGCGGAGCACAGGCTCCGGATGCACAGGCTCAGCGGCCATGGCTCACAAGCCCAGCCGCTCCCCGGCATGTGGGATCCTCCCGGACCGGGGCACGAACCCGTGTCCCCTGCATTGGCAGGCGGATTCTTAACCACTGCGCCACCAGGGAAGCCCCAGGAACCTCTACTAAATGACCCTGTTATAGATTTAACTGTTCCCCAAATACTGAATTATAATTTTGATATTCAGTTTCGATTATATTATGAAATTCATTTTAGCAATCTGTTACACTCCTGTCATCTGATTTTGCTGAGATCTGCATAAGTCACTTAATTGAAAAATGAATCAAATCTGATACATAAATACCGTATTTAACTTGGAATACATAAATGTAAATTTGTTCACCAAACTGATTCTACAGTCAGGAACTGCTCTCCTGGCTGAAGCTCCCTTTTCTCTATCACACATAGATACCACAACCTGTCAATACTAGTAAGTTACAAAATGCTCCGTTTCCCTTTTTTTTTAAGGTAAAGAGAAAATGTGCAAGGCAATCTGAGTGTAAATCCTTCATGATTTTCTTTTTAATCCACCAGTTTTCCGTTGTTTTACTCCTATCTAATTATCTCTTAAAGGAAATCTCACCTTTGAGTCTTTCCACAGCATACAAATTAGTTCTCATTAGAACAACACGACTCCCTTTTCTGCACGTGTATTTCATCACTTCACGTTAAGTTTATACTATACGGTTATGACAACTTGCACTCCTAGCATGGCGGTAACCACTGGAAGGGATGCGTGGAATGAAAGGGAAACAGAACTTCACTTTTCTTCCTCTCAGCTAGAGGAGACAAAGTTTCCATGTGGAAGGCCGGAGGTTTACTTTCATGATGAAACTAAAGATAAGTTGATTTTCAGATTTCTCTCCTGCTAAGTTAATATCTAGCGTCTAAGCCTTCTACTTTACAAACAAAATCAGAACTGGAGTGCACAATGGTAACAGAACCCCAGTGGTTACGTTTTCTGTTGCTTCTCAATCTGCCATTTTCAACTCAACTTGAGAAAAGGACAATGAAAACCACCTCCCTATATTTTGTGTAGGAAATGAAGGTTACTTGGGGTTATTGTTTTTTTTCAAGTAAAACATGCAATTCATATCTCCTAAATCTAAAATTAATTTGTCAATTAATTTTTTACTTATTTTTAAAATTGAAATATAATGAAACTAACAGTACTGTGTTAGTTTCAGGTGTATAGCAAAGCGATTCAGATATACATATATTTTTTTCCTCTTTTTCAGATTCTTTTCCATTATTGCTTATTACAAGATACTGAATATATTTCCTTGCGCTATAAGTAGGACCTTGTTTGTTATCTATTTTATGTATAGTAATTTGTATCTGCTGATCCCAAATTCCTAGTTTATCCGTCTCTCACCCCTTTCCTCTTTGGTAATCAGAAGTTTGTTTTCTGTGTCTGTGAGTCTGTTTCTGTTTTGTAATATAAGTTCATTTGTGTCATATTTTTTAGAGCTCATACATAAGTGATACCATATGGTATCTGTCCTTCTCTGTCTGACTTACTTCACTTGGTATGATAATCTCTAGGTCCCTCCCTGTTGCTGCAAATGGCATTATTTCATTCAATTTGTTTATTTTTCACAAGTCGGCAAGCATTGACGGGGCATTCATCATCCCATCTCTCACCGCTCTTGCCTGCTCCCAGGGGATCGACAAAGGGAACAGAGCTGCTGGCCTTCAAGGTCTCCGTGAAGCTGTCCTACAGAAACTGAGCCTCCCTGACTGAGTCCTGATTACTTGTTCCACTGCAATTATTCGTTGTGTGTATTTGTAAAGACAAGTTCTAAAAGGATCTTCGCCTATTTTTAACAATCATGGGAGGCGTCTCAACGCAAGACAAAATTTTTCTATGTTCTATTATCCAGATGACGAATCTCTCATTAATGGAGGTTAACACACAGATCACATTTTTAACATTAAATCGTCAAGTAACATCCGTTCACATCCAATCACTTAATGATCTTCAAGTTTCAAAGTGTATTTAAAAATCACCCAATAGCAAGTCCAAGTCCTCTGGGAAGAGGAAGGAGTTAAGATTCGGAAGGAATTCCTCCCCTGATCATCCTGAAACTACTGGCCACCTTCGTGAGAGCACCACCCACAGAGAGGGACATGGTAGGCAGATATTTAAGAGCGGCACTGGGTAAAGTTTACCCACGTGAGCTTCCAAAAGAGGGCTGTGCTTGGCCGCTGGTTGGAGTGATGTAGCAATCCCGAAGCCTTAGAGAATGTGGCTTGAAGCTGAGAGACGAGGGGAGTTTCTTCAGGTCAGAATGCTAAACCACTCCAGGCGAGCGTGTCTGGACAGCCTACCAGGCACGGAAAACGCCTTAAGGAGAGAGATACCCCGGGCTCCACAGCCGTCCCAGGAGGGGGAGTGCGGATTCCATGGGAGCCCAAAGGGGAGGATGGCACGGAAGTGGAGTGCCCACCCGGCACATTTTAATCCCCTTTCACAGGCAGATCCTTTCCTGGCTCTAACTGGATGTAGCTTATTTCGACAACTGTCCAATGTGTTCCTCCAGACAGACCTCAGAAAAGCAAGCAAGGTTAGGGCTCAGAGTTCAGGTTCTGGGGCTGAATGGAAGCGGACTTTTGCTGAGGGTCAAAATCTCAGTCATTCTCGACCCGCAAAGATGCATTCTGCTGCTTCTGCCCGGGCTCAGGACAGAGTTGGCAACCGACAGCTCTTAGTAACGGGAGATCTCAGAATCTTGAGCCCCTTTGGCTGCTGAAACCGTATCCTAACAACACGCTGCAGTTCTTTTCACTGTTGTTTACTGAGAATCACAAAGGTCACCTTCTCCAAGTGTGGACGAGAGGAGGCAGGCTGAAGCAGGACTGGAGATGGAAAAGCTCAGTGCAACTCTAACGGCTCGTCCTACTCCCGGCCCCGAGACACACACGTCCTTTGTGAGAGCTCATTTCTCAGCGCAGCCGTTTCCTCCCTAGGGACAGTCTTTAAGAAAACAATCCACAGAGTGCCTTCAGGTGTTCGGGAGCCGCCACACAACTCCTTCAAGGCCAAAATGAGTAGCTGCACCTGAAATCATATGCAAGATTTCTGAAAATCACTGGGAAAAGGGTTCTATAAGACATCTGGACCAGATTCAAGGTGTTGCATCATAATTTCTGGTGTATCTTTTTCTTGGCTTCTTAGGACTGACCTGTCATCCAATTTGAGATTTTTTTTTTTTTTGCAGTACGCGGGCCTCTCACTGCCGCAGCCTCTCCCGTTGCGGAGCACAGGCTCCGGACGCGCAGGCCCAGTGGCCACGGCTCACGGGCCCAGCCGCTCCGCGGCACGTGGGATCTTCCCAGACCGGGGCACGAACCCGTGTCCCCTGCATCGGCAGGCGGACTCTCCACCACTGTGCCACCGGGGAAGCCCGGTCCGAATTTTCTTTTCATGAACAAGGGTGACTGTTCTGCTCTCCTAGGAGCAGAGTGGTCCTTTGTTAGCAACGCTGCTGCCGCGCCCTGAAATGGCTTCACCTGCCATCGGTAAGAGCAGCTGAAATCCTTGCCTATGAGAGCTGCTTAGGGAGGAGTCCTTAAACATACAGAGAAAAAGCTCCATGTTCATCTGAACACAGGTGCGGTTAGGAGCAAGTCTCACCTGGACTCCTCTCTCCAGGCTCCTGTTCAGCCCCCGTCTGCCCTCCAGGGAGGCAGACCTGTTTAAAACGATTTTCAAGTGATGCACTTGTGTCGTGCCCCATCTAACCATCTGCCAGAATGATTCCATATTTGGGATGCGAGCGCACTTAGTAGTTTCGACTGCGGCAGCTGCCCATATGTCAATACCATTTAACTGCGGCAACTACCCAATAGGGCATTGAAGTCCTGTTTTATAATTAGGACACCGAAATGCAGAAAGATTACCCAATAAGAGCTCGAGTCCAAAGCCAGCCTCCAGCCTCTTCCTTGTAATCAGTCTCTGATACCCCTTCCCTTCAAGTACTGCTCTAGTGCACAGCAGTTCATAACATTTTCTTACTAAGCATTTAAAATTGTTTCAAAGAGTCTTTCTCCATTGAGGATTGGACAATTTTTTTTTTTTAATTCATCTATAAAAGGAGAAACGTTTAGCTTCAATAGACCAGGTGGACAGAGTTACATCAAAGTACACAACTGCTTGACGGTCACGTGTACTAAGTCACCACGGTGGATACCTCCCCCTGTGTTCCCGTGCTTCACCCCCAAACACATATTTGAGGACATTTCCGCAAATAACAGATGCTTTCCTGAGGGAGCTTCAGAGATATGTGACTCACCCATCATTTTATGATAAGGGTCTTCCCAGTAGAATAACTACTATTTCTTGCAGTACAAATGAAACAAACATAGTTTGATATTAATCTGGAGGCTTATTATACAACACGTTGTGGCCATGTGTAATGTCCATCAATCGGAGAGTCTCAAGAAAGGACCTTGAGCTGAGGGCATCGCAGCCTCAGCAAAACACAACAGGGAAAATAACGTGGGAAAGAATTTTTGAAATAAAATTAACGGTGGAACGCAAAAAGGGATTTTTTATTACTGGATATAGACCTGATCTGCGTAAATTATGTAAGCATCTAGGACTCATGTATCTCTAAATACGTCGGATTTACCAAGACTCCCTTCCCATGGACGACCGTTCACGCTTTAACAGAATCAATCTGTGAACGCTACACTGCTTCTCTTTTGATTATAATTAAATATCAAGACCATTACTTTTTTTTTTATGAATTCAGCATGGGATGTTAAACAAACCTTAGCACTTCAAAAATGCGCTATTATGAGTGGCACTGAAACGGCTAATACGTCCTTTGATATTCTACTCTCAAACACTCAAGCCATCAAATAACACTAGTTTGGGCCCTCCAACACTTAAAAGACATAGTAGAAAATAGATCTTGAATAAAAGCTATAGTAAGACGACCTATACGTCAAATTTCCCCATCAAATACGCATATGTGCTTGATTAATAGTCTATAGAGTTGAAGATGAAATCGTTCCCTTCAATTTATTTGGATTAAAGCTCACCACTGATTATTATAACCAGTCACCACTAAGTATCAATATAAACTTTTAAATACACAATCACATTTTAAAACCTAAAAGGAGCAAATTATCAGAGAAGAACTCAACAGAAGGCAACACAGCTGACTGAAATGGGAATGAAACAGTCCTTGGGTACAATGTCCACATTTGAAGAGCACTGGACCTGACACTCAAAATGCAAGATAAAATGAATGACTGTAACGGGTTTTACAACCCAGCTGTTTTGTTTACCCCTCACCGTGGCAAGTTTTTATTATTATATTTGGGTGCATTTAGAACTGAACTCATGTAGAGGTATAAATTACCTAACGTCCACTAGAGACCCTTGAAGAGAGTTCACGAAACCCAGCCAAGTGTTGAAAAACTACTTCATAGCATTTATCTTTCGGGGAAAACTGTTAGTAAATAAATATGTACTACTGACAGCAAAAGGTATTGTAACCACAGAAGATGCTCTAAGCGATACTCTCCCTGTAACAGCCTAATTTTTGCCACCATGGCCTACCTTCGTTTCTATGGATTTGGGGGGTGATTTTGTTTTTAATATGCACGTCAGCTACAACTTCTGGTTGTCTTTCTCCTAACCCTCTTCCGTAGAGCATCTATCCACACATGTACAAATTAAAATGACATTTTTCTGCATATAAAGTCAACATACTATTTTAGAACAAAATGTCTGTAAAACCCATAGAAAAATCATCCATGCTTTTACTCAAAGATGAGTATGGGAATATGTTAATATTTACCCTTCTAGCCTTTTTTATATGCACGTGTATTTGCATAGCTGAGTTTGTAGGATATAAAAAAATGCCACTATTTACCTTAACAAAGCTTTCTCGTGGTCATTATAAATGCTCAGTCATCATATTTTAAAATACAGGTTTATAGTGGGGCAGTAACTGCAAATAAAGTGTCAAAAGGTTTCCCACCCACATTACCCTAAAAAGAAGAATTTGACACAGGCTAAGACCGAGGGCACAACCCAGCCAAGGGGTACAGTTTTGGGGTCAGAAGCAAAGCTGTGAATGGAACCTGTTATCTGCAAGTGTGTTTTAGTAGTTTTGTTTTCATATTCTTCTTTGATTTACCATCATCATTATTTTAAATTACCACCCTAGGCCTCTCTCATTCCTGCAGCCAATGAGGTACTAGTGCCCCGGGGCCCCTCTTTCCGTTAAGGGGTAGGACAAAGTCTCCTGCTCAGACAGCCCGGACAGGGTCAGGGTGGTGCAGGGCAGGTGACGGAGACCTGAGATCTCCTGGGTGTCGATGGGGCATCCGGAGCTGGAGTTCTATGGGGCAAGATCCACATTCCCACAGGACGTTCCTGGATTCACCTGAAAAAGCTCCACTAACGATCCCACCGAGGAACCTACGCTGCTGGGAGGCAGCCGCTGAAGGACTCGTGGTGCCCGGAAGCTGTTAATTATCTTCCAGAGAAAAATTACAACTGCTTTCTCCTCTACACAAAATTTACCTTCTTCATCCATTTTATGGTGTTTTCACCTCCCTGGGCCGTGTCCTCAAAGATCTCTCCTGTAAAATCTTACCAGTTTAAAAGGAATCAGGCAGGTGACGTTTTTGTGCAGTACAAAACAACGAGATGGCCATTGCCAACGAGATGGTCCCAAACGTTCAGGGGCAAAAAAACAACACACAACCTGCTTCCCGAACAACTTCCACAACTTCCAGGTAGTAACTGAGTCATACGTAACCACACAACTTAGCCCCTTATCCTAGTAAACTACACGGGATCTCACGATGTGGTCACAGTTCTTAAAAACAGATACATTAGGGAAATACTGTCCCACCAACTCCAGATTTTAGTTCAATTTCACAAATAAATATAAAGAAGTGTCCTCTCTATCTACCAAGTTTTCGTCAGTTCCTTTCCCCACACATTATCCAAGTAATAAGATACAATAAAGGACCCAAAACAATTCTAAAGTATTAAAAAATTTTTCTCTGTCTTGAGCCAATAAGATTGAGATGCCTTCTTTACTATTTATCCACAGGTCTATTTTTGTAGATGTGAGAATGTCTTCCGGCAAACTCCATATTTCCTTTTTCTTTCCTAAAATACTTGTCAATAATTACCAATTGGATTGACCATAACCCCCAAAAAGGGAAAATAATTCTGTACGTTTGACACATGGAATAACAATCCTTCTCCCTATTATTATATTTCAGAGAAAAGCTCACTGAAAAATCATTCATTCCCCCTAAAAATATACATCTAAAACAATCTATGTCAATGTGCTGACAATCTGTCATCCTAAGGAAATTCCTTCAGCTGTCACTGAGTCGGGAGGGAAAAGCGTTGGCATTGTTTGAGTTCTGGTTTATGATTTACTAGAATATTCATATCTGAAGGTTAAGGAAACGTCCAGAAAGATGAGCATTTTAACTATTTTCTTACAACTCAAAATTAATGAGGCATACAAACCTTTGACAGCCCAGTGGTACGTAAGCAAACTGCGGCCCCAACACCTTTGAACCACGTAACCTCGCAGGGATGAGAAAACAGCACGGAAGAAAACGCCCTGGTGCTCTTCACTTATGCACAGATGAAGGGCGTGCATTACTTTCCCAGGATTCGGCTGTTGTGAAGGCGACCAAGTTTCGTTTGGTCAAATGTTCCCCAGGTTTATAAGGTATAGAACCAATATTCTGATCACAGCTCTATCTGTTGCATTAAAATGCAGGCACGGGTGCACAGATCAGCCTTCGCAGGCCTACCCACCAAAAATGATTATAAGGAAGTGTGTGGGATTATGAGAGAGAGAAAATGTGTGTGTGTGTGTGTGTGTGTGTGTGTGTGTGTGTGTGTGGAGGGGGAGGGGAGAAGCTCCATATAAATGAAAGATCTTCTGATAAACATGACACTTGGCCTGATTCAAATATCAAGAAGTAATTAGTAGACTCCTTCTCCCCTTATTTTTATTTTTTTTTTTAGATATAATTTACATACAGTGAAATTGGTTCTTTTCCATGCACGGTCCTATGCGTTTTGACACGGTCCTATGAGTTTTGCATACACTTGCGTGGCAAGAGGAAAACCTGGTACTTTTCTGTCCTCGGGGCACTGATGGTTCTAGTGTCACGGCAGGTCCAGTTGGAAAGGACACCAGGGTAGCCAGGGCACTGGGCAGCTTGCCTGCTGCTGGATCATTACAACCTCATGGTGACAACAAGGTCCTTGTAACTAGGCTTCTTTTCAATGAACTGAGCATTTGTATATAACACAGGGTTCCTCAAAGTGACTGGCTCAAAGGAACAGGAACCAGGAGATAAAGAAACTTGTTGGCCTGATGGGACATTAATTAAGATCAAAATCAGCACAGCTATTTTGTTCCAGCGATTGCGGTAAGTAAACAAGTTACTCCCAAAACTCGGTGGCTCAAAACAAGAGTGGTGTGAATGCCACTCGCAGATCTGCACCTGGTCGGGCTGAGCAGGGGGCACGTCTCTGCTGCCCTGGCATCAGCTGGGGGCTGGAGTCCTCTGAAGCTTACTCACTGGTGTGTGGCTGGCAGCCGAGGCC
Source organism: Globicephala melas (assembly GCF_963455315.2). NCBI lineage: Eukaryota > Metazoa > Chordata > Mammalia > Artiodactyla > Delphinidae > Globicephala > Globicephala melas. The sequence goes on along the minus strand of NC_083331.1, from coordinate 3,661,315 downwards.
TCAGAGAACTGTTGACCAGAAAGCTCTGTGTTTCTTCTCTGTGTGCCCCGGGCTTCCTACAATAGGACAGTTGGGTTCCAAGGATGGTGTCCCTTTTATGTCCTATCCTTGGAAGTCACCTAGTGTCCACGTAATAGGGAAGAACAAATCTGACTCCATACCGGATCTGTTTCTTTTACTTCAATTGCTTTGGCTACAAGTTAAGAATGTTGCCTGTAGCCTGAAATATACAGGAGAGTCCCTTCTCAAGGCTCTGACCTTTGAAGGTATCATTCATAGAGAGATAAAAAGTTGCAGAACAGAGAATAACCTTTGTCTTGGGGGAGGTTTACAGGGACATCATGACCTGACCTATAGAGAAAGCTGCAAGAACAAAGGATTCCGATGGCCAAGAAGTTGGCAACAACTGGCCACACCCCTCCCCTTTTAGTATAAAAGCAGCCTGAGCTCCAACTCAAGTAAGCTGGTTCTTTGGGACACCAGGTCACCGAATTCTCAGTCCGCTGGCTTTGGGAATAAAGTCGCTATTCCTTGCCTCAGCCATTCCTCAGCGACTCACCTCTCAATTGATTAGTCTGTCGTGCAGTGAGCAGTACGAGCGTGGACTCAGAAACATCTCCTGCTTCAGGGTGTTACGAGGGTCCACCCCAAATCAGGGGGAGGAAGCACAGCCGCCACTGCTCAGTACCGAAGTGACAGAAGATCTTTGTATGAAGATCACGGGACGTAAGACGCGTTGGTGGAGCCCTCTTTGGAGAATACGATCTGTTGCTCTGTTATGAGCCACCAAGATGAAGAGCTACCACAACAATCTTGCAGAAGTGCAGAGCTCATCCCATCACCGCTACTGTATTTAAAATACCCTGAACCACATGCATCTAAGCCTTACCTGACATCACCCCAGTTTTCTCCCCCACTGCCTTTTAGGACATTTCTTTCACTCCTTACTTTCAACCATTCAGAGCTCCTTGCAATTCTCCAGACTCACTTGCATACCCTCTTCCTAGGGAAGCCATCCTTCTTTGCTTTACTTGGCTTACTCCCAACTCGTTTCTTCAGGAATGACTTCTCCCGGCCCGTGGTCTCCTCTAAGATGCCGTCCTTGGAAGAAGCAGCCTGTACTGCTGCGGCTCTACCAAGAGCAGGGGTCCGTGGTCTCCTCCTGGCTTTGCCCCGGCCAGTCGTCTGACCCAGGGTTTCACGCGTTTACCTGAGTCAGTTTTCTCGTGCTTCCATCCCTCCCATCGATAGACGCTGATCTCAACGAACACCCCTCAAGCTAACGCCATTTCAGAGCCTCCTTCCCAGGGATCCCTACCCGCAGTGAACGGTTTAAGATGATTCCAATCTTTTACTACGACAATGAAAAATAAAACGATCGCAACTCATGCCACTGACAACGGGGTAATCTCCCCAGAATAGAAAGAACTGCTAGAAATTTTTTTTAAAAAGGGAAAATGCCAGTATTTATCAAAATTATTAATGCATCTGCCCTTTGACATGGAAGTCCCACTTCTGGGAACTCATCCAGCACTGCAGCATAATTTGTTGAAGCAAAATGTTGAAGTTGGAAAAAACCCAAGTGTCCATCAAGAGGGGACTGGTTAAGTAAACTATTTACCTAACTGAACACTCGGCTTTTTTTTTTTTTTTTAAACTAACTGAACACTCTGCTATTGAAAAAGACTGAGGAGGCCCTCTAGCATTATGTGGGGAGATTCCTGGGATATCCTGTTATGTCACAACAGTGGGTGCAGAAGAGGTCTGACACTTTGCGATATACGTAGATATATGTGTACGCATATGCACGTGTGTGATGTGTATGTATGTACGTGTGTGTCTGTCTCAGGGTATGTGTGTACATATTTTTTCCTATCCAAGAGTGGGGAACACCTTCCTTTTTATTCACACTGACTTCATAGCTTTAGTATATTTCGGTTCATTTAAAATATTATATCTTTTTAATTAATGTTTAAGAAAAATCTTTTCATAACTCATCGTAGACAGAGAAACTTGATTTTCAATATCATTTTAATTTTACTCTTTAGAATTCCTTCTACCAACTTAATCGGCAACAACAAAGACTTAGCTGTTTTAAACAGAATGTAGGGTTCTTTTCTTCCATTTATGTTCACTGTGTAGAAGCCACTGAGAAGCATTTTTTGATATGGGCAGATATCCCTTGTGGGGTTATACATTGTAACAGATGCTACAGAAACAGGAAAAAAAGGAGAAGCAGCAGAACCCTCAGTCCTGACTCCTATCTATGTAGACTAGGGCTAGAGGCAGGGTAACCGTGGCACTGGCTACGGTTACAGGAAGTAGCCGACAAGGAGGAGAGACGCAGGAAGAGGCATCCGGTGAGGGTTCCTGGGGGAGGAATCCCAGGGCATTTCCATCACAGACAGATTTCTATCAGACCACACAAACAGAAAAAGGAAGGAAAAGCAACCCCCCAAGGGCATGTGTAGGTACACGGCTCTTGTGAGTCTGCGGCCGTGCTTATTCCAGGAGGAACTGCTAGAAAGACGGGCCCAGGAGACCTGTGTTAAAACAAGGGCCATCTGCTTGGTGTGATTCCGGTGGGAAGAAAAACCCAAAGCTGCTGTATAACCTCCCTATGGTGAGTCTTCCATCCGTCTTTTCAGATACGTTCGGGGATAAAGTAACAAGATCCTGCAAATACTCACCATGAGCTTTTAACATTTCCAGAAACAATTACTGAGTCAAATGCATGCTTTACGTCAGCTAATGATGCTATGAACGGACCCCAGTGGCCTCTACCATGACCTATCAAACAGCACAGGAATGTTGTACAGCACTGCCTTTTGGGTTAAGTTTCTCTGGCAAGTCTCCTCCCCCACCAAAAAAGTCAGGATATACAAAACACACCCAAGGTTTATAGATTTAAAGTATTCTCAGCCGCAAGAACCCAGGAAAACTTATTTTCCATTTTCATACCAACACATACTGGTGGCCAGGCTGTATCTCATCGCGGCTTGCTCTCACGATGGAGTGTCCCAAAGCAAGTGAATTTCAAAGCACCCTGAAGGCAGGTGTAACTGACAGAACTGCTGGACACTTCAAGGTTATAGCTGGAAACCACCCAAGATCAAGACAGCACTTTACCCACCTGAAAGCACTGACAGGATCTCTGCTGACATCACGGCTCCCGCCCGGTTCGTACACAAGGAGAAAGGAGGGTGTGCTTTCAGGCAATCAGTAGGCACTTAGAGGCAGTGCTAGTCTGGCCTCTGAAGCAGGCAGGCAGACAGGCATCTGGATCCATTAGAGCCTGGAGAGCAATCTTCAATCACCACGAGAGGGCTTGGATTGGAAAGAAACTGGCAAATCTCCACTCTCCGGTGGATTCCTTCCAGCAAATTCCAGCAGAGTGGACTGCTGAGAGGCTGAAGTTTTAAGGGCCGAGTCTGAATGTTTCATTTAAACGCTGCTGATGTAACTCGAGCAGAGCGTGTGAGCACCAAGCGGTCCAGGCTACTTAATGATATCTGAAAATGCCGCTCTAGGTCAGGGGAGAAGATCAGATCACAGATGATGTTAGAAGAATTATTTCTCAGTTATGGACAAGGGCCCACATTACTGGGAAACAGTTAATTTATTCGCAAGCAACCTTCCAGTTCATCTGACAGATTTAATCGTGGTGGTTCTGCCCTACAGTGATCGTACACAGCTGCAGAGTTGACGATTACATAACAAGGGCCAAGCGTCGGAAGATTCACCTCCTCCCGGGAAGGCTTCCGGCAGAGGGTGGACAAGAAAACTAGATTCCTGTTCTGGGAGGGGGCAGGGACGAGAAGAGCCTCACGCCCATAACCACAGCAGAGCTGTAAGGTTGTCAAATATGAAATACCTTAAAAGGATGCTAAAGGCTGATGTGAGAGCTTGCTACATGGTTGACACCACGCTAAAGGCTTTCCAATGTGATTTCACTTCATCCTCACCAACTTCTGGAAGTCTGTACCTTCTTATTGTCATTTTACAGAGAAGGACGCTGAGGCTGTGAGTGGTCCCGAGGCTTGCCCAAATCTGTGTGTCCTGAGTTGGAGGCAAAGCCCCCGGGGGAGCCCCCAGCCGTGGCCGTGATGATGCTGCCCTCGGCTAATGGACACCAGCCAGACAGCGGTTGGAAGCGTGGCTCCAGGAAGACAAGTCTGTGGGTTCCTGGCCTTTCTTTTCCCCAGGAGGGCTTAAGCAGAAGGCGTTCACCAGGCTGACGCACTTGTCCACTACCGTCATCTTGCTTTATTACGGCCAGTGTCATGCTAGTCAAACTTTACTCCAGCCCTTCCTTAAACTATGATATTACCTGCAGTTCACTGACTTCCTGGTCCCTGGTTCTCAACCCACTGGGATTGGATTTCCAGAACTCCCCAACCATGGGAAACCCTGTTCGTATAAAGGAATACTACTCGGCAATAAAGAATAAACTACTGATACTCTCAACAACTCTCAAATGCATTACGCTGAGAGGAGAAGCCAGCGTAAGAAGACCACACACCGTCCAGTTCCATGCCTACAACATTCTAAGAAAGGCAAGACTACGGCATCGGAAACTAGGGACTGAGTGGGAGGGTAGCGGCCGATACAAAGCGGGCTGGGGGGATATGGGGAGTCATGGCGCTGCTCTGTATCTGAGTGTGGTGATGCATTTGTTAGGACTCACAGAACTGTACACTAAAAAGCATTAATTCTGTGCATGTGAATTATACCTGGTAAAACAGGACAGCGGCATACCTTACTAATAAATACCTTCTAAGGAAAAAGGGAAACCAATTAGCTGAGGCTAATGAGGAGGTAAAGCTTCCAGTTAATAGCTAGTGTTATGAAAAAGCAATTCTCAAATTGACGAGTGACCCACAAAAGATTATCAAAACAACGTGCAGGGACTTCCCTGGTGGCGCAGTGGTTAAGAATCCGCCTGCCAGTGCAGGGGACACGGGTTCGAGCCCTGGCTCGGGAAGATCCCATATGCCGCGGAGCAACTAAGCCCGTGCACCACAACTACTGAGCCTGTGCTCTAGAGCCCGCGAGCCACGACTGCTGAGCCTGCGAGCCACAACTACTGAGCCCGTGTGCCACAACTACTGAAGCCCACGTGCCACAACTACTGAAGCCCGCATGCCTAGAGCCCGTGCTCTGCAACAAGAGAAGCCACCGCAATGAGAAGCCCGCGCACCGCAACGAAGACCCAACGCAGCCAAAAATAAATTAATTAAAAAACCCATGAAACCCAAAAGCCCAATAGATTCCTAGAGGCTGGCCTCTACTGAAGACCTGCTCAATCGATTACCTGTTTATTGAGTGCTGTGTCATCAGTCCTGCCTGGGCCACTGAGCTGGTGAATAGACAAGCACCCGGTACTAGCCTGTGCAGCGCCATCTCTGAAAGCAGGAGAGCCTTTAGCCAGGGGAGCAAGTTGGAATCTGTGAGCGTTAGCGCAGATGTGAGGAGCCGGACCCCTTGCTGGGTCTGAGTCGTTTATTTCTGCCACAGCGCCAGGTGGGGGGGAAGAGCGGGCACCTGGAACAACGCACCCGGCAGAGCTCTCCAAGTTCACGCGGGCCCCATGAGTCCTTCGCATCGATTTTGTTTCTGGACTTGCACTTCTTTTTTTTTTAATTCCAGGGAGGCTTAAACAGTTTATGGAGTTAGAGACTCCATATTATAACATCCATGCATAAATACTTTTTTTCAGAATACGGGATCTTTATAACAATCCTCTTAGGTAAAGCAGCTGCGAAAACATCATTCAGAAAGCATATATTGTCACCTGTGAAAAGCAGTAAGAGTCTCTTTTTATAAAGTTCAAAGTGCTGGGTATCTGGTAGGGGCATCCCTCCAGACCTAAGCCTTCTCCGGCTTTGTGACGGTTCCTCCCCGTCACCCCTCCCCCTTGCCTTTTGCTAACAAACTCCCCGCTCTATGGACCAGCAGCAACCCACTAGGCTTTGAGAGCCCGGTCCTAAGCCCATGTCTAACTAGTTCTGCAGCCGCTTTCCCGCTGAAACGTAAAACCCCAGCAAAGTGCACGTTTTCCCTGTTGTTTACCCTGCCGATGACTCCTGACACCCCTCACAGAGCTGGAATAAACGCAGCGGGTGGGATGGTAAAGGCAGGTGCGGGCTCTCCTTGGTACACAGGCCTAACCCTCCCTTCTAGCCCCTGGTCAACCTTCAGGTCTTAACTCATTTCATCCTGGAAACCCGAGGCCCCTACCTTCCCCGGCTGTGAGGGAAGAGCTACCCTTCTGATCGATCTCACCTCAAGCATCTTCCTGGAAGCCAGCGCCCAGCATGGTACTGAGTGGTGGGAGTTCTCACCTGTGTCCCCTCCAAGAGCCAGAGCTCCGTCTTGTTCATCTTGGATCCCACGACCCGAAATTGCGACGGTTTAAATCTCTATTTCAGTGATAATACTTCCGGACCTCTAGGCTAACACGCATCCCATCTCCCAGCTTGTATCCCATACCAGTTTAACGACCCCAGGAAAACATTAAAATTTCTCATATATGTTGCCAAAAATAAGTAGACACTCTAAATGGTATAAAATCCCCATTTTTTTTCACATCGATATCTATGTGTCATGGTTATTCCCTGTATTAGGAACCACCAACTTCTCACCATCATAATGGCCATGATTCATGCCCCAGGTTAAAACTACAAAATTACATTAAAGGTCTCCGCTTACCATGTGCCCAATGTATTGAAAGACACATTTTCTGAAATTGCTTTGACTACGGAACTTGCCTATTCCGGAATGAAAAAGGGATCCCAGTCTCCAAAAGCAACAAAGCTCCCGTCTGGTTTTCAGGCCCCTCCTCTGGCCACTCCGGTACCCCTACCTCCTTGCCTTTGCTAATTTCATTCCTTTTCCTGGCCCGAACGCACACACACGAGGCACACTCCCCTCCAGCTGGCTGACGGGAGTCCCACCTGCGTGGCCAGCCTGCAAAGCCCCACCTGGTCCAGCCTCAGAGCAAGGTTTCACCTTCTGAGAAATACGGTCCATCTGGTCACGGCCACTAAACTCAGCATTTAACTGGTTGTAATACAAAGTAAAACTCCAGGCAACGTTTGTCTTTCAAGCCTTCAACGAGCTGCTGCGCAGTTTTTGTTTCCCTCAAGGTGAACAAAACAGCCGAGCGCTTGTGACGTTCTTTTTTTAACGTTTTAGCATTTTTAAAAAATGGTGGCGAAATACACATAGAGTTTACCATCTTAACCACTTCCAAGTGTGGAATTCAGTGGCATTAAGTACGTTCACACCGTTGCGCAACCATCACCACCGTCCACCCACAGAACTCTCTGTGACATTCTTGTCTGTCATCGTCTGCGGGAAGGCAGACAGAATACTGCCAGTTAGTTTCTAGTGATAAAAACCCAGCTTTAATTCACGGAACTGTACACCTAAAAATGGTGTATCTTACTGTATATTCATTATACTTCAATAACACTGATTAAAAACAAAATAAGAGAGATGTAGTGTGGACCATCAGGGTCTAGACCACCAGGGGCTCGAGGGAGAGATGGGATTTTATCAAAAGACACAGGAACCCTTGAGGAGTTTGAAGAGAGTAGTGGAATTCACTTGCTCACTCACTGCCGACATTCTGGGGCACCCATGCTCCAGACACTGGGCCAGGCACTGGAGCTGGTCAGATGTATGTTTCAGAAAGTTCATCCTGGCTTCATTATAGATGTTTGAACGGGCAAAGCTAGTGGTCTCTGCTATCATCCAGGTAAAAAGTACTAAATTAGGGCTTCCCTGTTGGCGCGGTGGTTGAGAGTCCACCTGCCGATGCAGGGGACACGGGTTCGTGCCCCGGTCCGGGAGGATCCCACATGCCGTGGAGCGGCTGGGCCCGTGAGCCATGGCCGCTGAGCCTGCGCGTCCAGAGCCTGTGCTCCACAACGGGAGAGGCCACAGTGGTGAGAGGCCCACGTACCAGAAAAAAAAAAAAAGTACTAAATTAAGGTAGTAGCAGAGAGGACGGAAAACAAAGACGGAATATATTTTTAGTTCTACCATTAATAGGGCCCCTAGGAAATCACTGATTCCACCATTTTGTTCCTAGTTTTTAATCACTTGAACCAATGGTTGCTTTGGCCTGAATAAATTTCAAATGGCACACCACACAAGCATTAAGAGCTGTCAGCAAGGAGGAACGTGTGGTACAGATAATAATACATGAATTGAGCACGGACTATGTTCAAGGCACTGCAGTGAAAATGGTCTAATTAGATCAACATCATTTTGGTGGAGTATTTATGGCCTGGTTAGAGGGAAAGGTGTAATTCCACAAGGCTTTTTGTGGGTGAAGCTGGAGATGACTTGAATGTTTATCAACACAGGAAGGGCTGAACAGGTTGTAGAACACCACAGTGTGAAGCACCAGGCAACAGATCTCTATGTAGTGATGGGAAATGATTCCGAAATGCACTGTAAGTAGAACAGGGGCTGCAGGACGTATCACGAAACAGGATGATGTGTGTGTAAAACACTGATTTGTCTGTATATATAAACATCTCTATAAACACAGAGAGAAAAATCAGAAAAGAATACACATAAGGGACTTAGGGGTGGAGGGACTTTCAGACTGAGACTTGTATTGCAGTGAGAGTATCACCAGGCATTCCCTCTCTAGAGAATTCCGGTTCTATAGGTTAGTACACCAAGTGCGTGGACAGTATTACATCATAGGCTCTGGTTTCTCCGTACAATCTTTATTGCTAATTCAAATCATATACTGAGCCTCATAATAATGGCTAAGACTATATACGTGTGTGTATGCACACGTGATACCTTTTTTAGCTAGCATATTATTTTAAGTTTGTACTCTTAAATGACTGCTAGTTAAGAATATCAAAGGGCTTCTGAGATGAGAATGTCCTGGCTATCACAAAGGGTTTCTCCTTGATGTACAAGAAAACCAGTTCAGAAAAATACATAATATACTTAATTTATTCTCACATAAGTAATTAACTACAAGACAACCCTTAGAACGCAACACTATTCATTGCAAATGAGAAAATCAACTTACAAAAATCTTTGACCTTTCAGCTCAGAACACACTAAAACAGCATACAAGCAGTACTTTCCCGTGTTGGAATTCCACCTGAAGCGCACACGCTGACGCCACAGAGGTTGCTCGGCAATGGCAGAGGCCGTCTGGGAGAACGCTCGAACTGTCTGCCCTCAGCTAAGGATTCTGCTTCTTGGTTTTAAAATTAAGATCAGGAAGCCTCCACCGAAGAGAGAAGAGAAGAAGCTTGGAGGTAATGGCTGTTGTAAAAAGCTAGCTATTTTCGGAGATTTCTGGTGACTTGGCAGTAAAGCTTAGGTTAATATCACAGACATACATGACCTGGGGAATCTGCACATGATACCAGCTGCGCATCAGAAAGGCAGCGCGACCACAAAAGTGCTAAGCAGGGAGAAGGCTCTGCTGGATAAGCAGCTGGAGTGAGACTATAAACAACTGGATCACAGGGCCAGACCCTCCACAATCCACGTGACATTGGCCATGTGGCTGACAGGGTCTTGGTTCTCCAGCCGGTGTCAGGCCTGAGCCTCTGAGGTGGGAGAGCGCAGTTCAGGATATTGGTCCACCAGAGACCTCCCAGCTCCATGCAATATTAAATGGTGAAAGCTCTCCCAGAGATCTCCATCTCAACACTAAAACGCAACTCCACTCAACGACCAGCAAGCTACAGTGCTGGACACCTTATGCCAAACTACTAGCAAGACAGGAACACAACACCGCCCATTAACAGAGAGGCTGCCTAATATCATATTAAGTTCACAGACACCTCAAAACACACCACCGGACGCAGTCCTGCCCACCAGAAAGACAAGATCCAGCCTCATCCACCAGAACACAGGCACCAGTCCCCTCCACCAGGAAGCCTACACAACCCACTGAACCAACCTTAACCACTGGGGGCAGACACCAAAAACAACGGGAACTACGAACCTGCAGCCTGCAAAAAGGAGACCCCAAACACAGTAAGTTAAACAAAATGAGAAGACAGAGAAACAAACAGCAGATGAAGGAGCAAGGTAAAAACCCACCAGACCAAACAAATGAAGAGGAAATACACAGTCTACCTGAAAAAGAATTCAGAGTAATGATAGTAAAGATGATCCAAAATCTTGGAAATAGAATGGAGAAAATACAAGAAACATTTAACAAAAACCTAGAAGAACTAAAGAGCAAACAAACTATGATAAACAACAGAACAAATGAAATTAAAAATTCTCTAGAAAGAATCAATAGGAGAATAACTGAGGCAGAAGAACAGATAAGTGACCTGGAAGATAAAATAGTGGAAATAACTACTGCAGAGCAGAATGAAGAAAAAAGAAGGAAAAGAATTGAGGACAGTCTCAGAGACCTCTGGGACAACATTAAATGCACCAACATTCGAATTATAGGGGTCCCAGAAGAAGAAGAGAAAAAGAAAGGGACTGTGAAAATATTTTAAGAGACTATAGTTGAAAACTTCCCAAATATGAGAAAGGAAATAGTTAATCAAGTCCAAGAAGCGCAGAGAGTCCCACACAGGATAAATCCAAGGAGAAACACGCCAAAACACATTAATCAAACTATCAAAAATTAAATACAAAGAAAAAATATTAAAAGCAGCAAGAGAAAAACAACAAATAACATACAAGGGAATCCCCATAAGGTTAACAGATGATCTTGCAGCAGAAACTCTGCAAGCCAGAAGTGAGTGGCAGGGCATGATGAAAGGGAAAAAACTGCAACCAAGATTACTCTACCCAGGAAGGATCTCATTCAGATTCCACGGAGAAATTAAATCTTTACAGACAAGCAAAGGTAACAGAATTCAGCACCACCAAACCAGCTTTACAACAAATGCTAATGGAACTTTTCTAGGCAGGAAACACAAGAGAAGGAAAAGACCTACAATAACAAACCTCAAAAAATTAAGAAAATGGTAAGAGGAACATACATATCGATAATAACCTTGAATGTAAATGTATTAAATGCTCTAACGAAAAGACACAGACTAGCTGAATGGATACAAAAACAAGGCCCGTATATATGCTGTGTACAAGAGACCCGCTTCAGACCTAGGGACACATACAGATTGAAAGTGAGGGGATGGAAAAAGATATTCCATGCAAATGGAAATCAAAAGAAAGCTGGAGTAGCAATTCTCATATCAGACAAAATAGACTTTAAAATAAAGACTATTACAAGAGACAAAGAAGGACACTACATAATAATCAGGGATCAATCCAAGAAGAAGATATAACAATTGTAAATATTTATGTACCCGACATAGGAGCACCTCAAAACAGAAGGCAAATGCTAACAGCCATAAAAGGGGAGATCGACAGTAACACAATCATAGTACGGGACTTCAACACCCCACTTTCACCAATGGACAGATCATTCAAACAGAAAATAAATAAGGAAACACAAGCTTTAAATGATACATTAAACAAGATGGACTTAATTGATATTTATAAGACACTCCATCCAAAAACAACAGAATACACCTTCTTCTCAAGTGCTCCTGGAACATTCTCCAGGATAGATCATATCTTTGTTCACAAATCAAGCCTTGGTAAATCTAAGAAAACTGAAATCATATCAAGTATCTTTTCCAACCACAATGCTATGAGACTAGACATCAATTACAGAAAAATATCTGTAAAAAATACAAACACATGGAGGCTGAACAATACACTACTTAATAACCAAGAGATCACTGAAGAAATCAAAGATGAAATCAAAAAATACCTAGAAACAAATGACAATGCAGACATGACGACCCAAAATCTATGGGATGCAGCAAAAGCAGTTCTAAGACGGAAGTTTATAGCAATAAAATCCTACCTTAAGAAACAGGAAACATCTCAAATAAACAACCTAACCTTGCACCTAAAGCAAATAGAGAAAGAAGAACAAAAAAACCCCAAAGCTAGCAGAAGGAAAGAAATCATAAAGATCAGATCAGAAATCAATGAAAAAGAAATGAAGGAAACAATAGCAAACATCAATAAAACTAAAAGTTGATTCTTTGAGAAGATAAACAAAATTGATAAACCATTATCCAGACTCATCAAGAAAGAAGGGAGAAGACTCGAATCAATAGATGTAGAAATGAAAAAGGAGACATAACAACTGACACTGAAGAAATACGAAGGATCATGAGAGATTACTACAAGCAACTCTATGCCAATAAAATGGACAACCTGGAAGAAATGGACACATACTTAGAAAAGCACAACTTTCCGAGACTGAACCAGGAGAAAGAGAAAATATAAACAGACCAATCACAAGCACTGAAACTGAAACTGTGATTAAAAATCGTCCAGCAAACAAAAGCCGAGGACCAGCTGGCTTCACTGGCAAATTCTATCAAACATTTAGAGAAGAGCTAACACCTATCCTTCTCAAACTCTTCCAAAATAGAGCAGAGGGAGGAACACTCCCAAACTCATTCTACGAGGCCACCATCGCCCTGATACCAAAACCAGACAAAGATGTCACAAAGAAAGAAAACTATAGGCCAGTATCACTGATGAACATAGATGCAAAAATCCTCAACAAAATACTAGCAAACAGAATCCAACAGCACATTAAAAGGATCATACACCATGATCAAGTGGGGTTTATCCCAGGAATGCAAGGATTCTTCAATATAAGCAAATCAATCAATGTGATAACCATATTAACAAATTGAAGGATAAAAACCGTATGATCATCTCAATAGATGCAGAAAAAGTTTTCAACAAAATTCAACACCATTTATGATAAAAACCCTCCAGAAAGTAGGCATAGAGGGAACTTACCTCAACATAATAAAAGCCATATATGACAAACCCACAGCCAACATCATTCTCAATGTTGAAAAACCGAAACAATGTCCACTAAGATCAGGAAAAAGACAAGGTTGCCCACTCTCACCACTATTATTCAACATAGTTTTGGAAGTTTTAGCCACAGCAATCAGAGAAGAAAAAGAAATAAAAGGAATCCAAATCGGAAAAGAAGAAGTAAAGCTGTCACTGTTTGCAGAGGACATGATACTATACATAGAGAATCCTAAAGACTCTACCAGAAAACTACTAGAGCTAATCAACGAATTTGGTGAAGTAGTAGGACACAAAATTAATGCACAGAAATCTCTTGCATTCCTATACATTAATGATGAAAAATCTGAAAGAGAAATTAAGGAAACACTCCCATTTATCACTGCAACAAAAAGAATAAAATACCTAGGAACAAACCTACCTAAGGAGACAAAAGACCTGTATGCAGAAAACTATAAGACACTGATGAAAGAAATTAAAGATGATACCAACAGATGGAGAGATATACCATGTTCTTGGATTGGAAGAATCAACGTTGTGAAAATGACTCTACTACCCAAAGCAATCTACAGATTCAATGCAATCCCTATCAAACTACCACTGGCATTTTTCACAGAACTACAACAAAAAATTTCACAATTTGTATGGAAACACAAAAGACCCCGAATAGCCAAAGCAATCTTGAGAACGAAAAACGGAGCTGAAGGAATCAGGATCCTATACTACAAAGCTACAGTAATCAAGAGACTATGGTAGTGGCACAGAAACAGAAATCTAGATCAATGGAACGGGATAGAAAGCCCAGAGATAAGCCCACGCACATATGGTCACCTTATTTTTGATAAAGGAGGCAGGAATGTACAATGGAGAAAAGACAGCCTCTTCAATAAGTGGTGCGGGGAAAACTGGACAGCTACATGTACAAGAATGAAATCAGAACACTCCCTAACCATATACCAAAAAAACCTCAAAATGGATTGAAGACCTAAATGTAAGGCCAGACACTGTAAAACTCTTAGAGGAAAACATAGGCAGAACACTCTATGACATAAATCACAGCAAGATCCTTTCTGACCCACCTCCTAGAGAAATGGAAATAAAAACAAAAATAAATAAATGGGATCTAATGAAACTGAAAAGCTTTCGCATAGCAAAGGAAACCATAAACAAGATGAAAAGACAACCCTCAGAATGGGAGAAAATATTTGCAAATGAAGCAACTGACAAAGGATTAATCTCCAAAATTTACAAGCAGCTCATGCAGCTCAATATCAAAAAACAAACAACCCAATCCAAAAATGTGGAGAAGATTTAAATAGACATTTCTCTAAAGAAGATATACAGATTGCCAGCAAACACATGAAAGAATGCTCAACATCATTAATCATTAGAGAAACACAAATCAAAACTACAATGAGATGTCATCTCACACCAGTCAGAATGGCCATCATCAAAAAATCTACAATCAATCAATGCTGGAGAGGATGTGGAGAAAAGGGAACCCTCTTGCACTGTTGGTGGGAATGTAAATTGATACAGCCACTATGGAGAACAGTATGGAGGTTCCTTAAAAAACTAAAAATAAAACTACCATACGACCCAGCAATCCCACTACTGGGCATATACCCTGAAAAAACCATAATTCAAAATGAGTCATGTACCACAATGTTCATTGCAGCTCTATTTACAATAGCCAGGACATGGAAGCAACCTAAGTGTCCACTGACAGATGAATGGATAAAGAAGATGTGGCACATATATACAATGGAATATTACTCAGCCATAAAAAAAATGAAATGGTGTTATTTGTAGTGAGGTGGATGGACCTAGAGTCTTTCATACATCGTGAAGTAAGTTTGAAAGAGAAAAACAAATACCATATGCTAACGCATATATATGGAATCTAAAAAAAAAAAAAAGGTTATGAAGAACCTAGGGGCAGGACAGGAATAAAGACACTGATGTAGAGAATGGACTTGAGGACACGGGAAGGGGGAAGGGTAAGTTGGGACGAAGTGAGAGAGTGGCATGGACATATATACACTACCAAACCTAAAATAGATAGCTAGTGGGAAGCAGTCACATAGCACAGGGAGATCAGCTCTGTGCTTTGTGACCCCCTAGAGGGGTCAGATAGGGAGGGTGGGAGGGAGACACAAGAGGAAGGAGATATGGGGATATATGTGTATGTATAGCTGATTCACTTTGTTATAAAGCAGAAACTAACACACCATTGTAAAGCAATTATACTCCAAAAAAGATGTTAAAAAAATAAAACAAAATTGAAACACCCCCCCAAAAATATAAACTAACAAATAAATAATAAATAAAATTAAAATTGCCCAGAAATACTAAGGAGAAAATTGGGCATGGATCAGTGGAGACATTCATTCATTCATTCATTCATTCATTTTTCACCCTGTAAAGAATGTTTAAAAGGCTGTTTAGAAAAGACCATTTAATCCCTGTTGCTTGGCCACAATTGAAATATTAATGTAAGGAACTCGCCCAGCACTTTCAGAATTGAAAGTGTTCCAAACAGCATTTTTCAGACAGACTGAAATTGTACTCATCACAGCCTCAGCCCCCTTGATTTTTTTTTTTAAAAAGGAAAAAGGCAAGATAGTAGGTGTAAATGACTAAGAAGGGCCCCCAAGGAAGCTCTGGAAAATTCAAGGGTTGGGGCTTCATGGAGAATGTCTTGATAAGAAGTCTAGACTATCTGTAATGTGCTGATTGTGAGGAAAACCAGATTATTGAGAAATCTTCTGAAGCCAGCACCTCCAGGAGACGAAAATGCCCGTGAAAGTTGGGCTGTTATGTGGGACGGGGACTCCAATGCTCGTCACTTCAGTCCACAGCACTAATTATCTACGACCCCAAGTGACATTCAGGAGTGACTCCTATCACAGACGCAAAAAATGCCATGGGGGGTGGCGGCAAACATCTTTAAGCGCCTAAAGCGAATTGTCAAAATGTGGACAGGAATAAGACAGACACTACAAAGTCCATTACGTGTAACATCGCAAAGTTCTTACTCGGAGTGGGTTGAGGTGAACACGGCAGCACGAGACGAGCAGACAAGGCAAGCGGGCTGCCCTTTGTGCAGATTAGAAAAATGCATCTCTTTTTCTAGGTGTTCCTGTGTTTCAGCCCTACTGACCACTTTGGCTGGGCAGGCTTGTGCAGTGCACAACCTGTGCAACTTGGGAAAATTACTCGGTAGGAGTTTAGTTAAAGAGTGAGTGACGTGAACCTCTAAGTCTGACCTGCATATTCAACTGGAAGAAACAGACAATTTGGTAAAGAAATGGTTAATCACAGTTCCATGAGCAAACCACTTGTTCAATGATCTGAGTTGAGGATTTTAAGGGACCACATCAGAAAAAGTGGATATATGCCTTGCTTATTATTTCTGCCAAGAGTTGAGAAATCAGACACAAAATAACCCACAATGGAAGGAGATATTAGCACCACACACAATGACCATGGCTCTTCTACTGTCCCATAGAGTGACTGCCTGCTTCCTCTTTAGGAAACACGTCTGGAAATCTCTTAGTCATGACGGCCACGCCTTTATAGCAAAGCTATTCTTCAAAAGGAGGAACGAGGTGGCTGGTGGTGCCCCTGGGACCAAACATGAAATGCCTTTTCCACTTGTCCCTCGGCCCCATCCGCCCTGCTAGTCCCAGACAGCACGTTTATTTCACTTACAACGGAATCAGCATCTTGAAAAACAGGCTGACAACCCAGT
The DNA here is from genome assembly GCF_963455315.2 of Globicephala melas. Taxonomy (NCBI): domain Eukaryota; kingdom Metazoa; phylum Chordata; class Mammalia; order Artiodactyla; family Delphinidae; genus Globicephala; species Globicephala melas. Next base: position 3,644,688 of record NC_083331.1, on the reverse strand, counting down.
GAGTTCACTGAGAGAGTTTTAATTACGTTCCTGGCTTCCTCCCACTCAATCCCACATCCTCCCTGCTGCAGTGGCAGCATCTAAACATCCCCGAAGCAATGAACAAAAGCTCAGGAAACCTGCAGATTCCATGAGACAGCCAGCCAGAAGCCCTTTCATTCAAGATAGAAACAGATGGGTTGCCTAGGAATGTCTCCGTGCCCACCGGCTGCTGCCCAGGCTCTGGCCACCTCGGGGAGGAGGGTGTGAGTGACAGCAGGAGGGACACGCAGAAGAGGGCCTCCCCCTGTCCGTCTGTCCGCTGGGCAGAGGGAGGAGGGCGTGCAGTGTGGAGAAGGCATCCCGGGACTCCTGGCTTTTGATCCAGAGAACCTGGACCTGGAAGGTGTCCCCGGTTTCAAAGAGGCTGTGTGTGTCACAGGTCTCGATACATCAGGGGAGTATCTTTTTACTTATCCCTGAACAAAATCCTTCCTTGAAATGACCTAATTACCTAAAGGCTGTCCTCTTCAAGGAAGAAGCAGCCTTACTCACCTCGATGATGTAGAGGACCACGTTCTTGTAGAAACAGTACAGGATACACTTGGTCACCCGGTTGTAACTCCAGGCGCCGTGAACCAGCAGGAGCTTCTCCAAGTAGGAAAACTGAAAAAGGAAAGAAAAAGGGTCCAGGAGAGCCCATCACTTGGGAAGGAGAATCACAGAACGTCCTCTGGAGGAGGAGACTGACAGGGAGTGGAGGAAACCGGATTCTGCAGGTAACCCAAGAACATCATTCCCTCTAAAGGCAGAGCTTTCAGGCCAGGTGAGAATGACTAAAACCTCCTCTTAAATCTACGGAATTTTTCTTTTCCCCAAACGCACAGCTGGACTTCGAACGGCTATTCTTGTGAAAATCTATTTATGCAACTTCTTTTTCAGGATCTTAATTATTAAAAGAAGGTAGCCCATCAGCACTGGAAGAAAAGAGCAGTGGGAATCAGATGCTTCTGTTGAATCACAGGTTTTATGATGACAACAGGAACAAGGGACAGGGACACTCGTGCACCAGTATCCTTGGAAACAGAAGGGATGCACATACACGCGCTACCTGTCTCCGCTGTCAGCCTGCAGGTTAAAGACAGTGAGACTCACAGACGCAGACACACACTCTGCCCTCCACTTCTATACCCACGTCCTTCCCCTTTTTGTGGCCTCCGACAAGTACACGGCCCCTCTTGCTGGAGTGCGACGCAGTCATCCATCCGAACAAAACACCAACAGGCAGCGGCTACTAAGTTCAGAGTGACGTAACAGCTTAGCTCTCACAGTCTGAAATATTCAGCAATATTCCAATAAAATACTTGAATCCTCCTTGTGGCAGGGGGTCACCACTCCAATCATATCTCCTCAGCCTCCCCTTCCCTTAGCCTGGCTTTGCTCTTTCTGTCCTCTTTCCCAAAGGTCCCCAAAAGTGTGAACAAGGGGCCGGAGGGAGGGAAATGGGTTGTTTCTCTGGGCTGTAGCCTGGGCGTACTCTGGCGTGTACGCACCGTCTGTGGGTGCAGCCCTGCTTAAATTCACAGTATATTCAGTTGGCCTCGCCTGGTGCTGGATCCCTCCTTGGTTGCCTTGAACTAAAACCTTAACTCCTGTTCTGAGTCGTAGGGAAGTCCACAAACTCAAACTCTGTTTACTTTCCCAGGAGAGATAACCAGGTTGGAGTGAGAACATCCACGGATACTAGAAACCCTGGTGCTATTGTAAATTTCGTATTCGTTCCAGATAGCTTTTGAGATTATATTGAACTATCTGTAAAAAAGAAAGGCTTCCTGAAAATATAGTATCTTTTTAAAAATACTCTTTCAAGAGGAAGGCATGCAACAGTTTGCTTTAGCGCTAAGAAGAGGGGCTCAGTCCCACGTGAATCGCATCTCGGCGCGTTTCTGCAGATCGGGGAAGGCAGATGTCTCATCTACGTGCTGCTCGAAAAGCTGAATGAGACCCCAAAATGGGAGGAGTAGGTACATATGGAAAAATAAAACCCTCCATAAAGGCTCATCAAGGATTCCAGAGGGGAACGGGGAATCATAAAATAACTAGCGAAACAAATAAAAAGGAAGTTTGCATTTGACCTGGACCCCCTGGAGTTCAGCCTTCAATGGGTACAGAGAACATCTGCTGGAATCATCCCGAAGGTGCTGGCTTGGCGCTACAGTGACTTCTTTTCAGGAAAAAAAAAACACAAAAAACAGATCCTAAATCGAAATGCTATTTTCATGAGGTCTCTCAAAAAACATTAAGAAGGCAGGGGGCACGAATGACTCTCTCCCGAGGAGAGCAGGCAGCCGAGGGCTGGAGACCCAACACTACACGGGCGGCCCACTCACAGCAAAGCAGCAAGACGGGGGCCGGCCGTCCGTCCCAGGGCCGCTCCTGCGGACAGAAGCAGGGGCCGGTGGGGAAGAAATAGAAGCAGAGCTTTGCCGACTTCCTCATTTTCCCAAGGACAAGTCTTTGAGCTAACTTCTTCCCTTCTGGAACGACTCTCCAGGGCACGTTCTCGAAAACCCAATCAAAAATGTATTCGTCCACATGAAAATAAACAGACCCAGGGCAAGGCGTTAACTTCAACCGAAGACACTGATTGTTTTATTAACTTCAGCTAAAGGAATTCAGCAAACTGCGGCATTTCCTACCTAGTAATTAAGGCGGAGGAAGCAAACTGTCGGGTGGAGAGGGTGTAGGGCAAGGAGAACGCAGCCCCCGAATAACGGGATCTCTGCCTAAGCGTGAACGGGACGGCGGGCAGGAGGGATGGCGGCCATATGGGGCCCCCCGTCAGCTCCACCCGTCAGCTCCCCTCCTCTGGCTTGCGCTGGATGGGCAAGAAAACCCCTAACTAGAGTTACAAAGTCCTGCTCCCCTCTCCGCCCTCCCTTGATTTTGATTTGCCTTTAATTTTGACTGGCCTTTAATAATCTGAAAAGACCAATTGCTCCAGATCCCACATCCTATTAGTACAGTTTCAATAAAGCAAGTCATGGAATCTCCCTTCCCTAGACATTTGAAAGGAAAAGACAGACAAATATTTGCCTGGAGCTCCTAGGAAATCTCTAAAGATCCTGCCAGCCAGATGATGCTATAACTCAAGTATTTAATAATGCTGGGGTGCATAAAGTCTACAGTTGCTGACAGACTGCGGGAAGCATGAGTCCCACAGGCCTTGGAGCAGTTGACGCGGCAAAGTAACTGGGCAGGTGTGCGGGGCTGGTCCCCCAAGGTCACGTGCAGGTCCGCTGTTCTCTGACCCTGGGGCCTCAGACCCACGGCAGGTCACCTATGGTGAAGGAGCCCCAGTTTCCCCACCCGTAAAATCGGAATTCATTCTTCCTACCGACTTCAGCAATCATCTTGAGGATTTATTTGAAATCAACAAAGGAACAAGGCTGGGGCCTCCCTGGTGGCGCAGTGGCAGAGAGTCCGCCTGCCGATGCAGGGGACGCGGGTTCGTGCCCCGGTCCGGGAGGATCCCACGTGCCGCGGAGCGGCTGGGCCCGTGAGCCGTGGCCGCTGAGCCTGCGCGTCCGGAGCCTGTGGTCCGCAACGGGAGAGGCCACAACAGCGAGAGGCCCGCGTACCGCAAGAAAAAAAAAAAAAAAAACCCCAAAGGAACAAGGCTGATTTCATGCACTTTTCGGAGCCATGAGGATCCTGCAGTTCTTCCCAGTGTTTGCACAACCACCAGCTGGGAGGGAGTTGGAGATGGGATCTAAGGCACAGCCCCGCTCCGGGAGGTGGAGCTCCCAAAGCCGCAGAGGACCAGCTTGACGCAAGCTCCTCCGTGTTTAAGATGCAGCCCCACAGCTCAGCTTGAAGGAGGAAAAAGCCATCATTACTGTGTCCACGTGGTTAGGTTAACACATTCTTCAAAAGACTGAACAGTGGAGAAATACGAGGGAACTATAGCCAACGAGCAGGCATTTAATCCCAGCACACTGTGACCCAGAGACAGGAGGAAACAGTCTGTGATCTCCACGATGTCTAGATTTTCCTGACGGTCGAGCAGCATCAACGGTCTAGATATGCACCCCAGGGGTCAGGAGGTTGGGTATATTTCCTTCACTTCTGGGTTGTGATTGTGGAGTGGACATTTCTTTCAGCCTCAGGCTGCCGGGACAGGAACTACTAAGGAGGTCAGGAGCCTCTGCTGAAACGTACGGTCCAGAGAGGAACGGGCTGGATGTGGCCGAACTGCCGGAGGCTATGGGCTGCTGACCGCAGGGGAACTGCCGCCCAAACCCAGGGCTCACGCTCCCGGCACTCCACCTGGCAGCAGTGGTCCTGGAGAGCCCTGGACACAGCCCCGGAGGGCAGCGGCAGTGAATCCCTGATTCCCCCTGACCTTAAATAGCTGCTGAGAGAGGGTTCCAGCACCTTCTGGAAGAGGGGAGATCAGGATAGGAATTGCAGAGAACGGATGCTACGAGCACAGCCATCCTTGGGCACGGGATGGCATTAGAAAAGGACATGCAGCAGCTGCAGAGTTGAGGGGAAGAGATTATTATTTATAAAATCAGTGAGACCCATCTGTCAGGAATGACATCTCACCTGGACGACAGAAGGCCCAGCCTGCCCCACAGCTGGAAAGGAAACCCAAACCGCAGGACAGGGCCTCGTAACTGCACAAGATCGAGGCAACAGAGAAACCCAAATACACTGGTGGTTTCTCCTCCACGCGGCTTCCAAAGGGGGGGCAGAGGTCTAGGGCTGCACTGAAGGTCAAGCGCCAGCCAGGCCTTCGTGCCCAGCGGACCCTGTCGACAAGGTGGGACGGCGGGTCGACCACACCACTGACCTGTGCGATGGCGTAATCCGAGTTGTTGGTGGCCTGCATGCCCTCGTTGCCACTGATGCCCACACCCACGTGGGCCGTCTGGATCATCCCGACGTCATTGGCACCGTCCCCGATGGCCAGGGTGATGGCCTTCACCCGCTTCTTCACCACATCCACTATCTCCGACTTCTGCAGAGGGGACACTCTGGAGGAGAAGAGAGAGGAGTTACGACACTATGCGTCTTTCCAGAGGAAACAGCTGTAATCTACATTTCACTGCATTAAAAGGGCAGTTACTGGACAATTTCCAAATTCAATACAGACGTTTTAGGCTCATGTGCAAAGAAGCTTTCAGAAAACAGTAGCTTGTGGCTTTCAAGTATTTGCCAACTTCACAGATGAATACACAACTCAGACTAACTTAAAGCACAGCCCGTTGGTAATCGCGCCGCTCAGCGGGAGCCGTACGTGCAAACTCCTCCTGGGCACGTGTGCCCTCCCGAAGGACCAAGGCAGCTAAGCTGGTTACAGAGGTCTTAGGATGTGTCTTCCCGATAAATCAGAAAACTAGCACAGACCCCAGTTTGGCTTTGCCATCCGTCATACATAACCCGGGCTGGCAAGGGAATTTTCTATAAAACCTGCTTTCAGAGAAGGGAACGAAAATTGGCAGGGCTTGAGAAGTGCAGAAAGAGGACTGGTGTGAGAGGAAAGAAGACAGACTCCTCCATCCCTAGCCCAGAGATAGAGGCAGCGTTTGAAGGGCAGTCCCCAGGGCAGCGGGTCTATAAAAACTGAACTGCGCACAAGCATGGCCCCAAAGGAGAAGGTGAAGTAGCCAGTACCTAAGAGGGTTGTTTGCACAGCGAATCAACAAAGGTGGGCTATTTTCCATAAGCCCCCCCCGGGAGGAAGAGCCAATATAAATCTACAGGGTCCAAAGCACAGCAGCGTTAATTATGAGAAAGTGTTTGTTCAGACTATAAGACCCGATAATAAAACAACATGATAAAACCACTAGTACATCAGGACTGACCTATTCTACATTTTAAATTGGTAAGCTGATACTTGATCTGTGAAATTTACAGGTAAATCCCTAAATCACTCTGTCTCTCTCTCTCACACACACACACACACACAGAGCAAAAGACCATTCTGAGCTTCCCGGAGACAGACCTCCGCACCTACGTGTGGACTGCGCTTACAAGCTAGAAGGGACCCTCAAAGACTCTCTCAGTAGCATCTTTCATGTGGCCTCCAACCTACAGGAATACCTGTTTCCAACAGAAAACTTCAATTTCACCAACCCTGGAAGGAAATGTGTTTGGTGAGACAGCAAGCTGAACTCGCAGACAGGTATTCTGGAAGCCTTTGCTCGTTACAAAGAAATGAGGACGAACAAGTTGGGAAAACAGAATCTAAGTGTCGAAAGGGCTGTAGGAGCCATGTCATGTGACCTACTCTCTCTTGTATCATTTTCACAGGTATTTTCAATGATGGGTTGGAATTTACTGCCTCCTTGGGGAAGCTGCAACCACTGAAAATTATTATTGCTTTTTTGTTGTTGATAAGCATAGTTAAAAGTCCTAATCGTGTCCTTCGGGTTAGAGCAGAACAAATGTAACTCTTCTTCCAGATACTAACAAGGCTGAAGTATGACGACACCCATCACCTCTTTCCTCCTAAAGCCCGGTTTCTGTTGGTTCAGTCGGGTCCTCCATCCGTCATTTAACAGGCAAGCTACAGACCTTAAAAAGAGCTTCCATGGAGGGTCTTCTAGACAGCTGAGAGCAGAACAGAACAGACCACCATCTCTCTGGTAGCAGATGACAGACCTACTTTAATGTAGCCTGAAAGGAAATTACTGGAAGCTTTCATTGTTTATCCCTGAGCTTCCAGTCGACTATGTGAAAGCAATTAAACAATGTTAACATACAGGCGTGTAAGCTCTGTCTGTTCCCTCCAAGTGCACGCAACTGCTACCTGGATCCAAGTAAATTTCTCATTGGCAGACGCAGCCGGTAATTCTCATTTGCTACACAAATGTGATTTCTCGTCCCGTTGTTGAACTCGATAGAAGCAGAGATCAAATGTGGTACAGAGAAAACAGCAGAGGATTCAAATTTAAATGGCTGAGCATGACCTTCTCCTGGGCCCCCTACTAATGATTTAAACAGGGAAATAATTCTACAAGTTCTTGTCTTTCATCAGTGAAATGGGGAAAATGATAACCGCCCACCTCATGAGATGGTTGTGATGTATGTATGTGAAGCCATATGTTACCTAGCAGGTGTGAAACAAATGTCTCCTACCTCACCCAAAAATCTCAATTATCGGAAAAAATAAACGGACACACCTGAGAAGTGCACGCCATCTGACCCACGATTCCCAGACCATGTGTGTGCGCCCCTGGGGTACCGAAGGGGTAATTACCAATGTCCAAGGGAAGCACAGCATCTGTGGGGCGGTACAAAACACCAGCTGGAAAGAGCTCACAGTTTCAGCATTAGCTCACTCTACATCCCTCTTTATGATCTAGCTTTGCGAAGCTGAGTGTTCATGGCCGCTGGGATACAAAGCAAATGCCCCAGGAAAGGTCACTGTGGAACAGGAAGTGAGGAGGGCAGCACCCACGCTTAGGTCAAGGTTTGAGAAGCTGAACAGTGCCCTACAGGTGCCCCCCACCTTACCATCGGAAATGGTTATGGTCGCTTAAGGATGAAAGGAATTAAGTATCATCTCTTTGCATTGAGGTGCATTCTTGTTTCAAACGTCTGCTCAGTGGTTAGGACAGAATCCTTCTTCAACTGTTCGACTTTACCTACCCAAGAGTTAGAAACTGTTCCATTTTCGTCTGGCCTAGGGGCTTTACAAAGCAACGAGGAAGACACTAGGGACTCCTCCGGGGATCTCTGCGTTCATCGTGCCTCTCCGTGATGACATCAGTCACTCTTCAAGGACAACTATTCACTCCTTGAAGCCTTGGGTTGACCAAAAAGTTCATTCAGTTTTAAGTAAAAATAAAAGACAGTTTTCACTTTCACCAACTTTACTGAACAACGTATTCATTAACCGAATGAACTTTTTGGTCAACCCACTAGAACTGCACCTAACAGCGCCATCCTTTCATCCTGATCTCTGCTTCCACAGAGACATCACAAGGGAGCGTGAACAGACTCTTCAACAGCACTGGACTGGACTGAGGCTGCAGCTCCTTGAGATTCTATGTGCCACCCAGGTGACCAAGCAAGGTGACCAGGTGTGGTCTGGAGAGAAGGGAGCCCAGGGGCAGACGCCCAGCCATGCGAATATGGTGTTTTGGGAGGTTGAAGGGCCGAGGTGGTGGACCAGGGAAGGTGCTGAGAAAATCCGGGTTGCAGCTGTCGCTTTTCTTTTTGCGGTTTTAGCAGTAAGCCAGCCAACGTTGAGACAGTAGCAAGTCCAACAGGCTCACTGCGCTTGCCTCTCTGAGATCCGTATCTCAGGTAGGTCCAGGGAAGTCCTGATGGCTTAAAGTAAAATCTATGCAAGTCCCAAAGCTGCCTTTTCCCAAAAAGCAAAAAGCAAAGAGAAACCCTGACTGGGGTAAATAAACCAAGTCATATCCCAGTGTTTTGGAAGCATGAGATTCTCATCCACAATTCATTACGCCCTCAGCTGTAACGTCTCGAGAAAACATAATTCTAACACACAAGAGGGGTTCAAAACAGATGTCAAACAGCTAATGTTTACAGAACTGAATAGGCTTCACTACGCTGAAGCCATCAGTAGTATTTTAGTAGACCAAGTTACCAGGAAGCAGTAACAGCTCTTTTTAAATCTTCATTTGTGACCTGGAATCACAAGTCACACTGAAGTTAAGTAGTCCCAGCACAGAATACATTCAACCCGTCTAATAAGAATTCCAGACCATATCTGAGCCAAGCTAGGCGCTGGGTCACTTGTATAACCTATTTGGGTGCATTATGAATAAAGATATCAACTCAAAGATCTTCAATCACCTGGAGAGGTATTCTACCCACTTTTTTAAGCTAACACAGCAGATTTTAACATACAAAACAAATTTTCCTTTTGATTTAAAAATATTCAGTATCCTGGAGTCCCTCATTTTATGATACATGTTCCTGAAATTTTAAAACTCACTTTTAAAAGTTATTTCAAATATAACCGTTAAGTAAAACCTTTGGTAACTACTTTTATAAGATTAGTGTCCGTGCACTAATTTATTTGATCTACAAAAGCCCTGGTCTCAGAGTGAGTTTTTCAATTCGGATTTGCAATATCACCAGAGTTTCTAAATTTTGATATTTGCAAAATCAAGCTTAACCAAATCCCTTCCCTTCTCAGAGCTCAGTTGCCCCATTTGTCAAAAAGGGGCTGGATCTCCATGACTGATTTGTAAACTGAGCTCAGATGAACCAGGGGTGTTACAAGGCTCTCCACCCAGGGGCACCCAAGGGAACTTCGACCAGGACCACAACACTTACCAGTCAACCAGACGCACTACACACGTCCACTAACTCGACTTCCAAACTTCTTTATTCCACGTGGACAGTCCTCATGACTGAAATGGACGTCTGAAGACCACTGCCCGAGATCACTGAGTCTCAGTATTTAAGGGACCATCAGAACCACCTAGAAAGCTTGTAAAAGTACACATTCAGATTTGGGAAGTCTGGGGTGGGACCCAGGAATGTGCACTTTGACAAGTTCCTGGTGACCCAGATGCTGCTGTCCGTAGACCACACTGAAGCAGCCCGCGCCGTTTCGGACAGGATAGCAAGTTCTCTCTCGCTCAGCGTTTTAATTAGCTAAGTTTATATTTCCATAGCACAAGAGTCATGTAAAATTTTCAGAGAATAACAAAATTAATTAGCAGAAACAGTGAATTTCATCCTCTTTTATTTCAAGCTTGACATATGTAGGTAGTTCTTTGCTTTTAAACCCCATCTAAGTACAAATTTGGGTTGGAATTTCCTTTAAAATCGCTTCCTGTCCGAGTGCCTCACATATGTGGGTGAGAGGGAAAAATACTAACCAAAATAAGGTATACAAGACTTCCTAGGTTTTTTTTTTTTAATGATGCAGAAGCCAACATATATGATTTCATTTGTGAAAGTTTCTGTTTTTCCATTAAAGATACTATCCCATGAAAGAGATTTTCTTTGATTAAAAAACCACTGATGGGCTTCCCTGGTGGTGCAGTGGTTGAGAGTCCGCCTGCCGATGCAGGGGACACGGGTTCGTGCCCTGGTCCAGGAAGATCCCACATGCCGCGGAGCGGCTGGGCCCGTGAGCCATGGCCGCTGAGCCTGCGCGTCTGGAGCCTGTGCTCCGCAACGGGAGAGGCCACAACAGTGAGAGGCCCATGTACGGCAAAAAAAAAAAACCACTGAAAAAAGCATTACACCTAATTTCTTATAAGCAGTCGGTTATCCTGAATGTTTTAAAAATTGTAGCACCTTAAAAATTTCATATAGTTTAAAAAATTTAATATCATATAGAGTTTGTAATATACAAACACCTAACATATGAGTCTAAAATCTAAAAATAACTGCACGATCATATACCTGTTTAATAAATGTTTCCATGGCTGCCTTACTAACGTCCCTCTGACCCCTGTGTTCTTTCTCTAGATATATCTGGTGCACTTACGTAGGGCCAGTGGTCCAGGCTTCATGGACAGTTACCCTCTTCTGGAATGTCCTACATCTGTGCTCCGACCCAAAATGTGTAAGGCCGTCACACTTAACCACATGTCCCAGTTTGCAGTGCATTTCACCATAGCCTGAAGCTCCAAAAAGCAGCTTGGGATGGGCCCCGGAGCCCAGCAGCAAAGGCGGGAGGGACTCAGGGCAGACAGGTAGCAGGAGGATGGGGGCGTGTCTGGTGGAACCCAATTGGAGCCTGTGGGCTGGCTTATTTGTGGGCACAAAGAAGTGAAATTTAAACTCAATCACTCAAGGGTTCTAGAGGAGACTGAAGTGCTCCCTCAACATAAAAACTTACAAGTAGGGCTTCCCTGATGGCGCAGTGGTTGAGAGTCCGCCTGCCGATGCAGGGGACATGGGTTCGTGCCCCGGTCCGGGAAGATCCCACATGCCGCAGAGCGGCTGGGCCCGTGAGCCATGGCCGCTGAGCCTGCGCGTCCGGAGCCTGTGCTCCGCAACGAGAGAAGCCACAACAGTGAGAGGCCCGCGTACCGCAAAACCAAAACGAAAACAAAAAAAAAACAACAAAACTTACAAGTAGAGAGGGGCTGTATTCTATTGGGTTGGGTTAACATCTTACAGAAAAACCTGAACGAACTTTTTGACCAACCCAATCCATGAGGAAGCCATGAGAGATGGTACCTTGGAGAGATGCAACAGCTCAACGAGCACTCCAGGGTTTTTTCCAAAGAATACAGTGCCTGACCAAGAGGCAGCCTCACAAGTGGGGGCTAGTGCAGAACACACTCTAAAAAGCAGGATGGAAACGTGCAGAGGAAAATGCCGTCCACGAGCTGAAGGCTTTGAGAAAGTGGCACCCCACCCGAGGGGTCTTTCGGGGATGAGGGTTTCTAGCCATGGCGGCTTCAGCAGTAAAGGGTTCTGTCCTACCCCAGCATTTCCTCTGAAGATTAAGACCCTCCAATCATTTGGCGTTTCTCTCGATCCTTAAAATTTCAAGACCGCATCTGGAATCGAGTGAAATAATGCCATCCGCAGCAACCTGGATACACCTAGAGATGATCATGTTAAGTGAAGGAAATCAGACAAAGAAAGACAAATGTCGTATGATGTCACTTATATGTGGAATCTTAAAAAAAATGATACAAATGAACTTCTGTGCAAAACAGAAACGGACTCACACACTTAGAAAACAAACTTATGGTTACCAAAGGGGGAAGGTAGGGGGGAGGGATAAAGGAGGAGTTTGGTATTAACATATACACACTAATATAATCAACAAGGACATACTGTAGAGCACAGGGAACTCTGCTCAATACTCTGTAATAACCTAAATGGGAAAAGAATCTGAAAAAGAATAGATATATGTATGTGAATCACTTTGCTGTACACCTGAAACTAACAGAATATCGTAAATCAACTCTACTCCAATATAAAAGTTAAAAACAAACTTCAAAACCACATCTGATTGGTAATATAAAAGGTGGGGTTTCCTACAAAATGCCGTAGGACTAAGTTACCATTCTTTCTCTAACCTCACTGGCTGCCTCATAAAAGAGCAGAAAGGATGACAGACCACATGGGGGGGCCACCAATGCTTTAAGGACTGATCCCCAAATCTTCTAACAGGTGTATTTATTTCTATGAACTCTGTATTTTCAGTATCACTGGCCACATCCATTCTGTGGGATGTGTTTGTTCGTCTCTTAGATTTACCTTGCCTTCCTTCACATCCTGCCCGTCCCTCACCCCAGCCTCACTGCCAATCCACGATTCATACGGTGGGCTTTCAATCAACGGGAACTAACTACCACCATCATGATTCTAAGACTAGTTACATCTCTAACCGTAACTATGAACAAGAGGAAAAAACTACAGTTCTACTCACACAAAAATATGTTAACTTCCACGTAAGTAACAGACCTAGAAACATGGTGAATGAAAGCATTCCCAAAATGACCAGATGCCTCTATAAGATCTAAACTTACCACCCTCAGAAGCAGATAAAAACACCCCACTTTTCCTGTGGTCTCGGAATGGACACTGTTTGCAAACTTCCTGACCAAACAAGCAAATGGTCTTGATTCTGTTTTCTGCTAACATCCTTGGAAACATTATAGGCTTATTACAGGCTTTTTGTGACAGCTCTTAATGACATATGGCTGGCAGCGCTCTCTGGCATTGGGCTCTCCTGGGAAAGGCCAGCACGTAAGCCTGCTCTCTTTCCCCGGCCTCTCTCAATCACGATGCTTTGACTATTATAAGCCAACAGCGAGTCCCTGAGTATCATCTTGCACAAGCACTTTGAAGGCGTAGCAGACACGGGCTCACCCAGTCTTTACAGATGGTCTTGGGGATGCCGGGTGGCACAAATCCTCCAGGGTCTTGCTATTTAAGCGCCTCACCGTGTATTTGCTCTTTGCACAAGGATTTAAGTCTGAAATCACACCCTATTGCAATCTCGAATACCTCAGTACCTTTGCCCTGTTAATAACTATTCAACTCAGTGGTTAGTAGAGTAAGCACTGAACTTGCTGATTGAATAAAATGATGGCCTGTATCTCATTATTGGTGATGAATATCTGCATGAAATAACTACGAACGCTGATGTGATTCCGTTAACCCTAGGAACTACACGCCAACACGCCACTGGATTTGCTGAGAAATGAATCTAAGGGCCCAGATATACCAATGGCATTACTTATTTTGGTACGGCTGAAATGTACAAGTTCTGATAACATTTCCGGTATTTTGCCAGTTTCAGCCATAGGGCGGCCTCCCTTTGATCACACTGAAGGTTGAGTGCATACTGCGGGCGCGATAGGACGATTCTGACTGCGCCGGGTGGGGCAGGACGCAGGCAGATGCCCTGCCATCTTGCTTTATATCCTGGTGGAGCAATTCTGTGGTCATTTTAGGAATTTAATACATATATGTGGGCATACATTAAATTCAAACTGCAGAAGGCTTAAAGTATCCATGGCGTCCTGTAAGTGCAAAGATGATTTTCAACATGGTCTAAGTATTCATTTTTCAAAAATATTAAGGGTAAATGATTCCACACTCCAGAAAAGACTCTTTAGGTATAACTCAACTTTCAAAAGCAGCAGTTGAGTTCATCTTCAAGCTCTATCAAAAAGGGGGAGGAGAAGAAAGGGGAAAGGGGACAAGGGGAAGCAGAAGGGAGGGGGAAGAAGGGTGGAAGCAAAAGAGATCCTGAGACTTTTAAAAAATACCGTTTATATAAATTTGCCACTATAACAATATATTAACCTTTACTACTACTAATATCCTCGTTGTTTAAAAGGTTCATTTACCTCATTCAATGTTTAATAGTTAAGAATCACATAAAGTTTGAAGGGGTCCCTGATATCTCAGGGCGGTACACACACATGCACTGCACAAAACACAGTCCTGATTCTCCTCCGTCTGGACCTTGAAAAACAAACTCGCTCGTGCAATTTCACTAGGCTGAATCCCCCAGCGTTTAAGGATGAAGAATTTTAAGACCAGATCTTCTAGTCATCTGAAGTCATCCTAATACAGCCTCTACAATCTTGATTCCAAACTCTAAAAATTTCCTCAACAAACAGGAATTTCAAAGGGAAGGATGCTACCAACTGAGATGAAGCAATCTATTTATCACTGACCTCAATGACTACCTGCCGGGTGACGGCCCCCCCCAAGCCCCATCCTCCCCAGCCTCAGGGGTGCAGACCATGTAACGCTGCGAGTCGAGAGGGAACTTGATCCTCCTTATTAAGTGAACAAAAACCCTTATAACCTGATCCTGCGCCACGGCCGTAAACGCTGCCGGGGCAGCTCAGGCTTTCAGAGGGCTCTCGGTAAAGGGAGGACACCCCGTCTGCTGAAGATCAGCTTACTCTGCAATTGAGAATGGGCCCCCTTTGAAATCAGGATACCCTGCTTGGGGGTTCAGAATTTATCATCCGTCCTTGCGTCCGTGACAACTTTATCATGTGTCTGGGAAACAGAGCAATTCAAGGGGCGCTCAGACAGGAGGCTGGCTTCTGAAAACCTAACATCTCCATTAAATGGTGTCGAATCGATTAAGATCTGGGCAACCGCATTTTATAAAAACTTTACTAGGTTGTATGTTGTGAATTACACACAGTTTTATATTCACCGACGTCGACTGGTTATAGACTCTTTCTTCCTGTACTAGGCTCAAAAGAACGGCGCGGCCGAGGAAGGCTGGGATTTAAATAAAAGATATTGGATTCTCCTGTTCCCAGGCTGCAACAGGGATCAGAATAACACATTTAAATACCTTAATGTTTTTAGTACAAAAAGCATGAATTCGATACTCCGCTTCCTTGAAATGCTTTATTAAGGCCCCCAAGACCCTCTCAGGAGTGTCTGCCTTCCTTGAAGTTAACATACATTTACTGTTCCCCACTGTAAATTTCACTACTGTTTCAAAACAGCGCGCCTGGCCTCTGCTGCGGGGCGGGTGGGTACCGGAAACAGAGCCCAGAGGAAAGGTGAGAAGGGCTTGAGTTTTGAAGCTGCTCTGGAGCAAACTTGTGGCCCCATCAGGACCGGGCGGCATGAGCTGATGCAACGCTGAAAATGAATGACGAGCAAGGTGCTTGAGAGAATGATCTTAATTACACCTGCCCGTCACCTGTCACCGGTGCCTGGAACAAAGGCCACCTGGTTACCAATCCAACAAGCAGGCCAAGCTGTAACTACCTGCACTCTGAGAAAGGGGGCAGCCTGTCCACCGCCGACCTTCACCCCAGTCCCAATCCAAACAGCCAGGAGCCCTGAGAGCCCCGGGGATGGCGGTAGCCAGTCTAGGTTCTGACATCCGGGGAGTTAGTGCACAGATGAATGCCTCTCTCTTTTCCATTCCTTTATTTTTTTTATTTCGAAGTGGGATTTGTTGGGTGGGAATGGAGGTAAATTAAACAAAGCTCTTTCTTCCAAATAGCATAGACCCTTCTCAAAGCTAAAGCCTATATTACATAAAAGCCACTAATGCTTGGTGTCAATAGCAGGAAAGGATAATGCTTTTCTGTTTCATTAGCACCCACGTAAGACTGTTAAAATCAAGAGGTACATTTGTCCCAACCCATAGAACATACAACACCAAGGGTGCACCCTACCGTCAACGATGGGTTCTGAGTGGTTATGACGTGTCCATGTGGAGTCACTGGTTGTGACAAAGGTACCGCTCTGGCGGGGGATGGATGTTGATAGTGGGGGAAGCCATGCATGTGTGGGGCAGGGGCATAGGGGAACCTCTGTCCCTTTCCTTCAGTTTTGCTTTGAACCTGAAACTGTTCTAAAGCATAAAGGGACTGCGGAAAAAAAGGAAAGAAACAGCAGCATTCTACCACTCCCCAGACCGAACACGAAAATCAGTCGTGATGGTTCTGGTCATCTGCTAAAGTCCTGGACAGTGGCAGAGAGACATGGCCAGCCATCAAGCACCAGGTCCTGGGCTGGTGGGCACACCGGCATCGTGACCATCCACATGTGGGTCTGTGTAAAGAGAGGACACGAAACCCAATACACCGTGCACCCCCAGAGGAAATGAACTATAAGGGCAGCCCGCTGAGTCTACCACAGGCTTAATCTGTAACTTGGTCTTCTAACTGATCAAGGCCATTGTAATAGTGCTTCTTCGGATAAAGTCTGGTCTGAAACGCCGTCAGCTGTGTACTTCTGTCTCCATGACTGGGCTCTGAGCTACCTGGTGTTAGGGACTTGCTTTACTCAACTTCAAATCCCATTGCACCAAACACAACAGGTAACAAACAAGTGTTTGTTGAATTACCCATTTCTTAAATGATTTTTTTGGGACTTCAAACATAGGTCCCAGGACTTCCCTGGTGGTGCAGTGGTTAAGAATCCACCTGCCAATGCAGGGGACACAAGTTCAATCCCTGGTCCGGGAAGAACCCACATGCCACAGAGCAAATAAGCCCGTGCACCACAATTACTGAGCCCGCGTGCCACAACTACTGAAGCCTGTGTGCTGAGAGACCGTGCTGCACCACAAGAGAAGCCACCACCGTGAGAAGCTCTCGTGCAGCAACAAAGACCCAACGCAGCCAAAAATAAATAAACAAACAATTTTTAAAAAAACACAGGTCTCTTTCTCCTCCTTCTTAATTATAATGAACAGTTTTCATTTCATGTTCAAGGACACACTTATCATACTAAGTGAATAATGATCATCTTGCAGTTTGGTTAAAGAAAGTGCAAGATTAAGAGTATTCATTTGCCTGTTCAGAGAAGCCCAAATCATAGCCTTTGATTCTACCTGGTACATTTCAGAGGAAATGAATTCAGGAACAGACACGTGTATGGGGTTACCACATTTTGTAACCTCTTGTACCACTGCCTAAATATCAAGGCTGCTGTTTACAGGCTGGTAAGTGGGGTCGATGCCACCAGCACCTGCTACATCCACCTCGTCCGGTGGCACCACGCCGCGTTCAGGGCAGAGCACCTGATGCTGAGCTCGGAAAGGGGACCAAGGCAGAGCTCCCCAGACACCTGACCGAGGGGTTAGGGCTGGTACCAGATCGGGGGGGGGGGGCGTGGGGTTGGAGTGAAGAAAGTTCCAGATGAGAAACCTGAGATGTACCGGGGGGTGCTCCTAGAGAGGGGCTCCCAGCTCTACGCAGACGGCTCTGAGTACTCGGCCCACAACAGGGAAGGAACCTTATGATTCCACCCAACTCACAGCCCAAAATGGGACTCATTGACCAAACTTGGCCCCCAATCAAGGGAATGTGACAGAGGGGGCGGCTAGAGCAGTGTCACAGTGAGCTAAGTCACAGCAAACACCTGCTCTCTCCCCTTCATTTTCACACACACACACACACACACACACAGTCTCGTTAAACTGAATTGGTATACACTACAGATAGAATCTAAAGCAGCAATACCTTCGGTGTCGTAATTTTTTTTTTCAAGCAATGTAACAAAAACCCAACAATGTTGCTTTGTCCTCTGGTTCTCGGTTTCCTGTTTGTCCTGTGGTGGGTTAGTAGGCTGATAGATAAAGGGTATGGGGTTTCTTTTTGAGGTGATGAAAATGTTCTAAAATTGTGGTGATGGTTGCATATCTGTGAATATACTAAAAACCATTCATTGTACACTTCAAAGAGGTGAACTGTATGGTATATGAAATTATATCTTCTATAACGCTGTTTCTTTAAAATAAAAAAAAAGAAATTCTCCCATACTGAGGTCTGGGGAAGTCATTCTGGCTTTACAGGAGGTAACCTGAATTTGACGCTGACTAAAACAGCCTGTCTTGTGGTCTATCAGACATACATTGCACATCTGCTTTAATAATTAAAGAAAAGCACACGTTGACCGAAAGTAAAGAATGTCCATGTTCAACATAAAGATTAAATGCCCCTCTTCCTGGGACGCCAGCACTGGTTACTCCTTTGATGATAAGCCTTCCTTCCCTGGTGCCAAGGCCGTGCTGGCTCGCGGTGTACGTGCTGGTCTGTTTTTGGAAACCTTGAAGAAATGTCTCCCTGACTTGTTGAACGTTCTTTGTTCTGACAAGACGTAAAACTGGGCTGAAAACCCTGCTTCTCCAGAGAAGTTTCTCAGAGAAATCTGGGAAGCTGGCTTCTGGGCTGTAGTCCTCAGTCTGGATCAACAAAAACTCTTCTATTCTTATTATTGATTGTTCATTGATTATTTTCGTCAACAGAAGCCTCTGTGGTCCTGTGGTTGCTAAGAAAATTCCACCCTTCCTTGGACAGCACCTCCCCATCCCCTGGAGTCTGTTCTCTTCCCTATAAGTTTTCAGGGTTCCCATGATTAAAGCCGTGGGGAAGGGAGCTCCAGCAATGAGCACGTGTGAATGAATGAACAAGCTGCATTCCGCGGGGAACACGTCACGCGAGAGGAATCAGATGACAGGGCCTAAATGGGGTCCTGGCCTCTGTGCATCCAGATGGACGACCTCCCTGGTTCTGTTTCTCTTCCTCTGTGGGAAACAGTGAAGATTTCTATCGCTCCTCATGCTCTAAAATCCATACTTTTAAGTTGAAAGCAAAAATATGTGACTCTAATAACAACAAAAAGCGTAACAACAGTATAGGAGCAGCAAGGGGTGATTTAGGAAGTACTGCTGACTCATCAGTAAACTTCCCTACACTGACGATTCGTGTCACCCTCACCGCAACGCTGAGAAACCGGCACCAGTATCCTGACCATCTCAGGGGTGACGAGGCCAGGCTCAGCAAGATCAACACGTGTGCAGGGTCACAAAGCGAACGAGTGGCGGAGACAGGACTGGACACAGCTGTCTACCTCCAGGGCCTGCCCACTCACCACCGTGTCCCACTCTTGGCTACCTGGACACACACGTCTGGAATTCTCACTTCGTTCTGCTGAGCCATGAGGCCGGGCTACGGTCTCCACCCCCAACCTTGAGGACCCAACAGTGTTATTACTCTGTCCCCCGGTTCTCAGTGTCCTGCCTGTAATTTGGGGGTGTCACCACTGCCATCGGCCTCACAAGACAGCCATGAAGACCGAAGAAATGCTAACGTGGATAAGCATTCTGAAAGGTAGGAGAAAAAGCCCGTATCTTAGTGTCTACCTGACTCTTGGACTCACCGCCAAGCACCAGCAGCCCCCCTCTCCGCTGAGGATGCCCCCACAAGCTCTGCGCCAGTCCTGGCTGGGAACATCCTCTGTGAGCTCCTGGCTTCAGCGCCTCTCGGGGTCTTCAGGATGGAGATGGGATGAGAGTCAGAAGAAAATTTTGGCTGATGTGTCCTTGTTTGAATTTATCAGCCCTTCCCTTAAAGTCCTGTGTTGGATTGTTTCCGTGTACAATTTAGTAGAGGGTTTCTTTCTGTACCAACCCATTAAATGGTATAATAATTTACGCTAATTTTCATACCTAATGAATATGAATGTAAGTGAACACCAACAAGATTTCTAGTTCTTGGACTTCCCTGGTGGTGAGGTAGTTAAGAATCCGCCTGCCAACGCAGGGGACACGGGTACGAGCCCTGGTCCAGGAAGATCCCACATGCCGTGGAGCAGCTAAGCCCGTGCACCACAACTACTGAGCCTGCGCTCTAGAGCCCACGAGCAACAACTACTGAGCCTGCACGCCACAACTATTGTAGCCCGCACCTAGAGCCCGTGCTCCACAACAAGAGAAGCCACCGCAATGAGAAGCCCGCGCACCTCAATGAAGAGTAGCCGCCGCTCGCCGCAACTAGAGAAAGCCCACGTGCAGCAACGGAGACCCAACACAGTCATAAATTAATTAATTAAATTTTATTTAGTTAGTTATTTAAAAAAAAGATTTCCAGTTCTTGCAGGGTGAAGATTAGGCCTTCCCTTTTTCAACCGTCCACACATCCAACCAAGTGTTCGGCCCACAAGGGCTGCAGCTCATTTGCCCACGGGACTCGGGCAGCAGAAGTGGCTCCGGTGTGTGTTGGGGGGAGGGTAGGCACGCGGCAGAGAGCAAGTGAGGAGTGAGCCACCTTGTCACTGCCAGCACCCCTCGCTCAGTAGCTCTGTCCCTGGGGACGTGGGGAGCTAAGTGGCGGAGGCCTGAGTCTGAAAATGGAGCTCTAATAACATCAGCGTTTCTCGAATGATTAGAAATGGGCAGTTAGCCCACTCCGTCCTCACGCCCTAAAACAACGCCAACTGTTCGCCAGAATAAGTTACAAACACGACAACGTGCAGCTACCACAAGCACCACGTCCTCCTCAAGCGACGTCTCACACAGAAGTGTGCTTCTCTCCACGCACACCCCGACCCCAAAGCGTTCTTCCTCTTGCTCTCAGCTCCGGCGGCAGGACAGAGTAGCAAACCATGACTCCGCTGCGATGCAAGGGATGCGAGTGGAAGTCTACGCTTTCTAAAGAAAATGGATAGAAACTGATAGAGGAAAAACGTCACACACGCGCAACTACGTAAAACACCACCAGTGAACAAGTCAAAAAGAGAACTACCCCCTCCCGCAGATGACTGTTCTCAGTTAACCTACAAACCTAATAAAATGTGCAATTATTCTCTTATATCAGAGAGAGTCTGCGATTAGAGTAAAAAATAACAGAATCTGAAAAGCACTTCATCTCTGACATGATTAAAATTACAGAAAGAAATTAAATTATTATTCGAATTTGTTCTTTATATTTGATCCGAACAACTTTAAGAGCTAAGGCCTCCTGCCTCTGTCACATCAGACAATTCTCCAGGGTGACCTTTTACTCACTTGGGGCTCGTTTGAGCTACAAACCTCCACGTAGAGTTCTTTTAAAATTGAAGGCATTAATTTTCAGACAAAGGAAAAGATTTTTCAGCGTTATTGAAAAGATGCCTTGGTTTCCAAGAAGCTAGCTATAGCCTATTAAGTCATATTAGCAAAAGCAACCCCCCCCCCAAAAAAAACCAATCACATTTCTCCGTCTGAAATGTTTAAATGCTGGAGTTTTCCTCAGAAGCAAACAGAGACCACTGCTTCCTGGGAAGATGATGGTCTGATGGGTCTGAGCCTTCAGCACGGGGATACGTCTGCTCCGTGTGACTTGCCCACGGATGTCCTGAGCAGAGGCCTGGCCCAGTTAGTTTAATGAGACACAGACACGCTTTGCTGGTTTTCCTTCTACATTTTGGGACTTTTTAATCAGCATGTTACAAAGTTCAGGTCATCAGTAGAACAAAGAAAAATACATGCAACGATCCAGCCAACTGGTCAACCAATATAAATGCATGGGACAATCAAGTTGGACGTGTAGCGATAGCTGCCCCGCTGCCCAGGTCCTGCAGGGGTAAGTCGGGGCCATCGATCCCCACTGAGTCAAATGTATCTGCAGGGCACCCAATGGCTCTTGGAGGAAGTCACACAGACACGGTGCTAAATGCAAGGGGAGCGATTTCCTTCCAAGTCCTTGAGTGAATGAAGGAGAGAAAAATATATACGAATGCTGGCTTAACACACCTTAATGATAATTGGGAAATAGCCATTTTCTATTTCTTCCAGATGCACGTTAACCAAGGAAATAGGCTCTTCCGGAATTCCGGGGGTCCATTTTGACGCAGGTGCAGTACCTCTTTTCGTGCACACCTGCTCACCAAGCTCAGGGGAAAAAGAGACCCTTCACAGGCAGGAAGCCCTTTCACTTCAGAGCATCATTCTGGGCCCCTGATGGGGCTGCGAGTTCTCAGACAACACGTCCCTAAGAGAAAAACTGGGAAACGGCATCACGGACATGGGGAGGCCGACTCTCGCTCTGCAATCCCCCCCTTGAAGGCGGCACCAGGGTCGCTGTTCCCCAACATAACGCCATTGTTCACCACACTACCTGGCACGTGGTCCACACTCATGATGTTTGTGGACGGACCTATTGCATTAGAATGAGAGCCTCCAGGCCCACAGCTGCACCTTGCTGTGGTCTGCGAGAAAGGCAGAGTATTGTGTTCATTAAGGGAAGGGGACACGACAAACCACACACACACACACACACACACACACCCCACTCCCCCCTGCAGAGTGTCTGGCCAGCATCCACGTGGTTCAGCTCTGAGCTGGTGCTGAAGGACCTGGAGACGGTTTCACACGTGTGTGGGGGTCAGGCATGGGTGGAGCAGCTACAGGACCACGCCCGGGAGAGTCAACCGGCTCGTGGGCTCCCATGAGCACCCCCCGGGCTGTCTGTAACGTCACCTCCCAGCTTCGCCTGCGTGTTTTGCTCACACAGCGTTCTGACACATGCTGTGACCTGTCCTGCCAGCACGTCTCTGCTCAGTGGTGCCCAGTGCACTGCTGCACAAACCTGGTCTGTCCCTTCTCTTGACAAATGAGCTGCAGGCCCAGCTTGGTGAAGCGTTCCACGGGAGGGTGCAAAGACCCCACAGTGAGCC
The DNA here is from genome assembly GCF_963455315.2 of Globicephala melas. Classification (NCBI taxonomy): domain Eukaryota; kingdom Metazoa; phylum Chordata; class Mammalia; order Artiodactyla; family Delphinidae; genus Globicephala; species Globicephala melas. The sequence continues at coordinate 3,622,299 of NC_083331.1, read as the reverse complement.
AGACCCCATCCCTGTCCCCCAGATGCCACACTCCAGTACGAGAGATAAGAGCTGTTTATATGTCACCCCAGCCGGGGGGACAGCGAAGATGGCCAGGACATCACAGCTCGGCCAAGGACCCAGCAGAGGGTGGTGAGCAAAGAGCAAGAGGACGGTTAGGAAACAATTACAGGAGCTCTTCTCCGAGCTCGTCCTGAAAGGATGTGCAGAGACAGTGGCCAAACCGCCAAGACGTCTTCAGGTGGAGGGAGCATTCTGAACAGAATTTGGCAAAAACTAAACAGACTAAAAGCACATAATGACGATGTGTGGGTACACGAGCAGCACCCTAATATACTACCAACAAGGCTGACGTAACCGGATAGAACTTCTGAACAAAACAGGCAACTCAACTCCAGGAACTTCTGCTAAGAAAGCAAACGGATAGTAGGCAGGTCACAGTGTCAGCACAGCCCCGAGAGCGCTGCTCGCAAGTACGGCGCCCGTGTTTTTCTTAAAAACAAAAGCTGATTAACAACTTTTTAAGGTCTCCCTTAATTCCACACTCCCTTCATGACCACCTCTGGCCCAGATCCTGGCCATCTGAGTTATATTACCCTACAGGAAATTCATCAGAGATGCATCCGCACCTTCCAAATACAAAGCACAGGAGCAAGAGAACAAGATGCGGACGTTTCTTTGCACTGTACCTCCATCCCTTTCACGATGGGCACGATTTCTTACCCACAGTCTCAGGCTCGCTAAACGTCTGTGGATGAGACTGACTTCAAAATAAACCACGGGTGTAGGAGGTTGACTTAGTCACCTTCAAATAACCACAGAGAAGGTTGCAGGAGAATCCGGAACCCCACCAAATAAATCAGATTCACGCCGAGAGCTCAGCCTCACCAGGAAGATGTGCGTCTGTCCCCTGCAGACAGTGGTGCTGGCCGAGCTCATGGGCACCGTGTAGTCAGTGCCCCAGAGCCTCCGTCGGTTTTCTAACCCACTGGGATGCAGTCAGAAAACTCACTTCACTTTTAGACTCTGGACCCACACAACGACACATTCTCAGGCTTGAAAAATGGATATGTTGTTACTATCTTGCTTTCCTGAACTAGCAACACAATTCCCCAAGGGATTTCTATTTTTTTTCCCCCAAGGAACTCTTTCAAAATAGAAATTTTATAGACACAAGTAGGAGCTCTTTACACGCAACTAATTATTTTTTAAAGTAAACTTAGATATAAATGATCAGAAACTAAGGAGACACTATTACAGTTATCTGGAGTAATTCATTCTTCTCAAAAATGACCGGAACTTCTTGTTTTAACGTTCTTTCCATTTTTAAAGAAAATCTGAACAAACACAATGGGTTTTGTCGACCCTGCAGCCTTGCTCTGCTCATCATGCCAGTCTACCCAGTGTACCTTGTCTTCAACACCACACCTCTCCCCTCCAGAAACAAGCCCCGGCTCAGCAGCTCGCCATTCAAAAGGCTTCCTGACCAGCTTCAGAGGTGATGTGTGTGGCTGGTACCCTGACAGCGGTGATGGTTTCATGGGTGTTTGCATGTGTTCGAGCTCATCAAATTGTACATACACACAGCTTTTGTCTATCGATTATACCTCCACAAAAGTTTAAAATATGCAACAGTCATGGACTCTGCAGAGAGCATCACATTTTATACCTCTAATTGTGTTTTCCTGCGTATACCTCGTTTAACTTTCTCTTTTGTTTGACTCTCTTCTGCATTTGGGCTGCAAATTAATATTTCGAACACAGACGCTTCCCTTCCTTTCTCCGAACTCGGACCACTGTATTATATTACAGTAAATCCCTTTTCTAAAACAAACAAACAAAAAAAAACGAGGTTTCCTGACCGTTCCCTGCATAAGGCTGTTTCCTCCAGACACTGCCTCTTTCTCTGAGAACATAAGCGACCAGAACCACACACTGTCCACACCCGCCCACCCACATTCCTGTGCCCGCTTCTTCTCCCGACAAAATCTCCTCCCCCAATTCCCCAGTCTCCCGTGTCCCCTCAGCTAACTTCTATCCATTGTGATGACCAGATGCAAGGTCACCTCCTCCTTGGGAGAGGTCTGCCCCGATGCTTCTCCACCTCCGGTCTACCCACCAGCCTAGCCCAGCCGCCCTCTGCTACCCTCCTGCTGTCCCCCGGTACATAGGCTCAATCAGAATCCTCACCCCATCACCCTGAAGTGACCATTCATGTGTCTGTCGTCTAGTTCTTACAGGCAAAGATGATTTTCTTTTGTATCCTCAGAGCCTAGTACAACACAAAACGTGCCAATGATAATAAAAGTGTCAACTTTTATCCACTGGAAGGAAAAAAACCCCTAAAGACCCAGAATTTGATGTTAATAAAAACTATCCCTATAAATTCTCTCTCACATGGTGTTATAACTTCACTGTCTTTTAAGGACAAACATTGATTACTCTACCTATGTGAGCTTTCAAACGTTCTAAAAATCTCAGCATAGAACCAAACTGGGTTCCTGTATTTTGACCTCCATGTCTTATGTTTCAGTTGAGGTATGGTGTACAATGTTGTGCTAGTTTCAAGTATACAGCAAAGTGATTCAGTTATACATATATATATATATATATATATACATGTTCTTTTTCAGATTCTTTTCCATGATAGGTTATTACAAGATACTGAATATAGTTCCCTGTGTTCTACAGTAGGTCTAAGGAAATGCCCATGGTATGTACGTTCGGGAATGACGATGGGGCTGGCTCTTCACAAATACTAAAAACGTTAAAAGAGAAAGGAGAAGCCATTTTGAAAATGCTATAACCCAAACCAGAAATAACTGCTAATACAAACAGCCTCCTTCCCAAATGTAAGCGGGTCACAAGTCATGGGTCACCTCAAGGCAGCCACAGCCATACTGTTTACTCTCCTCTGGGGGCTTAAAAGCATCTTAGTTGATGAACAGGCTCTGAAGCAGAAACATCTAAACCCACGCTAATGCCCAGAACAGCAGTAACTTCTTTTGATTAATTTACCAGGACTGAAAGCACGAGAGAGATCAAACCACGCTCTTTACTAAACAATTAAACAAGCAGCCACTGCCTCTAGCTTGGTGTGTGTCAGGATGAAAGCAGGATGGGGTCGCATGAAAAAGCAACAAATAGCTTCCACTGATTAATGCTTATAGGACTTTTTCCCCCTTAAATGTCATAACAGTTCACTCAAGGGTCCAACCAAAGAGTTTATATAACATTTAAAACAGAGAAAAAGATCCAACAGCTTAAGAAAATTCAGATGTGTGGTGCGGAGAAAAGTCAGGTCAGTTTCAAAGATCCTTCCAAACGGGTTGGCAGGAGGCTGTCCAGTTTGTTGAAAAATCTTCAACATGAAACAGCATGGGGGGGAAATCTCATTGTCTCCTTTCCTCAAAAAGTAACTGTACTACTATGAGTGAAAGTTTCTCAAACCATTTAGCCCAGTTACAACTGTGCAATACTAGCTACATGTCCTGCTTTGAAAACATAGAGCTATAACAAATAGAGTGCACGTGGATCTCTACCTCATGTTTTCTTCTTTGAACCAACAAAGTGGAATTTAAACCAAACCGACTCCCAAGTCACGATGAACTGCAAATATGTTAGGAACGAACCCTCGGATTTTCTCAGTGATCAGCTGAATCAATTTTTTAAAAAACCCAACGAACCTTCTGTAATGAAACAAAAGTCATTTATATACTTGTGGAAAAATATCTGGATAAAGCCAGCTAAAAATGTCAGCTTACCGGAAAGTCAAAATTGGCTAATTTTATATCCCCGGGGAACATGTCTTAGATAATTCAATATTATTTTTAAATTTATTGCTGTGTCTTTGGGGCTACTCACTGCTACTCTTTCCTAATCCATAAAATGAGGATGATGGGGCACGCCTCGTAGGATTTTAAGATGAACTGCAACAGTGTACACGGAGCGTGTATCTTTAAACTCTACCACAGAACATGCCTCACTGCACACTCCGCACTGGTCGCACTAGATCGTCCGCAGAGCGGTCCCTCTACCTGGGATGCATCCCGCGTGGCCAGCTCCCCTCCTTGCCAGAGCCTCACCCCCGGTTTCACACGGATCCCACGTACCCTAAGGGCTCCTTCCCAAGCAGCCTTAAGGGCAGCGTTTGTTCTGCAGAGGTTCCCTGGTGTGTGAAAGACATCACGATGCCCTTTACTACTTCTGCCAAAAAATTAAAATTGAATCCCTTAAACCCTTATGTGGAAAGACCACAGAAATTGGGGAATGCAGAAAACTGACTGTTTTACTGACCTGTCCCCAATCCTGTCCCTCTTGTTAAGATATGTGAGCCCAAAGAGTATGGACGCATAAGCATGTTTTCCCGCTTAAGTTGGTTCTAGCAGGCTCAAATCCTTTATTACTACTAATGGAGAAAATAAATGGGTTATAGATGAGATGGACGTGGGTTTCTATTGACTCCTATTTCTGATTTCTCCTATGTATACAGAAAACCAAAAATTGTTCTTCCAAAGTTTTCATCCTTCTTTGTTAAAAAAAATAATTGAAAAACTCTTGGGTGAGATCAGGAAACACAAGGAAGAAGGGTCTCATTTTACAGAGGAAGAGAAGGAATGTGAACATGATCCCCAACAGACTCTGGGATTCCCCAAAATGAACTCATAAATGCCTCCGATCTAAGACGCTCCCGTCGCAGGCGTATTTTGAAAGCCCAGATGGAAGAGCTAGAGATGACACCACAGTGTTTAAAATATGAAATTAAGAAATACCTACGAATTATTCCACGGTGATTTTCACTCCGGTGGTAAAAATCGGCTTTCACTCTGACCTGTTTAAACAGTTCAGGCTCAAATGCGATTCTCTCTCAACACCCTGAGCAGGTTTTAGTTACTGAGGAAATGCTTTGCTGTTTATTGTAACTGTTGTTGAGGCATAAAGAGTGTCCATCTAGAGCAGAGAATGTTCTGGTCAAGTTTCCTTTCAGTACCTGATCCTCAGATCTCCAACGAATGAGCAGGGAATGTAGCAGACTCAACCTGGGTTCATCTCTTTCCAACTCTAATGTAATTTCACAAACATCTGAGCACCTATAATATATGAAGTCATCTTAAGTGTTTTCGTAAAAAAAAGAGACCATTATGTGTACAAAAAGGACCGTTTTAAAGTCCTTCCAAGTCCAGATTCAAATTCTTGTGACAGCATTACTCTAAGGAACTTCACCTGCCTGTGTGCAAACATCAGTCTTCTCGTTGCCCAAGTTCCGTAACCGGGGAGATGCCCACGCCGTGTCACCTACCCTGCCTGAAGTCCATGTCCGCGGCGGAGCACACTGACAGCCAGAGAGCTCTGAATCAGTCTTCCCTGTTACCCCTGAAGTTTTGTTTCTTTTTAGGTTTTTGGACTTGAATTGGTTTTATCATTAGTTCATTAAGAACGTCAGTGAGCACACCAGTTTCAGCTGGAAACATGATGAATATGAATGACATTATCTGGATTTTAAAGTCTTTCCTGAAAAGCATTATTTCAACGGCAGCCGTCTCTTGGGTACGGAATGACACTGTTACAGTGTCACCGCACAAGAATGAGAACTCAGCCCCAAAAGGTACCCAGAGTGCGGTGAAAACATCAGAGGGCACAGACGTGGGCAGGGGGGACGCAGTTCTCACTCCATGCTCAGCAATTCTGTCCAATCCAGGGAGACCTATCCCTACAATACTATTTCTCTCTGACTAAAATACCATTTTAGGCACCAAAAAAATATTGCATTCCTAGGAAGCTGAACTAGAGGATGAAACTCAGGTGTTTTTTGTTTGCTTAAGAACAATTTTGGTTTCGAAAAGAATAAACCAGAAAAGCTCTACTAGCATTAGAAATGGATACCAGCACTTACTTCATTCATGCAATACTCATTTCATTCTTTAAATATTACCCTATTACCCCATCTAAGGATCAACTCTATCCCGCCTGAATTCATAGTGTTCTCCGTGTAAACTCTCCAGCACACCCAGTCACCAGGAGAACTCCACACCCAGTCACAGGTGGATGGAGTCCAGAGCATCAATGGAAATGAAACAGTCTAAGTCCTCATGAGACAGTCCTGAAAATGATACCAAATCAAATGCAAGCACCTCGTATAGGTTACTGGGAACAAGACAGACTTTTATAGTCTGTCTATACCTTTCTATAGAAAGGTGAGTTAATAGTATAATTGACTTTGAATTCTAGGCCGGCTCCCCTGTCACTGGCACACGACTCCCGCTGACACCAGTCGGCTTGCAGCGTAACGCACAGGGCTTGCCATTAGCCTCAGGAAACAAGGAGCGAGGTGAGTTATACACCATCCACACTCCCATCTAATCTTGAAAATTCCGAAGCCAAAGCAGAACAGGTGGTCCCTGACCTAGCGTCCTCCTCCCTTCTTCCTCCCGACCACTGAGTACAACCATAAAGTCACTACAGGTTTTCTCAAAACGGTGTTAATTTCCCTCCCCCCCAGCTTTATTGAGATATAATTGATATATAACATTAAGGCATATAAACATGTTGATCTGGTCCACTGATATATTGTAAAACTGATTCACTTAGCTCACACCTGCGTCACATCACATAATTACCATTTCTTTTTTGTGGAGAGAACGCTTAAGATCTGCTCTCAGCAAGCTTCAAGTGTATCAACAGCAGTGTTAGCTATAATCACTATGCTGTTAGGTGCATTAGGTCCCCAGGACTTATTCATTTTACAAATGTGAGTTTGTATTCTCTGACCAACATCTCCCCAGACCCTGACAACTACCCTGTTCAACTCCATTTCTACGAGTTCAGCTTCTTCAGACTCCATAGGTAAGTGATATCACACAGTATTTGTCTTTCTCTGACTTACAATTTCCCTTTTCTTATCTGCAGGACATGGGGCAGTATCCTCAGAAAATATATCTAAGATCCTTTCCTCTGAAATGCAACCTGTGTCTAATTAGCAAAGATTAAGGGCTTCCCTGGTGGCGCAGTGGTTGAGAGTCCGCCTGCCGATGCAGGGGACATGGGTTCGTGCCCCGGTCTGGGAAGATCCTACATGCCGCGGGGTGGCTGGGCCCGTGAGCCATGGCTGCTGAGCCTGCACGTCCGGAGCCTGTGCTCTGCAACAGGAGAGGCCACAACAGTGAGAGGCCCGCATACAGCAAAAAAAAAAAAAAAAAAGATTAAGAAAACTCCAGTAGTTCTCTCCAGCCGGACGCACCGTTAATTTCACAGCAGGCCTTGTAATGAGCTTATTGTTACATTATTTGAGGCAGGTCACTCTCACCACAGTGGCTTTGAGATTTCTAACCAAGGTCGCATAATAAGGACACAGCTGAGCTAGGATCCACAGTGCCACCTCGATTCTCAATCTAATTAACAGCCTGCAATTACTTCCTAATTATTACTACCACAGATGGAACTGAAACGATACCATCATCTCAAAGTACGGAACCACATGGATACAAATTAAGTTCTCCCCTTCGCCCATCTTGGTCCCCTTGAAAGGGCCAAGGAAAGTGCATTCTAAATGAAACGTGGGAAACCACGTAGAGTGTTCATTTCCCAGTAGTGACCCCATACCCTTGCATATTTGGGTAGAATGAACCTCACAGAGAGTCTCTCTCTCACACACACACACACACACACACACACACACACAGGGCAGGAAGGAAAGAGCAAGAAGGGTGGGGGAAGGAGGAAGCAAGTGAAGGAGAAAAAGAAAACTATTCTACCTAATGTTTCAGGGTCAAATCAAATCTACTGCACTCACATTGGTTTACAAGCTGAGAAGCTAGAAAGACTGGGCAACAGTCTAAGAAAACTCATACTTCGGGTCAAGGGATTTCAGTCTCTTCCCCGTTACAAGATCAAGGCACTTATTGGAAGATGTTAGTCTGTAAAACCTACTAAACCAGATCCACAACAGAAGGTAATGAAGGGCTTTAAACGTTGCTGCTATGCTAAAAGACAGTATATACTTTTTCTTTCCTAAGTAATAGATGTAGTCACAGGATTAACTTACAGCCTACAGCATTTCAAAATACCTTCCTTCTAACCCAAAATGCTTTTACCAAGGACGTTCCATCAACGAATAAATCAACTGTTAACTGATAGGAAGCATGTTCCTCAAGGGCCTTCACCTCATTCATCAATATAGGTTTTCACAACTAATTAGCATTCTTGCTAAAGTTAAGAAAAACTCCGCAACAGGTGAAGTGGGTGAAATTGATCAACTTGTTGAAAGCTTTCGAACAAATCAGGGCAGAACTCTTTCAGTGTGCTGCCTGACACCCCGAGAGACACGCTGGTCTAATGTTTCCCTCCCAAGCCAGCATACGCCTGAAGCTGATGCGGCATCTCCCGCTGCAGATGGAAAATGTGACTGGAAATGGCCGCCCACGCTGGGCACGTCTCCTCCACATCCTTAAGCTGATTCTCTGTGCTTCCTTCTCGGGAGGGGACCATCTGCCCCTCTGCAAGAATCCTGCAAGAACTTCTCCTTCGTGATACCATCTCCCCTTGTGTTCGTTTGCTGGGGCTGCCATAACAAGGTACCACACACTGGGCGGCTTAAACAACAGAAGTGTTATTGTCTCAGAGTGCAAGAGGGCGCAAGGCTAGGTGGAGGGGTTGGCAGGTTCCTTCTGAGGCTGCGAGGGAGCCCGTCCCAGGCTCTCTCCTTGCTTCTGGTGGTTTGCTGGTGATCTTTGGCCTTCCTTGGCTTGCAGAAGCATTGCTCCAATTTCTGCGTTCATCATCGCATGCTATTCTCCCCGTGTGCTTATCTGTGTCCAAACTACCCCTTTATATAAAGTCATCCTGGATCAGGGTGCATCCTAAGGCGCCTTAATTTAACTAATTACACCTTAATTTAACTAATTACATCAGAATGACCCTATTTCCAATTAAGGTCACATTCTGAGGAATTGGGTGGGTTAGGACTTCAACATAAGAATTTTGCAAGACGATTCAACACTTAACACCCCTACGTTATTCACCTCTTGGAAAATCCTCCACCTCCCAAATTGGAACCTGGGTCCCCCTGGAAGGCCTGTGCTACAAGGGTGCCCCCCACCTGGGCGCTCCCACCACACTGCCTCACATTCCACATCCTTCAGACTGAAAAGGCAGCAGCCGCCTTCTCCTAAACCTCCCAAGGCCATTTCCAAACCTCTGCTTCCTCTACCTACTGTAAAATCCCTGGTTATGACTTCCCTTCCCGAGGCACATTCCTCAGAGTAAATGATCGAAAAGATTCACTGCCAGTAAAAAAGGGGGAGTGTCAAATATGTGTGGGAATCACAGCCGACTACAGATCCCCCTCCTGAAAATTTAAAATAAACGATGCCAGTAAGAACGTGCTGTACGACACAGGGAACTCTACTCAATACTCTATAATGGCCCATGTGGGAAGAGAACCTAAAAAGAATGGATATATGTATATGTATAGCTGATTCACTTTGCTGTACACCTGAAACGAACACAACATTGTAAATCAACTACACTGCAATAAAAATTTTTAAAAATAGTAACAATAAAATAAAATTAAAAAATAAAATAGGGCTTCCCTGGTGGCGCAGTGGTTGAGGGTCCGCCTGCCGATGCAGGGGAGACGGGTTCGTGCCCCGGTCCGGGAAGATCCCACACGCCGCGGAGCGGCTGGGCCCGTGAGCCATGGCCACTGAGCCTGCACGTCCGGAGCCTGTGCTCCGCAACGGGAGAGGGCACAACAGTGAGAGGCCCGCGTACCGCTAAAATAAAATAAAATAAAATAAAATAAAATAGACGATGCCAACAGGGAGACACTAATGGTGGTGAGAAGAGGCAGGAAACGCTCTGCAAAGTACAGAGCCTCAGCGACTCCTCAGCCCCTGACCTATCCTAATTCTTTCTTAGGAGGAAACCCACGTGTCCCTACATGCTGTCTGCTTTAGTCCCGTGGTCGCTGCTGACATGCTACAATGCACTTCACACAGGCAGTTCATCTCGCATACCTCATACGCACCCTTAGGAATTTGACTCTTAGAAAGACCTGGAAGGAAGGCTGCTGAGATCTCCATCGATGAACATCCACACCGGAAAGTCTACAAGGAAGGAGGAGAGAAGGGCAGGCACCTGCCCTCAGGTAACCGGCTCAGACGTGCGCAGAGCAGCCAGCGCCTTCTCAGAGCTCACACATCTAAAGGGCAGATCCAACCCCGGAAAACAATTCTCCCAATTTCGGGGTCCAGCGCTCTCCCCACAAATACCATGACAATGAGCCCTCATTCTGTAAAGGTTGCATTTTTGTTGAAGGTCAGTATCAACTTCCCTAAGGGTTTAAACTTAAGAGCTAAAATTTTGCTTGCATGTGTATTTCGGCTATTTGCGGGGGCAGTTCTATTCTGGGTATCCTGCTCATTAACTGCTAATTACCATGGGGGAGAAAGTTCCAATACATTAAGAAACAAAGCAACCATCAGATTTCAACCTGGCACATCCTCAGTATCCCGAGAACGTTAGACTTACATCCAGTACTCATCAAAATTTCTATGATGTGCTAGAATTAGTGGATTTTTGAACTAATTTTTTTCAGGCAAAGGTCTTTCCTATAAAACTAAAATATAAGAACCTGTGTGTTCTTAAAAAGTTATTTTCTTATATAATTTGTAGCAGCTATACATGTTTTTAAATCTCTGATGATTAAAATAGCGTTATTTACCATACCCATAGTTCAGAAAGGTGAAGAAGCATAGTCTCGTGAAAAGAGAAAAGATGCTTAAGTAATTGGCTTCCGTTGCTTTGCCCAAGGTGTCTGAGATTCTCATACTTTTCACCCTTTTAGGATGAAATGCTAAAGGTCTCTACAACATAATAACTGATGTTTCGTATCAATCACTAACACGTCATTCTTTACAGACTAACCCAGCTGGACCTAAACACCTGTTTGGATACTAGAAACCCCTACAGCTGAATATACCTTTTAGCCTCTGCAACTCGACAAATAGGGACTCTGTATCTTTCCTGCCAGGTCTGGCTTGCCTCCTAAGCTCCCTCGTGTGGGTGCTCACCTGCTGCCGTAACAGTGGCACCATCTTCAACTTCTCCTTCTCCCTTCCTGGATTTTCATCCTGTTGACTTTGCCTCCTGAATTTCACTGAGGTCCATCTATTCCAACATACCCTGCTCTCACGGTCTCCATTCAGTCCTCATCTCCATTCCCACGCTCCCTAGTGGTATCCTCCCAATGGCTGCCTTCCAATCTCCTTAACTCCTAACACGGTGAAATGATGGGAACTGAAGCCAGCACTGCTGGTCATCGTTCTGCAAACTAAATCAGCTCTTTATTGAGGACGAGCACTAGAGGTGGCCCCTAACGGTCAATCCACTGCAGTGTATCGCACAGCCCAACGGATACTTCCAAATACTGCTCTTCTTTGGCAATTTAGCACACATCTCTTCTGTTCACTTGGATCCTGCATTTTACGTTATTTTTCCCCAGTTGTATTAGTGTGCGTTTTGCAAGCTGTATCTCATTTTGTTATTTCCTGCCTATATTTTTAATCCTTAAGGTATAATTATAATCTGTTCTTCCAGATTTTTGAAATCTCCGGATTCAGGACCATCTGCCAACCTCATTAACACAAAGTTTATGCCTCCTTAAATAAAATGGGATAGATCCTACAGATCCCTGTAACGTCAAGCTGCAGTGGTAACCCTGCCATTTATGGTACATTTATTTACTGTCTTCCCACTATTTTCCATCTGTGTGGCTCTTCTCCAAGCCAAGTTGAACTTACTTGGCAATAGAACAGGGTCAAAAGTACTAAAAAAATAAATAAATAAAAAAATAAACCGAAGAAAACGAAAGCCTCCTTCTCTCTGTGTCATGACTGCTTGCACCTCTCGGTTTACCTAGTTACAGAGGAAGAAGTTAACGTCCACTGGTTTCACTCTTTAAATCTTTCTGGTCCTGTTTCTCTCTGTTTCAATACGGTTTGACTGAGGGAGAAAAGAATTTCTCCTGCAAACAAGATCAACAAGCTCAATTTAGGATAATGAAGGGGTTGAGAGAACACCTCCCCCCCACCCAGCGCCGCTGATGCCTTGGGACCTGTGTTGGCAAGTGGTGTGAGGAACGGCACCCCAGCATTCATCCTGTGACTAGGAGGCACTCACTCAGGCATCAGAGAGAAACCCCAGTCTATTTCCTTCCCCTCCTCAAATGCGGGATGTGACTCTCCTGCCCCAGAAGCTCAAATAAAAAGGCAGAACTTTTACTCACCAGTTTCACATGCCAGTCTACCCTTTCATGCCTCATGTCTCCCTTCCACACTCGCCAACTTGGGAAGAGAAGTTTACTCATGATGAGACCAATTATCGGCTCAATAATCTACACGATTTTCAGAGCTGAAAAGTTTTCTGTTTTCAGGTGTCATGTTTCTTTTTAAACTGGAAACCAATACTCAGATATCCTGTGCTGAACAGCTGTAACAGATGCAGCCTTATCTCGCCACCTCATTAGAAGAAACAAACAACTATAAATCTTGTATTACATCCAAAAAATTGTCAGCCCCAAATAAAAGCCGGCAAGGATCCAAGTGGCATGCGCCTTGGTTCTAGCCATGTTTGCCTGTAGTTCTTACATATGTAAATTGAGAAACTGTTAGCAGAAGCCAGCCAGCTGAAAACAGATGTGTTTAGAGTACGCAGACACATTAGAGGGGTCCTCCAGGCTCAGCCCCCTTCCCACCCTTCACTGAGAATCCCTTTCTACTTCCTACCCTGGGTGTCCCCTGCCCACGTCCGTCCCATCACAACCCATTTCCATCATTTCTGTTGGCCAAGCACACCAGCCCAGCCGTGGCGGTAGACCACAGGATATGAAAAATTCCACAGCTTAAAGATGAAACCAGAGCAACTGTCAGAAAAGGAGGTGGGGGGCAGGGGGAAGAGGCAGAAACAAGAGAAACAAATAAGGCAAGAGGAACATCACATCTGTGTTTCCGAATCTGCCGTCCATGCTGCCTGCTTGTCAGAAGTCTCTGGCACATGGGGGTTTAAATCCCAGCCCACCGCTTACTCTGGGGGCATCCTGGAGTCTACGAGGCTGTTTTCATGGGTAAAATGGAAATAACACTTCTGAAATCAGAGGGCTGATATAAAGATTAAGCAAGCTGGCATGCTTAATGCTCTGGGCCCAGGGTAGGACCTGGTCTTAGGACTCAGCCCGCGGTATCCTAGGTACAAAAAGGGCCGCCTGGTCTCTGGACACGAACGTGATACTTTACTGAAATAGGAATGGAGGCTGTTGTGGATTACTGGGTTGGCCAAAAAGTCTGTTCAGGTTGTTCTGTAACACGTTATGGAAAACCCGAATGAACTTTTCGGCCAAGCCAATACTTGTAGGAGAGAGGCTTTGACCTGCACCCAGTAGACCAACAGGTAACCAATCCTTCTTGGTCAAGCCCAAAAGGATTCTCTTAACTTGGGACTTAACAAAATAACCAAAAGAACTTGCCAGGGCCCAGGTGGGTATAGTAAAACAAACAAACAAAAACCTGTACGCAAACACCTGAGTTTGAGTTTTGTCTCAGGCTTGAGTAATTTTTTTTTTTTGCGGTACGCGGGCCTCTCACCGTTGTGGCCTCTCCCGTTGAGGAGCACAGGCTCCGGACGCGCAGGCTCAGCGGCCATGGCTCACGGGCCCAGCCGCTCCGCGGCATGTGGGATCTTCCCGGACCGGGGCACGAACCCGTGTCCCCTGCACCGGCAGGCGGACTCTCAACCACTGCGCCACCAGGGAAGCCCAGGCTTGAGTAATTTTATTTACCTTTGTGAGGGTCCCCTTCCTTGTATTTAAACTTGGGGTAAAGATCCCTGTGCTCACTTGCCCACCTTCTATTCACTCTTCAAGCTACCTGTGACCCTCCTTCCTGGCTTACGCCTCCCCTACACGTCCCTCCTGCCTGTCGGGCATCACAAGGTCGTTATCTCAGCACTCAGATTGTCATTGTGACAGCTGGCTTCGACACCCACCCCGCAAATACCGAAAGCCTCTCCCCCCACTTTTATTTGCAGGTTAGTGTCCCCCAGGGCTCTGCGTCAGACAGCCACACAGCACAAGGTCTCAGCCACTGCCACGTTCAACGGCAATCTCGACATGGATGATCTCCTAGACCAGGGATCGAAAAACTGCAGCCCGTGGTCAAAGCCAGCCCCCTGCCCATCCTCGAAGTACAGCTGTCCTGGAACACAGTCCCCCTCGTTTGTTATGGACCGTCCACAGCTGCATGAAGCCTAGGATTCTTATTATCTGACCCTTTACAGAAAAGGTTTGCCAACCCTCGATGCACACTGTGTCCCGGGAGACACGTGGGTGTCTCCCAGGCCACTCTCCAAACGTCTACAAGTGACCACTCCCCTATCATCAATCACCCTCACGTCGCACTTGGAATCAATGGAAGTGTGGTCCATCCACACCCAGGAATCCACCTGTGACAGTGAGGTCGGCCTTACCTCTGCTCTCGAAGCCCTCCCCCGGCTCCACCGCTGCCGCCCCTCCATCCACTCCCCCCGGAACGCTGCAAAAGCCTCCTGGTTTCCTCCCCTCCCCCATACCTCGCCTTCCTCTCATTCACCCTTCTGCCACTGTCAAGGCATTTTTCTGGCATAAGAATCTCCAACTCTTCTTTCTTACCGGGCGTCCCCTAAGATATGGTCCCCAACACTTCCTGAACATCTAAACTCGCTCTGCCTTCACATCCACAGATCCAACAACCTGCGCTAGGATTTCCAAGACGGAAGATACAACACCCACCTTCTGTGAGGGGGATGGAACCACAGAACTAAATCAATGAAACTGGATTCTAGGTGTTGGGCTAGGACCCAAGTCAACCACTTTTTCCTGAGTCACCCTTGACCAGCAGATGAAACTGATCACGTGTTCCTTTCTGCCACGATCGTGCCCTGATCTCACCGCTACTAGAAAGCTGATCACAACGGGTCATGACTATTCGTTGCATTGTCCCCTCTGCTGGGCTGTGAACTCGGGGTAAGAGCTGTTTTGAGCAACCCCGAAGTTCCACTGTAGTGTGTAATAGTTGCTCAATAAACACCTGCTAAGACACAAAATGCTCTGTGAACTGCAAAGTACTACACGAGTTGAAAACAGAGAAACCTATGCTTCCCACTGTTTTAGGCTCAGTTTACTACCCACTTCATACCCTACAGACACAAACTGGAGAAGGAAAGGCCATTTGTGAGGGCTTGATCAAATTCTGAGCCAAGTGCTTTCCCAAGTGTTATCTTAGCAATGGGCCTACTTCCCATTCCCAACTGGACACAGGGGCCTTTCCAAGTAGTATGAACCGGGAAGACAGAAATGGGGGTGAAGATGGGGAGAAGGTGATTCGGAAGGAAGGTGATGTTTCATCTACACAGCAATTCA
The DNA here is from genome assembly GCF_963455315.2 of Globicephala melas. NCBI lineage: Eukaryota > Metazoa > Chordata > Mammalia > Artiodactyla > Delphinidae > Globicephala > Globicephala melas. The sequence continues at coordinate 3,606,851 of NC_083331.1, read as the reverse complement.
CAGCCAATAGTGAAGTTTATCTAATCAAACGTATTTATGGAACACGTATCACACGGCGGGCACGATATTCGAGGTATCCACAGCCAGTCCGTCACGGTAAAAGAGGACAAAAGAAGAAACTTAACATGAAGAGAAAGTCAGAGGGAACTTGATCTTGTTTGTACGCTGGGAAAAGGTAACGTTACAAAAGAGCTGACCAGCTGTTCTCCATCTCCAATGAAGAAAAATCTAAAGGAAATGGGGTAAGCTATGCCATAAGGTATTGAAATTAGGGAGAAGGAATAATTTGCCAACATCAAAGGGTGCTAAACACTATGTGTGGCTTACAATTTTACTTTCAGGAGGTCCTTAAACAGTTTGAGAGAATCTGGGCGGTTCTATTTGAAGAAAGGAAAGGGAGCTGATAAATTCTCAAGGTACCCCGTTGGATCATGACGGACTGACTTTTGTTTAAAGTGGGCTCATGCGTAAAACAGACTAAGTGATTCCATACTTGCAACCACTGGACAGCACACCCTCTGGAAACACTACTATGATCCAGCAAGTACGAGAGTTGACCAAGTACAAAGAACAGAATAAATAACTACTGGATCAGCATGAATGGAAAGGGAAAGGTTCCCTAGTGGGAAGAGTATAACTTTTGAGTCCTGCTGGCCTAAGCTTGCAACCTTCTCCCACCACTGATGACCGATCTGACCTTGTGGAAAACGCATGATAGACACAGCGTACACCAAGAAAAATGAGACCCACGTGTGAACACACACACAAGCACATGCAAAGAGTGTTGATAAGGAAACAACAGTAAATGTCTGAAAATGGGGTACCATTAGTGATTTCTAGTTCCTGCACTTTTTTCAAATTCTATAGTAAATATCTATTGCTTTTACAGTTGGGGGAGGGAGAAATTGCTCCCCCTCCCCCCAAAAATCTGTCTTGTTTTTTGGGGCAATATAATCCTTCATGCCATTCTTTATTATGCTATAAACTAACTTCTCTGTTCGTCAAAACACCTGCTGTTAAGTCAGCTTCTTTCCTTATTTGGCTTGAAGACTTCACGATGCACACATCCCACTGTCCGTATTGCATCCTGAAGGCGTGTAAAACTGTCGTTTCACAGCCTATTATTCTCAGATCCTCCCCGTTCAATTTTCTCACATGTGGGAAATGACACCACTGAGATATAAGAAAAACCCCAGCCAACTATAATAATTCTAGAGTTTGGATGGGAACAAAGGAAGGGTGGGAGTTTTGTACTACGCTTCCAATAAATTTTCAATAACTTCCAAATGTTCATGCTCTTTCCGGCTTCATTCACACCTGTGGGACAAATCAGCAATAATACCGAGTATAAGATATTCTTTTCAGCTCTACGTTAGTTCTTTTACTGGGACAAATTATGTATTTTTTTCATAATTTTTAATCCCTCGGAGACCTCACTGACTGACTCATAAAAGGGGGCATCCATTCTGTTATTGCTGTTTGTTGGACCGACTCAGCTCGCAGACAGGCTGAGATCCTTGACAAGTCAGGACGCCGCGAAAATAAAACATTTCAAGTCAAATATAATCCCACAGAAAATTTAAAAAGCACTTCCTTAATGATGCACTGACATGCGTGAATATTCTTGGCTACGAACTACATACCCAAAATAAATTCAGGAGACACTTCATTTATTTACCTTAGGTATTGAAATTTAAATATCTAGAATTTCTGATCAACAAACAATACCTTGGAGATCGTGGAGACTATTTTTACTTCACAACCAGGAAGGGGGCGGCCTGACGTGTGAACAGTTTGTTCAAGGACTGATGGTGAGTGACAATGTCCATGTGGCCACAACCCACATCTTCTGAGCCCTGGTCCAGATGCTCTCCCATCATGCAGTGCCGCTCATCCCTGCAAACCCATCAGTAGTAACCGCCCGCAGAGGCCCATCTGCACGTCCAACGTCCCAACACTGCTCTGGGGGAAAAGAGCCTCCTTTCTCCAAACCCAATGACTGCAGTAGGGGGTTCTTTCCTCCTGGAAAAGCCCAGCTCTTTGGGCTGGGGAGAGAGAAACTTGGTTTTACCCCGACGTGAGGGAGATGCAGCAGCATGTCCGAGGTACAGAAGCACAGGAGGAACAGTGAAGAGGGAGGGCAAACCAGCAGGGGGTGACACTGGGGACCCCATAAGGACACCGGAGCTCCGAGAGAGAAGGCACTGCTCGCCTGTGGAAGATGTGTCTGGTTTGCCAGCGTTGATGGTTTCACCTTTGGATCAACCACGTGCATTTTCAGAGCCTAAGCTAGTGTTAGTGAAATCCAGTCCCAGATGTGGACGCTCACTGCCCCTGGAGTGAGGACACCATGTAGGTACCCGTGTAGGTGACCACAGACTCCCCCGGTTCTCAGTGACATCTTTGCTTTAGTCAACGAATGCACCCCATTCCGTGTGTGTGTGTGTGTGTGTGTGTGTGAGACCCTGCCGTACATCCCTCCACTTTTTTAACTGAAGAAAGAATTATATTCTACTCTTTGTGGATTTCATTACACCAATAGGCATATTCCACGAACCACCTGGTGACCCTAAATGTTTTACATTTAGGACTCAGCACTCTTACCCAGAAAAATGGAAGTACAAGACTGGACAGCGTTCCTCCAAATAAAAAGCTTTCTGTGGCCAAAAAAGTTTGGGAACACAATGGGAGAAACAACCAGTACAAGAATTCAGCTGGTCAATATTTTAATTATAATGGCTTTCCAGCAATCCCACTCCTGGGCATATATCCAGAAAAGATGAAAACTCTAATTTGAAAAGATACATGTGCCCCAATGTTCATACAAGCACTATTTACAATAGCCAAGCAACCTAAGTGTCCATCGACAGATGAATAGATAAAGAAGATGGGCTATATATATATATATATATATATATATATACACACAATAGAATATTACTCAGCCATGAAAAGGAATGAAATAATGCCATTGCAGCAACATGGATGGGCCTAGAGATGACTATACTAAGTAAAATAAGCCAGAGAAAGACAAATATCCTATGGTATCACTTATATGTGGAATCTAAAAAAACGATACCAATGAACTTATTTACAAAACAGAAATTACAAAAAATTTACAAAACAGACGCACAGACGTAGAAAACAAATTTATGGCTACCAAAAGGGAAAGGGGGGAGGAGAGATAAATTGGGAATTTGGGATTAACAGATACACACGACTATATATAAAATAGATAATCCACAAGGTCTTACTGGATAGCACAGGGGACTATATTCAATATCTTGTAATCACCTATAATGGAGAAGAATCTGAAAAAGAATATATGTGTGTGTGTGTGTGTACAACGGAATCACTTCCTGCACACCCGAAACACTGTAAATGAATTACGCTTCAATTAAAAAAAAACTCATCCTTATTCCTTCCTTTAAACAATTAAACAATAAAAATCCAAGAACGCCTCAAATCCCACTTCCCGTAGTGCGCTTTTCCAGAATAAGTAAATTGGGCAGAGATTCTACACTTGGCCACTTTTATGGTAATTCATGTCAGGCCTATTAAACACGAAAAACTATAAAGTAAGAATATAGAAGAAAATAAAGAAGTCCGACCCATAAGGAGGACTCAGCCCTGCAGACTACTCGTAAGCGTGAGGGCATGGACGCCACGTGAGGCAATGAACTCTCCCGGCAGAGGCCGCCCGATGGGCCCTTTCCCACGAGCGGTACACCGTGGACACTGGTGTGATCCCAGGCAGTCCTGACACACAGCTGCAGCTTCTAAACCTCTCTTCCCCTTTGTTCCTCAAACTAAAGTCAACTGGATGGAGTTGAAGACAAATCGGTCTTCATCTGATTTTTGCTTTCTCCTGAATTAAGTCAGATGTGAACAGACCAACATTCGTCTGGGAGGTGCTACGTACTCCGGGCCCAGTGAGCAGAGGCAAGACTCAGGGGGAAACACTACCAAACGCAGAAACTGTGCATTTGCTTGTACAGGGAAACGCTTCCCTTCCCAATGCCATCAGCAGCCTGAACAATTCTGTCCTCAGTGAAGTTGTAAGTGCCAAAGGAGCAACGTATGTCCCTCGTTAATATCACAGCTCATCCCCGTTGCACGCTTCTGCAGTGTTAACGAAGTCGCCTAATAGAAAAAGGGGAGAAGAAATCAAACAGGACAGGCCAAGCAAGTGTAGGACAGGACAACTTCCTCCAAGCCTCGCTAGGGGAATAATAATAATAATACCATCAAACCAAGAAAAAGACAAGTCACAACAGACTCCAAATAAACGAAACAGTAGCTGGACTCAGCCCCAAATTCTCATCGTAAACGATCTACGTGCGACACACTCTACAGGGTACTTGACCCCCAGTGACACGGGAGGGAACGTCCAGGCGTGCCCTGAGGGTACTCATGAGGGTTCAGCGACTCAACACAAGGAGGTGGCCACCACGTGCCTGGTCTGACCACATGATTCGTTACCTCCTACCCTCCCTGGTTCTCAGTAGGATGGAGGGGCTAAGAGAGAGAGGGGAACAGAAATCAGGGCCAGGTCATCCTGATTCTGCCTTTCAAGGTCAGAAGTAAATATTCTGAGTTTATGGTCCCAAAACAGAAGGAAGGAGGGAGAGCACGGGGGGAACAAACAGAAGCAACGCAAGGATGCGGTCACATAAGGGTGACCCAATAAACCAATGAAATCTTGTGCGAGAGAGTGAAAAAAGCAAGGTGAGCCCTGAGGGAACATGAGCGCAACAGGAAGACACCCATCTGATAGGGGCTGAGATGAAATTATACCTGCACTTTGAGAAACAATTTTCAGAGTCAGCAGTCCCAGCAGTCATTGTCCAAGGAGAACGCAATGGGAACCTCGCACACACCTCCACACCCACACGTACATGCTAATTCCAGATCTCCCCACACTCCCCGAAGTGGATGCAGTGAGGATCTCAACCTGAAAACCCACGGCCACGCCAACAGCACGAGACAGGAGGTAAGATCTCGGCGGTTCCACTCTCAGCGCAGCTATGCCCGGGGACACAGCAGCGCCCTTTTCAGAGGCTCCGATGCTTCACCACTCGGATTTCAGACGCTCAACTCAAATGTCTGCCGGCAACAGTGTGACGCAATCCCAACCACTTAAAAAGTCCATTTTCTCTCTAAGGCAAAGACCTTTTATCTGTCCATTTCATGGCTCAAATATCCTAAGCTGTCCTGAAAAGCAAGATGACCTTTAAGTACAGACCTTCCTGAACTTACGGCGGGGTTATGGTCTGATAAACCCATCACCAAGTTGAAAATACGGTAAGCTGAAAATGCGTTTAATACCCTACGGAACATCACAGCTTAGTAGCACCTGCTTCAAAGCTCAGAACACTGACGTTAGCCTACAGTTGGGCCAGCTCCTCTAATACAAAGCCTATTTCATACGAAAATGCTGAGTACCTCGTGTAATTTATCAAATACTGCGCTGAAAGTGAAAAACAGAATGGCTGTCCGCATCCAGCACGGCAGTCGGTGTATCGGGCGCTTCCCTCCTGATCGCAGGGGAATTTTGCTCACCGACACTGCCCGGCATCACGAGGGAGATTCAGACCCCAGAGTGCCAGCCTGGGAAAGCATCCACACCCGAGATTCGAAGTACGGTTTCTCCTGAATACATACCACTTTCCCACCATCGTAAAGTCAAAAAATTGTTAGTCGAACCATCATAGATTAGGGACCATCTGTCCTGGTGGCTTCAACTCAAAAGGAGCAGCTCAGTATAGATGAAACAGTGGGCAAGACCTCGCTGCAAGCAGAAACTAACACACCACTGTAAATCAATTCTATCTACTCCAATAAAGATGCTTAAAAAAAAAAAAAAGACCTCGCTGCTGCTTCTACCACCATTATTAAACAGGTAATACCAACAGCCAGGTAGCGTGCTGGGCACCTCATTTGCACGGATGTGTCTGGGAGATGGATGTCCCCACGTCGCACAGGAGAAAACCCACGATTCCGGTCCATTCTTTGCTGAAGGCCCCATAGCTGGGAAGCGGAGGAGGCATGGTTCAGAAACCACGCCCTCCTCATTTATAAGTTTCTTCACACAAGATATTTAGATATTGTTAAATCCTAACGATAATCAATTATTACTAGTGATGACTTAAAATAAATGAACAAACAATAAATATTGTTCCAAATTTTGATGATTGGTAACGACGACGAAAACGGGTTTTTGTTTAACTCATCTGACACAGTACGCGGTTGTTCGACAGACTACGTGTGGACTGAGAGCAGGAGATGCCCCGCGGATGCCCACGCCGCGGCCACGCCCAACCACGCCACGCCCACTGTGCCCCTGCCACGCCACGCCCACTGTGAGGGTCGGGGGGCCACCCCTGGGAAACGTGCCAGGGACCACAGGTGGGCTGTGATGTTGGGACCTCAGAACACAAGCCTCAAGGCTAGACTGAGGGTCTGACCAATTTAAGGTTTCCGTCTGGGTCCTTCCCCATCTGCAGCCTTTGCAGAGTTAACATTCTGCCCCGTTAACTGAGGCAAACCGGTAGGAAATTACAAAGGGGGCATATTCCCAGCGCTGTGTCACACCGGAGGAAATGAAAGGATTTAAGCATATCTGGCTTGAATAAATGTTTTCTCTATAAAAGTTAATCTACAATTACATTTAGTGTGAAATATTATATAGGACAACATCCCACGTGTTTCTGCTGCTGGAGGACTCTTTATAGTTTGTGTTTTACTACTGGTCCCCTGTGTAAATCTGGAAACTTCCCTCTGGGGAAGTTTATTCCAGGTGAGGGCTGGCTTTAGCCATGAGCATTTCCAGTCCTCTAGGACACAGGTTCTCAAGTTCTCCAAATGCCCGCCATATCTGCTTTTCACTACTGCAAACACCTCCCTACCTCGTGGTGGTCGCTTTGCCCTGGACAAGTGAGAACAAAAGTAACACCAGGGACAAAGTCACTCCCCTGGTCCACAGCATCTTGTGGAAACTGACGTCTTCCTGAAACCAGACAGAACCCCAAAAGCTCTAAACTTTTTGCTGTAATATTCCAGTGCCGTAAACAATATTTCTCAGAGGACCAAAGTTTGTCACGTGAGGGTTAAGCTTGAATAGGTTTCAGGTTTCATGGTTTATCTTGAAAATTCAGGTGACCTTTACAGTCTCCATCATACCACAGTTAGGTTAATTTATACATAAAGGCTTTCCTCTGAGAGCCGAGAAAAAAATGTTCCTGAGACGGGCCGGGTTTTCTGTGTGGCTCTGCTTACCCCAGTCCTAGACGACAAATATGCACACACCATACCACACCGCACCCCAGCTGGAGGAGGACGGCGACGCCGTGTTAAAGGAACCAGGGATTACACTGCACATCAAGACAAAGGAAAGGGGGGCTGAAATGCACACACGTGTCCACCCAAGCCCCTCCCCCTCCCTCTCCAGCCGATTTTTAAAATATAAATTTATGTATTTATTTATGTATTTACGGCTTTTTTGGGTCTTCCTTGGGATGCACGGGATTCTCACTCTGGTGGCTTCTCTTGTTGCGGAGCACGGGCTCTAGGCATGCAGGCTTCAGTAGTTGCGGCACGTGGGCTCAGCAGTTGTGGCTCGTGGGCTCTAGAGCACAGGCTCAGTAGTTGGGGCGTACAGGCTTAGTTGCTCTGCGGCGTGTGGGATCTTCCCGGACCAGGGCTCAAACCCGTGTCCCCTGCACTGGCAGGTGGATTCTTAACCACTGTGCCACCAGGGAAGTCCCACTCTGGCCGATTCTTAACTGCTCTTCCCTAAGGAGCGTCCTAGCATTCCTGCCTCGTTGCCGGATACGTCCTCCAGACCCTGGAAATTCCGACTTCTCATGAAAAGGACTCCTTTAATCCATCAGGCCAACCATTCTAGGCTGAATGACAGTTTACGTCCACATCTCAATCCCTGCCACCTGTAAACGTTACCTTACGTGGCAAAGAGGACCTTTGCAGAGATAATTAAGGATCTGGAGATGGAGAGATTATCTGAGATTATCTGGGTGTGTGGGCTCTGAATGTGGTCACTCATGTCCACTGAGGATTTTACTGCAGAAGAGAAGGCAATGTGATGACAGAAGCAGACTGCAGTGGTGCACTGTGAAGATGGGAGAAGGGGCCACAAGCCAGGGAGTTTATTATTTTTTATTTTTATTTTCTTGTGGTACGCGGGCCTCTCACCGCCACAGCCTCTCCCGCCGCGGAGCACAGGCTCTGGACGCGCAGGCCCAGCAGCCATGGCTCACGGGCCCAGCCGCTCCGCAGCATGTGGGATCTTCCCGGACCGGGGCACGAACCCGCGTCCCCTGCATCAGCAGGCGGACTCTCAACCACTGCGCCACCAGGGAAGCCCAAGGGAGTTTACTATTTAAAGAGACTCTTTAGAATTCAGCATCCGTCAGAAGCTGGGAAAAGCAAGAAAAGAGCATCTCCCCCTGGAGCCCCCAGAACTGTAAACGAATGAGCACTGTTTTCAGCTACTGAATTTGCGGCAACTTGTTACAGCAGCAACAGGAAACTACCATCCAGCTTCCAGGTCGTGCCTGCCCTTCCCACCCCCATCCCTGCCATGATCCCCACACCCACTGAGGCTCCCCCAGCCCTGCCCGTCTTCCAAACACAGTGTGCCTCAGCTTGTGGACCACAGAACATGACGACCTATCTCCCCCAAACTGGAAAACTTTTCTCTTTGGAAGAGAATTCTCATTAAAGGATTCTTTAACTAATAAGCACCACTGATGCCTTTGAAATAAACAGGTCCAAGATATTTTGCCTTCATTTCCTATTCAATGTGTTTGTCTCTATACACCATGGGTAAACATAGAACTCAGAAACCGTAAGTGCTTGTCAAGTCACTTACCCCTTCTGAGCTTCAGTTTTCTTTCTAGAAAAATAGTGTAGCCATGGAAATGAAATAAATAACACATAAAATTTCTTGCATAACACCCAGTACATGATGAGCGCTCAGTGCGTGCTGTGTCATCACCCCAGCAGGTGACACTCAGCCACAGGTATCGTCAGACGGATCCCGGGTGGTCCTGATGCGGACAGGACTTAAGAAGCACAAGAACTGTCTATGAGCCAGAAAACCAATCCTTATGATTTCTTCCCAGTCTCACCACCTGTGGACTCAAGGATGTAGAGAAAGTCTGCTGGTGAGAATGGAAAATGGTGCGACAGCGGGGGAAAACAGCCTGGCAGCTCCTCAGGAAGTTAAGCATACAGTTACCATCGACTCAGCAATTCCACTCCTAGGTACTCACCCAGGAGAGATGAAAACATGTCCACACACAGAGTTGTCCGTCAATGTACAGCAGCATTGTTTGTCAGAGCCAGAGGGTGGAACACAGCCCGTATGTCCATCAACCGATCAAAACAAAACAGGGTAAGTCCACACGATGAGGTATTATTCCGCCACGCAAAGGAAATTCTGATCCGTGACGTCACACGGACAAACCGTGAAAACACAATACTAAGTGAGAGGGGCCGATCACAAAAGGCCACGTGCTATGAGTCTTATTTACATGAAATAACTAGAGGAGCCCAGCCTACAGAGACAGAGGTAGACGCGTGGCCGCTAAGGGCTGGGTGCCGGGGCTGCTCTCGGGCACAGGGTTTCTGCTTAAGGGGATGAACTCCCAGGGGACTGGGAGTTTGGGGTTAGCAGATGCAAACTATTATATACAGGATGGATAAACAACAAGGTCCTACTGTAGAGCACAGGGAACTACATCCAATATCCTGTGACAAACCATCATGGAAAAGAATATATACATGAATAACTGAGTCACTTTGCTGTGCAGCAGAAATTAACACAACACTGTAACATTGTAAATCAGCTATACTTCAGTACAATGTTTAAAAAAAGAGAGAAGGCGCACCAAGTTCTCAGCAGACGCCACGGCACCGTCTGCTCAGAGATGAATGAATGGAAAAGAAGTTAAAGACATAACCAACGAGAACCAAGAACGGCTAATGGGGAATGGTGAAGCGGGAGAAGAGAGAGGAGAAAGGCTCTGAGGATGCTCCTGGAGCAGGCTCACAGAGCAGCTGGGAACATGAGACTGTCGTCAGCAACACCTACAGAATTACACCTGAAATGCAGGAGGCAGCCGATGTCCTTGAAATCCACCCCCAGGGAATCATTTATCTGTCCGGCCCTCTGCCTACCCACCGATTGGTTTTTTCCAAGTTAAGAGCCAACCTTCAACCCGACAGCAACTGTCCGCACAGATCCAGGCAGGCTGCAGCCCTGCAAAAAAAACCCCATTTCCTTGGTCTGAGAAAGGCAACCATGCCAAAGCGACGGTGCATCTGACTTTCCCTCTCCTTTGAGCGTGAGCTAATTAAAATGTGTTTGGTCATCCCTGAAGGAGAACGGGCAGCTGCTGAACCAGCACAGGGCAGGGATGCTGTGCAACTGTTTCATTTTGGAAGAAATTAAATAGGGAGACGTTCCGAATTGAAGCCTGGAGACCAACGATGAAGTCTTTCTCTGGCGCTGAGTTGGAGTCACAGGATGGCAGGGCTCAGCGGAGGAAACCTGGGGTGACAGCGCCCACGGAAACCGATGGACAAGCATTTCACACACGTTCTAACTCAAAGGGGCAGAACAAGGCACAGTCTCTGAAACCCTCAACTACACAGAAAAATGCCACCGGGTGTCCACGTGTGTTTTTTTACACATGAACAGGGGCCCGGTTACTTTCACTCCCTCTGCCATTCTGCACCAACTCTGCCCATTCATTCAGTTTGTTCTAATTGAAGCCAAAAGCCAGTTACAACAGAACAAACATTCCCACACTTTACCATCACTAAATAAAACAGTCCATGTTCGTACATCTTTACGGCTAACCAAGTTTTTAAAAAATCAATTTAAAACAATTTACTGGTGTTTTAATCTCTCATTGTTATTCTTGGCTAAAATCACCTGTTTTCTTTTCCCTGATTCAGAGTAACAGGACAATAAAAAGGAAACAAAGCTCAAAAGTGAAGGGTAAACGAAAAACTCTACTTATTTATATCTAGTCAGTTAACTTTTTTCTGACCCTGAGTCTCTGAGATATGAAAATGCTCCTTAATAAATGTTATAACTCAAGATTTGCTCCAACTCAAGGAATTACAAAAATGCTCGGTTTTGAAATAGTTGTAGTATCTCATCATTATGACAAAGAAGTGATCTCAATCCAACTTTCCTGATGTCACTATCCTGCCCCAAAAAAACAAATAGTGCAACACCACACAAATTCAAATCCCACCTATCCACTTCCAACATCAAGGAAATAAGGTATTGGGATACATGTGACATAATTTAGGAACAGGGCCCACGCCCTCCTGCCATCTAATCCCCAAGTCCTTAACACACAACATCGTTTCCTTTTCCTTGTTAGCCTGCACTTTTAAGCACCATCATCAAAATATACATCATGTAGTAAAAGGGAGAAAATTAAAATGCCAAAGATAAGCAAGCTTGATCTCAATTCTTCAATCCAACTTGTGTGCGTTAGGCCCTTGCCACACCATAAGGGACTTCACCGGAGCACAGGCTCTAACAACTAGGATCTATTATACAAAGAGGAGCGTTCAGATTAGGGTGTATCTCCCCCAAAGACAGCAAATCCGCCGAAAGACACTCATACGTTACATAGAGTCAGTGAGATTATGGGAAATGTATTGGTTTTGGTCAGCTTTCCCTCAGAATTTTCTCTATTAAAGATTTACTTACAGCTATTATATAGTCTTTCATTCAATCTTTGGCTACGTTTAGAAAAGAAGAGCTCAACAAGGTAAAAGGAAGTTCATCAAAGTAGTGAGAGACGCCATTATTTATTAAGGTTCACAGTTTTGAGATCTAGGGCAAGTGACTTCATCTCCCTAAGCCATGGCTTTTGTCTGGCGGTGGTGGTAGTGATGGTACCCACCTTGGAAGGATTTTTTTGGACACCACGTGAAATGATGCCTGAAAAGTGCTCAGTAGAGAGCTCATTCTCAGCATTAAATAGCTATTATTACCCTCAGAATATTGCATCCCTGATCCCGTTCTTGACAATCTGCTCCTTTCACTCTTACTTTTCATACGTGATTACAGAGTGCTCTCCATTTTCCATCCTGACCTCCCTCAAATCTGTTGATTTCTCTTCACCTCCTTAATCCAAGCTACCCAGATCTGATTTACTATGGATGAATAAATGAATGAGATGAAGAAATGAAAGAACGGTCATTCTTTCAGTCTGCCCATCTCTGGTAATGTTGCCAGCAATTGGAAACACACATTAAATGAAAACTCACAGGTGTAGGGCTTCCCTGGTGGCGCAGTGGTTGAGAGTCTGCCTGCCGATGCAGGAGACACGGGTTCGTGCCCCGGTCCGGGAAGATCCCACATGCCGCGGAGCGGCTGGGCCTGTGCTCCGCAATGGGAGAGGCCACAATGGTGAGAGGCCCGTGTACCGCAAAAAAAACCCTCACAGGTGTAAATAGCACATATGGGGCAATGACAACTAAAGACATCTTTCTTTCCATACGACTATTTCTGACTCCGTTCTACCCAACTTGTGTGTGACTTGGTGTGTTCAGCCTGAGTGCGGAAACGCATTTGAAATTAAAGGGAAAAAAATAAACAAGCAATTCGCGTTTGATGGATTCAATATCCACATCATTTATAATGTGCAACATCGCTGTTTCTTCTTCCACGGTTTGTAATCATCTCATTTGCTTTTATTCTTTTTCATGTTAGGTTTGCATCTTCGTCCTCTGTACCTGCATGAGGCCAGGGTAATGTCTGACCATATTGTTTATCACCATAGTTCTAGTGTCTAGAATAATGTTTAACACATGACAAGAACTAAATAAGTGTGTGTCAGATTGATCTCCTCACCTCTCCTCTCACCCCTCCTTTGGACCACTCTCCACACCACCAGTTAGAGTGATCTTTTTAAAAATATCAATCTGGCCAAGCCCATTCAATGGAGATAGAAGAGTCTCTTCAACATATGGTCCTGGGACAGCTGGACAGCCACACGCAGAAGAATGAAATGGGACCCTCACCTCACGCCATAGACAAAACTAACTCAAAATGGATCAAAGACTTAAATGTAAGAGCCAAACTATAAAACTCTTAGAAGACAACACGAGAATAATTCTTCACGACCTCGGATCAGGCAATGGCTTCTTAGACGTGACACCAAAAGCACAAGCAACAAAAGATTAAGTGGACAGACTGGACTTCACCAAATTTAGCAACTTGGTGCTGCAAACGATGCCATCTAGAACGTGAAAAAGCCTATAGAGTGGGATAGAATATTTGCGAATAATGTGTCTGGTAAGATACATGTATCCAGACTATATAACGTTACAACTCAATAATAAAAAGACAACCCAATTTAAAAGTGGGCAAAGGTAGGGAGGGTGGGAGGGAGGGAGACGCAAGAGGGAAGAGATATGGGAACATATGTATGTGTATAACTGATTCACTTTGTTATAAAGCAGAAACTAACACACCATTGTAAAGCGATTATACCCCAATAAAGATGTTAAAAAAAAATTAAAGTGGGCAAAGGATCTGAATAGATATTCCTCAACGAAGGTACACAAACGGTCAGTAAGCACCTGAAAGTATGTCCAACATCATTAGTCATCAGGGAAATGCAAATCAAAACCACAGTGAGGTTCTACTTCATACTCACTGAGATGGCTATAATGAAAAAGAGACAGTTCACAATTTTGGGCAAATATGGGGTGAAATTGGAGAGCTCATACATTGCCGTGGGTAAAATGGTGCAGTCACTTTAGAAAACAGTCTAGCAGACCCTCAAAAAGTTAAACGTAGAATTACTGTTTGACCCAGCTATCCGCTCTTAGATATACACTCAAGGCTACTGAAAACATACATCGATAGGAACACTTGGACTTGAATGTTCATAGAAGCATTACTCATACAGTCAGAAAGTAGAAACAGCCCAAACGTCCACCAATTAATGGTATATCCATACAATGGAATATTATTTGGCAATAAAAAGACGTAAAGTCCCGCAACACGGACGGCCCTTCAAAGTATCATGTTAACTGAAAGAAACCAGCCATAAAAGACCACATATCATGTAATTCCATTTATACAGAATGCCCACAATAGGCAAGTCTATAGAGACAGAAAGTAGATCAATGGTTGCCTAGGGCTGTGGGGTAGTAAACTGGGATGAAAAGGTGATAAAAATTTTGGGGGTGACACAAATGTTCTAAAATGGACTGTGGTGATAGTTGTACAACTCTGTGAAGATACTAAACACCATTAAATTATACACTTCAAATGTGTACACCGTATGGTAAGTGAATTAAGTCTCTATAAAGCTGTTATTACAAAATACACATCTGATTACATCATTCCTTGGTTAAAATATTTCAAAGGTTTCATCTTGTGCTGAGGATTAAGTCCAAATTCCAACAAGAACTGGAATGGGCCCCAACTTGCTTCCCCAGCCTCACCTTACATCACTCTCCTCAATGCAACGCATATACGTAGTAGTTGCTCAATAAACATGAGCCTAGTGAACTGATTTTACCAGAGTCTTCAGTGGTATTAGCTATAAATGAAGCCAACTTCAGCCTTAAGAAGGCACAGGAGAATGAGAAAGATAAAAATAAGGTAGGTGACTTTCAAAGGAAGCATTTATTCAAATTTCCAGTCAATTCTTTTTTTTTTTTTTTTTTTTTCCTATTTCTAGAGCCCAAGGAAAGATTCTATGAGCACCCTGCCCTCAGAATCAAATGGCAATTCGGATACAAAAGCTCTTTGTTGCCCCCTTGGGCTTCTGTATTCTGACTAGGTGTCAAATTCCCACAGGAAGGTAGCCCAGAACCTGGACATAAACGCAGCTAAGGAGGTATCCTGAATTGGAAAGATAATGCAAGGAGAAGAAGCTCAACTCTGAGAGCATAAACATCTTCTTTCCCAGTGTTACATCCTCAATGTTATCAGCATAACTTCAGCAATTGTCCTGAGAAGGGTGTCCACTGCCTCCAAGAAAATAAAGGTTTAGGGAGGGTATCACACCACTCATTATTTGCAGGTATTTACTGAGCGCTCACCTTGTGCTGGACATCAGGTAGGCACAGAGGACGCAGACAAAATCCCTGCTTTAATGGAGCTTACATTCTGTTGGGTGGAGACAAGACTATCAATCATTAAACGAAACTACAGCATGTCAGGTAGTGCCAAGTGCTATCAAGCAAAAGAAAGCTACGGAAAGAGGAAGGGGTGCTAATTTAGCCAGGTGTTTAAGAACGGCCTCACTCAGAATGCAGCATCAGAGTAGAGATCTGCATCACGTGAGGATGCTGCTTTGTAGAGTAAGGGCTTTACAGGCAAAGGGAACAGACCCCTCAATGTTCCTGAGCTGGCAACCTGCTCGGAAAGGCCCAGGAACACAAAGGAGGCCAAAGAGGCCAGGGCTTGGTAGGCAAGGGGGAAGGCGTATCCACCGAGGTGTTTTCATGTTATTCTCAGAGAGACGAGAAGCCGCTAGAAGGCTTCTTAGCTGGGCATATGGCTTCTCTTTTAACCCAACTCTGGGCTAATCAAAGCAGATCATTGAGGGTAACCAGAGAAATCTGCATCAGCTACAGCAGGAGAGAAGCTAAGACCAAAGGTATCTATATACCAAAATACAAGAGACCGAATAGTAAATTCACAATTGTTCAAGCCGCGCGGTTTCTACTGTCCAGCTCTTCCTCCAGACCATGGAGATGCGCGCTGTGCTGATCTTGTTTCCACCCCCCAACCCCATACAGCTGAGCCCCCAGAACACACAGGGAGCCCCAGGGAGGTGTTGGGCAGGAAACATTTTTGCAGCACATACCTTTAACTCATTCAACACATATGCAGATTTCATATTGATTTTCAACTCAAGACACACAATGTGACCTACATTTGAAACACTCTTCAGAAGACTTCTAAATCTCCTGGAATAGTCACAGGAAAGACACTAAGGCATCAACGGGAAAAACTTATCAATCACTAGCAACTACTAGATTCAGACTGGGCTTTTCTAGAACCTTGACTGAGAATCTTAGTTCAGGGCAAAGAGATATTTATTTTTCCATAAAATATCTACATGAAAGTTGTAGTACTCAAAATCATACTAACTCCAGGATTTTGAAAAGTGGGCTAATATAAATTTGTTCTGAATCAGTACCTTTTCATACATAGAGGTATGCTTGAATAGTGTAATACATATAAAACTGGTGAAAATTTCTAAGCCAATGAAAGTCACTCCTTAGTCCCATCAGAGACCACAGACTCGGCGAGAACGCTGAAATTTGTCACACAGAATTGTAAACGTGCCTTTCAAGCTGGAAACAGAAGAGGCAATTTCTGCTTCTCAAAGCTTACATCAAAACTGAAAAATGGAATGAACTGACAAAGCTGGGAATTTAGTAAAAGAGAAACAGACAGCATTTTGGGAAAGGAGGGAATTCTGTACAGTGATCGCCATCTCTATTTTTAAGGATTAAGTTGCTAAACTTAAGACAAAATAAATCAAGTTAATCTTAGGATAGTTTTAAGGGAAGATCGATATAGTAAACTAAATACAGTATTAAAGTTTCAGTTCCATGAAGATATTCCTTACTTTGGCTTCTATCAGCTGAAGTAACTTATCCTTTGTTGGAATGGCATCATTTTCGATTCAAAGCAGTCTCTGGTTTATTTTGCAAGGAAATATTTTTAAGGCTATCATCTCCTACTCATGCAGTTCTCCACACCCACCATTCACAACTCCCCCCAATCCTTTTACATACACAAACTCAGAATTGATTAAGGGAACTCCAGCTGAGGATTTTATTAATTAGTTTGGGCAGTATGGAAACCTAAGCTTACTATACCAGTTGGCTCAGGCTGGCATAAAAAAGTACCACAGACTGGGTGGCTTAAACAACAGAAATTTATTTTTTCTGCAGTTCTAGAGCTGGAAGTCCAAGATCAAGGGGCTGGCCAGTTGGGTGTCTGGTGAGAGCTGCTTCCTGGCTTGCAGATGGTGCCTTCTCGCTGTGTGCATACATGGCAGAGAGCTCTCTCGTGCCTATTACAAGGACACTAATCTTATTGGATCAGGGCCCCACCTTTATGACTTCATTTTACCTTAATTACCTCCTAAAGGCTCTCTTTCTGAATACTGTCATATTAGGGGCTAGGGCTTCAACATACGAATTTCAGGAGGACATAATTATGTCCACAGTACTTATATTTCCTTTCACTATGTCTTTGGTCTTGGGCAAAGCATGAGGGGAGCCACTTAGATCTCTGTCATCTCATCCCCTTGAGTCCGTAAGGGTTTCAGCAAACCCACGGGATTGGCCTTGCTACAGGTAGCACGTGCATCCTACCCTGAATAGGCTTACGATTCAGCAAGCACGTCTGACCTCACCCAAAGCCCTGCCTCTCGGCCACCTTGACAGAGGGACTGAATTATGGGGGACCCTTCACCTTTCTCGACTTTTCCTCCTGTTCCAAGCCTGCAGCTAGAAATAGGGACTTCCTACAAGGCTCGTCCTCCTGGCTCTGGAAACCTAGAGGCAGCATCACTGACCAGTGAAGATCTCCATGCCTTGAAGGTGAAGACCCCCATGGTTCTGTGCAAACCCAGAGGAGCTCAAGGACCCTTTTCTCATGGGGAACTGGTCCAACAGCCTGGCTCACAAACCCAAAGCCAAAGAGCCTGGTAACTACACCTGATGGAAGCAAAACAAGTCAGGACAAGAGGTCACATGCTTTCAGGGGCTGCTTATAGGTGCTACTTCACGCATCAAGAGACTTAATACAGAAAAGCAACGGCCCCTCAAAATCGACTACAAAACATCTGAACTTCCTCCCACAGTCAAAAAGGGTGACAAACTTGTTCTATGAATGACGATGACAATGTCGCCTAGTGTCCTAGAAGACCGATGTCACCTAATATGATGCACATGCCTCCTGAAGTCTTGTCCTCTCAAACCCAGCCTGGCCCGTCTAGAAGGACAGCCTCTCCCCATGTTAAAAATTTCCATCACCTTCTACAAGCTGCACAGGGAATTCACCTTCTCCAGAAAACTTCCCCCGATTAGACAAACTCCAATAATAGATACTGGAACTTGCAGCTTTACGGTGTTTAATTTGCGATCAATTCTCATCATCTACATGAGTCGTTTTATGTGTTTTCGAAAGCCATATTATGGCTATTCATATTATTGTTTCCCACTAGATTGTATGTAAGCTAAGGGTGACTGTGTGTGTAACCCTGAGTCTCATTTTCACCCTGCAGCTGCACAACCTATCGTGACTGGTCAAAACCCGGCATCTGGCACGTGCTAGCTACAGGTAAATGGAACAGGGGGGCATTTTCTCTAGCTTCTGACAGATCGACAGGCTGTCTCTGGGGGACTCTGGGCTCGGACACCCACCTGCACAGACCCAAATGCACGGCAGCTGCTGGAGAGTGCGCAGCATCACGAAATGCTGGAAATTAATTTCCCTCCAGTGTCCCCTCTGACGTGGCCTGTCCTACAGTGAGTCTTAACTCATCCTCCACCCACTAACCCCACTACACTCCATCCATCACTAGGAGTTACTGATTCTAACTCCTTAATGACCAAGAATCTGGATCCCCGTCCCTTGCAGAAAATCGATAAACTACATCTGACAGTTTTTTGCATCCCTACTCTGTGTCAGAGGCTCAGGCTACCACTACCCTAGTTCAATATCACTAAGTTAAAGTACTGCAAGGGCCTCAGACCTCGCAGAGTCTATTTTGACCTTCGCATTGCTGCCTTCCCCCAAACACACGCCAGCTCTGTGAAACTGCTCAAAAACCCTCACCTTCCTCACCATCATCCTTAAAGCCTTTCAGCATGGCCTCTGGAGGGGGATCCGTGGGGTTCCGACCTTGGATCCGCTCGCTGGAGCTACAGGGCACCTGGGGGCAATGCCTTCAGTTCTCTGAGGCTCAGGTCTCTAAACTGTACCATCAGGATGGCAAGCTTCCTCTCTGTGGGATCGTTTCAGGGGTCCTCAGAAGTGGTAGACGGTAGTTGTCTACAGAGGGTCGGGACATAGTGCCAACAAGTGTTAGTGTCAATATCACTAGTATTCCCACCAACGCCCTCCCCTTGGAACCAACAAGTCCACTTAGCTCCCGAGATCTGACTTCACGGCACCTTGCATTGTACACTGTGTTCCTATTTGTCATATCTGGGCTGGCCCTCCCGGCACACTGAGTCCTCCTGGCAGGCACAGATGGTACCGTTTGTGTTTATTCATCAACTTTCATTGATAGACACTTGCTTAGCTGGGTCACAGCGAAGAGCCTGGGCAGCCCTGTGATGTGGGGCAATGTGGTTACCTGTGCAATCCCACTAAAACCAGTTTATTCCAAAAAAAAAAAAAAAGATGTTTAAAAGCCCTCTTAAAGCAGAAACTAACACACCATTGTAAAGCAATTATACTCCAATAAAGATGGTTAAAAACAAAAAAAGCCCTCTTTTTCTCCTCAACATTAGCTAAATACACATGACACTGAATCCAAAGAAATCTTTAGCTTGAGACAGTCTCAGGTAGATAAGCGGAACTGCAAGGCCCCCAAGGATGGAATCACGCTAAAGACTCGGCTGCAGTTTTTAAATACAGGAAACACAAATAGGACCACAGCAAACCCCTGCCTTCTAACTTCTCTGATTAAAAATATTTTAAGGGCTTCCCTGGTGGCGCAGTGGTTGAGAGTCCGCCTGCCGATGCGGGGGACACGGGTTCGTACCCCGGTCCGGGAAGATCCCACATGCCGCGGAGCAGGTGGGCCCGTGAGCCATGGCCGCTGAGCCTGTGCTCCGCAACAGGAGAGGCCGCAACCGTGAGAGACCCGCATACCGCAAAAAAAAAAAAAATTTTTAAATTTATGAAATGTTGGTACCAGCCCTAATGCATTTGTTATTTATTATTCTTAAGTAGCTGTGCTTACACTTACATAGGTTAATGTACAATTACAGCTATATAGGAATAGAAACGCATATCCCAAGTGTCATGAAAGTAAATGAACATCATTAACATTTTTCTTCCATTTTTCAAACAGGCTTCACCGCCTTCTATATTCATCTTGTATTTGTTCCCAGATTTGATCATTCAAAATTCCTGTTTTCATGTGAAGCATTAGGGTTTGAAAAAATACTGAACATATACCTATACGTTCACTTGTTCGGTGATGTACAAATAAGCATATATTCCCTTGCTCTTGTTATCTTCTGTCTCAGGAAAAATAATATATGTTCACCATGATTTTATAAAGACAAAATAAGGACTTAAGGCTCAATTATCTCTACATTGGCAAAATACCGTGATAACATAGGACTCCTAATTTCTCAGGCTCTGGTATTTTCAAACAACATCTATTCATTGAAACAAATAAAAGGAAAAATGCACCAACGATTGACAGATGGTTTTAACTTGGCGCTTGTATATTTGCGAAAGGATTACCTTCATGCTGGTGTGTTTACTTTGGTCTTTAATGACTGGTGCACCCAACTGAAAGGACGCCCCTATGAGTACTTGCTTTGCAAGAGAAAAAGGCTGTCTCTGGTCTTCTCAGATGACCCAGATGTCAAGATTTTGATGGGATGTTGCGGGGGGCGAGCGGCTGTCTGTTTGCCTGTCTGCCTGTCTGTCTGCCTGTCTCTCATTTGCGGAGCTATCAGGACTCAGCCGCTGGAGACTGTTGAGCCCGGGAACGTGGACAAACCTCAGTTACCTGATTAACAAGAAACAACAGGAACCAGACCTTTCAGCAGAAGCTCTCAGCCTCTGCTAACCCAGCAAAGCTGTGCAGAGGACCATAGTGAGCTCAGAAATCACCAGTCAGAGAGCTCAAGCCAAGCCCAGGGATTCCAAAGTTTGGCAACTTTGCTTCACCAACCTGGCTTATCTCCTGTTGACAATTTACTTGTGACCCTAAGTGGGACTAAATGGAAATAAAATATCAAGAACTCTGAGAAACAAAAGACGAAAACGTTCTTCTCTTGTCTTGCATCCTCTCTCGAGTTCAACAAGTAAGAAATAGAATCACAGGGGCTCAAAGGAGAGAAGCCGTCCTACCCTTGTGATGGGAGGATGGACCCAGAAGACATCTGGCTGGTGAAACAAGTCAGTCTCAGAAGGGCAAACACTGCACAATTGCTCTCACGTGAGGCGTCTGAAATAGTGAAAGGTACAGAAATAGACAACAGAATGGTGGTGACCAGGGGAGGGCTGTGGGGGGCAGGGGAGCTTTGTCCAGTGGGTACAAATTTACATTTATACACAAGGATTAAGTTCCAGAGACAGTGCCTGCAGTTCACAATGAGGTCCTGCGCACTTGACAATTTGTCAACAGGGTCCATCTCACGCTAAGCAGTCTTACTACACCAAACCGAACCAAACAAAAACAAAAACAAAAAAACCAGTGGGGGCTTCCCTGGTGGCGCAGTGGTTGAGAGTCCGCCTGCCGATGCGGGGGACACGGGTTCGTGCCCCGGTCCGGGAAGATCCCACATGCCGCGGAGCGGCTGGGCCCGTGAGCCATGGCCGCTGAGCCTGCGCGTCCGGAGCCTGTGCTCCGCAACGGGAGAGGCCACAACAGTGAGAGGCCCGCGTACCACACACACACACACACAAATACCAGTGGGACACAAGAAGACTCTGGGAGGTGGTGGATACGTTAATCACCCAGATTATGGTGGCGGTAAAAAGAGTGGATATATGCATCTTGACTCACCAAACTGTATATGTTAATTATGTGCTGTTTTTGGTACACCAATTAGACCTCAATAAAGTTGGAAAAAACAATCAGAAACAGATAAGCCTGCAGTCCGCGGGTAGTTGCAACTGCAAGGCCGGCCCTTCCTACTCAAACTGGAGGACAGTAAAGCTTCAGGGTGGAGTAGTCCTTACGATTTTCAAAGTCATAAGAGGAATCCTGGCTGTCAAATCAGGAAAGGGAAGGCATCGATAATTCAGGAGGTGATAAATGAGGGCAAGTGTCAGATGTATAGACAGGGAAAGGGAAAACATAATTTTCTTTGGGACCAATTAAGGTAAGAGCTGCTTTGCATATTCTCAAGCAGAAAGATGTCGATGCTGTCAGAAGAAGTGGAATGTTTTTCCTAGTGAAAGTTAACATGACACTTTCTTGCATTAATGAAACACGTTCGGAACGACTGCACGGGAAAAAGAAAAAAGCACTTTAAGTACAAACCCTACCACAGGGAGAAACGAGGAGACAAACATTCACGACGTACTGCACATGTTTAACTGAGCTCTGTTCTTGACTTTTCCTCCCCTGGTTTGTTCTTCTAGTAGGAAAGATGCCAAATATTATGAGCTTCTCTTTCAGAATCCTGGACCACAGTTTGACCTACCAACACCTTGTTTCGTTTGGCAAGCAGTATTGTCAAAAATAACAGGCACCGACAAATTAACCATTCATGAAAAGGCGGGGGAGGAAGAAACACGGGAAAAAACGTGACACGTTACGTGTCTCTGAGCGCCTCTGGCATCTCCTGTGGGTCCCAGTGTGTTGGAAGCAGCAGAGCAGAGGGATGGAGATCATGGGATTCTATTGCCATAATTCTTAGACTACGGCCGAAAGAGAAAAGGTCCTCATTCCTCACGCTGCCCATTTTCTACCTGAGCTTCTGTGTGGACCCACTAGTGTGAAGGGCACCAACCAGACAGAATCCCCGCCATGTAAAGCACTTTTCATGTAAAGCACTTTTCAGAACTGTTCACATGGATAGTTCTATTACAGAAGAAAAGTGATGTGATCACACCGATTTCATAACCAATAAAAATGGTTTTTCTAAGAGACATGTTTCTAATTTCACAGCATATTGTTATAGTTCAAACCCTATTATTGAATGCCCCTCAAGAGATATTTCTGTCATGTTATCGTACTGTAAGCACTACCTTTTAATGTGGGTTACTTAAAGAGGATTTTCCTGCATTCTCAACCTATACTAAAATATTTGCCCACATTCTGTCACATGGACTATATATATCTCCCTACCAAACCATCCTGCTAGCTCACGACACAAGCAACCAAGTGGACGGGTTAATTTAGTTTTCTATTTCTCACCCAAAGGAGTTATATATAAATAGTGATGAGGGTGGAGTCAAGATGGTGGTGTGGGAAGACACCGAGTTAGTGTCTCCCCACAACTAGGGCACCTGCCGGCCACTGGTGGTGGACCCTGACACCCAAGGAGAGAGGAGGAACCCCCAAGTGAACCACCGGGGGTCAGGCCAAAGCGCCTTCGGTGGGAGCTCCGTGTCCGAATCACTGGACTGACAGAGAACCTCAGACCCCAGGGAATATTCATCAGAGTGAGGTCTCATGGAATTCCTCATATCAGCACCAAGACCCAGCTCTACCCAACAGCCTACAAACTCCAGTGTTGGAAGCCACAGGCCAAACAACCAGTAAGACAGGAACACAATCCCACTCGTTAATAAAAAAAAAAAACAGACGGCAAAAAAATATGTCACAGATGAAGGAGCAAGGTAAAAACCTACAAGACCAAATAAATGAAGAGGAAATAGGCAATCTACCTGAAAAAGAATTCAGAGTAATGATAATAAAGATGATCCAGAATCTCAGAAACAGAATGGAGGCACAGATTGAGAAAATACAAGAAACGTTTAACAAAGATCTAGAAAAACTAAAGAACAAACAAACAGAGATGAACAACACAATAACTGAAATGAAAAATACATTAGAAGGATCAACAACAGAATAACGGAGGCAGAAGAAGGAATAAGTGAGCTGGAAGACAAAATGGTGGAAATAACTGCTGAAGAGCAGAATAAAGAAAAATGAATGAAAAGAACTGAAGACAGTCTCAGAGACCTCTGGGACAACACTAAACGCACCAACATTCAAACTATAGGGGTCCCAGAAGAAGAGGAGAAAAAGAAAGGGTCTGAGAAAATATTTGAAAAGATTATAGTCCAAAACTTCCCTAACATGGGAAAGGAAATAGTCACCCAAGTCCAGGAAGCACAAAGAGTTCCATAAAGGATAAACCCAAGGAAAAACACACCAAGACACATATTAATCAAACTAACAAAAGTTAAATTCAAAGAAAAAATATTCAAAGCAGCAAGGGAAAAACAAAATATAACATACAAAGGAATCCCCATAAGGTTATCAGCTGATTTTTCAGCAGAACCTCTGCAGCCCAGAAGGCAGTGGCAGGATATACTTAAAGTGATGAAAGAGAAACACCTACAGCCAAGATTACTCTATCCAGCAAGGATCTCATTCAGATTGGATGGAGAAATCAAAAGCTTTTCAGACAAGCAAAAGCTAGAAGAATTCAGCACCACCAAACCAGCTTTACAACAAATGCTAAAGAAACTTCTCTAGGCAGGAAACACAAGAGAAGAAAATGACCCACAAAAACAAACCCAAAGCAATTAAGAAAATGGTAATAGGAACATACATATTAATAATAACCTTGAATGTAAATGGATTAAATGCCCCAACCAAAAGACACAGACTGGCTGAATGGATACAAAAACAAGACCCATATATGTGCTGTCTACAAGAGACCCACTTCAGGCCCAGGGACACATACAGACTGCAAGTGAAGGGATGGAAAACGATATTCCATGCACATGGAAATCAAAAGACAGCTGAAGTAGCAATATTCGCATCAGATAAAACAGATTTTAAAATAAAGGCTGTTACAAGAGATAAGGAGGGACACTACATAATGATCAAAGGATCAATCCAAGAAGAAGATATAACGATTATAAACGTTTATGCCCCAACATAGGAGCACCTCAACACATAAAGCAAATGCTAACAACCATGGAAGGAAAAATCAACAGTAACACAATAATAGTAGGGGACTTTAACACCCCACTTACACCAACGGACAGATAACCCGAAGAGAAAATAAATAAGGAAATACAAGCTTTAAATGACACAATAGACCAGATAGATTTAATTGATATTTATAGAACATTCCACCCAAAAGTGGCAGAATACACTGTCTTCTCAAGTGCTCATGGAACATTCTCCAGGATCACATCTTGGGTCACAAATCAAGCCTTGGAAAATTTAAGAAAATTGTAATCATATCAAGCATCTTTTCTGACCACAACGCTATGAGATTGGAAAGCAATTACAGGAAAAAAAAAAAACTGTAAAAAACACAAATACATGGAGGCTAAACAGTATGCTACTAAATAACCAAGAGATCACTGAAGAAATCAAAGAAGAAATTAGAAAATACATAGAAACAAATGACAATGAAAACACTATGACCCAAAACCTATGGGATGCACCAAAAGCAGTTCTAAGCAGGAAGTTAAGAGCAATTCAATCTCACCTCAAGAAACAAGAAAATCTCAAATAAACAATCTAACCCTATAGACTTAAAACAACTAGAGAAAGAACAGCAAAGAAAATCCAAAGTCAGTAGAAGAAATCATGAAGATCAGAGCAGAAATAAATGAAATAGAAACGAAGAAAACAAAAGCAAAGTTTAATAAAACTAAAAGCTGGTTCTTTGAGAAGATAAACCCTTAGCCAGACTCATCAAGAAAAAAAGGGAGAGGATGCAAATCAATAAAATTAGAAATGAAAAAGGAGAAATCACAACTGACACTGAAGAAATACAAAGGATTATAGGAGACTACTACAAACAACTATATGCCAATAAAATGGACAACCATGAAGAAATGGACAAATCCTTGGAAAGGTACGATTTTCCAAGACTGAACCGGGAAGAATTAGAAAATACAAACAGACGATACTATCACAAGTAATGAAATTGAAACCATAATTAAAAATCTTCCAACAAACAAAAGTCCAGGACCAGATGGCTTCACAGGCAAATTCTATCAAACATTTACAGAAGAGCTAACACCAATCCTTCTTCTCAAACTCTTCCAAAAAATTGCAGAGGGAGAAACACTCCCAAATTCATTCTACGAAACCACCATCACACTGATACCAAAACCAGAAAAAGATATCACAAAAAAAGAAAATTACAGACCAGTATCACTGATGAACATAGGTGCAAAACTCCTGAACAAAATACTAGCAAACAGAATCCAACAACACACTGAAAGGATCATACGCCATGATCAAGTGGGATGCAAGGATTCTTCGATATATGCAAATCAATCAATGTGATACACCACATTAACAAATTAGGGAGTAAAAACCATATGATCATATCAATAGACGTAGAAATGGCTTTTGACAAAATTCAACAGCAATTTATGATTAAAAACTCTCCAGAAAATGGGCATAGAGGGAACCTACCTCAACATAATAAAGGCCATATATGACAAACCTACAGCAAACATCATACTCAACGTTGAAAAACTGAAAGCATTTCCACTAAGATTAGGAACAAGACAAGGATGTCCACTCTCACCACTCTTATTCAACATAGTTTTGGAAGTCCTAACCACAGCAGTCAGAGAAAGAAAAGAAATAAAAGGAATAAAAACTGGAAAAGAAGAAGTAAAACTGTCACTGTTTGCAGATGACATGATACTATACATAGAAAATGCTAAAGATGCCACCAGAAAACTACTAGAACTAATCAATGAATCTGGTAAGGTTGCAGGATAAAAAATTATTGCACAGAAATCTCTGGCATTCCTATACATTAACAACGAAAAATCAGAAAGAGAAATTAAGGAAACAATCCCACTTACCATCGCAACAAAAAGCATAAAATACCTAGGAATAAACCTGCCTAAGGAGGTGAAAGACTTGTACTCAGAAAACTATAAAACACTGAAGAAAGAAGTCAAAGATGACATAAACCGATGGAGAAATATTCCATGTTCTTGGATTGGAAAAATCAATATTGTGAAAATGACTCTACTACCCAAAGCAATCTACAGATTCATTGCAATCGCTATCCAACTACCAGTGGCATACTTCACAGATTAGAACAAAAAATTTTACAATTCGTATGGAAACACAAAAGACCTCGAATAGCCAAAGCAATCTTGAGAAAGAAAAGCGGAGTTGGAGGAATCAGGCTCCCTGACTTCAAACTATACCACAAAGCTACAGTAATCAAGACAGTATGGTACTGGCACAAAAACAGAAATATAGATCAATGGTACAGGACAGAAAACCCAGAGATAAACCCACGCACATATGGGCACCTAATTTACAACAAAGGAGGCAAGAACATACAATAGAGAAAAGACAGCCTCTTCAATAACTGGTGCTGGGAAAACTGGGCAGCTACGTGTAAAAGAATGAAATTAGAGCACTCCCTAACACTATACACAAAAATAAACTCCAAATGGATTAAAGATCCAAATCTAAGGCCAGACGCTATTAAACTCTTAGAGGAAAACATAGGAAAAACACTCTCTGACATAAACCACAGCAAGATCTTTTTTGACCCACCTCCTAGAGTAGTGGAAATAAAAACAAAATTAAACAAATGGGACTTAATTAAACTTCAAAGCTTTTGCACAGAAAGGAAACCATACACAAGACAAAAAGAAAACCCTCAGAACGGGAGAAAATATTTGCAAAGGAGACAACAGACAAAGGATTAATCCCCAAAATACACAAACAGCTCATGGAGCTCAATATCAAAAGAAAAACAATCCAGTTAAAAAATGGGCGGAAGACCTAAATAGACATTTTACCAAGGAAGACATACAACGGCCAAGAGGCACATGAAAAGATGCTCAACATCTCTAATTATTAGAGAAATGCAAATCAAAACTACAATGAGGTATCACCTCATGCCGATCAGAATAGCCATTATCAAAAAAATCTAGAAACAATAAATGCTGGAAAGGGTGTGGTGAAAAGGGAACCTCCTGCAATGTTGGTGGGAATGTAAATTGATACAACCACTATGGAGAACAGTATGGCGGTTCCTTAAAAAACGAAAAATAGAACTACCATACGACCCAGCAATCCCACTACTGGGCATATATCCTGAGAAAACCATAATTCAAAAAGAGACAGGTACCACAGTGTTCACTGCAGCTCTATTTACAATAGCCAGGACATGGAAGCAACCTAAGTGTCCATCGACAGATGAACGGATAAAGAAGATGTGGCACATATATACAGTGGCATATTACTCAGCCATAAAAAGAAACGAAACTGAGTTATTTGTAGTGAGGTGGATGGACCTAGAGTCTGTCATACAGAGTGAAGTAAGTCAGGAAGAGAAAAACAAATACTGTATGCTAATGCATATATATGGAATCTTAAAAAAAAAAAAAAAGGTACTCACGAACCTAGTGGCAGGGCAGGAATAAAGATGTAGACATAGAGAATGGACTTGAGGACACGGGCTGGGAGGGGGAAGCTGGGGCGAAGTGAGAGTAGCATCGACAATATATACACTGCCAAATGTAAAACAGATAGCTAGTGGGAAGCAGCTGCATAGCACAGGGAGATCAGCTCGGTGCTTTGCGATGACCTAGAGGGGTGGGATAGGGAGGGTGGGAGGGAGGCTCAAGAGGGAGGGGATATGGGGACATATGTATGCATGTGGCTGATTCACTTTGGTGTACAACAGAAACTAACACAGTATTGTGAAGCACTTATACTCCAATAATGATCTTTTAAAAAAATAAAATAAATAGTGATAACATGTAACTTTTACTTGGAGGAGAGAATCAAACATAATAGAAATCCCTAAAAGTCAAAAGTTGATCTCGCAGAATGATAAGCATAAATTATTTCCTGAAATAGTTATTTAAGATGAAAACAGTCCTTAACTTCTAAACATGAGTCATCACCAAAATTATCTTTGGTTTACAAAAGCTTAATAAGAATTTTTTTTCTATGCTAGAAATGTTTAGAAAGGGATTCCTTTTTCTACTCTGGATTAATTCTCCGAAATCTCCAAATATGCCAGTCTCTACAATGGTTAACACAAGCGATTTTTTTCAACACTACAAAATCTTCATCCGCCTAATTTTCATTCCAGAGAAATACTAGTAAAACCTGTGGGTGGAAAAACATTTCTTACACGTTGGGCTTCTGGAAATTGTTTTCATTCAACATGCTGCCCAAGACCTGTTACATCTGAGCACTCATCTTTGCAGACTAACAATAAGGCCAGTTAGGACCACGTAAATTGCTGCAATCATTCAAATAATAGCATTCATTTTAGAGCTCACCCCCAAAAACCTGTCTGAAAATGAATTCTCCCTTAATTGCATTTAATCAACAAATGGGCAAACATACACTAAGCCATAATACAAACAGCCCAAGGATAGGCTTACAACCTCGACAAGTTAATAACGCTCTCTGGAATAAAAGATCCAAGGAGGGAACTGACTTTTAACTAAACATGTAGGATGCTGAGAAATCACACCATGAAAGAAACCAAAGAAAAGTTTTATTTTTACAACTGTATGACTGGATCCCCACCAACACAGAGGCCAATCAAAACATGATCGGTGGTACAATTTTAATTAGTGTGTCTGAACTCTGTTTTGATACGATTCTTGGGGATGGTTCACAGGCTGAAAGATACCACACAACAAATGCATCCTGAGATGTCTTAGCGTCCATCACACCCCCAGCCGGAGTGGAGACCAAGTGGGAAGAGGCAATTCCCTTCCACAGGCGCAGTCCCCAGGAAGGACCGATGCACAGGGTTTGGATAAGGGCATCAGAGGCTTCAGAGAGTCCACAAAATGGGTATAAGACCGAGCCAGGCGTGGGAACGACAGACTGTCAGCATGTCAAAATGCAGCATCAGTTTCTCTCTAGAGTCTGCTCATGTGTGTCCTGCCACAAAATAATCTCTCATCTGCTCCCTTTTCCAAGTGAGACTAACAAAGTCCAGCTCTGCTGACTAAACAGGGGACAGCACGTGTCTCCCAACCAGGCAGGGAGTGAGCTACTGACTGTACCTAAGACACATCCCTTTGCTTTCCTAGGGAACGGGCACAGATACTTTTGCAAATTTCTGTGCTGCTTACTTTTTTAAAAAAATTTATTTATATATTTTTGGCTGCGTTGGGTCTTCGCTGCTGCACGCGGGCTTTCTCTAGTTGCGGCAAGCGGGGGCTACTCTTTGTTGCGGTGCGCGGGCTTCTCATTGCGGTGGCTTCTCTTGCTGCGGAGCACGGGCTCTACGCACGCGGGCTCAGTAGCTGTGGCTCGCGGGCTCTAGAAAGCAAGCTCAGTAGCTGTGGCGCACGGGCTTAGTTGCTCCGCGGCATGTGGGATCTTCTCGGATCAGGGATCGAACCTGTGTCCCCTGCATTGGCAGGTGGATTCTTAACTACTGCGCCACCAGGGAAGTCCCTATGTTGCTTACTCTTGAATGCATCATTATTTTACAGCAATCATCATGTGTCCTTGCAAAGACTGAGCTACAAAAATCTTATTCATAGTGATACTTAAAATAGTGAAAAAACCCCTCTTAACCTGAATATTCAACAACTAGGAATAAATTAAACCAACCATTGTGTTTTCATAACAGAACACTACAAAGCTTTTTTAAAACACATTTTATGTTACTATTTGCCGTAGAAACTGTGTAGCATCTTTTCACTTTACATATTGTGAACTGGCTAACGCTCTTTCAAGAAAAAGCATTTTAACTGAAAAAGATCTCCATTTAAATACCAATTGCTAACAGTAATGATCTCTAGTCTACGGGACTGTGAATGCTGTGTTTTTTCTTCTTGCTTATCTGCCCTTTCTAACTTTTCTCCACAAGAAATATAAATCACTCTACAGTTAGCAAAATCAGCCCCGAAAGTTTCTGGGAACATTGGTTGTTCTCCCTCAGCCCTCTCCTCTGGAGTGTCTTTACTCCTGCGGTATCAGAGTAAGTACATACATGTTTATCTTCAAATCGATCCTGAAAGACAGAAGTCTAAACACATTGGAGAAAATAAACGATGTCTTCTGAGGTCCCTAATTTGCACAATCAGGGGGAAATCTCTGCTGTGATGTTTTCCTTCCACTCCATCTCCTGCCCAGAGACTCAAAGCCATAAATCACGTCTGCCCGGGTGGCGGCACTGGGGCCCTGAGCATCTCCTGTGTTTGCAGGGGGCTGCAGTGAGGCCATCTATCAGCTCCCTCACAAGGGGAGCCCTGATGACTCTTTCATGACTCTTTTCCTGACAATACAAACCTTTTAAACTTCTCAATGTTTTCAAGAGGTCGAAGTGTCCCCCCAGCTCCCATCTGTGCCTACAAAATTGATCCCCATTTTGACAGAAATAAAGAGCTGCACAGAAAAAGGGAAAATGAAAACAAGAAAGACGGTCGTTTTAAGTAAAGGAAAACAAGGAAGAGAGAACAGAGAACTCCTTCTTCAACACACTGAAAACGGTTTACCCATTTTCTACATGACTGTTATCCCCCTGGAGAATGGTAAATCCCACAAGACTTTATGCTAAATCGGTGTAAACAAATTCTACTTTTTGAAAAATGTGTTAAAAGCCAAACCTGTCATCTGACACTGAGTCTTGACAGTAATAAACATGGGACCATGGCTCTGCTGGCAGAGACAATTACATGACTCAAGAGCAGAGGCCCTGATCTCATTCAGATCCAGGAAGCACAGCTAACGCCTCTATCACCTGCTGAACCCGGGGGCAAGATGATATAATTTGTCTCAGGCTCTTATTTCCTCATTTATAGAAACCAAGACAACACTTATCAAAGATCAACAAATCGCGAGACTGCAGTTTCAGACCTCGACATCGTAATTTGTTTATACGGTTTAGTCTCTCTAAAAGTCCCTTGGATATAACATCCTGCCTGTTCCGCTATGAGAAGGCTCTGGCAACGGAGAGGAGTACCACTGTACTGTATCACTGAGACAGTAAACTAGGAGGACCAGTGGGGAGACCAGCAGGGATGAGGCAGTGCGGGGACCAGAGAGGATGGTGACCCGCTCAGTCACATTCCAACTAAAGGTGCCCAAGAACGTCAGTGTGAAAAATCCCAGGTGTAGTTGGATCTACAGATCTGGAGCTCAAGGAAGAGGCCACGCTGGACACGCAGACTGGGAAGGTCATCTACTCTCAACCCTGACTACTCATCAGAACCACCTGGAAGTTCGTAAACTTCCTAGACTTCTGCTTTAATTGTTCTGGGGTACGATCTGGGGCTCACGACCTTCTTTGTTTGATGTCTCTCAACAAAAATTTTGTGCAAATAAATAAAACTTCCATCCAACATTTCATTTTTTTCATTCAACAAACATTTTAATTCAAGGGATGCGTTCTTGTGTTCATTTGCCTATATCTTTAAGGTAAAGTTAACATAAAATTAACCACTTCAAGTGTAACAGTTCAGTGGCATTTAGTACGTTCACGATGCTGTGCAACCATCACCCCTATCGAGTTCCAGAACATTATCATCGCCAAAAGGAGACCTCGTACCCACTCAAAAGTCACTCCCAATTCCTCCTCCCCCAGTCCCTGAAAACCACTCATCTGCATTCCCTCTGGATGCATGTGCTTATTCTGAATATGTCATAGGAATGGAATCCCATAATACGTGGTCTTTTGTGACCGGCTTCTTTCCCTACCTATGTTTTCGAGGTACATCCACGCTGTAGCACGTATCAGTGCTTCACTCCTTCTTATGGCTGGAAAAAAGTCCGCTGTATGGACAGACCGCATTCTGCTTGCCCATTCATCCATCGATCGACACTCGGGTTGTGTCCACCTTCTGGCCATTATGACTAGCGCTGAGGATCACTGATGGAGAAGGTGGATGAGCAGAGGGCACGCGCCAGAGAAAGACGCAGGGTGGGAATACAACAGGGTCAAGGGCAAACCCTTGGAAATACAGCATTTCCAAGGTGCTGTGAAAGAGTCCATGGGGGAATACATAACTAGGGAGAAGAGGGGGGTGTCACTGAAACAGAATCCAAGGGGAGCCCTGGATATCAGAGGCTGAGGACGAATCCAGAAAGGAATTGAGAGGCTGTGCATATGGCAAGATGGAGGTCTTCCTGGAGGAGGTCTGATTTCAAGGAGGAGGGGCGTGCACGAGAGGCAAGGGCTACAGACACACATTCATCATTCGCACTTAAGGCAAAGACCAGTCTTGTCTCTGTTCTCCTACGATGCCCAGGAACGGCCAATATCAAGCCTAAAATAAAGATCTTACTGGACAAACCAGTTTACACCTCAACAAATAACACCCCTGCCAGACAACAGTAAACTGCCGTCCACATTGACCGGTAACTGTTCCACTGACCAGATGATGACTTTTTGAGGATTTTAACCACGTGTAAAATACTCGGGAATAGCAATGTGTAATTAGCAAAATTGTGTGATTCCAATCTCAGCAAAATCTTTAACAAATTCTTAGACTTTCCCTCTTTCTGCTGCCTGAAGTATTGTTTTAGTTTAAAAGTATTTATCCATTTTCACACAACCTTTGCCAGTCTCTGAATCAATACAGCTGGGAGACAGTGCATCACGATTTCACTGAAAAATTATTTTCTGAAAAAAAATAAACTACTTTGTTATTGGAGAAAAGGGTAACTTTTATAACTATTGCATTTTAAAGATGAAAAGTGTGAAAAGGTGAACCTTATATTTGAAGTCACATATTAAATTTAACTGAAGTTTAAATTCTCAGTGAATAGAAAGCATGTCTGAAAAGTGAGTGCTTTAAAAAAAATTTTAAAAAAAAGTCTGTGGGTTCTTTTTTCTTTTCCTTAATCTGAAGTATGAGACCAGCCAAGAAACGTCTCCTGAAGGTAAAATAGTGCACCATCCTGGATTCCTTTTCTCAATTAGTGTTTCTATTTTGTAGACAGTAACCGTATTTAATTTGAAATTTCCTCTTTCAGTGCCAAGTCCAGTTTGAACGCCTTCCTGTGGAGCCGTTAGGGGTACAGCGTGATGTGACACACGAAGCCCTCTGAGCGCAGCCACAGTCAGAAAGGGAAAAAGATGTTTTTCTTTGGTATCAAGCACCTGGCAAGCAGAGCGCGTACTCGCATAGAGCCTGGAAGGCATTCCTGGCTCTCCCCTGAGAATCCAAATGGACTCGTTCTGATTTCCCTCTGAAAAACCATGAAGTTAGAGCACGTGTGCTATGAATTACAGTTTACCAGATTTTCCGCATCTCTTGCTGTTTCTGGTGTGGTGTGTCTCTGCTCACCGCCACAGCGCGGTGCCGGCTCCCTAATGTGGCAACTGCTGGGGACCGTTGACTTTCTCACCGTGACCTCAGGCTCTACGTGAGACAGTGACCACCTCGGGTGGTGACACTTCGTAGACATCAGGTGCTGCCTACCCAGCCACTTAACAACGTAGACCCAAAGGGGGAAATTGTGAGCAAGTCCTTCCCCATCATTCTTTCTAGCCTTCTTGCCCTGTGTATGTCCCTCATCTAAACCTTCCCAGTGGAATCCAGGAAAGAAAGCGCGGTGCCAACTGCTCAGAAAAGTGGGCTTGTTAGATAACGACACCAAAACACAAGGGACAGAAGAAAAAACGCTTCATGAAAATTAACATCTTTTGTGCTACAAACAGTACCCACTGAGAAAATGAAAAGACAGCCTACAGAAGGAGAAAAAACATTTGTAAATTATATATCTGATAAATACTTTATCCAGAACATATAAAGAACTCTTACAACTCAATAATACAAGAGACAAATAATCCCATTAAAAAAATGTGCAAAGGACTTGAACAGACATTTCTCCAAACAAGATATATAAATGGCCAATAAGCATATGAAAAGATTCTCAGCATCGTCAACCATCAGGGAAGTGCCTATCAAAACCACAACGACAGACTTCCCTGGTGGCGCAGTGGATAAGACTCCACAGTCCCAATGCAGGGGGCCCGGGTTCGATCCCTGTTCAGGGAACTAGATCCCACATGCATGCTGCAGCTAAGGAGCTGGTGAGCTGCAACTACAGAGCCCGCCTGCCGCAACTAAGACCCAGCGCAACCAAATAAATAGTAAAAAATTAAAAAAAACCCACAATGAGGAATCGCCTCACACCTACTAGGATACCCAATCAAAAGATGGATAATAACAAGCGTTAGCCTACATGTGGAGAAACTGGAACCTTCACACACTGCTAGTGAGAATATAAAACGGTGCAGTCGCTTTGGAAGCCAGTCAGACGGTTCCTCCAAAGGTTAAATATACAGTAACTTCCTGACCCAGCACCTTCCCTCCTGGGTGTGTACCCAAGAGAAATAAACACAGAAATCCATACAAAACCTCGTACATGAATCTTCACAGCAGCATAACTCATAATAGTCAAAGAGTATCAACAGGGCTTCCCTGGTGGCGCAGCGGTTGAGAGTCCGCCTGCCGATGCAGGGACGCGGGTTCGTGCCCCGGTCCGGGAGGATCCCACATGCCGCGGAGCGGCTGGGCCCGTGAGCCATGGCCGCTCAGCCCGCGCGTCCGGAGCCTGTGCTCTGCAACGGGAGAGGCCACAACAGTGAGAGGCCCGCGTACCGCAAAAAAACAAAAACAAAAACAAAACAAAAAATAAAAAATAAAAATAAATTAAAAAGGGAGGGGACCACCATAAAACCAGGAAGCACGGTCTTTCATTTCCAGATGCTCTGATCATCCCTCACTGTCTCAGGTCCCTCAGAGCTGTACTGAGCGTCCTGACTTCCAGGCAAAATGGGCTTCTCATCCAGTGTTTCAAGCGCATTTGAATCTGTTCCTCGCCCCCATGGTCCTCAGATGTCCTACAGCCACACGCACAAAAGCAACATTTCTCTCCAGCAGGGAGGCCCCACCAGCCTCCAGCGCCCCCTGGCCTTCGGTGGCAGGTTCCAAATTACGAAAAGGGATCAGGACAGAGAAAAGACACGGAATATCATTATGTGAAGACAGACGGTCAGGGCTCTGGGGGGAGGTGCACTCGTGGGGACAGTGAGAACAGATTCTTTGGTCTCGTACAGAAACCAGTAGGAGGAGGGGGCAAGGCTGGGGAGACCTGGGAGAGAAGACCTTCCTGATGGCAGGGCAGTGGGGCTTGCCCTCAGACCGGCTGGGCATCCCCAGCGGGCAGGGTCCTGCAGTCTGGGCAGAGACGCGTGGCATCACCAGGGCCTTCGGGTAAGGCAGAAATGCCAAGGCCACTTGTCAATGTGACAACGGTTATTCTAACTGGACCAGGCTCAAACCCACAGGAGGCGCTCCTCAGAGACTAAAACAGCAAGGAAGTTCAAAGCATCTTGATAACAGGCTTCTGAGAAAGTATCAAAGGAAACAATGTAGGAAAAGTGTATAACCGTAAAATATAAGAACAGGCAGCAGTGAAATGATGAATCCAGCAATATGCATTGAGCATTTAACAACCACATACGAGGCGCGGCCTGAACACAGCGCTTTCAGAAACGGGAAGCTCCCCTCTCACCTTTCAAGTTGTTTGCTGCAAAACTGGGATGGTGCTGCTCGTCTTTATTTGGTTTATTCTCTTTATATCGTGCTTTGCTTTATTGCACTTCACCAGATACTGTGTTTTTTACAAATGGAAAGCTTGTGGCAACCCTGAGCCGAGCAAATCTACTGGTGCTCTTTTTTCCAGCAGCATCTGTTCACTTTGTATCTCTGTGACTCTGTGTCACGTTTTGGTAATTCTTAAAGTATTTCAAACCCTGGACAGCAAAAATGACCGCCGCTGAAGGCTCAGGTGATGATTAGCATGTTTTTAGCAATAAGATATTTCTGATTTATTTGTACATTTTTTAGACACAATGTTACTGCACACTTAACAGACTACAGTATAGTGTAAAAATAACTTATACACACACTGAGAAACCAAAAAATTCTCCTGACCTGTGTTATTGCAATATTCGCTTTATTGTGGTGGTCTAGAAACAAACCTATCGTATCTCCCAGGTCTGCCTATAATTTGCCTGACTTTCAAATCTCTATCAAAACTGGACCTTGTATAGCCAGTAGCCAATGGGTTGTTAACAATCCCACCCTAAAAACCCTTCCCAGATTTCGAGAAAAGCCAGCAGGGGCATCTGGTTAGATCTTAAAACAAATATTGTCACAGCACGGTCCCCAGCCAAAGCTCCTTGTGGACTGAAAAGCAGCAGCGACGGTCCCTCAGGAAAGAGGCATCCAAACCCCACAAGACTTGGAAGGTGAGAGCATCCTTCCGGAACCAAGGAACCAAGTCCCTGGGACCCTTCTAACATCCCACGAGCTGGAGGCCGAGTGTTTCATTTTACCTCTGTGAATATGACCAGAGACCCTGGCTTTGATCACTCTGATCTGCTCAGAAGTCAATAAACAAAACAAAAATGCAAAAACCACTAACCACCTTGCGCGCAGTCTGTGAGTGGACAGTTGAATGTGTATTATTGTTTTGCTTTTTTTTTTTCCCCAAAGCTTATTCCCATGAATGGTTCTTTCACGTAAACCCAGGACTCAGACAAGTCAGGATATGAGTCTCGGGCAGCCTCCGTGAGCCTACCTGCAGCATATGACCGCTTTGCACGAGAGGGCCAAGTCCAGGAAGCTTCTCCTGACCTCGAAGGACAGCGCGTACTTCAGGGTGTGCCCGTCGATGATGAGGGCCGCGTCGTTCTCCTTGCCTAGAAGACTCCCAAGGTCAGCGCAGTGCTGAGTAATGGCTGCCCGCGTGGCCTGAAACAAGGGGGGGGGGCGGACGTGTCACATTTTAATAAATCAAAAACAGAAGCTTTTAAAAAGCAGAAAGAAAGGCCCAGAAATCCGAAGTACGTTCCTTAAAATGAAAACATGCCCATTCTAATGTGAAACATGCAGAGCTCAGCTTGGCATATCTACACATTAAATGACACCGGCCTGCCCTCTGGGTCTGTGCTATGGGTGAAAACATCCCCATCGTGAAATTTTTTTTTTAAAGCTTTTTTTTTTGATGTGTACAATTTTTAAAGCCTTTATTGAATTTGTTACAATATTGCTTCTGTTTTATGTTTTGATTTTTTTGGCCCCAAGGCATGCAGGACCTCAGCTCCCCAAAGAACCTGCACCCCCTGCATTGGAAGGCCAAGTCTTAACCACTGGACTGCTAGGGAATATCACATAGTGATATTTACATTTGATATTTACAATAACCTACTCTGGTTGCCAGTCTATCCAAATTCTTCTCCATTGGAACTTTAATTGCTTAGGTTCTGATGACTATCTTTCTCTCCCCTCCTTTACACTACACACATATTATTCTTGGTGTCCCTAGAACAGGAAACTCCATAAAAACAAATACATTTTTGGGGAAAAGGTAACGCTGCTGGAGTTTAAATGCCAAGCATCTCTCAGTTCACACAAGGTCACCTTTAAAGCATCCAAAAGATATTAGAGGATATAAAAATAACACAAAAGATGAATTTCCATTCTCTGCTGAGATCTGCAGATTAAACCATTTCTCTCCACGTATCATCAGAGTAAGAAACGAACTGATAATTTTTTCATGTTACAAAAAATATCCAATAAATTAAACTGCCAATACGTTTTAAAACATTGCTACCAACCTAAATAAGTGCTTTGGTGTGATGTCTACGATCAGATGGAATTAAAGCATAGAACCACTTTTGAGATTTAAAAACAAGGACGTTCTGATCTTCCAACGGAATCTGTGATTACGAATAGGATATCAAGTTCAAATATAATATATAAAAGACAATTTTTGGTTCATGATTAAAAACCTGCTTAAGTTAATCAGGGAAGTATATAGGTCAGCTGAAATTATTCCGTCTGGACAACTGTCCTTCGGCTATTAAGTTATATTTACATCTATCATCTGGTAACATAAATTACAATTAAGAAATATGTGGGGGCTTCCCTGGTGGCGCAGTGGTTGAGAGTCCGCCTGCCGATGCAGGGGACACGGGTTCGTGCCCTGGTCCGGGAGGATCCCACATGTCGCGGAGCGGCTGGGCCCGTGCGCCACGGCCGCTGAGCCTGCGCGTCCGGAGCCTGTGCTCCGCGGCGGGAGAGGCCACAGCAGTGAGAGAGGCCCGCGTACCGCAAAAAAAAAAAAAAAAAGAAATATGTGGAATGAACAGGGATTCTTCCAGCCCTCGTTAAACTGAGGATCAGCTACCATCACCAAGTGAGAAGCAGAACATACTATCTTACTGCTCGGTTACCCTTTAAACAAGAGACTCTGACAATATTAAAAAGCTGCACCTAAGGCACAGTTGGGGTGCTACGGTTAGGCGGCCTGGGGTCTGGCCCCGACTCTCCACTTACCACCTCTGTGACCTTGGGCAAAATACAGAACCTCTTTAAACAGCAGTTTTCTCGAGTGTAAAACAGAGCTAAGGATGCTCACTTCGAATACTCACTTCATAGCACTTTTCTTATGAAAAGTGAGCTACTCGGGGTAATCTACTTGGCATATAATAAGCATCCAGTAAAACCCATTCCTCTTCCTGTTACTGTTTATTCATGAAGAACTTCCTACACCAAGGAAAACACACACCTCCGCCACTTCAGACAGTGAATAAATGCCCTAAGTGACAACGCCTGCTTTGTCAATGCAATAATAGAGGAATTGATAAAATAATGCTCTAAGAAAAAAAGTTAAATTGACTTTTACTAAAAATAAAGGACACTTTATACTTCTTACTCTTGGTTAGTTGCGTAATCCCGAATCTCAAACAAAACATCTATGTTTACTTTATCTGTGCAAACAGCCTGCCCTTTAGAGTTTGGGAAGAGAAGAAAATTCCACCCACTTAGGGAAACCCCAGCTTGGCAGCCTGGGGGTGTCACCGGGGGAATCAGACAGGTCCGGGCAACTCTGGAGGGCGTGCCTGCCGGGGTCCAAGCACAGCAGACAGGAAACCCTCCTGGGAAACGTCTCGCCAAAGCAATCAGGCCGGTTTGCAGATTTGGTCCATGGACAGCAAGCCGGCGCCGTGGCAGAGGCTCAGACCAGCCCAGGGTCCTTCGAGGAAGAGGCTGAGGGCACAAGTCCCGGAGGTGCGCAGACCCTGCCTACGGCTCTTCTTTATGGGGACACAGCACCAGTGGAGCTACGCAGAGGCAGTGATATTATGAAGCGTACTTTCTCTACTTGGGATTATTTCTGGAGTGTGCATGAGGACAGACCGGACACTGACAGCTCTTCTTCCTGGGGGAGGTCCAAGTGTTGGTGGTTGACCACCTATCACTGTGGGAGGCTCGGGCATGATGAGGAGGGATACCACCAGAAGAAGCCTGAGCAAAGGGAATATGATGGGAGAAACATGCTGAGAAAACTATGTTCCTGATGTTACCAAGGCGGTTGCCCCAGAATCATACCCCTGCCCTTCCCGGGAATGGAAACCAATAGCTCTTATCTAAGTTTCAGGAGGAAGCTGACAAGAACTGCTTAGAAACATCTAGGCCCAAGATGGCGGAAGACTTGACTGCCAGTGGACTTTGAGCCTCACTGTACACTCGTTAGCTGCTAAATGACACACCCACCAGTGCCAGGACAGTTGACAGTTGCCATGACAACAACCAGAAAAATCCAAACGACGACTGAAAAGGAGTATTACATCAGTTCCGGGTCCAAACACATCCATATTCCCGGATAACCCCTGAATATTCCTGCTACTCTTTCCAAATCCCTCCCTTTCACTCTGACCCTCCTATATATTGGGTATACGTGTCAGCTTCTCAACCCAGTTGGCCGCTTCTCCATTCTTTGGCCGTTCGGTAAAGCTTGCGCTGTCCCAGTGTCAGCATCAGTCTTGTTACTGGCTGTGCGATCCCTCTTCCTCCCTCCACCCCTCAACCCTAGCTTCCCCCTCCGGCCACGTGAAGACACAGCATGAAGACAAACCAGGAAGAGAACCCTCATCAGGCCCTGGATCTGCCGGCACCTTGATCCTGGGCTTTCAGCCTTCACAACCGTGAGGAGTGAATTCCCAGTGTTTAGGCCACCCAGACCATGGTACTTTTGTTACAGCAGCCCGAGCTGACTAAGACGAAAGGTCACTCCTGGAACTCACTGGCGAGCGGATATAGAGATGAAAGGACCATGTAGGTACAGTCAGTGCGCAAGCAACAAGCTGTCACGTTTACTGCGTGGAGTAAGGTTTCTACTTTAACATCGTAACTGCAGGGACAGCATACACAACACGGGAGACAAGGCTGTGAATGCATGGCGGGGTTGGGAGTGGCAGGTGGTCAGGGCAAGGCCTCTAGGAGCAGGCGATGCCCATGGGGGTAATGACCCCTTGGCGGTGCTGAACTGCACCCTGTAGAAACATGGCGGCCAAGCTGTCCACTTGCAGTGAGAACACCAAACATTCCTAAATCGCGCAACACAGATAGAAGAGACTTCACATTTATATTCCATTGACCGGGCACTTTCTCACACGCTGGTAAAGAGTACAGTACATTAATAAATGGGTTCAACTGAACAATTACATGAGTCAAACCTATTACCGTCAACCAACCAAGAGGTAGTTACTGAAGTTCCTACTATGCTCTATGGTATCTACCCCCATAAGTCCTACAATACAAGCAGGGTGGCAAATACACACACAAAAGAATGAACTAATCAAAACCTAATATTCTCCTGATGGGCAGATTGTAGACCTCACCAGGATCATACCTTGCCTGGTGTGGCTCATTTTTGTGTTTAGCTGGAATTATACTAAATTTTAAATTCTATGAAGGCAGAAACTCCTTTTGCCAAAAATCTCTGATCACGAGAGCGCAAGGCAGGTGCGCCGTACATGTGCTGACTCCCTAAATTAACTGATGTGTCTAAGCTAAGCCTTCACTGTAATATCTTTAAGAGATTATTTACTGGTCTTCGAGGCATCTGTTTGTCTGACCTTCTTGTGAGCTATTCAGCCTTCCTGGTATATTTTTACGTTACATCTTCCTTAAAAACGATCGGTCCTTGATTCTTCTTATTCCATGTATCCTGGACTCTTTGCCTTCAATGTCCTCGAGGCCTAACCTTCCCCCTTACCTGAACCATCCTGTTCTCCCGGCAGTTCATCTGCTCAGAATCACACCTGTGCCTTTGAGACTGAAAACCTTTCCTACCACTAAACTCCCTCCAGATTCATCCTTCCAACTCTACCCTTGTCTCCAGCCTCTACTTTGGTCTTTAATTCCTACGTTTTCAATGCCCACTCAGCAATAATCTTTGATCAAACCCAGACTAGCTCGGCCCACCACACATGTGTGGCAGAATATAGGTCCCTTCTGTGCAATTCTCGAGCAAGCCAATCGGAGGTGTTAATATCCCAAACAGTTCCTTATTCTCAAATGGACCGTGGTTCAAAAGTCTATTTGTGAGTTAGTTATTGGGCACTTAGACTCTATTTTCCCAAAGGAACGACGTTACAAAGTGTGGCTGGATCCCAGGGCCTGTTAATGCCTGCTTAGCCCAGTTGCTAAAATTTATACTGCAGTCTCTGATTTTAATAAAACACTGACTACGGAAGTTACAAAGGACTTGGCTGTTAGCGGGGGCACAGGGAGCCGGGGCTGGGGCTTCATTTCCTGAAAGTTACGAAACATCCCGAAATTCTTCATTAGAATTTGCCTTTTAGGCATTATTATGAAAAAATATATTTCCAGCTTAGCATACATGTTCTTCCATTTTGTTTTCCTTCACGATTGAAAACACACATGACTTAAAGCCAAAAGTGGGCAACTCTGAGTAAAGGCTGATCTCTGAGCCACGCCAGACACTCTTCCCCAGACATGCTGTACGATGAACCCTGCGCCTCTTATCAGTAAGGTCAGCACTTGTCTCTGCCTTGCCGGGTTTTTAAATAAGATTCTATAAACACCATAGACAGTGCTACCCTGTGATCTTGGGAAATGGTTGTCTCTCTGCTGATTCACAGATCAGAGGTTCCTCTGATGGCCCCTGAGCACAGCTGAAGCGCACCCCGCTCAGCCTACAAGCAGATGGGACCTGGAAGGCAGTTCTACTGTTAATCACTTTAGATTCAATAAACAAAGCGGGAGAGACAACCATTTCTAGAATCCGGATGCATTTTTACCAATTTGCAGATACCAGGAATCTCTCCTCAAAATTAAACAGGGCCGGCAGCGGTGAACCCTGTCGAGGCAGGTCATCGTCTCCTTCCCCGAGCTCGGCAGTGTCCTGAGGAATTTCTGAGACGCCGTGGTAGCAGCAGCTGCCTCAGCCCTCACTTTGATGTTCTGCAAATTCCAACGGGCGCAGAGCTGACGATGCTGAAAAGCCAGGATGGCTCGAGTTTCAGGAGCAGCAACTCAACCAAATCACACTCAGCCTTAAAGTTCAGGAGCAAAGTACCTTCTCCTGAATGAACCTTGGGCCTGTGAGCCTCTAACGGTCATGCTCATCCTCTAGACCACAGGTTCAAGAGAAGAGGAATCTGTAGATAAGAGGAACCTATTAAATGTGTCATGTTTCAAGGACTTCCTATAATACAAATCATTTCAAGGAAGATCAGATTATACTTCACAGGCATGAAGCAAACATCCTAAAGAGATAATGTGGACTCTTGCTACAGGTACCCAGGTGCCTGCCTGGTACCCTCAGATCACCTTTTATCACCACCCCCATCAGGCTTTTCTCTACACTGGCCGTCTCTACCTCCCATAGAAGGTTTCCATTTCTGATTAAAAAAAAAAAAATTATCTTCTCAGTGTAAACCTACTCAATTTACTGAATTCACACTAGCATATAACCTCTACAGAAGTCTTTTTGCTTTTGTTTTGTTTTTGTTAATCAGCTTCTTTGAACCTCTTCTACAATGAAAATACAGAAGACTTCCATCACCCCAAATGTCCCCCCGAGCCATTTTGCAAGCACTCCCCTCACCTCCCCCACCGCCAGAATCCAGCCATCATTGATCCACTTCTGTTACTATAGTTTTGCCCCTTCTAGAACGCCACACAAATAGAATCACAGTTGCTAGTCTTTTCTGTCTGAACTATTCACTTAGCCGAATCCTTTGAGATCTGTCCAAAGTTTCTGCACTTATCAATAGCTTATTCCTTTTTATTTCCAAGTAGTATTCCAATGTATGACTATACCAGAACTGTCCACTCACCTGTTATTATACATTGGGGCTGTTTCCAGTTTTAGGATATTCCAAATAATTCTGCTATAAATATTCGTATCCTAGTCTTTGTGTGAACATGTTTTTATTTTTCTTGGGTAGATACCTAAATTGAAATTACTCCGTCATACCGTCTATACAGATACATGCAGAGCACACGCATGTTTAACTTTATGGAAACCATGAGACTGTTTTCCAAAGTGGCTGCACCGTTGCCTTCTCAACGGTCCCATCTGAGCATTCTAGCTATGCCGCCTCCTTGTCGACACTGACACCAGCGGTCTGTTTAACTTCAGCCTTAGATTCTAATGGCTATGTTGTGTTAGATTTAGTAGTTTAAATTTGCATTTCCCAAATGACTAACGGTGTCAAATCTCTTTTAATGCTTAATGAATTAAATGGATTTCTATTTGCTGGGATTGCACGGCATACAACTAAGCACAGTGGAATAATTTACGTAATACACGGGGAATTTTTTTTTTTTTTTTTTTTTTTTTGCGGTACGCGGGCCTCTCACTGCTGTGGCCTCTCCCGTTGCAGAGCACAGGCTCCGGACGCGCAGGCTCAGCGGTCATGGCTCACGGGCCCAGCCGCTCCGCGGCACGTGGGATCTTCCCGGACCGGGGCACGAACCCGTGTCCCCTGCATCGGCAGGCGGACTCTCAACCACTGCGCCACCAGGGAAGCCCACGGGGACTATTTTTTATATAGGGTAATAACAACAATGTACGGAGGCTAGCACCAAGAATCTCTCTTTAGGGCTGGAGACCCTATTTTTTCAGTTCCTTCTTTTCTTTTTACATCTTCCATCTCTCAAAGATCCACATTTTCCTGGAAAGGCATCCCCGGCAAGATTAGAAGAGAGATTCAGTAAGTG
This sequence comes from Globicephala melas, assembly GCF_963455315.2. Taxonomy (NCBI): domain Eukaryota; kingdom Metazoa; phylum Chordata; class Mammalia; order Artiodactyla; family Delphinidae; genus Globicephala; species Globicephala melas. Next base: position 3,561,895 of record NC_083331.1, on the reverse strand, counting down.
GGGCACGTGAAAGAAGCTGGGCAGCAGCTGCTCACCAACAAGTATCATTTTTAAGAAAGAGACCATTTATTCTCTTAGGCTTCAGAGCCTAGAAAGTTTGAAAACTATCAATCACCACTATTTATTGAAAGAAAATTTGACTAACAGTTGTGACAGAGCTCAAGTCACCGAGGTTAAAAACCTCCCTGAAAATATGTACTTTCTTTCGCTTCTCAAAGGATATTAAATAGCACACCTAATATGCTTAATTTATTTTCTGCCGCAAAACTAGATTTTGATTTTAGCGCCAGGAATCCTTTTACATACTAAACAAATGTGTTCTTGCATAGCTGTGTATAATAAGATCTCAAAAATAATGCAGATGCGTGAAAAAGCGTTTGCTATTTGAACCTCTACTATGGAGTCTTTTTGCAGTTTTTAAGAAAGGAGATAACCCTTTTTAAGAAATGATTTCAAAGTGGGACCCTCCCGCAGGAAGAATGTGACATCCCCATTTGTGAGGGATCCCTCAGCTGCGTATAAAATGACCCTCTCTAATTCCACGGAACAGTTGCTTCTCACACATCTGTCCAGAATGGATCTCAGGAAGTCACTGTCTATTTTGGGGACACAATGAATCACATTTAAAATCATCACACTAGATAAACAACAAGGTCCTACTGTAGAGCACAGGGAACTACATTCAATACCCTGTGATAAGCCCTAGTGGAAAATAATACGAAAGAACGTATGTATGTATAACTGAGTCACTGTGCTGTACAGCAGAAATTAACACAACACTGTAAGTCAACTATACTTCAATAAAATTAAAAATAAAGAACTCATACAACAGAAAAAAAAAAGTACTGTCAGTGATTCTGAAAGAGTCACAAATAACACATTAATCTCTAAAGTACCTTATGCACTCCAAGCTTCTCGGGCACACCCCTCCCAAAAAGAATCATCACACTCACCAGGAATAATTTTACTGTCAACATAACAACCTCAACTTAACTACTTAATTTCCTGACCTTTGGAGATTTACATTTTTAACTTTTAACGTATCTACATTATATATCTATAATAGAGGCATTGGTTTAACTATTTCTGAAGTGGCCTTGATTCTTGGACGGATTATAAAGTGCCCAAAGCAAACACAATGGTGACTGAGTTTAGAAATTTTAAAACAAAGTACTGCAGAAAAAGTTGCTGGAGTATTTTTAATGAACTGTGTGATTAAGTATGTCAGCTAAACTTTGGCCAAGGAAGACAGAGTGCTATTAGTCTCACACAAAAAGATAAAATACCCCAACAAGGACCCACTGTATAACACAAGGAACTATACTGAATATTCTGTAATACTGAGGACTACAATACTCAATAATAATAAAGGGAAAACAATTTGAAAAAGAATACATACGTATATATACATATACATATATATGTATGTGTAACTGACTCACTTCGCTGTACAGCTGAAACTAACACAACATGGTAAATCAACTATACGTCAGTTAAAGAAAAGATAAAATACCAATTGCAAACTAAAGATCTACATTTGCTCCACAGTGACAAATGCTAACATCTGTTACGCCCTCATAGGGAGCACGTCGTAGGTACCACAAAATCATCTCAGTGCCCGACCTACTTATTTGCTGTATGGTAAGACCAATGTCTTAATAAACATACGCTAACCTTAAAAATAAACCTTATGGATGCCATGTAAGAAAATAAACATGATAGTATTAATTTCCCGACGTTGGGTTGATTTAAGCTTTTCACGTTACTATTTCGATGATACAGCCTTTGCACTTCCTACTTCTAAAGGCTTCTGGACTCTTAGAGGAATTATAATGTGTCCAGACTGTGTTTAGACCGGTGTGAACAACAAAAACAGTAAAAAACCAAAACATTTCTGAAAGAGAAATAGTGAAGGCAGATCACGGAAGATCCCCAAATGCATGTGTGGCAGCAGCAGGCCGTGCTGACAGGCAGTGAAGGGTGTAGCCACGCGAGAAAATGGGCCCTTGGGCTCCCATCTCGGGTCCATGGAGGCGAAAGCACGGGACACGAAGGGCTGGGCCTCGCTGCCGCCCACATACTCCCCAGCCACAGCTGACCCACCCTGGCCCGGTTCTGGAAAGAGCCTGTCCACGGGTCCTCTTCAGTTTTCCTGGAATCACTGTCGTTGGGGAGAACAGGCTGTCACGTGCCTACCAACCTCTGCTCTGTTAGGGAAACATCTCATGTCGGCGTGGGACACTGTCACACACTTACACACTCCCTAAACGATCGCCTCCAGTCGGAAAAGTCAGGGGCATGTTCCATGACACACACGTCTTCAAAACCAATAAATAAGACCACATGAATCAGTAAAAGTGTAGGAAAGGTCTCGTTTCCACGGGAGACCTCCACACTGATGACGGAGCGGGGAGGAAGCCTCGTCGTGTTTCATCTGGGCGCCTGGCCGAGAGGCAGACCCCGTGACCAGCCAGGGCGGGCGAGGGCGGGCAGCCTGGGACACTCCTCACCAGGCTCTCCGCAGACTGGCAAGGACTCAGGGTTATGGAGATAAGTTGACACTGAAATACAGAGCAAGGACAAAAAGCCTCCGTGTCACCTTCACGCATTAAGGGTCTATTATGTGCATACGCTTCTGGGGGTAGAGAGGCCCAGAGACAAAGAAAGAGCCTCACAGACGACACACAAGTGCCAAGAATCACCGCGTGCGCACATCCAGGCCGCAGGCCTGAAGGCCTGTGAGGCGCGGGGGCCCCAGGCGTGCATTGGGGTGCACCGGGGGACAGGCTGGCGGGCTGCGCTGGGGGAAGCAGGAGGACCCCTTCCCAGAGCCTGCAGGGAGCTGACGCGGGCTTCTACGTGTAAAATGCCCACCGGATGACACGCGTGCAAGACGCGAGGAGGACACAAAGCAGCTAAGGGGCCTTCACGTGATGAGGGTCTCGCCTTCTTTGGGATGACAGAGACAAAACCAGGAAAGGCGCTGAAGCAAAACACACGCGGTGCTCGCTGAACAGTCAGAGGCCGAGAGGCAAGACGGGGCTGAGCTAAGCCTCTCGGCAGGTGGATAAACTGGGCATCACCGGGAAAGGCACAGGAGGATGGTGGGGGTAGCCCGGGACTGGGGGTCAGAGCAGAGCGGATTTGGTTTAAGAGGAAACCCCTGTTCCCTGCGAGACCGTGGCGGGCAGGCCGGCTGGATGGCGGGGAACACCCGGCCTTGCTCTGGGGGGGCTCTGCTTCTCGGAAGCCACGCCGGCCACTGCGCCCGCAAAGTTCCCACGGAACATCCGCAGCTCGTTCTGTGTGGGTCACATGACCTCTCCATCCACGCTGCCCCGAGAACGGAAAGGAAACCATCTGGGCAGTTTCCCTGCTACTCCTCAGGGAGCAAAGCCAACAAAGCACATCGCTCCGCAGGTGCTGAGCTACAGCCGCCGCCGCCCGGACACTGACCCGGGCAGAGCCATCGTCCGCTGTCGGCTGAGAACCACCTCCGCTCTGCTTGGTCCCCTGCGCGCATCATCACGTGCCCGCGGTCACGGGCTTCCAACTGAAGCTCTGAGAGGCCTGGAGGCGTCAGCGTCCTGCACCACTCACACCTTCAGTAAGCAGGCGTGGATGTGACTGAGACACGGCCGTGCCCCCAGATCCAATCTCCCTGGGGACACGTAGGGGGCACATCCACGGGTGCACATGCCAGGGAGGAAGGTCAAGCAGGGCAGGAAGCAGGAGTCCATCGGAAACTGGACACGAGTGGCCACCGTCAAGGAGACACCAATTTACAGGCCAAAGCACAACAGTTTACGCTTAACTGGACAAAAGGTCCCGACGTCCGTTTGAGGCCAGGAAATATAACCCATAGGTTGCCTTTAGGTTATTCATCCCACTTTAAACAAAACAAAACAAAAAAACCATTTCACCCAAAATTAAAAAAACAAAAATGGGCAATTTCACACGAAAGCTCTGACACCAGTTTCTCTTGAAAACTACAGCACAGGGGACCCCTGGGCCCACGTCCTGCATGGCCGCTGCGCCTGAGATGCAGGAAGGAGCTCTCCTGGCTACGACGCCTCCCCTCCGCACCGACTGCCCCTCAGTACTGGGCACTGGGCATCACGGGCTCCTGGGAATGTGCTGCTCTGTTTCTCTGCCCACCTGCCACTAAAAGTGGGAATAACCGTGAGGAGGGCGGCCACGGCCCCCTGGTTCAGGGATGCTGATGGACCTCAAACATTCCCTGCACGTTCCTGGCCCTGCAGGACTGTACTGGACCCACTCCCCTTGGTGAGCACCGTCTTCTTTGATCTTTAACGGGACACGACTGGTGCAGAGACACGCTCCCCCGAGGGCTCCGCCCGGCTTCTCTCAGCGCTTTCCAGGCTGTTTCTAATACGGGTGCAGGGCTCTATGTTCCACCCAGCTGACAGAGGATCAGCCTCTACAAATAAACTAGTAATTTTGAGAGAACATACAAATTCCCAGATGCAAAACCCAAAGGGATCCAGAGGAATGACTTCCTGAAGCTCCTTAGACGGCTTTCTGCAGAGATGTCACCTCTAACACACACATACACACACACACACACACACACAGACACACACACACACAGAGCTTTCCAGATGGCTAGCATTTCTACAGGGAAAAATAAAGCGTCCACTTTACTATTAAAAACTTTGAATAAGATGGCATACTCGATGCAGTTAGGGACTTCTAAAGTGCCTATGAGAGCTTCCTTCTTTATATATATATTTTGGGGGTCCCAAGTCTTAGTACTAAAAGCTTAAAAGAAGAGATGAAAAGCTATTCTGAGAAAAATATATACATACATCCTATATATTATATATATGGCATATATGATATATAAAATATATATATAAAATACTTATATACTATATACACTACAATATACCATACCAAATAGTTTTATATATATATATACATATATATATATATATATATATATACACACACATCACAAACCATTTTTGTTAACCTTACTAAACTCTATTCAACAAGTACTACGCTGTTACGTACAGGTGATACTCAAAGTATTGGGGGTATAAAGATATAATAGATTCCCCCCTGCCCACAAGTCTTTAAGAAGCATGCTTTCTACCAGGGACACAAGAATGGAAATGCTTGATTTGGTCAGAAGAGTAGCACAGGTCTACCAGACTGAGCATGTACTTCTGTGTGAATGTTGGTAGGTGGGACAGACAGTTTGCAATTATCCGCAGACCCCACCACTCCTTAACGTACTATTACAGAGAGCTGTGAAAAAAAAAGAATAATAACGTAAATGAAAGAGAAATAGATTCTAACGGGAGAGAAACAAGGAGCAAGAGAAAACTACTAAAAAACAAACAAACAAACAAAGCCCAGAGATTAGTTTATAATTGTCAACCTTTAAAGAGAACTAAAGAGGAAAATTTAATACTGGAAAATTTAGCAGCATTCACAATGGACAAAAGGGTACCCCAGCAAAGAATCAACTCTGCAAAGGAACTGCAACCTGACACCTGTCCTCACCCATCAGCACCCATGGAGGAACACCTAGACACCCCCTGGGAAGCTAGGCTTGGGGCGAGGGGGAATGATCCTGGGTTAAGAAAGGTGAATTTCTTTTAATTTTTAAAATTTTTAATTTAAGCATAGTTGATTTAGAATATTGTGTTAATTTCTGCTGTAAAGTGATCCAGTTATACATATATATTCTTTTTCATATTCTTTTCCATTATGGTTTATCACAGGATATTGAATATAGTTCCCCGTGCCCTACAGTAGGACCTTGTTGTTTATCCATTCTATATTTAATAGTTTGAATCTGTTAATCCCAAACTCCTAATTTATCCCTCCAGAAAGCTGAGTTTCTGCATCCTATAAGGAAACTGACTCAGGGCTCAGCTCAAGGACCTGTGTTACCCTCAGGGCACTCAGCAAGCCCACCTTCTCCCCATTTACTGCCGGACCCTCTCACCATCTGCCCTCCTGGGGAGGAGGGATCTCTCCGCTGATGCTTTCACTGCTACCTCTCGAGGCTCAGGTGGCTGACCTGCAGATATGCTCCAATCTTTCCTGAGGGAAAGGATGGCGTAGGGGAGGGAGCCCTGCGTGCGGAGTGGAGTCTGGGCCAGGGGCTGGGCCAAGATCCACACACGGTGAGGCCGGGGTGAGGAAGAGTGGAGATGAAGACTTCAGGAGCAGAAATACCGGGGTGGGGGGTTGGTAACAAAGCCAGGCCGTGGGAGGGGCCGTCACCTTCAACAACAGCCGGACGACCTTTGTGGAGATGGAGACGGCGGAGAAGGCCAGAGGGATGAAGGGAGCGGAGGGCGGGTGGACATACGGTTCAATTTTGGAGCCTGTTAATTACACGAGGTACCTTGATCCATCCTTCTCAGATGCACTTCAAAGCCTAATAAACTCCTCCAAGACAAGTTTTAAAGGTTTAAGTTATTCCCAAATTGAACAAGCCCGAAGACTCACGGGGGCTCAAATTCACTAGGTATCTGTGCTAGATTACCCCCCGTCCTCCAGAATAAAAGAAAACTCACCAACACCAGAAATATGTGGGAAATGATGATTTGCAGGAGGGAGACCAGAGCGTCCCTAGTGCTTGAAACTATGTAGAGAATAAAAAAAAGAGAAGCGGCTCTGTTCTCCAGACTTACATTTACTAGGTTCTAAATCCAGCCCAGATTTGACCTTTGCTTTAAATAGATTTTCTTGGAGAGAAGGGAAGAAAACATTGATTCATCCGAGACTTCTGAACGACCTACTGTTCACATTACTTGAAATAATGTCTGCTTTAAATCAGAATTCTTGAGACACAGAAATAAATATACCAAGAGGTTTCTAATTCTGTGCTTTCACCAATGGATTATTTTCATTCACAACAGTGGACGAACTTGATACGGCCTTTCCAGAAGAAGGGCTGCAACCACAGAGCCGGAGCCAGGGAGGAATCCATCAGATCGCTACCATCCAGGCTCAGGCTGCAGCCTGTCTCGAGATCAACGCGTTCAAAAGAACAAATAAGAGAAGTATGTCAAACGGAGAGGACTGTTCAGGGGTTTCCAAGGCCTGTGTTAATTTAGCAACACTTGGGGAATGAGGGAAACCTAGCGGCAAAAATGTTTCCAGGAAGATCGAAAAAGGGGAAACACGAATCATTCAATACCAGGACTGTTCCCTCCGGGGAAACACGAATCATTCAATACCAGGACTGTTCCCTCCGTACATGTGAAACATACAAGCTTCCCACACTGCTAAACACAGTCCTTCAGATCAATGTCACCCATGCAAGGGCTCATTAGGCGGTTAATCTATAATCCTGGCCTTAAGCCTTCTTAGTCTATCCTTTACCAGTTTTATTTCCTCTCACGAGTTTTGAGCGTTTCACTGTTCATTTTCCACCACTGTCAGAAGACAGCTGGAGAGAGAAATACAAATACAACTGACCCTTGAACAACACGGGGTTTGAACTGTGTAGGTCCACTTATCTGGAGACCGTCTTCCAAAAAATATAGTGCCTGTCTTTTCATCATTTTACAGATCTTTCAATTAACCGTGGGGAAAAGTTTGTGTTCCATTAGAGATCACAATATGTGAAATCGAAAGAACGAGGCTTTGAGTCCTGATTCTACCCCAAATGTTTCAGCTCTCTGCCCCTGGGTGAGTTATCAATTCCTTTGTTTTTGAGGCAGAGATAGTAATACACAGATTTTCGACTACATGGGGGTCAGCGCCCCTAACCCCTGCGTTGTTCAAAGGCCAACTAAACAAATCGAATAGAATTGATCTCGGACGTAGTTCAAAGCCTAATGAACTCCTCCAAGACAGCTTTTAGAGGTTTAAGTTATTCCCAAATTGAAGAAGCCCGAGGACTCACAAGGGCTCAGATTCACTATGTAGCTCTGCTAGATTACACCCTGTCCTCCAGAATAAAAGAAAAATTACCAACACCAGAAATATGTGGGAAACGATGATCTCCAGGAGACCACTATCTATTTGCTTCTGGTTGGGGAAGAATTTGAATATGTACTTCTGGTACCCATGTAGATAAATGATGTCAGGGCACCAGGCAGGTAATAAGAGTACGGTTGACATTAAGGAGTGGTGGGGTCTGTGGCCAACTGCAACGTGCCTGTGCCACCCACCAATATTCACCCAGAAATACACACTCAGTCCAGGAGACCTATAGGACTCTTCTTCCAAATCAAGCATTTTGAGAATCTCATGTGTCTAGAAGACTTACAACCCAAAGGACCAACCACAGTCCAGAGAGACAGGACTAATGCAGAGAAGAAGCAGAAATCACTCGTCCACACGCCCCACCAGAACCTCCCCTTGGACGTGGCAGCTGAAGCAGCTTCACACCCGAGGGCCATGTGTTCACCGAGCCTCCCTCTTCACTGGTCTCCTTGGCTGTCTCACCCTAGGCACCATTACTAAAATAGCCTCACATAGTAATATTAGCAAGTCATCTTTCTGTTTATGGTCTTTTGCTATTTCTGTCCTATCCAAGTCAGTATTTAGAGATCACTTTAATGTTTAGTATTTGTTTATTTTATGGCTTCTGTTATTAGAGCTTTCAAACCTTTCATGGCAAATGACCACAGAGTCTCTCTCTAGTTGCAGTAAGAATGTCTTCTTTAAAACTCAAGGCAAGGGACTGCCCTGGCGGTCCAGTGGTAGAGACTCCACCTTACAGTGCAGGGGACACGGGCTCGATCTTGGTCAGGGAACTAAGATCCCACGTGCCACGGGGCAAATAAGCCCGCGTGCCGCATAATACAGAGCCCACGTCCCGCAACTAGAGAGAAACGCGAGCAGACTGCACACCGTATGGAAAAGATCCCACGAACCACCACTAAGAACCGACGCAGCCAAAAATAAAGAAAATAAATAAATATTAAAAAAATTAAAATTCAAGGCAAGACTGTTAGGTTGAAAAAAAAAGTTGGGCTTCCCTGGTGGCGCAGTGGTTGCGAGTCCGTCTGCCGATGCAGGGGACACGGGTTCGTGCCCCGGTCCGGGAGGATCCCACATGCCGCGGAGCGGCTGGGCCCGTGAGCCATGGCCGCTGAGCCTGCGCATCCGGAGCCTGTGCTCCGCAACGGGAGAGGCCACAACAGTGAGAGGCCCGCGTACCGCAAAAAAAAAAAAAAAAAAAAAAAAAAAAAGTCATTAATATGTGTGAAACCAGGCAGAAGGAAGCGGCCTGGACAGCAAGTCAGCCTGAGCTCCGGGCCCTGTGAGAGTACCACCCTCAAGTAACTCATCCATCCACTGCAGGGGGCGGGGGAGCTTATTATTTTATTTTATTTTATTTATTTTATTTTTGGCTGCTTTGGGTCTTCGTTGCTGTGCGCGGGCTTTCTCTAGTTGCGGCGAGTGGGGCTACTCTTCGTTGTGGTGCGTGGGCTTCTCACTGCAGTGGCTTCTCTTGTTGGGGAGCACAGGCTCTAGGCACATGGGCTTCAGTAGTTGTGGCACACGGGCTCAATAGTGTGGCACACTGGGCTCTAGAGCGCAGGCCCAGTAGTTGTGGCGCCCGGGCTTCGTTGCTCCGCGGCATGTGGGATCTTCCCGGACCAGGGCTCGAACCTGTGTCCCCTGCACTGGCAGGCAGATTCTTAACCACTGTGTCGCCAGGGAAGCCCGGGGGAAAAACCTTCAATGCTGCTGTCAACCAATCCACACACGTGAATCCTCAGAGCAGGGCTTGCAGCCCAAGAACTCTGGGGAAAGACATCCTGCATCTGAGAACCAATCGGGTTCAACAGTCCTCAAGGTGTAACATTATCAGTCGCCCTGCAGAAACCCACCAGGTGACAGCTTTGCCTACAAAGTAAGCAGCGGGCACAGATCACCTCGCCAGCCGTGGACCCTGTGCAGAGAAAATAACCCCAATAAAGAAGGTGGGGAAAATGGCTCTCGTGTGAGTTTTCATCACAGACGAAGAGAAGAGTGGCCAATTAAAGCAACAACACAACTAAGGAAAACAGCGGCCGGGGAGCAGGCCAGGCTGACCCAGCCACTCCATCCAGAGGGCACATGGGGCCCCAGGGCCAGACTGCGGGGAGGGGCTTTACTCCATCCTGGTCACCATCTCTCAAACCTGTGAGGTGTTTGGAGAGGAGGGTGGAGGGAGGGTCCAGTTAACCACAGACCACGAGGAAGAGGGAAGGCTAGGAAGGCCGACTTTGGAAACGCAGTGTGGCTGCCCGAGAGCAACGCTTCCCCAAATCTTCCCACATTTTCATTAAAACTGCAATGACGCTTCTTACTGTAATAGAGTCTGAATTACAAAGAACAGCAATCATAAGTTCCTTCCCCGAAACATTAGCTTTCCTGAGGCTACAGTTACGCACATGTAGTCACGCACAGAGAACGACGTGTGGTCGTTTTGCTTCTGTTTGACGTGTTTTTCTTGTACGTTTCAGCCAAGGACCCCAGTGTTCTTTTTGGCCTCGATTACAGTCAAACACAGTCACTTGGGTAGAGGCTCGCCCTTTATCAGTGAGAGGGCGAACCAGACCCCAGCCCCAGCGTCAGCCCAAAGCTTTACCCTCATCCCCTCTGTTCCGAAAAGTACACGGAATGGAACAGACCGCCGAGGGTCTCCTTTTTCCTTGCCATCTTAGATCACTGTTTTCACACATTTTCAGCAAGTAAATTATTTTGAGGTATTCTCAAGGAGCCACCTGCTTTGTTTCGGTAAGAGGCAGGAGGGAGGTAAAAAGAGAAGGAATGAAATGGCCGGATCTGTGGAGGAGAAGCAGGCCCGTCCACAGTTGCAGTGGACCACATCCCTCTTCCCACCGGGAGAAACCGCTGCTCCTGGAGCTGCCCTGGAAACTGCGAGAAGGGCTCCCCGTTGGCTTCCTTCCCCGACTGGACTCAACAGAGGGGCCACTGCCCAGAGCCCACGGCGGCCAGGATGGCAGGAATGCACACAGGCCGCGCTGCTACCCCGAATCACACACCTGTCCGTCTCTGGAAGAAACACAAGCATGGAAACTTAAAGGAAACACTAAGTGAGGGGAACACAAACATTTCACCCTGCACCCAACACAGGACGAATCTTCTAAAACGTCAGCACTGAGGCCAAGCTCACCTTCAAAACCAGCTGTCTCCTTCTCTTTAGAGAAAACATCCCAAGGCTGTTTGATCACATTCTCTGCAGTGACAATTACCAGGGGGCGGCTGGCACACTGGACCCTGTCAACCTGAAGACCTCAGGCCCATTTAGATGCACGGAGCCCCTTTTATAAAACCTACCTGCAAAGAAACCCCACGTGCCGGGAACCTCTTGCCGGCTGAGATGAGTAAAACCATGAATGGAGAAGGCACCTTCGTGATGGTCACGTGAGCCCCTCACTTTACTTTCAGAGAAATGGGTACAGAGCTCGTAACGGCGCGACCCGTGGAGGCTGCAGACCACGCCCCTCATCTAGAGCTTTCCACGCTTGGCACGTTCCTTCCCTCCATCTCTGCACACTGTCCTCTGAACCTGGAGCATGGCCTCCATGACCTTCATGCCCACGTCCCTTTAGCCATATCACTTCCCAGGCTGCCATAGCTAACCCTAAACAGGTGGCTTAAACAACAGAAAATCATTCTCTGGCTGGCAGTCTGAATTCGAGGTGTCAACAGGGCCAGAATCGTCTGAACCCTGAAGCGGGGGGTACTTCCGGCCACTTCCTACCTTCTGGTGGGTTGCTGACTGCGGCCTCTGCGCCCGCACTCTCCCTGTGCACACGCATCTCTCCGTGAGAGGACAGGGCCCACCCCTCCAGCAAGTCCTCATCTTGACTGATCCCATCTGCAGTGACCCCGCTTCCAAATACGAATCCCGACTCTGCCCTAATCCCCTTGACCTTCTGGGTTTCATTTTTCCTAATCCACCATCAACAGTTTGTGCTCTCATGTACAGAGCATCAGAGGAGAAAGACACTACCAAGATCACGTGGTCTCAGAGAATGTCACTCGACCTGGAAGGGGCCCAGGAAGGTGACCTTGACCCTGCCCTCCCCTGATGGTCCCTCCCAATCCCCACCTTAGTTTCAGAGCACTCATTCACTCGTTCAGAAGATTTGCAAATACTTACCGTGTGCTACTAGGCAGTTAACTTATGTTCAAGATTTGATGGTACCCAAGATGAACAGAATCCCCTGCTCCCAGATAAGAGTGTGTCAGGAATATGCACAAGTGAACACACGGTGCTAAGTGTGACAAGGGCCAGGATTCAGGCAGCAAAGGAAGCTACCAATGCACCCAGGAAGCCCTAACCCCAAAGGATGTCACATCCCATCATCTCCCCCCGGAGTCTGTCTCCGGCCTTCTGATGCTGCACCTCTACCCCGGCGACAGCAGTCGATTCCACGGCTTCTGCTGGTTGGCTCCCAACCACAGCCTCAACGGCCCTCTGTGCTTACAGCTGGGTATCCTCTTGCCGTTGTCCGGCAGGAGGTCCCAGTAGCACCGGGAACTCATTAAGCCCACAGCCAAGGTCCTTGCCAGATTTCCAGTCTGTCCCTGCACGACTATTACTTTCTACTTAATTTCACCCCCAGACTCTCAGTCATTCAAACTGGAATCCTGTTATCTTTCCTAACCCTTCCTTCTCTTTCACCCACCCCTCCTCCCCCACCCCAAATTGCTTAACTGGTTTCCAAGCGTAATTTTTAAATTCTTCCTAGAAAACTCTCCATTATTGTCTACTTTTTTTCCATTACCATACCCTAGATTCATGTTCTCATTAATTCATTGTGAATCTTGTAAAGACATCTGCCCCTGATTACCTCTTCTCAAATCTCTACCAACTGCAGCCCAACTTACAGATAGATAACTTGCATTTTCGTCACGTGTTACAACTTATAAAATGCTTCCAAACAGAAACAGACTCACAGACACAGAGAACAGACCTGTGGTTGCCGAGGGGGAGGGGGAAGGGGGAGGGAAGGAGTGGGAGGTTGGGATCAGCAGATGCAAACTATTATATAGAGAACGGATAAACAACAAGGTCCTACCGTAGAGCACAGGGAACTATATTCAATATCCTGTAATAAACCATAATGGAAAAGAACACAAAGAGAAAATGTACATATGCGTATAACTGAATCACTTTGCCATACAGCAGAAATTAACAACACTGTAAATCAACTAGGCTTCAATAAAATAAATGCTTCCACACCAACCACCTTTCATCCCCAGGCCAGCCTGCAGTGGTTGGGAGAGTGAGAATTATTCTCCTTGTCTTGGGAAGAGGAACTGGCCTGAGAGGTTAGGTGACCTGCCCAAGGTCACAGAGCAGAGGCAGAGACAGCTCTCAACCCCAGGTTGGACTTCAGGTCCAGCCACACTGCTGCACAGTCATCATCGTTCCAACGGACGCCTCCGACTCCAGCTCTCTGCACAGAACACGTGTCCGGCAGACAGCCACAACCTGGGAGGCGTCTCCCGGATGCGGCTCTAGTGGCCTTGCCCCGGCTGGCTCCCCCTACCCTGCCCTTCTGCTGCAAAAGGCCCATCCCCACCCTAGGCGCTGCTCTCGGGGGAGGGGGAGGAGCCGGCACCTGGAGGGAGGCGCGAGGCTGAACCAGCAGTGATCGCTCGGCGCCTTGGGTCTAGGTAACCCAATAAGCTCTGCAGCTCCCCAGTGGGGCTTTTAACTCCATCAACTCAGCAAGGCTCCTGGCCACGACCTCCAGCTGCTGCCAGCCCCATCATGGAGTACCTGTCCCTTTCTCCCCAGCCTCTTCCATGACTGTAAGATGACCACCCCAGGCTTGGAAATCTATTCAGCACCAGAGGCCATGACTGCTCAGTGGGGTGAAGCTCAACCTCCCACACAGAGCTGAAGGCCAAGTTCTTGCCACCACGAACGACCTGTGCCTCCATGACCCTTCCCCACCTCCCTCAGCCCAGGGACCTGAGCAGGCAGGAACCATCTTCCACTGATCTTAAACATCTTACATTCCTGCATCAGGGCCACCATGAAAACCTGACTTTCTCCGAAGACACCCCTTGCCTCATAACCCCCTGTGGTATTTTCTGTGTCCCCCACGCCCTGCTCCCCCTTCGCTCCTCTCTCGTGTGCCTCGCGTTATCACGGGGCTCCTTCCAGCATCTCTGGACCTCTCTCATCACCACCTCTCCTCCCTCTGAAGCATCATCTACAAACATCCTTGCTCCCATCCTATTTGCAGTTATTGGATAAACTCTTTCAAGTTCTCTTTTTGAGGACAGAGGAGATTAAAGATGGTTGAATTCAAACACAAACTGAAATCATGACAAGACGCTTTCCCATAAAAACCCCAACAGAGAACCCAGGCCGTCTTTTTCCTGCTGCCTGTTACTCCCCTTAGACTTTACCAAGACCAAGATCCTCTACGCTTCCTAAATTGATCTCCCCATTCACACTTTTCCCCAGAACCACCTTCTACCACCTCCCGCCTGTTGGAGCACCACTCATTCTTGAAAAAGGAATGCGACGCCTCTCCCGTTCTGAGTCTCCTGGGAGCTCCAGCCCGTGGAGCTTCCTGACCACCTTTTAACAAGTCACACAGAAGCCAGGCTAAGGTATTTACATGTAAAGTCTTAAAAAACAGGAAACCGTTACGGGTGTTAGACCAGCATCATCGATAGAACTTTCTGTGATGATACAAATGTTCTTCTGTTCTGTCCACGTGTGGCCAGTGAGCAGCTGAAATGTGGCTGACGCAACTAAGGAGCTAATATTTCCGTTCTGTTTAACTAATTTAAATAGCCGTATGTGGCTGGTGGCAGCTGGAGTGGGCAGCAGATTTCTAGACTAAGTCAATGCCAGGATAGAAGTTTTTAAAAAGATGAGGTTGATCCAGCAGGCAGGCAGACAGTGTGCTGGGGACCCAGCGAGAGAAGCTAGCCAGGAGGCCCTGGAGGTGATGTGGACAGATTTCTCTTTCTCTAGAAAGGAGAAGAAAGCACTCTGTCCTATCACCAAGGCACTAGGAAAAGAAAAATGAAGGGAAAAAAAAAAAAGGAGTAGGGAGTTTCCTAAATCCCTTCAAAAAAATAAAAATAAAAAAGACTAAAGAAGATAAAAGACACTTTTCTGTTTGGGAGTCTTAACTTGTCAAATGGAATTTCCTATTGAATAACCCTACCAGTAAGAGATTTTTTTTTTTTTTTAGCGGTACGCGGGCCTCTCACTGTTGTGGCCTCTCCCGCTGCAGAGCACAGACTCCGGATGCACAGGCTCAGCGGCCATGGCTCACGGGCCCAGCCGCTCCGCGGCATGTGGGATCTTCCCGGACCGGGGCACGAACCCGTGTCCCCTGCATCAGCAGGCGGACTCTCAACCACTGTGCCACCAGGGAAGCCCCCAGTAAGAGATTTTGATTCCCTACTAATAAGTTCATCGTTCTGTCAAGTGAAATACGAAATAATTATTTTCTAGGAAGAATATATAAAATGTAAAATAATCATGTAATAGGCTATCCCGGTTTTTCCTCTCCACTTTGGCAAAATTCAACCTTCTTATTTTGGCACACGTAAAACAATCGATTTGTTTCTGATGAAGCGTGGGGAGGCTGGGTAGAGGTAGTGGGGTGTTATGATATGCTCACGTATCAACAAACTCAACTGCTGCCAGGGAAATGGTTAGGATGTCCTGAGGGAGAGTTCACAAGCGGTCCCTGAGCCAGACTAGATCTCACCCCCCTGAAACGACTTGTTTCTTTACCACCCTCTCCTCACACAGAGGTCTGGACTTTGCCAGTATAACTCAACTTTAGGGAAGAGCTACTGAGAATAGCAAATTCGGAAATATCTAAGCCACGCAGGGGAGAAAACAATCTAGCTCACCTCCCTGCCCCTGACACCTGTGGACATTAAGGACATCTGAACATCTCTGTGCTTGAGCTCTCAATTTAGAAACATAGTCCTTAATTTGAAATTTCAATCCTCTGATTTGTACCACCAATCAGACCATGAGCTGACAACCAGTATCTTCTAACCTGTCAGAAGACTTACCCTCCAAGGCACTCCAAGTTTTCAAATAAGTAAACAAACAAGTAAATAAGTAATATAATTATAGTAATTGGATTTATGTAACCTAAATCAAAGGGAGAAAGCACCAACTGGGGGATTTCCATTTAAAATGTCCTTTTTTCATAGAAAACAAACTTAGGGTTACCAAAGGGGAAAGGTTGGGGGGAGGGATAAATTAGAGGTTTGGGATTAACATACACACACTACTATATATAAAATAGATAAGCAACAAGGACCTACTGTAGAGCACAGGGAACTCTACTCAATATTCTGGGAAAAGAATCTGAAAAAGAGTGTATATATGTGTATTTATATATAACTGAATCACTTTGCTGTACACCTGAAACTAACACACTGTAAACCAACTATATTCCAATATAAAATAAAAAAATAAACTAAAATACAGTGTTCTTTTTGGAGCCTCTCCATCACTCACTGGGAGAACTCAGGCCTGCTAATTGAAGGTAAGCTTATTCAACCCACAAACTCCAGCAGAGCCCAGGAGAATATTTTCAACACTCTTCCAAACACCTTCACTCTCTGAAGCACACTCATCAGAACAAAAATTAATGCCCAGATCTTCTAAAGTGTGTGCATACGATATCTTTCTTTCATAATCCTGTCCTACTTCTGGTGGAATGACTTCACGTTCTATCAAAAGCACAAGAGATATTCGTGCGCCAAGGTTGTGTCATCACATTTCCCAAAATATGAAAGTGAGAAACTACTTGGTAAAATGCCTAACTTCCACATAGTCGTTGGCATCTGAAAAAAAAACTGGAGGCATTTCCCAAGGTGCCACTGTGCACCTGGCCTGCCGTGATTCCGTCTGTCCTGTTCTACAACTCGTATATCCACCAGGCTTGATTTCAACAGCAAGGATGTGTACACACAGCACGCCTTCTGGAAAGGAAGAATGTCAGACGTTTTTAAGCATTTCAAGATTGACAACTGCAGGGCAGTGGCCCTGGAGACAGCCACCTGGCATTCCAGGTCACGTGACCCAAATCCTCAGGACACCACAGACGCGTAAGCTACGTTGCTGCCATTCCCCAAATTCCACCTCGCCAGGCCTCCCCCTCCACCTCGTGGGGACCGTGTCTGTTTCATCAGTTCACCTTCTTTGTAAAGCCTGACGCTAACAAGCAAGGCAGATACGTTCAGGGAGCAATCGGAATGAGGGACAAAGGGAGTGAGAGAAAGCAGGTTCACCCCATTTGGTTCCAGAACGCTCCCATGAAAACAGAGACGGAAAAGGGCAAAGAATAAAAGGGTCCTTCCACGGCTTCTTGAATTCATTTGGTGACTGACTGCAGTTTGCTTTCAAACCACTCAGAAACACGACCGGCGAATCTGATACGTTCAAAAGCCCACCAGTGAAATGATATTCGGGAGGCAAGTGGGAAATGATTCAGATGTGGTTTCAGCCTTCAAGCCACGGCTCACTTCAGCACTACTCCCAACTCCGTGCCGTTTAAAACTACAGTCACATTGTAATTATGAAAACTGATGCAAGTTTCACTCTCGATAACCAAGCATTGGGAAGAAACATACTGCTGAGGATTTCGGGGTGCGGAGAATGTGCCAGAGAAGAGTCTTTCTTTCGAAGTTTCCATCTCATTTTGCTCTCCAAGTCCGACGGGAATTTTATACTCTTTAGAGGAAAAGGGAGTAAGAAGCTTAAGTGTGTTTCAGGGATTGTAAAGTGACAAATACACCACCTACTAGGAGAGAAAGAAACACGAGGGCAGCCCTGGCAGGGAACTCATTCTAACCTCCTCATGCTGAAATACAGGGGCCAACAGGCATCAGAGACATTTAAAAGCCAATTTGTTTCAACCAACTCAGGACCTAATGACTTGACTGGGGGCCTAAAACGGACTGGAACTGAAAAAAACATTATGTGAGGAGGCATAATTTATAAAATACTTAAAATTTGCATGCTTCCCCCCACAGATGGCTGAAAACAAAAAAAACAAGCTTAGAGCCTGCCCTAGGTCCCTGCAGAACAGATACAGTTTCTTGGGGGCATGCATCTGGACCCTCAACAGGACCCCTGGAAAGGCACCTCGACCAGGATGAATGTGTTCACATCACAGAGATCTGGTGGCTTCTCTAAGCACAGAAATATTACTTTGGGCAGAAAATGGAGATCCTTGGATGGACAGCTTTTAACCTAAGACATCATTCTTCAGGCAGGGTATGGCCATGATGGAAACAAAACCAAACGGGATTCCATGATTGTAGTCAAGCTCTTGGGTGTCTTCTGCTGCACCACAAAAAACTAGTTTAAAACACAGGCTTCAGGATGACAAAGCAGCAAACGGACTACAGAATTTCCACCCAATGTTCTGTACCGTCTTTCACTTTTTTCCCCTAAAATCGCTTTTTTTTTTTTTTTTTTTTTTTGGCTGTACGCGGGCCTCTCACTGCTGTGGCCTCTCCCATTGCGGACCACAGGCTCCGGACGCGCAGCCTCAGCGGCCATGGCTCACGGGCCCAGCCGCTCCGCGGCATGTGGGATCTTCCCGGACCGGGGCACGAACCCGCGTCCCCTGCATCGGCAGGCGGACTCTCAACCACTGCGCCACCAGGGAAGCCCTAAAATCACTTTTTATTTTTCTCCCATCCCCCTGTGGAACCAAGTGTAACTAGGACTACACAAGCAAATAAATACATCTTCTGAAGTACGGGATTTCTTTTCTGTTAGTTCAGTAGTCACTTTCCTTTCTTTCTTTTTTTAAACTCTGGTGTTGTGAATCATTCTTTGTAAGCCTAAACCGTTTTCCCCACTTACCAAGAGCTTTTCTGGTAGGGTAGATGGGAGACCACAATTCCATTTGTGTTTGAGGTAAGAAAGCGAGCTTACTAGGGGAACAAAGCAGGGTAAACAGGGAGCGATAAATGCCAATTTGTAAAATGTCATGAAATTACAGTAAATTAGTCGGTAAGGCTGTAATGACTCTCAGTATCACACTGGTTATTTTTTTTACTTCCATTCCTATAATTACATCCGTATTATACACGACAGGATTAGAGTAATGAGACCCAATTTCCTGTGTGGTGTACAGACATCAGAGTCATTGCTTTCCAGTTACAGCAATTGGTCTCATCATGGGTCACCTTGTAACCGATCCAGAATCTCTGAAGTTCAACAAGAATTATCAAGTAGAATTCCTTACAAACGCATGGAAGGCCGTCAGCATTCACCGGCAAGGATCGCAACAGGAAGGTACAGACAGTGTGATCTCAAAGCCACGCGAGGAGCTAGAGGTCAGGAAGAGTGCCTGTCTCCCCGCCGGTCCTCCTCTCCCGATAGGACAGGGGCTAAGTGGAAAGATGGTGCTAATGTGGGAATTCTGTGATTTTTCGATCTAAAACACCACACATATCCTCCTTCTGAAGACGGAAGCTGGAGAGACTATTTTCAGGGCATACTGACCATGAAAACTACCACGTGAACAGAGTTTTTGTCTTTGTCCTGCGCCCTTGTCTTTCCCACATTGTCTTGGATTATACACGTCCCCAAAGTCTCCCAAACCACCTGAGCCTGCCCTGTCCCACTGTGGCTCCCACCCTCTGTAATCGCCTCCTTGCTCTGTGACCCAGGCTCTTCCGGTCTTAAATAAGCATGTTCGCAGTCGTGAAATGTTTTAATAGCTATCATATGCAAGGGAAATTAGATTGACTATATTAGCTCAAAAAGGCAGAACCGGGACCCACTGGTACAGATTTTGACCCCGTCCTAGGGTCAAATCCACGCACACTCGGAAGAGTAAATTAGCCAGTGCCTGGCAACCAGAAGAGGCAGCTCCAGAAATGCTGCTGACAAAGGAATTTAGAGAATGAAGAAAAGAAATGGGAGCCAGGGGCTTCTCTGGTGGCGCAGTGGTTAAGAATCCGCCTGCCAATGCAAGGGACACGGGTTCAAGCCCTGGTCCGGGAAGATCCCACATGCTGCAGAGCAACTAAGCCCATGCGCCACAACTACTGAGCCTGCGCTCTAGAGCCCGTGAGCCACAACTACTGAGCCCGCGTGCCACAACTACTGAAGCCCGCGCGCCTAGAGCCTGTGCTCCGCAACAAGAGAAGCCACCGCAATGAGAAGCCCGCTCACCGCAACGAAGAGTAGCCCCCGCTCGCCACAACTAGAGAAAGCCCGCGTGCAGCAACGAAGACCCAACACAGCCAAGCATAAATAAATAAATAAATTAAAAAAAAAAAAATGAGACGGGCAGAAACACTGGACACGGAGGGAAGGATGAAGAGGCAAGGTGCAGGAAGCCACCATGACAACACAGGTGCGAGGCCGAGGGTCGGTCAGCTGAGAGAGAAAGTAAAGGGAAGAGAACATCTCAGCCCAGACTCCATCCTCTCAGCTGGGACCTTGACCCCGGGGCAGGAGGCTGCTGGGCAGAACAGCCAATTCAGTCACCCCCAGGCAGGAAGACATTCCCAGGCTCCGAAAGGCTGCTTGAGCGACAGCATGTTTACATAAAATATTACTCCTCAGGTCTCAAAGTGGAAATACATGCCTTCAAAAAGTAGTTACCCACACCCGTTAGAATGGCCAAGCTCCAGAACACTGACAGCAGCAAATGGTGATGAGGATGTGGAGCAACAGGAACGCTCACGCACTGCTGGTGGGAACGCAAACGCTGCAGCCACGCTGGAAGGCGGCGTGGAAGCTTCTTACACAACTAAACACACTCCTACACATGATCTAGCAATCTCACCCCTTGGCATTCACCCAGAGGAGTTGAAAACTTATGCCCACATAAAAACCTGCACATGGATGTTTATGACAGCTCCATTCACAATTACCAAAACTTGGAGCAACCCAGGTGCCCTTCAGTAGGGGAATGAATAAACTGGTCCATCCAGACAATGGACTATTATTCAGCACTAAGAAATGAGCTATCAGCCATGAAACCACACAGAGGAAACTTAAATGCATATTGCTAAGTGAAAGGAGCTTATCTGAAAAGGGTACCTGCTGTATGATGCCAACTCTATGACATCTGGAAAAGGAAAAACAATGGAGACAGTTAAAAAAAAAAAATCAGTGTTAGCCAAAGGTTGTAGGGGAGAGACAGGGATAAACAGGTAGAGCACAAAGGATTTTTAGGGCAGGGAAAGTATTCCGTATGATACTGTAACGATGGACACCTGTCAGTATACACTTGTGCAAACTCACAGAATGTACGCCAGGAGTGAGCCTAAGGTAAACCATGGACTTTGGGTGATAATAATGTGTCAGTGTAGGTTCATCAGTCGTCACTCTGGAGGGGGATGTTGACGGTGAGAGAGGTTATACACGTCAATCTTAAAAGTCCTCATCACACAAAAAAATTTTTTCTGTAACTATGTATGGGAATGGATGTTACTAAGACATACTGTGGTGATCATTTTGCAATGTATACAAATGTCGCATCATTATATCGCACACCTGCTAGTATAATGATATACGTCAATTATATCTCAAGTTAAAATATAGATAAATAAATTAGAAAAAAATCAAACACAAAAGAAGGCAGCATGGGATGCTAAGTAAAAGAAGTCAGACATCAAAGGTCACTTAGTATATGGTTCAGTTTATATGACATAACCAGAATGAGTAAATCCACAGACAGAAAGCCGACGGGTGCTCGCCAGGGTTTGTGGGGAGAAAGGGATGGGGAGTAACTGCTTAATGGGCACCGAGTTTTATTTTGGGATAATGAAAGTATTTTGGGACTAGACAGAGGTGGCAGTTGTACAACATTCTGAATGTGCTAAATACTGCTGAACTGTCCACTTTAAAATGGTTAATTTTACGTTATGTGAATTTTACTTCAATGGAAGAGTAAGCTGGCAAAAAAAGTAACTAGCTCTAATTTTGTTTTCCTTCTGCTAGTCATATAAAGAAAATAACCAATGCTTATCCCTTGTAAGAACAGATGGAACAAAATCATTCCTCCACAGAGATACCAGAAGTCCCAGAATCATTTCAACCTTGCCCCTACCCAGATAACCTAGTTGCAATTCCATCTCGAAGTTTTGCTCCTTTGCCCTAATCTTCCTGAAAGCAAAGTTAAAATGCATGTTCATTTCTCATACTGCAGCTTGGTGTCAAAATCTCAGAGCTTAACATGTGTAACAATGAAAAGAGGGAAAATCCCCACAATACCCACTTTTAAGCCAAAATCTTCAAGTAATTATGATAATAAACCCCAATATTGCAGAGAAATTTAACCTGAAATCATTCATTTTAAAACTAATGTTTTTAAGATTTGACAATTTAAATGTTCCAAAGAATCTCTTCCCATGAAGGTTAAGGCCTATGTCATACCATGTCAATTTTTGAAAACAGGGAGGCAAACCCGCCTTGGCCTGGGTAAACATTTTATGTTTACGATCCCGTGATGTCCTTCCCCCCAGCCAATAAAAGGCAAAGGAAAGAAACACCATTCTTAATCTTAAAATTTCTACCACACATTTTATGAATATACAAGGCTTAATAATCCAGCTCTGGATTTCAAAACCTAGCCAACATGGTTACCACGTGCAACTTTAAAATCCAAGTTTCTGGAATTCAAGGTTGGATGAAGCCCTCACCTGACACAGGCACGACTGCGCAAACACTTATGAGTATTCCTCCCCGTGAGACCCACAACCGTGACCATATTTCACGTGTGCAGCTAAAGCCGGATGAAAGCCATGTTCCAGGGAATGAAAGTTTCCACATAGCATCTTGCACTTGGTAAAAAAGATAAATCATCCCAATTCTGACCCGCATATTCTGAAATACTCGATAAAGCTGAATGATCTGTCGTGACTTCCGGGTCCACTGACATTACCCTGAAAAGCTAGACATTAACTTGAACACTAGTTATCAGGAAATAGTTACCCTGCACCTCACCGTGCGTGGAGACTTCCACCTCCAGGACTTTGCCAACCATGGCCTCCTGTTCCTGTCCCGGACCTGTGCACCCTGGAAGAAGCCACGCCCGTGTTGCTCCCAGTCTCAAAGGCTTTCTTTACCTATGATGCTACGGGAAATGATTTTAGTGATTCTGCAACATTCCAGACCAAAGGGTGGATCTTCCTGAGTACATGCAACAGATGTCTTTTAATTGTCATCTTCCTTGCAGTTAGGATAACATCCAAGGAAGTTAGTTATGTCACGTGTTCCCTCAAGGAAAAAGGTCACTAGATATGCAGGAGAAAAGGAAAGCCAAGCCTGGGGAAGCCACAACCTGGTGGGCTATGGGAATGTGGAAAAAACCTTTCACGTGTCTTCTTCCACGGTGCCTCTGGTTCTCTCTGGAGGGCTTTTTATATCTTCTTTACTGACTGGTTCCCTCTCCCTACCCAGTTTTGGCTTCACGGGACCCATCCTCGCCAAACAGACCTGAACTTCATTTGACTTTCCAGCTCCAGCAACCACTGACCCCTAGCAACTGCTCTGTCTTGAACAGTGTCTTGCGGCATTCTTTCTTCCCCAACTTTATTCAGGAATGATTGACAAATACAGTTATACATAATTAAAGTGTACACCGTGATGATCTGACATACACGTACACTGTGGAATGACTGCCAAGATCAAGACAGTTAACATCCATCTCTTCACATAGTTGACTCTGTGTGTGTGTGTGTGTGTGTGTGTGTGTGTGTGTGTGTGTGTGTATCATAAGAATGCTTAAGATCTACTCTCAGAGACTCTCAAGTATAAGATACCATATTATTAACCACAGTCACCATACTGTACACCAGATCCTCAGAACTACTATGTCTTATAAATGAATATTTGTGCCCTGGGGCACTCTTGTTGGCATAGTTCGTCTTTTGAGTCCATCTGCATCCGTGCCTCTGTTGGCAACTTATAGACACACTTCCTGATAGTGACATGCACGGTCCAACCAGCTGAGAGGAGACAGAGGGTCATGTAACCCACCACCCACCCCGAAAGTGGTGTGGGTGGGGTGAGCAGTAATAAAATCTCAAATATCACTGCAAATAGTGACAGTTTTACTTCTTCCTTTCCAATTTGGATTCCTTTTCTTTCTTTTTTTTTTTAAATCTGACTGCTGTGGCTAGGACTTCCGATACTATGTTGAATGAAAGCGGCAAGGCTGGGCATCCTTGTCTTGTTCTTGATCTTAGACGAAATACTTTCATCTTTCCACCATTGAGTATGATGTCAGCTCTAGGTTTGTCATATATGGCCTTTATTAGGTTGAGGTATGTTCCCTCTAGGCCCACTTTCTGGAGAGTTTTCTTTTCTGCATCTATTTCTTTTTCTGCATCTATTGAGATGGTCCTATGGTTTTTATTCTTCAATTTGTATTGGCATTTTTCACAGAACCAAAACAAATAATTTAAAAATTTGTATGCAAACACAAAAGACCCTGAGGAGCCAAAACAATCTTGAGAAAGAAGAACAGAGCTGGAGGAATCATGCTTCCTGACTTCAGACTATACTACAAAGCTACAGTAGTCAAAACAGTATGGTTCTGGCACAAAAACAGACACATAGCTCAATGGAACAGAATAGAGAGCAAAGAAATAAACCCACACACCTATGATCAATTAATCTATGACAAAGGAGGCAAGAATATACAATGGAGTAAAGACAGTCTCTTCAATAAGTGGTGCTGGGAAAACTGGACAGCTACATGTAAAAGAATTAAATTGAAACATTCTCTCACAGCACATACAAAACTCAAATGGATTAAAGACCTAAATGTAAGACCAGAAACCATAAAACTCCTAGAGGAAAACATAGGTAGAACACTTTTTGACACAAATTGTAGCAATATTTGTTTGGATCCACTTCCTAAAGCAAGAGAAACAAAAGCAAAATTAAACAAATGGGACCAACTTAAACTTTCCTTTGCACAGCAAAGGAAACCATCAACAAAAAAAAAGACAACCTACTGAATAGGAGAAAAGATTTGCAAATGGTATGACCGATAAGAGGTCAATATCCAAAATATTTAAACAGCTCATACAACTCAACATCAAACAACCCGATGAAAAAATGGACAGAAGACCTGAATAGACAAAGAGGATTTTGATGTTAAGACCTGAATTTTCCAAAGAGGACATATGGATGGCCAATGGGCACATGAAAAAGGGTTTAACATCGCTAATCATCAGGGAAACGCAAGTCAAAACCACAACGAGATATCACTTCACATCTGTCAGAATGACCATTATCAAAAAGAACACAAACAAATGTTGCTGAGAACGTGGAGAAAAGGAAACCCTCATACACCCTGATGGGAGTGTAAATTGGTGCAGCTACTGTGGAAAACAGTATGGAGGTTTCTAAGAAAAACTAAAACTAGAATTACCATATGACCCAGCAATTCCACTCCTGAATATATATCCAGAAAAAACAAAAACACTAATGCAAAATGATACATGCACCCCAATGTTCACAGAGGCAATCTAAGTGTCCATCAACTATAGATGAATGGATAAAGAAGATGTGGTATAAATACACAATGGAATACCACTCAGCCATTTAAAAAAAGGAAATTCTGCCATTTTCAACAACATGGATGGACTTGGAGGGCATTATGCTCAGTGAAATAACTTACAGAAAGATAAATACTGTACGAGCTCACATGTGGAATCTAAAAAATACAACAAACTAGTGAACATAACAAAAAAAAAAAGACTCACAGAGAAAGAGAACAAACTAGTGGTTACCAGGGGGCGGGGGAAGGGGGAGGGGCAATATAGGGACAGGACAGTAAGAGGTACAAACTATTCTGTATAAAATAAGCTACAAGGATATATTGTACAACGTGGGGTATATAGCCAATATTTTGTAATAACTCTAAATGGAGTATAACATTTAAAAATTGTGAATTAGGGCTTTCCTGGTGGCGCAGTGGTGGAGAGTCCGCCTGCCGATGCAGGGGACACGGGTTCGTGCCCCGGTCCGGGAGGATCCTACATGCCGCGGAGCGGCTGGGCCCGTGAGCCATGGCCGCTGAGCCTGCGCGTCCGGAGCCTGTGCTCCGCAACGGGAGAGGCCACAACAGTGAGAGGCCTGCGTACAGCAAAAAAATAATAATAATAGAAAAATATATTGTGAATTACTGTATTATACATCTGTAACTTATGTAATATTGTACAGCAACTGTACTTCAATTAAAAATATTGATGCAAAAGTCGCAGTTGCACTGAGTTAACGTGCAGACGCATTCGTCGAGTTTTATTAAACCTGCCCATTCAGGAGCTTCAGCAGGTTTGGAGTTACTCCAGACTGAATGATGGGAGCCCTGGCTCTGCCCTCCTGTGTGTGTGTGACCTTGGCTGAGCTCGCTCTCCTCCAGAGGCCTGCGGGAGCCTCCACGTGCCATCCTGGACGCCACAGCACGTTCACTGGGATGACGGCTGGCAGTGCGGGTGGTTCAATGTCCACCTCCTCACTATCTACCTGCTCTGTGCGTTCTAGGTGGTCCCTTTCCTTTGTATTCGGGCTGCTGCCCTCTGTTCACTGACAGAGTACTTGGAAAGGAGCCCGTATCTGCATAGGAGGGTTTTCTTCTTCATTATAACAGGATGCTGCAAGCAAATATTCCCGGTTCCCCAAAGAACCTTCAGCACAGACGCAGGTTTAAGCTTTTCAAGGGCACCTTCTTAGATCCCTCAGCTAACAGTTTTCAGGGACATGTGCAGCCTAAAGACAACTGCACGTAGGTACCTTCATGTGTAAGGTCTGTTGCCAAGGGATCCTTTTTTCCCCCAGGTTAATCACGAATTCACTTTTAGAACAGGGGTTGGGAACTCATGCTTCCCAGAATAATCGTTTCCGTTTGCAGTGACTTGCTGTGGACTTCCAGTCCGTTTTTTGTCAGTTTCGCAGACCATTTCAAGAACATTCTTATATTTATACCAAAGAACCTAAAAATCAGTAAGACCGCTCTCCTGTTCAATACAATTAAGAAAGAAGTATTCGATAGGCAAAGCTAGAGAGCAACGAAGTTAATCGGGGAACCAGAAACCCACACAGAGGCAGGCAGTCAGCATTTAGGCTCAAATCAGCCACACGTTAGGCCCACAGATTCTTTCTTTCTAAAAAAACCAGGGAACCATGCTGGGGCACCTACCAAACTTTTTCTTATTGAAGTGAAGTTGACTTACAATGTTGTGTTAATTTCTGCTGTACAGCAGAGTGGTGCAGTTTTACACACACACACACACACACATTCTTCTTCATATTCTTTTCCATTATGGTTTATCACAGGCACCTACTAAACTTTATCAAGGATGCAGCCCATAAATAACTTCATCTCTGATGCTGTGAGCTTCCTTTGTGTCCTAGGAAATCTTTGCACGTTAATCACAGCAAGTCATGGTAGCCAACACATATGGTGCTGACAATACGCTATCATTCTTTTTAAACATGTGCCTATTTTAACTCACTTTAATCCTCACAATACTACGAGGTTGCTGTTATTATTACCACCATTTTACAACAGGGAAAGTCTAGGCACAGATAGTTTAAGAAACATGGTCTAGGTCACAGAGCCAGGAAGGAGAGCCACGTTCAAATTCAGACAGTCTGACCTCGGGGTTCTTCAGCTAATCGCCACCCTGTGGCGCTTCAAGTGTCTTGGAAACAAAGATGCTCAAAGTACATAATCCTCACTGTTTCTACTGGTTCTTGCTTCAAATCAATGATTCCACACGTGTCAATCACAGCCTCACACCATCACTTCAATTAGCATCTAATCCTTCCTTTTTACTTTAAAATGTGATGCCTTATTTTTAAAATATCTTTATACAAACAACAAATTTCCTCCTCACTCCCAAACAATGTGCTTAATTGAATGTCAGTGCCCATCGGGATGTTAGAAACAGATGCCATAGGTAGGGCCCATGGTTCATGATTCAGATATTACATCTCATACCTTCTAAATTCTGCTTTACGCAAACGGTATGAAGAAAAACAGCTTCTCCAGAGCTATGAAAATTGATTTAATCCTGCTTAAGTTCCTAGGCATTTCCCTGCTTCTTTCTTCAAGCAATTTTCACTTGATTTAGTATATAATTGAAATATCAAGAGCTAATGAACAAGAAAAAGATAACTCTTAGGCTCCACTCAATGATCTACATAACAATTGTGGTCAAAAGCAAAAATTGGGGGCTTCCCTGGTGGCGCAGTGGTTGAGAGTCCACCTGCCGATGCAGGGGACGCGGGTTCATGCCCCGGTCCGGGAAGATCCCACATGCCGCGGAGCGGCTGGGCCCGTGAGCCATGGCCGCTGAGCCTGCGCGTCCGGAGCCTGTGCTCCGCAACGGGAGAGGCCACAACAGTGAGAGGCCCGCGTACCGCAAAAAAAAAAATAAAAATAAAAATTGTTTATCCTAACCAGGACCAAAAGACCCATCAATATGCCAACAAAAAAAAATGAATGAACAAATATCACCTGAATCAAGAAAAGTAGAAAAATAATTCTGATCTTTAATACCATTCATTTTTTTCAGCTTATAGATTCATCTAAATTAGGTGGCGGGGCGAGGGGAGCTCTAGGCAGCAGCACGTTTTGGGGAAATGGAAGAATAGAACAGATGGTCTTATAGTCAGTATCTGATAGGTGGGCCACGTACATTCCTGTGTCAGAGAACCCGTGTATCATGATATTCTTGAACTTCAAGGAACTCCCAATCCAGCAGAGGAATCTAAATCCTCCATGAGCGTATCAAGTTAACTCTCTCTCTCAGACCCATGTGTATACACACACACAAATCAGCTCTCATTACAGGTTTATTGTTAACATGAACTCAGAAACGCAAGACATTTCATACAGTTGCTGTGAGCAAAGACATTTATTTTTAAAGCATCCAGCATGTGGTGAGAACTCAACAAATCCTGTCACTACCATCCACCTGAGAAAGAGACAACAAGGTAAACACCTAGTGCTGGGTCAAAGACTTTCTATAAGCTAAAAGCCATATATAATCATATTGTTAAGTTTACTGTTTGTCCCAACTTTCTGAAAATATGCTAAAGGGGTTTTTATTAAAAAACTCTCCACAATGTCATCACCTCAGCATATTTAAACTATTTTTTGTGTATTTTCTGACACATCCACACAGACCAGTTCAGACACTGGCCCCTCGTTTGTAGCATTCGTTTATAGCTAGGGTAGGTGACTACCCTAGCAACGGTGTGGGCTTTTCCTAAGGAGGTGTGTTAGGTGCCAGAAACCAAAAGACTACCCGACAGGCCCTGCTCTCAAGGAGGCCTGTTATAAGGGAATATTTCTAGATTTGTGTCTTCATTTATTGCTTCATTCCTGAGCACAGTCCATTTTCTACGATGTTTTCTGCAGCTTGACCATTTGTCATCATTAGATAACCCAGGGCAGCCTTTGTTTCAGGTTTACAGTATGGGATCTAAATTTGTGGCTCCAAACTACCATTTTTCTACGCCCACGTCGTTCACGGTAAGTTCTAATGTCTTACTTGGGAGTAATTATTTGATATCAAAATAAACTCAACGTGTGAGCTGGCGATTTCTCAGCTGCCCTCAGGGTTTCTGCTTAAGGATCAGCGTGTTAACTTGGGCTCTAGTATTTGATGGGTTAAGCCCTCTCCCCAGATTTGCTGTTTCAGAATATACTATTGGCCTTTCTGGCCCATTTATTTTACACGTGAATTTTAGAATCACAACAAGATTTCAATGAAGATGGGTTTTACTTTAGGGAACGGAAGCTTAAGGGTGAGGACTGAAGGGCATTGAAACATAGAAATAGAGAAAGTAACAAAATGGGTTCTCCCATCCCAATTTAATTAAGAAAGAAATAAATGGATACTGTGTAGAAGACTTGTAATAGTCTAACATTTAGAAGAGTTGAAATTATCTGAAGTACAGGTCCTGGCAGTAAAAGATCGAGCTCCTTTCTGACTGCATCCTGCCTGCGACAACTGGCTTCGACTGGTTCTAGTTCATTAAAGATAAAAGGGGGAAAATGGCTAATAGCAAAAAAGAGGGTATCTTGGCGCTCAGTAACTTAATTCTAAATGTGAATAACATGCTTATTAAAAATGGAAGGTCACTCTTCCGAAACTTTCCCCAAAGGCACAACTGCCAAGTTGACTTCTGATGTCGTCTTTACAACATTATTAATTCACTGACATAATAAAGCTGGCGAGGGAAAGCTTCGCGTTTGCCTCACAGAGGGAGCTGCCAGTGCCTGAGAGAGGACCTTGCACGTTTCCTAGAAAAGTGACCTGAAAAAATAAAAGTTAGCTTACATTAAAAAAAAAAAACAAAAAAAAAACTGTCTTGATAAAGGGCTAAAAATGCTTTTCTCTGGCTTTTGGGAAAAGCCTACCAAACCGCTTCCCTAACTCTACCAACTCACAGATTCTGCTCTGTCTTCAGGCATCAGCAACAAAGCGTCCTACGTTCAGCGGTGCAGAGAGGGCTGGCCCAGGGTAAGCCCCCGGCGTCGGGTCTACCAGCAAGCTGGTCTGGAGAAAAGGCAGCACCTCCTCGGAGGTTCTCCACGGCAACCGCTGAAAGGCACCTGGCATGAAAGCCGGCCTGCAAAGCATGACCTGGCAGCAAACTCTGATGAAATGAAACGTGACCACTAAATGCCTGTGGATCTTAACTTGTCTCAAGTTCCAGACTGGGACAGCAGGTTGAAACCTGCTATGATCGTAAACCGCACAATCGATAGTTTTTAGAAAGAACTTTTTCTACCTAGGTTGCCGAGGGTCATCTGCTCCGCCTGTCTAAGAATCACCACGTCTTGCAGACCTGCCCCCGGAGACTCACGGGCTCTCCCAGATCCTGAAGGGGCCACCCCCCAGGTCCCACAACCTGGACAGGGAAACCGTCTGTGAAACAGCTTTTAATGAAATGGATCACTCATTCAGTTTTTTTTTACCATTCATCTTCCTTTATAAACTTTCCTCCTATAATATATCCTTCTGCCTTTAATTTTTCACAAGTACCAAAAGTAATAACGATGTAATAACGTCAACTCTTCCATAGGTATCAATGCCCTTCATCCACAGGTCACCAGGACAGACTGTAGTAGCTCATGGGAATCAGGGGACCAGCAGGCTAAGGGAACTTGGCGAGGGGGGAGTTCCGAAACAGATGTATAGGAGGGGCTTATGACCGATCTGGGTTCTGTTAGGTGATTTGGGGAAGGGTTCACGGAAGCGTGAGTTTGCTCTGGATTGGGAGCTGTCGGAAAGCAGAGGCAAATCTATGATTGGGGGTCTTGGTAATTTTATCGACAAGATGGAAAGACCAAAGTGAGGGACCATCTTCAACAGGCAAAGCAGAGCAGTCCCCTGTGTCAGCCAGGGGAGGAGAGCACATGCTCACATCTGTGGCTTGGACATCGGTAATTCCTCACGTGTATCTGCCTATATGGTCAACTTGCAAATCTGCAAACATTTTTCAAATAATACAACTTAGGGAATCTTTAACGAAAGGCAAGTAACTGTCTGCCGAAGTGGCCAATCAGTCGTTCAACCAGCTGTGATGCACTAAGACGATGGTCTGCACATCCATGCCCGTGGTGGGAGGTCAGGGGGTCCCACACATTCAGGTGCCTCTGTCGGTTCCCAAGCCTCCCCTGAATTCAGGACTCCGAGCCATAAAACTGAAATCTTTTCGAAGGCGATAGGGTCAGTGGAACATGAAAGAACAGGAGAACCAAACCTTGAACCCTGACAAGGGAAACGTCACTAAAAGGCAAAAGACATGCATCCCAAACATATTACAGAACGGCACCTGCTACCTCCGGGTCACGTCTGACTTGGAGCAATTGCTCTACAGAGAAACTCTGAACGAGGCTACATATTAACTCACACAGCAGGTGTGTCCCAAATAACCAAGACCAGGCATCCCACAATAACCTTAACTAGTCCACCCGGGTCATTTGACTCAGAGATTCTAGTAACATCACGGGTTATCGTCAGTGTTTGTGTGCTACGTGCAACATAAATGTTTTCTTCCCATTTCAGAGACTGTCAGCTGAGAGCTTTAAGCCTGGATCTAATCTACAGACCTGATTCATTTCGGCCATGCAGTACTCCTGAAACATCATTTCCAACATGTCAAAATCAAGAGGTTTTATGTAAAGATCTAGATTTCTGCCTTCTTTTGAAAAATCAGGTTTTGGGACAGTGGCCCTGAATTCCTACATGAAACAAATGGTCGGCACTGGTTAGTGGCTGCTCCCTGAGGAGAAGGCTCTGCCTTGGTGACAGTCCCCACCTGGCCACCACATTCACGTATGTCACCATCCCACCCCATAGGCATCGGAGCCTGTGAAACAGAGCAGGACCCTACGGGGCCTTCCCAGGACAGCCCACACCCACAGCCCGGCAAGCCCTACCCCTCCCTGCTCCTTGCCTGTAGACAAATTTTAGTCAGAGAATAAATTTAATCAGAGAAATGAAGACATTCGGAAACAAAGGAAAAATGGTCAGGACAAAACAAAGAAATAATAGTTCAGTCATTAAACAAATGACCTTGACCTTCAGTTCCTCCTCAAGGGCTACAGATAATACTCTGAGCCCTGTCCTGTGAGCTGTCTTGTAGATACAGAAACCCTCACCAGATGGAAGAAGTTAACTACGTGATGACCACACTGGAGCCATGACAGAAGCTGCCACAATTCCGAGAACTGGCCTCAAGGAAATGGGCACAAACCGACCCTGGAACTGCAGACGAACTGTACTTAAAACAATCAAGATGACGCTGATCAGACCACCAGCGACCAATTTCAAGATGACGGTCAGAGCTGAATGCCGTGTCTGCAGGCAGCCCCCTCCCTCCACCTACACACCCCTGAAACTCCCCTTTAAAAGCTCTCAACCTCTGATTGGCTGGGACGGGGGGGAGTTGGCCTTGGACACGAGTCTGCCTTCTTCCCAGGTTGCCAGCCTCCTGGATGAAGAAACCTCTCCTTTCTACCAACACTTGCCTCTCGATATTGGCTCTCGAGTGGGGAGCAGCCGGACGGACCTGAGTTCAGTTAACATTTGCTACTCCCGCTTTACAGAAAGAGACACAAAGTCGGTTTCTAGGATGGGGGGGAGTGTGCACATCAAACTGCACTGCTTCTAGGACTTAGTCGTTCTCAACACCCCACACGTCTCCAGACGAGTCATCTGGAAGAGACAAACATTTCCTGCTCTGTGTTCCCACTTCGGTTTCCTGACCTGAAGTCCACAGCTTGATCCTCAATTCATTTTACGTGGTTTTCTGGGGTTAAAAAACAAGTGTAGGGCTTCCCTGGTGGCTCAGTGGTTGAGAGTCCGCCTGCCGATGCAGGGAACACGGGTTCGTGCCCCGGTCCGGGAAGATCCCACGTGCCGCGGAGCGGCTGGGCCCGTGAGCCGTGGCCGCTGAGCCTGCGCGTCCGGAGCCTGTGCTCCGCAACGGGAGAGGCCACAACAGTGAGAGGCCCGCGTACCGCAAAAGAAAAAACAAGTGTAGCTTCCACACTGGCTTTTTCCCAACCTCCTTAGATACTTTCAATTCTGAAGTAATGAATAAAAAATACTTTAATACAGGTTATGAATTTCAGTAAGCAGAATCCATTGGGACTTTTAAGGAAAGAAAAACCCAAATAATTGCGCAATTCACTAAGAATCAATTAAGTCAGCATCCTGGTTGTAAGTGAAGGCTACATGTTAGGGACTGCTTCATAGTAACGTAGGCTAACATCTGGGTGCTCATGCTTTGGCAGATACAATCCATACCTGTACACGCGTGGGCCTATTAGTCCTCGTAGCTTTCTCGGGGTACTGTGTTATCCCCATTTTACAAATAAAGAAACTGAGGCCCAGCATGTTTAAGTAACGGGCTCCAGGTTACACAGGACGGAGTCAGGATTTCAACCCAGGCACTGACTCTGCCTGTGACTTCCTGCTTCCTATTTCCTATTCCATTTATTGAGAGACTCTTGGAACTAACAAGCGCTGTTGCACTTGGAAGCAAGAGCTTGCTCATCAACAGATGCTGAAATCAAGTGACCTAAACCTTGACGTCCTACTGGCTGGTAAAATGGCTGGCACTCCCAATTCTTTCAGCCTGTATGGACACAAATATTTCTAAAACAAATATAAATTACGTGGGGTACCCGCCACATTCCCTACAATCACGTTGAGCAAAGATTCATTTAAACTACAGGAAGTGGACAGTCAACTAACGATGTTGCAGGATCTGATCATAGACTGTTTCCTCCAGCGATCTGTTTGGGGTTGTGAGCTTGGGGAACACCACGTGGACGCTACGGACCTGAGGGATCTGTGCCCAGTTAGTGATGTCAGACAGCTGCTGTCCCCCACCCCCAGCTGTGTCTCACTCCCCACCGTGAGGGGTCACTGCACTGGGGAGTATTTCATGTCACAAGTGCACAACGTCACTCTCTCCCGGCAACCCCAGTGCACCCCCGATGGTGTTTGACGGCAACAATACTAATTCTCTGAATGAGGTCAGGACATCCACTGAAGAAGCAAGGATATGAGCCCACTGTCAGGGTGACAGACTGTCTCGTCACCATGTAAGATAAGAGACACTCCGATTCTTCCGCCCCCAGATACCACTTGTAAAACACTCAGGTTTCACTGAGAGGTTAATACCTTCCACCCATTTGCATTCCCCCAACCCGCTGCTCTGTAAATCAGGCAACTGCAAACCCGGGACTGGGGCCAATTTTGGAGGCTTTTCTTGAGCACAGTGGGGTGCCAAAAGGTACCCACAGAGAGCACGTATCTGCTGAAAACACCTCGGGTTCACGGCATCATCAAAACACATGCCAGTGACAAGTATGTCATCGAACCACCTACAGGGCGTCACCTGCAAAGAGCCTTAAAAGGGGGCCCCAGGGACAAAGGCAAGACACAGGGATTCGACCGTCTACAGCTACAACCCCGGGGCGGAGACTAAGGGCAGGACAGAGCTCTCCCAGGAGAAGGTCTGCCACCCCAGGGAACCACACAGAGGGTGGGATCCCCACATTCTCAATCTTGCACAAGTGACTCAGCGCAGTGGCTTCACATGACGGCGACTATTTTCAAAACTCTGCCACAGTCTTTAGAAGCAATTCACTAGAAAGTACAAGTAAGCAAAACAGACTGCTTTCTAGTCACCCCTGAAAACAGTTTTGTTGGATTTGAGGCCAAGAACAATTCCTAAAGTACACTCCATGCTGCCTCATCCTCAGGGTACAGAGGGGGGAAAGCAAATGTCACCACCTTCCCCCTACTTTCCTTTTCAAGTCCAGCTCCTCGGGATTGGAAGGTGCCCCAACGGTCAGTGCTGAGTTCATGGCTGTTGATGTCTCACAGTTTGTCATAGCTATTTTGTGACTCTTGATACTATATATTTTTACAAAAAAACAGTAAGAAGATGGTATCTTCTGGAGAGCTATGAACATTTGGGTAAACTCCAAATAGGAACTACCTAGAAGAAAGAATTTACAAATTTGGTGGCTGGCGGCATCACGGGGTCTGCACACGCACATCGAAACGTTGTGACATCATTCATGTGAACTGAGTCTTGTCATCAGTAATATTCTGTAGAAGGACTTTGCACATTATAAAATTTAATCAGTCCATTCATATGATTTGACCTCTGCCCTGTAACAGGCAGGAATCTAGCTGGAGACACAGCAGGGAGTTTTTTTTTAAAAAAAAAAAAAGCCCTGCCTCTGGCCAGGGAGAATATTTAATATTAATTTGCTCAAGATAGAGGCTTTCAGAATCCCAAGATATTCCTATCCCATCTCCCAAGTCCACTCCCCCAATCCCATGTTTCACCTTCTGCATCTTTCCTGCCAATCCCCAAGGTCTCAGCCCTGCACCTCCACCATTCCACGACCCTGGGACCACTGTGTCCCCTCCATCCACCCTCCAGGCGTGCAAATCTGGACAGGAGGCGTCACTGGGAAGCATCCTCCCTGCTTAGAGCCTTCTGCAAAAGCTCTATTTGCAATTATCTGTGTATCGAGGTAGCTTGCATGTCTGCCTTCCCCCTAAGCCATGAGTCCCCTGAGAAGAAGAGGCTGGCCACTTCTTTTTATTCTTCTCCAAGGCTGAGAGCCTCTGGTAATAATGGCAACTCTGTTTCCAACAGGGCAGGGGTCTTGGTCCATGGCCTGTTAGGAACCTGGCAAGCGAGCGAAGCTTCATCTGCCGCTGCCCATCGCTGCCCCATCGCTCGCATCACCTCCTGAACCATCCCCAGCCCCCCTTCCCAGTCCGTGGAAAAACGGTCTTTCACGAAACCGGTCCCTGGTGCCAAAAAGGTTGGGAACGGCTGTGATAGGGGTTGTGAAGACACTACAATTTCTACACA
Organism: Globicephala melas; assembly: GCF_963455315.2. Taxonomy (NCBI): domain Eukaryota; kingdom Metazoa; phylum Chordata; class Mammalia; order Artiodactyla; family Delphinidae; genus Globicephala; species Globicephala melas. Next base: position 3,525,510 of record NC_083331.1, on the reverse strand, counting down.
AAGGCAAAATGCAAAATCGGAGCGAGCATGGCTGATCAAGGCTTCCGCCAGCCCGGCTCAGCCCAGCTTTGCAGGCTTCTCACACCCCAGCAGATAGCTTTCCCCAAACCACAGAACAGAAGTTACTCTTCGGAGAATTACAAGGATTCCATGCTGAACTAAGTTTGCAAAACCCCGGATGAAACCAATTACAGCGGGTTTCTTGGCAGGGGGACATCTCAGAGACCTCAGCACAGTCGTGTGATTAGAGAATCTCCAACAGGAGAATCGGGACATGGCACCCACAAATCCCCCCAGCCACAATCACTCTTTCTCGAGGCGCACCTGCTCACAGCCTGCAGCACAAATACCTAGCAGGACACTCCCCACATGACGGCAATTTCCTTTAAGGAAGAGTTTCTCCCGCCATGTTTTCCCCCCTGTGCTTTCTCTCCAATTCATTTTTTCAGACATAACCCTCCCCAATTTTAGCCCACTTCTGTCCCGCATCCCCCCGATTTCCACAGCCCTCTGTATGTCTGCTTATGAGTCTGCACTTTTAAAATGTTACGTGGGTCCCCCTCCCTTGAACTGAACTTGGTGAACGTGGCGATGTGGGCTTGTCTCCCCAGCACAGAGCAAAGCCCCCCTGCCACGTAGTAAAGTTGAGTAAAAGTTGACAAACACTAGTCAGAAACAGCACACACACAGCAATGCAAATTCACTTTCTTCCTAGTTTTGCTCCTGGTACTTTTTTTTTTTTTTGCGGTACGCGGGCCTCTCACCGCTGTGGCCTCTCCCGTTGCGGAGCACAGGCTCCGGACGCGCAGGCTCAGCGGCCATGGCTCACGGGCCCAGCCGCTCCGCGGCATGTGGGATCTTCCCGGACCGGGGCACGAACCCGTGTCCCCCGCATCGGCAGGCGGACTCTCAACCACTGCGCCACCAGGGAAGCCCACTCCTGGTACTTTTTAAAAATTATCAGTAGAAGGAACATTCCTCAGAGAAACTTCTGGACATATTTTGCTGCTTAAAAAAAAAAAAAGTGTTCGCAAATGACTGGGTAATTGTATTTTTTGTGTTTACAGCTTCCAAACCAATGGCTAACCATGATGGTAAGTGTCAATGAGGTGAGTCTTAATAGTCCTAACTTCCCCAGGAGACCTATGCTGGTCAGAGAACAACGAGTTAAAATCGTAATTCTGGGGCTTCCCTGGTGGCGCAGTGGTTGAGAGTCTGCCTGCCGATGCAGAGCACACGGGTTCGTGCCCCGGTCCGGGAAGATCCCACGTGCCGCGGAGCGGCTGGGCCCGTGAGCGAATGGCCGCTGAGCCTGCGCGTCCGGAGCCTGTGCTCCGCAACGGGAGAAGCCACAACGGTGAGAGGCCCTCGTACCGCAAAAAAAAAAAAAAAAAAATCGTAATTCTATGTCAACTTGAATAGATGCAGAGGCGGCAAGTGGAAGAAGGGCACGGCACAGGTCTTCTTTCCAATGTTTTCCACTGAAAACAAAATGCAAAAAGCACTACCACAGGACACAGCAGCAAAAGCAAACCAAACATAGACTTATTTTCAATATGCCACTATTTGGTACGGGAGAATTTGAAAGAAAACATCAGTTCCAACTTCCTACGAGAGTCTTAAGAGATCGTTGTAGTCATAATTGAAAAGCCTTAAGAAAAACTACTTCATTAAAATTTGAATTTTTGTTATAGTTTAGATGTAGCTTGAGTTTATGATGTGTTAGAATTTTATTTCTGAATGATCACTTTATAGGGCGGACAAACTGAACACACAACTCCTAACAGCACTTCCTGTCGTCGAAGCAGAATGTCGCCATTTTAAAGGTCTAGAGACTTAGTATTTACCTTTTAGAAATGATTAATATTCATGAGTCCAATTGATTTGATGCCTACTCCATCAGGAGCACAGTTCCCAACTGTAGAGACAGTCCCCAGAGAAAACCTGACGGCTTTCCTGACAGCTCATTTGGAGACGCCGTCTACTGAAACATCTGGAGCTAAAAGTAGAGACAGCGCAGGTCCGTGTCGAGCCTGACTGAGTTAATCCTTTCAGCTCTTACATTTTCTGGTAAAGTTTTGTAGATTTTGAGAGACAGCGTTCAAGTTCGTTTTTTCTTGACCGCTTTTAATATTCAAGTGTTTTTCCATCAACAAAAGGTACTTGCAAGGTACTCTTCACTAAGATCTTGATGTAGCTGATGCTACATTACATCCAATTTACCCACACCTCAATTCCTGGGATGCAGAACTTTCCCAAAGACAAACTGACATCAAGTGGCTGTCACATCATCATCATCATCATCACTGTGACCACTGTCATCTTACTGCTGTCATTGAAAGGGCAAAGTAAGAAATTAATTTTGATGCCTACATCTAAGATCTGTAAGAAGACAAAGAGGTGATCGCGCTCACGCGCTCTGATGCGTTTCATATTCTCGTTCTCTCTCTCCCTCTCCCTCCTACCCCGTTCTCTGGAAAAAAAAAAAAAAAGTCAAGGCTGTAACTCAAACCACTGAGTCTGGTGATAGATTTTATCCGTGCTTCATTTTTAGAAATCATACTATAGGATGAATTCCCTTAGAAGCAATGAACGTGGAATATACAATGAACACTCCAGGAAGCAATGAACTTCTCTACATGCCACACTGAAGGAGAGGGCGTTACTTACCGGGCGTGAACATTCGAACCTCAATCTTGACTCTATTTGTAAAAAAGAGCGCGCTCGGCCAGATCAACGTCGATCTCCGAAGGGTATCGTAACGGATGTCACCAGGCTCAAGAGGAATCTAACTTCATCTTTCTTTGCTAATGGAGATAAGTAGAGCCTTGAGCAAACCAATCTGCAGGATGCCCCTTCTTCATTCAATACTTTGGAAATCAGTCAAACATTCTCAGACACTAAATATACCCCCCCATGACTCAGCGCTTTCACTTAAAAGGTTGAATTATAAACAACTGATCACCTAAGCATAAAAGCATCACCACCGTCAGTAGCAGATAAACCGCGCGACTCTGAGAGTGTCTTCCGGAACCTCCTCCCTGGGGAAGTGACAACAACCTGGAAGCTAAGCAGAGGACCCCACTTCCCCCGAGAAGAGCAGCTCCCCACTTGAGCTGGAGACTCAAGAAGGCCCCGCGGGACTTCCCTGGTGGCACAGTGGTGGTTAAGAATCCACCTGCCAATGCAGGGGACACGGGTTCGAGCCCTGGTCCGGGAAAATCCCACATGCCGCAGAGCAACTAAGCCTGTGTGCCACAACTACTGAGCCTGCGCTCTAAAGCCCACGAGCCACAGCTACTGAGCCCACGTGCCACAACTACTAAAGCCCGCGTGCCTAGAGCCTGTGCTCCGCAACAAGAGAAGCCACTGCAATGAGAAGCCCGCGCACCGCAACGAAGAGTAGCCCCTGCTCACCGCGACTAGAGAAAAGCCCGCGCGCAGCAACAAAGACCCAACGCAGCCAAAAATAAAAATAATTTTTAAAAAAATCTGAAAAAAACAAAAAAAAGAAGGCCCCTCCTCACGGAAGACATAGATGCCCACTCTTCCTCCGAATGTCTGCTAAATGAAAGCTGCTCTCCACAGGGCTGCCCCCATACAGCCCAGGATTCCACCATCCATCTACCCCGTTTCTCCCCTCCCCCCCTCAGTGAGTCAATCCCGTGCTGTGACCTCATCCACGGCCTGCAGAAGCCAACCAGGTACAAGACAGCGTGAGGTGAAGGACAGGAGCTTTAGGGCAAAAACCAGGTGAGCTGTGAACAACACACAAAGCTGGAAGAAGTGGAGAGATGATACCTATGTTGACGGTAGCAGCATTTTCTAAAAGCTCTTTCAAAACACTGTAATAATGTTCCACAGCCACTATAAGGTAAATCGGCCTCAGCTGAGAAAGTATCATGCACAGGACAGGTACAGCCTTGGTCCTCCCCTGCTTGTGAATGAAGCAGTATCCACCAGGTTACTCTCTTCCCATACAAGCAGCAAGGTTTTTCTTTGAGAGTCGATATCATCATCAACCAGCACTGGACAAAAGGACGCTGCATAAACAGAAAGTTTAGATGATATCAAATACAGAAGCCTCTTCCTCACATCAACTTAGGACCAAAAATATAAACGTATCATGGAGGGGACCTAAGCACATGACAGTTACCAGCAGGTAGAACTGTCTCAGGTCTTTAAAAAAATATTCTAAATCGACACTGTCCTATATGGTAGCTACCAGCCACACATGGTTAGTTATACATAAATTCAATAAAGTAGAAAGTTCAGGTCCTCAGGCGCACTGGCCACACGTGACTAGAGGTTGCCATGGTAGTGGACAACTCAAGTGAGCATCTCCATCCCTGCAGAATGGGGCACTGCCACTGTAAGTTCTGAAGACAAGTTTTTCCCCATGGAAAAAATCACATATATGGTATGTGATTGATGCTTGGGGAAAGTATTTCGCTTGCTGGGTCAGAAACTGAAAAGGAAATGGCACTAAGCTCTCTCAGTCTGAAAACCCACTGTCAACAACTCAAGATGAGTTTGTTTTTTGCAGAAATAGACACATAGATGTAGAGAAAAAACTTATGGATACCAAGGGGGGAAGGAGGGGTGGGATGAACTGGGAGATTGGGATTGACATATATACACCACTATGTATAAAACATACAACTAATGAGAACCTACTGTATAGCACAGGGAACTCTACTCAGTGCTCTGTGGTGACCTAAATGGAAGGAAATCTGAAAACGAGGGAATATATGTATACATGTAACTGACTCACTTTGCTGTACAGCAGAAACTAACAGCATTGTAAAGCAACTATACTCCAGTAAAAGTGAATTTAAAAAAATAAAGCAGAAGAAACAACTTATACAGACATGTTACCTAAATCGAGATAAGCAAAGGAATATATAAGTCTAACAGAAAAAAGAAAACACAACTCAAGACGCAAATGCTGTAATTAAGTTACAACAAGAGAGGCCCCTCACGGCGAAGGCTGTGGCCTTCAGCACAGTCAAAGGCCCCTGAACAAGACTTAAGCCCCAGGAAATTCTCCAAGTCAGTCCCCGAAGCAGTCACTGCTCTTGTAAATTAAAATGAAGGATGAGAAGTAGAACTCTAAGGACTTCTCAATAAATGATGCAGTGGCCTTTGGTATGTCTAGCGTGTCCATAAACATCCTGCTTGTCAGCTAATCAGATTGCCCAAGCTCTCAGTCATCACTACATCTGTCTGATTATCACCGACGCCTATTACTAAGAAGCATATTTGACACGTGTCAACATAAGGGCTGCATGCAGACTTCCTGCAGAGCCATTTCCTCCAGGAAATATCTGGAGGAGTTTTCTATCCACTGGAGGACATAAAACGCAGCTCGCTGCATGGGCAAAGCACAGCTCCATCACTTAAAATCGTTAGCCTGGAGCTAAGCTTCACCCATGCGGGATGAACACGGGTGCGTGTAAAATGAGGATTAGGGCCGCGGCATATCGGCCAGGAAACTGACACTGGGAAGTCAGTGTCGCACCAAATAAACGTCATCAGATAAAGAGGGAAAGGGCTTAGTGTCCCCTGACTGGCCACCTCTACGGAGACCTGCCACTTCTATTGGACACATGACCGTAACTGGACTGCGCGTTTTCGCCAGTGGGTCTGTGTGAGTTATAAGTTGTTCTGTGAACATATGATTTCCCACTAATTGTGAGCAAAACTAAAACACTTCAAGGCCACAAAATTAAACCTCTGAACCACCTAGCTTTGGCTTCATGTGACCATATGGTCTCAATTCACTTAGAAATAAAACATTAGAAGGCAAGCACCAAAACATCCTAGGCATGGTTTCCCCTCCCAGTTGCTTGTTCAGGGAAGGAAAAAAAGAAAAAGTTGTCTTTAACAGAATGAGGGTGGTGTGCAGGTCTATGATAGAATAACAGGAATGGCTTTCTTGGAAAGGAATTGCCAACACAAAGCTTTCAGTACTATAAATACATCACCCTTTCTAAGGCCGTTGATTTTGCCATAAAATTAAACTGTGGCTGCCACGTGAACTGCAATATTACATTACCCCTTTTTCCCCACATCTTCAATTCTCTCTCAAATATCAAAATAATAAAAATAGTAGTATACAAGTTGTCATAGAAAGAAGACCAATTTACGTTGTATGTTAAGCCGGCATTTCTTCTGTTGAGGTCAGGGGTTTTATACTGGAAAAGAGAAGCCACAGTGGCCTGAACAGAGAGATGAACCGGGGGAAAGCCTGTGGGTGGAAAGGAGAAAAGAGATTTGAACACAAGAGGACACTCTGATAGGCCCTGCCGTCTAGTCTATGCTACCTCCTTCACGCCAGAAGGTAGTCTCTCCAAAAGCTACAGTCAATTTCAGCACATTAAACATATCATCCGGCCTAATGCAAAACAGCTGGCAGCTCTTCAAATAGCAAATGAAACAGAGTAAGGATGTTTATGTTTTGAGCTGTTACTTCAAAGTGAAAGAATATTCCCAAAGAAGATCAGAAGTAATTTATGAAGACTACTACAAGATTGAGTGACTAGGGCTTCCCTGGTGGCGCAGTGGTTGAGAGTCCGCCTGCCGATGCGGGGGACACGGGTTCGTCCCCCGGTCCGGGAGGATCCCACATGCCGCGGAGCGGCTGGGCCCGTGAGCCGTGGCCGCTGAGCCTGCGCGTCCGGAGCCTGTGCTCCCCAACGGGAGAGGCCACACAGTGAGAGGCCCGCGTACCGCAAAAAAAAAAAAAGATTGAATGACTGATTAAGGAAAATAATTTAGCATGAATTTAAAAAATAAAAGGCATCCAAATCAGAAAGGAAGGAGTAAAACTGCCACTATTTGCAGGTGACGTGATATTATATATAGAAAACCCTAAAGATTCCAGCAAAAAACTGCTAGAACAAACTAATTCAGTCAAGTTGAAGGACACAAATCAATACACAAAAATCTGTTGCATTTTTATACATTAATAAAGAACTATCAAAAACATAAATTAAGAAAACAATCCCATTTACAACTGCATCAAAAAGAGTAAGATATCTAGCAATGAATTTAACCAGAGGTGAAATACCTGTACACTGAAAACTGCAAGACATACTGAAAGAAATTAAAGACGACACAAATAAATGGTAAGATATTCCATGCTCATGGATTTGAAGGATTTATATTGTCAAAATGTCCATACTACTGAAAGTGATCTATAGAGTCAATGTAATCTCTATCAAAATTCCAATGGTATGTTTCACAGAAGTACAGAAAAAAATACGTAAAATTTCTATGGAGCCGCAAAAGACGCTAAATAGCGAAAGCAATCTTAAGAAGAACAAAACTAGAAAACAAAGCTCTCTGATTTCAAACTTCATTACAAAGCTATAGTAATCAAAACAATGTAGTACTGACATAAAAATAGACACAGAGATTAATGAACAGAACAGAGTCCGGAAATAAAACCATGCATCCACGGTCAATTAATTTATGACAGAAGATCCAAGAATATACAATGGGGAAATGACAGTCTCTTCAATAAACGGTGTTGGGAAAACTGGACAGCCACAAGCAAAAGAATGAAACTGGACCACTATCTTATACCATATACAAAAACTAGCTAAAAATGGGTCAAAGATTTGCATGTAAGACCTGAAACCATAAAACTCCTAGAAGAAAACAGGCGGTCAGCTCCTTGACATCAGTCTTGGTGATGAGTTTTTGGATTTGACACCAAAAGTAAAGGCAACAAAAGCAAAAAGAAGTGGGACTACGTCAAACTAAAAAAACTTCTGCACAGCAAAGAAAACCATCAACAAAATGAAAAGGTAATACACCGAGAGAAAATATTTGCAAATCATATCTGATAAGGGGTTAATATCCAAAATATATAATGAACTCATATGACTCAACAGCAAAAAAAAAAAAAATCCAATTAAAAAATGGTAGATGACCTAAATAGACATTTTTCCAAAGAAGACATACAGATGGCCATCAGGTACATGAAAAGATGCTCGACATCACTAATCATCAGGGAAATGCAAATCAAAACCACAATGAGAGATCGCCTCACACCTCTTAGAATGGTTATCATCAAAAGGACAACAAATAACAAGTGCTGGTGAGGGTGTGGAGAAAAGGGAACCTTCGTGCACTGCTGGTGGGAATGTAAATTGATACAGCCACTACTTAAGACAGGATGGAGGTTCCTCAAAAAATTAAAAACTGGAACTACCACATGATCCAACAATTCCACATTGGGCACCTATCTGAAGAAAACAAAAACACGATCTCAAAACGATACGTGCACTCGCATGTTCACTGCAGTGTTATTTACAATAGCCGAGATATGCAAGCAACCTAAATGTCCACTGACGGAGAAATGAATAAAGGGAATGTGATATATACATATGTATATATGTGAATATTATACACCCATAAAAAAGGAAATCTTGCCATTTGCAACCACATGGAATCTTAAACAAAAAGACCTCACAGATACAGAGAACAAATTGCTGGCGGCCAGAGGTGGGGTGGGGAGGGGAGTGAGGTGTGGGCAAAATGGGTAAAGGGGGCCTAAAGGTATAAACTCTAGTTACGAAATACATAAGTCCTGGGGATGGAATGTACAGCAGTGACTATAGGTAATAATACTGTATGTATATCTGAAAGTTGCTAAAAGAGTAGCTCTTAAAAGTTCTCATCACAAGGAAAAAGCATTGTGACTATGTCAGGTGATGGATGTTAACTGCACTTATCGTGGTGACCATTTCCCAAGGAAAAAAAGCGTCTCTCTACCCCCAGCCACCACTACCAGGCTCTATCTCTGTAGTCCACGCTGGCAAATACACTGCACTGTTTTCACTTCTCCCTGCCTTTGTTCACCCTGACTCCTATCGTCTGAATACCCTTTCTTCCCTTCCTAATTCCAGTTGGGCAACACTACCTGTATCAGTCAGCTCCAGCTGCTGTAACCAAGTGCCACACACTGGGCGGCTTACACAACTGAAATCATCGTCTCACATGTCTGGAGGCTAGAAGTCCAAGGTCAAGGTGTCGGCAGGGTTGGTTCCTCCAGCGGCTGTGAAGGAGGGTCTGTTCTAAGCCCTCCTCATGCTTCTGCTGGCCTCAGGGCTCCCCAGTGTGAAACTGTGTCTTGACACTGCTTTCTCTCTGGGGTGTCCGGGTCCACATTTCCCATTTTCATGAGGACACAGTCATACCGGATTCAGGCCCTTCTGATTACTCCTGCCAAGGCCCCATGTCCAAATAAGGTCACACTCTGAGGGATTGGGCGTTAGGGCTTTTATTGGGAGACATGATTCCACCCTCAACACCACCTCTTCTGCCGTATCTTAGTGTAAATATTACATCAAAAACACCCTGACCCCTCATCCGATCTTGGGTGTGATACTCTCCCCCGCAGGTGACCTTGCTGTGGCTTGTGACTCACCAACCTGTACCTCTTCTATCATGTTTATCCTGACTGGTCTGTCGCTCTCACTAGCCCATGGTCGTCTTGAGGACAGGGTTGACCTGGTCAGCTGTGGAGCCTGTCCCTGGGCCCCAAGAAAGTCCTCACGGCAGGAACACATGGCTACACACTGTGGTGGCCTTCAAGTCCAGACATCGTTTGACTCAAACTTATTTTTTTAGAATAGCTAATTACATCATCAAAAAGAACAGAGGTTAATTTCTTTTAAATTAAGACTAGTAAAAATGCTATCACGAAGGCATAGGTGACATCAAGTGTCTTTTCTTGCTACAAAAATTGAAAACATAATTTTTTTTCCCCTAGGTGCAATGTGACCCAGTTGACTGGGATGGAGAAGGCAGGGGGAAATGCGTCCTCTCCTCCGGCAAGGCCGCTCTAGCCTTCAGCGCAGTGACGCACGCTCCGTCCTGTTGGATTCAGACGCGACCAGGGCTGGTGATGCCACCCAAGCTCACAAAGTTCTAGGAGTCAAGATGCAAGTGTATTACCTGGCAATAAAGTGCTACCTGTCAAATGGGCCAAGCATACGGCTTGAGCTGACCCCATTAGCCAAGCTTGTCTATCAGAAGGCGGCCTGGTGAACTTGGATTCAGGATACAAGGGAACGTCCTCCTATAATTTAAACGTTTAACGGCATCAGACGGTGTGGCTAGGTCTGGGAAGGACCTCCACAAAGCGTGGCCGGACCCTCCTGGGCACCTCCCTTTGCTTGATTCAAACATCCATGCTATCGGCCTCTAAGGACCCTTATCGTTCTTCCTTTTATACCAACTTTTTTCTCTTTGCTTTTTTTTTTTCCTTAATGTTAATTCCTCCAGTCACGTTACAGTAAAGGCCCACTAGCCCAGGAGCCATTCATTCTCGTTAAGAGAATGTCACACAACTTTGCTTTGATCCTTTGTGTTAATCACACCACATTTTCTAGAATTCAAGTTCTAGAATGTCTAGGATACTCCTGCCTCCTTCTGTGTCCTACAAGGGCCCCACGTGACCTGCTTCTGGTGCCTTAAGGCGCCTTCTATGTCCTTTATACCCTTTTATTCCCTGTTGCCTAAAATTGCACCCAGCACCTAGTAGGTGCTCAGTAAATTTATTCAACCGAAGAATTCAACCTCTTTTAAGGAGCATCCAATCTTCATCTCTTGAGCTTGGATTGGAAAATCAAAATCACTGTAGATTCGATTTTGACTGTAATACATCTGAAATCTCAGAATAGCTAAGATACAGTTTCTAAGATTAAAAAAAAAATTGGAACCAGGAGAGCCAGTGTCAGCAATTCTACTTAGTTGTGTGACCGTCGATAAGTCACTTTTGAGCCTGATACCTCCATGTGTGAGATGGAGACAGAGCTCCTGGGAGAGTTAAATCAAAAGAACTGAGTTATGTACCAATGTGTGCTCTTTGGTTCATAAGTCATTTAATTTCCAGTTACCTGGAGATCAACCCAACATTCAAAGTAAGAGTCCAGTGACTCAAGAGACCTTGGCTTTTTCCAAGCATGCGATGGAATGAAGGCTCAGATCTCCCTTCTTAGGAGAGGAGCAGCAACCCACACAAGCTCCAGGGCAGCAAGGCTGTAACGAGACACCCATCACCCCGCTTCCCCAAGACCCGCCTCCCCACTGCTCAAACCCACGGATGCTGGTTCCCACAAGAACGTGTAATTTAAGCATCTCTGAATTGCTGAGGTCTGTGTATTTTAAAACCTGATGGCTCAATTAGCAGCTAGAGTTCAATCACTACAGCAGCATGGGTAATTTCAGACAATTACTTCACACCATGCAGGAAACTTCGGGTGTAAGAGCCACGTTATTTTAAGTCACATTCGCCCTACTGCATTTCTATGCCCTTTTCATTAAACAATGTTTTCAGGGACTGCATTTGAGGGATGTGATAAAAAGTTTCTCTCAAAGAGAACTCTCCTATGCAGTCGGTGGGAACGTAAATTAGTGCAGCCACTATGCAAAACAGTATGGAGGTTCCTTAAAAAACTAAAAATAGAGTTACTATATGATCCAGCAATCCCACTCCTGGGCATATATCCAGACAAAACTATAATTCAAAAAGATACATGCACCCCTATGTTCACAGCAGCACTATTCACAATAGCCAAGACAGGGAAACAACCTAAATGTCCATCGACATACGAATGGATAAAGAAGATGTGGTACATATATACAATGGAAAACTACTCAGCCATAAGAAAGAATGACATAATGCCCTTTGCAGCAACATGGATGGACCCAGAGGTTATCATACTAAGTGAAGAAAGTCAGACAGAGAAAGACAAATACCATATGATATCACTTACACATTGAATCGAAAATATGACACAGGGCTTCCCTGGTGGCACAGTGGTTAAGAATCTGCCTGCTAATGCAGGGGACACGGGTTCAAGCCCTGGCCCGGGAAGATCCCACATGCCGCGGAGCAACTAAACCCATGCGCCACAACTACTGAGCCTGCGCTCTAGAGCCTGCAAGCCACAACTACTGAGCCCGTGTGCCACAACTACTGAAGCCCGCATGCCTAGAGCCCATGCTCTGCAACAAGAGAAGCCACGACAATGAGAAGTCCACGCACCGCAACGAAGATTAGCCTCCGCTGGCCACAACTAGAGAAAGCCCGCGCACAGCAACGAAGACCCAACACAGCCAAAAATAAAAACAAATAAATTTTTTTAAATAATAAAATAAAATATAACACAAATGAACTTACCTATGAAACAGAAACAGGCTCACAGACATAGAGAACAGACTTCTTGTTGCCAAGGGGGAGGAGGGGTGGGGGAGGGATGGATTGGGAGGTTGGGATTAGCAGACGCAAACTAGTATATGTAGGATGGATAAGCAACAAGGTCCTCCTGCATAGCACAGGGAACTATATTCAATATCCTGTGATAAACCATAATGGAAAAGAATATGAAAAAGAATATATATGCTTAATTGAATCACTTCGCTATACAGCAAAAATTAACACAACCTTGTAAATCAACTATACTTCAATAAAGTAATTTTTTTTTTTAATGGAAAAACAAAAAAGGAAAAGGTTCTTTCTTCTCAACGAACCACAGCTCAGGTGTCCCCCTAAGGAACAGTGTCTGATTCTCGGAAGCTGAGGCAAGTGTGTGTCTGGATCCACACCGATCTCTTTTCTTTCCGTCACTAAACGTCTATCTTCTCATCGCCCGCCCTTCCTACTAAAAGTTCTTTCTACCCCAAATGTGACTACATATAACTGATCACGCACAGTCCGCTGTTGCTGTGAAGTTTTCCTTATACCATTAAAGTATAACCTTTTTGAGCATTTAGAGACAGTTCAAATGCAAAAACCTTCTAGATTTGGCCAATTCAAGTACGCCACAAGCAACACACTAGTGCACGTGGAAGGGACCTCTTTTAAAATCAGACAGTTGTTAAACTTACAGGAGCTGAAAGAGAAGTGAAAACTTAGAGGGGCGGTCACCAGGAAAATTGTACTAATCACTTTATTTGGGTAAATTGACTATTTTTCTGAAAAGCAGCTCACGTAGACAGGACCACCCCTGGGCAAGTGTAATTCATACAACTTGTACTGACCCAACTCATAGCAAATCACCAATGTCATCAACACATAATTGCATACATAACTCAAGTGCCCTTCGTACTTATAATTTGGGGAAATACTGTAATTTGCGCTTGGGAAGTGCATTGTTCAACCTTCAGGCAATACTTTCCAATACAGGTGCCGTTAAAAATATACAGAAAGACTAACATCAAGTATTTGTCAAAGTCCACTGGCTCTCCTAACAACTTAGCAAAATGTAAATTAAACTGAGATGACATTTTTAAAGGTAAAGGACTTGTCTACAGTTACAAAAAATTAGAGCGTTAAGGTTATAACTCAATCAACCCGAGGCAGTTTCTATAATTTAATTTCCTCCAAATTCCTCTCCATTTTCACTTCTGTACTCATAAACCACAGGTATACATAGGTGATAATAGGAACCCTGGCCCCTTGACTTAACTTACAGTCTCTTAAGGGGCTTGTACAGACCAGCAAAGGCCAAGAAAACTGAGGGATATGCCAACTAGTCAAATGGTAAAGAAACAGAAAAGAAAAAGCAAGACAGCTCCCATCAGAAAATATGCTTCTTTGGCTTCCCTGGTGGCGCAGTGGTTGGGGGTCCGCCTGCCGATGCAGGGGACACGGGTTCGTGCCCCGGTCCGGGAGGATCCCACATGCCACGCAGCGGCTGTGCCTGTGAGCCATGGCCGCTGAGCCTGCACGTCCGGAGCCTGTGCTCCGCAACGGGAGAGGCCACAGCAGTGAGAGGCCCGCGTACCGCAAAAACAAAACAAAACAAAAAAAGGTATTTGATTGAGAATATTTCTAACAGGCTTAACACACTAATTTTTAAATGAGAAAATCTTTGCAAATCCATTTTTCTCTTACATGATAAGTTAGGTCTGTAATGACCCTACAGTAAGTTCTATAAACATTTGTTTCAGATTATAACACTCTTTCCCAAAGTACGGGAGCGGGGATAAGTGGGGCAGGACAAGATTCATTGCTTTTCTAGGTTTCAAATGTAATAATGTTACACCTCAACATTCCCACTCTTTTTTGAAAAAGTTTATTGAAGTATAGTTGATTTACAGTGTTGTGTTAATTTCTGCTATATGGCAAAGTGATTCAGCTATACATATATACATTCTTTTTCATGTTATTTTCCATTATGGTTTATCACAGGATATTGAATATAGTTCTCTGTGCTCTACAGTAGGACCTTGTTGTTTATCTATTCTATGTATAATAGTTTGCATCTGCTAATCCCAAACTTCGAGTCCATCCCTCCCCCACCCTCCTCCGCCTTGGCAACCACAAGTCTGTTCTCTGTGTCTGTGAATCTGTTTCTGCTTCGTAGATAAGTTCATTTGTGTTGAATCTTAGATTGCACATATAAGAGGTATCATACAGTATTTGTCTTTCTCTTGCATCAACATTCCCACTCTTTCGTGATACCCTTTCTTCTCCCGGCTTCTACTCACCATCACCCCTCACAAGGCCGCTTAGCTCATTCTGAACATTCTCATTTCTTTATTTCTCTCCATAAGAAACTAAACCTGCCAGTTGCCAAAAGTCTGCTTAGCTCCACTTACACATCTCCCACTTGGCATATAAATTCCCTGAACGTCTTAATTTATAAAAATAACACAGGGTCAAGGTGTGATTGAATCATGTCCACAGGTCAAAATTCAAGGTCCGCTGTGGGTCTTAAAGACGTCAACCTTTGAGGTAAATATGCTCTAGATTCAGTGCAAACTTGTTCTCTACAACTTCCAATTTTGACACCAACCTTTCCACACATCAAAAGAAACAGATCTTCAGGTTCCTCGGGGAATCCATTGTCATATAAGCATTCCCACCCTCACCACCCGCCCCAATTTCCTACTTCTGTATGAAGACTGGATTTGGTAAATAGCAACATTAGCTGGAATGAAAAAACAGTGGCCTCACTCTAAAAAGGCAGAATGATTTTGGGTGTGACCAAAAAAAAAACACTATGAAAATCTGTCAACAACACCTCTGATTGGGAAGAACATAGATTATAAAGGGGTTTTTTTCTTTATTTTTTCCTCTACAATTCAGTCTTTTATTTGAGTAATTATTTTCAATCACTGACTCATTGCCATTATATAGACTTTGACACAAACTCAGAATCAGAAATGACCAACCGGGGTCCCTAGAGAAAGGGCGTACAGAAAATATATTTTGCCCATTGAAATGAATTTATAATTAATGCGTATTTGCCGCATGTTTACAATTTAAAACAAAAAGTACAAGCTTACTTAGAGGAAGAAGGGTTCTTCTTTTATTGTCTCAAAACTTTTAAACATAAAAACTCCATGTGCACATACGTCTTACAATACAGGAATAAGAAGGCATTACGTGAATTTACTATATGTGAATTACATTTTGGTAAAAAATAAAAATGCATGAAATAAAGCCCAAGAAAATTATACTTAAGAGAAAGGAACTGATCTCTTAGCTCTGCAAAGTCCCTCGAGAATTTCCAAGATCAACATTTAGAAGCATTATCTACCTGAGATAACACTTTAGGGAGTTAAACATACTTTTTCTAAAAACCCAAGATAATGGCAAGTAAGCACCAATAGCAGAAAAGGTTGCAGAAAATAAAAATAGAAACATAAATAGATGCAATCAAAAGTAGGCCAAATCTAATGGTTAATTTGTCATCCAATGTTTCCACCAACACTCAGCCCAGGGAATAAGAAATCTGACATCTGACACACATAAGTAGATTTTATACTTACTAACGCACAGGTTATATTAAGAGCCTCTTTCCTGATTTTTAAGTAAATGTTTCTTGACACATCTCAAGGTACCTTCTTGTGTACTGGAGAAGGGGGGCAGACTCAAGGATAATGAGGATAAGATGGCTACCCTGGGGATGCTGAGGCCAGTGGGGAAGACGCTTGGACCAGTCCCTCTAACACAGCAATGGAAGCAACAAAACACAGGCCAGAGAGCAACACCAATAATCCTTCTGCAGGGACACTGTTCAATCCTCACCTTACCTCCCTCAAAAGAACTTCCCATCGTAAAGATCATATATTTCTTGAGCCTTCTTTGTTGAGGTCTCTTTTCCCTCTACAGTTTCACACAGTTCTACTGAAAAAAAAAAATTAAAATGTCGCCAATGGAGCTAAGACATGGAAGCAACCTAAATGTCCATCGACAGAGGAATGGATAGAGAAGATGTGGAATATACAACATACAAAGGAATATTACTTGGCCATGAAAAGTGCCATTTTAGCAACATGGATGGTCCTAGAGGTTATCATATTGACACTAAGCAAGGAGGAGAAAGACAAATACCATATGCTATCACTTATATGTGGAATCTAAAAAAAATGAACTTATTTACAAAACAGAAACAGACTCACAGACATAGAAAGCTTATGGCTAACAAAGGGGATAGCATAGGGGTGGGGGTGAGATCAATTAGGAGGCTGGGATTAACATATATATACTACTATATATAAGATAAGTAAACAAGGACCTACTATATAGCACAGGGAACTATATTCAGTATCTTGTAATAAACTGTAATGAAAAAAGAATACGAAGAAATATATATGTATACCTGATCACTGCTGTACAGGAGAAACACAAAACTTTGTCAATGAACTTCAGTAAAAATGAATGTCACCACTGGTTCACTGATTTCCAGTTTTCCCCTCTGATGACAGGTATCAAGCAATAGGATTCACTGTGCCTACTTTGAACACTTTTATCCGCTACTCTATTACAAAGGGAGTAAAAAGGTTTTAGTTGGGGCTTCCCTGGTGGCGCAGTGGTTGGGAGTCCGCCTGCCGATGCAGGGGACACAGGTTCGTACCCCGGTCCGGGAGGATCCCACATGCCGCGGAGCGGCTGGGCCCGTGGGCCGCTGAGCCTGCGCGTCCGGAGCCTGTGCTCCGCAGCGGGAGAGGCCACGGCAGTGAGAGGCCCGCGTACCGCAAAAAAAAAAAAAAAAAAAAAAAAAAGAAAGTTTTAGTCATAAGATTTCTTTCAACTGTAAAGCTACTTCTGCTTGAAAACTATTTCCAAACAATAGGAGGATTTTCAACACTTAATATCTATTTCCCACCCTTTGCAACGTGTAGGCTATTGTCATATTATATTTCAAATCCACGTTTTATCCCCCAGGTATTACTGAATACATTCAGTATTAATCTAGGTTTTACCACATATGCAACATTTTCTTTGCTTTTTAGTCTGTTGTGCAACTCAGGCCTTCTGCCCAAGATCATTTTCTCTCTGTATAAAACTCAACCTTCAACTTCTCAGACCTTGTTCTGTGAGTGCTTTGCACGTGACAGGTGAAAGAACCCAGGTTCCAAGCCCACAGGAAGCCAGTTTCACCCCAGCTCACTCTGGCCCCAAGGCTGTCAGGACAAGTGCCCCCTCCCCTCCTGGGTTCACTCTCTTCCTCCAGCTTTACCTGAGAATCCCTGACCTATCTTCTCTTCAGTGCTTTAAAAAATATATATATATTTAAATATTTTAATTCAAAAGTCTTACTTATTTTCAGCAGGAGGGCTAGTTAGGGTACCCTTACCTACCACTGCTGGAAAACAGAAACTCGAGGTTTTAATTACATTAGTGCCATTTAGAGAATTGGGAATTCTTTCTATTTCAGGTCTAAGCACCTGAAAAAGCTAGGTCTTTCCCATCATCCAAGAACCTAATAAAAACGGATGTGGGATGTAGTCCAGGAGCACGCTGTTCCGTAAAAAGACTTGCGGTAGCTACTAGCTACCTCTGGGCATCACCTTTCCACCAGCAGCGTGAGATCCCCTGTCCCGCAGAGAGGTCCTGCTGAAAAAGGAAATGTCAACTGCCAAGAGAACCTTAAGTCCTATAATTTCTAAAAAGAGACACGGTCTTTTTAAATCAATTTTTACTCCCATTAAGGGAATTCTTTACTGCTCTAGAGCTTCCAACGAACAACTTTCCTAATAAATGGTTTTCAAGTACTCACCAAGGTGACAAGAGAAGGCGAAGCCAGCATTCTGTGCACATGGGGGCCGCTGGACGCCACCTCCCGTCCTGACACCCAGCCTGGCACACTCTCTCCCGCAGGTGACGGAGCCTTCCTGATGGCACTGAGCAGGCTTGGAGCAGATCCACCACCCGGCACAAGAACCACCTACACCAGTATCTCTTCCACACCCTCCCCTCCCATGCTGCCCTACCGGAGTCCTCAGCACCTCACGCCTCGGAGGTCTGTGCACACAGTTATCCCACACACGTGCAACGTATGCTGCCAACCAATCCTGGGCCAGGTACCACGGTAAGTCACTCTCAACCTGCCTGTTGTACTTAAACATTAAAAAATTACTGAAGTCCTAGAAGTGGTAGAGCAAGGCCAGTTATACCCACGTATGCAGAGATGAAAATATCCGAAATTTAAGTGAAATTAAACATAGGGACTTATGCCATCAACAGCTTCAATTCTTAAGTGCATTAAGGAATCTCCTTTCAAAGTACAGCTAAATAGTCACCCAAGCTCACATCGCCTTTCAGCTCCTATGCCCTGAATTCTAACCCTGCTTTCATGAATATGACATGTTTACATGCTGGGAACTTGCACGTAATTTACAGACCAATAATCAGTTTCTGCATTGTTTAAATTCAAAATATAAAACACAGGAACCCATAGATTAGCTAACATAAACCATGTGTCATGAGGCAGAGGAGTTGGTAGATTAAATGGGTAGAAAGGGTTTAGCGTATCAAATCCTAAACACATACGCATCACACTACCAATTGCTATCTTGCCAAACAGTAAGAAGTCCTCTCCTTTCTTTCCCTGTATCTATTAGTTCTTACCCATTGTGCATATTTTAAGTCTAGACGTAAGACTGGTGAGGGGAAGCTCATGGGAGGGAAGAGTGAAGGAGCAAGGGTGTTACTTCAAATATTCTCACCCGACCACTCTGATTTTTCCAAACCTGCAGTAATGAAGAAAAACCATGGGGAAATATAAAGAGAAGTAATTCAGTAAACTGCATGATGGAATTCTAACAAAAATGAGAAATTCATAAAGAAAGCCATAATGAACAACAAAGTCGAGGTAACACCAAGTAAGAATCAGGTCAGCTCCTAACTTAAGAGTTTTTGTCAGATAAACCAGATTTTAGTTTTATTCTACCAAACACTTCCAATCATTTCCTACTGTCAATTCTCAATGGAAAGAACTGAAATACCGAAAAGTGGTTATAACTCAGATTCAATGGAACACAAAATCCCCAAATTTAAATAAATTAAAATACAAAGGGAATTCCCTGGCGGTCCAGTGGTTAGGACTCGGTGCTGTCACTGCCGTGGCCCAGGCTCCATCCCGGGTCGGGGAATGAAGATTCTGTAAGTCACACGGCACAGCCAGACCAAAAAAAAAAAAAAAAAAAAAGATACAAAAATAATCAACCTCTAAATCTAAAACCTAATATCTAAATACTGCAAATGCCATATAAACAACAAGGAAAAGACCTTCAAATTAATCTATTAGACAATGATAAAGAAACTGTATGGTCATGAAATAATAACTCTTCATATAATTACAGTCAAAAAAAATTAACTTCAAGGAAACGAAACTGTTTTTACATTCCATCTGGCATTATAGCTTTTGTCATTTCCGTACAAATGCAGGATTTTCAGTCCTACGTGAATCTCCTTGTGGAGACGTATCAATTGAGCCTTGTCTCCTACTAACACTATAATTAAACTGTACAGTAAGCTATTTATATGTCTGCAATAATTTCCTTCTCAAGATACAGCAGACTTTCGCTTTATTCTACAAAATCATTGCCAATGACATATTTAATCTCGAGGTTACTGCTTAAATTACCCGTGCACCACCGTCTAAGCCCAGATCCTGGTTGGAGACTCTGGTAGCAGCTGCCACACGTGTCAAAGGGTTACTATTATTACCTCTTCAGTAGGAGCCATGTGTGCCGGTCGGCCACGACAATCTGTCCCCTATGACCTAATTCAACCTATCAGATTTTGCTAATTTTTTTTTCAAAGGAACAAAGGGTGATTCCTAAAACTCATGATTCAGAAACAGAAAATAAATGTTCCAGAAGTGGGTGCGTCCTAGAAGTATCACTTTCTCTCTAGATCCCCAAATAGGTAACTATTTAGGGACTTGGAGAATTTGACAAGGTAAGCTGTACATCAAATACTGCTCTTAAAACTTAGATTTCATTAAGTGGTCACTGAAGAATGGAAACAAGGAAAGGATTCATACTCATGCATTGGGGGAGAAAAGGGTTGCTTCAGAAACCATTTAACCACAAAGGAAAAAAAAAGACCACCAAAAAGGTATGGAGGACATATTGAGTCCACCATCCTTAAAAAGAGAATAATGTTTCACATACTGATAATATAGTTTGTCACACAGGTCCCAGAAGAACTTGTGATACATCAGGTCAGAGGAACACGCTGCAAACTTTGCCCGACAGCCAGGAAGCAGTATCAGTAAGTCCCATTAAGGGCTTCCCTAGTGGCGCAGTGGTTGAGAGTCCGCCTGCCGATGCGGGGGACACGGGTTCGTGCCCCGGGCCGGGAGGATCCCACATGCCGCGGAGCGGCTGGGCCCGTGAGCCATGGCCGCTGAGCCTGCGCGTCCGGAGCCTGTGCTCCGCAACGGGAGAGGCCACAACAGTGAGAGGCCCGCGTACCGCAAAAAAATAAAAATAAAAAATAAGTCCCATTAAGAGGTGACCGCCACCCTTCAGCAAAGATAGAAGAGGAAACTGACATCCTTTTCTGCCCGTTGTATTACGGATGGAACATCTGTGTGGATGGGGATTTGAAGCCATGGAAACATGTACGCACTCCTGGAGAAAGTGAGATTGGTGGAACCACTCGAGAGAGAAATGAGGCATTGCCTGGTAGTACTGAAGGTGTGCACAGTAAGCAGCTGGATTCCTGTTTCTAGGCTCAGGGAACACGCACATACAACGTCCTCCGCAGCACTCGTGACAATACAGAAGCGGAAAACAATCTGAAATGTCTACCACCAAGTTTTAAATGCCGTACAGCAAAGAGCTACAATTAGATTGATCATCACGAATAAATGTCAAAAACATGGGGGAAGACAGCAAACTTCACAAAGATACATAAACTATGATATCATTTACATACAAAATAAAAGATCCAAAACCAGTTTCTACATAGCTTATGGATACACACACATGGATGGCAAAGGTACCCAAACATTCCAAACAGTGGATAAAGGAGAAGTAATGAAGCTTCAATTGTTAACGTTTTGTTTATTTGAAAAAACCATCTTGCAACCCAGGACATACAGCAAAAAAAGGACATCTAGTAACAAAAGGCACTACTGGCGGTAAGGTGCCCATCTCTCTGCTTTACAAGCAATGAGTCTATCACTTGACCATGAATGATGTTTGACAAAGAATTTAGGTAGCATCACCTTATCAGGTTAAGAAACTCCACGCCTACGCCAGGATTTAAAGTTTGTTGCTACTGTTGGTTACAGATAAATGATTACTAAATTTTTTCTGCATTCAATTAGATGGTTGTATTTTTTCTTCTATTTGTTAATGAGGTAAAGTATATTAATAACACATTTTTCTAAAGAAAACACATGCTTACATTCCTGGAATTAAATGCAACTACATCATATGTCTGCTTATATATATATATATATATATAAAAAATTGGATTTGGTTTGCCAGTCTTTTATCAAAGATTGTTACCTCTAACTTCACAGCCGAGATTGAATGGCAACTTTTATCATTCTGCCCCTACTGCTTTTGATTTGAAGGTTACTTTAAACATCAACCTACACTGAAAAGGATTGACTGTTTTCTGTATTTTTTGGAAGACTCTATAAAATTGCAACTATCTGCTCTTTTAATTCTTGACAAAATTAGAGTATGAACATCACGAGGGCGTCTAGCGTTCTTTTGAGAGGAAAAATCAGAAGTAGTGATACTATTTCTTTAACGGATGTAAGGTTATTCAGGTTTCCCGTTTCCTCAAGTCTAAAGTTTTACGTATTTCCTAGGTAATTACCCATTTCACCTAAGTCTCAAATTTACTTACACAGAGCTCTTCATATTGTTCTAATCACTGCTCTCTCTAGCTGCAGTTATTCCTCTTTTCTCACTCTTAATTTTTTCCTTGACCAGCTTTGTGTGTGTTAATCTCGTTTGCCTTCTGAACAAAACTGAAGAATCCGCTTTCAGTTTTGTTGATCTTTGGTCTTTTGCTAACATCTTCAACTGGATGAATAGCTTTTACTAATTTTAAGCATTTCCTCTTTTGTAGGATAAGCAGTGATGCTCCAAAGTTCTCTCTCCGGGAAATTTAAATCCAATGAGTTTGGATGCAAAGTATTTTTCAATCATTCTGTTCTACGTATTTTCTAATTTCCAGTGTGATTTCCTCTTTGAGTCCTGAATTATAAGTGGAGTTTTAAAATTTTCCAAGAGTACAAATTTTTATAATGACTGTTTTTAATCACTGATGTGTTAGTTTGGGGACTTGGATTCACAGGACATGAGGTGAATGGTAACCAATTCTCTAAAATGCCACTGAGACTTCCTGTAAGAGTTGTACAATCATTTTTGTAAAATACTTAAAAATGTGAATGCAGAGAGATCTTCAAGATGGCAGAGGAGTAAGACGCGGAGATCACCTTCCTCCCCACAGATACACCAGAAATACATCTACACGTGGAGCAACTCCTACAGAACACCTACTGAACGCTGGCAGAAGCCCTCAGACCCCCCAAAAGGCAAGAAACTCCCCACGTACCTGGGTAGGGCAAAAGAAAAAAAGAAAAAACAGAGACAAAAGGATAGGGACGGACCTGCACCAGTAGGAGGGAACCGTGAAGGAGGAAAGGTTCCCACACACTAGGAAGCCCCTTCGCGGGCGGAGACTGCGGGTGGCGGAGGGGGGAAGCTTCGGAGCCGCGGAGGAGAGCACAGCAACAGGGGTGCGGAGGGCAAAGCGGGGAGATTCCCGCACGGAGGATCAGGGCCGACCAGCACTCACCAGGCCGAGAGACTTGTCTGCTCCCCCGCCGGGGCGGGCGGGGCTGCGAGCTGAGGCTCGGGCTTCGGTCAGAGCGCAGGGAGAGGACTGGGGTTGGCGGCGTGAACACAGCCTGAAGGGGGCTAGTGCACCACGGCTAGCCAGGAGGGAGTCCGGGGAAAAGTCTGGACCTGCCGAAGAGGCAAGAGACTTTTTCTTCCCTCTTTGTTTCCTGGTGCGCGAGGAGAGGGGATTAAGAGCGCTGCTTAAAGGAGCTCCAGAGACGGGCGCGAGCCGCGGCTAAAAGCGCGGAACCCAGAGACGGGCGGGAGACGCTAAGGCTGCTGCTGCCTCCACCAAGGGGCCTGTGTGCGAGCACAGGGCACTATCCACACCCCCCTTCCGGGGAGCCTGTGCAGCCCGCCGCTGCCAGGGTCCCGGGATCCAGGGACGACTTCCCCGGGAGGACGCGGCGCGCCTCAGGTTGGTGCAACGTCACGCCGGCGCAACGTCACGCCGGCCTCTGCCGCCGCAGGCTCGCCCCGCCCTCCGTGCCCCTCCCTCCCCGCGGCCTGAGTGAGCCAGAGCCCCCAATCAGCTGCTCCTTTAACCCCGTCCTGTCTGAGCGAAGAACAGACGCCCTCCGGCGACCTACACGCAGAGGCGGGGCCAAATCCAAAGCTGAGCCCCGGGAGCTGTGCGAACAAAGAAGAGAAAGGGAAATCTCTCCCAGCAGCCTCAGGAGCAGCGGATTAAATCTCCACGATCAACATGATGTACCCTGCATCTGTGGAAGACCTGAATAGACAACGAATCATCCCAAATTGAGGAGGTGGATATTGGGAGCTACTACAGACTTGGGGTTTGCTTTCTGCATCTAACTTGTTTCTGGTTTTATGTTTATCTTAGTTTAGTATTTAGAGTTTATCATCATTGGTAGATTTGTTTATTGATTTGGTTGCTTTTTTTTATATAAATAGATACACATATTTTTTTCCATTTTGTCTTTTTGTGAGTGTGCATGTATATGCTTCTTTGTGTGATCTTGTCTGTATAGCTTTGCTTTTACTATTTGTCCTAGGGTTCTGCCTGTCCGTTTTGTTTTGTTTTTTTTTTTAGTATAGTTTTTAGCACTTGTTATCATTGGTAGATTTGTTTCTTGCTTTGGTTGCTCTCTTCTTCCTTTCTTTTATTACGACTTTATAATTTTGTTATTTTTAATACTTTTTAAAATTTTAATAACTTCCTTCCTTCCCTCCTTCCTTTCTTTCTCTCTTCCTTTTCTTCTGAGCCATGTGTCTGACAGGGTCTTGGTGCTCCAGCCGGATGTCAGGCCTGTGCCTCTGAGGTGGGAGAGCCGAGTTCAGGACACTGGTCCACCAGAGGCCTCCCAGCTCCACGTAATATCAAACGGTGAAAACCTCCCAGAGATCTCCAGCTCCACTCAACAACCAGGAAGCTACAGTGCTAGACACCCCATGCCAAACAACCAGCAAGACAGGAACACGACCCCACCCATTAGCAGAGAGGCTGCCTAAAATCATAATAAGGTCACAGACACCCCAAAACACACCACCGGACATGGTCCTGCCCACCAGAAAGAGAAGATACAGCCTCATCCACCAGAATACAAGCACCAGTCCCCTCCACCAGGAAGCCTACCCAACCCACTGAACCAACCATAGTCACTGGGGACAGACACCAAAAACAATGGGAACTACGAACCGGCAGCCTGTGAAAAGGAGACCCCAAACACAGTAAGTTAAGCAAAATGAGAAGACAGAGAAACACACAGCAGATGAAGGAGCAATGTAAAAACCCACCAGACCAAACAAAAGAAGAGGAAATAGGCAGTCTACCTGAAAAAGAATTGAGTAATGATCGTAAAGATGATCCAAAATTTTGGAAACAGGAGAAACTACAAGAAACGTTTAACAAGGACCTAGAAGAACTAAAGAGCAAACAAACAATGATGAACAACACCATAAATGAAATTTAAAATTATCTAGAAGGAATCAATAGCAGAATAACTGAGGCAGAAGAGTGGATAAGTGACCTGGAAGATAAAATAGTGGAAAATAACTACCACAGAGCAGAAGAAAAAAGAACTGAGGACAGTCTCAGAGACCTCTGGGACAACATTAAACACACCAACATTCGAATTATAGGGGTCCCAGAAGAAGAAGAGAAAAAGAAAGGGACTAAGAAAATATTTGAAGAGATTATAGTTGAAAACTTCCCTAACATGGGAAAGGAAATAGTTAATCAAGTCCAGGAAGTGAAAAGAGTCCCATACAGGATAAATCCAAGGAGAAACATGCCAAGACACATATTAATCAAACTATCAAAAATTAAATACAAAGAAAACATATTAAAAGCAGCAAGGGAAAAACAACAAATAACATACAGGGGAATCCCCATAAGGTTAACAGCTGATCTTTCAGCAGAAACTCTGCAAGCCAGAAGGGACTGGCAGGACATATTTAAAGTGATGAAAGGGAAAAAACTACAACCAAGATTACTCTACCCAGCAAGGATCTCATTCAGATTCCACAGAGAAATTAAAACCTTTACGGACAAGCAAAAGCTAAGAGAATTCAGCACCGCCAAACCAGCTTTACAACATAATGCTAAAGGAACTTCTCTAGGCAGGAAACACAAGAGTAGGAAAAGACCTACAATAACAAACCCAAAACAATTAAGAAAATGGTAATAGGAACACACATATCAATAATTACCTTAAATGTAAATGGATTAAATGCTCCAACCAAAAGACATAGACTGGCTGAATGGATATAAAAACAATGCCTGTATATATGCTGTGTACAAGAGACCAACTTCAGACCTAGGGACACATACAGACTGAAAGTGAGGGAACGGAAAAAGATATTCCATGCAAATGGAAATCAAAAGAACGCTGGAGTAGCAAATCTCGTATCAGACAAAATAGACTTTAAAAGAAAACTATTACAAGAGACAAAGAAGGACACTACATAATGATCAAGGGATCAAAGCAAGAAGAAGATATAACAACTGTAAATATTTATGCACCCAACATAGCAGCACCTCAATACATAAGGCAAATGCTAACAGCCATAAAAGAGGAAATTGACAGTAGCACATTCATAGTAGGGGACTTTAACACCCCACTTTCACAAATGGACAGATCATCCAAAATGAAAATAAATAAGGCAACACAAGCTTTAAATGACACAATACACCAGACAGATTTAATTGATATTTATAGGATATTCCATCCAAAAACAACAGAATACTCTTTTCAAGTGCTCATGGAACATTCTCCAGGATAGATCATATCTTGGGTCACAAATCAAGCCTTCGTAAATTTAAGAAAATTGAAATTGTATCAAGTATCTTTTCCGACCACAATGCTATGAGACTAGATATCAATTACAGGATAATATCTGTAAAAAGTACAAACACATGCAGGCTAAACAATACACTACTAAATAACGAAGTGATCGCTGAACAAACCAAAGAGGAAATCAAAAAATACCTAGAAACAAATGGCAATGAAAACACAACAACCCAAACCCTATGGGATGCAGCAAAAGCTAAGAGGGAAGTGTATAGCAATACAATCCTACCTCAAGAAACAAGAAACATCTCAAACAACCTAACCTTACACCTAAAGCAATAGGAGAAAGAAGAACCAAAAACCCCCAAAGTTAGCAGAAGGAAAGAAATCATAAAGATCAGATCAGAAACAAATGAAAAAGAAATGAGGGGAAACGGTAGCAAAGTTCAATAAAACCAAAAGCTGGTTCCCTGAGAAGCAAAATTGCTAAACCTTCGCCAGACTCATCAAGAAAAAAAGGGAGAAGACTCAAATCAATAGAATTAGAAATGAAAAAGCAGAAGCAACAACTGACACTGCAGAAATACGAGGAATCATGAGAGATTACCACAAGCAACTCTATGTCAATAAAATGGACAACCTGGAAGAAATGGACAAATTCTTAGAAAAGCACAATCTTCCAAGACTGAACCAGGAAGAAATAGAAAATATAAACAGACCAATCACAAGCACTGAAATTGAAACTGTGATTTAAAATCGTCCAGCAAACAAAAGCCCAGGACCAGATGGCTTCACAAGCAAATTCTATCAAACATTTAGAGAAGAGCTAACACCTAGCCTTCTCAAATTCTTCCAAAATATAGCAGAGGGAGGAACACTCCCAAACTCATTTATGAGGCCACCAACACCCTGATACCAAACCCAGAGAAAGATGTCACAAAGAAAGAAAACTACAGGCCAATATCACTGATGAACATAGATGCAAAAATCCTCAACAAAATACTAGCAAACAGAATCCAACAGCACATCAAAAGGATCATACACCATGACCAAGTGGGGCTTATCCCAGGAATGCAAGGATTCTTCAATATATGCATATCAATCAATGTGATAAACCATATTAACAAACTGAAGGAGAAAAACCACATGATCATCTCAATGGATGCAGAAAAAGCTTTCGACAAAATTCAACACCTATTTATGATAAAAACCCTCCAGAAAGTAGGCGTAGAGGGAACTTACCTCAACATAATAAAAGCCATATATGACAAACCCACAGCCAACATCGTTCTCAATGGTGAAAAACTCAAAGCATTTCCTCTAAGATGAGGAACAATGCAAGGTTGTCCACTCTCACCACTATCATTCAACATAGTTTTGGACGTTTTAGCCACAGCCATCAGGGAAGAAAAAGAAATAAAAAGAATCCAAATCGGATAAGAAGAAGTAAAGCTGTCACTGTTTGCAGATGACATGATACTATACATAGAGGATCCTAAAGATGCTACCAGAAAACTACTAGAGCTAATCAATGAATTTGGTAAAGTAGCAGGATACAAAATTAATGCACAGAAATCTCTTGCATTCCTATACACTAACAATGAAGGAGAAATTAAGGAAACACTCCCATTTACCACTGCAACAAAAAGAATAAAATGCCTAGGAATAAACCTACCTAAGGAGGTAAAAGACCTGTTTGGAGAAAACTATAAGACAGTGATGAAAGAAATTAAAGATCAAACAAACAGATGGACAGATATACTATGTTCTTGGATTGGAACATCAACATTCTGAAAGTGAATATACTACCCAAAGCAATCTACAGATTCAATGCAGTACCTATCAAACTACCAATGGCATTTTTCACAGAACTACAACAAAAAATTTCACAATTTGTATGGAAACACAAAAGACCCCAAATAGCCAAAGCAATCTTGAGAAAGAAAAATGGAGCTGGAGGAATCAGGCTCCCGGACTTCAGACTATACTATAAAGCTACAGTAATCAAGAGAGTATGGTATTGGCACAAAAACAGAAATACAGATCAATGAAACAGGATGGAAAGCCCAGAGATAAGCCCACGCTCATATGGTCACCTTATTTTTGATAAAGAAGGCAAGAATATACAATGGAGAAAAGACAGCCTCTTCAATAAGTGGTGCTGGGAAAACTGGACAGCTACATGTGAAGGAATGAAATCAGAACACTCCCTAACCATACACAAAAATAAACTCAAAACAGATTAAAGACATAAATGTAAGGCCAGACACTATAAAACTTGTGGAGGAAAACATAGGCAGAACACTCTATGACATAAATCACAGCAAGATCCTTTCTGACCCACCTCCTAGAGAAATGGAAATAAACACAAAAAAAAACAAATGGGACCTAATGAAACTTAAAAGCTTTTGCACAGCAAAGGAAACCATAAACAAGACGAAAAGACAACCCACAGAATGGGACAAAGTATTTGCAAATGAAGCAACTGGCAAAGGATCAATCTCCAAAATTTACAAGCAGCTCATGCAGCTCAATATCAAAAAAAAAAACAAACAACCCAATTCCAAAATGGGCAGAAGACCTAAATAGACATTTCTCCAAAGAAGATATACAGATGGCCAACGAACACATGAAAGGATGCTCAACGTCACTAATCATTAGAGAAATGCAGATCAAAACTATAATGAGGTATCACCTCACACGGGTCAGAATGGCCATCATCAAAAAGTCTACAAGCAATAAATGCTGGAGAGGGTGTGGAGAAAAGGGAACCCTCTTGCAATGCTGGTGAGAATGTAAACTGATACAGTCACTATGGAGAACAGTATGGAGGTTCCTTAAAAAACTAAAATAGAACTACCATACGACCCAGCAATCCCACTACTGGGCATATACCCTGAGAAAACCATAATTCAAAAAGAGTCATGTACCACAATGTTCATTGCAGCACTATTTACAATAGCCAGGACATGGAAGCAACGTAAGTGTCCATTGACAGATGAATGAATAAAGAAGATGTGGCACATATATACAATGGAATATTACTCAGCCATAAAAAGAAACGAAATTGAGCTATTTGTAATGAGGTGGATAGACCCAGAGTCTGTCATACAGGGTGAAGTAAGTCAGAAAGAGAGAGACAAATACCATATGCTAACACATATATATGGAATTTAAGAAAAAAAAAATGTCATGAAGAACCTAGGGGTAAGACAGGAATAAAGACACAGACCTACTAGAGAATGGACTTGAGGATATGGGGAGGGGGAAGGGTAAGCTGGGATAAGGTGAGAGAGTGGCATGGACATATATACACTACCAAACGTAAGGTAGATAGCTAGTGGGAAGCAGCCGCATAGCACAGGGAGATCAGCTCGGTGCTTTGTGACCGCCTGGAGGGGTGGGATAGGGATGGTGGGAGGCAGGGAGACGCAAGAGGGAAGAGATATGGGAACATGTGTGTGTGTGTGTGTGTGTGTATATATATACATATATATATATGTATATATATATCTGATTCATTTTGTTGTAAAGCAGAAACTAACAAACCATTGTAAAGCAATTATACTCCAATAAAGATGTTTAAAAAAAAGAATATATATATGTTAACTGAACCACTTTGCTGTACAGCAGAAATTAACAACATTGTAAATCAACTATACTTCAATAAAATAAAAATTTTTAAATATAAATAAATAAATAAATGTAAGTACTTTCAAGGGATTAAAGGAATTATTAATTGAACATGCCTAAAATTATCAGGAAAAAATTGCTCAAGGGACATTTCTAGTATACCACAATGTTACTACCTTCACAAAAAGATGTTGAAGAACAAATATAGTTATAAGGTGATCTTACCAAGTAGGTAAATATTCTCAGGAATTTATTATCAAGCTGCTAGGAAAAACAGAGAAATTTTCAATCAAATATTTTAGTACGAGGGCTTCCCTGGTGGCGCAGTGGTTGAGAGTCCGCCTGCCAATGCAGGGGACACGGGTTCGTGCCCCGGTCCGGGAAGATCCCACATGCCGCGGACAGGCTGGGCCCGTGAGCCATGGCCACTGAGCCTGCGCGTCCGGAGCCTGTGCTCCACAACGGGAGAGGCCACAGCAGTGAGAGGCCTGCGTACTGCAAAAAATATATATATGTATATATATATATATTTTTTAGTACGAGACTTAAAGGCAGTGAAATTTTCTTATTTCAGGAGTTACTAGGAGGATGAAGAGAGCCAGTTCCCATAAAGGGCCTGGCACTCATGAATAAGCACTCAACAGATGTGAGCATCTGTTACTAGAGAGGCAGTTTAGTTCACTGCCTAAGATATGGGACCCACATGTGCTGCAATGAAAGTCACCTAACGCAAGCATTTCTAAACGTACCTTTTCAAAGTGTTCTCGCCCCACCAAAAAAGTCCTCAGCACAGCGCACATAAACATCACCTCTTGTAGCAACAAATAATGGCACTGTGCCTGTGGGTATGAATATGTGCCTGTATTTAGGTATTTTAAACATATTTTAAGTAACTGAACATGGAGCCACCTGTCAGAGAAAAGATCAAATTAGGAAACTGGACTTTTAGGATTTACTGTATAGCACAGGGAACTATATTCAATGTCTTGTTATAACCCATAATGGAAAGTAATCTGAAAAACATAAAGTGTTTCAGATATGTATATATATCTATCTATTTCTATATTTCTATCTATATCTATATAGGGACTCACAGACATAAAGAACATAGAAGAGAAATAGTGACTGCGACTTAAGAATTTATTGTGGGCCAAAGACTTTTCCACGTACAGAAGGTGGGGTGTGATCCCGGCCAGGCAGCCCAGAGCGGGCTCCCTTAACCATTATGCAATTCTGCATCACTTTAAAGTCTCATGACTGTCAGGTTCTTTGTCATGAGGACAAAAACAATGGAAATAAAAGAGTAAACTTCTGAGGTCCACAAGACGTCCATGGTCACCCTGCATGTCGTTACAAAGTACCGTAAAGAACCTAGCGTATGTTAAAGGTCTAACTTGTGAAACATCAACCATATCTGTGAGATCCTATAGCATTCTGTGTCCTCCTGATTCCCACTTCTTGCTTATAAATGAGTCAGTGCTAGATACTGTTTACTGATTGACTCTCAGCATCTATTTTCATCCTCTTCTTTTATATATATATCACAGGGACTGGAAAGCTAAAAGCCACATTTCCCAGAATCCCTTATCAGCAGGATTCTGGATGAATTCTAGCAACAAGATACACTTGCTTAAGATTGCGGAGACAGAGGAATTCCTTTTCATACAGGGGAAGTTTTCCACATTCTCTCACCCAGTCCCAGGTTCACAGGTGCAAGGCAGCTGGACCATCAGCTGTGATTGCCTCAAGTCCCCTGGGGAAGCAGAACAGAGTCCTGACCTTGGGAACAGAGCCACAGACATATGAACTTGAAGCCTACCTTGCTGACGTCTGCTCCTTCAGGATTATCCAATAATTTGGCAAGCACCTAATTTCCTGTTTTAACTTCCTCTATACTTCAAATTAGTTTCTGTACCAGTTACTGAATTAACATCTCTCAGCCTCCAACCTACCCTTCCATACGCAGCTTGTGATACAGGAGTGGGGATTCTACAAACCTCATCCCTGATTTGCCAGTGGGCTCCCTGCACGGCTCTGAGAATTAAGTCTCACGGCCACACCCAGACCCAGGGATGCTGGGAAGTGTAGTCTCTGCCATACATGCCATTAATGAATTTTACATGATTACATTTTCATTCCATCACTGATTACACGTACTTATTTCATAAAACTTTGGGTTAAAGAATGACTATTTTGCTCAAGTATATCCTTACCAATTCATCTTCCTTTTAATGGCTCATCAGAACTAGTTTTTTGTGTATTCTATAGGTTAACATGTTAAAAACAACTGCACCTTCCTCCAAATAAATTTCATGGTTAGTTCAATCATTTGTTTCTTAGAAAATGCTGGCAAATTTTTCTATATGTCTCCATCCATATTCATTTTAATTACTGCAGCACAAAAAACAAATGATCCTCAAATGGCTTGGCCCTTATTGTCTTTTACTAACAAATATCAAAAGATGTCTAGCATTCAGTAGCCAGCAGTGGGACTTCCCTGGTGGCATACTGGTTAAGAATCCACCTGCCAATGTAAGGGACACGGGTTCGATCCCTGGTCCGGGAAGATCCCACATGCCACGGAGCCACAACTACTGAGCCTGTGCTCTAGAGCCTGCGAGCCACAACTACTGAGCCTGTGTGCCACAACTCCTGAAGCCTGCGAACCCTAGACCACGCGCTGCAACTACTGAAGTCCGCACACCTAGAGCCCATGCTCCACAACAAGAGAAGCCACCGCGAAGAGAAGCCCGCGCACCACAATGAAGAGTAGCCCCCGCTCGCCACAACTAGAGAAAGCCCGCGCGCAGCAACAAAGATCCAATGCAGCCAAAAAAAAAAAGCCAGCAGTAGGTGCTGTGAAATTTGACAGGGTAACTGATTTGAATATTACATGTTTTTTATAAACTGCTGATAACATTGTAGATTTTCATTCTCATACTCGGTATTCTTCGTTTTTAAAGTCTCACTAATTCATAGCTTCATTTTGCAACAGCTAAGGTTTCAAGATACCATCATACATTTAGGGCAAGAATCATGATTAATGATAGTAGCCTTAGGGAGAATACTGAAATTTGTTTAGCTTGTCAGATCTGATCACTGTTTTAATTCATCAAGCAGCCGAAGAAAACTTAAACTAGCAGCGTGCGTGTCCAGCAAGGCCACACCATTGCAGCTTCTGCTCACACTACTGTCATCTCAATACCTTTTTTTTTTAAAAAAACAGAAATCTTTTCAAGCCAGCACCTTGTAAGAGTCAGTTTAACCGAAACTAAATATAGTCTGTAAACCCATTTAACCAGTAACACAAACGGCAAGATTTCACAATGAGCTCCAAGCAAATGGAAGAGTGAGGGTCCCAGCGTCACCCCTTCTTATTTGTGGAACCCCACGCCTCCCTCCTCCCCTTCCTCCCAGACCCATCCCTGGTTAGCACACCAGAAACAGGATTGGGTGTGCCAGAGCCAGTCCATGTGCTATCAGCAATACTGTGATTTCACAGTACTTTTTTTAACCAAAAAAAAAAAAACAGGAGGAAAAAAGAAAATGACATTTTCTACTGGTATCTTAAACATATCATCTAGTGCCCCCCTGGCGTGCACTTCATCACCCGCCTTGTTTCCAAGACCACTGATCTCTGTATTACAGAGCTTAGATGTTATTTTGGTAACAGTTGAAACACTCAAAACAGGGATAAATCCTGAGCATTTACAAGCATTTGGGGTCCTAGCCTGGACCTACGTACGGGTCAACTGAAGCGGGTGGATGCCAGGTAATTGATGGTCGTTGAGGTGACCCCCTTAATTCCCTCAGACGTACACAGGAGATGAGGGAAGGAAGCCAGGCCCAGTGCTTCTGATTCGTGGTTCACTTCCTTGGTCCCTGTCTCGTTCGCTTCACCATCAGAGCCTCCCTTTACAAGCGTAACTAACCCTGTCATCTGCTCTGAGCAGTGGCGCTGACTGCGAGTGTGGCCGTAGGTGCCTGCCAGGAACAAGCTCTTGTTAAACGACGCACAGGTGGAATCTCACTGTTGAGCTCCCATCTTCATGTCAAACCACCAAAGCAGGTCACTGGGGACTCTCAGATCAGCTCCCAACCAGGGTCTCAGCAGAAGCTTTAGGCCATGACGGGCTGGGTACACATCTGTACCATTCTCCGTGAGCCGGTGGCACTGGGATGTTGGGGAACTAAGAGCCTGTGCATCCTATTACGACGTAAACGTCATCAACTCCTGACACGTGAATATCATCTTGAGTGTCTGTACTACAAAGAAACGCCTACAAGTCTCCTAGCAACCACCAGGAGTTGAACATCGCCCCTTAATGGAAATCCTAACAGGAAGTCAAACCAGATTAAAACTACCCCATTTTAAATGCACTGTTCTAGGTGAATAAAATAATGTGTTATCGCAAAGCAATTTTCTGGGCTTACTAGTTTTTATGTCAGTTTGGAATATTTATTGTATTTCTTAACATCCATGGTACCCCTTGATCAAGAGTATAAAGTCATCTACTTAGGATTTGCCAAAGTGAGGAACATTCTTAGAATCACAGAATGATAAGCAAATAAGTTTACAAATACTGCAACCATCAATATCATACGTTTTCCAAACCATAACTCTAACATGGAGGTATATTATTCTCCAGACCTTGCAAATTCTTAATGTCCATTTTATCAGTACTGGGAGAGTATGCTTTCAACCATGCAGCTAGCCAGAAAGACTTTTTTATATATGGAGTGTGCTTCTCACAAAAACCTTCTCTCCTTCCTCTAATATGACAGAAACTGTAGCTGAATCTGAAGACAAAGTGACTTTCAATGATGGCCATCACCTAAAAACATACATAAATTCCTATATCTGGTACCAGAGGTAGAACTTACCATTTTGATGTTTAAAGAAATGACTTTATGACATCCGTTCATAAATAAAAAGAGAAAACACATTGAGTAGTTTTATAATTGCTTTTTTAGTAAAAAAAAAAAAAAAAAAAAAATTAAATCCTGATTATTAGTCATAGCAGAAACAAACGGTTTAACACAGTGATATCAAGTACAACTTTTTAAAAGCTACTTACGTCCAAAGAATCCTCCTTCAGTAGGATAAGCGCCATGTTCTGTGACACCAACCGGCAGGAATAGCCTAGAATAAAAGAAGGAGCAACATACGTGAATTTACCATCCCCACCAGGAACTCACCACGTTCAAGGTCCCCTGAATTCAGCCTCCCTTCCTGCACCTTCCTTATCACTGTGTTTGGCCTATGGGCTCACACAGAGGAATTGAGCAAGTGTGGGGAGGAAAAGCTTACGCGGATTCTGACTTTTGCAGACAGCTCTAGCAGTGCTGCTCGGAAGGGTCTTCATAACTAATGGCTGAAATAAATACTCATCAGTTTTCTTTATCCCTGTTATCTTTGTATTAGGATGAGCTTTGGGTTCCCTAAAGTAAAAGCAAACGCTTTAGGAAGACAAACGGAATCAACGGTGCTCCTCAAGTGGCATACACGTGCCTACTGTGATACCAACGTCCCTCACTTGCTTTATAGAAAGCCAGGTAATTCTCACAGCAGGCTTCTAAGGAAGCCTATGATACCCAGAGAGTCACTTTTCCTGCGAAAGCTCAAAGCAACCCCCACTGCAAGAAATAAACCTGAGTCAAGAGTATCCCAATGCTAATTCTTAACAATTCCCATTACATTTTTAGACAATGGTATCTCTGTAGGTTAATTTCAGCAAGATACACTTTTCCACTTTTCCTCCCGGAAGGCAAACGTATTTTCTATGAAGCTGTTTCCTACTCAGACTTTGCAGTACACGCGTGACAGGTGGAGATGCTTGGTGACACAACGACCAAGGTAAGAGCCTCTCCGGACTCTTTCCCTTCTCCCCACACTCTGGGGAGAACGAGGCAGCGGCCCCAGCCAACTCCAAGTCCAGGGGTGTCTGTCGGGGCCCTGGGCTCTCTTTCAAATCACCCTCCACCATCTTGGTGCCCCTCAAGAGAGCTGCCATCAACATGTGCTTTTCACCAAGCTCCATCTTAATTTATCTCATCGAGAAAAGTCAAAGAAACAGTCCTTTCACCTAGAGAAGTGGTCCTTACAACGATCATGGACCAATGATCACAGAAACAGGGAACAAGTGGTCAGCGTAAAGAACGTCAACCTTCAAAACAAGGACGCGGGTGACCATCTCAAGGAAGGGCCGTAACCAATGCTTAGGCAACAGGAGTCTGGGTTCTCCTCCGCAGAAGAGCCAAAATACCCCTTCCCACAGATGCTATATTTAACTAGAAAAGGAGACAAGCATTTAACTAGCGGACAAGTCACAGAACTGCTGCGTTCACGTGCTCAATTCTACCCAGAAGGTCCTCTTTTCATCCTCAAGAAACCCTACTAACAGGCACAAAACAGAACTCAAGACAGACAACAATTAAGATGAGAGAAAGCTTGGGGTATTTTTGGGGGGTAGAAAATAAATATTTGTGTTTATTTTGGAATGTATGAAGTGTATCCTTCACTGATGAGTGTCATTTGAGAGGACTATTATAAACCACCTGAGAACACAAATTTTAAAGCACAAAATTATGACTTTTCATCTAACTGTCATTTTCTTAAAGCAATACCTTGAAGATCTATTCCAGGCAGTTAACGACAGTTATGTGAAGGGAATGAGATAATTTTGCTGGTTAAAACCTCACGTATCACTTGCAAAGTGAAAACAACTGAATAGTTTAAAATCACAGGACCACATGGGCAAATACCTGTTCAACCTCTAAGAGGAAAACTAAAGGGAGGAAACACAGCACAATTTTCCACACATTTTCAAATTTGTTCAAGTCTGTATTTTAACAATATACAGACTTGAACAGTGATGAGTAGAAATGAGAGTTTCCCAGAATGCCATTGAAAATTCTGCACAGCACGATGGAAATAACTGAACTTTGTTTCCCACTAAAATCTTACAAATATATTCTTCCTTTCTATAAATTCTTAGATTAAGTGCAGAAGGGAGGTCCATATTTTATTTTCATTTGCAAACAGGGATATTGGAACTTTCATCATTTTTCTTCCCTTGCCCCAGAAACTTCCAGCAACTTCACGCAATAGAGACTGTTACAAATTTAGTATAACTCACACAAGAGGATTTGCTGGTAGTTTTTGATATGAACAGCGGTTGCAGAAGCAAGCTGAAATGTTTAAGCCATCGCTTCCCGCTTGATTTTATATTTTGCAATTTAAGTAAAATGCCACTTGACAACTGAAGCTGCATAAAGATATTATGGAAAAACTCAAAGTATTTTTCTAGCCGTTGCAAGGAGAGGGTAACAAATAAAACCACTGACACTTTCATGAATTTAAATACACAAAACTCAAGGTTTCTGAGAAGAAACAGGTTCTCTTTTTTTTTAGTTTGGAAAACGAAGCAAGATTTTGCTTAATTATCACACAGAACACTTGCTCTAGACAGACCATGGGGGTTTAACACAGTTAAATGTGACTTAGCTAACATGGCAAATTAAATTATGTCAATCCAAGTTCGGTGTGCTTGATTTCTAATGTTTTTGGATAAAATGAGATCAGCTCTTGGAGAACAGCCAGCTATGAAATGTCAATCCACACTTGTAAATTGTGGTCTATTTCTTTAATCTCACAATCTAACAAGATGACCATAAAATGACTGAGAAGGGAACCTCTGGGATTTCACTTTTTACTACGGCTGAAGTTAACAGCACACCACAAAAGTGTTTAGTCTCTCTACTACCTGAGCATAATCAACACTCAAAGAAATTAAAATATTACAGCATCTATGGTCCTTAGAGCAGGACTTGATTTTAAGAAAATAAAATCATCATTCACACTAGAAAACAGGACCAAACCAAACCTCTCTTGGAACTCGCAATCAGCGTCTTTTTTCTGAGGTAAGCATATATTGTCGAAGACATCCCAACCTAGATTGCTTCGGAGACACTTTTGGAAGGGTTAACAACGACTGATTCCTACTAACCATATACCTAGGATCCATCAGATTACCCCTCAGTGGGATTCAACTTGGTTCCAAACCCTCAACAGGTGTGTTGTTGGTTGTAAATAATTTCAGGGAGAATCTGGTCACTCAATATTTGAAAGTAAGTGTATGAAACACACGGACAGACGTCAGGAATGGAACTCTTCATCTGCTCCAGACTCGATCAAGGATGCTGAGAGCAGAATCCCTCCCCATGTGAGAACCAGGATATCAAGGACTCATCCACAGAAGCACACCTGGGCACCCTTCCCTCCAGACCCTCAGATGCTTCTCAGAAAGGCACCATCACAGGTAGGGACATGCTGCCTCCACCTTACCTTCTGATCTTCCCCCAAACCAGGCCATCCTGATTCATGCTATTCTCATTCTTTATGTACTTGTCTTAAACAGATTCTTGAGGATCAAGATCTAAACCTATCTCATCTGCAAAGCCTTCCCTGATTTTTTTTTTTTTTTTTTTTTTTTTTTTGCAGTACGCGGGCCTCTCACTGTTGTGGCCTCTCCCGTTGCGGAGCACAGCCTCCGGACGCGCAGGCCCATCGGCCATGGCTCACGGGCCCAGCCGCTCTGCGGCATGTGGGATTTTCCCGGACCGGGGCACGAACCCGCGTCCCCTGCATCGGCAGGCGGACTCTCAACCACTGCGCCACCAGGGAAGCCCTCCCTGATCTTTTGGACGCCTATCTTTCCGAGAACTGAATTATCACGTGTCATGGTCACATGCTCAGATTCTCAGCTCTCACACCTGTGCGGCCCAGGCTAAGTTACCTGGTATCTCTGTGCCTCAGTTCTGTCTTTAAAAGGGGATAATGCCTATCTCAAAGGGAATATTAAACTTACCTAAAGGACTTGGCTGTAATATGACAAATGCTGTGCTAACATTTAATGAGTAACTATTACTCGCACCAGCCATGCTCAGCATGTACACTGCACAACTGGTATTTTCTCATCTATTTTATTCGAGTTTGTCTCAAAATTAACTCAGTCCCCAATAAGGGAACATAAGTGCCCCAAGCCTATAGGGGAGCATCTGGCAACAACAGAGCTGCAGGTAATCAAGAAATCACACACCTGACTTTTCTGTGAACATTACCGGGGCTCTGGCCGTGTTCCCCCAGCCCCACCTGAAAACCAGACTTGCCTCCCTGCCAATGGACAAGAATAGGGTGGGCAAGTCCACATTTACTCACTGTCAGAAATTAAACTTCTAAGACTACAGAAGTGGTTTAAAGGGATCAAGTAATGGGTAACAAAACATGGGGGAGGGGCAGCCAAATTCCAACTCAGATGGTTCACCGTGAAAGCGATTCCCAACGCGATGACTTTAAAATGGAACACGCACTAGGATTTTGTTCTCACTCATCCTATCTCCGTTAGAAAAAATATTATAGACTCTGAAAACTTCACATCTATTTTCTAACTATGTAAGAGATGCTTTATCCAGTCATAGTAAGGAAGTGACAACTACATGATTCACAAAGGCTATACAGCTGAAATTTCACTTTAGACTAGGTGATGCCAAATTTTTAAGCTAAAAAAGACAACTTCCAACTCCCGGAAACACAGCTAGTTAGCATAAATCCAAGCACGGCGCAGCAGGGTCCTGGCATCGTGTCAGTTCCAAAGGACCTCAAAGCCACACGCAGGATGACTGCATCTACCTAACACTCATAGGCTCATAATAGACACAAATATCCTGGAACCTAATTTGACTAAGTATTTATTTTCAAGGTATGAACTGAAAGTTACACTTTAAATTCTCAAACTGTGATAGATTATGGATGGATGGATGGATAGATGGATGGATGGGAGGATAGACGGATGGAAGGATAGATGGATGGATGGGAGGATAGATGGATGGATGGGAGGTTAGGTGATAGATGGATGGGAGGATAAGTGATGGATGGAGGGAGAGTAGCTGCATGGGAGGATAGATGGACAGATGATAGATAAATGAGAGAGACAGCAAATACTAAAGACAGCCAACAGCACCAAACACCTCTAAACAGAAATGTTGCCAGTTAAAACTGTAAGAGTCAACAATCATAAGACATCCCAACTCTGGAGGCAGTGAAATATGAAAACAAGGTGTCTTAGAATGGATGAAATTTAGTACCGTTCTCCAGGGTTTTCTAACTCAAATTTCAGAGAGGGTTTTCGTGAAAGCTTCATGAATCTACATTCTGTCAAACTGTGGTCTTATGTGTTGAGGGAAAGACTTATTAAGCTCATTTTTGGAGACTGTGTCGAGAAATATGAGGCTACACTAGGATCAGTGATTCGTTGGAAATCTTACTCGTCTTTACCAATTGTGGGAAGAAGTATTTGAGGACAGTGACAGAGCTTTTTAAAAAGTGGGTAAAAATGTGTGTGAATTCTAAGGCATCCGATCTGGACTCTAGTAGTCTTCTGGTAGGATCTTTAGAATTTTCTGTGTATAATATCATGTCATCTGCAAACAGTGACAGTTTTACTTCTTCTTTTCCGACTTGGATTAGAATGTTTTTTAAAAGGTCAATTTTAAAATATCTAATGGATATGAGTGCTTCTGAAACCAAAACTACAAACACTGCTACACCTTCTTTGAAAAAAGCACAAAATAATATAGCTGTTAATGGAAAAAACTGGACAGGTATCAATCACCTTGTGAGGTTCAGACAAGCCTCACTCCAGCAACGACAAACACCTTCCTTCGGGAATAATAAGCCATTCATGTTTTCTGGGTTGATTTTGGGAACTCTGCTTTCACTTGTGTTTACCTAAACTTGGCTAGACCCTGACAGATGCAGGTGTGACACAAGGACAGGAGGACAGGGACGGGGCAGGTGCAGCATCACTGCTCTCGTGCTTTCTGTGCCCTCTGTGAACAGGAGCCGTGGATCAATAGCAGGTGTTTTAGACCAAATTTACATGGGAAATACCTTGTAAGGGCTGATGTATATATATAGAAAGAGACATTCCACCG
The DNA here is from genome assembly GCF_963455315.2 of Globicephala melas. Classification (NCBI taxonomy): domain Eukaryota; kingdom Metazoa; phylum Chordata; class Mammalia; order Artiodactyla; family Delphinidae; genus Globicephala; species Globicephala melas. The sequence continues at coordinate 3,484,498 of NC_083331.1, read as the reverse complement.
AAAGCAAACGTAGTATCCTTCATCTATAAAAATGTTGCTGACATCACCAAAGGGCTGTAAGCAATGGGTTTTTATTATCTGGTAGTAGTGACAGGTCTACACAGAAATATCACCACGCTTTTCTCCAAAGATATGTGTTTGGGAGACAACAGGTACAACGTCTACATCTCATCCTTCAGAGACTGTTTGTGAATCACATGTCAGTCTCTGGGGACTTTAATCTCACTTGTGTGCGAGTCCAAGAGGACTACAGTCTTGGTAAGAAATGATTAAGTGGCTTTTTTTGTCTATTAAAAAAAAAAAAAAGAGGAAATCCACCCCAGACAGTAGGCATTGTCTATAACTGAGGTTCTCTGAGAGTCGGGGCTGATTCAAAAGAAAAGACTGAAGGAAAGGGCTCCACTGGAACCAGCTGATCGCGTTCCAAGGAGACTCCTCTGAATAGGACACCAGTCACTCAACTTCAGATGTTCTTTCTGTATGTTTCTTCCTGCAGTGAGCTGTGACATGGACTCTATTCCCATCAACACATGAGAAGTCATGTAGCCCTTTCATTTTATCACCTATGCACCAGAGCTTGTGACACAAGGGTGACAGAAGTCCTAGATAATTTTAAAGCAATTCAAACAATCAAAATTAGATTTTTTGGGACTTCCCTGGTGGTCCAGTGGTTAAGAATCCGCCTGCTAATGCAGGAGACACGGGTTCGAGTCCTGGTCCGGGAAGATCCCACACGCCGCAGAGCAACTAAACCCGGGCGCCACAACTACTGAGCCTGTGGCTCTGGAGTCCATGAGCCACAATTACTGAGCCTGTGTGCCGCCACTACTGAAGCCCGTGTGCCTAGAGCCCGTGCTCCGCAACAAGAGAAGCCACCGCAATGAGAAGCCCATGCAGCGCAACGAAGAATAGCTCCCACTCGCCGCAACTAGGGAAAGCCCGTGCGCAGCAACGAAGACCCAACGCAACCAAAAATAAATATAAAATAATAAATAATTTTTTTAAAAAAAATTAGGTTTTTTTAAAATTAGTAGTTTCACAAGTCCTTTTCAAACTAAAAACGTGCTGCTTTAACACTCATGAAGTAATCTGGGCTTAAATTCCCTTTCTTCAATTTTCATTTCTGCGATGCTTAGCAGGCAGAGGTTGCCAACCCAGATGGGGAAGGGAAAGGTTCAAGCCTATCAGAAAAACCTATGAATTGCTAAAAATCATTATAATGGCTATAGCTATATAAAATAATAATGCATATCTAAACTTAATGAAAACATGCTTAGTCTCTGAGACTAAATTTTTGTGAAGAAAGCAGTAAGAAAATCAAACTCTCATCAACTTTTGAATTCTCTGGCCTCTGTAAGTATGTTTAATACTTTTCAGGAAGGTGTCATAGTCTTATTGTTTATAACGGACAGATAATGCTCATAAGAGCATCTTAAACTTTTCTCGGTCTTATGAATGAAGAATTCTATAAAGCACTTCTGTCAATGCATCTGAGGAGCCCTTAGGCACCTCTATAAGACGGTTCAAAAACGTAATACAAAAATCAGCATTGGGAAATTATTCTTTAAATGAATTACCTATGTTAATTGCAGTTTCTTGTTTGTCGCCCGTCAACACCCATATTTTAATTTCTGCCTTCAACAGAGTTGCTATGGTTTCTGGCACGCCTGCCTGAAGACGATCTTCTATGGCTGTGGCCCCAAGCAGCAGCAAATTCTGAATTAAAAAACAGCTTCCATTAAAGATGGGGACACACGTAAGAGCAGCATGAATGACGAAACTCTTGACAAAAGGAAGGCAGTCAAAGTGTTCTGAGACAATTACCTTATTTCCTCCACATTAAACCTTTGTCTGCAGATAATTAATGACAGTCACATGTGCGGCATCTCAAAACCACCCACAGGGCTAGAACCCCTCCACACACACGGGCCAGCACATGCCATCTACTTCTGGGTACACGGGCACCTTGGGCTAGGAAACCACCTGGGAAACCACCTGGCAGCAGAGCACATGGGTGAGTTATCCTGGGGACACTAACAGGACTGAGGCTTCTCTCTCACTCCACTCATGAGTCAAGGGCTGTGGTACAGTTAACACATGAGAAAAAATTATTCAGTGACCAAAACGGCCAACTACCTCCCGAGTGCCCACCTCTGGCCAGGGGACGCACAGACATCGTACCTATTGAATTGCTCTATGATTCTCAAAGTAATTTTGGCATTTCCAGGGAAGCAGGGTAAGTGAACATTTGATTTCACTTCCATCCATACCCAAGTTCCATTTAAATGACAAACAAGGGGAAAAAAGTCAAAGGGGAATTTTAAAAAGATAAATAAAATAAAGGAATGAGAAAAGCAAGCAAGCAATGACTTCAAAGCTACTGAAACTGGAAGATGGATGGACCAGTGGTTGCTGACATGAAACGGAAAAAGCTGAAATCCAGCTCCCAGATTCGAGGGATTCAATCTGTGGCAAGCTACCTCATGTCTTGGGAGGAACTGAAATAACAAAATCCCATGGGCAGCGCGGAGCGGCAATGGCAAAGCTCAAAGAGGACAGCAAGCGTGAAAACATTTAGTAGGTACGATGTCCAGCCAGCCTAGGCATTTCGACTGCTCAGGAAACTCAGCAGGGCCAGCTAACGTCGTTACACCTCATCTCAGGCAAACCCAGAAAGTCGCCGATGCCGTTTTTGACCTGATACTTCTTAAGACGTGAACGCTTAGCAGAGGGTGGCTCGACCTTTCGGAGAGCTCATAAAAACTGGGTGTTTCTTAAAGCAAAGAAACGATGAAAAGCTAATGGTGAGTTAAGATACTTACAAGATCAGAGAACATCACTATATAGCCAAAAGGTTTCTGCACCAAAACTTTTTTGCTCATTAGGTGTCGCTGGGCATGTAATGTAACGCATCTACCACGTGCAATTACCTTCTCAATGATCTCGTAACACTCTTCCAGCCGCTGAGCTCTGTCCTTCAGGATGGTGCTGGCTTCTTGGTAGACTTTGAGCCACTCTGCGTAATCACTCTCAGAGAGGTCGGCGTAAGCCACACAGAGGGTCCGCAAGCCTGCAAAACAGTCCCGCGTCTCCCGGTGAGGGCCCTAGTGACGGGCAAGTAGGGTGCCTTATCCCCAGGGGACACCACGTGTGCAGAAAATGGAAGAGACCATCCCTTTATAGGTCACTCTAAGTCAACGTGCACACACTCAAAATGAACTGAAAAGCGACCTTATTTTAATAGAAACCACTGCTTCTACAGATGTTGACGGAACAGGAAAAGCCATGAGACTGAACTCCTCACAGCAGAGAAGGACACGAGGAGGGACGCACAGACATCACACCTATTGAATTGCTCTATGATTCTCAAAGTAATTTTGGAATTTCCAGGGAAGCAGGGTAAATGAACATTTGATTTCACATCCATCCATACCCAAGTTCCATTAAAATGACAAACAAGGGGGAAAAAATCAAAGGGGAATTTTTTAAAAAGATAAATAAAATAAAGGAATGAGAAAAGCAAGCAAGCAACGACTTCCCGTCAGCCAGGAGGCAAGACGGGAAGTGTGTTTCTAGACAGCAGTAAAGGCCCAGTGTGCTACCACGTGAAACACACAGGCTTTCAAGCAGCCGTGCTTGTGTGTGCGTGTGTGTCCCTGTGTGCATGTGTCTCTGTGTGTGTCCCGGTGTGCATGTGTTCCTATGTGTGCACGTGTGTTCCCTGGTGGGCACATGTGTCCCTGTGTGCATGTGTTCCTATGTGTGCACGTGTGTTCTCTGGTGTACATGCGTGTGCCTGTGTGTGCACAGACGTGGATACATGCGGCCAGAGAGGCTCAGGAAGGCAACGAGGCAGCAGCCGGCACTCAAGCTCTCATCACATCCACGTGCAGGGGAGCCTGACAGGAGTGTTGTTTAAAGCCCTTCTGAGAACTCCCTTCCTGTTCTCCATGGGTTCGGTGGATTATTCTTGCCTGAAGTCTAGGGTAAGCCAGTGTCATAAGGGAAACGAGAGAGGGCCTGGGAAATAAGGTGAGTTTTCCGAGAAAGGAGTGCAAAACTGGAGGACGATTCTGCGTAGCATCGTGGGCCGGCCTGCCTCACCCTCGTCCCTCTGGTTAAGCGTTAGCGGATGACGTTTAGGTAACAGAGCAGTTGGTCTATAGCCACGACTCTTGTCACTGCCACCGGTGCAGAGGGTGGGGACGGGCTTGGCACTAGAAAATGACCCGCCTTTGAAGCAAGCCAAGTGCTGCACAAAAATGACACGTGAACACGAAGGCTCACCCGACTGCCCCCTGAAAGCACAACTCCAAGGGCAGAAATAACGTTTCCAAATTCCACTCACCTTCCGTGGCAAAATACTCCAGATGGCATAGTGTTTCCTCCATGTATTTTGAATCTTTAGAAAGTCTCTCAAAAATCACGTTATCCTGTAAAACAGGGAAACGCTGTGACTGGCAAACCTCAGGTCAGCCGACGCTCTAGCACCGCAAGCCCAGCTCTGTTTTCGTGGTGTGGATCCAACGCACACCTGGGTGGGCGAGGGGAAACACAGTTCTTGGCTGGATTCAGTCATGAGCTTTGGAAAACAACCTGGGGGCGGGTATGCATCCACACAAACACGCCGGGGAGGACCCTGGGTGTCAGGAGAATGAATAATCAGGGACACGACGGGGCCGACGTTCACCTCGATTTGCAAAGCTCACACCAGACTTTGTTAACACCCTTTGCGGAAGTGGGAAGCATAAAACACACACCCTAAGTTGCTCAAGTGTACTCTCCGTTCCTGATGCTGCAGGAGCTCCCACCCAGGGAGGGCACGACCCACCCTGCACAGAACCTGGTTCAGCTGAGAACACACGGTGTGGACAGCTCATCACCTGGGGACTATTTCCATGACCCACAAGCAGGGCTGGAGGATTGCAGGCTACGGATCATGCAACAAACATGTGATAAATGGCAGTTTGGGGCCCCCCCAAATCTAAGAAATTTAGTTCGGTTTGGGGGGGAAGGTTTGTGGAGAATTAAATCCTATAACAAATTAAATGCACCCCTGCAGCATTTCCTGTTGACTCTGCTCTGTGGTTGCCCCCCTTCCTCTGTACCTCACACTGACCCCCTTCTGGCCCTGCTGTGGTTCTCAGAACACAGTGGCAAATAAACAACCAAAAAGGTAAGAAAGAGTATCATATGAGAACAGAATCTAACGTAATTATCTAATCTTTCCCAATCTAATCCAATATAATCTGGACCTTAGTGAGTGCAGATCGGATGCCTTAGAATTCACACACGTTTTTACCCACTTTTTAAAAAGCTCTGTCACTGTCCTCAAATACTTCTTCCCACAATTGGTAAAGACGAGTAAGATTTCCAACGAATCACTGATCCTAGTGTAGCCTCATATTTCCTGACACAGTCTCCAAAAATGAGCTTAATAAGTCTTTCCCTCAACACATAAGACCACAGTTTGACAGAATGTAGTTTTGTAGGTCAGGCTCATGAACAGTAGCATCTTTCCTTAAAGATTTAGATGCGATGACCAGGAGGCAGACAAGACAGAAAGCCTGACATAGGAAATGACCGGAGGGGGCAGTAATAATAGACCACAAATGGACGCTACCTCAAACCCACCAGCCAGCCTCTGTAGTGAATAAAAACTAAACCACGAATATTGAGAATAGCTGCTACAGAAAAAAATACACATCAGAGGGCTTCCCTGGTGGCGCAGTGGTTGAGAGTCCGAGGCAGGCGGACACGGGTTCGTGCCCCGGTCCGGGAAGATCCCACATGCCGCGGAGCGGCTGGGCCCGTGAGCCATGGCCGCTGAGCCTGCGCGTCCAGAGCCTGTGCTCCGCCACGGGAGAGGCCACGACAGTGAGAGGCCCGTGTACCGCAAAAAAAAAAAAAACAAAAAAAAACACATCAGAGTCCTTAAAAGATCATAGGTTGATACAACTGACTGAATCTTCCAAAGTCACCACACGAGGATAGAAAACAGGAATCAGAATTCACACTCTAAGGATTCTGCAGGACATGGCCAGCTACTGTTTCTGAAACCAACTACCGATGAACAGCAAGCTTTCCACCGACCTCCTTGCCACGCTGGCTTGAACCCCCATCATCTTCAGGGGGCTTTTACTACTAAGTCAGCGGCAGGCTGACTGAAAGAGCCTTTCAACCCTGGGCGACCATCAAGGATGCTGAGAACAGCAGTCAGGGAAGCAGCAGGGGTCTCTGGCGTGCAGACCTCAGCCAGTACTTACAGCCCCTTTACAATAGAGTCGAAGCTGTCCTGAAGGGGTTCGCACAATTACAGACATTCTTTTTCTGTCGCTGTAGGGTAAAAACAAAAAGGAAAGAAAACTGTCATTGGTCTGTTTTCTAGGACCACATCCTGTGATTAGACACCAAACAACCCAAAAGGTGGTCTGGCTGTCCCCCAAATGGCCAAGCTCCGTCTTCCCTACCTTTGTCCTCAAAGTCAGACTTTAATTGTGTATCTCCTACTCTTTGGCATAAACCTATTCCTTTCCCTGCCGTGGAAACTCACTAGCACAGCTCTATGATAGAAGAAGAGACAGAAATGGACAACTTGAGCGCTTTACTCTGTGTCTAATTTGCTCCTGACAATACTGTGTCCACGTACTTTTATTTCACAGCTCAAAAATGTTCAGTTACCTGCCCAGTAAGTAGCAAAATGCAAGATTCAGTATAAACCCACTCCACTCAAAAGCATCTCATCGTATCTTCTTTTGACTGAAGTGGAAAGAAATGATGAATTCCGAGGACCTCCCGATTTAGCACAGAGGTCCCTTGGCTTCCTCCCCAGCCGCAGCCCCAAGCACATGCCCAGGCACCTCCTTCCTCAGCTTTCAAAGGGACCCGCCCTCAGTCACTGACTCATTTCTCGCCCATCTGTACATATACAGGAAGTCCCTTCCATACGAATGAGTCCCCTTCCGAGACAGCGCGTTCGTAAGTCCGACAAAGTTAGCCCAGGTACCGACTGACACGACCCGCTATACAGTACCACGCTGTAATGGGTTTATAATACTTCTCACACAAGTAATACATAAAAAACAAACAAAAGATAAAGAAAACATTTTTAATCTTACAGACACATGAGCTAACTCACTGGACGTGCGAATGCACGTTCGTGTCTTCGAAAGTTCGCAGCTTGAAGTTTGTATATAGGGGACTTACTGTGTGTATATGGAGACAGACAGACAGATAGACAGACAGATAGACAGGGACAGTTTATTTCAAGTGCACAAAAGAGAAACATACCTAGAAAACTCCAGGACATTAAGGATTCCAAATGTCTCTTCCTGTCCCATCTAGAGGAAGAAAAACAGGCTTTTACCTGAAGTGCAAAGTATTAAAATCTCAAAACAACCAGCTCCCCAATCATAAACCTCTCTATCCATGCCTCTCCCCAAGCCCTCCCCTCCTGTTCCCTCCCTCTCTCGCTCTCCCTCCATCCATCCATCCCCCTGCAGACACCTTCCGCCAAGTACTGTCTTCCCCGTCAGTCTGGTGGGACCATAGCTCCCCCTTCTGGTGGAAGCGTCTCCTTTTCCTCCAGCGGGAGTGGCTGTCATAGTAGCTGATGACAGAGTAACTTCCAAGACACACAAATAAGGGACACAAGCGACACAGGTCCATCCGAGACCGGGGGCCAGTTATGCTTCCGAATCCAGAATTTCACACATCTCGCAGAAGTACGTGCACACCGTGTGCCACTACATCCCCAGGGGGCCCAGGCACTACACCCTGTAATACAACAACACACTGGCTTCCTGCAGCCAGATGCACGGCTATCCCCACCAAGTGAGATCCATAAAGAACAGAGGTGGCCCCACGGGAGTTCCATTAGGCTTCCCTACCAAATGTCCACACCCCAAATTTAGGGGAAAAAGCGTGGAATTCAAAACTTTTTCAATTTTGGATTTAGAAACAAAGGCGTATAACTCTGCACCAGATTTTAGGGCAACTCATCAAATGCCTTTTCTCTTCGGGTTCTTCAAAGTTGGAACGTCAATATTCTTAATTGGGCTTCCCTGGTGGCGCAGTGGTTGGGAGTCCGCCTGCCGATGCAGGGGACATGGGTTCGTGCCCTGGTCCGGGAAGATCCCACATGCCGCGGAGCGGCTGGGCCTGTGAGCCATGGCCGCTGAGCCTGCGCGTCCAGAGCCTGTGCTCCGCAACGGGAGAGGCCACAACAGTGAGAGGCCCGCGTACCGCAAAAAAAATAAATAAATAAAATTCTTAATTTTTCTCCATGAGATTCCAGATTATGTGTGCACAATTTGAAAACTTTTTAATCGAATCTTAAAAAGATCCCTTGTCCCCTGGGTCTGAGAGAAATAATAACTGAAGGAACACACAGATCCCCAAGTGTGTGGCTGACACACAAAGCACTGGGAAGTCACACTGTCCCCTCCACAATGCCCCGCCCCTTCGCTTCCTAAAACACAGTGAATGGGCCACTTAACCCAGCCCCCGTCAGCATTTACCCCCTTCTGTCTGCAAGCCCCAGTTCCCTTTCCCCTCAGCCTGGCCCAACTTTGCCAGGTCCCCGCCCAGAGGGTCACCGCTGCCACCCCCTCGGCACCCGTGCCGTGACCGCCGGGAGCCCACCGCCTCTGCGCCGATGTCACATCAACACCCTCACGGCCCCCACAGACCGCATGATGATAAGTAAAGCCACTTCGTTTTTTTTTTGTTTTTTTTTTAGAGTATGCACTTTTGCATCTGATTTTTTCTTAAGTCTTTATTGAATTTGTTACAATATTGCTTCTGTTTTTTTTATGTTTTGGGTTTTTTTGGCCATGAGGCATGTGGAATCTTAGCTCCCTGACCAGGGATCGAACGCGCTCCCCCTGCATTGGAGGCAAAGCCTTAACCACTGGACCACCAGGGAAGTCCCAAGCCACTTCTTGTAAGTAGCGGGTAACCACCTCGAGGACTTGTGGGTTGAGGATCCCCCAGTATTCACAGTTGAATAGGATTTTTAAAGTTACTGTTACTTATAAATCTTATCTAATCACATGGTCTATTTACTCCATCGCCCCTCCCAATCCCCATGGCTGCACTGCGGAGAAATACAGCAGCACCCACACACCTGAAACCTGGCCGTGAAGGCTAAAATCTCCTCAAACTGGAGGTGAAGACGACACCACTGGTGAGAAGCTTCCACGGAGGAAGCTCTATATTGTCAGTACATTGTCCCAACTTGTAGCGACTGTACGCTTCCCTAAGCTAAATTCCCTGTGTTGGCTGAAATCAAGCACAAATAAACAGCCTCTGATCTCTGTACTCTGTAAAGAAGAAACTGAAAATGCCGAGAAATGGGCGCTCTGTACACGGTACGATACTTTTTAGGTTTTGCACGTAAGGAAAAGAAAGAGCAGACTGCCGCCAGGTCAGGAACAACATCGAGTTATTACACCAGATGGAAGCGAACTTCAAATGCCTTCAAGAGATCCAGGGATTTAAGGATGCAGAACGCCAAGAGCGGTAAAAACCCCCGAGTCCTCCCAGATTGAGGGTGGGAACAGCACAGGGGCGAGCAGGCGGGGACTTGCCCGGAGACGCTCATCCACCCGGGCAGCAGTGAGCACGGCCCCCCCAACTGCTCAACACAGAGAACGCCCATCCCACCTACCCACCCGTGTCCCTGCTGCCACCCCAAGGATCCCTATTTGACCTCATTCCCGATTCAAACTTTCTCTTCTCCCCAGATTTCTCCCTCTGGCTCCTTGAGAGCGAAACTCAAAAAAATCATAAAATAAACTTCTTGATTTCAGGGGGAAAAAACCCATATTAAAAAAAAAAAAAAAAAAGATCTTAAGTGCCAACTCCCTCCTCTGTCAGCCCAGGAGACCAGAGCCAGTGACCGAGGGCTTCAGGGAGACAGACGCAGACCCGCCCCCGAGGACAGGAGGCTGTGGAGCTTTTCCCAACAACTACGGGACCCAGGGCAGGCTTCCCGCATTCTTTACTGCCCGTTACTCCACATCAGTGGATGAAAGACTGCAGACAGCGCCTTTAAGAGAGATGACGCAAAAACAACACACAACACTGAGGCGACAGAACCACACGACATATTCTCACAGAGAAAAAACAAACCAAAAACTCAGCTCTCATATGTACAGTAGATGTGCTATTTCTAACATACAGTCTTCTAAAAAGCGGGTGACCAAGAGCGTCCGGCGGTGCCCTGGGGTGTCACTTACGGCCTCTATGATGACAGAGTAGGGCGTTCTGGCTGTGAAGACGAAGCCCAGCTTTCGAGCCCCTTTCACCAAAGCAGCTTCATCTGTCAATAAAGAATTGATGAGGCATTGACCAGTCTCTGGGAATGACAGGATTCTGTTTAGCACGTGTTATCTTTCACGTGAACGAGATCCACACCAGCGACAGAGGTCTGGCCTTTCGTGCAGTAAAGACCAAGGATCTAGAAGGCGCTCACTTACTCTCCCCCAACCGGGACCCTGAAAGGAGCACTTCCATCAGAGGAGAAGCCACGGACCTGGAACTAGTCCCCCCCGGGCACTCTGCAGCCAGCGTGAGACCAGGGGCACACAGTGGGGGCTTTGCGGGGCCGTATCACCTCCCAACACCCAGGTCCCCAGAGAGGGGAGCAGCAGGGCACACCCAGTCAAGAGGCCTCACCTGGGGAGGAGGCCTGGTAGATGATGTTATCTCTGTCCTTCTCGGGGACCACGGTGTGGCACACGGCCAGGAGGGTGAGGAACTCCTGGATGCAGGGGGCTGTGGGCTGCAAACGGGAGCCGAGGTCACCCGACTGTCGGGACACCACTGACGTACACCAGAGTCAGGTTCAAGGCACCCTCCCGCTTAGAACCCCGGACGCCTTCCTGCTCGCGTGAGAACAGAGGTCGGGAGCCCCAGCGTGGACCCCAGGTGCCCCAGGACCCAGCACCTGCTCGCCATCCGGCCCATCTCCTGCCACTCGCCACCCCCCAAGCCTGAACCCTCCACCAGCCACTCTGTCTGCAGCTCTTCACACTGAGCTCGACCCTTCCCGCTGGCCCATGGCCGTCCTCCACCTGCTGTCAGCCAGTCCCTCTCTTCGCGCATCCTCGGGGCTTCCGTTTACCAGCTGCTTCATCGAGGAGCCTGTTAACACCCCGTCTTGGAATGCGGTCTCTTCCCCTACTACCTGGCAAGGTGTCTGATGTAAACTAGGCCCTTAAACTGTCTGCTAAGTGAATGGGTCTCTTATTTGATCAGTTTGCTGTTTCGCAGTCTAAACTGTTTGGTGCTGTTCCTAAGACAACACCGGGATTCCGTGGGACTAGCTCTTCTCACCTCCTCTGCTGCTTTAGCACCTAGTGATCTATGGCAGGAAAACAAATTCGGGAAACTAGACTCAGAGCCATCTGCAGGCCTGTCTGTCACCCTGCACTTTCTCCTTGCCCCTCCACCATCCCAACGCAAACAGACCATTTCAGTCACCCACCCGCATTACTACCCTCAACCTAAATACTATTTGAGGATGCTTGAGTCCTCTTTCAGAAAGCAAGGCCTCACGGGGTGCTTGTTTCTTTGACAACCTTAATGAAAACTACTCTTCTCCAGAGACGGTTCTTCTGAGATGTTGTTCCTTCCTCTGTTTGCTCTACCCTAGTAGCTGTGTCTACCTCTAAGATCAAATACAGGAAAGGACAGTATCAGTGTCTGTGACCGTGACACAGAGCACGGCCTTCAGCAGCATCCTCTGTGAGGTCTGGGACCACTTTGTCAGAATCACCAGGGCTGAGGCCCTGCATCCCAGCCCGGGAGCATGGGTGCCTTCCACACTCCCATCTCAGAACCACTGCTGGGAAAGTTTTAGCATCAACAAATACGGACTAACTGAAATAGAGAAAAGGAGGCTTCCTCACTGAAAATTCAGAGAAAGTTTTAAGTCTATCTATCTCTTCACAAAAGTTGGGAAAGATAAAGTTTTCATGTTGCTTGAGTTTACCTAATTTTAAAACTAAAATGTTTTTCAGAAAAGAGTCATATTAGGTCTCATTTATACAGGTTAAACTGGTTGTGAAATGCTTTGATCACTGAATACTTTTCTAAGTCGGTGTTTTTCAGAATAGCCTTTAGAACAAAAATGAATTCAGATGAACCGGCAATAAATCCTGGTCTGTTACAATAGTTCAGAATGTGACATCACAGTTAAGAAGTGAACAGACCAAGGTCCTGACTCTCATTTCTACATCTGTTTGCCAGGTGACTCTTGGCCAAGTCAATCTTTCTATGCAACTTCCCATCACCTCTCTGGGGTGACTCGGGTGCTAAAGGAAATAGACTGCAAATGCCTAGCACATAGTAGGATGCTGTAAATGCTACGTGTTGCTATATCTTACTTTTGTTTCCTAAATGATCCTAGCCAAAGGATACCGTAATTACTTTTCAAAATACATGACGTCTTATATTCACAACTACGAAGAACTGGTATTGCAGAAACCTTACAAAGCAAAAGAAATCTGAAATGTTAGAGGATTCGACGGTGAGACTCATCTTGATCGTGATGTGCCACTTTATAACTTCACCCCGTATTTAGTTTGGCTTTGAGTTCTGCGAAGTGTTCACCACACATTGGTCACATCCCTAAAGCACTAACACTATATAAGCGAGGTCCCATCTCTTCCCCAGACTCCAAAATGGTAACTTTCAAGACATGACACACGTACATAAATGAAACTGCATCACAAGTTATTTAAAGTCCTAGAAGCGTGTATATGTTAACCCCAATCTCCTAGCACTTTGCCCCGTGTTTCCTCTTTGGTAACCATAAATTTGATTTCGAGATCTGTGCGTCTGCTTCTGTTTTGTAAATAAGTTCATGTGTATCGTTTATTAGATTCCACATATGAGTGGCAGATGATATGTCTTTCTTTGTCTGACTTACTTCACTTAGTATGACAATCTCTACACACTACTATATATAAAAAAGATAACTAACAAGGACCTACTGTATAGCACAGGGAACTCATTACTCTGTAATAACCTACATGGGAAAAGAATCTGAAAAAGAGTGGGTCTACGTATATGTGTAACTGATACACTTTGCTGTACATCTGAAACTAACATATTGTAAATCCAGTATTCTCCAATAAACATATAAAAATAAAATAGAGTTCTAGAAGCAAACGGCAGCCTTACATGATGATCCTCAATGTTCTTCAGGAGTCTGGGGTCATCAAAGTCACATGAGTCACTAGGCGGAGGAGGTATCCGGCTGAAGAGAGAACAGAAGATACTTACTCAGCTCAAAAGTTCCTTCAAGATAACTCACACCTAGTAAGAGTCCGTCTTCAGGAAGAACCACACCTAAAAAGCGTCTAACTTTGTATTAAACTTTTCAAGATTTGAAATACTCGCTATGATTTCAAACCTCAAGGCAGTAAATCTTTAACCCGACTATAAACAAAATGCAGATGGTCCCTGACTTACGATGTTTCGACTTAACAATTCTTCAACTTTATGATGGTGCAAAACTGATATGCATTCAGTAGAAACCGTACTTCGAACTTTGAATTCTCATCTTTCTCCAGGCTGGCGACACGTGGGACAACGCTCTCTCGTGATGCCGGGCGACACGCGCAGCCCCAGTCAGCCCCACCATCACGAGGGAGAACGACCCATACACGTACAACCACGCTGGACCCAGACAGCCACTCTGCTTTTCATTTGCAGTACAGTATTCCATAAATTACATAAGCTATTCAATGCCTTACTATGAAATGGGCTGATACTGCCCACCGGTGGGCTAACGTTAAGTGTTCTGAGCACGCTGTACGTAGGCTGTCCTAAGCTGTGATGTTTGGTAGCTTTGGGGTATTAAATGCACTTTTGAATTCTGATCTTTTCAACTTACGATGGGCTCGTCAGGACATAACTCCATTGTAAATGGAGGAGGATCTGTAGTTACAAGGAGAAGAGATGCAAGGATGAACGCCATGGCTTTACCATTTCTGTTGGCCCCTGCATCTACCAGGGAGAATTCCCCAGCGTGCTGGCTCCAAGCATGTAAAACAGGAGGAATTGTGGCAAATGTATCTATGCAGCCATTCGTGGCCAGAGCTTGTATGTGAAAGAGAAAAAGGGGGCAAATAATTACAAAAAAGGAAACGTGACGCGATGGCTCCGCGCCGTCACACTGACGAGACGCGAAGGGCTGAGTACGCTCCCTTCTTCCTGAAACCCTGTCTTCAGGACAAAGACAAGGGAAGACAAGATGACAGCAGAGCTGATGTCAAGCGGAATGCTGAATAGATATCAGAGTTTAGTGCAGCAGAGAAAACAGAAACCAACAGCTTGCAAGGGGAAGCACCTAAAATGCAAGCTGCTGACCCCAGCAGGACCCAGGTGGAAGCTGAGGACGTGGCAGCACGAGGTACCTCTGAGACAAAGGGAAGGTGGAAAACAGGACAGGCTCCAAGTCCACCTGACCAAGACTGAGTCTGTGAGAAACCTCCCTCATCCCAGGCAGCCAGGCACCTGAACCCTCTGCCCCCAGAACGAAATGAAGGTCTATCCTCCAGAGAGCCTAAACCAGAGGAGCCCTGGACCCAGAAACACTGAGCGCACAGGTGGACAGGATACAGCTTCCTCCCTAAACCGGAGTTTTAAGTGAAAGGTATGATCAACAGCCCTCTGCCTCCACGCAGTTCCCATAACACCTTCAGCCAGATTTACAGCGCTTGGCAGGAAACTGGAGCGGTCCTCTTGCAAGAAGATGACTGATCGGCTCAAAAGAAAGACACACAGATGCTAACATCAGAGATCCTCTAATAAAACAGTCCTGGCTGTCCCCCCTACATACATGGCCCCAGCAATCAGCTTTCTTGGTGTAAAAATCTTAAAACGTTAGCAGAGAACACCACTAGTCTTAAAGGAAATGCAAATCAAAACCACAATTCACAGCCATTGGGATGGCTATTATATATCTAAAAAAGGCAAATGCGATACCGCTTCACAGCCATGGGGATGGCTACTATATATATGAAAGACAAACAGAAATTAACAAGTGTTATGCGGACGTGGGAAAACTGTGCATTACCAGCAGGAATGTAAAATGGTAGAACTGCTATGAAAAATAGTTTGGTGGTTCCTCAAACAGTTAAACATGGAATTACCACATGAGCCAGCAATTCCACTTTCAGGCATAATCCCAAAATATGTAAGAGCAGAAACTCAGATACCTGTACATCAATGTTCATAGAAGCATTATTCACAATAGCCAAAAGACAGAAATAACCCAAGTGCCCATCAACAGATGAATAAACAAAATGTGGTATATACATATATGGGATATTACTCAGCCTTTAAAATAAATGAAATTCTGATACATGCTACAACATGTATGGTACGACCTTGAAGACATTATGCTAAGAAGTGGAAAGTGAGTGGATATATCAGACCGATAGCTGGATATTTTCGTTAAAGCCTTGTAGTACCACAGGGCTTTTAAAACCACATTCATGTTTCAATTTTATTCTGGTTCTCTCTTGAAATAACACATGCAACTTTTATTTTCAAAATATTCAAGTCAGAAGCGCCAATATAAAATTGTTCCCAAGTCTTTCCCACTAAAGTGTCAAGAACTGCTAAAGTCTACTTACCAGAAATCATCTGATGATGGTTCCCTTGCCAATTCTGGAAAATGACTGACAGAGAGAGAGAAACAGAATGGTTACAAAACTGTGATCAAAAATACAGATATTCCCACAAAGAACAAGCTCCAGCATAGATCATACGTTAGGCCCCGAACAAGTCTTAGTAAATTCAAGAAGACTGAAATACCAAGCATCTTTCCTACCACAAGGGTATGAAACTGGAACTCAATCACCAAAAAATGGAAGACTCACAAATATGTGTAGACTGGACAACATGTGACTGAGCAACCAATGGATCCATGAAGAAATCAAACATGTAATCAAAAACTACCTAGAGACACATGAAAATGGAAATACAACATACCAAAACTTACAGGATGCAGCAAAAGCAGTTCTGAGAAGTCCATAGCAATAAATGCCTACCTCAAGAAACAAAAAAAAATCTCAAATAAACAACGTAACATTATACCTAAAAGAACTAGAAAAGAACAAATGAAACTCAAAGTTAGAAGGAAGGAAATAAAGATTAAAGCAGAAATAAATGAAATAGAGACTCAAAAGTCAATAGAGAAAAAAAAAAAAACTATGAAACTAAAAGCTGGTTCTTCAAAAGATAAAGTTAAGAACACTTGGGACTTCCCTAGTGGCTCAGTGGATAAGAATCCGCCTGCCAATGCAGGGGACACAGGTTCGAGCCCTGGTCCAGGAAGATCCCACATGCCGCGGAGCAACTAAGCCCATGTGCCACAACTGCTGAGCCTGCACTCTAGAGCCCACAAGGCCTAGAGTCCGAGCTCCACAACGGGAGAAGCCACAGCAATGAGAAGCCTGCGCACTGCAACGAAGAGTAGCCCCCGCTCACCACAACTAGAGAAAGCCCACGTGCAGCAACGAAGACCCAATGCAGCCAAAAATAAATAAATAAATTGATAGATAAAAAAGAAAAGTTAAGAAACCTTTAGCTAGACTCACCAAGAACAAAAGAGGACTCAATCAGAAATGAAAGAGAAGACATTACAACTGACATCACAGAAATAATAGGATCATAAGAGACTACTATGAACAATTATACGCCAACAAGTTTGACAGCCTAGAAGAAACAAATTCCTAGCAATATACAACCTACCAAGACTGAATCATGAAGAAACAGAAAACCTGAACATACTGATTACTAGTAAAGGATTGAATCAGTAATCAAAAACCTCCCAACAAAAGTCTGGGACCAGAAGCCTTCACTAGCAAATTCTACCAAACATTCAAAGAAGAATTAATACCATTTTCAACCTCTTCCAAAAAATAGAAGAGTGGGGAACACTTCCAATTCATTTTACAAGGCCAGCACTGCCCCGATACCAGAAAGACCACCACAAGAAAAGAAAACTACAGGTCAATATCCCTGAAGAACATAGACACAAAAATCCTCAGCAAGATATGAGCAAACCAAATTCAACAATACACTGAAAGGATCATCACACACAATGATCAAGTGGGATTTATTCCAGGGATGCAAGATTGATTTCATATCTGCAAATCAGTATGACAACACCACATTAACTAAATGAAGGATAAAATCATATAATCACCTCAACAGATGCAGAAAAATCATCTGATAAAATTCAACATTCATATATGATAAAAAAAACACTCAACAAAATAGGTACAGAGGGAATGTACCCCAATATAATAAAGACCATATATGACAAGACCACAGTTAACATCATACTCAACAGTGAAAAACTGAAAGATTTTCCTCTAAGATCAGGAACAAGACAAAGATGCCCACTCTCATATTCTTTCTTCAACACAGTATTAGAAGTCCTAGCCAGAGCAATTAGGCAAGAAAAAGAAGTAAAAGGCATCTAAATAGGAAAGAAGAAGTAAAACTGTCACTATTTGCAGATGACATGATATTATATATAGAAAATCCTAAAAGATTCCACCAACAATCTGTTAGAACTAACCAAATTCAGTAAAGTTGCAGGATACAAAATCAATACACAAAAATCTGTTGCATTTCTATATATTAATAAAGAATTAACAGAGAGAATTTTTTTTAAAAAATCCCATTTATGGGGCTTCCCTGGTGGAGCAGTGGTTAAGGATCTGCTTGCCAATGCAAGGGACACGGGTTCGAACCCTGGTCCGGGAAGATCCCACATGCCGCGGAGCAATTAAGCCCGTGTGCCACAACTACTGAGCCTGCGCTCTAGAGCCTGCGAGCCACAACTACTGAAGCCTGTGCGCCTAGAGCCTGTGCTCCTCAACAAGAGAAGCCACTGCAATGAGAAGCCCACGCACTGCAACTAAGAGTAGCCACCTCTCTCTGCAAGTAGAGAAAGCCAGCATGTAGCAACGAAGACCCAATGCAGCCAAAAATAAAAATAATTTTTTTAAAAAAATCCCATTTACAACTGCATCAAAAAAAATAAAATACCTAGGAATAAATTCAACCAAGGAGATTAAAGATCTATACACTGAAAACTGTAATACGTTAAGAAGTTTTAAAAGACACAAGTAAATGGAAAGATATTCCATGCTCATGGATTGTAAGAATTAATAATGCTAAAACGTCCATACTACCCAAAGCAATCTACAGACTCAATGCAATCCCTATCAAAATTCCAGTGGCACTTTTCACAGAAACAGAATAAACAATCCTAAAATTTATCCAGACCCACAAAAGAGGCCGATTTGCCAAAACAATCTTGAGAAATAAGAACATAGCTGGATGCATTACGTGCCCTAATTTAAAACTATATTACAGAGCTATAGTAGTCCAAACAGTATGGTACTGGAATAACAACAGATACATAGATCTATGGAATAGAACAGCGAGCCCAGAAACAAACCCATGCATATATGATCAATTAATTTATGACAAAGGAGCCAAGAATATACAATGGGAAAGGACAGTCTCTTCAATAAATGCTGTTGGGAAAACTGGACAACCACATGCAAAAGAATGAAACTGTACTATTATCTTACAACATACACAAAAACTAACTCAAAATGGATTAAAGACTTGAATGTAAGAGCTGAAACCGTCAAACTCCTAGAAGAATACATAGGTGATGAGCTCCTTGATATTGGTCTTGGCGATGAGTTTTTGGATCTGACACCAAAAGCGAAGTAAAAATAAAGAAGTGGGACCACATCAAACTAAAAAGCTTCTGCACAGCACAGGAAACCATCAACAAAATGAAAAGGCAACCCACCAAACAGGAGAAAATATTTGCTCCCATCCTAAATTAGAAATTATAAAGCTGATAAGGGGTTAATATCTAAAATACATAAAGAACTCATACAACTCAATAGCAAAAAAAAAATCCAATTTAAAAATGGGCAGAAGTTCTGAATAGACATTTTTCCAAAGAACATATACAGCAGGCCAACAGGTATGCAAAAAGATGCTCAACATCACTGATCATCAGGGAAATTCAAATCAAAACCTCACATCTGTTAGAATGGCTATTACCAAAAAAAAAACAAGAAATAAATGTTGACAAGGATGTGGAGAAAAGAGAACCCTTGTTCACTGTTGGTGGGAATGTAAATTGGTACAACCACTATGGAAAACAGTATGGCGGTTCCTCAAAAATTAAAAATAGAACTTTCATATGACCCACCAATTCTACTTCTGGGTATATATCTGAAAAAAACAAAAACAGTATCTCTAAAAGATATCTATGCACCCCCATGTCCATTGCAGCATTATTTACAATAGCCAAGACATGGGAACAACCTGAGTGTCCATCGATGAGTGAATGAATAAAGAAAGTGGTATATATGCAATGGAATACTATTCAGCCATAAAAAAGAATGAAACCTTGCCATTTTCAACAACATGGATGGACCCTGAGGGCATTATGCTAAGGAAATAAGTCAGACAGAGAAAGACAAATACTGTATGATTTCACTTACACGTAGAATCTAAAAACAACAACAACCAAGCTCAAAGATAAAGAAAACAGGTTGGTAATTGCCAGATGCAGGGATGGGGGTGGGTGAAATGGGTGAAGGGGGTCAAAAGGTACAAACTTCCAGATATAAAATAAATAAGGCATGAGGATGTAACATACAGCATGGTGACTATAGTTAATAATGTTCTATTACAGGGACTTCCCTGGTGGCACAGTGGTTAAGAATCCACCTGCCAACACAGGGGTCATGGGTTCGAGCCCTGGTCCGAGAAGATCCCACATGCTGTGGAGCAACTAAGCCCATGTGCCACAACTACTGAGCCTGCACTCTAGAGCCCACGAGCCACAACTACTGAGCCCGTGAGCCACCACTACTGAAGCCCTTTGCCGAGAGCCCGTGCTCTGCAACAAGAGAAGCCACCGCAACGAGAAGCCCGTGCACTGCCACGAAGAGTCGCCCCCGCTCGCCGCAACTAGAGAAAGCCTGCGCACAGCAGCGAAGACCCAACGCAGCCAAAAATAAATAATTACATACATTTATAATTTTTTTAAGAAAACTGTTAAAAAAATTTTTTTAAATGCTCTATTGCAAACTTGAAAATTGCCAGGAGGGTAAATCTTACAAATTCCATTACAAGAAAAAAAGAATTTCTAATTATGTATGCTGACAAGTTAACTAGATTTACTGTGGTGATTGTTTTGCAATATACCCAAATATCAAATCATTATGTTGTACACCTAAAACTAATATAACTTTACATGTCCATTATACCTCAATTTAAAAAAAATGGCGTTCAGATCGAAACATGAGTAAGAAATGTATAATTAGATTAGAAATATAAATTTATAGATTCCTTGAGATTTCTCACTAGGTTAGTATTTGCAGGAATAAACCATGCTTTAACTGGTCTAAATTGGGACCCATTCAGTTTTAAACACCGTCAGCAGTAATTACACATCTACATCCCTTATAAATGTCCTTTCAAAGTATCAGAAAGTCAAGGTATTTGACTAAGCAGCTAAAAATAAACTTATTTTGTTGGAAGAATACAAATAAAATTTTCAGAAAGTGATCAAGACACTCACCCATAGGTTACCCCAGCAATGCTACACTTCTTGAAGTTCATGATATTGCATGTAAGAGTTCCAGTTTTGTCAGAAAACAGGTATTTTACCTAAATCAGAGAAAAGGAAAAAACATACACCAAGAATGTAAGAGACCAACAAATGAAGTCTTTTCTTCTGTGTTTTTCAAAATCTGTATTAGTTTTCAAAGGTAAGTTCCCTTAAGCGAGCAAAATATATTTTATAATTATATATGTTATACGTAATAATTATATATTAAAAAAATTAATATACTTTAATGCTTAGGCCACTTAAAAACCATTTCAATAACCAATTCTAGAGTCCAATTGTGTGGAAATGTACAAAGGAGGCTTCAGTAACAGCTCTGGATCCATTTCAGATCTGTAAGAACCAAGTCCTGCCACTAGGCATCTCAATGACACTTATACAGAATTCGTTCTTGTGTCCAATATGTCAAGACAACAAGCTCAGACTTTAGCAACCACAATATATTTCTTTCTCAGAATCCATCCCCTAGTTGGGCTAAGAAGACCTATCCTGAAACAGCACGGAACAAACACGAAGCCTCTCGATCACGATCACAGTGAGGTTACGTGAAGGCAGCTTGGAACTGCTACAGATTATATAACTTTCCAAGGCACGAAGTTTTACACATATAACACACTAAGCTCTCAATACACAAAGGTGAAAAGAGAAATTCCTGTGGAGGTTAATAAGCAAACCATTTTGACATGATTAACTGCAAAAGAGATGAACCCAAATGTCCGTGTGCTGTGTGAGTTTCGTCCCCCTGGGGGGATGCTGTGAGAGGGAGGGGGAGAAAGGACTCAGGACCACAAAGGAAGAGAGCCCAGGTCAGGCTCTGGATACTAACCAGCCCTGTGGGCTCAGGAAAAGCCACCTCACCCTACTTGGACTCCATTTCCATGTCTATGAAATAAAAGTTTTGGCCAGAAGATAAGTAACATCATTCTACGTGTAACTTTCTGGGAAGTTACATCATGGATGGGTGAGAGGGAGGAATCAACAGAATTGTCTCCAGGAAAGATTCCAGTTTCTCAGGGATTTTCTAAAGAGGGGTCATGATCGCGGCAGGATGTGAGGGAGACTCCAGTGATCCCCAAGAACTGTTCTGGGGAAGCCACATTGCCCCGCTTTGTAGAAGAGGGATTAATACCATGAAGTGTGTACTGTACTTTTTCTTACTGATACACTATAAGCAAATACACTGAGAATTATTTTTAAAGCAATTCAAGGCCCTTTAAGAAAGATTATTAATGATCCTAAAGAAGTCAAATAGTACCTAGAAATATGAAATCAGTACACTGTGGATAGTGAATGCTTTAACTATAAATAGTAAGTTTTTATATAAGTTTTATATGCAGCAAGTCTAGGGGTACAAAAAGCTCAGTGGGATCAGCCTTCCAATAAGCAGTATTTCTTTCTGCCTCTTTCTTAAAAAATTAAAGATGATATGAAAATATTTAAAAATGACATTTTATAATAAGGAATTATTAGCATTTTCTATCCTTGTGTCTACTGAACACTAAGTTATCCTTTAAGTCCCAACTCAAAACTAACTCCCCCATGAAAACTTGCCCTATTCCCAATGAGGATGAACTATTTCATCCTGGGTGCTTGAGTATGTTGAATCGTTCAATCTTCCAGGTCCAGTTCAACGGCAACTGAGAACACAGTTATACTAAGCGTTGTGCTAAAATGACAGAGGCGACCAAAGACCGTGTCTCAGGCACGTCCACACCTTCGAATGGGCTCTAAAGCCCCAGGATGGAAATGGACATATATTACTACCACACCTCTTACTTTACTGCATTTATGTTTGGAAAAATTGTTATGGAAACACTGAAGAGAGATAAATTAACTTTCCTGGAAGTCTGGAGAAGGCTTCAAACAGGAGGTAAATTTCATCTGATACATATATATACCGCACTCACCTCCCGGGGTTGTTGGGAGGTTCACATAAGATTTATAAAATGAAATTATGATCTGTAATTGCAATGCATTCAAAAGAGGTATTCCTTGCAGTGATTTCAACAGAAGATGAAGACATAATGCATCAGTAAAGGCAGCAGGGGGTTAAGGGTGATGGTGGGAAAGAAACCGGTTCCCTGAAATGTTCCAGAGATAAAACCTGGAACACGTGAGAGACTGTATGGATTTATGTCCTTCAAATCAGCCCCCACATATTCTGTACGATTACCCAATATCTGAGGATCTTAACCATTATTTTCCCTTTACTTGCCCCTGATTAACAATTTTAAGAGTCCAAAGTAATGTTGCACTGTATTTTTTTGCACTAAATTTGTCGCAGGAATCTTCCAGCTGATAAGATATACCCATGCCTCAAAAAGTAAGTCAAAATCAATTAACATTTGTATTTAATAGTACCTCCAAGTACTACAGAGCTCTTATAGACATCAAAACCACCTTTATGGAGAACTATTTTTGCAAAATCTCTCCGTGGTTCTTCCAACACTTGTCTGCCACCGTGTTCATACACCGTTCCCAAAGTCCCCAAAGAGGCTCTCACCTGCCCAAGCTCTTCATTAAGGTTTGATGTCCTGGCCATGGCAGGAGTGTCATTTCCTAGATAATACATATCTGTGTCCTGAAAGAGAGAAGCGGGGCACTTCAGAAATTATCTACCACCGATTCCTCATTTCCATTAAGAAGAAACTAAAAACATACAACTCAATATAAATGTTAGTTTTTCATCTGGGGGTGAACATACAGTGTCTATTAGTGTAGAGAAACACTGAGATACAGAGGAAAGCATGGTATTTATTTATATCTAGATGATTGGGCTTCAAGGTGATCATCTCCTGACCTAGACTAACTCACACTTCCGAGTTTAGCGAACGCCTCATTCACAGGATTGTTGTGAAGCTCAAATAAAAAACGCACATCAAAGCGTCTGGCCTCCAAATACTGGCTGCTGAGGTCGGGTGCTTAACGGCCATGGCAGTTCCTTGAAAATTCCACCTCGACTCTTGCAACAGAATCCAAATTTACTGTCACCATGAATTTTGACAGATAGGGGACACGTAAGTAGACACACTTAAGAGAACGTGACTTCAGCACTAAGGAGAATTTAAAGCATGAACAGCTGCAGCGACTTCATCCCCCCTCCCCAGAAGACAGGCACCTGCTACACATTCTGCTCCATTTCTCCACTGATTCTCCTCAGAGCCCCTGCCCTGCCCATTTCACAGCCCAAGAAGACATTAGGTGACTAGTCACAGATACCACTGGCTCAGGGACACCCTTGCCCATTCTCCAGGCAGTTCAACTCCCAGACTGAATCGTAATTAACGACGTTCTTCCTTTTCTGGGAGCTGAATTCCATCACTGAGGCTCCAGGAGGGTATTAGGAAATAGCAGCTGACACGTGCCCAGCACCTCAGCTTCCAGCCAGGTGTGACACTCACCCAGTTTATGAAGAGGGCTTGTGTGTACTTCACAACCTCGAGGGTCACCAGTAGACTGATGGGAATCAGATTGTTGTACAAGATGATGAAGGTCAACAGGTTATATCCAAAATTGTCTGAGCTCGTGTCTGTGGAAGAAAACCAGAATATCTGCAGAGCTTAGTCTCTGCTCAGTTTCCTTGTACTTTACGATGCTGGAATTTTTCTGAAAGATGTTCACAAAAAAGTTTATTGGCTTAAGTATACATTTAGAGATTCAAGTTAAAATAGTTACTGAGCACCTACTCTGTGGCATGAACTGTGGATACAAAGACCGTGATGCCACAATTCCTTCCAACACAGAGCTGGCTTCCCAGAGGAGGCTGCGGGGTAGGGGGGTGACCGTGCCGCAGGGCACACAGGCTAACAAGGCCTTCACAGGGCACTGAGGAAACCGAGGCACAAGGGTTTTGATGCGGAGGCCCAGTCACTAAAGGCCGCCCAGAAGAGGCTACAGACGAGTCCTGGAGGATAGAGAGAGGGCAGCTAACTAAAACGGATGCAGAAAAAAGGACAGGGGACTTCCCTGGTGGCACAGTGGTTGAGAGTCCGCCTGACGATGAAGGGGACATGGGTTCGTGCCCTGGTCCGGGAAGATCCCACATGCCGCGGTGCGGCTGGGCCCGTGAGCCATGGGCACTGAGCCTGCGCGTCCAGAGCCTGTGCTCCGCAACGGGAGAGGCCACGACAGTGAGAGGCCCGCGTACCGCAAAAAAAAAAAAAAAAAAGAATCCGCCTGCCAATGCAGCGGACATGGGTTCGAGCCCTGGTCTGGGAAGATCCCACATCCCATGGAGCAACTAAGCCCGTGCGCTACAACTACTGAGCCTGCGCTCTAGAGCCCACGAGCCACAACTACTGAGCCCTCGTATCACAACCATTGAAGCCTGCGCGCCTAGAGCCCAGGCTCTGCAACAAGAGAAGCCACCGCAATGAGAAGCCCGCGCACGGCAACGAAGACCCAACACAGCCAAAAATAAATAAAATAAAATAAAATATTTTAAATAAGGTAACAAGGCACAAAGCATTATGAATGGGGCCAAAAATAAATAAATTAATTAATCAATTAATTAATTCTTCCACTGTAAATCACACACCCTGTACTGGAGTTTGACATTATCTGAGCAATTTAAATGACAGTTTCCACAAAACTTGTATACCAGTATAGTGTCAATGCTGTTTATTTACCCAGACCATGATATTTTGGAACTAACGTGTAAACAAATGTATCTGTCTTCACATTTGACGCTAAACATACAACACGGTTGAAATCCAGATTTTAAGAACCAAAATCAAGGATTTTGACCCAAGCTACAACTGAGGTCCCAGTCACATTTCCCACATCTGTAAAGCAGCAACAAGGACACTCCTGGGCAGTTCAAAATGTGTGAGTTTTCTACATGACGTAACTAGAAAAGGGGAAAAAGATGTTTCCATCAGTTTAATTAAAATATATACAAAGATGGAAACAATAATCATCCCGAGAAAATATCCCAAAGTTTTAAAATTCAAATTTATTATTCAAAAAACTTTTGTCATTAAATTTTATTCTTCTGGAATTGCTGTGTAAGGAGATTGGCAAATCTTCTCTCAAAACAAAAAGCAATAAAACTGGACAAAATTGTCAAAAACAAGCTTGATGAAAACTATTAATGTGCATATCCAAAAACCTCAACAAACTTCAAACAGGATAAACTCAAAACTACTGAAAACCAACGAAGACGTTGAAAGCAGCAATAAAAAAATGACTCACGTACAAGGGAAAACTCAGTAAGAGTAACAGCTGACCTCATCGGTACAGTGGAGGTCAGAAGGAAAGAGGACGGTATATTCAAAGTACTGAAAAGAAAAGAATGTCAACCAAGAATTCCTACAAGAATTCTGTATCAGCAAAACTATCCTTCAAAAACAAAGGAGGGCTTCCTTGGTGGCGCGGTGTTTGGGAGTCCACCTGCCGGTGCGGGGGACGCAGGTTCGTGCCCCGGTCCGGGAGGATCCCGCGTGCCGCGGAGCGGCTGGGCCCGTGAGCCATGGCCGCTGAGGCTGCGCGTCCGGAGCCTGTGCTCCGCGACGGGAGAGGCCACAACGGTGAGAGGCCCGCGTATCGCAAAAAAAAAAAAAAAACAACAAAGGAGGGCTTCCTTGGTGGCGCGGTGGTTGGGAGTCCACCTGCCGGTGCGGGGGACGCAAGTTCGTGCCCCGGTCCGGGAGGATCCCGCGTGCCGCAGAGCGGCTGGGCCCATGGGCCGTGGCCACTGAGCCTGCGCGTCCGGAGCCTGTGCTCCGCAGCGGGGGAGGCCACGGCAGTGAGAGGCCCGCGTACTGCGGCGAAAAAGAAAAAAAGAAAAACAAGACAAAAGGAGAAATTAAGACACTCTAAGATAAAAATTGGGATAATTTGTTGCTATCCAGTCTGCCTTACAAGAAATAATAAAGGAAATCCTCCAGGATGACAGGAAGTGACACCAGACAGTAATTAAATCCACGTAAAGAAGCAGAGGGCAATAAAGGTAATTATATAGGAACTTATAAAAGACCATATAATTACATATTTTCTATGCTTTCTCTTAGATTTAAAAAAGTAGGGCTTCCCTGGTGGCACAGTGGTTAAGAATCCGCCTGCCAATGCAGGGGACATGGGTTCGAGTCCTGGTCCAGGAAGATCCCACATGCCGCGAAGCAACTAAGCCCATGCGCCACAACTACTGAGCCTGCGCTCTAGAGCCCGCGAGCCACTACTAAGCCTGCGCTCTAGAGCCCGTGAGCCACTACTGAGCCTGCGCTCTAGAGCCCGTGCTCCACAACAAGAGAAGCCACCGCAATGAGAAGCCCGCACACCGCAACGAAGAGGAGCCCCCGCTCGCCGTAACTAGAGAAAACCCACACGCAGCAACGAAGACCGAATGCAGCCAAAAATAATAAATAAAATCTTTAAAAAATCATCTGAATATAAAATGATCCCCAAATGTGTCCACCTTCACTGCGCCATGTGACTCATCTTTCGGTTCTTGAAGGGTGGGCATTGTCTACAACAGCCAACGGGCGGAGAAGGAGGGCACGGCCCGCACACGTGCGTCACACTTGGAAGGATGGTCAGCTTCAACAAGGGGTCCGTTCGCCACTTACCCATCTTCTTGATGTACCAGTTCTTTCCTCCTTGAGACCCATTCCAGTACAGGGCTCCCGCCGAGCTCACCAAGGCCATGACCAGGAGGAGGCCAAAGAGTACCAGGATCTGCACATTAGTTACCTTCTCCACATTCGATCTCTTGAGAGGCGCTTTGGTGGAATTCTGTACGAGAGCATGTAAAGCCAGTAAGGGTCGCAGAACACACTTGGGGGCAAAGAGCAGGGAGCGAAGGAGGTAAGTTAACCACATTCAACACAGAAAAAGTAAAAGACTATCTTTTTGTCAAATAACCAATGAGACTGAGAAGTGTACTATGCGCCTGAATCAACAGCTAGTTTTAAATAAAGAACACAGAAGACACACTGTCATTTTCAAAGGGCACATTTCAACTCTGCATGACTCAGTCTGTACTTCTTACAATTACAGTCTGTACTTCTTAATTTTAGCATAAGATTAGCTACTTTCACGATCTTAGAATACAGGTTCCAAATCATTTAAGCCCAGTTTAAAAGAAATCAGGCGGCTGCTAATTCAAGGGAGACCAAGATTCTACACCACAAAAATCTAGAATCTTCAAGGCAATGACGTAGCTCTGTAATTAACACACAGAGAGCTATTTGAAGCCCAGTAGCTCAGGATCTGAGAAAAGACATACACAAACACACACACATCAATAATGCAAAATAGAACAACAGGTGTCAAAATAAATGGATGGATAAAGAGTCCATTTGGAAAACTATGAACAAGAAACGAGCAAGAAGAGCCGGGGAAGCTCTGGTGGCCAGTGGAAATCTGAACGGGGTCCTAAAGCACAAACAGAAGGTGGGCAGGAAGTTACGACGAAAGTGGAAACACAGCCCAGCCATCTGTAAATGCTCAAGGCCTGCCTTCTCACTGCCGGTGGGGAGACCAGCCCAGCTAGACAACAAGCCAGTGTCGGGAGTGAGTCCAGAAAGATCCATTAAAACCAGATTCAAGGACCACTGCACAGCGGGTTTGCAACTATATCCCCTCAGCAGTGGAAAAGTCAATAGAACTGTTTGCCCTGGACAGTTATTCACTTAAAGTCATTTTATTAAAAAAATTCCTGAAGGCAGTTGTGGTGGGCAGAGTAACCGCCCTCCTCAGTGACATCCAGGTCCTAATACCTGGACCAGTGAATACGTTACTTTATATGGCAAAGGGGCTTTTCTGGTGTGATTAAATCAATGCCCTTGACTTGGGGAGATTAACCTGAATTATGCAAATGGGCCCGATTTAATCACACAGGTCTTTAAAAGCACAAAAGGAAGAGATCCTTCCTCAGTTATGGTCAGAGGGAGATATGAGTACAGACAAATGGCCAAAGAGGCTCTGAAGATAGAGGAGAGGTGGTCATAAACCAAGGGACTCCGGGAGCCTCTAGAAGGCAAGGAATGGAGTCTCCTCTAGAACCTCCTAGAATGTTCTAAAAAGGAAGGCTGTCTGGCTGACATCATGATGTGGGTGAGACCCAGAGCAGACTTCCGACCTACAGAACTGGAACCTAAGAGCTTCGTGTTGCTTTAACCCGCTACGTTTGTGTCATTTGTTGTGGCAGCGACAGGAAACTAACGTGTAACACAGCAGACGGTAACAACCCCTTCCTGGAGGAGGACAGACCCTGGACTAGATCAGAAGCCAGGAGTGGATGGGGGAGATGGCGGGAGCTTCAGTCCACTGTCTCCGTCCACAAGTCATGAGCCTTGTCCCTTTAAGGCAATACTGATACGCAAGATCAGGTGATCTGAATACTTGCAAGGCACTGACTGGCCATGAAAAATGGTGCCTTGGGCCAGACTTGAGTTAGCACTCTGTCTTCATCTTCCCAACCCACCTGATCCCTAACAGAGCTAGGATGAAAATGTCTCCGAATATAAGGATACAAATAAAGTCACAACATGAAAACAAAACCGAGATGAAAACGAGCGGCCATTCATTCCTACATTCCATCGAGTAGCTCATACCACAAGGCGGCTGAAACTCATCTGAATTCTATCCCCGAACCCAGGACTGCTGCGACCATGACCGTGGCTTTCCGCGGGGGTGGGGAGTCGGGGACTTGCAACGCTGGTGATTTTGCAGCCCTGTAAGCATCTAAACAGCACGGCTGCAGTTCCTCTGCGTATACTCTTTTTCCCACTTCCCTTTAAGTCGCTGAATTATCTGTCCTTTAAAGACTTTAAAAAATATTCCTCTAGAATCTAAATGGAAATCCATCAGTAAAGGACAACTTACCAATCAAATATCATCTCAAGGTCGATGGGGTCGACACATCACCTTTGGCCTCATGGCAAGAGCCAGAAGACCAGTTTCAAGACCGCCTACCCCAATCTTTTAAAAGCTAATCTTACTTTTAATAAACATTCGTTGGAGGCACAAGCAGAAAAAAATTTACAATAAACATTACTTCTATGACTCCATGAGTTTATTGACTTTTGACCTTTCCCAGTGGTTGAATCCTGGCCAGTGAATAGGATTAAGAAAAGTTATGTTTCATCCAATACAAGAGCAATGACCCAACACTTCAGGCTTCAGCCCATGCACTTAGGAAAGCCAGGCTCTAGCTACTCACCCGCATCCCCTGAGCATTCCACCTTGCAGTGATGAGCTTGTAATGTCAAATTCCTACTAGATTAAAAGTTCTTCTCCAAAATCCTTAGAAAATACTACTTTTGAGTATTGGAGTTCGAAATAGAAATAGACCAAAATGTCACATTTTGAAAAAGCTTAAATCTGGCCTGAATTTTACACATTTGATTCCCTTCTAAGACAGCAGTCAGCAGAGTACTAGTTAAGACAAGGACTTGGGAGCCAGACTGCCTGGGCTGGAATCTCAGCTCTCTCTCTTACTGGGTATGTAACTTTGCTAACCTACTGAGAGATGCCTCAGTGTACTCATCTAGAAAACAAAAACAAAAATAGTATCTTCCTCATAGGGCCACTGTGAGGAATCAGTGAGTTAATACATGAGAATTTCTTGGAGCAATGCACGGGGCACTGTTTGCTGGAATTACTGTGACAATCTCTCTTTCCCATTAAATCAACCAACAGAAACATCAGACATTGAAATATTTCTACATGTAACTACACTCAACATGAAACGAGGGAACTCTGAAGTAGGAGAGTAGAAGGCATTGAGGTGAGAGTTTAAAAAACAAAAAAGTAGGGGCTTCCCTGGTGGCGCAGTGGTTGAGAGTCTGCCTGCCGATGCAGGGGACACGGGTTCGTGCCCCGGTCCGGGAAGATCCCACATGCCGCGGAGCGGCTGGGCCCGTGAGCCATGGCCACTGAGCCTGCGCGTCCGGAGCCTGTGCTCCGCAGCGGGAGAGGCCGCGGCAGTGAGAGGCCCGCGTACCGCAAAAAAAAAGAAAAAAAAAAAAGTAGAAGAACCCTAAAGCAATTGTGTTTCCTCTCCGTGGTCAAGTAGCACACGTAGAAACAACGTATGTTATTTCACCCACAGGATGGCTTCCAGCTATGTGTGTTGTGTTATATTCCTTTCAAAAGCTTGTTATTTTTACTCGTTGTTCGAGCCCTAAAGGCACAGCGAGTCCAGCACAGGTGTTCCTGGGGCTTTGGACTGTTCTGTACTTGAGCAGTCAACATGTAATAAGCCACTCAAAGAGGTTTAGCACATGTAGGTGCAAGGAAGGCACCCAGCACACTCACGGGATGCAAACGTCACGGGGTAACTTAGTGAACACCTTGCTCCCTGAGGGGAGGATGGAATTATGTTTAAGTGTCACTTCATTGCTCTCTTACACCTCAGCTGCAAAGCTGTATTACCAACGCACGATCTAGGGAAACAGCATCGTACCCTGAAAACAAAAACTCCAGGGTACAAGGAATCTTGGGGAGTGGTCACATTTGTAAAATGCACAATCTGAAAACTAGTCTTGGGGCCCTGCCCGCATCTGAGCGAGCGCCTTGTGATCTGTCACTTCATTGTAAAAACACAAGTGATCTGTGGTCAGCGGGGCTCCCAGTGTTAGGCGGCAGCGGCGGGTGCTGGCCTGGGGGAGTCTGAGGACACTCACTAGGTGGCAGGGGGCTCGGCTCTTCACCCAGAGAAAGTCTGCACACAGCTGCTCAGACCCAAGACACTTTACACATCCTAGTCAGTGCGCGCACATACACACACAGAACACACACACAGAACACAAAGAACACACACACAGAACACACAAAGAACACACACGCACAAACACACACACAGAACACACACACAGAACACAAAGAACACACACACGCACACACACAAACACACACAAAGAACACACACGCGCACACACACACACACGCACACACACCCCTTCCTCTATAACCATCCCACCACATGTGCGGCCTCGCAGTCCCCGGGCCCTCCCTGCTCCTGCCTCACCCCCCACCCCGAGGACACCCCTCCCCTGAGGTCCCCCAGCAGGGGCTGCTCCGCACAAACTCACGTGCTTCAGAAGACAGCACTGCGGAACGGATGCTCGGGGTCCAGTCATACTTCCGACACCTGCTGCCTCTAACGCCGTGTTAAAAACCCCCTTGTAAAATTCCTGCCATCTGGCTACACGCCCTTCTGCCTCTTCCCTCAGCAAGTCCACCAGCTCTCCCCTCCCCCCCACTCCCTAAAGACTTGAGCCACCGGTTACGGCATCCGTCTCTACCCCGGCCCGGCCGCGTCCCATCTTCACCAAATGCCGTGGTCCCTCCATCCTTCACCCCTCAACACTGAACGCCTCCAACAGCTCCGCTTCAGCTTCCTGCCCCTGGGTCTCTCCGCTCCACAAACCCTCCGCCCCAGAAGATCAAAGCCAAGCCCCCTGCACACCGAGGCCTGTCACGCAGCAACTCCAACAATCTTCTTCAACTCCAGTGAGTCTCTCTGCCCCACCCCCCGCCCACCCCGTCTGCCCTGCGTTACCCAGCTGGTGTGGACACAGGGCTCTATCACTCCATCGGTTCTAATCAATGGTTAACTCTCTCCTCCTACACCACTTGAGTGAACCAACACAACAGCCTTCCTTCTTCAACTTGACATCTGAAATGTGCTTCTTAGTATCTGGTCAACTGACACCTGCAAACCTGGGCTGGATGACCTTCCATATGGACCCCCAGCACCCCGTAACGACACACATCACACGATCATCTCTCCACTCTGTAATCCCCACCACTCCCAAGTCTGCCTGGTTCCCAGGGGTGAGACTGTGCCTTCACTATTGTACCCACACAGCCTGGCACAAGATATGGTGCACGGTGGCCACAAAACACTTTTAAATCAAGAAATATTGCCAGATCTGTACTTTAGAAGTCACACAAAAGGGCAGACAAGCTGAAAAACCAATCCTTGTTGACAGCGACCATTAGAAATGACATGTAGGGGCACTGATTTAGGCAGGACTTCAAAGCTGTCCGGAAAAATACGTCATAAAAGAAATGTGGGCTACAAGGTCACAGATAACAATTTTTATGTACACACTAACAAACGTAGTAAGATAGATAGCTAGTGGGAAGCAGCCGCAAGGCACAGGGATATTGGCTCGGTGCTTTGTGACAGCCTGGAGGGGTGGAATGGGGAGGGTGGGAGGGAGGGAGACGCAAGAGGGAAGAGATATGGGAACATATGTATATGTATAACTGATTCACTTTGTTACAAAGCAGAAGCTAACACACCATTGTAAAGCAATTATACCCCAATAAAGATGTTAAAAAAAAAAAAAACTTAATAGGGAGAAAGAAGAAAATCATTTTAGTATTTTTTTTCTCTTTGGTATATGATATGAAGAATAAACATGAATTCAAAGATAACTGATTTTCAATTGCCTAGAATTCAGTTAAATAAGACAACTTCCTATAAAATCTGAATTAACGGGGTGCGGAGGAGAAGTAAAGAGAGAAATAAAGAGGTTAGAACAAATCCCCCCTCGCGTTTGAAGATAAAATAGGTGAGGCCTGACTGTCCCATTAAATCCAGAAAACAAAGACTGTGGATATTTCAGGCAAGGGGTAACAAATACTTGATACAGTAACAGAAATTCAGGAGGAACTACCTAGGAACCAAAATAAAAGCACCTCCTTTCCACATTTAGGTTCAGAGACAAAGCTTAAGGTTCCTAAATGCAACGTCTGCATTCTCTACCCACGACTCCATAAAAAACAGAAAAAACGACTGAAATCAGCATTGTTTTTCAGCAGAGAAATGTTTTACCTGCATGAGTTTGGTGTCGTGTCCAGTATAAACAACTATGCCGAACACCCACTGAGTGTTTCTCAGCTGTGTACCTCGTAATAAGATCTGGTCAGGCCCAAGGGCAACAGGGCTAAAAACAAGAAACAACGTTTATATTTAATGACACTTCGAAAAAATGAGCATGAATTTTCCCCTTAGACATAAACCCACAATACATCAACCGTTTCCTTTAGTCAAATTTGGACTATTTCACGGGGACACAGGGGCCATAAAGGTTACCCCTGGCTTCATCTACCCAAGGTTTATCTCATCCATTCATCAACACAGAAAAAGCGTTTTTTTTTTTCTCCTATAAAACGTTAAAAGGAAATTGTGTCTCTTATAACTCTCTTACGAAACTCAGTATCTGAAAAGGAAATTAAGATAACCAGAAGTTTCTTCATTTGGGAAAGTCAGTTTCTAGACTCTAAGAAAAAAAAAAAGCTACAATAACAAATCTGTCGAAGCTAACTTAATGATTAAATAAACGTCTGAGTGATAATTTAGAACTTTAAGGTGGGAGCCTACAGAACAGCCCTGTGTACTACACGAAACCGAGAAGGGTGCCACACGTAGACTTGTCAGAGTTATTTTGGGTTGGTTCCCGTGAGCGGGTCCTTCCCTTTGGGTCTGTTCAAAACATAAAGGTGGAGACCACTGGTAAGGAGCATGCAGGTTGAAGATAAGCAGAAGAGAGAAAGCACGCCCCAATGTAACGACAAAAAATGACTCAAATGATAAGTGCCAAGAGGGCAAAGACAACAGAATAGAGACAACAGGGCAGTGAACGTTCTGAAGGCGGGGTAACCGGTCCTTCCATTCAACTTGCTAAAAACACAGACTACTTAGAAGACAGCCAAGGGAAAAAAGATGTTTCTCTAATAAATGTCAGCTCTTACACGCTTCAGACATCTCTCTTCTGCTTTTCTGGACAATTTTACGCAGCCAAAATCAACTACTCTCCTCCCTGGCGAGTAACACACACAGAAAGACCAGGCCAGTTCTGTGAAGCTCACTTCAGACCCTCGGGATATTTTCTTGCCAAAAATCAGGTCTTTCCTTAAATTTAAGGGAAGGTTTAAATGGATTAAAACGGTGTTTCAAGAAAAGCTCAGCCTCCCATATCTAAGCTAAACATGAAGAAATCTGTTTTAAAAATATTATGAAAGCAGAAAACAGACTGACATTTGCCAAAGCTCCTGTAACTCTTAGTCACATTAAAAATAAATTAAAAAAAAATAAAAAAAAAAAATAAATAAATTAAAAGAAAATCCACTAAGACAAGAGGAAGCGATACCTTTTCCCATCCAAGTTCAAGTTTCCGGTGAAATCGTAGAGGTGGCGATTGGGCCCTTCACACTCTATGCTCCCAGACAACTTCATCAGCACCTCCCTCACCTGCATGTCAGCCGTGTGACTCACACCCTGAAACGTTCAACCCAAAGAGGAAACTGAACACAATCTTCCAGGTTTACGAACGACACTCAGCATATCCCTACTGTTAATCAAAAGGAAATAATGAATCAACTAAAATGGAATAGTTGGGTGGGGTCCTCAAGCTACCAGCCCTTCAGGATGGACTTCACAGGCAGCTTCGGTCACAGCAACCTAATACAAAAGGTTTGGAAGAATTCAATACATAATAACAATTTTAAATTTCAATTAATAACTCATTTTGACCCAAATTTTCTGCTGTACCAAGTTGCATTTGATGATTCTGCCCACATATCTTTCTTTTCTATCTTAGATATCTGACTTAGACATTTTTTTCTCTTTAAAGAAGAGTTACAGGGTGCCAGATATCACACTATGTTAAAGGGGTACTTTATTCTGTGTTTATGGCCATGTCAGGGTACAGCTAATGGAGTGTGCTTTCTGTAAAGGGTTTGGGTGTGTTGATTATGACTTTAGCACGGATGTGTCAGCACAGTGGTGGAGTCCTGACTCTGTGCTTCACTGAATTCTTTCCTCCAGAAATTCCTCCAGGAATTCTTTCCTCCAGAAAAAGCACTGACTGGTACGTGAGGGGAGCACCGTCGCCATTTGGGCCCCATAACGATGCAAGTCATAAAAGGTGACTTTTTACCTGACGTATTTTAAGGTTCGTCTCCCCATCGAGATTGGCTGTTTCAACATAACACATTGCCTGAGGTTCACTAAGGAGAGAAAAAAAAAAAAGTTGAGTAAGGTCCCCTCCACCAATTCACAGCTCAGAAAGCCTCAACCATGGAAACTCTGCTGACCGGCCCTTCAGAGTGCTGTCATAACTGACCACCACGGGAAGAGTGACTGATGAGACAGACAGGACAGACAGACAGGTGTGTGGAGAGCACAGCGCCAAGACGAGCTGTCTCTCCAATGATCTACCCGCACAGGCCCCACAAAACGGCCGCCCGACTCCAAGTGGACAGAAATAACAGAGGATGCATGGGAAGGGGACAGGCCTGTGATGGGAAACAAGAGGTCCCAGCTAAGACCGCCCAGTGGGCTCAGGTGACCCTGAAAGTCAGAGGCTGGCCTGCCCTTGACCGAAACAGCCGCCCAGGCCAGGCCAGGCCAGCACACACACCTTCTGAAGGAGATTACGGCCAGAGGAACTGAGAAATCAAGGCATAGGCTTGGCAGGGTTTTTCTTCCCTGCAGTTTTTACTGTGTCCACAGGCAACTTTTTAATCAAAACACCTGATTTTAAGGACAGAAAACTCAAAGAATAGATACAGAGTATAGCACCTGCCGTGCTTAAACATAAGCATGGCAGATACTATACTCCTACTTGGATGTTCAGGTCCAGGGAGCACAGTTAGGGTTTAACAAGATTCTATGACCACCAGCCACTTACAATCTCCTGGCACTGCCCTTCCTGGCCGTGTGGCCTCAGCGCGTTCAACGATCTCTCTGTAGCCCTTGTTTTTTCATGTATCAAGTAAGGCTGTCAAGGGCTGTTGGGAAGATTAAATGGGGTCATGTGCTCAACGGGCCACTCGGGACAAACACCAGGGAACCTGGAAAATGGGATGTTACCTCAGGCAATCCTTATTCAAAGCTGGCTTTCTGAGGGTCACACCCAAAACTCATAACCCAAACGATCTCAAGTGATCAACGTTTTACTATTTCTGAGAGTTTCTCTGTTACTAATCAATAGGGACAAACATGAATCCTGCCCCATGTATATGGGGCCTCTCCCCCTCTACAGACCTGGGGTCCTTTTATTAAACCTTTTATCTCAAGCAGAAAATTTGTGCTAAGCGTTAAAATCTGACAAAGTAAGTGATTCAATCCCATAAAAGAGAGTCTGCCTGCACTCAGACACATGCGGTGGGAGATCTGATGCCCAGCAGCACATCAGTACAGGGAGGTTTAGTCCTGGCATCGTCTAATTTAATCTTGTGCTCAAACAGAAGTTTATTCTTATCCTGATTCTGGCTTTCCTTCTTTGATATCTACTTTTACGTATCATCCAAGGAAAAGTCAAGGACTGCGTTGTTTATCGTTTACACCATTTGGTGATGAAACCTCTGTAGCACAAAATTACCTAAAAAACATGGCAATGGTGCTTAGACAGACAGGGGGCAAAATACGGACCGTCTACAAGTCATGTGCACACTGAGAAGTGCCTGTGGGTCTCTGAACTACCGTAAGGGGAGGCATTCGATTCTGCGGAGAAGGCTGCTGGCTGGACCCACCAGAGCCGCTCCTGAAGTTTCAGACACGCCGTGACCTGGATGTTACCGAACAAATCACTCCACTGCTCTGGAATGTGTCCCCACAAACGAGGAATAGCCCAGAACAGCCACGAGATGAAAGTGAATCGATAAATATAAAAAGACGTCAGAAAAAAAGTACAAAGAAATGAATGGGAGAAAGAAAACTCAGGGTTAAGGCAAAAAAATGCAAAGGAGTAAAGGGAGAAAACGTGGGGGAGAGGGTGGGGACCCAGAGGGTGCAGGGAGGGTAGCTGGAGGCTTCTGCAGGCACTAGGTAACACTCCATTGTTCTCAACACCGATTTCAAAACCATGCCACGAGCCACCTGACCTGGAGGACAGCAGGACCACATCTGCGGGAAGACACTGCCCGTTGACGACCTTCACGATGTCTCCCACGGCTACCTAGAACACAAGAACAAGGACCGAGAAACATGAGAGACAGGAAAGCGCAAATGGTGATAAAAGTGGTTAAACGTCGGGAGAAAAAAATTACTGTGTAAGTGTGCCGTGAAGTTTAAGGCAGAGAAGCTCAAATTCTTTTCCTCGACAAGAATAAAAGGAACATTTCAATACAGACAAAAGGCAATGCTGCCTTTCTGCAATGATGCCGAACGAAGAAGAAAAAAAAGGAGGAGAAAAAAGATGAGTCAAAACAACCATCAGGTTTCACTTTCTCACTGGCTTACAGATACATGCACATCTATCCCCACAGCTGTGGGCAGCAGGGTAAGCGGTTAAGTGCACAGCCCGAGAGGCTGCCTGGATGCCTGGGTCAAATCCCCCGTGGGACCCGTTCCTAGTGCACGTAAACCTTGAGCGACTCATGCAAACTCTGCTGCCCCACTTTTCCCATCTGTCCAACAAGGTCATCAGCACATGTTTCATGGGGTTATTGTGGGGATCAACTGAGCTAACACAGGCAAATTTCTTCTGTTTTACATCTGGGGAAACTGAGATACAAAGTGAAATACTGGGTCATGGTCACAAAACCAGTGAGTGTTAGAGCCAGGACTCAAAACCAAGCCATCGGGCTGGAAGCCCAGTGGTCTGATCAAAAGGCAATACTAAATTCATGCAGGAACAATGCATCTCAAAGGTCCCCTGGAAATACTCCACATGCAAGAGATTCGTGTGGCCTCAAGAAATTGCCAGAAAAGAATCACAGAAGCCCCCAAGCCACGGAAACAGGTGCTCGTCTGCAGGACACAAGCCCACGGCCGAGGGCCCACAGGGCCTTTAAATAACCTCACAGACACACCAGGCTGGAGAGGACATGTGCTTTCAAGCCAGGTAGGCCCAGGCTCAGATCTGAGCTTCACAGACACACATGAACTCACAGAGCCTGGCAGGCAGGCTCTCCACCTCCTTGAACTCCAGTGTCCTCACTTATAAAATGGGACACGCCACCACTGACCTTGCAGGGTTGTTGCAATGAGTAAGGAGGGATATGCCAGCACCAGACATGAAGCAGGCACAGCTACGTGTTAGCCTTGAGCATAACCGAATGGGCACCATGAGTGTGAGAGTGAGGATGGTGGAGTTCTCTGACAGCGCAAGCAAGGCTGCTCCTGGTATATAATTTCAAAACTCAAAGTCTAACTGAGCAGGACCCTATGGGGCCTTCCCAGGACAAACCTCTCCCCCATATCCTCTGCTTTAGCTCCTGGCTGAAGTACCTAGATAACAGCATGTGATACACACTTCCTGGGTCGTTTTACAGATGTTAAAACCCCCACCAAATAGGAGAAATTAACTACTTGATGACCATGAGCACATAGCCCCCAGACCTGCTGGCACCTAAGGACGATAATGTTAAACCTGTGACACCACCCTGTTACTACCATCAACCAATCACAGAACTGTGCACAAGCTGACCACCTACCCTGGGATGCCCCTCCCTCACCTGGCCTTTAAAGATGCTTTGCTGAAACGCTTTGGGGAGTTTGGGTGTTTTGAGCACTAGCCACCTGGATTCCTTGCTTGGCACCTGCAATAAAGACTGCACTTCCCAGCACCGCTTACTGAAGAGGCTGTCCTTTCTCCATTGCATGTTCTTGCCTCCTTTGTCGTAAATTAGGTGTCATAAATATGTGTGTGTGTTTATCTCTGGGCATTCTATCCTGTACCATTGATCTATATTTCTGTTTTTGTGCCAGTACCATACCATCTTGATTACTGTAGCTTTGTGGTATAGTTTGAAGTTGGGGAGCCTGATTCCTCCAACTGCATTTTTCTTTCTCAAGATTGCTTTGGCTCTTTGGGGTCTTTTGTGGTTCTATACGAATTTTAAAATGTTTTGTTCTAATTCTGTGAAGAATGCTAATGGAATATTACTCAGCCATAAAAAGGAACGAAATTGAGTTATTTGTAGTGCGGTGGATGGACCTAGAGTCTGTCATACAGAGTGAAGTAAGTCAGAAAGAGAAAAACAAATACCGTATGCTAACACACATATATGGAATCTAAAAAAAAAAATAGTACTGATGAACCTAGTTGCAGGGCAGGAATAAAGATGCAGACGTAGAGAATGGACTTGAGGACATGGGGTGGGAGGGGGAAGCTGGGGCGAAGTGAGAGTAGCATCGACATATATACACTACCGAATGTAAAATAGTCGGCTAGTGGGAAGCAGCAGCGTAGCACAGGGAGATCAGCTCGGTGCTTTGCGATGACCTAGAGGGGTGGGATAGGGAGGGTGGGAGGGAGGCTCAAGAGGGAGGGGATACGGGGACATATGTATGCATATGGCTGATTCACTTTGGTGTACAACAGAAACTAACACAGCATTGTGAAGCAATTATACTCCAATAAAGATTAAAAAATAATAATAAAATGAAGCACATGCATATACCTATTCAGAAATCTAAAAAAAAAGACTGCACTTCCCTTCACCACGACCCCGTGTCAGCAGATTGGCTCTACTGCAGGCGGGCAAGCGGACTTACGTTTGGTTCAGTAACAGAAGGGCACGACGCTTTCTGTTTCCTATTCTAACCCATGTCACTCATCTCTTTGAAATCAAGGATTGTAAAAAAAAAACAAAAAAAAACCACTGCATCTTACAATCCAGGAAAACGGCCTGACAGGTGACTGTGTTTAATATTTTATCAGGACAAAGGAATGCTGCTAAAAGTCATCCTGTTAGTGCCTTGATTTGCTTATCAAAGTGTGTGGGTAAGTCTAAGGAATCGGGCTCAGCATCGAGAAGGGTGGTAAACATTACATTTCAGAGCCTCTGTACATCTGAAGTTCGTATCCAGCTTAAAGGAGAAAGAAAGGCAGGGGCCGTGCTTAATTCTTATCTGCATCCCCAGCGCCTAACACTGCCTCTGGCACATACTAAGAGCTCCATTTAAAACAACAAAATCCATTTTTAACTGAAATAGAAATGCAGGTGGCAAAACAAAACAGGTATTTGGTTGATGGGTTGGGTTTTTTTCCTCTCCAAATGTGTGTAGGAAACAGTAATGAGCTTTAGGGGTCTGATCCAGACCCCTAGATCCAGAATTCTGAGATCCACTCCTAGATCCAGAATTCTGAGATCATCACTCCATTTTCTACCGTTTCAAGTAGTGTCAACAGCCCAAATTCAAATAATCCTCCACTCCTGCCAGTATGAGCGCCTTCCTGGGGAGGGGAGTGGCAACAGGAACATCGGGGAGAGAGGCCACTCCTAAGTGCCGTGGGAGTTCTCAAGTTCCCATGGCACGCTAGGAGCATTGCTACCATCTGTGAAGGCAAGAAACTCCGAGCACCTGACCGAGAACCACCACACTTCCCAGTGAGAGTGAGATCAATGAATATTTACAACACAGGGCTTCCGGATGGCTACCCAGGTTAAGGTGTTGCCACAAAACACTACCGAGGGGCTTAATGGATCTCCTGTAACAAAGTAAAAAGAAAATGACAGCCAAAAGGAAGGCTGCGGTTACCACATCACGGGCATCCTGCAGACTCCCAAGGTCACTAGAGGCGTTTTAAAACGTTTTATTAAATGTTTAGCAAGAGATACTATTATATGTTACTCTTCTAAAATGTAGTTTTCTTCTGAAATCATGTTAATCAGCTTTGAGTCTTGGAGGCATGAGAGTCACCCTCCAAAAACATCTTGTGACCATTAAGTTCCAGCCACAACAGAGACTCACTGAAAAAGCTAATTTTAGTAACCAGAGAACACCCAGGTGGCACGGGATAGTTCTTCTCAATCTTCTATTTATCACTAGTAACAACCAAATCACCACGCCGTTCTCAAACCCCGCCGACCCCATAACTCCAGCGAGGCAAACACTCCTTGCTCTTGTAAAGCTAAAAGCAGCAACTTTCAGCCTCAGAACCCACCCAGGATGGTTCCCAGCCCCCAGTCTACCACTTCTTATATTTAGGGCTAATTATAAACCCAAACTCTTTCCACCAAAAATGTCAGAAGTGAGAATTTCAAAAGTTAAAAAAAAAAAAGTCTTTGAAAGAGTGCATTGAGATAAAGAGAACAACAGAAGACCAGGGGAAACGCTTCTGTACTTGGACTCAGAA
This sequence comes from Globicephala melas, assembly GCF_963455315.2. NCBI lineage: Eukaryota > Metazoa > Chordata > Mammalia > Artiodactyla > Delphinidae > Globicephala > Globicephala melas. Next base: position 3,442,750 of record NC_083331.1, on the reverse strand, counting down.
ACTAGAAAATGATTTGAAATTTCAGAAATATCCATCAGGGGCAATGAATGTCCCAGCTCTGAACTGACACAGGGAATGGCTTCTAGAAGATGCAGCAACAGAGGAAGCATGCACCCGTTCTAGGAAAGCCTCAGGGAAAAACCACACTGCACCACTTACACGACATGGGCATGGCTTGTGTCTTAACACAAACTTTATACCAAAATCAACACTAGCAGTGAATTACAGGTCTCCAAACCAGTACTTTCTGGCATATCTTTAAAATTTGTTATTACCTCTTTCCACATAATGGTATGCCACATACCATTCCTTAACACTGCAAAAGAAAAACAAAACAAGTATCAGTTAATACTGATGATAATCAACATAAAATCAGCTTTCCAAAATCCAAAAGGCTCCTTTTAAAATTCCACTGATTAATTCCAACATACCATATCCTTAGACATAAACGTATAACATCATCACTGCCCAAAACAGAGCCCCAACTAGGTACTTATGTACCATATAGAGAGGAACGCATACACATAAATATTCATGTTTGCAAATAAGTTACATCTATCCATATTTAGCCCATATGAAGAACAATCACCTTGCATTTACAAGATTCACCAAAACACACACTCGCATAAACACACTGCCCCCCCCCCGCATTAACACAGAGCTACCGTTCTAGAAATGCAACAATAAGCAGATAGAGGTCGGGGGCAATTATAAACCAAGGCTATGAACACTTTGACTTTTATGGACATAAAATATGTCTAGCTCCTGAAAATTAAAACCTTTTCTAAAACTCTAAAATACACAAATCCTGTTCAGATTTTAATTACCAGGACTCACCTTTTGTTGGATTTGTTTGTCATTTTGCTATTTTTAAAGTATCTTATAGATTTCCCTCAATTATTTATTTATTTAGTTTTGGCTGCCTTTGGTCTTCGTTGCCGCGCGGGCTTTCTCTAGTTGCGGCAAGCGGGGGCTACTCTTTGTTGCGGTGCGTGGGCTTCTCATCGTGGTGGCTTCTCTTGTTGCAGAGCACGGGCTCTACGCACGCGGGCTTCAGTAGTTGCGGCACGTGGGCTCTAGCGTGCAGGCTCAGTAGTTATGGCGCGCGGGCTTAGTTGCTCCGCGGCGTGTGGGATCTTCCCAGACCAGGGCTCGAACCCGTGGTCCCCTGCATCGGCAGGCGGATTCTTAAGCACTGCACCACCAGGGAAGTCCCAGATTTCCCTCAATTTATCTCAACACCATTAACTACTTATTTAAAATTCCTTAACTGCAAGTCTTCTTCTTAAGTTTTCTAGTGGAAAAAATGAGTCAGCCTGGGGTCTTACCTATCGTTTTCTTTTTGTTAACCGCATTGTCTGCCTTATGTCGCTTCTGTTACAGAAAGAAAAAAAGGTGTTAGTTTCAAAAGTTCCTGATGAATAACTGAAACAGCGAACAATAAGATCCAGCAAAAAACAAGACAAGGAAACCAACGGGCAGCTACACTAACGTCCTAAAGTTCAGTTCAATGGTCGCGATCCAGTGCCACTCGCTAAATTCAGAGACTAACACCGTACATGTAGATGCGGCTTAAATGCTTGTATTTTGGTTACAGCAAGGAAGAAACACTTGGAAGCATAAAACTTTCTACTCCTTGATTGTTTTAGATCGAACTAAAAGAATTATTCTATAAGATAAACTAACAACAAACAACTGAACTCATTTTATTGATAAAGAACTTTGGAGGCAAAGTACCTCTGCTTTGATTTGTACTGCATTTATTCATTTACCTATTCCCAGAAAAATGTGCATGCATGTATGAGAGAGAGGGGGAGACAGACAGAAAGGAAGGGGAGAAGGAAGAGCCTGAAAAGAGGACAGAGAGAAAACAGGAAAGAGCACGAATATGGCTGTAGCCAATGAATTTGGAGATGCACTGAAGTATAAGGAGGGAGGAGATTCTTGTAAAGTAACCTCAATGCTGCTCTACTAGACAGCAATTCAGTCTTTTATGGACATAAAATATGCTTTTATATTTGCTACCCAGACTAGCACGCTCTCAAGGAGGATGTAAGGAACATCGGCAATAAAAATCAAAGCGGGTCCATAAACCTAACATCAGGAAATACAGATTGAACTACTTCTGTTTCACCGTATAGTTCAGACACTGTGTGCACACATTCTATCCCCAAAAATACCATCATGAAACTTGAGAGCCTAGTTAGCCTATAGACCAACCTTTCTGTCCTAAAATATCCAAAGCAGCAAATAAGTTGTAAGTTACATTCAATAAATGTTTTTATTATCTGAAAGCAAAAACTTACAAAATCTTCTACAATCTCTTTGATGCCTGCGATTGTTAAAATAATGATCAATGGCACCAGGGTGGTATATCTTCCTGTTGGAGAAACATCTGGAATTTGCTGTAAGATAGAGAGACCAAAAGCGGGAAGTTGGCAAATTAAAATCCTCTCCAAGAAAAAGAAAATATGGCTCACACTCCTTGCTCCTCTGCAGTTCTGTTGCATTCATTTCTGTTACAAAGCGATTACCTTATTTTAAGAGCTAGCTAAGTCCATTACCTATTTTCAAAATTCTACCCAACGTCGTTTTGTGTTTGGATCAGAAAAGAGGGTTAGAAGTCGGATCCCGCAGTCTTCTTTCAGTGCCTCTTTTCGTAACTGCAATTATCCTCAAGCAAAGAAGGATATACCTAAAGAAGTCTCCCTTTATGCAAAGATCCCATTTGTTCAAGCAAACAGTAATTGGATGAAGGAGGCACATTTCATTCAAGTCTGATGACCCTTTCTCGGTTAAGCGACCTTTTTAGCAAGATCTTATTTTGCATACAATTAAGGTTATGAATTTTAAGTAACTTTTTAAAAAATGTCACCTGTAATAAGGCAATGAAGAGGAAGAAGGCATTGGCAGCTCTCCTGATCTGCTCGTACAAGAATCGAGGTAGAAACGTCAACACGCTGTACTTGGCCGTACTGTGAGGACAAAGGAAAACGCTGCTGTCAGTTATGGATGTAAGTTCTAAAACACAGGAAAACAAAGTTTCCAAAATTACACAAGTGATTGTAAAAACAAAATATTTCAAAACTCAGTACAAGAACACTGCTGTGCTGGCCCTCTCCGTCTTGTAAAAAGACACCTTTCCTACGAAAATCTTCTAATGGGATCTCTGTTTTCAAACTTTGATACATACGTGTTCATTTAGTGTCACACGGTGTAACCAGGGAAATGTACCCACCTTCTAGGAGCCTTGTGCTATGAACACACTAAGCGTATACACGATGTCTGTATAGATAAAGATACGTATCAAAGATCACAAAACAGAAAGAGGCACATGTTCCCAAAGCAGTAATATACGAACACAGAGAGAGGTGAAGCATCTGCCTAGTAACGCACACAAACCAAGGTAGAACTGTTACCCCAGGATTGCTGAGTCACTACAGTTCTTATCACAAAGCCGCTGATTCAACGTAGAACGTCCACTGTATCAAGCATGCCCTGGTAACGGGCGTGTGGTTGACAGTTCAATGTGTCCCTCTGGACACTCAACACAGACATTTTATGCTCAGCCACACCTGAATGAACCCCCCTTCCACACATCCTTCATTCAGCCACCTTCACTCACACTCCACTTCCACGTGAGACATCCTCTCCTTCCACCCCGTGTCTCCAGGACTAATCTTGCCCTCCCATGAAGTGTGGTCCAATTCGCGAAGGCTCTTCTTCCTCCAAGTCACAGGGTGATGTTTACACCTCCGTAATATAGTCTCTGCTTTGCTTTGTATTATATTTATGTACCCCCAGAATAGATTCTTGGAACAGTACGAATGTTTACTTTGTTAAAAAAACAAATAACAGACCCAAAATGGAGTCACCTGTGCTCAGCCCACATCATCAAACTGAGACTCGATGCCTGACCTAATTGCAGCTTCAGCCTGTTCCAGGAATCTAATCTTAACCAGTCAGTCTGGAATCACCTGGTCAGCACTAGGGAGGTTATCAACCTGATACGCCCCAAAGGAATGTGACTTTGCCCCAAACAATTGACTCTTAGCTAGTAACTTCCTTGTCCCACTGTTTTTTACCTATAAAAGTCTTCCACTTTGTACAACTCTCAGAGCTACTCTATCTGCTCGATGGGATACTGCCGAACTCATAAATCACTGAATAAGATCTTTAAAATTTACTCACCTGATTTTTTTTTTAAAACAACTTCTACTTTGTATGTTCCTAGCACATAGCAGATCATCAACGAACAGTGCAATAATGGAAAGGCATAAACTGGGGACCTGAGGGATAAAACGAACCATACCTCCTTTAGCTGCTCAAAGCCTCATCCATAAAAATACCTGCCGAGTCTGAGCTCACCTTCTGAAGCCACCTCTTACCTGAAGTATAGTCTTGAGAGGTTTTCTGGGTTTAAAATACACATTAATTAGAAGCACCAAAGAGAAGAGCCAGGCGCTCAGAAGACAGAGCACCTGAGGCACATGTACTTCTATAACACCTGACGGTGACCAAACCTGGAGTGACCGAATGAAATGCCAAAACTGACAACTCGGGCTTCCCTGGGGGCGCAGTGGTTAAGAATCCACCTCCCAATGCAGGGGACACGGGTTCGAACCCTGGTCCGGGAAGATTCCACATGCCGTGGAGCAACTAAGCCCGTGCGCCATAACTACTGAGCCTGCGCTCTAGAGCCCGTGGACCACAACTACTGAGCCCGCGAGCCACAACTACTGAAGCCCACGTGCCTAGAGCCCGTGCTCCGCAACCATAGAAGCCACGGCAATGAGAAGGCCGTGCACCGCAATGAAGAGTAGCCCCCTGCTCTCCGCAACTAGAGAAAACCCGCACACAGCAACGAAGAACCAAAGCAGCCTAGATAAATAAATAAAATAAATTTATTTTTTAAAAAACTGACAACTCAAAACACACAGCAGCCTGAGGCCATATGATGGGGGCGGTGGGGAAGGAATGGGATGGGATGGGATAGCTCCATGTACCATTTGTGGCCACTGCTGCAGGGAAGATCTGGTGTCACAGCCTGGTGTTTTGCAATACACAATGATTAAGAGTCATCCTTAAGACAGAATTATGTCTAGCCTTCTTCTGAAGGCGCTGTGATACTGTGATTTATTACAAGAAACATATATTTGGTCTTCATCCCAGTTACTGGCACAGAGCTCCTAAAACCTTTGGGATTTCTGTTGTGTTGAGAGCGATAAAGGTATCTTTTGTTATGTCAATGAGGTGACTCATGGAAAGTCCCCAGGTAACCTAAGGATGGGGGCTGGATGCCAGGGGAACCAACCACATGATTGGAGGGTTGAAACTTTCAGTCCCACCCCCTCCTAAGAGAAAAGAGGGGCTGGAGATTTCAATCACCGACAGCCAATGATTCTATCAATCACGTGTCTGCAATGAAGCCTCCATAAAAAGCAAAAGGACAGGTTTGGAGAACTGAAGACCCAAGGGAAGATCTGATGTTGCCATTTAAGTCTATAGACCATCTGCTGGCAGAATTCCTTCTTCCTCAGGGAGGTCAGTCTCTGTTCATTCAGGCCTTCACCTGATGGATGAGGTCCACCCACATTACGGTGGGCGATGTGCTTTACTCAAAGCCCACCAATTTATCCATAAATGTTAATCTCATCCAAAAGGTACCTTAAGAGAAACACCTAGAATAACATTTGACCAAATGTCCAGGCGCCCTGGCCCAGCCAAACTGACACATAAGATTAACCACCGCAGGCATATCCCGATTCAGTGGGTCTGGAATGGGTCTGAGATTCTGCATTTCTAATGAGTTCCCAGGTGCTGGTCTGAGAACCACACTGAGCAGCAGCTACCCCTGAGGAGGTAGATGTGTTCAAGTCACCCATTTGAGTTCCACCCAGCTGAACAGGATACAATGTAACTGGATTCCCCGGGGGAAAGAAAATTGACAGGATGAAAAGGGTGCGTGAAGAGCTTCCCAGCAGAAGAGTTTTTTCACCAGCTGAATTCGTTACCCCAGAAGATTCCCCCTCAAACTGCACGTGTCAGCCTCCCTGACGGCCCGGCCAGGCATTGGCTGCAAGCACATCTCAGGCGTTTAGTGAGTCTGTAGGGCCTGGGGCACGGGGAGAAATGACCAGGAGAAAACAGGACTGTTTCCCATGGCTCACCCAGCTTCCCTCTAAGTATCTGTTAGATCAGTGTTTCCCGAAATCAGGTGACATGAAGAACGACCAGGGACTTGTCAAAAATCCATCCATCCATCCATCCTTCCACAGGTATTTACTGAGCCTTATCTATGTACCAGGCACCGTGCCCAGCACTGCGGGGAATCAAAGGGTCACAAAAGCATTATCGCAAGGGAATTACATTCTAGAGACAAAACGACACTTTAAAACCAAATAAAATATGCGGCAGGATAGATAGTGAAGAATACCGTGGAGGAAAACAGACCAGGGATGGAGGACACAGAAGAGGACACTGCGGGGTGAGGGGGGCGGGAGCAGGGGAAGAAGTTATTTTCGACAGTGATCAGGGAATGTGTCACTTAGAAGGTGACCTGTGAGCAAAGGCCTAAGGGAGGTGACGAAGCAGGAACCAGCCACGTGGATGCACAGAAAAGAAATCTGCAGAGAGAGGGAACAGCGCGCACAAAAACGCTGAGAGGGAGGGCAGCCGCCGTCCTCCTGCTGCAGGGGCAGGGAGGGGACCGGGGGGCGGGGCGATGGGGCTGACTCAGGCCCTGCAGCTCGTGTCCCCACTGGCCTTTCTGTCTTCAGGAGACAGGAAGTCTCTGCAGGACTCCGAGGATAAGACAAGGTCTGCCGACAAGGCCAACCTGCAAACCTCTCTCCGGGCCCCTGACCCAGCAGGGAAGGAACGTGGCTACGTGTGTGGTGGGCACATTCCTCGTGGAAACTCTTAGGAGCTGGCGAGTATGGGAAACAACATCAGAAAACAGGGCCTGGAGACACGTGGGTCAGGGGCTCCCTCCCGTCACAACAAAAGCACTTCCAGCATCTGACCTCCGGAGGGCAGCCCCGGAACCCGGGGTGATGCCTGAGTGCAATTTTCCAGCCGGGAGAAAAAATCCTGTTCTCCAAAGGCAAGTCTAACAACGCAGTAGCTGCCCACAGACTAACTTCTCTGGACCACAAGCCTCCGGAAGCCCAGCAACCAAACTAGCTTAACACGCTCCTTCCAGATGTGAACAGTAACCCACACTGGGGTGTTCTCCTTCTCGGGCCTCACGTGGACAAATACATTTCTCGTACGTGCCCAAGGTAGCCTCAGCAGTCAGTGTTTACTGGAAGACCGGGGGGCCCCTTTAAACCCCTTCACAGAAGCTGACTCTGTGAGCTGACCAGTGGCTCCATGACCCTGTTCTGGGAACCCTCCCTCTCCCAGCTCCCTGCAGGAGACCTTCCACCTTTCTGCTCTCACATGTTCGCTCAGCAAGGAGTTCCGGATTACTGAAGGTAAAAGACACGGCCTAAGACGGCCATTCATGTCCTCATAAACAGCTTCATTCATTTATCCCTTAAGAGTACATTACACACCAACCCCTAAGAAAGAGCCATGAGACCAGTATATACAAAGCCCCCGGGGGACCCCCTGCCACTCCCGTTGACAACGGGCCTCACCGCACACCTGGGACTCGCCCAGGAGGACGTGCCGACAGACAGCCCGCCGCGGACAGGTCCTCTCCCCTGCCGTGGACTCCTGACGCAGTCAGTCGCCCCTCCCAAATTATATTCTGGAAACCTTGAACGCAAAAATCCCTGATCACCAGGGCCCGTCCATTGTCAAGATAGGCCCACCTCACTAGAAGGTTTTACTTCATTTTACTGAGCTACTGAAATTTCACCAGTTACAAAGAACAGACTAATAAGCTCATTTCCAAACGTGGACGTGTTTATTTTCAACACTTTTCCAGTTTGTCTACAACTGGAAAAGATGTGCTAGATACCGCCTGGCCTCATAACCTGTTCCCAGAATGCAGTCACTGGACCTGGACCAGTACTGAGAGTGCCGTAATTACTCACAGCACTTCATCATAGACCGTGCGGGCTGAAAAATCAGCCTAGTCTTTACAATACACATCCAATGAGAAAAATGGGTTGAGTCCTAATCGATCAGCTTATAAATATACCTTTGAACATAAGTTCAGAAATTAGACACCCCTGTAATTCCCATTAAACAGCATGAGTGTCCTGTTCCTATCACATTTCTAATTTGGTTTTTTTTTACTCAATACATTATTCAATGAATAGCTTTGGACACAAGGCAATTTATCTCACATAGAAACGTGGGCTGAAAAGAAGATAACAGAGAGAAGGCAACATTTTGAGCACGGAGCTCGCTGCCAGGCGAATCTTTCGGTGAAGAAAACTCCCAGGCAAGCAGTCCCGAAGGCCAGACATTAGACATGCCTACGGCTAACATCTTTAAACATGGCACCGTGGAAGAGTAGGTTTGATTCGTTTGCTTTACGAGAAAACTTGGCAACTTTCTGCTACAAAATCAGAAGAAAAGGAGTTTGAGACTCTGACTCAATTTTACATGGCAAATCTCAAAGGATCCCTTTCCGTGGGATTTCCCATCTTCAGTAAAAAGATACAGCAAATACCTCTTATGAAACTACCTGGCCTAAAGGCAGACAAGCACAGGAGTCACAGTTCAGGCCCAATCCCACCACTGCCACCAAAGAAAAGCACTATGGGTCAGTCTATTGAATTACAACACCCTTGGCCCTTCACTGAGAACTCAGTATATCCTTTCCAAACCCAGAGAAACAAGCCCTAACAAAAGGAAAGGGTTAAGGCTGCCCTGGAAGTCAAAGGTGTGACATGACTCTGAAAATCAGTTACGGGAGCAGAAGCGCTCAAATCCATCCTGCAGGTCTCTGCCCTCAGTCACAGAGGCGGTGTCGCTGCTGGTCGCAAAGGGAGGTCACCGTGACTGTCCAAGAGGTCACTCCCAAGCAGGTAGAGCCCAGGAGCTCCAACCATGAGTGACATCTACATGGGCGACCAGCAGAGGTGGAGTCAGGGTGCAGAGCTCACTGGTGTGGGACACACACAAACCTCACTTGGAGCTGAACGTAAAGCAAGTCTGTCTCTCCTTTATCATTTTATTTTTGTCTGTTTCTCACATGACTGCCAACCTTCATCCAAATGTTTAATTTTTTTTTTTTTTTTTTTGCGGTACACGGGCCTCTCACTGTTGTGGCCTCTCCTGTTGCAGAGCACAGGCTCTGGACACACAGGCTCAGCGACCATGGCTCACGGGCCCAGCCGCTCCGCGGCATGTGGCATCTTCCCGGACCGGGGCACGAACCCGTGTCCCCTGCATCGGCAGGCGGACTCCCAACCACTGCGCCACCAGGGAAGCCCCAAATGTTTGATGTTAATTACAAATTTCCTGTTGGGTTCTGTGCACTTTCCTGAATGCCGAATAAGCTAAGGATGCTGCTGAAGTTCCCGGAAGTGAGCACACCCATGGAGGCGCTGGTCAGAAACTGAACACAGAGACACGAGGGGCCTAAGTCTTTATGTATGGGATTCGACAGCATAAAGGCCAATCTCAAGGGCACCTGGCTTCTGACTCCCCACTGTAAAATGGACCCACACATTTCACACTTCTGCCTACTCAGGCACCATTAAAATAGTAGAAAACTGTGTAAAAATACACTGCCACGTTTTTAAAATCTAGGAGCGGAATTATCAGCTAAGGAGTTTCTCCACCCCCCCCCCACCCCCAAAATAGACTCCTTTCTGCTTTTGGCAAGAAAGATGTCTCCTTGCCTCTAAAATGCCTTCTGAGAATGAGCCATGGGAAAAGAGGGGCATGCAGAGGGGCCTGGGGCCTGAGGAAGGGCCCTGGGCTGTGAGGCAGGCAGCCTGACCTACCAGAGAAGACAGGTCAGTCCATTTTCAAGAGAGCAGAGGGTCGCTGCATTCGTTGGGGTTCCCCAGAGAACCAGAACCAATAGGATGTACATGTACATGTATGGGCTCACACAAGTCCCAAGATCTGCACTCGGCAAGCTGCAGACCCTGGAGGGCCGACAGTGTAGCTCTAGCTCAGAGGCAGGAGCAGACGACATCCCAGCACGAAGCCTGTAAGGAAGGAACAGTTCCCTCTCACTCAGCCCTTTGTTCTATTCAGGCCCTCACCTGATTGGACGAGGCCCACCCACACTGGGGAGGGAAATCTGCTTTACTCAGTCCGTGAATCCAATGTTAACCACGTTCAAAATCACCCTCACAGAAACACCCAGAATAATGTTTGACTAAATATCCGTCAAGTTGACATAAATTCACCATCGCAGTCACCTATTAGGCAGGACTGACCTAGGAGAGCCTCCTGGAGAGAAAGGAGGTACCTGGGCACAAGGACACTCAGAGCAGCCAGTTTGGGGGCTCACCCCACCACAAGGACACTGGGGCTGGTAAGCAGTACTGTGAAACACCTCCTGTAGCTTAACAGTGCCGGGACCCGGCCCTGCCCTGCCCACCAGAGGGCCCAGGACCCTGCCCCGCCCACCAGCCGCGAGCAGCCTCTACACACGGCAGGGCCTGGCAACCAACCAGAAGAGGGGCCAGCTGCACCCACCAGCACACCGACAGTGGTCAGCACCGCCACAGCAGAAGGGCCCATGCAGCCCACATAAAGGGTACCCCTAGAGCATACAGCTCTGGTGACCAGAGGGGAGTGTCCCGCTGGTACCCACAGGGCGTCTCCCTCATAAGGCCACTTCCGCAAGATCAGGAAGCATAACCAACCTACCTAATACATAGGAATAAAAGCAGAGAATGAGGCAAAATGAGGTGACAGAGGAATATGTCCCCAACAAAGGAAGAAGAAACCCCAGAGGAACTAAGGGAAGTGGAGATAAAGCAATCTCCCTGAGAAAGAGTTCGAGGTAACGACCATAAAGATGCTCAAAGAACTCAGAAAGGGCTTCCCTGGTGGCGCAGCGGTTGGGAGTCCGCCTGCCGATGCAGGGGACACGGGTTCGTGCCCCGGTCCGGGAAGATCCCACGTGCTGCGGAGCGGCTGGGCCCGTGAGCCATGGCCGCTGCGCCTGCGCATCCGGAGACTGTGCTCCGCAGCGGGAGAGGCCGCGGTGGTGAGAGGCCCGCGTACCGCAAATAATAATAATAATAAAACATAACAAAAGGTTGCAAAATATACAGTGTTCTGATGGAAAAAATAAGAATTGATATGTAAAAAACAAAAATGTTCCAGGAGAAAAATGAGACAGGAAAAATAAGTTATACTAGAAAGGAGACAAACACGATATACGACTTCACTAATTCACCCTGAAGTAAGTAAGTTAAATCTTCATCTATAAGAATTCAGAGAGATGTCTTCTAAACCTAACTTAGAAATACAGTGGAAACCACCAAAAGAATTAAAAACAGTGGTTGCCGTTGGTGGAACAGAATCAGAATGGGAGAGACAGGGCTGGAAGCTACTGATTTTCATGATAAGCTTCCACAGTATTGGAACTTTTAACTACCTTATGTATTATTTTAATAAATATTTTAAATAAAAATTAATAGTACCAGATGTAACTGTCAAGGGGCCATCAGTTCTTGGATGTTTAGCTAATTTCAGGAATGGTTGTACGTAAGGAGCTGTTTATTAGAACATGAAATTAGGCTGAAGACCTAGTTTACTCGTATACTGCTTCCCACCACAAAATGAGATAGTTACACTCATATCTGATATTCAATCACCTCCTTCCGCCAGCAGCAACTGCGCCCCGGGTCACGGACAAAAGGAAGGGAATTTTAACCTGCCCTCCGTGAGTCTAACAAGAAGCAAACACCCAGAGCCTGGCACCCAGAGTACAAAGTGTTTACACACTCGTTGCTTTGAGAAGAGCAGTCTGGCTTTCAGGACTGGAGTCTTCACCCTGTAACTCAGCCCACGGGAGAAATGAGAGTAAAGTTCCTCCCCCTTAAATGGAAGTCACTTTATTCTGTAGCATTTTAGCTCTTATTCAGTTCTCTTGCTTCCTTTCATCCTCTGCTAAATTCCTAGAACATCTCTCTTCTGCTCATCAAACCACATCCTTCTCTTCTGAGCCAACAGCCCAAGGGGTCACCTTCTCTGCAAGCTTTTCTCTATTCACGTCTACCCAGTGCACCATCATTTCAACTGTGTGTGTGAGTATGAGTGTGGGCGGGGGTGAGGGGTAGGGGAAAGAGAGCAGGGAAAGCAATTCTCTCTCCTCTGACCGTTGAGCTCTAGGTTGGCCACATCAAATAAGTATTCCCTTAACCCCTGTGCTTGCCTTGCGGGTGGAGAGCCCAGAGCACACCTCAGACCAGCAGCAGCACAGCGCCCTCTGCTGGCCGGTCGTCACCGCAGTGTTTCTGCCAGGTAGACCTCACTGCCCCATCCAGTCTGAGCCAGACCACGGTCCTCAGTCGTTCTCCAACAGAAGCTTCAATTCACCCCATGCTCAGAGGGTTCAAATCCGGGGCGGGGGGGCGGGTATAAAACGCACTAACCAGGAAGCTTGAGCTGTGAGCTCAGATCAAGGTCCGCACAACATGAAACTGTGTTAGAACGTGGCTACAGGAAGCAGGAAAGTGATGGCAAGAAATAAAAATACAGTGGGACGCACATATGGCCACCTTACCTTTGATAAAGGAGGCAAGGATATACAATGAAGAAAAGACAGCCTCTTCAATAAATGGTGCTGGGAACACTGGACAGCTACATGTAAAAGAATGAAATTAGAACACTCCCTAACACCATATACAAAAATAAACTCAAAATGGATTAAAGACCTAAATGTAAGGCCAGACACTATAAAACTGTTAGAGGAAAACATAGGCAGAACACTCTGTGACATAAATCACAGCAAGATCCTTTCTGACCCACCGCCTAGAGAAATGGAAATAAACCCAAAAATAAACAAATGGGACCTAATGAAACTTAAAAGCTTTTGCACAGCAAAGGAAACCATAAACAAGACGAAAAGACAACCCTCAGAACGGGAGAAAATATTTGCAAATGAAGCAACTGACAAAGGATTAATCTCCAAAATTTACAAGCAGCTCATGCAGTTCAATATCAAAAAAACAAACAACCCAATCCAAAAATGGGCAGAAGACCTAAACAGACATTTCTCCAAAGAAGATATACAGATTGCCAACAAACACATGAAAGGATGCTCAACATCACTAATCATTAGAGAAATGCAAATCAGAACTACAATGAGGTATCACCTCACACCGGTCAGAATGGCCATCATCAAAAATTCTACAAACCATAAATGCTGGACAGGGTGTGGAGGAAAGGGAACCCACTTGCACTGTTGATGGGAATGTAAATTGATGCAGCCACTATGGAGAACAGTTATGGAGGTTCCTTGAAAAACTAAAAATAGAACTACCATATGACCCAGCAATCCCACTACTGGACATATACCCTGAGACAACCATAATTCAAAAAGAGTCATGTACCACAATGTTCATTGCAGCTCTATTTACAATAGCCAGGACATGGAAGGAACCTAAAAGTGTCCATCGACAGATGAATGGATAAAGAAGATGTGGCACATATATACAATGGAATATTACACAGCCATTAAAAGAAACGAAATGGTGTTATTTGTAGTGAGGTAGATGGACCTAGAGTCTGTCATACAGAGTGAAGTTAAGTCAGAAAGAGAAAAACAAATACCATATGCTAACACATATATATGGAATCTGAAAAAAAAAAAGGTTCTGAAGAACCTAGGGGCAGGACAGGAATAAAGACACAGACGTAGAGAATGGGCTTGAGGACACGGGGAGGGGGAAGGGTAAGCTGGGACGAAGTGAGAGAGTGGCATGGACATATATACACTACCAAATGTAAAATAGATAGCTAGTGGGAAGCAGCTGCATAGCACAGGGAGATCAGCTCGGTGCTCTGTGACCACCTAGAGGGGTGGGATAGGGAGGGTGGGAGGGAGATGCAAGAGGGAGGGGATATGGGGATATATGTATATGTATAGCTGATTCACTTTGTTACACAGCAGAAACTAACACACCACTGCAAAGCAATTATACTCCAATAAAGATGTTAAGAAAAAATAGGGTGGGAGACAAGGGACCCCAGTCTCCATCCTCGCTTCCAGGTCCCTCTCCCCCTCTCCCCCTCCCCCGGAGCCCTCCATCAACCTTTGCAAAAGCAAATCCCGTTGCTTCTTAAAACCAAGTCAAACCTCTCGTCAACGTCTTAACCACTGGCCAATCCTGAGGTCATTAGATACTCTGGCCTTTTCTGAGCTAAGAGGAGGTGGGTAGGTGCCACCCTGCAGGGAGGAAGCGGAGGGTGGCGACGGCACCATTCTCAGCTCCCCAGGTCCTGTTTTGTTTTTACCCAAATCTGACCCTTATAGTCCTTAAGAGCAACACGCCAGGACAGCGGGGCTCACACAGCTGTCGGGGAGGGAGATGCCAGCCAAGGGGAGAGCTGAGCAAACACCCAACTCCGTTCAGGAAGGGGGATCCTGCAAGGAGGGAGGTGGCGCTGGGACAAGAGTACAGTCATCTCCGGGACACCACCTAGCAAGGAGCCGCCAGGGGACAGGAGGGGCAGGGGGGCTCACGAGTGAAGCCCAAGGACATCGCTGTGACCAACGAAACCACCGGAGCATCACGCTTACTCGCTGCTGGATGGACGTGGACGGAAGGCGTCCGAAAGAATCAGTGGGAAGATAGTGGTGACTGTGTTTGCAAACAGTTATAAAAATGTCAGAAGCTTCAATTCACTTTTTATCCTGCTGTTTTCAGTTTTTTGAACAGAGATGAAGGTCCTGTGACTATCAGAGAAGCAAAGCTCTTCTAAAAACCCACAGGTACCAGGGTCCCTGCCCCTCCAAAAGCGGAAACAAAGAAACAGAACACAGGCTGCGTCCCCTCTCGTCTCCCCTCTCGCTGTACCTGCCGCCTCCCTCACTGTCTCTGCCAAAGCGGCCTCCATACCTTCTCTGCTGCGGCAGCGGTTGGGCTCCCAGGAAACCTAATAAAACATTTATGCGTGTTTCAATCCTCCGCAGTGGCAGGAAGGTCAAAGCCCCCCCACCAGGCACAAAGCCCCCTCGGGACAGTCTCCAGCACACACAGAAGTCACTGCGGCCAATCCAGGCTGATCTCTTTACCTCACTGGGGTTTTTCGTTTCCCCAAAGGTTTAAAAAAACACTAACACGTGTTCCTCAAGGAAGCAAAGCCCAGCGGGCCCTCCACTGCGGCGCAGTGACCCGCATGTGGCTCCCTGGGTTCTCTGGGCCACGGGGCGGGGGGGGGGGGGGGGCGGGTGTCAGCTCCCTCCCCAAACCACCAGGTCGCTGCTCCGGTCCCTCCCCCTCCTCTAACCATCCCCCCACCAGCCTGGCTCCTTCCCTCTGAAGCCCCTCCCCCTGCCGTGGGGGAAACAGGACTTGATTCACCTCGACCCCCAGCTCCCTAGCTGCCGCTGCTCCTCGGGCCTCAGCCCTTCCCATCCTCTTAGGAAGGGACGGTTCTCCTGTCCGCGTCCAAGTCCACGGGCTGCCCTTTAACCCCGGGCACCTCCACCAGGCTCTCGTACCATCCGACGGTCCAATACCTCAGCCTTCCCTCCCGCCCTTCACTGCTGACCCCTCAACCTTTAAACATGCTCACGACTCTTCCTAGCAAGATCTATTTTTATATAAAATCATGCCCGAGCTTCTCCCCTTCATCAGCCTCTCTCTCTTCATCGACTCATCTCTGCGGAAGGGTCCCTACCCACCTCCCTCCTCAAAGGGCCATCCTTGGCTTCTGTACCCTCCTCCCCGGGTACCATGTCCCCTCCCTCCTTTGCTGAGTGGCCCTTAGACAGGACCCTCTCGTTCAACATCCCCAAGGGTCTTGTCCCCTCACTTCCGTATCTCAAATCGCCACCAGTGTGTGCACGGTCACCAAATCCACCTCCAGCCTTGACCTCTACCACAAGCCCTCCCTGGACCAATATATTTACCTCTGGACACACCTGCCTGCCCATCCCAGACGTGCAAGGTCAGTGTGGTCCAAACTGATGGCTCCGCCCCCCGTTTCCCATTTGGTTAGTGATTCTATGACGGGTGCCAGTAGCCACGCCCAGGAGTCCAGAAAAAACGCAAAAATAGGAGATGGAACAAGTGACAACAGAGGTCAGGCGCCCCCAGTGAACAGAAGAAGAGGGTGGGATTCGGTGGGGATTCTGTTACTTAGAAAAACTAAGAGCCAGTTCACGAGCAACAAACACAAACGTGAACAAAAAGAAAGCAAAGGCTGCACTATGACGTCAAAATTAAGTCTAAGGCCAAAGCAATGACTAAGGCCAAAATACTCACTGCAGCCACATCACCACCAGCATGGCAAATCCTGTGCATTAAGTGACACAGCTCAAAGCATGTCAGGCAAAACTCAGGAGCGAGCTGACCCCCAAATCTGTGACAGTCTGGTAATAGCATTAGTCTCCTAACTGGATGGGTGCGAACATAGAAGAATGTAATGTAAGACTCTGGAGCCTACGGAGAATCTATCTCCTCCCAAATGCAGAGGGAGACCTGAGCCAATCTCTCACTCCTAGTCGTAGGGAACGAAGCAACAGGGAACCCGTGACACATTCACAGACCACCTGCAACACCTGCCAACGGGCGAGAGACACGGGTCCCGCCTGCCTCAGGCGCTAAGGACGGCAGGCGTGGGAGCTGCAACAGGAACTGGTCAACAGGTCAACGGAACCTGTTCCCCCAAGCCAGGCCACGGACTCAGGATACAGTCACCACAGGATTTCACAGCCAGAACAGCGCTTGAAAGATCTACTTCGAGACCCTCATTTGACACAAGAGGAAACCTAGGCCCGGAAGACAGGATGCTATGGCCAGATACAGCTGCACAGGTGCAGGAGAAGATGCAGCCCACGGTCAAGGGCAGCTTGAGACCCAGGACGATGGTAGAGGGGCAGCTTGCCTCCGGTGGGTCACAGACCCAGAGAAGATTGCGTTTTAGTAGTCCCCTCCTCCGTGTGGCAAAATTACATTCAGTAACAATCATGAAACTAAAACATATAAAATTGACCGGGAAGCAGCAAACACTGCCTTTATCAAGTTTTATCTGATCATGCCAATAAATACTAAAATCATAGTACAAGAAAAAGCACAACCCTTTGTTATAAAGCAGAAACTAACACACCACTGTAAAGCAATTATACTCCAATAAAGATGTTAAAAAAAAAAAAAGCACAACTATCTGTTCAATCATTTTTATATTTACATAACAGTTTGAATTTTGATCCTTTGGTTATAGGCTGCTACAACATTTACATCAATAATTGTCAAGTAACTCGTAGGTGAAATTTAACAAAACCAAAACATCTGTAAAAAAATATAATGTAGACAACTACTGAATCACACCACTAATGGTAGCTTTTTATTTTCTTGATTTGGTCTCCAATTTGCAAACAAGGAATAATTATGAAAATGTTTCCATTTTAAGATTTTTATTAAATCTAGTCTGTGTGCACGGGGGGCCAGAGGGTTACCTGGGACTGCTCCTAATCCCCATGTCGAATATAACATGTATTTAAAAGTAATAAAAATGCGCTAGTTTGAAGCACATACGTGTATTTATTTTATTGCCGACACTGCAGACCAATGCTGGTGCACGAGGACAAGGCACAGCAGACAGATTTTTAGTCGGTTTTACTGTTTGCACCTCGGGCAGGTGGCTCCTTGGTCCTCCACAAACTGTGGGGTTCAGGTGAGTTACGTACCTTTTTCCTGTGAATTGGGGATTCCAGCTCCACCTCGCCCACACCTCCCTTCCGGCCTCTCCTTAGGGGTGCAGGCTCAGATGTGGGAGCCTGGCCCCCTCACCTGGGTGCAGTCTGTACCGCAAGGTGAGCCTAAGGGGAAGGTGCCGTGGTAGTGAAAGTGCCACACGGCACGACTCAGAAAGAACACACCAGAAGGCTGCGCTGAGTCTTCTGCTCCTGGAATTCCTTTTCTAAGAGGCTGAGGGTGTGAGCCGGAAAGCAGAGGGGAACTAGCTGATCCAGGCCTGGATAACACGTGTGATCCCTAAGTCATCACCTGCACCCAAACCCACCAAAAAACTAAAGCAAAACGGGAAAAGAAACAAGTCACCAATGCCTTGCTTTTCCATCACATCCCCAACGGCAGCTCAGTGACTGGTGTGTACTAGACACTAAAAATAAATTGGCCAAATGAACACATTTTAAACTTCAGCTGATAGAAATGACTAAGCGTGCCAGCTATCACATTAAATCCCAAAGGCACCTGCATGTGAGGACAGACAGAAATCTGTTAAGTCTGAAGAACTGCCATTAAAAGCATGTAACTCAGCACCCCCCTTTCAGGAGTACTTTATATATAAAAGCAAAACATGAAAAGCACACAAAACACAAATTTCTGAGGCTTAAGTAACTGCTTTGGGGGTTCGGTTCTGTTCAATAAGCAATTAAGTAGGAAGGGAAATCTTAGAACAACGTGTGAAGCCAATTCCTATTTTCTGGTCAGTTCTGACCTTCACCTGTGGAAGAAAGTCATTCAGTGCAGTGCCGCGGGGCTGGGAGTGGGCTGGACAGCCAAGGGGGTGGGAGATGTGAGACAAGAAGGGCACTCTTCTTAAGAGATGTGGGACCCTCCTGTGTAAACCATAATGGAAAAGTATATATACATGTATAACTGAGTCACTTTGCCGTACGGCAGAAATTAACACATTGTAAATCAACTATACCTCAATAATATATTTTTAAAAAGAGAGATGTGAGACCCAAATCTTAAAAGACCGAAAGGCTTTAGCAAGGAAGGAGAAAGCACTCCAGGGAAAGCGCGTGATTAAAGGCCCAGGGAGCATCTCGCTGCAGTCAGAACACAGGATGAGAAGAAACAGGGGGAGATGGACCGGGAATCCAAGGGTAGAATGAGCACAGCCTTGCATACCTTACTGAAGACGCAACACAAGTAGAAATGGTCCCTGGATGAAGAATCCCAGAGCCTTCACTGTTCTAGAAAAATAACCCCCTGGAAGGGAAATGGTTGAGGGGTGGGGGTCACCGTAACAAGTGGAGAAAGAGAGCCTGAACCGGGGCAGGAGAAACCACCTGCTTGACAAGGCAGGTCTGGTTAAAGCCCATGCCCAATCCCACCAAGCGTCTTCCCCAGCCTTCAATTCTCCATCCTGGTCCAGGAATATCCCAACTTTCCCAGGACCATCAGGGGAAAATGGGTAAAGTCGACGGGAGAAATAGGGAAGAAAATAAGTCATTTGAGTTTCCTTTAAACTTTTATACCTATTTTGAAAAATGGGGCTTTTTTGTACCATGGTACACAGCAAGACGTAAGATCAAGCACAGGAGAATCAAAGGATGGAGACACCATAAAAACAATGACAGCTTGATAGAGTCCTGAAACTCCCGACAATGGTGGAGAATTACTATTTCAAAGGGCAGTAAGAAGATTACAGGAGGCGTCCGGAGTAGACAGATTCAGAGAGACAGGAAATAGAACAGTGGGGGTCAGGGGGAGTGTGGGTGGGGAGGCTGGAGGGATAGAAAGTCTTAGTTTGGGAAGATGAAGAGTCCTGGCGATTGTCTGCACCATGACGTGAGTGTACTTGACCCTACTGAACCGTACACTTAAAATAATGAGGATGGTAAATTTTATGTTACGTGTATTTAGCACAATTAAAAAGGGAAAGAAAAAAAGCGATAGGCCTACATGACATATTATGAAGGACCGGAGAGGCGATATCCACGGTGCATCACGTTCTGGACATTTTCACACTTGGAGCCCCATGTGATCACAAGAAACCTCCAAGGAGATGTGCTTCCCATCTGACAAATGCGGAAATGCAGGAAATTACTGGCACAGGTCATTCAGCCAGAAATCAGGAGAGCCAAGACCTACAGACCGGATTTGCTTCGCCCACTTTACTTCACTTTGATGGCCTTTCCTCCTCGCGCTATTCAAAAAAAAAAAAAAAAAGTTTACACTGCTAGTTTTTTCTGTTACTATTTTTCCAGTAAGTACTTAGCAATTTAAAATTCTCTGTGATAACCTCAGGCAAACACTAAAATTAAATCTTAAAAATCAGGTTTAAGCAAAACGAAAATGTTTGTGTTTGTTCCTTACATCCACTCAGCCTACTCAAGGTGCACTTTTTTTTTTTTTTTTTTTCGGTACACGGGCCTCTCACTGTTGTGGCCTCTCCCGCTGCGGAGCACAGGCTCCAGACGCGCAGGCTCAACGGCCATGGCTCAAGGGCTCAGCCGCTCCGCGGCATGTGGGATCCTCCCGGACCGGGGCATGAACCCGCGTCCCCTGCATCGGCAGGCGGACTCTCAACCACTGCGCCGCCAGGGAAGCCCTGCACATTATTTTTTAATCTCTACTAACACAACACCAAACCTGGTGGGTTGTTTTTTTTTTTTTAACTCAAGTGATCATATACAAAGTTTAGTGGAAAGTTATTGCCAAACATACTATCTAAAATGCAAATGACGGGAACATCAAAATTCATAAGGCACTCAGTCAGACACTGTTTACAGTGTTTTCTGCATATTAATTCAGTAAATATGCATATTAATTAATTAATCCTCACAATAACCCCGTGACATACGCACTGCAGGACGGGTGACAATAGGATCGCCTTCAACAAAATCACCACGTGCTAGTTTCCACCCCAGACCAAATAAACAGATTTTTCTTATGCAATGTAAGGTTTTTTAAAAAAATGATCTATATATCCTCTCTCCAACCATGCGACAGGAGATGGGAAGCGCAATACGGCCTGTGGAGTGCAAGCATGAAGTGACCATCGGCACTGATGCTGTCTCGCAAAGGTTCCACGAAAATGCATTTGATCATTTATGGGCTACATCAACCTGGCAAAAAGGTTTTAGAGACAATTCACTTTTTTTTTTAATTTTACTGAAGTATACTTGATTTACAATGTTAACTTCTGCTGAACAGCAAAGTGATCCAGTTACACATATATGTTGATATATTCTTTTTCATATTCTTTTCTATTATGGTTTGTAGGATATTAAATACAGTTCTCCGTGCTGTACAGTAGGACCTTGTTGTTTACCCATTCTATATATAATAGTTGGCATCTGCTAACCCCAAACTCCCAATCCATCTCTCCCCGACACCCTGCCCCCTCAGTCAGCAACTATCTTCAAAGTCTTACTAAGCAGAGAACACATCTCAGACGTTACAACAAAGCTCTATCACTCAACTACTGCTCTATTCATTACGTTATAAACATTATTATTCCATGGACATATGTGGACCCATTTTTAGGTCGTTCTAATTTTTTAAATACCCGATGTATTTCAAAAAGTAAACAGCATATGAGTTTCTCAAAAAACCTAGCCATTCTTACTGTATTCATTTTTTCTAATTGTAGTATCTCAAAATATCAAAATTCATGAGGTCCCTTAGCCCAACAGTTCAAAAGAGCACGCGATGCATAATTGATTCATCTTCAGCTGCTAGGTGAGAAAACATACTTGGCTGTGAAGAACATTAATATCTGCGAACTATTTATATAGAAAGTATTATGATTTAAAACCTAACTGAGCTAACTTTCTTATAAAGCAATCCACTATTCCCAAATCCTTAAACATCAGGGGTTGGTTTCTATAAAACACTTATTTTATTCCATAGCAAACACAAGCACTGTATTAAAAATTGCTTCTTGTCTAGGTAAGCGTATGACTTGTGAAAAAAAATTTTGCAGCACTGTATTGTGCCCATGAACCATCCAAAGAAAGTTACTATCAAATGGACCGCAAATCTCAAAACACATGGTCCTCAGAACTTGGAATGAGAAACATGAAAAAATGGTCAGTAACATGAAGCTTTCTCAACATGCCCTCAGGGTTTAATGTGAGCAATGTAGTTTTGGAGTTTTCAGGTACCGTTTTAAGGGCAAAAATATCATAGATAACTTCTCCAACCCTCAATGGAGACAGATGTTCCTTGGCAGGCAAATGAATTATAAGCATTAAGTGAGCATTTCGGGCGTATGTGCGTGTGTGTGTACGTGTGTGTGCGCGCGTGTGCGCACGCAGACATTTACACAGAATGGAGGAAGGAGATTGGTAAAGACATCAGAAGGAATCTCCCATGATGTTTTCTTTGGCCTTGGAGTTTCCCAACTTCATAACATTGACAATACTGAGCTTATAAACATGGTTGACCCATGTCAAGACCTCCATACAGAGAATAACTCTGTATATACGTGCACACACGCTCCCTCCTGTCCTTAAAATTATTTCTCCTGCAACATCTAAGGAAACATAGTGAACAAAACTTTACTGAAATCCTAGTGGCAGCTGTCCAGCAAAACAGTAACACTGAGAGAAGTCAACGTTTCTGTTTGCCCTTCTGCCATAGTCATTGATGAGGTAATTCAATTTATTCTGATCTATCAATCCTAGAATGATTAATGATTTGTAAAGGTAACATGAAACATTAACAGGAGGCAGTTGTAACAGATGGAATACTGGGGAAGTAAGTGTGACACTACTCAGCCTATATAGCCTTACTGTTTTCAAATAAAGAGCTCTTTTTAAATTGTCAGAGCTTGGTAACACATTTCATATGCTAGACAATACTTTTGAAACCTCCACTCTTTACAGGAGCAGAAATAAAGGAGTCATTTTTTGATTGGATAACTTAAGGAATATTCCTTTATATAACTGCATCAGCCAGAAGGGTCCCGGAAACAATGTAACGCTCTCACCTGCCCCTTTAAAAGCCTTCCTCTCTGCAGCTAACTCACCTCCAGGGGCCTGGCTTTTCTCGGCACCTCAGGTATCATCCGCATCGTTTCTGGAAAGGCACACACATGGCTGGTAGACCTTCTGCCCTTCGCACGTGCCTCCCCCATGCCTGGATGCCCTCCCGATGTGAGCCACTACTCACCTCCAACCCAGCTCACTGGTCATCTACCGTCAGCTTCACCCACACCCACTCTGCCGCTGGCCTGCCCTCCAGAGCCATGACCCACGCCCAGCCCCGGAGCATCACTCTTGACAGTCGGGGGCTGACGTGCTTCCCTAGCACAGACCAGCGCAGGCTTGGAAACGGTGCTCCAGCCTCCTTACTGTCATGTATCTCAGTGCTGCTGAAGCGTAAGGTCAAGGTCAGACTGGGTCAGACCACACAAGTTTCCTCCAAGGAAAAGAATCTAGAGCAGGTGCTTCCACCCTGGGGTGTAGGAGAAAGGTATCAGAGCTTATATGTACATGTACCTCCAAGAAGTTCGCTTTAACAACCTTTATTGAATGCCCCAAGACCCTCTGTAACACAGCTGAAGGAGAAGCGCCCTAACAGTGGGGGTCAGGGGATGCTGTGGACTGAACTGTGTCCCCTAAAAATCCCTATGTCGAAGCCCTAACCCCACCCGCATCCCCCGTGACTGTATTGGAGATGGCGCCTTTGGGAGGTGATTAAGTTGAGATGGGGTCATGAGGGTGGGGCCCTCATGATGGCATTAGTGCCCTCACAGGAAGGGACACCACACAGCTTGGTCTCTCTCTCTCTCTCTCTCTCTCTCTCTCCTCACCACGTGAGAAGGTGGTGGTATACAAGACAGGAAGAGGGTCCTCACCAGAACTTGACCATGCTGGCACCCTCCATCTTGCACTTCCAGCCTCTAGAACTGTGAGAAAATGCATCTCTGCTGTTTAAACCCCCAGGCTATGGTATTTTGTCCTGGCAGCTAAAGGGACTAAGGGAGTAACAAAGGTGCCCTCCCCTGGCCGTTCTCTCAGCTTATTACTGCACGTTTCGGTGTCTGCATCCAGCTAGGCGCGCTTGTCAACTAGACTAACTCTCCCAAAAAGAACAAGTGGCTTCAGAAACATGCAATGGACTTCCCCGGTGGCGCAGTGGATATGAATCCAGCTGCCAATGCAGGGGACACGAGTTCGAGCCCTGGGCCGGGAAGATCCCACATGCCGCGGAGCAACTAAGCCCGTGCGCCACAACTACTGAGCCTGTGCTCTAGAGCCCCTGTGCCACAACTACTGAGCCCATGAGCCACAGCTACTGAAGCCTGCGCACCTTAGAGCCCGTGCTCCGCAACAAGAAGCCCGCGCACCACAACAAAGAGTAGCCGTTGCTCACTGCAACTAGAGAAAGCCTGCCCGCAGCAAAGAAGACCTAACGCAGCAGCCAAAAAAAAAAAGAACCACGCAATGAAGCAAACCGCGTTTTGAAAATAATAAACGAATGACAAGCAAATAAACAGTACAACTGGCACCTTTAGGAAATAAAAGCTCTTCAAAATCATTTTTCCAGGTTAAATGTTAGGATAATTTAATTAAATCTGATAAATCAGCCGAAAATATTCAAAAGTCAAGAAAGTTACCAACAATGTGGATTGACATCCGTAATTCTTAACTGAGAATCTTGGTAAATACGTATTGGGTCTTCAGATAATGACAGTAATACATATAGACAGATAGTTAAATAGACATATTCCAGGTTCATGGTAAAAAGTTTGACGGATGGGACATGTGATCAAAAAAATCTGGAGACCACTGATGTGGCTGTAGAGCTTGTGTGACAGAGCGAGGCCCTCTCCCCAGCTGTCAGCTCGTCTCAGGCAGGTCTGAAAGCCCCAGCCAGCCACACCTCTCCAGGAGCCTACGGAGGACAAATACTGAAGATACAGAGAATAATCGCTCTGAAGGACCAACCACAACATCCCAAACTCAACCCCAAATCCTTTCCTAACTACATCTAATTAAAAACATAGGTAAGGGTATCTAAAAGCCTACAGTTTGAGTTGTGAAGAGCTGGCGTTCATTTAGGAGAAAAGGGCAGATCAGCATTTAGATGGTCAAAGCCAACCTCATGGATTTCAGGAAATTTCTTTGTAAAACCTCCCTCCCTCCCAACAATGGTCAGACCTCCCCTTTTGTTCTCACGAGGCATTGTCCCTCTTGAAAGGGCTGCTGATTAGCATTTCTGAGTAAGCTTCTGCTGTCTGTTGAGTGACTCAGCCAGAAGTAGCAGAATGAACACTTAGACGCTACTTTCTAGATAACTACACAAAAGCTCACATGACTGAACTCTGACTGCAGAATTTTCTGCAGCCCACGGTTCTACTTTTTCAACTTCGACACAACTACATCGGACGTTTGCAAACAGACCCTACTGTTGCCAGCTAAGGGGATGCTGCCTTCCCATCTGATCGGCACCGTGGATATGTGAAGATACTGGTCCAGTCTCCCCTGACCACCACCCCTTCAAACACACATCTGTCCCCAGTAAGGACCCAACATCGCCCAAAGCATCCAACAGAAAGACGAGAGTTGAGCATTTAGTTCCTACTGTCCCAGATACTTCTGGTTTTTAGTGTATTTTTACTTTGAGATAAGTTGATGCTCACAGAAGAGTCGCAAACATAGTAGAGAGTTGCCATAAACCTTCACCCAGGCCCCCCACAAAGTCAGTATCTCCTATCACCTTAGAAACATGATCAAAACTAATTTAATGACATTGGCACAATACTACCCCAACTACAGAGTTCAAAATTCACCAGTGTTACAGATATACAATGGAATACTACTCAGCCATGAAAAAGAACAAAATAATGCCATTTGCAGCAACACAGTTGCAAGTACACACTATCATACTAAGTGAAGTCAGTCAGAAAGGGAAAGACAAATATGATATCACTCATATGTGGAATCTAAAATAAGACACAAACGAACTTATCTACGAAACAGAAGCAGACTCACAGACATAGAGAACAGACTTGTGGTTGCCAAGGGGCGGGGTGGAGGGCTGGATTGGGAGTTTGGGATCAGCAGATGCAAACTATTACGTAGAGAATGGATAAACAACAAGGTCCTACTGTATATAGCACAGGGAACTATATTCAATAACCATCATGGAAAAGAATATGAAAAAGAATGTATGTATGTGTATAACTGAGTCACTGTGCTGGACAGCAGAAATTAACACAACACTGTAAATCAACTATACTTCAATTTAAAAAATAAGTTCAGTGTTTCCTCCAATGTACCTTTTCTGTGCCAAGATCTGATTTAGAACTGATACTGCGTGTAGCTGTCACATCGCCCTAGTCGTCTCCAATTCTGGTTAATTTTAACGTGTGTTTTTCACAAATCCTGATGCTTAATTCTTTTTATCAGTAAGAGTCAGAAGCGCTCAAGTTCACAGAAGACAGACAGTAAGAGTTCAACAGAATCTGGGACTAGGGGAGGGGAAAATAAGTGACTGACTAGAACTCAAACCCAACACCTTTGCCTGTTTTTATAAATGGGAATGGCACAGACATTTCTTTAGTCAAATTCAAAATCTGCACCAGATCTACCCATACAAGGGTCAACTCGATAAAGCAATTCACCCGTCCAAGTCGGTTCTCCTAGACATTTGCTGTTTCCTTAGAAACATCAAATACAAAAGCGGCCCAAGGCTGACACGCTTCTGTTTCTAAAAATACTACATTTCAAGAAAGCTCAAGCACGTCATAGTTACCTGAAATAAACAGCGCCAAAGGCCCCCGATTTGAGTGCTTTTATCTGCAAAATGCCTCCGAAGCCTTGTCCAGTGGTGCAAACCTAGTAAGTGTTCTAATTACAAGCATCTTCTGCGGCCTTACTTGCTACTGGCACGTATAAAAGTAAGGATTCTTGATGTGCTGTGACATTCATGTTCAGGAAATATAGGCTAGGAGTGCTTGGTTTGGAGATTAACCAAGTCTATGCCTTGAAATTAAAAACAGCTAACGCTAGCTATGTGAAGAGATTATATGTTGATTAGCTTGACTGTAGTATTTTGCTCTGTGTATGAAACCATCACGTTGTATGCCTTAAGAACATACAAGTTTTATTCAAAATATAAACAGATCAAGAAAAAACAGCATAAATGGAAGAAAATCTTGAGGCCGTTTTAAAGTAGGCGAATGGAATGCTTTCAACATCATCAACTATTCTTGATAAGGATTTTATATACCTTTACCTTTGCCAAACTTAACAAGGATGACTGTCTCACGTGAGATCTATAAACCTTGGTTTTTAACACAACGATCTGTACGTGAATCAAAAGGAAGTTACGATTGTTACCGGTATCTTGGTATGGTTTCTCTGTTAAACTGTAAGCACCTTAAGTGGGATGACCAGATCCTACCTAAATTCTGCGGCTTTAGCCGTTTAGAGAGAATCGCTCGTCCTCGCAGCCCTCCATGATCTTAGATCTGGTACCATATACAAACATTTACCACCGCTATTCGGGTACAAACTGCTTTTGAAGATGATTTTGTTCTCTTCACTCCGTAAAAGAAAAACCTCCTCTTAGGCATCAGGACCCCACCCTAATATTATGAAACTGTGATGCTCCCACCCTAATATTATGAAACCATGATGCTTAAACCTACCACCCAGTGCTCAATTCTCCTCTCTATAAAGGCAAAATTCTACTCCAAACTTATCCTGACAAAATCAGCAAACTATTCACATGAAGCAATTTTCTCTTAAGGCAAAGCAGCTTTAAGCAATGCAATAGCTTGACAAAGCTCGAGTTATTGCTTTAATGAAGATTTTCGCCATCTTTAACTCCCACCTGAAATGAATGACTCATTCACATCTGAGTGTCTGTAAACATTCCTAACTTGCTTTGAAGGCCTCATTTCAAATACTGGAGAAAACCGTTTGACAGCCTTGAAACTCACTGTTTTAAATGGCACGCTCGATAGTCACATAAAAAGACTGCACGTGCCTGATCTAGATGACATAAATATTGCCCATTCCTTTGACCAGGAAATCATTTCAAGGTATTTTCCGGAAGAAAAATTGTGTAACTTGAAACTTTTAAATTTACATACACAAAATTAATTATTCGCCACCAGGTTCCACTAGATAGCAAGCTTTCTATAAGCTTTTAATACTTAACTTAAAATGCTTAAAGGGAAATGGTATCGTTCATATGAAACGTCCAGAACGGGAAAATCTTCAGAGATAGAAAGTGGATCAGTGGTTGCTTCAGGCCGGGGAGGAGGGGATGGGGAGATGTCAGCTAAGGGGCACAGAGTTTCCTCTGGAAGCTATAAAATGTACAACCAGCACCACAACTTCAGAACAACCTTGAATACAGTAAAAGCCGCTGGACTGTATCCTTTAGACGGGTGAATTATATGGTATGTGAATTATTTCTCAATAAAGCTGTTAAATTTTAAAGGAGATGTGATTATACACTTGAGAAAAAAGGAATCTTGTCAAGTAGACATATATACAATCTTTCATGTGTAGATGTAATAATTACACTGTAAAATCTAGTCATTGCTGGATGATTGAAGACAGTTACTGTCTTCACAGTTAAGGTCCTAGAAGATCAATGCCTAGGAGAAAAAGACCATGTTCTATTTCTCTATGATTTTGATAATCCAAATTCATTGGCTTCAATAATGGAAAACTTCAACATACCACAGCTTCAGATCAAATGCTGGTGTTACCTGCAGCGTCAAGAACAAGGTTTAGAGAGACATCCATTGACACGGCACGAACCCTTCCAGAATTTCAAGGAATTGCTTGGAATTTGAGTCACCATGTCTGGCATTCCCCTGGGGCTGCCAAAGCCAGTTAACCCTGGCAGTGACCTTCTCACTCCCACTCACCTGGCGGGGAGCTTCCTTCTTGGATGGACACACCAGTCCAAACGTTAACCCCGGACCGTCCATCGCTGCCCTGAATGGTACCATGCTGCCCCTCGCCAACCTCCCCGAACGCACAACCACCACATCCCGCCTTGGCAAACTCCAACCCCTTCCGTGAAGTCAAAACACCAGTTGCCCATGAAGGCAGTCACATAGCAACTGCCCCACCATCATGAGCTTCCAAGCCAGAGATGGCCTCGGGTGGGGAAGGTAAGTGCGAGAGCTCGGTTCCAGGGACGGCCAGCCTACGGAGGTGCAGGGCATCGGATACACCAGACACCCCCACTCCATGGACCAGCGTGACCCCATCTGTCCCACGTGGTCCCTTCTTTTCAAAAGCCTCAGTTTAGATGCAAGCTATCTGGGATCAACACTCCATACGCCCCAGCTTCCGGGAAAAACCATTAATGTTTTCCCAAGAAAAACTATATTAAGAAAAATAACTCCTTTATCAACTCCCTTTAATGAAAATACTCCTTTGAGTAGCTTTATCAACTTTCAACAAACAGCCATGACGAAGACAAAAGGCCTTATTTTTTTAAAAAAATCAGTATTTTATAAAACGATTTCAGCAATATTCAAGTGCTGAAACAATATTGTTCAACATTTTGTAAAATCCTTAAACTATATGCCAAGAAGCTTTAAAATCGATTCTTTAATGAACTACGAGTCACATCACCATTAGTAATTCCTAATTAAATATACAGTGGAGGTAAAGTGAGTATTGGAAGACCATTTTCTAGAACAGCCGGCACCATACTTTAATTTCTTAGAGCCTATTCAGTAGACTCTGAAACCTATGCTCACAGTATAAGCCATGAACTCAAACTGTATGCATTGTAAGATTTAACATATTTAACTAATTCAACTATACACTCACATACAAGGCTTTAAATGGAATGGTTTGTGTCTACCTACTTTCTTCCTAGCCGACCCACGGTATACTCCCACTTAGCCCTCCCCCACCCCCAAAAGAGTACAAATGAAACTGTATAACAGGCAGCCGCTGGAAATCTCTTTGATTAATAATAAAAATCAGTTTCAAAAGTCAATGTGAGTCTTCAGATATAGAGAACAAACTTATGGTTACCAAAAGGGAGGGGTGAGGGGAGGGATAAATTAGCAGTGTTTTATACACTACTATATATAAAACAGATCCAACAAGGACCTACTGTACAGCACAGGGAACTATATTCAATATCTTGTAATAACCTATAATGGAAAAGAGTCTGAAAAAGGATTTATGTATATATGTGTGTATAACCGAATCACTTTGCTGTACACCAGAAACTAACACAACATTGTACATAAACTACACTCCAATAAAAAATAAATTTAAAAAATTTTAAAGTCAATGTGCGTCTTAATTACAGAACAGGTTGTGAGGCCTCGCTACCAAGGCTTTTAAAAAGCTTCACCTTCCATGGGAACTAGAGAATTCGGACAAAAAACAAAGACCCCTATTTCATTCTCCCAGCTTTAAGCATGCATAAATGGATACCGAAATTAATAGGAACTAAGCAAAAGTACTACTTGAAAATATCTTAAGGTCACACATGAGAAAGTCTAAGGAAATGGAACTATAATGTCAGTGCCGGATTGCAGATGGTTTAAGTGTATTTCACAGAGTTGTGTATCCATCACCCCAATGAAACCCCGTGTACATTACAGTCATTCCTCTTTTCCCAACCTACTCTCAGCCCTAGAAGCCACTAATCTTATGTCTCCGTAGATTTGCCTCCTCTGGGTATTTCATATAAATACAATCATACAGGAGGCCTATTACTGGCTTCTCCTAGCATAGTGTGTTCAAAGTTCATTCATGTTGTAGAAGTGCATTCTTTTTTGTGGCCAAATGATACTCCACTGTACGGATGTACCACGGTTTATTCACTCACTTGTCAGTCGACAGACATTTGGACGGTTTCCACTTTTACCTACCATCATAATGCTGCTAGGGACTTCTATACCAGTTTCTGTGTGGACATACGTCTTCATTTCTCTTGGGTATATACACCTCGAATTTCTGGATCATATGTAACTTCACATTTAACCTTTTAAGAAACAAACTGTTTTCCGAAGCAGCTACACCATTTTTCATTCCCATCAGCAATGCAGGACGGTTCCCATTTCTGCACATCCTCGCCAGCACCTGCTACTGTCTTTCTGATTAGAGCTATCCTAGTGGGTGAAGCGGGAACTAGTGCTTGAGGCTCTGTATCTTAAACCAAGCCCACTCAGCCTTGAATTCGGTCTCAGCTATTCTTCCAAGCTACACGCTTAAGTATTAAATAGGCCCCAACGGTCATCCTTAAAACCCAAAACAGAGCCATCCAGGATCATCTAACACTCTTTTAATAAATGAAAGCGTCACTTCTGCATAGTATATGCACCATTATTTTATCCCAAATCCTATCAAGCTACAATAATGTCCAACAGCCGGGCCTTTCTGAAGAAAGATGTCAGGCTAAGCTCAAGTGCCACGGCTGCAGAGGAACACTTAACACATAACAAAGCTTAACACATAACAAAGGAGCCCTGGCCTGGGATTCAGGTTTGTCAATAATCCGTATGTAACCTGACCAATCACTTACCTTCTCCACACCTGAGCATGGTGTTCTGAGCCACGCACAGAACTACATCCTCTGAAGTCACTCCCAGAGATAAAGCTGTCTAAGCCTGAAAGTTTAATGAAATTTGCAAACATGCTAACTCACATGCCTAAAAGATCTAGCTTGGCACAGCAGAAAGACTTTGGGTTTAGTAGTCAGGCAGGCTAGGTTCTATTTCCAGCTATGCCATTTAGTAGCTAAATGGCCATATTTAACATCCTTCTCTGTCAGTCTCCTCGTGTGAAGGTAAGACTGCCTTCTTCAAGGGGTTCTGAGGTTTTATAAAGCCAGTGCAGCTAAAGTACCCAAGAGAGTGGCCCGCAAAAAGCAGACGTTTACATGTTAGCGTCCATCCATCTTCCCGCTAACTCTGGGCAAAGTTTCCCAGCAAATAAAGCCCTCTTAACAAATGTCCTGGGCATTGAGAGCTGAATGCGAGTCCTTGTGACCTGAGGGATTCCAGTATAAAGCGCTTCTCCACATTACAGTCGGTAACTTGTTAAGGAGAGCTATCGGTTGGCTTAAAACAGGGCTGGGGAATTCTTGGAAGGGCACTCAGGGATGAAGAGACGAGAAACCTCATTTTTGCCAGGGACGGAAGCCTAAAAACGTCCTCCGGGCTCACAGCCAGCCTGAGCACAGAACCAACGCAAAGGAGAGAAAGGTACGAGCTATATTCCCATGACCCGATTGGAAACGCGGGTGTAGACTGCCAGGCTTGAGGGGGAGGGGAGCGGAGGGGGCTGGCGACAGCAGAGAGGGGCGGGGGGCTGGCCAGGTGCGTGGAAAAGCCCAGGAGAGGAAGCCGAGCCACATCCCAGCTGTGAATTAACCGCTTCCTGCGACTCTCGGCTGGCTGCCGCCTCCTACCTGATCCGGTTGTCACGGAATCTGTTGAGATGCGGTTGGTTGAGGTAAATGGTGCGGGCTGGTGCGTCCAGCTGGTCCCCAACAGACGTGGCCCGGGACATCTCATCATCTGCCTTCTTGTAGCCCGAAGAAGAACGAACAGGTCCTGCGGAGAAGAGGCGCGGTCAGAAAGCAGAACACAAAGAAGTCACGCCCGGCACAGGCAGCAGCACGGGCGGGCGGGCGGGGACCAGCTGGAAAGGATGCTCCGGGCGACGCGCCGCAGCTGTACCTCGGCGGCCCCTGGAGACGCGCGCAGCTTGTCGGCCCCGCCCCGCCCGCGCTGGTCCCCAGCGCTGAGGAGCCCCTCCCGGGGGTGGGAACCTCGGCCCTCCCGCCCCTCGCCCCGCCCTCCCTCCCCTCCCCACTCGCCGGCCAGCCGGGCCTGGGCGCGGGGAGCGCAGTCCGCGCAGGGGTGGCGAGGGGCGCACCCCTGCAGGTAGGACCACGTGGGCCGAGCGGATGCAGGGAGCAGAGGCCAGAGCCTCCCCTCCCCGGGGCGAGCTCCCCCTCCAGGCCCAGGGAGTGAATTCCCGAGCTAGGCTTTCCCGGCTTCCTTGCGCTGAGGAACGGAGAGACACATTAAGGGGGTGTGCCCTGCATTCGGCCGCCAGAGAGGACGGTGGAAGACACCTCTGTGCTCCAGAATGAAATTCCAGACCCTCCGTGCAGAGGGCTGGTCTCCTGGTTTCTGGAACGAACCAGCAGCTTTTCTCCCCCGACGCGCCTGGCGACCTGAGAGCAGAATCCCGCCCATCCCCGCTCGCGGGCGCGACATGAGCCTTCATCCAGGGCTTCTGTGGTTAAGACCCAAGCCAGCCTATCTCCTTAAGATGCGATTTCAGTCCTAGAGCCGAGCCGAGCCTCTCTTGGGCTAAAGCTCCCCATAACCTTCACTTGAGGAGGGGTCGGCAGGGACAACGATGACACACCCAATATGTCTGCCCAGGTGCACACCCCTCCACACACACACCCCTCCAAATACAAGACAGGGTCCCTCACTGCACGGGGCCACCCACCTCGCGATTTGACCTTGGGGTGGGGGCGGGGCCCTGACCTCAAGGCCCACAGAAAAATAAGTGCCCTACAGATGACAGAGTCTTCTCTGCTTTTCCTTAAATTGCATCTGCCCTAATACCTGCCGCACTTTCCACCTATGAAAGAAACAGGTGTCGCATATCACTTAGGAAACGGGCATCTCACTTCAGTAAACAGCCACTTCACAGCTACAAAGCACATTCAGAAACATTTTGAAAGAGACAGCTTTGGCTGTGGAAGTATGTCATCTTTTTTAAAGTGGTTAGAATCCTATTATAATCCTCATCCTAAGAAGAGGACACCCAAATATCAAACTGGGTATTGAGAGCTGCTGTGCTGTCGTGAGATGTGCTCACAGCCGGGTCCCTGGTCGCAGAGCAGGCGCAAGTCTCAGTACACGACCCGAGCCTCAGACCCTGTCCTCCGGCCTCCGCTCTCCGGGGTCCCTCTGCTCCGCCTCTGCTTATCCACAGGGGCAGCAGAGGGCAGCAGGTCCTTGGAGACTGGCTGGCCCGGGAGCCGCCGGAGTAGGCTGGTTTTGAAGCATTTGCTGATTTAAGGCCGACAGGGGCTAGTTTGTAAGCCAGCCTGAATCGAAGTGCTGCTTTCCGCTCTGCTCCCTCATCCCACTTCGCTCTCCTCCACGGCTTTATCATCGTTACCTGGCACTATTTATTTATGGTCTGTCTTCCCAAGTCCAAGAGCAAAAGCTCCAGGGCAGCAGAGACATGTTCTGTTCAATGCAGTGACCTTAGCGCCCAGAAGATGCCTGGTACACGGCGGGCACTCATATTCGCTGGCTGAATAAGTCCCTTTTACTTCAGTCTAATAAAAGGTCGATTTGAATCCTCCAGGCAGGGATGCAGTGACCTGCCCCGAGGGCTCAGACCCGTGACCCTACTGTGGACAAAACGGTTCACTGCCAGGTGGTCTTTGCTCGGTGGCTCTCAACTCTGCACATCATCACCGAGAAAGCACTCAAAATTTACTAGTTCCTGGGCCCAACCTTGACCAATTCTGACGCTTTTCTTTTCAAAGCTCCTCAAGGGACACAAACGGGCAGTCATAA
Organism: Globicephala melas; assembly: GCF_963455315.2. Lineage (NCBI taxonomy): Eukaryota > Metazoa > Chordata > Mammalia > Artiodactyla > Delphinidae > Globicephala > Globicephala melas. Next base: position 3,408,382 of record NC_083331.1, on the reverse strand, counting down.
CTGAGAATCCCTTGTAAGAGGCAGCCGAGAACACAAGCAAAAAAGAGCTGGCTCCTGCTCTCAAAAACGTTAACCAGGGCTTCCCTGGTGGCGCAGTGGTTGAGAGTCCGCCTGCCGATGCAGGGGACACGGGTTCGTGCCCCGGTCCGGGAAGATCCCGCATGCCGCGGAGCGGCTGGGCCCGTGAGCCATGGACGCTGAGCCTGCGCGTTCAGAGCCTGTGCTCCGCGATGGGAGAGGTCACGACAGTGAGAGGCCCGCGTACCGCAAAAAAAAAAAAAAAGAAAAGGAAACAAGTTTGCCCAAACAAGAATTTCAATGTAGGATAATAAATATTAGGGTGAAAAAATTATTGATACAAACAATTAGTGATAACAGAACTAAGTGAGATATGTCCCAAGTACGTGGCATGCACCAGGCCAGCTCGTCTTCCTATACGACAGTAGGGCCAAATCTGGAACTTTATTTTAAGTAGAAATACAGTCTCCCTCACCCCACCCCCAAGACTCAGATAACTTTCTTCTGCCTCAGTGGCCTCATCTTGACCCAATCCTCCTTTGGAGAAAAACGTTAATATTTTCAAAATAACACAATTTGTTGAAAATGTCTTGCCTAAGGAAAATACTGTACCGTATATAGCAAAGCACTTTGTGACTAAGGTTTCAAATTCAGACTCATGAGACGAATCCTGAGTTAACACGCTTTGAAAATACCACCGTACAAATCAGAGTGTGTTTACAACTCCCCCACGTACATACACCTGGTGTCAGCAGACAGAGGCAAGTCAGGAAGCATCTACTGAGAAAGAAGCCGAGGTAAAAGGAAAGAGGAGACACAGATGAGCACAGTGCAACAGACGGAACAGCTGACGGCCAAGACCTGGGGGCAAGGCTTTTGTCTATTTCCGGGCTCCACCCCGTCATCCTGAGTAACGCCCAGCACACAGGAGGCGGCCTGTAAGCACATGTCAACTGGATACACAAAGGGCTCATGTAGTGTGTGCCTTCTGAAGAGGCCCACCCCGCCCAGCCCCGGAGCCAAGGACTGCTCCCTGGTCTGGTAACCTGACCCCTCTCCTCCCCACTCGCTTGGGACAGGGAGCCCGGCAGGCAGGTCTGTGTCTTGCAATCCCCTTCATCCTTCCCACCAGGGACAGTTACTTGGTCCACGTCGGGCCACTAAGGGTCTGCCTTCCGGAAACTTTGACGTGGGACCCGGGGAGATGATCTGTTTTTCTGTTAAGCTGTCTTCTGCCAACTTGATTATTAGACCAGCTGAAGAACCTCGAAGGGTAGAAGGAAAATTTTTCTGCCCTTTTCACTTGCAAAGGAGTTTTACTATCTCACAGAAGAAGTTCTTGGAAAGGAAATATTCTAGTCTTCCTAAGTCAGAAACCTATGAAAGTGAGAAGCCTTTGGGCAGCACCTCTAACCAGCTCCGTGGAAAGAGTCAGACCTCGGACATTGTCTCAGAATAAAGAATTTGGTTGGTCTTAGCCCTGGCTTCCTGGGGGAGTGGCCTCTGGCCTCTTGGAATTTCCCAAGTAATAGGAGTGTCTATGGGCCCTTCTGAGCAACCTGCATTTATGCCAATGAGGTGACTCACAGTGGACCGTGGACAGTCTTAGAATGGGGGCTGACCTGCCAGAAAAACCAGGCGACTGCAGAGTTGGGGGTTGAGCCAGTTGACATCAGCCTGACCTCCTGACTGGGGGTGCGGGAGGGAGACACGGGGACTGGAGACTTATATACAGGAATCCCATAAAAATGCGGGACCCTAAGTGTCCACTGACAGACGAATGGATAAAGAAGATGTGGCACATATATACAATGGAATATTACGCAGCCATAAAAAGAAACGAAACTGAGTTATTTGTAGTGAGGTGGATGGACCTAGAGACTGTCATACAGGGTGAAGTAAGTCAGAAAGAGAAAAACAAATACCGTATGCTAACACATATATATGGAATCTAAAAAAAAAAGGTTCTGAAGAACCTAGGGGCAGGACAAGGATAAAGACACAGACATAGAGAATGGACTTGAGGATATGGGGAGGGGGAAGGGTAAACTGGGTCGAAGGGAGAGAGTGGCATGGACATATATACACTACCAAATGTAAAACAGACAGCTAGTGGGAAGCAGCCGCATGGCACAGAGATATCGGCTCGGTGCTTTGTGACCACCTAGAGGGGTGGGAAGGGGGGGTGGGAGGGAGGGAGACGCAAGAGCGAAGAGATATGGGAACCTATGTATATGTATAACTGATTCACTTTGTTATAAAGCAGAAACTAACACACCATTGTAAAGCAACTATACTCCAATAAAGATGTTAAAAAAAAAAAAAAAGAGGCGGCCAGAAAATTGCAGCTTCTAACACATCCTGAGCTAAAGAGAGGGGGAGGGGTCAGGACACACAGGAAGGAAGAGCTTTCATGGGAAGGCGGAGGAAACATTTGGAAAACAAAGGTCACCCTGTTAGGCAGGAAAGTGTCTCAGGTAGAAAGTTCTCTCTGGTGAAAGTTCAACATGTGGACAAGTAATAACACCCATGTAATGAAACTCCAACAAAACTATGGACACCAAAGCTCAGGTGACATGTCCTGAGGAAGCTTCCCACCGAGAGCCTGCCAAACCTCGCTCTGTCTCTTTGGGCTGGTCCTGATTTGTACCCTTTCTGATAAAACTATAATCGTAAGTATAGCACTCTTTCCTGAGCACTGTAAGTTATTCTAGTTATTACTGAAACTACAGGGTCAGTGGGAGCCCTGAATTTGTAGCCAGTTGCTCAGAAGTGCAGGTGGTCCGGGGACCCCAGACCTTGCAGCTGGGGTCTGAATGAGGACAGACTTAGAGAATTGTGTCCTTAACCTGTGAAGTTTGACTAACTCTGGGTAGTTAGTATTAGAATCGCCCTGCAGACATCACTGAATTCTAGGATGACGGAGTCAAAGGGAAACTGTTAACAATCACAAAAGTGTATTAGGTCCAAGGAGAGCTGGGTGAGAAGCCAGATGTGCAGACACTTGAACCCGATTCCCCTTCCACTGGAACCAGCTGCCTATGAGCTCAGGCCACCTGAGCCTTGGTTTCTTCATCCGCAAAACAAGTCAATTACAGAAGTCAAGGGTTGGCAAACTTTTTCTGCGAAGGGTCAGGTAGTAAATATTTTAGGCTTTGGGCCACATGTGGCCTCAGTCTCATTTTTTTTTTTTAAACACAAAAGTCTTAAATGTAAAAACCATTCCAGCCCCCAGCCCCGCAGGCCAGATTTCACTGACCCCTCATTTAAACCAAGTTCTTTTACAGTTAAACTGACTATATCCCAACACCCTCCTCAAGGGGAAATTAGACTAAAGATCCCACATGTCGCGGAGCAACTAAGCCCATGCGCCACAACTACTGAGCCTGCGCTCTAGGGCCCGATGCCACAACTAATGAAGCCTGCGCGCCTAGAGCCCGTGCTCCACAACAAGAGAAGCCACCGCAATGAGAAGCCCACGCACTGCAACGAAGAGTAGCCTATAAGAATGGCTATGGGGCTTCCCTGGTGGCACAGTGGTTGAGAATCCGCCTGCCGGTGCAGGGGACACGGGTTCGAGCCCTGGTCCGGGAGGATCCCACATGCCGCGGAGCGACTGGGCCCGTGGGCCACAGCTACTGAGGCTGTGCTCTAGAGCCCACAAGCCATAACTACTGAGCCCGCGTGCCACAACTACTGGATCCCGTGCGCCTGGTGCCTGTGCTCTACAACAAGAGAAGCCACCGAAACAACAAAGAGTAGCCCCCCCCCGCCCCCCGCCGCAACTGGAGAAAGCCAAAGAGCAGCAACGAAGACCCAACGCAGCCAAAAACAATAGATAAATGTAAAAAAAAAGAATGGCTGTGATTTGGATGTGCAGAGAAAGCACGAAGCCTTCCAGGAATGGTACCACGGGAGCAGAGACACAGGCCAGTGATGCGTTATTCACAACCTGGCCGGCTCCAGCTGGCGGGTGAAAGGTGAGCCACGGTCTTCTGAAGCCTAGTTTCCAGTAAGTACAGTAATGCAAACTGGGCTGTTCCTGGAAACCCATTTTATACCTTAGATATGTTGAAATCCATCACGTAGATTACGTGAAGACAAATGTGCTTTTAAGGAAATACGTTTAATAGACAAAACTAAACACAAAGAAGAAAAGCTATGCTTCAGATATTCAATTCAGAGGATTTTTCTATATGGGCTGGATTGGCTAAGGCTTAAAATACAAGCCCAGTGAATTTTCTGGAGCAAGTCCCTCTGTTGCTGGGATGGATATTCTCCATCACTCCTGGGACCTCAAAACTGGGCTCAGGTTAGGGACACAGACTTTAAAATCCCATCGCCGATTCAACATGCACAAATGCGGTCTCTGAACAGTTCATCCTAGGAGAGGGGCAGTGTGAAGTTGGAGTTGGCCTGTTCTAAGCAGTTTGAAGACCCACAAGACTGGGCAAAGGCACACACGTTCGCTGCACGTGGTCTCACAGCCCGCCCACCTCTCCGGCATCCTTGGTGACCCATCTCTCCCTTGGTCTTGAAGCTCCCCCCATAGCAGCCTCTCCCCACTCCTCAACTCTGTTCCCGCCAGAGCCCTGGTACCTGCTTTTCCTTCCACCCAGAATTCTCTTCCTCTAGGCCTGGTTTATGCCAACTTCCTCCCATGGCACTGCCTGGCAACCATCCCTACCGCAGGCCCTGCTGCGTTCTTCCCTGGCGCCGTGTCCTTTCTTTCACTGCACTTAGGAGATTGGTTTGCTCGTCCTCTGTCTTCCAACATTAGCTGTAAGCTCCATGAGCACGGGGCCCACGTTCATCTTAACCACCTGCACTCCCCACTGAAGGGACCCAGAAGGTGCGCCGTAAGTGTATCCAACACACAGAGTGGACACGGCCACAGAACTTCACATCCTGTCTTACGTGGACGGAGAAAAACGCTGTAGGTTGAATTCAAGGAGTTACAAGTTGGACCCTAAGGTACCACCCAAAAGAGAATCGGGGGGAAAAGGGGGAGTACCCGGCTTTGTTTAGAAGTTAATCCAACTTGGTAATTTCAAAAATTCCTGTAAGTGGTGTTAAGTCCCTCTTGAGGAAAGACGCTTTGCCTCCCAGAATTTCTTCCTCTTCTTTCCTTCAGGTGGCGCTGGGGAAACGGGGGGCAGGGAAGAGCCGGGGTCCTTGGACACGGATGCCTCCTGCCTCCTCTGATCCACACCCTCAGGGGCTACAGTCCATGATGGGTCTGGCTTGGCTTCATCAGGGGGCATTCGTGTCCCCAGCTGGCTCCCCCTCACCTGGGCTCCCTCTGCGCAAACCACAGAGCCCACCGTCCTCTGCCTCCGGGCTGCCTGCGTCAGCCATCCACCTGCAGCCCCGCAGGACCTGCCGGCTGGAAGAGCCAGCGGCTTTCAAGTCAGCTCCAGACCACTTTGAATGTACAGGTGGGCAATGCAAGAAAACAAAACGATTACCCCTCAGTTTTATCCGCATGTATCCCACACACCTCGGCTCTCTGATTGGGCAAACTTTCCCCAGGAGAGAAAAATTAAGATGTCTCTTGTCAGATGATTCTCCTCTCCCAACCCCTCCCCTGTCTACCCGCTAAGGATCAAAAACAGAGGCGAGCTTTTTAATGTCCTGCCCTGACATCATCCTTCTGGATGCCATACAACACTTTAAAGACCCCCTGAGCTCTCTCTTCAGTGTAGAAAACGCTGAGTCAAGCCCCCTGCAATGTCTGTTGTAAATATGACAAAAGGGAGAGAAAAACTGATCTGCAAAGTCTCCTCAGAAACAAAAGCCTAGCTTGCCTATTCCTGCCTGTTCTGAAAGGTACCTTGATGTTTCTAATCCTTCCCAGGGCGGAGGAGGGTCTGAGTGCCTTGAAGTCAGATGCCACATACAAGAGAAAGGCACGCGTGTGTGCGTCAGCCACCATCCCGTGTCATGTGCAGACCAGCCTGTTAGGGTCCTATGACCCGTGGTGACAAGCAAACATAACGCTTTTCTTCCATCAACGATCTTAACCTCCAAAAGCAGGCGCAGATTTGAACAAACCAGCACGGAGGCGAAGTCATCCATCTTCACTCCCAGCTCCTCAGGTACACAAGATGCTCTCCCAGTGCGACGGCTCTTCCCGACTCTCATGTTGAAGCGACATTTTGTGTATCACGTTTCTTCTCAGACAGAGACGTGAGAAAGTTTCAAATACGGAAAATCATTAACAAGGTAGCACAATGCCAAGGAGACGCAGATGGAGGAACCTGGATCTCCAGCCCCTCCACCAATGCGGTGTCACCAGGTCAGCCGAGCTTTTCAGGTCACAGGGTCATCGTTATGATAAAAAGCACCACTATCTTCTGCTGAGCCCTGTCTAAGCATTTCATCTGTATCAACCCTTATCATTGCTGTAACCATCACTGGATGAGCACGCTCACCTGGTAGAAAAAACTGGGGCGAAGAGTAACTCAGCAATGAGTTCAGTATCTACAAGATGAGTTTCTTTGCAGTTCAACACAGGCAGCCGCTAGGCCTCTCTTCACTTGCATAACACGTCCCCGTCCCTCAGACGTCCTCGGAAGCAGCCACTTTCAGACCCACCCGCAGCAGGAAGCGAGGCCCCTCCTACACACACCTGCAGGCCCCAGACCTCAGCCAGCTCTCCCGTCAGCTCAGGGTCTACATACACACGCATTCTGCCCTGGTGTCAAGCAGACCCCTGACACCAGGAAATTGGTTCCAGCCACAGACGCGGGACAGCCGACACAGAAGGGCCCAGCACACTTGCCCTGCTCTCACACGGGTGAGTCACGCTCGCTGGCAGGGATGCAGGTTTCATTTCCATGCTTAGTGCGTGCTGGCATGTTAGCTGGCCTAAGTAACGTTCAAAAGAAAGACTTTTACTTTCTGTTTTGAATTTTACCATCACCTTCTAAGAATAAATCGGTTTCGAAAAACAATGCTATTAAGCAGAAGTTTCAAAGTCAAAAGCCGATGAGCTAAACAATCATGGGGACTTCCCTGTTAGTGCAGTGGTTAAGAATCCACCGGCCAATGCAGGGGACGCGGGTTCGAGCCCTGGTCCGGGAAGATCCCACATGCTGCGGAGCAACAAAGTCTGTGTGCCACAACTACTGAGCCTGAGAGCCTGAGCTCTAGGGCCCACAAGCCACAACTACTGAGCCCGCGAGCCACAACCACTGAAGCCCGCGTGCCTAGAGCCCATGCTCTGCAACAAGAGAAGCCACCGCAATGAGAAGCCCGCGCACCATGACGAAGGGTAGCCCACGCTCGCCGCAACGAGAGAAAGCCCGCGTGCAGCAACGAAGACCCAACGCAACCAAATTAATTAATTAAATTTTTTAAAAAGGCAGTATGTGCACTTTAAAAAATAAACTTAATCATGTTTTATAGGAAGATAGAAAAGAAATAAAGCCAACCCCCCAAAAAAGAATTCCTTGAGGGAAACGGAAGATGGAACCACCTGAAAGGCGCAGCTCGTCACCAACAGAGCCTCACTCTAGGTAACATAGTTCCTAATTCCGTCTCCCGCCCCCATCGCGACGGGTGCACACAGCTGTCAAGCAGCCACTCCCTGAGGTTGAAACTTCAGCCTTACGGTAGACGCAAAGCTGCGCTCTGCGGCACCCACACCTGATGCTGACACTGTTAATGCAGCTACTACACCACATGTTACAATGAACTCAAGCCTGTCTAATCCAAAGGCATAATCCTACCTCCAAACCTCAGAAGAATCTCTTAATCTTCCTGACCTCAAACACTGATATGCTCTCCTGCGAGGTATTAGACTTAACAAAGACTCTCTAATTTTACAAGCACAAGTTTTTTGTTTTTTTTTTTGCGGTACGCGGGCCTCTCACTGCTGTGGCCTCTCCCGTTGCGGAGCGCAGGCTCAGCGGCCATGGCTCACGGGCCCAGCCGCTCCGCGGCACGTGGGATCTTCCCAGACCGGGGCACGAACCCGCGTCCCCTGCATCGGCAGGCGGACTCTCAACCACTGCGCCACCAGGGAAGCCCAGCACAACTTTTTTAATTAATTCTGTGAACTTATATGGTGATAGTTGTCAAATGAAAAGGTTCCAACACCGCAAGAAGACTTATTAAACATCTAAGTATCAGCTACTATAATTCCTCAACGCATGCACAACCCTCTTTTTGTCAAAAGTCATTTCTCCCAAGAATTTCTCTGTATTTACTTACTCAATATTCCAACCAGGAACCCCTCTGCTCAGTGCACTGATAAGCATCAACTCTGAGTCTCAGATTCCAAGGGGCATCCCTGTGCCCACTCTTCCCTCCAGCCATACCGCTCCTGTACCTCAGAAGTCTAAATTAAGTCCCATATTTTCCTTGCACACAAAAACAATCTACTGGTATATTGTACTAACGGACCCGACGAACTCTTCTTTCCCTACAGTGGAGTCACGGTTCATGGTGAAAATATTTACCAGGTGTTTAAGGTTGCCCCCAAATCTGTATCATGGTGAGGCACTGCACCATAAAAAACCCCTGTCAATTACCCAAAGAGGTAAAAACTTCCTGGCTAGAGTACTGGTAAGTAAGAGTTATGAATTGCCTGCAGCCCAAAGATTATTCCATGATAGCTCTCCCAAGTGCATTATAACAGGTATTGTTGTAATAAGGAAGAAACTTTGTATACTGTTACAAGTTCATCACTAAAGGGATGTTGCCTATAAGCTTAAATTACACATAACAGCCCATCTCTGGGACCCCTGCCCCCCTCCCCAGCTAAAGAGCATTAAGCTAAAACACCCTTGTTTGGCTCACAGGGAACATCCTGACCAGGCCCACCTGTGAATGATTGCAGGAGGGAGAAATCAACACATCCCCTCCAGAGACTGATGGGAACAAGGAAATGTTTTGATTTTACTCCCTCCCCTTTTAGTATCAAAGAAGACTGCTTTTTATTTTTTTTAACATCTTTATTGGAGTATAATTGCTTTACAATCGTGTTACTTTCTGCTGTATAACAAAGTGAATCAGCTATACATATACATATATCCCCATATCCCCTCCCTCTTGCATCTCCCTCCCACCCTCCCTATCCCACCCCTCTAGGTGGTCACAAAGCACCGAGCTGATCTCCCTGTGCTATGCGACTGCTTCCCACTAGCTATCTATTTTACGTTTGGTAGTGTATATATGTCCATGCCACTCTCTCACTTCGTCCCAGCTTATCCTTCCCTCTCCCCATGTCCTCAAGTCCATTCTCTACATCTGCATCTTTATTCCTGTCCTGCCCCTAGGTTCTTCAGAACCTTTTTTTTTTTAGATTCCATATCTATGTGTTAGCATACGGTACTTGTCTTTCTCTTTCTGACTTACTTCACTCTGTATGACAGACTCTAGGTCCATCCACCTCACTACAAATAACTCAGTTTCGTTCCTTTTTATGGCTGAGTAATATTCCATTGTATATATGTGCCACATCTTCTTCATCCATTCATCTGTCGATGGACACTTAGTTGAAGAAGCCTAAATTCTGACTCAGGCAAGATGGTTTTCTGGGACCCGAGTCCACCATCCTCTCCGTCTAGCAGCTTTGCAAATAAAGTCGCTCTTCCTTGCCCGACACCCTGTCCCTCAATTTGTTTCCCTGTTGGGCAGTGAGCAGAGCCAACAGGAGCTTGGACTTTGTTACATTGTAAACTTTCAACACTTTACTTTTACTGCAATCTGGGTGTGCAGGTAGAAACCTTTAATGGTAAGAGCAATGCAGATCAGACAACAACCAGGGTCTAACGCTGTGCTGTCCACCTCGGTAGCCACTGGCCACACGTGACGACTGGGCACTTGAAACATGGCTGGTCAGAAGAGAGATACACACAAGTGTAAAACACACACCGGATTTTAAAGACTTGGTATTCAAGAAAAGAATGTAAGATGTCTCCATTTTTATAATGATTGTGTTGAGATTACATGTGGGATATACTGAGTCAAGGGAAGTATACAATTAAAGTACAAATACGCTCACATTCCTACTGGACAGCGCCGGGTTAGCAGTTATGATCGATAATTATCTTACTCTGTCTGCTTCTTACCTCTCAGTATCTCCCGCAGCCCTTCCCACCCTTCAGTTAAACCTGCAGCTTGTATCGAAAGAAGGAGAAGTAATTTCGATTCCAGCTGAAGGAAAATTTAATAGGGAAGACGATTTGTACCTAAAATCACCACATCCTAATGCTAAGTACTAACACTTCACCCAGCTCTAACTTAGCCCGCTGGCAAACTGCCTATCCAGCTGCAATTTGGGGATAAAAATGCCCGTAGAGAAATTCAAGCTCATGGAAGAAAGAGTTGCACTAAAATCCAAAGAGTTTCCTTGTAAGAGAACTTTAGTCCTGCCTTAGAAGTGAGCATATATTTGTTTATCCCTGTTTCTAATAAGACTAACTAGATACAGCTCTACCTCAGATTAGAGACAAGGGGAGGAAAAAAATGGCTACAGTAAAGGCACACTAGTCACTGGTCAGAAGTGACAGCTCATCCCAGGGAAGGGCACAGAAACACACACACACGTTGACCAAGCACAGCAACCTCTGAGAACGTAAGTTAGAGGCAGTGCACTGTCCTCATGCCCAGACACAAAGACAGCCCTAAGGAAGCACAAGATAGCCACTCATGATCAGTTACCATTGTGTCATTAGGAAAAATTTGAATAACACTTTCCTAGGGGCCCTGATGCTTTGTGCAAAAGTTTTTAATTCAAAAGTTGCCTATTATGTTTTGGTAAATTAACAGTTAATGTATCAGAGCTGCCTTTTTAAGCAAGCTTAAATTCTTAATTTAGTATCTATTGATCAAGCTAACAAAGATCTTTGCTCTTTTAAATATTTGAGATCTTTCTGAAAATATAAGATGTATACGACAGCATACAGTAGTGTATCTTAAACACATCTGTGCCTATAAATGCTTTTATAGCAAGTGAATTACTTCCACACACTTAATACAAACTTAAATAGGATATCAATCTTTAATAGCGCATTTTTCAAGCATACTACATTGGTATTCGATTTACACAAAAATATCATAACCAAGTGGACCTAAAAACCAGTCCTAAGTTTATAAAAAGAGAAAAAGCCCCGAAACAGAATTGACTTATTTTAGTGAAGAAAAAAAAAAATCAGGATGATGCTCTATGTCACCTGTAGAACATAACATCCTCTTGCTGTACTTTTAGCCCTTGATGGTGGGAGATGCCAGCAGTCATGTACTTTTCCTCTCCCCATGTCACAGCTGTCTCTTGTGTGACTAACAGTAGAGCTAGGTTGCAAACTTCCACTAAGTTCTCCAATTAAAACTCATGGACTTCCTCAAGTTCAGGAAGATGTATTTGCTTACAGAAAAGGATCTCTCTTCCCCTTCTCTCCGCCTTGCAAACTCTACATTGAGATTTTGAAAACTGAACCCAGCATGACACCTGAGTTTTTGGTATGGGGTGACTTTCCACGGCTGTAATAACAACCCAAGTTAGAGGATATTTAATCAGCTGGCTCCCTCAGACCATGCCACAGCGAGCCCAGAAAGTCTGAGCTAATTAAGACCAAAAAAAAAAAAGCACACATCAATGACCAAGGAAATATACAGTAAAATGAGATTATCCTATCTCACAAACTGACAGTTTAAAATACACCAGTTGAGATCTGTCTCTGACCGTGAGGTTTACAAGGAGGTCCAAATAAGTGTCCTTTCACTGTAACAATTAGAAAACTGGAATCTAGGAAACTTTTTTTTTTTTGCGTTACGCGGGCCTCTCCCGTTGCGGAGCACAAGCTCCGGACGCACAGGCTCAGCAGCCATGGCTCACGGGACCAGCCGCTCCGCGGCATGTGGGATCTTCGCGGACCGGGGCACGAGCCCGTGTCCCCTGTATCGACAGGCGGACTCTCAACCACTGCGCCACCAGGGAAGCCCTAGGAAACTACTTTTTTTCTGATATCAAACAACAGGCAGTGTAGGAAAGTAACTTGAGAGAAGAGAAACAAACAAGGTGAGCCCAACGATCATACCTTTCTACTTGAAAACAATTTCTGGGCAAAAGTGCAATGAAGGGGGAACCCAGACAAAAGCCTGGCAGTCTCACCAAACTGAGGAGACAGACATCTCAGGGTGATGAGGCCAAAATGCTGAGAATTTACAGAGCGGGAACTGAGGAGGGTGGGACTATGCAAAACAGACCCTCTAGAAATTTGCATACGGTCACCTCGACTCTTTGGCTAAATTCCAATTTGCACATATGCGTGGCAAAATTCATCAGGGGAAGAATAATGACCAAGGAACTGCCAGAGAAAAGATTTCCAGAGTTCACACGAAGCCAGAAGATTGTTAAGAGTTCCTAGGAGCCAGAGATGACAGACCGTGTTGACTACATTGGAGCTAAAATAGATCCATAAAAACTTAAAGGGCTTCCCTGGTGGCGCAGTGGTTGGGAGTCCGCCTGCCGATGCAGGGGACGCGGGTTCGTGCCCCGGTCCGGGAAGATCCCACATGCCGCGGAGCGGCTGGGCCCGTGGGCCGTGGCCGCTGGGCCTGCGCGTCCGGAGCCTGTGCTCCGCAGCGGGAGAGGCCACAGCAGTGAGAGGCCCGCGTACCGCAAAAAAACAAAAACAGTGAAACAAGAAAGTATGTAGCAATTTGAACATCATTATAAGGCAACTTGACACAGCTGGCTCTTCAAGAACTCTCCACCCAACAAAAGAACACACAGTGGGCCATTCAACAAGAGAAACCACAGTTGTACTCTACTAGTCTCAACTCATTCAAAAGGACTGAAATTATGTAAAACGTGTTCTCTGACCACAATTAAAAATCCATAATGAAAAGCTCTTTGGAAATTTTTGAAATATTTGAAAATTAAACACACTTCTAAACTGTAGGGTAAAAGAAGAAATTAAAAGGAAAATTAGGAAGTATTTCAAACTGAATAAAGATAAAGTAACGCTCGAGTTTGGAGCAGGGGGGAGGCAAGGCAGCAGTCTGAGAAGAAGACACATTAAAATAGTCAAACCAGATCCTGCCCTCATTCATGTCAGGGCTGTGTAGGTAAAACGTAAGCGAGATACACGAAAACACACTGTGTTGTGTTACAAGCGCCACAGGAGTTATGAAGAGTGCCTTCAGAAAAGGCAAAGCTTGTCCTTCCGTGAGTGGGTCGTGGTCATGAGGGGAGGATGGCGGGCGGGGACACGCGGACAAGGGAGGGAAGGGACAGAGGAGGCAGTGCTGCGAGGAGAAGGCAAGGGAAACCCAAGTACCAGGAATACCATCCGGACACTGGAGCACGTAGTGTGCTCTATATTCACATTCTCTTTTGTTTACAGTAATTCCGGGAGTTTGGCATTAACTTCACTCCATACGCAGGAATCTTACAAGTTGGTTGACTTGTGCAAGTTCACAATAATGGCTGCAGTGGGCGGAAGGTCAGAATCCAGGCTCCTTGTCACCGCCAGCTAACCCTAACGCTAACCGAACGGTCATCACTGGGTTCCCATCCCCAGGCTGCCCACATCCACAACCTTGTCCCATCAAGTTCACTCCATCTCCCAGTAACCCACCAGGCATCCTTATGCTTTTGCTTCAACTCTGCCCGAAAGCTTCTCCCCACACCCTGCCATTCTCTACGTGAATCTTACTCATTACGTGAGACCGAGGAGTCCTCCCCTAGAACCTTTCCTGCGACCTCTTTAGAATTTACATCCTCTCTCTTCTATGGTCTCTCCTGGATAAGCACAGTAAGAGTTTATACCGGTACGTGAAGATGTACATTTCAGCTAAAAATTATTTTTTAAATCAATACTGAAGTCAGCATACATCAATTCAGTCGATAAAACCAGCGCCCACTTTGTACCCAGAACAGCACTTAAGGCAGAGGTGAATGAGACAGTCCCTGCCCTTCACAGATCCGGGAAAACACTAAGTCCCTGTAAATCAACAGGGCAGTTCTCAGAGAGGGGAAAGCAAGGGCAGGAATGACACTGCAGCTCGGGACGTGAACAGTGGGTGCGACACCATGAACTGCAAGGGAAAGGATGGTGTTTGGTTGTCAGTGGTTGAAGGGAATGCAGAGGGAGGAAAGGATGAATGAGATGAGAGGGGTTTTGCTGGGTTTAAGACATTTCAAGTTTGCGGTGGCTGTGAACGCTTCAAGGGGAAACGCTCAGTATACATTTGGGCATTTGTACACAGAGGCTGAAGCCAGGTCTGGCTGGAGATTAAGGAACCATCAGCATGAAAAGGGTGGATGAGATCGTCTCAGGAGAGTATGTTCACTGAGAAAATCCAGACTGGCATTGGCTTTGTGCTGCACTATGGCTTAGAGACAAAATAAGCTTTAAAAGCTGTCCTTTCAGAAGAAGATCAGTCTAAAATAAATGAGCTAAGCTTTTATATTCAGAAACTAGAAAAAGAGCAAATTAAACACAAAGGAAAGGAGAGAAATGAAGAGGGAAGAGAGAAAAGAAACTAAAGAAATAGAAAATATACATATTACAAATCTTAGTCTTTGCTATGGTTTATCTGACAATTTGAGTACAGAATTTTTTTAAATGCCTAAAAAGAAACAAAAAAAATTTTTAAACAGGCATTTTTTCTGAGAACTAAGTCTTTTTATATACCTGAGCATAACAAAAGTAAAATTAAAATGGCCTAGGAACTTCTCTGGTGGTCCAGTGGTTAAGGCTTCGCCTTCCAATGCAGGGGGTGCAGGTTCAATCCCTGGTCGGGGAGCTAAGATCCCACATGCCTCATGGCCAAAAAAACAAAACATAAAACAGAGGCAATATTGTAACAAACTCAGTAAAGACCTTAAAAATGGTCCACATAAAAAAAACTTTTAAAAAAATAAAGTTTAAAAAAAATTAAAGTGGCCTAAAAAAATAAAAGCTTCCCCTAGCCATACCTTCAAATTTTCACTATAGCAGGTAATTCGTTTGACAATAGACTAAAAGGAGAAATACAGCCTCCACAAAGGCATTGGTGCAACTGCAAGGTGGCTTCCCCACAAGACTGCATTCAAGAAAGAGCTCCACCACTAGAGAAAGCTTGGAAACAACGTTAATAGAACATGTACAGTAACCTCAAATTTTACCACCTAATTAAGTTGCACAATTGGGGGCTACTTTCAAGTATCATGATGTACTCTGACATGTAAGACCACACTGCTACTTCTTTTAGCTGTTGGGTTGTCACATTAGGAAAATGATATAATAAAAGTTTATAACATCACACCTGTCAGAATGGCTGTCACCAAAAAGACAACAGGTATCAAGTGTTAGGGAGGATGCAGAGAAAAGGGAACCCTCGTACACTGTTGATGAGAATGTGAATTGACGCAGCTACTGTGGAGAACAGTACAGAGATTCCTTAAAAAAAAAATTGGAAATACAGCTACCATATGATCTAACAATTCCACTTTTTCCCCCCACCAAAGAAAACAAAAAACACTAACTTGAAGAGATACACGCACCCCCATGTTCACTGCAGCATTATTTACAATTGCCAAGACATGGAAACAACCCAAGTGCCCACCAACAGATGAACGGATAATGATGTGGCATATATACACGATGGAACATTACTCAGCCATAAAAAAGAATGAAATCTTGCCATCTGTGCCAACATGGATGGACCTAGAAGGTATTATGTTAAGTGAAATAAGTCAGGCAGAGAAAGACGAATATGGATGATTTCATTTATATGTGGAATCTAAAAAAGCAAATGAACAAACATAAAACAGAAACAGTTACAGATACAGAGAACAAACATCTGGCTGCCAAAGGGGAGGTGGGTAGAGGGAGGAGGGAAATAGGTGAGGGAGATTAAAAGGTACAAACTTATAGTTACAAAGTAAGTGACCACAGGGGTGAAACGTACAGCATGGAGAATATGGTCAATATTATAATAACTCTGTGCAGTGACAGACAGTAACTAGATTTATCACAGTGAGCATTTTGAAATGTATACAAAAATCGACACGCTACGTTGTGCACCTGAAACTAACAATGTTGTAGGTCAATTATACTTCAATTTTTTAAAAAAGAGGGGAAAAAAGCTTACAGTTGAAGGTTCACAAAGGAAAGGTGAGGGGCAAACCGGAGAATATCTGCCCAACAGTATAATGAGAGACAGGACAAAGGTTCCAAGTCCAAGTCGAACATCTATCTGCTCTCAAATTATTACCCCCTTTCTGTAGCAAAAAGAACATATCCTCTTTTAACATTAAGCAAAAACAAAGTTTAAAAAAAATTCGCGAAGCATCATGGTGGTGTGAGTCGTTCCTTTTTTCTCTCCCCTTTGATTTACAACTCATCAGACACCCATAACTGGGGAAAAAAAGCACCTCTGCACGGCAGACCAGGACACCAAGATGCACCCATCTGTGCACCTGAAAGTGGGTGGACTGCACCTTGGAGGAGACTGCAGAGCGAGGGAACTGGCCACGGGGCCAGCAGTGGCAGAGGAGATAGTCGTCCATCTGGCAGCAAAGGAGCGCAAGCTTTCTGACAGAGATGTTGCAAGGTGAAGGCGGTGAGTGGGGACCTGCCAGGACCAGCTGCTCTCTCAGGAGAGACCAAGGGACCAGGGGAGGGAAAGGACAGGGAGGTGGCTGGACAAAGAAAACTGGAGGGAAGCATCTCCTGTTTGTCCCAGGAGGCAAGAGCACCGCCGCCAGACCTCTGGGATTCCCCCCGCCACTCGAGGACGCCCTTACTGGGTGTGGGCACACCCAGGTGCCAGGTACACACCTCACCCCACTCGGCCGCCACCCTTTGTTTTCTGTTTTTGTTTTTAACGTGCCCACTCCCAACCTTCGCGGGGAGTTAGCTCAGAGAAGAGAAACCAGAAACTTGTGCCATAACACCACCTCCTGGAAAACAAAAAGACTCTTAACTAGCGACCTGCTGAACTGTTAGAACCAAAGTCCGCAAAGAATAGGCTAAATAAGGAGGGTGCGCATGACTTCAAATGTGTCAGCACAGGCACTATTCATCAGACACCATGAAAAATCATGGTAATATGGTAAAACAAAAAGAAAATGACAATTTTCCAGCAACTAAACCCAAAGACATGGAATACTGCAATCTAACTGATAAAGAATTCACAATATCTGTTATGAAGAAATCCAGTGAGCTACAGAAAAACTCCGGCAGGCAGTTCAACGAGCTCAAGAATAAAATTAACAGACAGAAGGAGTACTTTACCAAGGAGACTGAAATTCTAAACAAGAACCTGACAAAGTCTGGAGCAGAACTCAATAAATGAGATGAAGAATGCATTTGAATACATTGGAAAGAGAGCAGATCAGACAGAAGAGAGACTATGTGAGCTTGATGACAGAAAAACATAAATGATTCAGGTAGAACGGGACAGAGAACTAAGTTTTTTTTTTTTAAGTGAAGAAACCTACAGGAACTATCAGACTCCATTAGAAAAGCCAACATAAGAATAATGGGTATTCCAGGAGGAGCAGAGCGTATTTAAGGAAATAATAGCTAAGAACTTCCCAAACCTAGAGAAGGTTCTGGATACGCAAGTCCACAAAGCTAACAGGATACCTTATCATCTCAATGCAAAAAAAGTTTCTCCAAAAGACATATTAAAAATGTCAAAAGTCGGGCTTCCTTGGTGGCGCAGTGGTTGAGAGTCCGCCTGCCGATGCAGGGGACACGGGTTCGTGCCCCGGTCCGGGAAGATCCCACGTGCCGCGGAGCGGCTGGGCCCGTGAGCCGTGGCCGCTGAGCCTGCGCGTCCGGAGCCTGTGCTCCGCAACGGGAGAGGCCACAAAAGTGAGAGGCTCGCGTACCGCAAAAAAAAAAAAAAAAAAAAAAAGTCAGAAGTCAATGATAAAGGATTTTAAAGGCAGCCGGGGGAAAAAGGCAAGAACCTACAAATACCCCCGCTATCAGGCTATTGTTTTGGTTTGTTTTTTTTTTTTTTTTTTTTTTTTTTTTGCGGTACGCGGGCCTCTCACTGTTATGGCCTCTCCCGTTGTGGAGCACAGGCTCCGGACGCGCAGGCTCAGCGGCCACGGCTCACGGGCCCAGCCGCTCCGCGGCACGTGGGATCTTCCCGGACCGGGACACGAACCCGCGTCCCCGGCATCGGCAGGCGGACTCTCAACCACTGCGCCACCAGGGAAGCCCTAGGCTATTGTTTATCAGCAGATTTCTCAGCAGAGCATCTACAGGCCAGGAGGGAGTAGAATGACATATTCAAAATATTGAAAAACGAAGACTGTCAGACAACGATACTCTGTCCAGCAAAGTTCTCCTTCAATATGAAGGAGAAATAAAGACTTTCCCAGACAAACAAAAGCTGAGGGAGTTCACCACCACTAGACCTGCCATACGAGAGATGCTGAATGGGGCTCTTCAAGCTGAAACAATAGGAGAGTACACAAAACTCTGATTAAGATGAAAAATAATCAGAATTAGAATACTCTAACTTTTTAGAATAGTATATTAAACTCAATTATAGCATCAAGATTAAAGGAAAAGAACACTAAAAATAACTATAGCGACTACAACTTGGTAATGAAGTCACAGCATAAAGAGATAATTTGTTTCATCAAAAATATGAAAGGGGAAGAGTAAAAGGATGGAACCTTCACAGGCAAATGAAGATTAACTGCTATCAGCAGGAAAAGGACTATTTTATCTATGAGATATTTTATGTAAAACTCATGGCAACTACAAAGCAAAAATCTAAAGCAGAGACTTAAAACATGAAAGAGGAGATTGAGCAAATCACCTTGAAAAACTGCCAACTTACAAAAGGTAGACAGAAACGGAAGAAAAAAAAAACAATGGAAAGACAAAATAACCAAAAAACAAAAGATAAAATGGCAGTAAAATCCTAATATATCAATAATCATCCTAAATGTAAAGGAGGGAAGAAAGGCACAGAGTGGCTGGATGGATTAAAAAAAAAAAAAAAAAACCAATTATATGCTGCCTACAGGAGACCCATTTCAGCTCTAAAGACACAAATAGGCTCAAAGTGAAGGGATGAAAAATGATATTCCAAGCAAACAGAAACCAGAAGAAGGCAGGTGTAGCCATACTCGTATGAGATAAAATAGACTTCAAGCCAAAAAGGATAAAAGAGACAATGAAGGTCATTATGTAATTGTAAAGGGGTCAGTACATCAAGAAGATGTGACAATTTTAAATATATATGCTCCTAACACCCAAGCACTGAAATACATTAAGCGATACAGATCTTAAGGGAGAAATAAGACAGCAATACAGTGATTGTAGGGGACTTCAATACCCCACTACCAGCAATGGATAGATCATCCAGACAGAAAAACCAACAAGGAAATGTTGCAATTGAACTACACTTTAGAGCAAATGAACTTAACAGACATAGTGAACATTCCATCAAACAGCAGCAGAATGTACATTCTTCTCAAGTGCATAGGGGGCATTCTCCAGGATAGACCTCAGGATGGACACAAAACAAATCTTAGCAAATTTTAAAATATTGAAATTATACCAACTATTTGATCACAATGGAATGAAACTAGAAATCAACAAGAAAAGATCTGCAGATATATGGAAACTAAACATACTTCTAAACAACCATCGGGTCAAAAAAGAAATCAAAAAGGAAATTAGAAATTAGCTTGAGACAAATGAAAATGAAAACACAACATATATATGGCAGGATGCAGCAAAAGCAGTTCTGAGAGTGAAGTTTAGATAAATAAACACATATATTAAGAAATCAGAAAGATCTCAAACAGTCTAACATTACAGATGAAGGATTTTGAGAAAGAACAAATTAAGCTCAAAGTCTGCAGAAGAAAGGAAATAAGTACCAGAGTGAAAATAAATGAAAGAGACCATAAAAACAATGGAAAGTATCAACAAAATTAAGAGCTGTTCTTTGAAAAGAAGCAAAATTGGCAAAACTTTAGCTAGACTAAGAAGAGAGAAGATTCAAACGAAATTAGAAATGAAAGAGGAGACCTTACAACTGATACTACAGAAATGTAGAATCATAAGAGACTGCTATGAACAATTATATGCCAACAAAATACATAACCTAGAAGAAACTGATACCTTTCTAGAAACACAACCTACCAACACTCAATCAGGAAGAAACAGAAAATCTGAACAGACCAATAACTAGTAAAGAAATTGAGCCAGTAATCAGAAAACTCCTAACACATAAAACCCCAGGACAGATGGCCTCACTGGAGAATCCTACCAAACATTTAAAGAATAATTAACATTAATCGTCCTCAAACTCCTCCAAAATACTGAGGAAGGGAAACACTCCCAAACTCATTCTATGAGGCCAGCATTACTTGGATACCAAAACCAGATAAGAATACCACAAGAAAAGTGAACTACAGACCAATATTCCTGATGAATATAGATGGAAAAATTCTTAACAAAATATTAGCAAACTGAATTCAAAAGCACATTAAAAGAATGATATACCATGGCCAAGCGGGACTTATCCCTGGTATGCAAGGATGGTTCAACATAAGCAAATTGATAAATGGCATATATCACATCAATAAAATGAAAGGTAAGTCACATGATCATATCAGACGCATATAAAGCATATGACAAAATACAACATCCTTTCATGATAAAAACCCTTAACAGACTTGGTACAGAAGGAACACACCTCAACATAATAAGGGCCACATATGGCAAATCCACAGCTAACGTTATACTCAATGGAAGGAAATATAAAAGCATTTCCTCTAAGATCAGGAACAAGGCAAGGATGCCCACTCTCACCACTCTTATTCAATATAGTACTAGAAGCCTTAGCGAGAGCAATTAAACAAGACAAAGAAAAAAAAGGCATCCAAAAAGAATTAAAATTGTTATTTGCTGAGGATATGGTCCTATGTACAGAAAATCCCAAAGAAGCAGTCAAAAAACTGTTGGAATCAATGATTTCAGTAAAGTGGCAGGATATAAAAATCGACATACAGAAATCAATTACACTCTTTACACTAATGAGGAAGCATCTGAAAAGGAAATGAATAAAACCGTCCCATTCACAACGGCAAAAACAGGAAGATACTTAGTAACAAGCTTAACCAAACAGTGGAAGATCTGTACAACAAAAACTGTAAAACCTTGCTGAAAGAAATCAAAGGCAACACAAACAAATGGAAAGACAACTCTTTATGTATAAGAATTAATTGGTTAAAATGGCCATGCTACCCATAGCCATCTACAAATTCAACACAATCCCCATCAAAATACTAAAGGCTTTCTTCACAGAAATAGAAGAAACAATCCTGAAATTTGTGTGAAACCACAAAAGACTCCAAATAGCCAAAGCAGTCCTAAGAAAAAAAAAAATCTAGGAGGTATCACACTTCTGGATTTCAAATTACACTACAAAGCCATAGTCATAAACACAGTATGGTACTGGCACAAAAAATAGGCATACTGACCAATGGAACAGAATAGAGAGTCCAGAATTAAATCATGGCATAGACAGCCAACTAATATTCAACAAGGGAGCCAAGAATACCCAATGGGAAAAGGATTCTCTTCAACAAATGATGCTGGGAAAAGTAGAGTAACACGTGCAGAGCGATGAAACTGGACCCCTATCTCACACTACTCACAAAAGTTAATTCAAAATGGATTAAAGACTTAAAGAGAAGACCTCATACTATAAAACTCCTAGAAGAAAACACAGGGAAGAAGCTTGACATTGGTCTTGGCAATATTTGGGGGGCAGGATTCCAATGCACAAAAGGAAAAAAACCAAATTGGACTATATCAAACTCGAAAGCTTCTGTACAGCAAGAGAAACAATAAAATGAAAACCCAACCTACAGAATGGGAGAAAATAATTCCAAACCACTTATCAGATAAAGGGTTAATATCAAAATATATCCAGAGAAAACCATAATTCGAAAAGATACGTGCACGCTTATATTCACAGCAGCACCATTTACAAGAGCCAGGACATGGAAGCAACCTAAATGTCCATCAACACAGGAATGGATAAAGATGATGTGGTGCATATATACAATAGAATATTACTCAGCCGTAAAAAAGAATGAAGTAATGCCATTTGCAGCAACACGGATGGACCTAGAGATTATCATACTAAGTGAAATGAGTCAGACAGAGAAAGACAAATATCATATGATATCACTTATATGTGGAATCTAATTTTTTAAATTATATAAATGAACTTACTTGCAAAACACTCACAGATTTCGAAAACAAACTTCTGGTTACCAAAGGGGAAATGTGGGGGAGGGATAAATTAGAAGCTTGGGATTAACATACACACACTATTATATATAAGACAGATAACCAATAAGGACCTAGAGTATAGCACAGCAAACTCTATTCAATATTCCGTAATAACCCATATGGGAAAGAATCTGAAAAAGAATGAATATATGTATATATATAATCACTTTGCTGTACACCTGAAACTAATACACTGTAAATCAAATATACTCAAATAAGATTTTTAAAATAAATAAAATTATATATTTATATATATACATATATACATGTGTATATACATTTGTGTGTGTGTGTATATATATATATATATATAAAAAGAACTCAGTCAACTCAATTTAAAAAACTCAAAACAATCCAATTTTAAAATGGGCAGAACTAAACAGAAATTTCTCCAAAGACATCAAAACAGCTAACAGGTACATGAAAAGATGCTCAATATCACAGATCAGGGACTGCATATCAAAACCACAGTGAGTTATCACCTCACATCTGTTAGAATGGCCATCATCAAAAAGACAAACAGTAACAAGTGCTGGCGAGGAAGTGGTAAAAAGGGAACGCTTATACATACATTGTTGGTGAGAATGTAAACTGGGCCAACCACTACGGAGTACGGAGTTTCCTCAAAAACGTTAAAAATAGGACTCCCATATGATCCAGCAATTCCATTTCTGGGTATTTATCCAAAGGAAATAAAAACAGGATTTTGATGAGATATCAGCACTCCATGTTGATCACAGTATTATTCACAGTAGCTAAGATATGAAAACAACCCAAATGCCCATCAGTGAATGAATGGATAAAAAAGACGTGGTACCCGTACAAAAGGGAATATTACTCAGCCATGAGAAGACATCCTCCCATTCGCAACAACGTGGATAGACCTTGAGCACATTATGCTAAGCAAGATGTCAGAGAAAGACAAGCACTGCACGATATGCACGATATCACTTGTAAGTGGAATCTAAAAAAAGCTAAACTTGTAAAAATAAATAAATAAAATGGTGGTTAACAGAGGAAAGGGGTGGATAAGATTGATGGTGTTTAAGGGTACAAACTTGTAACTAGTAGCAAATAAGCCCTGGAGACCTAATACACATTATAATGAATACAGATAATATTATTGTACTATACGTAATGGGATAAATATCGCTATACTGGCAATCGTATTACAATACATAATGTATCAAAGTCCCATACTGTACACCTTAAACTTACACAATGTTACACAAATATATTCAGTTAAAAAGTGGATTAGAAATTATTTGTGTAGGTGAAAGACCACAGAAAAGAGGCCTTGTGTCTTTGCCTTATTCTTAATGGAAAGGTGTTTCGATTCCACAGTTGTCTAAACTGAACTCTTTTTCCCTTTCAAATGAGAATGTCTAATTCAAGCTTATTTTATTGTGCTACTTAGATTATTGGCTTCAAAATCATTCCAATATAGGCAAAGTTTTCTTAAATAAAACACAAAAAACAGGCTTTAGGGCTTCCCTGGTGGCGCAGTGGTTGAGAGTCCGCCTGCCGATGCAGGGGACACGGGTTCGTGCCCCGGTCCGGGAGGATCCCACATGCCGCAGAGCGGCTGGGCCCGTGAGCCATGGCTGCTGAGCCTGCGCGTCCAGAGCCTGTGCTCCGCAACGGGAGAGGCCACAATAGTGAGAGGACCGCGTACCACAAAAAAAAAAAAAAAAAAAATGCTTTAAGTAAAGCTTGATAAATTTGATGTCGTTAATATTGATAAATTCCATTCATTGAAAGATATTGGGAAAAGAAATAGGCATGTCACAGATTGGAGAAAAATATTTGCAATACGTGTATCTGACAAAAGACTTGCATCCAAAATAAAGAATTCAGGCAAAACAATAAAAGGTCAAAGCAAAACGAGCACAAGACTTGAACAGCATTTCACAAGAGGATACCCCATGGCCAGTAAACACATGAAAAGATGCTCATCATCGCTCACTAGTAGAATGCAAATTAAAACCACAAAAAGACACCATGAAACGCCCACACGTGTGGCTTAAAAGAATGAGACACTCGTGTTCACCATAATGTGGAACAATCGCTGGTGAGAATACAAATCCTATCAACCACGTTAAAAAAACCCACGTGGCAGTTTCTCCAAGTATCCATCGAGCCCATCATGAGTTAATTCTACGCCTACGTATTTTATCCAAGATAAGTTATGTCCACAAAAATATAAAGAATTTTACTCAAAATAGCAAAAAATGGAAATAACCCAACGTCCCATCATCCAGGGGTGGATAAACATATGGTGATCTATCACAGGACGGACACTCCCAAGGCTGAGTCCCACAGACCCACGGCGGCTAAAAGAAGCCAGACCAAAAAAAAAACACATCCTGTAAGATTCCATTTATACGTAGTTCAAAGGCAAACGCATCTTTAGGTATAAAAGTCAGAACAGTGTTTGCATCTGGTAGGGAGCAGACTGTCCGGGAAGGGGTGAAAGGGATCTTCCTCTGGAGTGATGGAAATACTCTTATTTGGGTGTTGGCATATCGATGGACAAAAATTCATTGAGCTATGTACTCTAGATTTGTATGCCTTGTATGTTAAATCTCCAAAATAAAAGATTTTAAAAAATAAGATATCCCAAATGCATTTGTCATTCAAGTGACTTTATTTTACTTACAATGTTCTATTACTCAACAGATCCTGGCTGATCACTTATTATGTGCCTGGAACCCTTCTAGGCACGAGAGCTGCAGCAATGAACAAAACAGGCAGAAGTGCCTGCCCTTACATTCTGAGGGTCGGTGGGAGAGACAATAAAGAAAATAAATTACAGTATTTTATAAGGAGAAATGTAAAATAGCAAAAAAAAATTTTTTAATGAGTGAGGATGGGGAATGCGATGGGGAGGGAGGCTGGATTACAGTTTTGGCATTGACCCCATAAACTACTCTTTAAATTGAATCACGATGGACATGCACACACAATCCCATGTGTGGTTTTTAACTGTGGTAAAACTGGTTAGGATAAATATGTTTTAAGCATATAGAGGTGTTAAGCACATTCACAGCGCTGTGCAGCCAACCTCCAGAACTCTTTTTCTTGCAAAACTGAAACTCTGCCCCATTTAAACACTAACTCCCTATTCCCCTCTCCCCCCAGCTCCTGCAGCAACCACCACTGTACTGTCTCTACGAGAGCAGTAGGTTTCATTTGTTACACACAGTAAGACAACAAGAAAAAAATTTCTAGCTGTGTGTGACGCATGTTAACACGACTCACTGTGGTGATCATTTTGCTACATACAAGTATCAAATCATTATGTTGCACACCTGAAACTAACATGTTATAGGTCAATTATCTCAATTTTTACAAACCTAGTCTAATTGTTGAAAAAGTATATATGCAAAGCAGGACATTTTAGTGTTGGGTGTTTACACTAGCAATTTTCTCAGTCAGCCAATAATACTCATATAAAGTATATCTGAAAGAATCACAATTTGTATCAGGTTACAAAAATCTGAGTTCCAAGTTATAGTTAGGATGGAGAAAAACTGAATGAGTAGATAGGCCAGGAGGCCAGACAGGATAAGGAGAGCTCCTGGAATACTTCATGGTACCCAATGTATCAGCATCCTAATCACACAGATTTGGTATAAATCACTATCAATGCTGTACAAGTTCTAATTGTACGGTAGGGACCCAAACATTCAATTGCCGAAAGCACCGTACCTTGACAAACAGAGCTTAGAGTCTGCTCGGCTACAGTTTAACAGTTGTAATTTTTACCAATTAAAAGAAGTTGCCCAGAAATTCAGAATTCAACTCATGTTCTTTGGATTTTTATACCTTAGCAGCTGCTACATCACTGTTGCAAAAGCAAATTCAATACCTAACAATAATTCACCATGATATTTAAACTAAAGAGTTAAAAAAAAAAAAAAAAAGAGGAGATTGTGATAGTCAACAGTATTTTAAAATTACTTCTCTCACCAATCAGGAGCTTAAAGTTTTGAGCTTATAATATTCCTGTCGCCCACTGAGGGGGAGAAAAACCTATTCCAAGACCACAGAATATTATTAGCTCATTTTCACATGTAACTTCTGTTCTAAATACCATCTAATTCATTTTAAGGTTTCATCTAAATATTTTGATTACAAAAGCTATTTCAAGGCTCTCAACATACACTTTAAAAATATCTGGCTAACATTTGCAAAAAGAAAAAGAATTCCCTAAATCATCATCTAGGCTGTTTTGGCTTTGTTTTAAGCTATAGGACCCACAGTCAGTATCTAGAAGGCGTAGGAATGAAGAATTGCTAGCTACAGACTCACCACCTGCTCAAAAAGTTGCTGCTCTTCTCAGGGTCCCCCATGACCCATGCCTTGTGTGGGCTACATCTATATTCAACAGCTGTGCAGATGTGTCTGTTACCTATAGAACAGCATCTTCTCCAGCTGTGGGTCCCAGGCATGGCACTCCGTCCTCTACACAGACGCGTAAAGACAGAGGCAGCAGTAACCGTTCATGGGTGTCTGAGTATTAGGAACGTTCAAGGTTGATCTGCACGATAATCTGGGAGAATCGTACTATGTCCTGAAACTGTCCTGCTCTAATTCACCCGGCAGGAAACACAACCCTTGAGTATGAGAAGTTCACAGTGGATAGTACAGGATCACATGGAATTGGGGGGGGGTGCAATTTTTAATGAAAAATCAAACAACAACAAAAAACTCTTTTACCTACTAAATTAGGGAAGGGGAAAAAAAGGGAGAGGAGAATAATACTCAATGGTATTTCCTGCTATGTTACAGTAAACTCTCCAAATCAGTAGAAGTCTTCTTGGCTTGCTGTATTTCCCAGTCACATCTGAGGATTCACAGTAGAGCCTGTGATCAAATCACAGGGAGAGCCACATCGAGACCCAGGCTGCCCTGGCCACACCGGAGCTCCTTCCCACTAACCAGATCTCCCTGCAGAATCCAGTTATACCCAGGCAGCACCACCGGTCAGGTCATTTACAAAGAAGGTGCAAACAGGTGACACGTGCACCCCACGGAGATTCTCCCTGGTTAACCACCTCTCATAACAGCGTGCAAAGAAAAGGGTCCGTCCTACGCTGCTGGTGGGAATGTAGATTGGTGCAGCCACTGTGGAGAACAGTGTGGAGGTTCCTCAGAAAACTAAAAATAGAGCTACTGTATGATCCAGCAATCCCACTCCTGGGCATATACACAGGCAAACCTATAATTCAAAAAGATACATGCGCCCCAGTGTTCATAACACTATTCACAGTAGCCAAGACATGGAAACAACCTAAATGTCCATCAGATGAATGGATAAAGACGTAGTACATGTATACACTGGACTACTACTCAACCATAAAGAATGAAATAATGCCATTTGCAGCAACATGGATGGATTTAGAGATTATAAGTGAAGATAAATATCATATGATATCCCTTATATATGGAATCTAAAATATGACACAAATGAACATATCTACGAAACAGAAACAGACTCAAAGACATAGAGAACAGACTTGTGGTTGCCAAGGGGGTGGCGGAGGGATGCATTGGGAGTTTGGGGTTAGCAGATGCAAACTAGTATATATAACATGGATAAACAACAAGATCCTACTGTATAGCACAGGGAACTATATTCAATATCCTGTAATAAACCTTAACGGAAAATATTTTTTTTAAAAAATGTATATATGTATAACTGAAACACTTTGCTGTACAGAAGTTAACACAACACTGTAAATCAACTATACTTCAATTAAAAATAAATAAAACGGCTCTTGGATTTTAATCCTCCAACTCCACAGACACCAAAGGTCTCTCAGCATGATGGCTTTTGGTTTTGACTTTCATCTAGAAAATATACAGAAGTCCCCAAATTAAATATATTTAACGAAACCATATGGGGGATATGTCCTAGTTAAAACCCAAAAACAGTGGAGGGAAAAGCCTGCCATGCCTCAAGGGATGTGCAGAGGCAACGGCAAACGTTATCCTTGAATTCGACGGCAAAAATCAGAGACTCTTTCTTATACCAAATGGCCTGATCGATTCTGTGGTTCCCCACAAAGACATCCAGGACATCAGAGTCGGCAACGTTGCCCTCTGTAACTTCTTCTGTCCTGAAGCATCTCCCACCTCCAGGGAAGACTGAACACCACCTCCCTGGTAGGGAGACCCTGCCGCAGCTCCAGGCCCATCTAATGGGGACCACTCGCAGGAACGGTCCCAGAATTGTGCCCGCCTGGCCGTGGCACACAGCGGGCACCAGGAGAGCTGCTGGCAGGTACATCCCAGGCAACACATGGTTCTGTTTTCTTCAGGGATGGTGTGAAAGCTGTGGTCCCGGATCACAGCACCTGTTTGGATTCCCACGGGAGAAATTCCATCCTAGGCTCAGAAACAGCTCAGCGTCCCCAGGGCAGAATTCTTCTCCTCTAACAGACGCTAATTCTTGTGACAGATCATGTTTCCTTTTCGCTTTGGGTGATTAGAGCCTGAGCCAAGTGCACTTCTCTGCCCTCGGACTTTCTCTTACTTCTTACTCCTATTCTCTTACCCCCTGTTTTCTTGCTTGTTTTCAATTGTGACATACCATGCCATATTGATAGGTGGGGTAAATTATTCTTCCACAAAAGGACTATAGTGACGTAAAAAATAATTTGTCACATAGAAACAGAACCTCAGCATAAACAAGGCTGAATCTCCTAACAAACGTGGTTCAAAGCTGGGAGAGACTGTATTTTCTAATTCATCTTTTTTTTTTTTTTTTTGTAGAAAGTGAAACTCTTTCTAAAGAAATCATCCCCAAAAGTTGATAACAGGGGCTTCCCTGGTGGTGCAATGGTTAAGAGTCCGCCTGCCGATGCAGGGGACACGGGTTTGTGCCCTGGTCCGGGAAGATCCCACATGCTGCAGAGCGGCTGGGCCCGTGAGCCATGGCCACAGAGCCTGTGCTCCGCAACGGGAGAGGCCACAACAGTGAGAGGGCCGCGTACCACCAAAAAAAAAAAAAAAAAGTTGACAACACACTTAAAAGCTCTTACTGAAAACAGGAGGTTTTTAGAAGTGGGCTTCTTCCTTAAGTATTTACTAGACTTTTCTAGGCTACCAATCTCCTGCCCAGAACTTCCCTCATATCTCATCTGCCTTTTCAAGGTTTAATTATCTCTTCTCTCACTTTACAATCCACTAAGGATCACAGAATGCCTTAGAGACATTCACAGATTTAAGATTTTAAAACAAAATTGTGACTCTGAAAAATAACATAGAGCAAAACCAGTGAAAGCAAAGAATTAAAACTCATTATTTCTTGTTAAGAGGATAGACACCAAAATGTTAGTAGTAGTTACCTTCTTTGGGCTTTAAGAATATAGATGAGGGACTTCCCTGGCCGTCCAGTGGTTGGGACTTCGCTTTCCAATGCTGGGGCAGTGTCGGGGGAGCGGGTGCGATCTCTGGGCAGGGAGCTGGGGTCCCACATGCCTTGCGGCCAAAAGGCCAAGACATGGAACGGGGGTGATGTTGTGATAAATTCAATAAAGACTTTAAAAATGGTCCACATCAAAAAATAATCATCATCGGGGCTTCCCTGGTGGTGCAGGGGTTGAGAGTCCGCCTGCTGATGCAGGGGACACAGGTTCATGCCCCGGTCCAGGAAGATCCTACATGCCGTGGAGCGGCTAGGCCCGTGAGCCGTGGCCACTGAGCCTGCGCGTCCGGAGCCTGTGCTCCGTAACAGCAGAGGCCACAACAGTGAGAGGCCCGCGTACCACAAAAAAATAAAAAAATTTTAAAAATAATCATCATCATCTTAAAAGGATAGAGATGACTTTTCTTCTTCATTCCTCTTTCTGTTCTCATTTTCTAAAATGAGAACATTTTATGATTAGAAAAATAAGAAGGGTTGTTTTCTGTATCTTTTTTTTTTTTTTTTTTTGCGGTACGCGGGCCTCTCACTGTTGTGGCCTCTCCCATTGCGGAGCACAGGCTCCAGATGCGCAGGCCCAGTGGCCATGGCTCATGGGCCCAGCCGCTCCGTGGCATGTGGGATCTTCCCGGACCGGGGCACGAACCCGTGTCCCCTGCATCAGCAGGCGGACTCTCAACCACTGCGCCACCAGGGAAGCCCTATATCTTATTTTTTAATGCCTTATTAACATTGGATTAATAAATTACTGCTGTCTGTAGAAAGACAAATACTGTATGATATCACTTATATGTGGATTCTAAAAAATCCAACAAACTAGTGGCTATAACAACAAAGAAAGAGAACAAACTAGTGGTTACCAGTGGGGGGAGGGAAGGGGGAGGGGCAATACACGGGGAGGGAATTAAGAGGTACAAACTTACGTATAAAATAAGCTACTAAGATATATTGCACAACACAGGGAATATAGCTAATATTTTATAATATCTATAAATAGAGTATCGCCTTTAAAGGTTGTGAATCACTATATTGTACACCTGTAACTTACAATATTGTACAACTATACTTCAATTAAAAAAAAACACACTGAGGTATCACCTCACACTTGTCAGAATGGCTATTAGCGAAGAGACTAGAAATAAGTGCTGGAGAGGGTGTGGAGGAAAGGGAACTCCCGGGCGCACCATTGGTGGGAATGTAAATTGATGCAGCCACGATGGAAACAGCATGGAGGTTCCTCAAAAAATTAAAAATAGAGCTACCATACAATCCGACAAAGAATATTACTGCTGTCTTATCCATATGATATTCTATATCTAAACTGGAGACTGTTCAATGTCCTTTGGGGAATTATGAAGATTCCAGAGTTTCAACTTGTTTAAAATCTGTCTTTCTTTCTCTGTAAAGCAGAGTTCACACTCCCCCACTCTCTTTCCCTACCTATTCTTTAGACTTCAGATAAAGCAGGAGCTTCACTTAATGTATGTTCTTTAAATTCCATTTTTAATTTGACTTTAAAAGATACACGACTCTCTAGTTCTGTTTAACGGTTAAGTTTCTACCATCAAGCATCATTCAGGGACTTCCCTGGTGGTCCAGTGGATAAGATTCTGCGCTCCCAACGCAGGGGGCCTGGATTCGATCTCTGGTCAGGGAACTAGACGCCGCGTGCCGCAGCAAAGACCCCGCGTGCCGCCGCAAAGATCCAGGTAGCTAGCTAAACAAATAAATAATCTGGGACTTCCCCTGGGGCGCTGTGGTTAAGAATCCGCTTGCCAATGCAGGGAACACGGGTTCGAGCCCTGGTCCAGGAAGATCCCACGTGCCAGGGAGCAACTAAGCCCGTGCGCCACAACTACTGAGCCTGTACTCTAGAGCCCGCAAGCCACAACAGCTGAGCCCACGAGCCACAACTACTGAAGCCCGCGCACCTAGAGCCGGTGCTCTGCAACAAGAGAAGCCACCGCAATGAGAAGCCCGTGCACTGCAATGAAGACCCAATGCAACCAGAAATAAATAAATACATTTTTAAAAAAAGCAAACTAAACTTTCCTGGTTCTCTCTCCCAGCAGACATATCCCACATGGCTTAATCGACTGTATAAGGATTTCCCATAGCCAGAAACTCCTGCAGATCAGACCGCTTGTGAAGCTGTCACTCTCTGGTCATAACACATTCCTACCAGGCTCTGTCAGGTCAGCACACAGCCCTCCAAGGTGTCCCAGCATGCAACAGGTGAACACACCCCACAGAGGGTATTTAGGATCCAAAAAGGGTCCTGTGGCTGTTTCCCCCAAACTCCCCCCATCAACCAGGGTTGAGACAAGATGAGAAGTAAAATGCCACACAAGCCACACCTGGATCAACAAGGCAGGGGCGTGTCGGCACCAGGAGACCACCTCCGTGTTGGGAAAAAAAAAAAACCCCGTGTGTGAGGGCAGTGAGCTCATTTGTACTCAGGCCTTCTAGACAAGAGCATTTTGACGCAGGAGTAAAAAGTCGGAGAGAGACAGCCTTCAACAAGACAAAGGGCTGGGGGTGGGCGGGGCTGGAGGATGGGCGGGGCTGGGGTGGGCGCGGCTGGGGGGAATAAAGCGCGGTTCAGTGACTCTGGCGGGGCAGCTGATGTGGATGAGACGGGAGGTAGGAGAAGAGCCCACGATCCTCTGCACCGAGTGGTGGCGAGCCCCGGCCCAAGTCCTAAAGGACAGACACGCGGGCAAGTGTCCCGAACGCAACTTCGGGTGCCGGCCTCCAGTCGTAACCATCTTTGACGAAGTCCCCCCTCCACCCGACATAAGGAAGGCTGCAGGAAGCAGGGGTCTAGCACGCTTCCCTTACACGACTGCCAAATGCACGGTTCTAACGCACCACGGTTGTGTGTGGGACTAAGCCTTTCAGCCCAAACCCAAGAACCGGGGTGTGCATTTACTTTCATAGACGCGTGGGACGCTCTGAAGACAGACCAGAGACAACGGGAACTGCAGGATGCGCCTGAGATTCAGAGAGACCCCACACCACTCCCCCCTCCTCCCCCCACACCACTCCCCCCCTCCCCCTCCCCCCTCCCCCCACACACACCCAAGTTGAGGAATAAACATGTATTCCATCCCCACGCAATCCCAGCAGGACGTGGGGCCAAAGCTTAGGACCTCAGGACAGACCTTCCAACAACTGAACTCTCACAGATAAAACCAAAAGGAAAAGAGAATTGGAAGTCATTCTCCAGACAGATTTAGATTTCTCCAAAACCGTGATAAAAATACACAAGCGAGACAGGCTGGGACCTGGAACCCCTGGCTGCAGTGCTTGCACCTGGACAAAGGTCTCCTTGAGCAACAAAATACACAGAAACTATACGGGACTAAAAATAAACAGAGGCATGCCCAGTTGGGGCAAGTTATGGACAAGACAGAAAAAGAGCAAAAAAACCCCAGCTGCCACTGCTGAAGAGCCGGGAGCAAAAGCGAGGTGCTGCGCACGCCCGCTGCACACAGGGCCCCCGAGGGGCGTGGGCAGACCACCTAAGCTGTCCCTGTGGCCCAACCCTGGGACACACCCCTACCCTCACCCCAGACAAGGAACCACCTCTGGGAGCGAGCGAGGGAACCTTGCTGTGTGTTCTCGCTGCCCCCCAACTCCGGCTGCAGCAGGGGCCCCAGTAAAGCCTTGCCTGAATTTCTTGTCTGGCCTCTGACCAATTTCTATTGATGGAGGAGGTCCAGAACCCTGGTCGGTAACACAGGGACACCCCGAGGGGCCCAGGAGCCCAGCTCACAGTGGGAGCTCCTGCCCAAGACGCTCCTTCAGGCCTCTGCTCATCAACATAGGGCCAGATGCAGGCCTAGGATTTTGCCAGAAACCATCAAAGCCCCTGAACTCAAGTGTCATGTTCACACTAGGAAAAAAAATTCACCGTGTTCACGCAAATCTAAAGATTCCCCAGGAAAGAAAGGCAATGGATGTACTTTGTGTGGGCTTTCTGCTCCATCCTAGGGTCCTCAGAAACACCCTATCCTGGGTGCACTGCAGATAAGACCTAAAACTGTGCCCTGGCCGTGAGCACCCCAGCGTGTGGACACGCCAGGGCCCCAGAGGTCGAAGGGCAAAGGAACCCCAAGTACAAAGAGATGTGGGCTGAGCGGAGGGCGAGCCTGAGCGTGGGTTCCTGCGGGTCTCCTCCTGCACGAGCCTAGCCCAACGCTACAAAATGAAAACATCACTGAGCCATCGTGGGCGTGGATGAACAATGCGCGTGGGACAACCCTACAGTGGGGTGTTGTTCACCAGTAAGTAAAGGCATCACGTTCTAATCCCAGCTATAACCTGAATAAACCTTGGAAACATTATGGTACTTCAAAGCAGCCTGACTCAAAAGGCCACGTATCCTAGGACTTCCAAGAAATGTCCCCAATAGGCAAATCTGTAGAGACAAAGCAGGTTAGTGATGGGTGGGGGCTCGGGGGAGGGCAGAAATGGGGAGGGGCTGCTAAGGGTAAGCAGGCTTACTTTGGAGCTGATGGAAATGTTCTGAAATTAAAGAGTGGTGATGGTTGCAGGACTCTGAATATAGGAAAACCCACTGAACTGTACACTTCAAAAGGGTACATTTAATGTATGCGATTAAAATCATCAAAAATAAAAATGCTGCACTTTTCTATAAGTAGGTCACAGTACAATAACAAGTTAAACTTTAAAAAATGCTGTAAGCACTTTTCTAAGGAGCACCCCCTATTAAATTAGAAGCAATCAGGCGAGAGCTAAACTGAATCTCAGATAACCTCGGATTGTTTTCTAGAGCTCGGAGGAAACAAAAATCAATGCCCATTTTGTTGTTACTGCGTGGGGTTTCTTCCCAAAGTAAAGGTCACTATTAGAACTCATCGATTTCAGGCTGTTTAGCGAAAGCATGCAAAATGAACAGTGTTGAGGTCTCCTGGCCCGTTCAAAGGCTTTATTATCAAAATAGGAGATTATATAAACAGACATTTATATAACTAATATGATCAGTGTTATGTATCGTGTATTATATGTAATGTAACGGAAGAACCAATCCTGACTCCATGTTGGATCTGTTTCTTTCCTTTAATGGCTGCTTCCTGTTGTTTTTGTTCCCTAAAAGGATATAGTCTATACATAAGGGCCTTCCCTGGGGAACCCTGCCCCTCTGTTAAACCAAAGTGCCTTTGTTCAGGGGAACATCCGGACCCTGTGCCCCTGGCGATGGCTGCAAGAAAGAAGAAATGAACACATCCCCTCCCCGAGGCTGGCCATTCCAGGGGGTATTTGCAAATCTTATGGCCTTTTCACTTTACTTCCTCATCTCCTCCCCCTCTCTGTGCTGTCCAAGAAGCTGGCATCCAAAGCCCCTGGGATGGTTATTGGAGACTGTAGTCGGCCGCGTCCTCGGTCTGCTGGCTTCCCGAATGAAGTCGTATGTATTCCTTGCCTCAAAGCTGCATCTCCGATTCACTGGCCTGGGCGAGCGGAGTGAGCTTGGACTCGGTAACAGTAATACACGTACATGTGTATCTATACACACACGCTGAATGTCTACTTTGTAAAACACATCTTAGGAGGGAAGACACACTGAAGCAAGGAGCTCAGCAGCTCCCCGGTCGTCCCTCAAGCCGCCTCCCTGTCCCCAGGGATCCTGTGTAACGACCACTCATTCCTCAACCCCCTGCAGGGGCCTCCAGCTGATGCCTCGGAGATCAGCTTAAGCTCCTGCAGAGCCCCCCTCCCCCCCACCGCAGCTCCCGGCCTCCTGAGCACCCCGCACTTCCTGCAAGGACCCCATGGGGGCTCCCAGGAACCCCTGTGCCCGGTTACCCTCACAGCTGATGCTTCCTTCCTTTCTCTCCGCCCGAGCGCCCCCAACATTCCCCACGCGTGAGCCCCGATACCCACTTCTCCCCGCCCTGCTCCAACACCCATCCTCTCCCAAGCTCAGCTTGGTCCCAGGTCTCTGTCCTGGACGTGAGCCCACACTGCTAGCTGGTCACGAGACGTCTCCACCCGGCGGTCCCATGTGCTTCTCCAACCAGCTCCAAACTGAACGATCTTTCCTCATTAAATCTCCCCTTTAACTAAGCTCTCAAACAAAAAGCATCACAGACGTCACTGATTTTCTGCCTCTCAGGCGACTTACTGGTCTCACCTCTAAAAGGCCCACCCCACCCCCATCAGGACCACCGCACACCTGCTGACTCCCGCCCAGGCTGTCCCCTGTCACCGACACTG
The DNA here is from genome assembly GCF_963455315.2 of Globicephala melas. Classification (NCBI taxonomy): domain Eukaryota; kingdom Metazoa; phylum Chordata; class Mammalia; order Artiodactyla; family Delphinidae; genus Globicephala; species Globicephala melas. The sequence continues at coordinate 3,372,403 of NC_083331.1, read as the reverse complement.
GACCCACAGCCCCGGGCCATGACAATGCCGCCCTGCGAGTCCCTTACGGCTCCTCCACAGCGACGCAGCTGGGCGAGTGACACAAGGCATCCCTGACTCACCAGTACCCCGCCTCATCTGTGGCCTCACCCAAGCACACGGGCAGAACATGCATCCCTAAGTGGGGGCAGGACCATGGGGTCTCTCCTGTTACTCAGCCGTCTATCATGGTTATGGATTTCCTGAATAATCAGTACACTAGAAGGGAAACACTCGAGGGGCACCAATGGTTGTAGCATGAAAAATGGCCCAGCGTTCAGCTGCTCCGTCCCTCCTTGAAGGCAACTACCATCACCGGATTTGGGGGAATCCAAATCCCGGAGAGACTGGGACCCAGAGGACTCTTCAGATCTTTAAAAACCGCACCACAGGGGTTTAAGTGCCAGTCGCGGTTATGGCTCTTTCCCACAACAGACCAAGATCTCAAGAGGGAGACGTTGCTCCTCCCTGAATCCGACACACCTGGCACACAGCTGATGCTCGGTCCTCTTTCACTCAAAGAACAAATGAACACCAAGAAGCAGCGGTCGGTGTCATAACAGTGGCAACAAGTGCAGAGAACTCTGCAAGAGGAAGAGCTCAGTGACTAAGGGCTGCTTCAGGAGTTTCCCCACATGGGGCCAGTTAGGTTTGCCAGCTTTTTTTTTTTTTTTTTTTTTTTTTACTTTTCATGTTGTTAATACACTGGGGTTTTTTTAAGAGCCGTTTTAGGTTTACAGGAAAATGAGCGGAAAGTATAGAGTTCCCATTTACGTGCTCACATTCTGTTTCTCTTAACATCTTGAATGGCTGAAGTATAGTCGTTAGAGTTGATGAACAAGTAGTGATACATGAACTGGAGTCCACCCTTTACAGTAGGGTTCACACTTTGCGTTGTACATTCTATGTGTTTAGCTGAGTGTGTATGACGTGTACCCACCATTACGGTGTCATACAGAATAGTTTCACTGCCCTGAAAATCCTGTGCTCCAACGATTCGTCTCTCCCCCTCACCTCCAGCTCCTAAGATCCACTCATCCTTTTACTGTCGCTATAGTTTCGCCTTATCCAGGATGGCGCATAGCTGGAGTCATACAGCATGTAGCCTTCTCAGATCGCCTCCTTTCACTTAGCCGTACGCATTCAGGGTTCCTGCCTGTCTTTAGGTGGCTTGATAGCTCTTTTTTTTATATCTATATAGCTGAATAAAATTCCACTGTCTGGATGGACCACAGTTTATCCATTCACCTACGGAAGGGCATCTGGATTGCTTCAGGTTTGGATGACTATTAGAAAACTGCTATAAACATTCAGGTACAGGTTTTTTGTGTGGACACATGTTTAACTCATTTGGGTTAATACCAAAGAGTGTGATGGCTGGATCATACGGCAAGAGTATGTTTATCTTGTAAGGAGCTACCGTACTGTAGTACGACACAGTGGCTGTACCGTTTTGCGTTCCCACCAGCAGTGGATGAGAGTTCCTGTCCCCACACCCTCGTCGGCATTTGGTGCTGTCGGTGTCTTGTATTTTAGCCGTTCTAACAGATGTGTGGTGGTATCTCATCCCTAATAACCTGTGGGTCATTCCTAATGCTTCTTTGTCATGTGTTTCTCTTCACTGAGGTATCTGTTCAGATCTTTTGCCCGGTTTTTAATCAGACTGTCTTCTTACCATTACATTTTAAGGGTTCACTGTACATGTTGAATACCTGCCCTTTACTGGATATGCGTTTTGCAAGTGTTCTCCATCTGGTTTGCCTTTTCATTCTCTTAACAGTCATTTACAGATGTTTTTAATATTAAGAAAGTCCAACTTTCTTTCCCCATGGTTGTTTTTTTGGCCACTGCCGGACCATCACCATCTTTCTCCTATGTTATCTTCTAGGAATTTTATAGTTATGTTTTAGATTTATTTTTGATTAAGCTAGATTTTGATTTATTTTTCATATAAGATGTGTCTAGATTTTTTTGCACGTTATGCCCACTTGTTCCAGCACCATTTGTTGAAAAGACTATCCTCTCCCCACTGAACTGCCTTTGCTCCTTGGTCAAAGGTCAGTTGACTGTATTTGTGCGGGTCTATTTCTACGCTCTCTACTCTGTTCCACGGATCGATTTGTCTGTGCTTTCGCCCATACCACACTGTCTTGCTGACTGTAGTTTTGTAATAAGCCTTGAGGTGCTTATTACAAAGTCAGGCAGTGCCAATCCCCCAACTTTGTTCTTCTCCTTCAATATCGTGACCTGGTTTTTCCAGGTCTTTGGCCTCCTCCATAGAGACTTCAGAATCAGTCTGGATATCCACAAAGCACACCGCTGCGATTCTGACTGAGACTGTGTTGAATCTATAAAGCAGTGAGGAAGGCCAGCTCCCTTACATGAAGTCCTGTCCTTTGCGTGTCTCATCCTTCCTGCGTGCTGCCTTCAGTGGTTAGCCCGTACACCCTCCCCACACTTGTCTGCTGCTCCTCTGGGTCCTGAGAAAGAGGAGACCCTCAAGCCCCGGCGTCCCAGCAAGCAGCAGAACCTCCATCAGTGATGCCAAGGGAGATTCAGGACAGCAAGGCCCAGACAAAGCATCCCTGACTCACCAGTACCAGCTCAAACGTCCCACTTTATCGAAGACTTGCCTTCCAAGAAAATCTGAAGAGTAAAATTTTCACCAACATGTCAAAGAAGAGTGCCTCTGGGAGGTAGAGCATCACAGCAGAAAGGAGTTAAACGACACTCATACGCCTAATTCTTTAGCGAGTCCCATTTTACCCCCCATACCCCTTCCCCCAAGTTTAAAACATCGAAAGATTTAATAGAAAAAGCCAAAATTAAAGAGATCTATTTTGATTCAGGTTCGATCATGAAGCTCTGTGGGGTGGTGGGGGAGGAGGGGGACGACACTATCAACCCTGACCTTGACCTCAGGGCAGCTTCTCACCCTCCTTTAAACCGCATCTCCACTGACTGCAACAAGAAAGCTCTCCTGCTGTGTCCTCCACAGATGGTTCCTAGTTGCGATTTTTGGAAGATTCTAGCTTTAAAAACAGAATGATCTTGGGCAATAGTTCAGGGAAATACAAATAGGTAACATGTATACTCTAAACCCAGCAGGCAGAGCGCATCGCAAGTCATCTGATAGGGTAAGACGCCCGTGGGCTAAGGTTGTCACAGAGTACATATTTCAGGGTTTGTACCTCAGGCAGTTCCTTAATTTTTTGAGATGTGCTGTGTCTGCAAGTATCGAAAACCACTAAGAGCTAGAAAAAAAGATGAATCCCAATTATCCGTGAAAGGCACACGATCTATCATGAAAATATTCAGGAAGTGTCGTACTTACATAAACGAAGTCACTTTATTGAGTGGCTTAAGTGAGCTTGTTTCCAAACCAAAGAACTTTAGCTGAGTATTTTATCACTAAGTTTCAAAGAAATCGTGAATGCTTTCAACTGTTTTGCAATACACTTGACACTAAGGATCACAGCATTAAAGCCCACGTGTGTGCCTGTGAGGGGGACGCCTGCTCCGAAGTCCCTGCAGAAAAGGGGCCACACGTGGAGAGCAGAAGTAAGTACCGATTTACTCCCCCAAATCAGCAGGTGTCTGAAATTCAAAACCAACCTTGCCGGAGGATGCGATTAGAGAGGCCACGAGGCCAGGACAAAACTGCTGTCCTGTCCGAATGATCAGGTACAGAGCAAGAGACACAAGGAGAAAAGGAGGGAGGAATCAGCAAGGTGAGCGACTGAAGACACGGCATCCATCCCACGTTCAGTCAGCGCACACTTGTACCGGGTACCAGGTAAGCAGCACTTGGAGAGGAAATCAGGGGCTCCTCTACCGGGCCCCATGCAGGAGGCCTCCCTCCCGAGCCGGGCACAGCTGGTCCCACCTCCCAGCTCCACTGCCCTCCACACTCAGGAGCCTCTCCCAAGGCCCCCAGGACAACTCACCTCTCTACGGCGCCACGTGCTAACAATTTCGCGCTGTTCCTGGGCCCTGCCCACTGGCCTCACCGGTTTCCACCTGGAGAAATCTTCAAAGCCGGCCGGAACCTTACCCTTCCAACACCTTCTCCTCACATCCCCTCCTCTAATTGTTGCCCACACTCCCCACGGAGCACAATACCTTTTTTTTTTTTTTTTTTTTTTTTTTTGCGGTACGCAGGCCTCTCACTGTTGTGGCCGCTCCCGCCGAGGAGCACAGGCTCCGGACGCGCAGGCTCAGCGGCCATGGCTCTCGGGCCCAGCCACTCCGCGGCATGTGGGATCTTCCAGGACCGGGGCACGAACCCGTGTCCCCCGCATCGGCAGGCGGACTCTCAACCACTGCACCACCAGGAAAGTCCCACAATACCTATTTTATTATGATGTGTGCATATCTTGCTGCTGCCCCTGGCTTGGGTCCTCCTTAAAGGAGGACACTTCACCTTCTTAACCCCCGAATCCCACCCCCTCCGAGTCCGTGATACGCAGCAGAGACCTTAAATCATCTTGTTGAAAGATCTACGCCAAACAACTCACCGAGCACGGGCGCCCTCCAACCTCACCTGCGCCCTCAGGTGAGGCATGAAAACAAGTCAGTGCTAGCAAAACAAGCATCCCTTCGTCTGTTGAGCCAATGCTTGTGCCAGAGCGCCTGATGGAGCTAAATACTACAGGCTTTCAAAGAACCTCTGGAGGCGTCTTACGGAATTCTTTACATCACAATTGGTTCAGAAGAGTTGTGTCTAAGTCATACGACAATTGAGGAACCAAGCCAGAAAATGACACTTATGTCTTTGCTGAAACCAGAAGTCAGAGTTTACGCCCTACACCTGTTTTTATCCCTTTCCAATAATTGCTCAGTGTCACCATTATATAACTGCTAGGGCTGGACTAAGGAGCGTGGAACAGGATCCGTTCTAGACACCATGTGAGGTGGAAGAATGGTGATACATTTGCCAAGAGCAAAAAGAGAGATCCAAGTACCCTCAGAAGGACTTCAGTTGCCTTTGTCATCCCTGCCAGGCCCCAGAGTTCCGCAGTAAACATACACACAGTCTTCCTCTCAGATTTCCACGGCACCGAACAGAGCCGGCACAAGGTGACCTACTTCTGTTTTCTTTGCCCTGCTGTATACCTCCAGCTCTGTGCAGGTAAAAAGTGATCGTTACTTGGGTAATTTTCAGGTGGCCATACAGTTTACTCTTCTTTTAGAGGGACAAGAGAGACCGTAAGTTACGGAGAAACATGTTAACACATGTAAGAAGAGCAGTCGCATGCCCCCCACACAGCGGGGGCGAACCCCGAAAACAAAAGGTACTGCCCAGCAAGCATCTGGGCACCGCTACAACGCCAGCCCATTAAGGGAATGTTCCACGTGAAATTAAATGTCACCTGTGTGTTCTACACCAAGGTGATGTCAATGAAAATAATCAGTGAGCAATCAGTAATAAGCACAGAAAAGGGTTTTATTTTAAACAGCTGAGAACTAGCCCGGAAGCCCTCTTCCCAGAAACCGCTCCGGAGAAGCAGCTTTTCAGCACAGTTTTATATCTTGTCAGAACAAAGAACATTAAAACAAGTCAGGGAGACATTTTCTCAAGGTTTCAAAACAACAGACCAGCACGTACACAGCGAGTCAACACGGCCTTGGCACCTGGAAAGGGAAGCTTATCATCAAACGAGTAACCAGCACTCGCATCCCAGGAAGAGGGGCATTTAATCTTTCTCTTTAACACAGACATTCTTTACTTCTGGTCAATGTGCCCTTTTCTTTAATAATTACAGCAGATATACAATATATGTCTGATAGACCACAAACAGGCTGCTTCACTTAGCATCAAGTTCAAGTTAACTCATGTGAAGCCAGAATGACTTCCCCAGACCTCGATATGTGAAAGTTTCTTTTATCGGCGATCGTTTCTTAAAGAATGTGAGGTCTCTGTCCCTCTAGAATTGTCTTATACTTTACACAACAGAGAAAATCTGAGCTATTTCACATTCAGTCCTGGAACTTGAAGCAAAGTTTTGGAAATAAAGGGAAGGCACAACTTAAATAAAATAACCCCAGGGAGACATTCCATGGACGTAATTTAAAGATAAAAGGTATTTGTACAGACCTGTTTACAGCTATCCCAGCTAAATCTTAAAACTGAAATTCATCATTTAAACTTCAAGCTCTCCTAAGACAAGGTCAACATTCCCATGACCGTGATATTAAAGCATGTAACTTTACAGATTCTATGTTAAGCCCATTTCAATTATCGCCCCAAGTTTTATTTTGTACTCACAACACTGCACCTAAAGCGTGGCTAGTATCCAATGTAATAATCTTTGGTACATCACATTTCTGCGAAAACAGGTTTTAAGATGCCAACAAGAGACCTACCTTCCTCCACAGCCTGCTCTCCGCTCCGGCCAAAGCCAGGACCACGCCCTAGCCCCCACCCCGCCCCATTTTATCCTGGTCTCTGATTGCCACTCGCCCCAGCTGGGGTCCTGCGTGAACCAACCCTCTTCCAGCCAATTCATTCTAAAGTGGTTCTTTTCTAATGGCCCCGAGGATGAATCCCCTTTGGCCTCTCCCCACCCTCAAAAGGAGTCAAGTTTGGACATGCTTGCTCCCAGATAGCATTTGAAGGCTGTTTCTGCCATGGTTTTTCCATAGAAACCCTTCAGTAGAAAAACCCAGAACCCCGGCAAGACGGTTTACTCTCCAGGCCAATGCATGCACACACACACTCGGCGAGTTACCTCTGATCATCCTTTCTAGAACTATTCACACACCTGCCTCAGTTCCCGGCAATTGTCAGCAGAATCCTAGTCAAGATGGCCCTTTATCGGGATTGTTAAGCTGTGCACGTAGAGAACCAGGGCCCTTTCCTGACCACCCATACAGCTGTTATCAGTTATTTACATTACTTCTCTTCACAGCTCTTGACTCCATTTTACTCTGGTAGAATTTCCTCCCTGTTAAGCCTTTATGTCCAATTAAATATAAGATCCCTAAAGCAAGTGATTACGGCTTACGGTTCTCCAGAGGCCAGCACAGGATCAGTGCTAATACTCCATACATCGTGGCTGATGGAAGAAAACAAGCTTAGCGATGGTTCCCACCAACTATCGCCGATTTGAATCATAGCCAATGCTCCATGACTGGAAACTCAGCCTAGCGAGAGGTTCCTTGGGTGTTAGTTAAACTTCATGGAAGTTTTGTGATTTGGCCGCTGTAGGGCTCCGTGTTCCTCCCTCAGCCGCAGCCCATGATGGATGAGGATAAAGCCAGCAGAGCTGGGGCGACAGGAGGCGGAATGGAAGCAAACCTGCCTTTGGAGAAGGCCTGCTGCATGCCCAGCAATTTGCACGTCCTTTGATTTCAACTTTACAAGATCCCAGGAGGCGAATGTTGTTATCTCGGTTTGAAAGATGAAACCACGGGGGAGTCAGAGAAGTTCGGTGATCTGTTCAGTTCACGCAGCATGAAGAAAGAGCTAGAAGAAGGATCTGACACCGGATCCTTGCCCCCTCCACTCTCATACAGGGAAGGACCAAAATCGACGGCGAGGAGGGAGGTCATAACCCACGTGACAACGCAGACAGGACCACACAACACATGGGCTGCACATGATCGTGTATAAAGTGCTTCGACACACGTGACAACGCAGACAGGACCACACGACACATGGGCTGCACGTGATCGTGTATAAAGTGCTTCGACACACGTGACAACGCAGACAGGACCACACGACACATGGGCTGCACGTGGTCAGGTATAAAGTGCTTCCACAGGCATATCTGAGCTGATCGTCACGCAGACCTCACCGACAGGCACCGCGGTGCTTCTGCGTGATCAGATGAAGGGTCTACAGTTCCGCGGCTGGACCACAGCCCCGAGGGGCGCCAGCCATTCGGCAGGATGAGTGTTCACGTCCCTAAGGTCAGGGGGCTGGTGCCACTGCCTTGACTGGTAACAGCGGGTACCCAGGGCTTTAGGGCAGTGCCGTGTCTCAACAAGGCCTGGGAGCTTTTCCACCACACACGTGCACACACGTGCACACACGTGGCCGCACACATGGCTGTGCTACAGCCCTCCTCCCCCTCCCCCATCCACTACCTTCAAGGCCCTTCCCTCCTTAGAGGACGTGCTCCTGCCTCAACACAAGGGCCCAGGTGACACATCTCAGAGCCGCCAACTCAGGATCACTTCCCTTCTGCAGACAGACTGTGAACACTAACACCTAAAGCCAAAGCAGGGGAAATGGTGCTTCAGCAGAAAACTATGAATTGTGGCACCCACGCCCTCCGTGGGGATCTGATGCTCGCCTCTCATGGCCTTTGAGCTCCGTGAACTGCAGGTAATGGAAGGCGACGCAAAACAGCTCTCTCACAGACAGGGAGATGCCGTCAGGGGATGGCGCAGTTATCCTCCCATCGAGGAGCATGCCAGCTTTGCCTCGGTGCATGTCAACATCCTTGACTCTGAATATGTCAGCCCTTTGGATTATGCTTTGAACTGATTATAACGTGTTACCGGGTCCCCCTCCTCTGTAAGAGAGTCGGGATTTAGCTTTTTGTTTTTTCAAATCATCCTTTAACGCAGTGTAGTAACAGGTCAAGAGGCAGACAGCGCAGCCCTGTCCCTGAGGAGACCAGAGTCCCTCAGGGGAGGTGGGACAGCTGCCAGGCTAAGACCCTGTGTGTCAACTTCTGCAGCCCTGCCCGTCACGCAGAGACTTTCAAAGTCTGCAGGAAACCTCAGCGGACCCTCCTCAATGCAGAGCCTCCCTGGTCCTGCGCACGCGTCAGATGTGTTATTCCAGAGGGCAAGGGGTCTTTTTCTTCAGGTCCCCTTTCCTCCATGTTGGTGGGTTTGTGGTCATTGAGACAATCGTTCCGGGCAGAGAGACCTTGGTGGGAGAATTCATGGGTTTCCTGCACCAGGGCATCCCAGGAAAGAGAGGGGCAGACAGGCTGTGAACAGGGGCGGGGGATAATGGTTAATTAGCAGTGTGGGTGTCTGCGGTCTAGGAGGTCAGGAGGGCGCCAGGGAGTTAACTGTACCTCCAGACACTTGGGGGCCGTAACAAAGGTGGGTTTCCCATTCTGTCCGCCGAGTGGGCTTTCACCTGTTTATCTCCACCTAGAAGTTTTAATTCTGTTTCTACGGTTAATACTGACTTGAGACTGGGTGTCCAAAGATTACGTCAACAAGCACTGGGTAAGCATCCACGCTGTGTCTGGTACCGTCAGCACAGAGGCAGTGTTCCTCAAAGTGCAGCCAACGGCCCCCTGATCAGAATGGCTACGATTCCTTGTTGGGGTGGAGGTCCTTGGGCTCCACCCCAAACAGTCAGTGGGAAATCTCCACGCTAAACAAACTCCTTATTTACACCCAGTGAAGTTTGAGAATTACTGAAAGGGAATCATTATACTAACTAGGCGAAGTGGAACGCCTGGACTACAGAATCATCAAATCCGGGTTGCTGGAAGGGGCTTCTATCCCATCGGTACCATGGAGCTCATCATATCTATATGACCTGCCTCACAGAAATGGTATGAAAACCAAGTGGGATCATATACGTGAAAGTGCTTTATATGCTGTGAGAGCAAATACAGATTTAAGGCACCCGGCTGCCTTAAATTCTTCCCAAAACAAATTTGAGTTGATGAATAAGTGACTCAATCAACGACGAGTTATCCAGTGTCCGAGAAGGCGATAGCCCATAAATATCTGTGGATGAATGAATTATCTGACAGAGGGTATAATACAACCGTGTCATCTTACAGGTGAACAATGGAGTGGGACAAAATGTCAACGTAACTTGGCCAATATCACAGAGCTAGACTGTGACGAAATCTTGCCCAGACCAAGAAGGCAGGACACAGGGCCAGGCATCTTTGCGGGGAGTGGGGGAGAGCGGAGGGAGAAACCTGCCGTGTGGTCAGGACACATCGTCGCAGAAGGCGGAGACCCCGTTATACCATCAGGCCGAGGATAGAAGGAAATGCTGGGTTCAGCCTAAACTGGGGAAAACAGAATCACACCTGCCTCCAGAAACGGCCATGAATTCTGTACAGCTGAGGACAGAAGGCCCCAGGGGACAAAGACAGGGCCTTCAGTCAAGTGGAAAGAAACAAAGAGCTGATAAATGACATCGCTTCATCTGGAACCCAGTTTCCTAAACGGCCCCCCTGAAATGGCCCAAGTTTTAAGCCTGGTGACGATTCCGAGCAGGACCAGCCCCAGACCTCCCATCATATGAGAAACACAGGCCACAGGTACAAAATAGGGCCCTGGGTGCTGCTTATCTCAAGGTCTTTAACACGTGCCTGTCTCAATACTTTCAACCCAATTAGAGGAGGGGCTGCTGTTAGCATCTCGCATGCATAAAAGAAACTAGTAGGGCTTCTCTGCTGGCGCAGTGGTTGGGGGTCCGCCTGCCGATGCAGGGGACGCGGGTTCGTGCCCCGGTCCGGGAGGATCCCACATGCCGCGGAGCGGCTGGGCCCGTGAGCCATGGCCGCTGAGCCTGCGCGTCCGGAGCCTGTGCTCCGCAGCGGGAGAGGCCACGGCGGCGAGAGGCCCGCGTACCGCAAAAAAAAAAAAAAAAAAAAAAAGAAAGTAGTAAAGCGACAAGAAACCACTCAGGGATTAATCATAAGGGGTACTGAAGTTAGTCACTCGGCAAGAATTATGTACAATTCAAGCTTCTCCTGGGCAACGTATGTCTTGTGATGCGACACAAAGAATGACAGTAATGCACCGCGAGGAGGTTAGAATCTGCTCATTTTGAGAGAACTGGGGAGAGGAAGACAGATCCTCACTTTCTTTTTTTTTTAAATAAATTTCTTTATTTTTGGCTGCGTTGGGTCTTCGTTGCTGTGCGCGGGCTTTCTCTACTTGTGGCGAGTAGGGGCTACTCTTCGTTGCGGTGTGCGGGCTTCTCATTGCGGTGGCTTCTCTTGTTGCGGAGCACGGGCTCTAGGCGTGCGGGCTTCAGTAGTTGCAGCACGCAGGCTTCAGTAGTTGTGGCTCGCGGGCTCTAGAGCGCAGGCTCAGTAGTTGTGGCACACGGGCTTAGTTGCTCCGCGGCATGTGGGATCTTCCACAACCAGGGCTCGAACCCGTGTCCCCTGCATTGGCAGGTGGATTCTTAACCACTGCGCCACCAGGGAAGCCCCAGATCCTCAGCTTTCTGTCAAGGTAACAAGCGCTTGGACCACAGGGCTGCCCCGAACCCACACACACTGTCTCGGCTTGCTGTCACCGGATGCCAGGTCACGAGGAAAACACAGAGGGCGCTCACCTTCCAACTCTGGCACCAGGACCTGCCCTGGAGTCTTCCAGAGATATGAAATCTATAGATAAGCTTGTATAAGTGGGGCTGGGGCTTGGGGAGGTGGGGCGGAGGGAACACAAACTAATCCAGTGAGGGACAATGAGAGCAAACCCTAGTATTTAACATCTGCGCGTGGCCGACACCCTTTCAGCCCTAATGTGCAGCAAAGCTCTCGGCATTAATAGGAATTTTAATCATCGCAATACGGTCTCAGATGGTCCCAGTTATTCATTTAACAAATACTGGTGTTCTGTAGCAGAAACAGTGATCAAAACCCAATGCCTGTCTCGTGGAGCCTGCCATCTAGTCAAGGGGCAGATGCATTTACCATAAATTCAGCAAAAGAAACATAAAGGCTAAGGACATAGAGGGTGAGCCCAGAGTTCAATTTCAGATGCAGAAAACAGCAGTCAGCCCCGTGAGGGCAGAGCATCCTGACGGAGGCCAGAGCACGTGCAAAGGTGCGTTTGAAAGTTGGTGGGGAAGCCACGTGCCGGACGTGCAGGCCAAGAGCAGGAGGGTGGCAGGACAGTCAGTGAGGTCCCCAGGGCCCTGCCATGGAGGACCTGTACCCGCCATGAGCTTTAGACTGAATTCTAAGTGGGACTGAAAAGACACATTAGTATTGGAGCAGGAATTCAAAGCATCTGTTCCCCAGAAACCATCCATCTTTATCATCTCCTTGATCTGCAAAAGTACTACACTCTTTCGCTTCTTCCCTGAAAATTTCAAATATGTACGCTCTCCTGGTTAATTATTTACATAGTACCTGCTTGACGTGCCCTGGGCCACCAGGAACTGATAAAAGAACAAATGAAGAGATAAAATAACAGCTGGGTGGTGGTGAGGACACGCAAGGAGGAAATAAATTAAAAGCAACCAAGGGCAACGCTCTGAGAACAAAATGTACATGAGGTAATAAACCGCAGATCCGGCAATGACATTCAGCATCATTTGTGGTTCTGAGACTTTGCAGCATGGAATTAATATACAATGAGGGTCATTAACATACAGGAAGCCCCAATTAGCTACATGGAAGCACTCAATTTATGGAAAAGCGACATATGTAAGATGATCCCAGGGACTGATTAATAGACGCTTCTGATTCTGTCCTGGGGTAAACAGCGGCCAGCTGCATCTCCTAAAATGTGTTACATTTACTTCTGTACTTTAATGCAACTGATACTTCTCTTTAGAAATACCGTCCTTCAAGAAGACAGTCGCAGCGTCAAGGGTCTCGAGTCCCAATCACAGCCCTGGTCCCTGACAAGCCATTTGGTGTCCATGGGTCTCAGTGTCAGAGTTTGAAAGTCAAAGTCAGGTCAGTGACCACCCAGCTTCCTCCTCTCCAACAGGTCTGCTCTCTGGTCATGGTCATCCCACACGGCAAACGCTGACCAATCCCCTGCTCTCATCACTGAAGTCACTAAGGCAAGAAGAGGGCCAGCTGCTTAGGGGTTTTTTTTGTGGTTTTTTTTTTGCGGTATGTGGGCCTCTCACTGTTGTGGCCTCTCCCATTGCGGAGCACAGGCTCCAGACGCGCAGGCTCAGCGGCCATGGCTCACGGGCCCAGCCGCTCCGCGGCATGTGGGATCTTCCCGGACCGGGGCACAAACCCATGTCCCCTGCATCGGCAGGCGGACTCTCAACCACTGCGCCACCAGGGAAGCCCGCCAGCCGCTTTTAAAGATTTTTCAGCCCACCTGTGGGAAAATGATGACCCTCGTTAGTAAACAAAGAAATACAAATGAAAGCAGAGGGTTACTGAGGGATAGCAACAGCAAGGCCTTCGAGAAATTGAAGAGCCTTATTCTGAAAGCACCGCCAGGCCTTGGGTAAGCGATGGGAGGAGAGGGTCCCCCAGGTGGGAAGCCCTCTCCCGAGGTCCCCGCCAGCCTCACAATCACTGGTCAAGGAACACTTCTGGCCTCCAGTTTTTTGTTTAAAAAAAAAAGTGGGTTGGACTTCCCTGCAGGTCCAGTGGTTAAGACTCCGCGCTTCCACCGCAAGGGGCGCAGGTTCGATCCCTGGTTGGGGAACTAAGATCCCACATGCCATGCCATGCGGTGCGGCCAAAAAAAAAAAAAAAAAAAGTGGGTTTAACTCCACACTATATTTTAGCTTAAATAAGAACCAAAATAGTAACCAGACTCGGTTGTTAACTTAGATGATCAAATCAGGTTGTACATCTTTTGAAAAGTAAGTCTGATGGCAAAGTATAAAAGATATTCCCACCAAACTACTTGATTTATTTATTACAGTACTTCACATAAAAGCGAGCACAGGGGGCTTCCCTGGTGGCGCAGTGGTTAAGAATCCACCTGCCAGTGCAGGGGACATGGGTTCGAGCCTTGGTCTGGGAAGATCCCACATGCCACGGAGCAACTAAGCCCGTGTGCCACAACTACTGAGCCCGTGTGTCACAGCTACTGAAGCCAGTGCGCCTAGAGCCCGTGCTCCAAAACAAGAGAAGCCACCGCAATAAGAAGCCAGCGCACCGCAACGAAGAGTAGCCCCGCTCGCCGCAACTAGAGAAAGCCCGCGCGCAGCAACGAAGACCCAACGCAGCCAAAAATAAATAAAAATAAGGTAAATTTATTAAAAAAAAAAAAAAAAGCTAGCACAGGGTTCAATTTCTGTTTGGGTTTACTGAACTAACAAATGGATTCATCTGGCATCATGGGGGCACACCCACGCGTGTCCTGCCCAGATGCTGTGGGCCCAAGACAGCACAGGCTGGGGGGCCAGCCAGCTTTGCTGCTTCCCTGTGAGTCCATGTGTCCCTAGGCCTCTGCTGCCTCTGGCCACCACGACCAACTGCACTGCATCCCCAGGTGATCATGTCTGCCTTTTGCTGGGGTCTGAGGCCCCTCTCCTGAGCCCTCCAGCAGACACCCGGCCAGCAGCTTGGTGGACGGTAAGTTCTAAGCTCTGCCTTCCTTAAGTGGGTCACTTTGGCACCTAATACACTGAGCCCAGCCTGTAGAAAGCAGGTGATCTCTGCACAGGCAAATCATGTTTCCACAGGAAACGAAGTCATGATTAAAAAATAAATCCCTTTCACCACTCCCAGTCCCTGAACACTGTGGCTTAAGCTATAGTTTTTTACGGTAAACAATTTCCTACTTTGGGTTACTGCTTTATGTGTACTCACTGGCCTGCAGGAGCGGTCAGGTAAACTCGGCCCATCGTTAACTACATCCCGACACGACTGCCCTGAAGGACCCCTGCATGGACTCAGCCATCCACATATTCCACGCAGCTCCACGACCCGACCTGTACCTGCCCTGGCGTGGCCGTCTGTCTGTCCGTGCAGTGCCCCCGGTCCCACCCCAAGCCCACTCAAGCGAATCTTCAGTTTACAAAGTGGCCCGTATTTTAAGTCAGACCATTCCCAGCGCGCCCTGCCAATTTCGCTAAAGAGAAATCCACACGGTCATTTGGGTCTCAGGCAAGAAGAAGCCGATCTACAGGCAGACAGAAACTGCATTTCATGTATACAGTACAAGAAGGAGAAGAGTTTTGGCAGGAAATTTTATAGTTCTTTTTACTAATTTGTTTTAAATGCTGAGAAAGAGAAGGCAAAGGTCACCCAGAATCCCACCATCTACAGGAAGTGACACCAACTCCCCGTCCACACTGCACGTCCTCGCGGGATCTGCCCCCTTTCTCCTACACGTATACACAGACACACACACGCCCTTTTCTTACATACAATAGAATCGCGGGGTAACTTTTTGACGGTGCCTCCTAAGCATCTTCTCAGGGTCATGACTACAAAGCTACGACTCGGCACCGCTAGATGGAGGCGCCGAATTTGGCACACCTGTGCCCTCTCTCCTAACGATGGTGGAAACAATTTTTTTTTAATTTATTTTTGGCTGCGTTGGGTCTCTGTTGCTGTGCGCAGGCTTTCTCTAGTTGCGGCGAGCGGGGGCTACTCTTCATTGCGGTGCGCAGGCTTCTCATTGCAGTGGCTTCTCTTGTTGCAGAGCACGGGCTCTAGAGTGAGCGGGCTTCGGTAGTTGTGGCACGTGGGCTCAGTAGTTATGGCTCGCTTGCTGTAGAGCGCAGGCTCAGTAGTTGTGGCGCACGGGCTTAGTTGCTCCGCGGCATGTGGGATCTTCCCGGACCAAGGCTCGAACCCGTGTCCCCTGCATTGGCAGGTGGATTCCTAACCACTGCACGACCAGGGAAGTCCCGATGGTGGAAACATTTTTGCTGACATGACAGATGACGACTTTCCAAGGTAGACAGGGACTATTAACCTTGCTTTATGTGTGAAAAAATTAAGGCTGAGAAGGTTAAGTGCCTTATGGAAAGTCACAAGGCTAGCAAGTGGAGAAGCAGGACACAGATGTTAGACTCCAGGCGCCCTCCTGGTCCCAGCTGCCTCTTGTGAGCCATTAACCAGGTGCAAACACCCTCGGACATCCTCTCTGTGGCTGACGAGGACACGGCCTGAGCGGGGAGAAAACCTTCATCTTAGCAAAAGAAATCTTCCTCCTTGAAATGGATGGATGGTGTGAAGCTGCTAAGAGGGGTTTTAAAAAATATGTTTGACAACATTATAAATAAGCCATTGTCTTTGGCCAGTATTGACCGATGGGCAGCTTTCTAGAGAAGAGATAAGGGAAGTATCTAATGGGGGGGGGGTGGATAGGAGCCCAGAACTCCTGGAAGACAGAGTCGCTAGGAAGCAGGGATGCTGACAACAGCTGGATGGACCTCGCAGGACCCCACACGGGAAGATGAGAACAGCAGGAAAGAGGATGGTGGAGGGAGTAGTCAGGGAAACGTGGACACAAGTGGTGGGCCCAGGAGGAGGGCATAGCCGGTTCCTGGAATTTCCCAAAGTGCAATTCCTGGGAAGACGTTGGCTCAGCCTGTTGACAAGGGGTGAGGCCACAGCAGGGCTGGTCAGTGGCAGAGAACGTCCCTCCAGTCCTGACGGCAGGCTTAGCAGAACACACGCCCGCGCTGCTCACTGGAGGAGTTGAAAACCGTGGGCTGATTCGACACAGTCTGCTTATGAGGGTACCAATCTTTCCGGTTTACTTCGAACTAATTTAGTCCTCCAGCAAATATTTCCCGAGAGCCTACAGTGTGCCGTGCGCTGCGCAGGACACTGAGAACAGAAGGGAGAAGAAGATACAGCAACCAATGGGAGAGACTGGAGTGTAAATCAATACAGGACAGTGAACGAACGTCTCCCTAGAAATAGACAACGGTGCACTGGGGCTTTTGGGAAAAGTTAAATCCACACTGATGAGAAGAGACAGGAAACGCTTCCCAGAGGAAAGAGCCTTTGGCCAGGTCTTGAAGACAAAGTGAATTCAACACTCAGAAACTGGAGGGAACATGCTCTCGAAGGGGGAGAAGGCCCTAGAAGTGCCCTCTGCACAAACTCATTTGCACGTGTAAGTGTCACAGCCCCGTGTGTGCTGGGAACCAAGGCCCTGCGGAGGGGCCACACGGAAGCCCCGCTGCACGAAGCTTCGCACGTATTCTGGACAAGCGCTGCCCTAGGGGCGGCTTCTCTGGCCCTTGCTACTCACTGTAAAACGATTAGGTGTCGGTGCAACAGAAAAATTTTTCTACCCCCGTTGGCAAACTTAAAGGCCCATAGTCCTTCCTGCAGATAAGGCAGTACATCCTATTTCCTTGGTGAATGTTAATTTTTAAAAATATTTTCCATGTTTTTCCCCACTTGCCCTCTGATTCAGAGGCAGTAACCACATTAGACCCAAGTTTCAAGGTCCCTGGTGTAAACCTTTGTCTCTTCCTGAAGGTCATGATTTATCCTTCTAAGAACCCGAAATAAAACCTTATCATCGGGGCTTCCCTGGTGGTGCAGTGGTTAAGAATCCGCCTGCCAGTGCAGGGGACACGAGTTTGATGCCTGGTCCGCGAAGATCCCACATGTCGTGAAGCAACAAAGCCCGTGCGCCACAACTACTGAGCCTGCGCTCTAGAGCCCGCGAGCCACAACTACTGAAGCCCATGCACCACAACTACTGAAGCCCGTGCGCCTAGAGCCCGTGCTCTGCAACAAGAGAAGCCACCGCAATGAGAAGCCCGCGCACTGCAACGAGGAGTAGCCCCCTGTCGCCGCAACTAGAGAAAGCCCGCACGCAGCAACGAAGACCCAATGCAGCCAAAGATAAAAAAATAAACAAGTAAATTTATTTAAAAAAACAAAAACAAAATTATCATCCTCTTGAATCACTTTCTCCATTTACGCTCGCAGGTTATCTATTTGACCATCTCTGTCTTACTTCCACCTCGCTATTTGCTATGCTATTTGGAATTTTTCATCTTAGATTTTGAGTCCTGGATGTCAGAGGTCTCCTCTTTTCGTTTTGTATTTTTCACACTCTGTAATGATCACGCTCAGACTGAGAAACAAACGTCGTAACCGTCTCCTTCCTCCCCCAGAAGAACTGAGGCCCAGGCAAATCCCTTTTCTGTAAATAGACACATCGACGTTAGTACTGAGCCTGCAGACTGAGTCAATACTTCAGTAGACAGAGTGTATCACGGCAGAGACAGGATGCAAGCCAGCCTGCGGGTCTAGCCTGCTGGTGTTATTTCCAGAAATTGTTGTTTGCAGAAAAAGTAAGCTTTACAGGAATATCAAAACAAACGTAAGGTAGATAGCTAGTGGGAAGCAGCCGCGTGGCACAGGGATATCGGCTCGGTGCTTTGTGACTGCCTGGAGGGGTGGGATAGGGAGGGTGGGAGGGAGGGAGACACAAGAGGGAAGAGATATGGGGACATATGTATATATATAACTGATTCAGTTTGTTATAAAGCAGAAACTAACACACCATTGTAAAGCAATTATACCCCAATAAAGATGTTAAAAAAAAAAAGAAAGAGCATACACCAGTACAGTCAGAGAACAGAAAAAATTTAAAAAAGAAGATTTTCAAATAACAATTCCATAAGATGAGATACAAATTTGCAAACTGTAATTGAAGGTACTAAAATCAAGCATCAAAATAGTGCTTTATTAAAGTGTTATAATTCTTTCCATGTCTTCAGAAAGCCCATCATGTCTATATTTGAGCTGTTCCTTGTGCAACACTCCAAGAGGATCACAGTGTTGTTCTGCATCTATAATCAGAAATTAAAATTATTAGACAGAAAATCAGCTTCCAGGAACCATGAGAGCTGTTCCAAAGCACAAGAGAGAGCTATGAGGATTCCCTAAATTAAACTGTCTTTTAAAATAAGGCCAAGAGGGCTTCCCTGGTGGCGCAGTGATTGGGAGTCTGCCTGCCAACGCAGGGGACACGTGTTTGAGCCCTGGTCAGGGAAGATCCCACATGCCACGGAGCAGCTAAGCCCATGAGCCACAACTACTGAGCCTGCGCTCTAGAGCCCGCGAGCCACAACTACTGAAGCCACACGCCTAGGGCCCGTGCTCTGCAACAAGAGAAGCCACAGCAATGAGAAGCCCGCGCACTGCAACGAAGAGTAGCCCCGCCCGCCACAACTAGAGAAAGCCTGCGCACAGCAACAGACCCAACGCAGCCAAAAATAAATAAATAGAATATTTTTTAATTATTATTATTTTTTTAACATCTTTATTGGAGTATAGCTGCTTTACAATGGTGTGTTAGTTTCTGCTTTATAACAAAGTGAATCAGTTATACATATACATATGTTCCCATATCTCTTCCCTCTTGCATCTCCCTCCCTCCCACCCTCCCTATCCCACCCCTCTAGGTGGTCACAAAGCACTGAGCTGATCTCCCTGTGCCATGCGGCTGCTTCCCACTAGCTATCTACCTTACGTTTGGTAGTGTATATATGTCCATGCCACTCTCTCGCTTTGTCCCAGCTTACCCTTCCCCCTCCCCATATCCTCAAGTCCATTCTCTAGTAGGTCTGTGTCTTTACTCCTGTCTTACCCCTAGGTTCTTCATGACATTTTTTTTCTTAAATTCCATATCTATGTGTTAGCATGCGGTATTTGTCTCTCTCTTTCTGACTTACTTCACTCTGTAGGACAGACTCTAGGTCCATCCACCTCATAAAATCAGGTCAAGCATATTTGGGGGGAGAGAAGAGTTGAAGGTAAAGGCTTAGTATAGAAAACCCATAAATAGAACTCATTAATAAGACGTGAATACAATACTTGGAGAGTTTTTACTTTGCTATACTACAAACCTGGCGACCAAGTAGTTATCCACTGACGGAAGACTGGGGAAAATGTCTCTCTGCAAGATGAACACGTCACCGCACGTGATCCCGCCCCGGAAACAGGGCGTTCCCCGCAGGGTCTTCAGTGCTCTCCACCTTGTTTCAGCGGGACCGGAGGGGCAGGGCTGACGTGCTGGGGCCCTGACCACACTTGTTAATGCCAGGGGAGAGAGCGCCTCTCTGGCGTCAGTGGAAACGTTATCTCTGGCCACGAGAGACACCAGCTCCGCGTTAATAAAATTAGAGTGATGACACGAGCTCTGTCTGCAGCAGCTCCCACCACCGGTGCAAATGCACATGTCCTGGGACAGAAGCCACAAATACCCTCTTCAATTTAACCACTTCCTTCCAGGCCTTTCGATCACGTCCCCACTGTGAAATGTCTTAACAGCTGCTGTCGTCTTCCCCATGAGACCCTGGCACAAGCCCCCTATAGAGGAAATAATCCCTACTTCCCAATCCCGTACATTCCCCGAGACCTCAAGAGGAAGGGAGATTCTATTGACGTCATTGGGAATTTGGGATACAAGTGTCAAATTCAGACTCTGTTTCAGTATTACCGCAGCTGATTCAGATTGCACTTTCCAAGACACAGAAAGCTGGAAGAGTTTGACTTTTTAAGTCGCCTTCCTTGCTTGGTGGATTTTAACTCTTGGTCATGAGTAAGGGGAGCATAAAACCCAACTGCCTTCCCCTCCCTCAGGAGTCTGGGCCCAGGGCAGGGAAAAATGCCAAGTGTTGGGGCTGAAGGACCATCCTTCTTGCTCCCTGCAGACCCGCACCCTCAACATCTCATCCCCACTCAACTGCTCTCTGGCCTGATCCTTTCAGAAGTGTTTGCATGTTCCCAGGGGACCTTGGACCTAGAACATGATGGGATGGCCCGAGCCTCTTCTGTCACCACACTACTGCCCGCCCCTGACATGGGCCTGGTCTGGACGTCGGGGCCCCCAAAGCCCCTCGGAAAGGAGGACGCTGCTTCTTCACAGAGGGACCAATTCCTGAACCATCAGGGTGCAACCAGACACATTAAGGCCAGCAAGAAAGAGCCAGGATTGCACCTATAAACGGACAGGAAAAGCTCATGGATTTCTCACAGTATGCAGTCCTTGAGGATGTATGACTTCCAGAGAGTTCTGGACAGTGAAAACAATCCAGGCTGCCCACAAAGACAGATGTCGCCGAGGCCTCAGGTGAGGCATTGACAGCAGAGAAGAGAGGAACTCAGCCACAGCTGCTCCGGTCACTTACTGCTCTGGAGGGACCGGTGGGAGAGGGCGGCCCACTTGGATTCAAGGGCAGGAAACTTCAACTGTTATGGAAACCTTAAACTTTCACAGTAGTTTGACCACGGCAATCTGAGGAAACTGCTGTTCCTTCCATCTCTCCTTTATTTAGTAAATGTTCACTGCGAGCCTGCTGTGCCCTGGAACCCATGTAGGCAGGGGTAACACCGCGACTTACAAATTAGCCTTTGCCAACATGGGTTTCCCATCTAACGCCGTGCTCCCCAGCCACCCAGGTGCCCGACCAGACATCTGCATGGCTGGCCGGCCGGCCTCCTGTCTCCCCCCATCCCCACACCTCATCAAGTCTCTCCCGTGAGCATCCCTCCCTCCGCCCTCACTGCCATGCCCGGATGTGCCCCCCATGCATTCCTCTCCCGTTAACCGTTTCCTGGACGTCATCCCTTTCCTCTCCAAGCCTTTCCCCAGAGTGGAACCAGAGTCAAAACTCTCTAGAGCAAATCCCATTGTGGGACCTTAAAGTCCTTCAAAGGATCCTCCACCACCTTGCAGAAGAAGTTCAAGTTGTTTAATGGGGCTGGGCTTTCCCGTTCCCCAGACTGGACACGCCCAGCACCCCCCATCCCGCAGGCTCTCCTTCCAGGGCTCTGCTCAGGCTGCTTCCGGTGCCCTGAACCCTTGTGTCACCCACACCCTCCTTCACACGACTCAGTCTTACGTGGAGCCTCCTCTGGCCGCCACGTCTGGGTGCCCCCTCCCGGGCTCCCCTCCCCGGCTCCCCTCCCCCCCTGCCGTGGCACCTACGCATCGCTCTGAACAAGCCTGCCGGCTCGTCTAGATCCCCCCAGCCCCCCAGCACATCATCAGGGCCTGCACACGGCAAGTAATCAACGAGCGTCCCAATGGATGGATGAGAACACAGGTGAGTGGCCCCTCCTTCCTTGTGCTTCTAGATTTATCATCTGTGATAAAGCAAACTGATACCTTTCACGCAGGTCATAGAATCATAGATGTGGGATTTTCCTGGATACTCCCAACTTCAAGGTCTCTACTCCTCTAACCTAACCTTCAAAGTGTCATGGCTGCAACTAGCTAGGAAATGCCTCAAATCAGTGGGCGACAGTCCCTTAAAAAATAAGTATATGTTAGAAAAATATATTTCAAGACCATGTGTTCCCGTTGGGTTCTGGGAAGATATGGTGGCCACACGTACAGAGGGAAGTCCCCACCTCGCTCTAGAGAAAGCTGGCCTGGAAGGAAAACATCTGGATGCAGAGAAGATGAAAACTGATTCCAGGTCACCCGGGGAGCTCCTGGCAAAGGTGGAGGTTGACTCCATAACCCATACAGCTCAACCTGAATTCTGCTTAGCGATGTTTCTTCCATATTCTCTCCGGCCCCAGTCTGCTCCAGCTCAGCACTACTAACCAAGGTGGGCTGTTTCATGGGACAAGAACCATTCTACCAAGGAAGCCCCTCTAGGTGGGTGTGGGGAACTTAAAGTTCAGAGGACCCTATTTCCACTAGTCTTGAATTGGCACCCAGCCTGACTCAGCCACCCTCTACTGAAAGGCAGACAAAGAACGAGACAAACGGAGACAAGTCCTCAGCTTGTGGGGTTTTTTTTGTTGTTTTTTTTTTGCGGTACGCGGGCCTCTCACTGTTGTGGCCTCTCCCGTTGCGGAGCACAGGCTCCGGATGCGCAGGCTCAGCGGCCATGGCTCACGGGCCCAGTCGCTCCGCGGCACGTGGGATCGTCCCGGACCGGGGCACGAATCCGTGTCCCCTGCATCGGCAGGCGGACTCTCAACCACTGCGCCACCAGGGAAGCCCCCTCCGCTTGTTTTGATGCAGACCCAGGGGCCACCAGCCCGGCAAACCAACAGGGGAGACAAGCTCTTTGTAAAGGGCACTTTCAATCAACCCTGCCCTTTCACCCACTCAGAAAGACACATCCCCCAACAGGCAGAGGCCCCGCGGCCACGACGCCTGCTCGTGGCTGATTTCCTGCCTCTCGCACACACCCGCTGCCTTTACCCCCTGAACCAAAAAGCACTTATCTTTGTCACTCACAATCTGGCCTAAAGTGTATTCATTGCTAAAAAGAAGAACAGCTTGAAGCAGAAGAATAAGGACGAAAAATGGTTATTTTGGGAGAAAAAGCTTTGGGCTGCCTCTTAAAGGGAACAAAAGCCTCCTATTACAGCCCGAGCAAGCGTTTATTAATAATACTGCTGCAGCCTTTTTCCCAGATTCGATTTATAACCCGAGAGACACAAACACCTGCGCCGGTGAGGCAAAGCCTGGGAGAAAACGCTGCTTCTATGACAGCATCACGCCAGTAATCTGCAGATCCCAGTTTTAACGCTTTCAGTAAAAAGAACAAGGATCCCTTTCGTTTGTATAATACTGAACCATTTTAAAGGGCTTCTGCATGCTTTTCATTTTATCCTCATGACTCTGCTAATGCTGGAAGGGCAAAGAACATATTCAAATTTTACGGAAAGAACAGGCGTCTCAGAGCAGGTAGGGACCCGTCTCATTTCCCAGCTGGGCGGCACTAAGTGCCTGATCGATTCATCTTTGTATAAACCCAGTGTGGCCGTTGTTCAGTGAATTGAATAAAAGTCAACAATTAATGACAGCTGAGGACGTGATCATAACAAAGAGACGCTAAATAATAAAAGACCCATCGTGGAGCCGGGCAGTAACAGAACCCACGTGTACTCAGACTGTCACCTCTTAACCTTACCCACACTTTCAGTAAAACGTATCACGTTGTATGGGACCTAAATCTATACAGATCTCCCTCCTCTCCTCACTCTACCCAGTGGCGGCCACTGTCCAGCCCCCAGCGCCACACCCCAGACTCCACGGCGAATCCACGGCGCCAGCCGGCCAGTGTTTCTGTTCCCCAGATGGGGGCCTGAGCCTGACTACACCTCACGTTGTGTGGACTCAGCACTAAAAAAGTGGAACCAGGGACATGCTGGCTACTCCTCCGTGCAACGGAATCTGATAGCTTTATTTTTAAATCCGTGTACTTATATATTGTACATTATGATAGATGGTTGCTTGCTGGCGTTTTGCAAAGCACATTCTCAACCACGAACAGGTATTGAGGAAAAGGTCCCTGCTGCCCACTGTGATCCTCCCTGAGCTCTGCATCCCCTAACACAGGCTGCTCCAGGGTGCCCACCATGGCCAAGACACCTTCTGCACGGCATCCTGCAAGGACAACAACGTAAACATCGATACAAGTAGGTTTCTTTTCTTTCCCAAAGAGCAGAACTAACCCAAAGGGCTTCAACTTAAATTATCTTTTACACTTGTTTAATGCCTACGATGTTCAACGCACTGAAAGAGAGGTAAGGTGAGCCTCCTGCCTTCAAGGACCCACAAGGAGAGTTAAGTAATTTAAATCCTTCTAGGATAGCGTTTTGTTAACTGACCTTCCTGCCATGTCCTTCACTAGACTAAGAACTTCTAGGGGTCGGGGATTATGATGTTGTTTGTTTAACCCGATCACAGCTCAGCGCCTGGCACTTTGGAGGTCTTCAACAAATGTTGCTGAATGATGAATAAACAGAATAACTAAATAGTTTCTTTAATTGAAGTATAGTTGATTTACAATGTTGTGTTAATTTCTGCTGTACAGAAAAGTGATTCAGTTACACATATATATACGTTCATGTTGATATATATATTCTTTTCGTTTTGGGTTTATCATAGGATATTGAATGTAGTTCTCTGCTATACAGTAGGACCTTGTTGTTTATCCAACCTATATATAAAAGTTTACATCTGCTCCCCTCAACCTTCCACTCCATCCCTCTCCCAACCCCCTCCCCCCTGGCAACCACCAGTCTGTTCTCTATGTCCATGATTCTGTTTCTGTTTCATAGGTAGCTTCATTGGTGTCATATTTTAGATTCCACATATAAGTGATATCATATGATATTTGTCTTTCTCTGTCTGACTTACTTCACTTAGTGTGATCATCTCTAGGTCCAGCCATGTTGCTGCAAATGGCATGATTTCGTTCTCTCTATGGCTGAGCAATATTCCATTGTATACACGTACCACATCTTCATCCATTCCTCTGTCGATGGACAGTTAGGTTGTTCCCATGTCCTGCCTATTGTAAACAGCACTGCTATGAGCTTAGGGGTGCATGTGTCTTTTTGAATTATAGTTTTGTCTGGATTTATATCCAGGAGTGGGATTGCTGGATCATATGGTAATTCTATTTTTAGTTTTCTGAGGAACCTCCATAGTGTTTTCCACAATGGCTGCACCAATTTACATTCCCACCAACAGTGAGGAGGGTCCCCTTTTCTCCACACCCTCTCCAGCATTTGTTATTTGTAGACTTTTAAATGATGGCCATTCTGACTGGTGTGAGGTGATACCTCCTTGTGGTTTTGATTGCATTTCTCTAATAATTAGCGATGGTGAATATATTTTCCTGTGCTTTAGAATATGTAAATAATTGATGGAAGAATGGATCGATGGACAAATGGATGGATGGGCAAAGAATAGACAGAATGATAGGAGTTCAGGGTAGGGGACAATTACTGCTGGTTGGAGTACAAGAGGGAGAAAATGCTTGAGCTGAATTTATCAATAATAAAAATGCAGACTAATCCTCCCATTCAAGAGTCTTCCTCTCTGTTACTCGTTCTGCCCAGAGGCAGGATGTACCTCAGAAACTCACTCTATTCTATCTCATGCCGCTTTACCTCCAAATTGCCCTGTCCCCTCCCACCACCACCTCCATCTAGATCTATACAGCCTTTGAGACATAACTGAGGATAACCAGGTAAACGGATAAACAGATTGTGGTACATCCATGCAAGAAAATACCTGTCAGTGATACACAGGGATGAAACCACAGACAGGAGTGAACCACAAAGGCAGTACGTGAAGGAAGCCAGACACAAAAGCCTGCCCACAGGCTTCCCTGGTGGCGCAGTGGTTAAGAATCCGCCTGCCAATGCAGGGAACACAGGTTCGATCCCTGGTCCGGGAAGATCCCACGTGCCGTGGAGCAACTAAGCCCGTGCGCCACAGCTACTGAGCCTGCGCTCTAGAGCCCGTGAGCCACAACTACTGAAGCCCGCGTGCACAGAGCCTGTGCTCCGCAACAAGAGAAGCCACCGCAATGAGAAGCCCGCGCACCGCAACGAAGAGTAGCCCCCGCTCACCACAACCAGAGAAAACCCGTGCGCAGCAACGAAGACCCAGCGCAGCCAAAAATAAATAAATTTAATGAAAAAAAAAAAAAAAGAAAGAAAGAAGGAGGGACTCCCCAGGCAGTCCAGTGGTTAAGACTCTGCGCTTCCACTGTAGGGGGCATGGGTTCGATCCCTGGTAGGGGAACTAAGATACTGCAAGTCACGCTGTGCGGCGGGGTGAGGGGAAGGGGGGGAGGAAGGAAGGAAAGAAGGAAGGAAGTGAGCTATAAGCCATGAAAAGAACCTTAAATGCATATCACTAAGCAAAAGAAGCCGATCTAAAAAGGCTACCTTCTGTATTATTCCAACAAAAGAATATTCTGGAAAAGGCAAAACTATGGAGACAGTAAAAAAGATCAGTGGTTGGCAGGGGCTGGGGGTGGCGGAGGGGAATGAGTTAGCGGACCACAGTGGGCAGGGATGCACATCACTACGTATTTGTCACCATGTGACCCTACAGCACTAACTTCAGAGTTAACACACACGTCATCACATCCCAGATGCCACCTCCCTGGCCTCAGTATAACACTGCTGGCATTATCCTGGTGTGTCCTGTCAACACACCATCCTGCATAGAAGAGCCTGGATGAGGGACTTGGAAGCACAGAATACCACTCCCACCCTGAGCATCTTGCCGTACTCCACAGACACACCCATAAAGCCCAGATCTCTACTGAAATCACAGACTGCAGACCACACAGCTCTTCATTATACAGACTTACCGACTAAGAGTCAAATCCTATCCCTAAAGCAAAATACCCACACACCACTGATGCAACTTATCAGACCACCAATAACAACACAAGCATCATCTGGGTTACCAGCACTGTACATATGATCGCTGCCCAAAGTTTCATCAGTGTAGTTTAGAAGAAATTCCTAAAAACTCAAAGTCATGAACAACCTACAAAGTCTCACTTCATCCCCCAGTAAGAAAACTTACCCTGTTTTCTCAACAAGACTCAGTACCACTAACAGCCTGATGGTGTTTGAACATTACCTACTTGGATTTTTTTTCTTTCCTATCTACTTCTTCCATTTTTTTCTGGGACCCTCATTGAAGAAAGTAATACGTGACGGAGAAAATAGACACTAAGAGGGAAACATTTTAAAAATGTGTTGCTTAAAAAAAAAAACCCAACTCAACGCCAATTAGTGACTGGCCTCTGGGAAGACGATGCCGCTGGTTGTGAAGAGAGCCAGCTGCTCTCCCCGGACAGAGCAGCACGTGGTCAGAAGTTCGTTCCACCATAAATCGCAAGTCTATAACGTCTGAAGATCCTCCCTGCAAAGATCAACGGATAATATCTGACGACGAAGACTCTCAAGCAGCTAGGTTTTATGAGACATTAGGTTCAAAGAAATACAGTAGGACTTTGCAGTATTATGACCCAGTTCGTTTTCCAAATTAATTCTAGGTGGATCTTAGATTGTGCCCAGGGGAGATTTTCACTCAGTGTAAGAGGAAGACAAAACAACCCTGACAAGAACACAGCCAGAGCCCGGAGACACAGGCCGTGGTCTCCATCAGCATCCCTGGAGCCCTGGCGGGTCCTGGCTTCACCCGTCCCAGCCTTGCTTCCCCTGCCTGGAAATGCGGGTGATGGACTGCTGGATGATTTTATTCCTGAAAGTCTGTAATTCCATGGACAGTCGATCAAAACTGTTTGGACAAGATGATCTCTCATCGTGCTGTCCAACAGAAATAGAATGCAACGTTTAAACATATGCAATCTGAAATTTTCCGGTAGCCACACTAAAAAGAAGAAACACGGAAAATCATTTTAATGATATATTTTTTATTAAACCTGACATAGCCAAAATATTATTTCAATATATAACACGTATAAAATATTATTAATGAACGTTTTACATTCCGTTTTCGTAATAAGTCTTCAAAATCCAGCGTGTACTTTCTGCTTATAAGAAGCTTGCTTCTGGGCTTCCCTGGTGGCGCAGTGGTTGGGAGTCCGCCTGCCGATGCGGGGGACGCGGGTTCGTGCCCCGGTCCGGGAAGATCCCACGTGCCGCGGAGCGGCTGGGCCCGTGAGCCGTGGCCGCTGAGCCTGCGCGTCCGGAGCCTGTGCTCCGCAACGGGAGAGGCCACAACAGTGAGAGGCCCGCGTACCGCAAAAAAAAAAAAAAAAAAAAAAAACCAGAAGCTTTGCTTCTGACTCACATTCACTGTGCCCAGCAGCCCCGTGCGCCTGGCGGCTCCACACTGGATGGCACAGACCTAGAGGGATGCCTTCAGCTTTGATAACGTCTGACTCTGTGCAGATATCCTGAGCCCCCTGAAGGACAAATATCGGACCAGCGAGATGGAAATACAACTTTCTACTTGCCCACTACCAGAAAGCTCCTCCCTCACCGCTCACCTGCCTGGTGTCCAGCTCTCCAGCTCATGTTTCCATAGTCACCCTCCCTTTTCATCTCTGATGCTGCCCTGGTTCAGGCCATCGTTATTTCCCACCTGGGATATTGCAGCAGCCCCTAACTGTGCGCTTTGTTCGCAGTCTTCACTTATGCCCTGTGTTTCCGTCCAGCCCGATTCATTTTCACGGGAGGCCCCTTCTCAGTCACCTACCCACGCTGGTGTTTCCCCTCCCCCGAAAAAAGTGCCTGAACCCTAACTCAGAAGCAGAGCCGAGTAACGCATTCCCAAGCATCAGGAAGGGTCCACGTGCACACGAGCGCAGAATGGACCCAGAGCATCTATTTGTTACCTGAACCAGTAAAAATGAACAGTTCAGGTACTTTGGGGAAGGGACAGGCAGGGCAGGGGACACAACAGAAACCGCATGATCATACACTTCTAGCAATTTGGTCAGGCTGCACTCCACTGCTGAGTGAGTCCCCTGAGATTCCACAGGACAGAAGATCACGCAGCTTGTTTGCTAGATATATAGTAACTACATCTTTGGGGGTTTAAAGATGGACAACCTAAATGTCCATCAACAGATGAATGGATAAAGAAGATGTGGTATATATATATATATACTCAGCCATAATAAAGAATGAAATAATGCCATTTGCAGCAACATGGATGGACCTAGAGATTATCATACTAAGTCAGTCAGAAAGAGAAATATCATATGATACCGCTTATATGTGGAATCTAAAATATGACACAAATGAACCTATCTGTGAAACAGAGACAGACTCACAGACATAAGGAACAGACCTGTGGTTGCCAAGGGGGACAGGGGTGGGGGAAGGAAGGATTGGGAGGTTGGGATTAGCAGATGCAAACTAGTATATAGAGAGAGAATGGATAAACAACAAGGTCCTACTGTAGAGCACAGGGAACTATATTCAATATCTTGTGGTAAACCATAATGGAAAAGAATATGAAAAAGAATATATGCATGTATAACTGAATCACTTTGCTGTACAGCAAACTTAACACAACATTGTAAATCAACTATACTTCAATAAAAAAATTTTTTTTAATTCTGTAGCTCTAAAACCAAAGTTATGTTTCCTCAGTGCATTTAGAATACAGAAAATAAAAAGAAAATGGGAAAGAGTCTTAAACAAGGATAATCTTGATGAGGCTAAAAATAGTTGATAAGAGGCCTGATCCTGCAGCGCCCTGACCTGAATAAATCAATCACCCAGCAGTGAGCTCTTTCCCCCTTTGAATATGAATGAACATCTCCCTGGTAGGAAGGTGTCACCTAAGCTGGGGAAAAAGCAAGCGTCTTTGTACTTAGGGTCTGGAATGCGATTTCAAATGTCAGAACAGAGAAGTGCTGACTCCTCATGCTGTTCGCTTACCCTAGTTCCCCATATGATCAGTCTCGGTGACGTGCTTAAAATACTGCAGTAAAAAAAATTTTTAAAATACTGCAGTAATCCTGGCATCCTCAGTGCCATTGACGGCTAACACAGAGACGGAAAAGGGAAAAGGGGCTCCCAAACGCTCCATCAAACTGTGGGAAATGTGCCATTCGCTTATTATTTGGCATGAGATTACAAGAGACTGGAAAACGTCCTTGCAAATGTAAAACCTCGAGATCAAAGTTAATCAGGATTAGATTGCTTTTTAGGGTGAAATTTGATGATACATCAGATTTCGATTCTTACAGAGAGGCAGCGAGCAAGGTAAGAGATGAACTGTGAGAGCAAGAGACCTGCACACGGAAACAACACACCACACACACACACACACACACACACACACACATGTGCACGCACACTTCTGACACAGTGAGCCTCCACGACCACTGCTGATGAATGAACGGCACGTGCACTCTGGGGAACACAGCTAGCGGGCAGACCCAGGCAGCTGTGCCCGTGGGACTGTGTCCCTCTGCGCTGTCAGGGTATCTGCAGGTGCAACCAGCCATCCTCACTTCCAGGCGAGGGCTCTCTCCAAGGTCCTGCTTCTGCGTTTGCCCCTTGATAATGGGGAGAAACTCCCAGGGCACGGATATGAGATCACTCTTATTTTTAGCCTTCCTTAATGGGTGTTAACATTTGCTCTAAGCACTTTTAACACCTAAATGGATGTAAATAATACCTTGTATGCAGTGTGGTATTGACCAGAGGTTATATTTAGTCAATGTCAAGATTCAGGGAGGAAAGGAACAGACCCATCTTTAAAGGTGCTCTGTACAGACCCTCCCATAAATGTTTGAAAACTTTTTAGAGAATAATTCTAACTTAACTTGAACTTTAACTTAATCTTAATTATTTAGAGAATCATTTTAATTTGTCTAGCCGGCACCTCGGTCAGATGAGGGTTTAAGATAAAACATTCACTGTAAAAATAAAATCAATGAATGATGAGATAACGGAAGCCGTCAACTGAGGTGTTTATTGACCCCTGCAGGATAAAAAACGACCTTGGAGGCAGGACTACTTCTCACGGAAGGTGACAACCTTCAGAGACATCAGAGGACGGAGACTCTAGCCATAATCAGAGCGCTAGCTGGGTAATCACATACACCCAATAATGACACAAAAAGAACACAAATTCTCCAGTGATGACTATGCAGTCATCTCCTAGTTAAGGCCTCCTTCATACGATGGAGACGGGAAAACAGTGACAACTGAAGTTTTTGCCAATTCTGCTGTTTGCAGGGTGAGTGTCTAGGTGGTGGAGTTGACCTTAGCTGATGACGGGCGGCATGAGAAAGGTCAGATATGTTGTCGATACGAGCTCGGCCGTATCATAAAGCCCCCTCAACGGGTCGAGTAATGCACGCGTGCACGTTTATGCACGTTACTCGCTAATCACAACCATCCCGTGAACTACAAAATTTATTTTCATCCTTATCGGTGACGGAAGCAGAGGAAGCTTTTTAATGTCATACAGGTAGCAAATGACGGTGTCAGAATTTAAATCCACTTCTCTCTAACCTGAGAGCCCGATGTTTTAAATCCCATATACACGAGCTCTAAGAATCTTCCAATCTAGACCCTTAGATCAAGTCCAAAAATAATCCATGACAAAGCTCGGTCAAATCTGTATTTACTGAGTACCCACAGGATAGATAGTACAAAAAATGGAAGAAATTAGACCCAGTTCTTTATTTCCACTTGAGGAAGAGAGAGAATATAGAATGAATGAATTTGTTCTGTGAATGCAGGTCTGATATTGAACTAGGGAGGTTGGAAACAGTGGAAAGCACCCTGGATCCGGAAATTACCTGGTCCTGCCAGAAGCTGACCCGCAAACAGCACACAACTGGATTGTTCTTCTCTTCTGTGAAATGAGGGGATAAACTCTGAGATCCCTTCCAGCCCTTACATTTGAGCTCTTCGCCCTTTCAGCCGCCCCAATTCTCCTCATTCTTCCCTTGAAACTTGGGTCCGATTGTTAGGGGAAAACTAGGTCCATGTAGGAACGCTTTTTAAAACAAAACAAAATTACAACTTAAAACCACCTTTGAAGACCAGTAGGAATGCTCGTTAGGGGAAAACTAGGCCCACGTAGGAATGCCTTTTAAAACAAAACAAAATTAAAAATTAAAACCACCTTTGAAGACAGGAGAGGGCAGAAGAGATGGACGGGCAGAGTGACATCCATCCAACACAGAGGCTCAGCGGTGTTCTAGAATAGGTGCTCTACAACTTAATGGCCCTGAGGGAACATCCTATCAATGAAATTACAATGATATAACTCATATGTCTTCAATTGGAGTACACTACAAGACCTGAAACGTAACAGTTAACTAGTTTATTTGATGAGAAATGACTGTGCTTTACTTTTGTATATTAAACTTTCTATTTTGAGACCATTTCAGATGCACATGCAGTTGTAAGAAATGACACTGAACTTTCTGTGTACCCTTTACCCAGTTTCCCACGACAGCACCACCTTGCAAAACTACAGGACAACATCACAGCCAGGATACCGATATGCAGGAAGTCAAGACACAGAATATCCCCATGAGCACAAGGGTCCTCGCGTTGCCCTCACATCCTTCCCACCCCTGCATCCTCCTTCACCCCTGGCAAGCACTAATCTGCCCTCCGTTTCTATGCTGTTGTCATTTCACGAACGTTACATAAATGCGATCAGACAGTATATAACCTTTTGTGGTTGGACTTTTTCTCTCAGCACAATTCTCTGGAGCTCCACCCAAGCTGCTGTAGCTGGTTCCTGTTTATTGCCGACAGTGTTCCGTGCTGTGGACGCACCAGTTTTTGTTCGATCATCCAGCCCCTGAAGGACCTCTAGTTTCTTGTGATTAGGAGTAGAGCTGCTGTGAATGTTGAAGTACAAGTTTTTGTGTGAAGGTAAGTTTCTGTTTCCCTGGAATAAATGCCCAAGAGTACAAGTGCTGTGTCAAATGGTCGCTGCAGGTTCAGCGTTGGAAGACACTGCCAACCTTCTCTCCCGAGTGGCTGGACCACTTCACCTGCCCAGCAATAACGGATGAGGGATCCAGTTTCTCTGCACCCTGGCCAGGATTTGGTGATGTCAGCAGTTTTCGTTACAGCCATTCTGACAGGTGTGCCATGATTCACTTTTTTTTTTTTTTTTCGGTACGCGGGCCTCTCACCGTTGTGGCCTCTCCCATTGTGGAGCACAGGCTCCGGACGCACAGGCTCAGCGGCCATGGCTCACGGGCCCAGCCGCTCCACGGCATGTGGGATCTTCCCGGACCGGGGCATGAACCCGTGTCCCCTGCATCGGCAGGCGGACTCCCAACCACTGCGCCACCAGGGAAGCCCCCATGATTCACTTTTAATGAACACAAGGATCCAGAGACAAAAGGAAGACACCCTCTACAGCCACCAGGAATCTTTAGCATCTTCCTGGTCCCTTATGATTATCTTCAAGGTACACAGTAAATCAGCCTCTGCCCTTAATGAACTGAGTAATGGGTAGGAATACAAGAGTACCTCCCTAGTGTAATACAACAACCAACTTCTCAGAGCAAATATCATACTCTAGAAGCATGAAATTCTGCAAGCATTCCCTTTAACGTTCTAAGAGCAAAGCAGAAAGGGCACTTCTGGTAAACTTTTGTCAGTACTAGCAAATAAAATCAGATAAGAAAAATAAGGGTTATAACAATTATAAAGGAAGAAATGAAATTATTATTTGCAGATAATAAGAATATCTACACTTGAAAAATTTAGAGAATCCGTAACTATCAAAATTCATAAGACTGTTCACTAGGTTGTTGGGTACACAGTCAATATAAAACCCCAAAACCTTTGCTAGGCACCGGCAACACCAATTGAAAATGTAATTTTGGGGACTTCCCTGGTGGCGTAGTGGTTAAGAATCCGCCTGCCAATGGAGGGGACACAGGTTCGATTCCTGGTCCCGGAAGATCCCACATGCCGCAGAGCAACTAGGCCCGCGAGCCACAACTACTGAGCCTGCGCGTCTGGAGCCTGTGCTCCGCACCAAGAGAGGCCGCGACAGTGAGAGGCCTGCGCACCGCGATGAAGAGTGGCCCCCACTCGCCGCAACTAGAGAAAGCCCTCGCACAGAAACGAAGACCCAACACAGCCCAAAATAAAAATAAATAAATTAAAAGAAGGCTCAACATTTTTAAAATGTCTCTTCTCTCCAGATTAATCTACAAATTGAATGCAACTTTAACCAAAATCCTAACAGGATGTTTTTGTTTTGTTTTCAGAAAAGGCTCTTTTAAAAATACCCGTGGAGGAGTACAGGGCTACTGTCCGGGCCTCGCCACTCTGTCGAGTGGAAAGAAGAGGCCTCAGAGCTCAGGACCCTCCCTCGCAGCCCTCACAGCTCCTCCCCCACTTCCATCTGCCGTCTTTGTCGTCCAAACTGATCCCAGCAGGCCCTTTACCCAAGTTCAAATGCCTGCCCCCTGGGAGCCCACACTGTCCAGGTCGCCCGCTTCCTCACACAATGTGTAAATACCCCAAACAGACCACCGTCTCTTAAAACCTTCCTCCCTGTCTTCCTGAACTCACAGCCTATCCGTCAGCGAAGCCCCTCCCCCTCCCCCTCCCCCTCCCCCTCTGGACTTGCCCGCACTGCTCCGCCCTGATGCTGCTGCCACCCACCGTGGATCTCAGATCCCTGCCCTTCCTTCTCCCTGTAATGCCCTGCCTTTGACCTTCATGCCAGCAACTGTGCAACAGTAGCATTAGCCTTAAAACAGCCTTCTAGAACTCATATCCTCCTTCAGTGACCCTTCACTGTGCTCCCCGCCGCGCGCCCCCAGTTACAAAATTCACCCCGAAGAGTTTTCCGGTCATGCTGTTTCCAATACCTGTCCTCTTAGTCTCTCTTGAAGCTGCTCTTACAGATAGGCTTCCCTGTGATTACACACAATCAGCTCCCCTCAAGGTCACCCATGTCGTCCCCTCCCCACTGCTGAAGAAATGGGCCGTTCTCAAGCCTCACCTGTCCTGAGCGCTTGGTAATGCTGGGCCCAGCTGGACACCCCGGCTTCCTGGACACCGCCTCTCGGGTTCCCTCCGAGCTCACTGGCCATCCTTACAGCCCCCCTGCTGTTGCCCTCATCTCCCTGACCTTGAAATGCTGGAGTGCCCAGGGCTCTGCACAAGGACCCCTCTCTTTCTGGCCACGTGGATACACATCACGTAAGCGGCAGGGCCCAGTGGCAAATGAAAACGCAGGCCCCCTGTTCAAAAATCAGTAAGACCCCCAACATAGCAAGAGCAGAGCATGAAGACAAACTCGGGACTCTTCCAAGACCGGGGCCCGTGTGAGGCGTGGTTACACACCCGTCCTGAGAGCCCATCCTGCTGGGTCCGTGGGCCATCGTGAACGTCCTTCTCTGGTCTGGACACCGGCCTGATTCACACGTTCAAAAACAAATTCCTGACCACCACCCCCGCCAAAAGGAGAACCTTCTCTTCCTGCAGCTCTCCCTGTCTCAGTAAAGGGTACATCCTTCCAGTTTCTCGGACCAAAACCCCTCGAGCCATCTTTGCGTCTCCGCTCTCACTGAGACCCCACAGCCCAAGCGTGAGCAAATGCTGCGGGCTGTACCTCCTAACACAGGGCAGCTGTGCCCTCACGTACACCTTGGCACCGACGCGGGGACCATCTGGCACCTGGACGGCGCCCGCCCCCCAACCGGGCTCCCCGCAGCAGGTCTAGCCTGAGCGCGTCAGCCCTGGGAGCCTCTGACACTGGGATTCTCCGCAAATGTCTCTGAAGGCGCCCTTACGTTACTCAGGTTTACAAAACACTGGTCTAAACTGTCTTATAAGTTGTTTTCCTCTCACATTATTCAACTACAGGAATAGGAAAGTCACTTATTTTTATAGGCCTATTTTCTCCAAGAGAGCAAACAAAACCCACGGTTCCAAGCGACCCCAGCTCCAAACCGCAAACCCTGTACCTTCCTTGTATCAGAGATGGACCTACAAACTTGCCAAGAGTCCTGAAACGGAATGAAATCTAATCCCTTTCCACCTCTCATTCCCTAAGGGTGTCGACAGCCCATCAAGTATCACAATCACGTGACATCCAGCTCAACAAGGCCGAGGTCCCTAAACATGCTACAAAACGAACGCAACACGGCGCCTAAGGATGCGAGCGGACGGGATGCCGCCCTGGGGGCACCGGGCGTGTGGCTCGAAAAGACCGGCCTCCGAGGCCCAGCCCGGGCGTCCCCAGGGAGGGGGGAGGGTCACCGGCTGGAGCGTCGCTGCGCGAGGCCCCGGGGCCCCAGGGAGTCACAAAGCTGGGGTGCCCCGCCGCCCCACCCCCCAGCTCTGCAGCAAAACGCGCGGCGAGGCGGCAGGGGCGAGAGGGTGGTGCGCAAACCGCCCCCAACCCACCGCGGTGGGGACGGGCACCAGCGGCGGAGGGACGATGGCGGGCGGGGGAGGGTGGCGGCCGCCCTCACGAGCACCTGCCCGGCGCCCGGGCTCTGACCGTGTCCCCACCCCCGTCCCAGGCCTCCCTGGTGTCGCGGCGCCCAGCCCCCGGCGGGGGCGGGGCGGGGGCGCGGGGGAGGGCGGGGGGCGGGGCGCTGGGTCCTGACCGCGCCCCCGCCCTCTCCCCCCGCCCGGACCATCCCCTCCCCACCCCCCGCCCGGACCATCCTCCTCCCCACCCCACCCCGCCCCGCCCTCTCCCCACCCCCAGCCCAGACCGTCCCCCTCTCCGCGTCCCCGCTCTCACCTACGGACGTGCGGGTCCACGACCTCCGGGGCAGGGACATCTTAAGAGTCTGGCCGCGGCCGGGGCCGTTGGACATCGTGTCCCCCGCGGGCGCTGCGCGGGGCTGGGCGCGGGGCCGGCGGCCCGAGGGCCATGGAGAGCGCGCCGGGCCGGGAGCGGGCGGCCTCCTGCGCGGGGCTGCGTCGTCCGCGCAGCTGCAGCGCCCAGTGCGGCGGCGCCGGGGCTGCGGGCTCCGGGAGCGGGCGGGCGGAGGGGGGGCCCGGCCTCCGGGGAAGCCTCTGGAACGTCGCGCAGGCCGAGGCGCCTTCAGGTGCGGAGAAGGCACGCGGGAGGCGGGATCGGTGTTTTAGGGGCTCGCCTAGGAGCCGGGCGCCCCTCAGGGACCGTTTCTCTCTGTGCCCATCTGCTACCTGGTTGCCCCGCCTGCCACTTGTCAGGGGGCGCAGGTGGGAGTCGTTCGGGCTCCTACTTTCCTTTTTATCCCGCCGCAGTTTGTCCTTCCGTGTCCAGTACGGTGGGACCTCTGCGAACAGGTATTTCTAAGGTGCCTGACATGTGACCTGGAACTCAGTAAGGTCCTGGGTCTCTGGACTCCTCACCCCAGCCCTGCAGCCTCCCTACACCTTTAGCTAGTGGCGTATTGAAGCTGTAAGAAATTCTGGGCATCACTTAGCGCGCGACACACACACACCTTCTTGCATAGAAACAGAATCGTTGAGAGGTGAGGTGACTGGTCCAAGGTCACTTGATCTACTTTTGCTTGTTTTTACTTTAATGTTAATTTTGAAACTGTGCTTGGTCCTGCTGGGCACCATTCCATAAAGAAAATAAAAGGAAAAAAAGCTGCATCTTTTTAATATCTGATAAAATTCTGACCTCAGAGTGAACACACACGAAAAAACAATTTAAGGAAGAGCCGGCCCCTGCGTTTACCGATGTGACCGCGAAGCTTCACTGAACACAAGTTAAACACCAGGGGCTGACAAGGAGAGCAGGGTTCAGCAGAGAGGATTCTTGCCCGGGAAGGCAGAGCCATGAGGCCCCAAGCTCCCCTCCCGCTGGCCTCTGACTCGCATCTTCTTAGAAAAAATGCAGAAGGGATGGACAACTTGCTTTGAAAACTGTAGGCTGACAATTTCAGCTTCAAGTAGGATTCCTGCCTGACTATCTTGGGCCTAAAACAAAACAAAATGGGTTCCTGATAAGAAATGAGTCTTTAGCAGGAAGCTGAGGAAGAAGAAATGTTCTAAATTGTTGAGCTGAGCTTCAGGGCGGGAGAAAATGTTTCCTCAGTGGGTCGTCACAGATGCTGAGGGTGATCCTAAAAGTTCCTAGCAATGAGTTTCTCTTTATAAATTTATACATAAGACTTTAAGCCATTTCTTAAGCCCTTCTTTACCGTAAACTAAAACCCCATTTCCTTTTTAAAATGTTCATACATGTATACATCTGTATGTCTACCTTTTATATGTCTATAAACATTTAAAAAAATTATTTATTTTATTTATTTATTTTTGGCTGCGTTGGGTCTTCGTTACTGTGCGCGGGCTTTCTCTAGTTGAGGCGAGTGGGGGCTACTCTTCGTTGCGGTGCGCGGGCTTTTCATTACGGTGGCTTCTCTTGTTGCGGAGCACGGGCTCTAGGCACGCAGGCTTCAGTAGCTGCGGCACACGGGCTCTAGAGCGCAGGCTCAGTAGTTGCGGTGCACGGGCTTAAGGGTTCGAACCCGTGTCCCCTGCATTGGCAGGTGGATACTTAAACACTGTGCCACCCAGGAAGTCCCTCTATAGACATTTTTAAAGGAATGGCATATATATGGCACGTAAAAAGGTATAGATAAGCATATAGCTATCACGCATGTCCCTACTCTCCAGTTTAGGGAACAAAACAATATAGACACAGTGGAAGCCAACAGTCCCTAATCCCTTTCCTTTCCCTCTGTCCCCAGACCAATTTCCTTTCAGGCTTTCTTCATAAGGCCTCTCTCCTGTCCTTATTTACAAACTAACTAAAG
This sequence comes from Globicephala melas, assembly GCF_963455315.2. Classification (NCBI taxonomy): domain Eukaryota; kingdom Metazoa; phylum Chordata; class Mammalia; order Artiodactyla; family Delphinidae; genus Globicephala; species Globicephala melas. The sequence continues at coordinate 3,333,753 of NC_083331.1, read as the reverse complement.
AGCCACTCTGACAGGACTGGGCGAAGGGTCCGGGAAGGAAGACCATTTCGTGGAAATCCTTATTCTCCTTAGGGGGTCTCCTAAAGCCCTCTGCGAATGCATTCTGATGACTCTTGTCCAGGTTCTTCTCATTTTTACACACTGTTTTTAGAGAGAGTGGGCCACACTGGACATGGAACTATCAATATCTATTGATATCTATTAGTAGAACGAGCAATATCTATTTTCCAATGACAAAGGGGCAGTTGTCACAGACCCTGTCCCCCTCAATCATTCATTCACTCATTCACATTCACATCCAGCGTGTGACGCCGGCTGCAGCTGGGACCCCTACACGTGGCCTCTTCGGGTAGCCTAGGCTTCCTCACACCGTGGTGGCTGGATCCAGTGGTGCCGGGAAAGAGGAGGCGGGTGAAAGCTATGTCATCCCTTCTAACCTGGCCTTGGAAATCATGCGGCATCTCTTCCACCACATCCTGTTTGTTAAGGCAGCCACAAAGGCTGGATCAGTCCAAGGGGACGGGAAAGAGACCCCATTTATTGATGGAAAAGCGGCAAGATTCTGGAGGAGCCTGAGGATTGGAAACACTGTTGCAGCCGTTCGGGGAAGTACAATCTACCAGAACGAGCAAGAAGCAATTTTAATTTTAATAAAATATTATTTATAGGGCTTCCCTGGTGGCGCAGTGGTTGGGAGTCCACCTGCCGATGCAGGGGATGCGGGTTCGTGCCCCGGTCTGGGAAGATCCCACAGGCCGTGGAGTGGCTGGGCCCGTGAGCCATGGCCGCTGAGCCTGCACGTCCGGAGCCCGTGCTCCGCAACGGGAGAGGCCACAACAGTGAGAGGCCCGCATACCGCAAAAAATATATATATTATTTATAATGGTACCAAAATCATAAAATACTTATGGAAAAATTAATGAAAGATATGCAAGACCTCCACACTGAAAACAAGGCATTTGGGCTCCCAAAGGACAAAACAGAAGGACTTACACTGCCTCATTTCAGGTCTTAGGCTAATGCTGACACTGTGATGGGGACATGTGAGTAGACAGAGCACCAAACAGCACAGAGCCCAGAAACAGACGCCTGCACATAGAGGGAAATGATTTTGACAGGCACTAAAGCAATTCAAGAGGGGAAAAGTCATCTGCAATAAATGCTGCTGTGACAACTTGATGTCCATAGGGAAAAAAGAAGCCTTGACCCCTTAACCATACACAGCAATGAACTCAACCTGGATCACAGATGTCAGTGTAAAAAACTAAGCACATAGAGCTTCTAGAAGAAAATGGAGGAGAAAATACTTCTTATGCAGGACCGTAAAAAGCCCTGAGCATAAAAGGAAAAACTAATAAATTGAACGTCATCAAAAATAAACCTTCTGCTCATCAAGACGCCACCAAGAACATCAATAGCCCATCCATTGACTGGGAAAAGACATTCACGAGGCATCCATCCGACAAGGACTTGTATCTAGAAGGTCTAAATAATTCCCACAGTGCAACACTAAAAGAACAACTTGTTCATCATCAGGAAAATGCACATCACAGCGGACATCGTGTGATGTTGCTTATGTGTGGAATCTAAGACAATGGTACAAATGAACTTATTTACAAAACAGAAATAGAGTCACAGACGTAGAAAACAACCCTATGGTTTGCCAGGGGGGGACGGGGAGGGATGAATTGGGAGATTGGGATTGACATATACACACTACTATATAGATAACTAATAAGGACCTGCTGTATAGCGCAGGGAACGCTACTCGATACTCTGTATTGACCTGTATGGGAGTAGAATCTTACAAAAAAGTGGATATATGTATATGTATAACTGATTCATTTTGCTGTACACCTGAAAGTAACACAACATTTAACTCAACTATACTCCAATTAAAAAAAAAAACAATATTCCACCACACACCCACCAGGATGTTGAAATAAAGATAAATGACCCCAACTATCGTGGAGGATGATGAACAACCAGAACTCAGACACTGCTGGTGAGAGTGTAAACTGCTGTGACCACCCTGGAAAACTTGCAGTTCCTGTAGAAGTTAAATGCCCACCTTCCGTAAACCCAGAAATTCCACCTCTAGGTACTTACCCCCAAGAAATGAACACTTATTTACAAAAAAGACTTGTAAGAGAATATTAATAGTAGTTTTATTCATAATAACCTCACACTGGAAACCACCCTACAGGTAAATGGATAAAGAAATTGCAGTATATTCATAGGCTATGACTCAGCAGTAAAAAGGAACAAATTTACAATTACCAATGTGTACAACAGCATAGACGGATCTCAAAAGGATGACGCTGGAGGAAAGCAAGACACAAAAAAGTAGATACAGGATGGTTATGTTAAAGTAACCAGATTAGCCCCAAGATAAGTCGCTTGTGCTAAACCCCACATCAGCAAACCAAAACTTAACTAAATTGCTATGCTCTATGCTTGGCTGTCCCAGGAAAGGAAAGCCTAGTCTACCCATCAGGGCTTGTCTGCTCAGCACAAGTTTCCTGACCCCTCCAAGACTTCCCTTTGCTCCTTATAGGTAAGTAACCCTGCTTTAACCAATCAGCAAATGCCCAGTATAACTTCCTTGTACCTGTTCACTCTGGTCTATAAACACCTCTTGCAAGGTGTTCAACATCACTGATCATCGCAGAAATGCAAATCAAAACCACAACGAGATCACCTCACACACGTAAGAATGGCTGTCACCAAAAAGACAAGAAATAACAAGTGCTGACGACGATATGGAGAAAAGGGAGCCCTCGTGCATCGTTGCTGGGGGTATAAATTGGGGCCGCCACTATGGAAACGGTACGGACGTTCCTCAAAAAATTAAAAATAGAGCTACCGTACGATCCAGCAACTCTACTTCTGGGTGTTTATCAGCAGAAAACAAAACCACTAAATTGAAAAGATATATGCAACCTTGTGTTCACTGCAGCGTTGTTTATAGCAGCCAAGGTATGGAAGCAACCTAAGTGCCCATCCATAAATGAATGAATAAAGAAGATGTGGTCTGTGTATATAAATATATATATATAGAGAGAGAGATAATATATATATGACGTGAAATATTATTCAGCCATGAAAAAGAAGGAAATCTTGCTGGTTGTGACAATATGGATGGACCTTGAAGGCATTATGCTAAGTGAAATAAGTCAGAGAAAGACTGTATGATATCTCTGTATGATATGATATCTCACTTATATGTAAAATCTAAAACAACAACAAACACAAGCTCATAGATACAGAGAACAGATTGGTGGTGGCCAGAGACGGGGGGAGGATGTGGAAAACATGAGTGAAGGGGATCCAGGTACAAACTTCCAGCTGTAGAATAAGTGTCCTGGGGATGGAACGTACAGCACCGAGACTATAGTTAATATTACTGTACGTATATTTGAAAGTTGCTAAAAGAGTGGATCTTAAAAGTTCTCTTCACGAGAAAACAAAGCTTGTAACTATGTGTGATGACAGATGTTAACTAGACTTATTGCGGTGGTCATTTTGCAGTATATACAAATATTGAATCATTATATTGTACACCTGAAACTAATATAATATGTAATTATATCTCAACTTTAAAAAAATCTCTCGCCTTGTACAGCTCTTTGGGACTTCTTTCCATCTGCTAGATTGGATGCTGCTAGATTCATGAATTGTTGAATAAAAGCCTACTTGATCTAGTAAACTGATCTATAAAATGTCTGTGAAAATTTTTATTTTAACAATTCCATTTAAATGAAGTTCAAGAAAAGACAAAAATATATCTCAGGGCCAGGGTGTAGAAATTTACTGGGAAGGGTAACTTCCTGGGATGATAGAAAAGTTCTTTTTTTCTATAAAGGAGTAGATATTGGGTGTATGCATTTTTCAAAACTCATCAAACTGTACAGGTAAGATGTACATGTTTCACTGTAAACTATACCTCAACTTTTAAAATACTAATAAAGGGACTTCCCTGGTGGTCCAGTGGTTAAGACTCCACACTTCCACCGCAGGGGGCACGGGTTCGATCCCTGCTCGGGTAACTAAGATCCCACAAGCCTTAAGTTGCGGCAAAAAATAAATAAATAAATAAATAAAATACTGATACAGGGGAGTTCCCTGGTAGCCTAGCAGTTAGGAGTCCAGGCTTTCACTGCCATGGCCTGAGTTCAATTCCTGGTAGGGGAACTGAGATCCCGCAAGCTGCGTGACGTGGCCAAAAAAAAAAAAAAATTAAAATACTAATAAAGGAAGTGAAAACTTTAAATGCTTGTACTGGGATACTCATAATAATGTTATTTATAATAGCAAAAACCTGGAAAGCAAGCCCAATGGCAAAAGAATGAGCATTTAAATAATTTACAATTCTTTTTAGAAAATGATTCTCTTTAAAAGCAAAATTTTTGAAGACTATTTAATGGCTTGAGAAACCATAATAAGTTAAATGAATGTCAAATGTTAAATGAACAAAGGGAAAATGCAACTGTATATGTTGTGATCTATTTTTAAATACACATATATATTATATATAAATACACACACACACATCCGTATCTAAAAGGAGAGGTATTAAAACTTTAGCTGTTATTACCCCTGGGTGGTGCTAACTTAAAAAAATGCACAACATGAAAGTTGCAACTTAAGTTTTATTTGGGACAAAATGAGGACTGCAGCCCGGGAGACAGCGTTCAGATAACTCTGAGAAACCACTCCGAGGGGGCGAGGGGGGAGCCAGGTTATATAGAAGTTTTGCAACAAAAGGGCAGGTAGTCGGGAACATCAAAAGATTATTGTTAATTAAAGAAAACCAGGTATCTCAGGTTAAGGAATTTAGCGCTTTTCTATGTACAGGAAGATGCACGAGTCTGGGCTCACTGACATCGTGCCGTTGACCTGCACCTCAGCTCTCTGGAGCCAGTATCCTGTGATTTCACATCCTGAGTTTCCTCAGGGCTCACCGGCTCCCGCTGGAGGGCTGCAATCGTTGATGACTGTGACATCCTTTCTTTACTGATATGGCAGGGAATATTCCATTTATAAATATTCCATTTATCAGAGGCGTGCTGGCCAACCAGAATAAGTCTCCCTGGAAACTGGGCTTTACCTCCAGGGGAAGGGGTGATCCCAGCAGGGAAGCCAGAGGGCTTTACAGAGAGACACTTGAGGACAGAGGGGCTGTGGGAAGTTATAAGGAGGACATGAGTTGGGGGTTTCCAGCAGCCATCTTGGCACCATTGGGAGAGACGCTGTCTAGCGAGCATTTCTAAGATGCATTTCTGATAACATTGGGGTTTTTTGGGGGAGGGTGCACCATGCAGCCTACAGGATCTTAGCTCCCCAACCAGGGATCAAACCCCGGGCCCCCTGCATTGAGAGCACAGAGTCTTAACTACTGGACTGCCAGAGAAGTCCCTCTGATAATATTGTTTGACCTGATCGGTTCAGCATTTTCTGAAGCCCAGGCCACTCACTGGACTTCATGTGATTGAATAAATTCCTTTTTTATGCATTTCAGGTAATTGTGCAAAAGTTCTACACAGGAAGGATTTAGGGAGGAAAGGGCTAGGGAACATAGCTTGAACTGTGCCAAAGGCTGCATTACTCACAGTGTAGATTTTGGGGGGGATCATGGAGATTAACGGGGGCGGGGAACTAAACTTTCCCCAAGCCACTCCTGAAACCAGCTACGTTAGTATCACTTGCAACCAAAATATTACTGATTAATACAAATCTCTGTACCATTTCTGCATCTCTTCTGCTCTTTGTCATCAAATTTGCTTGGAACAGGCTGTGTGTAGATGAATGAGTGTCAACTTAAAACAGCAAAGCTTTTTTTTTAATATAAATTTATTTATTTATTTTTGGCTGCATTGGGTCTTTGTTGCTGTGTGCGGGCTTTCTCTAGTTGCGGCTAGCAGGGGCTACTCTTCGTTGCAGTGTACGGGCTTCTCATTGCAGAGGCTTCTCTTGTTGCAGCGCACGGGCTCTATGTGTGCGGGCTTCAGTAGTTGTGTCTCGCGGGCTCTAGAGCACAAGCTCAGAAGTTGTGGCACACGGGCTTAGTTGCTCCGCGGCATGTGGGATCTTCCCGGACCAGGGCTCGAACCCGTGTCCTCTGCATTGGCAGGCGGATTCTTAACCACTGTGCCACGAGGGAAGCCCCAGCAAAGCTTCTTAAAGTGTCTCAATATCTTATTTTTTTTAATTAATTAATTAATTTATTTGGCTTCGTTGCCTCATGCGGGCTTTCTCTAGTTGCAGTGAGCGGGGGCTACTCTTCGCTGCGGTGCGCGGGCTTCTCATTGCAGTGGCCTCTCCTGTTGCGGAGCATGGGCTCTAGGTGCACAGGCTTCAGTAGTTGTAGCATGTGGGCTCAGTAGTTGTGGCACGTGGGCTCAGTAGTTGTGGCTCGTGGGCTCTAGAGCGCAGGGTCTGTAGTTGTGGCGCATGGGCTTAGTTGCTCCACGGCATGTGAGATCTTCCAGGACCAGGGCTCGAACCCGTGTCCCCTGCATTGGCAGGTGGATTTTTCTTAACCACTGTGCCACCAGGAAAGTCCTTAGACGAAGAATACTTTTTTACTTCAAAAATAAAATGTGTTTGTGAGCATCAGCTGGTATATTGGCCATGGTGTTCCCATCACAAAAACAAAAATTCCCTAAACTTGTATCCTATGTGTATTTGGACCTTCTTAGGTCCATTATGTGATGCTCTACTGGGAAGTAATTAAGACCATGGACATAGAGAATGCCTATCTACTAAAAATTCCCCATCAGTGTCTCACTGTCACTTACAAAATTCTCCATAAATCAGGTAACTACTTCCTAACTTCAAGGATGATACAGCTCCTCAAATACTTTCTCCAGTATTTCCTTTTCTTAGAGAAAGTTTAGGGCTCAGAGTCTGAAGTAGCCAAGCAGTAGCCTTCTACCTAAGATAAATTCCAAATATCAAGAGGAAATTTCAGAGACTTATAAAAAGCTTTTAAATATGTGATTTCTATTAAGATCTGATTTCGCAATTTAAACTCAGTTACAAGGCCAAGTAAAACAAGGTTTACAGACTCGCTTTTGTGTCAGTCAGCATTTTTAATTGATCTCAGAATATTCTCTATCACCAGAGGAAGTTGACCTTTCATGTTTAGATGAATGTGAAAGATAACTAATACGTAATTCTTTTTTCCCTGTTTGCCCTCCACAATTCTTTCTCTGAGTTGCATTCTACCTTTCGGTGAAAGGCTTGTTGTCCCATTTGGGCAGCTTGAACGGATGTGCTATTAAGGAGACACAGTGGAATAAAGAAAAATGGGTTTCTCAGCCAAGTCACTACGTATCCATTGGCCTTATTTAGATGAGTAGTAAGTCTCTTTAAACTCTGGAATTCAATGATTACAAAAATAATTAAGTCCATTTGGTATAAAGGGTCTAGAGCCATACTTGTACTCACAACAGCAGTCAATTGTGGACAGCTCTACACGTCCTTCTGTGTACCTTGGACCAGTGGGTGTAAAGCTTCTGCACAGAAGAGCACCTCTTACTAAACCCAGGAACTTAGGAACCGCTGATCCTCACCCGCACCTGATTCAGTAAGTCGTGGATTCTAGTCCCAAGGGTATCTGCCTTTCTGCAAGCATTCTGGGTGGTTCTGATATGCATGGTCTCTGCCCCATTCTGAGAAAACTGCCTTAGATTCAATCCAACTGTCTGTGTTTTGCACAAACAGAGAGCACGGCAGCCCTTCATCTGGTTGGCCCGTCAGGATGGGACCCGTGTGCTTGGGTTGCCGACTGTGGTCACAGCCCTGTCCCCACGTGACCTGAGAGTCAGAATTGCTCCATTTGGGCTCAGATGGAAAGAACCCCAGAGAGTGACAAGAGGGGGTGTATGGAGGCCCAGAGAAAGGCAGGCACTCAGGTGGGGGCGTGAGCACGTGTGGTTGTGATGTAACCTGCGTATACACGTGTGCACAAGGATGGGAAGCATCTTGAAGCTGGCTCTCCTTCAGGCGTGGTGTTTGTTCCTCTAGTGATGGGGGGCCTGGAGCACAGTGACAACCTCTCATCCAGGACGTCAAAGCCCAGGGACCAGCTGAGGAGAACCGGCCTGCACCGCTCTGTCAGCCATACTATAAGGAAGGCAGGTCACTGGGAAACAGTCTTGGAAAAGGAGCTGCTATCCCCCCTCCCACCAGCAGTCACAGCCTGAAAGGCAGTCTTGACCCTGCCCGGCTGCTTCTCAGGAAGACTTAGAGGAGTTTCCTCTCCTCTCTGCCTCCAAGAAAGACGAGACACAAAGGGAAGCATGAGTGTCCAGTGAAAAAGAGAGAGTGCAAGGGTAGAGCATGGTGTGAACTGGGCCATGCAGACAGAGCTTGTAGAAACAACGGCAGTTCGCTTCCAGTTTGCAATTAACAGGTGACTGCTGTGATTCTCGATGCTCACCCAGTGTTTTAAGCAACTGTTAACTTCACGAGTGTTAATTTAGTTAAACGTAGACACGGTCAGTACAGCCACATAACCAGGTATGAATGTGACTACAGGACATGCCAACTGATTTACAAACTCAGCGAGGACACTGTAATACATCTACATAGTACCTAGGAATAAGGTAAATGTCTTTTCACTTCATACATTTTAAAAGAATACTTTTCAACAAAGGATGCTGGAACAAATTGGATATCCATATACACCAAGGTGAATTTAGACCCTTACATCTCACCTTGTAAAAAAATTAACTCATAATAGATCACAGAGCTGAGTATAAAAACTAAAACCATAATACTTCTATAAGAAAACAAAGAAAACCTTTGTGACTTTGGATTAGGTAAAGAATTCTTAGATAGGATACCAAAAACACAGTCCATAAAAAGGAAATAGTGAACTTGACTTCCTCAAGATAAAATTGTTTGCACTTCAAAAAATGCCATTATGAAAAGATTTGCAAATCATATATCTGGCAACAGACTATACAGAACATTTCAACAAGACAAACAACCCAAGTTAAAAATAGGCAACAAGGGACTTCCCTGGTGGCGCAGTGGTTAAAAACCCGCCTGTCAATGCAGGGGGACACGGGTTCGAGCCCTGGTCTGGGAAGATCCCACATGCCGTGGAACAACTAAGCCCGCGAGCCACAACTACTGAGCCCACATGCCACAACTACGGAAGCCCGCGCGCCTAGAGCCCATGCTCCGCAACAAGAGAAGCCACCGCAATGAGAAGCCCGCGCACCGCAACGAAGAGTTAGCCCCCGCTCACCGCAATTAATGAAAGGCCACGCGCAGCAATGAAGACCCAACGTAGACAAAAATAAGTAAAATAAATAAATTTTTTTAAAAACCCTTATGAAAAAGAAAAGGGCACAGAAATGTAATGTGCTTTGCTTCCCCTGAGAGTAAATGGAGTAGCAAGACCTGCTCACTCTTTATGGCTAATTGCATTATGATAGGAAACTACTATACACACCGTGATTGTCATCTTAGCCACATGGAGAAGCTCTTGCAGCGCAGACTCAGGAGCCAGGGACACAAAAACAAGCAAGAGGTGAGGGTGGGGTGCGGGTCCCGCCCTGGGTGAGGGGGAGGTCTGGCTCGTTTATGTTCTTGAATTCGCTCATCATCTTTTCAATTGTCGTTTTTATAATGGATGAGGGACCTTATGCCTTACCATTGATAGATGATCTCTTTTCTCAAGTCACAAGAATCCCTTTCTTTAAGGGATTAAGCCCAGGGCTTATTTCAGCTGCGTCAGAGCTACAGGTGTGGCCGGTTCTGTTACTAGTGTTGCTGAGACACGGGAACAGCGGCTGCTTGAAATTACGCGGGATTCAAAAGACACAATTTTACATGCGGCGGAAAAGCTCCTAACATCCTTCCCTAATGGAGCAACCTTCATGAAAACAATACATAAGTTACGAAAAAATAGAAACATTAAAATAAAGCTCGTTAACTTTTGAGAAGTTAACGTTTAATATTTGGTTTGCTATCTGCTTCTTCACCTCTAAAAATATTTTACAAACATTCATGCTCATATAACGTTCATTTTAAACATTTTTTTCCCTCACTATTTTCTACTTTTTTTGCTCGGAGTTCTAAAAGGAGCGGCCACGACAGATGAATGTTTGGACCGAGGCTCTTCCTGAATTGTTCAACCACCAAGTGCTCTGGGCTGCATTTTGGCGGAGTGACCCGGGCACTCGGGCCACCGCGCGCCCCGAGGGTGAGGAAGGGGGAGCCGGCTCCGCCCAGGCTGCTCCAGGTGGGCGCGGGTGGGGACACGAGGGGACAGGGGACCCAGGTGGCGCAAGGTCAGGCTGGAGGGCGGAAGTCTCAGGGGCGCGCAGCCCTGCTGGTGAGCTATCAGTTGACGTAGACCCATTTACATCCTCCCGAAGAAGCGGCAAGATGCACCACTTGTGCCCGAACTTCGGAAAACAAGCCCATGCAATGCGCCCTCAGATGATGGAGAACGGGGTGCACATTTATGGATACAACAGAGCACCCTGCCGCTAAGCGCAGGTACCCGAGTGCGCAGAGCCGCTCAGGCTGGGGCGCCTCCCAACAGGTGGTCCCGCGCCCCAGGACAGCCCCGGACACACAGTCGCCCCGCTCTCTCCGCCCCCCCCCCCAACCCCCCGCTGATGTGACTGCCGGAGCCTGGAGAGGCAGGAAAGACAGACCGGGTAAAGGGACGAGAGAACAGGCGAGTGAGGGCGGGCAGAGCGAGGGCACGGGGGCGTAGGCCCTTCCGCGGCCTCGCCCCCGCTCGGCCTCCCCCGGCCGCCTCCTCACTCTCTGGATGCCCGCGCCCTCCCTCGCCCTCCTCCTGGCGCCTCTCCACACGCGCGTGGCCGCGCGCACCCCTCACCTGCGCTGGTAAGCTTCTCCCCCCCCGCCCCCCTAACGGCGGGCTGCCCTAGGCGATGTCTCCCCTCCCTGTCCCGTGCCCGTTCCTTCCCTGCTGTCCTCCCCTCCCCTGCGGCCCACACCGCGCCCCCTCTTACCCCGGGCATCCCTCGCAGCGCCCTCCATTGTTTCAGGGGACCCGCGGCAAAGCTCTCCGAACAGAACCGCCCAGGTGTGCGCGGCGGCAGGCGGAGGCCGATCTGAGCGCCCCGGGCGGACACGCGCCGACCCGCGTTAACCCGGCTGCACGCGTCGTGACGCAGCCCGGCCCGGCCCTCGGGAGGTCTCTCCACTGAGGGGCGGACGCCTTAGAGAAAGCGGAGAGCGCCGCGCGGGCCGGGGGTACCCGACGAACAGGGAGCGGGGAGACAGAACCACACAGCCAGCCAGGTTAAGGGAAGAGGGATGTTCACCGAAAAGATTTCCTTAAGAGGGACAACGACAGCGTGGGAACGCAGCCTGTGGCTGACTCTGCCACTGCGCAGATAAGAGGTGCTAAATACGTGATTGTTTCAGAGTTTGCATAGTTTTGGTTATTAGAAAGATTACACATCCTTTCATATGTTTATTGGTATTTTCCTCCTGTGAATTGGCCATGAACGTCCTGCGTCTGTTTTTCTCTGGTTGATCGTTTATCCTTACTGTAAATGTTTTTCCAGTTTGGTGTTTTTCTTTCAACTGCTTTAGAATGTTTTATGGGGTGAGAGGGAGAAGCGGGGCAGGGGATTCCCCTCTCCACCCCACCATCCAGGTCCCTAATTCACTAGAGTCCTTTGAGTGCAAGCGATAAACACTGACCCTGGCTAACTTCAGCAGAAAGAGAATTCAGCCTCGATGACCAAAGGTAGAAGAAGGAGGTGGAGAGCCTCAGGCAGGACAAGCCCCTGCGCTCCGAGGTCCAGGCACTGGACAGTCTCCTTAGGGAACCGTCCCCTTTCAGTCCCCGTGTCCACAACTCCACATTCACACTTGGGGGCGGAGCCTGAGTGGGCCAGTTTCGGTTGGCAGCCCAGCCTCGGTGGACAGGTAGTAGGGAGCGCGGGGATGGGAGGGGCTCGCCCACCCAGGCCACAGAAACTGCCAGCCCCAAGGGTTCAGGTGGTCAAATTGTTTCTAATCTTAGCCCTTAGCTTTCCGGATTTCATGACATTTCAAGAAAGCATTCTTTATCTCAAGCTTATACTTTTTTTTTTAATGACCCATTTATTTTAGTATTTTTGTGTTCGCCTCTTTCACATTTGAATCGTCATCCCATCTGGAATTTCTTTTGCTTTTCCTAAGAGGCGGGGGTGTCCAGTTTTATTGTTTTCTGAAAGGCAAGCAGAGTTGTCCCCACCATTTATTGGACTAGCCATTTCTTCCTCGTGGGCGACACCACCTGTAATGCGGATCTTTACTCCGTACGATTCCCACAGAGACCTACGGCTATTCCTGAACACCATCCTTTACTCCAGGGACTGGGCTCTGAGGGCTGGAAGATCCCATGGCCTCTGGGTGGGCTTGGAGGGGGACAGGGTCGAGGACAGAGCCTGTCTGCCTAGCAGAACCCGGGAGAGGTTCAGAGCTCAGAAACACGGGCTCAAGGGACAGCGGATGAAAGAACTGACAGCAGGGGAGTTAGTGAACCCTGAGGAGTCCACACCAGCGTGTGCACACACAGACTGTGCACACACGCTCCCGTATGCAGGCACACGTGTGGATGCACACGTTTGCATACCTGTACACACGTGCACAAGCACAGACACAGACGCAGACCCCAACACACATACGACACACCTGCCTACTCAACGCACAGAACTTCCAGCAACCAGACATTTAGAGAAATAAAACAGGATAAAAAAAATTAGGACATCAATCTGATCGTTAATAGGGGTTCCGGGAAGAGAAAACTGAAAAAATTAATAGGTGAAAATATTTTTTATAAAAATTTAAAGAGATATTTCTGGAGTTGTGTTCAAGGGTTTTCTCATTAAAAGGACCAGTCAAGTGCCTAACACAGGGAATTTAAAAAAAAAAACGAAAACTAAAAACTCTACAACTATACAAAATATTGTGAAATTTTAGAATATCAAGAAAGAAAGGGAAGAAGCAACAGGCTCACAGAAAGGAATAAGCAAATTACTCAAAGAAATGAGATTCAAACAGGCAGAGATAACTTTCCTCATCATTAACTTGATGCCAGAAAACAAAGGAATGAGGCCTTCAAATTTCTGAGGCAAACAATTTTTAACCTAAAATTTATACCAACCAAGCCTTTACATAAGATGAATGAAGGTAAAATAATGCTATTTTCAGACTTGCAATGACTCATAAAGTTTACCTCTTATACATCCTTCATCAGGAACTGACCAGAGTTTTTTAGGATGTGTTCCAGAAAAACAAGGGACTAAATTAAAAAAAAGGAAGACAGGATTTAGGAAATCATAGATTCTACCCAGGAGATTAAGGGGGAAAATCCCAAGATGACAGTTGTGTGTGGAAATGGAAATTGATCTAAATTGGTGCAACGTGGTGGATGCTTCAGTAAGCAGATATGCAGGGAAAGGGGGATAGGAGAGCTTTGACTCTATTTTTGAGAACGGGAAAAACATAAGGAAGCAATAATAAAGAATTTAAAGGAAAATAAGACAATTAGGATGTAAGAACTAGTCAACATAGCACTTATAGAGCTTTCTGAAAAAAAAATGCTAGAGATGAAATTCAAGCAAGCAACAGAGGAATCAAAATGGAGTGCAAACCAACAAAGACTGGTGAAGTCCAAATGATTTTATAATTACAACTAAATAACTGTGGAAGCATCGTTCTGGAAAGGTAAGTGATGTAAACCGTATCAACAAAAAATAGCAATATGACTCTTGTAATATAAAAATTGGGTATAGAAAGATGGGAAGTGAGAGGAATGAGATGGGGTTACTGGCTTTCTTTCACCCTCCACAATAGGAAGCTAATAACACTGTTTAAAATTAACGCATGCTGCAAGAAATATATATAGTATAAAGACTGTAGCCTCTCATTATTTTTTCATGGTCTTACCTTCATACAAAAGAAATTGTTTGGAAACTAAGTCAAGAAGTTCCTGCAGTCAAGAAATATTTGCCTCTAGGGACTTCCCTGGCGGTCCAGTGGTTAACACTTCGCCTTCCAATGCAGAGGGTGCAGGTTCGATCCCTGGTCAGAGAGCTAAGATTCCACATGCCTTGTGGCCAAAAAACCAAAAAACATAAAACAGAAGCAATTTGTAACAAATTCAACAAAGACTTTAAAAAAATGGTCCACATCAAAAAAATCTTTTAAAAACTTGAGAAGAAATATTTATCTCAATTTCAGTATTTCCGTCCATTTTAGTTTGGTTATTTTTTTTCATATTGGGATATTGGATGAAACTTCACCACACGTAGCACACCCAATAGATTGAAGTCAGAGAGTGGGCCTGAGTGTATGTCTGTGTGCTTCTTTCCCTTTAAAGAGTCCCAGCAAAACAAGCATTTTTAAAAAGTCCTTCCACTGGAAATGTAAAATCTTGCCTTTAAGAAACTCTTAGGTGAAAGGGGAAAATTTTTTTAACCACAAAATTTCTAAAGAATCAAGATATTGAAAAGCACTAAGTATCAGAATCTATGACGTACTGTTAAACATAATGATAAAATGTGTAATCTTAAACACGTATACCAAGAAAAATACAAATTGAAATAAACTAATGATCCAGCTAAATGCTGTTTATAAGAGACACGCCAAAAATATAAGCACACAGAAAGGCTGAAAGCAAAAGCAACGTTTTGCGGATATTAACAAAAAGGAAGCAGGAGTGATTATGTTAATAAGAGACGAAGTAGACGATAGTAATATTACTAGAGGTAAAAAGGGTTCTGCCTAATGAGAAAAGATTCAATTTGCCTACCACAATAGCCTTAGTACATATAATGAAAACCTGATAGAACTTTAGTGGAAAATACATACGCCAATGTTGTGGGAGCTCAGAGCATGCCCCCTGTAGCCAGAAGGCCACGTGTGATGCCTCACCCCGGTCCTTACTAGCTGTGTGACCTTGGAGATGTTACTCAATTTATTTCAGTTTCCTCATCTGTAAAATGAGGATAATAATAGTACTCACCTCACAGGACAGTTAAGATCACAACCTAGTAACTAATATAAAGACTTTGGAACGTTGCCTGGTACATAGCAAATGCTCTATGACTGCTATTTCATCACTGATAGGTCAAGTGGACCAAAAGCAAACAAACAAACAAGAGAGGTAGAGGATTTAAATAACACAGTTAAAAGTTTAATTTTTAATAGGCATTGAAACCTCACACTCAACGGTCAAGAGAATAAATGTTCTCTTCAAGTACACATTGTAAAAATGGAACAAGTGCTATATCAAAAATTTCAAAACATGTAATATTCAGATGACCACATTCTATGACCACAATCCAACTAAGTTAGAAATTCATGACAACAATAAATATACATATTTTAAGGAATATGGTTGAAAATGTAGATTTCTTTCTAGATGACTCACGAATCAAAGAACTCGTGCTGAGTTCTATTAAAAAGACCTCGCCAAAATAGACCCCTATACAATGCTCATTGGAAGGAAAACTCAGTGTTATGTGATGTCATTATCCACAAATTAATCCACAGACTTGATCAAATTTAAAACAAGTTTCCAATAGGAATTTTCATGACACTTGAAAGGTAGATTTTCAACTTTATAAGAGCCAAGAATAAGCAAGATACCCCCAAAAGAACCAAGTAGGAGAATTTAACCTACTAGACTTATTATGAAGTTATAGAAATTAGGTTCATAATTTAGTCTCTATAACAGTTAAGTCAGTGTAGAATTGATGCTGGGAGAGAGAAACCCACAGAGCAGAATAGTGAGCCAGAGATGTACACACACAGGAAACTTGACCTATGACACAGGCTGCACTCCAGGCAGCGGGGAAATAATAGATTATTAAATAAACAGTGTTGAGTTTCCAAGTGAAAATAAATGAGATTGTGTTTCTCACACCTTATACAAGTCAATTCCAGTTGGAGTGACCTTTATGACTTCTAAGTAGGGAAAGACTTTTAAAATAAACAACAACAAAAATCCATGAGTCATAAAGGAAAAAGATGAATGATTTCATCTACTTTAAAACAAAGAACTTCTCATCCAAAGACATTATCAGACAAGCCACAAACTGTGGTTAAATATTGTTAACCCACATAACCAACAAAGGATGAACAGCTAGAATTTATGGATTAATAAGAAAAAAAACACAATAGAAAAAATGGGCAGAATATATCACAGGTATTTGACTGAAAAGAAAGCATGAATGGCCCGTACACATACGAAAATATTTCCAACCTTATTAGTCATTTAGTAACAAAATTAAAACCACCAGGAGGTACCACTGAATACCAATTAGATTGGCAAAAATTAAGGAATCTCTCTTTCCTAATACTAGTGAGGATGTGAAAGAACAGGGGCTCACAAACACTGCCGCTGGGGATGGAAATCTACACAAGTCCCACGGCAACACTGACCGTCTACACACTCAAACACTCCTCACGCCTTTGGACCCTCAGCACAAAATAATACATTTCACACCCCCATCCAGAACACCCCCGTGCTTAGAAAAACAGTGCTGGCTCTTTCTGTGTGTGATGCAGTCTGATGGGCTCTGTTTTTTCATACAGAAGTCTTCCCGTCTTTTATACCAACCCTGCACCGGATCTAACCCGACAGCTTAGACTTCTTACTGCGGGGGCCTCCCGTAAGGCACTTGTTTGGGGCATAGCAGGCGGGTGCTCCCCTGAACCCAGGTGTCTCTCTCTCTCTCCACTTCCATTTGTGTCTGATCATTTTTCTTCACATTCCTGGAAGCTCCCTCTGTTCGTTTGAGTGCTTAGTAATTATGCACAAGTCACACATTCATTCTCTTGCTAAGTATCTTCTTTGACCCAAGTTTCAGAAACCTGCTGTTTGATGTTCTGGATCCTTCCCGGCTTTGCCATGGTAACGTGTGTGAGGCCTTCCTGTTAGAACGGGCTGCATATCCTGGCCCAGAGTATGGCCTTTCTGTGGATCCCCATGTGTCTAACCAGGCCGCCTCCTCTGTTCTCCATTCGGGAGATTACTAAAAGATGTCAGATCTGGTTGAAATCTACACATGCTGGTTGCATTCTGCTAAATTTGTTTTCATGACTTACTAATGTATCGTGACCCACAGTTTGAAAAACACCACCCTGGAGACCCTCTTACATGGTGTGTCAGGAACACACGTGGCAATGTTCATGGGTTTGTCATAGAAAACAGTGTAGGAATGCTAAAGTGCCCACCCTAAGGAGACGTGACAGTTACTTTCACACAATGAACGTTATGTCTTAGTGAAAATTCATGAACCTAGATATGCCTAGATATGGCATGGGTAAACCGTGGAAATATAATGTTGAGTGAAAATAAGCAATTTGCAGACTACATACAAGATAGCATTTTTGTAACACTCAAAAACAAGCAAAGGACTTCCCTGGTGGCGCAGTGGTTAAGAATCCGCCTGCCAATGCAGGGGACACAGGTTTGATCCCTGGCCCGGGAAGATCCCACATGCCGCAGAGCAACTAAGCCCGTGTGCCACAACTGCTGAAGCCCGCGTGCCTAGAGCCCATGCTCCGCAACAAGAGAAGCCACCGCTCGCCGCAAATAGAGAAAGCCCACAAGCAGCAATGAAGACCCAACGCAGCCAAAAATAAAAATAAATCAAAAAAAAAAAAAAAAAGGAAAAGGAAATGTTTAGGGAAATATGCACATGGGATTTTAAAATTACGTTTAAAACATCAAAGGAAAAGGGGAGAATACAACTTAGAACAGTGGTTACTTCTGCGGGGAGCCAGGGAGATGGGGTCAGGTAAGAATACACAGGTAGCTTCAGAAACGTTGACCATCTTCTGGTTTCTAAATTAGATGGTGATTTCATGAGTGTTTATCATTATTACTCATAACTTATACTTTTATTATTTTTATATTTATACGTATTATGCATCCTAGTGGTTATTATTATATATCATATGCTTGTTATTATTATAGACTTCTTATAGGATACCTGCATTTATTTTGTTATTATCCCATGTAAACTGCTCTTCCTTTTCTTGTATGTATCAAAGATTATATAATACATTTGTTAAGTGAAGAAAACTGTAGATTTGGTCCAGGTTCCCGTGTACGAGAGTCCTGAGGGAGCCCCACGTGCTCAAAGGAAGAACAGCTTTGCCCCAGGCCACAGGTCCTGAGGGGCTCACTGGGATTCTGCAAGCTCCAGGCTGGATTCCCAGCCCCACCACTCAACCCTGCAGCCCTGACACCAGCAGCACGAAGCCCGAGATGCCCTTTACCCTCCTGCCAGACCCGCACTACCCCAGGGCCCCCACTTACCCCTCAACTCCCACATTCACACACATTACACCTTGCACGTTGACCCCTAGTCCCATCACTCGCCCCCCCCCCCGCCCCCAGTTCTTCAATTCAGTGTCCTCGGCAATGGAGGTCAGTCATCAGCAAGCCCCTTAGAGCCTCAGCTCTGAAGACCCCTCGCCTTCTGGCTGTGATGGAAACCCCTCTCCCCCAGGGCACTGCATCTCTTCCAGCCTTCCCCTCATCCCCTGCACCTGGCCAGGAGACAGTCGACCTGTCTTTCTCCCCCTAATGGCTGATTCCGGGCCAGTCTCTCTCCTCTTCCAAAGAACCCCTGAGCTCCAGAGTTCAGGACATCGGGCTGTACGCCTGGCTACCCTGGGTCATCCCTCCTTCTCATTCCGCAAAGACTCAGCTCCTGAGTGCCTCCCACTCTTTCCAACACTACTCCTGCTATGATTCTGGATGACTCCATATCCCTGCACGTGATCCATGCGGCGCCCCGGACTCAGGGTTCCTCAACTTCCCTTTCTCCACCCATTCTGTCAGCATCCACTCCCACGGGCACACGCCCGGCACCGTCCAGTAGGGAGGGCTGCGACGATGATGGAAATGCCCTATACCTGTGCAGTGCAATATGGTGTTCATCTGTCACGTGCGGCTTTCAAAGGTGTCTAGCGTGACTGAAGAACTGAATTTTCCCTTTCAGTGACTTTTAATTAATTTACGTAACCACTAGCCGAGGCTAGTGACTATTGTGTTGGCAAGCGCAGCTCTAAACTTGGTCATCACGAGTAACTGGAAAACCTCCCGAATCTCACCTCAGTCATCACATCCTCCTCCATCATCTACTTTTCCAGCACATTCTCTTGAATATCAAATAATCCCTCCATTGCCGTAGGACCTAAAACCCACTGATTCTAATTTCACTGAGTTCAACGCTTCATTTCCCTCCTTATCCAGTTTCAATTCTACAATCCCAAACCCCTTGTCCTTCTCTACCTTTATTGTACCTGCTTGGCTAACCTAAAACCCGATTTCGTGCAAGTCTCTACCTTCCATACACTAAAATCTGAACATCTGAACGTGGAGAAGAAAAATGCCCACTGAGCTGACTGGGCTTGTTGACTTCATGACCGCCAACCTTAAAGGGTACTCAGTACTGCCTGGCTATCTGACCTCTTCACTCTCTCGCTGTCATGAGGTGATTATTTCATAACTTTCTCTCAACCCTCCACACTTCCACCCGCATCACCACTCAGCTTTCACAAGCACTCACCTGGTCTTCCCACCTCCCTCAACGGATGCCCATAAACCCCGCTCCCCTTGAGTGACTGTGATCTGCTGTCTCCAATCTTAAGACAGACCCCCCTCTCCCCTCATTTATCCAAGGACATCTCTCTAACAATTCTCTCCTCTCTCTCTTGCATACCAATTTTTCTTTCTCATTGGGTCTTTTCAGTCAACATACAAATAGACCATTATTCTAGCATGTGAAAAAAATTCTTGATTCTAATTTTCCCTCCAATTCTTACCCTACTTTTCAAGAATCTCCTCAAAAGGGTTGCCTTTTCTTGCTGCCCTAATTTCTTCCCATTCTCTCTCTCTTTTACTTTTCTGAGGTAAAACTGGTGTACAGTAGACCACATACACGTGAAGTGTTCAGTGTGATACGGTCTGGTAAATGCCTTTATCTGTGCGTGACCACAGTCAAGATAACAAACATTTCCTTCACCCCAGAAGTTTTCATCTGTTCCCTTCACTGCCTTCTCTTCAATATTTGAGCTTACATAGCATTCCATCTCCATTTTAATTCATCTTTTGGCATTTTGGCTGTATCTTGTATTTCTGTGTTTGGTGGTGGTGATTGCTCTAGGGATTATAATATACATCCTTAAACTATTCGAATCTATTTGGAGTTAATGAACTGTAGAAACCTTGCAACCACAGAGGTCCAATTCCTCCTCCCCCAAGGCCCTTGGCCTCAGAGTCATCGTAAGCATTACGTCCACACACATCTTCCTTCAGCGCTTTAAAGATGTGGTTCTATTGGCACTCGTGGTTTCTCAGGAGAAATCCATCATTATTCAAATTGTCATTTTCCTCTAGTAACTTTAAATATTATTTTATCCTTGGTCTTACGTAGTTTGACTATATCTAGCAGACTGTCTTTGAATCTGTTCTGCTCAAAGTTTGGTGAGCCTTTTGAATCTGTAAAGGTATGTCTTTCATCAAATTTAGAACGTTTCTGGCTATTCTTTCTTTCAATGTTGTCTCTGCTCCAACATTTATCTCCTCCTCTTCTGGGACTCTTTACACACAAACGTTAGATTTATAAATTTTGTACCACAGGTTCCTAAAACTCTATTCATATTTTTTCAATCTTTCTTCTGCTCTTCAGACTTGATCATTTTTATTGATTATAGACTATATCCACCCAATGGAATATTATTCAGCAACAAAAAGGAATGAAGTACTGTTGCATCCTGCAACATGGATGACCCTAGGGCACATTATGCTAAGTGAAAGAAGCTATAGTCACATTTGTATGAATAGGATAGGCAAATACGTGGAAACACAAAGTAGATGAATGGTTCCCTAGGGCTTGGGGTGGTGGCGATGGGGAATGGGGAGTGACTGCTAATGTGTATGGGGTTTCTTTCTGGGGTGGCAAAAATGTTCTAGTATTAGATTGTGACATTGCACAACTTCGTGAATACACTAAAAAACCACTGGAATGCACCCTTCATTCAACGTACGGTATGTGAATCATATCTCAGTGAAGTTCTTTTTTTACAAAAGAATGAGTTGCATAAAGTTACACACATTTAATTCACTCTACTTGGCCAGTTGTCTCTTGTATCAACTTTGCCTGTCCCATCTATGAATTTTCCACTACTCCTTCCATACACTGGATTAGTGGGCTGCTTGCAATCACTTTAAACATTCCCAGGATCTCGTATATATTCCATTACATTGTCCTTAAACAACAGGGGCAAGTTTTCCTTCCTGAATTCTAAAAATCTTGACCAAACACTCTACGACATGTAGTTCTGTTCTTAAATGAGATTCCCAAAATGATAATCAGAAGTTCCTTGCAAAGTAGATATTTGCTGATTCAATGCCTGCTCAGAACTGGATTTTTCTTCCTAGTTCATTGGTTTCTGTAACACTGGGTTTTCGAAATCCAGTTAAAACCCGTGATTTGTTGCCTGAGAGAAAAAGAAAAATAGTTTAGACTGTATTAGGAGAAGTGTAGTTAATATTTACTACATGCTTAGCTTACACCTTACATAAGTTAACTCATTTCAATTTGCACAATCAACCTGGAACACAGGTATTGGTCACTCTATTTTACTAAAGAGGCACAAAGATGTTAAACTAGGCCAAGGTCATACACCTACTAAGTGGTGGAGGAGAGATTCTACCCCAGCAGCATGGTTCCAACATCTAGACAGAGATAGGTCGGCAATGGGTCACTGAGTTAACTAACCTTTTCCCACTGCACTGCACTAATTACTTAATTCAGAGGTATTTATGGAGTCCAATTAGATGATAAGTATTGAGGATACAAAACCAAACCAAAACAAACACAGGACAGGGCTCCTCTTCTGGGATTACTCAATCTAACGTGGGCGACAAACAGACCATCAAGTAACAAAACCATGACGTGGGAAGCCTGCCCTCTGAGGCCCAAAGTCTAAGCAGAGTGCAAAGGTGTGTATTCACTTTGCAGGAGGAGCTGGGAAGGATGAGGCAAGATGGCACTGAAAGGCCAGCATTTACTCCAAAGAAACGGCTCGTGCACAAGCAGAGGGGTGGAAGGGATGTGTTCTAGGAGGCCCTTGGTGTGACGGTGCCCCAAGGGGCGGGTGAAAGTAAGGACGAGGCTGTGAGGGGCTTGCATTTTATGCTGGAGAGTTTGGAACAAAGAGCGCCAAAGAGCTTGGCTTCCCATAATCCTATTTGCATTTTGAGAAGGTAACTAGGAATTCTGCTGGTGGAGAGGGCAGAGACAATGAAAGCAGGGATACCACACAGGAGGCTGTTACAACGATTGACCTCGAGATTATTTTAAAAAGAAGCAAATTAAAAATCTGCAATTTATTTCTCTTTTTGGTGTATAATAAGCCATATATGGTCCCAGGACCATGGTCAGTATCATCTAAACCAGCACTGTCCAAAAAATATAAAGTCACATACGTAATTTAAAATTTTCTACTAGCCACATTAAAACAAGTAAAAGACATACATGAAATTAACTTTAATCATGTTTCAACTCAATATATTATCCTTTCGACATGAAA
Source organism: Globicephala melas (assembly GCF_963455315.2). Classification (NCBI taxonomy): domain Eukaryota; kingdom Metazoa; phylum Chordata; class Mammalia; order Artiodactyla; family Delphinidae; genus Globicephala; species Globicephala melas. The sequence continues at coordinate 3,311,142 of NC_083331.1, read as the reverse complement.
TCAATATACAAATATTAATATTTTACATTTTTTTCACACTAAGTCTCTGAAATCCAGTGTGAATTTTATACGCAAATGCTTCTCAACCTGGATGCTAAATGTACCTTAGAACTACTTGGTTTGCATTTAGGTTTTGTAAAATTGAAAATTGAAAAAGTAGACTCATGTAGCCAAGTAGTTCCAGACACACTTAAACGTTGCCCAGTATTTGAACTGAACGTCAGTTTTAAAATTTTAAATTGATTCAAATGAACTTTAGAATTCAGGTTTCCAGTCCCACTGGCCCTATTTCATGTGTTCAGTAGCCACATAGGGCTAGTGGCCACCACTTCGGACAGCACAGATTAAAGCCTGCTTGGCTTATAATAGTTCAGAAATATGTTATTATCTGCAAACACAGGATTTAAAAAGTGAAGAATCGCTCATTCTAAACCAACTGTAAATAAAACATAGTATTTTGGAGCAGAAGGAATTCTTTTTGAGACCAGGAGGAATAAATACTCAGCACATTACTGTTTTGGGCTAAATTATTTAAAAGAACCTTGCTCTTTAGACCAACCTTCTGTGCAGCTAACACAGAAGATGTAAACAATGATTGGAAAGAATCATTCCTTGTTATTAACGTACTTACAAAAGAGTAAAACACAAAAAAAGTCTCATTACAGAAGGCTGTCATAACACAACAGGTTAGGAAACATACACTGTGCGCTGAGTACCTGTGCAGCATTTATAACTCGCCCTGGGGTAGGAAGGAAACCACCCCTCCTGCCCCTGCTGGCAGCTGCCCTGCTCTGCAGAGCTCCAGATTCTGCAACTCTGAAACTGCAGAGCTCCAGATTCACTGCATTCAAAGTGATTGACATCAAATGCTTTCCCAGCACTGAGGAATTTACTACACGTGAGTACATTTTCCTTCCTAAGGCTTGTTTGTGAACAGACTGACCATTGGAACTTTAACGCCTGTGTGTGACACCTGCCCTGTGAGTTCGTTTTCCCTATTGTGAAATGGAGAAAATACCTCCCCCACCCTCCTACACAAGTCATGGCACCAGTGGGGAGTGTGTGGAGAGGACTCCTGGGGTAATGAAAGCGGGAAGGAGGGGTGGACAAAGCCAGGGGCAAACAGATGATTCAGTAAGTAGAGTGATGTGCGTGCAGGAGGCGGTAGAGAGGGATGGGGAGTGGGGATAACTGGAGGATGAGTGACAGCTGAAGGGGCAGCTCCCTCTGCAGGAAGGCTGAGGCACTGCTGCCAGATCCTTCCACTGAGTTCTCAGAAGTAAGAGATTTGGAATTTTATGTAAAATCTGATTTTTAAAAATCAGCAAACATTCTGTGGACTAGAAAGATCAAGTGGCAGAACTCTAGTCTGTAACCTCTGAACGTAAAGTCACAGAAGCCAAAACTAAAGAGCAACACCAGAAACAGAGTGAAAAAGTAAAAGCCGGGTTTCGCTGGTGGTGCAGTGGTTGAGAGTCCGCCTGCCGATGCAGGGGACGCGGGTTCGTGCCCCGGTCCGGGAAGATCCCACACGCCGCGGAGCGGCTGGGCCCGTGAGCCATGGCCGCTGAGCCTGCGCGTCCGGAGCCTGTGCTCCGCAACGGGAGAGGCCACAACAGTGAGAGGCCCGCGTACCGAAAAAAAAAATAAAAATAAATAAAAGCCAAGAGAAGGAAAGTTATTCTGAAGAAAGAATAATATAGACTAGATCATGGACAAAGGAGACTACAATCACTACTGAGCTCAGATGCAATCTAGGTCAGCTTACACCCAAATCAGGAATAAGAGAGATTCAACAGAAGGTAGGCCCATAAAAATTAAGTCAAAGCCCTCTATTTAAAACTGTATTTGGATTAGATGTCCAAAAATACAAAACAGCTGAAAGTGATGGATATAATTTTTAAACGTGCCTTTTAAACTCACAGCTGAGTTAGCACGGAAGTAAGGTAAATTCTTAGAAGCCAGAAATGAAGTCAAAGCTTGAGGAAGGGGTACCTGAGACTGGTAGTGGCCCCTGATGCCAAGTCTCAGCAGCTGTTCAAGAGTCAAGCCGAGGCCCAGGAACCCTTCTTCCCTCTTCTCTGCCAACAGGAGTTTAGGGGAGTGTGAGACCACCCACCAAAAGACACCCCCAGCCTCACTTGCAGCCCTGCAAGGAGGTTCTGGCCAGCTGACATGAGCAGAAGCGACCTGTGCAACCGCTGGATCACACTCTGCAGAGGAAAAGTGTCCCTCTCCTCTCCACCCTTTCCTTCCTCCAGGAGCTGGAGTGCAAATCCATCCCACCACGCAGACGGGGCAGAACCACAGTCGGGAGTCTGGGCCCCTGAGCAGCCATGTCAGGGAGCCCCAGACAGCTCCCTGCACCACCGTGTGAAAGAGGAACCATCTTCTCTAAGCCACTGTACCTTGAGTCCTCTAATAGAGCAGCTTGACCACACCCTAAGTGATGTAAGGATGTGAGGCAAGGAGATCAAAGAACCCCTACAGAACAGGGCTGTCAAAGGTCTACACTAGGAGTCTGCAGACATTCTCTCCAGCGGGCCAGAGATAGTGATTATCTTAGGCTTCACGGGCCATGCGGTCGCTGTCCCAACTACTTACCTCTGCTGTGGATGAGCAGAAGCGGTCGCAGATGGTCAGTAAACAAGTGGGCACGGCTGTGCCCTAGTAAAGCCTTATTTATAAACACGGGAAGTGGCCTGGTTTTCACCCACAGGCTATAGTTTGCCAACCCCTTTCTTAGCACTACCATAGATAGATAGATAGATAGATAGATAGATAGGGAGATAGGGAGACAGATAGATAGGGAGATAGATAGATAGGGAGGGAGATAGATAGATAGACAGATAATAGATAGAAAGGATAGGCAGATAGACAGATATGTAGATAAAGTATCTGACAAAGAAAACTTGCCTCTTGTAGCCTTGGCTCTCTGAAGTGAAAGAAAATTCTGCTCTGAGAATTCACTGCTTAGAGCTGACTCTCAACAGGGACTATGGTTTCAAGTCACACTTCATACATGGTCCAAAACATCCTCAGAGTGAGACGTTACGTTAAAGTGGACCCGGGCTGGCCATGCCCTGAGGGGCCTGACAGAAGTTCCTGTCTGGAGGAGCACATCTTCGGCCTCAAAGAATTGATAAATTCCTATCAAAGACGAGCTCACAAATAAAAATTACGAAACACAAGGAGAAAGACAAGTCACATGGAACAAAAGACAGCAGAGAAAACAAGTAACAAAATCAGACCCTATTGACTTTAGGTATTGGACTTACCAATGACAAATACAAAATAAGTATGTTGAATAATACATAAAGAAAAGAAAGTGTAAATAAGGAATAAGAGATTACCAAAAAGTGACCCAGGCATACTTTTTAAAGGACCAATCACAACTTCCAGAAAAGAAAATTGAAATTTTAAATTAAATGAATTTCCAATAAAATTACCACCATAAAAAGATTAAAGTTTTAAAAGTGGCCTAAAACCACAGAGACAATGAAAATAGGAAAAGAGGCAATGACATTTTAGGAACTGGAATGGGAATAACTGACTCAGCAAAATCAAGAAAGCTAAACGTGAAGCTTGCAGTGGGGAAGCCTTAGTGTTTCAGCAAATAGCAGTGGAGGTGGGACTGGAGACAGAGTTGACCGAAAGCTTAACAAGGTCAAAACAGCCCCTTCAAAAAGGAGAGGAAGGGGAGAGTGCTGCTTTTGTAATGAACCTTAGAGAGACATCTGACTCTTTAAACCTTGTTATGTGATTCTGATAAAAAGATAAGAATTAAAAAATGAAGACAAATCCTGCTATTTTCAAGGCTAATAAATTCCCTGGACTAATAATATAAAGTCAAATAAAGGGGCAAAATATTGATATACAAAAATATACAAAATATATCTTTAAATATTTACATATCATCAAAAATAGGGATGACTGTCAATGACGTTTTATTCTACTCATATATGAGCAATTTTAATTATATCTGACACTGGGCTGAAAGTGCTCTCCGTATGATCACCTGTTGCAAGAGGATTTCACTAGAATGACACCTATAATATTGGGGTTTGAGTCTTGGCATCATCACTTCGTACTTGCATAACTTTGGGCAAATTACTTAGCTTCTTCCCTCATCTGTAAAAGAGAAATTACCGTACCATTATTAAGGTTAACGTTATTAACCTTAATGTTACTGCAGGGCTCAAAAACTTCCTCGCGGTGTGAAGTCTTTCGGTCCAGACACGCCCATTACAATCTGACCCCAGCCACCCAGCTGAATCTTGTAAAGGCATCTTCATACAGTTATGATGTGTCAATGAAATATTAATATGACTTTGTAAACTGTATAACTTAAAAGGTCTTATTCTATTTTTTCCTCCCACCGAGTTTTCACTCATTCCCAGAAGTCATTTCAAAAGGACTAATAAATGTTGGCAACGTAAGAAAATTAAAATTTCTACACAACGAAAACAAGTGACCATAAACAGACGTGAAAAGATTAACTGTGAAACATTTGCCATACATAAGACAAGTAATTTAAATATTAAGAATGTTTAAAAACAACATGAAATGGGGTGATGTGATTTTTTAAAAAACAGTCACACGAATCCAAGACTAAAGATTTAAAATTGTTAATTTTTCCAAACATTTCTACAGAAAGTGATTGCATCCAAAGAGCTCTTACAAATAATTAAGATGGCCAATACCCACATGAAAATGTTCAAACTCACATAAAGGAAATGTCAATAAAATTGGATACTATTTTCACCTATCCTAGTAGAATCATTTCTAATAGCCAAAAAAACCAGAAACCATCTAAGTGTTCACCAAAGGAACTAGTTAAACAGGATACAGGCATATATGCCATGCAGCTGTTAAAAAGAATGAAGAAAAACAAGAATCAAGATGAAAAGGAACGTAGGAACTTCCTCTGGAGACGGGGGTATTGGTGGTTTTTAATTTTATCCCTTTATGCTGTTCACACTTATTTATGATTACTTTTAATTAAATGTTTAATTTCAAATTGTAAATACTTTATAAAAATAAATCATATTCATACTCACTGCTCAAAGCCACTTTCTAGTACAACAGATTTCTGACTCCCCCAAGCCTGAAGAATCTCTATTCCGTGCTCACAAGAATTTTCTTTGTATCTTTATCCCATAACTTAATAAGAGAGCCCAGCCTGCATTATACTTATTTGCATCAAAGTCTAGACTCTGAGAAAACTGCCTGGGTTTGAACTCCGGCCCATCCACTTACTAGCTGAGTGACCGTAACTACTTAACTTCTGTGCCTGTTTTCTCATTTGTAAAAAAGGAATGATAGTATCTACCTCACAGGACTGAGGGAGGGAAACAAGTTATATCTGTACCCTCTAAGCTCCCATCAGCGACTCACACATGGCAAATCTAAGTATTTACTGAAGTAAACTGACCTGCTACCAGGGGACTCAGAGGGGTGAGGATGACAAAACCAAGTTCTCTGCAACTTAAATCTACAGCCTACCCTCAGCACTGCAACCTTTGTGACCTGGTAGGTTGTTTGTTTGAATTGACAGATTAAGAAGAAGAGAAAAATGGGCACTGAATGAAGGACTGAGAAAGGCAAAAATATTCTGGGCCAAGACCAATTTTTCTGGTAATCCCTACCCTATCCTCCATCTGCTGCTGTCTCTCAGCCCCTGCAGCCCATTTCCATGGTTTTCTTGGGCCACTGAGGTGCATCTCCGCATGGCAAGAAAAGGATCCAGCCGCACTCAGTCTGAGTTTGTGGTGTTCGTTTCAGTTACAGGGGTCAGGCGAGCCTTCCTGGAAAGGCTTTCTTGTTAAACTTCTTACAAGATTCAAACAGCCCAAACTGCTCCCCTTACCCTGTCTGAGGTGGACAGACCACCCTGTCTGCCAGGAGCTGGGATGTCTTCCTAACACTCCTTGCACCCTAGAGGGTGACTGTTCTCCCTCAGGCCCCAGGGCCCTCGGTACTTCCCTTACCTGCAGGGACCAGTCTACTGTATGTGTGCAATTGCCCCGTATAAATCATGTAACCACGTTACCTTCGGTGCCTTCCAAAGGATGGGCATGAAGGTTAGCTTGCTATCCCTGTTTCACAGAAAATCCCCAGCTGCAGGACTTAAGAGCTGTGTGGCCTTGGGGAAACCGCTTAGCCTACACCTCAGTTCCTCCATCTAGACACACGGGATTTCTGCCTTCTAGGATCATACTGAGACTGAACAAGGTCAAGGATACAGAGTTCTGAGTGTGCTGCCCGAACAGACTACACACAACAAATGAGACACGACCGTGAGATTCAGATGAGACCCCCGGGCCCACGTTAGCGAGCCCCAGAGTCGTGCCCCCTGAGCAACACCGTGTGGCGCGCTCCCAAAGGCACAGTGCAGCCAGACTTACCCACAGTGAGAGGCGGGGGCGAGGCACAGAGGAAGCGGATGCTGCCTATCTCGCGATAGACCGTTGCAACCCAAATATGTCGCACACGAAAGTATCCCACTGCAAAACTTCTAAAGGCACTATTCAGCTTCCCTCGTTGTGAAAATCTCTATTTGAGATTAGCAGTACATTAAGTTGGGCTTACTATGTTATCACAAAAGAACAGTTAATCTGCATTTGTACTAACTGTAGGATACACATCCTCACTGAGGAATAAAATTAAGATGCCGATAGGGAAAACCACCAGGGATCTAACAAGCACTGTAAAACCTTGCTGAAATAAAAGACCTAAGAAATGCATATACCATGCTGTACATATGAAGATGTGAATTCTCCCCAGATATATATTTTATTTGTATAAACCTAATCAAAAATCCCAGTAGGATTTTTCCTAAGAAAAATCGAACTTGACAAAATAGGTACATCCTAAAGAGTATAAGGGTTGTAGAATAGCCACCCAACACAAAAACAGAACAAAAAAACAGAAAAAGAAGATAGGGCAGCTTCCCCGCCAGGAACCGAAATAAAGCAACCAGCTATAGTGAGCAGCTGGGGAACCGCAGCGGGAACGGTAAATGCCTCTGCAGCGTCAGAGGTCCTGCACCCAAGTGCCTTACGTAGACTTCACCTTCACACAGCCACCTGCCTTCACTGTCCTCACTTGGCAGGTGCTGAAGCTGGGGTGTAGAAAAGAAACTTGCCCAAGACCACACAGGTTCGAGGCAGGGGTCTGGGCCCAGCTGACTCCAGAAGTCCAACCTGTCTCATAAGAAAAATACTAGCACACATTGTCTACAGAGACCCTAAGGAGAAACTCCTAAATGATCTGGTGTAAAAACGGACACAGGACATTACCATGCAACTAGGTTAATATGTAAATGGCTAACATGCATGCTAAAAAGTTCAACCTCACATGTACTTGTTTTAAGGACTGATACTATCTAGGGCTGCAGACAGGAAGTGGGTACTCACACATACCACAGGAGTGTCTGTTTATATAGCGTTTTTGGAAGGCAGTCTGACATTAAAACATACAGCTTGTATGCCTCTTCAGCAATTCCTCTTCTACAATCGATCCCAGAGAAACATTAAACGTAAGCACCAAGAGTCATGTTCAAGGATATTCACTGCAGCTCTTCTGTGAAAGCGAAATACTGGAAAGAAAAGGGAACATTTGGAACAAATCACCGGGCGTCCATGCCACGGGACAGTAAGCAAAAAGTCAATCTCCACGGACTGACACGCAGAGAAGATACGCCACTAAAGGGGAAAAAAGGAAGTCACAGAACACACAGACTGTTAACCCATTTGTTTAAAAAAAAAGAAAAAGAATCTAAGAGACAATAAATGTGAGAAAATGAGAGAGAGAAAAAGAATGAACATTTGTACACAAGCTGAAAAGGCATTTTTAAAAAGGATCTGAAAGGATACACACCAAACCACAAAGAGCAGACACTGTGGGGAAGAAAGTGGGTTTGGGGCCCAGGAGCTGAAGGCAACTTTCACTTTTTACTCAATATTTTTGTGTATAATTTAAAACGTTTTTGTAATTTTGAGAAGACAAAAGCAAGTGACAAAGAACTTGCTATCTTGTATTCAGCCTTTTGTTTTTTTTCAAAAGAGCAAGATGTATAAACCAGTGAAAACAAAACACTGAAAACCAACCAGAGAATAGAAGAGGAATAATAAGAAAATTACATATGAATAACAACTACTGACACCTATAAAGATTCAAAGCAAGTGACACAGTAAATTTTATTGTTTACATAATGACAGGCTCTGGACAAAGTGGAGACAATGGACACAGTGACGACACATTTAAACTCCTGTCACAAATTGATCTGTTACAAATTCCCAATGGTCAACATATTAAAATGTAAAATATATAAAGAAAAAAACACAAGAAATATAAATATCCAGCTTTTTCCAGTACAATGCAATGTCCTTTTTAAAAAAAGCTTGCTGTAATGTGTATTTAATTCTGACATTAATTCAAAACACAAAACCACATGTTTTCCTACCCTTCCCCAAAACCTGGATCTGGTGACTGCAGTATTGGGGAAGTATGCAAAAATAAAAACAACTTTCATGCTCAGAAACAAAGCATTTTCCTTATTTTAATGCATCAAGGCGCAAAAATTTCAATTCCAAAAGCCAATCATTGCTATATGCAGATAAATAAAACAGATTTGACAACACTTTCATAATCAAACCCAACTAACGTTATACTAAAATATATGTGTGTGTGTGTGTGTGTGTCTGTGTGTATATATATATACATGTATATATATATATACATATATATATATACCTATTTTAGAAAAAAAGGTGCCTTGGTGAAAATGATTCTGAAAATATTCACTTGATGCACATTATGTACAAAACCTTCTATATAAAAAAATTAAACTATTTTCAGTGAAATTCCATGTTCACATCCCAACTGAAAACTGCACTTGAAAGATAAAATAGGTCTACTTAACGGTTTCTGTCTGAAATCATGGCTAAGGCAGTTCTCTTTCCAAGGGCTCTCTTTTTCACCCACTCTCTGTCACTAATACTAATACAAATAACACATAGATGAAACCTGACATGTCTCTATATGTTATTACCTGGAGCTCTCTGTTCACTGTTAAAACGGGGGATAGTTTACTGTGGCTACAAAGAATACTTTTTTTCTTAAAATATACTGTTTCTTTATTCCAAATTAAGCACTTACTTAAGACATAAAAGAGGCTGATAAGCGACTCCATTTGGTGTCAATATCGATAGCCCTATAAGAACTCTCTATTGGAATAGCTAGAAAAGTCTCCACTAAAATAATAGTGCATCCTTCACCTGCATAGAATCAGTTTGGCTTAATAGCTCTTTGCCCCCAGAACACCAGTCTGGAGTTCAAATATGCTCTTGAAGGTTCATTTCAGATATGAGGATATATAGGATAATAAAGTTGTTGAAGTCGGTCTGATGAGTCCCAGCAGCCCTCATCTGGAGCAGCTGCTGAGATTAACATGGAAACAAAAATGGGAGAGACTGGGGGCAATGAAGTTGAGTTGGTCAATATTTACACCAGTAACCATTTCACTAAGTCTTTAAGCAAATAACTACAATGACTTGGTGCCTTTAGCTCCTTGTTCTACAAGCACTGAGGATTTGAAGCATAAAAGGTGAAAAATGGAGTACCCTTAGAAAAGGGGAACAGTCTGAGGCAAAAGTTGTAGGTCTGTAAATATATATTCTATATGCACACACAATTGTGTGTATTATCCTGTATATATTTTACATACATATTCACAAGATGCCCTGCAGTGTAGTTCAGAAGGCCTTTTATCAAGGAACAAAGTGATTCTGGTATAGGCCCTAGAGTTCATACCATCTACATAAGAAACAAATGTGCATATATTCACATAATGTAAACCTTATCAACAAAAACATTGCTCAAACACTAGGTTAAATAGTAGTAGGTTCTACCAATCAGCGATGTAATATTTCTTACACTGAGAATCAAAATAATGAAAAATACACAAGTAGGTTTCAGATACACAAGAGAAAAGTTGTTTAGCACGGCAAACGAGAACAGAGTTCAAATTCCAGAAGTAAGGAAAAACTATCAAAACTTTATACAGCTCCTGGGATGCAATTTAGTTCCTGCTTCAACTTTAGAAAAATAGATTCAGAGAATGAACGGTGCTGCTACGGATTCTCTCAACACATCAACCCATGTTTATCTTTTTCCTCTTTTGTTTCCAGCTGGAGGCTTCTTCAGCTGAAGGAGTTGTCCTCCTGTTCCAAAGCCTGCAGAGGCAGGATTGGACACCCCAAATGTCAAACCAGCTGACGCCGTGATGCCAGGACTGCTGAAGTTAAACCCAGATGTACTTGAGCTGCCAAAGCCTTATGTTTAGGGAAGAAAATATTCATATCAGAAGTTAAATCACAAAAACAAACATAAAAAATGGGGATGAGAGCTAAGTGTCTAGCTGAAAGACTATATAACCTATGCAAATAGCAAATATCTTAGGGCCCTGAATTTCTAACATGGAATTTTACAGGAAAATAATTTAGCGGACAACTAAGTGGCACCATTACAGACAGAAGTTTAGTGATCCAGAGCAAGAGAGAAACCTTACACAAATAACTGAACTCGACAGAAAACTTCAAATTGGCAGCCACTTTCGTGTTAATTAAATATGCCAAGGTACCCTCCTCCTCAGCCCTCCAGAAACATTTTATCAAAATGTAAAGAAGAGACTTTCACAGCCTTTGGACCCACCCTTGCAATTCTAAGTCCTCCAAGAAAGCCTTAACCCACAATTTCCAGGACAATGACTACACAGAAGAGCAGAGCCCTCCAATAATTAAGATCAAATACTATTACTGCCTAGCTAACTAAATGTTAATATATGCATATTATAATCCTGATACCACTGAACGCTATTATCTTACTCCCTAGGAACTACTGATTTTAAACACCACTTAATTTTAAATGGAATTTCTTTCAAATTCCCGCAATTAAAAACTTTAATCGGTACTATTATTTTAGGCATGCTATTTATCCCTAAGAATTGCACGTTAAAACAAGTCATTATTTACAAATATAGAAACAAATGCAAAAGTAGATGGAATTTGGAAGTTTCTAGTAGAAGCGTCAAGAGATTATACCTATGTCAAAAATGAACAAAGAAGCCAGTTAATCATCATTTGTAAGACTGGTATTCTTAAAATCAGGGGGGCTTATAACTAAAGAACACCTCTTCAGAAGAGAAACTATTCTCCTGAATGAATAATGATAAAACTTTCGCAATGGGTTCATTTTTGTAATAACGAAGAAAACTGTTTAAACATAAAACTGGTCTTTGGGTTCAAAATAATCTCTACTTAGTTAAAAAGACGATGTAGTTATTTATTATATCAAACTTAAGTTGTTAGAAACGTTCTACAAACCTGACCTTCAGCATATGAGACAGAGAAAGCTATGCATGATTACTAGGCTTGCAGGCTTCATCCAGTGGGTAGAAACTGAATCAGGCATCTTTTTTGGATACCGGAAATAACAACACTTATACTTTTAAAATTAAATAATGTGCACCTTTGAATCCGCCTGAAGTTCAGGCCAAAACACACAAACCTGCACTAAGACTTCCTGAGGGTTTATTTGTTGTTCCAAATCCAAATGTGGAGGCCCCTGTGGTGCTGCATCCAAAACCAGAGCTAGCTCCAAAGCCTAGTGGGGGTGATAGAGAGACACACACGGCAGGTAAAAACACAGGTGAAAGGATACTGACAAGTAATACCCAAATTATCAGTGGTCTAATAAACAGTGTTGAGAACCACGGCCTTACTAAGGAGATCTGCTTTACTCCTTTGCGTAAGACTTTTGGAAGAACCAGATCAATTCTGAAATAAAACATTTAGATCTACTTAGACTAAGCTTATGACCGATCCGTAATTTTTAAAGAACAAAGCCATAAAAAACAAGGTCATATTAGTACTTTCTCTCCCAAACGGACTAGAAATTTCAGTGACCATTCAAGTATGATTTTAGTCGAACAGATAGACACATATCTACTTAAGGATATTTCATTTCAGGAAAAAAAAAACACTAAATTCATAAATAAGCAAGGCACGCACAACAGTTTCAATGCAAAGTACCACACACAGTAATTTTACTCTGCTTCCTGCGAAGACATTCTCACTTACGAAGTTTACCACTGGAACCCTGTGTGACTACACAAGGGTCGGTCACTCTACAGCTACTCAGGAAGAGCAGGCTCCTGCCACAGAAGCAGCAACGCAATGCTGAGAAAGTGGGAGGGGGAGCGTCGAGGCTTCTCTCCCAACAACACTACAGTCACAATTTAAACGAAGCACGTGTCTTCATCATACAGAGTGCAAGAGGGGATTTTGCCAAGTGCTGGAAGATTGGTTTCAAGTGCTCAGAAAATGGAATCCGATTCATCTTCGGCTACTCTGCAACAGCTTATCTAAAATACTGAGCCTGACAGTATTACTGCCCGTAACTCTACGAAATATGGCAACAAACGGGAATACAGATCATAGGAATTACGCTGTCTGCCATACTCCCAATATTTCCCATTAGAGTGTAATATATTACATAACCATAATAGCTTATAGGCTTTCCCTCTTATAATGATATACTTTAATGGAAATAAGGGAATCTTATTCGTTACATGACAATGCACCTGTCAAAATACAATCAACCTTCAATTATCCACACCAGAGAACTGGGAATGCATTTGTATTTAACATGCTTTTGCAGAAGACTTACCTTACTAGTTAGACTTAACTTATGAATCTACTGAGATAAACTTAACTGCCTATGTATACAAGTATGCATAAAGGCAAATATGCCAGAAGCGCTCAGGAATGGAGAGAAGTCAAGCTGTTCGATTTATAATACAATTATGTCCCCATTTAAAGTGTTCATTTGCAGAAAGAGAAGATGCTTAGTAGAATGTATGTCCAGCAGTAGTTAGGACTCCAACTAATTTTTTTAAGTTAATTTAATAAAACGAAGTAATTTTCAAGTTCATATTTTAGCATATTCCTTTGAAAATATGAACATCCCTACCATTTGATTTTTAATACGTTTTTATATTTACTATTCACAGACATGAAATGATTTTTTAAGTTCTAAATCTAATACTAGAAAGCACTGATTATGTTTGGAGAATCCTTTTTTTGCCAGATAGAACCTTAACTTCCCAAAGAGCAGATCCTCTTAGAAGTGTTTACAGGCTGGTAGCAATTCAAATGTATCACAGTCCAATGCAATACGAGAAAAGTTAAAGTGTACCTCCAAGGTTTGAAGAACCTAGGCCACTTGACTGCAAGCCAGTGCCAATACCTGAGCCGAATGGCGCTCCAAAACTAACTCCCAGAGATGGCTGTGGCCCTGGTATAAAAAAAAAAAAAAAAAAAATGGGGGGGGAAAAAAAACAAATTTGCCTTACTCTTTCAAGATTAAAGTTACTTTATGAAATTATTTTTAAAATGAACAGTGATTACTTTTAACAAATTCTATTTGCTAAAACTTAGTTTTCAGGATGTCCCCCCAGCCTAATTTATCTGTCCCAGCTGATTTACCTATCCAAAAATAAATTTAAAAAAATTAACTTGTTCACACTAGACAATTAAAAGAGGCTTACCACACGGAAAGATGAGTGTTAGTTTAAATAATTTGAAATCTTTAATGTATTGTAAATTATAGTTCTTTTAGTTCTACTTCTAGAATGGTTTTAGATCTCTCCGCTTGTTTTCTGATAAAACTAGTTGCTGTATTCAGTAAACGTTTTTACTTTTTTTCTTTTTAAAATAAGCTCCTTAACTGTTAGAGTCAAGTCTCAATTGATCAAAAGAGACTGACACTAACATGCAAAACCATCATGTTACTTCATAAGAGTAAGTACCAAAAACTAGGCATGATTTCTTATAGGAAATATAAATGATATATAAATAAATAGATAAAAAACAAGACAATGTTTTATTTTATTAAATTTATTGTTCATCTTAAAGCAAATCAATTACACAGTAACATGACAATTCCAACTTGTTCACAAAGAGTGATAACTGAGTTCTACTGTTAAGCTCTGCTACATTACACCACTTATCACCTGATGAAATAAGATAGAGAATGAACATTTACAAAGGCACCGCTGTGTACCTTGACAGATTCAATACATTCAAGATTTCAATTCAGAAGTTTCTTTCCAACATCTTGGAAAATGTACTCAGATGCAGAACGATTAGTCATCCTTTTCCCATTTGTTACTTTAAAGATTTTGGCTGAGTTTGTTTGGCAAGAATAGCATCAAACTTACTAGCCTCCCTTTTTTAACTACCTTTTTTTTTTAACTAAGCAGAATACAAAAATCTATAAATCTCTCATATTTGATAAATAATTTATGAAAATTATTTGATAAATTTCATAGTACAATCTTCAGTCTTGTCTTTTTCAAGCACAGTGATCAGTGCATCTCAAAGTTGAGGGAACTGCCAAAGTAATATACAGATTGATATTTAGACTTTTTAAAGAAATCAAAGCCTTCAAGTTGTTCAATGAAGAATGAGGTTTGTATATTCAAAAAGGTAGTGTAAAATTATAAAACATTAAAGAAAAAGGAAAGAAAAGAAAAAAGAAACTAAGGAACTACATTTTGCTAGACTGGGACAGAAACTGGACTTTCCCAATAGCTTCTACCCAAGAATAAAGAATAAGGACTAACAGCAGCCAGAGTTCTTATACCACTATTACAAAATAAATTAAAAAAGAGTTAAATTTTTACATCCAGTTTGAGATCAGTTTGAGAATAAAATACCTGCCTAGCAGCTCTTTTGTAAAATGTTACTACAGGAAAAAGAAACTAAGCATATTACCCTCTTATTTCTAATGAGAGTAATATGTAGAAAACACACGTCCAGTTTCTTTAACATTGAGAGACTTAAGTGTCACATGTTCACAGGAGGCACTGCTGGTGGAAGACCCTAGAGCATAATGCACACCACAGCCCTCAGCCCTACAAGTCCCAAGAGTTACTCAAGTAACATGCTTCGTGTTGTGTGCGGGTCTGCTTTTAAGAGCAACTCTAGTCATTAATATTCAGGATCCAGGTAATCAAGAACTCTAACGATGACAAGACTTTCCATTGCACAACAGGTACATGATATTTTGAGTTTTGTACCTTCACACAAATTCTGAAGGCAACATCATTTATAAAACTAGTAGGCAAATGTATAACATTTTTAATAGTAAAAACTCATGATAAATATCTCCCATGCCAAAGTATCAGCATATATTACACTCTGGCCACCATATAAATTATTTTCACTATTAGAAAGCAGAATCTACATCCTTCAGGCAAATGTTACGTAAACAATTCAAGAAATCTGTTTTAAAATCTGAATAGTCATTAGTCATTCAATGAGAGGCTCTTAGTTCCATAAATAAAACCAAGTTAGTAGTAACATATCCCAATGATTGCCCAAAGTGAAATCTTCATGTAGAGTAACATTTTACAAAAGTTACTGAATAATATATTCACACACAACAAAATCAAGTTTAGCACTGTAATTCATATTTTCCAGAATAAATTCTACTTTCTTAAAAGTAAAACTGCATTCACAGGAAAAGGACTAAAGTGCTAAAATTTTTTTATAATTTTCAATGATCACTCAAGATACCTAATGTCACTAGCATGGTTATTCCTAAGTCATATTTTTTAAAATAATAATTTTTCTTAAAAAACAAAAAATGTCTTCCCCAATTTCAAATATTTTACTGATTTAATGGGGAATGTCCTTTGGTTATTAAATATAACAAAATCATAAAACCACAAGGAAGTAAAATGAAGAAGTTTCCTATTTAACACTACACCTTAAACGTCCAAACATACACTTAAAAGCTAGAAAGTAGGAATTCCTAACAAAATGTCTCAGCTCTCCTTAAAAACAGCAGCTAAGTCATATGAGAAAAGTCTTTTTATGTAAACATCAAGAACTTTTAAAAGTGTCAAAACACAACAGCAAAACTTAATCCCAGTACATTAGCTTAAAACAATCTATCCTAAGTTAAAATTATACCGAAAAGCCTAACGTAAATGTCTTAAGCTTTTTAAGAGGCTTCAGAAGCACTGGTGGACAAGTGCACTCCAGATCTGCCGTCATGCAATCCACGGGTGATGCTTATTTCATACATAAGCAGCCTGTGGAGTTTGGCATCAGTTCTCTTCAGCCTTCAGAAGCAATAACCACAAATCACACAGGCCTAGGTTCTATCATATTTTTTTTTTCATTAAAAGACATTGAAGAAGGCTCAAGAAGTCACTTATGTCCATACTTCCACCTCCAAGAAAGACTACACAGAAAGCACCTTCAGAAGGTATCAGCCTAAGAAGCTGCCTGCTTTTTTACATTAAAAAGTCAAGAATCCATATGCAAATAGAAGCAAATCCCCCCCTGACAACTCAAACCTTTCACACACCAACAGGGCTGTGTAAAAACAGCACACAAGCCTCATCCAGATTCATCTAGATGGTCTTTACAATTTGTTACTGGCACTTAAAAAGATTTCATCAGTCACAGGACAGAAGAAATAAGTCACTGGGTACAGAGCACAATGCAATAAAGAGGGGCATTTCTAATGGGCTGCATGCATCTAACGGAGCTGCTGCGTCTCACTCTAGTGGTGACAGGACTGAAATAGCTAATCCTGACGGGGAGAGACAGAAAGGGATGGGCTGTGGAGCATGCGAGACCTTTAGAGAAACAGGTGGGAAACAAGAAGACGATACAAAATGATCGCTATTGTTTGGCTTCTCAGTTCCAAAAATCCATACAACTCAAAATGAAAACACTTTAAGACTGTTTAAGTTAATAAATTACAATTCCTGCCACCTGATTAGAAAGCCCTTATGTGGGCTTCACAACTGCAGGGAATGTTCAAGGGAGTCAGTTTCCCCAAAGCCTGGTGAAAGTCCACAAAAAGCAAAAGGCTCTTCAAGATGATGACTCTAAACTCAGCTAACATTCTCCACCACCACAGAGAGCAAAGACCATCTCTCTATTGTGCACCTTTACGTCCCTGGAGCCTAGCACATAGGAGGCACTCATACAGAATGACCGTATTTCTTCAGATGCCCACAAGCCCGAAATGTGAGAGTGAAAACCTACAAACCTCTCAAAACTGCCTACGTAAGAAAGTGTATAAAACAAAAATCCGACAGGTGGTTCTGCCTCAATTTTAGCTGTACACCGCAGAACATAATTAAATTCCCTTACAGCACAGCAGTTAACTGACTTTTCTCCAGTTTTATTGATTAGAATAGAAATCCCTTATGTTTAAAGAACACCTAACCAAATCCTGCTTCTCTGATCTATTTTGGGATTAATAGTAACCGTAAAAAGTAAACTGGTGCTGTAGTCGGTTGGATGAGCTGGGTAAATAATCATGAGAACTGATGACCGTCATTATGGGGTTGATTTGATATCTATCCATCCCATAATGACCTGATAGGAACCAACTCCACAGTGACTTCTTTTCCCTCTGTAACTGGAGAACGCAACCCTGTGCTCCAGCCAGCTAGAGAACTACTACACAGTCCTTATGTCAGCCACTATTCACATGGGTCCAGCCATGGAGCGTGGAGGGTTTGGCATAAATCCATCATCAATTCTGTCATCTCCAAATGTGAAGAACAATTTTTTAAACTGCCAACAGTGAAACCCAGAGAATGCTTCCCTAGTAGAGGCAGCCTGAACGCAATCTAGAGATGTACGTTTTTTACTTTTTTGTACTATAATTTACTACTGGACTACAAGGAACTCTCAGAAACACACATGCTATAGAATAACTAATAAGCGCTACACAAAAATTTATGAACAAGTAAAAAAAAAAATCAGTATCCATTAAGACTACATTTTTCTCTGTCACACTTCAAGCCTGACAAAATAGGGACTGCAGGAGTAAAAAGATAAGTAATCATCTCTGAAAGTTACAAGACCAAACTAAACACTGCAGAACTAGACCACAAAAATGTTTCTCTCGTAAGAAGTGAAATTAAACCATGGACTAAAATTATCTGCTTTCCAGTATCTCACCAGTTATTTTCATCTGCTCAACCTCCCAGCTCATACTTCTTCATGTATAATCCAAAGCATCTCATAACATTTTTTCCTGCTCTTGCCACTGTTCTGTTCATTTTGAAAAGGTACAAATAATTCTAGCATGTACCTTCTTCCAAATTTGGTTAAGAAGGCCTGTTCTCTGATCAAACAAACCTATTGATCTTCAACACAACTTCAGTCGATAAAGACATACTTCATCCTGAGTGTGGGCATTCTGTAACCACTGCATGTGAGAGCACACCACCCGTCAGCATCAGGTACGAAAAATGCCAACCTATGGCTGGTTTACCTCTGACTTTAGAACAATACACAATACAGTCACAATTTTAGAATCTGTTGCTCTTAAATGTAATTCAGTAGTGGAACACCATGTTCTAAAGGGCATTTATAGCAATACAGCAAATAACATTAATTCACAATATTCAGTATCTAATTGATGTATAATTATTGCTAAGACTACCCTGCATTTTTATCAGGTATATGGTTTATAATTGTGTCCATCACAATTTTTAGACTGTATTGGAACAGCTACTCAGAGAAATTTCTTCAGTGCTAACACAAAAGGAAGACTCATAAAAATGCACATAAATTCTCTGCATTTTAACAGTAAGAAGCTATAACTTGAATGCATTCAGACCTGTAGCAGGCTGTTGCTGCTGTGTAAGTGTTGCAGCCATGGCAACGGCTGCTGCGTTTGGCATGTTGCTGAAAGGGGTGGGTCCCGTAGTGACTCTGGGCGCATTCTGCCACTTCTTGGCTTCTGCTCGCCTGGCTTCAAACACATCCACAGCATCTCCCAAGAACATTTTCCTGTAGCCAAGGTACTGTTCTTTGAGCACCTACAGGAATGAAAAAAAGAAAAGGTTAATCAAGTTTTGTGCTGACTTGGATAATATAAGGATGAACATAACCATGAAATAAGTTAGCAAAGACAGATCAAAAACACTGCCAACATTACACACCTCATCTAACCTTCAAATCAGAAGGACCTGAGTGATGGATCGGAGAGTTCTATCACACCTTTGTATACTGTGTTCCCTATTTTAGTCATATGTCTTTACGATCAACTGCCTAACATATTCTGGCTTCAGGAGGCCCCCTTTAAAATAAGTTAGCTAAGCTTTTAGACAAGCAAAGTAATACCTAAAATTCCATTTTAAATATTAAATATTCCAGTTTCTCATGAAAATTTCCCCTCCAAAGGCCAAACTTTGGATAACTTTTAGATTCAAAGAGCTTTAAAAAAAAAAAAGCCCACTAAATATGTATTTGTTAAATACCTTTTTTATCGGTATATATAAATAAATAATAAAAGGCATGGGTGACACATACTAAAATAAGACATCACCTAAGCAGAGAGAGTTTGGAGGGTATAAAGAGGGCTCTTACTTGCTCAACATTGTTTATTTTACAATGAGAATAACTCATGTTGAGCTTAGGTAACCAAACTGGGGGGAAAAGAAAACAGAGAGTTTATAATTTCAGAGTAAGAAAGAAAAATTACCAAGTTCATAAAGTGGGCTGGATTACCCAATACAACATTTGCCTTAATTAAGGCCATTAATGGGAAGGATTCTGTTTCACCTTAGAATTATTAAATACTTTAAGGGTTGAGCTTAGTTTAGATCAGTTTTATATTACTTTTGAAGAGACGTAAGATTTTCATATTTCCAACCTGTTCTTACAGGAAATTACTAAACATGAGGCTTTGGGTTGTGACAGGTATTTCCAGCATTTGAAAGCTATCGCCTCCTTCCGTGTGGACGTCAGTGTATCATGCTCCAGTCCCAAGCTCTCCCACCTCTGCAACGTGTGCAAGTGGGCCTGCCAAGAGCTGGAAACTGGGGAAATACACTCAGAAGTGGGTCTGTGACATCAGAAACCACAGCTTACGAGAACAGATCTCCCCCAAACGCATCCTCCCTCTTTCTGTGCAATTACAAGCACATACCATGCAGCGTGTGACATCAATAGCCCATAAATTTTAGTTCTACTTCAGATAATGGGAAATAATGACCTATCTTAGAAACTTAAAAAAGACATTTAGTTTTTAAAAAAAAAACACAAAAAACTGACACCAGCCATTATCTACAGAATTAATAAAATTTACGCCTAATTTTGTTGCGGAGGCCTGGCTGACCAGGTGGCTCAAGCCTGTTTCAAGAGGTTATCTGTGTTGTTAATAACACCACAAAAGGATAAAAAAAAACACCTCTTATAAGAGGTGAACAAGTCTAGAAATTACAGTTTACTAAATGCAGCTGAAAATAAATGTCAAATCTGATCATGGAACATCCTTTGGTTCTTGGGATGTGTATTAAAAAAAGGAGTAGGTCAAAATTTCAGGTAAAGTTTATCCAACATGAACTGGAGCTTTTTGTGCAAATCGCTGTCTCATTGTATTATGGCCCTGTTACCGAAAAAGGTAGTTTTCAAACCAGAGAGAAGAAACTGCCATTGAAAACACATCTATATTTACAAATATGTCTCAGATCTCCTTTAAAATACTCCAGGGAAATCAACTGTACTTCAATGAAAAAAATTTTTTAATAAAATAAAAATGTATTGGGGCTTCCCTGGTGGCGCAGTGGTTGAGAGTCCGCCTGCCGATGCAGGGGACACGGGTTCGTGCCCCGGTCCGGGAAGATCCCACATGCCGCGGAGCGGCTGCGCCTGTGAGACATGGCCGCTGAGCCTGCGCGTCCGGAGCCTGCGCTCCGCAACGGGAGAGGCCACAACAGTGAGAGGCCCGCGTACCGCAAAAAAAAAAAAAAAAAAAGTATTAATTAAAAAAAAATACTCCAGGGGAAAAAAGCATGAGTGGAGAACTGATAAAACAACATCAGCAGGATCTGGATAAGGGCCCAAGTCGGGTGGTGGGTACCTGAGCATTCATTATAATAGTGCTCTACTTTTGTGTGTATTTGAAAACTTTCATAATAGAACTTAATGGGAAAAAACATCTGCAAAACACAGACTTCAAAGTGCCAACAGAGAATCACCTTTAGCACTTTAAAAAACTAAACACTTATTGCAGACAAAGTTTCAAGAGAATTTAATAAAAATTCCTCCTTTAAAACTAAATTATTTTAAAGATTTGGTTTAAAATTTTAAATCTGTTAAGGCAAAAGGTCTGAAGTATGCTATCACTTCAAAAATGGTATGATTTAAGAGGTTAACTTAAAAAAAATTCTATTACCATGCATCAAGTGAAAATAAAAATGAAAATACTGGTAATCTCCATGGAATTCTATTACAGTTAGGGATTGATTTAGACCCAGGCTTGGATGCTTTGAATTTTAAAGGTTTTCTCCGATTATACGTAACTCCAAGAAAGACTTTTAATTATATCTGCTTGATGGAAAAAGTGTACATATATTAACATTTCACCCAAATAATTTCTAAAAATGAACATATTACACAAGGTTCAAAATATTCAGTGACAAATTATTTTATTTTTATTATTTTAATAAATACAGTTTCCTGTGTTTAGAAGGGACAAATGTTGTTAGCAAGCTTTTTTTATGCAGGGATCAATAAACATTTAAAACACACACAAAATTAAAGCAGTGAGACATGATTTTGCTACTAAGACTGTTTACTTTCTACAGAAATAAACTAAAAGAGATGGAAACAACCCAATGTCCAACAGAAGACAACGGGTTACACAGACTACGTACACACATGCAGTGAAATCCTGACTACTAAAGATGATGGTGAAGAAGTGTGTGTACGAACGTGGAATGTGGTTCACAATGATGAAAAAAGTTAAAATAACAGAGTGCATAGGACACTTGGATCTTGTTTTTTTTTTTAAAGATCTCATCCATGGTTGTGTCTGGGCATGATCTGGATTATTTTAGTTTTAGTCTTTTTCACTTACATATAATTTTAGCTATTTCTGTAATAAGCATGGATACTTTTGTCCTGTGAATGAACAAATAAATACTTCACTTGGGTGTAGCTGTCCAGATAGATGAACAGGCAATGAGAACTTACCTTCACATTTTCATGAATAGACTGAAGTTGTGCAGCTAAAGCTACAAATGTTTGATAAATTTTCTGCATAGCCATTGACAAATCTATAAGAGAAAATCATATTATCACACAAATATGTATACGACACAATCGATATCATTTTTCTATTACTTGAGTCCAATTTTTGGTACAGTTAAGGTATAGGATGAATAAACTACACCAATACTTCCATGGATGAGAGAAGACAGCAGAACAGACTGAGAGAAGGATTCCTCCATCAGTAACCTGGGGGGCGGGGTGGGTGGATGGGGTGCCCTAGGACATCTGCCATTACATCATAAACAAAGCATTTTATATTTATAGGAAATAAAGATCTAATCGAGGACTTTTAAGGAAATTGTCTTATGGCAGTTTAAGACAACTACTAGTAATAATCTAGAATATCGACTATATAACAGCTTAAGCTCTCTAACTGAAAAAACAGTGCTATTAAAAAAAAAATTACCACGGAAAGCATATTACCTTGAGGGGTGATGTGTGAATTGTTCGCTTGGGTGGCAAGATGGTTTTCCAGTTCTTCAATCTGTTGTCTGTACTGCTGGAGCTGCACTTCAAACTGCTGAACCAGGATTCTGAAGTAGCTATACAATAACATTTACCAAGTCAGATCAGTTTTAAAACACTGTTTCCTTTATATTCAAAATTCCAACAAAAATATGCCCCTGTTTATTTAAGTAGGGCCTTTGAATTAGTCTGATGACATAATGTATCTTTAAGTGACAGAGGTATTATTGAAACAAAAACCCAAACTTGTAAGTTATCAAGGTATGAAAAATAGATGCACAGCCTTACTCCAATCATGAAAAAATACCAATTAAGGGATCAACTAGATTTTACAGCCAAATACTTACAGTTCTTATGTTTATAATCTGAAATACTACTGATATTTATAATCTGAAAACACTACAGTGTGCTACAGAAAGAGTACGTAATTATAATCACTATTCTAATAAATTTAATGAGAGAATGCTAGAAAGATAAAAAGGGACCTTGAATAGCACAAAACACAGTCTGAACACGACTCCACGAGAAATGGGGAACTGTGAAAGCTTTCCACAGTGGAAAATCACACAATTCAACCCATCTCAAAATTATCTCTGATGGCAGCATGAAGAATAAGACAGCAGAATAAAATACTGAGGAAGTCCAGCGAAGGAGCTCATCCCATGCTAATCCAAATAAGATATCAGGAGTATCACTGTTATTGTCCATTTCCTGATTTTGATCACTGTACTATGGTTACATAAGAGAATATCCTTATGTTTAAGAAATACACTCTAAAGTACTCAAGCATTAATGGGTATCATGTCTGCAAACAACCCTAACTGTCCAGGGGGAAAATGCATTTACACATATGGAGAGCAAGGAACGAAACTGCAGTAGAAATGTTAACATGCAGGGAATCTGGATGGAAGAGACATGAGAATTCTTTGTTTCATTCTTGAAACTTTTTTTGTAAATCTGAAATTATAATAAAAAGAAAAAACAAAACAAAAGGGTGAGGGGCCAGGAGTCAACCAGACCCCTACCGCGCAGAAGCTCAGGACTCTCCTCTTCATGCTGCAGGCTCCTCATTTCTAAGACTGGAATGTGACAGCTGTGGAGGGTTTGTGGGAAAGCAGATACAGCAGGTGAAGGGCCAAGCGCGCTGTGCGGCATATGGCAAGCATTTGAGAATATGAGCTATTACT
Source organism: Globicephala melas (assembly GCF_963455315.2). NCBI lineage: Eukaryota > Metazoa > Chordata > Mammalia > Artiodactyla > Delphinidae > Globicephala > Globicephala melas. The sequence continues at coordinate 3,287,327 of NC_083331.1, read as the reverse complement.
CTCTTGCACAACACAGGCAAGACATATACCACATGCATGGAAACCACATGAATATACAAGCTGGGTACAGGCGGGTTTTTCAGGTTCACTTATCTACACTTTGTAATTTTTCTTCCTGAAGATTTATTATGTATGCAAATAAAAGTTATGGAAATACGTGAAAGAGTTAAACTATACTTAGTATGCCCTGTTTAAGGAAGGGACTATCATAAAGTATTTTTTAATTGAAAGTCCTTATGGGTATAAATACAAGTTTCTACTATCTGCACAATGTAATCAAGTGGAACAGACCCTGTAAGTAATATGCAGTGCAACTGCATAATAGTGGGTAAAAGCTCAGACCTTAGCCTTCACTTACCCTTCAATAAAATGGGGATGATATACCCTCTCAGAGTTATTATGAGAATTAAATTTAAAAATCCACATAAGATGCCCAGACTTGCTACAAAGTAAACTAAAAATCCCTACCCAGTATACTGTTTTTACTGTTCTGCTTTTTTAAAGAGAGAAACATTTGTTTAACTTACTCAGCAGGAGCTGTATTCTCATGTTGGAGTCCAGGTGGTGTTTTCTGGGTTCTTAAAGCTATTTCAGCATTTTTTAACTCCTGATATAATAGAGGTTAAGAAAAAGAAAAAGCCAATTAAAAGTTAGGCTAAAAATACCGACTACCTCTGGACTGAAACTTCAACAACGCCATTCCTGGAGCTTCATATGCTGTGAGAACTTATGGATGAAGCCGCTTTACAAGGTGCTAAAACCTCCTTCCAGGCAAGACAAACTATACTTTTAACAAACTTTATAATAAATTTATGGTCTATTTTAAGATACCATGGATTCCTGTAGGATTTGTGAAGTCAATTCATCCACAGTTAAAGACGGTGTTACTATTTTAAAATCTGTAGTAATACAACTATAGAAAACACTATTTAAAAAAAGCAAGGTAGTAGTAATAACCCTGAGGTTGATGACAGCAGCAGTTAACATTCTGGGTATTTACTTACTGTGTACCAAGCCCTGTGCTACAGGCTCCCCTTCTATTATCACGGTCACTCCTCAGTAACAACTCTATAAAGTGGGTGACGAAGTTACAGAGACATTAAGTAATTTGCCCAAGGCCACGTAGCTGGAAGACCTGAGACCTGAGTCGAGGGGCCCAATTTTGTATGCCTCACACACTTAATCTCCCTTCCACTCCTCTGCAGTGCCACTCTTATCTTCCAGCCAATGGTTTTTCAAGACTCATAATGCGTCTAACCCACTTACACTCCACATTCCTATCATTTCATTGCTTCTGCAACCTCTATTTCAATGTCTATTTAAGTTTCCCTTACTTAAAAAGAAGTCTCTTATCCTAACTTTATGTCTCCTGCAGCAACTTCCTACCCTCATTTTACTGCCCAGCTGTGAAGTCTCTAACGGTCTCTAACTGTCCCTTCCACCTCCGTGTTACCCTCCACCTCAGCCTTCCGTCCTGTGACTCTGGACACGGGCCCAGAGCCTGGACTGCCCAGCGCTGAGCCGCGCCTGGGTCTCACTGGCGGGGCCCCCTCCCGTAACGCTTAACAGCCTGCGGGTCCTCCAACACGCCCTCTTCCTGCCTCCGTGCCTTCCCCGTCACCCTGCCCCTTCCTCGCGGCCTGGGAACCACCGCCGCAGCTCTGGAGGCTCAACTCTGAGTGTGCCACTACCGCTCCATCCTGCTCCGGAGGGGGGCTGGAAGCGCCCACTGAGCCCTCTGCACTCCGTCACACCTTGTCCCTGGAACACTTACGTGAGTGCTTTAGCTCACTCTCCCTAGGATACTGTAAGCGTTTTGATCCCAAATGCCAGAGGAAGTGCTCTGCACGTAACAGATACTTAAAAAGGTTCTCTGAATTTGTGGATTCAGCAATATAACTTCAATGAACCACATGGCACCTGCCCTGCCCATAGAAAACATTAACCACGCAACTTATCTGAACTCTTAAGTGATGTCCCCCAAACGGGGCACGTGAAAGACTTCGCTTCCATAAGGTTCTGGTCTTCACAACCTCAGCGCTGCTCCTTACCTCAGAATTGCTTTTATTTCCCAGAAAGGCTTTCTTTGAACAAAAGGTTTTGGATTTAATAAGATGGATAACTCCTTCACTAAGGGAGTCAGAATGTTTCTGTTTTCAACTGGCAATTCACGAGACTGTGGGTAGAGCACGAATCCCTGTGTATTTGAAATAAGAGAAACCACAGAGCAAACCCCTTTGAGTTCTCATATAAACTTTCCTCAACGCAACTCAGAAGCCATTTTCCCTCAAGGGAACTCTCGACTCCCACCCTCTTCTCTCTCAGTCTTTGAGCACTTCACTTACCCCACGAGACGCACTTTGGAGTTTCTCCTTTTGTCTCTGAAAGACAAGTCTGGTTACATGACAAGTGTCTCACAAGTGCTTGTGGATGGAATCACCCAGTGTGAGAGTTACAATGGTTCCCATTCTTGTGTTCATTTTTTTCCCTTGAGTTTGCCTCCTCTATTACTTTGATAATGACCTTGTGCATATAATTTCATAAAAATTTCACACATGAAATTTAGAATTTCCTATAATGTTTAATCAGAGTCAAAGCACTCTCCACAGTCTAAAGGCTTAAGTAACATTCTGTTCCTCCTAGGAAATTCTGATATCTGAAATATTTGATGATAAGGGAAGAATAAGTGGGCAGGAAACATGGGGGAATACTTTATTCACATTTAACCAAAGCATTTGTAAGTGACCAGGAAACGTGAAAGCAGACAATAAAGCCTTTGAATCCTCTTTAAGTATCATAGTTTAGATTAGCTTTTTTTTGGTAACACATTTATTAAAAATGTCACGAAGTATTCTCCAATAGTTGACTTAAAGACACATAAGCAGGTACAAACTTCCAGTTACAAAATACGTAAGTCCTGGGGATACAACCTACAGCCTGATGACAACAGGTAACAATACTACACTGTACATCTGAAAGTTGCTAAGACTGTAGATCTTAAAAGTTCTCATCTGAAGAGGAAAAAAAATTGTAACTATTTGTGCTGATGGGTATTAATTAGACTTCTTGTGGTCATCATTTCACAACATACACAAACATTGAATCATTACATTGTACACCTAAAACTAATAACGTTATATGTCAATTACAGTTCAATAAAAAGACACAAAGCACTTAAAAATTTTTACTTAAAATATTATCACTTAATTTATGAAGAGCATAGCACTCTGATAAACCCATTAAAAAGACATATCACATAAAGTTCATTAACAGATCAGGGAAAACTTTAGGGAAAGATTTCTAGATTGCCACGATCAGATCAAGTATACTGTATAACTGTGAAATATAAAACAAGTAAATCATCTATCATCATTCTTCCCCACTGATATAAAGAAGATATTTTACGTTATATATTATACCACCGGGACAAGAAGCAAGTAGACATTAGTGACAGAAGGTATTAGCCTCATTACCATTTTTATTAACTAAGACCTAACGAAACTAGCAAGTCACTGGAACTTAATATCTATAAAGTATGATATAATTTATATTTAACAACTGACAGATTAAAAAAATGTGTTTTTCCCTCTTGTATAATATAATAATTTAGGCAGTAGGCACGCTTGTGAAACAAAGCAGTCGGAGCATAAGCTTAGAGCTGGGTCACCAGGGTCTGAATCTACGCTCTTAGAAACAAAGCTCTCCTGTTTTCTTGTTTGAGGTAATAACAGTACCTACCTCATAGGGCTGTTGTGAAAAATCACTGTTTAATATATCTAAATTGCTTAGAATACTGCCTCATACATAGTAAATGCTCAATAAAACCCAGTAACTATTAGTATAGTAATTTAAAAGTATATGCGCTGTACGGTTTTCTTATAGCATGTCGGTATGAAACTTCATAATTTTAAAAAGACCTATTTCTATTTGAAAAACAAACAAACAAAAATCCTACAATGAAATGACAGTTTACCTGAGCAGTTTCTATTTTCAATTTGTCAATATTGAGAGTGTTCCTCTGTAATCCACTGGCAGCCAATGACAAAAGCTGCTTCAGAGCTTTAATATCTTCCTGCACTTTAAGCATTGCTTTTGAAGACATTCTACTAATTTCTTCTTGGACTTGTTTTTGTTCCTTCACAAATTTCCTAAAAAAATAAATGAAACTCAGTTTTAAAAAAATACACCTTTGGTTTTATACAGAAAAAAAAGTAGACTGGTGAGAGTTTTAAGTCCAAGTGTTTTAAGAAGCAACTATTAAAAATTCACCTACAGTTCACAGAATGGCAGTCACAGAATTTTAATTCCTTTATTTATTTAATTCCATTGTTCTGTGTTCTCCCTGATTTCTAAAAGCACCACAATGCTCCCCAAGTTAAAACACTTAGGAGGAGGAGAGGGTCCCCCTGAAACACCTCCCAGCACTCCAGTCTGATTCATCTACTGATGACACCTCACACACTTACTGCAGGTTGTCCACGTCCTGGCAGATGACAGAAGGTAGAGTCTCATCCTTCAGTGCTTTACTGTCCCTAAGAAAGATGCCACAGGCGCATTAATACCAGAGATCATAAAAAGCTGACGGCTATCTGTATATCTTCTTTGGAGAAATGTCTCTTTAGGTCTTCCATACCTATAGCTGATTCACTGTGTTGTACAGCAGAAATTAACACAACATTGTAAAGCAATTATATTCTAATAAAGATGTTAGAAAAAAAAAGCTGACAGCTGAGTTCTACAACAGTATGTGTTAAGATACAAGAAAACAGAGCATATATTCCCCATTTACAGTCTTCCTGTATGATTTTGAAGTTCTTTATAAAGAACAATAAACTTCATGATCTACAAAATAACAATTCATCTGACATGGAGGTTTCTTTTCTAAGGAGATTGGCATCTATTATAAGTACACGTAGATGCATTTGACTAAATGTTCAAGAACAAAATAAGAAAATACTACAGACGGGATGAAATATTAATCTAAGTTCCTCCAGCTCAAAAATTCCATGACTGACTTTTCATTCAGTTCAAAAATATTACAGCATTCACTAAAGGAAGTCTGAAAAACTTATCACAATGAGTTGCTCACAATAGTTTACAACGTCAATCTGTTCTTCAACAAAATAAGACCTAGGAGTAGCTTAAAGGATTGATGACTATTTAAGGAAGACAGGAATAAATGTAACTGGGCTGTAATGGCAGGAGCCGCAGATCTGTACAACTTCGGGGACATAACCCTGGGCAAACGGCAGGCTCTCGCTGCTTCCCCCTTTACGTAACAAATACACACAAGATGTTTGGGAGGCGGGAGCTTCGTCATTTACTTACAAATGTTTTATTTAATGTAATAGAAATTATGTGAGAATACAATTGGCAAGAAAATAATGATCTTCAAATGTATATATGACGTACATGGAGGCTATTCTCCCTCTTCAACATCAGTGAATGGTGCTGGGACAGTAATTTATATATAAAATAAACAGTATATATACATTTTTAATTTGTATATATAAATAAAAAGTGCTCCAAGAGTAAAGTTCCATGAGTTGTTCAACATTTGCTAAGTTAAAAAGACACATACATATATTTGTGTTTATTTATATTATTAGGGGAAAAGCCAACTATTCCCTAGACATAAATGGTTATAAATTTTCTTAAAGATCTGACCTTCCATAATCTCTCCAGAGCCTATGCTTATTATTTTATTTTTGACAAAAACTTTAAAAGAATTTTTCTTCTAAATACCTATAAGGTTCCATTTACTTCCAACCATACACTGGCCTATAGTTTAATAAGTAAAACTCTTTAATTAAAATATTTTAAAAGTCAAACTGTAAACTTACTCTGGTCTTGTTCCCGTTTTATCACCTAGAAAATTCAAGAAGCTTCGTGTAAAAATAGGTTATTTATCAATGTATTCCAAATACAAATTTTAAGTTAACACAAACTAAGGTATAAATAAAAATTGTTAAGGATTTCTTAGAATGCCTCTTAAACAGCAGGTGATGTCACGACTTGTCACGAACTCTGAACACAGCATATTACAGACATGCTTATGTGCACATAAACAGTTATGTAGCTGATGTGCATCCATTTCTTTCAAGGGCAAGAATCTTCCTTTTTCAACTATCTTCCCTGAAAAATCCTCTTGCCTAGGAGTTTAACTCCTGAGAGCTTTATCTGACACTTTTTAAGGCCCTCTTAACAGGCTGCTCCACCTGAGAAAAAAAAATAAGTTGCTAAAACATCTAAGGCTATTTTCTGAATTATGGAGTTACTACAAAGAAAATTAAGTAAAAACAAGAGACAGGACCTTATGTTTAAAATTTTTCATTCAAAGAGAAATAAATCCAAATTTTCTAAGATTAAAAGGATTTTACCAACTTTTAGGATAGTAATTCACTCTTTAAAACAAGTATCTCCTACAATAAACCCATGTCCAATTTCTGAAATCCCTATACAGATACAGGACACTGAATATTTTACAACTTCATGCATCATGCCATTCTAAGCTCTTCCAAGCGGTCAGTGCAGTGTGTACGCACGCGCTCCAGCCGAACATGCTTTCATCAGAAACAGAATAGGTGTTGCGAAACAAACAACAAGCAGATCACACACACACAACCAACAACCACAAAAAAACTGCAAAATGAATTTGGGTTGGAAAAAAATTTTTAAAGAATATTAGGCATGCCAAGAGCACAGCAAGAAGGGCATTTTCATACTGGCTGGTGAGTAAATAAAGTGGTAAAACCTTTCTGGAAAGCAATTTCACAATATATGCCAAGAGACTCCAAAATGTCCCTCCCTATAGGCCTATGATTCAATTTCTAGGTATCTGCCCTAAGGAAATAACCAAAATATGAACAAAATTTATAATAAAAGCACACAGCATCTTCTGTGTGCCTGGCTCTCCTAAGGTTTTACAAACAGCAATCCTCAAACCAACCCCATGAAGCAGGGACTGTTATTTCCCCTACTTTACAAAGCACCGAGATAGCCTGAATAAGGCCACAGAGGCTGTGAACAGCTAAGCCAGGATCTGCAGCCAGCAAACCAGCTACAGAGCCGACACTTAACTACCATACTATGTTGCCTCTCTCTACAAGGATACCCAATACAGTGACGCTTCCCAGAGCGAAGATCTGGAAACAAACACTAACCGCAGGATGGTGGCTGACTGCACGATGACACATCCATTCATAAAACTGACATTAAGCAGCATTAAAATATTTGTAAAGAATTACGGACACTGACTAAAACTTGTGATACATTACACGAGAAAGAACAGGTTACAAAACATGTACACGGTCCCGATTTTTAAAATGCATATTAAAACACGCATTAAGATAGTTACATAAGACATATGCACATACAAATCTGTCTACAAAAATAAAATCTTAAATGCACAACACACACAAAATTTGTGAACTATAATGCAAACTTAAAAATAATACCTTTACTATTGAATATCTAACTAACAATCTTCCAGACATAGGAATTTCAGGTCCGTCAACAGGACTGTTAGAACGTGAAATTAAGAGTGACATTACTTACTCTTTTTATCCGATGAGCTGCTAAAATCTACGCCTCCAAGGCCTTCGTTGCCAGCAGCTGAAGCAGCTGCTGCCGTTCCCAGAGACACACCTAAAGCATTTGGTCCAAGTCCTACAAACAAGCCAGATGCCACTCATGAAGTTCCTCAGTCTTTATGATGATTTCCCCACTGACCAAAGCACTCAAATACATTTAAGTTGGATCCCAGATTATTTTCATTCTTGATTTAGACAAATAGTAAGATACAAGTCTAGAGCATGCTTTGGACAAAGACTGATAATCTCGCTTGGATTCAATGGTATATGTAGTTTGAATGATGTGATTTTATTTATTAAAACGGCCAGAATATATCTGTTCATGGATATTTGTGGATACTCGATTTTATTTGTTGTTTTTAAACCCTCTCTATCAAAGCAGTTTTAGTTTGCATATTTTCAGGTGAATACATCTTGTCTTCCAATCATGCTTTGGAATTCTATACTTTTAAAATAATGTAGTACCGGATGTGTTAATTAACTTGATGGGGGGGAAACAATGTATACAGTCAAATCTTTATGTTGTACACTTTAAATATCTCACAATTTTATTTGTCAATCACACCTCAACAAAGCTGGGGGAAAATAAATAAAATAAATTAAATTAAATAAATAAATAAAATAAGCAAAATTTCAAAGATCCTGCACTGGTCAATCACATAAGTCCATGCATTCTCAAGCTGACACAATTGTGTTCTTTTTAGACAAGATGCTATTTACTTTAAAAACAGGAAATAGCAGGATATACTGGATAAGAGCATGGGATAAATGAAAACTGGATTTAAATCCTGATAATGTGTTAAAAAACACAGCTGAATGAATGTTATGAATTTTTAAAAAATCAGTGGCACGTTTAGGTTAACATAACCATAAAGTAAGCATTGAATATTGTGTCAAAGAACCTAACAAAATTCAGAACAGACCTAAAAACTTAATAACAAGACACAAAAACTACCCTCTAACTCTTGTTTCTATTATTTTTGTGGTTTGCTCCCATGGGAATCTTTGGGAAAGATGTTTATTTATCCTGCAAAGAAATGTACATTATAGTCAACTAATGATTTGGTTATTAGAAGACACTTACAAAATTGACTATAATAAAATCATTTAATACTTGTTTTTAATGTCCTGACTTCAAAGCACTCTAACACCCTTTCCTAACATCTATAACAGAAAGCCATTCCCAGAACCTGGCTTATGAGGTCAAGTTGTGCCACAGTGAATTTAGAGGCTAAACGATTCAAGACTATCCAACTGCCGTTTATTAAAAAGACAAATTTCTCTATAGAATAGTTTACTGACTCCGGAAACAGGCTCTTTCTTGCCTCCTTACCTAGTCAGTCAATGCTGAGAAAATGCATTTCTAAAATATGGCAATAATGTATGAACAACTTTATTTTATAATTCAGTTTTTACACTAAAAGGAAAACATAAAGGTTCAAGAGACCACATGATCTGCTCAAAAGACCAAAACAAAGACAGTAAATTTAAACATGAATATTTACTCTTCTGGAGAGTAAATATCACAGTTACCTGATGCTGCCGTGCTTGCGCTTTGGAAAAGCGGCCCTCCCAAACCCGTCAAGGCTCCCCCTAAAGAGAGGCCTGCTGGTGCAGTGGTGGCTGCAGCTGCCGTCCCACTCAGGCTGCTCAGAGTGAATCCTGTGGACGCTATAAACAGTGAGCCCGTAAGCCCCCAAGAGCGCGAGCATCACAGAAAACACAAGACACCTTCTTAAAAACTGACGTCACGATAAACCTGGCTCTTGAGAAAAACCACTCACTAAAGCTAACATTATACATACTTAAGAACAGAAAGAAATAGTACCTTTAAAGCAAAAACCAGTGACAGGAATAAGGCCTTTGGTTAATACCAGCATGGTATCAGGTAAGTGACTCCAGACAGTAATAGAGTTTTCAACCCAGGCCACCAGCTCCACACTCAAAACCAGATGAATCCTAAGGCAAGCAAGGTTTATGCAAACTCTCTACCCTTCCCTGTCACCAAAGTGCGCCTTGAAAACAACGCAGACATCAAGAGTTTCACCTGTGCCCTCTCACCCGCTCCCCTGCCTTGCTCTGTAAAGAGACCAACTTCCAAGAGGGCCTCTGCTGCTTTAATGCTCAAGGCTGATCTTCACAAACCAGTAATTCAGTAGGTCAACGCTGCTGAATGACTGAAATAAAAATTCTCCCAAACCGAAGTTATCTTTACCAAAGGTGGATACCTACATTCACTGATCGAGTGAAATAAGAACTCAACCAGAAAATGCCACCCTTCCCCGACACGCCTCACCTGCAGGAGTCGACGTCAGAGCGGACGAGAGCGTGAGACCGCCAGCCGAGGCAGACGTGATGGGCAGCGCAAACGGTGTGGCGGACGCCGCGGGTTTACTGAAGCCTAAGCTGAAGCCTGCCGTGGACGCAGAGGTGGTGGCCGGTGGGCCTGTAAAAAAATATCCCAGCTTGCCATAGCTGCGTGTGTATTACACAGGTATCAATCAGGAGCCTAGAAGTCTACTTTTCGTAGATGGAACAAAGGTATATGTACTTATATACGTATGAGAGAGAAAAACCATTCACCAAATCAGGGTGCACACTAAAGATGAAAATCCAATCTATGCGGTAATACTGAAACTCAATCTCAGCCCTACCTCTAAATACACCTAAAACGGCACTTCCCCCTCCTTTCCTTTACACTCAACAGAACACAGTCCTTCTTCTCCAAGACTATTTAAAACATCTTCTCTGCTGCTTGAAATCCTCCTCCTCTGCTTCCGTGTCTGTCAGTGCCCTCCAGTCCCTTCTGTCCATCTCCCTCCTCGGTTCACCTCTTTTTATTTTTTTAATTTATTTACTTATTTTTGGCTGCACTGGGTCTTCGTTGCTGCGCGTGGGCTTTCTCTAGTTGCAGCGAGCGGGGGCTACTCATCGTTCTGGTGCGTGGTCTTCTCATTGTGGTGGCTTCTCTTGCTGTGGAGCATGGGCTCTAGGCGCACTGGCTTCAGTAATTGTGGCACGTGGGCTCATTAGTTGTGGTGCATGGGCTTAGTTGCTCCGTGGCATGTGGGATCTTCCCGGACCAGGGCTCAAACCCGTGTCCCCTGCACTGGCAGGTGGATTCTTAACCACTGCGCCACCGGAGAAGCCCTCGCCTCTTTTTTTAAATTGAAGTATAGCTGATTTACAGCGATTCAGCTGTACAGCAAAGTGATTCAGTTTTATACATATACACACACACACACACACACACACACACATATATATTCTTTTTCAGGTTCTTTTCCATTATAGGTTATTACAAGATGTTGAATATAGTTACCTGTGCTATACAGCAGGTCCTCGCTGTCTATCTGCTTTACACGTACTAGTTGTGTATCTCTGTCCACTTCTTAAATGCTCCTCCCGATGGCTCCATTCTTGCTCCCTCACTTCCTGAAACATCTCACCCACTTTCAGAATCTCACTATAGGTTCATGGGTCTAAATCTACGTCTACCTGAGTCTCCAAAGGCTATAGCTCTACCTGGATGTCCCTCTGGACCCCTACACATCTCCCTATAAAAAAATTTCCTAAATCCCCCAGGGTCAATGTGGTTGCTCAAGCCAGAAATCATAATCATCCTTGACATTCCCTCGCTCCCCTGTATTCTATCAGTACAAGTCCTGTCAATTCTACTTCAGAGATATCCCTGGATTACAAACATCCTCAAAAACCTTAGCTCAGGCCATCTCTCTCTCAAGAACTATTACAATAACCTCCACGATCAGTCTCCTCCAACCTCTAATCTACTCTTGGAATTATCTCAGTTACTTTAAAAAAGAACAAAATAACATGCTGGCGATTCCCCCGACTTAAGGTTCCCACTAAGTCTATACATTAGTCTTTAAAATAGATTCTAAAGGCTTGGTACCCAAAACCCTTTCCTATGTGGTCCTAACCCGCTCCGCCAATCTCCTCTTCCTACCATGCCTACCCTCAGAATCCTAAACTCCACGAGCAAAGTACCTTTCCTGTTTCCCTGGACCCTCTGACGACTGGCCTCTGCGCTCTCCCCTCCTGCCTGGAACAGTGCTCCCTGCCCCGCCAATCAACAACTCCTCTCCTCCTCCTCAGCCTTCCTAGTGCCTTTCATGCGTCTCTTAGAGCGCATGTCAGATGACACAAGAACCCATCGCTCGGCCTGCCTGCTCCCTTTGCCTCACAACAGGCTGAAGGTCTTGCTCAGGCACCCAGCGGCCCCTGACCTCATCAGGGTCCTGCACCACCTTCCGCTGATACTCAATGATCAAGGCATTGTGTAGACTCCCGGCCACAGCCAGGAACTAGTAGTTACGCTAAGTTACTAAACGGAGAATTTATGAATGACCTGCATTTTGGCTTCTCCTGAAGGCACTCAGAGAAAAGAAGTCAGAAACTATGCTTCTGGATCGTCCTTGCCACAAGTGGAAGTCCCTGCCAGAGTAACGTGCTGTGAAACACGCACAGGCTCTAAAATCTCAGGACAGGATCCAACTGCTCGCCCTTGTAACCAGTCCTGTCCGAAACTTTGGTGGTAGACAGACGTGCTTTCTGTTGATAACATGTAAGTGGCATCTAAGTGAGGAAAGTTCACCAATCTTTAATTTATTTCAATTTTAAGTTTACATTTAATTAAATTAAGTCACTTTAATTGCGGTTCCTCACTGTCCTCTCGTCCTTTCACATCATTTCCTGGCATCCAGGTCAAGGTGCCGTCACCCTGGTTACCCACATTCCCTGCAGCATATCACGATAGAGAACCACGATATTTTTGAGCTGGAAGGGAATTCAAAACCTTTTGATTACAATACCCTCATCTGACAGATAACTAAAAGCCGCCAGATATGACCATCTAAGGCCTCACAATTATTTAGAGGTACAACCAGCGCTTAATTCCAAGACTTCTGGCCTAAAGTTTGGTTCTTTTTTCACTAAAAGGGCTTAAATGACTGAAAAATATAAATGTGAAATGAATTTTGACAGAAAAAGCCAATTCTGTATTAAATTTTTTTTCTGAACTAAAAAAGGATTACATAATCATCGATTTTTTAAAAATAGTCAAATACTGAAAAGTTCTTTGAAAAGTCAGTATCTATGATCTATATTCAGTTCCTTATATGTTTCTTCTATAGCCCAGCTCTGTGAGAGATTAGGAAAGAGTAGAAAAACCAGAGATCTGGGACCTTCCCTCAAAAATTCCTACTCGGAGTTAATCCTGTAGTTACAGCTGTTGCTATTCCTGGGGACAAAAAGAGAAATAAACTTTAATCACCAGTGGCAGATGGCATTCTTTTGGCCTGTAACAGGGCAAGACTTGGAATCACCCTCAGGGAGTGATGACACTGCTGGTAAGACTAACGCGTATCACAGTATCTTCCACCACAACCACTGCCTAATACAGCGTTCCTTCTATAGCACTGGTTCTCGTATCATAGGCTGTGTATAATTTGATCAATTAGGGATTAAGAGTTGTAAAGTGCAAACAACTATTGCCTATAACAAAATCCGGCAAGGAGGAAAAAAAGCTAGTCCAAACAAAACACCGGCACTGTCTCAAGAGGCACACTGGCTGGTCTCACGTTTACGCCTGCAGTTCTTCCACGGTCTCTGTGTAGCTGTGAAAGTGCTGCAGTCAAGGCTGGCAGCTTAATGCAAAAGGTGGTTACACAGACCAAGAGACTCTGAGGGCAGAGAATAGAGGTAAATAAGGAAGTAAACTTTTAAAATGGTGGATCCAGTGAAGCGTATTTCTGGCTTATAATAACAAAATATCTGTATTTTTTAAATTAAATATCAGAAATAAAGTACATGCACAGACTCTAGACAATGCTATACTTTTTTTTTTTTTTTTTTAGTTTTGGCTGTGTTAGGTCTTCGTTTCTGTGCGAGGGCTTTCTCTAGCTGCGGCAAGCGGGGGCCACTCTTCATCACAGTGCACGGGCCTTTCACTGTCGCAGCCTCTCTTGTTGCGGGGCACAGGCTCCAGACACGTAGGCTCAGTAGTTGTGGCTCACGGGCCTAGTTGCTCCGCGGCACGTGGGATCTTCCCAGACCAGGGTTCGAACCCGTGTCCCCTGCATTGGCAGGCAGATTCTCAACCACTGCGCCACCAGGGAAGCCCAAATATCTGTATTTTTTTTAAAAACTTTTTATTATTGAAATGCCCACCAGAAACCTTTACCTCCTGCCCTTTTCCCAGTGCAACAATTGTTTTAATAATAAAAAAATCTGAAACATCTCTTAGGTATGTAAATTATAATGTTATAGCAAAATAGGAGGGCTTCCCTGGTGGCGCAGTGGTTGAGAGTCTGCCTGCCGATGCAGGGGACACGGGTTCGTGCCCCGGTCCAGGAAGATCCCACATGCCGCGGAGCGACTGGGCCCGTGAGCCATGGCCACTGAGCCTGCGCGTCCGGAGCCTGTGCTCCGCAACGGGAGAAGCCACAGCAGTGAGAGGCCCGCGTACGGGAAAAAAAAAAAAAAAAAAAAAAAAAAAAGGAAGCTGACTGTCCCATATACTAAATTAATTAATGTCCAAATTGTAAACTTGACTCAGTCTTCACCAAGATAAAACACTGCATTACATAATCTAACATAAACTTGAATTACTTTAATTCATTACTTTTAAATAGATTTATTTCCTTTAATTCTTAAATGTATGTGTGTGCTGTTCTTCCTTACACTGAAGTCAGTCACAGCTAACGGCTGGCCCTATCTCTGACCCTTGATCCCACATCCCTGTCTGCCTTTTCATCTCAGTATTTACCATTTTTTAGGTCTACCACCAGTGATGATCCTTGTAAAGGGAGGAGACACAGGACAGAACCTGCAAAGAATGAATACCCCAAACCCACTCCCTGAGAATCTGACAACCCTCCTTACCTGTGTTCGTTCCTCCTAGAGTGAACCCAGTGGCAGGCTTAGATCCAAAGAGCCCGGCTCCGAAGCCAGCAGAAGGAGCAGGTGCTGTCACTGGAGCTGCCGTGCTCCCGAGGCTCCCAAGACTGAGCCCCACAGAAGGGCTGCTTGTTCATAGAAAACACAAAATAAAGTCTACTAGAGCCAATACTTATTTAAGGGAAACGCAAGTTAGCTCTTCGAGGTTATTTCTCCATTTAAGCACCTCACACATCTCCACAGGATACAAAAGTAATCACAACTCACCTTCAACCAACCACGTTCAAATATTTTTCTGTTCTCTATAAAAATAAATCCACATACAAAATTATTCTTAAAAAATGCAACAGCAGTCTTCAAGAAAAGCAGAATCTATAGCATTTAGGATTTCAGATGCCAAGGAGTCATAAACAAGATCACATATATCCTGCTTTCACCAGTTTTTGTTTGAAAGCTAGCGTATTTTAAAACAGCCATAGGAAATTCTACAAATACGGATCATTTTCCTTCTGAACTATGTATGTACAATTCACACTGCTAAGCTCATTTGTTCTTCCCCGACTGCTAACATAAAGACATGCCCAGAAATAGGAACGTTACTCGAAGCTGTCCCCACCACCTCTCTGTTGCTGTATCGCCAGCCCTGGGGGTGGGGATGAGGGACAAGAATAGACATACCCTGGCACGAGGAAGCTGCAAAGCAAAGCTCCCCTCTAAAAAGACTGTGTAAGATCAGCAGAAACCCTCTTCAGAGGTTCTGAAAGCTTAGAAAAGAGCAGCTGATAATAACAAGTGATGTGAACAAAGTTTACAGCTTTTCAACTGTTCTTAGCAAGCTGCAGAGGCTCAAATTTGCTACCTATAAATGGTAGAACAAATGAAAACAAGCCAAAAAACCTTGACAATTTGACACTTCAAAAATTATGTCGGAGGGTTAAGAGAGATTACAACATGTACAACATAATGGGAAATCCCGTTCATGCTACATATGTATCTTTATTACTTCTCTCCCTGGCCTTCCACATAGACGTAAACACCATGGCGGAACTGCATGTCAGTTTTTTAAAAAAGCTTCAAAGCCTGCGGCATTTCAATGGAAGGGGCAGGCAGTACTGCTCTGGCCAGGCTCCGGTACCAGCTCTCCAATGTGCTGGTACTTGTATGACAGAATGTTTCTGGGCCTCTATCTCCTCATCAGCAAAATGGGAATAACAGTACCCACTTAAGATTTTTTGTAAAGATTTAGAGATTACGAAGGGCAAATTAACTTCACTCAATAAATGCTGTTGCTACCATTATCATAAGAAGCACTTATAAATTCAACTAAACATATCATGTACAAGGTTCTAGGCCAGTTCATCACTGTGAGGGCAACGGAGAGGGAGGAGTTTTCAAGGAAGGAGAACCTGAAATCAGTCATCAACACTGAGCAGGAAAAAGGAGAGGGTGCACCCAAATTGTGTCTTTCCCTATTAGCACGTGTGTACGTGCCCCTCTGTGTATACAAGCACAGGGGGCTGGCAGAGCAGGGCTGCAAGGTGTCACCCAGAATTAAAGTACAACTGAACCAAAACGTATTTTTAAGAAACATTTTGTTGGCAAATTATGAAGAATCAAATTAAGGAAATGTTTATTATGCTACCCTTCCTCCCAAACAAGTCAGTAATCCCATGTTTTTACTGCTATTCCATAAATACACAAAAGATATACAGTGAAAGTATGTATTTTTAAGACAATTAAAGTATTTAAAATTTCTTGACAATCTAAGGTAAGTAACGATACAATGAAGTGTTTCACAAGTTCATAAAGTTGAAAACATTACCAAAGAAAATATATCAAAGTAAAATCTTACTTTACCAGAGAAGCAAAGGAGAAATTTCTGTGGCAGAAATATTCACTTAAAGAAAAACAAAAAGCTACCTCAGACCTAACCAATTATTGCCTCAACGAATATTATCTGCCAGCTCCTCAACAAGGACATGATGCAGAAAAGCCAGCAGACCCTGCCAGATGAAGAATGGAATCTTGCCCTACCGTGGACCTGGGAGCTAACCTAACCTAGGTGCATTTACCAAAAGAACGTTAGGCCTCCAAACCAGTACTCCAATGGGCAGGTGTTAGACCGTCTCTCCTTTTATTAATTTCCCAAGCCTTTCTACAGCATGTATACATTTTTCTAGTTTATTGCTAGTAATTCATTTACTCAGTCATTCAACAAGTATTTATAAAAGCCCTGCCAGGCACTGTCACAGGGACTCGGAGTGGCAGATGAGACTCAGGCCCTGCCCTCAGGAAGTTTCCAACCAGAGAAAGAGATTTATCAATCATTCATGCATTCAACAAATACATATTGAGCTCCACTGTGTCTTCTGGAAAACTAGCATGAAAAGATCTCCACCATCATGGAGCGTAAAGAAGTCAACAAAAAATGTAAGAACTGAAACAACTGTGATAAGTGCTATGGTACAGGGTAAGGGATGGAAACCTCTCTACACTGACAGGTCAGAAAAGGCTTCCCTCCGATGTAAGCACCTGAGTCCCACAAGCAGGCATCAGCTCAGCACAAGAGGTGGTAGGGCAATTCCAGGCAGAGGGAACTGCCCTAAAGTGGGAAGGGGTTTGGCCTTCACCTGAGGAACTGAGAAAAAGCCCAAGTTGTGTTTTTCAAACTAAGATCAGGACCCATGAGATGAGCAAAAAATCAATTTAATAGCTCACAACCAGCATTTTAAAATAAGGAAACGGAACAGAATAGAAAATATCAGGCCAAAAAAAAAAGAAAATATCAAAGAGTATGGGTAGTATCTTTCGCTGAAACTGTGTCAGTTACTTATCTGTATGCCTGTAGATGTTATTATTATTTTCTTTTACAGTTGGGTCTGAATCACTGAATTGGAGCAAACAAAAATGAGAAGATGGGCTCAGGATGTCTGAAGAGGTTCCAGACTGGGCCTTGCAGACCATGGTAAGGTTTATTTTTACTTCATTCCAAGGATAGTGGAAAATCATTGAAGGGAGGCAATGGGAATTTTTTTTTTTTTTAATCTGGCTACAACGTTGTTAAAAAAAAAAAAAGTTGTTGATGTAAAAGCAGTTGAGACAGCAACTGGGATTCCAGAGAACTAATCAAAGTAGGAGGTGATGGGAGCAGTTTTCATCTAACAGGAGAAGGTTACTGGTTGAGAAGCTGGCAGGAATCATTAAGTATTACGATCTTTCATGTAAGCTTCAGGAGAGCAGGACTTATCTTACCACCTAAAGGGGAGCCTACTACCTAGGAATGCGTTCAACAAACATTTGTTCCACGAATGACCACAGCCCGCAACAGGGTGGTGGCCCTGGAAATGAAGCAAATGGCAAGTAAAGCATTAAAATGATCAGGCCTTACTGATTAAGTGCACAGACTGACAGCATAGGAGCTATTAAGGAGAACTCCAGATTTCTGACTTCACCGTGTAGTCTTTGCCCACCCTACCCCCTCCCATACAGACAAAATTGAAGGATATTTGCTTTGTTGATCTACCAGCTCCGGGAGCTATCCTGTAACTCATTCTAGGCACACTATTTGATTTAACGATCTCCATTTTTATCTTCAGAAGTTTGAGCTCTAAAGAGCAAACCTCGCATCATTAAAATGATCTTTATTTTAATTGCCTCTTTCTGGACGTCTGCTGGCCAAATTGTTATCACTTGAAGAGGTGAGGTAGCAGGCTGCACAAAGACGATGACTATGGCGCCTACATTTCACAATTTAAGTAAAAGACAATGAGAGTCAGCACAATATCCTCACCTGTGATATACTAATTTGCACATACTGTTCAAAACTACCACCAAAAAGTGCTGTAACAAGTATTTGAAACAAAAAACCCAAGAGGACAGATAGGGCCCCATAAGGCACAAAAGGTTTGAAAGCGCGTTTAAAATAACCACGAAATCATTAATGTCCCAAAACGTATATCCTGCAATGGCGTCTCAATTATCGGGGAGAAATTTGTCTTTGTCCCCCTTACAATTTCCTATTAAGTCTCTTTTTCTAAAAAGAGCTTAGATCCGACAACCTTAGCTCCATTCATCCCTGCGACATTCACCGGGCGCCGGGATAGGCCCAGAGAAGCGGCGAAACCGCGGCCGGGCCTCCGCGTGGAAGCCGGCGCCCCCCGCCCCAGCCGCCCGCGACCCCCAGGCCACCCGCCCCAGCCCCGCCGGGAAGAAGGCCGCTCGCGGTTACCTAGACGCCGCGGTCCCGAAGGAGAAACCGCCTCCCGTGCCGCTCCCGCTGGCGGCCACGGTGGAGGAGCCCAGCGTGCTGCTCCCGAAGGAGAACCCCGTGGACATGGCTGCGGGCTCGGCGCGGTTGGCAAACTAGTGGCTCGGCTCGCCGCTCCCGCCTCAAGGCCCCAGCGGGCCGGGCAGCATCGCTCCCACCCAGCCGCGACCCTGCGCGAACGCGGAGCCCAGCGGACGCGAAGACCGCCCAACTGTGTGGAGATGGCGCAGCTCAAGTATACTGCGGCTGTCCGCACGCACCTCCGGAAGCGCGACCGTCACGCAGGGGCCGCTGGGAGTGAGCGGGGCCGGCGGCCACGCAGGGGCCGCTGGGAGGGGGAGGAAGGGGAGGGGAGGAAGGGGAGGGGAGGGGGGGAGGGGAGGAGGGGGAGGGGGGAGGGGAGGGGAGGGGAGGGGAGGGGAGGGGAGGAGGGGGAGGGGGGAGGGGAGGAGGGGGAGGGGGGAGGGGAGGGGAGGGGAGGGGGGAGGGGAGGGGAGGGGGGAGGGGAGGGGAGGGGAGGGGAGGGGAGGGGAGGGGAGGGGAGGGGAGGGGAGGGGGCGGTGTCTGGATATCCTGATGGGACCGTGTCTCTCTCGGTTCTTCCTGTTTTGGCATCTGTGCTGACGTAACCTTTGCATTATGGCTGCTTAATCTCAGTTATTGCTTATATCCTTGCCTCCTGCCAGGGAGGATGCACAGACTAGACGGGATAAGAAAAGTACAGAAGCAAGACCGATGTAAGGGTTCTGTGAGCAACCCTTAAACATAAGGAAAATGGGGCTTTAAAGAGGAGAGTCCCTCTGACGGGAGGATGAGGAAAGGCTTGCAGGCGGTGGTGAGTTCGAGGTGCTGCCTTCATAATGCAGATGCTTATTTTCCCATCAGGGGTTGTTACATTACTCTCGCAGAGGGTTTTCCTACCTGCGATTTCTTCCAATAAGATACGTCTTATAAGCAACCACCGTATTTGCTTTCCTAAAACAATTCCCACCAGGACACTGCCTTGATCAGAAACCGTGGGACTTCCCGTGTGGCGCTCAGAGTCTTACACATCACAGATCCTTCTAACCTGACGTCTCACAGCTCACCTTAATGCAGCACTTTCTCCTGCATTGATCTTGGGCATTGGCAACTGCTACGGACTGAACTGTGTCCCTCCAAAATCCACATGTTGAAACCCTAACCCCGCAATGTGATGGTATTTGGAGATGGAGCCTTTGGGAGGTAGTAAGGTTTAGATGAGGTCATGAGGGTGAGACCCTCATGATAGGATTAGTTCCCTAACAGTAAGAGACACCGGAGAACTCACTTTCTCTGCCTCTGAAGACACATCCAAAAGGCAGCCTTCTGTAAACCAGGAAGAGAGCCCATGAATACCTTGATCTTGAACTTAGCTTCCTGAACTGTGAGAAATGAATTTCTGTTGTTTAAGCACCCAGTCTGTGGTATTTTATTATTGCAGCTTGAGCAGACTAATACACCATCTCTGTGTATAATTTAAAAATTAAATGCATTTCAAATATTATGGCGGTCACTGTGGGAATGATAAAAAAGAAAAGGGACATATTTGAACTATTGTATAAAGAAAAAGTTCATAGTGATTAAACAGGAAGAGAAAAAATATTGTGGGGTTTTTGAGCTTCAGTGGTCTAGAGAATGCTATTATCAGTGATGAGTATAGGATGGTCACTAAGAGAACTGGGGATATAAAATCAAAGGGTACTTTTGACTTGGAAACAAAAAAAGATAGATCCAGATGATTTTTGTAAAAAGGTAGAAAGTGGCAACCTATGTGTTAATTCCATTGCATATCCTTTCCAAAACTTTTGAAGAATACCAACATAAAATTAGTAAGAGCAAAATTCCTGGCACTTAACTGCATATATGTTAATTACCAACACATGTAAGATTAGCTGGATGGAAAGAGCATGTAAATATGTAGTAGGGATGAATATAAGACGTTCATAATAGGTGAAACTGGGTGTGGGGTATATAGGACCTCTCTTTGTAATAACTCTGTAAATCTAAAACAGTTCTAAAAATAAGTTTATAAAAGAAAATAGTGGGAAAATCGCTCAGAGATGAGACTTTGGAGGGGTGCCACTCAAATTGACAAACTATTTTTTAAACTTTATTTTTAAAAAATTTTAGTACAGCATTTCTGTCTTGTATCTGTCAGAGTAGTTTAAGTTATTGCTGCAGAAACCCCAAAATCCCACACAGAGGCGCACTGCAGAAATGGAAACTGGAATATTTGATAAACAGTATTACAATCTACCACATGCCTCTAGAGGCCCCAAATGTAAGACTGGACCTCAAAGAGGCTTTGTAATCTTATATGCCTTCTTCTGTTTGTCCTATTAGCAAAAAGAAAAGAAATTCTCACCCATATGCTCTACAGGAATAAAATTCCAAAGAAAGCAGTTTCTGTAAGCCCAATTGTTTGTTTATTCAATTGAAAACTTCACAGTAAGGTGGCAATAACGTAAACTTCATGCCTGTGGAAGATAAAACCCCTTCCAGCCAGGCAAAACCATGGAGCACTGGAATTTGGCTTTACCTTCCTTTCCTGACAAGAGTAACATCCTATTCCAAAGCATGTTTCCAAATATTCTTACTGGGCATTATGGGACTTGAACCCTTGTATCAGTTCTATGTGAATTGCTTCTTTCTGAGGATGAAGCAAGTGATTTGAATTCTAAATTCGATAGCAAGCCATTTTGCTTCCCCTTATTTATTTATTTTTTTTGCAGTACGCGGGCCTCTCACTGTTGTGGCCTCTCCCGCTGCGGAGCACAGGCTCCGGACGCGCAGGCTCAGCGGCCATGGCTCACGGGCCCAGCCGCTCCACAGCATGTGGGATCTTCCCAGACCGGGGCACGAACTCGCGTCCCCTGCATCGGCAGGCAGACTCTCAACTACTGCGCCACCAGGGAAGCCCCCTTATTTTTTATATTGTGAAAATTCTGTTAGGAAACCCCACCTTTGCTGATTTACTTGTGTATGATGACGTTGTTAATGTTATAATCAAGCTGAATTATCTGAAAGGCAATAGTACTGTAAAAAATTCTAGGTGGCTTCCCTGGTGGCGCAGTGGTTAAGAATCCGCCTGCCAGTGCAGGGGACGTGGGTTCGAGCCCTGGTCCGGGAAGATCCCACATGCTGTGGAGCAACTAGACCCGTGTGCCACAACTACTGAGCCTGCGCTCTAGAGCCGACGAGCCACAATTACTGAAGCCTGTGCGCCTAGAGCCCGTGTTCCGCAACAAGAGAAGCCACCGCAGTGAAGAGTAGCCCCCGCTTGCCGTAACTAGAGAAAGCCCGAGCGCAGCAACGAAGACCCAACACAGCCAAAAGTAAATAAATAAATAAATTTATTTAAAAAATAATAATAATCCCAGTTTTGTTCAAGATGGCACACTAACCAGAATCCCAGCTTCCTTTATGTGTAAATGTGGCTGATTAGATGTAAGTGGGAGACATGAGATGAGCGTTGGCTCATGTAGAGGAGGAGAGAGCTGGCATACATCCCTCTTGCCTTTCTCCTCCTTCTTTCTTCCCACTGCCTGGACTCAAGACACATGGCTGGCTCTCCAGCAGCCATATTGGGCCGTGAGGAACTTAAGAATGGAAGTCATATGCTAAGGAGGATGTAGCAGAAAAACTGTATGAACACTGGTTATAGAACCACCGAACCAACCCTGGTCTGCCTACCATCCAATTTCTTTTCAGAGAAAAATCAACTTCTGTGTTAAGCCATTATAGTTGAGTCCCTATTATTCTAAATTTAGGATACCATCTTTAGTAGGAATCCACACTAAAAGATGAATTTTACACGTGTTACCGGGGAAACACAGGAAATATCCAAGATGAACCAAGGTCCAGAACATCTATAGGACTGGAATATAACAATAAATGCTGTTTAATATTGATAATATTAATTGATATTAATAATATTAATTTAATATTCTGGCACATATTCGTAGACCAATATCCACTTCTGTGAAGCAGGAATGCATTCTTAAGACTTTCCCGTAGCATGGATAAAATTTCCCCCAGGCCTGTCCAATTCCCTTTGATCTGTTTTCCCATACCTTAATTAGGCCTCTTTTGGTTGCAAGCAATCGAAATCCTCTCAACGGAGTTCAAGCACAAGTGTATGTACGTGTTGGGGAGACATAAAAAGACAGATATATTGTACAGATACTGAGAAGTTTCAAACGAATCTAGAAGAGGAATAGCCGGCCCTTGAGTATGTCGGAAACCAAGAGCTAGCTCATTAAGAAACAAACTGGAGGGCTTCCCTGGTGGCGCAGTGGTTGAGAGTCCGCCTGCCGATGCAGGGGACGCGGGTTCGTGCCCCGGTCCGGGAGGATCCCACATGCCACGGAGCGGCTGGGCCCGTGAGCCATGGCCGCTGAGCCTGCGCGTCCGGAGCCTGTGCTCCGCAACGGGAGAGGCCACAACAGTGAGAGGCCCGTGTACCAAAAAAAAAAAAAAAAGAAAGAAACAAACTGGAGAGGGCGGTACCTTCTTCAGGCAATGTGAAGGGTTAACTAATTGACTGAGTGCCCGAGGGAGAAAGAGGGGGCCTTCATACATCAGTGATGCCAGATTATAATGGAGCTAGCCAAGTAAGACCCGATTCCCAGGGAGCAGAGGCAGGAGCTAGCAAGCACATGGGGGGAAAGTGGGATGAGCCTGTAACTCCTAAAAATCAGATTCTTCTAAAACCCAAGAATGACCGGTCCTTCTCTACGAGCTCAAGCTCCTACTGAGGAGAGGGTAAAGGATAGCTGACAAAGCAGGCTTGGAGGGCAGCCGTGGAGAAAAAGAAAGTTGCTGCCCACTTCACCCCTGAAGAGCCCAGGGTTCAGTAAAGTGGTTACACAGAGTAGGGCACGACCGGCCACTGTATAGACCAAAGTTGAGAGCGGGTACAAATGGACAGAAAGAGCAGACACATATGCCCCTGGGGTAAATCACCAAGATTCCCTTATCTAAAGGATTCAGAGAGAAGGTCACACAGTTAGGAAAAGCAGAAAAATTACAAATAACTTTCAAGACAGAGTAAGGGGCAAGTTTCCAAACCCTCATATCCTGAGAGAGTGAGGTTCACATTGACCTGGAAACATTATACTAGGTCTCAACTTCAGCATGAGACTGAAGCAGCCCTGTACGTGGCCTAACCTGGAGGTATGCACGTGGCTGGGCCTCCTCAATCACAGGTTATAGAATACCAAATATGATCACTGGGATACAGTATGCAGTGCGCTCAGTTAAGAACGCTTGATACATACGTACGCACAACTGTTATTTATAGAATTTATTAAGGCCAGCTGCTATGCTTAATGGATTTGGGTTCATGATTTCACTTAACCAAAACAAATAACTCGATGGAGGGGATAAAGGTAAGCATTGCTATTTACAGAAAAGAAAACCAGGAGTTGGAGAAGTTAAATAATTTTACTAGATTCACAGTTAATAAGGGGCAGATAGGAGATCTGAATTCAAACAGCTTTGATTCCAGAAAGAATTCTGAGCATAGGCTTCAGCTTCTGCAGTAATCCACCTAAAAATAAAAGCTGAGAAATGCAGCCAATTCTTGCTCTTTTAATGATTTATTTCTATTTAAGAAACACCCAGATTAGGAAGTGTGATTGCTTTCATAATATCCCATTAGACGGTAAGCAGTAAATATAATTATAAAAGCATTAACATTTAATTTTAAAATATGAAATGTTTTCTCACATGACAATCATAGCACCAGACATCTCTTGTGTATTTTATAGGGGAACTCAGTGGGTTTTTTTTTTTTAAAAGTGTAAAAATAAACACTAAGCATTAGGGAGAAATGAATGTGGAAAACTGATTCCTCATTATTTCAAACCATCATGATTGTTTACTTACTGCTTTTTGTGTATTTGTTAATTTTTGATGCAAAAAACCCTCCATTTTTAAATGCAAGGTCAATTAAGAAAATTATATTTTATTAAAGTCATCAATAACTAGTATGTTATTTTAAGTAGTCTTTGTAGGCCCATATAAGGCAAAATCTAGGTGTCTCCTAGAAGTTGGATAATAAAGGAAATTATAAATATATATATCAAGACAAAATTAAGCAAAGCACAGATGTTTTAAGACTCCCTCCAAAAGATAGCATGGCTTCCAGGCTACATCTTGATAGGAACTTAGCAGACCAGGTGGCGTTTCTAAAGAAATGGGGTCTCAGCGCAGAGATGTTCAGAAACTAGATTGGGGATATGTAACATACCCCTATAATAATGAGACATCAGGGCTGCCCCCAGAGGCTTTCCTAGCCCAGAAACACTGCTCTCTTGTCTTGTAGTTGGTACATCACAACTACAGATGGGTTGACAGCTGCATCAGGATCTTGGCTGAATGACAACAGCCTGTCGTATCATTTAGGTCATTTCCCTCGCCCGAATTCATGCTAAGTAAGCTTTGCAAAGTGTCCACTTAGCTTTACAGGAAGAGAATACGCTGACCCTCACTGCTGTCTGCTTTAACGTGTGTTTCTCATGGCCAATGATCAAGCTGGTATTTTGATATTCACCAGTCTGACTAACCCTAAGAGACAGAACTCTTCTTGGCTGGCTGGCCTTCCCTCAGGTTAGCTTATAAGTCTCGGGGACTCCTCCGTTGGTGCTGTAACTGGATTAAGTGACCTGTTTGCGTAAGTAACGTGATAACGACAGCAGAAAATACTTACTCTGGTAATTTTTACTGATCCAACTTTTTTAGGGAAGGTTAGAATTTAGGGACACTGGTGCACATACAGGTCCTCTTAAATTGGACCCTATGCTTTATGAACATTAGTAAGAATAAAAATGAGTCTCAGTGAACAAAACTCTTCTCCTTTATAGTGTCTACTCATTTCCCTTGAGTGACCCACCCCTTCATAGTGACAGAGGAATTGGGGCTCTTTGTTATGTTGTAGTTCTCACCAGGGGGAGAGCTAGCAACAGAGAAGCAGATGGTCTGAATCATTTGCGTCCTGTGTGTGGTGTCCAACTGGGGCTTCTACTCAGGCTCTGCTACTGCTGCTAACAGGACATCTGTTCCCAGGGCTCCTTGTGTCCATTCCCATGCACAAGACCTTCAAGTTGTGATGTGCAAGATCCCCAATAAAAGTGCCACATCGCCACCCCATCATTCTGTAGCAATCCTGGCCAATTATCAAGCTCTCCAACAAAGATTGTTCTCAATGAACATTTTACTACTTGAAAGGATGATCAAAGATGATCAGATATTAGAGGAGAGTTCTGACATGAAAGTCAGAAGCCAAAACAACAAACCTAGAAAGAAACCTTGAGGGAATGGAGATAATTTGGGAAGCAAAAACAAACAGTCAAACAAACAAATACCTTATGTACCTAGAGAGATGAGATCCACAAAATCAGAACAAGGTGATAGGAAAAGAAAACAAACAAACAGAAAATGTATATAAACAAAAAGAACTCTTGGGGCTTCCCTGGTGGTGCAGTGGTTAAGAATCCGCCTGCCAGTGTAGGGGACACGGGTTCAAGCCCTGGTCCAGGAAGATCCCACATGCCGCGAAGCAGCTAAGCCCGTGTGTCACAACTACTGAGCCCGCGAGCCACAACTACTGAAGCCAGTGCGCCTAGAGCCCATGCTCTGCAACAAGAGAAGCCACCACGATGAGAAGCCCACGCACCGCAATGAAGAGTAGCCCCCGCTCGCTGCAACTAGAGAAAGCCCGTGTGCAGCAATGAAGACCCAACGCAGCCAAAAATAAACAAATTAAAATAAAAAAAGAACTCTTGCTAATATTCCAGTAGGAAAAGGCATACCTAAGGCCCAGATCTTGGATTCTAATATCATTCTTCAATAAAAGAACCAGAGCTCTTTGGAGAAATAGTTAATTCTAAGGGCTGGGGTGGGAAAGATGCAAAATGAGGTGGGAGCTTCTTGTAGCGCCAGAAAGTAAGGAAGTGCTAAAAACAAACAAAGAAAACCCCCAGTATTGATGGGGGTATGTCAAAGGGACAGAGGAGCCAAGTGAAAGAGCTGCTAATGGCCAAAACGAGAACAATTTGAGCACGAAAATAAACGAAGAACTATCAGAATATAGCCTGAAGTATAAAATGAATATGCATGAGCCCATACTGATACAAACAAATGATGGAGTAAATAAGAAAATGGGAGAGAACAGAAAATTTTCTTGTGCAGAAGAATTTCAAACAATTTATGTAGAAACTCAGCCCTCAAAGATGGGGAGTATAACTCCTTCCTCCTTAAGTATGGACTTTGAAGAGTGAGCTCCTTTGAGAGAGGAGAGGATAGAAATGGGAGAAAATAGTAACTTTACAGTGGAGAAACTTGACAAACACTACCTCAGCCAGGTGATCAAGGTGTACAACAACAATGATAAATCATATTGACAATATGACTTGATATTGTTATGATGTGATAAGAATGGCATTTTATCTGTCTGGTCTTCTCCCACAAAGCCCTTAACCCTGGTCTAACTATGAGAAAAACTTTAGACAAATTCCAGTAGAGGGGCATTCAACAAAATACCTGACCAGTATTCCAAAAAACTGTCAAAATTGAGTTTTCTATTCTGTAAACAAAGTACATCTCTCCATTTATTTAGGTCTTCTGTGTGTGTGTGTGTGTGTGTCTGTTTGTGTGTATGTGTGTGTGTGTAATATCTATCTACCTATCTATGTATCTGTCTTTTTAACTCTCTATCTCTCCATCCATCCATCCGTCCATCCATCCAGGTAATTTTATAACACGCTCTATAGAGATCTTATACACATTTTGCTAAATGTATTTACTGATATTCTTTTTAAGCTGTGACAAATACATCTTTTTAAAATTCCATTTTCTCCTCATACTAACTTGGAACTTATGTGCTGTTTCTATACTTTAGCAGTTACCCTGGAAATTAAAACATATGTAAATATAACTTTTTAAGGCTAAAATTAACAAACACTCCTACCATCTTCCAAGAGAATACAAGTATTTTAGACTATTTTATCTCATGCCTAACTCATATATTTGAATTCTTTTCTTTTTAAACTTCTTAAAACTTTATTAAAATTTTGTGCCATCAATATTTGTTTACATTTACTAATTTCTTTACATTAAAAAAACTTCAGGGCTTCCCTGGTGGTGCAGTGGTTGAGAATCTCCCTGCTAATGCAGAGGACATGGGTTCGAGCCCTGGTCTGGGAGGATCCCACATGCCACAGAGCAACTAGGCCCGTGAGCCACAACTACTGAGCCTGCGCGTCTGGAGCCCGTGCTCCGCAACAAGAGGCCGCGACAGTGAGAGGCCCGCGCACCGCAATGAAGAGTGGCCCCCGCTTGCCACAACTAGAGAAAGCCCTCGCACAGAAATGAAGACGCAACATGGCAAAAATAAATAAATAAATAAACTCCTACCCTCAACATCTTCTAAAAACAAAAACAAAACCAAAAAACTTCATTTCTTTTTTATCTTAGATCTTCCATCTGTGATCATTTTCCTTATCCTTAAGTATACTTTTGAATAATTTGCTTTAATATGGGTCATGGCAAACTCTCTCAGTCTGTAGTTTTTGTTTGAAAATGTCTGGGTTTTTTTTTTTCCATTTTCATTTTTTGAAAGATAGTTTGGGAAGAGAATTCTAGATTGTCATTGTTTTCCTTCTGCATATTGAAGAGACTATTCCAATGTTACATGGCTTCCTCAGTTGCTGAGAAGTCAGCTGTCAGTTTAATTGTTAATAGACTGGAGGTAATTTGTTCCTCTTCTAGTCTGGATGATTTTAAGCTCTCCAGTTTTGTCTTTGGTGTTACCATAGTAAATTCACCATAGTGATTCTAGTTCACTTCGGTGTGTCTAGATATGGATTTCTTTTTATTTATTCCTCTTGGAATTTGTTGAGCTTCCATATTCTGTCGATTGGTGTCTTCCATGCATTCTGAAAAATTTCAGGTATTATATTATCTTTGCCCCAGTCTCTCTCTCTCCCTTCTCTTCTTGTGAAACTGTGGCAAGACTTATGTTAGATCTTTTCATGCTATCCTCCATTTCTCTTAACTTTTGTTTCCTATTTACAATCTTTTTGTCTCTCAGTAATCCTTTCTGGGTAATTTCCAAAAGTAACTTCCAGTTTTCTAATTCTTTCTTCTACTGTGTCTAATCTGTTAAACCCATTCAGTGGGTTTTCCATTTCAATTTTTGCACTTCATTTATAAAAGTTCTATTTGGTTCTTCTTCATGTCTGCTCATTAAGACACTGTTTTTCCCATACACTGCAGATATTTTCATCATGACTCATTTCTTTAAACATAATGAGCATTGAGCATAATTGTTTTATAAACTAAGCCTGATAGTTATAAAAGCTCTTATTGCCACTCATGCTGTTCTTGCAAATTATCTCTTGAGAATTGTTTCCTTGTGTGCTAGTTATCTTTTATTGTGACTAACAATTTTCCTTGGAAAGTTAATTGTAAGAATTATTTAAAACCTATTGTAGAGTGGCATTCCACCCAAAAAGGATTTGAGTTTGCTTTAATAACATTCCTAGGCACTACTAATCCCAAACTTTTAAAACTATATTCACAACTTGAAGTTTTTCTGAAAGTTTTTTATGTGGTATGAATCTAGGTTGCAAATTCATCTAATAACATTTTTGTGGTTATAATATTTGCAAGACAGGAGATTATTGCCCCCCTCCTGTTTCTTAATGTCAAGGTGAATTTCCCACAGTATTCTGGGCATTGGATTGGTTGAGTTTCCTTCTGGCCCAGGCTTTATGTAGGGAGAGTCCCCCATTGTACTTCCTCCATGGGGTGGGCTCTAGACTTTGACTTCTGGACTTTAAGTCCTGTGAGAACGTCAAAACAGGAACTAAATTCACCTGGTTTGGAAATGGCCCTCTTGCAGGAATTTCCGTATCCTGCTTACCTTTCTGGGTACACACTTTCCCTTATATTTTGCACTTGTGAGTCCTCACTCTCTTCTCAGTTACATTATAGGTGCTTTACAGGATTTGATTTTCTATTTTATTTTAATATATTTTATTTATTTATTTATTTTATTTATGGCTGCGTTGGGTCTTCATTGCTGCATGTGGGCTTTCTCTAGTTGTGGTGAGCAGGGGCTGCTCTTCATTGTGGTGCTCGGGCTTCTCATTGCAGTGGCTTCTCTCATTGTGGAGCATGGGCTCTAGGTGCATGGGCTTCAGTAGTTGTGGCATGCGGGCTCAGTAGTTGTGGCTCATGGGCATAGTTGCTCCATGGCATGTGGGATCTTCCTGGACCAGGGCTCAAATCTGTGTCCCCTGCATTGGCAGGCGGATTCTTAACCACTGCGCCACTAGGGAAGCCCTGATTTTCTATTTTAGATACTATTTTAGTTTTTAAAAAAAGCAGAGTCATTTCCTAGCCTATCATATTACCATAACTGAAACTTTTATATGGATTTTGAAAAACAAATCGATATAGAATAGTATTAAGAATACAGAATCTAGAGTCGGACTGTCTGGCTTTATCTCATGAATCTAGGCTTTATCTGCTGTGTGATATTGGGCAAGTTACTTAACTTCATTGTGTTTCACTTTCCTCATCTTTAAAATGAGGAAGGTGATAGTATTTTCCCCATAGTACAGGTAAAGCACTTAGTACTCTTTCTGCCACCTGGTAATCATTTAAGCGTTAGTTATGATTATTATTACCCTTCTATGAGAATTGGTAAAAGAGACAAAGTGAGAAATGATAAGGGACGAGGGAGATAATGTTGTGAGGATAACGTGCTTGGGGATGTGGAATGGAGAAAATGACAAAAATCTGAGGGAAAATAATACAAAAAGAGGTTTTATCAAGGAAGTCTTGATGTATGTTATGCAATATAATTCACCCTTTTCTACTTTTTCAGAAGATCTTCTGGAAAAGACCTGCTTTAGTTTTCAATTTTTTTTTTAGCCGGATTTGTGTCTTTTGGATGTGATACTGTACGAGGCTGTTTTCTAGGTCGTGCAATCTTATCCTCATTATGTATTCCCCGTGAGTATCTCCATTGCTTTGAAAATCTGTCTGAAACATAGCCTGCACTCAAAACAAAGCAACACCAAGACGACTTGAATAAAATAAATGAATGAAACACTGGCAAAATAAAACATAAATTTTAATTAGAAAAGAAAACCTAGAGGGTAGAGAGGTCTTTGTAGCACCAAACATAGTAAGAAAGATGATGTAAAAATGGTGATGATGTTTTAAAAATAGTATTTTCTAGTTACAACAGAGTGAAGCGGCTTAGGACAGAACACTTGGAGAACATAGAGCAGGGCTCCTCCGCCTCGGCACTACTGAGATCTTGGGCTGGATAATTCTTTGGTGGGTGGTTGGGT
This sequence comes from Globicephala melas, assembly GCF_963455315.2. Classification (NCBI taxonomy): domain Eukaryota; kingdom Metazoa; phylum Chordata; class Mammalia; order Artiodactyla; family Delphinidae; genus Globicephala; species Globicephala melas. The sequence continues at coordinate 3,256,161 of NC_083331.1, read as the reverse complement.
GCGGGGTGTGTCTGGTGTATTTTAAAGTGCTCAGCAGCAGACCCAGCCTCTACCCACTGGATGCCAGTAGTACCGCCCGACACACACTCCTAGTTGTGACAACCAAAAATGTCTCTAGATGTCCCAAATGTCCCCTGGGGGCAAGATCACTCCAGGCTGAAATCACTTCAGCATGGCTGAAACAGAGGAATTACAAAAATCACCTGTTATCCTAACCATCTAGAAATGTTAAGTATTTCGTTGTTGTTGTTGTTTTTTTGTGCGGTACGCGGGCCTCTCACTGTTGTGGTCTTTCCCGTTGCGGAGCACAGGCTCCGGACGCGCAAGCTCAGCGGCCATGGCTCACGGGCCCAGCCGCTCCGCGGCATGTGGGATCTTCCCGGACCGGGGCACGAACCCGTGTCCCCTGCATCGGCAGGCGGACTCTCAACCACTGCGCCCCCAGGGAAGCCCCAGTATTTCGTTTTAAATAAATAAAAATGACCCAACACATTCACATTGAACCTACCATTCTATAGCCGCGTTATTTTTCACTCAGTAATTCAGCATCAACACTTTTGTTATGTAATGTTCCTCTACAGCATAACTTGTTTTTGAAGTGTGAGTACTTTCTAATAAACGAATCTTAGCTTCTCCCTCCCGCCCCTTGTTTCACTGTTGTCATTAATTTCACTTATATGTAAGCATTTCACAGGGTACAGAATTCTAGGTTGGTGGACTCCTCTGTTAACCCTTTATTTCACTCCCCTCTCTTCTTGCTTGCACGCTTTCGGATGAGAAGTCAGATCTGATTCTTTTCCTCGCTCCTCTATAGATAAGGGTTTCTCCCGCCCCTGCCTTCTTCAGGATTTCTTGTTTGTAATCTTTGATTTTCCATGGTTCGAGGATGATTGTAGTTTTTCTGGCATTTATCCTGCTTGGTGTTCTCTGAGGGTTTGGTGTATGACATTAATTGGGGGGAACTTTCCAGTCATTATTGTTTCAAATATTTGTTTCTGTTCCTTTCTGTCTTGCCTCCCCTTTAGATATTCCCATTACGTGTATGTTACACCTTTTGTAGCTGTCCCACAATCCTTGCGCATTCTGTTCTGTTTTTTTCAGTCTTTTTCCTTTCTCTTTTTCAGATTTGGAGGCTTCTATAGAGGTATCCTCAAGCTCAGAGATTCTTTCCTGCGTCACATGTGTTCTACTCATAAGCCTATCGAAGGCATTCTTCATTTCTGTTGTAGTTCTTTTAACCTGTAGCATTTCTTCTTGGTTCTTTCTTAGAATCTCCATCTCTCTGCCCACATTGCCTGTGTGTTCTTGCATTCTGTCTACTTTACCCATCAGAGCCCTTAGCCTATGAATCCTAATTGTTTTCAATTCCCAGTCTGATAATTTTAACATCTAGGCCATAGCTGAGTCTGGTTTTGAGGCTTGCTCTTTCCCTTCAAACTGTGTTTTTGCCTTTTAGTATGTCTTGTCTCCTGGATAGTCGGACACTATGTGCTGGCTGAAACGACCTGCCCGGCACTGGTTCCCAGGGAGGTTGCTGCTGGTGGGTTTCTGCTCCCATAAGGTGTTGTTCTCTGTACTTGCCTGTCTGTCTGTCTGTCTCTCTCTCTCTCTAATTTGGGGGTCAGTGGTTTGCCCTGTGACCTCAGTTCTCTCATAGATCTAAATAAAGTTGCTGATTTTTCAGTTTGTTCAGCTTTTACTTTTAGTCACATAATTTTTAAATAAATAATTAATTAATTTTTGGCTGTGTTGGGTCTTTGTTGCTGTGCGCGGGCTTTGTCTAGTTGCAGTGAGCGGGGGTTGCTCTTCGTTGTGGTGCACGGGCTTCTCACTGTAGTGGCTTCTCTTGTTGCGGAGCACAGGCTCTAGGCACGTGGCTGCAGTAGTTGTGGCATGCAGCCTCAGTAGTTGTGGCTCGCGGGCTCAGTAGTTGTGGCGCACAGGCTTAGTTGCTCCACGGCATGTGGGATCTTCCCGCACCAGGGCTCAAACCCGTGTCCCCTGCACTGGCAGGCGGATTCTTAACCAGTGCGCCACCAGGGAAGTCCCTACTCACATAATTTTTAAGGTATGCTGATATCAACAGTGTATGGACATACCACACTTTACATAACAATCCCATAATATTGGAGATTGTGATGGATTCAAATAAGGCTACAATAAATACATCTGATTATTTCCTTCGAGTAGATTCTTGTGAGAAGAACTGCAGCTCAGACAAAAGACGAAGTACTGAAATTTGGTGTCACCCTGTCTCGCCCTCACCCACCGAATTCTCTTCTCACAGCACGTCCACACGACCCTGTCCACGGGGGAGAATTGCTGGCCAGTTTCCCAGGAGAGGACCGCGCTCTCTCGGGGATTGGAAGGCCTCCACCGACAGGAGACGCTGTGGTTCTCACGGCGGCCCCAGGCGATACCGTAGCCGCTCTCTCAGCACCGCCGCCGCTCTGCCCACCGCGCAGCGCCCTCTCAGCGGCCCCGGTTTGCGGAAGTGTTTCCAGGAGACGACGAGCGAGCTGCGCGTGCGCGGTGGGCGCGGCCGGCTGGAGGTGGTGCCTGCCGGGTCAGGGGCGTCGCGGCCCGGGATATCCGCTCTATGGTGCGCAGGTGCTGCGGCCGCCGGCGGACGCGTCTTCGGGATGGAGCACATCCGTACGACCAAGGTGGGCGCGCGGAGGGCCGCTCGCCGCTGGGCGGTTTGACTGGCGTGGGCGGCGGGACGCGGCTGGCCGGCGGACGGGCCGGGGACGCGGGGCGGCCTGGGCGGGCGTGAGGCGGGGTTCTGGTCCGGAGTTGGGTGCGGAGGGTCTGGGGTCCGTTCCGTGGGGCCGGCGGCCGACCCCCAGCGCTGCGGCTTCCCGGGCGGAGTCGGGGCTGCTGCGGCCTGGTAGCCCGGAACACACCTGGGCGCCGGTGCACCTCCCCTGCTCGGGTCCTGCGGTCCCGGGTCACGGATGCTCGGTGCAGGCGTCGGGGGAGCTGGGACCGGCGCTGGGCTCCACCTCACTTCCCTGGGGTTTTGGGGTTTCCGGCTCCGTTTCACACTTGGGTGTTTTTAGTGGCAATCAGCTGGGCAGACGAGTTACGGAGGACGGCTGATGGAAATGCTCTCCAGCTGAGATGATTAAATCCCGTGCTTCAGTTTTGTGTGTGATTTTCAGTTTTGTGTGCATTTACTCTGAGAACAAACATATTCTTATGATTCTGGTACAACTGTGAACACGGATGGAAGTGACCTCAAAATATTGCCAAGTTACTTTACCGACAACGTTGAAGTTCAACTTCCACTTTGAGAGGGCAGGAAACAAGTCGAGATCAGAACTGAATAGCATGTTTTTAAGCCCCGCGCGGAGCCTAACAGAATCGGGACGAGGACCACTGTGAACCTTGACTCTCCGGGTTTTGCGGAAACCATCGGTCAGTTGCTGCCCATCCTCAAGTTATAGCTCATTTAGGGAAAGGGCAGACATCCGTCTTCTTCATTTGTTCCAGGGAAGACGTGAGATCTATGTCATTCAGATGTTTCACAAACTTTTTTAAGATGGACATGGATTTATATTAAAACTTTTTTTTTAACATGGCACGTACTATATCTAATAAAATTAAAGATGCTAAAAAGTAACGCCATTTAAAAAGTTTCTCATTGTGTCTTTAAGAGCAGAAAAGTAAAGTAACTCTAGAATTCAAGTTGCTGCCGCTTAAAGTTTGAAGATAGAAGGGTGATTAAGTAAATAACCGAACTAGTAGAAGGTGCAGCGGACTAGAGTAGGCATCAGATCAGGGTCTGGTCCTGGTTCCCAGGTTCCAGATGTCTTTGTACTATCTGTGCACACAGATAGGAGCTGTATGCGCGTGGCTTCCTTCTGTGCCAAATTAAACCCCATCTTTGCACCTTTCATCGTGCTTGCTACAGTGCAGAACATGTAATAGGAAAACAGTAAAAGTGAGCTGAATTTAATCAGAACAAATCCCATTCCTCGGGATTGGTAAGAGGGAACAGAATGTTAGAAAATCTTTAGGCTCCCTTGGCTTATTTTAAGTCTTTCCACCTGAAATTTATGATGAGTATATATCTTTGTTTTTATTTCTATAGTCATAGCAGCCCTCCCTTATTCCCTTACGATTCTTTCTGGTGACTTTCATTTGGCCTGATGTTCCTCTGTAACGACCAGTTGATGGACTTCTCTTTAGTTTTCTGATTTAGTCTTGCCCTTTCACAGTGGGCCCATGCTGGTGGTTTAGTAAGGTCTTTTTATGATGTTTTTTAAGGACTAAAAGATTTCTGACTAATTTCGTATTAAGATTAATTTTCTACTGTGCTCCTTTATTACTCTGGGTTATTTTTCTAGCATTAGACCACTCCTCTCTTAAGTGGCTGTATGTAGACTGCAATTAAACAAATATTTACTAGGTACCTGTTACGTGTCAGGCACTTTACAGACACCGTACAGGCACACAGCAGTGAGCAGGGCGGGCATGGCCCTCACAATGCATTCTGAGAATTGTTGTGTAGACTATAATATTTTCCTAAATTATAACTTATTCTTAAAAGATTGATTTGAACATAGCCAACTTTTTGTTTCTATTATGCATAGCCTTCACCTGGACAGCTAATTTGCTGCAAAAGTAATTGCATTTGAAAACTAGAAACGAATTTCTTTCAGTTTATTTAGCTGTTTTGAACTCTGTGTAGTTTAGTCACGATCAAGAATTGACTGTAAGTAGTGCTGTGTAACTAGTGACTTGTTCTGTGTTGTTCAGACCACTGTATTTTTAAAGTAATGATTGCCATTTATTGAGCAACTGTATATCAGTATAGCCAACTCGACAGTATGATTTCACAGTGTTTACAGTTCACAAATATGTTAATTTGTACAGAATTATCACTAATTTCTTGACGCTGCCAGTTGGGACATTATCTCCATTTACAGATGAGGACATCGGCTTGAGTGCCCACTTAGCTCATGAGGGGGTAGAGGTTTGTCTAACTCCATAGTCTACATGATGACCTTTCCATCATCTCTCTGCTTTCAGTCTGTTTTGTTCAAATGTATTAATATTAATTCAGGAATCTTAATAATAATTCTAAGAGCTTTTCCTTCCCCAAACCTCTTCTTGACATAAGTAAATCATATTTATATGCTGTTGTTTTTTTGTGCTGATTTTAGTCACTTTTAAAAAGTATTGCTTACTAACCAGAGATATATCAGATAAAGTATTTTAGTTGACTACTAATTAAGTGGCTTTATAGTTCTAAAATTCAGGAACAGATGTATCATCGTGTTTTGGTCACATTTGGTTTACAACTGTACAGCGTCAATAAAGATGTCAAGTCTGAATCGGCAATTTTGAAAGTGCATTTCCAGGCTATATGCATCAGCAGTGTAGCTGCTGCCTCTCACTTTGAGCTCCAACTTTGCCGTAGGAGAGAGTCTTGCCAAGAAACAAAGGGAGCTGTGTGTCTTCCTCCTTTCCCCGCCAGGCTCCGGTGCTTCGGCTGACATCATGTGTTGATGCCGATGGTATTGTTCTAATGTGAGTGGAACTTCACGGAATGGAATGGAAGGATGTTTTCCTCAGCTATCCGTGTGTGAAAGACTGCTTCCTAGAGCTGGTTAAAGCATGGACTGTCCCATGAAAATCTGACCCCTTTGGGACTCAAATTGAGTTATTTCAACAGTAACGCTCAGTTTGCTCTTGGCTTGCTCCCCCTTTTTGTCATTGGAGTGTGAGATCAGTCGTACGTGTGTGTGTACATATATGTTACGTGTCATGGAGAGCGAGGGTGTGCAAAACTAAGAATGGATCAAGAACAAGGAGACCGGTGATATTTTGTCTTTGAAATAAGAGCCAGCACGTTTTCAGGAGCACCTGAGTGCTCCCCACGCAGAGTGCTACGTTGACTGCCACTGGTATTATCCCCTTACGCAGCTGGGGAAAGTGACTCTTGCAGAGATCAAATGAAATAGCCTGTCCCGGCTCAAACAGCTGGCTCCACCAAGGAAGAGGTGGAGCTGGGAACTTGAAGCCAGGTCTGTGCTGTTCTCTTAGCTGCCACACTCCCCTGCCTCAGGTCAGGAGATTAGAGGAGGGAGGTGGGTCGGTGTGAGCAGGCAGGGAAGGGAGGGATGGACGAGCCCTGTGTCTAGCAGGTGGCTGACCACGAGGGTCTGGAGTCAGGGAGTAGGTGTGCCCCGGAGATGTAGGCTCGCGAGTGGTGGGCGTTTAGGGGATCACTGAGATCTTCCGTTGAGGGTGCGTTTATGCCGGGAGAGCATGCGGAGACTGGAGAAGAGTGTGAAGGCCGAGCCCTGGGGATACTCATCAAGGGGCCAGGGAAGGAGTGTTAGGGACAGAGGGGAGAGGAGAGTCCCAGGCGGGCGGGCACAGCCCTGCCGGTTCTCGTTTCCTTCTTTGCTTCCCCCTGCCCCCCTGCTCCCGCCTCTGCTCCTTCCTTTTCCCAGGGCCAGGCACTGTTCTGGGTACTGAGGAAATGGCGCTGAATCAACCACAAAAATCCCTGCCCGTTGAAGACTCATTTTCTAGCTGGGGAAGACAAAGCAATCAACAAAGTAATGAGTCAGATGTGTACCATGGTGGATGGTGGTAAAATCCTGTGGCGGGTGCTGGGCCGGGCCTGGGAGAGGACAGCTGGAAAGAGGTGGTTAGGGACGCCCTTCCAGAGCTGGTGACCCCTGAGTGCAGCCCGTCCAGTGCTGCAGGAGAGCAGAGTAGGCCGGGGCTGGAAAGTGCCCCTGGGTTTCTGGTGTGTTCCGTGTGGTGATTTATGCAGCCAGACTGTGTCGTCGGTGCTGGGGAATACGTGGCCAGAAAAAAGGTCAAAAGCCTCTGCCCTTTTGATGCTTACCTTCCACTTCACAAAGGCAACGTGACGCCCTTTCTTTTTTAAAATTTTATTATTTTCATTTATTTATTTAAATTGGAGTGTGGTTGATTTACAGCGTTGTTTAGTTTCAGGTGTACAGCACAGTGATTCAGTTATACGTATGTGTATATAATATATATATATATATATGTATTCTTTTTCAGATCCTTTCCCCTTATAGATTATTTTAAAATGTTGAGTACAGTGTCGTGTGCCGTACAGTAGGTCCTTGTTGCCTATCTGTTTTATATATGGTAGTGTGTACATGTTAATCCCGAACTCCTAGTCTATCCCTCCTGGCGCTCTTTCTTTCTGAAAGCTAATTCCTGGCACGGTGTCAGTGCTCTGAGTGTGGAATAATGATTACAGGAGTCCCAGGTGGAGGCCTGGCTGTCAGGAGGGACCATGCGGAGCCAGAGAGGCCTTGACAGGGCGTTTCCTGCTTCACTGGCCTCGGCCTGTAGCTGCAGAGTGGGTACATACAGCTGGTGGTCACAGAACCTTGGGGGAGGCCATTGGTCCCTTCTGTCCCAGAGGCCCGCTTATCCCTCTTAGGGGCAGATGGGTGTCTTGCATTTTCAGAATGTGATTCCGTGTATGTGTGTCTCCCTGTGCTTTTCATTTCCAGCTTCGTAGTCAGCTGAAATGTGAACTTGCCGTAGACACCATTGGGCCACCTTTTATTGCAGGCCCAGAGTTGGCCACAGTTCCCCTAAATGGCCCATAAAGTGGTGTGCTGGCATTTCCTCAGGGCTAGTGAAGACAGAGAGAGGGTGGGGAGGGGAGGGGGGAGAGAGACACGTGCTGCCTAAATATCTGACTGAGGACACTTCCAGGAAAACACTGGGAAAAATCTGTAGCGACATCTGTAAAGTACTTTCAGTTCCTCGGTGAAGGGGGGAAATAAGAAGCAGCAGTTGGTGTTGAGAAACTGGCTAAGTCTGTGGTTGGAAATTTGTATGCTGATGGTTTTAGCAAAGAAAAAGATCCGATTTCTGTGTTTTTAATATTTATCTTAGGATTTTCAGCCAAGAACAGAATAATCTGTGTTTCTCAGAAGATCTTCTATATTCTCCAGACCTTTAAGTAGTAAATAAATGTTTTTGAATAATTTCAGATTTATTATCTGTCACATCCACATAGAGGTTGCCATATGGAAGGAGAAATGTCATGATTTTCTGTTATGTGGCCTTGATCTGAGTATAATCCTCCATTTACTAAGGTCATGAATAATCCTCAGATTGTTATAGTTGAGATAGACTCTCTTTCCCTCACACTTACATTCCCTTTGATCCTCTGTCCTAGCAAATGGCCACCAGTGACAAGCTAACATCTCAAGAAGCCCGTTTCTCCTCCTTTACTTCTCACATCAGTTATTGCCCCCAGGTGGGCTTCTTTATCCTCCAGGCCCGTGTCACGTCTCTCCCAGGCACCCCTAGGTTATTTCAGCAGCCTCTCGCCTGCCCACTGCACTAGCAGACTCTTCCCAACGCAGCGTTCTCTCCATGTTGCCATTGGAAAGATCTTCTTAAAACCCCCATCTGAGCACAGACTGCCGTGCCCGCAATCCTCCACTCGTGTCCCTTTACCTGCTGCAGTTTCTCTACCTTTACAGGTGTTACTTTTTCATCAGGTAAAATATTATGGCTCCCCTTTTACATTTTTCCTCCTGTATTGAGAATTCTGTGTTTTCTCTGGATTAGTCAAGAAAATTTTGTTGATCTTTGCTTTTGACACTTACATTAGGAAAGCATAGATTTTTCTGCCCATAGAGCACATTAGAATAGTGCGTTTGCTTTTGAAGTCCATGTACCTCTTCCTTCCTTTCTCTGTTTGAACTTCACTGGGCAGTAGTTTAATACAGAGGACCGTCAGGGCTCGACTTAGCTTATCAGCTTACTAACAATAGTAATTTGTTAAACATCTATTTGAGCACTTTATTGCTTACTATCTGTCAAGCAGACTTGGGGTAAAGTACCTGACATGTGTTATCCAGCCTTTCTGCAGCCCTTGAGGTTGAGATTATTGTCCTTATTCTACAGATAAAGAAAATGAAACCCAGACAGGTTGACCTCCAGCTGATAGCCAGTGTATCTTTGGGCGAATTAGCAAACTCTCTTTCTGTATATTTATGTGCATCTTCTTCCCGGGTTCTTCAAAGACGTGTGTGGGGTGTGTGCGTGCACACGGAACGCAGTGGTATATTTTAAATGGCTAAAGTTGTAAGAAGCTCTTTTAACAAGTGGGAGGATGAGGCAAGCCGGAGCCTTAACTGTTTGGGGAGAGAGTGCAAAGATAGAGAAGGAACAGAGCCTAATGTGAGTTAAGAGCAAGAGGGATTCATTTGGAGTTAACATTAGAAGGAGTATCAGGTGCACGAGAACAATCTGGTGAGTTTCTTAAAAATACAGATTCTTGGTCTCCGTGTCCTGAGACGATTCTGTGGTGGGAGGTGGGAGGTGGGATTTGTACTTTTGTAAAGTTTCGGAGATGAATCAGATGAACAGCTAGGCTTTGAAACTTGTATGTTTAACCCAAATTAAAGCTCTAACCAAGGGAATTTCAGAAAATTTTGGATGTAGAAATTAGGAGAAATCAAGAAATAGGCTTAAAGCGTTAGGAAGAGTATTATCAACCTGAATTTCCAATCTCGATAGACACCCAGCCAGAAAGAAGCATGGAACATTGTACAGACCTAGAGGAAGAAATGAGGAGTGGGGTAGGGGGCTGAGAGTCCACACTTTTATTTAAAAAACAGGAACTGAACTGTAACTGTACACTCTGTTAGTCATTTGTATACTTTAGATTTGTTCATAAGTTACCGAATGGGTGTCTACCGTTCACCTACTTTGTAGGGAAAAGGTGGCAGAGAGGAGTGAGGAACAGTATAATGTTATAAAGAACTCTATTTAATACATGCCTTGATGACTTCAGCAAGAGAGACCACTGGTAAATTTCGGGCACTTCTGTTTCTCCCCGTGGGGAATTTCTCTGTGGCAGTTCGCCCTAGTTCCACAAACATTTACTGTGTCCGGTGCTATGCTAGCCATTAGGTATTCAGACACAAATAAGAGACAGTTCTTGCCCTGGGACATGTTACAGCCTTGGTGGGAGAGATGGACCCTTGAACAGACACTTTCATTATACTGTGGGAACACTTGAAAAATGGTGGATGGAGCAGAATTTAAACATATTTAGACCATGGGACGTCCCTGGTGGTCCAGTGGTTAGGACTCCTCGCTTCCACTCGGAGTGCAGGCTCGATCCCTGGTTGGGGAACTAAGAACTAAGATTCCTCATGCTGCACGGCACAGCCAAAAATATATATATATTGTGTGTGTGTGTGTGTGTGTACATGTATATATATATGTATATTCAGGCCATAAAATTGGTAGACGTTGTGATTCACTGAATGTTAGGGGTCAGGAAGTCATAGGATGGATCTGAGGTTTCTAGCGTGGGTGACTGGATGAGGATGGAGTACCATTAACTCAGTCCAGAAATACAGCATTAGGAACATATTTGTGAGAGGTCAGGGGAAATCCGTTTCGTTCTCAGTATGCTTAACATGCCCCTTAAGATGTCCAAGTAGAGCAGAATAGAGCGGCGGGAATCAGACCTATGATGTAGGGTTAAGACTGGGCTGTTCCACTCCCCAGCTGATGCTAGCACATTTCCCTAACCTACCTCTCAGTTTCCATGGGGATAGTAATAGTACTTACCGCATGGGGGTTGTGAACATTAAAAAAAGTCACGTATGTTCATTTAAACACTTATTGTAGTACCGAGCATATGATAAGACCTCAGCACTACGTCAGGAACTCTTATTGTTGTGTGTGCAGCAGACAGTGTGAACTCAGGAGAGATCAGAGCTGGACATTCGGTTTTGGGAGTCGTTAACGTACAGACTACCACAGTGACAGTGGTTGAGTTTGCCTATAGAGAGTGGAGCCCTGAAGAGTAGTAGTAGCAAGTAGGGGGTGGGCAAGAGAGGGTCAAGATCCAGATGAAGAGGGTGTGATTGTCTTGCATGTAGAGAATCGTGTGTACACGGTTTTGTGCCTTGTAGAGAAATTATTATTTAAGCCTTGTGATTGGAGGACAACAAGAAATATTTATGATCTTTTTAAAATCCACAGATTCAAACCCTTCATGTGGACTTTTTTGTAAAAAACAAACTTACTGTTGAATTCAGTGATAATAAAATCAGCCCGCCACCCCATGCCGGCCCGCCTTTGTAAACTACATGTCAGTACACTTTTTTCTCTTCTCTGGGGGTATCTGAAGTGCAGCAGAGTGATGTTGGCACAGGTTGTTTGCTTGAGTAGAGTTGATACCTTGTGATAACCTTTATCTCCATATATATTCATCAGTTCTCTTTTCTCTAGAGCCGTTAACACTTTGTTTTAATTGCTGCAGGAAATAAGACAGGTGAGATAAATATTTCTGGGGTCGCTGTTGGTTGGCCGGACTTTCCTTGCAGCCGAACCTCATACAGTTAACGAGGCAACAGTAGTTGATCCCATTGTTTTAACAGTGTTTAAGTTTTGATGAGAAGTATGTGGTATAATAAAGTTACATTTTCATTTAAGGAAGAAATGGTCCTGAGCAATGAAATAGATGTTGATTTCCAGTCTTCATTCAGGTTTATAAGAAGGACGTTTTCCTGTTGTCTTAAAGGACAGTGTGTGACGATCTGACAGTTTTTGTCTCTCAAATCAGCTCTCGGACTGGAGCTAGAATACATTGTTAGATCATGTCTCTAAGTTTCCAGAGGAAGGTGTTAAAACTCAATTCATTGCCGTACCCATGCAGATAAAGTTTTGTATCAAAACCAGATATTTTAATTTTAAATTTTAACTTATTTGAATGGATACTGTTATAAGTAAAAAAAAAAACTATGGCATTGAATATCTTGGAGGAGGAGCTGATTAGCCTTTTATTTTTTTATATTTCTTTTAAATTTATTTATTATTTATTTTTAGCTGCATTGGGCCTTCATTGCTGTGTGCAGGCTTTCTCTAGTTGCGGCGAGCGGGGCCTACTCTTCGTGGCGGTGCGCGGGCTTCTCATTGCGGTGGCTTCTCTTGTTGCGGAGCACGGGCTCTAGGCACGCAGGCTTCAGTAGTTGTGGCACGTGGGCTCAGTAGTTGTGGCTCGTGGGCTCTAGAGTGCAAGCTCAGTAGTTGTGGTGCACGGGCTCAGTTGCTCCGCGGCATGTGGGATCCTCCCGGACCAGGGATCGAACCCGTTTCCCCTGCCTTGGCAAGTGGATTCTTAACCACTGCGCCACCAGGGCAGTCCCTGATTAGCCTTTTAAATGGTAGTTATTGATTATTTTGGAAATCATAGTGGGGGCATTTTTTTCTTCAGTTTTAGTAAGTGAAAAGAAAATATATACGACGTAAAGGCATAGAATTAATGAGATAATGGTTAGCTATGTGGTTTTGAAAACACACAATTTAAAGAACTGTCTACAACCTGCTGCTATAGCTGTGGATTAATGTTTTTAAGTTGGTAATGGTTATTTTACTCACCCCCCATACGAATGAATAGTAATAAATACTGTCTTTTCAAAACAGTGGTCTCCTGCAAATGCTTGGCCAACTCTAACCCTCTCTCCAGTGGCACCCGTGTGTGTGTGTGTGTGTGTGTGTGTGTTCGTGTGTGTCTGTGTATGTACTATCAATAAAGATGTACTATGTACTTCACTGCCTCAGCTGTAGAGGGCGAGGGAGCAACATGCAACATAATCTATGCAAGGGAGTGCAGAACCAGGAAGAAATACAAAGCTGACATTAGTAATTAATTAATTAACTGAGAAGCCTTCCTGTTAAAAGACAGGACATCAGTGAGCCCTGAAGAATGCCTCTCACTTAGCTGAGCAGGAGAGCCTGTTGGCAGGGCGGACGGGGTGAGTAAAAGCACAGGGCTGGACACAGAGCAGTATCTTGGGTGCAGAGGTGAGCAGAGTAAAGTTGTAGGCTGCAACCTATTAACTGTTTCCTGATTGATTTTTTTCTGGTATTTTAGTTTCCTAACTCTAGATAATAACCTTATTTATTTCTTGACTTGCCAGCTTTAAATAAAAGATATTGATTCTTGGATACAAAAAACGTTTATGCTTATTTATACCAAATCCTTGCTGTTCCCTTCCATATTTCTTTTTTAAATAAATTCATTTACTTATTTATTTTATTTTTGGCTGCATTGGGTCTTCATTGCTGCATGCAGGCTTTCTCTAGTTGCGGTGAGCGGGGGCTACTCTTCGTTGTGGTGCGCGGGCTTCTCATTGCGGTGGCTTCTCTTGTTGCAGGGCACGGGCTCTAGGCGTGCGGGCTCAGTAGTTGTGGCTTGAGGGCTCTAGAGCATAGGCTCAGTAGTTGTAGCGCACGAGCTTAGTTGCTCCGCGGCATGTGGGATCTTCTCAGACCAGAGCTCAAACCCATGTCCCCTGCATTGGCAGGCGGATTCTTAAGCACTGCGCCACCAGGGAAGCCCACTCCCTTCCATATTTATGTTACCTTTTTTACAGAGTTCTTCTCTATTGGTTATATTTGTCACTGTAAATATTAATAATACTTATATTGTTGGTGGTTTATATGTTCCCCAAGATATGTGCAATTTAACTTTCAATCTTAAATAAACTTATGTTTTTGAACAGAAGGAGAAAATGTACATTTAAATGCTGGGATAACAGAAAAAGAATTTATGCGACTTTTGAAATGAGAAATAACACCTTTCTCTTTTTCAGGTTGAGCAAGTGAAATTGCTCGACCGATTCAGTACGAGCAACAAGTCGTTAACAGGAACCCTGTATCTCACGGCCACACATCTGCTGTTTATAGACTCTCATCAGAAAGAAACCTGGGTAAGGAAGACCTCTGCTGTGCTGTTTACTCTAATTATATTATTGGACATGGTCTAGCTCATGTTTTATTTTGAATATGCACAAAAAATTGTAATCGTTGGGTATTTGTCTCAACCAAAAAATTTTCAAAGTCACGTTTTCACACCTACCCTCCTATTTTAATAAGACAGTGATGTCATTGTGGAGTGGCATTCTTTCTCGGTGATGAATTTTAAGCAAAGGCCAGAAATAACACTAGAAGTTCCTGGGTGAAGAGGTAGGAGCACCGCAGTGCTGTGTAAAGGAGCTTGGTGCATTGGAAGAGCCAAAAGAAGGCTGTTGTCACCAGAACTTAGGGATGTGGCAAGGGACCTGATACGAGGCTAGGGAGGCGGGAAATAACATGACTAGGTGGCTTTTTTCTTGTTTATTTATTTACTTTTGTTTTTTTGAACATCTTTATTGGAGTATAATCGCTTTACAGTGGTGTGTTAGTTTCTGCTGTATAACAAAGTGAATCAGCTATACACATACATATATCCCCATATCTCCCCCCCTTGCGTCTCCCTCCCACCCTCCCTATCCCACCCCTAGGTGGCTTTTTTTATTGCTTTTTATTTTATTTTTATAAATAAAATTTTAGAAAAGCAATTTAAAAAGCCATCTAGCCATGTTATTTCCCACTTCCCTAGCCTCAAGTATTATTGATTTACAATGTTGTATTAATCTCTGCTGTACAGCAAAGTGACTCAGTTACACACATATATACTCTTTTTCACATTCTTTTCCATTATGGTTTCTCACAGGATATTGAATATAGTTCACTGTGCCATGCAGTAGGACCTTGCTGTTTATCCATCCTGTATGTAATAGTCTGCATCTGCTAACCCCAAGCTCCCACTCCTTCCCTCCCCTTCCCCCTCCCCCTTGGCAACCACAGGTCTGTTCTCTGTCTGTGAGTCTGTTTCTGTTTTGTAGATATGTTGATTTGTATGCTATTTTAGATTCTACATATAAGTGATATGTGATATATTTGTCTTTCTCTTTGTGACTTACTTTGCTTAGTATGATAATCTCTAGGTCCGTCCATGTTGCTGCAAATGACATTACTTCATTCTTTTTATGGCTGGGTAATATTCCATTGTATATATGTACCACATCTTCTTTGTCCACTCGTCTGTCAATGGGCATTTAGGTTGCTTCCCTGACCTGGCTATTGTAAATAGTGCTGCGGTGAACATTGGGGTGCGTGTTACCTTTTTGAATTAGTGGTTTCATCTTTTCTGGGTATATGCCTAAGAGTGGGATTGCTGGATCATATGATAACTATTGTTTTTTAATGGTCACTCCTCTGCCTTGTAGAAAATGGCTTAGAGAGGGTCAAGAGTAGGTGTGGAGAGAGCATTCGGGAGGCTCTTTACAGTAACTCAGGTGGGAAACAGTGGGGACATTGCAACTAGGGCCGTGACAGTGGAGATGGAGAGAAGGAGATGGTGCAGAGGTATTTAGGAGATGCCGTTCTCGGGGTCTGATGGTGTGTGGAACACGTGCAGCGATGGGGAAGTATCAGGGTGTGTTTCCGGCTTGGGCATTTGGTCATTTGAAAGTTTAAGTTTGAGTGTGTAGCGTATAACCTCTGAGACTTTATTTGAAGAGGGCGTTTCTAACATTTACGCACTCTGGGAAGCGAGTAAGGTACTTAGTGCTTGTTTATAATGATGGTCAAACGTTTTCTCATGCTGTAGATACTGCACCACCATATTGCCTTGGTGGAGAAACTAGCTCTCACGACTTCCGGATGCCCTCTTGTGATCCAGTGCAAGAACTTCCGGGCTGTGCATTTCGTTGTTCCCAGAGAAAGAGACTGCCACGATATTTACAACTCTTTGCTACAGCTGTCAAAACAAGGTGCTGTTCTTTAGGACCAAAGCTTACTTGCTCAAATGAGATGGATTATCTAAGATACTTTTAAAATATCTCATTATTGTTATTTTGTACTTTAAGTACTCTTAAGTCAAGGTCTTGTGCACTCTGTTCCAAAAAGTTTGGCCTAGAAATAATGAGAAACTTCTGATCTGAATTGTAAGAAGAAGGGGTAATAAGAAGGAAAGAAGGGATAATAAGAAGGAAAGAGCGAAACGTTTATAGTAGTACAGACTTGAAAAACCATAGATTTACGTGGATGTCTTTAAAGTTGATAAAACCAGTAACACAGCTTTTTTTTTTTTTTTTTTTAAATGGTATCCCACAACTGAGAGCAATGACTTGGAAATTGATTCCTGAACGAGAAGTTAAGGACAGTCAGGCTCCTCTGGTAGCAGTGGGACTAGTATATTTAATCTGAGGGAGTGGAGCCTGAGGGGGTGAGCAGAGGGAAGAGAGGGTGACCCCTGCTTTAGCAGAGGTGGCAGTGAGGGCGACATGGCCCTAGAGAGGAGTTGCATCACTGCTTACGCCCCTGAGATCTTACGCCCCTACGCTGACGTGCTGGACTCCACAGCTCTCTCTGGAGGCAAAGCGCACCGGTTCCTGAATGTTCCTTTGTGCTGAACACCTGGGTCGCAGTGATCTGGGAGCAGGTCCACACTCACTCTGCTCTCCTAACCCTGGAAGCCTGTGCTGTGGGTCCCACTGTCCCCAGGGCAGCCCTTACCGCGGGGATGGTTCTGTGACTTTGGAGCTTGGCCTTGTTCAGAAGCGGGTGCTCTCTGGAGCTCTGAGCAGCCTTTGACGATTTTGGTCTACGCTGTCCTGTTGGGGTGTATGCAATCTCAGCCTCTGTGTGCCACCTCTAGCTTTCCATTAAAGCGCTGGGCTTCCATTTTACATCTCATTTGGGAAAAGTGGTGGGTGGGAAGGGTCTACTTGTATCTTTAAATTTTTACTTTTAAGAAAAGGAAATATTGCAGTAGAGT
The DNA here is from genome assembly GCF_963455315.2 of Globicephala melas. Lineage (NCBI taxonomy): Eukaryota > Metazoa > Chordata > Mammalia > Artiodactyla > Delphinidae > Globicephala > Globicephala melas. The sequence goes on along the minus strand of NC_083331.1, from coordinate 3,239,507 downwards.
ATTTAATGTATGAGTCTGTACTGTTTATTACTAGCTTTTGCCGATGGTGTAAATTGAATCTCAGATCAGTATGTGTGCCTTTAGGTATAATCATCTGCATCAAAGAACTGAGAAAATATTAAGTTCAAGTATGTTCAGGTATTAGCTATCTCTTTGAAGATTTTTTTTAAATGGAGGGATAAAACTGAAAAATTTCTTTCATTTGTAGTGTGTTAAGTCCTATGAATTGCATTTTGACACTCATGTGTTTTGTATACCATAGCAAAATATGAAGATCTCTATGCATTCTCCTATAATCCCAAACAAAATGATTCAGAAAGGCTGCGAGGTTGGCAGCTCGTCGACCTCGCTGAAGAGTATAAGAGGATGGGCGTGCCGAATTCCAACTGGCAGCTGTCCGACGCCAACCGCGACTACAAGGTAAGGGGCTCAGAAAATGCTGTCACCTGTTGGAGGGGCTCAGAAAACATACTGGAGGGGAGGGTCAGAGACCGTCATTGCAGTGACTTGTCTATGTACTGCCAAGTACTGTTCTTGCATTTAATAAGTTTTAGTGGTTTTTAAAGGTGATTTTTAACCTCTTGGTTTTTGAACTATGAGTAGAATGGTTATATTTTATTTGATTTTTTACAGATTTGTGAAACTTATCCCAGAGAACTTTATGTTCCCCGAATAGCAAGCAAACCAATCATTGTTGGTAGTTCCAAGTTCCGGAGCAAGGGAAGGTTCCCAGTTCTTTCCTACTATCATCAAAATAAGGAGGTAGGAAGCTGTCTTTTGATTTTACAAATGGAGTGTAACCCCTCTTCAGATTGTGTCCAAAAGAACACTCATTTTTACATTTAGAGGTCATTGTTACAGTGTTGCCGATAGAGAAATGCTGGCTTTTCGCTTGATTACATTTTTGAAATTTTAAAACAAAATTATCTGAAACACAGAAACTTTCATACTTGTCATCTTCCTCCCCTCCCTCTCATCCTTTCCTTCCTTCCTCTAGTAGTGACTTGAAAATAACAGGATTTGTGAACAGATAGATTCTCCTTCCTTTCCTGTGCTTCTCTTTTGATCCTGCTTGTTTTGGGGGAAACCAGATAGTTCTGAAAAGCCAACTATTGAGAAAAGGGAGAGAGCCAAGGGTGTTTCAGGCTCCCATTTTAATAGTCAGCTCTTCAGATCAGAAGGATTTTTGCTGTATGAATAGGTGGAGGAGTCTTTTCACTGAGATTCTGTAATCGGGCTTGCCCGTCCCAGTACAATTTGCCTTTTGTGGTCTCCACGGAAGGCCAGGAGGTACTGCATACTTAATGTCTTATACGCATGGGATCCTCATATAACTTTATAAGGTAGTCTCTGGGTATTATTCCCTGTACCTTTCAAATGGGGAAGCTGTGGTTCAGAGAGGGCGAATCATTTTCCTGTCCTCACAGCTGGTAACTTGAGAGATGGATGCCAGTTCTGACTCCCAGTCTTTTGTGGCCTGATTTTTTTCCTTGAGAAGGTTTTAGAATTTTCTTTTCCCCCAGTGTCCTGAAATTTCACAATGATTTCAGGCCTTGGCATGTTGTTTTAAATTCTACGTGGAAACTCAGGACTCAGTTGGGAAATTGCCCCTCTATTTCTTTGGTAGCTTCCCCTCTTATGTTAATTTTCTTTGTACTTTTGTGTGTGTATGTGGACAAGTGGGCTTCCTAGCATAAACTTTCTATGCTAGGAAGTTAATACCCTCTAAATTCTCTCCTCTTTATCTCATTCTAGAAGATTCCCTCAACCTTATCTCCAGTCCATCTCCCGGCTCCTTTATTTTTGCTATAGGATTTTTTGTTGTTTTTTGATTTTGTTTTGCTTTCTGTTTTTGTTTTTTTGGCTGTGCTGTGAGGCATGCGGGATCTTAGTTCCCTGACTTTTAAATAGATTGCACATTTGATTTTAACTGTGGGTTTTTTTCCTTTAAGCATGTCTTTGAGGTGTGTTTTAGACATCTTTGGATAATCTATTTCCTCTCTTTTTAAAACTAGGCTGCCATTTGTCGATGTAGTCAGCCACTGTCAGGATTCAGTGCCCGGTGCCTGGAGGATGAACACTTGCTTCAGGCCATCAGCAAAGCCAACCCAGCCAACCGCTACATGTATGTCATGGACACCAGGCCCAGAGTACGTGTCTTAAGTCTAGTATGGTCTGGCAGTTCACTTGTCTCTGCTAAGTCAGTTAGTGGGAACTGATCACTTCGTCCATATTTAACATATCTGAATCCTAGTTGTAAATTAACCGAGGCTAATGATACTAAGGAAATCAGTCTTTTAAAGGATACCAACTTAGGATACCAATTTCCCAATAACCCAGGTGGTGATTTCTTATGTCTTCTGATATATATACAAATTTAGGAAACCTGAATTTTATATTGGGACCTCTAGATGATATGTAAGCCTTATGTTATTGTGAAGAAATACTGAAAAGTATGTGTTGTGAAAATTAGAAATTCTTATTACTTTTTTTGGTGGAATTTTTAATTGGCAAAACGCTGTTAAAATAATGGACTGTAATTTGGAATATTCAGGAAAATAAGGAAAATAGATAGTGAGCTAACTTAGGAAATATTGAACTAGGGAATTATAAATAGTGAACAGGAAATAGTTGTTCTGTTAGGTATCTATAATGTCAGGATAAATTTTTATCATTGGAACAAATGTTAGAATCCCTTTTTCTTTTTGTAAACACAGTTAAACAACCAATTCATGTAAGATACTGAAACTAAAGTAATTAAAATCCTCAATGGTAATAGCTAACATTACTTTTAATTTTTATTATAGCATCGCATGCAGAGCTGGTGGGCTACACAAAAGGACATTGGCAGAATTATAGTGAGAATTTCTTCAAAAATCTGGAATGATGAGAAAATAAGAGAAAGCGATGGGAAAAAGCGAGTGAGCGATATAGAACACAGTTTTAGGCAGCTTTGTTGAAAGGAATGGTAGTTGTTTTAGAAGTAATTCTCATCATTATGCAATTTCACAAAAGATAATGGAGAAAAAAAGATAAGATTAATTTGCATAAATTAACAAGTATTAAAAATTAGAAATTGATAATTTGATATTCTTTTGTTTTAAAAAAAGACTTTCTTAGAATTCAAGGGTGTTGGTGATACCTCTTGTAAGAAAAATTTTAGTTTACTTCCTTGTATAATCTGGGTGGGTTAATTGCTTAGAACTATTTTTAGGTAATACTAGATATAAAAAGATGATTGTAACGTAAGACTTTCTGAACATGAGGTCTGAGGGTGATTTGTTTCTCAGGCCCTCATATCTCTTACTTATATAATTGACTCCTACACAGAGAATAGATCTTTCTTTGATTGGTTCGTTTTACTAGTTAAACTCAAGTGGTAATAATGTGGAAGCATTTAAACACCTAACTCTTGCCTTAGCCATCACAGGTGCTGAATGACCAGTGGGTCAGTAGACACAATTTAACTATACTTCTTACCAACCTGGGCCCCAATCTACTGCATGAAAAGCAACATTTTCTTCCAACTTAGGTTCTGTTTCATCCAAGTTCATAAGCCTATTTAGCAAATTATCATGACGTACCATATGAAATCCTAGTCTGAAAGAATTAAACATGCCTAATCTTAACCTCTGATAGCATTTGATCTAATAACCAAAGACCGTGGGCCTATAGGCAGTCTTCTCTCCCTAGCAACTGGGCTGTTTTTGCCCCAGTTCTTGGAGATGTATCAGGCTAGCTCATCATATGCTGTGTCGTATAGGGTGTGGTCTTCCAGTAACCCTGAATATGGAGGACCTGGAACAATCTAGTGCATGTTTCAGATGTGATTTTTCAGGGTCCCTGTGGCTTTCTGAATGATTAAGTGCTCCAGGCTTGTTCTGAAGTCAATCTTCTAAGTTCATTCTGTAAAAACTCCCCAGCTCTGCTCAACACTGAATCATATAGGGTTTGGACAGGAGACATTTCTTTCTTTTTTTTAAATTTTAAAATATTACAAACATATGGAAAACTGACTAAATACATATGTGAATTAGTTTCATGAATTATATGTGGGGAACTTCTTATCTGATTCTTATATAGCAATCATTTTGTTACTTTATAGGATCCTTCTGTACTATGAATAACATATATGACACTTTTCACTTATTAAAAAATGGTAGTATATTCAGTTTTGATGAGTTCCTTTAAACTCTGCTAGCTAAATTGTGGTTTATTTAGTGTTTTCATGATGTTTTGGTAAACTAAAAGATAAAAGCAATTTGTCTCTAAAATTTTAAATTTTAGCTGAATGCAATGGCCAACAGAGCAGCTGGAAAAGGTTATGAAAATGAAGACAACTATTCTAATATTAGATTTCAGTTTGTTGGAATTGAAAATATTCATGTCATGCGGTCCAGCCTTCAGAAATTATTGGAAGGTACGGTTATTGCTTACCTTCTAGGCAGCTTTGTCCCATAGAAATGTAATGCTAGTCACATTATAAAATTTAAAATTATATAATTAAAAATTTTCTAGTAGTCACGTTCAGAAGAGTAAAAACCAGTTGAAATTAATTTTAATAATATACTTAACCTAATATATTAAAAACATGCTAACATGTAATCAGTGTAAAAAATCAGTAATGATATATTTTGCTTCTTTTCCTTTAAGTCCTAGAAATTGGCTAGTGTGTCTCTTATACTTACCTCTTACTGTGGGCTACCCACATTTCAAGTGTTTAATAGCTGTACTTCAGTAGCGGCTACTATATTTATTAGACAGTACAATTCTACTGGTTTTACAAAAAATTGCTATTGTTAGATAGTCTTGATTAGTCAGTACAGTGAAGATTAATTTATGACAGTGTTCCATTTAAATATTAAGCTATCTTTCCAGTCTTGGTGTGGAACTTAAAAAACTGGAATCTCAGACTTTTTTTTTTTTTTTTTTTTTTTGCGGTATGCGGGCCCCTTACTGCTGTGGCCTCTCCCGTTGCGGAGCACAGGCTCTGGACGCGCAGGCTCAGCAGCCATGGCTCGCGGGCCCAGCCGCTCCGTGGCATGTGGGATCTTCCCGGACCCGGGCACGAACCCATGTCCCCTGCATTGGCAGGCGGTCTCTCAACCACTGGACCACCAGGGAAGCCCCTCAGACTATTTTTAGTTACACATTTGTGTTGAAAATTTTTTTAAAAAGGGTATTGGAGCAATTTTTTTTTTTAAGCATGAAGAATGACAGAAAAATGTACCTAAATCCATTATTGAGCTTTTAATAGCATGTGTTCATGTATAAAGAGTCTTGCCTGTTTATTTTGTCCTCTTCTCTTCTTCCCCACCTCGCTCCCCAGGGGTCTCTTGAATAGAAGTGGGCACTCAAGCTCCTTTCTAACTGAAATGTCTTTCCCCTTGCAGTCAATGGTACCAAAGGGCTTTCCGTCAGTGATTTCTACTCGGGTCTGGAGAACGCAGGATGGCTGCGCCACATCAAAGCCGTTATGGACGCTGCAGTCTTCTTAGCCAAAGTAACCCTTCTTCACTCACGTTTGATCTGGGCTTTCAGTGGTTGGGAAGGAATGGATTTATTCTGCTGGGTGCTGGTATCCTTTCCTGCCAGATAACTTTTATTATGTTTTACCTCTTTAACGAGGTTCACTTTAATTTGAACCTTGAAAATATCATGTAGCACTTAATGTAGGAACTTCAAGAGAAATTCCCCAACACATTGAAACGGCATTTTTGTCTGTGCCTTTTGTTTGTTCGCTTTGTGTTTTGTCCGGTTTCTTGGAGGTTATGCTGTGACAACATAATCATTGCGATCCTAGCTCTTCTTTGCAATGCAATACCTGCCACTTTGGCTTTTGAGTAAATAGCACTTACTGATTTACCTAAAATGGGTTTTGCTAGAATCGAAGTGTGTGGTCTTTCTTTTCAGGCAATAATGGTTGAAAATGCGAGTGTGTTGGTACATTGCTCTGATGGCTGGGACAGGACTTCCCAGGTCTGTTCCCTGGGCTCTCTCTTATTGGATCCCTACTACAGGACAATCAGAGGATTCATGGTAAGGACTTGTTTGGCCAGACCACTGGTCTCAAATAGGAGTGATTTTGTCCCCCTCCAGGTGTCATCTTGATTGTTACAACTAAAGGAAAGGGTGTACCTGGGATCCAGCTGGTGGAGGCCAGCTGCTAATAACCTATAATTCACAGGACGGTCCCTACAACAGAGGATTACCTGGCCCAAAATGTCAGTACTGCTGAGGTTGAGAAACTCTGAGTTAAATTAATTTCCACTTGTGCCATCTCTTTGACAAAAAGTTTTAGATTAAAAGGTGTTTTTTCCCCCCCGTAAAATGTTGCAATAGAAATATTCAGTATTTCTCCCTCATTTTTATCTAACAAATGTAAATATTGCAGTAAGACAAGACATAGATAAGAGTACTTATAAACTATATTCTAGAGGAAACTTTGTTTAATGCACCTTCACTTGTTAGTTGTAACTACACTCTAGGGAGCATGTTTTAAACCTGAAGGTGCGATTTCTAGTTGAGCAGATTCCCTGCTTTGTGGCGCCGAAGCCCCGGCTCCTGGGTTTTGTGTGCTTTTTAATGCACGAGCATGGTCAGATTAACTCCTGTTTTCACAATTTGTTTTAACTCAGGGCAGGTAAAATAAATGAAGAGCTGGTAGGCAGTTTTTATTAGTTTAGAATTATGAAGCACAGTGCTGTCTTAAAGCAGGGGAAGGTTTAACGCAGCCAGACCCCTTTCAGAACCGTTGTTTTCGTGGTGCCGGCATGTTGCATCTGGGACAGGTCAAATGCAAGGGCTTCTAATAAAGTAAGGTTCCACTGGCCTTGGGCGAGTGAGATAGGGGTGTTTCCTTAGCCATGTTTGGCTTTCACTGTCTGCCGGGCGTCCAGATGAAAGCGTGCAGTAAGTGACCGGCGACCGTGTGGGAGCCTCGCAGGCTAGAGGAACGGTGAGGACTAAAGCGTGGCTCCTGCAGGTGACTAAAGCCGGCGGGTGATGGGTCGGGTGCAGGCTGTGTGAGGGGTGAGGCTGGCACAGAAGAACGGGGTGGGCTAGGGCCCGAGGAGGAGAAGTCTGGCAGGCATCTGGACGTCCCCCTGCTGGGGGGTGAGAGCCAGCAACAGGCTTTTTTTTTTTTTTTGCGGTACGCGGGCCTCTCACTGCTGTGGCCTCTCCCGTCGCAGAGCACAGGCTCCGGACGCGCAGGCTCAGCGGCCATGGCTCACGGGCCCAGCCGCTCCGCGGCATGTGGGATCTTTCCGGACCGGGGCACGAACCCGTGTCCCCTGCATCGGCAGGCGGACTCTCAACCACTGCGCCACCAGGGAAGCCCGGCAACAGGCTTTAAACGCGGGAAACGGGAACATGCTCAGAGCTCATCTTTTTAAAAAGATGGTATCTGGAATGCAGAGCGGTGGGAATGGAGGCTAGGAGACCCGCATAGAAGCCGATAGGATGACTTAGGAGAGAAAAGAGGGCCAGAACTAAGGCAGTGCCCCGCGGATGGAGGAGTGGGCGACGGGCCCCTCCAGGGAGGACGAGACAGCGGAGTAAGCGTTTTTCGCGGACTGGGTGTGGGTGGGGGAGAAGACGCCTCTTCTCGGATTGCTTCCAGGCTCTGCGCTCAGTTGCCAGGATGGACTGTGCTGAGAGAAGCGACTGAGTGAGAACGGTGTTAAGTTTCACACGTGGATGTGTGGCAGGATGGCAAAGGTCCCACGGTAGAAGCCGAGGCTACAGCCCAGACCACGTGCCCGAGGTTGCCGGGTGTGGAAGTGGGGAAGCTGGGATATGAGCCCGTGCACTGTGACTTCAGAATCTGCATCTTTACCCACACGTGCCGTGGCCTTCTGGAGAGATTTAAGACAAAGTCAGAGGAGCTAAAAGTGGCAATTTTGACATTGAAGAGAATGTACTTGGTGATTATATAACGAAATTAGAAAGTATAGTAAATACTAAGAAGATAATGTTGTTTAGATTAGACCGAAAATAATTAGAAACCTATTATTTCAGTAGAGTTGTAACAGAAAAGAGTGCACTCAGGAGGTCGCATATCAACATTTGAATTTGAATATAAACTTTTCATTGGTTTCTTTACCATCCTTTTTTTTTTTTAAAGTATTACAGAAGTAACGTACAAGTAAGCCAAAAGGTTTAAACATCCACCCCAGTTTGCCACCCAGTAACCACTGGTAACCTTCTGATTTTCATTTTCCTAACCTTTTTTCTGTGCATATATCATCATACATACAAAAAATGTAAATGCAATAGTGATTTATAACATGCACTTTTCACTTAAAATGTAATAAATGCAACTGAAGTAAATTTAAGTCACAAGACCTACTGTATTTCTTTTTATGTATCATTTTCACTCCTTGTTAAGCCAGCCTCTCACCCAGGTTCTTGCTGTCTTTTGCCTGTAATTTAAAAAATTTCATTTTGTTTGCCACCATAAGTTAAAAGTGTAAATGCTGTTTTTAAGATAATAGGATTTAATCCATTCTAAACAAAAAAAGAATTGTGATTACAAAATGGATTTTACTTTTTCTCGTTAAGGTTTTAATAGAAAAAGATTGGATCTCCTTTGGACATAAATATTCGGAGAGGTGAGTCACAGTTATACATTTAGGCACTTGGTAAAGTTAGTAGAACTAATTTAGAGTACCTGAATGTTCCTGTTCTTCATGAACTCCCATGTCTGATGGGAGGTGAGAGTGGTGTTTTTTTTGTATGAAGCCCGATTTAATTCTTTTTCTGTCATTTTTTTCAAGTCTGATACTTTTGTTAATTTTCATAGCAGTTTATTACGTTTTGTCTGCATTGTAGTAGTTAGAATGTAACAGACCTGTTAAAATTGTGGTTGAAAAACTCATAGGTGTAAATTGTTTCAATAAAAACATGACAGTTTTTTTTTTTTTAAATGCCAATGTAACAATGTTTTACGATTTTTTTTGGCGGGGGGGGGGGGGGATATGTATTTAAATGTAACAATACCTGAACAGTTGACCTCTTTCAGTGGCATTTTCAAAAGCTTGTACTTTCTGGGGGGTTAGGTGTGGCCATTTGGATGGTGACCCAAAGGAAGTTTCACCAGTGTTTACTCAGTTCTTGGAATGTGTGTGGCATTTGACTGAACAGTTTCCACAAGCCTTCGAATTCAATGAAGCGTTTCTTCTTCAGATCCATGAACATATTCATTCATGCCAATTTGGAAACTTTATTGGAAATTGTCAGAAGGAAAGAGAAGAACTCAAGTAAGACAGTTGATTGAAATGGGCTTTCTTCTTTCCTATTTAGCTGAGGTCTAACATAAATCATAGTTGAACTTAAACTATCTTGACAGTATGATATAGAACTGGGTCTTATTGTAAAGATTTTATTGTCTGTTTTTCTGAAGCTGAGTATGCTCTGAGTACCCCTCACACTCTCGGGTTAATAGTTAAAGTTTGTTTTGAAGTGTAGCATACATACGGAAAAGTATGTACAGTGGAAGTATGAAGAATTCAGAGGTGAGGCTAGACTGTGAATAGGAGTAAAAACTAAAACTTAAATCTACATGGGAAATGACTGCCTGCTTTATAAAAGTGAGCGTTAGCATCTCTGGGAAGATCTTCGTGTTTTTCTCATCCCATTAGGTTAAAGGAGAAGACGTACTCCCTGTGGCCGTTTCTGTTGGACGACCAGGAGAAGTACATCAATCCTCTCTACAGTTCCACGTCTCAGAAACTGGCAGTTTTGGAGCCAAATACAGTATCTTTCAATTTCAAGTAAGCCGGCATTATTGAAGTATTTATACTCAATTTTTCTCCAACACAATTTATTGAAGTATTTTTTTTTCTTTTTTTGTCATAAAGGTTTTGGAGAAACATGTACCACCAATTTGATCGAACATTGCATCCTAGGCAGTCTGTGTTTAATATAATTATGAATATGAATGAGCAAAATAAGCAGTTACAGAAAGATGTTAAAGACTTAGAATCTGTAAGTATTCTGAAGTATCTGATGTAATATATTTGGGATATTAAGTTAGTTTATTTCCTTACTTGGTGCTCTCAGTGTAAATGTAGTGTACGTATCAATAGAAATCTTGTAAGTACTCACGGTTGCTTCAAAATCAGGTCTCCTGTGCTTTGAACAGGTTAGTTTAAATCGCTTTCTCTGAATTTTAAAATATATTGAACTATTTGAAGTATGATATATAGAGAAATAGAGATATAATAAGTATCAGGCTATTCACCACCTGGCTTTGTGAGGTTTTAAGATTTACAGTGTTTGATTCAGACCTTTCATGTTTCTGTTTGAAGGGAAGACACATTATCGATCTATTTGCAGACCCTGTGAGCCCTACTGAGTCTTCCCCACTACACTTGCTGCGCTGAATCTGCTGTTAGTCATTCCTGTGCCTATTTTTATACTTCCTCTATATATGTTTATATCCACAAACAATTTATAGTATTGTTGCATATGGTTTGAAATATTATTTTTATTATATATTGAAAAAAGAAGGTAGTTATGTGTAAGATGTAGAGGGCGACAAATAACATGAATGCCCAGGTGCCCTTCACTCGGCTTAAGAAACCACGTTTTAAAGCTATACGAAGGCTGTCACACTGTCACGCTTCACTTTGCTCTACATTGTTTTGAAATTCATCCACGTTGATACACGTAGCTTTAATTCATCTGTTTTATCAGTAGCTACTGTATCGTATTCTCTTGTGTGACTGTATCACAGTCCATCAATTCAGCTCTGCTAGACATTTCAGTTATTTGCAGTTTCGGATTTCCATGACGAGTGAAGTTGAATTTTTCCCTTTCTGCGAATGGCCTATTCAAACCATGTTTCTGTTGGCGTATTTGCCTTTTTCTTACTGATTTATAAGAATTCTTTATATACCACACACTAATTCTTATTTAGTTAAATGTATCACCAATGGCTTTGTCCAGTCTTTTCTTATCTTTTCCATTTTCTTTATGGTATGTTTCATATAGTTACTGTGAATTTTAATATAGTCAAATTGCTCAGTCTTTATGTTTTATGCCTTTTTATATATCTTGTTTAAGAAATCCTTCTCCACCCTAAGACGTTTCTTTACCATTATATGTAACAAAAAGGATCAGTAAGTCCATGTTTTAAGAAATCCTGGCCAATTGTTATAACTCAGTGAGACTATCCTGTCTGCCTCTCAGACAGGAGTGTTGCTGGTCACCTCTCAGATAAGGAGGTCATGACTGCCTGAGTGACCTGTAGGAGAGGCGAGCCCAAGATATAGACGGTACAAGAAGGTTGTCCGGAGATCAGTCCAAGGATCTAGAGAGTGTGGAACTCTGCCAAAGAATCCTTCTAAAATCTCTTAAAATCAAAAAAATTCCGTTGTATTCTATAGCCTGTTGTGCTCACCTACCAAACCATTGTAGGAAAACCACATAAGAAAGCTCTTCAGGCCGTCACACCTTCAACTAAATGAGTGTGTGTTTGTTACATTATATAGCTGTGATTTCAGGGTGACTGTCTCACATATATATTTCTCTCATTATAAAGTGTTTACTTTTTATAGTTTCTAGGAAATGTGTGTGCTTTTCAGATATGAAGGCCTAGTGATCTTCTGTCAAATATGTTTTCCATCGCAAAAGTTGTACACAGTTGGGATTCTCAGCCATGTCTCACCTACACTAGATTTTAATTTTTTGAGATTTAATTTTGCATCGTACATAAAGAGAACATTTGCAGAAGCTCGATTTTTGTGTACTTTCATCTAACATATATTGAACCTGTAGCGTGTACAGTTTGTAATTTTTTTTCAAATTTGGATTTGTTTCTAGCAAATTAAACAACATAAAAATAAGCAGACAGATGGAGTTCTCACCAAGGAATTGTTAAATTCAGTTCGTCCTGAATCACCTGCCCTCAAAACCTCCTTGTGTCTCAAGGAGCAGACTCTGCTGCCTGTGAATGATGCTCTCCGAACTATAGAGGGCAGCAACCCCGCAGATAACCGCTACAGCGAGTACGCGGACGAGTTTTCCAAAGCGGAGCCTGCTGTGGTCAGCTCGGAGTATGGCGTGGCCAGAATGACGTGTTAGGCTCAGAGAGAGTTTTCTGGCTGCCTGCGGTGCGAGAAGTGGATTATTGTGAGGATGGTCTGTGTGCGTGACCCAAGCAATTTGCCTAGTGATGATCTTAGAGTTTACCAGTAGGTTGATAGTTGAAGTCAGGATGCTAACTGCTCTTGTGAGAGAAGGCAGTTTAGCTGCATTTCTAGCAAGAAATGAATGACCTTCAGCTCTTTAAGAAGCTTACTGCAGATGCAGTTTGTACTGTACACTAGTGAACTGACATGTCTATGATTTACATGTTAATTACAGTCAAATAGGAATAGCCTTCCATAAGTATGATTTGACTGCCAGAAAACAAAACTTGACAAAGTGGTCCCTTACTTAATAATTGACATGGCATGTACTTTCAATTGTGTAGCTATGTAACTATGAATATTTGCAAATTTTGCCTATTAGTGGTGTTTATTGTTGAAATGCCATGAAAAATACTTCTAAGGAAGCCTTAAAGTCTCAGTTTATTCATTACACCACTCTTCAGTTTTAGAGCCTAGAGCAAGATGGTTGGTTGTGTCTGTGAGCAGCTGCCCTGGCCCCCGCAGGAGCTGCAGTGCCCCTGTGGAAACGAAACGGTGGTCGAAGGACACTGCCAAGCCCATGTTTGGCTGGTCCCACTTTCGTGGTCAAAATTAACGAAACCGACCTTTTTGTTCTGCTTATAATTTGTTTAGTGCTACATTTGACGACTTATTATTTACAACTTACCTTGTTGATTTCTTGCATATGTGTAAGCACATTTGACTGTCTCTTATGAATGGATTACTGCATCCTGTTGGTTCTTGTTCTGTGGTTGGCTTTATTCCTTTGATAAGTATGGAAGTTTACGAAGCTAAAGCCCTAAACTGTTCTTAGAGACAATGAATAGTACATATATGTATATTTTTAAACTGTTTTCTCTCTCAGTGAATTGTTCTTCCTAGAAGAAACTTTCAATTTACCCAAGAATTTTGGGGTCAAAAAAAGGGAATACGGATAGTTTAGCTTTTGCTTGGTTGCGTGAATTTTTCTCTGTGAAACATTTTTTTCTTCTCTGTTAACATAGAAGAAAAAAGAAAAAAAGGAAAATTAAGGCTAGCCTAATACAAAGTTAATGTTTAACAAAAAAACTTAAATGCTAGGAAGAGTTTCATTTTGCCACGTTATTGATAACTTTATTCTCTGTACTAGTACATATTATTAAAGCACCAAAAAAAAAAAATAGAAAAGAAAGAAAGAAAATGACTTTCAGTTGACGGTATCACCCAGCTGGCTTTAAAATGGACAACTTAACATGGGTGGCACAAGATATGATTGAAGGGTACTAGGAAATCTGCATAGGATCCCTTATGCTTCTTTTTATTACACCTACATCTGTTATATTAATTTTGAACATAAATAACTTTTTCAAATGGAAAAAAAGGCTTTATTGTATGAGCTTATCCTATTTATTTTTCCAATGCTTTTCTGTAATGCATTATGTAATAAGAAAAATACTTCTTTTTACACAGTGACGGAAATGCACTATAAAGTAGGGTTTGTGATTTAGCCATGTCTATTTCCATATTTAAGCACTGGGACGAGAAACTTAAGCCTGTGACCACAGAGGGAAGCTATTGTGCCTTGTTACTTGGTTCCAGTGACTAATTGTGGTTTTAGCATCTTCCACGGCAGACTTCTTACATTCACCTCTTTGGTTTATTATCTTAATCTTCAGTTTGAGGCATATATATATGTGTGTTTATATGCTCACACCTGGGCTGAGAAACCAGCTAACATCCTAAGTGACCTACAGGGTATATGTTGGCAAAAAGTAGTTGTGTATACGTCTTATAAGATTGCATTTGTGTTCAGTGTGTTTGGGATTGTATAGCATGTACGTTATTACATACATTGTTTAAAGGTAATTAAATGTTCATGTTTTACATTGAATTATTATTTTTTTTGGGAAAAAACAAATGGGATCCAGTTGTGGTGGGGGTTTTTCTCCCTCATGTAAGCAAATGGACCTGCACATGACACCAGTCATCACAGTATAAGGTTTGAGCAGTTAATTTTTCAAAAGGGGATGTTGATAAATAATCATTATTATATACAGAAGTAATTACCAACATATTAAAAGAAGCATAGTGCGCTAAAAGGTTCAGCAGATATAGTTGATAATGTCCCTACATTTTCTGTGTGATCCTGTCACTTCCTGCTGTCATATCAGTATTTTATTGTGTCCTTCTCAACTTGTTGATAGAAGGTGGTATCCAACGAATTTGTACGTTTAAGGTGCAGTGTCTCTCCAGAGACAGGCCTGGATGTGATCAGACACAGGAAGTTGCCTGGCAGAGAGGAGTGTGACTTTATTTGGGGGTGTTTTGAACAAGTTGCTTAGGCTAGAAGTAGCCTGGGGAATCATGGCTAAATAAAGATGGCTGGAAGACCTTTTTTTAAAAAAAAATTATTTGGTGGGGTAGCAGGGCAGGGGGTAGTGTCAGGTTAACATCTTTTAAGCTCATTATTTTTGGGGCAGTTTTAGGTTCACAGCAAAATTGGAGGGGAGGTGCAGAGATTTCCGTATATACCCCTGCCCCCCACACACATAGCTTCCCCCATTATTAACATCACCCACCAGATGGTACATTTGTTAAAATCAATGGACCTACACCGACACATCATAATCACCCAAAGTCCATAGTTTACCTTAGGGTTCACTCTTGGTGTTGTATATTCTGTGGGTTTGGACAAATGTATAATGACCTTTACGTATCGTACAGAGTATTTTCACTGCCTTAAAAATCCTCTATGCTCCACCATCCTTCCCCTTCCCCAACCCCGTGGCAACCACCGATCTTTTTACTGTCTCCAAAGTTTTACCATTTCCAGAATGTCATACAGCAGGAATCATACAGTAAGTAACCTCTCAGATTGGTTACAGATTCTCTCACTTAGTCATATACATTTAAGGTTCTTCCATGTTTTTTCGTGGCTTGGTAGCTCATTTCGTTTTAGCTCTGAATAATATTCCATTGTCCGGGTGGACCACAGTTTATTTATCCATTCACCTATCGTAGGACATTTGGGTTGCTTCCAAGTTTTAGCAGTTATGAATAAAGCTGCTATATAAACGTCTGCGTCTGTGTTCAGATTTTTGTGTGGCTGAATACCAAGGAGCATGATTGCTGGCGTGTATGGTAAGAGTGTGTTCAATTTTGTAAGAAACCGCCAATCAGTCTTCCAGAGTGGCTTTACTGTTTGCATTCCCGCCAGCAGTGAATGAGAATTCCTGCTGCTTCACGTCCTTACCAGTATTTGATGTCGTCAGTGATCCGGATTCTGGCCATTCTTACGGATGTGTAACCAGTGTTTTCTGACTTTTTTTCCTTGTGCAGAAGGTCAGCTTCAGAATACTGGACAATTTCCAGTTGGCATTCCGAGTTGGAAGAAGTGCCTGCAGTCACCTGCATTTGCAGACTATGAATGACATCGGTCCATTTCCATTACCCAGGTTTGAGATATTCTGTTGGCTGCTCTGTAGTTGTCCATTTGGCGTTAGCGTACCTCGATTAATTAAATAAAATGTAGAACCTCTTTTTAAAAATGTCACTCTACCTATATGGGGAAATAATCTAAAATAGAGTGGATATACGTATACGTATAGCTGATTCACTTTGCTGTACAGCAAAAGCTAACACAACGTTGTGAATCAACTAGACTCCGATAAAATTTTTTTTTTTAAGTCACTATAAGCTTTAGGAACCTGTACTAGAAAAAAGCCTGTAATTTAGAATGGTTGACTATCTCTAAAAGAGTATACTGTAGTGCTTGCCATCTTATTAAAAAAAAACCAAACACGAATTTCTGCCATTTTTATAAACAGTATTAATGCTACTCTAGTTATCCCTGAGCAAGTAAAATATCCTTTGCACAGCAACTTTTATAAAATAGTGGGATGTGTAACTGAAAGCAGCCTTCAGGAGCTATAAGACTTAGTAGACTCCTAAGGCCCTAGCTTTGAGTTTCTGATTCAGCAAGTGTTGGTTGGGACTCTGGGGTTAAAAAAGCATTTACATAGCATAGCGATAAAGCATTTGCATTTTAAAATATCTTGGAGATTCTTATGCAAAATGGCAGGAGAATCACACTCCAAGGCGCACTGCCTGCAACCACCTGCCCTGATCAGTAGGAGTCTCTCATTCTCAAAGGAAAAGCTGAATTTGTCTTGTACAAAGAGCAGTAGATCGGGGAGCATCTTACTTCTGAAACGGTGCTTCACGGGTGGGAGTGAGAAATAGACCTTCGTCCTGAGCCACTGAGAGTTTGGGCTCTTTGTTACTGTGGGTAACCTGGTCCATCCTGAATGATGAAACCACTGGCACACCTAAGAGGAGAACAAATCTGATTTCTTCTAAAGACCAGTCCCTCACCGTCCTCAGGTGGCCTGTTACTTGTGCTTGCACTCGTGTCTGGTTACGGGTCACTGTGTTTGGCCAGAGCTCTTTCCTCTCTTTATCTCCAACAGTCGCCTCCCCTCTGCCCCTTGGCATTGACTCCTTGAGCCAGACCAGCTGTGAAGTACCACCCCGCCCTCTGTGCTTGTCTAGCTGTTTCCTCGTGGTGTAGTTTAACTTGTTCCTCTATCTGCTATACCTCCTGTAAAGTAGGCACGAGATGAGATTCAGATTAACATTTCAGGAAAGATGCTGTGTACTTCACATTGAATCCCTCAGGAGGGTATCATGTCAGGCTTGTTCACTTTTAGGATGCTGACTTTGGTCGCTTGGTTGATCTCACCGATATAAAGGTACATTTTTTCCCTTTGGACTTAGCAGGTGCTCTGCAGGGTAATGTTTTGGCATCAAAATGAACATCCTATTCCCTGACAACCTATCCACTGATATTTGCCTAAATCAGTTATTTCATTGGGTGTTTCAAAATTGTGATTTTTTTAATTTGCTTTTTTACCCAAATAGTTCAAAATGTGTGTGTATTTGTGTGTGAATGTGTGTGTGTGTGTGTGTGTGTGTGTGTGTGTGTGTGTGTGGTGGAGATATTGATGGGTAAGGCATTGATGGGTAAGGCATCGATTTTTTTTTCTTTTTCCATATATTTAAGGTCATTTTTACTTTCTCTGTGTATTGCCTGTCCATGTCTTCTCATTTTTTTCCCCAGCAGGTGGTAGTGGTTTTTTTCTTTATTTAAGATCTTTTTTCATATTTTAGGGAGACTAACCCTTTCCCTATGATATAATGTGCAGATGTATTTTATCATCAGAATTTCAATTCATTCATTTATAATCAACATGGACTCGTGTCTGGTGTTAGCTCTGCCATCCATATTTTACTGTCTTTATTATGAGTATATTTAGTGTAACTTTGTATAATTATACTTTATAATTTTTGTCTTTATACTATGTAGTCTTATTTTTAAAATACTTTAGAACATTTCTTTTGGTAATTATATATTTGGATTTGTATCCCAGTAGTTGCCTTTTTACCTTTTGCAAGATTGTTTTGGTTGTTCGGGATCCGTTGGAATTCCATATGAATTTTTGGATGTGCTTTTCTATTTCTGCAAAAATGCTGTGGGATTTTCGATAGGCATTGCATTGAATCAATAGATTGCTTTGGATGCTGTTGACGTCTTAATATTCAGTCTTCTTGATCTGTGAACAAGGAATTTCCATTTATTTGTGTTTTTTAAAATTTCTTTCAGCAACATTTTATAGTGTTCAGAGTACAAGTCTTTGCCTCCTTGGTTAAGTTTATTCCTAAGTATTTTGTTCTTTTTGATGCTATTAGAAATGGAATTATTCTCAATTTCCTTTTCAGATTTTTCATTTTTAGCATATAGAAACACAACGGATTTTTGTGTGTTGATTTTATATCCTGCAACTTTTCTGAATTCATTTATTAGCTCTAACCATTTTTGTATGTGGAATCTTCAGGGTTTTATACATGTAAGATCATGTCATCTGTGAACAGAGATAGTTTTACTTCTTCCTTTCCACTTTGGATACCTTTTGTTTCTTTTTTCTTGCCTGATTGCTCTGGCTAGAACGTCCAGTCCTATGTTGAATAGAAGTGGTGAAAACAGGTGTCCTTATATTGTTCTTGATCTTAGGAGAAAAGATTTCAATCTTTTGGTATGAGCTATGGGTTTTTCGTTTATGGCCTTTACCATATTAAGGAAATTTCCTTCTCTTCCTAATTGGTTGGGTATTTTTTTTTAATCATGAAAGGGTGTTGAATTTTGTCAGATGATTTTTCTGCATTAATTAAGATCGACTATGTGGGTTTTTCCTTCTTTCTGTTAATGTGGTATATTACACTGATTGATTTCTATACATTGAACCATCTTTGCTTTCTGGGAATAAATCCCACTTGGTCATGGTCTATGATCCTTTTAATGTGCTGTTGAACTAGTTTGCTAGTATTTGTTGAGGATTGTTGTATCAGTGTCCATAAGGGATATTGGTCTGTAGTTTCTTTTCTTACCATGTCTTTGGCTTTGGCCCAGCTGTTGTTTATGGTTGACTTTTGACATGCATTGGTAAACTAGAAGAGTGACCACCATGAAAACCTGACACTTCAGCAAGGAAGAGGACAGAAAAGCATTTCTCAGACTCATAAACCTAGCCATCATCCTTCAGCTCATCTTAAATTTTTCTTTTGATGTGGTTACCAAAAATGTGAAAATTAAAATCATTGTGGCTAAAAGGGTCACGTAAAATATATGAGAAATTCTAGGCTCATTCCAGCCATCTGAAAGCAAAGGCAGAATACTGTAAAAGACATGGCGTTGGAGACGTGTTGAACACCATGAGTGTGAAATTGGGCGACAGGGAAGCTATTATTCAGATTTCCAGATTGCCCTACGTTTCCATCAGAGGGTGTTCCTGTGGTAAAGCAGTGACTGAAGACGGTGGTGAGGGGTCCAGGCCAGTGCTCTCTAATACGAGTATAGTGCGAGCCAAGGATTTAGTGTTTCTAAGAAGCCACGTTTTAAAAAGTAACAGGTGATATATTTTATTTAACCCAGTGTATCCACAATATTATCATTCTAACAAGTGGTTGAGGTAAAAGTCATAAATGTGACATTTAACATATTTTTTGGTACTCAGTCTTCACAACCTGGTACACTTTCCGCTTACAGCACATACCAACTTGGACTTGCCGCACCGTACGAGCTCAGGAGCCACACGTGCCTACCTGTTTGGGGCAGCAGAAACCTAAGCAGTGGGGTCTCGCTTGTCCAGTCCTGTTCCTCTGTTTACTTTCCCAAAGCTTCCCAGATGAAGTGGATCGCTTTCCTGCCCTCTGTTCTTAAGTGATCCAATCGCAAGAGAGTTCCTGTAGGAAGGTGTAAATCCTGAAGCTTTAGTTTGTGCGATGACACGGTCTTTAGAAATAGCAGACTTCGGGCAGGCTGTCAAGAAACAAGCCCTTGGCAAGCGGTCTTGGCCTCTGAAGGGGAAGGAGGGCCGTGGCTGGGTCGTTTGTGGCAGATGAGGGCCGGGGGGGATTTGTGGAGGGTCTTAGGCCCGTGGGAGCCAGCGGGGGCGGGGGGAGAGTTTGTGAGCAGCTGGTAGACGGGAGAGAGAACATCAGGGAGTCTGGGGACAGAAGTTGATGGGCAGAGAGGCTGGCCTTTCTTTCCTTCTCTCTTGCCCGTGTGTGAGCGCGAACGAGAGCTCTGTGGGGTGGTGAGTTGGGTCGCACGTCACCGGCTGCTCACACAGGCCGTGGTCTCGTTCTGTGTGACCCTCTCATCACCCTTGTATTCCTTCCAGTCCCCGCAAAGCAGCCATTTAATGTAGCTAACGTGCCTCTCAGGATGCTCGCCCTTAAAGTGTGTGTGTGTGTTTTAAACTTACACAGATGTACTCCGCCACCTTTCTGCCCTTCTCCCTGCCTTCTCTCACTTGTGCTGTCTTCTGACTTTCTCCCCTTTGATGCCTTCTCCCCGGGTCTTGCTTGGCCCTTCTTGAGCGCCTGGTGCGTGCCAGGTGGGGTGCTGGGTGCGTCACAGGCACTGTTCCCTTAAAGTCTCATGGTGAGCCTGCGAGGATGGTGGCGTTTTTCTCATTCTGTGCAGGAACCTGCCCACCATCACACAGCCAAGCAGTCTGGACTCACACTTCCATGTTCTGAGTCCAAAATCCACACTCTTTCTGTTACTCCTAAACCCTTCTTATGCTTTAGAAAAAAACGTCCACATCCCTCTCTTAATGAAGAAATGATGCAGGTTACTTTGGCGCTCTCTTGGGACGCAGATAGTCCAGCTTTTTGCAGATTTGGTGATGACACCAGCTAACGTGCGTTCGGGGCTCATGGGAGGCAGTGGAGAGCAGTGGTTAGGTTCCCAGCTCCGCCCCGAAGCCCCTCCGTATCTGTGGACTTTGAGCAGGCTGTCAGCCCCTGCCGGGGGGGAGAAGCCAGATTCTCTGTGCCGGAACGAGTGGATGGTAAGAAACAGGCTGCGTGCTTCCCACGCATTCATTCGTTTGGCAAATCTTCGAAGGGCCTGCCGTGGGCAGCTGGGGAGATGGGAGAGGACAAGGCACTGAGGGTCCCCGCCCTGCCCTCAGGGAGCTTACCTTCCAGTGCGGCAAGTAAGAGGGCTGACACAACAGGAAGGACGGGGACCCCCAGCTCGAGGAGGAAACAGTCACGGTAGCTGCGGCGCACTGCTGTCGGCCTTCTGTGTGTTCGCGCTCGCTTCCCACTCTGCCCCACTCTCTAGGGCAAGCTTCCGTTCTTAACAGCTTTATTGAGGCCCAGTTTACCTACTCTGAAATTCACCCGTTTTAAGTCCACAGTGCAGTGATGTTTAGGAAGTTTATCGAGTTGTGCCACCCCCCCATCCGGTCGTAGAACATTCCCATCGCTCTATAAAGCTCATCCTCAGGAAGAGCAAGACATTTTGTCCTGTTGGTTAGTGAGGCGAGGCTGTGTTTTGTGTGGAAGGGGCACCGGCCTCAGGCCAGGAGAACCAGGACCTCGTCCTGGCTCGGCCACTGTGCCCCCAGGTACGGCCCTTCCCCGCGGAGCCTCGGTTTCCTCACCTACGAGGTAGAGGGCCATCTTACCAAGTCCCCGATACTTGTGAGATCTTAGGATCTTATTTAAGGAAGAGCTGAGTACTTGTGGTAGTTAAGAAGGCATTAGAGAAGAGATTTACAATATAAGAGGAAAGGAGATGTGGATGGGAGAATTATCAGAGGGCGTTCAGGGCGCAGTGTACTGGGAATTAGGAGCTCATCTTTTTCTCTCACCGCTTTGCCTGGGACATTAGGAGGAACCCTCCAGTGTCACTACATTCCTTAGATTTCCAAAAATATTTGAAAGCATCATGTACAGCCGTTTAGCTCCTTGCTTCTTATAAGTGGTTGATTAAGCATATGCAATGCAGGTACTTGGCATATCTCTATAAACAGTTCACCCCATGGACCATCAGTGCTCTCTTTACTACTGGACATAGACTCATTAGCATCTTTAAATCTAGTCAGATTAGAGAGAAAATTCCAGAATCCTAAGAACCAATTCAGAAAACTTATCCTTAAAATTCTGTTCCTCTAGAGTCGCTCTCGGTACCAAAATCTGTATTGTTTCTCTGGAGAACCAGAACCGATGTGGTTCACACAGTCATGGCGGCCGACATATCCATCCCCAAGATCTGTCATCTCCAGGCTGGAGAACAAGGGAAGCCGGTGGTGTAATTCGGTCCAAGTCCAAAGGCCTGAGAAAGGGGGAAAGGTAGGCTGAGGGTGTAAGTCCCAGTCTGAGTCCAAAAGCCCAAGCTGATGTCCAAGGGCAGGAGAGGATGGATGTCTCAGCTCAAAGAAGGAAAAAAAGTGAATTCACCCTTCCTCCACCTTTTTGTTCTATTCTGGTCTCAACGGATTGGATGGTGCCCGCCCACATTGGGGAGGGTCACCTGCTTTATTCAGTCCAAGGATTCAAATGCTCATCTCTTCCGGAAGCGCCCTGAGACACACCCAGAAATAACGTTTTACCAGCTATCTGGGCATCTTTTAGCCAGTCACGTTAACACATAAAATGAACTATCACATAGGGGCAGCCTCTTAAGCGTCTTCAAATCCAGGCCAAGGATTTGAGGCAGCTGACTGTCATGGGGACGCCGCTGAAGCTTTTGGTTATTGCTTTCATATAGTAGTGAATGACCCAAGATGGTCACCTGGAACGAGGCCCAAGCTCGACCCCTGGTCTCCCCCATGCGTGAATCTGCTCCAGCTAATCTCTGTAATCTTTTGTTCCTTTATGTATAGATAATACCAGCCTCACTGGGTTTAAGACAGTTGACAGGTACGTGTGAAGCACATAATCGTGTTTGGTGCCAAGTACTTGATGTTTTAAAATTGTAAAAGCTGTTTTATGAATATCAATTAGGCAGCAACGTTTCGAGTGAATTGCAGGGGAGCCAGTAGTTCAGTGTTTTTCAAAATATCGTTCCTGGATCAACTGTGTCAGAGCCGCTTAGAATACATCGTTAAACAGGTAGATCCCAGGTCCACACCGGATGAATCTGAACGTTGGAATTTAACATATTTCCAGGTGCTTCTTATGCACATTTAGGTCTGAGAACCGCCGGGACTGATTAGCCCTCAGTAAATGTTAGCTGTTGTTTTGTTATTTTCTGCTGCAGCTGCTGCAAATTATTACCGTTACAGCCTAGAGGAATCCTAACCCAGCTTGGGGAGGGGTCGTCAAAGGCTTCCTTTTGAACTGTTTGCCTACCGGAATAGGCTTGGGGTGAACGTGTAGGTTGTGGCCAGGTCAAGAAAAAAGTTATCCATTTAGAACAAGAGCACAGAAATACGGGAGATCATGGCTTTTGTGGGGAATTGTAAGTAGCTCAGAATGTGAGCTAAATGAAAAGCATGATGAGAGACTGGTAAGGGGTGACGTTGAATGTTATGTCGGCGAAGATGGAAAGGCAGTTTGAGGCACAAGTGACGTGAGTTCGGATTGGCATTGTAGAAGGATTGCTCTGGGCTAGAGGGGGTCAAAGGGAGGCTGCTGAGATCACACAGGAGAGCAGTTATGAAGGCCTGAAGTAAGACTTGGTTGGTGGAGAGGGTGGGCCTGAGCAGGTGAAGGGCTGGGAGCGGCAGGGCTTGCTGAGGGCCTGGGCTGTGCACAGATGCGAGGCAGCGTGACTTCCAGGTTTCTCGTAGGGCCCCTGGGTTGACGCCACCACTCACCCAGGTAAGGAGAAGAAGAGGAGAAGCAGGTGTGGGGGGGGAAAAAGCTCTTGGTTTTAGGCATATTACGTTGGAAATGGGACATCCAAGTGGAGATATTTTATAAATATTGGACCATGGGACTGGTATTAAGGGAAGAGACCTCAACTAGAGAGGGAAGTCTGGAAGCCACCGGTTGTTAGTGGAGGATTAAGCTAAGGGTGTGCCTACAATTTATTGGGAGGTCTTAGAATGAGATAGATCTGAGAACGACACCTTGAGAAGCAGACAGAAGGAAAAACAGCAAGAGGGAGAGATCACGCTCTGGAAAACCAAAGAGAGGCTCCAGTGAGAAGAGTTTCAGAAAGTTACTCACTATGTCAAATGCCACATAGAGGTCGTTTAATTTAAAGAGTAGAAATTCTCTGTGCCATTGTCATCTGGCAAGAGCAGTCTCAGTATCAGATGGCAGAGGCAGAAATCAGATTTCAGCGACTTTATAGTTGAAGGAGAGAGAGTAAGTGGAGACCATGGATGCAGACTGCGCTTATGACTGGGAAGAAAAGAAATTCTTTATCTATATAACTTTTCCATTAAAGGAATGGAAGTATATTAAAGACCAACAATTTTAAAAACCCGAGCACACACAGCCTATGGAATGGACACAGAAAAAGAACGTCTCCTAGGGGACTTGGTCCCGGACTGTCAGCCTTTAAAACGATGGGGCGTCTTCCTCTTTTTATCTGCCGTTCAGGGGCACGTGGCCGGGTAGCAGGCAGCTGGGCAGGAGAGCTTTATTGATTGGATGGTGGATGGAGATACAAGCCCAGCCTTTTTAGGTTTATTTCTTTGTAGTTTCAGATGGAGTTAAAAGGAAGGGAATTAAACAGAATCATGTTAAAATATTGATACGTACCAAGAACGATACTTTTAGTTTTCAAATAGCCTGTCATTTTCCCCAATTTGCTAGGATGATGCTTTTTCTCTCAATGTGCTTTCCCTTCCCTTCCTCATAATTCTAGCAGACTGGTTAAATATTTTAGTATCTTACAGAGCTTGGCAATGAGTTAGGCTTTTAAAATCTGAGTGTTGTTACCAGATAATGAGAACATAGGATCCTAGCGGGAATGTTTCACCACGGCCCTGAGCCCCTGTGCCGTTTGACAGCTTCCTCTTAGTTAAAAAACAAGACAAAACAAAACAAGAAACCCCCCCCAAAAAATAAAAACAAAACAGTGATGGGAAGAGTGGGATGCAGGAAACAGGGGTGCTCTATACCGCACCTCGCCCTTGCCTCCGACAGTGTGGGGAGAGAGCTACCTAGGGTATTAGACACTGAGTTTGGTGTCCTCTCCTCCTTAGGCCTGGGAAGTGTGCTCTGAGGGCAGCCCCAGTAGCCCAAGGGCCGGGACCGCAGCTTCAGAAAGCAGGTCAGGCGCTCCCAGCCAAGTGGTTTCTGAAAACGGGCAACGTTAATAGACGTTTAATGTTCCCCTTCCTCAGCAGCTGCTACAAAGCGCCGTCCTCTTTGCGGAGAGCTTGTGTTTGGTGCTTTCTTCCTTAGTTGCTGCCCCGAATGCTTTACCCTGATTTCCTATTCTCTCTTCATTTCCCCTCCCAGTTCTTTCTCTAAAGCATTTTCAAGTTCCTGGGGATTTTGAACTCACACAGTTTACAGTAGTTGCTCTCACAGGACTATATTTTAAAGGGTAAAACGTGAACAGCAAAGCGAGAAAGCTGCTGTCTGTGGTGGAAAAGACAAGCGGTAGAGGGATGGGGGTCTTCAGCTGTTTGCATGTGCCTGGCCATGTTTGCCTGCCCTGCCCAACTGGTGGTGGCCTCCCAGGTGCAGTTTACTTGGGCAACTTTTTGATTCCCGCCTGCCTTTAAGTGACATACACATCAACTACTTAGCAAAGTGGCTGGTTCATGATAAGTGACAAATTCATGCTGTTATTCAACAAACATTGTGCATGACCTATGGGCCAAACCCTGTTTAAGGCACTAAAAATACAAAAATAAGACACAGGAGTTCCTGCCCTCAAGGGTAGCTGGTAGGGGAGAGACGGGCATGTAATCAAGACAGTGGACAGGTGGAATTTGAGTTGTGTGCGTTATTCCTCGTAACTGTGTTATAGGAACAAGGTGGGCGGAGCCTTAGCTGATTCTCTGTGGGCCTGGCGGGGGACGTGTGTAGGAGCCGGGAAGATTCTACAGGAGACCTGGCAGTTGGGTTGAGTTTTAGACGATGAGTGGAATCCACCAGGTGGAGGAGAAGAGGTGGACGGATGAACAAACATGAAGGATGGACAAGAACGACGAGTAGTGCAGGCGATGCAGGTGCTCTGACACGGAGCCGGGGCGGTGGGTCTGGGGGGAGGGGCGAGGTGGGGAGGGCAGTGGTGGCCCGACCAGGCAGCCTTTATCCTCTAGTCCAGTGGGCGTGGTGCTGTGTTGTGAGCCTCAGTGAACTGGAGGGCTTTATGAAGGGAGGCTGTGTGAGCAGGTTTCTATTTTAGGAAGACGTTGGGAAGGCAGGTGGATGCGATTGGGCGGGGGTCCGATGCCCCTGGTGCCTCGCTCCACTCCCCTTCCCCGCGCCTTCAAAGTGCAGGGTTTCACACCCTAGTGGTGAAGGATGGGAGCCACTGGGTCAGTGCGTCTCCTGGTCCCTCCTGGGCGGAGGACAGTCAGAGAGGCAACCTGCACATGCCTGATGAGTGGGAGGGGCCCGGCTGCCCAGCCAGGTGACCTCAGGAACTCATCCTTGTACTGGCTTTGCTCCGCCCACCTCCCTCCAGGCTCCCGTGAGCACCTCCCAAAGCCGCGTCCCACTCAACAGGTGTCAGTCAAGCCTCTGATTATCAGGGGGAAAGTGGGGGGATATCCAGGCTGGGACAGCAGGTCCCAGTGAGGAAGCCGGTGCAGTAGCTCAGGTGAAGATGATAAAGGATCCGCTCAAAACGTTAACCTCCAGGCCATCAACAGGGGAAGGAGTGGGGAAGGTTGTAGCCGGGAGAATGGAAAGGTCTCAAAGGCCCATCCAAGTGCGGTTGGGGGAGGGGGAGGGGTTCTGCTGACGGGGACGCTGGTGGTGTTATCAGTTTCAGTTGAGAAATAAAGCTGCAAGGGTGGGGTGTACAGGGGAGACCACAGGCTCTACTTTGCACGTAAGAATTTAAGAGGCCACCGTGGGAAACGCAGGCAGAGATGGTCAGTGGGAAGTTGGATCCGAGAGCCTAGGGCTCAGGAAAGAGGTCTGCGCTGGGCAGTTTGTGAACGATGAACAGTCGAGGAGTGCAGGGCACCCACTTAGCGTCTAATCGCCTCAGGGTGGCTCTCTCCCCACACTGGCGGAGGGAAGGGCGAGGCGCGGTGCAGGGCGCCCCTGTTTCCCGCATCCCACTCTTCCCATCACTGTTGCGTCACCTTTTTTTTTTTAAACTAAGAGGACATTCATTCATTAAACGTCATATTATCATAGTCTTATTTTTTAACTTGGTCTTCCTAAAAAGAGAACTCAGGATAAAGTAAAAAACCCTTTATCATGTGGGAGGGTAGCGCGGGGAGGAGAGGTGGGCAGGTAGGCGCGGCCCCGGGTGAGGTCCTTGGATTTTACTCCAGGTGTGCTGGGGAGTCGTTGGACGTGGGCTGGCGGTTGAGGAGACCCGCCTGCGGCTGGGGGCAAGTTTATTGGTTACTAGTGTAACCTAGTCCTTCTTTTGCGCTAACTTCTACTCATCCTTCAAGTTTCGTCTTAGGCCAGTGAATCCTTGAATTCATGATCAACAGGAGGACTTCCCTTCACTCCCAGTTGGGGCTGAGTGGTCCTCTTGTGATCTCCCAGCAATTCAGAGAGACCTCTGTTATCTTGAGCGTAGCACCGTGGGGTGAGATGTTTGCACACCTGCCCCCTCAAACATGTCAGCTCCTTCAGGACAAGGACTCAGGCTTATTTCATCTTCGTATCATCAGCGTCTGACATGTAACAGGCGGAAAATCACTCGTTGTTGAAAAGAACTGAGGGAACTAGAAGGTATGGCTGGGGCAAGAGACACTTCAGGAGACTCAGAGGGGGCTGCTGGGGAGGAAGAGGCCATCAATAAACTAAGACCGTTGAGGACTTCACTGGTGGTGCAGTGATTAAGAATCCGCCTGCCGATGCAGGGAACATGGATTTGAGCCCTGGTCCGGGAAGATCCCACATGCCGCGGAGCGGCTAAGCTCGTGCGCCACAACTACTGAGCCCTGTGCTCTAGAGCCTGCGAGCCACAACTACTGAAGCCCGTGTGCCTCAACTACTGAAGCCTGCATGCCTAGAGCCCATGCTCTGCAATGAGAAGCCACTGCAATGAGAAGCCCACGCACTGCAACGAAGAGTAGCCCCTGCTCGCCGGAACTAGAGAAAGCCTGTGTGCAGCAACGAAGACCCAACGCAGCCCAAAATAAATGAATTAATTAATTTAAAAAAATAAATAAAACCATTGAAAGCAATGTGTATGTATGGTAGAAACTGAAGGCTGCGAAGACGAACAGGGCTTAGGAGGCGGGGAGGCTGTGGGTTGCACAGGGTGACTATGGTGGGCTTCCTGGAGGAGGTGGCATGGGAGCCAAGATGGGCAGGGGAACGGAGTTAGCCATGGAGTAGAAAGGCTCTTGGGCAGAGCTGCCTGGGAACTTCCTGGAGGAGAATGGACAGGAGCAGACTTGGGTCCGCCCTTTGGTCCACTTGCAACACAGCTCCAGAGAGATCCTTTCATTTTATTTCTTTTTATTTTTTGGCCATGCCACGTGGCTTGCAGGATCTTAGTTCCCCGACCAGTGATTGAACCCGTGCCCCCTGCAGTGGAAGCGCGGAGTCCTAACCACTGGACCGCCAGGGAAGTCCCTGGAGAGATCCTTTTAAACCATCAGCGTCACGAGTGAGGACAGGGGCGTCGTGTGTGATGTGACTCAAGGGCCTGGTGCACGGTGGGCGCTCAGTGATGGGTCAAATGCAGGACTGATGCCGGGAGTCCGGGAAGATTTGGAAAGGAGAGGGATTACAGTGCAAAAGGCAACAGAGTCACTTAAGAAAATAGGCCCCGGGGACCTTTGCCTTTGGGAAGCTCTCCACAGGGACAGGTCACTACAGAGAAGAAACCCTTTGGATACAAGGCGAGTGCTCTGCGTGGCTCTACAATTAACCCATGCTCCTCCTCCCCCGGCCCATGTATGTGCTCGTGAAAGGCCATCTCTTCTGGCTCTGCCTCTTGAGTTGAGTTCAGATGGGCCCTGTTAAAAGCTATAAAGAATTTTTTATTTATTTGGATTATCTATTTTCATCATCTATTTATGGCCTCAAAGGTTGCCCTGCAGGATGTTCAGTTGTTCAGCACAATGTTTTCCTAGTGGGTTTGGGAAGAGGATGAGAATAAGCTGTTTAAAGGGTTATCCTGAAGTCTGTCCAGGGCTCCGATGCAGCCGATGCAGACATCCCCACTCGATGGCGAGCTGCACGTCCAAAATCAAATACAGTCGTTCATCCTCGGAACACAGACCCTTTGTGTCTATTTCTTCCTAGGTAGACACCTCGTGGTTAACACAGACAGGAAAATGAATGTGGGTCAGGTAGTCAAATATCCTTTTGTAAATAGGAATAGGGTGAAAGCCCTTTAATCGAGGATTCTAGCATCTGGCATTCACTCTGTAGATTCAGTTTAAGATTAGCTGTCTGCCGTGGGGACTTAACATTGTACGTGTGAGAGGAGACTCTTACTCCTGGAAAAGGGAGGGTCAGTCACCGGAAATCAGTCACCAGAAAGCCAACGACAAGGTTACAAGTGTCGTCTGGGGCGTGTGGGCTCCAAGGGAAGGTTTTAAGGCCTGGGATTCACTTTTGGTGGTAAAGTACAGCATTTTGACAGGGAAAGCCTGCTTTCAGCCTCATCAAATATTTTTGTTCTTGACTTCTTTCCAGCTCGCCCATAGGATGGGAGTACCATCAAAGATAAGCATTGGTGGGCTTCCCTGGCGCCGCAGTGGTTGGGAGTCCGCCTGCCAATGCAGGGGACGCGGGTTCGTGCCCGGGTCCGGGAGGATCCCACATGCCACGGAGCGGCTGGACCCGTGAGCCATGGCCGCTGAGCCTGCGCGTCCAGAACCTGTGCTCCGCAACGGGAGAGGCCACAACAGTGAGAGGCCCGCGTACCGCAAAAAAAAAAAAAAAAGATAAGCATTGGTGGGGCTTCCCTGGTGGCGCAGTGGTTAAGAACCCGCCTGCCAATGCAGGGGACACGGGGTCGAGCCCTGGTCCAGGAAGATCCCACATGCCACGGAGCAACTAAGCCCGAGCACCACAACTACTGAGCCCATGTGCCACAACTACTGAGCCCATGTGCCACAACTACTGAGCCCTCGAGCCACAACTCCTGAAGCCTGTGCACCACAACTCCTGAAGCCCGCGTGCCTAGAGCCCATGCTCCGCAACAAGAGAAGCCACCACAATGAGAAGCCTGCACACCGCAACGAAGAGTAACCACTGCTCGCCTCAACTAGGGAAAGCCTGCACGCAGCAATGAAGACCCAATGCAGCCAAAAATTAAATTAATTAATTAATTTATGAAAAGATAGGCATTGGCCCACGGAGGGAAGCGGGGGTCTCGGATGGAGACAGCTAAAACACGTGCTCACCAGGAGGGAGATGTGCTGTATTCAGCAAAAGCAAAATGGGGTTTGTTAGATAGCCTCCACTAGCTTTTGCAGTTATAAAGCTATATTGGAGGGAAAAAATATATTGGGCGTCCACATCAGTGAAATTCAATTTCCAAACATATGAAGTCCAATTTCCTGATGGAAGATGAGGCCATGTCTAGGGGATGGTTCTGCTTTGCTCAGGACCGGAGGGATCACAGTCCTGAATTTCCCTCCGTAGACCCTGGGACCTGGGGACCTTCCTGGCGACCCACGGTTCTCTCTCCTCATACTGGCTTTAGACTAGGATGCAATTTATCTAACTTGTATTCTTGCATTCTCTGAAACAAACACACACACACATGCCATGGAGATTGGCTGCTAAAAAATTTTCAGATGTTCAGAAAATCTCAAAAAGTTGGCAAGCGCAGCAGAGGATGGTCTCTCTCCAGGGGGTTCTCACAGCCTCCTTCCCGCAAACCTCCGACTTTCCGTGGTACCTCCTTCCTACAGGTGATGGCCGGCCTTCCCTGTTCACACCATCGGAAAGGGCTTCCCCTCCCGTGGCCTCCCTGTTGCCACCTCCAGTGGCCAATTCTCTTTGCCCCCCTTATCTGGTCTTCTAGGGACCTTGGACGTGTTTGGTTGTCTCTCCTTTGTGGAACTTTTCTTCCCATCAGCTCTCATCAGCTCCTTGGCCCCTGTGTGTGAAGGTGGCCCTTGCTGCCACTTCCCAGCAGGTGTGCGCAGCCCTGGTTCTCCCTTCCCTGGCTTCTGACTTAGAGTCTAACGCCCGTGTCCTGGCACAGGGGACTGGGAAGGCATCTGGGATTATCATTTAATATGGGTTAGGCAGGCTGCGTTCCATAGTGTAACCCAAAGTGGGGTCTGGCAGCTCGCTGCTCAAAAGCCAATAAAGAGGCAAGGTTGGTGGAAAGGAAAGTCTGCTTTGTTTCGGATGCTGGCAACCAGAGCGGGGAGGGCAGACTCCTGTCCAAAGGCCGACTCCCGCCACTGACAACCAGCGGACAAGAGCTTTTATAGACGGAGGGAGGGGCTACCTGCAGAAAACAGCACAGTGGGCTCTGACAGTCATCTTGAAATTGGTCACTGGTGGTCTGATCAGCGTCATCTTGATTGTTTTAAGTAGTTAGTCTGCAGTTCCAGGGTCGGTTTGTGCCCATTTCCTTGAGGCTAATTCTCGGAATTGTGGCAGCTTCTGTCATGGCTACAGTCTGGTCATCACGTAGTTAACTTCTTCCATCTGGTGAGGGTTTCAGCATCTATAAGACAGCTCACAGGATAGGGCTCAGAATATTCCTTGAGGAGGAACTAAAGGTCCCTGACTTTGCTTACTGACTAAACTATTATTGTTTTGTCTTGTTGGGCTGTTTTCCTTTGTTTCTGCATTTTCTCACTTCTCTGATTTAAACTTATTCTTTGCCTACAGTTTTTCCACAGACAAGGGGAAGGCTGAGGACATGGGGGGCGAGGACCACAGGGTCCTGCTCTGTTTCAGTAGGGTGGAGAGTTACTCAAAGGGGGGAGGGTTCAAAAAGAATCACAGTTGTCCATGTTGGACCTTGATCTAGTGAACTTTGGATCCCTGATGTTAATGCCCTAACTGGCAATGTCTGCTGAAACTAAGGTTTTGCTATCTATCAGATTTATAGGATACACTGAAATCTCTAAATGTTTTTGTTTTTAAAGAAAGCAAAACACGAATGAGCTAAGACTCAGAAGAGAGCAAAAGGAACAGGATGTCAAAAGAAAAGTAGACAGAAGGCAATCACAGAGGCTAAAACACCATTAATGAATTATCGATAACAGAACATCAGAAGAGTGAGTACATCAGGAAAGCCAAGAGCTGCTTCTTAGATGAAAGCAATCAAGCAGGCATACTTCCAGAATATCTACTCAGGGGAGGAAAAGAACAAGCAAAATGAGAGGAGGGACATGGCCACACCCTCACCTCCTGCCCATGCAACGCCTCAACCCCGAACTAGTCTCCCCGCAGCCTCTCTGGTTCTCTGCCCCAACGCCCCTACCACAGCCAGACTGCCCTTCTGAAAGTGTGCGTGGATCCTGTCCAGCCACGCGAAAAGTCCTCCAGCATCTTCCCGTTGCCCTTAGCAATCCATCCAGCCTTCCAGAGATACCCAAGAGGGACTTCACCTGTGCCTGTCTCTTGGCCTCCTTGCTCATCACCTGCCTGCCTTTCCTTCCTGCCCTTCTTTTTTTTTAATTTTTAAATTTCCTTTTGGCTGCCTCGGGTCTTCGTTGTTGCACGTGGGCTTTCTCTAGCTGCAGCGAGCGGGGGCTACTCTTCGTTGCGGTGCGCGGGCTTCTCATTGCGGTGGCCTCTCCTGTTGCGGAGCTCGGGCTCCAGACGCGTGGGTGCACAGGCTTCAGTAGTTGCAGCACGCGGGCTCAGTAGTTGTGGAGCACGGGCTCAGTTGCTCCGCAGCATGTGGGATCCTCCCGGAACAGGGCTCGAACCCGCGTCCCCTGCATTGGCAGGCGGATTCCCAGCCACTGTGCCACCAGGGAAGCCCTTTCCTGCCCTTCCTTTTGTCCTTTAACCTACCATGCACGTTCTGGCTTTGGAGCCTTGGCATTGCTGGCCCTTGGCCTTCACAGGCCTGCTTCCCATGAAACCCCAGCTCCTCTGAGCATTGTGTCCCAGGCAGCCACGTTCTCCTGTCCCCATCACATGCCCTCACTTTGTCATCTTCATGTCACTGTCTGCTATCAATTTGTTTACTTCGTCTATGGTTTCCCTCACTAGGATGCAAGCTCCATCAGAAAAGATCTCTGGGTATTTTCACGACTGTATCATCAGCACCTAAATCAACACCAGGCACAGTGATTTAACCCCTAAAATGTCAAGTCTCCCTGGCAGAGTCCTTATTATGAATTGAATTTATAAAGTTAAACACAGTATTTATTGAAGGAAGGAATGAATAAGTATGGAGGAGTTTTAAAAGATTATAAAATACAATAAATGCTAATAAACAGAAAAATTTTTTAACCGGACAAAATGGAAAACTTGAATAGTCCAATAATTAAAAATTTTTTAAAAATCTGTCAAAGATTTATTTTCCCCAAACTTCAGAATAGAAATCTGTAGATCAACCTGACCTTTTTTTTTTTTTTTTTTTTGCGGTACGCGGGCCTCTCACCGCTGTGGCCTCTCCCGTCGCGGAGCACAGGCTCCGGACGCGCAGGCTCAGCGGCCATGGCTCACGGGCCCAGCCGCTGAGCGGCATGTGGGATCTTCCCAGACCGGGGCGTGAATTCGTGTCCCCTGCATCGGCAGGCGGACTCTCAACCACTGCGCCACCAGGGAAGCCCTCAACCTGACCTTTTAACATAGGTGTGAAATCCTACATAAGATACTAGCCAATTAAATTTAACAGCACATTTAAAGAATCATTTATTATGATCTTGTAGGATTTACTACCGGAATACAAGAATAACTACACTGATACTAATATATTAATAAATCCTATCGGTAACTTAAAAGGAAAAGTTCATTAGATGCTGAAGAGATTTGTGAAGTTCAAGGCTCTTGCCCTATTGAGATAAGAAAAAGCCTTAAAACACTAGAGATAAGAAGGTGCAAATGTGGGATAGAATATGTAGCTTTATTGAGCAACAGCTGACTTAACTGTGAAACCCTAGAAGTATTTCCATTAAAACCGTGGGTAAACCAAGGATGTCTGATACCGTTATTATTACTCACCATTTCCTGGACGCTCTGGGCAATGCACTTAGATATCAAATGGAAAGAAGATATATAATTACCTAAAAGAAGGGGGGGAAACGCACAGCCAATATTGTTGACTACCTAAGGAAACCCCAGACAATCAACTGAAGAAGCATTTCCTGATAAAGAATCAGCAAACTGGCTGGATGCAGATAACTAATATCTAAAAATTGAGAGCTTGCTTGTACACCAGCATGCTGCTGCATTCTTTATCTGGTCTGAACCAAAATGCTTGTCTTAATTCAGAAGTGGGACCAGAACCTTCTTCATTAAGAAACTATTATGATTTCCCATCAATGTGGTTCTCCCTCTTCCTCACTCTGGGAAGTCTACTGTACAGCACCTGCCCACGGGGAAGTGCACAGGCTGAGGAAGCTGCCCTGCTTGAAACTGATCTTAAAGGTGAGAGTCACTTGGATAAAGCAGGGGTGTGTGCAGGGGCGGGTGAAGAGTGGGGTGATGAAAATACAGCACAGTGTTCTCGTGCTGTTTAAAGGGCAGCTTGACAAGAGAATTACTCAAGGGGTCGATATCACTTGGCGCAAGTTGAATAATTTAAGACCTTTAAGCTTTTCTTTTTGGAAAAGAAATCAAGAGTTAATTGGTCTCTGGAAGTGATGGATCGCATGAGTGGAACCGGACGGGAGAAGGGGGTGCAGGTAGGTGGCAAAGGCATTGGGAGATTGTGGTGACTTTAAACGCCCTAACCTCTCCCGGCAGCGACATCCCAGATCAGAGGCTCAGCTTCCACGGGAAGAGCAACACACACGCTGGGTACAAAATTCTGTCAAAGGGTTTCTGCCAGGAGGGTCACCTTCTGACCCAGGGGCTCCAGACACCTGTGAGCCTGTGGCTGCTGCAGGCCTCAGGCCATGGTAACGCTTTGGCAAAATGAATGAAGGGCAGTGTAGTGTGTACACGTGTTGGGTTCAGGTAGTTTACTGTCTTCTCTTGGGATGGATGATCTTTGTTTCTGAAAATCGCTACTTATTTCGCTGTTATATTTTCTTTGTGTGTGTTTGTTGATTGCTTAATGATCTTCCTTGGAATGTGAGAGTGCTACTGTTCTGTCTGCCTAACTCTGCTTCCCCTTTTGTGCTGGGATCAGGTTGTTTACCGTCTTTGGCATGGATGATTCTGAAAATCTCTACATTTTTTGCTGTTACAATATATTTTCTTTGTGTGTGTGTTTGTTGATTGCTTAATGACCTTCCTTGGAGCACTAGAATGCTACCGTTCTGTCTGCCTAACTCCCCTTCCCTTTTTGGGCTTTCCAATACATCTTATTGTTTTATTTTATTTTTTGCTTGTGTGTTCATTTATTCTGTTATGCCACATATATTAACCACCTATGTGGAATTTAGGGGAACTTAGGCCAAAACCATGAAAACAACTTTGCCCCTCATTGCAGCACACTTTGAGCTTCATTAGTTCATTAGTTCGGTGTGGGTTAAGTTTCAGATTCTTTTCCTGAGAGGATGGAGTGGGGACAGAGAATGAGAGATTTTGGAATCCTCAAGAGAGTGGAAAAGACATAGAAAGATGAACAGGGGGGTTCACCAAATCAAACTGTGTGTGCCCCAACTTTCCCGGCACCTGAGTGGCTGGGTGTGGACCTTGGTTAATTCACTAGCGCCAACAGAAAGAGTTGTTCTTAAATCACAGACACTTTAAAGATGCTTGAAGGAGTGTTCACCACGTAAAGAGCTGCAGGATCTCAGTACCAGGGAATATGTGGGTATTATTCTGTAGATGTTTCCACTTGGGGTGAGTTAATAAAACTTATCAAAGCCAGGTGAAATTGGAGCAAATCTTTTCCAACCAGCACCTGTTACTGCCTCTCTCCAGCACCAGGCTATACGCGTCTTAAGGGCAGGGGCTGAGTCTTGTTCACCATTATTCCTAGTACAATACCAAATCAATATTTATTAATTAATTAATCATGCTACAGTGATGGCCCAGAGTGCCAGGACCCCCTTCCCAAATTAAAACCTAATTCCATCTTACCGTGGGAAATTGTTTCTTTTGACCCTAATTTTCTACCACGCTATGAAAATTTATGAGGGAGAAGATAGAGCTCATAAACTTTCCCCCAGTTCCAGGCAAGCCTCTTGTGTTCCAGAGCACACACCGTCCTTGAATGGCTGCACCTCCCAATGACTGCCCAGCTCACTTGGAATAAAATTTCAGCCCCTCGCTGGGGATGTAACCTCTTCCCTGCCAACCTCCCCAGAATGGGATGAAAGGAACCTTTGTCTTCATCACAAATCCTTTCTTAGGAAGACAAAATCAAACACACTGTCAAAACCCTGATGTTACCACTTTTAGCGTATGAATGCTTGCTTACTGAAGGCGATGGGAAATGGAACAGCGGGACGCCTGCCGGAAAGAGGGCAGTTTCACAGCACCCGTGGCCTTGCCCCTCCCCCTTCCTCGGGAGGCCTGGGAAAAGAGCTGCGTGTACTCCTGCCTCAGCCTTGAGGACCAGGGCTTTCATTGTGCTGAGCTGGGTTTCCCACTGAGCTGCCACTCAGCTGCCACTCAGACGCAGCGGGACTGGAAGTCGGCAACCCCGCTGCCAAGGCCGAGTGAGCATCCAAGGACCATCTCCGCGGAGAAACGGCCGTGGGAAAATGCGGCCCCTCCCAGCATCACCCACGTCATCTTCACCAGCGCCTTCCGAGTTCAAGCTCCAAAACTGTAAATCCCCGTTCAGCTCCCACAACCTAGGATTCGCTGCTGCTGCTGCCGGTGGGTTAGGTCCCATCAGGTAGCCGAAAGCAAAGAGAGGAGAAGTGCGGGCTGGTCATCCCTTCCTGGAGGAGAACTTTCTGATTCAAATTCCTCGGTTGTCACTGCCAATTCAATTCACAGTTCACAGATAGATTCAACTGGGATTCCCCAGGAGAAAAGGCAGCAAGATTTGAAACTCAAATTTATTTTTAACATCTTTATTGGAATATAATTGCTTTACAATGCTATGTTAGTTTCTGCTTTATGACAAAGTGAATCAGCTATACATATACATATATCCCCATATCCCCTCCCTCTTGCGTCTCCCTCCCACCCTCCCTATCCCACGCCTCTGGGTGGACACAGAGCCCCGAGCTGATCTCCCTGTGCTATGCGGCTGCTTCCCACTAGCTATCTATTTTACATTTGGTAGTGTATATATGTCCATGCCACTCTCTCACTTCGTCCCAGCTTACCCTTCCCCCTCCCCGTGTCCTCAGGTCCATTCTCTACATCTGCATCTTTATTCCTGTCCTGCCCATAGGTTCTTCAGAACCTTTTTTTTTTTCTTTTTAGATTCCGTATATATGTGTTAGCATACAGTATTTGTTTTTCTCTTTCTTAATTACTTCACTCTGTATGACAGTCTCTAGGTCCTTCTACCTCACTACAAATAACTCAATTTCGTTTCTTTTTATGGCTGAGTAATATTCCATTGTGTATATGTGCCACATCTTCTTTATCCATTCAACTGTCGATAGACACTTAGGTTGCTTCCATGTCCTGCCTATTGTAAATAGAGCTGCAATGAACATTGTGGTACATGACTCTTTTTGAATTATGGTTTTCTCAGGGTATATGCCCAGTGGTGGGATTGCTGGGTCGTATGGTAGTTCTATTTTTAGTTTTTTAAGGAACCTCCATACTGTTCTCCATAGTGGCTGTCTCAATTTACATTCCCACCAACAGTGCAAGAGGCTTCCCTTTTCTCCACACCCTCTCCAGCATTTATTGTTTGTAGGGTTTTTGATGATGACCATTCTGACTGGTGTGAGGTGATACCTCATTGTAGTTTTGATTTGCATTTCTCTAATGATTAGTGATGTTGAGCATCCTTTCATGTATTTGTTGGCAATCTGTATATCTTCTTTGGAGAGATGTCTGTTTAGGTCTTCTGCCCATTTTTGGATTGGGTTGTTTGTTTTTTTGATATTGAACTGCACGAGCTGCTTGTAAATTTTGGAGATTAATCCTTTGTCAGTTGCTTCATTTGCAAATATTTTCTCCCGTTCTGAGGGTTGTCTTTTCGTCTTGTTTATGGTCTCCTTTGCTGTGCAAAAGCTTTTAAGTTTCATTAGGTCCCATTTGTTTATTTCTGTTTTTATTTCCATTTCTGTAGGAGGTGGGTCAAAAAGGGTCTTGCTGTGATTTATGTCATAGTGTTCTGCCTATGTTTTCCTCTAAGAGTTTTATAGTGTCTGCCCTTACATTTAGGTCTTTAATACATTTTGAATTTATTTTTGTGTATGATGTTAGGGAGTGTTCTAATTTCATTCTTTTACATGTAGCTGTCCAGTTTCCCAGCACCACTTATTGAAGAGGCTGTCTTGTCTCCATTGTATATTTTTGCCTCCTTTATCAAAAATAAGGTGACCATATGTGCGTGGGTTTATCTCTGGGCTTTCCATCCTGTTCCATTGATCTATAACTTCAGTTTTTGTGCCAGTAGCATACTGTCTTGATTACTATAGCTTTACAGTATAGTCTGTAGTACGGGAACCTGATTCCTCCAGTTCTGTTCTTCTTTCTCCAGATTGTTTTGGCTATTCGGGGTCTTTTGTGTTTCCATACAAATTGTGAAATTTTTTGTTCTAGTTCTGTGAAAAATGCCAGTGGTAGTTTGATAGGTATTGCATTGAATCTGTAGATTGCTTTGGGTAGTATAGTCATTTTCACAACATTGATTCTTCCAATCCAAGAACATGGTATATCTCTCCATCTGTTTGTATCACCTTTAATTTCTTTCATCAGTGTCTTATAGTTTTCTGCATACAGGTCTTTTGTCTCCTTAGGTAGGTTTATTCCTAGGTATTTTATTCTTTTTGTTGCAGTGGTAAATGGGAGTGTTTCCTTAATTTCTCTTTCAGATTTTTCATCATTAGGATATAGGAATGCAACAGATTTCTGTGCATTAACTTTGTATCCTGCTACTTTACCAAATTCATTGATTAGCTCTAGTAGTTTTCTGGTAGCATCTTTAGGATTCTCTATGTATAGTATCATGTCATCTGCAAACAGTGACAGTTTTACTTCTTTTCTGATTTGGATTTATTTTATTTCTTTTTCTTCTCTGATTGCTGTGGCTAAAACTTCCAAAACTATGTTGAATAAGAGTGGTGAGAGTGGGCAACCTTGTCTTGTTCCTGATCTTAGAGGAAATGGTTTCAGTTTTTCACCATTGAGAACAATGTTGGCTGTGGGTTTGTCATATATGGCCTTTATTATGTTGAGGTAGGTTCCCTCTGTGCCCACTTTCTGGAGAGTTTTTATCATAAATGGGTGTTGAATTTTGTCAAAAGCTTTCTCTGCATCTATTGAGATGATCATATGGTTTTTCTCCTTCAGTTTGTTAATATGGTTTATCACATTGATTGATTTGCATATATTGAAGAATCCTTGCATTCCTGGGATAAACCCCACTTGATCATGGTGTATGATCCTTTTAATGTGCTGTTGGATTCTGTTTGCTAGTATTTTGTTGAAGAATTTTGCATCTATGTTCATCAGTGATATTGGCCTGTAGTTTTCTTTCTTTGTGACATCTTTGTCTGGTTTTGGTATCACAGTGATGGTGGCCTCGTAGAATGAGTTTAGGAGTGTTCCTCCCTCTGCTATATTTTGGAAGAGTTTGAGAAGGACAGGTGTTAGCTCTTCTCTAGATGTTTAATAGAATTCACCTGTGAAGCCATCTGGTCCTGGGCTTTTGTTTGTTGGAAGATTTTTAATCACAGTTTCAATTTCAGTGCTTGTGATTGGTCTGTTTATATTTTCTATTTCTTCCTGGTTCAGTCTCAGAAGGTTGTGCTTTTCTAAGAATGTGTCCATTTCTTCCAGGTTGTCCATTTTATTGGCATAGAGTTGCTTGTAGTAAGCTCTCATGATCCTTTGTATTTCTGCAGTGTCAGTTGTTACTTCTCCTTTTTCATTTCTAATTCTATTGATTTGAGTCTTCTCCCTTTTTTTCTTGATGAGTCTGGCTAATGGTTTATCAATTTTGTTTATCTTCTCAAAGAACCAGTTTTAGCTTTATTGATCTTTGCTATCATTTCCTTCATGTCTTTTTCATTTATTTCTGATCTGGTTTTTTTGTTTGTTTGTTTGTTTTGTGGTATGCTGGCCTCTCACTGTTGTGGCCTCTCCCGCTGCAGAGCACAGGCTCCGGACGCGCAGGCTCAGCGGCCATGGCTCACGGGCCCAGCCGCTCTGCGGCATGTGGGATCCTCCCGGACTGGGGCACGAACCCGTGTCCCCTGCATCAGCAGGCGGACTCTCAACCACTGCGCCACCAGGGAAGCCCTCTGATCTGATCTTTATGATTTCTTTCCTTCTGCTAACTTTGGGGTTTTTTTGTTCTTCTTTCTCTACTTGCTTTAGGTGTAAAGTTAGGTTGTTTAATTTGAGACGTTTCTTGTTCCTTGAGGTAGGATTGTATTGCTATAAACATCCCTCTTAGAACTACTTTTGCTGCATCCCATAGGTTTTGGGCCGTCGTGTTTTCAGTGTCATTTGTTTCTAGGTATTTTTTGATTTCCTCTTTGATTTCTTCAGCAATCTCTTGGTTATTTAGTAGTGTATTGTTTAGCCTGCATGTGTTTGTATTTTCTACAGATTTTTTCCTGTATTTGACATCTAATTTCATAGTGTTGTGGTCGGAAAAGATACTTGATACGATTTCAATTTTCTTAAATTTACCAAGGTTTGATTTGTGATCCAAGATATGATCTATCCTGGAGAATGTTCCATGACCACTTGAGAAGAAAGTGAATTCTGTTGTTTTTGGATGGAATGTCCTATAAATATCAATTAAGTCCATCTTGTTTAATGTATCATTTAAAGCTTCTGTTTCCTTATTTATTTTCATTTTGGATGATCTGTCCATTGGTGAAGGTTGGGTGTTAAAGTCCCCTACTATGATTGTGGTACTGTTGATTTCCCCTTTTATGGCTGTTAGCATTTGCCTTATGTTTTGAGGTACTCCTATGTTGGGTGCATAAATATTTACAGTTGTCCTATCTTCTTCTTGGATTGATCCTTTGATCATTATGTAGTGTCCTTCTTTGTCTCTTGTAATAGTCTTTATTTTAAAGTCTATTTTGTCTGATATGAGAATTGCTACTCCGGCTTTCTTTTGATTTCCATTTGCATGGAATATCTTTTTCCATCCCCTCACTTTCAGTCTGTATGTGTCCATAGGTCTGAAGTGGGTGTCTCGTAGACAGCATATATATGGGTCTTGTTTTGGTATCCATTCAGCCAGTCTATGTCTTTTGGTTGGAACATTTAATCCATTTACATTTAAGGTAGTTATCGACATGTATGTTCCTATTACCATTTTCTTAATTGTTTTTGGTTTGTTATTGTAGGTCTTTTCCTTCTCTTGAGTTTCCTGCCTAGAGAAGTTCCTTTAGCATTTGCTGTAAAGCTGGTTTGGTGGTGCTGAATTCTCTTAGCTTTTGCTTGTCTGTAAAGGTTTTAATTTCTCTGTGGAATCTGAATGAGATCCGTGTTGGGTAGAGTAATCTTGATTGTAGGTTTTTCCCTTTCATCACTTTAAATATGTCCTGCCACTCCCTTCTGGCTTGCAGAGTTTCTGCTGAAAGATCAGCTGCTAACCTTATGGGGATTCCATTGTATGTTATTTGTTGTTTTTCTCTTGCTGCTTTTAATAATTTTTCTTTGTATTTAATTTTTGATTGTTTGATTAATATGTGTCTTGGCTTGTTTCTCCTTGGATTTATCCTGTATGGGACTCTCTGCACTTCCTGGACTTGATTGACTATGTCCTTTCCCATATTAGTGAAGTTTTCAACTATAATCTCTTCAAATATTTTATTAGTCCCTTTCTTTTTCTCTTCTTCTTCTGGGACCCCTATAATTCGAATGTTGGTGTGTTTCATGTTGTCACAGAGGTCTCTGATACAGTCCTCGATTCTTTTCTTTCTTTTTTCTTTATTATGCTCTGTGGTAGTTATTTCCACTATTTTATCTTGCAGGTCACTTATCTGTTCTTCTGCCTCAGTTATTCTGCTATTGATTATTTCTAGAGAATTTTTAATTTCATTTATTGTGTTGTTCATCACTGTTTGTTTGCTGTTTAGTTCTTCTAGGTCCTTGTTAAACATTTCCTGTATTTTGTCCATTCTATTTCCAAGATTTTGGATCATCTTTACTATCATTATTCTCAATTCTTTTTCAGGTAGACTGCCTATTTCCTCTTCATTTGTTAGGTCTGGTGGGTTTTTGCCTTGCTCCTTCATCTGCTGTGTGTTTCTCTGTTTTCTCACTTTGCTTAACTGTGTTTGGGGTGTCCTTTTCGCAGGCTGCAGGTTCATACTTCCCACTGTTTTTGGTGTCTGCCCCCAGTGGCTAAGGTTGGTTCAGTGAGTTGTGTAGGCTTCCTGGTGTAGGGGACTGGTGCCTGTGTTCTGGTGGATGAGGCTGGATCTTGTCTTTCTGGTAGGCAAGACTGCATCCAGTCATGTGTTTTGGGGTGTCTGTGACCTTATTATGATTTTAGGCAGCCTCTCTGCTAATGGGTGGTGTTGTGTTCCTGTCTTGCTAGTGGTTTGGCATAGGGTGTGCAGCACTGTGGCTTGCTGGTCATTGAGTGGATCTGGGTCTTAGTGTTGAGATGGAGAGCTCTGGGAGAGCTTTTGCCATTTGATATTGCGTGGAGCTGGGAGGTCTATGGTGGACCAATGTCCTGTACTCGGCTTTCCCATGTCAGAGGCACAGGCCTCACACCCGGCTGGAGCACCGAGACCCAGTCAGCCACATGGGTCAGAAGAAAAGGGAGAAAAAAAGGAAGAAAGAAAGAAAAAAATAAAATAAAATAAAGTTATTTAAAAAATAAAAGTTATCCAAATTAAAATTTTTTAAAATTATTAGAATAAAAAAATTTTTAAGTAATTTAAAAAAAAGAAAAAAGAGAGCAACCAAAGCAGAAAACAAATCCACCAATGATAACAAGTGCTAAAAACTATACTAAAGAAAAAAACAAAAAATGGGCAGACAGAACTCTAGGACAAATGGTAAAAGCAAAGCTATACAGACAAAATCACACAAAGAAGCATACACATGCACACTCACAAAAAGAGAAAAAGGAAAAAAGTATATATATCTATATAAAAAGGAAGAGAGCAACCAATTCAATAAACAAATCTACCAATGATGATAAACTCTAAATACTAAACTAAGATAAACATAAAACCAGAAACAAGTTAGATGCAGAAAGCAGACCCCAAGTCTACAGTAGCTCCCAATATCCACCTCCTCAATTTGGGATGATTCGTTGTCTATTCAGGTATTCCACAGGTGCAGGTACATCAAGTTGTTTGTGGAGCTTTAATCCGCTGCTCCTGAGGCTGCTGGGAGAGATTTCCCTTTCTCTTCTTTGTTCGCACAGCTCCCGGGCTCAGCTTTGGATTTGGCCCCGCCTCTGCGTGTAGGTCGCCGGAGGGTGTCTGTTCTTCGCTCGGATAGGACGGGGTTAAAGGAGCCGCTGATTCGGGGGCTCTGGCTCACTCAGGCCGGGGGGGGGTGGGGTGGGGGGGCACGTAGTGCGGGGCGGGCCTGCGGCGGCAGAGGCGGTGACATTGCACCAGCCTGAGGCGTGCCGTGCGTTCTCCCAGGGGAAGTCGTCCCTGGATCCCGGGACACTGGCAGTGGCGGGCTGCACAGGCTCCCCGGAAGCGGGGTGTGGATAGTGACCTGTGCTCGCACACAGGCTTCTTGGTGGCGGCAGCAGCAGCCTTAGCGTCTCATGCCCGTCCCTGGGGTCCGCGCTTTTAGCCGCGGCTCGCGCCCGTCTCTGGAGCTCCTTTAAGCAGCGCTCTTAATCCCCTCTCCTCGCGCACCAGGAAACAAAGAGGGAAGAAAAAGTCTCTTGCCTCTTCGGCAGGTCCAGACTTTTCCCCGGACTCCCTCCCGGCCAGCCGTGGCGCACTAACCCCCTTCAGGCTGTGTTCACGCCGCCAACCCCAGGCCTCTCCCGGTGGTCCGACCGAAGCCCGAGCCTCAGCTCCCAGCCCCCGCCCGCCCCGGCGGGTGAGCA
This sequence comes from Globicephala melas, assembly GCF_963455315.2. Taxonomy (NCBI): domain Eukaryota; kingdom Metazoa; phylum Chordata; class Mammalia; order Artiodactyla; family Delphinidae; genus Globicephala; species Globicephala melas. The sequence goes on along the minus strand of NC_083331.1, from coordinate 3,195,710 downwards.
GACGAGCCTCTCAGGCTGGTGAGTGCTGGTCGGTGCTGACCCTCTGTGCGGGAATCTCTCCGCTTTGCCTTCCGCACCCCTGTGGCTGTGCTCTCCTCCGCGGCCCCGAAGCTTCCCCCCACCACCCCCATCTCCACCAGTGAAGGGGCTCCTAGTGTGTGGAAACCTTTCCTCCTTCACAGCTCCCTCCCACTGGTGCAGGTCCCGTCCCTATTCTTTTGTCTCTGTTTTCTCTTGTTTTTCTTTAGCCCTACCCAGGTACGTGGGGAGTTTCTTGCCTTTTGGGAGGTCTGAGGGCTTCTGCCAGCCTTCAGTAGGTGTTCTGTAGGAGCTGTTGCACGTGTACATGTATTTTTGATGTATTTGTGGGGAGGAAGGTGATCTCCACGTCTTACTCTTCTGCCATCTTGAAGCATACCTTGAAACTCTAATTTTAAATTGAATCATAGTCTAGTTAATCTTTTATAATTAATTACTCCATGTACAGCCACTAATCATTTCAGCATCCTTAGTCCCAAATCTGAGGTAACTGACGTTTGGCGAAGTCGTTATCTGCTTTTGATTCCATCTGTGCTGTCTTAACTGCTCTTTGAAATTACAGGGTCCAGGTGTTGTGCAGGTTAGACTTTTTTTTTTTTTTGCGATACGCGGACCTCTCACTGTTGTGGCCTCTCCCGTTGCGGAGCATAGGCTCCGGACGCGCAGGCTCAGCGGCCATGGCTCACGGGCCCAGCCGCTCTGTGGCATGTGGGATCTTCCCGGACCGGGGCACGAACCCGTGTCTCCTGCATCGGCAGGCGGACTCTCTGCCACTGCGCCACCAGGAGAGCCCTAGACTTTTTTTTTCGTCTCTTTGTTAGTCTTATTTATATAAATGGGTTAATACTGTTTTAGTTGTGACTCATCTAATTTTTTAGAAAGCAGCTAATATTTGGATAGCCTTAGGTTTAGGTCAGAGTTTACAGAGATGCAGAGAGTTCAGACACACCGTTCCCGTTTCCCCCGTTGCCGACATCTTACTACAGCTGGGTCTGCTCCAGGAACCAACAGTGGTACGTTACCAGTAACCTGCATTCTGTACTCAAATTTCATCAGTTTCCCGCAATGCTCTTCTCTGTTCCAGGATCCTGTCTAGGTTCCTAGATTACATTTAGGTGTCATGTCTCTGTAACCTCCTCTGGTCTGTGACAGTTTGTCAAACTTCCCTCCCCTTGTGCTGCCCACTGACCAGGAACCCTGGAGGGCTTCACGGGAGAGGTCACATCCAGGATCTTTGCTTTACAGCATCCTTTTGATGGCAAACTGATCACTCACTTCTCTGAGAGTGAAAAGGACCCCAACCCTTTGCTTGTCCCAGTCAGCACCACCACCCGTGATAAAGGGAGATGTCACCAGTGTTGATGTCAATCTTCTCTCTTCTGCTGCTAAGAAACGGATGCCTCTTCTGTGAAGCCTGGTCCCCAGTGCAGTTTGTAACTGTCGCTGGTCCCCCGTGTGGCCCCTTCCACTACAGCGTGAAGCTGGGACCCGGCCATGTCCTCATACCCCTGGTAGGGCTCACCGATGGGTGGAAGCCTGTGTGGTATGAGGGATCAGAGCAAGGACCCTGTAGAGGCACAATGCCCCCACTCTGGACAGGCCCTGTAAGTCCTCAGCTGCTCTGGGGTTGGCCCCATCAGCTGCTCTGAGGTCAGGACCAGAGGGTCTCTGGAGGCCACAGGGGAGACGAGGTTGCCCAGCCATCTGGGAGGAAAGCGGGAAGAGGGGATAATATATGAGGACTGAGCCTTTTGCCGAAGGGAATGAGCAGGTCCCTGAGGGTAATGCTTCAATAATCCCATCAGACTGGATTGACTGAATCCTGGGAAATTCCGTCCCCACCGCCTCACTGCAGTGCCCGGGGCTCCTGGGGACAGGCAGCTCAGGGATGGAGAGGGGCAGAGGAAGGGGTGTGGGGGGGGGGCACTGCATGGGCCGTACATGCCCCAGTCAGGTTCATCGTGGGCTGCAGCTGCTGGGGCAGAACCCCAGAGCATCCTCTGTTTCATGTCCCCAGCACTTCTGTAAGTATCGGAGGATAGATGGGCTTCTGCATTTCCTAGTTATAAATTTCATCTTGAGTCATCACTCCTGCAAAAGGGACTCACTACGGGTTTCCAGATAATCACAGAACAATGTGACAGATGGAGCTGCAGACCTACTTTATGGGACACGAGGATGCTTTGCCTAATGAGGGAGATGAAACATTTATGACCCTCATGTTTCACTTCCAACCCAAAGCCTAGGATATTTCATAAATATTATTTTATATCAAAGCTTGCAGAATCACTATCCCAGGAGCATTTGCTCAGTCATATATTTCCTCTCTGGAAAGGCACTTGTGAGATCAGAGCCATGTGTGTAGCTACACAGGACACACACGTGCAGTGGGGAGGCCGACTCCCAGCCTGGGCTGTTCAGCTGAGAGCTGCCCCGGGAAGGAAACACCAGGCTCTGCTCTGTTTCATCAGCACCAGTGCTGCGGGGAAGGGCTGAAGTCTGCAATGGAATTTAAACAGCTATGCGAGCTTTGGAGAGGTCCAATCCTCCCTGCGCTCTGGGGCACACAGATGCAATTTTCAGCACCTCGGAAGGGAGAAAAATGGGGGATCATGGCATAGGATGTGAGCGCTGGGGTTTGCCGGGAGGGGGTGTGCTCACGCCAATGTCACCAATGAGGAAGCAGAGTCAGGGAGGTGCCGGGGATTTGGACCGAGGTCCCAGGGCTGCTCTGTGGGAACCAGGGCTCAGAGCAACCTCTGGGCAAAACCAGAACAAACCCCCGACACTTCATCTGTGTAACTTTACCAGGAACTGTACTGCTTAGCATCTCCTTTAGTCTTCACTACAACCCTATAGATGATGTATAGCAAGAAGTCTTGTTCTCATCTGATGTAAGGATCAGAAGCTCAGAGGGACCAGTTTCCCAGCTTACAGCTGGGCTAAGCCTCCTTCTGGCTCCACTGTGTGGTGCCCATTTCCCAAGAGTGGGTGAAGCTGGCCGAGGGCAGCTGCTTCTGACGTTTCGCACTGGCTCTCTAAAGGGGGCTGTTCTCTCCTCCTTCAGGTCATGGCAGTGCCGGGGGACAGGCCTGGTGGACAGAAAGGCCGAGAGCATCCCAACCACACTCGGACAACCTGACACCGCCAGGCCGACTTCCTGGACATTGTTTGTTACCCTCACCCGCCAAGCCCCAGTTTCCTCCTTTGTCCAACGAGGATGCGTGTAAATCAGTAAACGCACACGCGGGCCTACATGCACACCCACCCTGTTTGCTGGCGAACAACAATGACACTTGCAAGACTTTTCTCAGGCTGAACACGCAACAAGCCTCAGTCACCGCATCCTTGCAGGGGCCCTGAAGTAGGGTGACCGTGATCCCCAGTTTGTGAAGGAGGAGGCTGGGGCACGGGGTCCCCACCTGGGGTCAGCAGAGCTTTTGCCCCCCAGTCCTGCCTCAGGGTGCCCGGCAGGTGGGGACCGTGCAGGGATGGTGGGACCCACTGTGTCCGTAGCCCTGACCACCTACGTGGAACCAGGAGATTCTTTTTTTTTTCACATTTTATTTTTTTTAACATCTTTATTGGAGTATAATTGCTTTACAATGGTGTGTTAGCTTCTGCTTCATAACAAAGTGAATCAGCTATACATATACATATATCCCCATATCCCCTCCCTCTTGCGTCTCCCTCCCACCCTCCCTATCCCACCCCTCTAGGTGGTCACAAAGCACCAAGCTGATCTCCCTGTGCTATGCGGCTGCTTCCCACTAGCTATCTATTTTACATTTGGTAGTGTATATATGTCCATGCCATGCTCTCACTTCGTCCCAGCTTACCCTTCCCCCTGCCGGTGTCCTCAAGTCCATTCTCTGCAGCTGCGTCTTTATTCCTGTCCTGCCCCTGGGTTCTTCAGTACCATTTTTTTTTTTAGATTGCAGGCGATTCTTTGAGTGTAACGTCCAACTGTTGCAAAAAATAAGAAAAATCATTCCAATCGTTCTTGTCTCCTTTTTGAAAGTGTGCTTAGAGTCCATTTCTCATGTCCGGGTCAGAAGGATTCTGAGCGGGCACATGAATGAGCGGACTTCTGAGTGATGCCACGTCCTCAAAGGATCACGTCAGTGAAGCAGCCGAGCCCGGCGTTCAGGCTGTGATCTTGGCCTTGAATCAGGCAGCCAGTTAGCTGCAGCAGATCCTTCTTAATTGTCCAAACTGTAACTGGGAAGCTTGGCCAACCACTCGATATAGGAACACCTGGCATCTGACACCAAAGTCACGTGTCCTTCCCTGGGAACACATCTGGAACCCCGGTACACACACCCTCACTCCTCCAGAAAGTGGACACGCCACTTACAACACTTTGCTATTATAAAATACCTCTACCATTTTTCAGGTTCAAAAGCCAAACACACAGCCATCTCTGTGCAGAGCGCAGGCCTTGTTCTCGCCACCTGGTCCTCGGACGCCCCATCCCCGAGGGCACGCAGAGCCGGCGGCTGGGCTGGTCTCCGCCGGAAGCCCCAGGGTCCGAGGGGTCTTTCTGCACTGGGGGTGCTGGCGGGATCAGTTCCAGGTTGTCCCCAGGACGGGCTGCCTGTCTGGAGAGGACCGCCTACCTGGGGCCTGAAGTGCACGCCTGGCTGACCCCACGTCCCTCCCACCGCCACCGTGACACGGATGCCTCGCGGCCCTCTCTCCTTGCTTCTTCTTCCCAGGAACCAGTGAGCATCTTTTGTCATCTTTCTTTCTCCAGAGCTCACTTGTTTTTGGTTTCAGTCTTTCCACGCTCTTCTCTAAAGCGTCAAATATTCCGGATGGACCTGTGGCATTTTGATGCCACTTTGCTCACCCTGGACATCCCCTAATGTGACACCCAGGGCAGATTAAATACACGCTGAACAAACGAATGACCTGTTGCAGGAAGGGAGACCCCTTCCAGGGCCCGAGGGCGGGCTCTTGTCTAACACTCAGAAATGAACTGTCCGAGGAGACACACGTGCTGACAAAACAAAAGGCTTTACTGGGAACGGGGGCCCGGGCGGAGAGCAGGAGAGTAAGGGAACCCAGGAGAACTGCTCTCCGCGTGGTTCACATTCTCGGGGTTTACGGTGACGGGGTTACTTAACGGGTTGTCTCTGGCCAATCAACTCCCTCGGCCCATATTTGGTCTGACTCGGTCCTTCCTGGTGGCGCGCGCATCTCTCGGCCACGATGGAGTTCAGCGCGAGGGTTTCTGGGAGGCTGGCAGGACCAATCGTCTCTTCCCTCCTCCTCGCGGCCCCGCCCGAATTCTCGCGATTAGTTGTCAGCTGCAGCGCTGCGTTCTCTTTGCGGACCTCCTGAGGTGAGACGACTCGCGGAAGTGGTTAGCGTTCTGTGGCCAAGGCGGGCTGTTTCGGTCACCGGTTCCCTAACGGGACGAAGGAGTGAACTTCATTTTTGGCCACACAAGCCGCACCAGCCAGGCCGAATCCCAGGCGACAATGTCGTTCACGAACAGAGAACTGGGACATATTTCACTTGCTGATTTGGGATCGAAATTGAGAAGACATTGAAGAAGGTTAGAAAACAGTAAGTACCGATTAAGATCTTAACGAGCTTTTTAGTGCTAAAAAAGGTCCCCACCTGGTTCCCTTGTGTAAGGAGGACTCATTAACGGATATGTGGGGAGATGAAGACGTGAGGCTGGGTCCTGTGGCCTCAGGAGGACAGAGCAGAAGCCTGTCTCTCTCAGTCTGAATGGACCTCAGCTCTCAGGGCAGGACTGCCCAACGCCTTCTGTCTTTCACTTTGCTTCCACTATTTTCTGCTAACTCTGTCTCTGTATTTCACATTCAAACTCCCCAAGCGGAGAATCCGATTAGTCTATTCCAGTGGTGAAAATTAAATTAACCCCCAATCCAGAGCAGGGATATTCAAACTAATTAAACCATGCTCTGGGCTTCCCTCGTGGCGCAGTGGTTGAGAATCCGCCTGCCAAAGCAGGGGACACGGATTCGAGCCCTGGTCCGGGAAGATCCCACATGCCGTGGAGAAACTAAGCCATGCGCCACAACTACTGAGCCTGTGCTCTAGAGCCCGCGAGCCACAACTACTGAGGCCGCGAGCCACAACTACTGAAGCCCGCACGCCTAGAGCCCGTGCTCCACAACAAGAGAAGCCACTGCAATGAGAAGCCTGCGCACTGCAACGAAGAGTAGCCCCCCTCGTCGCAACTAGAGAAAACCCGCGTGCAGCATTGAAGACCCAACGCAGCCAAACATAAAAATAAATTAATTAATTTAAAAAAATAATAAAATAAGCCACGCTCTAACCTGCTTAAGTGTTCATCATAAACCAGCAGAAAACAGAAGTAGAAGTAAAATCTGTAAACGCGACCCTATGAATCCAGAGGGAACGGCCCTTTCTCTTTCCTCCTTCATCCTCCCACCCCCCTCCACCTCCCTCTCTCTCCTGTACATACCCCAAACCACACTTGGTGGCTATGTCAGTCCTTAGCATGACCCCCTCCCTGGCTGAGCAAACCCAGCCTCCCAGCCGGGGACGTGGGAGGGGAGAGGAAGCCGGGCTGGCAGTGTTGCCCAGAGGAGGGGCCGGGGTAGCCAATCCCCAGGTGAGACGGAGGACCCTGCAGCCGGGGCACGTGTCCTGGTGTGGCCCCCTGACATGGGGCCCGCTCTGTGACAGCCTGTTCAGAGGATGTACAGTGCAGAAACAAGCCTCTTAAGGCTGGAGGACTCAGCTCCGGTCCCATCACCCAAACCACGCTTGAGTGTGACTGTTTCATTTCGAAGAAGAAGGCCTGACGTTGCTATGATTTGCCCTGGGCGAAGGGTGGTATTTGTCTCTGGTGCCCGTGGTCCACTGACAGCCAGTCCCACTTTTTCCTTGGGTAATGAAATCTCATTTCCATTCTGGGATTGGCTGACTGAGGGGAGATGGAACCAGCTCCAGAGGATGAATCATGATGGGTCTGGTCTAAGACAATCCTGAGAATCCTATTCCCCTTCGTTAGTGATTGGGTTTGGGCAGCAGTGGAGTGAGGGTGTGCAACCCTGTTCTGGCCAGTGAGATGTAAAGGAAAGTCTTGGAGAATTGGGGGAAATATTTTCCTTTTTGATGAGAACAGATGTACTTGAAGTGAATTTACCCTTTCCTTCCAGCCTTTGTATATTATTGTGGATGATGGGATGTTTGGAACTGTGGCAGCCATCTTGGGACCACGAGGAGAAAAAACAAACAAACAAAACAAGACAATGCAGAGAGGCTGACCTAGAACCCTGATATCATCAAACCACTGGATCAATGTGGAATTTTCTACCTCTATACTTATTATATATAATACTAGGTCACTATTGCTTATGTGCTCTTAGTCAGGTGTCCTGTTACTTGCTATCAAGAGCTGGTTGACTGATACATCAGGCACAACATGCCTTGGGACTTTCTTGAGAGGCCCACAGTGGTGATGTAGTCTGGTGAGGCTTGTTGCATACATGGCAGAAAGCAAGAATGACAGGAGAAGACGGAACAGGTTCTTTTATTTAAAAAATTTTTTTATTGAAGTACAGTTGACATACAGTGTTCTTTTAATTTATGCTGTACAGCAAAGTGATTCAGTTTTACGTATATATACATTCTTTTTTAAAATATTCTTTTCCCATATGGTTTATCATAGGATATTGAATATAGTTCCCTGTGTTATACAGTAGGACCTTGTTGTTTATCCATCCTGTATATAATAGTTTACATTTGCTAATCCCAAACTCCCAATCCTTCCCTCCCTGAAACCCCTCCCCCTTGGCAACCACAAGTCTGTTCTTTATGTCCATAAGTCGAACAGGTTCTTTTTTTTTTGATAACCCCTAGCTGAGAAACAGCAGTAGCTCCCAGAAAATGTCAGGATCCTCTGTTGTCCCCACCCCTTCCCAGATGGTATCCCAGTCAAGGGGACCTATTTGTCTCTCTTGGGAGAATTTGGAAAGGAAACGAATGAAGAGACCCCAAAGTCAAGGAATACCCTGTATCTTGCTTCTGGGACATTGGGCTAGGATGAGCTGTGCCTACATGGAAGAGAACCAGCCTGGAGCCATCTTAAAAGGGCCTTCATCCGACAAGGTCCCAGGCAGGAACACTGGGACAATGACAGAGGGTCTGTGTATGTGGGCAGGGGGTGCACTGCTGGAAACATGGACCCTGTGGGACTGGGGCTGTGGCTGTGGCGGGGAAGATGAGGGCCAGCCTGGGGCATTGCCCACATTAAGGGGCCAGTGGGTGAAAAGACTCAACAAAGGAGAGTCTCTAAACAATAATTACGTAAAATCCACCCCTACCTGGAAGGAGAGTGAGCTTCGTACACCTGCCAGGTTCACAAGACACCAGCATTAGATGCAAGTGCACCTGTCAGGTGAAACGCTTCCTGCCCTTGTTTCCCCTCTGGTCCTGCTCCCAGCCAGACATCAGGCGTGGGCGGAAGGAGGGAAGAAGAGCCCTTTCACTCCGGTCCTCAGGCTAGAATAGAACTGGGCTAGAGAGAAGCATTGGCTTGTTAATAAAAAATTCTTTTAATTATTATGGAAATGGGTCTCACATATACACAAAGGTAGAAAGGGTAGAGTAATAAACCCCCATTTACTCATCCGCTAATTTCAACAGTTATCAATATTCTGCCTTTTATGTTTTACCTCTTCTTCCCCAATGTGATTTCTCTTGGAGGATTTTAAAGCAAATCCCAGACATGGCATCACAATACTGATCAGCACTTCAGTATGTGTCTCTAATACATAAGGACATTAAAAAGAAAATCACCACAGTGTTATTATCACACCCAACCACACTTAGCAGTATTCCCATAATATCTAATATTTGAGAGGCAGCACATGTTAGATTTTCCCCTTGACTCAAAAATGAGTGCTTCGGTTCATTTATTCAAATCAGGAACCAAACGAGACTCCCTGTTGCCTTGCATTCATGGGATAGGTCTTCACGTCCTCCTGATGGCTTTTAACAGCCACTGATGCTCGTTCCCAAGCTCCACCGTTTCTTTGCAAGATTGTGATTTTCTAAGAATATAATTAGTTGCATATTAATTATCTGGGTTCTTCTATTAAGAAATTTCCCCATCAACTGCTGGGAAAGGAGTCTTCTTTACATTCCGTCTTCAGAATAATGTGTGGGTGTCCTAGCTGCCTCCAAAGGTAACCAGTAGGTTTGGGATTTTTGTTCTTTGTATGTTTAATTTTGTTTGTTTTCATATTATTATGAACCCATGAGTTGGTATATATTTGGTTGTCATCATCCTTCTTCTGGGCGCTCAAATTATCCAATTTTTCGTGAACTGATGAGCCTTCAGATTGGGTCTTGTGGTCGTTTTAAAAATACTCTGGGCTCTTAGATGGTTTCCTATGTTCACGCTCAGGATGTCAGTTTCATCTTGTACATTTCCTGCCCCAAATCTGACCAAAGTAATTTCTTCAAGGAGCCCTGGTTCCTTTCAGTGGAAAGTGGTACTTAGAAACCAAATCTAGATGGAGAAGCATTTCACTTTAAATGAATTTGGAGCCTCAGATAGCACATGGAACTGGACATTTTTAATTACAGAGAAGTAAGACCATGCTAAAATTGATGAGAAGACTTCTATTTTCCAAGGCTGATGAGAGTCACAGGAGCTGCTCTAACTCAGGCCAAGCTCTGCGCAATTGAATGAACATTTCTAGCCTCAGGTTTTCTCATTTGTAAAATGGGAATAGCCAGTACCTACCAGTGGGCTCTGATGAGGATGAAGTAAGAGTGCGCGTATCATTCTTATGCTAATGAATGCTCCCCAAATGGTGGACGTCGTGATAATTATTGTTGTCTCTGAAACACAGAGGAGAGACTCGCCCTTCTTGGAGACAGGAAAGTCACCCAGAGGATGGAGGGTTCAGCTGGGTAGGCAGGAGCCTTCTCACGGTTGACCAGAGGCTGACTGTGTACCCTGTGGATGACAGACACCAGCTCTGCGGCAGGATGGAAGGTCCCCATGAGACAGCACGTTGGGCATTCTGATCTACGGGCTGTTACTAATAGGAACTGCACTAATCACACACAAACTCAGCATCTGAGATGCAACCGTCGCCCTGAGAATTGAAATAATGGACATAGAACTACGTGGAGCAGTGGACAAAAAGGAAGAAACCCCGCATCTGGCCGTTCAGAGATCTGGTTGATTTTACCCACTGCTTCATGTCGAGCTTCTTGCTGAGTATGTGGCGCCGATGCCCTGCAGCCCTGCTGGGACACAGGGCTTCAGGCAGCAGATGAGCTCCGCTCCCCAGCTTTACCAAGCAGGCCCACCAGGTATGCTGTGGAGTTACGAGTGCTGGGGAGACAGGATCGAAAGAGCAAGGCCGCGAGGAAGGGCATTTGGCCATGAGAAACAGATGTTTTTGGTTGGTGTCTCCTGCGATTTGGGCTGGTTTGTTACTCCGCACTATGGCAGCAAAAGCTCACTCGTGTGGCGTTGTTGCAGAAAGTTGCCTGCAACTTAGTGGTGAAGAAACAAACGTTTATGTGCCAACCCCACGGGCCTAAGGGATGCCCAGAGAGCCAGTAAAAGGGGAGTTCCGAGTGTGTCTGTAGGGTGTTTCCAGAAGAGATTAGCATTTGAACGGGTGGAGTCAAGAAGACCAGCCTCGGGCTTCCCTGGTGGCGCAGTGGTTGGGAGTCCGCCTGCCGATGCAGGGGACACGGGTTCGTGCCCCGGTCCGGGAAGATCCCACATGCTGCGGAGCAGCTAGGCCCATGAGCCATGGCCGCTGAGCCTGTGCGTCCAGAGCCTGTGCTCCGCAACGGGAGAGGCCACAACAGTGAGAATCTCGCGTACCACAAAAAAAAAAAAAAAAAAAAAAGACCAGCCTCACCAATGTGGTGGGCGACATCCAACCCATGGGAAGCCTAAGTAGAACAGCAGGGGGAAGGAGGGGGAGTCTGCCCGTGCTGCTTCAGTTGACCCTGCCCTCGACATGAGCGCTTCTGGTCTTCAGACTGGCACTCACACCACTGGCCTCCCCCTCCCCTTCTTGGGCCTTTGACTCAGACTAAACTGCATCACCTGCTTTCCTGGGCCTCCAGCTTGGAGATGGCAGATCCTGAGACTTCTCAGCCCCCATAACCGTGGGAGCCAATTCCTGTAATAAATCTCCTCTTATCTATATCTAGTTTTATATCTGTATCTATTGACATATCTTTGATCTCTCAGTTGTGTTTCTCTAGTGCATTGTTTTGGGAAAAAAAAAAAAAAAGAGCACGGATGCCAAAGAAGCTATGCTTTCTCTACTCACATAAATTTTTTTTCTGCGGCATGTGGGCTTCTCTCTAGTTGTGGCGCCCGGGCTCCAGGGCGCACGAGCTCAGTAGTTGTGGCACGCAGGCTTAGTTGCCCGACCAGGGATTGTACCTGCATCTCCTGCAATGGAAGGCGGATCCTTTACCGCTGGACCACCAGGGAAGTCCCTACTCACATAATTTTTATCCTTTGACATTCATGTCAGAAATCATTTCTCTTTAAAAAAAAAAAAACGCAAAAAATGGTATAGATGATCTTATTTGCAAAGCAGAAATAGAGACACCCCAGCACAGACCCTCCCCCTCTTGCCCCAGGCAGGCAGGGCATCGGCTGTTTCTCCACATCAGAGGCTGTTTCTCGCCAGACAGAAGCTTCTAGACGCCACAGCCAAGGGAAGTACTTTGTAAAAGGCCTTCCAGGGAGGAAGGGAAAGCTGGCAGGCACTCTGGCTCTGGGAGTGGAGGGGTGTCCTTCCTTCAGGATGGAGAGCATGACGCAGATGCGGTCTGCGTCCTCCTGATTCTCTTCAGCTGCCCTCTCCATGGAGACACGAGGACCAGCTGATGGTGGTGGCGGGGGGAGAGGTGCTTTGTGTCCCAGCAAATGTGGGAGTGGAAGCAGTTCAGCTGGGGGAGATTATACTTGGAACCCTGAGCATAAGTGTTACAATGTTACAATGTTATGTTTGCCAGTGACTTAATGTTTAGGATGTTATTTTATTTTGAAAGGTTATAATTTTCATTTCATATTATTAACTTTTATATAGTCACATCTTTTAATCAGTTCCTTTCCTCACTATGTATATTTTTTAATAGACTGTTTTTATGAGGAGTTTTAGGTCGACAGAACTGAGTGGAAAGTGCAGAGATTTGCCGTGTGCTTCCTGCCCCAGCGTATGCACAGCCTCCCCCGTATCAAGCCTGCACCAGAGTGGCATATTTCTTACAGTCGGTGAACCTGCATCGGCCCAGTGTCATCCAAAGACCAGAGTTTACGCTAGGGTTCACTCCTGGCATTGTAAATTCTATGGACTTTGACAAATGCATAATGTGTAATCACATATATCCACCATTATAGTGCCATACAGAGTAGTTTCACTGCTTTAAAAAATCCTTCCTTCCCATTCACCCCCTGGCAACCACTGATCTGCTTATGGTCTCCATGGCTTTGCCTTTTGCAGAATGTTGTAGAGTTGGAACCATACAGTAGGTAGGCTTTTCACATTGGCTTCTTTCACTTAGTCGTATTCATTTACGGTTCCTCCCCATCTTTTCATGGGTGACAGCTCATTTCTTGTTACTGCTGAATAATATTCCACCGTCTGGTTGGACTACAGTTTATTTATCCATTCACCTGTTGAAGGATTTCTTGGTTGCTTCCAAGTTTCGGCAATTATGAATAAAGCTGTTGTGAACATATGTGGGTAGGTTTTTGTGTGGATATAAATTTTCAGTTCATTTGGGTCAATGTCAAGGAGCGTGATTGCTGGATTGCATGGTAAGAATATGTTCAGTTTTGTGAGAAACTTCCAAACCATCTTCCAGCGTGGCTGCACCATTGTGCGTTCCCCCCAGCAGTGAATGAGAGTTCCCGTTGCTCCACAGCCTCGCCAGCATTTGGTGTTGTCTCCGTTGGGTTATGGCCATTCTAAAGGTGTGTACTTCCCTCATGACGTCTCTTCCTATGCTTATTTGCCATCAGTACATCTTTTTTGGTGAGGTATCTTTTCGGGTCTTTTGCCCATTTATTAATCCAGTTGTTCATTTCCTTGTTGTCGAGTTTAAAGAGTTCTTTGTACATCTTGTATAGCGGTTGTTAATCAGATGTCTTTTGCAAATACTTTTTTCTCAGTCTGTGCCTTGTCTTCTCATTCTCTTGATGTTGTCTTTTGCAGAGTACAAGTTTTTAATTTCAGTAAAGTCCAGATTATTAATAATTTATTTCATGGATTGCTACTTTGGTGTTCTTTAAAATGTCATTGCCATACCCAGGGTCACCTAAACGGTCTCCTATGTTGTCTCCTAGGAGTTTATAGTTTCGCATTGTACAGTCCATTTTGAGTTATTTTGTGGGAAGGGTGTAAGGTATGCGTCTAGATTCATTGTTGTTGGTGGTTCTGGCATCGTTTGTTGAAAAGTGATCTTTGCTTCATTGTATTGCTCTTGTGCCTTTGTTAAAGATCAGTTGACTATATTCGTGTGGTTATATTTCTAGATTCTGTATTCTCTTCTATTGATCTGTTTGTCTTTTTTCCCCTCAAATACCATATTGTCTTGATTACCATAGCTCTATAGTAAGTCTCAAATTTGGAGAGTGTCAGTCCTCTGACTTTGTTCTTGTCCTTTAATATTGTGTTGGCTCTTCTGGGTCTTTTAATTCTATAAACATTAGAATCAGTTTGTTAATATCCACAAAATGAATTGCTGGGATGTTGATTCAGATTGCACTGAATCTACAGATGAAGTTGGGAAGAACTGGCCTGATGACAATATTGTACCTTCTATCTATGAACATATCATAGATGTTTACCAGGAGAGTCACCCTTCTGCAGGACTAATGTAGTGCCCGACATTCGATTTTTATTGAGTCAGAGAGCCCTCCAGTGCAAGCAATAGTACTGATGTCACATTCCTCCTAAAAGATGACAGGAAATTAATTCCATGCTTGTTTTCACAGTGGTTCCCATTTTAACCTCAAAATAAAAATAGAAGTAAAAGATGTTAGTCTAGTGACATGGTTAAACCGAGCTACTATAAATCTTTAATCAGCTTAAGTATTAATATGATTTGGGCATCTGTTACCTCCCAGAGGACCCTGTTATGTTTCCACTGCCCAACAGTAAGAACTAGTTCTTGGCTCAGCAAATGCCTTGACCACAGGGAAGTACCCTGTCTCTCTCTGAAATCAGACCCAGTTCATCACCCAAATTCAGCTGCATTCTCCTCTTCGCTCCCTAGAATCTCCTCTGTTGAGGGTTTTCCAACCTTGTGTGAAACGCCCGCATCTGGACTGTAGTGGCTACCGGGGTCCACAGCACAGAATGTACCACTGTTTCGTGCTCAGCTGACGCCGATCCCTCCTTTTTGCAGCCCCGCCCAGACCCTGCTGCACATCTGTGGTTGACAATGAGTCTGATTTCACATTTTGGCTCCGCCGTGGCATTGTCATGGGAACTGAGCACATGCCCAAAGGTTATAAACAAGGGGCTCTTCAGCAACAAATATTAAAATGAAAAGAAAAGAAAAGCTATTTGTCTTTCCCTGTTATTTTTGGTTCCCCAGGATTCCTTCTCAAGGCTTCATGAGAACGCTCTGGCTCTGTCTACCATACTGGTTTCCACCTAAATGGAAGCTCAAAGGCTTCTCTGGAGACAGATGGCAGGGCGGCATCTGTCCTGGGGTCAGTGTGCCCCTCCAGGACGTCAGCCCTCGTGAACTTTGTCCAAATGCCCGCGAGGGACCGCAAAGCACAGGAGGTAGTCCAGGACTCTTATAACAGTCCTGCTGGGGTCAACAGCAGGAGAAGAGGGGGTGTCCTGGAGTGGTCAACCAGAGCAGTAGTCCCTGCTTCCCGCTGTTGAAAGGGTCCAGTGTCGTTGGGGGGAGTCATGGGATGGTGGGGGGAGTGAGGGAGAGGGGTACCCATCCCTCCCAGGGCGCTCCCACCTGCAGGCAGCCCCGCCCTCACTTCCATCTCCTCTCTCCATCCTCGGGGCTTTGGAAGGTCCTCCTCTGGGCCTGTCTTCCCCCAGGTTGGCCCCTATTCACCTTGGGTCCTTAGGGACTCACAGTACTGAGATGTGAGTCTTGAGCACACTGCTTACCTCGGGGACCCCTCGGCCTCTGTGGGCGTGGGGCAGACACAGAAGGCTGCACAGGAGCTGGTGTTTGTTCAGAGCGTCCACACACAGGGGTGCATGTATTTTCTTTTCAACATACACAGTGATGCTGCTTGCTTTTCTACCCATGGAATGACCAACTCACCCTGGTCTGGCAGGGATTTTTATTTTTTTGGCTGCATTGGGTCTTCGTTGCTGCGTACGGGCTTTCTCTAGTTGCGGCAAGTGGGGGCTGCTCTTCGTTGCGGTGCACGGGCTTCTCATTGCCGTGGCTTCTCTTGTTGCGGAGCACGGGCTCTAGGCATGCGGACTTCAGTAGTTGTGGCACGTGGACTCAGTAGTTGTGGCTCGCAGGCTCTAGAGCGCAGCCTCAGTAGTTGTGGTGCACGGGCTTAGTTGCTCCATGGCATGTGGGATCTTTCCGGACCAGGGACCGAACCCGTGCCCCCTGCATTGGCAGGCGGATTTTTAACCACTGCGCCACCAGGGAAGCCCTGGCAGGGATTTTAAAATTAAAAGACACATCTCAGGAAACCCCTCAGTTCCAGGCAAACCAGGATGGTTGGGCTCTGTCTCTCTAAAGGAAATCTGGAAGATTTGCATATGATTTCTGAAGGTAGGGTCTGTGTTTTTCTGATCTTTGTGTCCCCGAGTGAACTGCCAGCCTCACACGTAGCAAAGAGTGCTCAACCGTGACGTGAGAGCTTTTTCTTCCTGGTGGTGTGGACCAAGGGCGCTGAGTGCTCACACTGTCTCAGCCGTCGCTCTGCATGTGGAGAACTCACAGGTAGCACTTGGCTGTTCTGGAGCTAAGTCGGGGGACAGAGATCTTCCTACAGAAAAGAACCCAAGCGATGCCTGGAGCCCTGGCACTGCCTGGGCCAGATCCTCCCTCTGCTTGCCAGCTGGGCGCTGGCTAAGGGCAGAGCTGGTCTGGCCCCAATTCCCTCATTTCCAGCAGTGGGGGTCCCTGCCTCTTGTGATCGGGAGAATTAAGTAATAATATATACAAAGCCCTCTGCCTGGTGCCTGACGCATAGGGTAGGCACTCGGCCAACATTACCTCTTACTGCTGTTGTCATTATTCTTATTATTGTTAACCAACTGGGCTCTTTGTAAATGGTTCCTGTATTTTCTAATAATGTTTAGGAATTAAATTACATGGGTGGAAAACAAAGCCCTCTAAAGAGAGAAACAGATGATGCTGGAACTAGCCTACTGTTTGGATTCATGTTTAAAAGATACAGAAAATGAATCAATCAACTCCAAAGGGGAGAGAATGACTTCATCTCAGTTATTTGAAGAGAAGGTGGAAATATCTCATAAAGGACGATCATGATTGGCAGGAAGACGGGTGGATGAAACCGAGCATCTCTGCATTTCATAGGCTTGCCCAATGTTATTGAGATGTATGTGTCTCAGGGAAATAATTTATATAGTTTAAAGGTTAATGAGTGAATTTTCCTCATTTATAGAATTGTGAGGACAAAGGACAAAAAGGGCTTGGTCTCTCTTCCACTAACCTCAGCCCGTTTCAGGAGACATTTGTGTATAGTGACATTTATGGTTCATAAATGTTCCTTAAACAAGAAAACCCTGAGGTTCACAAGGGTCTTTCGGGACTAAGGGACTATTTCAGCACAACTGGTTTGCAGTTGTCAGTAAATAAAAAATGAGAACATGATTGACTTATTTTAAAGGCAGTATGGTTTCACCTCATCTCAAACATTCAAGGCTAAGGAAAATCAGTTCCTTTCATAAAGTTTAAAAAAGAATCATACAAAGATGTTGCCTGGCTCATATATCAAAAAAACAAAACAAAACACATATGCCACAAAGTCACCATCATCTATTTACTCTGGGACTAGACACAGGACTGGACCAAGAACAGATTAAAATGGCTTGACTTCATTAGCTTAATTAGGGAGTTCCAAATTAGATTTTTGCAGCTAAATTCTTCAGCCGGGCAGGGTGAGCAGCTGTTGCCAGGCGCAGCCTCAAAGGGAGAGCTCGCCCGGCCGTCTGGCCAGCCCCTGGCCCTCCCCAAGCTAATCTCAGAGGACCACTGTGCGGGCAGCCCAGGGCGCCACACCCCCTGGTCCTGGCTCACTTTGACCCAAAGAGCCACTGCCAACACTGTTTGCAGGAGCGACCCCAATGACCTTTTCTGTTATTCCTGGTACCTTGAGCTCTGCAGCAGGGGCTGGCTCCAGAATCTGCAGGGCCCAGCACAAGATACAAATGCAGGGCTCCCTGTTCAAAATACATTAGCAATTTCAAGACGTGACAGTGGGCCATTAGCCCAGCGGGGGCCCTGTGACACTGGCCATGCCACGAAGCCGGCCCTGCTTTGTGGTCTGAACCAGGCACATACTTACCATCTGAGCTGTGGTTGCTTCTCTCTCTCTCCTCCCAGGTCCCACCTCACCCTTCTACTCAGGAAGGATGCTGAGGTCTATAGTAAGTGTGTTTTGTACATAATGCATGCAGGATTGGACTATTTACTGGGTGAGCACCTTTATTTTGATCTTGATAACACATAAACATGGCAAGATTTGGGGGAGGGATAAACTAGGAGTTTGGGATTAATATATACACACTATCGTATATAAAATAGATAACCAACAAGGACCTACTGTATAGCACAGGGAACTCTACTCAGTATTCTGTAATAACCTATATGGGAAAAGAATCTCAGAAAGAAGAGATATATGTATATGTATAACTGAATCACTTTGCTATACACCTGAAACAAACACAACACTGTAAATCAATCCAATATAAAATTTTTTAAAACAAGATATCATCCCTAGAAGTAGTATTCATGAACGGCAATGCACTGTCACCAACCAAAAATACCAACAGATACACTAACCTAGGGTTTGAGGAGCACTGAATGACTTTGAGATAGCCAGGAAGACATAAATATATAGAATTCTGGAGGCCTAAAAATGCAGAACTATTGTATGATTTGAAAAATGAAGATCAGCAAGGTCATGGAACCAAATTCTGTGATGCAAATTTTGTCAAAGATCTTTCTCAGCAACAGTACATTCTATTACTTGGGAATCATAGTGTCCAACGAAGTAGAGACAGAAAACCCAGCCAAGCAAACCAGGAGGAACACTGTAAGCCAGCTGTGTGGGAGGGCGACATCAAGTTAAAGGTCTCCAGAGCAAAGATATCAACCCAGCTCTCTGGATAGCTTCTATGCTGACCCTCTCTCCTTCCAGCTCCTTAGCTGTGGGTTTTTTCTGTCCCTCCTCTCTGACGAAAGAAAGCACCCAGGGGGCTTCCCTGGTGGCGCAGTGGTTGAGAATCTGCCTGCCAATGCAGGGGACACGGGTTCGAGCCCTGGTCTGGGAAGATCCCACATGCCGCGGAGTGGCTAGGCCCGTGTGCCACAACTACTGAGCCTGCGCATCTGGAGCCTGTGCTCCGCGATAGTGAGAGGCCCGCGCACCGTGATGAAGAGTGGTTCCCACTCGCTGCAACTAGAGAAAGCCCTCGCGCAGAAATGAAGACCCAACACAGCTATAAATAAATAATTTTTTTTTTTTTTAAAAAAAGAAATCTCCCAGGACCCAGAGCACTGCCTTTTCATCAGAGTTGAGGTTGCTACGGGACGGCTGATGGAGAAAGCTGAGGTATTCCCCAAACCACACGGGCTGCTGGTACCCGATTCACACCTGGAGTGTGTTTACGCGGGAAGAACCGGAAAGGAGGCGGAGACCCCTGCCCGTCGGGGCCCTGTCCTGGTCCGCGATCTACCAGAGGGTCCTCTCTCCAAGCCGCTCCCTCTTCCTCTTTTGTGTTCCTTCCGCACTGACTCTCAGATCCGCCAGCCCCTGCGCTGCCTCCGTCTCCCCCGGGGGGCGAGGGGGCGGGAGCCGCATGTCTAAGTGGGGCCCCTTTCTTTCGGAGTATTTCCCTGGGTCTCCGCAAGGACAGGGGATTCTTGCCTGGCTTCCTTCGGCCTTGGTCCTGCCTGAGGGCGAGCGGCAGTTGGCAGGAGACGTGGCGGGAGTGCTGGTGTGGAGCGGGGCCCCTGGAGGATTCGCACAGGTGAACGGGCAGTGCTGTTCACCCCGAGTGACAGAACAGCATCACTTTCCCAGGTGCAGGAAGAATCGCTTCTGGGCTGCCCAGAGAACCAGCCTCTCGTAATGATTTAAAGAAATAAAAGAAGAGCGCACACCGCCTACGAGAAATGTGCACATTCTGAACAAGGAAAAGCATTTTCTTTCCCCTCGTGCTTCCTGTTGGAGGTCGGAAGGGAGGAGAGAAGCTTACTCAGGAATCACCACCTACGAGCCGTGTCTGGCCTCAGACGAGCTGTGAACAGCTGCCTCCGAGACGTCCAGGACAGTAAGATGTGTGTGTGCTTCCACGGTATGCCCTGCGAAAAGTCAGGGAAACCGCTTCGGACTGAGATCGTAGCGGTCCTTCCGTATCCTCGCGGATGCTTGCGTTTCCTCTGGAAACACGCCTGCCAGCTGCGCAAGGCTGCGTCTGCATCCCGGCCTTGGCTGTCGATTAATCGGAAGCTACACGTTTGGCAGAGGTAATAAGCCCAGAGCCGCCCTGGTGAATGCCCTGGCTTTGCTGCTCTGAGGAAAGAAGGGAATGCGTGGGCGTGAGAACCTCATTGGGCGGCTCCAGCGCTAGGGAGAAAGGATGCTCTGTGCGCCTGGGAACTAGCAGGTGCGCCTTCGGGGCTGCAGGGACTCGGGCCCACCATTCCGGCAGGAGCCACGTCCTCGAGGCATCAGGTGGCCCGGGGACAGTCTGGCAACAGGATGAGGAGGACTCATATAAATAGATCTGCCCTTAAAAACATCGGGACCCTCAAGCTTTCACATGAGGTCACGTGAGGTCGGTGGTTATCAGCAAGCGGGGCCGGAGCATCAGCCTGTCTGCGCCCTGGGTGGGAAGGAACCGCATTTTCCTGCCCCACACTGGCTTTTCCTGGCTTTTTGACTTTTTAATTTTTCCAAATGGTAATACCATTCTCTCAGGTACTTCCAAATATTTTCATTACCTCTGAAAACTTGGAAAATAAAGCCATGGACATACAGGAGAATAGAAATCACCCAGAGTCCAGTGACCAGAGATGGCCACCACTACTGTCTGATTAAAGTCCCTCCTGGATGCACGTCGTTTTGCATAGTTGAGACTACCCTGGGCATGATGTTAAGATGGTATCTTGCTTTTTTCCTGCTTAGCTCATGTTATCATAAGCATTTTCCCATGTCACGAGAAATTCCTCATACAATAATGTAAGGGGGGGGAAATGTATATTATTAGCAACTGATACAAGAATTCCTTTTAGGGAAAAATCTGCCCCCTTTTTTGAGGAAAAAGCTCTGGAGAAGCGTGGAGACTGATTTGTCCGTTTCTCCAGGGAATGGAGAGTGGGCTGGCACCCAGCGGCCTCATCTAAGCCCCTCTGCACATCCCCATAATGACACTAAAGTCACCCAAACCATGAAATGCTTGGGGGCTGTGGAAGCTGAGTTTGGGCAGCCCTGGACAAGGGGCTTAGACAGAAAAAATGCATTTGGGAGGAAGGAAGTTCTTGATCATCCACACAATGAGCGGGAAAGCATTGCATTTTCATAACGTGTGGAAAGGAAAATCGGGGCACGTTAATCCGTGATTATCTGAGACAGCAAGGGACACCCTCTTAGGTCCCTAAGCTGAGATCAGGTTTGCGTCCACCATGGTCTTTTGCTGGTTGCCTAGTATTCCATTCAACGGTGGTATCATTTAAATAGCAGCTTGAACAACTTTGTGTTTGGATGACTTCCTCTGACTTTGAAAGCACTAGGTCAAATGGTATAAGCGCTTTAAAGAGATCTGTTGCATTGTCACTTGGCTGTTCTCAGGAATGTCCGTGAACGTATAGGCCTGCAGGCAGCGGTGCCGGAGCCATCTCTCTGCATCCTCACCAGCACTTAGCTGCTGTTTAGGATCTAATCCATATGCCTCCAAGAAGCTTTCTCTCTCCCCAAGGAGAAGTAATTTGTCTTACAAACCCTGTAATGGCTCACTTCCAGCCTTGTAAAGGTGGCGATTATAGTCTCTTTTATCTTATTGTTACTAGCATGCACCTTGAACTAGACTGTAAGCAGCTTGAAGGGAGCATCTGCGCCTTTCTCGTGCTTGCCGTGCAATAAACGTTGAGGGGAGCAGAGACCCACTTTTCTTGGAAGGAGTTGGCAGTGCTTGTGCTCTAACTTTACATCTGCTGACCTAGATTCATAAGAGGATCAGACTGTAAGCAGTGTTGTGGTTAATTCCATGAGCGCATCCCTGAGGTTCTCTCTGGGGGCTCTGGAGCCCAGGAGGAGTTCTGGAGGGCTTCAGATGGGTGGACGGTGCAGTGGTGTCCAGACAGGGCAGCAGATGGACGAGATGGGGGCAGGAGTCCACCGTCGGATGCTAAAGGGACGGTTGGGGCAGGGGGGGAACTTGCCATCACTGGGAGTCAACAGGGGCTCCATGAGAAAGTCAAACTGACTGAATTCCTCGTTCTGCCAGGATCACGGTTGCGGCACACCTGGGGAAGGCACACAGCGGGAAGTTTCTGGAACTTGAGCAAAGTGCCAGCGGTGGTTCTTATGCAAAAACGGAAAGAGGTGGGTTGGATGAAAGGACAAGTTAGTGAAGCCAAAGCTGCCTAGCAACCGCCCCATCATTTGCAAAGCTGCCGATCCATGTCTAGGTTGTGATGTGGAAACAGGCTCTGGTGGTGGTTCTCAGAGCTTTGTTCTTGTCTCCAAACAGGCCAGTAGTGTTATTGGTCATGTGGCAGGAGATGTAGAAGGAGGAGCTAAGTCGTGAGTCAAATGTAGGTTTGGCTGAAAGCTGGGAAGGGCGTGAATACAGTGGCAGACAAGATGAGGATCCAGAAAGGCTCAGTGGACCAGAGAGCCAGGCTGGATTTCATAAGATGGAATTTAACGTGGGTCCCTGGAAACAACGGCACAAGTGCAGTGTGGGGGACGGGATTTCAGGTGACAGAATTGCCACGTGCGGCTGTGTGGCAGTCAGCGATTCCCATCTGGTCCAGTATCCACAGCTGCAAGACAGGAGATGATGGTCCTTCTGCCCTGCACCTGCCTAGGTACCGCCTGGACCATGACACTCAGTGCTGAGCACATCAGATGAGAAGGATGGCGTGAGTCCCTGTCTCATAAAGGACACTTGAAGGAGCAAGAAGGCTAACTTCACAAACAGAGACTCGGAGAGACGTGGGAGGTAGAGCTTTGACTATCTGGAGAGGTGTCATTTGGAAGGTTCATGGACTTCTCTTCTGGAGAGGTGGTGTGGTGGTGTGGTTTTGGTAGATGGTGTGTCCCCAGGTGGCCAAGACAGTGTCTCTCATCTCACATGTTCTTTTGTGTTATGATCTTGCCACCCTTTGATAACTAAGTGGAGTTTGGTCATCCTCTGCTTGAGGCTGGGTCGCCCTGAGCCTTGTTTTGACCGACAGAATCTGGTGGATGTGTCAGGTGACTTCTGGGTCTTGGCAGGTGCGCAGCTTTTGCCTTTGCAGGCTGAAACACTTGCTTTTGGGGTCCAGTTGTCATGAAAAGAAGCACACACTGGTCATTTGGCAACAGCCATGTGGAACGTCAGCTGTCCTTGTCATGTGCCAGGTGTGTGAAGCCACCTGCACATCCCAGTTCTAGCTGCCATCACACCTCGGTCCTCGAGGGACCTCAGTTGGTGCCAGTGGGACAGAAGATCTGCCCAGCTGAGCCCTGCCGAAACATCTGACACACAGGATTCCGAGCAAATCAAATGGTCCTTGTTTTAAGCCACTGACATTTTGGAGAGGAATGTTGTTCAGCAATAAGTATACCAGACGGTGATTGGGAACGTAGGCTTGGAGCCAGCTGCGTGGCCACTTACTGGCTATTTGATCTGGAGCAAATCACTTAATTTCTTTGTCCCAGTTTCTTCTGTAAATCAGGGAGGGCCCACATCATGTGGTGACTGTGGGGATTAAATAATTTAGTGCATGAGAATCACTTGGAACAATCACTGTTCCATAAAGCCTGGGGTAGAACGAGGAGGGAGGGATGGGAGCTGTGAAGGTACAAAATAATCCAACTCTATTAAAAAACGCCTCCAATGGAATCATGCAGATGCAAAGTGAGCTGCCTCGGGAGGTGCTGAGACCCCTCCCCTGGGAGCCTTCCAGTCACGCATAGGCAGCTGCTGGCCGGGCGTGGAGCTCGAGGTCCTCGGTCCCTCGGTCCCGCCGTGCGGGGGCTGTACCTTGCTGGAGGAGGTGCCCAGTGTGCTCCATGCGCTGCTCTTGAGTCGACAGATAAGAAAGAGGCCTCATCCCGCTCAGTCGTTACAATTTTGAGATCAGCCAACGCATCTGATCCACCGTAATGCCTTCCCATCAGCCACGAGTGTTCCTGGGCCGCTCCTCGTGAGGCCGGCATCACTACTTCTGTAAGATCAAGGCCTTGAAGAGCCACGTGGCGTATTCACTATTGAAGGGGTTGCTTGCAGCCCATTCCTGCCTGTGAAGTCACAGCTGGACCACGAGGGCCTCACCTCTGGGTTTCCTTGCCCAGACCTTGTCCAGACTGTCCCGACCTCCCCAAATGCAGGGCCGAAAAGGCACAAAGACACAGAACATAGCTCTCTTCACTTCTCTCCAGCTTCTGAGACAAAGAAATAGCCCAGGTAGCCCCTGAATCACGGAGGCCAAGAAAGGAGCTGCCCACACAGAAGTTCACAGAGAAAGGGAGGCCTGGGTGAGCTGGGGCCAGTGTGATGGGAAAAGGCAGGGAAAACTTCCTGTCCGTTCCGATCTGATAAAGTGTCCCAGCCCTGGTCCCAAGGGCCCCGAGAGATAACAACCCCAAAGTCGCTTGCAATTCAGCTGAACACTTCTTACCAGGTCATTCTAGGGCAGGGCACAAGATAGGGAGAGAGAAGCAGGGGGACAGGGGCCCTGGGTGAGCCTGGGGCGGTTCACTCTCTCACACATGGGCCTCAAGGGCAGCAGTCCTGGCGCCCTAAACGAGGACAGACTGACCCAAGAGACAGGGACAGGTGGTCACTTTGCCACTCAGTCTGAAGGCCCCCAGGGGGTACTTTCAGAGTGTGCCCCATCTGTGCCACCTTGGGGGTTCATCCCTGCCTCGTCTGAGCTGTAATCATTGGCTAATCAGACAAGGCACTCCAAGAAGCCCAGGCCACGGTTTTTGCTTGTTGTAATGACTTTTCTTTCATTAGAGCAGAGAGTAGGTGACCTAGAAATCTCCTGTGTGAGCTTCTGTCTTCCCCTAAACAAAAGCAGACACTCCGAAGAAGCAGGCGTGTTTAGAATGCACAGCCCTCCCTCCCCGAGGGTGATTTTAGTCCCCGCTCCCTGAACAGACAGGAATGAGAGCCGCGAGGAGATCACATGATTCTGTGCTTTGCTGCAAACTGGAAAAAAAGAAAAAAAGAAAAAAGGGAGGGGGGAAAGAAAGCCTCCTGGTATTAGCTTGGGCTAATGAGCTCACTGGTGTGTGTCTGGGAAACATCCCAGAATGAATTCATCTGCTGAGATGTCTGTCTTTTGAAAAAAAAGTACCCTTGTAGTGGTGGATGGCAAAGGAAACACAAATGGGAGCCGCGTGAAGCCGGATCAGGGGCTGAGCCCAAAGCAAGGAGGCCCAGGAGGTGGCCAGCATCTGGGCACAAGCTAAGCCTGCCGTTTGGGGATTAACCCATCGTGGAGGTAAACATAGGGTTTGGTTTTTTTTTTCCAAAGGAGAAAAATCTAACGTGTAAGCTGCCATGTCCCCGTCATACCGGCCCAACACCTGGGAGGGAACAAGGTCCTGTCAGTCTGACCAGGTGGTAGCGTTTCACATTGAACTAAGTGTCACAGTGACGCGTCTTCTGGTCAGCATCCAGGGCTGGCATCGTGCTTGCTTCATGCCAGCCCCCAGCACACGGTAGACGCTTCGTTAAATGCAAATGGACACAGCTAAGGTGACCTGGAGGCCCTTCCTAAGGTACTGGAGGTGGCAGTAACCATGGGCAGGTGGTTAATTCGGTCTCTTTCAAACATTGGAATGTAATGTTTGTAATTACAAGCATTACATGTATGTAATGTAATTGCCTTAAACAGAAAATATTCTCTTTGAAGGAGAAGGCTGCAGGGTATGAGAGAGCTGGACGTGGGTGATGGAGTTGGGGACCCAGAGGTCTTGGGATCTAAGATGCCGGCTTGTGCAAGAGGAGGTGGGAAGGAAGGTGAACTCCGAGGGGGAACTCCCTTCCCCGCGTGGCTGCAGGGTGGGTGGATCTGTGGCAGCTGTCAGCTCGAATCTCTTCTCTCCTTCCCCAGTCGTAGGAATGCGGCCAGGCACGGATCCGACGGAATTTCCCACTCTCTCTGTCGCTAGATGCGGCCATATGACTAGGTGTCACCAACAGAACGTGAAAGGAAGTGAAATGCCCCACATCTGAGCCAAAGCTTCTCCCAGGGTTTCTTCTCCCTTCCGTCAGCTGGATGCAGATGGCAACAGGACCCCGGGGAGACACGGGGCCGTGGCGCCTGGGACCCTGCGTGCTTGATCACGTGGATGCGACCCACTCCACTGACCTGGACACTCACCCTGGACTGGGGGTTGAGCAAGAAACAGTCCTCCGCTGGGTTGAGTCATTATACTGGGGGATCTGTTTGTTTTAGAAGCCAGCACAATTCCAAGTTAAAACCTTAGAATAACCGAGGGAAGTAACCCAGCAGCCCACGAGACTCAGAAGGGGGAGATGGTGGCCCCAGAAAGCGAGGCATCAGCCTCTGATTGAGGTGATGGAGCTACTCACCTGCAGGGGAAGAACCACACTCTTCACTCTCATCACCACCTTCGTTTCCCAAAAGTCAGGGTCCACTTCTGGGAGGTGGGCCCTGGGGCGCCACAAGGACTGACACTACATAGAAAACTGCCTGACCATTTGTGATGTACCATGGCAATTTGCTGCAGCTCAGAGAGACACAGAGGAGCTGGGGTCCCAGCCATCACGGGGTGCATATGTTTCGTTAGCTGTACGGGGGAGGACAGTACTGTCCCAGATGGTTAGTATCCGAGCTCCAGTGGTTCAAAGCAGGACAATATGCATCAGGGATTACGTTCAGACTTGTTGGAACACACAGACATGAGAGCGAGTGTGTTTGTGTGTTGTGTGTAGGGGGTTAGGGATGGGACAGGGCCAGGAAATTAGACTAGCATAGGTAGGCAGAGATGCAGGAAAAAAGAGAAGACTCACCTATTGAAGTCCAAAGTAAACTTTGTAGCCCATGGCTAACACTGCCTCCAGGTCAGCCCCAAAGGAGTGGGGCTGAGACACCCCACGGGCTTAGGAAGGTGAGCGCCCTTGTGTGTGTCCCTGGGCCATTGCAGCAGCGGGGGTGGGGGGGGAGGTGCTATGACATGGGGCGGGGCAGGGAAGCAGGGCAACTTTCTCGAATCTCCGAGTCTGAAGGGAAGTAGCTGAGAAAGGCAGCCAGCAACCCCTCAGGCATCTGCGTGGCCGTGATGAGGCGGTGCCTGGGCAGAGCGCCTCCCTGACCTCCCTGAGCCGTGCAGGCGATTCCTGCGCACTGTCTGCCTGCTGAGAGGGCTGGACCAGCCCTGTGTGTGGTACTGCTTCCTGTGGAGAAGCTGATACGGAGTGGAGCTCCTTTGAGAGGACAGAGGCACACCGAGCGGCCGGGTGCTTGGGCTTCTGTGGCTGTTTGCAGCCTCTCCGGCTCACACTGGAGAGTTCCGGTGCCTGGCCTCCTGTTAACACCTGTGGGCCCACATCTTGGGTTCTGGTTCTGCTTAGCGTCCCTGCTAAGATGACATGATTCCCGCGGCTGAGTCTGGCCTTCCCGAATGTGCATTCATCCGTGACCGGGGCCTGGTGTCCATCCACACGCCCTCTGCTACCTGACCTCATTCTGCCTGTTTTTGGCTTCCCTGTGGCCACCTTGGTGCCGACAGCTTGGAGAGACACCGCCCTACTCTGCAATCTGGGATGGAATATTTTTTTCTTTTAACATTTTATTTTATATTGGAGTATAGTTGATTAACAATGTTGTGTTAGTTTGGGGATGGAATATTTTCTTGAGTAGCTCCACCCAGGTAGCAGACCAGGAGAAAAGGGAACCGTTGAGTTACGTCCCCTCTGGATAATTCCGAGAGACCCCAGGATCTCACAGATGGATGTCAGGACCTAGTCCTCGCAGCCACCCCCATTTTCTTATTTATTTATTTATTTATTTATTTATTGTCTGCATTGGGTCTTCGTTGCTGTGCACGGGCTCTCTCTAGTTGCGGCGAGCAGGGGCTACTCTTTTTATGGTGCACGGGCTTCTCATTGCGGTGGCTTCTCTTGTTGCAGAGCACGGGCTCTAGGTGCATGTGCTTCAGTAGTTGTGGCTCGCAGGCTCAGTAGTTGTGGCTCGTGGGCTCAATAGTTGTGGGTTATGGGCTCAGTACTCGTGGTGCACGGGCTGAGTTGCTCCGTGGCATGTGGGATCTTCCCAGACCAGGGCTCGAACCCGTGTCCCCTGAATTGGCAGGCGGATTCTTAACCACTGCGCCACCAGGGAAGCCCCCATTTTCTTTCTTGTTCACTCTGGCTGGCGGTGGTACTGTCCCCTCATTGCTGGCAACTGCAGAAGTGCTTCCCATGACCTTGAAATCTGCCAAGGGCCCCCACTTGCTGGAGCACCCACGCCCAGCCTGAGCCCACCAACGTGGGTGTCTGTGTCGAGGGCACTGGTGACTGCGCTGAGGGACGGAGGGGAGGGGTACCATCACCATGCTGACAAGGATGCTTGTTGCGGGTGGAATCGTGTCCCCACAAAGATCTGTTGAAGTCCTAACCCCTGGCACCTGTGGATGCGACCTTATTTGGAAGCAGGGTCTTTGTAGGTGTGACTAAGGTGTAAGTTCAACATTGCATGGAGGTGAAGGCAGAGTTTAGGATGACGTGTCTAGAAGCCGAGGGACGCCAGGATTGCAGCCATCACCAGAAGCCACCAGAGAGGCATGGCCTCTGCCCAATTGCAGCACTGCCAGCTGCTGCATGGCCCCTGCGCCCGGATCCCCGGCATTGCAGAGAAGCGCTCATTTTGCTCTTATTTGGTCTCCTGTTGCACACCCCCGTGCCCCAGAATCCAGGTACAAACCCATGGGGCCCAGGCCGAGTGACATCTTCTGAGTGATGACCTGCTGAGCCCAGGCCACCTCACGCACTGAGCTTCCCAGTCATTGCAGAACCCACGTGGGTTCTCGCTCCTCATGGGACAAGCTCGCTCTCCTCAGCAGCCCCAGTGTGCACCGGGTTAATGTGGGAAATTACGCGTCGTGCTGGGCTTTTTACACCTGCATGCGACTCGTTAGAAATGAGTTCCTCCTCTGAATACACATATACCCGGAACAGCTATTAACCCACAGTGAAAGCTGATGTTCGGGAAAGTCAGGAATCAAAGTATGAAAAAGAAAACATAAGACCTTCAATCTAGCTTGGGGCCTGCTGTGCTGAGGTCCCTCTAGTCCCCATTCTCCCGGCCCTGGTCCACGGCACCCCTTCCCCAGGAAGGAGGGCACGATAACCCCTGGCCAGGCTCCCTGCAAGGGGCACCCACTCGGGTCTCTCCTGGCAACTGTGCACTTCTTCTTGTGGTCTCAGCTTGTACGAGGCCCACAGCATTCCTCAGAGGGCAGGGCCAGGCTTGGGATTTGTGGACAGAGTAGACGCTGGCTGAGGGTCAAGGCTCGCAAAGCTGGGGCTGTTCCTAACAGTCCCCATAACAAGGACTTTGGTTTGGAGCACAGTTGAGGTCTTCACTTACATCACAGGGCTTCTGACGCTTGCCCTGGAGAATAATCGTGGGGGTGGGAGTACAGATGGACAGGAGTGGGGAGCTGGCATTTCCAGTGGGGCTGGGGTCCAGAGCAGCTAAGTGGTCTGAGGATGGGAGGTATTGGTCCCAAGTCAAGCATCATTTCCAGACTTCATTGATTAAACATTATCCCTTTAAAGACCTGAAGCAAATTTAAAGTAGAGCCCGTGGTCTCCTTAATGGGGAGGGGCAGGGGCAGCTCCTCTGGCAGCCACACCGTGGCTTGAAGGGCAGCTTGGAGCCCCGCCTTCTCCACGTTATGTTCTGGGTGGTTCCCTTGAAATGGAAAATTCCCCTCAGGAATCTTAGGACAAAGGCAAGGGACAGGCTGGTTGGAAGACACCTGAGAAAGCAGTTGATGGTGATGGTGATGGTGATGATGATGGTGGTGGTGGTGATGATGCTGGTGGTAGTGGTGATGGTGGTGGTGATGGTGGGCTCGCAAGTGATTCCTCATGCATTTCTCCAGTTTTCTTGTTTTGATTATCCTCCTCCAATGGCACGCACTGCCTTGTGCAGAAAAGACGAGCGTGCACACATCTCCAGCAGAAGGCATGCGCTGTGTACATTTGTGAGGCATCCCGCCATTTTGGAATAGCTTTACCCTGAAGCCCCAGAGACGCTTCCTCTATTCCCTTCTCCTCTAATTTTCTGTTCACTCTCTAAATTTGGGGCAGTGGCAAGCTGGAGGAGAAAGAATGAGAGAAGAAAGCATAACCTAAACAGAGGTGCTTCTGGTAAATGATCTTCACGGTCACGATCTGTCTTTCAGAGAAGCAGTCACCATTCTGTGCAATCTTTGCGTCCCCACGCTTGCCTGTGAAGAGCAATGTAAGGTGTGAGAAGCCTTTGCAGGGATTCATGACAATGGCCTTGACTTCAGTCTGCCACCCACCAGCATGATTGGACCCTAACCATCACCCTCCCGAGTGGCCGGAGGGTCTCCCCATCTGTCGGTCCTTTTGGTGAAGTCCTTGTAAGCTGGCCTCCCTCTTTTCTCTCTTGGTCCCCGTAACCAGGCCCTTGGGCTGGAGGACATCTGCGGGTCCCCACCCACACCACAGCTTCTAAAGCTCACCTTCCCCGGGGCCCTTAGATGCTTCCTGCATGCGGGCTCCCTGTGATGCGGGCTTCCTGCATGCGGGCTCCCTCAGGACCACCAGGGCACCTGCCCTAGGCTGAAGACTGCTTTGTCCCTTTCTCTTTGAGTTAGGTTCTGTGTCCTAAAGGAATGATGTCCATCCCAAAGTCCTGGCCAGACTTCTTCCTGGGGTCCCAAGGATTCTCACGTAAATGAGACTCATTCGGTCCGTCCTGTGAGATCAGAGGTCTCCAGTGGAAAAGCAGGTCCACCTTCTCCCAAATCTCAGGCTCAGGGATGGGGAAGGGGAGAGTTTCTATAGACCACTTCATTTCCTTCTGATTCCAGTCATCAGCTCTTTCAGACCCTGCAAGAGTTTATGAAAGAGTTCATTTAGCCTTCCACCCCAGGGTTACTACAGTTCTGTAGTAACCCACGTAGCTAAGCAATTGCATGGTGTGTGTAAAAGAATTGAGAGGTTTTCAATGTCCCCCAAGAGGCTGTGAAGAAATAACAAATGGGTTTCTCTTTATGGTGCTTCATACCTATTTTCTCCCTATGGCAATGAGGACTCTGGCTCATCAGGGCAAGTGGTCAGTTCGAACTGGGAAAAGTCTGTCTGGTCTCAGCTTTGCAGTCTGTCCTGGCAGAGATGCATGCAAATAGTGGGAGAGAGCTGGGAAGAAAACCCTTTCCTGAATCCAAACTCTGATTTCTCAATTTTAAAAGAGTGTCTTTGATCGAAATCAACAGAAGAGGGCAACTATACAACTAGTAACCCCAAGGCCTAAATTCACACCGTGTTCCACGCTACAGAAGCTGCAATGGTCCATATGTTATTATGGACCATTATTATGAACACTCCAAGTTCAGTCCATGGGGTTGGGGTTTCTGAGGCTTCTGAGTAGTGCACAAAAAACAAAGCTCAAGATGATTAGGGGAAAGATGGATATTTGTGTATATGTAAATACCACGTGTTATTAAGTAATATTTAATGAATAACAATAAATACTGTGTAATAACTACTATTATTACGTATTTATTACGTATTATTAAATAATATGAAACATAGATTATGTGTAGGCACAGCTTCTCCAAATTGGCAGCCACTTTCAAAGTCAAAACATAGCAGAGATCCCCGCATGGGGCTGTTCCCTGGGACAAGATTTCCTTTTTCCCAGACCGAGCAGCCAGACCAAGTGGCACTCAGGGACACTGCCAGGCTTCTCCTTGCCCCACAGGGGAGAGGACTGCAGGACAGTCCTGGGAGGTGGTGAACGGGGCTTGCAGCAGCAGGGGCAGGAGTAACGCATGTGTCCCGCTGGATGGAAAAGGAGAGGGTAGACCCTGGACTCCAAGGACCACCTGTGGAGTGGACCTCAAACCGGGCCCTCCGTCCTCAGCTCGGTCAGACTGGGTGGTGTCTTCTGTGACCTCAGCCCCAGTAGCTGGAGTCTGGGATAAAAGCCAAGGTTGTCCCAAAGGACCAGTCAACTTCCACCCCAGGGAACTTGCACTTTCATTGCAGAGTTGCTGACTGGTATCTGACTGATGGCCGATGCTTTTGTAGCAAGAATCTGAACCTCAGTGATCCAGGTTCCCCATCGACCCGGAGGCTGTGCTCAGCCCTGGACAAGACAGATGTAAACAGACATCCTCCGTGCCCGCCGGGATTGGTACCCAAATGATAAAAACGGACATGCAGGGCGTGGGAAAGGCATGAAGAGTCATGAAGTCCGGGGCCGGTGGTTAGAGAAATCAGTGTTTTGTGTTGGGTTGGATTTCTTTGTCCAGTCGGGGGCATTTTGCGATCCACGATTGGGCTTCTGAAAAGAGCGATCAGGAGGAGGAATCTGAAGGTGGGTGAGACTGGATGGAATTTGTATTGCAAGATTACGGCTCTAATTTCTGCAATCAGCTCGAGGAGGCTCCGCCGCCCGCTCTCGCCGCAGAAGAGCTGCAGCACAAAGCCGAGCCGGACGCGAAGTGGGTTAGGGCGTTATATAAGCCCCGGCGGGAGGGGAGATGGTCTTTTCTGCGCGCTCCTCCCGCGGCGGCGGCGGCGGCGCGGCTCGGGTTGATTTAGAGCGCGGCTGACAGCGGGCTGGCGCGGCCGCGCTGACGCCAGGCTGCTGCGTCGCCATGGAGACGGGCGGGCGCGGCGCGGCTGTCAGCGGCGGGCGCGCGGCCGCGGGGGGCCGCCGGAGGAAGGCGCGGGCCGCGGCCGGGACCCTCGCGGCAGACATGGACTTGCATTGTGATCGCGCCGCCGAGCCGCCGGCCGCCGAGCCGCCGTCGGGCAAGATTAACAGAGCCGCCTTCAAACTGTTCAAGAAGAGGAAGCCGGGCGGCGCGATGCCTAGCATCTTCGGGGTCAAAAACAAAGGGGACGGGAAGGGCGCGGGGCCCGCGGGGCTGGTGCGCAGCCGGACGCACGACGGGCTGGCCGAGGCTCTGGCGCTGGAGGGCGGCCGCCGCGAGGAGCCGCGCGCGGGCGGCGGGGACGGGGCGCGGCCGGGCCCTGCGGCCCCCCGGGCGGCCCCGGGCGGCGCGGGCCCGGCGGCCGGCGGCTCGGTGGCCAAGTCGCACAGCTTCTTCTCGCTCCTGCGGAAGAACGGGCGGCCCGAGAGCGGCGGGGCGGAGCAGGCCGACGCGGGCAAGGCCGGCGGCAGACAAAAGCGGGGGCTGCGGGGGCTTCTGGGCGGCGTGCGCTGGCGCAGGAAGGACCGGCGGCCCAAGGATGCGGCGCCGGCCGGGCGCGCGGGGGCCCAGGGCAGCCTGGCGCGGCCGGGCTCGCTCACCGCCAGCCTGGAGTGCGTCAAGGAGGAGGCGCCCGCGGCCGCGCGCGAGCCGGAGCCAGCAGGTGAGCCCGCGGCGGGGGAGCCGGAGCCGGCCTGCGCCCCGGGAGAGGGCGCCGCGGGACCCGGGCGCGCCGAGCGGCCCCGCGCGCCCCCCGAGCCCGAGCCCGAGCCGCGCGCCGGGGAGGGCCGGCCGGCCGAGGACGCCGCGGGGCCCGGGGCCGCGCCGGCCGAGACTGCGCCCCGGCCCGACTCCGAAGGCGGACGCGCGCCCGCCGCCCCCGACCCTTCTTCGGCCGATCCACCCTCCGACCCATCGGCCGATCGTATTTGTCTGATGTTCTCTGACGTGACTTCACTGAAAAGCTTTGACTCTCTTACAGGCTGCGGAGATATTATCGCAGACCCCGAGGACGAGGCAGGGCCCAGCTGTGCCAGGCATGCCCCCGCGCCGGGCCAGCCGG
Organism: Globicephala melas; assembly: GCF_963455315.2. Lineage (NCBI taxonomy): Eukaryota > Metazoa > Chordata > Mammalia > Artiodactyla > Delphinidae > Globicephala > Globicephala melas. The sequence continues at coordinate 3,162,240 of NC_083331.1, read as the reverse complement.
GCCCCGCCCAAAAGCCCCCCGGCGTGGTGGCCTACCAGGGAGGCGGGGAGGAGATGGCGAGCCCGGCCGAGGCGGACGACTCGTACCTGCAGGAGTTCTGGGACATGCTCTCCCAGACCGAGGACCAGGGCCCGGGGCCCCAGCAGGGGGCGGCCCCGGCGGCGGCGGCGGCGCCCGAAGCGCAGGTGGCCCCCGAGACCCCCAAGGACGCCAGACGGGCCGAGGGGGCCAAGGACGCGTCCTCGGTCAAGCGCCGGAGGCTGCACCGGCTCCCCACGGAGCTCCAGCCGAAGGAGGAGCCCAAGCACCCGGACGAGGAGCCGCAGGAAGGCGTCCCCAACAGCGACGAGGGCTACTGGGACTCCCCCACCCCCGGGCCGCGGGAGGACGGCTCGGGCGGCGGCGTGAGGAAGGCGGGCCTCCCCCGGGACAGCGACAGCGGTGACGCGCTCTACGACCTCTACGCCGAGCCCGATGGAAGCCCCGCGGCCCTGCCCGCCGCCGCCGAGGACACGTCCTGCTCGTCCCGGTTAAAGCCCGTGTCTCCGGTCACCGTCACCTGTGCCCTGCGAACGCCGGGGAGCTTGCTGAAGGACTCCAAGATCCCGATCAGCATCAAGCACCTCGCGAACCTTCCACCCAGCCACGCGGTGGTGCACCAGCAACCAACCAGGAGCGAGCTACCCAGAACCAAAATCCCGGTGTCCAAGGTGCTGGTCCGCCGGGTCAGCAGCCGGGGCTTGGCCGGGACCACCCTCCGGGCCGCGGCGTGCCACGACAGTGCCAAAAAGTTGTGAGGTCTCCGAGGCCGAGGTGGAGGGGCCGCTTGTCGAGGAACACAACTCTCCTCGGAAACCACTGCAGCAAGTTTTGCACCCCTCAAAGAAAGGCCTTTCGGACCGTCCCTGCTCCGAGCCTGGACCAAGGAGGTCTTTGTGTCGCCAGCAGGGGCAGGATACACCAGGCAGGGGATGCCACACGCGGGATTTCCCCTCCAGATAAGTCCCTGAGAATTATTTTCAAGCACTTTTTTTTTCTTTTTTACCTTTTTAAAAATCTTTTTTTTCTTTCTTTCTTTTTTCTTTAATGCACTGAACGCTAAGAAGTCACCTTTACTTGCCTTTGCAGAAAACAGAACTTAACCCAATCTAAGGAAGCGTCACGCCATGATGTTTGGCTGTGCCGGTGTCCAGCAGGCCTGCAGGAACCATGGGGAGAATCAGAGGAGCCCTCCTCTTCCTGACACTTTCCTTCCTTCTTTTCCTTTTCCTTTCCAGGAAAAAAAAAAAAAAAAAGGACCCTTTGCTGTATCACTGTGTGGAAAACATCTACAAAGCTGAGTCAGATAATTTACCTGATGAGCGGAAGCATCGCTGATTGGCAGAAACCCCCGGTACTTTCAGTTGCTAGGTATGCAAATAGGTATTTATCTACCACTAGGACGATCAAGGAGAGTTTGGATTTGGTGGGTTTATTTAGATCATTTGTTTGGAGAGAAAAAAAAAAAAGCTCAGCAGAGCAGGTTTCCCTCCCTTTTTTTTTTTCCACCCAGTGCAGAGATCAAGATCAGGAAAAGATTGCACTAAACGCCAACAGACACAGTGTTTTAGCGTTTATAAACTGTAACCTTTTCATGTGTACATGATGCATATTTTACAGATTATCCAGCTGTCAACCTTTTATAATCTGTCACTAACCTCGAGTTTAAAATCTGGTTTCATAGCTAGACACGATAACCGTTCCCAAACCATTGGTGGTCTTTTATGTACTCTAAGCGGAAGCAATTCTGTTTTTGTTTTATGTGGGTTCTCTGGCTTTCAGTGCAGGAAAAAAAACTCTATTGTGTTGATGTCCCAAAGGAATGGTTCTGCGTTGTCTTGGGTTAAGAGTCTGTTTCTCACCCCAGACCCTGGTTTTCAGAGATTTTACCTTGGTTATAACAATTTTGGATTCAACCGTTTCTCAGTATGGGGAGTCCAAAACGAGGAACACATAAAGAAAAACAATAGAAAATGTAGTTTCTCCTGTCATTTGACGTCTGCTATATAGACTTAGGACTGAGCCACATATGTTCAGAATATGACACTGGGAAGCTTATGTATCATAAACATTGTGTGCCAAGATTATTTTTGAAAAGTGGTTGACTTATATGTGTGTTTTCTATTATTTTAGATGAAATATTTATTTCAGAAAGCATTACCATATGCCTCGATAGTTTGAATGATAAACTGAAGCCGTTCCTAGAATGCTCTTAGGGGCTAATGATTATAGAATATCCTCTTTGAAATGTATTTGAGTGTATTTAATCAAAAGACCAGAGCTTCTACTAGGAGGTGATTCACAGTATCGGGAAGATTACACATATTCAAGTGAAAATACACACACGTAAGAGACACGCACACTTCTCTCTAACTGTCATTTTCCAGAGAGATTCCCTGAGTAATGAACTGGTAGTACCCGTTTTTTAAGTTCGTTTTCTGTTTTATAAAGGAAAGAAAAAGGCAAGTTAAGTATATGAAAGCTTATTTTAATAATATGAAAGGAGTAACAAAATAAACAGATGTCAGAGGAATACAGATCCGGGCCAGTAGCACAAAGCAGGTTGTTCCCCGTTTTAAATATGCAGTGATTCAATTAGAAGAGGTGGTAGAGATTGGCTAAATCTCTTTATTATTCAGATTACTGGCTTTTATTGTGTCATGTCAGATCCTTAATGTGATTTTAAAGTAGTGTTTTAATATTTAATTTCCTTATGTCTGTAGACGAGGTCTGATAGGCAGACATAGCCTGAAGCACTCTGAATACACCACCAAGAATTCATAAAGCGGCTCACACTCACACGTGCTCATGCACTCAGCTGTGTGCAACTAACAGACAAAGGCGTTCACCGTACGCTTGGAGATGTTTTAGAAATTAGTTCTGTCTTGAGAAAGGGATTTGAATATGATTCAACGCTGGTAGTACTACTTAGACTCCAGATACATTCATTTCCCCCCGGTGAATGGGAAGAACATACATTTTATTCCTAGCTGTAAGACAAAGGATCTTTATTTTCTTCCTGTGCATCTTCTTGCAGGGGTTAGGAGGGTCTCCCCTGCATGAATCCATGACAGAGTTGTATCTGTTCACTTGTTCAATCGCACAGGGACGGTAGGAGGCCCTGAAGGACTCATGAGGATATTGTAATAGTAAAGGCAACCTACTTATCTATTTTGTAAGCACTGGAACAAAGTATTTTTGCTTTCACTCACAGTTTTGGGACTTACTTCTGCATTTACCCCACTGTGCTGTGTCTTGTTTTTATAAGTAAAGGAAAATGTCAGCAGCATTTGCTTTATTTTCCCCCTGCCTGTCAGTGAACCACTTATGCAAGATTTAAACTGTTTTCTTTTTTGTTCTTTTTTCCATATATTTTCCATGGTTTTTTTTTGTTTGTTTGTTTTGTTTTTTTAACTCTATCTCTAAGAATTCCACCCACACCAGTCAAATGAAGGATTCAGGCAATGAATTAAATGGCCTCAATCACTTGATGGGAAATCAAGACCAGTACAGGGAGGTGTGTCTTAACCTTTTCCAACCGCAGACAGGGGATGGTAGTTGCCTTTTTGTACCAAGGGCTACTTTCTCTCATTCATGTTCCTGGAGATTGTTTCCTAGGATTTTAATGGATTTACATTCCAATTGTTATGGGTTGGCCAAAAAGTTTGTTCAGGTTTTTCCGTAAGATGTTACTTTTTGGCCAACCCAATATTAATGCATTGTCTAATTTGGCCATATTTACTGATTTTTTAAGGAAAGGATTGGATGTGGTGCTGGTGACACCTTTCCTGTGTATCTGTGTTTCTGAGATACTTGGTTGATTAAGTCCCTTTAGTCAGAGTTGGCCAAATTCTATAGGAAAAAGTCACATCGACTGTTGGCCCTGAATTTGTCAGTCAGCTCAATAGCCCTGCGCAGAGACAGCCTGGCTTCAGTGTCTGCGTTACCTGGGCAGTGTTACTTGGGCCACTGTGCTTCAGTACTAATGCTTTCATGCTTCCATTAGCCCTATAGCATTTTGAGTAATCGCAAGAGGAAATAGATTTGTGTTATTTCACCTAATAACAGCAATGGAATGTAGACTGTTAAGGACTTCCTTTAGCTCCATTTCCCACAAATCATCTGCCTATTTAAATACAAAGTGTGTGAGATCTATGGAAGTGATGACTTAGGAGTCTAAGGGTTTATTCATTCATCTCAGAAGCAGTGTTCAGGTATTGGCACTCCCATGAATATTCATGTAACCCTTTGCCTACACAGTTGTCAAGGTAAAAAGGTGGCGTTAGGGACCAAGACGCCTTTGGCTGGACTTGCCAAGTTTTCGTTATTTACGTCTTTGTCAGAGGGATTTTCAGCAACCTTTTACTGTTAACTGTGTATGAAGAGATCTTTTAGTGAGCGTATGCTGTCTTCTCCCTCGGTGTCCATCACGTTTGCCTGGTGCCCTCAGGTAGCAGTACTGGGACGCTGCTCAGGACGTTTGCCTGTTTTGACGTTCGTACAGTGGAACTCAGTCCCCGTTTATAGTCGTTCCTGATTTCTCTCCTGAATTAGGACTATCTGGGCGCGGCCCCCCGTGCTTGGCTTCTACATTCGCTCGCACTTAGCTCCCCTATCACTGTTAAGGAATTAATCCAAGAAGTTTATGCCCTTAAACATATGGAAAAAGAACCACAGTTGCCTCTTATTTTCCACCACTGAGGACGGCCCATTAGAAGTACCTGAATGAAATAAGAGGAGAAACCCAAATACCCGGCCCAAGCCCATTTCCCTCTCCCTGGCCAGGCAGACCGAGGGATGAACAACACAGTTCTTATTCAGGAATTTTCAATTCTCCACGCACGATCGTTTATAAAGCAGTTCAGGAGCCAAAGGCTAGCATGGCAGCTTGGTTTCTCAGGTGGGAAAGCCAGAGGCTGGCATTCACTTGGTGAAGAGAGGAGGCTGTAACAGTGTCAGGTGCCGTGGCCATGTGGTCCCTCCTCGGGGCAGGCGCCCGTTCCGCGACCCCATGCTGCTCTGAAGGTTCTCTGATGGCCGTGCTGGATGGCTTCTTACAGCCTTTTCACTGTGATGACCACGGAGATGAGACAGTTCTTCCGTTGTAACAATAGCCACTTACAAGGAAAGATGTTATCTCCCTGCAGATAATGCTTCTAAGGACTGATTCAGAATGGTTGTTTCATGATTATGGAAAGCAGCTCCTTCTCAAGCTGCAAAACAAAAGGTTAAAATAGCCACTAAGCCTCCAGAACTGCAACTGGGCACATTTCATGACTGATACTTACTTTAATTCAGCGCAACACATATTCACAGGGCATACACTGGATCTCATGCTTAATAAAAACCCGTTCAGTTTGGAGCTCACAAGTAGCTGTACTGTAATCAGACATTCCTAATATTCATTAAAAACACCTTTATTTTATTTTACCTACTTTTATTTTGTATTTTTTGCTGATAGTCTGTGGGGTGGAGCAGGGTGGGGTGAGACTGAACAAGGGTGGTGTAGATTAAGTCACACAAATTCCTCTAAGAGTAGGAATAGTAATTACAACAAGGATTAACGTGTGTTGAGTGCTTACTACGTGTCAGCCCCTTCCAGGAGTTTAACAAATATTTACCTAGCCCTCTCACAGCCATGTGGGTTAGGTAATACTGTCTCCCTCACAGAGCATATTTAATTCATCCTTTTGGTTTGTTTCTCCCCCATTCATTCCATCCATGCATCCATCCATCTCTCTCTCTCTCTTCACCTAGGACAGGGATAGACACTCTTTAGTGACTTACAGTCATACAGGAGCTAAGAGCTGCTAAATCTCATCACCAGCTCACTTTCAATAGAAAAAAGCCACCCCCTGTCCCGCAGCTGAGAATTGGTTTTGTGTCTGAGACGCTGGTACTCACATCATCCCGGGGGAAGGCTGCTGCTGGGTTCCAGAGGCAAACAGTCTGCCTTGCTTTGGAGGGAGCCTGCCTTTTGAGGATTAACTTCAAAAGTGTAGACAGACATCTCTTCTGTTGTCATGATGATACCTCTGCCCTGATAGGATTTCAGTCAAGTCGAGCACGTTTCACTTGTTTGTCTACCTTAAGCCCAGCCCAAGCTGGTTCTGGGTGTCCCGGGTTGTTTGTTGAGATAGTAGCTGGCTCCGTGACGCCTCGCCTTGACACAGTTCTGAACTGCAGAGACAAGCTCCTGGCTCTTTGGAAAGTAGTGCATCCCATGTTCTGTCTCCGACCATTGAATCCTGGCCTAGATTTTCTGATTCATTCATTCATTCAGCTAATATTTTTTGCACACCTATAAGTCAGTCACTGTGAATTTGAGTACTTTATATTTAAGTGAACTAGCCTAACCTATGCTGTGTGTTTACTGCGAGCTGGGATGATGCCCTGTTTTCTTTGACAGTCTGTCCACGAGAGCCAGGCGAGGTGGGGCTCGGCTTTGTTCTACAGAGGAAGAAAATAACGAAAAGGTAGAATACCTTGTCCGAAGCCACCCATTTAGCAAGCAGTGGACGGAATATGAACCAGAAATCTAACTCTCCTGCTTGTGCTTTAATTATAAACCTTTTTTTTAGCCATGTGATTCAATTTTTGTATGATTTAGTAGGAAACTGATCAAAATTCTGAACCGCAAGAACCAAACCAGATTTTTATGATGGTGGATACCATTAAAGTGACAACTATTTCAGTTAAAAGTGAACTTGCTTTTTTAAAAAAATTATTTGATGCCTTTTGTACCTGCAAGCCTGAAAGGTAGATCTCAGAGCTAGCAGGGTTTTTTTTTTTTTTCCACACCTGACCAGTCAAAAATTTGGGCCATAGTCACCCATTATTACATGCTAGCAGGTCTGCATACAGATTTTATAATCTGATGACTGCTTTGTCAATAATAAAAACCTACAAAAGCGTTTTATTCATATACGGGCTACCCACGCTTGATGAAATGCTTTTTTAATGAGAAGCAGTGAAAGAATTCAGTCACAGATGATCATTGTGTTGAATTGTAAACTGGGGTTATTTTTGGAAATTATTCAGTAATTGGGTAGAGTAACTTTCTGCTTTATGTGAGAAGATAGATTTTTAATAAAATACAGCCTAGGTCATTGGTTATTAGAGGCATAATAAACTTTCTCAGATCCCTATCTGGATGACTAATACACTAAAAAAGAAAATACTAAAAATATCTGGTCAGATTATACAAGGGTCTTGAAGTGACACACAGGAAATACTTGTTATCATGTCATAAGATGAAATGGACCCAGGGAGCCTGGAGGAATTCATAAACTTCCTCAAATAACTACCTTACAAACCACAAATCCCCCACTGCACAGTTATTTCTAAATAAAGGAGGAGAAACTCTAACAAAATAATATCTAGCATGTTCATTGCTTCCAGGATACATTTAACTGAACATGGAAGATCTGATCTTTTTACCAAGAATATCGGGGAAAATGGTTTAGATGTTATAGACAAAGTAAATTCCTGTCATTTTTTAACGGACTCCAGCTACGGACCAGGCTCATTGCTAACTTCAGGTTTTGCCCAAGTTATTTATCGGAAATATCTCAGTGTAATATAGGGAATTGCAGGTTATTTGAAAACAAAGACAAAGAAAACCCAAATGAGAAACTCCATTTCTAGAATTAGTTTTCCTGAAAGTCAGGCATGTCTCTGAGGACAAACTTTTGGCTGTATTATTTTTGTGCACAGGAGGAAAGTTGTTAGTAGGTTTATAGATATTATTTTTATAATAGAATGTTAAAGTCCCCCCAAACATCAAAAATTGTCTCCTAAAATTACTCTATGTTTTTAAGACTTGTTTTCAAAAAGGGTTCTAAATAGCAATAGGGTCTTTTCTCTTTTCTCCTCCCAGTGGTTTAATGGGATAGATGAACCAATGTTTATATTTTTAAACCTGTAAATATTTTATTTTGGGTATTTTGTATATTTGTTGATATAATTCCATTTCGTGCATATGTATCACCGTGCATGTTGCTGGTTTTGATAGTCACTCTTTTAATGAATGTAAGAAGCTTGGACTAATTAGCACTTTTCTTCTTTCAAACATCTTAAAATGAAACTACAGCACTGCCATTTGAAATGTTGTGTTTAATTCAGTCAATAAATTTTGTTGCTCCTTTACATTGATTGTGAATTCTGTCGATGGTTATTCTTCCAGGATAAATTTTATTTCCAGCCTCTTCAATTTTTAGAATTTATACTAATGATGATAATGACTGTGTGTGTGTGTGTGTGTGTGTGTGGTGTGGTGTGTGTGTGTGTGTGTGTGTGTGTGTGTGTGTGTTTGACCAACAGGAGGCCCGTATTTCTTTCCACACTTTGTGAACAGGTGAAAAGTTACTGTTTGCTTTGAGCAGGTGCCTTTGGAAAAGCTTGTTCGTTCTGACTCTGATCTGATTTCTGAGCCGTTTACTCAGAAAATCTCTGTTCCTTATAACTCTCCTTGAGTTGGACTCGCCTGCTGTGTGTGACTGCAGCGAGCAGTGAATTGGAGTCTTTCTGAAGAGCTGTTTTCTGTTTTGTTTTGTTTGGGGGGGCTTGTTTTCACTTCATCTGTCTAATAATTCAAATCCATAGTACTTTTGAAACCTAATGTGAAGAATAATGAGATTGCGCCATCTTGTTTGAAAAGTAAGAATTGGAGTCTGCCTAGATTGTCTGGAAGTCACTTCCCCGAGAATGGGCTTGTCCACACTGCAGTTACTTACATTTCTCTTCAATAACAAGAAAAAACTCATACTTATCTTTAGAACCTGATTAGCATAAACTTCCAAAGGGAGATCTGATTTGTACAGAGAAGAGGTAGAGTAAACGGACATAGAACCACAAATAGTGAGACAAGAGATTCACAAAACCTGGACGCCTTTGCTGGCTCCCCCTTTTCCCGGCCCATGTCGTCCCTCCTCTTCCCCGCTTTTCCTAGAATTCACACAGAAGGCTCCTCACAATAACACACTCATGAGGCCACGAGGAAACTAAAGCCCAGGGATGCCATGACTTTCCTGAAGCCTCTGAGGTGGCGAAGTTGGTAAAAAGAGACCGAGTTTGGCAACCAAACAGAATCTGGGTTTGAATTCTGGTTTGGACACTTACCAGCTCTGTGAATCCAGGCAGTTTCCCAAACTTCTCTGAGCCACAGTTTCCTGCTCTATACAAGGAGGATAAGGAGATTTAATTTACAGGGTATTCGTACCATGATTAACTTTCGGAAAGATAGGAGTTGAAGACATAGTGTATTTTTTGTATATGTTAGTTGAGCTCCTTTTGCTTTTTAAGAAGGGGGTATTTATAAACATTAAAACTTCATGGGTTAGAGTTGAAATACTCTTGGACAGAGAACTTGCTTTGATGTAGGTAGAGGTAAATCAAACTTCTCGGATTGGTGAAGAGAGAAGTGTGCTGAGGAGTAGAGGGCTCTGAAGTGTGTTACTCTGAGACTCATTACTCTGAAATGAAAAGCCTGCATGTGCTTAGGGGAGACGAGGGGACGACGTCACGGATACCAGCTGAGTATGTGGGGTCTTGGCAGCCTCGAGAGCAATGATCAGACACCATGGTAGTCAAGTCAGAAGGCGGCTTCCTGCCCTAGACTCCAAACAACGGGCTGTAAGACTTGGTGCACGCAGAACCTCAGGCAGAGAGCCGGGGGGCTCAGTACAGTGGAGAGAAATCAGTGGTGCATTCCATCTGAAAAAAAAGTAACTATGGGCTTGAGAGATAGGAAATAGTTTAAGCTCAAGGGCAATTTCTTCTGCCGTTTCAAGCAACGGCTGAGCAAGGCCTGTGCTCTGAATTGGCCTCAGTTCCTGAATGCTCCCCACCCCCCCAGTGAGCATCGCCCTGCCCTGGGATGTGGGATTCTGGGGCTTAAGGATAACACCGTTTTCATACAACATGGCTCTCAAACTCAGAGCATCTCATCTCTCGCCGGGCCAGAGACACACCATCTATTCCTACACCGAGGGGGTTGGTGGCCGCTCTGGACAGGCTGGACGGGTGTCAGCCTCCGGTGTGGGCTTCTCAGCGGATTTTCAGGGTGTCCACAATCCTTACCTTTTATGCTGTTTTCACTGTAGGGAGAACTTTAGGCTGCAAGTTCAGAGTCCCGTGAAAGCAACTGTGTCAGGAATCTAACCCAAGAGAACAGAGCAGTGGAAAAGTGTCCTGGAACCTTTCCCTCCACCTAGGCCCTGCACTTGCAGAGGGCATGTTGGTGCTCATGACCAGCAGGGGTGTTGGGTGACACGTGGTGGGGTGGGGAGAGAGGTGTCCCCAAGAAAGAAGGCGCCTGGGCGAAGACCAGGGTTCAGGGCTGCCGACAGAGCCCGTTGTCCTTGTTAATCCGGGGAGAAGCCCCAAAGAGTGTTTGGGCTCCATCAGAGATGGTTCCCCATTTCAGATCAGCTTTTCTATGTTTTTCTGGCTTCTAGTCCTAGGATTTGAGAGGTTAGTTTCCTTCTCAGCTTCTGAGGTCTTTCTAGCCCTGCACCCTGGGTGAAGGTGGCCTTTAGAAGTTAATTCAGAGTCCTTGGTGGTTATTCTCATGCCAGAAGCCGCCTCTGTTTTGGGTTAGTTGTTTGGTGGAGCGAGCTACTTCTTAGATGTCTCTGGTCCTCGTGGGCAGCTCAGGCATGACCCTGGCAGGTGTTCACGTGGTCCCGGGCCCGAGGTCACATGCTTCTTCGAGCTTTGTCCATCTGACAACACGTCATATCCATCACATGTGGCAGTAAATGGATTCACAGCTTTGGTTCAGCTCAACAAATATCTAGAACTTAATGTGTTGGGCTGTGTGCTAGGCGTGGTGGGTGCGGGTGAGACATAACACTGGCCCCGCTAAGGTTGCTGTAACTTCCCAGTTAACTGCCCGTGCAAATCTGTGTCTCAGAGTCATCTCCCAGGGAACTCCAACCTATTCTGATTTCCATTTTCCGGTGAAAAAGTGAAGCTTAGAGATCTTAAGTGTTTTTGGCAACAGAAGGTTGGATAGAGTTAAATTTTTTTCTTGTACAGAATACTTACCAATGCCTGACAAAATTAATTTTTATTTCTTTAAATGCACAGTTGAGCTCTCCAGGAAGGGAGCCCAGCAATCCCCAGCTGTAACTACTGATGCCTGGAGGCCTAGAACATGGAAGAATGAGCTGGGGCCACATGGGAGACTTTAAATCCACAGTCAAAGCAGAAGGGCTATTTTGTAGACCTTCTTTTGGTAATTGAAAGATCGAGCAGGCACAAAATCCTTAAAGCACGTATATAACCCTGGACCAAACAGTTAGAGAATCCACACTCTTTTCAAGTACAAATGAAACACGAAAACTGACCACATCCTAAGGCACGAACTAAGTCTTAACACGTTTCAAAAACATCAGCTCCATACAGAACATCTTCTCTGACTACGATACAACTATGCTAGAAATTATCAGTAAACAGATGACTAAAGCCACCCCATACATTTGCAAATGTTTAGAAAATACACCTTTCAACAACTTACGGATCAAAGAAATGAGTATAAATATTAGAAAACAATTAGGAGTAATCATTATGAAAACATTGTATGTTAAAATCTGAAATGTAGCTAAAGGTTACTTAGAAGGAATTTTATAGCCTAAAATGCTTAGATTAGGAAAAAGTAAGCTGGGGATTAATGAGTTAAGAACCCATTTTAATCAACTGTAAGAAAAATTAGAAAAAGAATAAATCTATAGAAAGTATAAGTAAGAAGTAATATAGACAACAACAGAAAGTAGTGAAACAGAAAACAAAAATACTCTAAAGTGGGTGAACAAAGACAAACATTGATTTTGGGGGGAAAAATATCTAATAATATTTATTAAGAAAGAAATAGAGAAGATACAAGAAAGGTATGGAATGAGAAGATGGGCGTAACTATAGCTGCAGCAGAGATAAAAAGATAAAGAATGCTATAGAAGTTATGCCAATGGGTTTTAAAATTTAGACAAAATATACAAATTCCTCCCCCCCCAAAAAATTGCCAAAAGTGACTTGAGAAGAAATAACCTAAGGAGTCCTAAAACTGTGAGAGGCATTGAATTGGCAGGTAAACCTCTTCCTGCCTTTCCAAACAAAGCAACACCATAAAACCAGATGGCAGAATGGGTGCGCCACCAAACTTCTAGTCATCAGATAACTTCAGTCCAACCCAACCTCTTTCCTAGAAGGAGGGAAACCCTCAGTGCATTGTCTGCCATCAGCAAGAGAGGAAAACTACAGACATCTCTCCATCATGGAATTAGCATTTCTGTGTAAGCTGTTGGAAAACCGAAATCTAGTCGTCTGTAAGACCGATCCTCATTCCAGGAATGCAAATATGGTTCACCTTAAAAAAAGTCTATTAAAATAATTCACCACATTAAGAGATTAAGGAGAAGCATGTGACATCTCAAAGCTGTGGATTCACATGCCTAAGGCAGTTTTTAAGGTTCCTTAACAAATCCAGAATCCGAACACTAAATCCTATCATGTTCTTGAAACATTCAAGGTCTTAGGACAATGGGTTTCTTTCTTTTTTAAATTTTATTGAAGTATAGTTGATTTGCGATGTTGTGGACACTGGGTTTCTTAAAACATTTTGTCTCGTAACATTCTTTTAAGCAGTTGACCATATTTCATCCAATCTAAGATGCTATAGGTACACCATTCTCTTCTATATCGTGAAGGAAGAAAAAAGTGCTGGCAGTTATCATTGTAAGAAACCACTGATTGAGAGAAGCGCCCAATTTTAGAGATGTAAGTTGTTAAAATGCACATCTTAGAATGGATGAAATAGTGATGTGTTTGTTAAGAGTTTTAATAATCATATTCTTCCTCCTCACTTAGGGAAATAAAGATTTACGTGAAAAAAACAGTTCTCTAAATGTTGGGTCTACAGCTACCAAATGTCCAGATGTTTGGAAGCAATGAATATTTAGTGAAGAAGATACCAAACAGACACACAATCAAGGTCTCAAACTTTAGGGAAATGGTCTGTTCCTTTTTGTGCAGAATTATACGCTGAAAAAAATTCACACATATGTAAAGTTATTTCTCAAGCTTCTCACTTTGAAGAAAACGAAGGCCTGCACATTTGACATCTTTGCTTCTTGTCTTTCTCTGTCTACCAGGCCCTCCACGTTGGCAGGCAAGAGCAGAATGATAATCTAAAAAGATCTTTGTCGGTGGCTAGCACCTTAGTGTTTCCCAGAAGACACCAATTTCTCATAGGTGTATGTCTCATACTTATTTCCAGATGGTAATGTGCTTCTTAACAAGCATCTAAATCTTTCTTCTGCCCACGGGACTGCATTTCAGAAGCCTCCTGTCACATCTTGTTTTCTCATTCTTGGCCTGATGCATGACCACACTCACCAGGACGTGCCTGGTCAGTGGGTGTCAGGGAATTTCTTCTGAGTGGGGAGCCTGTCCACTGGCTGCTCCAAGCCCAGCATTTTGCTCCAGGGTGTTTGTCTCCCGACTGTGATAACCCTCCACCTGTAGGTCTTTAAACAGCAATAAGAGGCGAAACCCTAGCTGGTTCCACCCTTTTCCCTGTGGTCTAAGTGCTCCCATTCCAAGGACTTGCATCTTTTACTTGATCACTTCTTTTCAGACTATGTATTTTGGTTGAAATCTTTCTTCTTACCATCTTTGCTCTTTGTTCTCTTAACAACCTTCTTTCCTACTGACCTTTAGCCCAGAATTACCTTCCCAGCAATTCATTTGTTCTCCTTTAGGGGAAAATCCATATAACATCTGCTTTTTCTGGGAGGCTTGCCCTGAGAGTTTTGTACTGATAAACTAGTGTTGTCAGGGATTGTTGTATAACAAAGAATTTGCTTGGTCTTTGTTCCTGCTTCCTGGAAATTAACCTCGAAATCCTTGGAATTTCCTGAGTTATAGGAGTGTCTTTGCTGTTCATGGTGGGTCTCTCAGCCACACCCGAATTTACGCTAGTGAGGTGACTAGGATGATCACCCAGAAAGACCGGCTGTGTGACTGGAGGGGTGCGGCTCTGAGCCATGTGATATCAGCTGACCTCCTGACTTCCTGGGAGGGGAAGGGGCTGGACATTGAGTTCAACCACATGGCCAATGCTTGAATCACTTATGCCTATGAAATGAAACCCCGGTCAAATCCCTGGGCACTGAGGCTTCTCAGGGTAGCCTCCTGGTGGGTGAGCAGAGAGGGGGCACGAAACGATGCTCACTTTGCGTGGCTAGCATCAGAAGCGGATTGCAGTGTTGCAGGGACACGGTGAAAAGGAAGGCTTGATTCCAACAGGCCCAAATAAAACCTTTTTAAAAATTATTTTTATTCTATTATCTATAATGAAAGAAATAAAAATTGATACTCCATTCTCATAGCTTATATATCTAACTGATCGACCAGCTACACTTGAATCTGAGTCATTTTAGGAGGCTGTTTCTCTGAGCTTTTAAAGACTTACTTTTCCACTCACTGCTTATGGCTTTAACTGGATATTACTCAGAGGTCTACTGGGAGGACCTGATCTCCTCAGCCCTTTGGGCAGCCTGGCAGGGCCTGGAGTGGCTCGCCAGCACCCCGGTTTGGGGGTCCTTAGAGTATGGCTGGGGCAGAGGATGGGGGTCCTGACATCATTCTATGGTACCCACAGGCCTGAGCACATGGTACCCACAAACCTGGGACCCCCTGCAGTGCTAGAAAGGGCAGGCAAGGTGACCCAGCATCTGCTGCCCATTTGATGGGCGAAGGGTAGGGCTGTGAGTGGAGTTTGGGCTGGACAGGGCAGGGAGCAGGGCTCCACAGTCCAGGGTACAGCCAGGCTTGGGGTCAGGAGGCCAGGCCGCCATCGGCCCACCCACCTTGCGTGCTTCTGTCTGTTTCTGGCTGAGGGGACTTTCAGCAGAGTGGCTGCCCCCAGCGTGGCTGTTCTCACACTCACGAGACAAGCAAAGGAGAGCTTCCACACTGCGGAGTCGCTGGTGTCAAAAAGTCCCACGGGGTTCAAAATCCGCTCGCTCCTCTTCCAAGAACTTCCATCACGAAAGAAAAGGCAGAGCTCCTAGACCGTTGAAAGCTAATCTCAACTGTTATAAATGTTTGAGAGGTTTGCAAAGTGGTTTTCAATTTTTTATTACCCATCTGTGTGAACACGTTTTCTCCTAGATGGTGACTGTCACGAGCTGGAAAAGAAACATAGAGCCAGGTAGGCTGAAACCCCAAGAGACATGAGCTACGTACAGGAGAGCAAGCTGGAATTTCTCAGGCCAGTTCTCGAAGAGATTTTATTGAAAAGTTTTATAGAAGGTCAGTGTTACATATTTCCCCTGATACGTCCTATCTTATTTGTCTTGACATAATTATATAATATGAAGAAGATGTAATGTTTTGACCCAGTCCCATGTGGTTGTTCCCAGGCCCCCTCTGCCTTGCCCCCCAGTGCTGTGTTCCAATTGTCATTCTCTTCCGGCCGGTTGTAAAGAGAAAAGCTTGGGGCCCGGCTTTCTTCAGTCAGGAGGTGCCCAGGCTCAGGTGAGATTCACTAACATTTTAGGGAAACTCAGGTTGTGGTCTGCAGTTACCCTCCCTGGCTCACATCAGAAAAACCCATTTATATTGTTCCACCCCCCTCCCCCGACAGCTGTTACATAATAACAGTACCAACACCATAAATCTCAATGGATTCTCGTGTGACGTGTAATAGCGAACATGGGCAAATACACAGGTTTAATACTTTTTTTTACTCATTTATTTATTTTTGGCTGCGTTGGGTCTTCATTGCTGTGCCCAGGCTTTCTCTAGTTGCGGCAAGTGGGGGCTACTCTTTGTTGCAGTGCGCGGGCTTCTCATTGTGGTGGCTTCTCTTGTTGCGGAGCACGGGCTCTAGAGCGCAGGCTTCAGTAGTTGTGGCTCTCGGGCTCAGTAGTTGTGGCACGCAGGCTCTAGAGTGCAGGCTCAGGAGTTGTGGTGCACGGACTCAGTTGCTCCGCGGCATGTGGGATCTTCCCGGGCCGGGGCTCAAACCCGTGTGTCCTGCATCGGCAGGTGGATTCTTAACCACTGTGCCACCAGAGAAGTCCCTTAATACATTTTTAATTAAAGGAGATCAGAGAGCAATGCCATTGTGTTATGTTACTAACATAAGTGACAGCTGGAGTGGCCTGGGCCTCTGCGTTTAAATGCCATCCTTCAAATGGTGGGAAACCCAATTAAGCCAGGATGTGGTTTCAGGCGAAGCCCCCTCCATGTGCCCCTTGGGGGCTCTGGAATGTGTAATTCACCAGAAAGTCACCCCTCCCTGAGCCCAGGGGCAGGGCTTTGCACCCTCCCCACCATCAGCCGTGGGTGTGAGGCCAGCATCTCTGTCTAGGTTTCTTGGCCACGTGGGTTTCTTTCTCTTTGCGCCCCTGCCCGGGCTTCCCCCTGGGTTTCCCCGACTGCCGAGGGACCACGCTGTTGCGCAGCCCCAGACAGGCCGAGTCAGGGCCTCTCGTACACAGGTGTTTCCTGACTAGAAATCTGTGCGGCCAGTGACCCCACCCGTGCCATCTAGGTCGTTAAGTAGAGAAAACGGGGAGGAGAGGAGGCGTCGCAGGTGCTCTGAGCCCTGCTGGGCCCAGGGGTGTTCACAGACAGCTCCCTCCTGCTGCCCAGGAAGCCTCCGGGCGTGCTTGGCTGGAGCTGCGTCCCGGGCCTGCCTGCCGTGACTCGGGAGGGCGACAAAGCCCTGTCCCCAGGCTGAAGTCAGGACAGACAGCGCGGTGAAGCATGTGCCCTGGGCCCCCGTGGGGTCAGGCAGCGGGGAGACCCCAGGAACCATATCCAGGCTTGGTCTCCTCTTCCTTACAGGATGCTCCTGGGGCCACCTGCCCGGGGTCCCTGATTCCAGGGCGCCCAGCCTGAGGCCGAGGTTCAGAGGAGGAGGGTCACGAGGATAGGTGGATACATGGGAGCATCAGAGACCGTCTGATTTGAAAGTAACAGCTGTGAGGGGAGAAAGGCGAGCAAAAGTGAAAAGGGGGCCACGTCCTGCCTTTTGGGGGCGAGCTGCACTGGGGTTCGTGGTCCCCGCCTGTGGAGGCCGTAGGAACGTTCTCGAAGGCACCTGGGGAGGTTTGCAGCGCGTGTCCTTGGCCTTAGCAGGCGGGGCTGCAATTTTGCCCCCTGAGGACGCGGTTACGGAAAGCTGCGCCCCAGCGGGGCCCGGGGGCCTCGTTTGTCCGCGGTCCTGCTGCGCGGGAACGCTTCCGGGCAGCTTTCGCTTCACCTGCTCTGTCTTCCTGCCTCTGCTCACCTCCGGGGCAGCAAAAGCGGAGCCTCTGACAGCAGGCAGAGCGCCTTCTGAGAACTGGTGAGCGTCGGGAGACTTTCCCTTTTATATGAGCGCACAAAATTGCTAACGAATGTAGGCAGCTGAGCAAACGTCTGGTACACAGTACGCGCTCGGTAAATATTAGCGGTTATCTGTTGTGACGCGACGAATGAATAGTAATTAACCACCTGCCCGGAGATCTGGAAACTAATAAGGCAGGGGGTTCAAGGACATTCTCGTATTTTCACAACAACCCTGTGAGCTAAATGGGGCAGGATGGTTAGAACCAGAATCCCAGAACTGTTGGGCTGAGGGGTCCTTGGAGATGATGAACGCCAGCCCCCTCACTTACAAATGAGGAAAGTGAGGTCCAAGGAGGGGAAACGATCTCCTCGGGATCCCACAGTGAGTGAGGGGACAGGTCCACAGGCAGAGCTGAAGGCAGGGCTTTGTCTGGGTCTTTTCCAGAGATGGATGGGATGGAGAAGGGCAAGGCTGGCAATGTGAAACCCGTTTTCAGGCTTTTGCTATAAATTCAAATGAGATGTCGGCAATTCCTGAAAAGGGCCTTATTAATGCAGGCAAGTGCAGAGGAGGAGGGAGAGACCCAGAGATGAGAGGAGTTGAGGAGATAGTAACTCTACTTGATGACCAGGCCTCCTGGTGCCCGGGCTCATGGCCGTGGTGTGACCAAGCTCGCTCTGTGACTGAGCTGATCAGTCCCCTCTTGTAGTCAAGGTGATTTCAGTAGCCATCTGACACCTGTGACCAAAAAAAGGATCCTGACTAGGGCACTAGGAAACATTAACATTTAAAATGTGGTTCTCAAACTTGTCTTTGGACGTTGCGTGTACATGCGCGGCGGCTCCGGGGGCTTGGTGAGGTAACGCTCCCTTCCTACAGTGCAGAACTGGGAAGATGGAAATGACATTTCCCGTTCCCCATTGAAGCTCGGCTTCTGGGTGGGATTGAGATCCTGCCAGTAAGATGAGCCGTAACAGACCTTGATGAGAAACTGGGCTGCCTCCTGCGACCCCGTGAGCCTCACGTGAGATTGATCTGGGACAGACTGAGAGCAGAGCAGGGTGCAGGCATCCCCTGCCCGCGCTGTTCCTGCCGGGGCTGGTAGAAATTTTGTGCCAGCAGCCCAGTGGTGGCTTTTTGTTTGGAAGCCTTCTCCCTGGGCAGAGGCAGAGCGGTTCCAGTGCGTGGGTTAGGGTTCCTGAAGTTTTACCCTCCCGACCCTCGTGGGAACTCTATCCTCTTAGGATAGTCCTTTCTGATTAAACTAGCTGGAGTAGAGTCTGCAGTGTGCCGCTAACAACCTTGACCAATACTGTGCAAAGCACATGTTTCTAGGGAAACAAACCACAGCCTTTGTCAAATTTTCAATAGGCTTGTAATCCCCAAAAGGCTATGCCCTGTTGGCTTGAGGGATGGAGGGTGGAGGAAGGAG
The DNA here is from genome assembly GCF_963455315.2 of Globicephala melas. NCBI lineage: Eukaryota > Metazoa > Chordata > Mammalia > Artiodactyla > Delphinidae > Globicephala > Globicephala melas. Next base: position 3,143,425 of record NC_083331.1, on the reverse strand, counting down.
CCCTGGGAAGGAGCAGTGAGATCTCTGGGGGCAGGGTGCTGGCCATTCTGAGGAGGATAAATCAGCAGAATCGACTGTTCTAGAGGAGAGAGATATCGGAATTAGGTCACTGCACTTGGCCGTTTCGGGAAAGTGGAAGCAGAATCCTAATTGCAGCATTCTGAGGAGTGAATGGGATGAGAAAGTGCAGGGGGGTATAGAATGTTTTTGAAGCAAACACGCGAAGTAAAGAAAAGAAAAAGGATGATAGATTGATTTTCAGAAAGAAGGGAAATTGTTTTCCTTTCTTTCCTTCCCTCCCCTCTTCCGCCCCTCCTCGTGCCTAATGGCTTCTCTTCTCTGTGGTAAGCAGGAGGGTGATGGGGTGTGTGTGTGGGGCCTGGCAAGGAACGGCGGGGGCTGCCTTGGGGCGTGGAGAGGATTCGGGATCAGTCAGGCTTGTCCAACAACAGTGACAGAAAACCCTGCTCAGCCTGACCTGAACAGAAGGGAAAGCTACTGGTCATGCAGTGGAAAGTCCAGGGCAGGGCTGCACCCAGCAGTTCAGACAAGGCCATCAGAACTGGCTTCATTCCCTCCCTCCTTTATGTTGGCTTCAGTTCTCAGTGCCACTGACCGGTCCCTGGCAACTTGATCCTTTCCTTGGGATCAAGTACAGTGAAAAAGGAGAGGTTTCCTCCTGGAGATCCTGCCTCAGTCCTGCATTGGCCTGGACTAGACCACTTTGGATCTTAAGTTCATCCTTGAGCCCATCACCGTGGCCAGGGATTTGAATGGCTCTGATTGGCTGGCCCCCAGAACATGTGACTGCCTCTGATCCAATCACATCGCTGGGAGGTTTCAGAGGGAGGAAAAGCCAAATCTGGGTCCCACATTCTAGCCCTAAAGACTGCTGGGACCCGTGGTCAAACCAAATCACCAAAGAGGGAGGAAGATGAGGTTGATGGAGGGGAGGGAGACAATCGATGTGAACTACAGGCGTTGCTTTAGTACAAACAGGGCTCATATGTTCTTAGTAAAGGGAACGGGAAGCCTCCTGCTGCCAGGAACAGAGTGTGGGAGGAGCTTCAGATGACCTACAGTCAGAAACAACCCGTGAGGACCCAGAAGAAGAGACTGAAATATGAATTAAAGGATTGTGCGCCCGGCCCTGAGGTTAGAGAGCACAAATACACAGTTAAGTCCATCGGCACAGTTGTGAGACTTTTTTTTAGCAGCACTTGGAGTTTGAGGGGAGAAAGCCAAAATGTTGGTAGAAATAGACCCACTGCAGACACTTCTAGCCAGGATGTAAAGTGTTCTGTCTCATCGACAGTGCACTGACTCATGAGAGATTCCCAACCTGCCCTTGGAGGCCCTCGTTTGGGGCACACACAGACCAAAGACAAGGGCGGGTGTGGCCCGTGGCTTCCTCATTTATGCTTGGGAAGAGTGTAACAACATGCTTTGGAATGGTCCCCAAACAAGGAGGAACAAGGAATGATGAGATGTGCCCTTCTTAGATTTGATGTGTTCGTGTTAATCACATGTAGCTAAGCCGGTACTTAAAATAGCTGGGCCACCAGTGAATTGGTATGTAATTCACATAAACTCTGCTTTCAGTTTTAATTTTATGTTGCTCCCCTTAGGGTATTTTTAATAGCAGCAATAATGTTTCTGGATTCCTGATCCCCTCCCTACCCTCAGTCTGAATTTTTCTCATTCACTCTCTACAATAACTAAGTCTTCTCTCTCAAAGATCTACAGCTGAGTCAAGAAACATTGACCCCGGTGGTGAAATGGGACGGTGAGGGTTCCAATAATTCCCGTGGAATAACTCTGAGACTAAGATATCAGAGTATAGGGATGGAATTAAGTATGTGTCAGAGGAAGAGCGAGAGAATAATGTTTTATCTGTTGGTACTGTAAGCAAATACGTGTATGTTCCCGAACTAGTGTGGTAGGCTGCACCCTATCTCTTATAATGGGCATTTTGCGGCAACTTCCAAGCGAATCCCTTTGCCTCCAGACCTCTTCCTTCGCATCGACTCTGTGGCTGGTAGAATAATCTTTCTAGAGCACAGCTCTGCCAAGGCTGCCCTCTGCTCAGATACTTTTAACGCCTAGAGGATGAAGTTCAGAATCCTAGGCATGACAGTCTAGATCCTTCAAACTCTGTCCTCAAACTTCCCTCTCATTGTTTTAATTTTTTATGTTTAAATATTAAAGATTTCAATACACAGAAAAGTTCAGAGAAGAATATAACAGACATCCAAGCGCTCACAACCAAGATGAGACTGTTAATTAGTTTGCCTTGTTTATTTCATATCTTTGTTTAAAGAGAGCCTACAGGTCCAGCGGAAGTCCCCTGACGCCCTGCATGCCCAGGTGGCGTTCAGTGTCACTGCCCCAGCATCCCTCTCTGCTCCCTTGAGGGAATCACTATCCTGAAGTTGTTCTGTATCCTTCCCACCCAAGTTTATGTGTTTTTGTTAATTATATGTGTCTATAGACACTATCTAGTATTATTCAAGGAGACACATTTTTAGATCAATTAAATCATGCTGTATGTATCATATTCCAACTTGCTTTTTAAGAGTCCATATTTTTGAGATTTATCCACGTTAATAATGTAGATCTAATTTATTTCAACTGCTGTATTATATTCCCATGTATGGAAATATCAAAATGTATTTATGCATTCTTCTAATGATGAACATTTATTTTGTTTCTATGCAGCAACGCTCTCATGCATATATGTGGGTTTCTCTAGGGCAGTGGTTTTTCAAAATTGTGTTCTATTAACCTATTCTGAAAACAATACAGATAAGTGCAGAAAGTAATGAAACAGAAAACACAAATGTTACTATTATTTACCAAATCCCTCAAGAAATTGCCATTACGAGGCAGAGCAGAGAATGTTCTTTCAGTTTCCACAATCAAGAAACGCTCTACTTCTGAACAACTTTTTTTTTTTCCGTGACCCTTATAGTAATTGGAGCGTGCTTTTTGCTTTGGCTGCTAAGAAGCTTGGCACCAGATTTGTAGCCCACACTGGGAACTCCATAGCACTGCATGGCAGGGATTCTGTGTTCTAATCTCTCCCTGGTCTTTTCCCTCCACTTTATCACCTCAAGTACTGTGCGTGTATTGTATGTGTGTGTGCTTCCCAGAAGCATTTGTGGAGTGCAGCATAAATGAATCAGTGAATAAATAAACAGATTATTTCAGCAAGACTGCAAGACTAGAGAGGGTAGAATGAGCAGATCACATTAACTGTACCCATTACAGAATACTGCCTAAAAGCTTATTTTTGTCAAGACAAAATTCCCCTTTCAAAATTAATATAGTTTATAATTTCTTTTTTTTTAAATACTGATACTTTAATCCCAGAAATGGGACTTGAAATAAATCCAAATTCTTTTTTTTTTAAATTTATTTATTTTTGGCTCTGTCGGGTCTTCGTTGCTGCGCGCAGGCTTTCTCTAGTTGCAGCGAGTGGGGGCTACTCTTCTTGCGGTGCGTGGGCTTCTCATTGCGGTGGCTTCTCTTGTTGCGGAGCACCAGCTCTAGGCTTGCGGGCTCAGTAGTTGTGACTTGCAGGCTCTAGAGCGCAGGCTCAGCAGTTGTGGTGCACGGGTCCAGCCGCTCCGGGGCATGTGGGACCTTCCCAGACCAGGGCTCGAACCCGTGTCCCCTGCATCGGCAGGCGGACCCCTAACCACTGCGCAACCAGGGAAACCCTATAGTTTATAATTTCTTAACTTCGGTGTTTTCTACTGGGGAACTAAGCTCAACGCCATCCTATATAACTGTCTCCAAGATTAAAGGTTGGAGTGTCATGTTTCCTTGCTTTATCAGTGTTAGTAAAAATATCAGAAGGACAATTCATGAGCTTGCTAATATCCAGAGGTTAGAGGCAGGAACGACAGAAGCTGTTATAACTAACCCACACCGTTAGTCAGTGGATCCTTCCCTTTGAAGAAAAAGAATAATAAAAAGTTCAGGCTTGTGACTAACATAATCTGCCTGCAGAAGGGTGTATGTAAATCATATGCAAATTAGCACACTTTGCTGAAAGTGACTGAAAGCAGTTATCATGTCTCCCACATTCAGCTAACAAGAAACGTGGGGTGTAACTAGTTCTTTAATAGTAGTTGGGGATCTAGGCCGTTCGTCGGCCTCAAATGAATAGGACTTTTCAACGTCTTGCCCTGATTAAACTTTTGTGTTTTTCCACTCAACTTAATAACAACTTCTGATGTTCAGCCACTTCATTTCATTATCAAGGTCCTGTTTTTTCCTTTTCTGATGATGGAAGCTGTCTGTCCGTAATGTGGAAGGGATTTTAAGTGCTTACTTTTCCCCCTCTGAGCTACTGTTCTGCTTCGGTTCTGTTTCACACAGAGATCAGTTTGGCAGTTTTGAATGACTTGGCAGGGCAAAGCATTTTCTGGGGAAAAAAAATTGTTTTAAAGGAAAAACCAGTCAAACCAGAAATTTTTTTCCCAACGGACCTAACTGGTCATGGCAGCCACTGTCATTTTCTGGTTTAATGAACAATGAAGTAAAAATGAAATGCATATAAAAACCCTACTTAAGTTATTTTCATCTGGATGGACTTTCTCACCCCTCCCCCAATGGTGGTGTCTCTTAGCGGGGAGGGGATGCGGACAAATTGACCCATCGGGTGAATGGGGAGAGTTGAAAGGTCATTGAATCTCCGAGTCTGGTTATCTTGTTTCAATTACCAGCTGAATCTTGTGCCACACTCTAGAATAATTCATTTCTTCTTCTTTATCTGTTGCCCGAACAACCCAACGGGAAGACTTAAAATGCAAGAAAAGGGCTTCCCTGGTGGCGCAGTGGTTGGCAGTCCGCCTGCCGATGCAGGGGACGCGGGTTCGTGCCCCGGTCCGGGAGGATCCCACATGCAGTGGAGCGGCTGGGCCCGTGAGCCATGGCCGCTGGGCCTGTGCGTCCGGAGCCTGTGCTCCATAACGGGAGAGGCCACAGCAGTGAGAGGCCCACGTACCACAAAAAAAAAAAAAAAAAAAAAAAAAGCAAGAAAAATCAACTGAGATCTTATTCTCCCGATAACAATTCTCGGTTTTGTTTTCAGAGACTTGTCCACAAGTGCACTTTGTACATAGTTGTCTCCAACGGTCTTCCCATCCCCCCTGAGTAAGAAATGCCGTTTGATCTGAGAGCACATACCTTCTGGATACAGGTCTGTTTCAGAATCTTTGACCTCAGCTCACAAGCATTTGGGGCTGATGGTTCTTTGTGGCAGGGCCTGTCCTGTCCGTTGTCTGTTGCTTAGCAGCAGACCTGCTCTCACCCACCAGGTGCTGGTAGCACCCCAGGCCCCCCGGTTGTGACAGCCCCAAATGTCTCCAGACATGGCCCAATGTCCCCTGGAGGTGGGGGACTCGGCAAAATTATACGAGGGAAAGCAAGGGTGGTGAGAGTGAAATCCTGCGGCCCGGGGCCGTGGTGGCAGCCCCTGAGGGCGGCACGCAGGCCTGCGGGGCTGAGCCCCACGGGAAAGCCCGCCAGGTGGACATGGGAACCCCAAACCCAGCTCTGCCCAGATCAGGAACAAATAGTCACTCTCTGTTGGAAATGTGCGTTGTACCAGGTGCTGGATCTCAACCATAGTTCTCTGAGAGGTGATAGCATCCGTGGTTTACAGATGGGGAAACTGAGGCTCAGAGAGGTTAAGGAACCCGCCCACTAGTAAGCGGGGGACCCAAGATTCAGAAGGACATAAAGCGCGTGCTCCACTTGCCACCACTGGACAGATCCAGACCTGCAGGCAGGTGCAGCGGGAGGTAAGCTGCACCCGCCGGAGGGAAGGAGGGGGGGGGCGGGCACCTTGTGTCCTGCCAGAAACCACACCTGTGGCTGGATTACTCACAGGCGCTCCCGGCCTCTTGCTCTGGTTCGCTTTACGTCGTGGCTGACGGAGTTGATCTGGGCCTGTCCAGTGTTCTCATTAAACTGCGCCTGCCCCGGGGCAGGGCGGCGCAGAAAGGCAGTTGTCCCCTTAAAGCCCAGGGGCACACAGGAGGAGGGCAGGACAGGTAGGGCCTTGCAGTCGCGGGCCTGGATGGGCAGCCCTGAGCCCACCTTGCGGTGCGGACTCAGCAGCCCCAGAGAAGCTGTCAGAGAAGCTGGTCGCTTCTCACGTCGGGGTTGCCTGTGTCTTTCTTCCCTGAGGGCCGGAGAGCCCCAGCGAGATGTCTGGGCCAAAGCCGTGGGGTTTCAGGTCCACACCAGCTGGTTTGAGGCTGATTGCAGTCGAGGGAAACTTCTGAGGTGTTAAACGGGTGTGCACTGGGCGCTGAGTCCTCTTTACTGAATCCTCATAAAATCTCGAATAAAATCCACGTTTCACGTGATTGCCCCATGCAGTTGGGTCAGCGATGGGAGATGGGTCTGATGCCGCCCAGTGGGGCCCGGGGCATGCGCAGAGGCGGCCAGGCGGGGCTGGTCCATCCAGGTGTTACGATGACCATGGGGGAACAGTCAGGACAGAACCCCCAGGGTCTCTGTGCCCTCCACACTCTATGCTCACTGACACCACCTTGTCACAGCCTTGTGTGGTTGGTGATAACTTTTGCCGTTTTACAGTGACAGGAACCGAAGGCTAGGGAACTTATGCAACTTTCCTAAAACGATGCAGGTCGTAAGTAGCAGGGATTGGAATCCCCCTGTGACGGGCTGCCAGCCAGGCTCTTACCTGCTCCGTGGTGCTGTCTACTGAGAAGGAAGACAGGACCGAGGCGTTTGTCAGTTCTCAGGTGTCTTCATGGGCAGAGGTGCGTTGATATTCTTTTGAGGCAGAGAAATGAGGGCCCTTACAGGGGCTCTGCACCAGCCAAGCTCTATCAGCCCAACTTCACGGGAGACAGGGCAGGCCCCCTGGAGAGACGAACACCCCCATCATCCTGTTCTGTATCGCCCCCCGGCCTCTCTGCCCCAGAGGCCAGACAAACACATGATTGTACTCAGGCCTGGTTAATCTCAGAATGTACGTAACTCCTTAAAAGAGAAAAAAGCAGAGTTTAATGATTGCTGTATCGGCGCCTTCAGGTGAAGCCTGTTTGGAAGTTATCATGTTAGCAAGCCCAGCAGTTTAGCCAGTCTGCAGCCTTTTGGCCAGTCTCGTTCTGGTTGACCATATGATGGTGTGCAAAGGGCGTTACCCAGCAGCTGGCTTTGTTCCCTGAGAGCTCTTAGTTGCATATCATCAAATACCAACCATTAGCACCAAGGAACAGCTAAAAAGGATGCTGTAATGCTTGAAGACACCAGAAGCCAGATATGTCATGTTTAGTTACTGTTTGGCGCTTCAAAGAAGTACATCAAAGTGAAGCAAAGCAGAAGCAAGGGCCCTTTGCAAGCTGGGTCTGGGGACCCGAGTGCGGAGGTGAAGCAGAAGTAACCCACAGGGCCAAGCCAGGACCCAGTGGACCAGAATCAAATCCGAGACGCCAACAGCAAGAATCAGATAAGCCCTCGCTGGCCGCTGGGGAGGCGAGGGATGCCCAGAACTGTGAAGCGCCATTACAGCCTTGAGGGAGGGAGAGCTCCGGTCCTCCCCAGAAGAAGACACACGAAGACCCGTCAACAGCATTTTGAATTGGGGGTAGAAGGAGGGAGCCTTCACATTCATTTGTGTGTGTGTGTGTGTGTGTGCGCGTGTGTATGTGTGCGTGTGTGTGTGTGTGCGTGCATGTGTATGTGTGCATGCGTGCATGTGTGTGTGCGTGTGTGTATATGTGTGTGCGTGCGTGTGTATGTGCGCGTGTGTGTGTATGTGCGCGTGTGTGTGTGTGCGTGTGCAGATGTTAGGAAACTGTGCGGTTATACCTTCGATGTGCTGGCGCTTTTCTAGGTGCTTGGGATAAACGGACAACATAAACCAAAAACCCTTGCTCACGTGGAGATCACATTGAAACCGCACACCTCAGATTGGGACTTGAATCCACGGTCTTTTAATGGAAATCACACATCTGGTCTCAAGACTTAATGAAGCTTAGGTTCTTGATGTCTCATTGCAGAAAGAATTCAGTGAGAGACAAAGTGATAGGTAAGAAGTGGATTTATTTAGACAGAAACACAGTCCACAGAGAGAGCATGGGCCATCTCAGAAGGCAAGAGGCCCTGAAATATGGCATGGTAAGTTTTTTTTTTTTTTTTTTTTTTGCGGTACGCGGGCCTCTCACTGCTGTGGCCTCTCCCGTTGCGGAGCACAGGCTCCGGACGCGCAGGCTCAGCGGCCATGGCTCACGGGCCCAGCCACTCCGCGGCATGTGGGATCCTCCCGGACCGGGGCACGAACCCATGTCCCCTGCATCGGCAGGTGGACTCTCAACCACTGCGCCACCAGGGAAGCCCAGGCATGGTTAGTTTTTATGGTCTGGGTAATTTCATAGGCTAATGAGGGGGAAGATTATTCCAACTATTTTGGGGAAGGGGCAGAGATTTCCAAGAATTGGGCCACCACCCCCACTTTTTGGTCTTTGATGGTCAGCCTTGGAACTCTCATGGCACCTATGGGTGTGTCATTTAGCTGATATATTACAATGAGTGTATGATAAGGCTCAAGGTCCACTGGAAGTCAAATCTTCCACCATCTTGGACCTAGTTGGTTCAAACCAGTTTCTGTCATGTCCTATGGCTATGTCATTCTTTTAAAGGTTGTGCCCTGCCCCTTTCTCTCCTGTTTCAACATTATATGTATATCTATCTACTTTTTTATGTATATATGTGCAGAATGTATCTGTGTCTGTATTTATCAAATCACATCCACTTGAGACCATCCTAGCAGCTAATAAAGTATTGATAAACTGCTATTCTTTCTTTAAATAATAGATGATAAACATGAAATAAAGAGCCTTTTCACTGACTTTGCAGATTATATTGCAAAATGCAAAAGCACTTTGTTCCTATAGTTAGATTATTATCTTATTGATACTACAAATTGATTTAACAACTTTTAATGAGAAATGATGCTGTAGGAAGTAAACTTCTGTCCATTGAACACTTGAGCGATTGTGACAGGAATTAGAGTTTTGCATGATCCAGGTTCTACCGCAGGCATTTCAGCACAACAGCGTAGGGCTTTGGGAGGTACTGGGTTTGGACTAGAGTTTTTGAAAGCCTGGGTTGCCTCAAGGTGTTGACGTTCTTTAGACAGAATAAAATATGTACAGCGAATGACTCATCCACTCAGTCAAAGCTTTCTTATGGGAATCCATCTGACTTCCTATTTCAAGACTTGGAAAATAATCCACTGCCGTTGAAAATGCAACCGTTGTCATTTAACAACCATACTTCCTTTCCTTGAAGTTCTTTATCCTTATTTTGTTACTAAGACGTAACAGCGTTTGACTGTAATAATATACGGCTGTAATACACTGCGTTTTCCAAAGCCCTTTGCAGAAGCTGTGGGGAACTCTTATTCATGCTAGTGGGCAGGCACGATGGAGCAGCCTCTTTGGGAGACAGCTGACAGTTTCTTACAGAACTAAGAATCCTCTTTTGCCGTACGATCCAGCAATCGTGCTCCTTGGTACTTACCCGAAGGAGTTGAAAACGTCTGTCCACACAAAAAATTGTGTGCAGATTTTTTTTTCATTCTTTTCTCCTTTTTAAATTTTTAAGTTTTTTTGAGGTATAGTTAATTTACAGTGTTGTGTTAGTTTCGAGTGTGCAGCAAAGTGATTCAGTTATACATATATATGTATGTATAAATTCTTATGTATATATATTCTTTTTTCAGGTTCTTTTCCATTATAGGTTATTACAAGATATTGAGTATAGTTCCCTGTGCTATACAGTAGGTCCTTGTTGCTTACCTACTTAATATATAGTAGTATGTCTCTGCTAATCCCAAACTCCTAATTTATTCCTCCCCCGCCTTCCCCCTATGCACTTGGCCATAAGTTTGTTTTCTATGTCTGTGAGTCTATTTTTGTTTTGTAAATAAGTTCATTTGCATCATGTTTTTAGATTCCACAAATAAGTGATATCATATGATATTTGTCTTTCTCTGACTTACTTCACTTAATATAATAATATCTACATCCATCCATGTGGATGTTAATAGCAGCTTTGTTCACAACTGCCAAAACTCGGAAACCACCTAGATGTCCCTCAGTAGGTGAACAGATAAATTAAACGGTGGTCCATCCAGACAATGGAATATTATTCAGCACTAAAAAAAAAAAAAAAAAAAAAAAAAAAAAAGAGCTATCAGGCCATGAAAAGACACGGAGGAAGCTTAAGTGCATATTGCTAAGTGACAGAAGCCAATGTGAAAAAGCTACCTACTGTGTGATTCCAATGCTATGACATTCTGGAAAAGGCTATGGAGACAGTATGAAGGCCAGTGGTTGGCAGGACTTAGTGGGGAGGGAGGGATGAATCGGAGGAGCACAGAGATCTTAGGGCATTGAAAGTACTCTGTAAGATACTGTCATGGCGGATACATGTCTTTATGCATTTGCCCAGAGCCATAGAATGTACGACACCGAGAGTGAACCGTGTGGTAAACGATGGACTCTGGGTGATGAAGATGCGTCCATGCAGGGTCATCAGTTGTTACCAGTGCACCATCTGCTGGGGGATGCTGATGCTGGGGGAGTTCACTGGAGGGGGCACAGGGGCTGTATCAGAACTCTCTGTACTTTTGCTCAATTTTTCTGTGACCTTAAAACTGGTCTAAAATATAAAGTTTATTCATTTAAAAAAAGAACTTAACAAAAACTGACTGTGGGTTTAATGAAGTTGACCATTCAAAGATGACCAATCAGACGGGCGTTTTTCTCACTTTGCCCGTGTGACTGATAAATCTGTACAGAGATGTTTGTGGGTAGGGCCTTCTGCTCCCCCCCGAACACGAGCGTCCTTTTTGCTTTCTGCAAGATTGGCTGGTGCAGCCATGGTGCATGCCCCCCACCCCTTTCGATGCCCTGAAAGCAGCATTGTATAAGTGCAGCCTCCGTGCCCGTTGGCAGTGTTCACTAATTGTTGACAGCGCTCTAATTTTTACACTCTCTTTAAAGGATCTTTGTGTGTGCTGATTGCAGAGGTAATATTTCTGGTATCAGTAACCATGGGAATGAATCATCTGTCAGAATGGCTACCAGCTGCACCAGCGTCTGGATGGCAGCATCCCCTGCGTCTGCTAACGAGCCACTTCCCATTTGCTGGAGGGAGGACATTCCCACTTTTTCACGTTTGCTTGGGTTTGGTTAAGGGTTCTTCCTTGAGAACAACATTAGATAAAATAAATCCCATTTGCTAAAACCTGGATCTTAAGAGGAAAACATCCCTAGTTTCAGAAAGTAGAGCAAGCCTTTTGTAGAACGAAAAGCCCTTGAAGGTTGCGGGGGGGAGGCCGACCCGCCCGCACTCCCCCCGGGCCTTGTCTCTAGCCCCCAGCATCGCATGGAGTCTGTTGCAGGCGTGCCGAGAGCTTTCCATCAACATTCTCCTCTGGCCACTGGAGAAAGGAGTGTAAATATTTCAAAGATTGCTGTTATGAATAATTGAAGAGCAATACAGAAAAAAGCTCCTAAACTCTCTTTGAAGTATGTAATGAGAGCTTTGAAATATGGTAGCATTTTGCCTTATCAGATTGAACTCTTTTCTGTGGGAAGATTGAAGTGGAAATGTAAGCCATTGTTTTCCTCGATGCCACTGACTAATGAAGGGCCAGGAGAGACTGAGAGCTTCCTGACCTTGGCAGAGATCAGAGCCTGCAGGAACGGATGCCCTTTGCATCCATGAACAGACAGGAGACCCTTACCAGCTTTTTCAACACTTGAATCCCTAACCACGGCTGCTTCAGCCCAGTGGCTTTTTTGCACAGAACTGAGGAAAACTGATATCCAGAATACCCGCTGAGTATCCTTTTTTCCTAGTCATTTAGACACGGACACGGGGTCATATGGTCCTGGTGTGGACCCTGGTCTTTATGCTGAGTGCTCATCAGCAGAGCAGCGTGTGAGACGCAGCACGTGTGTATATAAGGCTAACCTGTGGCGCTTTCCATGCCGTCCTGTGTGCTTTACACATGCCCACTTGTTTTCTCCTTCAGGTCACTCTTTGATGGGGACATCATTATTTCCATTTTACAGATGAGAAGGCAGGTACGCAGATTAAGTAACTGGTCCAAGGTCCCCTGGCTGGTAAATGGCAGCATCAGGGTTCATGTCCAGGAAACCTGAGTGCAGAGCTCTTGATATTATCCATCTCTCTGTCTCTCTGTCTCAACACTGTACTGTGTAAGGAGGCACCCAGGCAGGAAGCCTGAGTGCAGAGCTCTTGATATTATCCATCTCTCTGTCTCTCTGTCTCTCTGTCTCAACACTGTACTATGTAAGGAGGCACCCAGGCAGGCTCGATTTCAAACCTCAGTGCTGCGACTTGCCGTTTGTCCCGTATAAATTCCTTTATCTTACTGCATCTAGGCTCCCTTCCCCATGAAATGGAAATCCTAGGCCCGGCTTCACAGGGTCCTTGGAAGCATCAGATGAGATTAGACAGCGTCTTCCCTGGTGGTCCAGTGGTTAAGACTCCACTCTCCCAATACAGGGAGCCCGGGTTCGATTCCTGGTCGGGGAACTAGATCGCTCAATGCATGCCGCAACTAAGAAGCCCACATGCTGCAACTAAATATCCGACATGCTGCAACTAAGACCCAGCGCAGCCAAAATAAATAATAAATAAATAAATATTTTTAGGTCTTCCCTGGTGGTGCAGTGGTTGAGAGTCCGCCTGCCGATGCGGGAGCCACGGGTTTGTGCCCCGGTCCGGGAAGATCCCACATGCCGCGGAGCGGCTGGGCCCATGAGCCATGGCCGCTGAGCCTGCGCGTCTGGAGCCTGTGCTCCACAACGGGAGAGGCCACAACAGTGAGAGGCCCACGTACCTCAAAAAAAAAAAAAAAAATTAAAGAGATGAGATTAGGCACATAAAGCCTTTTAGAAAATCTAATGTGCTGTGCAGATGGGTGATGTACAGGTGAAGATGATGACTATAATGATGATTGCTGGAAACGAGAATCATAAAAAATACATCCCTAAAGGATATTAAAATAAGTGATAAGGATTCAAGTTTCTCAGAATTAGGTGATTAAGAACTCACTTATTTCAAAACATTGTTCCTATTGAATTAGTTCGTAAGTTCAAAATGCATCGTTCCAGGACAAGTCTGAGTCAGACACATTAAAAGTAGGGTCTTGGGCTTCCCTGGTGGCGCAGTGGTTGAGAGTACGTCTGCCGATGCAGGGGACACGGATTCGTGCCCCGGTCCGGGAAGATCCCACATGCCGCGGAGCGGCTGGGCCCGTGAGCCATGGCCGCTGAGCCTGCGCGTCCGGAGCCTGTGCTCCGCAACGGGAGAGGCCACAACAGTGAGAGGCCCGCATACCGCAAGAAAATATATATATATAAAATAAAAGTAGGGTCTTGGGATTTCCCTGGAGGTCCAGTGGTTAGGCTTCTGCACTTCCACTGCTGGGGGCGCAGGTTCGATTCCAGGTCGGAGAACTGAGATCCCGTGCGGATCGGCCAAAAAAAAAAAAAAAAAAAAAAGTAGGGTCTTGCCCTGTCGGAAAATGTCCATCCTTTTCAGAGGGATTCATATGTCACTTAAGAAAACAAGCCACAGGTCCTTTTCTATATGCTTTGAGGCAACTTAGTGTAGGAACGAGAAACAACTGGCCAGCGAAGTGAGGCCCTTGATGGGAGCTGGTGGAACCAGAACAGTGCGACTCAGTGGTTAGCGCTTCGGCTGATGCAGGGAGGGGTTACAGCTCGGCTGCAGCTCGGGGACTCGGGGAAGGACAACATGAAGTGGCATAAATGGGGCCGAGTACACGGTTTAAGGCTTAGTTAGCAGGATGTGTTTGGGAGGGGAGGGAGGAGTTAAGAGAGGGTGAGGGAAGGGCAAAGAGAGACAGAAATGAGAGAATTTCGAGTTTCAGGCTCAGTAAAGATCTCACGTTCCACAGCAGGGGGCTCATTTTTCTTCCTTCCAGAAATGGTAACCCGACTCTGATTTCCCCTTCGGATGTATTCCCAGTAGAAGAAAGAGCTGCAAGAATATTTAATATCCTTACGCATTTCTCTTAAGTGAACTCAAATCTTCACTTGCTTTATTATTTTTTTATTTTATTATTTTATTGAAGTATAGTGGGCGTACAATATTATATGTTACAGGTGTACAATATAGTGATTCACAATTTTTAAAAGTTATATTCCTTTTATAGTTATTATAGAATATTGGCTATATTCCCTGTGTTGTATAATACATCCTTGTAGCTTATTTATTTATACCTAATAGTTTGTACCTCTTAACCCCCTACCCCTATATCGCCCTTCCTTTCCCTCTCCCCACTGGTAACCACTAGTTTTTTCTCCATATGTGTCAGTCTGCTTATTTTTTGTTATATTTACTAGTTTGTAGTAGTTTTTAGATTCCATATATAAGTGATATCATACAATATATGTCTTTCTCTGACTTATTCCACTTAGTCCATCCATGTTGCTGCAAATGGCCATATATATATATATATATATATATATATATACACACACACATACACACAGACCACATCTTTATCCATTCATCTATGGACACTTCGGTTGCTTCCGTATCTTGGGAATTGTAAATAATGCTGCCGTGAACAGTGGGGTGAATCTATCTTTTTGAATTAGCATTTTCATTTTTTCCAGATATATACCCAGGAGTGGTATTGCTGGATCATATGGTAGTTCTATTTTTAGTTTTTCGAGGAACCTCCATACTGTTTTCCACAGTGGCTGCACTAATTTACCTTGCCACCAACAGTGTATGAGGGTTCCCTTTTCTAACAATCACTTACTTAAATGGAGATATGTTTTTTGAACTTAGCTACTAGCGGCCAATAGTATTAAATCTTTTACTATCATAGCTGTATTCCAGAATCCAATTGACAGGTGGAAAATGTGGAGACTTTGGTCTTTCTAGCAGTGAATCACAGTGGAACCAGCTTTACTGGTGTTATCCTTTCAGAGATCATGACTACATTCCCTTGAAAAGTCAATTTTAGCATTGAGTGCCTGAGTCATGAGTGCTCACAATTTGGAAAAGCAGAGAACAGGTAACAAGGTCTTTTCTGGCACTGGTGAGGGTGGGAACAGAACAGTCCTCTTGGCGGTGGAGCACTTTTGAGCACATTCATCCCACTTCAAAACCTTTGCATGTCTCAGAAGGGATCCATTGGTAGAGACGCAAAAGGACAGATGGTGCGTGAAGGAGAGAGACCGATACCGTAGCACATGAATTTGCTTATTAAGAAATCAGCTGCTTGAGATACCATGGCAAGGTTCCACGGAAGATGCATGGGGTGTGATTCAAAGAGGAGAGGGATTTCCCAGCTGCTCGCTCTGAAGTCAGGATTTGTCTTTGGATCACCATAATTTACAGTCATTTTCTGCAAGCCTCCTCTGTGAGTCTGGGATTCTCGCGTCGATTCCTTGGCCCTCACTTCCAGGCCACTCCTCCGGGGCCCTGCCCCTCCCATGGATGCCCAGAGCAGGTGCCCAGAGCAGGAAGCATTGATCTGGCTTCTCCCCCGCTCCGGGCCCCGCGCTGGGCTTGGAGGGGAACACGGGTGACTAGGAGACACGGCTCTGTGAGCTTGTAGGTCAGAGGAGACTAGGGGGTGGGGGAGATGCCCTGTGGAGGTGGAGACAGCAGATGTGAGCACGCGAAGCGGCCTCCCAGGCGTAGGACGTCAGGGAGCCGGGAGGGGGGAGGACTGTGGAGGGCTGCGGCAGCAGATGTGAGCAGGGAGATTTTTGTGTGCAGATGTCTGGCTTTTAAAACACCTCTGGTGAAGCAAAACACACGGGGGGCTGAATCGACCCCCTGGCTGGCCAGCTCTCACATCACCATGAGATGTGGGAGGCCAAGAGGCTGGAGGAAGAACCGGTCCAGGACACACCTGTCCTGTCCCCTTCCCCCTCAGAGCAGTAGACTTAGGATGTTAATATTAACAAACAAAACACTCCAAGGAGAACAAAAAGCAAATATGAACAGCTTAAGCTCCTACGCAGCCTCAGCACACGGTGGTGAAGGCTACAGCATCGGGATGTCGGTTTGAATCCTGGTCTGGGGCTGGCTGGCTGTGTGCACATGGAGAGCCACGTCACCTCAGCCTCTTGGTTTTCTCATCCTGCGAGATGGAGGTAATAGTAATCACCACCTTACAGCTGTCACGAGGATCAAATGAGTTGATACACGTGAAGGTCCCGGAAGTGTGTCTGGCACCATAGAACTGTTAGCTGTTGTCAGAGTTATGGAGACAGATGGTTTCAGACAGGGGGGGAATCCCAGAAAAAGCAGGAAGAGGCGACTCAGCTCCAGATGCCCTCAGTCTCCAGGCATCCTCTCCACCAGCATCTCCTCGGCTGGCTTGCGTGGTCCCTCCCCTCCCATCCTTGTCTCCATCCCTGGCCGTGCCTTCTTCCCAGATTTGAACCAGCACCGCTGGAGCTGTTATGTGCATAGGAGCCACCTGGAGCTCTTGCTGAAACGCATATTTGAGTTTTATGGATCCGGCTCAGACCTGGGATTCCGCACGTGTAACAAGCACCCAGGTTTTGGCAACTCTGAGACGCGAGGAACTGGAGGACACGCCACCCCCACATCCTCTTCTCAACAAAATTTTGTGTCCGCTCTGGCCTTTTAGTTTCAAGTCTCCTTCAGCCCCCGAGGTGCAGCCCGCGTGCGGCATCCTTCCCCTCCCTTTGCACAGCTGTCCTACGCGGCAGCCGGGAAGGTGGACCCTGCACCCACAGAGCATCCCAGCTCGGGGCATCGCTCCATCCGCCTCCCCGGCTCCCCGTGACTCAGGCCACACATCCTGCCGTGGGAGCATCTCGTGCGAATAGAGTTTCAGAGCCATCCTCCGATCTCAAGCCACTGTGAAGAGAGTCATTTTTTTCCCAGAATAGACACAACACAACAGAGCCTTATGCCGTAGGCTTGCTCCCCCGGGACGCCCACCTTCCTGGCTCTGTTACACCCGCCGCGTGCAGTCTGCGTTCGGCAAACGTGTGAGGAGAGTGTGAAAGCATCCCAACCCCACGTGAGCGACTTGGACACAAGTCACACCTCAGTTTTGCCCCAAGATGCCCAAGCCGCAGATATCCCATGAATTTATGCGAATATCACAGTTCTCTAGGCTAAAACTCCCCCCCATATCCAGGAATGTGGGACCATAAGGCCTCTCTGTGTGCTGGTACTAACTAACCAGCATCCCAGCCACAAAGTAGCAGAAAAGAGTGTTATTAACAGAAAGAAGACTCTTTGAATGTATTTTTTTAATGGGAAAATGGCAATTCTCAAAGCACAATAACATGACATTGTATTCCAAAGTTCCAGTGTAGGTAGCCCCAGTGCCACCGATACTTTGTTAGGGTCAAGGTCTCTTAGGGGCGTTTTACGGTTTGGTCTCCATCCCCACCCAGACCCCACACAGCTTCAGGAATTAGCTATCACATCAGTGACCCTCCTGGTCAGTATCTTGTTTGATCGTGGACCTGTCCATTCTGCAAACATTTATTTCAGCCTGTTCACTGGCTGACATGTGGGAGTGTAGACAAGAGAGTAGATTCGAGGTGGAACAAAAGGAAAGGAAAACACAGATGATGTGGGTGTCGTGTGATGGGGAGTTTGGGAAGAGCAGAAATGAGGTCTGGTGTGGATCCTGCCCCCCAGCCAGCCCCTTGGGAAGCGTGCTCTACACACCCAGGGAAGATTCTAGACCATTCTGGTGGAGGATACAAAAGGTTTCGTGTGGAAAAATGGGGTTTTAATTACACAATGATCCTGCAGGTGCAGGAGCACGTTTCCCATGTGATGTTACAGAGACTGGCTCCTTCGTCCCCACTGAGGCCCCAGGAGAGACACAGGGAAGGTCTGATTCTAAGTTAACCCATGAGAAACCAATCTCAGTTTTCCTCAAATTGTGGCCCAGAGACCATCCGCCTTGGAATCACATGGGAGCATTTGTTTAAAAATCGGCTTCCTGATCTCAGTCAGAAGCTCTGGGATGGGGCTCCGGAATTTGCATTTTTAATAAACTCTCCAGGTGATACGTCAGCACATTCAAGTTTGAGAACCACTGGCTCCAGAGGTGGAGGAACTTGCCCGCCACACACACACACACACACACACACACACACACACACACACACACACACATACACAGACATAGACACACACACACACACACACACAGACACACACACACACACACATACAGACACAGACACAGCCAAGACCAGGACTCAGCCCTTCTGGTCTGGTGGGCTTCCCACTAAGCCCTTCCATCACTCACTAAACCGAGGTGCCCAGCGCCATCCCTTGACACTGGTGTTTCTAAGATACTTGTCAAAATTCAAGTTCTCTCTTTTTCTTTAGGGAGCAGGGTTCAGATGATGGCTTGCAGGGCATGTGAGTAAAAGAAAAGTATCTCCAAAGAGAAACCCAGAGGGAATGGGTTTGGTAAACGGGTGCAGCCACTATGGGGAACAGCATGGATGTTCCTCAGAAAACTAAAAACAGAACTACCAGATGATCCAGCAATCCCACTCCTGGGCATATATCTGGACAAAACTCTAATTCAAAAAGATGCAAGCACCCCAATGTTCATAGCAGCACTATTCACAATAGTCAAGACATGGAACTAACCTGAATGTCCATAGACGGAGGAACGGATAAAGAAGATGTGGTATATATATACAATGGGATATTACTCAGCCATAAAAAAGTATGAAATAATGCCATTTGCAGCAACATGGATGGACCTAGAGATTATCATACTAAGTGAAGTAAGTCAGAAAGAAAAAGACAAATACCGTATGATATCACTTATATGTGGAATGTAAAATACAACACAAATGAACATACCTATGAAACAAAACAGACTCACAGACCTAGAGAACAGACCCGTGGTTGCCAAGGCAGGGAATGGAGCAGGGAAGGATTGGGAGTTTGGGATTTGCAGATGCAAACTGGTATATATAGAATGGATAAACAAGGTCCTACTGTAGAGCACAGGAAACTATATTCAATATCCTGGAATGAGCCATAATGGAAGAGAATACGAAAAAGGATATGTGTGTGTGTATATATATATATATATATATATATATGTATAACTGAGTCACTTTGCCGTACAGTAGAAATTAACACAACATTGTAAATCAACTATGCTCCAATAAAATTAAAAAATAAAGGGAAACTCTTTTGTTCAGAGTGGCCCCTGCCGTCCTGGTCAGTTGACGTCTTAGAACCTGCCCCTCCATCCTTCTTTACCACCAAGGGAAAGAGGTTGGTTGGACCTAGAAGTTAAGTTCTGCGTTTCGTGGTGAAACTTGCCTTACTTGTGAAGCCTGCACACCACATGCTGGGATGAAGGTTTTCCTCACGTGGGATGCCTTGTTCTTGGTGAAGGAAGCGCCTTAGTTTGAGCCTCGGCACCCGCTCTGGTCCTGATGGTGACGTGGGTGACACAGCTCCACCCCCTCTCCTCTCAGGGCTGGCTCCCAGGTGGGACATGTCCTGCAGGGCCCCTGCAGGCTTCAGGTTTCCCGGGCTGGCCCTACCTGGACAGGGTGGGCACAGCGCCCTCATTCCGGGGTCCGACACGAGGATGCCCACTCTTCCACGGCCATAAGCCCCATCCTCCAGTAATGGCCTTGTCTGTGATAAACGTGACATTTTGGTGTCCCGTCAGCCTTACTCTCTCTGTTTGAACTGAATTACCTGCATTTGATTGAGTTTGTTTCTTTCTGGAGCTAAGATGAGACAGAAGCTTGCCACCATGAGTTGTGTGAAAGGACCCCAGGTGTTCTGATGGACAGGGAAACACGGATTTGTTTAGTGGGCAAGGCTGTTCTCCCACGTGGCCTGCTGTTACTGAAGCCACAGAACCATGGCAGCCCCGAGCCCGTGGCAAACATCCCCCAACAGCCCTTGCAAAAAACAAGTCCCAGAGTTCAGGCCGTGAAGACAGGTGATGTTCCTAAGAGGGGCTGTGAGTCCCTGGTCTGGGAATGGTCTCCCTGAGAGCCTGCACTCTTTGACTTTTTTCACATTGTCTCACCTTAAAAGTGATGTCATCTCCCGCTCTCACTAACACATCAGGACTTCTGAGTACCGACTAGACTGTTACAGATGCAGGATGAGTCAAGCATGGCCCCGTAAGCGCCATATTCTAATGTCCCGAGCACAGGACGCCCATGACCTGCTTTCCTGGCCTGGGGTTTGTCACTTCCGGCCTGAGACTCCACTGGGAGGTCAGGGACTCTAGGCTGTGTTGTCTAAGCCTCATGAATATGCTGAATGTGTTGTCTGACTCAGAAGTCTGCCTGGCCCCTGCCCTCTTCCAGAGGAAAACTCCTAGAGGCTTCCGGCTGTGCAAATGTGCGGGGAAATCATTCCTTCAGACACACATCAGAGTTGACACGTGTGCACATCTGGATGCTGAGTGGACAGGCCTGTATCCCAGCTGGAGAGTTGGAGCTGTGCCATGGTGAGAGCAACAGGGGATCAGAGGGTGCCCGGCCAGCAGCGAGAGGCTGGTGACAGTTACGCCAATGAACACGGCAGGTGTGGGAGAAGGGGTCCTGTAGACTGGAGTGCTCAGAGGGAGGGTCTAGGGGCCACGGCCCTGCAGAGGGGATGAACTGAGGCCTGGAGTGAGGAGGGGCTGCCATGCAGGTCGCCAGCCCCACTGGTCTTGCTTCCCCGTCCTTTTTCCCTGCCAGCTCCCACCCGACCATCACCTTCACCTTTTCAGCTCAGGAGACGGGCAGAGATGACCCAGCCCCCAGGGAGCACACATCCCATGCCCTCCCCCGCTCACCTTGATGTCCCCTGGGACGCCGTCTGCCACGTGATGCTCCTGGTTTGCACTGGGGGAGTTGATAACAGCGGGACGGCCGGTCCCTCCAGAGGCCTCCCTCCTTCCCGCCCTGTCCCCTAAGTGCCACCTCAGATTGGAGGTGACGATGCTGAGTTCTAGGGGCTGTTTCCTTTATCTGCTAGGAATGCTGGGACCAGGGCCTGGAGAGCCAGGGGTTGGGGGGGATGAGGGATTGTCGTCAGAGGGCTGGGGTCCTAGCCAGAGCCCTGGGGCCACCTGAGGGCTGGGGCACGGGTTGGGGTGGTGGTGGACCAGGCCCCGCCTTGAGGTGCAGAACGATGCCTGTGGACAAGCCGGGCTGCCATGTCCGCACAGGTGATCTGCGTCATCTTCTGCGTGACCGTGGCCACATTTTATTAATCCCTCTTTTCCCAACACCAGGGCTCAATAACTGACTGTCCCTGGAATGAACGAATGGGTCATTTACTGCAAGAACTTTGGGGGTTTTCTTTGTTTCCTTTGCTTTTTGTATAATATAAGAACTGGACAGAGTTTCTAAGGAACTCGTTGCCCAAGTGGTGTTTCTTAGTGCAGGAGCCACGGCCCCTGAGTTCCAGCCCAGATACACTGGGTTCCTCTCCTTGCTCTGCTTTGATTCCTGGGCAGGTGGAGGGGGTCCAGCTGCCTTGTGGTCCTCAGCAGCCTGCCTGGAGAGCGTCCAGAGGCAGTGTCAGATGTGGTCCAAAGGGCAAACCCGACTTTACCCGTCTCTACCTTGAGGATGTGTACTGAGTGGATACACCTCTTTGGGCCTCAGTTTTGTCCTCTGTAAAATGGAATAGTAATCTCTCCAGAATTGCAGTGCGGGAGCCGGGCACCCAAAGGCAGGCAGTCCTCGGCACCATTCTGCCCAGTGGTGCCAGGGACACAGCCAGACCTTCGCGGTGTCATTTATTTGCACACCTGTCTCTCCCGCATAAATAACTCTGTCTTTGAAACCTCAGTGTCTGACACAAAGGAAGGGCTCAGTAAATGTTTGTTGAGTGAATAAATGATCTTAAGAAGAGGGAGAGAAAGGAATAGATGAAGTACAGCAGGACCTTAAACAGGACCTGTGATGTATTTTGTTGCGCTTTGTCAATGAGCTTTTCAAATCTTATTCAGATGTCGAATCACTGGTACCAAAATCCTGAGTATGTAGGTCACTTTTAGAGAAGCGGAACTTAGCCCTGTGGGGTTTATTTCTCACCTAGAGAAAGGTGTGCCTTCTGCAGGCCCTGAGGGAGAGAGCCTCTAGAGGGTGGGTGGTGTCCCCAGAGAAGTGGGTGGGGATGAGCCAGTTCTGAGGGAGTCTTGGTGTCAGAGTTTGGCCCCGGAGCTGGCCCTGCGTGGGAACCGGGTGGACCGCGTGGAGGGGAAGCATGTGGTCGTGCCCTCGGCTGTACTTGGACTAGAGGTTGTTGCCCATCGGTGCCTGAGGCGCCCTCCCCGTGGTTCTGGGGACTGGGCCCTGTCTGAGCTACAGCAGACGCCCTCACCTGGGCCTGGGATTCATTGCAGGACTGCTATTCCTCTCAACGTCTCCTTTCGAAATCTGCCTGGGGAGTTTGCTGGGGAAAGAGCCTGGATAGAATAGAAAAACGCTTCCTCCGAAGTGAGGGCGCGCCACTGCGGAATCTCCATCACCTCTGGCTGATAAACAAAAATACAGTTCTGACCGTGTGAAGTCAGGGGCCGCGGGGGCACCTCGAGCATTGTGACCTGGCACAAAGGGAAGCAGCAGCTGCCCCAGTTCCAGCAAAGCCTCTTGCTGCTTTGACAGCTCTATAAAATACAGGGTTATCTGCAAAGACGGTCAGAGGGGAGAACCAGTGTTCCACTGCTAACACCTCAGATACCGATGGCCACAGGAACGTGGGGGTTCTGGACTGCTTAATCACTTCACAGCAGAAGGGAGTGATTCTTCAAAAATCCCAGTGTGGCAGAACCTAAAGGGACCTGAGGGAAACATTGGCCCAGCGCCGTACTTTTGGCTGAAGGTGCAGAGGCACGGGAAGGCCCTCGGCAGGTGCAGAGCCCCCTAATTGCAGGATTGGGGTTCGAATCCCTAATGTGGGGCTCTGTCTGCTCTGCTGTTGCTTCCCCTCACTAAGATGGGGTCAAACTGTCTGCTCTGTGATTTCTAAACGTACATCTAGACATGCCCATAGACCTGTGGCCTTCTAAGTTCCGCTGACAAGTTGCACTTCATAAATTTTGCTGAAATGAGATCATCAGCCTTTGTAGGAACAGAGTCTTCCTGAAAGGACTCAACCTGACATAGAACTTGTCGACTGGCGGCTCTTCTGGGGCATTTCACTGAGAATATGGGACTTTTCTGAGGAGTCCAGACCAAGAAGGTGCATCAGGTAGCGGAGGGACAAAGGCCCGCCGGGCAGGGGCGGTGCTGGGCCTGCTTCAGAGATGAGGGAGGGGGGAGGACATTGCGGTCCACCGAGCGGGGGGCTCTGCAGCCCCAGCAAGCGCGCTCCAGACTGTGTGGGCCCCGGAGGCCAAGCCAGCTACGGCAGGGGGAGGGGGGCAGCTCTTCCGGGCAGAGGGCACCTGGGGACGCTGCAGGGCGTTCAGCCGGCACTGATGGCCCTGGATGGAAACAGATACCACCTCCCACATCCTCGACCCACTGAGAAAGCTCGGCAGCCAGCCTGGGGCAGTGGGCTGGACCAATCGAGACCTGCAGATGCACAAGGCAAACGAGAGGGATGGCGCCAGGCAGGAGAGGAGAGATGTTGGGATTTCCAGGAGGCAGATGGGACTCGGCACCAGCAAAACCGAGGCCCAGAAGTGCAAAGCATTCACCAAAGGCCCGACCGGGCAGTAGAAATATAGAAAAGGGCCATTTTGATTCCCACGTACCTGCCTCTGCGTCTTGTGTGGCTGAGCACTTGTGCATTTATGTGGCACCGCGATGCTTTCAGTCTTAGGGGCTCCAAGGCCTCGACTCACGGCTGCGGATGAGGCCGTCACGAGTTAAGGGCTGCAAAGGGAAGACGAAGCAAAGCCGCTTCGGGCGGGGGGCTCAGGACAGCAGGTGCTGGAATCCGGCCCCCACCAGCCTCCCCTCCCCTCCCCTCCCCCCTCCCGCCCCAGCCTGAGCTGGGTTAGGATGTGAGATGCCCCAGTTTTGCCAGGATTCAACTCACTCTCCCTGCCTTCCATACCCACGCCCTTCTCCAGACTCACACTCGTCCCCTGGCTCAGAAGGAAGGTTTGGCCCCGAGCTTTGGTGCCTGACATGCATTTCCCGGCTTGTTGCCCACTGACCAGGGGTGTCTGGAGGAAATGACTTTGCCACCGTTAAAATCATGGTGTGTCTCTTTCTATCTCATCTCCCACCGCTTTAATTCACCTTCGTACAGATTTTCCCAAATACCCTCTCTAGTCTGACCCTGCCCGCTTGACCCAAACCCAGTCCCTTGTGTCTAAAGGTCAGTTACACCGTGTCTCCCTGTCTTTTTAAATCATTGTGTTTCCAGGTGAACTGTCATCCTCCTAGCTCTGCTGGCTTCTCTGTTTCCGTCCCAGGCACCCCATCTCCTAGCCACCTAGCGTTATAACCGTACATCATTTTTGATTTTATCTTAGCATTTTTGTGCTGTAAATCCTTCCTTCCAATGTCTCATCACATCTGCATTTTCCTTTCTGGAAACAAAATTGCTGCAAGGATCCCGGCCCTCGCATGAGTTCATGTTTGGCAAGGATCGGTTATCAGTTGGTAAATATTTGTTGGCAGAAATGATGAAGAGAGAGTCTGCTAGTTTGCAAGCCCTCATTAGACGGTGAGTGACCGGATGTCAGGGGCAGTGTCTCATCCCCAGTGTATGACAATGTGACAGCACAGAGTAACCCTTCTGAACTGGATGCTGGTTAGAAGGAAAAGACACATCTACCTGGTCCTGTTACCGAGTCCAAGCTGATGCTGCTTGCCACACACAGGCCAGTAAATTGAGAGACAAGGTGCTGGGACAAGGAATAGTGACTTCATTCGGAAATCCAGCAGACCAAGAGGACGGTGGGCTTGTGTCTCAAAGAACCATCTTCCCCGAGTTAGAATTCAGGCTTCTTTTATACTAAAAGAGGAGGGAGTAAAGTCCTGGCTCAAGCCAGACTCCGGAGGGGATGTGTTATTTCTTCCTTCCTGAGGTCATTCCTACCCGGACCTAGTCAGGATGTTCCCTGTGAG
The DNA here is from genome assembly GCF_963455315.2 of Globicephala melas. Taxonomy (NCBI): domain Eukaryota; kingdom Metazoa; phylum Chordata; class Mammalia; order Artiodactyla; family Delphinidae; genus Globicephala; species Globicephala melas. The sequence goes on along the minus strand of NC_083331.1, from coordinate 3,118,262 downwards.
CTAAACAAAGGTGTTTTGGCTTAATCCTCATTACCTGGGGGTGGGGGGGGCAGGGGTCCCAGAGACAGGCCGTTATGTGTAATTTAAGCTTCTAGGCAACATCCCTTTAGTGATGAACTTGTAGTAGGCTTCTCCCTGTTACGGTCTCTACCCCTGCTAATCCACCTATGGAACTTCCAGAAATAGTTTTTTTTGTTTGTTTGTTTGTTTTTTTTGCGGTACGTGGGCCTCTCACTGTTGTGGCCTCTCCCGCTGCGGAGCACAGGCTCCGAACGCGCAGGCTCAGCGGCCATGGCTCACGGGCCCAGTCGCTCCGCGGCATGTGGGATCTTCCCGGACCGGGGCACGAACCCGTGTCCCCTGCATCGGCAGGCGGACTCTCAACCACTGCACCACCAGGGAAGCCCCATAAATATTTTTTATTTTCAGGTTTTCTCCTTCTTCAAAAATTTCAGTTTTCTCTTAAAAATCTTTGGGTGTCTTTTGAGAACTCGTGCATTCGGCTCAAGGCAGAGGAGAGAGGAGTGAGTGTGTGAGCGTGTGTGAGCGTGAGTGTGTGTGGTTAGAAAGACGCTGAGACTAGGCTGCATGAGGAGATGGAGTGAGGACAGAAAGCAAACTGCCCATCTCATACATTTCCACCCCCTTGGAATTCAATCACTGAGGTTCTGAGCTTTGGAAATGATGACTTGATTGGTCAAGAAGCAGTTCTCTGTTTATTTCCACGGCAAGTTCTCTCTTGTGCAACCTTCTAATATGGGATTTACATCCAGGACTTACCTTTGAAGGATCTGCCTTCAGTAAAGGCTGAGGCTTTACCAGGTGGATTGGTGACTATGGACTGGGCCTCTGAGAACGTCTCCTGTGCTGTCACTGAGTTAGGCAGGCCGTGTGGAGGAGGGGACGGTCAGAGCTGACCGCTGAAGTAGGGCACAGAGCGCTTACCTAGTGAGCTCTCCCGACATGGGCTCTAACCTGCACAGAGGGAGGAGGAAGAAGCACCGCTGATGACGAAGGTGCTGACAGAGATGGAGATGATGATGATTTCAACAACAGAACCCTATCAGGCAGCCTGACATCCTGAGAATCAGGTGGGAGACCAGTTCTCCAGCCCCATCAGTGTCACCAGGAGTTGAAGCAGCCTTCAGGCAAAGAGCACATTCCCCCTTGTGGCTGCCGGACACAGGGCTGTTTCAGCTCCTGTACTTGGAAACAGAAGCAGAGGCAGCACGGGAAATGATTTGGAGAACTCTGATCCCATTTCTGATTTAAGTGGCCGTAGGGAAGGGAGAAGATAGGAAGGTGCTTTTATATCAAGATGGGTTCTCCCATGAGCTACAGTAGTCATTTATAGGACAGAGCAGGAATGGTGCCTTCTATTCTATGATCAATCCTGTGTGATTTTCCTTCCATATTTCAGCAAGCCAAGCCTTTCCCCCATAAACACCCTGAAGCCACAAATGTAGCCCTGTTGGCTTTTCCAATAAGTGAGATTAATTATTCAGAGGTAATTTGAGTTTTAAAACCGTCTGGTCAATATTGCAGAGAATGGAGTGTCCAGATGATGGCAGCAGTGAGACACTCTCGGCCCATAGTCTTGGAACCTGCATGACTACTCAACGCCAATGAAAACAATCACTAGATATAGAATAATAATAACAGATAAGCCTTTCACTCAATATTACTGAATCACAAAATGTGAGAAATAGGGAAAAACACATTTCCTGTGATTTCCCAATTTCCAGAAAGGAAATATTGCATATGCTGTCGAAATTCATGGCTTCAATAGTGAATGAGATCTACTGCTTAGAAATCTGCTTTTGCTACAACAGCTGGAAAACTGGAATTTTGGAAATATCCTATCAAATGTAAACTTTTGGGGAGAGGGGTTTTCTGTATTTTGGTGCGTCTCAGAAAGGACACCAGTCTTTTTCTTACACAAGGAAAGACTGAACTTAGTTGTTTTATTGCCAGTATAAGAGTTAATTTTATTCCCAGAAAGACATCATTATGTGGGATTGTATATGCTCTTCTTGTTAATGTAAATAGGCTGAAGTATAAACTAATTATTATTCAAAAAGAAATGCAAGGTGTCTTCAAGAAATTTGCCTATATAAGCATGTATATATGTAAATACATATATTTATAGTTGAACACACTTTTCTACTTTAAGAATATTTAAGAGATATATATCCACCATAAATATCTGGTATACAGATATAGATCATAATTCACCTAACAGGAAAGTTCTTTTAAGCCCAATTTCATTTTATATTAAGATTGCAGGGGCTTCCCTGGTGGCGCAGTGGTTTAAGAATCTGCCTGCCAATGCAGGGGACATGGGTTCGAGCCCCGGGCCGGGAAGATCCCACATGCCGCGGAGCAACTACGCCCGTGTGCCACAACTACTGAGCCTGTGCTCTAGAGCCCATGAGCCACAACTACTGAGCCCGTGTGCCACAACTACTGAAGCCCGCACGCCTAGAGCCCATGCTCCGCAACAAGAGAAGCCACCGCAATGAGAAGCCCGCGCACCGCAACGAAGAGTAGCCCCCGCTCGCCGCAACTAGAGAAAGCCTGCGCACAGCAACGAAGACCCAATGCAGCCTAAATAAAGAAACAAACAAATAAATAAATAAAATAAAAGATTGCAGATGGCTGCTGCCTTGGAGGTCTGTACCTTAGCTCAGTGGTATTTTTAAAGCAGCTGGTCTCCATCCAGCTGTTTGTAGCTGGCAAATCCTGAAGCTCATTGTGAAGCAGAGGGCACCTTACCTTAGTACATGGTCCTGAGTGATGGAAATTGCAGTAGGGACAATGCCCATTAGTCTGGATGTACCTGAAACTCCTTAGAGGGCCACAGTGGGGATGATCAGTTGTTCTTTGGAACGGACTCCGCTAACTCTTACTGTCAGCGACCCTCTGTGTGTTCCGTGCTATTTTGTTATCATTCGTATGCATAGGAACATATACACACATAAAAACATACCAACCCAAAACATACACACACATGAGAAAATCATTTCTGCATTTGTTTTGTCTCAATTGCAAAGGACCCAAGTTCCAGTCCCACCAGCAAAACTTCCGGGCTTCGTTTCTAAATGACAGACAGAAAAGCAGGGATGACGAAGGATCCAGAAGCTTCAGCCAAAGTCCCCTGCAGCCTTTGCGTCCATTTCATTTCCTTGTCTGTAAAAATAAGGGCCGTGGGTGACATGGCTTCCGAGGGCTCTTTCAGGTTTAACATTTCAGTATTTCTTTTTCTGGAGGCATTGTGAGAGGATTAAGGATTTACTTCCTCCCCTGACTTCTGCCCAGCTCTACCAGAAGAAAGAGAGCACACTCTTTCTGCTTCAGCACATCCAGACAAGCCAGCTGAAGAGACACCACACCAAGGAAATATAGGACTTCCACCGACTTCCCAAACCTACGTTCTCATTTGGAACATACAGCTTTTACTTTTAGATTCATGTCTCAGATCCCTGCAAAGGTGAATGTTGTATTTTCCATAACTACATTCAGAAAAGCAATGCTTCCTATCAGGGCACATTACCACTGGCAGGAAGCCAATGTCAGCTCACTCCTGTGTAATTGATCTGCGGCATCTTAGTTTCAAGGCTTAGCCAAAGTAGTTACTAATAGATTTTAGATGACAGATACGGAATTTTCTTCTCTCGTCCTTCAGTGGGAGAACGAGAAGGATGAACTGCAATTGGGTTTTATGTCTTGATGGTAATTTTTGGAAAGCTTAAAATAATATTAAGAAAAAATATTGGAATAGGTGTATATGAACAATGTTTTAGTAGTCTGTTTAATGAACACAAATTTATTGAATTGACTTGGCAGGTAAAGTGAATATTTTCTTTCATTATTATCGAATTTCACTCAGCTGAGGATTATGTATAAAAGCACCAGAACAATGCATGGAATGTAGTCACTCAACAAATGTTAATGCCATTTTTTTGTAGAATGTACTCGAAGGGTGATTATTTGTAATCATCTCAGGAATACCCAGATTATTTACGTGATAGCAGCTCACATTAGGAGACTAAAGATCAACAGATTGTCTTAAATCAACGTTGGCTGGTTTCGCAAAGGATTTTCTTAGACTAAGGTCTGCTGAGGCCTAAGAACTTTGAAGATGAATCATCCTGGCAGTGAGAAAGTGTTCATGGTCTGTGGAGCCCATTTTATCCCATCTGGTCTGCTTTCCTTTAATTTCGGCTACAAAAGCACAAAGACCAATGTCTCCAGGAGGTTCTGTTCTTGAAGCTTTCCTTGTAAACTCTGGAAGGTACAGGAAGCGTCCCATAGGTACTAAGGGTTCATCAGATTTTCTAGTGTCACGAGATCTCTAGAAGAAATAGAATGTATATTTTCCTATAGTAAGAAACGGACCCGCCTATCTCAATAGTTAGGAAACCTTGTGAGTAGTTGTTATATTTCCACAAGATCTGCCCCCAAAGAGCCCTCTTTCTTTAAAAAATTTATTGATGTATAGTTGATCTACAACGCTGTGTTAAAAAAAGCCTTATTCTTGATGGACAGCTGAAACTTCTCTCAATAAGTACCAGATGGCAGAGTCTCAGCATTTGTGACATGGGTGGAGGGACAGCAGGTTCTCTACTCATCCCCAAGGTGCCTCGAGATGTGAGCAGTAGAGAGAGGAGTACTGAGCACAAAGATGCTGGGACTTGGGGGCTCACTGATTATGACAGAGGCAAATTCAGTGAACATTTGACAGAGAGACGGTATGTATTTTTCTAAAGGGAAATAAATGCCTTTTTGATTGTGAGATTCCTCTGACAAAGTAAATGTCAGGGTAATGCAAGTAATAGCCTATGCTATCTTCTATCACCATGGTTACTGATGTAGTGAGTCATCTTAACTCTTTGGAGAATCAGTATTGAACGGCTTGATTTTTCCATTAACAGCCCTTAGCTGTGCTCTGTTGAACATCACCCCCTCCTTTCTGTGAGGAGCCAATCCGATTACATAAAACTTCAGTATTTCCAGTTATTAAAACAATCTCATTCTAAAAATAACCAGTACTTTTTATTTGCCTTAAAACCGTATGTTAATATTTTTTTACTGACGTAAACTTTATGAAGTGAAGTGCATGTATCTTATATGCAAGATTCGATTACTTTCAACAAATGTATATACCTATGTTGGATACAAGATGAATATGCAAAAATAAATTGTATTTCTGTGTACGAGCTCTTAAAAATCTGCAAGTGAAATTAAGAAAACAATTTCGCTACAGTTGCATAAAAAGAATAAAATATGTAAGAATAAATTTACAAAATAGTGTAAGATTTGTACCCTGAAATATACAGTACATTGCTGAAAGAATTTAAAGAAGACCTAAATAAAAGAGAAGACATCCCATGTTAATGGATGGGATGACTTAATACTGTCAACATGGCAATATTCCACGAATTGATCTACAGATTAAACATGACTCCTATAAAAATCCCAGCTACCTTTTTTGGGGGGCAGACATTGACAAGATGATTCTAAAATGGAAATGCAAGGGACCCAGAATGACCAAAATAATCTTGAAAAAGAAGAACAAAGTTGGAGAACTCACACTTCCCAATTTCAAAACTTACTTTAAAGACCCAGTAATCAAGACAGTATAAAACTGGCATAGGATAGACACATAGATCAACGAGATTGAATCCAGAGTCCAGACGTAAACCCTAACATCTATTGTCAAACGATTTTTTAAATAGATCTTTATTGGAGCATAAGTGCTTCACAATACTGTGTTAGTTTCTGTTGTACACCAAAGTGAATCAGCCATATGCATACCTATGTCCCCATATCCCCTCCCTCTTGAGCCTCCCTCCCACCCTCCCTATCCCACCCCTCTAGGTCATCGCAAAGCACCGAGCTGATCTCCCTGTGCTATGCTGCTGCTTCCCACCAGCCAACTATTTACATTTGGTAGTGTACATATGTCCATGCTACTCTCACTTCGCCCCAGCTTCCTCCTCCCACCCCATGTCCTCAAGTCCATTCTCTATGTCTATGTCTTTATTCCTGCCCTGTAACTAGGATCATCAGTACCTTTTTTTTTTTTTTTTAGATTCCATAGATATGGATTAGCATATGGTATTTATTTTTCTCTTTCTGACTTACTTCACTCTGTATGACAGACTCTAGGTCCATCCACCTCACTACAAATAACTCAGTTTCGTTTCTTTTTATGGCTAAGTAATATTCCATTGTATATATATGCCACATTTTTTTTTTTTTTTTTTTTTTTGCAGTACGCGGGCCTCTCACTGTTGTGGCCTCTCCCGCTGCGGCGCACCGGCTCCGGACATGCAGGCTCAGCGGCCATGGCTCATGGGCCCAGCCGCTCCGCGGCATGTGGGATCCTCCTGGACCGGGCCACGAACCCGTGTCCCCTGCATCGGCAGGCAGACTCTCAACCACTGTGCCACCAGGGAAGCCCCATGTGCCACATTTTCTTTATCCATTCATCTGTCAATGGACATTTAGGTTGGTTCCATGTCCTGGCTATAGTAAATAGTGCTGCAGTGAACACTGTGGTACATGTCTCTTTTTGAACTATGGTTTTCTCAGGGTATATGCCCAGTAGTGGGATTGCTGGGTCATATGGTAGTTGTATTTTTAGTTTTCTAAGGAACCTCCATACTGTTTTCCATAGTGGTCGTATCAGTTCACATTCCCACCAACAGTGTAGTTGGGTTCCCTTTTCACCACACCCTTTCCAGCATTTATTGTTTCTAGATTTTTTGATGATGGCCATTCTGACCGGCATGAGGTGATACCTCATTGTAGTTTTGATTTGCATTTTTCTAATAATTAGTGATGTTGAGCATCTTTTCATGGGCCTCTTGGCCATCTGTATGTCTTCCTTGGTGAAATATCTATTTAGGTCTTTCACCCATTTTTTTAATTGGATTGTTTGTTTTTTTGATATTGAGCTTCATGAGCTGTTTGTATATTTTGGAGGTTAATCCTTTGTCTGCTGTTTCATTCGCAAATATTTTCTCCCATTCTGAGTGTTGTCTTTTTATCTGGTTTATGGTTTCCTTTGCTGTGCAAAAGCTTTTAAGTTTAAGTCCCATTTGTTTATTTTTATTTCCGTTACTCTAAGAGGTGGGTCAAAAAAGATCTTGCTGTGCTTTATGTCAAAGAGTGTTTTTCCTATGTTTTCCTCTAAGAGTTTTATAGTGTCTGGTCTTACATTTAGGTCTTTAATCCATTTGGAGTTTATTTTTTTGTGTATTTTTGTGTATGGTGTTAGGGAGTTCTCTAATTTCATTCTTTTACATGTAGCTATCCAGTTTTCCCAGCACCACTTATTGAAGAGGCTGCCTTTTCTCCATTATATGTTCTTGCCTCCTTTGTCGTAAATTAGGTGCCCGTATGTGCATGCGTGTATCTCTGGGCATTCTATCCTGTACCATTGATCTATATTTCTGTTTTTGTGACAGTACCATACTGTCTTGATTACTGTAGCTTTGTGGTATAGTTTGAAGTCAGGGAGCCTGATTCCTCCAACTCCATTTTTATTTCTCAAGATTGCTTTGGCTATTTGGGGTATTTTGTGTTTCCATACGAATTGTAAAATGTTCTGTTCTAATTCTGTGAAGAATGCCATTGGTAGTTTGATGGGGATTGCATTGAATCTGTAGATTGCTTTGGTAGTATAGCCATTTTCACAATATTGTTTCTTCCAATCCAAGAACATGGTATATTTCTCCATCTGTTTATGTCATCTTTGATTTCTTCCATCATTGTTTTACAGTTTTCTGAGTACAAGTCTTTTGCCTCCTTAGGCGGGTTTATTCCGAGGGGTTTTATTCCTTTTGTTGCAATGGTAAATGGGAGTGTTTCCTTAATTTCTTCTTCTGATTTTTTGTTGTTGGTGTATAGGAATGCCAGAGATTTCTGTGCATTAATTTTGTATCCTGCAACCTTACCAAATTCATTGATTAGTTCTAGTAGTTTTCAGGTGGCATCTTTAGGATTTTCTATGTACAGTATCATGTCATCCTCAAACAGTGACAGTTTTACTTTTTCTTTTCCAATTTGTATTCCTTTTATTTCTTTTTCTTTTCTGATTGCCATGGCTAGGAATTCCAAAACTATGTTGAATAAGAGTGGCGAGAGTGGACATCCTTGTCTTGTTCCTGATCCTAGTGGAAATGCTTTCAGTTTTTCACCATTGAGTGTGATGCTTGCTGTGGGTTTGTCATATATGGCCTTTATTATGTTGAGGTAGTTCCCTCTATGCCCATTTTCTGGAGAGTTTTTATCATAAATGGGTGTTGAATTTTGTCAAAAGCTTTTTCTGCATCTATTGAGATGATCATATGGTTTTTATTCCTTAATTTGTTAATGTGGTGTATCACATTGATTGATTTGCATATATTGAAGAATCCTTGCATCCCTGGGATAAATCCCACTTGATGTTGATCATGGTATATGATCCTTTTAATGTGTTGTTGGATTCTGTTTGCTAGTATTTTGTTCAGGATTTTTGCATCTATGTTCATCAGTGATATTATTGGTCTATAATTTTCTTTTTTTGTGATATCTTTTCCTGGTTTTGGTATCAGGGCGATGGTGGTTTTGTAGAATGAATTTGGGAGTGTTTCTCCCTCTGCAATTTTTTGGAAGAGTTTGAGGAGGCTCGGTGTTAGCTCTTCTGTAAATGTTTGATAGAATTCGCCTGTGAAGCCATCTGGTCCTGGACTTTTGTTTGTTGAAAGATTTTTAATTACAGTTTCAATTTCATTACCTGTGATAGGTCTGTTTATATTTTCTAATTCTTCCTGGTTCAGTCTTGGAAAATTGTACCTTTCCAAGAATTTGTCCATTTCTTCATGGTTGTCCATTTTATTGGCATATAGTTGTTTGTAGTAGTCTCTTATAATCTTTTGTATTTCTGCAGTGTCAGTTGTGATTTCTCCTTTTTCTTTTTTTTTTTTTTTTTTGCGGTACGTGGGCCTTTCACTGTTGTGGCCTCTCCCGTTGCAGAGCACAGGCTCTGGACGTGCAGGCTCAGTGGCCATGGCTCATGGGCGCAGCTGCTCCGTGGCATGTGGGATCTTCCTGGACCGGGGCACGAACCCGCGTCCCCTGCATCGGCAGGTGAACTCTCAACCACTGCACCACCAGGGAAGCCCCGATTTCTCCTTTTTCATTTCTAATTTTATTGATTTGCATCCTCTCCCATTTTTTCTTGATGAGTCTGGCTACAGGTTTATCAATTTTGCTTATCTTCTCAAAGAACCAGGTTTTAGTTTTATTGATCTTTGCTGTTGTTTTCTTTGTTTCTGTTTCATTTATTTCTGCTCTGATCTTTATGATTTCTTTCCTTCTACTGACTTTGGGTTTTCTTTGTTCTGCTTTCTCAGTTGTTTTAAGTGTAAGGTTAGATTATTTATTTGAGATGTTTCTTGTTTCTTGAGGTGAGATTGAATTGCTATAAACGTCCCTCTTAGAACTGCTTTTGCTGCATCCCATACCTTTTGGGTCGTTGTGTTTTTGTTGTCATTTGTTTCTATGTATTTTTTAATTTGTTCTTTGATTTCTTCAGTGATCTCTTGGTTATTTAGTAGTGCACTGTTTAGCCTCCATGTATTTGCTTTTTTTTACAGTTTTTTTCCTGTAATTGATTTCCAATCTCACAGCATCATGGTCAGTAAAGATGCTTGATGTGATTTCAATTTTCTTAAATTTTCTGAGGCTTGATTTGTGACCCAAGATGTGATCTTTTCTCGAGAATGTTCCATGTGCACTTAAGAAGAAAGTGTATTCTGCCACTTTTGTGTGGAATGTTCTATAAATATAAATTAAATCTGTCTGGTCTATTGTGTCATTTAAAGCTTGTGTTTCCTTATTTATTTTCTGTTTGGATGATCTGTTCATTGGTGTAAGTGGCGTGTGAAAGTCCCCTATAATTATTGTGTTACTGTCGATTTCTCCTTTCATGATTGTTAGCGTTTGCCTTATGCATTGAGGTGCTCCCATGTTGGGTGCATAAACACTTATAATTGTTATATCTTCTTGGATTGATCCTTTGATCATTATATAGTGTCCCTCCTTATTTCTTGTAACAGTCTTTATTTTAAAGTCTATTTTATCAGATATGAGTATTGCTACTCCAGCTTTCTTTTGATTTCCATTTGCATGGAATACCTTTTTCCATCTGTTCACCTTCAGTCTGTATGTGTCCCTAGGTCTGAAATGGGTCTCTTGTAGATGGCGTATATATGGGTCTTGTTTTTGTATCCATTCAGCCAGTCTGTGTCTTTTGGTTGGGGCATTTAATCCATTTACATTCAAGGTTATTATAGATATATATGTTCCTATTACCATTTTCTTAATTGTTTTGGGTTTGTTTTTGTGGGTCTTTTTCATCTCTTGTGTTTCCTGCCTAGAGAAGTTTCTTTAGCATTTGTAAAACTGGTTTGGTAGTGCTGAATTCTCTTAGCTTTTGCTTGTCTGAAAAGCTTTTGATTTCTCTGTTGAATCTGAGTGAGATCCTTGCTGGGTAGAGTAATCTTGGTTGTAGGTTTTTCTCTTTCATCACTTTCAATATTTCCTCCCACTCCCTTCTGGCCTTTAGAGTTTCTGCTGAAAAATCAGCTGATAACCTTATGGGGATTCCTTTGTATATTATTTTTTGTTTTTCCCTTGCTTCTTTTAATATTTTTTCTTTGACTTTAATTTTTGTTAGTTTGATTAATATGTGTCTTGGTGTGTTTTTCCTAGGGTTTATCCTTTATGGAACTCTCTGTGCTTCCTGGACTTGGGTGACTATTTCCTTTCCCATGTTAGGGAAGTTTTTGACTATAATCTCTTCAAATATTTTCTCAGACCCTTTCTTTTTCTCTTCTTCCTCTGGGATGCCTATAATTCAAATGTTGGTGCATTTAGTGTTGTCCCAGAGGTCTCTGAGATTGTCTTCAATTCTTTTCATTCTTTTTTCTTTATTCTGTTCCTTGGCAGTTACTTCCACCATTTTGTCTTCCAGCTCACTTATTCATTCTTCTGCCTCTCTTATTCTGTTATTGATTCCTTCTAGTGTAATTTTCATTTCACTTATTGTGTTGTTTATCTCTGTTTCTTTGTTCTTTAGTTCTTCTAGATCTTTGTTAAACATTTCTTGTATTTTCTCAGTCCGTGCCTCCATTCTATTTCTGAGATTCTGGATCATCTTTTTTTTTTTTTTTTTTTTTTGCGGTACGCGGGCCTCTCACTGTTGTGGCCTATCCCGTTGCGGATCACAGGCTCCAGACGCGCAGGCTCAGTGGCCATGGCTCACGGGCCCAGCCACTCCGTGGGCATGTGGGATCTTCCCAGACCAGGGCAGGAACCCGCGTCCCCTGCATCGGCAGGCGGACTCTCAACCACTGAGCCACCAGGGAAGCCCCCAGGATCATCTTTATTATCATTATTCTGAATTCTTTTTCAGGTAGATTGCCTATTTCCTCTTCATTTATTTGGTCTTGTAGGTTTTTACCTTGCTCCTCCACCTGTGACATATTTTTTTGCCGTCTCTTTTTTTTTTTTTTTATGAGTGGGATTGTGTTCCTGTCTTACTGGTTGTTTGGCCTGAGGCTTCCAACACTGGAGTTTGTAGGCTGTTGGGTAGAGCTGGGTCTTGGTGCTGAGATGAGGACCTCCTGGAGATCTCACTCTGATGAATATTCCCTGGGGTCTGAGGTTCTCTGTTAGTCCAGTGATTCCAACATTGAACTCACACCACAGGAGCTTTGGCCCAGCCCCTGGTGTATGAACCCAGATCCCACAAGCCACGTGGGGTGGCAAAAAAAAAAAAAAAAAAAAAAAGAGAGAGAACAATAACAAGGTAAAAAATAAAATTAGACTAGGAAACTAACAGATGTCTTAGAAAGAATATAAAAATAAAAATACACATGAATCAACAACCAGAAGGTACAACGCTACCACAATACTAAAAAAAGGGGAGGAGGAAAAAGAGAAAAAAAAAAAAAGGGGGGGAAAGCCCTTGGCTGTGGAGGGCGGGGCCTAAGCACGGGTGAGGTTTGGGCAGTGGGCGGGGCCAATGCTCAGGACCCACGGGGCTGGAAAAGGCCCTGGGGGCCATGGGGGGGTGGGGCTTAGGCTCAAGGAACAGAAGGGGCCCAGGTGTGCCCCCCACCCCTGGTCCCAGAGGGCAGGGGACCTCACCTGGGAGCCCAGCAGGCTTCCTGGGCTCGAGTGGGAGGGGCAGATGCCCTCCTCTCCTCTCTTGCTCCTCCGTCCGGGAGGGCCCCCTGTCCTGCCTCTCCTGATCTCCCCGGCCTCAGGGGCACTGACCCTGACTGGCCTCTACTTCTCCTCCCCCCTCAGTTCCCCTAGTCCTACTAGTTCACTTGGGGGTTCCTCCCGTCTCCTTGGGCGTCAGGGTCCCCCACCAGCAGCTGGCAGGCGCCCTAGTTGTGGGGAGATGCTAACTCCCTGTCTTCCCACACTGCCATTTTTGTCGATCGATTTTTTACAAGGGTGCCAAGACCATTTAATGAGAAAAGAATACTCTTTCCAACAAATGGTGTTGGGACAATTGGATATCCACATTAAAATAAAATTTGACTTTTACCTTATACCATATACAAAAGTTAACTCAAACCATATCGCAGACTTACATGTAAGAACTGAAACACCCTGAAGCAAACTCAGGAGTAAATATTCATTACCATGAGTTAGGCGTTGGTTGCTTAGATATGACACCCAAAACACAAGCAACAAAAGAAAAAAAATAGATAAATTGAACTTCATCAAAATCAAAAACTATTGTATTTTCAAAGCACACCATCAAAAGAATGAAAAGAAAACCCATAGAATGGGAGGAAATATTTGCAAGTCATATCTGACAAGGGGCTTGTATCCAGAATATATAAAGAACTCTTACAACTCAACAGTAAAAAGACAACCTGATTAAAATATGTTATAAAAAATGTATACACCTATGTAATCACTGACTTGTTCATTTTTAAGCTTCAAGCTCATGTTCAATTCATACCCCTACTCCAACTCCAAGCTAGACTTTTGTTCTCTCCTTCTACCCCATTCCAGATCCCTTACTGGGAGGGCAGGGAGAAGGGAGAGAAAAAGATGCAGTCTTCTTAGTTGACTGTCTGTTGCAGGTTATGCGGTTCTCCTTGATTGGCTGTGACTTCTCTTCTAGCTCATTGTCTACAGGCTTGATATGGACAAGGCTCTGTCCAGTGGGAGCTGTTGTCTTCCAAACTCTTCTAAACTTTGGGGTGCTCTTGGGAGCCCTAGCCACATCTCTGGACTATTAGCTGATGGCATCAGCTGCTATTCCTCTGACGTGTGAAACTCTGAGGTCCTACACACCCCTGTCTCATCTGTCTTTCATGGTCCCCAGACAGTACAATATTGTGGGGATAAACACATTCCCTGATACCTAGGTGCTTAAAATCTTGTTGAGGGAACGGTATTGAATATCACTGGTGGTCAACCCAACATCCCTTTTCTAGGCCCCCTTTCTCTTTCTAAGCAGCACCCTGATTTTTTTCCCCACTATCCAGCTCATCCTCAGTCCTAGGGTTGGTACTCCTTAGACCAAACCCATCTTTGCAATCTCACTGATCCTTCCCTCCTCCAGCCAGCACTTGGTTTAGATGGAACTAGGACAAAACTTGGGCCAAGTCTCACTTCTCACGAGAAGTGATTTGCTGGAGGTTCTGGGGAAATTCTTCCTTACTATTCTGGGAGATCTTCCAGTAGCAATTCTGCCCACAAGGATGAGGAAGAAAGTAGCCTCCCCTGCAACTGTCTCACCCCATGCATCCCTCTGGTGGTACAGAGGTGAGATGGAACGGTGGGATACCTCGGTGCAACGGGTCAAACAACCCAGAAGCCCTTAGGGCTTTCCTTTAGGGAGGCCAGTTGGAGTTGGATTTTCTGATGTTTTCAATCAAAAGCAAACTAACTGAGTCAGAAGCCAAACAGATATGACGGGCAAAACCATCACTTACAGGATGGGGGGGATCAAAACTCAAAGCTGTTCGTTCTTCCATCTCACACTACGAACCTAACTAGCAGTGTATTCTCACACTTGCAGGCAATTAGGGGTGCTTGCTACTGAGCGTGATGTTCCCCTTACTAAGTAGGTTTCTTGGTTTTAGATTAGTACCACTCTGTCGCTAGGGCAGGAGCTTGGTTTCGCAGTTCTGAGGGGAATGTGTTGCTCTCACTTCTCCTCCTCCTTTAATTTTTAAAAGTCAATGCATAACTTACAAACAATATGGTGCACACATCCTAAGCGTACATCTTGGTGAATTTTTAGTTTTATTGTATTTTTTAAAAATTTTAATTGGAGTATAGTTGGTTTACAATGTTGTGTTAGTTTCAGGTGTAATTTTTAAACATGTATATACTCATTCATCGACGACCCAGATGAAGATATAGAAAGTTATCAGCGTTCCAGAAAGTTCTCTCTTGTCTCTGTTAGTCAGTGCTCCCACCGCTGCAAAGTTTAGCTGCTATTCCTTTTCTTTCACCATAGTTGACTGTGGCCTGTCCTTGACCTTCATAGAAATGGATCACAGAGCATAGACATTTTCAGTTATGATTCCTTCGGTTTAACACAATATCTGTGGACGTCATCCATGTGGATGCGTTCATCATAGTTTGTCTTTTCGCCTCGCTGCTGTGTGCTGCTCCATTCTTTAATATCCCTTTAATTAATTTATTTATTTTTGAATTTATCCGTTCTTCTTCTGATAGGCATTTGGATTTTCCCGTTCCAGGGTGTTATGAATAAAGCTGCTACGAACATTCTTGCCCGTGTCTTTTGGATCTAGGAACTCATTTATGTTGGGTAGACGCATACAGATGGAGATGCTGGATCATGGTACGTACATCTGTTTTCGTAGAACGGCAAGCAGCTCTCCAGAGTGGTTGCCTCCGTTAATACTCCACTAGCAATATAACCACATTTTATTTGCTTCACACCCTCTCACTTGGTTCTGTCAGTCGTTTTAATTTTAGCCATTCAGGTAGGGACGTAGTGATCTCACTGTGGCTTTAATTTGTGCTGTCGTGATGACTATACATGATGTTCAACATCTTTTTAGTACTTTCTGTCTGTTTGGATATTTGTTAACTTCCTGTTTGAGTCTTTTCCTCATTTGATCAAGTAAAAATGAAATAAAATTGGATTGAGTTTTACTATTATTTTGTAGTTCTTTGAAGAGTCTGAAATGAGTACTTCATCAGACATATGGACTGCAAATATCTCCTCCCCATCTGTGACTTGCCTTTTTGCTTTCAATGTTGTCTTATTTGAACAGAAGTTCTTAATTTTTTTTTTTTTTTTTTTTTGCCACACTGTGCAGCTTGTGGGATCTTACTTCCCTGACCAGGGGTTGAACCCAAGCCGCAGCTGTGAGAGCACCGAGTCCTAACCACTGGACTGCCAGGGAACTCCCAGAAGTTCTTAATTTTAATGAAGATGAACTTACTAATCTTTTCTATCATGGCTACTTCTTTTTGTGCCCTGTTTAAGAAATTTTTGCCCACCGACAATCCTAAAATTTGTATGAACCACAAAAGACCCCCAATAGCCAAAGCAATCTTGAGAAAAAAGAACAAAGCTGGAGGCATGTCTTCCTGATTTCCAACTATATTGTAAAACTATAGGAATTAAATGCATTCTTTACATGAAAAAAAATCCTGACTCTACAGGTTTTTTGTTCAGTGTTATTAACAGACACCTAGCCCACCTCACTTCCCAATATCTTGAGGGAGCAGGAGAGTTGAAATCCTTCTCCTTTGTGAACCTTGTCGATTTGCACGACCTATCTAGAGGACTCCGCGCTGACGGATGCTACCCGGACAGTGATCTAACCTGCAAAGTTTGCCCAATTTTTCAACATTGGCATGATACCTAGACCTGACAGAAATTCTGCTGCACGTCCAAGATGTCTGATTAAGACAAGCTTAACAACTAGCTCTGTCCTTATGCCAAGTTCATTATTCCTGCATTTAAACAGGAGGTAATTTCTCAACCTGCTTGGCTGTCTTCCCTAGGAACAAATGAGCCCTCACGTGGAATTTCTCTTGGCCCCTGCACTGGAGGCGAGCAGTGGCATTTGTGTTTGGTGGGCGCAGCCCAAGAGGGAAAATCCTAAATGGAGCTCATGCAAATGAGTCAGTATTGGGCAAAGACATTGAAATGAACTCCGTGCCTCCTGATTCCCTTTCTGTGGAATGCGTCTGGGGAATCTGGGTGCAGCAGAGAGCTCTGGGGCTGTCCTATCCTGGTGGCGTCCATGGCTCTGGAGCGAGGGCTCTCGGACTTGAGATCTTCTTCCTTGATCAAGGAACCACTACTCAAGTCTTGTCTGTTTCCTGATCTTTAAAATATGCAAAGAAATAGTATCTGGGGGTGAACTAGATGAGAGAATTAGTATAACATGCTTATTATGGTATCTGGTAAAGTAAATGCTTAATGAATGACAGCCGTCATTATCTGCTCAAAGATTTTTGTGCTCCTTTGTTCTAGTAAAATGGGTGTGGGAAGTAGAAGCCTCAGCCGTGCTGTCCAATATGTGACACTAGCCGCTTGTGACTACCGGGCTTTTGAGATACGGACATCTGAATCGAGATGTACTGTCAGTGTAAAATTACCGCCGGATTTTGAAGTCTTAGTTTGATTTTTAAAAAAAGAACGTAAAACATCTCATGAATAATTTTTATATTGAGCACACGTTAAAACAATATCTTGGATGTATTGGCTTAAAGAAAACAAGCTATTGAAATTAATTTTACCTCTTTCTTTTTATTTTTTAATGCAGCTACTAGAAAATTCAAAATGAAACACGGGGCCGCTTTACAGTTCTGGCGCCAGAGCTGGCTTAGGCGGTGTCCACGCAGACCTGGGCAGTGGAGGCTACGCGTCCCTCCTGCGCACCCGTGAACGCGTGAAAGTTCACCCCGCACTACTGAGTCGGACCCGTGCTCAGCTCTGGCGTAAGTATGACGTGTTCTTGCGCCGACATGGTTCAAGCCCCAGGGAATCCACTTTTTACATTCTAATGCATGCATGCTGGGGGCACTGCCGCTGACTTTGGAGATGGACCTTGCTCCAGATTAACAGGAGGGATCGAGGGCCAGGGGTTGGGGGTGGATGAAGTATTTTGATAAAAGACACCTAACTTAACAAAGGCGTCCTCTCAGCGAGCGTGCGATGGGTTTTGTGTAACAGAGCATCACTTGCCAAGGGTGCGCACATCCTTCGTTCCCCGCCACGATCCTGACGCATTGCGAATGCACAGATGCACGCTGGGCGGAGGAACCCAGTGGACACGCGGGGCCCCAGATCCTCTTCCCAACCGCACACCCTACCCCTCGCTGGGGGCTCTGACAGGTACTCACACCTGTGACCATCCCAGACACCTGTCCTCGGGATCCTGGGAGGTTCCGGAGCCCCCATAGATGTGGTCAAGGCTAGACTTGCCGTCCCTAATGCAGGAGTATTCTACAATATTAACATGTATGTGTATATATGTGTTTCGGTGTATACATACGTGTGAGTATTTATCAACTCTTTACATTAGCAGCTAGATGGGCATGAAACACTAGACCTGCGATAGCTTTATTTGTGTAAATATGGTATATGTTTTATATATATGTATATATATTATCCTTTGTGATAATATTTAGTGAAATTTCGGAGGGAACATGATTTTCAGCTTTACTTAATTTATTTTGGATTAAAATTTTGATCTTAATTAACTATAACTTATATCTTGCCTTTACATTTTAATAGTCAATTTTAATATAATAAAGCTAACTTTTTGGGAAAATGTATATTAAAATAATTTAATTTCTTCATGTACTCTTCATCATATATATTTAAAATTTTCATACTTCAACTACACTTACATTTTATTTTTAATCCCTTAGACAATAATTGTCGAAGAACACAAATTCTGTAAATGGCTTGTTGATGAAAACCTAAATAGTGATTTTTGGACTTGAGTTCAAAATATAAAAATCATAACTCTACACATCTTTTCTGTTCTCCTGTTATGAAGCTCTATTTGACAAGGCAATGGATAGACCATTTTATTTAACTGTTGGTTGAGTTATAACTTTTAATATTTATAACTTTTAAATACTTGGACAGATAGTAGGTGAGCCTCTGTTCCCTAACTGCAGACCTGTAAATACCAGGAAATGCCAGTCTGGGAGGCTAGATGGGCTTTTGGTGGCATTACTGATTTTTGAAGTTTGTTCCATAAGCTATTTTATAAAATGCATTAGAAGGAAATAGTTCCTTTTAAACTGCTGTGACATTTCCTTGGAGGATGTGTGTGTTTCTCCCCAGCTTCCTACGTAGATGCAAGTGCCTGATCACTGCAGCCTCCTGGACCATGCTCTCATGTGTATCCTGGTGTCATGTTAGTCATATCATGGTATATTTCTAAGAATGCATAGTGCCTACGGATTCTTTTTTTTTTAAAATAAATTTATTCATTTATTTATTTTTGGCCGCGTTGGGTCTTTGTTGCTGCACGCAGGCTTTCTCTAGTTGCGGCGAGCGGGGTTACTCTTCGTTGCAGTGCGTGGGCTTCTCATCGTCGTGGCTTCTCTTGTTGCGGAGCACGGGCTCTAGGCGCGCGGCCTTCAGTAGTTGTGGCACAAGGGCTCAGCAGTTGTGGCACGTGGGCTCTAGAGTGCAGGCTCAGTAGTTGTGGCACACGGGTTCAGTTGCTCCGCGGCATGTGGGATCTTCCCGGACCAGGGCTCGAACCCGTATCCCCTGCATCGGCAGGCGGATTCTTAACCACTGCGCCACCAGGGAAGTCCCATGCCTACGGATTCTGTTTTTAATAAATTCCATTGGAAGCTGCTTAATGGTTTCTCCTGCTTACTGACTTCCTGCCCCTTGAAAGCACATCTGTGTCCACTCCTCAAATGCTGTGAATACTGCATGAGGTAGAAAGCCCATGATACCTGTATTGATGCTGTAGAAGTACCTCCATCTTTCTTTGGTCTAAATGCACTAATCTAGGAGCACTCTGTCTATTCAGGCAGGCGTATTCTGGGGAGTCATGGCTGGACCTTCTGAATTGCCCTCGATCGAAGCCCCAGATTTCTCGTTCCTTCGGCCAGGAGAGCTCATCACCCAACAGATACAATCCCTTTCTGATATACACAGTTTCTTGCCTTTTGCAGGAGAATGCTTGTCTCAAAAGCTGTGTAACCTTCTCCTTGAAGTGACAGCCATCGTATTTATATGTACATACGTTTAAAAGGCTAAGCAATAAGTCTTGAAAATATTCTGTCTCATGGCAAATCCTGGTGAAGCAGAAGCACTGACAGGTCCTTAGCAAAGTATGTTCTGAGCCTTTTTCTCAGGGTCTGTCTCCTTTAGGTTGACTGTTAGGTGGTATTTGGTCACCACTTCCCTTTGGTTGGAAATAAAAGCCAAGGGACAGGACAGGTAGCTCATCACTTTTTTATCCAAGGTGCTTAACCACGTGACTCCTCCCAAATTATTTACAATAAAAATGATATGTTATTATAATGGCCATTAGCCCAGTGGTAGATCCCAAATGTGTCTGGATTTTCATCTAGCCCCGGGTGTTTTGTGTCAACATACATACGTGTATGGGCCCGAGAAGAGTGGCTCATTATAGAGGTTTGTGTGCAGTTCTGTGTATGTCTTAATGGGCGTGTGATCTCGGAAAGGAGTCCCTGTTTATTTAGAAGCTTCTTCTTTTCGAATGTCTTAGACTTGACGTATTCTAAAGGCTAATGTTAAATGTTAACTGGCTAGTGTCAACTTAAGTCTAATGATAAAATCAGACTTGACTGTAAGTTTCTGATCGAATTGCAGGCCTATCTTTCCCAAGGCAGGCCTGTCCCCTCCGTGGACTTTGGTCTCCTTGGAGCAGCCTAATTACTTCCCATCTCCCATCAATTGCATTGCCCAGAAGGCCCTGGTAGCTTTGCCTTTTGCCGTTAGGTGTGATGCCCCAGGCAGGGATTCCCCAGCGAGCTCTTGGGAAAGAGGACAGTTTTGCTTACCATTCAGTGACCCAGTTTTCCCAGCGGTAGTAGCAGCCACGGACAGCCCAGGGGAAACTAAAAACTAAAACTGAAGTTTGTCAGGTGCAGCCTCCGGCCGTGGGGGAAGAAATGAAATTATCCTTTCGGGGCTGCCTTTTCTCCCCTTGCCCTCAACTTTCAGGCCATGCCGTTTCCAAACACCTCCCACATCCCAAAGGACATATTTTATGGGAAGATTGTAGTGGAGAAGATGAGTATTTTTTCTTTCAACATTTTAACAGATTAGAAGCTTGTTGGTTTAAGGGTCTCTGGATGTCTCTCCCCCTTTGAGTGATAAATGTAGTGTGCTGTGATGACGTGACCGCAGCCCGTATCGCTCACTTCGTGCTTTCTTTTCTCTCCAGTTCAAGGAACGTGTTCCTAGTTGCCGAGCAGCTTTGTTCTTGGAGTGACTCTGGGGCCAAAGATTCTGTCTCTGACTCCTCTTTCTCTTAGGGGATTGGAATGCTCCAGGAGATGGGGGGAGAGAGAATGGAAATACACCTGTTTCCTAGCTGCCCATCACCCCCTGGGAGAGAACTAATGACATGGCCATTTCTAGATGTAACAAGGAGCTGGGAAGGACAGCCTTGGGAAGGGCAGCTACTTTCCAGAGACAACTCTACTCCACGGAAGGGAGAGGATGGTGAGGTTTGGAGAAGAGCCATCTACCTTTGGACAAATTCCCTCAGCCTGTAACATCTAGTCTCCTCTTTAGCATCTAGCAAAATCCTGCTCACCTTAAAGGCTCGGCTTCAGTGCCATCTCATTCACCAGGTCCTCCAAAGCTCTCACTGTTGGAATTAATTGTCCTTCTCCTGTATACTTGGCTCGTGCCCCGTTACGGTCCAGGAAGCTTCTTGTTTCCCTGTCTGCCTTCCCAACTGTAGAGGGTGGGTCCTTAAGACCAAGGACCAGAAGCTATCTCTTCCTGTGCCCCCATGTCACCTAAAATTGCACTGCACACTCAAATCAACGTTTCCTCAGTTATCCTGAGAAATATTATTAGAACTGACGCACTTGAGCTTTAAGTATATAACCTTCCTCAGGAAGTATGATACCAGCCAATTGATAGGCACTTGTTAACTACTGACTACGCCAAACCCAGTTTCTGTGTTTAGGGTGCTTATAACCTAAAAGAGATGTAAACTATAAGCCCATTTTAAAAAAAAAAAAAGAAGAAAATATTTAAACTCTTTAGGTACTGCTTTCAAAACCATCAGCAGACTGGTATTTAACAACCTGGAAACTGGGGAGGTCTCAGGGTTGAAACATTGCTGTGTACATGGTATGTACATCAAACAGTATCTGTCAGTGAATAAATAACACAACCCAAATCCTTTTTTATGTTTTTTGCAATATAAATGTTCTGATTTCATGAGTTTTAAAAATCCTTTAAGTGTAACTGCACCATATATAAAGTATATATAACCATAATGAAGTTCTCTATAACTTACCTATATATTGAATCCAAAAGTTGAAATCTATAAACAGCATTTATATCATTATGATATATATATATATATATGCTCTATATGTACATGTTTGTGTACATATGCACACATTGTATTTACATGGTGATTCTCTATATATAGCTTATTGCAAAGTAATATATGATTACATATAATGCAACATTATAACCTGTGTTCATCTCAAAGAAAAATGCTCATATGAGCTGTCCTTTTATACATTTCACCATTAGTGATGGAACATTAGTTAATATAAAGTAAATGTCTCTGTTAATTAATATAACCAATAAAGTAACTAGATATGTGATAACTTATACTGGGAAGAGCGGCAGGAATGGTAGGAAGTGGTAAATAAACATTCTCATCTATCGTAGCAGGAAATCAATAGTTCCATTGTAAGGCTGATAAAACAATAAATAACCGTGTATAATTATTATTAGAGAAAACCAACTGCTAGAAACACTAAAATCAAAAGGTTAAACATCTGATAAGAAGTCAATATCCAAAATGTATGAGCAGCTCCTACAAATCAGTGCAAAAAAACAAATAAGATGATTAAAAAGTGGGCAAAGGACCTGAATAGACATTTCACCAAAGAAGATGTACAAATGGCTAACATGTATATGAAAAGATGCTCCACATCACTAATCACTAGGGAAACGTAAATCAAAACCACAGTGAAATATCACCTCACACCTGTCAGAATAGCTATCATCAAAAAGACGAGAACGAGAGGGCTTCCCTGGTGGCGCAGTGGTTGAGAGTCCGCCTGCCAATGCAGGGGACACGGGTTCGTGCCCCGGTCTGGGAGGATCCCACCTGCTGCGGAGCAGCTGGGCCCGTGAGCCATGGCTGCTGAGCCTGCGGGTCTGGAGCCTGTGCTCCGCAACGGGAGAGGCCACAGCGGTGAGAGGCCCGCGTACCGCAAAAAAAAAAAAAAAAAAAAAAGGAGAACGAGGGCTTCCCTGGTGGCGCAGTGGTTGAGAGTCCACCTGCCAATGCAGGGGACACGTGTTCGAGCCCTAGTCCAGGAAGATCCCGCAGAGCAACTAAGCCTGTGCGCCACAACTACTGAGCCTGCGAGCCACAGCTACTGAGCCCGTGCACCACAACTACTGAAGCCCGCGCGCCTAGAGGCTGTGCTCCGCAACAAGAGACGCCACCGCAATGAGAAGCCCAGTCACCACAACGAAGAGTAGCCCCCGCTCGCTGCAACTAGAGAAAGCCCACGCGGAGCAACGAAGACCCAACGCAGCCATAAATAAATAAATAATTAATTAATCAATTTAAAAAAAAAGAAAAGAATTACCACTTGACCCAGCAACTCCACTCCTGGGTATTTATCCAAAGGAATTGAAGTCAGGATCTCAAAGAGATACCACATTCCTGTGTTCACTGCAGCACTGTTCCCAGTAGCCAAGAGGTAGAAGCAAACTAAATGTCCGTCACTGGATGAATGGATAAAGCAAATGTGGTATACACATACACGGGACATTATTCAACCTTAAACAAGAAGGCAGTGCTGCCATCTGAGACAACGTGGATGGACCCAGAGGGCATCACACTAAGTGAAATAAGCCAGACAGGGAAGGACAAATACTGCGTGATCCCACTTTTATGAGGAACCTGTAATAGTCAAACTGATGGAACCAGAGAGTAGAATCGTTGGCACCAGCGGCAGGGGTGGGGGACATGTCCGTGACAGGTTACAAAGTTTCATTTGTACAAGAAGGGTAACTTGGAGATCTCTGTACCACTAGAGCCCCTGGTTACAACACTCATTGTGCACTAATTTGGTAAGAGGCAGTCGTTATGTTAAGTGCTCTTACTGCAAAAGGAAAAAAAACCTTTTAATGAAAGTAAATGAATAAAGGAGGCAGAAGGAAACTTCAGGAGGTGATGGGTAAGTCATGGCCTTGGTTGTGATAGTTTCAGGGATGTAATACTTATCCCCCAACTCATCAAGTTGCATACATTGAATGTGTACAGCTTTTTGTGTGTCCATCGCACCTCAGTAAAGTGGTCTTGAAAAAAAGTGGTTTAACGTGATTACCTTGGGACTTCCCTGGGGGTCCAGTGGTTAAGACTTTGCCTTCCAGTGCAGGCGGTGAGGGTTTGAGCCCTGGTCGGGGAGCTAAGATCCCACAAGCCTCGTGGCCAAAAAACCAAAACATAAAATAGAAGCAATATTGTAACAAATTCAATAAAGACTTTAAAAATTGTCCACACCAAAAAAATCTTTAAAAAAATAAAATAAAGTGATTCCCTTTGTTATCAGGACAAGGCATGCCCCCTATTCAACTAGACTTTAAAAATTACGTGTGTATTTATCTTTAATTAGTTATCTTTAAAAAAACATAAAATTTAGAATTAATTCTTACGATTTTTAAAAATGTTCCTGAATTTATAATAGCTATTTTTCATTACATAGTTATGTATTCTCTTCATTTATGAATATTAAAAATAAACTCTATCATGTAAAGATCTGAAATTTTGGTTGAAAAAAGTGATTTTCATTTTGGAAAGATATTGGGGGATACAAAAATCATAGTTCAGAAAAAGTAGAGAAAGACCAGTAAAATTAGTAATTTTCTGAGGATAGCTTTCAGACCCCAAATTTAATATATCTCGGAAAAAATAGATCAAATGAAAAATTTTCTTTTTCCTTCCTGCTTTATTAATATACACATTATGTGAGTTTTTAAATGTTTTAATTTGTATATATATAATGCATTCTGCTTTATATATAATATAAATGTATAGTAAATATATGACAAATATGTAATGTTAATAATAGAATATATATGTGTTCTCTTGGAGTCAGACTGGGAATTCACATGTTAAGTATGAGTTTTATACTCCAAAATACACAACCTTGATCTTGGGACTTAATGTTGCTAGGTATCTAAGTAACTGACAATCTGAAATAAATCTGTTAAGAAAACCCTTTTAAAAAGGTCCAGTCCTGCAACGAGGATCAATTAGGAGGATCTGTTCTTGTTACAAAGAATCCATTGCAGAGCTTCTTTAAATAATGGTCTTCATGAATATAAAATTCAATTAAAGTTTTAAAAATTAGATTTATACACAGCTTTTTAGGAACAGATCATTTGAAGAATGTAGTCTTGGAAGAAGCAGGTGCTAAGCAGGGTGTGATTAAGATGTGTGATGAATTTTCTGCCTCATTAACAAATGCAAAATGCTCTTTTCTTTCAAAGAAAGGCTGCATAGTAAAGCCATTTCAATGTGTAAATGGATAGGAAAGCAGATTCACAACGATGTGAATACAGACTGGCTTTTATTCCCTAGACATGCTGCTCACGGACTATTCACGTGAGTGGAGACCTATGATTCAATCTGTTAACTTCGTTTTCAGATTTTCCAGACGTTTGGAGGATTGTAATCCCATGCCCAGGGACACTAAGGCATTTGAAACAAGGCTAGACTAGGCATCAGAAGGTCATTTCTGCTGGGCAACTAGTCGGTCCATTGTATTTTGGTTTATAGAAAACCTGACAAATGGTTGGCAAATGTTGATTTCTGAGGAAAATTTTTGTCTGGTAGGAAAAGGAACTGAATATATCAAAGCGATATATTCCTTCCAACATGCTCCTGAGTCGTTGCTGGTGTATTGTATGGCTTCATCAGAGCTCTCAGTCACCATGGTTTCCAAAATAAAAGGAAAAATAGATTCGCACGTCTAATTCCTACACTTTCCCTCTCCCTTTTGTGGAGTTTTCTGTTCATTTCATGATTTTCACCAGTGACAGATTTGAATGCTCCTCTGCTGGAAAGCCCACGATCTGTAGAAAACATCTCCTCCTAGATGTTTTTATAGATAAAACTTATGGTAGTCTTATGTACAAATAAGGCTGAATGAAGTAGGTTCTTACGCAAAAAAAGAAAAAAAAGGAAAAAAGGAGAAGTATCACTCATGGGCTGTCAGGCTAAACTAAAGACCTATCATTTTTGGCAATGGTGTTGAATCGTATGGTGGGGTTGAAAATATCGCAGCTGCGTATATTAAGCTGTTCAAAGAGAGAAGTACAACAGTGCTACGAAAATCAGTGCACGTGGGGACCCCATGACAAGAATGGAGAGGGGATCATACCTAGGGCGGTTCTCCTGCCTCTGAGTCCTGAGTCTGGGTCAGAGCTGAGGAATAAACGTCCTAATCTCATCTCATTAGCCAAACTGGAAACAAGGGCTACAGACCTGCTCTTGTTCGTTCTCTCTGGATGAGGACAGAAAATGTTCACGGTACAGCATGGGCCCCAGGGGGTGTGAAGAACCCATTCTAAGTTAAGGAGTAATTCTTAGGTAACATACTAACCTCCATCATTCTGGGGTTCTGTTTTTAAGATTAATATGTCTTTACATTTTGAAAATTTTGCATAGAGGATATAGTTACAGTGTTCAACCTCTCTAAACATAAAAAGATAAATGATGCAAGCCACCCTCCCATCTCTGTTCCTCATCCACCCAGCCCTACCTTGTCCCTCAGATAACCAGTGTGACTAGTTTCTTGCCTGTCCTTTCAGAGTATTCTTTTTTTTTAAATTTAGTTTATTGAAGTATAGTTGATTTACAATGTTGTGTTAGTTTCAGGTATACAGCAAGGTGATTCATATATATATATGTATATATTCTTTTTCATATTCTTTTCCATTATGGTTTATTACAGGATATTGAATATAGTTCCCTATTCTATTCAGTAGGACCTGTCATTCAGAGTATTCTTGTTTACGTACAAGCAAATCTATATATTCTTACTTTCCTCGCCTTTTTTGTTCATACAAATAGTAATGCACTACGTGCCCTCCTCAGAACCTTGCTTTTTTCAATTAACATTTCCAATGAACATCCTGCCATATCAGTACACGGAGGGCATTCTCCGTGTTTGTTCAGGCTGCAAAGTATTGCATTCTGTAGATACATGTTAATTTATGCCATCATTTCTTCATTGTTAGATATTTGCATTGTTTTGGGATTTTGTTTTTGTTTTTTGCTATTAACAACATGCTGAGATGGAATGTTTATAATTTGGCACTTGTGCAAATATGTCGCAGAATAAATACCCAGGGATTGCATAGCTGGATCAGAGAGTAAATGCATTTGGAATTCTAATAGCCGTTGTCAACAGTCCTCTGTAGAGCGCCACCAGTTTACTCCTAAGAGCCTTGTATAGAGGAACCTGTCTGTTCACAGGCTCACCAGGAATCCTTTATCATGTTTCTAAGTTTTCCTTCCTGATAAGTGGACAGTAATTTCTCAACATTGTTTTAATTTGCATTTCTTTTATCATGAGAAAAGTTGAGCATTTTCTCATGTGTAAAACTCTTTTGTTTTTATTTTCCTGCTAACTGTTTTTCTGGTCATTTTTCTACTGGGTTGTTGGTCTTTTTCTTATGGATCTCTGGGAACATGTTATTTTATTCCCACTTCCTCTTTAAACATTACTTCTAGTTAAAAAAAATTTTTTTTGTAATATAGTATTAAACAATATTTGTCATGACTTCTGGGTTTTAAGTTACAATTAGAAAGACTTCTACCATGCCACAGTTATAGCAAATTCTCTCACATTTATTTCTAATACTTTTATGACTCCATTTTTACATTTAAATCTGTGATTCATTTGGATTTTTTTCCTGATATATGTTAAAATGTTCAGCTGCATTTGTTTTCCAGAATGCTGCCTGTTGTCCCCAAACCATTTATTAAATAGTTCTTTTCCCCACTGATTTGAGATGCAATGTTTATTGTAACTTTTCGTAGGTATTTGTGTATATTTCTGGGCTTTTGTTTAATTACATAGGTCTCTCTATTGACGTGTCAGTACGATAGGTTTCTTTAATTTAATTAATTAATTAATTAATTAATGTCTGCGTTGGGTCTTCGTTGCCGCGCGCGGGCTTTCTCTAGTTGCGGCGAGCCGGGGCTACTCTTCGTTGCGATGCGCAGGCTTCTCATTGCAGTGGCTTCTCTTGTTGCGTGGCACGGGCTCTAGGCGTGCGGGCTTCAGTAGTTGCAGCACGCGGGCTCAGTAGTTGTGGCTCGCGGGCTTAGTTGCTCCGTGGCATGTGGGATCTTCCCGGACCAGGGCTCGAACCCGTGTCCCCTGCCTTGGCAGGCGGATTCTTAACCACTGCCCGACCAGGGAAGCCCGGTACCATAGGTTTTTTAAAAAAAAATAGTGATAACGATTTTATGTTTTAATATTTACCCTTCTTTTTCAGAGTTTCCCTAGCGATTCTTGTTTGTTTTCCAACATGAATGGTAAAACTGGTTTAATTAAAAAATGAAACAACAACAGTAATAGCAACACAACAATAAAAGTACCTGTTGGCATTTAACTTAGAAATTAACCAAGGAGGAACTGACGTCTTTATGATGTTGAGGCTTCCCGTTCAAGTACATGGATGTCTTTCCATTTAAGTCTTCTTCTGTAGATTTTGAAATGTTCTTTACATAATTCCTGCAATTTCCGGTTTGTTAATTTTGATGTATTTTTCCTTTTTTGTTGCTGTTGCGATTGGGCTCTGTATCAGTAAGGGCTCTGATAAGTAAAGAAACGACATCATTTAAGTTAGACAACTTGGGGCGATAAAGAAGAGAAAGGAGGGCTTCCCTGGTGGCGCAGTGGTTGAGAGTCCGCCTGCCGATGCAGGGGATACGGGTTCTGTGCCCCGGTCCGGGAGGATCCCACATGCCGCGGAGCGGCTGGGCCCGTGAGCCATGGCCGCTGAGCCTGCGCGTCCGGAGCCTGTGCTCCGCAACGGGAGAGGCCACAGCAGTGAGAGGCCCGCGTACTGCAAAAAAAAAAAAACAAAAAAGAAAACAAAAAACCTGCAGAAAGGGATAAGACATTGACATATGAGTGACTGAAAAACAAGGCAGCTGGACTAACAGGGGTTTAACTGAAGGCATTAAGGGAAATGTAGACGTCTCTTCTGTCTTGTGATCTTGTATTTTCACGTCGTTCAGGTTAGCGTATTTTTTTATCCTGCGATTTTTATGGCCATGTAAGTGCAAATGGGGCTTATCTTAAGAGGAATTTTACAGAAAAAAAATAACAGACAAGTGGTATTTTAAAAAATTCAATTAGTTTGTTCATCCCGTGTACAAATTTGTTCTTCAAAGAAATATGATTTGGCTTCCCTGTTGCCTGTGTGTGTGTGTGTGTGTGTGTGTGTGTGTGTGTTGTTAGTTTACACCGGCTAATCAGAGGCTCCTTCCTGAAAGGGTGTCAGTGGCCAGGAGACGTGAAGGAAGTGAGATGAGCCGGGCTGCTCTGTGGGGAGAGGTCCAGAGGAGAGCCAGCAAGTGTGTGAGGCCAGAGATGCACAGTTTAATGGACCGAAAGCATTAACATTGCTGGTTAAATGGCATAAATCCATGTATTCAACTTTGTATTTTCATTGCTTTGTCTTTATTCAGGCCATAAACACTTCTTAACTCAACATGCCTCCTTCTGCGCTCATGAAATAGAAAGATGTGACAGACTTCTAACGCGATTTGTCAGTTTCCAAAAGGAAGCTGGTGATGTGTCCACGGGCCCAGCAGGAATATCCTCTTCAGCAGCACGCCTGCTGAGTAAGGGTCTAAAGGTAACTGTAAAAGCATGTGGGGAAAGCCTTCCAGAGCTTTCTCCTGTCAGGACAGCCCAGGAGCCTTCAGCGTCTGTGAGCTGAAATCACAGACTTCAGAGCAGTTATTCGTTTTTCAAATGTGAAATCAGTCGATGTCAAGTCGGCTGGAGATGACCCTGGGGTTTTCCTCTCTGGCTTGTCACTGATACGTTTTATCTCCACTCAAATCTCTTAAAAGAAAATACCTGTGTCTTTTTAGGATCACTTAGCTGCCAGGGATGACATCCTTGCCTTACAGGTTCTGGGCGAGGGGTTTAGTATTTATGAAAGGATCTAAGTGACTTCAGTCTCAGCAAACCGAAAAAACAGATGGACGGACAGACACATACACACACACGCAGACGATCAGATCGTGACAGCAGACCTAGAGTGCTGGGTTCTCAACATTTACAATTTAAGTGGATTTCGAAAGAAAATAAGATCAGTTCTGCAGTGCATGTCACTAAACCGTTTGTTAGGTTGGCATGAAGAGTGAAGTAACTTGAGGGCATAATCTGAACTTTTTTGTCACGTGTCCACAATTGAAAGATTCTTCCATTTCAGGTCCAAGGCCAAGAAAGAAATAATAAACCTTAAATTTAAAAAGTCAAGTGTCTAAAGAGACTTCCATAAAGGAGCCGGATAAAAAGATAAAGGTTATTTACATGGAAAAGGGGAAGACCGAAAAGACAGACTATCAAAACCAAAAACCTGGGGTGCAGGGACAGGCGAGCTCCTGCAGGGGCTCGTGTTTGATGAGGGAGGCATTTCTCCTCGCTGCGCTCATGGTACCGGCTCAGATGTTCACACCTGCCTTCCAGCGGTAGGGTCGGTTTCCCAGTCTCTCTGCCAGCAGTCTGTGAATTCCTGGAGAGTGGGAGCACATTGCTCTGCTTCCGCTGCGCAGGGCCCAGAGCCTAGCACAGGGTTTGTGCGGAATCAGTGCGTATTGAGCAAATGAATGAAGGCTGGATGGGGGGCCAACAGTGCTGACTGAGGGTGTGCTCTGGTGCAAGCTAACATCCTATCAAGGTCAGCCAAAAACAGTGCCCGTGTAGACGGTGACTGTACAGTAAATGTAACTCGTTCTTCCCAAGAACGTGCGCAGGCTAAAATTAGACACCGTTCAGAAAGCGTTTAAATAAGCTAATGGATGATGGATTATTTGAAGGAAGCTAGGAACAGAAAAGATAATACATGTCACTCGGATATGTGTGTCCAGGGAGGTGAACAAAGGTGATGGTGCCGGGTATGCTGAAGGAGCTCAGTAAGAGCCTTGCCACCTTCCTTTGTGGCCGAGGGCAAACAGCCTGCGTCAGTTGGAGGCCGTCCCCAACCATCTCCTCTGACTTACTCTCTCCCCAAGTTCCTTGAACCTGCCTGACCCTCGCTTGCCCGGGCTGAGCCCT
This sequence comes from Globicephala melas, assembly GCF_963455315.2. NCBI lineage: Eukaryota > Metazoa > Chordata > Mammalia > Artiodactyla > Delphinidae > Globicephala > Globicephala melas. Next base: position 3,087,653 of record NC_083331.1, on the reverse strand, counting down.
GTGACATCAATTCCTGTGCAACCAACAGCAGTGCTTGTTTTGCTGCCAAGATGGGAGTTCTGACCTAAGACCACCGACCACACCACCAGCCCCTCTTGGGGGATGCTGGTCACTGAATCGTATTAGCCAGAACCTCTCTGCCTTGATTAGAGGCCCCTTTGAATCTGGTGCCCTCACCTCTCCTCACTCTGGGGGGTCCCCATTCCCACCCTGGCCATCTCCCCACCTGCCTCTGCCGTGCTCTTGTCCAATCCCTCGCTGTCTCCAATGCCTTTCCGCCCTTGGGTCATCCAGGAGATCTTTCAGGAAGAAATCTATTCCTCAGCCTCCTCTCAAACTTACAAATGCATTTTATCCCCAAATTCCAACTTACAAATCAAGAAAAAGCCGTTATTCATATTATAATTGAATTCTTAGCTTTATAAAACCGTGTTTTACAGAATTCTTCAAATTGTGTCTTCTTTTGATCAGAAATTGCCCTTTATAGTTTTTAATTGAGATACAATTGACATGTAACATCATATTAGTTTCAGGTGTACAACATAATGATTTGATATAGGTATATATTGCAAAATAATTCCAAGTCTAGTTAACATTCATCACCACACAGTTACAATTTCTTGTAATGCAAAGCGTGTGTTTTAAAGCCACACTGAAACTATTTAATTTACAGGAATTAGATTTACACATATATGTTATCTCCTCACTACATTTTTATGTCCTTATGGACAACTGCTTCTTTGAAAAAACTCCCCAGGTGCCTGGCATCCTCCTCAAACATAGTTACTGGATAAACAGTTGCTGAATGAACCAGTGAACAAAAGTCAAAGTGGAGAGTAAGAGCTTGTTATTGTGTCTTCAATAGCAACCGAGCCATGTGCGCAATTAATGCTTTGAGAGAAATCTGACTAACAATTCTTAAGGGCTTACTCTGGGGCGAATTTACTAGGAAACCTCAATTTCAATCTCTCTTCTCTCCCCTTCATGTCTGCCTGGTACACTGAGGGCAGCAGGTGCTTGTACGGGGCAGCATAACCACAAGGGGATTCCGTGCTACAATGATCCAATTTGGCGTTGGTGGTTAATAACACTGTCAGAGCTTGTCGGTTTTGTTTATGTGCCTATTTCTCGGGGTACGCAATGAAAATGATAAAAAGTGACTTTAGGATGCCAAGGTGACATGATTGTTTGATGCTGAGAATAATTTAGGGCAGTCGCCATGAGTCTGTCTTACCCACTTTTGATTTCCTCTCATTTAATTCAAGTCCCAATAATGCACTAGAGCAATTCATGGGAATAATATTACATCTGGAAATTTGGGGAGATTCTAGCTTGTGTATTTCTGCCTGCATAGGGCTTAGATAAGGGTCTTCCCACATAATTAGCCTAACATTACTTGTGGATTAACTTGGGAGTCCAGGGAGGGGATACAATGCATTTCTGTGTATTTCAAGTGCAGAAGAAATGTTTATCCAAATTAGTTAACCATAGATGATCACAGAAGCTGAGAAAAGAATTAACAAGAGTGGTAATTGAGCCAAATCTCATAGATGACAGTATCCTGCAAAGTACTGGGTCCATGACAAGATTCAGGGTCTCCAGACAAGTGGACGAACATTTCACTGTGTTAGCATATGCTAGTGACAGGCGTCGTTTGTGTTCGGCTACTTCCTTGAGGTCTAGTTGGCATCTCCGGTTGTGACACCAACTTCTGTCTTTCCCGGGTCCCAGTGCTCGTGATTCATGGAACTGTGTTTCAGGGTGGCCAGCTCCTCACAACTGGGCCTCCCCACCCTCTCTCTGTGGCCTCTTTGGTCTCTAACTCATCCTTTGTGGGAAGGGCGATCTGAAATCCAGAAGCACTGTCTGCACGCTTTCACAGACAGATCGACAGCCAGTGCCAGAAACGTTTCTCACCAGACGCTGTCAAAGTGGGCCCTGAGAAAAGATGGGGAAACATGTTTCAAAGTCATTTACGGGAATCCACATTAGGAGAAAGGCAGGTCGACAGGACAGTTACCAAGTACTTACCGCACACACAGAGTGCAGAGCATCACATTAGACTAGAGCAGGGGTGCTTGTTTGTCCCATGTCCCACAGTGATTTTATTAAGTCTTCAGAAGTGACTAGAGCACTAGGGAAAACCGTGCTGTGTGTTGTCGGTGAGGAAATCGACCTCTCGGATCCTCTTTTGAATCTGTACAGTGGTTAGTGGTGGCTGCGGCCAAGAGATAATGCACGTAGAGGGCCAGCGGGGGCCTCTGTTGGCGTTAGCCTGTCCCCTCACATCCTATTTCCCTCTGCAGGGAGAGGACTAGAGATAAGGGTCAAAGTTAGAAAGCGAGGTTAGTTCTCACAATCAGATAGCCACCACTTTCCAAGGATGTGCCACTGGGCCACCCTCCGGAAGGTGAGAAATTATTACAATAGCTAGGCTAGCCCTATTATTTTTGTACCCCTCGTTTATTCTCAGCAACCTCTGAGGTGGGTATTATTACCCATGTTTACAATGGGGGCAACCTGACTTGGAGGTGAAGGATTTGCCCAGCAGTCTGACCGCAGCATCCATGCCATGACCATCCGGCCACATGGACAAACCCTCTGCCCCTGTGTGTGCACGCCATCAGCGTGGCAACCTTCCCTGCCCGCTAAAAACTACTGAAAACATAGCCTAGCCTTTTGTTTGTTTGGTTGAAGAGGAAACAAACTCAGAAGGGTACCTGTATACCTAAGGTTACACAGCTGGTGACCACAGAATTGACCTGAAACCCTGACAGAACACCTGGACTTAGTCTCAGTTGGTTCCATCCAGGAAGTCACGGCACCTCTATACCCTTTGGACTTCCAGCACCTGCCTTTCTAAATGGCTTTATTTTACTTTATAGCGATGATAACTCCCTGATTTTTTGTTTGCTTGAATTCTGTCTGGCACTAGAAGGCTGGCCCCCAGGGCAGTGCCCTGGGCTGTTTCATTATCATTTATCTCCCCAGAACCCACCATCCACTAGTAGATGGGCACCAGTGAGAACCTGCAGAAGTGGATTTCTAACGTCCGAGAGTCTAAGCACCTGTAAATAGTGAGGGGAAAGGAGCATGGGCCACCTTTTTGGGTTAACAAATTTACATCTTAACAGGGATTTTTCCATAGGACTTTAACACAGAGGAGTAGATTCTATGGTGAAAGCATCATGGCAGGTCATTTGGGGGTCGAGTGTTAAGCAGAAGAATTTTGCATCCCTGTAAGTCACCTCCTCAGGGAACAACCTGTACTGTGAGGGGCAGCTGGATCTGAAGTCCATGATGTAATTTAGTGATGATTCCTATGATGGACATTTCAGGGAGGAAAGAGAAGCCATTCTGGAAGACCACTTGTCATGTCTCGGGGGGAAAAACTCCCCACCAATGGCTTTTAGCGCTTCTCAATCCGACTGTCCCTGTCCTCATGTGAAGTTTCCTAAGCCTGTCCTTTTCCTTGTGCTAGTTTTATTTTCTGAAAATGGGTTCCCATTAGCAACGTAATTGTTTATAAATCAGAAAATCTTTTTTTTTTTTAGCATGGTGGAGGGCTGCACCACATTAAAAGCAGACAATCAATTATGATGAAATTCAATAAAATCACTGTAATTAGTAAGGTCTGCATATATAATTTTTAACAGCCATGAGGAGCACATAGGTCAAATCATGTGTTAAAAATCCTTGCCTCCCCCCAAGTTCTCCAATTAGTCTACTACTATAATTAGGGCCAAGGGATTTAGTGAGGTCTTCCTTGAAGTTTCCTTTGCTCACTTCAGGAATTGAGGAAGGTCGTGTGTGTGTGTGTGTGTGTGTGTGTGTGTGTGTGCGCGCGCGCGCCCTCGAAGCCTGAAGGTGGGGAAAGAAACTGTGAAACAGGACTCCTATGTTTGCTTATTTATGTTACCACTTCCTCCCCACCCTGTCCTCCTCTTAGTGTTTGTTTCCAAATCGAACCGTCCCCTCTTCTTCGCCTCGGCTTCCTCAACCCCGAGGATTCAAAAGAGACGGCAAGCGGCCCCGCCTTCTTATGAATATGCAACAGTAAGGGGCTGGGAGGAAGCCGGAGAGGAAAACCCTGCAAGAAATTCACCCTGTCTGCCTGAATCGGCTCCGGGCCGCTCCCAGCCTCTACCACGCCCTGCACCGGCCGGCGAACAATAGCACAGCCCCGGGGCGCGGAGGCGCGCGCCGCTGCAGAGGAGCTGCTGGATGTTCGTCGCCCGGGAAACGTGGAGTCTGAACAGCTCTTCAGAGCCAGTCTGAACTCCGGCCGGGAAGGTAGCAACCGGACGGGTTCACCGTCTCCGGCCCGAGGGGCCCGAAGGTCCCGCCTTTTGCCCTGCAAATGAGGGGGGCGCAGGGGCCCTCGCGGCGGCGCCCGCCGGGGCCGAGTTCCCCGCCTGCTTCCCCGTGACTTCCTGCCCACCGGAGCTCGGCGCGGGGTAGGCAGTCCCTCAAGGGAGCCCCGCTAACGTGCAGGAATGCTGAGAAAGGTAGGCAGGTTTTCTGTGCCGCTGGTCACCCCTCCCTCACTTTTGGGGAGGGGACCACCCAGCAGCAGGTGGCTGAACTTCTGCGTCCGTGGCACGCTTTCTGAAGCGAGGGTGAGAGGAGGCGAAGGGGAGCGGAGCGCTGGGTGAGCTGAAGGTTTGAGAAGTTGCCGCGGCCCCAACAGGTGCAGCGCAAGCGCCACGCTGCGCCCGGGAGGCGCGAGCACCCGCCGGCGGCCCGCGTCGCCATGGCAGCGGGGGCGGGGCCTAGCCGCAGCATGCGTCGCCATGGCAGCGGGGGCGGGGCCGAGCCGCGGCGTGCCCGGGTTGCCTGGCGACGGAAGGGCGCGGGGAGGGGCTCGCGGTGTCCCCGGGAGATTCTCCGAGGACCAGCCACCAAGTCTGGGGTTTCTTTGACGCTCGTTTCCTGGCCGTTAACTTAAGCCTATTGGCAGCGCTGGCCTTTGGTTAAGGAATCAGCCTTCTCGGCTACCGCCTACTCAATGCCATAATACTCTTGAAAATACTCGGATTGTGGTCTGATGGAAGACGTGAAAAAGTAGGAAGATATTCCTTTCTAAAGCAACAACAAAAACGTGTACTGTTTCCTCATTTTCAAGGATATTCCTTAATTATTATCATGTTTAAAAACTAAAATAGAGTACGTGGTTTGGATCCATGAAAACGAATTGACCTTTGGCCTTTCCGACATATTAACCAAAATCTTTGCTAAAGAAAAGCGCATGCAACAGACAGCACTATTAAAAATTCACTGTCGCATCTTAAAATGTCTTAGAAAGACACGACTCTCACAATGCATGTGAGAGAATTAATTTCATTTTATTTCACTGGGTATTTTCTTGCATGTAAATGTGCCTGATAATTTTGGCTTCTTATTTTAAAGGTTGTTTTAGCTCTACAGTACAGAATAAAGTTGACAAGGACTTTGCATGACCTTTTCCAGAGCAGTGACTGACAGCGACCGTAGTACTTCCCCCTACTCTTTTTTCCTTTTATCCTCCTATAGCTAAAAGTATCTTTTGGTGTTTTTCATCTCTTTCTCCAGATTTAAATTGCCAAAGACACAGGTCTGTTACCAGGACTTAAGATGTGTTCCACGCACTAGTTTATTTCTTCCTCTTCCTCCATTTTAAAATTATCTACGTATTATTTATTTATTTGTGTATTCATTCATCAGACACGGATTGAGGTTCTGATACGTGCTGTGTACCTTGCTAGACTCCAGAGAAGAGAAGTAAGTGGTGGGAGGGACACACAAAATTGCGTCAGAAAAATTCACCGTTTAGGGAGAGGCAAAGGCTGGGAAGTCATCAGAATCCACTATGATACTTTCTCATCTAGAAATTCCACCCAGGATGACCGCTGCTACTGGCCAGGAGAGGTGCACTGATTATTCTTGCCCTTTCAAGGCAAAGGTAGCCATTTAAAATATGAGGAAGATGACACTCATAAAAGTACAGTAATATGGCCCAGGACTTACAGTCAGTAAGTGGTCAGTCAGGATCCAAATTCAAATATGGCTCCTAAGACATATGGCTTCTGAAGCATTGAGCCATTTGACCCTATGTCCCTACTAACGAAATTACCATATTTTGAATTTTGTGAATTTCCACCAAAAAAAAAAAAAAAACAACTATGCAGTTTCTTTTTTGGTTGAGCTGTTTTTAAAGTCAGGTATTTCAAAAGTCAGATATGAATTGCATTTCTCAAGAATGTATGGTTTTCCTACTGAAATGTTGCTATCGTCAGTAATCTTGTTTTCAGGGGTTCCCAAGTAGTTAATGAGAAAATTAAGATTTGGTTATTCAAATCGTGTTTTAAGAATATTGGAGGTACTTGTGTATTTTTTTTTTAATTTACTTATTTATTTATTTTTGGCTGCATTGGGTCTTTGTTGCTGCACGTGGGCTTTCTCTAGTTGCGGCGAGCGGCGGCTACTCTTCGTTGCGGTGTGCGGGCTTCTCATTGCGGTGGCTTCTCTTGTTGCGGAGCACGGGCTCTAGGCATATGGGCTTCAGTAGTTGCAGCACGCGGACTCGGTAGTTGTAGCTCACGGGCTTAGTTGCTCCAAGGCATGTGGGATCTTCCCGGACCAGGACTCGAAGCCATGTCCCCTGCGTTGGCAGGTGGATTCTTAACCACTGTGCCACCAGGGAAGTCCCGGTACTTGTGTATTAAAGGGTTCTGTTGTACAAATTGTTACACAATTAGATTTCTTTAAAGCAAAATACATTACTTCGTTAGCATTCAGGTTTTTATTACCTTTCCTGATTTTAGATGTTTTCAATCAGATTGGTTAGCTTCTTCTGGCATTGTCTGTAGACAGGTGATAATTGGAAATTGCTGTGTGGAAAGTTGTCCTAAAAAGTTCAGGTATGGGGCTTCCCTGGTGGCACAGTGGTTGAGAGTCCGCCTGCCGATGCAGGGGACGCGGGTTCGTGCCCCGGTCCGGGAAGATCCCACGTGCCGCGGAGCGGCTGGGCCTGTGAGCCATGGCCGCTGAGCCTGTGCGTCCGGAGCCTGTGCTCCGCAACGGGAGAAGCCACAGCAGTGAGAGGCCCGCGTACCGCAAAAAAAAAAAAAAAGTTCAAGTATGTACCTGGCTTGACCTGCAGTGAGATTTGGCTCCACACACCCCGTCACAGCCCCGAAAACCACGTTGAACTAATTTCATAAGTGTTTTTCCAGTTAAAATGTTATTTTCCTGAATAGATTGCAGGATCGATGAAGGCAGGAACCAGATCTTTCGTGTCTTTAGAATCTTTCTCTTAACATCAGCTACAACACTCTTCATAAATCTTAACTGGCAGGAGAAACAAAAAAAAAACTTTATCAGGCCAACAAAATATAGAGTAGAAGAAATAACCCTTTAAAATATATAATATTCAGAGTCACAGAAGTTCAAATTATTTGTTGATTTTTTGTTTGTTTGTTTGTTTTTTGTTTTTGCGGTACGCGGGCCTCTCACTGCTGTGGCCTCTCCCGTTGCGGAGCACAGGCTCCGGACGTGCAGGCTCAGCGGCCATGGCTCACGGGCCCAGCCGCTCCGCGGCACGTGGGATCTTCCCGGACCGGGGCACGAACCCGCGTCCCCTGCATCGGCAGACGGACTCTCAACCACTGCGCCACCCGGGGAACCCTGTTGATTATTTTTTTTCCGTGATACCTCACTATAAAATTCCAGGTAGTACCTATTTTGCAGATAGAAATTTTTACCGCAATTAATTATCCATAGATGATCACAGAAGGTAAGAAAAGAATTAACAAGACTTACGGTGACTAGTATTTAAGTATTTTCCAGTGTGTTATCTTTTTTTTTTTTTTTTTTTTGCGGTACGCGGGCCTCTCACTGTTGTGGCCTCTCCCGTTGTGGAGCACAGGCTCCGGACGCGCAGGCTCAGCGGCCATGGCTCATGCACCTAGCCGCTCCGCTGCATGTGGGATCCTCCCGGACCGGGGCACGAACCCGCGTCCCCTGCATCAGCAGGCGGACTCTCAACCACTGCGCCACCAGGGAAGCCCCAGTGTGTTATCTTAATTGAACCTCACAACAACCCTGAAAGCATAGGGGAGGAAATCTTTTTCCTCTACCCTCTGGGTTTTTTGGCTGGTCTAATAATTTAATTGACATAAGACAGATTAACAGGAGAAAAACAAATTAGTTATGTACGTAGGGGTGGGTCCCAAAGATATGAGACCCAAGGGCATGTCGGGCAGCTGAGGCTTCTATACTATCCTGAGCTGAGGAATGGGATGGGGGCCTGAGGCTTCCAAGGGGAGGAGGGTGATGCACAGGACAGTAAGAAGACAGATGTTTGGTGAGTTGATGGTTGCCCTGCCATATAGATAGGTCATTCAGATAAAAGGAATCTCTGGTAATAGCTCTCTCTCTCTGAGTCTGGCCCCAGTCTCAATTCCTTCAGGAAACTGAGGGGGAGGTAAAAAGCCCCTCCTGGGTCTCTTGGGCCCTGATTCTCTTTAGCTCAAAACAATCCACGAGCCAAAGTGGCACATTTTGGGGAGGTTCGTTCTGAACCCCTTCAAAGGGATTCACACCACCAGTTTTTTTTTAATGTATGAGAAAACAGAAGCTCAGAGAAGTTGAGCGACTTGGTCAGAGTCACCCAGCAAGGGAGAGTCACATCTTCTGATGAAGTCAAGTGATACCCTTGCAAAGTCAAGAGACACGCCTGTGAGCTCTGGGGGCCTGAGCCTCTTGACAGACTCGGGGAGTCAGGGTGCAAAATGCCTTCTCTCCCTCTCACCTCCCCCAGGCTCCCCCTCTGTCTGGGAAGAAGGCGAGGGAACCTCTTTTAAAAGACAAGTAAAGAAAGAAGCGGGGCAGAAAGAAGGGGGAGCCAGTGTTCAAAATTGGTAGTGGGGAGACCCGGGGGAGGGGTGTGCTAGTCTACTAGGGCTTCTGTAACAAAGTGTCCCAGCCTGGCAGGCTTAAACCACAGGCCTTTACTGTGTCACAGCTCTGGAGGCTGGAAGTCAGCAGGGTGGGTTTCTTCCGAGAACTCTCTCCTAGGCTGGCTGATGCCCCCTCTTTGCGGTACCCTCATTTGGTCCTCCCTCCGTGTGTGTCTCTGTCCTAATCCCTTCTTGTTATGACACCTGTCATATTGGATTAGGGCCCACCCATCTGACCTCATTTTACCATAATTGCCTCTTTAAAGGCCCCAGCCGCCAAATACAGTTACGTTGGGAGGTCCTGGGGGTTAGGATTCCAGCAGATGAATTTTGAGGGAACTCATTTCAGCCCATAATAGAGACTAAGGAAAGTGAACTTGGTCCATGACCCAGAAGACAAGACATTGCAATTGCTTTACGGTTCCCATTAGTTTTCTCTCCTGGCACCGATCAACGTTTGGGTGAGTTGTGGCAGTCTTTTACAACAGTATATTCCACCGGACGTAAAAAGAAAACAAAGAGATTCAGAGCTGAACTCTTCTGTATTTAGCTTGCTTTATACTTCATTTTCACTCTCACCTCTGCAGGGCCAGCTTCCAACCTTGTCACATTTTGACGGGGGCAGGCAAAGCTGGCGATGACCTCCGTTTCCAGCTAGGTATGACCTGTCTCTCTGCCTTTGTTAGTGCCGTGGAGTGATTTGAGTCACGTGCGCTGCCTGGGAAGCGTGATAAATGCACTGAAAATGAAATCACAATACTGCAAGGACAGGGGAGCGTAGATTTTGCAGCCCTCAGAGCCACGAAGATAAAAGCTAGGGCACCCTTCCATCTGAATGGCATTCTCCATGCTTATTTCTAACAAAGTATGCTCAGCATCGTGTTTCAGACCGTGGAAGGTAGCCAGAAGAATTTGAAGGTTTTCTCTGAGGCACTGAACAACTTACAAGGTTATAATTGGAATGTATTGCAAAGACTCAAATTATGAAAATGCTGTGGTCATAGGATATCAGGGACCAAGGGAAGCCTGCAGGTCTTGTAGGCAGTGCCTGGCCCTTGTCTGGACTCCACAGAACCTGCTTTGTGAAGGCAGGAATCCAGCCTAGGTTTCAAGGTAGCCCGAGAAGGTTCCAGAGTTTCCTGCAATAAAGGTTTCAGTATTCACCGAACATCAGGGTCTCAAAGGACTTTTGTTTGTTTCCTCGATTTCCTTCATTACTTCATATGGTAGAGCGCAGGTGTCCACTTTTTTGCATGGAATAGCTTGTCATTTGCTAAAAGAGTCTTCATATGTCATTTCTTGGCTCTTTTTGGTAAGTTGAATGGAAACTCTGTCCATTGTGACGCATCTGTTTCTATCACAGTCCCAGGGAAGCCGCCCCTCACCATCCTGAGTTGTGGGTTGCTTTTTCTGTCTTCACCGCACTCGCTTGAGTTGTGACTTTTGAGGGCTGTCCTATTTACTTCTCTAATCGTGAGGCCCTGGACTCTATTCTGAAATATCCTTACGGAAGAATGTGTATCCCGTACACTTGGGGAAGCTTTTTCCAGGAATACCAAAAGCTTTCAAAATGTGCTCTTTGGATGGGATCCAGCAGCTTTTTTTTTTTTTTTAACATCTTACAATGGTGTGTTAGTTTCTGCTGTATAACACAGTGAATCAGCTATACATATCCATACATCCCCATATTCTCCTCCCTCTTGCATCTCCCTCCCACCCTCCCTATCCCACCCCTCTAGGTGGACACAAAGCCCCGAGCTGATCTCCCTGTGCTATGCAGCTGCTTCCCACTAGCTAGCTATTTTACGTTTGGTAGTGTATATATGTCCATGCCACTCTCTCACTTCATCCCAGCTTACCCTTCCCCCTCCCCGTGTCCTCAAGTCCATTCTCTACGTCTGAGTCTTTATTCCTGTCCTGCCCCTAGGTTCTTCAGAACCTTTTTTTTTTTTTTTAGGTTCCGTATATATGTGTTAACATACGGTATTTGTTTTTCTCTTTCTGACTTACTTCACTCTGTATGACAGACTCTGGGTCCATCCACCTCACTACAAATAACTCAATTTCGTTTCTTTTTATGGCTGAGTAATATTCCATTGTATATATGTGCCACATCTTCTTTATCCAGTCATCTGTCGATGGGCGCTTAGGTTGCTTCCATGTCCTGGCTAGATCCAGTAGCTTTCCACAATGGGTGCTTTCAGGAACAGGTTCATGTGTGAGCCAGCTATCATTATCCCAGCCCAAAAGGAATGTGTCCTCCTCAGAGCAGTGTGTGCTTAATCAGTGAGGGGCTGGGTACTGGTGCCTGAAGTTTGAAAAGTCAGCCTTGAAAGTTAGTGCAAGTTCCTGAAGGGCAGAACTGTACGTTTCCCCTTCTGATTCGAGCCAGACACTTGTCTCCCTGGTCGGTTGTGCATATCGGCCGGCACAGGTCCAGGAGGTGGGTTGGTCTGTTCAACGGCTGCTTCTAGAACACCTTTAATTAAGATCTCCCCTCAGAGGCACTCCCCTCAACTTAGGAGAAAAGAAGGCAACACTGATGTATGAAGAGTGAGGAGGAGCTGCTGTTCATGGCTGTTCATGACTGCCCCAGGTTTGGCCCAGTGAAGTCCCCTTCCTTCCTCTATACTACTGGAGAGGGTCATGACCTTGAAGTGGCCTGGAAGTTCCCAGGCTTTCAGGGAGCATTTATCAGTCATTCACGATCTTCTCAGGCTGCAGGGCCTGAGAAGACATGTCATGGACTTTCTCCTCAAGCAGCTGATACTCTAGTTCAGGGTAAACAGATGTGAAAATAAGAAAGCACAATTCAGGACTGTGTCGTGTACACGCTGGTAGGTGTGCTCCAGACACTACGAACAGCTGCTCGAGGTGGGCTCGGCAGCCAGAGAATTGCATCCTCTTTTTTTTTTCTTTATTTTCTTTATGTTTAAAAAATTTTTATTTTATATTGGAGTCTAGTTGAGTTATAATGTTGTGTTAGTTTCAGGTGTACAGCAAAGTGATTCAGAGATATATATATCTTTCAGGTTCTTGTCCCATATAGGTAGAGTTCCCTGTGCTCTACAGTAGGTCCTTGTTGATTATCTATTTTATATATAGTAGTGTGTATGTGTTAACCCCAAACTCCTAATTTATCCCTCCCCTCCATGTTTCCCCTTTGGTAACTGTAAGTTTGTTTTCTAAGTCTGTGAGTCTGTTTCTGTTTTGTAAACAAGTTCATTTGTATCATTTTTTTAGATTCCACATATAAGTGATATGGTATGGTATCTGTCTTTGTCTGACTTCCTTCACTTAGTCTGATAATCTCTAGGCCCATCCATGTAGCTGCAAATGGCATTATTTCATTCTTTTTACGGCTGAGTAGTATTCCATTGTGTATTGTATCACATCTTCCTTACCCATTCCTCTGCTGATGGACATTTCAGTTGCTTCCGTGTCTTGACTGTTGTCAATAGTGCTGCTATGAACATTGGGGTGCGATGCATCCTCTTTCCTCACTGTGGCTTCTCAGATGCGGATCTCCTTCAAGTTCCCGTCACCCCAGCCCCTTAACCTGGCCCTTTCCTGCTTTTCCAGTGAGACTGCTCAAGAAATCCTATCTCAGATGAGTTTAAACCAGGGTGAATCTGGCCACAGGATTCGAAGCCTTTATACTCCTGGGAGCTCCCTCAGGATTTGATGGAAATAAAGGAGGGACTGGGCTGAAGGAGCAGAAGAGAGAGCCATTTCTACTGTCTCATCATGGATAGAGTTCATAAATCCTTGGAAAGCCATAAAAAGACTGCCTGAGTATTCATTTCAAGGACAGAATGATATGTAGGCAACATAAGAACAGGAGACTGTGTGCATGGCCACAGCAGGGCAGAGAGGAGAAAAAAAGCGGTCCAAACCCTAGATGGTGATAGGATAGGGCACCTGCAACTGGTCCTTACCCTGAGACCACGGGAAGAAAATAAACATGGCGGCTAGGAAGCCAGCTCTGGGATACAGACGTGTCCCCTGGGGTTATACCCCTGGAAGCTCTGTGCTCCCCACTCCTGAGCTCTGTACTCCTCACCCACTGGGGCCCAGACCCCCCTCCCCCATGATGAGCAGCAGTGATTTGGAGCTGGAGAGTCTGCTGCAGGGAGAACAGAGTCTCTGATTCCATTGGTCCTGGCACGTGGAGCTGGCAGTCAATTCTGTTGTAGGGGGTTAGGTGTGCAGGTGATTTTTAGCACACCACTGTTTCTTGTGCTTGTGTTAGGTATTGGGGGCTGGCCCAGGGACCAGTTCTGTATATCCTATTTGTAAGGAAAATATATGCTGAACTTGAAGCAAGTGAAATGTATGTTTGAGCAGCAAGCCTTTGTGAAATGAAGATCAGAGCAACTGGGAATTTTATCTGGACCGCCAAGGCATAGAGGAATGAGCGTTAGAGGAAGGTGCAGAGACCTGGGTACAAATATCATCTCTGATACAAATTCACAGATTTTAGCAAAAAGCGAAATTCCCCGAGAGTTGTTATCTGTAAGAGGAGGGACTTGATTAGATGATTTCTGAGGTCCCGTTGTGTTCTGGAATTCTGCTCTTTCTGAAAGGCAGCCTAAAATGGGATGTGTCACCGCTAAGAATCACAAATGCCGGTCAGGTATCCATCCCTTTGCCTTTTATTTGTGAGTCTCCTGGTGTCCCCATGAGTCTGTCATAGTCAGCGATGCTGTTTCCTCCCGGTGTCTGTACACAAGGTTGGGAACGTCTCTCCAGGAAAAGGTTTAGAGGTGAGAATTTCTCAGTTTTCCTTAACTGATTCTTTTGTTTCATGCCTTTGTAAAAATAAAATTGTCTCCACATGCTCTTGGCTTCCATGTCTTGGCTGTGAGATCTCAGCCTTGAGAAACCATCAGGCCAGGTAAGCTGTTTTTATTGTTATTACATCACATCTCAAGGAGAGCCTCCCAGGATGCATCCCCAGATCAAATGCCTGTAATTTCCTTTGATTGGAAACATGGAAGGATCTCCTTGTGCAGTGAATTACAGCAAATACAAAGTGAAGGACAATTCTTGGTCACTTTACACGGAGCAGGGAATTTTGAAAAGTTTGGAATTTTGGTATTTTGGATTTATACTTTAAATGAACAAGGGGATCAAACTAAATGGAAACTACACTGAATCTGGCTAGTGAAAATAGATCTCTTAGTTTATAGAATTTATCATCTTGGGATCTTATATATCAGGTTTCCTTGTAGTGTCTCTATTTATTTAGGTAGTAAATGTGGTGTTTTAGAAACATTTTTCCTTTCTAATTATATATTTATTTATTTATTTTGAAAGGAAAAAGAGAAATCCACACAAACATTTCTCAGAAGCTTCCAATTAGGCAAATCTTAGGAAAAATGCATATTACGATCTGAAATGCATATTATGATCTGTAGTTAAATAAGCATGTTTTGGTTTATAAGCTGAGTGTACCCATACCATCAGCATGAGATATATATAGAGTTTTCCCTTTGAAAACATTTCTGTCCAGAATCCAGGCGATGGACCTTTATTTCTTTTCTCTGGATCAGAGAGATCATTAAAAGGAATTCTAGCTCGGTACTTTGCTTACTTTCCCATCAGAGATAACTAATTCCGTCTCACCTGTGTTACAACCGGGTAGAAGCATTTGATAGTGTTTCACAAGCTAAGGAGTGGAGCAACTAACAAAATTTCTGACTCTGTTGGTTACAGTTTTGAGAACTGTAGTGGGATACACTTAATTCTTAGCATAAAAACATGTCATTGATTTTTTTTTTTAAAGAAAGGGAAATAACATGAATGAGTGCTGTGAACCGGACATTGATGTATTTACGGTATTTGGAGCTGTTGTTGCTTTTATGTTGGAAGTTAGTAAAGTGAGACATGGAGAAGTTACGTCACCTGTCAGAGGACACACTGAATAAGTGGCAAAGCTGGTGTCCAACCTCAGAAAAAAAAAAAGAAAAGAAGAATTTTTACTGTCTAGCTGTTGAATATGTATGTCACTTGAAAATGAGGAACCACATTATCTCTAAGATACCCACCCATGTTTTTTGTGGGATGAAAGACAGCTGGAATAATGTGAAAATCAGCGGTTCCCCTGATTGTGGGAATATATTCTCTGGAGTAAAGTTTAAGCACTTCTAACATTAAATATTATATTAATCACTATTAGCTCTGGGAATCTGCCCAAACAAGTCATTCTTCCAACAATGTTTGTCTTCAGCCAACTTAGGCAATCGGCCACTGAATGAGGCATTTTTCCCCCTAAAAGACACGATTTGACCAGTAAGAATTTGGTTATGCAATTAAGTGTTGAGAAATTGGGAGGTAAAAACTCTGGACTTGGAAATCTTGGTATTTTGATGATCTAAAGTATAAACAGTTTTTCCCCCTGCAGTAAATAACAGCTGTACAAATTTTAATTTCACATCGGCCAATCTTCCAAGCTACACTGCAAGCTATAAGTTAAGATATGAGGATAATAATTAAGAAAAGTCAAAATGCCATCAGCAGTGAGAACCTGTTTTTTAAAAAAGAAAAGGAAAAGAAGGGAAAATTCCTTTAGAAAATGACCTAAGACTTTTTTTTCCTGTTAAAAAATGAGAAAAGTGAAAGAATTTTCAAAGAATGTCGACCGATGATAGAGTTTCTTGTAAAAACTATACTTTTTAGTGGAACTCTAATCAGAAGTTTAGGAGTCAGTAGCCTCTTCTAAAGGCAACAAGAGATAGTATTATCAGGATTTTATGAGTATGATATCTGCCGTAATCTAGTCAGCGGCACTTTGTTTTAGTTGTGGAGTGACGGGCTTAGTAAAGTGGGCATCCACGGCTGCTGGAGGGAAGATGCCAGCCAGCAGGGTCATGGGCACCAGTGGAGCCACAGTGGGACCAGGGGATGCCAGCGTGGACCGGAAGGAGGGCGGGGCCTTCACTTTCAAATAGTTCATCCTTGATTATTTCTTTGGAAAAGGTGCTTCTGGAATTTCCATTGGTATCTGATATATGAGGACAGATGATGAGGGGCGAGAAAGACTTAGCCCAAGTAGTTGGGCTGAAAGCAATGTATGAATTAGACACATGATAGAAAACAACATCTTTTGTTAATATTTTTATTCAAGTGGTTTTATATTAAAAATTTAGTGTTCCTGATAGTTTAATTGCTAATTGAACGTAAAGATATACCCCACTAGTTTACTAAAAATCTATTTTTAATAAACTGATTATTTAAAACATGGATTTTCATAGTGGGAAAAATGACAGCTTTTAAGAAAGCAAGAAAAACTCTATTAAAAATTTTAAAAATTATATTAATTTAAAATTTTTAATTATTTTTATTTTTTAAAATATATAATTTATTTACATGCTATAAAATGAGAGGGTTATGAAACAGCATCTGCTGAAAAGTAATCTCCTCTCTCCTCCAGCCTTTCACCCCACTGACCCTTCCAGGTCACCCAGCTGCCCCTCTGGGAGGGGCTGGTATTACCAGTTTTTCCGTATGCTTCAGAGAAGGTCTGCGCTTTTATAAGGAAATATGTTTTCTTCTATCCCCCTCTATTTTTTACACAAGTATTGACATAGTATACATAGTATATTGGATCCTTTATTTTTACTTAATGATATATTTCAGAGACGATATATTATGGTATATTTGACATATTGTGATATATGATGTATTAATGATATATTTCATATCAGTACATAAAACGCTTCTTCATTCTTTTATTTCTATTGTGGTGAAACATACATAACATGAAATTTTCCGCTTTTAAGTGTATGGTCCTGTGGCATTACATACATTCACAGTGTTGTGCGACCATACCACCATTTATTTCTAGAACTTTTTCATCATCCCAGCTGAAACTCTGTACCCATTAAACAATAACTCCCTCTACCCCCAGCCCCCAGTAACCACCATTCTACTTTCTCTCTCTAAGAATTTGACTATTTTAACTATCTCAGAATGAGTAGAATCATATAAATGTTATCCTTTTGTGTCTGGCTTATTTCACTTAGCATAATATCCTCGAGGTTTATCCATGTTACAGCATGTATCAGGATTTCATTTCCTTTTAATGGCTGAATACCATTGTATGCATATACCGCACTGGGTTTATCCATTCATCTGTCAATGGACATTTGTGTTGTTTCCACCCTTTTCCATTCTTTTTGATGGCTGTGTAGTATTCTGTTCTGTGGTTGTAGCATATTATATAAACCGGTTCCCTAGTGATGAGCAGCAGGTTATTTCCATGTTTCAGTGAATAACAGTGAACCTACACTCTTTGACACATGCGTGTATCTAGTAAACAAATTTCTTGAAATGGATTGGCTAAAACGAAATGTTATGGGCATCACAAATTTTGGGCTCTTGCCAACTTGTCCTCCATGGACCTTGTCCCCATTTGCACCCCCCTAGAGACTGCCTGCTTCCCGACCCCTCACTAACACAGTGTCGCCAAACTCCTTTGCTCACCTCGTGGTGGAAAACGCTGTCTCAGCGCAGTTGCAATTGACATTTCTCTGGAGTGAACGCTGAGTGTTTCAGGGCCATTGTGTTGTCTTTCACTGGGACTATCTTCATGTCTTTTGTTCATGTCTCAGGTGGGCTGTTGAGTTTTTTCCTCCCTCTTCTCTATATTGGCTGTTGCTGAAAAATTTGCTTTCCTTTGGCATCCTTACCACAGCCTGTGGGAAGCTTTTGGAACCGTGCCGTGAAACGGGAATTTTGTCTAAGAATAGTGAAACCTGCTTTTCAACACCATTGGCCAAATACTGGCTCAGTGACAATAGTTTTGTTAAGGGGACAGACTTTAGGAGGCAGGAGCTGTAGGGGGCTTCATATTCAGAAGAAAGTTTATCTACTCTCACTGTGTTTAAAGGACTTATTCATCTTTCAAAAGGTGGATGCGTAAACACAAGACAATACATAACGTGAGATGTACTGAAAAAATAACCGAAAGATAGCAGGCTTTCACACCCACCCATGGACCAGGGCAGGGTGTTGGCAGGGGGTGGTTTCGGGTATGATGAGGCCTGAACAGAATACGGTTAGGAGGAAGCTCTTTAAGAAAAAGAATCCCAAGTGACGAGGTTGCTAGCTCCCCTCGCAGGCCTGGGGAGGGGCCCTGCAGCCCCAGATTCCGTGGCCTCTTGGCACGTGGGACTCTGGAGTGCAGGCCGCACCAGCTGGGTCTCGGGGTCACAGCCACGCTGCCCGCAGGGTCCTGGGAGCACGTCCAGCGAGGCCAGTGACAGCTAGAGGTCTCAGTGCAAGCACCAACGTGCTTCCAACAGCGTCCACAGGGGGCGAGGGTGAGATGGCCCCTTTAGTGATGGGGATGTCCATGTCACCTGCCTGCCCTCGGTGACTTCTCAGTACCGTGTCACCGACGTGCTCCGCGCACCCCGCATCATGCTGGTACCACAGAGAAGCTTAAGGTCAGTGGTAAGTCTAGCTGAAGAGAGCGAACATACAGAAGCCTGACATCAAAGAGACTTTGCAGCGTCTATACCTGTCATCTCCAGAGCGGGAGTGGTGGGTACTCCTCTTGGGGTGGGTAGACGGTATCAGAGTGTGTGTGTGTGTGTGTGTGTGTGTATACACACATATATATAAACGTACATATATGTACACGTATGTACACATATGCACACATGTATGTGTGTCAGAATGTATGTATATATCTCCACATCTGATAGAACCTTAATACTATTTATAAATTAATAAATAAATGTGTATAGGGATGTTCAGAGTTTTAACACTCTTTGCTTATTGGGATGTGTCATTGGAAAGGCACGGAGACCATTCATCTTGACTGACACTGCCCTAGAAGCGGAACTGATGATGTAGCCCTTTAGGGTTGTATGTGCAGACATTTGAGACCCAGGGAGGGAAGACACCATGCAGGCAGGGCTGTGCGGTGGTGAACTCTATGTGTCCACTAGTCTGGGCCACGAGGTGCCCAGGTACTTGGTGAAACACTTTTCTGGGTGTTTCCGGGAGGGTGTTCCTGGATGAGATGAACGTTTGAGTTGGTGGACTCAGTAACGCAGATGATCCTTCCCGACGTGGCGGCCTCATCCAGTCCGCCAAGGCCTGAATAGACAGCAAGGCAGAGCGAGGAGAATTTGTCCCCTCTGCCTGCCTGTCCTCCAGCCGGACAGCGGTCTGCTCTCGCCTTCGGACTCGGACTAGAACGAGACCTTCAGGCCTCCTGGGTCTCCAGCCTCCAGACTCACGCTGCAGCTCGTGGACTTGTCAGCCTCTGTGATCGTGCGGACCAATCCCTTGTAATAGATCCCTATCCGTCGTCTGTTGTTTCTGCGTCTCTGGAGGACCCTGGCCAGCAGCTGCCGGGCCCCCTGTAATCTCAGGCTGGCCCACGTTCCTGAGCCCCGGATCCCTGCAGAACCACGCGGGGAGCTTTAAGAAATGCTAGTGCTTGGGTTTCTCAGAGAGTCTGATTGATTGACGGATTGATTGAGTTTACAACGCTAAACATTTATTATTTTCCGTGATTCTCTGAGTTGTTTGGATAGAGTTCTCTTGGTCTGTGTTGGCTTGGCCAAGGCTGGATAGTCTACAAAGGTATCATTCACGTGACCGGCCATTGTTAGACTGGTTAGTCCTGTTTAAAGCTTCTCTAGAAGCTTCCTTGGCCAGAGACTCTGATTGAATTGGTAGTTTTCAAAAGCTCCCCCAGCGTCCGGGTGGAGAACAAGTGATGCAAATTCTAGCGTCGCAGTTGCTGGAAACCTGATCTGTCGGCTCGGAGACACTGCCCCCCATCTCAGGTGTGGCCTCAGGCTGGCCAAGCATACAGGACGGAGGAGGACACCCGCCACCTGGTTACACACCCTCCTGCCTGACGCTGACCGAGGTGGTTTAGAACTGGTTCTGAACTGGAAGGATGGCTCTGTGAGCCTGTGGGCAGGAGGGAGGGGCTGAGAGGCTGGGCAGGGCCATGGTCAAGGGCCCGGCCTCCTGACTCTGCCACCTGCATCCACCAATCCTCAGTTTACCCTTCTGTCGAATGGACACGGTTAAAGACAGAACCACCTCCTGGAGTTGTTGGGAAGATTCAGCTGACACAGAAAAAGTGCTTAGAGTGATAATTAGTTGTCACCTGCACAGGTGTTGGTTACTGTCACTGAGACACGCGTCCCCCTCCACGTACACGTGCACCTGCCCCCAGGTTTGCATTCTTGCCACATTTGCCTTGCTGGCCAAAACGCTTTGGCTGGTTCCTTATTGTTCATGTTAGCTGAGGTCCTTGTCTGGCTGTACTCGAGTTCTCCAGGCCTAGGGGTCCATCACATATGTAAGGCGACTTTGGATGTCTCTGCTCTGGACCGGTCTGTGCTCATTTTCAAAGTGCAGTTTTCAAGGGCGTCTTCATCTGGTTGTATTTCTAGGAGGGATGTTTCACTTTGACTCATGTCGTGTACTGACAACGCATGATGGTGCTGTCACCTGTGCTTTCGGGAAAGACTGGAAGCACCAGAAAAGATGGGGTTTAAAAACGTCAACAACCTGAGTTGCCACACGGAGGGCAAAACGAGCTAGCTCTGTGGCCCGCATGGCCCCTCAGGATCCCACGCCTGACGCTGTGTACCTGCGGGGTCACAGCCTATGGCCCCGCACAGGGGGACAGAGCATCCTGGGGCTGGTTCAGTGACATTTGCCGTCCAATGCGGCAGCTTTATATGGACGACTACATTTTTACTGATGGTTTTAGTAGATCTGATACCAGCTAGGCTGTGACCCGTGTAAGTGGTGTTAATATGCTGTTATTTTTAAGTGGGGTGTGCACGGAATCAGGCATATTGTCTTGTCAGCACACTGAATTTAGCCCAGTAAAGGAATTTACAGCAGCACTTCCTTCCTTCTGGAGGCCCTTGGAGAGAATCCATTTCTTTGCTTCTTCCAGCTTCAAGGTGCTGCCTGCATTCCTTGGCTGGTGGCCCCTTCCTGCATCTTCAAAGCCAGCCATCACCTCACTCCGACCTCTTCCTTCATCCTCACTTCTCCTTCTCTGACTCTCCTGCCTCCCTCTTTTCCTTATAAGGACCTTTCTGATGACATTGGGCCCATCCGGGTAATCCGGTAGGTAGGTGTTGCTATTCTCATGTTACGGGTCGGAAAACATGGCTCAGAGGGTCCTTGCTGTTCCTGGTGCCCCATTCCTCTTGAGAGCCGTGGATGATGGAATAGCCCGTACTCGTTCTGGGTTTCTCATCACTCTTGTAAGGATCCATTGTGATTAAAAGAAAACTCTGAGCTTTTAAAATGATTATTTTTCTACTCTTTCCTTCCAGTTTTATTGAGGTGTCATTGACATACAGCACTACAGAAGTTTAAGGTGCACAGCATAACGATTTAACTTACAGACATCATGACATGGTGACCACAATAAGTTCCGTGAACATCCATCATCTCGTATAGATACGAAATAAAGGAAAAAGAAAACATTTTTTCCTTGTGATGGGAGCTCAGGATTTATTCTCTTAACAACTCTCGTATACAGCATACAGCCGTGTTGATTATGTTTGCTGTTGTAGGTGTTGTGCATTCGCTCCCTAGTACTTACTTACCTTAAACTAACAATACTGTGAGTGAGATGGTCTCCATTTTTGTTTTTCCTTTGCTTTTTTGTCTGCTGAGGTATAATGGCCATACAGTACATTGCACATGAATTGAAAGTGCACAGTTTGATCCGTGCGTGGATCTGCTTCCTATCACTGTAGATTACACTGCATTTTCAAGGACTTTATATAAAAGGAATCACACGGCGTGAACTCTTTTTGCTCCCACAGCCGTGTTGGGATTCATCCTAGTCTTCGTGTGCGTCACTGGTTCGTGCCTTTGTGTTGCCTGGTGGCAGTCCCTCGTTGGTCCGGTCACCTGTGAATGGCCATTTAGCTTGTGTCCAGTTTGGGGCTATGACACGTACAAGCGTTCACGCACGAGTCTGGGTGTGGGCCTGTGCTTTCTTTTCCCCTGTGGTCACACCTCCTAACTGAATGTTGGGCCACGTGGCAGATTGTTTAACTTTTCAAGAAACTGCCCGACTATCTTCTGCCATCGCTCAACCATTTTACACCCCCGCCAGCCATGAATGAAAGTTCCGGTTGCTCTGCCCTTCTAAAGAACCCTTGGTGTGGCCAGTTTTTCAATTCTTGCAATTCTGACATGTGTGTGGTGGTATCTTAGAGAAGTTTGCATTTGTATATCCTTAATGCCTAAGGATGTGGGGTGTTTTTTCATGTGCATATTTGCCATCTGTATATCTTCTTTCGTGAAGTATCTATACAAATATTTTGCCATTTTTTATTGGACTGTTTGTTTTCATATTATAGCATTTGAGAGTTCTTTATATATTCTAGACAAAAGTCCTTTATCAAGTATGTGATTTGCAAACATTTTCTCCCAGCCAGTGGGCTTATCTTTTCATTCTCTTAACAGTGTCTTTCAAAGAGAAGAACTGAATCTTGATGAAATCCAATTTATCAATTTTTTCTTTTGTCAATTGTGCTTGTTGTTGTTGTATCTATGAGATTTGCCCAATGCAAGGTGGCAGTGCTTTTCTCCTGTGTGTTCTTATGGACGTTTTATCTATCTACTTAAGTTTTATATATTCATATTTTACATTTAGGTCAGTGATCCAATTTGAATTAATTTTTGTATAGAGTGTGAGATATGAATCAAGGGTTTTAAAAAAAATATGTACTGGACCATTTGTTTCAGGACCATTTGTTGAAAAAGCTATACTTTTCCCACTGAGTTGCTTTTGCGTTTTTGTTGAAAATCAATTGACCATATAGGCATGAGTCTATTTCTAGACTCTCCATTTTGTTCCATGATCAGTTTTCCATCTTTCCATCAATACCAGGCTGTCTTGATAACTGTAACTTTCTAAGTCTCAAAATCTCAGGTCCTGTGGGCCCTCCATCTTTTTCTTTTCAAGGTTGTTTTAGCCATTCTAGGTACTTTGCCCTTCCACATATTTTAGAAACAGCAGAAAGGGCAACTGTTTGGAAGTAACTCAGGGATTAAATATGACGATTGGGTTTCACAGCGCCCTTTGCCCGAGCTGTTTTGGGGGTGATGGAGGAAGCCAGCCGAGGACGGAGCCGGGGGGGACGTAGGGGCAGGTTTGTGTTCAGTGGAGGGGGGAGGCGGAAGCTAGAGACACACATGGGGTTCAGAGGGGGCAGAGCCCTTTCAAAATGGGGGGATTTTAGTCTGTTAAGATGGAAAGGTTCACATTTCAAGGAAGTAGTCAAACACACAAGAACAGAGAGAGAAATACTAGTGTAGGGTTATTGTGGGGATGGAGGGCAGGCCCCTCCCTCCCCACAGTGGGATGCTGGGGAAGGTATAAATAGCTATAGGGATGGTGAGGGGATTTGATGGGGTTTCTGTCTGATGACATCTGTTTTCTCTGAGGATTAGGGGCTGAGGTCTGCTGAGCAGGGGGAAGTTGAGGGCGGAGTGGTTGGAAGTTTGAGGAAAGTGCAGAAAGGATGAAGTGGTCCACAAAGCAAGTGGGAGAAGGAGTTGACCCGAGAAATGGGGCAGGACCACCAGCAGGCCGGGGGATCCTGAGTCACCTTTTCTGAGCTGCTGGGCTGCACCCTGGGAGGGAGAGCCCTGCAGCAGATAAAGCAGGGAGCTGAGCTGGTCCAGGCGAGCATGGGGGGAGTTGGGGGTGTGTGTGCAGGCCGGGGTACGGATGCTGTTCAAACAGCAGTTTGTCTGCATAAGAAAGCAGAGGACTGATGGTTTGGAGAAAGTAAAGGAGTTGGTGCCTGAGCTCCTCTGGGGGGAGCAGTGGGGATGCCTGAAGAGGCTGCGGGATGTGTACTCTCCAGACTCGGGCGTGAATGTCGGGAGGACAAGACCCCGCGTGTGCCTGGGGAGGATCATGGGAGCTGGGGAGTCGAGGGGGCCAAGAGACCAGGAGGCATCCGCGTGGACCCTGACCTCGCCTGAGCGATGGTGGGACCAGGGATGGAGAGGGGGGCTGAGCCAGGAGCCAGGGGCAGGAGAGGACAATGGCAGAGACAGGCTCAGGAGCACGGTTGAGGCGTGAGCTTCAGAGAAGCAGCGTTAGAATTCTCTTCCTCTGACGCAAGAGGTAGCGGTACCAGAAGAGGGTTAAGATTCATGTGAGGGGCTCACCCATACATCCCTTCAATAGCTCACCCTCGCGCCAGGGCCGTGGTGCAAAAGGCTTTCAAAATTTTCTTTATTTGTGGGTGAAATTTATTTATTTTTTGAGTGAAAATAAATTGAATGACGGGAGTTAGGCTTGCAATCACAGGGGTAAAGAAAAAACGGAAAGAAAAGAAAGAAAAAGAAAAGTCTCTTCTGGAGCTATTCACAGTCGTAAGCAAGACTGGCACATCAGCACATGAATTCCGGAGGCAGATAATGTCTGCTGATCTGTATTCCAGAGACAAGAGAGAGTTCAGGCATTTGGCTGGGTGAAGCAGGGATGCTGGCGACGGTTTTGTAAGACAACACCTGGGACTTGGGCAAACACGATTGTCCTAAGTGGCTTGAGATGTGGACAGAAATGGGAGTTGCACTGGACTTTGGGGTCCCTCAACCCCTCCCTGTTGGACCAGCCTGACTACCAGGAGGCCAGTGAAGTTCCCCAATTCCCTCTGAGAGCCTCTTGGAAAGAAGACTGCCTCGTCTAGTCTGGCTTCTCCAGGGAGGGAGCCGGTATCTCAGGGCACCGGGAGGCCGTCCCACAGGGAGATGTGGGTTGTGCTCTCTGATGAGGTACCCCCCCCCCATGCTGCTCTGCTTCCCTTATTCCTCAGCCACATCCTTAAGAAGCCACACCTCCCAGTCTCCCCAGTAGGTAATTACATGCGTTATTGGTAAAGCATTAAAGTCACAGGCCTGCCCCTATCAGGACATTTGCTTCTCACGTTCCCAGAAGCGGTGCAGTTAAATATTTTTCTTTTTCGGACCCTGTGGGCAAACAAAGAAAATCACTGTTATTTGTTCTGTTGATTCTCCGTGTGAACTCAGGCCAGGGCTGTGTGTGCAGATCTAGGTTCCCGAGGCCATTGGTTCCTTCTTTAAAAAGGCAGACTCGGGCTTCCCGGGTGGCGCAGTGGTTGAGAGTCCGCCTGACGATGCAGGGGACACGGGTTCGTGCCCCGGTCCGGGAAGATCCCACATGCCGCGGAGCGGCTGGGCCCGTGAGCCATGGCCGCTGAGCCTGCGCGTCCGGAGCCTGTGCTCCGCAACGGGAGAGGCCACAACAGCGAGAGGCCCGCGTACCACAAAAAAGAAAAGAAAAGAAAAGAAAAAACCAGATACACAAAATACTGCTCCTTGGCCATAACGAAATGAAGAGTTAGTGAAATAGTGCCTCCATGTACCCGCAGCCTATACGCGCACTTTGGACAGATACCCTGTCTACCAATGTTCCAAAGGGTTTAACCTGGTAGATAATGCTTGCTTGTTGCTTGCCGAGTTGATCAGCGTAGGTTGGGTTGGCATCCGTGTGTGTGAGGTTCATGCAGTATGGAAGCTGTACCATGGCTCCTCTGTTTTCAGGCTGTGCACTTCTCAAGGTTTTGTTGTCTTAACTCATTGGCCATCCAGGACTGTGGTGCTTCCCTCAGGGGAGAAGATGCACAGTCACGAAAGAAGACGGGTATTGGAAAAGAATCTGAAAAAGAATGAATATATATATATATATATATATATATATATATGGATGGATGTATAACTGAATCGCTTTGCTGTACACTTGACACTAATGCAACATTGTAAATTAACTATACTTCAATTTAAAAAATAATAATAATATTTTAAAAAAGTAAAGACAACGGGACCTCCCCTTTCATGAATGTTCCTTGAGGTCTCCTCCCAGAACTGGCAGTAGGCAGTACAGGTATTACCAGGAAGACTTGGAACGGGCCAGAACATTGCATCAATTTAATCAATTCCAAGACGACTCCATTACACAGGCCTGAAAATACGCTTTCCATCCTATTTATCATCCCAAATTACGTTCAGTCACGTCATCCAAGGTGAACTGCCAGAGATTCTACAGGGAGAGAAAGCCAGTGGTAAAATACAACAGGGCCCTCAGATAGCAAGGCGCCACCCACCTGGAGAGCCCCAATTGGACTATAAGCCCCTTCCCGCCACCCGATTCCCAGCGAAAACCTAAAGCTCGTCTCCTGCCTTTAGCGTCTCTGTTATTATTACAACCTACTATGTGTTCGAATAAGCCCAAGGACTTAATTGGTATGCATTTGAAAAATGCGTCCACATTCCCTTTTATGTTACTACCTTTTTCTAACCTATAAATTATCTTTGCCGACTTGCTTTCAATTTTAAAAGCTGTAAGAGTTCCTCAAAGTAAGTAATATTTTAGCATCCGGATTTTAAGAGGGCTCTACTCTTTCTGCCTCTCTAGGGAAGGAGTTAAACGCTGGAAGAAGACACCAGCATTTAATGGTAAAGAAATTCTGCTCTTGGGCAGCCTGTATGCGGTGCTCACATTTCAAAATTGTTTTCAATCTTACGTTTTCGTAATGTTTAACCAGTCTGGATGGACATATGAAAGCGTGGTCCTAAAAGAAATGCATCTGCTTGGAGGCAAGAGTCAGGGATCCATTTGGATGGAGTGAGAGTTGCCTGGTGTCTTAGACCAACCGAATGCCCGCCGAGTGCCTGGCGGGGGGGCCGGGGTCCTGGGCAGGGGCTCACACTGAAGCAGGAGAGAGAGAGTATTTGCAGTTATAAAATGAAAACAAGTTTAAGGATGCTTGGGGAATATGGAATGGTTGGTGATGAGGTACAGCTACATAGCTTTCTTGCCTGTGAAGGAACGAATTCGTGTGTTTTGATCACTCTTGGAGCAGGGACGGGGCAAAGATCAGGGACACAGGGGCGAGAAAGCTTTGAGTTCATGAAACTGTCTTTCAAATAGTCACTGTGAAGAAGAACAGCTGCTAAATGTCACGAAAAGGCTCTGAGGACACAGCGCTTAGAAGGGCATTTCCCAAGGGCTGCACATTCTTTCAGATTTGTCAACAAACCATCAAAGTTCATACAGGACGCAAGAAGGAACAGCCTCGGCATTTTTGTCGGTGGAGGAGAGGATTCCTTGCTCTGCACACAGCGGCATAACTGACATTTTCTTCCTCCTTAGTAAAGACTTCCACTCCCTCGACCTTGAGAGTTGACCTTCTAAACTACAGTGCAGTATTTCTCGCATAATTATCACCTGTTCCAATACGAAGTCACCACGCCCAGACTCACTTCTGGATAGAAGAGACATTCAAAAATGTATGAAAAAACACAACACACATCTGTGTACACAGTACCCATAAAAAAGAACCAATACACGTAAGGCCCTGTTCAGAGCAGTTGGCTACGGGAACGGCCGTAGGTCTGCAGCATTCTGTGGGGCTTCAGTTGAAACGCAGGGAAAATACAACAATTTGTGAGTGACTACCCGTGATTCTATTATTAAGTGGGAGGCTGATGATGGACGTAGTAAAGTGTATCTGAGAGGCTGTGTGGAGGGTAAGTTACATATCAGCCTTGTCTCCCCACCCCCGTGTCTCTGTGAGCTGTCACCCTTGAATCTTAGGACACTCACCAATTGATTGGCAGGGAAACATCCAGGCCTTCCTAGCATCCTTGAGCATCTTACAATGTCAGGCTTCCTTGGATTGAAAATGTGATAGAAAAAAAAAATCTGTAAATGGTCTTAATGAGCAACAGTTTCAGATAAGGGCGTGGCAGGATTGTCCCAGCCTGTCCCCATTTCACCTACTGTGACACACGGAGGAGGGAAAGGCCAGAGGGAGCAAGCGGAGGGGGTAGGGGCCCTCTGGGGCCAGCGCCAGGCCCGGCCCGTCCTCGTGGCAGCTGTGTCGGCTCCTGATAATAACAGACATCGCCACAGCCCCTGTGGGGTCCCGAGCACTAAGGCCCTGAGCTGCCGATCTGAGCCCCCGCCCGGCCCAGCTCATCAACTGCTGGCAGGAACCCCGGGGCGTGGGGGGCTATGGTCCCATCTCACCCCGAGCAGCTCACTCACAGGGCTGCGAGGTGGCCCCAGGGGCCCACCTGACGCCAGCCCGGCTCCTCACGCCGTCTCCCCTGCGTCACCAGCTCCCAGGCAGGGTGTGGGCGACACTCTGAGTGGGAAGGCGCGATGCTCCCCGTGAACGGGAGAGGAGGCTCTTGCTGTGCGAGGCACAGAAGGCGCCTTCCTCCTGGAGGCCGCAGGTGTGCCCACTCCCTCCTGGGCCCCCGCCCACCATCCTTACACACCCGAAGCCCCTCCTCTCAGGTCTTCTTCACAAAGCCTCCCGCTTTGTGTCCTTCCCACAAAGCGTCCTTCCCACCTGGGCTCCCGCTGTCGCTCTCCAGGGACCCACAGGTACAGGACCTGGCCTCGCCCACGCCGCATCTGTAAGTAAAGCTTGGCGATGGACTCACGGAGAGGGTGGGGCCTTGGGCGTCCTGCGGGCGTTGCCTCTGGCCGTTGCCTGTCACCACGGGGCCCAGCAGGGGGTGAGGGGCCCAGGCACCGGCAAACGTGGCCAAGAAGCCAAGGGTGTAGCTGACCTACGATGAAAGGTTGCTGCGGGATTCGGTCACCTGCTGCCTCCACCTCGCATCACGGCCAGACCCTCCATCCCGCATCGCGAGCAGGGGGGTCTCGGGACCCTCCAGAGCAGGGAGCTTCCTTCCACTTCCCAAATGAAACACTTTTAGACTTGGGGGCACAGGCAGCTCGAGGACAAAGCTCTCATCTGTCTTGTCCAAGGTTGTCCCTGGGAAGGAGGACGCCGGCCTCAGGTGGTCCCTGCTGGTCAGTATCTGGGGGACCCTGTTAGGGCGTGCCCCAGTGTCACTGCGATGGGTACAGAGTTTACACCTACTGGCCGCCCATTGGCGGTGGGTCAGGACCCTTCGAGTTGGCCAAGGTGACCAAGGTCGTGGCCCTCCAATCTCCGTGGCTCCCAGGGCTCACCTGCCTCTGCTCGGACGAGCTGTGCCCTACTGTCTCCAAAACCAGCCCCATGAGGGACTTCCCTGGCGGTCCAGCAGTTAAGACTCCGCACTTCCACTGCAGGGGATGCAGTTTCAATCCCTGGTCCGGGAACTAAGATCCCTCATGCCGCGTGGTGCGGCCCCCCAAATGAATAAAATGATGAAAAAAAAGTCAAATGTTAAAAAAAAATTTAAAAACCCAGCCCCACGAGCAAGGAGGGGCTGCAGGCCTCAGGGCAGCCGTGGCCACTGCCCATCTCCTGTTCCCACAAAAACGCCACCTAACGAACCACCCAAGTCCAGGGGCTAAAGCAGTAGCATTCATTTAGCCCATGTGCCTACAGGCTGGGCCTCAGCTGGGCTTGCCGGGTTGGTTCTTCTGGGCCTGACTGGGCTCACCCCCAGGCTGGCAGCCAGCTAGCTCTGGGGCTGCAGCTGGGCAGGTGCCCCCTCCTCCAGCTGCCCCTCCTGGACGCGCTCTGAGTGGGACGGCAGAGGGAAGGCCGGCAGGTCCAAACCGTGCAGGAACGTTCCGAGCCTCTGCTGTGCCCCGTCTGCCGATGCCCACCCCACATCTGAACCCAGAGCCGGGGCAGAGGCCGGCCAAGGTTACGTGGCAAACCTTTGCCAACGGGGGAAACCTCAGCGCGATCCGTGTGAGGCTGGAGCGCGCACTCCCCTTTCAGGCTGTGCAGTTCCTGGGCCCTTTCCCTTGGGCCCCACTTCCCGCTCCTGGAGCAGGCCTCTCTCACCTGGACGTGGGTTCCCTGATCTCCACGGCAACCGATCCAGCTGCCTGGCTGTCCCTCCTCTTCCTGACTCCTTCAAGCTGACCGTGTCCACACCCTACTCCATTTCTCCCTCTGCCATCCCAGCTCTGGGCTGGGGAGCCCCCAGGCAGCCACGCCTCGCCCTGTACCTCCACCCGGCACCTGGGACAGAGTTTGGGGACCGTGTCCTGGGTTCCACCTATTCTGAAAATGGGGACGAGATAGCTACAGACAATCTTCAGTCCCACTTAGCCTAAAAAAGTACTTTTTTCTTGACCTTGTGAATCCATCAAGGTCTCATTTCTCTCTGACTTTCCTTTTCCCAAAAAAAAGCTTTGAAAGCGTAATCGACACCCACTTTCTCCCTGCTTCCCCGCAAGCTGAGTTTTTCTCTACCGTTTTGCCCTGAAAACTACTCTCTCAAAAGCGGGCAGAGTTAGGAAGGTCACGTGCATGCTTTTATTTAATCCTCGCAAACCCCCTATGAGATGGGTCCGAAGATTGTCGTGGCCGTCTTACAAATGAGGGGATCAAACCTCGGGCTGCTTGAGGAGTTTATGAAGTTGCTCAGGGCAGGTAGCGGCAGGTAGGCCTGTCTGATTGCAGGGTCTGTTTGGGACCATTTTCCTAACCCTGACTGCGGCACTGGAGTGAGACCCCTCCACTTCTGGCCACGGGAAGGGCAGTGCGTGAGTCTGCTCGGGCTGCCAGGAAGAGTGTGGGACAGAGGGCCTGACAGCAGACTCGGTTGCCTTCCTCACAGCTCTGGAGGCTGGAAGTCCACGATCAAGGTGTCCTCAGGGCCCCGCTCCCTCTGCAGGCTCTCGGGAGGGACCTGCTCCGGGCTGTCTCCCGGCTTCTGCTGGTGTATAACCCCCGTCTTCGGTGGCTTCCTCTGTGTGTGCTTGTCTGTGTCAGATTCCACCTTTTTATAAGGATATAATTTAGATTGGATTAGGGCCCAGTCAATGACCTCATCTTAACTAATTACATCTGTACCAACCCTATTTCCAAATAAGGTTCCATTTACTATGCATGCCAACACGTGAATTTGGGGAGGACACAGTTCAACCAATACCAGGGGTCCATGGATCACCCATAAGCGGGCAGCCCAGGTGTCACCCGGGAGCCCCTCCCCAGATGTACTGGACCAGAATTTGCATTTTAACAAGATGCCCAGGCAATTCCAACGCACATTAAGGTGTGGGCAGTGCTGGTCAGAAAGAAGTGTGGCAGCATGAAGTAAGATTCTCAGGATGGTCATGATTCTTGAATTTCACTTAGGATAGAAATCATTTTAAATACGGACAAAGCAATGCATACAAAGATGTTTATTCCAGGTCACGCCATAGAAATAAAACATTTCTGTGCAGTAAGTGTTACTTTCTACTATTTTTTAGCTGGAAAATTGTTCTATTTCTGGTGACATGTAAGTTAAAGATGCATATGTGAGCAATGGTTTCTGAAATCTAAACAATGGACTTATAAACAAATTTCTGGAACAACATCTATTTGGTTTTTTAAAAAATGTAATTTTTTTATACAGCAGGTTCTTATTAGTTATGTATTTATACATATTAGTGTATATAAGTCCATCCCAGTCTCCCAGTTCATCCCACCACCACACAACATCTATTTGTAAATTTGGGTATTACAGCAAATAAATCACTGGACAAAAGAGTGAACTAAAGAATAATGATTTTGGTTAATGTGTTAATGGCATTGTGACTATGTAAGAAAATGTCCTTTTTGAGAGGATATTGAGTGATTTAGCAGTGAAATGGCATGAGAAACTGGATTTACTTTTTAAAGAATACAGCAAAATAAAAGTAAATGAAACGGGTGTAACAAAATGGAGATGGTTGTTGAAGCTGGGCGAGGAGTTTACAAAGGTTCCTTGAAGTCTACTTTTGAGTATATTTGGAAATTTTTACGATAAAAAAGTTTGAAAATACAGTCATATAAAGTATTAAAAAATTAACTAATTTCCCCTCAGGTGTTCTCTTGACCGATACTTCTTCTCAGTTATTTTGGTCAGACTATTTGGAAGTCTGTTTACCTGTTTCCGTAGTTTCTTCGTTTGTAACAAAATCGTGTGTGTCTTCCGCCAAAGTTTATTACTGTTATTTCATAGTCTCCTTTAAAAGCACGATTGTGTGGTGTAGCTGGGACTGAGGAAGTAATTGCTTTAATTGTTAAGGAAAGCTGTAATTCACACAGTATTTATCCTCATGCTGTCTTCTCTTTCTGGTTATAGTTTCTGTGGGATTGGTGTAGTTCTGGAAGATCTACCTTTCTGGGCACTTTCTGGGTTTTTATGGTAATAGCGATATTTTCTCGACAGAAAATATTTTCTGTCGAGAAAATATTTCCAAATGATGACCTCTTTGAAGTTTTACAACTTCACGGTTGTAAGGTCAAAATGTCTTTTCTGACGGATGGGTGGAAATGTTGCAAAAGATCATGTTTTTCATCTTAGCATTATTTATAACTGTGATTTACCTATTGGGTAACTAGGGACTAACAAGTAAGGTATCTAAGGAAGGCCATTTAGGTATTGAATGAAATATCCTTTCGTATTCCTTATTCTCCAAGTAAAGTAGATGGCAGAGTGTGAAAAGCTTTAACTGAGCTCAACCATGCAAAGTTTAGAAAATTTAGCTTGAGATCACATTTATACGTCAGAAACCCAAAGAGGTCTACCGTTAATAGCCACTGATGACAACTAAGTTACAGCTCATCAGCTTGGCGACCTGCTGGGCTCGTTTGAAGTTCAAACAGGATTGTTACTTGGTGCACCGGCCGCCTTCCCTGAAGTTGACATTCATTTGCCGTTTACCGCTGACCTGAAATAAAGAGGCAGTTTTTTCCTATATTTTGCCGATGTAATGCATTCTTTTTGAAATTTTAGCTATTTGTGTTTGTGGAAAAATGACATTATGGCATTTGGATTCCAAAGTTTTGCATGTTATGTGAATGGATCATCACAGCTTACTTCAAAAGCCTTTGGTGTACACTCAGGTGAAAAGAAATTATGAAACACTATTAAACATGGACTCGGTCTGTTTTATAAGGATGTTTTCAATATTTAGGATGAAGGTGAGTACTTAGCCCCCATCCACCCCCTGACTTCAGAGGACATATGGTCACAGCTTGGGTGGTACTGAGGGAAAGTCAGTGTGTTTCTAGAGAAGAAGAGGGAGGCTGAAGGTTTATGACTTTTTTTATGAAAGAGAAACATAGTATTTTTGTAACAGTATAATCAGTACAAGTTTGATAACTAGTAAAACTAGTTATCATTTCTAGATGTTTTGTGCTGTTTTGTTTTTTGGTAAACTCACCATTAAAGAAATCTATTATTCAGCCATATTTTTATGTATATTTTAAAACATTTTTAATGTCATGTGCTAAACGGTTATCACACGTATCAGACAGTGGGGTTTCCTTTTTTTCCTCTGTGCAGCCTTCGCAAATAGGATACATATCACGAAGGAAGATGCTTCTCTGAGGTTAGATTTTATTTAAAAATAAAACCGTAAGGGGAAAACACTATAGAAATATTTCTAAAAGTGTGATGTTTGGGAATAATTGTTGGACTCCCGGGCAGTTCAGAGGTTCTGTGCAACCATGGGAATCCAGGGGGAAAGGGACATTCTGGGAACAGAACAGCTTCTATTAAATAGATTCTAATCTTCCAGACGAGGCCGCATTGGCAATCACGGCAGATTCCTGTGCTACCTCCCTTTTTTCTGTCCTCTCTGGAGCCCACGAGGCCTGGGGGGGTCAGGGTGGGCACCTGTTTCTCCCTGAAGCCCTTCTTTGGAGTCCTCTGGTCAGCTGGATCTCTTTGTTCACGGGATTCAGACTCTCTACCTTTATTGAACTTCTGCCCTCACCGTGCAAGAGGGACTCCAGCTGCCCCACTAGGAAGCCCGCCTCAGAACGCAGACCCACCAGGAGCCAGAACTGCTGGCATGAAGCCTCTACCACAGACACGGGTGACTTGAGGGACTTGGACCTCAGCGGGAGCTGTACTTGGGGTTGAAGATTTTAGAATGTTACTTAGTTTCTTGTTTTAAGTTGTTGCGTTTCCAACTTGAGCATTTGCTTGTCCAGTTAGCATGCTTGAACTTTTAACTTATCTGCAATTGATATTGTTCCAAATTAGGAAAAAAGCAAAAGTAGAATGCTATATATATTCTCACTGAATTCACGGATTTATTCACTCCCACGCACTGAAAAAGAATATGTGACTTTCTGAAAAAGTTTGCTGTTTAACCTTTGCGGTACGCGGGCCTCTCACTGTTGCGACCTCTCCCGTTGCGGAGCACAGGCTCCAGACGCGCAGGCTCAGCGGCCGTGGCTCACGGGCCCAGCCGCTCCGCGGCATGTGGGATCTTCCCGGACCGGGGCACGAACCCGTGTCCCCTGCATCGGCAGGCGGACTCTCAACCACTGCGCCACCAGGGACGGAAGCCCCTATACGAATATTTTTTAAAGTAGGTTTACAGTCATTTGAGATGGAAACCACTGACCTAAGTTTCAAATAACTGCTTGTGTTTATTCTCGGCCTAGAAACGACACTTTCTGCCAAATAAAATTTACCATCAGTGGTAATCTGAAAAGTGAAGTTTTTTGATAACCTCAAAACTGAAATTGATTGAGAATCACTTCAAATTCAACTTCGAAAAACAAATTGAAACTCTGGCTTGACTGTTAACCTCTCGCGGCCAGCAAACCCAGTTTCCCTCAGAGGCCACCAGAGGGAGCTGTTGAATTTTAAATGAAAAGTTTGTTTCATTTAAAAAAACAGGTAAACTAGGCCAGATAATCGGCCTATAAAATGTAATGTGATGTAGTAAGCAGTAGCATAGTGTTTAATTCCTATTAAAACAAAATTTATGCATATGGGCTTCCCTGGTGGTGCAGTGGTTGGGAGTCCGCCTGCCGATGCAGGGAACGCGGGTTCGTGCCCCGGTCTGGGAGGATCCCACATGCCGCGGAGCGGCTGGGCCCGTGAGCCATGGCCGCTGAGCCTGCGCGTCCGGAGCCTGTGCTCCGCAACGGGAGAGGTCACAACAGTGAGAGGCCCGCGTACCAAAAAAAAAAAAAAAAAAAAAAAAATTATGCTTATAATTAAGAGACACTGCAGTTAAATTCAGTGAATACTTTTTTTTAACATCTTTATTGGAGTATAATTGCTTTACAATGGTGTGTTAGTTTCTGCTTTAAAACAAAGTGAATCAGCTATACATATACGTATGTTCCCATATCTCTTCCCTCTTGCGTCTCCCTCCCTCTCACCCACCCTCCCTATCCTACCCCTCTAGGTGGTCATAAACCACCGAGCTGATCTCCCTGTGCTATGTGGCTGCTTCCCACTAGCTATCTCTTTTACATTTGGTAGTGTATATATGTCCATGCCACTCTCTCACTTCGTCCCAGCTTACCCTTCCCCCTCCCCGTGTCCTCAAGTCCATTCTCTAGTAGGTCTCAGTGAATACTTTTGAGCCCTTAGTTACAAGGCACTTTATTTTTAAAAGGTATATAAAGAATTCTAATGTTTGATAAACGTTTACAATGTGTATGTCTGTGTGTGTACATTTGCATTACAAAGTAGAACGTGATCTATAAGAACGTAAAAAAGAAGCAAAGTACTACGGGGTTTCAGAACAGAGAGATGGCCCCAGAAAAGGCAGTGTGGACGCGGTGTCATTTAGTAATGGCCACAGTCAGGAGAGAGGGGCTTCTGGGGTGTACAGATGGAATGGGGAAATAGTCTAAGCACAGAACCAGGTAAGTGTAGAGAACCCTGAAGAATCCGGTTTGCCTGAAGCAGAGGTCGCAGAAAGGTGATTACAGGGATACCAGGCAGAAAAGGTCCCTGGGGCTGCACTGGGATCGCCCATAGATGCCGGAGGGCTTGTTTGTCCCTTTTCGCTCGTGAATGTCGAAGTGTGGCCAGGTGAATCCTTGGCTGGCGGGTGCAGACCCCTGGGTGGAAGCATGTCCTCTACTACCTGTGGCTTCCCCTGTCATCTCTGATCGGGTTGGGTCTCAAACCCAGAGAACATGCCGGTAGTGTTTAAAGGTCAGCGGGGCTAGATCTAGATAAAATGCCAGTATTCCCTGTTCAAGGGCATTATTCACCAAGCATCTACTGAGCACATAGGTTCTTAGAAAATCTTCATATTTCTTAATTATAGTATTATAAATCTGATGAAGCATTTTTAGAATCTAAAAAAGTAGTTGAGGGGCTTCCCTGGTGGCGCAGTGGTTGAGAGTCCGCCTGCCAATGCAGGGGACGCGGGTTCGTGCCCCGGTCCGGGAAGATCCCACGTGCCGCGGAGCGGCTGGGCCCGTGAGCCATGGCCGCTGAGCCTGCGCGTCCGCAGCCTGTGCTCCGCAACGGGAGAGGCCACGACAGTGAGAGGCCCGCGTACCGCAAAAAAAAAAAAAAAAAAAAAAAAAGTAGTTGAAAGTGATCTTCTTTTAAAAATGATTGATAGGTGCTTTATCTTTATTAAGACAATGGCGACTCCCTAGGGTCCTTGAAGTAGCTTTAAAAATCTGTGGCCAGTATGTTTTTTCATTTGGTGATCACATGCAGAACCAGAAGCTTCCCTGGAATTAAACTCAAGCAAAAATGTACAGTGTAGGTTCGTATATAAAAGGAACAGTACAATAACTTCCATTATTGTTTGTAAAACACACATAGCGGTGGTTCAAACATGCTTGGGTCCTTTGCAAAGGCTGCTCTTCAGAGCAAAGGGACATCCTCCTTCTCATTGCTTTTTAGTAACCAGACTGTGTGTACATTTTCACTAAAGTATCTCGTTGTACTTAATCCCAGAAAGTGCTTATATGCATCTTTTTTCTCCTATGGATGAAGATTTATTTCCAGTCTTAACTATCATGGACACGCTTCTGTGGACATTCTGTTCATGTCTCCCAGAATCCGTGTACGAGTTTTTTAGGGCACCCATTTAGGAGTTACTGGATTATACTGGAGTTGATGTTCAGCTATAAAAAATAATCCTAAACTCTTTCCCAAAGTGTTTGTACTAATTCATACTTAAAACCAGTAGTAGATACAACTGAAATTCAGTATTCTTGGTTTTCAAATTTCTGCAGTTTGGTGGATAAAAAATGGTATCTCATTATGATTTGAAGTTTACTTTTTGTGACTTCTAAGGAAGTTGAGCATATTTTTTTTATAATTATTAGCCATTCACATTTCTTTTTAAGAAAATATGTGATCATAGATCTTGTCCCTTTTTAAAAATACTGGCTTGCTTGTTAGTCATATATTTTGGATACTAATTCTTTGTCCATTATGTAAGTCCCAAATATCTTCTCCCCAATGAGTAGCTTGACATTTCAGCTGTTTATACAGTATCTTGAGGAACAGAAGTTCTTAATGTATTCAGTCTTTTTCCTTTTATGATCAACGCTTCTTGGGAGTTAAGAAGTCCTTTCCTATCCCAAAGTCGGGGTCTCCTATATATATTCTTCCAGAAGTTTGTTGTGTGCCCTTCACGTTCTGGGCATGTGAACTATTATTTGTTTCTGATGTGGGCAGGGAGGTAGAGTTTCTCTCCCATCTCCCAGGTCTGCTTTCAGTATTAGTTATTGATTCTTTTTCTGTTCTCTGATCGAGTTTGGGTGAGATAGAATTATCTGATCCTTTACTGTTTGGTAAGATTGGTTATAAAACTTTGTATAGAAATTGGTTACAAAACTACTGTTTCTTCTATAGGAAGATTTAAAACAAATGATTTACTTTCTTTAATTCTTCTGGGTATTGTTTCTTTGTAAGTCAATTTTCTACTATTTTTTCTAGGAATGTGTGCATTTTGTTTGTGTTTTCAAATATGTAGGTCAAAAAATGATTATAGGTTAGTCTTATCTTTTAGATCTGTGTTATGTTACTGTCATATCACTTCATTCCTGATATTTTTGGTTTTGTCTTTTTTTTGGTTAATCTTCCTAGAGGTTTATTAATTTTATTAATCTTTTCAAAGCATCAACTTTTGACTTCCACCATAAACTTTGGGAAAGAAAAGGATTTTTGTTTTAATTCTTATTATATTTTTTCTTTGATCCATGAATTATTTAGATGTTTTTATAATTTCCAAACATATAAGAAGGGTTTTTTAGTTATTTTCAAAATTGATTGATTAATTATATTGTGGTCAGAAAACATGGTCTATTTGATACCAGTTTTTCAAAATTTGTGAGACCTGATCTGTGGTGTAATACATCGTTTTGTAAGCTTTGGTTTGTTTTGTTTTGGTTTTATCCCCACAAGGTAGACTAGCACTTTCTTTGCTCATCATTCCCTTTTGCAAATGGGCTCATTTTCTTTCCTCCTGTAGTAAATTCTTCCAAAAGCCTTTTAGAGGGAGTCTCTTGTTTATATACTGCTCCCAATTTATCTGAATGTGTCTGTGTATCTGAAAATGTCTATATTTTGCCATCATTCTTGAGAGATAGCTTTGCTGAGTGCGGAATCCTAGATTGACAGTTATGTTTCTCCTAGTATCCGTAGTTTACAGATCATATTCTTCTGACTTCCATGGTTGCCGTGGTGAAGTCAGCTGAGAGTCTAATTAGATCCAAGGTACTATCTCTTTTTTTCTTTGACTGCTTTTAAATCTTTTCTTTGGCATCCTTCAGTGTTTCAGTAATATGTCTAGGAGTGGGTTTTGTTTTGTTTTTAAGTGATCTTGCTTAGTATTCTTTATGCTTTTTAATTCTGAGGATTGATACCCACTGTCACTTTTGGAAAATTCTAATTTCCTGTCCTTTATTCATTTTACTATTTCTTTATGGAATTTCAATTAAATGTTTGTCGGTTCTCATTGAAGCTTCAGTATGTTTACCTTTCCTCCATATTTTTCTGTCTGTTTCTCTGTGTCGGACTGTGGCTTCTAGGTCATTGATTTTTTATTCAATCATGTATGATCTGTGATTTAACAGTTTCTTTGAATTTTTCATCTCAATAATTATATTTCTTTATTTCAGAGGTTTGTTTGTTCATGTTTCTGGTCATTTTTAAAACTCTCCTTGCTAATGGTTTCAGTTTCCTCTTTTATTTCTTTAAACCTGTAAACACTTTATTTTTTATATCTGACAGTTCTAACATCTAAAGTCCTGGTGAGTCTGGTTCATTATTTATTTTTTTCTGTGGCTCTTTTGTTTCCTGGTATGTTTGTTGTAAATCTATTTGTGGGAATTCTTTGAGTCCTGGGGAAAAGATGCATTTTTAGAGGAAGAATTTTTTTTTTCTTTTACCAGGACTGTAGAACATTAAAATTTTGATCTATTTAATGTAAACGTTTGCCCTACAGTGTTTTGGCAGAGAATGTGAATTCGAGACCCAGATACGTGTTAGGGCTGACTAAGAGCCGTGGATTCTCAGGAAGTAGGGTTGCCATAGAAAATACTGATGCTCAGTTAAATTGGATTTTCCAATAAACAATGAATACTTTTTTAGGAAACGTAGGTTGTTTATATAAAATGGAAATTTAACCGGGCACCTCGCATTTCTTCACGTATATAGACTTTATTTTTAGAGCAGCTTTGGGTTCGCAGCAAAATTGAATGCTAAGTATAGGGCTCTCACATTCCCTGCCTCCTCAGAGATACACACAGCTCCCCCCAGCATCAGCATACCCCAGCAGACGGTGCGTTTATGACGATTAATGACCTTACGTTGACACATCGTTGTCACCCAAAGTCCATCGTTTACAGTAGGGTTTATTCTTGGCGTTGCACATCTTATGGATTTTGGCAAATGTGTAATACTCTGTATCCACCATTATAGTATCATATGAAATCGTTTCACTGCCCTGGAAATCCCCAGCACCCTGTGTTTTTATTTGCTATGTCCGACAACCCGACTGGCGATTGTTTTCCTTCCACTGAAAGCCAGACCACGACAGATCACTTTCCTTGTCTGCTGCTCGTAGGGTGTTTATGTTTCCCCATTACCATTTCTCTAAGGGCAGAGCCTTTTATGTGTCTTGCCTTTCTTGGTCTCTCTGGTTGTCCCCCCACCTAACCACCCACCACCCAGGTTTCCATTGAGATTAAAGCTCTCAGCCCTCAGGGGCTGGAAGATGCCTCCCAGCTAGAAGAATGGTCAGTAATCTCTCACTTCCTTTGGTCTGTCTTACAGCTTCATTCCTGATTCCTCAGGAATGCTTTCTGCTCTTGCTACTCATCCATACATTTTATTTTATTTTATTTTATTTTATTTTATTTATTTATTTTTACATCTTTATTGGAGTATAATTGCTTTACAATGGTGTGTTAGTTTCTGCTTTATGACAAAGTGAATCAGCTATACATATACGTATGTTCCCATATCTCTTCCCTCTTGCGTCTCCCTCCCACCCTCCCTATCCCACCCCTCCAGGTGGTCACAAAGCACCGAGCTGATCTCCCTGTGCTATGCGGCTGCTTCCCGCTAGCTATCTACCTTACGTTTGGTAGTGTATATATGTCCATGGCTCTCTCTCGCTTTGTCACAGCTTACCCTTCCCCCTCCCCACATCCTCAAGTCCATTCTCTAGTAGGTCTGTGTCTTTATTCCTGTCTTACCCCTAGGTTCTTCATGGCATTTTTTTTTCTTAAATTCCATATCTATGTGTTAGCATACGGTATTTGTCTTTCTCTTTCTGACTTACTTCACTCTGTACACATTTTAAAAGACGATTTAAAAAACGCTGACTCTCGCATTCTTATCTGTCCTGTATCAGGAGGCTTTTTAGGATCTCTTGTCCGTTCTGTTGCCAGCAATGGAAGGTATGATGTAGATGATCTCTTTCAATCCTCACAACCTAAGGAAATAGACAGTATTTTTATGTCAGTTTCACAGAGAAACTCGAGATTTGGAAACGTTCAATAATTTGCTCAAATCCACAAAGCAACACCCCCAATTCAACCCTAGCTCTTCTGATCTCCAAAGCCTGCATTTTCACCCAGTTGGCTGCATTCTCTTCCATTTCTCAATCCCTTCTACTATTCAAAGCAGCCCAAAGTGTTAAAGCTTATGTTTGTTTACTTAGTTATGATTTCTTGATTTATTTATGCCTCGGTCGACCCGCTGCCTGTGGGCAAAGCCCTCCCGTGGCTGGCCTTCGTGCTAGGGCCGGGCCTGGCCTGTGGTTTAGGCAGGACCTCCCCTCTGCTTCGAGGGTCGCCTGAGGGGTTTAGCACAGACCAAGATCGTGTCCTCGACTTTACTGGTTCGGAAACTTGACCGTGTCAGTTTACCTGGAGCTAATCTGACTCTAGTGAACTGATTCATGTGGACAGACCTCAGAGGCCAGAATTCCAATTCAAGGGTATTAACTTACCCTGGGGGGTGGTCTTTTTTCAGTGACCAGAATCCTCGCGTCCACTCTCCAGGGCCTTTCCAGGTGGCAAGGCAGTAAGGGAAACAGGTCGGTGACCAGCTTGGTGAACTTGGAATCAGAAAAAGGAAAATTCAGTGACCTAAGAAAATGACATGACCTTCAGGCTGTGGAACATCTGACAAAAGTTAACATTCGTAACAGCGGAGATTCCCGCCGCCGACGGGGATAGTGAGGCGTGTACACTGAGCGCCTGTGGGATCACCACGCCACGCACTGTGGGTGCGAAAGAGAGTAAGATGGTGACCTGCCCCTGGGGAGCTGAGCATCTCGGATCCGCTCTCTCCCTCAGTCAACTCTAGAAAATTCTCTTATGTCTGTGTGTGGCATGCTTCAGTTAATTCCAGGCCTGGGAAACCGTATGCCGGGTCTCCAGGGTGTTCTCAGCACTGTGTGTACAAGCTTCTCTGTAGGCAAGCTGCTTCTCTGGGCCCTTCTCCTCCGTTTTTAGGTAACCCTTCACCCATCGTCGTTCTCTGTGTGCTGAGTGCACAGGGCGTTGCTTCTCAGCAATGACTCACGTGGCACCGGCAGGAAGGGGGGAGACACCTCCTGAGTTAGTCCCCTTTTGCTCCTGCCAGAGCGTCCCCAGGAGCGACGACAGACATCCTGGGTTTCCTCATGTGTTTGTTCACAGGGTGGCCGACACAGGAAAGCCTGCTGGCGTATTCCTGTAGTGATGGAAAACACGGAGGCTTTGGGTTACAAGTAAGACATTAGAGTTTTGGGGAACATGGGAACGTCTAGTTCATGAGCAGAATAACTTCAGAATAACTTGACACTTGACAGCTCAGTTTGCCCCAAATAGGAGGAAACCTGAGTGCACTCGGTCCATCGGGTGGCCCTGCCCTGGAGGGTCGCTGGAGTTCTGGCTGGTTCTCGTCCTTACAGTTCAGTTGAGTCAGTAGGTCTGAGGCTTGGTCTTTGTCTTCTGGTCACCAAAACTGGGAACACTGGGCTTTTGATATAGTGCTGGCCAGGGAGGGTTTTGGCTCAATTTGGGTGGTTAGAAAGGTGCACTTCATAAAATACTTTTAATGGAGAGAAGGAAGAAATTCACATTTTTCATTTAGCTAAATGAGGCACCAATTTAACTTTGTTAAGGCCTTTAACTCTTGGGGGCCCACAGCAGTTCCCCCGGAGTTAGGTAAGGGATGGATGCACCCGGGATGTGCGGGGTTTGACTGGTCCACCTGGGAGCAGGACCCCTCACCCAGCCTCTGCACGGTGTGTGAACCCACCACATCGAGCAAAAGCTGCTCAGAAAATAGAGTTTCCAAAATCGAATAAAAATGAAAGTCAATACCAGTTGAGTTGAGAGGCACGTGGAAAGGTGCTGCTTCGTACTTGTTTTTTATTTTTTTTTTTTGCGGTACGCGGGCCTCTCACTGTCGCGGCCTCTCCCGTCGCGGAGCACAGGCTCCGGACGCGCAGGCGCACCGGCCATGGCTCACGGGCCCAGCCGCTCCACGGCATGTGAGATCTTCCCGGACCGGGGCACGAACCCGTGTCCCCCGCATCGGCAGGCGGACTCTCAACCACTGCGCCACCAGGGAAGCCCCGTACTTGTTTTTTGATGGGGCCAGAAGGGCACCAGGGTTATCGAGGGCCAGACCCTTGGGAATCAGAGGGAAACTCTTTTCCACTAGGGAGAATGCTAATGGGACCTGCGTGCACAAGACTCTCTGGCGCCTTCCCCAGCCCCAATGTTGTTACCCTCCTGGTTCCCGCTCAGGCTGGTAAACTGACTTTGTACTTGACCTGACATGAAGGAGGGCTTAGTAGAAAATGGACACAAAGCAGCTGACTTCGCCTCAGTTTCAGGGGCTGCCGAGGCTCTGGGTCCCTGGCTCCAGCTGCTGAGGGGCTGCCCGGCATCCCCGGGTCTCATACCAAGTGAGGGGCAGCTCCACTTAGGGTATTGCTTGGTGTGTTGCTGGGGAAAATCACCTTTG
Organism: Globicephala melas; assembly: GCF_963455315.2. NCBI lineage: Eukaryota > Metazoa > Chordata > Mammalia > Artiodactyla > Delphinidae > Globicephala > Globicephala melas. The sequence goes on along the minus strand of NC_083331.1, from coordinate 3,044,502 downwards.
CCCCGGCTGCCTTGCCATCCACCTGTTTCGGCAGGTGAGTCCTATGGTTCGACCGCATGACAGCCTTGGGAGGTGAGTGACAGGAGAGACGTGATAAAGTGAGGTCAGGAGGCCTGGGTAACTGCAGTTATGGGAACCACTCGTTGGCTTTCCTCATTTATCAAGAATGGGGCTTTGCCCTAAACAGAAGGATGGAGGCTTTAGGTTTGCTGTAGCAAGTCCTTATTTATGGAAGAGAAGGCTGTTTATTGACACCGAGATTCTGAGAATTCCATCCTATTTCTTTCATCCCCGCAGTCAGCCTTCAACATGTAACTAAGACTCGTGGGCGGTGGCTTCCCCCACCCACAGACAAATTCCTTTAAGGAATCATGAGACCATCAACGCTCAGCAGCTGTTTAAAAGACTGTTTAGACTCCTGGAATGATGCTGGGAAATTCTTGGATTTGTGGTCTTGGGCAAGAAGGGAACTCAAGAGTGAGAAATCGAACAGTGAGAAATCAAGCACAGTAATAATCTCAATTCAGACCCAGGGGAACCTTCTTTACAAAAACTACTAGTCTGCTCCTCTTAATAAAGTTACTGCCAAGTAGCAGAGTTTAATGGAAAAAAAAAAGTTACTATCCTTTCTTCTCTGGATCACGTATAACAAGGGATACCAAATTCTCCATGAAATGGAGTCAGTCATTTCATGCTAAATGCTTACTTTAGAGACTATAGTTCTCATTGTTGGTTACGAGCCAGTGAATTCTAACAGGTCCTGACAAAGTGGTTTGGGATGCTGGTCACTTCTCCATCAATTCAAGTGCTCTCTCCCTATGTGATATTCTTAAGGCACCTGGTTTAGCTTTGGCCATGGAGACTTGGAACGGAGTGGTGGGAACCTTAGGGGCAGGAATTCCTGGACACACAGCCTAACTTAGAAGAAATAAGAAGCAGACATGAGCAAACACATGCCAGAGAAACAAGACTAATGGGATGCAGTTCCTGAGTGTATCTCGTTCATACGAGCCAGGGGTTCTCCAACCTGCTGTTCTCAGGACTTCCTTTTGCTCTTAAAAACTGAGGATTTCAAAGAGTTTTTGTTTATAATGGGCTAGATTACTAATATTGACAATACTAAACAAAAATAAAATTGAGATGCTTTCAAAATGCTTATTAATTTATTTAAAAAGCACAGTAATAATCCCACATAAATAACATATTTTTATGAGAATTAAGTATATTTTTTCAAGCTAGAAAAAAAAGGAGTAAGGAGAGTGTCACTGTTTTGAACTTTGCAAACCTCTTTAATGTCCGTCTTAACAGAAGACAGCTGGATCCTCAAATCTGCTTTTGCATTAAACCTGAATCTGTCACAATATGTTGTCTTAGTTGAAGAATAAGGAGAAACAGAAAAAGATAATTTGCGGGGCCCATTGCAAAGTGAAAATGCTGTCCCTTTATTAAAAAATTATTGGAAATTTTAAGAAAGTAGGGACTTCTCTGGAGGTCCAGTGGTTAGGACTCTGAGCTTCCACTGCAGGAAGCACGGGTTCCATCCCTGGTCAGGGAACTAAGATCCCGCAAGCCGAGTGGCACGGCCAAAAAAAGAGAAAAATTTAAAGAAAGTGACAGCAGAGTATCAAGCCAGACACCCATGAAGCCTCCTCTGCCCAAGATATGCTGTTGGCCCAAACACAAGTCACAGTAGTGCTGATAGTCAAGGTGTGAGACGTGGGGACAGTTTGTAAAGATCTCTGAAGCCTCAAATTCTGGTGACTTTTAAGGTGACTGCCTTTTAGGTGTGTTTTAGGTGCTTCTCTGCTAGGGGCCCACACATAAGAACCCAAGACTCAGAACTCTCTGAACCTTGAAGACATTTGTAGTCCAATCCTCCCTGCCCCTTTCTGCTTGCCTGAAACCTAGCTGTTCTTTCAGATCTCAGACAAATCACGTTATTTCTGTGAGGCCTCCTCACCTTGCTTAACAACGATAATCTTTCTTCTCCCAATTCCAATAATGTTGTTGTCTGTACCACTTATTAGGCACTTAGTAGATGCTGTTAATTTTAAATTAATTGCCAAGTAAGAGCTTGCTAATTAAGCTAATTGGAAACAGCTTCTTTGACTAGTGCTTTAAAAAAATTTTTTTTTTTTTTTCTGGCGGAGCGTCCTGTGGGATCTTAGTTCCCCGACGAGGGATCGAACCCGTGCCCCCTGCATTGGAAGTGCAGAGTCTTAACCACTGGACCGCCAGGGAAGTCCCTTTTTTAAAAAATTTGTTTTCCTCACAACTAGCAAAAAAAAATTTGATCAGTGTTTCTTATTCTCGTGGATTAGCTTCTGGGGGTACAAGTGCCCCCAGAAATTATGAGTAAAATTGTGAATGGCTACGTATATGTCACTTTTTCAGAAGAATGACCCTCTCTTTTCCCCATAAAAAGGTTAATAACAACTAAGCTAGATCCTCAACAGATTGGTCATTGGGGCATTTTAAACCCAAGATCTGCTCTCATGTGGTCAGGAAGGGTCACACAGGCAGCCCATCCTTCAGACCCTCAACTCTAGAAGCAATTCCTTCCTTGATTGTGCCAGTGGGCGTTGTTTTCTCTGCTGTGTGTTTATGTGGGAATTCCCGTCATCTGGTCACCTTTGAAATTCCAAGGGGGGGGCGTCTACGTTTGGAAGAGAAGAAGCCTTGGTTTACCTCCTGCTTCTGTCCTGTCTCACGCAAACATGTGCTTAGTTCCAGGGAAGCAGGACATGTGCTGAGCCGGGCACCTCCTTTCTGCTGGGAAACAGGCAAGAGGTCAGCAAACTTTTCCTGTAAACGGTAAATATTTTAGGCTTTTTGCAGGTCGTATGGTCTCAGTGGCAGCTACTCAATCTACCACTGTTGCAGGAACGCAGCCAGAGAAGACAGACTTGGGTAAACAGTAGGTGTGGCTATGTCCAAGCTCAGCTCTATTTACAAAAGCAGGCAGTGGCTGCATTTGGCCCCTAGGCCAGAGTTTGCCGACCTCTGATCTAATTCATGGCTCCCTGGGACCTAGGAAGTCCCAGTTATAATCAGAGAGCATAACACTGAGAGGCCGGGCAGGTCTTTCCAATCTGTGCATTTCATTGTAACCCTGGCCGCAAACGTGAGCGCACAGAGAGAGAATCCTCCTTGTCTCAGGTAACGGCCCAGACAGGCAGCCCAGTGACGTCTGCAGGGAAATAGGGGCGATTTTCTTATCACCCTGCCAGTTCTCATGCACCCTTTATCAGAGACAATGAAAAAGGTTATTGTTTACACCATCACAAACAAGGAGAGGGCAGGTCCTGGTGTAAAACCCGGATCACTCCCTCATCAGCCTCCTCTGTAATTACTGACCCTTTCTTTCTCTGTCCTGGGCAGAGGATGAATAAAAAGTTCACGGTGTGTGATGTCACCAGGGCTCTGAAAACAGTCTCTCAATTGTTTAAATTCTGCCTTTGCGCCCGCTGTCACTGGACCCCTGGCCAGCTCTCCATCAGCTACTCACTCGCGCTCGCCGGGCTTCTTCAGTGCCCCTCACCGACCTTCCTGGCGGAAGCAAGGCCCAGGTGGGAGCAGGGATCGGAGGTGGAAACTCATAAATGTGGAAGCTGATTCACAACTCCTAATGATCTGAAAACACAGATTTGAAAGTTCAACTTGCAAATCTGCATCTAAAAACTCGGCAAGTGCTCAGACTTCCTTAGATTCCCTTTTCTTACAGTTTCACCAAAGGCAACATTTCTGGTTTATTCTCAGCAGGAAGCCTTGGATTTCACTGGTCTTGTAACTCGCTGCTCTGTCCCCTCGCGGGATCCATCAGTTGTGCATTTCTCGTTTGCCTCTAGTAAGTTGCGCGGGACCGGGACTGTGGGGAGGAGATACCGAAGCTGGCTCTGATCCTGTGTCTTCTCTGCCTGAACTTGGTTTCCCGGCAACTGTTAATGCTGCCCTCCTGGATTTGCCCCGAGAAAGCCCGCTTCCCGTCACCCCCAGTGCTGGCTCCACTGCCTTCGCCTGGCGTTGCTCTCCTGCGTCAAGGTGCGCGGGGGGTCCCTGAGGCCGGCGGGGGCCAGCTGTGCCCCAGAAGCCGGGCAGCTTGCGAGGAGGCTGCGTTCAGACCCCCCCCCCCGGCCCCGCCCAAGCACCATTTGGTCCGATTGGCACCTTCAGCCACGACTCTCCTAAACTTCCACTAAAGCCCATTCGGCGGAGATTCCCCAAACGTAGGCCCGGCGCAGATGCTGGGCGGCGGACCAAATGACCGGCGCTTCTGCGGCCGCTGAGCCGGCGCAGGGCAGGGCTCTGGTCCTGGAGGGGCGGCGGAGGGGAACACCGTCCTCACGACTCGTCCGGCTGGGACGGGGCACGGGGCATCTACCTGCACAAACCGTACTTCCACACCAGGCACCTGGGGCTTTGAGTGGAGAGGTTCCGAGGCCTCACGGGCCGGTAGGCGGCCGAGCCAGGATAGGAAGCAAAGTCTGTCCGAGCTCTTTTTAAGAGGACACAGGTAGTAATTAAAGTTTGGGGTGGAAACTCATGACACCCCCGTGCAGGGAAGCCGGCAGACTCCGCTTCTGTGTCCTTGGGCAGGATGGGGTTGGAGAGGGAAAATCGCCACCACTTGCTGACGCCGCAGATGTGGACCCAGCCGTCCCATCGGTCCAGGGAAGGCGGCGAACAAAGCTCAGCTTGGATGATGGGAAATTACCCGAAGAGAATCCAGGTAGGGTTTCTTTGTTATGGATGAAAATCTTGCCAATTGAAAGGGAGAAAATAAGGACTTCAGGCACTTCAGTTTTAAATCCTTTAATAGTTTAAATCTCTCCTCTCTGGCTCTGGCTAATCGTTGATTATAATTCCTTTATAAAGCTTTTTCGAGATCAGAGACTGTGGTTGGCCAATCACAAACTTGCTCAGGTTAGACCACCACGTGAACTAAAGCACTGTAGTCGTGGCTCCAGCAGGGGACCCCAGAGTGGTGATGGCAGCAGAGAGAGGGCGGCGTGGGGTAAGGTGCCCGCAGACCCTGCAAAGCTCCGTTTAGACGAGAGCAACGGAAGCGGTTTTACTTCCTGAAGCAGCAAACAGAGCAACCTGTGCTGTTATCTGTAGGCACGTTGTGGGATGGGGCTAGGCTGGAGCCCAGGTGGTTCCAACAGATCCACTTCTCTTGGTTCAACCCTCAGTGTGCTGGAAACACAGGAAAATTGGGAAAGCTTGACTCTCATAATCAAGGTGACACGTTCTCTTTGTATCAATATAACCTCCTGGCAATTTCAACGTTATACAGGTTACTTGGATTTTTAAAGGGGTTTTCAACCTGAATTTTCGATAGAAAGGGTTTTTGGTTTTGCTTCCTCCCTCCCTTCTTTCTTTCTAATTGTAGTTGATTTACAATGTTTCAGGTGTACAGCAAAGTGTTTTAGCTATATATATATGTATAGAATCTTTTCCATTATAGGTTATTATAAGATATTGAATATACTTCCCTGTACTATATAGTAGGTCCTTGTTGTTTATCTTTTTATATGTTCTTTCTTTCCTCCTTCCCTCTCTCCGTCCCTCCCTCTCCCTCCCTGCTTCCTCCCTCCCTCCTTCCTTCCTCCCTTCCTTCCTTCTTTCTCTCTCTCTCTTTCTATATTTTAACACTCATTTTCCCAATTGAAAACCCTTGACTAGCATCAGATCAGCATAACCTATAATGCCTATGTCAAAGTTAAACTCCTCAGAATCAGACTCTCACGATTAAATAGCCCTGGTATAAAAGACGCTGTTATACAAAACGAACCAAAAAAGTATCAGTTTTGTCAAATAGCTTTTAGCTCAAAGGTTTAAAGGTATTGGAAACACAGACAAACCTAGAGTTGGGTTAGGAAATCATCGTGGTGTTAGGAAAACGCTTTCTTTCCCGTCTCTTTGTTCTTCTCCCCGCCCCCTCCCCACTTCCATAGCTCATATCTTCATGCCTCCAAATCTGTGGGGAAAGTGTCAGAGAGTAGGAAAGTTGGGAGGTGAGGGCTGGTGTGGGAAGGGCCGCTGTCAGGGGCGTGAGGTTCAGCCTCACTCAAGGACATGGTCACCCTCACTGCACCTAAAAGGACGGAGGGAGGGGGTGGGCACAGGAAGCCTGCCCCCAGCCTGAGGACGCCAGGGCACCTGGTAACCAACCGCAGCTTTGCGAAGGCCAGTTGGGGTCAGAATGAGCGTAAAGGTCAGTATTAATGTGTTTGACATTCAGCCTCCTTTTCATCATCGTATTGGGAAAACGCGATGGGAATTCCTTGCTCTGGGATTGTGTGTGGGACACGAAGCAGGCTGTGTGCGTCTCACCTCTTAAGGTGTGTGGACCAACTTCAGTCACAGGGTCAGCCTGCCCTCGGGCACATTTGCTGAGAAATTGTGACATCCTCTGTGTTACAGGAGCGCAGGCTGTGATTGATTCGTGAGATCATCACAGAGAAGGAAGAGACGGTTTTGTGACTTTTCTTCTTATTCCCAAATTTTAGGGACACAGTATTTGCCCCGAAGGCTTATGGATAAGCAACGTTGGTCTCATTGGGAATGTTAAACTCTAACATTCCCAATGGAATGGGAGAAGAAGGGAAAAGTAACCTAGAATTAAAAAGCACGGTGGGAAGCCCGGTGACGAAGTGCTAGGCCACATTCTTCAATGCTGCGTGTTTACAGTACCGCAGTTTTCAAAGCACATCAGGTTTCCAGACGAAATCGCTGTTTTCTCCCCACCGACCACTTAGATCAGAGACGGGATTGCACGCTTACACACGTACCTGACTCACCATTTCACACACGGGTTCACACGTAGTCATCAGGTGTCCTGACCGTGAAGACATGAGCCTTCCTGAATTAACTTAAAGGACAGACGTCAGAATGCCTTGTGCATGGACTTAATCTGGGCAGCTTGATCAAAACAGAAATTCCTCCGTGTTAACCAAAGAGACATGTACCACAACGTTCACTGCAGCACTATTTACAATGGCCAGGACATGGAAGCAACCTAAGTGTCCATCGACAGATGAATGGATAAAGAAGATGTGGCACATATATACAATGGAATATTACTCAGCCGTAAAAAGAAACGAAATGGCATTGTTTGTAGTCAGGTGAATGGCCCTAGAGTCTGTCATACAGAGTGAAGTAAGTCAGAAAGAGAAAAACAAACACCATATGCTAACGCATATATATAGAATCTAAAAAAAAAAAAAGTTCTGAAGAACCTAGGGGCAGGACAGGAATGAAGACACAGACGTAGAGAATGGACCTGAGGACATGGGGAGGGGGAAGGGTAAGCTGGGACAAAGTGAGAGAGTGGCATGGACATATACACACTACCAAATGTAAAACAGATAGCTAGTGGGAAGCAGCCTCATAGCACAGGGAGATCAGCTCGGTGCTTTGTGACCACCTAGAGGGGTGGGATAGGGAGGGTGGGAGGGAGACACAAGAGGGAGGGGATATGGGGGTACATGTATATGTATAGCTGATTCACTTTGTTATAAAGCAGAAGCTAACGCACCACTGTAAAGCAATTATACTCCAGTAAAGATGCTAAAAAATAACAAAACAAAAAACCAGAGAGGCTGCCCCAACCAGCCAGTGGCAGAGCCCGGGAATCTGCATTTGACCAGGCCCTTCGGGTTGATTTCGACACTGATGAAACGCACTTAGAGAAACACCGCTGGGAACTTCCATTAAACACTGGTTCGCAGAGGGCTGCTGTTGGCTAAATTCAAGTTCAAAGCTTTAAAAACAGTGCAACAGTTGCCGGGATGATGCAAATGTTGTATGAAGCTATATGTGTAAACATATTTTAAACGGGTCTGAGTCGATAATGAAGCCTTTTTTTGCATATGGGTCTTGGTTAATGATGCCAATCGTGGCTTAGTTGAGCGGAACATACAAACTCACTCAATCTAAGTGCTTCCTGTTTGGTGTTGCCGTCGTCCTTTCCTTCTTCAGGGTACATTCGCAGACAGAGGGATGTCCCAGCCTAGCTCGGCTTCCTCCTCGTCCCGCTCTCTGACTCGGTGCTGTGTTACTTGTCTGCTCGACCTGACGTGGACACTTGCTTTGGCAAACGACATGTGGGGGACATGGGGGTACAGGAGCTTAGGTGATGAAATGTCAGCCTTGGTTTCCCTTCCAGGGTTATTGAGACGTTATTAACATATAACACTGTGTAAGTTTAAGGTGTACAACATAATAATTTGATAAATTGTGAAATGATTACTACCAGTTTAGTTAACCTACTGTGAACTCACAGTTACAATTTTTTTCTTTCTTGTGATGAGAACTTTAAAGATCTGCTCTTTTAGCAGCTTTCAAATGTCTTTTAAAAAAATTTTATTTATTTATTCATTTATTTAATTTTTGGCTGCATTGGGTCTTTGCTGCTCCACGCAGGTTTTTCTAGTTGCTGAGAGCGGGGGCTACTCTTTGTTGCGGTGCACGGGCTTCTCATCGCGGTGGCTTCTCGTTGCGGAGCATGGGCTCTAGGTGCGCGGGCTTTGGTAGTTGTGGCGCATGGGCTTCAGTAGTTGTGGCTCGCGGGCTTTGTTGCTCGGCGGCATGTGGGATCTTCCCGGACCAGGGCTCGAACCCATGTCCCCTGCATTGGCAGGCGGATTCTTAACCACTGTGCCACCAGGGAAACCCAATGTTGTCTTTTTAAAAAATCAAACTTCTCCGGTCTCAGCAGCTGTGGCCCCTGCAGTTTGGGAGATGCAGGAAAGAGTTTTTGGCAACCTCTTCTCTACTCGGTGGGGGGAGAAAAGAGAACGCTCCATCTCCCAGATTCTGGACAGGGATTGTTTGATGGTTACATACACACACGTATATGAATACACATTTACATGCGTACACATCACACACACACACACACACACGCAGAGTGTCAGGTTCACTGGTAATTTCCAGGCTCTAATCCACGACTGTTGGCTTCTAGGAACAGAGTGTGCTCCTCTGGAAGAGCAAGTGCTCAGTGAGTTTCACGCCACGTTTTGTGTCTCTCGTAATTTTCAGTGGGGGACTTTTGTGTTTATAGGCTTGTATGGGGGGGGCAGAACATAGGGCCAGCACAACTCAGAAGGAAGGGTCACATGGTTTTAATTCTGTGCTGATTCATCACATGTTGATATTTTCTAATAAATGCGCTTCCTCACAAAATTGCAAAGGACAGCGACTGGAACAAACGACAGCATCCTCAGGACAAAGGTTGCGAGGAGAACGACCAACATTAACTGCTTCTCAACCTTGGAAACATGAGTTGTGGTTTCCCTCCACCCGCCCCATTTTGATGGTACTGGTAGAGGTCAGATGATGGATTTGCAGTGGTCAAGCATTTTGCATTTCCCAGAGTGCTTTAATGTGAGGGGGCAGGGAAAGTGTTGTTGTTTCCACTTTTTCCCTGTAGGGAAACCGAGGCACAGAAGGTGCAGGGCACGTCTGGCCCCGTGACTGCTGAGTGACCCCTGAGGGTGACCTGCTGTCCCGACCGCCGCCGCCTGGGCGGCCCAGTGTGTCTCTGCTGCCTTTTAAAATCCACAGTCTCTCTTTGTTTCTGTTTTCTTTTGTTTTTTCCTTGGAATTCATTCTCAAAAAATAAAATCCAAGGCTGTTTTGTTTGTAAATGTTTCCTCCTAAAATGGACTTCTTTGTATCACTTTACATCTACATATATCACTCATTATCAGACCTTTTGTATGAGGTTTTTGGCATGCCTCTTGGAAATTTGTATCTGGAAAACTGTCTTCTTTGAATAACGGATCTATTTTCTGTTATCAGATTAGGAGATTTACGTACTTCTTGTCTTCCAGAAAGCTTAGAGCCAAATTTAATATTCAATCACGGCCTTTGTATTAATTTCCTAAATTAATTTCCTCTCCTTCCATGAGGTTTTTTTTTTTTGCGGTACGCGGGCCCCTCACTGCTGTGGCCTCTCCCGTTGCGGAGCACAGGCTCCGGACGCGCAGGCTCAGCGGCCACGGCCCACGGGCCCAGCCGCTCCGCGGCACGCGGGATCCTCCCAGACCGGGGCACGAACCCGTGTCCCCTGCATCGGCAGGCGGACTCCCAACCACTGCACCACCAGGGAAGCCCCCATGAGGTTTTAAATTGTGTATTTCAGCTTTATTTTACAGGCACCTTTTATTATGCACGAACACTTTTTGGAAATAGACAGGGTGTATACATTTTGAATAAATATTTCTCGATCTGAGTTTAATTTAGTACAAACACATCAAATGCCTTAAATAAAGCTGTAATATTACTTTATGGAATTGGGTGAATCATATAATATACTTTTTTTAAAGTTACAAATACTGTAAGAGTAAAAACTTGTTGTGGAAGAAATTTATTGTATAAAATGACATTATAAACAATACCAGGCTTTATGACGACGGGGAATGAAATAAAACCAGTGTGGAAGGGAATTTGGGAAGTTAGATGGAGGAATGCTACCGTTTAATTTTAGTTTGAATTATCTCTAAGCAATTCATATGAAATATTTTGAGGGAAGATCGTTTTTACACTTCACAGAAAAAATAATCTGCACACAGGGTCCTGAGATTTGTCCTCACTCCAGGCTCTCGGCTTCAACAAGGCTACCTCATCATCATCGTGTGGTCACTGCTAGAACTAAAGAGCTCCGCCTCTTCCTCCCCGCCCCTCGGGAGATCTGCCTCGGAGCACATGTGTGGTCTCAGACGACTCAGATTCCACTCAGAGCCTTGTTTGGCTAATCTGTAAAATGGGACCATAACACCCACCTCAGTGGGCAGTGCTGGCCGTTTAACAACGTGAACGGAGTCTCATAACAAAATTTAGGACCAGAAATTTGCGCAGTGCCTAACACATATTTCCTTGGAATTTGCATTCTACCTCATGAAAAAGATAAAGGTTGCATTTTCTGTTTCATTAACTCCTGGGTGGAGCCCTGTACTCGATGTTTACAAAGCAGGTTTGCTGGAATATGTCGCACACACAGAGAGAAGTGCATAAGTGGTAAGTGTGCAGGCAGCCGCTGGGATTTTCACACACTCAACACAACCAAGTACTAGCACTGAGATTAAGAAACAGCTTCCAGGTCCCCTCTGGTCCCCTCTTGGTCACTGCTCTGCCCCAGGAAGGGCCCCACCCACTGTCCAGACTTCTGGTTTTGCCTATTTGGGGATTTTCCACAAACAAGTATAGCACACTCTTTGGTGTGTGGCTTCTTTCACTCAACAGGACGTTTGTAAGATTCATGCCTGGTGTGTCTACCACACACCAGCCGTGGTTTGTTCATTCCTGTGACTGCGTCTACCGCACGACACCAAATGTATGTGTCAGTTCTACCGATGATGCAAGTTTGGGCTTCCAGTTTGAGGACTTTATGAGTAAAGCGGCTGAGGGCCTTCTCGAACTGTCTTACGGTAAATGTATGAATGATGAATACTGAGGGGTGTAGCAGCTGGTTTGAGGGTATGAGATTGGTGAGCCTTAGTAGGTCCTATCAGTTTTCCAAGGTGCCAAATTTATCCCCACTGGAGTGTGGGAGTGCCTCTTCATCCTCATGGCCACGTGTCATGCTCCCTTTCTCATTTTGGTGTTCCCACTACATGGCTGTGTAGTGATAGCTCAGGATGCTTTTAGTTTGCATCTCCCAGGTGACAAATGAATCTGATGTTGTTGTTAACATTACCTTATATTGTTTAAAGTAAGATGCCTGCATACCTAACACAGAAAGCAAAAGCTACTAGAAATATAAGCAGAACTTGATAAAGCACAAATATAATGAATGGTTGTAAATATTCTTATTTTGTAATGCAGCGGATCTAGTAAACTTTAATCAAAGATAAATGGGATCCTCACACATCCACAATCTCATGTAATAACCCACGTGAAGTTTGTATCCTACAAATACATAATATATCGTTTTCCCTTAGGTTTTTTTTTGTCCTTTAAAATGTATTAAATTTATAAAATTCAATTTGGTACTTGATGATGAAGGACCTTTCAACTAGTTCACGAAAGTCGAGATTTTAGAGCCCTTGGTCTCTCATCAAAATCCAATAAAATTAGATGAACTGTGTAAAGACCCAATCAAAATGCTTGGGAATCAGCGAGCACACTCACACAGTACCGGTAGAGCAAAGAGGAAGTCGAGGGTGAAATTACAAGTCATCTAGTGTGCATTGAAACTAGAGGAACTTATCCCAAACCTACGGGGTCCAGGGAAAGTTGTCATTCAAGGAAATAGCCTTAAATACCTTCTTGGCCCTAGAAGGAATTTTTAAAATACAGGTTAGAATTCATTTTAAGATGCTGGAAGAAAAAAAATAACCAAACAAACCCGAAGGATCCAGGAAAAGGAAACTGAGATAGGAGCTGGTAATAATGGAGTAAACACAAGGACTATTAAGTCTTTGGCTACGGAAATTCAGTATTAGGTTCAGAAATTGTTACCAACCCTGTGGAGTCAGGCCCAACGAGGGTCCTCCTGCCGGTGTCGTTGGAAACAATAGAACGAGACGGAGTTCGGTTCAAAAGCAAAGGAAAGTTTCCTTCTTTGATCAAAGGACTGGGAGTCGCCGCGTTCTAGAGCCCACGCTCTCCCGGCAGCCTGTGCGGGGGCCGCTTTATACAGGACGGGCGGGGCTGTGGGCGGGGTTCTTGCGGGGCGGGCGCAGGCGCCGCCGAGCGGCTCAGGCTCCAGGCTCAGTGCCGGCGCCACCTCTCTGCACACGGCCCACTGCGGCCGCCATCTTGAAGTGTGTGTCGTGGGCGACGCGTCTGACCTCGGCCCGCTGGGGTCTGGGGTGCGAGGCGCCTGCACACGGCCCTACAGGCAAGTGCCGCTGGACTAAGCGCGAAAGGGGAGATTGGACTTTATCACGTAGATTCCAACTTATTTTTCCTGAGGACCCCCGTGGGCTTTGATGGTGACAAAATGCCTGAATCTGACCCTGGACAAGATGAGCGGCCTGAAGACAAATGTGTCGCCTGTCTGGTTATTTTGTTTCCTTTGCTATAAAATAGCAATAGCTGGAGCAGAAATAATAATACCCAAGACAGTGTAAGTGGTCACAGTCAGGTCTAAAAATGCAGTATTGTTGTGTCATGATTTCCTGTCTACGTCTGCCAAGACGCTCACTTTGGAATACTGCAGACACAAAAGTCCACGCACATTTAAAGGGACCGTGGGAGCTCTGTTTATCACGGAGGCCTCTGCAGCGCGTGTGTGGATATTCTGCAGAAAGTTCCTAAACCACCTTCACCGCGGAGCCACGTAGATGGACGCCTGCAGGGGCCGTACAAGCCAACAAGAGGTGAGTCTGATTATTTTTGTTTGAAGACACGTTCAGACTCTTTCTGAACTCTCCGTAGAAGTCACAGGATGGATGTTAACCACAAATTTATGAGAAATTCTCATAAGGTTCCTTGTCTATAGTAGATATTAGAAAACAGATAGAAAGTTGATCTCAGATAGTAACAGGGCATGACAATCTTCGGTGTGTTCTGGTTCCTTGAAATCTGATAATGCTGACTGGTCAGATTCCCAGAGCCCAGTTTCCCTGCTGGACCAGTTCTCCTGGGAAACCAGCCTCCCTGTTAAAAGACGAGACCAGTGAAACGGAACAAACGCAGTCAGCACAGTTAAGGTGCCTTATGTTTATAGGACAAGAGGCCGGCTCCGACCATGTACCGTCAGGCAGCATCTGGGGAAGGAGGAGGGCAGCCTGGGACACGGGGCAGCGGGCTGGGTCTCAGCCATGGGCAAGAACTCACCGCGGCGAAGTCGTTTTCTGTGCTGTCTCTCAGGCAGGGGTTTAAATGCAGGGATGGTACTGTACTTTCCTGATGTTGCGTGAAACCTGTCCGCATCCAGCTCCAAATTCAGGATTCCGTGTCCTGTTGACAGTTGGTGTCTCTAGGTTGCAGGGCTGCGGTCGCCCTGCAGGCTCTGTGGGCAGGAGCTGTGCGCCGCCCGCGTTTGGTGGTGCTGGTTTGCACAACATAGACTCGACATCTAGAGGGAAGCCTCCTGCACTGGTGCCTCTGTGACGTCCCAGGAGGCTTCCCCACTTCTCAGAAACGTGCTACTTGTTAACTTCTCTACTAAACCATCTAAGTTGTGTGCTTGAGGGTTTTTTTCCCATCACGTTCTTCCAGGTGAGTGTATTGTAAGCTAAAATGAGTTATAGACCCAGGTCTGCCAGGGACTGGTTGGGTTGCCATAAGAAAGCCTTTTCGAGGGACTTCTCTTGTGGTGCAATGGTTAAGAATCCACCTGCCAGTGCAGGGGACACAGGTTCGATCCCTGGTCCAGGAAGATCCCACATGCTGTGGAGCAACGAAGCCCGTGCGCCACAACTACTGAGCCTGCGCTCTAGAGCCTGCGAGCCACAACCACTGAGCCCGCATGCCACAACTATGGAAACCCACGTGCCTAGAGCCCATGCTCCACAACAAGAGAAGCCACCGCAGTGAGAAGCCTGCACACCGCAACGAAGATCCAATGCAGCCAAAAAGAAAAAAAAAAAGAAAGCCTTTTCTCTTCTCTGGATTTCCTTGACATATGTGAATGGGAGAGTCTGTGACCTGTACGGGACGCTTTGGCACTAACCCCCATAGCTTCTCCCTTTCTGTTCTCCCCACACAGCTCGTGCCTTGTTGCAGGGTCCCTGTGACCTGCCATGAGGACGTGACCGGCAGATGCAATTTCCAGTCCGGTAGATAGGCTGTATCTGCGGTCATCAAGATTGTCTGTCTTTGTCTGGACATTTTGGGTGGATGCCCTTATCCTGGAGGAGACGACACTTCCTCAGACGCTGGATATGTTCTGTCCTCGCTGTTCCTGCCCAGTGGCCCCCCACTGACCCCTGTCACGGTCCCCTCCCCCCATGCACTCCGGGTGCAGCCTGTCCTGTGCCATCAGACACCCCTCATGGGTGGCCTCTGGGCTGCCTGGCTGGCCCCCTTCCAGCCGCACCTGCTGACTCCCCTGTGCAGGCTCTGACCACGCTCACCAGGACCAATTGACAGGGTCTTGCCCCAGGTTCACGCCCCTTGCCTCCCGCTGGGGGCTCCTGGAGGATGCCCGGGCGTGGGACTTGGGAGTCCTGGCATGCACACATGCACAAGCCAGTGCGTGGGGGAGGTTAGTCTCCGGCGGGTGGTCGGTTGAAGGAAGCCTCGAATAATGCTGTGCCCGCTGGTCACGAGAGAATGGTCCCTGTAGGGGCTGGTCCAGGGACAAGGGGAGGAGAGAAGAGGTTCCATAGAGGGGGAGAGCCTCCGAGCTGAATCTTGAGAGAAGCGGGTGGCTTCAGGGGCAGGCGCTGAGAGGAGGGTCGGGACTGGACGCAGAGGGCACAGCGCCGTCAGAATTACGGGGAGGGGCCTGCTGGTGGTTGGTTCCCCAGGACCAGAGGAGGGCGGGGAGGGCGCTGGGGGTGTGCAGACAGCAGGACCCCGGGGCTGCGTGTCTCTGAGGCCTGGCTTCTCTGTCGTGTTCTCTTCCCCCGTGTCTCCTCTGCCACATGCAGATGGAAACCTGCCTGGTCGTTGAGGGGCCCCAGTGCAGGCAGAGCTCAGCTGTGTCTCCCCGCTCCATCCTTGCTGGGCCTCAGGGCCCCTCGGGTCTCTGCTCTCCGTACAGCTCCCAGTGGAAGGATGGGAGGACCAAGCCCGATTCCAAAGGCTGTCTCGGGCTCAGCGGCACAGTTTGATCCTAACATTTTTGTTCCTTGGTTGTCATTAAGAAAAGATCTTATATTTAAATTCAAAATGGACCTTCACCTAAGTCAGGGTGCTTCCTATTGATACAGACTCTGTGCGTGTGTGTGTGTGTGTGTGTGTGTGTGTGTACTTTTAATCTGTTACCTGAAGAACAAGTGTTCCTGGTGGGTTGCTAGGACTCGCCAGCACATCTCTGCCTGACTCCCCCGTTTCCAGCTGAGAACTGGTCTCCGTGGACACCAGCCAGACGACAAGGGGAGACGGATGGTGTAAAAGGGTCTTACTTTAGGGGACTCTTTGGACACAGTAGGATGTGACTAATTTCTCTATGAAAGACACATTTGATAAGAAGAACATAAATATTCAGCGTCTTGGCCTTGGACATCCCTCCCCCCGCCCCGCCCCGCCCCTACCCTCTGCACGCGGGGAGCCTGCGCCCAGAGCCTGCCCAGCGGCTTCCCCTCCTCCCCCCGCTGGGTTCCTTGTTTGACTCTCAGTCCTGAGCAGCTTTTTATTTATAAAATGTGTCTCCTGTTTTCCTTGGAAAATCGTCCCACCGAGCTTCCTGTAGGGATATTTGGGGACTAAAGCTTTGGCTTCTGATTTTTCCCTCTACTTGACGTAACGGCTCTGAGGCCTGATTCTTTTGAATTTTCTGCTTCCCCTGCTGCTCTGTAGGCTAAAGAGCAGCAAGGCTCCTTTAGCGTCGTTTTCAGTTTAGGAGGCCCGCCTGTACCTGCAGCACGAATTTCTTTAGCTCCGTGATATTTTCCTTTTGGATCTAAAACATCAAGTGTTTGAGGAGCGAGAACATTCTGTCGGCTTTTGCGTTTTATGGTCACGAAACACAGAAAGGGTTTTGTGTGAGGTATGTTTGCAGAGTTTCAGAGCTGGGGCACTGCCTGAGACGTTTTCTCCAAGACTCTTTTGACCTCGTTTTCTTTTAGACTGGAATGTGAGTTTCAGGTTTTTTTCCTTTTCATGAAGCAGTGCCACGATCGATAAAAGATGAGCGATAGAATCTGGAAAAATCACTGCATTTAGATGCAAACACCTAGTGAGCCATGAGCCACTGAAACTCCCTCTGGACGCTCAGGGTTCGTGGGTGATTTGCCTGGAGCTGCTGCGTATCCATGTTCAGGTAGAAATGATCTGTGGGGCAGAGGTGCTAACACCACCTACTGGAGCCATGAGATTGGGTGGTTCTAACCCTGGACCTCAGCTTTCTCACCGGGAAATGAGGCGGGTCAGCCAGCTCACCGTCTGACCATCCTTCTGGACCTGCTTGCTGTGAGGTGGCAGGTGCAGGACGGTACTTCTCTCCCCGGCCACGAGGTGTCCGAGGAGCACACACCTGCGGGGCTGTCTCCCCTGCGGCTTTGTCCTCCCTGGGAGCTCGGGAGCCCCTCACATGTGAGCAGGGCGATGCTTTGGTCTCACGTTTGTCATATTTGGGGGCTGGTGACTCAGCCATCCAGACTCAGACAAGAATTTTAAGAGACACCAAAACAATCCCTTTGTTTTCTTTTTTTTTAATTTTATTTTATTATTTCTTTGGCTGCGTCGGATCTTTGTTGCTGCGTGCAGGCTTTCCCTGGTTGCGGGGAGCACGGGTTACTCTTCGTTGCGGTGCGTGGGCTTCTCATTGCGACGGCTTCAGTAGTTGTGACGCACAGGCTTAGTTGCTCTGTGGCATGTGTGACCTTCCCGGACCAGGGCTCGAACCCGTGTCCCCTGCATTGGCAGGCGGATTCTTAACCACTGCGCCACCAGGGATGCCCCTCCCT
Organism: Globicephala melas; assembly: GCF_963455315.2. Taxonomy (NCBI): domain Eukaryota; kingdom Metazoa; phylum Chordata; class Mammalia; order Artiodactyla; family Delphinidae; genus Globicephala; species Globicephala melas. The sequence continues at coordinate 3,026,971 of NC_083331.1, read as the reverse complement.
TCATTTTCTTGATGGCTGTTTGAAACCTGGCTGGAACCAGACCCTTTCAGGAATGGATTATCGTGTGGGCCACGAAATAGGAATTTACAAGTGTTTTTCAAACACGAACACGTGGACCAAGGAAGAGTTATCGTGGATTATTTATACCATTTAGGTGTAGACACCTTTAGAAATAAAATGGCAGGCGGCAGGCTCAGGCTTCCCTCTGTGTCCAGGGTCTGTGGGGGCTCTTACAGAGCTTTGCCTGTGCTGGGTCACCCCGAATAACAGGTGCCGTGTGCTCGGGGCAGCGTGCAGAGGGGTGGATGTAAAACGCCCACAAAGAGCCGTCGCTTCAAGGACGTGCCAGCTCCTTCCTGTGCTTCTTCCCACAGGGGAGGACCCAGTTCCCATCACACCCACAGCAGCCCGGGGTGGTGGGCCACTGGTTCATTTAGCCGGGAGAGAAGGGAAAACCCTCCGGGGGGAGTTCATGAGGCCTGCGCATCCATTTGCAACAAGCATGGACAGACAAATGTCAGGTTTAGCAAAATAAGCTCTACCCCAGTGAGTCTCGAAGGAGGAGGGTTCCTGGGAATAACCACCAAGCTACGTTTGGAGGTGTCGATGGGGGGACTTTAGAAGTGTCAGCACCAGAGAGAACCTTCCAGTGTAGGGTGGGCTGTTGCACGATGGTACGAGGGTCGTAACCCTGACATTCATGCAAGAATAGCGCTAGCTCCTTGTGATACTGTGCCCTTTGCCATCTAAAAAGGAAGTCGATTTCAGCTAGCCACCTTTCAGAAGGTGTTATTATGACTATGATTTTACATTTATAATTCAAATTTTTTATGAACAACAGAATGCCAGTTGCTATAATTCAAAATTCATGTGCCAGGAAAACAAATGCTGTGCCCTGTCTTACTTTACATAGTCTTTGCGGTTTGGATCAGCAAACCTATGGTCTCTCTCAGTCCAGAGGGTGATGTCCCACTTAGGGTAAAGGGGCCTCAGCCTCTGGTCCACATGTGGATAATATGAAGCATATGTGTTTGTGGTAAGACTGTCCTTTCGTGTGACACTCAGTTTCTATGTTGCTCTTAAACTGTCCCCGGTCTCCCCTGCTCCTTCAGGGTACATACGTTGCTCTGTATCCATCCTTTCGTCCTTGGTACTCGGAGGCCTGGGTTCAAATGCTGCCTCTGTCCTTTTCTGACTGTGTTGTTTTGGGCACTTTCCTTACCTTCTGTGTGACTCAGCACATTGAGGGTATAAAGGTTCTGACCCCGCTGGGTTGTCGTGAGGAGTTAATAACGAGTTGATGCTGCACCTCACACGTCCCCAGCTACCGGCCTCGTCCATCTAAAGCATGTATCGCGTGGTGTGGCCTGGTGCCACGTACCAGGCACTGTGCCGGGCTGTGGCCTTCAGTGCTGGTGAGAAGAGCCCTCGAGACCAAGGGCCCCAACACCGGTCCTCGGGTGCTACTGGCCCTACTAGCCGAGTGACTCTGGACAAGTCACCCGACCTCCTTGGGCCTCAGTTTTCTGTTTTGTCAAATGGTGAAGATGGAGTCAGTAATCTCACAGTTGTGTTCCAGCTCTAAGTACTCTTGGAAGTCCTAATCCCCAGCCAGGCGGCCTCATGGAGATTCATGGCAGGGGGCTGAGGATTTCCGTCTTCCCCTGGCCATGACTCAGAAGAGAGCAACTGCGATATGTTAGGTAAATGACCTTGGCAGTGTCAAATCTTATTACGGAAAGTGTCTTTTGAGTGTTTGGGTTGGAAGAGTTATGAGGATATCACATATTAAGATTAGTGGTTTGACAATTCAGGGAGTATATTAACAACAGGTTTTACTGCTGTAGGGAACCAGCACATTTCTCTATGAAAAGCCCTGTAAGACGTTTTAGCTGGTCTTCATAATGGGAAGTGGGGTAGAAGCAGGTCCCAGGCATTTCATGGATGTTGAAACAGTTGAATGGAGGAAATTAGTCACTTTTTACCAGATGAATAAATAGATAAAGTTAAGACTAGAACTGATGGAAGAATAGAAGCGCCCAGGGTCTGTTGTTTGCCCACATCTGAAAGTACTTTACGATCCATTTAGAGATGCTTTGGAAGTTCCAGAAAGGGGCAGGCTGGCAAAGCTTACGCACCTGGCTCAGCAAATTCCTCTGCCTTTAAAGTAGTAAAAGAATAAACTTAACCTCAGAGTCATCGTGCCTTTTCCATGTAAAATACACGGTTAATTAAGTCCTCCTCCTACACTCTCCCATGCCACCCTGTTCTTCTGTCCTGCATGGCAGCTCCGTGGAGGTGGCAGTGTTATCTGATCATTCACTGTCGTCCCCTTGGAGCTAGCAGTGTCCAGCACCCAGGTGGAGAACTCCTATACACGTGTGTGTTCACCTTGAGTGAATGGAAAGACGGCTTCTCTTAGCGACTCATTTTCTGAGCTGTGCACTCAGCTTAGAGGACCGTTACCTACGTCTGTGTGTTTGGGTGGCTTTGTTTCGGAAGAGGAGTGAGGCTAAGAATAAGCAAGTTGCTCTGTGTGTCTGGCTGGACAAGTGAACTGATGAAGCCATGGGTCTGGTTTTGCTCCTCAGATTGTTTGGGGTGAAAGGGGAGCAGCCTTCCTTACCTACTGCGGCTCCCTGGAGCCTTGAGTTGGACATCGGGGGAGGGGGATGGAGCTCTGGCCCAACCTGGCCCACGCCTCAGCTTTGGCACCTTGCTACCCCCCTGCACTGGTTGGTTCTCGCAAGGAAGTCCTGAGTCTTCCCTCTCTTGTCTGCCAAGGGGTCACCTCTGGGGAGGGGCTTCCTGATGCTCCCCCCACGGAGAGGGCCTCAGGGAAGCCCTGTTCCCGGGTCCTGGGACCACGTCGAGTCAGACCAAGTGGCTGTGGATCTAACACCGAAGGCATTGAAGCTTTGGGTCCAGGACAGGGAAGCTGATTTCCCTGTTGGGACATAAAGTATTTCTTTGTTCTCCTGGCTCTTCCTCCACCTCTGCCCTTCCCCCTCCAGCTGCATCCGACCACCATGTTACTAGAGACCCCGAGTCCTGGAGGCTGGCGGTCGTGGCCTTTCGGAATCTCCACACCAGGTGTGTCACTGTCACTGCTTTCTTTCCTCTTCTCTGAGTGCTGTGACCCTAAACCAAACTGCAGTGAGTGGCAGAGGAGCTTCCCAGCCGGCCCTGCCCTCGGGGTCCCGGGGCCCAGTGAGAGGCAGTCAGGCTGAGGTCTCCTCCCCACATCTCCTCCCGTTTTCCTTGATCTCAGTGCGTTATTGTACCTTTATCCCACGGACACTGTGACAAAGGACTGCAGAACTCAGAAAGGAATGTTCGAGGTCAAATTCACACTTGGCGAGCTGCTGTCCGCGCAGCGCCGCGGGTCCTCACGCGCCCAGGGCAATCCAAGAGGAAGCCCCATTTCACCACGCGGATGTCCTGTGCATCTGAGGCCGCGCGGGGCAGGGGGAGTCACATCTTTACATTTGTTTCTCTTTTCATAATTATCATGCTACGTAAAGTTTTGCTGACTGTGAAGGGAAACCCAAAAAGTGGACTTTGATTTTGTTTTAATTTTAGAATTTTATTTATTTGTTTATACAGCAAGTTCTTATTAGTTATCCACTTTATACATATTAGTGTATATATGTCAATCCCAGTCTCCCAGTTCATCCCACCACCACCACCCCCTGCCACTCAGAAAGTGGACTTTGGATGGCATCTCTTCATCACAAGGGGAACGAACATAGGCTCCCAGAGCAGGAAGCTGTCTGCATCCCATGACGTGACACCATGGGCCGCGCATCAGACTCAGATAACGGCAGCAGCGCGGGCTCTCTCTCTTCCTGGCAGCGTTTGAACCGTTTACACTGTATGGGCTCGTTCGCACCTCACCACCGTGTTGAGAGAAGGTGATTCTAATGCCTCCGTTCCAAAACCGAGGAAATCGAGGCAGAACAGAGGGCTTTAGACTCCCTACCTGGGATGCTACGGCTGTACACGGGATGAAAGCGTTTCTCAAGTGTAAGACTCATCTTTAGGTTATACGAGCTACATGTTATTTAAAGTAATAACGACCCTATTCGAGATTCTAGCAAAGGAAATTAGCAATAACTTTCTTGGTTTGAAGCCCAAGGCTTGGAAAATGCCACCTAATTATGACATTCAATTAATGTATTAATTATTTTTGCTTGATAAAACCATGCCAGGTCAGTGAAGAGTAGCTGATTATTTGGGGAATTGTCGAATTGTTCTTTCTTACAACTTAGGTAAGGATGCTACAGGTCCATTGTTTAACATATGAAGTAGCAAAACTTGCTTTTAAACAGTTTCTGGACTGTCTTGGACCCCACGCACATCGCCTGGGAAGAGCCTACCTCTGAAGAGCGGGGTGTTGTTTTTTCCAACAGCGATGTCGCTGCAGCTCACACAGCCCCGCGAGCTCCACGGGACAAGGGCCCAGTCACTGCTGTGGCCACACCACCAGCCCAGCACTGGAACACGGTGGGCATCAAGAAAAGTGTCTTTGATCTACAGGAATCAATCTCACACTCACACAGCAGCCCCACCCTGCATTGTCTGCTCAGTTGTTGGTCTTATTTATCTCGCTGGAATCCTAATAGCTTTGGGGCATTTTCAAAGGTATAATTCATCTTCAGAAGATGAAGATTTGGCACCGTTAAGTTACTTAAGCTAATGCTTCATTTTTGAGGACAATTCCCAAAAGAAGAAAGGAAACATTTCTGAGAGTCTGTCATGTACCAAGCACAGGTACATTCATTTCCATTATCTTACTTAATCCTCACATCAGTTCTGTAACATAACCATGATTCTGTCCGTTGTATAATCGAGGAAGCTGAGGTTCAGAGAGGTTAAGTAACTCACCCAGAGTCACACAGCTAGCTAGTGTGTTTTAGAACTAAGATTTAACTTAGGTGCCTTGGACTCAAAACCTACTTTGCACTGCTGGTGCCGTCTGGGAGAGGAGGCCCAGAGCTGGAGAGAGACGTAACCTCCCAACGGGAGTATTCTGAAGGAGAGCATAGGCATTCACAGGAGTAAACCCTAACAGATCGGTTACATGTGAGCGTGCTTTGCTGTGACCTTGGGCACGTTACTGTCTTTTAATGCTGACGCTATTCCATGAAGAGCTGTGGGAACTTTGAGCCCCACGCCCACCTCTCGTGGTCGCCAAGCTCTATTTACTGAGCACAACCAGAATGGCTGCGGGTCTGGGTGAGGGGACGGGGAGACTTTGGGGCACAGGACTGTGTGGAATTGACCTTCTGACGTGCTGACCTCCCCGCAGTGGGGGTGGGGCAGGCGCTGTGAGTGAGGAGGGCTCCGCCCGCCCAGAGGCCCTTGACCCTTGGTCAGGTCACCTCGCCTTCCTGGAGGCTGCCTTTCTTACCTGCGACATAGAGGGCATTGGATCAGGTGACCGAAGGGCTTCCATCCAGCTCTGGTTTCCACGTTCTTACAGTGCTAGGACCCAACCCGCGTGAGGATTAAGTACGGGAAGAATCGGAGCTTCCGACTCTGACCCTGGCCTCTGCGGGCGCCAGGCCTCCCAGCTGGCTGGACGGAGACGCCTGCGGGCGGGAGCTGGGGCCCAGCAAGGACGGGGCACACTTCTCGCTACCGTTTGGAGCCCCGGGTGGCGGCCTTGACCTCGAAGGCCTTTCTTTGCAGCCAGTGTAACCAACACAGACGCACATCAGTAAGGCTGGTGTGAGTCTTCCCGGGGACCCGGCCTCCCCTGGGCCCGCAGAGGGTGGGCGTCCTGGCGCTGAGAGCCCATCAGGGCCGAGGCTGCCCATCCCACAGGCTGCAGTCCCCTCCCCAGAAGGCGTCCGTTTCCCATACTTCACGAGTCTGGGAGGCCAAAGGCCCCACTGTCTCCTGCCAGCTCACCCGGAAGGAGAGCAGCACGGAGCTGGCCCCTGGGAGCCGGGCCACACACGTCCTCCTGGTGCCTTGGGCTGCGGGCCCGTGACGTGCTGTCAGATCATGGCACGCCTGCGTGCAGAGCACCCCTGGCCTGGGGTCACGCTCAGAACCAAGGCTGCAGACCGGCCAGGGCCTCAGGGGCCTGCCTGCTCTGACCCTTCCCTCTCCTTCCTCCCTGCACACAGGCCTCCAGCCCTCACCCGGCCGCCTTCCCCGCACCCCACGCGGCTGCACCGTCTCCCGCGCTCTCTGCTCGGCCGTCTGCTCAGCAGGCCCACGTCTGCCCCACGAGCAGGCAGGCGCCGCGTGGTGAGGCCCTTGGGCGGCTCACGTCTGCACCCTCGATGCCGAGCTGCCATCTGGCACAGAGGATGCGCTCAGTAGATACCCACGGGATGAGCCCATGAATCACTGTCATTCTGGACCTGTGCCCAAGATATAAGCCCTCTGTCCAGCCCCCATCCTCTGGTCTTGACCCCTAGCTGGCCTGGGCTTCCTCTCCCCTGGCCCAGGGGCCCCGGCGTCTCCCTCCCAGGCACTTTGTCCTACCCTCTGGACCGTGGCTGCAGGAAGACAAGGTCCCCTACATCATCCCTAAGTGCTCCCCGACCTCGTCGCCTGGACTGAACCCTGGCTGTCACCCAAGAACACGCTGCCCCAAGGCCCCTCCTTCCCCACATCCTCTGAACCTCAGGGTCAGGAAGAGAGGTCAGCACCCCTGCTTCAGTTTCATCTTTTGTAGAACAAATGGAAACAGAAACCCGCTGCCTGCGGCCCGTCGTAGGGTCATGAAGCCGCCCGCTCCATTTGTGGCCTTCCCGTCACCCCCTCCCGCACTCAGGGCCCCAGGGTCACTCTGGGAAGCTTCCTGCAGTGACTCCTCAACTGCCCGGTGTCCCAGGTGGCTCTGCCGTGGCTCCGAGGGCCTCCCGTGGCCACACCTGGAGCTGCTCCGCCTGAGAGTCTTCAGTCCTCCATCACGACCTCCCACCCTCCCGGCCCTTCCTCTCCGAATCGCTCTTGCACCTGCCCGTCAGCTGCACCAGACCCAGCTCCAGACTCGTTTCCCCTGTGAATCGACCATCCTGTTCCAGAAAACTGAATAAGTTCTAAGGTCACAGTCAGCACATCAGCATAAAAGGAACGAAAATCTGCTGAAAATGGCTTGTGACTCACAGCTCCATCAAGCTCACATCTTATGATTTAGTGACTCCATGACATTTGGATATAAAGCATTACAAGTAGGGCTTCCCTGGTGGCACAGTGGTTAAGAATCCTCCTGCCAATGCAGGGGACGTGGGTTCGAGCCCTGGTCCGGGAAGATCCCACATGCCACAGAGCAACCAAGCCCGTGCGCCACAACTACTGAGCCTGCGCTCTAGAGCCCACGAGCCACAACTACTGAGCCCGCGTGCCACAACTACTGAACCTGCGCTCTAGAGCCTGCGAGGCACAACTAGAGAAAGCCCGCGTGCAGCAACGAAGAACCAACAACAGCCAAAAATAAATAAATAAATTTATCAAACAACAAAAAAGCATTACAAGTAAATCAAAGGGAAAGGAGAAACTCACAGCAGAGAAACCTGGAAGAGAGCACCTGAACCAGGTGAAGAAGGCTAATGTCACCACTGATGTCATGAGGATGCATGTACCCCTGATGCAATAATTCCCTAAACCCGGTTTAATTACGAGAAAAATATCAAACTCAAATTGGGGGAAATTGTATAAAGTATTTCAGTTCTTTTTAAAACTGTCGTGAAAAACAAGAAAAGCCTGAGACACTGTCCCAAGCCAGAGGAGATTAAGGAGCCCCATGGTGACAGCCCCATGCAGTGTGGCTTCCGGACAGGAGCCTGGAACAAAGGGAAGGGCGGTCACTGACTGCGTCAATCCACGCCAGGGCTCAGGTCATAGCTGGGCACCCATCTTGGTTATGTAGTCGTGACAAGCGCCCTCGACAGTGAGGTGACAAGTGTAAAGTGTTAATAAGGGGGGAAACTGGGGAAGGGACGTACAAGAACTCTCTGCACTATCTTTGCCACTTTTACCAAAATAAAGAGTTTATTTACAAAAATGAAGTTTGAATTTACCTAAGACCCCTTTCTGGTGGTCCCAGCATCTCTTTGCGCCGAGTCAGTTATGCCAGGGCAGAGCGATCTCCAGGCTTCCACGCTGGGCCCCCCCTGCATATTCCTCACCCCAAACACCGTGCTGAACGGCAGGACAGAACCTGCAGAAGGAACTGAAACCATACTCTGGTTGGAAGTTCCGAGAGGCCAGAAAGACTGGAGAATCCATCCATCCATCCATCCCTCCGGCCGTCCGTCCGTCTGTCCAGTACTGACGAGCACTCCAGACCAGGCACTGTGACATGCTGGTGAGAAAGTGGTGGGTGAAACAGATGTTGTCCGTCCCATCTTGAAGGTCACAGTCAGCAGAGAAGACAGACAAGTACGGGAAGACACTGAGTGACTTGGCACCGTGGAGCACCGTGGGGCGCAAAGAAGGAAAACCAGCCCAGCTTTCAGCCAAGAGTACCCATAGAGTGTCCTAACCTGGGCTCTCACAGTCGTACCTCAGCACTACTGATACCTGCATTGTATTATAGAACTTCATCCATTTATGTAACTTTAACTGATGGACAAAGCTAGTAAATCATTTAGTAGTAAAACTCCAGGATGCTGTACCTGTCAGCAGGTTGTCCGATGATGCACGTGGAACAGAAAGCACTTTGACAGCTGCGCAGGAAAGAACTTCTTAGGAGGCGGTCAGGCGCCAAGGCTGCCGTGTAGTTCGAGGTCATGTCTAAGACCCCCCGGGTGCCGAGCTCCAGAGCGGGCAAACGGGTAGGAGGTAGGGCGGGCACTGGAGGACGGCCAGCCTGCCTGGGTTCCATTGCCGCGCAGATCTCTGCAGCAGCGGATTCAAGAAAGAGAGACTGGGCCTCTGGAAATAACGTCCCCATAACTCTGAATCCAAGTCTGGCCTTGGAGCAAGTCTCACCTCAGTAAAGCATTGAGAACTCACCTGACCATTCAGAGCAGAATCGGGATAATGAAAGTGGAACATCCTCCCAGCACGGTCCCTGAGCCACACCTGGCTGAAGATACCCGTTCCTTAGTGATGAGAGTGTGAGATTAACGCTAGAGATGCGTGGTATCGTGTGGGGTTTGTACACATGTATGATGAAGCCAACAGTTTGGTAAACCAGGCGGAGTTCTTTTCATGACGTTGTACGTTCCATTATTCTCATTTAAACAGTGATAATGATTCTAAGTTCTAAAGCGTGGTCTCTGGAGTCAAATCATTGGGGTTCGAATCTCAGCTGTACCACACACAACCTAGGTGATCTTAGAGCACTTAAGCAGTCTGGTAGCTTTGAGTTTCTTGTGGTCTCCGTGGGGCTGTTACGAGGATTAAATGAGAGAGCGCTCATGAAGTATTTTGTACAATGCGAAGAACAGAGCACGTGTGAAATAAATGTAACCTATTATTGGTATTTTTTATTATGTATTATTAAGGTAGGTGCCTGTAATGTACCTTTAGGTTACAGATGGACCCAGATAATGGTTAGATGAGTTAGTCAATTTATGATCAGAAGGGGTTGGACCAGGCGGGTAAGGAAATCCTTCTGCCCACCCCTTCCCCGCCCCACCAGAGGTCGGTGACTTCAGTAAGATTTGCTTTATCCAAGTATGTCACACGTGAACATGTCACATACTTTGTTTCATTTGATCCTCATCAAAACTCTTGGAAACAAGCGTTCTTTCCCCAACTTTGCTGATGAGAAAACCTGGATTCAGAGTTTAAATGATTTGCCCAGGGCTTCCCTGGTGGTACAGCGGTTGAGAATCTGCTTGCCAATGCAGGGGACACGGGTTCGAGCCCTGGTCTGGGAGGATCCCACATGCCGCGGAGCAACTAGGCCCGTGAGCCACAACTACTGAGCCTGCGCGTCTGGAGCCTGTGCTCCGCAACGGGAGAGGCCGCGACAGTGAGAGGCCCGCGCACCGCGAAGAGTGGCCCCGCTCGCCGCAACTGGAGAAAGCCCTCGCACAGAAACAAAGACCCAACACAGCCAAAAATAAATATAAATAAATAAAGAAGCTTTCATTTAAATGATTTGCCCAAAGTCCTACAGCCAGGAGGTTGGAATCTCAGGGCTTGAACGTTTGTTTCCGGTGTCAAGCCCTGATGAGCCAGCTGCCATTTGGGGCCTCTGGGACAAAACTGCCTTTAAACTGCCCCTGCAAGCGGAGACACTTCTCAGAGGCAGTAGTGCCGCATGCGTGGAGGTGGCAGCAGGTGTCTGGCTGTGCTCACAAAACCCGTTTCATCACTGGCCTGGCCCCTCTCTTTCCTTGGGCCAGACCCCCTCAGGCTCCCTCTCCAGCTCTGTTCCCCTCGTCGATCTTTCAAACGGAATTCTGCTGCCAGCGCAGCACAGCTTAAAACCAGTGAGCAGACCCAGGGCAACCTCTGCTCCATGATGAGTCGGCAGCGCCAACCCGGCTGTCAACCTTCAAACTCCAACAAGCACGGACCCTCTGCAGCATGAGGTTCAGAAAATCAGCCTGGGAGAGGACAGACCAATCCAAGAAGAAGCCTGGGGTTGCCACTTGCAAGATCCTAGCTAAAGCAGCCTCTGCTAACCTCTGCTATCACCCAGGGCTTTTACCCCACGCCGTCCTGAAGATGAGAGTTCAGGGCCAAATTGGAAGCAGATGAAATTGGTTCTACTTCCTTCTATCCCCGAACTGAGTTGTCCCCAACCCAGGCACTGCTGCCCTTCCTAGACCAAACCTCTAAGTCTTTACGCCTTTCTCATCCGTGGTCAGAATTTAACTCAGTTGTGACTTTCATGAGTAAAGACCGTAATCCAGGCAGCAAACACCTGGAAGTCCTACCAGTCCTAGATCCCCGACTCTTGCTTCATGGTTATTCTTGAGCTATAAATACTGTCTGTAAATTGAAGGATTATGATTAGGTTGAATAAGGATCTATTCATTAAACTTCAGAGCATCAAAACTAGGTGGCTCAATAAAAAGATGTAGAGAATACCCAGCGTTAAGCCTAAACCTGGTCAAGAGTATAAGTAGAGTGAGGGTGGTTCTGTGAATAAATCCGCCGGTGACACACAGATCCGCAATAAATGTGAAACTGAAGTCGCTGTCATGGACGTTAAGGCCAGTAATTCTTAAATTAGCAGCGTGGAAGGCGACTGCTATGCTCTCACAGACCACCTCTTGTTTCTTTCCTCAGGAAAGAATCAGGGAGAGAAAAAGCTGCTGATTTGACCTAATACTGTTTTGTTTCAAAAATTATAGTCGCCCACAACAATTCTCTATTTAATCATTCATTTTGTTATTCCTGTCATAGTACCAATTCGGTAGTTCTTTCCCACATTTGGTCAGAATCCACGACCAAATGGCTCTGCCTATTGTGAAAGGAGAAAGTGGGAATGGGCGGGGTTGGGGGGCCTGACCCCCAAATGGTGACCAGTGGTTCAAATCTCAGTGTCCAAAGGGGTGTTCCAAATGTGGGTTCACTCTGGGACAGCATTGCTGTCTGCTTGAGATTTGGGGGGCAAGATGGGGGACGTCCTGCTGAGCTCCTCATGAGGTAAGACAAGGCAGAGGTGACCTTGAGGAACACTGTCACAGCTCCGGTTATCGTTTAGCTCGGGCAGCGTCCCAAATACTGACTGCTGTGCGGGGAACAGAGCTCCGGGACAGGAGAAGCATTGCTGACAAGACCAGTCCCGGTGTTGGAGGAAGCAGAGCCATTAGACTTCACGCTGCGAGTTACAGAAAACCCAACCAATTGGGTTACACAGTAAAGATGGTGGATCCCCTTGGGTAGCTGAAACATCCCACGATGATCAGACTTTACATGGCGTGATCAAGGCTGCAGCATCCTTCTTGCATTCTCCTGTCCTGCTCTCTCCTCACACTGGCTCCCCTCTGGACCGTGAACAGTTGCAGTGGATCCAGGCCTCCCACTGAAAGGAAGAGAGAGAGAGGATGGCCTTCCCAGGAGTCCACAGCATGTGACTTCTCTGGCTTGTCTCACTAGTGTATTGTCAGGTGTCTGCCCTGAACCAGAGGACTTTTATTGATTAGCATATGCTGAGCCCTGGGACTCTGCACTTATTGTCATGGTAGGTCTGTGTGTCAACTTGTCTGGGCCACAGGGTGCCCGCATATGTGGTCAGACATTATTCTGGGTGTGTCTGTAAGGGTTATTCTGAACAAGATTAATGTTTAACTCGGTAGGCAGAGTAAAGCAGATTGCTCTTCCTAATGTGGGTGGGCCTCAGCCAATCAGTTGAAGGCCTGAGTAGGACAAAAAGGCTGCACTTCCCCAGAGTAAGAGAGAGTTCTTCCTGCCGGACAGCCTTCAAATCGAGACGTCGGCTTTTTTTCTGCCTTTGGGTTCAAACCGAAACACTGGCTCTTCCTGGGTTTCAAACTTGGCAGCCTTCAACCTGGAAGGCCTTCAAACCCATGGCCTCTCCTGGTTCTCAGGCCTTTGGACTTGGAAGGAAACCATCAGCCCTCCTGGGTGTCCAGCTTGCTGACTCACCCTGCAGCTCTTGGGACTTGCCAGCCTCCATAGTTGTGTGAGCCAATTTCTTTATATATTCTCTTTATATCTGTATTTATATAGATATCCTATTGGTTCTGTTTCTCTGGGAAACCCAAACACACTTATGGTTCAGGGAAGGGCTTTAGTACTATCGGGGGAACTAGAGGTGCTCAGAAAACCAATGCCTTAGCCCCTTACAGAAGGGAAGTCTGCATCTCAGGAGACTCACGGGAGCCTAGAACTCATTCTAGACACATGGGAATGGAGGGCAGCCAGAGTGAAGGGCAGGAAGGCCAACGTCGTGAGAACGGATGCAGAAGCCAGCTGGGGTTCAGCCTGCTCTGAGGAGCTTCGGTGGACGTACCCAAAGTGGAAGAATAGCAACGCCACCACCACTACCGGTGCAAGGCACTGGAGGAAGCCTCTACCCGCATTGCCATGTTCAGTCCTCATGAGAAACCTGTGCAGTGGATCTGACTACCCAGAATTGACACACAAGGAGGCTAAGGCTAGAAAGGAAGTACCTTGCCCTACACGCCCAGTCGCTTCTGTGAGGTGGAACTGGGATGTGAATGTTGGTCTGATTCTGTGATCTGGCGCTTATATCCCAGTGATCTCTGCGCTCCGCATCCAGGCAGGCCTGCCCCGCACTGTGCCGGGTCAGATTAGTGTTCACGGTGGCGTCCTCGCTGCTGACATTGTTTGTTGTCCACGTGTAACAGCGTGAGTGAGGAGGAGGTTCTTGGCATTGTCACCCACTTCACCATCTTTCTGGAAGACCGTTAGCTCTGTTTTTATGTTAGCAAAAGTTTTAACATTGCAAGACGGTAAAGAATTTCTGAGCAAGGGGATTTTCTCCAAGCTCGCGTTATAGCAGCCGTCGCTGGTGCTCTAGAAGCCAGAGGACTTGAAGAAATGAGATTTGCAACTGGATACGGCAAGTTATTGCTGGTTTTGCTGGCATAATTAGATTGTAACATGTGCCTGCTATGTTAATAATTCAACTCATATGTCCTTTTCTCATTTTTTATAGAAAATAAAAGAAGTGCACATATCCAATCAAGGATGTTAAGTAAGAGTGAATTGGGGAAACTAAAATTGAACACACAAGTATGTGAGGAAAAAAGTTATTCTTTGTCAAAGGGTAAATGTTTTCTCAGAATCACAAGAAGTGGCTTGTAACTAACCCTAGAAAAAACAAAACAAGACATCTGGCATTGCTGATGCAAATTTAGTTTTAGAAGCCCCTAAATTATTGTCAAAGCCATAGTCCCTATTTAAGTAAGTACCCATCTGCAGAACTGTTCTGAATTGAGACAGTCTTTAGAATCTTCACTCCTGGATAAACTCAACGGAGCCTTTGCAAGATGCTGGATGGGATACAGGAAGATAGAGAGACATGGAAACCCAAGCCCACATACGAACTGGGCACACAGGCGACGGATGCTCAGGCTGACCCCCCACTGTCCACCTCCACCGTGGGTGCCCTTGGGGTGGTGTCAGCCGCCCTGTTACATCAGGGCTCCTGCCACGTACTCTCTTCCGTTGACAGACGGACTTTGTGACGTGTAGATGGGTCCCCGCCCCCGCTGCACCCCCCACTCCTGCTCAGCTCAGTCGGCTGAATTCTGCCTTCCACTCTCGACCTTCGGTTGAAACCGCGTTCTGGAACGTCACCAGGGATCCACGTGCCGAGCCAGAGAGTCTCCTTTCTCCCTCTGTGCCGCCCGCTGTGCTGTGACGCTCTTGCAGCTCTGAAGACTCCTCCGCTTTTCTCCAGGTTCTTCTCCAGCCCTCGATGGCTCGTCCTCAGTGTCTGTCGTTGGCTCCTTTGCTTCTGCCACCTTCTTTAAGTGTCACGCACGGTTTCCTCCAGCGCTGAGCCCAGCGCACAAACGACCCCTCAGCTCCCATGTCCACACCAGACCATCTCCCGAATTCCAGACCTGACTTTCCCTTTATCATTTCAAACTGAGCCTGCCCAACGCTGAACCCATTAGTTTTTTTTTTTACTACCAATTATAAAACATTTATTATATTCTCAAATGGCTTCTTTCTTTAAAAATGTATCCTGTTCTTGTTTCATGGCTACAATATCTTCTTTTAAAAATTAATTAATTAATTAATTTTTGGCTGCGTTGGGTCTTCGTTGCTGTGCACAGGCTTCCTCTAATTGTGGCGAGCGGGGATTACTCTTCATTGCGGTGTGCGGGCTTCTCATTGCGGTGGCTTCTCTTGCTGCGGAGCGCGGGCTCTAGCTGCTCAGGCTTCAGTAGTTGTGGGGCGTAGCCTCAGTAGTTGTGGCTCGTGGGCTCAGTAGTTGTGGCTCGTGGGCTCAGTAGTTGTGCACGCCACCACTACTGCGCCACCAGGGAAGTCCCTGGCTACAATATCTTCTATCTTGCTTTTTTTTTAAATTGAAGTATAGTTGATTTACAATGTTATGTTTCTGTTGTACAGCAGAGCAATTCAGTTATACATACGTACATGTATTCTTTTTAAAATATTCTTTTCCATTATGGTTTATCACAGGATATTGAATATATATAGTTGCCTGTGCTATACAGTAGGACCTTGTTGTTTATCCATTCTACATGTAATAGTTTGCATCTGCTAATCCCAAACTCCCACTCCATCCCTCCCCCACCCCCCATCCCCCTTGGCAGCCATAAGTCTCTTCTCTATGTCTGTGAGTCTGTTTGTTTTATAGATAGGTTTATTTGTGTCATATTTTAGATTACACGTATAAGTGATAGCATATGGTATTTGTCTTTCTCTTTCTGAATTACTTCACTTAGTATGATAATCTCTGATTGCATCCATGTTGCTGCAAATGGCATTATTTTGTTCTTTTTTATGGCTGAGTAGTATTCCTTTGTATATATGTACCACATCTTCTTTATCCATTCATCTGTCGATGGACAGTTAGGTTGTTTCCATGTCTTGGCTATTGTGTATAGTGCTGCTATGAACATAGGGGTGCATGTGTCTTTTTGGATTAGAGTTTTGTCTGGATATATGTCCAGGAGTGGGATTGCTGGATCATATGGTAGTCCTATTTTTAGTTTTCTGAGGAACCTCTATACCCGTTCTCCACAGTGGCTGCACCAACTTACATTCCCACCAACAGTGTAGGAGGGACCCATTAGTTCTTATCTCCTTAAGTTTAAAGGTTTATGTAGGGATCATTGATATTTTGATAATGTCAAGTTGTTCTCTCCCAGACAGTGGTGGGAGCTTTCTGGTCATTTTCTGGATGACGTTACGGTTGAAAAGGGTTAAGTGAGGGAGGGGAGAGTATATTGATTCTGGAAGATGGAGGGGTGGTATGGGGAACTGCAGTGAACATTTGTTAACACTGTGGCTACCCTGTACTTTTCACCTGTGCTGTTTTGTAAAATTTCCAGATTAATGAATCCCACTATCCCAAGAAAGAACCCAGAAACTCACTCTGCCAGCCTAGGGCACAGATGGGCAGCTTCCACCCGCCAGTCAGAATCGCCTGTGCGAGATTTCAGTGTGCAGGTTGGAAATTTGAAACAGGAAGTCCCACGGGGAGTTTACCTTGCTGATGAGAGTGAGGCCGAGGCCAGCAGTCCCTGGGGGTGGTAGACTCTGTCCCTACACCCGTGTGACGGTGCAGACGGTGGCGGCAGCTACTGCTGCATCTGCGTAAATGGTAGCGTGCGGGACTTGGCGACGTCAATGGCTTGGTCTCATCGCCAGCCCTGTATGACAGCGTGATCTGGGGTCTCTTCCTGGAGGCTTAGCCTTGAGCCTTGTTCCCAAGCCTATGTAATATCTTGGAACAAGAATCTTGACTAGCACATCAGGCGAGTATGGGAGGGAGAAAGGGTCTTAAGTGGGAATCGCATCAGGTCCCCTTGAATGTCCAGGGAGGCTATGAACTCAGCACCTCTGGTGTGAATGGAAACTCTTGGGGACACACAGCCTCTCATGTCCTGATGGTCTTTGCTGCCACGCAGCTGCTGCTCTGCCTCTGCCCTGATCTGATCTCGTGCTGTACTTTAGATTTTGTGCTTTAAAAAATTAGGGTAAAATACACATAACATTAAGTTGACCATCTTTACAATTTTTAAGTTCACTGGTGTTAAATACATTCGCATTGTTGTGCATCCGTCAGCACCACCATCCCCAGAACTTTATCGTCTTCCCAAACAGAAACTCTGCACCAGCTAAACAATAAGTCCCCATTCCTTCCTGCCCCCAGCCCCTGGCGCCCACCATTCTACTCTATACCTAGGGATGTGAATACTGTAAATGCCTCCTAGAAGTGGAGTCATGCACTACTTGTCTTTTTGTGCCTGGCTTCCTTAACTCTCCATAATGTCTTTAAAGTTCACCCACGTTGTAGCAGGTGTCAGAACGTCTTTCCTTTTTAAGGCTTAATAATAGTCTACTGTATGGATACACGTCTGGGTTGCTTCCACCTTTTAGCTACTGTGAACATGGGGGTATATACCTAGCGCTTTTAATACTAAAAATAATGACTATCCCTCATATAGCACTTTGTGTGTAAGGCACTATTCTTTTTGTTAAATTATTTTATTGAAGTAGAGTTGGTTTACAATGTTGTGTTAATTTCTTCTGTACAGCAAAGTGACTCAACTATATATATATATATTCTTTTTCATACTCTTTTCCATTATGGTTTGTGGCAGGATATTGAATATAGTTCCCTGTGCTATACAAGAGGACCTTGTTTTTTTAATTTAATTTTTATTTTACACTGGAGTATAGTTGATTTACAGTGTTGTGTTTGTTTCCGGTGTACAGCAAAGTGATTCAGTTAGACATATACATATATCCATTCTTTTTCAGATGCTTTTCCCTTATAGGTCATTACAGAATACTGAGGAGAGTTCCCTGTGCTGTACAGCAGGTCCTTGTTGAGGCACTACTCTAACATATATTAATTCCTTTAAACCTGGAAGCGAGCCTGTGAGTTGGGAACCATTATTATCCGTATTTTACCAGTGAGGACCGCATGGGCTGCCTTGTCTACAGCACAGTAACAAGCAGAAGAGGCAGGACGTGTCACCAGTGCTTGTCTGGGAGTATCACGTCTGTGTTATAATGGAAGGTCTTTGGTGATGTGTGAAACTTTTGTGTTTTATACACACGTGGGCGTAGTTGGATGAGTGTTGTGACAGTGCCCCTTTTCATCTGGAAAGAGTTTAGTACATACACGAGGCCCTACTTCTGATTTATTGCAGTGTTCAGTCCTAGTTTTTACTTTTATTCTTCAGGCGTTTGGTTTTGCTTTCAATTTAACTTACCTCCATTCTGAGCCAGGTGTGCAGATGTGTGCCGATAGTTCCTGTTTAGGTACTGCAGGTAATCGTGCTATGCAGCGTCGATGCTGTGCTGCATTATGTAAATAACAAGAGCCACGTACAGAGGAAAAAACCCTCATAAGCGTTGGGAACTTGGTCCTCGCTGCTTGGCTCTGGTGGTGGAACCAGGGTTCAAATGCCCCAGCCTGGCTGTGAGTCGAGACCCTCTGGTCTGCAGCCTCTGGACGTGCTGCCCCTGGGCCTTGGTCGCTTCCTCAGAGTATCACAGTGTCTGATGCTCTGTGTGCTGCTCCTGGGCCGGGGTGTGTCCCTCTGACCTCTGACAGCTGACTCCTTCTTGCCATTCACACCGCTGTTTAAGGCCTTTCCTGACCATGCGGTTTTTCTTCATCACTGCACCTGTGTTAAATCCTTGCCTAGCCTTTCCTACTCTCTGCTTTTTACTATTCTTTGACGTTTCGTTCGCCACCAGTCTCCTGCTGAAGTGGAAGCTCCATGAAAGGCTAAGCCTGTGCTTGTTTCCTACCGTTTACACCCCCACGCTAGAACCTTGATTAGCAAGTTGTAGGTACAGAGTCAGTAAGCGGAAAACAGTGAATGGACGCATAAGTGGATGTCTGGCAACTCAGAATCTTACCATAATATAATTGAAAGGAAAACTAAACGTTAACAAAGGGGAAACCTTTCTCGAGTTTATTTAATTGAGGTTAAATAAGCTCAGAGTTAAGGACAGTTGCTAAGATACTCTCCCGTTGCTGATGGCCGTGTGATGTTCTGTTACCTGCTAGCTGTGTTTGCTGATTAGATGAGCTCTAACTCTGGCATCACTGCTACTTTATGGATTGGAAAAGTTACGGCAAAGTTGCTGATCCAGCTTTGTAAAACTTAAGTATTTGGTTCAAAGAAGCATGGAGAGTGTCTGTAATTTCAGCTGGAGTCAAAATGAGTGAAAGGTTTTCTTCTTGCCCTCTAAATCGGGAGTGCAAAAGATTTCCTGGGTGGGAGACTGTGCTCTGCTGCGGGTCCCAGGGCCGCCGTCCTGGGTCTCACAGCGTCACCGCGTAGGGAAGCAAGGTCCTCGAAGTCATTTACCACCTTTCTTTCTCCCTTAATTGACATTCTCTCCCTGTGGAAGAGAAATTCTCCCTGTAGAAGAAAGAATTTCTGTTGAAAAGTTAGGGCCAGAATAGACTAGAATAGGAAAAAAGTACCTAAAACTAAGAAATCACGTGGCGGAAAACACTCCGTTTACTATAAAACCTGTTCCTGTCAATCTGTAGCTGCCCAAATTACGTTGACCATTTTCTTTTCCTGTCTCATACACACGTGCTTTTCCATCTGTAAGATAGAGAACGTGTATACTTTGGGCTTCATTGAAGATAATAAGCACCATCAATGTACATTTTTCTTTCTGGAAGGTTCTCAGAGCTCCCAAGTGCAAACACAGAATCAGAGCATGTTACGTGTTCTAGTCCTTCATGAAGTGGCACAAATGTGGTGCGTAACTAAACTGTAGTTATGTAAGTGACTGATGCGTCAAGAAAGACGATTTGGACCCCACTATGTTAGAGATGAGGACATTTACATTGTAAGTCAGGGCCAGGAATCCAGGTGTTCATCAAAATCGATTTCGTGTCAAATGCCCAGAAGAGAAACAGAAGGAGCTGGCAGTGAACACAGCCCTCCACCTGCCTGCTCTACAGACAAGGAGTAGGTCTGTCGCATTGGGAATGATTTGTCCCATTTTCCTCGTTAAAGTTGTGTGAAATACAGTGTCCGTACTGATCGTAAACTGTGCAGGCTGGACTCTTCCTGGGCACAGAGTCATCATCTTGTGCCAGGTGGGCGCTCCATCCCCACCTGAGTGGTAAATGAAGGCCACGTAGATCCAGGTCTGCACTTGGGCGAGGACTGGGGGAAGGTGGGTGTTCCAAAGGAGAGTCAGGTTTACAGATTTTATGTTGTTTTGTGTCTTTATGCTCATTTTGGTATCATTTGTGCAAAAAGTGAAACAAAGCTCATTGTTAATGGAAAAAATAAATATAAACAAACCAGCAGAACCTGGGGCATTAAAACTTAAGGCCGTGTAGGGTCTTATGGCTCTGGTTGCCTATGTTTTGGGGTGATGCTGCAGTGGGTGTGAAATGTAAGAACTAGGGCCACGGGTAACTCGATGAGATGGGGGGAGGGACACAGAGGGAGGGATTCTGTTCACAAGAAGAAAGAAAATCCAGGATGTCATGCTTCATCAAAAGGAAGTTGCTTGGGCTTCCCTGGTGGCTCAGTGGTTGAGAGTCCGCCTGCCGATGCAGGGGACACGGGTTCGTACCCCGGTCCGGGAAGATCCCACATGCCACGGAGCGGCTGGGCCCGTGAGCCATGCCCGCTGAGCCTGCACGTCCGGAGCCTGTGTTCCGCAACGGGAGAGGCCACAGCAGTAAGAGGCCCGCGGACCGCAAAAAAAAAAAAGGAAGTTGCTTCCCCCCAGAAAGAGGAGGCAGATGATAAGCTGAAGACAGGCTGAGAGCAGAGTTTACATGGGGTCCCCCTGACATGCAGACAAGGCCCCTCTCGTTCTCAGGGACTAGCTGGCCTGCTGGGTCATCAAGGCGATGACCCCCATTAACCTTGTTCTGCTCTTAAGAACAACTAGCTTTCAGTTAGAAAACGGCAAACTCCTTCCCTTTAATTCAGACATTGTTGAGGGGACCCTGGCTTTCTTGTCAAGCCACAGTTTTCACCATGACTGCTTTTTGTTAAAATACCATCCCTTGTGCATAAAGAGAAAGTGGAATATGTCAAGGAAGAGTACAATGTCATTATAGTTGAACTTAATAATAGCAAATGGATTTTTCTAGCGGGTAGGCACTGCCCAACCTATGAATGGGTTCCGTTCCAGAAGTGCTTTGGAACTTGAAAGGAATTTCCCCACAGGAAATAGAAATAGGAATTAGGATCCCAGTTCCAGTCCACAAGAGCTGGTTTAATTTACAATAGAGCTGAACTGTAGTTACAGGGGCCGTGTTTTCTGAGCCCCAAACTGGGATGCTTGATTTGACAAGTAAACATGTTCTTACTGAAACAGTAGAAGAGGATATGGAAATTGGATTTGCCCAAGGAGACCTGGGATGTGCTGTGCGGTAGAGCTACAAACGCTGTTTGTCCAGGAAAGTGCAGTGCCCGCTCCAGTACGGGAGATCAGGCTCGTGGTCCTCAGGCTGCTGCCTGACCCCTCCCTGCCCGCACTCACCCTCGGCTTGAAGCCTCAGGAGGTGGCCACACTGCTCTTGGGGCCGCTGGTCCAGCGGCCACCGCTCTGATCCGTCAGCGGGTCCCTCAGCGCCCCCTGCCATGGGCTCGGGAAGAACCCCACCCTTGATCCCAGGGCCTCTGGGGCCGGGCGTGGTATCCTCAGCCACCTTGCTCGTCCCCCACTAACCTAGCAGACTGCTCCCAGCCGCTGTGAGCTTTGCTAGAGCTTCCCGGTCCGGTCACTTGGTCTCTGGGACTTAGACTCTGTTTGGGGCCCTGTGGCCGGAGCCGTGCTGGCGGCCCCTCTAACCGGCCCCATCCAGCCCATCTGCAGACACCGAGGACCCCCAGCCCGGAGGCTCAGTGCTGCCACCTCCTCGACCCGACAGGGTCATGAGAGGAAGGGCTTTGGACCAGACACACCTTGGTCTGAGTCCTTGCTCGGCCACTTACCAGCTGTGGGGCTTTAAACAAACTGATCGAAGTTTCTTTTCTTTCTTCTTTTTTATTTTTATTGGAGCATAGTTGCGTTACATGCTGTGTTAGTTTCTGCTGTACAGCAAAGTGAATCAGCTATACGTTTACGTATATCCCTTCTTTTTTGGATTTCCTTCCCGTTTAGGTCACCACAGAGCCTTGAGTAGCGTTCCCTGTGCTGTACGTTAGTTATCTATTGTATGATCAAATTTTCTGGGCCCCCAATTCCTTCTGTTTGGAACAGGGATGACGATAATGATAGCTGTGATATTTTTCGTGTTTACTACATGAGAAACACGATTGTGAGAACTTTGTGTTTGCTCCCTTAAACCTCACAGTAACAGTCTGAAGTCAATGCTGTTATGACCCTGTTTTACCAACGAGGAAAGGAAACTGGTACTTCAGTGACTCGCCTAAAGAGTCACTTCTAGTAAGTGACGGAGCCAAGATTCTAACCTGGTGTGACTTCAGATCTGCACTCACAGCCTCCAGAAATGGCCCGTGTGATGCTCCCAGCCACGGCCCAGCATGCGGGAGGCCTCAGTAAGTAATCACTGCCATACGCAGTTCTGTCCGTCCAGATCTCCGTCTCCCGGCAGGTGTGCTCGGGAAGTAGCTGTCGCCCTAATCTATAAAGCCGTGTGCCTAAATCCGTAATCCTGTGACGGCTACACAGCTTTCCCACAGCTTCCCCAAGTCCAGAGTCCCAAGTGTGTGAGAAGGTCTCAGCCCTGGTTTGCTCATTCATTCATTTATCCATCAAGGCAATTATTAAATAAACGTCCTCTGGTTCCTTACTGTACCAGATACTGTGGACACAACAATTTGCCAGACACAGTCTCTGCCCTCTTGGTGTTTACAGTCCAGTTGGGAAATCAGTCCAGTTGTCATCCAGTAAATGTAAAGTTACAGCTGGCAAGTACTGTGAACGATGGTGCAGCGTGCTGTAAGCCTGTCGTTGGATTTGATGTGACCAGAGAATCAGGGAGGGGCCCTTGGTGGAAGCGATGTTTACTTGAGAACTGAAGGGTGGATAGAGGCCGTGGAAGAGTGAGGACAGCGTGTGCAAAGGCCCTGGGGTGTGAGGGAGCATGACGTGTAAAAGCAGAAACCGTACGGGGTGAAGTGAGGCTGGAGATGCAAACAGGGACCGACCTTCCAAGGCCTTGTCATCTACTGAGCGGTTTTATCTTTATACCGAGGACACTGGGGGCCTGTGGAAGGGCTTTTAAACAGAGGTAAAGTTGGGGAGGGGGTGACGTGATCCCGGTTACGATTTGAGACAAGCACTCTAGTTCACGATGCAGAATGGCTTGGAGAGAGGCCAGAGGTGGAGAGCGGTGGGGGGTTCCTGGTCTGGACCTTTGCGTTTGCAAGACTCCGGCTGAACTTTCTTTGCGGACCTGGGTGCTGATTGCTCTCAGGGCGTCTTGTCTAGAAGGTTTAGCTGATCATCCTGACTCGAGACTCGGTAAGATGTGCAGGTGTGTCACCCTGGAGACTCCTGAGGGTTAGAAGGGGAGGCCTTTCCGACCAGGTGTGCGGTCCGGTACTTCCCTGGTCTCTGCTTCTGACTCTCAGGTGAGGATGGTGTTTCTTGCGGATATTCACGTGCCATTTACGATAAATCACAGAACCGATCTGTATCTCCAGCCAGCGTCTCTCTGAAGATACTAAGACTTTCAAATCAAGATCTGACGGCTTTTCTTGCTTTGGGATTCTGTTTGTAGACACCAACGTCTCAAAACAGAAATGACACCAGAAATGAGAAGTAATTGAATTAAAATATTCGCTAACACCAGAATGAAGGAGGAGGAGATTGAGAATTCTGAAAATCTTGCTTCTTGGGTTCTTTATCTTCAACAGGCCAATCTAACCCTAAAACCCTTTTAACACCAAGTTCACCTCTGCCCTCCAACCATCTCTTTCCTTTAACTGTCTGTATGGCAACAGAGAGGCGCCTAGAATAAGATTCTAAAGCACACCCCAGTGACTTCGATTGCTATAAGCAAACAGCTTGGGACACTGCAGCAAATGGGAAAGTCTCCTTCTGTGGAATAAATGGACGGTGACGAGATTAATTAGGTACCAACGACTTATCAGAAAGTAAGGCAAAGGATCGGACCTGCTGCTTGATTCCAATTGCTCGCCACCGTGGCATGCCTCCTTGCCTCAAAATGCATATACATTCTCACCCTATAAACGCAGAGTGGGGCAGGAAGGGAAAATCAGGGTCACACTGAGTTACCTGGTCAGCACATTTGCAGTTGGGAATTTGAGCCCAGTAGACTCTGGAATCCATTAGCTCTGATGGGCCATATGTCATTTCAGAAGGGAATTGCCCCTCAAATTTGCAATTAGGTCTGAGATCTGGCCGACGTCCTTGATGTCACAGAGCATCAGTCATGCTGCAGGAGGCATGTACCGTGTACCACGTACCATGTACCACGGAGCCACAGTCATGTTTCCGGTTCTGTAGGGCTCAGGGCCCAAGGCACTTGTCAACTTTGTGCTTATGGTGTGCTCTGGCGGGTTGTCATTGACTGGCCTCACGTGTTTAAGTCTTGTCTTCCTCCAGAGAGTAAAGCAGCCTTCCTGAGGGTTGGCAGCCGGCTCCAGCACCCTTCCTAGTGTCTCCTCCACTCCTAGAAACATACTTGAACTTCTCAGTAGTCTCAGTATGGAAGGGCTGTCTCCTCTTACATTTGTAAGAATTGCATTTATGTACAATTTGTTATCAGGGTTTCAGAGAATAAATCTACGATAAATGTTTAATGATTGCAACTGCCTAAGCCTCTTTAAAAATGGACCAGAAATTAGAGCATCCAAGTGAGGGTGAAAACTCCTCTGTATCATAAGAAACTTTTACGGCTGCCAAGATGGTTGAGGCACTTTCTCCAGTCTCGGGGTGCTCACAATCTGAGGAGAGAAAGGCCTCAGTGAATAATCTGGGGACCGAGGAAGTTCTGCACCAGCAGATGTAGAGCTTCCAGGGAGCCAGGACAGAGACAGATGCCCAGCGGCAAACACGGGTGATGGATGTCAGCTCCCGGCATCGGACGAAGGCTACCTGGCCCAGGTGCCAGCCTCAGCCGTGCCTCCCCAGACAGAGAGGGTGCTGGACCACAAGCCACAAGCATGCGGTGGTGTCAGGGCGGAGTGAGCCTGACCGGGCCGAGGCGAGGGCATCTGGCCATATGGGCCTGAGCAGCTGACGGCGGGGCCGGCTTCGGGGGGATGACCATGACCTGTCCTCTCTCGTCATGTGCTCCGAGAATTATATTCCAGGTGTCAAGGAGCTCATTTTGTAACATTCATCAGAGTGGATTAAAACTTCACTTTCCCCTGATGTTTGGGAAATCAAAAGGAGTCCCTTTTCAGACAGAACCACTGCCCTTCCTGGTTTGGAAAACCAGATTTAGCCTAATGCTGGTTAGACTGGTCCCACTTGCTGCTTTAGAATTTTATGAAGTTTTAACTGCTCCTTTCCTGGCCTCTCCCACCCTCCTCCCTGGGCCAGCAGTCCCGTCCGAGCGCGTGTGCTTTCCTGACACTTTCTGTGAAGCAGGGCTGGGGTCCAGTGAAGGATTTCAGGGTTTTCTGCAGCAACGTGGGGTCATCTGTGCGGTTTGCAAGAGCCCACCGTGCTGTGCCCACCACCTGGGTTGCCTGCTCCAAAAACGAATGGTTTTGCTTGATTTCAGTTTAAGGAACATTTTTCTCCTGGGGGGGGGCGGGGGGAAGGGAGAGGGGGAGGGGGCGGGGGAGAGGGGAGGGGGAGGGGCGGGGAGAGGGGGAGGGAGAGGGAGAGGGAGAACCGTGCCTGGAATTGTAATGAGCTCCCAGACCTGTGCCTAATTGTCTTCCGTAACTTAGCAACGGGCTGGAAGAGAGAAGAAAGGGGAACAATTTCAATTCACTGGTAAGATGTGGGTGGAAGCAAGGGAACAGGGCACCCCGGCGCCCCGGTACAATAAGGGAGGCGGCGCCCCGGTACAATAAGGGAGGCGTTTGCTAGGTGGAGGAGTGTCTGTGCGTGCAGTTCTGCTGCTTTTGAGAAAGCAGGCAGAGGGGGAAGCTGGCCCACGAGTGATGGAGAAGTTGCTTGCAGGGATACTTTATGGCTGGTGGAATGCCCGGGAAGGGCATCTGAATCCTTCACTGTTTGCTTCTAAACGTATGCAGTGGCTGTGCGCCGGCTAGCCTGGGTTCTGGGACCCCAGCCCTCTGAGCCCTCTGAGTCCCTTTCAAAACATGTGGGAAGCTGCTGTCTTGTTTTCCTTATGGAAAGAAATACAGTCTACAATTCTTTAGCTGGAGATGAATTTCTGACCGCCTGGGGCCTGTTGGTGACCAGCTCAAGAGGGCTCAGAACCAGGTTTCAAAGAGTTTTGAGGGCTTCCCTGGTGGCGCAGTGGATGAGAGTCCGCCTGCCGATGCAGGGGACATGGGTTCGTGCCCCGGTCCGGGAAGATCTCACATGCCGCGGAGCGGCTGGGCCCATGAGCCATGGCCGCTGGGCCTGCGCGTCCGGAGCCTGTGCTCCGCAATGGGAGCGGCCACGACAGTGAGAGGCCCGCGTACCGAAAAAAAAAAAAAAAAAAAAAAAAGGTTTTGAACGCTGCCCTAAAACCCAGGAGACATGTGACAGCACTGATTTCCAGTGGAAAAGTCAAGTGGAGGTGGGAGAAAGCCAAGCCTGACCACCATTTATGAGAAAGAGGTTTGGGGATTTTGCTGAATCAGAGCTAAGTATAAAGCCTGGGGGTGATGGGGGTAATGGACACCTAACTCCATCTCAGGGGAGCTCTCGGAAGCACAGGGACAGGTCAAGGGGAGACCGTTTTTTTTCTTTTTCAGACATATTCCTTGAATAAAGATTCAGTCATATTCCTTGAATAAAGATTCCATAAGTTGTCGTGATCTCTCAGTTAGTTTACAGGGTTCTGAAAAGGGTGTTTTGGACAAGTTTTGTCAATTTCTCATTTTAATGGAGGGTTTTGAAGGTCCTTACTCCGCTGTTCTGGAAGTGCTTATCCAGTCCTGACCTTTTTGGAGGGCTTTTTTAGAGATGGTGCCTTTTCTCAAGCAGGAAATCATAGTCATGTGGTGTTTTGGGGCGCCCTGGCAGTTGTAGGAGGGAAGCAGTTTTAGGAAGGGGATTCTTAGTGCCTCTGGGCCCAGTTAAAGGGTTAGGTGTTCATTTCACTTATTTTTTACACCCCCAGTAGGCTTTTATTACTTCCTTGCTGTTGCATAGGGCTGTTGAATGATTCCAGTCCATATCACCTGAATGACAAGATGATGGTTTAGATTTTCAAAGCAGATGAGTCAATGAGAGGCAGAATTTTTAAAACAGTGTTGGTAATGAAGTAAGATGAGAAGTAATGAAGAGTGAGAGAGTTTACCAGAAGAACAATTTAGAAATAAGATTGTCAAAGGTGATTAATTGGAAAGCCCGGCCTCAGGGTCTCTTGGAAGTGGGCTGTACGTGGACGGCGCCGCGGGATGCTTCCTGTCGGCCTAAGCGCACGGCGCCGCGGGATGCTTCCTGTCGGCCTAAGCGCACTGCCCTACCGATGCGCCAGTTATTCCCCTGCAGACCGCCGCACGCTTGTCAGATTAATATTTCTACGTGTTTAAAGTGGTCGCTTTATACAGAAGGCGGCCATCTTTCGTAATCGTATTTGGGTATCTTTATGTGGAACTTTGGTACTCCGCAGACTCTGTGTCGACTTCTTGAAAAAGCTGCTAAGAATTGAAAGATTGCTTGATGGAGCCTGAGCACCGACATTAAGTTGGAGTTTTTAACGTGTGGTGTCTGCTTATTAGCAAGAAGGATGACCGTTCTCTTTCAAATAGGCTGTGGGGGCACAGTAGCAGCCTGGGATAATTCATCTTAGTTTTCCAGAGCATCTGGGTAAAGCAGTGAGAGTGATCACATTTCGTTAGCAAGGTCACTTTTTACTTGTATTATTTTCCAAAGCAATTAACAATCCATCCATTTTCCCCCCTGACCCTAATAAAGAGGCCCTATATTTCAGGGGGTTAAAAGGCCAGCCACCCCACTGAGAAACATCAATGGGGCTCTGCCGTTTCTCTTGGTGACTGAGCCTGGTTTTGAATATATTTTATAAAGGGTGAAAATAAGCATCTTTGGGTTCACTCAAGCTATTCATCCTTCCGGAACTGCATGAAAGTCAGGAAACGCTGGACTTCACTGTCCATTCGCCAGGTCCCATTGTTCTGTGCCGCAGGGGATGCAAAAACTCTACAGTAATTTGCCAATTTTAAAAGAGACCTTACAGTTAGTGATCTAGGTAAGTGATCAGGTAAAATGACTTCCTAAGAGCTGAGGTGGACCTCAGGAGGAAAGGTCTGCTGAATTGTTCCAACGCAAATGCAAAGTTCAAGCACATTTCCCAAAGGACAGCGGAAAGCTTTTGCCCAAATGCTCTCTGAAGTCTGGTTGACCTCTTTTCTGCTAAGTGGAGTGATTTTGGGAAGAGGCGATATCACGGAGAAGAAAGAGTCACTTTGGCTTGGTGACTGGGAGGAAAGTGCAAGACAGGTCTGTTTTCAATATTTTGAATTTTTTTAATGTTACAATTTTAAGAAAAGTCAAGCTGCTTTAAGAACCAAGAGTCTAGGTTCTAACATTAAAATACAGGACAGACATACAGAGAAACAGCCAGGTTGTGGTCGTAATACTTTTTTTTTTTTTCCGGAGACTAGTTAAACATTTATTGGCGTTGTTCACAGATTTCAAGTTATCCCTCCATCTAAAAAACTGTGAATTCCACAGTGAGTTTGTGTACAGGTAAATAAATATATTATTACATAGTTTCTATAAAACTTGATGTTACATATAAAACACAAGTTTTGGTACGTCCGATCTAGCTGAGAATTTTATTTTCAATTCTGAAACTCATACATTCCCTCAGAAAAAACTTATCTGAAGCAAACGTAGTATTTGGGTCGTAATACTTTAAGCGATCTTTCTCGAGGCATGAGTCACAGGACTGTGTGCTTGTTAAAATACAGCTTCCTGGGTCTTTCCCTGCCCTAATAAACCAAAATCTAGGACTTGGGATTTTATTTTTAATAGTCACCCTACCAGAATTTGATGCACTCTAAAGTTTGAGAACCACCAACTAACAACTTCATGGAACTCCTAGTTTCTTCTTGTAAGCAACTTAATATCCCAGTGAGCACAAGAGTTAAATACAAATTAAATACTAGCACAAGCTAAATACTAAACTCTCCTTTCTTAACTGTGACAACCTCTGCTTCCTAGATGTGTTCTTTCATGCAGTTCTCTTTCTCCTTCTCTTGGCTTCTTTAAACCGTCTTCATATCTCTTGCTGGTCTTCCCTATAAACATGTTACCTCCTCCATAATTTTTTAAGCCCCCCTTTTTGGTTCATTTGTCTTCCCAGACAAAGGAAAAAAAAAAACCCTCTTTATTTCTTCTTGTCCTTGCCTCATGGCAAAAGTTAAGGGCAGTTCTGGAATCACCTAGAACTGAGAACATTTCTGTCTATACTGATATTAAAAAGGGTGAGTCCCTAAGTCCAGATCCCTGATGAGTCTCTCAATTATCCACATATGACCTGAGCTCAGTCACTGCATTTATTTATGTATAACTAATTAATTAATTTTTCATTGGAATATAGTTGGTTTACAATGTTGTGTTAGTTTCAGGGGTACAAAAAGGTGAATCAGTTATACGTATACATACATCCATTCTTTTTTAGATTCTTTTCCCATATAGGTCATTACAGAGTATTGAGTAGAGTTCCCTGTGCTCTACAGGAGGTGCTTATTAGTTACCTATTTTATATAAAGTAGTATGTATATGTCAATCCCAGTCTCCCAATTCATCCCTCCCCCTCCCCCATCGCTGCACTTAAACCACCTTGTCATCACCTGTGTCATCTTTCACCTTCCAGCAGCCACCTGAAGGGTAGTGAAAAGGCATAGGAGTCCCCTGGGGATTTGTAAAACTAGACATTCCAGTCACCACACAGCTACTGACCAGTAAATGTGAGGCGGACCCAGGGATCTGTCTTTTTATCAAGTGCACCTCCCACTCCAGGTGATTCTGGGCTCCTGAGCCCACCTTTGAGAAGACTTTCCTAGAGACATTTAATTCCTGTAGTCAAGGACAGCTTTGCAGCTCTTACCAAACATAGCACCGGGAAAAGAGAAGCTCTTCAGAGAGCAGAATGGTCGTCTGTATCATAGAGGCATGTTTTGTATGCAGAGAAGGCGGAAGGGACATTGGCTTCTAGGCCAAATGGCAAGAAATTGGCAGATTTATTGTCTGCCCTGAGATTTAAATAGAAATGTTTTCAAAAAGTGGTTACAATCATCCTTCCAAGGGATTTTAATAAGAAAAGCTGTATTTATTATCTTAGTAAATCGGTCAGTTTCCACACACCCGGGGTCCTCCAGAATCTGCCCTCCCCTGGGGGTGTTAAACTACTTCCGCACCGTGGTCTCCTGGGCCCAGGAATGCTGCAGTGTGTGTGTCTGCCAGGCGCTCACGGCATTTGGGGTCCTCACTCTGATGAGGTGCGTTTGCCGGTCGTGGGGGAGGCGGGGAGACCTGATGCGGCCCCGGCTGCACCCAGATCCTGTATTTCAGGCCTCTCCCCAGCCCAGAGGTTAGCCTGGGTGTCACCATGCTGCAGGCCCCCTCCTTGGGGCGCAGGCATGAACAGTGGATGTCAGCATGAGCCAGACTCCCGGGCACCTGGGAAATTCTGGAACGGACCCGGGCTGTAAGCTTCGGGACAAGAGCACAAACAGCTTGACGTGGGCTGCCAAGCTGCCATCCCAGCCTGTCCCAAAGCACTGCTTTGTTGCAGCAATTCAACCCCACCAACGTCTGTGTCCCTCCGGCCACATGGCCACGAGACCTTTGGGAGTGTGTGGTGTCCAGTGGATGGAGATCGGGTTAGTGTGGAACGCCCGGGTTTGGACCCGTTTTCCGCTGGTGCATTTAGTGTTACAGAATAAATATGTCTGCTTGCTCAGATAATTGTGAAAAACACATGAACATTTTTGAGGAGAATCATGTAACTTGAAAAATCTCCCACCACAAGATCTCTCAGAACGACAGCACACAGCCTAGTGGGGAGGGTGGCGTGTACGGCAGAGCACTGGCATCTGACAGGGCTGAGGGGTGGACACACAGACATTCGCCGTGTTAGTCCCTGCTCCTTTCAGTATGCTTAAACTAGTTCAGAATAAATAAGCAAAATTCACGTTTGTGGTAGCCTTTGCAGACTCATAAAGTAAAAACCACGTTACTACCTCGTCCATGTTAGAATTATCAAAGGAGAAAGAAAGAAAGGAAGGAAGGAAGGGAGAGAGAGAGAAAAGAAAGGGAAGAAAACGACAAGTGTTGGCAAAGATGTGGAGAAATTGGAGCCCTTGTGCACTGCCAGTGGGAACGTAAAATGGTGTAACTGTTATGAAAAAACAGTATGACAGCTCCTCAGAAAACTAAAAATAGAATTACCATATGATCCAGCAATTCCATTTCTAGATATGTACCCCAAAGAATTGAAAGAAGGGTCTTGAAGAGATATCTGTACAGCCACATTCATAGCAGTGCTATTTGCAACAGCTGAAAGGTGGAAGCAACCCAGGTGTCCATTGATGGATGGTGGATAAACAAAATGTGGTCTACACGTACAGTGGAATACTATTCAGCCATAAAAAGGAAGGAGGTTCAGTCACATACTACAAGGTGGATAAGATTGAAAAGATTATGCTAAGAGGAATAAGCCTGTCACAGAATGGCAAAGACTGCATCATTCCACTTCTATGAGGAGCTTAGAGTAATCAAACTCGTAGCAACAGAAAGTGGGATGGTATTTGCCAGGGGCTGAGGGGAGGGGAAGATAGGCAGTTGTTGTCTAATGGGTACAGGGTTTCAATTTTACAAGACAGAGAGTTCTGGGCATTGTGCGACAACGTGAATGTACTTAACACTACTGAGCTGTACACTTAAAATGGTTAAGATGGGAAATTTTATGTGTGTTTCATCACAATTAAAATTTTTAAATTTATTGAAGTATAGTTGATTTACAATGTTGTGTTAATTTCTGCTGTACAGCAAAGTGACTCAGTTATACATATATATACATTCTTTTTCGTATTCTTTTCCATTATGGTTTATCACAGGATATTGAATATAGTTCCCTGTGCTCTGCAGTAGGACCTTGTTGTTTATCCATCCTGTATACAATAGTTTGCACCCACTAACCCCAAACTCCCACTTCTTCCCTCCCCCACCCCCTCCCCCTTGCAACCACAAGTTTGTTCTCTATGTCTGTATCACAATTAAAATTTTTAAATAAATTTAAAATCCACCTTGGATAGTCAATAAAATTATACTGGGTATTGCCTCTATCCACAAACTCCTGTCCTCTGGGGATGCAAAGCTCAAAACAGAGAACCTGAAATGTACCTCCCTTTCCCTGCATGAAAATGTGGCTTCCCAGGTTAACTGTCTCAGCTATCCTGTCCCAGAAGAGCCTTCCTGTCCCAGAGAAGTGCTTCGACTGGTTGAGTTGTAAAAATTCTCATTTCTGCCTTTGGGATGGGTCTTGTCTCGTGTTAACAGACCCATAACACTGCATCTCTCAGACCCTCTTTAGCTCAACCATGTTCTTGTGACAAGAACCCAGAAGATGTCGAGGCTAGACCTAGCTCTTTCTCGCAGCAGAAATGTAACACAGTGACTCTGCCTGCCACTAAGAACCTGTTCAGCTGTTCATATCCCAGCTCAGCCTGGGTGGAGTTCCTTATCTCTCAGCTCTCACCATCGACATCACTGTATCCGGCCATACCTGGTTTTATGCTTTTGTTCAGTGACTTTTCATTGTGAACCTGCTGTGTGCCAGGCGCTAGGCTGAGCCTTGAAACAAGAAAGGAAAAAAGAGATGCAGCCCATGCCCTCCTAGAGCTTATAGTCTTGGGGAGGATATAGACATGAAACAAATGAATGTAGAATTTAAAATTATGATTTAGAGCTATACAGAAGAGCAGTGTTACAACTGAAAATCACCAGGAGGTGATTTGGACAGGTGGGAGGGACATGGTTTTTCCTACATGAAAATTTGGCCCCCAGGTTAACTTTCCCTGTCCCCTATGTAGGCTCTGAGTCAGAGAAGGGCCTTGGGGTGAAGTGGTGTTTTAACTGATCAGTCCTGGGTGAGCAGAAGTTAAACAGGAAGAGATGGGGAAGAGGAGAGCATTTCCTGCAGAGGCAGCACCAGGGCACACGCCCCGCGGAGGAGGGAGCTCGGTGGAAAGCCGGTGTGGCTGGACCACAGATGGAGGTGCACTATGTGTGGTCAGATCATGCCGGGCCTTGGAGACCATGCAAAGAGCTCTGGATTCTGTCCCCCGTGTAAGGGGGTGCTTTTAAGGGTTTAAGCAAGAGCGTGCCATGGTCAGATTTAAATTTTAAAAGGTCACTCAGGTTGCCTCGTGTGGAATGGATTGATGGTGGTGGGAGAGGAAGCAAAGCAGGAAGCAGGGAGTCTAGTTAGGAGGCTACTGGAGCAGTCCTAGCACAGACGGAAACAGTGCCAGCAGAGTCGAGGCGAAGCGGAGATAGAATTAACAGGGCTTCCTGGTGGAAACGTGCTGAAAGCGTGAGGGAGAGGGAGCTGTCCAGGCTCCAGCAGGAGTAGGAGCCTCCAGAGGAGGCGTTAATAGCTCTTATACGTGGACAGTTCACATTGTGCTAACACCTTACGCTACCCACTTAATCCTCCCAATAATCCCGTGGGGTGGGTGCTTATGAATGAGAAATTAAATAACTCTCCTGAGGTCACATGGCTAGTAAGTGGTCAGGAAATGGAGAACCTAGTCTGCCAACTCCAGGACATAAAGGTTATGGGAAGACGAGAAGAAAGTCAAACTGGGGAGAAAAGAGCCAGAGCTCAGTTGTGACTCATCCAACGACCGCTTCCTCCTGGCTCAGAGATTCCGGGGAGATGCAGAGTCTATGCATCTTTCTGAATCCCAGCATGAAATCAGAGAAAGCAACTAGACTGGAGAAGCAACCACCTCCAGGGACCACAGTTACAACAAAACCAGGTGCGAGATGTCGCTCGAACTCAAGCGGGTAGAGCCAAACCACCAGAAAAACCAGGACCTGCATGGAGAGAGGAGGGGGGCTCTCTGGGCACCCGACCAACCTAGTATGGAGAAGAGAGCCTCAACCGCGCCAGCAGGTGGTCGGCAGAAAACGTGGTGGGAGATCCGAGAACAGCAGCGGAAAATGGGGAGGTTTTCCCCACCCTCAGTGCATACCAGGGCCCCACCCTCAGGAGGAACCTGGCAGTGGAGTCAAGCTTGAACAAGACAGGGACAACAGAGATGGAAAGAGAAAGTCCAGACAGAAGTGGGGGAAGGGACAGAGTCGGTCGTGTTGACACCACGTGCAAGAAGTAAGAGGAGCTCTGGGAAGCCAGAGCTGCTTTGACCAGGCCTCCTGCTAGCCGAGCAGGAAACCTGATTTCACATGAAAATGGCCAATAGAAAATGCCAAATACAAGTCCCTGCAAAGTTACCCTAGAAAACATCAAGGGCATCAGAGAAAGCTGTATTCACAGAACAGAGCCAAAAGGAAGCTTCTGTTTCAAAGCAGTCTAAAAGTTTTTAATACAGTGATACAAAACATGAAAGACTGCAAAGTAAAAGGGAAAAACTCAGAAGTAACAAAACAGGAAATAATTAGAAATAAAAGAAAAAGTCATTTCAGAAATGAAGAACCAACCAAAAGGAACTTGAGAGTCAATAAAGAAAACAGATGATACTTTAAGAGAAAGTGAGAAGGAAGAATTTTTTTTATGCTTTAAGAAGAATTTTGTGCTTTAAGAAAAAGAAGAAATGAAAGGAATGACTTTTGCAAAAGGGTTTGAGAGAAAATGAGAAATATTTTTAAAGAAGCAAAAGAGAGATACAACCGACAAATATTGAAAATCCCTGAAGAAGAAAAGCAAAGAAGGGAACAAAGCAAATATAAAAACTATATTTTAAGAAAAAATTTTCTGAAATTAAAAAATTTTTACACTACCTGTTGACCTTCTGATGGAACTGACAAGGTTCTGTGTGTCAAGCTGGCTGCAGATAACAAAAGTATTCATCTTACCGTAGCTCATTAAGCCAGGGCGCTGTGACTTTTGCTTTTTATGGCTTTCTCTATGTTTTCTTTTATAATAAAAGAAAAACTTTTTAAAGGAACCTAGGAGTACCTCATCAGAGCCCTGTGACTCTGACGAGATAATTTCTTGTGATTTACGATCTTTCAATTTCCGTAGCTAACCTTTGTCCTAAGTGACATACCTTTCCTCCACTGCATTAGCATTTAAGAAGATTACGCTCTGTTCACTCTAAGGTACCAACCCGCTCTCTAAAGGAGAGGAAAGTAACTTTCCATCTGGTCCTGCCATCAGCTTGTGCATTTCGTTTTCAGAGGGTTTTGCTCTTCTGTGGCTCACGTGTCTGGAAACGCGCTGCTGAGCCCTGGTTCTCGGCCTTCCCTCTGTCAACTCTGTCCAGGAGAACATGGCGCTTTTTACATTTCCTTGTCTAGTGCTGGTAGAATGTTCTGCTGGAAAACACACGGAGATGATCGATTCTGCGCAACCCTCTCTAATAGTCACTTACGAGGACTGAGCCCCGTAGAAAGATGAAAAGGTCACAGAACTCGTTGGAGCAAAGCTGGGGACTGGAACTTTGATTTTCTAATCCCCCGGTTCTGCTTTCTCTTCTAAAGCCTCTGTCTAGACTAGGACAGCTTTTTGTTTTCACCTGAGCTCCCTGCTTCTCTGCCGCCCACACTTCTCACCTTTGCTGATAAGAGTCACCCTCCTGCCGAGGACCCCTCCCCTTTGAGCCAGCGTTTTGATAGTAATTTCAAGAGTGCATTCCACTGGCTTTCACAGCGTTGAGAAGGGGAAAAACATCTATTTGGTGTGACCAACGATATCGCAGCGTTATTACTGAGAAATACGGCCACCATAAGAGGACACGAGTCACGTGTAATAAGGACTCAGTGGACTCTTTCGAAGGGAAATTCACATCCCCATGGGAATCCGGGAGAAACTGCAGCAGGTTAAGTGTGACTTTTGGTGCCTCTGCTCCTCCGTGGCCATGGGCCCTTTGGCTGCCCCCCACTCGGGGGTCCTGGGCTTCTGTGCCCCCTCCCTGTGCAGCCGCTGCCCCCAAGGACCAGCTCCCCTCGACCACAGGGGCATCCCCGCCCAGGCTCCCTTCTGTTACTCTAGCTAATCTGATGTCCTTTTGCATTTTAAAAGCCGTTTTTCCCAGGATGTCATATTACACGCCTGTTAGAAAATCTTGAAAAGTACAAAGAAAACCATTGCCCACTATGAATATGAGTCTATTTTTAAGGTTTTTTTGTTGTTGTTGTTGTTGCGGTACGCGGGCCTCTCCCATTGCGGAGCACAGGCTCCGGACGCGCAGGCCCAGCGGCCATGGCTCACAGGCCCAGCCGCTCCGCGGCATGTGGGATCTTCCCGGACTGGGGCACGAACCCATGTCCCCGGCATCGGCAGGCGGACTCTCAACCACTGTGCCACCAGGGAAGCCCCCCGACTCTATTTTGCCTGTTGATCCTGCCCTTGCTTTCCCTCCACTCTTTTTTATCTTCTCCACCCTTCTGTCCTTCTGTCCTTTCCTTTTCTCATCTATTCCCTTCTCCCCCGCCGCCGCTACTCACACTCACAGACACGTAAGATTTTCAAAAAATGCTCTTAAAGTTTACATACTGTGACATAATGATAAATGCATATTTGGTCTCTGCTCGTACCCCTTTCCTGGCACACAGCTCCTAAAACCCTTGTGTCGGGTGTCTTTTGCATGCTAACCAGATGACCTGTGTCTGGGGGTCCCGGGGAGCCTCAGGATGGGGACTGGTTGCCAGGGGACCAACCGTGTGGTTGGAGGGTTAGAACATCCAGCCCCACACCTGCCCTCCAGGGAGGAGAGAGGGACTAGAGGCTGAGTGAATCACCAGGGGCTATTGATGTAATCAGTCCTGCCTGGTAATGAGGCCACCATAAAAATCTGTAAAGTGTGGCGTTCAGAGAGCTTCCAGTTTGGTGGAGGTGCTGGGAGGTTGTGCACCCGGAGAGGGCCTGGGAGCTCTGCATGCCCTTCCCCTATACCTCGCCCTGTGTTCTCATCCATCTGGCCATTTCTGACTTCTTTATAAATAAACTGGTAATGGAGTGAGTGAACTGTGGTGCTGAGTTCTGTGAGCCCTTCTAGCCAGTGACCAAACCCGAGGGGGGGGATTGTAGGAACCTCCCATTTTTGGACAATTGGCCAGAAGCATAGGTGACAGCCTGGACTCAAGTGGGGTGGGTAGTCTTGTGGGATGCAGCCCTTAGCACAGTGGGGTCTGTGCTAACTCCAGATGGATAGTGTCAGAATTGAATTGAAGTTTAGACACCCAGTTGGTGCTGGAGAATTGGTCAGCATGGGGAAAAACCCCATACGTTCGATGGTCAGAAGTGAAGAAGTGTTATGCTAGTAGTAGAGGGCCAAGGAGGAAGCTGAGTTTTTCTTACACACAGCACTTCGTCACACAGATGTGCCCTGAGCATTCTCTACTTTTGGATAAGAAGTTTATTCTCAGTTTGAGAACACCTGCTGGACTTGATTTTTTTCACGTTTTAATGCTAACCTACATGGTTTATTATTTGCCATCAAATTTAATATTTTTTGTTCTTTTAACCCTGTTTAATGCTATGTATTCAGTTACTCTGTTTTTTTATTGTGGTACAAACACATATAACCTAAAATTTCCTGTCTTAACAGTCTGTAAGTGTGCAGTACGGCAGTGTTAGCTGTGTGCTCGGCGTTACACTGCAGATCTCCAGAACTTCCCTGCTTATAAAAGGGAAACTCTACACCCACTGAAAACCCACCCGGTTTCCCCTCCCTCCCCAGCCCCTGGTAGCCACAGGCTACTGGCTGTTGCTATGCGTCTGACTTCTTCCAGTACTTGATGGAAGTGGAATCATACATGTTTGTCTTTTTGTGACTGGCTTCTTTCATCTCGTACGTCCTCAGGGTACATCCACGTGGTGGCGTAGGACAAGATTTTCTTCTATTTTAAGGCTGACTAATATTCCACTGTGTCTCTGCCCCATTTCGTTTATCCATTCACCTGTCGACGGGCATTTAGGTTGCTTCCACCTCTTGGCGGGTACTGTGGACAAAGCTGCATCGTACACGGGCGTGGACGTATCTCTGTGAGATCCTGGTTGTTATTCTTTCGTATATATACCCAGACTGGCAATGCGGGAGTGTATGGTAGTTCCATTTTTTAATTTTTTGATGAATCTCCACCGTCTTTCGTAGCGGCTGCACCATTTTAATTCTCACGAAGAGTGCACAAGTTCTCCCTTTTCTCCACATCTTCACCAACACTGGTTATTTCTTGTCCTTTTGATAAGAGCCATTCTCACAGGTGTGAGGTGATATCTCATTGTGGTTTTGATGTGCATTTCCCTGCTGATTAGTGATGTTGAGCATCTTCTCCTATGCTTTTTGGCTTTTGTTTATCTTCTTTGGAGGAAGATCTATTTAAGTCCTTTGCCCATTTTTTAATCGGGTTATTTGTCTTCTCATGGTTGAGTTATAGGAGTTCTTTACATGTTCTGGATATTAATCCCTTATCAGATACACAGTTGGCAAACGTTTTCTCCCTCCATAGGCTGCCTTTTCACTCTATTCATTGTTTCCTTTGCTGCACAGTTTCTTCCTCAGCTTTATTTAGGTGCAGTTGACACGTAACGTTTCATGAGTCTAAGGTATACAGCATGATGCTTTAACATATGTATATATTGTTAAATGGTTACCACAATAAGATTAGTTAACAGATAATTGCCGTTTTGTGGTGTGAGGTGATAATTTTTAAAACCTACTCTTTTAGTAAATTTCAGGTATACAGTGCAGTGTTTTAACTGTAGTCACCATGCTGTCCATTAGATCCCCAGAACTTACTCATCTTAGAACTGGAATTTTGTACCCTTTGACCAGCTTCACCCATTTCCCCCATTAGTATCAGCCATTATTGCTTTAAATATACTTTCTGTCCCTTTCTCTTCCTCTTTTCCTTCTGAGATTCCTGTAATGCATGTTTTCTCTTGACGGCATCCCATGAGTCCTGTAGGCTTTCTTTACGCGTTTTTCATTCTCTTTTCTTTTGGCTCCTCTGACTGCATGATTCCAGATCGCCTGCCTTCCAGATCACTGCTTCTTCAGCTCAGTCAGGTCTGCTGTCGAAGCTCTCCGTTGAATTCTCCAGTTCAGCCACTGTCCTTTGCAGCTCTAGGGTTTCTGTTTGTTTGTTCCTGAGGTTTCTATTTCTCATTTTGTTCACGTGTTGTTTTCCTAAATTCATGTAGTTGCCTGTGTGATTGTATGGTTTGCTGAACTTCTTTAAGGGATTTTTCTGAGTTCATCAGACAGTTCACAAATCTCCATTTCTTTAGGGTCAGTTATTGGAGCTTTACTAGCTTCCTGTGGTCGTGTCATGTTTACCTAATCCTTCGTGGTCCTTCATTCCTTGCATTGTTTTCTGTGTATCTGAGTAAGTGGTTTCCTCTTCCAGACTTTACAAGGTTTGTCTTATCACACATAGTACAAAACAGCCAGATACCAAAATATATTGAAACATATAGGTTATATATGTATACCTATATATAACTGTATATGTAAGTAAGTATATGCATATATTATATATGTAATATAAATATATATCCAACAAAATTGGTAAACGGTGGTATTTTCCAGTGGCAGGAAACATCCTTCTGAAGATAAACGTCAACTCAGTATCCGTCTCATAATCTCTCCAGGCGGGGAAAGGACAGGGGTCTTTCCAGCCCCGTCGTGTTCTCTCCTTGAACTGGGGTTAGAGAGACTCTACCCACACACAGTTGAGGATGCAGGACAGTGTTAGCTGGGGCTCCCGGGAGAGGGCCAGCTGTGCCCCCAGCTGGAGCCCCCGAAGCCGGGCTCTGTACCACAGGACTGAATGCCCCGGGCAGCTGTCATGCACACAAGCCCTGGTGCGTGCTCAGGACCGTGGAAGCACATGCATTTTCTCCTCCCACAATCAGCACTTACTACTATCTCCCCTGTGTGTTCAGGTCG
Source organism: Globicephala melas (assembly GCF_963455315.2). Taxonomy (NCBI): domain Eukaryota; kingdom Metazoa; phylum Chordata; class Mammalia; order Artiodactyla; family Delphinidae; genus Globicephala; species Globicephala melas. The sequence goes on along the minus strand of NC_083331.1, from coordinate 2,987,165 downwards.
TCTGGCGCCCTGGACTACAGAAAAGTCTTTCTTTACTCCTTTTAACCCATGCCTCCTCGCAGCGCCCGAATAAACGCAGGGGCTGTGTTTCCAGGTTTGCATGAGAGGCTGCTCTGTGACGCACAGCTCAGAGAAACGGGCTCATCTGTTCTCCAGGTGGGATTCAGGTGTGGTGTCTGAGGAGCAGGGAGGAAGGATGGGGGAGGAATGAGATAAGGATTCCCTGTGGAGAAGCCCACACTCAGGCATACATCCCTTTACGGGGAATTTTCATCCTTTTTCATAGATGTAGCACTGTGTCCAGAACTGCCGTTTCATCACTCTTGTGAGGGAAAAGAATAGCAACGGTTGTCGGCCCCCGTGCTGCTGCGGCACGCCCAGCATGCGACTTCTCCTGCTTATTAGCTGAGGAGGAGTTGCTCTAAGTAGGGCTGATTTCAGCACTTCTCAGTGATTACTTCATTTGTTTCCTGCAGCCTTTCAAATTTCAATGGCCTTAAATAATCCTGCTACATTAAAAAAAAACACACCGGAAGTGGACCTCCCTCTCAGCTCAACTCTGCGTCAGCAAGTCCTCTCACTGCTACTGATGTTTTTATCCTCCAACAGCAAGAACACTTGCCGCCTTACCTACCAAATCTCTTTAACAAAGAATCTTCATTCTAGAGTCTAACCAGATTTGATAGAGTTGAATTTGATTAACTATTTGGATAGAATCTAAAAGTTTGTCCAAAAAAAAAAAATGTATCCATAAACTTTTAAGCAATCTGTTACCTTACTTTACACTTACAGAAAGTTTTAAGGCATTTAAAAAATTGCAACACGGGGCTTCCCTGGTGGCGCAGTGGTTGAGAGTCTGCCTGCCGATGCAGGGGACACGGGTTCGTGCCCCGGTCCGGGAGGATCCCACATGCCGCGGAGCGGCTGGGCCCGTGAGCCATGGCTGCTGAGCCTGCGTGTCCGGAGCCTGTGGTCCGTAACGGGAGAGGCCACAACAGTGAGAGGTCTGCGTACCGCAAAAGAAAAAAAAAAAAAATTTAAAAAATTGCAGCACAGTTTTGGGGAACAAGTTTTATACTATGTTTATAGCACAGTTAAGCACAAGAGCGATAATAGTGGCCCTGTGATCATCATTGGCCCTGGGACCTCCCCAGGCCACCTCCACACTCAGCCAGAAGCAGGAGGGACAGGAGGCAAGGCTCCTCTCCTGGGTCATGGGTCCCGTCTGAGCACAGCCTCAGTGGGGCTCCGGGCATCTTGCTTTATGAAATGCACGATCACTTCTGGTGAATTGAATTGAAATTGAAATTAGCTGCTGAAGTCCAAATTAAGTCTGACCTGGGTGGGTCAACAACTTATTTGATTTCAACTGCATCTCAGCCACAGAAAGCTTTGCTGATAAAATCCGATGTTCCGGAAGAATCTTGACCCCCCCAGAAGCTCTTGCTTTGATGTGAATTTTCACCAGGACTTTAATGGTCTTTCCAAGAGGCAGTAAATATAGACACAAAGAGCTGGGCTCCTCTAGGTGCTGGAAATGTCGCCACCTAGATCTGGGGACAGAGCTGTACTATAAAGATATGTTCTGTTTTTGTTTAATGTATACCCTCATTTAAAATATTTTATATAAGGTAGACAACTTACCATTTCATTGTAAACACTTGATTATGCATCTTAAGAGATAAGGATCTAAAAGAAAATATGTAACCGCAATGCTGTTTTATTCCAAACAAAATTGACAGTGAAAAATAAGTTGTATTTTACTGCTTGTCACTTATACTTCAATTTATAAGGAGAGAGAAATGGACAGGGTCTGAAGTCGGGTCGGGGAGAAAGGAGGGGACAGAAAAGGACTGAGGAAAAGGAGGCAGGGGAGGAAGAGGGCTCTGCGTGTGCAGCTGTGTGACCTTGACCCCTGAGCCTCCTTCCCTGTCTGTAAATGGGAGGCTGGTTCCTCCTGCTCAGGGTTCTTGGGGGAGTTTAAATGAGAGTGCAATAAAGCACTTGGTCCAGTGCCAGCCGTTTATCAAGGTAGTTATTATTATTAACTATAACTTATCCTTCATAGTTTTAGAAACAATTTTAAAGTTATGGTAACCACCATTCTCCGTTCAGAGTCTCTTTGAGCCGTATTTATAAAAACAAAAGCCTTTTGGTGACGTATCTGCTGGTGCTCAGGGAGAAGAAAGCAGACCATTGTCAGTGGCCTCGTGCCGGCCACACACACAGGTCTATTGACCTTGCACAGCTGTACGGCTCGGCGCCTGGCACAGAGCTGGGCGCCACGGTGGGACGCGTTGCCAGGCACTGTCCTGGGAGCCCAGCACTTTGCTGCCAGTTCGCCCAGCAGCTGAGTGGACGGAGGGGTCCAGTCGTGTCACTAGTTCCCGGGCTCAGATGATGTGCGGAGTGTGAACAAATACTCAGGAAACCTTCTAACTCGTGTGATCAAGATCCAGACCCTGGAGCCACACTCGGCACGACTCCTCCTCACCGCTGCCGAGTCGTCGCTCCTCGGGCAACTTGCTCAGCCTCCTTGTGCCTCAGTGTTTACATCTTTAACATAAAGATAGTAATGGTACCTACCTCACAGATTATTACAAGAATTAAAGAGTTCGTGGTCCATGAAGTATTGGGCACCAGGTACTGTGTTTGCCGTTACTATTTTCTGTAGTCCAGGCGCTGTGGGTAATGGAAAGATACAAATGTTGTGCTTTTAACGGTTTATAAAGGAAGTTACTTATCCAAGCAATATGCAACAAGCGTGAGGCTGTCCACCACCTGCATAAATGCTGAGAAAATGCCAGTAAGGAACGGGCCCTGTGGGGCGAACAGTCTTGTTTTGTTGACCAGTATAAAGATCCAATGGGGCCTTTTTAAGAAAAGGGTGGGCTTCCCTGGTGGCGCAGTGGTTGAGGGTCCGCCTGCCGATGCAGGGGACATGAGTTCGTGCCCCGGTCCGGGAAGATCCCACATGCCGTGGAGCGGCTGGGCCCGTGAGCCGTGGCCGCTGAGCCTGCGCGTCCGGAGCCTGTGTTCCGCAACGGGAGAGGCCACAGCAGTGAGAGGCCCGCGTACCGCAAAAAAAAAAAAAAAAGAGATAAAAAGAAAAGGGTGTTTGGTGTTTGACAAAAAGGATATGTTGATTTCACTTCATGTTAGTTTAAAGGGACCCTGGTTCCATCAGCCTATAAAATGAAGGATTCAACCCGCTCAATTTTTTAAATAGTTCTGATTTGAAACTTCTGAGAACAGGCATAAATCCAGAAATCCTTACAATACTTTCCCTTAAATATACATATTAAGGAAAAGTGTTTTATATACACATACATATGCGAGCATCTTTGTCTTTGTGGATAAGCGTCAGGCACAGAGACGGTCGTTTCTTGGAAAGAAAAGGCTTCCTATTCATCTACTCACGTTTTCACTCATGGTGACAATGACAGGAGCGTGGGAAGGCAAGTGAAATGGCAGGTAAAGGTGTGCAGTCCCTGAGCTAGGAGTCTAGATGGCAAGGAAAATTACTCAAGGCTCAGTAATAGACGACAGTACTCAGAAACCTAGAAAGCATTCAGAACTAGATTTTAATATATTGATTTACTAGTTAATTACTGTTTGTAAATGTCAGTGGGCTCTCTGGCTGAAGTCCTAATCTCCTAGCCTGGCCCCCACCCACCTCTCCATCTTCACTGTGTCCACTCCCTGCCATCCGCCCTGCTCACAGCCACTGTGCCGTACATACCCTGTCGGGCTTCAGCACGTAGTACTTTGTGTTCCTTTTTTCTAGAACGATGTTATCTCCGTGTCTCTTCCTCATGAACTCATAGCCATCATTTTAAAAGCTTCCTGCTTATCATCTTCTCTGCTCAGACTTGTCTGCTCCCAGGCAGGCGTCGCTGGTCCTCTGAACTCCCAGGAAACGTTATCCGTCCCTTCTTTACGGTACTAATTGGGCTGTTATGATATTTTTACATGTCAACTTCTGCTCAGTGACAGGAGGCATCCTGGGATCTCCAGCACCAAGCACAGTGTGAGGAAAATCAATATTTATGGAAACTCAGTATCATGGAAACTCAATAAATAAATGTTGAGGGAATAGAAAGAGAAAAGGGGGGTATATGAAATGAGCTAAAATAAGCCCACAGAGAATGCGTTTTAGGATAGACATGGAACGAACATGAAAGGTCTCTGTTACAGGCTGATCTTCCCCCTCCCCCACAATTCGTGTGCTGAAGTCCTTAACCCTCAGCACCTCAGAATCTGACTGTATTTGGAGATGGGGCCTTTGAAAAGATATTTAAGTTAAAATGAGGCCATTGGGAAGGGCCCTTAACAAGAAGAGGAGATCAGGACAGACCCAGGTAGAGGGAAGGCCATGTGAAGGTGCAGAAGGTGGTGGCTGTCTGCACTCCAAGGAGAGAGGCCTCAGAAGGAACCAACCCTGATGACCCCTTGAGCCTGGACATCCAGCCTCCAGAACTGTGAGAAAATAGGTTTCTGTTATCTGAGCCACTGAGTGTCTGGTTAATATTAAGTAATAGAAATCTTCCCCATCTTTCATCTCTCATCTGTTAGAAACTGAGTTATCTTTCCTCTGCCCTCAACTTTTCCTTGTATATGGAAATGTGAACTATTCCACCACTGGAGTTGGTGGGAATCATGACAGATTCTCCTCTCATGTCCGTTGAACAGTTGTTGAGTGGAGACCAGCCCTGCTGGTTCCCGCATAGCCGTGGGTCAGCGGGCGGCGTGCACAGAACAGTCCCCGCGTTGTGTCTCGCTGGGTCTGAGTCCCAACAATTCCACCGGCTGGCTCGGGCTCCAGAGCAAACCACAGACAAGTTCAAGGTGAGGGCCAGGTCCCCTCTACACATACCCCATGCTGCAGGTCTAAAGCCAAGAACCTGCTAAAAGAAACGGGAATAATAGGTAAAGCTTGTAGAGAAACAGACAACAAAAGAAAAATCTTGTTCCTGAATTCACTCGAGATTCCAGATAAAGTGGATCAGGTGCGTTTGAGCGAATGTGGGAACGCGAATTCGAAAGGTAACCGTGTGCACACCTCTGCGGGCCTTTCTGAACATTTGAGGAATCGACTGATAGGATTTTAGTTGCATTTCCTCTCTGAAAGCTATATTTCTGGGAACCTTCAGATTAGGCACAAACGCGAAGGGGAGATAAAGGCAGTAAAATAGTGGGGGAAGGAATGTGCACTTGCCAGAGCAGTGGAGGGAATGAAGAAAGCTTTCACAGCTCTATCAGGGGAAGGAAATACTAGAAATTAAAGTAGGTTTATTAAGTGATGGAGAGAGTGAAATCCAAGATGATTACAAAATGGCTGGGTACTCAAATGCCCTTTTGAAGTCTCCCTTTCACGACAGAAAATGGTAAGGCTCTGGCTCTCTATTCAGCCCCAGTCACCTGGGTTTTGCTGGTGAAAATCTCCTATGTACACAGGAAGCAGTGAAAGCTGTACGCAGAACGGGGAGCGTTCAGTCAAACGCACTGCTGTGTAGTCCCAAGAAGCCAGGGAAATGGTTTGCCAGACTTGAAAAGAAACAAACAAAACGGAGGCCCTAGCGAGGAATGAAAACAGAAGCAAATACACTAGCTTTTGATTTAGATAAGCTGGTTCTCTCAGAAGGCATTAAAAATGAGTGCCGTCTGCTCTGTGTCTATGGAAATTCACAGAGAAAAATCATCCCCTCTCACCAAAGGCACCTGAATGCTGACTTTTTATGCTTACGGATCTCTGAATGACACATGGGAAGTAGAAAAGCACAGTGGTCATTTCTATTACGGTCTCTTCCCTTTATTTTTAAAATTTTATTGAAGTTATATATGTCCACGGTAAAAAAAAAAAAAAAAAATCAGGGAGTTGAGAAGGGGCAGCTTCTTGTAATCATGTTTGCTTTAGACCTTTTGGTGGCAGTGCCCATGAGTCTAAATAAGATGCTGATCTGTTCGTTATCTATACATTCATATATGGACTCAGGGTGTCTCTTGAGCCTCTGGTAGGAAAGAAGTTCACTTGCGCTCTTCTCCCAGTTTTAATGCTTACTACGTGTAGTTCTTCTGCTGGTCACCTTCGCACCTTTGTGCCTAGGCTGAAACCTCTATTTCTTGTTCCTCTAACATTGGACCTGACCCCTCAGTGTAAGATGCGGCCTGTTTATTGTCAGAACTGAGGCCTCAGTCAATCCCTGGGATGCCTGGGCTGTGCAGCGTGGCCCCCTGGGGAGTCCACCTGGGCAGGACCTGCCGGATGCAGGGACTTGCTCGTCTGCGCAGAATCGCTCGCCCTGAGAGAGGGGAGTCTCCCTGGGCAGTGCCCTTGGCTTCTCTTTAGAAGAAGCCTCCACTGTGGGGTGGAGGAATGAATGCGCTGGTTTCCATGGCACGCGGGATGGGGAGACGGGCGCTGAGGTTTCCCCGGGACGACTTCCAACTGCGTTCTGTTTTTCAGCACCTTCCCTTGTTCTTACTCTTTAAACCCATTGGCCCCAAGCCCAGAGCTTCCCCGGGGTTATGCCAGAAGGATGGCCCGCCTCCCTCCCATCCCGTCCCTGCTGTGAGTGTCCTGGACCGCAGCTCACTGCACTCAGTTTTAACCATCAACACCCTTGCACTGGCTCTGTCTTCTAGAAGGGTTGAAAATCTCTCTTCCACTGATGACAGTCCCCTCTCCAGTATGTGTGTGTGTGTGTGTGTGTGTGTGTGTGTGTGTACACACGTGTCCTGAGTCAGCCGTAGGGAATCAGAGTGAGAACTAATGGACACTTTAAAAAAAGAGCTCGTACCATACATACTCTGTTGGAGGCTTTTCTATTTTTGGAGTATTTCCTACATCATTATTATTTTCCAGTTTGTGCATAGTATTCCATCATATGGATAGACTGTAATGCACTTAACCAGCACCCCATTACTAGGCATTTAAGTTGATTGTAAATTTTGGTCCAGTAAAATCATCTGCAGTGAATATCTGTGATAGTGTCATCTGAGGCCTCATTGACTGTGTCCTTGGGAAACGTTACTGGAAGTGAAATCACTGAGTCAAAGGGATTCTTTTCCCTTACAGGTTATTACAAGATATTGATTACAGTTCCCTGTGCTATACAGTAGGACCTTGTTGTTTATCTATTTTGTATATGGTAGTTTGTATTTGCTAATCCCGAACTCCTAATTTATCCCTCCCCTCCTTTCCCCTTTGGTAACCATACATTTGTTTTTTATGTCTGTGAGTCTGTTTCTGTTTTGTAAATAAGTTCATTGGTGTCATATTTTAGATTCTACATATGAGTGATATCATATGATATTTGGTCTTTCTCTGTCTGACTTACTTCACTTAGTATGATGATCTCTAGGTCCATCCATGTTGCTGCAAATGGCATTATTTCATTCTTTTTTCTGTCTGAGCAATATTCCATTGTCTATATGTACCACATCTTCCTTGTCCATTTATCTGTCAGTGGACACTTGGGTTGCTTCCACGTCTTGGCTCTTGTATTGTAAATAGTGCTGCTGTGAACACTGTGGTGCATGTATCTTCTCAAATTAGAGCTTTTGTCTTTTCTGGATATGTACCCTGGAGTGGGATTGCTGAGATCATATGATAACTCTACTTTTAGTTTTTTAAGGAACCTCCATAGTGGCTGCACCAATTTGCATTCCCACCAACAGTGAGGAGGGTTCCCTTTGTCCGCACCCTCTCCAGCATTTATTGTTTGTAGACTTTTTGATCATGGCCATTCTGACCAGTGTGAAGTGATACGTCACTGTAGTTTTGATTTCCATTTCTCTGATAATTAGCAACATTGAGCTTCTTTTCATGAAAGGTTGCACATTTTCAAGGCTTTTGACACACATTGTCAAATTGCCTTGCAGAAAGTTTATATAAGTTTCTCACTCCTCTTCTAGGCCAGTACTACTTTTCTACCAACGCTGGATGTCATTATACTTTTAAACTTGCAAATTCGACAGGCAAAAACATCATATTGTTTTAACAGTTTGTGACTCTATTGTTAACTATTTAGTTCCAGCTATATGAGGAATCGTGGCACTTGGTTTCACCTTTACTGGCTGCCCACAGAGGAAGTGGGGAGCCCATAGAATCAGTACTGCCGTGTCCCCTGCCGCCTAAGCCTGCTCTCCCCGAGCCCTCAGCCCTCAGCCGGGAGAGCGCCGGTCAGGGGGCAGGAAAGGGCGGGGAGATGCTGGTGGATCAGACCTCATTCCCCCTTGCCCAGTGGATGCTACAAGGAATAAGGGAAACGTGAGGACAGACCTGAGGAGTGGACTGCATTTTGGAGCCAGGATTGAGGGAACGAGGTCCACATTCACTGAATATTAAAGTAAGTCCATGGGTCAACTCCAAACCCCCTGAACCTCCTGAGCTGCTGGGGAGGTCAAGTGCTTCCCTTGAATCTGCAGCCCTGAGCACTTGTTACCCTGATCTCGGCCTCAACTTGGCTAGTACCTAGTGGAAGGTAGGGGAGAAGCAGAGTTTGGGGGTAAATGACCATTTACTATTTATTTATAATTATTTATTATAATATCTATTATTTATTATAATTTTTTATTATCAGGCCTTGATTGAGCCCCTACCGTGCTAGATCCTAGGGACATAGGAACAAAGTAAATACAACCTTGCTGACAAGGTGCTTGAAAACGATGTAGGGAATAAATCCTTAGCCTGTGATACTGGGGTGATAACTTTATAGCCCGTGAAGCAGAGTACACAGAGGCGGGGCAGACCTTTCCAGTCAACAACCAACTTCAGGTAAGGGCGTGAGGCATTACACCTGACACCAGGCTTGGGGGAGCCGACACCAAGGCTTTGGGACGGCTGGTAAAGCCTGAAGTGTGTTGTGTTATCCGTGAGTATAACCTTCTTGCCTCCTTCTTTACTCATAAAAATAAAGAGACTAGGGAAAAATATTTCTAATTCCAAGAGAATAAACTCTAACATCTTCCATCCATTCCACCTCTATTGCCAGTATCCTAATTCAGATGCTCATGATTTTTTCTCTCCAACATGGATCCTGGAATCCACCCTTACATGGGGGCTTTTGTTGACTCCATATATTTTAAAAATTGAAGTATAGTTGATTTATAATGTTTTGTGAGTTTCAGTTGTACAGCAAAGTGATGCAGTTATATACATATATGTATATTCTTTTTCAGGTTCTTTTCCATTATAGGTTATTACAAGATATTGAATATAGTTCCCTGTGGACTCCATATTTTTATGTAAACCAATTTATCATTTTTTTCCTCTATTGTTTCTGCTTTGTCTTATTCGAGAAACTCTTTCCTGTACCCCAGTGTCATATATATTCTACTTTCAGTTTGGTACATTTAGTTATGTCTTCATTTGGCTAGAGTTATTTTTATGAGATATGGATACAGCTTCCCGTGTATGATGGCTGTTTGTCCCAGAGCCACGTATTGAAAGGTCCATTATTTCTACCAAGTTCTAGCGCCCGCTTGTCATGTATTAATTTATCATGTATATGTGGGTCCATCCTTTTGGATTCTCCATCTGTTCCATTGGTGTAATTGTCTCTGTTTCTGTTATCATACTGTTTTAATTACTATAACCTTATTATACTTCTTCATTTCAAATAAGTCATGCTTCTTTTTCAAGATTATCGTTGGTCCTTTACTTTCTACGTGAATTTTAAGAACAGCTTGTCAGCTTCCTTGAAATATCCTGCTGGTCTTTTGATTGGAATTGCACTGATATTTACATTATTTGGGAGAAAACCGCCATCTGTATGATATTGAACCTTCCCATCCGGAAATGTTATAAATCCCACCATTTTGAAAACATCTTCTTTAATTTCATTCAGTAAAGTTTTATCATTTTTTATACAAATATTTCATATATCTTTTCTGAGAATTATTTCTAGGTACCCATAAATTTTGTTATTGTGAATGGGATTTCTTAGTGACCTGTGCTAATTGTTTTTTTTTAAATATAAATTTATTTATTTATTTATGGTTGTGTTGCGCTTTCGTTGCTGCACGCGGGCTTTAGTTGTGTGCGCGGGGGCTACTCTTCGTTGCGGTGCTTGGGCTTCTCATTGTGGTGGCTTCTCTTGTTGTGGAGCACAGGCTCTAGGCACGCGGGCGTCAGTAGTTGTGGCACACGGGCTCAGTAGTCGTGGCTCTCAGGCTCAGTAGTTGTGGCGCGTGGGCTTAGCTGCTCCGCGGCATGTGGGATCTTCCCGGACCAGGGATCAAACCCGTGCCCCCTGTGTTGGCAGGTGGATTCCTAACCACTGCGCCACCAGGGAGGTTCCATATGCTAATTGTTTGTTGCTGGTATATGGAAATGCTGTGGTTTTCATGAATTGATTTTGCAGCCAGCAACCTTGCAGAACCCTCTTCTAGGTTTAATAGTTTATAAATACCAGGATTTTTGGGGAATTTTTCATTTAGACTCTCATTCTCTGTTGTTAATGACAGCTTTTTCTTTCTTTTCAATCCTTACATTTCTTTTTTCTCTTGTCTGCTGGCTAGATCACTAGTGTAATTTTTAATAGAATCAGCAAGAGCAGATCTCTGCTCCTTATTTTCTTTGAAGGGAAAGCTCCTAATATTTTACCTTTAAAGACAATATTTGCACTAGATTTTTGAAAGATGCCCCGTATAAAATTAATAAATATTTCTTGAGCTCCTAGTTCACTAACAGTAAACTAGGAACATTTCACTGTCTGTGGTGAAATAGTTATTGAACTGAATCAAATACTTTGGCTGCGTCTAATGAACCAAGCTTTTTGTTTTTGCTTTTATCTCCTAATGGGGTGAATTACACATAAATTTTCTAATGTGGAGCCGTTATTGCAGTTCCTACGCGGGCGATAGCTTTTCTAAAAATACACTTTCGGAATTTGCCTGGTAGTATCCTAGTTTGGTTACTTTGCCCCCACGTTCATAATCCCTAGTGACTTGTAACTTTGTCGTTTACACTGTCCCTGCTTGGAATTGTTGTGAAGATTGTCCTAGGCTGGTCCAGTTAGTTGAGGAGCATTCTCATCCCTTCAGTTCTCTGGGTCCTTCTGAATGACTTAAGGACCGCTGTCCTTGAAGACTTACCAAGTGCTGGTTCCTGGTCTCCTCTCCCGTCAGCATTCATGTGGCCACTTCCACTTGTCTCCTCGGCCCCCAGAACGTTCTCATTTAGGACAGAAGCATCCCTGCCCACCATGCCTTCCTGCAGACCTGAACTACGTTCGTGGCAGGACACTGGTGAGGACGGGCGTCTCTCCTCTGGCCTTGCAGACAAAGCCGAGTGGTGTGGCCTAAACATCTTCTTGCTCCCTGAACTTGCCGGGTCAGTTCTCTACTCTGAGCTTCTTGCCCCACGGCACTTTACCCCTCACCACGACGCACCGTAACTGAAGGTGCACGTCTGTCTCCAGCCAGAACACCAGCTCCGGGACACCGAGCCTTGCTCTTCACTGCAATTTCCACGCCGAGTGTGGCACCAGGCAGCGAAACACGCAGGCACTGTTTGTTGAATAAATGAACTAAATGTTCTGATCTGTTAAACACAAGCAGCTCGTTACAGATCTCATGTGCGATTTGTTATCCTACCGGTTTCTAACCAGACGTTCTGATGCCACCTGGACGTATACTAATTGACGGTATGAGCAAGGGACGGCTTAGAGTTGCTATTTATTCCATTGGTGTAATTGTCTCTATCTCTGTCACCATGCTGTTTAAATTACTACAGCCCTCTGTGGGTCTCAGTCCTGCGCTGCGTTCTCTGTCTTGGTCCACAGTCTCCCCTGGCTCCTGGCCTCAGCGGACAGAGACTCAGCCTCCCTCTGCGGGGCCTTCAGTACCTAGCCGTGGTATATGATGTTGGCTGCTCTTGCTGCAAATTCTTACCCATGCATTTACCCTCCTGTGCTCCTTCTCCTGCTGTGTCGGCCAAGACCTCCTCTGTGGTTCAGATAGCCTTGCACGCTTTCTAGAATTGTTTTATAGTTCGTCCTCACAGACTCCACTCAGCAGGAGGGGCTCCTTGCTGTGATGACCTCCAGGCGAGGAAGCCTGACTTCCTAGAAGCTGGGATGTCTCTGGGGCACTTGCTGGTCCTCTTCCCTCACGTGTTCCTGGAACATTTCTGAAGAGGCGACCTGGACCACGTCCACTTTAAGTTGTAGTTTTGTAACTAAACCACTTTGTGCACGTACCGAGACATTCTTACTTCAGTTAATTCATATTTTAGGCAAAAGTTGTTTTCGTTCGAACCATCGTTGGTGGTGACATCAATTGTTTTTTGAGCTGGTGCTTTAATAAGTTACTTCTGTAAAGCAGCTGGGTTACCTTTTTAAATGAGACAAGGAAATAATACAAGTTATAGAAACACCCACGCAAGCGAGGAGGAGGTCCTGTCATTTTGCAGAATATTCTCTGGGGTTATGGGTTTTCTGTTTCGTACAGGTCGCTTGAGTCATGCAAAAGTTGCCTACAAGTCTGGATGTGCAAGAGAAATTTCACTTCTCTTTCGTGCTTCTCTGAGCGGCGCACAGGTCAGCTGCAGCCTGATGGACAAATGTCGACCTTGGTCAGGTTTCTAAGTCAGATGGGCAGCGAGGCTGGACAGGGGCTACCCAGAAACAGCTTCTGGAGAGGCTGCAAGTCAGTTCCTCGAAGGTCGACAAGAGAGGGCTTGTTGTTCCTCTTGCTGGGGGTCTATCAGATCTGACTGTGTGTTTCCTCATTGTTTCCTGAGTGTTAGAACTGACTGGAAACCAGTGCATGAGGCTGTGGAAGCCAGCTCAGTGTGTGTGTGTGTGTGTGTGTGCGCGCACGCGTGTGCGTGTGCGTGCGTGTGTGTGTGTGTGTGTGTGTGTGTGTGTAGGACGTCACAGACGCGAGGCCACGGCCCTCCCCGGCTCACCAGCCCTCTGACTTTAAGAGCGCTGCTGCCTCAGTCATGTTTCATTTTTTCTGGATTCAGATGGTTTCTTCCAGTTTTGATTTTTGCTTCTGGAAGCAGTTTGAGGTCAGTCCAGCTCCTCTCGCTTTGCTATTGAAGCCTCCCAACCCCGGCCCGGGACAGGTCTAGAGTGTGGCTGAGGAGTTTCCAGAAACGTTCTCTCGGGGGAGGAGACAAGGTAGGATCACGGGAAACGAAGGGACCCTGCAGGTCTTCAGGTCTGTCTGCCCTTTGGAGATGGTGGAGATAAATAAATGCTTCTTAGAGGACATTTGAGTTCTTTCCTCGTCAGGAAGGGGCCCTGGAGGAGCTGGCCTCAAGCATCACCTGTTTTCCAAGAGCCTCCCAGAGTGGCGGTTACTGTTACCGCTCCCTTCGTCACAAGTGACCCCCAGCTTAGCGCTTACGACAATAATAAGCTGGCGCCTGGGGGGTCAGGAGCTCAGGAGCAGCTCACCTGGGTGGTTGCAGCGCCAGGTGCCCTGATGTCAGAGGTCGGCTCAGGCTGCCCCACTGTGCGGGCTGGACCGCGGCTGGCAGAGCCACATCGAAGATGCTCATGCACTCACCTTGCAGGTGGGCGCTGGTTCTCGGCGGGAGGCCTCAGTGCCTCACGTCACGGCCTCTCCAAGAGGCCGTCTGGGTGTCCCCACGTCACTGGTGTGTGCCCCCCAGAGAGAATGATCCAGGCCAGCACTGTGTCTGTCTGTCACGACCTTGTCTCAGAAGTCACGCCGCCCCTGTTTCTGCAGGGCCGTGCTGGTGGCACAGGCCGGCGTGTCCCCAGTGAGGGCAGCGGACGGGGCGGCGGTGGGGGGACATCGTGGAGGTTGGCTGCCACCATCGCACCCTGGGCACACGCGCCACACCTCGTGCCCGGATCGGCACTGGATCTTCATGAGCACGACGGCTCTGCTGGTGGCTAGCGTCCCCCCGTCGTACGGATGAAGAAACGTGAAGCGTCTCAGCGAGCGTGAGCCTCCGGCCTGCTGTCTTGTAGACGGAGGGGGTGCAGGTGGGATTCGCAGCGAGGCCCGACCGTCCCTGCAGCCGGAGGAGCTCAGCACTCCGCTCGGCTTTGATTCTTACCCGACGGCACCAGACGCTTCTCGCAGTGGAGCAGCAACCTACACTGCGGATTGAACTGGGAGATCAATGCAGATTTGATGACAGAGAGAGTCCTCTACCGATACACGGGGACCCCAGCCGGCTGCGCGAGGGGCGAGGAGATGCCACCGCTTGGGCCTTTCTAGGCTTCTTCTTCCTCCTGCTGCTCTCCTGCAGCTCCCCCTGTCCTTGCCGGGCCATCCAGACTGCTTCGTATCTGGACCCTTACGCTCTGGGATCGTTCCCAACCTTGCCTGCAGTTTCTCACAGTCTCAACAATCAAATACTTTGTCAAATATATTTCCTCGTCCTCAGGGATCACCTTATTTGATTAATCACTGCGTAGATCTGAACAAATTCTGGGACTTTCAGAGGTGTGTTCACTTTCCAGTTCTCGAGAACTGTCTGCAGTGTGTGATTTTTCTCTGAGCTTTGTTGCCCCAGAAGGAAGCTCCCTGCAATGGTCCTTAAATTCCTTTTAAAAAGTGAGAGAAGAGCAAGGAAACCATCCCAGACCCATGACTGCACCAGGGCTTCAGCAGCCCCTAGTTTGCTCTTCACTTCATTCATTCGTTTGGGCCACAGAGACACAGCTTGGAGCTGGAGGGTCTTTATGTGAAGAAAGGACTTTTGTTCACATTCTTTTTTTTTTTTTTTTTTTTTGGCGGCACGCGGGCCTCTCACTGCTGTGGCCTCTCCCGTTGCGGAGCACAGGCTCCAGACGCGCAGGCTCAGCGGCCATGGCCCACGGGCCCAGCCGCTCCGCGGCATGTGGGATCCTCCCAGACCGGGGCACGAACCCGTGTCCCCTGCATCGGCAGGCGGACTCTCAACCACTGCGCCACCAGGGAAGCCCTGTTCACATTCTTTAAAAGCACTAGTAACACATATTTTGTTCTGCTTCAACGTTATAATTGTGGTCCGTAAAAACCCCCCCTATGAAGCTCACGTGGTAAAATTTACCCTTTCGTTTGCCAGAAGGGGACTTAGAAGGGCTTGAATAGTGTTAGTGGCTGTAAAGGGGCTGCAGAGGTGGTCTGTGTTGATGGCTATTCGCTTGATGTGTTACACCGACTACAGCTCATAAATTGATTGGTTACAAACTCTGAACGAGAGAACGAAAGTCCTCACGTCGTGAGGCCGTCCTGCAGAGCACATGGATCCAGGTAGGACCTACCCGGAGCCGGGAGGCAGGTCTGGGCCAGGCTGCCTGGCGTCCCTCATCCCGTTTCCTCCATGCCCGAGAGGGCTCACGCCCCGCACCCTCTCAGCTTGCCAAGCGGGGCCTGCCTCTCTCTAATTAAGTGATCCATTGCTCCTCATTTGCAGCAGGAAAATGCAGAGTTGGAGAAATGCCACGCGTGCCAGTCTCCGTGTGCATTTACGGTAGTTACCAGAAGTGTGTCTGGGCAACTCTTGGCGTCCGTGAATTCCTCACACATGGCGTGTTCCGGAACCAAGGGAGCTCAGAGCACAGGAAACTCAATTCACTAAAATTCAGCATCATGACAGAAAGCACGTCAGATGCGCGCCATTCCTTCTGTCCTGGCTCTCAGCCTGTAGCTGCGAGTCACCTGGGGGCCTGTAAACCGCAGGTGGCCGGCCCTGCCCCCCACCCCCAGCGGCTCTGATGCAGTAGGTCTGGGGCGGCTCCTGGAAGTTGGTGTTTCCCGCAAGTCCCTAGGATGCTGCTGCTTCGGGGACCAGACTTTGGGAACCATGTGCTGGACTGTTTCCCGAGGGGAGGGACCACGTTATCGTCTGGCCATCTCTAGCCCTGGCTTGGCGCCTGCACCTGGTTACCTCTCGATACCTGACAATGACAGCAGGATGGAGAACCAGCTCTTATTTGGGACCTACGATGCGCTCGCCCCCGAGGGAAGAACCTTACAGGGATTACCTCGTGGAATTCTCACCCCATCAGGGAGACACTAACCCTGTCCCCGTGGCCCAGAGAGAACCGCGGAGCCCTGGAGAGTTGCGGTAACACGCCTGCAGTCACACGCCAGTGTGGAGGGGGCCAGGAGAGGCGTTCGGGGGGGCTGAATTGAAAAACTGAGATCCTCAGGCAATGTTCTCTTCTTTGCCATTGTTTGCAAGTTCTTATCAAGTCCTTGCCAAGGATAAACCCAGGAATAGTTTACAACTCGAGAATCCTATACAAATTCAACAGAAAAGTTTTCAGATTGATACTGAGGGAGAAAAAATACTGAGCAAACCTGCCTTTGCATCTGGTGGGTGGCTTCCCCTGGACCCGGGTGTCGAGGGAATCACCTTCGTGGGGCAGCTCCCAGAGCTGCTTCTCAAGACTCCTTTTGCTCCCGCTGAGGTGGGCATCTGTGACACCCTCTGCTGGGCCCCAGCAGCTGCCTCTACAGAGGGTCCTGGAAAGTGCTCACCTGCTCAGAGAACCACAGCTTTCCCCAGTCTGTCTCCTGACTTAGCCGAGGATCCCAACTTGTCCTGTGGGCAGTCGTATCTCCTGTCTCCTCTGTAACCAGCCCTCCCAAGGGCTGGACCAGCTCCAGCTGCCCAAAGCCGGGGAGGGAGCCTCTCAAAGCCCAAGACGAGTGGAGGCCCTCGAGGGCAGGTCCACCGATGCGCTCGGGTCTGTCCACATGTCCCCAGGAGAGTGCTTTGAGAGAGCATCCCAGAGCGGAATACCCAGGCGTTTTAGACAGAATTTCTTCCTGCCAGCGTTACCCCTGGGGGTCAAATGCTGGCGTCCCTTCAGACAGCCTGTGGCCTCTTAGTTATGTGCCCCTAACGTGCCAATGAGGGGCAACCACCGAATGCCGCTGTCGGTGTGTCTGTGGAAGGTGATGGGCTCCCACCCTGCTGAGATCTGTGTTTGGCACCGAGATCCCTCCGTCCTGCAAACTCCTGGGAGTGTTTGCTTCTCTGCAAAAGTTGGATTCTACGACTGCTGCTTAATTTCCTAGTTAGTGATTATCAAGGAACTGGCGTGTGACTGCAGCGAAACACTGCAGAATGCAGAAGACTTCCTGCCGCTCTGGCACATGGCCTGGGTTACTCACATTGGTCCTGCTGTTGTTTTGGGGAAGATTTATGGCGTGAGTGGTCTTCCCTTGCCTCTGCCCCCCATGCCCAGCAGCAGGAGGAGCTGCAAGGAAAGTAAGTTAACTTTATCTACATCGTCTCTGCGTAAACTATGGTCTTTGGGGTCAGATTGCCTGGATTCCACCTCTGGCCCTGCCGCTCACTCACTGTGTGATCTCAGGCAAATTACTATGCTGCTCTGTGCCTCCACAGTCTCACCTGTGAAATGGGGATCATACTGGCCCCCAGTTCCTAGGGTTCCTTGAGGACTCAGTGTTGATGCTCGTGAAGCGCTTAGGCAGATTCCGGCGTAAACACTCCAGATGTTGTTGTCGTTATTACTAAATGCTTAGAATCGGAATCAAAGTATCAGCTGAAAAAGTCTCCGTGCAAGGTTAGGAGCTGAGGGGCTGCCTGGTGTTCTGGAATCCTTGCCAACTGGGCAATTACTGTTTAATAGAAGAGAGAGAACCACACATGTACGGAGAGAGACGTTTGCTGCGTTCTCCTTACAAGTGGGAATGTAGGCTTGGCGCTTCCATGAAAGGTGGGCGGAAGCTTCCTGGGACAGAAAAATGCAAGATAACAAATGATAAAGAGGAAGTAGGAGTTGTCTCAGGCTTGCTTTTTTTTTTTTTTTTTTTAGTTATGAAAGCAACGAAGGCCCATTGGGGAATATACAGGGATGTTTAAAGCAGAAATAAATCACTTAAAACTCCTCCACCCAGAGAAAACCATTGTTAATTCCTTAACAGATTTCCTGTTTTTGGCTTTTGAGAAAAGCTGGGCACATGGGCCCTGGGAAAGGATGGCTCAAATGCCCGGGAGATCCGACCCGTGTACCATGTGGCCGGCCTCAGGCAGACAGGGTCCACACTGGCGGGCGTGCACGGAACCCAGGATTCTCAGAATCATAACCAACCTCCTTTTCCCTCCTTGCCAGGCCCAGCCTGTTCAGGGCTGAGTCTTGAAGCATCAGAAAGCATGTAAGGTCACCAAGAAAGCAGTTGTCTGAGTTCTTTTAGGGAAAACAGCTGATGAGAAACTGATTTGGGGGTTTTAAAGTTTTTGTTTCGCGTGTTTGGGGTGTTTTAACCACATGGTGAAGAATCCCTCTCATTCCCTGCCCGTGAGATGACAGGCACCGTAGCCACGCGGGGCTTGCCTCTCCAGGGGAGCAGGTCTTCCCAAACGAGGGTGGACCCCCTCCTAGAGCGCTGTACTGCCTTACAGGCTCTGGTGGAAATGGCCATTCTGGAAGTGGATTTGCTCGAAGGCCAGCAGACAAGCCTACCTGAATATTAGGCAATATATCAGCCTTTTGAAAGCTACAGAAACATTTGACTCCTGTTTGTAAATTCCGGTCAGTTGTCTTGAACAGCACAGATCCTACTGTTGTCCCCTGTGACACACAGGGGCTCCAGTTACTCCAGCTTCTGTCTTTTTTTTTTTTTTTTCGGTACGCGGGCCTCTCACTGCTGTGGCCTCTCCCGTTGCGGAGCACAGGCTCCGGACGCGCAGGCTCAGAGGCCATGGCTCACGGGCCCAGCCGCTCCACGGCATGTGGGATCTTCCCGGACCGGGGCACGAACCCGTGTCCCCTGCCTTGGCAGGCGGACTCTCAACCACTGCGCCACCAGGGAAGCCCTGTCTTTTTTTTTTTTACGTGTATTTTTATATAGTCAATGTTTGGCCCATTTTGTTGGTTTCTAACGTTCCATGCAGACTTGTCCAGATGTTTGCAGAGGGACCAGATGCTCCTAGGATAGTATCAACTTCTTTTTCCATGCCAGCCTGCCTGACCAGGTTTATGAGAGCCCCTAGACGGGGTCAGGGGTCTGAAAGGAGCTGAAACTCATTCACAGGGTGAGAGGGGGGGAGGCAGAGGCGAGGCCTAGGGGCTGCCGTGCGAGGTGGGGTCTCTGCACCCTGTGCCCAGTTGGTTCCATGGCCCATCCTGCGTCCTCTGTCAGGCCCCTGGTGTCTGCAGCGCGCACGCAGAGGGGCATGTAAAGGCCCTGACCCTGGAGCTGGCCCTTGGTGGCTCTGAGCCCACCTCCTCTGGATTCTTCAGCAGACGAGTCTGGAGGCTCCGTTCCTGATGAGGGTCAGGCCCTCTCATTGCACTGGGGAGGGGACATTCGGAGCCTCGGGGTCCGGGGAAGGGGCAGAGGGGAGACAGGGATGAGAGGAAGATGTTTGCTTTGACAGAAGCGGGTAAGTGGTCAGGCTGTGGTGAGGTGAGGGGTTCTCCATATTCCTCCTCCAGCACAGGTAGAGAACGCAGCGACCCCTTGCCGGGACCCAGGGAGCAATGTAAACTTCCGTAATGGTCACAAGTTAGAGGTCCAGTTGGTTTAAGGAGCCGGGGAGAGTTCAGGAGAGCTGTCAGGCCACCTAGCTGAGCTAGTAACCAGGGAATTTCTTCCTTATACATGGCTAAGAGGTTCAAGATTCCAGGGATGGAGATTGTCTTGCCGGGGAGTGGGGAGGAGGGGAGGCGTCATTTTAGAGGTGAAGAGCAAGCCGGAGACGGGGTAGAAGTGCTTTGGTCGACCCAGGAAAAGGGTGCAGGAGGTGGGAGAAGGATGCAGGAAGCCCAGCGCTCTTCTTGAAAATAGTAGACGCCAGATAGACATCTGGCCAGTTCATTGACCGAATAAATGAAGGACCAACAGGAGGGGAAAGTGAACCCGCTCCAGAGTGTGGATTTCAAACATCCCCTTTTCCCAGCGATGACTCTCCCAGCAGCTGAGAGCAACTGTCTCCAGCTCTGCTTCAGGCCGGGCCTGCGGCTCCTGGAGAGACGGGGACGGACCGGGTACAGACAGGGCAGCCTTGGCCTAGAAGTGATGTGGGGAGCATCCTCCCTGCCACCCCCAGTCCATGGTTTGGTCCCGCTGCAGTTCCGCTCCCTTCTCTACCCCCGCGTGCTGCGGGGCTGCCTCTCCCGGGCAGGCAGTGGGGCAGGGCCACTGGGTCTCTGCTGTGGTGCTGGGTGCTTGGTCTGGGCAGGGCCCCCGGGGGTTGGGGGGGGTGCAGCCTGAGGCCTGTGACACAGCTTGTCACAGCATTAAATTAACCAGAAACGCAGTGAGGGGCTCAGAGTGGTCTCACTGCTGCCACACTCCAACCAGCCAGTCGGCTGACAGATTCCTCCGCAGGAAAGGTTGGACTTGAGTCATTTTCTGAAGCCAGTGACATTTGGTGTTCAGCCTGGAGTTTCCCTGGACAGAATCAGGGAAGGAGACCAGAAAATGGGCATTATTATTTCATTATTAACTTGCCAGCTCTTCGCTAATCTGTACCACGGATCTCTCTCTCTCTCTCTCTCTCTCTCTCTCTCTCTCTCTCTCGATTATCAGGAAAACCAGAGGTTGTAAAGCCAAACAGAAATGGGTTTGAATTCCAGCAAGTCCACTGTCTCACCTGTGATCTTGGGGAGATCCCCTAACCCGCCGGAGACTCCCTTGCAGGGTCTGTAAAGTGAAGTTGATAATACTTACCTCATCGTGCTGTTTGAGGATTTAATTAAGTAACTCTAATTAAGTAACTCCAAAGTCACGGGAGAAATGCCAGCCAGGGCTGGGGAGAGGGGCTGACATGAAGAGTGTGTCAGAAAGGAGTAACTCACCAGGTAGGGGAGCCACAGGGCCCGCCCGCCCTGGCTGGTGGCCGTGGAGGCACCAGCCCCAGGAGGGGGCTTTCGCAGACCCGGAGGTAGAGAGGGCTGCCTTGCAGGGACCGTGGCCTCCTTGTCTCCTCCCTCCCTCCCTCCCTCCTTCCCTTCTGGCTGGGCTCCCAGTTGTGCAAACCCAGCAGAAGCCCGAGGGCATGGAAGCCCGGGTGTAGTCCACTCCAGGCAGCCTCTAGGGATGCAGCCAGGTGGAGGAGGTGAGCTGTAGGCTGAAACAGAAGCCGCGCGGCTCGGGAAGGGCTCCAGAGATGAGAGCTGTTGTGACCCGTCACTTCTGGTCCAGTTGAGAGCCTGTCAAGCCTGGAACTTGAACGTTTCTGGAGAGCAGTCATCTTGTTTAGCCACAAAGCAGTGGTCCATCCCGTCCACATAGTACGTGCCAATCAGTGCTCGCTGAACAGTAGGCAGGTGCTGGAAAGGGCACGAAACACTGACTTGCCAGCAAGTGTAACGTTGGAATGGAATGGAATAGAAAGCACAGTGTATTCAAAGATGGCGATGTTGTACATTTCAGTGGTGCGTCCCGGATGGAGATAGAATAGAAAACAACTATGGCTTTATCCGTTTCTTACGTTTCCTCCCCCAATGAGTTTGCATCCAGGGGCTTCTTGCTGACCCCTGCACGCTGTCTTTGATGTCTGTGGGTTTTCTCTGAAGTCGCAGGGGCTCTTGCTGGTGGGGGGAGGCTCTGGGTGGATGGAACCTCTAACAAATCGTTGTTATGCCGCGGGGGCCTGGGGTGTTAGGGAGTAACGCGGCCCTGTAGGGCTGTGTCCCAGACCAGGGCCCTTGCCCTTAGAACTGGTGGCCGATCAGACATTTCCCTGTGCTCTGTGGGGTGACTGCATACGTGCACTTGTCAGGCCCGGCAGGGGAATGACCTTCTGCTCGGGAACCTGCCTAACCTGCTCCGTAAAGATTTCCAAACTGTTCTGAAGCAGCAACTTTAATGTATTCTAACCTCATGCCTGGCCAGATTTTTCTGGTTTCTGGTAGCTGTTTGGAGACAAGGGTAAAGCCCAGGTAATTCAGTAGTGGGCAGAGCAAACAGCAAAGTCCATTGGGCCTCAGGTCGCTACTGGTTAGCCTGTGCTTTGCTGTCCCCAACTAAGGCTCTGGGAACCAGCTGTTCCTGGGCCCAGGAATCTGCAATTTTACACCTCGCCATTGGTGTGACATCCGGGCTTGTTTTGGCAACAGGATTCCTGGAAGCAGAGCAAAAAAATATATTTAAAGAGAATTTAAGCTTAAAGATGTCCTACCTTCTATTCTAAGAACCTGCTTATTTCCCACTGAAAATATGAATGAAAGGTTAGCCTTTAGTTTATCTTATTTATGAAATAGTTTCATGCTTACGTTTTCAATACGACATTTCACGACACGTTGCTCTTTAAAAGCTGGTAGGAAAGCACATGAGCTGACCACTTTGAAAACTTTCTCTGCCAGCCAAAATCAGATTCGTTTCTTTATTTAGGACGATAGTGGTTACAGGGAAGTTGCAGTGGAGCACCCGTCTAATCCGCCCCCCGCAAACGTGAGATAAACTCAGCACCAGGAAGACAGGCACCCTCCGCTGTCGGCCTGCGGCCGAGCCATCCACTGCTGAGACCCTCGAGGGACCACTGATTTCGAAGGGGTGGCTTCTGCGATGCGGGCCTTGGAGCCAAAGTCCGGCGGTGCCTGACGTCAGAGGGCCTGTGTGGACTTTGGTGCCAGGCCCGCTTTCCCAGCCCTCAGTGACTCGGTGACACGGTGACACGGTGGGGGTCAGGGGAACATCCAGTGATCAAAGAATCAGGGAGAAATCTGTCCTGTGGGAGGTTGGGGGGCGGACGGGAATCCGCGCCTGACTTTAATCCTTAAATTCCCAGGTAGATCCTTTAACCCTTTGTGTTTCAGGATTTAAGAAAAAAAAAAAGAAATCTGCTGAAAACACAGATTGGGGCTGGTCTGTAGGCGTGCCGAGGGTGTGGCCGGAAGTTTAAGCCTGGCTTCTGCTGGAGCCCTGAGCCTGAAGTTAGGAAGAGCCGGGTTTGTCCTACTTCACAGCCCTTCACAGCCCTGAGTCCAGAAGGAGGGCTCTCCAGGTCTGGGGTGAAAGGAAGAGCTGGCGGCTTCTGACCCCAGCAGGGGTCTCTGGCCGCGTGTGCTTTGTGTCCTGAGTGTGTGCGCCCAAGGGCTGCATGATGGACATGTGTTTATCACTCAGAACACACAACGTACTGTTCACAGAATTCCTGCCAGGAACTAACCCCAGCGCCCCTCTTCCTGCCTGGTGAGCGGGGCCGGTGCTGGGCTGCCTGTGACCCCTCCTCGGACTGGGGACCACACAGCAGCTCTGGGACCGGAGGGAGGGGCGGGTGAAAATCGCAAGACCCTGGGCCAGAGGAGGACCCTGCAGCCCCAGCCTGGGGCGCCCTGTGCCGCTTCGCGATGACCCGTGGTCTTTTCCGGATGTAAAACTCACCTGGGCTCCATATCTATGCGTTAGCATACGGTGTTTGTTTTTCTCTTTCTGACTTACTTCACTCTGTATGACAGACTCTAGGGCCACCCACCTCACTACAAATAACTCAATTTCATTCCTTTTTATGGCTGAGTAATATTCCATTGTGTATATGTGCCACATCTTCTTTATCCGTTCAGCTGTCGATGGACACTTAGGTTTCTTCCATATATGTATATGTGTAGCTGATTCACTTTGTTATAAAGCAGAAGCTAACACACCATTGTAAAGCAATTATACTCCAATAAAGATAAAAAAAGCAACAAACCTCACCTGGGGCCCCTCCGACACCCCGGCATCACAGGGAAGTGCAAAGAGGGGGTGAGGTGCCCGGAGGCTGCCCACCCCGCCCTTCCCTTCAGGAATTTTGCTTCCTGCCCTGTGCTGGCAGTGCGCCCTCAGACCGCCCTCATACCCTGCTTGGGGCCAGGCGCTGGAGGAGGTGTGTTCGCACTGTGTGAGGGAGTCGTGCCAGGGAAGCCTAAGTCCACTCAGAGCCCCCGGCTGACGCAGCAGAGGACGGCTTTGCACAAACAGGATGACGGTGCTGGTGACCAAGTGGGGCCCCGAGCTTCCTCAGCCGGAAGGAAAAAGCTGCCCAGTGTCCGGTGTGAGCCGTGCGGACACCCGCCCATAAGTGGGTGAAAAGGACACTACACAGCAGACAGGGCTCAGACCACCATCCCGGGATCCAGCTGGGAGGAGGGAAAACACGAACAGAGGAGAGAAAAGGGCGAAAGGTCAGAGATGAGCAAAGTGGAGCTGATGAGAACTCTGGAAGCACGTGGGGGGAAAATGACTTTGCTGATTCATGGGCCCCATTTCACCTCACGACTGGGTGTCAAGAGGGCAACCTGCTTATCAGGCGAGGTCAGAGGCTGAGAGGAGGCCTGCTGCCCCGATGAATCCTTCCACACCCGCGACGCTGAGGACATGAGGGAAGGGTTCTTGGTGCAGAAGGTTTCACAGCTTCTCAGGATAAAACCCGGACCACGTGTGAAGTCCTAAGCACCTGTCCTCTGACCAGGAAGACAGAAATCCACAGACCCAGTAAACACACCATTGTCCTGGACTTAAATAAAGGCCTCTTCAAATTTCCACTGCCTTTTGAATGTTTTACTTTGTCCCTGTGGGCTTTGCATATGTGATCTAAGGAGCGGGGCCTCTCTGCAGATAAGCTTCTTACAAGATAGCCGTGGTGAGCTCTTAGCAGGGCTGCTCACCTGCTCTATCCTGATTCACGTATTTGTCTCCCTATGTCCCTCTGTTCCCCTGTGTCCAGAAAATAAAACCCATCCTAAGGGACAAGGATTTTCCAGTGAGAAAAATTCCAAAGATTTTTATATAGTCTTGAAAGTAATTCAGAAAAGGACTTGCATTTGAACAAATTGCATTTGCAAAGGAATGCTTTGAACAAAGGCTGCATTGTTCAAGTCCACTTGGTGGCTGCTTTGAAGAAACCAAAGTTTACTTGGGTTTTTAAGTTCTTCTGCATTTGCTTACAGCAAAAAAAAAAAAAAAAAGAATTCATACCACACGCTGTGCATACCTTATCCCATCAACGGTCCTCTTCCTGGACTCCTGCAGACACCCATGTCCCTCCACTTCACCTGGCCAGGACCCGGGATGTCTCCCATCCAGACACAGAGCACCTGGAGGGCAGGGTCAATGGCTCAGAATACAGACATGTAGGATAAAGGGGCGTTGTGCTACTTCCAGACATCTAGGAGGTACAGTTTGGATGCTGAAATGTTGGGATTTACAAGACGTAGATCCCAACTGTTCATGAGAACCATAGGACCGTGGACTTGAAATGGGAAGTGTAACAGAAAATCCAGGATGAACACAGCTTTCACGTGGTCATATTAATTACTTTAAGAGGTGGTTGCTTTGAACCCTTCTCTGGGAAAATAGAAGTTTTGCTGAGAAACAGGAACGACAGCCGTGGAGCTTGGCTGTCTTGGCGTATCGGGACACTGGTGGTGGGTGGGGAACTGGGGTGAGAGGGGACAAGGAGATGACTGTTACTTGGCAACGTGAAATAGCGGAAGGCAGGTTTGAGGCGTCGGCAGCTGGAGTAAACACAGCCCACCGTCCCCTCCTCGTAACAGCCCAGGTTTTGTTCAGGGCAGCAACGTGCACTTCAGGCACCCAGCCTCCCAGACTCCCTTGCAGCTACGACTGACCCGGTGACACGCTTCAGCCAATCAGATGCAGGTGGAGCCCCTGGGCAGGGCATGCAGGAAAGCTCCGACAAGTAACTGCCAGGGATCGTTTTGCCCTTTGCCCTTTGCCCTTCTCCCCAGGACACAGAGCTGGTAGTTACAGATGGGAACCGTCTTGCCAAGCGTTACAGAACAGGGATATAGAAGAAACCTGGAACCTGGTTACATGACGGAGCTGCCATGTCAGCCTTGGGTGGCTTTTCTCCAAATTTCCTGTATTGGGAGAGAAATAAACCTCTATTGAGTGAAGCCAGCATGACCAGTCGTCAGGTCTGCGTGGCTGGCCAAACGCAAGCCTGGTTTATGCCGCCCTGTGGGAGAAAGGACGCGAACAGGCGGCCTGAGTTCTCGCTCTGGCTCGGTCCTTATTTATTTACTGTATGACCTCAGGCAAATCACCCAGTTCTCCTGGGCATCAGGAGACAGCTCTCTCCAAAGGCTCCAGGGGAGTACCCTTCCTTGCCTCTCCCGGTTTCTGCTGGTTGCCAGCAATCCTGGTGTCCTTGGCTTACAGGTGCATCCTTCCAATCCCCACCTCCTTCTTCATGGTGTTCTCCTTATGGGTCTCTGTTGACATTTACAAAGACACCAGTCAGATTAGGGCCCACCCCGATCCAGTATGACCTCATGTTAATTTGACTACATCTGTAAGGACCCTATTTCCAAATAAGGTCACATTCACAGGGGTTAGGACTTCACCCTATTTTGGGGAGAGAGGGAGGACACCTTCCAGCAAGAGGTTCTTTCACTGCCATATGTTACATCAAAGGTACTGCAGAAAGTCATGTTTTTTAAAATTTTAGATTTGGATTTTAAAGACACATAAATTAGTTGTTAAGATGTCAGAATACTGTTTGCTTGCTAACCACCGGAACGATAAAACTAAACTCTGGCCATCTGGAAAGGTAGAAAACACCTTCTACAAAGAGTCAGCTGCTCAGGCTTTCCCGGGTTCTGACACTGCTTAGCTATGTCACGTAGAACAATCTGCTTTATTGACATAACTATACTTGTTGCAAAGTCTGTAACCCACAGGGT
This sequence comes from Globicephala melas, assembly GCF_963455315.2. Classification (NCBI taxonomy): domain Eukaryota; kingdom Metazoa; phylum Chordata; class Mammalia; order Artiodactyla; family Delphinidae; genus Globicephala; species Globicephala melas. The sequence goes on along the minus strand of NC_083331.1, from coordinate 2,960,577 downwards.
ATAGACCACTGTTAAGGCCCTTTCTGATTCTAATAACCTGTGGCTGCAAATGCCATAAGTTAAAGCCATCTGCTTTGGTTTTCACGTGTATATTTGTAGGGGTAAAAGGTCCTTCAATTTTGTGTTTGGTAAACACAAGCCTAGTAGTCTAGGTTAGAGTTAGTTTATATTCCAGCCGTTGTTACCCTTGAATACGGTGTTGGATTCAGGGAAGGTCGAGCGCTCTGACGGATGCTAAGATGCTCAGACAATCAATCCACACTTTGTTCTTTCTACAGGAAGAGAGGATATTTTCAAAATATAAAAGGCTCATTGATGTCAGAAAGTGAAAATAGTGATTCAGCTATAGGGTTTTCATGTTCAAAGGCCTTAGTGGGACGGGGTAAGAGGTTCCGGAACCCAAAACAAATAGGGTCAGATGTCGAAGCAGAACTCCTTGGATCGAGAGCACCCTCTCTCTGCTGAGGTCAAACGTTCTTGTTCAGAAGTTTGGTTTCATGTGTGTTTCTGTCTGTGTGTAGGTCCTTCTGAAATAGCTCTCTGTAGTTTATGAGGCTTTCAGGACCATAGTCAAGCTAGGGATTGTTTGTGAATCTCTGCAGTTCACTTAAGTGAAAAAGCCAAGAATTAATATGATGGGGGGCGCTCACAAAAGCTGGGCTAATTTTCTAACTTCTTTACTGATGAGCACTCTGCTCCTCTGATGGTTCTCTGTTGCATTTTATTTTATTTATTTATTTTATTTTTTGTTTTGTTTTGTTTTGTTTTTTTGCGGTAGGCGGGCCTCTCACTGTTGCGGCCTCTCCCGTCGCAGAGCACAGGCTCTGGACGCACAGGCTCAGCGGCCATGGCTCACGGGCCCAGCCGTTCTGCGGCATGTGGGATCTTCCCGGACCGGGGCACGAACCCGTGTCCCCTGCATCGACAGGCGGACTTTCAACCACTGCACCACCAGGGAAGCCCTCTGCTGCATTTTAAACATTATGATCACTAAAGTATCTCTGTTTCGTATGATCTTGAAGAGTAGTGGTGAGAATTAATATTTTAAAAGTTAACTTATTATGTGTTCTGAGGAATTCTAATGAAGGTCACTCTTTAACGTTGGGCCAGTGCTTTTGACTCTCCCACCACTTCCTGCTTCTCTGTACCTTCTAGTCACCCTCGACCCGTGAACGGGTCATGAGATTTCACAAGCCCACACTCCCTTCTATACCTGACAAACTTCTACTCATTCCTCAAAGCCTTACTTGACCTCTCCACCTGGGCTAATCCTTCTCTCCCCCATGTTCCAGAAATACTTTGCATGTTCCTCTACTATAGAGCTTTTCAGTATAACATGACTGTCTGCTGGAATATAAACACTGCTTGAGGGCGGGTCTGGGTCCTGTTTGTCCTTGCAGCTTCAGTGCCTTCTATCCAGGAGGTATTTAATGGATATTTGTTATGTAGTAAGAAATAGGACAACCTGTAACCGTTGTTGCCTTTTTAATTTTTTTTTTTTTTTCCGGTATGCGGGCCTCTCACTGCTGTGGCCTCTCCCGTTGCGGAGCACAGGCTCCGGACGCGCAGGCTCAGCGGCCATGGCTCACGGGCCCAGCCGCTCCGCGGCATGTGGGATCTTCCCGGACCGGGGCACGAACCCGTGTCCCCTGCATCGGCAGGCAGACTCTCAACCACTGCGCCACCAGGGAAGCCCCTAAAATTTTTTTATTAATTTATTTATTATACAGCAGGTCATTGTTGTCTTTTATGTCAGTAACTGTGAAGCCTCAGATGGGTGAGAACAACAGACCCAGATGTACTGTAAAGTGAACGTTGTCAATTTTTTTTCTGAATTCATCACTTCGAGGGCGATAATGTGCTGTTTCGGGGCACACTAACCACCACTTGGGCAAGTCTGGTGTTTTCCTTTTCTTCGAAACTGCTGTTTAACTCGGGCTGGCCAGTGGAGTGTTGGGTCTTCGTGGAGCTGTTTATCCGCGGGCTCAGGCATCTCAGAGGGACCTTGTAGAAACAACACCCTAGAAACAGCGTCTCCAGGATTGAGCTAAACATGACTTAGAAACGCTCTGCGGATGCCCCAGCTTGTGTGATTAGAAAAAAGTAGACCAGGTAGTGCTTTCTTCCCCATTTTTTCACTTTTCACTAGAAACAATCCAGCAAGTTTTTTCCAGTTATGATTTACAGTCCTGATGTTAGAGCAGCTTTGGACAGTGTTACTCATTTGCAGGGAACATTGTTTTGTTTTTTGTTCTTTTGCTTTTAGCCTTTACATTAAAATAATTTTAACCTTAAAAAATGTTATAAAAGTAGGAGAGAGGTGCCGTGTATCCTTCACCAGCTTCCCCTGATGTTGACATCTGGTGTGACCACAGTGCTGTGATCCAAAGAGGATGTTCACACTGACACAGTTGTACTTACTTTATTTGGAATTTGCCATTTCTCCCACTAATGCCGTTTTCTGGTTCAGCGTCCAGCCTGGGATCCCTATTACATTTTGTTGTCAAACTAAATTGTTTTCTCAAACTGTTGTGTTTCTTTAGTCCCCTTGCCTTTCATGACCTTGACAGTTTCAAAGAGCCACATCAGTTATTCCCTCCAGGGAATTGTCAGGGATTTGTCTGACGTTTTCTCACTTTATTTTTTTATTTTTATTTTTAAAAATATTTATTTATTTATTTGGTTGCTCCGGGTCTTAGTTGTGGCTCGCAGGCTCCTTAATTGTGGCATGCGAACTCTTAGTTGCCCCGCGGCCTGTGGGATCTAGTTCCCCGACCAGGGATTGAACCTGGGCCCCCTGCATTGGGAGCACAGAGTCTTAACCACTGGACCGCCAGGGAAGTTGTTTCCTCACTTTAGATGGAGGTTATGCATTTGGGGCAGAAATACCACGGAAGGGATACTGTGCCGTTCTCAGGATATGTAAAGATATTGTGCCGTTCTCAGGATATGTAAAGATATTGTGCCGTTCTCAGGATATGTCAAGAAGTTTCACATTGGCTTTTTCTGTGAGTGCTGGAACTTGCTCCTTGAAAGATAACTGCTCTTTTTTTTCTTTTTTTTTGTATTTATAATCTCTGGATTCTCAGGAATTTGGTAGATCACTCGGTGACTTAGTGTTTGGAATCATGATTCATGAACCAAGATTCCGTTAGGAGGTCGTTTCTTTCCCTGCCTCTGGGGGATCAGAAACGCCGGCGCTGGCCTTCCTTCTCTTTGTCCTGCCGGCAGAGCCTCATCATCAACCAGCCCCTCCTCTTGCCCACGCAGCTCTCAGTTCCACCCCCGCCTTACTGACTCCACACTGCTTCTGGGGCTGGGTGCATCGGGAAGCTGCCCCCCTGCCCCAGGGACAATCATGTGGGTCTAGGTCACGTTTGGGAGGGGAGCCTGGGCAGGCGGAGGGAGGAGGGAGGAAGACTGGGTGCTCAGGCTGCAGCCCCCGCCTCCATCGGGCCAGGGCTGCTCCCAGGGGCCTCGCTGTCTGGCTTTCCGGCCCTTCCAAACCAGAGGATGCCCTGGGAGGAGGGTCACCATGTCTGTGGTAGAATCTCTGGGCAGCTGCGAGAGCTGGAGACCTGGGGGCCAGCACGTGTCTGCCTACCTCTCTCTTGTCTCCACCCCGCTTTTCTCCAATATTAAAAAAACATCCTAAGTGGAAGATGGGGCCTGGGAAGGGGAGGGCTTCAGAATGAAGGTTTTGTGGAGGTGTGAATCCTCCGATACTCTGGCAGTGCTGACATTGGTAGACTCTTTTATTTATTTATTTATTTTTGCTTTGCATTAAAAATTATTTTTTTATTTTATACTGGAATATAGTTGATTTACAGTGTTGTGTTAGTTTCAGGTGTACAACAAAGTGATTCAGTTATACGTATACATGTATCTATTCTTTTTCAAACTCTTTTCCCCTTTAGGTTATTAAAGAATACTGAGTAGAGTTCCCTGTGCTCTACAGTTGATCCTTGTTGCTATACTGTAATTTTTTTTTTTTTTGCGGTACGCGGGCCTCTCACTGCTGCGGCCTCTCTCGTTGCCGAGCACAGGCTCCGGACGCTCAGGCTCAGCGGCCATGGCTCACGGGCGCAGCCGCTCCGCGGCATGTGGGATCTTCCCGGACAGGGGCACGAACCCGTGTCTCCTGCATCGGCAGGCGGACTCCCACCCACTGCGCCACCAGGGAAGCCCTGTAATATTTTGGATCAGTTGATGCCTAGTTCCATTTTTAAAGATGAATGACCCAAGGTAGAAAAGAAAGATGTGTTTTTAAACTTAAAAGTCTTTGTTTTCCAAGTTGTGGTTTTTCTTCCCAGGCTTTAGAACCATGAGGTCAGGTGTGAAGAGAGATGCAGCACCTGAGCTTGCGGATGTCGCAGTAGCACCCACACCTAACCCCAAACACCCTGCAAATGAAAACATGCAACACCCAACACTGGGGGCCTAACTCTGTTCAGAGACTTCCTGGCAACTTGGTTCCACCTTGTGCAGAGGGACGGTCCCAGAGGTTCTGTGGCCAGCCCCAAAGTGGGGGGAGGGCTTATTTATCCGGTCTCCTCATCTACAAGATGAGAATAATCACGCCTGCCTCATGTGGTGGCCCTGAAATTAGATAAGGGCGCATCGGTGAGTAGTGCCTGGTCCAGGGTCAGGCCCTTAGCACATGGGGGGAGGGGGCGTGGGGAGGCCGCCGTTCTCTGAACCTCGGACCTTGTGTTTCCTCGAGCCGTGCGCGCTCTATCCCAGGCTGTCAGAATGCTGGCCTGCTGAGGTCTCGTTATCATCCGCACTCGCAGACTAGAAACCTAGCTCCCAGACAGGCTGGGCCTCTGCCTCTGGCCACACAGCCACAAGTGATGGAGTTAGGGTTTGAGCCCGGGTCTGTCTGGCTCCAGGACCCACCGTGCCCCACGCTTCACATACATCACGGGCATCACACTCAGGTTAATCTGAGGACACAGAGGTCTTCAAGTGGAATGTTAGCGGATGTCAGGAGAGTAATCTCAGCCCTCCGCAGGCCGAGTCAGAGCGGGAGGCTTATGAAGCTATAGGTTTGAGCTGGGAGAGCAGGGCAGGGTGAGCAAATACTTCCTCCAGCTCCCAACTTGCAGATCGGAGAACGAAGGTGTTTATCTGACACGAGAGTTGTTAGGCTTTGGGGGGCCGTCTGGGGAAAGCGCCTGCGCGTGCCATGGGAGAAGGGGTTCTTCGGGCACGTGAGCTTTTAACGACCATCGGGGTGTGGCTTTGCCTTTCGTGTGACACACACGAGAATCACAAAGGAACAAAGTTAACACGATGAGAGTCCATGTGGCTGACTTAATCCATGTTTCCGGAAGTTCTCTGTCCAATGCAGAGAGGCCCCACCGTAATCCAGGTGGGGAGAAGTATGCGTGAACAAAAAACGGAGTCGGTGCTGCTGGCTGGGGGCGGGGCGGGGGGGCGTGAGGGAGGCGGGGAGAGAGGTATACCTGGTGGACGAGAGAACGCCAGCTGGGTCTCGAGCAGAGAAGGCTGTGTGCTGGCGGCGGGGATGGGGCGGGAGGAAGGAGGTGGACAGGCACCCCCGCCAGCAAATGACGGGCGTGCGATGTGAGGCCTGGTCTGCCTGCAGCTGAGTAGAGGGAGTGGAGACACTTGGGCTGAGCAGGTGGTACGGGGTCCTTCGGGAGAGCCTGGAAGCTGGAGAGGAGAAAACGGCTCTGGGCATCTTGGCTGATTGGAGGCGGGTGCACTGGGGAAATGGTATTTTAGGCAGCATCTGTCCCCATCCTGCACGGGATGGAGGGAGCCTCAGGCAGTGGGCTTCGGGTATCCTGTTCCCACTGACAAAGCTCGTCCCAATTCGGAAATGTTTGCTAGGGGTCACAGCCAGTCCAGCGTGAGTAGCCCAGCCCTGGCAGAGCCGTGGAAGGGAGAGCCAGACTCTCTAAACCTGACCCAACAGTCCTGCAGTTCAGCCAGCCCCTCGTCCCCATGCGCACGGAGCAGCCCTGCGATTCCCAGTGGCTTCCTTGTGGGCGGGTCGACAGGAACTTCGTTGGTCTTAATTTAAAGATAGGAATGGATAACTAAAATGGCTACTAAGGAGAAACATACCTAAGTCTGTAGTCTTATCTGTGTAGCCTTAATACGATAAGAAATAACATATAAACTGGTGTGATACCTAATGTAGAGGAACGTAGGCTATAAATAACCTCTAAAATGTTCTTTTAGCTGAGATCATTACAGGAAGTGTACAGAAAAAAAGATTGCCCATAATACTTGACCTTCAGGATTTTAAAAGTGTCATGATTACATTATACATTCAGTTACCATGTCCGCTTGTATTGAAGCATTTTGCATTGAGCTTAGCTGCATGCTGTACAGCCTTATACACCTTCTACAACACCGTAGAATATCCCATCCCACAGATGGGCTGACATTTGTTTACTCCTTTCTCTATTTTTGAACATTTGTGCAAGTTCCTCCTTTAAGAGACGTTATTGGGACATAAAAGGTTTTCTTCCAGAAAAACCGTGCGATTCCACGTGGAAATAAAGGGAAGGAAAATTGGGGTGATTCTTGATCTGCAGTAATAGATTCTTCTCGAGATAGGCCTCTAGGTGAGTTTATGATTCTTCACCGTCTCAGACACTCTGACTCTGACAGGTGGACTCTGATCCCTGGTGCGGAAGGTGAGAGTGGAATGCCTTTTCAGGGACTACGAAAACTGTGTTTCAAAACCACGCATGAGAAAATCACTAGTCCGATTAACGGGCGCGGTGAGGGGGATGCCATGGGGGTGTCACGTTTGTAGGAATTTAGGTGAAGGTAGAAGGAGGTGGGATGATGAGGAACGTAGTCGTGACTGCCTGGTACGTTCTTTTGGCTGAAGGGGGTGTTTCTGTAAGACTTCGTAGCTCAAGCGACTGCCAGACCGGGGAAGGACCTCAGGATAAGGAGAAATTTGCACCGGTTCACAGAGATTCCACGTATTAGCTCTTGGTGCCTCAGATAAGGCAGCAGAGTGAGAGAACAGCCGCCCGCAGCCTCCCTCGCCCACGTCCCTCTGGCCCCAGCTCTCTCCACCTGTGCCCTCGGCCCCAGTCTTCATACCTCACAACCCTTAAACCCTTTCCATAAAGCTACCTGCGCCTTATTTTTTTATTTCTTTAAAATATTTATTTATTTTGGCTGCGCCAGGTCTTAGTTGCGGCACGCGGGCTGTTTGTTGCAGTTTGTGGGCTTCTTAGTTGCGGCATGCGTGTGGGATCTAGTTTCCGGACCAGGGATAGAACCCGGGGCCCCCGGAATTGGGAGCATGGAGTCTTACCCACTGGGCCATCAGGGAAGTCCCTTATTTTTAAACATTGTGGTAAAATACACAGAACATAACTTTTCCCATCTTCACCATTTCCCTATGCACAGTTCCCTGGCATTAAGTACATTATATGATTGCACCTGTCACCACTGTCCCTCCATCCGTCTCCAAGACGCTTCATCTTGCAAAACTGGAACTCTCTGCATTAAACACTGACTCCCCACCCCCTGGAAACCAGCATTCTCCTTTGTGTCTCCGTGATTTTGACTACTGTCTCATGTAAGTGGCATCATACACTAGTTGTCCTTCTGTGTCTGGCTTATTTGACTTGGAATAATGTCTTTAAGTTTCATCCGTGTTGTAAAAGGTGTCAGAATGTCCTTCCTTCTTAAGGCTGAGCCGTATTCCGTTGTATGGATGGACCACATGTTGTTTATGCATTTACCTGTCGTCAGTGGACACTTGGGTTGCTTCCCCCTCTTGGCTACTGTGAATGATGCTGCTGTGAACATGGGTGTGCATTCCCCCCTTTTAAAAGATGAAGCCCTATATTTGCTTTTGCATTTCTTTACTAGGAATCTAAGGTGTGTTTCCCACTGTGTAGACTTTTCATTAGGCTTATCGCTGTTTTGCTAGGGCTCTGTTCCAGAGCTGAGTAGTCTGCTCAGCCCTGCTCCTCGCGTGAGCCCTGCTGTCTTGGTGCACAGTTTTACAGAACAAGAGGGGTGTTTGTTTGTTTATTCAGAAATACATGTATGCATCACCTCACAGCAGAGATGCCTGTAGAGTTGGATGACAGTAGCTGGGGTTCAACAGTGCACTGACCACCTTGCAAACTTAACCGAGCCCAGGGTCTTCCTCAGTAACTGCTCCCCAGGGCCCCTGGGGAGCACCTGACCCGAGGCACCAAATCCCGACACCTTGGCCACACACCACAGGAGTTCAAGACATCATCATTTGATGAAGAACCTAGGGGTAAGACAGGAATAAAGACACAGACCTACTAGAGAATGGACTTGAGGATATGGGGAGGGGGAAAGGTAAGCTGTGACAAAGCGCGAGAGAGGCACGGACATATATACACTACCAAACATAAGGTAGATAGCTAGTGGGAAGCAGCCGCATAGCACAGGGAGATCAGCTCGGTGCTTTGTGACCACCTGGAGGGGTGGGATAGGGAGGGTGGAGGGAGACGCAAGAGGGAGGAGATATGGGAACATATGTATAACTGATTCACTTTGTTATAAAGCAGAAACTAACACACCATTGTGAAGCAATTATACTCCAATAAAGATGTAATAAATAAATAAATAAATAAATAAATAAAAGAAGACTGAGCAGAAGCTGGAAACCCGAGAGGGAGCTTGGTCAGAAAGTGGAGAAGCCCTGGGAGCCATCGTCTTGGGCCCATGACTGTTCACAAGGCTTGAGTGACAAAGCAGATTGGACGAGCAGAAGCCGGAACCACACACCTTCTGGTCCGGCAGGAGCCTGTGTGCAGAGAATCCGAGAGCTGGCGGAGGCCGCGGTGGGCAGCTCAAGGGAAGGAAGGAGGCAAGAGTTACGGTCCATTTCGGTTAGAGCCGCCTGTTTCTTAGCCGTGGTTTCCGTGAGTGTTTCCACCAGGAAAGAAAGGCTTTCAGCGCACAGAGGAGGTTTGTGACCGCCCACCGGGGTGACTGGTGCGCTGGAATGTGGACTCAGGCCACCGGCAGAGACGCAGGAGGACTTGGAGGGTCTCTTCAACCACTCGGTAAAGTTACCTGTGACTGAGAAGGGAAGGGGCTCAGACACCCACCGGGAGTCCAGGATTCAGGCGGAGCCTTGTCCTCCTGAGGGCTGAGGAAAGATGGTATCAGTCCTGTTCTCAGCCTCGTTCAGCCTGAAAAGGCTCCAGCTCTCCGTTCTTGGGCTGTTTGATGGAAATATTCGAACAGAAGAGAAAGAGCCGCTTTTTGGTTTTTCAAATATATGATAAGGTAGAACATATAATGTCAAATAAGATGTCCAGTAGCTTAAAGATACAACTAGAATTTTCCAGACAAAGGGAAATAACGTCTGTTTGTTGGGAGGCGGGCATAAGAGGATGGCTTGCTGAAACCAGCCATCTTGCTGTAGAGGAGGGAGAGAAGGAGGCATAAAGGGAGCGGGAAGAAGAGAAGGGCAGAGGGGAGGGCTCACGTGTGCTCCCCCCTGATTACCGCACCGTAGTTCTCACTTTCCAGCGCATCCCGTTTCGCTGCAGTGCTTTACCACCTGTGGGATTCATCCCATGAGTGGGTCCTGCAGCACCAAATAAAACGATCTAAGAAGGGGAGAATCTCAGATGCATCGCAAGAGGGGAGTGTCAGCATCGCTGGTAAATATCCTTTCCCTGTGTCTGTGTTCACCCATGTATCACTGGGTCACGATGTCAGATATGCTTCTCACTGTGGCTGCAGCCGCAAGTTTGAGAAACATTCTGACGTTTCACCTGCCTTCTGATCCTGGATCTTCCTTTGCAGTCAAAGAGAATTTTGTGTCCAGATTGGGCTCCTGTTAGACCCGAAATTGATGGTCTGGTTGATTCTGATGCTTATTAATGACTTTCCACCGTCACCTACTCAGGATCGCCCCAAAGGTGCCCCGACCCCAGCGTGTCTGCCAGCTGAGGTGTAGGGAAGGGTCCTGAATTCAAAGCTGAAAACTTGGAGTTGGATCTCAGGTCAGCCACGGAAATTGTGCTTAAACTTCTCTCCAATCCAATCCAATCTTTTCCAGCCCAATTTAATTCAACAGATGGTCATTGAATGCCTACTGGATCCTGGATATGAACCTAATGACACTGGGCACCAGGGACCCACGAAGCTCGCAGGCTGATGGTGTAGATAAGCGCAAGATCCTAAAGGACCTGTGGGCGGAAAGATGGGAGGGACTCAATCCTGCCTGTGACGTGGGGACTGAGTCTCGAGGAGTTGCCCAGTGGAGAATGCAGGACTGTTTCCAGGCACAAAGTTCTGGGGAAAGCTCCTGGCGTGGGTCCTGAAGCAGCATGTGGCCTGCTAACGCTGAGATTTCAGCAGACCACGTCAGAAAACCCGGAGTCCGTAGAAGCACTGGCTGTGGGGAAGAAGTGCCTCTGGTCTGAAAGGCCTCCGTTCTCCCCCTTAGCCTCAGACCATGGCTTCAGTTCAGCCTCTGGACAACCCGTCCCTCCCCACGCCCACCCCAGGCACATCCCAGCCCCAGCCTGGCAGCACTGCAGGGCTTACCTCCTGCCAACCATGGAGGGCAGGTGATCGCCTGAGGTACGTTTCAGCATCCCATCCTGTTAGGCACCGATGGGTACATGGGTACTCCTGGTGGGGGGACTGTTCAGGCAGGGTCTCCTTCTTGACCACTTCCCAGACTTGCCCTCCATCCCTGGATTCCAGAGAAACAGAACAAGTAAAATAATTAATGCTGCCTAAGGCTGCATACACACACTATATAACTCCAACTGTATGACCTTGTGGAAAAGGCAAAACTACGGAGATGGAAGAAGCCTCTGTGGGTCCCAGGGCTTAGAGGGGAGGGAGGGGTGAACTGGTGGAGCACAGAGGACTTTTAGGGCAGGGAAACAATCCTGTGACAATGTGGTGGAGGATGCATGGCATCGTGTCTGGCAAAACCCAGAGAACTGTAAATGAAGAAGAGTGAACCGCAGTGTAAACAGCGAGCTTTAGTTAATAAGGCTGTATCAGTACTGGCTCAGCAGGTGGAACAGATGTGCCACACTGATGTAGATGTTCGTAATAAGGGAAACTGTTGGGGGGTAGAGGGGTTATGTGGGGACTCCCTATACTTTCTTTTGTTAATTGAAGTATAGTTGATTTACTGTGTTGTGTTAGTTTCAAGTGTACAGTAAAATGATTCAGTTATATATATATAATATATATATAACTGAATATAATATACATATTCTTTTTAAGATTACTTCCCATTATAGGTTATTACAAGATATTGAGTATAGTTCTCTATACTGTCTATACTTTCTGATCCATTTTTCTGTAAACCAAAAACTGCTCTAAAAAATAGTCTATTAATTTAAAAGGTATATATTCACTGCCCTTAAGGAGTTCATAATCTCTTTGGTCAGCGCTAAGACAGCCATGTGTCTGAGAACATATCAGGGTGTCACTGACTATGAAGTCATGAACCCTACCCAGGAAGCCAGGGAGGCTTCAGAGGGGAAGTGGGCTGGAGGTAAGCCTGACAGTCCCTGGTGCCACCAGGCAGATGCGGGTTTGCCTGCAGATGTGCTCTGAGCGGTGGTTTATGTTCCACACTCTCTGCAGGTCAGGGGATGCTAGACTTTACAGAGATTCTCTCCTTTCATCCCCGCTACAGCAGGGCAGGGCTATTACTTCTATGTTACAAGTGAAGAAGCTAAGGTTCAGGAGAGCTCGTCCAAGGCCACCCAGCTAGTGAAAGCTGAAAGAAGGGGGAGTCTGATGACCTGCCTGCCCCTGAAGCAGGGACTCCATCAACCGGGTAGAGATTACCTCAGGGAGAGGGTTAGGGGCATTCTGTGTCACATGCAGGGGTCAGAGGGGAAAAACAAAGATTGATGGGTAAGGGCCTCAGTCAAGGTGATTTAATAAAGAAGATGGATTTCAGGAGTGGCTTGATCAGGCAAAGAGAAAGTCTGTGGAGAACCATTCTAGTCATCTAGTCAATGTGCATTCCCAATCCCAGGTTCACAGGGTCTTTAGGGCTGTCAGAACCACCTTGGAATAAGGACATTGTAGAGATAGCGACTCCCCTCCTTATCCGAGTGGCTTTGTGTAAATTCCGGGCAGCTGGTAAGAGCTGGGAACATTGTTTTACTGTTCCTTCTGCTCTTTCTGAGGGCGGCCCTGCCCGTCAGGTTCCTTCCAAATCCAGGTGTGAGAGCATCCCTTTGCTGAGCACACGAGGACGGCACTGCAGACAGACGCTGGGGCGGGCTCCTGGCACGTCTCCCGTCTTTTGTCGGCCTCTGTGCCCCATTCCTGGGCAAAGAGCAAGGAAAACTCCCCCCTGCTCTTCCCCTAATAGATACTTATGTGCCAAAATAATTTGATGAAGGCCAAACATTATTCTTTCATTCTAGGAAACTTAGGTATCTTCTCTAATAAACTGTAGAAGACAGCAGATGCTCCTTATCCATTCTAGTCAATAAAAACAGCCACCATTTACTGAGATTTAACCACGTGCCAGGCTCTGAGCTGGGACATTATCACACTTAATCTTCACCCCAGGGTTTCACAGATGAGGCAGACTCCTGGGAGATTAAATCATTTCCCCAGAGCCCCAGGGCTGGAGTGGAAGACCTGGGCTCTCGGGTCTTACCTTCCACCGCAGGGGCCAGCCCATCCCCCTCAACCCCCTCCCCCCTTTACAACCAATTAAGAAACAAGGCACTGGAGACGGACAGATGAAGATAAAAATGTCAGTGATATCGCCAGTCAAGTCAGTTGGAGAATGTGACTTTAGGTCTGAGAAGAGTTCTTGCTAATATGCTCTGAGTGCCCCCTGACCCCCAGCCAGCTGTAGAGCTTCAGCCACTGGTTCCACACCTGCCCTCTACCCCCCAGGTGACAGTCACTGACTGCAGATGGCTCCCTGCAGATGTCTGGGTGGAGAGGTTAGAAAGGAGTGACTCCTCTGTGCTTCTGAAGAATTACTGTTAAACTACTAATAAATTAGGTCTGTTCTATCAAGGTAGGTGGACCAGTGGGTTCCTCCCACCAGTCAGTAACTCCTTCTTTGGTGCAGAGGGTGGGGCCTGAGGCCGGAAGTGTTACTTTGTGGAAGCTCCTCAAAAAGAAAAATCTGAATCGCGGAGAAAGGAGTTTCCTTACTGCATGAGTCAGCTCAGGCTGCCAGGACAAAATACCACAGACTGGAGGGCTTAAACAGCAGGAATTATTTCTCACAGTTCTGGAGTCCAAGATCAAGGCACCAGCAGATTTGGTGAATGGTGAGGACCCACTTCCTGGCTTGCAGACGGCCACCTTCTTGCTGTGTCCTTTCATGGTGTGGAGAGGGAGAGAGAGACAGAGACAGAGAGAGGGCTCTGGTCTCTCTTCCTCTTCTTATAAAGGCACTAATCCCATCATGGAGCCCCACCCTCATGACCTCATCTAAGCCTTAACAGTCCCACCTCCTAAAACCATCTCATTGGTTGTTAGGCTTCAACATATGGATTTGAGGACATAATCATTCAGGCCATACACTTCCCTCCCTTGTCCTGTGTGACCTTAGGTGAGTCTTTCAACTTCTCTGAACTTTGTTTTCTTCATCCATAAAACGCGAAAGATAATAGTACTCTAAGGGCTGCTTTGAGGCTTTAAGTAGAGAACGAATGTAAAGGACATAAAATGTTAAGTACTCAGAAGGCGTTAACAGAGGGACACATAATTTCAGAGATGTTATTGTGTGAAAAAAAGTGCACCGTCGACTTGATGAGAGCTGGTAGTTTCTGTCAGCACCGGTGTACAATGACTCTTTGGTGAGAGCTTTGCACTGACTTCTAACAGAATTATAGAGTTTAAGCTGCTGGTCAGAGTTGGGTACCAGCAGATCACTAAGAGAAAAAAGTCCAGAGAAACCTTTGGAAGTTCCCGTTGGTGGGGAAGGTAGAATGCAGATGTCAGCTTTGTTTGCAGGCCTGTGAGTGATGGCTGGTTGTGTGGGCAGAGAGAGGTCACTGTAGGAGACTTAGAGCCTTTTTACACAGAAGCCACAGTGAGATTCCCCATGGAATGATGGAGGCTGAAGGAAACTTTGAGATGGCTGGTCCGCATCACTCATTTAGCAGATTAGGAAAGTGAGAGCCAGAGAAGTCTGGTGATTTATTCCCTCGATGCCTGTTAACTAGTGCTGGCTCTGGATGTAGAGCACCCAGTCTCTCCATGTCAGATCCTGCTTTGTCCTAAGTTAATAATCTAAAACCAGAAATATCTTTTTATCTCAGGAGCTCAAGAGTCCCACTAAAACAAAACAAAACAAAAATTGTATTTTTTAAAGGACAGGAACTAATAATTATTAAGCACCTGTATGTATTATACCAGGAGTCTTATATGGGCTAAAGTTTGGTATTAATATTTTCCGACCAATCCAGAGAGGTAGGTTTCCCTTTTCACCGAAGGGGAAGCTGACACTCAGCAAGGTAAAGGGCTAGCCCAGGTCACAGGTATCAGGGAAGCAGGCCGAGTCTTTACAGCTCTAGAGAAATCCGTTTACCTGAGAGCCGGTGTTCATGTAAATATTAATAACAGTTTCCAGGCAGGCAGAAATGATCCTCTGAGACACAGGTTTTTTAAAAAAGAATAATCAAAAATTTCTCCTCAGATTTGTGCTAATTTCAAAGAGCTAATTTTAAAACTATCAATTTAGCCCTCGATATTCTTTTTTTAAAAGAGTACTGAAGTAGACGTCATTTTTAACATTTGTGACAGCTTCATGCAGGTTTCATTGAAGTTATAGAAAGTAGAAATAAAATGAAATATTTGAGATTAGCCTTTCATGCTACGTCTCTAAAATTTTCCATTGCTTATTTATTTTAGGCTGGCCAAAAAGTTCGTTTGGGTTTTTCTGTAAGATGTTACAGAAATACCTGAATGAACTTTTTGGCCAGCCCAATATTATGTGTTTCTGCTTTAAAAATATATATTCACTGTCAAAAATTTGGGGGAGTTTCAAATAAAGATCCAAACAATAAAATAAAAACTTGCCCATATTTCCACCACCCAGAGATAATGACCATTAGTATTTCGGGGTGTGTGCTTTAATTAATGGGCTGTTATTTTAGAGTAGTTTTGGGTTTACAGGAAGACTGGGAGGAAAGGAGAGTTCCCATTGGATTCCCTCAACTCCTTCCTGTACCACACCCCCATCCCCCCAGTTTCTCCTGTTACGGGCATCTTAACATCAGTGTGGCACATTGGTTGCGATTGATGAGCCAATATTGATACGTTATGATAAACGACTTCACATCAGGTTTCACTCTTTGTGTTGTATATTCTGTGGGTTTTGACAAACGCATAACGACATGTACCCACCGTTTGAGTATCACACAGAATAGTTTTCCACTATTTAAAAAAGCATGTATAGAATTAATTTTGACTTTTCATTGTGTAATTTAATATTTGTATATGTTCTTTAGTTTTTACATACTGGTTATTGTTCTTCTTTGATTATAAAAGTAACATGTATAATTATAGTGCTGGCAACACAGAACCACTCAGATGAATCATGTAAAAGACAGCAGTTTTTAAAGGAATGTGTTTATTTTATGAATTCCATTAGGTGCACATCAGAAAACAATCATGGAACTTTTAGGGCCCAGATCCTTGCGCAGAAGGGTTACCTTCGTCTCTGCGGTTTTCCTGTGAATTAATGATTGCGCCATGAGCCACCCGGGAAGGGTGAGAGTTCTGAGTGTGTTCACCCAGACAGTCCACGGAAGACCTGCTCTAGGTCCTGGGGAAGTGGGTAGGTTTAAAAGTCCTCACCTAGGGTTTTTTTTTTTTTCTGTTGTTGTTGTTGTTTTTGCGGTACGCGGGCCTCTCACCGTTGTGGCCTCTCCCGCTGCGGAGCACAGGCTCCGGACGCGCAGGCTCAGCGGCCATGGCTCACAGGCCCAGCCGCTCCGCGGCACGTGGGACCCTCCCGGACCGGGGCACGAACCCGTGTCCAGTGCATCGGCAGGCGGACTCTCAACCACTGCACCACCAGGGAAGCCCTTGTTGTTGTTGTTTTTAATACATTTATTTATATTTTTGGCTGCGTTGGGTCTTCATTGCTGCGTGCAGGCTTTAGTTGCGGCCAGCGGGGGCTACTCTTGGTTGCGGTGCGCGGGCTTCTCATTGCGTTGGCTTCCCTTGTTGCGGATCACGGGCTCCAGGCGAGCGGGCTTCAGTAGACATTGTGGCACGCAGGCTCAGCAGTCGTGGCTCGAGGGCTTTAGAGCACAGGCTCAGTAGTTGTGGTGCACGGGCTTAGTTGCTCTGCGGTATGTGGGATCTTCCCGGACCAGGGCTCGAACCCGTGTCTCCTGCATTGGCAGGCGGATTCGTCACCACTGCTCCAGCAGGGAAGCCCTCACTTAGGGTTTTCTTTTTCACGAAAAGTGTAGCCAGGGCGCCTTGGCCTGGAGTGACCTCCTCCCTGGCAGAGGTGGGGCGAGGGGGCAGTGAGGAGCGGTTGCCTGGGCGACGCGACTGCTCCTCCCGCCCAGGGCCGATGCTGGGGGGTTGATGAGGTGGAGGGGAGCCGGGTTTAGGGGGGCCGGGCTGGGGGGTGCTGACATGGGGGGAGTTGCTGGGGGTGGATGGAGGAGACCCCGGCTGGGGGGTGTAGCTGGGTGGACGAGGAGTTAGGGTCGGGGGAAGTGTAGCGGGGCGGGCGTGTGGTGGGGGGATATCCTCGTGGTGGAGCAGGGTGGGTTGGGAATGTCTGCGAGGATGGTGGGGACAGCAGGGCCGCTGGAAAGGTGGCCGGGGACGGAGGGGGCTGGCAGGGAAGAGAAGAGCCGAGCCAGGGGCGTGGTCTGGGGGGGGCTGAGCTGGGGGCGTGGCTTGAGGCAAGAAGGGAGAGCCTAGACAGAGCGGTGGCCTGGAGCCAGGTGTGGCGTGGCCTGGAGGGCGTGGAAGGAGAGCCGGGCAGGGGCGTGGCCTGGGGCCGGGCGTGGCATGGTCCGGGGTGGGGGGGGGTGGAAAGGTAGCTGTGGCCTGGGGCTTGGGCTAGGCCTGGGGTGTGTGTGGAAGAAGTGCAGGGTTTGGGGCGTGGCCTGGGCCGGCGGGGGCGTGGCCTGGGCCGGGCGGCAGCGGCGCTGGCTTCAGCGGCCGGCTTCAGCGCCGCGCTCCTCCCCCGCAGCCCAGCCCGCCGCCCGCCCGGAGTTCGCGCACCCGAGCGGAGGCTCCTCCGAGAGCCCGGCGTGCTCGGATCTCCGCGGCGCCAGGACCAGCCCTGGGTCTCTGGGACGTCTTGGATCGGCAGACTTTGGAGGCTCCTTCGAGCGGGGCCGCGGTAGGTGAGGCTGCGCCGAGGCGCCGGGCGGGCGCCCGGGTGTTGGCGAGGAGCCCGAGCCCGGGAGCTGAGTTACCCTGACGCCGGCCCCGCAGCCCCAACACCGAGTTCGCTCGGTGAGCTCGCTGCGGGGCTGGGCGGCCCGAGGGCGAGGGACCCCCGGCCCCGCGCGCCTGGGGATCCCCAGACTTGACCCGCGCCCGCCGCGGGCTGCGGGCGGGACAAAGGCGCAGAGCGCCCGCGCCGCCCAGGGGATGCGCTGGAGATCTCTCCCAAAGCGAGTTTCTCTCCGGGTGCCCCGGGCCTCATCTCCCGAGAAAGGCGGGACCCTGAGTCCGGCGACCCTGAACTGGAGGGATGAGCTCCAGGGCTGGTTTGCTTCCACTTACGTTAGGCGAGGTGAGGGAGTGGGCACGCCAGCTCAGGGGGACACAGACCAGCGCTGCGCCTACGGCCGGGGAGCTCAGGTGACCTGGGCTGGAGGCCACCATCCGGCTGTGCAGTCTGAGCCCCGGCAAACCTCCCCTCCCTCCAGGTGCGGAATAAAGGCCAAACCAACCAACCATACAAACAGAACTCTCTCCGTCATTTGCTTCCCAGCACTGGACAGTCTTGTTGATAAACAAAAGAATAACTTGAGTTTATTTAGCACTTGTTACCAAGGCCATCTAAATTCATACATCATCCGCCCCTCCTACCACGGTTTTCCCTGCGTCTCACCTCATTTTCCGTGTTGCCTGGTGTTTTCTACCCTATTAACCCCTCCAAGTCCCCAAGTACTGTGCTCTTCTCTAACAGGTACAGAAGTTTCACCCATTTTATTTTTCCTAACAAATGCTCCTTTTCTATGCCCCCTTCTTGCAGATTTCCTCACCGCAGTGTCCTCGGGGTCCTGGTGATTACGCTTCCTCCCTGTGCTGAACCTTGGCCTCTGCCCCCTCCCCCCATCCTTTAGAGTTTTATGTGACTGTTTCTTACCCAGAATTCTAATTTTCACACCCCTCCTTTGGTCCCCAGATTTTCCACCTTCCTCCCACCCAGGCTGGCTGGCTGCCTTTTTGCCTGTGCTCCCGTGCTGTGGGCTGTCTTGCCTTTTACCTACTTCTCCCTGTGCTTTTCCCGCCTCCAGAGCACACCTTGTTTCGGTTCCTCTGGTTGTTGATTTTGCGGCTGCATCACCACTCCTCGGTTCCCTTTCTTCCCTTCCAATCGGTCCTCCATTACCCGGCAGACGTCTTTATTTCAGAAGGTCTGAAAGTGTTACAAGTAGGCAACCAGCTTCCCCAGGACCTCTGTGGACGTCAGGACCTTCCCATCTGCTCCTGGTTCTGTGTGTGTTCTTACTGAAGAAGTAGTATCGTATGTAGACAAGTTCTCCGACTATGTTGATATTGATGTTGATGTGAATATTAGGTAGCAGTTGTCAAACACTTAGTAGGAGCCGAGCAGTCTTCCGAGGGACGTGCGTGCAGTAATAACTCATGAATCCTCCTCGCTTCCCTGTAATGTCGATGCATTCCTAGCCCCATTTTACAGATGAGAAAGGGGAGGCTCAGAGAACTTTAAGTACCAGGCCCAGTTTCTCGTGGCTGTGTGGTGGGAGAGCCCCTCTTCTCGCCAGGCGGCTGTGCTCCCAGGCCATGCTAACTTTGGAACTCATATGTGGGCTGGGATTCGGCCTTGGAAATGAGGTCATTATTTGCGTGTTTTACTTGGTCTGCAGTTTACTGCTGTTGAGGACATAACATCTATACTGTAGAGCAGTGTGTGGGGAAAACCTAATGCCTCCTGTCCCTCAGAAAGACTGGGGACACTGCCTGGGCTGGCTTCCAGCTCACTTTCCTGAAGAGACCACCTGGCCCCCTTGGCTACAGGAAGGCTGGAAGAAAGCTTCTTGCAAAGACCGTTGCCAGCCGGCTCCTCCCCTGCAATGAGAGGTCAGTTTCACTTTAGCTGGCCAGATCTTTAGGGTCCTTGAGAGCCCTGTGATGTGGTGAGTCTTGCTTATTTCTGTTTCATTATATAATTTAAAGCCTTGTTCCTATATCCCCTTCATCTTCCTGAAAGTTGGAGGCAAGTGTTTGTTCTTAGGCAGATGCTGAAGCAGAGTGTTGGGAAAGTTTTATACTTCGATGGCTGGAAGGGGCCTTACGTTCCACAGACGAGGAAACTGTGGCCCAGAGAAATAAAATGATATGTCCAGGGCAGGCAGCGGGACAGTAGATCCCTGACCTGCCGACCTCTGGTTCAGGACTCTCCATGCATGGCCCTGCAGCTTGGTGGGGTGACCTCTGGGCTTGCTGTGCAAAGCAGTAAACGAACCCTTTCCTTCCTGAGCTAAGAGGCATTGGGAGGATTCATTTGGAATGGAAATTGTCAGTGGGTTCTTTTTTTTTTTTTTTGGTCTGAAAACTAAACATTTAAAAAATGTTTGCTTTCGAGATACGTAATGGCATAAACGTGATCATAAAATTGCAGAAGTATAAATTCAGATGTTTTTAGAATTTTCCAGAACATCAGGCAGGAGCGCCAGACATACATTGCTTTCTAGAGGCAAATCGTACAATCCATGGCAATTTGAAAATCAGTAAGTAGAACGATGGGTTGTATTTTCATTTGCAGAGAGAAAGGCCTTAGTACAAAGCGCTCATGTGATTTCCTTCATCTCTGTGTCTCAGATAAAACAGGGGTGAAGGGGGAGCCTGTCCAGTTAGATGCTGTCTCTGTGTTGGCTCTGCCATGCCCCGCCCCCATCTACCCCTGGCCTCGGGCTCCCAGCCAAGCGCCCCCATTCCCAGCTCTGCTCCCTGCTGTCTGGTTCATCTCTTTCTCCAGGAGCCCTCGGGGAACCTGGAGGGCGCTGCTCGCCCAGGATTGCTCAAGCCGTTGCATAACTGCCTTTCTTGACAGAATCCAGCCCGAATGCCCTGAGGTGTTTGTTGCATGTAATTAACTTCTCTCTGATGCTCCAGAAGCAGATGGGTGGCTCAGTGCGTCCTTGGGAGAAATGACGAGACATTCGCTGTCTGTGTTCTGTGGTGCGGATGGATCATCGGTGTAACTGCGGAGCAGGTTAGGTTTACCGCTCCCCTCGCACAGGGGAAGGAGTCGAATGTCCTGGCCACAGCCCCGTAGGAAGAGTCAAGGCTGAGATTTGAATGCGATGCTGCCAGGCCCAGGAGATCCACACGCACGTCCAGCGTCTGTCTGCTCTGAAGCTCATAACCACAGCAGCTTCCCAGAGCCTTTTACGAACTAGAGGAGGGAAAACAAGGGGTACATGGGGCCTTGCGGGCGTCCCGGACCAGCCCTCCGCAGTGTCCCTTTGGGGCCAGGGGCGCTTTCTAACTGTGGGCGGCAAAGCCCCAAGTGGCCAGAGATGGTCCTTGTTTCTCATACATGGCTGTGGCCATTTGCTGTGGTCGGGATGTCAACATTTGTGGCCACAGGTAATGCCCCCTCCTGTGCTCGTGATCTTCAAGTGTTACCTAACCAGGACCTTAAAGGACCTGATTTCTTGGCCAGAAATAACCTCCGCCTGTTCCGTGACACAGGACTGCTCTTTGTCACCGTGGAAGCAATGCAAGCTTAGCGTTGTCATTTCAGGGACCATGTGCCTGACTCAGGACATCTTTTGCTCTGGTCAGAGCTGAGCTGGACCCCCAGTTCTCTCTCGGGGTTCAGCCATGGGACTGGGGATCTCTAAGAGGACCCTGCCTGCTAATCTGGGAGAGGGAGGGGCAGCTTTGTCCCTCTCCCATTAGCACCGTTACAGAGTTTGTTCCCTAAGCCTGGCAGGCTGTCCTTAGAGAAAAACAGAACTCAGGTCCGAAAGGGCTAGACTGGAAGGTGTGGGCGGGCGAGATGCGGCCTGCAGGAATCTGGGATCCTTGCCCGCCATCTCTGGCAGGTGCCGGGCGCTGGGGCCCTGTGTTTGTTGTCTTAGAGCAGAGGGTGCAGGAGGCCAGGGAGGAGACGTGTTCCTGGTATCGGAACTTTGATCACAGGCTTTCCTGGCAATTAGTGTTCTCCATAATAGAAGCAGCGAGCAGTCTTGTGGAGGAGTGTTAAAATTACAGTCACGTTAAACGAGGTCAGGCCCTACTACGTCCCCACCACGTGTGCTGTATAAAAAGAGAGGAGGCCCGAGTCCTAAAACCACTTAGACCATGTGGGCATTGAAACTTGCCCAGTTCGGATGTTGGGACTCTCTGCGGCTGAAAGGAAAAACAGCTTCAGAAAGTTTGCTCCCTTCCCCCTTTCCCTTTTATGTGCTGGATGCTGGGGGTGGAACCAGCCCTTGCCCTCGTGGAGGCTCACACTCTTTCCGGTGGGAGTGGTAGGCATGTGAAAGGAAAGACCTGTAGCAGGTGAGGGATCAGTTTATGGGGAGGGCGTTAGGGGAGCCCATGGGAGGCCGAGGATCCAGGAAGCCTTCCTGGAGGAGGAGCTAACCACAGCCAGGGCTGAATAGAAGGGTGCAGGTTGGGGAAGGGGCTGACAGAGGGAGGCATTGTAGCCTCTGGGGACAGAATAAGCAGAGGTGGGGACACGGACCCCAGCTCGGAGATGAGGGACCCTCAGACAATTCTGCCCATCATTCATGACTGTTAACCATTTGCCCAGAGCAGTGGTTCTGCATCTGCATCAGCTGAGAATTTGTTAGAGAAGCAAATTCTAGGGCTGTCTCCCGGACCCGCCGAATTAAGAGTTTCTGGGGTGTGTGTCTGTATTTTAACAGCCTTGCAGGTGATTTTCACACACGCTGAAGTTTGAGAACTAGTGCTTTAGAACGTATGCTTTTCATACACCCTAAAAACAGCTGCTCTTCATTGCTACCTGGTTGTCCTTCAAAGTGACTGTGTTCCTGCCTGGTTGGACGTGTCAGACCTCCCTCGAGCCATCAGCTGTCCAACCTTCTCGTTCTCCTCCACCGCGTACACCCTCACGGTTTCTCTTGCCCATCCTGCTTCATTTCATCACATACTAGTAATTTATATTATTTCTGTAACATGATTTCTTAGTGTTTGGCGGTCGTGAGGTAAACTGGGTTCAGGTCCCAACCCTGCTGCTTGCCTGCTGTGTGACCTGGGGGAGGCATTGACCTCTCTGCCTCAGTTGCCTTATCTGAACAATGTACATAATGGTACCCATCTCTTCACTGAGTGTTTCAAACTTTGCTGGACATTGGAATTACCTGGGAGGTCTTTAAGAAAGGTTGATGCCTGTTCCCATCCCCAAATTGTAATCGGTTGTGGGTGTGACCTTGGCATTGGAATTTCCCAGGGGCAGTAAAGTTGGGAACCACGGTCACAGGCTGTGGTGCGGATGAGATGAGTCCCCACTTGCAAAGTGCTCAGGAGCGGGTAAGGCCTGGCTCTTCTGTTCGATGGGGGAGGGGAGGCTCTGTTGGTTCTGTGGTGGTGGGGGAGAAGGCAGAGCTGTGTCGCTCGTTCTGTGAACACTTGTTGGATGTCGAGGGCCTGTCGGTTTGGGGATCTCCTGGTGACTCCGTCTTGTTCTGAGACTTAGGAGGTGAAGTAGCCCAGCACAGTGGGTCTCCAGGTCTGATTCTCTGAGCATCCGCTGGGCAGGACTACAGAGGTCCTGTGTGAACAGAGCACACGGGCTGCCACCCCCTGGCCAGCATTCCCAACACGGGACACCCTTTTCTCTCCTCTGTGCAGAAAAACATGAATTTTCGGAATATAACCAGCTTCTAAAATGAAGGAGCGGTGCTTTTCAGTGAAAATGGGAATCGGGCCCCCCTAGGGTTCTGACCCTGCCCTAATCTGTCATTTGAACTTAGACGCCAGTTTTCTAAATTTATTTATTTATTGTTGGCTGCATTGGGTCTTCGTTGCTGCACACGGGCTTTCTCTAGTTGCAGCGAGCGGGGGCTACTCTTCGTCGCGGTGCGCGGGCTTCTCATTGCGGTGGCTTCTCTTGTTGCGGAGCACGGGCTCTAGGTGCGCAGACTTCAGTAGTTGTGGTGCACGGGCTCAGTAGTTGTGGCTCACGGGCTCTAGAGTGCAGGCTCAGTAGTTGTGGCGCACGGGCTCAGTTGCTCCACGGCACGTGAGATCTTCCCGGACAGACACAGGGCTCGAACCTGTGTCTCCTGCATTGGCAGGAGGGCTCTTAACCACTGCCCCACCAGGGAAGTCTCAGCCGCCAGTTTTCAGACACACAAAACATCTCTGGACTTGATCTCTCTTTGGCACCTGAACTGTCTTCTAGGACAGTGTTCCCCAACCTTTTTGGCACCAGAGACTGGTTTTGTGGAAGACATTTTTCCACGATGGGGGTGGGAGTTTTTCAACGATGGTTCAGGTGGTATTGTGAGCGAGGGGGAGCGGGGGGGGGGCGGATGGGGAGCGATGGGGGGATGGGGAGCGAAGGGGGGGATGGGGAGCGGCAGGTGAAGCTCTGCTCGCTTGCCCACCGCTCACCTCCTGCTGTGCAGCCCGGTTCCCGACAGGCCTCGGAACGGGTGGGGACCCCCGTTCTAGGATCTAAATGTCACTATGTTATAAATTATGTATTTCTAACCGTTATTTGAATAACGGTTAGAAATACATAACTGCATACCTGTCCTGTCACATATTCATCCTACCTTCGTTCATTGTTTTATTAATTCAGCGAATGTTGACGAGGATCTGCTTTGCATCAGACACCAGGCTGGCAGTTTCATCCCTTATGTGGAGGGACAAGCGTATCTGTCAGCGTGTAGAAAGTGTCTCTCTAGGTTTTACTTCATAGCTGCAGCCTTCTCTGTACCTGTCTCTTTTGGTGACATAATTACTCCACTTTTAATAATAGAACATCTGAAGGACATTTTTCTTGTTGACTCCATGGGCCGCCTTTGAACCCTGCTGAGATTAATTAAATCAAACCCCATGCAACAATTATCCTAAAATATCCCGACAAGTTATTAAAATCCAGTTTGCCTGGAGCCGGGAGTCAGTGACCCACAGTCAGCCCCCTCAGGATGAAATCCACAATCCAGTTTAAGGTCTGGGGGTTTCTGATTTCTTTTAGTCCAGAGTCCGTCCTAGTGGTTTGGCCAAATTAATTAAAGAAATGAGAAATAGGGGAATTCGTATCTCGAGTTTATGATTTGTCCTCTTCCTGTGGAAAAGTTAGGTTCTGTTTTTGGTTTTGTTTTGCCATGCAGGGCGTACGAGGAACCGGTGTTGACGCTTAGCTTGCCCCCAGCACATTTCAATGTGTGTTGCAAATAGAAATAATTGATTCACTATATTTGTTCTGCTCCGGCCTGATTACGAAGTGAAAATCTACCACCGGGGAAACTTTTGTGTAGCCAGCACACAAGCAGCTCAGTATTATGGTAAAGACTCGCCTCCATTGTGTGGTCTTAGTTATCAATGGTGTTACCCGCAGACTGAATAGGCTTTAGAAATACAGGCCTTCCCAGGAATTGCCCGGGCTTAAATGTTCCATGGAGCCTTCTGAAATAACATCCCCCAAACCTTCATTTGAAACAATAAAGAAGGAGGGGATATATGAATATCTACAGCTTCAGTTATATCGCAAAGAATTAGGTGTTTAAAATGAGAAAAGATAAAAATATATTTTAGCTTTAAGAACCCGAGGTTAAGAAATAATCCAAGATATGCGGGGAATAGTCAACAATATTCTTCAAAATGGTATGTTCCGAGATCTGCCAGACCTGCTTTCTCTGCTTTTTCTACCTTTGACTTTTCTGAAACAAATCTAAACTCCCCAGAGTGGATTGAGTGGCCCATCTTACTGAAGAGGCTGCTTGTTTTATTAAGTCAAGCCCAACGCTGGCGCTGGAGCATCTCTCTGAGTCCTCAGGCTGCTCTGCCACAACCGTGGTGTCGTGCACTTCCCAGAAAGGGACGGGGGACTTCACTGTTACGGCCCAGCTCCAGTTCTGCTGTGTGTGTGTGTGTAGGTCTAGGGTAGGGCCAGCCTGTGTGCTCTGCTGCGTCAGTGTGTCTTGGAACCAGTGACGTTCCCGCCTAAGCGCCTAAGTTGGGTCTAGACTCCTGGCCTCCCTAAGACATGAAGCAGGGGGAGTCTGAATAAGGAAAGTGGCAGCCTCTTTTGCAGATTAATTTTTGACGACACGTCATGGCAAGGTGTGAGGGAGAAGGCTGATTTGTAAACCTGCAGCTTGTGGAATTGGGCTGAACGTTGGGATTTTCTTTTTCTTTTCTTTCTTTCTCCCTCCCCTTCCCTTCCCTCCCCCCCCACCCCCCCCCCCCCCCCCGAACCGTGAGGCATGTGGGATCCTATCTCCCGACCAGGGATCAAAGCCACACCCCCTGCAGTGGAAGCACTGAGTCAACCACTGGACCGCCAGGGGGGTCCCTCTATTCGTGTTTTCAATGGCTGTCCTCACCCGACAACATCAGTGTCAACAGCTCCGCTCATGGTTGAGCCGACTGAAGGCAGACCCTGTGCCCAGACTCAGCTCCTGAACTGCCGCGTGCCTGGCAGAGTGTCTTGTGCTCATGGATGATGACAGCGCTCACTGGGACGAGGGACGGTCCATCCATAAACACGGTCGTGGTTCTGGCCGGGGGAGGCGCGGGCATTGTCCAGTCTCGGCTAACTCCTTCCCTCCAGCCTCGCCTTCCTTCCCTTGTTAGATTCTGCGTTGGGTTGGAGGGGAGTGATGTACGTTAACCTCCTCTGGACTTTCTCTCAGGCTAGAATCTTCTGCTCCCAGGGACGGGGTACCCAGAGGAATGGAGAGGATGCTCTGTTAGTCCCCGCTCTCCCCGTCCATCTGCTGGTCTGCGCCTCCCGTGGCTCCACTCAAAGTTAGGAAAAGTGCTCGGGCTGAGAGAACACCGTCTGCCTTCCTTCTGATACAGAAGTCATCTCGTCGGAGGAAGCAGGAACTCTCCCTGCTTTTCCTAGTCTTTATTTCTAATCCGACCCCTCATCCAAGGTGCTCACCCTGAGTGGGTGCTGACCCAGAAGCCTTCAACTGGGACACGGAAGCAAGAATATTCTAGCATTACAAGATCAGTGCCTGCGGGTGGACGGGTCAAAGCGTACGGTGCCACTGCCGCTGCCTAAAGATGTCCGAGTTGGTAGTGTGGCTACTTACATTCTCAGACTAGCACATCTGAAGGAAGTTTATCCCACTGCTTTCCCGGGGGCTGTTTCCAGCCTGCTGAGGTTAATTAAATCAAACCCCATGCAGCAATTGTTCTGAAGCAAAATGGCTTAGTAAATTCCAGTGCATATGCTGGATTACTGAATTTGTATTGTCCAGCTAGATGATTATGTTTTTGTTTGTTTCCTACTACAGGACTCTAATATCCTTTTTTTCATTTCTGTGGGTGGGTACAACCAATCTCTTTGGGTTATTCTTCCCTGCTGGGACGAGGAATCTCTAGGGAAGAAGGAAATACCTGCTGTCAGTAGGACAGTACTGTTTTCTAGGCTTTCCTGGAAAGTTGTTTCTGTAGAACTAGGTCTTTCTCTCCACACAGTGCCTCTGTTTTTCTTGGGCTGGGAGTTTTAAGAAGGCTTTGTGTCAGTTGGAACACTTGTCTTCTGAGATGAAGATAGTGGCCATCTGTGCAGATCGGTCCAGGAGGAACAGAAGGTTGGCTCAGCAGGAAGGTTCCTGGTCCCTTGTCACCCGGACCCAGAGTGGTCACTCCTCTGTGTGTGCTTCTGGGTCAACTAAAAAGACCTGGGAAGCACTTTGGTCATTATTGAGAGAGGATTTTTTAAAAAAACATAATGCTGTTGAAATCATGTGCGTGTGTGTGTGTGTGTGTGTGTATTTTACTGTTTCTTCCAAACAGAAGAGTTTCTTTTATGTGATTGTTTTAAAGAGAACTGGTCATGCAGTGACCAGTTACTACACATGACATGCCTGGCTAATGAACTTTTCTCTTCCTTGTACAAACTCACAGTTGCAGGATTCAGAAAGAAGTAACTTGGAACACGTTTCTCATGGGCTTTTAGATGGAAAGCTATTTCCCCATTGGGAGGATCCCACAGCTTTTACCTTAGAGGAGTGAGAACTTCAGCCCCATGTCGGAATCCACTCACTGAGGGCTCGGGAGGAGATCTGGGTGGTTTCGGGTTCCCAGGGCAGCGTGCCATCTGAGTGCAGAAGCCCTTGGAATGTGCTGCCCACTGGCTGCCTCGTGTGCTCCGTGCTGCCTTGGCGAGAGGCGGAGGGAGATGGGGGAGTGGTGGCCCTCATCTCAGAACCTGCGGGACAGATCTGAGCACCTGCTGCTTCCATGTGGAGGACCAGATGCTGGAAATGTTACCAGGGTGAGGTGGATGGTTTCAAAGAAGTGGTTATAGAGGGCTGGTAACTACGGTGATGGCCCAGCAGGGAGGTGGCCACCCCTGCTTGCTGGTGCTTGACGGGGTATCTATGTGGGAATTCAGACTTCTGGCATCTGTCCTGGGCTCTCCGGCTGAACCTGTCTACGTCAGTCATGAGGTTTGGATGGTCAAGGAAAGGTCTCTGTAAAATACCCAAGTCCTGGTGCTTGGTTGTGTGAAAGGCGCAGCAGTGGTGCGTAGGTGGTTTTCTTTAGCTGGACTAACATTGGTAAAAGTCAGCCTCTGACACAGAAGAGGCAGGTGTTGGCGGAAGAGAGTGGGAATTCGAGCGTTAAGGCAATGTGTAATTGTATTCGTGGAGAGTTTTAAATTCTTATTTAATTTAAAAAATTAAGCTTTTTTATTTTGAGATAATTATAGATTCACATGCATGGTAAAATACAGTGATATTTATGTGATATTATACAACATCACAACCGGGATATTAGCATTGATACATGAAGATAAATAACATTTCCATCACCAAGAGGGTCACTTGTGTTGTCCTTTTATTTCAAAAATGTTATAAAATTTGAATCATACAGTGTGTTAGGTGTTGCTTTTCTCACTGAACACAATTCTCTGAAGGTGATACTACCCCTTCTTTGGATATGGGCCTTGCATATATGTTCTCTGACTCTGCAGCTTGTCTCTTTGACCTCTTAACAGGGTCCTTTGCAGAACAAAAGTTTTTTGTGTTGATGAGGTCTAATTTATTGATTTTTTTCCTTTTATGGAGTATGCTTCTGGTGTCAAGTCTAAGAACTCTTTGCCTAGCCCTAGATCTTGAAGATTTCCTTCTATTGTTTTTTAAGTTTTATAGTTTTACATTTAAGTCCATGACCCATTTGAGTTAGTTTTTGTATGAGGTGTGAGATTTAGGTTGTGGTTTTTTGTGAGGTTTTTGTTTGTTTGTATGTTTTTGCCTGTAGATGTCTAATTGCTCCAGCCCCTTTTTTGTTAAAAAGGCTATCCCTCTTCTGTTCAATGCCTTTTGCACCTTTATCAAAAATCAGTTGGGCGTATTGGTGTAGGTCTGTTTCTGAGTTCTCTTTTCTGTTGAATTTAGCTGTGTGTCTCAGCCAGTATCACAGTCTTGATTACTAGAGCTATGAGTCTTGAAATTGGGTAGATTGATTCCTCCCACTTTATTCTTTTTCAAAATTGTTTTAGCTAGTCCAGCTCCTTTCCCTTTCTACATAAATTTTAGAATAATCTTCTCATATCTACAAAAAAATCTTGCTGGAATTTGGGGAGAATTGACATCTTTACTATGTTGAATTTTCCAGTCAGTGAACACAATATGTCTCTCCATTTCTTTCATCAGCATTGTCTAGTTTTAAGCATATAATTTCTGTTCATGTTTGCATAGATTTACACCTAAGTATTTCATTTTTTGGAGCACTTGTAAATGGTATTGTATTTTTTATTTCAATGTCCATGTGTTCATCGCTAGTATATAGAAATACAATAATTATTTTTTTTGGATGTTTAACTTGTATTATTTAACCTTGTAGAGCTCACTGATTAGTTCTAGGAGTTTTTTGGTAGATTTCTTGGGATTTTCTATGTAGGCAGTCATGTCATCTGCAAATAGGGATGGTTTAATTTCTTCCTTTCTAAGCTGTATGCCTTTCATTTCCTTTTCTTGCCTTATTGCACTGGCTAGAACTTCTCATGCTGTGTTGAATAAGAGTGGTGAGAGCAAAGTCCTTGCCTCTTCTTTCTGATCTTAGAGGGAAAGCATCCTGTCTTTTCACCATTAAGTATAATGTTAGCTGTAGGTTTTTGGTAGATGCTCCTTATCGAGTTGAGGAAATTGTCTTCTATTCCATTTTTTTGAGAGTTTTTTTTTATGATGACTGAATTTTATCAAATTTTTTTCTATCGATTGATATGATCATATGATTTTTTTCCTTAGCCCGTTAATATAATGAATTATATTGATTAATTTTCAAACACTGAACCAGCCTTGGATTCCTGGAATAACCCCAAATGGAATAAACCCCACTTGGTCATGTGTTGTAATTATTTTTATATATTGCTGTATTATCTTCTGTTTTATTAAGCATTCTTATGTCTATATTCATGAAGGATATTGGTCTGTCTGTAGTGGGGTTTTTGTTTTTGTCTTCGTTTGTTTTTGGTGGTGGTGGTGGTAGGGTACTATTTTTATCTGGTTTTGGTATGAGGGTAATACTAGTTTCATAAAATGAATGGAAGATGTCTTCCATTTCCTGGATGACAAAGGGTGGAATTGGTGTTAATTCTTTCTTAAATATTTAGTAGAATTCTTCAGTGAGAGCATTTGGGCCTGGAGATTTCTTCTTAGTTTTGAAATGACATATTCAATTTCCATAAATGGTTAAGGTCTGTTGAAGGTACCTGTTTCATATTGTGTGAATTGTGGTAGTTTTTGTTTTTTGAGCAAGTGGTCCATTTTGTCTAAGTTGTCCAATTTGTGTGTATAGAGTTGTTCATAGTATTCCCTTATTATCTTTTTTTTTAAAGAATCAATTTTATTTATTTATTTATTTTTGATTGCGTTGGCTCTCTGTTGCTGCGCGTGGGCTTTCTCTAGTTACAGTGAGTGGGGGCTACTCTTTGTTGTGGTGCGCGGGCTTCTCATTGTGGTGGATTCTCTTGTTGCGTAGCACGGGCTTTAGGTGTGCGGGCTTCAGTAGTTGCGGCACGCGGGCTCAGTAGTTGTGGCTCATGGGCTTAGTTGCTCCGCAGCATGTGGGATCTTCCCGGGCCAGGGCTCAAGCCCATGCCCCCTGCATTGGCAGGCAGATTCTTAACCACTGTGTCATCAGGGAAGTCCCCCCTTATTATCTTTTTGATGTCTGCAGTGTCGGTAGTGTTACCTTATTTCATTCCTAATATTGGTATATTGTGTCTTTTTTTCTTTGTTCTTTGTCAACCTTGTTAGAAAGTTTGTAAATTTTATTACTCTTTTAAAAGAACCAGCTTTTAGTTTTAGTGAGTTTTGCTGTTTCTCTGTTTTCAATTTCTTTTATATCTGTTCTTGCCTTTATTATTTCTTTCCTTTGCTTGCTTTGGGTTTATTTTGCTCTCTCTCTAGGTTCTTGAGTTGGGAGTTTAGACTACTAATTTGAGAAGTTTCTTATTTTCTTATGTATTTATTTAATGCTGTAAATTTCCCTCAGAGCACTGCTTTAGCGGTGTTCTACAAATTTTGATATGTTGCATTCTCATTTTCATTTTTATTCGGTTAAATGTATTTTTTAAATTTCTCTCTAGACTTCCTCTTTGACCTGTGGATTATTTAAAAGTGTGTTGTTTAGTTTCCAGATGTTTGGAGATTTTCCTTTTATCTTTCTGTTATTGATTTCCAGTTGATTCCGTTACGGTTGGAGAACACATTCTGTATGATTTCAGTTCTTGAAAAATTTTTGAAGTTTGTTTTATAGCCCAGAATATTGTTTGTCTTGATCTGTGTTCTATGTGCATTTGAGAAGACTATATATATTCTGTTGCTGTAGGGTGGAGTTTGCTATAACTGTCTAATCCTGTTGGTTAATGCTGTTAATCCTGAAATGGAGTGTTTTGTTGTAGTGATGTTAATAGTTATTATTTGTTTCTTGCTTTTGTTTTTTTCTGGTGAGGGAAGGGGAATGAGGATTAGACAGTGAAGAATTTGAAATCATATTGTCTGGCAAGAATAAGGAGACTAAAACTCCATATTGCCAATTTAGGGCAACTTTGGCAACCATCCAAGGAAAGAGTAGAGTTTATATTCTCTATTGAAAATGTAGGTACCAGAGGGCCAGTTTATTACACCATTGTTTTAGGATTAGAAAGTCTGAAGAAAACCATGCTTGATCTCAAAATTAGAGGTCAGGCAGCTAAAGTTGCTGACCAGGACTGGAGAAAAAGGATATATTTCAAGGTTGTGTACATTACCTCTTGTTGAATAGTATTTATTTGTTAACTGGCTTATTGCTTATTAAGTATTCAACCTTTAATTAGATCTAGAGCAGAGTCATGGGTTATTGACATAAAAGCTATATTATTAATCTGTTCTAAAAAGTTTGTTATGTAATTCCTCTATTCCAGATATGGTATTAGTTCCTGATAATATAAAAATAAACTGGAGAGACATGGACTTAAGTATTTTTTATTCTCCCACAGAACAAAAACCTAGAAATCTCAATGGCTTCCGCAAAGACTGATTACTGGAAAACATAAGAATAAATTAAACCTTGAAGATTATTTTAGTTTCAGATGCTGCCACTTACATATGAAAAGCAGTATGGACTATGCTGTGCGGGGAACCTGTTTCATTACGTGGCTGCGGAGTCGCTGTCAGTTAGAAGCTGGGCATTTCTTGCAGGTCTCCTGTGTGTCCGGCACTGAAGTGAGTGCAGGAGATCTGGCTTTGCTTAGCCCCTGGTGTACTTTTTCTTTCTCAAGTCTGATTGTTATAAAGATAGAGGCCAAGTGTAAATTTCTTAAACTTTATATACATTTTTATGTATTATTTCTTGAGAAATAGAAGCTTCCATGTATACTGAAAAGTTTTATTTACATCACTTTTTCAGTAACACAACTATATAAAGAATATCTACGTAAGTCATGTTGAATTTAAATACAAACAGATCCGGTATCAGTGTCAGTACTGAAGTTACCTCACATCGTTTTGTAAACACACTATTAGTTTAACCTGTTTAACCAGGTGTAATTATAGAAGGGCAGCAAAGACCTTGGTCTATTACTTTTCATGTAACACAACAAAAAGTGAGAAAATACAGTTAAATATATCATAGTATTTGCTCTCTTTTTCACAATGACATCATAGTTTCCCTTTAATATCTCTTTTTCAGATCACGAAAACATGTTATTCTCCCAGAAAACCAGTTGCTTTGATTAATGGGGCCAGGCCAGTCCAAGGACAGATTAAGCACACAGGAACCTGGCATGATCCCTGGAAATGGTCCTGTCTTCTTTCTGTCACCGTGGGGCTCTTTAATTTAATCACCGTGTTTTCTGTTAATTCTCTAAAGAAGCTCCATATATCTAAGTAAACGGTAGGTGGTTGGTTGATAATCTATTTTTGATATTTTACTTTTTATTCAAAAATATTTTTATTGGGAATTCCCTGGTGGTCCAGTGGTTAGGACTCCCCACGTCCACTGCAGGAGGCCCAGGTTCAGGGAACTAAGATCCCACGAGCAGCGTGGGGCGGCCAAAAAAAAAAAGATTTTATTGAAATATAGTTGATTTACAATGTTGTGTTAGTTTCAGGTGTACAGCAAAGTGATTCAGTTATACATACATATATAAACATATATATTCGTTTTTTACATTCTCTTCCATTATAGGTGGTTGACAGACTATGAATTGTTAAAAAATAACAAGCTCATGCTTTATTGTTTATCATTTTATTAACCAGCCTCCTCCTTTCTTCCTCGTATAAAAAGAAGTGGAAAATGGTCTATTCAACTTCTTTGTTATTCCTCAGTTAATCACAGCATGGCGGACACGGACACCGCTTTACTTCCCTGATTCACCATCATTTTTAACTGTGACATTAACTTCCTAGAGATATTTGGAAGAAAGTGATCAAACGCCTCTATAACAATTCAGGCGTGTATCCGTTGGTCTGGCTGATACGGTTTGCCTTAGATAAATCACGTAACTTCTTTGAGCCTGTTTCCCTGTCTGTGAAGTGAATCTGGCTGATCATAAGGGACCCCGCCTATTTAGTTATGGCTGTTTTCACTGGCATCTCTGGCTGGTCTCTGAGCTCCAGTGGGTAGAGAGCTGTGGCCGGTGGTCTTTGTATCTATGACAGCCCCAATGTTGCAAATGCGTTTGCCTTTTGGGGCCAGGCATGTAACAGGAGCTATGCAGTTTGGATGGAAACTCAGTAGGTTCTGCCTGTTGGGTCCCAAGGGAAGGTGGCCCAGTGTTAGCAAACTTTCTTATTTTCCAAGAGAATCCAGAAATCTTAATGCAAGTGAAATAGCTCTATTCTTTTTTTTTAATGTTTTATTTATTCTATTTTATTTATTTTTGGCTGTGTTGGGCCTTCGTTGCATCGTGCAGCCTTTCTCTAGTTGCGGCGAGCCGGCGAGCAGGGGCTACTCTTCGTTGCGGTGCGCGGGCTTCTCATTGCGGTGGCTTCTCTTGTTGCGGAGCACAGGCTCTAGGTGCGTGGGCTTCAGTAGTTGTGGCTCGTGGGCTCAGTAGTTGTGGTTCGCGGGCTTAGTTGCTCCGTGGCATGTGGGATCGTCCAGGACCAGGGCTCGAACCTGTGTCCCCTGCATTGTCATGCGGATTCTTAACCACTGAGCCACCAGGGAAGCCCAAAATCTCTCTATTCTTAAATATTGAAAATGAACTCGGTTTTTAAAAAAACTCCCCGTGTAGGCCAAAAAGGCACGAGAGGTATGAAATGCAAGCTGAAAGCCCGTGCCTGCCAGTCCTGAGCGCGCTCTTAAAAACGTGTGTTGAATTAGCAGCAGTTCATTGAGCTGCTTTATGATATGGCTGCCACAATAGAGCTCTTTTAGAAACGTCTGAGAAACATGCATCTGTCTTCTTGTAGTAAGAGTTTGTTTTACTCCACAATTGTGACATGACTTGTTTTTTTTTTTAATTTTTATTTTATATTGAAGTACAGTTGATTAACCATGTTGTGTTAGTTTCAGGTGTACCGCAAAATGATTCAGTTATACATATACATGTATCTGTTCTTTTTCAAATTCTTTTCCCATTTAGGTTATTACAGAACATTGAGCAGAGTTCCCTGTGCTGTACGGTAGGCCCTTGTTGGTTATCTGTTTTAAATATAGCAGCGTGTACGTGACACTACTTGTATATAGTGATTAATAGTACTAGTAATAACAGGTACCATAATAAGCATGCTTACTGTATGCCATGCGGTGCTGGGAGGGTGTTATTGTCCGCATAAGATGCACATATTGAAGACCAGAAAGTTTAAATAATGACCTGAGCTGACACATGCTGTCTAATGGCTGAGCTGAGATTGTAACCCTGTGGTTCATTCTTCACCATTCCTGCCTGTTACCACCTTCTTACTCTGTTAAGAGTGAGTGGACTGCACGCCTGAAACTAACACAACATTGTTAATCAACTATACTCCAATATGAAATAAAAATTAAAAATAAAAGAATGAATTGGCACCACAGCAAAGCCACTAGCCTCATTTGTTTCTTTTTTAAACAGCTTTATTGAAATATAATTGACATACACATACTACTATATATAAAATAGATAACCAACGAGGACCTACTGTATAGTACAGGGAATCATACTCAATATTTTGTAATAACCTATCAGGGAAAAGAATCTGAAAAAATATAGACATATATGCATAACTGTATCACTTTGCTGTACACCTGAAACTAATAAAACTACAATTTAAAAAAAAAGAAATATAATTGACATACTGTGCCACTCATCCATTTAAACTGCAGAATTAAATTGTTTTTATTATATTCACAGAGTCATGCGAATCATCCCCACGGTCAATTTTAGAACGTGTTCATTGCCCCAAAAAGAAACCCCCATGCCCACTAACAGTCACTCCCCTTTCCCCCCAAACCCCCAATTTTTTGTGCAGTTAGTTACCAATAAATAATGACTGTTATAACTGATGGCTTAAGCTCCTTTTAAAGAATGAAGCTGATATTAGCCATATTTTAATATTCATATTTAATATTTATCTAGTATTAACCATATTCTAGTATTTGTTTGAAATAATAGATGATTTGGTTCAGTATATGAAATTTTAACAGCTGATTAGCTGAAATTTTTCCTCATTAAATTCTTTGACAAAGGAGTACTCTTTTTTTCTAATAATTCTTTGGAATGTCTCTGGAAGCTGTTGTAAAAGAATGTAGTTTTCCCTTGAGGAAATGCCTAAGGTCGTGGGCTCCAGAGTCAGCCGGCCTGGGCCCAAGTTCCGGCACTCACTGGCCTGTGGTTTTCCCCGCTTCCTGATTTCACACAGGAGCTGGCGTTCAGTAAGAGCTGAGGGTTAAGTGATTGTGCTCCCGTATTTGTCATCAGTACCTGGTATAGCCTGGCAGCCAATACATGTCTGAGTGAAAAGTTGCATTGAAATTATTAACCTACTTGTGGAAAACTCCTCTTCGGTTTCTTTTTTTTTTTTTTTTCCCCTGTAGGAGGAATCCCGCCTTGGGAAGGAAGGCTGGCTGGGTGACATGCAAGCTATTTCTAGAAAGGCTGAGTCTTCCCACCACCCTTAGTGTGAAGATGAGATTAGCATGACTTCAGTGCTATGATTTTTATGGTCCTGTCTTTATCCTCCCTTAAGCTGTAGCCCTTAATTTTTCAAAGCCTTCATTTCTAGTAATTTTGGGTGCTACTAATGGGGTTACAGTTTGCCGTGCAGATTTTATCGGCATCAGAAGACTCACCGTGTTCTGCGTCGTTAAGCAGACCCATTAAACGAGGCCTAGTCCATCCAGACGCGCCCGATGAGACCCCGGGGGGTGGGCTGGGGGTGTGTACCGCAGTGACTCGCATGTCGTGGCACTGTTCTCTGTGTTGGTGGGGGGCCTCACAGGGGCGAGGGGCACCACGATTGTCATTGCTGCATTTGGGATAGGGTTTTATGGAGCTTCTCAGGAAAGACGTCTACTCACATATATTTCCTGCTCATGGTAACTGGCCGGCAAAGGTAGAGAAAGATTTCTACATGCACACATGACTTCCTAGCAATAAGGTTAAAGCCTCTTTTTTTTTTGAGTTATTATTTCCCGTACTCTCTTGGGTTCTTTCTCTTACTGAATCTAAATCTCTTCATTTCGTTTTCTTTCATTTGTATGTTGAGGTTGTTTTAGCAGAGGGCTGAGTGTTTCAAAAATCACACAAACTGAACATACATTTTTCACCTATAAGTCAAATATAATGAATAGAATCTTCCTTCCATGCAGACATAACTCTTCCCTGTGGAAAATGCCATCAAAGCAAACCAAGGTTGGTGGCAGAACTAGAAACATCTGACCAGGCATCCTCACTCCTTAAACTTAGTAGACAAAAAAGCGGCATGTCCAAAAGTTGGAACTCTTTCTACATGGAAAGTTTTCAGAGATCCCAATCAAGGCATTTATTACTTTATAACGCTCTCCATTGGCTGACGGTGGCCTTACCTGTTGGCGCACCTGGCCTGGGGGAGGAAGAGAGGTGACCTGCATTGCTCTCCACACTGGGATTCGAAATTTAGAGCATTCGTTCAAATCCTGATTTTGCCCTGTGCGATTTTTTTTTTTTTTTTTTTTTTTTTTTTTTTTTTTGCGGTACGCGGGCCTCTCACTGCTGTGGCCTCTCCCGTTGCGGAGCACAGGCTCCGGACGCGCAGGCTCAGCGGCCATGGCTCACGGGCCCAGCCGCTCCGCGGCATGTGGGATCCTCCCGGACCGGGGCACGAACCACGCGTCCCCTGCATCGGCAGGCGGACTCTCAACCACTGCGCCACCAGGGAAGCCCGCCCTGTGCGATTTTTAAAATGATCATGTAAGCATCCTCTGAAATGGTGCTACCTGGGTTTTTCATATATTGGTTCACTTCGTCCATACAACACAGTGAGCAGACATTAGTACTCGCACCCTGTGAAGGAGACTAAGCTCGGGGAGATTAGGTAACTTGTTAAAAATCACCCAGAAAAGCTAATTTTCTTCACAGGACTGCTGTGAGAAGTTACATAAAGTACTAAGTGAAGAGTCACTAGCTGATTCTTTTTTTTTTTAAAACGTATTAAAAATCATTCAGGGCTTCCCTGGTGGCGCAGTGGTTGCGGGTCCGCCTGCCGATGCGGGGGGCGGGTCCGGGAGGATCCCTCGTGCCGCGGAGCGGCTGGGTCCGTGGGCCATGGCCGCTGGGCCTGCGCGTCCGGAGCCTGTGCTCCGCAGCGGTGAGAAGCCCGCGTACCGCAAAAAAAAAACCCAACAAAAAAACCCCATTCAGTTTTATTAATTAACATATTAAGTTCCCACATAGCCTAAATAAACCTTTAACAATCCACCTGTGATTCTCTATCAAAATAAAGATTACAGGAATTCAGAAGGATTCTTGTTCTTCTGGTAGAATGATCTGAGAAATGTGTTTTCCATGGTTTACAAAATGGAGGCTAATCATTTAGTAAACAGGGATGTATTATACATTAATTTTATAACATCTTATGGAAGAGTTACCTATCCTTTTCTTGGATATCGATGAAGATGTATTTATTTCAAACATGCCAACTAATATTCAAGACTTCTATCTATTGATTTAGTGAATGTTTATCAGGATTTTAATGAACTACCATCTTTTTATCCTAAAAAGCAATTTAAAATTTAGAACGATCCTCTGTCTTAGTTGAATACAAAGAATGATTCCCTGAACGCTGAACTATAGGAATGTTTTAAATCAATGGCAGACATCATCTCCATTTAGATTTTCATTGTACATTTTACATTACAGTGTCTTTAAACATCCATGGGGAAGTAGATATAAAAGATTCCCATCAAAAACCTGAGTTTACATTTCACACTAGAAAGAAAAGCAGGTAGTAATTTGATAGTTGAATTATATTCATTATTGTTTTCAAATCACCTCATATATAATGACTGTCTCCTTTATTCATGGCAGTGTTGACTGCCATGTTTGAATGACTGATTTTGAATAGGTATCTGGTCTCTGTGCTCACTGTGAATGACTCATTTTGAGAAATCAGTGTTAAACTCATCTGAATGTTGAAATTCCCACAGAAAATCCTCTGGGAAGAAGTTTTGGTTCTACCCGAACCCAAATAGTCAGACTGCTTTTGTCCTGAAACCCAAACCATGCAGCTGAACAGAACCGCCCCTGTTGACTGGGTCACAGGTGGGCCCAGCTGTCACCTGTCCATACACCCACTGCCTGGTCCCAAGCAGGCACCCTCCCACGTACGGGAAAGAGGGGGAAAAGTACAGATAGGGCCGGCGGCATTGCCAAGATGATCACATTCTCGTTGTTGTTGCTGGTTAAGGTTTTTCTGGAGTGTATATTTAACTTGTTGATTTCTTTTCTCTCTGATGTGTAATTGTTGTTATACATTAACTTAACGTCGGGCAGCAGCATGAACCTACAAATCGCACTGGTGGGTTTTTGTGTTCTGCGCAGGACAAAGTTCAAAGCTCAGATAATTTCATGGTCTGAGCTCTCCTGCTGAGCGACCAGGACCTAAAATAAACTCATCCCTACTGTGGTGTGACCTCGGTGGTGGCCTTTTGAAGACTTGGAAAGGTAGGATGGGTCCAGTCTGCCGTTTTAAAATGAAATAGTTCTTTCGTTATCTTAATGGAGATCGGAGTTAAAGGAAAACCCATTGTTTTATTTTTGTTCTGAGTTTAAGGTCAAGTGGTAGCGTGTACCGAAAGTGCATTCGTTTTACATTATGTTTTGCTTCTCCAGGGGACCTACTCTGTAATTGTATTTATTACCAATTTGGGCATTTCCCCCCTTTATGTAACTTAATATAAGCCTTTCCTAATAATGGAGACCAGAGCACCTCACTGTGACGTGTGTTTGTGGTGCTGAGTAGATGCTAGTTTGTGTGACCAAAGAATGTACAGTAAATGCTTCTGCTTATAACTGTTCCCAGCACACCTGACAGGCACTAGGTAAAATTTTATTGCTCGCTCTGTGAAAGATTTTTTTCACAAGGGATTTTATTTATTGGCAACGTTCGGCCACGAGTATGATTTTTTTAGGCGCCTATAATTTAGATTTTTCTGATTCAAGGCTATAATTTACTCGAAAGCTACTTGGAAATCCATTCTGTAAGAAATAAACCAATGCAGAGAATTAAGGGACTGAGATGTGCAAGGGCCAAATTAAGTTAGGACTTTGATTTTACCTCTGGGAATAATTTACTTCCTCAATTTTGAGTCCATTAGTAGCCTGTCACTTTTGACATCATGATTATTGACAATTCTGCATATCTAGTCTTTGAATATGCTCTCATTTCAGAAACCTTCAGCAGATCATTGGTCTTAACATACAAGGCATGGCATTTTAGAGATCGTATGAGGCATTTTATTGAAAATTTCTGATTACCTGGATTTAACAGTTTCTTCCAGAGAAACAGAACTGAAATGAGAGAGCGAGAGAGACCCAGAAGTTGACTGGCTTTGAGGAATGAGCTCATACAGTTGCGGGGCTGGCAACAGCACAGTCTACGGGCAGCTCGCCAGGCTGGAGAGTCTAGCAGGAGCTGATGTCGCGGTCTTGCCCCGAAGGCAATCTTGCGGCTGAATCCCTTTCTCTTTGGTAGACGTCAGTCTTTTAAGGCCACCTACTGATTGGATGAGGCCCACCCACGTTGTGGAGGGTCCTGTCATCTGCTTGACTCAAAGTCTCCTGATTTAACTGTTCATCATATTTTTAAAAAGTGCCTTCACAGCAACATCTAGACTAGCGTTTGACCAAATGACTGACACCATGGCCCAGCCAAGTGGACACGTGACATTAACCACGTGACACGTGACATTAACCATCACTGCCGCCAAGTGGACACGTGACATTAACCATCACCGCCGCCAAGTGGGGAGATATGGATGTGACAGTTTACCTGTGTGGACGATAAAAGGTTCTCTTTCCTCTACCTGCTCACATGATGTGGAGTTAATTTCAAAGTAAAAGTGGAAAATTAGAGAGCTGGGGAGTAACCACAGGAAAATTCAATGCTTCACCAGTGATGAGAAACGAGAAGTGTGACTGAGGATAGGAGGGGAGGACACGTCAAGGATATGCCAAGGTCATGTCCTGCGGGTGCAGGGGCCGAAAGCAGCCTTCAGACAGGGAAGGGCGTGCGAGTTGCAAGAGCGGCGGCGACAGCCCAGTAAAGGTGATGCCCCGGTGCCCCAGAGCCCCAGACCTGCACCCAGGTGGAAGCTCAACCACGCGCCCTGACTTAAGGCTCCAGCAGAAATGATTCTCGGTTGGCATCAGGGTCTGAGTCAGGCCGCTGTGCCCAGCCCCCTCGCTAGAGAGAAGTTACCTTTCAGGATCTTGCAGCCTTAAATTTCAGGAAGTGAAAGCAAAGCACAGTAATTGAGTGGGCACATTAATTTTCTGCATGGAAAACACAGGTTTTAGAGCGAAGGGCTCCACGGGGCAATTTGTTTGAAATGGGCAATAGAACTATTGGAAAAAATCCATCAAATGGAGAGAAAAAGAAAGCAATTCCAAGAGATAGGGTAGGAAATCGTAGTGCCTTTGGCTTCTGTGAGTCCTGGGGAAGTTCTAATTGGTTAATTTATCAAGAAAGCGATTCCGTTTCTACAGAGTCACACTTCGTCCGCTGTTCAGTTAAAAGGGCCTTGGTGTGGGTCAGGTGGGTGGGAGCGGGTTTGTGCAAACGGAGCAGAATCAACAAAGAGCTTTGTATTAATCCTTTTCCTTCGGGAGGCCCTTCCCGCAGACGCCGAGCTCTACACTGTGACACTTCGGCAGCAAACTCCTTTTTTCAGAGCAGCGTCACCTGTGCTGTCACTGGTCACAGGCGTCCAGGCTTTCAGACCCATGAATTCCTTCACTGTCCCAAGAAAGGGGAGAGTTCCAGGCCAGCCCAGACCTCTTCTTCTGAGGCCTCAGGGTGTGCGGGGGCCATGTCCAGAGGCCACTGAGCTCGCTGTGGCCCCCGAGGGTTCCGTGGCTGCCTTTCTGAGTGGCCGCAGCCGCCTCTGGTTCTAGCCAGCCGTGCTGCCAGTGTCCCTGCGGCCTCCTGCTACAGAGGTTTGACAGAGGCATGGAGAACAGCCACCCATCTCCTCCCCCTGCGTTTACTTCTCGTCGATATAATTTGATGTACGTCATCCAGGTAGTGAAAGTACACTCCAAGTTAAATGGTGATCTCCGAATTTTCAAATCGACGGCCTTTTCTCGGTACTCCTGGTTCTCTGCAGCCATGACCTGTCGATCGGCGTACTCGAAGCTCTGCCTGGTGGCCGTGCACCTGCCCGCCTGGCTCTGCCCTGCCGCCGCTCCGCAGCGCGCTGAGGGCACGTCCTTCTGCATGTGGGGCTCTGGAGCTCTCCTCCCTCTCAGCTGCAGCCGTTCACTCACTCCGCACATCCCGGGACACCGGGGTCTCTTGTGAGTCAGGAACCAGTTCTGTGCACGTCTGATGTGGCGGCAGAGCCCAGCCACCAGCTCTCAGCGCCGTGTCCCCTGCCTCGGGCTC
This sequence comes from Globicephala melas, assembly GCF_963455315.2. NCBI lineage: Eukaryota > Metazoa > Chordata > Mammalia > Artiodactyla > Delphinidae > Globicephala > Globicephala melas. The sequence continues at coordinate 2,918,662 of NC_083331.1, read as the reverse complement.
CAGGGGACGGAGTTGGTCTGCCCACTGCCGGGGCATGGTGGGGCGGCGGGGAGCGCGGAGGGTGTGGCCGGGGAAGAGAGGCACGGGAGGCGGGTCTCAGGGGATTTTGAGAGGCTCCGTGGCCACAGAGGCCTCCGTGTGGGTGGGACAGCGCAGACCTGCGGAGACGCGGGCGGACCGAGGTCCCGAGCATCCGCACGGGGTCGGATGAGAGCGTCCTGTTCTTCCTGCTGCTCGCTGAACACCCGGCTCGGAGCCTCGCACGTCCTGGGAGTTCCTTACGGTTTATGAAAGTCGGTGTGAGTCAGGGCGGCTGTGAACGATGAGGGCCTGAGGACCAGGCTGGGGAGGTTGACTTTCGACCCAGGAAGGGACGGGAGTGTGGAAGGTGCTGGCTGTGACTGGGGACACACTGTAGGACTTTTCCCTGAGGACATGGCATTGGGTGTGGAATGGATGGAGAGCAGGAAAATGATCACAGCTTTCGGTGAGAAGTAGCACAGCCCGAGGCAGGGGGTGTGGATGTGGACATGGACACAGAGACCTGGATGTGAGGGCGGGAGACAGGTGAGGACACGGCGGGGACGTGGGGTGTCCTCAAGCCATGGGTGTGGACAGCGGGGAGGACGGGCAGCGCGAGCAGGAGATGCTGGAGGTTTCCTTGTCTCGGGGGCTGCTGAGAAGAGGCCGTGGGTCCTGGTGGAGATGCTCCTGGTTCTTAGGAGAGTTCATCCCCCAGCAGGGAAGGGGGGGCACACGGAGCTGGAGAAATCCCCTTGTGGAGCAAAGGGCAGCCGATGAGGAGATGGATAGACGGGGAGCAGCGCCGGGTGGAGCAGCGGCCGGGGCGTCCCAGGAGCCTGGAGAAGAGTGGGGGGTCACGGCGTCCCCGGCTGCAGGGCAGTCGGGTGGGAGGTGAGGAGGGCGCCTTTGATTGGTGCCGGGCAGTAGCACGTCGGCAGTCGTATAGCAAGAGCGGTTTCCAAATGCAGCGAGGCAGCGGCAGGGTTAAAGGTGCAGCCGTTCACCCCCGGACAGTCCTCTGTCGAGGGCTCCGCGCGCAGACGCGTGCTGGGTGACGGAGCTACAGCGATGGGCAGCGCTTAGGCAGCCTGGTCCCTCGTAGCGTTTCCGGGCAGTGAGGTGAGATGAGTCATCAGGGAGCGGGGATCCGTTGAGAGAAGTCCAGACGGGAGGGGTCCTGAGGACCGTAGGAACACAGGAGAGGGGCGGGAATTGGAGAAGAGAGCGTGGGAGCCTCAGCTGTGCGAGCGTCTGGTCCATCTTCCCACCTACAGGCCCACGTTTTAGGCCCTGACGGCGCCTCATGGGTCTTCGCTGCCTCTGGTTACGTGGGCTCTGGCAGCTTCCCCCGAACATGGAGAGGGTCCTCGAAGAACAGATTCTAGAGCGGTGAGACCCCAGTTGTACATGGAGCTGAAATGCCCGTTATGTCGGGCGAGTGCCCGTAGACGCGGTGGTTTAAATGTGCATGTCTAGGTGTCCTGAACTTTTGTCATTCAGAACAGGATTTTTTTTTTTAAAGAACAGAAAGGAAAGCTCACGTAGCTAACATCACGCTGAGATTTCTCTTTCCCTTCTGGCCTGCAAGAGCAGGGCAGGACCTGGAGAGGAGAGTCCGGGCCCTTTGCTGGAGGCGGAGCAGCCCTGCGAGAGTCGGGACGTGGCCGGCGGGGGGACGCGGCTGTTGATATTGCGGTAGTTGTTTCCTGTGGACATCTGAGTCGTTCACGGACCGTGGCGTTGGATCGCTGATTTTTCTTCCAACCTCCCCCTCCCGTGACTTTTGAAAAGACAGTTACTTCACGTCTTCTTAACCTGTGACCGTTTTCGAACTGTGGTCCTTTGATGACTGCATCGGTGACATTCAGACTGAGTTGGCCACTGTGCTAAGTTGGGTTTCTTCCGTGGCCGAATCACTTGTATGCTGTTTAAAAATTCTACCTGCTTAAGGTATGTGGAGTCTTGACTTCACCGGCTGGGTGTGAGTCAATGATTTCGTCTGTATTGTCCAAGGACAGCGGCAAGATGTTTGCCTGTTGGAGCAGGAGGTAAACCAGTGCACCTTGTAAGGGTGAATTACGGCTAAATTTGTGGAAAGAAGGCAGTGTAGCTTTCTGAAAGTTTCCCCATCCCCTCCCTCCAGCGCCAGCCTCTGGCAACCACTGGTCTGCTTTCAGTCTCCATGGACTTGCCTGTTCTCGACATTTCATAGAAATGGGATCACATGGTATATGGGCTGTCGAGACTGGCCTCTGTCACTTAGGATAATATTTTCAGTGTTCATCCACGTGTAGCATGTATTAGTGCTTCTTCTTTGGCCAAATAGTATTCAGATCTACGGGTACATTATATTTGGTTTATTCGTGCATCAGTGGGTGGACATGTGGTTTGTTTCCACTTTTTTAACTCTTAGGAATAATGTTGCTATAAACATTCATGCACAAGTCTTTGTGTAGACATGTTTGCGATTCTCTTGGGTAGACACCTAGGAGTGGAATTGCTGGGTCGTATGATAACTTTGTATTTGAGGAACTGCCCAACTGCTTTCTAAAGTGGCTGCGCCATTTTACATCCCCAGCTGCAGTGTAGGAGGGCTCTGATTTCTCCACATCTTTGTCAACACTTGTTATTGTCGAGAACAATACGGTATTCTAGCAAACTCCTAATTATTCAGGCACTGATTATCTGTGAGGTGGGTTTTCTAGGATTTTGGTTTCTCTTTCTTTCTTTGTCTTCCAAGCAACTGACCTGTTGGTTTCACTTCAACAATATCTAGTTTCACTTCCCTGGGGATAGGGGGGACCGTGGGAGAAGTTAAACTGGTTAATGTAGGTACATATTAACACCTGTTAACAAGTTGGCCAGAAAGGTTTAAGGAGAAAGGCTGACTGTGTTAGCTTACATGATATTTTGGATTAATGTCAAGTAGCTCTCTGTAGGACCGGGGCTGTGTCCTGAGGTACTGTGATAATTTGTAAATTTTGTGTCTTCTTTAATGCAAATATTGAAAATTAATTATTTTCTGTATTATCTGAATGATTATATTATCCCCTATATTATTATTATTATCCCCTATTATATTATCCCCTATATATTATCCCCTATATTATTATTATCCCCTATATTATTATCCCCTATATTATTATCCCCTATATTATATATATTATCCCCTATAATATTCTATATTATCCCCACTGTATAGGGGAAACTGCAACTTAATTTTATCGCCTCCGTTTGCATTTGAATTTAATTTCTTGGTGCCAAGAAATTCAACTAAAGTGGCGATACTTAATTTCATGCAGGGTTTTCAAGACACCTAAAGGGGTCTGGGGTAATATTTCCAAGAGCTTCCTGTGTTACTCAAATGTGGTGAGGGGGTGTCATGGTCAGTACCTCTCCGATGTTTTCCGTGAAGCCCCCGTAACGATGGTGAGCTGGAAGACACACTCGCTCCAACGGGGTGAAGGCTTGGCGTCAAGAGGTCCTTCGCCAGCGAACGTCACTGTGAGCTGTCAACTCCGGTCTTTAACAGTTGCGGAGTTTACATTCTGTCTCATCATGGTCACAGAATAGATAACTGACATTTATCTTACTATAAAACCAAGTCTTAAAAAACAAAAGATCAAATAAAAATAGCTGCGCCTTCCCACAGCACACTAAAAAAGCTCCAGTTTACATAGAGCACATTTTTACTCCGCGCCATTCATTTATTTAATAAATGTTTATTGGTCGCTGAACTAGGGATAAAAAAGTATAGAGATATTATCCCTAATTTTTTTCTTGAAGGATTTCTTTTTTTTAATCTGGATTTTTAAAAATTGATGTATAGTTGATTTACATTGTTGTGTTAGCTTCAGGTATACAGCAAAGTGATTCAGTTATATATATGTGTGTGTGTGTGTGTGTGTGTGTATTCTTTTTCAGATTCTTTTCCCTTATAGGTTATTACAAAATACATACTGAATATAGTTCTCTGTACTATACAGTAGGTTTTTGCTAGTTATCTATTTTATAGATAGCAGTGTGTATATGTTAGTCCTTAAAGGTCCTACAAGGTACTTAAGGAAACATCATTAAGATCTGATAGAAGAAATCAAGTCAACATGAAATGAAAACGACGCAGGGATGCTGTGGAGGAGATGTGGGGGCCGGGGGCTTAAATATTCGTGACTAAGTCATTGAAGATGACAGTTCACAGCTGAAAGGACCTGAGTTTGTGTTCCAAGTTCTCATGCTGGCTCTGTGACTTCTGTCAAGCGACCTGCTCGTTCTAAGCATCCCTTTGCTTCCCCCAAGGGATCAGGCATGGTTAAGTTCTTCTTGGAAATTTCTGGAACCGGGACCGTGCTGAGAGGCAGTGTGGTGTGGAGAAGAGAGAAGGTCAGGCTGCTCTCCTGTCAGTGCCCAGCTCGGGCCTCCTGCTGGGAGCCCTGGACCCCCTGTGTGTCCCAGGACCCACTGTCCTCTGGGTGAAATGAAGGTAATTAGAGCTGCGCGTGGAGCAGAAACGAGCGACCAGACTGCACGGATCTTGCATCCGTGGGGGCATCCGGTGTGGAATCGGGAGGGTGAGCAGAGCAGAGGGACATTTCCAAAAGCTCTAGAAGCGAAGCAGGTCCATGTACCGAACTGCAATATAACATCAATAATAGCAGCGCAGGAAAATGAGAGAGAAAGATGGAAGGCACCTAGCGGGTAGAAAATCCCGAAAAGGAGATGGGAGTTTTGAGGATCACCACTCGGGGTCATGGCTTTTAAAGAGTGGAGTAAAGACGGCAGCTCATTTTTTTTTTTTTTTTTTGCGGTACGCGGGCCTCTCACCGCTGCGGCCTCTCCCATTGCGGAGCACAGGCTCCGGACGCGCAGGCTCAGCGGCCATGGCTCACGGGCCCAGCCGCTCCGCGGCATGTGGGATCTTCCCGGACCGGGGCACGAACCCGTGTCCCCTGCATCGGCAGGCGGACTCTCAACCACTGCGCCACCAGGGAAGCCCGGCAGCTCATTTTTAAAACAATTCTGGTTTCCTCTTTGCCTGTTTGTTCAAACACACGGATCGTCTGTACAATGTCTGGCGGTTAATGTTCAAGAAGTGTTATTTGCTCTCTAAGGAAATCGGCAGATGAGTAGGAATCAGCGTATTTTAAGAGACAGTGATAGGCATGATTTCTAAATTAGACTAGAGTACTGGATTACCTAGAAAAAGAGAACCAGTTTGAGGAGAAAGAGTCCAGGTTGAACTAAGCAACCAGTTGCCTGTGTAGGTGGGCAGTGATCAGATATATTGGAAAAGTGGAACTTGGTTATTTAGAAATCTTAACTTCGTGATAAAACTTTTTGTTGTTTTTGTTTTTATTATAACTGCTACAAAATCGACAATATTTGTATTATAAAACATTTAAGAGTATATGATAACAGTGACAAAAACTGTGACATAACACAGACTCAGCAGAAGGTTATGAAGATGAAAAGAGTAATGGGACAGTGGTGGCAGTATAGTTTAAATGTATCAAGGTACAATTTTCAAAGTGTTAAAACATGACTAGCCCACGGAGCCACTGTGAGCTTGTGTGAAAGACATCTAGCGGTGAGTGAGGGCAGGGGGCTGGGGGGCGGCACTGAGGATCAGCGCATTAGACCGTCTGGCAGGAAAGGTTGAAAGGTTTGCTAAGTTGGAGACAAGACCAGTTAATGCCTTACAGGCAGTAAAACCGTGACCTTTTCTGCATGGCAGAAATGATCTGCATCTCTACTGGCCACAGATAATCTGCAAATTAATCTGTAACTTACCAGATCAGCACAAAATAGCACGTCAAAATAAGGCACATTCTCCTAGAGAATGAAATGGCCTTTGGGTGGTCCTGTTGGAGCCGCTGTGGTGTGAAAGGTGCCACCCTTTGCTGGGTTTCCATTTCCGGATGTTTAAAATGTGTATAAGGATTAGAGAGGGACCATTAATATCACTGAAATTACCAGGATGCCTGGGACTCGGCGTGCACGGGGCGTCCTGGGGGACAAGCCGCCCAGTGACATATACTCGGTTTCCTGGAAGCAGAGCCCTTGTTCTTCCAGCTCCTCCCCTCGCCCACCCCATCCTCTCCTCTTCACTTGTTTTGTTTCTAAACTGACTGTGCTCAGTGTCAGGTCCTCACAGCCTCCCTGCCCCCGAACAGGCAGGGACTCAGGAATAAAGCAGCAGGCCTATTTCAGAGACAGATGGCTTTGCTGGTTGTTCCAGAAACAAGAAAAAAATGGCTAGCGGTCTCTCAAACCCTTTGTCATGAAATCCTTTAGACTCAGTAACAACGTTGCAGGCGTCTCCCACCGGGGCCTGGGTACGTGTGGTTCGATGCCCGGTTAAGTCTGCTGAAGTGGGGTCTGGGGTCACCGTGGAAGCATCGTGCTTGTCTCATTCTTGGGGCAGCTCAGTTCACGCCGGTTTCCTAAGTTAAGTCTTGCGGGAACTTAAAACTGGCCGTCTGCTTCAGCAAGTGAGCAGGTGCATTTGTTCCAGTCTCTTCTCCTTGTCCTTGCTCTGCAAAGCCCGGAGTTGTGTGGCCTGTCCCACCTGTGGTCACGAGGATGTGGACACTGGGAGGTGACGGGGACTCAGCACAGTCAGAAGAGGTTTAATCAAGTGATGACCCGAGGGCGTGCGCGGTGGGCGGCACCCTCCCCAGAGGGCCCTGGCTGCAGTTTATGGAAGGATTGTAATTTTAGGAGATATACGTATTTTCAGGATCACAAAACCGTAAAGGTGGAGGAAACCTCAGAGGCGATGCATCCAGCCCCCAGGCCCTCTGCGGTCTGTGGCCGCTGGGCCGTCCTGGGGGCTAGACGCATGTTCCCGATTCCTTGATTGTTCGTAAATTCTTTGTTCCAGAAGGAAAGCAACCATATTCTATGCACTGATTCTCCCAGAGGGTGCACGTGTGAGTAAATCTGTACTCCTTCCCTAGGAAAATCCCTAAAATTTGTGTTAAAAGCTGAGTATCCCAGGATCCTTCTACTGTTTGTGAAAGGCCGTGGGTACTAGGTCATTGTCCAAACCAATCTGTAGTGTGTCTGTTCTTTTAAGATGTGGTGCTTAGAACTGGATGTATTATCCCAGGTTAACTGGCCAGGGTACGGGTTAGGGGAGGGCTGGGAAAGACCGTTGCCTCTTTGATCGAGCTCGGTTCCTATCCTGTGCGTGGAGGTGAACGTACTGGAATTTCTGAGAGTCGCGTGACAATGTCGGATCACAGTGGCCACCCGGCTTTCTACATCTTTGGGTTCTTTGTGTCAAGTGGTCCCATCTTAGCCATGTATAGGTAATTTTTAAACCTGATTTTTTAAAACCGTGAATAGTTATGATGGTAAGCAACACCATTAATAATAATATAGGAGTTTCATCAGACAGAAAGAGTAGCATGATGGTTACTAGCCTAGCACCGGAGTCAGACTGTCTGTGGGTTCAAATCCTATCTCCTTTGTTTATTACTATATGACCTTGAGATAATTCAGTGGGATTGTGCCTGTAGGGTACTTCCCAGGGCTCCTGGCACGTGGTCCATGATCTGAATGGGAGCGGTTATTCTCTTTGCCCAGCTCCTCTGAGCTCTTCAACAGGCATTTTGCTATTTAACCCAACTCCAACTTGAAGAATACCATTCTTTTCCCCCTTTTTCTAGATGGGGGAACTGTGTCACTTGTTCAGGGCTGTATGGCTGTTGAATCTGCAGTAGGAATTCGAACACAGGTCTGTCTGATGCCAGGTGATTGGTACAGCTACTTAGTCCTATTAGATTATATGTTTTGGTTTTTTTTGTTTTTTTGCCGTACGCAGGCCTCTCACTGCTGTGGCCTCTCCCGTTGAGGAGCACAGGCTCCGGACGCGCAGGCTCAGCGGCCATGGCTCACGGGCCCAGCCGCTCCACGGCATGTGGGATCCTCCTGGACCGGGGCACGAACCCATGTCCCCTGCATCGGCAGGCGGACTCTCAACCACTGCGCCACCAGGGAAGCCCTATAGGTTATTTTTATTAGTATTTGCTGACTCATCCTTCTAACACTGGTATATCTTCCAAAAGATGACTTCATTAAATATTTAACTTATACAAAGAATCTTTGTAACATGTGTAAGTTTAACAACCCCTCCTGAGAGGTAACCGTCACTCTGAATTTTGGGCTTATCACTCCTTAGCTTTTCATTATTGGTTTTCCGCACAGATAAATACTCCTCAGTAATACTTTACTCTTCATAATTTCCTAGTTGAATAAGCATAACGTATGAGCTGTGACTATCAGGCAGTTGTTTCTCCTGCTCCCCGTGGGGCCTGTGAATTAATTCTGTGCTTCTTTCCTCCATGAAAACCCAGCTAGGTCCCCTGACTCTCCCTGTCACCTGTGGGTCATAAAATCTCACAGTCACTTCCAGTTTAAACAAACTACTCACTTCTGCAATTAAAATGCTCGGTTTCGTGTAATAACCCAGCTTTAACCTTGTGATAAAATCGAGGCTCTTGACCTGGCCCCTCCCTGTCCCCCTCCACCCAGAATATGGCAGGTACCCCAACCCTTGCTCTTTCGTGTGAACGGTACAGTCAGCAGGTCGGGGGGACACGCACAGAGTTTGGACGTTGATGACGGTTCTTGAGTCTTGGTGATGCAGTGGTCCTGGTTCTCCCCTTACAAGACCTTGTGCCTGATCGCCGACTCAGGGGGCAGGTCTCCGGGCGCCTGCCTGGATGAGCGGGGCCTCTGCGTCGTACGCAAAGCTCTCAGGTGGTAAGGGTCTGTGTCACTGGCTTGACCGTCCCACTTACTAAGCAGCTCTTTATTTCTTTATGTTTTAAATTTAGACCCTTTTTTAGAGTGCTTTTAGGTTTACAGAAAAATTGATCAGCAAGTACAGTGTTCTCAAATACCCCTCTGCCTGACATACGGTTTCTCCCTGATGGTGACATCTCACATCGGCCTGGCACAGTTGTTCCAATCTGCAAGCTGACACTGACGCCTTGTCATCACCCAGGGTCCATGGTGTGTTTACATTGGGGTTCACTCTTGGGGTTGTCCATTCTGCGTCTGCACGAGTGCATAGTGACAAGTATCCACCATGACAGCATCACACAGAGTGGTTTCACCGTCTGAAAAATCCTCTGTGCTCTGCCTGTCCCTCCCTCCCTCCCCTTAACCCCTGGGAACCACTGATGTGTTGTCTCCATGGCTGTGCCTTCTCCAGGATGTCATACAGTTGGGACTGTCCAGTATGTGGCTTTTTGGGATTGGCTTCTTTCACTTAGCTTTACGCTTTGAGGGTTTCTCCATGGTTTTTTTCCCAAATGGCTGCTGGCTCCGCTCTTTTTAGCACTGAATACTACGCTGTCATCTGGATGCACCGCAGTTCATTTCTCTAGTCACCCCCTGAAGATCATCTTGATTGTTGGCAAGTTTTGGCGACTGTGAATAAAACTGCTCTAGACGTGTCAGCTATTTCGGTTTGTTCTCTTGGGTAAAATGAGACATCGGACAAAGCTCTTTATTGCTTCCAACTCTCGGAAATCTAGGAACAGGACCAGGAGGGTGGGAGACACTGTGGTCCCCAAGAGGAGGGGCCGCGGGAGGGGAAGAAGGGGGAAACAGGGGCTGGATGGAGCCCCGAGCATGAAGATGGGGATGAAGTCTTTTAAAATGGAAAACAAACCCCAGAGCAGCAGACGGTGGAGGTGGGGGAGCTCTGGGGGCTGCTGGGTTTACGGGACTAGTTTTCAGCCTGTCACCGATGTCACGCGTGGAGCTGCCCAGGAGGGCCTGGGACGTGGGCAGACGTGCTGAATGCTCCTGCTTAGCGGGGCGGGGGTTGAGGGTGGGGTCGCAGCAGCTGAAACACAGCAGCCCCGCCGTCCGGGCCCCGGCGCCCACGCGGGCAGCCCGTCTCGATGCCCAGGCAGATGGTCCCTCTTGTGCGCACGCCCGGAGGGCCCGCCGGCCCGGGAGCCTGGCTTTCAGAGGAGAAGCATTGGTTCACACCCGGTTTTGAGAGCTCTTGGTCGCTTTGCTGTGAGGGTCTCTCTCGTGGCTTCTTCGCTGCTGGTCACAGGAAGGTCACAGGAAGGGAGGTCGCTGTCCTGTGTAATTTAGGAAGTCCACACAGGCAGACACTGAGCAATCAAAATCTTCGTTTTAAAGCCCCTGAAAAGAGTGTTGCAAGCACCGTCAGGAGAGAGGCCTTTCCTGAGGCCGTTGGTCATGAGGACGGAAACCTGTGACTCTTCTGAGCTGGGGACTCGGGAAGCCACTGTGGCTCTTTGGACCAAAATACATGCTCTGGGTACTTAGAGTAAATACACGCTTTGCCTTGAATTATGTGTCTAAATCCTCTTCAGGATGTTTATTAGACTATGCCCGAGGCCATTATGCTTAATATCGTCAACTTTGTGCTTTTAACAGCTTTACTGATATAGTCTACGTACCATAAAATTCACTCACTGCAATTGTACGATTCAGCTATTTTTAGTAAGTTTTACAGAACTGAGCAACCATCGTCCCCAGAAGAACCCTCGTGGCCATGTTTAGTCACTGCTTGTTTCCTCCCCAGCCCCCGGCTACGGCCCTCGACTTGCTGGGTAGGGTCACCCTTCCGGGACACCTCAGTGTCGCCAGAAGCCGACAGCATGCCATCTCCGTGCCGTCTGCCTTCACTTCGCCCTTTAAGGCTTCATTTAGCTTTTGAAGGCTGTCCATGTTGTAGTAACATTTATTTTTATACAGTTACAATAAGTAACTCTATAATACTTGACTCCTATATTCTTTGCTACATCTGAGTGTATTCTCCCTTTTAAAAGATAATCACTTTGCTGTGTGTTTGCAAGTTTGTTTCTTAATTCTTCCAGGACTCAGTTTCAGAAGGACGTGAATAATTGCACTGTGGAGAAGAGTTTGATCTTCCTTTGACGGGGCCCCCGAGCCCTCTTTTGGTTGTAAAGCGGCACCGTCACCCTAAATAGGTGGCCAACAGCCGTCAATATTTTGCCCATGATCATAAAGGGGTGCTGGTCCCACAGGGAACAGCACGTTCTTGAGACCAGCCCAGGGACAAGTGTCTCTTCTGCACCCGAGCGGACGGGGCACCCAGCCAGCAAGCTCGTAGAGCCCAGTCCTGGGCCGGCGGGTGTGCAGCCAGCACAGTCCCTAGACCCCACCCCAGCACTGGCCTCCATCAGAGACCTAATAAGTTCCTGTATTTTAGCCTCACCTGTACTTTGAGGTACAATATTAGAATGCTGCTGTGACTTTGTGTGTGCAAATTGGGGAAGAAAGTTAAAATTGGGGTTTAATACCTGAAGGGAGTAGGAGGAAGGATCTCGCAAAGTAACAGACAACAGGCTGCTACTCCTGTCAGAAGACACAGGGGGGGACCCTGACAGCTCTCATTAGACCGGTTTTGTCTTTTGTTCTGCGTCTCCACTTACACCTCTAATGACTGGACAGCAGAGATTTTCATGCGCAAAGGTGACAAAGCCCCGCGCCGGAGGCGAGAACAGCGTAGGGACTCCACCAGTTTTGTGAGCTAAAGCACCCCCGAGCGTGTCCACTCTGGCCGTGGAGTAGCTGAGAAGGGAGTCGTAAACCCTCACTCATTTAGGAGTTAGTAAACGGCCCCTAGAGTCACGCGCGGGTTTATTCTGTGAGGATTCCGAAGAGCACACGTGTGGAGTTGGCTCTTTGCAGGGGACCCTTCTGGGCAGGGTGTATATGGGTGCCTGGCCATCCTCGTCCCTCAGCAGGAAAGGAAGCCATGCCAACACTGCAGCTTTTTCCACCTTTTTCTCAGTTCATCACAGAGACACGAGCTTCGCTTCATTGTCTGTTTTGGTGACGAGTCGGGTGTCAGATTCAGCAAAGGGCAGACGTCCCTGGCCCTTTGCATGGTTTCCCTGAATTCCGTTGTCAAGGATGGGCCATGGGTCCCTGTGTGGGTCTCCGTGTGTGACCAGTGGGTGACAGTCACGTGTGTTGGAAGAGCCTGATCTCAGTAACGTGGGGCCTTCCCTTCACTCCAGGGCTAGTTCCTAAGGTGAGAATTGGGATAGGGAATTGCTTGCCACTTAAATTCAGTGGCCCCCTCCAAGTTTCAGACTTATTTCTCATTTCTCTTGGTAGAGAGGTGGGAAAAGAAGCCAGAAGGATTTTTTTTGGATGTTAACAGTGCCCAGTTACTTCAGGAGAAGGACCTGGCAGTCTCTCCCGCAGGGTAAGGTTACTTTGAAGGCATCCGGACTCAGTGTTTGCACGGAGGCCCTGGATGTTTCATCAGATATTCATTGAGCTGCTGATAGCTGCCGGACACGCTGTGTCCACGTGGACGCGAAGGACGACGAGGACGGGCCCGTCCTCAAGGACACATGCATGTTTCTGAGCGAGCCACTCCCAGAGGCAGTCCTGAAGGCCCCGTCGGGGGAGGTGCTGTCCAGGCTGCTCTCTGCCGCGAGCAGGTTAGACCCTGGTCCAGAGGGTCCCAAACTTCCTTATTAGTCCATGTGTCCTGGTTTCTCAGCAAGTCTCTCGTGCAGCCCCTCGGCCAAAAGAAACACCTAAATATTCCATTTATTAAGTAGTTTTTAACTAGCCATCCAAAGAAGGCTGTTTCTAAGTGTAGAGAGAGAAGAAAATTAGAAATTTCAGAAATTCGTGTGCTTGGTTTAGTTTGAAGGCAAGCAGGAGTCGCAACATGAATACACACTTTTCGTTGAAGACTGGATATAGGGGGGTTTTTAACCTCAAGTTTTACAAAATTATGTGGAAAATGCAGTATTCCCAGAAAATAGGAATCTCTGATGATGTTTTTCTTGTTTTCTGGACAAGATTACAATCTCCTGCAGAACAGGCCTGTGTGGACCTTGGCGTCAGTACCGGTGAGCTCTCAGCACACACACAGGGACCTGTAATGACAGCGATAGACTCAGTGAGAAATGTCCCAACCCTAACCGAGGGGATCAGGAGCTATCCTTAGGGCCAAGGCAGACTTAGGAATTCAGCTTGAAAATGCAGTGTGATCGCAAAAACATCAACAGTAATTGTCGTAAAGGCCCCCGTTCCTGTTTCTCTGTTAAAACCCAGTTAGGTTCTCAGTTGTCTCCGGAGGACAGGGGCTTTGACTTCATTTAATTTCTAATTTTAGAAGATTGGTTGAAACTCAGTTGCCACACTTAAGGCGTGGGGCGAGGGAATGAAAGACGGAAAGACGGTTCTTGTCGAGGTCAAGTCAGCAAAGTAAAATGCGGACCTTTGTCAGGTGCTCCCACCTTCCATCAGCTTCAGTTCTGGCACTGATGTCACTTCTGAAGGAGCCCGTCCAGGTGTCATAACGATGCAGACTTCATTGCTTGTTTAATCGTGTGTCTCCCCAGTGGGATAAAGGTCTGTGGTGGCTGAGACGGTGTCTGCTGTTCCCCTCCCTCCTCCTCTGTCTGTCCCGACACCAGTCAGACAGGAGGGATCAGGGGAACCTCCTGGAATGATTGAAGGAACGGATGATGATGGCCTCACATGAGGTTCTTTCTTGTTACGAGATGACGTTTCAGAACAAGCCGCAGGAAGTCCACTGAAATGGAAGCCACCGGTGCCGCTTTCTAATCCTCTGCACGCAGGTGATGCCATTACCTGCACGTGGCCCTGAGCTGCTTGTGTCCCCGCCCGGAAGCAGTGAGGAGAGAGTTCTGCCAAAGCACAGTTTCCTGCATCAGAGCGTTCGGTCTAGGAGGGATGACGGGGACTGCTGTATCATTACAGTTCTGAAACGATTGTTAGCAAAGAAATGAACCAGCAGACTTGGGCAGGGTGTTTTTTTTGCAGGGGACGTGTGAGGAGTCCAAGGACAGCCCACCTGTTCCCAGTACCACAGAGGGGCTTTCCCATCTTTCTTCTACTTCTGCTACCATACGAGCCTGTAAGCCAAAGAGATCAGGTTCCTCTTTTTATTAATTCCTATTATGAATTGAGTATAATACACTAATAATTAACGATCATTAATATAGCGAGCACATTCCTTACTATTGGTAACAGTTTATTTACATTAGGAATTAAGATGATAGACTCTTACAAGAAAATGTGTTTTAAATTCTGAACCATTGACTTCTACATTGACATTTAGAATACCACGTGTCCCAATTGGAGATGTCAGTTACTTACAAGTCATAGTCAGGGTTGAAAGGAGTCCTGAAGCATATATTATCCATCTGTAGGGAGAAAAGATAGAACTAGTTTAAAAATGAAATAATGGCATTTCCCCCACATCCACGTTTAGACATCCCTTCTCCGGTCCTTCATTGCGGGCTGGCAGTGACCTTTGACCCGGCAGGCTGGCTGGAGGGTGGAGGAGGAGCTCCGATCTTGGATCACAAAGCAGTGACCTGTGCAGGTGGGGCCTTTTCTGCACCCCCATGGACCCCGTGGGAGATGCTGCTGTTGCCTCAGTCCAGATTCGCCTGTAAGAGGCTTACGTCCATTGAATTTCCAACGGAGAAGTATTGCGCTTCTTTTTGATCTATAAATTTGATGTAGAATTCCATTTCCTGTTTACCTTTTTCACATTAACCTATAACGATAAAACTTATGCTTTACAGGGAGAGGTGTCCTGTTACGAGCGGGACTGATATTCCAATGAAAATATTCTGTTTAGGATGCATTTGCGTCTCCTGAAAACCTGTGAGGTGCTCTCAGGGGTGTTGGGATCCTGTTACCCCAGCCCGGGGACCCCCTAACTCTCTGAGGCTGGTCTTACCGAGGAACGCGCCTGGCTTTGTCTGTGGTCACCGGGTCCTTTGCAGCGGCTCTTGGGGGCGGGGCGGGGAGCAGACCTGTGTCCTTTCCTGGTCGCCTGGGGCTCACCTTCCCCGAGCCTCCTGGGGAGTCCCCCCACCTTGCTCACATCCCCCCTTCCTCCACTCTCCTTATTTTAGGTTCAAGATAGTTCCGTCTTTGTCATTCTTGAGGTTTTTTTAGCACCTAGACTGGTTTTGAACTTTTCATGAAAGACAGAATATAATGCTCGTTTCATGTTAGGTCCTCCGAGCATCTGACATATTTAGAACCTTATTAAGCTTTGTGGCAAGGGAGCTGTGTCAGTGGGGTGTGATGCCGGGGTTTTCCTGAGTCTGACACATGCTCCTGTCTTCCGTTGGGCTTCCAGAAGCTTCTGACATGAGAGAGCTAGAAGCATCCCGTCGGGTGAACGGGGCTGGGAGTGGGACGGAGCCACCTGGTGGCCAGTGTCCCCACGGGCAGAGCTGGAGGCTGGCTGAGGGTGGGGGTGTGAGAGCCCGCGGGTTAGGGGGACAGGCGGGGGCGGAGGTCAGAGCTGACCCTGGGAGGAGAGGAAGATGCCCGCGGGCTGCGTCTACGGGACGGAGCACGTCGCACGGCCTGTCTCCTGCACTAGTAGGGGGTGGGCTAGTAGAGAGAGTGGACACAGGAGGGGTGTCACCTATCACTGTCCAGTGAGAGCTTGGTGTGCGCAACCCCGGGAGTGGTGCCCTTCCTGTAGCAGGGGCCCTTGGCAAAGAAGCCGAGCGATGGAGCGGGCCATACGATCCCATGGAAGCTTCTGGCCCAAGTCTTTGTCGTAGAGAGAATGGTAAAACCCCGAGGCTGCCGAGGAGCTCTCCTGAGCTGCCTGCGAGTCCCTTTTCGAAGGACAAACGTGAGCTGAGAAGTTGGCACTGAGCGAGGGCCTGAGATGCGTCTGGCGTTTTCCTCCATCAAGGTTTCCTCGCCCTGGGGGCCGGTTGGCCCTCTGAGCCACAGGAGAGTGAGGCCGGGGCCCCCTGAGTAGAGGAGGTCTCCTTTGTGCTCGAGCACAGTGTCTGAGGCCCTCAGCATCCCTTCTTCAAGCCTCAGAGGGGCCACTGATGTCCCCTGGGGCGGGCTCGTCACAACAGCCCCTCCTCGAACAGAGTGGCCCCAGCGCAGCTCCTGTGGGGCTGCCCTCCCCAACTGTGGAGGCATGGGTGCGGGTGCCTGCTGGTTGCCACTGCTCCATTCACGTTGGTACCCGGGGTGCCTCCTGTGGGATGACGTCTGTGAAACGACAGCCAGACGTCAGTTCGGTTCGAAGACGACGTTTAAATTTGACAAACAAGGCATTTCAGCACCTGCTTTGCTGTGAACACTGTGAGGGTGCGGGATGCCGACTGAACAGAGCAGGGGAGGGTGTTTTCTGGACCCCTGTCCGTAGTGATGGCAGGACGTGCTGCTCCCACACCCCCTAAACTGAGACCTAATTGGATGGAAACGGAGTGGAAGGCTGATCTTGTTTCCTCCAAAAGGCAGTGTTATCAACTGGGGTTCTATGCCCAGAAAGACATTTTATGCAAAAAGACAAAACCAAAAACCTTGAGCGGTAACGTAAGTTCAGGGAAAACACACCACCAACATATATACCCTTATAAATGGTTTTTATAATGCTGGGTATACAAGCTGTATTGATCGTTGGAGCCTGCGTGCAGCCTGCGGGGTGAGCCCAGGGACGCACAGCTCCAGATTTCCGCTAAACGGCCTCTCGCAAGCAGAAACGTTGCTTTTGCTCCAGTGACCTTCAAAGTGCCTTCAAGATTAGGGCCACCCATCTGGAAAACTTCCTTTACTCTGAACCGTCAGTGCAGGGGAGGCCCCGTTGCTGTGGTGACATCCTTTGTGGCATTGGCTGCTGGCATGACGTAGTCCTCACCGAGAACTTGGGAGGTTACTGCTGCAGACTTACCGTGAGAAGGATGGGGGCTGGGGAACAGGTGCAGGAACCCCGGGGTTTAGAGTAGGGGGCAGGACGCGGGGTTCAGAGGCTGGCACTCCGCTGAGCGTTGAGATCACAGCCAGGAAGCACAGCTCAGGTGCAGACCTACCCTAGCACGCCTGGCTAGACCTGCCCACCCCTGACTTCAGAGACCAAAGGAAGGTTTTCCTCTCTTTGGCCTAAGGCCTGCCTTTGCAGACCCTCAGAATTGACAAAGCAAACATCCATTCCCTACTGGGAAACCCCATTCTCACGTGCAGGAACGCGGTTTAGCCTAGTAACCCAGATAAGGCCAGCCAGCCCGTCACACCTTGTATAGAATCGACACCCTTCCCAGAGATACAGTGACCCAGTCTTGTCCGAGCTACGGTTTTATGTATATTTTCAGTTTTAGACACTTAAATGATTGGGTATTTAAATGAAGGCAGAGCTCTGCTCTGTTGAAGCATCCTCCCCCGTCTTCACCTGGAGAGGCCCCAAGGATGCCACGTCCATGGGGGAAGGACAGTCTTCCTTTGAGATGTGGACACCGGGGTCGAAAGGGAGAGGGAGAGGGTTTTGTATTAAGGACCGGGCAGTGGGGAAAGGAACTTCATCCTTGGAACTAGAACCCACCATTGAATCTTAGATGCATTTTCCTATGGAAATGTTATAAATTATGTTTAAATTCACTATATTATCGGTTAAATGTAGTTTGGTGGACAGAGTCTATGGGGAAATAGATTGCCCGTAAGTAACCCTTTAGAATACAACCTGTTCATAAGGTGTGGATGCTAGAATTTGAACTCCCGGTCAGAGTCTTGATTCCAGCAAGGTTCTGGGAAAGATTTTGGAATGAATAAGAGAAGGAAAGGACCTACCAGGAAGGGAAAGGGGAGGATAAAACAGGCAGGCTCAGCAAACGACAGTGCTGAACATCCTACAATGCACAGGCCAGCCTCACAGCTGAGGAGGATCTGGCCCTGGATGTGCAAGAGGAGGGAGTTCCCATCCTTAATTAGTCAGTCACTGGCTGGAGCAGAGGATGCAGAGTTCAATAAGACCTGGTCTCTGCCTTCAAAGAACTTTTTAACCTCACCGGAGTTGCATGGAGAGAGCAGACAGAGAGACCAGAGTTGCAGAGCACCGTGGCAAGTGCTGAAACAGCAGCTCCCACGGGAGCCCACAGAGGACGGGCATCTGAGTTGGGGAGGAAGGAGAGAGAGCCTCCAGGGAAGAGCTGATTTGAGTTAGAGACAGGCGGGGCGCATGTTTATCTGTGAGGAAAAGAGAAGCATCTCTAGACGTTCCAAAGAGACCCTAACTGAGGGATTATTTTGCTCAGCTGAGAAACGAGAGAAGCCAGAAGAGCTCAGATGGACAGTAGGAGGAAGGTGCTGTCTCCCGAGGCTGGAGAGAAAGGGGGGGCCAGGTGCCAGTGCCCCACCCCCCCGCACAGGAGCGAGGACCGGCAGGGACCCCAGCAGGAGTGGCAGCTAAGGAGGGGCACAGCAGCTTCTGGATGAGCCCCAGCAGCGGCCCAGGCAGAGGGGATGCCCCGTCATCTCCCTTCTTCCCGCACACGGCGTCTCCCGCCCGTGCTTCCCACTGGCCAACCTGACCGGGAGCCATTGGTCAGGGGAGCCTGGGGACCGTGGTCCCCTAATACAGAGAGACAAGAATGTCTGCGAAAGGCTCTGAGAGCCAGTGAGGAAACGGCCCAGAGCATGGCAGTGCGAGGGACTGTGGCTGTAAGTCACTCGGCATCCCTAGAGGGAAAGGTATGGCATGCTGGGCTGAGACGTGACACTTCTGAGGTCTGGAGGCAGCCAGCATCCCTAGATGAAGTGGCACGTGTCCGTCTGCACTCTGGGAAGGACACTGCGGCTGAATGGGGGGTGAGTTAGACCGCAGGACAGGGGACTTGTCAGGGAAGCCTTCCAGGTGGACGCACTGGTGGCGGGGGGCCAGACCAGGATTGTCGAGATGCACAGTGTAATCTCTTAGGCTAACCGCTGAGGTCTGGCGGGAAAGGAAGAGGGCTAGGGTGACCCTGGGGCTTGGCCAGTACGTCCCCTGCTGCCCAGTGCTTTCACCTGTCGTAGCTTGACCAAGGGTCCTCATCTTTACGGTTAGGAGCTGGACGTTCCCTGAGGCCATATTCTGCCGTGCTGTGATTCCAGGCTCTGTGCTTTCACCCCTTTAGCATCAGGTCTCAGTGTTCGCTTCCAGTGTCACATTTCCTATAATTTACCCGAACATGTAACGAAAACCTCGTTTGTACATCAGCCTGGTATGTATTCCTGAATTTCAAATTCAAGTACCAGTTCTTATTTAAAAATGACTGGTCATGGTTGTTTTCAGAGAATTCTCATGACGAATGAAAAGAAATGTTCCCTTCTAAAGTTCAAACAATCCAGAATCCAGCTGCTAGACAATGGATTTCACAATATTCCCATCTAAAATTCTTGTAGTTCTGTTCATAAATATCTCTGGCTGAGCTCCCACAATTTACAAGACTTGCTACAAAACCACTGATTGAATTGCAACCCTTGTTAGTGAATAGAGGTCAAAGTATTAGTTCTAAATAATGCAAGTTGGTATGTTACTCGGAAATTCCAGGAAAAGCTTTCTTCCGTGATTTTCCGTTTCGTTCCAAGCAGCAGACAACAGTCACGTTGTTCGTGGAATAGTAAGTCACTGGTCTTTTAAAAGCATGTTGCCCCAATTAGAAACTCAGATATGAATGTATTTTACTGGGTCTGTATCCTAAGACTTATATAAGCTTTAAGTACATACTTAGACTTTTGAGTGTTGTAAAAATGTGAACATCTTCACATTGGAATGATATGGTGGTACGTAATGAGGAATTGTTAGCCTTGGTACCGTTATTGACAAGGCAGGATAACAGATACAAAATTCATATCCAGATAAACTTAAATAATCTTGGTGTGCAAAGCACAGTTCTTACTCTCAGAGAGTTAATGGTCTTGTTCTGAAGGCAGCCACGTCAACTTGTTAAAATGATAAATATAGATCAGTATAATATGCTTTTATAAAACAATCTGGTGATATGCCTGGAACCCACAGAGTAAGGGGTCTAATTCACTTTAGGGGGAGCAGCAAGGGATTCTCAAAGAAGGTGACAGACACCTGCAGACGGTCTCAGAGGTAGACTAAGGGGAGGTAGGTTTTTCTAAAGCTGTTTTCACCGAGTTTCCACTCTTACATTTCATCGATCCATCCTTCCAACTACGTTGTTCTCCTTAATGTAGGGTGAACAGTCATCCCGCTTTGCCGCGAACTTTCCTGGTTTCACCCTGAGAGTCCCATAACCTGGAGGACGCCCCATCCGTGGGCCAACTGGGACAGCCGGGCACCCGAACTTACTGCCCCCCAATCTTCCTGTACCCGTGGCATTTTCCCCCTAGAGTGGGCAGTCACCTTGTCACTGCCTTGAATTTATCATGGGGCCTACAGCCATCCAACACAGGCCACCAGAGGCTCATGAATTGACTGGTTGTTTGAGATGCACATAAACGTCGGCACCTCTTAGTTTATAGACGATGCTGAAGCACAGGTTACTGAAATGACTTTACTCAAGATTCAGGCGGCAGTTCAGACCTAGACCTGGCCCCTGGTCCTCCACAGACCATTCTCAAACCACCCAGCAGCAAAGCAACGCTTCCCTGCACCCCTTGCGCCCTTAGGGTCAGCTTAACAGTTGGGTCCTTGGTTATAGACGGTCTCATAGCGCCCTCTGGTGGTGGTGTCAGTATGTTGTCTTCGTCCAGCCAGATGACAGGGCAGGGATCCTGTCTGTCCTGGGTTCAGGGCAGGTCATAACAAGACTATTATTACGTAATGTGCAGTCAGTGGACTTGACAGTTGGCACAGACCATCCGCTTCATTTCAAGATTGTGACAAGCTGCAACAACCCTCATGCCCTGTCCCTCCCAGAGCAGGTGAGGATGGACGGGTGATGCTGGGTGTTGGATTCATTCTGCAGCTGGTTGTAGGTTTCACATCCACCCTCGGCGCCGGGATGATGTGAGATTTTACTGATATGGTTCATTCAAATGCAACCTACAGCTCTCCGGGCTCCTCATGCCTCTGTTTGAACATTAGACTGCAGAGGGCATGTGGGCACCCCATCCACCTTCTGATGAGCGGAACTGGGTAAGTGGACATCAGAAAGGCTCCAGGGTCTACATCCGTGTAGCCTCCCTGGTCCTGGATGGAATCAACGCTTTAACCATGATTCTCCCTGGAAATCCCTCCTCAGTGGGCACAAGGTAGGGGCAAGTGAAAATGAACCCATCAGAGAATTTGGAGAGAAGAAGCAGATGAGACCTCTTTGCATGAGATTTTTTTTCTGCATGTGAGAGGAATAACCCAAATTGGGGCCTCACCTCAAGGTCTTTATACAACTTGCTCCTTCTCTTCTGCCTTTAATGTTGCCTCCGGAATAACGGCCTTGACTGCCGTCGTGAGGGCTTCCGGGATCTGACTTAAGTCCGGGTTATGTCATAAGGCACTGAACTTGGAGTCATGCCTGCGTTCAAATCCCATCTCTGCCTCTGTCTTTGTTCATTAGTTTGAAGCAGTGAAGAAGCGCGTAGGCTTTGGGGTGGGGGAGCCGCAGGACCCCCAGATGAATTACCTAACCTGCCCAAGCGTCCATTTGATTGTGTATGAAATGGAAGTCATTCGGTTGACCTTGTAGGTTTGCATGACTACTCAGTGTCATGATGTTTTGAAAGCACTTAGTACAGGGGCCTGACATGTAAGCACTTCATAAATGGTGGCCTTTTCGGGTTATGATCGGACTCTTCCCTCCCTCCCTCCCTCCCTCCCTCCCTCCCTCCCTCCCTCCCTCCCTCCGCTATCGTTCATTGAGTGCAGGGGAGCACGCTAGCCCTTGAGGGCTGATAGGCAAAAGCTGAGGGAGCAGCATTTGTGCCTGGGGGAGAGCACAGACACAGGTGTACAGTGGGCTTCTGGGTCTGAGGGAGCAAGGTAGACGGTGCGGGCATTTGTTTAATTTGAATTTCTGTGTCTGAATTTCTAATGTTTCAGTATTATCCTCACCTCCACTCCCCAGCCAGTTATGGAGTCCTCTGACAGAGGCACTTCTAATGCCGTTTCCTTCACAGAGCCTGACCTGAGGCCACCGCAGCGTGGTCCCTCCTGCTCTTGTGGCCCTGTGGCGCTTTGTAGCTCAGTCATTAGAGTTTTGGGGTAATCTGTAGACAATATGCAGCTAAAAGTGTCTTGGTCTCCATCACAACGCATCCCTGCCTGAGGCCTCTTGTATACTAAGCACTCAGCCTCCTACCAGCCGCATTAAATTTAACCTAGTTCAGCGTTTCCCTGTGGCACATTTTGAAATAGTGTTGGGTTTTGTGTGTGCGCGTGTGTGTGAGATAACTGAAGATGTCTTCTATTTCGAATAAAGAGAAGACATAGTCTTGAATGATGCCTTGGCTTTTTCATTCTAGAAGTTTTTCAAAAGTTCCTGTAACGAGTTCCAGTGGATTTCAGGGTTTACCATCATATTGAATGCACAACCTATAATTATCTTTTTTTTAATGAATGCATAATTTGCATTCTTCCCTCTCATTTAATGCGAAATGAATTAGGAGAAAAAAGTAACATTTTAACTTAATTTAAAATAGGTTTTATGTGATCGGCCCTGTCAGGGGGCAGGTCTGGTTTTCTGTTAGCAATTATTAAACAAAATAGATGAGCCCCCGTTGATAGAGGGAGGCTCTTCTGGGGGCAGACGGCTAACTCCCTGCTTTGTTTTCCGCTGCAGGCGGTGACCACGACCGCGGAGCCTGATGTGCACGGCAGGCGGGAAGGCCAGGCCGGCGGCCTCTGGGAGGAAGGCGTGCGCGAGGAGCCGGGGGACACGGAGGCGCGCGTGGGTCTGAACCGCGCTGCCCTGTGCCCGCGGGCTCCCGGACCCCAGACCATGACCACGGCCCAGAACGGCCACGGGCGCGGAGCTGCGGTCCCCGGTCCCATCTCTGATCCCAAAGACCCCGGCATGGTGACCTACCCGGCGTGTCGACGGGAGGCGCGGCTCAGCCCGGCCCGCCTCCTGCGCCTCTTCTCCGCCGGCGCGAACAGGACGCGCGCCGACCCCGAGCGGCCCCGGCCCGCCGGCCTCGTGGGCAGCTCCTCCACGTGGAACGCCCTGGCCTCCTTCCGGAAAATGGGGTCTTTCAAAAAACTGAAGACCTCGGTCCTCCAGGGAATTCAGAATCGGGAGGGATGGGACGCCGCCAAAGAGGGGGCCGAGGAACGCGACCTGGGCAAGGCGGTCCCCAACGGCGTGGCGGCCGGAGCCCCCGCGGGCAGGTGCCCCCCGGGGCCGGGCTTCGCGTCCGACGGCTCGGACCCCGAGGACCCCGACGACGGCTTCGCACGCGGCGCTCCCCGGTCCCGCAGCATCCGCCGCGCCTACGGCCTGGGGCGCATTCGCCTCCTGGACCCGGAGCCGCCCGCCCCGGAGCCCGCGGCGTGCGAGGCCCCGGCGCGGGAGCCCGAGAGGAACGGCGTCTGCAGGCGGAGCAAGAGTACGGACAGCCTGACTTTCCTCAAGAAGAGCTCCTTCCGGAGGAAGTCGGCCTCGCACCTGGCCGAGCTGCGGCGCGCGCCCGAGAGCGGGGCCCCGCGGAGGACGCTGAGCGGCTCGTCCGCGGACTCCGACAGCTCCGGCGGGGCCCCCGCGAGGCCCAGGCGCTGCAGGAGCCCGCTGCGGGCCCCGGACCTGGCCCGGGTGCTGCGGCTCGTGGGTGACGGCGCGGCCGGCCGGCCGGGGGACCCCGGGGGCGCCCCGCCTGGGCCGCGGCCGCACAGCCGGCTGCACGACGACTACTCCCGCCGCGCGGTCGCCGGCCCCGAGCGCGGGCGAAGGGGCGAGGAGCTCCAGGACCCCGGGCTGGCGGGTGCTGGGGGCTCGGCCAGTGACGCGGCTGCCGGAGGTGCCGTTCCTCGCGCCCCCGGCTCTTCCTCCAGGCCCCCGGCCCGGGAGGTGTCGGACAGAGGCTCCAAGGAACCGGGCCCTGGCGACCGGTCTCCCGTGGAGCCCGAGCCTCCTCTCGGTCCTCCGAGGCCCACCACGCCCAAGCCCCCCAGCCCTCGGAGCCCCGACGCAGCACCTGCCAAGTGTCCCAACAGCGTCAGCGCGCTGTCCCTGAGTTCAGTGGACAGCGAGGAAAGGGCAGAGGGGCCCGTCCAGAGGGAGCAAGGCCCCGGGTCCTTCCAGGATGCGGTGCAAACCGCCTGTGACCTGGGCAGTGAGAACACCGGCGCCGGCAGCCACCCGCAGCAGAGCCTCGGGGGGACGAACTGTCCAGAAGAAAAGACGGACGAGGTAAGGGCCGAGCGGGACATCGTTGGTGACCCGCCACTGCTTTATTTCCCGGGAGTTGAATTAGAAACGTGCAGTTTGATACCTGTCAACGCCTGAGTGTTGATGGTTCAAAGGAATTTTTATGATGGTCATTGTACTTATTTATTTTTTACTGGTAACTACATACTTTAATTTAAAAATAGCCTATTTATCTAAAGTAGCATGTACTTATTTTTAGCGTAGAACATAAGCATCTCATGAATTGAATTCACTAATAACTGTCAAGGCTCCGAGAGCAATGGTCTTTTCATATCCTGTCAAGAATCCGGGCAGCCTCACTGTGTAATTTTCACTTTATAAATGCATTCAGTAATGTTCCCTTACAGAGCTGAGAGCCGAGGAGATAGATGCATGCATGTGTCCATATTGCAAATTGTTCTATCCGTAAGTTCCTAGACTGTATCACAGGTATAAGTTGGTGCTTGCAGCGGTTCCTTCCCACCGATCCCCGGATAGGACCTCAGTTTTGCCTTGCTGCGTGCAGATGAGTAATGATACAGCAAACTCGGAAGCCAAGGCAGCCTCTGGACTGTTTTTAACCTTTGCTTTACAGGGAGTCTTAGAAGGTAGAGCCTACCACACATCACTTAGAGGAGATCTAAATCTGCCTCATGGGTCCCTGGGTAGCCAGAGAAGGGAGGCTGCCTCACCTTTTCTGGATCTGGGTTTGCATGGAGACCTGGGGCGGCCAGTCTGTCTTCCAGAGGTCTTGTATGTTGATGACCACTTGCTCATTTGCATATTTCCAAAGAAGTCCATTGAACAGTTGTAAGGACACGGGACTAGGTGTCAGCCGTGGGAAGGACTCCCGACTCTGCTCTGGTTTGTGTTACTGATCAAGGCCCAAGCCGGTCTGAGCTTCACCTCTCCCTGGATGATGAGATGAAGTGTAATTCCTTACCCCAAGCCCCCCGTCCTGCCATACTGATGGTTCAGGACACCCCCCTCCTCCTTCAGAAGAGGGATTTGCCTAGTTCTAGAGGGTTCTTTATCCTAAAGGTGGAGATTTTATTTTCTGCTTAACAAAATCAGTAAAAAAAAAAAATCATTAAAATATTTTATTCCTGAGCACGTATTAACTAAACATATTCAAGAGTTAAGTTTCTAACTTAGTTACTTCCCAGGGTAATTTTTGACCATTATATACTTTTACATGCATATTTGCTGTTCTTAGTTTATATCATTTAGTTTCTACCCACCAGGGATCTCCAAAGAGAGAAAGCAGAAGGACACAAGTTATTAGGAGTGCATGCATGTTGATAATTCTACGGATTTTCTTGAAGATATTCATTACAGTTTTAGGTTGCATTCATTTCCGCAAAATTCTCATGTAGCACAACAAGCTTCCTCTTGTGCTTTTAGAGTAAATGTCAGAAAGAGAAGATATGGTGATGATTTTGCCCAGTTTGCATTGTATATATTGGTAATATTTAGTGTTACTTGCAGAGAAGTACTTGCAAAATATAATCTGAAACGTCCTCTTTTATTTTGACATTTAGAAACAAAGTGCAAACAAAACAAAACAAAAAGCACCTTGCGAAATGCAACAGTTCCAACCTTCATGGGTTAGAAGCAGTATTTATCAGTCTTATATAGCCTCCCATAAAACTAAATAACAGTCTTTACTATATTTTAATGTACACTGTTATTTTTTAATGTATTCAGAGTATGGTTCCACCTATATGTTTAAAGCTATTTTGAGCTGTGGTTATGGTTGAATTTTAGAAAGTTGAAACTTGTGTATATTATGATGTTATTTAAGATGCTTATGCATCATGAAATTTTCAATAAGGGAGAATAATTTTTTAAATTTAGAATCATTTATTTGTAACATACTACTCTAAAAGGGACAAAATCTTTGAAAAACTGCACAGTTTAACAAGAATGTCCAAAAATAGCCTCCTTGGCGTTGTACTCCTGCCACCTAGTGGTAAACTTTGTTGTAACAGCGATGATCTGGGGAACGAGACTGAAATCGTTCCTTGGTTGTGAAATGCAGCTGAGCGTTTATACCTGTTGCCCTAAAAGGTACAGACACAGGCCGTAGTTCCTGGTGGTGCTGACATGTACCGTAGATGAAGCTCTTTTAAGTGATGAGAATCCATTGAACTCCTTTACAGGGAGCTTAAGTCTTCTTTGGGTAAATGTTTCTAGTTTGGTTGGGGTCCCAGCTCTGCCTTCCAAAAGATGCCACACGTTAGGCAAAAGCCCTTGAACCTCTCAGAGGTGGAATGTGCGAGAGCTTTCTGTGCCTTGGAGGTTTGTAAGAACCAAGGAAACGGTGGCTGACGGTCCACACTGGCTGACGTTGTCTGCTGGTCACTATCCGTTTGATGATCTTTCCATCCTCGATTGACCTGACTTCTTCAGACAGTGGCCAGTTAAGGTCCGTTTTTTCCAAAACTGGTTGTTAACACTCACCCTGTTGCAGGCTTCTGGAGGACTGTGAGATTTACATGTTTATTCAGTAACACGTCTCATCAAATTCTGGAGGACCTCCCAGGTGTAAGACACTCAGGTGTAGCTCTAAGGAATAGTGGGTGATGTTGAGGAAGATTACTGATTACCCAAGATGTATCTAAGTCATAGTAGAATATGAAGAATGGATTAAATTCCTCAAAAGAGGGAAAGCCATAATGCTGCGGGATTTCACAGGAGTTGTGGTTCTTACCCACGTCCCAAATCAAGGAAAGCTTAATAGGGGTGATCACATCTGACTTGAAGAAGGTGAGATTTCTGCAGGTAGTTATGGAGGGGAAGGTGGGGCATTTCAGTGGTCAGATGTACAGCGATTTTATGTGGTTTGAGAGAACAGGATGTAACAGTTTGATCTGATGTTGCAGAACCATCCCAGTTAAGATGAAATTGTTAGGTTCAGATCATGGACTCTTGGATTCCAGATAGTCTGTACGTTACTTGGTAAGCATTGAGGAATCAAAGATGTTTCTGAATAGAGAAGGGCCAGGCTCAAAACTGTGTGTTGGAGAAATTAATTCACCATCAGTAAAGAAGAAAACTAGCAAGGTGACCGGAGGGAACACTGTCAGGAACTTATTGCCACAGAGATCTTGGAGGTAACAAGGCTCTGAAACATGGGGGAGGGAATCCAGTATGTGAGGAAGGACAGAGTGAGTGAAACAACACATAATAAACAAAGCGTACCTTGTCATTCATTTATTGCCTACCTGGGTGTGCCAGACACGGAAAAGAAAGAGTTAAAAAGCAAATGGGGGCTTCCCTGGTGGCACAGTGGTTGAGAGTCCGCCTGCCGATGCAGGGGACACGGGTTCGTGCCCCGGTCCGGGAAGATCCCACGTGCCACGGAGCGGCTGGGCCCGTGAGCCATGGCCGCTGAGCCTGCGCGTCCGGAGCCTGTGCTCCGCAACGGGAGAGGCCACAGCAGTGAGAGGCCCGCGTACCGCAAAAAAAAAAAAAAAAAAAAAAAGCAAATGGCTCTTATTCTCATAGGCTCGAAGTCCAAGTGGTAGATTGGGATACATAAGGGTAATTGTGATAACTAACGTGTCAGGAGGAATGTACTAGGCGCCTTGGAGGAACACAGACAGGATTCTTAGCTCCGGGTGAAGAGGGCACGATGCAGGGGGGAACGCCGGAGTGGGGTCTTGAAGGAGATCAGGATGGGGATGCACCAGGTGGCAATGGAGGGAGAGCGGCAGGGCCTTCCAGTCCAAGTGGAAGCGTGGGGAGGGGGAGGTGTGGGGCACGGGGCGGGACTCAGCCAGGGGAGCGACCTGAGCTTCCTTTCCTCCGCTGTAAAGTGGCAAGAGTGGCTGCCGGCTGCCTAGAGGCTGCCCAGGGTCTTCGGGAAGGTTAAGAGGGTGATGCACGTGGAGTCCTTAGCTCCCAGCTTTGCTGTAGCCTGTCCACAGGAGGTGAGTCTGCTGTGCTCATTGCTGGACAGGGTGGCTGGGTGAGCGGGAGCGATGAGATTGGAGAGGCCCGTCAGCACGATTAGGAAGGACCTCGCTGGGCCCCGCAGGGTGTGGACTTGACCTTGCAGGCTGTGGAAAGCCAGAGGAGTGTGAGGCAGGGACCACAGAGTGCGGCTGGCTACACAGTGAGGCTGGGGATGGGACGGCCCTGGGGACAGACAGAGTCTCTCGATAGTCTAGTCCAGTGGTGATGAGCGCTGAACTAAGGCCATGGAAATGGGGCAGGGGCTCATTCTAAAGTGATTTTGCAGTTATGTTTTTAATTAGCATTGGAGTGTCTGGGCGGAAAGAGAAGTCACAGGTGACTGCCGACGGAGAGGATACTGTTGTGTAGGGACCCAGAATCAAGCCCCAAAGACACTGGACCAGCGCTGAACTTAGGTCCAGCCCTTGCGCTAACACGATGGCAGCTCAAGGGGACCCTTACAGTTGGCTCCAGCACTCAAGTGTTTGAGGGTCTTGTAGCTTTCTTCCTCAGGGACGTGTGCCCTCAAAATCGTTGCAAGCCCTCGCAGTTTGCAGCCTTACGCAGTTGAGACGATTTGAGCGCTGGACTGGGAGACTCTAGTTCTGCGGGATGCAGTGTTATTCCTGCGTGGGGCTTCGACCCGCCAAGGTCACCATCCCCCCTGGGGCTGTCCGGCCTGGGCGCCTGCCCCTGGACCACTGCCAACGTTTTGCTGCTGCCTCTGAAAACGGAGGGTATTTCTGTGGCATCAGCAGGTACACTGTCACTAAAATAAAGCCTCTGTCTAGCTTCTGGTACTGGAATCATCACTCCAGCAGGTCAGGAGGCGCTAAGTCAGGCCTGTTTTCAGCGTGGATTAGGAACTCCAGAGCTTTACGATGCTCGCTAGGGTACTTCGTACGTAATGGTGGTTCCGAGGCACTGTGTTTTCTGTAATTTAATCAGAGACACGGAAATATTGCATAATTTTGACTCTTTGCAGATTACTTAGACATTACTCTCCAGGTTACTTAAATAGGTACTTGGGAGATTTAAACAGTTCTGCTGGAGGTTAGAATTATCCACAGCTGTTTCACAGAGCCTAGAAATTCCAGAAAGATGAGGTTGCCTACATAGAGGTAAATGTAGTGACCCTAGAAAACCTGCCCAAGATTTTTAGGAGCTTTATTGAGGTATAATTTGCATGACAAAATTCACCAATTGTAGGTATACCTATATACCTGCGCAAGAGCCTAGTTTTTATAGAAATTACTGTAATAACCATTTGTAGTCAAGTATAAATGATATACTGTATCATATTTGCTATGAATTTTAAGCTTTCTAAAGTATATGAAATTCTTAAAAGAAATGATATGAACCAGTATCACAGTGTATTTGTCAAAGTTTTAGTATCTTTGCTTATTTGGTGCCTTGTTTTAATTTGTGGGTAACAAAGGTGGGTAACAAAGGCTTAATGAAGTTATGGAATGTAGAAAAGTAGTGTCAGTATTCTTTGCGGGAAATTTGAGCCTGATGGTTAAGAAACTGATGGCAGTACACACGTTTTTCTCGTGTTCTGTTTTTCTCATCTTAAGCTTCCCTATGATAATCAAGAAAGAGTGTCCGAGGTTGGGAATTACTTTCCCGCTGGCCCGGTGACACACGTTCACTTTGATGTGTCTGCCACGACCGTCAGAAGGAAGGCCGTAGGCATGAGTTGACAGGAGCACATCACAGTTTGTCACACGTCCCTGTATAAACCGAACGCTACCCCTGTTTCTCCCACCAGGGAGAGTGTGAGGACACAAGGACGATGAGAATGCTCCATTCACTCAGGTGGAGCACGGTGAAGCTGAGGGGAAGACTTCAGGGGGTCGCCCCCAGTTCAGGAATGGGGGCGGGGGAGCCTCAGGATTGGTTGCCAGCCAGCGATGCCAGCATTTCCCAGTGGTGGGGAGGCTCTCCGGTGTAGAATAGTCGGGCTTTCTAGGAACGCTGCCCAAGTTCAGGTCCTGGCTTTGCTGCTAACCAGCTGTACGTCCTTAAGAAAAATACTTGACTTATTTAAGCCTCATTTCTTTAAAAATGGAGGTAATAATAGCTATCAGGAGTAAATGAAATAATGCGTATAAGATACATACCACAGTGCCTGGAACATAGTAGAATATTATTAAGCTTACTATCATTATTATTAATCTTATAGTTTATCTTGTCATATTACAAACTATATTATTATATTACATATAATATTATTATATATATTATTAAACAATATTATAAAAATTATATTAATTCTATAGTTAAAATTAAAATTTTACTACATTACATGTTATATGTTATAATTAAAGTTATACTATTGGCTATATTAGTAATCATTAATATTAACAATAAAGCATAAATATTAGCTTTTATCATATTCATTGTTGGTTAAAATTGCCGCCTTTGGTCAGACCCTTCAGTACAAACCAGTTAAATTCTGCAAATTACTTCCCATCTTGTAGCCGGAGTGTCTCACAGTTTGGAATCGGACCACCCAGGTTGCAAGGTAAAGGCACAGGTCCTGAGCCCCACCTGGGGCTACTGAATCAGAAGCAGTAATCTGGACCTTTAACGCTGTACCCAGGGAAATGTCTCAGGCACTGAAGCTTGCGACCTGCTGTCCAGGCCGAGGCTCCTCTAGGTACTGATATCCTGTATGTTAGGTTTGGGCATTTCTCTTCCACATCTACCCCCGCTGACTCTTGGTTTAGGAAAGAGAGGCATTAACCCCTGAAAGAGTTAAACGTGACTTGTAGTCCTGGTTTTCTCATTGGATTCTATTAACCGGATACGAATCTCTATAGAGTACAAACAGCAGTTCCCCAGGGATGAAATTAACACCTTTCAAGCAAGAAGTAAATGGTGAAATAAAGAATTTGGTCTAAAATATGTTGATCAGAAATTGCTACACCCTCTGCCGGGGCGGGAGTTTTACCGCCTCCCTTTGGAACTTTAACAATGTCATTGGCTCTTACAAGTAAAAGTATCAACAGCAACCACTCATGTTTAGCGGATGGTTTTTCAGTGAATAGATTCTGCTCAGCCACCCTGTCAAGGAGGTCAACATTTTTGGATTTGGGTTTTTGTTTTTAAACAATGAATAAACTGAGGCCTGGAGAGGTTACAGGCCCCTCCCAAGCCCCACAGGGGCTGGAGCCAGGCCTTTTTTTTTTTTTTTTTTTTTTTGCGGTACACGGGCCTCTCACTGCTGTGGCCTCTCCTGCTGCGGAGCACAGGCTCCGGACGCGCAGGCTCAGCGGCCATGGCTCACGGGCCCAGCCGCTCCGCGGCATGTGGGATCCTCCTGGACCGGGACAGGAACCCGTGTCCCCTGCGTCGGCAGGCGGACTCTCAACCACTGCGCCACCAGGGAAGCCCCATCTGTAATTCTTTTACTGCAGGTTTTGAACTAAACATTCTCGAGATCTTTTGCAGCATTGCGCGTTCAATTCTCACGGAACACCTTGGTGCCGCCGTGGTCTTCCTTCCCTCCGGGGTGGTCCCTGTTCCCACAGCCCCAGGAGCTCTACCCAGAGCGCTCCTGGGGAACAGCAGATCTAATCAGGCTCGAGGTTTACTTGACTCCTCAGGTTCATGGGCTGGACGCTTTCAAGTGTAAAGGAGGGGGTGACAGAGTGTATCTGACGTCAGTGAGTGTTGCCGAAAGGAACAGCGGGTCCCCACGAAGCCCTCCCTCCTCTGACTTCCCTCTGGAGTGCTTTTCCCACCCTCCCGTCACCACGCCCTCGTCATCCACTGCCTCCTGTCATTGCGTCCCGGGCCCTTTTCTCCTCCCAATGCAGTGATGCTTCCCACTGAGCCTAAAATATGGAAGAGAGACGTTTGAAAAGGCCTAAATCTTTCCTTTTACACTCTGTCACCAGCAGAGGAAACTTGTTGGTTAGAAAAGATGCATTACCTTGCCCCCCACGTGTCTGGTACCAAATAGGAGACTTTTTATTTTTATTTTTATCTTATTTATTTATTTTTGGCTGCATTGGGTCTTCGTTGCTGCACGTGGACTTTCTCTAGTTGCGGCGAGCGGGGGCTACTCTTCGTTGCGGTGTGCGGGCTTCTCATTGTGGTGGCTTCTCATTGCGGAGCACAGGCTCTAGGCGTGTGGGCTTCAGTAGTTGTGGCGCGTGGGCTCAGTAGTTGTGGCTCGCGGGCTCTAGAGCGCAGGCTCGGTACTTGTGGTGCACGGGCTTAGTTGCTCCGCGGCAAGTGCGATCTTCCTGGACCGGGGCTCGAATCTGTGTCTGCTACATTGGCAGGCGGATTCTTAACCACTGTGCCACCAGGGAAGTCCCAAATAGGAGACTTTAAAACAGGATTGTTGACAATGGGGGAAAGAAAATTGAAGTCGGCTTGTTTCCAGGGTACATGGAATTCGAATCGGTTATGAAAGAGACAGGAATGGGATAGTTGATTTCCTGATCTAAGATATTGTTATAGGTTTCGAGATATTAGTTATCCTCAAGTGATAACTTAAGTTCATTTTTATAAAATCACATATAAATGTAGGGTGAGGACAGCTTCCTTGCCACCCAGAACTGCTCACTTATTTGCTCCTTTGTCCACCAGTCACCCGTTCATCCCTTGACCCATTCATGAAGCTTTTAAACTGCCAGTTTCCCAGGCTGCGGACTCCGGGGATGTCACAATGGTATTGGATAATTTGGAAAGAATGTAAGTAGCTCCTGTCATGTGACACCCAGATAAATAAATCAAGGCTATAAAAATATGGCAGTGGTTTTAACGGAGGCACAGGAAAGAGAGCTCAGAGCCCAGGGGAATTGATGAAGTTTTCCTGCAGGAGGTGATATTTCAACTGAATGCTGAAGGATAAAATTTCCAGATTGACAGGGGCAAAAAGGTATCGTAGTGGGAGCAGCCTTTCCCTCATTTCCAATTGCCTCAAGTGGTGTGTGGCAAAGGCGAGTTGTGTGGTGTGGCTGGTGAATAATTGCGTGTGAAGACGGAGCTGGAAAGGCACATTGGATGAGGTTTTGATGACCCCGGGTTTGTTCTGGGGTGACAGCCAGCTGCGATCTGATGTGTGTTTTAGTGGTAGGATGGAGAATGGGTTGGAGACAAGGAAGCATTAGGAGACTGTTCCATGGGACGTGATGGACTAGATTCCTCCTGAGATTAGCTGTAGCTCTGGTTGGGGAGGGAGAGGGAAACGTTGAGGGGCGCCCAGCATGGGACGACTGGGTACCTGGGACCTCCTCAGCTAGAACACAGAGGCCATCATGATTATGAAGATGCTATTCTGCACTCTACTCCAGTGGCCCTGAGTTTCCTTGATTCTAAAGACATTCTGGGCTGTTGATTTGTATATTTGTGCTGCCAACCGTGGTTTGAAATGCATTGATGCTGGGAACACAGACATCATCCTTCATTGTCCTCCACAGAGAGTAAGCTGGGCCCTGCTTCCCCTTCTCCTTTCCGCCTCACAGATACCAAAATCCACGAACGCTCAAATCCCTTACATACAATGGTGTATTATTTGCATATAACCTACTCACATTCTCCCATATACTTTAAGTCATCTCTAGATAGCTTTTATTTTTTGGCCATGCCATGCGGCAAGCGGGATCTTAGTTCCCCGACTAGGGATCAAAGCCACGCCCCCTGCAGTGAAAGCTCAGAGTCTTAACCACCGGACCACCAGGGAAGTCCCTTTCCCCCTCCTCCTGATTCCTCTCCCTCTCTGTACAAAGGAAGTCAAACAGCGTTAACAAAGTCTCATGTTCAAAAAGGTTTAGACCCAGCAAGGATCTCATTCAGATTTGACAGAGAAATTAAAACCTTTACAGACAAGCAAAAGCTAAGAGAATTCAGTACCACCAAACCAGCTTTACAACAAATGCTAAAGGAACTTATCTAGGCAGGATACACAGGAGAAGGAAAAAACCTGCAATAACAAATGCAAAGCAAATAAGAAAATGGTAATAGGAACATACATATCAATAATTACCTTAAATGTAAATGGATTAAATGTTCTAACCAAAAGGCATAGACTGACTGAATGGATACAAAAACAAGACCCGTATATATGCTATCTACAAGTGACCCACTTCAGACCTAGGGACACATACAGACTGAAAGTGAGGGGATGGAAAAAGATATTCCATGCAAATGGAAATCAAAAGAAAGCTGGAATAGCAATTCTCATATCAGACAAAATGACTTTAAAATAAAGACTATTACAAGAGACAAAGAAGGACACTACATAATGATCAAGGGATCAATCCAAGAAGAAGCTATAACAATTATAAATATTTATGAACCCAACATAGGAGCACCTCATTACATAAGGCAAATGCTAACAGCCATAAAAGGGGAAATCGACAGTAACACAATCATAGTAGGGGACTTTAACACCCCTGTTTCACCAATGGACAGATCATCCAAAATGAAAATAAATAAGGAAACACAAGCTTTAAATGATACATTAAACAAGATGGACTTAATTGATATTTATAGGACTTTCCATCTAAAAACAGCAGAATACACTTTCTTCTCAAGTGCTCATGGAACATTCTCCAAGATAGATCATATTTTGGTTCACAAATCAAGCCTTGGTAAATTTAAGAAAATTGAAATCGTATCAAGTATCTTTTACAACCACAACGCTATGAGACTAGATATCAATTACAGGAAAAAATCTGTAAAAAATGCGAACACATGGAGGCTAAACAATACACTACTAAATAACCAAGAGATCAGTGAAGATATCAAAGAGGAAATAAAAAAATACCTAGAAACAAATGATGATGAAAACACGATGACCCAAAACCTATGGGATGCAGTAAAAGCAGTTCTAAGAGGGAATTTTATAGCAATACAATCCTACCTCAAGAAACAAGAAAATTCTCAAACAACCTAACCTTAAAGCAATTAGAGAAAGAAGAACAAACAAAACCCAAAGTTATTATAAGGAAAGAAATCAAAGATCAGAGCAGAGATAAATGAAATAGAAACAAAGAAAACAATAGCAAACATCAATAAAACTAAAAGCTGGCTCTTTGAGAAGAAAAGTAAAATTGAGAAACCTTTAGCCAGACTCATCAAAAAAAAGAGGGAGAGGACTTAAATCAATAAAATTAGAAATGAAAAAGGAGAAGTTACAATGGACACTGCAGAAATACAAAGCATCGTAAGAGACTACTACAAGCAACTCTATGCCAATAAAATGGACAACCTGGAAGAAATGCACAAACTCTTAGAAAGGTATAACCTTCCAAGACTGAACCAGGAAGAAATATAAATATATAAACAGACCAATCACAAGTAATGAAATGGAAACTGTGATTAAAAATCTTCCAACAAACAAAAGTCCAGGACCAGATGGCTTCATAGGCGA
Source organism: Globicephala melas (assembly GCF_963455315.2). NCBI lineage: Eukaryota > Metazoa > Chordata > Mammalia > Artiodactyla > Delphinidae > Globicephala > Globicephala melas. The sequence goes on along the minus strand of NC_083331.1, from coordinate 2,883,157 downwards.
ATTCTGTCAAACATTTAGAGAAGAGCTAACACCTATCCTTCCCAAACTCTTCCAAAATATAGCAGAGGGAGGAACACTCCCAAACTCATTCTACGAGGCCACCATCACCCTGATACCAAAACCAGACAAAGATACTACAAAAAAAGAAAATTACAGACCAATATCACTCATGAATATAGATGCAAAAATCCTCAACAAAATACTAGCAAACAGAATCCAACAGCACATTAAAAGGATCATACACCATGATCAAGTGGGATTTATCCCAAGGATGCAAGGATTCTTCAATATACACAGATCAATCAATGTGGTATACCATATTAACAAATTGAAGAATAAAAACCATATGATCATCTCAATAGATGCAGAAAAAGCTTTTGCAAAATTCGACACCCATTTATGATAAAAACTCTCCAGAAAGTGGGCATAGAGGGAACCTACCTCAACATAATAAAGGCCATATATGACAAACCCACAGCAAGCATCACACTCAATGGTGAAAAACTGAAAGCATTTCCTCTAAGATCAGGAACAAGACAAGGTTGCCCACTCTCACCACTCTTATTCAACATAGTTTTGGAAGTTTTAGCCACAGCAATCAGAGAAGAAAAAGAAACAAAAGGAATACAAATTGGAAAAGAAGAAGTAAAACTGTCACTGTTTGCAGATGACATGATACTATACATAGAGAATCCTAAAGATGCCACCAGAAAACTACTAGAGCTAATCAATGAATCTGGTAAAGTTGCAGGATACAAAATTAATGCACAGAAATCTCTTGCATTCATATACACTAATGAAAAATCTGAAAGAGAAATTAAGGAAACACTCCCATTTACCATTGCAACGAAAAGAATAAAATACCTAGGAATAAACCTACCTAGGTAGACAAAAGACCTGTATGCAGAAAAGTAAGAGACACTGATGAAAGAAATTAAAGATGATACCGACAAATGGAGAGATATACCATGTTCTTGGATTGGAAGAATCAACATTGTGAAAATGACTCTACTACCCAAAGCAATCTACAGGTTCAGTGCAATCCCTATCATATTAACAATGGCATTTTTTACAGAACTAGAACAAAAAAATCTTAAAATTTGTATGGAGACATGAAAGATTCCTAATAGCCAAAGCAGTCTTAAGGGAAAAAAATGGAGCTGGAGGAATGAGACTCCCTGACTTCAGACTATACTACAAAGCTACAGTAATCAAGACAATATGGTACTGGCACAAAAACAAATATAGATCAATGGAACAGGATAGAAAGCCCAGAGATAAACCCATGCACATATGGTCACCTTATCTTTGATAAAGGAGGCAAAGATATACAATGGAGAAAAGACAGTCTATTCAATAAGTGGTGCTGGGAAAACTGGACAGCTACATGTAAAAGAATGAAATTAGAACACTCCCTAACACCATACACAAAAATAAACTCAAAATGGATTAGAGACCTAAATGTAAGAGCAGACCCTATAAAACTCTTAGAGGAGAACATAGGAAGAACACTCTTTGACATAAATCACAGCAAGTTCTTTTTTGATCCACCTCCTAGAGGAATGGAAACAAAAACAAAAATAAACAAATGGGACTTAATTAAACTTAAAAGTTTTTTGCAAAGCAAAGGAAACTACAAATAAGACGAAAAGACAACCCTCAGAATGTGAGAAAATATTTGCAAACGAATCAAGGGACAAAGGATTAATCTCCCAAAATATAGAAACAGCTCATGCAGCTCAATATTAAAAAAACAACCCAGTCAAAAACTGGGCAGAAGACCTAAACAGACATTTCTCCAAAGAAGACATACAGATGGTCAAGAAGCATATGAAAAGCTGCTCAACATCACTAATTATTAGAGAAATGCAAATCAAAACTACAATGAGGTGTCACCTCACACCAGTTGGAAGGGGCATCATCAGAAAATCTACAAACAACAAATGCTGGAGAGGGTGTGGAGAAAAGGGAACCCTCTTGCACTGTTGGTGGGAATGTAAATTGATACAGCCACTATGTAGAACAGTATGGAGGTTCCTTAAGTAAGTAAAAATAGAATTATCATATGACCCAGCAATCCCACTACTGGGCACATATGCTGAGAAAACCATAATTCAAAAAGACACATGCACCCCAATGTTCATTGCAGCACTATTTACAATAGCCAGGTCATGGAAGCAAGCTAAATGCCCATCGACAGATGAATGGATAAAGAAGATGTGGTACAAATATACAATGGAATATTACTCAGCCATAAAAAGGAACGGAATTGGGTCATTTGTAGACACGTGGATGGATCTAGAGACTGTCATACAGAGTGAAGTAAGTCAGAAAGAGAAAAACAAATACCGTATATTAACGCATATTTGTGGAACCTAGAAAAATGGTACAGATGAACCAGTTTGCAGGGCAGAAATAGAGACACAGATGTAGAGAACAAACTTATGGACCCCAAGGCGGGAAAGTGGCGGGTGGTGGTGTGATGAATTGGTAGACTGGATTGACACATATACATTAATATGTATAAAATGGAGAACTAATAAGAACCTGCTGTATAAAAAGAGTAGAAGTTTGAAAAAAAAAGATGTGGCATGTATATACAATGGAATATTACTCAGCCATAAAAATAAACGAAATTGAGTTATTTGTAGTGAAGTGGATGGGCCTAGAGACTATCATACAGAATGAAGTCAGTCAGAAAGAGAAAAACATATACCGTATGCTAACACATATACATGGAATCTAAAAAAAAAAAGTTCTGAAGAACCTAGGAGCAGGACAGGGATAAAGATGAAGACGTAGAGAATGGAATTGAGGACACGGGGAGGGGGAAGGGTAAGCTGGGACGAAGCGAGAGAGTGGCATGGACATATATACACTACCAAATGTAAAATAGATAGCTAGTGGGAAGCAGCTGCATAGCACAGGGAGATCAGCTTGGTGCTTTGTGACCACCTAGAGGGGTGGGATAGAGAGGGTGGGAGGGAGACGCAAGAGGGAGGAGATATGGGGATGTATGTATATGTATAGCTGATTTACTTTGTTATAAAGCAGCAACTAACACAACAGTGTAAAGCAATTATACTCCAATAAAGATGTTAAAAAAAAAAGGTTTAGAAAAACAGTGGGCTTCTGACATTCAGCTCTTCTGACATTCAAAACGTGGTTCTTGAATTTGGAATATTCAGTTGTCCTCAACCATTAAACAATTTCTAAAGAGGAAAGCAAGTTCATTTTTATAAAATCATGCTTTTTATTAACTGAAAGCAAAGTTTGAGTATACCTCTCTATACTTCATCATGTGTTTCAGATAAAATACATTTTAACGTGGAGTCATTATGTGCATTTATTTCATAATACGATGGTTTTAAACTGTCTCTTCACTTTTCATGTGTCCACACGTAAAACAACAACCTACAATTGTATCATTTCTCTACCTGGATGTCAAACTAGCACTGTGCTGCTGTTGATTCTGAGATGGTAGGATGGTGGGGTTTTAGTTAAGCCCAGAAATGGAATTCCTGTGAATGATTTATTACAAAGTCAGGGGAGGGGGGACTTCCAGAGCCCAGATTTTTCATAGTTACTTTTAAGGGTTTTTTTATGCTCGGAGAACTGGGCAATCAGTAGTAAATTAAGTGTCCGCATGCGCGTTAATATTTGCTTTTTTTTTTTTTTTTTTTCGGTACGCGGGCCTCTCACTGTTGTGGCCTCTCCCGTTGCGGAGCACAGGCTCCGGACGTGCAGGCTCAGAGGCCATGGCTCACGGGCCCAGCCGCTCCACGGCATGTGGTATCCTTCCAGACCGGGGCACGAACCCGTGTGCCCTGCATCGGCAGGCGGACTCCCAACCACTGCGCCACCAGGGAAGCCCCCACATCTTCTTTATCCATTCATTTGTGATGGACATAGGTTGCTTCCGTGTCTTGGCTATTGTGAATAGTGCTGCTATGAACATAGGGGTGCAGGTGTCTTTCTGAATTATAGTTGTCTGGATACATACCCAGGAGTGGGATTGCTGGATCATATATGAGAAATCTATTTTTAGTTGTCTGAGGAACCTCCATACCGTTCTCCATAGTGGCTTCACTAACTTACATTCCCACCAACAGTGTAGCAGGGTTCCCTTTTCTCCACACCCTCTTCAGCATTTTAAACTAGGAGGTTTTAACTTACGTTCATCCAAGGACTACGTCAGTGGAAATCAGGAAGTGGGGATTTTATTATTTTCACACTAAAAGATAGCATTTCCTTCTGTTATGAATGTAGGCATCAAACCAGAGCAATTTTAGCAACACCTGTGATATAATCACCATGGAAATCACAGATCTTTTTCACATCTTACGACAGTTTTTGCTGATATTCTTAAAATTTCTCGTACTCCTCAGTACAGTACTTCAAAGTGTGACAGCTTTTGGACCTATCCCCAGTCCTCTTAACTCATATTACCTATACTACTATATCAAGATTCTTTTAATATTTTGAAAATTGCGTTTCAAAATAATCAGCTTCATTTATAATACTATCTTGTCTTTTTTTCTGTAAATGTTTGATGTGTATATTTTTTTCATTGAGGTATAGTTGAGGTACAATAGTACATAAATTTCAGGTATATTAACAGTGACTCACGATTTTCAAAGGTTATATTCCACTTATACTTATTATATAATATTGGCTGTATTCCCTGTGCTGTACAATATATCCTTGCAGCTTATTTATTGTATATATGGTAGTTTATGTCTCTTAATCCCTGCCCCCATCTTGCCCCTCCCCCCCACTGGTAACCACTAGTTTGTTCTTTCTGTGGGTCTGTTTCTTTTTTGTTCTATTCACTAGTTTTGTTTTATTTTTGAGATTCCACATAGAACTGATATCATACAGTATCTGTCTTTCTCTGTCTGACTTATTTCACTTAGTATGACAATCTCTAGGTCCATCCATGTTGCTGCAAATGGCAGAATTTCATTCTTTTTTATGACTGAATAGTGTTCCATTGTGTGTGTGTGTGTGTGTGTGTGTGTGTATCACATCTTTATCCCTCCGTCTGTCGATGGAATACACTTTTTATCTTATGCATTTAAAATGAGATTTTGAGAAGCGGTCTGTGGGTTCCCCAGGCACAGATATCAGAGCCTCTCATAACTGCCGTCTCCTCTCCGCTCCCTCCAAACACTCGACAGCCAAGGGCTGGAAAACCTACAGAGTTCTGTTTTCCTTCTGTAATGGTACACGCCTTGGATGCAGGTGGCCGAGCAGAAAAGGCAGAAATTTTGAAATCAGACAGACTGGGGTATAAAATGGGCCCCTCCCCTTTCTGGCTCTGTGAGCAAGTAATTTTATTTATTGTAGCCCTAGTGTCCTGATCACTAAAATGTGGCCCCTACCTCGTAGGGTGGTTGTGAAGATTAAATACGGTGACACGCCTGGTGTGGTTCCAGCAGGTCACAGGTGTTCCAGAGTCACAGCTGTCGTTACGTAACCTTGTTCCACGGTCTCTGCCACATGCATCGTCAAGATGCTTCTCCTTCCCCCTCCAGCCCGGTGCCTGTGCTGGGTCCCCCGCGGAACCCAGGACTCTGCCAACCTGTGAAAGCCTGGCTTTGCTCGTTGTACTCACCTGCATCTTCACGGCACCTCTGGCTCATCCAGAGGAAAGTCTCCTTGCTTTAGTTTATTTTATTTTTTAATCTTCACATGGTCAGAATATGCTTGCCTGTAATATTTTCTTCTGAGTTACCTTGCTGTGCTGCTTCCCTGGAGCTACTGTAACAAATTACCACGGGGGTAAGACAGCTGACATGAATCCTCGTTGCTGCGGAGGCCAGATGTCTGCAGTCATGGCTGAGCAGGCGGGGCCCCACCCCTGGAAGCCCAAGAGGTGGACCCCCTGCCTCTTGCAGCCTCGGGGTTCCCTGCGGGCTCCTCGGATCACGGGTGCGTGGCTCTCATCTCTGCCTCGGGCCGCACATCCTTCTTCCTCTTGTCTCTGTGTCCACATTTCCCTCCTCTTCCAGGGACGCCAGCCATTGGATTAGGGCTCATCTACTAGTATGACCTCATCTTAACTCCACTGCACCTGCAGACTCCGTACCTGCCACTATGGTCACATTCACAGGTATGGGGGTGAGGACTCCCAGTAGATCTTCAGGGGACACAGTTCAACCCTAGCTCTTGCTGTCGGTCCTGGAGACTCAACGTTAGACGGGGTTCTGAAGGGACGTGTGTGGGCTCAGTGCTTTTCCCTCAGGTTGATGATTCACTTTCACTGTGGTTTCAAAATATGTTTTGAAGTGTCTAAGCAGAGGTAATGAGATCTATTTTGCCTTTTACTTTTGTAACGTAAGGGAGGGAATCTTGCATAGAAGAAAAAAATGCAAACCGCCCCCCAACTAGGGAAAGTATTTTAAAACTATGCTGGGAAGCAAGAATTAACAAGGCCACGGACAGGTCTGTTCACAGACGTTGGTGACTTGGGTGTGAATTGGTCCCGGGTGGGTCTGCGCTGGGCTGCTGGGCTGTGAGGAGAACCTGGGCCAGCAGAGCTCCGGCCCAGCCACTTACACCCAATGAGAGTGTGTTTAAAGCAGGAAAAAACTCTCGGAGGGCGTGGATGTGGTCACCTGCTGTCCCTTCACAGCATCTGGGGCCACTGCCTGTAGCAGAGTCTGGGGTAGGTCCTGGCTCGTTGGGTGTGGAGCGTTCTTTGCTGGGTGTTTGTATTTCCGGGAAGAGTCGCACTCAAGCTGTGTTCCCCGGGATGAACCAAGGGTGTATTTCAGAAGCACATAATGTTTGCTAAAAGAAGGTTCAGTTTTAGAATTTGCAGGAAAGTTCACATTTGTTTTATTTGAATGTACCTGTCTTCTGGCAAAGCCTCACTGTTTGAATGTGAGCTTAAACCTGAGAGATTTTCCCCCATCCCTCTGTCCCTCCTTCTGTACTTTTGCTTTGAATAAAATGGACGTTTCAGTTTTATATATTATGATTCTATTAACTAATTCCTGCACCTCCTGGGGCATCTGGTACCACTCGGAAGGCATGCTTTCTCCTTTCAGGTCTCGGGTGGGGCTGTACGGTACTGATGTGTCACACGAGAATCACTGTTGGTTCTCCTCGTGCTGCCCTGTGGGCACGAGGCTTTACGCAGTCAGTGTCTGATTTCCTGACCTCTGCACGCCTTCCTTTACCCGCCCCCATCACTTCCTGGAGCCGGTTTGCTCTCAGAAGGATTTGTTACCTGAGCAACTACGACAACTGCTGGTTTTCCTAAACCCATGTCTCCTTCTCTTTCTCTTTTTTTTTTTTTGGCATCAATGAGGAAAGCAGGCTGGAGGTTGCATACGTGCAAAAAAAAAAAAAAAAAAAAACCACAAAACCCCACCACCACCAACAAAAACAATAACTGCACATAGATTTGTGACCAATTTATTGCCTGCAATTTTGTTGTACTGTTTTTCTAGCATGTTGTTTCCCAACCTTTTTATCACTGGGTGATGATATAAATGGGTTTATTCTCACTGTGTGCTTAAGTTGTCTGTGCCGTTTGATTTAGTAATTGAGTTAAACCATCTATAATAGCCTGTTTGTTATATGTATGTACTGCAAAAAAACAATATTAACTTTTCCATGATTGCTCTCATATTTTCCCACGGTGTCAGAGGAAAATGTTTTAATACACCCTCTTATACATTCTTTTCTGGAGGTGTGTGAATTAAACTGACAGAAGACAGATTATTATTCATGTGAGTAAGTGGGAGTTCACAGGAAACTGTGGTTCCAGGAAGTGGTTAGCCCTGGGAGCTGACAGAACATCTTAATAGGGGAAAGCGGGTGGAGAAAGGCTCTCACGGGAAAGCGAGTGACTTTTGGGAAAGATTAGGGGCCTGTAGGTGAGCAGCTGGGAGACAGGGTAGTTTTGTGCCTGCGTCTGTTTCGGTGAGGGCTTCTCGTCTCAGTGACAAGAGCCAATCTTCCCTGGCTGGAAGAAGGAGAATCGCGTCCCAAGGGAGGGGACTTATGACCACTGAGTTCTGCTTTCACACAGAAGAAAACCCTGTTCTTAAGTGCCTTCCACTCACAATGGTGTTTATGCTACAGTGGTGTATTCTGGACTCTGTCCCTGGTGACTTGAATTAAACATAGTGGTCCAAGCTGTAAGAATCGAATCCGCAGGTAGCAAGGAGGCAGTGGTGTTCGCTAGAGCCCTCTGTCTCTCGAGCAGAGGTGATTTGGTATATGGGAAGTGTCGTGGCTTAGTGGGGACAGAGGTTACAAGGCCCATACCTGGTGTCTCTGTTGCCGCTAGCTGGCTGCGTGGCCTTGGGCAAGTCACCTCGCTTCCCCGGGTCTCAGCTTGGAAATATGGGACCTGCATTTCTGGTCTCAGTTGCCACTGACTGGCGAGAGCCCAGAGTCCCTGGGCCACTGCTCAGGGCAGGGCTGCAGGGGGACATCTGCCCCGCTGGGCGCTCGGCCAGGGTGGCCCGCTCTGCCTGCCCTGCAGTCACATGACTTGCCTGGTTAGCACAGCCCTCCCCGGGCTGGGCTCTGTTCTATTTTCACTTGGTTGTTACAGGATGTCTCGGGACGGAAGAGCGGAGGGTACGGGGCTCGCGGGACTGCGCCTGCACGCTCTCCTGCCCCCCTCCCTCCCACAGAGCCCGCAGCGGCCTCCCCTGAGCCCAGACTTGGAGGACCCGCTGGGGGAGAGCTCGTCTCCAGGTGGGCTGAGGCCTGGGACGGTTGTTCCCTGGCACAGTGTTTTAAGAGCAGCGATCCACCAGGGCCGATGCAGGTGGCCCTCTGACTCACCGTGGTCGCAGCTCATCCTCCCAGGTCCCAGGAGGGGACAGGGGCTGGAGCAGGCCTGCAGACCTGAAGCACCTTGCCTGGGCCTACAGCACCAGCTGGGCGCCCAGCCGGATTTACACAGAAGTGTGCCCATTTCCACACCTCGTGGTCTTTCTCCTGCAATAGTGCATTGCCTTTTGCCTCTGAAAAAGTTACTTGAAAACTTAGGAAGTCTTGCCGACTTCAGGGCTGCAGACTCTCCAGCTGTGGGATTGTCTAGTCTGGAGTCTGAGATGCTGAAAGGGTTAGTGGTGACCAGTCCCAGCGCACACAGCCAGTTAGTCAGCTGATCTCGCCCTTGGAGCCCCGGGTTCAGTGCTCGCCCCAGCAGACTAAGTCCCCAGGTGTGAGTACCGTGCTGAGCAGCCCAGGCTTGAACCTCTCGAAGCACCTTCTGTCTGTGAATGTAGCTGAGAGAAGGGGCCTCAGGTTGCCAAGTGCAGCCTTAGGGCCGTTTCTCCTACAGGCCTGCGTTACCCTGCCTGTTGTTACGTATATTGGGGGAGACACCCGCTGTAGTTAAAAGTCATTTTTATTAACTCACCGTGGTGCTGATTTTCTCAGTATCTTGTATCATGGCTCATCATGGGTCACCAAACATCACTAATGAAATTAGGGTTTTAATTCAGCCTCCAATTAAAGACACGTTTGCTTCTTCTCATCCATGTCTCGGTCACATCTTTCTGGTACGCAAACAATTTGGGGGGCTGGGGAGGGGTCAGGGACGTCTGGCTCGTACCTTTTCTTTACCCTCCTGGAAGTCGCCCTCACCTAACTTTTTCCGCATTTGAAAAGGTTGTGACCGAGGGGTCCTGGAGGCGGACCTCCGCACCAGAGGAAGAGAGGCTGGAGGCTCAGAGGGTCCCCAGGAGGAGATGCGGACCCGGGAGGAGGTCAAGGCCCCGACCACTCTCTGACTACGGCCAGCCGGTCAGCCTAAGTCTGTCCATCCCTGAAGACGCGATCGCCGTAGACCCCCAGAAAGAGGACACAGAGGACGGTGACCACCAGCCCAGCGGGGCCCCCATCGACCCTGCAGACCAGACCGCTGCTGGGGGCTGCCCCCGGGGGGCGCCGAGAAGACGCCCCATCTCCGTGATCGGCGGGGTCGGCTTCTATGGGAGCAGCCAGGCGGAGGAGGGGGAGGCCATTCTGCCCCAAGTAAGCCCGGGCACGCTGCCACCAAAGCCACTCAGCCCTCCAGCCGCCTGGCCTCTGTCCTCTGGCTGCAAACTTACCAGGAAACTTAACGCTTTCCTTTCTTCTCTCTGCCTCGAGGATGACGTCATCTGCTCACAGCCTTTCTTCCTGACTTTGAAAACATGCATGAATTAGAACTAACCCACTGACATTTGGATGTCTCTTACTAATCCTCTTTCTGGGATCTTGAATAATACGGGAAACTGGTTTGCTGTTTGTTCTGAATCGTCTGGGGAAAGTAGCCTTGCATATTTAGTGAGCTTCCTGAAAGAAGAAATCTGGAAAGAGAAAGTGTCGCTTATCCTTAAGATGTAAAGATACGAAAAAGATAAACCAATTTTTTTCTAGAGATGAGAAAATATTTTTTCTACCATTTTCTTACTCTTTGCACGTCAGTTGCAGCTTCGTAACTGTTTTGACAATAGGTTAAAATCTTACTGTTATTCCCTTAGTATCCTTTAGTAATTCAACAAGTGTTTATCAATTACCCAGAGAGCCCTTTGAAGCTACAAAACATTTAAATAAAGGCCCTGTTCCGAAGGAGTTTCTATTATTTGGTGAGACTCATGCCCCAGCCGTGGTCCAGGGTTCACAGTCATACATGACTAGTGCCAGTTTCATTTTGTTTTAAACTTGCCAGTTGATATCACAGCCCATAAATTCTCTTAAAAGGGCAATTCTACATTGGTATTGGATTTTATGTTTACATTCTCCCTCTAAGCCCAGCACAATGCTTATTTATAGCAAATACCCAAAAACCTCTTGCTTAATTGAACTAAACTGAACTGAATTTTTAAGGTAAAAAACAAATTATGTTGAAGAATACCTCAAACTTTTTGTTGTGTTAAGATGCTCTGCATGCTAGGAAATAATTCTGGAAGGCGGCTCTGCTCACCAGTGTGTCACCAGTGCCACACAAGAAGTAATTCTGAATGAAAGCAAACTGTAATCTATTTTAACTTGAAACACAGCCTAGGGGAGATCTAAAGCATTACAGACATTTTTTCATTTCAGAACGTCCAAAAGAAAATGGAGTAAGATAATTTTGTGCACTCTAAGCTCATTTGGGGAACTGGGTAGAAAAATGCTGAGAAAACCTACGGAAAGCAGGGACCAACTTGGCCTTGAGTGTAGCTGTAGGCACAATTCATATGGAAGGTCACAAGGACATACGGATGATTCTAAATTTGTGGAAACCAAGTCTCCTCGTAGACGAGGCTCCACCGCCCTGTTAGTTTCGGTGAATGAGAACTGTGCTCCACAAATGCTGGTCCCTGCCTGCGGGTGGGTGTAGGGCGGAGGCCGGGGGTGGGGGTGGCTGGCGTTGCCTCTGCTTCCCTGGGGCTTGCTGGGCCGGGGGTGGGGCACCACTTCCTCCCCCAGCTTCCCCTGCTCCACGCTGGCCTTTCCTGAGTGTCCCCTGGGGGTGTGTCCTGGCAGGTGGCCAAAACGTGATGCCCTGAGGGGTCGGCACTGGGGTTTCCGGTTAGAGGAAGGTCGTCCTTGAGCTTGCGCAGCTCGGGCCGGGCTGTGATCAGAGGCTTGAGGTGAGGATGCTGAGATCCCGGGGCCCCTACTTCCTGCCCCTTCTCACCGCCTCCCCTTTCCTTTGCAGCCTGCTGCCCGGCCGCCCGTGCCCGCGCACCAGGTGCCGCCCTACCGCGCGGTGTCGGCCCGGCTGCGGCCGTGCGCCTTCTCCCAGAGCACCCCCATCGGGCTGGACCGCGTGGGACGCCGGCGGCTCATGAGAGCATCCAACAGTGAGTGTCGCGGGCCTCCCTGGTCCGCTCCGGGAGATGGGGGTGGAGTCCTCCACCGGGCAGCTTCCATTCAACGGAGGCGCCCGGGCCATTGCGCCCCGTCCGCCTGCCCTGGGCCAGGGGTGGGGAGGACCCACCGGGTGTCAGGAGCTGCCCCTGCAGGGGCCAGCTTATCGCCCCCTGTCCAGGAAGGGTGCCCTGTGGGCTCTGAGCCATCACGGTGAGCCTGACCTTGAGAAGGTCTGGGGACCGAGTTCCTACCATGGAGGAATGAACTCCTGACCGTGAATGGGCTCCCGGGGAGGATTTGTCTTAACCTGACTTTCACAGCTCTTTCTGGGTGTTTGAGGTTCACCAGTACTGTTTGAGCAGCATGGAGGAGTTTTTTATCTGATAGAGTTGTTCATATGCCACCTGAGTCCTTACCCGGTGAATACGTGCTGACCCGAACTCATGGAATGATGCAGGTCCCTGAGAGAGCACGCTGACGTCCGAGCCAGCGCGCTGGCTGGACAGTGGCCTGGCCAGGCGCACGGGGCAGGAGTAGGACGGGCGCTTGCCGTGGGGCAGGCGCCGCCCCGCGTGCTCCGCTGCTTAGTTCCTCTGATCGCGTGAAGCTCTGGTGGTTGCTGTCATCCTCCTTTTACAGACCAGAAACCCCAAGTGTAAGTAAGGGAGCCCCCAACGATGTGGCAGAGAAGGGCCTTGAATCTGCAGTCAGATAGAGTTTTCACTGCAGGCCCACGTTTTTAACCACTGAACTGTGCGACTCTAAAGAGACACAGCAGCCTGCCGACGACCAGACCTTCGGTTGCCGGGTTCACCGTCTTACCTGTGAAAAGCAGCATCGCGCGGCGCGCGTGAGTGATGGATGGGGTGCTCGGACGCCTGGGTTCTGGGCAGCGCTGCTGCCCACCGGCCAGTGGGCACGACCTCCATGTGACGGTGGTGACTGGAGCCGAGCCGCGAGAAGGGGCGGGATTTAAAGAGTGTTCTTTCCAGAGACTTGAAGGCGGTCGAGGGCATCACTCGGCCTCTTTACATTTCAGGGAGAGGGAGTGGAGGGGGGGCCACAGAGGGTGGAGAAGAGAGAGGGAACAGGTGGGCCGAGGCCCCAGTCATCCTCCCCCGAAGAGGATGGAGGATGGAGGAGGTGGCGAGAGCATGGAGATGGTGACGGGAAGGTCGCTGATGGATTGTGACCCGGAAATGGTGGCAGAGGGTGTCCTGGGAGGGCCGCGCCTCGTGCTGGGCGGTCAGGGAGGCATGAACGGTGAGGGTGAGGGAATGTCCTCCACATGGTGCCGCCTGGCTTCTGCCTCAGCAGGAATCCGGGCTGGACTCTCGTCAGACAGGGTGAAAAGGAAAGAGGAAGCGGGGGCGGCTGGAGGCCGAGGGAGTTTTCGAGCATCTCCTGCTTTTGTGGTCCTCTCGGCCGGGCAGGTGGGGCCCCTGGCATTGCACTGCCCGCCCCCCCAACCCCGTCCCGGGGCCCCTGCCCTCCGGCCCCCCCACCCCCTCCTCAGGCCAGGCTTCCGCCCACGCTGGTCAGAGTTCCTGTTCGGTCCTTACTGCTGTTTCCCTGTGAGCTTTCCCCACCGTCACTGGAATGGAGTCCCAGCCCCTTAAGCGAGTTTGCAGACTCTCTGCCGCCTGCCCGCCACGGTCTGCTGCTCTCGCATCTCCTCCGGCGCTCCCTCACCGCCCGGCTCTCCGCTTGCTCTGCCCAGATTCCCCTTCCTTCCCTTCACATACGGCAACGTTCATTCCATTCCAAATTCAAAACTCACTGCCCTGGGGACCTGTCATCTCTCTGCACAGCAGTTGCTTCTCTCCAGCCCAGTCATCAGCGTCTGGTGATGCATTTCGAGAAAGTTGTCCAAGAGGAGAGAAAAGGCTGCAAGCACACGATGCCTTCGAAACGTTACTGGTGATGGAAAAAAAGTTGAAACAATGGAAATGCCCACTTTCAGTGGGATAGTCTAGGGTCATATGGGCGACCACTTCAAAACAGTTTACAGCATCGTTAGGGAAAGCCCGTAACAACGTGGAAAATGACCGATGTAATATTAAAGTGAGAAAAAGGGAAATAGTGTTGTATTAGTTTGCTAGGGCTGCCGTCACAAAGTACCACAGACCAGGTGCCTTAAACAGCAGGAATGAATTGTCTCAGTTCTAGAGGCTGGAAGCAGGGTGAGTTCCTCCCGAGGCCTGAGGGGGACCCTCTGCCGGCCTCTCTCCTGGCTCCTGGCGGCCTTGGGTCCCCTGTACCTCGGCATCTGGATGCATCTCCCTCACCTCTGCCTCCGTCTTCACGCAGCGTCCTGTTGAATCAGGGCCCACCTTGATGATCGCATCTCAGCTTGATCATCTACTGAGACCTGTTTCCAGATAAGACCACAGTCACTGGTACTGGGGGTTAGAATTTTAGCATCCTTTGGCGTGGGGGGGGACACAATTCAACCCATAACATACCATGATTGCAGCCGTATACGGCGTGTACACATGTGGTCAAAGGTTTACCAAGAATATGCAAAAGTGAAAACAGTGTAGTTAGGCGGGTAGGAATATAGATGGGTTTTCTTCTAACCCTGTCCTCATACAAACAGCTCATTTCTGCACTTTCTGTGCTTTGTTTTGAGTTGAGTGTTCTTTTGTTGAGAAGCAACAAAAACTGACTTTACCTAGTTGGAGCAAAAGAGAACGTCTTGGAAGGGTGTCAGGTGTTCCCAGAATTGATGGGGTGTCTGGGAACCTGTCTAGGAAGTGGACGGGAGCCTGTCTAGGAAGTAGATGGCAGTCGGGGTTGCTCCTGGGAGTCGGGGAGCCACATGCAAGGAGCCGAGGAAGGCCAGTCTGTCCGTCTTTGCCTCTGAAGTCGCTCAAGAGGCAAAGTCCCAGGATGGGGTTCAACTCCGCAGCTCAGGTGACGTGTCCACCACCTGGGGGCACTGGGACAGAGTGGAGGATGGGGTCCTCCAGGGATGGACCCCTTGTCTTCGGTACAAGGAGGCAGGTGCGTGGATTCCCTGACCACGATGGAGGGAAGGTCGTTCCCCCAAGGGAAATCCAAGTGGTGTTGGAAGTAGAAATAGATTCTGGACAGATGCCCCATTTGTTCATTCATTCAGTGTCTTTGGAGGACCTGCTATGTGCCAGGTGACAGCCATGAGCACAGCAAAGCCCTTTACCTCACACACATTCTAGTGCGGGGATGATAAATTAACAAGGAACTGTTACATGGCAGGTGGCACACCGTAAAGAAAGATAAAGCAGGTAGAGGGTATTCGTTGTTTTTTGTTTTTTTTTTAATTTAATTAATTTATTTATTTATATTTGGCTGTGTTGGGTCTTCGTTTCTGTGCGAGGGCTTTCTCTAGTTGTGGCAAGCGGGGGCCACTCTTCATCGCGGTGCGCAGGCCTCTCATTGTCGCGGCCTCTCGTTGCAGAGCACAGGCTCCAGACGCGCAGGCTCAGTAGTTGTGGCTCACGGGCCTAGTTGCTCCGCGGCATGTGGGATCCTCCCAGACCAGGGCTCGAACCCGTGTCCCCTGCATTGGCAGGCAGATTCTCAACCACTGCGCCACCAGGGAAGCCCGAGGGTATTCATTTTTAAAAGAACATCGTTTTAACAATGACGCACCTATTCCACGTCTAATTAAAACCCTCTCACTCCTTCCGTGGAGGGAAACAACCCAGAGGCTCACCAGTAACTGCAAACGTCTCCCAAGTCCAGGGCCTCTGAGTACCTCCATCTGTGCTCCAGCCCCACTGCAAAGCCTCATCAGTGTTTATGCCCAGAAGTAAGTCCAGGCAACACACCCTTCCATAGTGGAAAGAGGTGGAGGAAAGGAAATAGAAAATACATAAATATTGTGTGTACATGCACACGTGATGCCAGGAAAGGATGCTTCTCTTCTCTGCCTCTGGTTGTGAGGCACACGTGCTACTTCTGACTCTGCCCAACTTGACCCCATCGTTTGCTCCGGAGCCTCTGCCCCGAGCCCGGCCTGTGCTGGTCTTTGCCAGCTGAGGCGCTCCAAGCCTTCACTCCAGGCTCTCAGCTGGTACTGGCTCTACTTGTTTAGAGTCGCCATGGTCTCCTCTATTCCCCTCTCTTAGTCAAAAATCAGTCAATCTACAAAAAAAAAAAAAAAAGTGTGAGCATCAGCTCTGAGCCAGACACCACTTTCACCATTTGGAGAACAGCAGAGATTAAAGCATCCCAAAGCGTTTACATTCCAGCATTTAAACAGATTCAGGAAGTGGGTAAGTAGGATTAGCTCAGCCACTGATGATCGTTCTGGAGAAGGTGAAGCTGGACACGGTGGAGGGCGACCTCGTGTCCCTAAGAGGTGACGTTGGAGCCGAGACCTGGAAGATCTGAGGGAGGAGAGGTCCCAGCAGAAGGGGCACCAGATGCCCGACGCAGGCAGGAGCTTGGTGTGCCTGAGGTTCAGCGAGAAGGCGGGGGTGCCTGGAGCTCGGGAATCGGGTGGGAGCGGACGGCGCAGCCTGGAGGTTAGAGAGAAACTGGATAGAAGGGGCGTCGCAGGTCTCGAGAAGCGGTCGGGGTTATTCCGAGTGAAACGGGAAGCCGTTGCCAGCTGGGCTTCAGAGAGGAAGGCTGTCTGCGGAGAGAGGGCAGAGGAAGGAGGCTAATTGGAAGGTTATTGCGTTGGTCCAGTTGGGAAACGATGGTGGCGGCGACCACAGAAGACACACATGTGTTCCCTGGACGCTCATTTTCCAGAGCACGAGGAAGCTTGAAAGCCGGTCCTTCGCTCTGAGTCAGCGGGGCCAGGGCTGGGGCTCTGGTGGAAGTACTTCTCTCTTGGGGGAAGAAATTCAGTTTGGACAGAGCTGAGTTACCGGAGGGAAATAAAATACTTTGTCAATGTATTATTAAGTGATCCCAAGCCCCTGTGTTGCCCTCTTCGTTTCTGGGCTATGGTGAACATCACCCTCTCTCTGGGGAGATTCCAGCAGGGCTCTGATAGGTAAGGCAGGCAAATCCGAGTCTAGAATAAGTGTCTCTTCCAGTAAGGACAAACCATCCACCGCTCTGTTATGGAAAGGGTCCATTGTAATCAACTCCCCACAAGTAGTCGTCTGGGTCCTTCAAGGAACCATATCATTAACTCTGTTGAGGGGACACCCTGTGGTTTAGCCCAGGCTTGGCGTCTGTGCCTGCCACCAGAGCCATTTTATTTTTTTAACCCACTGATTCAGCATCAAGACGACCAGGAACCAAGATGGACATTTGCCCCGTGGGACATAATGCCACACGGTTGTGAGACAGCCTCGTTTGCTGTGGGATTCCTGTGGGACAGATGATTTCCCGTGCTTTGAGTGTATTCTGACGTATCCAATCACACCCCTGCCCCAGAGCCGTCCACGAACCCATTTTGTTCTCTCCAAGCTCCCCCAGTGGCTCCTCAGAAAAGCCATTTGCTCTGACCGTGAATCCACACAGGCTCACCCCTCACTGAGGCCAGAGTATCGCTTAGATTTTACTGCTGGGGGGACTTCCATTTCCGGGGGCACCAGGGAAGTGACAGGAGGGCTCGAAGGAAGAGTTGCAGTAATGGGACCCCGGACCCCAAGGTCACCTGGCTTCTGCTCCACGAGGAGGCCCTGAGTCTGGAACCGACTTAGATCTGGGAGTTGAGTGAGGTCCCTCGATTCCCTGTGGTGGTGGCTCAGGTGCGCCCTCTGCTCACCGGAGTTGGCCATTTCCCGCTACACGAGTCAAGCAGTACCTTCACGGAGCCCCTCATCAGTTTTGTCCCCCAGGGACCCTGTATCAGTGAAGCGCAGCCGGAGATCAGGTGGGTCACACCGTCCCAGTGACCGGGCAGGCCCTGCTGCCTAGGGCAGAAGCCACGCCCACTTTCCCAGGTGGACATCCCACCTCTATGGGGTCCTGGACTCCTTGAAATAGAAGCCTCTCCTGCTGGCTCCCTGGGCCCAGGGAGATTAGCAGCAGGTTGATTATAATGTAGCTGCCACGTCCATGATCTGGTTTGGGAGGTAAGCCCAGGGGAGGGTGAGGACCTGACACACCGGCTCCAGCGTTTCTGTCCCCAGACTTGCACCCCTTCTTCTTCATCTTCGGAGAGCTGGCCTCTCAGCTGCCTTATGAGTGGGCAGCCCTGGGTGCCCGTCCCACCAACGTGCTGGAGTGGCCGCCCCGCCTCAGGAGCCCGTGTGTTGAATGCACGATCCCTGGTGCGTGCCGCCCAGGGGGACAGATTTGGTCTGATCTAAATTATGTTTAGTAAATGCCGTGTGTGGGAACCTTGTTTGGATTCTGATACCGACCAGCCGGCTGCGAAAAGGTCATTTCGAGACAAGGGGGGACATTTTCACATGGAATCAGTATTCAGAAAAGGAATTATTGTTAATTTTGTTCATAGGGATAACGATAGTGTAGTTATTTTTAAGTCCTTGTTCATTTGGGTACATACTAATATTTGTTGCACGAAATGATACATGGGAGATTTGCTTTAAAATATCCCCAATATTGTTGGGAACTAGTTGGGAAAAATTGTAAAATATTGATCCTTCTGGGTTCATCATATAATTTCTCTCCTTTCATGTTCGTTTGCAATTTCATAGAATAAAAGGTTTTAAAAATAATGAAAAGGGTGTTTCCTCCGCCCTGGTCAAGTGTTGTCAAAACCTCCAAATCCCAGAAGTGCCCACAACTAACATTTTCTCAAAATGTAGAAATGTGACCATGAGCAGTTTAACTTTTCTTAAGAAATGAAGACCTATTCCTTTTAGGTGAACGTGAGGTCCTCCTCAGAACTTTGCAGCACGGTGCTGGGCTATTTTCCAGAACCAGCTACATCTCTCTGGCTTTGTTTAGAGCTCTTGTCTCACCTCCTCCCTGGCCCATATGTCGCTGACGAGAGCTTATTACATGGAGCAATCCTTGGTCACGCTTACCCACTGCACGGGTGTGGTGTTGGAATAATAGAATTCCACCATGAATCACAGTGGTACTCAGAAGTGCTTTTCTCAAGTTCACGGCTGGGAGGGTGCCAGCCTATAAAAACCCTGTGGCTCTGTTGGCGATAGTGTTTGTGCCCCTTGGGTCTTGTGCCCCTTGTGCTCTTCCTTGGGTCTGAGCAAGTGTGCCTGTGCAGTGCTGACTTTCTCCTAGGGAACTACCTTTGCTGCCTTTTATGATGTTTTCTCTTACATCCAAGGCAGCTTATTCCATCGCAGCCTGATTTTCCCATACTTATTTCCGTTCCTGCCATCTTTCCTCTCGTAACTAGTCTACCTGTTCTGATCAGAAGTCAGATTTGATCGCCCTTCAAAATTCTTATTTTCATGTCTACTCATGCTTCTCTTTCTACCCATCCCATGCATCGAGTTCAGATTAGTTTTCTTCTGTGATGTAAACAAAGTGATTGTCTTAACTGTCTCCCAGAAAGAACAACATCCAGTTTCCTTAGCTGGATGGAATCTTTTTTATTTTATTTATTTATTTTTTTGTGGTACGCGGGCCTCTCACTGTTGTGGCCTCTCCCGTTGCGGAGCACAGGCTCCGGACACGCAGGCTCAGCGGCCATGGCTCACGGGCCCAGCCGCTCGGGGGCATGTGGGATCTTCCAGGACTGGGGCACGAACCCGTGTCCCCTGCATCGGCAGGAGGACTCTCAACCACTGCGCCACCAGGGAAGCCCTGGATGGAATCTTAATGGGTCACAAGCAAAGGAATATAGCATGCCACTGAACCGGTAGATTTGCGTATGCCATTTAAAAAATATATTTGTTACATTTTCAATAAGGCTTTTACTCAACCAAAAAGTATTATTTTGTAATAATGCCAAACCACAGAGGAAAGAAAATGACAGGATTAGGTCCAATGAAAACTTATTATAAAAAATAGAGAAAATGACTTTCTGGGGAGACACAAACGTGAGTTGACTTGATGGACTCTTTATGGCTTTTTAAAGTATTTCGTCCCACATGCTGTGTGGAGTGGCCAAAAAAATAAAATTAAAAAATAAATAAATAAAAGGGACTTCCTTGGCGGTCCGCTGGTTAAGACTCCGCGCTTCCAATGCAGGGGGCGTGGGTTCAATCCCTGGTCGGGAAACTAGGGTCCCACATGCCGTGTGGCACGGCCAAAAAATAAAATTAAAAAAAAAAATTCAAAATTACTCAAATGATTGCTTGATTTGATTTTTTTCCCCACATCTTTATTTCTTATGAATATAGTCACTTTGCACGCTAGGAAAGAGGATCATGTTAAACCAGTGTAGCCCTCCAGTGACCTGGGCCAGAATTGCTGGATCTGCAGCAGAATCATGTCATCATTGAAGCTGTCACCCATGGCGCTGTAAAACTCTAACTCATAACCACCTGTGTACATTATATTTTCGTTAGGAAACAACCAAAAAATCCAGTCCTTAAGGGCAT
Source organism: Globicephala melas (assembly GCF_963455315.2). NCBI lineage: Eukaryota > Metazoa > Chordata > Mammalia > Artiodactyla > Delphinidae > Globicephala > Globicephala melas. Next base: position 2,862,908 of record NC_083331.1, on the reverse strand, counting down.
GATGCATATGAATAATATCTTGTTCTATAAAAGAATAACCCAAGTTACACAAGTGGCCACCGATGTGTGAACCGGCCAGTGTTGCTGGGGGGAGGAGGTATTTTGAAAACCTACTCTGAGGTTTAAAAATTCCTAGTTCTGCTGTCAGTGAGAAAGCAAGAAAACAATGCTACAGACCGCACTGCCATTGATCAGGGTCTACCACGAGAATATCAATTTAGAGAGAAGGGTGGGGAATTGGATAACTTAGAAATTTCCAAACTAATGAACTTATGACGAGAAATCCAGCATGCTGCCTTTTTCCTTTCGCCGAGGACACACTGAGGCCCGTTTTAGAGACGTGTCCAGGTCTGAAAAGGGATGGCAGGTGTCCCCCCGAGTGGGTTCCTGCTTCCTCCGTCCGTGTCCGCGGAAAGGCCGGGCGGAAGCTCCCGCGGGGGCCCGGGCCGGTCCCACTTAGCCCATCATGAGCCCGGCGACCTCTCTCGGGTGGACCCGTAAACTCCCGAGCCCCGCACGGGCGCTGCCTTCCGCCGGAGCCCCGGGGGGAGCGGCCGCACGTCCGCGGCGCTGGAGGGCCTGGGGTCCTGCGCGCGGGGCTGCACACGGGGTCCTGCACGCGGGGCGGGGGGCGGAGCTGCCCGTGCGCCTCCCGCAACTGCCGCCCGCTGCCCCCGCGCAGCCCGCACGCCAGCCTGGCTTTCCTCTGGTGAAGGTTCCCACACAGCTTTCAGGCTGGTTTGTCTACGGGAAAAAGGCGTGTGTCAAGACGGTCCACTGGCTTTAAAGCCCAGTAGTTTCAAAGGGCAACTGAGGTTATCACTCGGGATATCCTTCCCCGCCCGCAACTTCCAGTCGCTCTGTTTGGTTTTGTGCAGAGATGTATTTTCTCAGCCATGGAGAGATCTCCTTATGTATGTGCTTATTTACTTTCCTGCATTTAGGAACTAGTATTGGGTGTAAAGGCCAGTTTATCCAACCTCATTATGAAGTTGATAATATCATTAGGAAATGACGTAGGATGTGCCATTAGGACATAGTCAAACAGTGGCATTTCAGGATGCGTCCAAGGTGCGCGGAAGCCTTTCTGACTTGAGCTTTTAGTATGCTCTTGGGTTAGGAGACACCTCGTTTGTATTGATCCACTGAACACACACACCTGCTGTTGTGTAACACATACGTTTATATCAGTATGAGCCCTGTGATAAGTGAGGCACTTTGTGGAGGCTGGCTGCTCCCAGAAGCCAGAGACTGAGCTCATGGAACCTCCCGGCTGGTGTCCAGACCCGGAAATACACTGCAACAGCAAAGGAGGTGAGTGTAACCGCAGAGCAGGCAGATCCCGTCTGGGGAGTCCCCAGGCTTTCCCCAGAAAATGACGTCACAGCCGAGACTTGAAGGCTGAGCTGGAGTTAGATGCAGTGTGTTGTTGAGAGAGGGTGTATTCCAGGCTGGGAGTGATACAGACCAGGGTTCTTGGCCTCCTTAATCAATAGAAATGGATTAGAGGCCAGATGAGAAATTCAGGCAGGGCTTTACTGGGGCCCCTGCTGCAGCAGGGGGGATTGAGAACAAGTAACAGTTACCCTTGCTCCCTCATTCCCGGAGGGGCGGGGGGTGGTCCCTTATACGGGGTGAGGGTAGGGGTGTGTCCAGCGCTGGAGGGGTGGCTTAGGCAGTTGGCCCACCGCTTAGGTGGTGCTCAGGGCAGGGGGCATGTGCAGTGCCCTGCCATTGCTCCAGGCTCTTCAAAAGCGGCAGTTGAGTTTTTTTAGTCTTTTGTATCTTTTTGTCCATAATTTGTCCCAACTGCACATGCATGCAGTTATTTTTAGTCCTGCAAGTTTCTTTGTATTTTCTTGCTGGAGGAGAAGTTTGTCCAGGTGCAAGCATTGAAGCCCTAGCAGCAAACGGTCCCAGATGTCAGGGGAACAGCATGTGGGGAGTGTAGGAGCCAGAGGAGAGAAACTTGAGAAACCCAGGTTTGGGTCACCCTCAGAAACTTTCTTAACCCAGCCATGCGCTCATCAGATGGAAGTGTCCTTGGTGCGGACAAGGCCTGCACCTGCCCAGGGCTCGCTTGGGGGGACGGCGCCCTCTATGCCACTCTCATGGGTGGAGTTGTGTCCTTCTTGGGAGTCAAGGCCATGGCTCCAAGCTAGCTCTGGCAGCTGTAGTCGTTACTGTAGTCACGGAACTAGTTCAGCTCCATAAACCAATGAAATGTAAATATGAGACTCAAAAGAGATTCATATTTATGAAAACTAAATACTTTGAAGAGGCTTAATCAAGGTGAATTGCTAAAAAATTGTTTTCAGTCAGATAAAAATTGAGAGCTGTAAAACATGGAAAAATCAGGGAATCTGTACTCAGAACGCTTCTGGTCATTACTTTAAAGCATCCAGAACTGGCGATCGTAGTTGACGCCTCATGGGTGTGACATGCAGAATGATCACAGGGGGAGACCTCTGGTCCTCGATGATAACGGAGGTGAATCAGCTGCACCTTGTACGTTGAAGTTGAGGTGTTCTGGGCATGATGCGTGTGTCATGTTTTTGACTTGGGCCTTTCAGGCAGCCGGACTACCTGGTGGGAGGCCTTGCAGCAGCCCCTGAGGCTGTAGCGAGATGAGCTGAGGGGCAGGGTCGAGAGGCGGGTCTAGACGAGGGATCAGACTACCAGAGGTCGGACAGAGCCTGCCCATTCAGGGCCTCCTGTGAAGGGGGTCAGACTTTATCCTGGGGGCAACCAGGAGCCGCAGAAGGGTTTTAAGTGGAGTGGGATGGTCAGGTTTGCATTTTGGTGATGTCACTGGCTAGGTTGTAGACCTGCCTGGGGACAGAGGAGGCAGTCAGTGGGCAGAGCCCTGAACTAGAAACTCGACGGTTCTCCTGGAAAAACGAAGACGTGGAGGTCGAACAATTGTCCGGATGTTTGGGGGGCAGACACCCCAGTGCCCCGGTGATGGGAGGAGCATAGGAGAAAAGCACACGAGTGGGGGGCTTGGGTCTGTTCCAGGCATTGAAGTTGGAGGCGCAGGTGGGACAGCTAGGTGGAGATCTTATCCCCTGGCCTTCACCATGAGGGTCTCAGGAGGAGGTGGCCCAGGCTAGAGGGGAAACTGGGGAGTCAACAGCAAGTGATTGGCTCTCAAAGCTGATGCAGGGAGGGGTACCATCCAGGGTGTGTGTGGAGTGAGAAAAGAGGGTCAGCATTTGGGAGCCAGTAAAGAAAGGAATCCACAAAGAAGATAGAAAAGGAGTGGGGCTTCCCTGGTGGCGCGGTGGTTAAGAATCTGCCTGCCAATGCAGTGGACATGGGTTCGAGCCCTGGCCCGGGAAGATCCCACATGCTGTGGAGCAACTAAGCCTGTGCACCACAACTACTGAGCCCCTGTGCCACAGCTACCGTAGCCCGCGTGCCATAACTACTGTAGCCCACGCAACTAGAGGCCATGCTCCACAACAAAGAGAAGCTGCCGCAAGGAGAAGCCCATGCCCGTGCACCGCAACAAAGGAGCTCCCGCTCACCGCATCTAGAGAAAGCCGTGCACATCAACAAAGACCCAATGCAGCCTAAATAAATAAATCTGTGACTCTGTTTTTTAAAAAAAAAAAGAAAGAAAAGGAGTAGCCAGACAGGTGAGTGGTGTCCAGATGTCCAAGGATGCTGGGCTCCGGGGAGGTGGTGGTTATGATGTCACCTGTGCCCAGGGCCAAGTCGGAAGCTCTGAACCATACGCATGGCTCCAGCAGCAATTAGGAACTTGTGGGTTTTGAGAAAAGCGGTTTCAGTTCAGTGAGTGGGCAGAGCCGGGATGCAGGAGGGTGTCTGCAAGATTGTGCGGGGAGTCCAGACCTTATGTGTGAGTGTGAAGGGATTTTATCGATTTTGTTTATTGGTGTTGGTTTTCTGATTTGATGGCCAAAAATTTCCCATAAGTGCTAGGGCTAATTAAAAACTGTTTTGCTATAATATTAAAAAAACTATTTTGGCTTTACATTACCTTATCTGAAAGCTCGTTAATTGACTGTGTGAATGTTCATTTGTACTAAATATTTTTGAAAGAAATAGTCTGTTAAATATACACCAGAAAGTTCCATTCCTTGATCTAGAGTTCTGTTCTAATACCCCAACATGAAGGAACTGGGGGCAGTTTAATCATAAGGGTTTATGCCATTTCAACTCTGATGTTTTTAAATTAAATAAATTGTAAGAAATTACTGAAGCATATTTTTTTTAAGTCTTGCAGTGAAGTTATTAACTTCATTAAGACCTTAATTTTATTTTTTACTTGGTCAAGACAAAGAACAGGTTTCTTCCCTTTGCCTTAGTTTTTTGTTGTCGTTGATCCTACTTCTAATTTGTTATTCTGGCGTTGTTCTATTCTAATAATTGTTATGAAAGTTAATTTTCTTATGAACCAGACTTTGGGTCAAAAAAACAGTGGAGTCCCAGTCATCTATTGACCAGCCATGTGACCTTGGCAAGTTATTTAACCTCGAAGTCTTAATGTCCTCGTCTGTATAGGAAATATTATTGTTGTCCATCCCACAGATGGGTGAGAGTGACCTGATACACAGTAAGTGTGCAGTAAATTATTACAGAGACCTAAAGAGAAGCACTAATTGTTCTGGGGACAAGGATAGTGATGATTGGTGAGCTGTGTTCGCAACCAGAGTTCTGAGTTCCTAACTCAACTGCGCTAACAAGCAGTTTAACCTTTGACAAGTCACTTAATCTAATAGGTAAGGCCCTAGGGCACCAGGAGTCCATATGGAACAATATTCTGTTTAATTATTATCCAAATATAGGTTAAACTGATCTAAAAGGCAAACACTCAGGTTATAGGAAAAAAGAAGGTAACTCGAATGAATGTTTTCTGTTGACTCTCTTGATCACATCACCCAGAGACGCCTCTCAACTTTTTGTTAAAAGGAAAGAAGAAAAGAAAAGGAATGGCAGGTGTTGAAGGGTGTGTGTGATGCCTTGAGATTATTTTAACCAAACCTTGTCTGATCTCTTATTGTTTGAATGAGCTCTTTCTGCGTCTGCTTTTCCAAAGTTTTCTTTCAATGATGAATCACAGAGAAAATATTTAGTCAGATCGTCCTTGCTCAGGACCTGTGGAGGGTGATCGCAGCGGAGCTCTCGGGAGGCTGGTTGAAGGGTCGGTGACATCGAGCCCTGATGGTCAGGTGTGCACGTGCGTCGGGTCTGGGCTCTCCCGTCTCCAGCCTGCTTCACGCTCTCCTGCCAGTGATGGCGGGCGCTGGGTGTATTTATCTGTGAAACAAGATGATTCTGTTCTCTCGTCTTTAGGCGGGTGTCTTCCTGCCTCCTGACACCGTCCTGGCTAGATCCTCTCCCTGCTGACCACGCCGTGAGACCACGTGGACTCCATGGTCAGACCGATTTAGAGCCAGGAAAGGGTTCTGTCTGCAGGCACAGGCCCTGCAGATACAGACACCAGGGCCTTAGACCGCAGGCCTGCATGTCTGAGAGGTGTGTGGGCTTCAGCAGCGCTTAGCTGCTGTCTCAGCCTTATCAGTGCCCAGAATCAAGAGTTGTTTTTTTTTTTTTAAAGGAACACAGTGTTCTAGTTCCTGTCTCAGAAAAACATCATAACGTTTCTTTAACGTTTTTCCAGCAAACTCTTGAAATTCTCATCTTCTAACATTTAAAAGCTTCTCGATTCTAAGATGTGTATTTGTTCCAATCATTCTAAACTACAGAGCTAAAAAAGTTTTTAAAATATCATGTGTCTAATGCCAAGTCTAAGACATTGGATTTTTTATAAGGAAAAGAGTAGGGAATTATATTCAGTATCCTATAATAAACCGTAATGGAAAAGAATATGAAACAAAATATTTATATATACATGTACAATTGAATCACTTTGCCATACACCTGAAACTAACACAACGTTGTAAATCAACTACACGTCAATAAAATAAATTTAAAAAAAGCAAAAGAAAGAACATTAAAAGTCAGGGGAAAGAGAGCAAGAGAACTGAACATGGAGCAAACCACCACCAAGCACCCAGCCTCCGCTCGTGTCGCTGGTCTTGCGGACATTCCGAATCTGAGGCTTAAACACATGCCATGCTTTTTACTCGCTCGCTAGTCGAGATCTGAGTCCTGGATAGTGAAGCCAGCGATCAAAGCAGGCCAGACAGACCCCAAAGCCCGCATTGGTCCGTCCCACTGGCTGTCTCCCAGGCACTGTGCTGTTGCAGGAACAGAGCACAAAGCTATTTCATTCATGTGCACAGAAGTTTACCCATGTGCCAGGTTTTAAGTCCACACCCTAATAGTTGCCTTTGATTACAACAAAGAAAAAAGTGAAATTCATCCATTATCTTGTTTTGCTCTTGTTATGTTTGAACCATATCCTAAGGATCCAAAGACAAATAAATGCAGAAAAGAAGTGAAATGTGTCCCAGACCTTGAAGGATGGAAACCCCACATGGTTGTTTCCAGAAGACAGGAAAGGCTTCCGTCTTAACATAGAGATGGTACCTTATCGTTTAAAGGACAACTTTGTATCTGTTTCTGAATTAGTCTAAAAATTGTAGTCAGAGCCCAGGACCACTGTCTTGTTTGGGGCGGTTTTGGAGTGGGGGGCGTGGGGTGGGGTAGATGGGAGGGCTCACTAAGTCATTGAGAGCACATCTTCCATCAGTTAGGGTGGATAGGCACACGGTACCTCGGGTGAAAGAGCAATAGCTTTGAAGACACACCTCTTCGTCCTCTGCCTTTGGCTCTCAACGGCTTGTTCGTGTTTCCCCCGCTCCGTTTCCTGTGTCTAAGTGATGGTCCCTCCCCTCTGCGTTCGGGAGGCTGGCTGCTGCACGCTGTTTCAGGAAGACCTAAATGGAGCCTACCTTAGCCATCCTCAGGCAGGCAGCTTACCGAAACGGGGTCTACAGTTCTACGTCAGTATGTGCTAGAAAACGTTATGTGCTGCGTTGACTGTCTCTGGTGGTGTTTTCTTATGTTTCTCTGGGAAATGACATAACTGTGACCTGTAGATTAGTACTAATGTTTGTCTTTAATCCATTTAGAATAAAGGCATCCCTCTGGAAACTCCATTATTTATGCTAATAGACAAGGGAATGTGGGTCTGAGTAGCTGATGGCAAATGTAGTTGATTACTTCCTGTTCAGAAATGCCCCCACTGCAGCTTTGGGAACTGCAGCCCCGTGTCAGCAACGGGGACAGCGGGGGAGTGTACTCAGAACCCTCGCTGTGTTCCTCTTGATTCTGGGGCATTGTTGCTCAGGTGGGGGTCTGGGCTGGGGCTCAGTCCAGCCGAGGGCAGGGGCTTCCTCGGTTCTGACGTGCACCCAACCTTGAGCTCATTTTCTGAAATTGGCAGTAGTGCTGGGCCGGAGAACAGCATGACTGTCCTCGGGGCCGCCTGCCGCCCTGTGTCTGTCCTGTAGCTCTTGGTAATGGGGCCTTACCCAAGCCTAGAAAAGAGGGGAAGTTTTAGAATCTTACCAGGTTAAGGACATCTCTGAACCATGCAGGGAAGCTGCAGCTTTGGTGAAACAGCAACAGCTGGGAAACGTTTGTTGCTGAGTAGATATCCAGTGCTGGTGATCTTTCTGCCCAATATCAGAAGGTGGCCATGTAGGAAAACCTGTACCTGGACTTCCCTGGTGGCGCAGTGGTTAAGAATCCACCTGCCAATGCAGGGGATACGGGTTCGAGCCCTGGTCTGGGAGGATCCCACATGCCGCGGAGCAACTAAGCCCACGCGCCACAACTACTGAGCCCACGATCTAGAGCCCGCGAGCCACAACTACTGAAGCCCATGTGCCTAGAGCCTGTGCTCCACAACAAGAGAAGCCACCGTGATGAGAAGCCCGCTCACTGCAATGAAGAGTAGCCTCCACTCGCCGCAACTAGAGAAAGCCTGGGCACAGCAATGAAGACCCAACACAGCCAAAGGAAAAAAAAGAAAAAGAAAACCTGTACCGTATTGTACTTAAGAAGATACCAAAAATTCAGAGCTAAATGGAACCTTAACGACCACCTGCTCATCTCAAGAACCAGTTCTGGGCAGGTGGAGGGATGAGTACTGGTTTGAGTTGGAGGTTCCACTGCTAACTTACCTCGCCAGCAGCCTTCTTTTCCACACATATGGATGTAACTATGTAGGGGTCTTAGGGCCACTGGGCCGAAAATAGCCTTACTGTAGAGTAAAAATCATCGTAACATCCCGCGTGATTCTGACTTTTATCATCTCTGATTTCTAAATATTTGATGTTAATGTATAATTTGGATTTCTCCACTTGCCCGTGGGACTTAATCCCTTGCTGAATTCTTTTCGTGGTACCAGTAGTCAAGGTTCGTGACAGCTTAGTCTTGACCACATAGCAGCATCTTATCCAAGGAGAATAGATTCGTGTGTTGGCGGGGGGCGGAGGGGTTGGGGGGATGGAGGGTTTTGGGGGGGGTGGAGGAGGTTAAGACTTCCTTCCACTATGCTTAAGGTCTTTGTTGCAGTATTCTTATTGATCTGGTAAATATAGGCTCTAATCACTAAAGAACTTTCCAGACCTAAAAGTCTAACCTTCTCTGTAGCTTTTTCCAAAAATATCTTGGAAGCATTTTTTGGGTCATCTTCCTTTGAGAAGTTGCCCCACTGAATTCAGTGCAGTTTTTGTTTGTTTATTTACTTTTTTCCTTCTTTTTATCTTTATGTTTGTTTTGAGTGTCTGTGCAGTAAAGTAAGTTTACTTAGTGAATGCCTTTGGTTTAAGATCCTGAAATCCCAAGGACCTTAATCTAGCACCCTGACCCCATCTCTGGATTTAGAAAAAGTCCTTGGGAAACAGAAGCTGCCCTTTGTCCCAGCTGCCCAGGGAAAGTGAAAGTGAGCCGTAGAGCCAAGTTGAGACAATACCAAGGAAATGTGGCCAAGAGAGCTGCTGCTTTTTGAAAACTTGCAACTTTAACCAGAAAAAAAATTTAAGAAAATGAAAACACTCCGGATTTTATTTGCCTCCTGCTGGATTTTAAGCTTTGTTAGAAAAGATGCTCCTCAGAATTAATTCCCGCTTCGCTGCTTTGTGTCTCAGTATTCAGCGTTTCACTTGTTCATTCTAACGAAAACCAGATCCACCCGTGCATTCCATGGTCTTCCTTTGTTTCTGAATTAACACTTCTCAAGCCTGAGTGTGCCTCTGATCCCAGATCCCTGGGTCTGGTTAAAGTCAGGCTGTGATTCCACAGGCCGGTGGAGTCTGCAGTCTGCACTCCCCACCAGGGACCCGCTCTCCAGTCACCCGGCGCTGCTGGTCCCTGGACCGCACCCTTTGGGGCAGTAATAACGTGTTATTGTAAACAGAGAGTTTTGTGGCCTTTTGGGAAATTCTGTGTTAAACAAGGTGACACAGATGTCACGATCTGGATTTGTAGCCTGCGGGGACTGACATATCCTCTGGATTTCCAGGAAGTAGATACAGTGTTCAGTGGTTTTCAGACACTTTTCGTGGACCATATTATACTAGTATTCCACATGGGATATAGGAAACTTTACCTCACAGAGAGTGGTCTGCCCTGAAAAACAATTTCAAGGAATCTTTTGAGTCCGTCATTTAATGAAGCACTGCCTTTATTAAGAATAGATATGCCCTGGGAATTCCCTGGTGGGTCCAGTGGTTGAGACACCATGCTTGCACTGCAGGGGGTCAGGGACTGAGATCCCACATGTCTTGCAGTGCGGCCAAAAAAAAATGTGTATGTGTATATATATATATATATACACACACACATACATACACACATGGGGAGAGGGAGGGGGAGGGAGGGAGGGAGAAAGGAAGAAAGGAAGGAAGGAAGAAAGAAAGAATAGGTGTGCCCCTGTTGAATGAACTGTCTATTCATCGTTTTTAAAAATTTTACTCTTTTCAGTCGTTTAAAGATACTTGCAAGGGGTAGATTCGAAGCCGCCCCGGTTCTGTGAGTGGCATATGTGTGCTCGCAGGTTACCCTTTGTTGTGGTTTGTTGAAGACTTCGCTGGATTTAAAGGTGGAATGCACCAAATCAGCAGAAACAGCCACAAATAGTTCAAGATGAGAAAAGCCTATGGTGAAGCGCGTGGTCGGCGTGGGTGACGTCACTGATCATGCAGCTTTGCCCCTCGAGCGTGGTCGGCGGACCTGAGGTTTGTCAGAGTAGCTGCTGCATGATCTGTCCTGTTCATTAATCCCCAAGAAAGTGCCCGCGTTGTTCTGATATGTTCTCAGGGACCCTGAGAGCGCTGTCCGAGCCTGGTTGTCCCCACTGTACAGACCAGACACGGAGACCCTGGAGGTTGGAACTGGCGCCCATCACCCCAGAGCCGGCACGCACTCACGGGCTCAGTTTTGAGCCATTTACTGGGGGACAACCATGTGATCCCTACTGTGTGTATACCATCTCCTTGCTCATTAACTTAAAAAGTCAGCATCTTCAGTGTTGTGAGGAAATTGAAGGAAGCTGTTTGTTAATAGGTGTCCTTTCACAATATGACTTGCTTGTTGTAGATAACTGGGAAAAAAGTATACAGGAAATAAATAACCCGTGTCAGCTAGAGAGAGCCTCTTTAAAAGGAAAAGACGATTCTCTTCATTATAGAGAACAGATACTTCATATAGTGAAAGAGACGCCTACCCCTGTCACATACACACGTATGTGCATATGTTTTAAGCAAACCCCACTTTTCAAATGAGTTCACGGATTTGCAGTTAACAGTGTAATGTCACAACTGAAAGTTTTGTCATGCCTTAGCATGAAATCCCAACTCCAGGTTTGAACCTAGCAACCTCTCTGCTTCTTCCCCCATGAAATGGGTTCCTTCTTTTTTTTTTCTGAGCCCGCCCCTTTATTTTTTTAATTGAAGTACAGTTGATTGACAGTGTTGTGTCAGTTTCTGCTGTACAGCAAAGTGATTCAGTTACACACATACATACATTCTTTTAAAGTATTCTTTTCTATGATGCTTTATCACAGGGTAGTGAATATAGTTCACTGTAGGAGCTGGTGGTTTTTCCTCCTGTATGTAATAACTTACATCTTGAAAGCTCTCTTCGGGTCTGCCTTGGGCTTTGGGATTGCAATGAAGAGCAGCCTTTCTCCCACCGTCATCGGAGGCTCTCCGGGGCCCCTGGTAGGCAGATGTGGTGCCTGGTTTCCTGGGTGGCCGTCTGGCCTGCGTTTAGGCTTTCCTCCCCGCCGTCCAGTCTGAGGCTGTAACCTCAGCCGCCCGTGGGCGGGCGCTGTGAGCAGTGAGGCTCTGGCCGGCAGGCACAGGCGTCAGCAGTGAATAAGCGATTCTGTCGTCTCCTCAGCCAGAGCCTGTGCGAGTCTCCGTGATGCACAGTCACCCCCCAGCCCCGCTCTGAACGTGGCTCTTTTCCAAACAGAAGGATGGTGGCTAGAGGGGAAATTGCAAGATTCTGGAGTCTGGAAAGCCTTCACCTGGGTACGTGTGCAGAGAATGGACTCCTGTGTCTGGCCATGTTGCCGATTCCCCTCTGTGTCCTTGCAAGTTGCAGGGCTCTCTCTGCTGCTTCTTGTCGAGTGTGTGTGTGTGTGTGTGTGTGTGTGTGTGTGTGTGTGTGTGTGTAAGTGTGTAAGAGAGAGAGAGAGAAAGCTCACTTGTCCCGCCCGGGGTCCTAAGGGCAGTTCTAGGCATGGGCACAGTGAATCAGAGAAGCTGGTGTGGGTTACAGCACAGCCGTTGGTGTGAAATAAGAACCAAACGTGGGCTGTCCGTTACGAGTTACGGGTCTGGTTTTTGTTGCGCTAGTTTTTGCTTCTGTTACATGAAATTTCTTTATACAGGAGATTATTGTTGGGGTCCGTAACAGTGTTCCTTGCTAATTTGGGGCGTGTGAGGTTTAAGGGTATGAACTGATTTTTGAGAAATACTGTCGACTGTTTGCGAAAGTGTTACTGCCCAAGACTCAGTTCCTGTGTGGTGCTTTATCCCACCTTGCTTGTCAGTGTTTTTGTGAGTGTTGTCAGCTAGACTAATTCCTATTTAAGTGTGAAGGAAACATGGTTCTCTGATACTAGGAAGTTATCAATTGGAGCCCGTGTATTCTTTAAGGGGAGTGAGAAAAAATGCTCCACAGAAAGAATTCTGGCTGACTGCTACACATGGGTGCAGTAGGATGCTTTAAAAAAGAAAGAAGTCTTGTCGCTGTTTTTGCCTTACATCATAGCTCAGGCTGAAATGAGTGGGAGTCACAGGTGAGTCTGAAGTCAGCACTGGGCCTTGCAATGCAGTGTGTATTTTGTGCTTCCTCCTTGTTTTGTTGGCTTTCCGTGCAGGCCGACAGCAGACAGGGCTGTGATCAGGGCTCCTGCTTCCGGCCTCTTCACTAACAAACATTTAGAAAAAGAAAAAGAAGTAGCCCAGATATTCCTGCGTTCAGAGCACAGGCCTGCCTGCCAAGGGGCTGTGCTTGTCACTTGAGTGGCCGGTGGTCCCACTGTCCCGCGTGGAGGAGTGCTGGCCGCCCGGCCTCACCCTGGGCGGGGGAGGGGTGTGTGCGCGCCTGTGTTTATTCCAGGGCAGCCAGCCTGATGGAGCCCGCCCCCCGCATTCCTCTGCTCCCGGGGCGGGCACGGGTCCCAATCCTCATTCCCAGGGTGCGGAGGCCGAGGGAGGCTGGACGCAGCCTCCACACTGAGCCGGATGCTCTCCCGTCGCTGGGATGCGCAGCTGGTCAGGCCTCCTGCGTGGGGTCCGCACCCCCCTCCCCGTGTGCCCTCCGGCTCCCGCACTCCAGCCCTGCCGGCCTTTGATGAGCCTGGCTGTAAAGAGAAAGGAGGAGGCAGCTCGGCCCGAATCTTCCCTTTCCCACTGGTTCCGTGTGTTCCCGGGACCGTCTTTCATGTACTCGCTCTACGAAGCATGTATGTGTGTGTGATGCAAACGCGATGTTTAATCATCCTTAAGTGACATGCCAGCTTAAAATAAAGCGGAGAGCTTGCTGAATGGGGGGCTCTGTTTTCTTTGAGATCCCTGATTGGCCAGGGGGCCTACGGGACAGCTCGGCGGCTCCCGGGAGGGATGTCCTGCAGGGACTGGGGGCGGGAGCTGTCCAGTCACTGCGGCTCAGAGAGCCCAGGGCCAGGCAGGTGCATGGCAGGATGGCTTGGGAGCCAGACAGATCTGGGGTTGAATTCCAGCCCCACCTCCGGGGAGCGGTTCCTTAACCTCTTTGAGCCACAGTTTCCTCCTGTTTAAACAGACAGTAGTAATTCCAGGAGGCGTACATGGCTTGGATGAGATGATTTATTTAAGCTCTTAGCACAGTGCCTGGTACACACTGTGAGCTCATTCTGGGGATGCAGTGAGACTGGAAGGGTTCCTCCTCAGGATTTGTTCAGCCAGCCTGCAAGGCAGCTGCCAGGAGCTGGGAGGGGTGTGGTGAGCAGCCTCGAGCTGCCAGGGGGCGGCCGAGTGGAGGAGGGGGCGAGGCTGCGATGGACGGGCAGCCACACCGCGGTCAGAGCCACACCCAAGAAGAGAGGAGAAAACAGACTGCAAGGGGCCAGCCCAGGCTTGTGGCAGGACGCAGAGGAGCCCAGAGCCTAACCCCAGGGCTGGGTTGGCGGCTGAGGACTGTCCAGCTGCTGCATCTCCAGGAGCACAGAGACCCTGGGGGCAGTGCCTGCCCAGGGCTCCCGGCCCAAACCCCAACCTGCCTGTCTCAGGGCTCGGAGTGCCCCTTCCGCAGGTGATAGAGAGCATATGGGATACACCTCTAGGGCAGGATTTGCCTTTACATTGAGAAGAGGGAAAACTTTTCACTTTTAGTGGTTTAAAACAAACCTTTTTAAACTCCTTGTAGAAACAGTGCACCTTGGAGGTTTGGTGTAAATTGAGTCCCACCGTGACATGACTCCCATCGCTGCTCGGGCATCAGAAGGTGGCCGAGGCCCTAAGTTGAGTCCAGATGTAAAGTTCTCTGCTGGGAGGGCTATTTCCAGAAGACCCGTGGACATTATAAAAGGTTATCAGTGAAGGGTAGCGCGCCCATTTCTAGTACCTTTTTGACCTTCTTAATGTCAACATGTTTAAAAGATTCAAAAATACTGTGTATGGAAAGTGGTTTGAAAGTCTAAATTAGGCTAATAGGGACTTTCCTAGAAGCAACATTAAATTCTAGACAGGAAGAATTTCGTGCTTTAATTCGGTGACCTGACACTGACTAATAAGCATGGTCTTGCCCCTGAGGAAGTCAGATGGGGCAGGAGTGGGGCAGATGTGAGGAGAGATGCACACACAGCTAAGGAGGATATTGTAGTGAAACGGCTAAAATATGATGACAGTGTAAATATGGTGAACGTTTTAAAACCCGACACCGTTACTGCGCAGGGGCAGGGAGCGTAGGCAGGAGAGTGGAAAATCATAACCCATCACCGGTGCGTGAGAGCTTGGCCGCCCCGAAGGAGAAGGGGGCATTTGATGGGCTCTTTGGGTGGGGACATCGCTCCAGGTGGGCAGGTCAGTGTGGACCAAAGGATCGCGTCCTTTTTGTAGAGCGCAGGGAACGCTAACAGAGTGGCTACAGCGGAGGTGTTCAAGCAACGAGTCAGCATCCAGTGTTCTCCAGCCTATGTCGCTGTGTAGACGGGCCACACAGTGCACATCCCAGGGCAGACCCGTGCACGTGGGGTTAAGGAAGCTTAGCCTGAGCGCCTGTGGTTTCCAAATGTAGCCAGGCGTCAGAGTCGCTTGGGGAGCTTTGGAAAGAGGTTCTCAGCAAACCCCTGTGATGGGACGCCATCCACCCTAGAGGAGTGGCCCTGGAGTCGGGGGTGTGTTCCGACATCCAAGGCCCCCCGTGGCCGGGTTCATGCCCCCTGTTGCATCTTGGGGCCCGGGAGCCGCGCCGGGTGCAGGGACCTGGCCAGTGGTCCAGACACGGCTGCAGCAACTCCCCGTGAAGGCCGTCCTAGGCTCTGAGCGCAGACCGCCCACCCGCCCGCCTGGTTTTGCCATTTCTGCTCTTAGGATGGCCCGTGAGAACGGTTTATCTCCAACCTGAGGAAGCCTGAGTGATCAGCAGGTTTCCTAACGTCCGTATTTTTAACGGATTATTCTAAGTACGGGAACTTCCCTGAAGTGACCCTTGTTTAGTGGAACACCCCTGGAGAATGTTGTGCCGGTCAGGTGTCCACACCCATGTGGCCTGCACGGCAGGTGCCCAGTTATGACACCTGCCATGTTAGCTCTTACCTTCCCCTGATCTGTCCCCTGCCCTCCCCGACCCCGTGTGACAGGTAAGGGGACATTTTTCCCCAGCTGCAAAGAGGGGCCTGGCTGGGGTCCCAGCAAGGTCTTGTGCTTTTGAAATTCCATCCCTCTGATCAAAAGTCCTTAAACGTGCAAAATTAAGCCAAACAGGAGAGATCTGATGTGTGTCCTGAGAAAAATTCCTGCCGGGACACGGGCTGGGGACCTGTTTGCCGCAAGTGGGACTCAGGATCCTGTAAGAAGGCCTTAACCTCCGGCGTGTGTTATAGGATAAAGTTTTCCGTTGTTGCTGATGTGTGATGTGTCCTGTCCTAAAAACTCACCTTGAGGATCAGTTGTCAGGTTTTGTCCCCTCACAGACGTGAAATCCAGGTTCAGACAGAGGAATGTCACCCTCCCCAAGGAGTGTGGACACTGTTCATCGTTGGCCTTTTTTATAAGACTCCCGTTGTCAGACTTCGCTGGTGGCGCTGTGGTTAAGAATCCGCCTGCCAATGCAGAGGACATGGTTTTGAGCACTAGTCTGGGAAGATCCCACATGCCACGGAGCAACTAAGCCCGTGCGCCACAACTACTGAACCTGCGCTCTAGAGCCCGCGAGCCACAACGACTGAGCCCGCGTGCCACAACGACTGAAGCCCGCGCGCCTAGAGCCCGTGCTCCACAACAAGAGAAGCCACTACAATGAGAAGCCCGCACACTGTAATGAAGAGTAGCCCCTGCTCGCCGCAACTAGAGAAAGCTCGTGCGCATCAACGAAGACCCAACGCAGCCAAAAATAAAATAAATAAATTTATTTAAAAAAAATATCCTGCAAGCCTCGCAGCGTGACCAAAAAAAAAAAAAAAGACTCCCATCGTCTCCACTGCCTGCAGCCGTCCTGACTGTACAACGGCACGTCCTCTGGCTACAGGGTTCTCTCCTGAATGTTTCTGAAGGCGTCAGGCCAGGGCTGGAAATGTGGACGGGGTTTCCTCAGATCGGTTCATTCAGGAAGTGTGTAGAGATTTGGGGGAAACGAGGATTCAGGGGCTGAATCTGAAGGTACGACTGTGTGAAGGGACCGGCGGGTGAAGGGGGCAGTGGTCCAGCCAGCGCATCCCCTCGAGACCCGGGACGACATCCCCTTTACGGGGGACGTTGACCATGAAGATGAGACAAGCGCGGGATAAATTCATGTTGCAGAAACGTAGAGTGTTTACGCACATTTACTCTGTGGTCCCAGAACTGTCCCTGCAGAGGTGGGTGCTGTCATCAGCACGCAGAGCCTTTGGACCAGAAGGATGTTCCCGCCGGGCGTGGTGGCGGCTTTCACAGCCGTGGTGGACGAGCAACACGTCTGCTCTCGGGATCCTCTGTCTAGGAGTTCAAGGTTTTCATTTCAATTTGCAACAGACTTTGCTCAACGTTTACAAGATGCTTTTCAAACACGGCTTTTCCACACCTACTTATTCAACAGAAGAAGTAGTACAGCTGGGAAGGGTCTGGAGACGCTGGAACCCCACGTGCCATTGGTGAGAGTGTAGAATAGTGCGGCCACCGTGGAGAAAGGTGTGGAGGTTCCTCAGAAAAGCTGAAATCGAATTTCTCCACGACCAGCCATCCCACCTCTGGATACACATCCAGAAGAATTTCCAGCAGGATCTCGAGGAGGTATTTGCATGGCCACGTTCAAGAGGCAGAAGCCACCCAAATGCACCTGGACAGACGGATGGTATTAGGTGCAGTGGCATGTTATCCCACCTTAAAAAGGAAGGAAATTGGATACAGGTAACTCCATGGATGAACTTCGAGGACACTGTGCTCAATGGAATAAGCCAGCCACAGGAGGGCAAATGCCGTGTGATTCCACTCACATGACGGGTAAAGCGTTCAGATCACAGGACCAGAAGGCAGAAAGCTAGTTGCCGAGGAACGGGGCTGGGGGAGAGGAGAAAGGATTCGTCTCTAATGGGAACAGAGTTTCAGCTTCGCAAGGTGGAAAAGTTCTGGACGTGGTTGCACAACGATGTGAATGTACTTAACGCTGCTGAACCTACATGAATCTACACCATGCAAAACACCCCTAAATAAAAAGTCACCGCTAAAAAAGAAAAAAGAAAGAATGAAACTTAATCTCCGAGAAAGGCACCGTGTGAACCTTCGTCTGCAGTGGAAGGTTTTATGTGACACACACACTCCTTGGTGAGGAGATGCTGTCGAGCCGGGGGCTGCTGGGTGGGGTGGGGGAGGGCAGCCGCGGGGAGGAGGTCTGCCCAGCGGGGTGGGCTCTGGGTGGGACAGGGGACTGTTTAACTGGTGGGGCCGGGGTAGATGGCATCCTGCGGAAGAATTTGTGATGACGCAGCAGATCCCTGCTGTGTGGTTTCTTGCACACACGGTGGAACCATGTTTTCCGAAGTTGGCCTTGGGGCAGCATGGGGGTGGCCCGGGGCGGGATGGAGGCTGGAAAGAGGGAGACCCAGGTGAGTACCTTGCCTCCCCCCAGCCCTCGTGCCCCCAGATGAAGAGGTAAACTTCATCAGCAATTTGCAGTCCACTTAACTGCATGCCTTCTACATGCCAGGCATGACACTGGGTGCTGGGGGTACAAAAATAGACCCCGTCTCTTCTCTCAAGGGAGTTCCGGCCTCAGAAGGGAAACACACATGTAAAGGCGGCAAGTGTGGGCGTGACGGGACCGTGCCCCTTGCAGATAGAGCCTCGAAATGTACCACCTAATCCCCCCCGTGCAGGCGCTGGAAAAATCCAACTCCATAAAATGCCTGTACATCATGGGACAGAAACACAGGGAGACATCAGCTTAGAAGGGACTTTAAGACCATGAAAGCAGTTAACGCCCTGAACGGGAGAGGATGAGGTCAGTCAGATGCGCTGGGAGTGGGGGCAGGAAACGGCGAGCAGAGGACCCTGAGCGACGCGGAAGTGCTAGGATGTGGGCACTGCGTGATTTCTGACACTGATAGCAAAGGCAGCCCTGGGAGGGCCGGCCCCCAGTGGGCGGGATGCAGACGCCCTGGGCTTGGGGCCCTGCTGCTGCCCCAGCCGTGTGGTGTTGGGGCCTCAGTTACTCATCTGTAAGGTGGGAAAGCTGATGGCATCCGCCCTCAGCCGCACCTGGCACACTGCAGACGCCCGCTGAGCTGGCCTTGCACTTTGCGTTGCCTTTCAGTTGACAGGGTGCTCTTGTGTATGTCATTTCACTTGAGGTTCCCAGCAAACTAAGAATAACAATTATTGGTTGAGAACTGACAAATGACCCGTTGAGAAGGGTATTATCATCCACGTTTGCAGGTGAAAAAACAGAAAGGGGTGACCAAGGACCCCCACTTAAACAAAACCCATCGTGCTGCACCATTGTTTGAAAGCAGTCTGTCTGGCCCCGAAGCCCCGCCCCGCTCTTGCCCGTGTGCTGTGTTTCCATCCGTCCGTCAGGCCTCCAGCAAGTATTAACCAAGCACCTGTGTGCCAGGCAGTGGTCCGGGTACCAGGAGTACAGTGGAGAACAAAGCAGGCTTTAGGGAGCTTACCTTTTAGTGGGGGAGACAGATGACAAGCAAAGTATCTTAGGTGGTGATAAATGCTGTGGGGAAAATAAACTGGGAGAGAAGACTGGGCGGTTTTCGGTGGGATGTCGGGGAAGCCCTTGGGGGAGGGGACAGCAGGCCCTGAGGAGGGGAGCCAGGTTCAGGAAGCGGGCAGCCGTCAGGGTCAGAGCTGAATGTATGTGGGGGGGAGATACGGTGTGTGTTTTGGGGGGGTCTTCAAGGACCTGGGCTTTGTCCCCCGTGGGTGGCTTGGGGCAGGGGCCTGAGTGGTCCGATGTCTGGGGCGTTTAGCACCATCACTCTGGCCGCTTTGGTGAGACTCGTGGAGGGGGCGGGGCGGGGGTGCAGAGGGGCTTCTGCAGTGACCCAGCTTGAGGTGGCTGAGGCCACCACAGCTCCGTGGGGAGCTGTGGGGAGCCATGGGGAGCGGCAGGTTCTGGACACGTGCTGAGCGGAGGGTCCGGATTTGCAGACGCGTCAGAGGTGGGACGTGAGGCAGAAGAGTGACCTCTGAACAGATGGGACGTGTGGACTTGTGCCCACTGTACAGATGAGCACGTGGGGTAGAAGAGGCCCAGAGGCTGGCTCCAGCTCATTTGGCTGGAAAGTTGGTCAAGCTAGGACATTTGCCAGGTGCTTTTGCTCCGATTCCTTTGCTGGTCCCCGGACACACGGCGTCTCTCCCGCCCAGGCCCCCCGACCTACCCCACCGAACGGGCTGACAGCACAGGGACCACCTCGTTTCCGTGGCTCAGGACACGCTGACCCGAGGGACCCAAACGCTCTCGTGAGGCCCCTCAGCCAGAGCTCTTTTCCAGGCGTTTGTGATGCGGTCACCCGTCCAGCATGTGAGGTTCACGTCTGTTTCCAGATAACTCTACCCTCTGCCTCCCGTAAAGGTTCAGCCTTTTTTTGACAGAATCCTTTTTTCATTAAACTCCTGTGAACTCTGGGTTTGCACGTTATCACCTGGCTTTTTTCCCCTTTACTGATTTTCGTAGCAACTCCAGACGAGGTGGTAAAGAATTCTCCTGGGAAACGCAGTTCGGAGGGTCTCTAGGGACAGCGTGGTTTCTGACTCCACTGTGGGGAGGGGCCCAGGTGTTTGACTTTCCTGGCGCAGCAGTCCTGCTGAGACGGGAGGAGGGATGCTCGGGGCTCATCGCGGCCTTCGGTGCTCTGGGCCCCGACAGACCAGGCCCGCTGTTACTCACCGTGCTAGTGGGCGCAGTGCTGGGTCAGCTGCCCCGATTAGAGGAGGGTTGCAGCCTTACCGTTACCTCCCTGCTAGCCTGATGAGAAAGGCTCGTGCCTTTACCGCAAGTGCGTTTGCTTCCTCTGGGCTTTCTCCCCACCCCCCAGACGCAACCCAGCAAGAGTCAGGTGACCTCGTGTCCTCTGCCTGAGAGCGCTGTGACCACAGCGCAGGGCAGGAGTGGCCGCACGGGGCCTGAGGATGGACACGGACACACACACACACACACACACACACACACACCCATGGGAGGTGTGCATCGAGCGAGTGGCAGGGCCGGAGTGAGGGCAGGAGGAGAGCCCTGGGGGCCTGGTGTGCAGAGCTGGGAGCCCGGTCCTGGGACGGACAGGTGTCTGCAGGGCACCCGAACGTGGCTCGTCCAGAGGGGATGGGGAATGTAAGATGCACATCAGATGTTGAAGACTCAGTACAAAATAAAGACTAGGAAATATCTCACTTTAAAAAATAAAATGAAACACAAATTTAAAATGAAAGAAAATATCTCATTTTTAAAAACAGATTCCTCAGTTTAGAAAGTAGACCCGTCCCCCGAGGGTAAAGTTACTAGAAATCCCGACTCTCAGGTCCTTGAAGGAAGCAGGGCGCACGGAGCTATCCCACTAGCATCCAGCTCGGCCTTCACCCTCCTGCCCCACCGGCTCCTCCCCAGACTCCCTTTCTGGAAAGTTCTCCCAGTAATTCGGGAGTTTCCGAATCATCGTTGATTTCCCCCTTTGTTGCTGCCACATCAGCTGGACGTGCGGGTCCTCGCACTGCGCTTCCGGCGGCTGGTTCCGTGTTGCGGCACGGTGAGCCCTCCTGATCCAGCTGGCCCGCCTAACCCGGGGTCTCCTGGGCCCAGCATCCGGCCCGCCCGCCGCGTGCTGAGGCCAAGGCGCGCTCCTTCAGCCCAGCCACGACCGCGCTCGCTGCCATCACCATGGTGGCTCCTTTGGGCGAGTCCCAGCCACGGACCAAGGATGCTGGGAACGTGACACACATCATCCCACCTGATTCTCCAAAAAGAAAGAAACTACCGTTTACAGCGGAAGCGTGTGGAGCTGGGAGAGTCTGAGTTGCCTGGTTCCGGTCCCCGCCCGCAAGGGGCGGGGCTACAGGTCAGCCTGGGCCTCCTTCACTCGAACGCCTGGTGTCTTTCTGCGGTACCAGGGGGCCTCTGTTCACACCTGCCACTCCCTTGCTCAGGCCCTGCGAGAGCAGCCCCGGTGCGTGCTCTAACCCTTAGGCTTGCCTTCCGGTCCCACCCTTTGTCAGATGTTCTCGTGCCCAAGGCCAGCCACACTGCGTCCTCAGGCGAGAGCCAGGTGCCTGTGCCGTGGGGCCTTGGCCGCCTCACAGCGGACGTTCAATGACAGACGAGCCTTGGTGAGGGGCCTGCTGTCGCAGCAGGAGATCTGAGTGCCAGGTGGTGCGTCCAGAATGCCACACCCATCCTCACAAGGGCTGTCTCATTCTGGTAAAGGTGCCAGGTAACTGCTCGTTCTGACACTGTGGGTCCAGGCCCTTCGCTCTGTGACAGCTGGGAAGCATGGTGCACGGCTTCACTCACGGAACCGTCAGCACCTTCTGATCTTAGCAGCACCTCGCTGTGCCTTGCGGGGAAACGACGGAAGCAGGGCACTCTTTAAAAGAAGGATTGTATCAATATTTTCCACTTTCGTTTCCTCCTCAAGCTTATGGACACATGAGTTAGAAACATTGTCTGTATCTTGTATATCCACCGTGGGGTACAGATTTCCAGCTAAGCCACACATCGTTCACTCAGTACCCTGACTCGCGAAATAGCCCTGTGCGTCGCCGTTGGCGGTAGTCTCTGAAGTGTCCCCTTTCTCACCGACAGGGCACTCAACCCCGGCTCTGCTTAGCCTCAGCTGCTACCTGTGGATTACTAGATCAGTAGACATTTTCTAATGGTCTTATTCTGGGTTAGATACAAATGATTACTTTCCCCTGAGGGCACGTTCTCAGAGGTCATAGGTTTTGTGGTTATATTTTTGACATTAGCTGTGTCCTTTAAACTGCACCGTCTCTCTCTCTCTCTCTCTCTCTCACTCAGTTTCTTCTGATGGCGGTGCGGAGTCATCTGCCCTAGCGGATGACAATGGCAGCGAGGAGGACTACAGCTATGAAGACCTCTGTCGGGCCAACCCCCGGTACCTGCAGCCGGGCGGGGAGCAGCTGGCCATCAACGAGGTACTGGGCTTAATTCCACACGGCAGCAGCCAGTGCAGGAGGCCCGGTTTTCAGGGCCTGGAACCCACTCATACTTTGCTCTCTGATTATTTCTTAGTGAACATATGCTAAAACCTAGAATTCTGGTTAGAAAGCCAGTATGGTTTTCTTGCATTTTCAAGGTTGATTTATGTGATTAAGTGTTGCAGGTAACTAACTGAAGACATCCCTCCCGGTCAGAGCAGCCATCCTTATGCGTGGAGAGAGCTTCTCAGTTCAGGATATACCTTCCCTACATTTGTTATAATAAATCTAGGAGGGGAACGTTAGTTACCGTCCACATTTTAGCAAACACTCTGAGACTAAGGCTGAACGACTTGCTAGCAGACGGCAGAGCTGAACTTAACCACGTGGTTCTCGCCACGGATCTGGGCTTCTCCCCGCCCCTCTGCATCTTTAGGCCTTTTTACAGAAGTCTTTCCAGAAGGCGCCTCTAGCCTTTGGAGCTCATGAACAGAGCATGTGGAGTGTAACTTCTCTGGCAACATCACTAGTTGTTGCTATAGGATCCACGGTGTCCCCATGACATCCCGGGAGCTGAGTGGTTGCACGGCCCTCAGCCCCTACAGGCCGCTTACAGATGAGCTTAAATTACCTGCTGAACATCTAGACGTCATGCTGTGTTCTCTTTAATTGCAGTAAACGACACAGTGAGATGCAGAGTCTGCTAAGGTTGTGAGGAAGGAACGGAGAGCAGGTTCTGGGTGACGCCATGAGGGTCTTGCAGGAAAGGGTGTGCTGACCTTTGACGGCTCGGCTCCAGGACGTCTAGTTTGGCTGCTCAGAAGCCCTTTCCAGGGCGAAGCGTCCAGATAGTCACACTTGCTGGATGACTGATGCCCAGATGAGTGGACCTGGGGCTTCCTCTAAGAGCACAGGAGGGGTGCCCGCCCGGTACTTCTCCCCATCCCTGTCGTGTGACGTCACACGCTGAGCATCGGCTGAGCGCCATCGGCGTGAACACTCGGGGGCCGGGAGAGCTCAGGGTTCCCGCGCTCCACGCTGAGCGCCCGCCTCTGCATTCCAGCTGATCAGCGATGGCAGCGTGGTCTGCGCCGAGGCCCTGTGGGACCACGTGACGATGGACGAGCAGGAGCTGGGCTTCAAGGCCGGGGACGTCATCCAGGTCCTGGAAGCCTCCCACAAGGACTGGTGGTGGGGCCGCAGCGCGGACAGGGAGGCCTGGTTCCCCGCCAGCTTCGTCCGAGTGAGTGTCTTCCTGCCTCTGGGGGCTCAGGGGCAAGAGCCACTGTCCCCTCGTCATCCTTTGAACCAGACCTCCTAGAGGCTGGGGTGTGGGAAGGGAGAATTCCCACCGGGGTCAGCGGGGCGTCTGGCGCCGCCAATGCGTTTGCGATGCTCAGCTCGGCCCGTGCGTGCCCGGCGCGCCCCGCCCCCCGCTACCCTCCTCACCGTCCCCGGGGAGTGGAAACCGGGGGCGGGCCGGGTGCCGCCCCGCTGACCTGTGCCCTGCGTGTGACCGCAGCTGCGGGTCAACCAGGAGGAGCTGGCGGAGGGCTCCAGCGGCACCCCCGGCGAGGAGCCGGCGGAGGACGCGGGCCGGGGCCGCCACAAGCACCCCGAGAGCAAGCAGCAGATGCGGACCAACGTCATCCAGGAGATCATGGACACCGAGCGGGTGTACATCAAGCACCTCCGGGACATCTGCGAGGTGAGCTTGGGGGCCTCGTGGCACCGCGTGCCGTGCCGTGTGGCCGCTCCGCGCCCAGCCAGACCCTCTGCGCACGCGTGTTCCTGGAGCCCCGTCGCCACCCCCGCCTGTGGTCCCTGTACGGGCCGCTCGCTCACCAGATGCTGGTGCACCCCGGGCAGCGTGAGCAGCCGGTCGTCTTCAGGGTGAGATGCGGCGACCTCCTTGCGGGACTTAGCTGCCACGGGTGTTCAGAGGGAGTGACATTCAGGGGAGGCGGCACCTGTAAGTGAGACCCAGCTGACTTTGTGAAGAACCGAAGGTCTGTCACCGTCCACCAACCACTGCCTCTCATCTCTGGCGCACAGCGAGACCCCGGGTCATGCAGATGGGGGCGTCTGGCGCCATCCCGGGCTCTGTCCTACAGGGTCTGGGGTCCCGCTCAGCAGTCAGGTCTCTCCCCTGTGGTATTTTCAATTCTGTGGATTCTGTAGAGCGTTTCCCTAGACCGTCATGCGCCCCGCGGGTCACCCCGGCGTCCTGGCCGTGAGTGCTGATGTCTGCGCCTTCCGTTCAGCTGTGAGGGTCCAGCAGGAGGCAGGCCAAGTGCGGGCCGCGCTCCCCCCACCCCCGCCCCGCTGTGTGGTTGGACTGACCCCCAGATGAGGACCCTCCGGCGTTGGGCGTATTTGTGGCAGCCGTCTTGTTCCGTGTGAACCTGCGGTTGAGGGAGTTCCTCTGAAGTGGCATTTTAGGGAAACAGTCACTGCTGATACCTGTTGAGCACGACCGTGCCCTTCACCGGCTTATCTCGACCCCATGACACTCACGGGCAGGTCCCACGCGCCCCCATTACGGATGAGGAAGCCCAGACGTAAACCAGACCTGCTGGCCTATAGCCTGTTAAAATTCATCCCCAAGAGTCAGTGGTCTGTGTTTTACCGTATAGTCAGTTCAGTCTGTGTAATTACGCGGTGCCCACCTGGGGATAATTGTTACACGTTTTTGTGGCCCTTCCTTCCTACCCCCGTATCCTACCCAAGCCGCGTACAACCAGGGCATTGGGCGTAGAGAATTAGTGGTGCTCCGATTAGGCCTCAGATTAGGTATCTACGGATCTGTGTTGTTTCCTGTAGAAACTGGGTGATGGTGGAACCCTCGGCTAAGCCGTTCTTGGCTCTGGGCCGTGACAGTGAGCGTTGCTCCCTGAGCGGCTCAGCCAGCGATGGCATCTGTATTGGACAGGCCTTCTCGGCTGTGAAATGCACTTAGGAATGAGAGAATGGTTATCTTAAGAGTTTAGAAAAAGTGTGACAGTACCAATTTTTGGGCTCTAATATTTGAAACCAAGCATCGCTTTCCTATTTTGTAGGGCTACATTCGACAGTGTCGCAAGCACACGGCGATGTTCACGGTCGCACAGCTCGCCACCATTTTTGGAAATATTGAAGATATTTACAAATTCCAAAGAAAGTTTCTGAAAGACCTTGAGAAACAATACAATCAAGAGGAACCTCACCTGAGTGAAATAGGGTCCTGCTTTCTTGAACATGTACGTCGCCCTCCACTTACCGATAGCGTCCGGCTAACTCATTTTGAAATGTTTCTCGCTGAAGCGCAGGGGTCCTTTTTGTTTTGCTCCACTTTGTTTCATTTCTTCCTTTGTTCGCTAGATTAATTTCCTGCAGGACGGAGGCTAAGGGGACTGCTGTACATGGTTGGTCTTTATCTGAGTGCCCCGAGTCCATTATTTCAAAATCTTTTCAATTTTATGCAGTTTCGACTTAGGGGTTGTATTTGGGGTAGTTTCTAGTAATACCTACCAGGTGTCTATTATATGTTAATCGCTGTGTTCAGGGCTGTATGCCAGCTCCTGTACTGCTGTGCCGCAGGTATGATTATTTTCCCCATGTTCCAGATGCAGAAGCCAGGCTTCACCCAGAGAGTAAGTGACGCAGCGTCACACATGAGTAATTGGCAGAAGTGGATTCAGGCCAGAGGCGTGCGGCTCTGGGACCCAAGCCTGTACCTGCCTCAGAACAGTCTCCTGATGCTGGCCTGAGCTCGCTCACTGGTGACTGACTGTCACTTTTTAATACAACAGATTTCAGAGGAAGAAGATTCCATCCCCAGCCAGAATGGTCAGGGCGCAGTACCGGTAGTGCTAACACCAATGACCGGGCTAGTGTAGCACTCGCTCCTCTGGGCCCAGCAGCGTTACAGTGGCTGTGGAATGGGGGCCGATCCTCGGGTGGACTGTCTGTAAACGGCTGGAGGCGCTGTTGCTGGTGGCCGTCTCCAGCTGCAGGGGTGGGCCCGTGGCTCTGGGCCTGTTTGGGGCTTCGTAGGAGAACTGTTTGGCCAGAGCAGGAGGTTCACGGGAACAAGTCATAGGAGAGAAGCTTCCAGGTCAGCCAAGGTGAGGCTGCAGGGTGGCACGCGGATCTTGCTGTGGAGGACAGGAGAGCCTAGCTTGGGGACAGAGGTGTCACTGCTTCTGGGGTAACAGGGAGGTGGGCCTGGGCGAGGGTGACAGCATCAGGGACGCAGAAAGAGGGGTTTGGCTGGAGAGGTGGTGAGCCAGAGGACAGCCGGGTATAAACTGGGGTAGGACCCAGGCCGAAGACACCGCAGCTGCGGGCAGGTGGACCTGTGTGAAGGCAGCGGCCTTGGGGCTGAGGAGCCTCAGGGAGCTGGGTGGGGCCCCCTCGGAATCCCGGGGGGTGGGGCAGCCTGGAGGAGGGGGGAGGGGCGGAGGAGGGGGGAGGGGAGGCGGTGGCCCCTACGTGGATGGCAGGTGGCAGGGTGGGAAGGAGACCTGTGACCAGGAGATGGGGCTTTGCGCCCACCTGCCCGGGAGAGGAGAAAGGACAGGCGGCAGCCAGGCGCAGGGACAGCACCTCCCTCTTCTCCTGGATCAGGCGACACAGGGGGTGACACAGAGGGCGCCACTCCCCAGGGCGGCCTGTGTGCCTGACACGCCCTTTCAGGGTCTGTGGAAGGGGCCTGGCGTGGGCCAGGACTCTGCGTCCTCGGCAGCCTCTCCCTCCACCCCCAGGGTCTGGACGTGGCCCCTTCCCACGGGGCCCCCTGTCCAGGAACCTCCCCGGGGGTGGGGGGGAGGCGCTGGGTGTTGTCCATCCTCGTCAGGGTCCAGAGCCGCCCTGACAGAGCTGTGCCCCCCCTTCCCAGCAAGAAGGCTTCGCCATCTACTCCGAGTACTGCAACAACCACCCGGGCGCCTGCGCCGAGCTGGCGGGCCTGATGAAGCAGGGCCGCTACCGACACTTCTTCGAGGCCTGCCGCCTGCTGCAGCAGATGATCGACATCGCCATTGACGGCTTCCTGCTGACGCCGGTGCAGAAGATCTGCAAGTACCCGCTGCAGCTGGCCGAGCTGCTCAAGTACACCACTCAGGAGCACAGGTGAGGCACCGAAGAGGATGCAGGGTCACGTGAAGCTTCCGCAGGGGCCTTGGGGGCGGGTGCAGGGGAGGGGCTTCCCCTGGATGCCAGCACGCGGGGGGCGGGGGGGGACGGTGCGGGGGCCGGAGGGGGGGCGGCGTGCAGCGGGGGGCGGGGTGGGGGGCAGCGAGCAGTGGGGCGCGGGGCAGCGGTGACGGTGCGGGGGCGGGGGGCGGGGAGGGCTGCGGTGCCCTCCTGGTGCTCTCAGTCAGCTGTCGGGAAGACGTTTCCAGGTCGTTTAGAAAGTTTACGGTTGTTAACTACTGAAATGGGGCCATTGAAGAGCCTCCCGAATAGCCATTTCTAGAGATACTAGAAAATAAGAATTAATTCTTAAACTGTGTCATGAGCAGGTGGGGGATTTTTATTGTGTTGTCTGTCATTATAATTGACATGTGTTTTATAAATACTCTTGTAGCTACTCAGTAGTGAATAAAAACAATTTAAAAAAATAGACTGGTGTGAATACAGTTTCAGAAATACTTTCTTTCCTCTTATTTATCCTTGAGATATTTCCGGCCAGCTCACCCTCAGAGCAGTACGGTCAGCCCTCGGTGTCCGAGGAGATTGGCTTCAGGGCCCCTGGACACTAAAATCTGAGGATGCTCCAGTCCCTTATAGAAAACGGCGCAGTGTTCACATATAACCCGGGCGCAGCTTCCCAGATAGCTTACCTCATCTCTAGATGGCTTCTGATGTCTAATACGATGTGAATAGTTATAAATACAATGTAAATGCTGTGTAAATAGTTGCTGGCCTGTGGCAAGTTCTGCTCTTTGGAGCTTTCTGGAATCTTTTTCCCAAATATTTTCAATCTGCGGTTGGCTGAATCACGGATGCAGAACCCCTAGGTATGCAGGGCTGGCTGTGTTATATGCTGGAACAAAAAGTTCCTTCGCAGAGGGGTGAGGACACAGAAAAATTTGAACTCTGAAACAGAGCAGGGAGTCTCAAGGGTGCAGCGTAGTGTGTGGGCTCCACTGGGGGGCGCATCCTCCTGAGATCCTGTTGGGCTCTGAGCCCTTTCTGGTCCAGCTCCGTGCTTGTTCTGTCTCCTGATCCCATCCACCCTGTTCCCTCTGGCTCTGAGCATAGGGCTTCTCGTCATGGTTACCTGAGTGCTCCATCTCCCTTTGGGGCTTACTTTGTGAATTCTTCTGAGGGACCCAAAAATACTGACCTCTGCTTACCGAGTAGCAACTCATCACTTCCCCGCATGCACAGAACAACGTCTGATCGTGCTGTGATTGTACGTGAGCTGTCACCCATTATGTGTTGGAGCAGGCCTGCCCCCTCTCTGAGATGTGGGGAAGGGTCTCCACCGCAGGGTCCCTTTCGCCGGCAGCCATGGGGTCCTCGCTGTGTTCTCAGCAGTCCACAACTGGCAGGCCAGTGGGGACACAGCCGTCGTCCAGCAAGGTTTTAGGACAAAGCTTTTTGTTTTCGATGAGAACCAGACCTCATCCGTGACATCCGTGTCACGGCACAAAGCTTTCACTCCACCTGCAGCCCTTGGAAGGACAGTCTTGAAGGGGTCTAGTGAGAAAAGGGAGCGGGGAGAAACCGTGCCCAGAGGGAATCCGCTGCAGCACACGGCACGGCTCTGGGTTTCAACATCTAACTGTTGCCCCGAGAGCAGTGGGATTCTCCACGGTAGCGCCTGCTCCGGAGGATGAGGGGGACGAGTCATTCTTCTGTCCTCTGCGCCTGGACTCCTGCGGAGAGACGGGGCTGGGACAGGGGTCTTTTCGCAATTAGATCAGAAGGTCGAAAGAAAGAGCTGGGTCGCTAAACAACATACCCAGATGATGATGTTAGTTTCAAGAATTAAGGTGAAAGGAATAAGAGAAAGGAGTTGATTGAAATAGATAAAAGGAAAGAGCTATGTTATGCTTTTCTTTTTCTGATGGAAAAATCAGAAAACTTTGACAGAAAGAAAATAGCAAAGTCAAGCGAGTCACAAATTTGAAGACATTTTTTAAAAAATAAAATGTCATCGTGATGAGGAACCTGAGAAAATAAATAAGCAAATTAAGAAGCAGAACATCTCGAAAGACGGGGAAGCTATGCCAGGAGTGTGCTCATCACCCTTCAACACTTAGCTTTTCTCCTTTAAGGGCATTTTTCACTATGAGGCATCTACACAGTCTGATTGTTTCAAAACAAATCATTTTAAAAGAAATGACAAAAAGCCCATTTCCTTGTCTGAAGTAAAACAAAACAAAATATTTTTAAAAACCATTACATTCTGCCTCTTTCCTGGAATTGTACAGAAAAACTTGTGGGAAAAAAGTGCAATTATTTTGCACACTTTCTTCATTGCTGGAGCCCTTTCTGAGGGGGTGTTTGCTCCCATTATTTTGGCAGCCCCTGTGTGTCACTTTGTTCTTCTTTTCTGCTCCGCTTCTGTCTGAAGACAGTGGGGTCTGGTCCGTCCGGGAATGGGGTAGCGGGGATGCCCAGGGACCTCTCAAAAGTGCAGATGAACGGTGTTTGGTACATAGACAGCAGAGTCTGCTCCCAAGGCTTTTTTCCTGGCTGTGCAGGAGGACTGCAATCCAGTCCACCTGAGACCCAGAGGCTCTGTGTGTCCTGGAAGACACAGGAAAGCGTGGGGGGGAAGAAAAAGACTTAGCTCGTTAGCTGGGCGACCGGTTTACATGTCCCTGAATTGTTAACGTGAAGCGAGACTTGAATGTAAACGTTTCCGGCCCCAGACACACTCTCTGGCAGCCTGTGTGCAGATCGGAGCTTCAGTTTTCCTGGTGCCTCCAGGGTTAGAGGAGCTGCTGGGGGAGACATGTGAGTCTGATTTGACTGTGGCCGGTAGAAAGCACCAGGAGTAAAGCTGCGTGGATGAGGGAAAGGTCGTGTCCGCAGTTACGTAACTCACTTGTGTCCTCCCCTCCTTTCCTGACTCAGAGCAAATCACCCCTCTTGAGAATGGGTGGGGATCACTGAAGTACTTTATATGGCAGAACTAGCTCTATGAGGGTTAGAGCAATAACAGAGGCCTGTCTTTTCTTTATTAATGAAAATAATCTGTCATCACTGTGACTAAAACTTATTTCTTGTGACCTTTGCTTCATTTCACTGTGGCTTCTGGGAAACGAACGACAGCATTCTTATTCCACAGAATTCTGGGTGGCATTCGGTCGGCTCCCTTAACCTCTGCGAACTGTAGCCTATTCATGAAGGAACAAGGGAAGGGGAACAATGGCTGTTGTTTAAAGGCCATCTTGTCTAGACTGTCAGTGTACAGTCACAGATGGAATGTATTATTTCGTAGGTCCTCATTTGCAAGGTGCCCATTACGTGGTTAAAATTAACCCCTCACTTTGCAGCGATTACAGGAACATAAAGGCAGCGTACGAGGCCATGAAGAACGTCGCCTGTTTGATCAATGAGCGAAAACGCAAGCTGGAAAGCATAGACAAGATAGCACGGTGGCAGGTGTCCATCGTGGGCTGGGAGGTACGTGGGAGCCCACCCCCCACCTGCGGTCCATCGTGGGCGCGGGGCACCTGGGGACCCTCCCCGCTCACCGCGCATCTCGACCCACACACCCCCGACCTGTGGTCGTCTAAGGCGACGGCCCACTTTGTGTCCCGTGATTGGCGCCCTGTGCTCTTGGCTTTAATGGCATGATATTTTGATGCACACTGTTAAAGCAGTCAAAGCTTTACCCTCCACCTCCTCCAGGGAGTGCTCTGAAGAGCGTCTGTGACCAGTTTGTTGCGGACACCCTGTCTCTCCTGCTTGACTGTGGGTTCCGTGAGAGCAGCTGGAGAACCTTAGAGTGCAGGTTCTGTCATGGTGCGAGTGTGGCTCCTGTGTGATCTGGGTGAAGTTGATGATCCGTCTGTGTGATGGGGAGGGAAACGTTACCTCTCGTAGGGCTGTTGTGAGGATCGCGTGAGACGGTGCCACAGAGCACTTGATACACAGCCTGTGGCGATGGCCTAGCGCGCACACGCACACACACACGCTTTTATTTGTTAGAACAGCAGTGACAGTAGCTAGTGCTTGTACTGTGTTCACACGTGCCTGGCGCTGGTCTGAGTCGTTTAAATATATGAACTCATTTAACCCTCTCAATAGTCCTATGAAGTAGGAACTGTTATTACCCCATTTAACAGATGGGGAAACTGAAGCACAGAAAGGTGAGGGAGCAGCATGGGACCCACGGACCACTGCCCCTGAGGCCATCACCGAGGACAATAGCCCACGTTGTTCGGATGGTTTTCAGACACAGGAAGAGCCATCCTGCATCAGATCAATTGATCAGAGCTCACTCTCCCCAAAGATTGTGAAAGTTTGGATGGAGAAGTTAGGTCTTTAACTAAAGCAGGTGACAGCAGTGAACACTGGAGAGAAATACTCTTCTTTCAAGGCCCTCATGGACTCTGGGAGTTCAGATGGGACCTTGGGGTCCGTGGATCTAAGTCTCCTGTGAGCCCAGAATCCAGGGCACAGAATCGCTGTAGGCAAGTAAATAGAAAAGCTATTTCGGAGTCGAGATCTTTTGCCTCCAAAAACTATTGTGTATAACCGGGACTAGAGGAGGGTAAAATCTTACAGTCAAAGGCCAGTGTCATAGCAGATACCACAAAGTTACACTGGACTAGAGCCGACCTAAATATTACAGAAGGGTGTTTCTCCTCCTGTTCTTGGACTCTGACATTTAGGGGATAATTTCTTGTCAGAAGTTTACCAATTTCTTGCTGGCAGCTTGCCATCTGGCCTCTTGTTTCCAAGACCCTGAGCTGCCTAGAAGCCCCCCGAGTCTGCAGCACTGAGCCCCTAGCCACAGGGGGTCTCCTTGTTCTCGGGGGTCGGTCCAGGCCAGCTGCCATTTCGGATCCTGATTGGATCCCACCCATCCAGAATTTTTCACCAGATCTTTCTGATAAGGGAGACCCCTCAGGTAACATAGGGGCTCAATCACATTTTCCCATGGAATAGGGAAAAGAGAGAAGAGTTTTCCTGCACAAGGAGGCTGACGGCCGAGGTCTGACCGGCCTTTGAGGCCTTGCCCTGCACGTGGGCCTCGTGTAACTGGCCCGCCCGTGGGGATTCACGCCAGGGCCTCCCCCCCCCCAGCTCCACCCGATGCCCGGTACCCTAAGACCTCGCGTCGGGGCACCTCAGGACATGTGTCCACCCTTCCCTCCAGGGCCAGGACATCCTCGAGCGCAGCTCGGAGCTGATCCACTCCGGGGAGCTGACCAGGGTCACCCGGCAGGGCAAGAGCCAGCAGCGGACGTTCTTCCTGTTTGACCACCAGCTGGTGGCCTGCAAGAAAGACCTGCTGCGGAGGGACGTGCTCTACTACCGCGGCAGCACAGACATGGACGCCGTGGAACTCGTGGACCTGGAGGACGGCCGCGACGGTGCCCGCACCCTCGGCATCAGAAACGCCTTCAAGCTGGTCAGCAGGACGGGTGACGAGGCGCACCTGTTCTGTGCCAAGAAGCCTGAGGACAAGGCGCGGTGGCTGCAGGCCTGCAGGGACGAGCGCAGGCGGGTGCAGGAGGACCGGGCGATGGGTGAGCCCTGGGGTCTTGGCCCTTCCCCCGCCTCTCCCGGATCACCCCCCGCAGGGAAAAGACCAGGGAGCTGCAGGTCCTGATATTCCTAAACCTGCCTACAAGACCGACAGGGACAGGCGTGCCGTGGGTCCTATTGTTGGACCCATTTCACAGATGAGGAAACTGAGGCTGAAGGCACCAGCCCACTCTTAGAAGGCGGGTTGTCACTCTTCACGTGTCCCGGTAGGGAGAGTGGTGGTGTGGCCATCCTGGTGATAATCGTCCTCCTTCTCCGCTCCCTTCAACCCCTTATACTTACTTCCTGAAGGATTAAGGCCCTTTGCTTCGGGTTATGGAGCAGACCTCAGGGTTAATGTGGGTTCGGTGCAGGTTTTATTCTGAAATGTTTTCACTTGTTTTGAATACATATCACATTTGTTTCTAAATACAGGAGTGGAAATTTCAGAAAATCAGAAGAAACTTGCCATGTTAAATGCTCAAAAGGCAGGACATGGAAAGTCAAAAGGTAAATTTTGAAGAATGTTTTTCACCTCTTTAGTGTGTGTATGTCAGTACTGGAATTAAAATGGGGAGAAATGCCCGAAGCTGTTAGGTATGACCGACTCTTAAGTGAAGGAGAGAAGTGTGGGTAAAACAAGATGATAGTTCAGAGCAGTGGACGGTTTAAAAACCAAATCTGCATTTGGTTCTGAACATCCTTTAGTACGTGCTTACGTTTGAAGAGGCGTCTGTACAAGGTGTTTGACTTGGGGCCGAGGAGCTTCTAGACCCCCCTGCCCTGCCCTCTGAGCTTCCCCCCTGCAGAGGGAGGGATTATCCATCCACAGGCCAACCAGCCCAGGAGTCTGGGGCATGTGAGGAGGAAATCTCCAACCCCAGACTGCTTATCAGCTGAAGGCATGTCCTAGTTCAGATGAGAAAAAAGATGTCAAAGTTCACTGTGTCAAGCAGGGGGCGAAAGCAAAAGAAGATCCTCTGGCTTCTTTAGGGCCTGGATTCTCTACCCCGCAGGCACATTCTGTGGGAGTGACCTGGGCAGCTCTTACAAAATACCAAGGCCCGGGACACGGACCCCAGAGTCCACACATGCATAGTACAAATATTTCAGCGCAACAGAAGTGAAACAATAAGGATTCTTATTCCAAAACTACATGTTGTATTTCTGCAAACTTTATTCACGTGAAATTTATCCCATTGGGTATTTTCCTACCCGAAAATGCAAAAACAAGGACCAGTTGAGCCCAGGACCGATGGGCCGAGAAGAATTTATTACCAGAACAGCATTTAGCAAAGCCCTGCTTCCTCTGCTCAAATGCAGAATTTCCTGCCGCCGCCCCCCTCCCCCCACACACACTAAGTTAACGGATATCTTCAAGGCAGAAAATCTCATTTTAAGTATTTCTTGCATCTCCACTTTGGATGGCAGGTGACTGGTAGATACCAGTTTATTGGGATCCACTAGTTCCCGTCCATATCTTCCAAGGATCACTGGCTCAGCGGCCAGGCAGCTAGTTCGAAGGAGCTCTCATGCTTCTGGGGGTCACCTGTCCTGCACTTTCCATGAGTTCTCCCATGTCATCCTCTCTGCCGCCCTGGAAGAGGAGAGCCTTGTGGCAGGTCAGGGGCAGGGAGGGTTTGTGGACGGAGGCCTCTCTTCTTCCCAAACTCCCACTCTCTCCTCTCTCCATGCTGACTTTCACAGCGCGTGGTCTTGTAGCTAATATAACACAACTTTCTGACCACCTGTGCATAGGTTTTATATGCCAGCTCCAAAGAAACAGTTTTGGTTAATTCGACGAGGTATCAGGGCACTACTCTAAGCACGTTACTTACATTCACTCATTTAATTCTCATAACAACCCAGTGGGCACCGTTACCCCGTCTTAGACATTGGAAAACTGAGGCTCAGGGGAACCAAATCATTGCATCCCGTAAGTGGCGAGCAGCGTGAGCTCCAGGCTCTCACAGAAAGCACTCCGCTGCTGCTCATCCCACACAGACGTCCAGATCCAGTCCTGCCGGTGAAATTTACACAGTGGCCCTGGGTTTCTGTTTCCTTCCCGGTCACTTGGCTGTCACGGTACTGTCCTGGGAGGGTTTTAAGTGAGGATTCAGTGCGGTAGTCTGTGTCCCAATTGGCACACAGGGTCTGAGTGTGTCAGGATGGCCGTTCGGGACCCCTTTGGGGGAGGTGACTGGAGGGTCGGCCTGGGGTGTGGGGACCGGCACTTGCTTTTCCCTTTGGGCTGCCACCGGCGCTGAGTCCGTGGCCCTCTGCCCTCCTCACCCCTGCATCAGGCTACGGTGGAGGATGCCCCTCGGCCCCCCCGCTCCAGAGCCTGCGGCCGGTCCACCAGCGCCACGTCACCGTGCCCGCCAGCCTGCCACAACAGCAGGTGTTCGCCCTGGCGGAGCCCAAGAGGAAGCCGTCGCTGTTCTGGCACACCTTCAACAAGCTCACCCCCTTCAGGAAGTGACGCGGGGACTGGGGAGAGGGGCCCCCGTGCCCCTCCTGGGCCCCGTCCAAGGAATCTACTCCGCACGTGGCACAGGGATCCGGTGCTGAAAACCTCTCCTGGGGACGCAGTGAGGAGGACCTGGCCTCGCTTGCGGTCGCAGAGGCCCAGCTGCCTTCTCGGGAGGGAGGGGGGTCATGACGCACAGCTCCAGTGTCCCCTGGACCGCTCCCCGCCGTGAGCCCACCGAGGCGGCCGGCGCCGGGGAATCGGAGTGGGCTCTGGAGATGCTGGGCGGGGAGCCGGGAGCATCCCCGAGGACGAGCTGCAGTCCAGGCCCCGGGAGGGGCTCCCCGAGGAGGATGGGCAGGGCCACTTTGCCTTCGGTCTTGAAGGGGACGGGAGTGCCGGGGTCACGGGGTGGCGGGCGGTGACTGCAGCCCTGTTGGGGCCCTGGGGTCCCCTGGCGTCTTCCTCATCCACGCAGTCGCCAAATGGTGGGCCGGCCTCTCCCGCAGGCTCCTGCGCACATGGTCCAGGGCCCGCGGTGCACGGAGACCCACGCGCTCCAAAGACGCCGTTGCTTTCAGGGGGCAGGGAGCCCGCTGCTGGCTCTGTACACTTGTCCCCGCCCATGTGCCACTCCCCGAGCAGAAACCTGAGAAACTTCACGCACGTGCACTTCCAGTGGGAAAACCGATTTCATTTCGTTTGAGGACGAAGTGAACGTGCAGACCTCCCAGTTGAAACGTGTCCTTAAAAGAGCATCCGTGTGCCTGTTCCTCCCTCTGCCTCTGTCCTCGCCGATCGAGGGACAGTGACACGTACCTTCTTCCACTGAAAACCAGAGGCTCAAGGGTCCTGCTTCCTCCACGTTTGAAGCCAACTTTGTCCCACGCCCCCGAGCAGTAGTGCCAGCTGTGCCATGCTTAGCATGTCGACAGGTTTCTGAAGATCGGTTCCGCATGGAAGAGACCTCACGAAATAGATCCAGACTCAGAGAGAGCAGCCCGCTCTAGCGAAGGCCACGCGGCCGACGCCGGTCGGCAGCAACCTCCTTGCCTTTTCTCGATGGTAAATTTTGATGAAAATGGCTTTTAAACGTGAGACACCTTTCCGTTGACCTCGTGCACCGGGCGGGGGCCTGTTACATGTCTTGTGGTTTTCTACTCGGGAATCTCTCTTTGGTGTTGAAACCTCAAAACTTCTCTTTTCTACCCAGTCCCTGCTTGAGAATAAACACACCTGTATGGTCCTAACAGAGGGGACACCTGAGACTCCAGGTGTGGGCCCCCTCCTCCTCACACCCAGAGCTGTTCCCGGGGGGCGGGGGGACCCAGGCGGTGCTGCCTCTGCGGACCTCGGGGCCCAGGTCCCGGCACGGAAGCCGCTTCTGTGAGGAAGCTCCTCGGGAGGTGCCGTGGGTCCGCGTGCTCGTGTGTGTGTGTGTGTGTGTGTGCTTCCTTTCTGAATAGACTTCTCAATTTCCGTTGCATTTATATAACTGACCTTTTTACTAACAAGATACAATGATACATTTTGAATACTATGCTTAATATGCTTTTCGTGGGCCCCCTCAGCGAACATTGTCGGGCCTCTGTGCTAAACAGAGTTGTTTGTTTATACGGCAGTTGTGAACAGTTGGGTTGCTTTTTTTTTTTTTTTTTAATAGAATTACTTTGAGGAAGTAAAGAAAATCAGTTGCTCATGTTATATTTCCAGTGAGGACTCACCCCCAGTGCAGAAGCACCCAGAGGGCCCCCATCTCCCCCGTTGTCCAGAGCACAGGGACAAAGGGCTGGACGTGCTGTCGGCAGCCCTGGTCTGTCTCTCGGCCGAGACCTGACTCCTGGCTCCACCCTCCTCCCCTCAAGCTTCCCAACAGAGGAGCAGGAAGCATGGACACCAGGGCACGTGGTGACAGTCCCTTGGTCAGATGTCCATCCTAGGTGGCTCCTGCTTGGATTTCCAGGTGATTTGAAAACTGCTAAAATGCGTTTAAAAGGATAGAACGTCCTTTGTCCTCTTTAAATCTGTGTGTCTAGCTTGGGTTTATTAGCAAACGCCTGCGTTCTCTACAGGATAGATGGCTCGGTGTTCTGTTTTTACATTTGACGAACTTCCTTCCTTTTTTTTTTTTTTTTGCGGTACGCGGGCCTCTTACTGTTGTGGCCTCTCCCGTTGCGGAGCACAGGCTCCGGACGCGCAGGCTCAGTGGCCATGGCTCACGGGCCCAGCCGCTCCGCGGCATGTGGGATCCGCCCGGACCGGGGCACGAACCCGTGTCCCCTGCATCGGTAGGCGGACCCCCAACCACTGCGCCACCAGGGAAGCCCTGAACTTCCTTCTTGATTTCTCGCATGTTCCACTTGGAGAGAAAAAGAGAAAAAACGAAGAGACTCCCTGTACAGGTTGTGTATGAATTTCACTGGGAATCTCGCTTTCTCTGTCTGTCTTTTTCTCTTTTTAACACTACACTGCGTGGTATCGGTGGACCACGCCCCCCCCCCCCCCCCAATAAAGATGGCATAAGATTTTGATGAATTTCACTTACTCTATCATGTTTCAGAGTTTGCCAACTCTGTTGAAAGACCTTTGAAATGGCCTCAGGTCCAAAGCAGCCTTCTCGGTTTTTGATGATGCCTAACATGTATAACAACCTTGCAGTAGATTGTAAGCAGTCGTACAACAGAATACCTGTGGAGTCCTGGAGAAATGGCATTCTTTGTCTTTGGCCTGCAAACTGGAAGAAGAGTGGCAGGGATTTGCCAGGGCTTTCCTGGGACACCTGTGTCTCTTGCTCTCGGTACATCTGATCTCTTCCCACCCCCTGCCGTAGACCTGATTTTGTAGTTGAAAACATTTCACCCCCATCTCCACACTCCTTCTGAATATCGTCGTGCCTTTTTATTCGTAATACGAGGACTGAGCTCCGTGCCTGTTCAGAAAATCCCCTCAATCCTACATTGCTGTTGTCTAGACACAGAGCAAAAGTACATTTAATTCAAAACCTGTTTCACAATAGAAATCTTTTGTAGAAGCAACGCACCGGCATTTTATCGGTTGGGAATCTCTACGGGCCCAGACTGCTGATTCTCCTCAGTGCAGATCAACTTAGTCCCCAAGCCAGGATAGAAAAACCCGACCACCTGAGTTAGGGAGGAAATCGCGGTGTAATATTTTGTTGAGGAGAGGAGAAACAGACGTGTCCCTCACAGTCCAGTGCCAACAAGCGTGGATAAATGTGGCTCACAGGCCAGGGACGCCAGGCGCACACCGAGAAGGCCACTGCCCCAAAGCAGTTGTCCCTGTAATAAGCTCAGCCCGCAAGTCCTCCCTGTTAACGTTTCACCTGGCGGACGCTGCCCTTCTCGGGATGGATGCAGCGGAGGTGGAGTCCCAAAGGTTCTGAAAATAGTAAGTGGAAACTGTGATCTTGAAGAAAACAAACAAACCCAGGAGCGTAAATATCGGATGCATATTTCGTAACAACAAACTTAACATTACTGTCTTCAGTTGTTTATTAGGTATCTGACACTTGAATTTAGAAAATACTGTAACCGATTCTGTAATTTACCAGTCGGTCTCTTTTTGTAAATATTAGCGTCCACAGTGTTTGACTTACCTACTTCGCAAGGCTTTTGGTGACCTGTACCCTCAGTGCTGACTCACCGGCCTCAAAGTGATGTTATCTGTATAGGTCAAGTGACAGCTTCCAGACTGATGAGGTGGCTGTTGACAGCTGAATTGGGTTGTGCAAGATCGCTGTTACTTGATATGTATTTTCTCTGAAGTTTTTGTAAAAAAAAAAAAAAAAAAAAAAAATTTACAATGTTATTTGAATGATTTCTTGTAAATGCTGTGAATCTATATTTGTTGTTTTGTATCTGTATATTAAAGTTAATTTGCCAGACTGGCTGTAGTAATGCATTGGAGTGTGTGTGTGTGTGTGTGTGTGTGTGTGTGTGTGTGTTTAACATATATATATATATATATATATTTTTTTTTTTTTTTCTGTACGTGGGCCTCTCACCGCTGTGGCCTCTCCCGTTGCGGAGCACAGGCTCCGGACGCGCAGGCTCAGCGGCCATGGCTCACGGGCCCAGCCGCTCCACAGCATGTGGGATCTTCCCAGACCGGGGCTCGAACCCGTGTCCCCTGCATCAGCAGGCGGACTCTCAACCACTGCGCCACCAGGGAAGACCCGTAACATATATTTTAAATGGAGAGTGAGTGCTAGGAGGCTTTCTGGGATTTGCAGCTCCTTCCCTGCCTGGACACTGACAGACTTCTTTTCAGCAAAAAATCATCCGTTAATGAACTGATGAAAACTGCTGGGGTGGGTGCAGGAGAAGGAAGGCCCTGAGGGGAACAGAGAGCGGCCACTCGACTTGAAAGAAGCCACCAAATATCGGAATGAGACTGGCAAAGCCAAAACTGGAGTGAGAAACACAGCTCTGGCTCCCGGGGGCGCGAGGCAGATGCGGGCCCTTCCCGGTGGTTCCGGATCCGCAGGTGGCCCCACTCACTTAGCCTTGGTGAGTGGGCTGGATAAGAATTTCCTTCCCTAATTAACAGCTCCGCAAAGTTAAGCAGATAGCCCATTGTTGCTGTGACCGTCATCAGGAAAGCATCCCCAGGAAGGTTGCCGCAGCGCCCCTGCTCAGTTGTTTACTCGTAACGGCCTTCGGCTCCCCTCCTTGGGCTGGACTCAAGGGGCTTTGCTTAGGGGGCCAGGGGTGTGGAAGCTCTGGAACCTAATCCCCCCTCGGAGGGCAGTTCTCGCAGCTCAGGAGGGCACCCCGTGGAGGGAGGAGAGGGCTGAGGGTAGGGCCATCCTCAGAGGGGTTCCGGGGAGACGGCCCAGCCCGGGAGCCACTGTCCCATGGGGCACCAGACAGACGGTGAAACGGGCGATCCTCCCATGGGGCGTGTGCTCCAGGGGGACGAGCACGTAGAGCATTACTAGAACACAGCGTGCATTGTAAACATTTGAGTTCTAGAAGGACTTCAGGGATGGAGGCCTTTCCGGGGGGGTTGGGGCAGGAGGCAGGGCGCACGCAGACCCCTGAGGGGGAGCCCCGAGCAGCCCTGGGTGAGCTGCTGGGATCCAAGTGCGATGGGAGTTGAGACATCAATGGTGGAAGGTCCATCTCAGGGCTGCGGGCCGGGGCGCTGGGTTGTACCGGGCGGAGTCTAGGCGAGGAGAACTGCTCCAGGGGCAGAGAAAAGGGGGACATAAAACCAGAGGCGGGGGATGACTGGCGAGACAGAATCCAGCAGAGACGATGAGAAAGGAGAGAAGGCCGCTGTCAGGATGCTCGGTGAGGATGCAGGTGCCCGTCATCACCTGGGTGGGTGCTGGGCGCTGCTGCTGTAATCGGATCCAGGAAGGGATGGCATGGAGGGTGGGTCTGTGACTGTCTGGACCACCCGGTGGAAGCACGGGGCTGGGATGCAGATGGGGGAGGGCCGAGCAGAGAGCAGGCAGCTGGGGGTGAGGATGCACCTGGGGCCCCTGCCTCAGCCCTGAGCGAGGCAGAGAAGGGGGAAGGGGCCCGGGGTGGGGAAGGGGGCAGGAGGGCAGAAGGCAGAGACTGTCTGCAGCGCCGAATGCTGCCCACACGCCTGCCCCTGAGGAAGGACCCAGGTGTCCGGGCGGAGTTAGGGGTCAAGAGGCCAGGTCCTTAACCTGTGACGTAATTAAACCCTGCCGCTGCCCTGTGATGCTGGTAATGTTTTGCCTGCCATACAGAGAAGGAAACTGAGGCACAGTGAGGGTAGGGGATTTACCTCTGTTCAGGGGGGACTCTCCCTGCACCCCACTCTCCCTGGGGCCTCTGCATTCCAGCTTGGCTCTCAGAGTTGGTTCTGTGACAGCATTGGGTGCACTTGTTCTCTCGATGCTATTTTTAAGTCAGAAATCAATGTTAATAGACACTGATGGGAGAAGATAAGAATCAGTGATCACATGGGATTGAAAAACTAGTTGCACCGTGTTTTTCTTAGTGCCGTGTGTGTGTGTGTGTGTGTGTGTGTGTGTGTGTGTGTGAGAGAGAGAGAGAGAGAGAGAGGGAGAGAGAGAGAGAGAGAGAGAGAGAGAACAGGCATTAAACTCTTAGACAGTCGAATGCCTACACTAAAAGGAACTACACAGAGTCAGAGAGATCTAGTTAAATGATTCAGTTCTAAGGGTCCGGGATCCGATCGAGGCCTAACAGCATCGTCTTCAGTTTGGTCCTATTAGCTCGTGATTGATCGCGGAGAGGAAGCAAAGGCACAAACGTCAGTCTAAGGGGAAGCGCCTGCCGGGGGGGACTTCTCCCTCCAGACCCACCTGGAAGCTGCCTCACCTTCTCTCGCTACCGAGGGTCTGTCATACAAAGTGAAGTAAGTCAGAAAGAGAAAAACGAATACCGTATGTTAACGCATATATATGGAATCTAAAAAAAAAAAAGGTTCTGAAGAACCTAGGGGCAGGACAGGAATAAAGACGCAGACGTAGAGAATGGACTTGAGGACACGGGGAGGGGGAGGGGAAGCTGGGACGAAGTGAGAGAGTGGCATGGACATATATACACTACTAAATGTAAAATAGACAGCTAGTGGGAAGCAGCCGCATGGCACAGGGAGATCAGCTCGGTGCTTTGTGACCACCTAGAGGGGCGGGATAGGGAGGGTAGGAGGGGACATGGGGATGTATGTATACGTATAGCTGATTCACTTTGTTATAAAGCAGAAGCTAACACACCATTGTAATGCAATTATACTCCAATAAAGTTGTTAAAAATAATAATTATAATAAAATAAATCGAAAAATAAAATAAAAAGGACGGAAAGAAGGAGCTAAATTGGCTGAACTAAGTGGTGGTGCTGGAAGATGCCCCTGGCTCAAGTGTTGCCTCAACTTTTTAAGTTCTTCCAGGACACCTTGTGCTTACTTGTTCCCTCCCCTTCCTGCTGTTTTGCAGATCCATCCACTAGGGAATTGCGTGGCAGGAAGGTGTGATTTTTATTTAGTTTGCTCCTGATTCCTTGTTTGCATAGCACCTGCGTGCCGCCTGCAGCCCTGGGGTTCAGGTAAGAGCCTTAGGAAACAATTTCTTTAAATTCAGTTTAAGGCCTCAGAGTCCTGAAGCAGCTCTTGTATTACTGGTGTGTGATAATCCTGCTTAAGTAGGTATCTGTCTACAGGGCTTTGGGTAGGAAAGGGGTTAAGCCACTTCCGAAATACATTCTTAAGAGGCTAAACAAGAGACAGAAGCAGATTTTGAAGTTCTGCTAGAACTCTGCAGACTGGCTGCGAGGAGGGATGAAACCGTAGAGTAAATCATGAGAATTAGCAGACCTTTCTAGAGAGCTTTCCAGAGAAGCCCATGGATTATTGTGCACAAATGTTAACATGTACATTTGTATATTCGTGGCGATACTATATGACCCAGTGTAGTTTAAAACAAGGCCTTCAACATATGTTGAAGAAGAAACACATATGTACAAAGTATAGAGAAAGTGGAAGAAAACGTATTCAAGGAAGGCAATTTGGAGATTTACGTTCTTGGACCGTCACGTCTGGGAGGGATGCTGGGTTCCTTGCATTTTTTGCAACCTTTAGAGGCTAGAGGTTTGGAGACCCAGTAAAGATTGCTCAGCTGGGCTCTGGCAGGTCTTTATTAAATCTTTGTATTTGGGCAAGTAAGAATGATGAAGAGTAGAAACCTTTAATCTTGGCCATGAATTAGGGACAACATGTCCTTGGAGAAAATTAATCAGGAGGGGCCTTGAGTAACCTTTCAGAAAGAAATTCAGTCGTGAAGGAGAATGTAGGTCAAGCATAGGAGAAACAACCCAGAAATAGGAAGTAAGAACCTATTTCATTTGGGTCTAACAAACAGTGACTCCATAGCCATTTGCAGTCTGTATCCCTCTGCCCCTAACCGTTTCCGTATGTCAGGTCTGTGGGGTCACAGGGGCTTCCCAGGGTCCCTCCTTCCCCCTGACTTGACATTCAACAGAAGGACTGTGTCCATTCTCTTTGCGTTCACACGGACTTTATTGCTCTAAGGCAGGGCCTGCTGTGGGATTTTTAAGGTATCACCTGAAGGGTTTTTGACCCAGTGGGTCCTCAGCAACTTCGATGGGCTGAGTGACTACAGATGCTAGACCCTCCTCACTTTGGATGAGCACGCACACCTTTGACAGCTGAAGCCTTGCATCCATCAAAACTGAGGTTAGCTCCAGGAGGGAACCTAAACAACAGGCTTGGGCAGGTTAGCAGCACGTGTGTTTCTCTCTCACGTCAAAGATGGGCTGGGAGGGCAGGCCTGGTCTGCGCTGTCATCAGAGACCAGGATTTCTCTGTCCCCAAAGTGTTGCCCTCCAGTTCATGAGGGAGGGCGCACCCCTTCCCGTGAAGGTCCTGGCCCATCAGGGGCACGTGTCACTTTTACCCACTTCCCACTGGCCAAAATCTAGTTTCACGGTGATACCTGGGCTGCAGGGGTGGCTGGGAAATGAGTCTATTGTGGGCAGCCATGTGCCAACCGACATTTCTGTTACCACTGATGATGGTAACATCCAGCCACCTCCCTGGTGAAGATTTGCATGTGGTTGGAACCAGGATAATATTTATTTATTCATTCATTCATTTATTTATTCACTGTCATTCATTCATTCAACCACTCAACAAATATTTGACTGTAAGTGCTGAAAATAAGAAAGTAGGAAGATGCAGTTGCTGTCTTCAACAAGCTGTTACCTGTAAGTGACGCTAGTCTAGGTGCTGCGTGGAGAAGGGGCGGGGCAGGGGGGGCAGTGATCCAGAGAAGACAAGAGGGAAGGTGGAA
The DNA here is from genome assembly GCF_963455315.2 of Globicephala melas. Taxonomy (NCBI): domain Eukaryota; kingdom Metazoa; phylum Chordata; class Mammalia; order Artiodactyla; family Delphinidae; genus Globicephala; species Globicephala melas. The sequence goes on along the minus strand of NC_083331.1, from coordinate 2,818,614 downwards.
GCCGGGGAGGGAAGGATGGGAGACAGATGGGGTCCTAGCTCCAGTGCACTCTGGAGAAACACCAGAAGTAGGAATTAAACATTGAAACTGAGGAGCCAGCCAGAGGCTTTGTGAGAAACGCAAATGTAACTTTTTATTTTGGAAAATAACACATGAATGTAATTTCTCCTCTATTCCTTGTGCAAACCGTCATGTCCTTCTTCTAAAAATGTTTTCTTTAGAGATGGTGCCACAGCCTATCTCACTGCTTCTTCGGGAGCAAAGCACGTTCCTTTATTCATGATCCTTTGTTGAAGTTTGTCTACCTGCCGGGCCTGGGGTTGTTACATCTCCGCCCGTGTCAAGTGTGCAGGACCAGGGAGAGAATCACAGAAGGATGGATGTTTGCTTTTACCTCAGCTCTTCTCTGGCTGGAGAGCAAAATGGAGTTTATCCCAATTTGACACCTATAGGAGCTCCTGATCCTTTCTATTACTGGAATAATTGTAACACATTTTGAAACAATTAAAAGGGAAAAATCTAGACCCCCTGCAGAGGTTGGTCTGTGCAAGTTAGATTTGACTACGACCAGTCACTTCTGAGTTAAACAGAAGAGGAAGGTGTAGGTTATTTATGGAATTTGGCTCTAAGAAAACTCAAGTCAATTTCCTGAAATGGCGTAAGTTTGTGATTTTAAAGGGAAACATCTGCCCTTCCGTCCCCAAATTCTTCTATTTGTTGCATCAAGCTGCAGCCTGAGACTCATGGAGGCTCCCATATGATGGCGATGTGACCCTCTGGATGACAGTCTAGCTGGGTTTTAAAAATGTATATGTAGAAATAGTTTTATAGGCACTGTAAAAAAGCATTTTAAAAAAAGATAAGCTCCCATAACCTCACCATTCCAAAGCCACCATGTGCGTTTGGATATATTTGCTTCTAGTTTTTGTTACTATGCTTATAGGCACACGTTGCTTTATTGCGCTTCACAGACAGCGTGTTTTGTCACAAACTAAACATCTGTGGCAATCCTACGTTGAGCATTTGCTCACTTCGTCTCTCTGTGTTCCATTTGGGTAATTCTCACAATATTTCAAACTTTTTCATCACCATTACATTCGTTCTGATGATCTGTGATCTTTGATGTTACTGCCGCTACTGCTGAAGCCTCAGACAATGGTTAGCGTTTTTCAGCAATAAAGTATTTTTAAAATTAAGGTATGTACACTGTTTTTCAACATAAGGCCATGCACACTTAATAGACTACAGTATGGTATAAACATAACTTTGTTATGACCTGGAAACCAAGAAATTTGTGTGACTCAATTTTTTTCTGATCTTCACCTTATTGCAGTGGTTCTGGAACCAACTTTTCTACTCTCTGTCTCTGAATTTGACTATTCTCAGTACCTCATGTAAGTGGAATCACATAGCATTTGTCCACTTGTGACTGGCCTAGTTCACTGAGCACAGTGTCTTTAAGGTTCACCCACGTCGTAGCCTGTGTGAGAATTTCCCTCCTTTTTAAGGCTGAATCATATCTATCCATCACGTGGGTGGACCACATTTTGTTTATCCATTCATGCATCAATGGACACCTGGGTTGTTTCCACCTTTTAGCGATTGTGGACAGCATTGCTGCTGTGAACATGGGCGTAGAAATATCTGCGGGAGTCCCTGCCCTCGGTTCTTTTGCGTGTATACCCGGAAGTGGGATTGCCGGAGCAAATGCTAATTCCATGTTTGCTTTACTGTTCAAAATGTGCTTTCATGCACAATGTGCTCGAATTTGGTTTTTACAGTAGCCCTGTGAGGGAAGCATTAATCTCTCCTCTGGCTGCAAGGAGGGGTTTGCCCAAAGTGAAACGGTCAGTTGGAGTTTCTTTGCCCAAAGCGAAACAGTCAGCGGGGGTTTCCTGACTTGGAACGTGGCTCTCTCCCGAATCGCCCACCATTAGAGTCTCCCCAGTCACACGCGTCCTCCCAAGGACAGTGTCCTTCGATTGTGAGCGGCCAGTCTGCTCCCAGCTGCCCCCCGACCCGCCCTGGCTGTGCTGTCCAAGCTGGGCCACTGCAAAGAGCAGAGGCTTTGTCCGTGGCCCCGGCGATGAGAGTTTCTCCCTTCAGTCTGTTTCCGTCTTTCCGTTCAGCTCTGTCATCTGAGCCATGAGGATCTGGTGGCTCTTGTTCGTCTCCGGGGCCTGCGCAGGGATGGTGAGCTCACAGGACACCTGCAGGCAGGGCCACCCTGGCGTCCCCGGGAACCCAGGTCACAATGGATTGCCCGGGAGAGATGGACGTGATGGAGCAAAGGGCGACAAGGGGGATGCAGGTACCCACCACCTGTGCCTGCAGCTGCCCCCCGCTCATCCCCCTTCCTTTCACCTCCTTCATTCATTCATTGCCTGTGGGCTCACCCCTCTCCATCCATCCATCCATCCATCCATCCATCCATCCATCCATTGCCCAGAAGACACTGATGGAGAGCCTGCTCCGGCCAGATCCAGACTGGGTGTGGGGTACAGGGCAGCACGAGCCATGAGGACCCCTGTCCTCGTGGGCTTTCCCACTGAGTGGGGCTGCCTGTCTGCTGGCCACCATCTCCGATACTACAGGGCCGTTTTCAGGAGCTTGTGATGTCATAGATCTTTCTGCCTCAGGCGACAGGTATGAGGGGTCTTTGGCACCGGGTCCTAGAGAGACATCCGACGGGTAGGTCTCTGGCAGGGAGCACCCAGCACGGTGCAGGCCTTGCCATGAGGCAGGCAGTGCAGAACGCCAGAGAACAGGAAGGGTCCTGGAGCCACACAGCCGCTCCTCGGGTATCTGTGCTGTGTCCCGGGACCTCCCCACGGTTTGGGGACTTGGGGACAGGATCCAGCCTCTGGGAGGGACAGTCCCAAAAGCCAGGATGTGTGAGTGGTTTCCATGACAAAAACCTGTAAGGCTTGATTTCTGAATGGGGTTCTTGAGCCCTGGTCTGACCATAGGGTCATACACCTAAGATGTAAGCAGAGGACCCATCTGGGTGCAGGAAGAAAACATTGAAACTTCTAGTGACGTCTTAAAAGATAAATTTAGGTGAAGAAAAAATTGAGGTTTTAAAACGCTTGCTATATGAATCCGTGTGAATGGCCTCACTTGGTCGGTTTGCAGATACGCACGTGTCATTTGAGGCCTGGACCATGTCCCATGGGAAGAGTGGTGGCCCACAGTGTGAGCAGGCTGGCCGGGACCCTCCCGCGTTCACTGACCTTCAGCGTGTTGGGATGTTTTGCACTAAGTGTGCCTGGACCGGGGGTTCTCAGATTATGCTGTTGAACTCTCACAAAGAGATGGGTGCTGAAAATACTCCCGCAAAAAAACTGATGGTTGAGGGTGAACTTGATAATGCAAAGCAGTAAAGAATCCTGAGAAGGGCAGAGCTGCCATTTCTATTCATGTGAATTCTTCAGATGTGCATTAGAAGGAAAAAACAATGATGAACGTCAGTCAGATCTGTCAAGACGTCTGCCCCCCCAACCTGGAAATTATTATAACTGTGGGCAGGTGAATTTACATTTACGTTCATTGACATGCCCTTGTCCTGACTGTGGATGTCCCAAGGGTATCACAGACTCATAGGAAGGTGCACACCAATTAAGTAAGGCATTTCAGGACTCGTGAGAAGCGTGAACACAAGCGCTGTCATTTTTCTCGGTACGTCATATGAAAGCCTCACCAACCTTAATGATAAACATTGAGAAGCCTCTTGATATTTCTTGATTATACCAGGGAGTTAGATATTCCTCTGGCAATATTAAAACGGCATAATACACAGAAAGCAATTTCAGAATGGACTGAAATTAATGCTTTGCCAGTAAGTGCTGTTAGAATATGGATTTTGAAAAAGCCTTTAAGATTTGGAGAAACAAGAATTACTCAGTGTGGGAAGTCTGCTGCACAGATGTGTGACATTCCAGGTGTTTTCAGGGCGTTTGTGGTCTAGCGTTTACTGCGTGGGCTGGATGGGGCGGAGGGTCACGAGGGGCAGTGTCCCTTCTCACCAAGCCCCGCCCTGCACTCGGCTCTGGGATCTCCTAGGATAACACCACCTCCAGGAAGTCCACGCCGCTTTGGGGCATTAGGCCCGTCTCATTTCTGGTGAGTGAAAGGCCCTGTCCAAGTGAATGGCAAACCCTCCATCTTATTGAAGTCCATCCCTTATCCGCCCGGTGGTACCACGTGTGTACATGTATGTGTACATGTGCGTACACGTGCGTGCGTGTGCCCGCACACGCGCACAGGATACCCTGTGTCTTTGAGATCCCTCCCCCCACCCCGCCCCTTCTCACTGCGAGGACCGCCTTGGATCCACCAGCGGGCTGGGCCGGGAGAAGCGCGGGAAGGCATCGCTCAGATGATGCTGTCAGAACCTGACTCCGCTGCCCTCCAAGCGTGGCGGCCGGATGCTGGCCTCTCTCCTGGGCGGCTCTTTGTGGGCCTCCTGTATCATCCCTCGGAGTGGACGATGCATTCGCTGCCTGCACCCCCGGGGCTGGGGCACGTGCTCTCCGCGGCCGCAGTTTTCTCACCTGGCTCCGCGGAGGCGCCCGCCGCCCAGGGAACCTCAGCGCTTGTGCAGCGTGGGCAGCCTCGCCGGCTTCTCCTTTACACTCTTCTCGGTGGAAGTGTCGCATCCGTCTACGTGACTCAAACTGCGGGCTCACAGCCTCGCTTTCTCTACAAACGTCTGAGTCCCCTTTGCTCCAGAGCCGAGGCAACATTTCTGCAGGCCAAGGGCGCGGGTGGGAGCCAGGTCACAGGCCCCGTCTGGCGCTCATCCTCTCTCTTCGGCTCAAGGGCGCATGTGTGCGCTGAGTGGTCGATCTCCAAATTTGGGAGGTTTAATTTAAAACGCTCGTTATAGCATATTCTATACACACAGAAGAAGATAGATGGAGAGAGAAGGAAGACAGATGCTCCTGTATCCAACACCAAATTTCTCTACCTCTCCGCTACTCATTCTCTCCTTCTTCCTCCATGGTCCCCGTTCTTTCAAGTTTCACATACTTCCTTAAGACTTGCACGCTACATATATAGTTTATTTAGATTATATACAATACGCATGTTTCTTAGAAGGATATTATGTCACATTTCTCACACTAAAAATTAACTTAATCTTTGTCTTACCGTTTTCAAATGTATTTGTGTGTATTTTTATTTTTTTAATTTATTTATTTTTTGGTTGCATTGGGTCTTCGTTGCAGTGCGCGGGCTTCTCATTGCGGTGGCTTCTCTTGTTGCAGAGCATGGGCTCCAGGCGCGTGGGCTTCAGTAGTTGTGGCTCGTGGGCTCAGTAGTTGTGGCTCGCGGGCTCTAGAACGCAGGCTCAGTAGTTGTGGCACACAGGCTTCGTTGCTCCGTGGCACGTGGGATCGTCCCGGACCAGGGATTGAACCCGTGTCCCCTGCCTTGGCAGGCGGATTCTTAACCACTGTGCCACCAGGGAAGTCCCGTGTGTATGTTTTATAATGAACATGTTTTTAGAACATTACCTGTACATAGATTACACACATACGTGTGTGGACATAACATAGGATGCTGGTGTCCAGGGCAGCCTGTTCTGAGCATCAGGACTCCTGGGTGCAGCAGAACCTCATGGCCTGATGTCCCAGTGGGTCTCCACAGCACCTTGACCACTGTAAGGCGCTAGAGAGATCCTTCGGGAACCCTCTCTCCCATGCCAAGTAGTGTGGTGTAACCATGGTCATCTGCACTTTCATAGGAGGCTAGTACTTCCACTCCACCCCCCACAGAGTGATGGAAAAGGAGCACAAATGACAAAGCCACCCCCCCCCAAGTCCTTGTCACGTGAGAAACATGCAATCGTGATCATCCGAGCTGGCTGCTTGGGAAGCCCACCAGTCCACTGCACGACCCGCTTCTTGGCGCACTCAGCACCCTTGCTGCTTGCCCCTGCCTGCCCTCCCCCCGCAGGTCTGTGAGGGGTGGGGTGTGCGGGTCAGGCTGGGGCTCCCTGGGACCCTCCATCGCTGACTGGGACCCACATCGAGGGAAACTGGAGCTAGAATTTTAACTTCTGCCTATTTTCTCATTTTCCATCAGGCGAACCAGGACATCCTGGTGGCCCAGGGAAGGACGGGATGACCGGAGAGAAAGGAGAACCAGGTCAGAGATGGCTTTCCATCCTGCTGTGTCCGCAGCCGGAGCCGTCAGTGATAGGATAGGAATTATTAAGTGCTTACCAAGGACAAGTCCCTTACGAGGCTTCAAGGATGCTCCAGCGATAAAGGCCACACGGTCCTTCTCTCCAGAAGCTCAGGGTTCACTGCAGAGATGGGCACACTTTCCATAAAGGGCCAGACAGTAAATATTTTCAGCTTTGCGGGCCACGGGGTCTCGGTCACAACTACTCAGCTCTGCCGTCGTAGGGACAAGCTGCGTAGAGGATGCCTTAGGAAGTGGGGCTGCGTTCCAGTGAAACCTGAATTTTACATAATTGTCACGAATCTCAGAACATGATTTGTGACCATTTAAAAGTGTCAACTGCTCTTAGCTTGCGGGCTGTCAAAAACAGGCGGAGGCTGGACATGGCCCGCGCTCCATGGTTTGCTGAAGCCTGATTTAGCGCTGGGCCCTGAGGAGGGACGCTGGATTCTGACTCGGCGCCCGGGGTGGCACTGCAGCAGAAGGTGGCCCTTGAGCCGGGCCCTGGAGGCAGGGAGGATGCCGGCAGCTATCGCCCGAGGGGGAGGGAGGATGGTTACCACGGCAACGCGAACAGTGTTCTCGCCCCACTGGGTCGTTCTAAGTGCCTTCCTTGTGTTGACTCACTTAATACAACAGCCTATAAGGGAGGCACTTTATTATCCCAGCCGTGCAGGTGAGGAACCAGGTGTAGCTGGGGAATCAGCTTGTGCATAAGCGGTGGAGACTGGGCTGGATCCTGGCGTCTCACTCCAGAGCCGGAGCTCGGACCACGGCTGTCCAGTCAGGGCGTGGGAAGCGGGAGGCGCCAGGGAGGGGGGAAGGCGGAACCACGACTGCGCCACGCACCTGGCGCGGTGCACAGGCCGGCAGACGCGGCGAGCAGTGAGCGCCCACCCAGGACCACCTGACTCCAGTGAGGGGCTTCTCGGGGGGCGTCACGTCATCGGGGCTGCGCTGTCAGCTACCAAAGCAGCCCTGGTGAATCTGCTGTCTGCCTTCTTCCCTCTTCCAAAGATGCGTCCCCTCAGGGACGGGCAGAGAGCTGTCATTTCTTTCTTTTGTTTTTGGCCGTGTCGCTCGGCATGCAGGATCTTAGTTCCCCAACCAGGGATTGAACCCGCGCCCCCTGCATTGGAATCGCAGACTGTTAACCACTGGGCCTCCAGGGAAGTCCCAAATAACTGTCATTTCTAACGTGAGCCCCGATGCTGATATAGTAGAGTCAAAGGGTGTTTTGTGCACGTGTGTGTACCTGCACAGTTTAGGAGTAAATTAACTTTCAAACCCTGAGCACATGCTGGAACTGTGCACTGCCTTACCTCATTCACTTGCTCAATAATAGAAAAACCAAAGTTGTTTTCACAAGCAAAGTTTCACAAATCGTCTCTTCCTCCGTTCTTTCCTGTCCTACCCAGGAGCCGATGGAAACGTTGAAGCAAAGGGCGTCAAAGGTGATCAGGGCTCAAGAGGCCCCCCAGGGAAACACGGGCCAAAGGGACTTGTGGGCCCCATGGGAGAGAAAGGCCTCAGAGGAGAGACCGGCGCCCAAGGGCAGAAGGGGGAGAAGGGCGACGTGGGTCCCGTTGGCCCAGAAGGGCCAAAGGGCAGCACTGGACCTTCGGGCCCAACTGGTTTACCTGGCCCCGTGGGCCCCACCGGAAAGCCGGGTCCCAGGGGAGATGCCGGCCCCCTGGGGCCCCAGGGTGAGCCCGGAGCCCGGGGAATGAGAGGCTGGAAAGGGGATCGAGGAGAAAAAGGGAAAATTGGGGAGACGCCAGTCTTGCCCAAAAGCGCCTTCACCGTGGGGCTCACGGTGCTGAGCAAGTTCCCTCCGTCAGACGTGCCCATCAAGTTCGACAGGATCCTGTACAACGAGTTTGGCCACTACAGCGTGGCCACGGGGAAATTCACCTGCCACGTCGCCGGCGTCTATTACTTCACCTACCACATCACCGTTTTCTCCAGGAACGTCCAGGTGTCTTTGGTCAAAAACGGGGTAAAAGTCCTGCACACCAAGGACGGTTACATGAGCTCCGAGGACCAGGCGTCCGGTGGCATCGTCCTGCAGCTGAAGCTCGGGGACGAGGTGTGGTTGCAGGTGACGGGAGGGGAGAGGTTCAACGGCCTGTTTGCGGATGAGGACGACGACACCACGTTCACGGGCTTCCTCCTGTTCAGCAGCGCGTGATGGGTCGGGGGGCGGGGAGCGGTTCTAACTCTGTCTCTCCATCCGCCCGAATCAGCTTGGTGAAGACATTATTTGATGGTTTTACCACGTTAATTATATCACCACTGTCATAACCATAAAAAGGTGAAAGTAGGAAAGTTATTCCTAAAACTGAGTCTATAGAACTCGCTATCCTTCCAAGAGTAAATGTAAAACTACCTGCTCTGTTTATTACAGTGTATTTGATATATTCCATCATTCCCGTGATCTGAAGAATCCTTTGCTCAGGCGTTCCTTGTGGGGAGTGTTTTGATATCATTTTAGTGCTCGAACTAGCCGTGTGATGATGTATCTCCCATCTGAATTCCTGAGGACATTACAGGGAAAGAAAAGGAAGTGTTTATTCCATCTGTGACTAATAAGAGTTTGGGCTGGTGACAGTGGCACAGCCCGGGAAACTGCAGGACACTCTGCTCACTTTCTATCTTGGGTTTTCATCACCATTCAACTCAACAAACAGTTGTTAGTAAACTGTTTGCCAAACTTGACTCTGTTTTAGTTTCCCTCCGTATCCACAGTTCCGTATCTGCAGATTCAACCAACCATGGTTGGAAAATATTTGGGAAAAAAAAATCAGGAAGTTCCAAAAAGCAAAACTTGAATTTGCCAACCTGGAAACTGCTGACATAGCATTTACACTGTACTAGGTGATTTAAGTAATCTAGAGGGGAACTGCCCTGTGGTCCAGCGAATAATCCCCTCCTAAAATTCTGGAAGTGTTAACTATGCTTACGTTAACTCCATACACTTTTCCATTAGCTGAGAGCAACTAATAAAGAAGCAAGAGGAGACAAGCCCAGTGCATATTCAAGCGACAGCATCTTCCAGATCACAGCCTGGGTCTCTGACGGACTTACAGCTGTTCTCTTCACATGGCAACCAAGTCAGCGCAGTTGTGACAGTATCTTCATTCCTTGGGAAAATGGGAATTTTCTGAATTATCATTATAAGCAGTCAGCACTGCTATAGATGAAAAGGTGAAAAATTACTTGGTTTTGGAAAACTTTGGATATATGTGGAAATCATTTCTGTTTATAGGCATTTTAGTGGCTTTCCTTAATGTATGTTTCTTCTAGAACAGAGCCAGGACTCGGGTGAAGCACGTGAGACACCCCAAGTCCCCCACTTGCCTTGGCGCCCTAACGTTGGCCCAGCTGTAGGGACTGATCATTTTCTTTATTGAGCCAGAGTGTCCTTATGCTTTGGCTTCTTTCAATTGCAATAAGCCGAGCTGTTTTTCCCCAGTGTTAAGTCTGGTGTTGTTATGGACCGAACAATTCGTGTACTAACTCCCTTCTAATTAGGGTCAGAACTTTATAGGTGAGATAGGCATAAAGGAAAAAAGTACAGTTTATGACCAGAATATTGGATACAAGCTTTCATAAATTCTTTTTTTTTTGCAGGGCAAATGTATAAGATGAAATGTAAAACATGTTATAAAGAACTTCAAAAGGATAAAGTTGATTGGGGAGGTGTCTGATCTGCCATTTGGAATTATCTCCCATCTGCTGTCTGTGGATCTGGTCTGCAGTTTTTACAAGTCTAACTACGCCAGGCTCCCTGAGACACAAGACACCTCGTTAACGTAGCACAAGCCAGCATCCTTTGAGGGTGTTTTTACGCTTCAATTGTTTGCATTAAAAATGGTTAGGAACCATTCTGGGCTAAAGAAAAGCTCTTAGATTTGAAACTCCTTTTAAAAAATATGATAAAGTAAGTAGTTTTGTCACATATATTGATGAATATTTTTACATGGCAGATTTGACATCTGTGTAAGGGCCTGCCGCGCAGGCCTGCGATGTGGGGTGGCTGTCCCCAAGGACCAACCAGCCACAGACGATGCGGTATTAATCGCCACGGAGTTAGGACTTTGGGGATTTTAAATAATTTGGAATCTGATGAAAAAGTCAGCAGACGATGAAATCACGACTTACCGTATGTACACAAACGAACGCAGAATTTCTAGTTACGCTGTAGAGACTTGTGTAAGTGCACCCTGGCACTCGCCTTTACTAAATTTTCATTGCTCTCTTTTTATCACTGGGGCTTTTTCTCCCCACCAGGCTACTCTGAAACTCCATTTAACAGTAAATTGTTGTGAGGACGGAAAGGGGCGGGTTAGAAGCCCGCCCCAGTTGGCCCTCGCTTCTGGCTCTCTGGAACTTCAGAGAAGGTTCCGGGGCTGCTCACATCCAACAGGTGTTCCCAGGAGCAGACTCTACCTCAGGCCCACGCATTCAGGTGAGATACAAGGTTCCGTTGGCGCTGGTCCTTGGTACAGGGACACGAAGCATCCTTCGGCACGGCACGCAATGCCCTGCGCGCCGGGCGCTGGGGGACTGGATCAGGGGCGTCCGGTTCCGCCCGAAGCCGAGGCCCAGCAGCAGCCTCCGCGCTGTCCTCCAACAGGGTCATCCTCACGGGCCGTACAGGGGATGCTCCGAGCGCTGCACAGCCTCCGCTCGCGGACACCGGGAGGGCGCCCCCCGGCCCCATCCCTCACCCTCTCCACCGCTGCCCTCCCAACCCCGTACTCCCTCCGCCGGTGACTGCAGCTTGGCAGATTCCACCCCCCAACAAGCTGCGTTGTCGATTATGTTATCGATCACTGCGAGTTTACAGTCGATGGATGGAGGTCCACCGACAGCTCTGGCTGCAGGGCTGGGACGTGCGGGCGCAGTGCCTTGCGTCTCGCACCCTCCTGGAGCGGAGGCCTACGGAGGGCGACGGGTCTCGGTTCAGGGTGCCGGGCAGCGGTCGGCCTGCCGCCCACGTGTGTTCCCGGCAGCGGGTGCGAGGCTCGGCGCCGCGCAGACCCTGCCACCCGCCCGGCCACGTGGGAGGGCGGGGCGTCCTGCGGTTCCCCCTCCAGGCGCGCGGCGGCGCTAGACGCGGCGGCCCGGGAAAGCAGCGGGCGACGCTCTGGCCCTGGGGACGCCGATGTGCGCTGGCCCCGCGGCCTCCTGCCCTTCCCGGAAGCGCGGGGTCACGTGGGAGGCGGGCGCTGCCGTGGAGACGCGCCGCGCTCTCCGGCGGAGCTGCGGGCTGGGTACTGGAGTCCGGTTTCGTGGGCCCTCGCGGCGCGGAGCGGCTGCAGCGGCGCAATGCTGTGCGCCCGGCGGCTGGGCGGCCTCGGGGCCGGGCTCCGGGGCCGGTGGGTCAGCACCAGCTGGTCCCCGGTGGGCGCCGCCTTCAACGTCCAGCCCCAGGGCCGCCGCCTGGACCTGTTCGGCGAGCGCCGGGTGAGCGGCCCGCGGGACCCGGGCGGGGTCGTGGGGGTCCGGGAGGCGAGCCCGCCTCGCGCGGGAGGGAGGTGTCGTTCGCCCGGGGTGACCTTGCGGGCGGCCCCCCCGCTCTGAGGGGGCAGGTGCCGGGGGCCGGGGCGGCCCCAGGTTCGGGTCCAGCACCTGCCCAGCGAGGGCCCCAGGTGCAGTGGTCCTGAGCGCGTCCCCCGAACTCCCAGCCCTGTAGCTCAGACCCGACCGCAGTGAGGCGCGCGCCGCGCGGTGAGCTCACCTACGGCCTCGGTGTCTTGATACCAGGACCCGCTTCTGTCAATTAGTGTAATTAGTCTTTCCATTGATGCCCGAAGTGACGTTATTAATATTTTCCCAAGCTTTTCGGCTTTGTTTCTTTTCCTTTAAAACACCGAGTTGGAGAAGAGTCTGTTGTCCTCTAAGGCGGTGCAGCCCATCACGTAGATTTTCCCACAGAAAATCACTGACTTCTTGTGTTGTTCTCGTTGTTTGTGTATCCACGCGACCCGCTCGGTGTCTGGCAGTCAGTAGACACTCATTATTTTTTTCTTTTTAAAAATTTATTTTATTGAAGTATAGTTGATTTACAATGTTGTGTTAATTTCTGCTGTACAGCGAAGTGACTCAGTTATACACATATACATCCTTTTTCGTATTCTTTTCCATTATGGGTTAGCCCAGGATATTGAATATAGTGCCCTGTGCTCTACAGTAGGATCTTGTTGTTTATTCATCCTGTATATAATAGTTTGCATCTGCTAACCCCAAACTCCCACTCCTTCCCTCCTCCACCGCCCACCTCCTGAAACTCATTATTGAATGATTGAGTGAATTAAAGGTGAAAGGAAGGAAAGCTTGGAAGGGATTTACCTGTGCCTGCTTTCCTTTGCATTTATGGATTTTGCTCACTTTGCCCTGTTACTTTTATTTTTGCCTTTTTAATTTTTTCATTATTTCTACTATTGCCTTTCTTGGAAAAATGAGTGTGGGATATAATTACAGTGAGCCTAATAATGTGAGTTTTTCTTATTTAACGCCCAAATTTCTTCGTTTTAAAATTATTTTTGAATGAAATTTGCTACACCAACTTCCATGGGGGTGAATAACGTTGGTACTGACATAATTGGTGTGAGAACGAGCACAGCCTGTGGGTACTGAGCAAAAAGACGTGAGGGGTAAGCTTGGTTATGGGTGGATGAACTAGATCTAATTTTAGCTTTATTAATTTTTCTTTTGTACATCATAATTGTAGGTGCTGATAGCAGATTTTCAAATACGTGAATTGGTTTTTGATTAAAAAAAGAAACCCGCAGGCTTATGTAGTTTTCTGGTATCACCATAACTTGGTAGGCTGAGATTTAGAATTCCCAGAGGAGTGTGGGGAGGTGTGCTAAGAAGTGAAAATAAAGTCTGTAATTGAATCATATTAAATCATTGTAGTAACCAAGTATATTTTTGGTCCTAATTCTGTTTTGCTGCTGCCTGTCTTTATTTTCTCCAACTCGTTAATATAGTTTGAAAAGAAGTTAACAACTTCCTGCGTTCCTTCTTGCAGAAACAGTGGGCCTTGTCAGGCCTGAAAGCTTCCCCTCTTGGTATTTCCCGCAATTGACATGTTAAGCATCTCTTGATACAAAGCTGTCTGCACAGCGGTCTGGCCCTGTTCATTTGCCTCATTCGTGAGTTCCTGCCTGTGTTGGGCCCTGCGTTGGGCAGCTGGTTAAAATGGCGAAGAGCGGGGTTCCTAGTCCCCGGAGCTGCCCTTTTGCAGAGGCAAGACTTTCCAACACCAGTTGCAGTCCACGAGCGTGGAGAACGTGTGGGCTTTAGGGATGCTTGGAGCAAGTTGAGATTGTGGCTTTCCCACTGTTTGCTAGTGACCACAGACATGTTCGTTTAACCTCTGAAAGTGTTACCTTATCTGTAAAAAGGTGATTGATGGTTTGTGCTCTAGGATTGTGTGATTTACATGGGAGAACCTGTGTAAAGTACGTGGTACACTTTTGGCGTGCCGTCGATGTGTAATAAGTGTTTGTGGTTTTGTCTGCCTTCCTGGGCATCATAACAAGTGTGATCGAACCGGTACAAGAAGATGGTCCTTCCTTCCATTAGATAGTGATTTTTATCTTTATCAAGGTGTTGAAATGCTTTTGGAAGATATAAAATTTGCTGCCAGTTTCCGCCTGTGACTTGGTTTAGCATGTTTATTAAATCTTTCTAAAATATATATGTACTCAGTAATCAACTCACCGTTCCTATTTCATAGTTTGTGGAGTGCTTGACGCTGTGCCCTGGACCTCACTCAGTGCCGGGCAGGGCCTTGAGAGCTTACTAACCTTGTTCCTGTGTCCGTGCTGTGAGACACAGCACATACTGTCATCCCTTCATGCCTGATGAAGAAATTAGGCCAAGGAGGAGAGAGAACTTGACCAGGCTCACACAGCTGATAGCGGTTACAGCTGACATTTGTTAAATGCTTTCTGTGTGCCAGGCACTGTTAAAATGTTTTTTAAAAACGTGTGTCGTTTAATCCTTGCCACTTCGTGAGTTAGGTTCTGTGGTAGTGACAGAGCTGGATTTTGAACCCATATCATTCTATTTTTGTTTTTTATAAAATAATTAAAAATTGAAGAAAAATTACCTTCTAAAACGTTTTTAGTGTCATATGTGGAATGTCGCAGGGAATGTGAAAGTGATACCTGTGATGACAGGTGTCACCATGATATGAAATATCAATGAAAACCAAGATTTTGTTTATGAAAAAAGTATTTGTATTGAATACCCCCGGGTCATGTTTTTAGTTATCGGTGGAAACTGTTCTTTGGGTTTCAGGGCCTGTTTGGAGTTCCTGAGCTCAGCGCCCCTGAAGGATTCCGTGTCGCCCAGGAGAAGGCCTTGAGGAAAACGGAGCAGCTGGTGCGCCGCGTGTGCTCTGCGCCTCCTGGGCCCCAGACCGTGCTCATCTTTGACGAGCTCTCGGACTCCTTGTGCAGGGTGGCCGACTTGGTAAGACGCCGGGCATGGGCCGCAGACCACTTCTCACTTTTGCAAGTTAAGCTCAGTGTATTAGGTTCAGTACTGGACTGTAAAGTTAGGAATGTCTGAACTGTTTGAGAGCTCTTGGGTGTAATCTGTTATAGTGAAGTGTGCTGTTGAATGGGAAGAATGTATAGGAAAGGTCAGATTTAGTACTCGTACTTTAATGTGTATATTTAATAAAATAGATATGTAATATGTAATGGAAGAATGATTACGCACATGGCAAAGATTCTTCATGTTACAGAGGTTCTTCATTTATAAAAATGTCTACCAAAATTCACGTAGAACATTTATCTGTACCTTTACAATAAAATTAATCTCAGAAGAAAACTAGTTTTTATAAGCCTTTTCAGGAATGTCTTTTCTGATCAAAAATAAGGTTTTGACATCAAACTGCTTGTATCAAAGGCGTCTTTCCCCCATGTTTTGAAGTTGAGATAGACGTGCCCTCAGGTCCCTCCTCCAGCTGAGACGCCCACGGCCGAGGTGGAAGCAGGCTTCCCTCTCAGCCCGGGGTGGCCGCGACATCGTAGTGGCGCGCAAGTCCCCAGTCGTGGTCACGCCTGCTCCTGTCTGTACAGCTCTTTCTTCACGTTCATTCTACGCGCAGCCCCACCCTGGCCGGGCACTGGGAGTGTGGTCCGACCTCGTGGGGCTTATGTTCTGGTGTTGGCTGTTTTGTAGCTCTTGTTGGCACTGGACCCAGCTAAGAGCTTCACCTGGATTGACTGATGCAGCCTTCTGGGCACGTCTCCACCTGTTGACGAGGAAAGAAAGGCACTAAGAGGTTAAGTTCCCCGGCCCATGAGTGGTGGAGCTGGGCTTCGTGTCCAGGCAGTCTGGCCGCAGAGGCCTCGCTCTCCACGCTTCCAGGGCTGCTGCCGCCCGGGCCGAATGGAACCTTACCTGGAGTGGCAGGAAGGTCACCTCCCCATCTTGTGAGAAAGTGTTCATTTTGAAAATTATTACGCAGTAAAATCTACTTCTTCTAAGGGATGGTGCAGGTCTGTGAACGTGGACTCTGTGTGCATGTGGCCGCCCCACGGTCAGGCTGCGTAACTTCCATCACCCCCAGAACGCGCCCTGTGCATCGCACCACCTTGCCTCTCACCTCGGGCAACCTCTGATCTGTTCTCCATCCCCGTAGTTTGTCTTTTCTTAAGTATCAGGTAGGTGGAATCATATTTACTGTTTGAGGCTGACTTTCTTCACCAGGGTGGCAGCTCCCCGTCTGTGGTTTCCTTCTTCTAGAGCCTCCTTGCTCTCAGCATCTGCGCTGAGCCAGTAGCACCTCCGCTGTCCTAGACCCACTGCTGCAAGTTTCCCGGTTGTAAAGAGATGGTCAGAGTATCCACCCTGAAGGGCTTTCCTGAGGGGAAGTGAGCTGTGCCGCGGGCTCCGTAGTCAGCTCTTGCTTTTTCTGGGTTCGGGTTCTGTCCCTCCAGGATGTGCTCAGCGAGGGCTCATCTTGTTGAGGGACGTGGGAGACGTACTGTCAGAAAAGAGGTTTCGAACCGTCTGTGCTTAACGGGTGCCGCTGAAATCTGAAAGGAAAGCGCGGGTCAGCAAATTTCACTTATTTGTAATCGAGTATTGGCTTTTGCGGTCAGAAATCCCAGAACTTACTGGGTGTTTGTTGTCTTAGCCTCTGTCTTAATTAACCAGTGTTCTAGCATTTTTTCCACATTTCTACTTCTGCTCTTCACTAAAAGATTTTAACTTCTCTGCCCCATAGCTTGCCCTATTTTTGAAGTTTTTTATATTTATGAAGTTTGATAATGTCTCATTCAAAAAGACTAGGATGTGATTTATACATGTAAATATTTGGGTC
Organism: Globicephala melas; assembly: GCF_963455315.2. NCBI lineage: Eukaryota > Metazoa > Chordata > Mammalia > Artiodactyla > Delphinidae > Globicephala > Globicephala melas. The sequence continues at coordinate 2,802,068 of NC_083331.1, read as the reverse complement.
AAAAAGCTCAAAGAATCTTCTTCCTTTTTTGAATTTTTAAGATTTTACCGGCTAGTGAGATCAATACCATGTAAGGCATGAGTTTTATAAACTGGTCATTTTGTTTTCTTTTTCTTTCTTAACACAGTCCCCGTGGAACTGTATTATTTTCCTCACCACTATCACAAACGAGTTTTAAAACGTATGCTGGTGTTTTGAATTTCAATATTGATTGTAAATTGTGCGGCATGCAGATGAGTAACTTATACAGCATCTTTTAAAGTTTACACAGCTCACTTTTCAGGTGCCTTAGTGCAGATGTTATCCTACTGTTACGTCAAATGTCGTATCAAACTATGGATTTATATGTTTCTACATAAAAAATTATTTGATAATAAAATTAGGGCATTTTACTTTGTGGTGATTTTATTTCACATTTTAGCCGTATATGTTGTCTTCATGAGAATGAAGAAAATACGCAGTTTTTTGTAGTTTCCCTGCCTTTCTGTTTTGCAGTGTACTGCAGTTAACATGAAAACTAAAATCTAGTTTTATGAGATTTCATTAAAAAATTTAAAAAGGGATTCTGGCTTAGTTAAATTCTAAGGTCAGTACAGCAGCTCTAGTCCTGCGCCAGGTAGGCTACAGCTGGGGAGTCCTGTTTACTCAGAGGCAGCCTTTGTTCTCTGCACAACGGCTGGGATGCACTTAACTCAGCCTGGAAAGGACACCAGGTGTGAGTGTTAACTAGAAGCGCCTCAGGCAGTATTCCATGGAGCCAGGTGGGAACACTTAGGGAGAAAGCTCCGGATCATTTGAAGCGAGAGTCTTCTCCTTTGAATGATAGAAGTAGGAAGAATTCACTTGGTTTTTACATTTGCAGGAGGGAGACTTCTCTAAAATAAAGTCACTAAGAGTATTTTGGAATGTATTAGGAAATGAAATGGACTTGGTTCCCGGGAATAACAGAATTAATGAATGTTCAGGAAGAAGCTGCCCCTCCCGCCGGCTTAGGAAAGTTCCAGTAATGGAAATTCCTGGTCAAGGCAAATTTTAAAGTTCACGTTTTCATTTTCGCCCTCAGACCCTGGAAGCAAGCTTCCCGTCAAACGCCCTTTTGCTTTTGTCTCCCCTCCATTAGGCCGATTTTGTGAAAATCGCTCACCCCGAGGCAGCGTTCAGAGAGGCCGCGGAGGAAGCCTGTCGGAGCATTGGTGCCATGGTGGAGACGTACGTCTGCCCCTCCTCCCGGACCGTGCTGGGCCGCGGGGCCCCGGGTCTGTGCCCCGCCGGCGGGGATGGGGCGTGGGGTTGGGGCGTGAGCCACAGGGCTGCCCGGGGCGGGTGGGTGGGGGGAGCCCGCAGCCTGACTCTGGGCCGCCTCCCTGTCTGCTGTCCCTCGGTTTCCTCACTGGTCAGGGGGGTGGTGGAGTGATCTGTGTCTCAGGGCTGCTGGGAGGAGGACGAGACGGTAAACGCAAAGTGCTTGTGGTGCTGGGGGGCGCGCGGCGGACACCCGGGGTCCTCGTTCTCCTCGTTGAAGGGATCATCAGCATCTCAGGGGCGGGCAGCGCGAGCTGGCACATGGCCGTGCGGTGGAATTGCTGTCGCCCTGGAGCTGTGGCCGCAGGGCGAGAGGTCAGCGTGGTCACCTCTGCCCGGTGGCCTTGCGGTCCCCTCGGGGCTGGGATTTGGGGCCTCTGGGCCCATCGTAAAGGCAGTCTGGGAGCTGCGGCAGGCGCAGGCTGGGGTGAAGTCTGGGGTGAAGTCTGTCACTTGAAAGGGATTCGAAGTAAATGTAAGAATACTGGTCAGAGTAACGGGGAGGGGGCAGGGCGCCCACCAGGACGGGGGGTCAGCCAGTGCGGGCCCCTGGCCCCCCGGCTGGAAAGACCTCGGGACCTGTGCCTCCCAGCCCAGCGGAGGCCCCTCCATCCCCCGGGGCTCGCGTGGGGCGTAAGGCTGCTGGCCCGTGCCCCTGGCAGCGTTTGCCCTTCGGGGATGGTGCGTGTGAAATTTGGCTCCTTGAACGGGTAAGCTGGTCCCTGCAAACTCCAGACCCCGGTGTGCTGAAGGCACTGGAGCCGAGGGCTGCTGGGGAGGTGAGCTAGAGCGCCGGGCCCCTGCCCGGGGCCTGCGTGCTGCGTCGGTGGACCTGGGCTGCTGGTTCCGCAGGAGGACAGCGGGTGCCTCGGTTGGTGGAGAGGTGGTGTCGGAGGCTCGGCCCGCGGTCCCCCCTTGGCCATGGAGCACAGCTCAGTCCTTTGCTGGGACCAGGCCCTGCCCCCCCGGGGGGCGTGGGTGCCGCGAGGGACCTGGCCGTTGTCACTGGACAGAACCCAGAGCCTTGCCCTCCGCCCTCCTGAGCGCTGGCTCCTTCTCTCCCGTAGCCTGAGCTGCACCCTAACTGCCCAGGGAAGCTTTGAATAGGAAGCCTTCCGGTGCCCGAGTAGAATCGACTGACTTTCCAGTGGTGGAAAAGCAAGGATAAAACTGGATGTGTTTGTTTAGAATTAATGCCAAATATAGACTAAAATACAGGCTTTATCTCAGAGTCCTACAATGTAGGACGCGATATGGGAGATCTGCTCAAACCTCGGACGTGGGTCCGGCCGGCCATCTCGGAACGGCTGCCCTTGGATGTGGGCGGCCGGGGGCCGAGCAGCCAGAGGAGGCGGCGGTCCTTGCTGACCTTCTCCCGGTTCCTGGGGCTGAGGCCGAGCCTGCCCCCCTGCTGAGCGCTTCTTGGCCGGCGGGGCTGCCTTGGTCCCTCAGGTTCAGGGTGGCCCGTGAGCACCGTGGTGACAGAGGCCCCTCGGTTCGTATGAATCTGCAGGGGTTTGATTGTGTGTGAGCTGCCCGGGGAACCTGACCGCCCACGAGCCCCTGAGTGGACCTGGCAGGCGGCGCTCAGCCCTTGCCCTTCCCTGAGGCAGGAGCTCTGGCCCGGACTGTGCTCTCGGGAGAGGGACTCAGGAGCTGTCGGTGGTGCCGCGGGCGGGCAGGCGGGCAGGCGGGCAGTGCTTGGTGGGCTGGGCCCGAGTGCAGCTGCGGACAGTAGCCGCCTCCTCTGGGAGTGGGGGCCGTGCCCAGCGTCTCGTTGAACCCTGGGGGCCACTAAGGGTCTAACCCTTTCGGACCAAGGGCACGGTAGCCGGGGCCCGTGTGGCTGCAGGGTGCGGCTCCGAAGCCGGTGCCCTCGAGCTGTCCCCGGTGTGGACCTGCCACTCCTGCGGGTGAGCCAGGGCAGCCCAGGCCCGGCGCCCAGTCAGGACTGCAGGTCGTTCCTCCCCTCCCATCCCCGCTCCTCTCCTGTTAGAGAAACCAGTGGTCCTTGGCATGTTGCTGCCGCGGCTGGTTCTCGATGGAAGCGGGGTCACGTCCTGGCTGCTCTTCTGTCCCCAGCTGTGGACTGTGGCTTTAAGTCTGTGCTTTTGCTTTCCGGGACAGTGAGTACTAACACACTTCCCGTCCCTCACTAACTGCGGTTATGCCATTCCTGGTCCAAAGGAAGAAACAAAACAATTCCCCAAACCTTTGGCGTCTGGCCATGTGGATGCTGGAACTTGACACCATTCTCTTCACGTAAAGCAAAAAAAGAAGTTACTAGAAAATCATTTAATTTTTTTATTTGTAATTTTTCTAGGTTGAACACAAATGTGGAATTATATCAAAGTCTGCAAAAATTATTAGCTGATAAAAAACTTGTGGATTCCCTTGATCCAGAAACCAGGTACTGCTTCCTTTGCGTTCATCGCGGTTGTGACTGGAGCTGAGCTTGAAAGCCCTTCCCTCGGTGTCCCTGCGCTCACGGCCCCTCTGTCCGGACAGCTTCTCCCCACGCGACGAGTCCCGCACCCTCCTTGGACGCCACTCAGACGGTGTCTCCTCCGAGAGCTCTGTGCCTGTCTCACGTCGGCCTCCCGCCCAGCTCCGCTTCTCTCAGTCCTCAGGCTCCCAGCCTTCTCTCCTCTGCCCGTTTGTCGGCTCCGCTTTCCCACCCGCTGGACGGGAAGCTCCTCGAGGGCAGGGCCTGGTCTGATTTGTTCACTGCTGCATCTTAGCACCCCACAGCCGCGGCCTGCGGCAGGGCCCTCTCCAGGGAATGGATTCCTGTGAGCAGTTGACGGTTCCATTCAGCTGCATTCCTAAAGTTCTGTCATTGCTACAGCGGGAGCTGAAAGCAGAGTGCTTTTGTTTACTGGTGGAGGTCAAGATCCTTGAAATGGTTGGCTTTGGTTCATACCGTTTATGATTCTGAATTGGAAAGACCTAATTCTGACTCAGTACACAAATATACTTGATACAGGACTGTGGATGTTATATTTCTTTGCTCAGATTTATTTATTTATAAGACGTGGTAGAGTTTGTCGTTAACCCGCCTATATGTTATTTGTGTCATGGCACAGAGACGAATGTCTTTTCCTGCCTTTTGCACTCGTTTATCTCCTTTTTCTTTATGGGATGCTTACTTGGCCCCGTCTGCTTCCTCCTCTGTTGTCTGTCTCCGTACGTGGCCTGTGACCCCAAGTGAAGCCCAGCCCGCAGGGGTCAGTCAGCGGTGGTGTCTCACGTTGATCTTGTGTACGAGTGACCATGCCGTGTGAGAAGCAGGGAGGGGTTGTCTTCGCCTGTCTGCCTGTAAGCGGTTACCTGTGGTCCTGTTTCAGTTCATTGATCCTGATGCTCAGGATATGGGTAAAGCTGGCTGTACAATCACAGCAGTGGGTCTTTATTATAATTTTAGGTATGAGCATTATTACCTTCGTTAGCAAAATGAGTAAAAGGTGAATGCCTGCTAATTGTGCTGGATTTGTACTGAGCTGCTGCTGACTTTGAGTAACAACAGGTTGTTCATGATCTGACTTTACTGCAGACTGCTTTCCCATATTTAATGTATAGAAATGGAAGTAGACTGGCAGAGCATTCGAGGTACAAAGGAGTTGTGCTAATTGGACATGTACCACATTTCTAGATGTTACTAAGATGCCAACAGGATTTTTATTTTTATAAATATTTATTTTTTATTTATTTCTGGCTGTGTTGGGTCTTTGTTGCTGGGCGCGGGCTTTTCTCTAGTTGCAGCGAGCGGGGGCTACTCTTCGTTGTGGTGCACGGGCTTCTTATTGCGGGTGCTTCTCTTGTTGCAGAGCACGGGCTCTAGGCACGTGGGCTTCAGTAGTTATGGCACACGGGCTCAGTAGTTGTGGTGCGTGGGCTCTAGAGTGCAGGCTCAGTAGTTGTGGCACACGGGCTCAGTAGTTGTGGCTTGCGGGCTCTAGAGCACAGGCTCAGTTGTGGCGCATGGGCTTAGTTGCTCTGCGGCGTGTGGGATCTTCCTGGACCAGGGCTCGAACCCGTGTCCCCTGCGTTGACAGGCGGATTCATAACCACTGCGCCACCAGGAAAGCCCATGAGTTCAGTATTTTGATTCCCCTGGTCCCTAATGGGAAAGTAAATCATCTTAAATTAGCTTATAACTAAAAAGGGAAAGATGGGGACTTGACTGGTGGTGCAGTGGTTAAGAATCCACCTGCCAACGCAGGGGACACAAGTTCGATCCCTGGTCCGGGAAGATCCCACATGCAATGGAGCAACCAAGCCCGTGTGCCACAACTACTGAGTCTGCGAGCCACAAGTACTGAGCCCACACACCTAGAGCCTGTGCTCCGCAACAAGAGAAGCCACTGCAATGAGAAGCCCACGCACTTCAACGATGAGTAGCCCCCTGTTCGCCGCAACTAGAGAAAGCCTGCATGCAGCAGCAAAGACCCAATGTGGCCAAAAATAAATTAATTAATTAAAAAAAAATAAAAAGGGAAAGATGAACTTGTAAGTATAAAATATTACAGGAGAAAATTACTGAAAAGTTGCCCCTTGCTTTAGATGTTATCCAGGATACTTTATGTTCTGCTGTTGCTTTTTTATTACTGCTAATACTTGACATTAGGATGAAATTGTTACATTAAGGAAAGGTTAGGAAAATTAGGGCCTATTGTGAAGTTTGCAGATGCACTTTACGATCATTAAAAACTGGATTTCTACAAAGCACAGTGGTACTCATTCTTGAAATAGCCATCTTCCCTCCTAAGTCTAAGCAAACTTAGCCCAAGGGGAAGAGGATGGTGGCTTGAAGCTGATGAAGAGTCTGCTTTTTGATAGCAGGAGAAAAAGGTGATGTTTCAGATACTGCTGACCTGTTGAAGGGTATTACTGATGGTCTTTGAACTCCCTAAGCACTTTATTTGTACTCCTGTTAGGAAACTTATTATTTCTTTTACCTTGTGTTCATTCATTCAAAAAGTACTTATCCCCGTCTGGGCCACGCCTTATGGGTGAGCAGAGTATCGTTCTGTTCAGTACACATGCTGAGTAGGAGATGTGTTACAGTTATGCATGCACACCTTCATGCAGAGTTCAGGCAGCATGTGTATGTCCCACAAGGACTTAATTTGGTGCGTTGTGTATAGTTTGCAGCAGATATTCTTGAAGGAAAGACAGTTGAAAAGATGTACCTTTTTTCCTTTCTAGAAAAAAGCAGAAAATTTGGCCTTGTTGGAGTAATTGTCATTCATTGTCAGTTTAAGACTTGTTGTATAGTTAGCACGGTGTATCTGATACCAAATCATCCATAGGAAGGCTTACAACCCAGTCAGTCAGCCAGCTGTTTTGCCTGACTTCTAAGATGTTAAGCTCCTGGTTTCAAGCACACAAATTGTGTGTGTGTGTGTGTGTGTGTGTGTGTTGAAACATCCAGCTTTTGGGCAGTAAGGTTGAAAAAGATGGATTTATTTTGCAGAACACTGATTTTTGTTCATAATGATCATTACCTGTTCTAACCTGCCACCTATTTTATTTACAGGCGAGTGGCCGAACTGTTCATGTTTGATTTTGAAATCAGTGGAATCCATCTGGACAGAGAAAAGGTAACCTTGTTTTTTGGCTCCTCTTGTTTTACTGGTATCTAGTTGGTATATTGTTGACGTGGTTCTTGTATGTTGCTTGAATTTCCATATTATAAAGACACCTAGGTCGGTTATGTTATAAAATTCTCCTGTAAGTTGTATTTGAACATAGTGCTCTCTGGAAGTTCGCCTGTCACCCAGGATAATTCAGAGTTAAGAAATGGCTTGAGGCAGGGCGTTTTAGGTGTCGTGGAAGTGGGATGAGATGGGCCGTATCAGGAAGGCCAGCTAGTGAGTAGGAAAGCTGGCGCTGTTGAAGATTAGGGTCTGGTTGCAGAAGTACAGGAAGTATTGTTGAGACCCAGGGCAGGTGTGTTTGTTGATGTAATACCTGTCTTGGACAGACCCCCCCATAGTTTCATTCTGAAAGCAGTAAGCATGGGTTATACCGTGTTGAAACTGGGATGGGAGGGGCCTTCTTTGTCCAGACTCCTCATTTTACATGTGTGGGAACAAGGCAAAGCGATCTGTTCAAGTTCCCATCCTTTGTCCTCAGGATGTCTCACCCTGGCTGCTGCTCTTCTAGAACATGACATCCCAATGAGTGCTTATTCACTTCAGTATCAAGCTCGGGGCTGGGAGAATGGGATGGTCCAGCCAGCACCCAAAGAGCTGCCTGCTGCAGTGTCTCACCCTGCCTGCCTGCAGCCTAGACTGTTACGGTGCCTCTTTCTTTTTTAGATAAATATGTTTCTCCTGGTAAATATACGATAAAGCCACTTACCTATTAACAGAGATTGGTTTATCAAAGTGTCTTGGAAAGTAGAGGGCAGGATATTGAGAATACGTGTCACGTGCATAGATGCTGTCATTTTGGTTGGTGCTGAGTGTGAGTAATTGTGAGGCCGCTCACATGTCTGTGTACTTGTGTGGCCTTAAGGGCTCCACATGTGACTCCTGGCCTAACCCAGCAGTCCCCAAGGCTGATAGGCTCTACTGCAAACTCAGATTGCCTGAAATGGACACGTTTGCCCCTTTCCAGACCAGTTTGTTATTAACACTTCTCTGTACCAATAATGGCACTATTCTCTGAGTCACCCAAATCCAGTTTTGGAGTCAGTTTGCATTTTTTTCCATTCTCAGTGCTTTCATATCTCAGTGACCAAGTCCTTGGATTGTTTCTGTAGGGCTTCACTTGCCTCTGTCTGCATCCCCAAAACACCTCACCTTGATCCTTATTGCCAAATACCTGGGCCATCCTAAAAGCCATTGTCTTCCTACACCCATTATAAGTAACAGTGATTAAGCATTTGCTCTTTAAATCGCATATTTCTCATCAGATCTTCATAACAGCTTTGAGGTTGGTACTACTACTATTCCTGTTTCATGGGTGAAGACGCTGAGGCACCTAGAGGTCATGTGATTTCCCCAAGGTCACAGAGCTTGTAGGTGGAGGAGGCTATTACATAAGCCAGGCCTACTCTAGGGCCTGCCCAGCTGCCCTGCCTGCAGGCCTTCTGGCGGTCAGTCTAAACTGTCTCTGACCATTGGAGTACTTTCCTTAAAGCGCTGATTCAGTTCTTACTCTCCCACCCAGAACCTTCCAGTGCCTTCCCGTTGCCTATTGAAGGAGTATAAATGGTGATTAATACGTAGACTCCCCAGCTCTCCCTGCCCCTACCCCCGTGTTACTCATGGCACTGCCCTCCCTGCTCTGGTCCTCTGTCCCCTCTGGGTTTGCCTGTCTGAAATCCCCATTAAGCTTCATCTTCAGGCCATGGTGTCTGCAAAGCTGTTCTCAACCCCCCAGGTGGAATTTTGTATTCATCCGAACCCACATTTTACTTACTCCGCACACATGGCATTTACCTTTAGGTTGTTACTACTGCGTCGCTTATCTGAATCACAGGCATCTCAAGGACAGGGAGTGTGGTTTCTCTTTTTTCACGCACAGGAGTTTTAGGCTCAATAAAATAATGTGTGAGAATCATAATGATGCTCACCAACACTAATCAGATTCGATACTTTCAGGAGGAAGTTTGCTATTAGAGAATCTGGGAGAATAGTTTTATTATTTTGTAGAATCTTCATGAAAGATGTTTTTGAAACTTTATTAAAAAGTAGCATGTCAGGTCAAGGTCAGCTTCACCAGCACTGACTTTGCTGCTTTTATCTAACGTGTGTTCTTAATAGGACAGCTGCCCCTCCTAGCAGGTAACTCCCTGCAAGCCCACCCACATTGAAGACGCAGTAACGTAAACCTGCTGAACTCCGTGTTGTCACTTCAGTGTCTGTTGTCAGAGGTGCTCCACTAGGACAGGGGGCAAGGGAGACAGCACACTTTAAGAGAGCTTGAGGTGAAGCCACTAACAACCTACAAACCGTAAAGGCCTACGTTCTTCCTGTATTCTTTCCAGGTCATTCCTTACTTACATTTTAGGGTCTCATGAATACAATTAGAAATTAAAGGAAGTGTGTTCTTCAGCAGTCATTAAATAAATGCAACAATTTCATAGCATTCTTAGAGCTCCGAGTACCGCATGTTTAATTATGTCCAAATGATGAAATGATATGCTTAGCAGACTGTTGGTGAAGTTGGGAAATAAACCGTTTTTATTTTTCCAGGGATTGTAACAGGTGATGAACTCCTTGAAATAACTAATTTTATCACTTTTTTTTTAAATAGTAAAAGCTTTGAGGAAAGTTTTTGGAACTATAGTATGATTTCCAGATGTCTTTCCTTTTTGTTATTCCACTGGTCACCACTAGGGGGTGACAGATGGACATATCAGAAAGAAAACGGGCAAAGAGAAGAGTCTGGATGATAAAGATGCAGGAGTAGCTGAAAACTTATGTTTCCTATGAAGTTTGAATTGTCTGTATTGAAATTTTTTGTTATTAAAATACACTAAGTTTTTTCCGGCAGCTTAGCAAGGGTACATCTGCGTCATACATAGTTATCTTTTAAAACTACTAGTGCTGCCTAATCATTTGTTAGGGTCCTAGCGTAGATTAGAACCTGTTAATAGCTATTGACCCCCTTGCCGGGAAGCTTGCCTGTGATTTCAGCTGAAGCCCGTCCTGAGCCCAGGTCTGGATGCCTGTCTAGTTTTCCTGTAACAAGTGCCTGAAAATTCACCCCGTGTCCCCAGGAGGGCCTGGCCCGTGGTGTGGGCCTCAGTTCTGAGGGCCTCGTCCCGAGCATTTGTGGCAGCCCTTTGATGGTACAGGCTTTCTCAGGAGCTGGTGTCCTAGGGGTGTGACCGATGAGAAAACCCCACCCCCTTCTGTCACTGTCACTGACGGCCTGAGGCCTGACGGTGCCAGCCGTGGGGCTGCGGGACGTGGTCCTGCCCCAGCAGCCCCGACTCCAGCCCTCCTCACCTCTCTGCTGCTGTCCTGCTGTAGCCCCGCAAGTGGCTGCCCAGCAGAGCTTCGGAAGTGCCCCTTCGCTGCACTTCAGCGCAGAGCCGCGTTGATTATACCTTCCTTCCCCTGCCCTTGTATCTGATCTTTTAAGACTGAGAATATTTTCTAATCTGCCCTTCAAATACTTCATGTGTTTAGTCTCAAAATACTTTTAAGTATCATATCAAACAGATTCACCTACTCCCTGGCTCACTTAACTAAGAGGTTTTCAGGGCCAGGGGAGGACCTGGACTTCCCAATGTTGTTAATTTCACAGATGCGTTGTGTAACCCAGACTTTGAATAGAACGCTAGAAGTTACATACGTCTTAAAGCCTAGAAGCACTAAAAATCCGTAAGATAACTTTTTGGTCAGGATATTAAATATCTATCGAAAGTAGAGTTAACATTTGTAGTACATTACTGTGTACTAAACATTTATGGGGCTCCCCTGGTGGCGCAGTGGTTGAGAGTCTGCCTGCCGATGCAGGGGACACGGGTTCGTGCCCCGGCCCGGGAAGATCCCACATGCCGCGGAGCAGCTGGGCCCGTGAGCCACAGTTGCTGAGCCTGCGCTCTGCAACAAGAGAGGCCGCGATAGTGAGAGGCCCGCGCCCTGCAATGAGGAGTGGCCCCCACTTGCTGCAACTGGAGAAAGCCCTCGCGCAGAAACGAAGACCCAGCACAGCCATAAATAAATAAATAAATAAAATTAAACATTTATGGTACAAATTATATTCAGTATTCATTTTATCACTTAATATATTTAGTATCTTATTAAATTATAATTCAGCTATATATGTTGATTTGCTGATAGATCACCTATTAAGTTGTGAAATATTACTTAAATAACTTTTATTACTGCCCCTACGTACAGCGTAAAAGAGCGGTGGACCTGAACGTTAAAATCTTGGATCTGAGCAGCGCGTTTCTCATGGGAACCCACTTTCCCAGCAAGATTGAGAAGCATCTCCTGCCGGAACACATTCGGCAACACTTCGAGCTGGCCGGGGACCATGTGCTGGTGGATGGTCTGCGTACAGACGTGCCGGATGACTTGGTACGTGTGCTCCGTCCTTCATGCAGTTTGGTCCCCGTACCGGGGCCACGTCTGTTGTGACCCCCAAATTCAGTGATAAGATAGTCATACCTTTAAAAACACGTTAGTGTCACTAAGCATAAAAATTGAACTGGGGGTCATTAATTCTGTGAATGCTTTTGAATGATGAAAATGGTTTGATTATTCCTGTTTCATAAAGGACTCCTCATTTTCAAAGTATGATGAACAGCAGCAGTGATGGCCATTCTAGGGACTCAGACTTTAATTGCAGGAGTTTTCACGTCACCTGGTTAAAGGTGCTTCACGGCATGTGTGTTGGCTAAAATTTGTGCCACCCTGCCCCGTAGCAGAGAACCCAGTCGAGTATGATTTGTCTCCCATACCAGTGATGAAGTCAGAAGCTTTATTCCCTTTGTGGACACCATTATTCTAAAGCGTTGCTCGCCTGCAGAACAAAGTGGGGGAGGTACCCTGTATTATTATGGTGTAGGACTTTGTACTGTGTATGGATGTCTTTTACCTTTCACTTTCTAAACATAGGTGCGAGAAGCCGCTTATAAAATTTTTCTTTATCCCAATGCTGGTCAATTGAAATGTTTAGAAGAGTTGCTCAGCAACAGAGATCTTCTGGCAAAGTTAGTGGGGTATTCTACATATTCCCACAGAGCTCTCCAAGGAACGATGGCTAAAAATCCAGGTAAGCCTGTTTCTCCAGCTTTAAGGACAAAGTAGGGTTTTTATGAGGCTGAACTTACGATTTTAAATAGCTATAAATTGCTGTTCTATTTTTCATAGAGTCAGAGACCAGTTACTGAGATTTCTGCTGCTTTATTAGGAAGAATTTTTAAATAGAGCTAATAGTTTGGAATGTATTCTGCCCAACCTATGTATTTTTATGTACACGTTTAGAGCAAATCATACTTAAAATTTCACTGATGATGATTTGAATTGTTTTCATTTTAACTCAGCTGGTTTCTGTGCTGAGCCTAACCGGATTGGTTAGAATTAGTGTCAGAGAGAATATTTCTGCAGAAGTCAAGGTTCATTGTAGGCTGGGTCATGTAAAAACCTGTCCTTTCAGAGAGAAGAGGGCTGCTTCGCAAAGTTGGTGCTGGGGCGGGCGTGGGGGGGCATCTCCTGGGTTTGCTCCGTTCAGTTCTCTATGATTTATGATCTTTAAGGGAGAATGGTTTGCAATGAAAACGATACAAATGTATATAGCACATCTTTCAAAGGTGTGTAGTAAATTACAGTTACATTTTAGACACTGAGTCCAGGGTAGGGTGGCCTCGATGGTGGGGCTGTTCAGACCCAGGTGTGTTGTAGGGGTTGGGTTTGCATGACTCGGTGACGGGCTGAGTGGGGGGAGCAGATGGCCGTGGACACCCGGGGTCTCTGGCCGTGCGTCGGAACAGACATGCCGATCGCGGGGTCGGGGGACGCTGGGAGGTGCTCTGTGCTGTCTCTGTCCCTCCCGTGTTCCCTGCGGTGTCCGTAGCTCCTCGGAGGTCTTCTTGAACCCAGCCTGCCTTGTTTCTTTCTCGTGCACGCCGTCCCCTCGGCCTGGCCTCACTCCCGCCAGTCAGCTGTGGGCACGTCTCCCGCACTCGAGGCCTGCTTGCTGCCTGCGTGTCTGTCCGTCAAAATCCTATCCAGGGTGTCAGTGCTGGGCTCCCACCGTCCTCTCCATGAAACCTGTTAAAACGTTTCCACGTCCCTTGGACTCCTTCGTCCCTGAACTCATAGAACACTTAAATCTGTGTTATATACTTTAGCTCCCAAACAGGTATTCTGTCCCCTCGGGTGCTTTTCCGTAGTCACTGTTGTCACCACGTTGTTATAATGACGTCTTATTATTTTATACTGTATGTAGTTATATAATGCCTACTCTGGGCCATTGTTTCCTTTCATTCCTCTGTAGCCGTGTGAGATAGACGGTTGTATCCACTTCACGGATGAGGAACTGCAGGTCGGGTCGATTGCTAAGAAGTGGCAGGCTCTCGATTCATGCTCCTCCGTAGGCCGCCTGAGACCACCTGCCCCTTTTTCTGTGTCACCTGCATCGGCTCTTTCAGTTCATTGGTTCGACAGATACGCACTGAGTGCCTGCTGTGTGCCAGATGTTACTCTAGGCGCTGGAGATAAATCCGAGTAGAACAGATGGGAATCCCTGCTTGTGTGCAGGTGACAGAGGAAAACAGAAAAGCAAGGGAAGAGTCCGGTCTGTTCCTGGCGCCTGCAGGTTGTGGAGAAAGTGGTACAGGGAAGGGAGGACTGCGCGTGTCAGGAGGTGTGCGGCCTTGCACAGTCCGCGAGGGCTGGTGAACGAGGCTGTGAGCGGAGGGTCCGGATGGGGGCGCAGGTGTGAGGCCGGGAGGAGGAACAGGGGGAGCCTGCGGGGCGGGGCGGGGCGGGGGTAGGTCACAGCTGAACGAGGCTCGTCGTCGGGGGAGGTGGGTTTGAGCCAGGACTTCAGTGGTCATGGCCCCGCCGAGGGGGCTGAGAACCGCCACAGGGAGGGGCACCCGGAGGTGCTTTGCAGTAGCCACAGTGAGGGACGCGGCTGCTCCAGGCCGACGGCGGCTGTGCAGGTGGTGAGATGTCACGTTTGGGGCGTGTGGCACCCGAAGGGAGAGCCAGGCCTTGGACATGAGCCACCGGGAAGACAGTTCCTGCTGACGGGGTCGGGGCAGGAGCGCAGTGGGTCTGAGTTAGGTGTGAGGTGCCAGTTGGTCAGTGCAGGTGGAAACACTGATGGACAGCGGGGCACACACACGCCGGGACGAGACTGGTCGGCTTGCCTGGACGCTGGGGGCAGCCGGGGCCCGGGGAAGGGGGGGACTGAGCCCCAGCTCGAGTGACTGGAGGTCACTGGAGGTCACCGGCCCCGCAGTAGCGAGCACCCAGGGTGATGGCCAGCAGATCCACGGCTCCCAAGGTGGTTAGCACAGGAATGTCTTGGAGCTGGACTCTGTGCACACAGTTGTGTCGAGTGTGACCTGTCATTTGGTTGGGGAGCTTGGACGTATACATAGATAAACCTTCATACAGGTCAGTGTCTTTTTAGTTCCAAATGCACAGAATATGGGAAACAATGCCCTGGGATTTTAGGAGCGCAGGAAGTTTGCAGATGCTTGGATGGTTGTTGAAAGTTTCATGAGGGAAGTGAAGCTGGAGGTGGACAGTGCGGAACAGTGAGCTGTCGACAGCGGGCGCAGGAGGTGGGAGGGGTACAGGTTAGGGTGGACCCCACGTGACAGGTGTGTGCCGGGTCACCTTCCAGCGAGGCGTGCGCTTGCCCGAGGCCGGCAAACTCATTCCTTTTTATTGAATACTATGACGGTATCCAGGTAGAGTAATTGAGGTAGATGTTTCATGTGTAAGAGAGCTAGGAAAGCAAAATAGGTGAAAGTTAGTAAACAATGGTTATTTTGAAATAAAAAGCACACACAGAGATATATTTGAAAACAGTTCTCTATGCTAGCTGGTTTGATATCCGGAAATAAAGACTTTAGTTTAAACTAAATAACAGTTGTTTTTCTTAACACCGTCTAAAACGAGGCAGCGTTTTTCAGGTTACGAGATATGGGCTGGTTCAGCACTGATGGTGGGGAGACCCCTGGGTTCCTGGTTTAGGTCCGTCCTTTCCCCAGCCTCTTATTTTACTCAGAAAAGAGATAAACTGAACAAGAAACTGAAACATATAAAAGACCATCTGGAAAATAGAAAAACAGAGTGTGCAGCCCACTCTCAAATACATGTGAAAGCTCTGTACATGTTAAACAGTGGCAAAAAGTGCTAAATTCAAAAAGTCACATGAAAAATTTCCTATCATGGGAAACAACAGTAACTCCACTACATTGCCTTTGTGGGTTTGTACAAAATAGTGACTTATGGCTGAAGTATTTTAAGTAGTAAAAAAAAAAAAAAAAAATTCCAACAGAGCCTAAATTTTTTTTTTTTTTTTTTTTTTTTTTTTTTTTTGCGGTATGCGGGCCTCTCACTGTTGTGGCCTCTCCCGTTGCGGAGCACAGGCTCCGGACGCGCAGGCTCAGCAGCCATGGCTCACGGGCCCAGCCGCTCCGAGGCATGTGGGATCCTCCCAGACCGGGGCACGAACCCGTGTCCCCTGCATTGGCAGGCGGACTCTCAACCACTGCGCCACCAGGGAAGCCCCGAGCCTAAATTTTTAATGTTCTAATTTTGCAATATTTTCTTTGGATACTGATCCTAAATAGATTATTCTGCTGTGTATATAAAAATAAAAATATTGGGCTTCCCTGGTGGCGCAGTGGTTGAGAGTCCGCCTGCTGGTGCAGGGGACACGGGTTCGTGCCCCAGTCCAGGAAGATCCCACGTGCCGCAGAGCGGCTGGGCCCGTGAGCCATGGCCGCTGAGCCTGCGCATCTGGAGCCTGTGCTCCGTGGCGGGAGAGGCCACAACAGTGAGAGGCCCGCCTACCGCAAAAAATAAATAAAAAAAATTTACCCAGAAAAACACTGATTTTTAAAATCTGATGTTTCTAAGTTGTAGTGATTTTTATGAACAAATCAGAGGCTATCTCTTGAAAACTCAGAAAAAAATTAGACATGTCTGACAGACATTTTTTTCCCTTAAACATATGAATAGATAGAAATAGATTGAACCTTTGGATTCTTTTCTTTCGTTTCCCCTTAACTTTTTATTTTGGGGTATCATTTAAGGCTTTGATTATTACTATGTCAGTTTAATTCGTTTATTTAATAAAGATTATCATCATCCAGAAATGCCTAGCATATGTTAGCAACCCAGCTTCCCTTCGAGGAGCCTCACTTTAAAGGCGTCGTAGTGTATGGACTTATGATCACCGCGTTATAATTTTAACAGGCATGTACATTTTATTTTGTGTAGTTAAAGATATTTTCTTTTGGATTTTCATTTTAGAGACTGTCATGCAGTTCCTTGAGAAGCTATCTGACAAACTCTCTGAAAGGTTCGTTTTTGTATTCTACTCTTTAGAGTACATGTTATTTATTTAGGTTTTTTTTTTAAGACTTGATTTATAAAAAAACAATTAGTAAGTGACCTGTTAAGAATATAAGTGTTGGAATATTGCGTCAGATCTGTGGACTATTCAAGAGATTAGGTGAACAGCGAGCCCTGCTTTGAAAGTGCAAAGTCGTCCCCCGAAGGTGACAGTCCTGGAAACTTGGGCCGTCCCCTCTGATGAACCAGTCAGCCGTCTTGAGGAACTCATCATTGATAGGGACTTCTTAAAATTTCCCAAACCTTTTGAAACTATATATTTTAGCTCGTACTGTCAGTTTTATCATCAGCTGGAAACGTAGTATTTCTCTTCTTTCGGCCTCAGTGTGGGTGGCTGGTGGGGTGGTAGACGGATCTGTTTGCCCTGCTGTGTGCTTTAAGAGCGCTCTCAGCGGTCCCTCTGTCACAACTGCCGGCCTTCTCCCTGCCCAGCCCCCTGGGCTGGCCCTCGTCCTTGGGGCCACTCTGGTAGTGCTCTTTCTGGGGGCCAGCCCCCCAGGAGCCTTCAGACACCCTGGCTCTAGGACGAGGCATGGCACGTTTGTGAGAGACCGTGATCTCTCCTGTGGCACTGCCTAAAACCTCGTTTGCTGCCTGACTGCACCAGCGTGTTAATTTTAGCTCCAATTTCCATTTTCTGTTATAAACTCATGCCTTAGAACACAGTCCTCTCCAATTTGGATTATATTTATAAATTCTAAAATTATCTTTCAATGCAGTGAGCTATTGTGGCTTTGATATAATGAAGTAGTGTTGATTGTGCAGTTATTTGAGACTTGGTTCTACTTTGCCTTGCTGGTTAAACATTGTTCTTTTTCACTTGTATGTAGCTATCGATTACGTTTTGAGCAGACTTATCTTCAGACTTTTATAGTGGCGTATAGGAGTTCATTCTACGGAAATTTCATGTTCTGCAAATACTAAGTGCATATTTGATTATTGCCCAGCTGGAGGGTTTTGGTAGGGGAAAAATTATGACTAGCAATCTTAAATATAATCTATGTTAATATTCTTTTATAGGAAGTAATTTGTTAGCCTCTTTTTTAAGGTGTAGCAAAAAGCAGTGGTTTAGGGCTTCCCTGGTGGCGCAGTGGTTGAGAGTCCGCCTGCCGATGCAGGGGACACGGGTTCGTGCCCTGGTCTGGGAGGATCCCACATGCCGCGGAGCGGCTGGGCCCGTGAGCCATGGCTGCTGAGCCTACGCGTCTGGAACTTGTGCTCCGCAATAGGAGAGGCCACAACAGTGAAAGGCCCGCGTACCGCAAAAAAAAAAAGCAGTGGTTTAAAGTTTACTGATTAACACTTTGCACTTCGCATGTTTCTGTTAACACTGCTAGTTTTTCCAGGCTTTCAGTACTTTCAAGACATATCTCTGCCAAGGTGCTTTTTAAGGTAGAAATTGTAGTAATTTACTGATGTATATATTATTGTTTGTTCTAGCACATGTAAAATTTGGTTAATAGTGGTTGCATTTGCACTACAAATTACTTCTAATTTTATCATGAATATTGGAAAGTAACATAAGCAGACTAGTTCTTTTATAATGTAATTATGAAAATTTTGTCCTAACAATTAATGATAAACCTGTTTTACAGAACTATGAAAGATTTTGAGATGATACGAGGGATGAAAATGAAACTAAATCCTCAAAATTCTGTAAGTGACCATCTTGGGATATTTTTATTATAATATAAACAGTCTGTCAGCTGAGGTCTTTATCTTTTGACTCTAGAACTTTCTTGTGATTTGCTGAAGGTGTATATAGTCTTGTTTCTGATCCTTGGATTTGGGGAATAAAGTATTGAAATATTTGATCCAAATGTCCGAGTCTGACATTCCAGGAAATCCATTGTTTTTGTGGGTTGGTTGCTCTCTCTCCCTCTCTCTCTCTCTCACACACACACACACGCGCACACACACACACTGTCTGTGCTAATATCTGCTCGCACAGAGGTTGCTTCTGTTCTGTGGAGAGTCGGCGTCTGTGCGAAGCACCTTTAGGGGGCTGGGGGGGGATGACCTGGCCGGTGGCAGCTTCAGCATCAGTGCTCACCTTGCAGTTGACACGTTTGTTTGCTAACCTGTGGAGCTCAGTTAAGTAGATCAATGTTGACTGACAAAGTGTAACCCGTCTTGAAAACACTGAATCTTAAGATCAAATGATTACATGATTCTTCCAGTCAGACTAAGTGTCCTTAGGGCCAGAGGGTGCCCCGAAAAGGGATGAGATCCCAGGTGTTAGGGCTCGGGTCCTCATCTGGCTTGGACTGCCACGGGATTGCTGGGCTGTCTGGACCCCTGTCCTGTAGCTGCTGGTGGTGGTCATTCTTGGTTGCTGGTGGCTGCTGAGCAGGGTTAGAAACTCTTTACCAGCTTCCCAGATCCAACCAGCATGAAATGGAGTAATTCTGTCGTAGTCACCGATTTCTGGAGCAGCATGTGAGATTGTTAAGTGGTAGTCAGAGCTGTATCTAGCAGAGTAACTAGGATTAGCCATCCACCCACTTTGGCTTCGTAGGTAGGTCCACTTAGGAAACTAGATCATGGGTCAGAATTTAGCTTGGTGAGCACAAGAACAGAAAAGGTGAAGTGTGTTGCCAAAAGCTAATTCATTAATATGACTCGAAGTTGTTCTCCCTGGACATGTTTTTGTTCGTTTGTTTGTTTTTGGCTGCATTGGGTCTTCGTTGCTGCATACGGGTTTTCTCTAGTTGCGGCAAGCGGGGCTATTCTTCGTCACAGTGCGCGGGCTTCTGATTGTGGTGGCTTCTGTTGTTGGCGGAGCACGGGCTCTAGGCACGTGGGCTTCAGTAGTTGTGGCTCGCGGGCTCAGTCGTTGTGGCTTGCGGGCTCTAGAGCACAGGCTCAGCTGTGGCGCACGGGCTTAGTTGCTCCACAGCATGTGGGACCTTCCCGGACCAGGGCTCGAACCCGTGTCCCCTGCATTGGCAGGCGGATTCTTAACCACTGTACCACCAGGGAAGCCCCGGACATGTTATGTAGCTACTGATGCTGGCTGTTCTGAAGATGTTTGGGAAATGCCCTTTCTTCTCTCCTGAAGCCCCCGTTTCGGTGAAGGTGCCACCGTTCACCCTGCTCCCCTAGCCAGACCCTGGACTAAGTCTAGACCAGGGGTTCTCAGACTGCTCCCTGGAAGGCAGCACCTGGGCGCTTGGTAGAAAGGCAGGCTCTCGAGCGCCACGAGCTGTGTGTCAGTGATCCCTGCGGGTGTTGACACCCGCCCCCGCCCGTAATGTCAGGTCCCGAGGCCTGCAGCTTCTGCCTTCCTGGGAACTCTGTCCCCTGTCTGTGCCCATTGCCACAGCCCTGGCTGAGGTCATTATTCCTTCTCCCCAAGACGACAGTGACTGGTTTTCTAGCCTTTTGTTCTGCTCCCCTCGAGGTTGTCCTGCATTCCAACTGCTTTGCTGGGTGCCTGGCCCACGTTGGATATGGAGAAGGTCCTGTGCACTTACTGGGAATGGGAATGAATGAATGCAGGGCTGCCAGAGGGATTTTTCTAAAACACTGATTGGGCCTTGCACTCTTTTGTTCAACATTTTCAGGTAATTATTAGATTTACCTTCCCATTTCTTGGCTTTCCCACCCAGCCCTTCGTCATCTTTCCTGGACGTCCTCCTCTTCTGCCTGGGAGCCCGGTCGGTGTTCTCCGCTCACTACTGACAGCCGCGTGATGCTCGTGTGCTCTTTTCACGTACTTTTTGCTTTGCTTTCCCTTCTTTTACTTTATTTATTTTTTATTGAAGTATAGTTGATTTGCCATGCTGTGCTTTCTTTTATTCTTACGTCGTAACTGACGCTTATGTGCCAGCGAATGCCGTACCCCTGGATTACGTGCTCCCGTTCTTCACAGCCCAGCTCAGGCTCTGTCTCCTGCAGACGTCTCCTGCCCTCCCCTGTGATTTAACACCCTTCATGTGGTACAGCGTCATACATGTGACACACTGTTCTCTGATTGGCGGGCTGCTTGTCTTCCTGCTGCCTGGACTGTTGTCAGCTCTTGGTACAGGGATGGTGTCTTGTCTCTGTTGCATTAGAGCCTGCGCTCTGTCTGGCACGTAGCAGTTAGTAAACAGTCATCTGTTGGAGGCCATGAGTGCCAGGAACTGGTCACTCAGGGGCCAGAGTCCCAGGGATGCTGTCCCTGCCCTTCAGGAGCTCATGGGCAGAAAGAAAGGAAACCTCCATGTCTTACCTTGGTTCCCTTCCCTGATAAAAGTATGAGCATGGCGCATGAGAAAGAATGCCTTGTCCGCAGAGGAGATAGTGTCTAAACTGAGCCTTTAAAGGACCTTGGTGATAAGGATGGGGCCTCGTTCACGGAGCTCTTCTCCGTGCCAGGTGTTCTGTTTGCAGTTGAAGTGCATTAGCAGTACTGTCTGGGAGATGCTGTTGATTCATTCAACAGGTAACTCTTGAGGGACTACTGTGTACCAAGCAGAACTCAGGGGCCAAGATACAGCGGGAAAATTGCAAACAAAATCCCTGCCCTCATGAAGCTTACGTCATAGGGGAAGAAAAGAGATAGTAAACACATGAAAAAATCAGCATCGTGCTAGTCCTGTGGTGATAGGGACTGTGGGGGAAATAATGCAGAAAAAGTGGATGGAGGCTCTTGTCTTACAGGGGCTGGGCAGTGAAGACCCTCCCCCCCCAGGAAGATGACACTGGAGCAGCCCTGAAGAAGTGAGGGGCTGGCGACAGCCAAGGAAGAGCCCTCTGGGCAGAGGCCGGAGGGAGGGTCTGCCTTGTGGTGGAGGAGCAGCAGGAGGCCGGCGGGGGTGGGGGGGCAGGGAAGCCCTGCGAGTCCCCGTACTGTGGACTGTGTACCAGGGGTCAAAAATGGTTGTTCTAGTGTTTCTTTATGACATATTTTCTTTGCCAAGATTAGAGTTAATTCTGCCTTAGTTACGTTTTAAATTGTTGCTTTCATTTCTGGGATCCACCCTAAGCTTCTTGCTTAGATTTAGAAAGAACTCTAGTCTCACCTTTAGTTCCCTAATCTTACCTGCAGTGTGTTTTATGGATTAATCCACGGGTTACATTTTGGGGAAAATTTCAGCGTGGCTCATTTAATCTATCAATTTTGACTTCCCATTAGTTTACATTTTAGAATGACATTTGTTTAGCTTTTCCCCAACTTCTGCAATTATGCTTTATTTATGCCTCTCAGCTCCTGATTGCAGGGAAGTCAGAATAAAAGGCACGCATCTCCTGCCAAGTCATGAATGTTTAGGCTTTTTATAAACCTTTTTCTGGCATCATACCAGGTGTACATTTTGTAAGTTGGCTAAATTATTGATTAAAGTTGTGAAATAGTCAACAGCTTTCATAACAGTGAATTTTTCCTTTGCAGGAATTAATGCCCTGGGATCCCCCCTACTACAGTGGTGTGATTCGTGCAGAGAGGTACGTTTTTTGAGAAATACTCGTGTGTGAGAAGGAAGAAAGAAGTATGTATTGGGCGTTTTGCCTGCTAACTGGGCAACTGTCCCTTCACTTGGTGCCCACGTCACAAACCTGCGTCCCCTCAAGCTCAGGCCCTGTGCCGGAGTGGCCAGCATCCGTCCTCAGGTCACTTATCTGGGTTGGGAAGCCCCTCCCCCAGGCCTGTAGTGGTCCTTCCCCCATAGCCCGTCCTCTGTGGCTTCTGTCATTCCTTTTTACACCTTGTGAGTATCTCCCGCATGGCTGGAATCCAGCCCCTCCGGCTCTTCCTGTGGGTGCTGTCCAGGCCTCTAGACTCTGAGCTGGAGGGGCTGGGACTTGGCGAGAACCCTCGTCGTGTCCCGTTTCGGGCCCAGGGTGGGTGCTCGGCACGTATTTGTTGAACCAGCAGAGGAATACGGTAGTGCTTGGCGTGGCACAGTGTGGTTTTCTTATGCTTTCTCATTTTTATTGGAACACGTCAGCATGTTATTGGCACATCTGGGAGGGTATAAATGAAATGAGGATTTGGGAAACTTACGTTGATAGAGGGACTCCTCTGGCTTCTGTATTCCTCTGTGTCTATTAAACTGTGGCAAACTAGCAGCTATGCTTTTTCCCCTAAATATACCCTATTTCTGTCCTTTTTATGTTTGCTTGTAAACCCACAAAATATGGAGGCCTGTTTGGAGTGAACACAAAAATGTTTATGTCCCAAGCAACTTTACATCTGCAAGAGGAATGTATTTTTTAACAATCTCAGAATCTTAGCCTTTAACAAATCCTTAACATTTTTCTCTATGGTTCATTTTCTAGATATGCAGTTGAGATTGACTCAGGTCCTGGAAGAGAATAAAAGTTTTGAGCCGCTTTCTTTACTAAATCGTGCTGGCATATATCATGATAATATACTTACTCAGTTGGTATTAAACTTCAAAGTCTTTTGGTTACCATGCGTTATATTCCAGCACCAAGCAAAGGGTAGTAAGCGCCTCACTAAAATTACACGCCGCTTCTTCTAATGGTTTCTTTTGGCATTTGTCATAGAAGCAGAAACCCGTAGCTTTTCCTGTTCTTTCTGCCCCGGCAGCAGGAGGTGGCCTGAGATCGGTCAGTGTGTCCCAGAGCTGACCCACTGAGTTCCCATCTTTTCCCCTCTGTGGCCTCTCCTTACGTATCTGTTCCCCAAACCAGTGTTACTTACAGAGCATAGGCGTCTCCTAACCTGTAGGTAATAATGCTTTGTCAGCTGGTGTTTCTTATACATGTGTCCCAGGTTCAGCATCAGTCACCTTCTCTAGGAAAGCACGTAAACTGTAGTTCAGAATCTGTAATAATTTGATCCTGATGAACAGTGAGTGCTTAGAATATATCATAGCTTAACATAAGATACGCTAGCAATAAGACATTACTTCACAATTGTGTTTTATGGCTGCAAGACTTCATATCCTGTTCTTACAGTTGTATTAAAAAATAACATTTCTCTCTTAAAATCCTTTCAAAGGCATAGCATACAGGAATGTTAAATTTTTTATTAATATGTTCCATATTTATGTAAAGTTTTTCGTTGTATTTTTGACATTGGAAAGTAATGTAAATTAGATGTCCTTGTTTCTTTCTGATTTTTGCCACTGTGATTTTTATGTGGTGTTCCTCTGCATCATGTCCCCCGCCCCTTATTATTACTATTATTATATTTTGTGGTACACGGGCCTCCCACTATCGCGGCCCCTCCTGTTGCGGAGCACAGGCTCCGGATGCGCAGCCTCAGCGGCCATGGCTCACGGGCCCAGCCGCTCCGCAGCATGTGGGATCTTCCCGGACCAGGGCACGAACCCGCGTCCCCTGCATCGGCAGGCGAACTCTCAACCACTGCGCCACCAGGGAAGCCCTATTATTATTATTTTTGACCGTGCTGCGCGGCATGCAGGATCTTAGTTCTCCGATCAGGGATCAAACCCATGTCCCCTTCAGTGGAAGCTCCGACTCCTAACCACTGGACCACCAGGGAAGTCCCTCCCATCCCTTATTTTTTAATACCTTAGCCTTAAATTTGAAAGCGATATTCTTGTCATTTCACTGTGCTCTGTAAGTATAGCATACCCAAGTGGTGGTTCTGTGGAAATTACATGTGGATATTTGAATACTTGGAAAGATAGAATCAGTTATGAAGTATACGTAAGCATTAATCAGGGTGTGCGATCCCTGAGAAGTTTGACAGTGATCTTAAATAGAAGCTATTGAATAAAGGGGAGTGAGTCCTCCATTTATACCAAAAATGCACCACTGGAACGTCTTTAGGTTGCTGCCTGACTCCGGACTCGGTACTTAGAGATCCCGGAGCCCCCCAAAGGTTGGGAATTCTGACTCCTCTGCACCCACCACAGAGATGGGGTCTTCTTGTCCAGATGGGAGGATCGGGGACAGCGTGGCCCTGTGGCCAGGAGCTCCCGAGGGCTGAGGCCCCGGACAGGCCTGGCTCCCCTGTGACACGTGCTACACACAGTCTGGGAAAGTGACTTATCCTCAGCCAGCTTGTATTTTTAGTACTAAAATAACATTATTATGTGGAATTGGCCATCTGTAAACCTTCTTCTAGAGAATGGTCCCCTCTGAGAGATGCTTTGTAATTGTCCTCTCAGATCTTTTGAAGGAGGTTCAGTTCTGCCTTAAAGCTTCTCTGAGAAAACACTCATCTGAAATGTAATGACTATATTAAATGAGTAACAGAATACTCATCAGAGAGCTTTTGGTGAGAGAGACAGCACTGGACAGGGGTCCACCTTGCCTGTGCATCCTGGTGGCCGTGTCCAGGGCAGGGGAGCCTGCCTGTGGCCGGCAGGACAGCACACAGGGGTCCCTTCCGTCTTCAAGGTCACAGGCCCACTGCCGCCTTTAAAATGAAGCTGGAGCGTCGCTCAAGGCCCGCGTGGCTCTAACGAAAGATACACACATGCCCTCTGGTTCTCCCTCGCCACCCTCGTCCTCCTCAGGTTACCTCGGCCAAACTGAACCCTGTCCCCTGCCTGGTCCCTTTCTGTGTCAGAGACTGCGGCTTCCTGCCCTGCCCTACATGTGACATTGTGCCTGGAGTCCCCGAAGACCCCCGGCCTGTGCTTATAGCCCAAGTGCCGCACGGCCGGGCGCTCACAGTGTCCTCTGGACCTCACTGTCAGGCACGCCCGGAAGCGCAGAGCAACGTTTGTCGTGTCTCCTCTGTTTGAAGTGCAGTGGGGAACACGCTCTGGGCCCAGGAAACGTGCTGGCTGACAGCCATTGTTGGAGCCTGTGTCTACACCAGTGGCTGGAGATCCGTAGTAAAAGCAACCCAGTGATCACTGTTTTGGTGAACATATTTTTGTGGATGGCATTTTTCATCTGTCAGGTTTGTTGAAGGCAGCATGACCTCTGGAGGTCTTCATGATGCTCCTTTGTTGAGAGGTTTCCCCAGGCTGGCTGGTTCTTAGAGTAGAAATCACCACTCTTCCGGGAACACAGTGTAACCCACCTGACAGCCACAGGGGACTTCAGTTCACTTATTTGTCTGTTAACTCAGTAAAAGAACCAGGAAAAGGGATGCAGAAATGCTTTAGGTGGGATTGTAAGAATTGGGGGGTTTAAAACCTCTATTTTGAGAAGCTTAAAAGGCAGAGGATGGAGTTTTGGGTTGCAGTGTCAGTCATCTTGATTGACTAGAGTAGACTGAGAGGCGCAGGTAGTGGAGGAGAAAAGAAAGGGAAAATGTAATAGTTTGGGTTTGAGGTTGGAAGGGTAGAACAAAGTGAAGATTTCTAAATCCTCGTTAAATGCCTCTACTTGCAAGTAAAGCCTAAAATGTGTGGTTTGACGTGAAATGAAAAGCAGAAGGGGCTTTCCTTGACTTGAGCTTTTTTTCAAGTTACCCAGGGACTTTTTTTGGCCGACATGTTAAACACTTAAGATTTATTTCACATTTCTTAATGTTCGCATAAGAGAAGAAAGAACCTGTTAGAAAGATAGGAAATTGTGTTTTCAAACTGTGAGTCCTGGGAAGCAGTGGCAGAAGCAGCTAATGGGGAATCTTCAAGAGCAAAAATACCTTAATTTTTTTTCTTTTTCAAGTTTTAAATTCTTCATGGAAGAGTGAAAGTAATTCTTTACGAAAAGCGTACGTGCAATGATTTTATTTAGAATTTTTATTTTTGAAGAGTTAATACATTCACGTGGTTGGGACAAAACTGAAAACAACATGAAGCGTCCGTTGAGGTATTTAGAATGCTGCGCACAGCCTCCTCCCACCCCTGCCGTCAGGAACAGTCATTCTTACAGTGTTCACTGCATCCTTCCAGTGTTTGATTTTTGTTTTTAATGCTCGAGGACTTTATTTATTTTCTGCCAAGGATGAGTTTCAGTGAATCACATTTCACTTACTTTGGTGCTGTTTTATAGAATGATGTCATTGGGATGTGGGATTCAGTAGAGTTTATTCCTTGCCAAGGTATATTCTGAAATGTCGGGAGCGTTCACATAATGATACAGGAATGTTTTGTGTTTTAAACTATTCATGAAACATTGGACTTCCATAGAAGGATGGTGTGGTGTTTCAAGATAATACAACTGCTTGATACGTGAAATTGTGCAGTTTATTTGTTAGTATATGTATACTGAGCTCGTTGCTTTCAATTTTTAAGGAAACCTTTATAATGAAAACTTCCAAAATAAACAGAAATAGGGAGAATAATGTAAGTAACCCCCACATACTCATCTCCCAGATGAAGTAATTATCAGGGTTTTGCCATGTTAGCTTCACTGGTCTCTTATTTCTCCCTTCCTTCTTGTTACTAAAGTATTTTAAGCTGAATCCTAGCCCTTGTGTCATGTCACTCTTGTGTATTCTTTCCGTCTCTCAGTACGTGGCTGTTTTCTTATATGACTCCAGAACCACCAGAACCCAGTAAAGTTTGCAGCAGTTCATGGGCGTCATCTCGTACCCCGACTACACCCCTGTTTCCTTGATGCTCTCCAGTCTGTTTCTTCCCAGTTGGCTTGCTGGGCTTTCTGTCTGAGTCTCTTGCTCCAGAGCTGGTCCCCACACGTCATGCCCCAGCCGACCTTGTTCACGTTGCCACTCGCTAAAGAGACCAGGTCGTTGGTCCTACAGGATTTCCAAGCTCGTGGGCTGATCTGGTTGCCTTCACGTGGGGTCATTTCCCTGGTTCCTGTCTTCCTGTAACGTGGATCTCGTGCCCCTCCCCCCCCCCCAGTTGTGTTGGTTATGCTCTCTGTGTTTCACGTGTGGCTGTTTGATTTTACGTATTGATGGAACTGAAGAAGCTGAGTGAGAGGCTGTCATAATAGAGGTCTCGCTGCTCTCCTGGGATTTGGCTCCAGCCTCTATTATGAGTTCCTGTCACCTGGTGCCATGTCAGCGTGACTGTGGTCATCCTTTCCCCTAAGGTTCCCTTTCCTACCTCTCTAGGGTGAGGATAAAATTGTACTGTGATCTGTGTTAAGAGCAGTTTCCAGGGCTTCCCTGGTGGCGCAGTGGTTAAGAATCCGCCTGCCAATGCAGGGGACACAGGTTCGAGCCCTGGTCCGGGAAGATCCCACATGCTGTGGAGCATCTAAGCCCGTGTGCCACAACTACTGAGCCTGCGCTCTAGAGCCCGCGAGCCACAAGTACTGAGCCCGCGTGCCACAACTATGCGCGCTTAGAGCCTGTGCTCCACAACAAGAGAGGCCACCGCTTCTGAGTAGCCCTCACTCTCTGCAACTAGAGAAAGCCCGTGCGCAGCAACGAAGACTCAACACAGCCAAAGCTAAGTAAAATAAATAAATTTGGGGAAAAAAAGAGCAGTTTCCAGTGAACTGTGTATCTGATCTCCACCATTAAGGAAAAGAGCCCCCTCCTTACCAGGCAATTTGGCTGGAGCTGTTTTCTTGCCTCTAGAGTCAGAAGTCAAGATAGGACCAAACGGACGATGGCCAGTTCTTTATGAAACAGAGACGAAAAAGATATTTTGAGTGTGTGGTTACCTGAAAGGGAAACAGGTTCCTACTACCTTTCGGTTCTTTAATTGCTACCTTACCTTTATTTAGCTGGAGAAAACAGTCATTCTCCCGGTGGCTTCAAGATTACAAGTTTCACGGTGTCATCCAGCTGTCACACTGTGATCCTGCCGAAAACATCATTCCTGATGCCAGAAACATTCTGTGTGGTTCATTTTCCTTTGGTGAGGTTGAAAATAGCTCTGACGGTGCCGTCACACATGTATGTCTGCGCCTCTAAGTGTCTGTTATCTGTCGTGTTTGTCCTGCAGGGACCCTCTGTAAGCACTTGTCTGCTGTACAGATTCCCACACCTGCCTTAACTTACTGAAAAGAATAGGGTGGGACTGAAGCCTGTGGTACCCGCAGTTTCAACCTGGATTCACTGACGGTACTGAACTGTTTTGTATTTTCACTACGTTCAGTGCCAAGGTTTTTGGAAGTAAAGTCCAAGTTCTTTCTTTACCTTCATCTCAGGTGCATCAGAAGTTGACATATAAGTCTGACTCATAGAGTGTGCTTCAGAGAGACACTGATACATTGATTTTTTAATTTAATTTTATTTAAAAATTTTTTTTAAATTAATTTATTTATGTTTGGCTGTGTTGGGTCTTTGTTTCTGTGCGAGGGCTTTCTCTAGTTGTGGCAAGCGGGGGCCACTCTTCATCGCGGTGCGCGGGCCTCTCACTGTCGCGGCCTCTCGTGGAGCACAGGCTCCAGACTCACAGGCTCAGTAGTTGTGGCTCACGGGCCTAGTTGCTCCGCAGCACGTGGGATCTTCCCAGACCAGGGCTTGAACCCGTGTCCCCTGCATTAGCAGGCAGATTCTCAACCACTGCGCCACCAGGGAAGCCCCCATTGATTTTTTTAAAAAACTTAAATTACAACAAATGAATTCTTCAGTGGAAAGTCTCTTACTGACTAGTATTTCTGTACTTATTTTAATGACAGTGTTCCTGATGAGGATTTTGAGATACTGCTAAATTCTATTGTTTTTAATAAGAAAGACCTAATTTATACCATTTGCCATGTTGATTATAATATGTTCTCTGAAAACTGAAAATTTGTAAACCCACACGTAGCATATTTTTAACCAGAAAAAAGAGCAGAGAATCTACTGAGCTTCACTCACCAGCCGTGGTGGAGGAACGGTAAGCTGCTTCCCGTTTCTCCTGAGGATTCTAGAGATCTCTTATTCCTGCATTCAAGTCAGGGGAACACCTTCACAACGCATAGCGGTAAACTTCTTGCAGAACTAGGAAAGAGTTTGGGTGATGAAACCAAATCCTCTGAATACACTTAAGTTTTACTGTGTTTAGGTTGGGCTGTGGCTCTGACGTGCTGTGAGGTTTTGTGTGTCACCTGTTGTGCTTTTCTCTTGTTTGGGGGGGTCTCTAGATGACGGAGGACATTTTTTTCGCAGTGGTTTCTCTTCTCACGGGGATCATGCTGTGAGCAGGTGGCATGGCAAGGGCGGGGGGAGCGGCATGGTGGCCCCGGGGGCACGGCGGGGGGGCAGGGTGTGCTGCCTCCTGAGCCCGGCATCCCGGAGGGCCTCAGTGACCTGTGACGCTGAACATCCTGTGGGTTGCGGATGTAAGCTGAGTGCACAAAGGCAGTCAGGGCGCCTCGGCAGGGGTGTAGCTGCTGGAAATACCTTGGAGCTTCCTGAATCCCTCACAGCCTCTCTGGGCCTCTCCCTTCCGGCTGCTCTTCAGGAGGGAATAGCCTCCTGTTTGGGAGGGTCATGGAGAGCCTGGTGGGACACCGGCCTGGGGGGTCTCTTCCTTGTGGTGTGAGGCCGCTGAGTGAGGCGGATGGTCTTTGTGGTTGAGCCTGTGGTGCTCTGTGCAGCCGCTCCCTCCCCTGGTTCTCCTTCCCCCGATGCCCTTCCCTCCTTCCCTCCCATGCGCCCCACTTCTCCCTGACCCTCCCCCCGTGCTTCTCCCTGACCCTCCCCCCCCCCCGCGTGCTACTTCCTGACCTCATGCCCTCCCCCACCAACAGAACTGACCACCGCCTCGTCTTCATCCCCTCTGCACTAACATCCCTTGTCACTTATATTAGGTGCTCTTTATGGTTTGGGGGCCTTACTCTTTCCACACTGAGTGTCATCAGGCACATAGTAGGTGATTAATTCACAGCATTAAGTCAAGCTTCCTGCCAGAGTGTCGCTGTGATGGACGGAGTGCCTGCTCTTCTCCAGGCACAGCGCCAGCTTCTTTGCGTGCACTTGTCTGGTCATCAGCAGAGCCTGGGACATACTGTATTGGGTTGGCCAAAATGTTCATGTGGGTTTTTCCGTAACATCTTATGGAAAAACCTGAACGAACTTTTTGGCAAACCCAATAGTTCATTTTCCTGGTGAGGAAGTTGAGGCCCCCAAAAACCAGAAGAAAAAAAACTTGCTCTCAAAGCACAGAAAGAGATAGAGCGAAGGTTTTAACTTCCAGCCCAGGGCTTTTTCTCCGAGACTGCCTTGGGCTGTCACCAGCCTCTCCCGGTCTCAGTTTCCTCCAGCAAAACTGAGTAATAATTCTAGCCTCACCTGTCTCCCAGGATTATGTAAGGAACATGGGAGGCTTCTGATGTGAAAGTGCTTGGCAAATCGTGAAGCACTGTGCACGTCTAAGATAATGTTATCTCACACCGTTAGAGGTGTTGCTTCAGCAGTCATTCTAACTTTATTATGTATCATCTCTTCCTTTTGATTAACTTCTTCCCTTTGCCTGCAGAGGTGCTGAGATATTCCTTGTCATGAAACAGACAGTCGCCCCTCCCATGACCCTTGCAGAGATTGAAGTCCTCGTTTTTTTCTTGCCAAACCTCCCCCAGCAGTCTAGACCGGATGCCTCCTCTCTCTGGTCTCTGTCGTCTGACTTGTGGCCCTGACAGTCGATCAGATGGTCTCTCCGAGTTACCAGCCACCTGCCACGCGCACAGTTTGGTCCCTTGCTTTAGCCCTCAACACCCCGACCTCTGCGGTTCCTGACAGTACTTATTTCCTGCTCCCTGAAGTTCCTTCTTCAGTACACGGGCCCTCAGCCCTGCTCCCCGCCTTCTCACCGCCGCTCATTTGCCCTTCTGGTTTCTTCTCTGAACTGGCAGCACTTTTTTGTTCGCGGGGTGCAGCTTTAGCAGGGAACTCAGGGCTCTGACTCCCGACCATTGGGAAACGTGACTGAGGACGAACATCCAGGTGTGGCGCTTCCTTTAGTCCTTCCACTGGTAACACACTGTGGGAGGGACCTCGGTGCCTGGGCCCAAAGAAAGCAGGCCTGCAGGCCTCTTCTTGGTGTCATTTACTCCCGGACTGCTGTCGTCCAGTTAAAAAGAAGCCTCAGCCCTCGTGCTCAGTCCTGTCGTAACCTCGGGGAGATGACTTGTCTTTGTGTAAACCTGTTTCCGTACTGGTGACATGGGGGTAGAAGTGTGACCTTGTAGGGCTGTTTCTGCTGTTAGGTGAGATATATATAAAAGGCTGAGCCCAGGGTCCTCGTGAGCACTTGTCATCCGCAGCATCGCACAAATGACAGTGGGTAAGCTGTCAGTTTGTAGATTAAATTTAGGGAACATGGACATACTTGCCATAAGGAGTCCTCTCTTGCCAAAGTAACGAATCTCTGCCTTCTGGACTGTGTCCGTTCCCCGTGCCAGGCCCGTCTTCAGCATTTCTGAGCTCCTCTCCTCGTCTTTCTAGCCACCGATGGGGCTGCTCCTGTACTGAGTGCAGTCTTGGGGGATACCCAGGAAAGGGTGGCAAAGCAGAGGCCTTTAGCTCTGCTCCCCTCCTGACACCTGGTAAACTAACAAGGTCATCAGTGTAGCTGCATCTCCATCTCTGTGTAACAGAAGAATTGAGGAGGGTGAAGGAGCATGTGGCGTCAGGTTGTACCAGGATCAGTAGATGTCATCTGAGAGTGATACACCAGTAAATAAATGGTTAAGTATTTCAGAAGTGGTGGAGGAGCAAAACCACATTGCCAGAGAGGAAAAGAAGGTGCGGCCACAGAGCCAGAGGGAGAGGCAGGGAGCCTGAGCGGCCCACAGAGCCAGAGGGAGAGGCAGGGAGCCTGAGCGGCCCACAGAGGCATAGGAAGAGAGGCAGGGAGCCTGAGCGGCCCACAGAGCCAGAGGGAGAGGCAGGGAGCCTGAGCGGCCCACAGAGCCAGAGGGAGAGGCAGGGAGCCTGAGGTGCCAGGGCCCAGGCCTCCATGCCTGGAGGGCAGGCGTGCACACTCTCACAGCTTGCGGGGTTGGCAGGATGACTTGGCAACACCTGTTTAAAAATCTGAAATCTCATGCTCTACGCAGCGTCGTCGTTTCTGGATGGATCCCACAGAGAGGTCTGCACCTGTCTGGCAGAGTGTTTGTGGGCTGTTTGTCGCGGAGGTGAACTGACAGCAGCTAACAGCAGCTGACCGCACAGCTCTGGGTGCATTTTCTGTAGAGAAGTTAAAATTGATACAAACACAATCAGAAGTCCAGCTCCTCTTATCACTGTGTGTGGGCCATTGCAGACAGTGTCAGGGACGGACACTCGCTTACAAGGTGCGGACTCTCACTGGCCACACACACCAGGGAGTGGACGCTTTGGAGAAGTTACGGCAGGTGCTTGTTGTGGACCAGAGCTTTATGTGCCGAAGCGGACAGTATTTAAAAGTACATTTTTGTTAAAAATACAGGAAAACATATTTTTGTTAAAAATGTGTGTTAAAAGGAAATTGCAGGATAAGAATTGTATGATTCTGTATGTGTGTCTGTGTATATATATCTGTGTGTATTTCTGTACATGTAGATGTGTATACACACACACATGTAAGCCTTCTTACACAGATAAAACGATGATACACAGGAAGTGGTTATCTCTAGATGGTGGGACTGGTAAGCCAGGGGATGTTATTTGAGAGCTTTTTTAAAAACAGGGAGTTTATATTACTTTTTTGTTTTTTTTTTTGCGGTACGCGGGCCTCTCACTGTTGTGGCCTCTCCCATCGCAGAGCACAGGCTCCAGACGCACAGGCTCAGTGGCCGTGGCTCACGGCCCAGCCGCTCCGCGGCACGTGGGATCTTCCTGGACCGGGGCACGAACCCGCGTCCCCTGCATCGGCAGGCGGATTCTCAACCACTGCGCCACCAGGGAAGCCCTATATTATTTTTTGATGCATTTGTTCTCAGTCATTTCAAATGAATACCATTTGCTTTTCACCATTGATAACAGTTTCATTTAGTTTATACAGAGTGGAAGTTGTATGTGGAGTATTATACAAGCCTATATTCTGTACCTAAATGATTTTCTCCAAGCTAAGTTGTCTCCTTGAGCTTCGCCTGATTATCGTATGTAGGTGTCGTGGGCAAGTCAGTACATGTTTTAGGTTATGCATAGGCTGTGTTGTTGTAGCTTTACTATGTTTCTTTTCTATAAAGTGAGTTTCTTACAGCCAACATAGAGTGGGTCTTGTTTTTTAATCCATTCTCATATTCTCTGCATTTTACTTGTTACATTTAGACTATTGATGTTTAAAGTGATTAGTGATATTATTGGGTTAAAACCTACCATGTTTGTTACTGTTTTCTATCTGTTGCCTGTATCATCTTTTTTTCTTTCTTTTTTTGTCTTCCACTCTTTTTCTGCCTTTTATGGTTTTAACTGAGTATGTTGTATGATTCCAGCATTTCTCCTTTTTTCACTGTTTGAAGTCGTTGCCCTGAAGTTTACATGTCCATTTACAAGTAGTGTGAGTCTCCTTCCCAGTAGTACTTACTGCTTGTTGGTTAGTGCAGGCGCCTAGGTCTCTTTCCAGTCCCTCCTAATAACATTGCCGTCATTATGTCACTTATCCTTAAGCTATAATCACCTAATACATCATTGCTATTACTATTTTGAACAAATATGAAACAGAAGAAATAGAAAGTTTTTTAATATCTTCATTTATTTCTTCTAACCCTCTTCCTTTATTTACGTGGCTCCAGGTTTCTGACTTACATTATTTTTCTTCTTCCTGAAGAACTTTTTAACATTTCTTATAAGCCTGGTCTACTAGTGAGAAATTTCCTCAATTTTTGTTCGTCCAAGAAAGCCTTTATTTCTCCACTTTTGAAGGATAATTTTGTTGGGCACAGAATTCTAGGTTTGTGGGTTTTTATTTCAGAACTGTAAGCATTTCACTCCATACTCCTCTTGCGTGGTTTCTGGAGAGAAGTCTGATGTAATTCTTACCGTTGCTTTTTAGGTGAGGTGACGTTTTTCCCCTTTGGCTTCTTTGAAGATTTTCTCTTTGTCTTTGACTTTTTGCAGCTTAAATATGATCTGCCTAAGTGTTGTGTTTTGTTTTTTCCTACTTGGTGTTCTGACCTTCCTGGATTTGTGGTTTTGTGTTTGTCTTCAGTGTGGAAGGTTCTCAGTCATTATTACTTCAAATATTCCTTCAATTCCTTTCTTCTTCTGGTTTTCCCATCATGTGTGCATTGCACCTTTTGTGATTGTCCTACAGTTCTTTGGGTATCCTCTTCTGTCTCTGTTTTTCTTTTTTGTCTTTGCATACCAGTTTTGAAGTTTCTGTTGACGTCTCTTCAAGCTCACTGATCTTTCCTCGGCTGTACCCAGTCTACTGATGAGTTATCAAGGGCGTTCTTTGTTTCTTTGGCAGTGCTCTAATTTCTCGCACTTCCTTTTGATTGGTTTTTAGCGTTCCCATCTCTCTGCTTACCTTACCCATGTGTTCTTGCATGTTTTCTACTTGTTTCTTCACAGTGCTTGGGATGCTAATCACAGTTGTTTTAAATTCTCAACCTGCTAATTCTAACATCTCTGGCATATCTGAACCTGGTTCTGGTGCTTGTTCTTTCTCTTCAAACTGTGTTTTTTGTCTTTTAGCATGACTTGAAATTTTTTGTTGAAGGTTGGACATGGTATACTGGGTGAAAGGAACTGAGATAATGAGGGCTTTGGTGTGAGGTTACATATTTTTCTGGCCAGGAGCCGGGCTCTGCTTGCTTTTCCATTAACCCTGGGGCTGGAGGTAACTCTCCTTGGCTGTGCTCTCTTTGTCTCCCCTGTTTGGGTTTCTCGGGAGGCTTCTGCTTAACTGAGGTCTGGGACCTGCAGGCCTGGGTCGTGTCCCCTGTTGTTTTACGGGAGCCCTGCTGATGTGGTGCTGATGTGTGGACGGAGGAGATGTGACCTGCAGGCCTCTGGTTACGTCTCAGTCTGTTAGGGGCCCTGCGTCTCAGCTGCGACTTTCACACGTGCTTTCCAGTCCCCTCCGCTTTGATGAGATGGGAAGGCTGGGGGGCGTGAGGTGGATGTTCTCTCTGGTGAGAGAGTCTCTCTGGAGGGCAGGCCTTATTGAGAAGAGCAGAACGTGCTGGTGTAGTTCATAATGGCCACTTTTTCCTTCCTCTGCTGGAAGATGGGGGAATTGTTCTCCATCTTCACTGTGAGAACCTGGTGGGGCTCCTGGAGGGAAACCTCATAAAAGTGTAGGGATTCCCCCTGGGATTTTTAGCTCTCAGACAATTTGTCGATCGTAGTTTGTTTTCCTACCTCCGTACTCGTCTCCCCTGGAGCCTCCTGTGAATTGTGGCTCTCTGGATCTGCCTGCCTGCCTCTCCAGTTTTGGGGCCCAGCGATTTGCTCTGTGACCTCACTTCTCTGCTGGGTCCAAGAAGAGCTGCTGGTTTCAGTTTGTTCAGCTTTTTGCTTGTCGTTGGGACAGTGCTGCCCTCCAGGGTCCTTATACGCTGGGCCGGGGGCCAGACGTGGCAGTTACTTCCCGTTTTACAGCACATCCCCCTTCCCCATTTCTGTGACATCCCTTTCTTCCAATTCTCTGCCATCTCTAACTGTTTTTTAAATTTAATTTTACTTACTTACTTTTTATACAGCAGGTTCTCATTAGTTACCTGTTTTATACATATTCGTGCATACAATCCCAGTCTCCCAGTTCATCCCACCCTCCCCTTCCCCCCTTGGCGTCCATACGTCTGTTCTCTACGTCTGCGTCTCTTTCTGCCCTGCAAACCCGTTCATCTGTACCATCTTTCTAGATTCCACATATATGCGTTAGTATACGATACTTGTTTTTCTCTTTCCGACTTCCTTCACTCTGTATGACAGTCTGCCGTCTCTAACTCTTCTTCCTTGTCTTCCTTTCCACCCCTTCGCCTGGAAGTCCAGGGACCTGCCCTTGACCCTCCTGTCAGCCCCCCCCCTTCTCCTTTTCCAGCTCACACTCTCCTCGGCCATAACAGCCTCCTATAGCCTCCGTGCTGACTTCTCCCAGGACGTCAGAGTCAGTGTCTTCAAAACTGAATCTCGCTTCTTCTCCTACAAACACACCCACCCTCCCCTCTTCAATTGGTGTGTGTGCGCGCACATGTGCATGCGCGTGTGTTCATTGCTCTGATTAAATGGCTCCTACCCACGCGGTTGCTCAAGCCAGAGACCTGCATGTTAGTCTAGGCTTTTCTTTCTCCTTCAGCCTCCAAATCCTCACAGTCCTGAAACTTTTTCATCTAAAAGAAAAAGAAACTTAGATCTGGCTCCTGGTCTTAGAGCCCCTGCTGTTGCCCCTGTTCCGACCCTCGTTGGGTGACTCCCGCCCTCTCTGTGCTGTGTCCGCTCTCCTCACCGTCAGCCTGGCAGGTTCCAGGTACCAGGTCACTCCTCTGGTGTCTGCAGAAGTGATGTCCCGCGTCTCCCAGGCCGCAAGCAACCCCGTAAGATGCTAGGTTATCCTCTTTCGGATAATCCACTAGCCCTCTTTGGATTTACTTTTCTTAATCTCAACTTATAAAAATGTCTTGTTTTGAAATGTAATAGATCAGTAGCCCATGCCTATAATTTATAAACATACCCATATTATGGTTGAAATAAGTCCAGTTATTTTATTGACAGGGATGCACAATCAGAATGTTGGGAGACCCCATGCCTGAGGGCACAGTCCGCCCTCCTCAGGCTCGCGGGCCAGGCTCTCGGTTCCCTGGACCCCCCACAGGGTGTCAGCGTCTCTTCCCCTCTTTCCCATCTACCTGCGTCCTGAGCTCTCGTTTAACCCCCTGGTTACTGCAGTGGCCCTGCTGCCTCGTGCCTTCGTACTTTGGTTGAACCGTGGCCTCTCCTGGGCTCCCCTCCCAACTCCACTGCACAAGGAAGCCCTGGCCCTCGCCGCCCCACTGTGCGTGCCCTGCCCTCTCTCCCTCAGCGCCGGCCCCTGAGCCTACTGGGTACCCGCTGCTGTGGGCCCTTCCATCTCTGCCCGCTTCCATCCCCGGCGTCCAGCGGGCCAGTCGATGGCTGCGTGAGTGAATGAATCAGTGAGCGAGGCCGCTGGACCACTCGAGTCTCTTACTCCACTGAGTCTGCTTTTATGAAAAAGTGATCAGAAATTCAGGTGTAAATTGGTGGATTCTGTACCGAAATCTCACTTGTGGTGCAGTTCATACTCCCTAAATCCGGTCCCCCAGTTAGTAAGAAGCGTAAGTTTGTACATATTTGGTTAATCCCAGGAAGTAGAAATAGACTCAGTACCTACTATCATTCTAGATCTCTTCTTTGTGGCTATGGTTATAAGGTTTGGCCTGGCGTAATGATTCAGAAACATTCACCTCACGCATTCTGGGTGTATTTTGGTTTATGTTGGAATAAAAAACATAAAAGAGTTGTTTTGGGGTGAAGAATGATTAATATTATGAGAATATTATCCTTCGTTTAAGATATATAACAAAAAGATAAATTAAGATCTGATTGTTTATATGACAGAGCTTCGGAGCTTTTTCCGTTAACAAATATTTTACCGGACGTGACATGTGACATTCTTTTCAGAATATAGCGCATTTCATAGAGTGAGTTTTACCACTATAGTTCCAACTGGTATTACTCTTACTACAGTTATAATCAGACTGCTGTTCTTCTGAAGAAGACTGAGTCTGAAAGTCCCTCAGAAGCTCGAAACCTACCATAGGTTTTCAGTCCTTTCTTGGCTCGTAAATTGTCAATGAGAAGTTAGCTGAATTTACCTCAAGAAACTGAAGCCAGCGGAGCTGTGATTGAGCTGCTTCTCCTCCGTAGGTACGACAGCGAGCCCAGCGCATACCGCCCGTTCTTCTCCCTGGGAGCGTGCATGGAAGGCCTGGATACCTTGTTTAACAGGCTGTTAGGGATCTCGCTGTGTGTGGAGCAGCCTGCAGAGGGAGAGGTGTGGAGTGAAGATGTTCGGAAACTGGTAAGCGGCCCGGTTGGAGTGAGGAAGCCGCGTTCCTGGACTCCCGGCTTTGGTGCTGAATTAACAGCGGTTTCATCTCAAGTTAGCCTTGCGCCGATGGCGCTTGTCTTTGCCCGATGAAAGATCCAAACCGCCACTTGTGATGCAGGATGCTACGAAAGAAACACTTGCCTCTAAACGTCAGTTGTTGCCTGAAATTAATGTAAACTTTTAACAGCAGAGTTATTTCTCTGGAAAAAAAATGTGTTTTTAAGGAAGTTGATAGAAGGTTGAGTCTTTTATGTCGACAAACCCCGGTTAAACGAACATTTGTCATTGCCCTTCACGTGCGTCCCCGCTGTGCCAGGTGTCGCATCTGTTAATTCCAGCTCCCTCAGGCACCTCCCACCCCTTCCCGCCCGCCCGTGGGCTCATTCGCGCCAGATGCTCGCCTGCGGCCTGTGCTCTTGGTGAGACCCCTTGGACGGTCACTCCGAGCCTGGGATCCACCCTTTGTCAGGGCGCGCTTCGTGTGAGCTGCGACTGTCGTCGTTTTCTCCTGATAAGATTTTGAGGCTTTATGGGCCCTAAGGTGGTGGTGTTCTCTTGTTTTACCCTTTGCTCACGTGCTTAGCGCACCTTTCACGAGAAACGTGAACTGTCTCGTGGCCTTCTGGCTGCGCTTCCTGATCGTAGAGCAGGTGGTGGTGGAGTCGGGAGATCAGCGGGGAGCGTGGTTGTCACTGGGCATCCTTCTGTGCGCTTCACAAAATGGCAGCGGTGGGTAATGTGCAGACACACCGGGAAAAGAGTGAAAGGGCACGATGTGGGCGATGAAGAGCTTCCCCAGCTCAGGAGGGAGCCCCTTCCGGCTTTGCTCATGGCCGTTCCCCAGATGCCTTGAGCAGTCCCTGACACCAGGTAGATGCTTGGTAGACGCTTGCTGGAGTAATGAACATATGCTTGCAGGAAGCCCGAAAGCATAATGTTGCCGTTCTTTATGGCAGAGGCCCCAGGTTGTGCAAAGATGGAGACCATCCGTCCTGTGAGCCGGGCCTCTTGGAAGCCTGATTGGGAGAAGGATGTCAGTGGTGTATTACTTACTGCTCTTCAGCTGAAGGCAGACACTGCGTATTGTTCCTGTATCCCAGGGTTATGGTTGGCGTGCTCGCTCATCCTTACGTCCTAAGATTGGAGGAGCTATAATTTTGTCGCTAAAATGGTCCAGCCAGCACCGCTTCCCACCGGTTGCGGGTGGTGTGGGCCCAGTGGTAGAGCCGCGTCGCTGGGGACTGCCAGTCAGGATGCAGGGCTTGTGGAGGAGGGTGTCCTCTTCCGACAGAGTTCCTAAATCATAGTTGTCCTGGAGATGCAGGAGAGGAGGTTGAGGGCAAAGTGGAAGCCACCTCGAGGTCACATGGGACGTAGGAAGTAATGAAACGTCTATATTTGTGGCTCTGGGTGTTTTGTGAACAGGTTCTCGTGCTAGGAATGTGTTTCTTCTTTTAGAGTTTCTGAAGGCCTCATTCCCCACTAAATTCTTTTCTTTTTCCCCCAGGCCGTGGTTCATGAATCTGAAGGACTGTTGGGGTACATTTACTGTGATTTTTTCCAGCGAGCGGACAAACCGCACCAGGTGATGCTTGGTTTACAGAATGGTCTCTCTAAAGTAATCAGCAGTTAGTTTGTATTGGTGTGAACTTTTTTTTTTTGCGGTACGTGGGCCTCTCACTGTTGTGGCCGTACAGGCTCACAGGCCCAGCCGCTCCGCGGCATGTGGGATCTTCTCGGACCGGGGCACGAACCCGCGTCCCCTGCATCAGCAGGCAGACTCTCAACCACTGTGCCACCAGGGAAGCCCTTGATGTGAACTTTATACCTCACTTTTGTAGTTCCTAATATTTAAAAGGCATCACTGGGGACTTCCCAGGCAGTCCAGTGGTTAAAACTTTGCCTTCCAATGCAGGGGGTGCGGGTTCGATCCCTGTTCGGGGAGCTAAGATCCCACATGCCTTGTGGCCAAAAAACCAAAACACAAAACAGAAGCAGTATTGTTAACAAATTCCGTAAAGACTTTAAAAATGGTCCACATCAAAAAAATCTTTAAAAAAAAAAGGCATTACTGATGGTGACTAAATATATAAATTTGAAATTTGGGTAGAATTTAAAGCTAATAAAACTCATGAAGGTAATTACATAGATCTGTATCTGTCACTTTTATCTGGGTCATGGGAACGGTAGTAATAATGATAGCTGACATTTTGCCAGCCCTTCTGTGGGCCCGCCAGTGCTCTGGGTCCTTTTTCATGTCACATCTTTGAAAGTTCACATCAGCCTTTTGAACTGGACACTGACATTGTGAGGAAGCTGATGTCAGAGAGGTAAGGTTACTACTTGCCCAGAGTCACACGGTTAGAAGCACTAGGATTTGAACCCAGACTTCCTAAGTAGAGCCCCAGCTCTCAGCCACTTTCCATGCTTGACATGGACCTAGTTTCAAATGGCACAAGATGTGTCCCTGTGGAGACCCTATCAACCACCAGTTCACTCCTTATGCAGAAAAGTGAGGTTCAGTTCCTCGAGCCGCAAACCAGGTTTCCTGGTCGATCAGCTTCAAGCAATTTTGGGCAGTGTGATTGGAATTGTCAAGAATTCAGGTTATTAAGTTCCAACAGAAATAATGGTACCTTATATTTAAATAGTGGTTTCACAGTTTCCAGAGCAGTTTTAGCAGACGTGAGCTTACGGATCTGGTCAGCTGCTCTGGCGTTCGACAGGGTGGAGGTGACCCAGTTTCCAAGGCGATTGGCTGGTGGATCTGGACGGGGGGACCAGAGTCTGGGTCGTTGACCTCTGCGTCCTCTGTTTCTCCTCTCTGCTTGAAAGGCTGGAGAATCCGGGTTAGTGATCTGAGCCCCAGCTCCTAGGTGCCAGCCCGGGGGGTTCAGGTTTGCGATGCCGCAGCCCTAGCTCTGCCCTTGGACACGTGACTTAGCATTTCCAAGGCTCAGTTTGTTTTCTCATCTGAAAAATGAAATACTTGCCTCATAGACTCACTGTGAAGGGTAAGTGATGAAGTGTATGCGAACCGGGAAAGATACTCAGGTTCCTTGCTTTGTGGCAGTTGAGAGCTCGTCACCTCCAAGTGATGGAGACGGTGGTATGGAAAGTGTCTCCTGGTTCATCGCCTGACACAGAAGGGGCTCCATGAACATCAGTGCCCCCCGCGGTCCACGGCTGTCCCTTCCTACCTGCCGTGAGCACCTTGAGGGCGCAGGGCTAAGCTCAGTGGTGACTCTGTCTCCGGTATCTGGTATAGCATCACTCAACACATACTTTTGGAGTGGAGGAATGAGTTCATCAACGCAAGCTCAATGTATTATTGGTGTTTTAAAAAATTAATATGTTAGCAAAATAAAAAGTATTGGGATAAAAGTGTTTGCAACTAAATAAATAGAAGAATGGAATTAAGGTAAGATTTGTACTCACACATTTTGATACAACTTTATATTACCCTTCACTTGTCGTGTTTTCTTAAAGGACTGCCATTTCACCATCCGTGGGGGCCGATTAAAGGAAGACGGGGGCTATCAGCTCCCAGTTGTCGTTCTGATGCTGAACCTTCCCCATTCCTCAAAGACTTTGCCAACATTATTAACTCCTGGGATGATGGAAAATCTTTTCCATGAAATGGGGCATGCCATGCATTCAATGCTGGGACGGACTCGTTATCAGCATGTCACTGGTGAGCCAAGAAGAGGGGACTTTAAACGTGTACATTTCATTTTAAATTGGAAAAAGCTTTTCATTTAGAAAATCTGTGGTCATTTATCGCAGATGGCATCATCTTGTCCTTCCAACTGTGATGCTACCCGATCTTCGTTACATTTTTTTCCATCCTTGACAACAGTTCTCACCAAGGAATATCTCAGTTGCCTGTCTTTTCAGTTTGTACCATTTTACGTTTTGTCCTATATCATGTGGAATTTCAGTCTGTGGCCGTGTGTATGAATAAGCGTATCTCCTTAGCCAGGAGCACAGACTTAGCAAGTGAATAAGTGAATGAACCGTTGCCTCTTTCTATCCAAAACCAGTTAGAAAACCTTGAGGCATGTTGTAAAGGTATGGCCAGGTGCTTTGTGTTTCTCCTCTGCTCTCCCCTGCGTAAAGCTGTGGTCCCCCTGCTGACGGGTTGCCGTGTCGGGTGACGCCCCAGGCTTCCCTCCTGCTTATCCTCTCTGAGTCTTAAGCTTGCGATCAGACAGGGCCAGTCAGCCTTCGACCACCTGGGCAAGTGTTGGTCTTCAGTATTTAGTAACTAACTTTACACACAGTATTTTGGGGGAGGAGGGAGGTATTTGAAAAGACCGGGGTAGATGGGCCGGACAGAATCATAAAGTGTCACCAAGACTTGCTTACAGGATTTGTTCTTTAAATAATTTTGAGTTTGAAATGTTGCTTTTCTGTATTGAGGATTGACCTTGTTACCAGAAGCAATCAATAGATAAAGTACTTTTAAAACAAATGAAGGATACGGGCACTTGGTGATGGAATTCATGAATTAAATTCAATTGCTGTGTTAATTAAGTAAGAATGTTGTAATTTGTGTTTTAGGTATAGCCCAGCATAGCTGGAGACAGTTTTGTTTGTAGAGGGTGTGAGCCGTTGCTTTACAAGGTGTTCTATCCAGCTGTGCAAATATTTTGTTTTACTTCTGATACGTGGGAGAATAAGAGGTTACTACAAACTTTTCTGTAAATACGTGCAATAATTTTATGGAAGTATTGACTTAATGAATTAAAGATGATCATAGTTCATCAGAAGTACAAACAAAAAATTTTAAAAGAGTGTTTGTAGTAGGGTGAACGTGTTGATGTGATTCAGGCCAGCTTCTTTCTTTCTCCCCATTTTAGGGACCAGGTGCCCCACTGACTTTGCCGAGGTCCCTTCTATTCTGATGGAGTACTTTGCAAATGATTACCGAGTGGTTCACCAGTTTGCCCGACATTATCAGACGGGGCAGGTAGGGAGCGTTGACTTCCTGTACCGTCCTCTGGGGCACGGGGGTGGCTTTTGTGACCTGCGGGGTAGCGGGAACTCTTACTGCTTTTTCAGAACCTTCTCCGAACCAGAATCCTTCTGCCGTTTCCTGATTCCCTTTCTTCAGCTGTAGCTACAGTCATGTGTGGGCAACAAGTAGCTGCCCTTTATTATATGCCCAGTAACGTCCCGTCTAGTCCTCAGAGCTGCCCCCTGAGGAGGGCGCTGTGTCCTGTTTCCAGAGGGGGAAACAAGCCTCAAAGCCTGACTCACCTCAAAAAAGCCTTTGCTCTTTCCTCTACCCTTTATGCTTCTGAATATTCTCTCAGTCTAAATGTCTGTGTTGTTTGGTAAACTGTGATGCCACATTTCCCCGACGTGTTTAGGTAGCATCTACGTGATGCCAAGTCTGAAAATTCCTTAATTTTGAGGTTTCGGTTTAAATAGTGCCTTGTGACGTTAAAGGTTTTTAAGTTCTGTGAAGTAGGATTAAGTGAGTGATACTTCACGGTAAGTCAGCGCTAATCTAATTGTCAACATTGTGTGTTTACTGTCTGCGTGTCCCGTGGAAAATGTATTCTTTGCTCAGAATTTTGGTGATATACTGTTACATTAGGTAGTGTTTTTCCGCCTTAAACTGTACCTCCCTGAGTGCCTGTGTACAATTCTATTCATCTTTGAATCTTCAACATTTAGAACTGTGCCTAACACACAAAAAGCACTAAAAGGAATTAACGGAAGGACCGAATGGAACCAGGGAAAGCAGGGCCCAAGCCCACCTGTATTTGTGACTCTCTTTCTGGTTGTATCTCGCGATGCGTAATGTGAGTCGGCGATTTCTACTGTTTGGACTTGACTTTAACCACTGCTGTCAGCTGTAGGATAATGGATGAGTTCCTGGAGAACTAATCTGAGTTAGTCTCCATCATAATCTGTTTCTGTGGTTAAGAGGACAGAATTGAAATATCTGTGATCCAGTCAGCTACGTGCCCATCAACGTGCGGAGCTGCTCTGGGGATTGTCACCTTAGCCAACGCCGTGGAAGCACGTAGCCCATCAGGCAGTGGCCTAGTCCTCCCGGCTCCATGCTTCGGGGTCTGGGAAGGGGGAGGATGGCCTGACGCGCTGTTGCTCCCGTACGCCCCCTGCCGTCCTCGGGGGCACGGACGTGCTTGGGCACAGGGCGCAGGCTTGCGGGGAGCCGGTCCTCTGGGGCCTCGGGACGGGCTTCACCAGGAGCTCCTGGAGGAACCAGGTCGTGAAAAAGTATGTCGGGTGACAACTTGCCAGTGCGCTCGCAGCAGCCCTCATCCGTCTCGTTGCAGAACGTTTACTGAGGACACACTGAGGCCATAGGTGAGTCCTTCCGTTGGGAAATGGGCTTCGTTCTCAGCACCTGAGAAGCAGCCGGGAGTAAGTGTGACAGCATCCCTGCACTCGTGGCCTGGTGTCTCGGGGTGCAGAGCAGGGCTGAGGGCAAGGCGACTCCAGCCGAGGGACAGTTCGCAGGGCTCAGAGGTCCTGA
Organism: Globicephala melas; assembly: GCF_963455315.2. NCBI lineage: Eukaryota > Metazoa > Chordata > Mammalia > Artiodactyla > Delphinidae > Globicephala > Globicephala melas. The sequence goes on along the minus strand of NC_083331.1, from coordinate 2,757,447 downwards.
GACAGGCAGGACAGCGCGTGTGGCAGGGTCAATGGGGGGGGGTAGAGGGACGGACAGGGACGAACGCGGGAATGTCCTCGTGTTCAGAACCTGCACCCCATCTGTCTCTGCACCCGCCTTGCCCACACCGCGGGAGTCCCGGCCCCTCCGCTCGCCCGCCTGGTGACGAGGGGGATTCTCCTCTGTCCCGGGCTTCCCCTCGGGGCCGAGTCCCTCCTGTGACTCTGCCCCAGCCCCCCTTCTCATTAACCTCCAGCCGGCAGCCTCCCTGGAGTCCACCTTTGGACCCGAGGGCTCGTCCGTCCTTTGCTGCGGTCAGCGGTGACGAGGGCCAGAGCCAAGGTGCTGGCAGCGGGGCCGGGAGGGGAGCAGCCGTCGGAGGCTTGGCGGGAAGGGCCTGCGGCTGGTCAGATGGCGGGGAGGGTCCGAGAGCATGGAGTCCGGGAGGAGGGCCACATCTGAGGAAGGAGGATGGCTCTCGCCTTGGATGTCCGCTGCACAGCGTTGCTGCCCACGCGGCCGCTCGTGGCGCCGGCGTGAAACCCAGAGTCAAGTGGACACGCGGGCGTGTGGGACCGAGTGGTGGGGAGGTTAAAAGCGGCCCATGAGAGGAGCTGCCTGGGGGCTCCGGTTCCCGAGGACACGTGGAGCGGGGCGCCTGCGAACGGTGGCGAGACCCTGTCGGCGTCGGACCTAAGTGCTGGGCTGAAATGCACCACGATACTGAGGTCAGTTTAAAAATATTGTTGTCTGTTTCCAGAGCAATGAGAAAAGCCAGGAAGGGCTAGAACCACTGCTTGGAGGGTGGTGTAATGTCCTCAAAAAAAGACAATTCCTGTTTTACTACTGAATTCTTCAGTCAGAAGAACCATTTTTGAACAAGATCATTTCAAGAAAAGAATATTAAATCCAAAACCGCACTGCAGACGAGATGAGATCGGCAGCGAGCAGCAGGCTGCTGTGGATTAGTTCCATTTCGGACTCGGAGGCACGTGCAGTGGGCCGAAGGGGTTGCAGACACAGCCTCCAAAGCAGGAGCCAGTGCTGGGACCCGTGGAGTCTGGAGAGGGCGCCAGAGGCACGGGGCACCTCGAGCCTCGCAGAGCACTGACTCGCCTCTTCTTGTCGGTGATTAAACACCAACTGGCTGGATGCTTTCACTTTAAGGGCAGTTCTAGCCTAAGGGCAGGAGCTAATTCCCTCAAATCTAACTCTCTGTAAAGAAATAACGTTAAAGAGGAACAGCAGGGTGCGTCTTTCTGCTTCATTTCGTCCTGCTGCACTTCAGGGAAGGAATTTTTCCCCGTCACGTGGGCTATTCCAGAGAGCTGTCCGCCTCGGGAGAATGTATTGGTGACTTATTAACACCTGGAAGTATTTTACCTGAACCTGAGCATCCCAGAGCCAGTGGATGCCTTGTGGTCATAGAATTGGAAGTTGCCTCTCAGATCTGCAGGTACCATACGGCTGTCAGGAAGCTAATACCAGAGGTGCTGCTTCCAGGCTCACACCGTCCTGACGAGCACAGCGTCAAAGCTGAAGCAGAATTAGTTGTAAATCACTCTTAAAATCAGCAGCACAAGTGTAGCAGAAATACAGACTTGGTAGCAGCTCCCGTGGAAACATCCAGGTTTTTAGACGTGATGAACTTGATGTGAATCAGCGGTCTCGGGGAGTTCCTCCCAAACCTCGGTCGACCTTAGGCTGCGTCGCAGGACCTGTGGGATCTGGGGAACGGGGGTGTTGTCTGTCTTCTCCGTGCTCGTTGGTTCTGGCCTTCAGCCTAACCCTTCCAGTTGCTTCCAGCGGTCCCACACTTCTGGAAGCACAGGCTTTGTCCTCCCTTGAACATTTTCATACGCAGCTCCTTTTCTAGTCGTGGTAAAATACATATTACGTACAGCGTGCCAGCCTAACCGTGTTTCAGTGACCGTTCAGGGGTGTCAAGTGCATTGTCGTTGCTCTGCTTCCCTCACCACCGCCATCCCCAGAATGCCGTTCATCCTGCGCACCTGGCGCCCTGTCCCCCTTAGACACGAGCACCTCATTTCCCCTCCCCCAGCCCGTTAGCCAGCACTCTGCTCTGTTTCCCTGAATTGCACTGTTCTAGGGACCTCATATAAGTGAAATTATACGGTATTTATCCTTTTGTGGCTGGTTTGTTTCATTTAGCATAATGTTTTTAAGGTTCATCCAGGTGTAGCCTGTGTCAGGATTTCTTTCTAAGGCTGAGTGATTGTCTTTGTATGGACGGACCACATTCTGTTCAGCCTTGCGTCCGTCGGTGGACACGTGGGTTGCTTCCACCTTTCAGCTGCCGTTGCTACCAGACTCCGGTTCGGCTGCTCGCTGCTCAGAAAGCGGATACTTAAGAGACAGGTGCCGGCAGGAGCAGGAAGTTTGCTTTATAAAGCGGCTGGCGCCCTGGGGAGAAGGTGGACTCGTGTCCCGGAACCAGTTCTGAAGATTCCGCTCAACCAGGAAGGGTTTTCAAGGGAAAAGGGAAGCGATCTCATGGATCGTCGAGGCCAGGGTTGTCGCTGCCCCTGCTGCGCGCAGCCGTGTGCACTCCTCGTGGTCTCTCCTCAGGTGCTGTCTTGTTCCCAGCCTGCCCGCGAGACTCCTGCACGGGGGGCTACAGACCGTTATGAGAAATAGCGTTGGTCCTGTTCTCTTGAGGCCAGTCCTTAGGATCGTGCTAGCCCGAGATTCAGCACTGCTCAGGAAGGGGCGGCTTGCGTCACGGCTGCAGTCTGGTCATCACGCGGCATAAACTCCTGTGCGGTTGAAAGGGGCGTGACGAGTGACAAAGACGCTTCTCTCACTCCTCCCCCGGGAAGTTCCAGGGGTTTAGAAGCCCTGTGCCAGGAACCAGGGATGAAGACCGCAGGTGTATTTCTTCCTGGATCCCAGGAAGAAACGTACGCCCTGTCTCCCCTCGCAGGGTCTGCCTCATCCGTCCCCTTTGTTCTCGGCCCTCAGTTTCCAGCCCCCTCTCTTCCTGCCTTGTCCCCCCTCCTCGCCAGCACGCCTCTGCCCTCAGCGCACTGCATGCAGCAGGGCTGCCAAGCCCGGGGTGTTGCAGGCTACGGGGACTCTTGTTCCTTGTGGGATGACAGTGACATCGGTGATCCAGAAAGCACCCTGAGAAGAGGCTTCCACATCATGTAAAGTTGGGAACCCCTTCCTCTTAGGAATGTTGTAAGAATATGGTTTTAGACCAGAAAAAGAAGCTGCAGTCTGTCCTAATATTTGAAGGATACCATGAAGAGGAAGAATATATCTGCCGTGTCATTCCAGAAAACAGTATTACTGGGAACGGTGGATGGGAATCAAATAAAGCTGATTTCAGCTCAGTAGATTCTTCTCAAAAATGATTGGAAAGGAGATGCCTCTGAAAGTAGTATGTTTTTATTTAATGCTTAATGTTGCAAAATCATATTGTAGAATGCACGTCTAGGAAACCAGCACCCAACTTAAAAAGTAAAGTGTTACCAAATGCTCCTCTCTGGAGGTAAGGGCAGTCTTGAATTCCTATTAGTTTCTTGATTAAAAATAGTTTTTACACATAAGTTATTTATTCCTCAGCAACGTAGTGTTTAGTTTTGTATTTGAGTTTTAAAAAAATATGGTATTATACGGTTTCTAACCTTCTGTGCTTCTTTTTATAATCCTGGTGTGCCTAAGATTCATCAGTGTTGCACGTAGATGCAGTATATTTACTTTCAATTCAGCATAATATTCTGTAATTTATGTACTCATTCTTCTGTCATTGAAGTGGGTTCTTCCAGGTTTTTACTAGTTCATCTGTATCTGCTGTGAACATTTTTTTTCCTTTTCTCCTCATATTCACGTGCATGATTGGAATTGCTGGGTTTGTAAGGTGTGTGCGTCTTCAAGTTTATGAGGTAATGCCACGTTGTTTTTTTTTTAATTGAGATATGTTTGACATATTGTATTAGTTTCAGGTATGTAACTTAATTTGGTATGTGTACATATTGTGAAATGATCACAATAATTTTAGTTAACATCCATCACCTCAAATAGTTACGATTTTTTTCTTGTGAAGAGAACTTTTAAGATCTACTCTTTTAGCAGCTTGCAGGCACACAATATAGTAGTATTAACTGTGGTCACCATGCTGTACGTGACATCCCCAGACTTTTCCACCTTATAACTGGACGTTGGTACATTTTACCCACCATCTCTGGCAACCACCAGTCTGTTCAGTTTTTTTTTTTTTTCTTAAGATTCCACACATAAATGAGATCACGCGGAGTTTGTCTTCCTCCGACCCACTTCCCTCTCCAGGCTGCCGTCCAGAACGTTCATACTTATGACCCTTTTCGGCCGTGGTTCCCCTCGCACCTCATCCTCATGCTGTCAGAAGTTTTAACTTTGCCAGTTTTGTGGTTGTGAAATGGAATGCCGTGAGGACCTTCACTGCCAGCAGGACTCCCCAAGTACGTCTGGGTTGAACTTCTTTTTATCTTTTCCTTGTTCATCTTTGTTTTCTCTCGCACGCCTGTTTCTCTTCTCATTTTCCTGTGTGACGTTCGCCTTTCTCTATTGATTTCTCAGGTTTCTTGACATGTTGGAATAATAATCCTTTGTCAGCTGTATGTCTGCTCTCAGTTTACAGCTTGTCTTTTCACTTTATGGTATCTTTTGATGGATTGAACTTCATCTTAATTTTGTTGAATCCAGCAGTCTTTTCGTCCTAGTTAATGCTTTAAATATCCTATCTTTAAAAACCTTTGTTTCCCTAGAAGTCATAAAGAGATTCTTCTGTTTTTTCCTGAAAGTTTTAGTGTCTTTCCCTTATCTTTAGGTCTTTAATCAGGTTGGCACTCCTCTTTGTGTGTGGTGTGAAGGGAAAATGCAGTTTCCCTTCTTCCTGGTGGATGACCAGTTGTCTGAGCGCCACGCACTCTTCGTCCAGTGACCTGGGGGATGGGTGCCCAGTGCCCACCTGTGTGCACTCATCTGCTCTGGGGTCCCTCTCATCCCGTTGTTCTGTCTGACCTGATACCAGTGCCGTGCTGTCTGCATCACTACAGCTTTGTACTAAGTCTTGACATCTTTTTTATTTGTTTTTCAGAAATTTCTTGTCAACTCTTGGGCCTTTGTCTTTTTTCCTACACGTTTTAGAGTCAGCTTACCCATTTTCTTGAAAAAAAACTATGGTAAGAGTTCGGTTGGGGTTCCATTAAATCTGTAGGTCAGTTTAGGGAGAACTGATATTTGAATATTGAGTCTTCCAGGCCACGATTGTGGCACACCTCTCCCTTCCTTAGGTCTTTTAAGAAGCCTTTTAAAGTGTTTTCAAACCTCCTTCCAAAGAGTCTTGCTTAACTTTTATCAGATTTAGTCCTGGATGCCCCACCTTTTTGATAGCTTTATAAATGTATATTTTAAAAAATTATGTTTCTACTTGTTGCTGGTGTTTAAATGTGCAATTTATCCTTTATAGGATATATCTTATTTTTAGCAACTTTGCTAAACTTTCTTATTCATTCTAGTAACTTGTCTGTGGAATTTTTAAAGTTTTTTAACCAAACAGTTACTCTTGCTGCAAATAATAAGCTGTATTTTTCCTTTCCCATTCATAGGTCTTTTATGTCTTTATTTTGTCCCCCTCGAGTTACGGGACCCTCCAGTACAGGAGTGACGTGGAATAGAAGTTGTAATATGAGCATCATTTGCCTTTATCCTGATTTTTAAAGGAAATGTTTCTAATGTTTTACCATAAAGCAAGCTGTGTGTTGTCGTAGGTTTAGTGGAGATAACAGGAAAAGGCAATTCCTTCCTATTCCCAGTTAACTAAGGTTTTTTTTTTTTTCTTTTTAATCGTTAACAGTTATTGCATTTTATCAGACTTTTCCTGCGTCTTTTGAGGTAATTGGGTGGTTCTTTTCTGTTTATCTGGTAATGTCGTGAATGTTGATATTAATGTTAAGCAACCTTTGCGTGCCAGGGTTGAATGACTTTGGTCCTAACTTAATGTTATTTTTTTAATACAGTGCTGGCTTCAGTTTGCTAATATTTTTTGTGTGGAGGACTTCTTGTATCTGTGTTTATGAGAGAGATGCGCTCGTGATTTTCTTGGTCCTCTCACTCTTGCTGGTGTTGGTATTAAGTATATCCCATTTCATAAAATGAGTTGCTGAGAGCTCCTTCTTTTCCTTACAAGCACTTTTATGAAATTGTAATAATCGGTTTCTTGAAACTTCGTCAGAATTCAGCCATGAAACCATTCAGGGTCTATCATTTTCTCTGTGGGAAGATTTTTTAAATGACTGATTTCCTTAATAGTCACAGGAGTCTTTGGCCTTTTCTTCTTAAGTAAGCTTTGCTAACTTGTAATTTTCGAGAAATTTAGCCATTTAACCCAAGTTTTCAAGTTTATTGGCATGAAGTTATTTATAGCATTCTTTCATGCTTCAAGTCCTGCCACATCCATGCTTATGTCCTTTTCATCCCTAATATTCTTCTCTCATTTTTTTTTCCTCTATTAATCTTGGCAGAAGATAAGTATCAGTAGTATTTACAAAGAACTAACGCAGACTTTGTTTATCCTCCGTTTTGTTTGTTTTCGTTCATTAGTTTCTGTCTTTATGATTATTCTCTCCCTTCTTCATTTTTTCCCCCAGTTTCTTAAGGTGGACACTTAGCTAGTTGAGTTTCAGTTTTATCTAACATGTGCATTTACATTTTAATGCTATAAATTTTAAACTGTGTGATGCAGTGCTTTAGCTGCATGCCATGATTTTAATACAAAATGTTTCTAAGGTTGCTCATTTCCATTGTAATTTTCTCTTTGATAATGAGTTGTTTTGAAGTGTAGTTTACAATTTCTAAACCTTTGTAGAGGAGTTGTGTATCTTTTTGTTGTTGATATCTAATTAATTAGTCCGACTGGTATTGATTTTGCATTTTGTTGATATTTATTTTATGGCCTGGTGTGTCATCAGTTTTTGGAAATGTTCTGTTTGTGCTTGCGTACATTGTATATTTTCTAATTGTTGGGCTTGGGGTTTCAAACCCTTAAGTTAGCCTTTTAATTGTGTTGTTGAAATCTTTGATATGTGACTCATTTTAAATTGAGAGATGGAAGGCTTCCACTAGGATGCTGGATGTATCATTTTTTCCCCTTGGTTTGTCTCTTTTTAAAAATTATTAAGACTTTATTTATTTAAAGCAGTTTTAGGTTGGCAGCAAAATCGAGGGGAAAGTGTAGAGATTTCCTGTAAAGCCCCTGCCCCGACTCACGCACAGCCTCCCCTGCCATCAGCGTCCTCACCGGAGGCTGCATCTGGAACAGCTGGTGCATCTCCACTGACACGTCCACAGTTCACATGGGGTTCACCTGTGGGACCGTACGTTCTGTGGGTTTGGGCAAATGTAGAACGACATGTATCCATCATTATGGTGTCATACAGAGTAATTTCAGTGCCCTATAAGTGATTTAATTGCTTTTTGCTCTGTTTTGAGAATATTTTGTTAGGTGCATAAAAGTATAGAGTTGAGCTATTCCTTTCTTCCTCGGGTGTTAGCCTTTTAATCTTCATAATGCTTCTTGTCTTCAAGTTTATTCTTTTTTTTCTGGTAATTTTGTAACCCCCAGCTGCATTACTAATCACCAGAGATATAGTCAATTGACTTTCAAGAGAACCTAAATTTTTTGCATAATTTTGTCCATTAGCCACTACACTGAAATGTTTATTGTTCTAGTTATCTTTCTCACAAAATACTTATCAAGCAGTAAATAATAGAAATTAACATTTATTATTTCATATGTTTTTTTCTTATTTAATCTGTCCAGCAGTGTATGAAGTAGGTACATAGTTATCCACACTTTGTAGAAACTGAAGCTCATACAGGTTAAGTAATTTTTCAGGGATCACACAGTAGTACTCAAATCAGTATTATAACATTGTGGGTGTTTTCTTTTTCCAGTTTTTCCTAGTTAAAAATCCCTTAATATCATAGGAAATGGCTTATACTTCTTATACGTCTCACAAAACAAACAGGCCCATTTCCATAGTAAGTGTTATTTTTAGCACAGTTCTAGTGCTTTCATTTTAGAACTGTTGTGTGTTGCGTCATTATAAGATTTAGCTTGTTGCCTTCATTTGTGAGAGTTCGCCCAAGGCTAAAATTGCTTAAGATGTATTTCCAAGGAGACGTACAGCCTTGTAATAAATCTTCTCTTGTCATCCTCCCAGGAGATATGAATAAGGATTGAAGGTAAAAATTATAGTGCAACTAGAACTAGATTCCTTTTGGCAAGTTTAAGTTGTTTTGAAACGTTTCTTATTTTCGGCTTTAATGTTTCTCAGTTATGTCTAGACAAGACCATTGAACCGGAGAGCAGAGACAGGTCTGACCCCAGCCCCACTGCCGGTGCAGGTGGCCTAGATCAGTCACGGAACTTTCTGAGACTTCTCTGCTCTTTTATACAAAATAAAAATTTAAGAGTTAGAACCTAAAAACTAATAGCTCCATACTCACATCAAAAATTCTAGTCAGTCAAATTTAATAATATATGCCAACTGTAAACAAGGCAGGACTGCAGTTTTTTTTAGGAAGAGAATAGAAGTTAGACTCTGTTACGCATTACAGTGTTTCACGTTGAGCCCTGTATGGCTTTCTCTGTGCCGCCCGTCAGGTGAGTCTGTGATACTACGCAAGCATTTCCAAAGGTTCTTTCATGCCACCTTAGTTCGTAAGAAAACACTAAACCGCTAAAAGCCAGGTAAGAAGGAAGTGACGCTGTTTGCTCTGGGTTCAGAGCTGAGACTTGGCCTCTTCGGGCCTGGCAGCATTTTCGTCGTATTGATGAGGTGCCATCGGATTACTGACTAACAGCAAAGCGGGCAGCTCGAGACACGCCAAATCCAGTGGTTTCCCCGCCGTAGACATGGGCCGAGGTCGAGGGCTCAGGGTGCTGGGATCGAGCTGCGAATCAAAGCTGCTGACTCGTGGGCTGGACGGCTTTGGTGCTTGGCCTGCTGCCTCTGAAGCCTTTTCTTGTTCGAGGGGACCGTGTCTCAACAAGTTTGTGTCTTTAGATCCAGCACGTTCCCAGGGGATTTCGGTGGTAGGAAAACAAGGATTTGTACCAGAGGATGTCTTCATTTTGAATATTTGTGCAGCTTCTACCGTAATACATTTTCTAAATGCTCATAAATAAGCCAGATATTTTATCGCAGTGCCTTGGCTCTGTAAGAATTTGATGCCAAAACTTTTCTTTTTTTAGTGAATGGTGTTTTTTCATTTATTTATTTAAATTTTTAATTTTTATCTGCACTGGGTCTTTGTTGCTGCACCCAGGCTTTTCTCTAGTTGCGGCTAGAGGGGGCTACTCTTTGTTGCGGTGTGTGGGCTTCTCATTGCGGTGGCTTCTCTTGTTGCGGAGCACGGGCTCTAGGCACGCGAGCTCAGTAGTTGTGGCTCGTGGGCTCTAGAGCGCAGCCTCGGTAGTTGTGGCGCACGACCTTAGTTGCTCCGTGGCATGTGGGATCTTCCCGGACCAGGGCTCGAACCCGTGTCCCCTGCATTGGCAGGTGGACTCTTAACCACTGCACCACCAGGGAAGCCTGATGCCAAAACTTTTAACGTGACACTATTTAATGCAGACTGGTGAGTTGTCAAGTGAGCGAAGATTTCTGACAGATTGTGAGGTTTCTTGTGTAGAAGTTAAGCACACAGGGAAACATTCAGAGAATTCAAGTAATGCCAAGTATGCTAACACATTTGCACTTTTGACAGCATTTCAGAAGCCTTACCAAAAATGTGCTTTCTGAATATAATAGGAAATCTATTAGTATTTTAATATTTCTGTTCCCATGTGTGGTCAGCAGACGGTGCAGCTGTGTTTACCCCGAGAATACAGTGAACCGCGCCCTTCCCTGGGAGGCGGGGCACAGTCAGGAAGTTCTGGGGAAAGTTCGCTGCACAGGGGCAGCCGTGTGATCTGGCCTCCAGGCCTGAACACTGTGACGAAGGAAGACGGGGTCATTCTCCGTCTCACATGACAGTACCCTGACCTGAAGCCTCCAGGCCCAACCTGTACACATGGTTGCCCTTTGGCAGTGTTTAGAAAGACACCTGAGCTACCCGCAGGGACTTCAGTTTCTTCCAATCAGTCAATACTTTGCACAAGTTGATTGAATAGCTATTACCTCACCAAATTGTCATGGTAATCTTTTGCAGCTTTTTTTTTTTTTTTTTTTTAAATTCTTGTCTTACAAATGAGAAAGCAGGATGCCCAGAGCCTCGCCTGCTGTCAGAAAGCAAATGAGCAGCCTCCGAAAATGCCAGCCTGCAGCTTCGGCCGCCGCCTCTGTGCTGCCTTCCTGTGGCCAGTGCCTTCGCTCAGAAGATTAGGACGATTTCATTTTGCTCGCCTTTGGTTTTCAAATCATTGTGATGATTATGTTTTTCTGAGTCAGGGCATCTCAAACTTTAATATGCATGAAATCATCTGGGATCTGGTTGAAATGCAGATTCTAACTCGGTGGGCATGGAGCGGCCCGAGACGATGTATTTCCAAGAAGCTTCCAGATCACACCATGACAGCTGACTGCGCCTCAGAGTCTGGTTGGGGCTCCAGAAATTTACATTTGAGACATGGATGCATCAGTGGATTTGGAGGAAGACGTTAACTAAATGCTAGAAATAGGAACTCAACACCCAGCAGATCCTTGGGGTCTTTGGTGTTGCCGCTGAGCCTTGGCATTTACTGCTGACAGGCTGCACTGTCATTGTCATTGCCATAGTCACACAAAGCCAGATCGCAATTCTTCAGAACTCAACACAGCACTTTTGTTTTTAAATAAGGAACAAAGATAATTGTGGAAAAATTCATATTGAATTATTAAAATAAATTAGAACAAATTAGGTCACCATAGTTAACTGTTGGCATATTATGTTCTAATTGTAGAAATAATAATTCTGCCGTTTTTCTGTTTCTCACTGGGGGGAAACCTGCAATATCTTTCTACATTTTATAGCTAAAATGCATCTTTGAAATAGAAATAACCTCCTCTACAGTAATACAATAGGCATAATTAATTGTGAAGGTAATTGCCTTTCAGTCATTTAAGTAATTGCTGTCGTCTGAATTCCTGCGTAGCTTCACCTGTACCTCTTTCGTAGCACGTAGGGCATTTCCCCATGTGATTAATTTTGACGTACATCCCTTTTCTGGGTCCTGGCAGAAGGATCAGGGGTCCGTTGTAGTGTACCTGGCTGCAGGGTAGGGTGCTGTGCACACAGTGGGTGCTTCATAAAGGGAGTGCAGTGGGCCTCCCTGCTCCCTGGCCTGCTGGGCTTCCTCTGTCCCTCCCAGAGAGAGGCAGGGCCGGCTTCAGCCCTGGGCTGTTCATACCTTGTGGGCCGCTACAGAGACAAAAACTGCAGGTGTGTTTTTTTTGTTTTGAATTTTATTTTCTTTTCTTTTTAAACAGCTGGTTCTTATTAGTTATCCATTTTATACATATTAGTATATATATGTCAATCCCAGTCTCCCAATTCATCCTGCCACCCTGCCACTTTCCCCCCTTGGGGTCCATACGTTTGTTCTCTACATCTGTGTCTCAATTTCTGCCCTGCAAACCGGTTCATCTGTACCATTTTTCTAGGTTCCACATATATGCATTAATATACGATATTTGTTTTTCTCTTCTGCCTTACTTCACTCTGTAGGACAGTCTCTAGATCCATCCACTCTCTACAAATGACTCAGTTTCGTTCCGTTTTATGGCTGAGTAATATTCCATTGTATATATGTACCACATCTTCTTTATCCATTCATCTGTCAATGGGCATTTAGGTTGCTTCCATGTCCTGGCTATTGTAAATAGTGCCGCAGTGAACATTGGGGTGCATGTGTCTTTTTGAATTATGGTTTTCTCAGGGTATATGCCCAGTAGTGGGATTGCTGGGTCATGTGGTAGTTCTATTTTTAGTTTTTTAAGGAACCTCCATACTGTTCTCCATGGTGGCTGTATCAATTTACATTCCCACCAACAGTGCAAGAGGGTTCCCTTTTCTCCACACGCTCTCCAGCATTTATTGTTTGTAGATTTTCTGATGATGCCCATTCTAACTGGTGTGAGGTGATGCCTCATTGTAGTTTTGACTTGCATTTCTTTAATATTTAGTGATGTTGAGCAGCTTTTCATGTGCTTCTTGGCCACCTGTATGTCTTCTTTGGAGAAATGTCTGTTTAGGTCTTCTGTCCATTTTTGGATTGGGTTGTTTGTTTTTTTAATATTGAGCTACATGAGCTGTTTATATATTTTGGAGATGAATCCTTTGTCCGTTGATTCGTTTGCAAATATTTTCTCCCATTCTGAGGGTTGTCATTTCATCTTGTTTGTAGTTTCCTTTGCTTTGCAAAAGCTTTTAAGTTTCATTAGGTCCCATTTGTTTAGTTTTGTTTTTATTTCCATTCCTCTAGGAGGTGGATCAAAAAAGATCTTGCTGTGATTTATGTCAAGGAGTGTTCTGCTTATGTTTTCCTCTAAGAGTTTTATAGGGTCTGCTCTTACATTTAGGTCTCTAATCCATTTTGAGTTTATTTTTGTGTATGGTGTTAGGGAGTGTTCTAATTTCATTCTTTTACATGTAGCTGTCCAGTTTTCCCAGCACCACTTATTGAAGAGACTGTCTTTTCTCCATTGTATATCCTTGCCTCCTTTGTCATAGATTAGTTGACCATATGTGCGTGGGTTTATCTCTGGGCTTTCTATCCTGTTCCATTGATCTATATTTCTGTTTTTGTGCCAGTTGATTACTGTAGCTTTGTAGTATAGTCTGAAGTCAGGGAGTCTGATTCCTCCAGCTCCGTTTTTTTCCCTCAAGACCGTTTTGGCTATTCGGGGTCTTTTGTGTCTCCTTACAAATTTTAAGACTTTTTGTTCTAGTTCTGTAAAAAATGCCATTGGTAATTTGATAGGATTGCATTGAATCTGTAGATTGCTTTGGGTACTATAGTCATTTTCACAGTATTGAGATTCTTCCAGTCCAAGAACATGGTATATCTCTCCATCTGTTTGTGTCATCTTTAATTTCTTTCATCAGTGTCTTATACTTTTCTGCATACAGATCTTTTGTCTCCCTGGGTAGGTTTATTCCTAGGTGTTTTATTCTTTTTGCTGCCGTGGTAAATGGGAGTGTTTCCTTAATTTCTCTTTCAGATTTTTCATCATTAGTGTATAGGAATGCAAGAGATTTCTGTGCCTTAATTTTGTATCCTGCAGCTTTACCAAATTCATTGATTAGCTCTAAGTGGTTTTCTGGTGGCATCTTCAGGATTCTCTATGTATAGTATCATGTCATCTGCAAACAGTGACAGTTTTACTTCTTTAACAAGTTTTACTTCTTCTTTTGTATTCCTTTTATTTTTCTTCTCTGATTGCTGTGGCTAGGACTTCCAAAACTATGTTGAATAATAGTGGCGAGAGTGGCCGACATCCTTGTCTTGTTCCTGATCTTAGAGGAAATGCTTTCAGTTTTTCACCATTGAGAATGATGTTTGCTGTGGCTTTGTCGTATATGGCCTTTATTATGTTGAGGTAGATTCCCTCTATGCCCACTTTCTGGAGAGTTTTTATCGTAAATGGGTGTTGAATTTTGTCAAAAGCTTTTTCTGCATCTATTGAGATGATCATATGGTTTTTATTCAGTTTGTTAATATGGTTATCACATTGATTGACTTGCGTATATTGAAGAATCCTTGCATCCCTGGGATAAATCCCACTTGATCATGGTGTATGATCCTTTTAATGTGTTGTTGGATCCTGTTAGTATTTTGTTGAGGATTTTTGCATCTATATTCATGAGCGATCTTGGTCTGTTATTTTCTTTTTTTGTAGTATCTTTCTCTGGTTTTGGTATCTGGTTTTGGGAGTGTTCCTTCCTCTGCAATTTTTTGGAAGAGTTTGAGAAGGATGGGTGTTAGGTCATCTCTAAATGTTTGCTAGAATTCACCTGTAAAGCCATCTGGTCCTGGACTTTTGTTTGTTGGAAGATTTTTAATCACAGTTTCCATTTCATTATTTGTAATTTGTCTGTTCATATTTTCTATTTCTTCCTGGTTCAGTCTTGGAAGTTTATACCTTTCTAAGAATTTGTCCATTTCTTCCAGGTTGTCCATTTTATTGGCAGTGTTGCTTGTAGTAGTCTCTTAGGATGCTTTGTATTTCTGCGGTGTCTGTTGTAACTTCTCCTTTTTCATTTCTAATTCTATTGATTTGAGTCCTCTCCCTCTTTTTCTTGATGAGTCTGGCTAATGGTTTATCAATTTTGTTTATCTTCTCAAAGAACCAGCTTTTAGTTTTATTGATCTTTGCTATTGTTTTCTTCGTTTCTATTTCATTTATTTCTGCTCTGATCTTTATGATTTCTTTCCTTCTACTACCTTTGGGTTTTGTTTGTTCTTCTTTCTCTGGTTCCTTTAGGTGTAAGGTTAGATTGTTTATTTGAGATTTTTCTGTTTCTTGAGGTACGATTGTATTGCTGTAAACTTCCCTCTTAGAACTGCTTTTGCTGCATCCCATAGGTTTTGGATTGTCGTGTTTTCATTGTCATTTTCTCTAGGTATTTTTTGATTTCCTTTTTCATTTCTTCAGTGATCTCTTGGTTATTTAGTAACGTATTGTTTAGCCTCCATGTGTTTGTGTTTTTAATGTTTTTTTTCCCTGTAATTGATTTCTAATCTCATAGTGTTCTGGTCAGAAAAGATGCTTGATATAATTTCAGTTTTCTTAAATTTACTGAGGCTTGATTTATGATCCAAGATGTGATCTATCCTGGAGAATGTTCCATGCGCACTTGAGAAGAAAGTATACTCTGCTGTTTTTGGATGGAATGTGCTATAAATATCAATTAAATCTATCTGGTCCATTGTGTCATTTAAAGCTTGTGTTTCCTTATTAATTTTCTGTTTGGATGATCTGTCCATTGGTGTAAGTGAGGTGTTAAAGTCGCCCACTATTATTGTGTTACTGTCAATTTCCTCTTTTATAGCTGTTAGCAGTTGCCTTATGTATTGAGGTGCTCCTATGTTGGGTGCATATGTATTTATAATTGTTACATCTTCTTCCTGGATTGATCCCTTGATCATTATGCAGTGTCCTTCCTTGTCTCTTGTCATATTCTTTATTTTAAAGTCTGTTTTATCTGATATGAGTATTGCTACTCCAGCTTTCTTTTAATTTCCATTTGCATGAAATACCTTTTTCCATCCCCTCGCTTTCAGTCTGTATGTGTCCCTGGGTCTGAAGTGGGTCTCTTTTAGACAGCATATATATGGGTCTTGTTTTTGTATCCATTCAGCCAGTGTATGTCTTTTGGTTGGAGCATTTAATCCATTCACATATAAGGTAATTATCGATATGTATGTTCCTGTGACCGTTTTCTTAATTGTTTTGGGTTTGATTTTGTTGGTCCTTTTCTTCTCTTGTGTTTCCCACTTAGAAGTTCCTTTAGCATTTGTTGTAAAGCTGGTTTGGTGGTGCTGAATTCTCTTAGCTTTTACTTGTCTGTAAATTTTTCGATTTCTCCATCATGTGAATGAAATCCTTGCTGGGTAGAGTAATCTTGGTTGTAGTTTCTTCCCTTTCATCACTTTAAGTGTGTCATGCCACTCCCTTCTGGCTCGTAGAGTTTCTGCTGAGAAATCAGCTGTTAACCTTATGGGAGTTCCCTTGTATGTTGTCATTTTTCCCTTGCTGCTTTCAGTAATTTTTCTTTGTCTTTAATTTTTGCCAGTTTGATTACTGTGTGTCTTGGCATGTTTTTCCTTGGGTTTATCCTGTATGGGCCTCTCTGTGCTTCCTGGACTTGGGTGGCTATTTCCTTTCCCATGTTAGGGAAGTTTTCGACTGTAATCTCTTCAGATATTTTCTCAGGTCCTTTCTCTCTCTCTCCTCCTTCTGGGACCCCTATAATGCGAATGTTGTTGCATTTAATGTTGTCCCTGAGGTCTCATTTCTGTCTTCATTTCATTTCTTTTTTCTTTGTTCCACAGCAGTGAATTCCAGCATTCTGTCTTCCAGGTCACTTATCCGTTCTTCTGCCTCAGTTACTCTCCTGTTGATTCCTTCTAGTGTATTTTTCATTTCAGTTATTGTATTGTTCATCTCTGTTTGTTTGTTCTTTAATCCTTCTAGGTCTTTGTTAAACATTTCTTGCATCTTCTTGATCTTTGCCTCCATTCTTTTTCCGAGGTCTTGGGTCGTCTTCACTATCATTATTCTGAATTCTTCTTCTGGAAGGTTTCCTATCTCCACTTCATTTAGCTGTTTTTCTGGGGTTTTATCTTGTTCCTTCATCTGGTACATAGCCCTCTGCCTTTTCATCTTGTCTGTCTTTCTGTGAATGTGGTTTTTGTTCCATAGGCTGCGGGACTGTAGTTCTTCTTGCTTCTGCTGTCAGCCCTCTGGTGGATGAGGCTATCTAAGAGGCTTGTGCAAGTTTCCTGATGGGAGGGACTGGTGGTGGGTAGAGCTGGGTGTCGCTCAGGTGGGCAGGGCTCAGTAAAACTTCAACTAGCTTGTCTGCTGATGGGTGGGGCTGAGTTCCCTCCCTGTTGGTTGTTTGGCCTGAGGCGACCCAGCACTGGAGGCTACAGGCTCTTTGGTGGGGCTAATGGCGGACTCTGGTAGGGCTCATGCCAAGGAGTACTTCCCGGAACTTCTGCTGCCAGTGTCCTTGTCCTACGGTGAGGCACAGCCACCCCCTGCCTCTGCAGGAGACCCTCCAACCCTAGCAGGTAGGTCTGGTTCAGTCTTCTATGGGGTCACTGCTCCTTCCCCTGGGTCCTGATGTGCGCACTGCTTTGTGTGTGCCCTCCAAGAGTGGAACCTCTGTTTCCCCCAGTCCTGTCGAAGTTCTGCAGTCAAATCCCACTAGCCTTCAAAGTCTGATTCTCTAGGAATTCCTTCTCCCGTTGCTGGACCCCCAGGTTGGGAAGCCTGACGTGGGGCTCAGAACCTTCACTCCAGTGTGTGGACTTCTGTGGTATAAGTGTTCTCCAGTCTGTGAGTCCCCCACCCAGCAGTTGTGGGATTTGATTTTACTGTGATTGTGCCCCTCCTGCCGTCTCGCTGTGGCTTCTCCTTTGTGGATGTGGGGTGTCTTTTTTGGTGAGTTGCAGTGTCCTCCTATTGATGATTGTTCAGCAGTGAGTTGTGATTCCGGTGCTCTCGCAAGAGGGAGTGAGAGCACGTCCTTCTCTGCCATCGTGAACCAATCCTCCTGCAGGTGTTTGAATAAAAGAAACTCAGGCAAGGGTGTAAATTATCTGAAGTACGAAGTTCATTCAGTCAGTGTTACTTTGAGGTAAATTTGCAGTAATGCTCTCCAACCCCATTGAAAAAGGGGTTTAGACTGTTTCAGAAAATTGTTTCTGAACAGCTCTGCACTGAGTTTGTAAGGGTTGCGAATTGCTGAGCGTGGTTGAAGGTATAACTCGAAGTACTTTTGTATTGAAATGAAGTGGCTCAGTGAGAACAGCACTGATAGCAGGAGACCCTCGAAACAGAGCACAGTGGAAATCTGCCTGTCTTTACTGTGGAAAAGGAGCCTTGGAAGAGAAGACTGTGGGGTTTGGGGCTGGCCGTGGACATTGTCAGTGTGGCCTGGCTGTCAGGGGCTGGCAGTGTATGGGGCTCAGGCCCCAGCCACAGGCTGTTTGGAGTAAAGAGGTCCACGTTTGTGCAAGGCAGGCACTGCCGTCAAATGTGTTTGTGTCAAATTGGTGAAAACTTTCAGTCCTCAGACTTTCTGGAGTGTGGAATTCCAGTGGAAGGATCTAGTCCTGTGGTCAGAGCAGTTTGAATGAGGGACATCACTGAGTTCCGCTCTGTCCATGGCCCAGCTGTGAAAGTTGAATGAAACTTTAAGTTTTATGTGCCTAACCCCAATTCTGACCTCATTGTATTTTCACCTCCACTTCCCCGTCTCTAACTTCCTCATCTATTCATTGTATTCTAATTACATATTAAATACCTGTACTTAGTATCAATAGTCACTGAAAATTTTATCGTCACTGCTAATCCAGTTTTGGGGGGAACTTGTTGGAGTAGTAATAAAACAGATTTTGCAAAGGGTTATTACTTTTATCATCAAGTGGTAGTGTGCAGTGTTGAATTTGAGGGGTACAGAAAATAAGTTGAAAATAAATCTGTAAAACTGAAGTCACACAACTACCACATACATGACAGACTCCACCGTGTACAGCAGGTTCAGAATCGTAAGTCTTCTGAGGGCAGGAGATGGTGTTTCGTCTTTCTTCTTCCCGTGGTGCCTGGAATGGCACCTTGTGCTGAGAACGTGTTGCGTGAAGGGTGGGTGTTGTGTTGTCAGCGTGTGTTGAGATAATGTGTTTGTGCATTTTGCCACTTCATTCCCTCTGGGAGCGTGTGGATGTCAGTGACAGGCATGGCTCACCTTCACACACCGTTGACTGCCTGCTCTCTTCTAAATGTATGGTGCGGAAAGCTCGCACATGAACTTCAAGTGAGTAAAGATCGCACGCGTAAGCAGCATTGTAATTAGTACAGTCGGATCCTTTTGGGTGGCCTAAAGGAGGTGATGCGTTAAACCTCTGTCCTTTTATTCCTGAGCCTGTAGGAACTGAAATAAAGAAAGATGTCCTTTTTTCCATCAATAGTAATTTTTAAGTTAACAGAGTCTCCTAGAATGTAAACCCCTTGAGAACTGGAATTTTCATCTGTTTTGTTCACTGCTATATCACCATAATGGGCAGTCAGTAAATGTTTGCTGAGCGAATTACCACTCAGCAGCACACAACCCTGGCTCCCACTCAAGGACAAAGAAACCACTGGAGTCAGACTCAGGGGCTTGAAAATAACTAGTAACTGAGATAATTTTAAAGTAACTCTTGGATGGGGATTTAAATAACTGTGTTAAAGGATATCATGGATAAGGTGGACATTATGTATGAACAGATGGAGAAGAGAGATGGAAACTATGAGAATCAGTCAGGTGGAAATGCAGGAAATAAAGCCATGGTATCATATTTGAGGAATTCCTTTGAGCGGATCATCCATACACTTGACACAGCTGAGGAAAGCGTGAACTTAAAGATACGTCAATAGAAATTGTCCTAACAGAAATACAAGGGCAGGGGGAATGTTAGGGGAAGGGGAGGCAACATAGAGCATGCAAGGAACTTTGGGACAGTATCAGACAGTGTAACATACATGTAGTTGGAGTTCCACAAATGAGAACAGAGAAATAAGGCATGAGAAATAGGCGAAGGGATAATGGTTGAGAATTTGCCAAAAATGATGAAAATCAAGCCAGCAATCCAAGACGCTTAGAGAAGCCCATGCAGTATAACTGCAAACAGTATACACCTAGACACACAGTAGTCAGACTGCTGGAGACCAAAGCTAAAGAGAAGACCATGCAGGAAGCCAGAGAAAAGAAGACACATTTCCAACAGAGGAACAAAGACGGAGATTATAGAGGAACGAAGACGGAGATTATAGAGGAGCGCTCGTCAGAGACAGAGTCTGAACTGCAAGATCCGTAGCATGAGATATGTTTGATTAAAATATCATCAGAAGGAACATTTCCTCATTAGCACCAATCTTCTCTAAATATGAACCGGACCGTGCAGATGAGGAACTGACTCACTGTTTGATAGCTAGTTCTGCTTAAAGTGAGAGAAAATGTTTTCAAAACCTGAGTTAAGCACCAAGTTCTGTGGCAGATGTTGAAATAGGGAAGATATACTAGTAACACAGTGAAACGAGATTTCATTGTTCTTCTAAAAGCCTTAAGATGATCGCAGTGGAGAAAGTGTCCTTTGCTAAAGCTGGGTAATTTGAGGAGACATGTATTTCGTTAAGCATACTTGACTGTTTTATAAATGAAAAGAAATATAAACAGGAAGCAAAGTACATTTTCTTATTAAGAATTTGTTAGGTGCTACAGAGAGAGAACTGTTTAGCTAAATTCCTGTCTCCTAAGAATTTATAAATCTGAAACAGACCATATTTAGAGAATAGGTAGGTAGAACAGTAAAATGTAAATAAAGTGGTCAAAGTCAATGGTTATTGTGTCATATAGAGCAGCTATAATCGTGAGCAATACTGGCTACCAGTTAGTCAGCATCTGCTCTGTTAAACCTGACATAATACACTTTTAAAATACATTATCTTGTTCAATTGTTATCTAATTCTCTGAAACCGTAACATGGACGTTTTACAAGTGAGGAAAACGTGGCTTAGAGAATTCAGTGATTGGTTCTTCGCTGTGATTGGTTAATCTGAAGGTTGTTCTTCATCTGTAGCATCCTCTGTATGCTTTCCACTCTGATGAACACGGCAGCACCCAGATCTGCAGGGGAGCAGACAGCTTCCCATCATGGCTGGGGTAGGAGACTTAGTGATCATAGAAGGGGTATTTCCTACTTTGGAAATCATGAAGATCGTCGTAGAAGCTGGTAAAACACACAGCTGATTATATGGTGAAAGAGTCATTATCATTTCTACTGCCTTGGACTTCGTTAAATTTTCATTTTAACATAATGAAAAAATACTGTTGGAGGGTCAGGTGTTTTCAAGCGCTTTCTTTTCTATGTGGTTGCTCATTGCCTGCTGGCTTGGATGTATTCATTCTGTCTTTCTTCAATATATTGATACTAGAAGTGAGCCCGTACTTTGACTTCAGGAGCCAGTACTGTGAAACATCTGTGCTCCTCGGTGGACACATCCACTTTTGGAATAACAGCAAAGATTGAATTATTGGTGTCAGTATTGGTTGCCATGACTCTGGTTGGTAAAGTGATATTCACAGAAGAAAATCTTGACCAGGAAACATTGTTTCTAACTTGAAGTTTAAGGTTTAACTTCTAAATATTGTATATTAAAAAAAATTGTATGTAGGGGGTTCCCCGGCGGCCCAGTGGCTAGGATACGGCGCTTTCACTGCCATGGACCCAGGTTCAATCCTTGGTCAGGGAACTAAGATCCCGCAAGCGTGTGGTGCAGCCAGAAAAAAATTGTATAGAACTTAAGGTCAGTGTGGGTGTTATTTAAATTTTGTTCTACTTTATCTTTGTTATTGTTTTTTAATTTTGAAGAAGGCAGTACTTTCTAAGGGAGTAAATATATAACTCCCTTCCGTGAGCTGAAGTACATTAATTCCAGTTGACTAACAACCCAACTAGATTAAAAAAAAAAAAAGAACATCCATTTTCCTGTTTACACCACACATAATATAAATGTATTACTTAATTTGTGATTTGATGTGTTAATAATTCTTTCCTCTGAACTGTTCTATTAGGACAGTATTTACCTTCTACTTAGATGTTTCCTTACATTTTTGGTAAACATTCTTTGTATTCACTACTCTATGTACAGTGGGCCTTGAATACATAGTTTGGGGAGGTTTTTTTGTACTTTTTATTTTGAAATAATTGTAGACTCATAGCAAGTTGCAAAAAGTAATCCAGGAGTCCCATGTAACCTTCATTTCCCCCAACATTTTATAGAGCTATGTAGCACATGTGGGTTTTCTGAATACGTAATTGTTCTTTTTCCTTTTTGGCCGTGCCACTCGGCTTTGTGGGATCTTAATTCCCCGACCAGGGATCAAACCCAGGCCCCAGGCAGTGGGAGTGTGGAGTTCCAATCACTGGACCATCAGGGAATTCCCTTGAATATGTAATTTTTTTTGTCTTTTTTTTTTTTAAAAAAAATAAATTTATTTATTTATTTTTGGCTGCTTTGGGTCTTCGTTGCTGCACGCAGGCTTTCTCTTCTTGGGGTGAGCAGGGGCTACTCTTCGTTGTGGTGCGCGGCCTTCTTATTGCGGTGGCTTCTCTTGTTGCGGAGCACGGGCTCTAGGCGCACGGGCTTCAGTAGTTGGGGCACACGGGCTCAGTAGTTGTGGCTCACAGGCTCTAGAGAGCAGGCTCAGTAGTTGTGGTGCACGAGCTTAGTTGCTCTGAGGCATGTGGGATCTTCCCAGACCAGGGCTGGAACCCATGTCTCTTGCATTGGCAGGCGGATTCTTAACCTCTGTGCCACCAGGGAAGTCGTGATATGTAATTTTTGATAAACTGTTTTCAGTTGTCTTTCTGTGCTCTTTTTCGTTGCGTCTTTTGTTTTATTGTAAATCTGAGCAGGAAAGAATTAAGCCTCCTTAAATTTGTCCCTTTGTTTGCCCTTTTGCTAGATGGGTTTGCATCTTGGGAGACACTGGCCTCAAAGTGAACTACTTACAGATGAAAGGGGTCTGTTGGGTTTGGTTCTTAGACCCAGTATTGGCATTTCCTCCTCACTGTCTCCAGGCAGGGCTTGTAAACCTTACCGAGAGCCGGGACCATGGCCATGGACGCCCCTCCACTCCCTGCTCAGGGCCTGCGCCTCCCGACCTGACCTTGCTCCCCACCTCGGCCCCCTGACCGCCCTGCCTCTTCCCCCGCAGTCCAGCCCCAGTCATGCCCCGGCTGCCCACTCTGCTCTGGCTGAGGTCACTGGTGGTATGTGTGTGTCACTCCTGGCCCCCTCCTATGGCGTGTCTACACTGCAGCCAAAGGAATCTTTTCAGAACACAACTTGGCCCAGGTGACTTCCTTGGTCAAAACTCACCAGTGGCCTCCTGCAGGATCTGAGGGTGGGCACCCCGTCCTTGCCTGACTGAGCCCCCAGGCCCCCTCTTCCGTGCCTCTGCTCAGGGCCCTTCTCCCTGCGGCCCCCAGCCCCGCTTCACGCCTGTTCACTTTGTAGGTCCCGCTTCTACCTTGTTCCCTCAGTCAAGCCCTTCTGGGTCATGGTTTCACACTCATGTGCAGGGTCTTCCTTCCCCTTGCTCGTCGTAGCTCCGTTTATGGTTCTGCGCACATGGGCAGTGCTGCTGGGACCCCATCTCCACCTCTTTCTGTCCCTCAGGTCTAATAAAGTGCTTGCCCCCAGGAGTTTCCATTGTTTGTTGATAATCCTTCCACGCGTACTATTTTTTTATGGGAAAATAAAACCATTAAAGCTTTGTGAAGCATGAAAAACCCAAGTGCAGCAGCAGTCCTGTCAACAGAAGGTATAACATAAGGTAGGGTTTAAAGAAAGCTGAACATCTTGATACAGCTGCTGGCGTGTATGACTTCACTGAACCGTGACTTTTTAAAATGCTGTTGCAGGAAATTTTTGTTTTATGTCGGGAAGACCTAGGCCTTTCCCTGCACCGGAAGTTACACTGTGCAACTTCCTTCAGTCTGTGTCCTTTACCTCTTGAAAAATTCCCTTTTTTGGCTGGTTTGCTTTTCTTATAGCTAAACAGAAAGAGAAGAGAAAAGGCCTCATTGTCTGAGCCTTCATCCTGCTACAGAAGTCAGGGTCGTTCTTGCGTTAGTTCACTCCTCCTGCAGATGTGCACTGAGTGTCTGCTGTGTGCCAGGCACTGTTCTAGGCCCTGGGGAGAGATCTGTATAGATATATAGATACACATGTGCACACACACGCAGCAGTGCTTGCTTCCCCTTCCAGCTCACAGCTCACATTACCACTCACCAGTGTTTAGTCTATACAGCTGTAGTGCACAGTAACCTGCCGTAAGTCTCTTACATAATTTGTTTCTCTTTAGAAGGGCTTTTAACTTGATTTAGATTGTCAATAGAATTGTATAAAATGGCAGCTGTCTTCAGTAAACGCCAGTATTAATGATTTTAAAGTAGAGTAAGGGCTTCCCTGGTGGCGCAGTGGTTGGGAGTCCGCCTGCCGATGCAGGGGACACGAGTTCGTGCCCCGGTCCGGGAAGATCCCACATGCCGCGGAGCGGCTGGGCCCGTGAGCCATGGCCGCTGAGCCTGTGCATCTGGAGCCTGTGCTCCGCAATGGGAGGGGCCACAACAGTGAGAGGCCCGCGTACCAAAAAAAAAAAAAAAAAAAAAAGTAGAGTAAGATTGGCTACAACACTTCCCCAGCTACATTATTAGTTTATTTGTAAGAGAATACGTGACGTTACATGATTATGGCTAATTAGAGAGGAAGCCCTAAATTGTATAGGGACATTAATCAGACTGCGTTTCCAAGCCCTGCAATTCTTTCAGGTTGGAAAATAAAAGAAGGCACAGTTCATTATCATGGTTATTTGTCGGGATATGTTGTTCAGCTCCAGTACTGACTGGCACCATGGACTAGAGTTTATTTCTTGACTTTGTGACCTTTGATTCCTGTCATCAGTCAGTACGTGCTCTTAAGGTCAACAGAGCACTTGAATGGACTTTCATTGCTAACAAAGGGACAGAAAAAGTACTAACTTTTCCTAACGTTTTAACTAGAGTTTTAAAGAACAGTGCCAATGTCTGACTTCCCTATAATCCTGTATTTTCACGTACAAACCCCTATTTGATAATTACCGCTTTTTGAATTTCAGTGGAATGTATTCATCCTTTATCTTGTCCTTGAAAATATTTCAAAGTTATTATTAAACCACAATGAAATTGTATCATTTGATGTTATTTTTAACCTTCCTGCCTCAGAAGTGCACAGTGCAATTTACTCACATACATATTGTTTTGTTTTTCAAGCCACTGCCCAGAAATATGGTGTCTCGTCTTTGCGAATCTAAAAAGGTTTGTGCGGCAGCAGACATGCAGCTTCAGGTGGGTGTGTGCCTTTGTTCTGAAGTTTTCCACAGATATTATTCAAAATAAATGTATAACTTTAAGTTCTTGCCAGTGCTACCCATTTATTATAATAATTATGCTTCCAAAACATCTTTCCTCTGAGTTCAGAGAACTTGACCTTGACTAATCATTTGGTCTTCCAACCGTCCTTAGGAAGTAGATGTCAAATAAGGTTATTTCCCAATTTCAGTGGAAAATCAAAGAGTGGAAAAGTTTTACCTGACTTCTTCTAAATGGTGCATTTCAGCAACCAAGTTATATCTTTTTGTTCACTTTGTATCTTTTTTTAAATTTGTGTTTTTAGATGTGAAGTTTAAACAGTAATGACTTAGTTTTTAGTAAAACTCAAAGCCAGTGTTCCAGGTTTCCAGATAAAGACGAGAAACATTTTATAAACCATCTGGATGTCAGGTCTGTGTGATACCAGATGTTTAGGTTATTTGTAATTTCTGAGATTGTTTATGGAGTTATTCCTCTTCATCAGATCTTGAGTGTTATGTAAACACAGCCTAAACACCCATCTTTCATCTCAGGCAGTATTCACTTTCTAATGATCCAGTCACCTGTTTAAAAGTGTAGCCACTATTGAATTGCTTTATAGGTGTATAAAGTTCAGTCCCTAGAAAGTAATGAATGTGCTCTGTTTTTTTGGACCTTAAAATACACGTTTCAGTGAAGAAGATGCCTGCTATAGACGAAACCATGGATTAATAACATTATTTAGTGTCTATTTGTATCACACAATTGCAAAAAGATTTCTGGATTATTTGAAAGGTTAACATTACGTGGCAGTAGTCTTCTGATTTACTCGTATCTGTCGTGGGAGTCCTACCTTTTAAAAGCCCGTGTCCTGGCGTCCTTTGCAACACTTGTTCCAGTGATTTTCTTCTGAAAAGGAAAACCAACCTTTCTGTACTTCTGCCCTCCAAAAAGAATAAGGAGAGAGAGGGAGAGAGAGGGAGAGGGGGGTTGAAAAGCTGGAGGCGAAGGGAGGGAAGGAGGTTCCCACCCGAAGGGCCGCTCACGCTGCTTTCCTGTCACACAGCCATCCCCCGAGCCGTGGGGACAACCCAGGGTGGAAGGGAGTTGCTGCAGATTTCTAAGCGGGTATCAGTAGTGGTTTTTAAATTGTGCCTTTTAAATTGTTATTTATTGCTGTACATTATTCTAGAAATAGCTCCTGTTTTTCTGCAGCTCTAAGGTTCCTGGTCCCAAGCACGCAGGACCCCCGGGGGGGCTTGTCGCCTAGGGTTGTTTGGTTCATCAGCAAATGAGCATGAAATATTGGGGTGGCCAAAAAGTTCGTTCGGGTTTTTCTGCTAGATGTTGCAGCGTACAGAAAACCCCGAACGAACTTTTTGACCAACCCAATATTGTTACTCATTGCAGAACATAGAATGGAAAGAGCTGTATTTAATATATGTTTAGATTGCCAGTTATAGCAAAGCAATATTTAGGAAATGTCTATATTTTTCCAGCGAAGGTTTAAACTTGACTATATAATATAGAACCATAACTCTCTATCTAGATGAAGCCAGAAGTTATAGAGGTCATTTAAATTTTTTCTTTTATATAAACTAATCCTCACTTCTTTCAAGTCAACAGCTGCACATTCTCTACAAATTCCTATTTTGAATCCGAAAGATATGTATCGGAAACATAATCACTTGACAGTTTTTTCTTTTAAAATAAAATATTTTCTACTTGCTTGCTTCAGGTAAAATGCAGACAATGTTAGTAAGTCAAATGTTGCAGTGAAAAAGCACTTTACGTGAGGTTTTCTGCGTCAAATTTAGCTTTCAGGGCTTGGTAAATACGCAGCAGTTCATGTTTAAACTCCTTCTAATGCTTTACTCTCCTCTCATGTTTCAGTGGCCTCTGTCCTCTCCTTGGAGAGCAGTGAGCCTTCCCTACCAGTCACCTCCTTAAGCCAGGGTCGCCCCGCCCAGCAGCCGCTTCCTCTGAGCCCTGACAGCAGGGCTGGGGTCTGCCTTGGTCCCGGCCTCAGACTCTCCGACAGCTGCTCCTGAATCCTGTGTAACACCCCTGCTTCCTCACCTCACTTCACCCCGCCTTTCTCCTCTCATCAACGAACTAGGATCCTCACCCTGTCGTTTCCCTCATTTAATTACATCAGGATTCTAGGAAGAAGCCAAACAGTATTTGCTAGCTCCAGGGGTCACAGGCCATAACTTAATTTTTTCATATTTCCAGATATATATATATATATATATATATTTCCGTGTGTGTGTGTGTGTGTGTGTGTAGTTCTGTGGTCACAACTTTAATTCACTACACTGTACAGAAAGAGTACCTTATAGATAGGGTTCAGAATTCCTTAATATCCTTAATCATGGAGAGGTTGAGAGCTTTCCTCTTCATCATTAACATGGTCTTAAATGTGGTATGAAATGCAAAATACATCTCAAGCCTCATACACTTATACGTGTGACTGCCCAACTGCGACTTGCAGTTATTATTCTGGTAGACTTGTAACATCTTTGGTCGCCTACATCGTAGATGTAAGCATGGCGCCCAGACTAAATAGTGCGTTCTTCCGTCCAGGTCTTTTATGCTGCTCTGGATCAGATCTACCATGGGAAGCATCCCCTGAGGAGCTCGACCACAGACATCCTCAGGGACACCCAGGAGAAGTTCTATGGCTTACCGTACGTCCCAAACACTGTGAGTCTGGCGTTCCGACCCTGTTGTGTGCCATTAAATGGGGGTACGTGTCAAGTGGGCGGGGTGTGAAATCCTCTCCTGGATGTTGAGGTTTCCTGAGGGGCAAATGCTAGAAACGCCTGACTCACCCACTGCCCCCCAGCCGTCCGTTTACATGTACTTATTTTCCTCCTGCCAGCAGGGTTTTTCTGGATTCCTAGGGAAGTGGGCTAAAAAAAGGCCCTTGGAGTTAGTCTGTGTTCTTTTTCATTATTTATTTGTGACGAGAAAAACAACGATGTAAGATGAACGTGATGATCGGTCCCCAGCCGCTCTCACTGCAAAGAGAATCCACACTGATTGAGGACCCGCTTGTGTCAGGACCGTGACGGGCACCCTCGGTGCTCTGTCGGGATGGAGAGCGGGCGCATCGCCACCATTCACTGAGGACCAGGTGCCAGACTCCGTCCGATTGCTTGGCGAAAACCCTGACTCAGAAGGACCTGTGAACTCGATGCTTACCCGTCATAGGGGTGCACGGGGGGCTTGTGCCAGTTACGTATCTGGTCTAGGGTCACGTGGGTAGTGAGCGGTGGTGTTGGGATTCCCACCCAGCCTGAAGCCGTGTCCTCATCAGCCCAGGTTCCGTGAGGAAGCTGCATGCTGGGGAAGAGTGCCCTGGGTCCTGGCACTCAGGAGAGTGGCGCTTTCATATCACTCGAGACCTCAGGTCCAAGCGATGGGAACCCGACTCCTAGGGGCTTAAGCAGAAAGGGTGTTTATTGAGCCCCGTGGCTGGAAGGTGCAGGGGTCGGTCTGTTTGGTTGCCGGTTAGCTGGGTTGAGTTAGTTCTTACACAGTGTTGTTAGAAATGTTTCTCCTTCTTTCGTCTTTCAGCTGTGTCTTTCTCTGGATTTGTCTTATTCTCAGGGAGGTGGCCCTGACTTGGTGGCATGGTGGCCACCGGAAGGTCCAGCTTAGCCCATCTCATAGAAAGAAAGCTCATTTGAAAATGCTCTGTAAGCCGTAAAATGCCAAATAAATGTGGTTTCATTTGATAACAGTGTTGGATACCAGCATGTGTTGTGCTGAGTTTAAGTTCATCAGTAAACTGTAACTGTCCACTAGATCTTCAGGTCCTAATACTTGAACATGTGGGACTGTTCATCTTTACCAGACAAGGAAAGTCACAGGAAATTTCATCTTCGTAAGATTCCTTATCAGCAGTGTTTGATTGTCATAGAAGTTTCGTCGTCTCTTTGTGATGCGTAATGCTAGTCACACTACCTTCCTATTTTTGACCATATATATAAGAAATTCATTGTTCCAGTGCTGTGTACTACTGTGTACTTGAATTATCTATATTAGTGAAAATCTGTAATAATAAGAATAGTCTCACTCTTCATCAGTGGAATCATAATAACACTTGCCTACATGTAGGGAAAAACGACATCCTTTAAGGGTGTTTTCCCGTTTACGGAGCATTGCCTGACCCACGTGCTTTTGTGCTCATTTTATGTTCTTCTTTGCTTAGCTTTAAAATCAGTGTGACTTGAACTCCACGTGGTTATATCACCAGAGGGTAGTAAAGTCGTAGGGACACCAATATTAGGAGGAACTGGGCTGCTTTCTGAAGCCACTCCAGCTTGGCTGAGTTGTCACCCCCAGCTTGCTTTATCTTAAGTCTTGTAACAATTGAGCTGTGTCTCTTTTTAGAAGAAAACCCAGGAAATTCCCTGGTGGTCCAGTGGTTAGGATTCGGTGCTTTCATTGCCGTGGCCTGGGTTCAGCCCCTGGTCGGGGAACTGAGATCCTCTAAGCCGTGCGGCATGGCCAAAATAAAAATAAAAACAAAGTTAGAAAAATAAAAAAGAAGAGAACTCAGATTTCCTCACCATGCAGGTTTCTTTTGTGTAGTGATTAGATATACAAAGATGAGTTGACATTGGTACCCAATTCTGCATCAACTATCAGTAAATTATTTTTAATTTAAAAGGAAGGATGTTGTTATTAAGTCCACTGTCCTTATTCTGACTCCTTTGAGAAAATATAAAGGTTTATCTCTTCACTGAGATTACCTCCCCCATTCATGGTCAGTAAGCTGTAGCTCTTTGTGTCAGTTGTTTTGGGAGGTCTTTAGAAGAAGCATAGCTACATTTAGAGAAAAAAGGCATTCTTTAAAGGCTTGTCTTTTTTTTTTAATGTCTGAGTGCTCGTTTAGATTTGCACAAGTGTTCTGTCCTTCCTGCGTAGCAACTTCGGCCTCTCATCCATTTGTCAACTCATCATGAGACCCGTAACAAACCTTCCCGTAAACATGGAAAATGAGACCAGGGTGCTCATTGGAATTCTTCGGTATAGTATCCATCAGGATAGTAAGACAAGAAGAAAAGATAGAAGTGCTGGAAAGGAAGATACAAAACTGTCAGTATTTGCAGATGATTGATTGCTGAGAAAATCCAGAGTGTGTAGCGGTAAATTATTAAAATTAATGAGAAGTTAGCAACTTTTCTAGATAAACAATATATAAAAATTTAATCCATCTCTGTTTACCAGCAACAAACAAAACAATTGTAAATATACCAGTAAGGCAAGAAAAAATATAAGGGGGTGCCTCCCCAGACATCTTTTTAAAAAAGCAGCTAATTTCCGGCTCCTAAACAAACAAAGAACTGAACCATATTTATAGATAGGAAGATTTGATATAAAAACAATATCACCTTTTCTCCATTTAACCTATACTCGTAATGTAATGTGATTCTCCTCGTTTGTTGGCTTGAAGCTAACGAGCTGAGTGTATGATTTTATGTGGAAGCGCGATGGCCAAGGAGCAGCTTTGAAGAACAGTGGCAGGTGGGGGGGCTTGCCCCGTCAGGATTAGTACTCAGAGGAGGCTGTAGGAATTAGGACAGTGTAACGATGCTGCAAGGGCTGCAGGGACAGATGGTGGAGCAGAGCCCAGAGCCTGAAAGCTGGCTCAGCACATTTATGGCCTCTTGACCATAAGCTGAATAACACTGCAGGTCTGTGGGCCGAGAAGAGATTGGTTTATTTTAAATGGTGCTGTCGCTATCCATCGTCCATATGGAAAAGAGGAAACTTGGATCTCTCTCATTCTGTGATAAATAAGTAAAGAGTTAAATTTGTAGAGATGATGGGAGTGTCTTTCTGACAGCTCCTTTCTGTTCCTGCTCGGACTCGCATGTCATACAGACAACACAAAAGACATAAACTGTAAAACAGTAGACTGATACATTCCACTGTATTAAAATCTGCGTCTTCCGTTCATCAAAAAACCAGGTGAAAAACAGTGAAAAGCTACAGACTGGAAGTAGAGGTTGTCAACACATGTAACTGGAAAAGGATTCTTTTCCTTTTTAAATTAATTAATTTTGATTGTGGTACAAAAAACACAGGACATGAAAGGTACCATCTTGAACCATAAACAAGACGAAAAGA
The DNA here is from genome assembly GCF_963455315.2 of Globicephala melas. Lineage (NCBI taxonomy): Eukaryota > Metazoa > Chordata > Mammalia > Artiodactyla > Delphinidae > Globicephala > Globicephala melas. The sequence goes on along the minus strand of NC_083331.1, from coordinate 2,726,648 downwards.
CAACCCTCAGAATGGGAGAAAATATTTGCAAATGAAGCAACTGACAAAGGATTAATCTCCAAAACATACAAGCAACTCATGCAGCTCAATATCAAAAAAACAAACAACCCAATCCAAAAATGGGCACAAGACCTAAACAGGCATTTCTCCAAAGAAGATATACAGATTGCCAACAAACACATGAAAGGATGCTCAACATCATTAATCATTGGAGAAATGCAAATCAAAACTACAATGAGTTATCATCTCACACCCATCAGAATGGCCATCATCAAAAAATCTAGAAACGATAAATGCTGGAGAGGGTGTGGAGGAAAGGGAACCCTCTTGCACTGTTGGTGGGAATGTAAATTGATACAGCCACTATGGAGAACAGTATGGAGGTTCCTTAAAAAACTAAAAATAGAATTACCATACGACCCAGCAATCCCACCACTGGGCATATACCCTGAGAAAACCATAATTCAAAAAGAGTCATGTACCACAATGTTCATTGCAGCTCTATTTACAATAGCCAGGACATGGAAGCAACCTAAGTGTCCATCATCGATGAATGGATAAAGAAGATGTGGCACATATATACAATGGAATATTACTCAGCCATAAAAAGGAACGAAACTGAGTTATTTGTAGTGAGGTGGATGGACCTAGACTGTCATACAGAGTGAACTAAGTCAGAAAGAGAAAAACAAATACTGTATGCTAACACACATATATGGAATCTAAAAAAAAGGTTCTGAAGAACGTAGGGGCAAGACAGGAATAAAGATGAAGACATAGAGAATGGACTTGAGGACACGGGGAGGGGGAAGGGTAAGCTGGGACAAAGTGAGAGTGGCATGGACATATATACACTACCAACCATATAGTAGATAGCTAGTGGGAAGCAGCTGCATAGCACAGGGAGATCAGCTCGGTGCTTTGTCACCACCTAGAGGGGTGGGATAGGGAGGGAGATGCAAGAGGGAAGAGATATGGGGACATACGTATATGTATAACTGATTCATTTCGTTATACAGCAAAAACTAACATACCATTGTAAAGCAATTATACTACAATAAAGATGTTAAAAAATATATAATTTTAGATATTTAGCCAAAAAAAAAAAAAAAAGTACCATCTTGGAAAAGACGGTGCCTTGAATGCACTGCATAAGATGACCTCGGTGTTCGTTGGGGCATGCGGTGAAGCCGTGTCAGGATGCCGTCTCACTCTCACCCATCAGGCGACAGAGAAAACCACAGACAGTGACCAGTGCTGGCCAGGCTGTGGAGTCACAGTCACACGTGGGCAGAGTTGCGTTTGCCGTGACTACTTGGAAATCAGCTGGGTGTCACCTCTTAACGTTGAGGATAGACCCTGTGACCCAGCAGTTCACCTCCTACGTGGAACCCAGAGAAAGTGTTGTCTTAGGTCCTAAGCGTTGAGGATAGGAATGTGTACAACAGCACTGTTTGTAAATGAGGGGGAAAGGAGGGGGCTTCTGGGAAGAACCCACGCGATTGTGAGCACAAAAATAGATGAATGATTGCGGGCATATTCATTGGCTGGGATACTGTGCAGCAGGGAAATCACGATGATGAGCTTGAGAAGCAAAATGTGAAGTAAAAAAATAATGAGCTTCAGAAGAGACAGATTTTGTACATTTATATAAAGTTCAAAATCACGCAGAGCTAAGCAGTGCATTATCATGGATCTCTACGTACTTAGTAAAACTGTAAAGAAAACGAAGGAATAGTAAGCCCAGAATTGAGGCAGTGCTAACCGCTTGGAGCAAGGAAGGGGAGCACAGAAGTCTTAGAAATATTTTATTTCTTAAACTGATTAATAGGCTTGTGGTTGATAAATTGGCCATTCTGTGGAGTATAGGAATATATTCTTGGTATGTAGAACGTACCCTACGTGTTGAAAGGCTGTTTTGGCTGCCGTGTATGGGGTACAGAGGGGTTGGGGGACCAGCTGGAAAGTTATTCGTGCGTCGTTGGGACAGCGCTGCTGGCAGCCCTGGTGGGGGGAGGGCGTGTCGGGCAGGTTCGGGGACCGTGTGGAAGGTGGGTGTGGAAGGTGGGGAGCCTGGCGGGGCCGGGGCGGGAAGTTGGGTTCAGGGCGACTGCCAGGTTCTAACGTGAGATGGACAGGAGACTTCTCGAGTCCCCCGAGACCAGAGGAGGGGCAGTTTTCCCCTCTACTCATCTCCAGAGATTATTTTTCTCCAATGAATCATTTTATTTCCTCAAATTAAACAATGAGAAAAGGAAAATATAATTTATACGACAACCTACAGCACATTGAGGCTTTCCGATGCATCGTACAGCTGGTACAGCGGGTACGCTGGGATATTAGTTTTCATATCCAGAGGCAGGCTTCTCCCCAGAAGGATGGGTGAGGAAAAGAGGCGCCTTCGTTTTCATCAGGCCCTGCGTTCTTCCTCCCCCTTGCTGGGCTGTGCCCTCACCTGGGCCAGCATCCCTGGGGGCTGAACACCCTTCAGGCGCAGCTCGGTGACACTGTGAGGTTAGCTACAAGGAGGAAGAGGCCGCTGGACGGGCAGAGGAGGGTCAGAGGCACAGGAGCCCGCAAACCCACTTGGTGCTGGCGCTCCATAAGCTGGGAGGGGCGGCCCCCGCGGTGGGCAGGGCTGGCGTCAGTGAAACAGGAAGACGGGAGGGGTGCAGAGGGGAAGGGTTTGGTCTGAGGTGAGGATGCTGTTGGATCCATGGGTCTGAAGGCCAGGAAGCAGATCCTGGCGGGAGCCGTGTAGATTTGGGAGGTGTTCACCTTCAGAGAGGATGCTGTGAGCTGTGGAGGGGGACAGCGCCCCTGTGCGGGGGACCTTCAAGAGGTGGCACACCCGGGTCAGCCGGTGTCGGTGGGAAGATCTTCTGATTGAAACAGCTTTTCCTCAAGTACCAGCAAAAACTGAAATTTTAAACGTATTTCCTATTTCTACCACTATTACAGTACGACGCTGTGCCCTTTTCTATTAATTTAGGGTTACATTGTGCTACGTCGCTTGGACCATCAGTTGTAGGACATTTATCGTGGATGTGTGTTGTGAGTTCCCAAAGAACAGACTGATAGATAAACTTTCATCAGACAACTCACATGTGATCTGAGGGCTTCCCGTCTGGAAACTGCTCAAGTTTTCGAGCAGATTCTTAAGCTGGTGTTTGCCGCTGTCATGATGATATGTGCAAAGGACAGTGGCCGCTAGTTGACCAGTTGGGAGTTGGAGTGCAGTCAGGGGTGACCCGGTCGTTTGTCCAGTGTGCTCACCCGGGTCAACGTTCATTCACGTGCCGCCCCTGACCCCGAGGGCTGAGCCTGCGGAGGGGAGGGAGCGGGAGAGGCTGGGGGCAGCCCGGCCGTGTGCGCTTGCTTTGTGGTGTTTCCCTTTGGTTGGTTTTTCAAGAGTCTCAAAAGAAGAAAGGTAACAGAAACACTCGCCACGAGAGGATGTCATTGCTCCCCACGGTTGGGGTGTGCTACCGCTAGAGGTTATTTTCTCTCCTGCTCACTGAAGAACTTCTTTCTTCAAAATATACACGTGAGTGTGTATAGAGATCCATGCAGATACCCGACATGTGTGCATTCCAGCACGTGAGGAATTCCGGTTTTATAGCTTTAATTTTGAATGTATATTTCAAAGCTCTTCATAGATGTCACAAGTTCAGTTCATAATAAAATTGTGTCAGCTTATTGACCATGTGGTGTCAAGCATTCATGAGTTTATTTTAAAAGCTCTAATTTTAGATTAACTGATAAAACACTAAGATAAGGAAATATCTATTAGATGATTTCTGTCTAGATTAAAATGGCACTCAGATGTTTTCTTATTAGTTATTTTTAAAGAAAGCCTGGTGAGAGAAAGCGTTGATCACGTGGGAGCCTTTATATAGAAATCCGAGGTCTGCTTTTGACCTTTGTCTGTTCTTACCTCACACTTGCTCAGATGTGGGCTCAAAGAATGGCAGAAATGTCTCTTCTTTTCAATGTGTAACAAAAAGAAAAAATACTGTCTGTTGAACAGTAGAACTAGACCCCGAGGTGGTTAAAAGTTCATCTTTTTCTCTCCAGAGAATTCCACTTCAATTATTTGGTAGAAATTCTCATTTCTCCTATTTTAGCTCTTTTTCCCCCTGGGGAAGAGGTTACATTTCCTCCTGTTCTTATGCCCTGGCTCTGGTACAAATGAAAAAAGTCTCCTGGGAGGTAAAGGCATGCCCAGGTGGCACAGTTTGGAGTATCTGACGTTGCTAAGCAAATGTTAGATTAAACAAAACAATATTTATTTTTTCTCTATCTTAAATACAAAGACCATATGGTACATACCTAGAAAAACCTAAGTGGTTAATTGCATGTTAAATTCCTTTCCTCTTTGGCTGCATGAACAACTGAGAAAATATTTACCTTCTCTGTCATGCTAGATTTATTTATGACTTTGTAACTAAAACACAGAAGTGTTATAAATTGAAACTTTAATCTCACAATTGACTCACTTTCTAAAAATTTATATGGTTTCAGTTTGTGGGACAGCTGCAACTCTAGATTTCACTGATTTAAAACATGAGGAAATTATGTGACTACCCGGTTGTTTTTATGATGTAGTCCTTTGAGCCCAGTCGCCGACTCTCATTTTCATCTTGGTTTCCATGAATAGTGCTATGCTTTTTTTCTTTTGCCTGAAAATTCACATAGGCTAGATAAAAGGAAATTTTAAAATCCAGGATATTCATTTGTTCTTTACCAGGTAGACTTTGCATTTTAAATAATACACGTGTGTCTTGTAGATTTGATGCTGTTTACATTTCCAGAAGCTTCCGCCCTAGTGATCCATGGTGAGCGTGGGCAGGATGCAGGGAGCTCGGGGCCCAGAGGGCTCGTCCTGGGGTCTTTTTATACCTGTGCCCCTGGGACTCTGGGGGCAGCACCAGCTCCTGTAAGAGGCCTCTGGTTGAGTGATGCTAATCTTACATTTTAACTATGTTTGAGTCATGCATGCATGTGACCAAAAATCCGAAGGCGTGGAAGGGTTTGCAGCTGGTCTCCCTCCCACTCTGGCCCCGTCCCCTGGGACACCGTGTCACGTTGTTCTCTCACACGCACCTGAAGATGGAACCGGCTCCCACAGACACAGACATGCGTCTCACCTGCCTCTGCTCCGGGTGGGCCGGCCTTACGCGGGGCCGTTAGTGAGGAGCCCTTGTCACTGCAGCGAGACCTTTTCTCAGTGTGCCCTGGAACCCCTTTGGGGGTGGGCCTTCCCGCCGCGGTCCTGTGGGTCCTGCATTCTGGCCTCAGGCTGTGGCGCACCGCCTGCCCGGAGCCCCCTCCTCTTCTCCACGCTTGCCTCCCGGGAAAGGCTGCTTCTCCAGACCCCGTCCTTCCTCTGTCGCACAGTCTCACAGAAAGCAGGTCTGCCCTCCTTATCCTTCACCCCAGGTTCTCATTTCTTGATGTCATTTGACTAATTCCTGTCGTCCCAAATGGAGTGAAATTCCCTAAGAGCAAGGCCCATTCTCATTTATTCACCGCTTCTCCAGGGCCCCACACGGTATGCAAGGTACACGCCCAGCAAATATTTATTGAAGATTTTTTTTAACCTTTTTATTGGACATGACTTACATACAGTGCACAAATCCTGATATACAGCTCCATGAATTTTTATATACGTACAGACCTTTGTAACCACCACCCAGGTCAGGAGACCAACATTTCCGGGACCTCAGAAGGCACTGAACCCCTCAGTCAACGCACCTTCCCCACGAGGTAACCCCTAGCTCTGCCTGTTTGAGCCTCATGCAAGGGCTGTCGTGTGGTTTGTACTCTTGGGTCCTTGGTGACCCAGGTGAGAACAGTCCCGGTAGAGCCGTGGGAGTGAAGGCCCAGTGAGTGCGGGTCAGGAGAGGATGGAGGGAGGGGACTTGGGGACGCCCTGGTGATTTCCTGCGAGGGGAGAGGAATGGGGCTTGGAAGGGGCGTGGGGCAGAGAGGCTGTTTCTCTGTTGGATTTCATTTTGGTTTTTAAGAAGAGAAATGACACGCAGAGGCTGGTGGGAAGGATCTGCAGAGACTGACAAATAACGCTGCCCGAGAGTGATGGGGACGTGGCCGGGGGTGAGTCTTCCACAGGCGCGCAGGGTCAGCCTCGCCGGCGCACGCTTGTGGGAAGAGGCTGGGGCCCGGAGGGGCCATGGTGGACGTTCCCTTCGGCCTGCTTTGTTCTGTGGTTCAGCACGTGGGCGTTAGGGAGTGAGTGGGGACATGGCGCTGCTAGCTCCCAAGACGGCGTTAGGGGCCCGGGGCCCACAGGAGGCAGGCAAGGCCCGCCGGGCCACGGCATGGCCGTGGGGGCTCAGGTGCCGTGCTCTGGCCAGGGCTGTGGCTCTGCCACGTGGGTCCGGTGGCACGGGAGGAGGTGGTGGCCTTGGAGTGTGCAGAGCTGTCCTGATGACCCACCGTGGGCTTGCCGGGCAGAGAGAACATGAGTCCCGGGGCTGCGGCCTGTGCGCAGGCGGCGGGCTCAGCGGGTCCCGAGTCCCGGCGGGGTCTGGGACCGGCTCCTAGAGTGAGGGAAGGGCCTCGGAGACAGCGATGGTGCAGGCGTAACCGTGGGCGCGAGACACGAGTTGGGGCCGAGGACGGCGTCCCCCAAGGAGGGGAAGAAGGGAAGGAGTCCGGAGGCCAGGGCGCCGTGAGCTTCCTGTCGCTGCTGTCACAGGCCTCCGCCCGTTTAGCGGCTTAAAGCAGCACAGGCGTTTCTCCTCTCAGGGTTCTGGAGGTCGGGAGGCCGAAGCTGCCGGGCTAGAGCCGCTGTGCCGGCAGCTGGCCCCCGCGGGGCTCGGGGAGGCTCACTCCTGCGCTGGCCTCTCCTGGAGGCCGCACGGCTCCACCTCGTCGCCCTCTCACGTCGCCTCCACCCTTGACCTGCCTGCTTCCCTCCTGCAGGGACGCGGGCGGTGGCATTCGGGGGCCACTCACGTAACCCGGGGTGCTCCCTGGGGTGCTCCCGCGGCCTCCTGTGAGGGGCAGCTGCAGGTTCTGAGGCGGGGGGAGGGGCATTTAAGGACTCGCTGAGCGGTCGCTGGCGTCCTCAGACCTGTGACAGGAGCAGCCTTGGCGAGAGCGAAGATGAGGCAGAAGTGAGAGCCTCCGGGAAGGAGTGGCCGCAGCCGCGGGAGCCGGGAGCTGGGCAGCACCGCGGCCTCCCGTCCAGGCCGGGGACCCGGGGGAGGGCCCGAGATCGCGGGGAGAGCCAGGTTTCTGTTGCAGCAGAAGAGTGAAGGGGGCCGTCAAGGGGGCAGGTGAAAATACAGGCAGTTTTGCTCCCGACGAGAGCTCAGTGGAGAGTGGGCGGGAGAAGCGGGGAGGGCGGGAAGTGGGACCCGTGGAAGGGGGCGTCGTGTGGCCTCCTGAGCCAAGAGGGCGGTGGTGGTGATGGAGCAGGTAACCCTGTGGACGCAGAGACCTGTGTGCGCCTGCCCAGCTGCTCTGTTGTCACAGTAAATTCCTCAGAGTGGGATTGCTGGGCTGCAAGTCACGCACAGTTTATTTCCCACACACGTGCAAAGTTAAAGTCCAGATAGCGTTCCCTTGACAGTGTGATAGGCCACACATGCTGTAACTTATTTTTACTTGTAATTCTTTTATTACCAGTAAAACCAGCATCTTCCCCTATGACATTTTTCCATCTGTATGGATGTTAGGGGGTGAATTGCCTATTTTTGTCATTTTCCCATGTTTAGGTTGATCTTTTTGTTACTGATTTTTATAGGAATGTTAACCTTTTATCTTTTTTGTTGTAAATATTTCCCACATCTTGTTATTCAGCTTTCAACTTCGTTTGTAATTTTTTTTTTTTTTTAACATTCAGAAGGTTTTATTGTCAGTTTGCTAGATGGTGGTGATCGTTGTTTTTAGTTAAATCTATCAGGCTTTTCTCTGAGTTTCCTGTCACGCTTAAAAATAACTTGTTAGCCTGAGAATATTTAAATTTTTGCCAATATTTTCTTCTAGACTCTTGTGGTTTTATTTTTGACTTTTAAATCTTTGATTACTTAAGCTTCTAGTGGTGTAAAGTATGAGATTTGGAACCAGCTTTACTTTTTCTAATTGGTTTTTGAAAAACCCACTTTCCCCACTGATTTGAAAAGGCCTCCTTTATGAGATGCTGAGTTTCATATACAAGATTTGTGTCTGAGCTTCCGTTTCAGGGCTCCTGCTGAGGCTGGATAATCCTTTGTGACGTTTTTTGTTATCAGTTGTTCTGTTTTTGTTTTTTTACACAGATGCCTTACTCTGTTACGGAGCTGCTTGTTCCTATCACACCGTTTTATATTTACTGGTCTTCTTAGAAGTGCCTCACACATCTTGTTAAATGTATTCCTGTTGTATGACTTTTTTTTTTTTTTTTTTTTTTTGCTGTTGTGAATGGGTCTGTTAGTCTCTCTTTCCCACTTCCTCTAGCTGTTTATCATCGGCACATAGAAAGTTATTTATTTTAGTTTGTTGATTTTGTGGCTGGCATTCTTAATGAACACCTGCTGCTTTTAATACATATTCACTGGGTTTTGGAGGTTTTCCAGATACCGCTCTCTCTCTCTAAATGTGTATTTACATATATAGATGAAACCTCACAACACATATAAATAATGTTTTGCTGCCCCTTTTCAGTATTTCTGTGACCCTGGTGTCCTTCACTGGTCCAGTGGCTTGAACTTTCACAATCGCACCAAGTAATACTAGGGGCATTGAGCATCCTGGTCGTGTTCACGGTCTCAGTGGCATATTTCTGGTTGGATCTGTGATTTGAAAGCGAGCCAGCACGTGTGTTTGAGACTATTCCTGGATCAAGAGTATGTATTCAGATTATGAGGGCAGGAGTGAGGCAGTGAGGTGTGGACACAGACAGGGAGGCTGGAGTTCTTGGGGGTGGGGGGGATGAGCAACAGAGGCTCCCCCAAGGGTGAGGTCACCCCACGTGGTGGGTGATGCAGGCGTGATGCTTATATGGACCTCTAGGCTCAGATGCCCGCTCGGGGGCCTCAGATGTTCCTCTGTGACGGTGAGCTCTGACCTGTGTGGTTATTGTGGAGCGGGAGTGAGATCATGCATGTCAGAAGCACTTAGCCCAGTGCCTGGCACGTATTGAACACACAACAAACGTTAAGTATCATTGCTGTTACTGTTCTTGTCAGTGTAATACATGATCATTGAAAGGGGGGATTTCATGATACAGGTGGTGTGCGGGAAAGATAACTTCATCAGTTGCATGTAGGATGGCTGAGAGCAGAAGCACGTTAATACGTTAAAGCAGACGGACATCCCTGTGTGTTCGGCATTGTTTGGTCAGGATGTTGAGGCTGATCCCTGCCCCGCAAGGACAGCCGTGGGCCGGGCCACTGAGTCCCTGGAGTAGTGCGCCCACGGCCATGTGCTCCAGCACTGTTTCCCCGACCAGGTTATTCATGTGTGAGAATGGTTTACCTTGGAGTCGTTTACATCTCGATTTGTAACGTATATAATTAATAATTATGAAAGCAAGCACCCAGCTGGTTCATTTATTTAATAGACTTTCTCTTCAGGTCTCTAACTAAGTGATGACGTAATCATTCTTTTCACATGTGTATGTTTTTCAAGTCTCAGGGAAGCTTTGAAATACTTGCTGATTTATGGAGAGTAAAAAGTGAACCAGACTTTCTCAGAACATTTAGAAAAATTCAGACACTTAAAAGCTAAAATCAAACAATATTTGAAATGATTTATACAATTTCAGCAATAACTTTTTTCCACTTAAGCCGGCGTACAGTCTAAACAGCCCTTTGATGCTCAGTCCTTTAAATGAAAGCAGTGGAGGTCTATAAATCAAGCGATCGTTTACACTTATAACACTTTTTCTAACTCATTTTCCCTCTTAAAACTTAGTATATCCTCCAGAAATTTGAACCCGTCCTATATGGAGTTTAAATTAAAGTGAATAAGTAAATACATAAGAAGATCTTGGAGAATAATATCCGGCCTCAGCTTAGTTTAGAAGAGCAGCGTGACAGCAAGTGCTGCTGCGCGGGCTCGTTTGAAATGAGGGAACCGCTGTAGGTGGTTGGTCTTGGGGGTGAGAGAGGAACCAGCCCTGTCTGTCACTGGGGGGACCACGGCCGCTGGTCCCGGGAGGACCCACAACACTTCGTCCTGATGATTTCTGATAACCTCGTATTTGAAACAGTTCACTCGTAAGTTGCAGGCATCGCTCCTTCCCCCAACTTCCCCGATGATGAGGTCCAGTGCTAGCATGGTACGTCGTCCAGTCTGGGAAGCGACGTTGGTACGGTCCTTACTCGGTAACCTGAGTTACTTTCACATCTGCATTTGCTCATTGTGGTCACTCCTGAAATTGACTGTCGTTCATTTTCCAGGGCGGTGCGCCTCAGAACGCTTACACCTCATGAGCCTAATCTATAACCTACAGCTCCTTCTGTTCAGTTTAGAGGATGACCAGGCTTCATGATCACCCTGGAGACAGGACAGTAGAAGCAGGATCAGGAGAGACTGGCCCATCATCCGAGAGCCTGCTTTCTACTCACTAGAGTGTCGAGCATTAAATGCAGAGCGCTGCGGGGAGGGGCTCTTGATCTCTTCGTCACGTGCTTCCCTGTTGGGGGAAATCCACTATCTTAAGATCACCCATCTTAAGCTTTTTCATGTGTTGTTATATCCTTGGCATCTCTCTGTACTTACAGTAGCACTGATTTTCTTATCAGTGTCCTTGAACTGTTAACTCATTGACTTTCAAGCATTCTGACCAAACCCACAATACAAAATGCTTACGTTATATGTTTAGGTATGTAAAACTGAAACAAAAGTGCCACAGACTAAAAGTTACTCTAATTGTGTGCACTGTACTCTAGTATTTTCCCTTTTTTTAAATTTTTTAAAATGCTCATTACAACCTGCTGTATTGGTTTCACAAACCACTGTAGAAAATGGCCTCACAGTCTGAAGAACACCATGTTAACTGATCTTGTCCTGTTCTTTTGCTTACTCTACCCTTCTTTCCCAAATCAACCAGAAGACCTTTTCAGAGAGAGATGCTTTACAACTACGTCATTTAGAAATAAACCACGACTCCCATTTGATCCCAGCCCCGCCGTTTCTCCTCACGTGGTACTTCATTTGACAGACACTGTCTTTTAGGAAAGACACGTGTGTGTATAAGACAGTGTGAAAAATGACATGGTGCAGTCTGGGATGCTCTGCTGTAGAGCGGGGAGTGTTCAGGTCTGCCTCAGGGAGTACGAAATAACCTCTTTCCTGGGCTTGGTCACTTCTGATTCAGATTCTGCCCCAACTGAAGCTAGGGTAGGAGGAGGGGAAGAGGGACAAGTGACGTGTGACAGGAGGAGAGGCCTGAACTTTGTGAGCAGAGCAGGGACGTGAGCAGATATAAACAGAAGGGAAGAGTTATAGTTTCAATACAGAGGATGAGGTGGAGGGTACAGAGACTGAAGGCAGGGAGAAAAGAATCTATCCAAGTAACAGAAAACATATAAAAATGTAGTGAATTTACCATATACTTAGACACATCCATTTTTATTTGTAAAAATGATCTACTTGATCATCTTGGTAATATTTCATTCCCTCCTATCTCAGCAATGCAGTCTCAAAATCTTTTTACAAAATATATTTTTATCCAGCATTTCAGTTGTTTCATTCAGGAGGGTTGTTCGAAATACCACGTTCATCGTGCAGCAAAACTGACGTCCCTCCGTCAAGTTTCTCTTTCTTCCCTTCAGGTCTTCCTGTTATGCTTTTGTTTAATGTTATATTGGGAGATTGCCTTCATTTTTTTTTTCTTCCTCCTGTTTTTGGCTTGGTTGGTTTTAGTTTTGATTTTCATGATTATATTTTTATTGCCAGTAGCTGATGCTTCCTCTTTCTTTTTCATAGCATCTTGATCTTGTTTAATGAATGCAGCTTTTTTGGTTACAAAAATAAATGCACATAGACCCTGCCCTAAAGCTCTTACAATCCAGGCAAGAGATGATGAGTTTCTAAATCTGGGCATTGACAGTAGGCATGTATATAAGGGAAAAATTTAAGAAATGTATTGAGATAAAATTGTCAGGACTTGAGGACTGATCAGTATCTGGGGACAAGGAATCAAGGGTCAGTGCTGATTCTCAATCTCATAAAAGAGCATCTAGGAAAAACCCACAGCTAACATTCTACTCAGTGGTCAAAGACTGAGAGCTTTCCGCTAAGATAGGAGTAAGACAACATTGTCTGCCTTCTATTCAATATTGTATTATAGGTTTAAACCAGAGCAATTAGGCAAGAAAAAGAAATAAAAGACATTCAGACTGGAAAGGAGGAAGTAGAGTTTTCTCTATTGTGAGTAACATGATCTTGTACATAGAAAATCCAAAGGAATTTACAAAAATCTATTAGAGCTAAAAAACAGGTTCAGTAAGGTTGTAGGATATGATATCAATAACAAAAATCAGCTGTATTTCTGTACTCCAGCAATAAAACCCCCAAAATTAAGAAAACAGTTCAATTTACAATAGCATCAAAAATAAACTGATTTTTAGGAGTAAATTTAACAAAAAAGTTTAACACTTGTATACTGAAAACCATAAAATATCGTTGAAAGAAATTAAAGAAGACCCAAATAAATGAAAAGATGTCTTGCATTCATGGATTAGAAGACTTATCAATTAAGATGGTAACACTCTCCCAATTGACCTGCAGATTCAATACAATCACTATTGAAATCTCAGCTGCCTTTTTTTTTTTTTTGCTGTACGCAGGCCTCTCACTGTTGTGGCCTCTCCCGTTGCGGAGCACAGGCTTCGGACGTGCAGGCTCAGCGGCCATGGCTCACGGGCCCAGCCGCTCCGCGGCACGTGGGATCCTCCCGGACCGGGGCACGAACCCGTGTCCCCTAGCATCGGCAGGCGGACTCCCAACCACTGCGCCCCAGGGAAGCCCTCAGCTGCCTTTTTTGCAGAAACTGTCAGGCTGATTATAAGATTCATATGGAAATGCAGGGGACCCAGAGTAGCCAAAACGGTCCTGAAAAAGAAGAGAAAATTGGAGGAGTCACATTTCCTAATTTCAAAACTTGCTACAAAGCAGTAGTAATCAAGACTGGAATTTCAAGAGTAAAGTCACCAAAATGGTAATGTAGGAGATGCCAGTCTCAGTCCCCCACAGAGATCAACAGTTAGCTATCCCTGAGCAAAAACATCTCTGGGAGAGTCCTAGAGTCCACTTAAGAAATATCAGAAACAGTGAAATAAAAAGCTTAGAATAACCTCACAAGACGAGAAGGGAGCAGCTGCACGTTGCTGCATCCTGCCAGCCCCCTGCCAGCCCCACTCGACGTCCAGAGGGAGCTTGCCTGCCGGACAGTGTGCACCTCACTGGGAAAGGAGGCGGGGGGAGGTGACCAGCCTCCTCAGCCTTCCAGACGCGTGCCAAGGTCCACTTCAGTTTCACCCACCCCAGATCAGCAAAGGTGAGATGTACAGAGATGGCGAGGAACCAGGAGGAGAAGCAGGGGCCGCCAACAGCAGCTGTGTCGCAGGAGTGATGGCGGATCACAGACCTGCTCTGCAGACACACCCAGCACGTTCTGCCGCCAAAGAAACCAACGCGCAGCACAGTGAAGACCCCTGTAGGTTTCACCAGTGTTCTCCCACAGGTACACATGTGCCCTGACACCTGAGTCCCTCCACTTCCTCTCTGACCCCTCCTGGTGGAGCCTGGGAACTGCACCTCAGGCCTCTGCAGCTACGTGAGTGCAAGACGCCAGCCTAGACACCCTGGGGATGACCTCCACTGCCATGTATGCCTCAGGGCTCAGTAACTGACCCCAAAGAAATGGAGATCCAGGAACTGTCCAACACAGAACTCAAAATAATTGTTCTAATGGTACTCAGAGAACTAAAAGAGAGCACAGAATAACAATGATATAGAGGAAAACAATACAAGAGCAAAATGAAAAGTTCAACAAAGAAATAGGGAACGTAACTGGAGAATTCAATAGAGAGCTTCAACAGCAGACTTGACCAAGTGGGAGAAAGAATCAACAGAAGACAGATCAATTGAAATTATCCAGTCAGAGGACCAAAAAGTAAAAAGAGTAAAAAAAACTGAAGAAATCCTACAGACTTAATGGGACACCATCAAGAGAAGTAATGTAGTTATCACTGAAGTCCCTGAAGGAGAAGAGAGGGAGAGAAGGGGTAGAAAGCTTATTTAAAGAACTAATGGCTGAGAACGTCCCAATCCTGGGGAGTGATCTGGATATCCCAAGTTCATGAAGCTAACAGGCCACCCTGAAATTTCAATCCAAAACAATCTTCTCCAAGATACATAATAATAAAACTGTCTAAAATCAAAGACAAAAGAATTTTTAAAGCTACAAGAGAAAAAATTCTTTCATACACAGAAATCAACTCCATAAGGCTATGAGCAGTCTTCTCAGTAGAGACCTTATAGGCAAGGAGAGAATGGGATGAATATTCCAAGTGCTGAAAGAAACTGCCAACTAAGAATACTTTACCCAGCAAAGCTGTCCTTCAGAAATGATGGTGAGATGAAGACTTTCCCTAATAAACAAGAGCTGAAGGAATTCATCACCACTAACTCTGCCTTGCATCACTAAACCTGGAAGGAATTCTTCAAGCTGAACTGAAATAAGGCTAATTAGTAACATAAAAACATACAACATATTGGTAAAGACAAGCATATGATCAGGTGCAGAATACTCAATATTGTAACATGGTGTTAACTCGAGTGTAAAGGTTAGAAGACAGAAGTATTAAAAAATAGCTGTTGCGGGCTTCCCTGGTGGCGCAGTGGTTGAGAGTCCGCCTGCCGATGCAGGGGACACGGGTTCATGCCCTGGTCTGGGAAGATCCCACATGCCGTGGAGCAGCTAAGCCCGTGAGCCATGGCCGCTGAGCCTGCGCGTCCGGAGCCTGTGCTCCGCAACGGGAGAGGCCACAGCAGTGAGAGGCCTGCATACTGAGAAAACAAAAAACAAAAAACAAAAAAAACTGTTGCTATAGTAATTTGTTAATAGATACACTATATAAAAAGATGTGAATTCTGACATCAAAAACATATAAGAAAAGGAGTAAAAGAAGCGTAAATGTTTTTATGTGATCAAAGTTAAATTGTTCTCAGTGTAAAATAGACAGTTATATCTATAACATGTTTTATGTAGACCTTATGGTAACCATAAAGCCTAAACCTACAGTAGATTCAGAAAAGATAAAGAGAAGGAAATCAAAGTGTACCGTGTGGAAAATCATCAAGTTACAAAGGAAGTTAATCAGAAAAGGAGCAAGGAAACTACAAGTGAGCCAGAAAAACAATTAAAAGATGGCATGAAAAAGTCCTTACCAATCAGTAATTACTCTAAATGTAAATGGACTGAATGCTCCAATCAAAAGGCATAGAGTGTCTGAAGGATTAAAAAAATAAAACCCAACAATAAGCTGCCTACAAGAGACTCACTTCAGCTTTAAGGACACAGACTCAAAAGTGAAGGGATGGGAAAAGACGTTCGTTCAAATGGAAAACAAAAGAGAGTATGGGTAGCTATACTTACATCACACGGAAGAGACTCTGAGCCAAAAATGGTAACAAGAGACAAAGAAGGTTATTACATAATGATAAAGCAGTCAGTTCATCAAGAAAATGTAACAGTCATAAATATACATGCACCTAACATCAGAGCACCTAACCGTATTAAACAGATACTAACAGATCTGAAGGAAGAAACAGACAGCCTTATCATAGGGGACTTCAGTATCCCAGTCTCAGCAATGGACAGATCATTCAGACAAAATCAATGGGAAAACGCTGGACTTGAGCCATGTTTTATACAGACGGACCTGACAAACACAGAACATTCCACTGAACAGCAGCAAGGTACGCATTCTTCTCAAGTGCACGTGCAATGTTCTCCAGCATAGATGATGTGATAGGTCACAAAACAAGTCTTAGCAAATATAAGAAGACTGAAATCATACCAGCTATCTTTTCTGACCAAAATGCCATAAAGCTAGAAATCAGTAACAGGAGGAGAGCTGGAAATTACACAGATACGTGGAAATTAAACAACATACTCCTGAAAAACCAGCAGGTCAAAGAAATCAAAAGAAAAAATTTAAAATATCTTGAAACAAAAATGGAAGCAAAACATATCAAATTATGGAATGCTGCAAAAGTGGTTCTAAGTGGGAAGGTTATAGCCATAAACACCTACATTTAAGAAGAAATACCTCAAATAAACAACCTGACTATAAACCTCAAGGAACTAGAAGAAGAAGAACAAAAAAAGAAAACAAAATTAAACTCAGAGTTAGCAGAAGAAAGGAAATAACAAAGATGAGAGAGAAATAAAGAGAGACTAAAAAGACAGTAGAAAAGATCAATGAAACCAAGAGCTGGTTTTTTGAAAAGAAAAACAAAGTAGACAACTGTTAGCTACACGTAACCAAGAAAAAGCGAGAACTCAAATAATACTACAAGTGAAAGAGGAGACATTACAATTGATAATACAAAAATACAAAGGATTGTAAGAAGACTATGAACAATTAGACACAGATTGGACCACCCAGAAGAAATGGATAAATTCCTAGAAACATACAACCTATCAAAATCGAATCATGAAGAAATAGGACATCTGAACAGACCAGTTACTAGTTAGTAAGGTGATTGAATCAGGCGTCAAAATTCTCCCAACAAACAAAAGCTTAGGACCAGATGGCTTCATTGTGAATTCTGCCAAACATTTGAAGAAAAAAATACCAATCCTTCTCAAACTCTTACAAAAAAACAGAAAGGAAGGGAACACTTTGCAAATTAATTTTACAAGACCAGCATTACTCTGATGCCAAAGCCAGACAAGGACACAAGGAAGGAAAATTAGAGACCAGTGTTCCTGATGAACATAGATGCAAAAATCCTCAACAAAATATTAACAAACCAAATTCAACAGTACATTAAAAGGACCACACACCATGATCAAGGGGAATTTATTCCAGGGATGCAAGGATGGTTTAACGTCTGCAAATCAATCAGGTGTAATCACCATATCAACACAATGAAGGATAAAAAATTACATGATCATCTCAACAGGTGTGATGATTTGTGACCTTGGATAAGGCAGTGGTTTCTTAGATTTGACAGCTAAAGCACAAATCACCAAAAAAACCACAAAGATAATTTGGAATCATCAAAATTTAAAAATCTGTACTCAAAGGACAGCATCAGGAAAGGGATACAACAACTCAGAATGGAAGAATAGATATCTGATGGGTATTAATCTCCAAGAATACATAAAGAGCTCCTATAACTCAACGATCAAAAGACAACCCCAATTAAATATGGGCAAAGGATTTCAATAGACATTTCTCCAGAGAGGATACACAGATGGCCAATGAGCACAGGAAAAGATGCTCAACAACATTAGTCCTTAGGGAAGTGCAAAATCAAAACCACAATGAGGTTTACCACTGTTTGCCCGCTGGGATGGACATAATAACAAGAGACAATAACAAGTGTTGGCAAGGATGTAGAGAAACTGGACCTTAATACACCTCTGGTGGGGATGCAAAGTGGTGCAGAAGGTTTGGAAAACAGTTTGGCCAGTGCTCAAAGTTAACACAGTTTCTGTATGACCCAGCAGCTCCACTCCTAGGTATATACTCAGTAGAAATGAAAACATATGTCTGCCCCCAAATTTGTACACTAATGTTAACAGCAGCTTTATTCATAATAGCCAAAAAGTGGAAGCAAACCACATGTACTTTAGTTGACGTTTGGATGAATGGATGTGCAGATATCGCATATCCACGCAGTGGAATATTATTCTGCCATTAAAGGGAATGAAGTCCTGGCACATCCTACACCGTGGATGACGCCTGAAAACGGTGCGCTAAGTGAAAGAGGCCAAACACGCAGTGCCAGCTACTGTGCGGCTCCATTTATATGAAATATTCAGAACAGGCAAATCCACAGAGACAGAGAGTAGAAGGTGGTTGCCAGCGGCTAGGGGAAGGAGTGCCGAGTGAGTGCTGGCGGGTCAGGGGTTTCTTTGGGGGATGATGAAAATTTGATAGCACAGCTTTGTGAGTATACTAAAAATCACTTTAAAATGTAAATTTTATGGTGTGTGAGTTTTATCTGAATTTTTAAACAGAGCGAATGCCGGCAGCCGCCGGGGAGCAGGGCAGGGCTGTGATGGGGGACACGTAGTGGGCTGTGCTCCTTCCCGCGAGGAGGACGTTGAACTGCGAGGCCAGCCGGAGGTCAGCTAGCGCAGAAGGTGTGCTGGCTGTTGTGACGTGAAGTGAGACTTAGTACCCTAGAGATTTAGAAGGAAGTAAAAGGCCACCAGTCCATTTCAGCCTTAAACAAGCCACTGCTCACAGCTGAGCCTTTGGAAGATCACACCTTGAACTTTCAAACTCAGGAGATGTGAGAAGAAGAAAGCCTGCCCGTAGCACCTATTATTATAGCACTGTGAAGTAATGCTAGTTGATAGTATTTTTATAGGAAAGTTGTAATAATACTTAGGTGTTGATTCTTTTTATCCAACACTTGTTTTGAGTTGCAGTAGTATGCACTGTTGGGCATTACCCAGGTTTTCCATATGCTTCAACCACAAATATAGCAGGGTTTTTTGGGGGGTTTTTTTTTGGTAAGAAATTGCTAAAAGCTGTTACGTCAGGAATTTTGGACGTTCTTCAGACGAAATAATCGGGGAGGACTGATGACACGTTGATTGAAAGCAGGCAGCCCTGGTAATTTCAGTGGATCAGTCACGAACTTTATTTCTGTCAGTTACTCTGTACAAAATGCAGGTAGTGACACGACCTGCAGATGACATAGCATCGTGAGCCCCGGGCTGCACTTCTGTGCTGCCGCTCAAGGAACTTCTGGCAGGGGCCCAGGGCCTGCCTTACACGCGGGGCAGAGACTGCATGCTCCAAGGGGAGCGTGTTCTTACCTCTCTCTAATTCAGTCTCATCTCACCAGGAGCATCACCCTTAGTGAGGCATATGTCTTCACTGCACACGTCTATCTTTTGTATTATAACACATCGTAGGCAACACAAATTAAAGTTAATAGCAGATTCTTTTTTTTTTCTTGCGGTACGCGGGCCTCTCACTGTTGTGGCCTCTCCCGTTGCGGAGCACAGGCTCCGGACGCGCAGGCTCAGCGGCCGTGGCTCACGGGCCCAGCCGCTCCGCGGCACGCGGGATCCTCCCGGACCGGGGCACGAACCTGTGTCCCCTGCATCGGCAGGTGGACTCTTAACCACTGTGCCACCAGGGAAGCCCCAGCTGTACTTTAATATGATGCAGAGGGATCTTTCACCGTGCGAGTTAGGAAATGAGTTTGCAAAGTAGCAGTTATTCCAACCAAGGTAGTTGGGTACATATCTTTTGTCACTTCAGAAATTGTGCCTGTGTGTGTATAGTCAGTACACTATTTTTTTTTACCTATCTGTTGATATCTTAATAATTTCAGGGATTACTGAAACTAATTACAGAAAGAGAATTGGGACTGACAGATGTCAGTTATGTCCAGATTACAGCAGTTTGGTTCTAATTGTCCTACCTTTCTACCTGCTTTCTGTGACTGTCTCTTGAGAACACCGTGCTGGTCACAGTGTTGTCCCCGACTGCAGAGGATCAGGTCTGTGGCTGATGAGTGGAGGCCCCCCCCAGGCCGGCACAGTGCGGGCCTCTTCCCTACTTGCCCTCGTGTAATCCGCACGGCAGCCCTGCCAGGCGGGCGTGGTCAAGGTGAGGGTCCGGGAGTCTCACAGTGATGAGTGCCAGGCTGGTGGCCCTTGTTAGTGTCCGCCTCCCCGGCCGCAGTGTGGCCGTGAGGGCGGCGTCTGTGAAGGCTCCCCCGGGCATGGAGAGGATGACTTCGGAGCCATCGCACCAAAGCTCCCCACCCCCGGTGGGTAAGGTGCCAGCCGCCGCTGCCGGTATGGAGCTCAGGGAAGGAGGAACGGCCCCTCCAGTTTTCTCTCTGGAGACTCTGAGGGCACGATAAAACTCCTTTGGAACTGGGAGAGTATTTTGAAAATATGAAGCAAGTGTGTTTTCATCGCCCCATCCGTAGATCACCTTCCCCAGCCCGTCCACAAGGATGATCCGGGTGCTGACCAGAGAATAGAGGGGAGAGGGGTACCGTGCTGGGGGCGGCGGCCCTGAGCCCAGGACTCTGGTCTGACTCCGGGGACACACTGCGCCAGGGCCCCAACCAGCAAGAGAGGAGGGAGCTGGCAGCATAGCCTTCCCGCCGCCGTGAGGATGTGGCGGGCTGGGGGGAGACCTCGCGTGTCCCCCACTGTCGGCAGTGCCCCTTCATCACCGCTGGAGGAGGCCTCGAGCTGCAGTGTCATTGGAATGGAAACAGAGGGAAGTAGGGAGGGAGCCGCACAGGTTCCTGACTGCCGGCATGCAGAGTGAGGCGGGGAAGCCGGGGCTCCAAGGGAAGCTCCCGGGTCCCGGGCCTGTTTGCTGCAGGAAGGTGCTGAGCCCCAGTTGACATCAGATGGTTGCAGGTGTCCTCCCCTCTTTGTACCTCAGCATGATCTCACAGGAGAGGGGGCTTCCGGCCTGTAGGTTGGAGACGATAGCTACTCATCTCTGAGGGTCCCTGGGAGGGGGGAAGGCGGAGCTTCAGGAGCCTCTGCTCCCACCGGTTCGATACCGGCCCCGTCCCCGGGGTGCGGTGGCCAGGGCTGCACCCCTGCTCTTGGCTCGTCTCCCTGCCGAGGAGTTCCTGTTCTGTGTTCCCTTCTTCATGCACGAGCAGAAAGTCGCATAGTCTACGAACGACACACCCGTGGAGGCCCTGCTGCCTTTGTTGAACTGCGCAGTCATGAAGACAGTAGCAGAGTCCCTCTTCTTGGTTTTTCTTGTTTTTTTTATGTATGTATTATTGAGCCATTCTGACAGGTGTCAGGTGACATCTCATTGTGGTTTTGATTTGCATTTCCGTAATGATTAGTGATGTTGAGAATCTTCTCGTGTATTTGTTGGCCATTTGTCTCCCTTGGAAGAGAACGTCTTCAGACCCTCTGGCCCTGTATTAAGCAGGTTGTTTGCTTTGTGTTGAGTTGTATGGATTCTTTACGTATTTTAGACATTATATAATGACATCATATATCATTTGTTACATGATTTGCAAATATTTTCTCCCGTTCCACAGGTTGCCTTTTCATTTTGTTGATGGTTTCCTTTGCTTTACAGAAGCCTTTGAGTTTGATGTTGCTCAGCTTAATTTTGCTTTTGTTGCCTTTGCTTTTGGTGTCAAATTGAAAAAGTCACTGCCAAGGCTAATTCAAGGAGTGTTTTCCTATGTTTTCCTCTTGGAGTTTTATGGATGATCCATTTTTCTAGGTTGTCCTTTTTGTTGGTGTCTAATTGTTCATGGTAGTCACCTATGATCCTTTGTATTTCTGTGGCATCAGTTGTAGTGTCTCCTCTTTCATTTCTAATTTTATTTGACTCCTTTGTGCATTGTTTTCTTAGTGAATTTAACTAAAAGTTTGTCTATTTTGTTTAACTTTTCAAAAAACCAGCTCTTAGTTTCACTGATCTTTTCTATCGTCTTTTTAGTCTCTATTTATTTCTGCTCTGATTGTTACTTCCTTCCTTCTGCTGACTTTGGGCTTAATTTGTTCTTCTTTTTCTAGTTCCTTGAAAAGACTAAAGCTAAACGCAGCATACTGTTGGGTCTTGTTCTTAGTTTATTCAGCCCGTCTGTGTCTTTTGATTGGCGAATTCAATCCGTTTACATTTAGAGTAATTATTGATAGGTACGGACTTACTGTTGCCGTTTTGTGAGTGTGTTTTGGTTGTTTTAGTGCCAACACCAGAGCTTCCGGATTGTGTCTTGTCCTTGTGGAGGCTCGCCTTGCTCCCCTGGGCTGCCCTCCTGACCCCAGAGGCTCTCTTTTTCTGTGGAAGTCCTTATTACTTGACCACGGGTTCCTTTAAAATGAAGAATCTGCCATTTTTTCCTTGAGATGTTACAGGCAAGGGGAAAAGCAATATTAAGGAGCTTTGATTAGGAGGAAAAAACCCAGCATGTCTAGTTGCCAGTTCTGTTTATTGCTTTTCACCTAATTATCTCCTTTAATTAGATTAACGTTACCTTCCCACGTTCCATCTAATAAACGCCTTTCCATGTGGATTGGTTACATCTTTGTTCTGCTCGTGGATTTGCTTTTGATAGACACACACAGCTATTTCCGGGGGGGGTTAAATTTTGTTCTGCAGAGCTTTTATTTTTTTCAATATTTATATATAAATAGAATTGGTGGTTAATGTTTTGTGTTACTATTAATTGCCTAAAGAGATTTGGTCAGGTAGTTAGAAGTCATTTTTTCTCATAAGACTGGGTCTAGTCTCCTTAAAATGAGCCATAAGTCTACCATTAGCAGAGACAATGGTTTCTAGTTGTCATTGAGATCTTATGAAGTTCTCATATTGGCACTCTGGAAATTACTCAGACTTCGATGGTAACATGAAGGAGGGATTTGTGGCTGCTGCCTATTATATGCTGGAGAGCAGTGTTAACACTGTAACTATTGTTATACTTAGGACTGGCATCGTTATGCTTCAGCCACATTCTTGCCGATGTCAGCACTGAGCCGCCCGCACGTCCCTGAGTCCTCCCCCTGGTCCAGCAGTGTCAGCATTTTAACTTAGTATAATACTCGCTCGTATATCAACTTGTACAGGGGCTTTCCTTTTTAGCTGTAAAAATAGCTATGTGGTGTGTTCTGATATGTGTTGAAGCTGACGTGATAGAAATTAATTTACAAGTTGTAGGTGTCAAATATAAACACAGGAATACGGCATGGGGATCTGCTGGGGGGATCAGGAATTTGAAATCAAGACAGTTGCAACTTTCACATTTGTAGGGAGCAGTAGGTCCCATATTAGATACTTGGGGTGTGCAGTGCAGAGCAGCAGTGAGGCAGGGGCTCTGAATTAGAAAGACAGCCGGGGGGGCTTCCCTGGTGGCACAGTGGTTGAGAGTTCGCCTGCCGATGCAGGGGACGCGGGTTCATGCCCCGGTCTGGGAAGATCCCACATGCCGCGGAGCGGCTGGGCCGTGAGCCATGGACTCTGAGCCTGCACGTCCGGAGTCTGTGCTCCGTAACGGGAGAGGCCACAGCAGTGAGAGGCCCGTGTACCGCTAAAAAAAAAAAAAAAAAAAAAGAAAGCCGGGTCTGAATCCTGTGTGATCGTCTGTTGGTGTACAGGCTAAGTTGCTGTGACAGAGACCCCCAAATACAGTGATGTAAGTAGGATGAAGCTCCTCTCCTCCTGCCCAGCAAGGCAGCGCTGAGCAGGTAGGGCCGCTGGGCTGGCGGCTCCTCCGCATGTGGCTTCTCTGAGTCCCAGGTGTGGGTCTGGTTCTCACTTCTTTAAGGCGTAGCAGGAAGTGGAAGGAGGTCGAGGGTGTGAGCAGCTTTCTTTTGAAGCACCTGGCAAGTACGTTATCTCCATTCACATCGGGTTGCAGGAAGTAGGGGCACAGCCACCCTGAGCCCAGAGGAGGCCTGGAGAACAGTGGCCACAGGCCTTGCTCCAGCTGAGCAGCAGAGGGGCAGTTCTGTTTCTGAACGGACGAGGGGTACTGGGCAGTCTCTGCTGGCAGCCTTGACCAAATTACACTTTTGAGTCTGTTGTAAAGTGTAAGCTGTTAAAATATTTACTGAAAATTATGAAGCATTTGTAGGAATACCTTCCTCAAAAGATATCCATGAAGACACGGTTATACATTTAATAAATACAGGTGCCCTTCCATATCTTCCATTTACTTTTCTCGTTAGTATTTTTGGACACAGCTCTTGTGTTGAAATAGATAACGGTGTTAGTTTCTATCGCCGTGGGACAAATTGCCGTGCGCCTGGTGGCTACAGCAGCACACAGCTCACGGCCCCCGCGGGTCAGGAGGCCGCGGCCCGTGCTTGGGCCCCCACAAGGCTGCAGTCGGGGAGTTGGCCGGGCCCATGGCTCACCTGGGTTCTCGGCAGAATTCTTTTTTTTTTTAAATTGTTTATTTGAATTATTTATCTTTGGCTGTGTTGGGTCTTCGTTGCTGCGTGCGGGCTTCCTCTAGTTGCGGCAAGCGGGGCTACTGTTTGCTGCACTGCACAGGCTCTAGGCACGCGGGCTTCAGTAGTTGTGGCACGCGGGCTCTAGAGCACAGGCTCAGTAGTGGTGGCACACGGGCTTACTTGCTCTGCGGCATGTGGGATCCTCCCGGACCAGGGCTCGAACCCGTGTCCCCTGCATCGGCAGGTGGATTCTTAACCACTGCGCCACCAGGGAAGTCGCTCGGCAGAATTCTTATCTGTGCACTTGTAGGATGGAGGTACCCAGCTTCTTGCTGCCTGTCAGCTGTTGGACACCCCTGGGCCCCAGAGGCCACCCCCAGATCCCACAGGGTCCCTGCTGGTGGGCTTTCCCACCAGGGCCGCTGACCTCGGGCAACAGGAGGGTTTCTGCAGCCTGGCAGACATCTCAAGTAAGTAACTCGCTGTGGCTGTGACATCCCGCCTCAGAAGCAAGGCTCTGGTCCTGCCCACACTCACGGTGAGGAGATGTCACACCGGCATCCACGGAGGCCGCCTGAGAATGTGCCCACCACAACGGCTGTGTTTCATCTAAAATAAATTCTCAGTTTTATTCCAAACTGAGAATCCCTCTTTGTTTGGCATTGTTGTTTCATGGGTTTTGGTAAAATGTCAGTGGGGACTTTTTATTAAATTAGGAGTACTAGCCTGTGTTACTTCATGGAAAACATTAAGAAAGAGAGAACACGAACCTGAGAAGGCCGGGGCGGGGGGGGGGTCTCCCACTCACTGCTGTGGTTAAGTGCCCAGGGTTGGGTGTCATAGGACATAATCCACAAGCCAGCAGCACTGTACTCAGGGAATGTGAAAAGCCCGGCGGTCCGCGCACAGAGCCTGGCCTAGCTCAGGAGGCTGCTGTCCTTTAGTCCTGTTACAGCAGCTGCACCGTGAAGCCTGTGTGGTACTGCTGGCCCGTGGCTTGTTCAGAGTCTGTGAAGCTTGACGGAGACTGAATCACACATGAGGAAACACCACACAGATGCCGTACACTTGGTGCCAAAACTAGCCTCAGAAGTCTTAACTGTCATATAATGTAGTCAAAGAATTCTTTAAAAAATAATAATAATAACAACAGCCTGAGATCCAGAATGCGTTTGTAGCGCTGTGATGTCCTCGTGCTCGTGGTCTGGATGTTACTCCTCATCTCAGTCCAAAGTCCAGTCTGTCGGGAACACGGAGCATCCCTGGGACAGAATCCTGTAGTGTCCATCCGTCTGTCCACCTGTCCGCCCACCCATCCAGCACAGCTGCTGAGTTCCTGCTGTGCTCCAGGCCCCGTGCTGAATCTGGACACAGGCCCAGCCTCTGGACCTTGCTCTTAAGGAAATTTCAGTTCTGTGTGACCCAAACCAAGAAAGCAGTGATGTCGTTTCTGTTCTCATGTGGTGGTTTAATATTCTAGTAATAAGATTGTTTTAAAATTTTAGTTAAATGCACTTATACATGTGTAACTGGAAGTGGAGAAATGATGTGCTGCTTGAGAGGATAATAGCAGCGATTAGCTCGGTCACTCAACTTCTAACATGTAGTTATTGGGTGCTGGCTCTGCACGAGTCCCTCATCTAGGTCTGAAACTGAAACCAGGTGTAAGTAACTGGCTACTTTGCTCCTTTCCATTCCTGGGCCCGTCTCTCATTTGGACAGACGAATGTCATGGGTAAGAAGGGGGCTGTAGCAGGTAGGGATCCCCGGAGGGCCTCCTGCCCAGGGCTCCAGCTGGCGGCTGTGCTCACGGGGCCCCCGCCGCGCTGCCACTCCCGCTCCAAGGTTTTGTCTGAAGTGCGGATCGCTGAGGTTGTCTAACTCAGGACAGACGGATGGAGGGCTCGTGTGAGGATGGGACGGTTCCCACCTCCAGTCAGAACAAAAGAGAAAGCGCAAAGGCTTCTGAGTCCTTTGTTCTGAAGACCAGATCCTCACCTTGCGCTTCAGAGGATGGGTGAAAACTTCGGTTCATCTGGCAAAGGTCCCTTTCGGAAGAAAGAAACTCGGAGATAAAAGGAAGAGGACAGCATAATTCCAGGGCTTAAAATGAGATGCTGTCTTTTATTTTTCCAGGTGAATGAGTGAAGTGGTAACAAGGACTTAACATTAGGCTGAATTATCAGTCCAGCTGTTTGTGGTCAGACAGCAATGGGATTGTAGGTCTTAGCGTGCCGTAAGCTTACGCTGGTGAAAGGTGTCCGGTGGTATAACTTACTTAGCGTGTCTTGAGGTGTGGAAACCTGTAATTTAAGAACAAGACAGCAAGGTGTGCGCCATGCCTGAGTAGCCCTGTCCAGGTGGGAGGCTGGTGGGAGGCAGACGCCGTGGACTCTCTGTGTCCAGGTATCCAGGTGTGGATCCTGCCAGGCGAGCTGCCGGGCTTCGGCACCTGTGCCTGGGGGTCTGGTTACTGTGACAGCCTTGCGAGTGTACCGTCCAGCACCAGTGGTGGCCGTGTGGAGTCGGGGACCACCGCCCTGGGTTGTGGTGCCCCACCCCTGGGGTCTCGCCTTCACAGAGGGCCGGGCGAGGTGTCCCACACAGACGGAGGGACACAGCCCGCGAGCCCCCCCTTGCTTCCAGTCGCTTCCCGGTTGGAAGGGGAGGGTGGATCCCGAGGGTTCCCGTTCCCTCCGCCAGACCTCCTCCTGTTCCAGCTCTAGCTTGAGAGCTGGCCGGCCTGCCCTACACCCAGCCCAGGCCGAGCGCCCGTCGTGAGGTGCTGGACGCCACTCAGAGCGCCGGGCCCCTGTGTGCCACGTGGGGTACTCCGAGGTGTCCTCGGATCCGCCGCCCCACCGTCAGCAGGGAACTGTCTGTTCGCTTGTAGTTTGTGGCTTGATCAGTTAGGTGGAAATTGTTTATCTAGTTAAACATTTGTGGTGATGAGTAAACTTTATACTTTATTTTCCAGGGGGTGAAAAGATTTATTAGATAATAATTTACCTTAGTTTAAAAACTTAGGCTTCAGTTTTTTTCCTAACAATTTTACCGTCAGCTAAAGCACACGTGAAAAGACAGCAGCGTACTGCTGCATGTCAGATTTGTTTCAGTAAAACTTTTTAAGTCACAACCGTGTCATTTGAGGATGGCTTCTGTAATTCTGGCTTTTGTAGCAGTGGTGTCGTGACTGTGCTGTGGGCAGCTTATGCCTTTGCACTTGGATAACCCTCTTCCTACTAACCACCCAGAACCTACTTGTTTTCAGCTTGTAGGTCCAGAAAAAGAACAGTATTTGCAGGAAAAGAGTTTTCCAGTGGAAGGGTATTCTTCCCTGGGAACTCCCGTGGCCTTTTTTTACAGTAACAACGTCACTGTCCTCAAAAAGAACGGCACCCGGTGCCAGGCCAGAGCGCCCTCTCCCGACCCAGTGGCCAGGCTTCCCAGCAGGCCGGAATCATGGGACACGTGTGCTGCCCTGTTGCTGACGCTACGCTGCGTGTCTGGGCATCCTCCCTCTGTTTCTGCCAGACACGAGTCCGGGGCAGTGAACCTGTACAGAACAGTCCGGTGTCAGGGCTGGTTCTGCTGAGGCCGCCTTACTGCCCCGTCCTGGCGTGGTCTCCCCCGTCGCACGAGGACCTACATATCCAGCCCTGGCGGCCTGGGGCCGCCCCCGCAGCCTCGTTTTACCTCCGTCACCTCTAGAGGCCCGTCTCCACAAACAGCCTCACTCCGAGGTCCTGGGGGTTGGGGCTCGGCATGCGGGTTTTGAGGGGACTCACCAGTCCTCACAGTGTGCGCCACGTGGAAAGTGACCACGGTGAGGCCGGCCCCCTGGGGTGCCATGTCATGGCACGTCTGCAGCTTCCTGTGTGCCTCCCTGCGCTGGGCCCACACGGCGTCTGGACGCAGCCTCACCGCCTCCTGTGTCCTTTCTGTCCGGCAGGCCTGGCAGCTGCGCTTCAGCCACCTCGTGGGCTACGGTGCCAAATACTACTCCTACCTGGTGTCCAGGGCAGTGGCGTCCATGGTCTGGAGGGAGTGCTTTCTCCGGGATCCGTTCAACAGGTAAAGAGACGGGGGTTTCATGGCCTGCTGCGTCCCCGCAGGACCCTGGGGCTGCTGCGTGCCGGGGCCCTCCCCAGCAGGAGCCCGGGGAAGCCAGCTTCTGGTTCCACGGGTCCTTAGAAGGAGCTTCCTTGGAAAGCAAAGCACTACTGAGACCTGGTCTCACAGTCGTTCAGGGCGGTCTGCCTGCACCACACAGGTCGCACGGTCAGGAGGCCTCACTGCGCAGGTTGAGGCCCACGGCCCCTTAGATGCCGGGAGCACCCTCGCGTTTCCCACGCAGGTTATCGCGTCAGTCCCAGCAGCCCTGGCGGAGCCGGAGTTTCATAAGAGGAACCGAGGCTCAGAGGGGGTGATGCGTTCAGGGCTTCACAGCGGACCAGCTGGACTCAGATGGGAACCAGGTCTGCTGATTCCCAGGCCCTCGCCCCCCGCCCGACCCTGTAGCTCTTCATGTCGTTGGCCAAGGCTCGGGTTTTCTCGGCAGTTCATCATCGCCTTCAGTTCCAGGATCTTTTGAACTCGAGTCTGATGTAATAGAATTTTTAAACGTTTTACAGCTTGGTACCCACATGCTATTGTGACTTCAGCCCTCTGCACACTGTAGACATTTGGTCTACTTTTTAAAATTTTATTATCTTCAAAGGCTCTGAAGCCAAAATTGAGTACCATAAATCAATTCTGGGCATTATAATTCTTCACTGAAGATTTCTATAAAATCGGCAAAATACTATCTTGTTTAAAGGAATCACACTTTACTAGAAAACCACATGCTTTTAAATACAGGTATTCCCCAGTATTTATATCTGTTTATGTATGCATTCTCGCCTAGACATGCAGTTGCTATACTTTTACGGGCATGTAAAAAAGTAAGCTAGTAAAAATACTCAGTGGACTAGAAAATTTCTAACCTCTACCAAAAGATCCTTTTTGATCCCAGTTCTGAGAAGTCTCCCGGTTGGAAGCAGCAAAGCCGAGGCCAGGCGGGGCCTCTCAGCTGCCCTGTCCACGCCCCCTGCCTCGGGGCCTCGGGGCCTCAGTGCTCCCTTCAGGGCGGAGCCAAGACAAGCGTTCGATGTCATCCTGCTGCTGAGAGTGAAGTGCTGGCAGCATTTCCGATTAGAGACCATATTCGCAAAATTGCCCATGGAAAGATCCTCCAGAAATAGTGGAGTGAAAACGTACTTTATTTAACTGCAGTTATTTGCATTAAAGGAATTGCATTTTCTATTTAAAAAGAGAGTAACCATTAATTTAGAGGATTTCTGTCTGCCCCCCTTCGAGTGTCAGGGACACTGTTCCTTATTGAATCCAGCTGGTGAAGAGCAGCACGGACCGCAAGTGTTCTCTGTTATCCTTAGCCAGGGCTTCCTGCTGTAATGAACCCTCTCCTGACAGCTTTTCTGACTTTACTCTTAGGTCACAGTGTTATTTTCTCTCTGTTGGGTGCCATTTCAAATTCTTTTTTGAGAGGAGAGCATAAATGATTTCAAATCTCACTTTAGAATAATCCTATAGATGATGGAGAATGGGGTACGATTTTCTACTGGTTCTGTACCACATAAACTAAACAACCCTTTCTAGAAAGAGCAGGCTTGCTCTTACAGTAACTATATCACCACTGGTCTGTCTTCGTAGAGTACGTTAAAAATCGGAATGAGATTTGTAGAAGCCAGAAGATAATGCATGGCAGCTTTTCTGAATCTGACATCAGTGTGGCTTCACTTGGGGGACTCAGGCGGGTGTGGGTGGGTGCGTGCAGGCTCCAGTGACAGTCCTCTTCTCCCCAGGGCGGCGGGGGAGCGCTACCGCCGGGAGATGCTGGCGCACGGCGGGGGCAAGGAGCCCCTGCTCATGGTGCAAGGTAAGCCCACTGAGATGCGCTTTTTTTTTTTTTTTTTAAGGTTTATGTGTTAACATTAGCACTTTGGGTTTTGTTTCGTGTCATCTGTAATGAAAGATGTTTCCAATTTTGTCTATTTGTTTTTTCTTTTAAAGACATGATGCTTCAGCTGTGCACTTCGTTCTGAGCATCTGTTTCATGGTGTCCCAAATAAGTTAGTGTGATTTATTTAGATTGAGAAAAAATTTCAGGCTTTAACTCTCAAAATGTTACTAACACTCTAATAGGAAACTGTTAAGTTATTGTGAATCCTCAGAAAATTTGCTTTCAGATTTTAATACTCATTTCTTATTCCCTTATGAAAGCCTAGCAATACATCTGTTAGAAATTCCAAGGCATCAGGGTGGATTTTTTACTCAAAAAATTAGAACCTAATTCAGTCTTAGACATCTCAGATGCTTGTTTTCCTACGTGTTTTTAAGTCTCTCCACTGAGAATTTAATTGTGAATGGAAGTGACCGTCATGATGTTCCTTGGAATGTTCTCACAAGTATTTCAAGGAAACGTGGGTGATCTTGGGTGCTCTCGGGATGCCGGCATTTCCGTGCAGCCGGTCCCTCTGACTACCTGATGAAAGTGCATTTAGGGGATGACTCCCAGCCTTAGGGGGATGCTGTCTTCCTAGTGGAAACGGAGCAATCCTGCTCGTGATGGGTTGAGGGGACGTCCCTTGCGCACATCTGTTGCACCTGCTGTCCCCTCGGGCAGGGCTGTAGCTGCTCATTCATCCAGCCCAGTGGCCGAGAGCTGCTCACGTGCCAGGCACTGGAGGTGACAAAATCCCGCTGGGGACCTCGATTCCGTCAGCTTTTCTGGGAGGATGTGTTCGTCCAGGCTCGGTCTGCCCCCTGCCGCGGCCGGTGCGTAGAGCGGGTCTGCCGGCAGCTTCCTGCGGCCCAGCCCTGCTGTGCTTTGGGGGTGATGCCCGGTCTCCCATCTGTGGTTGCGCCTCGGGTCACCCTCTCGACGAGGAGGCTTGTGACGCCCCCCCCTTTTCTGGCTGATCCTGCCGGCCCTTGTTGAATTCTGCTACGTCCAGTCACTGTTTTAAATGGGTTTCGTGTCCTGATTAATGAAATCTTCCAGCAGCCCTCTCAGGTGGGGTGTTCAGTACCTTCTTACCGATGGTGGAACAGCTCAGGCCCCGGCCCTGTGGTGCAGCAGAGACGGAGGAGCCCCACCAGGATTGGAGCCTGGGACTCCCGACCACAGGGCCGGAGCTCTGAGCAGCTCCCTGGGTAGGACTGCCGGCCGCGGGCCCCTTGTGGACTCGGTAACAGTGAAATTACTTGGCTCGTGATGGTCTGCATGGCGCCCTTTGGGCTGGTAGTTTGTGGTGCTGCGTGGACAGCCCGCTGTGAGTGGGGGCAGAAGAGGCTCCAGGGCTGGTTCTCACGCGGATGTTCTGGTGGGAAAGCTCTCTCAGCAGCGGTGCTTAGTTTATCCTTCCTGACACCAGGGTCTAAACGCCGTCTGCACATAAATATTAGCTTACATATGGCTCCAGCAAAAGAAAAATATTAAATCCTTTTCAGTGTTTGTCTTTTGGTTGGTGTATTTTCCTACTCTGCTTCCAAGATGGTTGTATCATCTCTCTGGAAATTCTGTTCTTCATATGAAACATTTTTGTGTGAAGAAAAAATATTTTTCCACGAGAGAAAAACAAGCCTGTGGTTCAAACTAGAAATGAGAATGTATTCAGACCACAGCTAACACCAGCAATAGAACTGCTCGGCTTCTAAGGGTTACCCTTTTCCTCAGTGTTCCGCCGGACCTCCTTAATTCACGTGATCGGTTACACGGCGGATGAATGGGGCCACGCGCAAGAGGGTGTTACGCCAGTTGTCACTCCGTAGGGTTGGGTTTGTAAGACAAGATCAGCAGTGGCGTCCCCTCTTCCTGTGTGCGAACGGCCAGCCTGCACCCCCAAAGCAGGAGCGTCCTGCATGATGGCTCATAGCATCGGGGTGGCCCTAGGAGGAGTGACTGTGAAATTACTCAGCGTCGTGATAGGTGCTTCATCTGTTTTATTTACTTACTAGGTAAATGTAAAGAATTATGTTAAGTAGCAGAAGGTAAAGAAACAGAATCCGTACCTTCCAGTTATGTACCTCTGTGACCAAGTGCCGCCTGTCTTAACCTCCTTACTTGAGACACAACATTTCAGGCGAACGCCGAGCCCTTCCTTAGTCAGGATACCGTGAGTTGTGCTGGTGCTCTCTGTATGACCTACTCAAGTCAAACACGGCCGTGCTTTGATCTTTGAACGATAAACGCCTCACAGGTGAACCTTGAGCTCGCTGGCCTGTTTCAGAGTCGCCTCAGGTCTGAAGGGAGCGCCGCCCGGGAGCCTCGGGGAAGATCCACCTGCGGCGACACAGACTTCTCTTCAAGGGCCCATAGTTCTTTCCTCTCAAAACTCTAAACGCCATGGAAGAAAACAAAAAGTGGTTAAGAAAGTATTTCCTTCCTGGGGGCGCGGGGAGGAGGGGAGCGGTCACGTCGCACAGTAAAACAGAATTGGATTTGCAGTTGCCAGCTCTGGTACTTAGCAAATTCCTCGACCAAGTCGATTTCCCTAAGGGACGCAAAACGTGATTTGACTTCAAAACACTTTTCTAATCTGCAGGTTGAAATTGTGTCCTTATCTAGTTTTAAACACATCCATGGCACATATAAGGATGTTAGAATATTCAGTTACTTTAATCCTCCACTAAAACACAGGGTGGCAACACACCTGACTGAATTCAACTCTTCTAACTGCCAAGGATTCTGGGGTGAGTTGAACTCTGTGTACGTTCCATACAGTGTTTTCTCGTTTAAGTATCACATTTCTTAGTAATAAGAGAACTTAGTTTTTGCTTAAAATAAACCAGGATGATATGACATTTCCATTCATTTTGCCATATACTAGAAAAGTTTTTAGGTGTGCTGTGGTGAACATGACCCAGAGTTCAGTGTCTGCAGACCACTTCAGAAAATGAATGTCTCTAGAAAGATAAACAGTGAGTTTGTAACAAGGAGCTAATACGTGGTAGCCACCTGGAGCGAGAATTGTTTCTCCCACAGCAGGTAGAAGAGGGGGTTATACAGCTGT
The DNA here is from genome assembly GCF_963455315.2 of Globicephala melas. Taxonomy (NCBI): domain Eukaryota; kingdom Metazoa; phylum Chordata; class Mammalia; order Artiodactyla; family Delphinidae; genus Globicephala; species Globicephala melas. Next base: position 2,693,456 of record NC_083331.1, on the reverse strand, counting down.
TGGGGTCGGAGCGGTATTATTGCAGCAGTTCAAGAAGGACAGGTGCAGTCCCCACAGGAGGTTACATCTTCCAGTGTAAACTGCTTTATCTTTCTTTTACGTTATCCGAAATTCTTCAGTAAATGGCCCTTGTTGAGTTTTTAGGTTCAGATGTTACTTATCTTTAAATAACTAGGAAAAAACCAACACATTGAAAAATCTGCACTTGCCGGGTGCCTCCTGCTTTGCTGCTCATTTAATCCCTCTAAAGCAGGTCTGATCTCCCCCTTTCCATAGGTAACGGGGCTCATTCTCCTCCCTGCCACCTTCCTCCCGATGCCTGCGTCTTCCTCAGGCGATCTTTGAAGGCTGACGTGAGACTGAGTTGGTCTTAGAATGTGAAGATGTCAGTGGCCTGAGCCTTGAGGCCTCAGTGATCCCCAAAGTCTGTGTGTGTTTTCACGTTGACACTGGTGAGGCCTGCCTGACGGCCACTGAGGAGCAGTAAAATGTTCCGTGATCTGTTTCCATATAAGCTCTTCAGACTCTGTGGCAAAGCTGTCAACTTGAGTCACCGTCGTTCCCATGGGGTGATTCTCGCCACAGCCGCGTAAGCACGGTGCCCACCGAGTCTCACATTTCTGCCTCTGGTAATGGATCCTGTGTGCGCTCGCCTGCAGCCTTGGCACGAAGGGTTTTGTGGGGAAAGGAAGGTTAAAGCCCAAGATCTTAGCGTTCCAAGGGGTTCTTATAAAATATTAAACAGCTTTATTTCTGTTCTCCTTTCCAGAAAAGGAACTCTTAGTTTTATGACTTTTGGCCCAAAGCAGTATGAAAGTAGAGATATAACATTAGAACTTGACAGAGTTTTAAAAAGGACGAAACATCAGATAAGATGAAAAGGAATAGTAGATAAATTCTCGGCGAAGCTCCCTTCAGTCTGTTCTGTGTCGCCAGACTGACTTGTGGAACCAAAGTCTAGAAGCCCCAGGCCTCACCGTAAGCTGATTAAAATCGCAAGAGCTCACACTTCCGCAGAGCTTCGTGGCTTTCAAAACACATTCGTCGTTGCCATAACTATCCTATATCATCTCTTCTTACTACATCGTACTCTTATTCAAGAGACAAGCCAGAAATTTGTGGTGTGTATTCCAAATGGTCGCCCTCGTCCCCCAAGGAGATTAATACAAACAGTGTACGACGGTAACCTCTCTCCTTGGTCCTAGGAGCAGGAAGTGCCCGGAGCTTGGTTTGACACCTTCTCCCCTAGAGGAAGCAGGGCTCCTTGGGGGAAGGGCTGACTCCAGGGCTGGCCTGCAGCGTCCTGCAGCGCCAGGAAGGAGGAAGGTGTTCAGGAATACACGCGAGGGTGGGCATGTGTGTCACGAGGGACAGGCGCCCACTATAAACGAACCCTCAATGGCCAGAACTTTAACAATTTGAGCAAAAAAGTAACTAAGGCAGCATTGGGAAATAATACCAAGTATAAGTGTGTATCCATGAGCCCGCCTGACAGGGAACGATGGAATGAAGCAGCAGGCAGACCTCCCGTGCACGAGAGTTCAGATGGTTCTGTAGGTGCCCCCTGCCCCCCGAGTGTGGGCTGCGCGGTGACCTCCCCCTTTCATACTGTGCTCTGGAAGGAAGGGAGGGAGACTTTACATGGAACTCTGCCTCGGCCCGGTGTTCCGGGTCGGCACCAGCAAGGCGAGTCATGCGGTCACGACCCCTAGTGTGACGAGAAGGGCACCTCACCTCTGGGGTCTTCCTTCCCAGGGTGTCACAGACAAGGGGCACCAGAGTCGAGCCTCGGCTCTCTGAGAGGAGGAGACGGCTAGGCCCGCGCTGTGCCCTGGTGCCTGCAGCAGGGTGTGCTGTGCACACCATCGTGGGTACCTGCTGCGTTAATGCATACTTAAGTTAGAGTTCACCTGGAAGGGCAGGTGTCTCCTGCGCCATTAACGACGTGATTATGGGGGATCGAACAAGATGGTGGAATAGAGGAGGGCATGGAGCTCACCTCCCCCGAGGAACACATCAAACATACATCCACGTGTGGCATGAGTCTCACGGAAAACTAACTGGAAACTGGCAGAAGGACTCCTGTACAAGCAAGGCTGTAATGGGGTAGGAAAGGAAGAAAAGTGATCGGGTCTGGACCTGTGCCCCTGGAAGGGGACTCAGAGGAAAAGAGAAGGCACAGGCGGAGACCTGCTCTGCGCAGTGAGCGGTGAGAGCCGCAGACTGGGCACCTCTATCCTGGCATCCAGCACAAGCCCCGAGGCACAGAGGAAAGGGCGGGTTGAAGGCTTCTCTGGCGCTGGCCAGGTTGCCGCCGGCTGCCTCAGTGCACGCTCCAGCCCCACATACCCCATGTCACTGGGCAGCACAGGCCTGGACAGGGTGGTGGCAGCAGACTCGTGTGGGACCCAGAGGCCACTGGGACAGAGCCTGGACAGGGTGGTGGCAGCCAGTGTTGGCACCCACTCAAGCAGTCCCCCCAGCCCAGAACTCTGACAGCAGCTGCTCCACCACAGCTCACAGCCCCGTGTGCACTGAGGCCCCATCCGCCCTGCAGTGCGGCCCTACAACGGACAGGGGCAGCTGTGAGGGACAAAGGGGACTCTCGCCTGAGGCTTTCTCCACAGAGCCAGGGAACACGGCGGGCACCGCACAGGCCGTGCGTCAGAGACAGCCCAGACCTCTGGCTGCAGCCAGCATGTGCCGACAGCCTGCACAGGCCCCCTTGCTTCAGCATCCCTGCCTCTGCAGCAAGGGTCCCAGTGTAGGGAGCAGGGAAAGCACACATGTACAGGGAGCAGAGCCAGCCCAGGCCTGACCCTTGGGGCTTCTGCTCCAGCACCTTGGGATCAGATCCCACCCCCAATAGGGCAGTGATGGCCACTGAGCAGAAGGGAAGTCTTGCTTCACACCCAGCTCCAGCCCCACCCCTACCAAGCTGATAGCTTCCAGCACACCCTGAGGAAGACATGGCTTGTGTCCACATCAGATCAACTTTCCCACCAAAGGCATCAGACACTCACAGTCTGTACAGGGCCAGTCCCTCATAAGAACGTGGTCCCTTCAAGACCACAATAGGAAACTGTTGCACCTAAATTCATAGAGGCAGAGGAATTGCTCTCAATTGAAATAATAAGAGAAAACCCCTGAAAAAAGTAATAAAACAGAAATAATTTATCAGATAAAGAATTGAAAGCATTGGTAATAAAATTGTTAAGTGAATTAGAGAACACTAGACAGAATGAATAGCAGACTGAGCAATACAGAAGAACACTTAAGGGATCTGGAAGATATAGCAAACAAATGTAAAAAAATTAAAAAAGGTTAAGAGATCTCTGGATAACATTCACATTTATAGGAGGTCCCAGAAGAGAGAAAAGGGTATTGAAAATGTATTTGAAGAAATTATGGCTGAAAACTTCCCAAATCTGAAGAAGGAAATGGATATCCAGATACAGAAGCACAGAGGGTCCCAAACAAGATAAACCCAAACAGACCCACACCAAGACATTATAATTAAAATGGCAAAAGTTAAAGAGAGAAGCCTAAAGGCAGCAGCAAGAAAAAAATAATCATATACAAGGGAATTTGCATAAGGCTACCAGCTGATTTCTCTGCAGAAGGTTTGCAGGCCAGAAGAGACTGACATGATATATTCAAAGTGCTGAAAGGGAAAAGCCTGCAACCTAGGATACTCTACCCAGCAAGATTTTCATTTAGAATCTAAGGAGAGAGAACTTCTCAGACAAACAAAAACTAAGAGTTCATCAATGCTAAATCTACCCCAAAAGAAATATTAAAGAATCTTCTCTAAGTGGAAAAGAAGTAAGAATCTACAGAAAAGGGAAAACTCCGTAAGGACTGAGATCAACCACTTAAATAAGCCAGTACGAAGATAAAAAGACAAGAAAAATGTAAAAGCAACTATAACGATAATAAGCAGTTAAGTGATAAACATGAAATATAAAGTATGACATCAGAATCCCAAAATGGGGGGGGGAGTAAAAAATGTGGATCTTCTAGAATATGAAGTTAAATGACTATCAGTTTCAAACAAGTAGGTAAAATTATAGATCAGTGTATATATAAACCCCATGGTAATCACAAATCAAAAACCTACAATAGATACACAAAAACTAAAAAGAAAGGAAAACAAGCATACTACTAAAGAAAATCGTCAAACCACAAGGGAAAAAACAAAAAGAAATGAACAGAGAAGAACTAAAAAAAGCAACTGGAAAACAAGGAAAAAAATGGCAGTAAGTACATACCTATCAGTAATTACTCTAAATGTCAATGGACTAAATGCTCTGATCAAAAGACATAGGGTGGCTGATTGGATTAAAAAAAACCAAGACCCTTCTATATGCTGCCTACAAGAGACTTACTTCAGAGCTAAAGACACACACACTGAAAGTGAGGGGATGAAAAAAGATATTTCATGCAAACAGAAATGACAAGACAGTGGGCATAGCAATACTGATCAGATAAAACAGACTTTAAAACAAAGGCTATACAAAAGACAAAGAAGATTGTATATCATTATACAATGATAAAGAAACTCAATATAAGAAGAGGATATTACACTCATTAACATATAGGCACCCAGGACAGGAGCACCTAAATATATGAAGCAAATACTAACAGACATAAAGGGAGAAACTGACAATAATACAATAATCTTAGGGGACTTTAACACCCCACTTACATCAACGGACAGATAATCCAGACAGAAAACCAGTAAGGCAACAGTGGTCTTAAATGACACAACAGACTAGTTTGACTTAATAGATATCTACAGGACATTCCATCCATAAACAGCAGAATACACATTCTTCTCACGTGCACATGGAATGATCTCTAGTATAGATCACATGCTAAGCCACAAAACAATTCTCAAAAAATTGAAGACGACAAATTATATCAGGCGTTTTCTCCCAACCACAACAGTATGAAACTAGAAATCAGTTACAGGAGGAAAAATGGGAAAAGAACAAACACGTGGACTCTATAAAAACCAGTGGGTCAGTGAACAAAGCAAAGAGGAAATCAGAAAATACCTCGAGACAAGTGAAAGTGGAAATACAACTCTCCAAAATCAGTGCAAGCAGAGGGAAGTTCACAGCAATACAGGCCTTCCTTGAAACACAAGAAAAATCTCATATAACAGTCTAACCTACCACCTAACAGAATTAGAAAAAGAAGAACCAACAAAGCCCAACATCAGGAGAAGGAAGGAAATAATAAAGATCAGAGAAAATAAATAGAGATAAAAAATAGGAAAGATCAGTAAAACCAAGAGCTGGGGTTTTTTTTGAAAAGATAAAATTGACAAACCTCTAGCAAGGCTCACCAAGAAGAAAAGAGAGAGGACCCAAAGAAACAAAGTAAATGAAAGAGGAAAAATAACAACCAATACCACAGAGATAAAAAATCATAAAAGAATACTATGACAATAAATAGGACAACTTAGAAAAAATGGACAAATTTCTAGAAACATACAGCATGCCAAGACTGAATCAAGAAGAAACACTTTGAACAGACTGATCACTAGTAGTGAAACTGAATTTGTAGTTTTAAAAAACTCCCAGCAAACAAAAGTGAGGACTGGACGGCTTCACAGGGGAATTCTACCAAACATACAAATAAAAGCTAATACTTATCTTCCTCAAACTATTCCCCAGAATTGAAGAGAATGGAACACTCCCAAGGTCATTCTACAAGACTACCATTACCCTGATACCAAAACCAAAGACAATACAAAAAAAGAAAATTACAGGCCAATATCTTTGATGAATATAGATGCAAAAATTCTCAACAAAATATTAGAAAGCCAAATCCAAAATATGTAAAAAGGATCATACACCATAATCAAGGGAGATTTATTCCAGGTACGCAAGGATGGTTCAGTACTCGCAAGTCAATCAGTGTGGTACAACACGTTAATAAAAATCAAATGATCGTCTCAAAAGACACAGCAAAAGTATTTGACAAAATTCAGCATCTATTCATGATTGCAACTCTTACCAAAGTTGGTATAGAGGAAATATATCTCAACATAATCAAGAACATTTATGACAGACCACAGCTACCATCATACTCAGCAGTGAAAAGACGAAAAAGCCTTTCCTCTAAATTCAGGAACAAGGCAGAGATGCCCACTCTTGCCATCAATTTAATATAGTATTAGAGGTCCTAGCCACAGCAGTCAGACAAGAAAAAGAAAGAAAAGGCATCCAAATTGGAAGGGAAGAAGTCAAACTGTCACTATTTGCAGATGACGATATTTTATATAGAAAACCCTGAAGTCTCCACCAAAAAACTATTAGAATAAATAAATTCTGTAAAGTTGCAGGATACAAGATTAACATACAGAAGTCTGTTGCTTTTTCTGTACACTAATAATTATCAGAAAGGGAAAGCAAAACAAAAAAATCCTATTTAAAATCACATCAAAAAGCATAAAATACCTAGGAATAAATTAACCAAGAAGGTGAAAGATCTAGACACTGAAAACTATAAAACACTGATGAAGGAAACTGAAGATGATACAAAGAAATGGAAAGATATCCAGTGCTTTGGATAGGAAGAATTAATATTGTTAAAATGGTCATACCTCTCAAAGCAATCTACAGGTTTAATGCAATCCCTGTCAAAATACTGATGACATTTTTCACATAACTAGAACAGATAATCCTAAAATTTGTATTAGGACCACAGAAGACCCAGAATTGTCAAAGCAATCCTGAGAAAAAAGAACAAAGCTGGAGGCATAACCTCCCAGACTTCAGACTGTACTATAAAGCTACAGTAATGAAAACAGTGTGGTAATGGCACAAAAACAGACACGCAGATCAGTGGAACAGTGAGCCCAGAAATAAACCCACGCACCTGTGGTCAATTAATCTACAACAAAGGAGGCAAGAACGAACAATGGAGAAAAGACAGTCTCTTCAAAGCTTAACAGCAAAGGAAACCATTAATGAAACAAAAAGACAACCTACAGAATAGGAGAAAATATTTGCAAATGGTATGACCAACAAAGGGTTAATATAAAAAATATATAAACAGCTCATACAACTCAGTATCAAAAAAACAATCCAATCAAAAAATGGACAGATGACCTGAATACAGGTCATCTGTGACCTGTGGCCAACAGGCACATGAAAAGATGTTCAACATTGCTAATTATTAAGGAAATGCAAATAAAAACGACAGTGAAGTGTCGTCACACTGGTCAGAATGGCTGTCATCAAAACGTCTATAAATAAATATTGGAGAGAGTGTGGGGAAAAGGGAACTCTCATGCACTGTTGGTGGGAATGTAAATTAGTACAGTCACTACGGAAAATGGTATGAAGGTTCCTCAGAAAACTAGAAATAGAGCTACCATATGATCTAGCAGTTCCACTCCTGGGTATGTATATATGTAGAACAAAACGAAAACACTAATTTGAAAAGATACATGCACCCCAGTGTTCATAGCAGCACTGTTTACAATAGCCAAGACATGGAAGCAACCCAAGTGTTCATCCACAGATGGATGGATAAAAAAGATGTGATACACACACACACATACACACGCAGTGGATTATTATTCATCCATAAAAACAATGAAATTCTGCCCTTTGCAGCAACGTGGATGGACCTAGAGAATATTATACTTAGTGAAATAAGACAGAGCAAGACAAATACTGTATGATATGACTTATATGTGGAATCTAAAAGTAAAACGAACATATACAGCAAAACAGAAACAGACTCACAGATCTAGAAAACAAACTAGTGGTTACCAGTCGGGGGGAGGGAGCGGCCAGATGGGGTAGAGGATTAGGAGGTACAGACTACTATGTATAAGAAAGATTAGCAACCGAGATACACTGTACAGCACAGGGAACTATAGCCGTCACTTTGTAATAACTGAGTATAATTCATAAAAATCCCGAATCACTGCGCTATACACTTGAAACTAAAATAAAATTAAATCAACTCTACTTCAAAAATATTGTGACGATTATTAGAAAAGGGACAGGTTTTTATTCACATTATGAGATTTTTTCTGAATATTTTGTCGGCCCAAATATTTTTTGTGATATAACTTTTATAACGCAAAAGAGAAGCAGGTCTAGGAAAGACATCTGTCACCCAGCAGCTCAGTGTCGCCCTCTGCCCTGACTTCAGTCGCCACGTCTGCTCAGAAGTCGGGACGCCAGCTTTGCCTTTGTGCCCTGCTCGCCCACAGCAGGACTCCTGCTTCCCCGGCCTCAGTCCCTGGAGCGGGGGTGGGGGGGAGGAAGCCGCCCTCCAGGCCATCCACTTGCTCTGGGACGCCAGCTTTGCCTTTGTGCCCTGCTCGCCCACAGCAGGACTCCTGCTTCCCCGGCCTCAGTCCCTGGAGCGGGGGTGGGGGGGAGGAAGCCGCCCTCCAGGCCATCCACTTGCTCTGTGAGGTGCTCTGCCCCCTGCACAGCTTTGCCTCCAGAAGCAGCGTGTGTTTCTTACGCGACACACACCTGGTGTCCCACAGGGCGCAATGAGACAGGCCTGCCCTGGTGTTTTATAATTCACCTGATGCAGGACCAGGTCAGTCTGGGTAGATTACTGAAGTTACTTAAGGAACGGGCATTGAAGTGGAGAATACTTTCCCCCTGGGGGAGGTCGGAGGTGCATTCTGCCACCTCTTTTCCGGCACTGGGCGCTGCACTCTGTTACCAAAGGTGAGTCCACTCTTGGGGCTTTGCTGCAGCAGACTCAGGCCGCAGCCGTCGCACCCCGTCCCGCTCCGCCCGGAGCCCGTGGGGACCTCCGGGGCCGAGTTCTCTCAGACACACCACCTCCGGGCCTGAGACTGAAACCTCTCTCCAGGGCGCTGGCTTTCGTTCAAAAGTATTACTGCAGTGTCCTGTGTTAGTGACCAGTAAGTAAGCTGATTGATTGAATGAAAAAAGCTTTCTGTTAGCTGTTGATGAAGTTAATTCATTTAACTTAGCGAATATTTAGCAAATACTTGCTGCTAACGAGGCATTTCAGGGACACAGAAATAAGAACGATACGGATCCTGCATTTACTTGAGGGGTGCAGCGTCCTGTAGGAATGACGAAGAGCATCCCCTCTGGGCCGTGTAGGCTGAGCCTGGGCACACGGCTTGGGGGCTTCAGGACTGCAGGGGTTCAGCCCTCCGACCCGTCAGCTACCTTGCACTCGCGTCCTCTGCACCGGGGGAAGGGGCCGTGCGGAGGGTGCAGACCCAAGTGGGCAGGACAGGCCGCCTGCCTCGGGGGGCTCTGGACACGCCCCTCACGCTAGCAGCCGTGTCCACTCCCCGACATGTGTCCAGTCTGTTCTGGAGGCAGGCTGCCCCCTTCCTAGAGCTCATCACATTCTTTGCATATAAATAGCAAAGGTGGAGCTTGGAGAGAACAGATTAGTAGAGTTACAGATGCGAAGAGCTGAGGCTGAAAGACAAGGCCGGTATTTCAAAGATACGATAAACCAGGAGAAAACGTGGGAAATGCCCTTTTGGAAAGAGCGCCGTTTTTCACTTTTCTGAAAAAATGGACTTTGGGATCCCAGGAATGAGCACCTCCTGTGGGTTACGGTGTCTTGTTGACACATCAGAAAGATAACCGCGTCCCGCGTGCTAGAAACCGATGGGCGTTGTGTATAATTTGGGGTGTAGGGCGGTGGGAAGCACATGCGCATTGGTCTCTTCACCTGGGTAGGAGGAGTCGGCCTCTACCAGGAAGCGACAGGCCCTTCCTGCTCTAAACTTAGCCCAGAAGCCTCTACTACCCTTGGGTTTCCCCCTCTATCTTACTGTCAAATGCTCCAGTGAATAAATTCAACCAGCATGATTTTTGCTAGCAAAGATGATAAAAAGCCTCTCGGAAAGTAGGTTTTAAACAGAATTTTAACTGTAACGTGTCGACCGCACTTCGCATTGCACACCCCGCGTGGTTCTGGCCCTGGGAGAGCGAGTGTGTCCACTGCACGCTCACTGGCCGTCTTGGTCCAGCCTCTGCTCCTGCCTCCCGCTTCCAGACAGTCTGCTTTCTAACAGGTTTATAACAGATGACGGCACGCCACAAGGAGAGTGACTCTCTGGAGAGGAGTGGGGACAGTGGCCCCTCAATGCACCCGCGCTGCTCTGGGGGGCGTGCGACTCCCTTCCCGGGAACAGAAGTAAGGCCGGGAGAAGCCGATGGGCCCCCTCGGTGGTGCAGAGCCCTTTACCAGCACCCGTCCCCCTGGACAGGCTTTCAGCCACTGTTCACTTCGGGTGGGCCGTGCTCCTAGGCTCACTGGTGTCATCAGAACCTATTCCACCCAGACCCTTCCTGCCCCCGAAGTCTTGGGAATCCTGCAAAGCCTCACCAGCCCGTCACTGCCACCAGCCGGCAGACCCAGATCATCTCAGAAGAGATGGTGGGTCGCAGCCCTCTTCTGGGATCTCAAGGGTAATTCAAAGACAGGTTCTAGTACAACCCAACTTCAGAGACACGTTTAACCCAAGATGCATCTCCCCCCCCACCTCTGTGGCCCATGGAAGCATGATGGGTCCGGAAGCCCTCTCAGCTGCCCTGCGAGCTTCGGGTGACACAGTGCCCTCGCGGGCTCTGAGCACCAAGCCACTGTCGTCAGAAGGGACAGAGCCTCCTATGCTGGCAGCTTCTGTCCAAAGCATGACCCTAGACCGCAGACTGGCACTCTATGTGTCATGTTCTGCCCGCCTCCTGGCCGTCTTCTCTGAACAGCAGCGGATTGCCCTCTGCCTGCTGCGTGCATGGGATGGGCCGTCTCCCTTTGTGTTGCATCTGGGACAGTGCCCCTGGAGCCTGACTGCACTGAGGTCTCAGCCTTTCTCTTGCAGGTAGATACCCTGTAGGGGACTCACTCCAAGAAACACCAACTATTCTGTTTCCAGATCATGTTGGGTAGACAACGTTCTAACAGGAACGTAGATAGTATTCTTTGGAGTCTTCTGCCTGCTCAGGGGAAACATCATAACGTGCTCGTTAAAGATGGTCGTTACAGATGATGTTCCTGACGCGTGGGTACAAGTGTGCTGTTAGAAAAGCAGGTGTCACCTCCTCAAAGCTCTCACCCTACACTCCCAGCTGACAGGATGGGGCTCAGAGCTCCCAGGGCTAAGGAATTAGGGGCCACAAGCATCGTGGCGGGGCGATCCACTGAGGAATCTACACTCCAGAGTCCACTGATAAAGGGTAAACTCCTACTAGTAGAGACTTCGAGCAGATTTCAGTGGAAGAATTGAAACTGACGTTTGCTAAGCACCTCCGGGAATGTTGCCAGAGAGCAGGAGATGGGAAGGTTTCTCCTGGTTTAACTGGGTCATCTCCTGAAAGATCCTTTCAAGGTATCTCCTAGTGTTCGAGTCTCTCCAGCTATCTCCAAAGGAAACTCTTCCCGCGTGACTCTTACGTAACATCACTAATAACGAAACTAGATTAAGGCGTGATTATACCTAAACCTAATTTTCTTCTTTGCTTACCAGTTCATCTTTACATTAAAGTTTGTAAGATAGAATAATCCCTCCTTAATCTCAGAATTTGCACATCTCAAAACATTTGACTACCATGATCAAGTTCTTTTTTGACCCCATCACATGTCAGGGTACGTCAAGTAAGACACGTTTAGTTTCTTAATCCCTCTTCTTATAGCACTGAGTATGTTTAGTTTAAGCTGTAGGGTCAGGACAATAGCTAAACTCCACTTACATTTTCCCTTCAAGCAGTTTAAACAAAACAGAGCTTTACAAAATTCTTAAAATCTTAAATCACACCCTCAAAGTAATTGGAATTTCAGCCCCACATTCATTTTTGTCTTCTTCCTGCACGTGTTTTTCACTTCAGGGTGGGAATTTTATTAACATGTTGCAGTAGCCTTGTGCACTGATTTTCCTAAGATACTTTAATGTTGGACATTACCAGTAAGACTAACTTCTACTACTTTGGTATTCTCCAGTTGAACGGACAGGAGAGAGAGCAGTGCTGCCAACGTAGCAATAATGAGAACCACTGTGCCCCCGTGCTGGGTGCTGCACGCTTAGGTAACCTCTTCCTGCCCGAGGTCACACCGTGGTGAGCAGAACCAGGATGCAAACTCAGGCCCGTCCTGTGTGGACTGCTGGGCTCGTAAACTTCTCTTTCGGGCTAGGCCAGGAAGCTTTTGCTTTGGAAGTAGTTGCGTGCATGTTGCACTGTATCTCCCCTCTGCTCTTTCATAATGTTCGGTGACTGAGTTGCCTGGTACGCTGATGCTCAAAGAAGATGCTGTTGTGTTCTCCGGGCAGGACATCACAGAGACAGATCTGAAAGGCCGCACATGCTAACTAGACCTGACAGGGTGTCAGCTGCCTTCCACATAGTAGTGGTTTTATGGCAAAATAAGATCTGCTGAGTGAGAATGCATGAACGCAGGGCCAGCTGTGGTACTTCACAACACACTCACTGGCAGAAACCTCCTTTTCTTGCACACGGTAACAGGAATACGTGAGGAGAGCACGTCAGGGAAGCAGACCTAGAATTCAGTGGACACAGTTCCAGTAACAGGGTGGATGGCGACCCTGAACAGCCAAGTGAGCAGAACCCCTCCGCCTTCGCTTGTCTGGCTCTTTACCCAGCGTGGCCTCTGCAGTGGCTGAGCGCCTTCTGGAAGAAAGCAGTGGCAGCGGGCACCTGGCTTCCCAAGGCTGAGGCCTCCTTTTGTAAACGCGCTCATTTTTTCAGAGGGTGTGGACATGTTTAACGTGTGGGTGTGTTTGTTTAAGGAAGGCACGGAGCTTCAAAAGGCAAGATGTTTTGTAACCCAGAAATGTAACCAGTAAATGGAATGGTTGAATCTGACGATGAAATTAGAATAAACTGATTAGTAAACAGAGCACGCCCGTGGGCTCCCCTTGCTGGGTTAGCTCCCACCCAGCAGGAAGCCCTGCAGGCAGGGACCCCAGAGGCAGAGCCACGTCTCCAGTGTGACAGGTATTAGCCCAGCCGAGGGGGCAAGAGAGTTCTTGAGTTTGAAGGAGGAAAGGAATTTCACTTTCTGGCTGACATCCTCGTTCCCCCGAGAACTGATCGCAGATAGCGGGAACCACCTTTAGGAAAAGGTGTGGGCAGCTGCAGCCTGGCAGCCCAGGAGACTTCAAAGGAGAGAAAGATGAGCCAGCTGCCCGAGGCCCGGGAGAGACAGCTCTGGAATGAGCGCTGATCTCATAAAGTTCACTTCAGCCTCTTCAAACTGCCAGGCCAGCCTTTGTACTGGAATTCTCCATCAGTCTGAGCCAAGTTTGACACATATAATTATTTCAGCATAAAAAGCAGCCGGGAACTATCACCATGGGCTTTAGAGCCGAGGGTGGTGGTGGAGACATGCAGACGCCTCACTCGTTGCCCAGTCCGTGCGGATAACCCGATGTTTGGTAACAGGGGACGGAGCCACGGCAGCTGAACATGTAGGCGAATCACAGGCTCAGTAGTCCTGGTCACGTCTTTTTAAGTTGTGGTTAAGCGTATATAACATAAAATGTACCACTGTTGCCTTGCACGGCCCTGTGCGATCATCACCGCTGTCCAGCGACAGGACTTTTCCATCATCCCAGTGAGCTCTTCTTGATAAACCTTTTCTCACAGCTGCTAACAGGTAGAAATGGATTGACTCTAGTTCCTTCTTCTGTTTCCATCTTTCCGTAGACAAACAGTTATCTCATAAAATGCAGATGGCAAAAGCCAGGAAAAAGCAAAGCAAGCAACGATTCATTAGCTGGGTAATTAGCTTGTGATTGTGTTTGATGATAATGTCCTGAATACTTAATCAGAGACCAGGCTTTTGAAATTCAACTTGTGCAGAAAAACAAGCAACCTCATCCTTCAGCTCTTGAACTTCCGACCTGACGGTTACTGTTAGCAGTTACCAGTTAGCAGTTAGCAGTTACCAGTTACGGAGCCTTTCCATGAGTTAAATGTACTTTATAATCCTTATAACAGTCCAGCAAAGTAGATGACATTGTATTTCACTCTACCAGTCTGCCTCTGCTCAGACTGCTTCTAGTAGAAGACGGAGCCCCAGAAGTTACGTGACTGGTCTGAAGTCCCTAACCAGGTGGCTGACGAGGTAGCTCAAGCCCCTGCGCCAGTGCCCAAGGAAGAGTTATCTTCCCACTCTTTTCCTCCTTGGAAGAGTTATCTTTCCTCTCTTTTCCTCCTTGGTAACCCTTCAGAGGAAGACATCGGGATAGTCAGGGACGAGAATGGACTGAAATTTTGAATTATAAGATGCTGTGCGGAACCAGGGAATGTTCCACTCAGCCTCAAACCCTAACCTGCCCAGCGCCTGCTCCTGCATGGCAGCTCCTCTGCTTTTCAGAGCTGGCTTGTTGTCGCCTAGGTAAATGACACCGGTAGACCTTAAACAGAAACCCGACAGACATACCTTCATTTAAACCAAGTACTGGCGCTGCGTCTGAAATGTAAGAGTGTGGTTGCTTTCATCTCTGATTTTAACAGAATTGGGGGGGCGCGGGTTACGCGTCCCGACCACCTCAGGCACTGAGGGCCTGGCCTGACGGGTGCCCAACCCATGCACCTCCACTGCACCTTGAGGCCCACAGTCAGAAGGGTGTTCCCTTCCCCGATCCCACCAGGAAGGAACCCATTTCAGGAGGACCCTGGAGCTGCTGGGGCAGTGTTCCCGCCCCCTCACCCTGCCCACCTCCCACTGCAGCGGCCAGGGCTGCGGGCGGGGCCAGGGCCGCTCTCCTTTCCCCACCAGTGGGCTTGGACAGAGGGAATCTGATAGGAAAGCCTGCTTGTGTGTCACCTGTTTACTTTATCTGTGGGAAAGAAGACATGGTCATTTAAATGAAAAAAGAAGAAACAAAAACCACCTGCTTCTAGTCTAAACCGTGAGTCTAGAAAGTTGGTCCTTAATCAGAGAGAAATGTCAGTGTCCCCCGGGCATCGCTCAGTCCCTCTTCATAACATGTGAACCAATCTTTTCATCAACTGGCAATCTACTTGAAAGGAACAGAACCAACTTAGACTGACCAAGCAGAAAAGGAGTTTGGGGGAACAGTACAGAGGTCGCCATGGAGTCAAAGGGAGAAGCCGAAACACAGCTGAGAGCGCGTGGCTTCTGGGGCCGGCTAAGGGCGCGGATGAGCTCCTCGGGGTTGACGGGTGCTGCGTTCAGCCGCCCCATGGCCCGCAGCTGCTCGTCCCTCCGCCCCGGGAGCAGGTCCCGGAGGGGTGCAGTGGGCGCGGAGCTGGGCAGCGAGGCCTGCCCCCCAGCTGCCCCAGTGCCGGGGCCTCCGAGCAGAAGCCCCTCCTGCCTCGCGACGCAGCCTGCGACCCTTGAGACCGTAACTCAGGGCCGTCAGGCCTTTTAGGGCAGCTGCCCCGTCCTTCGAGGTCCCGGAACACGTGGTTTGAGCAGAGCAGTCAGGACCAAAAGGTTCGGGTTTGTTCCAGTTTTTATCAGCGTATTTGCCTCTCCGGTAAAACAAGGAGGAAAACAAACTAAGTCATCCTCCGCAACGGATGTGGCTCCGAGGGGGGCGGGCAGGCGGAAGCCCGCTGTCCTTCCTTCCGCGAGGACTCGGCGGCAGGCCCGGCGCACCTGCCTTTCCTACATCGCTGTCCACGCTTCTCCTTTCAGGCGTGAAGCTGCCCTCGGTTTTGTTTTACTGTTTCGGCTCCCTGGCCCCCGACTCAGGTGATGTCCACAGAGAAGCGTGTGTAAACTCACCCGCTCGTGGACTCGGCACCTCCAGCCGGGTTCCCGGGGCTCCTGCGAAATTGCACGTCTCATCACCACCCTTTTAAGACTAAGACTTGAAGACAAAGGGGACGTGTTCGTCAGCTTTTGTAAAAACTTCAGAGTCCTTGGAATCTTTTTTACCATCCACGTACATAAAAGCCAATTTCAATTTTTCTTATTCGTGGAACTGCCTGAAAACATTGTGTTTCTCTTAATTCTTTGTGCCGAAGTTAGTTCAGGTTGACACTTGCCAAACACTTCGATCTAATTAAAGCGAGGACACGGCAGCCATATTCCAGGAGAATCCCTGCCCCGGTGACTCCCCCATCCCTCTCCGTCTGGATTCTCTTTACCAGTCACATCACACACACAGTTACTGAACCATTCACCTCTGATGGGATTTTATTTAAAACTGCCCTGAGCGTGTTGCATTCTTCCCGCGCTGCTGCCATGACTGCCTTTCTCTGAGACGCAGAAGTGGCTGGAGGTGGGCCTCACGGGGGGCATGTGCCCCTGAGGTGTGGCCACGGAGGACAGAGCAGGGCCCTGTGAACGTGGGCAGCTTGTGGAGGGAACGTGACACTTCACAGGGACGCGAGGGCCAAGCTTGACTGCGCGGGTCGGCTCCACCTCTAACGTGCTCCCCAGGGGGAGTGACCGTGTCCGTGGGTCCAGGCCTGGGCCTGCCCCGAGCTCTGCGTGCCACCGCGGAGGGCACCCAAACGTCATGAGCGGTTGGTTCCCCGGCGCTCTGTTCTCCCTGCAGACCCCAGACGCTCTGTGCGCTGCCCACCGGGTGCCTTGCTTAGGCCGCCCTCTCCACCGCAAAGGCCCTAGCTTGAGCCTGAGCCTTCCCCATCTCTCACGTTTCTGCAGGCCCCCATCTGCCCCACGGAGCCTTCGGAATCTCTGCCACGCACGACATCCTTCTCCCTCTGTTCTCCCACTGGCTGCCATCTATGTGCTGTTAACACCCGAAGCTGACTCTTCCCCGAACGCTTTATGTGGAAAGTTTTCAGGCATTCAGCAAAGTCACGTGAACTGTAAACACTCATATACTTGCCCTTTAGAGTCTACACTTAACATTTTGCTCTGCTTTGTCACGTATCCATCTGTCCATTCCTCCATCCACCCATCACATACATGTATTTTCAAAACAAGGTGCAGACGTAAGTACGTTTTACCCCAGACGCTTCTGTGTGCGTATAACTAGAGTTAGTGTTGGTTACTAACATTTACATGTGGTGAAAGGCACAAATCCTTAACGTTCCATTTACTGAATTTTGACGAGCTATATACCTGGGTGTCACAAATCACGGTCCAGATAGAGAACTTTCCCATCACACCAGGACCTTCCGGGTCGGTCACCATCCCCACTCCCGAAGGCAACCACCGCTCCAGTTTTTTTCGCCACGGCTTAGTCCGGACCTTCTTGGAAGTGAATATAAACGAAACAGGCAGCGTGTGTTTTGTGTGGGCCCTTGTGTGCAATGCACTGTGTCTGAGGCCTGCCCGAGGTGTTGTCTGGGTCAGTAGTTCTTTCCTTCTCGTTGCTGGTGCCGTTCCACTGTGTGAAGACACCACGAACGTCCACCTGCAGCCTGGTAATGGGAGCTTGTGTCGTTCCACTTTAGGCTGCTGGGAACGTGCCTGCATTTCTCTCGGCTAATACCTAGGAGGAAACAGCTGGGTCCCGGGGCAGGTGTGCGCTGAGCTTTACAGAAACCGCTGGACCTTTTTCTGAAGGGCTCTCGCATCTCACCCTCTGCCCCTGCTGGGCGACGAGCCATGGCGCCCAAGGCCTTGACTGCGTTTGCTGTCTTCAGCCGTCCCGGGGGGACATCATGGTGTCTCTTTGTGGCTTTTCCTTTCCTGGATGACAGTGATGTCGTGTGTCTTCTCAGGGCCTGTTAGTTCCGTGTTTATTCAGATATCTTTTTTTGTGAAAGGTCTGCTCAAATCTTTCGTCCATTTTTTATTTTTACAAGTATTTTTATGATGAGTTGGAGTTCTTTATATTTTCTGGATACCAGTCCTGTGTGAGATATGTGTTGTGTCAGTATTTTCTCCTATTCTGTCATTTACCTGTTCATTTTTTTTTTTAACAGTTTCTTTGCAAGGCGGGAAGTTTTAAATTTTGATGAACTCTAATGTATCTTTTTTTCTTTTATGGTTATTACCGTCTGTGTCCTAAGAGACCTTTGCCTACCTCAGAGTCACAAAGATATTCTGTGTTTTCTTCTAGACACTTAATAATTTTAGCTTTTACAATTAGGTCTGTGCCCATCTCACATTAATGGTTATGTACGGTATGTGACAGGGGTCAAGGTTAACTTTGCCCACATGGCTGTCCAGGTCCACACGGTGTACTTCTGTGATTGTGTCCTTCCTGCCCTCATACTGTGACTTGGCCTGGTCCTTCACACAGCGAACACTCAAGGCATGTTAACTGAATTGCACTGAGAGAGCCCCGTTCAACCTTGAGTTAGCATTACCTGCCAAGAGCACAGGCCGGGGCCACAGGGTTCATTGCTTGAATGTTGTCTTTGGCTTCTTGAGTGAAGAGTGGAGATCGATTCAGCTTTTTACTGAATTGCTACTACATGCTAGACAGGGTGCCTCACTGCTTTCCAGTACAGCTTCTTATTCTAGCTTTACTGAAACCTTGTATGTCAGATGAGGAAATCTGAGAACCAGACATCAGGAGTTCTCCAAGACAGGCAGGTCTGGAGGAAAGCCAATAACTTGTGTCTGATATAAGACTTCTGCAAGATAATTAACAGTTGAATGATTTTAAAGTGCACAGGACTTGATAATAACACTTGGCAGGTAATTAAACATATTAAATTCTGAACCAGCCCAAAGATAGCTGAAAAATTAAGTCTTCTGACATCACTCCAAGTGTACAGTAATATGTGCAAAATAAAACCCCCGGGAAACATATTTGGCTCTAAATCTCTGAGCTAAGAGTTTGATTAGACAGTAAAAAAGGCATTAAGACAAGAAATAGCTTCGGGGCCCATGCACTGCCCAGGACTTTTTGAAACGTCCTCACAGTCAAGCTCGCGGTTCACAAGGCCGAATGTCCCCTGACCCTGCAGATTTGATGTGTGTCTTCGTCCCTGTGTATTGTCTGCGGAGAATGAGCGGCTCATCTTTTCTTCGTCCGCAGGTATGCTTCAGAAGTGTCCTTCTATCGATGACTTCGTAAATGCCCTTGTTTCCGACCTGGATGTGGACTTGGAAACTTTCCTCATGGATTCTAAATGATGGGAACACCGTGAATCCTTTAAATCAGTCACGGAGATATCAATTTTGTTGTAAATGCTACAACTTTGAACGTTTGTTTCTGATTTCAGCATTCAGTTCTGTAATAACTTATGAAAAACCTCAAACCAGTGGAACTTGGAATAACTAACTTTTTAAAATTATGCTGGCTTTTAGCCTGTTTGTTTGGCAGATTTTTGAACATAAGGAAATCCATTCAGTGAGCGAGTGCACACCAGAACCCAGAGGTGTTAGCGTCAGGGGCCAGACACCCTCAGCCCAGCCCCGCTCCTGGTGAGCTAGCTTTTCCCTGTCCGATACCTTTACTTGGTTAGAGACATAATAAAAAGCAAAGTTATTTCCGTTTGAAGCCGTCTTCAGAAAGATTACACATATAGCTCCTCTGCGTGATTTCTTATAAGTGGCTTTGAAAATGGAAAGTCAGTTACAGTGACCGAGAAACCAAGTGTGGTTTCCAAAGTATTTGTAATCGACTGTGTTGGCTTTTCCTGTGTGTTTAGGAATATACTATACAGATGGACTCAGAACAGAGGGCACCTGAACTCACACTTTTCTGACTTAACGATGAATATACAAAAATAAGTGCAGGTGCAATTAGTAAATGATGTGTCAAGTCCAGCGACTGATAAATACGGAAACTGGGATTCAAACCCTGTCTTTATCCTAAACATTATTGCATACCGTATCACCATGTGTTAATAACAGAAAAGAAAGACACCGTTTAATAGGCTTTTCACACCTTCAAAGTCAAGAATTTAATTACAGGCTTTCATTTAAAATGACACCTGCTAGTGGCCTCTTCCTGCTTCTCCTCCCTAAAAGACCAGTGCTGATGCAAAAAGGCAGAATTAAAAATCCCCAAAACTAGGACACATGTCCAACCTACTCACAGAATCTGGAGGAATTTCTACAAGCTAGAAACAGACGAGACGGGATAAAGAAACGTCAGTGACACACGCATGCCGGGTCCACCTGGATGCTGAGGTGAGGGGAGGGGCGACCCTCCGTTCTCTCCCCACCTCCTGCCCACACAGGTAACACGCTGTGTGCACCAGCCCGGGAGCCGCGGCCCCGCGAACCTCCCGTGGGGCTTCCGCGTTAGCCACACGAGGCCTGTTCTCCTCTCCCAGCTCCTCCCCGTTTGGCTCTCTCAGTCTGTGAACACGTGGAAACCACAGTGCAGAGAATCCTTGGGCGGGAAGGAGGGCAGGCCTGCAGCAGTCGCTCCCCCGTGGGAGGTGTGGGGTGATGCCGCAGGGACAGCCGGATGCCAGTGCCCAGGGCAGGAGCGGCTGCTTCTGTCCCCACCCACATGGTCTGTGAGCTGAGGGAGGCGACGCTAACTCTCATCTGGGAAACGGACCCGGAGAAACTGACACCAACCTGCCGTCCGTTACAGGTAAGTCTGAAAAGGTGCTTTAACAGCTCCAGGTGTACCGAGCCACCAGCCCCTGGGCCTTTATCCTCCCTTTTCAGCTGAGGGTGAGTGAGCAGAAAAGGAGATCTGTGCAGAGCTTCAGAAAAAGGAAGGGAAGATGCGGGAAGATCCCAACTTTGAACACTATTCTTAAAAGGAACTAAGGCACACTGTAGAAAACATCTCTGCCATTCTTAGTGAGACTTGAGAAAACACGGTATTTATGAAGCCGAAAGCCATAAAGAAAGAACAAGCGGAAATTTAAAATAGGCGAATCTAAAAAAGAAGACAGGCAGAATAAGAAAAAAACAAATGCAGAGAAACTGAAACATAGTGCAGTGATTTAAAACATGATCAAAGCAGAAAAGACCAAAACTGCCAAGGAGAAATGAGAAGCATCTCACTCAGAGTGCAGGTTAAATTCAGGGACACGGTGAAAACCGGCAGCCAGGAAGCAGTGCAGAATCCCGGGGACAAAGGCAGGACAGCTGGAACAGAAACAGCAACAAAACCCAAAGTCTCGCGTCCTCCTGTGTTCCCAGTGCTCAGAACAGTGACCAGCACACAGTAGGAGCTCTGG
Source organism: Globicephala melas (assembly GCF_963455315.2). Classification (NCBI taxonomy): domain Eukaryota; kingdom Metazoa; phylum Chordata; class Mammalia; order Artiodactyla; family Delphinidae; genus Globicephala; species Globicephala melas. The sequence continues at coordinate 2,672,397 of NC_083331.1, read as the reverse complement.
TCAAGACATGCTAGTCAATGAATTTAAGGAAACTTTTTTGAGATGGAAAAAAATGGATGTGTAATTTAAAAGGGAATCCTTGATGCTGCCTAACAATGAGAATGTGCTTAATGCCACTGAACTATACACAATTAAAAATGGTTAAAACAGTCAAGTTTTTGTTATGTATGATTTACCACAATTTTTTAAAGCAAAGTAAATAAATGCAAGCAAAGAGAGAGAAGAGAATCCTGCATTCTAGATCAAAACGAACAAAGAAAACAGTAAAAAGAGACCCCACACACACACACCTAGACAGACTCTGCCTTTCATTTTGAGAACTTAAATATAAATACAATTAAAATTATAAGCCAACTGATCCCAAACTGGGCATTTCCCAGGAGTTGTTAGTGTTCCACGAACTCGAAAGGGTCCCAGTGTTAAATACATTTGTAAAATACAAGTGAGCTCTGTGTGTCACCATGTGCACATCAGCAGTCCTGCACTCACAACACCTATTTCCCAAACGTTTGATGAGGGGGCCCCCCGCTTTGCTGGAGGACCTACTGATGACATTTGTCAGAACACTGGGGACTAACTGTTGAAAGCATCCAGCTAGAAACAACAGGCTTACACACACAGAAAGGAACAAAGCGGACGGCGCTCCCAGAATTCAACTGTTCATCGCTGTGAAAGCCAGAGGACGGTGAAAAAAAGTTTTCAGAGGTAAAGGCTGAGATGCGGAATGGCGTTCCCAGATATACGAGGGCTCAGGAGACATCTCAGCTTTGTACCTTTCTTTAAAAATCACTAGAAGAATAAGTAATTTCGAGCGAGTCAAAGCAAAGGAAATCCCTAAGGAACTTGTAAGAATTCTGAGGGGTCATCGCCTCTTTTCTCAACAACAGCTGGATAAATCATAAAGCAAATTATTTTACTGTGAATGCTTTTCCTTATGATGGGAATAAGCCCACAACACACAGCAGTTCCTCTGAGAAAGATTCTCTCCAGTACTTTACGGTTTACCAGCAGCTTCCAAAAATCCAGTTTAAACTACTTACATGCTAAAAATAATCATCATCATCTAGAGAAAGAACTAGAGGATAATGAGTAAAATGTTAATGTGATTGTCCTTAGTGTTGAGATTTGGGCCTTTTATTTTTCTTCTATCTCCAAATTTTAAAAAAAATAGGCAATGTGTTCATTTTAATATAATTTAAAATTTACAAAAACTTTAATCATGACAGAGCTAAACTTAAAAGCGTGTTTCCAGTTCTGAAGGAATGCTTGGCTGATGTAAGCAAATTCAGAAAATGCTTCTGAGACATTCAGGGAACAACCCGTACAGTCAGAAACTTTACTAATACCCAAGGGTTAGCGTGATTTGCTCAAAGCGACTGAGATAAAACATGAATAGCAGTAGTGCTTGACATTCATTTAGCATTTTTCAGTTCACGAAGAACTTTATCACGTGGTCATCTCAGGTGCGACCCATCGCCCAAGAGGTAACAGGGCGCAGGCAGTGTCAGGACTCTGCCGCCACAGTGGGGCAGACAGGCTGGCGACGCGTCGGCCGCTGAGCTGGTCACGCCGATGCAGGACTCCTGGACTGTGCCCCCTCCCCTGCGCACGGGTCTTCAGGAGAGGATGTGGATCTCCTGCAGGGGCTCAGGTGCACATTCAGACAGAGCGCTGGGTGGTTACAGGGCCCACTGGGCCTGATGTCGCGCGTGGTCTTTCTGCTTGAGGAAGCCTGTGCCCGTGGACAGACAGATGATGAGACATCACAGCATCAGACCAGGAGGGATGAGGGGTGGGAGGAGAGAGAGGAGAGGCCATCTGGAAAAAGTCTTCCACAGAACTTGCCATCCACTGGGTGGTGGCAGGTGGCAGGGTGGCACCTTTGTACTCTTTAAATCGTGACTCAGTGTTTTTAGAAAACCATGTGGGAAGCAGCGCTAGGACAAGCCTGTGGTGGCCATTGGGACGGTCCTTTATGATAAACTGCTTAATTCGCATCCTTTGAGTAAGACGGTCCAGCAGTGATGAGCTGTTCTCCAGGCCCGTTTCTCCATCTCACCGACAGAGAAACCAGCAGGACCGTGTTAGGTGCCTTTCTGCAATCCCGATGCACTGGGCCAAGGGTAACTGCTCTCCACAGGCACCCGATCTATTTATTATTTCCTCCAACTTTATGTTTATTTTCCTATTCATTTTCTTATGTCTTGGGTTAATTAATTTTTAATTTTCAGCCTTTCTTTTCTCAGATGTGCATCTCAGTCTATAAACTTTCTTCGAAGTACTGCTTTAATTACATCCCAGAAGTGTCCACATGGAGTATTTTCATTATTATTCTATTCAAAATATCTAATGTAGTCTAATGGGTAATTTAGAAGTGTATCTTTATTGCATTGTGGTCAGAGTACATATTCTGTACCATTTCAGTCTTTTGCAATTTATTGAGACCCACTTTAGGGCCCTGTATATGGTCAATACCGACTGTAAACATGTTAGATGTGCTTGGGAAGAACGTGTATTTTTTAGTTGTTATGTGCAAGGTGCGTTTTCTTCATCTTTTGTCTGCTTAATCTGCTTTAAAACATCTGAAAGATGTATTAAAAATCTCTTGCCATAATTGCATATTTATCTATTTACTACTGTAATTTGGTCAGTTTTCACTTTACAGATTTTGAGGCCATATTGCTAACTACAAACAAATTTAGAATTCTTATATCTTCCTAGTAAATTTTTAAATTATTATGATGTGATTCTCTTTATCTCTCCTTGTACCTTTTAGCTTAAAACCTATTTTGCCTGATTTATTATAACTACACAAGTTTTCCTTTGTTTACTATCTGCATGATATATTTTCTGTTCCTTCACTATCTCATTATTTGGTGTGTATTTTATACATGCCATGTTGCTTCTTATTCTGATATTCTTTTTTTTTTTTTTTTGCGGTACGCGGGCCTCTCACTGTTGGGGCCCCTCCCGTTGAGGAGCACAGGCTGCGGTCCCGCAGGCCCAGTGGGCATGTTTCACAGGCCCTGCCACTCTGCGGCATGTGGGATCCTCCTGGACCTGGGTACGAACCCGTGTCCCCTGCATCGGCAGGCAGACTCTCCACCACTGCACCACCAGGGAAGCCCTGATCTAGTTTTAAAAAACTGTTTTCTGTGGGGTAGTCCAAATGCCTAATCCACCATTACCAGAAACCTATAATTCTGTTCCTCTAAGATCTAAACATAGAATTACCGTATGATCGAGCAATTCCACTCCAAGTTTTATACCCAAAGTTATTGAAAGCAGGAACTCGAATTTATATTTGTGCACCAATGTTCACTGTAGCATTATTCACAATAGCCAAAAGGTGGAAACAACCTAAATGCCCATCAACAGATAAATGGGTAAACAAAATATGGTGTATCCCTATAATGAAACATCACTTGACCATGAAAAGGAATGAAGTTCTGGTACCTGCTACAGCATGGATGAAACTCAAAAAATTATGCAAAGAAGCCAGACACAAAAGGACAAATACTGTATGATTCCACTTACATGAAATATCTAAAATAGGCAAATTCATCACAGACAAAAACTAAACTAGAGGTTACCAGGGGCTGGGGTGGGGTAATGGGGGAATTATCATAGAGTTACAGAGCTTCTGTTTCAAGTGATGCAAAATTTTTGAAAATAGAGAGTGGTGATGGTTGCCCAACAATATGAATGTAATTAATGCCACTGAATTGTACACTTAACAATGGTTAGAATGGAAAATTTTGTGTTGAAAATACTTTATCAAAATGTTACATAGTGACTGGTTCAAGATGGAGGAGTAGAAGAACGTGCCCTCACTCCCTCTTGCGAGAGCACCGGAATCACAACTCACTGCTGAACAATTATCAACAGGAAGACACTGGAACTCACCAAAAAAGACACCCCACATCCAAAGACAAAGGAGAAGCCACAACGAGACGGCAGGAAGGGGCACAATCACAGTAAAATCAAATCCCATAACTGCTGGGTGGGGGACTCACAGACTGGAGAACACTTATACCACAGAAGTCCACACACTGGAGTGAAGGTTCTGAGCCCCACGTCAGGCTTCCCAACCTGGGGGTCCGGCAATGGGAGGAAGAATTCCTAGAGAATCAGACTTTGAAGGCTAGCGGGATTTGATTGCAGGACTTCAACAGGACAGGGGCGCAGGGGGCGGGAAACAAAGTGTGTGCATCGGGACCCAGGAAAGGAGCAAGTGACCCCATAGGAGACTGAACCAGACCTACCTGCTAGTGTTGGAGGGTCTCATGCAGAGGCAGAGGGTGGCTGTGTCTCACCATGAGGACAAGGACACTGGCAGCAAAAGTTCTGGAAGTACTCCTTGGCGTGAGCCCTCCCAGAGTCCACCATTAGCCCCACCAAAGAGCCCGGGTAGGCTCCAGTGCTGGGTCGCCTCAGGCCAAACAACCAACAGGGAGGGAACCCAGCCCCACCCATCAGCAGACAAGCGGATTAAAGTTTTACTGAGCTCTGCCCACCAGAGCAACAGCCAGCTCTACCCACCACCAGTCTCTCCCATCCGGAAACTTCCACAAGCCTCTTAGATAGCCTCATCCACCAGAGGGCAGACAGCAGAAGCAAGAAGAACTACAATCCTGCAGCCTGTGGAACAAAAACCACATTCACAGAAAGACAGACAAGATGAAAAGGCAGAGGGCTATGTACCAGATGAAGGAGCAAGATAAAACCCCAGAAAAACAACTAAATGAAGTGGAGATAGGCAACCTTCCAGAAAAAGAATTCAGAATAATGATAGTGAAGATGATCCAGGAGCTCGGAAAAAGAATGGAGGCAAAGATTGAGAAGATGCAAGAAATGTTTAACAGAGACCTAGAAGAATTAAAGAACACACACCTGGAAGAATTAAAGAAAAAACAGACAGAGATGAACAATACAATGACTGAAATGAAAAACACACTAGAAGGAATCAATAGCAGGATAACTAAGGGAGAAGAACGGATAAGTGACTTGGAAGACAGAAGGATGGAATTCACTGCCATGGAATAGAATAAAGGAAAACAAATGAAAAGAAATGAAGACAGCCTAAGAGACCTCTGGGACAACATTAAATGCAACAACATTTGCATTATAGGGGTCCCAGAAGGAGAAGAGAGAGAGAAAGGACCTGAGAAAATACTTGAAGAGATTGTCGAAAACTTACGTAACATGGAAAAGGAAATAGCCACCCATGTCCAGGAAGCGCAGAAAGTCCCATACAGGATAAACCCAAGGAGAGACACGCCAAGACACACAGTAATCAAACTGGCAAAAATTAAAGACAAAGAAAAATTACTGAAAGCAGCAAGGGAAAAATGACAAATAATATACAAGGGAACTCCCATACGGTTAACAGCTGATTTCTCAGCAGAAACTGTACAAGCCAGAAGGGAGTGGCATGACATATTTAAAGCGATGAAAGGGAAGAACCTACAACCAAGATTACTCTACCCAGCAAGGATCTCATTCAGATTCGATGGAGAAATCAAAAGCTTTACAGATAAGCTAAGAGAATTCAGCACCACCAAACCAGCTGTATAACAAATGCTAAAGGAACTTCTCTAAGTGGGAAACACAAGAGAAGAAAAGGACCGACAAAAACAAACCCAAAACAATTAAGAAATGGTAATAGGAACATACATATCAATAATTACCTTAAATGTGAAAGGATTAAATGCTCCAACCAAAAGACACAGGCTCACTGAATGGATACAAAAACAAGACCCAAATATATGCTATCTACAAGAGACCCACTTCAGACCTAGGGACACATACAGACCGAAAATGAGGGGATGGAAAAAGATATTCCATGCAAATGGAAATCAAAAGAAAGCTGGAGTAACAGTACTTACATCAGATAAAACAGACTTTAAAATAAAGAATGTTACAAGAGACAAGGAAGGACACTACATAATGATCAAGGGAACCAAGAAGAATCCAAGAAGAAGATATAACAATTATAAATATGTATGCACCCAACATAGGAGCACCTCAATACATAAGGCAATGGCCTAACAACTATAAAAGTGGAAATCGACAGTAACACAATAATAGTGGGAGACTTTAACACCACACTTACACCAATGGACAGATCATCCAAACAGAAAATTAATAAGGAAACACAAGCTTTAAATGACATAATAGACCAGATAGATTTAATTAATATTTATAGGACATTCCATCTAAAAACAACAGATTACACTTTCTTCTCAAGTGCACATGGAACATTCTCCAGGATAGATCACATCTTGGGTCACAAATCAAACCTTGGTAAATTTAAGAAAATTGAAATTATATCAAACATCTTTTCTGACCACATGCTATGAGATTAGAAATCAATTACAGGGAAAAAATGTAAAAAACGCAAACACATGGAGGATAAACAATACACTACTAAATACCAAGAGATCACTGAAGAAATGAAAGAGGAAATAAAAAAATACTAGAGACAAATGACAATGAAAACACGATGATCCAAAACCTATGGGATGCAGCAAAAGCAGTTCTAAGAGGGAAGTTTATAGCAATACAATCCCACCTCAGGAAACAAGAAAAATCTCAAATAAACGATCTAACCTTACACCTAAAGGAGCTAGAGAAAGAAGAACAAACAAAACCCAATGTTAATAGAAGGAAAGAAATCATAAAGATCAGAGCAGAAATAAATGAAATAGAAACAAAAAAATCAGTAGCAAAGATCAATAAAACTAAAAGTTGGTTCTTTGAGAAGATAAACAAAATTGATAAACCATTAGCCAGACTCATTGAGAAAAAGAGGGAGAGGACTCAAATCAATAAAATTAGAACCGAAAAAGGAGAAGTTACAACAGACACCGCAGAAATACAAAGCATCCTAAGAGACTACTACAGGCAACTCAATGCCAATCAAATGGACAACCTGGAAGAAATGGACAAATTCTTAGAAAGTTATACCCTTCCAAGACTGAACCAGGAAGAAATAGAAAATATGAACAGACCAATCACAAGTAATGAAATTGAAACTGTGATTAAAAATCTTCCAACAAAGAAAAGTCCAGGACCAGATGGCTTCACAGGTGAATTCTATCAAACATTTAGAGAAGCGCTAACACCCATCCTTCTCAAACTCTTCAAAAAATTGCAGAGGAACGAACACGCCCAAACTCATTTTACAAGGCCACCATCACCCTGATACCAAAACCAGACAAAGATACTACAAAAAAAGAAAATTACAGACCAATATCACTCATGAATACAGATACAAAAATCCTCAGCAAAATACTAGCAAACAGAATCCAACAACACATTAAAAGGATCATATACCATGATCAAGTGGGATTTATCCCAGGGATGCAAGGATTCTTCAATATACACAAATCAATCAGTGCGATACACTGTATTAACAAACTGAAGAAGAAAAACCATATGATCATCTCAATAGATGCAGAAAAAGCTTTTAACAAAATTCAACACCATTTATGATAAAAACTCTCCAGAAAGTGGGCATAGAGGGAACCTACCTCAACATAATAAAAGCCATATGCGACAAAGCCACAGCAAACATCATTCTCAATGGTGAAAAACTGAAAGCACTTCCTCTAAGATCAGGAACAAGACAAGGATGTCCACTCTCACCACTATTATTCAACATAGTTTTGGAGGTCCTAGCCACGGTAATCAGAGAAGGAAAAGAAATAAAAGGAATACAAATTGGAAAAGAAAAAGTAAAACTGTCACTGTTTGCAGATGACATGATACTATACATAAAGAATCCTAAAGATGCCACCAGAAAACTACTAGAGCTAATCAATGAATTTGGTAAAGTTGCAGGATACAAAATTAATGCACAGAAATTTCTTGCATTCCTATATACTAATGATGAAAAATCTGAAAGAGAAATTAAGGAAACACTCCCATTTACCACTGCAACAAAAAGAATAAAATGCCTAGGAATAAACCTACCTAAGGAGCCAAAAGATTTGCAGGCAGAAAACAATAAGACAATGATAGCTCAATAACTCAATGATAGCTCAATGATAGCTCAAAAAAGACAAACAACCCAATCCAAAAATGGGCAGAAGACCTAAATAGACATTTCTCCAAAGAAGATATACAGATTGCCAACAAACACATGAAAGGATGCTCAACATCATTAATCATTAGAGAAATGCAAATCAAAACTACAATGAGATATCACCTCACACCAGTCAGAATGGCCATCATCAAAAAATCTAGAAACAATAAATGCTGGAGAGGGTGTGGAGAAAAGGGAACACTCTTGTACTGCTGGTGGGAATGTAAATTGATACAGCCGCTATGGAAAACAGTATAGAGGTTCCTTAAAAAACTACAAATAGGGGGCTTCCCTGGTGGCGCAGTGGTTGAGAGTCTGCCTGCCGATGCAGGGAACATGGGTTCGTGCCCCGGTCTGGGAAGATGCCACATGCCACGGAGCGGCTAGGCCTGTGAGTCATGGCTGCTGAGCCTGTAAGTCCAGAGCCTGTGCTCTGCAACGGGAGAGGCCACAGCAGTGAGAGGCCCGCGTACCACACACACACACACAAAAAAACTACAAATAGAACTATCATATGACTCAGCAATCCCACTACTGGGCATATACCCTGAGAAAACCATAATTCAAAAAGAGTCATGTACCAAAATGTTCATTGCAGCTCTATTTACAATAGCCAGGAGATGGAAGCAACCTAAGTGTCCATCATCGATGAATGGATAAAGAAGATGTGGCACATATATACAATGGAATATTACTCAGCCATAAAAAGAAACGAAATTGAGTTATTTGTAGTGAGGTGGATGGACCTAGAGTCTGTCATACAGAGTCAAGTAAGTCAGAAAGAGAAAAACAAGTACCGTATGCTAACACATATATATGGAATCTAAGGAAACAAAAAAAAAAATGGTCATGAAGAACCTAGGGGTAAGATGGGAATAAAGACACAGACCTACGAGAGAATGGACTTGAGGATATGGGGAGGGGGAAGGGTAAGCTGTGACATAGCGAGAGAGAGGCATGGACATATATACACTACCAAACGTAAGGTAGATAGCTAGTGGGAAGCAGCCGCATGGCACAGGGAGATCAGCTCAGTGCTTTGTGACCACCTAGAGGGGTGGGATAGGGAGGGTGGGAGGGAGGGAGATGCAAGAGGGAAGAGATATGGGAACATATGTATATGTATAACTGATTCACTTTGTTATAAAGCAGAAACTAACACACCATTGTAAAGCAATTATACGCCAATAAAGATGTTAAAAAAAAAAAGACACTGATGAAAGAAATTAAAGATGATACAAACGGAAGGAGAGATATACCATGTTCTTGGATTGGAAGAATCCATATTGTGAAAATTACTATACTACCCAAAGCAATCTACAGATTCAATGCAATCCCTATCAAATTACCAATGGCATATTTTACAGAACTAGAACAAAAAAATCTTAAAAATTTGTAAGGAGACACAAAAGACCCCGAATCAAAACGGTCTTGAGGGAGAAAAACGGAGCTGGAGGAATCAGACTCCCTGACTTCAGACTATACTACAAAGCTACAGTAATCAAGACAATATGGTACTGGCACAAAAACAGAAATATAGATCAATGGAACAGGATAGAAAGCCCAGAGATAAACCCACGCACCTATGGTCAACTAATCTATGACAAAGGAGGCAAGGATATACAATGGAGAAAAGACAGTCTCTTCAATAAGTGGTGCTGGGAAAACTGGACAGCTAATGTAGAAGAATGAAATTAGAACACTCCCTAACACCATACACAAAAATAAACTCAAAATGGATTAGAGACCTAAATGTAAGACCAGACACTATAAAACTCTTAGAGGAAAACATAGGAGTAACACTGTTTGACATAAATCACAGCAAGATCTTTTTTGATCCACCTCCTAGAGTAATGGAAATAAAAACAAAACTAAACAAATGGAACCTAATGAAACTTAAAAGCTTTTGCACAGCAAAGGAAACTACAAACAAGATGAAAAGACAACCTCAGAATGGGACAAAATATTTGCAAACGAATCAATGGACAAGGGATTAATCTCCAAAATATATAAACAACTCATGCATCTTAATATTAAAAAAACAAACAATGCAATCCAAAAATGGGCAGAAGACCTAAATAGATATTTCTTGAAAGAAGACATACAGATGGCCAAGACGCACATGAAAAGCTGCTCAACATCACTAATTATTAGAGAAATGCAAATCAAAACCACAGTGAGGTATCACCTCACACCAGTTAGAATGGGCATCATCAGAAAATCTACAAACAACAAATGCTGGAGAGGGTGTGGAGAAAAGGGAAGCCTCTTGCACTGTTGGTGGGAATGTAAATTGAATCAGCCACTATGGAGAACAGTATGGAGGTTCCTTAAAAAACGAAAAATAGAATTACCATATGACCCAGCAATCCCACTACTGGGCATATACCCAGAGAAAACCATAATTCAAAAAGACACATGCACCCCAACGTTCATTGCAGCACTATTTACAATAGCCAGGACATGCAAGCAACCTAAATGCCCATCGACAGACGAATGGATAAAGAAGATGTACATATATACGATGGACTATTACTCAGCCATAAAAAGGAACGAAATTGAGTCATTTGCAGAGATGTGGATGGATCTAGAGACTGTCCTACAGAGTGAAGTAAGTCAGAAAGAGAAAAAGCAAGTATCATATATTAGCACATATATGTGGAACCTAGAAAAATGGTACAGATGAACCCGTTTGCAGGACAGAAACAGAGACACAGATGTAGAGAACAAACGTATGGACACCAAGGGGGGAAAGTTGTCGGGGGTGGTGGTGGTGTGATGAATTGGGAGATTGGGATTGACATGTATACACTGATGTGTATAAAATGGATAACTAATAAGAATCTGCTGTATAAAAAAAAAATCAAAAAAAAAGTTATATAGTTAATTATGCAATATGCCCAAAAGCCACTGTATTATATACTTCATATGGGTAAATTTTATGGTATGTGAATTATATCTTAATAAAGCCGTTTAAAAAATAAATCTATAATTATGCTTTATCAACAGTTATCTCCTTACTACACTGTGAAGCCAGATGTGTATCCTTTCATCTTTATTTATTCAGTAAATAATAGAGTGCCTTGTATATGGCAGCCCAGCTGGCTGCATCTTTATCAAAGCTTTACTGATCAGCAAATTCTTGCTAAATGACCTTTTGCCATAACAGTTTTCTTCCTGACAGTGGTAGATACGTGTACTTCCTTGCTCTACTCCGTGGGTAACAAGCTCCACAACACAGTGTTTGACTGGAAGTGTAATTGTTTCTGTATATGATGAAACAATTCCATTTTGTTATGAAATTATAACTTCCTGAAAGTACCTAGTACATATTAATGCTCATAATTCTTATTTCCCTCCCTTTTCAAGGTACATAACCACTTTTTATTTAGTTTTAACACCTTCAGAAATAGATGAAATATTGTCACATAGAGAAAGTTAGAATGAAGATTGATTTTCCCTTGCCCTGCAAACTAACTCTGTCAATTTATCTTCTTCCTACACGGTTTTTAGAAACATAAACACCTTATTTGTTTACTCACTTGACTGCAAATGATAGAATGCAAACTTGAACTACCTTGAATAAAATGGATGATTTCTTATAAAGATACTGCTAGAATGTCTCCAAGCCACCCGTGTACCGTCAGCAACAGTTAGGGGGCTTTGGCTGCAAGTAACATAATTCTAGAATCAAACTGGGTTAAACCACAAGGGAAAAAACTGTCATGCCACATGGTTATGGGTGATCAAGTGAAAACCGCCCTAAAATATTTCATCTTCATATACTGAAAAACTGGCCACTTCACCTCTCACCGTTGAACCGCTACAGGTAGGACATTCAGAGCTGTACCTGCTTACTCTCCTTATGAAAAGGGTCCTGGGCCCCTATCTCTTAAAAGAAGGGGTGTTTTCTAGAAGTTGACATTTCCCTTCCCTACCTGATTGATGTATTTCCAAGTACTGTATATCAAAAGGGTTTGGAATGGGATTTAGAAACTCCAAGCTTAGGACTTGAGTCAGTTCAGCTTCTTTGAGGAGTAGATGTTGAGACAGGAGATGCACTGGAGGAAATGTCTGTAAAGATAAACAGGAGGTAGCAGAAGGAGGCAGGAAGTGCCTTTAGACACTGATGCAGGTCTGTCTGACCCCTGTGCAAGGAGAGGGGTGGAGAAGGAGTATCAGGCAAGAAGAGTCTCAGCACAGCTCTGAGAAAGTTTCAGGCAGGCCAATGTGGAGTCCCCAGGTCAAAACTGCCCGTTAGATGGGTTCTGCGTCCCACAGAAATTACCCAGCATTCATATGGAAACGGACTCCCAATAACCAAAACCATCTTGAAAAAGAAAAAGTAGGAGGACTCACACTTCCCAATTTCAAAACTTACTGCAAAGCTACAGTAATCAAGACAGTGTAGTATTGGCACAGGGACAGATACATAGATTGACAGAATAGAACTGAGAGTCTAGAAGTAAAGCTTCGCATTTACGGCAGTCGGTTTTTGACAAGGGTGCTAACACAATTCAGTGGGGGAAAGAATAGTCTTTTCAACAAATCAGAACAGCTGGATATCCACACACAAAAGAATGAAACTGGACCTCTACTTCACACCATATACGAAAACGTCCTCAAAATGGATGACAGTCCTAAATGTAAGCGCTCAAACTATAAACATAACTGCACATTTTGATGACTTTGGGTTAGGTAGTGGCTTCTTAGATATGACACCAAAAGCACAAAAGAGAAAGGAGTAAACTGAACTGCATCAGAATTTTAAACTTTTCAATTTTGCTATAAATTAAACCAACAAGAAAGTGAAGAGACAATCCACAGAATGGGAGAAAATATTTGCAAATCCTACCTCTGATAAGGGGCTTGTATCCAGATATATAAACATTTTATGATTCAATAATAAAAGACAACCCAATTAAAAATGGGCAAAGGATCGGAATAGACATTGCTCCAAAGAAGATATACAAACAGCCATCCAAGTAGGCATATAAATCAGCACGTGAAAAATGCTCAAAATAGTTAAGCGCCAGGGAAACGCCAATCAAAACCGCAGTAACACCATCTCACAGCCAACAGGACGGCTACAATAAAAAAGACAGTAACAAGTGGTGGAGACGATGTGGAGAAACTGGAACCCTCATATATTACTAATGGGAATGTAAATGGTAAAGCTGCTTTGGAAAACAGTTTGGTAGTTACTCAAAAAGTTAAACATGGAGTTATTATATGACTCGGAAATTCCACTCCTAGGTATATACCCAAGAAAATGAAATATGAATATATTGAGTATATCAGATATATTTGGTATTATATGAATATAACCCATTCATATATATATATATGTGAAATATGTCCACCCCAAAATCTGTACATGAATGTTCACAGAAACTTTATTCATAAGAGCCAAAAAGTGGAACCAACCCACAGTTCATCAACTGGTAAGTGGTATATCCGTACAGTGGAATATTATTTAGCAGTAAAAGGAAACAAAGTATTGTCACATGCTACAACACGGATGAACCTTGAAAATGTAATGCCAAGTGAAAGAAAGAACACAAACTGTGTGATTCCAATCACATAAAATGTCCAAAATAGGCAATTCTATAGAGACAGAAAGTAGATTAGTGGTTGCCTGGGGCTAGGTGTGGAGGAAATGGGGAGTGAGTGCTAATAGGTACAGAGTTTCTTTTAGGGAAGATGAGAATGTTCTAAAATTAGTGGTGATGGTTGCATAAATCTGTGAATATACTAAAAACCATTGAATTATACACGCGAAATGACTGAATTTTGTGGTACGTGAATTATACCTCTATTAAATTGTTCAAAATTTTAAAAGAAATGGTCCATGCTCAATCATTGATTGGAGGAGCCCAGGGGAAACATGGCCCAATTAACACAGTGGTGGACCTCAAAGCTCAGCTGAAACTGATTCCCCCAAAACGAAGTTACTCTGCCGAGTTTATGATTAACCTCTCTATCCAAAACTTTATTCCCTTTCTTGTTCCACACCTGCTCCAAGACTGAGGAGTATCAAAGAAAAGGGGAGATTGTAACTGAGAAGGACCCTATGGGGCCTTCCTGGGACAGACCCCTCTCCCCATGTCCGCCAAATGCCTTCTTGTCTATAGAAAAACTTTAGCCTCCTAGGTCTTCCCTGGGTTCCAAAGAGCAAATTTTGTTGTTTGTTTTTTTTTTTTTTTTACTTGGGCCTCTCACTGTTGTGGCCTCTCCCGCTGCGGAACACAGGCTCCGGACGCGCAGGCTCAGCGGCCATGGCTCACGGGCCCAGCCGCTCCGCGGCACGTGGGATCTTCCCGGACCGGGGCACGAACCCGTGTCCCCTGCATCAGCAGGCGGACTCCCAACCACTGCCCCACCAGGGAAGCCCCAAAGAGCAAATTTAATCAGAGAAGTGAGAAAATGCAGAAACAAAGGAACACAATCAAACAATTCCAAACAATAATAGTTTAGCCATTAAACAAAGTCAGAGACCTTTAGTTCTTTCTTCAGGGCTGTAGATAACATTCTGAGCCGTCCTTGAGTTGTTCTGCAGATACTGAAACCCCCATCAGGTGGAAGAAGTTAACTGCTGCTTGACCACCAGCGAGTAGGCCCCAGATGGGCTGGAACCAGGTTGATGCTGTTGCCTCCTAATTACCTCACCACCAGCCAATCACAGGAATGTGCACCAGCTGATCACGCACCCCCCTACCCCTCTCCCTCACCCTGTCTTTAAAAACCTTTCCTCGCTTGCCTTGCCAGAAAGGCTGCCCTTTCCTTCACCACGAACAGGTGTCAGATTGGCTTTACCACGCTGGGCAAAGGGACCCAAGTTTGGTTCAGTAACGTAGCGTCAGGGGCTGCCAGTCAGCTGACTCCCCACGACAGCGTCTCTTGAAGAAGACACACTTCCACAGCCCCATGCAAAGCAAGAACCACCACATGACATCCGCATGCAATGAGCTTCAGAGAAAACACTGTTCTTTTGCCATTTCACATTCATTCATTTAATAGAGATCAATTCACACCCAGTGTCCTGCTATGAATCAGGCCCTAGCGCGGCTGGGGAAAGAAACGACCTCCTGGGCTCAATTCCTCGTGAGGTTTTCCTTCTCCCAACGTTACAATCACTGCTAATTTTAAATGAAAGTGGCTTTTCACACATGCACACTGGTTTATCTGATCCTCACACAGCACTTCACGATAATTACCGCTACTAACCAAGGATAAGCTTACAGTTTACATTTGCCCAAGATCAAAGAAGCCAATAAAAGGTCATTACCAACCTCCAAATTCTACTCTTTCCGAAACAACTGTCTCCGTCCTGCGTCCTCGCTCCTGGGCGGCCCCATACCACCGACTCAGCCGCAGCCGCAGGTCTCAAGCCAGGTTCAGCCGGAAGGACGGAGCATGCGCGCCAGGTGGACCACGCGAGCCACGCCTGGGTGGATTCAATTGGACCAGCCCCGGTCACATGCTCGCCGCTCAGCCAAGCACTGCCTCAGAGAGATGCCGAGCTCACCGGTGGCCGCGTGAGGCTCTCGCGAGGTCTGGGCCACTTGTTCCCCCCCCACCCCCCGCAAGGCAGAAGCAGCTGCGTATCCGAAACACGCGGAGTGAGTGAGACCAGGGTGGTCCCGCAGAGAGAAAAGGTTGCAGTGGGAGATGTTAGCCGACTGGATGCTGGGCGGGAAGCGGTCTGTGCTCACCGCCCTAGTGGAGGGGCCCCGCGGCTTTGCGGTTTGCGGGGCAGACCAGGTGATACAAAGTGCCGCACAGGGGAAGCCAGGCTCTGCTGGGATGGACAGTGTCCAGCTTCGGCTGCTCTTCTCAGCCCTGAGACCACGACGCTTAGCCTCTAGAGCCCGGGACTGGTGGGGTCATAGGTTGCTGATTACACCCGTGTGCAAGGGGCGGCACACACCGGCCGAAGCGTGGGGCTGCGCCGTGAGATGAGCAGGAAAGGTCTCCCTTGCCTCACCTTGGAATCGTAGCTGGGGAGGGACTCCCGTGTTCACCGGGCCGCCACCCCCGCTACGCCTTCAGGCAGAGGCATGCCCAGACTGCCCCGCGTGGGTGACAGGCTTTCTGGTTTTACCGTCTGCAAAAGAGGCCAGCCTTCCCTAGAGCTACTTCCAGCCCCCCTCCCTTTCTTCCGTCCTGTCCTGAAGAAGAGCCACCTGCTCGCCATTTCCTCTGTCGCCACCCTTTAGGTACGGGAACCTTGTCCTTCTGCTCAGATTCTTGGGACAAACGTCAGCTGAGCGAGCACCAATTACAAGCCAATGCCTGCTGGTTACAGTGGTCACAGAGATGGAAAAGATAAGGTCCCTGTCCCCAAGGAGCTTGCAACCTAGCGGAAAAGAAGTATCTGCATAAACGCTTCCATAGTGACGTAATAACCAGTCCAAGTGCGGGTGTGCGGGGCCTCAGAGGAAGGCGTGCTGTGGCCAGGGAGCCAGGAAGATCGGACAAGGGCTTCAGAGCGGATTGTTCAAGCGGAGTAAAGTGTTAAATACAGATTTTCTTATTTTTAAAGGCTCGTTTTAAAAAACTTAGAGAATGTAGAATAAGAAAGAAGAAAATAAGCACAATCTATGGGTATCTCCCCATTTTTCTCAGCTATTACATATTGTTTTGTAGCTGACTCTTTTGCTGTAAAAATGCAACCATTTTAATCATAAGTATTTTTCAGGACCAGTTTTCATGGCGACGTCTTTGAAAGAAGCCAGTGGGTAGCCTCCATCTTGCTACCCAAATCAATCGAGAGGTAAGACAGCTGGTGGAGAACCAGAATATCACCCTATTGATAATTAAGGCTAAATGGAAGGCAGAGCCCAGAACAAGAAACAAACTGGGCCAGCTGGTCATTGGCTGCAGGAGCCCAGGGGAAGCAAGTCTCTGCTCAGACCTTGCAAGAACCCAGCGCAGGGAAAGGCAGAGCAGACAACTCACCAGGCCCCCGGCGTCCCATCGGCCCAAGTGCAGAGGGATGGAGAAAGGGGACAAATTCCCCATGCAGAGGGCCTTTGCTCACCCCCACCTGCTGCCTGTAACTCACCAATGGCTGCAACTCCCAACCCTCTCTGGGTAAGAGGAGGGAGTGGGGAGAGAAGCCAGCAGGATTGAGGAGAAGGCTACAAAACCAGCAGCTGGGACGGAGGCATCCCCTCTAACGTGAAGGTCCCATTACTCATTGAACCAGCCCTCTACTGTTGTATGTTTAGGTTGTTTCCAGACAACATAGACATTAAATACCTTTGTAATTAATCTTTATCCATGTTTATGGTAATTTCCTCAAGATAAAGTCCTGGGAGTGGAATCTTGGACCAAATGATGTTAGCATGTTTAAAGCTTTCGATGCCACATTTCCCTCTAGAAGGTTTGTGTTACTGGACATTGCCACTAGCAATATGTGAGAACATGTTTCCTTAACACACACACACCCTGGGTCAGGCCTTTCTTGTTGATCTTTGTGAATTTGATGGCAAAATGTCTGCACCTCAGTGTTATTTCAATTTTGAGCAGTCTAAGGGAGCCTTCCATTAGAAAATACAACTTCTTAGTAGAGCTGGGGCAAGATAGGCCTAAACGTCCTTATCATAAAATGGGACTAAATAGCCCCTACCTTTTGGATGAGAGTCGTGTGGACATTGCTTGGCCCGTGGTGGGCAGTGAATAAATTGTAACCACTGTGGAATCACCTTAGAGCCCCTGGGACGAGGTTGGGGTAGACATATCTGAAAGCCGCTGCCCTTCTCCCCTGCATCTTTGTGTTTGTGCATCTCTGTCTCCCTGGGGCCATGCAGGGAGGAGTGGTAACTTACAGGGTGGTTTGGGCGTTCTGGGGATTTCTGCCCAGAACACCACCTAGCAACCCTCCTGGGCCACCAGGATTTCTAGCACCTGGCGGTTGGCTCGTCAGCCCATCGCCAGGCTCTCCGTGCCCCGTGTCGCTCACGCTGGGGGCTTTCTCAGGGCCCTTCAGTGTGTGCCCCGCAGCTGTGTGGGGTCTCGTCGGGTCAGCTCCTCGCTGTGCCATCCCCTTCCCCCCCTCCCCAGGCAAGGGGAGGGCCCACCGTCCTCGCTGCGCTCGCTTTGTCTTTGGTTCCCCACCTCTGACTCGCCTTGTCTTCAGACAGACACCTTAGAAGAGGTCTCGGGTTCCACCGCCAGCAGCCCACGGGCCCCGGCAGCAGGCGGCAGGCCCCGGCCCGGCCTGGGTCACTGTTCTGCGCCCTCCGGCCGCGTTCACTATTCTGGGCCATCCTCGCTCTGGGAGCTGCCTGGCTGTCTTAGGCCCCTTTGTTTCTTTCTGGAAGTTAGCGAGGAAAAGCAGATGGGAAACCGGCAGACAAAGGTCCCTTCTAAAGCCCAGTAGCGGACAGTCCAAAGGCGGATGGAAGTCAGAGCAGCTCCGGTGCGGGCTGGCCTCTGAGTGGAGGGGGCAGAGCGGGAGGTGACCAGCCTGGGGCTCGTGACTGGGGCTCACTGAGCGCTTGACGCCATGTGGTGCTGAGCAGTGCGCTCCGTCCGTCCGTCCGTCCGTCCGTGTGTGTGTGTGTCTGTGTATGTCTGTGTGGGGTGTGTGTGTGTGTGTGTTGGAGTGCACTCTGTCCGTGTGTGTG
The DNA here is from genome assembly GCF_963455315.2 of Globicephala melas. Lineage (NCBI taxonomy): Eukaryota > Metazoa > Chordata > Mammalia > Artiodactyla > Delphinidae > Globicephala > Globicephala melas. The sequence continues at coordinate 2,653,674 of NC_083331.1, read as the reverse complement.
TCTCTGTGTGTGTGTGTCTGTGTGGTATGTGTGTGTGGTGTGTGTGTATCTGTGTCTGCGGTGTGTGTGTGTGGTTGTGTGTGTCTCTGTGTGTGTGTATGTGGTGTGTGTGTGTGTGTTGGAGTGCACTCTCTGTCCGTGTGTGTCTGTGTAGTGTGTGTGTGTCTCTGTGTGTCTGTGTGGGGTGTGTGTGGTGTGTGAGTATCTGTGTGTGTGTCTGTGTGGGGTGTGTGTGTATCTGTGTGTGTGTGTGTGGTGTGTGTCTCTGTGTGTGGTGTGTATCTGTGTGTGTGTCTGTGTGGTGTGTGTGTGTTGGAGTGCACTCTCTGTCCGTGTGTGTGTGTCTCTGTGTGTGTGTGGGGGTGTATCTGTGTGTGTGTGTGTGTGTTGAGGAGTGTACTCTCTCCGTGTGTGTGTGTGTGGTGTGTGTTGGAGTGCACTCTCTCCATCCGTGTGTGTGTTGCAGAGAGAGAGGCTGGCCACAGGCAGGACCGTCATGAATGCCGCGGGCCCGGGTCCACCACTCTCTCCCTGGGGAATCTGCCACAAACGGCACCAGACGTTTACCTGCTTACACGTTTCATCGTTTACATAGTGAACAAACTTGGGTTAAAAAATTCACGTGGCGCGAGTACATGTTCAAAACACTTCAACCCATAACTGTAATGAATGACCCACTAAGCCGCTCATCCTTCGGGGCCCCCCGAGGACGGCGCTCCGTGCCTGGCGTTCGTGCGAGTCGACCTCAGGCTGGTCAGACGTGACCCCGACACTGACCCGGCAGAGGCCTGGGCTTGGGCCTCGGGAGCGCGGGCCGGTCTCTCCCAACAGGCGCTGACGGCACCAACCATCCACAGGGTCCGGCAGGCGCCGCCGTGGGGACGCAGGAGCCGAGACGCTGCCCCGCCTCCAGGGGGCGGAGCCGAGACGCTGCCCCGCCTCCAGGGGACGGAGCCGAAGACCCGGGGGCGCCTCCCTGCTCGCGCGGGCGCGCGGAGCGGGGCCTGGCCTCCCCCAGGGGTCCCGCACGCCGGGAGTGGCCACGCCTCCCGCCCGCACTCCCGCCTCCCTGCAGCCCTTTCTGTCCCGCCCGCGCTGGCTGTTCCCTCGGCCTGGACGGCCCGGGCACCCTTGAGGTCTCCGCTCAAATGCCGTCGCCCGGGAGCCCCTTCCCCGCCTGCGTCTGTAGGAGCAGTGACACGCCTCCCGGCACCACCGGTTACACCTTTACGTTCATTTATCAGGGGCTGAGATCACCATGTGATTTATTTGACATCTTGCCTATCGTCTCTCTAAAATGAAAGCTGTCTAATGCAGAGATCTCATCTGTCCGGGTCCCTGTTGAATCCCCGGCATCTAGAAAAGTACCTGACTCATCGTGGTTACTCACAAGCGACTGATTCAGCAAAGGAATGATTTCTTTGTGTCTCACCTACAACCTCACCAGTTTGCAGACATGTGATGCAGGTTAACTGTGGCTGGGCCTCATAGGGTCCGTGGAGCCCCTAGATGCGTACGCGGCACGTTGAGTGCATGTGCATTTGCCTGAGATGACAGCAGCTTCGAATTCCCAAAGGGACCCGCGGCACAAAAAGAACGGGGCTGGGGGGTGGGGAGAGGAGCCGGCGGTCGGAGCTGGAGGACGAGGTCCTTTGCCGAAAGCTCAGAACAAGGCAGGTGCCTTCTCTCCCCCGCGGGCGATGTGAGAGTCGCAGAGGATGTCGTAACTTAGCCGCCACCAAGGGACCAACCGGAGGACTGGAGATTTGCTTTAGGGGGGAAAGACCGCGTCGGCTTCCGGAAGCTGAAGGCGTCAGATGAGGCGGAAGGTCTGAGACTTATGCCACCTGCAGACCGAACACGAGCTACCGCTGAGGGGCCGAACTGGCCTGACAACCAGCTTCACTGGGTGTTGGGTGCGCCCGTGAGGACTGGCTGAGGGGGAGGGCAGGTCACAGAGCCCAACAGAGACACATTTATTCTTCCACTTTATTGTGGAAGAAAAAGTGAAACCAAGAAGCGAACTAAGGTAAGCTAGAGCTTGTACTTGGAGGCAACAGTGGTAAGAGGGACAAAACAGGCTCGGAATTGGATGGATCTGTGGGCAAATCCCTGGACCAGCCGTTCGCTAGCTGTGCCCCTTGGGTGGAGTCAAGTTCCTTGCACAGGAAACGGGGGTTTCACACAGCAGAGGCCACGTCGGAGGTGGGGTGGTGCCCTGGGCCATGCAAAATCCCAGGGGACCAATGGCATTTCCATACCTGGAAATCAGACTTGAAAATGTCTAAAACGTGTTGGAAGATTCTTCCAGCTCTGAATGCGGTAAGATGAATTTCGGGCCAGCATATCTTTGTGAAACGTCATTGCAGCCCTGTGCTAAGCCCTGTTATTACCACTTTCTAATATCCTGTAGTTTCTAGGGAACGCTTCAAAGAAAAAACCCCAGCAACCCTGTTGGCGCCTCAAGGACAGGAGAGGTGGCTTCCGCAATGAAAGCTCAACAGAGAGTGTTCGGGGCCCTTTGCAGCCAAGCTGGTGGCGGTGACAGTGGCCCCTGGATGTTCTGGTGAGAGAAGAAGGAATAAGACGAGAGGAAGCCTAGCCCCACAGCCTGTACCTGCCTGGACTTTGCAAGACAAGCCCCCCCACCTGCTGCCATATTTCAGGGGTTCCTGGACCTCCTGGGCCGTTAGGAGCCTCCTGCCCAGCACCAAGCTGGTGACGTGGGTCTCTAGCTGACGGCATCGATGGTGCCCAGATGCCCCAGGACAAGACCTCAGGATGAGTTTCTAAAATTTCAAGCAGCTGGTACACTTCCCAGGCAGGGCCTGGTTTTAAAATCTGGCCATTGTTACGTTCTGAAAATCTTGAAAAAGCATCTGAAATGCACCACAGAGAGTGTGAGCTGACTTTCCCAGAAGTCATGAATGAGTTTAAATGATTCTGAATTAGTCACGGTTGTTACTGAAGGACTTCATGGGAGTTTACATCCAAATCTGATGGTGAGACCAGAGTGCTTTATAGACACTGTAAATGTCTTAAGAATGTGTTAACTGAAAGCGAGCACATACAGAAAGGAGCCGTGCACATCACTCACTTGATAGATTAAAAGGAATCCTGACTTGATTTCTGTTACTGCTCAGGGTGTGTGTGTGTGTGTGTGTGTGTGTGTGTGTGTGTGTGTGTGTGTGTGTGTGTGTGTGTGTGTGTGTGTGTGTGTGTGTGTGTGTGTGTGTGTGTGTGTGTGTGTGTGGTGTGCGGGGATATGTATGTGGAGTGTGGTGTGCGCGCGTGTGTGTGTGTGTGAGCCTTCCTGGTACCCCAGAGGCAGGGGCCCTGATTTCCTGAAGACTCTGCTGCAGAAAAGCTCTGTTACCTAAATGGCACGTACAATAATTATCACTTGTTATTAATTTGCTGATTTGGAGAATCTGTAGAAATTTTATGATATGCTATTAAATTCTTTACACATCCATCTACTGTGTAGAACGCTTCTGAGGCTAAGGATCGTGTCTTTGTAACCTTCATAGTTAACACAATGTCTGGCACACAGCTGGCATTCAGTAGAACTTTGTAGAATGAAGGAACAAACGAACGAATGAGTGAATGAATGAACAAATTAACAAAGGATTGAATGACCGAACGAATGAATGAATGAACGTGAGGGACAGTTTCCTTCACCTGTAGATGAAAGGCTGTGAGAACCTGGCTGTTGCTAGGTACACCTGCCTGCTAGGTACGCCTTGCACACACTTACACTTACAATGATAGAGGTAAACTAATTATCAAGAGAAATAGATAAGTTACAAAACACTAGGACCAAAAGACCTTGAGACCTGTGAGTAATGGGAGAAAAGAGGAATGTGACATTTATCTAATTAACTTACTTAGGTGGACACCTAAACATATTTCTGGGAGGAAAACCACATTGGGTTTTGACACTATCAACTTAACTTTATTGTGGAAGAAAAGAAAGTAAAAACCAAGAAGCAAACCAGAGTAAGCTAGAACGCGCACTTGGAGGTAACGTGACAGAGCAGCAAAACACGTTCGGAGCTGGGTGGATCTGGACAAATTCCTGAACCAGCCATTCCTAGCTGTGCCCCCTTGGACAGAGTCAGGCTCCTTGTCTGGAAAACTAGGGTTTTGAAACTACCTTGATGGGTCAGAGAAAAATCTGCTTCCTCAGTGCCTGAAACACTGGTACAAAGTCATTCGTGTCTAGTTCCAGTTGCGGGGATAAGCATGAAGAAAAGTCCGTAAGATAAATGTTCAAAGAAGTAACTAAACACAGATGGAGGGTTATCTGAGTTGAAGCAAAGGGCACATCATACGGTAACAATCTTACTGATGAATCTTATCAAACCACCTTGATATCTGAGTTAAAACCCAGACTTACTAAACTTCACAGCTGAAGCTTTAGTGCAATTTAGCACGATTATTATGAAGTTAATCAGTCTGAGAATTTAGCTGAGCCCAAAGAGACATACGTATTCCTCTCTTCATTTCACAAATACTTACTAAGGACCTGCTGTGTATTTGGTACTTTTTAGGCACTAGGAATACAGTGTTGAACAAAACAGTGAAAACTCTTACATCCTAGCAGGGAATGATGGAAAATAAAATAAGTAGGAGGTTAAGAGGTAACAACATCTATGGGAAAGTAGGGGAGGGAATATGGAATCTGGGGGAGGGATGCAATGGAAAATTGGGCGGTCAGAGGCAGCCTCACTGGGAAAATGACTTAAAACAGGACAGTGAAAAGAGAGAGGAAAAAAAAGAGAGAGGAAAAAAAAAAAAAAACAGGACAGTGAAAGAGCTGTGGGGTGTCTGAGGGAAGAGCCAAGGGAACAGTACATGCAAAGGCCCTGTGGTGGAGATGAGCCTGACTCTTTGAAGGCTGTAGAGGTCTATATTAAGGCACTAAACTCTGTTAACTACTAACAGTATATTTTAAAAAGCAATAAACTATTTCCTTCCACACTTAACTATTGTCTAACATTCTTTGCAGGTATGTGAACATCTGTTTGTGAACTGGTCCTTGGATGTAGAAACATTCAAAACAGGAACTCAGACCTCTTTCTTCCATACTTTATTTGGAAAATATTTAAGTATTTACTACATGCTAGGTGTTCATAAATAGAAGCTCACTCAACCCTTATAACAGTCCTCAGGTAGCTACTGCTGTTATCCCCATTTTACAAGGGGATAAGCTGAAGCACAGAGAGGCTAGGTTACTTGTCTAACATCACTCAGCTAATCAACACCGGAGCTGTGATTTGAACCCAGTCTGCCTGGCTTTAGAGCCCACGCCCTTCACCTCTGCACTCTCCAGGCCCTGGTCCCCACCAGCGGCGAGCTGGCGTCGGTGGGAACAGCTCCAAAGAGCCAGTTGTACACATCTCTTCCCAACTCCTTGTTCGGTGGCTTCCCCTGGGTAACTAGAAACCGGCCCAATGGGAGTGTTGACAGCCGGGGAGTCGGCCACAGAGCACGGCTGCATCCTGGTTGCCAGGCAACCACCGGCCCACGACTGCAGCCTCTCACCCTTCGCCCTGCACGACGGGCTTCTGTCCTCCTCGCTTCCAGACTTGCTTCCACCCGACGCCGCTCACTGCAGGTCCAGCCACGCCCCGGCGGGTTACGTCACAGAGGGGTCCGCGTGAGTCAGGGTCGTGTCCGGTGTTCGAGTGGCTCCCGTGGGTGTCAGTGTCACGGAGGCCTGGGTGTGGGCTCCAGCTCGGCTCGGGGGACGGGCAGCCCCTCCTGAATCACGTCCTCTCTGTCCGCGAGCCTCCTTCACCCCTAATTCACGTCCACTGGGAGCCCTCTGTGGGTCCCCGAAGCCAGGGGAGAGTCAGGTCCGAGCCCGTGACCCCGCCTCTGCAGGTCCCACCCTCCACACACCCCCAGGAGCCCTTCCTCTCAGCGTCTCAGCCCGGTTCCCGGGGCTTCAACCATATCCTGTCTTGGGACCCACACTGGCTTCCCTTCTGCCCACGGGTCCCCGCTGACTGCTTCCTCCCATCCGGAGGCCCAGCATCCCTGCGGCCGCTGCACACCCTCTCCTCTGGCCCATGTCCTGTCCCGCGTCTCCCCCTCAGCACCAAACATCATCTACCTTGATAACAGCCCTTCACTTTCCACTAAGCCCCTTGGTGGCAAAGCAGTGTTTTCACCTGTGTGTGTCCCCAGCACGGAGAGCAGCGCCTGGCATGACAGGCCTCCAGAAAGAGCGGGCGACCAGTGGCCAGTTCCCGGCCGGCCAGGACCTGCTGGACGTGTGTGCTGAGAGGAGCCTTCAGTTCCCCGGGTCTCCCGGCCAGGGCTCCGGCCACGCGCGCCGCTGGCCCACACCGAGGCTGGGGGGGGAAGCGACAGGCTCCTTCCTCCCAGGAGAGCGGGGCCCTGCGCTCCATCTGGGCCGGGAGCAGGGACTGCTGAGCAGGAGTCTGTAGCCAAATGTTTATCAAAGACTCTGGACGTGCAGACTTGCAGTTCTAGGAGCACAGAGCAAACCACTCTCTTTCAAGTGGCCTCTGGCAGGACCTTCTGGCCGCCCTCAGGCGGTTAGTGGGAAAGCGTGGGCGGGGGAGGGGCTGTCGAAATCCAGGGTAGAATTTCCTGACCTCGGAGCATCTTTTTAACTCTTTACGGCCGCTGCCATCAAAGCAGGGATCCTTCTCAGCGGTCACCCCACCTTGAAGGTGTCAGGACATCCGGGATTTCGCCTGGAAGTCAGCGACCCGGTGACGTCACTCAGACCCCTCCTGGCTTCTGGAGTCCCTGCTCCAAACCTCAGCGCTTCAAGAGGCCTCGAGAATTTCCAAGCACCCCCGATAAAGCAGCTCGCTGCTTTTATGAAGGCTGCGTGGAAAGTGGCCCACAAGAGGCCGGAGGGAGGTCAGGCCCTGTGGGCATCCGTGGAGCTGGTCCCGCTTCTTGTTTGTTAACTGCCGGGAGACGTGGCCGTCCTGGCCTGTGCCCCTCACCCTCCATCCCCGCCCAGGCCCTGGTGGCGCCCCCTGTGTTCCAAATGCTCGTCCAGCTCGGTCACAGCCGCTGCTCCCGCGGGGCTCTGGGTTTGGCTCCGAGGTGTGAGGGCCTGGCGGGTGGGCGTCGTCAGAGCACGGCAGGGTCTTCGGGCTGCTGCCGGCCAGCTGAGGCTGACGCCGGTGACAACGTGGGGCAGAGGAGTCCGGTTTTCCAGACCCCCCGTGTCCCTCTCGCCTGCCCATCATTAGCACTTAAGTGATGGAGGAGGGGCCAGCGGTGATAGGGGACCCAGGTGCTTCAGTTTGGGTGGTACTGCTGGTATTAGAGGCCATTATGGCCACAGCCACAGGCACACTGCAGCTGGCTTCGTCCCAGCAGTCTCTGGGCAGGAATGCTGGGAAGGAGGCCTCTGCCCAAATACAGCGGCCAAGTAACCAAAGTAGCACATTACTGCGTTTTGGGCTGCGAAGCCCTCTGGAAACCAGGCGTGTGGCTGGGGCCTGAGGCCTGATGAGGCTGGGGCTGGGGCTGGGGCTGGGGCTGGGGCTGGGGCTGGGGCTGGGCCTAGGGCTAGGGCTAGGGCTAGGGCTAGGGCTAGGGCTAGGGCTAGGCCTAGGTGTGGGCTAGGCCTAGGGCTGGGGCTGGGGCTAGGGCTAGGCCTAGGGCTAGGGCTAGGGCTAGGCCTAGGGCTAGGGCTAGGGCTAGGGCTAGGGCTAGGGCTAGGGCTAGGCCTAGGTGTGGGCTAGGCCTAGGGCTGAGGCTGGGGCTGGGGCTGGGGCTAGGGCTAGGGCTAGGCCTAGGGCTAGGGCTAGGGCTAGGGCTAGGCCTAGGCCTAGGGCTAGGGCTAGGGCTAGGGCTAGGCCTAGGGCTAGGGCTAGGGCTAGGGCTAGGGCTAGGCCTAGGCCTAGGTGTGGGCTACGGTTAGGTTTAGGTTTAGGTCTAAGGCTAGGGTTAGGGTTAGGGTTATAGCTAGGTTTAGAGCTAGGGCTAGGTGTAGGGCTAGGGTTATGGTTAGGGTTAGCGCTAGGGCCAGGTGTAGGGCTAGGGCTAGGGCTAGGGTTCGGGTTAGGGTTAGGACTAGGTGTAGGGCTAGGCTTAGGGTTAGGGTTAGGGTTAGGGTTAGGGCTAGGTGTAGGGGTAGGGGTAGGGTTAGGGTTAGGGTTAGGGTGAGGGCTAGGGCTAACTCACTGGAGGACAAAGGTTATGAGGGCTCGTGTGTGTTTGAGAGCCCAGAAGAGAGAGAGGCAGCGAGGCCCACCCAGGTCCGTGCCTGAGGCAGGGCGCTGCACTGGAGAAGGTGAGGGCGAACAGCGACTGCCCAGCTCCTCCAACCTGTGGCCGCACTGAGACCCGGCCCCTCCTTCTTTCCTGCTCTTTGGTTCAGGAGCCGGGAGGAGGGGGGCCGAGCCCCCTACAGAAGCCCGGAGCGCAGAGTAGTTCGACATTCCATCTCTCACCTGGAGAAATGTAGCTTTGGGGGAAGGTCTGTATATATAATATTTTTAAGAAGCAGAGGTGAATGCATTATAAATTAATTTTAAAGTCAGTGTCTTTTTCATTACCTAAGAGATTTATTGAGGTTTCTCCCCGGGTTTTTCTGACCCCAGGTCCTCTCCTGGGCCCTGAGCACCTCTGCCCAGCACCTCCCAGGCCAAGAGCCCAAAAGGGCAGCAGGACCTTTGAGCGCTGCATTTAGGTGAAGGATTTCATAAGCACTAAAATGCCAACGATTTTTGCTTTGATTACTTATCTTACCATCTGGGGTCACCTATTTCTGTAGAACTCATTTTTTCTCCTTCAGCTGCCCCAGCATGATGCATTTTTTTTGAGCCAAATAATAAACTCTGACATTCATTTTTGTTTGTTCTTTTGGCTGCAAGTAAATACATGTTTAAGCAATAGCTGTGTACAGCTCTTGAATGACGCAATATAAAAACAGCAGCGTGTTTTAATTTTATGTTTGTAGGTCATGGAATTGGAAAATGATTTTAAATATAATGAAAAAAGTAATATACTTCGAAATCTATAACATGAGAGGTAGAAAGCTATTTCGCATCTCAGTCTCCAAAAGACCCAAGGCCTGTGCCTGCCCGAGGCGACTTCTCGGGCGTCGCTCTCCTTGTCTGCCCCCTTCCAGCCCTCGAGCTTGTGTCTCTCTGTCCCGTCCAATCACACTGAATTTCCCCAAGTTCTCCCAGCACATGACAAAAGACAGCCGCTCCTGTTTAATGAGCACTTTCTTTGTGCTGGACACGCATCTAAGGTCTTTAAATGCATCAACACGTGTAATCCTCAGGACGACCCTGGGAGGTAGGTACCATTTTCCATCCTCATTTATAGATGAGGAACTGAGGCACAGAAATGTTAAGTTGCTTGCCTGAGGTCACACAGCTTAAAGGTCAGGCCGAGTGAATCCAGCCTCAACCTTATACTCCACACCTGTGCAGAGCTGCCCTCACCCCTCGCCCTGCCTGGCCAGACCCTTCTCGGTCTGCAGGAGCCCACGCATCCCCCCCACAAGGTCTTCACTGCGGGCGGAGCGGCAACTCCCACCCCAGGGTCTCATTTCATGCCCTCACCACCCCGAGCGTGATCATCTGCTTCCCCGTCCATCTCCCCCTATTCCATGTCCCTAGCGGGGTCCACACGGGTCATTCTGCATTGTGAGTCTGCTGCAGGGGGCCAATACACATTGGCACCAGGCACGGGAGACAGGCGTGTATCACACAATGGACGAGGCTCTCAGCTGCTTGTGGCTGAAAGTGCCCCCGGGCCCCGGGGATGGTCTCCTGGCCTCAGCCCGCTGTCTGATGCCCTTGGAGGCTACCGCCAACACTGCCTTGGCCCCTGTGCCCACGCTGTGCCCACCCTGTGCGGGGCCTTCTCGCCTTCTGCTTCTCTCTGTCATCCCCAGTCTCCTCTGCTGACAGCCCTTCTCTCAGTTTGAAACATGGGCAGACAACAGACCCCAAGAAATGACAGAAAGACCAGGCCTGGGTCTCGGTGGACAGAGGTGGGAACAGGCCACCCAGTCCCTGCCAAGTTCAGCCTTTGATGGCGTCCGGCAGGGCTGCCTGGACAGGCTGTGAAAATGCCCATCCCTTCCCGAGGAGCTCACCCAAGGCTGCTAGGGGGCCACGGCCACGGCTGCTCTGCAGACCCCCCAAGGGCCCACGGGCGGTGGTGTTGCCTGTCCCCCAACATGCTTAGAAGAGCTGCTCGGCCAGTGGTCCCACGGCCTCCGGGTCTGCACGCACTGGGTGATGACTTGTCCCGCCCTCTGGGCCTCCCCATCCCCTGGGGCTGGGCCTGGCTGGCCTGTCCCCTCGGGACCAGCTCTGCTGGGAATTCTCTCCATCCAGCCCTGCCCGCTCACCCTCTGCAGGGCCCTCTTTCCATCCCCTCCACCTCAGCTAAATCTCCGCCATCTGCGGGCCGGCCTGTGGGCTCCGGGGGCTCCGGGGAGACGGCCCTCTTCCCTGGTCCATGACGCGATACCTCAACTATGCGATTCACAACTGCTGTGCTCCGTGCGGTTGCTTCCCCGGATCCCGTTACGAGCTCACATATAATTTGTCGGCCTTTTCTCATTCCCCTGAGTCCTCGCTCAGTGTCTGTCGTTTCCAAACACTTTATCTCCTTGCCATTAATAACTATGTTTGGGATTCTTGTCCTCCTTAGGGTAATCCTTGCATTTTTTCCACCCTGGACCGCCTTTTATTTACTGCCCTTAATGATCGCCCCTTGCTTTTTGCGTCCTATTCTCAACCTCAACTGGGAGGCTCCTGGAGTTTCGGTTAATGGGCAGCTGCCTCCCTGGGTCTTCTGGGCAGGAAGGCGATGCCAGAGGGATGAACGTTACCATGGACACCCCTCCTCCTCCTGCCTCCAGGCCCTGCCCGCTGGGGCCTCGGGGAAGTCCTGTGAAGACACAGAGACGTGAGCTCTGATGAAGACATAAAATAACCAGGACCGCGTGACTGGGATCTCACGCTCGGGCCCGAGTGTTCCTCCCGGGGTGAGGCATTCTTCTATTGAGCGCAGAATTTAGCTGTGTTTCCCATCTCTTTTACACGATGCAGATGGGTTAGTACTAGAACAAGATTTGAGATAAAGTTTCTCTGTAGTTAATCCTGAGGCATGGGATGGGAGCCAAGGAAAGATTTCCTGGGGTGGGCGTGCGGGTGCTGGTAGGGAGCGTCTCTTCCTGCATGATCTTTAGAAATAAAATGGAGATTTTTCTATCAGGAGGGCTCAAGTCCAAGCCTTGTCCAATGGGATCCTTAATACATTTAGACTCTATCAACATCTTCTGGCTTTGATTTCAGCCCTTTGGACACTGTTCTCAATAATACCCTCTCCTTCTGTTCTATGTAACTGTTTATCTCAGTATCTCCAGAGTTATTTTTGTTTAGGAGCACACTGTAAATTACAAAGGAGCAGGTTTACAACAGGCGTGCTTGATCCTGGAAACTTATTTGATCTCCACACATCTGCTCTCAGACGTGAACCATGTAACCACCCTCCTCAGTTCTCAAATCTCACCTTAAACTGACAGTTTCAGGATCAACCGTCTTGGCCGTCAGCAACTCCGGGGAGGGATCTCAGCTGAGGGAACAATTTGAGCCGAATACCTACACTGCTGACACTTAACAGTACACCCCAGTTGCCTGCGTCCTGGGACAGCTGTCGCAGGAAATGTGGCAAATGCAGTGCATGAAACAGACTAAGTGGTCGGTGAATGTGTGGATGGTTAATGGTGATGATAACACGGTGGCAGAAGTGGTCCTAAGTCAGTGTTTTCCCCTCTGGGTCTCACTTTTCCCATATTGATTTTTTATAGTCAGGACTTTTCCCATATTAATTGTTTATAGTCAGGACCTTTCCTTTACCCTCCCAGACTCCAGACCATACTACAAAGCTACAGTAATCAAAACCACATGGTACTGGCACAAGAACAGACGTGTGGATCAATGGAACAGAACAGAGAGCCCAGAAATAAACCCACACACCTACGGTCAATTAGTCTTCAACAAAGGAGGCAAGAACATACAATGGGAAAAAGACAGTCTCTTCAGCAAGTGGTGCTGGGAAAGTCGGACAGCCACGTGCAAATCAATGAAGCTAGAACACACCCTCACACCATACACAAAAATAAACTCAAAATGGATTAAAGACTTAAATATAAGACATGACACAATAAAACTCCCAGAAGCGAATGTAGGCAAGCCATTCTCTGATATAAATTTTACCGATGTTTTCTTAGGTCAGTCTCCCAAGGCAATAGAAATAAAAATAAAAATAAACAAATGTGGGCTTCCCTGGTGGCACAGTGGTTGAGAGTCCGCCTGCCGATGCAGGGGACACGGGTTCGTGCCCAGGTCCGGGAAGATCCCACATGCCACAGAACGGCTGGGCCCGTGAGCCATGGCCATTGAGCCTGTGCCTCCGGAGCCTGTGCTCTGCAACGGGAGAGGCCAAAACAGTGAGAGGCCCACATACTGCAAAAAACAAAAACAAAAACAAATGAGACCTAATCAAACTTACAAGCTTTTGCACAACAAAGGAACCATAAACAAAATGAAAAGACAACGTACAGAATGGAAGAAAATATTTGCAAATGATATGACTGACAAGGGCTTAATTTCTAAAATATACAAACAGCTCATACAACTCAACAACAAAAAAAAAACAACCCAAGCAAAAAAATGGGCAGAAGACCTAAATAGATATTTCTCCAAAGAAGAAATACAGATGGTCAATAGGCACATGGAAAGATTCTCAACATTGTCTTATTAGAGAAATGCAAATCAAAACTATGAGATACCACCTCACACCAGTCAGAATGGCCATTTCTAAAAAGTCTGCAAATAACAAGTGCTGGAGAGGGTGTGGAGAAAAGGGAACTCTCCTACACTGTTGGTGGGAATGTAAGTTGGTGCAGCCACTATGGAGAACAATATGGAGGTTCCTCAGAAAACTAAAAATAGAATTACCATATGATCCAGCTATCCCACTCCTGGGCATACATCAGAGAAAAGTATAATTCAATAAGATACATGCACCCCTATGTTCATAGCAGCACTATTTACAATAGCCAAGACATGGAAGCAACCTAAATGTCCATCAACAGATGAGTGGATAAAGATGTGGCACATATACACACTGGAATACTACTCAGCCATAAAAAGGAATGAAGTAATGCCATCTGCAGCAGCATGAATGCAACTAGAGATCATCATACTAAATGAAGTTAGCCAGAAAGAGAAAGACAAATACCATATGATATCACTTATATGTGGAATCTAAAATATGACACAAATGAACCTATCTATAAAACAGAAACAGACTCATGGACATAGAGAACAGACTTGTGGTTGTCAAGGGGTCGGGGGTCGGGGGAGGGATGGATTGGGAGTTTGGGATTAGCAGATGCAAACTACTCTATAAAGAATGGACAAACAACAATGTCCTATTGTATACCACAAGGAACTATATTCAGTACCCTATGATAAACCATAGTGGAAAAGAATATTAAAAAAGGATGGAATTATATATATATATATATATATAAAAACTGAATGACTTTGCTGTACAGCAGAAATTAACACAACACTGTAACTCAACTATACTTCAATAAAAAAATAAATAAATATAGTCAGGACTTTTCCCATATCGATTATTTATGGTCAGGACTTGATTACACGTAAGTCCTTTCCAACTCTCAGATTTATTCCATACGTCTGAGTTGGCAAGGCACACCTCTCACCCCACCCCACCCAGACCAAGGCTCATAGGATGGCATGGATTTTCATGGAATGGGCTAAGTTTTCCAAAATCCTGTATGTTCCCTAAAGTGCTACTTTTCCAGCCTTTTTATGTTTGCATGAGAATGAGCTGGAGCTGGGGGTGGGGAGGTATTGGGATTGACATGTACATACCACTATATATAAAACAGGTAACTAATAAGGACCTAACGCATAGCACAGGGAACTCTACTCATACTCTGTAATAGCATATATGGGAAAAGAATCTGACAAAGAATGGATATGTATATATATAACTGATTCACTTTGCTGTACACCTGAAAATGACACAACATTGTATATCAACTATACTCCAATAAAAATTAAAAAAAAAAAAAAGAATGAGCCGAGGCATTGTAAGGTCGGAGAAAGAGGCAGGATTCTAGGGTTCCCTTGTCCAGTCTTCCAAGGTTCCCCCAATTTCCATTCCTTCCTTCTCCCCGCACTGCGCCCCCCATGCTGGTCATCAGGGCCCCTTGTTTGTAAAGCCCAGGGAAGTAAATACTGAGGCCAATCTTCTCCCAGACTGAGGAGATCATGAACCCACACCCAGAGAGAGTGGTCACCTGTCAGGCTTTCTTGGGATAACCTGGACTGCCGTCCTCAGAGCATCACAAACGCCACCCATTCTCAGCCTCTGCAGGATCACGGCAGGCATTTAAAGCCATCACTGACTGCTTTTGCTACATTTCAGAAGACATTTGCTTTTCCCTGATTAGCCTGTACCAGGAAATCCAAAGGAAGCTTCATCTTTGTTTTCAAGGCACCGTAATTTGAGATGCTTCGGACACAGTAAAACCAGAGGCAGGGGCCCCGTTCCTTCATGAACGTGCTCCAGGCCGGGCCCACGTTTCTACCCCACGGCGGCCCGATCCAGAGTGAACACAGGGGTCCCTGTTCAAACAAGTACTGAGAGTCTCAAGATGCTGACGGCAAACGGGGGGTGAAACCAAGCGTGGGCCCTCCTGCGAGCGAGCAGGGCCGTGTGGGGCTCTCGGGCCGCACAGCCTCGAACCTGCCCTATCCCAGGACATGGTCACAGAAGCTACGCAGCCGGGCCAGGACCAGGCGGGCTTGTCAACACCGGGGCCCGGGCCCCTGCGGCTACTGTGCGGGCCTGCTCCCTCTTCCCCGCTCTGGGGGCCCTTCGTTTGGGGGAGAAAACAGCCGCGGCCGAGATGGAATCTCAGCTTCAGCCCCCCGAAGCCGGGGAAAGGGAGGTCAGGAGAGCCAGGCTGTGCTCGGAGGGGCTTCAGAGGAATGCGAGCCCAAGACCTTCAAAGGAGCCACAACAAAGGAGAAATCCTTCCTCCCCACCTCGGGCTGGGATCACATCAAGCCCCGCAGCGCACTGGGGAGGGGCGGCAAGAACGCCGAGTTAATAGCTGCCTCGAGGCCCGAACCCAGGCTGCTCCCCGGGACGGGCGCGCACCCCGCGTGCAGGACACTCGGGAGGCCCAGACGCATCCGGGGGACCTCCGGCGTCCGGAGACTCGGTCACCATCGCCGAGCTGGCGCCCCCAGTCCGACACGGTGTCCCAGCAGGAGAGGGCGCTGGGTCCCCGTAGGGTGGGCACAGGGCGGGTGATGGGGAAGGGTCCCGGACAGGTCAGTGTCCCCAGCGGGCTCTCTCCCGTGCTCCCCGCCTTCTTCTGCCACAAGAAAAGCAGCCAACCCCCCAAACAAACAACCTTTCTTCCTACCAGGGTTGGAGCGATCTTGCCGAGAAGGCTTGGCCGGCAGCTCCCGGTGCTTGGGGTCCCAGTGCTGGGGTCTGAGCCGGCGGCTGTGGGTCTCTGTGGGGACTCGGGGCCGCTCCCAGGCCGCGTCCCCCGGCCTGAACCTCAGGGAGAAGGCCTGCTGACCCCCGCCCGCTTGGCACTGCTCCTCCAGGGCCGCCGAGGAGCCGGATATCCGGGCTCGCTGATGGGTGCTACTGGGTGCAGGTGTGGCTGCCCCCGCCCCTCCTGCCCTCCATCAGCTGCATCAGCTGTGGAGCCCCTCCTGCCCTCCATCAGCTGCATCAGCTGTGGAGCCGGGGGCTGGGGGCTGGTTATTCCAGCAGCAGGTGGCATCCTGCGTGGGCCCCAAGTCCTGAGGCTTCGCAACTCAATTACTGATCATTCGCCTCCTGACTTCCTTACGCTGCACGTGGTTTGAGTCTATTGTTTGAATCTCGCAAGGCCATATACCGATGTTCTTGCACTTAAGTGCACCTTTGGGCCTGCGTGTTCATTTTGAGCATTAAATTATGCCCCATGGGGCTTCCCTGGCGGCGCAGTGGTTGAGGGTCCGCCTGCCGATGCAGGGGACACGGGTTCGTGCCCCGGTCCGGGAAGATCCCACATGCCGCGGAGCGGCTGCGCCCGTGAGCCATGGCCGCTGGGCCTGCGCGTCCGGAGCCTGTGCTCCGCAGCGGGAGAGGCCACAGCGGTGAGAGCCCCGCGTACCGCAAAAAAATAAAAAAAATTAAAACAAATATGCCCCAGGACAGCCCAGAAGGGCAAGACTCGATGTGCTCATAAGCCAGACAGAGAGCCAGAGAGTGCCTTGAAGGGGGGGAACCAGGCCTCTGGTCCACCCTGGCTTGTTCCGAGCGCTGGGCATCCTGACTACACACTGCCAGCCCTGCTAATCCTCGCCTTTGGAGCGGGTGTCGAAAACCTTGAGGAAGGCGCCTGGCCGCCCTGGGGCTCCCTGAGATGCAGGGCCCGGGGCAGGGTGCCTGCTCTCCTGGACCTAAGGGCATGACTATAGAGATACACGCTTGGTCCTGGAAAACGGCCGCTGTGAATTTTCTTTCCCTCGTCTTCTATTTTCTTTCTTTCTGAAACTTCTTTTAGATACGTTAGACTTTCTCATCTTATTTTTCACGTGTTCTGTCATATGTCCCTTCTATTTCCTCAGATCCAATTTCTAGCCCACTGATTTTCTTTCCAATTGTCTCTTCTGCTTCTTAACCATATATTGTTTTAAATTTCATTTATCATGTTTTTAATTTTTAGAAGTTCTTTTTATTTTCTACATCTGCTTGTTTTCCTCACCCATAATTTTTTTTTTTTTTTTGGCCATGCCGTGCAGCATGCGGGATCTTAGTTCCCTGACCAGGGATCAAACCCGTACCCCCAGCAGTGGTAGCACGGAGTCTTAACCACTGGACTGCCAGGGAAGTCCCATAATCTTTTATTTCTTCTTTGATGTCTTTAATCATGTAACAAGATTTATTCCAGACGGTGGCTGGATGGCAGCAAGCTCTTGGAGATGTAATCTGGCCCTCGTTGTGTCAGCTGGTTCTTGCTCCGGGTGCCTGGTTTCCTCTTCTGAGATACTTTGGTGACAGACAGGGCAGGAGGGCTTTCTCAGATTGTTCTGTCTGGTCCCTCTTGCCCTAGGTTCTTTCTTCAGAGTCTCTTCTGTCCCTGCAGGTAAACTTCTGTGGCCCATTAGCACGGACAGAGCCCCCGCGTGGGGTGCAGCCGGTGCTGCCTGAATCCCTGGCTCTCTGGGCTTCCTGGGTAGCTAGTTTTTCTCAGGCCTTCATCCCCTGAGGCAGTATTGGATAGGTTTACCCAACAGGGACTGGTAGAATCCCAGAACAGAATCCCAGAATCCCAGAACAGATGGATCACAGCAAACACCCTGGGCCACGTGCCGACACCAACTTCCTAGCTGCTGTCACCTCTGCAGCCTCTGCCCGTCACCCTTGCCGCTTCCTCCACACTTGCTGGTCTGGCATCTGCAGCCCACCCACAGGGAGTGGCCTTTCATGGCTGAGATCTCCTTCCTGGATGCCAGGTTCTGGGAGATTCCCTGGGAAGCCTGGCCCGCTGCTTCCCAGCTTACTGCCGTCTCACTGTCTGCACATGTGCATGTGTGCACCCAGGCTTGGGGGGTGCACATCTCCATGCCGGCCCAGAGCAGTCTGCTTGCAGCGGTGCTGGAAAACCACCCCAGGCTCCAGGATGAAACACCCTGGTCTCCTTGTACCCTCTCCCACTTCTTCCACCCTTACATACACCTCCTGGAGGGAACGAGGCCGCCAAACCACAGTCTGGCCTCAGTCTCCCTCCGCCTCCAAAGAATCCCACGTTACTGTGGGAAGCTCTGAACTGACCCCCCGAACCTCACAAACCCAGATGAACAGGCAGAGGCAACCTGTTGACTGAAAAAGAAAAACGCACAACCTACAAGTTGTGAGTTATGCTTCATTCGGGGAGCTTGCTGAGGACCGTGGCCCAGGAGACAGCCTCTCAGATGCTCTGAGAAGCTTCTCCGAAGGGGTCAGGGAGGAGCCGGGATGCACAGGAGTTTTTGCCGGAGACAATCAAACATGTGGTGGAGCATCAAATGATGACCGCTAATCACAAAACACAGACATCGCAAGTTAATGGTTTTCGTGCGTTTCTATGGATGGGAAGATGCGAGAGTCTGGGCTCGTCGAAATTCTTCCTTAGATCTGCGTCTTAACTGTCTAGGGCCAGTGTCCTGTTTTTCTCCATCCTGAATCCCCTCAGGGTGCACCGTCCTGGCTGATGGTTTGATGCAAGCAACATTCCTTTTTTCCTGGAATGGCAGGCAACATTTTTTTGTCCGAGGACTCTTTCAATTTTGCTTGCAGACTCTTTCCACATCTTATTATACTGGTAATACATGTAGAGATAGTAATGTCTTCCACTTACGGAGCACCTATTCTGATAGTTTTGCATATTTTCTCTCTGATTCTTACTATATTCTTTCTGGAGAGTTAGAAATCATCACCATTTTGCACAGGAGTAGTTAAAAGGAAACTCAAGATGAAATTCTGACACCTGCTACAACATGGATGAACCTTGAGGACATTATGCCGGGTGAAATAAACCAGCCACAGAGGGATAAATATTCTATGATTCCATTTATATGAGTCGTCAAATTCATAGGGACGGGAAGAATGCTGGAGGCCAGGGCCTGGAGGGAAGGGGCTGGGGAGTGAATGTTTAATGGGGACAGAGCTTCAGTTTGGAAAGAGAAAAAGTTCTGGGGAGGGATGGGGGTGACCGCTGCACAACGGTGTGAAGGTACTTGATGCCACTGAGCTGTACACTTACGATGGTTAAGACGGTAAATTATACGTTACGTCTCTTTTGCCACAATTAAGAAAACGACTCAAAAAAATAAAATAAAAAAATAAAAAAAAAAAAAAAGAAAACGACTCAGAGAAGTGAAGTGACTTGCGCGGGTGCCGGCACCGGGCCAGGGCCGAGCCTGCCCCGCTCCCCGGCTGCCGCTGCCCCTCCCCCGGGCGGCCCCGCCCACCCGCTTCGCTGGGGAGGGAGGCGAGCCTGGGCTGGGCGCATGGGCACGGCGGCCGGCGGGACACTGGACGCGGCTGGGGCCAGCGCCGGGCTCAAGGACCTGCCCACGGCCGGGCTCCTTGTCTTCACGGGAACTGGACTCTCCGCGCCCTTGGTGACTCTACCCGAAGGAAGGAAGGGATCCCAAGGGCAAGTCAGGATGGATCCCGGGGCGGGCGCTGCGCCCGTCGACCCCGCCCCGCCTGCCCGCAGCCCCGGCGACCCGAGCGTCCGAAGGCGGCGGCTGCGCGATGGCCCCGCTGGCCGAGGTCGGCGGTCTCGGCTGAGCCGTGTCCCGCAGCCGCAGGTGCTGGGAGTTCTGGGAAGGGCGCGCTGGGAGCCCGGTGCTCCCGGCCTCACGGGCCGCAGCCTCAGTCTCCCCACCGCGAACAGCTCGGAGGAGCGTCCCAGACTCCGTGATTCACGTCGCCTGGGGAGCTGCGTGTGCAGCCTCGGGCCCACCTGAGAGGCGAGGGCTGGGCCCCCAGGGCCTTGATTTAGATACAGACTCTGCTTTAAAAAATATAAAATATACACAAAATAAAACCTACCGTTTTAGCCACACAAGCGTGCATCTCAGTGGCACCAAGTACAATGTGCAATGTTGTGTGACCATCACCACCGTCTCCACCTAAAACGCTGTCATCTTCTCACATAAACTCTACACCCGGTCAACACTAACTACCCCTTCTTCTCCCCCAGACCCTAGAAACCTCAATTTCACTTTCTGTCTCTATAAATTTGCCTCTTGTAAGTACACCACAGTAAGTAGCATCATATGCTGTCCTTTTGTTCGTGACTTATTTCACTCAGCATAATGTGTTCAAGGTTCACCCACGTTGCAGCAGGTGTGAGAATTTCCTTCCTTTTTTACATCTTTATTGGAGTATAACTGCTTTACAATGGTGTGTCGGTTTCTGCTGTATAACAAAGTGAATCAGCCATACGTATACGTATATCCCCATATCTCCTCCCTCTTGCGTCTCCCTCCCACGCTCCCTGTCCCCCTTCCTTTTTAAGGCTGAATAATATTCCATCTTATGGGCAGACCACGTTTTGTTTATCCATTCCACTGCGGATGGACAAACATTTTTGAGAGAGGAATAAAAGGATCAGATGACCTCCCAGGGACCCATGGCTGCTCTGGCGTTCCATGGTCTGCACACTTTTCATAGGAGCCTGGTGTTTCCGCCCCAACAGCATCCAGAAATAGTGGAGGTGTGGGGTACGGATCACAGCCAGGTCCTGCTATTTTCCTGGGTAACAGTATAAGAAGGATGGGACCCTGGGGCTTGAACTGGAAGCCACCAACGGTATGTGGCAGGTATGGAAGGTGAGCTTCGTTGAAGGGGGCAGCGACAGTGCTGTGACATGAGGGGCTGTGCCCTTGTGGTGGCCGCTCTGAGTCTCCATAACCGGGATTCCAGCTTGAAGAGCACAAGGGCCTGAAAGAACCTCTCATTCCTTTATATTACAGAGTAAGAAAAACAATCCCAAGAAGTGATGGGCCCAAGCTCCCTCAGCTGTTGGTGGCTGAACTCAGACTAGAATCTTGTCTCTCTGCTTTTCGTCTTGGTGTTCATTATCATCAAGCCATTGCTGTCCTCCATGGATTCAGAGCCAGGAGACCAAGGATGGAGTGGGGATTCTCTGGGTCCACGTCTGTGCATTTGCAGAGTAAGAGGTGAATGGTCCTGTGTTTGGAGCAGGGCTGAGATGGGCCAGGTACCCCCTGCAGGCCTCTCTCACTCCCTGGGGCAGCCTCCTCAGAACTCTGGGCTCTGCAGATCCCCAGGCTGAAGCTGCAGGACCAGACAATCTCTACGGTCCTTCCAGCTCCATCCTGGGGCTGTAGGTGAAGCCAGGAGTCCCACGCCTTCATCCCACACAAATGCGGCCAGAAGCCGGGGTCCCCTCTCCCTGCACCGCAGTGTGGAAAGGGACTCCTCGGCTGCATCGCGTGACCAGGAGATCATGGCTCTGAGGGTTGGAATCCAGGGTTCATATCTCAGCTCTACCACTATTGGCTGAAAACCTTTTTACGTGTTTTCTACCACTTTCTACCATTTACTGACTTTAAGGCTGGTTTCTACTGTCTTTGAATCTCCATTTCCTCATCCGTGAGATGAAGATGGTAATCCTGCTCGTAGGACAGATGTGAAGACTAAATGAGGTAACGGATGTACAAGTGCTGAGTAAGAGATGAGCTGTTTTCAAATGTCACGTTATCATCAGGAGGTCCCCAAGCGCGGAGTCTGGCTTTGAGCGTATTCATCACCTCCGACAGAAACGTGCAGCGTGTAAGGTCTAGCAGTTAAGTACTGAGATGTTACAAAACAAACAAGCCTCGAATATCCAGATAAATATCATTAACGTCAAAGATGCTCCTTAACTGGGCGATTCTTTATTCTGATAATGCTGCTGGTACTTGAGATCTCTTTCAGATGCGTCTTTTCGAGCTGTCTCCAAAGCTGCTGTTATCTTTGGTCGGGGTAACTCTTTATCCATTGGATTGAATTTTGGTGAAAAAACAACAAGATTTATAGCCACGGAGCCATATAGACTTTTGACCATAGGGGCAGATCGAGCGAGATAAGGCACGTGTGTTTAAAATGAGGAATACCTTCTATGCCACGAGCTTGTTATCCTGTGTGGCGGACTCTACTGTACTGTTTAATGTAGGATTTTTCTAAAATTCAGGCTCCTGCTCTACACTAACAGAGTCTACATTTTGTTTGAAGAGGTGTGGAAATTGACAACTGAATTGGTTTGCTTATGAAAGGGCATGCTGGATTTTCAGGAGATGCCATCCCCGGGACCCTGAATCCCAGTCAGAGGGCAGCACAGAACTTGTGTTTAGAACGAAGACAGTGTTCCCCCAGAGTGATTTATACGGTCATGCGGGTGGGGTTGGCTTTTCGGGAAGGGAGAAGTGATGCCTGCAGGGACTCTGCTCTGGGTCTTGGGGAACAAGTTTCTCCTGCACTCCTGAGAATGTCCTCGGGGGCTGTGGAGGACAGCAGAGGTTCTTGCTCTGATTCTGAGTCCCCGGAAGACCTTGGGCTCTTTCTGTGCCCACTGCCTGGGCTGCTGAAGAGGCAGAATAATTACGAGTTCTCTGTACTGAAGCTCTCGGCCAAAGGGAATCACACTTGCTGGCTGATTTGCACGTTTCACAACAAACGACAACAGCGCTTTCAGGCAAGCGCTCACCTCAGAAAGTGTCATTTGGGCCGTTCCTCCAGAAGAGAACGATCGCTTGCTTTCTCTTGTTCTCCCCGAACCGACGTCCAGTCATTGTATCAAGGCCAACAAGAGCCAGGCCTTTCCCTTCACGGATGAAGCCTCTTTGGCAGGAGGCCGTCTGCACGGTAGAGAGAGGAGAGAGGAGGGGGGAGACCGGATGGGAATTATGAGAAGGGAGGCAAGGGAGTGGGGGATAAAGGGAGATGCCTGAAGAAAAAGACGAGACGGTCCAGCGGTTTCCGAGCAGCGACCTCTGGGTGGTGTGACTCGGCCTTTAAGAACACCCGGAGCCCCTCGAGATTGTACGGGCTGCCTGACAGAGAACCTTTCACTCGAATTACGGCTCCGCAAGTTCTGGTCCCTGGTGTCTATGCACCTTGGGGATCGACTGATTGATTAATCTTTGGTCGTTGTATTAGTCAGGTTTTCCCAAAGAAACAGAACCAGTAGGGTGTGTGTGTGTCGGTAGCGGGGGTAGATGAAGAAAGAGGGAGGTTGACCTTAAGGAGGTAAGAGATGTGGAGCTGACGAGCCTCAAGTCTGCAGGGCAGGCCCGCGGGCTGGAGGCCGGCGAGGAGATGATCCGAAGGCGCCTGGAAGCAGAATTCCTTCTTCCTCAGGGAGCTTCAGCCTTTCTCTTCAGTCCCCGACTGACTGGACGAGGCCCACGCCACTAGACGGAGGGGGCGCCGGCCTGACTCAAAGTCTGCTGCTTCAAATGTGCATCTCATCTAAAAAAAAGCCTTCACAGCAACATCCAGACCCGTGTTTGACCAGATACGTGGCCACCGTGGTCCAGCCAAGTTGACACGTAAATTAGCCATCACCCTCCCCAACGCGACATCTAACTGGGACCCACTCAGAGTGACTGGAATCCACGGCGTTATGGGTGGTAGACTGGTTTATGAGCTGAGAGAAGACGCTCTCTCAAGAGGCCTCAGCTGGAACCCGACCTTCCATAACTTCCTCAGCAAACTCACCTCCTAGGAAGGGACGTCCGTAAAGGCGCCTTGTCCTAGGTTTGACAGCCGAGCGCAAGAATTACCGCGCACGTTTATTAGATGTGCGACTCCTCGAGGGAATACAACGTTCACGGTCGGATGGGACTCGGGTGCAACCTGAGCTCCCCTCCTGGATGCGTTGTGGGCGCTCTGCGTGGATGGAACCGCGGCCATGGGCGGCCCAGGAGGCGGTCCCCGCGTCAGCTGGAACCTGCATGGCTGGGAAACCGGGGACCCAGACCTTAGGCCACGTGGTGAGGGCCACAGACGGGGACAGCAGCAACGGAAGGAGGAACGCTTCCTCTCTACAAAAGCTCACACGCGAGTCTTCCTACCCACTTTTGAATGGCGCATCTGAAAAAACACTGAATCCCAGTTTCTCTCCCTAGGCTTTAGGGACATTAGGATTAACACAGTCATTGTGCAGAAAACGGGACCCTCGGGTCACGTGACTGCAGCCGCTCATTTGCTCCGCCCCCCGTCCCGCAACCCGCATGGGGTTCGCTTCCCTCAGTGAGGGCGCAGGTTCAGGGAGGGTCCTGGGTTCTCTGTGCAGCTCCTCCCTCACCTTCCTGCTTGGGCTCCATCTCTGGCCACCTGACTACTTCTCTCTCCGGGCACTTATTTGGGGTTAAAGTTGTCCGGGCAGATCTCCCTGCAGGGGTGCTGAGTGCCAGGGAGCCGACAGGCTGCACCGCGGGGACTGGGGCGAGCAGTAGCGAGAGCTGGGGGAGCAGGAAAGGCTGCACACAGGCTCCCCGGGCCTCGCCGCCCGCCCCAAACCAGGGGCCAGGCTTCGAGATTTTCCGTGCCAGGCTGCTCGGCCACCCGAGGAACGAACAGCAAACGTGGCAGCGTTTCTAAGATAAGGGCGAGGGGCTGAGAAAAAGCTGGCAGCAGATGAAGGCGGCTCAGATCTAGAAGCGAGCGGACAGACGCCTGCCACCCAGTGGCCGACCCAGGCCAGGCATCTGAGCAATGCCGCTGCGGGACATACGGCCACCCCGGGGCCGGGGAGTTAGTCCCGTCCCCACCCGAGGCCTCTCGGGGACCGGGGAGCGCAGATCTGACCTTAGCAGGGGCTTCAGCCAAGCCCCAAGCGTGCGCCTCGCGCTCAGCCCCGTCTCCCCTGCGATCGGAACAGGACGAAGGTGAGCCCGATGAGAGAAGAGTCTCAGCCCCGGTGTTTCCAAACAGGGGACTGACCGTCCGCCTCTCCGTGCACAGCTGGCCACATGCCCTGCTCCCAGCCCGAGGTCTAACTCAGCTAGTTTTGTAACTTCCAAGCTTCTGGAAGACTAGAGATTTCAGGGTTTTCAAGGCACATCACCCATCTGTTTAAAGGCAAGGAAACTCCCTCCAGGGCAGCGTCGACACCCCGGGCACCACACCAGGCCCTTGTCAGGCTGGAGCCTCGGCTTCCCCCAGACCCGGTCCCACCGCTCCCAGAACAAGCTGGGCCTCTCCACGTGCTGCTCGGGGCGACCTCCGCCGTGAACACGGTTCCCCAGCTTCCGCGCCCGTCCCGACTGCCCGCAGGTCGTCGCTGCTCCCTCGCGCCTCAGAGGAGCCTGCGCCCTCCTTACCATCGCGCCCCATTTGGTAAATACTTAGAAGGCTTGTCTCCCTCATAGTTAGTGTCTGCTTCAACCTCGGCACTGCATCTATGACCGAGCACATACCCTATACAACTATATACATATGTCAAGATATTGAAGGAAGGAAGGAGGGGCTGACACAGGAAACAGCTTCTTCCCAGAGGAGGCCTCTGAGAGGAGTGAGATTTGTGCTTAGACTTCAGGGGACACAGTTCTTACCTGATTCACCGAGGGGTGATGTGTACGAGGCTGTGGGCACCTGCCTCTCTCACCTGCAATTAAAGGATTGCAGCCTATTCTGCAGACCTTCTATTGACTGTAAACAGTCAACCCAGGGGAGGAAAATCCCTCTGCAGGGTGCTGCTGGCTACACGCAACCCCAAACAAAACTGAGAGAACACAGCTATTTCTGTCTTGAGGAGGAATAGTTAGTGCCATTAGAAACTAAGATAAAAAAGAAAGAATCCTCTGTCTTCACAGATGAATCATTGAAACCTGCTTCAGAAGACCACCCATGGTTCCGGAGAAAGTATTTTGCTGGTTAAGTTTTTATCGTTCAAGTCTCTTGCAAAGGCTAATTTGAAAGCAGCCAGAAATCACACTACTTCGCATGCCACTGGTGGTTTACGAAAGGACCCGGCCCTGGCCTGCTGAGTCTCTACGGTAGAAACCTTGCCACCTTCCTCTGGCTGAAATGTGACATAAGCAATATTACTGAGAGCTGACGGCTGATTGGGATAATTACGTCTTTAGAATCATCCACCGGGTCTTCGTGAAATGTCCTCAAAATTCTAGAAGATTGTGGAAATTCTCAGATTGCCGTTTAGCTTCAATATAACTGAACGATACATTTAAGCTGTACTTTCCTACCTTCTTGGGTGCCAAATACGTTTTTAAAAAATCAGACAACTTCTCAAGTTAAAATGCGACAAATGGACATATTCAGAGTGACAAGTGGACAGCTGCAAACAGCCTCGTCATAGTTGTGACCATGCAAATGTGTCACCTGTGCGATGACAGAATACTCTGGGCCTCCTGCTAGACCCTCCTAGGAGCTGGGCTACTTTCCCCAGAGAGCTGGTGGTCCCCCAAGGCCCCCTGTCCCAAGTCTGCGTGGACACTGGGAAAGAGGAGAGAAGCTAATGAGTGTCCTTCCCTCACAGAGTCCACAGGGACATTTAACACCAAGCTGAGAGAATACGGTGACACTTCAAATAACCTATTTTGGAAAAAGAACCTGAAAAAGAGTAGATACATGTATGTGTAGAACTGAACCACTTTGCTGTACACCTGAGACTAGCATGACGTTGTAAATCAACGATACTCTAATATAAAATAAAAATTAAATTAAAAAAATAAATAAATAAGCCATTTTTTTCCAGGAAGTCTAAATTCCTCTCAAAATCTAGGAACAGCTTACAAAGCTTTACTGAGGGAAGGAAGGGAAGGAAGAGGGGGGCTGAGAAGGGAGAAGGGAAGGAGCTGGGAAGAAACAAGGGCTCTCACGGTGACCAGCGCTGCCCTGTGCGCGTCCCTCACTCCCACAGCCCACCTCTCCCAGGACAACGCCCCACTGACCTCAAAAGAGAATGAACGGAAAACTTCTCCTTCTTCAGACCTTCCCTCTCGGTGTCACAAAATGAAGGAAAAAAAAAAAAAAAGAGGTCATGATAAAACCTTGATACTAAAGCTTCCCAAATAACTCAGTACATTTTTCAGTAGCTTGACCAGCCTGAGAGATGTAACCAGAGGATTCCAGATCTCCCTCCTAGAGACTGAAATCCAGAGAGGGATACATGGGGAAAGAGATCTTAGTGAGACCCTCCATGGAGAGCAGGAGGGGAACACATACCTGCATTCACACCATCAACCACTTTCTCACCAGACGTGTCGATAAGAATACCAGGTAACAATTTTATTCACAAATAAAAAAAAAGGTCTTACAAAACTAGTTATGTAAGAAAACCAACATTTACAAATGTATCAATTCCAGTATGCAAAACAGTCATGATGGGGTCTAAACTGATGCAAGCTGACTGCCTTAAAGCAATGATGGATAGTTTTTCCTTTTCTATTTTTTTTTTTACTAGCACAGACAATAGTGCTTAACCTAGGATACGGCAACATTAACACTTTAACTAAAGTAGAAAAATCTACATTTGAAAAATACATTCCATACATACAAGATTAGAAAACCCCACGCCTTTATGTGCTTGTTCTCCAACCCTGATCTCATCCTTGTCAGTGAGCGTCTGCAGTGCCGAAGTCTCGAGCACCCGCACTCCCAGCCCTGTTATTAGCTGATGGCGGTTCCTGGCATCAGCACCCTAGCAGCTGAGTTCTGCAGGATATTGACATGAAATGCCAACTGGATTGTCCTCTACAGCATTGACAAAGAGTGCAGACTATAACATCATTGTATGCTTCCATAGCACATGGTAGTAAACTGTCTTCCTCTGGATAAAAATAACCGAGGATCGGGACTTCCCTGGCGGTCCAGTGGTTACGACTTCGCCTTACAATTCAGGAGGTGTGGGTTCGATCCCTGGTCAGGGAGCTAAGATCCCACATGCCTTGGGGTCAAAAAAAACCCAAAACATAAAACAGAAGCAATATGGTAACAAGTTCAACAAAGACTTTAAAAATGGTCCACAACAAAATAATCCAGGATTTTTCAAATGCAGAATCAAATGAAATCAATTTTTTAACCCTAAGTGTTTCTCTATTGGTCAAAAGTGATGTTTCAGGATTTGTGGCCAAAGTCTCATTCCCATCAATCTCAGCTTTCTCCTGCAAGGGTTTTTGCCTTTGAAGTTGAAGAGGGCTCTACGTGTGGAAAATATACTCGGGTTACAAAAAGGAGCACAGCCCTGGCCTACTTGGATCACCCCTCTGTCACCACAAAAGTGATCGGATTACAAACTACGAACGGCACACATGTGACTTACAGTGAAACTTGCATTTTCGTGGACCTCTTGTGATCAGGTCCTAAATACCTTACATATATTTCCTAAGGGCAAGTCTCAGAAGAGTTGGTGAGTACCAGAGCTTAGGAACCACTGGTTTAGGCTAAAAAAGGAAGAGAAAAAAGAAAGTCAATCAACTATGACTGGACACCAGGTAGACAGGAAAGGCTGTGCCTTACCATGAGACCCTCTAATTTCCCATTTCAGTCAAAGGCACGGAGGTCACGTGCACGACATACCGTGAGCTCATGTCCGCACAGGGATCCTGAGCTGCAGATGGAGGGAGAGTCCCAGCACGAGGAAAAGGCCTCGTGAGAGCTCACTACTGCAAGAGAGCAAAGCACGGGGCAGTAAGAGGGAAGATAAAAATGTCCTTGGAAAAGGCAGATTTCTATTGCGGGATCTTAATTCCCTGACCAGGGATTGAACCCAGGCCCTCGGCAGCGAAAGTGCTGAATCCTAACCACTGGACTGCCCAGGAATACCCTCTAATGCTCACTTTAAATGTCAGGTAGAAGACTGATTTGGAAACAAAATATCTCAGCATTCTGTAACACAGGGATGTTCAAAGGTCTATTTCTTTTTTAAGTGCAAATGGGACAGAGCTAATAGTAATCACTTAAAAGACAACAGCCAGAGCTGATCACGTACGTTCAAGCAGGAAAAAAATAAATTCTGCTCAAATAATTCCTCTCCAGGGCGCAGAGGCGAGCCAACGAGCCATCCCCTGGTTCATGACTGAGCGGGGTTATTTCTGTCTCAGCTCTAGAGCTAATTCTAGTAGGTAAATAGCAAGGTGGTAGGGGATGGACCGCCTTCACAGAAGCACCAGACTCTTAAGTCCAGCGCCGTTGGGCTACGGTGGGAATTCCTGTGCTGAAGAAGCTTAGGAGATTGGTGGGAGCCCCGTATGGCAGTTATAATCCATTCACCTAAATGCTGCCTACAAGCTGTGCTTTTTCTTCTGGTCCTAATATGCAGAGTCTCCTAAGACTACTCACCTGGTGTCATGCTTCAGTAGCAGGGAAACCTGATATGTTGTCATTTCTAAAGCCTTTAATATAAAATACGATGCAAATAAAAGATCATTATAAATACCGATTCTCTATAAAAGAGAAATTCTGGATCTTTTAAGCTCAGTCCCAGGGACAGAAGTAACAAATGCTTCCGTATCAATGGATTTTCACATAAATCTGCTAATCTAGGATGCGCACGCAAAGGGGTTTTTAACTCAGAGGGATGGGCAGTCCTTTCCCAAACACATGTCCTAACTCAGGCCCCTCTTGTTAACTAATTCAGCCGCTGTTCACAAGACAGTGGCTGAGGCGAGAAGCTTCAATTCTGCAAGATTTGGTCTCTTCTGATTCCCAGTTAGGACAGTTAACATCATCTAATAAACCCAAGACTCAGGCAGGCCATGTGAAGTCAATTCTAACCTCCTATGCTAATTATTTAGAAGATGAAAAGGTGACCTTCAGGAAATAAAAACACTCCCTTTTGAACCCATGCTACCTAAGAACTAAGGTAACTCGTCTGATGCCGACTTTTAGTAGGATATATGAAATTATTTCTGGAAAGAAAATGTAAATGAAAATTTATACTCAGGGTCTTCAGTCTTGGCAAACCACCTCCACCGTGAAAAGAAGCGTGAATGCGTTTCTGTTTCTCGTTATATCCCTAAGCTCGGTGGCTGCAAACTTGGCCCGTCAGTCTCTGAAGTCAGCCTGTAGCGTAGAAGCTTCTTGTGTAGGAAAGATGCAAAGTCTCAGAAGTGCCTGGAGTGTATTCCTTGAGGTCTCAGCTTACAGCTGGTCTGGCTCAGAAGCAACCGGTTGAAAGGCTTAAAATGCCATCAGTGTGGTTCAGATTTACCTTCTTCCCCCAGAAGCCATGCGAGGTCCAGACGGTGCTGAGTCCATAAGCAGAGGAGTGGTTGCCCTTTGGGCTCCATACGACACTTCACTGCAGAAAGAAGCAAGTCCTTTCGGCCTCCTGAAACGGCGACAGAAGGACAGCTTTGAACACAGCGCCTGACGAATTAAAGCCCTAAACTGGGACTGTAAACATTTACGGTGCTTAGCTTCTACTAATTGCGCACATGAATTTTATAATATATGGACGAGAAGTTCCTGTCAGGGTGTCCCAACATCAGGTACCCACGTACTCTGAGAATAAAAGCAAAGATTTCCTAACAACCCACAGTCACTCCATATGTGCAGACCTTAAGAGATGAAAATGTGCCCCAAACAAACTGTATCAATGAACAATTCTTTTGCTGATTTTCAACCTCAGTCAAACACTTAACGCTTGTTTCTGTGTTGCACTCCTCTAACGCAACTGTAGGTAAAGGTTTTAGGATTCTTTAGTCTATTCTTTAAAAGAACAAAGATGGTTAATAATTAATGCTATTCTTAGTCTTTGAATTTAAAACTTCTGTGAAGTCTTGGAGAAAGTTTAGAAAGAGTCTGGGAATGAGACTTCTCTTATAATGACCTCCCTGGAATAGTCACACATACGTCACAGGGCAAACGTCCTCGGGAGAGAGCAGCCTTTAGATCTGTCCCTTATCACAAAAGCACAGTGACCTCACTTTGGCAGGGGGTGAGGCTTGGGTCACCTGCGTGTTATTGTACGTGAGTGAAACCTTCATTCACGTCGTAACCCTTCATTAACTTACCACTAATTTGGCATTAGTGACATATCAGACACGTTTACAGAAAAAATTTTTTTCAAAGGTCTAAGGAGATTATCTAGAAATAGAAACTTCTGAGGTTCTCTCAATAATAAGATAGTTTTATCAAATATGTTGATCAACTGATATGATAATACAACCATATTAATGCTACCAGGAAGGAAAATTATACTTAATTGGCCAATAAGGAAAAAATAGAGCTGTTGATAGACTGAGAAACTAGAACCCAGGTCATCTCATATCTTTTCTAGCATTCCTTCCATTATTTCATGTTGACATTTAAAATGTTGGTTAAGAAACACCACCAAAGAAAACTTTTCCTGTTATTAAACAGGCTGGCTTCCTTCTCCCAAATACCTTAGCAAGTGGTGTCTCAGTATCTTAGACCTGGTTCCCTTCTGGGGAGGTGTGTTCAGGGAACATTTGATTAAAATGGAATCATACAGACTAAAGACAGCTCTCACCCCTATTTGCTTTATCCCGAACCATATCATTATCAGACTCTGGGTGGCATTAAACTACCCACAGGAAGACTACCATGTAAAAATAAATTTTCGGAAACAAATGCATCACACGTTAGAGATCTGAGCCTCACACCAAATACGGACAAAAGTCCCCTGGTGCCCTTGGCAATAAATCGAATCATCACACTGTACACCTCTAACTTCTGCTATGTTATACGTCAATTACATCTCCATAAAGCTGGGGAAAAAGAGTGAATAGAGGTTAAAATACAAGTGAATGAAACTTGTATTCACGTGAAATAGAGGTTAAAATACAAGTGAGTGCCTGGGTAGGAATTTGAAGTTTCATTGAAAATAAAATAGAAATAAATTGTTTAAAAAGGGGTAGGGCTGTTTTGGCAACAGCTGCCCTCATCCACCCCCCGAACAGAAAACAGTGCCCTCCTGAGTTAGGAGTGAGCCCACATCAGGGGCCAAGCTCACTGCACTTGAACTTGAGGAGCCAGGAGTCCTGCCCTCTGGTCCATTAATAGAAAGCTTCCGAAATCAAATTCTTTTTTTTTTTTTTTGCGGTACACGGGCCTCTCACTGTTGTGGCCTCTCCCGTTGCGGAGCACAGGCTCTGGACGCGCAGGCTCAGCGGCCATGGCTCACAGGCCCAGCTGCTCCGCGGCACGTGGGATCCTCCTGGACCGGGGCACGAACCCGTGTCCCCTTCATTGGCAGGCGGACTCTCAACCACTGCGCCACCAGGGAAGCCCTGCTATTTTTAATTATATGGAGAAAATGGAAATGATTTACATTTTAACAATCCCTTTCCTGAATTCAGGATGTCTTATTTAGATTTGCCAAAATTATCTAATAGTTATAAGACAACACATCTTGGAAAGCCTATAAAAACCTTTCATTAATAAATTACATGGAGTGGGGCTTCCCTGGTGGCACAGTGGTTGAGAATCCGCCTGCCAATGCAGGAGACACGGGTTCGAGCCCTGGTCCGGGAAGATCCCACATGTCGCGGAGCAACTAAGCCGGTGCACCACAACTCCTGAGCCTGCGCTCTAGAGCCCACGAGCCACACTACTGAGCCCGCGTGCCTAGAGCCCGTGCTCCACAGCAAGAGAAGGCACCGCAATGGGAAGCCCGCGCACTGCAAGGAAGAGTAGCCCCGCTCACCGCAACTAGAGAAAGCCCACGTGCAACAACGAAGACCCAACGGAGCCAAAAATAAATAAATAAAATAAATAAATTTATAAAAAAAATATTTGGTGATGTCCTTAGCCACTGAAAACTACCTCAAAAATAAATAAATAACTTACATGGAACAAGCAGAATGTAACATTTCCTCATTCATCTTATATGTAATTATAACTTTCCATCAGACTTTGAGTTGAAGGTATCTTTATGTAATCATAATTACCTTGACAACTCTCTATGAAAAGAATTCACGTCATGATGCACCAATCGTACACACTGAACTACGTTTCCACACTTTTGCATCCATGTAGCTGGGACAAAAGGGCTCATCCACCCTACCTCCACCTCCTCCATAACACAGACAGGACAAAGGGCAGCCTGGGTTGCTTCTGACACGACGTGGCTTCGAGATGCTTCATTCCTTAGTTTTAGAATTTACACCACAAGATTGGGGACAAGCTACAAAATTAAGACGAGCAGTAATTCTATTTACTGACAATACTCGGAAGAACTGTAGCTAGTGCGATGGTAGCACCGTCACTGCAGCCACTCAGACTTTCTTCTGACAGTGGATACACGAGAAGGTGAAACAGATAATTCGTGAAGGTAACACAAGCAAGTTTATCATCAGAACCAAGTGACTTGATGGAAAAGAAACTTCAGCACTTTGTAATGAAAACGTGACTCAGATGAAATAGTAAGTGTCCTAAGATGTTCATTCTAGAGTGCGTGGCAAGGCTTCCGACTGGGATGTTGGGATTAGATGCCAAAGGGCCCCGTATCCTGTCTTCTGCGTCCTCCTCTCACCCGTTCTCGGGGCTTGTTAGCTGCTCTGGGCTGCTGGGGGTTCTCTGTCCAAAGGTCTGTGGGCCACGTCCATGCTGAGACCTATATGCACCTAGGCCAACTCTTAAGTCTTTTCTTATTATCCTCATGAACAGTGTGAAAATCAGCGGCTGGCCCCGAAGAACAAGGTCAGTGAGTGAGCTTTCCAGCCACAGAGCTGCACAGTCTGGGCTCTTTAAACGGCCTCATTTGTTTGATCTTCCTCCGTTCATGGATCTCTTCTTCATTTCCGTTATTATAAGAAAACCAACATCGTTTTTTCTCCAAAGCCAACAAATGTTTTCAGTACAGAATTCCCTGTACATGCTTTATAGATTTTCTTCATAGTTAAAAAAAAAAAGTACTGCAGGTTTAGATGCACATAAACCCACATATGCGTTCTTAGAAGGAACGATCTCCGTCCACACTGACTTTAGACTCTTTCTGACTTTATTAGACAAAGACAGGACGTCTCAAGGAAACAGAGGTGTTATCCAGGAGCCCGCGCAGCGTGCTTGTGGCCCATCGGCCGCGTCCCTGATCTGGGGCAGGAAGGACCGAGGATGAGAGCAGCCCTGTCTGTGATTCTGCCCTTTCATACTCAAGGCCGGCATCGTTCTTCCAGAAGAACGTACACCAACAATGTGTGTGCTCACATTCAGGGAACGCTTGTACACACCAAGCCCAATTCAGCAAAGGCCACCTCCTCACCTGGACGAGAAGGCAGGGACAGGGCCCAGGGGCCCCCGGGGTCAGAGCCCACCTCCCTTCAGTCACCACCTGCCCCACCCCAAAACCTGATGTCAGACCCTTCCATCTGGAAGGATCTTCCGCTGTATTGGGTGCCAGATCACAACCAACAATCAATTTCCAACCAAACTGATCAATCAGTCAAAGCAAAGCGATCTAGAAAAACCAGTGAAAGAGAGAGGAGGGGAAAGGGTAGCCGTAGGGGACCTGAATTCTCATTAACTTGACCGTGAATGGACAGCATATAAGTATTGGGCATAAGAACATCACAGGGGAAGACAAAGGTGAGGAACTGCTTCCAAGATGCTCCCATAACTAATTCATCTCTCAGCCAGGATGGTGCTGGGGTACGGTGCTGGGTAGCTGGAGTGACAAGAGGAGAAAAGAATGCGGCTGCCCTGGATGGCCTTAGAGATAAGCTGTTAGTTAAAAAAAAAAGACTCCTGAAATTTAATTTAAATATATTCTCCTATAACATACAAGAAGTTATGAAGGATGGAAAGACCTTCTCCCCAGGTTCCCCCACATTTAATGGGGGACAGAGTCCTGTTCCCTCTGGGCTTCCTTAAGTCACTGCTGTGCCCACACCGAATCCATCGCTGCCTTACCTGGGGTGACGGCTGAGTGGCCAGGTGATGGGCATCTCCTCTCTCCTGAGCCAGCTGATTTCTGGCAGTGAGCGCGTCCTGAGTTAGCGCTGGTTCTGGCACTGAGTTGTTGAGTCTCGATAAATCAGTAGTTTCTGTAAAGCTTTCAGGGTGAGCTTGAATTGGAACTGCTCCGCCCCCCAGACCCCGACTACTGTTTGAGTCTAAGGATGCTGAACTTGCACTCTCTGGATTGAGAGAGCGAACGTCTTCTCCAGGGAGCTCAGGATAAGAAGCGCAAGAAGAGATGTCGTCACCACAGCTGGGATTCTGCATCAGAGGCCAGGCGTCCGAAAACTCGCCACAGACGGACCTCGAAAGGGACCCAAAGAAAGTCGGCACTGCTTCCCCCGCTGGACCTGTGTCTCTGGACACATGTTCGAAAGAGCTGTAAGTACTCTACTGGGAGAAAAACCTACTACAAAGCAACATTCCAGCTATGCTTTTCAGTTTTCTAGATGAAATAAACAAGTTATTGAGTCAGAATTCTCATGCTTCCTTTGTTATAAACTTCCTTCAATACAGTAAGTTAAATTACTACGTTTACTTTAAAACCGAATTTTTATACCTACTTCTAACCAATATAAACTTAATCCGATGTCTAAAATAGGCAGTTTCCTGGGTCTTAATTGAGTTCCTTTGATTGCTGTTCTAAAATTCTCTGAGTATGTGACATGCTAAAAATTACTTACGGATGATGGAAGTGTCACAAATCATGAATATAAGACAAAAACAAAGTTAGTGGAATATAAAGGATAAAGAATGTTACCCTGGCTATCAGTAACCCTGAGACGCTTACCTAATTCTTGCCAAAGTTCCCACCCCCTACAATGTCTAGAATGTTATTAATGATACTAAAAAAGTGATGTCCCATAGTTTCCCATGAAAATTGGTACACGAGTAGCCTGTATATTTGCACGCGGGAACACGAAATTATATAGATTAGAGGCACCCATTTACCTGTCCTGAAGAATGGCCTTGGAGTGCACCCTACAAGCAGGAGTCTCCCGGCCGACGCTGCAGGCCCCGTCACAGCACGGGGATGGGATGAGATGCACGGGCCCTAGGAAAGCCGGCAGGGCTGTGAGGAGCAGTGCTTGTTTATACCAGTTCAACACTGCTCTCGAAAATTTAGCTATTCCCCTTTGGGTGACTTTCGGGGGGAAAGGGGTTATGAGGTTTAATTTTTTCTCTTTTTTCATATCTTAAAAATGATGGACCACTTCTATGAAGGACCCAGAAGAGTCAAATTCCTGGAGACAGAGAGTAGGATGGTGGGTCCCAGGGGCTGGAGGGCAGGAAGAATAGGGGGTGAGTGTTTAAAGGGGACAGGGTTTCAGTTTCGGGTCGTGGAGAAGCTCTGGGGATGGTGGTGATGGTTGCACAACAATGTGAACGTGCTTAATGCCCCCCAACTGTACACTGAGAAACGGCCAAAACGGTAAAGTTAAGGTGATGTCTATTTTACTACAATGAAAATAAGGATGAAGAGGAATGATGAGAGGGTACGTGAAATGAGACTTTCACCTGTGGCTGACGAGGGCGGAAAGAGCACAGGGTTTCTGCAGAGTGGGCTAGCCATGCAGCACAGAACATACACGTCTAAACCCTTTAACTCCACACACACAACTTTTTGGTTTTTTACTGCTAGGAATGTATCTTAAAGAATAACTATCTACGTGCACACAGCTTTGCAAACTATTATGTTCACTGAAGCGGTATGTATTTTTGGTTACAAAGATAATACACATTCACTGAAGAAAAAAACTTTAAAAATAGAGAGATTAGATCAGAAATTAAAAAATGAATCTTCCTTAATTCCATAAGCTGCAAGACACTGTCCACATTTCTGAACAGCCTTCTAGACTTCTCTCTCTATATATACAGACATATGTAACTCTGATTTTATAAAACTATAGATATAGTAAAACATACAGACAAAATTAGGAAATGAGCATTAATCACACTGTTGTGTAAGAGAACATTCTTGCTCTTAGGAACCAAGCGCTGAAGTAAAGGGACACCTTATCTGCAACAGATTTTTCTCTTTTTTTGGCTGTACCGCACAGCTTGTGGGATCTCAGTTCGCCAACCAGGGACTGAACCCAGGCCACAGCAGTGAAAGCCCAGAATCCTAACCACTAGGCCACCAGTGAACTCCCTGCCACTGATTTTTAAATGGAAATTTAAAAACTGTGTGCATGTCTACGTAAAGCACACAGTTGGTCCTTGAACAACATGGATTTGCACTGTGTGGGTGCACGTATTGGAGGATTTTCCTCAACAGTAAATACTACAGTGCCACACGATCAGCGGGTATTTGGTTCCGAGGATGTAAGACGGATACGGAGAAACCGTGAACACAGGGAAGCCGCAGATACAGAGGGCCAACTATAAGTTACAAGTTGATTTTTGACTGGGCGGAGAGTGGGTGCCCCCAACCCCCAAGTTGTTCAAGGGTCGACTGTGTACACCCACCATACTTAGAAAGAGATAAAAATGATAAAGCAAATGTGGACATGACATAAAATGTTAATACTGGGGGAATCTAGGGACAGGGTATGTGGGAATTCTTTGTCCTATTCTTTCAACATTTTTGTAAGTCTGAAATTATGTCAAAATAAAAGTGAAAAGAAAACAGGCACTGTCACTAAGGAAGAAGCAATTTATATGATTAGCACACTGAACCTGGGCGGGTAACAGCGGGGGCGGACGCTGTCCAGTCTCTGCATTCTATTTCAAAAACGTGCAACAAAGCCATCCACGTATTTAATCTTTCTTTTCAGATAGAAGTGACGATGAGGCAGAGTTTGCACAAAGCTGTACTTGATCACATTGAAACCCAAGTTTCTCTCTCAAGCAATCCTGTTTGCTAACTCTGATCTAGGGGCGGTGCCCGGCGCAGCATCTAGAAAATGCGGTGCTTGGGCCGCCTTGAGAATCACCAAGGCATCGGTGCTGCCGGGAGCTGAGTCTACGATCTCTGCAGGCAAAGGCAAAGCCAGATCCACGCATGCCGTGGCAATCCCACGTTTTGTTCTTAACCCTAAAGCAGAAGACAGTAGTGGCCAGTAGAGAAATACTTACGTTGAAGATGCCTTATCCCACGTATTAAATATTAGACTGAAAAGCTGAACCCTTCAATTTCTTGAAAAGAAAGATCGGACAGTTCTGAGACAATAAGCAATTGAATTGGGACATGTTTAACTTCAAGGAAGGTTACAGGAGACAAAATGCTGCTGCGCTATTGCAACCACAGGTGCCGGGGGGCCTGTGAGGGGTGGATGGGGCAGGTGGCGGGCAGGCTTCCGGAAGGGCTGCGGCCGCGTCGATTTTTGCTTTGCAGAGGAGGTGAGTTTGTGGGGACAGGGGCAGGGAGTGTGCCCGCTGGTGTGACCTCTGCCCGTTACTGCCCACGTTAGAAACCAAGTCCATCTGGATCACAGGCAGACGTGGCTGTGTCGTGCCTCACAGCTATTGCTTTTTCCCAAAGTGAAGGTTCGTGGCCACCTTGCGTCGAGCAGGTCTGTCAACAGCATTTTTCCTACAGCATCTCCTCACTTTGTGTCTGTGTCCCATTTTGGTAATTCTCACAATATTTCGAATTTTTCAGTATTATTATATTTGTTCTGCTGATCTGTGATCAGGGATCTCTGTTACTACTATACTCGCTGAAGGCTCAGACGACGGTTAGCATTTTTCAGCAGTAAAGTATTTTTAAATTAAGGTGTATACATTATTTTTTTAGACATAATGCTGTTGCACACTTAATAGACTTCAGTACAGTGCAAACATGACCGCTATATGCACTGGGAAAGCCCAAAATATCACGTGACTCGCTTTATTGCAATATTCACTTTATTGCAGTGGTCTGGAACCGAACCCACAGTATCTCCGGGGTCTGTCTCGACTTCCCTAAACTTTCACTTCTGTCAATAACCCCAGAGGCAATTATGGTTTGTGGAAAACCCTGCAATAGGTCTCGCTCATATTATTTTAAATCAATTCACCCCAAAATAAAGGCAAACTTGCTTAAAAAGTTACTGAGAAATTCTAGAATTTTAATGAGATGCTTCTTTTCTGTTAAATACTTAAGAGACACAAAACACCCAAAACATCAGGGGACAGGGGAGAACGACTGAACTAGATTAGCTTTAACTAGAAAACTGAGTGGGAGCAGTTCTTTGCAGCTTCAGGGCCTGCATTCCTAGTGGCCCCCAAGCGCTGAACTTACCGCAGGTCTGGGCCGAGTCCCGGTGGCACTGACAACAGGCGTGGGGCGCAGGGCCGCTGAGCCGAGGTCTGTCGAAACAGGACAGTTCAGAACCGTTGTACTGCAGGTCCTGTGCCCTCAGGGACCCTGCGGAGGCCGAGAACTCGGTCAGCAAGACAGCTTCCCCAGGAGGAGCCCACAAACATCCCAGTGCAACCAGAACTACCCCGGCTTTTGCAGTTATAAAGGAAAGGAGAGCTGTTGTTCACATCTAAAAATACTTCTTACACGGAAGCAAAGATATGAAACAATCGGTCAAGACAGCTCGAGATGTAAGGTACTTGTGTTGCCAGAGCTCAGACGAGCTGTGTTTCTGCCGAGGGGCGGGGGTACCCCTGCCTCCTCAGGTCCCCGGGAAGTGATGCTGCCCGGTGGCCGCGCCCTCAGCCCTTTTGGCAGGAGGCCTCTTGGGGAGCAGGCCCCTGGGACGCCTGTTTCCACGTGCTCTCTCTGTCCCTTTGGCTGCAACCTGACTCTCCTCTTAGGTTCTCGTCAAACACCCAGATGGCAGTGATGACCAACACCCTCACCAAGATGCTAAGACACAGAAAGGGCTCAGAACTCACAGCTGGGTTTCTTCTCCATAAACTGCCGCTTACAGTATATGACGCAGAGGATGAGCAGGGCCAGCAGGACGGTGGCCAGGGCGCTGCAGATCACGGCAGCCAGGGCCGTGTCCCGTGGGCTGGAGGCCGTGGACGGGATCCTCACCAGGTTGACCTTGCTGGTACCTGAAAACCACGGGGATGGAATCAGCACATCTCGACCACCCAAGGGACTCAGGTGCTCACACTGTACTCGGGGTCCCCTGCAGCAGTGGCCTTCATGCAACATCAATGAGACCAGGGGGAGGTGTTCTAGAGGGCTCAGACTCTCCCTCCGCCTGGGAGATCGCTTGAATACTGCACCTCTCCCTGCGACTCTCCTCTGCTCCCATGACACCAACCACACGCAGCCCCGACACGTGTGCTGTCGGGCCCGTTGGACCAGAACCATCTGCGAGTTGGGAATCTGTCATCTTGCTCTTCCTCCCCAGCACTTGGCAGTGTGGGCCGCAGAGCAAGCACTCGATATGCACCCTTTAATTGGAATTAGACCTTCTACAGTTTTAAGCAGGCTGAACTAAAGTATGCTTTGGGGGTCCACTTTAGGGGAAAACCAGGACTTGGATCATTCATAACCTCACAGCAGGCCCCCAATTTCTGAGACAGGGAACATTTTTTAACGCCTTAGCTGTTAAATTACTGAACAACACCTAAGTTTTGGAGAAAAAAACCGAACACTGTTGTGATCTCAGGTTGACAGCACTTCTCAGTTTGGACGAAGCACATCTTGAGGGCCGTTTGCCCCTGTGGCTCACGGTGATGGTAATGGACTTGGCAGCCCTAGAGATGACGGGCTGGTGTCTGCATCTGTGCTGCACATGGCACAAAAGGCCACCTGGTACTTTCTCCCCACCCCTGAGTGCACAGGCCCCACCCCCGACTGCACAGGCCCCACCCCCATCCCAACCCCTGAAGCCTGGTTTCCACTGTACGACCCCTGCGGCTAGAGCCAGAGAGAAACTTCAGGGTTGATATTATTGAATCATAAAAATACGACCGCAGGAGCGATCGTTTTGGAATGTTGAATCTTGGTGTATCTACACTCAGTGATTCTGGGCCACCCTCGTACACGTTTCTTATTGCCACTGGGAAAGGCACACAAACCATATGCCTTGGACCTGGACGAATAAGAATCTTAACCCAATCATACATTTTGAAGGATATCTGTTTGTAAACATGTTTTAATATTCATAAACAAATAGCGCTTCTAGCTATGTAGACATAGTGTCATAATCAATCGTACACGTGAGATGTTCATCACACAGCAAGTTAAACAGATTACACCTCTGACCTGATGGAGACGAAATCTAAACCTGAAACAGCCTCTGTCGGTGGACAAATTCACAAGAGGACGTATGAACACAAGCACAGCTGTGCAAACACTGGTAAGTAAATACACGAATAGGAATTCATATCGAATGCAAGTAAAATCGTGGGCTACGCTTGGGAAACATTAAGTATTACCTATTGCGACCAAATGGTGAAGTTGATTTATGTTTGTGAGAAAGTGGTTTAGTTCAGAGTGAGGTCAGGCCCCTTAGCTGAAACTTTCCACCAAATAACCAAGCTCTAGTCAATACCAGGCTTCAGCAGAACTGTTATCAAAATGAGACTGAATACATTATTTGAGTCGAAGATAAAGTTCCTAACTACGATGTAAGGATTAAGTTAAACTCATTGATCAATGGACTATTAGATATTCAGAAAAACCCTACGAGGAACCAGGAATTCAGGTTAAAGTAGAACAAGATTAGAGTCTTCTGGGTTCTTATGGTTTAAAACCTTTCTAAAATGGATGAGTCAACTTCCTTGCCTTCACAGAAAAGGAACTGTTTCTAACATAAATCAGCTGAAATGCCCTCAAATGGGTATATTTTTAATTTGGTGGTTGGTGACTCAGGGCTCATTCTCCCCAAGCCAATCAGGAAAGTCTTGGTAACACGTATCTTTCCAAGGAAGCGCACTAATACTGTGATATCAGTGCTACTGAGTTGTCATAATGACATCCATTTTAAACATAATTACACCAAATAAGCTACTTCTCTATGCATTTCCCAGGCAGGAGCATCTGAAGACGAACAAGAAAATACAGACATTTCACCTCTCAGTTTCTGACACCTATATACGAAAAGGCATCTTGTTAATGCAAACACCCCTCCCAAGAGTCCCCATGGGAAGCACACTCTGAAAGCCACATTCTTTATTCTCGTTTATATGGACAAGTTTATGACAACCCTGACAGCAAACACCATCTTTTTTTTTTTTTTTTTATGGGAAATGGGTTCATCATTCTCAAGTTCGTCACATCAGCAATGCAGACATAACTACAGAAGCTATGAGAGACTGGGCCGAATATCACTAGATTTTAGAACCACCCTCAGAAACTCATTCACATCAGCTCCCGATAAAAGCCTATCTTCTTATCATTCTTTTGACTTCAGCAGTAAAAACAGAGGGGAGGGAGCGGTACCAGCTGTATGAAGTGGCTTCTACCCTACTAATTTCTGGCTCAGAAAAGGACTTATTGACTACAAACCAAAAAAGATTGCTGCTCTGACCTGTCGTTGCTGCCATGATACTGAGATTCAAGATTCTTTCCACCCACGGCTCTAACTCAATTCCCTGGCCAAGCACCTCGATGCCTACAAGGCACCTCACCCTCACCTTGCTAGGATCCTGAGGGTACTTCCGAGGAACCAGGACTAGGACTACCCGTATTCTCTGGAAAGTTCTAACTTTTCTGGAACACAAAGGCACGTCTTACCCTCACCAATTATCAGATTCCTCCCTGATCTCAGCACTACCCTTTGGCAAGTTACTTCAGAGTGAGAGCTGTTTCTTCGCTTAAATTTCACGTTACAGGACACACTGTATGTGGGTTCAGTTTCACACTGAACATTTCAGTGGGCTCAGCTCAACTGGACGATGATGTATGAGTGTCTGCAGTGACTAAGACGTCTCAGTCCTACAAGGCTAAGTGCGGATCTGAACAGATGAGAACACGGGCGTCATTTGCAAGGCCTGGCAAGTGTTTCTATAAGGCCTGCTCCCCGCTTTGGAGTGGGACAAGGAGTGAATCCGAGTAGCTGAGACGCCCTCCTTGCACCTCAGCCTCTAGAGAGCTTCGGAACGCAGCTGGGGAGACGTGTGTGTCGGGGGGAATTGTTGCCGGGCTCCGACTGCTTTCGGGAATGTCCGAGCAAGAGTTCAGGCCGGAGTGGACCTTTCCTCCACCTGACGCTGACATGTACCTCCGGTGACCCCACCCTCCTGACGACGGGGTGAAGTCCGTTGACCACCCTCTATTTATAGAGGAGAAAACCCAGACTTTGAGGGACTTGCTCAAGGTCACACAGCAACATGCAGGCAGCTTGAGAGCCGGAACCTGGCCTTCGGATCCTTTCTGGTGGACCACCCTGTCCACGGATGCAGGTAAAACATCTGTCAGGTAACGACGAGCAGAATGTGGCTCATCTCTGTGGGGAGAAGCTGGCCGGGCCCCAGAGAGACCACAGGCCTCCTGATCACAGACCTGTCCACGTGTCCAGGTGTGCAGGTGTCCAGGTGTGCATGGAAGCTGGTTCCACTTGAGGGCCTCTGGCCCAGCGTGGATCTCAGTGTCGCACGATGAGCTGGGCAGAGGGGCAACTCTACGGAGGCGCTTGAGTCTGGAATGGATTCGAGGGCGAGATGGCAGGAGGGGCAGCGCCCAGACGCCCTCCACTAGTAACTGCAGCTCTGCTTCCTCTCAGCCCCCTGCTTGTTCAACCTCACGCCTGAGTAGGCTGTGTTTAAAAACCTGCTGAACAAAAGCTCCCTCGTCCCAGAGCCCACTCTCCACAGAGGGTGCTAAACAGGGAGGACGGAGCTGGTTGGCACCATCTGGCCCCTCCCTGAACCTCAGCCTCCCCAGGGTCGATTACACAGGGGCTCATACGTGGCACCGAGATCCACTGCGAGGGCCCATGAGAACTTCTCTCAGGGCGGAACGAGCTTCCATGCATGCCTGCACACCCGGACAGGTCTGCGGTCAGGAGCCCGTGACCTCCCTGTGGCCTGGCCGGCTTCTCCCCACGGAGATGAGCGTGGTCTTTACAGCAAAGAACAGGATTAGGTCAGACGCTGCATGTCACTTCTCTGAACTTTACATTCCCAGTCCAAGCTGCTTTCCCAACTCCAGAGTCACACACCCAACGGCCAGCTGGACGTCTCCACGTGGATGGGGAAGCACCTAAGCCCGGCATATCCAAAAACGAGCTCTCCACCACCCTGCCCCACCCTCTTCCCAGCACCCGCCCTGCGCCCCATGAATCCCTCCTCCCTG
The DNA here is from genome assembly GCF_963455315.2 of Globicephala melas. Lineage (NCBI taxonomy): Eukaryota > Metazoa > Chordata > Mammalia > Artiodactyla > Delphinidae > Globicephala > Globicephala melas. The sequence goes on along the minus strand of NC_083331.1, from coordinate 2,609,954 downwards.
CCATGGCCTCGGCCTGCAGCACCCTCCCCGGGCTGCGAGCATCACCCCTCCACTGCTGTAGCTCTTTCCTCAAGTGTCACCTACTCAGTGAGGCTTCCCTGCCGAACTCCTTAAAACTGTCACCTCTCTCCAATGCCCCCCGGCTTTCCTTTCCTCCCCAGCACTTGCCACCATCTGACGTTTCATATATTTAACTTGGGTGCTTCCTTGTCATTCTCCCCTGTGGTGGGAGCAGTACAGCCCACTCTGCTTCCCCAAACCCACCCCCTGCCTTGTGCTGAAGCTGGTCCAGCAAGAGGCTACACTTCCCAGCCTCCTTTGTAGCCAAGTGTGATACGTCCAAATCAGAGTCAAGGGGGCCCGGGAGGACGAGCAGAAGGGATGGGGTGGCATCTGTGTCACCTCCACTTTAGGGACAAATTACTCCAGCGCCCCCTTCGCTGGGGCTGGAGCAGCATGTGGCAGCAGCCCAGTCTGGGTCCTATGGGTGAGGAGGACAGATGAGGAAGCTACCCAAAGGCTGGCAAAGCAGCAGGGGCCAGGCGCTGGGCCTCTGAAGGACACCTGCAGCACAGCTGCTCCACCAGCTGCACGCTTACAGAACAGAGAGGACCTGCTGCCTTACAGAGGCTGCACTACTGGGGGGCTTCCCTGTTACAGCTGCTTAGCCTTGAGCACAACAATTAAATCCCTCCCCGAAATACAGGCTCCACAAGGGCAGAGATGTCATAGGTTTTGTTCACCACTGTACTGATGATACTTACAAGAGTTCTGGGCACACAGCTGGTGCCCAATAAATATAAACGAATGCACGTCTGTGAAAGAGACTGGAAAACCCTAAGCGTTCCCCGAAGTTTGTTAAGTGGCAAACGTCCAGTCACTGAGACGAGATTATACCCACAATGCGTGTGTCCTTCATCCCTCCACCTCTGGCTGGTGACAGTACAGGTGCAAACAGCTGGGGGAAATAACAGTTTCGTCTGCAGGCACTCACTTTACGTTATGTTAACTCGACTCTGGGAGAAAAAGCAAGGGTTGCTCAGACTTATCAATACACAAGCCTTGAAGGTCATTGGCGATAACCTCAGAATGAGAGTGAAACAAAAATTTATCTCTCTCTATTCAATCTGAATTAGCAGCCCATGGACTCGTCAAAAAGGGATCTTATTTAAGTGATTATCCCCCAAGTGTAATCTTAGTTAAACATCCACACTTAGCAACAACTGATTCACAGTGAATTACCAAAGAAGCCAGAAAAGGAGAGGACCTTCAGGGGCTCAGTCACATCTCCCAACAAAAGCTGCTTCGGTGTCAATTTCAGAAACTGACTGTTAGGCAAATTGGATCCAGGGAACGATTAAATCGCATTCCTATCATTTTACCAAATTAGGCATCTTTATCTTACATTTTCACCCACGCCTTCCCCCTAAAACCACTCAGAGGGATGGAGAAAATTACATGAACATTTAGAGATCTGCCAACAACAGAAGCCCGTGAATTTTTTTTGTAGAAAGTCATCCAAATTATCATCAACATTATCACAGACACCACACACCAAACACCTACAGAGGGCCGGCCTCTTGCTACCCACTTTTGGAATGTCATAATAATCCTTCACAGCACGGGTTTTACAGATGAAGATGTCTGTTCAAATCTATAAACAGTCTTTCATTTAAACCACCACTGGGTATTCATATTCTGGAAAGCAAACCAAACTACAGGGCTCCTTGGTCCGTACTGCGTTTGGCTGGCTTCTTTGATTTCAACATGAGTATATTTTTACAAATTGATTTCTTTCCTCATTTTCTTCAACCAAATTTACTGTAATATAAAGTATTCAACAATTTGAATACAAGATAAATTATTTTTAAAAAATGAAGACATCTGTACAAATCTTTAAACAGTTTTTCATTTAAACAACCATCGGGTGCTTGAATCTAGATTTAGGCCCGATTTGTCCGTCTGCTCTTTTTAAAAAAATTAAGCTATGCTCCTTCCAATATTCCAACAATATTGCTTACAGCAAAAAATATACTATGGTGTGAAGGACTGCTAGTTCAAATTTTGTACAGACCAGTAAATTCTACTTAATTAGCTAACATATACAATATAACTTGACCTAACTTAAAACAAACAGAGCTTCACAAATTCAACCTCTCTTGCCCCAAGATTAAACAGGCTCTTGCATGTTATTGCAGCGAAAAAGAACACATGGCTCCTTAAATTTATTTTTTAAATGTTCTCTGTAAGGTCTATATGGTAGAACTAGATGAGTGTCAGATAAATAGAGTAGGGAAGAACCAGTTGTAAATGAACTAATTATGCTTTCTGTCTGGGCTTCCATGTTTAAGATCTCACTAATGCCTTGTGTTTTCATCAGAGAGTTCACATAAGAAAATAATACAGCAGGTGTCACACTATGTGACAGATCACTGTGGAAACTCCAACAGAATTGGAAATGTGAGGCTTTTCACTTGTCGATGACCATGCTTTGGCACATGCAACTCAATTAACAATTAGTTCAGGAAGATAAACTTACAATTTAGACGTCTGCTAATAATTTTCAGTAATATATTTTATCTTTGACTTTTATATTTCTTTCAAGTAGAGTACGCATCAATCCATTGCTTTCTGTGCTCTTTCATCACCACAACCACTACCAACCAAAAAACCCCATGTTGAATAACTGTTTAACAAATTTAAAACCTGATGAATCGATTTCTAGCTATGTTCTTTCATTAAAAAAAATATTAATAAACAGCATTTTGCAATCTTAACTGAGGCAAGGATACAGTCCTGGAGTGTAAGGTTTATCTTGTTAATCTAAACTGGTTAAACAAAAATACCTACGGTAACACTCAATGTATGAATTCCAGATGTACTACAGAAGTCTGCCAATAAGCAAAATAGTTGGATTTTTTTCCCTCTTCTAATTTATTTGTTTATTGAGGTATAGTTGATGTGCAGAATTATATAAATTTCAGGTGTAACGATGTAGTGATTCACAATTTTTTAAGGTTGTATTCCATTTATAGTTATAATAAAATATAGGCTATATTCCCTGTGTGGCACATTATATCCGTGTGTCTTATTTATTTTATGCATAGATCCTCTTCTAATTTAGATGAGGGTATTGATATGCAATTATGATTTACATTTTTTTTTCACCTCCTCCCCTTTCTCTTGCCCTGCCTGCCCCTAGTTACAAGGGACACACACATTAAAAGAAAGCTTCTATTCTTTTTTTTTTTGGCATTTGAAGTATCCTTGGTTTTATTTAAAATAATAATAATGATGATGATAATGATGATGAAGGAGGGGCAAGAAGCCATGATTACATTTTATTTGACATGCTAGAATAGCACTGTTCCTTTTTCTTTCCAAGTGGAATCTGCTGATTATGGATAACAAAGGAACATGTAAAGAAATAATATCAGTAATTTATTTCTGAGAAATGAAGATAGAGAGTATCAAAAGTGTCCCTGAGTATTTTCTTCTAATTTTTTTATAGACCTAATAAAACTATTTCTTACTTTTCTAAATGCAAAGTATAAAGAATATAAGTAAATATAAAATATGGTTCTTAGCCTCAGGCAAGTTATAATCCAGCTGGGAGGAACAAACTGTGTAATTTTTATTCATGGAGATATCCTTACCTGAATGTGCCCGGGTTGTTTTTTTTGGCCAGCCATGGGGATAAAAGTTTGTTAATGAGGACGTTGGAGTACATTGTAGAGGAGGCTTGACTCCTCAGTGATGTCAAATACGAAATGGAGTATCTAAACTGAGGGTGGGCAAACTTTTCCTGGGAAGGTTTGCAACCACTCAACTCTGCTATTGCAGTGAAAAGGAGCCACAGACAATGTGTACATGAATGGCTAGGACTGCATTCCCATAGAAAGAGCAGTCGTTTACTGATCCCTGCTCTACATCCTCTGCACTGCCTACCACCAGATTTCATTTATCTGTTGAGATAAACCCTTTGGAGTTCAAGCCACCGGCATATTCCTCTGAAATAAACAATAAATAAAACAGTCAGATTTTTAAAATCCATTTTATATCAAGCACTCTGACACTGGATGTAACGTAATGTAAAAGAGTGAGTCTTCATCTTTTTACTTATCTTTCATTTTAAACTTTGGTCTTTGAACTATGTGGTTTGTTTTTCAATAACCGATAAAAAAAAACATTATTTGAAAATGAGATTTTTTTCTGTTTGCACAGAAAAAAATGTATTTTTTAAACTGAATTGATTTTTTTTATTGTGGTGAAATATATGTAACATAAAATTTACATTTAGTGACACTGAGTACATTCACAACATTGTGAACCATCGCCACTAAAGTGATGGTTGTCCTCCCCCTTTTTGCCCGTGTCTTGGTAAACACTAACCTGCTTTCTGTCTCTATGAACTTGCCTACCCTGGGTATTTCATATAAATGGAATCATAAAATATCATGTGACCTTCTGTGTCTGGCTTCTTTCACTTAGTGGAATGTCTTCGAATTTCACCTACGTTACAGCGTGCATCAGAACTTCACTCCTTTTTATGACTGAATAACATTCCACTGTATGGATGGACCACATTTCGTTTACTCATTCATCAGATGGTGGATATCTGAGTTGTCTCCACCCTTTGGCTACTATGAATAATGTTGCTATGAACATTTACGTTCAATCTTTTCCCATATATGTTTAAACTTTTCACGAAGGTACACAGCAATGGCTCCACACGCTATCAAAAGGTACCTTATTGGTATTTCACTAAGGAATTCAGTTAATCAGTTTCTCACCTATTTAATGTTACTACGCTAAAGCATTAAGTTAATTAGTAAGTCAGGAAATAAAAACAATTCCTGGGCAAACCAAGAGAAGAGTGGAAGGAGACAGCGCCAGAGAACTGGTCAGGATCGGTGCATGTAGGGATCTGTAAACCATAGTGAGGAGTTTGAATTCTAGTCTAAGAATAACAGGAAGTACTCAACGATCGCAGAACACATTTATAGCAGCAAATGTCTACATTTAAAAAGATCTAAAATCAATAACCTAATGTTTAACTTTGTGACATTAGAAAAATAAGACCAAACTAAACCAAAAGCTAGCAGATGGAATTAAATAATAAAGATTAGAGCAGAGACAAATAAACAGAGAAAAACAATAGAGGCAATAAAACCAAAAGCTGGTTCTTTGAAAAGATCAACAAAATTGATGAAACTTAGATTGACAGGAAAAGACGGGAGAAGACTCAAATAACTAAAATCAGAAATGAAAGAGCAGACATTGCTATGGACTTAACAGAAATAAAAAGGGTTATAAGAGGATATTATGAACAACAAATTGGATAAACTAGGTAAAATAGAAAAATGCTTAGAAATACACAAGCCAACAAAACGGACACAGAAGAGACAGAAAACCAAAACAGAGAGACTATTATCTCATATTCCATCTCATGACAAAGAGATGGAATCAGTAATCAAAAACCTCCTGACAAAGAAGAGCCCAGAACCAGATGCCTTCACTGGTGAATTCTACCAAATATTTCAAGAAAAATCAACAGCGTTCCTTCTCAAACTCTTCCAAAAAATGAAGAGGAAAGAAGAGTTCCTAACTCATTCTGTGAGGCCAACACTACTCTGATACCAAAGCCAGATAAAGGCACTAGAAGGAGAGAGAACTACAGATCAAGATCCCTTACAGATATAGATGAAAAACCCCCAACAAAAATAGTAGCAAATCAAAGTCAGTGCATATTAAAGGATTATACACCATGACCAAGTGGGGTCTATCCCACGAAGGCAATGATGATTAATCATAAAAAAAATCAATCAACGTAATACACAATAAAAAAATGAAAGGGAAAAAAACCACATGATCATCTCATTTATGCTAAAAAAGTACTTGACAAAACCCTAACCCTTTCACGATAAAAACACTCAATATATCAGCAAGAGTCCTTGCCTGCGTCTGCCCCAAGCCGGCGGTTCTCCGTACACCCAAAACCCAGCACCCAGAGAGACGTGCCGTGTGCCCACAGAGCAGATGCGGGCAAAGCGGTGGTGGCCAGGCTCAGACTGGGCTGCTCCGATCCAAGCAGATTTGTTCAAATCCAACAACTCTTGTAATATTTTCAGGTCCTCCTCTCAGAACACCACAGCTGCCCCAAATCCAGCGAGTGCCACCACGAGGCAAGTGGCAGTGCTCTGCAGTCCACAGCCGGTCTCTTGGGGATCTCCTCCCCCTTCCATATCTCTGCTGTTAAGAGACTCAGGCCTGGAAACATCTCCACTCCCCCATCTTCTAAACCCAAGACAAACGGCATCCAGACGTCCAGTATGGCAAGGATGAAGCAGGTCTTCATCGACTCTGCTAGTTCCACACCTTATTTTATTGACACAGAAATGTTGAGGATCCCAAATTTGATTGCTTTGAAGAGCATGATGAATGCCAATATTAAATTTGCTGGAGTTTTATGTACAAGATGAAGACAGACAACATTTAAAATTACTTAAGATATGATTCCTTTAAATGTGGCTTAAGAAATATGGACACTTAAAACTCTACCTTGAAATAAGAATAGATTCTGTCTTACCTAGAGATAAAGGATGGAATGTGGAACAGAGATTCAGTTTTCATTTGGTTCATTAAATCTGTAAGGCCATAAGACAAGTAATAGAAAAAGCTTCCAGGATTCTACTTATATGCACATTGGAAGGAACGTCCAGGTGTTACTGCAAATCTTCAAGGTACTGTTTCAGCAGTGCTAATTTAATGCTGATACACTCTGGACAAAGTTTTACACTGTTAAGCTCTCACTGCTCTCTTGGGGACTGAACTCTTTCCTCTGAGGCTTTGGATTTGACATTGCATTTGATGATTTATGTGCCAGGGCAATGATGGTTTGGAATCTACCCCAAATACAAGCATAATGAGTAAATTTTGCTCATATACTTCTCACCTATTTCTGGTCCACAAGAGCACTAGATTCATTTGAGCAAACTGATTCCAAAGAGGTTGCACTGACCTAACCCTAACTCTAACTCACACGTGTATGGTCAACTGATTTTTAACAAGGGTGCCAAGACCATGCTCTTCAATAAATGGTGCTGGGAAAACTGGATATCCATGTGCAAAAGAATGAAGTTGGATACTATCTCATACCATATTAAAAAAATTAACTCAAAAAATGGATCAAAGATCTAAGTTTAATAACTAAAGCTATAAAATTCTTAGAATAAAACATAGGGTAAAATCTTCATGACCTTGGATTTGGTTCCTTAAATACCAAAGCATAGCATAATAATAAAATAATAATAATGGGAAGGGATTGGAGGGTTTTAAACATGGAGGGTGACAGGCTCTCACACTTTAGAAAGATAACCACCTGCTGGATGCTGAGGTGAAGAGAGAAGGACAACAGGTGAGGGGGTGTGCAGTGGTCTAGATGATGATGATGATGGCTTGGGTTAAGACTGTAACCACGGAGATGTTACCAAATGGTTACGTTTGAGAAATATTTGTTGTAAGAGCAACTGGATGTACTAGTTGTGAGTCATGTGCCAGGAAAGATGGAACCAACAATGATATGAGGTTTTGGAGTGAACCCAGAAGAACTATGGTGCCATTTACTAATGAGGACGGCAGAAGCTTGAAGGACACTGCATTTGCTGGGGGTCGGGAAGGAAGGGAATTCTGTTTTGGAAATGTGAAGTTTCAGATACCTGTTACCTGTCTACCCGGAACTGCTGAGCTGGCAGCTGGATATCCCAACAAAGCATGAAAGAGATTGTAATTGGAGACACAGATTTGAAACTCTGTGTATAGATAATGTCAAAAGCCAGAGGACTGTAAAATCACCTACATGCGTAGTGTAGATAAAGAAGAGAACCTAGGACAGAACTCAGGTACACTGTGAAATTAGGAAATCTGATAGAAGAGCAGGAGCTAGCCTCTGAGATAAGAAGAAGAGAAGCCTGAAAAAGAATTCATTTCAAGAAAGAAGTGGTAAACAAAGGTTAATGGGATGAATTCTTCCAATTCTCAAATAACTAAGCAACATCAGGATTTATTTGGGGGATTGGTTACAGAAAGCAAATTTCAACAATTCCAGGGGAAAGTTAAAACAGATCTGTGATTTTTTGCCCCCTGACTCCAGACTATACTACAAAAGCTACAGTCATCAAAACAGTATGGTATTGGCACAAAAACAGGTACATGGATCAGTGGAACAGCACGGCCCAGAAATAACCCCATGCACCTATGGTCAATTAATCTACAACAAAGGAGGCAAGAATATACAGTGGAGAAAGACAGTCTCTCCAATAAGTGGTGCTTGGAAAACCACATGCAAAAGAATGAAATTAGAACATTTTCTCACACTGTATACAAAAATAAACTCAAAATGGATTAAAGACCTAAATGAAAAGACCATAAAACTCCTGGAAGAAAATACAAGCAGTACTCTCTTTGACACTGGCCTTAGCAATAGTTTTTGAGATCTGTCTCCTCTGACAAGGGAAACAAAAGCAAAATGAAACAATTGGAACCTAATCAAACTAAAAAGCTTTTGCACATCAAAGGAAACCATCAACGAAACAAACAAACAAAAAACCTACTGAATGGGAGAAGATATTTGCAAATGATATGACTGATAAGGGGTTAATATCCAACATATATAAAGGACTCATACAACTGAATATCAAAAAAACCCAAACAACCTGATTAAAAAATGGGCAGAGGACCTGAACAGGCATTTTTCCAAAGAAGACAACAGATGGCCAACAGACACATGAAATGCTCAACATCACTAACCATCAGGGAAATGCAAACCAAAACCACAGTGAGATATCACTTCCCACCTGTCAGAATGGCTATCATCAAAAAGACAAGAAATAACAAGTGTTGGTGAGAATGTGGAGAAAAGGGGACCCTCCTGCACTGTTTGTGGGAATGTAAATTGGTGCAGCCACTATGGAAAACAATAAAATGGAGGTTCCTAAAAAATTACAAATAGAGCTACCATATTTTTAAAAAATTACTGACCTTGCCCATTGCAGCTGCCTACAAATTTATTGTTGAATGAATCTCTGAATTAAAATGAAACTAAAATGTGATTTCAAAATACGATATCACAAAGTAAAAGAAGAGGCGCGAAGCTCAGTGGGAGTTTGTAACAAATAGTAATCACAACTCAAGCAAGATCTCATTACTCACTAAGCAAGATTATTTACATTAAGAAAGTATCATTTTTCAAAGGAATGATAGAAGGATTACACTAGGATTTGCATCTTTTTTTAAAAGGAATCATTCTGACCTTACTTTTGAAGCTTCACCCAAATCATTTAACTTGACGTTTCTGTTTACCAGAATCTGAGCCTAGTAAACATTGGCCAGACCATCTTCTAACATCTGTATTTGGGGCAGTCAGTTGTGTGCAAGTGAAACCAAAAGTTCCTCGTGTCACACCAGTTTTCAAACATGCTCTGAGTGCTGAGTTCCCAAGTTAGTGCCCTAAACTGTTTTTATTGATTTTCCTTTTTGAACTGAGAGCACATCAAAAACAGTGCAGCTAGGCAAGCATTTTTCCTTTGTTGAGCAATGTTTTAACATTTGTTTATAAATACAGAACTTCTGAGCTCGTTTCCTTCTTTTAAGTTCCCTTGCAGGCACTGCCCTAATTACGAGTCCTTTCATGACTTAAATGCAAGTGAATCAAGGCAGAACCCCAAGGTGGCCTCGAGCTTGCTTTCTTCTAACACGAATACAGATGAGTCACAAATATGGTATTATCATAAGCAGAACCCACCTCTGAGAAGTCAACTCTTGTATCTTTATTTCCCACTTGGCCAAGTTGGGCTAACCACTGAGGATAAGTAAAGTGACATGTAAAAGCTGAAAGGCTACAGAACCAAAGAAACCCAGGGTACCCTGTGATGGCACAGCTGGGCGCCCTGGTTGTGGGATTATGGGATGGCGGCTCCTCAGGTTCCTGAGAGCAGGAGACCCTGACACCCCCGTGGAGGACCTCTGAGCCCTCTCTCCATCTGCCATTCTGCCTTGATCAATTTCTGTTTCCCTCTGGGCTGCCTGCCCATCGCTGCCTTATTGCTATTCTCCGCTTGTTAGCATGTTTGTTGGGAGGAAACTATGAAGAAAATGTGAAGTGTCCTGCTGGAAGCTGGAGGGAGCGGGAGGGAGGTGGATATAATTCTATGCATTCTTAAATTTAAAGCCTTTAGAAGTGTCCTTCACATTCATGTCTATTCTCATAATCTTTATATACAGAGTCTTTCCTTTAGATTATTAATACACATTACTCTCTATTACAAGACATTTAAAAAGATACGATTATAGTCAATATTCCAAAATGGTTCCAATTATTCCATTATTTTCTTTTGAATTGAAGAAGGAAAGTCCGAATCTTGCAATGAAAACACTAGTGATATGAATCAAAGTTCCGTTTTGTATTCTGGAAAGCTTTCATCAAAACATTTTTCTGAATTTCTTACCCCAGAAGAGGCGTGTGATTAAAAGAAGAGGTGTGTTATTTAAAGAAACTTCTTTAAATAACATGCCTCTCAGTTCTTATCTGCAACATTATCTCTGCTCTTAGAAAATCTTTTTTTTTTTGTTCTTACTTTTTAAAATATTTTAATTTTAACGGAGCACTGTTGATTTACAATGTTGTGGTAGTTTCAGGTGTACAACAAAGTGATTCAGTTATACATATGCATGTATTCATTCTTTTTTTAGATTCTTTTCTCATATAGGTTATCACAGAATATCGGGTAAGTTCCCTGTGCTATACAGTCGTCCCTTGTAGAAAATCTTAACTAAAGTCAGTGGAGAAATGAGGTAACTGATTGGTAATAGTTTGGAACTGACAGAACACTATTACCAATCAAAGGGTTACAGATGAGAAGAACGCAGTATCAGGATTTAGATTATGTAGAGCAACTGCATGTAATTAGGCCTACTGATGGAGAAGCAGAAAATAGTAGCAGTGACCATGCAGATAAGTTAATACACATAATAACAGACAACTAGCAGATTCTAGTGGACGTCAGCTCATATAAGTGGAGCTCATGCAAGTCGTGCTCACATGAACCTGATTCTACTGAGAATTAAAATAGCAAACACACAGCTCTTTCTCCTAGAGCTGCCGTGCAGGTGGATGCTGCTGGAACTAGAAGCACTGCTGGTTGATGAATTCACTTTGCTGCTGACGGTCCAGAGCTCAACTTTTAAAAAGGATTGGACAGAAGCCTCCCTCCACTGGTCCAAGTGTGGTACGTGGACATCTGCGGGCCTTTATCCTTTTTTCCTCCTCTCTTTTCCTGGCTTTAACATTTACTGTAAAATGCTGCACATACTCTTTTATTTTTTTCTTTTTAACATCTTTATTGGAGTATAATTGCTTTACAATGGTGTGTTAGCTGCTGCTGTATAACAAAGTGAATCAGCTATACACATACATATATCCCCATATCTCCTCCCTCTTGCGTCTCCCTCCCACCTTCCCTATCCCACCTCTCTAGGTGGACACAAAACACCGAGCTGATCTCCCTGTGCTATGCGGCTGCTTCCCACTAGCTATCTACCTTACGTTTGGTAGTGTATATATGTCCATGCCACTCTCTCACTTCGTCCCAGCTTACCCTTCCCCCTCCCCATGTCCTCAAGTCCATTCTCTACGTCTGTGTCTTTATTCCTTTCCTGCCCCTAGGTTCTTCAGAACCATTTTTTTTTTTTTAGATTCCACATATATGTGTTAGCATACGGTGTTTGTTTTTCTCTTTCTGGCTTACTTCACTCCGTACGACAGTCTCTAGGTCCATCCACCTCACTGCAAATAACTCAATTTGGTTTCTTTTTCTGGCTGAGAAATATTCCATTGTCTATATGCCTGCATATACTCTTGTATGTAACACTAGCTGTGTTACCACCAGCAAATGACAACCCCAGTTTCCTTATTGGTAAAATCAGGAAATAACAGTATCTACCTCATAGGATTTTTGTGAGACCTGAACGACATGATGCACATGGAGGGTTAGCATGGTGCCTCCCACAGAGAACCTTCTATGTTAGCCATGCTTCCTCCTGTCATTACTTGGAACCAGACATTATACTCTAACTGTTATTATGTCAGAATCTGGAGTGTCTTTTAAACCAATTGAACCACCTACATAGTGGGCAGGCCACTGAGTACACTGATGGGACCGCCTGGGTCCTTGTGACACGGCCCTAGAGGGCAGGAAAATTCAGAAGGAAAATTCACAATGAAGACAAACCAACATGACTCTCCCCAGAAGTTTAGACGCGTTTCTTACAAAAGAAACAGCTATCACTACTTCTATCTGAGTACCTCAAAGGGTCCCACCATACGATCTCCCAATGGTAACAGAAGCAGTGTTATATAAGAATAAGCGACCATGAGCAAAATAACTCAACCTCATGGAATACTGTGAATGAAATGGGAAAGCTATTACTAAGAAAAGCCTTTGGGAAAAAGAACTTTAGGCAAATCAGAAAAATATGAATGGTCAGGCACAGAGATAGTTCAGAGAATACAGAGCAGGGGTACACCTGCCAAGACTCTGAAGCAACCCTCTGGTCCCTCTCTAGAGGCATGTGGCACACAAGCTACAGGACCTGCCCTCACTGCTTCTTACATACACTGGCGGAGCGTTCTGTGTGGATGAGACACAAGGTGAGAGTCCCAGCTGAGTACAGTGTTTGTCCAAGATCGCCAAGCCTCTCGCGAAGCCTTGCATTAAGCACTGTTGGTACAGGATTTGGAGAGAATAAACTAAAACAATATGCTTCTTTCTATTCCAGCTCCTTGAGCACTAAGACCACAGTTTGGACTTATTACCGACATACAGACAGATAAACAGAAACAGACTCTAAGCATAAACAATGATACATATTTAAATTCAATGCATAAAAAAGGGGCATTGCAGGAAGAGGGATTAATACAAATGACTGTCTGAAATCTGTATTTTGTCATGTATGTACCTGCCTGGTTCTATTGCCAATATTTAGATGGTCTGGCCTCACTGTGAAATTATAGCAGAAAAAAAGGCCAGTTCCATGGGTGTGTGACAACTGTCTTTGTGGACAAAGGAATTTAACTTATCCTTTCCCGAGGGTGGACGGTCATGCTCGGTGAGCATCTGCAACCTGGTGGATAGCCAGCGTGGGAAGAGAGACCCTCTCATGTGAGAGGAAGAGGGGTAAAGGGGAGACAGTGAAGAGGAAGCAGGCTGGACCACTACCTGGCCGGCACAGCGTCCACGACCAAAAAGACATGCTGACCGACGGGAAATTCTACCCAACGTCGGGGAGGTTTCACCCTCTTGTCTCTCCTCGACCTTACCCGTGACCTTTTAGCTGAGAGTCACTCTTGCTCCCGCCTGGGGACACCTTAGGGTCAGGAAGTCGGTGATGCATGTATTTGCAATAAGCTGATGGTGTGAACTGAAGGAGGAATGTGGCGGGTTCAGATTCTCACCAACACAGCTACCCAACTACATTTTCTGACTTCAATTACTAACCTGTGTGGTTAGAAAACATGATTTTTAAAAATCGGCGGAAGTCACCAAGTCTCCGCTTGGTGTGTGTAGAGATGGGCTTGGTTCCCTGTCCAACTGAGGCCATATTCTCCACTGCGAACCTCATCCGCCTAAGTAAATGGGCTCCCACAGCATGTCTGAAGGGAGTCTTGGGAGCCCAGCACCTTCTTCCTGAGAGACGGCACCAGCCAGAGCGTCTCCGTTGCTCCGTCCATCACCAGCCGTGTGTTCACCGGTGCAGACGCCCTCGGAGACACCGAGTGAGCTGACAGCCCTCAACCCCCGAAGGACAAAGCACTGTATCCTGCCAGCAGGGCTCTGTTTTGTTCTAAGCTGAGAAGCCACAGTACCATCACTCCCTCTGACCACAATAATGAGTACTTTGTCTTTCAACGGCCAGAAGAATAATGGTTTAAGGATGTCCTTTCTCACCCAGCAGGGTACGTACTGCTTTGAAAACTGGCCTTCCAAATACCTGGATCTCTGTCGTCTTCTCCCTCCCACCAGCCTCCACTTGGTTCTCACCCACCATCTCCTCTGCGCCCTGCAGACCCTGCCCTGCTGCCCGAATCTGCCAGCAGTGGTTGCTCTGCACTGAGCCACCAGCTTCCACCGACCCCGGCCGGGAGCCCCGAGGCGCCAGGGGAGGACACCCCAGCCGGGGGTGGATGCACTGAGCCCCGGCGTGGTCCTGGCGGGAGGGCTGAGGAGCAGCTGGGAAGCGAGCCTCGTCTTCACCAGGCCTGTTGTTCCCCAAGGGCTCTGGTCACTGAAGCTGGCCAGTCACTGCTGGTCGGCTGTTACCAACAGGGAGCGGTAAAGGTTTTCCTTTTCTCGTTTCTCTAAGTTTGCTTTGGATCTTATTAGTACCAAAGGTCAATGTTTCTATCCAGAAAATGAAAATTAACTACCTTTATAAGGCGTTGAAGACTTCCCTGGTGGCACAGTGATTAAGAATCTGCCTGCCGATGCAGGGGACAAGGGTTCGAGCCCTGGTCCGGGAAGATCCCACATGCCGCAGAGTCCCCTGGTTTCTGTTCTTAATCTTGCTTCCAGATCACTTGGCTTAGAGACCTGTCCCCCACCAGAGCTGTGCCACATATTATCATGCATATCTTTGTGGGGAAAAGAAGGGAAGGACAGACAAGGCAACTGTCACAGCAGAGTGGCTGGTGAGACTGGGATGTGAACCCCAGGCCACCACTGCCCGCAGTTCAACCGCGCGATCGACCAGCGACTTTCACCGCCTGGTGCTGTTTGGAGAAAGTCTGTGATGCCCAGAGAGAGCTCGGTACTTTAGACTTGTCTTTGGCACCGGGTGGATTATAACTGTTTGGTACCGTAATTATGATAAATACCATATTTAACACTGAAAAAATTATAAAGCCCACAATGGCCGCAGATTGTCTATAGCATTCCTCTGTAAACAGAGTAAAGAAAAAGATTTTTTCCTGCGTTCAAGGATGTTTTTCTTCCTTTTATTGTCCCACAGTCCCATAAGGTCTTGCTGCGTTTATTTGACTGATGAAACAATGAAGCTTTTAAACTACTACGCCAAGAAACAGAAAAGACACCATAAAAGAAACATATTATTATGGCCTCAACCATCTGTGCTGTAGGATACACAGGCTCAAAAATAGTTTTGCTTCAACTGCGACTAACAGACCGGGTTGCCATCTGGGAATTGGAACAAAGACATGAAACTTGGGCCCCTGCCCTCCTAGTTCCTGCGCAGGACTGTGCTTAACCCCTTGAGTGCCAGGCTCCACTGGGGGCCCTGGACTCCGTGTTCCCGTGAAAGCACGACCTTGTTCGTTAGACCTCATCCTCGGGAAAGGCAGCGTCCAGCTCAGCATGCTTCCACCTAAGGCCTCTCCTCCTGAACTTCTCAGCTTCCCTGTTATTAGTAAAGTGGATAATTCTTAGTTACCTCACTGCAGTATTGAAAGAAGTAATTTTTTGTTTTTGGCTGCATTGGGTCTTCGTTGCTGCATGTGGGGTCTCTCTAGTTGTGGCGAACGGGGGCTGCTCTTCCTTACGGTGCGCGGGCTTCTCATTGTGGTGGCTTCTCTTGTTGCGGAGCACAGGCTCTAGGTGCGCGGGCTTCAGTAGTTCTGGCACACAGGCTCAGGAGTTCTGGCTCACGGGCTCTAGAGCACAGGCTCAGTAGTTCTGGCTCGCGGGCTCAGTAGTTGTGGCGCACAGGTTTAGTTGCTCTGTGGCATGTGGGATCTTCCCGGACCAGGGCTCGAACCCGTGTCCCCTGCATCGGCAGGCGGATTCTCAACCACTGCGCCACTAGGGAAGTCCCTGAAAGAAGTAATCTTCTGTGAAATTACTCTAAAATGATGAAACTCAAATTATTTCCACCCATTAACTTCCAACTAAGAAAAAAAAAACGTGTGTATGTCTCTGCCCAGTTTCATGTGGCTGGCTCTAGACTGAAGAGAAAATCTGGATTTGGACTGTGTTTCTTGCTGTCTCTGTTACAGCACAATTGACCCTGCTCTTAATTTATTTATAACCTGACAGTTGACAGACCTTATGGTAAAGAACCCAAGTCTGGGTTAGGTTGGAAAGAGCACATATGTCTTGAGGTTTGGAATGTGAAGCAGATTCAGGACTTCAACTGGGGGGGCTTTATTTCCTCTTTTAAACCTATAAGAATCTTCCTTTGGTACATGAAAAAACTGGGACACAGACAAGTTAAATAATTCATCTGAAAGTTAGCTGTTAGGACCAGGACTCAAAGGCAAGTCTCTTCATAATGAAGATTAAATGAGCTAATCCACAAAAACATCAAGTAGATATTGGTTGGCATTAGTCTTGGGATGATCAAACGAGGTAGTTATGTGAGTGTCCTTTCAGTGCTAATGAGCAGTAGAAGTAAGAGAGAAACTTCCAGGATCTTATTTTTTAGAGCCTTCTTGTGTCCCCAGGGCCTAAAGTAATAGAAAACATTTATCGTGCAGTAAAATCTTACGATGTGATATAGAATCGTAAGTTCATCTCTTCAAAATTTGTGTTTTGCCCAAGTTTAGAAAAAAATCAACTGAACGCTATTCTTCTGTAATTTGCTTTGACATCACAGAGCAGGTAGAATATAACAAATATTATTACATTGTTAATACACGCAGCCAAAAAAAATTAACTCTTGAGAAACGGGTGGAAAGCCCATTCTAAGTGCATCTTTTTATTGAATCAGCTAAAACCGTTGCATTGAACTGGTCCCCTGCTTCTTCCCTTGCTCTCCTGAAGTCCACCTCCCAGACGGTGAAATGTGAAGTCAGATCGTGTCACTCCTGTAGTTAACATTCTGCCTCAGAGGACAGGGTCCTCCTTGGTCTGCACGGTTTCCCAAGGCCCTGCACCCACTGGCTGGGCTCCCGCCTCTGCCCATGCTCTGCCCTCCTCCCTGCATCAGGGACCCTGGGACAGGCCTTCTTCTGACCACCTTATCTTACATAATACTCCCCTCCCCCGGAGTATTAGGACGTCGACTCCTTGATCACCGGGAATTTAGTCTGTGTTTTTCACTGCAGGGTCCCTGGTGCCACGTCAGTGCCCAGAGTAGGATCCAGTACATTTGTCCGTGAACAAGAGGACAGACCGGTCGACAGTTATCACATCAGAGAGCTGTCTGTATGTCCTCTGCTTTCCAGACTAGCATTAGGCCCCCAAAAAGGACTCCCTGGGAGACTTCCTGAGCTAAGCAGCCTAACACCAAAAATTTGAAAAAGTAATTTTCCTCATTTTAAAGAAAAGCCTGCCTCTATGACCACTGGAAAGCTTTCCAGGGATGATGGAGTTTCAGTGCACTTCTTAACTTTGAAACTGGAGATTTTGCAGAAAATCATTTAAACACAAAATTCGACATTTCACACCATAACCCTTTGGTCTCCACATAGAAAGGGAAACGTGGACAGAAAACAGTAATATATGCATACATACATTTTTTTTAAATGCAAGCGAACAAAAAGATGTCTAAACCCTATCTTCAAGACAATGGTAAGTATGATAAAGAGAACCCTTCTGAGGTGACTCCAGGCTCTGCTTGAGATGACTCCCCTTTGGGAAGACTTTCACATCTTCCCTGGGGCAGATGATAACACAGCTGTGCACATCTGTCAAAACCCACTGAACTGTGCATGTAAAATGGATGCCTCTCCTTGTACGTCAAGTACATTTCAATAAAGTTAAAAAATTACTTTGGAACAGTTAAAGACAAAAGAAACACTTCTTCCTTTTCCTTATAATTGTACAGTATTGAGAAAAGAAGCGTCCTGAATATTTAAGAAAATGGATACATGATTAGTATATAGACAGAACCCTCACAAACGCTTAATTTCTCTGATATGGTCAAAATAATAAACGAAGCAGTTAAAATACTTGTTTAAACACCTGAAATGGTATATTATTATTTTTTAATTCCTATTTGATATCTGAGTTTAAGCTTCCAAGTTTTACTTTCTACTACCTTTTCCACCCTTTGAGTTATTTTTTAAAAAATTTTTTTAACTTTTTATTTTCCCTTTGAGTTATTTTACATTACTTTTTCAAGTAGGATGACTCAACTACATTTCAAGTATAGTTTCAATGTTTTTTCCTTAAGTTTGAAATTAAACTCTTACTCCTGGTCCTTCCGACCTGGCCTGGAGACGCAGGCCCGACTTGGGCGCCCGTCCTGCCTCTCTGCCCTGAGACCACCTCCTGGCTCTGTGAGGGCAGCACAGGCTGCGGGACCCGGATGGAGTGTCGTACCCTCCGGAACTCAAGCCCTGCTTGCTATTTTATTTATTGATTTTAATTAATTAATTTATTTATGTTTGGCTGTGTTGGGTCTTCGTTGCTGCACGCGGGCTTTCTCTAGTTGCGGGGAGCGGGGGCTACTCTTTGTTGTGGTGCGCGGGCTTCTCACTGCAGTGGCTTCTCATTGTGGAGCACGGGCTCTAGGCGTGCGGGCTTCAGTAGTTGTGGCACGTGGGCTCAGTAGTTGTGGCACATGGGCTTAGTTGCTCTGCTGCATGTGGGATCTTCCCGGACCGGGGCTCGAACCCGTGTCCCCTGCAGTGGCAGGTGGATTCTCAACCACTGTGCCACCAGGGAAGCCCCCCTGCTTGCTATTTTAAACTCTCCTGATGTTTCTCTTTTCCCTCCTCAAAGCAATGTTCCTCCAATGACATCCCTCGTCAAGCAGTTGGCGTGGGAGGCAGCCGGGCGCTCACCCACGTTTAAAGACAAAAAGACCCCCCTCTATGGGGGCAGCTACGTATTCCAGGCGCCCTTGGAATGTGGCCCCTGAAGGACCAAGCGCTGGTTTCCAGGCAGCAGGAGCCCTGGCACAGCACCTCCTGAGAATAAATACTCTGCTCTAAGAGAGGGAGTCATCGTTAAGCTGCAACTTTGAGCGTTTCCACTGCGGGTCCGGCATAAACTGTGAGACGGCTTTTCTCCACACCTATTTATTTCAAGCGTTTAATGGGTACACACACAAATCACTGTACCCTTTGTAAAAGTCCACAACCTAATGAAACAGGCCTGCTGGATTTTATATTTTTTAAATAAACTGCACTTAATCTAACATGCATTTAATTTAGGGATGGCCTTTAACAAACCACAACCTGTTTCTTCGTGAGCAAATATTTAAACGAGTTCATTGACTTTAAATGTCTGAAAGAGACTGAAGATAAAGGCGGAGAAGCTAGATTTATAGCCGACTGGGTACTAATCAACCGCCCCGCTCGAAGGGCGGGACCAAAGCCTTCAGCGTCTCCAGACCAGGACTCTCCCACCTCCCGGACGGCAGCCAGCTGACCAGAGCTCTCAGAGCATCTCCAGACTCAGGGGCCACGGTCCACGGACCCAGCGGAGGCAGCTAAACTGCCCCTTCCTGTTCTTCTTCTTATGCGGGACCAAGTGAACGGCTTACAAATATTTGGCAATTTTGTATCGGGAGAAAAGAATGCACACAGAGCGCATGAGTGTAAGAAACATCTTTCTCTTGAAAGTTTTTGATTTTTATAACCTTAATGAAGCTAGGGCTAAGGAACGATAAATACCCGCAACAGCTAAATAATCGTTCAAAGCAGCTGCAGTTACCGTGCACTTTTTTCTCTCTAAAGAGGCCAAGATGTTAAAACTGCCCTGCTACTTTTTCAATATCCTTGGAAAACGAGGAGTTTGCTATAATGAACTGTCAACCTATGTTTAGCAAACAGTTGTTTACCTCCAGAAGCAAATCTGCTTAAAAAACAGGTTAACCATTAGCAATGGAAATCATTTCAAAGAAATTACAGCAGTTTTTCTGTTTTCTGAAAAAGAGTTCAACAAATGTGATGGGGTCTCCCCTCCCTTACCCTTTCTGGGTCCAGAGCAATAATGAAAACTGCAATGCCTGTCGTGAGTGGCATTAGAAAAGCCCAGGGGGGTCAGTCGTTGAGGTGGAATTGGTCCCTCTGCTCTACACTAAATGGCACAAAGTCACGGCGTGCTCGGCGCTCTGTGGCTGCCCCGTGGGGTCCTGCGTCCTCCCTGCTACAGGCTGCCCTTGAGCTTCTCCCTGCGTCCATTTCTCTGCCTGTCTCAGCTGCTCCCCCACTTCCTGCCCTCTGCCAGGCTGGCTGGGCCGACAGAGCGTCACCCACAGTAAAGCCTAGGTGGACCCCACGGGGGCTCACGAGGCGTCCTCAAGGCAGGACATTCGTGCCGGGACCCTGCAGGGAGCCCTGGTGGATTTCTGTCTCTTTGGTTCCCCCATAAGCAACCTTCCGTGACCACTGTTTTAGACGGTTTGTCAATAAAGTAAGGGAATCACATAATACTGAGAAAAAGAAAGGGAGGAAAAGCAGACAACTAGGGAAAGTGGAAGGAAGAGAGGAGAATGGTTCCCTAAACCAAAGAATAAAGAGTGACCAGCACGGGGAACCTGCTTCAGATGCCTGGGGAGGCTGTCCTGTAGCCCAGGCTGTTTTCTTTGATCTCATTGTTCTCCTATTCTCCACCCTGTTCTGTTTAACAGGAAAGACCCAAATCTTGAAGAAGCTGCCCTTCTCCACCATTTAGGAGGTCCAGGAGCCCCCATCTGTCCTGAAGCAGTCTGGAAGCCGGGCTCCACCAGCACACCCAGGGCACCAGACCCCCCGCCCGACACTTAGAGTCACAGCCTGAGGACCAGAGACTCCGTGAGCATCCTCTGTAAACTGAACCCTTAATTAGCACAGGGCGGCTTTGTGGGCCTGTCCTGCAGAGGATCCAGGAAGGACTCCAGGAAGTCAGGCCACTAAGTATTAGCAAGCCCAGGAGAAGAACTCTCTGTTGCAGAAACAGATGCAATAACATCACATGGTGTTTCCAAAGCAAATGGGTTCGCTATAACTCTTGTGGATTGCATGCATCTCTCTGCATCTCATTCTGTGTCACTCACTCTGATCAGATTCAGTGAGTGTTTTAGTCCCCGGTAGTATGAAGAGTCCTGGGTGCTGGCAGGATGGCAGGAACTGGCTTCTGAACCTCAGGGGTTCAGCTGAAACACAGGTGGCAGCGGAGGTCGCCTGTGTTTCACCACAAGTAACTGGAAAACCCATACTGGCATCGATTTCAGGACACTCCCCATTATTTCCTTTTAAATTGGTTTTCTTTAAAAGAGGTGTTTACCAGGCACCCTTACTTCAAAACAATTTAGCATTGCAGATCAAGAGAGAAAAACATCAGTGCCTTTGGACACACAAACACCTGTGGGCATCCATCCACCTGCCCACCTGTGGAAGGGCTCATGCACACGTGGACAGAGTAATGTGTGTGGCAGAGACAGCCCTGAAATCCAACCACCTGAAGTCCAAAGCCCACGCCATACTCACTCGAAAATATCATTAACGTTTAGAATAGTACGTGAAAAAATATACATCTCAAGTGGAAAAAGGATACAAAATTCTATGTACAGCATCATTACACCTATTTTAAAAAAAGATCAGTAGTAGAGATAGAAGAAAATAAATGAAAGCCGTCAGAAGGCTGTATTTTGTTTTGTATGTGCTAATGCTGGAAATGTTTTGTTTATGATGTTCTCCCCTTCTTTTTTTCTATTAAACTTTAAAAACTATCTTTAATGAGCAAATAATTCTTTTAAAAGTTTACTCTGAAATTAGTTTTATTCGTTATTTACAAGACAGTTTGAGTTTCCTTTGGAAAACAATCAATCTTTCCTAATGTGATGTATTACTTACTGGTGCAGAGATCTGCGGGTTTTCTGAGAGTACTGAGTCATGTAAATTCCTAAACAGTTGCAGGTTAGCACAGCTCCTGACTTTCCTTCTCCCCCACCAGCGACTTATCTGATCGCTTATCTCTTGGGAATCACGTGGCTCGTTGAACAAAGCAAACATCTAGGTTAAACACCCTTAAATAAAAACCGCTTTGAATTTTTTCAAAACCATTTGTTCCAACTACAGTTCCAAATTAAGTAAACAGGTCTAAAAGAAATCACACCAAATCTGCATTTCTTATCAGGCCCGTGGCAGGACACAGTTCTAAAATCTCCTGGCGTTTTCCTCTATTTCTCCTAATGCTCTACACAGCTGCACCTGATCAGGAGGTGAAGCTATGATGAGGGGCAAAGCCTGAAGCAGGGGTTTCCACGTAAAGGTTGCCACTTACTTATCTGCGTCTACAGCGATGTCAACCAGACTTCCTCATGAATTAATGCTACAGGCAGACTAGCTGACGTTCACACGTCCATCGTTACTTTGTGGGGAGGAGAGCTTCAGGTCATGTTGGCCGGGCAGCGGGCATGAGGCCTTGCGCCATGGGACAGAGAGGAGAGCAGCCGGCCGGAGTAGGGACTCTTCGGCCAGCCGAGTAACCAAACGCAAAAGTCCACCGCAGCCCCTTTCTAGGTAACCTTCACTGCTCAGCCCCCAGTGCAGGGGGAGGACCAGCAAGGCAACATCACAGCCAGCTGCATCTGAGACCCTCCCCGAGTGGGGCAGTTCCCAGCCCCCGTACCCCGTGAAGGGTACACCTGGGGTGGGCGGGGCCGCAGGCACCATCGGGAAGAAGGCTGGTGTGCTTCTGGACGCGAGTCCGTTCAGTTCCATCTAAACTCGGCCAACGTGGCATGCTTAGCCCCATTTCTCAAGGAGAAGTGGAGGTTCAAAGTGGTGAGCTGACTTGCCCGACGCGACACCATCGGTCCAGGCGGAGCCTGGTCCCAGGCTGTGTCCTACACTCTGCTGCTGGTAGACGCCAAGTTTCCGAGGACTCCTTAAGACTGGGCCAATATAAAGAGTCAGGGGGTATAGAAATTTCCTTCTAGCTTTTTTTTTTAATATTTATTTTATTTATTTATTTTTATTTTTGGCTGCGTCGAGTCTTAGTTGCAGCGCGCGGGCTTCTCTAGTTGTGTCGCGTGGGCTCTGTACGTTGTGGCGCACGGGCTTAGTTGCCCCGCGGCATGCGGGATCTTAGTTCCCCGACCAGGGATGGAACGCACATCCCCTGCATTGGAGGGGGGATTCTTTACCCCTGGACCACCAGCGAAGTCCCTCCTAGTTTTTGAAATCAGTTTACAAGGAATACAGGTATGCCCTACAGGGAGAGAAACGCCTGTTGAGACACCCTTGATCACAAATTGAAGCTGCAGAGAACAGATCTGTCATCTGATGGCTAACGTGTCCTCCATCTCCTGTCACCCCCTGTCCAGCTGAGCGGGGCGGCTTCCCACACTCACTGCTGGTCTTTGAACCACTGCCTCTGCTAAACACCAGACCCCCGGGCAGGCCCGCGGCCCTTTCCCCAGGCAGCAATTTCTCCCAAACGCTACGAGGTGAGGCCGAGGCACCAGGAAGCACCGCATGGTAGGAGGGGCAGGGAAGGGGCTGAGAGCTTGGAGCTCCTGCCCGCCCGGACACCGCACAGAGGATCCCAGACACCGACCAGCTCCTACTCACATCAGCCTTAGCGGGGGCGGGCACCCCATTTTACAGACATGAAACCCAGCCCCCGGGGAGTTCAGTCACCCGCCACAGTTACACCAGCCAAGACAGGGACGGGCCTGGGTGGCCCTTCGGAGAGTTGACGGAAATATGGGAAGTCGTCAATCTTGTGCTTTCTGTTAAGTTTTCTCGTAATCTCGCGAAGCAAATCTTCGGTTTGCTTCAGGTATCATAAAAAAATGTCTTTACAGTCATTTAAAATTATTCTGGTGTTATTAACACAGACAGTCATCCTCTTTAAGGACTCCTTTGTTGCTTGCTATAAGCTGTGCATTTGGGGTACAATTTAGGTATGTCTTGTGGCAGCAGGACCCCTACGGATATCACAGCAGAGGCAAACAAGGTCTCACCAGGACCACCAACTCCAGCGACCTCGGTGCTCCTGGGAAACCCACCGCTTAATCTAACCTAGTCCGTCCACTGTCTGGGATGAGACCCTCGGCCACCTGTGCCTGTCCAGCCTCCGCCGGCAGAGGGGCACCTCGTGCTTGCCCCACACACGGCCAAGAACGAGAGCGCCTCGCGGGACTCTGGACGCACAAGCCCGGCTTCTCGCCCACCTGCGCCCCGCCCAGCCCTGGTTACAGCACGGAGCCCTCGCCGCCACCAGAGGCCGACCCTTCTCTGGATCCTTCAACAAACCTCACGTGACATCATTCTTTTGTTCTCTCACATAGAACAGTCAGCCTCTCTCAACTGGACCTTCCCCTCAGCCTGCAAACAGGCAGATGTGTCTCCTGCCTGCGAACAACATAAAACAAAACCCCTGCCCTGCCTGCACCCTCCCGCGCGTCACCTTCAAGCCAGAGCTCTGGACCGAGTGGCCTACCGTCGGCTCTGCTGCTCTCCTTGCACAACCTCCTACATCACCGTCATCTGGCTTCTCTTTCCATCACTCCCTAAAATGGCCGCCAAAGACCTCCGGGGCCAAGTCCAAGGGCACTTCCCGCCTCGGCGACCCACCCCGCCCCTGCCCCAGCTTCCTCCTTCTCATCCTCCCCTGGCCGATCCTCAGGTCACAGCTGGAAAGTCACAGTCGGGGCAGCCCCCCTCCGGCTCCCGAGCCATCACCCATCACTTCTTCTTAAAGCCGCGCATCCTCCCAGGTGGGACTGATCCACCAGGTGCATCCAGGTGTGCGGCGCCTGAGTGACTCGACAGCTAGCCGCCTGCACCCTACGCTCCATGAAGGGAAGGGCTGGGTCTACGTGTGTCCCGTGGTGTGCACGCTCCCAGCAGGAACCCAAGTATTTGTTCAGCAGGTAAGTGGGAAAGGCTGCACCTCCCAGGACGACGGTGTTTACCTGCACCGATCGGATTCTCTCCTCCAGGAGCCTGACCAGGGAAGTACACACCCCAGCAGCCCGCTGAGAGTGTTGGGGGGGACGGGGGACTGAAGCAGAACCTGAAACAGTAGCTGCGGGGAGCGTGCTGCTGCAGAGGCCACAGCCCCCAGACTCCAGGGCTGCCGCTGGGCCTGGGGAGGCCAGCCTCCCGCTGCCACCTGTATCACTGAAACAAGCCCCATCGCTCCAGGTGGCTTGAGAGGCGCCACCACCTTCGAGCTTAGAGTCTAAATAACACAGCAACTCCCCGGGGAAGATCACCGAAGGAGCAGTTTTTCGTGGTTGAGTGGAAAAGCCCGAAGTAGAAGAAATGAAAACATAAGGCGCCTTACATAATGTCCCCCAAAGACCTCAAGATCTCTTTCGAAGAGATTAGCTGCGTTCTGGAATTATTCCCAAGAACTGTGCCAAAGGCAGCAAACTATCCTTCCAAGTGATAAGCATTAAGGCTCACGAAAGACCACCAGACAGTGGTTTCATAATTCCAAAAGCTATCAGCTGTGTGTACTGCATTTCTGACTCTGAAAAATAATTTGTACTTCTTTGCTTTCTAAAAAGTCTCATATAGGGAGAAACATATCTATACACATAAATTAAACTAGCCAATTTTCTTTTCAAATTATAACTTACGGCTCTACAAGACATGAAAGGTTAAATGTGAAATCTACATTGACAGGCTAAGTTATGATGTCCAAGCTACGCCAGACCCCCAAGGCAAAGGATTCCAGTGCCTCAGACTTACGACTAGATTACATTAAATTTAAACTCAATAAATTAAAGGGGAAAAAACCCTCTAGGACTTTCCAACTCTAAATTGGGCAATACTGATTTCTTCCCTAAATCTTTTTATGGGCGTTTAGCAGGAAGGGCATAATCTTGGCCTTCTGGCCAAAATGATGGCTGAGCTGAGCCACGGGCCAGACTAGGTTGCGGCCACATTTTAACTGGCAAGGGGACGTGTCCTTTTATGGGCTGTGTAGCAAAAAGAGACTCTTTCAGTATCTCCCCTATGTTAGATGTTTAGAGTTTTTGTTAAGTGATAAACCTCAAAGCAAATAATACAGGAAAAAGTCAACATGGAGTGGATTACACCAGCCAACAGAGGACAGACTGGACAGCTGGGTTTTTCTAGCGAGACAGGAGGGCGTGGGGGGGAAGAACGCAGTATTTGGAGTTAGACCTGGGATTGAATATTGTCCCTGCCCATCACCAGCCAACAATGGGAAGTTATTAACCCTCTGGACCCAGTGTCCTCCATGACGAATGCGAGCTGATGAGGACATTGAGAAAATCAAGTAAAACAAATTGTGACCAATACATAACAGGTATTCAGTACCGCATCTGTTCATTGCAATGAGTTATTTGGCGAGCGTTGACCTGTTACAAAGATGGGGAGTCAGGGTGCGTTTCTATAAAAGTTGGAAAGGGTCAAGTTCTTTGCCTTTCCGTCACTTCAGATGTAGAAAGTAATGTGCTTTGGCAAAGGACGTAATAGTAGGGACTGCAAAATGCCATGATGTTCTTGGAAACAAAAGTACCATGTGACCTTGTCAAATAATGCAATGACTTTCAATGGATTAAAGGGGCTTCTGTCACAAACAGAAGCAAGAGGTCAGATCCCATGCATGGAAAATTATACCAGACTAATCCCTAAATAAACATCTGTATTACTCATGCTCCCCGAGAGTGAAGAGCAACCCATGCAGGGATGGCGCCCTCCTCCAGCCTTCCTCCTGGACCTCGCTGCTCCCGCAGCTCAGGAAGGCCCTGCTCAGCGGAGACAAGCCTGCCCTGAGCACACCTGGGGGCCGGGGTTGGGGGGCGCCTGCCCTCTGACTTCTCTCCTGGCCCCTCACCTGTGGGTTTTCATTGGCCAGATTTGTATTTAGGATTAAGAAGAGTGAGGAATCACTCTTTCCTATTCAAAGTCAATGCAGGTTGATAACCTGAATCAAACGCCTTTTCCATCTAAGGAAAAAATATGGTCAACAAGTTCAAGTAATGTTAATACAAAGAAGAAAAGGCACAATTTTCTCTTTACCAGCATGTAATGGGTTTTCTCTTTTTACTTATTTATTAAATGAGAAAAGTGAAGGAGGGAATGAAATGAACTAGGATGCACACTCATTCGGCAGGTGATTGCCATTCCCCGAGGGGGATGTCTCCAGAAACGCCTGGGAGCCACCCCACGACAGCGTCTGGGGCCTAGGAAGAGCCCGGCACAAAGACACGACGCAGTAGGATGTGGACCTCCTAGTTAACTGGAGTTGCCTGAGTTATGATCTAGAATGAAAGGTAAGAGTCTGGGGCTTCCCAGGTGGTGCAGTGGTTGAGAGTCCGCCTACCGATGCAGGGGACACGGGTTCGTGCCCCAGTCCGGGAAGATCCCACATGCCACGGAGCGGCTGGGTCCGTGAGCCGTGGCCGCTGAGCCTGCACGTCCGGAGCCTGTGCTCCGCGACGGGAGAGGCCACAGCAGTGAGAGGCCCGCGTACCGCAAAAAAAAAACAACAAAAAAAAAGATAAGAGTCTGAATGGGACATGGCAGCAGCAACGCCTCTGTGCTTCACCCGAGATTCTAATCAATGGATGCAGTTTGCTGACTGAGACGCACAACAAAAGGGCTTTCTGTCCTGCTGGACTCCCGATAAAAGGCCACGCACTCTAAGCCCCGCAGTAGAGAGAGATTTTGTTCCATTTGTCCACTGAAGAAAGGTTTTTAAAAAGGCCCAGAGCCCCTCTGCTCTTTGTACGGCGTTACTCACAGTGTGGCTCGTAGGGGGGCGGCGGGTCTCCGCAAGGCACACACTCCATGTCTTGAAAACCAACAAGTTTGGTCTTCCTGTAAAATCTAGAAGAGAAAGGGAAATAATCCTTGTTAGCATTTTCATCTAAGCTCACAGTTGCAGCAAACAGACTTATGTGATAAATTACTGGCAGTCTCCATTACCAGTTCTAGCGTTTCAAAAAAGGTTCTCAAAGGCTTAACCAGAACAGCAGACAGACACATCCTTAGAAAGGTCTCTGAGCATGCAATGAACGCTTAAGAAGTAACAATTCACTAAATGTAACCTTGTAGGTTCTACTCAGCCCCACTTTTCGTACACTGAGGTGGGGTGCCCGTGAGGGCGTATGAAATCTGGACATTTCTATTGTCATTTAAATGACAAAATGCCTTGTGAAGTGCTAGTTTTTAACCTTTGAAATTCGAAGGCCAAAAATGCTAAGCAAACCATAAAACCATTGGAAAAATGCAGGCAGATACTGATACAATCGTGATAAAAGGGGGCATGTTTCTAGGCATGACAAGAAACCCAGGAGCCAGGACGATAGAGATTAACAGCTTTGAGCACACACACACATACACACACACACACACACACACACACACACACAAATACTAGAGGCATCTGAAGAGCAAAAACAAAGCATCATCAACATAGTGGGCAAAAGAAAATTGGAAAATAGTTCTAGTCATGGTATTGTCTATAACTTTAGACTATAAGATAAAACTTAAAAATCATTATGGTGAAGTGAACAAGGCAACTGAAAAACAGGCAAAGACACTATTCCCAAAAGAAGAACATTTCATAATTTTAAAACTTCACAATTAAAACTAAAAAGATGATGCAATTAAATTTTAAAAATTAACAGTAACATGTTTAACCTCATTACTAACAAGTAAGTGCAAATTGCAGTGAAGATATACCATTTTCACTTAGAAAATTGGGAACGTGTTGGCGTGAGCCTAGGTAAATAGGCTCTTGTGTTTATCGTCAGTGGGCATATACATTGACACTTTAGGAGGGCAATTAGCTGTAGGCCATCAGAACTCAATAGAATAGTTTACATTCCACCCAGTAATTTCATTTTTTGAAATTTATCTTCAAAAAATAATCAAGTGGGTGAAGCTGGATGTAAAGAGTGTAACCACCGCATTGCTCATAAAAGAAAAAAAGCCAATGAGGCACAGTCCCATACCCAAAGCAGACATGACCAGCCATGGTAGACACAAGGCTGTGTAATACAAAGGGGCTTTTAGAAACCATGATGCAGATCTACATATCTATTTTTTTTAATTCATTAAATATCATTAAGTGGAAAAGAAAGAACTGTGAATTATATAATGCCATTTTGCACAGACACACGCTTTTGTATAGATTCTTTCAGATCATTTATTTACCAATGCAGCTAAGAACAATTTTTGTGCATATATTTGCATTGTAAACAGTTTGGAAGGATATTCTATGCCACATATTAACTGATTATTTCTAGATGGTGGGAATTCAAGTGATTTTACATGTATGTATATCTTCCAACTTTTTCATGACGAAAATAGTGACATGGAGAATAAATTACAGATCACGTTCATAAAGACAGGTAGATGCAATTATTTTGTGGAATTGATAATGTAGTAGCAAATCTGTGTGATCTGTGGTTGAAGCAAAATTTGCATTTGAAACTAGATAATTAGACCAAATGTCCAGGCACACCCAGCACTTGCTCAACCTTCCATTTTCATCTGACTGTGAAAATCTGTTTAAATGATTGTAATATGGTGACTTTCCACCAGAATTTATAAAAAATATTTATTTTGGAATTTATAAAGTAAAAGTTAAAGAACAAAGTTGGAGGATTCACACTTTCTGATATCAAAACATATTACGAACTCCCAATTATCAATACTGGCATAAATGCAGACATACAGACCAATGGAACAGAACAGAGAGCCCAGAAATGAACCCTCACACATATGGTCAAATGCTTTTTGACAAGGGTGCCAAGACCACTTAATGGCTATAGGACAGTCTCTTCAACAAAAGGTGCTGCAAAAACTGGATATCCACGTGCAAAAGAATGAAGTTGGATCCTGATCTTTCACCATATACAAAAATTAATTCAAAATTAATTAAACATAAGACCCCAAACTACAAAACTCCTAGAAGAAAATATAGGAGAAGTTTCATGACATGGACTCTGGCAATGATGTCTTGGATATGACATCAAAAGGCAACCAGAAGGCATGTAATAAATAGGCAACAAAAGCAAAAATAGACAAGAGGGAATATATTAAACTTAAAACTTTTGTGCATCGAAGGATACTATCAATGTATACTTGTTCCCAAACTCACGGAGTCGTATACAATAAACATGTATAGCTTTGTCAATCATACCTCAACAAAGTGGTTCAAAAAATGCCACAACCAAAAAAAAAAGTTTTAAATTATAGTAATAATAGTTTCTTTGGTGGTTAAAAAAAAAAGATACAATGAAAACAGTGAAAAGGCAACCTACCCCTGTGGGAAAAGACATTTGCAAATCACATATATGATAAGGGGTCAATATTCAGAATATATAAGGAACTCCTACAACTCAACAACAAAAATCAAATAACCTGATTTAAAAATGGGTAGAGGACTTGAATATTTCTCCAAAGAGGATATATAAATGGTAAGCAAGCACATGAAAAGACGGTTAACATCACTACTCATCAGGGAAATGCAAATCAAAACCGCAGTGAGTCATCACCTCAAACTCATTAGGATGGCTGCTATTAAAAAAAAAGTGTTGGTGAGAATGTGGAGAAACTGGAACCCCTGTGCACTACTGGCAGGAATATTAAATGGAGCAACTGCTATGACAAATGGTATGGAGTTTTCTTAGAAAATTAAAAATAAAACTAGCATAAGATCCAGAAATTCCACTTCTGGGTATATACCCAAAAACATTTTTTTTTAATTCTTTTTCTTATTCATTTATTTATTTTTTGGCGGTGTTTGGTCTTTGTTGCTGCACGTGGGCTTTCTCTAGTTGCGGCAAGCGGTGGCTACTCTTTGCTGCGGTGTACAGGCTTCTCATTGCAGTGGCTTCTCTTGTTGCAGAGCACGGGCTCTAGGCGCACAGGCTTCAGTAGTTGTGGCACGCGGGCTTCAGTAGCTGTGGCTTGCAGGCTCTAGAGTGCAGGCTCAGTAGTTGTGGCACACGGGCTTAGTTGCTCCACGGCATGTGGGATCTTCCCTGACCAGGGCTCGAACCTGTGTCCCCTGCATTGGCAGGCGGATTCTTAAACACTGCTCCACCAGGGAAGGCCTAGCCAAAAGAATTGAAACCAGGATCTTGCTGAAGAGACTGTCTTTTCTCCATTGTATGTTCTTGCATCCTTTGTCGTAGATTAACTGACCATAGGGGCACGGGTTTATTTCTGGGCTCTCTGTTCTGTTCCATTGATCCATATGTCTGTTTTTGTGCCAATACCATGCTGTTTTGATTACTGCAGCTTTGTAGTACAGTCTGAAATCTGGGAGGGTTATGTCTCCAGCTTTGTCCGTTTTCCTCAGGATTGCTTTGGCAATTCTGGGTCTTTTGTGGCTCCATATAAATTTTAGGATTTTTTGTTCTAGTCCTGTGAAAAATGTCATGGGTAATTTGATAGGAAGCACAATAAATCTGTCGATTGCTTTGGGTAGTGTGGCCATTTTGACAAAATTAATTCTTCCAATCTAAGAGCATGGGATATCTTTCCATTTCTTTAAATAATCTTCAATTTCCTTTATCAATGTTTTCTAGTTCTCAGTGTATAAGTCTTTCACCTCCTTGGTCAGGTTTACTCCTAGGTTTTTTTTTTTTTTGGACACGATTTTAAAGGAATATTTTTAAACTTTCTCTTTCTGATATTTCATTGTTAGTCTAAAGAAATGCAACAGATTTCTGTATGTTAATCTCGTATCCTGCTACCTTGAGGAATTTATCAGTTCTAATAGTGTTGTGTGGAGTCTTTAGTGTTTTCTATATAGAGAATCATGTCATCTGCGTATAATGACAACGTGAATACACACTACTGAACTGTACACTTAAAAAATGGTTAAGATGGTAAATTTTATGTTACATTTTTTTACCACACCTAAAAAATGCATTAAAAAATCTAAAAATAGGTAAAAAACCATACGACAATATAAGGGAGCTTTCTTAGATGTACTTCTTGCTAAACATTGTAATATATACGGACTAATTCTCTTTATCTCAGACAGAAAACATGCCAAATTATAAGTTGATTAAATTAAATATTGAGATAGTCTAACATAGTTTTTAAACAGAAAAACTCTTTCTATGTAAATAAGCTAAACAAGTGCTGGGAATCAAATGTGGACATTATTGAACTTTTTTTTTTTTTTTTTTTTTGCGGTATGTGGGCCTCTCACTGTTGCGGCCTCTCCCGTTGCGGAGCACAGGCTCCGGACGCGCAGGTCCAGCGGCCATGGCTCACGGCCCAGCCGCTCCGCAGCATGTGGGACCCTCCCGGACCGGCGCACGAACCCGTGTCCCCTGCATCGGCAGGCGGACTCTCAACCACTGCGCCACCGGGGAGGCCCCTGAACATTTTTAAAATAATGAATTCTATTTGTGACAAAACAGTTTGGAGGTCTGAGCTCTCCCTGAAATTGAACAAAATATATTTGCCAAAAATATAATTATTAAAATATGTGATCAGTTTGGGGGCTGTAACACAAATGAGGCTAGCAGGTGAGAAAATCCCATGTTTTCAATGACCATTAAGTCTAACTAGAAACCCTAACTAGATAGGAGGTTGGATGGGCCTGCCTTGTTGCCACTGCTCACAGGAGAGGCGATACTTGGGCATGATGCTCATAGCAGCTATCAGCAGCGGTACAGAGATTATCCAAAAGCATTCAGGACCTGCTCTGCCAGCTTCGTCATTACAATGGCTGGACGGCAGAATCTAAGATGTTTTTTAACTGCTAACGAAATTTTCAAAGCCATCAACCGACTCTCACTTTTTCCACTTAGTACAAATGAGATTAAGGTCTGAATCCTAAAGCACAGAATAATTACTGAATCACCAATTATGTATTAACGATCAAAGACATTGTTTTTTTATTTTTAAAAAAGTCTCCTTAAAATTATCATCCAATTTGTAGATGAAGATACAGAAATTAGAGTTTTAAGATGTGACAAAAGATTAAGTGGGTAAAGAAATCTATAAATCTTTAAAAATTATTCTTCTCTCTATTTTGTTTAGATTGCCAAGGTTTGGGGGACATAGATAGATTTGCAACTCTGCTCCTGACCAAATGAGACAGGACACAAATTTTAAAAAATTAAATAAGACAAAAGAGAACAGAGACATATACACGGTGTCTGGTTAAACTGCTTTTTATCGTTGAACTTTAAATTTTACTCCGTGCTTTCAGCTAATGCAAAGAGACAAAAGGAAACCACATTGAATTTTATCTAATTTACTGTCTGATGAGATGCAGCATATAAATACATCTATCCACCCAAAATATTCCCCAACACTGAATGTGAAGAGGCGTTTTTAATTGAGCTGAACCCAAATAATACTACTTAGTCTAATGAACACCAGCTTGATAACTGCTATTTTAAGAAAGCCTGGTTGCAGACACTAACTCTTCCACCAATGAACGCTTTTCTGCAGGGGGATGACAGACCCCAGTCCAGCCCTGGTTTCAGAACGATCTCCCTTAATACAGGTTTGAATGCAGCTGCCACGTCCTGTGTGTGACATCAGGTCCCATTTCCTGCAGCACGTCTGCCGGGGGCGGGTGACAATTCTGCCCTCTCCTACACACCCGTGGGCTCCGTGTTTGTGCTGGAGGGTCAGCCCCCTGTTCACAGTTCTCGGCAGCCAAAGCGATGGCCCCAGTGACACTGAGAAGATGCTACTGAAAAGATGACCGTCAGGGGAAGAGCCTGGTGTTGCCTGGGGCGCTCGGGATGGGCAAGGGTTGCCAAGTGCCACTGTAAGCAGAAGGACGGAGGACGGACCAGGCGGTTGGGGAGCAGGGCTGACGGGGGTTGGGGGGGGAGTGGGTACAGAACCGGTAGAGGCCATCCTCAGGGGCAGCGAAACAGGGCTCGAGCAAGTCATTCATCCGCTCCAAGGATGGACTTCCTCCTTTGTAAGGAGGGGGTGATGTTAATCCCTAGTGTTAGCCATCCCGGTTACTAAAAGCAGCAAAGAACTGGCAGGGGCTGGTTTACTCTTCCAGGGCGGGGCCCCAGGTCCCCTCGGCAGAGAAGGGAAGGGGGCGTGGGCCAGAACAGGGGCTGGAGGCCCTTTGGCCACTTTCAGCAAAGCTTTCACTGGCCCCCAGTAACATTAATTGGCAACAATGTCAATGATTTATCTAGTGCTTACTGTGTACTAGGCGCTCTGCTAGGCGCTCTACGTGAGCTATGTTCTTAATCCTTCTGACAATTCTGTAGGCTGGTATTATTATTAGATGATATTTTTATAGGTGAGAAGAATCAATGTCAGAGAAATTAAGTAACTGGCCGAAAGCTGTTGACCATATTTGGGAACGAGGGCACTGAATTTCCCTAATTGGTCAAACTGTAGCACAGAGGACAGACTTTCCACACCGGTGTCTGGTGGGGGGCTGGGCCTTTGGGCAGCAGAAAATCCTGATCCGAGTGAGGCCTCAGCCGCAGAGGGCAGGCGTCACACCAGGAATAAACTTGCCCACCTTATGCCTGACCTTGGCATTTTTCTGGAGGCAATACGCAATTTATTTATTTTCTTTCTGCCTCCATTTTCCTGTCTATCAAACGGATGTCAACTATTTTCCACTTTCACAAAAATACAGTCAAGCTGGGTGAGCACTTTGAAAACACCCTGGAAGACCTGGAAGAGTAGAAGTCACTCTGTAATCGTTGCCTGCCTCACACCTTCATGCTTGCTTAGAAAGGATGTAATTTTAAACTAATCATATAACTAAACTACGAAACACCATTCAAATGTCTACTCATTTCTAACCTTCCCACATCTAAGCATCTATTTACAGAATGAGCAAACACCGTGACACTAAAGCACTGGGCTCAGGTGACAGCACGTTTGGTGAAGCACGAGGAAGCACGTGTGGCGGGGACTCCCTCTCACACTCCAGCAGCCCACGCCTGGGTTCCCCCTTGTAAAAACCGAGTCCTGGGTCTCTGGGCACTGCCCAGCTCAGCCTGGCATCCCCCGTGGACCCCTCCTCTCCCTGACCCCCCATCCTCTTCCCCGGCGGAGAGGGCAGAGGAGTCAAGACCCGGTTCCGTCAGAACAGGAGCAGAGAGGTATCGGGTGCCCAGTGTCTGTCCTTCCATCAGATTTGCACAAGCTCAAGACGCTGGGGAATAATACTCACAGCTCTCAGTGTCTTCTGAGATTACAGGCCACTACTTTCTAAAAACGTAACAGATCGCTGAGATATACTTCACATACCACGCAATCTACCCCTTTAAAGTATTCAAGTAAAGGGTCTTTCGTACACTCAGGGAGCTGTGTAAACATCAGCTCAGTCACTTTAGAACATTTTCATTGGGAAGAAAAGAAACTCTGTACCCTTTGGCAATCACTCCCCCTTCTTCTCAACCCTTCCCAACCACCAGCCCTAGACAACCACCAATTTACTTTGTGTTCTTCAGATCTGCCCACTCTGGACGTTTCACACCAATGGACTCCTACAACATGTGTTCTTTTGTGATTGGCTTCTTTCTCTTAGCATAATGTTTTCTAGGTTTCTCCATGTTGTCGTATGTATCAGTAATTCATTCCTTTTTACCACTGAAAAATATTCCCTTGCTAGATACACTCCATTTTGTTTATCCATTCCTCAGCTGATGAACATTTGGGTCATTTCTTCTTTCTGACCCTCATGTATAAGGCTGCTATGGACATCTGAGGACAAGTTTTCGTGTGGACATGTTTTCAGTTCCCTTGGTTACACGCTCAGGAGCAGAAGTGCTGGGTCGCATGGTAACTCTACGTGCAGCTTTCTGAGGAAACGCCGTACTGTTTTCCGAAGTGGCTGCACAATTTTACGTTCCCAGTTTCTCCACATCCTCACCAACACCTGTTACTGCCTGTCTTTGGTTATAACCGCCCTGGTGGGTGTGAAGTATGTGGGTCTTTTTTTTTCTTTTTTTGCGTTTGCTGATGACTAATTGACGTTGTGTATCTTTTCATGAGCTCACTGATCATTTGTGTCTCTTCTTTGGACAAATGTCTATTCAAATCCTTTGCCCGTATTTTAATTGGGTTATTTGTCTTTTTGTTATTGAGTTGTAAGAGTTCTTTATATGTGCTAGATAAGATAGTCCCTTATCACATATATGAGTTACGAATAGTTCCTTTAATTCTGGGGGTTGTTGTTTCAATTTCTTGATGGTATCCTGTGAAGCACAAAAGGCTTTAATTTTGATGAAGTCAAATATAGCTATTTTTTCTTTGGTCACTTGTGCTGCTGGTGTAAGACCCCTACTTCCTGCATCTGTTTGGGTTCTGAGTCTTCGCATAAGGACTTGCTTGACCCATGAGGCTATTCCCTGCCCTGTTTCTGGCCTTCAGCCCCAGAGCTTTATCTGCCCTCTGGCTTCACTAAAAGCCCCAGAGTGGGCACCCAGCATCTGTCAAATCCCTGCTCCCGTGGGCACGAGCCGGCGGGGTGCAGTCAGCGTCCTCCGTCTGCACTGACTTGGAGCGTGGATTCTGGTGGCAGAGTCCAAGCCACACTGCGCACTCCTGTGCCATCTCGCCTGAATAACCTTAATGATAGGCTCACTTTCTTCGTTTTTAAAACACTGTGAACGTCACAGACAATAATTCACGTAAACTGCTTAGCCACTACGTAATACAGTTTGCTGCTCCCATCATGCTGCCGGCCCTGGTTGCTTTACTTCTGCAATAAAGCCTGGGTTCCAGGAAAGCTCCGGGAATCCTCATCTCTCCTCTGGCTCCACTAGATACTAATTAGGTCCTCCTGATGCTCACTTTGTCCCCTCCCCTCCTTACTTCCTGCAGCAATGCCTCGTCCCTAACAGACCACCACACTGGCCCCACCGAGTCCCGGGCTTCATCAGGACTCTGGCTTCCAACTGCCTGTTTTATCTGGCATGTCCGGCCAACCGTTACCTAGAAGCACTTAAAATGTTAAAGTTCCTCCTCCTGGGCTTTGTCTCCCCACCTGGCCCAGGTGTGGTCCCCTTGCTGTCCACGGCCTGGGTTCCTTTTCAACGTGCCCATTTCAGGTCTCCACCGGTACAGCTGCCCACCCCCCACTGCTCGCACTGCCTCTCCCTCTTCTCCGCTCTCCCTCCTCCTGTGGCTGCCTCGGCCTCTCGGCAGTTTCTGAGATAGGCCAGGCCGTGTCCACCCCAGGGTCTGTGTCCAGAGACAGCTCACCTTTCCAGCATCGCCCATCCTGATGACCCACCTTGATCCTGCAACCTGCATCCCCTGCGTCCCCCAGGGGCATGCCCAACGCCCTGAGCTGCTTGCGATTTTCTTTTTTTCCATAGCAATCATATCTTCCACCTTTTTGTATAACTTATCATTTACTGTGTAGGTATTTGTCAAATCTTATTAGGATATAAGCTGCCTGTGGGTGGGGATCTCTGTCTCCCTCCCCAAAGTGATGCCTTACAAAATACGACTGGATGGCAGTATTTGCATTTCTCCGATCATGTTGAGGATGGACATCTTTGTATGGTCACAGGCCACACACGTGCCTCTTTTGTGAACTGTCTAGTTTTTTCTTTCGTCCCTTTGTCCATGTTTTCTGTTTTATCGATCTGCAGGAGCTCTGAGGATTTTCGGGACACGGAGCCTCGGTCACCACGCTTATCCATTGCATTCTAACCACGCCTGTCGCCGTGCAGGGCACACAGGAGGCCCAGAGACTAGAAGAGCCACGAACCTCGGCAAGTGTGCAGGTTAATATCAGCGGGCATCTGCACTTGGAAGGGAACCAGAGAAAAGCCTGTTCAGACTAACTGACTCATTACGCGGGAAGGACGGGCCACATACCCGGGCAGGCAGTCCCCACAGATGGCGTCGCGGGTGGCAGAGCAGTTGGCCTTCTGGAGGCGGCTCAGCAGGGCGCAGTCCAGGCACGGCTTGCACTTCTGAAAGCCCCAGTCCTCCTTGAACCTGTGCGGCCAGCACCTCACACACTGGGCATCCTCCCCGTAGCCAAAGCCACATTCCTGCGGGGATGAACAGGCAAGAGACAGCTATTCAGACCCCGCGAGCGTGAAAAAGGGGGACGAGGAGACAGCGGAGAACTGGGCTGGTGACTACCCAGCGCCCGCCTCTCTGGACACAAAGGCTGCTCTTTCAGCGAGTTCCAATGTGTCTCCCCCTGCTAATAATCTCTCTTACGACCTAAGTATACTTACTCATCCACTTTATTCCAGGAGCAGGAGCATTTGAATAAGAAAGGCTCTCCCCCTCCCCCGCCTCCCCCGCTGCTGCGGCATTACCGCCAGCTGAGGGCAGAATTACGGTACTTTCTTGAACTCAGCTGGTCATCTGAGTGCTCAGAAGCTAGAGTCGGGGAAGTATGTAGACACCTAGTCACTTAACAAGGCAGAAAGTAAGTGCTGTGATAAGTAACAGAACACAAGGACAGCTGCGTACGGAACGTCAGAAGCTTACAATACCCTTAGAGAAACTTGGAATGGTTAGCTGTTTATTACTGTCTGAGAGAGGGAAGATGCTTACACAACGCTTATAAGAACACTACATCCTTGTTTGGATCAAACCCTGTGATACTAAAGGTCTCAAGCATCTCTAGATTTGGCCATCAGAACCCAGAACTGCTTTCCAAGGATGGGCTTCACAGACGGCTCTTTGACCTGCATTCGAGTTCCAGCACTAAGTCAATCACAGCGTGTCATATGATGCCGTTATAAATGCAGTCACAAAAAGAACGCCATAGACCAGTGTTCATGATAGTTTAAAAAATAAGTTACAAAACAGAATGAGAAACAGGATCCCATTTCTTACAACAACATTAATAGTAAGTGCTAACATTTATCGGGGGCTTCCCCTATGCCAGGATCTCATTAATTCCTCCTCCCCCACAATGAGGAAAGCGCTTCCCATGCTCCTATTTCCTGGATGGGAGTATGGGGTTTCCCAGAAGGCATGCACCTTAACCAAAGAGACACTGCTAATGTCAGAACCAGGATCTGAACCTACACGTTTTTTAAATTAATTAATTTATTAATTTATTTATTATATAGCGCTTTACAATTTTCAAAAGTTTCACACACATCATTTCATATAATCCCATAATAATGCTTTTTAAAAAATCCTCTATCCCTATATTGCCCCTCTTCCTCCCTCTCCCCACTGGTAACCACTAGTTTATTCTCTTTTATCTGTGAGTCTGCTTCTTTTTTGTTTTACTCACTAGTTTGTTGTATTTTTTAGATTCCACATATAAGTGATATCATACAGTATTTGTCTTTCTCTGTCTGACTTACTTCACTTAGCACAGTGCCCTCCAAGTTCTTCCATGTTGCCACAAATGGCAAAATTTCTTTCTTGTTTATGGCTGAGTAATATTCCATTGCATATACGTATCACATCTCCTTTATCCATTCATCTGTGGATGGGCACTTAGGTTGCTTCCATACCTTGGCTATTGTAAATAGTGCTGCTATGAACACTGAGTGCACGTATCTTTTCAGATTAGTGTTTTTGTTTTTTTCAGATGTATACCTAGGAGCGGAATTGCTGAGTCATATGGTACGAACCTACATGGTTTAATTCCAGAGCCAGACTTCATACCACTACACTCTGGGACTTTCAGGCACTTTATGTGACATATACACAGGAAGATGTCTGAAAGATTACATATCAAATGTTAACATGGTTATCTGCACTATGTGATGGTTTCTATAGAACGCTGGCCATTAAAAAGAAAATCAGACAGCAGCTCTCGAGCTGCAAACAGAGCCCCACGTGGAGGGCATGCTGGGAGCCCACACACAGCCAGAGGGGCAGCGGGGGGGGGGGGCGGGCAGGGCTCCCAATCACACCTCAGCTTCCTCATTGGGAACCACGGAAGCCAGAACACAGATCCAGCGAGGTCAGAATTCTCGCTTCTCCATAAAATTTATATATTTAACTTCTTCATCCATATTTTTATACAAAGTCAACTAAGCAGTACTTATTGGCTGAAAATTAAATCAAAACCAACACACACACACACACACAAGATACAAATGAACTTATTTACAAAACAGAAATAGACTCACAGACAAATGTATGGTTACCAAAGGGGAAGGGTGGGTGGAGGGAGGGATAAATTAGGAGGTTAGGGTTAACATATACACACTACTATATATAAAATACGTAATCAATAAAGACCTACTGTATAGCACAGGGAACTCTAGTCAATATCTTGTAATAACCTGTAAGGGAAAAGAATCTGAAAGAGTATATATACATACATATATATATATATACACATATATATGTATGTGTATATATATATAAACTGAATCACTTTGCTGTACACCTGAAGCTAACACGACATTGTAAATCAACTATACTTCAATTAAAAAACAAAAACACAAAGAATAGTATTCCCTGTACGCAGTAAGCCACTCAATAAAGGATATTAGCAACGATACTTCAATCCAGACCTCACTAATGAACTCACTCACATTTGGGAGGGGCTATCCCTTCCTTTCCCCCTTCAATTCCTCTGCCAGTCTTTCAAATGTGTGTCTTGAACAAGCACAGCAAAGAGCAGGGGAGAAAAACAAAGCAGAAGGTCAGCACCTTCCTAACCCTGAGGGCTCCAGCTAGACAATGTTCTGAACCAAAGGCACAGACAGAAGCAGGGGGGAAAAGTTTTAAATACTAATTCACAAATTAGAATTTCTTTAAAACTGTTAACAGGGATTATCTTTTTTTTGGGGGGGGTAGTGGAATTATGAGGTGTTTTCAGTTTTTATACTTCTGTAATGATTTGATTTTCGTGCAGGAAGCATCTCTAGTAATCAGGAAGACAATACAGACACACACTGAGAAAGAATTTCTTAGGATGTGTACTTGGTCTTGGCGGGAAGGAGACCACTGCTATTTTGGGGGGCTGTGCACAGCAGTGGGATCTGCACCAGGACAGTGTTAGCTGCTGAGAGAGCCCCAGGCATCCGAAGGCTTTCTTTAGGCACAGAAG
Organism: Globicephala melas; assembly: GCF_963455315.2. NCBI lineage: Eukaryota > Metazoa > Chordata > Mammalia > Artiodactyla > Delphinidae > Globicephala > Globicephala melas. Next base: position 2,569,050 of record NC_083331.1, on the reverse strand, counting down.
GGAGCCTCCCACCCCGAGTCCCAGGATCAAAGCGTGTGCACATGACATCCGGGGCAGGACCTCCTCACTCAGGCTGGGCATATCCCTCAAAGTTCCTGCGGCAGCGATTTCAACATCACGCTTTGATCCAGGCAGCTGGGACTGTAAGGGTCTCATATACAGGTTAACACACAACAGAGAAGGAAAGAAAAAGGGAGGGAGAGGAAGATAGGAAAACAAAGGGAAAGAGGTAGGCGTCTATGAACTGGTAGCAAACGTCAGAAATGTTGCTTTTCAAGCCAGGCTGATACAGGGGGAAAGTGTATATTTTCCTGCATTGGAGCAAAAGACACATCGGCCACTTGCCAGCTAAGTTATCTTGGGAACTCTCTGACCCTCAGACTCTTCATCTGTGAGATGGGATAACAATGCAGGCCCTACAGGGTTACTCTGAGGAATAAAAGGGAAAACATATGAAGCCTCTAAACTCTAAATCAAGCACAGGTGTCCGTAAACAAATGATATCCATGGCCATTACTGTTTTGGATTCTCTACAGCCCAACAGACCGATTTTCTTGATTCCAGTATAATAAAGCTTCACTGGGGAATAAAGGGATCTGCAGACCCCAATTTTTTCTAGGCTACTTCAAACATCACTTTCCATCTAAAACATTTTTATTGAATAAAAATTTTTCTAAATCGAATCCCAAGTACCTCCTTTTTTTAAAAATATTTTTTTTTTTTTTTTTGCGGTACGCGGGCCTCTCACTGTTGTGGCCTCTCCCGTTGCAGAGCACAGGCTCCGGACGCGCAGGCTCAGCGGCCATGGCTCACGGGCCCAGCCGCTCGGCGGCATGTGGGATCCTCCCGGACCAGGGCACGAACCCGCGTCCCCTTCATCGGCAGGCGGACTCTCAACCACTGCGCCACCAGGAAAGCCCCCAAGTACCTCCTTTTGAAAATGGGTACATAAGACAGAATTTAACCTTTCCTGGTTGAATCCACTACTGCGTTGCGCCGTCATACAAAGAACTAGGCAGTCCTGGGCCTGTGGGGCCGTTCTGCTGCTCTAACGCCCCTGCCACGTGGTCAGCGGGCCTCCCTCCCTCCTGCCGAGCCTCGCTGTCTATAGCCACTCACTTCCCCTCTCCAGTCCTGAGAAACTAGAGAAATGACCTGACTAGAAATGAACTTGAAAGAATATACACAGGTGTACTGACAGTTCCATCTCTTTTGAGAAAACATATACTTCAGTGTTGGGAAATCTTTGTGCTTCTGTTTTGATTCCTGGCCGTGTCTAGAGTTTATATTGTACATAAGCACCGCTTTGACCAATGAGTTTTTGCCATGTATCGTTGTGTGTGATTTACATGTCATTAGAGTTTATAGAATGAGGATTTCATTAAACTTTTTTTTTTTTGGTTCACTCTGCACTGGACCAAATCACGTACAGAAAGAAAACAAAGCCAGGCTCCAAGGGCATCACAGCTTTTGCCTTTATTACCTGGATACCGGCTTACTATTTCTGCCTGCAGCTTATATGCTCTGGGGGCAGCTGCAGCAATTCTCTTTGGGGTAGATTCAGGTGAGGGGTTGAGATAAGGCTTTGTACCATCACCATCACAAAAGAGTACCAGAATGTACAGAGCAGGTACCATGAGCCATACTTGTACAGAGATCGATTATTTGGGGGAATTTTATTCAAAATATATTTTCTCTCAGAAACAGACTCACAGACACAGAGAAGAGACTTGTGGTTGCCAAGCAGGACGGGGGGTGGGGGGTGGGGGAGGGGTGGAGTGGGAGTTAGGGATTAGCAGATGCAAACTAGTATGTGTAGGATGGATAAACAACAAGGTCCTACTGTATAGGGAACTACGTTCAATATCTTATGATAAACCATATGGAAAAGAATATGAAAAAGAACATATGTATGTATAGCTGAGTCACTTTGCTGTGCAGCAGAAATTAACACAACATTGTAAATCAACTACACTTCAATAAAATTTTAAAAATATATACTTTCTCTAAAGTATTTGCCATTTAAAAAAAGATTATTAGAAACACAGCCTAATATTATTTTTAAACTTTTAAGAATATCATCACTTTCAGTTCATGAGAGTCTAAGAAGTGTATGAAGTGCTCATTCCACATGTTAAATTAACTAGACACCTTGAATTAACTAGAAATTCAGAGCAGTTATTTCCGAAGAATTACTGTACAGCATCCATGGCAGCAACCACATTTAGAGCCGATTTATCACATTTCTAAAGCACCATAAACGTAGAGACGTCACAATTATTTGAAATCCAGGCTATAAAGTAAAAAGCATATAAATATTAAATTACCCCCCATATAAATGTCTACCTTGATGTTTTTATTTCATTCACTAAAACAAGGTGGTTAAAATGCCTTGAAATCTTCCATATTAAGTTCAATAAACAACTACCAAGAGAAACGGAAGGAGGCGAAACAACGGAGAGAGAGAGACAAAGACAGAGAGAGTGACAGAGACAGAGAGAGAGACGGGGGGGGGGTCACCAGCCCCTGTCCCATGGTAACCTGTCTTTCCATCCTCCGTCCCTAACTTCCCACTCCGCCACTGTGCCAGGTCTGGGGAAACCTCCCAGACACATCCTCCTCGTGTGTGGACAACTATTCTGCATCTCCTTTTCGTTCACCCCGCTCGGCGCACTGTGGGGAGCGCTGGCATCAGCCCCTGAGCGCGGGTTCCTCCGCAGGGATGCAGGTTGGTACCCCACGGGAGCTGCTCTTACTCATCACTGCACCCAGGTGCTGGGGCACAGAGGGTACCCTTCGAGCGCGGCCAACTGAGCTGGCAAGCATCACGTGATCTAATTGGGCATCTCATGAAAATACCAACAGTATTAGATCTTTTAGTTTTTCCCATGTGACCTTGGGGCACAAGGGGGAGAGCTCCCAGGCACAGTGCTTCCTTTGGGGACAGAAGCAGAGGTGTGGACAGGTCCATGGTGACAGGAGGAAGGGGCAGGCTGCCCACACTGGCTCTGCTCAGTCTTTCCTTTGACAGACTCTCTGCTTGACCAAAGTCTGCAGGCGTCTCTGAGCCACTTTTTCGACTGCACCCTGTTCCTAGGTCTGGTCTTGAAGAACCCGGTTGTCCGAGGATCCTGTCCAGTTGGTTTAGCCAGAATCCCCCATCCTCAGTACCTGCTTATTCTCCATATCTGACCTCCCAAGCCACCCACCCTACCCCCCGCCCCAGGTGAGGCCTGGTCCCCTGTCTGCCTGCAGCAGGAATCCTGGCGTCTGTATAGCCAGGATCCCCCTTCCGCCGCCGTTTCCTCCTGGTGAGCGTCCACCCTGCCCCCCGCTCTGCTCCGGGGCTGTAACCCCCATGTGTCCACGTTGGATGTGGAGCTGAATGCGGTTCTGGAGCGAGGTCTCTCTTCTCCTGTTGCAAAAGTTCCTGAATAGAATTTGTTTTTCCTGCTGTAACCTCTGTCCTGTTCTGGTTTTCTTTGACACTTTCCAGGTTGTACTGAGTTCGCCCCCTCACCAGTTAGTAGAAGGATTCTGTGTGTGTGTGTGTGTGTGTGTGTGTGTGTGTGTGTGTGTGTGTGTGTGTGTGTTTGGTGTGGGAGGCTAAGGGAGAGGGAGGAGAAGGGGGAGGGAAGAGTGAGTCAGTCACTGGCCTGGGCTCCAGGATTAGCTACGTGTTTTATTTTTATGGAGGACGGTCTGCCATTAACATCAAGGCTAGAAATGCATTGGGGCTTCAGAACGATACGGCAGTTCTTCATTTTTGAAATTATGACCTGGTGCCTGAAAGCTAGAAGGAAATACCGAGGACTGCCCTGAATCACCGGGAAGGCCTTTTTATTAACAAACTTTGAGGTGGGAAAATACACACATGGATAGAAAAGAATGCACGGCCACAGGGTTCCTACTTACTTCCCCGAATCATAAACTAAGGGACTAACCCTTGGCATCTGACATCGCCCCCTACCCCGCCTTCCCCAAAGCCCACATCCCTGAAGCTGTCAAGGGTTCTCTGCGTGACCACGCTTGAGTCGGCCTCCTGAACCTTCTCCCGGCCCATCTGCGCATGGCCTCGTGAAATCTAGTTCCAGCAAGAGCCCTGCGGGGTCAGTTTAGCCAGGGCCCTCCCCCCCAGGGTCCTCAGCCTCCCACCCCCCAGGTGACATCCGGCCGTCCCACCCTGTGTCCAGCGAGAACCCGTCGGTCGGCTTCGGTCAGAAACTCTCCGCCTCTGGTGTCTCCTGGTAGTAACTCCCACCACGGACTCGACCCCTCCTCCTCGGCTACGAACTCCCACTCATCCAGGCTGTATTCAGAGGTCAGCCCCTTCCCTCCCGCTGTAAAATCCCCATGCCTACTGCAAAGGTTCTGAACGACGCCTGCCCTGCCCACTTCAGCAGGTGCCACTGAGTATCTCTTCTTTCACCGCAGCTACGCCAGTGCGTGATGAAGAGCTAATGCTGGGTAAACAGATGGACGAACAAATATTGTGTGAAGCAGTATTTGCTCAAGTTTATTATTAGTAGCAGTATCAGTATTAGTACAACTACTATTATTTTATCCCAGGGAGCAAAAGCCTGTAAGGGCCACAGCAACATCTCCTAGCTGGTAAGGCCAAGCCTTCCCCCTGGGCGGGCGGAGGTGTGAGCAGCTTCCTGATCTTGGCTCCAAAGCAAGAGAGGGCTGGGCCCAGCTGGGCTCCTTCCAGCCGAGCTGGGGGCAGCCGTGGCTCTGTCACTCTGCCCAATATTTTTAAGCCACATTTGGTGGCTTTCCAGTAGCAAAATGACCGAAAGTAAACAGTGCTCATATCCCCTTCCTTCTTCTCTCCCTCTGCAAATCCAGAACTGAACAAAAAACACCACTGGATCTCACCTACACGCTGGGGGAGCAGGCCCGCCCCCCCGACAGGGGAGATCCTCACAGACCATGAATTATCCAGGAAACACATCCAGGGGCCTCCGGTCAAAAGCACTATTTATTTGTACAGCCAATAAGTATTAACTTGGGTTCTTTGAATTTTGAAAGCTCAAACTGGATGGAGAAGAAGTTATTCATAAAGAAAATCTAGGGCACACAAATGGAAACGACAAATGAGATTCAGGTGCGGCTGGTGTGCAGCAATCAGCTTTTTAATTTCCTTTAAGAAAACAACACCAAAGACATAGCCCCCCAGCTGTTGGTTTGTGAAAACCCAGAGTTGAGTTTTCTAACGAAAAATTACAAGCTAGAGCTTGTTAATACCTGCCAAACACCACTGGGCTTGATTAGGTATAATTAGACACAAAGTGAGTGACACTGTAATTAAATGGCAGAAATGAATCTTTTTTATGCTTGAAAATTACATTAATCTTTGTGTGATTTTCTTCCTAAGGATGTAAACAGTTTTCCAAAGAGGAGATGTCTTTAGAAATAGGGAGCCCCGCGTGCACCCGCGGGGAGGGAAGGGTGCTGTTGTTTACAAGAATTAACTTTTTTCACATTAACTAAAGTCATCCCAATAATTGCTTAGCAAAGCTTACTTTGAAAACCGTTCCAGAGTCTTGAAGTCTGTTTCCAGAGGCTCATGCAAAAACTAGTTTCCTGATTTACTGCCGGGAGGCGATCGTGTTAAAAGCACACTGTTGGCATTAATGCTCGGTGCGGAGGAGGGGCCGTGGGCGGGCAAACTCTAGACGGTGAGAATTCAAGTCTAATGTGGTCACTTCGGGAAAACAAAAATCATCTCCCGCTCACTCTCACGAGCCCCCAGGACGCCACCGAACGCTCACGCACACGGCCGTGGTCAAAACGCCCAGCGTAGCTTGCTTACAGAGCCATGAAAATCATACTCGGTATTTTTTGCCTCGGAAATAGGAAAAAGACATTATTCATTATCTTTATCATAAACTTTCAAAGACTAAAAATTAAACCCTGCAGTGGGGGAGAGAGTAAATAGGGCTCAAGGGGATAAAGTCCTCAACACAGATTCTAAATGGCTCGGTGACCCGTCACGTATTTCCGCAAAGATTCAGGAAAACGGCTTCCTAAGCTGAGTTACTAAAAAAGAGCCGAAATGACAGAGATGGTGCTTGGGGCCCTGTGGGAGGGACCTGGGAACCGAAAGGGCTGCTGAGATGCTACCGCTCTGCGTGGCCCCAGGGCAGCGCTGGTGGGCGGAGCCAGCGGAGTGGGAGGGACAGGTGGGGACCTGGACAAGCGCACTGCCCGGAGGAGGAGGGCGGGGAGAAGGCTGCTGGGAGCAGCTCCTGCATCACACACGCTGGGATATTTGTCTGTGTTTTCAAAGTTGGTCCTAAGCCACTGCTTCTGGAGGGAAGTCGATCATTCTAGAACAACACTGTCCAATATGACAACCATAACCTCACATGGGGAAACTTAAATTTCATTACTTAAAATGAAATAAAATAAGCAACCCAGTTCCTCGGTGACACCAGCCACAGTTCACGTGTTCGATAACTACAGTGGCTCGTAGCACCCGTGTTGAACAGCACAGGTAGAGACCATGTGCATCAGCACAGAAAGTCCTTCCAGGTGCGCTGTGCTCGGGCATTATCAAGGCGGGAGGCAGACGGTGACCCCAAGAGCCCCCCCTCCCCCCGACACTGTCACTTACTTACAGTGATGGTGGACACACCGACTAACCTCTAAACAGGGGTAGTTATATATGCTCCCCACTTAAGACGTATGCTGTAAGAATTCCTTATGTCATACAAAGATCACATAGAACCTGGCTCACTATAATACATGTTGGCCAATGTTAGCTATTTTCATTGCATGGTATGTATCACAGACTCACAATTAAAGACATTTTGAGAGAGAGTCCATATTTTTTAGGTTAAGACACACCCTGCAGATGAACACACGCAACGTATCCAGGGTGAGAGGTGAAAATAAGTACTCGTTTAAAAAGTGGCCAAAGATGAGAAGGGTACTGCTCTCAACAAGCATCAAGGGTCTTATTGAACCTGGAGCTGCTGCGTAGGCTCCTTACGCTCTCACAACTGAAAGGAAGGAAAAAGCGGTCGGGAAGCGCTGACCACACACCACAGGTGAGCAGAGCACATGCTGCCCCTGGAAAGCTCTTCCGGCACCTTCCAACAAGCCCAACTGCATGTCCCAAGGTAGAGACCTAACCGTGGGAGAGTGAGCCATACCTCGTGAAAAGGCAGGACTGAATGCCTTCCAAAGAAAATAATAATTAGGAGCAATAAAACCACAGATGGAAATTTCAACCACACCTGCTTACCCGAAGTATTTGCAAGCTTGAGTTTTAAGGTATAGATATACGTTTGTAATTTGAAGAACCTCATGACCCGGAATTTATTTTGGATAGACATGATAGTAGAAAAATGGACAGAAGTTTTCAATTACGCTTAGTACAGCAGAATAAGTTACATAATAATGTTAGAATAAAGATGATTAAAAACTCTATGTTTGGTGAAAATGCTCTTTTAAAAATTCTTAATATAAAGAAAACTTTAGTTGTGGATATCAATAATTTGATCCAGCTTCCCTACTTTTTCATAACTAATTATAAAATATTTGCTATTTATTGTGCTTTCAAAATTTCAAACACCACTGGTAGCCGAAATGGTACACCTCAGTTAAAAAAGTAAAGACTCCTGTACTCATCTGCTTCATTACAAATTAACAGGTAACCCCCCTAATGATATAGTTAGTATTCCAAGCAACAAGCAAATAGACTATTTATAAATGTAGTTTCTAACAATTTAACAAAAACTTAGTCTCAGTGAAAAGAATAAATTTTGCCTTGATTTGCAAAGCTTGGAAGTGACAATTAACCAGTTGAACATACTTGTTGATTTAAGTGATTTATCTGATTTTAATATACTCAGAACTTACTCTTCTTTCCTTTGAAAGGTGTATGTTCTTGCTAAAAATTTAATAAAGGCAGCCTGGAAGGAAGAAACTGCAAATTCATGAGTGGACAGTTTAGAAACTTCCAGCTCCAAAGTAATTATTTATAAAAAACTCACATCTTTGCCTTGATTAATTAACTAGAAAATAAAAATGTATTTTTACTTCCATAGGTGTATTTGACTCCTTTGCCTTTCTTATGTTTTACATTTTAGACCCTGAGCGAGGCTCACTTGCTAATTTTATTTACTAAGAGCTAAAACCAAGCTAAAAGACTTGGCAAAACATTATTTGCAACACACAATCACACATTCGTTAACTTTTATATTACTAGATTTAACTGTCACCTTTTTTTCCAAAACCTATCCGAGGCTGACAGATTCGTCCACTCCTTGAGCAAAGATTCGCTAAGTGTCTGTTACAAGGAGCTGGGCGGTCTGTTTAGACAGTGAGGGTGAAAGCTGAGGGGTTGCCTGCCTGCAGGGTGGACACCTCAGGACAGGCAGGAACACGCTCTACATTTGTAAGTTTGTGCTTCTGAGTGGGTCCTGAGAATCTAATATTTCAGTGGCGTCGTTACCTTTACTTTTACTCTTTCTCACTCAATGTTTTGTCCTGGTTTTTTTGATGAGGAAAATGATCATAAATATTAATAACTAAAATAAGTACACACAGGCAGGGTTATTCAGATTGTTTCCTTTTGGTTGCTCCAGTAAAGTTGGACAGCTACTGCAATACTCGGGGAAAATTACTACCTAATGAAAAATACTTCTTATGGATATCTGGGAAATTATGAAATACAGAAACTGTTATCAGATAATCTCAGAGGATGGATTTAAAAAAAAATACTGCGAGCTAACAGAACCTCCATCTTCATTCTCTAGATAAAGGATGAAGGTTAGGGAGCAATTCCTTAGAAATGATTCACTCATCTCTTCGAATCTGTGATTCGTTCATATTTTCACAGAGATTTGACAAAAGAACTCTGAGGGGTAGAAACATCACTGCTTTCCTCGCGGGCACAATCGCATTCTTAACTACTTTGTTGACAGATCCTAGATATGCAGCCCTCCTGTTATAAAGGACCTTTTTACATCCAACAGAGCAAAACCTATGTCTGAAAACTCATGTTACTACAATCCACAGGGATTTAAAAAACATCGGCCAGGGGGCTTCAGCAACTAGACGCCGCAGAGTTCAAAATTCAGCCAGTTCCTTCCAAGCGGACGGCACAAGAAGCTGAAAGCCGACATATTAAACACAACACCCAGAGAGGCCATCCACCAGGAATCGCTTGTGGAATGCATAATTCTTTGTTTCCTGCTGTTTGCAGACCATCGATCAAAAATCTATGAATGACAAGACTCAAATTCAGAGAACAGCAGACTGTAGGGGAAAGGACTTCTCTTTGAAAAGTCACTTAAAATAAAAAGACACATCTTTTGTTCCTTTTCTAACAGGAAGACCTTGGTGCATTCTTTAGAACAAAACGATACATCAATTGTCCACAACTGGTAACGTCTTCAAAAGGTCAGAAAATAAAGCAAATGCATGTGCGGCTCTGAACACGCTCACAGCAAAGTGCCCAGGAACACCCAGAACTCTGAATCCACCCAGTTGGAACACAGCTGCTTCACAAGCAGTGGTGAAGATGAATACATTGAAGATGCTCCCGGGAGTAGCATCTACTCAAAGTGGGAAAATTAATAATCATACTGGCACTGTCAAAGGAATGTTCCAAACCCCGGCTTGGAAAAGAACTGCGACCTTGGAGCCTGGTTACTTAAGACACTGCTGGGGCTCTGTTTTTCTTGACTAGTAATTGTAACCTTAATTTTAAGAAAAAGAAGGCCCAGTAAATAGTATTATTACCATTTTCTGTTATCAATGCTTTATTTATAAATCTTTAGTAGAATGCTGATTCTTTTTAATTAGAGCAAATAAACCTTAATGATTCTATTCTTTTTTAAAATTTATTTTATTGAAGTATAGTTGATTTACAATGTTGTGTTAATTTCTGCTGTACAGCAAAGTGATCCCATCATTCGTATACTTTTTCATTACAGTTTATCACAGGTCACTGAATAATTCCCTGTACTATACAGTAGGACCTTGTTGTTTAATGGTTCTATTCTTTCAATAAAATACAATAAACACTAAATTATACACAACAATGACATTTATTGAATTACGGTTATTAGAATCTATTTCTTTTATCTCAGTAAGACACATGAATCGAATGTATTGAAAAGGGAATTGTGTAATATTTGGCTAGAGGGACATGACAAACCAAGAAATCTTCCCTAGTCATTAACTGAAAGAATTTAGCTGAAAAGAACGCATTTTAAAGACAGATCTACAACTTTCCCACACACCCGACAGTTACCTTGGACAACTCCATGCCTGGCCCACACTGCTTGCAGAGAACACAGTTTCCTGACTGATTCCTGAATTCCTGTTGTCCACAGTCTCCTGTTTCACAGATCACTCTACATGCCTGAAATAAATGTTTCACAGCACGTTATCTTAAGGGAAGTTAATTCTATTTCTCACAAAAAAGGAATAGTATCTTCAGTGTTATTCGCATAATCACTGAATGTAAACATTAATTCAGAGTGAGGCCAACTCAGTTTTCACTTCAGGAAGAATAACCACTTTCTGGAAAAGTCAGTGGAACAATTAAATCAACAAGCCTGATTCCTCTCTGTATGCCTTGAATGAGAGCTCTCTTTTTCTGGATTTAACTGCTATCTTCTTCTGACACTTTTCTGAGTACCCAAGGTAAAAACAGGTAGAAACTGCTCTCTTTTCTAAGTAAGAAGATGTATAAAAGAACAGTTATGTAGAGACCGAGGTCCTTTTGCAACCTGAAAAAGTCTGAATTCAAGAATTATATTTTTGCTCTTTAAGAAAACATATTCACCCATAATGAGTTGAATAAATAAGTAAATGGAATACATATACTAGTCCCAAGAGCTCTGCTATTATCCTTTAGACATATCTGATACCCAGCTTTGATGCAGAAGTTTTTCAGCTGAATTCCATTTACTTAGAGTTCATCATTCAAAAAATTCTGACAATCGTGACATCAGTAAAATTCCTGATAATGATGAAAATAACAATGGTCCAACTCTCTGAATGCTTCAGAGTAAAAGTGTCATGTAAACATGAACTTACTTTCCTACTGACTGCCATTTTGCCACTTAATTTGGACCTAACAATATACTTTTTTAAAAAATTAAAGTATAGTTGATTTACAGTGTTATGTTAATTTCTGCTGCCCAGCAAATTGATTCAGTTATACATATATATACATTCTTTTTCATATTCTTTTCCATTATGGTTTATCTCCAGATATTGAATATAGTTCCCTGTGCTATATAGTAGGACCTTGTTGTTTATCCACCCTATATGTAATAGTTTGCATCTGCTGACCCCAAACTCCTAATCCATCCCTCCCCCATGGCAACCACAAGTCTGTTCTCTATGTCCTAACAATAAACTTTGGTTCACAGCATAGGACTTAAATGCAAAGATTATCTGCTTTGCAAAAACAAAGGTTGTAAGTCATTGTCAAGATATAGTCTTTATTTCTTATTTTACCTAAAAATGTAAGTTCATCTTATACACACCACCCTACAAAAGTGTGTATATCTGCTTCTTAACAGACGGTATTTCATTAAAAATGTTGATATTAACAGAATCTCAGACTGGTGACAACATTCAGTTCAAACTCTTACATCAAGCAGGGACTCCCTCAGTAACATTCCTGACTATTGACACAATTTTGTTTCCCTAAAGGAAAACTGAGAACCTCAGGAAGCACTGGGGGAACAGAGGCTGGTGTGTGTCATGTCCACGGCACAAGTGCACAGAAATGGTTTTTGACGGTTATAACAATGGGAGGTTATTCAGTACAAACTGTCTCCACCTTGGAGCAAATATCTATAATGAAGTCAGCCAACCTCCTTAAATAAAATCACAGCCTTAACCTCTAGAGCAGGCAGGAGGGAGAATCCAAGGTGGGGTTCAAGACCAAACCATGATTTGGGGCTAAAGGTCTAGTAATCACCTCCCACCTTTCTTAACCCTCATTAACAACCAATCTTAGAGGAGTTTGGTTGTATTTAAAGGAGAGAGGACACTGCATCGCTTTGAGAAAGAAATGCCTCAGCTTCTCTTGTGGACCATTTCTTCCAATGTTTAACAACCTCAGCTCAAGGAAGGGATGTTTTCCTTACATCTATCTGCATGTCAGACTCCAATCGGACCCCATTTCCTCTTCCTTTGTCTTCCAAGAAGACTTCAGGAACTGTCTTCAGTGTAAATAATTCTTTTTATATTTGTAGATCATGACTGCATCTCCAGATTAAATGTTTCAGTAATTCTTTTGAACACCTACATAGATGTTTTGTGTTAAAGCTTTCAAACATTACAATTCTCCATCTGTCTTTGATGCTTTTTGAAACCAAGAAGGATATAAATAACTATGTAAAACAATAGCATTTAAGAAATGATTCCTAATTTTTCACAACCTGTGAAGTCGTGGGCTCCAAACTAGAATCTAAGGTCTTGTTAGGCTGTGCTGGGAGCAGCATCTGCCTACAAACTCGATGGAGCAACATTATCACGCAGCAACGAGCGATGCTGTGGTTTTATGATTTCATCTAGATTTAAATAAATAATTGCGACCACTGTTACACAAGTCAAGACCCAACAGCAACCTCTGACTTATTAATTATATGCAACAATGATAAAATGAATTTGAAAGAAAATTTTAAGATATGGGGTTAGAAATAGAAAATAGATTGGGTACTAGTTCCATGAATTCTTTCCCCACATTGTGAAAGTAAAGAGCTGACTTACCAAACAGGCTAGTAAAACTACAACCGTGCAAAATGCTTTCTGTTGTTCTAGTAGCACTTTGAAAGCCATTGCTCTCGTTAAATGTATTTCTGGTTGAAGAGCTCTAAAAGATAAGAAGATACAGTTAACATTAATAACATGAGTGACTGCTTTCTGTATTTACTATACAATGTTACCATTTACTATATACACTAGTAAACCATAATATCATTTAGTATGTTAGTAAGACATAACACTATTTATGTTTTAAAAGGAATCACCTTTTAAAAGGATACCATAGACAAGTACGATGTAATTCTTTACAGATTTAGGTTATGAGAATTGAAGCTTTGTCTACCTACACAGTATATACAAAATTCCTGCTGGCTCTGAGTTCCCAGGCTACACATGCCTTTATTTTCTTTCTATCCAAGTCTCTACAGTGTCCAGTCGACTTCACCCAGCAGAGAATCACATTCAAACTGTGACTTATAGAAACCTTCCATTTATACGGGTTTAGTCATACAGGATGATAACAATGATAAAATAACAATTAACACATGCTAAGCACGCCATGCCAGGTACTATTTTTAGCAGAACTCATTTCATCTTCACAACTACTCTAGAAGGTGGATACTGTCATTATCCCCGTTTTAGAGATGGGGAGACTGAGGCTCAGAGAGGCCTGAGTCACTTGCCCAAGGTCACATCGCCAGTGAGAGGCAGAGCTGGATGCAAACCCAGGTGGGTGGCTCCAATGTCCCCGTGTCACATACACCTGAAAACAACCTGCTCCGTTTAATAAAAACTGTGTGCTTGGGTATTGGGCCTTCAGCTCCACTAAGAAGCAGAAATAGCTAACATCTGGCATTTGTGAGCTCTTCCCCAAAACCAGTGCAGTGCAAATCATCTACGAGCAGAAAAATGAGCATTTGTTTAAAACCATCTAAAAATCATTTACAAGTGATGAATTGGAGGCAGTATCCTGACATTTCAAGAAAAGATAAACTAAGCCTCTTTGTCTTTACCAGGAATGATCGAAAATGCAGAAATGAATCTGTTTTGTTTTGTTTTACAGATTCACACAATGTCAAGAGAAGAGATTTATTTGAAAATGTTTAAAAGGTGAAGACTCACCTGGTTGCTCCATTGATCAGACAGAGAAAAAATGGTTCCGTTTCTCTTTAACAGAAACCCAGAGCAGATAACCTGACTAACTGGAAAGAAACCAGAGCAGAGAACCAGAACCAAAGAGCTCAAGAAAAACAGCAACAATAACAAGAAAGGAAGCGGGCTGAGCAGGCTGCTGTCCTAACCATGGACCAAGCAGCCAGCCAGGGGCGTACCCCTCCCCCGCCTGGAGACCAACCCAGGTGGTCATCCCAGCTGCCCCAGCAGCTCCAACCACCAGGGCAATGAAAAATCATTTGTAAGCTTGGCTGAATGAAAGACCCATTTTGAGTGAATTCAAACGGCTTTTTTTTTTTTTTTTTTTGCTTTTCCAGCTTCTTGGTCATAACTTTTTTTCCCCTTGCATATCTCAAAATCATCCAGCAATTACCCAACCATGCAACCTGCTGCTGTGTAGACAAAGGATTGGGGTCAGAAGATAAAATCACATTCCCTGAAAGGTATGCTTTAGGCTATCTCTTTCCCAGCGGGGTCTTCAATTTTTTTTAATGTGTTAATTTTTTTAAAGTAAAAAACATAAAATCTACATGGAAGTAAACTAATATGGAAAAGAGGGTATAAATACCAAAGCATTTAAATAAAACATGAGAAATAAAGAGATCGATAGAGTCTGTCCATAATCGGTCGATAATCGAACATCCAGTTTACACAGAAAACTCTCCTGGGATACGGTGCAGGTTACTGTGTAAGGCACACAAACACTGCCGCCTCTTCTTGGAAAGGCACATCAATCTAGAAGTCATGGCGCTATGCTTCTGACTTTGTAAGATACACCCATTTTGTGTACAAAAATAAATGTGCCAACTTATTATCAATGGTTTAGGTTTATACTGTGGTGATCCAGGTGAATTTTTTACCCTCTTTACCCTAAAAAAATCTTTGTAGTGTAAATATTTCATGGAAAAAATATATGAATAGTGCTCTTGGGGCAAAAAAGGTAAGTAACATGATCCTTTTTGAAAGTTTATAAACTAAAAAAGATGATGAGATAAAAACCACATATACACTACCAAAAAAAAGGAGAAAATTTGAACAAAGTGTACTATGATTTTTGCATCACAAAGATTTTGGGTCTTTTTTAGATGATAGGGTAGAAAAAAATTAATGGAACTAGATCCAATGTGCTGATTTGTCTTATCGTCCCAACACACATGCTAAATTGAGTAGTTTGAATGGGAAATACAAAAGGAGCATTGCTACACCTAAATTTCCAGGGGTCCAGGTGGGTTTGTCCCTGCAGTTTATCTTCTGAACTCCTCGGCCCGGCACCTATGCCCTGTACAATCTCCCCCGCCGGCCTGCCGGTCCCATCACGGGTCACTGCTCTCACTGCCCGCCCAGCTCAGCCGTACCCCAATACCCACAGTTCTTCTGGACACCCGTGATCCTGCCCTCTTGGTCTGGACAGCCTTTCGCTTTTTGGGTCCCTCTGGGAACCAGCTCAACTATCACTCTGCTGAATGCGGTCCACAGCCAAGCAGAGTGAAGAGAGGTGCTCCCTGGGGTTCCACAGCCCTTTCCGCATCCATGGACAAGACCCATCACACTGCAGGTCAGTTTCACTCCCAGACTGAATGTTCCTTTAAAGCATTCAATTTTAGGATCACACCTAGAACTCTCTGTGTTCCCAGGGTCGAGCACAAAGGTGCTCAGTGAACGCTTCCGGAATTAACTAAGTGAATGAAGAAGCACAAAACAATGCAAAATACATTGTGGGAAACACCCGACATTTGCTTGCACGTAACAGATCTAATTCTTCTGTGGTGAACAGGATAAAACAAACATTCTGTTTCGGATTCATATAAAATCTTGTTGCCTTCTCAAGGCATTCAGTGCCTTAGATTAGGACACAGGATTAAATGATATAGTGACATATTTTGAAAAATCCTAATTGGCTTAAAATACGCAAGCAGCGCTTCACGGAAGATTTCTTACACTGGGAGCTGGGGATTGAACTGTGCCACTGAAATACGCCACTTCTGTTTTCTGTGGCTTCTTGTTTAACCTGGCTTTTTACACCAAGAGGCTGGGATGTAATTTAGACTTGGGTGGGTGATCCTGAGAGCCGTCAGGGTGATATAAAGGCCAAGTTCCAATAGTCTTCTGCAGGTAAACCCACCATAACTGAAAACAGCCTGGGCGTTATTGAGAATGGTCACAGGAAAATGGCAACCGGAACACCTGGGTTTTCAGTCCCATTTCTTAGCAAAGTCACTCTGAGACCACACATCTACAGAGACAAAAACAGACCCCTTTTCATGGGGTGAGCTGAGGGTCTGCTGAAATAACGCAGGTAAGATGCGTAGCCCAGGGCCCGGGACAGACTAAAAGCTCATGGTTTTACCCACGGTGAAAGCTGATGTTGCCGTGGTTCCTGCTGTTCTTGGGAGCATCACTTACTCGCTGTGGACCTCACCCAAGTCTGTTTCCTTCTCTCTGAATTGGGCGTCGTGACAGTACCGCCTCCTGGACGGCTGTGAGGAATAAGTGAGCTTAACAGCTGGAAGATGTGACTGTTCCTGGCCCAGAATAAGTGCTCAATACTCATTAGCAATGGTGGCCGCTACTGTTAGTGATATTATCCTTGAGGAGCAAATGGTCCAGTTGTGTGTGACAGTCCCTGAAGGCTGCAACCTTCTGGACAAATGTGGGACATGACGCAGACTGTCGTAATCGAGGGGCAGGGAGCGTTTCAGGCCTCTGGATTGAGGCTGCAGAAAGCGTTCGAAGACTGAGAACAGGGTCAGTGTGAACTTAGCATTCATGGTATCAAGTACTGTGTCAGCGCGTCAGAAGAAGTACAGCTTCTTTCCTTACTACCTACCCTCTAGAGTAGATCTTTATCCCCACACAATGGGGAGAACGCGGAGGGCCGAAGGACACATGTACTAGAAACAGTGGAAACCAAAGCAAATTCACGCTTGGTGACCCCGAGGCAGGGCCCTGGCGCTCTGCCAGCTTGACTAAGGGCTGTACCCTCCACGCTGAGCATCCAAGTCCCTTCCACTTAGCACTGTAGGACTACATCCAACTGGTCAACACGAACAAAGCTATGTAACCACGTAACAGGTTGAACGAACACCAGCTCTGATGAAGCGGTTATTAGGTGCCTGAAAGGAGGTGATGCCATCTGGGGGAGGACGCCGCACAGGTGTGCTTTGCAGGGACTCCCAGCTAAGCAGGGCTGCGGAGACTTTTCATGCCACCTGGCCACAGACTGTTTAGAAATAAACAATTTAGCCCTCGCAGTGTTATAAGCGTGACCTTGAATTTCCTGGAAACAAATGAAATACCTTATGAAATGCTTTGGCATTCATAAAAAGAAGGAAAAGTTAATGAAATAACAAGCATTTAAGTAATAATATTTAAAATAAAAACAAGGCCATAAAAAGGTATTTACTGAAATTGCTTTTAACTTCTGGGTCTGGCCAAGGTAAAGAAATGCTTTTATAGATGGAATTCCGGGTTCTGTTTATTTGGGGGAGGGGTGGTCAAGCACAAGATACACACATTATGAGATCATGTACAATGGGCCCACAAGGGTTTTCACAGTTTGCCTAAATATCAGGAGAAGACCAAGGATGCTGGTTTACAGGAATCTAGGTGTGTGGCATTCCTGCCTCACCATCTGCTCTACAGCAAATGCAAGCGGGTGTCAGGAGAACCAGGCAAGCAAAAAAGAAAGCACAGAACTGGCAAACACTCTGTTAAGCGGCAGAGAAAGTGGCTGCTTACCAAGTTAACCTGCTTAGCCTGCTCATCTGAATGAATGGTAACTAACAGGGAGGCGTCCTGATTGGCCCAGCCTCTAGACGGGGTAAATCCAACAGATGCTCAAACGAAGTGCAGCCCCCTTCCCTTCCTCGTCCAGATCCTGAAGACCTGGGCTGGTGCGTCACCAGGCAAAGCTCAGGGTTTCTGGGAGCAGCTGCGGAGGGGCAGCCCCCTGGATCTGAACCGCGGTGGCGGCTTCAACCTGCAGGTCCCTCCACTGCCGCCCCGTCTTTTGCCTTGGGGCTCTCCTGTACACTGTGCCTCATCTACCATGCCTTCCCTAAATCTGTCAAACCGGGGTCTCCCCAAATCTGGCACGGGAACCCTCCTTGGTGCTTCCACAGCACCCTGGATATCTCTCTGTCTCACAGGATGATCATCTGGTTCCTTCTCTCTCTTTGTAGCTCTTGTATTGCATCTTGCCAGGATGCATCGTTTCCTTCTGTCAGTACAGCACTTAATTTTAAAAGTAAGTTTTCAATGGGCTTCCCTGGTGGCGCAGTGGTTGACAGTCTGCCTGCCGATGCAGGGGACACGGGTTCGTGCCCCGGTCCGGGAAGATCCCACGTGCCGCGGAGCGGCTGGGCCCGTGAGCCATGGCCGCTGAGCCTACGCGTCTGGAACCTGTGCTCCTCAACGGGAGAGGCCACAACAGTGAGAGGCCCGCGTACCGCAAAAAAAAAAAAAAAAAAAGCAAGCTTTCAATATTAAAAAAGAAGCATTTTCCTGAAAAATTAGAAAGCCTGGCATCCATGAGTCCCACATTAAGGCAACATGAGCTACAGCTGAGCATCTGTTGTCCCATCCATAGAAGAACATAGGCGTCTGGTGCTCCAGTCTCTACTCCTCCCTGTTGTCACAGGGGGCAACCTTCCTTCATTCATCATCAACCAAGCCGTCTGAGTTTACCATCCGTTAGGGTCTGAGGACTTCATGACAAGAACTGCGATTTCCCTCTAGAACGGTAACTCACCCAAAATACGTGCCCAACGTATGCTGAAGAAATGAAGAAATTCATTAGCTAGGGATAACATTTTTACTCTTAGGGCTGTTGTAAGGGATAAAATAATATAGGGGAAAATCTGTGCGACCACAGCTCGAGCTTGAACTGTAAGTGTTGGCGGTAGCACACAATTCAGGTGAGGCCCCCATTTCTGAATACAGGTCTATAATATCAACAAAGATCACCAAGGAGGAAGATCTGGTATGTATCTTTCTAATTTTAACAATTCAGTAACCTTTTTGAGAATAGTCTTTATTTGTGATCTTATCAATGACCAAAATATATGAATCTGAAATAACTCAAAAAATCTGGATAATTCGTTTCACAATAAGTTGCTTAATTTTCTTTTATTTCCCCCCCCCATCCCTTCAAAGCCATTTGATTTATCATCCAGCACACAGGGCATGCAACATGTAAACATTTTCATCTAGCAGAACTGTATGAACATTAGGTCATGATACAACCAACTCATACATTTTTCCAATATGCAACAAGCTGAAATATTTTTAAAGAAATCAACATTAAAGTACACTGGCAGGCTTACAATTTATAAAATCAGCACTGAAATGACGCCAATGCCACACATAGAGCCTTTTACATTTAATGGTGGAACAGAATCATAAATGGCTGCGAATAGTGTCAGTCCCATATGTGAAGAGAATAAAAAATTAATTTTCTTTTTTTAACATCTTTATTGGGGTATAATTGCTTTACAATGGTGTGTTAGTTTCTGCTTTATAACAAAATGCATCAGTTATACATATACATGTGTCCCCATATCTCTTCCCTCTTGCGTCTCCCTCCCACCCCTCCAGGTGGTCACAAAACACCGAGCTGATCTCCCTGTGCTATGCGGCTGCTTCCCACTAGCTATCTACCTTACGTTAAAAAATTAATTAGAAATTTAGGGTACTGCTATTTCCAAACGGGGCAATAACCCCTAGCCTCTAGCTGTTCTTTATCTCTGTCTTCAATTTCACTATATCCTGAAAATTGTTCTTCCTACACAGTAGGGCTGGCATCCCTTTTTGTAGCCTAGGAAGCTCACGAAGGTATGCGGTAATAAAAATATACATATTGTTGTTGGCTGGGAAATGAGAATGATTTCCCTTTTCAAGTCAAGAAATATCTTCTACTAAAAACTCTACAAGCTCTAAAACGTTCTGTTGCCAAATACAATATCTTCAATTCCTCCAAAGTTCAAAAACATTAGGGGCCAGTCACTGTCAGGCTCCTATAATTTTTTTCAACAGAACTTAACCTAGGATATGGTTTTTTGAGACTAATTCTTTTCATTTCTCTGAGTTGTAGGTGCTGTCATTTTTGCTTTAGGAAAATCAGTCATAGTGTTCTCAGAATGTTCAATCAACAAGCGTCTTGTAACTAATGTACTCTTCCCCCAATTCACAAATGTTTCTCAATCCTAAAATACAAATAGGACAATTGTGGCATCAAGGTCTGAGGGGACCCCAAACATTGACACAATCTATTCTAGAGAATTGTGCATAATAATGTCTACAACACAGCTGTTGAAATTTTTATTTTAGAAGCCTGGATAGATTCCAAAGTCCTTCTTTGTAACATGTGTAATGTTCTCCATTATAAGAGGCCTCCATTCTTTTAGAATTTCCTCAGATTAGAGCCATCCGAGCAGACGGAGGGGAAGAGTTGGCTGAATAACATCTAATCTTGAGGTGGACAAGCTCCTTTGTCTTATATAATTGCTGAGGTTGGTTGTTCTCTTTTTAAAAACCCAGGTCTTAAAACGTCAATTTAAAAGGTACCTATTCTGTGATGTGTGGACTAGACGATAACCCAATACTGTTTAAACATCTTACTTTTAAATGTAAACATTTGAGACAGATAAAATACGATGAATGAATTCACTGCTCAGCCGGTAAATCATGAAAGGAAACTGCGTTTCTACTGCTTGACTGTTCTTTTTCTTCAGCCAGAAGGTCATTTTAGACAGGCTCTGACCATTTAAGAATCCGCTGCCATGAGACGAACGCCTTGAACTGTTTAACTGTTCCTGGCTCCCCTATCCCATAAGCAGCTGTCTCTTTATTTGGGGTGTACATTTATTCGAGGTGGGTATTCTTATTCAACCTGTTGTCAACAGACAGAGCGTGCTGACCTTTTCCAGATTTTTAAATGCTTGACTTTAAATATTGATTCATCAGATTTAAGAGGACTTGGCTTTCTTCATTAAAGATGCCTTCAGTTTTTTGTGCTGTGTTATATTTTGAATGGTTGAACTGGTTGCAGAGGATTGGGTTAAGCTTGGGTTCAGAGATTTAAATAGGTGAAAAAGGAGAAGAATATTCTCCTCATGTTAGCAGAATTCCTCACTTAGGATTCAAATGTCCCCAACATACCCTGGATTCACATATTAGAGCTACAACTAGTAAATTAAATGAACATATTAAGCACAGCATGTGATTATTACATGTATGTACAAACACATTATATATAAATTAAATTTGATGACCATCTAAAGTAAAAAAAATTTTTTTCTTTCTGTTCTTTTAAAAAGCCTCTTCAAGGTTACTTAAATTTAGCAGTGTTCCTTATTCAAGTCTTCTGGATAGGAAAGGCACTTTACATTGCAATTTCAAGTGCATAAAACGTCTTCCTATGTCCTTACCTTTCAAATTCAAAATCCAGCCTGGACTCAGAGCCTAAAAATACCCCCATCAAAGAAACAAATAACAAAAAAAAAAAAAAAAAAGAAACAAATAATTTCCATGAATGTCCCAGAAAATGCTAACACAACATCCTAGAGCTAGCACTTAGTATGGAAAAACATTCCCAAGTTAATAAAGCCATGTGGCCTCAGTAACAAAGTAGATGTCATGAGACACTTCCATGGGTTAAAAAGGAACAAACATAGAGCTCATGGTAATGCACTATGTATTCACGTCAAGGCAGTATTTTCAAAATGAAATTGCATTTCTGTGTTTTGTATTATCCTCAAAACTTAATAAATATTATGCGAAGAAAAACTCTTTTTAAGTACCGACATCTCTGTGAATAACTGTCAAAAACTGTCTTCCAGGGAAGGACTCTATTCTCACCCCCTCTAGTTACGTATGTTTAAATTAGATAATAAGCCGTGCTTGAAATAAACATGCTTTTAAACTACACCTAAGGTGAAGCTGTACAACAGAAAACATATGGAGTAAATCCTGAGCGAATGCAATATAATCTTCCCTTTTGCATACAAGTATCTGGTCATGAAATAACAACATATTAAAATAAATCCTTCTGTTTGCGGAAGTCATGTTTAACAATAACTGTTTCCTGTTTATATAAAGAAATCGTCTTCTAGTAAAGGAAAACTGTCATTGGAGTAAAAACCACCCATTCATAAGTAGTTTGTTAAACTGTTTCAATTAAAGAAATATCGAACAACGCTTATGTTTTTTCGTTGTTTGCAAATTGAGTCCTTTTATTAAAATGCAAAAAAAAAAAAAAGTGACCTGGATTTCTTACAATGGTAACTGCAGGTTTGACGCATAGTTCGCTACCATCAAAACATATCGCTGTATTTGGATGGTTCCAAACGTCATCCTCAAGAGTGTATGAGCTAAATTTCTGTTCCATGAAATGGCATGAGACCCTTGACCAGGGCTGT
The DNA here is from genome assembly GCF_963455315.2 of Globicephala melas. Classification (NCBI taxonomy): domain Eukaryota; kingdom Metazoa; phylum Chordata; class Mammalia; order Artiodactyla; family Delphinidae; genus Globicephala; species Globicephala melas. The sequence goes on along the minus strand of NC_083331.1, from coordinate 2,546,716 downwards.
GAGAGCGGCCATTCCCATCACTGTGTCTACGGGCTGCTGGCACATCCTCCGAGTGCCCTCCCTTCCCCTCCCCAGCTCCCTCCGGCCCGGCCGGCCTGCAGACCGCTTCCCGCCAGGACGGGCTGGAGCGCCCCCGTCCAGGCCCCGGGAGAGACCCGAGCACACACACACTCACGCACCTTCGCCTACATGCAGCCTTTCTATTTACAAGATCCCTGCACAGCGGGGCTCAGCGCGGCCACTCCCGTCGCCCACGGGGGCCGGGGGGTGCTCACACCCTCCGCTGCCTCCAGCTGCAGCATCTCGGTGGCCTTGCTGTCAGTCTTCCCGGGAGTCGCCTCCGCCGGCCCTGTCCTCCCGCCCCCTACTCTGCACGCGAGCAGCCCAGGCCGGCGCCCCCTCCCTCCACCCGCAGCTGGCTCCTCTCCGCGCGCGTCCCGTGCGGATCCGCCGCGCGGCGCGGCGCCACGGACCCGGGGGCGGCGAGGCACCTACCTTCCCGGGTGCCTGGAGGCTGCTCCGCAGGTCTCGGCGGCGATCTGACGCTCCGGTACGCGCTGAACCGTGCTGAGCGCGCGGCACTCGGTGCGGAGCTGGGCCGGGGTCCCCTCCGCGCGCGCACACCCGGCACGTCCAGGCGCCGCGGGTCCGCGCTGCCCCGTAGCCCGGCAACGGCCACCGCCTCCGGCCCCGCCCACCTGGAGCCCCGCCCACATCGGAACCACCGCCCACCACCCACCCTCTGGGCTCCGGGCTGCGTCCCCGCAGTCGCCCGGGTGCCCCAGGCCGCGGTCCAGCCGCTGGTGGCCCCCGGGCTGCGGGAGCTGCTGACTGCATCCCGCTGGCGGACCTGGGTAGGAAGGAGGGGGCTCACCAAGACCACGGAGAGCGGGGCTGTGTCGGGGACCTGCCTGCGGCTAGGGGGACGCCTTCGCGTCCACCTGGACCTGTTTCCAGGCCTTTGTGCCTCTGCGCTGCCGGTGACCTTCTACCCCGCGCCCGCCTCTGCGCCAGGAAAGGCCCGGGAAACGGTGTGACACGTGTGCGCGGCGGGTGCGAATCACCAGGACCCAGCCCATCAGCCGCCTCGTCATTCGCAGATGCTTTTCCCGGCGGGTCCTCCCCATTTCGCTCGCCGGACACTGGCCTCCAGAGGTCGGGGTGCGTCCACCGCCTCGGCGCGGGCACAGCCCGGTCCGGCCCAGGCCCCCGGGGATCGTGGGCCGCGCAGGTCCGGGCTTCGTGCGTCCACACGCGGCTCGAGGACGGTGTCGAGACTTCTCCACTTTGCGCGCTTACGAAGCAAGGCTAATGGTGCCCGCTCCACAGATTTAGTGGAAGGAGTAAAAGAACCATGTACAGAACAAATAGGTTTCCGCACTACAATGCTGCAGGAATGTAAGCAATTGTCGTTCATCCGTCCAGTGAGTAAGTGGACAAACTTCCCCCCAGCCCAAGAGACTGCGCACGCACCGCATTGGTGCAGGGGCGCCCACCACTTCCTGTGTTGGTTCTGATTTCCCCGGCACACCTGCACGTCTCTTTGAATGGAACCAAATCCCATGTTTCCTTTCTATACCGCAAGGCCCATGGTAGCGGTCAATAAATGTTTGTTGAGAGAATGAATAAGTTGTCACCGTTGGTCACCAATCCGCCCGTCTCATGACCCCGCACTGAGAACGGGGAATGCGCTACTAGGTACTTGTAAAAAATACATTAAAAATATCCTTCCAAGTGTCAGCCTCAAGGCTGTCATGGCCGGAACAGAAACCGCAATCACGACTTATTTTTCACCATTTACAAATGATACGCACTGTCCTACCTGAACGTCAAGGCGAGTGTGCCTGTCCCCAGCCTACCTGTCAGCTGTGATCTGGGACCACATCACAGCCCAAGGTTCCCTAACAAGCTCGCCCTTAGATGGAAGTTACCTATTTGTCTAATTAGACCTCACCTTCCCGAGGGCACAGCTTATTTCCTTCATAGCCCAGAGCCCAGCACACAGGGCATCCTCCAGCCACCGTGGTTAAGCTGACTTACTGCTGCTTCTCTGTTAAGGTCTCACACACTCACCCCTTCCTCCTCGTTTTCTCTTCATCCCACCACCCCGTCCACTGCCAAACAGGCCCTCCGCACCCTTCCCCTGAATGCCCCGCCGTCAAACCTCCCTTCGAACCTCCCTCCCGGCTGCTCTGTTCCACCCGTCCTGCTTCCCCCTGCCTTTCATCATGGTCACTGTCCAATGAAAAGATTTACAAAGATTCCTCACCGTGAAGAATGGCTTCCAGTCAGGGATTTCCATGTTTGGGCTCCACCCACATCTCCAGCTCTATCTTTCCTGCCTCTAGACGGGACACTGGGAGTTCTGGCCAAACTGGTCTGCGTGCCTTGCCTCCTGTGTGCCCTGAACTTGCCCTTCCTTTGCGCCCCAAGCTTCCTCTTTATGCTGCCTCCCCTGAGTTGGTAAGGGACCAGCTCAGAAGCCACAGCTCCCAGGAGTCACGGCGAGGTCTGAGGCCTTTTTACCACAATGACAGCACCCTCCTGTCCGGAGTTCCTGTGACTTAGCTTTCCTCCTCAAGGACTTAAAAGGAGTCCTGCTTTCGAGAAGCAGCATATTTTGCTCAAACTTGCATCCCGATAGTATCAGACATTCACACGAATGTTCAGTAAGTGTTTTCTGAGAGGAATTTAATCTGCCAGTGCAGGAACTACTTTGTTTTTTCTCTGGCCTCCCTTTCTACTTAGAGACAGCGGCACAGTATGTAGTTCACTCCCTCTTGCAGCATGTCATCTGTACGTGACTGCTCTTCCCCGTGAGCCCGCTGCTAGCTCTCTGCGGACAGATCCTATTAACGTACACAGCCTTTGGCATCGCACATTCTGGCCTTGGAGGCCAACTGGCCGTTGGCTAGTTGCATGCCCTTGGAAAAGTTACTTGACCTTCCCAACTTTCTGTATCTTCTACCGTTGAAATAAGTTGTTTCATTGGTCGCTGTTAAATAAGATGCGGTATTTAAAGCGCTTGGCCCAGTGCCTGGCACACAGTAAGTGCTCATTAAATGGCAGCCACCGCTGGCAGGGCTGTGCCTTTTGTCAGGCACACAGCGCCAAGCATCAGAAATCGATAACTGAAATGGTATTCGACAGCGGAGAGCCACTGAACCTCTGCACTGTGGCTGTTAAGTGCCTCTTACTCTTTAAAGAAGAGGCCGCTTAAGTCAACAAATGCTCCCCACTTACCTCACTTTGAGTGTAAGTGACCTGGGGACAGTGTCTGAAGGAAGGAGGACACAGTGGTGGTACAAAAAGAATCATATGACTCCCAGGCTCTTTCAGAATGAAACCAATGCTTAGAATTAGGGCTGCAAGCATTCTCTCCCTTTAGAGCACTGACTATCATGAATGAATTGAAATTTTAGTGAAAGGCTAAATTTTTCTCTTTTTTTTTGTCCGCTGTGGCTTGAGGGATCTCAGTTCCCCAGCCAGGGATTGCGCCAGGACCATGGCAGTGACAGCCCGAAGTCTTAACCTCTGGACCGCCAGCGAATTCCCTGAAAAAGCCAAATCCTTAGGAAGATCTCGGCAGAGGTGTTGTTTTTAAGACTATGTTATGGGTTGGTTTTCTGAAGCTAGTTTTAGCAATATCTAAGCTGATACGCAGTGTATTTGTTTAGAATGTATTCCTAAAAAAGTTGAACCAATGAAGTAACAAATTTCTTGAGAAAATAATTTCAGTGATAAGCTAGCTCACTGGAAGCAAAATTAATGGAAAATTGTTTGACTTTCTAGTAATTTCCATGTAAAGCACTATTTCATGGGAAAAAGGAATAGAAAGCAAGCTACATGAGACTCCTGAATTCTGTCCCTTTGTTCACAGTGCCTGGCACGTGGTAGGTACTCATTAAAAATTGGTTGAATGAATGAATAAATGGGGGGCCACAATCTCAAAGAGTTGTAAAGTTTGCCAAATATAGTTAAGAAAATAAGGGGGAAAATAACGAAGACCCAGCTATTGAAGTAATTCCCAGCACCCACTGCTGCCGATCAGACTATCAGCGCAGGGCTGGGGCCTGATGGGAAGCCACTTGCCCAAGGCCACACACCAAGTTAATAACAAAACAGGATCCAAAATCCAGGCTTCCTGAACCCTAATATAACCATCACCGTACCACGAATGCTTAAATTAATACACATGAAAAGTCCAAGGAGGGTATTTATTTAGTTGATATAATGTCAAACTCATGACATTTATAGAGCAAATGTGCTATAAGTTGCAGCACTTGCACTGACCCTGGTGAGTTTATGACACTGCGTTGGCCAGACTCTTCTCATGTGTTTACTGAGAGGAGAAACGACCCATTGACTCTCCTTCTCTGCTTCCCGATAAATCCAGGGGACTCTTCCGCACGTGGCAGAATTGAGGAACAGGCTCGCAGGGCAGCAGCCCATGAGGCTAGGCCATAGGGCTGTCTAGGTCCTGGGGACCATTAACAGGATGGGGAAAGCTGTACTTCTCAGAACTCTTCTCACAAAGGGAGTGGGCTGTGTTGGAAGAAATGGTTTCATGATGTCACTCAACACCCCCATCTCACCTCCCTCCACCTTCTCACCAGAGATCTAAGTCACAATGGATGATGCTAAAGTACTTCTCAATCGAAGGATGTGAGACTTGGTCACTTCAGAGTGGTGACTTCAGCAAGTGGGTGGATCTGCGGGGCAGCTTGGAGCAAAGCTGAATGGCTTGTGACAGTTGAGGAGGAATGAGGCATGGCCACCAGGGAGCCTCCTCCTGCCCCCCCTTTCATAGCACGTTCCTCTAAACGGTGCTGACATTTTAAAGAATCACTCTTTAAAGGCACACCAGTTTCTGAATGTTTCCAGGGTGCCTGGGACCAGCCCTGCCATCACAGGGAGTCTGACCAGCCAGACCAATGGTGGATGCTTGAGTGTGATCCAGTCCTGAAGCAGAGGAAGAATGAATTACGTCCTGAGGTCCTTTATAGTTGAAGATTCTAGGCCAACTGATGGAAAACCCTATCAAAAAATTCTAATAGTGCTCATGAAATATACCAAAAGAAGGAAAGAAAGAAAAACAGAGCACGTTTTTGCCAAATTTTGGCTGTAATGTTTGCTAACAGTTAAGTTCAGCTGTATGTAATTCTTACAATAGAAGGAATTAACTGCCCAGCCCTAGAACAAAAGAACCCGAATTGCAATCAGATAGACTCTAGTGGTGCCACTTAACCAGCCCTGCGACCCGTGCACTTGTTATTTAATCCCTCCGAGCCTCACTTTTCTCATCTGTATAATTGGAATGACAAACTTAATTGCTGGAAATTTAAATGAGATGGTGTCCTGAAAAATACTGTCAGAGTGCCTTGCACACAAGAACTCAATAAATATTATTGAATTAATAACTAGCACATTAATAAATATTAGTGAATGTTACTAAGTAATAATCTGTAAAGCTTTATATGAAACCTTTATGAGGGTGATAAGACATGAGAGATATTTGGCCTTGAGAGCAGTGCATATGTGTAAAATTTAGTGAATAAATAGTCAATAAATAAATTTATTCACAAGAAATATATTCCTTTTTTTTTTTTCAAGAAAAAACCCAGAAGGAGTTAGTGAAAACATGTTCAAGGATTCTTAACATAATCAAATGTAATAGGGAATATATATCATGTACCAGCCCATACTGAATATGTAAACTGAAATCTCACAAAATCCCACTGGGAATCTCCCTGGAGGAATAGCAGCCTTTAATTAACTATTGAACTTTTCATGCACACCACTGACATCTTCTAAGAAAGTGTCAATTCCTTGGAAACACAAAAAGATGTGCATATAATGTCAAAAGATGTACATAATATATATATATATGTGCACACACGTATATATACATACAAACACAGACACACGAATATATATAATTCCACATTGCATTGATATATTAAATTTTTGTGAAAATTATTTTAAATGTCATGGTAAACTATGTGTAGCAGTAATTGTGTTCAGACTGGTTAGAAATACGGAAGCAAAAGCAACTGTTGGAAGTCAGCGGACTAATCCAGTTGACTGACACATCTATCACAGAAACAAAAACTGCATAGCAGAAGGAAGTGGTTATCTTGATCTTTCAAACTGTTCTCCAGTCAGCAGTGCATTTGTTTTAGCAGGTGTTGGAAAATATCCATGGTGAACTGGGAAGGACACAGGACCAGGGCTTGGAAAACAGGCCATGTAACTTAGTTAAGAAAGTCAAGTGACTTTTCTGCAATCTCAGTTTCCTCATCTGTAAGATGGCTATAAAAATTCCACCCTGCTTATTTCAGGAGGATGATCTGATCCACTCCCTCATTTCCCATATGAGAACACTGGGGAGTAAAGCAAATCCCTTAAGGTCACATAGCTAATCAGTGACAGAATCAGGACTAGAAATAAGTCTTTTGAAGTCTTCGACTTTCTGCAGTAACAAAGCTGCCATTGAAGCAACAGATAGGAAAGTGCTTAAAAAATGTAATGTAAGGGTTCCGTTCAGTGGAAGTCTTATGGAGTATCCCCTCTTAAATCACAGTCAAGATCTTCAGGTGGAAATTCATTCAGAGACAGCTTTTGAGACTGTACCTGTACATTCAGCAATAGGCATCTTTCTTTTAAAATCAAATACAATCTGTTTCATTTCTCAACCAAGACACAAGAAGTAAACAATTAACTGAATTAATTCAGACACTGAAGTGAATTTTCAATGACTTGACTCGCCCAAGCTAGTTTTCTACAAAACCTAAATTAATCAGATAATTGCTAATTCTCCCTTTTGTTTTGTGTTGAAGGAAGTCTGTTTGTTAGAATGAACCTAGTAGCAGAATAAACAGTCATAAAAAAATTTTTTTAAGTCCCAAACATGAACTAAATGACGGAGTTCTTAAGCACACTATTTCTTTGGGCATCTTCTCCAGTCATTATCTTAAAAGTTTAATTTTCTTTATCCTAATGTGAACATTGCTACTGCTTTTGTGATTTAAAGAGGACTTTTTCAGCAAATAAATGAAAAAAATCAACCTAAGCTGATAATTCAGGATTTTGTGAACATGCTTTGTCACATTGTCAGTAGAATAAAAATTTAAATGCCTCTCTTGGCATGACTAAAAACAACAGTTAAATCTTTCAAATTCTCACTGACACATCTTAAAAATATAGTCAGTTTGGTATGGTTTTAAATAATCTCCACTTAACTGCTATCAGTTTTAAAATTAAGCAAACAATGCTAATTATCCTCCTTAGAATATCAGGAGGAAAGTTTAGAAAGTAATTTAATTAATTGGCTCTGAAAAATTAATTACACGTGAAATGAGACTCATTAGGCCCTTCCTGTCTCATCAGAATTTCAGACTAAAGAATAACCCATCTCTCTCATCACTTACACTTTCTCTGTGGTTCGGCTAGCATTAAAATAGACTATTGTGATGATAAATATCTTACCCCCCCAAAATTAAGACCAGAATATTAAAATGAACTAATGTGAACATGGTGCTCTTACATTTCCACTGTATTTTCTTGCATCTCGATGTAAAGACTTCACTCTGTGTGCATGCGTGCACGCATGTGATCACTGAATTGACAAAACAAGTTAACTTTCAAATTCAGCACAGCAATATATTTTGGTTTTGCCATGTTGAGCGTCAACTAAAGTAAAAATGTCGCTAAAAACTGTATGTAACATCATAACTGTTGATTACTCAGTTTTCATAAAGAGTTGGCAAATTTTAACTCACAACAGCTGTCACTACATTGAAAGTACATTTTAATTTAGGAATAGTAACTTTGTGAATGTTTCTGTACATGAGGCTTGTGCTATTGCCAAAGGTTCCAGAAAACCACTAGAGGATTTTTTTTAAAACAAACTTAGCACAACTTCAACCTCCCTGTTTGAAAATTCTTCAGTTTTACCCAGAAAAGGCTTTAATCATACTTGAATGCCTCTCCAGTGATTCCTTTGAGGATACACACTGCATAAGGAAATGTATTTGATAGGTTGTAGTCTTGGAGGTGAGAGAATAAATAAAGAAACAGTATTGCCAGAGATGCACTGTACTCTTTTCTATGAGAAAACAAGGAAAACATTGGCATCCAGTACAGTTCCTCCGCCCGTTTACTAAGTAAAGCAACCTGTAAATACTTAGAGCAATTACAGCCTACAGACCTCGGGCTCTGCAGCGGCGGGTGATTGCTAAAGTTAGCTCTCTCCCTTTCTGTCCTGTTGGAACAACTCATTTCCAAGTAAAATGTGCGCGACAGATTGCAAACCCTTTGTACAAACTACTAAACCGGCACCGAGTATCGTGTTTCCTCTCATCCATACACATAGTCCTCAAGCACACAAATGCTCGTGCTCTCTGCACTAAAACCATCTTTTCTGAGGACACGCAGGAAAAGCGAACTGAAAGCCACAACGAAACATGAGCGCGGTGCCTTCAGCGTGCTGAACTCTCTGCAGTACTCACCCTTTTCGGCAGCTGAGCTTCTCCCTGGCAGCGCTTCTGAGCCAAAAGCTCTACCTTCCCCAAAATGTATGTCAGCGCAAGCCCAGACGAATCTTCCAATCCAGGAGAAGAAGAAGAACCCTGCAGATCAAAGGCAGACGAGCAGCGAGATGAAATGCCCGTAATCTGATCGGTGATCAGTTGCAGCACATCAAAGGCAGGCCAAGTTTGCCTGTGTGCGCGCAGGGCTCTTGGAACGCTCCTTTCAGCAGGTAGTCGCCCTCCCCCCTCCCCGTCCTCGGATTCTTTTGTTTGACCCGGATCACGTTGCTTTCCTCCTTTTTTCTTGCACCCAGTTGGCCCGGCGGTGCCCCCAGCCCGGGCTGAGTGGCGGGACCGCAGCGCTCGGGTCCCCACGCTGCGCCCTGATTGCGCGCTGGAAGCTGCGCCTGGTGCCAGCGGGCCGCGCTGGATCCCTTTCATCTCGCCGAGCCGCGGATCCCATGACATCACCGCGCCGGGCCTGGCAGGAAGGCTGCACCGCCCGCGGGGAGCGCGCCCCGCCCCGGGAAGCAGGGCGGCCCGGCCTCTAATCGCGCTGCACGCCTGCGACTCACGCAGCGCAGCTCTGTCATCTGCTGCCCAGCTGGAAGGCCTGGCGGTACTGCGGGGTGATTCCAGCGGGAAAGGCCCCCTCATCCACCCTGGCTCCAGAGGACAGCACGTAATAATTGCCTCTCCCTTAGAGAAATCACAGTTCTTCCCGAAGACCGGGGGTCCAGTATCCAGAATGGTTCGGAGAAGCACCAGGACACTGCCAGGGGGAGAGCGTGACTTCTTCAAAGTGTGTTTTGTTTGCAGTGTGACAAGTCCTTAAGGATTTTAAGTAAACTGTCTTTTCTTTGAAATTTACATTGTTAGACTTTGCCAATTAAACAGCGGTACTTTAATTAAAGTAATTAACGAGCAGATAATCAAGAGTTACCTAGTGTCTGATATCTGTCACCCTCTCACTTAAGGCCCTGGGCGGACACTTAATCTTAGTCTCGGTCTTAGTTTGGGATTCAGAAAATCAGATTTTAAAACAACGTGTACTTCTTAGATAGGTGCAATTTATTAACACTTGTGAAGCATTGAAAATCCACAAAAGAGAAGAATGACGTAGAGGATTGTCTTGCCCCGTGCTTACCCCAAAGCTGTGCTCCTTGCCTTTTAGGGCCGTTTCCGCTAAATCCATAGTTTGAACTCTTTACTCACTAAAAATCATCACATTAGTCTATTTATCCATAATTTAAATTTTGTACTTCCCTGGTGGTGCAGTGGTTAAGAATCCACCTGCCAATGCAAGGAACACAGGTTCCAGCCCTGGTCCGGGAAGATCCCACATGTCGCGGAGCAACTACGCCCGTGTGCCTCAACTACTGAGGCTGCGCTCTAGGGCCAGTGAGCCACAACTACTCAACCCGTGTGCCACAACTACTGAAGCCCGCGTGCCTAGAAGCCTGTGCTCCACAACGAGAAGCCACCGCAATGAGAAGCCCTCGCACCAAGCCCGCATGCACCAACCAACGCAGCCAAACATGAATTAATTTAAAAAAAAATATGCTTCAAAAAATAAATTTATTGCACATTATCTAGAATTGTCTTGCTACCCTTCCTTAACAGTAGCAGATTCAATAAAATAAGCTTACTTTATTTTTAGTATTTATCCAAATAGAAAATAAAAAAATTCATCTTCTTTACGATCTAGGTTGCAGTGCATTTCTGAATTCCAGACCACTCTTTTACGGCCTGAAGGAAAATTTTCTACTTTCTAATGGCAACTTGCCAACTTTTAGAAGGCCAGTTAAAAATATTTTTGCAAAACTTAGAAGACAACAGAATTTAATTTATATAACTTACATAACTTCCCTTCCTAATTAGTTTCATCTAATTTTTTCCTGATGTGATATTTGAAAATGTAGTTTATGGTGTGTTTATTTCCAGACTTCTATGATTCTCGAACAATTTTTTTGTTTGTTTGTTTGTTTTGCGGTACGCGGGCCTCTCACCACTGCGGCCCCTCCCGCCGCGGAGCACAGGCTCCGGACGCGCAGGCCCAGCGGCCATGGCTCACGGGCCCAGCCGCTCCGCGGCACGCGGGATCCTCCCGGACCGGGGCACGAACCCGCGTCCCCAGCATCGGCAGGCGGACCCCCAACCACTGCGCCAACAGGGAAGCCCCTAAAGTGACTATTTAAATGTTATACTGAACTCATTAACTGTTGAAACCAAAAATTTTGCTGTCAAAATTTGTTCGAGGGGCTTCCCCTAAAGTGACTATTTAAATGTTATACTGAACTCATTAACTGTTGAAACCAAAAATTTTGCTGTCAAAATTTGTTCGAGGGGCTTCCCCTAAAGTGACTATTTAAATGTTATACTGAACTCATTAACTGTTGAAACCAAAAATTTTGCTGTCAAAATTTGTTCGAGGGGCTTCCCCTAAAGTGACTATTTAAATGTTATACTGAACTCATTAACTGTTGAAACCAAAAATTTTGCTGTCAAAATTTGTTCGAGGGGCTTCCCCTAAAGTGACTATTTAAATGTTATACTGAACTCATTAACTGTTGAAACCAAAAATTTTGCTGTCAAAATTTGTTCGAGGGGCTTCCCCTAAAGTGACTATTTAAATGTTATACTGAACTCATTAACTGTTGAAACCAAAAATTTTGCTGTCAAAATTTGTTCGAGGGGCTTCCCTGTTGGCGCAGTGGTTGGGGGTCCGCCTGCCGATGCTGGGGACGCGGGTTCGTGTCCCGGTCCGGGAGGATCCCGCGTGCCGCGGAACGGCTGGGCCCGTGAGCCATGGCCGCTGGGCCTGCGCGTCCGGAGCCTGTGCTCCGCGGCGGGAGGGGCCGCAGTGGTGAGAGGCCCACGTACCGCAAAACAAACAAACAAACAAAAAACTGGTTAAGGTGGTAAATTTTACATTATGTGTATTTTACCACAATTTTAAAATTGGGGGAAAAAAAGCGTCAAGCAGAATAAACCCTCCAAGAGAAGCTAAGTTCCTTTTCCTTCTCTGTGAGGATCAAAGAACAATATTTAATTGGGATATCGAACTCAAATTTGAGTTGGGGTCAGTAGTCGAAAGGGAAGGGCAGGCTATCACATAGCTCCTGGGTCTGGTTAATCTGAAGCCTGGGTGAGTCAGGTGTCCTTAAGTTCTCCAAAGTCCTGGGACCACTTTGGCATGATCTGGGACCACGCTATACGTGATTATAAAAAGAAAATGATTCAAGCCTGTTACGAGTTGAATTGTATCCCCCAAATTCATACGTTTAAATCTTAATCCCCAGGACCTTAGAATGTGACCTTATTTGAAGACAGGGTCTTTACAGAGGTCATCAAATTAAAATGAGGTCATTAGGGTGGGCCTGAATCCAATATCACCGATATTCTTATAAAAGGAGGGAATTTGGACAGAGACACACACAGAGGGAAGATTGTGAAGACACAGGTAGGAGACGACGGCCACCCAGTAGGGAAAGAGAGAAGCCTGGGGCAGATTCTCCCTCACAGCCTCAGAACAGACCAACCCTGCTAACACCTTGATTTCAATTTCTGTTGTTTAAGCCGCCCAGTCTGTAACGCTTTGTTTGGGCAGCTCAAGAAAATCAATACAGAGCCCCGATCCAGCATCTCAGAAGGCTGACAGTCTCCTGATCAATACGCCCTCCAATCTGCTTCCTAAAAATTCCTCTCACCCCCTGCTCTGGCTGGACTTGTCCTCTCTGGTGGCCAGAAGACTCCTTCCTTCTCCCAAAGTGCCAGCCAGGGGTACTGTTGAGTGAAGCAGAGTATTACTGAAAGTCACTGAAGAGAGGGATTAAAGCACAATTTTTGGCTATTATAAATAAAGCTGCTATGAACATTTGTGTACAAGTCTTTGAGTGGGTATATATTTTCATTTCTCTTAGGTAAATACCTAGAAGTACAATTTCTGCGTTCTAGGGTATATGTTTAACTTTTTAAGAAGCTGCCAGATTTTTCAAAGTGATTGTACCATTTTACATCCCTGTCAATAATGTATGGGATTTCCATTTGCTCTACAGCCTTGACAATACTTGCTGTTGTTGGGACTTCCCTCATGGGCCAGTGGGTAAGACTCAGCGCTCCCAATGCAGGGGGCCCGGGTTCAATCCCTCGTCAGGGAACTAGATCCCTCATGCATGCCGCAACTAAAGAGCCCACATGCTGCAACGAAGATCCTGTGTGCCACAACTAAGGCCCGGCACAGCCTAAATAAATAAATATTTTAAAAAATTAATTTAAAAACTCGACTTGTTATTGCCAGTCTTTATAATTTTAGCCATTCGCATGGAGTCTACTGGTACCTCATGATGGTTTTAATTTGCATTTTGCTGATGCTACTGCTTACATTTTTATACATATAGACTTCAGTTTTTAAAATAGTTTCAGATTTACAGAAAAATTGAGCAGTTAGTACAGAGATTTCCCATATACCCCCTGTGCCCTGTACACAGTTTCCCGTTTTTAGCATCTTATGTTAGTGTGATATATTTGCAATAATTAATGAACCAATATTGATACATTATTATTAACTGAAGTCCTTAGTTCACACTAAAGGTCATTCTTCCTGTTGTACAGTTCTTACGGATTTTAACAGATGCATAATATCATGTTTCATACAGAATAGTTTCACTGCCATTATGGTATTATACAGAATAGTTGTATCGATTTTGACAAATGCAATGTCATGTATCACATGTGGGATTTTGACTGAGATTCCATTGAACCTATAGATTACATTGGGAAAAACTGACATCTTAACAACAGTGAATCTTTCTATTCAAGGACATAGAATATCTGTCCATTTGTTTAGATCTTCTTTGATTTCTTCAATCAGAGCTTTGTAGTTTTCCTCATATAGATCATATATTTTAAAAAATTTATACCTAAGTATTTTTGGTTTTTTGGGGGTTGTTAATATAAATGATATTGTGTTTATAATTTCAAGTTTCAACTGTTCAGTGATTGTATATAGGAAAACAATTGACTTTTGTGTATTATATCTTACAATCTTGCTGTTATCACTTTTTAGTTCCAGGAGTTTTTTTGTTAATTATTTGGGTCAGTTCTTTGGATTGTCTGTAATCATGTCATCTGTGAACAAAGAAAATTTAATTTCTTCCTTCTCAATCCGTTGATTAGTTGTAAATGTATATTGCAAACTCTACGGCAACCATTAAAAACTAATCTAAAACCACTTTCATAGAACACTATGCTGGCTCCATGGGTAGTACAGTTACCTTATAACCAAGCGTTCCTATTCCTCTCTCACATCTCTTATAACACTGCTGTCATTTTTTTCATGTATCTATATGCTATATCACTCAATACACTGTTGCTGTTGCTACTTTGAACAGTTATTTTTTAGATCCATTAAGAATTTTTTTAAATTTAGCCTTTATTTTACCTTCATTTACTCATTCTTGCCTTATGTAGATTTAAAGTTTTGACCTATATTACTTTCCTTTTCTTTGAAGAATTATTTGGTGATTTTTTGCTTTTCTTTCAACATTTTAGATATTTCTCTCCACTCTCCTTTTGCTTTCATAGTTTCCAATGAGAAGTCTGATGTAATTCTTATCCTTGTTTCTTGATAGGTAAAGTCTTTTTGTTGTTTTGATTTTTGTTTTTAGATTTCTGTCAAGATTTTCTCTTTGTCTTTTGTTTTCTGCAGTTTAAATAGGATATGCCTATGTGTAGATTTTTTTGTGTGTTTATCCTGGTTGGTAGTTTCTGAGTTTCCTGGATCTGTGGTTTGGTGTTTTTCATTAATTTTGGAAAATTTTCAGCCATTGTTATTTAAAATATTTCTTATCTAGGGCTTCCCTGGTGGTGCAGTGGTTGGGAGTCCGCCTGCTGATGCAGGGGACACAGGTTTGCGCCCCAGTCCGGGAGGATCCTGCATGCCGCGGAGCGGCTGGGCCCGTGGGCCGTGGCTGCTGGGCCTGCGTGTCCGGAGCCTGTGCTCCGCAACGGGAGAGGCCACAGTGGTGAGAGGCCCGCGTACCGCAAAAAAAAAAAAAAAAAAAATTCTTATTTAAAGTATTTCTTCTCTTTCTTTCTCTCTCTCTCCCTCCCTTCCTCTCCTTCCTTTCTTCCTTTCTTTCCTTCCTTCCTTCCTTCTTTCTTCTCCTACCAACATTCTCATTACTTGTGTGTTATGCCTTTTGTAAGTATCCTGTAGATTTGTTTCATTTTTTTCTCTGCATTTTAGCTTGGAAGTTTCTACTGATATTTCTTCAAGTTCATTGGTTCTTTCCTTCACTGTGTCCTGTGTACTGATGAGCCTATCGAAGGCATTCTTCATTTCGGTTACAATGTTTTTGATTTCTAGCATTGCTTTTTTATCCTCTCTTTTAGAGTTTGCATCTGTCTGCTTACATTACATCTGTTCTTGCATGCTGTCTTCTTTTCTCCATTGGAGCCCTTAATATATTAATCACAGTTAGTTATGTGATAATTCTAAAATCTGAATCATGTCTGAGTCTAGCTCTGATGCTTGCTTTGTCTCTTGAGACTGTGTATTATCTTGCCTTTTAACAGGCCTTATGATTTTTTGTTGAAAGCTGGACATGATATATGAGGTAATTAGACTGCTAATGGAATGGTGAGAAAGTACAGAAAGATACAGTAATGAATGTCTTCAGAACAATACTACAGAGAGAGAGAGAGAGAGAGATTTTGGCTTCATTGCGAAGTACAATGTTAGATAAAGAAAAGCCTGCCCTTAAAATCTACTTTAAGAAATGCTGATCTAAATCAAAACATTTAATGATGCCATCATTTATGAAATGGAAAAGCACCTAATACATAGTTGGGGGCATAAAACACACAGAATAATTATAACTGCTGAAAAAAATCAGGAAAAGGTAAAATTTATTTTTAAAAAGAAGTGTAATAGAGCAGTCCTGCAAAATAAAACTGAATTGCAAAGTAAAGTGTTAGAGTAGATGGATAATCATTCACTTTCTCACACTTTTTCTTGCCTTACTGCTCTAGCTAGGGCTTCCACTAGGATGCTGAATTGGAGCAGGGAGGGAACACATCCTTGCCTTTGTCCTAATATCAAGGATAAAGCATCCGTCTTTCACCACTACGTACAATGGCAGCTGTTGGGATTTTTTTCTGGGATTTTGTTCTTCATCGAATTGAGGAAAGCCTCCTCTATCGTTAATTTTCTAAGGTTTTGTGTTTATCTTAAATGGATGGCGGCTTTTGTGACATGCTTTTTTGTGCATCTATTGAGATGATCATATGGTTTTTCTTCAGTTTGCTTATGTGGTGAATTACACTGATTAATTTGTAAATGTTGGGTCAGCTCAGTCTTGCATTCATGGGACGTGGTTGTGCTGTCTGAGCTTTTTAATATATTGCTGGATTCAATTTTTTTGCATTTATGTTCATGAAAGACAGTGATCTGTAGTTTTCTTCTCTTGCAGTGTCTTTGTTTGGTTTTCGTATAGAGTAATGCCAACCTCATAAAATACTGATAGGTTGGGAAATCTTTCTTCCTCTTCTATTTTCTATGAAAGTTTGTGTAGAATTGGTATTATTTCTTCCCTAGATATAAAATTACCTTTCAATAAAGCATACACTATGCAGTTGCTATTTTTAATTTGTAAAAAATGACTACATTATGGACCTTTCCTAACTTTATTCAAGGTCATAGCCTATAGGTTGTATGAGCCTCAGAGTTTAGCCTCTATTTATTTTCCATCTTCACAGATCATTAAAAGCAAGTAAGAGATGCATACATTGTTGGAAGTAGATATAAGGAATTTTGCAAAAAGAAACTGTTCTAGTCAACTTTCAACTTTCTAATGTCTTAGCTGGAGCCACACTGCTTAGGTGAATGCTTGCTTGTGCCAGGCTGTGTTGGCTTGAATTCCAGTATTTCCACATGAAATTCCGAGTGTGCGTAAGTCACTTTAAACTTCAGATTCCTTATCTCTAAAATTTGGGACAATAAGTGTACCTACTCCCTAAGGTTTTTGTCAACCTTAGAATAGTACTGGCATATAGTAACTATGGCACACATCTTAACTCCCAGCTATTTAAAGTATTGCTAAAAGAAAGTCATTTCTGACTGTATCACGTAAGAAAAAATTCTCTTTGGAAGAGAAAAGCACCCTGTATTCTGCTTTTTCTAAGCATTTCTCATGGTGAAGTCAAAAGATATTTTGCATTTTGTCAAGCAACATGTTTTACAGCATTTGAAAGTGGACAACTTTGATTTTTTTAAAACTGCTACTGTGATATTTTATATTTAGTATTATATTTAGTATTACACTATACCATCAAAAACTGC
Organism: Globicephala melas; assembly: GCF_963455315.2. Lineage (NCBI taxonomy): Eukaryota > Metazoa > Chordata > Mammalia > Artiodactyla > Delphinidae > Globicephala > Globicephala melas. Next base: position 2,529,841 of record NC_083331.1, on the reverse strand, counting down.
AAAGAGTATTATGACAATTTTCAGAGGGGATACTTCATTCACGTTCGAGGTTAAGGATTCACTACTCCTTAGATAAATGTATAAGATTATAAATAACATTCTCTCAAAATAAGAAGTGAAGTGTATATTGTATGCATAAACTTCAATGATTTAAAAAGACTTTCATATACAGGCACAGCTAGACAGTGAATAAGTCCTCCACTACTGGAGGGGAGGAGTGCCCCCAAACAGAGAAGGATGTCTGGTCTTTCACCAGCTAAGGGTATGGTGGAGGGCAGGAGTCACCATGGAGACAGGGAGGAATGATGGGAAGACAATAGGAGTGGCCTGTGTGTGCTGGGCTTGGGGGCAGCATTTTGTGAGCCTGCCATCCTGGTGTGGTGCAGGCTGCCTAGAGAGAGGGCACAGACCTTGAGATGCTGGGAAGGCCCAGAACTTCTTGTGCTAAGACTAAGGGTATGGTCTGGAGGGGCTGCACATGACATGATGAATAGCAAAGACCTCAGTCCCTGAAAGATGTAGCAAGTCCAACCGGTAAAAAGTCAGAAGTGAAGGACCCTGGGGCCCAGTGCACCTGAGACGCTGCCAGGAGAGAGTCTATGATCAGAAGCAGGAAAGTGTCCAGTTCTCCTCAAATGCCTTGATGATCTGACAGCTCATTTGGGGTCTCCAAGAGGTGGGGAACATAATGGAACACTCAGTTTTCATGTGCATTCTGCAGAGCTATTAACAATAGTTCCTGGTTAACCATTTCCCTTCAACCTGGTCCTCTGCTAGGCTCATAATCAACTCCCCCAGTTCACAGGCCAGGAGACCAAGGGTCTGAAAAGATATATCAACCTTCCAAGGTCACATGGCTAAAATCAATCTCAGGAGTGTATGACTCCAAACCTGTGTTGTTTTACACTATTGCACTCTTTTTTTCTGTTAATTAACTATCTTTTTAAAACACTGTTTTCGTTTTCACAAGTAGGGAGCCTTGGCAACTTAAGTGTTAATAGCCTCCGTAAATTAACCTTGGTTTCTTGGACTACAGAAATCCCCCGCAGGAGGCTTATGGGTACCCCTATTAAAAATGTTAAATTTCAAGGACTGGGTTCTTTTTTTCTGATTACAAAAACAGTATATATTTATTATAGAAAATTGGTTAAGTACAGAAGAACAAAGTAAAAAACATTATCCATATCACCCATCATTCTAATTTATTCTTTTTTATAAAAAATTATATGGATTCAAACGATTAAAGCAAAAGCTTGGGACTTCCCTGGTGGCGCAGCGGTAAAGAATCCGCCTGCCAATGCAGGGGACACAGGTTCAATCCCTGGTCTGGGAGGTTCCCACATGCTGCAGAGCAACTAAACCCATGCACCACAACTACTGAGCCTGTGCTCTAGAGCCCGTGAGCCACAACTACTGAGCCTGTGTGCTGCAACTACTGAGGCCCACATGCCTAGAGCCCGTGCTCCGCAACAAGAGAAGCCACCGCAACGAGAAGCCCGCGCACCGCAACGAAGAGTAGCCCCCGCTTGCCGCAACTAGAGAAAGCCCGCGCGCAGCAAAGACCCAACACAGCCAAAATAAATAAATAAAATTTTTTAAAAATTTAAAAAGCAAGAAGCTTTTCATTACTGGCAAATCCTGAACGGAGAAGGCAGCTAGCAAGCTGGTTTCTGACAAGCGTGTTCTTCCACTCATGTTTGTTTAACCTTCTGGTCGGTATCTTAAGTGCTACTTCAGTGTGCTATTTAATACAGGAAATGCATTGCTGCTGCTCTATCTCATGATCACACCTACATGCAAAGCTTTAGGAAACAAATATCTCTGAAAATCACTCCCTTTATTGGGAACCTCTGACACTGGGGGAGAGGCTGCAAAATAACACACTGTCCTCAAATGAGGTTGCTAAGAAAAAGGTCTCTTGTGCTGGAATTTGAATAGAAATTGCACGATTTCCTCTCTAAAGGTCTAGCATGAAAAGAGAAATGTGACTCAGATCAGAACATCGGTACAGGAATCTGTAATAAAAATTCAAAGTACACTGAAATGTGTACAGTGAAAAGGAACTCCCTTCCTTCCTTCCATTCTAATCCCATTACACAGGCCAACTCTGCCAGCCCTGTGATGGGAGCCCTTCCAAACGTGCGTCTTTGCAGGTGCACACGCTGCACACACACCACACCAGCCACACCATGCACACACACTGAGCACACACCACACCATGCCTGCACCACACACACTGCACACACACCCGCCACACCATACACATATACCACACATGCACCACACCGTGCACACACGCACACACAGTTACTTATTTTTAAACAAAAATGTGGTTTTGCTATATTCTGCTCTATTGTTTTTAAAACTTACCTTTTGTACACTAAATATATCAGAATGCTAGCACGGTATTCCCTTATTAGTGGATATTAAGTTATTCCCAATTATTTTGTTATTGTAAACAGTACCATAGTTAATATCTTTGCCAGAAAATGCTAATATTTCTTTAGGAAAGGCTCCTAGAACATTGCTAGGTGAAATGATATAGCATTTTATGGTATCTCTGCATCACTCTCCCAAAATGTTTTTATCATTTAGTATTACTGCCAGCAGCATATAAAAATGAGCTCTTTTACCCCAACCTTCACCTCTGCTTCACACAGGACTTATCAGTATTTTCCACTTTTTTCTTGCCAGTTAGACAGGTGAACAGTATTGTCTCAGTTTAATCTGCATTCCGTATTAACCGCAAGTGAATTGAGGCAACTTTTCCCATATTTATTGGTCATTTGTGTTTCCACTATTGTGATTTCCTGGCTTTTTCTCTTATTTAATGTGTTCTGATTGATTTGAAACAACGATTTTGGTATTATAAATAATAATTTATGTTGTATATGTTGCAAATATTGTCTCCAAATCTGCTACTTTAAATGTTCCGTGTTTGTATATGCATTTAACACAATCAATCGCTATTCTTAGCTCCAGGCACACTGCTATCTGCTTACAGACTCTTCTGACGTGTTTTCCTTTCTCCTATTTTGTTTTGCTGTACTGTATTTTACTTTGTTTTATTTTACATGTTTTCCCTTCTATCCTCATTTTTAACTTCATTTCCTATTCCCTTCCTCCAGTATCTACCCTTGCATGTTAATGCACAATGAAACAATTTTACATTTTATTTTGCCCGATTTCTAGATTTTGTGTGATGATGAGGAAGCCTGACTTCTCCGAGCTAGTCTCCTTGATTTTACCAGCAATGTCAAGCTAGCAAGTCACCTCCAGAGTAGTTTACATACTAAAGGGTTTTCAGCATTTGTATGTATAATGTGATTTACAATAAGAAACACATATTCCGTCGGCAAAAACACATATTCCGTCGGCAGTACTCATCTCTGTGGGACTCTCTATCTCTACAGCACGTGCTGGCCCTATCATAGCTCCCCACCACACAGTGCTATAAATTGGTCTCTGTTTCCACTTTGCACATCAGACCCTGAGCTCCTGGAAGGCAGGAACCACGAGTCACTCATCTTGGCCGACCCCGAGACCAGCTCAGCGCCGAGATCCAAACAGTCAGTGGAGGGTGAGATCAGGGGGTGAGATGTACCGCGCATCACTGTGCGATGCAGTTCACTCACCACAATCATCTCGCCACTAGTGAATTTCTTAGGTAGAAAGAAATAACCATAGCCCCAACCTTCAACACTTCCCTTGGTAAGACTGTCCCAGACTCTGGGGAGACTGTTACAGGGTTCTTGGCAACTCAGTCCTCCTACGTCAGACTTAGGTGTGCCCAACGGGAAGCTCTATCTCCATAGAGAAGCTGCGCGGAGCAGGGCTGCTCCTCTGCGTTGAGGGAGAAACCATCCCTCTCGGCTCCAGCTGCTCGCCATGTGGAGGACAGTGATGGGCCGACACTCAGGGAAGTCTTGTCCAAAGTCATCTTCCCACTAGGACAAGAGCTGTACTGTGAATGAACCTAATGTGCAAATTTAAATAGATCTCTTCTTAGCAATAATAAAAGTGGGAGAATTTGGAAATCTGGCAAAGAAACATTTCCTAATTGTAGCTTTAAGAAAAATGAAATTGAGACTGTCATATAGAGTCAGAGAGCACCGCATTTTTGGAAAGAAAAATGTTTTGCCGTAGACTGGGAATCAGGCCCCACGATGGTGAGACCTGCTTCTTTTCTCTCCTCAGTCATCAGGCGGGTGCATTTTGGAGAAGTCAACCAGCCTCTCTGATGACAGCAGTTCCCTCAAGCTTGCTTCTGGTTCTTAGAACCCTGTGATTCTAACCTTTGCCTTCCTTGATTAACAAAGATGCTACAAATGGAACCATACAGCGATGGCCACTTTAGAAGCTTCTTATCTGTATATGTCTATATAACTTGGCTCCGTAAATCATATTCTGCCAAAAAGTAGGTGCAACGTCACTGACGGGATCTCTAAGGATATGAAAGAATTTGAGCAACAGGTAGAAGAAGGTGGGTTAGTAAGCATCCAATGTTGGGTAATAAGGTAAGAAAGACGATGATTCTCAAACAAGGGAAGTTATTCATGGTCAGTTTCTACTATGGGCATAGTGGATCTAATGTTTGACATTTTTCAAAAACTTCAGTTGTTATTCGTAGGAAATATTTCCTGATATTCTGGGTACTTTGTTCTTTCTTTACTTTTACCTTTACTGTTTCACATTATGTCACCTCCAAGGAAGCAGAATAAGGACTTGCCTTCACGGGTGTTAACGCCATTCAAATATTTGTAGAACTCCTATCGAGCACCCAGGCAGCATCCCCTCCCTCTCCACCATTGCTCGGCCAGTCTACACTCTGCCAGGCCTTTTGACCTCAATGCACAGCCGCTCCTTTGATCATTCTGGTGCCTTGCTCTGGACCCTCTCAACTATATCAACTTACTCCTGTTAACAAACACTGCCCTGCGCAGCCCAGCGGTCCTCTCTGGAGAAGCAGACTGCAGAGGAAATATTCCTTTGCTGTTCCGTGATGTAAATCCGTGCAGCGTCGGATCCAGCTCAAGACTTTCCTTTTCACTCTAACTGAGGTTACTTCAAGCACACGGTTAAATAAACTGGCCTTTCAAGTTCCTGACTATAATAAAATGTGAGACAGTTTACCTGGGGGGAGGGAGTAACAGAAAGGACCTTTTATCGTCATCGTCTGCTGATGGGTTGTTTCTACCTTCTTCTGATTTCCTCTACTGGAGCCAGTCAACCATTTTAACTGAAGTAGATAAGCTTTAAAACAGGAATACTACTGGGAGAGGACAGTTGACCTAAATTCCCACTAAGACGTAACTATTTATGTATTCAATTAAAATAGATAAACTTTAAAACAGGAATACTATTGGGAGACCTAAATTCTCACTAAGACACAACTACACTAACTATATATAAATTTCCTATAATAAATTTTTAGTTCTGGTGTCTGAAGTTCAAAGATGAACCACAGAGATGGGAAAGCAGCTGGGAGAAGCTTGCAAAATAAGATTAAGAAAAGCAGTGGTACATGTTGTATTGTATATTTCATAATGTGGCTCCAGGCCAGCCCTGCCCTTTGAGCTCCTTTAGCGACGGGATCAATGCCTTTTAGGAGCTACTAGTAATTCTCAGCATCTCACGTGGGGTATGGCACAGTGGATGGCCGATAGATAGTGGCTGAATAAATAAATGACTAATTTCTGTTAGGAATGACCTGTTTCTCAAATTTGATCCCCTTGATGCTATTACTCTTTTGATGCGTAGATTAGCATGTATTCTCTTTTCTAAGCTATGCCTTATGCTGTACTATGTTATCTGTTTTTCCTCTATAAATTCTGTGGTATTATTCTCCAAACGTGAGTGTGTCCGGGCCGCGCCGCCTCTCCACACAGTTTGTCCCAGCATTTATGCCCCGGGGACACTTTTCAGAAACTTGGTGGGGCGGGAGCAGCCTGCCCTGTGCAACAGCACCTGCCACCCGCCTGCCCTTCCTTTGGGGTGCATGGGGCTGTGGGGCTGCGCGCTGGGCCTTCACCCCCACTCCCCTCCAGGCCTGCGTGTCCCCAGTCCCCAGGGAGGAAGACCTGCCTCTGCCCCCAAGGAAGGCTCACAGGGGAGAGGGCAGAGGGGAAGGAGGGGAGGGCCGCAGACAGCAGGAAGAGCTTACCCTCCATGCTGATCCTGGAGTTAGAGACAAGTCATAGAATATATAGCAAATGAAGGAAGGAAGAGAAAAAAGGAAGGAATACAGAAGGAAAGAAGGGGAAAAAGGAAGGAAGGAAAGGAAGGGAGGGAGGGAGGAAGGATCCTTCCAACCATATGTTCTAACCGGGAGGAAAAGGAAAAGGCCCTTCTCTCTTTGTTATTTTTTTTTATTTTTTATTTTTTGCGGTGTGCAGGCCTCTCACTGTTGTGGCCTCTCCCGCTGTGGAGCACAAGCTCCGGACGCGCAGGCCCAGCGGCCATGGCTCACGGGCCCAACCGCTCCGCGGCATGTGGGATCCTCCCGGACCGGGGCACAAACCCGTGTCCCCTGCATCGGCAGGCGGACTCTCAACCACTGCGCCACCAGGGAAGCCCTCTCTTTGTTATTTTCAATTAAAATTTTTAAATTACAAAATATTTTAAATATACAAAAACATGCAGGTGGATCTTACCAAGATTCTAAATTTCTAGTTACCAAAAAACATCATTAAGAACGTGGAAAGCAAGCCAGACTAGGGAAGGATATTCAGGATATGAGGACCTGAAGAGCCTGTCTCAGAACAGATGAAGAATTCTTACAAATGATAAGAAAGGCAAACAACCTAATTGTTAGATGGGGCGCTTCACAAAAGTGGGCTCCCAAGGCCAACAAGTAAATGAAGGTGCTCAGTGCTATTACTCAGAATTTGCACAGCAAAGGAACCCATACACAAAACAAAAAGACAACCTACAGAATGGGAGAAAATATTTGCAAACAGTGCAACTGGCGAGGGATTGATCTCCAAAATTTACAAACAGCTCATGTGGCTCAATATCAAAGAAACAAACAACCCAATCAGAAAATGGGCAGAAGACCTAAATGGACATTTCTCCGCAGATGACATACAGATGGCCAAGAAGCACATGAAAAGATGCTCAACATCACTGATTATTAGAGAAATGCAAATCAAAACCACAGTGAGGTATCACCTCACACCAGGCAGAATGGCCATCATCAAAAAGTCTACAAACAATAAATACTGGAAAGGGTGTGGAGAAAAGGGAACCCTCTTGCACTGTTGGTGGGAATGTAAATTTGTAAAACCACTATGGAGAACAGTATGGAGGTTCCTTAAGAAACTGAAAATAGAGCTACCATATGACCCACCAATCCTACTCCTGGGCATATATCCAAAGAAAAACATGGTTTGAAAGGATACATGCACCCCAATGTTCATTGCAGCGCTGTTTACAATAGCCAGGACATGGAAGCAACCTAAACGTCCATTGACAGATGATTGGATAAAGAAGATGTGGTACGTATATACAATGGAATATTACTCAGCCTTTAAAAAGAATGAAATAATGCCATTTGCAGCAACATGGATGGACCTGGAGATGATCATACTAAGTGAAGTTAAGTCAGACAGAGAAAGACAAACATCATATGATATTGCTTATAAGCAGAATCTAAAAAATGATACAAATGAACTTATTTACAAAACAGAAACCGATACACAGACATGGAGGACGAACTTATGGTTGCCAGAGGGGAAGGAGGGGGCAGACAGATTGGGAGTTTGGGAATGACATGTACACACTGCTATATTTAAAACAGATAACCACATACATGCATTAATATACGATATTTGTTTTTCTCTTTCTGGCTTACTTCACTCTGTATGACAGACTCTAGGGTCACCCACATCTCTACAAATGACCCAATTTCATTCCTTTTTATGGCTCAGTAATATTCCTTTGTATATATGTGCCACATCTTCTTTATCCATTCATCTGTTGATGGGCATTTAGGTTGTTTCCATGACCTGGCTATTGTAAATAGTGCTGCAATGAACACTGGGGTGCATGTGTCCTTTTCAGTTACGGTAATACAGACGGCTAGTGGGAACATGCTGTAAAGCCCAGGAAGCTCAGCTCAGTGCTCTGTGAGGACCTAGATGGATGGGATGTGGGGAAGGGAGGTCCAAGAGGTAGGGGATATAGGTATACATACAGCTGATTCACTTCATCGTATGGTGGAAAATAACACAACATTGTAAAGCAATTCTATTCCAATATAAATAAACAAATAAAATAGATAACCAACAATGACCTACTGTATAGCACAGGGAACTCTGATCAATACTTCGTAATAACCTAAATGGGAAAAGAATTTGAAAAAGAATAGATACATGTACATGTATAACTGAATCACTGTGCTGTACACCTGAAACTAACACAACATTGTTAATCAACTGTACTCCAGTATAAAATAAAAATGTAAAAAATAATAATAAAAAAAGAAGGAAAATGCACATTAGAACCTTAATCAAGAAGCTGCCACAGCCACCGGAATGGCTAAAACCTAAGAAGACGGACAGTGGCAGCAGGTGCTCGTGAGGACTGGAGAAGCTGAAACGCAGACACCACTGGTGTTGATGGTGTGACCACTTCAGAAGACCACTCGGCAGTTTTTACCAGATCCAAGCATATCCCTAACCTAAGACTCAGAAATTCTAGTTCCAGGATCTATGCAAGAGAAATGAAAGCATATGTACACAAACAAATATGTTCCTGAAATGTATAGGTGCTTTATGCATAAAGGCCCAAAACTAGGGGAAAAAAATCAAACTCCCACCATAGAAGGTCAGATAAATAATTGTGATCTATTCACGCAAGGGAATACTATACATTTTTTTAAAAAGTGATCTACTACTACATGCAAGCACATGGATACATCTCAATGAAATTAAGTTGACTAACAGAGCATATGCTGTATGAAGCCATTCATATGAATATCAAGCACAGGCAGATTTACTAGTTACTGAAGTCAGGATAGTGGTTGTCTGCGTCAGAAGTGGTATGAACCTGAAGGAGCACAAGCAAACTTCACAGGGTGCCGAACATGTGAATGTTAATTGAGCTGGTGGTCACGTGGGCATACACGTGTATAAAATCTCATCAAGCTGTACATTTGAGATGACTGTGTTTTGTTATACAGATATTATTCATCAATTTAAAGAATATGAAAAATTATATAACAGACAACAAGATGTGTCACTTAGATTTGTTTAATGCCAGCATTTGCCACATTTGCTTCTATTCTTTTGTTGTTGATTAAAACATAGAACAGTACAAAATATACTTGGAGTCATCCCCACATTCCACCCACATTTCTCGGTCCCCAGAGGCAATCACTGTCCTGAAAGAGGTCAGCCTCCTGACCGCTGTGCCTTTGTATTTCATTCTGAGCCTACTCTGCACCAGGCAATGTTCCAGTTTCTGGGGATTCAGCAGCAAATAAAACAGACAAACATTCCTGCTCTCCTGGAGCTGACATTTGACAGAGTGCAGGGACAGACAGTAAATACAAAGTGAAATATATGGAGTGTTAGGTGAGAAGACGTGTGCTTTGAAAGTTACATGTATGGATTTATGCTCCACAAATTCTTCTGCAGTCTTTTCTCTGAGATTCATTGATGTTTTTGCATGTAGGTTGTTTTATGTGCTGTATGACACAAGACGGTGTGAACGTACTAGAATTCACTTACTCGTACATATAACAAGTATTAATTGAGCATCTACTAAGAGCTGGGCATGGTTCTAGGCGCTGAGAATCATCTCGGCCATGTAGATCTTAATGTCTAATATTTATTCATTGCCCTGGTGCTGAGCATTTAGGTTGCTTCCAGCTTTTCACTGTTACAAAATGCTGCAATGGACATCCACTAAACGTCTTTATCTACAGCTCTAAGTACGCATATACGAGAGCTTCACAAGGGGATCTAAACGTGGAATTTAGGGATTTGTTAGCTGTTGCCAACTTGCTTTCCAAGAGGCTGTTCTGGTTCCCAGCACTCCTCAACCAATGCTTGGCTTTAAGCTTTGGCCAGCTGATAAGTATGAAATAATATTTCATTATTTTTAGCTTCATTCCCCTGATTACGAGTGAGGTTGAATATCTTTTCAAATGCTTACTAGCGATTTCTATTTCTTCTTCTTTGAACTACCCATTCATATACTTTGCCAATTTCTGCCATAGTTTGTCTTTTACTTATTGATTTGCTGAATGTTACACGTAAATTTTGATACTAATTTGTGGCCGGTTGTACGTGTATCAATTACCATTTATCTTTGCCTAAGTTATTTTTTTATACTGAAGTTAAAGAATGTTAATGTAATGAAGTTTATAAATCTTTCTGATGAATGGATAAGGTGTTTGCTTTTTCTGTCTTGTTTAAGGGATATTTAACCTATTCCAAAGTTATAAAGATATTCTCTAGTGCTTCCTTCTAGTTTTCAGCCTTTTACTTTTTACACTTAGATTTTTAAATGCATTTGTGCATGGAATGAAATAGATGCATTTTCCCCCAGGGGACTGCCAATTATCCCAGTATATGCAACGTAACTATTTGCACACAATAAGATTGTATCTGAGATATTATTAGTAAGAGATGAGGTATTCAGCTTTTTAGTGTTGTTAAAGTAGTTCAGACTCTTTAATCAAAGATTGCTAGGACCTTAAGATTACCACAGAAAAAACAAAAAGTCAATTCCTTCCAGGTAGTAAAAGGGGCAAAATTGGTTGAATACTTCATACTTTTCTCACTGATTCGTAAAGCTACATCTATAGTATCACATATACATTAAATATTAAAAAAAAACTTGTTCCTTGGTTTTCATTTTATTCTGTAAGTTTATTTAATCTTAGATTTGGGTATAATACTTTTCAAGTTAAAGAAGGTCTCTTCCATTTCTTGTTTGCAAAACTTTTACAAAATCATGAATTTGTTAGAAATTGTATGTCAAAGCTGTGATACATCTTCTAACATGATCATGAGATTTTCCTCCTTTTATCTACTGATGAGATGAATCACCTTACTAGATTTTTCTTAAGTTAACTTTCTTCGGAATAAATCAAGTTGGTCAATCACAAACTGATCTAAGTGAATTTGATTACACATAACTCTTAGCTACTATTTAGTAGAAAGCAGGAACCCCTGAAAAGTTTGTGGTGGGAGAAGGTTAGCTATTGCCCCAAAACCTCCCTACCAGCTATAATGAAAGCATATCTTAGGCCAACTTCTGCACACATACTAACATTTACTAAACAGATACTGATTAAAAAGTAGATATGAAACTGGTTCTCTAATCTAGATGAAATTCCAGCTCTCTGTACATTTGAGTGCTCTGCATAAAATGCATGACAACATTCCATAGTTGCTGTCAGGCAAACACATTTGCCTAGAAATGGCTGGAGACAGGATTGTTTAAAGATTAAGCCTCAGGTTTCCCTGGTGGTGTAGTGGTTAAGAATTCACCTGCCAATGCAGGGGACACGGGTTCGAGCCCTGGTCTGGGAAGATCCCACATGCCGTGCAGCAACTAAGCCCGTGTGCCACAACTACTGAGCCTGCAGTCTAGAGCCCACAAGCCACAACTACTGAAGCCCGGGTGCCTGGAGTCCATGCTCCACAACAAGAGAAGCCACCGCAATGAGAAGCCTGTGCACCGCAACGAAGAGTAACCCCCGCTCAATGCAACAAAAGAAGGCCTGTGCACAGCAACAAAGACACGATGCAGCCAAAATTAATTAATTAATTAAAAAAAAAAGATTAAGCGTCATACTATCACTAAGGGTTCAGACTACAGGCTCACTGAATTCTTATATCCTATAAGGGTGAGGAATGTCTCTGAAATATGCTAGCCTATCCCCATATTCTGAATACCTTTAATTTCACCAGTGAGAGCCCATTTTTCACATACATTTTGCTAATTAGTGACGCTTCACATGCTGACTGATGTCATACTAGCTAAACACCCCTGAATGTGGACTCATGATCACGAATATGGACTGTGCCATGTCAAAACCTGAGTTTACTGGAACAAATACAGTGTCATTCTTTCTTGGCTAAAGTACTTCAAAGTGCATAAAAAAATAAATAATTGATTCAATAACGTAACAAATATTTACGGTATATTTTAGGTAATGGAGATGTAGCAGGAAGGAAACAGACTGAATTCCCTGACCTTACAGAACTTACGTTCTAGTAGGAGAAACTGAAAACAAGAAAAGGTGGGTAAGGGGAAGAAGGTTACATAATTAGTGTGTTAAAAGCTTATCAACAACTTCCACTTTCAGTCATGCTGTCATCGTTGTCATGGACTTGGCCTTCTGCCATGGAGAACCAAAAAGGAGACAAAATTTTTGAAACAACTGCTTGAAGATGTTGGACCACAGCGAGTACAGGGGTGTGATTCTGGAGGGAGGGGAAACCAACAGTGTGAGTCCTACTGTCTTCTGGGCTTTAGACCTGGAAGAACTTACTCAGATGTACATATATCGTATTACTTCTAGAGTTGAAAATTACAATACCTGGAAAGAGAAAACTCACTCACTGAGATTAACAGCAGATTAAACACTGCAGAAGGAAGTAAGTGAAACTGTAGACATAGCAATGGAAACTCCAAATTGAATCATGGAGAGAGGGAAAAAAATGACTGGACAAAAATGAACAGTGCTTTAGTGACGTGGGAAAATAAGTGATTTAACATACCATTTGAGTGAAAAGAGGGCAGGAAAAATTTTTTTGAAATAAGAGTCAGGGGCTTCCCTGGTGGTGCAGTGGTTGGGAGTCCGCCTGCCGATGCAGGGGACATGGGTTCGTGCCCTGGTCCGGGAAGATCCCACGTGCCGCGGAGCGGCTGGGTCCGTGAGCCATGGCCGCAGAGCCTGTGCGTCCACAGCCTGTGCTCCGCAGCGGAAGAGGCCACAACAGTGAGAGGCCGGCGTACCGCAAAAAAAAAATAATAATAATCATCACATTGTACACCTTAAATTTACATATATGTCAATAATATCTCAAAAAAGCTGGAAAAATAAATTAAATTAAAAAAAAAGAAATAAGAGTCAAAATTTGATTAAAACTATAAACCAATAAGCTCAATAAATTCCAAGCAGAAGAACCATGAAAAAAAAAACATACTAAGGCACATCACACTCAAATTACTGAAAACCAATGATGAAGAGAAAATTTTAAATGCAGCCCCGGGGTGGGAGGGAGCATTATGTACACAAGAACAAAATTAAGAATGTCCCATCCTTCTCATCATAACCAGTAAAAGCCAGAAAACAACGGAAAGACATCTTTAAATTCCTGAAAGAAAAGTGGGAACACAGGAGTATATATCCAGTGAAAATATTCCTCAAAAATAAAGACAAAATGGTCATTTTCAGACAAACAAAATCTGGAAAGACTTTTCCCCAGCTTGTGCTGTTAAGAAATGTTAAAAGATATTCCTCAGGAAGAAGTAAAATCATATCAGCAACTTGAATTTTAAAAAGGAGAGAAAAACATCAGAAATGGGAAATGTATAGGCAAACGTAAATGACAGTTTAAAGAAGAATGTATTGTGTGGTTTGTAATAAATGTAGAAGTAAAATGTCTGACAACAGCAGCACAAAGAATGCGATGGAGTGAAAGGGAAGTATCCTGTTATAGGCTCCTACATTACACATGAAAAGTTGCAATATTATTTGAAGATAAGACAAAAATTAAAGATATTTATTGTAAAATATAGAGTAGCTAATAAATATTAATACTAATAAAAGGTGAATAGCCAATAAGTCAATAATGCAGATAAAAGAGAATATGTAAAAAATACTAAATTAATCCAAAAGGAGGCAGGAATAAAAGAATAAACAAGCAAAGAACAGATGAGTTATGAAAAAATAGACGGCAACATGCCAGATTTAAACCCAAATGGGCAGACTTGTAAAAAAAATTATCTAAACAACTGAATTAAAAGTTAGAGATTGCTAAACTGAATAAAAATGCAAGGTCTATAAGTATTTGGAAATCAAACAATACCCATGGTACTGTTGATAATGAAAACACAATATATAAAAATTTGTAAGGTGCAGTTTAAGTAGTATTTAGAGGTATTATATAGGCTAGAAAAGGAAGAACAAATGAAAAAGTAGAAGGAAGGAAAAAAAATAAGGACTAGAGCACATATTCATACATTAGGAATCAACCAAACGGTAGAGAAAATCAGTGTAAGCAAAAGCTATTTTCTGTAATTATCAGTATAATCTACAAATCTCTAACTAGAGTGGTTAAGAAGAAAAGACAAATTACTAATGTTAGGAATGAGAGTGGGTCATCATATAGATCATGCAGATATTAAAAGGATAATGAGATATTGTGAACAACTTTATGTCAATAAATTAAAAAACTTTAAATGGACAAATCACTCAAAAGACACAAACTACCAACATGATTCAAGAGGAAACAGAAAATATGAATAGGCTATGCTTATGAAATATTTTAATCTGTGGTTAAATCTCTCGATAAAGAAAATTCCAGACTCAGATAGTTTTGGACTGCTGAATTCTACCCAAAGCCTTTCTATCAACCTTTGAGAAAATACAGAAGTGAATACTTCTTAATTTTATGATGTAAGTATTGTCCAGATACCAAATCCAGAAAATGACATTACAAGAAAAAAGACAGCCATTTACAAAGATATATTGTGAACACAGAGGCAAAAAATCCTTAGCAAATGTTAGCCAATCAAGCACATTAATACATAAAGAGGATAGTGCATCATGGTTAAGTGGGTTTCCTGCTGGGAATCTAAGGATGGCTAAAGATCATCAAGATACTTCACCGTATTAACAGAATACACATAACTTCCAGATAATCTCAGTGCACGCAAGGAAAAGTATTTGACAAAATGCAACACCCTCTAATAATAAATACTCTAAACAAACTAGGAATAAAAGGGAACTTCCTCCGTCCGGTAATCTGTGAAAAACCTAGCATTAACAACGTACTTAATGGAGAAAGACTGAACATTTTCTCTCTAAGACTGGGAGGACGGCAAGGATGCCTGTCTCCCCACTTGAGCTCAACATCGCCAAAAAAGAAAGAAGAGAAGGAAGGAAGGCAGGATGGAAGGAAGAAATACAAATTAAGAGGAAGTAGTAAAACTGTCTTCGAACAACACCATTTACAATGACATCAAAACCATGAAGTGCCTAGCAATAAATTTAACAAAATATTGTAAAATCTGGTCATTGGAAACTAAAAAACATTGCTGTGAGAGGGCTTCCCTGGTGGCGCAGTGGTTGAGAGTTCGCCTGCCGATGCAGGGGACACGGGTTCGTGCCCCGGTCCGGGAAAATCCCACATGCCACGGAGCAGCTGGGCCCGTGAGCCATGGCCGCTGAGCCTGCGTGTCCGGAGCCTGTGCTCCGCAGCGGGAGAGGCCACATTAGTGAGAGACCACAACAGTGAGGGGCCTGCGTACCACAAAAAAAACCAAAACCACCACCACCAACAAAACATTGCTGTGAGAAACGAAAGAATATCTGAACAAATAGATACACTGTGTTTATAGACTGGAATACTCAATATATATTTTTAAAGTATTAATTGTGGTAAAATACACAACAAAATTTACCATCTTAACCATCTTTAAATGTACAGTAGTGCTAAGTATATTCACATTGTCATGCAACCGATCTCCAGAACATTTTCATCTTGCAAAACTGCAACTCTGTACTCATTAAACAATGTAAGCAAACAACCCCTCCCAATAAACTTCTCTCATATCCTTGACCAGAATGAGTAACATCCCTACCCTTAAACCATCAGTGGCAAAGGTGACTGGGATCACCATGATGTCATAGGGCAATCAAAGGTAACCAGCTGGGCCTAGGAGAGCCCACCTTTCCTGAGCATGCTGGGAGCTTCCTGAACAGACAGGGTTTTTGCAAGGAAGGTGAGGGAATGGATATCGGGTGGGCCAGCAGCAGCAGCACCTGCAAAGGAAATCTAGACCATTAGAGCACTTGTTTAAAGAGTCTCATGTGAGACAAGACATGATAGGAAAACATCCTGCAGATAACCACAACCAAAGCTTTATTTGAATTGATGAGCTGTAGCAGGCTTTGTACTTAGGGGAGGACCTTAAAATGCTTGCACGTCTTGAAGCAGAGCCTTTAAAATCCAGTGTGCTCCCCCACGGATTTGCTAAATCTTTTATAATAAATTAAACAGTACTACTTTTCCTCACCACCAGGTTCTGTTTTAGAAGTTTCTTCAGGTAGAAATTTTCCTTAACTTATACTTTATGACCTCAGCTTTATCTCTTGTATCTTCCAAGAAATTAGGAAAATTCATTTGTTTCTCTGAAAGGTTATATCTCTCCCTTTCTTCTTCTCTCTTCCCTTCTGTCAATTTCTCAAACAATTAAGCACATCCTGTATGCAAGACTGTGGAGAATAAACAGTAGAATCCTGACCTTAAGGAAATCATCGTCATATTGGCTGATGTGTAAGGTTTAAATAGAGGAAATAAGGCTAGAAATGTTGTCTGGAACTGCAACACGAATGTCAGGTACGCCCACTGTCACACTCGCCCCTCAAGACTTTTTTTGTTTAACTGAAGTGTAATCAATTTACAATGTTGTGTTAGTTTCAGGTGTACAGCAAAGTGATTCAGTTATACATATATATATATTTTTTTTCTCAAGTTCTTATAGGTTATTACAAAATATTGAGTAGAGTTCCCTGTGCTATGCAGTAGGTCCTTGTTGTTTATCTGTTTTATATATAGTAGTGTGTATATGTTAATCCCAGACTCCTAATTTAGGCCCCCCCTTCCCCTCTGGTAACCATAATTTGTTTTCCATGGCTATGAGTCTATTTCTGTTTTGTAAATAAGTTCATTTGTATCTTTTTTTTAGATTCCACATATAAGCGATACCATATGGTATTTGTCTTTCTCTGTCTGATTTACTTCACTTCGTATAATAATCTCTAGGTCCATCCAGGTTTCTGCAAATGGCATTATTTCATTCTTTTCCATGGCTGAGTAATATTCCATTGTATGTATGTACCACATCTTCTTTATCTGTTCATCTGTGGATGGACATTTAGGTTGCTTCCATGTCTTGGCTATTGGAAATAGTGCTGCTATGAACACTGGAGCGCATGTACCTTTTCGAATTACGGTTTTCTCTGGATATATATAAGCCCAGGAGTGGGACTGCAGGATTATATTTTGGCTCTATTTTTAGTTTGTTAAGGAAACTCATACTGCTCTCCATAGTGGCTGAATCCCCTCAAGTCTTACTGTTTTATTTCTTTTTAACAAACGTTAACTCTTAGAAATATTTGAGATTTAAAGAAAAATTATGAAGATATTGAAAAGATTTCCCATATACCTCTTACCCAGTTTCCCCTATCATTAACATCTTACATTAGTATGGTACATTTGTCACAATGAACGAATCAATATTGATGCACTGTTATTGAAGTCCATACTTTGGACAGATTTCCTTAGTTTTTCCTAATGTCTTCTTCTGTTGCAGGATCCCATCGAGGACACATCACATTTAGTCCTCATGGCGCCTTAGTCGATCCTGGTCTTTGACAGTTTCTCAGATGTTCCTTATTCTTGCTGACCTGGACATCTGAGGAGCACTAGTCAGGCATTTTGTGGTCTGTCCCTCTGATGGGATCATCTAGTGTTCTTCTCACGATTAGACCAGGGCTATGGGCTTTGGGGAGGAAGACCACAGAGGTGAAGTACCCTTTTCACCATATCGTATAAGATCAAGGGCATGTGCTGTCAGCATGCTTTATGACTGTTGACGTTGCCCAGGGTCGCCTGGCCAAGGTCGTGTTTGTCACTCTCTCCCCTCCCCTTTCTGTGCTGCACTCCTCAGAAGGAAGCTTGCTCTTCCTTTTTCTGTCAGTTAAATTAATCTGTGAAGCTGAGTGAGGACAGGGATGCTGCTGGTATCACACCAGGCTTTCTTCCTCCGAAGTCCTTCTAGGACGACACTGCCTCTTTGCTTTCTGCTTGGTGTCCAAGTCCCAAACGAGCCTTTCCTTTCTGCTGGGCAAGCAAGGCCAGCACTCTGAGACGTGCCGGGGGCCCCACTTCACCAAAAACACTGTTCTCAGGGCTGTGAGGTCATCTTCTCTCCTCCCTATCTGTCCTAAAAATTCCCTTTAGGAAGACACCTGGGCAGGGTTACATGGCATATGGTACGAATGGTGCCCCCTGCAATTGTGCGGTGTGATGAACCACAAAGGTGGAGATCTGTGTCCTAAAGGAAACCATTACAACGTCCCTGTGGTTTCTGGCATCAGGGCACGTGCCCTTTCTCACATTGTCATATGTTCTGGGAAAGCAAAGAGAGCACCTCCTCTGCCTCGAGGTCTGCGCAGGCCTCACGGAGGAAGGATGGGGACCGCGGGGCAGGGAGGGGGTGGTGGGGAGTCCCCAGAGCCAGGAAGGAGGAGGGGTGAGGGAGGAGCCGGAGTCTGGGTGAGTCGCTTTGGGCTTGACTGAAAGCCAGGAGGGTACGGAAGCCAGGGCGCGTCAGAAATAGATGTTTCCAAAGAAATAAGTAGACAGTGGTATAAACTGCTTTAGAAAAGAGAAGCCTTACAGAGACTGCATGATAACAGTAGCTAAGGTTTACTGTGTGCTTATTAGGACGTGGCTTAACTTGGTGGTTCTCGAAGTTCTGTGTGCATCAGAACCACCTGGATGGCTTATGATCTAGTGCATCTGGGCAGGGCCAGAAAATGTGCATTTCAAACAGTTCTCAGGTGATGCTGCTACCAGATTGTGGACCGCACTTTGAAAACCACTGATTTAACTAATTTACTTCTGACAAATACCTGTGAGGGAGATGCAGTTATTATTCCCATGCTACACACAAGGAAACAGAGAGATTGAATCAAGTGGCTACACTCCCACCCTCCAGTGTTAAGGCTGAACATGAACCCAGGCTGTCGGACTCTGGTTCTGGATTTTAAATGCTACACCACCCAGTGTCCTATATAATTAGCTCCACCACGGAAATCTTATCCACCTAAGACAGCATCCTGGCAGACTTATTGTCATCTATTATAGTTTTAAAGATATTATCCCCCAAAGGCAGCAAATACTTGAGAGTTAGTGAAATCAGCTACATATATTGGCAAAATCGAGGTTAAACACAAAAGAAAACAAAACCAGTCATTGTAAGAACTGTCTTTCAAAGCAATTAAGTTAGATACTAAAGAAGGTAGAAGTTAACATAATAGGTAGGTAAACCTTATAAAACCTTCAAATCTTTCTGGAATTTCAAGGTTTAACCCTGAATGTGGATTACTGTTTGCACTGAATCATAAAACTTTTAAAATCTATTTACGGTTTTCTCTTCTGGCTTGCTGCTAGGCAGAGCTGGTCAAAACATGTTATATAAACACGACAGAAAACATTTCCAAGTTAAATTTAGTTATTATGGAGCCTACAATTTAAGGCAGAGTGGGCAGATGGAACACAAGTCAGATCTAATGATGATCGCGGTTACTCACCTCAATGATATCTGATACCCTCTAAATGGCTATAGTTGCTTTTAAGACCTTAAAACCAGAGTAAAGACAATATTAATCTACAGTCAAGTCAGTTCAGAAAATGAAGAGAAAAAATATATCCAGACCAGAATGTCTAAAATTACCTGGGTCTCTAGAAAACCCTCTGCAAGCCTGCATTCCCCACAGTCTTGTCAAAGGGAAGAGCAACAGTGAAGGGACGGATGTACATGCAATCATGGAGCTATTTCTCAGCATCAGCAACAGGTGAGAAGAGAATGGCAATAAGCATCACCACACCCTTATGCATTTTCTCTGTCGCAAGATTGGGAAAACTCCCCTAGTCTTGTGGTTCAGAGACAGGTGTGTGGTGGTCAGGAAGGTGTCAATCTCACACAACAACATTCTTTTGCGGGGCGGGGGGGGGGCTGTCCCCTGCACTGCAGGATGTTCAGCCACACCCCTGACCTCTACCTGCTACAAGAGAGTAGCAGCTGCTCCCAAGCCCCAGTCAAGATAATGAAAAATATCTCCAGACATTGCAAATGTCCCCTGGGAGGCAAAGAGCCCCCTCGACTTGAGAACCGCTGATTTTGACCATTCATTCTCTTCTGTCTTTTTTTTTTTCTTCAATACGTGGGCCTCTCACTGTTGTGGCCTCCCCGTTGCGGAGCACAGGCTCCAGACGTGCAGGCTCAGCGGCCATGGCTCACGGGCCCAGCCGCTCCGCGGCATGTGGGATCTTCCCGGACCGGGGCACGAACCCGTGTCCCCTGCATCAGCAGGCGGACTCTCAACCACTGCACCACCACATCCTCTTCTGTCTTAAAGCATTGCTACTAAGGGTGAGGCCGGCTTTACGGGACCTTGGAAATAATTATTAAGTAATCCCTTTGGGTTTTTTTTTTCCCTCTGGATGAGACAACTTTAAATCAAAAGAGGTGCCTTCCCCTACCTGTGGGCCCGTGTCTTCGGAACTGGAAGGATTGTTCGAGATCCCGTACTCTAGACCCACATTTCAGATTAGCCTCGTGAAAGAATACATTTGATCCAGTTCTGTAAGAGGATGGATAGAAAACACGGTTCAAAACTGTTTGAAAAGGGAAATAATGAATGACAGAAGAAAGACGGCTGTTTCTGGTCCCCTGAGAAAAGCAACACTGTGATTAGGTGACGGCAGAGGTGGACGGGCCCCAGCAGGAGCCCCAGCAGGAGCCCCAGAAGCATTTGGCTGGTTTCCACGAACTCAGGAACTCCATTTGCTAGTTGTTTCCCTGTGAGTAGACACGGGCAGCCTGCCTTTCACGGAGCAGCTTAAAAAGGATCAAATCAGCAACATTGTGGAGTCACTGAACTGAGGCAAAGACATTAGAGGAAAAAAAGACAGTGATGAGAGATTTCCGAGGTGCACAGAGCTCACTAGAGAGGATTTCTGTTCGTGATAGGAATGCAAGTCAGGAAGGAGGGAAAATATACTAATCGGTGGACATTCTGTTTAGTCACAGGAGAGACGTATTTGTGGGCTTGGTGATGTGTCTACTATTCAACACTTTAAATGAATCCAACGTTAATCAGTGTTCAGCAAGAAATAAATCGCATGTTTCAACAAGCAGTCAGGAAACGTGGACCGCACGCTTGCTCCCGGCAGGAGCGATGCTGGGGGCTGGGGTTCTGTGGTTTGCAGAGGACTCAGCCACTGTAGCCAGAGAAAATGGCAGTGGTTTCACTAACTCTGTCCCCAGACTGGCATTTTCAGGCCTATATGTGGCAGAGTAATACTACAGCAAGTTCTTTTTGTTACTTTAGGTATACTGAATGCTTGCCACGTTTTAAAGGATTCTATTAGATCCAGGTTTCCAGCACTATTGATTTAGCTTTACAGTGACTGTGTAAATGGATGAGAAACTCCACCTGCCCCAGGACTGCATAACAAAGGAATTTTACAAAATTTTGACCAAGGATAATGGTGTGAAGTGGGAAAGAATGGCTTTTAGTAGGTCAGACAGATGACAACTCTGACACATATTAAGTTTAGATGTCTCTAAATCTCAGTATCTGCACCTGAGATGAGCATCACGGTAAGAACACTTGTGTTTGTTACCTCCATCCTAGGCTTGAACAAGTTAAATTGCAGGGAAGTGCTTTTGCAGACTATTAAGAACCATACCAACTCTATTTCGTACTATTTACAGCATAATGATATTATAGAGATCACATTTTTATTTTAAAAGCACCTGGACACCAAGCACTGTTAAGTCATATCATAATTTTAATTATGAAAAACCATGATTATGAGAAACCTGAATGGGGTTCTCTACTTCTAGTGTTGTCTTAATCAGTTTGGCTGCTGTCACAGAATACCATCTACTGGGCAGCTTATAAACAGCAAACACTTATTTCTCCCAGTGCTGGAGGCTGGGAAGTCCAAGATCAAGGCGCCAGCAAGCAGACTTGGAGTCCTGGTTCACGGACAGTCGTCTTTTAGCTGTAACATCACATGGTGGAAGGGGTGAGGGAGCTCCCTGTGGTCTCTTTTAAAAGGGCACTAATCCCATTCATGAGGGCCCCACCTTCATGGCCTCATCAACCCCAAAGGCCCACCTCCTAATACCCCCACTTGGGGGTCAGGACTTCAACATAGGGATCTGGGGGACACATTCAGTCTGCAGCAGACCTTTTAAGGTGAAAGTGGTGCAGTGAGAGGTCTGTAAAATTCCCAGGTTGTGGTCCAGGAGGGAACTTCAGCAGCTTCTCTGTAGCCTTCTCAGCCACACCCCTCCCTGGAGCCCATCACTGGGAGGGTGGCCCTTGCTCTGAAGGGATGAGCAGGTCCAGGTAAAGGTGAGAAGTGGAATCTGAGGGCAGAGGGCTGTGCTCTAAGAAAACGTTTTCTCTTAAGCCTGTGAGAATCCCTGTTCACAGTGGAACAGTTTGCCATGCCTGTGACCCTCACCCAGCTCCTTGCCAGGGGCAGAGTTACCCAAAAGGAGACAGACGTCTCAGGGCCACCCAAAGCCAGCCCTTCGCCACCAGCAGCACTACCTGGAGGAAAGATGTGCTTTGCATCCACAGACCTTGAAGTGGAATGAACTTGTATCCGTGTTCTACCCAATGCATTTATCCTTGGTTCAGTATATATTTAAATCGACTCCACTATGTTCCTAGATATTCCTTGCATGTGTGTGGTATTTTAATCCCATTATTCTCTTTCAGCAGAATGGTCCTAGTGATTGCCCATGACAGGTAGTTTTTAAAATCTCAAGGATGGCAAGAATGGGCATAGCCGTCAAATAATCATAGAGTGTCTTTAAACAAAATGATGACAAAATAAACAAATCCATACATCAAAGCACTGGAAAGATGAAACATTAAACGAACCAACTGTGCATTAGTAGAGCGCTTCAGAAGCCCTAAGTTGTATTTAGCTTTCATGAAAATGAGAATTATCACCACTGGTTAAGGTAAGGTCCTGAGTGAGATGTTTCCTACTGTTTTGGCAACATTATTTAGTTTGAATCCACAGCTACTAAATTACCATTTGCTTCTTTCTGAGGGAAGCAAACCTGCCCTGTACCATCTTGAACAATTCTGAGGTAATTTCCAGAAATGCTCAGTGAAATAACGTATGTTTACTGGAGCTTTCCAATAAGATTTGTCATGACCTTTAAATAGCACTGTCTTTGAAATGAAACAATTACGAGTGCCTCCAACGAAATGAAGAATGTGGTTATAAACAGCCCATTGGATGCGCGTCTGTAACGTCTGTCTGTTCTGTGATTTGGAGTTAATGGACTAAAGAGAAAAAAAATCTCAGTTTTTAAATTTTTTAACTAGATGGAAGCTCTCTATTCAACACACACACACACACACTTCTATTAAGTACTCAATTTCATGTTACACTATGATAAATGCAGGAACCTCCTGGATCAGGTTTTAGCCTTATTACCATCATTTCCATTTTGTAGATGGGATAAGTTGACCTAGACACTCAGTTTGTGCTGACAGAGCAGAGACCCTCTGAGAGGCTAGACTCATCTCCTGGAGCAGACCCCGCTCAGAGCCCTTTCTGTGCTGGGTGATGGCAGGGCCCCAGCTTGCAGTGTATCCTGGGTTCCCTGAGGCCCTGGCTTGGCTCCCCCGCTGGCTGGCCGCAGCCAAAACAAAATCACTTCAGGACTTGAAAGGATCTGCCTGGTCCACACGGAACTTCAAAAGACACCCCAGATAGCAGCGCCTTAATGGATGCTAATGGCTCTGACCTTAACTGATTAAATCCAGTCTGGGCTATCTTGGCCCCTGCAGGTATTAGAGGAAAAGGCTTTTAGAGAGACAATAACTTCCATTTTCCCTGCGCTGAGCTTTCCTTTCATAAACGAGTAAATGGAACTCCCTGTGCTGTCTGAGCGAAAGCGAGCGCCTGGTGCCTCTGAGGCAAGCTCGCCCGTAGGTGGCTGTTCTTCCTGGTCAGGAAGTCAAGAGACCACAAGGAGGTATGACTTGCTGTGTGTCCTGCCTCTGTGTCCTCAACGCTCTACTCACTGCTTCGCCTTGTAACATGACTTCTGCCCTGTCCTGACAACTACTGACCACTGAACACCATTTCGGCATCTCTCCTCTCCCTCCACTGCCCCATCACTCTGGCCTGGGTGCTGGAAACTGGCTGCCTCCAGGGCAGGTGGGATTTGTCTGCCCCACAGAGCACTGGCCGTCACATTTTTATTTTCTGAACTGGAGTTAGTTGCTGAGGTTTAATATTCACACGCGCATCTGCATTCGGGCTTTCCTTCAGAACTCAGAAGACTTGGATCTACTGAGCCCACGTCCCCTGGATGTCGGCCCCCCATACTGAGGCCGCGGTCCTTCCCCCAGCCCCTAACTGGTGTATCTCCCAGCCACCTTCAAGTGTCCTGGCACCCACAGCGTTTGTGTTTTCCTTCCCTCTCCTGTGCCTCTCTCGGCATGATACCACTGACCTCTCTTTTTTCTAAATCTCTCCTCTTGTCTCATCCGAGGCAGCACTCTACTCTCCAGCTACCTCTCCTTCTGGGCCCGATTTTCACTGCTTTCCCCACTTTCTCTTACCTTTAAATGTAGGCGTCCCCTAAAGGGGAGATTTACCCTTGGTCTTCTGTTTCCTCTTTCTTTTCACCCTCCCTGGGAACCTCATACATCTCTGCGATTTAAATTAGCAGCACTCTAAAGACGATGTTTATATCCCTTTGTCAATTCAGCCAAATACGGTTAAAAAAAAAAAAAAAGATGAAAACAAGACATGTTACTTTCCTTAAGGAGCTCAGTAAGTTACACGTATAAACAAATACAGCGCAATTTGATAAACACAATAGTGTCCACAGAGGGGGCAGCTACATTTTGAGGACTGAGTGGAGATTCACCATGCGAATAATAGTAGAGGGTAAATCTTATAGGTTTTGTTTCTCCTGTGTTTTGGGAAGCATTTGAAACTGCTTACTCTGTACCTCTATTTGGGGATTCCACTAGTGACCAAATTAAACACATCCAAGTCCGATCCCATCTTAATCACCCACCACACACATCCTCTTCCTCCAAACAGGGGTTTTTTCTTGTGCTAGTCTCTAGCACCCCATTCTCCTGACAATCTAACCTTAGAGACGTCGTCCTTGAGGCTTCACTCAGATAGCCAACCCTGTCGAATTCTGAGATCCTCCCTTTAAGTATCTCTTGAATCCACCCCCTCCAGTTTTAGGTCACCTTTGTGTCCTCCCAGCCTACGATGACCTCAGCAGCCCTGCCTGGCCTCTCACTTGTGCACCTGCCGTCTAACCTGCCTGGAGCCCAGATCTGAAGGTGTAACTCTAAGCTCAGCACATGCCGGGCCCCCCTTTGCAATGTTTTACACGTGTTAACTTAGTTAATCCTCACTACAGCTGGACGACGTGGGACTGACGACTATCCACCTGTAACTGGTCCAAGCAGACAGGTCCAGTAGATAAGGGACTGGGGTTCAAGCCAGTTTCTAGGGCCCACCCACCACTCACCACCCTGTGTTGCCGGAGCACATCTTGCTGAAAAGCCACCACGAATCCCCTTTGCCTCTGAATCCTGTCTCGGCTTCGTAGAGCCTTGGAGGCTCTTGGCAACCTGGCTCTCAACCTGCTCTTTCATTTCCTTCTCTTCTCGGTTTTCTTGGGGAGTTCGTCCTGAGGACTCAGCATTAACACACGTGACACGCTTGCAACAATGCCCAGTGCTTAGGAAGGGCACTGCTGAGTCCTGCGGGCACACGGGGCACTTGTCGAATTCTGAGGATCCGTCTCTGAATGCCTCTTGAATCCACACCCCCTACCCTTTTCAATTCAGTGCTACTGATGGTCTCTGCTCTGTTCCCTCGCCAACTGCAGCTGCAGTAGACGTCAACTGCTGGTCCCCTCTTCTCAGTTTTGGCCATTCTGCGCCTCCGGCTGATACGAATGCCGTTATCCTCAGATGCACAGACCCCCCCAGCCCCCATCCGATCTCCAGCCTGCCCTCTGCCAGAAAGACCTCTCCCTTGTCTGTTTCTAGACCACTTTGTTTATGCCTCTGAGATAGGCGTGCCCCGTTCTGCTTCTTAGCAGAAGTGTGTGTACATTCTTAATCTTTTCCCTTTTCAAGATAATAAACTCTTTGAGGACTGAGAGCATTACTTTTTCAGTTTTTTCTTTCCTGGAGCTAAATTCAGTGACTTGTATTTGGTTTATACTTAATAAACATGTACTGAATAATTTGGCTAATATGATAAGTGATAGGTGGTCTCTGCTATCACCTGGATCACTCATTTGATAAACTTAGTGCAAAAGTTGAGTACAAAAATTAGGCACAAGTAGAATCAGCAATAAAAAGGATAAAACACAGATCAAACATCTACATTCTTAAGTGTGATATCAGGACATATTAGGATCAACACATGTCTTAAGGTCAGACAACTGCCAGTATGATGAGAGTCAAGGGGATAATGCGAATCCGTAAAGAACATGCCATCTCACACAAGTTCACAGGATTATACAGAAAACCTACAAATAAAAACTGCATTCATGGAGCATATAAAGTTCTGTGTTTGGTTAGAATTAGGGGGATGAATCTGAGCTGCTCTAAATCCTCGTGAAAAGTAAGTGCACATAAACACAGCCATAGCTAAATAAAGTGGGGTTCGTCTGGGAACCTGGGAGTCCTGGAGGCTGGGGGCGGGACACTGTTCGGGTCCCCTGTGCAGCTCCCTTAGGGGCAGAGGAAGGTGGCAGAGCAAAGGAAGGGAGGAAGCGGGTTGAGCGAGTTGCCTGGAGCCAGCCCACTGGGAGCGCTGGAATGCAGGTGCAGATAAGGGAAGAGAGCTGCCTGGGAACTGAGCCTCTTGGGCATGGTCCAGCTGGCGGTGAGATCATGTAAGGCCTGTCTAGGTTCCCCAAGGATATCTCTGGCTATCACAGAAGAGTGGGGAATGAGGGGAAATTTGTCTTCTCTCCTACTTGAATCTGGGTGCTTAGTCCTCTGTTGAAAGGAAACAGATTATTCTCAGGCAGCCAGCCGTCTCGGTGACATAGGGCAGAATGTCCCATCTTTCTAGTAATTTAAAACTGGGGTGCATTTTAAAGTGAACTGTGTGTGTGTGTGTGTTTCTGGGAGGGGGACCTTCTCCAGTCAGCATCCCTGTGACAGCGTGTCCTCAGCAGCCAAGGAGGACCACAGCATTGAGTGTCACGTTCAACCTGGGGCCTTGCTCAGACCTGAAAACTAGAGTCTGTAACCTAAGATCAAATTAGCATTTATGGATCAGTATATGAAGAGAAACACATTGGGAGACCCAACTGGATTTTGGATTTAAGTCCTGGAACTATCCCTTAGTAGCTGTTTTTCTGAAGTTTGTGGAAGTCCACAGCACAGTGCCTGGTACAGTGAATAAGAATTAAATTTGGGTCTAGTTTATTCTTTTTTCTTGAGTGCTTACAATTCATTCGACTTTCCCTGTGCCCTCTCTTGTCACGTGGCCAAAATAAGTAAATAAATAAATAAATCGAGGCATGGAACAGGTAAGGAATTTGAAGGAGATCATATAGGAAATAATCAAGCAGATTTTAAACTATTCAAAATGTCTACGAGCAAATTCTTTACATTTTTAACTGGCTTTGTTTGTTCTCCACAACACATCCCATAGTTCACTATTTCTGTCACTAAATAATCATAGTCATTTGCTTCGGACCAGTTTTGATGGTGCAGAATCTCATCTCTGATTGGAAGCAAAGAATGAGGTGGAGGAACGGAAACAGAAGCTTAGTAGACAGAGTCCATCGGACCTAGGGACCCCAATCTCATCCGGGGCCCTCCAGGTGAGGTGAGAAGAAGGAGTCACGTCACAAATAACCTGCCTCTCTTGGGAATGGCTAACGGTCTTGGGCTGGTCTGGTTATCAACCTCAAGGAGCTGGAGAAAGCAGAGGAAATGCAATGAGAGCTGATGAGTATGAAATTTGTCATGATGGCCAAAATGGATCAACTCTGTGTCCAACCAAAGGTGTGGAATTAGCAATCAACTCTGTGTCCCACCACTGGTGGTCGGGTGGGAAGGGGTGATGTATTACGGAAGTGGCACCTGCCAAGGTTACAGAAGGAGCTCCACCAGCAGGGTCCATGTGTACCTCAGCTCCCAACTTGAGACGTCCGTTTGTTTTTCTGGAACCATCTCTACGATATGGTTTTTGCACCACCTGCTGGCAAAGAACAGTGATCCCACCTCGCTGAGGGAAGGTACGCAATTATTTAAACCACCAGTGAGCAAGGAACTGGGGAGATCAAAATCGACTTTGTGTATTGGAAGCATGTAGCGACCACTGGTAAACGGCACCCAGTTCCTTGTCACCACCTTGTTAACAAGTTTTAAATTGTGCCAGGTGATATACACAGGTGTTTTCTTTCTGAAAGTGTCATAATAATATAAGGTTATTTGGGATTCAGTTAGTGGGAAAGGAGGCATTATTTTCAGTGATTAAGAAGGACGGTCTGTCTAGTACATCTGTCTAACACACAGACTAATCTTTTTTTAGAAAGCATTTTCAGGCTACCCACCACTTAAAATGCTGAAGCAACATAATTTACATATTTGTTTATTGCCAAGGAACCGTTCAGATTTTTGTGATTGAGCAACACTTCTGGAACAATCCAAGAGTATCATGTTCCACCTAGAGCTTCGAAGTGGCTTTCCTGGGTGAGATTGTGGAGAACATACTGAGACATCTTCATTGTGCTCTTTTTGCCACTTTGGAAGGAATCTGGCTTTTCTTTCTTTCTTTTAATTTTTTTCTCCTTAGTGATGAGACATCCGAGCTAAATTAATAGGGGGTCAAACAGGCTGAAGCCTTCACCCATAACTGTTTCAGATTCAACTCATCGCCACCCCTGCTCTTTGATGCAAGAGCATCTCCAGCTGGAAGCCTGGGCTGAGGTAGGCAGCTGGAGTGTAGATAGAGCTGCAGGTGCACCTGGAGTTCGGAACAGGAGAATCTCTCCCTCCTGACTCCACATACAAACCCTTATTTTATACGAGGGAGAAGTGGTTGATGAGTAGATGTGGTAGAACTCATATGCTTTTCTGTAGCAGGATAGCCATTCCATTCCCTGTCAGCTACACGGAATAACTGGAACAAACTTCTTTGTTCTCTGCATACGTTTTTGTGGACTTGTTTTGATTTTGAGTAAATGTCTCAAACTCCTCCCATCTCGTCCTTGGTCTCTCCTTTACCTGTTCCATCCACTCCATCCCATCCTGTTCCTCTTCAACTCAACATTTATTGAATTGTTACCACAGAGAGGGACTGTATTTGGAAGACACCCAGGGATATACAAAGTGAAGTGAAGATGAGGTTCATGTCCTCAAAGAACCTCACACTTAACCGTGCCCAAATCTCTTTAGTACACGATATCATTCCCTGCAGAGGAACAGTTAAATAAAATGTCCCTGGAATGTTGAGAGAGGCGGAGTACTTTGGCTGAGTGAATCAGAGAAGGACTTAGAAAATAAAAACACGCAAAAATACTTAAAAGGAAATCTGTACCTCGAATCCTCATTTTTTTTCCTTTTAACTGGCTTCCTTCTATCTCCGTTTTTGTTTTTTTTTTTCCTAATGAAAGTATCTTTTCCAGACTCTAATTCTTATCTGTTCATGTCACTGGTTTTCTTCTCCTGAGCCACAGGCCCAGGAGGGTGGGAATTTAATAGACTCTGTTAAACTCTCTTTGGGTGGGTACAAAATATTTCAGTGGCCTTTTGAAAAGAATGGATCAATGTTTTTAATCCGCAGAAGCAGGAGATGTGAATGATAAGCATTGTTCCAAAGGCTGTCTCCACTGGGAAGTAAGCTCTACAGCTCTGTTTGCTATTTTGAAGTGGCATCTGGAAAAATACTTTTGATCTAATATTGACGCCGTCTTCTCTGGCTTAAGTTGTTCCACATGGCACCATATGCACAGAATGTGTCTGGGAGGCGATTTCAAAGACCGAGGAATTGAATCCATGCATGGTGGCAGCATCAGTGCCTTCCAGGCTCTCACAGCCCTTTTGTTTTCCAAGTAAATCCATGAAACAGATGTGACTAAGGGATATGGAAGAGATTGCCAGTGTAAAGTGAGCTAGCCATGTTACAATAAAAGCGCAAGGGGCTTCCTTCGGAAATGATGCTTTGGTTTGTAGTTTTAGATCTTGTTTAGATCAACTGCAATTCCGTCAGAAGTAAACGAAGTCATACTTAGTGCCTTTTAAAACAAAGTAACTAATATAAAAGGTGATGGTATTTTGCAATAGCTTATACAAATCTGAACAGTGCAAGGTGGTGGAGAATCCCAATAGTTTTCTGACACAGAAGTTACATAATTGCGAGGAACATATTTTCTCTCAAGATATATGTTATATTCCTAATCAATTAGAAATTCTCAGATCAAATAAAATCTTAACTGACTTTAAATGAATGAAAAAATTGTTTAAGGAAAGAAATATAAGAAGATTTTAATTTTTTCAAAATGTTTACATTCCAAATAACTCATCATTAGAGAATAAACATATAGTCAGCTAATTGATAAACGTAAGTTAGCCTAAGAAATGAGACTATGAAAGAGGGTGATCTGCTCTAAATGCTTAAAAAAAGTTAATATTGTTGTCTAATTATATTTTGGGGTATAGTTTGGTTTAGTTTTGTGAAACACCTATCCATCTGGCTTATTTTTTCTTCCAAATGTGTTTCTTATCTGACAAAGGATTGGCTGATCTTTTCATTTTAGTTGTAGAATTGTCATTCACCTCTTCTCTGGAGAAGGGTTTGGACTAGTCGGCTTCCAGAAACGCATTCTTGCTCTGTCATTCTCAGTTGCAGAAGAAACCTTGCAGAGCTGGCCACATAAGAGTATCAGACAGACTTTGCTCTATTCCACTAACAGAGAGGCATCAATTCTAAGTGAGTGCTTTTATAAAAGATGGGTCCTGCCCATGCTGCTCTTTCAAGGCGATCCATCACCTCCAAGCTGGGCACAGTCCTACCCCCTCGGAGGATGCCCTGGCGGCCCCGGCAGGCAGGGCCGCGCCCACCCCTGACCACTCTCACTGCCAGTCTCAGCCTTCGGTTCTGCGGGGTCCCTGGCAGATCCTCAATTAAAAAGGTATGTGCTGAGATTGGTTCAAGATGGCAGAGTAGAAGGACGTGCCCTCACTCCCTCTTGCGAGAGCACTGGAATAACAACTAACTGCTGAGCAATCGTCGACAGGAAGACACTGGAACTCACCAAAAAAGATACCCCACATCCAAAGACAAAGGAGAAGCCACAACGAGACGGTAGGAGGGGCGCAATCACAGCAAAATCAAATCCTATGACTGCTGGGTTCTGGAGAACACTCATACCACAGAAGTCTACCCACTGGAGTGAAGGTTCTGAGCCCCACGTCAGGCTTCCTAACCTGGGGATCCAGCAACGGGAGGAGGAATTCCTAGAGAATCAGACTTTGAAGGTTACAGGATTTGACTGCAGGACTTCGACAGGACTGGGGGAAACAGAGACTCCACTTTTGGAAGGTACACACAAAGTAGTGTGAACATCAGAACCCAGAGTGACCCCATGGGAGACTGACCCAGACCTACCTGCTAGGGTTGGAGGGTCTCAGGCAGAGGCGGAGGGTGGCTGTGCCTCACCATGAGGACAAGGACACTGGCAGCAGAAGTTCTGGGAAGTACTCCTTGGCATCCGCCCTCCCAGAGTCCACCATTGGCCCCACCAAAGAGCCCGGGTAGGCTCCAGTGTTGGGTCGCCTCAGGCCAAACAACCAACAGGGAGGGAACTCAGCCCCACCCACCAGCAGGCAAGCGGATTAAAGTTTTACTGAGCTCTGCCCACCAGAGCAACAGCCAGCTCTACCCACCACCAGTCCCTCCCATCAGGAAACTTGCACAAGCCTCTTGGATAGCCTCATCCACCAGAGGGCAGACAGCAGAAGCAAGGAGAACTACAATCCTGCAGCCTGTGGAACAAAAACCACATTCACAGAAAGACAGGCCAGATGAAAAGGCAGAGGGCTATGTACCAGATGAAGGAACAAGATAACACCCCAGAAAAACAACTAAATGAAGTGGAGGTAGGAAACCTTCCAGAAAAAGAATTCAGAATAATGATAGTGAAGATGATCCAGGACCTCGGAAAAAGAATGGAGGCAAAGATCGAGAAGATGCAAGAAATGTTTAACAAAGATCTAGAAGAATTAAAGAACAAACAGAGATGAACAATACAATAACTGAAATGAAAAATACACTAGAAGGAATCAATAGCAGAATAACTGAGGCAGAAGAACAGATAAGCGACCAGGAAGACAGAATGCTGGAATTCACTGCTGTGGAACAGAATAAAGAAAAAAGAATGAAAAGAAAGGAAGACAGCCTAAGAGACCTCTGGGACAACATTAAACGCAACAATATTCACATTATAGGGGTCCCAGAAGGAGAAGAGAGAGAGAAAGGATCCGAGAAAATATCTGAAGAGATTATAGTCAAAAACTGTCCTAACACGGGAAAGGAAATAGCCACCCAAGTCCAGGAAGCACAGAGAGTCCCATACAGGATAAATCCAAGGAGAAACATGCCGAGACAGATAGTAATCAAATTGACAAAAATTAAAAGCAAAGAAAAATTACTGAAGGCAGCAAGGGAAAAATGAAAAATAACATACAAGGGAACTCCCATAAGGTTAACAGCTGATTTCTACAAGAAACTCTACAAGCCAGAAGGGAGTGGCATGACATATTTAAAGTGATGAAAGGGAAGAACCCACAACCAAGATTACTCTACCCGGCAAGGATCTCATTCAGATTCAATGGAGAAATCAAAAGCTTTACAGACAAGCAAAAGCTAAGAGAATTCAGCACCACCAAACCAGCTCTACAACAAATGCTAAAGGAACTTCTCTAAGTGGGAAACACAAGAAAAGAAAAGGACCGACAAAAACAAACCCAAAACAATTAAGAAAATGGTCATTGGAACATACATCTCGATAATTACCTTAAATGTGAATGGATTAAATGCTCCAACCAAAAGACACAGGCTCGCTGAATGGACACAAAAATAAGACCCATATATATGCTGTCTACAAGAGACCCACTTCAGACCTAGGGACACATACAGACTGAAAATGAGGGGATGGAAAAAGATATTCCATGCAAATGGAAATCAAAAGAAAGCTGGAGTAACAGTACTTACATCAGATAAAACAGACTTTAAAATAAAGAATGTTACCAGAGACAAGGAAGGACTCTACATAATGATCAAGGGATCAATCCAAGAAGAAGATGTAACAATTATAAATACATATGCACCCAACATAGGAGCACCTCAATACATAAGGCAATGGCCTAACAGCTATAAAAGAGGAAATCGACGGTAACACAGTAATAGTGGGGAATTTTAACACCTCATTTACACCAATGGACAGATCATCCAAACAGAAAATTAATAAGGAAACACAAGCTTTAAATGACACAATAGACCAGATAGATTTAACTGATATTTATAGGACATTCCATCCAAAAATAGCAGCTTATACTTTCTTCTCAAGTGCACACAGAACATTCTCCAGGAAAGATCACATCTTGGGTCACAAATCAAGCCTCAGTAAATTTAAGAAAATTGAAATCATATCAAGCATCTTTTCTGACCACAACACTGTAAGATTAGAAATCAATTACAGGGAACAAAACATAAAAAACACAAACACATGGAAGTCAAAAAATACATTACTAAATAACCAAGAGATCACTGAAGAAATCAAAAAATACTTAGAGACAAATGACAATGGAAACAAGACGATCCAAAACCTATGGGATGCAGCAAAAGCAGTTCTAAGAGGGAAGTTTATAGCAATACAATCCTACGTCAAGAAACAACAGACATCTCAAATAAACAATCTAACCTTACACCTAAAGGAACCAGAGAAAGAAGAACAAACAAAACCCAAAGTTAGTAGAAGGAAAGAAATCATAAAGATCAGAGCAGAAATAAATGAAATAGAAACAAAGAAAACAATAGCAAAGATCAATAAAACTAAAAGCTGGTTCTTTGAAAAGATAAACAAAATTGATAAACCATTAGCCAGACTCATCAAGAAAAAGAGGGAGAGGACTCAAATCAACAGAATTAGAAATGAAAAAGGAGAAGTTACAACAGACACTGCAGAAATACAAAGCATCCTAAGAGACTACTACAAGCAACATTGCCAATAAAATGGACAACCTGGAAGAAATGGACAAATTCTTAGAAAGGTATAACCTTCCAAGACTGAACCAGGAAGAAATAGAAAATATGAACAGACCAATCACAAGTAATGAAATGGAAACTGTGATTAAAAAACTTCCAACAAACAGAAGTCCAGGACCAGATGGCTTCACAGGTGAATTCTTTCAAACATTTAGAGAAGAGCTAACACCCATCCTTCTCAAACTCTTCCAAAAAATTGCACAGTAAGGAACACTCCCAAAACCAGATACCAAAACGAAAGATACTACAAAAAGAGCAAATTACAGACCAATATCACTCATGAATATAGATGCAAAAATCCTCAGCAAAATACTAGCAAACAGAATCCAACAACACATTAAAAGGATCATACACCATGATCAAGTGGCATTTATCCCAGGGATGCAAGGATTCTTCAATATACGCAAGTCAATCAATGTGATACACCATATTAACAAACCATATGATCATCTCAATAGATGCAGAAAAAGCTTTTGACAAAATTCAACACCCATTTATGATAAAAACTCTCCAGAAAGTGGGCATAGAGGTAACCTACCTCAACATAATAAAGGCCATATACAACAAACCCACAGCAAACATCATTCTCAGTGGTGAAAAACTGAAAGCACTTCCTCTAAGATCAGGAACAAGACCAGGATGTCCACTCTCACCACTATTATTCAACATAGTTCTGGAAGTGCTAGCCATGGCAATCAGAGAAGAAAAAGAAATAAAAGGAATACAAATCAGAAAGGAAGAAGTAAAACTGTCACTGTTTGCAGATGACATGATACTATACATAGAGAATCCTAAAGATGCCACCAGAAAACTACTAGAGCTAATCAATGAATTTGGTAAAGTTGCAGGATACAAAATTAATGCACAGAAATCTCTTGCATTCCTACATACTAATGATTAAAAATCTGAAAGAGAAATTGAGGAAACATTCCCATTTACCATTGCAACAAAAATAATAAAATACCTACGAATAAACTTACCTAAGGAGACAAAAGACCTATATGCAGAAAACTATGAGACACTGATGAAAGAAATTAGAGATGATACAAACAGACGGAGAGATATACCATGTTCTTGGATTGGAAGAATCAATATCAATATTGTGAAAATGACTATACTACCCAAAGCAATCTACAGATTCAGTGCAATCCCTATCAAATCACCAATGGCATATTTTATGGAACTAGAACAAAAAATCTTAAAATTTGTATGGAGACACAAAAAGCCCTTATAGCCGAAGTGGTTTTGAGAGGAAAAAACGGAGCTGGAGGAATCAGACTCCCTGACTTCAGACGATACTACAAAGCTACAGTAATCAAGACAATATGGTACTGGCACAAAAACAGAAATTTAGATCAATGGAACAGGATAGAAAGCCCAGAGATAAACCCACACACCTATGGTCAACTAATCTATGACAAAGGAAGCAAGCATATACAGTGGAGAAAAGACAGTCTCTTCAATAAGTGGTGCTGGGCAAACTGGACAGCTGCATGTAAAAGAATGAAATTAGAACACTCCCTAACACCATACACAAAAATAAACTCAAAATGGATTAAAGACCTAAATGTAAGACCGAACACTGTAAAATTCTTAGACAAAAACATAGGAAGAACACTCTTTGACATAAATCGCAACAAGATCTTTTTTGATCCACCTCCTAGAGGAATGGAAATAAAAACAAAAATAAACAAATGGGACCTAATGAAACTTCAGAGCTTTTGCACAGCCAAGGAAACTACAAACAAGACGAAAGGACAACCCTCAGAATGGGAGAAAATATTTGCAAACTAATCAACGGACAAAGGATTAATCTCCAAAATATATAAACAGCTCATGCAGCTCAATATTAAAAAAACAAACAACCCAATCCAATAATGGGCAGAAGACCTAAATAGACATTTCTCCAAAGAAGACATACAGATGGCCAATAAGCACATGAAAAGCTGCTCAACATCACTATTAGAGAAATGCAAATCAAAACTACAATGAGGTATCACCTCACACCAGTTAGAACGGGCATCACCAGAAAATCTACGAACAACAAATGCTGCAGAGGGTGTGGAGAAAAGGGAACCCTCTTGCACTGCTGGTGGGAATGTAAATTGATACAGCCACTATGGAGAACAGTATGGAGGTTCCTTAAAAAACTAAAAATAGAATTACCGTATGATCCAGCAATCCCACTACTGGGCATATACCCAGAGAAAACCATAATTCAAAAAGACACATGCACCCCAATGTTCACTGCAGCACTATTTACAATAGCCAGGTCATGGAAGCAACTTAAATGCCCATCAACAGATGAATGGATAAAGAAGATGTGGTACATATATACGATGGAATATTACCCAGCCATAAAAAGGAACAAAATTAGGTCAGTTGTAGAGACATGGATGGATCTAGAGGCTGTCCTACAGAGTGAAGTAAGTCAGAAAGAGAAAAACAAATATCGTATATTAACGCATATATGTGGAACCTAGAAAAATGGTACAGATGAACCGGTTTGCAGGGCAGAAATAGAGACACAGATGTAGAGAACAAACATATGGACACCAAGGGGGAAAAGTGGTGGGTGGTGGTGTGATGAATTGGTAGACTGGATTGACATATATACATTAATATGTATAAAATGGATAACTAATAAGAACCTGCTGTATAAAAAAATAAATTAAATTAAATTTAAAAAAAAAAAAGGTATGTGCTCTCTGTTTGACAGTCTGGGATTTGTGATACCAGAATTTAAGTTTTTAATTATAAACATTTGACTTCTGGTATTTGTAATTTAAACTATAAAAAATTGTTCCAGAAAAATTTGTAGCATGTGGTGTGGCCCTTAGAGTTACTGTATTTATAACTTTTTTATTAGGAAAAAAACAGTCATCTGCCATTATTTAAACTGGAGACTACTTGCTTTAAAACTTTAAACAGTATAATTTTTGTTCTGTACAATCTTGTAGCAACTTTAGGAAAGCTGGTTAATCTCACTGCTGGACTAGGATACTTCAAATGGACATTTTGCTTGCTTTCTCCAGGCATATATAATACCAACCAGAAACAGTAGCCCTCCAAGGACAAGTTAACATAGAAAATAAAGACAATTGGAAAGACGATGATTAGGAAAGACACTGTTATAAAGGCCTCCATAATTTGTAAAAATAACTTTCAGGAAGGTACCAAGGCTTCATTTTTCATATAGACTTTATCATATATTTTCATGAATCAAAACACTCAAGAAAAAGTACGAATCTGTCAAGTACTGATCCAGACCAAACAAGCTCGTGGTAACGTCAGAGCCCATATCATGGGGCTAAGATTAAATTACTTGGATTGACTGTGTTGATATAATTACTACGCATTAATTATGAAAATGATTCATCTCTATTTCTCTTTGTAGTATGTAAACCTTATGTGTTGCTTTTCAAAGTTCCTGTTGTGAAAATTTATGAGATCTTGCCAAAATACAGCCCTGATGTGAAAAGTGATAACTACATAGGAGGCTGTGGTTCTCCACCCCGTGGTGTAATCTGATTTCCCATCAGGACGGCTGGTTACCCAGGTGCCTGGGCATGGGACTAATAAACTCAGGTCATGGGTTTGATCGGAATGTGAACCCTGGCAAAGGATCAGAGCCCGGGCCCCAGTTGGACGTAAGGAAGGCAGGAGGGGATGGGAACCATGGCTCCACAGCTGAAGGGTGTTCGAAGAACACCCAGTGGTGATTTAGACTATCACCTTGGTGATTCTGCTTCTACTTAGGATGTAGAAAACTGCAAAAGAACATCACTCCCACCTTAGCAACGACAACAAGCTGGATAATCTGCCAAATCATGACTTTTCTGGAGCCCATCAGAGAGCCGAGGTTACAAGGTCACCAAGTAAACAGACTTTCAAAGAGGGACCAGCCCTTCCAGGAGAGGCCAGATCACCCGCAGCGCGAGGAGGAGGTGGCCGCATACAGACACGTGAGAAGGCAGATCCCCAAGGCTCACGCGGGCGAGCATGTCCCTCAGCCGTGAGCCCAGACGGAACAGGAGCTCCCACCCCCGACGCAGGAGGCCGGAGCCCCTCAGTGCTGGGACAGAGGAGGGCAGCTGCCCCTGGGGACCAGCCCAAAGCCCACCCACGTACCCTCTGCCCCTGGAGGTGTAAAAGCAGAACCAGCTGCCTTGGGGGAGGGACGGAAAACTCTCCTCCCCCCAGGACACAGACAACACCCCGTGGCTTCCCAGGGAGGGGAAGAAACGTAGTCTCCTGCCCCTGGGGGAGGAACAGGACACCTTGAAATCATGGATCAGTTGACATAACCCACGTTGCCACTTTTTTACTTATTTAACGATCACTGTCTTTCTAAATTTGAGGCAGCTTAGAATAAAATACAAATAAACAATAAGTTTAATAAACCAAAACCAGAAAAGAAAACACTCTGACTGCAAGGCCTTGTCTCGTTACTGCTATTGAATACAGTATTTGGTTCTGATTTGGCTGCCAGGGCAAAAAGCTAAGCTTAGCAAGTTAAATAATTCTGATTCTAATGTAAGATGCTTATAAATTCCTTAAAAGAGACGACATCTTCCTGGTGGCAGATTCTGAGAGGATCACGTTAGATTTTACACAAGAGACTTTGGGTGATGAAACAGTGTAGCTTATTCATTCATCAGGTTACGTCTGAGCTGGATTTGGGGATAAAAAGACACAGTTCTTCTTAGGAAGTTTCAATCAAGTCATTAAAAGAATAGGATACGTTCTGGTTACCAAATGAGTGAGTGACCTCTGGTTATAAATGCTGGGACATCAGGCCAGGGCTCTGGCTGGAACGGAAGTCCACACAATCCCAGCACATGGTGGGCTGTTAGGGGCAGTGGCAGCAGAGGTGGGATTCCCCTCAAAGTTAAGCTTTGAATCCATCCAAATGTCTCGGCAAGGATTTGTTTGCGACTGTGGAATTCCTGCCGTGGTGCATGGCAAAGACTGTCTGCATCTAGAAACTTTTCCTGGTCCACGTCACCAGTCATTTCTGTAGTTAAAAAACTACTTAGCCGTCCCCATGGGGATATCTGGTTCTGTTCTCCATCCAGGGGATGGAGGGATGTCTGCAGGGATGAATCAGCTGTGAACGTTTCCATGTAAGTTGTGCTCTCGGTGTGAGATAAGGAGATAGCCCTTCAGAGTATCTTACTTGTGGTCCCAGGATTCAGCAGTTCATATTGGAGAATGATATTTAAAAGAGAACAAAGTCAATTTTTCGGTTAGGATAAATTTAAAAAACTATATTTTCGTAAGAATGAAATAAAACTTAGCTGCCACAGGATGCTCTATCACAGTTATGGAAACATTTTGTCTTCTCCGTGGTGAATTAGTACTTTGGGAACATTAAGTC
Organism: Globicephala melas; assembly: GCF_963455315.2. Classification (NCBI taxonomy): domain Eukaryota; kingdom Metazoa; phylum Chordata; class Mammalia; order Artiodactyla; family Delphinidae; genus Globicephala; species Globicephala melas. Next base: position 2,490,106 of record NC_083331.1, on the reverse strand, counting down.
TGGTTCTCTCTGTCTGTCTTTGTCTGTCTGTCTGCCTCTGTCCTTCAACATCTCTGAAGGCCTTGGATGGAGAAACTGCTGCTGTGATTGGAGCTTATCGGTCACTCTTGGAATCTGGTGCCTAGGGAAGTACAGGTGTCCTCTCTCCCTACAAACCATTTTCCAACCCATGAGAAACATTCAGGAAACATCTTGCTCAGTAAATGTCCTTTAAGTTGGCCCTGCAGAGAATCCTTGGGATTCAGTACTCTAGGAATAAAAAGCCTTATAATAGAATATTTATCCCTGGGTAAACCATCTCTAGCCAGAGCTGTTCTGAACCAGTTCATTGTCCCCAGAGGGAGGTGTCTAAAGAAACGTACCACTCGCTGTCACCACTGTGAATCAAGGGCTTTGAGGTTCATCCAGAAAAAAGGCACCATAACCACGTTTCAGCCTATAGTTACCAATTACCAGCACAGGGACTTATTATCCCATCTCAATACCTAATTTTTGCATAGTACCTCTAGCTATCCAAATAGTTGCTTCCTATTTGGACTTCGAAAGAGAATTTTTTGCATTAATCAAAACGTTTTATCACTTCAGAGAGTGAAATTTCTTATGGGCCAACTGTATGAAATTTACTGTGGGAGCAGATGATTATCTGCAGAGCTTCTGGAATGTCTCCCGGGGTGACCTTATCAGCAATCTAGTCATCAACAACTCATTTTGCTTATTTTTAGTTCAAGGAAAATTTCAGAACTTTGACATGAGGTTTTATTCATGCACCTTTTGGCCAGTGAACTCACATGGCTGTTACTTTTTGCTTCCTGGAGGACGAGCTGGTTTTAATTCAGTCAAGTGAATGGAAACATCCAGATGATCCTTGTGCATAAAACGAAGCAGAAGGGTTTATGTTGTTTTTTGCAGTATTCATTTTTCAAAAGTGGTTTGTAATTCAATCAAGATAGTACTCAAGCCAGTGTCTTAAAAACTGCTTTAGATATTATAGGAAGTATCAATAGTTCTAACAGATATTTCATTTTTTATTTAAAATTAAAGTTATTTGTATACTTTTAAAATTCCTCACTGGGCGTATACCCAGAGAAAGCCATAATTCAAAAAGACACATGCACCCCAGTGTTCACTGCAGCACTGTTTACAGAAGTCATAGAAGCAACCTAAATGCCAGGTCATAGAAGCAACCTAAATGCCCATTGACAGATGAATGGATAAAGAAGATGTGGTACATATACACAATGGAATATTACTCAGCCATAAAAAGGAATGAAACTGGGTCATTTGTAGAGATGTGGATGGACATAGAGACTGTCATACAGAGTGGAGTAAGTCAGAAAGAGAAAAACAAATATCGTATATTAACGCATATATGTGGAACCTAGAAAAATGGTACAGATGAACCGGTTTGCAGGGCAGAAATAGAGACACAGACGTAGAAAGCAAACGTATGGACACCAAGGGGGGAAGGTGGAGTGGGTGGTGGTGGGATGAACTGGGAGACTGGGATTGACATCTATACACTAATATGTATAAAATGGATAACTAATGAGAACCAGCTGTATAAAAAAATAAAATTCAAAAAAATTAAAATTCCTCAAATTTAACATTGCTCCATTACTAGCTAAAATCCAGACTTTATTAAAACATGAATTCAGACATGTTTTCCCATAATCTCTTCTCCCTGTTCCGTGGGCCCATCCTGAACCCCACGTTGCTTTCACTGTTATGTCCCCTGAGATCCTCAGCTCTGTGACAATTCCTTAGCCTTTCCTTATTTTCATAACCTTGACAGTTTTGAGGAGTACTGGGAAGGCATTTTTTTAGAATGTCCCTGAATTTGGGTTCATCTGATGTCCTCCAAATTGGAGCAGAATGGTGGGTTTCTGGCAAGATTATCCCCGAGGAGACGTGTCCTTCCCACATACGGTCCTGAGGGCACAGATCTCCACGCGACATTGCTGGCGATGCTCACTTCCACTTGGTTCAGGTGGTGTCAGTGAGGTTTCTCCACTGTAAAGGCTCTGTTCTTCTCTCCCCATTTCTTTATTCTTTGGGAGCAAGTCACTAAGCCCAGCCCACCCTCCAAGGAGGAAATTCAACTCCACTCCCAGCGAGGGGAGTGTCTGTGTGTATTGCTTGGAATTCCTGTGTATGCAAACCGTATCTCTCCCCCTCATTTAGTTATTTAGCATTTGTTTATAGAGTTGTGGACGCGTGCACATCGTCTTCACTTTGGGCTGTCGTCCAGTACGCGTTATTCTGTCGTTCTGGCTGTCGGGAGCCCTTTCAGGTTGGAGCCCGTGTCCCTTGCAGATGCTCCTGCTCGTTTGTTTTCTGAGTACTTTCTCACTTCCTGGCGCCACAAGATGCTCCAGGTACGTCTTGCATATTTCCTGCCCCAGCCTTAGAAGCAGCTCTTTCTCCAAGGATCCCTGGTTTCTTTCATTGCAGGATGGTATTCACAAACCAAGCTCTGGAACGTGGGAGCGCTTGTAGCTACCGGGTGTTGTGGTCTTTAGAACTTCTCAGCAGGTGGTCATAATGCTCTCAGTGCTTAGAATTTTTAAAGGTTTTAAATGGACCCTACATAAAAGTTCTACTATGATGTCGGCCACACGTGCACATTTCTGATTCCTCTTTCTTATTATTTCGTGCCCCTCTTCTCCCTGCTTTTTCCCTGTTTCCTTCAGAAGCTGTCTTTGCCCCTCTCTCTGCCTTCTTTCCTTCCCTTCACACCTTTCCACCTTTACTGCTCCTTCAGGAGGTTAGAGAAGGTCCAACCCCGTCATCAGAAGGAAAATAATCTGCTAAAAATTTTTCCTTAGAGGTGCATGACTGATATTGAAGTGGCTGGTTCTCAGAACTTTATGTGCAATGAACCACTCACTGAGCTGTTGAAAATACAACACCCAGGCCTCTCACTCCAGGCCGAATGGGAATCTTGTGGGGCAGGGGGTTGCTATGACATCCATATTTGTATAACATACAGTGTTTTGTGTCTTCATGACTCTATGCGAACTGAGATCGCTTTGGAGGTACAAAGATGATTAGTCCGTGTGTGTGTGATCTCTACATATGCATGCACGCACATGTTAGTATACATACTTTTCAAGCTTCTGAAAAATCAATCCAGGTGTCGTCTCAGCCGACCATTTGGCTCACGTGCCAGCTGTGCTGCTTTCTCCTCATTGCTTCCTTCCTCCCCACCTTCCCCATGCATTCTTCTCTTCGCTCTGAATCCTGGGAGACTGATCCCTGTGAACTCCCTTTCTCAGCTTCTTGTCAGCCAGCTTTGGGCCTGGCCAGAGGATGGAGAGCAGGAGGGAAGAGAGCCCAGGATCGTCCTCCCCTGCTCTCCCCCTGTCAGCCCACCATTCAGGTAACAACTGTCCCTCCAAGAATGTAGCCACTGGGCTCTGGTCACCTTCCCTTCTCCTGTCTTCCCATCAAACCGGGGGAACCTGGCTTTTCCCCTAATGATGCTCACCTTGGGGTCTCTTCGCATCTTTGGTGGAGCCCTTGGGGTGGCCCACAGCTCTGTGAAAGGTCTCTGCATTGATGTGTGTGAAGTGGTGCCCCTGGGTGAACTGCTGCTTCCGCAGGGGCTCTGATGCATACACGAGGGGTCAGGGCTGCCTCTTCTCCCCCTGAGGGCCCGCATGGCTTGTGGGGTCAAAGGAAGAAGACAGAGCCTCACTATTTTACTTAAGGAGTCCAAGCGTCACGATCTGCGAGACACGAAGAAGCCCAGGTTTTACTGAAGGACCCCCTCCCCACATTTTGGTTGTTGTTGTTCAAGGGACATGATTAGGATTTATCGTCCAACTTTATAGCTGCAGTTGCCTTCATATCAACTTATAATTCAATCAACTGAGAATCCAGTCTAGCGTTTCTAATGACATTATTTTAGGATAATCTGCTGTAGAGTTTTGGGATTAGGAAACTGGCACAGGACATTATTTCCAAAGGCTTTTGGGGTTGGGACGCTTCTGGGAAAAGGAGAAAGAGACATGCTGTCTTGGGAAACTCAGCAAAAGTTTACTGAAGAAGTCAACCCTGGCTCAGAGATGTTGGCTTTAAGTTTTTACAGGGTACACCCCAGCATTTCCATGAATTGGTTTATTATATTCCCTTTCTGATTATACTGCCTGCCTGAGATGGGATGGAATTATTTTTATGCATTTCCCCAACTCTGCTGGCAAAGGACAGCTCAGTAAACCCAAACAGATGGGCGCAGAACGCGCTGCCAGTCACGGCGGGACCAGTCTTTTTGTCTTTTGTTTCTCACTTCCACTGCCTATGTAAGGCTGTGCACATCTGATCTGTTATTTTGAATTCCAGTGTCTTGGTGGTACGAACACCTTCTTCCTAGCCACCAGGCGACTGCATTTCCCAAGTGGTTTCTTCTTGAGCCTTCTCCTCTTCCATGACTCCCTCCAGACTGTTTCTACACTGAATCTTTTTCTTGAAAACTGAGGACAAGGACGGCTGGAGATCCCCAGAGCTTAGACAATCTCCATCACTGATTAGAAGTAAACTGGAGAACGATCACATGTAGCCAACCTCCCAATATCACCCCTTCTTATGTGACCCACAGCATGGTTTGCCCTGTGTGAAAGCACAGGCTCAGACACTGAAGCTATAAGCCTAAACTGGTGACGCACATCTTCGCAAAATAATCTGAGCTCTTTAAAGCCAGCCCTCTGCTTCGTAATGTAAACCATTTCCCACTTCTAATATCTTTCTTATTTCTTATTAGTTCTAGAAGGTTGTAATTCCAGAAAATTCCACTAATTTCTGACTACAATGACTCCAAGTATATATGTCTTTTTTTCCCCTAATTGAAGCCAGTTTGGATAATTATTTTGTCAATGGAAGCTTCAGGTTTCCACAGTTTTATGGTATCAGAAGCAACCCATCTTGGTGCTAACCCCTTTGTTAATTGGATTGTTTTTGTATGCATCTGTCTTAGCTTTAATATTTATCAAAGTGATACATGCCCTTAGTTTAAGCTAACAAGCTGGTTGTGAGAAACAACAGACTCCACCCCTTTTTCACCTCATTTTCTACTGAGACAGCTGTGTTTACCTGTTTTAGGGTATAATTCTCTAATGGCATGCTTCTATTTCTACTTCTCAGTTGTTCAGCTGTAGGTTATCTTCCTACTATAAAAGAGGCTTACTTAACTATGCCTCTCCTCCCAGTTCCAAAAGTAGCTATGCTGTAAAATAATTAGCTCAGTATTCAGTATTTACATCATTATGACCAGGTAAATGTTATCTGTAGCTGAGCCATGTAGTAAATCGTGATTACTTTTCCCTTTCTGTGCAAAGTTTTGTTTTTCTTGGAGTTAATAATCTTTTTCTCCCCCCTTGATTTTTATGTCTTTTTTGCTAATTCAACCACAAACTCTTCACAAATTGTCCAAATCTTCCCCCAGATCACATCAGGCATTCGATCAATTTCATTTTTTTTCAGGACAAACCTCTTCTACAACCTCCCAGTTTCCTCTAGTTCAGACCTCTTGTCCTCCAGGCCTGGTCCACAGCTGTCCTCATGGGATCTCTCTTCACCATTTCTTTGCCTGTTCCTGTGCTGATTTCTTATTTCTTTTGTTCCTTGTCTTCCTTTATATTGGTGAAACTCATCTTCCAGTAGCTTTTAGTAAAAAAAAAAAGCTCAGCTTTTTTTTAGCTTTTTGATGTAAGGGACAAAAAATTTTTTTGAGAACTTGTACGTTAAAAAATACCATTATTATGTCCTCACACTTGATTTATAGTTGGGCTTGGTATATAATTCCAGGATGAAAACATTTTCTTTAGCATTTCAAAGGCATTGCTCCATTGCTTTCTGGCTTCCACTTAACCGCATTTTCTTTCCTTCGCCTTTAGGAGGTTTTAGGAGCTTCTCTTCGTCCTGGAATTCTGAAAAATTTTGACAACGTGCTCTGATATGATCGTGCGTATTTGCTTGGTTACTTGGTTGGCTTTTCAATACAGAAACTAGTGACTCGTAGTTCTGAGCAATCCTCTTGCATTATTTCTTTGATGAGTCCCTGTCCCCCACTTTGACTTTTTATGGAACTCCAACTTTTAAGTTTTAAAGGAAAGGGAAAAGAAGAAAACAGCCTTCTTTACTCTGGCTGTTTAGATAGTCCAAGAAAAAGAAATGGTGGGCAAATATGTCCAATCAAAGTGAACATAAGAAAATAGGGTCCAGGGAAAAATTATGTTAATTATTCCAATTCTTTTCCTTTTTTTGAAGTATAAAATGATTGGGCTGGAATAAAGGTGAAGAGAGATTTTGAGTATCTTTCTCTAACTTTCTATTGAGGGTGCAGAGGAGGGAAGGTCCAAAGGAAGAGGACCACCACCCCCACCTGCATTTAGGGCTTTATAGCTGGATTACGTGTGTCCCAATAGTGGACTTGGGTAGTGCTGGATTAGGTGCATACTGTCAGGGAGGCATTGTCTGTGGTGAACTTGTTAGATCTTTGAGCTCAGTAATCACCCTGACCTGGGGTAAAACATGAAGAGATGCAGCTTACTTAACATGTGAGCAGATAGAGTTGGAAAAGGGGGGATAGATGAATGAGGGGAGAGTGATCATAATTTAGTCTCATTCATATTTTCCTTTCAATGTTTAAGATGTTGAGTATCGTCTGCATCCTCCCGGACACACACACACCTTCATACACACTGATGGTTTCACGTACCCAACATCAAAGGACCTGAACAAAACTTGACACACACACACCATACAACACCCTATATGCTGGTCTCTATTGCTAGTTACCGTTTTATTAATTTGTCCCGTGTAACTCAGGAAGGTCGCTGTTTTATACCTCCCTGAAGTTCTGCATCCTGCCTAGCATGTGAACATTTGTAGCTGGTGGGGATCTCACATGCGCCTCCTTATGTCTGAGAGAAAGCAGGCCCCAGGGCTCGTGAACAGACCCAGGAGAACATCAGTCTCCAACTTCTCCAGCTCACAACTGGCTTTCTCTTAGAATTCAGTTTCAAACTGGATGAAGAACACTTTTAAGTAAAAAGAGGATTCTAAAAAACATGAGCAAACCAAGACCGTTATTAGGAAGGCTGTGCAACAGAACTGAATACGATGGAGTTGGCCCAAAGGCAACACGTTCCCTTTCCTTGTCTGCTTGGCTGCATGCGATCCCTCAATGGGTTTATTATTATTACCAACATAGCACTCTACTTGAAAGGGAGTCCGTGTCTAAAGTTTCTGGTTACCCAACAAAATGACACTGAACTATTCCCAGGCACTTTGTAGCAACCTCGGTGCTGAGTGTGTTGGTGACTAAACAACTGCAAGGCCCTCAGCTTGCAGCTCTAAGGCTCCGGATCCACCCTAACACTTCCCATCTCGAAAACTTCTTGCTATTTGTTTTCACAGTTAACGGTCTCTCGTCAGCCACCCTATCAGTCTGGGGCCAGGTTAAGAAGGCTGCTTCATGAGGCTCAGAACCCAAGCGTACAGATGATTACTTTGGCATCGTTCTTACACTAACAGATGAAGACAGCTGAGAACATTATCAACTTCACTTGTCATCTCGTTTTCTAGGGCACTTGCTTCCCTGAAAATTATTTATGTTTGATCTGTTAATGCATGGCAACCACTTAGCATAGCTGTACCAAATGTTGTTCCCGGGATGGTCAGTTGCTTATTCTCCTTTACACTGTTCTATTCTGGGAGTGCTGCACACTTCTGACTATGCTCAGCTGAGCTCTTGCCTCCATCGACTTACCAATGGCAGCTTGTAAAAGAGTGTGCAACTTGGCCTTGGTCTTTAGGAGAAAAAAAAAATCTGCTCATTTACCCAATGGCATCATTACTCATATTTAAATTTTAAAAGATTAAAAATAGGAATTTATCTTCTGCATCAATGAATCTAAATGTTTAAAAATATTTTAATTTTTATGTGTTGATTAAAAAAATCAAATAGCATAGAAAAGCATAAATGATAAACAACAAACTCCATTTCACTTTCTCACCATGCCCCACTGTTCCTAGATGATTCTTGAAAACATCTATTTTTACTCCGGTTGGTTACATAACATTAACCTAACATTTTCTAAATAATGTGCTTTTGCATCTGTTCTTTGACCCATCAATTTTTTTTTAAACATCGTTATTGGAGTATAATTGCTTCACAATGTGTGTTAGTTTCTGCTGTATAACAAAGTGAATCAGCTATACATATACATATATCCCCATATCTCCTCCCTCCTGCGTCTCCCTCCCACCCTCCCTATCCCACCCCTCTAGGTGGTCACAAAGCACCGAGCTGATCTTCCTGTGCTATGCAGCTGCTTCCCACTAGCTATCTATTTTACATTTAGTAGTGTATATATGTCCATGCCACTCTCTCACTTCGTCCCAGCTTACCCTTCCCTCTCCCTGTGTCCTCAATTCCATTCTGTATGTCTTCGTCTTTATTCCTGTCCTGCCCCTAGGTTCATCAGAACCTTTTTTTTAGATTCCATATCTATGTGTTAGCATACGGTATTTGTTTTTCTCTTTCTGACTTACTTCACTCTGTATGACAGACTCTAGGGCCATCCACCTCACTACAAATAACTCAATTTCGTTTCTTTTTATGGCTGAGTAATATTCCATTGTATATATGTGCCACATCTTCTTCATCCATTCATCTGTCGATAGACACTTAGGTTGCTTCCATGTCCTGCCTATTGTAAATAGAGCTGCAATGAGCATTGTGGTACATGACTTTTTTTTGAATTATGGTTTTCTCAGGGTATATGCCCAGTAGTGGGATTGCTGGGTTGTATGGTAGTGCTATTTTTAGTTTTTTAAGGAACCTCCATACTGTTCTCCATAGTGGCTGTATCAATTTACAATCCCACCAACAGTGCAAGAGGCTTCCCTTTTCTCCGCACCCTCTCCAGTATTTATTGTTTGTAGACTTTCTGATGATGGCCATTCTCACTGGTGTGAGGTGATACCTTCATTGTAGTTTTTGATTTGCATTTCTTTAATGAGTAGTGATGTTGAGCATTCTTTCATGTGTTTGTTGGCCATCTGTATATCTTCTTTGGAGAGATGTCTGTTTAGGTCTTCTGCCTATTTTTGGATTGGGTTGTTTGTTTTTCTGATATTGAGCTGCACGAGCTGCTTGCAAATTTTGGAGATTAATCCTTTGTCAGTTGCTTCATTTGCAAATATTTTCCATTTCTCTAGGAGGTGGATCAAAAAGGATCTTGCTGTGATTTATGTCACAGAGTATTCTGCCTATGTTTTCCTCTAAGAGTTTTATAGTGTCTGGCCTTACATTTAGGTCTTTAATCCATTTTGAGTTTATTTTTGTGTTAAGGAGTGTTCTAATTTCATTCTTTTACATGAGGATGTCCAGTTTTCCCAGCACCACTTATTGAAGAGGCTGTCTTTTCTCCATTGTATATTCTTGTCTCCTTTATCAAAAATAAGGTGACTATATGCTCTTGGGTTTATCTCTGGGCTTTCTATCCTGTTCCATTGATCTATATTTCTGTTTTTGTGCCAGTACCATGCTCTCTTGATTACTGTAGCTTTGTAGTACAATCTGAAGTCCAGGAGCCTGATTCCTCCAGCTCCGTTTTTCTTTCTCAAGGTGGTTTTGGCTATTCAGGATCTTTTGTGTTTCCATACAAATTGTGAAATTTTTTGTTCTAGTTCTGTAAAAATGCCATTGGTAGTTTGATAGGGATTGCATTGAATCTGTAGATTGCTTTGGGGAGTAGAGTCATTTTCACAATGTTGATTCTCCCAATCCAAGAACATGGTATATCTCTCCATCTGTTTGTATCATCTTTAATTTCTTTCATCAGTGTCTTATAGTTTTCTGCATACAGGTCTTTTGTCTCCTTAGGTAGGTTTATTCCTAGGTATTTTATTCATTTTGTTGTAGTGGTAAATGGGAGTGTTTCCTTAATTTCCCTTTCAGATTTTTCATGATTAGCATATAGGAATACAAGAGGTTTCTGTGCATTAATTTTGTATTAATGAGTTTTTACCAAATTCATTGATTAGCTCTGTTAGTTTTCTGGTAGCATCTTCAGGATTCTCTATGTAGAGTATCATGTCATCTGCAAACAGTGACAGCTTTACTTCTTTTCCACTTTGTATTCCTTTTATTTCTTTTTCTTCTCTGATTGCTGTGGCTAAAACTTCCAATGATCTGTCAATTTTTTTTTTTTTTTTTTTTTTTGCGTTATGCAGGCCTCTCACTGTCGTGGCCTCTCCCGTTGTGGAGCACAGGCTCCGGATGCGCAGGCTCAGCGGCCATGGTTCATGGGCCTAGCCGCTCCACGGCATGTGGGATCTTCCCGGACCGGGGCACGAACCGGTGTCCCCTGTATCGGCAGGCAGACTCTCAACCACTGTGCCACCAGGGAAGCCCTGATCTGTCAATTTTTAACAGTTCTTTTTAAACACAGCTTTATTGATGTATAATGTATGTGTAAAATTCATTTATTTAAGTGTACAATGAAATGAATTACAGTAAATTTACATAGTTGTGTAAGCACCACCACAATCCAATTTTAGAACACTTCTATCACTCCAAAATGGTCCTCCTGGCCATTTGCAGTTACCCCACATTATCAGTCCCAGCCCTGGGCAATCCCCATTCTATCTTCTGTCTCTATAGGTTTATTCACCTCTTCTGGACATTTCACAGAAATGCAAGTGACCAATACATTTAAAACAATATTTATTTACTTCCTGATACAAAAGATAAAGACTTATCTCACTTATAGAACTGCCTTTCCCCATTTCCATTTCTCTAAATTTTTGACAATTTTTTGACAATTCAAAAAATTTTTGTTGGTTATTGTTGTCATATTAAGCAGCATAGTGTATTTCTTTGTTTCATCAACATTTGTTAATGTTTTTGACTTCCTTGTGCCATATAAAATGCCTTACAATCTTCCCTCTTTTTCCTTAGCCTTGTTCACTGGCAGCTTCTGACAGTTATGACTTTATTAAGGCTGATAATATTTTACCTTTCATTCTGCAACTATAATTAAGTCTTCAGTGTCTGCAGGTTGATTCTAAAAGTAGAAAGCCAAGGGCAGCCTTTATGAATTTGTAAACACTGCTCCTGCAGCGCTGGGTGGATTTCCCGGTTAACATCCCCTTCTCTAAGTGTCCAGTGCAGAACTGCGGTGGTGTCCAAGAGGAATGGGCCTCACGACAGTCAAATGAACCCCTTTTCTGTACTTTCAGTAGATGCTCAAAGCTCACACAGTACAAGTGTCACATGTGAGCCAGTCTTCGCATCTTTCCATTTTCCCCTCAAGTTTTAAATTATTTTTATACTTCTTGTTGGAAAAGGAATAATATACCTTCACTGTAACCTAAAATGTATCTGCCTGTCACACTAACTGCATGAAGTCCTCCTTTTCCCAGAGTCCTTAATTGTTCTAATTTTAATTGAGTTTTTTCTGGGACAAACTCATGTGCCATCATCTGGAGTCTTCCACCCCATCTGGACCTTCAGTAGCCTCCACAGTGAGTCAGCTTGGCTTTCGCCTTCAGTTGACTACAGAATATTCTCCAGTAAATTCTGGAGAAAAAAGATGTGACAGGTGAACTTCTAGTATCACTTAAAATGCATTTATTTCCCTTGCATAGTTTATTGTTTGTCTGGGCCAATTATTAAAGTTTCAAAATAATTTTTCCTCTGCATTTGAAGGCATTGCTTCAGTATTTTCTAATGTATGTGTGGCTGATGAGAAAAACCTGATGCCAACTGAAATCTTCTCCTTGGTTGATGGTCTGTTTTCTCCTCTTTGGAATATTGCTAAGTCTCCTATTATTATTACTGTTCTGAAATTTCACAAGGATGAGTCTCAAGCCTTTTAATTTCTTTTGTCCTGCTTGGAATTCTATGGTCCCATTTACTCTGAACATTTTTGGTTCTGAGTAAAGTTTTGTCCTCTTCACACTTTAAAAGAATGATCTCCTACCCTTCATTTTCTGGTATCTCTTCTTAGAACTCCTGCTAGTCAAATATTAGATGTCCTGGACTGCCTACTTCTCTTAATTCTTTTTAAATACTTTCCCATCTCATTCATCCTTTAATCCCTCCCACCACCACCACCACCTGCCGCTTGGTGTAAGTTATTTTAACTTTGAAATTCTTTCTTTTGAAAAAAAATTTTTTGACAATCATATTTTTCATTTCCAAATGCTTATCTTTGCTTTCTTTTTCAAGACATTATGTTCTTGTTTTTATGTTTCAAAAGGAAACTTACTTGAATCCAAGAAATTCTTTAATATCTCTTGTTGAATCTTTAATGATTCAGTTAAACTTTCTTCTAAAGTTCTCTTCTGTTCTTTGAATCTTTTTTTTTTTTTTTTTTTTTTTACTCCAGAGTCACTTGCTCTGTTTACTTTCTTTGGGTGTTTTTATTTATTTTTTAAATCTTTATTGAATTTGTTACAATACTGCTTCTATTTTGTGTTTTGGGTTTTTGGCCAGGAGGCATGTGGGATCTTAGCTCCCCGACCACAGATCGAACCTACACCTCCTGCATTGGAAGAAGTCCTAACCACTGAACTGCCCGGGAAATCTCTCTTTGTGTGTTTTTAATTTTCCTCCTGTGGTAATTCTCATTCATTGAATGCATGTATGAATCAATAAATGAGTGAATGAAGCAGGTGACTGTTCTGGGTAGGTGGTGAGGGATTCCCTGGCTGTGGTTTGATGGGTCCATTTTCCTCCCAGGACCCTCTGTGGAAGAGGAAGTTGGAGTTTCACACATGTGAGGGCTTTGCTCAGGGAAGAGCTCCTAGGTGGGCTCCTTCACTGGTGCTGGTCTGCAAACCCTTGGCTACTGGTCCACAATGAGACAAGTAGGGAAATTCAGAATGCTCAAATACATAATTTTGTAGCATTTTAACACAATGCTGAGAAACCCAAGCTGGCATGTTTAATATGGTTTTGCATTTAAGGTTTGTATAGGAGTATATTTTGATGACTCGGCTATAGGACAGGAAAATATTTTACTCACAATAAAGAAATTATGACAGAATGTAGATCAATGCACTATTAATTTCTTTTTTTTTTAAGAAATGTACTTTGTTTTGTAAACTTTCTCCTCCTTATCTTCCCCCCCTAGTTTTACTGAGATATAATTGACATATAGCATTGCATAGGTTTAAGGTATACAGCAAAATATATGTATATTTCACTTGACTTATGTATATTGTGAAATGGTTACCACAATAAATTCAGTTAACATCCATCACCTCATGTTGATACAAAAAATATTTTTTCCGTGTGATGAGACCTCTTAGGATCTACTCTCTTCAGAACTTTTAAATATATCATAAAGCAGTGCTAACCATAGTCATCATGTTGTACATCACATCCTCAGGACTTATTTGTCTTATAACTGGGAGTATGTACCTTCTGACCACCTTCGTCCAGTTCCCCTACCCTCCACCCCCTGCCTCTGGTGACCACAAATCTGATCTCCTCCATACTGTTCTCCACAGTGGCTGTACCAATTTACATTCCCACCAACAGTGCACAAGGGTTCCCTTTTCTCCACATCTACACCAGCATTTGTTATGTTTTGTCTTTTTGATGATGGCCATTCTAACAGGGTGAAGTAGTATCTCATTGTGGGGTTTGATTTGCATTTCCATAGTGATTAGTGATATTGAGCACCTTTTCATGGATGTGTTGGCCATTCGTATAACTTTGGGAAAATGTCTATTCAGGTCCTTTGTCCATATTTTCTATGGACGCTTTAATTCAGTGTACTTCCTCGTCAGCATGTTTCATCAGCCTTTTTATCTTTAATAAATTCAATTTCCATGTCAGACATGACATTGTAGTACCTGATGAGGTGTGGGCTGTCCCATGTGTCCTCCTCTATGAAGGGGGTATGAGCAGCTGTGGCATACTGTTGCCATGGTGGCACCCCCAGAAAGCCTCATCATAGGCCATCCCAAAGGAGTTGTCCACACTCGGCATTGCCTGGTCTTTGGCTCCTGGAAGTTCCCTTTTGGAAATCATGTCTGGATCCAGGGCCTTGCTGACTTCCGCAGTGGAGAAGGACTGCCACTGCACTGAGAGGTCGGCAGCGAAACCTGTGGCTGAGTCCTGCAGGACAAGGTCCTCCAGCACTGCCAGTCTGTGGTCAGCTGCTTCACCAGTTTGTAGGCATTTGCAGGTATGCCAGGTAGTCCTCAGGACAGCAGCCAACCTGCTGCTCAGGGCTTCCATTTTGTTGGCCCAGCTCTTAATCTTGGAGAGCTTGGTAATTTGTAAAATATAAATGTAAGAAATTTATAAAATTATTAAAATGTACATGTTCATATAAATTAATGTATTATATGTATTATAAATGAATTATAAAAATCTATAAATTATAACTTACAAATAATTATAAATAAATTGAATATACATGACATTAATACATGTTTATCAAATATGTGTGGCATGTATTATTCACACAAAGTTTATATAATATAATTTGCTTCTTTGTATAAAGAGGTGTATTGCAGGCTTCCCTGGTGGCGCAGTGGTTGAGAGTCCACCTGCCAATGCAGGGGACACGGGTTCATGCCCCAGTCCGGGAAGATTCCACATGCCACGGAGCGGCTAGGCCGGTGAGCCATGGCCACTGAGCCTGCGTGTCTGCAGCCTGTGCTCCACAACGGGAGAGGCCACAACAGTGAGAGGCCTGCGTACTGTAAAAAAAAAAAAAAAAAAAGAGGTGTATTGCTGTCTATTTCTCCTTTTAGGTCTCTTAGTATTTGCTTTATGTATTTAGGTGCTCCTATATTGGGTGCATAAATATTTACAAATAAATATATATATACTTGTATAATATACTTATATTACGTGTAGATGACACATTCAAATTATTGTGTAATTTATTATTATAAAAGCTCTCCCCTCTAGTTGACCTTGAGGTTCTGTGCCAGCAGGAAGAGAAGGCTAAGGCAGAGCTCTAAGCTGCCTGTCTGAGGGTTAAAGGTATTATGCCACACGCACATGCAGCCCCCCAGCCCCCGCCAAAGATTCAGAGGTTTATTGCCTTCAGATGTTTAAGGAACTCTCTCTCCAAGGTGGTTCAACATATAAAATCCATCAGTGTGATACACCACATTAATAGAATAAAGGGAAAAAGCCCATGTGATCAACTCAATTGATTCAGGAAAAGCATTTGACAAAATTACACCCTTTTATGATTAAAACCCTTCAACAAACTAGGTACTGAAGGGAACTTCCTCAACGTGATAAAGTGCATCTACAAAAAAATCCACAAGTGACATATTACTTAATAGTGAAAGACTGAAAACTTTCCCCCTTAAGTTCAGGAACAAGACATTGTACTGGAAATTCTAGCCAGGACAACTGGGTAAGAAAATAAAATAAAACGCATCCAGACTGGAAAGGAAAAAGTGAAACTGTCTCTATTTGCAGATGACAGACCTTATATACAGAAAACCCTGAAGATTCCACATACAAAAAATCTATTAGAGTTAATAAATGAGTTCAGGAAGTATGTAGTGTACAAGACCATAGACAAAAATCAATTGTGTCATACAATAACAATGAACAGCCCAAAACTGAAATTAAGAAAACAATTCCATTTAAAATAGAATAAAATACTTAGGAATAAATTTAATAAAAGAAGTGCAAGACTTATATACATGAAAACTAAAAAACATTGCTGAAAGAAATTGAAGAAGATCTAAATAAATATAAAGGCATCTCATGTTTGTGTAGTGAAAGGCTTAATATTGTTAGGATGGGAATGCTACCCAAATTGATCTACAGTTCAGTGCAATCACTATCAAAATTTCTGCTACTGTGTTTGCAGAAATCGACAAGTTGATCCTAAAATTCAGACAGAAATGCCAGGGACATAGAATAGCCAAAACAATTTCGAAAAAGAACAAACTTGGTGGATTCACACTTGCTAATTTCAAAATGTACTACAAAGCTACAGTAATCCACACAGGTGACACTGAAATAAGAACAGACATAGAACAGTGAGTAGAATTGAGAGTCCAGGAATAAACCCATGCATTTATGGTCAACTGATTTTTTTGAGAAAGGGTGCCAAGACTATTCAATGGAGAAAAGAATAGTCTCTTTTTAACAAATGATGCCAGGACAACTGATTAACCACACGCAAAAAGAATGAATTTGGACCCCTGCCTCACAACATATTTAAACATTATGTCAAAATGGATAAAATATCTACATTCAAGAGCTAAAACTATAACAATTTTAGAAGAAAACATGAACGTAAGTCTTTATGACCTTGGGTTAGGCAATAGTTTCTTAGAGATGACCCCCAAAGCACAAGTAAGCAAAGAAAAAATTAGACAAATTGAATTTCATCAACACCGGAAACTTTTGTGCATCAAAGGAAACTATAAAGAGAGTGAAAAGACAACGCATAGAATGGGAAAAGAGGTTCTAAATCATGTATCTGATAAGGGTCTAGTATCCAGAATACATAAAAACTTTCTTACAACTCAATAAGAAGATGACAAATAATTCAGGTTTAAAATGGGCAAATGATTTGAATAGACATTCCTCCAAAGGAGACATAAAAATGGACAATAAACATATGAAAAGATGCTCAATATCACTAGGGAAATGCAAATCAAATCAAATCTACAATGGTTTATCATTTTACACACACTAAAAACAACAGCTACCTCCCATTATAATAATTATTACTTAAAAGGGGAAACCATAGGTGTTGGCGAGGATATGGAGAAACGGAAGCCCTCCTACGCTGCTGGTGGGGATGCACACCGGGCAGCCATCGTGGAAAACAGGAGCTCCTGAAAAAGTCAGAAAGTCACTACATAACCTGGCAATTCCATTCCTAGGGATATACCCAAGAGAACTGGAAACATACTTTGACACAAAAGCTTGTAGGTTAATGTTAAGAGCAACATTGTTCATAAGAGCCAAAAAGTGGAAACAACTCAACTGCCCATTAACAGATGAACAGATAAACAAATTGTGATCCCTCCATACAACAAAATGTTACGCAGCCATAAATGGAATGAAGTACTGATACACGTTACACCATGGATGAACCTTAAAAACATGATGCTAAGTGACAGAAGCCAGACACAAAAAGGCCACTTATTGTATTACCCCATTTATATGAAATGTCCGTAATAGGCAAGTCCATAAAGACAGAAAGGCGACTAGCAGTTGCCAGAGGCTGGGGGTGGGGGAGTTTGGGAAATGACCACTAACAAGTATAAAGTTTCCATCTGGGGGGATGAAAATGTTCTGGAATTGGATAGTGGTGGTAGTTGCACAACTCTGCGAATATACTAAAAACCACTGAATTGTACACTTTAAAATGGAAAGTTTTGGGGTGTGTAAATTTTATTTCAAAAAATAAAGCAAAAAGTACACGGAAACAGTTTAGGTATGTATTATCCTTTGTGAATAGCACTGCTGATAATCCAACATGGATTAAATACATTTAAAAGCAAGAATCAGGCTCACTTTTTACAATAAAAACTTTCAATATTTTTATATGTGATGCCCATCCAATGCTTACAGGCTTAAAGTGTGGACAATCACTATTTCTTTTACAACCTCTAGTTACAACCACAGAATGACAAAAACTACATGCTCACTATCAATAAATATGTACCATTTTTATAATTCTTTTCACCCTATTTTGTTTGTTTTGATTACATTGATAGAAATGCAATCTTGTGTGTCTCTTGGATCTAATGATAAAACGTTTGGGCTTGTACTTGGCATGTCTTTGCCTTTACATTTTTATCTTTTCTAGTAATTCATTTCCACTGTATTCTAAAAAGTAACAGTCTGCAATGGATTAAAAAATTGTAAAAAGGAACTGGTCCTTCACCACAGGTGGCTCGACTGGGTTAGTCAATCCCCACTCCGTGATGCCAGAAGGAGTCTCTGTAACGAAGCATTAGGACAGAAGATTTACATCTTCCTAGGTAAATCGGTACAGTCTCTTTTACAAAAACCTCCTTTAGGGACTTCCCCGGTGGCACAGTAGTTAAGAATCTGCCTGCCAATGCAGGGAACACGGGTTCGAGCGCTGGTCCGGGAAGATACCACATGTCACAGGGCAACTAAGCCCATGTGCCACAACTACTGAGCCTGCGATCTAGAGCCCACGAGCCACCACTACTGAAGTCCACGCACCTAAAAGCCCGTGCTCTGCAACAAGAGAAGCCACCGCAATGAGAATCCCACGCACAGCAACAAAGAGTAGACCCCACTCGCCTCAACTAGAGAAAGCCCGCGCACAGCAACAGAGACCCAATGCAGCCAAAAATAAATAAATAAGAAAATAAATTTATTAAAAAAAACAAAAAAACCCACCTCCTTTACCACTATTTTTAATAGTGGCAATGTTGGCCTTCCACATGCTCAGGAGGGGGTGGGGAGGGGGTGGAAGAGAGGTGACAACACAGCAGCCACAAAGATACACAGCCCATCATCCCCTCTGCTCTTCTGCCTTCTCCTTCACTTACGCCCACTATACCTCGCATTTCTGAGGCCTGAGATTCTCCAGGCCTCCACAGGGGAGACTCCACAGGGTCCCCAGTATTATATTCTGGGCTCCAGCTTCCTTTGCTGCCCTGTCCATCTGCTTTCTGTCCTCTGGGCATGTGTTGAAATGTCTTGTCTACTGAAATCCCTCTCATTTACTTTCTCTGTTGTATGGGTTTATTCCCCTTTGTGCTGCTACACTGTCACTTCCCAGGGCTCTCAGGAGGGATGGGAGGTGAATACACCTGTTCAGTATGATCCTGAACTTGATCAACTTGAGGTTTGGATCCTCAAATCACACACAAATTCTAACAGCCAAGATAGAAAATGGTATGATATAACATCTCTCAGTTTTTGAACTAAGATTTTTTTTTCTTTTATTTATGTTACTTATTTTATTTTTGGCTGTGTTGGGTCTTCGTTGCTGCATGCAGGCTTTCTCTAGTTGCGTTGAGCGGGGACTACTCTTCGTTGCGGTGCACGGGCTTCTCATTGTGGTGGTTTCTCTTGTTGCAGAGCACGGGTTCTAGGCTTCAGTAGTTGTGGTGCGTGGGCTCAGTAGTTGTGGCTCGTGGGCTCTAGAGCGCAGGCTCAGTACTCGTGGCACTCAGGCTTAGTTGCTCCGTGGCATGTGGGATCTTCCCGGACCAGGGCTCGAACCCACGTCCCCTGCATTGGCAGGTGGATTCTTAACCACTGCACCACCGGGGAGCCCTGAACTATTATCCAAATAATTTAAGAAGAAATTTACCAGTTTTACCTCAAATATATAAGTATTTTAGATTAAAAATTTACCTTGATGTAAATTATTTGGATTAACTCATTTGAGGCTCACTTGGCTAATAATGACATCATCATTGTTCTCCTTCTCACCCGAAAGAGCCACAACTGATATTAAAAAGTTGTCTCTCTCTATATTTCATTCACTCAATATGTGTGAGTGCTTAACCACAAATAATACTGAGCAGCTTTCATGTGCTTATTTTTTAACCATAGTATATTTTTTTGGTTCAAGTTTTTTGTCCAATTTTTATTGGATTGTCTTCTTTCTATGGAGTTGTAAAGTTCTCTACAGAGTCATGGAGTTCTGAGATGCAAGTCTTTATCAGATATATGATTTGCAAATATTTTTCTCAGCCTGAGACTTATCTTTGTATTTGCTTAATGATGTGTTTTGAAAAGAAAGTGTTTTAGATTTTAACAAAATCCAATTTACTGATTTCTCTCTTTTGAATTTTGTCTTGGTGTCATATCTAAGATATGTTTGTGTAATTCAAGGCCACAATGATTTTCTCCTATATTTCTATGTTTTCTTTTTGAAATTTTATAGACTTAGTGCTTAGCATTTAGATCTATGGCCAACTTTGAGTTAATATTTGTGTATGGTATGGGGTAAGGGAGTAAGTTCATATATATATTTTGCAGGTGAATATCCAATAGTTCCAGCATCATTTGTTGAAAAGACTATCCTTTCCCCATTGAAAGTAAACACTGATTCATCTGTAACCTGCTTGGTACCAGCTAACTGACAGAGTCCAACAGGCACACCAGTGACAACGGTACTACAAGCCAGTTGCTCTGCCTTCATCTTACTTCGCTCTTACATCAAACTTAGTGAGGCAAAGCAGATAATATAACCACTACTTTAAACACAGATGAAACTGAGACTTGGGAAGGTTGAGTGGCATAGCCTCTTAACTCCAGTCATTTTGTTATTTCAATCGGTAACAGAGTCTAAAGAGCAACAAATACAACAATGGTTAACATGAAAGAAAAGAAATACGAGCTCATTAACTAATCAGGAGTTCTTATTCCCAAAGAGTAAATCTGATTACTCTGCTGCCTGTTTAAAAACCTTCAATGGCTTCCTTATGCCTAAAGAAAAAAAAAAAATCCAAATTCCTTTGGGTAGCATAAGAGGTCCTTTGTGCGCCATGAGATCTGGACTCTCATTACGTCTCCAGCCGTACTTTTCAAAGCCCCTCTCGTGCTCCTTCTACCCAGTATGAAATTCTGAAATTCTGCAAATGCTCTGGCTTTTTTGTGCCCATGCCTTGGCTCAAGTTAACTGCTTTCTCTGAAAGGTCCATCTTCCAAAACTCTCTTTCCCTCTGTCCAACTCTATTGACCAACTTATTTTGAAAGACCGATTTAGTTCAAAGGCCACCCTTCTGGGACCTTCCTTCCTTCCTGCTTTCAGAGATGCCCTATAAAACAGTGACCACCCAAAGGGCAGGACCATTTGTTAACATCCTCACCACACTGCCCATAACCAGGCCACCATCAGTGTGAAATAAAGGTCTGCTGAGCGAATGAGGGCCAGTTATCGTCAGTCCTGAGCGCTCATATTTGAAGTATGTGAAATGTACAAAGTTGAAATGTGTTATAATTCCCGAGAGGGCTGATAGGACTGCAGCAGATCTGTCATTTGAACCCAAGGTCCTACCTAGTAAATTTCACCTCCGCTGCTGCCCAGTCTCTGTCCCCTGGCTCGTCAAGGGGTCTCAGTGGGATGGGGGAGCTGATGAAGCTGGCACCCTGCTGCCATCAACATGTTGTTTCAGTAATTCCAAAACTTACTCCTTTCCTCAACAGTGGTCATAAAATTTTGAAAAAATAAAAATACACTAAGAAAGAAGTAGGGATTTCTTCTTTCGTTGGTTGTTACATTTTTGATGAGGCGAAAGTTCAAACAGGACCATAATTATAAAGAATGTACCTGTCAGCTTCATGTCTGATCAGGTTGTACCCATGACTCGGCCAGCGTCCCAGCTGTGAGAGAAGGCTGGGCTGGAATCCCTCTCACAGATTCACATCCTGGTGCTCGTCGACATACCTGGCTGGGAGCAAGATTGATGCTGATGAGAAACGTGCCTGGTTCTCTGCACAAAAGATGATGCTGGAGTGGAAGGTCGCCAAGGGAGGATTGAGAGCGGGAACGCAAGCCTGTGCTCAGGAATCCCAGCGTGAGCTGATAAGCTCAGAGCCGACCGGGTTCTGTGCAGTTCCCAGTGTATGATTCATGGGCAGGATTTTCCTGTTCTTACAAGGAGCCACAGTGAAACTTGGGGAGAGATTTGGATCTGGATAAATATTTGTCAGATTGGAGAAGGGCCGAGAGCAGCAGGGCTCTCAGATACTTCTCATTCTCTCAGGCATGAGGAATGATTGCACGGGTAAAGACCCTGAATCCTTCCCGGACCACCCCTTCCCACCATGGTCCCTCCTTCGCTGAACTTGCACTTGGGGATCTGACACATATTCGTACTTACTAGTCCTCTAACTGTATCACATGTCTCAGTTTCTCGTCTCCAACAAGATTGTGATATTTGTGAGAATAGAAGAAATTATCTTTTTTTTTGTAGCTCAGGGCAATATTAGACACATTAGAAACTGATACACGGGTGTTAATTGATTAATTTATTACAAATGCTTAGAAGATTAAGTAAATGACTATCATTTAAAAAGAAAACCAAACTGAAAACTTCTCTCAGTTAGTGAACACTTTCCACAGATTTTCTTTTTTGAAGGAGTGGGGAGTCAGTGGGCGTGCTGAGTTTTCAATTAGATATTCTGCTGCCAAGAAGAGAAACTTAGAGTATAGGAAAAAACAAACCCCGAAGCCGAACAAAGCTGATACTTTTCAAGGGCTCACGTAATTTCAAAACCACAGCATTTTGCATCGCTTTTTACCTTAAAAAAAGAGAGCAATGGACATCTGCTCAAAATTCAATCCAGAGATGAAATGATGAAATAAAGCAGTGTCACACACGTACCGCTGAGATGTCCCCTGTTGGTTCCCGGAGCTGCCAGTGGACGCGCTTAGACAGCCTGGCGTGGGTGCCCCAGTGCCTGCCAAGGGGCCAGACACACGGCCCAGGAGAAGCATTTATAATTTCAAATTAGAGATGCTGAATTCTTGCAAGACTCTGTTTTGACCAATCCCATCTGAGTTTACATAGGAACAAGCTCTCTTCAGCATTCATACCTGGCTCCAGGCACAAAGATGTAGAAGAAACAGCCACCTTAATTCCACGCCTCCATTTGCCGGAATTCTGAGTTTTTCTTCACAAGTTCACTTAGGCTGGCCCAGCCACTCTCAGGATTAACTTTACTGGTTGTGCTGGAATATCAATTCTTACCGCCTTCAATTTGTGCAAAAACTCTTATGGAGGATATTGTCCATCATTTCTTCACTTAAAGCCATCGTATGAATCCTTACATATACCAATTATTTTTAGATTTGGTTTCAAGGAAGAATAATTTTTTAAAAAATCATGTTTTCTGTCTGCTGCTGTTATTACATATTTCTCATTTCCACTTTTGCCTTGGCCTCCAGGAAGCTCAGAGTCATGTTTCATACTCAGTTATAGAAATTATGTTACATGTTAGCATTACTGTATTTACTGTATCTTTTCCTCTTGATTCTTAGCTCCCATCTCATTCTTCTTTTATTAGGTCTATCATACTTTTTTTTTTAACATTTTTATTGGAATATAATTGCTTCACAATGTTAGTTTCTGCTTTATAACAAAGTGAATCAGTTATACATATACATATATCCCCATATCTCCTTCCTCTTTAGTCTCCCTCTCACCTTCCCTATCCCACCCTTCTATTTGGTCACAAAGCACCAAGCTGATCTCCCTGTGCTATGCGACTACTTCCCACTAGCTATCTATTTAACGTTTGGTAGTGTATATATCTCCATATATACACTACCACTCTCTCACTTTGTCCCAGCTAACCCTACCCCCTCCCAGTGTCAAGTCCATTCTCTAGTAGGTCTGCATTTTTATTCCTGTCTTGCCCCTGGGTTCTTCATGATATTTTTTTTTAATTTAGATTCCATATGTATGTGTTAGCATATGGTATTTGTCTTTCTCTTTCTGACTTACCTCACTCTGTATGATAGACTCTAGGTCCATCCACCTCACTACAAATAACTCAATTTTGTTTCTTTTTATGGCTTAGTAATATTTCATTGTATATATGTGCCACATCTTCTTCATCCATTCATCTGTCGATGGACGCTTAGGTTGCTTCCATGTCCTGGCTATTGTAAATAGTGCTGCAATGAACATTGTGGTGCATGTCTCTTTTTGAATTATGGTTTCCTCAAGGTATATTCCCAGTAGTGGGATTGCTGGGTTGTACTGTAGTTTTATTTTTAGTTTTTTAAGGAACCTCCATACTGTTCTCCATAGTGGCTGCATCAATTTACATTCCCACCAACAGTGCAAGAGGGTGCCCTTTTCTCCACACCCTCTCCAGCATTTATTTTTTGTAGATTTTTTGATGATGGCCATTCTGACTGGTGTGAGATGATATCACATTGTAGTTTTGATTTGCATTCCTCTAATGATTAATGATGTTGAGCATTCTTTCATGTGTTTGTTGGCAATCTGTATATCTTCTTTGGAAAAATGTCTGTTTAGGTCTTCTGCCCATTTTTGGGTTGGGTTGTTTGTTTTTTTGATATTGAGATGCATAAGCTGCTTGCAAATTTTGGAGATTAATCCTTTGTCAGTTGCTTCATTTGCAAATATTTTCTCCCATTCTGAGGGCTGTCTTTTCATCTTGTTTATGTTTTCCTTTGCTGTGCAAAAGCTTTTAAGTTTCATTAGGTCCCATTTGTTTATTTTTGTTTTTATTTCCATTTCTCTAGGAGCTGGGTCAAAAAGGATCTTGCTGTGATTTATGTCATAGAGTGTTCTGCCTATGTTTTCCTCTAAGAGTTTTATAGTCTCTGGTCTTACATTTAGGTCTTTAATCCATTTTGAGTTTATTTTCCTGTATGGTGTTAGGGAGTGTTCTAACTTCATTCTTTTACATGAGGCTGTCCACTTTTCCCAGCACCACTTATTGAAGAGGCTGTCTTTTCTCCATTGTATACTCTCGCCTCCTTTCAAAGATAAGGTGACCATATGTGCGTGGGTTCATCTCTGGGCTTTCTATCCTGTTCCATTGATCTATATTTCTGTTTTTGTGCCAGTACTGTACTGTCTTGATTACTGTAGCTTTGTAGTATAGTCTGAAGTCAGGGAGCCTGATTCCTCCAGCTCCATTTTTCTTTCTCAAGATTGCTTTGGCTATTTGGGGTCTTTTGTGTTTCCATACAAATTGTGAAATTTTTTGTTCTAGTTCTGTGAAAAATGCCAGTGGTAGTTTGATAGGGATTGCATTGAATCTGTAGATTGCTTTGGGTAGTAGAGTCATTTTCACAATGTTGATTCTCCCAATCCAAGAAAATGGTATATCTCTCCATCTATTTGTATCATCTTTAATTTCTTTCATTAGTGTCTTATAATTTTCTGCATACAGGTCTTTTGTCTCCTTAGGTAGGTTTATTCCTATGTATTTTATTTTCATTGCAATGGTAAATGGGAGTGTTTTCTTAATTTCTCTTTCAGATTTTTCATCATTAGTGTATAGGAATGCCAGAGACTTCTGTGCATTAATTTTGTATCCTGCTACTTTACCAAATTCATTGATTAGCTCTAGTAGTTTTCTGGTAGCATCTTTAAGATTCTCTATGTATAGTATCATGTCATCTGCAAACAGTGACAGCTTTACTTCTTCTTTTCCGATTTGGATTCCTTTTATTTCTTTTTCTTCTCTGACTGCTGTGGCTAAAACTTCCAAAACTATGTTGAATAATAGTGGTGAGCATAGGCAACTTTGCCTTGCTCCTGATCTTAGTGTAAATGGTTTCAGTTTTTCACCATTGAGGATGATGTTGGCTGTGGGTTTGTCATATATGTCCTTTATTATGTTGAGGTAAGTTCCTTCTATGCCTACTTTCTGGAGGGTTTTTATCATAAATGGGTGCTGAATTTTGTCGAAAGCTTTCTCTGCATCTATTGAGATGATCATATGGTTTTTCTCCTTCAATTTGTTAATATGGTGTATCACATTGATTGATTTGCACATATCGAAGAATCCTTGCATTCCTGGGATAAACCCCACTTGATCATGGTGCATGACCCTTTTAATGTGCTGTTGGATTCTGTTTGCTAGTATTTTGTTGAGGATGTTTGCATCTATATTCATCAGTGATATTGGTCTGTAGTTTTCTTTCTTTGTGACATCTTTGTCTGGTTTTGGTATCAAGGTGATGGTGGCCTCATAGAATGAATTTGGAGTGTCCCTCCCTCTGCTATATTTTGGAAGAGTTTGAGAAGGATAGGTGTTAGCTCTTCTCTAAATGTTTGATAGAATTCACCTGTGAAGCCATCTGGTCCTGGGCTTTTGTTTGCTGGAAGATTTTTAATCACAGTTTCAATTTCAGTGCTCGGATTGGTCTGTTCATATTCTCTATTTCTTCCTGGTTCAGTCTCAGAAGGTTGTGCTTTTCTAAAACTTTGTCCATTTCTTCCAGGCTGTCCACTTTATTGGCATAGAGTTCCTTGTAGTAATCTCTCATGATCCTTTGTATTTCTGCAGTGTCACTTGTTACTTCTCCTTTTTTGTTTCTAATTCTATTTGAGTCTTCTCCTTTTTTTTCTTGATGAGTCTGGCTAATGGTTTATCAATTTTGTTTATCTTCTCAAAGAACCAGCTTTTAGTTTCATTGATCTTTGCTATCGTTTCCTTCATTTCTTTCTCATTTATTTCTGATTTGATCTTTATGATTTCTTTCCTTCTGCTAACTTTGGGGTTTTTTTTGTCCTTCTTTCTCTAATTTCTTTAGGTGTAAGGTTAGGTTGTTTATTTGAGATGTTTCTTGTTTCTTAAGGTAGGATTGTATTGCTATAAACTTCCCTCTTAGAACTGCTTTTGCTGCATCTCATAGGTTTTGGGTCGTTGTGTTTTCATTGTCATTTGTTTCTAGGCATTTTTGATTTCCTCTTTGATTTCTTCAGTGATCTCTTGGTTATTAAGTAGTGTATTGTATAGCCTCCATGTGTTTGTATTTTTTACAGATTTTTTTCCTGTAACTGATATCTAGTCTCATAGCGTTGTGGTCAGAAAAGATACTTGATACGATTTTGATTTTCTTAAATTTACTAAGGCTTGATTTGTGACCCAAGATACTATCTATTCTGGTGAACATTCCATGTGCACTTGAGAAGAAAGTGTATTCTGCTGTTTTTGGATGGAATGTTCTATAAATATGATATCATATGCTTTTTTGGGTAAATTTTATCAAGACAATTTTTGGAGAAGGGCAGAATTTATAGAAATGATAAAGCATAACTATCTTTTGTTGTCTAGCTTAATTTTTTTTAGGATATTTGCCTCTAGAAGAAATGGACTGCACATCTTTAAAGAAATGAGAGGTGAATAGCTTGCCTCCTCATGAGGTTAACCATGGATACAGCATCCACGCTAGTACAGGATTAGGTCTGATAACCAGGAAATGACTCACTCTGAGTGCTTCAGTCTCTCAAGTTCTTTTCCTCTTTATTTACTGCATTACCCTGGAAAGGTACACAAGGTATATGTAAGAAAAGATAGTTAATAAAATTACACAGACCACAGCAATTAATTTAGAATGACTAAATGCAGCAAAAGTGTAAATAAAATAAAAATTTTAAATGCGGATTTGTCTGAATGCTAGAGATGCATCAGCCCAGATAATCAGTCCTTAGGCTCCATCCATTGGTAGGCTCCCTTCAACAGCCTCCTGCGTTAGCTGCCCACGGCGTGCAGGGTCTTCAGTGGGCAGTGCTACCCTGCTTTGGCCTGTCCTAATAATCATTTAAATTAGATTCTTCATCAGACACTCAAGAACAGACAGAGCTCGTCAACTCTGCGTGGAGGGAAGGAGCTCTCCGTGCAAACATGGTAGCCAGGAGGTCGAGGGTGATTGCTGGCCCTACAGGTGCAGCTGCAGCCAGTGAAGCCCTTCTGGGCTCCACATGCTTCCATCATCCACTCTTCCTGTGCTGTGCACTCCTTGATTTTCCCATTACATTACGACTTCCTCCAATCTGGAAACGATGCTGAGGTTTCCTGGACAGTTCTCCATGGCACACAGTGGGGCTGCTGCCGTCGAGCCTCCCTGTGTCCTTCGAGCTGTGCATGGCCTTCGCCGAGCCCCAGACCCTGGCTGGGTCATGCTGCATCCTCTGGAGAAGCCTGCAGGGTAGGTGGCCGCCAACCTCCTGTGCACCTTGGGAGGCTGAGGCCCTGGAGCTTTCTGGCCTTCGTTTTCTCATTTGCAAAATGAGGGGATTGGAACAGGTTCTGTTTTGAACAACTGCATTTGAGTTTGTATTAGAACAATTTATCATAAAAACAAACAAACAAAAAACAAAACACCACAACCATGAGTCTTTTCCCCAAACCTTGTGTCCTAGCAGCTTTGTCGTGGGAATCTTTTTAGTGATGCCACTGCGCCCCCCCGTGGTTGGAAGTAGAGTCGCCAAGGTTGGTGGTGCCCCGGCCTCTGGGGAAATGTGGGCCTGGGATGGTGGATATCAGTACAGATGCCTCCAACATCAGTACAGACACACGGACTAATCCAGACAGCACCGAGTCGCCAGAGAGACTGGTGGCCGGGCTCGCCAGCATGGGAGACCAGCCCCAAACTGAGTCCCTTTCGCTTGGACAACAGGATGTGGAGCGTTTTCAGTTCTTGCCAAGCAGCTGCCAGTGTGAAGCCCCCTGAGAATCAGCTTGCCTGTCAGTGGAGCCCGCACCAGAGGAGCCCCCAGGCCACACCCAGCGCAGCTGGATGGCCTTTTCATCTAGTCCCCGTCTCCCAGGTTGGCCTGTCACAGCAAAGGCCGCAAACGACTCCAGGAGATAAAGATAAGAGCGTGCGTAATGAAATCAAGCCTAAACTTTCCCTTTCCTTTGTGCTGAGTCTAGTGTCACTGGCTCACAAGGGGCCGTGTGCAGAGGCCTCGTACTACACTCACATCAGATGCGTGTTTCCCAGCACTCCAGGGCCAGGTGCAGAAGCCCCACCTGTGACAGTCAATCCAACAGGGCGGCGCTGGGCCTGGTGCAGAAAGGCTGTGTTCCCTGCCCTGGACCTGGAGCGGGAGCAGCCCAGCTGCACCTGTGCCCGCCCCAGGAGACCCTCACCCCCTCCCAGCTGCTGAGACCCTATAATGCAGCCCCTCCTCTGCCTGTTGGGGAAGCATGTGCTCGACAGCAGGAGCTCTAGCCTCTCCATTTTTTTGGTTCTATTTATTTTTATTGATTGACTGATTGATTGAAGTGGGAATTTGGGATTAGCAGAGGCAAACTATTATATAGAGAGTGGATAAACAACAAGGTCCTACTGTAGAGCACAGGGAACTGTATTCAGTATCCTGTGATAAAGCATAATGGAAAAGAATATGAAAAAGAATGTATATGTATGTATTGATATAAGTGGGTCCCTTTGCTGTACTGCAGAAACTAACACAACATTGTGCATCACCTCCCCGTTCTTTGATCAAAGAATAAAACTTTCCTTTGCTTCTGAACCAAACTCGGTCTCATTCTGCTGGCTCTAACGACACCGGCAGGAGGATCCTCGCTGTGGATGGACTCAAAAGGGTTGGTAACAAATTCTGGCAATCCCCAGCACCTGGGGCGACATCCAGGGCCTCCTCAATGTACTCCTAAAGGGGAAGAAAAGGCCGTGGTCTTTTCAAAAGCCTGAGAGGAAGCAGTCACAGGGAAGAGAAACAACGCAGGTCATGCTATTTTCAGACGGGGAATCAAGTGGTCCCGGATAAGGAACCCGACTGGGACCACGGAGACAATGGGAAAGAGGGGAGAAGATTGAGGCTGACCTATTATAAAGATATGGTCCTAAAGGGAATCCAGGCAGCAGGCAAGAACCTGTCAACTGGAATAAGATAAAGGAAATCAGTCAGGAGCCAATGGAAAACCCCTTGGCATTCCTAGAGCACCCCGGGAATGCCTTCGAATCTGTACCACCACTGACCTTGAGCCACTGGAAGGAATGCAATCCTGAGGTCGTATTTCATTTCCCAAACTGCCCCTGACTTTAGGCATAAACGTCAGAGGCTGGAAATAGAACCAGATACCCCAACCTCTTGTCTGATCCAGGTTGCCTACTGGGTGTTTAATAACCGAGATATAAAGGAAGAAAAGTCAGAGAGTAAAGAGGCCCGGAGGCAAGCCCACCTACTGGCTGCTGGCCTCCAGTGTCAGCCGGTCAGCCCAGGAATCCGGACTACCTGCCCATGGAGACGCTCGACTCCAGCAAGTGACCCCAGCCCCTGCGGAGGGGCCTCAAGCCAAGGAAACTAGGACCCAGTCAGTCCACCGTATGTAAACGAGGGACACTGGAAGGGAGAATGACCCTGCCGCCTCCGAAGGGGGACAGAAATGGCAGATCCCGGCCACAGCCCTCGAAGGCAGATGGTCCACAGAGACGGAGAATGACGGGGCTGGGGACTCCTAAGCTGGCGCACCACCTGAACCCCCCGGAACCCCGGCCAACACTGGCCGTGGGGGGAAAGCCTGTCGAATTCTTAGTTGACACTGATGCTACTTACTTGGTTCTGATCACCAGTTCAGGCAAACTGGGTCCCAAGATTGTAATATTATCGGGGTATCAGGGAAGGCCCAAGAACGGGCATGCTTAGAGCCACTAGAATGTAAACTGGACCAACACACGCTCACCCATTCCTTCCAGTATGTCCCCGAATGTCCTGTACCGCTGCTGAGAAGAGATATCTCAGATATCTCACATAAATTGGGGGCTGCTGTCCACCTAATGGGAGGCAAGCTGGAGGGTGGTGTCCCCATAGACAAAGGGCACAAGAGGATGATGTTAATGGCTGGGGACAAACCTCCCCGGACAGAGCAAGTCGACCTCCCTGGAGCAAATCCAATCACGATATGGACCCCACACCAGGTTCCGGCTTTGTTAAGTCCTAAGGGAACACAGTGCCTATCCCCTGAAGGGCGGATGCAAGTGCAGGCTCTGCTTTTAGACAACCCGATGGCCACCACAAAAACCTGTCACACGCTAAACCCTGCTACCCAGCTACACACAGAAACGGAGCCCCTGGAGCACGACTGTACAGAAACCACAGACACGATCGATTCCAGTTGCCCCGATTCCAAACCCCAAAGAGGAATGGTCCAGAGAGGAGCAGTTTTATGAGGGGGGGGAAAGGCTGGGGGGACACGCGGTGACCTCCCAGACCCAAGTGATAGACACACGAAGCCTTCCCAGGGACTTCTGCCCAAAAGGTGGAGCTGATAGCCCTCACCTGAGCCTTAGAGCTCGGGACACGGAAGATCTTGAAAGTTTACACAGATTCTAGTATGCGTATGCCATCCGAGACACACACACACACACACACACACACACACGGTCTATTTGGAAGGAAAGAGGGACGCTTACTGCGGAATATAAACAGGTGAAACATGGCTTAAGGATACGGAAGCACTTACAAGCAGTGCAGTTTCCCATAAAGGCAGCAGTGATTCACTGTAGGGGTCACCAAAGGGGGTGCAGCGGTGATAAAGGGAAACAGCAAGGTGGACACAACTGCCAACAGGGCGGCCCTGGAACCAGTAACTTGGCAACAACCCCTCACACCTCCAAGGCCAGGTCCATCCAATCGTCCCCCGGTCTCCACAGAAGGAGAGCTCGACAAAGCCCCACAGCGGTGCATTGATGGAGACCTAGGAGGCCGCGGGGGCAGTGAATGAACGCGGGCCACACTATGTTCCCCGAACTGTGCCCCTAAGCGGACGCACCCCGCTTGGTGGCCCTGACCACCCATCAGCCCCCAAGTGGCAGGGGTCACTCCGTGGGTGCATCACACTCGAGGGAAGGGGCCCCGAGCCCCAGCCTCCACAGACACGACCTGGGGCCACGGCCCCCTGACCGCCCGCGGGACCCTCTCTCTGACCTGGAGCTTCTCCTCCGGAAAACCACGACCGTGCGACCAGGGACGCTGAGCCCGGCGGTGAGCCTCGGGGTCGGGGCCGAAGACCCGCAGCCCTGCCCTGTCAGGAGGATTTCGCCGGTGCCCGTATTCTCTTGCCGATGCTTGGGCACGTATCTTAACCTGCCTGGGGTCCTCTGTCTCCAAGAGGTCAGACAAATGGGGGTCGTCCAGGGATGTGGACGGTCGGGGCCGAGGCCCCGGGGGCGCCCGCGCAGGCCTCGCGGGGGCTGAGGAGCAGCTCGGCTCCTCCACCCGGGTCAGGACGCCGCCCGCGTCCTGACCTCGACGGTGCGGAACAGGGCAGCCGGTAGAGCAAGGGTTTGTCACCGGCAAAGGCCACTCACAATTCCGGAGAAGCAAAGACGGAATCTGGTAATAAAGTCAAGTCTAACCTTTTTTCCTTTTCCTTTGTGCTGAGTCTAGTGTCACTGGCTCACAGCGGGTCGCGTGCACCCCGGCATCTCACACCAGGGTTCCTGGGGCAAAATGGCTGCGCTGACACCTCCGCTCAGGGCCGCGCACAGAAGCATCCACCTAACACGTCGGGTTAGAGCTCCCAGCGCTCGGCTGGCAGCGTGCAGACGCCACACCGACACTCAGTCCAAGATGGCGGCAGCGGTGGGCCGTGCGCAGAGAGGCTGCCCCAGGCACGGAACCTGGAGAGTGAGCAGCCCAGCTGCGCCTGCGCCCGCCCCGCGAGAACCCGGCCCTTGAGAACCCCGCCCCTGCCCCGTGGCTGAGACCCCATAAAGGAGCCCCAGCAGAGGAGGCTCCCACCTCCCAGGTCTTTGGTCAAAGAATGAAACTTTCCTTTGCTTCTGAACCGAACTGGGCTTCGTTCTATTGGCGGGAGGACCCTTGCTGGGACCCGACTCAAAGGGTTGGTAACAACCCCACTGACCTCAGGACCTGGGTCGCGGTGGGACAGGTGTGGACTCCACCTCGGCGCTCCGCTAGGTGGGCGTGGATGGGGGCGGTACCTGACCTCTGCTAGCTCCCGTTTCCTCCGTTGTGAGCCTGGTTTAATCGTGAGGTTTGCTGTGAGGTAGGAAGTAAATGACAAAGGCGGAGTCCCTGGCCCTCCATGAATGAGGTCCCCTCCACGTCCCAAGGTGGAGTGTGCAGACATACTTCTGGTTTCCCTTCGTGAAGCGAAGCCAACCTGACCCCTTCCAGAGGAGCACCCCTGCCAGCCGGGGCTGACTGTGGACCGATGGTCCTTTGAGAACATGGGTTGTGTGTCCTCAGATCTCCCACTGGTCGAGAGAAGCCAGAAACCTGGATTGAAAGTGACATATTCCAACTTTTAAATGTTGACAATTTTTAAAAAGTATTTAAGTTATTTACCAACACTGTGCTGGCCAAAATGTAAAGGCCAAATGAGATACATCTGAGGCAATAATTAAACTAGGGAGTAGCAGGGAGAGGGACTAAACCCTCAGTAAGGCCCCTGGGAAAGAGACCTTTTTTTTCCCCATTAAGACCACTTTTAGTGCAGACACGTCACAAACTTCTCTTAATCTTCTCATTAACTTAGTGAGGGAGGTGTTACTGATACAGAATACATTGAACCTGGATGAAGGAGGCAATACATCAGTAAAACCACATTATAAACGAAGAAAGCAAATCACAGAGTGGTGAGGGACTAGCCCAGGGTCAAGAAGATCAGACTGGAACCCACGTCTGTCATAGTTCAGTCTGTTCACCAGAACTTTTGGTTTACTCGACCCTCCAGCAAAAGAGGGTTTCATACAGCATTTTATCTGTAAAATAAGCTTCATCTTTTACACACTTTATCTCACATTTTCTCAGAACTAACCTTTGACCTAAGGGGGCCACAGTCATTCCTAAATAACGCTAAATAAGAGCTGGAACATTGTCCCTTACCTCGTAGGTGGTTTAGCTCCATCATTGGAAAAAGATAAGGCAAAGCACCCAAAGAAGTTCAGAGATGCGCCTGCTGCTTGAATTATCCTGTGGCTTTTCTCTCTCATGTGTATTTGATAATACTGGGTGGGTGGAATTTTGTGGGAGGATTGGCATGAATTTAGGGGTTTTGTAGAAGCTCAGCTAGAAAAACTAACTGTCCTGTTAAACTGGGAAAGAGGAGCTACAGGAGAACTTTCAGTTTACTATGCAGGTGAAATTTGCATGAGGGAAAGGTGATAGATTATTTTCCCAATCTCCAAACCCACAAGTGCAGCACTTGATATTCTATTTAGAAATGGGATGGAGCCCACATTCCTCACACTTTGCCCGAGGTAGCTGATGCCATTTCCGCTTTCCCTGTAAAGAACAACCATGGCATTTTATGTTCTTTCCATCTAGTAGATCTATTAGAAAGAAAAGGCAGATTTAGGGTTTAGGCGTAAGTGTTGTTTCTGTGCGTCTAATCTGCTCACCTGGACTTCATGGGCGCCTTTTTCCTGGATTTCCTTGTCCCACGGCTAAGACCATGCAGAGCTATGACATGAGTTACAAAGGCAGGGGGTAGCTGGAAAATAGCCACTGTGCCCTCATAAAAATATTTGTAATGGGTTCAGTTAGGAAAACAGCACTCGAGGAAGTTTTTGAAGGCATGCTAGATTTCTCCACAGTCAGTCCTGGTGTGTGTGTGTTGCCACGTGTGGTGGGTAAAAGGATTCTTGAATACTGGAGCTCTTCCTGGGTCATCTGGGCAACCATAGGTCTTAGATTTCTCAGTACCCTGGGATTCATTTTGATAGCATTAACAGTAATCAACTTCGTTGTATTTAGATTTCTTATACAATGTGTCCATACTACGATATATTATTTAGCCATTAAAAACTATGTATTTAAAGCATAGATAAAGCTTGGGGAAATATTTTATAATAGTCAATAGAAAGTGTCAATTCAGACTTAAATTGTTTGAGTCAGTGACGCTTCTGGTTGTCAGTAACATTGACCTGGCTCAGATGAAAGGGGCTTTAAGTAGGTTTCAGGAGCCTCATGAGAATCAGAGACAGAGGGATCTCCTGGAAACTGAATCTGGAAAATCACCAAGCGTAAGGCTCCTTCCTCGGGCTCCTGGTTTCCCTGTTGAGGGAAATCTACCTCTTCCTGCACCTGCTTCCTGTTTTCCTCTCTCCACCCCACACTTCCTCTCCCCAAGCACAGCCTTTGCTGTCTCACAATCCAGCCTGCACATGGTCCACACTGCCCTCCTTAGCTTCTCTCATACCTCACACATGTTCATCTCAATTTCATCACTCACTGGCTTCCTCTGTCTCCCACTTCCAAATTCCTACGCTGATGGGCTCAGCCCATCTTTTGAGTAGGACCACAGCTCGCAGGTCCTTAGTTGGTCTAAGAATGGGCCACCCTATGGACATAGAGTCTGTCATACAGAGTGAAGTAAGTCAGAAAGAGAACAAATACCATATGCTGACACATAGATATGGAATCCAAAAAAAAAAAAAAAAAACAAGGTTCTGATGAACCTAGGGGCAGGACAGGAATAAAGACGCAGATGTAGAGAATGGACTTGAGGACACGGGGAGGGGGAAGGGTAAGCTGGGACGAAGTGAGAGAGTGGCATGGACATATATACACTACCAAATGTAAAATAGATAGCTAGTGGGAAGCAGCTGCATAGCACAGGGAGATCAGCTCGGTGCTTTGTGACCACCTAGAGGGGTGGGAGAAGGAGGGTGGGAGGGAGACGCAAGAGGGAGGAGATATGGGGATATATGTATATTTATAGCTGATTCACTTTGTTATAAAGCAGAAACTAACACAGTATTGTGAAGCAATTATACTCCAAATAAAGATGTTAAATAAATAAATAAATAAAAGTAAGTTGAAGATTTTACATTTATTAATAAGTTTGAATGATTTATGGCATTCTAATTAAGTTGTCTAAGTTTCCTTAGTAGAGATTGCTAAAATTCACTAGAATCATGCTATGTTTTTATAAGATAATAAGATTTGTGAATTGGATTAAGAGCTAAAGGAAAACTTTAAATGTATAACTTTAATAAAATAAATATTAATTTTTAATATGAAAATCACATTTGAGTTCTATTTTGTGCACAAGCTTCTCTTGAGAATACCAGTTAATTGACACGGAGCCCCCCAGGCAATCATTTTCACCCTCTCTGTCCTCTTCCCCAGCCCTGGGTGGACACACCCAGTTACAAACGTGCACTGTCACTGCGTGTCTGTGTGCCTCCCTCTACTGGGGGACCTGCACTCCCCTGGGGAGGGGCCGTCCCCATCCCTCCATCCCCGGGGCCCAGTGCAAGTCTTGGCACTAGAAGGGCATGTCTTAGCCAGCTCTGCTGCTATACCAGGGACCACAGACTGAGCAGCTTAATCAAGGCACTGATTCCTCACGGTTCTGGAGGCTGGAGTCTGAGATCAAGGCGCCAGCGTGGTGGGTTCCTGGTGAGGGCCCTCCTCCAGGTTTGTGGACAGCCGCCTGCATGCTGTGTCCTCACGTGATGCAGAGATCATCTCTCCTGTCTCTTCCAACAAGGGCACTAACCCCGCTGTGAGGCTCCCCGCTGGTGCCCTAGTTCCCTCCCAAAGGCCCCCCACCTCCTGGCACCATCACACTGGGGACAGGGCTCCAGCGTCTGAACTCAGTGGGGACACAGACATTCAGTCCACAATGGGGACGGAAACAAGGTTTGCTAAAAGGATGAATGGTGTGGAGGAGGCTGAGGCCGGGAGGACACCCGGCCTGGGTATGGAGGGGGACTGCCTCGCGCCAGGCTTCTCTTGGGCTTCTCTTGGGCTCCTCGGATGCTGTAGCTGTTCGTGTGTCACCGAGTGGGACCGAGTGTCCCCAGGCCACCCCCTCCACCTTCCACACACGTGTCCGCGGTGAGGTTATACCAACATTTGCCCGGCGTTGTGGCAGAGGATTCCCTGAGTCACGTCACCCATGACCCGAGGCAGCTGCTCCTGGGCTGACACCTGTCACCACCTCCCCTCTCCCCGCAAGGGCCTCTGTGGAGCAGTAGCTGCTCTAGGCGAATAGTTGGCAACGATGTAATGATGTCTGGCTAATACTCATGGGAGAGCTGGGCCAGGTGCTGTGCAAAAAGCTTTATGCACACAGGCTCTGTCATCATCCCATTCTACGTTCGAGGACGCTGATGCCTGAAGACAAGAGGTGTTACCGGGACCCACAGTGGTAGGTGGGGAGCCGGGGCTTGAACACAGCTGGCGTGTTCTTACCCATTCTGTCGCATTGCCTCACATCGTTGTGTGAAGTCCTTCCATGGTGGGGGGGTTTGGTACCTTCACAAAGTCCTCCATGGCTTCCTCATACGTAGTACGTCCGGCAGAACAGCTGAATTCCGGCTCATCTAAAAATGAACGTGGTTATCCCCACCTCCTGCTGGTGGGAATGTCAGCTGGTGAAGTCTTTCTGGAGACCAATCTGGCAACTGGTATAAGATGCTTTAAACATCTTATGTCCATCCTCTTTGGTCCACTGTTAACTTCAAAGAAGACAGCATGAGGAAATCATGCTAAATGCATACAAAGATTTATAGCTGCAATTGGATACATCTGAAATATCCAACAGTAGAGAAATTGATAAAAGCCATTATAATACATCAAATGAAATGGAATAATAAGCCTCCATTAAAAATTGTCTTTTAAAAGCACACTTAAAGACATAGAAAAATGTTCACAGAATTTTGTTATATGGGAGAAAATGCAGTCTTAAACAATGAATATATTGTGGTTCTAATTTTGCAAAGGATGTACTTCCAGTGAAATTTTAAACCAATACAAGCACTTAAATGGATGGAGCCATTGTTCAGCATATATTAAGATTTAAATCCTCTGTTTCAACCATTCCACTCCTTATTACCTGCCCTAGGAAAAGAGTCACAGGGACATGAAGAGGCAAGTACCGTCTTATTTTTAAATACTACAAATTGGACATCATCTTAACATCTATCAAGAAAGGAGGAGTTAAATATGCTGATTTGTCCTAACTGTGGAGTACGATGCAACAGTTAGAAAGATTGGGGTACTGGCATGAAATTTAAGACTATTTACTGACAGATTATTAGGTGGAAAAAGCAATTTGCAGGACGGGGAATCTAATTTGCGCTCTTCAGAAGACTCGATACAACGCGTTGTCATCTTTGTAGTGATACGTATTATCGAAAGGATCTAGGTTTACTCTGGAAGGAGACGCTCGGCATGATTACGGTTATTTATTCTGAGATGAGAATCTGGCGGGATGTTCGGGTTATAAAGGAAGGTTTCTTTTAGCTGTAACATTTGAGTCATTTTCAAGAAGAATGCAATGATGTTACTTGTGTAATTAAAAATTAACACTTTGAGTGTTTAAGAAAAACAAAAAGAAGGAAATATATGAAAAGGTCGACTATTTGATTTTTTTCTTTGATTATTGTTGTCTTTAACCTTACTAGGTTAAGAATTGTAACTCAGATTCTAAGCCTGAAAATTCTGTATTTTATACAGCTGGTATATGGTAAGTGTCCAGTAAATAGTTTTTGGTTCAACTGCTTCTCTGTCTGTAATAGCACCTCCTCAATGTCATCATTATCTCCTCATACTGCTGATTTTATGTTTACATATATGTTTATTTGTATATATTTGGTCTCTCCCCGCTAGAATGTAAGCTCCACCTGGCAGGCCCCCCCCCCCCCATTTGTTTACTGCTGTTTGTTTGCCGCAGCGCATGGAACAGGGCCTTACACATACAGGGTGATCAATAAATAAATAGTTGTCGAACGCACACATACGCCTAGGAAATAACCTGGAATGATTTCCACCCACTAAAAAATGCCAGCAGTGCTTTTCTGAGTGGTAGGATTATGGTTGGTTTTTATATATTCAAAATGATATATTTTTCAAGTTAAAAAGAAAAAAAAAAACCCCGAAGAGAGTGGGAGGCTGACCTGAGACAACTCCTAGTTGTATAGACTGTGTTTCGTTTTGTGGCCTCAAGAGGTTTGGGTTATTGACAACAGTGTTCCTTTTCTAAGGAGCTGATGATGTTGTAAACTGGTGTGCTTTTTTTTTTCTTTTCTGTTTTTTAGGTGACTAGGTTGGTTTCATGCATCACTGTGAACATCGACTGTAATTTTGCCTACACAGCATCAAGTGGCAGAATTGGGTCCCTTGTAATTAAGATGTGCAAAGTTTGTACTTCTTCACTGTGACACCGTTATATTTTGAAGCGGGGACAAAAAGAGCCCAATTTTAGCTTTGTACAGAAAGCTACTTACAAGGAAGCTGTGTGGCGCTGGCCTTTGTCTCTTTGTCTATATGACTGCGCCTCAGAAGGCCTGGTTATTCTGGAACATCACAGGACTAGGAAGCTGCAGGCTTCCTAACTCACAGCTGAGCTCCAGGGACTGACTGCTGAGAAAATAGTTCAGGGAACCAGTTACAAATCTGTACGCGCCAGAGAGCAGAAAACCTTCCTCTGCCCCCTTGGGTTCTGCTGGGACTCTGACATTAAACTGACAAAGGTCAGATTCACAAGAGTAAAGCCCAGAAGTTTTGATAAGCCATGCCCCGCGCCCATGCACCCTGGAGAGGCTCAAGGATGAGTCGCCAAGGAGTGGTTAGAACTTGGGGCTTACACAGGCTCGTCACAAAGGACAATGGCTGTGTAGGGGTATGACGAGCAAAGGAAAATGACAAACTGTGGGAAGGTACACACCAGGGGAAGCTGAAGGGAGGTGGGCTTTCTCAAGGTGGGCTGCTAGGAGCCCAGGGTCCTCCCCGGTGATTAAGAGGAGGACTTAGAGCTTTTCTGTGTCTGCTGCTTCTCAACTGTCGTCAGTTCGAAATAACCCTTAGGTCAAAGTGGCATAATTCAGGGCGCCATAGTCTGGTCCCCCACATAGCGTGCTCTGCCCCAAACCCCTGTTCAGCTAACGTTGGCCACACACCTAGATGTCCACCGGGGCCAGAGGCTGTGGGGACTTACAGGAAACCCACAACGTGGCTGGTGCCTCTTCCCTGCCGGCCTGGTTGTACTGAGGGCCGCGTGCTTATGGGAACGTAGGTCTGTTAGTTTTTTCCAATGGCCCTCGTGTTCTCACAGTTCAGGGGCTCCGTGTCCTTCTCAGGTCTTGTCATGGGATCATTTTTCTGCTGTTGTTAGAAATGTAATGGGATTTTCTAAAAATTGACCTGAAGTAACATAGGTAGTTTTTAAGGGCAAGTGTCTTGCCCCCAGGTCTAAAGTTATACTTCTCAACTTGGAAAAGTGTCTTAAAGCAGGAAGTATACAAAACTAATAACCTCTACGATTTGAACACCTAGAAGTTACTGATTATATGCCGAGCACCGTGTACTCCCACATTGGAAGGTAATATTCCCATTTCACAGATGAAAAAACTGAAAGTCATAGGTGACTTGCCTAGACCCTGACTGGTTTTACAGGGGTTGAAGCCATGTTTGCTTGCTAAGCTGCTGAAAGCAGCTATTGGGATGGAGAGAGCCCTGTACACAGGTGAGCTAACAGAGACTGGGGAAAAGGCATGAAAGCTAAGACTCCAGAATGATGAGTAGGTGCCGAGATGGAGCTGACGTCTCTCAGGTTGAATGGCCATCTCTGAGTTGATAAAAATCTGACACTCATACAACTTTGTACGAGTTGGATGGTGCAGGTCGCGTGGGCAGAGGGGTTAGGCCCCAAGACATGGCTGGAAAGGGAGAGTGGGCCGTGGTGAAAGCCATGGCTGGGAGTCTTCCAGGAGAAGAAGCCAGAGGCCTGGTGATGCCAGCTCCTTAAAAGCCCCAGACAAGTGGCAAAGCTCCTCTGGCTAAGCTTTTGTGGTTCCAGACAAGTGGCAGACAAAAGCCCCAGACAAGTGGCAAAGCTCCTCTGGCTAAGCTTTTCTGGTTCCAGACAAGTGGCAGACAAAAGCCCCAGACAAGTGGCAAAGGCTTCTCCTCTGGCTAAGCTTTCGTGGTTCCGGGCAAGGGTGGCTCTAGATGATACTTTACTATGCTATTTCCTAGGGTCAGCTTGAGGTGAGGTGGAGATACGGTGACCTCTAACCCGTGTGCATCAACAGCCAATCATGGACCGGAACACAGAAGATCCGGAAGCCTTTGACTTCCTAACATTGATAGGACAAAGTCTAAATCTTTTGACAACAGCATTCAAATACCATGAACGGTACCAGGAATTTAACTGAACACGTGCAGTTTCCTGCAGGTGCTGGTGCACCTGGACAGTGCAGGCGGGGGTCACGGGGGTACAGGAACCTGCAGAACGAGTGTAAAGCCACGGGGAACCACGTGCGAGTGTCATGACAGTGGAAAGGCCTGCCTTGTGCAAGCTTGTGAAGGCGCTGAAACGTCGCTGGGTGACTTCTGCAGAACCAGTATTTCACCGGGTGCTTCCTCGCAGGTGAGTAGGTGGGGCAAATGGATCAACCTTTCTGAAAACCATGTACGTCAACCTAAAGTCCAACAACAGGGAATTGGTTGAATAAATTATGGCATCGCTGTAAGAAGGGTTATAATGCAGGCATTAAAGAGGATGTTCTCAAAGAATGAAAGAGGAAAATATTCTCAGTATAATTTAAGAGGGAAAACCAGAAACAAAATTGATACATGTATAAACATAGAAATAGGATATGTATCAAAAGATGAAGAGCAGCTACATCAGATGGTAGGATGATGGGCTATGCTTGTCATATTTTCTCAAAGAAACCCGCATTGTCTTTCTAATTATTGTAAGGCAGTAACTGCTATTTAAGACAAAATATCTGGGTTTTGTCATTCAATTGCAAAAATGTCACCGAATGAGTGACAGCACAAGACCATGGGATTCGGTGTAACTGGCTGCATTTGTGTGGACACAGGTGGCAGGCAAGCCCACGACCCTTCTTCCTGTCTACACAGCCCTGAAGACCACTTTTTTAAAAAAAAATATAATATTATATATATAGTATTATACTATATATAATATTATATATATAGTATACTATTATATATAGTATTATAAAAATATTAGATATTATATTATATATTATAATATATATATTTTTATATACATATGCGGAGATCGGGGGCTACTCTTTGCAGTGGCTTCTCTTGTTGCGTAGCACGGGCTCTAGGCACGGGGGCTTCAACAGTTGTGGCACGCGGGCTCAGTAGTTGTGGTGCACGGGCTTAGTTGCTCCGCAGCATGTGGGATCCTCCCGGAACAGGGCTCGAACCTGTGTCCCCTGTATTGGCAGGCGGATTCTTAACCACTGTGCCAACAGGGAAGTCCCTGAAGAGCCAGTTTTGATGAATGTATCCGAGAGATACCAAAGAAGCAATTGGAGCACGTAGGCCTGGGCTGGTAGACCTGGGTGATGGCATCACTGACCCAGAAGGAGGGACAGAAGTCAGAGGGCACGGAGGTTCTCGCTTAGGGGCAGGGGCCCCGAGGAAGAGGCCACGCCACGCGGCAGTCCTCACCCAGGGGGTCTCCACCCTGAGGCAGACTCCGCATCCCTCCCCAAATGTCTTCTTGCTCCCGGGCTGACGTGACTCAGCACTGTGGCAGGTTCGGAGGGATTCCAAACCCGGCAGCAGAGTGTCGGGGAGAAGTGGGAACGATCTTACTAAAGTTTGCTCCTGATGAGGGGACACAGGACAGAATGACACCGCACAAGCTGCAGCACGGCTTCCTGGAAATTCACTAAGTCTCTCCCCCAAATTTCACTCATCATAGAAACCTTCATCTCCCCTCCCCTCCCCCGCCCCTCCTCCAGCTCTCTCGGGTCCTCTCCACCCCGCAGCTTTCCCTCTCCTAGGATTCCTGACACCTGGAGGACCTTCCAGCTAGGTCAGCACGACCAGGCTCTTCTCTGGGCTTCTGCTACTCGCATCCCCACACCCCCTACCCGGGGTATTCTTAGGGACCCACTTTCCTTGACAGGTTGGGGAGTGGGGAGTTATAAACTTAGAACTTATCTAATAGTTCAGAGTTACGAGCAGATAACTGCACTAGGTGAACAAGAAATTGAAGATTTCCCCAGGGTCTATGGAGCCCGCGTCTCGGTCGACATGGGCTTCGTTCACCTGGGGACCATCGAAACGGTGCTGTTAGAACTGAGGGGACAGGCTGGCCTCCACCTGCCACCAAGGGCCCACGCGGCACCATGTGAGAATCAGGGAAAAGGGCTCCCCAGCACGATTTCTCCCTGATGGAAATCTGTCATTACACGGTGATTTTGCTAGAACAAAACACTTCCTTACCAGCTCCTAGGACATTATATTTATCCATCTAACTCTGTGAGGCTAAGATGCCAGGGAAACACCAGGCAGTTTAGTGTCCTGAGTGCAGCCCGCACAGGGCCATTCTGCAGAGGTGGGTGGCTTTGAATCTGGAGTGATTCTGACACTGGGGGCCTGGTTGGTCTCCCCAGGGGAGAGTTCTGGAGTTTGCTGAGCTGAGGTAGAAATTCTCAGAGGTAAAGCAAGCCAGAGCTTCAAAGCTCCAGCCGTTCCCAGATAAGCCTGCAGTCCAGATCCACACTGGTGAAGCAGACGCGTCCACCGGGAACCTGGATGAGGAGGACAGTGCACCGAAGGGGGAGGGGAGGTAGGGCTGTCTATGAAAACAGACTCTCCCGGTATTTCACATCCTCCTCTTGTAGGAAGCAAGGAGATAGATACTACCTGATCTATCGTTCCTATCGTTTTATTATTAAATAGACAGTAACAATGAAAACTTAGAGCGTTTGACAGCTGTGCAGCATTTCACAGTTTACAAAGCCTTTCGAGCGAATGCTCTTTTTAACCTTCGGAAACTCCTACCCAAATCCAAATAAAACACAAAAAATTCCTTGTGAGCTAGAACCTGCAAGGCAAACAGAGCGTATTATCGTGTTTTAGCAGCAAGTGTGTGGCTGCTCTTCAATTCTAGTAGATGATAGGATTTCCAGACTGGATGTGGCCGGTCACAGTCTGTTTTCCACGGGGAAAATGCCGCCCACAACCGACTTGTCTAAGGTCACACAGCCTTAGGTATACCAGTGTCCAAGAGAGATGATCTCCTGGTAGGCATGCCTTCCTCCTAGGTGCAACTTTGTAATGTGAACAGAAGAGATAATGCACTTACTGTCCTCTGTACCACCAGTTGGAGCGACCAAGCCGCATTTTGCAGCATTATTGAAACCGAAGGTTGGTGATGGTCCTGTCTCTTTAAAAAGAAAAAAAAAGGCGCGCGGGGTGTGGGCGGGTAGCTGCTGACTGCGGCACGGCGTCCGGTGGCCTGGACCAGTGCGGCTGCGGTGGCAGTCACGCTGGAACCTGCTGATGGGACACAAGGACCACAAAGGCCGGGGACGCGATGCTGGCAGCCACCGGTGAGTATGTGAGGGGCCGGCCGGATGTCACGGGAGCGGGCCGGGGCCCACGGGAATGCGGGCTCCGCGGGGGATGGGTCACCAGGTCCTCTGAGAGCGGGGCTGGGACCGGGGCGCCCGGGCCCTGCGGTCGCCTTGGGAAACGCCCTTGTGAGAGGACAGAGACGCTTCTTTAAAGCTCTGTGCTGCTGTAAGTGAGGGGTTCTTTTGGCGATTCCCCCTTTGGGCCGCAGCCTGCGGTTTACCGGGGAGGCTCCGACTGCAGCCTTGCTAGAGAGATCCCCGCGGCCGAGATGCTCGGAGCTCCCGGCTTTGTCATTTTAATTCCCACCCCGTCCTGTGGGTTTGCTCACAAAGGGTCTGCTGCTGTAATGCAGAGTGTGGAGCGCAGAGTGCTATTGAATAATAAAGCGGGACTCCCCAAGTGCCTTCTAGGCTAATTTATAGTAATTGTTCTCCTTTAAACAGCAGGCTCGTAAATGATGCCCTTATTGCAGTTATCTTAAGTAGTAATATCTGAAAATCCTGCTTTTAGTTGAAAACATTTTACTTAGTTATTAAATTTTATCTTAATAAGTGATCATTAAATTCTTAGAGTATCCCAGTTTTAACAGTAGCAACGAAAATCTCTCACTCTTTTTCTTAAAACAAGGTTGATACCTCGGTGAAGAGTGTCGGGTTTGCTTCTAACATGTCGATAGCTTGGACCTTAATTTTTA
Organism: Globicephala melas; assembly: GCF_963455315.2. Taxonomy (NCBI): domain Eukaryota; kingdom Metazoa; phylum Chordata; class Mammalia; order Artiodactyla; family Delphinidae; genus Globicephala; species Globicephala melas. The sequence goes on along the minus strand of NC_083331.1, from coordinate 2,445,606 downwards.
TGTAGGTTTTGTTCTCACTGTGTGAAGAAAGCCTGTTCATTTGAGTAAAAGGCAGAATGCAGGTCAAGCCCATATGCCCCCGCAGCTGAGGAGAGCTGCCCTGAAGTTATACTGAGGGGAGCTCTTACCTTTCCTCCACTGCAGATAAACGACTGACACTTAATCCCATTTTATTTGTCACTTGAAAAGCAAATCTCTCACATTGTTTTCGGAAGTTATTCCTTGATAACCAGACACGTATTAGGTTAATGCATGGTTGTCATAACCCAGTGGTTTTACTTGTGACTAACCAGCCGTCTTTCCCTAATCTTGCTGCAGTCTTCTTCACATCATGGACAAATGATACCCAGTTCCTTTTCCTCCTTCCTCCGTGGCCGTCCTTCATCCTTTCTTTACCTTCCTGGCTTTTCAGCTGGCCAATTGCCTCCTTTTCTGTGGAGGTCAAGGCTCCTTCGGTCTCCCTTTCAAACAAACCATATTCCCGTATTTTCCTTGTTCCTGGCCTGGTTTGTAAGATCTTTTCCATGCTGGATATGGTGTTTTCTATTCTTCACATAATAGGAAGGAAAACCTGACTGACAGCCTTATTTTAAGACTTTCGGCTTACATCAGCAGCGTCTGGTGTATTGCTGCTTTACCCTGGATTTGCTCTCAGAAGCCTTGGGTTCAGATCTCAGCTCTGCAGCCCCTGAAAACCCACTCAGCTTCTGCGAGCCTCAGTTCCTTCCTGTGTCAGAGATAATGGCAGTTGTTCACACAATTTTCCAGGGTTGAAATGAGCCAGTGCATCTGAAGGCACCCAGCACGGTACTTGGCACAAATGTAGCTGCTTCGCGGGTGTTCTGTCATTTTCTCATTCAATCCACCCCTCCGTGAGGAAGCAGGCGAAAGAGGTTTCTCTAACATTCTTGTAAATCTAGTGATCTGAATTGTCTTTGGGCACAATGAAATGTGGATCATTTTTCCTCTTGTAAGGGCCCCCGTCTTCTTTCCTTCTATTGATTCACTGTGACTGCTGACATCCCAGAGCCAGGTGGATGGAAGAAATAGAAAGCATTTTGATAGGAGAAAGAAGAGGCATTTTGCTTATGTCATTAGGTGATTGATTCCTTAATGCATAGGTACGTAGGAGCCAAAAAAAGTGTTGTCAAAATTTTAAATTATCTTTTTCTAAGACTAGACATTAATAAACCACCTTGATGAAAATGGCAATAGTGTCCTTGTTGACTAAATAATCATCCTAAGATGAAGCTCAGGTTTTCACAATTCTTTCCAACAGAACAATGCAAGCTGCTGACAACATAACTGACTTTCAATTATAATACAATTACAATTAGCATACTTTCAAGATTTTCTTTCCCAAATGGAGAGCCTAGGTAAAATAACAAAAGATTTATTCATTAAGCAAAGAAGAACATCCTTCGTTTTTTGACAAGCAAAAATAAGCAAAGCATAAATTGCTGTTCACACTGGATAAGGCCATGTTTAACAGTAAGAATGTACATATAGTGTTATACAGGGACTGGGTTCTCGGTAATTCTTTGTTCGCTGTTTTACTATTTATGCTTATTATTCTGTTTTGTCATTAATTCTTTAATAAATTTTTATTTTAAAAAATCAAAAAAAATGAAGGTTTCTCATACCATTTCCCTGAAGGTATGAATGTTGAAATGATCTTTTGACCAAGTGCTTCTTCCTCAGCTCTAAGTACAAAAAATATATTCAGTACTTGCTAAGGATCTCTTATAAACGTGATGCTGGTATTTCCATGTTGCCGCAGGCATGTTCTACTGGAAGAGGAAAGGCCAATTTCCTTTTTCTGGCTCCCATCAAATCCTGTATGGTGGCAGAATTAAGGATGATATTGACTGTCCGGCCATGAGTCCAAGTGGGCGGTGCAAAAGGAGCTGATTTGAAATTGGAGCAATTCCCGTGGCGGTTCTGATCTTGGACAACCTGGGTGGCAACTGGCTTTTCGTACTGCCAATGCCGTTACTGTTTTAGTTTCTATTTTGCGTGCCTTTCTCCTGGCCACCTTTGCTTTCCTTAAACTCTGCGCTTAGCACATAGTGTCAGATGTAAGTTGAGGACGGCGCCATTGTGCCAGGACACATAAGGAAGGTGGAAGAAACACTGGCCTGGGAATCGGAGGCGTGGCTCTGCCTCGGCTGTGGCTTCTCTTTGTGCTAATGGGAGAGTCTGTTAACCTCAGCTCTGAGATAAGAGGTATGGCGTAGACAGTCTTTACATTCCTTCAAGGCCTGGTATACTCCAGTTTATCACAATTATTGATCAAATAGCACGCTTTCACGTATGTTGTCTCTCTTCATCTTCACAACAGCCTTGTGAAACAGGCAACCCATTTTGCAGATTATAGAATGTAAAATTGAAAGAGAGTGGAGCCCCGACCATTTCTTATTTGTTGAAAGAGGGGGTTGACTGGGCGGTATCTAGATTCGCTTTTCTTGCTGGATATCAGTGAGCGCTCAGATTGCCAACCCTGAGCGGTGACCCCTGCACCCTGTGTGCCCTCTCAGGGCACTAAGAGGTCATTGGCGGTGTGAAGCCCAGGATGCCATGGGGCTTCTCGGTTTTGTAAGGGGAAACCTATGGTCCACTTACAGCAACATGCCATCCAGACAAGCATTCGTCTTCAATATTCCTCTCTGGATGAGACCACGAGTCTATCCTCTAGTCAAGAAAATACGGGCTCTGCAGTTCACATATCCTTTTCACATGTTCTGAAACGGCGACATTTTAAAATAAGTCAAAGCCGCCTGAATATTTTTATGGGTGGTCATTTAAACTTCATAGATCTCCTTATTTCATTAAAGTACTAAGTGCTAGAGAGGAGTTTGTATTTGAAGTTTTGGGGCATCTGGAATTTGTGCACTATTTCACCATATTAATAGAGGTTTAGTCTTTTTTTTTTTAAATAAAGAAAACATTTAGGAGATGGGGGGATGTATGTATGTGTTAGTTTCTGCTGTACAGCAAAGTGAGTCATAAACATATATCCCCTCTTTTTCAGTTTTCCTCCCCATTTAGGTCACCACAGAGCACTGAGTAGAGTTCCCTGTGCTATGCAGTAGGTCCTCATTAGTTATCTATTTTACACATAGTCGTGTATATAAGTCAACCCCAATCTCCCAATTCATCCCACCCCCTCCTTGTTTTTAATGCAATGATACATTTAACCATTAAAAAAAGTCCTAACAGGGTTACCAGATAAATTACAGAAACTATTGCATAAGATAAACATAACCTAAAAAAATTATTTGTTATTTGTTTGAAATTCAAACTTAACTGGGCATATTTTTATTTGCTAAGTCTGTCAACCTGATATAAACAGAATCTTAACTGATAAATTAAATAGTTACTTTGAGCGTAAAGATATTAATTTGTTAGGTTTTTAAACTCAAAATATAAGTTATATCTAATCTTTATCAATTTTCCATAACATGCCAAACATTTCCCTGGGTTTATTTATTGATACTTTTGTTTATTAAATGTTTAAGTTCAATGATTATCCTAAGAAAATTCTGATCCTGAGGAACGTATTATGTACCTTCATTTTCCCAAGAGGCCCGGCTAGTGACTGAAAAAAAATACCTGAGACTTTAAATACATTTATTAGGAGTCAGGTAAACGCGGTTTTGAAAACGGGCTCTACATCAGACTAGCTCTGATGCTTCATCTCTTGGAGCCTCAGTTTCTCCTTAACTGGGCCTGAGAATAGCTCAGTGACCCTCTCCCCTCCCCACCTCTGGGATCAGATGGCTGGTGAACAAAGTCCCTGGCAGGCTCCCAGAGAAGCACTGGTTTTCAAGTGAATGAGTGAATGTTATTTTTCCCTTCAAAAAGCTAGATAATAATAATATTAGTCAGATAATATCAAAAGAGATGTATTTCAATCATATAATCTATTTTTAATATATTATTTTTAAAAGCTTTATTGAGTTATCATTCACATACTATACAGTTCACCCATATGGCATATTACTTTTATGTAAAATTTATCTTTGAAGATAATTGAGCTTTTAAAGGTAAACCTAAGACTTCAAGGAGTTTATTCCAGTGGTAGCCCTTCCAAACCCCTGCCTCCAACAATTAGCTCTGCCTGTCGACGGACCAAAAGTTGAGGCTAGATCAACTCAATTCAAGATATACTATGACAGTATGTGTGTCTTTTATTACCTGGAAATGGGCCAAAATGACTAAACTATTCATTCATTATTGAATACCTTCTGTATCCATGGCCCTGCATCTGACCGAGTAGGGGGGCAAAGATGAGTTAGACGTTCTTGAGGAACTTTTTGCAAAGTGGACGAGGAAGATTTGTACAACATAGAAGGGATTTGGGACAGTAAGGGAATAATTTATACATTTTTCTTATTAAATTTGAGACAGTATTTTTTCTGCTGTACATTCTACTGGAAATCTTCAATTACACACACACACACACACACACACACACACACACACTGATAAGTATCCCTTACCTTTTTTTTTTGCACTCCGCAGGCCTCTCACCGCTGCGGAGCACAGGCTCCGGACGCGCAGGCTCAGCGGCCATGGCTCACGGGCCCAGCCGCTCCGCGGCAACCCGTGTCCCCTGCATCGGCAGGCGGACTCTCAACCACTGCGCCACCAGGGAAGCCCTCCCTTACCTTTAACTTCACTTCTCGGCTCTGTAAAGTGCATTTTTGTAAATCGTCCATTTCAGGGATGTTTACTTGAGGTCAAATAAGGCTATAGTGACCATGACCTTTTCTACGGTAGATTGTGCCCATACAGTTCTGTTAATTAATGACAGCCGCCATTCTTGCTTTGCCTTACATTTTGGTCTATTGATTTATAGGGTGAATTAATCTGACTTCTCTGTTTTGCAAAGATGCCATTTTCAAGTCTGTGCTGACTCATGTTTTGTGCTGACAGCAAGCAGAGCACGACCATTATTCTGAGGGTAATTCCAGTGGAGGCTTTCTGTGGGCCCGCAGTCTGTCTATATTGGTTCCTTGTTTCTGTAACGTCAGGGACTTTCAAGGGTGAATTTTCAGCACGTCACAGAGGTTTTAGCTGCCTGTGAATATGTCTGATCAAACATGATGAAGAGTAATATTGATTTTTAATTCCCAGCTTTAGAGGAATGTGTATCCTGTTGGCAGGAGATCGCTGAAGGCAACTCTGGCTCTAGTCTTTGCTATAAATAGGTGAAAAGACTGCTTCTAGGGAAACTGAAGCTTTCTTGACAGGTAGAGCTCAGGGGTCCATGTGAACTGTGAAGGGGGCGGGGCACCCTGGACGTCCCTGCTTCCTTAAGACAGGGCCCTTGGGCACAGCGGCCGTGAGTTAAGCCCTGGGTATCCGGCCAGTTTCCATTTCAAGTAGAGCAACTCAAAGAAATATTCACCCCAGTGAGTAAGTGGAGCAAGCGTGTTTCTTTCCTGCTCCTTAAATGAGATCATATATGGTGTCAAATCCGACTGCTCTGAGGGAAGCCCAGGTTGCCACAATAGGGTGTTTTTGCTGGGAAGGTGAAGAAATCACTGGAGGGACACACTGTGCTTGTATTAGCCGTGGGCGGTGGCTTCAGGAGTCAAAGCCGAACGCGGGGATTTCACAGCTGGTCAGGGTGGACGGCCAGGCCTGTTCCCTCATAGCCATCATAGGGCACTGACTGTTTAGCCCCTGATGCGTGAGAGAACAGGGATCAGTGGGCGAGAAGAGCATGAGCATTTCCTGTCCCTTTGTGGGTTAGAGGACAGTCCATGAGCAAAAAGACTGGCATCCCGTATGTGCAGGACCGGCCTGCCGTTCATTAAGTACTTTTAGACACCGTTCAGGCTGGTGTTCATGATGACTCTGTGTGTAGATGGGGCAAGCTGTCCCGTGTCACAGTGAGGAAGGCTGGGCACGGAGAGGTTATGTGACTCCCGGGTCGTGACCTCGATTGAATTACTCTTCCCCAAAGTGATATGACAGGAGTAGCTTCCTTCCCCCTTGGGGACCCTATGGGCAGAGAAGGAAATAATATTTGAGTGTCTGTATTGTGTTAGGTACTCAATAGTGGGATTAAGGTAAGAGATGGAGTAAAGACCTTAGCTTAAGTCCCAGCATGAGATGGTGCTTGACTTTTCTGGACACCAGTTTCCTGATCTGTCAAATGGAATTAATAATTTCTTACCAAATCACGAGGCTGTTATGAGACTGAAATAAGGTAGTATCTATGAAATCACTTTAACAAATTAAAGATACCATACCTCTACAAGATAACCTTACCATACTGCATTACAGTTTTACTATCAATAACAATGCAACTGGGTACAAAGTTTAGGATATCCTAATTTTCTTGGCTGTGTTAATGAAATATGTAAACACAAAATTATCATGAAAGCAGTAAAAAAAAAAAAGACCCAGTTTTATCATATCTTGATTAATTTGATTGTCTTGTTGAGGAATTGTCAATTTATCAGTATGGATAGTTTGAATGTTGACATTTCTTATTTTTTTAAATTGCATCAGACTGCTGTTCAATCATATCAGATGCCATAAAAAGGCTACTAGCTTTTATCTTCCATGCATTATTGTAAAGGATTTATAAAAGTAAATGTGTGGTACACTGAAGCACTCAAAAATAGATGCACTATCAGATGAAGATTTATACACAAGAGAAGCATTGAACACATAAGTATAAAAATCTATATAGTGGTATTCCTATAATCAGTAAGGAACAAAACATTTCTGTAGTTTAATACAATAAAAATGAAATAGAACTAAATATATGCTTAATTATAGGCAGAGATGTGTTCATATATCTGCATAGGTAGAATGGCCACAGCACACCAAGAAATGGATGTTTGTTGAACTGAATGAACGTGTGTGTGAAAGCATGTACTGAGAATCAAGAAAGACATTTTAATATTTCTTTGTCTACATATTTTGATCTTAAATTAGTACAAAGTAATCATGAGAATAAGTAAAAGAATATATAATAAAGGCTTGTTCATTATAAATATAATAAACAATATATAATAAAACAATATACATAACAATATATAATCATGAGAATAAGTAAAACAATATATAATAAAGGTTATTATATATATAATAAACAACACATAATTATGTGTGAATGTTGATGCGCTCCACATATTTCACTATTATTATATGAAAGCAGCCTGGTTTATTGTTGAAATCCCTTACCTGGGGGTCAAGAGGTCTGCTGGGGCTCTGTCACTTCCTAGTGCCCTAGGAGGCTCTGTGATGGTGCGCATAACCTCGCTCCTTCACACTCCGCCAGCAGAGCTAACATCTCTGTAAACTAACACCGACAGGTCCCGAGGACTTCTGTCATCTTGTCCCCATCTCTATGCCTGTAGGGTGTGGGCACATCCTCTAGCCTCTTATAGCTTTGGACTCTTGACCTGTAAAATGAGGAAGCTATCTGGTCTACCTCTTTTATAACGTTGTCTTGAGGATCACATGAAACAATGCATGTAATTGTAAGGACTACACATAGGTAAGGTACTGCTGGGGAAGAAGGCATTTTCCTCTTCCCTTCTAAGTTCTGCTGGCTGGTCTAAGGATGAAATTAACATGAGACAGATTAAGATGAGAAAATCAGACAAAATTTTATTAACGTGTATACATGGACAGACCCAGGAACTGGGTAACTCGCCAAAGTGGCCGAAGCCCTCATCTTAAATACCATCCTCAGCTAGAGACGTGAGAGGAGGTTGGGAATAGGGCTTTGGGACTTGAAAGTGGAGGAAGGCAATTGACATGAAGATGGAAAAGCAAGAGGTTGGTGAACAACCGTTTACTGGGCCAGGCAGAGACAATGGGACACAGAGAAGAATGGTAACAGACAGACTTGGTGCATAATACAGCTATGTATGGTGATTCTCCCTTCCTGGAACACGTGCTCTGTGTTCTTTTAGGCAGTTCGTGGGAAGGTCAGAGGTTCTCCCTGAGGCTTTGGGGCCTTAAACATAATCAGCCTAAGTTGTATTTTTTTTGTGTGATATGCGGGCCTCTCACTGCTGTGGCCTCTCCCGTTGCGGAGCACAGGCTCCGGACGCGCAGGCTCAGCGGCCATGGCTCACGGGCCCAGCCGCTCCGCGGCATGTGGGACCCTCCCAGACCGGGGCACGAACCCACGTCCCCTGCATCAGCAGGCGGACTCTCAACCACTGCGCCACCAGGGAAGCCCCATCCTAAGTTTTTAAAAAATTTATTTTATCGAAGTATAGTCGATTTACAATGTTGTGTTAATTTCTCCTTCACAGCAAAGTGATTCAGTTATACATATACATATATATTCTTTTTCATTATGGTTTATCACAGGATATTGAATACAGTTCCCTGTGCTCTGCGGTAGGACCTTGTTCATCCATCCTATAGACACTAGTTTGCACCTGCTAATCCCAACCTCCAGATCCATCCCTCTGGCACCACCCCTCCCCCTTGCCAACCACAAGTCTGTTCTCTATGTCTGTGAGTCTGTTACATAAATAAGTTCATTTGTGTCATATTTTAGATTCCACATGTAAGTGATATCATGTGGTATTTGTCTTTCTCTTTCTGACTTACTTCACTTAGTATGATAAATGGCAAATTTTGCTCCCCTACAGTACTATTATTTAAATACCACGTGCAGAATTTCATACTAATGAAGAAGGATTTATTGGCACCAAGTGGATCTTGGGAACCCCAAGGAATACTTTGAATGTTTGGGGAATAAGTTCTCAGGGAGGTTTCACAAGGGGCTGGACTCATGCCCTGATAACAGAGAGGTATTTAGGGAAGGAGTGGGTGCTGCTCAAGTAGGCACCAAAAAATGAAGCCATGCTGGGAGGGGCGACCCTGTCTGCAAATCCCTTTTCTCTCCTTGCCTCCCCTCCCTTCCTTTCCTCTTCTTTTAAAATCTTATTACGTAGACTCTGTTATTCCATCTGTGCCTCATTTTTAATGAACAGCTATTATGATAATAAATGAAAGATATTAAAAATACTACTTCAGACAGAGCTGTCATTATATACTCTTCATCATGTTATAAACACTTTCAACATTATCCCATGTAGAAGACACAATATAGTACAAATTTAAATTTTATCATTTTAAAACGGAAATGCTATGCATAGGAAAGAGTATATATAAATTGGAGTCTTTGGCTCACTTTTCTTTGAGGTTGTATCTTTTTTTACTTTCAAGTTTTTTTTTTTTTGATTGTCTGTGTTACAAATATGTTCTTCTGATTTATGTAGCTTGCTTTAGGTGAACAGAAGTTCTAAATTTTAATGTGGTTTGAATGTAGCCATCTTTTCTTCTACGGTTAGGGCTTTCTATTTGTTGTTTAAGGAGTTCTTCTGTACCCTGAGGTCATAGAGATATTGGGTTATATTTCTTTCCAGAAACTTTAAGGTTTGATTTTCTCACTTATGCCCTTAATCATCTGGAATTGATACTTGTATGCAGTGTGAGGTACAGATACATTTGTTTCCAGGTGGATAAGCGCTTGTCCGGGTAACATTTTTTGAAGGGTCCAGCTTTCCCCACTGAACTGACAAACACCTCTGTCATGTATCAAGTTTCCATTAATGCATGGATCTGTTTCTAAGCTCTCTGCTGTTTGATTGTTCCTGTGTGAATGCCATACCAACTTAGTTATTCTTGTTTTATATTACAGTTTGCTATTTAGTAAAGCATGTCTTTCCCCTCCTGCTTCTGAAGGAGTGTCTTTATTCTTATCCCCTTGTTCTTCCATAAAACTTTTAGAATTTCAAGTTTCATTTTAAAAGGTTGGGATTTTTTTTTAAACATCTTTATTGGAGTGTAATTGCTTTACATTGTTGTGTTAGTTGCTACTGTACAACAAAGTGAATCAGCTATACGTATACACAGATCCCCATTTCCGCTCCCTCTGGAGCCTCCCTCCCACCCTCCCTATCCCACCCCTCTAGGTGGTCACAAAGCACCGAGCTGATCTCCCTGTGCTATGCGGCTGCTTCCCACTAGCTATCTGTTTTACATCTGGTAGTGTATATATGTCCATGCCACTCTCTCACTTCGTCCCAGCTTCCCCTCCCCCTCCCCGTGTCCTCAAGTCCATTCTCTACGTCTGCGTGGATGGACCTAGAGTCTGTCATACAGAGCGCAGTAAGTCAGAAAGAGAAAAACAAATACCATATGCTAACACATATATATGGAATCTTAAAAAAAAAATGGTTGTTGTGATTTTGATTGGAATTCCTTTGAATTAAAAGATCCATCTGAGGAGAGTGGACATTTCAGTGATATTGAGCCTTCCTGCCCATCATATACATCTCTCCATTTTTAAAAGGGTGTCTTTTGTTCAAGTTTATAGCTTTTCTATCTCAAATTTTTATACAAGTTCTTTTGTTATAATTATTCCAAGGTAACTTATTTTTTCGTGCTATTATAAATGGTTGTCTTAAAAACTTCCTTTTTTAAAAAAACTTTTGGGCTTCCCTGGTGGCGCAGTGGTTGAGGGTCCGCCTGCCGATGCAGGGGACACGGGTTCGTGCCCCGGTCCGGAAAGATCCCACATGCCACGGAGTGGCTGGGCCCGTGAGCCATGGCCGCTGAGGCTGCGCGTCCGGAGCCTGTGCTCCGCAACGGGAGAGGCCACAACATTGAGAGGCCCATGTACCACAAAAAAAAAAAAAACAAAAAAAAAACAAAAACTTTTGCTGGTGTGTAGAAGTACAATTGAACTTTATCAGGAATCTTGATAAACTCTATCATTAATTCTGTTAATTTGTCTGAAATTCTTTTCGACTGTCCCATCTGTGAATGGTGAATTGTTTTGTCCCCTCTTCCTCCCCCCTCCTCCTGCCCCTCTCATTTTTTTTTTTTTTTTGTGTTGTCCTGGCAGTGCCTGCAGTGAAATGTTTACTAGAAGTGGAGATAGCCCAGTGTGAGGTTTGCCCATTAAGGAAGTTCCCATCTACTTCCTATTTACTAAAAGTTTTTTGTTTTCTTTCCTTTTTTTGAGAGGGGGGTTCATTAATGGATATTGAGTTTTATCCTCTGATAAGTCCAATAAATTGGTCATAAAGTATTATCTTTATTATACTACACATGCTCCATTCAACGTCCTAATACGTAGTTGGAATTTTTGCACCTATGGTCATGAGTAAGATTGGCCAGTAATTTTCCTTTTTCAGGCTGTCCCAGTCTAGTTTAGATAACTGGATTTGGGAATATTCTCAGTCGCATGACATTATTGGGGCATATTGTCTGTTTTTATGTTCTCTGGTAGAATCTGTAGCTTTTAGAGTTGCTTGTTTATTGAATATTTGGTACATCTTACCAGTAAAGCCATCTAACCTAATGTTTTCCCCAAGGGGAGATTATAAATATCAGTGATTGAAACTATTTCATAGGCTTGACTTATTTCTTGAATTAGTTTGGTACTTTATATTTTTCTAAGAATTTGTCCATTTTCAAAATTTGAAAATGCATTACCTTAAAGTGTTTTTTTTTTGGGAATTCCCTGGTGGTCCTGTGGTTAGGACTTGGCTCTTTCACTGCCAGGGCCGGGGTTCAATCCCTCGTCAGGGAAGTAAGATCCCACAAGCCATACAGCACGGCCAAAAAAAAAGTTTTTTTTAGAAAAAATAATGTTCTCTTATCTTTTTCATTTCTGATGCATTCCAACATTTTTTTTCTTCTTTGCTTTTATCTTGATCAGTCTTGCCACAAGTTGGCCAATATTATTAGTCTTTTTAAAGAACTAACTTTTCCATTGTATCTCTGTTTTCTATTTCATTAATTCTACTTTTATCTACTCTCAACCTTATTTTCTTTGAGCTTATCCCCATTACCTTTTTTCCGAAATTCTTGAAATGGATACTTAATTTTTAGCCTTTCTTCTTTCTGAATAAAATCATTGAAGGCAATGAATGCCCCATAAATTTACTAATCCCCATTTATAATGAGGAAAGAGCAAGTCAAAGATGCAGTGTTTTTCATGGACACTTGTGTTTTCAACCAGAATTTAATAAGATTCCGTTTGTTTATTTTTAGAGTTACCTTCTATTTGTGGAACATGGTACTGGGTTTCCTTTTATAATACATTTATTTACGTAGAGAGTCATTTAAAGAAAAAAAATTAATAATCAAACAGGTGGTACACAATAGGCCAAAGATCTTCAAAGTGGTATGTTGCATCTCAAATATGAGAAATATTATGAAATGACTATAATTTGGGACTATTGTTTGGGAAACTGATGTTCCAGTCAACACACTGCCTTCTCTCATCCACATGTGTGGTCATTGGCATATAGTTATTCAACCGCAGATGGTGAGTTCTGCGCAATTAGAGGATAAGACAGGTCCTGGGGAGATGCACACACACAAACGATCCAGTGTCTAAAAAAGGAAGATGTTCATAATAGAAGCGATATTAAAATTGAAGATTGGATTACTAGCGAGAGGTCATGAGCTGTTAGGACACGGTGATCCTTGGGACCCAGCATGGGTTCATGAAAGGCACATCTATATAATGCATTTCTCCCTTTGACAAGATTATTAGACCAAAGTGAATTATAGCTGATTCACTTTGCTGTACAGTAGAAACTAACACAACATTGTAAAGCAACTATACTCCAATAAAAATTAATAAAAAAAGCATATTTGGATTAATTCCTATTCTCACAATTGTTGATGAGTTAAAAGTACATATACTTGTCTAGATTCATAGAATTTTAGAGGCGTTGATAACTTAGAACACATGCTAATTCTCTCATTCTACAGATAAAGACATCAATCCTGTTCTTCCACTTTATTATACATAATGTCTCTGAATCTGAGCATTTCAAATTGAAGAGTCCAATTTTTTTTTTTTTTTTTTTTTTTTGCGGTACACGGGCCTCTCACTGTTGTGGCCTCTCCCGTTGCGGAGCACAGGCTCTAGACGCGCAGGCTCAGCGGCCATGGCTCACGGGCCCAGCTGTTCTGCGGCATGTGGGATCTTCCCGGACCAGGGCACGAACCCGCGTCCCCTGCATCGGCAGGCGGAGTCTCAACCACTGTGCCACCAGGGAAGCCCCAGAGTCCAATTTTTAAAATCCATTATCATACCAAAGGTTTCCATTCTCTTGCTACTACAATTCCTTAGTTTAATTTTAATTCTTAAATTTTAATTTAAAATCTAGAATTATTCTAATTTTTGACAGGAGGCAGTCAAATGTTTTGATATATGATTTCCTATAAAAGAATAATAAGATTTCGGATTGGTTTGTTTCCGTTAGTCTCACTCATGGTGCCTAGGAATATTTTTATTTTAGCAAGTCACTAGGGAAGTGTTTGGGGAAGGATTTGCAGTGAGTTTTTTCCCTGGGTTTTAATGAATCCAAGAATCTGTAGTGTTCTAAATATAGCTTAGATTATTATCTCTACATTATTTTTGTCCAAAGGGAAACATTGCTGGGTAGCAAAAACAGAATAAGAAGTCAGGAACTGGTTTTCCCATTTTCAGTCCCTCACTTTCTAGTCGAGGGCGCTGAAGCACAGCGACCCACCTTCCAGACTCGCGCTTCTGTCTCTATCAAAGAACTGCGATAATGTCTAAGAGGGCGCCTCGAAAATTATAAAGAATTTGTAACCATGATACTTGTAGGAGTGGGCAGAAAATTCAGTTTCATTCATCCCTCTGGCTTACCATTGTTTCAGCTTGTCATCTTTTTCTTCTAGTTTATTTCTTAAAATGTTAGACTGTTGCAGGCAACAATGGTTATTAAGCATATGACCAGTAAAATGTCTTCTTTTTAAAACGTAGATGTTTCATTTTCAAACATGAGCTATAATGTGTAAAGTCATAGGCTTGGATCTAGGGGTATCGTTCCTAAAAAAAGGCACATTGTGGGAAGCACATATTCCACTTGGAAGAAGCCGGGGACCTAGAGGGATGCGTAGCAATGTGCAGGTAGTGAGAACATCAAGCTAAATTAAGTGGGCATGTCTTTATTTATAGAGACGGCCGTGTGTGGTTACGATGTGTGTCTGCCGGTGGTGAGGGGAAGGCTAAGTGCCATGCTACTTGGCAGGGCTGTGGTGCAACCAGCAGTTTATAATTAGAAAGTCCCTGGAGCTCAGAACCGTGGCAGTCTTCCACGAGGAACTGCATTGTCAGTGCCTTTACTTTGAGTACTTTCCCCTACCCCTCTTTACCCTTCCTTGATTTTTCTTTCAGGAGCCCAAAAGTGATGCCAAGATGCAGGTATCACAGGAGCAAGAAGAAAGGTGCTCGCCAAGGAGTACTGCACGTCTGCTGAGATAAGGGTGAGGAACACGGAGCCCGAGAACGTCTACATATCTTCCCCAACTCCTTCAAAAAGAAATACGGAAGATTCTCAGATGAAAATAGCTTCTCTTTGCTTTGGGGAAAAGCCAAAACCCATTAGCTAATCAATACCATTTTACCTTAAGAACATCTGTGGGTTGTTGGATCAGAAGGCGTAACGCAAGGAGGCAACACTTTGAGACTGGAGAGTCATACTTTAAGGAACACAAACACAAAACACAGCAACGCTTTCGAACATCAGATGATGAGTGGATGCTGAGGGGAAAACAGCCTTTTCACTGGCCAGGCAGAACTGAACTGGAGTACACGTTTACAGGAAACAAAGGAAAGACTTGGAAGAAAGAAAAATATTTTCATGGTTTTCCCAGACAGATATTCCAGGCCAAGTGATAATGGAGACCAAGGATACTAGGTAAATGAGTTAATGTTTTAAGTTACAACACTTTGCACTGTGATTTTAAGGCTTATTGGGTTTTCCCATATGAAACATATGTTGACAAAAACAAAGGAAAGCTCTTTAGAGTTAAAAGTGACTCAACCATAGATTCACTGGTTCTAATGGGAATTGTGCAGATAACACCTCAAGCTGTGGTTGACAATCACTCCTTACATTTCTCTATACGGTTTTGGATTTTGTTTCCTGGTGTGGCTCTTACGATGGACAGTTGACTAGATGTATCCTATTTTCTCTTTCGTAAAATGTATACATTGGTGCCTTTCACTGGCCATATGATTATTTAGAAAATATTAAATAACAACTGTGAAGTACTTGGAGTTGTATCAAATAAGCTGAGAGAAGAGAGAGAGCGAGCTCTCTGCTTCTCCTTTATAAACTATGACGATAAAAGGTAACATTTGCTCCTTTCCTCAAATTTAGTTGCTCTTTTATGAGAACATATTTTATAAGCTTCAGGGTTTATGCAAAAATACAGTATCGGTGTATGTTTATAATTACCCCTTAAATTTCTCTGTGCTCTTCTTTTTTCTTAAGCATATAACAAAATACTCTTTCATTGATTTTTGACGGCTGTATTCAAATAGTGTGTTCAGTAATTCAAAATTTAGGGCCACAGAGACCAGTTAGGGCTTCACATCTTGTAACCCAATGATGTCAATGAATACAAAGATTTTTCAAATTTGCCTTTCCAAATTTGAAATATTGAAAAAACCCAACATTTGGTTTTTTTCTTTACCTTTTGAAAATTTTTATTCATTAGACAGAGGACATAAGTGTCACTTTTTCAAAAGAACTTAAATCGGGATTCATTTTGTGACTGACTGTCATTCAAATGTGTGGTTCACACAGCTATAGAGACTACTTAATGGGTCTGACTTTTATTGACAAATTGCAATATTTGATTATTTCTAATATTATAAGAAGTCACCTGAGATTAATTTTCTCACTATTTCTGATGCTAAATCGTTTAAGCTTGAAAGAAGAACCCTCATGTAGCATCGTATGTGTTATATCACAGTATTTCTTTGGAGTTTTTCTTTTTTTACCTTCTAAACTGCTTCCATGTAGTGCCTTTCTCCATGTAGTTTTGAAAGTAGATTTTTTTTCAAGTTAAAGGTGACCTCATTTTCATTCAACTTATCCGTTGGCTGATTTGTTAGAAATAATTTCATTTATAAATTTATTTGAAATAGCAGTGATAACATAGACTCATTGATGCTGACACTTAGTATACATTTTCAACAATCAGGATTGATTTGAAGCGTCTAACATATAGTGAAAAAAACCAACAGATTGGATGATCTTTGCAGTCACTAGGTGATAAAGTCTATTTACAGCTAGAACAAAGTGTCAACTAACTTGAGAATATCTTTGCAGAGATTTACATCCTATAGGCTTTGGGTACTTTAGAATTTCCGCAGAACTTATAATTTACTTAAAGTGAAAATGTCAGTGACTGGTTACAGCAACATTTATGAATACATAGAGCAGAGTATATGGGTTGATAATCAAAGCATCAACCTATAAACACACTTTTATTAAGACACTTAAAACCTGTCTTACTAAGACCAACTATGTAAAACTTGATTGTCTGGTCTTTTTGTCCCTGGGGCAAGATACTAAGTTTTAAAGCTCAAAAGGATGCAGGGTGGGCTTGATCTCTGGAGCACTGTATCCCGAGTTCTCAGGGGCATGTGTGGGCCGTGGGCCTTGCTCTGAGCCACCGCATTAACACACACAGCTTTCTCAGGGAACTGGCTTTAGGCAAGTTTTTGGGGAAAAGAAGTTAGATTATCTATGTGATAAGCAATATAGAATGTTACGCTAAGATAAGAACAGATATATTATTGACTATACCATCTGAACATTAAACTAAAAATTGAGTTAGTCTCACTTGTTGAAGGCTGTTTTGGGATTGGTTCCCTTCCATTGCCTTCAGGGGGACTCTGGAGTGTCAGTATGTGACAGGGCAAAGAGCAGATTCCAGGATATGGAGGGGTGGACGAGATTTGGGGAAACTGCCCCCTAGGATGCTAAGGAAACAGTTCTAGGTACAGAACTTGCTAAAGAGCTTGGTCCATTTGGGGTTGATTCAGGCTGGTGACAGTGTCTAAGAGATCCTGTCTTAGTGTCTCATTTGATGGGTGAGAAGACTGAAGTTATGTGACTTGTTCAAACTCATAAGGTTGGTTAAAGAAAAAATTATGCTGATACTTGTTAAAATGGTAAGGAAGATTTTATTTAGGACTTGACACCGATTGCAATTGTGGAGGAGATCTGGCTTAACTCATAATACAGCAAAGACATCTAGGTAGTTATAGCCAGTGAGCCGAGAGAGGGGGCCAGTGGATGGCAAATTATTAAGAGGAGGCATCCAGGGTGGGGAACCAGCTAAACTGGTTTGACAGGATACTTGCTGAAGGCAGGCCAGGGTGATAAGGTATCCAGGCTCGGGAGGAGGACTTTGGTTAGCTGCGGGGGTTAATCAGATCTCAAGGGTGAGGAGATTCTTGCTAAACTACAGCAGGATTCTTGCTAAAACTGGGCTATGCAGTTCAAAGACAGAGCCTGAGGACAAGGCCTAGCTGAAAAGAGGGCTCAGAGGAGCCTTCTGAAGTTTGGCCAAGTGGAGAGCCCTTGTCAGGTTCAAGCCCGGCCACAACTGGACCAGTGCTATCTTCCTGCAGGGTCCATCCAAGGTGTCGAGTGTCCATCCAACCAGGGGATGGCAGTGCAGCCCTTTCAATTAGGATCCTCCAGACAAACTGTTACCCATCCAAACTTGGGTCCGCTCGCCCACACGTCGTAAAGCCAGCGTACTGACCCCGCAGTTGTGGTGAAGGAAACGTGCAGCCTTTATTGCAGGCGCCAAGCAAGGAGAACAGGCAGCTCAACGCTCAAAAGACCCAAACTCCCCGATGACTTTCAGGGAAGGCCTTTTAAAGACAGGGGGAGGGGCTTGTGGAGGGCGTGATCAGCTCGTGGACGTGCTTCTGATTGGTTGGTGGTGAAGTGATTGGGAGTCAACATCATCAACCTTCTGGTTCCAACTGGTCTGGGGTCTCCATGCGTGTGGGCAGCATGCAGTTAACTGGTGGGGATTTCAGTATCTGCAAAACAGCTCAAAGGACATGGCTCAGAATATCATCTGTAGCCCTGGAGGAGGAACTAAAGGTCCTTGACTTTGTTTAATGGCTAAACTATTATTATTTTGTCTTGCTTGACTGTTTTCCTTTCCTTCTGCGTTTTCTCACTTCTCTGATTAAATTTACTCTTTGGAACTCAGGGAAGGCCTAGGAGGCTATAGTTTTTCTACAGACAAGAGGCAGGCAGGGGACTTGGTGGGGGTGGTCTGTTCCGGGAAGACCCCATAGAGTTCTGCTCGCTACAAAAGCTCTGTCCTTAAAGTCATTCATTCAACTAACACGTGTTGGGCATTTATTATGCCTGGTCTTTAGAATATGTAAGGGAATGAAATGGATGTAGATACCGACTTTTGTGACTTTTCCTTTCTAACAGAGGAAGACAGTACACAGTAAACATAATACATAACTAAATTATATGGTACCTCATGCAATGGAACAAAAGGAACAGTGGGCAGGAAAAGGAGGTGGGAGTGCGATGGGGTGTCGTAGGAACGTGTGTCACAGTTTTAAATAGGATGCTCAGGAAAGACCTCTTGGAGATGAAATTTGAGCAAACACTTGAAGGAGGTGAGTGAATTAGTCATAAGCTATTTAGGGGAAGAATGTTCCAGACAGGGGAGCACGTGCAGATCCTGTAGGTGGGCACTGCTTGGCACGTTCCAAGAACAGGGAGGAGACTGGTGTGCTGGTGGGGAGGGACTGAGGGCCAGGGAGTCGAAGTCATGGTTGAAGAGGAAGCTGTGAAGGGGATGGAAACCCACTGCAGGGGGTTGACACGGTCTGACTTACTTTGTAAAAGGGTCCCTCTAGCTGCTGTGTGAAGGGCAGGGGTAGAGGCGGGGAAACCCATTATGGTTTGCTGTCACAACCCAGGTGAGAGATGACGGCAGTTCTGGCCAGGAGGGCTGTGTGTAGGAGGCCCTTACCTGACGGCACTATGCTGGTTCATGTGTCAGTCTGTCCAGGGAGGCTGGGAGAATGTCCTGACCACCTGGCAGTGTTGGAATGTCGTTTAAGATGAATGTCGACAACCTGATGAGGATCTTTCCAACAACCATCGGTTCCCTAACTCTCCAGTACCTCCTGGGTGTCCAGCAATTCAAGTTGATTCCAACACTAACGACCCAGAGTTAGCACAGACCCCACGGTTACAGGTTCAGTCCTGCGGGATTGCCTTCACTCGAGGTGCCAGCAGGGACGGGATCCCCGGGCTACCCCCACTACAAATTCAGGGATTCCCAGGACCCCCGCCCTCAGGTTCAGTAATTCACTAGATTGACTCAGAACCCAGAAAGCTCTTTACTTATGACTACAGTTTATTATAAAGAATACAACTCAGGAACAGCTCATGGCAGAGATGCATAGGTCAAGATTTGGGGGCAGCAGGTGTGCAGAGCTCCCGGGCCCTCTCCAGGTGCACGTCCCCTCCCAGCACCTCCATGTGCTTACCAGCCTGGAAACTCCTGCAGCTTGGTGGTCGTTCCAGAGTTCCCAGCTAAGTGTCATCATGTTGGCGCGATTGATTAAATCATTGGCCGTTGGTGGTTGAAGTCGATCTCTAGTCTATCTCCCCTCCCTGGAGATCAGAACGGGTGAGAAAGTTCCTACCCTCTAATCATGTGGTTGGTTCCTGGGGTGACCATCTCCCCTCCCCACCCCCATCTGAGGCTATTTGGGGGCCCTGCCATCAGCATACAGAAAACACTCGTATCACTCAGGAAATTCCGAGAGTTTTACGAGCTCTGTGCCAGGACCCAGAGGCAAAGACCAAATATTTATTTCCTACTATCCCATAATCGAAGTAACAAAGATTCAGATGAGAGAGCAGAGGCCAGTCTTCAGGAGAGCAGGCAGATAAGCTGAGTCCAATTGTATGAAAACTAAGCCCAGACAGGGAAGAGCAGGTGCGCAGTAGAGGGCGAAGCAACCCTGCCAGCCCTGACTTCTGATGGAGTCATGGATTTGGTGGCAGTAACCCCGGAATAGAGCCAGGGAGGTAGAGTCCAAAGAAGGAACAGTGGATTAGCAATTATTCCGCACCTCCTAGGTTCCAATAGCTTGTGAGTATAAATAAGGTCAATTAATATTTACACCCATGTCTCCATGGCTTCAGAGCTTCACCTGTTGGTAAGACCTTAACCTCCATGCTCTTCTTGTTGGCTTAAATTCCTCCCCAGCTACATCTGGGTGTCCTCCAAGCGGTGACATCTCCTATGGGCCCAGGAACGAATTTGCTCACATTCTTTCCACTTGAGCCTCTTGGTCAAGGGCACTTGTCATGACCCCTGCAGCTGGTGCCTCAGTAACACTTTATCCCAATGGAACCCTTGGGACCAAAGTACTGCCACCTGTGGATGGTAGGTCGGGAAGAGGAATGGCTTCTCCTCAAGCCCGTGCTGATTTTGTGTCCTAGGAAAGAGGCAGTGCTGCATGGACTTATTCCCATTCAGTATTTCAGGGCACTGGTCCTTCACCTTCTGTCCTCATAGGCTCCAAACCGGTCTTTCGTGTGTGGCCAGAGAGGGGAGGATGTTTCCCATCCTGTCCCTTCTGTGTCTTCTCCTTCCTCTCTTCCTTAGACACCTACCTCTGCATCCAAACACAACAAGACCAACTCAACAAGCACCCTCCCAGCTCCTTTAGGAGAAAACAAATTGTGCAATGGGAAGAGTATAAACTTTTGAGCCAGACATAACTTGGTTTGAATCCCGTTTACTAGTCATGGAGCCTTGAGTAAGTCACTTCTTTTCATAATATGGGGAAGATAATGCCTATAATAATGTTAGAGACGGTGAATGTAAGACACTTGTGTAGTACCTGATGTGGAAAAGGGCACCATTGCTCTCATCCCTCCATCCTCCAGAAACCAGCCCTGATGGCTCCCCCACAGTCCAGAGCATCTGTCATCACGCAGGCGCCCCAGGAACGGTGCTGCCTCCACCATCCCAGCCTAATGAGCAGTTGCAAACCCGTCTTTCTTGTCCTTCTTGGTTGGTGGTGGGGATTTCTGGCCAGGGGCCCAGAGCAGGGTGGAGAGTGGGCCCATGGGGCAAAGGGAAAGTGTTGGTGTATGTGGAGGGGTGCTCGGGCTTTCACCCTCCTCACCTGGAATTGACAGAAATCCTGTGCTTGCCCTTGGTACCCCTCTACCTTGTGATAAAAATTTTACCATGGGAAATTTCAGGCGTCCACAGAAGTAGGGGGAACTATTGCAATGAACATCCATATAGCCAATGGGCAGATTCAGTGATGATTGAAATCCACAACATTTGTTCACGACCCTCTTTTTCTTTGCGTCGGTGTGTTAAAGCGAACCCTTAGACGTCTTATTTTTCCCTGGTCTTCGTGGCAGGGCCCTGGGTGTACAGCTGTGTCGGGGGGCACTTCTAAAACTGCAGGGTGGTCTCCGAGGAGCCCCAAGGGCTGCTCCGCTCCAGGCAGTTTCCTCTGGGGGAAGGAGGGACTCGTGTACGGAGCCACGGCAAGTTCGGTGCAGTCACCAGAAGGCACAGATGGGAGAAGAGGAACAGTCAGAGCCATAGAAACACATGTGTTATTTACCATTCACGGCAGTTGGAATCATTGCCCTTTACACACTGCTTAGGAAGGTCCCCTTCGCTGAAAAATCAACTATAGCTTCTTCTTCAGAATAGTAGAAAATTAACTTATTACCCAGCATGAAACAGGATTTTAAATTATCTCATTTACTGAATCTCCTGGGGAGGGGTGCTGGGGGAAGGAATCTCATAGAGAAGTGATAGCATAGCGTCAAATTGACTCGAGATGATTTTTTAAAATTAAGCAGTAGGCAAAACCATTTATATGTGAAACTTTAATGTAAATGGTTCTCATTTCTAGTCTGTTACGATTGAAAGCAGTAGCCATCGAAAAACAGTACAGAAACAAAACGCTGATTCTTTTCAGAGGCAAACTCAATCTGAAAGCTGCAGCACCTCCTAGACCAAGTAAGTAGGTTCTGTAGAAAAAGCCCTCCAGGAGTGAATAGGAAAATACAAAATCCCTAGAACAATCGTAGAAAATATAAAAGACAGAAAAGCTGGATAAGTGATTGCATGTGATTGTGACATCTCGCCTCTGAAGGCACAGCTAAACCATTTGACATTTTGACGTAACGTTAAATTGCTACCTGCTCCCCACTGCCCACAAAAGGGAAAAAAACAGAAAGGAGTTGACCGTTCTGACGTTGCAAGGAAGTGGTGGCGGAGTGCAGGGTCCCGAATGAACGGATTTCAGGCAGTATTTCATTTGTTCCTTTCACCTGCATGGAGAAAGGTGAAGGCAAATGTGTTTTTTAAAAGACAGTGATGTGCTACAGACCCGTCACACACGTTTACCATACCTTTATTTTTAACTAGGGAGGGCTTAGCTTAAAGCTTCAGTCGAGCCCCAGAAGGAGAGGAGAGAAGGTTTGCGAGGAGGACACGTGTCTTGCAGATACCGTGTTAAGTACGGAGGAGGCAACTGATGGCTTCTCTGTCCACTGCTCACAGCCACTGAAAAAAGGCAAACACTGGGACGGCCATCTCTACGTCTGCGCTTTACTAATAGTACCTCATCATCATATTCTTTGGATCCATAGGTCATGTTACAATAAGAGATGATTAAGAACCCTTTCCTATTCTGGAAACTTTATGAAACCATGAATGTTACCCAATTTACTTACAATTATTTAGTGAAGGCTGCTCAAAGGGTTAGGTTAGGATTAGCCTATTCTTTCAGTTAATAGCATGGATTCTCCCTGGATTGAGTTGTCTCAACCTTCTGCGTCCACTCAGTTGACTGGTTAAGCCGTGCCTAGCTGTTGGTGCTTTTTTTTTTCCCACTTTAACATCTTTAAAACAGAATGTCCAGGGAAATGTGCAAAAGAGGTACCCCGATATGAGCATGGCTGCAGGGCTCTGGGAGCATGCTCAGGAAGGAGGGCGGGACAAGGCAGGAAAGGTGAGCCTGTCTCTGAAGCCTTTGAACTTGAAGCACTGAGTGTTGTTATGCTGGGGAAAGGCTCAGTCGTACTTCCTTATAGATCAACTCGGTGGCAACAGGAAGGATTAGTCGGAGGGGAAACGATTTGGGGCAGTGAGAAGAGCTGGGACCCTGACCTAGTGGTCTGAGTAAAAGAGGGTAAGGGCCTGAACCAACAGGAACAGATGGAGGGAATGGATTCAAAAGGTGTTGATCAGTCGTGTCAGGATGGCCGAGCGGTCTAAGGCGCCAGACTCAAAAGGTGTTGATCAGGACTGAGCACTTGGACACAGTGGCCGACTGCATGTGTAAGGAGAGGGTTTGCAGAGAATGACCAGCATTTCTTTCTTGGAATACTTGTTTTGCATCTATAATATCGTTAGATTATTTAACCAAAAAGGGAAAATATTTAGAAAACAAGAAAGTGACCAAAGGCTTACAAGACAAATACACATATAACTTTCTTTGCTAAGGACATTATGTGTTTTCTGAACTACATTCTGTTGCCCTTAATAGTTTTCCATTGATGAGTTTTTAATGTAAATTACTTAGCCATTATAGTTGTAAAGATTATGGAAATAGTGAACAATCATACGGTTTGTTTAGATTTAGATTTGGGTGAATTCTGAAAGAAAAACTGTACATTTGAATATTATTCTACCCTTTCTCTATTTAAAAATTTTGTCCCTGGTGCTTCAGAAATATTCATTTTTAGAAGCAGTAAGTAAATAGACATCTTCTTTTTCCATTTTATAACTATCTAGTTTATCCAATAAAATCCTATCAAGAGAAAATTTGAAATGGTTCGGGAAATGAGCAAAAATGTAGGATTTTAACAGATGAAGCATCTGTTCAATTGCAGTAATCATGTAAAATTCAGTCATTTTGTTTTTTTATGGATTCATTCCCAATTTTCTTTAAAAAGCTCTCTTGACCTATTTTTAACTAGCATTTCCTTTGTGTCCCCTCCAGTAGTGGTTGCCTGCCAACTACTATCATTGTTCTCCAAACAGCAAATGCATGAAGCTGTTAATAAACCCTTCCATGTGAGGACGGCTGTAGCATGCTCCTCGTTTTATATAAAGCAAAGGGAAAAAAACAGAACACTGTTTTCCACAAATTCACAGATCTGTAATTTTGTGGACACAGTCTCTATGATTCATATTTTCAAGTTACTGTGGCGCTGACTCTGCACAGAGATGAAACAATGGTCAGCTTTTGAAGTGATCATTCGTTGACATTATTACTCCAAGTCCAAATATTTAGACATTAGATAAATAAGAACATGTTTTTCTATTTTTAAAAATCTTTAATGAATGTAAGCAAGAAATATTAAAAATAAAATACGACAAAATAAAAAAGATTCCATTTTTCATAAATTCATTTCTCAAATACTTCTGATCCAAAGGATGTTAGTTTAATCAAATTATGGTCTAGGGATTCTATCTGAGACGCTGCTTAACAACTAAACATAGGGGAGTGTATTTTTACACAAGTGACTCAATTGGCTATAATTAACTGAACAGAACTAGTGAATTGTGAAATCTCACCGTTTGCTGTCTATATCTCTATAGACATATAGATCTGTCTATATCTCTATTCTGTAATTCATGCTTATATATTTATCACATGTATTTACTTATTTATCTTTAATTTTTATTGAACTGTAGTTGATTTACAATGTTGTGTTAGTTTCAGATGTACAGCAAAGTGCATCAGTTATGCATATACATATATCCACCCTTTTTTAGATTCTTTTCCCATATAGGCCATTACAGAATACTGAGTCGAGTTCCCTGTGCTATACAGTATGTCCTTATTAGTTATCTATTTTATATATAGCAGTGTGTCTATGTCAATCCCAATCTCCCAGTTTATTTCTCCCCCTGCTTTTCCCCCGGTAACCATAGGTTTGTTTTCCACATCTGTGACTCTATGTCTGTCTTGTAAATAAGTTCATTTGGACCATTTTTTTAGATTCCACATATAAGTGGTATCCTATGATATTTGTCTTTGTCTGACTTTACCATATTCATTCAAAAGTGTTTTCCAGCACGTGTGTGAGGGCTTTTGTGCTGCCTACATCCAGCCAGACTATAAAATTGTCATGTGCTTGAAAACACAAGATCGTAGTTAGCTCTTAGGAGAGATTTTAGGGCACTTTTATCCCTAAAGCATGCTGACTGTGTGAGATTTTTAGAATCTCAAGCAAAGTGTTTCCCCTTTACTTCAATTCTGGGGAGCAGCATAGAATAAGGAAGTTGAATGGAAACCTGGGTTCCAGTCTTGACACTTGGCATTTGCAAGGAAATCTTAGACAAATTACTTACCATCTCTGGGTCCTGAATCCTGGTTTATAAATGTGGTTGATAATGTCTTCTTTGTAGATTTACCTGGGAATGAAATATGACAGTGGGTGTGAAAGATTCAGCATGTGGTTGGTGATAAACGAATACAAATGAGTATTGTTCTAATCGGTGGAGTATTTTTCCTTAGAGTGAACCCCAAATCTGTCTCTGGAGCCACAGCAATTTTTATACATGAAAACCATTCTCTTATTTGAACAGTAGAACATGGACCCTGGAGTCATGTTTTCCCCAGGATATAAACATCTCTATTAGCACCAATAACAACCCCATATGGGGGTATGGACAGGGTATGGGTTTGCACGGAGTGGGGTTAGATCTGGGCCCTGTGTGTGGTCTGGGGAAGTTATAACCTTTCTGAATCTCTTTTTTAAAACAATCTGTAAAATAGAAATAAAAATGCCTCATAGGGCTTCCCTGGTGGCGCAGTGGTTGAGAGTCCGCCTGCCGATGCAGGGGACACGGGTTCGTGCCCCGGTCCGGGAAGATCCCACATGCCGCGGAGCGGCTGCGCCCGTGAGCCATGGCTGCTGAGCCTGCGCGTCCGGAGCCTGTGCTCCGCAGCGGGAGAGGCCACAACAGTGAGAGGTCCGCATACCGCAAAAAAAAAAAAAAAAAAAAAAAAAAAAAAATGCCTCATAGGATTTTAGGGAAGATTAAATTAGAAGTGTTTGGTGCCCAGTAAGTGTTTCATTATGGCAGGTATTATTATTATGGGTGGTTTTGAATTTCTCACCATCCCAATGACTGCTTTAAGTGAACAGTGGTCAGTGGTCTCTGTGATATGATCTTAGAGGCGGTTAGGTGACTCATCTTCCCAAACTCTGAACCTAGTGCCCACACAGCAACAGAAATATTCTTGAGAGACAGGAATAGGCTGCACTGCCTTCCTGCTGGAAGAAGCAAGTGGGGATCAGAGGAGACTGTGCCGTGGCATCGAGAGGGATACGTCTTGTTGAGAGTTAGCCCGTGTGCGTGGTCTTCTCCGAAGAAGGTTTAAAGAGACGAAAGAAAAATAAATTCTATTTCTAAACACACACAGACACAGGGAAACGCACCTGAAGGGAATCCCAGGGCACTTTGAAGTGGGACTCCTCGTGAGCAGGGGGGATGTGGCTGGCAGGGATGCAGATCCTCGACGGCGTGAGGGATGGAGCAGATGGGAGCTGACCTTGGGCACGCTTGGGAGTAAAGATGATGAAGGAGGAAAAGGAAGAACCAGAACTCAGTCCAGACACAGAATCAACCAGGAGGGCAGTCTCTTTCCTGACGGGAACTTGAGGCGGCCGTGCTCATCCAAGAAAACCTTTAATGGAAGACACCACCGTGACGCTCAGGAACTTTCCTTTATGTTAGCACTTTCCCTTTCATTTTTTTTTTTTTTTTTTTTGCGGTACGCGGGCCTCTCACTGCTGTGGCCTCTCCCGTTGCGGAGCACAGGCTCCGGACGCGCAGGCTCAGCGGCCATGGCTCACGGACCCAGCCGCTCCGCGGCATGTGGGATCCTCCCGGACCGGGGCACGAACCCGTGTCCCCTGCATCGGCAGGCGGACTCTCAACCGCTGCGCCACCAGGGAATCCCTGTCACGCATTTTTATTGTATGAATAAATGCGACCCTCCCAGGTCAGCGACAGCCCTTTTCACCTCACCGTAACCCTGAGGAAGGGTCGTACAGGTGAGGAAGTGAGCTCGGAGCGGTGACATCCCTCCCATGGAAAGGTGTGAGAGCGGGGCTGCAGGGGGGGTTGGGTCTGACCATCAGTTCACCTCCACACAAGGGGTGGAGGATGGAGACAGGTGGAAAGTGAAGAAAAGCAACTTGTGTAAATAAAGGACAAAACAGAAGGAAAATTATTAACTTCCTGAAAGAAAAGCACAATATCGATAGCTGGAAGAAACAGAAAAAAGGAAGAAGTGTATTAGAGTGTATTATGGTATTCATTGCTCATACCATTTCCGTTTTTTATGTTCAATTTAATCAGTTTTATGATGGAGTGTTTTATAGGTTTATGTCGTAAGTTTCCTACCATTGTGTCTAGGGCCGAGACTCCATTAAAACACTCTAATTATTAACATGCAGTACATTTATTTTAATGAACATACTGCTATAGTCAGCTCACTCTATCTCCGTATTTTCTATAAAGCATTCCAAGAGGATGTTTAATCAAGGTCGTCATAATGGAAGAGGAATTCAGAAACCATATGTGGTTTTATTATTCCCTGAAATGGCTAATATGGCTCAAGATGTGTCACCTTTACAAACTCTGAGGGCCTGAGTCACTGTTTTCCTTTCTAATGCAAAGTTCTTTCGTATTACCCCATTGCTGTGTATAACCATGACTACACTTAAGGCCCTTCCTGGTTAATTTCGCTTTGGCAAAGCTATCTTTGAATCATCTAGGATTTTTGGCAACCAAACAACTACCTCGCATTCACATTAACAATAGATTCAAAAGCATCATGTAAAGTCTATACAATCCTATTTTCTCAAAACTTTTACGGCAGTTTAGGGAATTCGTAGTCCCTCTTTGGAAGGAGGAAAGGGAGGAATGTTCATTCAGAAACATGACATCATTTTCCAAAGCATGTTTAATGGAACTAAAAATAAAAGTTAAGGCACCGTCTCGTCTATCTCCATTTTCCTTCCTTGTGTAGAAGGGAAGACTAAGTGAGAATCTGAGATGATCATTCAGGCTTCCTGGGCCACCCCGACTCCCATCCTGAATGGGGTTTAAAGAGCCTTGCTGGATTTCTTTCACCTGTTGGCTAGAAACCAGATGCTCCAGTGGATTCTCATTCATTATGTGAAAATGCTGAGTCTAGAACCTCACCTTCAAGTTAAATGGATAATACTTTAAAAAAAAAAAAAAAGAAGATGGGAAAAGCTAGCATCTAGGAGCTATGTTAAAAATGAGCATCTTTATAAAATAAATAAGCCATGGGGATTTAAGGTACAGCATGGTGAGTACAGTTAATAATACTGTATTGTATATTTGAAAGTTGCTAAGAGTAGATCTTAAAAGTTCTCATCACAAGAAAAAAATTGTAACTGTGTGTAGTGATAGATGTTAACTAGACTTATTGCGGTGATCATTTTGCAATATATACAAAGAGCCGATCATTATGTTGTACACCTGAAACTAATATTACATGTCACTTACACCTCAGAGAAACAAACAGAGGCATGGACTAAAATCTAATGCCTCCATTAAACAAAATTAATTTTGCTTAAATGCCAAAAAACAAAAACGAATATTAACATATTCTGTGCTAACTCCAGTTATTTTTCTTACCTGCATCAGATTGATTTATTTTCTGTCTCCTTTCATCAAATATTTTGTAGTTACTAACATCAGATAAACATGGAGATAGAAAGATGAGTAAGGCAATATTTCATAACTCAAGTCACCAAAGATGATCTTATGAGGAAGGCGGACTTGCGATGATTTAGAATAATTTCACTGAGGAATATGCAGGATGCCATGGGATCATGTAGCAAAGAAGCCCTATCCTGTTTGAGATCATACATGTTGGTGACATGACTGCATAGATTCAGTTTTCCGAAGACAGTTTTTTTCCCTGTAGTTGATTGATTCTTATTTGATCACATGAGTTTGGATGGCCAAGATGAACAGGCTTAGTAATCATTTCAAGGGTGAATAAATAACTAAAACAGATTTTAGCTCTTTAGCACTTTTCATACATAGATATTGGAGAGGGAAGCATACATTTCCTCCACTTGGAATGTTAAGTAGATAACTGGTTGGGGCTAACAATGGCATCTTAGTGAAGTACACAGGTTTTCTTTTAGAGCAACATAGAGGGATCCAGAGGAGAGAAAGACAGAGAGAGTAGCAGAATAGAGAGAAAGATGTTTGTACCATACCAAGTCTAATTTGAGATAAACTCACGAGTGTTCCATTTTCCTTGTACACTGAACTGAGCCTCAGTTACTTTCAATCACAAGAGTTCTAGCTGATACAACATTAGGACATTATCATTAACTAAATTCCAGACTTTATTTGTAATCACTAGTTATCCACTAGTATCATTTTCCATTCCAGGACCAATCAGGATACCATACTATATTTACTGAGCTTTTAAAGAACACTATAAAATATGTCAAAAGCATTCAGGGATAAGATATCATAGTCAAATCATTATTATTAACCCTGCCCTTATCCAAGCTCTCAGGTTCCTTTTAATCACGGCAATATGAGATTTCAGTGCCAAATTCTTTGATGTTCTTTGTCAAAGTTATAAGCAAATATATACAATTACAAATAAAATCAAAGTTATTTCAAAAAAAAAAAAGTTAAGGCACCGTGTCTCCATTGGCACAAAGAGAAGGGAAGTTCTGTCACTTGTCTGGCTTGTTGTATTGAACGTGGCTTGCCGGATAAGCTCTGCCTCACTGGTTGAAGCCCAGATCCTCTGTGCAAAGGATCACTGTGCGTAAGGCTTTGATGGTGGAGTTGTGGGTTCCATGGGGGAAGTCATCTAGAAGGTGAGCACCAGGCTTCCCAGCGAAGGATACTTGGGGTGCATCTGAAGGAGGAGTGGACATCGGGGAAGGAAGGGGAATACAGGCAGAGACCACGTGAGAGAGCTGGGGAGTTAATTTCAGGAGGCTGTAGCAGAGCCCAGAAGGGTAGGTGGGAGGGGTGGGGGAGAGTAAATTGGGGCGAGGGCGGGCAGTGAGAGATGAGCGTGACAAAGTAGAACTTGAATGTCCTTCTAAGGCGTTTGTATTTCATTCTGTTCCTGTATGTATCTGAGGGCAAAGATGTCAGTTCCGAATATTCTGGAAAAAGACTCAGAGCATCTTAAGAAGACGGTTAAATAGACAAACCACTGGACTCACCAGAAAAGTCAAAGTAGCCACATTCACAAATGTTTGTGCCCAGAGGGACTCTACACACTGTGGTACAGGGAATGCCTTTGCCTTCGCATCAACTACAATGTTATTATTTTTAGATATAATTCACATACCATAAAATGCACCTTTTAAAGGGTCCAACTCAGTGTTTTTAGGATATTCACCGGCAGTGGAGGCTGTGGCAGGCAGAGGGCAGGTGCTGGATGCCCCAGGAAAGCATGGAGACAAAACGAGTGGAAACCAGCAAGTCTGACTCAGGACGGTGGACTTCCCATGCTCCTTCAAGGTCAGGCGATCTGATGGAAAGCAGGAACGGGGGGAGGTTTATCAAACACAGAGGCTCAGTAACACAGGGGTAAGGAAGAGAAAGGTGACCGCAATCACCTGCCAGGCCCACAGGGCTCAGGTCCACCCAGCCAAGTAGGAACAGACCACCCTCTTTCCTTTCCTGTCTCCGGGCTTTGGCCTGTGTGGGCTCAATCGCAGCTGACTACTTGGGGGAACAAGGAGAGAAGAGAACCGCCCCCACCCCCACCCCTTCCCTCTAGGAAGGCTCTGACCACCCGCCTTAGTGTGGGGTGGTGATGGCTTCAGTGAGGAGAAAACTGACCTTCGAATGAGGATTGAAGGTTGAATTTTTACGTAATGATTTTGGCTGAACTTCTTCCAATCATAGAATTGAAATAACTTAAAGTGACCTCAGGGCTGCCATTATATTAGAGTGAGCAAAAAAGTCATAGGATCTGCCCAAATTCCCATCCCAAGGCCAAGAAAGATTACTTGCACGCAATATCACCCCTCCCCCATCCTTCAGAAAAATGTACCTTGGTATGTTACTACACGACATCTTCTAAAATCTTATCAGTTGCACTGTTTTCTAAGATTTCTGCGGATTATTTGAACATAATTTTGCCATGTAGATTAGAGCAATGCTGCGGGCTGATCCAGTGATCACTCACAAATCCCTACGATCTTGCTGGAACCTACTATGGAGGCTTGAAGAGCTAAATAAACCTGTGGAAACTCCATATCCAGAAAGTTCCAAAAAGCAAAACGTGAATTTGCCAGGAGCCGGCAACTGCTTACAGAGCATTTACATTGTAGTAGGTATTATACGTAACCTGTAGGTGATTCAAAGTACGCAGATGTGTGTAGGTTATATGCAGATATTATGGCGTTTTATATAAGGGACTTGAGCATCTAAGGATTTTGGAAACCACGGGGGTCGTGGAACCAATCCCCCCTCCCTCCTGCTCCTTATACCGAGAGACAACTGTGTCCACTTTCCTTCCTTCCTGGCGGCTATGAGGTGGCCATGTGATAAAGTTCTGGCTAATGAGAGAGAAATAGAAGTCTGCTGGGAAAATTCTTCTTTTCCCATAAAACAGGATGGGTGTCTTCCCTCTTCCTTCTTCCTACACTGAATATGGACATATTGGAGCTGTATTAGCCATTTTATGAGAAGGAGAGAAGGTCCCCACGTCACTGGGGTGCTGGTCCTGACACTGCAGAAGAGCAGTCTTCCTCTGCACGTGAGAGAAAAACAAACCCTTATCAGTTTAGCTACTGCTAGTCAGGTAGTCAGTTACTTGCAGCCAAAAGCATTTTGAACAGAAGTAAAAACCAAAATGAAACCTTATTGACTGATCTTAGGAGTGGAGTGAATATCCACCTATATGCAGTCATTCACTTAACCCTAAACGTCTGAGTAACATTTGTTGAATAATTCTGTGCGCTGGCCCTTAAGATTCAAGGAAAAATGCATTGCAATGAATAGAAATGAAATATGATTAATAAAAATGTGATCAGCGCTATAGCACCAATGTGAATATACAATGTTCAGATTATACAGAAGGAAGCAGCCTGGAAGGGTTGAGGAAAGCTTTGAGAAGTGGTGATTCTAGGACTATGACTTAGGGACTTGTCAGATGGAGAGGGGTGGGTAGAGGATGCAGGCAGGTGGCACAACGCAGGTGAAGCCCACGAGGAGAGCCAGGCAAAGTGAAGTGACTGCATTTTATAAATATTGTAGTTTAACACTGAACAGTGCTGGGGCTTTGGAGTTGCACGACCTGGGTTCAAATTCTGGCTTTCCCATTTATAGCTGTAGATCTGTAAGTAAGATATTTAGTTTCATTTTCCTTACCTGACAGTTGAGGTTTTTATGTACTTCACGGCATAGTTGGAAAGATCAAATGAGCTGAATCACAGAAGGTTTTTAGTAGGTGCCTGGCACGTAGTGAGTATTCCATGAATGTTACATATTAGTATCAGCTGGTCTCGGACACAGGCTATAATATGGTTGGCAGGGTGGCCTGAGAAGACTCTGAGAAGGTTGATTGGTGCTCAGCTGTGATGAGCCTTGTATGCCACGCTGAATAGCTTGACCCTGGATCCTACAAATTCTTGTAGGCTTTGGAGCAAAGAACTAAGTCAACAATGGCCTCCCTGGTGTCAGATCCTATGGGCACTTCAGCTACTTGGCATTGCTGACGCCCTTTTTGAAGCTTTTTACTTAATCTCACGGATACAATTTTTCCCTTGGTTTTGTTCCTAGTTTAAGTCTTGTCTCCTTAAGTCACCCTCAGTTCTGCTGCCTGAGGAATCTTTGTAAAATGTAGCT
Source organism: Globicephala melas (assembly GCF_963455315.2). Taxonomy (NCBI): domain Eukaryota; kingdom Metazoa; phylum Chordata; class Mammalia; order Artiodactyla; family Delphinidae; genus Globicephala; species Globicephala melas. Next base: position 2,412,819 of record NC_083331.1, on the reverse strand, counting down.
ATGATCGCCTAACCTGATTAAAATCTGAAAGGGGTTCCCCATCCCCTCCAGTCACTCCATATGTGGCATAGAGACTTCATGACCGCGTGGTCATATTTTTTATGCCCCAGCACGAATTTTGCCCTCTGACCTTTTCGTAGGGAACTATTAGAAGTTCCTCAGCTTTATTGCTATTTTTGACTCCATGATTTGCAGGTGCTGTTTTCTCTCCCTTAGAGATCTTTTTCCTCTCCCTCTTTCGTTTATGGTTTGACTTATTCTTAAGGACTTCACTGAATGGCATGCCCGCAATGTCCTCATCTTTTTATTTCCAAGCTAAACAGCCTTGTGCTGACTCATGAAACAAAGGAATAATGATTTGTTATACTTTTGTCTTTGTGTAAGTGGAGAACATTTTCCAGAAGGGGCTAATTAATTGTTTCCCTCTGATCAAAGATATGCTATCAGGCGCATACCAGTTTGTGAAATCACAAAGCATTGTTTCAGGGGAAGTTAACCTGAGCCTGGAGCTATGCTTCTAATCTGCAGTGTGAGATTCCAAATGGACCAGAATAAAAATTTAAGAGTTTTTACCCTGGATTGGCCTGGCATTTTGATGATTACCCTGGATAGGATTTTCAGTTACTAAAACGTGTCCATATTAGGGACTGGAAGATTTTCATCATCTAAGAGTGATGGGGAAGCTGGGGCCCATGCAATGCCAGATTACGTCATCCAGGGAAAGAGAGAAAGCACCAGGGCAAGTTAAAACAGGGGTCATTAGAAGGAATAACATTGTTCTCTGCGTCCTGCTGACTCCAGCTTGTCCAATAAAACAGCTTCATTTGCCCGCCTCTATAACTGAAACAGGCTCAGAGGGTGGTCCCATGACCCCCTCCTATCTTACTGATTTGGACTCGTTCTAAAAGAAAGGACTAAAGCTTCGGCTTCTTGCTGTTCTGCATTTGATAATAGGTTCCTACAGAATGAATATAAGGCTCAGCTTAACACTTCTTAGAATACATTTTGCAGATTTCCTTCTTATCATACGTAATGGTGACGTTTCATGAACAGATATTCAACAGTTACGAAGTCTGTGCACTTTTGAAAAATTAAAATACCCATACTTATTAAAAATTAAACTACCATACTTATTCATCGGGTTAAGTAGCCTAAGATATTTCTTCTCAATGGAAAGTTAGGCAGTTAATAGAAATGAGATTTACACAGTGATAAAAACATTGAAAACTATGTGTTCATGGTATAATTACCATCATATTAAAAACCCTTAAATTTATGGCCATGTATAAAATTGTTGTTTGTATTAAGGTTGGTGTTAGAATTATGAATAATGTTTGAGTTTACACTTTTCTGTATTTTCCAGATATTTATTCATTCCTTCTTTTCCGTCTCTCCCTCTTTTCCTCCCTCCCTTCCTCAGTCCTTCCTTCCTTTCTTTGTATATATTTACTGAGCACCTATTCTGTGTTAGGACCTTTTCCAGGCCCCGGGAAGCCACCAGTAACAAGAGACACTAATTCCAAATCTAAGTTTGTGTTGGGTTGGGCATGGATCAGAGAGAGAACTGGAAGAGGGGGAAGAATTAGGCAGCGACACCAAGTGCAGGTGAAAGAGGAGGGGAGTGTGAGCTGCACCAGTTCTCTGCCCCCTTTGTAAGTTCTCTTTGGATAAGCTCATCTTCCTGTGTTTCACCCAGGCCTCTGCTGTCACTTCCTAGGAAGAAGTTCTGCGACCATCCGAGTGCCTTTCCTGTCCCATCTTGCACTGCCCCGACGCCCTCCCCTCACTTAAACAGAACTGGCTGACCTCATAGCGTGAATTTATGTATCATTTGTCCACTTGTTTATTATTGTCTTCTTCCTCAAAATGTAAGCATGAGATAGGGACTCTGTTTTGTTCATTGCTGTATTCCTGCAGTTTAGAAGTGTGTGCCTCTAGAACACAGGAGAGGTTTAACAAACGTCAACAGAGTGATTAAAAGAATGATTCCCTAATCTATATCCTTAGCTTTGACACCTCGCCTGAGTTCCAGATTTGCATTCCCCGTGCTGACCAACCCTTTAAAGGATATCCTGAGTGTACTTTGAACTCCAGGTGTTCAAAGCTTTTTGTGATCAGCCTCCTTCCCCAGCCAAATCTGCTTCACTTCTTGTGAAATCCTCTCCCTTCAGATCATTTCTTTGTCTCTCGAGTCTTCACTGTGCACCTTTGTTCCTTTGCCACTACACCCTGTTTGCCTGGCTCCTTAAGGAAATCAGAGATCTGAGGGTTATCAAAGGATTGAGGTGTGAAAGATTTGTCCTGGCACTTTAGCAGAGGGCTGAGCGCTCACAGTCTTTCTACTTGTTATTGATATTCTAATGCACTTGCTTGCATGGCCTCGTCTGATTGAAGAAGTGAACGTGAACGTTCATCCGTTAGGGTTTTCTGGCCTGATCTTTATACTGAATTTGCACGTTCTCCTGTAATTGATTGAACGTGCTTACTTGTTCCAAGTAGGGAAAAACCTGCATGGCTTATAGCAACTTCACTTTTAAATACGGTTGGAAGGAAGGGATGGAACAGCTGTAAGGGTGTTTTGTATCTTTATTACTGATAGTGAGTTCTGAGTAATATTTTCTGGGTAAAATTGAAAAACAGTATTTAATACCATTTTTGGGGTCAACATTAAAATTTAATTCTATTAAGGGTATTTAAACAAGAAGCACGCAAGTTTACCTGTTCACGACAGAGCCTTTGAGTTGCCTGAGTAGACGTTGCCTTTTTTTTTTTGCAATGTGTCTCTTCCACACCTACGAGAGACTTAGCCGGAAGAAAGGACTGACATGTTCTGAAGCGTCAACAAGCCACATACACTTTCAAATTACAAGGCAACGTTAGTCACTCTGGGGCGATTCCATCAACTCTGAGACTCGTGCTTCTGATTTCAAGGAGCTTGCAGGTGTGATGGGAAACGGGCCACAACAACGGAAGACAATATTGCCAAAATAAGTTGCATATGTTTTAACGCGTCATAGGATACGCTCGCGTGCATTCTCATCTATCACTTTCCTGCTGGCAGTCCTTACTCCATCAGGAAACCGAATCATCGATCCTCCTTTTGTACCTTAAAAACAAAGAGGAAACGAATCCGCGGGGACACTGTTCTGCGGCCGCCTCGTTCCCCGCTGGTGCCCGAGAGGCCACCGTCAACCTCATTTGGAGATGCTTCCAGAGACTCAAATCACTACGGTTGAAGGAGACGTAGGCCCTGCAGGTCTAGTTCTGCATGTCCTGGCACTTCTGAACTCGGTCAAGGAAAACACAAGTCTTCTGTAAACCTGCGTCCCGCGTTTCCAGCGAAGTGTTGCTGGCGGTCCCTGCCTGGCATTGTCGCAGACGGAGGGATGGCGGGCGGGGGCGGGGCGTGAGGGAGGGGTGGGGCCAGGCAGCTTCTCAACTACAGATCCGGGTGGGGTGGAGCCTGTAGGCGTGTCGAGTCCTGATGGGCGGGGCGGGGCCTGAGGGGGAGCGGGGCCTGGTGGGTCTAGGGTCTCCTCAAGGAAAGGTGAGGGAGACGCAGGGCTTGACGGGAGGGGCATCTCCTCCGGAACGGTCCATGGGGGCGGGGCCTTCGGATGGGCGGGGCCCGGGGCCTGCGGGTGGGCCTTACGCGCAGGCCAGGCGTCGCCTCAGCTAACGGTCCTGGCGGGCGCGTGCCCGCGGGCGGCGCCTCCGGGGCCCTTGCGGCCGAGAGCGCGCCGCCGCCTCTGCCGGCCCCTGCTCGGCCGAGGCTTCCTCCAGCGGCTCCCTGTCGGCGGGCCGGGCCGGGAGGCGCGGGCTGCGGCGGGAGCATGGTGCGGGCGCGGCAGCGCCGGCGGTGAGGACAAGTCATGGGCGACAGGTGAGCGCGGGTCGGCCCAGGGCACGGCCCCACGTGGCGCCCGCTGAGGCCTTTGCCTTCACACAGGTGGCTCCGGGTGACCGTGCTTCCCGGCTGCGTGGGCTGCAGGACGATGGCAGTGCCCGCGATCTGGACGGTGCGCGACGTGAAGCGGCGCATCGCGGCCGAGACGGGCTTCCCCGCGTCGGAGCAGCGTCTGTGGCTCGGAGGCCGGCAGGTAGGGCGGGGACGGGGTCTCGGGGACGGGGGTAGGGCCTGGGGATGGGGCGGCTGGGGCGCGGGGCTTGGGGACGGGGCCGGGGGACGGCAGGACCGGGGACTGGGCCCGGGGATGGGGCCTGGGGACCGGGGACGGGGACCCGGGGCCGGGGCGGAGGACGGGGTGTACCGGGGACGGGGTCTGGGGGGAGAGGCCGGGGATGGGGCGGCCGGGACGGGCGACCGGGCTCCCGCTCGCCTGGAAATGATCATGCCTGGTGGATACCGATCGAATGACGGGGCTGTGTGCCTGTCACTGCTGTGAATCTGTCGATTTGCCGTTTCAGCATTGTTTCCCCTTCCCCCCTTTTGTCTGAATCTTCACTTCCTGAAATTAAGATACTTTTTTGATGGACGTTTTAGCAAGAGGGTTTTTTTTTTGTTTGTTTTTTTGGTTTGCTTCTTCGGAGCCATAACCACTGAAGTGACTTCATCATTACTCATATATTTCTGACTTTGTTATGCATTTAACTGGAATCCTGGTCAGTACTTTTTTTCACCTTTTATGTCTTGGATGTTTCTACCCATCTCTGAATCACAGAAATTTAGGACCGAGAGGCTCTTCAGGCATACTTTAACACGGAAGCTGTTATTTTGAGGAGTAAATTTATAGTAAAACTTGTAAGGTGCAAATGAATGATTTAACAGATCAAAACTTTGGAAAATTGGAGTATTTCATGTTATATATAACCTTTAAGACTGGTGGAAATACTACAGTTTTCTTAAAGGAGGTGTTAAATGGAGACGTTTTACTAGAAATTAACTTATTATTTTATCCTAGTAAATATCTTCACTTTTTAAGTGATAAAGAGGTAAAAAAGAGTTGAACCAGATACACAAGGACTGCTTGAACCACCCAGGATGGCATTTCAAGTATTGGATTTCCTTACTACACAGTACAAATATTGGGGACATGCTTGGTACCCGTGATTTGTAACCTCTCAGTGTACTCTTGGCCTTCTGTGTGCCTGGGTGCACCCTCTGGTCTCTTGCCCTCTTTGACAGATTCTTGTGTTCTTGTGTTCCTCCAGGGATCAGTTCTCCTTACTCCTTGGTTCCCCAGGGTCTTTGGTGTGAGACAGTGGCTTGATTGAGGGCTTTGGGCAGGGCTGAAGAGGAAAGCTTGTCATTCTTACCTCTTCATCTGTGTCTGCCCCAGGCTCTTGACCTTCCTGTGTACCCACCCGGGTCCTCTACCTACTTCTTTGGTTGTTCCTCTGGTCCTCCTTTGTCATCTTATCCCCTAGATGTGGTCAGAGCCAAAGAGTCAGTTGGGGCTCTGTCTTGCTATTGGAAAGGTTTCTGGAAGTGTCTCTGCAAAGCACTGCTGTGGGATGGTGGACGCGGGCGTGGTGTGCAGCGTGTTTCAGATTGAGTGGGTGCGCGGCGGGGAGTCTAGTTAGGAAGCTTGTGCTAGAGCGAGGGGTGAGCTTCCAGCCTTCGATCGTGGAGCTGAAACTGAGAGGAAAGGATGCACAGCGGGCTTTGTAAAAGACAAAATTATGGTGGTTTGGTACCAGACGGGGGTGTGTATTTGTGCAGACCGAGGGAGGGGTGGTGGCGGTGTTGGATGTAGAATAAGGGAGAAGGCCCGGCCAAGGATGTTCACAGGCCTTGAGTCAGACCAGGAAAAGAAAGATCAGTTAGCAGAGATGAACAAGTTCCGGGGGATCCAGGTTTCAGTTCGCTTTTGCATGTGTTTGAGCTGGTGGCAGAGTATAAAGCATCTAGGAAAATGCATGAAGAGGTAAATGACCTAGATCCTGTTCCTGTATTACCAGCGGGTAACAGAGGCCAGGTTAAGTAACATGTTGGAATCTGTTTTCCTGTTTCTGGTAGGAATGGGATAAAATGAATTCTAACCAGTTCTGAGGTCCCTGCTGTGTAAGAGTCTAGGGCATGATCGTCAACAGGCAGCTACGGCTCTGGCACTGAAGCTCAAGGGATAGCGGTCAGGGCTGGGGGCATGATTTTGGGAAGCAACTTGCTTAGTGCGTTTCTCCTTCTGCACCTTGGTAAACTCACTGGGAATATGATTAACATTTGCTGAGCACTTAACCATGTTCCACACACTGTTCTGCTGGGGACTTTCCATGTATCATCTCATTTACTGCTCAGAACAGCCAGCCTCATGAGATGGTTGTGACTAGTCCATTTTGTAGAAGAGCAAAGCTAAGATTCAGAGAGATAAAGTATCAAGTCAGGATTTGAACCCACGTCTGTCTGATTCCAAAGTCTATGGACTTCTGACTATTCCACATCAGAGAGAACCTGTCAGGCTGTCTATTGCGAATAAATAAAAGTTCTTTAAAACAAAGAAGAGCTTAAACCATTAAAAGTGAACTTTGAACTCAAGGATGGAGCTCTCCTAGAAAACAGTCAGAGGGCACAGTTCTCTCCTGATGCAGAGGACGGGCTGTGACTTCTACTGAACTGGTGAACTTAGTGATGCTAACGCGTGTCATCAAGAAGGGTCTCCTTTTTATAAGCGAATCTTTCACAGAAGTGGTTTCTTTCCGTTTTTACTCAGTGCCGCTCAGAACCTCTTAGATTTGAATCATTGGTGAGACTTCTGCATATTTCAGGGTAAAAAGAAACAAAAGCTGCTGACACCTCGGTGTCACTCGCTGGCTCTGGTTGGTTTTGGACTTAGCATTGGGCACTTACTTGGTCCTCAGTCTTTCCAGGTCACCTACCATCCTTCTCCTTGTCTCTTGCTTTTCCTGGTCTGGAAGAGGAATCTGTAAGTTCTTCTTCCTGTCCTGTGAAGAGAGTGAAGCTGTTCGTTAGAGCTGCGTATCTTCCTGACACTTTCTCCTCGAGCCAAATGTGTTTGAGCCTCAAACCCGGAGGTCTGAAGTATCGCTTACCTTTCCTGTCTTTTAGTTGATCAGCAATGTCCTGCCCATCAGCTCTTGAATCTTGAGAACCTCCTTGTGTTCTTGACAGCTGAACAGAGGAAGAAGTGTTGGGAGATCCAGACTGCAGTTAATATTATACTATTGGCTTCACAATTTGGAGAGAGTTATTGTTTCCTAGTAAATGAAAGTGAGCGTCTCTGAGGTCCTTAAGGGAGGCTTAGGCTGGCCTGAACAGAGACCCGGCGTTCAAAGTATTTTGTCATCATTCTGTTTGAAACAAAATATGAAGACTGAAATGGGCAACGTTTAAGGTTTCGTTGCCTCTGGAGATGAACACGACCAGTGTCACTTTGCTTGGTTGAATGATTTCGGGTCCAAGGAGAGAGGCCCAAGCAGAACTCCCAAGTCTTGGCAGGCTCGGGGAGAAAGCAGGTAGCACTGTTGAGGTTATCTCTGCTGCTTGATTTCTCTTTGGGAGAATCACCGCCTTGCTATGGGCCACTGATTACAATCTACCAAAAGCGTTCAGTGTCAGGCTCACACAGCGGTTAGGTGTGTTGTCACCAACAGGGTTCTACTCCGTGTATTCTTCATTTTCAAGTCCTCTTTAACACCTGGAGACATCTTCCTGCGTTACAGATTTCCTTCCTTCCTCCCTCTTGCTGTTCTTTAAAAGTACCTTAGCTAACTGAACTGGACTACTAGTCCTTGGCTTATGCATAGCTCTCTTTTAGTAATCAATTCATTAGTTAATTAATAATAGAATGAACAACCTTGATGACATCATCCAACTGGAGAACTAGAATGCTGTTGCCGGTTTCCTTTCCCTCTGTTCTTTTCTTCCCCAGCCTGTATGCCTGTCTCTTTTGCCTTACCTCTTCGCGTGTTTTATTCTGTTGCCTTTTTATAGTTGTTTCGATAGTTTTATCGTAAGTGTGTGTGTGTGTGTGTGTGTGTGTGTGTGTGTGGATACCTGTGTTTGTATGGATGTGTGTGTATAAGCTAAACAATATACTGTTTACTTTTAGTTGTTTATGAACTTAACAAGAAGCTTATTATGCTATATGTAGCAACTTGGATTTAGCTTTTTTCACTCAATATTATGTTATGAATATTCACCCCAATTTATGTACAGTTTAGTTAAGTCATTTTCATTGCTGTATAATATTCCACTGTGTGAATATGTCATAGGATTTGGGTTGTTTCTGAATTTTTGTTGTTAACAACAGTACTGTTGTGATTATCTTTGTCCGTATTTCCTGCGCACAGAGGTTTTTTTTACAGGCTTGCCTTAAGATTCAGTGGGAACACGTATATGAAAGTGCTTTATAAACTGGGAGCTGTAACAACTGTTAACAACCATGTTCAGATTTGTATTTTAGAAATGGGGACTAGAATGAAGATGATGTACAGAAAGTATGGAGACCAGATGGGGGATGGTTGTAAAAATCCAACAGAAGTTGAGAGTCTGAACATTTGGAAGTGGAGAAGACCGAGACAGATGTGAGGGGAACTGGGAATGGACACGCTGGTGCCACTGTCGGTGGAGGAGGGCCACTGAAGCACCTTTTGGCAGGCCAAGCTCTGGGAGCCTGGAGGGCAGCCGTGTGAGGTGGGGGGTGGACTATGGAGATGGCGGAGTCGTGATATGGAGAGCAGTGTCCTTCAGAACCCTGTCCTCCCTGTCAAGGAAGGGTCAGTTGCAGAGGCAGTTCTCACCTCTTCTACCAGAGGCGAGAGCCGGGGTAGCGTTTGCAGACTGTTGCCTGAAAGTCACTCCTCAGTAGCATGAGTGCGTTGCTGGGGAGAAGTGGATCTGGCATTTTTTCAGAAAAGCAGTCCATACCTGCTCCTGTGGGTCATGATCACACACTGTACCCCACCTTTGTGGGAAACAGAGCAGTCACTGAAAGGAAAACGAATATTGAGGCATTTTTCAGGAAAGCCAGTTGGGGAAATCATAGACCCAAGCAGCTTCAGAGGTTGGAGTCCTCACTTGTCTCTTCCTTTCACATCATAGCTTTTTTATAACAACGTCTATAAGCAGTTTACCGAAGTGTATTTCTAGGAACAGTATCTTATAAGATGCTCTTCAAAATAAATGAAAAAAAATTACTGCTAAAATTTGTGAAATACCACATAGTATAATCCTTTTAAAGAAGGTTACCATAATATTAATGTGTTGAATGCCCTAAAAACCAAATTATTCCAACAAATTAAAGCTTTTTTTTTTTCTTTTTGGTCCTCTAATATCTGTCGAATCCCATGGAGCTCTGTTCTGAGTAATACTCTCTGGAAATGCCGATCAAAAGAATGATTTTGTTCATGTTGATAATCCTGATTCACCATAAAATTTTAAAAATTATTCTAAAGCAGAATCTATATATCTTTATCTATTTGTAATTATTTAAGGAAAAAGCATTTACATTTTTAAATAAAATTTTTGACTAAATTTTTGTTCTCTGGAATATTCACTTCTCCAGAACAACTTATTTCCTTATATGAACACTTAACAAACAATCTTTCTTTTTTGTTGTTATGCATATACATAAATCCACTCTTTTTTAGATTCTTTTCCCATATAGGCCATTACAGAGTATTGAGTAGAGTTCCCTGTGCTATACAGTAGGTCCTTATTAATTATCTGTTTCATATATAGCAGTGTGTACATGTCAATCCCAATCTCCCAATTTATCCCTCCCCCATTTCCCCCCTGGTAATCATAGGTCTGTTTTCTACATCTGTGACTCTATTACTGTTTTGTAAAACAAACATTTCTTAGGTGAAAAAAAATGAGGTAAAGTTTTGAACTTACAGAATTAGGAACTATATTGCTTTTCATAATTTTATTTTCTTTTTTCAGTTATCTGACTGGATCAGGATTGGAGATCTGACTTCCCAAAATTGTCATCTTTTTGTAAACCTTCAATCAAAAGGCTTAAAAGGGGGAGGTATAACATTGACTTTACCAGGAGTAAATTCCATTTTTAGTCGCATAAAGATTATGTTTTAAAAATAAAATGAATGTACATAACATTTGGATGTCATGAGGGGCTGTCAGGGCCAGAGGAACACAGGTGTGGGTGGAGCCAGTGAGCTGTAAGGATGCGTTGGGTGGAGCAGTCTGCGGGCAGGGTCCTGTGGATGCTTGGTCGTGGCGGGTGGTTGTACCAAAATGGTGCAGATAAATTCATAGTGATGATTTTGTCTTAAGCACAGATTTCTTTTTTACTTGTAAACAGATGTATTTTTATTCTGTGCATCTGAGAAATTATTTCCCGTCGCCCATGCTCCCTACGCTTTGCTGTCACCTGTCTGAAGGTGACCTGGTTGGTCAGTTCTGAGAATCTCCAGTTTAGGAGAGACTTCAGGGTATTTGAACTGGGCAGCCGTTGAGACATTGTGCCGTATTTCAAAACACTCAGAACATTGGTTGCGCTTGCGACCATTAATGCCGTAACAGGCACCAGAGCCTCTGGCTTATCACTCAGTGGCAAAGCGGCCACAAAATAGCTCCATTTATTTCATTTGCCCCGGGAAGTAGCAGCACCACCACCATCTTTATGTTCGAATCAATAATCTCATGTGGCATTTGGTACATGTTTGAACAGTTTTAAAACCTAATTTGTAGTTTAATTAAAAATCTTGAGCTTTGATAAAATTGAATCTGCTTTACTTTGTACTGAATCTGTTTAGTCAGGTAGCCCTCGTACCAGAGGGCTGCAGTGAAGTGTGTGAAGTCAGAACTTGCACACCTTCATTGTGTCTCAGAACCAAGTAACATGTTGATACTAGGCCAGAGGGCTGGACTTTCTTCTAAATTGTTTTACCCGTGTTCTCAGGTCGATTTGGTCAAACAACTCCCCCACTTGTTGATTTCCTCAAGGACATTTTAAGAAGATATCCAGAAGGAGGACAGATTCTTAAGGTGAGGTGTGGGTGTGTGCATGTGTGCATTTACACTGATACAGATGAGACAGAGTAGTATTACTTACAAGGCCTGTTAGTATTTACATTTTAGAATTTTGTCTAGATTTGAATGGCTGTGTCTGTTTCCCTCTGCACCTGCAGTGCATACGCTGGATGGGATGGCTTGAGATGCAGTCCATGTAAATATGTGAGGTTTCAGAGGCAAAGGAACCCCCTAAGCTGCAGTGTGCTGTAGTCAAGCAGTGTTGCTCTAGGAACATTTATTTGGTAATTTTATGTAATTACGTAATGTAATTTTATGTAAAACATTGTGCAGGGGCATTACAAACCAACCAGCCGACCAAATAAAATAAGACAAAACCCACATTCAGGGGCCATGAACCCATGCCTGTTTGACTCCCCTAGATTTAGAAGTTTGCTTTTTGGGAGAGTTTATTTAAAAGGATAATTGTTTTAGTTAAGTATTTCTATTTACAATATATTCTTTTAGTTTGAATACACTCATTAAAAAAACAAACTGAACAATCATAAAAGAATGCAAATGGAAGATACTGCAAAAGTTAGATTCTGTATTTAAGCTTAATAAGAAACTTCCTTAATTAAGTGTAAAAGTAGATCAGTTATTATGCATTTTCCTCTAATTATTTAGTGTTTATTATGTTCAATATCTTAGCTCTTATGATATTTTCTAGTTTAGATGGTAACATTTTAGAGAATAAGCACTAGGTCAGTTCAGCTTACCTTAGTATCAGTCATGCTCAGGCAGGCGCTGACTGGGGAGTGCTGTACCCTAGGGGGTTTAGTAATGATGAGGCACTGGGGCAGTTTAAGTCTGTCTCTGAGAACAGGATCGGTGGCTCACAGAAGGCTAATTTGAAAGCCATTTTTATATTGAGATATTAGGAAAGTGAAGGTGGGAAGGGTGTCATTATTGGGTTATGGGGGTAGAGAGAGGTGAACAGAATAAATTTAAGATAGGATTTAGTAGGGCCTCATCAATTCAAAAAGGAGTGATAGAGATCCTGTTGGCAAACAAGGCAGTGGTCGTGAGCGAGGTCTTTGTGCATTCTTAGGGTCAGCAAGCGCTGACGTGTAGTCCTTCCACTTTGCTTATTGTGTAGATCTGTGTGCCAGCCAACTCAGTATGATTTTTGTCCCTTGGATATTTTAGTAGAATTCTACCACTTTAGATGTAATAGGAATCTTAGAATTGCCTAGACTTAGGCCACCACCTTGTGTGATGTTTGCTGAAATAGATCCAGAGAAATTTTAGTGACTAGCTCAAGATCTTATGCAAATTGGCACATTTACTGTGCCAGAATCAGTTTGAAAGAGATCCCCTGAGAAGAAGGGCCCCATCGTATTTTTTGTTCAACTTGGGACTGGTAGTTGGAATCTGGGACTTGGGATGTTATCTTGTTTTCTTCATCTCTGTTGCCTAAAATACACATAAGTCTCAAGTAGCTGTCCAGACGGAAGCGAGTTCCAGCCTCTGAAGTGCTGTCGTCCTGTAAGTTAAACGGGCATCTTGCTACCTATTTAATTTTTATTTCTACCTTTAATATTATTTTATATTATACCCTAATGTAAATAAGAGTGCTAATTTTTAGGGATTCTACTAGACTAAATAGGGTGGGAGTGAGTCTTAAAAATCCCATGAGAAATGGAAAGTTGTGTAAACAGGAAGACTTTGCAGCTGATGAGGAGGTAGATAAAAGCGTGGTCAAGTGTTCGTGTTTGGGGTTGAACGGCATGTGGGATAACTGTCCCCAGCCTTCTGGTGTGCACGGGGTGAACTAACCACCCACCTGATGTCACAGCCAGCTCTCATTTGCACACTGCTCCCGCACTCAGTCTGATGCTTATCTTGTTGCGTGCAGGCAGTGCGCTGTGTCACCCGCTCTCATGAAGGCTTTGCTGTCGGCATGGCTGTAGTATCAGTGTACGCCCTCTGCAGTTCCTGCCCATCCCTGCCACCCCCCACCCCCGTTAGTGATTCCAGGGTGCCGGGAAAGTAAAAAATAGTGCCCCCCAAAGTTAGAGGTTCACGAGTGTGCTAATACAGGTGGATTATTCTGTGTCTAAAGACCCATCCATTTAAAATATAACCCCTTGATTTGGTTTGGTCTAACTCAGAGCTCATCCAGGAAATTGTCACCTGTTCTGTTTTTTTTTTTTTTTTTTTGCTGTACGCGGGCCCCTCACTGTTGTGGCCTCTCCCGTTGCGGAGCACAGGCTCCGGACGCGCAGGCTCAGCGGCCATGGCTCACGGGCCCAGCCGCTCCGCGGCATGTGAGATCTTCCCAGACCGGGGCACGAACCCACATCCCCTGAATCGGCAGGCGGACTCTCAACCACTGCACCACCAGGGAAGCCCTGTCACCTGTTCTTTACGTTAGACTAAACTAGATCGAATTGTACTAAAATATCCAAGGGAGAAAAATTATACTGAGTTGGCTGGCGCACAGATCTACACAATAAGCAATGTGGAAGGACTACACATCAGCACTTGCTAACTGTAAGAATGTACAAAGACCTCGCTCACGATGCAAATAGTGGGTTTCCTTTACTTATGTGTAATTACTTTTTAAATATTATAGGTAAATACAAAGATGGGCAGTATATTACTGTTTTATTAAATATTATTTTTTGGTGTATTTCTTGACTAGGAATTAATTCAGAATGCAGAAGATGCTGGGGCCACAGAAGTTAAATTTTTATATGATGAAACTCAGTATGGAACAGAGACTCTTTGGTCAAAAGATATGGCACAATATCAGGGTAAGAATCAATAATTAGTTATGGACAAGTTTTATTTTATGTACTAACAAACAGGTGAATTTTAGTGATTTACAACTGAGTGTTTAATGAACAGTCAAGTTACCACCTGTCCTTCACTTCTTGGCGTATTTAACTCCAAGAGATGTTTTTCTCTGCTTTTTGTGGGCAGATGTCTCTGCTAGTTGGTATTTTTACAGAGCGAAGAATAAAAATCTTGAAACTCAGAGTAATAAGCAATGTAAATACATAAATCTCTTTTTCTGTTCAGTCAACTTGTGAGCATTTATATCATTAGCGAGACAAATAGAACACTTCTCTGCATTTGGAAAGAAGTTAGAGGCTGTGGCTTTGTGTATCACTTTGTGCTTTGAGAGTGCCCTTGAATTATTTTGAAGTAGGGTGAGAAGAAAGATTGAAGGAGAGAAGTGAGTAAGGAAAATGAAAGTAAAGACAGTAAGAAGCGATAACGAACGTAAAGACTGCTGAAGTCCTGCGCTTTGAAGTGCTGTGTTGAAAAGAACATTTGTAACTTTTAGTGCAGCTTTAAAGTCAGTAGGGTGATTGTGAATGACTGTGTGTGGTAGAAAGTTATCGAGAAAAGGGAGGGTCAGTTCAGACTTTCCTGGACATATTTTTAAGGAGATTAAGTCATATATTTTTTAAGAGGTTTCATGATTTAGGAGGGTAATCAACATTACTGTTAAACATCTAAATACTAAATATTTAGCATTTATGATATATTTATTATATAAATACATATATTTATTCTTAGGTCATATTTGTGATATGGAAGTTGCATTTTTAAAATCCTATAAGGAGATGGGATGAGACGTAGTATGGCAGGAGGTTTCCATTCTAGCTCTGACTCCTGCCCCCTTCATGATCTTGGGCAAGTCAGCTCACCCCCATTGTTCATGTGTTCGGTGAGAGGGTGAAACCAGTCAGGTTTCCTGGCTCTGAGAGTCTGTGATTTAATGTAGTCATTGTTGAAAGATACCCCGTGTAGATATGAGGGACTTTTGTCTGAACCCTGATCCTGCACGGGGCTCCCCGTGGCCCACGTCCGTGGGGTGCTGGTGTGTGGCGTGTCAGTCGGGCCTGCCCCTCGTGTTTCCTCCCTGTGCCTGGGCGGGGCCCTGAGGCTGGCTGCCTGTCAGCCTTCTCCCCTGTGGAGCGGCGAGAACATAGTCCCCCCCCCCCAGTCACTTTGGGGGTTCAAGGAGATTGTGTGTGTCACAATGCTTTCTGTCTGGTGTCATCCTGATTTGGGGAGTGTCCTGTAGAACTGTATACGGGAAGAGATCGGGAAGAGATCCTGGAAGTATTCTGCTTCACAATTCTCTCATGTCTAGGAGTTTTTCCTTCCAGCCCTGACTTCACCTCATTAAAAGAAAAAATTATGAAACAAGATTATTTAGCTGAGTTTATGCATAAGCATACTTAGAGAGAGGCTCTTTAAAGTGACGTCAGATTAGACAATTTTTTAAAACTTGCACATACAGAAGGAAGTGGACATGATCTTTGATCTCTTTAATTAACAAATGTTTGTTGAGGGCCCTCCGTGCTTGTGGTGTTTGAGGGTCTTTCTCTCGCATTCAGACATGAGCGGTATCTTGGCTGGTGTCATCTTCTTGGGTCACAGTTTTTTCCCTTTACTGACACTTAGTGTTGTACACGAGAACTCTTGAGTTCAACTTGTTTGTTATGTAATGAGATTACAAAAGACTCAGAATGTCAGATCCGATGCAGAAGACTCAGAGATCTTCCCCAGTTTCTCACTTTACTAAGGATTTCAAGGATGTGGTTAATGAAGAGGTACAAGTGAAGGAGTGTGGCGAAATCTGGGGCTCCCCCACGCCCTTTCCTGCTGTGTCTGAGGACACCCTGTGGCCTGGGTTTAGCAGAGGCAGCCTCCACGTGCTTGTCCTTCCTGCAAAAGCCTCGCGGTCTTGGCCTTTTCATATCCCCACTTTGACTGTTTTCCAAGTAGCAGCCACGCCATTTTTGTAAAGCAAACTGTGGCCAGCATCCCCATATCTGTGCTTGAATTCATAGGCACGTGAGAAGGGTTATTTTTCACCCTATGAAATAATATATTAACAGGGTTTCTTTAGTCTTCTTATACATTTACAGGTAATTCCATTCACAAAAATAAATAAATATTCTATTTAGGAACAAATTTAAAAGTAGTACACTGTGATTAATTTTCTTCTTTGCCCTGTGTTTTGAGTATCTAAGTCCATAATTTTTCCTTTTTGGATTTTTGGTCAACAATACTATATTTCTTCTGCTGGTAGTTTTTACCATTAATTTGTAATTTCTGTTTTTTTTGTTTTTTTTTTTTTGCGGTTACGCGGGCCTCTCACTGTTGTGGCCTCTCCCGTTGCGGAGCACAGGCTCCGGATGCGCAGGCTCAGCGGCCATGGCTCACGGGCCCAGCCGCTCCGCGGCATGTGGGATCTTCTCGGACCGGGGCACGAACCCGTGTCCCCTGCATCGGCAGGTGGACTCTCAACCACTGCGCCACCAGGGAAGCCCCGTAATTTCTGTTTTTAATGTGAAAACAACCAAACTGTAATGCCCAATCAGTCACTCCATTCATTTCTTTCCATCTTCCCATCAAATAAGCAATGTTGTGTAGAGGAAGTTATTGTAAGAGAAGTGAACACCCACGCTCCCTTCTTTCTCAACACCTGCATGTGCCTCTCGATGCCCAGGGCCAGCTCTCTACGTGTACAACAATGCGGTTTTCACCCCGGAGGACTGGCACGGCATTCAGGAGATAGCACGGAGCCGGAAAAAGGACGACCCTCTGAAGGTCGGGAGATTTGGAATTGGGTTCAATTCTGTCTATCATATAACAGGTATGGTGTTTGGCTTTTCAGTCTTGAGACTGAAAATTATTTTAGCCTATATTTTGTACTTCATTGGGTTAACTTCAGAGATGATATTGTTTTAAAAGGCATTTTTCCCAAATTCTCTGCCAGTGGCAAGAAGTATATCAATGAAATATCAGTGCGTCTTGTGTTTTCTCAGGTTACCATGGTAACTATACCAAATCTTCATCATGTGATGCAAAAGTTAATGCCATCATTTCCGGTGGAATCAGTGTAGTATATTAAGTCATGTTATGTGAGGTTTGAGATTTTACGTGAGCTGTTGAAAGCCTACACAAAATTGTTACTCTAAAAACTTTTACACTGCAAATCTTTAAGAGTCAGGCAAACTGATTTTCACAGATTTTCTTGTACATAGGTTTAAATAACAGGAAGAAGAAAGTATAATATCCAGTGGTATTGAATAACTGACAAGGGGAGGACCTTTGAAATGACTCTGGTTTCTCACTTTCCTCATATAAATTTTACTCTCTTTAAACTTACGAGTATTTTAACCATTACTTTGAAATCATGCTTGTAATCTAGAAAGAATATGAGGTTTCTGATTCATAGTTATAGTAGGAAATACTTGAAACTCTTAGGGTAGACACCTCTAAGGGTATATGGCTGTTCTTCCAGAATCAGAGCTCTTAGTATTTACTATAGTTTTGTGATAAAACTTTTTTATGAAATTAGCACTTGTTATCGTTTAGTTTGACACCGTTTGTGCATTTTGAACTTGCAGGAGAAGGAGGGTTGAGCTGGCAGAGCTGTAGCTGTAGCTAGAGTGGCACATAATTTATTGCCCAAACTGGGGCACTGCTGAGAGTGAGAGGTGGTATTATTCTCAGACCCTGGCCTGAATTGGGGCTGCCCTGGGCGGGTGGGGTGGAGGGTCCCCACCACTATGGCCCACTTTTAGTAAGCCTATTTTCTACATCGCATTTACATTATTATGATATATTGTGTGATATTGTGTTAAGTAATATTAGTTATGTGTTATGTAATAACAGTGATGAAATCATTATATAGCAGTTATACGAATATTAATATTCATGTGTTCAAGCATTTGTGAGTTGCTCCTCACATCTGTGTCATGTAGTAGTCTTTAAATTTTATGGGGCACACACGTGAGTTGCACAAGCATGGAGCCAGCTGTACGGGAGTGAACTGTTTAGAGATTCCCCTGATGGTCAGCATCTGCTCTCACTGTGGATTTGTTCGCTATCGGAGAACGAGCACATTTATGTGGGACAGTGTTACCCGGGGTGCTGTTCTCTAATCTGAGGATCCGCGAAGTTCTTGAGTCCTGCTTTACAACCGTCAGGAGCCTCCCTGACGTAGTTTCAATAGTGGGAGTGGAACAGGGAGTGTGGACGAGGGGGCCGTGGACCGGCGTTGCTGGTGGACATGGTGGCTGGGCCGGTGGATGTAACGTTTCCTACTTAAAATACGCGAGAGCTTAGGAGTCGGCGGTTGTGACACCTGAGGCTGTGGTCAGTGACCACGCGTATTACAGGTGGACCTCACGGAGTTGTGTCTTGTGTGAAGGTTAGGCCCTCAAGTCACTGCCCATTTCTCACTCGCTCCAGGGCACGGTGCTTGCTGATCATCTGTGTTGTTCTTTCCCTTCCCTCTTTTCTCAGAGAATCTGTGGTTGAAGTTTTATTTTGAGCATTGGCTGCAACTCTGTTCTGTTTAATTGGCTTCACTTGGCTATGGGGAGCGTGTAAATATCCAAATTCTCTTTACGTATTTTAATTGTTTAGTAAGTGTTTGAAGATGTGTCTTAGGTTTTCACAACAATCATGTAAAGTCTCTCAATGCCTGGTACTTTTTGAATCAAAAGGGAAATCATTTTTTGTGCTCAAAGAATTCTATTTCCAAAGCTAGATTTAGTTTGTTTTTAGATAAATCTGTGTAGAGTCATCTTGTGGCTCATGCTTTTTCGTGTGTAATATATGATAGTAACTATGTATTGTAGTTGTGCTTACAGTTGTCCTTTAAATTTCAGAGTTGATCATGACTTGAATTTTCCTTTACAGATGTTCCTTGTATCTTTAGTGGTGATCAGATTGGGATGTTAGATCCTCATCAGACACTTTTTGGTCCACATGAATCAGGCCAATGTTGGAATCTCAAAGAGGACAGCAGAGAAATTAGCGAACTTTCAGACCAGTTTGCACCATTTATTGGCATCTTTGGCAGCACCAAGGAGACGTTTATAAACGGCAGTTTTCCAGGAACATTTTTCCGTTTCCCCCTCCGGCTACAGCCCTCCCAGCTTAGCAGTAACCTCTACAATAAGCAGAAAGTTCTCGAGTTGTTTGAGTCTTTCAGGGCAGATGCAGACACGGTGCTGCTCTTTCTGAAAAGTGTGCAGGACATCTCCTTACACGTCCGCGAGGCCGACGGAACAGAGAAGCTGGTCTTCAGAGTGACTGCTAGTGAGAGTGCAGCCCTGACACAGGAGCGGCCGGATTCTATAAAGATCCTGGGGGCCGCCATCAGTAACTATTGTGAGAAGATTCCCAGCAACAGCATAACCTGTGTCACGTACCCTATAAATATAGTTTTAGAAGATGAGAGTGCCAGGGGTGCACAGAAAACGTCTTGGCTGGTGTGTAACAGCGTGGGTGGGCGAGGGATTAGTAGTAGGCTTGATGCGTTGGCTGATGAGTTGAAGTTCGTCCCCGTCATTGGAATAGCCATGCTGCTGTCAAGTGGAGATGAGCAGGAGGGAGGAGCAGCAGCGTCCGAGTTCTCCGGGAAAGCCTTCTGCTTCCTTCCTTTACCGCCTGGCGAGGAAAGCAAAACCGGCCTCCCAGCTCACATCAGTGGCTTCTTCGGCCTGACGGACAATCGCAGGAGCATCAAATGGAGAGAGCTGGACCAGTGGAGGGACCCGGCCGCGTTGTGGAATGAGTTTCTCGTCCTGAACGTCGTCCCTAGAGCCTACGCCACTCTGATCTTAGACTCCATAGAACGTCTGCAGGCGGGAAGGAGCCCCGACCTGCCCCTGTCGGTGGACGTCATCTACAAGCTGTGGCCCGACGTCAAGCGGGCCACGGCGCACTGGCAGCCCGTGTTGGAGCCTCTGTTTCACGAGCTGTTCCAGCACGCAGTCCTGTATTCCCTCAGCGGCCACTGGGTCCCCTTGGAGCAGGCTTGCTTCTCGGAACTGGACGAGAGTCTGGAATGCACCAGGTCCGTGCTCAGCTATCTCCAGAGCTCAGGGAAGCAGGTCGTCAGGGTCCCGGCCCACGTGGCCGCCGCCGTTCAGCTCGCCGTGTCCAGCGCGAGGCCCGTGAGGAAGGTGACGCCCGCGTGGACCCGGCAGGTGCTGCGGAAGGCAGCGCACCTGGGCGGTACCAGCGCCGCTGAGAAGCTGCATCTGCTAGAGTTCGTGCTCTCCGACCAGGCCTACGGCGAGCTGCTGGGGCTGGAGCTGCTGCCCCTACAGAACGGAAGTTTCATCCCTTTCTCCTCGTCTGTGTCCGATCAAGATGTGATCTATATAAGCTCAGAAAACTATCCCAGGTATGCGCGGACCCCACCTTCTGCCCCTGCCCGCACTTCAGTTGGCTGCTGTGAAATTCGTCAGCTGTCAGTGTGGATGTTACCTTAGGGTGACTTTTGCAGAGCTGCTTGTTAAAATAGGAAAGGATACATTTTTACTTTCTAAGGTGAAAGGCATCCAGATGTTTACCGGTTAAAGAGCGGGTCTAAGCAGTTGTTTTTCTTGGAAATTCCAATAACAGAACACAGAAAAGAATGGTTATAAAGAGCTAATAGTAACTACAGTTAGTCAAAAGTGAATTATTTTGATGAAGTTAATTTAAATTAATTAAAATACCACACTAAGTAATTCTTTATAACTCAGGGTGTGTATTGACATTTCAGAAAATAAAATGAATTTTATTCTAAGAAGTTTAGACAATTTCTGGATTTAGATATGGTCCATGATGCCCTCATGTTTTAAAGTGAAGCCTGGGTAATACTTGATCAAAACGTGTTGCAGTGTGATTAGATGTGTGCCTCATAATTGATGTAATATAGTAATTACATTTAACTGGCTTGAAATTATATGATTGAATTTCTGTATCTTAGAATTGTTAGAAGATTAACATTGCTGTGTTTCTTACACTGTTTAGGACCCTTTTCCCAGGTCTCGAAGGAAAATTTATTTTGGATAACTTGAAGCCTCACCTTCTGGCTGCTTTAAAGGAAGCTGCCCAAACCCGAGGTATTACAGCTGTTTAGTTGTTGTTGTTTTTTTAATATATGTATTGATAAAAATGACAGTTTATGTAAGTTTCCTATTAAGTTGAACCGTTCCGAAATTATTAGTTATCCATTTTAGACGTTACCACTCAGCAGTTCCATGTGGTTCAACTTCACGTACTTGTTGTAGTTTAAGATGTGTCAGTGCTGGATTCTGACATCCAAAAGAATCCGAACGTGATACTGTATTTAAAAGTCTCTTGTCACGGTCTGGCGGTGTGCCTTTATGGATGTGGTCCCTGGCACGTGCGCAGTGCTTTGCAGGTTTCAGTGCTCCCCGTTTCTTTTCCATTTGTGCCCCCAGCCTCATCCCTTGTAGCCTATCTGGTGGTGAGGGCACTCTTGTGGGTTAGAGGGCGCATACGCGGAGAGAAGGTCATCAGCCTTGCTCTGTCCTCACACCACCTGCCTCCTCAGTTCTGTGTGGCTGTCCTGAGGCAGCGTTGAGGAGATGCAGGCTGACAAAATGACCTCTGCCGCAGGGCCAGGAAAGGGCACTCCTGGGGTCGTAGCGAAGGCTGGGTGTCCTTTATTGGGAATCCTTTTTGGGAAAAAAATCACCATGGTTCTGTTTAGTATTATCTTTCAACTTTTGTGAGCATCCTTTCTCTTGTAAGACTGTTGCCTGAACATTTTCAAAGTTAGATATTGGCCTGAAAAATTCTAGATTTGTCCTACTAGTTGAGGTTGTAAAGCATATTCTTTGTTATGTGTCTTTTATACTATATGCTGTTTTCTTTTCAAAGGTAATGATTGTGCATCATTCATGTAAACAGAAGGGAAAGGAGCTGGAATGGGGGAGGCGAGTTCAGGATGGAGCAGAGTGACGCTGAAGGGAGTGCGGGTGTGAACCGGGAGGGTGTCCCTGGGACACTGCTGTTCCCAATATCGAGATCCCTTCCTTAACTGGGAATTGTCATCTTCAGAGTAGCCTTTTTGGGGGTCTAAACATGGATTCCTACTACTCTGCCATTCTTTGCTCCAAAGTTTTAGAAATCCTTACTTTTCAAATTCTCTATTACATTCTTCATTAAAAACGTCACGTTGAAATATAATGTACGTACAGAAAAGTATACATATCTTAAATGTAGGCCTAATGAAGTCTTATAAACTGAACATGCCCAGATCAAAACCAGAAGACTGCCAACACCCAGGGACTCCTGGCTGCCTTTTCTGTGACAGTCCTGTCCACTCAAGGGTAACTGTGACCCTGACTCTTGATGGCACCGATTGATTCAGCAAGTTATTGTACTCCCCGTGGGGGGAATCACAGTGTGCACTCTGTCCGCTGCTTTCGCTTACTCCGAGTTTGTGAGATCCGTCCAGGCTGGTGCACGCAGTTGTAGATCACCCTTTCTCATGGCTGTGCTATTTCATTGTGTGGTTTTACTTTCTTCTGAAGACAGAGTTTTTGTTAATGGCCAGTAGTTTCTGAGGTAGCTAGGGGTTTGGAAATCAGTCAGAAGTTATTCAGAATCAAATCAGGTGGAAGGGGTAGAGAACCAGCAGAATCATACTGCTTTTACTCAAATGTTCCAGTACCCCGTAGCACAGAACATGGCCACAGCTTGCTTCTCTGGCCTTAGATGGATGGGGTACCTATTGTAATATTTTTAGGGACAAATTAAATTTATATACTCTTAACTTTGGTAATTTGACATTGTTATAACGCTGAGTCTTTCCACTTTGTATGTCTTTTCATTTTCTCACCTACTGTGGCTTCTGATTTGTTATTGTAGGATCATACCAATACCATGTTTTATCTCTGGTTCCTGGTTAATTTTTTTGACTGTTAAACTAGAAGAGATGTCTTCACTGTGTGTGTTGCCCGTAACCTGTGGCTCAGTTACCCCAGAAGTTGTCTTCGTGGTCACTTTTCCTATCTTGATTAAAGTATTGGCCTGCCACCCTTGTGATTATTTAATAGTCCTGATCTCTAGCCTTTCCGGTATTTTTATCTGGCCATATGGGTGATGGGTAACTGCTTCCTGGGTATCTTCTCTATCGCTTTTATACCATTGGTTCCAGACAAAAATTTGTTTTTGATACTACTTTATTGCCATGTTTTGGGAACATTAAACATGAAACATGTATAGGGACTGATGGGGACCCAATAAATGACACCTCTGCTTTCCTGAGAGCCGCGTCAGTGAAGAGATGCACAGAGGGGGATCCAGCAGGTAGACGTCGCCAGTCTCCCCTGTGTTACTGATAATCCTGGTAGTGGGGCTCCTGGCTTGCGGCGCGTGGTGGACTTGTGCTGTGACCCCTCCAGAGGCGGGTGAGCTCGCCAGGCCAGTTGCAGGGGCACTGGGAAACCTCGGGCTTCCTTCCTGGGTACGCCCTGCCCCACGAGTCTCCCTGGGCAGGGGCAGAGCCTCTTCACCCTGACTGGTTGATAAGTCATTCCTCTTTCTGGTGTGTGGGGCAGGTGGGGAACTACTAGTGGGGAGGGGAGAGGCCGAGAGTATTACGTCTGTGTAGCTCCCTGCCTGTGGTAGGGAACGTCCCAGATGTCTAACAGCACTGGGTCTTTTTTGCTCTAAATAATGACTGTGTGATTGTTTTGCTGACACAAAGCACTGTGGACTTCTGTTTACCAATTATCAGTAAAATCTGATTGGCCAGTTTTGAAAGTACTGCTGCATACAATTGAAGTATGAAGTTTTTTTCCTCTGCAAGGGGTATTTCTCTAATTCTGTAGCCCGAGCAAAATCTGTGTCATTGTGTGGTAGTTTTACCTTTCACTTGCTTCACATTTAAAATCCTGAGCTAAGTATTAAGTTACTACTTGTACTTTCACCGTTCACCTCTGTTGCCTCTTTCCCATTTGCAATTACACGCTTCCGTCTTTTACGTTTGGGGGAAAACAAAACAGACCTTGACTTTGATTCGCTTTCTTGCATCCCGACATAGTCCAGCTTCTGGAAGGAGTGGCGTGTGTTTGTTGTCTGTACTTTCTCATCATCTGTTATCACAGCACATGGACTTTTGCTTCTACGTCATTCCAATAAAATTGCCTGACTGAGGTCACCAGTTAATGACTTTTTAAAAATTATAAAATCTAGTGGAATGTTCTGTTCCTTTTACCTGATTTCCCTGCAGCTTTGGTATTATTGGTCACTCCCTCTTTGAACTCCCTGGCTTTGATGATACCACTCTCTCGGTGTCCTTATACTTCTTTGCCTGCTTCTGAGAATTATTTGTGAATTCCCGTTCCTCAGCTTACCCCCTAAATGGGATTAGTTCAGGAACTCCTTGCTCAGCTCTCATTTTGTTCCTTACTTTCTTCGAGTATACTCATTCACCCCCAGGCATCCACTGTCACGCATATGTAATGGTCTCCATACCTTCGGTTATCACCCCAGTCTCAAGAGGGGCAGTGTAGTGCAGTGTAGTGGTTACAAGCCTGGGCTCTGTGGCCGCACAAATCTGGGCTCAGAGTCAACTCCTCCATCGTGTGACTTTGAACAAATTACCCGACCTGTCTGAGCCTCTCTTTCCTCATCAGTATCATGGCAGTACAGGAACATCCTTCCATTAAGAGTATATCAGGGAGATCAGCTTGGTGCTTTGTGACCACCTAGAGGGGTGGGATAGGGAGGGTGGGAGGGAGGGAGACGCAAGAGGGAGGAGATATAGGGATATATGTATATGTATAACTGATTCACTTTGTTATAAAGCAGAAACGAACACACCATTGTAAAGCAATTATACTCCAATAAAGATGTAAAAAAAAGAGTATATCTGGGGCCCTCAAGATTCGATTACATGAAATGCAAGATTGCTTTCTTACAAGTGGAATGAAATGAGAAAAAGGGTTGAGTGGAGGATGGCAGGCAGTCACAACTTACCAACTGAATTTTATCCAGTTTGCATTATCGCAGCGGGGCAGCTTATTGATAACCTCAATTGTAATGTTTTAGTCGTGGTAGGCGTTTCTCTGAAGATCGGATGATGTGTACAGAACGTGTACAGTTTAACACGCTACCTGCTCATAAGAAATGGTGATGAGGTGGCAGCTGCTATCATTCTGCCCCTGGAGTTCCTTAGGAGTCTCAAGGTCGGCATTCTCCCAGCTGGGGTCCTCATCCTCTCTCTGCGTCTGTCTCTCCTTTTGCCTGGTCCTTCCTCTTGAGAAAGGCACCCGTTACCATGCCCAGGAATGAACCCCTCGCTCGCCATCCTTGTTCTCCAGTCTCCGGGGTCTGGGGATTGCATTTTCTCTGGCTGTGTTGCAGGCCCTCTGTCTCGGAGACACGCCGTCACTGTGCCCACACCCCTCGTCTCATCACCGCCTGCCCCGCTCGCAGGTTTCGAGCAGATCCTGACGCGGGACAGGCGCGGTCTTGTTCGTGTGGCCTGCGGGGCATCCCGTGGTTGGCCCCTCGGTATCCCTCTTCTGTTCTTGTCACCACAGGCGCTTGCAGGTGCACAAACTTGAGTTCCCTGCACCCTGTGAGACCAGAACCCTGTGAGATTTGTCACCGCCGTGCAGCATAGCGCCCACTTCAAGGTGGGTGCTTGGTAAATTTTTTTTTACCTGAATTAAGGTTTTCTCATACCTGTGTTTTGCACACGGTGTTCCTTTTGCTTAGACTACTGGCTCCCTCCTCCGCTTGGCCCTGTGACTTTCCTTCACCTTCTAACCCTCAGCCCATGCGCCTCCTCCAAGCGGCTCCCTTTCCCACTCTCGCGTCTCCGGCCCTGCCCGGCACCGCAGGCCTGAGGGGCCGTCTCTGGTTCACGCCCGGACCCCGTCGCAGTCCATGTGCTCCCCTTTGCCTGGTCACAGGCACGTTTTCACTGTGCCAGACTACGAATCCTTGAGAGCAGGGGCCGTCTGTTACTTCTTTTGTACTCCCAGTGCCTGGGTGACAAGCTAACGCTAAGCCCCCGCGGCTGGGCCAGGTGGGATGGTGTTGCACGGACAAGGACGAAAAGGCAGACCCCCCACTGTGCCTGTGAGTCAGGCTTTCCTGTGTCTTCAGTATCTCCTTTGCTCTCCACAATCCTGAGATAATCGTCACCCTCCTTTGAGGGCTGGGGACGTCGAAGCCGAAAGAATTTGAAGGATTTACGTGACCTGCTAGAGCTGCAGAGTTGGAACGATGATTCTGTTTTGTTTTGTTTTTCCTATTACAGATCGAGATTATTTCTGTGTTAGGCTACCTGAGCAAATGGGTGACAGTCAGAAGTTAGAGGAGCCGGTCAATGGGTTTTGAAGGAAATAAATAGAAAAAAAGTTGAGTCAGACAAATGGTAGGAATGCCTAATAGTTTGGTTTTAGTTCGTATTGAAATACATCTTTAAATCTTAAATGTACATTCTGCTACGTTTGGAGTTTTGTTTATGGCTTTTCTTTTACATAATGATGTGTAAGATTCTGCAAACTGTTATCTTAAGATACAGAACAATTCCTGTAGCCGTCACGTGAGAATTGTGACAATCTGGCCTTTTCTAAGAACGGATTTAATTGTATTCTAGCACAGCAACTTCTCTGGGGATACTCAGGTATGATGACTAAACGTGTTCATTTGTAGCCTGATGTTTTTGTTCATTTGATTCTTTGAATCCTGGTTTTTCGCTTACCTAAGTAGCTAGAAGTTATATCAGTATTTTTTTTCTGGTGGTAATTATTAAAGGAGAGAGGAAACTATACTAGTGGAGTATATAGGTGGTTGTGACACATACCACAATAAAACCATATTCAAATGACTTGGAAACATTCATTTCATCGGACATTTAGTCTCAAATGAAAGAATTATCTTGAAATTGGTATTTTAAGCTGTGGTATTTAATGGGAAAGTGTGAGAGTGCACACACCTATTATATGATGCACGTAAATATTGAGATTAAAAATGTCAGAGGGGATCCGTTCTGGGATCTGTGCCGATGAAGTGAGAGGCCCTGCGTGGACTGGCCACCGAGGAGCGTGGTCCAGTGTGCCTAGTGCCCCCGGGGAACAAGCAAAGGTAGAGTGGCTGCCAGCTCCCATTAGGGACGGCCGCTGACTGTTCGCACAATGCTGAGTGTCAGTTATTGACTGTCTTTTTTTTTTAATAACAAGTTTTGACTCAACTTGTATTATTTCCCCCCAGTTCATGTTTCACTTGGAAGATCAGAGGATGTAAGATTTGCTTTACAGAAATTGTTTTTCTAGTAAACATTATTTTTTGAGTCAGTCTCTTCCTTGAAGCTGAAATAAATTTAGAAACCAAGTCATTGTTATAGTGGTAATTCATATAAATATTAACTTTGGTTTCTAGCTTGTGTTAAAAGCAGCTGATCATCCACACCTGCTATGACTATATACTCTTATATTTTTAAGGTGTGAGCAAAGAGGAAGACAGGATCTTGATGTCAGCGGGCTGCACAGTTAGCACCTGCCCTGGGGACTCTGGGTTGTGTCAGCCATCTCCCCACTGTTGTCCGTCTCCTATTAGGGATGGAAACTAGGAAGCCGAAGCAGTGTCAGTGATGACTTCTGGAGAGAAGTTGGTCACGAGTGCTGTTCTGAATGACGCTCGTGCCTTCTGAGGTAGAATGAGGTTTCCGCTGGCCCCCTTGGGGTGTTAGGTGCTGCCGCCAGGCTTGCAGAGAGCCCGAGGGAGTGCTGAGCCTGCCGGCGGGCTGTCCTCGCCTTCCCTGTGTGCTCATTTTCTTTCCCTTTTTTCCTTTTCCTTTGAAGGTCTGCCTGACTGATGGCATACCATTTAATTGGCCCCTCACCTTATTTTGAAGTAGACTGTAATATCCTATTTCCATTCATGATGAAAACCTTTCTCAAAGTTAGGACTGAACATAAACACATAAATAAACAAAAAACGTAGTGCAGTCCTTGAATAGTGATTCAGCATGTCGATGTGATTATCTTGAACCGATCTATAGGAAAGCACAAACTACCTTGAGAAGAGATATTTCTAAACAGACACATCTGTTGAGAGTTTAGATAAGCACTTTCTGTCTCCAGGGACACCTAACAGTACTACTTAACCTCTTTTGACAGTGCTGATGATTTTAAAGGCTAGGCCACAGAAACACAAGTCATTTATTAAAACACTGTGAAATTATTTTACTGATACTGTTGGAGATGCTTTACAATTTCAGTGACTTTCTAATCCAGGGCAGGGAGACTTCTTTCTGTGTTAACATTTATATTTTAGGGTAAAAGCTAAAGGCTTAAATACGAAATAAACAGAAATCGGGACTTCAGATTGAATTGACTTTTGTACTTAGAATTGTGTCCTACTACATTTTCTCTCTCCTTTGTTTTCCCTGCTGTTTTTTCATTTGAGCATGACTGGTGTTAATCGCATGTTACGTGTGGTGTGCGGGTTTTATTGGCATTTTATTTATACACTGATATTAGATAACTTTCCTGAAGGTAGGCATGTTTTATAAGTTCCAAAGTTCACGCAAGGATATTGGATAGGATTATCTACAAAATGCATGTCATGTGCCAATTACTAACGTAGGACACAGTGTGGTGCATATTTGATTTTTTTGTTGAGTGTTCTGATTTTTAATTTCTAACCCTTTTTTGTATCTTTGATATTGTATCCTTGCCTTACTTGTGATTTGGAAATTCTATTATAGTTAATGCAATTCAGTAAGCATTTTTTAGAATATTAAACAAATTAATTAAAACAATTATATCTTAATGGGACTCACAGACCGAGAAGGCGATGCTAGTCAGACTATTGACAAGATTTTATGACTTCTTAAATATTACTACATGACTTACCCTAAGTCACACAATGTAGAAACTGATAATAATCAGAATGTGGGTATTGATGTCTTCAAAAGTTGCAAAAGTATGCCCTTGCTTAAACTTCTATGGCAGTAATTTTAAATGTCTTATTGTAACATGAAAGATAATTTTCTTGGTAGAAAGTAAGGTCATCTTCCTGATGTGTGAGTCTGTGGAACAAGGGTGTCCTTCCTTGGTTAACAAATGCTGATACAGAAAAATTTCAAGGGGCTTGAGGTGTGCCCCCTTTTATAACTTGCCAAAATTAGTCTTTTAAGAGTCTAGAAATTACGTGTACCTAGGGAGAAAATGGAATATTAGTTTTCCATAAGATTGAATTTGAGATGCTTTTTATTTCTCTATATGGGCAAATAACATACCTATAGGTACCTAGTGTTATTTTAAAATTTTATTACTTCTGGTATTGCAGATAAAATACTCTGAAACACAACATGCACTTAGAAATAAAATGTTATTTTCTAGACCACTGATTAAAAGTCAGCAAAAATCTTTTTTTCCCCAGAGAAAACCTTATTAGTCTCCTAGTTTATAAAACATCTGGGAGTGGAGCTGCCTTGTTGGGGGTAACCCTGCCTTCACAGCAGGGCCCGCTTCCCCTGTTGCTTGTCCCTGAAGCACTTCTGCAAAGCCCAGATCCCAGAAGAACACACTTTACTTTGTGCTAAGTACCAAGTAAGCGCTGCCTCGGTGACTGTGCTCCGTACCCGGACACATGCACAGAGCAGTCTTAGAGCTAGAACCTCAGCCTCATCCTTTCTCCAGATGAGAGACTTCCAGTCCCAGAGAGGCTGTGGTGGAGAGGAAACTGGTGGAGAGGAAACTCCAGTGTCCTGGCGGCCTCAGCTCCTGGCAGCCTTGGTCAGCTGGGACAGGGTGCTAGCCCCCGTGCGCTCACTTGGGCCTTGCTTTATCCTGTGGCCACCCGGCTCCTGGAAACCGGGCCTCCTTATAAATTACTTACCCTTAAATAAAAGGGTATTTATTTAAACTTTTCTTTGGTGCTTTTATTTGTGAACAAATCACCACTAAAAATTATTTTCCATGTTGATTCTATTTGCAGGGCATTATAGGATAATTTTTAAAACACATCTAAATGCATTTTAGATATTTATTTAAAATGAGCACTTTCTCCAGAGAGAACTATCACTCCCACAAGCTATTATAAATACGGATTTATGTGTGATCAGCCCAGTTATGCCCTATTTTTGCGTTTTCACAGTGTACTTAAAACTCTCAAAATGACTTTCTAGTACTATTTAATCTGTCTAATCTGTGAGAATAGAAAGTTAAATACGTTACAGTAGAATTGTATGTATTCATAACATTTCTTTATGTGATTCACAGGAAGACCGTGTACCCAGCTACAGCTTCTAAACCCAGAACGTTTTGCACGTCTTATCAAAGAAGTAGTGAACACATTCTGGCCTGGCAGGGAGTTGATTGTTCAGTGGTATCCATGTGATGAAGACAAAAAGCACCCATCTATTTCGTGGCTTAAAATGGTGTGGAAGAATCTCTATATACATTTTTCAGAGGATTTGACTTTATTTGATGAGATGCCACTAATCCCTAGAACCGCACTAGAAGAAGGTCAGACGTGTGTGGAACTCATCAGACTCAGGATCCCCTCATTAGTCATTTTAGATGATGAATCTGAAGCACAGCTCCCAGAATTTTTAGCTGACGTTGTACAAAAACTTGGAGGGATTGTCCTTAAGCAATTAGATGCCTCCATACAACATCCACTTATTAAAAAATACATTCATTCGCCATCCCCAAGTGCTGTTCTGCAGATGATGGAGAAGATGCCTCTGCAGAAGCTGTGCAACCAGGTTGCGTCGCTCCTTCCAACGCACAAAGATGCCCTAAGGAAGTTCTTAGCTAACTTAACTGATAGCAGTGAAAAGGAGAAAAGAGTAATTCAGGAACTGACAATATTCAAGCGCATTAACTATTCATCCAGTCAGGGGATCTCCTCCTACACCAAGCTGAAGGGCTGCAGGGTCCTGCACCACACATCCAGGCTCCCGGCTGGCCTGCGGCTCTCCATCTCAGTCGTGGACAGCAGTGACGAGGCCACCATCCGCCTGGCAAACCTGCTCAAGGTGGAGAAGGTAAAGACCACCAGCTGCCTAAAGCTTATCTTAAAAGACATCGAAAATGCATTTTATTCACACGAGGAGATGACACACCTTATGCTGTGGGTCCTCGAGAATCTATCCTCTCTTAAAAATGAGAATCCAAATGTGCTTGATTGGCTAATGCCATTAAAATTCATTCAGATCTCACAGGAGCGGCTGGTGTCGGCCAGTGAGCTCTTTGACCCTGATGTGGAAGTGTTAAAGGACCTCTTCTATGATGAAGAGGAAACTTGTTTCCCACCCTCAGCTTTTACCTCACCAGATATTCTTCACTCTTTAAGACAGATTGGTTTAAAAAACGAAGCCAGTCTCAAAGAGAAAGATGTTGTGCAAGTGGCTAAAAAAATTGAAGCTCTACAGGCCAGCTCTTGTCCAAATCAGGAAATGCTCCTGAAGAAAGCCAGAACGCTCTTACTGGTCTTAAATAAGAACCACGCCCTGCTGCAGTCACCTGAAGGGAAGATGGCCCTGAAGAAAATAAAATGGGCTCCAGCTTGCAAGCAAAGGCCTCCAAACTACCCAGGATCCTTAGTCTGGAAAGGGGATCTCTGGGATCTCTGTGCCCCCGCGGACATGTGCGACGCGGCCCATGCCATTCTGGTCGGCTCATCACTTCCTCTTGTTGAGAGTGTCCACGTGAACTTGGAAGAAGCTTTAGGTATCTTCACAAAACCTGATATCAATGCTGTCTTAAAGCACTTTAAAATTGTTGTCGATTGGTATACTTCGAACACCTTTAGTGATGAAGACTACTATCAGTTCCAGCACATTTTGCTCGAAATTTATGGATTCATGCATGATCATTTAAATGAAGGGAAGGATGCTTTTAGAGCCTTAAAATTTCCATGGGTTTGGACTGGCAAAAAGTTCTGTCCTCTCGCCCAAGCTGTGATAAAACCGTTTTATGATCTTGACCTTCAGCCTTATTTGCACAGTGTGCCTAAGACCATGGCAAAGTTCCATCAGCTGTTCAAGGCCTGCGGTTCAGTAGAGGAGCTGACACCAGATCACATTTCCATGGTCATTCAGAAGGTGTACCTCAAAAGCGGCCAAGACCTCAGTGACCAAGAAAGCAAACAGAATCTTCATCTGATGTTGAATATCATCCGATGGCTTTATAGCAATCAGATTCCAGCAAGCCTCAACACACCAGTTCCTATACATCATAGCAGAGATCCTTCCAAGCTTATCATGAAGCCAATTCATGAATGCTGTTACTGTGACATCAAAGTTGATGACCTGAATGACTTACTGGAAGATTCCGTGGAACCAATCATTTTGGTGCATGAGGACATACCCATGAAAACTGCAGAGTGGCTGAAAGTCCCATGCCTCAGTACAAGACTGATCAACCCCGAAAACATGGGCTTTGAGCAGTCAGGACAAAGAGAACCACTGACTGTAAGAATTAAAAATATTCTGGAAGAATACCCTTCAGTGTCAGATATCTTTAAAGAACTTCTTCAAAATGCTGACGACGCAAATGCAACAGAATGCAGCTTCATGATTGACATGAGAAGAAACATGGACATTCGAGAGAATCTCCTGGACCCGGGGATGGCAGCGTGTCATGGGCCGGCTCTGTGGTCGTTCAACAACTCTCAATTCTCAGATTCGGACTTTGTGAACATAACAAGGCTAGGGGAATCTTTAAAGAGGGCAGAAGTTGACAAAGTTGGGAAATTTGGTCTTGGGTTTAATTCCGTGTACCACATCACCGACATTCCCATCATCATGAGTCGAGAATTCATGATAATGTTTGATCCCAACATAAACCACATCAGTAAACACATTAAAGACAGATCTAATCCCGGGATCAAAATTAATTGGAGTAAACAGCAGAAAAGACTTAGGAAATTTCCTAATCAGTTCAAACCATTCATAGACGTATTTGGCTGTCAGTTACCTCTGACCGTGGAAGCACCTTACAGCTATAGTGGGACTCTGTTCCGACTGTCCTTTAGAACTCAGCAGGAAGCCAAAGTGAGTGAAGTTAGCAGTACCTGCTACAACACAGCAGATATTTACTCTCTTGTGGATGAATTCAGTCTCTGTGGACACAGGCTTATCATTTTCACTCAGAGTGTAACCTCAATGTATCTGAAGTACTTGAAAATTGAGGAAACCAATCCCAGCTTAGCTCAAGATACAATCATAATTAAAAAAAAATTGTGCTCTTCCAAAGCATTGATTGCACCTGTCATCAGTGTTTTAAAAGAAGCTGCTAAGCTCATGAAGACTTGCGACAGCAGTAACAAGAAGCTCCCCGCTGATGCACCCAAGTCCGCTTGCATCCTTCAGATCACAGTGGAGGAATTTCACCACGTGTTCAGAAGGATTGCTGATTTACAGTCGCCACTTTTTAGAGGTCCAGATGATGACCCAGCTGCTCTCTTTGAAATGGCTAAGTCCGGCCAATCCAAAAAGCCATCGGATGAGTTACCACAAAAAACAATGGAGTGTACTGTGTGGCTTATATGTACCTGCATGGATACAGGAGAGGCTCTCAAGTTTTCCCTGAGTGAGAGCGGGAGAAGGCTGGGAGTGGTTCCTTGTGGGGCTGTGGGAGTTTTTCTGGCTGAGATCCAGGACGGGAAGTGGGTTGTGAGACCACAGGCTGGGGAGGTGTTCTGCTATTTGCCCCTACGAATCAAAACAGGATTGCCAGTTCACATCAACGGGTGCTTTGCTGTTACTTCAAACAGGAAAGAGATCTGGAAGACAGATACAAAAGGACACTGGAACACCACCTTCATGAGACACGTGGTTGTGAAAGCTTACCTAGAGGCACTCAGCATCCTGCGTGACCTGGCCATGAGTGGGGAGCTGATGGACTATACTTACCATGCAGTGTGGCCTGACCCTGATCTGGTTCATGATGACTTCTCTGTAATTTGTCAAGGGTTTTATGAAGATATAGCTCACGGGAAAGGGAAGGAATTGACAAGAGTCTTCTCTGATGGATCCACATGGGTTTCCATGAAGAATGTGAGATTTCTAGATGACTGTATACTTAAGAGAAGAGATGTTGGTCCAGCAGCCTTCAAGATATTTTTGAAATACCTCAAGAAGACTGGGTCGAAAAACCTCTGTGCTGTTGAACTTCCTTCTTCAGTAAAATTAGGATTTGAAGAAGCTGGCTGCAAACAGATACTGCTTGAAAATACATTTTCAGAGAAACAGTTTTTTTCAGAAGTGTTTTTTCCAAATATTCAAGAAATTGAAGCAGAACTCAGAGATCCTTTAATGAATTTTGTTCTGAATGAGAAAGTTGATGAGTTCTCAGGAATTCTTCGTGTTACTCCATGTATCCCTTGCTCGCTGGAGGGGCATCCTCTGGTTTTACCATCAAGATTAATCCACCCTGAAGGACGGGTTGCAAAGTTATTTGATACTAAAGACGGACGATTTCCTTACGGCTCTACTCAGGACTACCTAAATCCTATTATTCTGATTAAACTCGTCCAGTTAGGTATGGCAAAAGATGATATTTTATGGGATGACATGCTAGAACGTGCCGAGTCAGTAGCTGAAATTAATAAAAGTGATCACGGTGCTGCTTGCCTAAGAAGTAGCATCCTGTTAAGTCTTATTGATGAAAAACTAAAAATAAGGGATCCTAGAGCAAAGGACTTTGCTGCAAAATATCAAACAATCCCCTTCCTCCCGTTTCTCACAAAACCAGCAGGTTTTTCTTTGGACTGGAAAGGTAACAGTTTTAAGCCTGAAACCATGTTTGCAGCAACCGACCTTTATACAGCTGAGCATCAGGATATAGTTTGTCTTTTGCAGCCAGTTCTAAACGAAAGTTCACATTCCTTCAGAGGCTGCGGTTCAGTGCCACTGGCTGTTAAAGAGTTTTTGGGGTTACTGCGGAAGCCCACAGTTGACCTGGTCATAAGCCAATTGAGAGAAGTTGCAAAATCAGTTGATGATGGAATCACATTGTACCAGGAGAACATCACCAATGCTTGCTACAAATACCTTCATGAAGCAATGATGCAAAGTGACATCACTAAGATATCAATTATTGAAAAGTTAAAAACGTTTAGCTTCATTCTAGTTGAGAGTGCATATGTTGACTCAGAAAAAATTGCTTTTCATTTGAATTTTGAAGCAGCCCCATACCTTTATCAGTTGCCTAATAAATATAAAAATAGTTTCCGTGAACTTTTTGAAAGTGTGGGTGTGAGGCAGTCTTTTACTGTTGAAGATTTTGCCCTTGTTTTGGAATCTATTGCTCAAGAAAAAGAAACAAAACAAATAACAGAAGAGAATTTTCAGCTTTGCCGGCGAATAATCAGTGAAGGAATATGGAGTCTCATTAGAGAAAAGAAACAAGAATTTTGTGAGAAAAATTATGGCCATATATTATTGCCAGATACTAATCTTAAGCTTCTCCCTGCAAAATCTTTATGCTACAATGATTGTCCCTGGATAAAAGTAAAGGATAGCACTGTAAAATACTGTCATGCAGATATACCGAGGGAAGTGGCTGTGAAACTAGGAGCAGTACCAAAGCGGCATAAAGCCTTAGAAAGGTATGCGTCCAACATCTGCTTTACAACACTGGGCACTGAATTTGGACAGAAGGAAAAACTGACCAGCAGAATTAAGAGTATCCTTAATGCCTATCCTTCAGAAAAGGAAATGCTGAAAGAACTTCTTCAGAATGCTGATGATGCAAAGGCTACAGAAATCTGTTTTGTGTTTGACCCTCGACAGCATCCAGTTGATAGGATATTTGACGACAAGTGGGCCCCCTTGCAGGGGCCAGCACTGTGTGTGTACAACAACCAGCCTTTCACAGAAGACGATGTCAGAGGGATTCAGAACCTCGGGAAAGGCACCAAGGAAGGAAATCCGTGTAAAACTGGACAATACGGAATAGGATTCAATTCTGTGTATCACATTACAGACTGCCCTTCTTTTATTTCCGGCAATGACATCCTGTGTATTTTTGATCCTCATGCCAGATACGCACCAGGAGCCACATCTGTTAGTCCTGGACGCATGTTTAGAGATTTGGATGCAGATTTTAGGACACAGTTCTCAGATGTTCTGGATCTTTATCTGGGAACCCACTTTAAACTGGATAATTGCACAATGTTTCGATTTCCTCTTCGTAATGCAGAAATGGCAAAAGTTTCAGAAATTTCTTCAGTTCCATCATCAGACAGAATGGTCCAGAATCTTTTGGACAAACTGCGGTCAGATGGGGCTGAACTTTTAATGTTTCTTAATCACATGGAAAAAATTTCTATTTGTGAAATAGATAAAGCTACGGGAGCCCTAAACGTGCTGTATTCTGTGAAGGGCAACATCACCGATGGAGACAGGCTGAAAAGGAAGCAGTTTCATGCATTTGTGATTGACAGTGTCACTAAAAAGAGGCCGCTCAAGGACATACCAGTTCAGCAGATCACCTACACTATGGATACGGAGGACTCTGAGGGAAACCTTACCACCTGGCTAATTTGTAATAGATCAGGTTTTTCAAGTATGGAGAAAGTATCTAAGAGTGTTATATCAGCTCACAAGAACCAAGATATCACTCTCTTCCCACGTGGTGGAGTAGCTGCCTGCATCACCCACAACTACAAAAAGCCCCACAGGGCCTTCTGCTTTCTGCCCCTCTCTTTAGAGACGGGGTTACCGTTTCATGTGAATGGCCACTTTGCTCTCGATTCAGCCAGGAGGAACCTGTGGCGGGATGACAATGGGGTGGGTGTTCGGAGTGACTGGAACAACAGCTTAATGACGGCCCTGATCGCTCCCGCGTACGTCGAGTTATTAATCCAGTTAAAAAAGCGCTATTTCCCTGGTTCTGACCCGACGTTATCGGTCTTACAGAACACGCCTATTCATGTTGTAAAGGACACCTTAAAGAAGTTTTTGTCATTCTTCCCAGTCAACAGGCTTGATCTACAGCCAGATTTATACTGTCTGGTGAAAGCACTTTACAGCTGCATCCACGAGGACATGAAGCGCCTTTTACCCGTTGTGCGGGCTCCGAACATTGATGGCTCCGACCTGCACTCTGCAGTTATAATCACCTGGATTAATATGTCGACTTCAAATAAAACCAGACCATTTTTTGACAATTTGCTGCAGGATGAATTACACCACCTTAAAAATGCAGACTATAACATCACCACACGCAAAACAGTGGCAGAAAATGTCTATAGGCTGAAACACCTGCTTTTGGAAATTGGCTTCAACTTGGTTTATAACTGTGATGAAACTGCTAATCTGTACCACTGTCTGATAGACGCCGATATTCCTGTTAGTTATGTCACCCCTGCTGACGTGCGATCTTTTTTAATGACGTTTTCCTCTCCCGATACTAATTGCCATATTGGGAAGCTGCCTTGTCGTCTCCAGCAGACTAACCTGAAACTTTTTCACAGTTTAAAACTCTTAGTTGATTACTGTTTTAAGGATGCAGAAGAAAACGGGATTGAAGTGGAGGGACTGCCCCTTCTCATTACATTAGACAGTGTTTTGCAAACTTTTGATGCAAAACGACCCAAGTTTCTAACAACATACCATGAACTGATTCCATCCCGCAAAGACTTGTTCATGAATACATTGTACCTGAAGTACAGTAATATTTTACTGAACTGTAAAGTTGCAAAAGTGTTTGACATTTCCAGCTTTGCTGACTTGTTATCCTCTGTGTTGCCCCGTGAATATAAGACCAAAAGTTGCACAAAGTGGAAAGACAGTTTTACAAGTGAGTCTTGGCTTAAGAGTGCATGGCATTTTATCAGCGAATCCGTAAATGTGAAAGAGGATCAAGAAGAGACAAAAGCAACCTTTGACACTGTTGTTGACACCCTAAAAGACTGGGCATTGCTCCCTGGAACAAAGTTTACTGTGTCAGCCAATCAGCTTGTAGTTCCCGAAGGTGATGTTCTGCTTCCTCTAAGTCTCATGCACATTGCAGTCTTTCCAAATGGCCAGAGTGATAAGGTTTTTCATGCTCTCATGAAAGCTGGCTGTATTCAGCTTGCTTTGAACAAAATCTGCTCCAAAGACAGTGCATTTGTTCCTCTGCTGTCATGTTACACAGCAAACATAGAGAGCCCCACAAGCATTTTGAAGGCTGTGCATTATATGGTCCAAACCTCAACTTTTAGAACTGAAAAATTAGTGGAAAGTGACTTTGAAGCACTTTTGATGTATTTCAACTGCAATTTGAATCACTTGATGTCCCAAGATGACGTAAAAATTTTAAAGTCACTCCCATGCTACAAATCCATCAGCGGTCGCTATATGAGCATTGCGAAATTTGGAACATGCTATGTGCTTACAAAAAGTATTCCTTCCGCTGAAGTGGAAAAATGGACACAATCATCGTCCTCTGCATTTCTTGAAGAAAAAATACACTTAAAAGAACTATATGAGGTGCTAGGTTGTGTGCCTGTAGATGATCTTGAGGTCTATTTGAAACACCTCTTACCAAAAATCGAAAATCTCTCTTATGATGCAAAATTAGAGCATTTGATCTATCTTAAGAATAGACTCTCAAGTATTGAAGAATTGTCAGAGATCAAGGAACAACTTTTCGAAAAACTGGAAAGTTTATTGATAATCCATGACACTAACAGTCGACTAAAGCAAGCCAAACATTTCTATGATAGAACTGTGAGAGTTTTTGAAGTTATGCTTCCTGAAAAATTGTTTATTCCTAAGGACTTCTTTAAAAAATTGGAACAACTTATAAAACCCAAAAATCAAGTTGCATTTATGACATCCTGGGTAGAATTCTTAAGAAATATCGGACTAAAACACATCCTTTCTCAGCAGCAGTTGTTACAGTTTGCTAAGGAGATCAGTGTGAGGGCTAATACAGAAAACTGGTCTAAAGAAACACTGCAAAATACAGTCGATATCCTTCTCCACCATATATTCCAAGAACGAATGGATTTGTTATCTGGAAATTTTTTGAAAGAACTGTCTTTAATACCATTCTTATGTCCCGAGCGGGCCCCTGCCGAATTCATTCGATTTCATCCTCAGTATCAAGAGGTAAACGGAACGCTTCCTCTTATAAAGTTCAACGGAGCACAGGTGAATCCAAAATTCAAGCAGTGCGACGTGCTCCAGCTGTTATGGACGTCATGCCCTATTCTTCCAGAGA
Source organism: Globicephala melas (assembly GCF_963455315.2). Taxonomy (NCBI): domain Eukaryota; kingdom Metazoa; phylum Chordata; class Mammalia; order Artiodactyla; family Delphinidae; genus Globicephala; species Globicephala melas. The sequence goes on along the minus strand of NC_083331.1, from coordinate 2,373,885 downwards.
AAGCCACCCCCTTGAGCATCAAAGAACAAGAAGGGAGTGACCTTGGTCCACAAGAACAGCTGGAGCAGGTTTTAAGTATGCTGAATGTGAACCTGGACCCCCCTCTGGATAAGGTCATCAATAACTGCAGGAACATATGCAACATCACAACTCTGGATGAAGACATGGTCAAGACTAGAGCAAAGGTCTTAAGGAGCATATACGAGTTTCTCAGCGCAGAGAAAAGGGAGTTCCGTTTTCAGCTGCGGGGCGTTGCTTTTGTGATGGTGGAAGATGGCTGGAAGCTTCTGAAGCCGGAGGAGGTGGTGATCAATCTTGAGTACGAGTCTGATTTTAAACCGTATCTGTACAAGCTGCCTTTAGAACTGGGCACCTTTCACCAGCTGTTCAAACACTTAGGCACTGAAGATATCATTTCAACCAAGCAGTATGTTGAAGTGCTGAGCCGCATATTCAAAAATTCTGAAGGAAAACAGTTAGATCCTAATGAAATGCGCACCGTTAAGAGAGTCGTTTCTGGCTTGTTCAAGAGTCTACAGAATGACTCGGTGAAGGTGCGGGGCGATCTCGAGAACATCCGGGACCTTGCACTCTACCTGCCAAGCCAGGATGGGAGGCTGGTGAAGTCCAACATCCTGGTGTTTGATGACGCCCCGCATTACAAGAGCAGGATCCAGGGCAATATCGGTGTGCAGATGCTGGTGGATCTCAGCCAGTGCTACCTGGGGAAAGACCACGGGTTCCACACGAAGCTGACTATGCTCTTTCCTCAGAAACTCAGACCACGTCTGCTGAGCAGCATCCTCGAGGAGCAGTTGGATGAGGAGACTCCCAGGGTCTGCCAGTTTGGAGCGCTGTGCTCTCTTCAGGGCAGGCTGCAGTTACTCCTGTCCTCTGAACAGTTCATCACAGGCCTGATCAGAATCATGAAGCATGAAAACGATAACGCTTTTCTGGCCAACGAGGAGAAAGCCGTGCGACTCTGCAAAGCTCTAAGAGAAGGCTTGAAAGTGTCCTGTTTCGAGAAGCTTCAGACAACATTAAGAGTTAAAGGTTTCAATCCTATTCCTCAGAGCAGAAGTGAAACTTTTGCTTTCCTGAAGAGGTTTGGGAATGCAGTCATCCTGCTCTACATACAGCATTCAGACAGTAAAGACATTAACTTCCTGTTAGCCCTGGCAATGACGCTTAAATCAGCGACCGACAATTTGATTTCCGACACTTCATATCTAATTGCTATGCTAGGATGCAATGATATTTACAGGATCAGTGAGAAACTCGACAGTTTAGGAGTGAAATATGACTCTTCAGAACCATCGAAACTTGAACTTCCAATGCCCGGCACTCCGATACCTGCTGAGATTCATTACACTCTGCTCATGGACCCAATGAATGTCTTTTATCCCGGGGAATACGTCGGGTACCTCGTTGATGCTGAAGGTGGGGAGATCTATGGGTCGTACCAGCCGACATATACATACGCCATTATCGTACAGGAAGTTGAAAGAGAAGATGCTGACAACTCTAGTTTTCTAGGAAAGATATATCAGATTGATATTGGTTATAGTGAATATAAAATAGTTAGCTCTCTTGATCTGTATAAGTTTTCAAGGCCAGAGGAAAGCTCTCAGAGCAGAGACAGTGCCCCTTCCACACCCACCAGCCCTACAGAGTTCCTGGCCCCTGGTCTACGAAGTATCCCTCCTCTTTTCTTTGGTAGGGAGAGCCACAAGACCTCATCTTCGAAGCATCATTCCCCCAAGAAGCTTATGGTGAATTCTTTACCAGAAATTTTAAAAGAAGTGACATCAGTGGTGGAGCAAGCTTGGAAGCTTCCAGAATCTGAAAGAAAAAAGATTATTAGGCGGTTGTATTTGAAATGGCACCCTGACAAAAACCCAGAGAATCATGACATTGCTAATGAAGTTTTTAAACATCTGCAGAATGAAATTAACAGATTAGAGAAACAGGCTTTTCTAGATCAAAATGCAGACAGAGCCTCGAGGCGAACGTTTTCAACCTCAGCATCCCGATTTCAGTCAGAGAAGTACTCATTTCAGAGATTTTACACTTCATGGAATCAAGAAGCAACGAGCCATAAATCTGAAAGGCAACAACAAAATAAGGAAAAATGCCCACCTTCAGCCGGACAGACTTACTCTCCGAGGTTCTTTGTTCCCCCCACCTTCAAGTCAGTCGGTAACCCAGTCGAAGCACGCAGGTGGCTACGACAAGCCAGAGCCAATTTCTCAGCCGCCAGGAATGACCTCCACAAAAACGCCAACGAATGGGTGTGCTTCAAATGTTTCCTCTCTACCAAGCTGGCTCTGATCGCCGCCGACTATGCTGTGCGGGGCAAGTCCGACAAAGACGTGAAGCCGACTGCACTCGCGCAGAAAATAGAGGAATACAGTGAGCATCTGGAAGGCCTGACGAATGACGTCCACACCTTGGAAGCTTACGGTGTAGACAGTTTAAAAACAAGGTACCCCGATCTGCTGCCTTTCCCACAGATCCCGAATGACAGGTTCACTTCTGAGGTTGCCATGAGAGTGATGGAATGTACTGCCTGTATCATCATAAAACTTGAAAATTTTATACAACAAAAAGTGTGAACGCATTTAAAGAAGAAGCAGAGCTAGGTCTCAAATGTGTTGTAGCACAAGTATGAATTGCTGTCCTTAAGCTTCCTTGCCAGTTGTTTAGGAATTGCGAAGCACACTGCAGACTGTTTGGGGAGAATTTTGGAGTTGTTATTAACATGAATTTCAACAGAAGACGTTAACTGGATCTAAGAACTATTTTGAGGCTGGTGGTGAACTGTGGAATTGCTGGAGGCAGCTGGCCGGCTGCGGTGGCGGCTTGTTGGACTGCACTTTATACAACCAAAGCTCAGCAGTTTGTTAGATAAGAGTCTCTCTGTCTCTGGTTAGGGTGAAGTTAGTTTTATGTCTTCCATGTAGGAGCTAATGAAACACTGGACATATCATTGGTTTAAACAAATAAGGGGAATTAAGTCTTCGGAGCTTATTATCTCTTTACGTGGATCCTCTTGGGTGTGTTATTTTCTTATCAGCTGGATCCGATCATGAATTTTTTGCAATTTTACCTATTAGACCCTCAGTACATGTGTAACATGGTACAGTACTTTACTCCTGAATATTACTTGATTGAGACTCTGCAGACGGTACTGCTGGGACGCACTGAGTACACTTTACATCCTTGTTCTGGATGTCCTCCCGCCCTGGGTTTACAGGCTTCCTGGTTCGTGAAGGTAGCACGTGGGAGACCCCAGTGGTGGCCGTTCTGGCCTCTGGATGTGAATACTGCTTCCAAGAACCGCCTGCCAAAGCGACATCTGTCACCTGTTAGAACATTTGCTTTATGTTTGTTTGTACATATTTTCCACGAACGTCATAATTTATATAGTGTGGCTGAACAGGATGTGACCTTTCGTTGTCTAAAGGTGCTGCAGTAAACATTTTTTGTCCTTCAACATGGCACTTAGTGGAGTTTTTTGGATTTCACTTTGAAGGCATTAAAAAATTGTAAAATCATGTGACAATATCTAATAAGTTATAAAATAGGAATTATCAGCTTGTGTTTTCCCCATGAACGATTCAGAACTGACATTTAATTTTTATCATGTTTGAATGTCCTACGAACATACTTCTTTTGCAGAATGTAAAAGAAAGGTGATGGTAATTAGTTTCTATAAGTGTGCTGGCTGTAAATGATGCTAAATATAATATTTTATGCAATTAAGGGCTTATGGAACATATTAAAACTTTTTTACTTTTATTGGTAATAAGGAATGTTTGCGCCTCCACTATTGTATTGCTTCTGGATGTGAAGCCATGTGATCATTTCTGCTATTATATTAAGTGCCACAATTTTAATAAAGCAAATGTACATATGAAATCATTGTAGCTGGTATTTCCTGAGAAACAGTTCCTTGAAAATCAAACCTAATATCTTCCTATATGAAGTTCTGACCTGTGTGTATTTGTGTGTTTATTGGAAATATTAGGATAGAACTTTCCTATATATTTTATAGTGGAATTTTAATAGGTTCCTTTTCTTATGATTGAATATAAAGTACTGGACATATACTAGGTTTATTAGGTGCTCACTGATTTTGTTAAGAGTTGATTTTATTTCGCCTTTCTAGGGAATAAAATTAGTTGACATATGTGGTATACATATGTATTTGGAAATACGTTAAATATGGTTCTTCTCTAGGTAGAGGCTGGATTGATACCGACCTTACCTCAGGGGAGGGCTGTGTGCCTGGGGCCAATTCACACTTGAGCGCTAACAGGTAGGACATGTTCATCTTTACACCTCAGGCACAAGGCTTCTAAATCCGGCAGACCAGGCTTGGAATTCTCTCTTCCAGGGCGACCCGAACGCTGGGTCTCCAGCTGCCTGGGACTTAATCTTAAGTTCTTGCTACTTTAAAACTCAGATTCGACACTTGGAATATGTTTCATTGCTTTTGGATATTAAAATGTACACAGAACACCCTGTCTGGCTTTTGTGGTATGATCTAGGTGGAGTTTTGTGTTTTTTTCTAGACTTCCTTTAAAAGAAAAAATACAGGTCCACAGTCCCTTATATGAAACCCTTGCATCCAAATGTTTTTCGGAATTTGGATTTTAGAACATTAATACCAGTGCATATAAACTGGGTTTAATGAGGCTTTTCCATCAGAGTTGGGCAGCTCCCTTTAATCAAACACATTAGTATTTCTGCAGTGAGACCATGAATACCCACCCACAGTAAACTACACAGACGTGAGAAGTAGCCTCATCTAAATTTAGGTCAGGTTTTGCCACCCATAGTTTGCAGTAGATGTATTTGGAAAGTTTTCATTTTTTGGAACTTTTTAGATTTTGAAATTCAGGGTAAGGAATTTTGGACCTGAACTATTTTTTTGTATTAGGCTCCCCTATTTTGTTTTTTTTATTAAAAAGAAGGTGGAAACTGCCAGCCGGTGTGTGCGTAGCTGCTCCTGAGAAAGGGGTTGGAACAGGCCTTCTGCACTCGGGAGCGGGTTCTGTGCTTCCCCGTGAGCGGAAGGGCGGAATGCTCCACAGCCTCCGGGGGGAGACCAGTGACGAGCCTGAGAATGATGGGAAAATGTTCAAATAGCGTTCAGTCAAATAAAGAGAACAGGTCTGCTTTGGGGACTGGTGGGGTTGTCTTTCATTAGCGCCAGCTGACATCTTCTGTCCTTCCAATATTTTGCAGACCTCAAGGATAAAAGCTAGTAGAAAACAGCAGTTAGATGAGATTTTAATGAGTCATGTATGACTCCGGCTTCTACCAGAGACAGAACCAGCAGAAGACACACGGACACAGACCTGGGAAGAGCTGTCCTTCCAGGAGCTGACTTGCCATCGCGGGGGCCGGCAGGTCCGCGACCTGCAGGGCGCGCACCCCACAGGCAGGAGCTGCAGTCGGCAGGTGGAATTTCCTAAAACTCTGGCTTCTGACGCTTCTTCTCCATTTATCTTGTTTTGACAAGTTTGGCCTAAAGTGTCATCACTCCTTCATCGGTCTGGAAGCCGGTCCCGGGCCCCCCGTGCTGTCAGGTGTGGGCGAGACTGGGGAAGACTTGGATACCAAAGCCAACGCGAGGTACATTTTACTGAAAAATAAGAGCTGTGTTTAAAATTTGGGCTTGTTTCTCCTGTAGCTGCTAAGTGGCCCGGGAAGTGCCCTCATTTATTCTGGATACAAAGCCCAGGACAAAAGGTGAAGCCGCACTGACTGTTAGCTCAGAATCCACCTTTTGTCCTCGGTGCCCTTAGACCCGCTCGTTCCACCCGCTTGTTTATACGTGACCCAAAGTTTGTTCGGTTATTAAACCACAGCCAATTTGCAGTGGCATTTACAATACGGAGAAGCCAGCTAAAGCCAAGGGAGAAGAGGCGTGTTGGATCAGGGAAGGGAGGGGACGAGAACCAATACAAATCGACCCAGCCTCGCGGGAGCTCCCACCCTGCTTCCCTGTCCGCGCATGAGTGGAGACTGACCTGGGGGTGCCCGGGAGGGCAGGGGGACCTGAACTCGTGTAGGGGCTGCGGAGTTGGAGCCTGCAGGGGTGGGAGAGGTTCGGGGTTGTTCTGCTGAAAGGTCTTAGCAAGTCCATTTTGCTGCAAATCCAACTTTACTATTAAAGCTGATATTTTGATCTTCATCTTTTTCACTTGTGTCTGCTTCTCAGTCGGTTCGGAAATTGGAAAAGAAACAAGGGCTGTTTTGCGAGGTCACTAAAATTATGAGCACTGGACGGTCGGTAAGCGCTTAGGGTGTAGGGCTATCGTGTGTATGCCTCATTGGGTACATTCATAAGCATGGCCTTGCACCTTTAATGGAAATTTAAGTTACACTGTATAATGTACTTAAGAAGACAGGTTTATGTAACACATCTTAGAATACAGCCCATCTAAAAGTTCTTATTCTAAGCAAGGAGAAATTCCTGATCACTCTGTAGAATGAAGCTAGAAACAACTTTAGGGATGATTCCATTATAGCAGAGGAGCAAAAAGATCTGATTTACACCTTTTGTTTAAAAGGTTCTATTCCCCACACTTTCTCTTTGATTTGTTCTTCTCGACCTCACTTTATCATCGGCGTCATTTTTTTTGACATGTACACACGTTCTATGAGAACCAAACTAGTTTAGCAATGTTCCATGGTGATCCTGTGTTCCATCCACATCAACTGGGCTGGAAGACATTTTTCTTCTGCACAGACATGGTACAGGAAAGTACATATGACACAAAAACGGTGACATTATTTACTATGACAATAGGAATGTTAGAGCAAGAAAGCAGACATTAATTTTAAAAATCAGGACTCAACTAAATGGAAAAGGCGAATACCAATTTATAATCTAAAGCCCTCCCCCCGCCCCCAGAAACTAGGAGCATTATATTCAGAGTTGAGTTTGCCCTGAACTGCTTAGGAAACACTGTACTTTTGTTTTGTAATCTCAAGTGTTTATGACACTAGTAATTTAAAAGTCTCGGAGTTGTCAGAAGTGGGCTGCACTGTTAACACCTTGTCAAAACAGCACTGGAAATACTCACTTTTCTCTCAGTTCTGAGACTGTGGAAAGTGAAACTGAAGTTGTGTTTATAGTTATAAGTCCTTTAATTAGAAAGTTGCAGTGCTGGGCTTCCCTGGTGGTGCAGTGGTTAAGAATCCCCCTGCCAATGCAGGGGACATGGGTTCGAGCCCTGGTCCAGGAAGATCCCACATGCCGTGGAGCAACTAAGCCCGTGCGCCACAACTACTGAGCCTGCGCTCTGGGGCCCGTGAGTCACAACTACTGAGCCTGTGAGCCACAACTACTGAAGCCCACACGCCTAGAGCCCGTGCTCCGCAACAAGAGAAGCCACCGCAATGAGAAGCCCGCACACCGCAACGAAGAGTAGCCCCCGCTCGCTGCAACTAGAGAAAGCCCACGCACTGCAACGAAGACCCAACGCAGCCAAAAATAAATAATAAATAAATAAATTATAAAACCCCCCAAAGTTGCAGTGCTGTTGGTCCCACCACGTCTTGTGCCATGTGGGGATTCTAATGCTAACAACTGGTAAACCACAAACCAAAACCGACACCCATGGCTCTGTGTGCCAAAGGGCATTTTACAGAGTGAGTGAGTGGCCTCTACAAAACCAACGTGCTCCTGGGTTCAGTGTGCCCACCGGATGCAAACACACATCACACAGCCGACGGCGAGTGTGAGAGGCTGACTCCGTGAGGGCCCACCTGGTCCCTCACCCGTCCCGTCAGCTCCTGGGTTCAGTGTGCCCCCCGGATGCAAACACACACCACACAGCCGACGGCGAGTGTAAGAGGCTGACTCCGTGAGGGCCCACCTGGTCCCTCACCCGTCCCGTCAGCTCATGGGTTCAGTGTGCCCACCGGATGCAAATACACATCACACAGCCGACGGCGAGTGTGAGAGGCTGACTCCGTGAGGTCCCACCTGGTCCCTCACCTGTCCCGTCAGCTCATGGGTTCAGTGTGCCCACCGGATGCAAACACACATCACAGCCGACGGCGAGTGTCAGAGGCTGACTCCGTGAGGTCCCACCTGGTCCCTCACCCGTCCCGTCAGCTCCTGGGTTCAGTGTGCCCACCGGATGCAAACACACATCACACAGCCGACGGCGAGTGTGAGAGGCTGACTCCGTGAGGGCCCACCTGGTCTCTCACCCGTCCCGTCAGCTCCTGGGTTCAGTGTGCCCACCGGATGCAAACACACATCACACAACCGACGGCGAGTGTGAGAGGCTGACTCCGTGAGGGCCCACCTGGTCCCTCACCCGTCCCGTCAGCTCCTGGGTTCAGTGTGCCCACCGGATGCAAATACACATCACACAGCCGACGGCGAGTGTGAGAGGCTGACTCCGTGAGGTCCCACCTGGTCCCTCACCTGTCCCGTCAGGTAAGCATGCCTGCTGGGTACCTGGGAGCCCCTGCCTACCCGTGGTGCGATTATGGTGGATGACAAACCCCTTTGGACTTTAGTTTCTCCACTTGTCAAGCGAGCACCAGCCCATCTGCGCAGGTATCAGGTAGACTGGTGCCGCGGATGGAATGAGACCCAGGTCAAAGTTGTCTGAAGTGAAAACCGATGTGGAAATGCAGGGTCACAGTTTAGTTTAATTTTAACAGATACTGTGTGACCTTGTGACTTGTCTCATCTGAACCTTTTTTATCACCGGTAACTGGGGGAAAAGTAGTACCTACCTCAAAGAGTTATGAGGATTAAAGGAAGTAAGACAAACTGTGAAGTCTGTGAAAAATGTAGGTTGATTTTCATCGCTCATTGACTATATAAAGAAAGCATGGTTTTGTATAATTTATTCCTCTGACTACATGTTGAAAATCAAATCAGCCTTAACGTCCCTTCAAAACTTGAAGATTTTCTTGTGAAACCTGACACACGTTGCATTAAAATGAAGAGAGCACTTACAGGTTTTACAGAGGAAAGCCTCATGGAACTCTCGCGGCACCTCAGCAGGACCACAGCTACTCTCGTGGGGAGTCAGATACCCACAGCTGATATTCCACACAGCAGTTCAATATTTCACTGTAGATCGACGCGTACAAGAAAGGGAAAGTCACAATGGTTCTGATGGAAATGAATCAGTCTAGTGGAATCAACACATTCTCCTGATAGTCCTTTGACTTTTGTGTCTAAGGTCCAGCTGCCACTTTGAGATCATGGAGTTTCACGGGGACACTTGCACTGGTACATTTTTCTTTCTGAGCTCCTTTCGAAAGCAGGTCCTACTTCCTTCCCATGTGCCAACTCAGCTTTACTTTGTCGAGTTGCTCCAGGTGTGAAGGCTTGAGGTCAGCACTCCGAAGCTCACCGAAACGAGGCAGGTAGCTCCGTGGAAGACGCCCCTGGTTTAGAGGCAGATGTGACTGTTCTCGTGGCATGTGGTACCCACGCCGGCCACAGACAGGTAAAGCTTCCCATCTGGACACGCACAGATTTCGTAGAGTCCCTGCAAGCTGCTTGCGGGACCCTGAGTCCCCTGGGCCAACTTGGGTAAACACATGGTCTCAGCGTCGAGCACAAGCTGCTTGAGAGAGAACGAGAGATGAAGCGGTCAAGGAGGAATGGACGCAACAAGCACGAAATTAAACGCTCAAATCGTTCCAAACAAATTCGCTCTTCCTCTGCAGAGAAAATGAAGTAGGCATCTGGCTTGACTGAAATCGAATTACAATTAATCTGATTCTTTAAAAGCCTATTTCTAGTTTACATCCAGGCAGGGGATAAATAGTCCTTAGGAACTGGAGGAAGTCATTGTTTTCTTTTACTCGTTGTGCTAGGCGAGCTAGAAAAACGTATGATGCGACACTTTTATGCAGACCTTTCAGAATTATTTGACCCAAATAATACAATCTTTGCCTGATTCACATTTACCTTGTGTTCCACTTTGACCTTCAGCTTCTCCTCCCTATCAGGATAAAGTATTTGATACAAGCCACAGAAGTAGGTTCATCTTAGTCATTTTAACCTGTGATTGTTGGAATTTCTCCTGATTTTATTTTCCTGTGAGAGGCAATTAAACTCATCCTAATAGCTGTCAACCATTTCCCCAGCTTTTAAAATACGATTTGAAACTCTACTGCCTTCTATGAAATGCAGGAAGGCAGTAGACACACAGACGACTAAAATAAGATGAAAGCCACTGGATGTTTTTGTTCCTGTCGAGGTTTAGTTGAACTGAAATACAAACAAATGGCCATTTATTGAGATCTGGTGATCTGACAGCTTAAGGCAATAAGTGTGGTCACACAGAGCAGACAAGCCTGACCAGGGCGCTCACTTATCAGAAGGAATTAAACCCCGTTTGGGGAGGTTCCACATTCTTCGTCGCCAACAAGGTCGGACCCCTCCTTTGTTTCACGTGGCTCTCATCCTGTATACTCCAAGCTCTTAATAAACTGGCGTTTGCGTCTGCGTCCCCTCTCGGGATGCTGACCTCTTCATGGAAGCGGTGGGTGACAGTACACATGCGTGATAGGCAGGCTTTGCCCTGGGGTCTGGGTCACTGTCAGAGGAGGAAGTCAAGTGGGTCTTATTTTTTTAGAGCAGAACCTATTCAGGTTATTATCTAATGCTTTGGGTTCTGCCCAGTTCTTTGCTTTTCCCTAACTTGCTGGCTTCTCCTCTCTCCTTTTTCCTGGTTAATTGGTTAATTTTTTTCTAGTTATTTTTTTTTCCTGTCCTTCCAGCAAACTCTGGTCACTGATGGTCCATATACTGCTTTGTTGTTCATCTTCATTTGCCTTTTTGGGAGAATATTTTCTGGGAGGCCAGACATCTCTTCACTTTGAACTAGCTCCCAGTAAGAAGGGGCATCAACTCCAAGTACGGGTCGGGCTGACTGCTACTTGTAAAACGACACCCAATTCATGAAAACAAGTAATATTATTTCAAAACTAAGATCACTATAGATTTTTTTCAAGGTAACACGCTTTCAGTACGTAGTGACATTATGATTTAGTAAAAAGATTCCAAAATTCCTGGCTTCCACTTTTGCATTTACCTGCTCCATGCATCAAAACTTTGTAAGTTACAACCTGCAGGGGCTTCGCCTGATGACTTTGGTTTCCCACCAGCGGGCTGCCCTCGAGGGTCCTGTGTACTCAGGGGCTGCCTTAACAACACCTCCCTCTTACTATTAAATTAGTATCATTTCAAAGCTATCTTACCGCACTGGGGTCTCATAACCCTGCGACACTCTGATGTAAATACTAGTTCCTGTACTTGACCATTGAGGGTGTAGGCCCAGAGAGGCCTGTTAACGTCCCTGAATTCACACAGTAATTGGCAAACTGGTCTCGCACTAGAAAGGTCAGTAGTGGGGAGCCTGTACCCTGCTGCCCGTTATAGCCACAGTTCGTATCAGCGATGTTTTATTTCTGGACCTGAGGTTCCGGGTTTTTTCTTCCTGTAGCTCTTACTTTTCATATTTAATTTTCGCTTACCCAGAACTTGGTGCGAGCGAGCACCCCTGGCAGTAACAGATGACGGTTGTCACAGGTAACTCCTAGTGACAGCCCTACTGAGGGCAGTTGGCTCACCAGGAAGTGACAGCACTGATGTTCTCTGTAAGCTCTGAGAGTCTAGTACTTTTTCAAAGCTGACAACAACAAGAGACTCGACAGCACAAATACCAAACAAAGCAGTCTGGATCCAACACAGAATGATTTTAACCTTTCTTGGCCCTTCTTTCAGTGCTAAATTGTCTTCTCCTTCCTTTCACATTTTCTGTGCTATGCCTTTCATGACGTTTCTTTACAAACTACCATAAATTTACTATGCCGATGCCTTAACGGACAAGCGTGTCATTCGTGCTCAGGGGACGTGAGGCTTGTGCAACGGGAGGCCCACCCCGCCCCCATCTATTGGACTCACTGTCCCATCACTGCTGTGAAGAACGATGTCCATCTGGGAAAGGGCCTCGATTTTCCCTGCAGCAGCTTGAATATGAATGCCTTTCGGGGCGTCCATGCTGAGACTCCGTGTCGGGGATTCTAGTCTGAAATGAGGGAGAGAAACCAGGAAAAATAGCATAAGAAACAGCCACCCCAGGAATCCCCCAACCAAGGGCTTAGCATAGAAAATATAATCAGTAAAGTATATGGTATTTTCACTCATTCTTGAATGCTAACATAGGGCACGTTACTCATTGATAAATCCAGAAATAAAGTGCAGTAAAGAATTTTAACTTCCCATCAATGGAGTCCATGAAATTAGCATCCTCTGAAGATAGATGCAAACATTAGACAGTCCTAGCCCTGTGCAGTAGCTTTGACGGCGTGGTTAGCACTCTGGCACACCACAGCAGAAGAAAATGCTATTGGTGAATATCTCTGGAAAACTATTTTTTAGCTAAAATACAAACTTCTTCGGGAAAAAGAGAAATTTAAGCGCAACGCGTACATCTGCTAACACGTTCACAAAATAGGATGTAAATCTGGACTCTAGGTGTTGTTTGCTTTTTTTTTTTTTCATTTAGGAAGATTACAGGGCAGATGCAAAGATTTCTTTTGGAAAAATACTGAATTAATGGAGTTGACAGGGTGGAGACTGGCCTCCGCTGGCGTTGTTTTTGTAAAACGTCTCAGCATCTCCTTGTGATGTAGTCAAACACAGATACAGAACCCGGAACACAGGAGCAGAAAAATTCTCTTATTTGCCTCCGCCTGGAAAAGACTGAGTTTCCACCAGATGGCACAACGTGATCACTGGACAGGTTTTTCAGCTGCTCCAACCTGACTCAACCAAAAGCTGAAAGGGCGACTTCCTCGAAATGTGTAAAGCTCCACAAGAAGGAGAACACAAGGTGGAGGGGGGCAGGAGACAGAAAGGGTGACGTTTAAGAGGAGCGAAGGGCCTGGGAATGAATTTGCTGCTGAACTGACTGAGTGATCGACTTTCACAATTCTTTAAAATTGAAGTCTAGTTGACTTACAATGCCGTGTTAATTTCTGCTGTACAGCAAAGTGACTCAGTTGTACATACGTATATTATTTTTGCTATTCCTTTCCATTATGGTTTATCATAGGATATTGAATATAGTTCCCTGTGCTATACAGTAGGGCCTTGTTTTTATCCATTCTATATATAATAGTTTGCACCTGCTAATCTCAAAATCCCAATCCCTCCCTCCCCCACCCCCCCATCCCCCTTGGCAACCGCCAGTCTCTTCTCTATGTCTGTGAGGCTGTTTCTGTTTTGTAGGTAAGTTCATTTGTGTCATATTTTAGATTCCACATACAAGTGATATCATATGGTTTTTGTCTTTCTTTGTCTGACTTACTTCACTCAGTATGATAATCTCTAGTTGCATCCATGTTGCTGCAAATGGCATCATTTCATTCTGTTTTATGGCTGAGTAGTATTGATCGACTTCTAAATCAGGTGGATTGTTCCCTTTGATCAGCAAGTTTCTTGTCTACCACTATTTGTTATGGAAAACAAAGCTTCCTTATGTACGTCTCAGTATGTAAGACCTGATCTGTTACACATTTTAAAATATTACTTTGAGTGCGAGGAAACAGACATTCCTAGAATTTATTGGTCAAATTCTGTTGGGTTTAGGTGTTGGGGAAACACGCTGTATCTTCATGAGCCTGGTCTGCTGATCGCGGGCCCCTTCTGACTTTGCTAACTGCCTGCATTCCTCCTGCCAGAGAGAAAGAAAGGAGAGGGGAGGGAAGGCAGGGGAGGGAGGTGGATGGGTGAGCAACTGCACAGGTCAGGCCTGTTCCAGGGACCGTGGTGAGGGTGAGTCTGCTTCAAAGACCAGTTCTCAAACCGCAAACGACCTCAACAGGCCCTGTGACTAGCTGTTAACGGCATTATACTGCGATACTCCTGGGAGAGCAACCTTCGTCCCCTTTGCGTCATTTCTATCCTTGAAGATGAAACGTTTCAGTGCAGCACAGGTGTAGACACATTTTACCCAAACGGCTGAGATTAGAATGCTCTGAAGTGCACCTCTCTGTGAACGCGTTCAACAGTGGCCGGATATCAAAGACCTCACGTTCATGTGGGAAAATAAGCAACAGCAGACAGAAAGCGTGAAAGGGAAAAGCTGCAAGAGTGTGTGTATGTGTGTGTTGTGTGTGTTTGTGTGTATGTGTACATCTGTGTGTATGTATGTGTATGTGTGTTTATGTGTACATGTGTGTATGTGTGTGTGTATATGTGTGTATGTGTACGTGTATGTGCATATGTGTGTCTGTGTGTGGCTAGCCCTACCAGACACTGAAATATCTTTTAAAGTTTATTTAAGTAACAAAGTTGGTACTTGGACCTGAATAGACAGCTGAGCAGGATAGAGTAGAAACTGCGGAAACAGACCCAGATGCACAGGGAAATCTTATCTATGATAAAGGTTGCATTTCAAATTGTGGCGGCAGCTACATAATAATGCAGTTGCTGGCACCTGGTTGGCCAGCTGGAAGAGAGAAAATTAGACCCACATTCTTGTATCTGTACCTCATACAAGAATAAACTCCAAGTGGATCAGCGATCCAAATGTAAGAGAGAAAGCCATACAAGAAACGTGGCTGGCGAGTTTCTCTTCCTGTAGGGAAAGTCTTTTAATTATGGCTTAAAATCCAGAAGTAAGAAAAGAAATGATTAATAAATTTCAGTACATAAACATTAAAAATTAATAGAAATATAATAGGAAAAAGGCTAATATTCTGAATATGTATATATTTTAATCCCTACAAATCCATTTTGAAAAGTAATTAAAGAAGCAAAGAGATGAAGAGTCAATTCACAGAAGAAGCAACCTTAATAATAAAATAAAAATATGAAAGATGCTTAACCACACTAGTCATCAGGGAAACAAACAGTAAAATAACACAATATAACACACATCAGATGAAAACTATCATAAACTCTGACAGTGCCGAATATTGGTAAAAACGTGAGGAAAGACCAACTCTTACTGCTCATGAATTAGACATCATTGCAAGCACTCTGAGGTGTATGTTGGCCAAGTTTGGTAAAACAGTTTGTTCAGGCCAAGTTAGTAAAACTGAGTATGTTCATCCCCAAAACCCACACATTCCAAAACTTGGTAGAACAGAAAACCAAGCAGTGCGCTTCATGGCTGTTCTAAAAGAATTTTGAAAAACGAGGCGCCCATTACATATTTTAAGTTAACATCTAAATGTTTTATCATACATTTAAGTATCTGCAAAAGATGTAATTTCTTCCATATTATAAACATTGTTATTTTTTTAAATGAATCTAAAAATCATGGAGATTTGATACCTGCCAACCTAGAGTTGACGCCTGTGTTCCTTCTGACATACCCTCATTGTTTGGGTTTTTGAGCATTTCTTACTTATTGGCTATAAGATGCTCTAAGTTCATCTATATTCCCAGTCCTAGAATGAGCCAAGGATTTCTCCGAAGGATCCTGATTCCTTTTGTTGGAGAATGGTATGAGAAGCCAAGTTCTGGCTGCCACTGATTTTAATTACTCAATCTCTCATTCCTAGAACTTCTTTTTGTTATTTTCCAAATATTCTGTTTTCATCTTGTCTTTGCCTTACCTTTGTATTCAAGTTTTTTTTTTTTTTTCTCTTTGAGCCTTTTATTCATACCTGTTTTAAAATCTCTTCGCTTTGCTCTACTACTTGGAGTTTCAGGGGTAACCTGAAGTGGCTGCTAATTCTTCCCCACGGTAGTTCAATTCCTTATTCATTTGCCTTTTTCTTCTTCTTTTAGTAAGCTCATCTTCAGCAAGATTTTTTTTTTCCATGAGTGTTTTTATGCCATTAGTATCTTCAATGTAGTTTCTCTCTCTCTCTCTCTTTTTTTTTTTATCACTATTGGTTTATAGACTTGGTGCAATTTTTTTTTTTTTTTTTTTTTTTTACGGTACGCGGGCCTCTCACTGCTGTGGCCTCTCCCGTTGCAGAGCACAGGCTCCGGACGCACAGGCTCAGCGGCCATGGCTCACGGGCCCAGCCGCTCCGCAGCATGTGGGATCTTCCCGGACCGGGGCACGAACCCGTGTCCCCTGCATCGGCAGGCACACTCTCAACCACTGCACCACCAAGGAAGCCCTTGGTGCAGTTTTTAATGTTAATTTTCCAGCTTAGAGCTCCTGCACAATGAGGTAGTGTGGATTTAGTCCTCCTAATGCTTGCAACCCATGATTTCTCCTTGGTAACTTTTTCAACCCATAGCCCAAAATAGCAACTTTCTTGCAGCATCCTTGGGCTAGTAGGTAAATTGAAATACCTGTTTCACAGAGGCCAAGATTTATGAGATAGCTCGGTTTGGGCATTTCATATACACTAGGCTATACGTTAGAATCTCAGTCCCCATAAAATATTAAAGTCCCAGCCCTTAACCTCTATGGGATCCTGACTTCTCCCTGAGTACCCTTGACTTAGCTTCTGCTGTGCTCTGACCATGAATTTCCTCTTTATTACTGGGACCTGGGAACTAGCTTTCCTTGGTTTCTAGTTGAGCAATATTTATAAACTCTTATTAAGCAAACCAATATTTACAAGTGTTTGAAACAGGAACAGATATTTCCATGTCTGCTCATTTTACTTAACTAATGAGGACACATATATATTACTGACTATGTGCTAGGCATTGTTTCCACAAATTTACAAATAATAACATATTTAATCACGTCACATCCCTATTGGGTTGCAGAGGCTTTGCCATTTACCCTACCGTATCCACATCTACTGATTGCTTAGGTTTCAGTTCACGTGACTCCTTATCTGTGATTTCATCTCAGATCACCCTGAAGAATTCATGCTCTTTTTCTTATTCTCTCACTATAATTTGTACCTTCATCATAGCAAAGAATTATGTTGTTTTAACTTGTTTGCATGTTTCTTTTCTCAATAGACTTTAAACTCACTAAGGTCGGGGACCATGCCTTTTATCACTGTAGAACCAACATCTATCATAGCCTCTGGCATTTAAATACACTTAATGCATTTTCACTACATTAAAAAAAAAGATGGAATTATATCATGTGTGAATGAGAAGTAGCTTTAAAACAGTATGTCAGAGTTCACACTTTTTTTGAGGATGATTTTGCCGTAAGAAATGTAAATCTAGCTTAAATACAAGTTAATTATATTTTTGTCTTAACTAAAATAATAATTGCTACCCTTTCATGACTACAATTTGAGCAAAGACCAAAATTTGAATTGTGATATTTAAACGTGTATATTTCAGAGATCTTTTTATAAATGCCTCATGATCTTAACCCAACAAAATCCACATTCAAAGTTTTCATGGGTCAGTTATGATATTCCAGGAATATCTTTTTACTTTACTCAGGCCAGCAATAGTAATGCTACTGGACAGAAATAAAAAGGGAAAGACAGTTTACGGCAAGAACTTACAGAAGAAAATACGACTCTCGTGTACTCAATCAGTGGAGGCTGGTAGTAAATCAAAGAATAAATCATGACGGGTTCACTTGCGTGGTAGAAAGAGGGAACAGAGGGTATATGGATGGGCTTTGGGGTCAGAGCTGAAGTTAAGTCATGAGTTGGTTACATGTTTTTCCTTTGTGCCTTAGAACGCGCTACTATCTAAAGCTCAGTGTTCTCTTTTATAAGATGGGGATCGAGTTGATACTTTTCAGGTCGAATTGATGAGTAAACGAGATAAACTATGTGACCGCACCTTTCCTGACCGTGGAAGGCGTTCAGTACATATTAGTTCACGTCTTCCATCCAAACCTCATTCCTTATTGTAAGCAGTTCCTTACAATTTCGTTACATTCTCAATCACTTTTGTTGTAACATTTGGGTTATGTAATCCTCGCTTAGTATCACCCTTTAGAAAGCCAGAGAATAATACCCTTCTGCCATTTCTTTTTTAGTAAGGGACTGCTGTAGAAGCCAGCAGATTTATTTCCTAATGGGAAAACGTATGATGAATTGTTTAATTTTGAGACCTGTAATTTTAAAATAGTGACATTTATTTCAAAGAGTGGCTTGGCATCTCTACAATTTACATTATTTTATAATTCCAAAATGGTTTTAATGGGATTATTTTTTAAAGATATTGAATCATTTTCCTCTCCTAGGAAAATAAAATGTTCTTTTCCCCTAACTATAATAATTCTGTAATATTAATCTTATGGTCCTTTATCAAAATCAATGAAACTGTTATAATTTAATTGTCACAATGTATTTTTATGCTGCCAGTGTTCTCTAAGTGGGTAAGATGAATTGAACTCTCATTTGCTTTTGATGAATATTTAATTAGACATTAAAATTAAGAGAAATGCTGAATTTCCTAACCCCAATTCCATTTTGTGTGAATATCTACTTGATAATAAAAATGATTATTTGTATTCCACTTTCAGTTTAGAAAAAATATTTTAAACTTAATAGCTTATTAAATCTTTCCTAGAACACTCTGAGATGTGCATTACTAACAACTTTTTTTAAAGTTTTTTTTTGATGTGGACCATTTTTAAAGTCTTTTATTGAATTTGTTGCAATATTGCTTCTGTTTTATGTTTTGGTTTTTTGGCTATGAGAGATCCGTGGGGATCTTAGCTCCCTGACCAGGGATCAAACCCACACTCCCAGCATTGGAAGGCGAAGTCTTAACCACTGGACTGCCAGTGAAGTCCCTATCAACGTTTTATATATGAGAAAAAATAGCCTCAAAAGGTTAGTTTGGCCAAGGTCACCAGGCTTGTCTGTAAAGCTGGGATTCCTACTGTACATTATTCCCTATTATACATAATATGTTAACATGTTAATTGTCTCCTGAATATTTTTCAAGTTCAAATTCTAAACGTGATTTTAAGTGACACTGTAGACTTTAAGACATTTGTTTTTAAAAATATTATTTGTTTTTGTTATAAAATACAAATATACTATTGGAATAAACAGTTACAGCAGCAAAGAACATTCAGTAGCCTAGTAATAAAGTGAAATACACACAGTCACACAGAGACTCTGTATAAAGAATAAACTTATATATGGAACTGGGTGATTTTATATATTCTGCTATGATGTAAAGATATACCAAACGTTGAGGATATTGTGCTAAGTGAAATAATCCAGTCACAGAAGGACAAATACTGTTTGATTCCACTTAAATGAGGTGCCCAGAGTCCTCAAATTCATAGAGACAGAGACTCGGATGGTGGTTTGCAGGGGTTGCGGGGAAATGGGGAGTTAGCGTTTAATGGGCACAGAGTTTCAGTTTTGCAAAATGTAAAGAATGCTGGAGATGGAGGCGGGGGACGGCTGCACAACAATAAGCGTAGCTTAGACTTTTGAACGGTACACTTGAAAGTGGTTAAGATGGTAAATTTTATATTATGTGCATTTTGCCACAATTGAGAAAAAGATATATCAACTTTTTTGCGTATACGAATCCGTCAAGCTCTCGGTTTTATAACATTCTTGTCTCTGCCAGCAGTGCACATATTTAAAAAATGTAATGTAAACTGAGATTTTTAAGAATGCCTTTTGCAAATTTCAAGCCCATATAAGACACCGTCCTCTTTCACTAAAACGTGCAGTGTTTGCCTCAGCTGATGCTCTCCAGGGAAAAACGAAGGGTCTGTGGACCACATGAACCATAGCCCCATGCGTGGCATGTGACCTGAAGCGTGAGGACAAGCAGATATTCGTGGGGTCTCCAAGGGAAGGAGGGCACCCCAGTCAGGTGGGACAGCGTGTGTGGAAGCGTGGAGTCCGGGCCCGGCAGTGGCTCAGTCTCAGGACGGGTGAGGCAGGAGGCCCCAGGGTGCCAACCTAGAGAGCCCCAAGGAGTCTAGGTCACAAGCCAAGTGCCCCAGTAGCATTCTGGACTTTACTCTGGCTGATGTGGAATCAATGAAACATTTAAATTAGCTGCATTTACACCCCCATGTTCATAGCAGCATTATGCACAATAGCCAAGACATGGACGCAACCTAAATGTCCATGGACAGAGGAACAGATAAAGACGATGTGGTACCTGTAGACAATGGAATATTACTCAGCCATAAAAAAGAATGAAATAATGCCATTTGCTGCAACTTGGATGGACACAGAGATTATCATACTAAGTGAAGTAAGTCAGAAAGAGAAAGACAAATACCATATAATATCACTTATATTTGGAATCTAAAATATACACAAATGAACTTATCTACGAAACTGAAACAGACTCACAGACATAGAGAACAGACTTGTGGTTGCCAAGGGGCAGGTAGGGTGGGGGAGGGATGGATTAGGAGGTTGGGATTAGCAGATGCAAACTATTATATATAGAATGAATAGACAATAAGGTCCTACTGTATAGCACAGGGAACTGTATTCAATATCCTGTGATAAACCATAATGGAAAAGGAAAAAAATTCTTTTAAAGTGTGTAAAGTATAAATATGTTCTGAACTGTACACTTAAAAATGGTTAAGATGATAAATTTTATACGTGTATTTTACCACAATTTAAAAAAATCGGAAAAAATAAATAAAATAGCTGCATTTAGCCAAGTCCCTCAGATTTTCTGGAGGCAGGAATAGCTATTGGAACAGTACAGGCTGCACTGGGGCAGGGGCAGGGCTAGTAACGAGCTCAGAGACAAAAGGACGGGACATACAGTAGGACGTCTAACCTCCTCTGGATTTTTGTAAGAAATGACTTGTTATGGGCGGAAGTTCATCAGAGTAAAGACAACTAATGGAATAAGAAACAACCTGGTAATATCTGCTAACGTGTTATTCTAGCACATAACCAGGTATCTTCTGTAAGAGAGTTTGTTTATATTTGAACAAAATTCTTACCTAAGGTCCTGGACTGGGTCCGGTTTTATGAGGGGCGTCTCCACTGAATGTTCAAAGAGAGCCCCTTCAGGCCCTAAACACAAACCAAAGAGGAAGCTTTTACAAGAGTAAAATAAACAGCAGCCCACAAATCGAGCATTTACACTGCATATCACAGGACACGTAGGCTCTGATCGTTGCTGAATTCGTACAGATGTTTGAGTTGCAGGAAAAAAATAGGTATAACTGCTTTCCTGCTTTTCCAAGGATACCACGATTTCATTAGATGGCTATAAACAAAATATGATTTTTAAAGCAGTTACAAATACCCAGGCTTATTTTAAAACCAGAAAGCAATATTAGCCCTCAAATTGAAAGAAATTTCAGTTGAAAATTGCATTAAGTCCATATATTTTCGGTAATAGTAATTTGGTTCATTCTCTAGATTTTACGTGTAAAAATTGTATCTTGTGTCCTCTGTTTCTTAAGGCACATCAGGAAATTTATAGAGAAATCCAGATTTTGAATATTTAAAATTGACTTTCTAATTTGCACGAATCAGTATGTTCCCAGTTGTCTGGCTAGTCTGAGAACCTAATTATGTGCAAGGCATGGTGTGGGTATCGGGTTAGGGTGCAGAGATTCGAAGGTGATATAGCCTAACTTGGTTAGTACTCAGAACCCTACAAGGCAGGTATGATTATTTTCCCATTTTACTGAAGAGGAAACTGAGGAACAGAAAGGTTAATTAACTTGCCTAGAGTTACACAGCTAAGTGGCCGGACTGTGATTTGACTTCAAAGCCCACACTTTTAACCTATGTACAGCAGGGTTATTCACAGATAAGTGCTCATCATGATTTATCTAGGTCCTTCTGCCTGGCCTAGACCACACCCCTGTCTTGGGCTCCACCCGTCAGTACAAAATGAACTTTCAAAATTACAAACCAGGGCTTCTCTGGTGGCGCAGTGGCTGAGAGTCTGCCTGCTGATGCAGGGGACACGGGTTCGTGCCCCGGTCCG
Organism: Globicephala melas; assembly: GCF_963455315.2. NCBI lineage: Eukaryota > Metazoa > Chordata > Mammalia > Artiodactyla > Delphinidae > Globicephala > Globicephala melas. Next base: position 2,352,026 of record NC_083331.1, on the reverse strand, counting down.
GGAAGATCCCAAATGCCGCGGAGCGGCTGGGCCCGTGAGCCATGGCCGCTGAGCCTGCGTGTCCGGAGCCTGTGCTCCGCAACGGGAGGGGCCACAGCGGTGAGAGGTCCACGTACAGAAAAAAAAAAAAAGAGAAACGCAAGCAATTTAACATGAGGAAAATTTAGGCTGGAAGGACAACTTAAGGGGCACAGACCCCCTGAGGCCATCAAGGTCCTCTTATGGAAGTTTGGAGAAGTCACTGCACAAGGAAGTGACCCTTGGAATTGATGGGACCATTCACCACCACTGAAAGGGGAAAGTCAGGAGAGAAGCAGAGCTGGGGGAAAACACCGAATGAATCAGCCTGGAGACCTCCTGTGGGATCATGTATGTCCTTAGAGTTGAAGCCAGTTTTAATTGGGCCTTTTGTTCCTTTCAGCTGAAGGGCTGTTAACTGATGGAGCAGGTCATCAACTGTCCACAGGGCTGCATGACTGGGTCCGGAGCCGGATGTGTTGAGCGTGTGCTTGAAGGGTGTGGTCCTCTCTGAGCAGCTGCTAGAGATCCGTCTTCACATCTGTAAGGGACATGGACTCCCCAGCTGTGTTTACCTTCACTTCTTCAGTGGCTGAAACCTTACTTTCCGGGTCCTCTTTTGTGGGTGGCTTTGTGGGTGCCTCCAGGATGTCTACGTCGTCACTTGTGACACATGCAATCCCGTTCAGCTAATCAGAGAAGGATGAAGGGACTGAACTGCCTTATTGCTAGATTGTGTCTTTCCCCTTAGTGATGAGACTGGATACTCTTACAGGGCCCTGTTTTCCTTCCTAAATGTTGGGGAATGGACCCCGCCCAGCGAATCACTACCAAGGAACCGAAGTACCCAACCGTGCATCATCCTCCAGAAGCCAGTTCTGGCGACGGGATAAAATATTTTTTTTGAAGATGACATTTTGACGCTGCTCCAATACCATGTTCTGCGACTGGGGTTAGTAAAAGAGACATGCTGATTTTGGTCACTTGGTGACAATTCTATTTTTAGGGGGAAAAATGAGACTGCTGAAGGCTGAGATCAATTTCAAACTGGGGTGGTGAAATTGTTTAATCTCCTCCATGAATTTGGTTTAAAAATGATTTTTCAGTTTCCCCGTTGACTAGAGTATATACGGCAGCTGTTTAAGAACGGACGAGGGATTTCACGTGACTCTTTGAGTTCTTGAGACAAAGGCAACGGCAAGAAAGCACTTCTTGACGTGTGTTCAGGTCAGGATGTCCTGCAACTCAGGAATCTGGCGGGGCCGCCTTAAAGGAACACCACTGAGTCCCTCCCCTTACGCCCCACGCTCAGGGCAAGTGGCCAGAGGGAAGAGTGTATAGCCAAGCATTGAATTCTCTTTCTCTGCCCCCAGCATGACCTGGTTCTCTGTCGCTTCTCACTCCTCTTTCCTTGGCTGTCAACTGCTGCTGCTTTTGCTGATCCAAGAAACTCCAAAGGCTACTTGAAATCAATCCATTTAACACAGAGATCAAACGTTTATAGTACGTAGTGGAGAAAAGCGTGAATGGGAATTTACTTGGAAAAATTAACGTTTATAAAAATATTCTTCTCGTATCTTACATATTTAACGAAACTTAACCATCATTGTGGCAACTATGGAGTCGTATGACATAAAGAATAAATCAAGTTTTGTTTTTTGGTGCAATTTTCCCAACACAGTTGGAATTATATGATGGCTGTGGTAGTTTTCTATTTCTGTGTAAAGCCTTTGGGTTACACCAATTGGAAAGAGATAAAAGGAAACAATATGGTGGGGGAAAAAAGTGGGTAAAGATTTGTGAGGAAGATTTCATTCTTCTAAGAGAGTGTCAAAGAATTTCAAAAGAAATGCCATGAAGAAAAGTCAACAAATTCTAACTACAGTAACTTTTTCTTATCGGTCTGAAATATTCCACAGTAAACTTGCCAAAACTGCAATTTGCTTTTGCGGAAGTGCCCTCCATGTGATACTGTTTTTCTTAAGAGTTACTACAGATGAATGGACACAGAAGATGTGGTATATACACAATGGAATATTATTCAACCAGAAAAAGAAGGAAATCCTGCCCTTTGCCACAACATGGATGGACCTCGAGGGAATTATGCTCAGTGAAAAAAGTCAGAGAAAGATAAGTACTATATGATCTCACTGATATGTAGAATCTAAAAAACAAACAACAACAAAACAAAACCTGAACTCACAGACACAGAGAACAGACTGATGGTTGCAAGAAGTGAGTGTTGGGAGGTGGACAAAATGGGTGGAGGTGGTCAAAGGTACAAACTTCCAGTTGTAAGACAAATAAGTCGCGGGGATGTGATATACAGCATGGCGACTACGGGTACCCCGTATTGTGTACTTGCAAGTTGCTAAGAAAGTAGATCTTAAAAGTTCTCGTCACAAGAAAAAAGTTTTAAGTATGTGTGGTGACGGACGTTAATTAGACTTACTGTGGGGATCGTGTCACGATATATACAACTATTGAACCCTTATGTTGTACACCTGAAACTAATGTTGTTTGTCAATTATTCCTTAATTAAAAATAAAGAGCTACTACATACCAGTTACTCGAAGTTTATCTGTACCAACCACAACTGCCTTTTCATCAACAGTAAACAGTGGCTTGCTGTCCTTGGAGTTGATCTGAAACTGCTGACTCTGGACCTCTACCATTTTGGGACCTAAAGAATGAATGAAAGCATTTTATTATAAAGTGTGTAGTCTCTGCAGTGTTAAAAGCTCTACTTCTACACATGCCACGGCACCCAGCAGTACCAAATCACTAAACATTTAAGATTTGTTACCGGTAATTTTTTTGATTCTGTGATTAAATTTTAAGTCCTAAGCCAAAATCTATTATATTATTAAAATTAATGTAGGTCACATGTATGTAGATCTATATCAAATATATGTATGAATGAATTATATAAAAATTAATTTTTTCAGGTTTTTAAGACTTGCCAAAAATAATATGATTCTTCTACGCAGATTACTGAAATTGGTATTCTTTTGAGTATTAACCAACTGAGGGTTTTATATTCTGAAATGTGAGATTTGTGAAAGACCATCTTATGAATGGCTTCCTTCAATGGCCAAAGTTAACGCAGACAATGAATGAGTCACACTCAGATTCTTGCCTCTGCCCTAGTCCTCACCTCCTACTCCATGGAGCAAACAGACATCACCATGGAAACACACCCTCAAGTTTCTGCCCTTCACCTTCATCTCAGCCATTTCTGTCTTCTCCAGCCCTTCTTTCTATTTCAGGGACAGGGCATCACTTTCTCCTCCAAGCTTACTCCTTTCACATGAACTTTTTCTGTTTGTTTGTTCGTTTTTGCTATACAGCAGGTTCTTATCAGTTATCTACCTTATACATATTAGTGTATATACGCCAATCCCAATCTCCGACCCACTGGCTTTTAAATTACGACTGTACTCAGCACATGCTTAATGTGTGCTTCTGTGTGCCAGGCACTGGGGACGCTGTACCTTCAGCGTGTGAGATCTTGTTCAATGTCTCTCATTGGTACAGTCGGGTATCCATCATTTTATGTTTTCTGATTTCTCTGTGTTTCCTGTCCTTCTAACCTTAGCAGCATAATGGCTTCATCTCTCTAGAACATAGCGTTCAGCATTTGCTTAAGGAACTACAAGTGTTCCTTCATTCTTTTGTTAGTTCTATTTTCTTATCTAGAAAAGTAAGTTTATTGTGAAATGGATACTTGCAGATTTCGTGTATGTGTCCCTGTGTCTCTCACAGTACTATTTCAAGTTGACTGGTACCTGCTAGAAATTAAATAGAAGCTTTTCAACTAATACATTAATCAGTTTTGGATATTGTCAGCAACATATTCTTATGTTTTTTCACTAATTTGTACCTCAGATCCCTCCAAAGATTCTTCATTTAAATGTGCATGTGTTCACATGTTACAAAGTGGAACACATTTTTTTTCTCTATGTTTTATCTCCTTTCTCTTAAGGAAGCCTGGCTTTGTTTTGTGATAGTTGCCTTTATTTTTGCTCTCCTGAGCTTTCACCCAAACTCAGTTATCCTGTGATTCGGTGTCACTATTTACCTCTTCTGGGTCACTGATATATCTTACATATTTATCATACAAACACTGATTTGCATTAAGTGATGAATTTGAAGTTGAGTTTAGAATCAAGAGGAAAAAACTGGAGTAAATTATCCAATAAGAGTTCACTGTTTAGCTTATTGGACGTTCATATAACAATTCGAGGAGAATTTATCAAGTGAAAGTGGTTAAACTAAATGACATTTTTTCTGTAACCATTGTTTCATATACATTGATGAAATATTCAACGAATGAGTTTAGTTGCATAATTTTCATGAGTAACAAAGCTACATACATCCTCAAATCAAAGAAAATTCAGGAAAGTGAGTCTCTTCCATTCAGCACAAATTTATTGTATGCTTTTATGTTCAAGGTTTCGTGCTAAGAATTGAGGCTACATGAAAGAGGAGATGCAGTTCACAACTTATAGGATTTCATAGTCTACTGAAGAAAAAAGCATATAAATCTAGTCCCAGGGCAATTTGATAAGTGCCGTGACACAACCATGGACAGTGTCCAGTGAGAACCCTGACAAGGAATTCCTGTCCCTCCTGGGGGTTCAGGGATGACACCTCAGGGAAGGGGATGTCTGGGCTGACCTGGAAGAGTTCATGTTTCCCTGATGAAGGGAGAATGCGAGATTCCAGGTAGAGGGGCTACTCAAACAAACGCACAGAGGCGGATAAAATTCCATCTTCACTTTATAAAAAATACATAGAATGTTCAGTTTAAATACGTTTTCCACTTCAAAAGAAACTGTGCTCCCAGTGATAACAAGCCCACCACAGGAATAATCATCTCTTAAAGTAAGTGAGTTTAAAATTAAATCTTTTAACTTTCATTAATATTCTACTAGTCTTTATAACCTTGCTGGACATGCATTAGAGCTGAGCAAGTCACCCTCATGTGCAGGAGAGTTCTTTAAGAAATAAAACTCAGGGCTTCTCTGGTGGCACAGTGGTTGGGAACTCGCCTGCCAGTGCAGGGGACACGGGTTCGAGCCCTGGTCTGGGAGGATCCCACGTGCCGCAGAGCAACTAAGCCCGCAAGCCACAACTACTGAAGCCTGCGCGCCTAGAGACTGTGCTCCGCAGCAGGAGAGGCCATCGCCATGAGAAGCCCGTGCACCACAACAAAGACCCAATGCAGCCAAAAATAAATAATAAATAAATTAATTAAAAAAAAAAGAAAACTCAAATACTTTCGTTGTGATTAAAAAAGGAGCTATCTGGTAAAATCACACTTTTAATGAAAGGCTTTGGTACAAATAACGAGGGAAATAAATAAAGGAATTAGGGCTTCCCTGATGGCGCAGTGGTTGAGAGTCCACCTGCCGATGCGGGGGACACGGGTTCGTGCCCCGGTCCGGGAAGATCCCACATGCCGCGGAGCAGCTGGGCCCGTGGGCCATGGCCGTTGGGACTGCGCGTCCGGAGCCTGTGCTCCGTGACGGGAGGGGCCGCAGCGGTGAGAGGCCCGTGTACCGCAAAAAAAAAAAAACAACAAACAACAACAACAACAAAAACAAATGTCACAGAGTCCTTTGAGAAAAGGAAAGATTTATTCTGCTGCTGCAAATATCGTATCACAGAAGATACTGGACTGGAAGTATAAAACTGTGGTTAAGTTCATTCTACTAATGCTTTGGTATCATCTAGGTTCACCTTTATAAGCCTGGAGTCAGTGACTCTTATCTGTATAGCTTGACTCTGTTCTTTAGGCTAGTCTGTTACATCCAAGCACATGAGTTCATGGACCTATAATAACCAGGAAAGGGCTCCAGTGCTGTTCACAGCAATTGCCTTGGATGAACCCACTGTTTTTTAAAACTTTATTTTATTGAAGTATAGTTGATTTACGATGTTGTATTAATTTCTGCTGTACAGCAAAGTGATTCAGTTATAAATATATTCTTTTCCATTATGGTTTATCACAGGATATTGAGTATAGTTCCCTGCGTTATATAGTAGGACTTGTTTATTCATCCTATATATACTAGTTTGCATCTGCTAATCCCAAATTCCCAATCCACCCCTCCCCCACCCCCTCGGCAACCACAGTCTGTTCTCTATGTCTGTGAGTCTGTTTCTGTTTCATAGATAAGTTCATTTGTGTCATATTTTAGATTCCACATATAAGTGATATCATATATTTGTCTTTCTCTGTCTTACTTCACTTAGTATGATAATCTCTAGCTCCATCCATGTTGCTGCAAATGGCATTATTTCCTTCTTTTTCATGACTGAGTAGTATTCCACTGTATATATACACAATGTATATATATATTATGTGTGTGTGTGTGTGTGTGTGTATACCACATCTTCTTTATTCATTCATCTGTCTATAGACACAGGTTGTTTCTATGTTTTGACTGTTGTGAACACTGATGCTAAGCCCTTGTTTTTTACTCCTTTCTTTGTTAAATTTCTCTCTTCTGTTTTACCTGAGAAATTTTGAGTTTGTTTCCCACTTATGACCCCAAATCCCTCAAAGCTGTGGCTCAGGCTTATACTTGAACCCTTGTCCACTCTGGAGCACCCTGGACAGGCCATCTTCCCCCACCCCATCTCCTAGAACTCTCTCCCACACTTAAGCTGGCTTTCCAGCCCATCCCTTCCTACACAGTCTTTTATTCATTCCTCCATTCATTCATTCAACAAGTATTTATTGAATACCTCCTAAATATATGAGTGGCCTGAATTAAGAACTGTGTCATTGACTGAATGGAATAACCTAACTCCAATTTTTGAGTATTACATAATCAAATTATTGTGTGTGTGTGTGTGTATATATATATATATATATATAAAATATGCAATAATATTATTGTATATTGTATTTCCAATAAATATATTTATAATATAATTTTATAATTATATTTACAATTATATATATTCCTTGGACTATTATGTAGCCATTAAAATAATGCCATTGAAATGGAAGAAATTAAAAAAACAAAAAGAGAGTACTATGTGGACTTCTATGCAAATAAAGTTGAAAACCTAGATGAAACAAAATATCAGGGAACTAGGAATTGCCAAAATTGACCCCATTCAGCTAAAAAGTCTTATTTTGAAGCTAACCAGAACTGGTTTCTATTATTCGAAGTCAAAAGAACATTAACTGTAGTAACCAGAGCTGCATTTACAACTAGAAGGTTCCACTGTCGTTCACAATTTGTTGTCTTTTAGTCCCAAGATTTGAAATGCTAGCTGCTGATGCTTGCTTTCCCATGTTTGATTCCTTTTGGAATTTAAGACTTTTGGCTTTGATTGTATTGGTTGCCAATTTTTTCAGTGGTCTTAGTAATAAACAATTATTCATTTGATTAAATGGGATTACTTTGTCTAGTTCACATAAATCACATTTTAATATCCAGATTGGCTAAATTTAACTTCTCCCAGGAAGTGTGAGGCTGGAATGAGTGTGATTGTGGGAAGTCATTTACTGAAAATCGTCTTGGATTTGGTGAGCTGAATATTTCCGAGTTCAGGATTCTCAGTATAGCAGAGGCTTTCCAACCGAAGGTTTAACAGAAATCACTTATTTTAACTCTACCTCAGGTATGAAACACTAAGGTTAAAACTCAAAATTTGAGGTTAACAGTTTAAAGTAATTCTGATGGGAAACTTTTTTTTTTAAAGTGAATTCCTTGGTGACAAAAACAACACCATATTTGCAGCAACTAGGACAGTTCCCGGTGCGCCATGATTTAATGAAATCTGTGTAGAGAGGGAGGGTGGTGGAAACACCCCTGTTGGAGAAGCAAGTCCTAAGGTGACTCCTGGTTTGGCTTCTCTACTAACTAGCTGTGTGTTTTTGAGAAAATTAGCTTTTCAGTGCTTCCATTATTTCATCCACAAAAGTGGAGACAGATTTATGTTATCTTTAACTCCTCTATATATGAAAATCCACACTTAGCAAAAAATTAAATGTGAAAATGAGTATTTGTGTTAAATCATTTTCAGAAGAATATAAAATGAATCTTTTACTTTTGGAACTCCTAAAAAATAATTACACACTCTAAATGTTATTAATTACTTGACAGCATATAGAAAGTAGCACATATTCAATAAATGTTTGTTGAATGAATGACAAAGGATGGGTAAAAATCCCTCAAACATTTTTTTTTTTTTTTGTGGTACGCAGGCCTCTCACTGCTGTGGCCTCTCCCGTTGCGGAGCACAGGCTCCGGATGCGCAGGCTCAGCGGCCACGGCTCACGGGCCCAGCCGCTCCGCGGCACGTGGGATCTTCCCGGACCGGGGCACGAACCCGTGTCCCCTGCATCGGCAGGCGGCCTCTCAACCACTGCGCCACCTGGGAAGCCCTCCCTCAAACATTTAAAAGCTACAGTCAGTTAAAAATTTTTAAGAAATTTAAGAAATGGTAGACACAATTCATAATACAACATAATTTATAAAGAAATATGATTTGGTTTAGACAAGTATCATGAACATGTATGCTGTGTAAGCTCAGGTTCATCTCCAGATTTATTGAGAATTTCACTGGACTTGGTGATAAAACAAGCTTCTAAGCAAAAGAGAAATACAATTTATCATTTAGAAAAAGTTATAAAGATTAAATCAGAACACAGACTACGGAACTCATGTGTTACTGTCATAAAAGGAATCATAAAGTTAAGCTATGGCTGTACCTTCCAATGTCACATTATTGTTCTGTAACAACAGCCATTAAAAAAGGGGGACATGGAAAGCTACCTGCCTGTGTTGGTAGTACACTTGTCATCTATTTCCCCATAATCTGGAGAGCCATCCAATTTCTTAGATTTAGCAAATCTATAAAGTGTTGATGGCGTAGAGAAGGTATATTCCTTTCACCAGCTGTTTGCTCTTTTGTTATTTCTTCCATCGATGTTCTTTCTTTCTAATCCTTTCGCTCTCTGCGCACAATTCCAAAGGACCTCTCTCCCACGTGACCATATTCTTTGGTCTTAGCTGATCGGATGGGTGTACATGGCTCAGCTAAGGGCAGTTGGTTGAACAGAGTAATTGGGCCAATTAGAGTACTTTGCTGTGAATTGAGAATTCATGACATTGAAGACCAAGTTGGCTGGTGTTGAGAACTATAGCCAATCGGATGAAGAACCAGAGAGTCCTGTAGAGTTAGAACCGGTGCAACCATGCTACCAAGTGAAAATCATGGACAGAGATTCACGGAAAGGAGGGGAACATGGTAGAGAGAAGGAGAAAGGGAGGGGGAGAGAGGGAGAGAGAGGATGAATACTTTGATTCTCCGGCCCTGGTCTTTCTTTTCTTGAGGGCAGCTCCTTTGTTTCCTTTCCTCAGTCTCTGTGAGATTGTTTTGTATCCTGCCAACAATCATTGTTTCTTGTACTACCTTAAATGGTCCTCTTATTTCTTGGAACCAAAATAACTTCACTTAAAATACTTCAGACTGTCCTCCCACCACCTGAACTAGTCTCCGTGGTCCACACAGCATGATAGTTAGAAAACTCATACTTTGATTGCTCATAAATAACTCTGAATTCTCTAGAAGAAAAAAGAAACAAATGGATGCATTCAGCACAACTGTTCATGGACCACACACACGCAAAGCACTGTTATGAAGCTGGACTCACCCACTTTTAACCTGCCTGTAACTCCTCCTTCCGGGTTGCGTGCATTTACAGTCACATTCTGCGTGGACTGCAGAAGCAGAGATGAGTCCTAAGGACAGATTTACAATGTCAGCCAAATACAGACTATTTAAAATGACTAGACCTTTGAATTTGTATATAAATTGAGGATTTACACAAAAGAATTTCCCCCATGTCATAGATCCTGTGAACCTATCAATTTGCGGCTAAAACTATTGTTTAAACTTGGATTATATTGTGTGAAGGGGGTGAATGCAGTATTTTTTTCCCCCCACAAAATATAATAACCTCCTGGGTTTACAGAGCCTGTGTGCACTGGTTACAATGGACCAAGTCCGTTCTCAAGGTGAAGAGCTGAAACAATGAAGTTTTAATCAGTGTTTTGTCTTTTCCAAGGAATTAAAATTTCATTTCTCATAATTTATGTCCAGGACATGATATCTTTTTAAAAGGTAAATCAGAGAGCGGTTAGCTCTTCTATAAATAAATACCATATTATCTTCAAAACGCCAAAGGCTTCTCACAATTTCAAAAGAGCTTTTAAAATCTGTTGGATGCCTACGTTTTTAGAGCTTTTTGTTGGAAGATACAGTGGCTTTGTGAGCACGTAAGTGGGGTCACAGTCTGAGCGGAGGCTTTGTCTCACAGAAGATTGCTGGCTCTTCTGTAACAGTTTTCCTCAAAAGGAACGCAGTAATTCGGCTACTGGATTCAGGCGGGTTTATGCCACTCAGAGGGAACCAAATATCTTCCCAAGTTGGGGGGTATAATACGATTTTTCAGAAGGAAAGAAGTTTCAGGAGTGCTTTGGAACGCTAGCAGGTCAGAAATTCTCCAACTTGCTTTGTGGAAGCAGATGGATTTGCCATTGTCTCACCTTTCATCCAATGGCGTGACCTTACTACTTGTCTTTGCTGTGTTTTGAAATAACCAGCAGGATAATAAGAGCTAAAAATTCACCAGCGATTTTTACCATCCAGCCTCTCCTTTCATCTCCACACTTTGAAGGAGGTAGCATTACTCCTCACATACAGATGCGGAAATTGAGCTCAAAGAGATTAAATGACGGCTCTCCCAAAGTAACAGCCAGCAAGGGACAGTTCCATGACGGAACCGTCTTCAGGCGCCAACTTCCAGGCTCTTTTTTTTTTTTTTTTTTTTTATCATTTTCCCTGAAAGGGAGGACATGGCCCAGGTCAGAGCTGTGAGGCCCACTCCCGGGCCTAGACAATAAGTTGTCCCAGGAACCACTCTGGTCGTCTGATCCAATGGATTCTCTCCAACACTATTCTTTTTCTGGCTTCCACCGCAGGGGCTGCAAAGGCTAAATGCTTTCTCAGCCTGTCCTGCAGGGAGGGAGACCCAAGTGATACAATTCCGGTCGATGAGATGTAAGCAGAAATCCGCTGGGGCGGGGCTGGGGGTTTCCAGGCAAGGTTTTGGTCGCTCGCTAGGGCCCACCCAAGGCACGTGGCCAGGGAGACATGCAGCGTCACCGCGTGCACACCTTTCATCAGAAAAGCAAACTTGCTGTGTTTCACCGCTATTTATGTCTCATGAAACACAAATTCTTTAAACGTGTCCTCATCTGCTTACCACTCTGGAGTGTATTTCTTTGGCATACAGTGGGAATAAAAACTCCGATTCCCCCTCCAGGCGAAGTCCATCTTCTGTAACATGCAGGTGACCCATCCCTGTCTGTTAAAAAGAGATTTGTTATTGCTTTCTTCTTCACTTCTTTTAGCATCAACTTAAATCACGTATGCATTTTCACAGATTTCCTATCGGCACTTTACTGTATTTCTCTTAAACACTTTATTTAAAACTTTGTTTTTATTCAATATTCAGTATTTTATTACGTCTTGTGTAAATACAAAGGACTATTTAGGAAATGCATATAAGATTTAAATAATCACTTTATAAGAACATGCAAGAGCCCACCAACATGTCAGAAAAAAAAAATCTTACCATTACTATTTAAAATTTTTTAAAAATTAAGATGCCATACAATGGACTCTTCAGGCTTACAGCTCTATGAGTTTTAACATACGTACAGATTCGGGCAGCCACCAACCCAACCAGGATACAGCACTGCCATGAAAACCAACACGCTACAGTTCGCAGTGAAATTATTTAAAAAAGGTAAAAAAGAAAAGTGAATGTTATATTATTTTTTGCTACTGAAAATTCTGATCCAGACAGGAAACCAACATTAACTGCATGAAAGGAAGCTTCTGTTGATACAATGTGGATGAAGTGACCGCACAAACAAAACAAGAACATGTTTATCAGGAAAAAAAATACTTACTGGGGAAAACCACATCACTTTAAGAATCCAAATTGTAAGAGCAAGATTCACAAGGAGGATGATGAGCAAAAGAAGAACAAATAAGTAGAGGCAACGCTTTCTCCAGCCATAGATGCCGATTTTGTAGACAGACTGGTTCTCTGGCCGCTCTATGTGGGTGCCTTCTGTGGTCGTGGTGTATTGTTCACGTACCATCTGCCACCGGGTGGGGGGCAAGGGAGGGGGGGTGAAGGGGGGGGGAGGAGGGTAGAGGGAGAGAGGGAGAGACACATGGCCAGAAAGAGGATTTGTTTGTCAATATTGATTGACCATTAGTCCCACAAAATACTTTTTACCCCAATAACAAATTTCCCAAATTAGTGATGTTTAAAATGAGCATTGGCTATTACTTTGAAACATGTCACTGTATTTCAACCACAGCGATAATCTGTCATGCAATGTATTTAGATATGACAAATGCATTTGAAATCCAGTGATTATATTTTCAGATTTTGATCAATAAAATCAATACATATACAGCTTTCAAAATTCTGCAAGATTAAGCTTGCAATTGAAGCACCAACCTACAACAATCCAGTTATCACATTCTTAAAAGATTCAGTGGGAGGAAAATCAAGCTGGTACCCAAGAGCCTTCTGAAGAAAAAATCCAATTACTCAATTTTGTGCCAAATGATTAAATTACATCTTCCTTCAGCTACTAAATTATTCAGAATTAAAAAGGCTCTTTTCAAGATACCTACCACACCAACTCTGGCCTATAATTAAGCTCCCAAGTACTGACCTAGTTCAAGAAAGATCAAAATGTGCACGTGTACAAATGTTTACAAACATTCCCTGTTTTATGTAAATGAGGTTAAGAGTTTTAGTAACAATTTCAACTCTATGAAGAGATTTTTAAAAGTTGCTCAATTTTCCCCTTTCCACAAAGAAAAAAAGAACATGGTTTTAACTGTTTAAATTAAGATTAGAAATTATGATGACTTTTCTGATTGTAAATGTAGCAAAATGATGAATCATATAAAATATTCTCCTCTGAGGTTTTTTATGCATTTATTTTTAGGAGTGATTTGGAGCTGTCCTTATTTAAAATGTTATGGTCAAAATAATTCTATAAATTTCTCTCCAACCAAACAACAGGCATTTCCCCGTGTTCTAGCTGATTGTATAAAATGGTGCTATTCATCGCTCAGTATTTTCAAACACTCAGGACTGACAATCTGCATTATTCAAAACCTAAGGGGTTAACAATTTCATGAGGGCATTCTTCACTCACTCACCTTTGACCCCTCCAGTCTTTTTTTGGATTAGAAAGTCCATCACCACCCACACAGCCCCACATCAGCTCTGCCTTCAACCTGCATCCCAAATCTGTCTACTTCTCTCCATTGCCACGGCTACCGCGCTGGTGCCAGCCACTGCGAACTGTCATCTGCACCACTGCAAACCTGCTTCCCTTCCTTCCCCTCTGGAAACCCCTCTCTACCCACAAGCAGACATGTGAAATGTAAGTCAGCGCCTGTCACTCTACAGTTTCACACCTTCCCGTGATTTCTCCCCACTGAGAACATCCAACCTCCTCCATCACCTCCCAGACCCTACGTGAGAGCCTTTGCTCACCTCTTCATCTGCAGCTGTTGGTCTTTTGCTCACAGCGCCCCATTCACTCTTTATCAGCCCAGGTGAACCCTCAGGTCAGGACTCACTCCTGGGCATCCCTTCCACCTGAAACCCTCTGCCAGCTCCCTCCTCAGCTTCAGACCTGCTCACATGACACCTTCTCAAAGAAGTCTTCCCCAGACACCCACTCACTCCCAACACAGCACTCTGTTATATTTATTTCAAAGCACTTGTCATCTAAATAATGGTGGCAAAACCACACTTTCTGTAAAAGATAGGCTAAGAGTCTGCGATTGGATTGGGAAGGGTGGCCAGAGAATCTGAATTTAAAGCAAGTGCATTAATTTACAGTATTGCTACAGATCGATAAAAACAGCAGTTTTCTAAGCGTGTGTGTATACACGTGCACATGCGTGCACGCACACGTATGGTTTCCACTTGCGACATATTTCTGTTCCTATCTAGAGCTTCCTATTGCTGGTGTAAAGCTATCACAAACCTAGCTTAACCCAACATAGTTTTATTATTTTATAGTTTTGGAGGTCAGAAGTATGAAAATGGGTCTTCCGGGGTTAAAAATTAAAGTGTGAACAGGGCTGCTTGAGCGGCAGGCACCTGGGCCTGAGGTGGGTAACAAAGCCACGTTTTATCATTGCCCCCCTTAACTCTTTTGGTTAACCTGCCATTAACCAGTGTTAGATGTGTTGCACTGGACAAGGATCTTACTCTAGACAGGCATGATTTAAAATGATGAGGCAGAACACTCCAGTTTTTTTTTTCTAAAAAGTGGATGTTGTTATTTTAATAAATTATTAGCTTCTATTCTAACGGTGACTCATGGTGGCTTCCATTTTTATTTGACACTGTATATTCAATCTTTTCTGTTACAGACTTTCAGAGGCTATCAGGTTCAGCTAGCTTCCTTCAGATATGTGTTAAAATTAGCATTGGAAAGGACACCAGTTCTTTATCACTTCGAGGTCAGATAACTGTAAAGTATTAGTATTCATGCTGGCAAGAAACTGCTCTGGAACAACGCATTATGCTTTAAGATCTACTTATAGACCCTTGACAAAAAATTAATAAGATAACGTTTTATGTTAGAACTTAAAAATCTATACTCCAAGGTAAATAATTTTGAGTTTTACTACATCTTGAGCAAAAATTATTTTCATAGGCTCCTTTATTTCAAAAACAATTTATGGGGACTTCCCTGGTGGCTCAGTGGTTAAGAATACACCTGCCAACGCAGGGCACACGGGTTCGAGCCCTGGCCTGGGAAGATCCCACATGCTGCGGAGCAACTAAGCCCGTGCGCCACAACTACTGAGCCTGCACTCTAGAGCCCACGAGCCACAGCTACTGAAGCCCACGTGCCACAACTACTGAAGCCCGCACGCCTAGAACCCGTGCTCCGCAACAAGAGAAGCCACCGCAATGAGAAGCCCGCGCACCGCAATGAAGAGTAGCCCCCACTCGCCGCAACTAGAGAAAGCCCGCATGCAGCAACGAAGACCCAACGCAGTCAAAAATAAATTAATTAATTAACTAAAAATTTTCCCACCCCTTTCCCTGTTAACCATCTTTAAAGTATGTTGATGGTATCCTTAATTTTGATTAGCTTTAAATGCTTCTAAATATAGTTATCAATATTTTAATGCGTAAGGCTCCAGACATGGAACATTATAGTATGTTTTGCAAAAATATAAGTTTTCATATGCTCTTGAATTCATGGTTACCTATTTATTATCTAAAATAAAACCATCTTAAGGATAGAAATTCTGCCTTCTACATTCTTTGATTCTTGTCATAGTCCATAGTATAGTAACTGAATACAGCGTCCACTACATAAATGTTGTTAAATGACATTGTTAATTTTAACTAACATTTACTGAATGCCTGGTCTGGATAGGCTGTTGCCAGGAGTTTGAGACACGGAAATGATAAATTCATGGCTGATGCTCAAAAGGAACTAATATAAAAGGATTTTTTTAAAAGGTGGGTTTGAAAAAGAACTAAACAGACTCCTCAGAAATGAGTTCAGTTATTTTTTATTTTTATTTTTTTTGTGGTACGCGGGCCTCTCACTGTTGTGGCCTCTCCTGTTGCGGAGCACAGGCTCCGGACGCGCAGGCTCAGCGGCCGTGGCTCGCGGGCCTAGCTGCTCTGCGGCATGTGGGATCCTCCCGGACCGGGGCACGAACCCGCGTCCCCTGCATCGGCAGGCGGACTCTCAGCCACTGCGCCACCAGGGAAGCCCCAAAACTGTGGTTTTAAAAGGCATGTTTGCTTAGTTCAGATAGAGGCTTATTTTAAAGCAGTGTTAAGTTTATAGAGATGGGCAATTCAAATATATTTTCTTAGTGTTTTATTCTTGGTTTTATTAAAGAAACTTAGAAATTTGAAGCTTTTACGATGTCCTTATATAGTATTTGACTAAAGGGTAATATCAAGGTCCAGAAGTTGAAGTTGGTGGAAATAAGGCCAAAATAAGGATGTTTTGTTCACTGTTTTGTTCACCACAATATAACCAGCACCTACAGTAGTGCCTGGAACTGAGTAGGGACTCAATTATACGTATTTGTTAAAGGCAGGCAGGCAGAATGAAGTATGTTCTCATTTACGATGTATCTGTGGAATAGGTCCCCACGTCTAGTTCCAATGTTATGATTGAAAACCGAAATCATTCCCTCTTTACCACACTTCATATGTGTCTCATACCAACTTTAACAGAAACTCCATAAACTGCTAGGAAAATAACCGGAACCCACAGAGCAAAAGGGGAAAATAATAGATTTACACATTGCTATTTTCCTGGCCCTTTTATTGCCATAATGATGTGATTGATGCATAGGTCATAGATTATAGGCTGACAGTTCCTGCATTTCACATCTCAGTGACCATCACACTACTTCATTCTCTACTAGGAATGTTCATCCATTAGCACTCTGTATTTCAACAGTGTATGTTAAGGTTCAAGATCACATAAAGTTCTACCTTGATAGATGAGTTGGATTTGGGAGGAAATTAGCATCAGAAAAGCACTGTTCCTACCTTTGCTTTTCAACCATACTATCTTAGGTATTTCCCTTTCGCTACCATATAAACCAGACTGAGTTCCAAAGTCATGCCTTCTTAGCTCTGTGATATGATCAATTCTGTCCACCCATCAACAATCAGTTGGTCAATTGACCAACTCAAGTGGTCTATCAGGCTTCTTGACAGTGTGCTTTTTCAGAGATGTTTCACATGTAAAACTCACTGCGAATGTTTACAATAGAGTTAAAATAGTCACAAAGGTGAGGCTGGGTTTTAGGTACGGTCTCCATGGCAACTTCTTCCTGCTGGTTCTCCCTCGGGGTCTGTTTTCCAGGCCTCAGCTGAGGCCATCTGTCAATGTTTTACATTGACACGCCCCTTATCCAGTCTCCATGACAACCAGAGTGACCTTCCCCAAGACTAATTCTATCCCAGCAGCTTCAGGACAAAGCACAGATGCCTTGGGCACATGCAGCCCTTGGGAAGCCCATCTCCTTCACCAGCGTGCACAGCACACCAGCCGGACCAAAGTCAAGTGGACTCGGGCACTGTGAGGGGCTTGGGGAGAAGTCTCAAGACCGACCCTTGCAAATCTGCAGATGGCTAAACACTCCTGCATCTATTTTCCCATAAAATTCCCCAAGGCACAATAACATGTGAAATAGGAGATGAGCTTGGAGTCTGGAATGGCAAGGACAGTGGGTGAGGAATTCTACAAAGCTCATGAGAACACCAGAGAAAGATCTGGTCCCGAAGTGGGTCCAGAGAAGAGCAACACCGGATGCTTTTGAGGCTGGGAGGAGAAGGAGGCGGGAAGGACAGAAAGAAGCGGGAGGCAGGTCCTGAGGGTTCCCCACCGGGAAACCACGTTCATGGTGGGTGAGCAGGGCTGGGCTGGCTTGAGAGAAGCCACGGAGAAGACCCTACCCGGGTCCAACAAAATGTGCAAAATTCAACCAAATGGGCACCCATTCATAATTGACAATTATTCTTTGAGTTTCATCTTCAATATAATAGCAATCTAGTTTAGTGACTAGAGTGTGTATTTTTTTTAAAGGACATTATAGAACAATTTTATTTGCAGCATTTTAGCTGCAAGCTTAGCCAGCATGTTTGGGAAACTTGGATTTGTTAGTCTTTGGAATTTGATATTGAAATATATTGAAATACTACTTTTCCTTTGGCTTTGAAAGAAACCTCAGATAAATTCGAGAACCTCTAAGACTAACACCGACTTGAACCATAAGGCGGTTAAGTGGCTCTATGGATCCCAAATGTTTCCAAGAAAATAAGCAAAAAATAAACACAGTATGTTTTGTAGTTCCTTTCCTACCTAGTGAGTTACTCCATCCTGCTGACACATCTTCCAGCCAGCTGAGCTATTTTTTCCCTATTATCTTTCTTGACGACTTTCTTTACAAACTTGTCTTCTAAGGCCCCTAATTAACTTAGGATCCACCAGAATCAACAGACACTTTAAACAAGCTGAAGTTTACCTTGATTCGACTTCTTTTTACTTTTTCATACATATTTTGAGCAACACGTTATTTATTCCAGATTTAGGGAGAGATAAATTCTTCCCTCTTCATCCAGGGAGGGCTGGGCAGCCACATTTGGTACTTTACTCTTGCTTTGCTTATTCTCAACGTATCAAACTACCTGGACTTCTGTTCTCATGAACTTTACCCTGTTTTTAAATGTCCGTAACAAAACTATGGACAACATGTAGATCAAACGTAATTCTGCCACAGAAGTTTAAGAGTAGAATTAGCAGCAGGTGATCTTAAAGATTATCCTTTGTCTAGATTAATTACAGTATAACGATTGAATGCCCGATAATACGGAAATGCTATCATGGTATTCTATTGATACAAATTAAAACTATTAGAAAGGGCATAATCCTGATAAAAACAGGTGGCATATTAGTAGTCGTAATAACTTGAAAGAAACTTGAAATGAGACGTTAAGTACAGTTTGTTGATACTTAATACATAATCATTTTGAGCTAAATTTATTCAACATTTAAAATTCATTTTCTATTATGATACCTATGAAGGTAAAAAATAATCAAGAAGCCTCATACCTATTTGGTTTTTAAATTGAACATTATAATTATATAAGATCCAAGTAAAAACCGATTACTTACCTTAGACGTTGTAAAAAGCACACTGTGAATTAACTGCACCGCTCCAGATCCTTCTGAGACAAGAGTGTTTCAGGCTGTCCCACGACTCGCTGAGTGAGAGGGGACAGTTCAAGTTCACCAACCAGCCTGGAAGAAAAGGCTCCCTGGCCTGGCCTTGTCTCAAGTTTCATCCCCGGTTGTTAGCAACAGGCGCATCTAATTTTACTTAGTGACACAAACAGCTCATATACCACACTTAAAATTGTTTGGGCACCAATTCCAGAACACAGCACTAAGTGTGCCAAGAGGGAAAAAATTCCTACGAAACCACCAGTTAAACCCCGAATCAGGACAGTCTTACGTAATTGTAACTTTCTAAAATGAACTTTACCTTAAATGAACAGCAAAAACTTCTGGGACACGTTTCCAGTAGAATCTAATGTTGACAAAAATCTCATAAAAAATCACTTCAAATTCACAGGCAACATTGAGAACTCGTAACTTTATTGGTATTAAATGTATACTGTTCTCCTCCAAGTAAACTTCATATTCTCATGTAATAGTCACTCTTTAAAAACCACTTTCCTTAGGCTTCTTTTTAAGTGAAAAAACTTTAACATTTGAGAAAACCTTAAATAATGATCATCATAATAAACAGAAGGTAAACTCTATGCTAAAATTATCACAGTTATTTTCTAAGTAAACTAAATTTATATTTTGTTTAACAAATTATGTGAATGTAACAAGGTGATGTTATGTTGTCTTACCTTTATTTAAAAAGGACGATAAGTAGATCATTCAATTTTTATAAGGTGTAAAGAACACAGAACAAATATCAAAATCTCAAATACCCTTAATCTTTTATTTTGCATTACTTTTAGAGTCTGAATTAAAACTGACTAAATTATACATTTAAATTCCCATTTTAGCACTAAACCTTGATCATGAGAAGCAATGTAATGGTAATCCATACAGTTAATTTTTATTTTCTTCTCAGGAGACCTTTGCTCTTATTCTATTCATTTATGCTGGAACTTCTTTTGAAATCTGATGCTGCTTAATACCAACAGCTGCAGGTCTTACAGGAAAAGCTGATACAGCTTCAACTAATCGTACATTTATTTATAAGACATTTGAAAATCTTCCAGGAATTCTTCACACGTTACTATTCTTCTCATCATGGCAATTCGTTTAGACATAAAACCATGGCACAACTACCGATTCTCAACAAAAATATCTACTATATTTAACAGTGATGTTATGAGAGGTACTTCTGTATTACTGTGTGTCTGAAAAGTCAAAATTTGAAACTCCTAACTCAATATTCTGGTTGAAATGTCACACTGAAAGGTTACTTACTGAGGGACCTTTCCACCATCAGTTACCTGGTTTATAGCAATGAACTTTTCAGCATTGGGGGCTGCTCTGTAAGGCCATTGGTCAAGTTGTACGTTGGATCTCCATTCACGTTCACAGATTCATTTAACACTATTGACTTCTACTTTTGGTCCTGCTGGAGGATGATTTCGAGAAAAGAGAAATCTTTTGATTTTTTAGCATAGTTGAGATTATTGAAACGAGATCTTCAAAGTTTCCACTGTAGGTCTAGTTCGGGTTTGTAACTCACATACACGTCTCATCTGTTTTCAACAGAATCATAACATCTTGAAGCTATAAGGGTCCTTAAAGAAAACTGGTCTAACCCTCCACTAGATGTAAAGTAGTTTGTTCAAGGTTAGAGCTGCTAAGGGCGTGGAGAGAAGTGACTTTCAGACAAGATAATTCAAGGGTGCAGTTGCCTTGAAGAGTTGGCAGGGAAGTTACTAGTGAGACCTATTAGGTCACATTCCGGGCCCAGCTGAAGTTGATGAATACACAGTAGGCCCATTTTAAACAGCGCCTGTGGCTTTATACGCTAACTGCAGCTGTGAGCACCTGTATGGCAGAATCTCCCCAGACCAGGCCGCACTTCTATCATCTGCCCAGACCCGCTCTTTCGTCCATCCTCCACAAAAACCAGGGGCGACAGATCTGGGAATCTCCCTCGCTAACCAGCCTGCCAGTCCCTAAGCTCCCCAGTTCCTGCTGCCTTGCCTCCCTCTCCACCCATCAGTGCCCCCTGACTGCGGGACCTGGTCTGTGTGTAGCCGACCTGCTTCCCTGCTTCTAGGCCCCGCTGTGCTCACCTTATACCTGGGGCTGCCAGAGAAACGCTGAGGACACGTAATTCTGTCCTTATCACCGCCCTGCTTCAAGCCCTTCAGCAAGCCGTCAGGATATGGTACCAGGTTCTGGACAGGCACACGCACCTTTGCGGTGGAGCCCTGCCCATCTCACCTGTCCCCTTCCTTTGGGCTCCATAAGAAACCACGGGAGTCACAGTGCTGTCGGCTGCCTGGTTGTACCTCGGATTAGAGTCACCTCTCATCTTTTTCTCATCTTTTACCTTTTCAGAGGCAGCCTTGTATATGGATTTTTTTTTTTTTTTTGCGGTACGCGGGCCTCTCACTGTTGTGGTCTCTCCCGTTGCGGAGCACAGGCTGCGGACGCACAGGCTCAGCGGCCATGGCTCACGGGCCCAGCCGCTCCGCGGCATGTGGGATCTTCCCGGACTGGGGCACGAACCCGTGTCCCCTGCATTGGCAGGCGGACTCTCAACCACTGCGCCACCAGGGAAGCCTCCGTATATGGATTTTTAAATGTATTATAATTGTTTGTATTTACATTGCCATCATTGGTTTATCGACCTGTTCTCTCTACTGGACCATGAACTCCCCGCTCAGCACCCGCCTAGAGTCAACCCTCAATTAGTTGAACTTTGTAGTTACACCAGACTCTGTTTTTTATGATATCAATTCTATAGTGCACAGTTAACGTTAAAAAAAAATAGAGCTAACATATACAATCAGGATGACATTACAAGAATTATCCAGAAGAGGTCAGTATAACAGCAATAAGGGATGGCTTTCGGGGCAAATGAAATGTGAAATCAAATTAAATTCCTTTGTAAGTGATAAACTTTAAACCTTTAAAAAATACCATATGAATTATTTGCACTTTCAACTGAAGATATACGTCTTCAAAATAGGTGGCCACAGACTTTTCAAGTAAGCAAAATGAAGCGATCAAATGATTCCATACACAACTGAAAACTCAGTTTTCATCTGGAATGTAATTAATGTAATTACCTGGACGATTCTCACCCAGCTTCTCACTGTTAAATATAGTAGATATTTTTAAATAGGGATGATCCAAGTGTATGCATTTTAACAAAGATAATTCATATTCCCTTCAGAGTTGCCATGTCAATAAAAAATGAAACTGATTACTAGACTACTGAATGTAGGTATTTTATGTTTTTCATGGTACTCTGGGAGAATTTAGAAGTCAATATTTAGTATAAAGGGCTAATTCAGTGTTTTCAGGGAAGACAGAGGGGATAAAACCATCGGGATGCTGGAGAAGTAAGAGGTAAGAAAAGGAAAGACTAAAAGCAATAGAAAACTTTTAGATTTCAGAAGAGAAAACGGAGCATGATCTGAAATTTCAAAAGTTATCTTATGGTAATGTCTGAAGTGAGTCATAATCATTAAAAAGTATTATTCCATGAACATATAACTTTGTATAATTATAGGGAACAGATCTTGCAGCTCCAGTAAGTATAGAGTTTTTGGGCAGAGAATGGAAGTGTGGCGTGTGCCCATCAGAATGACAGGAAACCCACTGAGTAATTACCAAGGCAGAACCGGCTCACGCTGGAGAGGAAATCCATCAGAAGGGCTTGGGATAAACCCCGACGTCTCCCGCTTCTCCCTGCCATCCCCACGTCCACTGCTCTGAGGTCACTACTTACATCTTCCTCCCCATACTTACCTCTGACCTTCAAATAACTTTATATTGCTATAGCTTGATTTACTAACTCCAGACTCACCCTGTGGGTTGAGTTCATATACGTTATCACCCAGTAGCCTTTCTCTCCTTTTCTCTATTGTTGTTTTACCCGTGGTCACGTCTGAAATTCCAGTCTGTGTAAGCATTTGTTTCTTGGTCCCTAATGACAGAGCATCTATCTCTCCACCCTTCTGCTCTCCAACCGAGGACATCAGCATTTCCCCTGCCTACTTTGACATGATCAAACGGATCACATTCACATTCCATTCTGAAATGATCATCTCCTGTATCTCCTCCAATTTGACCAGATGGATTCAAAATATAAAAATGCAAAAAAAAACAGTGTTCGCATTTTTTACTCCTCTGGAAGAGTCTGAGAAGAAATTGCATTAATTCTTTAAACGTTTGGTAGAATTTACCTGTGAAGCCAGAGCTGGTCTCTGGCTTTTCTTTGTTGGGAGATTTTTTTATTTTGATTCAATCTCCCTACTTGTTATTGGGCTCTTCAGATTTTCTGTTTCTTACTGATTTGGTCCTGGTAGGCTGTATTTTTCCTGGGAATATATCCATTTCTTGCAGGTTATCCAATTTGTTGGAATGTAATTGTTCATAGTAGTCTCTTATGATCTTTTGTATTTCTGTTCTATTGTTTGTAATGACTTTTTTTTTTTTTTTTTTTTTTGCGGTACACGGGCCTCTCATTTTTGTGGCCTCTCTCGTTGCGGAGCACAGGTTCTGGACGCGCAGGCTCAGCGGCCATGGCTCACGGGCCCAGCCGCTCCGCAGCATGTGGGATCTTCCCGGACTGGGGCACGAACCCGTGTCCCCTGCATCGGCAGGTGGACTTTCAACCACTGCGTCACCAGGGAAGCCCTGTAATGACTTCTTTTTAACTTCTGATTTTGTTTATGTGAGTCCTCTCTTTTTCTCTTAGTCTAACTAACGGTTTGTACATTTTAATTACTTTTCAAAAAACCAGCTCCAAATTTCATTGATCTTTTCTATGGTCTTTTTAGTTTCTATTTCATTTATTTCTGCTCTGACATTTCTTATTTCCTTCCTTCTGCTGACTTCGATCTCCTTTTCTAGTTCTTTGGGCTATAAAATGAAGTTATTTATTTGAGACCTTTCTTTTTTCTTAATGTAGGCACTTTTGCTCCCCACTTTCCTCTTAGCATGGCTTTTGCAGCACCCCAAAGGTTTTATGTTGTGTTGTCATTTTCACTTGCCTCAAGGTATTTTTTCATTTCCCTTTTGATTTCTTCTTTGACCCATTGGTTGTTCAGGAGCGTTTTGTTTAACTTCTACATATTTGTGAATTGTCCAGCTTTCCTCCGGTATTGATTCATAGAGAATATTTTTTACCTGCCCCATTATCCTCTGTGCTGTCTGTTCATCTCTTTCACACCGCTTCCCTGCATCTGGCAACCTCTGCTCTTTTTTCATTGTCTCCATAGTTTTTTTTTTTTTTTTACATCTTTATTGGAGTATAATTGCTTTACAATGGTGTGTTCGTTTCTGCTTTATAACAAAGTGAATCAGCTATACGTATACATATATCCCCATATCTCCTCCTTCTTGCGTCTCCCTCTCACCCTCCCTATCCCACCCCTCTAGGTGGTCACAGAGCACCGAGCTGATCTCCCTGTGCTATGCGGCTGCTTCCCACTAGCTATCTATTTTACGTTTGGTAGTGTATATATGTCCATGCCTCTCTCTCGCTTTTGTCTCCATAGTTTTGACTCTTCCAGAAAGTCATATTATTTTAATCATACAGTATGTAGCTCTTTCAGATTTCTTCTTTCACTTAGTAATATGTATTTAAGTTCTTCCATGTCTGTTTGTGGCTTGATACCTCACTTCTTTTTATCACTGAATAACATTCCATCGTCTGGATGTACCAGTTTGTTTATCCATTCGTTTATGGAAAGACATCTTGGTTGTCAACAAATTCTGACAATTATGAATAAGGCTGCTATAAACTCCTGGGTGCAGATTTTTGTGTAGACATAGGTTTTCAACTCCTTTGGGTAAATACCAAGGAACACGATTGCTGGATCATATGCTAAGAGCGTGTTTAATTTTGTAGAAACTGCCAGAGTGTCGTCCAAAGTGGCCGCACCATTCTGCACTCCCACCAGCAGTGAATGGGAGTTCCTCTTGCATCACATCCCCGCCAGCACACTGCTCAGGTTTTACGGGACACTCTTGCTACTCTAACTTACACACAGAAATAACAGAGGCACGTGAGCACCACCACACTGAAGTCATCTGCCTTTGGAACAAATAGGCTATACCTGTGGGATTCTCTGGGTTCTGCTGTCTTCTCCTGTCCTACTCCTAGTGAAGCACACCTGCAGGCCTTGCATTTACTTTCTAAATCTAATAAAAGTAGCTTAGGGCTTCCCTGGTGGCGCAGTGGTTGAGAGTCCGCCTGCCGATGCAGGGGACATGGGTTCGTGCCCCGGTCCGGGAAGATCCCACATGTCGCGGAGCAGCTGGCCCCGTGAACCATGGCCGCTGAGCCTGCGCGTCCAGAGCCTGTGCTCCGCAATGGGAGAGGCCACAACAGTGAGAGGCCCCCGTACCACAAAAAAAAAAAAAAAAAAAGTAGTTTATTTGCAGGAAAATATTCTTAACCAAAGTATATACAGATACCTTCCCTTTCATCACCCTGGGCATCTATTTTATTTGAAAAAAAAATCTACAAATAACTGAAATCTGTAAGTTGGAAAATATCTCCCAACTGTTTAAGGTGTAGCAAATAAAGGATAACACCACTTTTCAATATGTAGCTAATATTTTTTAAATTAAGCAACATAGAAAAATCTGGACTCCTTTCCAGTATAAACTAAGAATATTTAGTCTAATGAAATTATAAAATCTTACAAATGCCAAAAAGGCAAACTTTATAAAATATTAAGTTTTTTTTTTCTTTTTCCTATTTCCAATTCTTATTTCTTGTTTATTTTCTTAAAGAACAATTACTCATCTGGCTCACCTCATTTGATTATTGTATGAAGTAATAAAAATATAAAATCAAAACCATGCACATGACCATGGTTTACTGATAGGTGCAATGCAACCTCCCCTTTAAAGTACGGGTCACTCATATAGTTTTCTACGCTGTGCATTGTTGCAACGGTTTTGCAGAGTGAGGGAACTCAGGGATGATTCTTACTGTAATGCAACACGTAGAGTATATTCTCAGTGATGCAGCTACTACAATATTATTTTTCAAAAAAAGAGAAACGCTTATTTGTATTAATTTTTACAACCTGGACATAGTTTACAAACATTAATTTACTCAGTTTGAATTCTTAGCTCCAGCGAGGAAAGCAACGTTTTTTTTTGTTTGTTTGTTTGTGTTTTGCAGGGGGCACAGGGGTTGTGTATTATCTCATTCCCTGAAGCAAGAGGTGAGAAGAGAAAGCAAAGTCAGGATAAAAGGGACTAATTCCTTCTTTGCCAAATCTTTCGAGGATGACTAAGCAGTAATTTTGTATGAGGTGATTTCTCAAAAAAAGAATGTTTACATATATTCCAGTCTATGTTGAAAAATATTCCACATATTTCTTAATAATTGACTGCTTTCATTAGTATGGGTCAGGGTTTGGTAGACAATGGCCTGTGTGTCAAATAAGGCCTGCCACCTGTCCTTGTAGGTAGAGTGAGACCAGGTCACAGCCATGCTTATTCTCTTAGGGATCCCCGTGGCGGCCAACGCTGCAGAGCTGAGTAGTTAGTTGTGACAGGGACCTTATGCCCACAAAGCCTAAAGTATGTATTACATGCCTCCTTACAGAAAAAGTTTTCTACCTCCTGATACAACCCACTGGAAATAAACTGTATTGTGGGTCACGTTTTACTTTGGTTTTACTATTTTAAAAATAAATTTACTGTGTCTAATTAGCACTGTCAATTCAAGAAGTGAATCTGATAGTTATATGACATTCTTACATCCCCTCCACCTTCAAAAAACTAAAATCAACTGTACTCAGTCATAAAAAAGAATGAAATAATGCCATTTGCAGCAAAAGGGATGGACCAAGAGACAATCATACTAAGTGAAGCAAGTCAGAAAGAGAACGACAAATGTCGTATGATCTCACTTATACGTGGAATCTAAAAACGATACAAATAAACTTACTTACAAAACAGAAATAGACCCACAGATACAGAAAACAAACTTATGGTTACCAAAGGGGAAAGGCTGGGGGGAGGCATAAATTAGGAGTTTGGGATTAACAGATACACACTACTATACATAAAATAGGTAACCAACAAGGACCTACGGTACAGCACAGGTAACTCTACTCAATGTCTTATAATAAACGATAATGAAAAAGACTCTGAAAAAGAATATATATATATATATATATAATGTATAAATGAATCATTTTGCTGTATACCTGAAACTAACACAACATTGTAAATTAACTATACTTCAATTTTTAAGAAATGATTTAATTAATTAATTAAAAAGTATATACAGTCAAACTTATAGGAAAGAGTGGAAAATTCTCAAGGGCTAGAAATACGGACGGAAGTCACCGTCAGAGACAGTGGGAGGTTAAGCTTCACAGGTGCGGAGGCAGCAGGTGAGGAGACCCGCTCTCGGGCCCAGAGGCCAAGCCTGAATCTTTGTGCCCAACAGGGATCACTGGCCTCTGGGAAGAGCAAGGCCAGAGCTCCTGCCATGGAAGGAAATACAAGGAGAGGCCCCTCCCCCCTCAAGGCTGTGGATGGAAAGACAGCAAAGTGAGAGCCTGTACCAACCACGAGCCTGCACCGTGTGTGGGTGTGAGTTTGACCAAATTTACCACAAATATGTGCTCTAAACCCTCCCATGAAATGTACAGAAAATCTGGTCTAGGACCCGTCAAGAAAGGGCAGGAAAGGAAAAAAGGAAGACAGGCAAAAATGGGGCAGTGAAACATGATCCTGTGTAAAGGATGACAGAAGTGTCCCAGGCAGATTAGGATAAATGTTAATAAAATTAAAATCTTTCATAAAAAGGAAGTACAGTGGGCTAAACCACCCTTCTACTATACTCAACTCACCTCGATACTTGCTAATAGAATACTGCGTTAATAAGATATTATTCTATCAATCTCCTATATTTACCTGACTTACTAAAAAGTCAAAGAAGTACACTTAATGAGAGGAGGAAGACCTAAAGGAGGTGTCTACAGAGTTTCCAAAGACAGATTCTGTGAGGTTTTAAGGGCGTGAAGGTTAGTGGTGCTTAATTTTTATACGACGTCACTTTAACCTTAAACGTTGGTCTTCTTTTCCCTTGATTCAAGGAATCACTAGCCCTAGCCACATGGACTGGCTGTTTGAGCTGTTTTGCATCCATAAGAAAAGTGAAATGCAGGGCTTGTGGGAAGGTTGTCCTGGGCACTGTGCTGCAGTGGGGACCACGGGTTTGGAGGCAGGTCTCTGTTACTACCCGGCTCCGCCCAGCAGCCACCTGGGCCAATGACAGCCTCTGTGGCCCAGTTTCCGCCTGTGTAAAGGGGGGCCCTAATCACAGGGTGCCTGTGAAGATGGGATGAAATGGAATTCCTCAAGTGCCTGGGTTAGAGCAGGAGCTCAATCGATGGCATGGACACAGCCCTTTTGTTGTTAAGGCAAATGCCAGAGGACAGAGGTAAAGGAGCAAGCTATTAGGGGTACATCTGAGAAGGAGATTCTCTGGAGAATAACTTATTGGATATTTCCCTCAATTCATCCTGAATTAAGAGATTTCAAACAAACAGACGGAGTCATGAATCTTAAAGGAGAAGGATACAGAGGAGGAAACCGTGTCTACCAAGAGGGGCCATTGGTCAGGACCCTGAGTTCCAACACAACCCACAGAACTGCACCTAAATAGCTCCACGATTCATACAGGCATTCTTTGTAAGAATATGACTTGTAAACAGCCCTAGCTTTTTCATATCTGTTTGCTCCTTAGGTCTTTGTCTTCAATGCAATATGATTTCAGTTGAGTTTTTCAAATTTAAAAATTCTTCCTTTTCTCATTCAGAGACCTTATTTTTGAAAAAAAGGGTTTAGCAACCAACATTAGACAAAGATAATAAGCACATTTTTATAAATTAATATCTGGTTCATGTTACTTTTCCAATTAGGTTTTCATTGTTTCATTATTAAGGTAATTATTAATGCAGTTATGTTTTGATATAATGGAATGACTTAGGGTTTTGTATGTGCAGCAACGAAGCCTACTGACATGCTAAAAATCTAATTTAAGTGATCTTGGTCAGAGTCCAAGACTGGGCTTAGAGAGCTGTTAACCTCTTGAAATTGAATCCAAAGTAGGTATGCATGTCCAGGCATTTCCTAGCACATCTGTAACTATCACCAGACTTTCAAAGGGGTCCATGACCTTAAAATACTTAGGAAGCATCTCTTTACTATCTCCTTTTCCTGTGGCCTCCTATTCCAGTACAAATATCTCCCTCACACCTAACAAAATGATATGCTAAAAAGACACGGTGTTATATGTAGTTATTTTGTTTCCTAATTTGGCAGGTGTCATGTTCAGAAATTTATATGCAAATATACTTTGAAGGAGGGCTGTCTATACAGAGAACACTGTATTTGTATCACTGAGAGCACATAACAAGTTGTGTTTACTTCGTATAAATTTAACTAAGAAGACAATGAAATGGGCAGTTTTTTAAAAATTACAAAGCACCATTTCCTAAGTCTAGAAAATGAAATGTTTGGGTTGTTACACTACAATGATCATTCCCACATACATCACTTTCTAACAATACAATTCCGGAGAAAGAAATACAATTACCTTTTTTTGCTTAACTGTAACTATGTCTGTAGATACTTGCAGATGTTATCCACAGTAAGAGAGGAGCTCTTGCAGGGCACAATCTTAAGTAGTAAAGACTAAACGCGGGTCTGATAAATTAAAAAAAAAAAAAAATCAGGACTTCCCTGGTGGCACAGTGGTTAAGAATCTGCCTGCCAATGCAGGGGACATGGGTTCGATCCCTGGTCTAGGAAGATCCCGCATGCCGTGGAGCAACTAAGCCCGTGCGCCACAACTACTGAGTCTGCTCTCTAGAGCCCTCGAGCCACAACTACAGAGTCTGCATGCTGCAACTACTGAAGCCCACGCACCTAAAGCCGATGTTCTGCAACAAGAGAAGCCACCGCAACAAAGACCCAATGCAGCCAAAAATAAATAAATAAAATTAAAAACAAAACTCTAAGTAACCTACAGGTTTATTAAAAAAAATCAGAACGAAGAAAATGAAATGGTGCCGATTAAAATGTAATAGTACATATATATTTTTAATATATTTAAAATATGATCTAGCCACAGGAATAAAATGCCTCTTTAAAAATGAAATGAGCATTATCCTCATTATGTGTGAGAGAGGTGTTTTCATAGTTTAAAAAAGCAAACAAGTTATTGGTTAAATGTGAGTTTTATTCCTTTTATAGTCTGCTATGTAGTTCTAACGAATCTAATTTGTTCAATGGATTATTCATCACTACATTTTTTCTGAGATTAAAGAAACATTATTCATAGATTACAATTGCTATGCAGGGCACCTTCTTATGTTTCTAAGCCTGAAGTGTAAGTGTACTATCTGTGTTAATGATTTATGTGCAGTATCTACTAAATATTGTATGTAATGTCTGATTCAGCTCTAACAAACACTGAAAATGGAAAGAACGTAAGATTCAGAGAAAGTAAAATAATTGAAAACATGATTGTTCTACAACCTCAAAAGTTCACTGCGGGATGTTTTACACACGTGGACTGGGGGCCACTTTGCAATCATTTTGTTTGGAATGTTTGGAAGCACATTTTCTCCAGAGGAAGTTTTAATACCAGACACACTGAACCTTCCAGTAGAATAGTCCATCACCAAGAACCAAGAGATCAGCTTAAGTAAATATTTGACAAATACTGTAAAATCTATTTTTCATAGTTTTTAAATAACCTGCTTATGTTCAAGGAAGAAAAGCACGAGAGTCATAGAAAAAGGCTTACTTGAAAAAGTACAATTCCCTTGTTTTACACAGATTTACTCGCTTTAAGGGACACCCAACAGCACTAGTACAACAATACCACGCATCTACACAGAGTGCCATCTCTATAACATCTGCTCCTACGACAGCAGGTAACACGGGACGAGCAGCTGTTTCCCAGAAAAACCGTACGTGACTGTCCCAGTCAACTATCCAGCGACGGCTCCTATCAACTTTCTAATTAATCCCGATTTAACCAAGTGATAACACGCAAATATGTACCTACCAACCATGGGTACTCGGTGGGTAGTGGCTGAGGCTGGAGGGACCACCCCAGGGAAGCGGGTGTGAGACACGTGACTTCAGGGCTCTCTGTCTCCACCCCCCGCCCCGCCCCGCCCCGGGAAGCCCGGGTCAGCCCCCAAGTGTGCTCGCGCCTAACTCCGGGGGCGGGCCGGTCAGTAACCCAGGGCGACGCGATGAGCAAAACCAATTCACGGAACATGAGTCACTCCCCCGAAGTTAAGTCCAGTCCGAGGGCGGCTCGGCCGGCAAAACTATCTGGGGCAAAGGCAGGCGGACGGCCCCAACTACACTGCGTGGCTTCCCCCCGGACCCGCGGGCCGCAGCGGCGGAAGGATCAGGTGCGGGGTCGGGCTGGGGGCGCCTGCCCACGCGCGGGCCAGCTCAGGGGCTGCAAACCGGGCAGCTGACGGCGAAGCGGTGGCCCGCGGCTGCGCTCCTTACCTGCGCTGCTCTCCGCGGTCCGGCGGCGCGGGCTGGCGCCGCAAGTCCCGTCGTCCTAGGCGGAAGGGCCGCCGTCTTCTCCCCGGACAGCGCGGGCCGCGGCTCCGTCTTGCGTCCTCGGCGGCCGCCGCGGCGACTGCGCTCCCGGGCAGGAGGGCCCACATCCCCGCGCGGGCTCGGGGCGCCCGGGACCCGGCGCCGGGCGGGCGGGGGCCGCAGACCTCGGCGGGGCGCGCGGGGCCCCCGAGGCGTCTCGCCCGCCCGCTCGGCGCGCGCGTCCACGTGCCAACCCCGCGTCACGTCCCCGTGGGTCGCTGGGCCCCGGCCCGTCTCCTCTGCCGCCGCGGGGGCGCCTTCCAGCCGTTCCCGGTGCAGCGGCGTCGCGTCACGCAGTGCGGGTCGGAGCTCCGGTGTTCCCGCCTCGGCCCTCGTCCCACGAGGTACCAGAACCGGCGCCGCCCTTTCCGCGGGGGCCAGGGCGGCCCTGCTGGGGACCCGGCCCTTCGCGGGCTCCGGTGTGTCCCCCGGCTTGTCCCCCGCGAGCCTCTGCGGCTCCGGACGCCGAGCAGGGCCGGGGCCTGGCAGCTGGGCGGCCCCCGCGGGGTTTGCAGAAACTCTGTCCGCAGCACCAAGGGGACTGCGCGCCCACCCGCTGCTTGGAATAGCAGCTGTACTACGATTTGTTTTCTTTTTTAAAGCCTGGAGCGGTTCGCTCAAATGATGATAAGGCATAGGGTTTTCCTGGTAGTGCTTCTGTGTCTGTCATCTGTTTACTTGTTGACACCGCACGGGAGAGTGACTTGGTTCCAGCAGTTTTGTGTCCGGGGAATGGCCGGGGTGTCCGCAGGTGTTTGGTGAACGTACTGAGGAGGTAAATTATCAAACACATTCCTGAAAGGGTCCTACTGGTGTATTCTGTGAATTTTTAAATGGAGATAACTCTGTTTTATCTGGAAGCAAATGGAAACACAAAGACGCTGGGGTATTTAAAAATGTTTTTCACGTAACCAAGTGGATAATTGCAAGGCAGAAATGTTTACAACTCTTAGATTACATTTTTTTTTAAAGCAGACTTTTCACAGGTGGAAATCAAAAGCCATTTTCCCAGAAAAGTCCAATGAAAATTTTCATTAATTATTCTCCACCTCATAGGTGATAGTGACAACCATTCTTTAAAAAAATTTACTCTCACAGGGATAAGTAAGATTGCTGTAGATTCAGATGTGCTATTAAAGATGGATTAATAATCTTCTACATATTTCACAGGCAGCATAGTGAAAAGAATTGGGAATTGTTGCTCTAAAAATGTCCATACTATACAGTAAAGGTTGCTGATTTTATATTTGTGTCAAATAGTGTAAAAGTTATTAATGTATTCTGCTTGCCGAAACTGACACGATCCCAGAGCCAACATCATCTCTCTCATTGGCTTAGGAAAAAAGAGCTGGCAATAGTTTCCTGCTGGGGATGGTGACAGCGTCAAGGACCCAGAGCACGTGCCATGATTTCCCTGATGGAAAAGGTAATTATATCCAAAGTGGAACATGGAAAAAGCCAGGGGTGTGTACAAGGTCTGAACTCTCCAAATGGTTTTGATTGAGCACCTTATCTGAGATATTTTGATCAACACAGGACATGTACAGTTATTTGCATCTTATACGTATTTATGAATATATTACATGCAGAAAGTTAATATATTAGATTGTAAAACACAAAGAGAAAATTTTAAATGAATGGTAGAAGTGAACATAAATAGAAAAGGTATTGGAATGGTGATGTGAGGCTCTTTGTAGACCCTCTCTCCAGGAAACAATCAAAAGTGAGTGGTGAAAATTATTTTAAAAACATTTATTTAAAGTCTCTGGAAATTGTCCTGAGGGTATACAGTACATGGAGAAACATTCATTCATGAGAATCTACTAAATCTTGGTAAGAACAGCAAGAATCTGGGTATTCGGTCTAGGACTGAATCTGTGCCACCCCAGCTCAGTGTGGTGCGCTGTGTGGCTGCAGCCAAGATGACGGCCTTCCGCTCCTCCAGGTCCCAGTCTGCGTTGCTGGCTTCTCCTTGGAAGGGGCAGGCCTCCAGCATCCTCAGCCCCCTCCCGCAAGCTGCAGGCACAAGCTTTATTCCAGGCAGGTGTGGCCAACAGGTCTGGGACTTCCCACGTACCTAGCCACCACTCTAGGGTGGAACCTCTACCCCAGGTGTGGCAGGCCAAGGATATGGGGCCACTACTGTCCCCATCTTGGCTCCCTCGTAGGGGGCAGTTCCATACTCGGAGAGGAGAGGAGACTAGGGGCTGCAGTCCCTAATCAGTGCCCTAGTCGTAGGGTGGGAGGTCATGGTGAGAGAGGAGGCCACTGTGCCCGCCTCCAGCTCTGGAGCAGTGAGGCGAGGTTCTGCCTGGGGCAGAGGCAGGCTAAGCAGGGAGTTCCACAGCCCTCCCTGAGGAGATGGATTTTATTTGGAGGAGATGGTGGGGAAGGGCACTCTCAGAAATGACGGAGAGCTTGGTAATACGCAATTGAGAAGAGGCTTGTAGCTCCATGATAGCAAAGAGCTCAGTGGTAGACTAGCTAGAAATTTAACAGAGAAAAGCAAGGATAAAGAGAGAAGAATGCTGTGGTAAATAGAGACTCCATGCTTAAAGAGCGCATGCCACATCTCACACGCTGCAGGACCCAGGGCAGAGCAGTAACTTGGAGGGAGCCTGGGTCAGACCCACTTGCTGATCTTGGAGAGCTTCGCAGAGAGGCAGGAGGTAGCAGCGCTCAGCCTGCGGTGAGGACTCTGCAGCAGCCATTGTGCAGAGCTCA
Source organism: Globicephala melas (assembly GCF_963455315.2). Taxonomy (NCBI): domain Eukaryota; kingdom Metazoa; phylum Chordata; class Mammalia; order Artiodactyla; family Delphinidae; genus Globicephala; species Globicephala melas. The sequence continues at coordinate 2,317,752 of NC_083331.1, read as the reverse complement.
TCCCACCATGAGGATGAGGTGTTGGTAAGCGCCGTTTTGAAATCCTCCCTCTAGTGCCAGAGCCCAGCCCCACCTACCAGCCGGTCAGCACTGGTGTCCTGGGCTGCCTCAGGCCAGGCAGCTGGGTGGGCCCAGAACCCAGCCCTACCCACCAAGGGGTGAGAACCAGCCCTGGAATGCCCCGGGCCCTTGTCCCGCCCACCTGAGAGCTAACACCGACTCCAGGACCCCCAGGGTCCTGCAGCTGGAGACCTCAGGACGTGGCCCCATCACCAGCTCCAGGACACCATGGACCCTGCGGCCAACCACGACAGGACTGGCCCAGCCCACCAGAAGGTCACCCCCTCGTGACTCAGCCCCACCCGCCAGCAGGTTGGCAGCGGGACCAAGACTCCCCTGGCCCTGTATCCAGCCGTGCCAGGACTTGGACCTGCCAACCCACGGCCGGCTGGCAGCCTCTGCACAAGGCAGGGCCTGGCAACCGACTGGAACAAAGGTCAGACAAGCCTTCTAGCATGCCCACAGTAGTCAGCCTGCTACAAGAGAAGGGCCCGGGCAGCCCACATAGGAGGAAGCCGTACAGCATATAGCTCTGGTGACCATTACTGAAATGGAATCAATAATTTTAAAAAGCCCAACAAACAGAAGTCCAAGACCAGATGGCTTCACAGGTGAATTCCACCAAACATTTAGAGAAGAGTTAAGACCTGTCGTTCTCAAATTATTCCAAAAAATTGCAGAGGACAGAACACACGTTTTGGAACACATTCTATGAGGCCAGGATCACCTTGATACCAGACAAAGATATCATAAAAAGAGAAAATTACAGGCCACTATCACTAATGAACATAGATGCAAAAATCCTCAGCATAATATTAGCAAACCGAATTCAACAATACTTTCAAAAGCTCATATACCGTGATCAAGTGGGATTTATCCCAGGGATGCAAGGATGGTTCAGTAGCCACCCATCAATCAGTGTGATACACCACATTAACAAATTAAAGAATAAAAACTATGTGATCATTTCAACAGATGCACAAAAAGCTTTTGCCAAAATTCAACATCCATTTATGATAAAAACTCAACAAAGTGGCTCTAGAGGGAAATCCCTCAACATAATAAAGGCATATATGATAAGCCCAAAGCTAATATTATACTCAGTGGCTGCATTTCTATACGCTAACAAGGAACTACCAGAAAGAGAAATTAAGAAAACTGTCCCACTTACAATCATATAAAAATTAATAAAATAACAAGGAATAAATCTAAGGAGTTAAAAGACCTGTACTCAGAAAACTATGAGATGCTGATGAAAGAACTGGAAGATGACACAAACAGATGGGAAGATATACTGTGCCCATGGATTGGAAGAATTACTGCTGTTAAAATGACCGTATTGTACACTGACCCAAGGCAGTGTACAGCTTCAGTGCAATACCTACCATGTGTGATGGATTTTGATCTGAGAGTAGCTTTTAAGTGAAGCCTGCAACACATCTGTCCTGTTGTCAGCTACCAATATTTACCAAAAGGAATCTTGCTGCTACCGCTGCCAAGAATGCCTTTTACTAGCTGCTTGACCTGGAGCTAGTATTCGTTTTAGTATTGTAATCCTTACGTACATGTGTTAGAACCAATCATTTACTTCTAATCTATAAATTTAGTCCAGGTTTAGAATTAAATTGAATTCTTATTGCATTTTCCATCTTAGTCTTTCATGGTGTAATTAACTAAGCAGATTTAAATATATATTTTAGTCTGTCATTTCTAAAAATTACCTTCCACGATGTGTTAAGAATTAAATAATTACTGTCAAGTTGCTGCAAAATTAATTGTTACCATTTTAATATAACCACACAAAACAGGGAAAAGTTACTGAGTCTTAAAGTGCTTCTTAAAAATTTTAGTTAAGAGATTCATCAATGCTGACATCTTAATTTTATTCTACTCTTCAACTGGTGCATTTATTTTTATGTAATTATGAGCTGTCAAAGGTCCTTTTCATAACAACAGGTTTTATTTGCTTCACTGAACTTAATGAAATCCATGTGCATGAGGGAATTTTACAGATGTATTTAAATTCAGTACCTGAAATTCTTGTTTCTAATGGTGTCTAATATTTTAAAATATGTGGGCTTTTGAAGAAAGGAAATCATAGAATCACAAGAAACAAGTTAAAAGATACTAAAGAAGATACTTAGCAGATTTTGATAACTTCAACTGGTTTTATACTTGCATCATTTTAATCTCTTGTATAACTAATTTAGCCGTAACATTTCCAGAGAAGATTCTGCAGTCTTCTTTGGAAATATGTTCTGTTGTCAGAAAGAGTTTTCGAAGAATTAACAGGTTTGTTTTGGCTCCTGCATCACCTTAGAGGAAGCGTTTGGGTCATTCAGTGTCTTCCATAACGCGACCACTCACGTTAAACGTTCTGTGAGTTTTAGACCAATCTCAAGATTTGGGGGTTCTGAGGAAGAGATACTGTTACCAAACGCAAGTTCATGTGCCCAACGCACAGTGAGGCCAAACAAACTGAAACGTTGGCGTTTGGAGCAGAGAAAGGTTTCTTGCAAGGCCATGCAAGGAGATGGGTGGCTCACGCCCCCAAATCCTCTAACCCTCTGAAGGGTTTCAGCAAAGCATTTTTAAAGGCAAGGTGAGGGAGGGAGGCGGTTAGTTGCTGCAGACTTCTTGGTGTAGGACCCTTTGTTCTTGCAGCTGTCAGGTAGGTCAGGCCGTGATGTTCCTGTGAACCTCCAACCAGACATTCTGCAGCTGTGCCTCTACATGAATAGACTCTTAAAGGCCAGAGCTTGGAGAATGGGCTGTCCTTTGTATTTCAGGCTCTAGGCAACGTTCTTTTACAAAAGGTGCAGAGCCAGCCTGACTAAACAGAGCCCAAGGGTTAAAGTGAAAGGAACAGATCTCACATGGAGTCAGAGTCGTTCTTCCCTGTTGCAGCACCTGTGCAGAGTGTGGTCCTCCTGCCGCCCTGCACCCCGCCCTGCTCCTCTTCTCCCACCTCTGTCCTGCCCTCTCCCAGTCCTCCCTCGACTCAGGGTTCCAAACACTTGTCCCTCCTTGTGCAGATTGGCATCCGCTTGCTTCTGAAACCTTGGCTTTTCTACTGCGGCACCTCTCCTTCTCTGCATGAAGCATCATCTGAGCACGGTCCATCTTACTCCAAGTAAGATCTCGGTTAAAAAACCGAGATAATATTTGTTCCTTTTACAGTTACCTTATGGCAGACTTTTATTTATTTATTTATTTATTTATTTTTTTGCGGTACGTGGGCCTCTCACTGTTGTGGCCTCTCCCGTTGCGGAGCACAGGCTCTGGACGCGCAGGCTCAGTGGCCATGGCTCACGGGCCCAGCCGCTCTGCGGCACATGGGATCTTCCCGGACCGGGGCACGAACCCGCGTCCCTTGCATCGGCAGGCGGACTCTCAACCACTGCGCCACCAGGGAAGCCCCAGACTTTTATTTTTTATATTTATTTATTTAGCCACACCTCGCAGCGTGCGGGATCTTAGTTCCCTGACCAGGGATCGAACCTGTGGCCCCTGCAGTGGAAGCTTGGAGTCTTAACCACCCGACTGTCAGGGTTGGTTTCTCACCCTTTCTCTTCTCTTTTTTTCTTTTTTTAAAAAATATTTATTTTCCTATATGGCTGTGTTTGGTAAATAAATACCAAATATTTATTTATTTGGTTTAGCTGTGGCACTTGGGATCTTTCATTGCAGTGCGCAGGCTCTTCCTTGCGGTGCACAGGCTCAGTAGTTGCAGCAGGCGGGCTTAGTTGCCGTGTGGCATGTGGGATCGTAGTTCCCCGACCAGGGATTGAACCTGCACCCGCTACGTTGGAAAAGTGCAGTCTTAACCACTGGACCGCCAGGGAAGTCCTATGGCAGACTTTTCTATCATCTTCACATTTTCACTTAATTGGATAGATTAAGCCGTGTTAACCTTAGCAGCAGCGTGACTTTTTAGACCAATATTTATTTCTGTGCCAGTAAACCCGTTTCTCTCCCTCCCCTCCCTTACCTCCCTCTCTTCTCTGCACCTCCCCCACTTTCAGCAATCACGTGATGTTGATGATCTTCCTCACTTTATACATTTACTTTGGCCACTCGTATGCCTAGGCTATCACTTTTTTTTATTTTAAATATTTATTTATTAAACAACCCATACATTGTTAGTATAGACATCGTGCAAGGTTAAAACATATTCAAACATCAAGATCCACATTCAGGGCTTCCCTGGTGGCGCAGTGGTTGAGAGTCCACCTACCGACGCAGGGGACACGGGTTCGTGCCCCGGTCCGGGAAGATCCCACATGCCGCGGAGCAGCTGGGCCCGTGAGCCATGGCCGCTGAGCCTGCGCGTCCGGAGCCTGTGCTCCGCAACGGGAGAGGCCACAGCAGGGAGAGGCCTGCGAACTGCAAAAAAAACAAGAAGTTCAGATAAGGATTCTTAACCTGGGATCTAAGAATTGGACTTCAGTATTCTTTGAAATTCCTAAAATTGTAAGCAGAATTCTGTGTAAGTGTGCATTTGTTTTGACAGTGTCTGTAACCTTTATGAGTCTCAAAAAGATTCCTTGAATAAGAAAACTTCATGGTCACTGTGTCAGATTCTCCTTCAGATACCTTTGTGTTCTAATAAACAGTTTCAAAACAATGTATTAAAGTTTTGCAGTCTCTGGACTGTGCTAGAAATTTAGAAAGTCATATGGCTTAGCACACTGGAGCAAACATGAGAGGCCCTAAAATATTTTAAGGAGGTATAAGAACATGATTACATGTGCTCACTCACATATCTATAAACTTAAGACATAACTTAACTTGAATTGGAAGTCACAGGGTTTCTTGGCTATGGGATTTCAAGCTGTCACGCTCTGTAATATGCAACATGTAAATTCGGTGAACCTAAAACTGCTTCACCATGAATAGTCATGAACAGATTTCAAGAATAACATCATCATTTCATATTAAAACCATAGTCTCAAAGGTTCATTAACTTTAATGATGAGAAAACTCTGAATTTGCTCAAACTCCTGTAGCGTGTTTTAAAATTTTACCCTTTTGCTCTTTACTGGTTTTGAAAAAAAAAATCATTTAAAATGCTTTGGAATAATCTGTAATAGAATAATAAGGACTTTTTGGATGGAAGAAAATAGGTATTTTATAGTTTTCCTGTCATTTCATTGGCTTCAACTTTAGTGATTTTAAAAAAGTTTTCCTTCTTAAACTTTTATGAACATTTAAACTTTGATTTTATATCTTCAATTAAGTAAAATTAAACAAATAAAGCAGTACCTACTACATATCAAAAATTGTGCCAGCCAGGAGAGGAAAAACAAAGAGAAAGACATGGGAAATTTCTTAAGCGTGAGTTGAACAACTCACTTTGGAGTGTAAGGAAATGAGGTGGTGTCAGATTTCCCATAAGGAGTTTTTAAAAGAATCTTGTTAAGATTTTATGCACTGAGAAAAAGTAAAGTGAGAAGCATACGGAGTATGATTAGATTTAGTTGTTGAGTATGTTGGTTTTGGAGTGTACAGTGTTTTAGAGAAAATTTTGTGCTGTTCATGGGAACATGGCTGTGAAACAATTTGTTATTACTCAGCTCTGTCTTGTTAGATAAGTTAAAGGAACGGTACAGATATTTGGAGACCTAACTTGGATCCCGTAACGTTCTCCTTAATAATTAAAGACGGGGTACTAGCAGCGATGAACACACAATCTCTGAGGGAATGGTCGCTGTCACATCCAGTGTTGGCAGCCTCCATCCTGATGCGGGTCCCTCAAGCTCAGGCCAGTCTCCTGGGTCCTTGGGGCCATAAAGAATCCAGTCCCTTCTTTTCCAGTTTTGCCCTTTACACTTAATAAATTGGGTTTGCTTTACATTTTAAAGTGCCTGGTATAGAATTCTCAATTTAATTGGATCATGAGGTAGGGGTAGGTGCACAGGGGTTCCAGTTTCTCCACATCCTTGCCAACACTGTTTTTTGTTTTGTTTTGTTTTGTTTTTGACAGTGGCCATCCTAATAGGTAAGAGGTGACGTCTCGTTGTAGTTTTAATGTGTATTCCTCTAATGATTAGTGATGCTGACCATCTTTTCATATGCTTGTTGGCCATTTGTGTATCTTCTTTGAAGAAATGTCTATTAAAATCTTTAGCCCATTTTTTAACCAGGTTGTTTTGGTGGTGGTTGTTGAGTTCTTTATATTTTCTAGATATTAATCTACATACGTGAGTTGCAAGTATTTACCATCAGATATGTGAGTTGCAAATATTTATCAGATACGTGAGTTGCGAACATTTTGTCCAGTTCTGTAGGTAGCTTTTCACTCTGATTCTTTCTTTTGCTGCACAGAAGTTCTAAAATCTGCAGCTGTCCCATCTGCTTATCTTTGCTTTTGCTGCCTGTGCTATGAACCTTCTTCTGTATGTCTTTGTACACAGATGAATGCGTTTCAGTTAACTATGTATCTGGAAGTGGATTTGCTACGTCATAGGGTATGGGCGTGCTTTCCAAAATGGTTTTGCCAGTTTACGACTTGGCCAGCAGTGTTAGAGGTCTAAATCATTCCACATCTTTACCAGTACTTAGTTTTGGTTATTATGTGTTTATTTAGCCACTCTGGTGGTTGGGTATCTCATTTTGCTTTTAATTTGTTTTTGCTTAATGACTGAATATTTTGAAAACTATTCCATGTAGAGTGACTACTTAAGGCGTTTCCCCGTTTATAAATTAGGTGATATCTTTTTTTCCATCAATTTTTAGGAATTCCGTATATACTATACTCTGAATATGATTCCCTTGAACAGATATATGTTTTGCAAATGAATTTTTTGTTTTGTTTTTTTTTGCCTTTCACTCTCTTAGTAGTGAATTTTGTTGAACAAAAGTTCTTCATTTTAAGAACTAGATTTTCTTTATGGTTAATGCATTCATGTTCTGTTGAAGAAATCTTTGCCTGTCCAGCACCACGAAGAACTCCCCCTTATGATAACTCCTAGAGGTTTATTGTTTAATATCTTTAAATCTGTGTTCCATCTGTCCTTTTATGTATGGTATGAAGTACATAGTGGGGCACTTTTTTTCCGGAATAGATACCTAGTTAATCCACTTTCACTATTGCAGAGAACGCCCTTTCCCCACTATGGAGCACTGTCCCCTCTGTCATAATCAAGGGACTGTAAAGGCAGCGTCTGTTCCTGGGCTTCCTGTTTGATTGCACTGGTCTGCCTTAGTGATCACTGCTTGCTCACGAGTCTTTGTATCTGGAACTCTAACCTTCCAATTTTGCTCTTTTTCAAAATTGACTTGTCCCGCCCTTAATTTTTACATTTCTATTTCTACGCATGCACGTGTACACACACGCCTGATGAGATTTCGATTGGGATTGAATTACATTTATACTTCATTTTGGGAAAAATCAACTTAAATGTTAAGTCTTCCAATTCATGAATGTGGAATATCTCTCCATTACTTAAATCTTTTCTTTCTCTCGGTGTGTTTTATCCTCTTCTGTTATGGGTCTTGCTTATTTTTTGTTAGACTTATTCCTAGGTATCAGTTATAAATTATAGTGTTTTAAAAATCAAATAATTAACTAATTGTTGCTAGTATATAGATACATACAATTGGTTTTTCGTATTTATCTTATACCAGAAGCCTTGCTAAATTCTCTTACAGCACCTAATATGTTGTCTTTAGTTTACTGGATTATCTAAATGTACAATCTTATGATCTTCGGATAAGGATGGCTTTACTTCTTTTTTTTTTTTTTTTTTTTTTTTTTTTGCGGTACTCGGGCCTCTCACTGTTGTGGCCTCTCCTGTTGCAGAGCACAGGCTCCGGACGCGCAGGCTCAGCGGCCATGGCTCACGGGCCCAGCCGCTCCGCGGCATGTGGGATCTTCCCGGACCAGGGCACGAACCCGCGTCCCCTGCATCGGCAGGCGGACTCTCAACCACTGCGCCACCAGGGAAGCCCCGACTTCTTTCTTTCCAGTGTATAAGCTCTTATTTCTTTTCCTTGTGCATTTTCTTGGTAGGGACCCATGTAAATCCTCTGGCTTTGTTCTTTGAGATTGGTTGGACACTGGACTAGGTTCTAGAAGAGAGACCTTATACACCAGTGCTTTCCATGCTTAGTCTCCCTTCATCTTCTCATCAACCTTAGTGATAGATACTAAGTGTTATTAGCGTCCCTAGTACCATCCTGTAGAGGAAGAAACCAGACTTAGAAGAGTTAAAGTGCGAACATGATGAGGAATGGCTTTCCTTAATATTCTTTCCCTGCAAATACGAAGAAATGCTGCATGAAATATAAAGATTTTCCAAATACACAGCCAAGACCAAAAAAAAAAAAAAAGAGCCCCCAAAAACCTAAATGAAAAATAGGAAATTCTCAGTTGCCAGAAAGAAGGAGGACCCCAGAGCTAGGTTCTGAGTGCGGGCTGCACCGCCGTGGCCCCTGGGTTATCACTCCTGGAAACAGACCCTGGGGCTGGGGCAGGGGCTTCAGTTCCTACATAGAGTGAAGTCAATGTATAGGTTCTACACCAAATTTTGAGCTGGGCTTGAGCCCCTGCCTAAAACCAGACTCTGGTTAGGAAAATGGGACTGAAATACATAAGTTTGTTCTAATTCCCACATGAAATGCTCAGACTTTATTTATAATAATATTATTGTCCCGAGTTCTGAAGGAGGCAGTCTCAGCAAGAGTAGTGACTTCTAATACTTAGGTCACCCGGTTAGGACACGGCGGGGTCCAGGTTCGCTTCAGAGCTGTGCTCCACCTAGTCTGTGGTGACCCCTGTCACATTCCACAGATCCCTGTGCCCCCATTTCCTGCTGGGGGGCAATTTCCCCAACAAGAGAAACTCCTATCTCAGGAAGATGATTTTTCCAGGGAGTGTAGAGGCTGACGTTCTCAGTATACATCGATTGCTTTGGGTAACGGAAGGCAGGTCTTATGTATACCATCATCCCATGAGCTTTTTTTTTTTTTTTAATCTTTTTAAATTTTGTTTTTGTATTGGAGCATAATCGATTTACAGTGTTGTGTTAGTTTCAGGTGTACAGCAAAGTGATTCAGCTGTACATAGAGATGTATCTATTTTTTTTCAAATTCTTTTCCCATTTAGGTCATTACAGAACATTCCATGGGTTCTGACAGCATGTACGCTTGGGTAATTCAGAACTCTGTTCAGATGTGGGGCACGACCACCACCTCGTGTCCTTAATCCTTATAGGCAAGCACAGTTCTGAGTTTTTCTATTCTAGAGTAGATCTGCCTATTCTAGAGCTTCCTGTAAATGTCATCACGCAGTGTCTATTGTTTTGAGTAAGGCATCTTTCGCTCGGCATAATGTATGTGAGATTCCTTCACGTTGTTACGTGTTTTAGTAGTTTGTTCCTTTTTATTTTTGAATAACATTTTTCATTGAAACAATTTGTTTTTCCATTCCCCTATTGATGGACACTGGCTTCTTTCCAAATTTTGTCTCTTATGAATAAAGCAGTTACGAATGTTTCTGTACAGATCATTCTGTGGACACATACTTTATTTGTCTCGGGTGAATACCCGGAAGTAGAATTGCTTGTTGTGGGGTAGGTGTGTGTTTAGTTTTTTAAGACACCATCTTACATTTTTCCAGAGAGGTTTATCATTTTACGTTCCTATGCATAATGCATGAGAGTTCGGATTCCCCTCATCCTCACCAACGTTTAGTGCTGTCAGTCTTTTTAATTCTAGTGGGTGTGTAGCTGTATCTCATTATAGTTGTATAAGCATTTCTCTGATGACTAATCGTGCTCAGAAATTTTTCACGTGCTTGTTGGCCATTCACATATGGTACTTTGGGAAGTACCTATTCAAATCTTTTGCACGTGTTTTGTTAGACTGGCTTTTATTATCGAGTTGAAGGCATTCTTCTATATAGCGAGCCTTTGTCAGATAAACAGATATTTCCTTTCAGTATGTACTTTCTTACTCATTTTCAATAGTATCTATTTATAAATTCGTGAGTAGAGTTTTTCATTTTGATAGATTAATTTTTTCTTTTACGGCTTGAAATTTCTGTGTCCTATTAAATAAACCTTTCCCTGCCTCTTAAGTCATGAAGATATTCTGTTATGTTTTCTTCTAGAAGCTTTGTAGTTCTGGCATTTAAATGTAGGCCTGTAATCCATGATGAGTTATGTTTGTGTTTGTTTTGAGGTGGGCATTACGGTCTGTTTTTCCGGACGGTGTTCAGTTGTTCCTGCCATCCCTATTGAAAAAGTTCTCCTCTCTGTCGTTGCTTTGCTGACTTTGCTGGTAATCAAGTGTCAGTACAGATGTGGGTTTATTTCTGGGGTCTTTTCTGTTCCATTGATTTATTTGTCAGTCTTCAGGCCAGTGTCACCGAATCCTGACTACTACAGCTTCATAATAAGCCTTAAAATCAAATAGTATAAGTCCTTCAACTTAATTCTTTTCAAAAACTGCTTTGGATATACCGGATTTCTACACACTAGATGGTTTCATATTAATTATAGAATCAGCTTGTCAATTTCTAAGAAAAAAAATGAAAAATGCCTGGTGAGATTTTTATTGGGATTGCATATAATGTAATTAAGTTTTAAAATTTGATGTAAGAGCAATCAAGATACTAATAAGTGGAACTTGACAAACTGACTGCAATTTGAATGAGTAAGCAAAGAACCATTAATAGTCAAGAAAAGTTGCAGAAGAAAAATGAAGGTATATCAAACCAAATATTCAGGCTTAACTTACTTATTAAGTTGTTAAAATAGTGTTTGTATTATAGCTGGAGAGGCCATAAATAGACCCATAAACATAAGGAAACGTATTATATGGCAGAAGGACATTACAAATAAATAAAGAAATCTAGACGCTTTAACGAACTGTGCTGGGGGAATTGGCTTGTGACATGCAAAAAAGTTAAAATAGATTTTATTCTTACCCCAAACTATGCACTAAAATAAGTACCAAATGGTTTATGACCCAAATGTAGATACTAAAATTCAAAGCATATGGAGGAGCAGCAGAATGTGACTTTTGGAGAGCACAGATGTTCCTAAAAGAGACACAAAAATCACAGTTTATGAGACAAAGGCAATAAATTTGACTATATTAAAACCAAAAACTTCTGTGGTTCGAAAGACTCTGTAAAGTGTGAAAAGACCAGCCACACACTGGGAAGTGGCATTTGTGATGCATAAATTACAAAGAATTATTATTATTTTTATTTTACACTGGAGTACCGTTGATTAACAGCGGTTAGTTGTTAGTTAGTTGTGTTAGTTTAGGTGTACAGCAAAGTGATTCAGTTATACACATGCATGTTATCTATTCTTTTCAAATTCTGTTTTCATTTGGGACCTACTGTAGAGCACAGGGAACTCTGCTCAATACTCTGTAATAACCGAAATGGTTAAAGAGTTATTTTTTGGGAGTAATATATAATTCCTATAAAATTAACTAAAACAATTACAAAAAGGCAAGCAGCCGACTGATAAAGGGACAGCCTTTGAGGATGGCCGTGGTCAGTTCCTTCCTCCCTTCTCTGTGTGCGTGATGCTCTGTCTGTTTAGAGGTGGACTCTGTTTTTCCTCCCCTCAAATCAAGGTTGGTTTTATGAATTACCTTGACCAATAAAATGTAGCAGATATGTTGGTGAATAAGCAACTGGCAGAAAAAGAAATCTGAAAGGCCAACACGATGAAAAGATATCCAGCCTCACTAACCATCAGGGAAATGAAAACGGAATATCTGATGACATCATCTCACACACATCAGATGGTCATGTTCATCAAGCCTGACAATCAAATGATGAGGAGGGTGTCACTCACTGCTTGGGGTGCAGTAAAAGTTGGTACAAACACGTTAGAGAACAATTTTGCGATATCTAGACAAATTGGAGATGAACATTTCCCCAATTCTGTTCTCTGTATATATCCTGGACTGATTTTCACATAAACCTGTGGAATGTGTGCGAGGGTGCTTGCCTTGGCATTGTTTATTAAAGTAAAAGATTGGAGATCAACTAAATGCTTATCATCAGGGGAAGCATATGTGACGTGTTTGTGCAATGAAAAAAAGCAAGTTGCAGATCAATAACTTACATTATTGAAGCTGTTACAGGTTGTGGGCATAACACCTCTATGAATACTGTCATTGTCATTGCCGCCATCCTTCCCATTTTACAGAAAAGTGAAGTATCTTCCCAAGATGTACAGCTCGTAAATGGGAGAGCTGGGCTTTGCACTCAGGAATCCAGACTCTTCTTAATGACTACATTATGCTGTATTTGGAGAATTGTTGAAGACAGTGCCTTTCTCCCCTCCTGACTCCTTATACCGCGTCTCTGAGATGGAGGCTGTGTCAGGACAGGAGAATGTTGGCTCATTGGAGAAGATAAGCTTCTTGTTATATAAAATCCTTAAGAGTCGTAAATTAACTCCGAACATTCAGGAGAAAAAAACCCCCGTAGATTTTCTTATATTCAACGAACAGGATCAGCTCCCGTGTGTGAGAGGAGACAATCAAATCAGTAGACTTAATACAGTATCGATCATCTCAGTAACAGTAGTAACAGAGAGGCTTGTAGTAACAGTAGTAACAGAGGGGCTTGTTGTAAGGACTCAGCGAAATCCTGCACTTCTAAAGTGCCCGGCACACGGCAGGTGCTCAGTAAACGTTCTCTCCTTTCATGTAAAATTTCTAACTCTTTGTAGTACTATTGTTTATGTTAACACCTCAGTGAACCAAGGGGTTTCATAGAAAAGCCCTTGAGGTCTGAATTTATGAATTTGTATGTGCTGATTGCAGCATGTTCTAAGTATACAAGCAAAGAAACAAGAAATGATAATGGATTTGGAGCAGCTGTGCAAAGTCAGCAGCCAGAAAGAGATCCAAAAACCAGTACAAGTTTATTACCAAGTGGGAGAAAGTGGAGGTCATTTAGTGGCCAAGACCAAATAAGTTCTAGAAATAGTGGATAATTCCTATCTGCAGTGTACCCTTGAAAACAGTCATGAATTTCTGTCACCTTGATAGGAGAATATTTGTTCCTCTTCAAGATGATGAAGTATAGCATTGAATAAAGCAAAGACCTCAGCCACCATGAAGCTTGCTGCCAGACAGGTACCCATAAATACGTAAAATATGTGTCATGTCAACATAGGGAGAGATGGGGATGGGTGTCCTGATGGAAAATAAGGCAGGAGAGTGCGTCGTGGTGTTCAAGGTGAGGCTGTAAATTAGGCAGGAAGGTCTTCTAGAGAAGTGGCATTTCCGTAAAGGCCTGAGAACGGTGTGAGAGGGAGGGAAGGACTCTTCTGAGGAGAGAACTGCAAGTCCCAAGAGTGTGCCTGTTCGTTCCAGGAACGGCAAAGACGCCAGTTTGCTTGAGTGCGGGAGCTCGGGAGAGAATGGAGACGGGGTGGCCACACCCGGTACTATTTCCCCGGCCACTGAAAAGATACTGGCTTGTTTTGTGAGTGAGACGGGAAACTGTTGAATGATACCATTATGGACTGACTTGTGTCCTCCTCAAATTCATATACTGAAACCCTAACCCCCAATGTAGCTATATTTAAGGATTTGGCCTTTAAAGAGATAATTAGTGTTAAATGAGTTCATTAGGGTGGGGCCCTAATTCAGTCTAATTGGTGTCCTTGTAAGAAGAAGGGATCAGGACACAAGAAAGACACTAGGGGTGGGAGGAAAAGGGGGAAAGACTGTGTGAGGACATAGCATGGAGGCAGTCCATCTTCAAGACAAGGAGAGAGGCCGCAGGAGAAACCAAACCTTGATCTTGGACGTCCAGCCTCCAGACTGTGAGATGTAATCTGTCGTGTAAGCCACTGATTGAGTAGATTGCAGTGATTGGGCAACGTGACAGACATTTACCGTGACAGTCCCGGTGGGAGGTGACCACAGCCCGGGCAAGAGTGCGGGTCAGTGTGGAGGATGTGTTGCCCAGAGTCAATGCATTTGGTGATGGGTTGGATGTGAGGTCAGAGGAAAAGAGCCAACTTGGAGCGAACTTCACATTTTTGCCCCAAACAGTGATGTGTGATGGTCTCGTGGGCTGATTTGGAGATGGCTGGAAAAGCAGGTTTAGGGGAGTGATGATGAGTTTGGTTTTGGATTTGCTAAATTTGAGTCCCCTCTAAGACATCAACGCTGATGTGTCTTGTAAGCACACGTATGCATCGGGAGATGATGCGGGAGGCTCCTGGCTGGAGCTATAAGGATGGAAGCTGGGACTTAAGCCGTGACACTGGATAAGATACCTAAGGGCTGGAGTGTAGTTGGAGAGAGAAGAGTCTGGAAGACTCAGTCCTGGGTCCCTCCAGCATTTGGAGTTGGGGGAGAGGAGGAGATGTGTAGTGAGGAGTCCCCAGTGAGATGGGAGGAAGATGAGGAATACATACAGGGCCCTTGGCGTTCAGAGCCACGTACATGTGGCTTCTCACGGGTAAGCGGGCATCACTGTGGTAAGTGAGGCTGAGAGGCTGGAGGACACGGTGGTCAAACACGAAGAGAAATCCCCAGACAGATTTCTCAGATTAACCCGCCAGAGGAGAGGTTGCATCCCGATGCTTCCTTGGCTGTGGGTGGGATGACGTTAGCTGTTGGGAGTGAAACGTACGGCTCTGAAGGATGGATGCCACTTCCTTTGAGGGTCTTTTTGGGAAAAGCAAACTCTGATGGTCAGGAATTTCAGTCTTAGATCATAGATAGGATTTGGGTCCCTCTGATATGATATGAAGTGATACCTAAACGTATATCCTGCATGATACCTCTCCCTGAGATGGGACATATATCCGTCTGATAGCGCACACACATATCCTTCTGGTGCGTACCAAGTAGATTCCTGTGGTGTGTGTTTACGTGCTGTCTCTAGAATTCCAGTTTTGCGTGGAATACACCTTTAACTTCTCCTTGATTAGAGGGAGCTAGAAGGGGCCATAGAGTTTTGTAGGAAATTTCCATCTACCTGTATTGACTTCTGAGATTCCCCTGGCTACCAGGCTTCTCCGTTTCTGTGCTTGCAGTCAAAATCCTTCCCCTTCTTCAGGCTCTTCCTGGGTCCGACCCCTCTGTGCAATCATCTTGGATTCCTCTACCCCTTCCTGAGGGTCTGTTCTCTGAGCCATTTATTAATTATTGCATCATGTGACTTGGTTGGTATATGCCATCTTATATATTTCACATTTATTTCATCGCTTTTAGTAGATTGTTTCTTTTGATGTGTTTACCTTGCTAGGTTGTAAATTTACTGGTAGCGGCAATCATGTCAGTTTTATTTTATATTCTTAAAAATATGGAGCTCACAAATGTTTAAAGCTGTGGTTAGGTAATTATTCTATGTGAGATAGAAAAACATCTCTAAAATAAATTGTACAGATGATTCTTTGCTTAAAGGAATAAATTGTTTTAATGCTTTAAAAATAATCTTTTAAAGAGAAATCATTTTCCCATTAATATTAAATTAGAGATGTGTTTTATTGGAGTATTTTGTTCCTGCTTTATGAAATAAAATCACACGAAGGAGGGGAAAATGTTCTTCTGAACAGGTGTCAACAAGACATTCCCAGTAATTACTGGAGCGTTCTGTTCTGAATAAAGAATACAGATTCACGACACGATGGAAGGGAATAGGGTGCTGCTGTCTGGTAGTACAATATCTGGGTCAGCGTTTCCTGTCCTGTTTACAGAGGTTATAATTTCAGTAATTTAAATTATTTAATTACATTTTTTCATGATTCTCAAATTGCCTTAACATTTTAAGGTCATTTCCAAGGCAAAGTTTAGACATTTTAAACATAGCTTCCCTATTTTCACACGTTTCCCCAGACATATGAGAATTTTGTTGACTCTTGAAGAGAGACAATGAGAAGTAACATCAAGGCCTCTAATCCCTTGCTTAACGGTTCATTCATTCATTCGGCATTATTTATCGGTGCTTCTGTGGGCCAGTGGGAGCGATGAACAGGATGCAGAGGGCTGAGGCCTCAGCCAGAGACTCATTCACCAAACCCGCACTGAGCAGCGGCCCTCTGCCTAGGAGCTAGTGGGATGGTGAGGTCACGATTGATTGGGTTAATCCTGGGGGCTGCGTGATGGGTTGTTAGTTGTGGGTGCCAAGTCTCTCTCTGCTTCGGGGCTTCTCTGAAACGTTAGGACCTTCCCCTGTAGAGCACACACCAGGCTTTAGCGTGCTGTCAGCTCCCCATTGACCTGGAGCTCTGTGATGATCGTGTTCACTCACCTGGCGCCAGGATCTCATCAGAAGCTGGCACACAAGAGCGTGTAAAGATTTTTGGTTCACAAGTGGATGCATGTGTGAATAAGGGTGTGATTCTGTACAGCCTGTAATTAAAAAGCTGTCTGCTCTTTAGAATGTACTTATAAGTTTATTTTTCTCTCTTTCATTTTAAAACTGTCATTTTTCTGAAGCAAGCATGTCTTTAATTGTGCTCAATTTCCAGAGTTATCCACGGTCCCACACATCCCTAATTTAACGTGCTGATCGATGAATGTGTGTTTTTCTGGAGGCGTTCCTATGTCTCCTTGCATGTGTTCTGCTGTTTGGAAAGTTTTTGTATCGTAATTCCCAGGGACGTGAGGAGATGCCCAGTTTTACCTGGATTTGCGTTGTTTGTTTAATAAGATAAGACCAGATGTGCTCAGATAGTTTAAACAATATGTATTTCAGTACCAGATGTGCCTCTGTTAAATTACCAATTCAGGGTAATAAATACGCTGCTGTTGTATGTTCACTTTCATTGAAATCTGTCTCTAGGCAATTTATCTTTATTAATTTGTGATATTTTTTCCTTGAAAATGGCCAGAATATTTTGGCCAAGCAATTCGGACTCCTTTCTGACAACAGAATTATACCTCTGGTAACTCTTTTGAAAGCAGTCATCATTCATCTTGCAATGGAATAGCATCTCTTTTTCTTGTATTTTCATTGTTATTTAATATATATGATATTTATGATCATGATACTATTCACATACATTGTAGAAATTTTGAAATATAAAGAAAAATTATTGTCAGTTGTAACCCCATCATCAACATTTAATATACTTTTGCACCATCTTTTTTCCTATGCCTTTAAAATGATCTCTATTAAAATTTTCCCTCAGCACTCCCTCTAGTCAAATGACCAATGTCATTCTGGGGGAAGTTAAAAAGCATCTGTTAAGAGTTAAATCCAGGTACAATAAAATCCTTTCATCCCCCATGTGTATTGAGACATTGCCTTTTTCCTTTGCACTCTGTGGCTGTCTATCTTCTATGACTTTAAATTTTCTTCCATTGTCTATCTGCGCCTTAGAAAAGATGCAAAGTAATTGTCTTAATAAAATTTTGGCTTTATTTTTATCTTAATAGAATCTTAGTCTTGACCAAAGGTGGCTAACACAACCCCAGTTCCATTGTCTCTTGAGACAAATAATTCTTTATTCAACTGTCAACATTACATGGTATCACATAATTGAAATTTGCTAAGAGAGTAGAACTCAGATATTCTCACCTAAAAACAACGGTAAATATGGGAGGTGACGGCTGGGTTAATTAACTAGATGGGGAGCCCTTTCACAATGTATACATATATCACATCGCTCGGGTGTATACTTTAAATATCTTATAATTTTATAGGTCAATTATACCTCAATAAAGCCAAAATTTGAAAAACCCCACTAAATGGGCATCTTTCAAATACTTACTGAAAGAATGTTCTCTAGCTCTGTCTCTAATATTCATCAAAAATCTTGATTTCAAAGGTGACCCAGCCCATCTTATGCTCTAGATGTGAATCATTCAATGGGATGTTTCCTTTTCTCTGTCGGCCGCTAAAAGCTTAACACAAAATACAGGATCCCTGCTGTCTACTTGTGCATTTGAAAAAATGCAAAGCAAACGTCTTAATAAAATTTCACCTCACCTATTGGCCTCATTGTGTGTCCTTTCACATTCCGGTCTTATTTTTCTTTAGTTCGTGTCATATTGTGGTATTTTAAGCCTTGTATTATATGCTTCTTACCAGCCTCTTTGAAGTGAGATTTTTAGAATAAATAAAATACGCTTATTTAAACCCTGATGTCATGATTAGATTTTCTTCCTTTGAAAATGACTTTTGTGTCATCTGAAATCTAACGACTCAGTGGCATTTGTTTGGAAGTCTGCTTTAGTTTTATTTTCTACAGTTTTCAGAAGTAGCATACTTGTAGAAGGCTGGGAGTTCAAGAAGCATACTTGCAGCGTGGACTTCAGTTTTGCAGTTCCAGTGAGCATGACGTGGAATCTGTAGTCTCGGCAGACGCTTTCCACACACCACCCGGGAATACAGTCCTGCCGTTGCAGGGCTCCTCCCCACGTTCCTGAAGTGAAGTTTGAAATGCAGAGCCCGGGCGGCTGGACTTAGGTACCGTGGTTTGGGCTGGGCTGGATGGGAACACTGTCATCGGACTTCACTTCCCTCCCCTTTATTCAGCTCCCTTGCCCACAAGAATCAATTCCATTCCAGAAATATTTTGTGGACGCTTACACGCCATATGTTAAGCAAGCCAGAGCTCCTGATGCGGAGAGCTTTCAATCTGATAGGAGACAAAACAAACATCCAATTAGCTAAAACACAAGAAAATAGAATAGTCTTTGTATAAGAATGGTTCTAAGCTTTGGGGTCTGAAGAGGGTAGATCGCATCTGTTTGAGGGGTGGGAAAGGCCCCAGCCAGGGGGAAGCGATCCTGCTTATTCTAAAGTCTGGGCTGTTTCCTGACCATCAGAGGTCGAGTGATGGTGAGAATGAAGCCCAGCAGGTAAACCCAGGTGGTGCGGTAACAGAGGGAGAAGGTGTCCGGTGCACCTGGAGAGTGGGGGAGGGGTGAAGCCACCTAATAAGGTGCTGTGGGATGCTCACTTCCGGGAAGGGGAGGGGCTGCGTTGGGGAAGCCATTCAAGGGATGAGTGTGGGGAGATGGTGGAGTGCTAGAGCGCTTTGTGTGTTTCTCCAGCTTTACTGTGCATGCAAGTCACCTGGGGATCTTTTTTTTTTTTTTAATGTTCAGCCTTCTTTTAATTAATTTATTTTTTTAGTTTTGGCTGTGTTGGGTCTTCGTTTCTGTGCGAGGGCTTTCTCTATTTGTGGCAAGCGGGGGCCACTCTTCATCGCCGTGCGCGGGCCTCTCACTGTCGTGGCCTCTCTTGTTGCGGAGCACAGGCTCCAGACGCGCAGGCTCAGTAGTTGTGGCTCAAGGGCCTAGTTGCTCCGCGGCATGTGGGATCCTCCGAGACCAGGGCACGAACCCGTGTCCCCTGCATCGGCAGGCAGGTTCTCAACCACTACGCCACCAGGGAAGCCCCACCTGGGGAATCTTTAAAGTGCTGTTTCTGATTCAGGGCCAGGGTGGGTCTGAGGGGCAGCATTTCTCCCCTGCTCCCGAGTGAGGTCTGTGCTTCTGGCCCATAAGTAGCAAGGCTGCTGGAAGCAAGGCTCTAGGCTGTGATCCTTAGTGAAGGTGCCTCTCGATGCCCCTCTTGATTGTTTCAGTGTTTTTTAAACTTGCTTCCTAGATCCCTGAGGCCTGCGGGGTTGGGAGTAATTTTTGTGCAAATAAATACATTTCAGTCTGATTTAGTTGTTGGGGTTCTGGGTTTAAGATTTTCCTTGAAAAAGTGGGGTGGGCTGCACATGTAGCTTGAAAACCACTCCTTTTGATCACAGGAAGCCAGCAACAAGCTTTTGAGAATGAGTACGTAGTCCAAAGAGGAAGCCGCAGCAGCTAGGAGCAGGGTGCATTAGAGGGCTTAAGACCTGCAGACAAGGAGACCAGGTAGTTTTCCATCCTCGCGGTGTTTCTCAGGGTAGTGCTGGCTTTGGATGGGATGGTGAACATGGGAACTGCAAGACAGGGCGTGACGACGTGCGGTAGCGTATTGGATCTGAGCCGTCAAAGGCAAATCGGGGCTCTGAGCCATCTCCAGGATTTGCAGTCTTGAAAAAGGAGTTTGGATTGTACGCGGTGTTTGACCCGTGGTGGGCCCTAATGTCTGCCCACTTTCCCTAATCTGGTGGCACTCGCGTTGCCAGGCGCCTCCCACACCCAGCACCACACCCATCACGGTGGGAGCAGATTCCTTCTCTGAACAGCACTTAACACCTCACGGTGTTTTCCCCCTTTGTTTTTGTAATTCATGAGATTTCCTCCCTAATTGGGTTAAGCATTCTTCTGGCCAAGAACAGTGTTTAGTTTTTTGTTGCAAACGTAAGACTTGGCACTTGGTGCTTGGAAAAGATATTTTGAATGAATCAACATAGAAAAACGCATTTCAGTTCCTCATGCCTGAGTCCAGGTGTTCAGGAAATCCATATGGAAACATCGTAGATTAATACTAAATATGAACGGAGCCCTGAATGTCAGCAGAGACTGCAATTTGGAGTCAGGCCGGCCCACCATGTATATAAGTTATGTGACCTTGGCTGAGTTATTAACGTCTCTGGGCTTCTGAGCTGGTGAAAAGCTTTCCAGCTTTCCTTTAAATGACGATCAAAATTTTCATATTTCTTTAAAGACAGCCTTCATTTTGCTGTGTAGCGTTTTACATTTTTCCAAGCTGCCATACCAGGGGTAAAAATGTGAGTAGATTTGGGTACTTAAGTGGCCCTCAAAAACAACGCTAGAACAACAGCAATTTCAGAAGGGATATAATCATCCAAAGTGGTTGGCACTGGAGGGGAAAAATAGGGACACTTAATTTTTCAACATGACACTAAGTGTCCATCAAAACACGTACAAATCTCCTAGAGGGACAGACCATTCGGTGCTATGGCCATTTGAGTCACCAAATTTGAATGTGATAGTATCTGAAATGAACTCAGAGTGGTTGTCATGAAGATCTACAGTAATAAAGATCCATTGAAACAGCTCCCTGTATACGTCTAGAGACAGTCTATACCGAATGTAGGAAATGGAGTTGCATTATTCCAGGGATACTGCCTCCCATAATAAAATGTAATAACGGACATGGAAAGTGTAAAATGCTTGCCTTTGAAACATACATAACTTTCGGACTTAGAGGCTTTCATTTCTTATCACGTAGGATAGAAACCTTTTAAAGCCCATCGTATTTGAAAGCCCATTTATATTCATAGTAGTCAGTACTTAAAAAAATTTTTTTTAAAGGAACTAATTTTTTTTGTTTTTGTTTTGCGGTACGCGGGCCTCTCAATGTTGTGGCCTCTCCCGTTGCGGAGCACAGGCTCTGGACGCGCAGGCTTAGCGGCCATGGCTCACGGGCCCAGCCGCTCCGCGGCATGTGGGATCTTCCCGGACCGGGGCACGAACCCGTGTCCCCTACATCGGCAGGCGGACTCTCAACCACTGCGCCACCAGGGAAGCCCCTAATTTTTTTTTTTTTAATTTATTTTTTGCTTCATTGGGTCTTCGTTGCTTCGCGCAGTCTTTCTTTAGTTGAGGCGAGCGGGGGCTACTCTTCATTGCCGTGCTCAGACTTCTCATTGCTGTGGCTTCTCGTGTTGCAGAGCACGGACTCTAGGTGCGTGGACTTCAGTAGTTGTGGCACGTGGGCTCAGTAGTTGTGGCTTGCGGGCTCTAGAGCTCAGGCGCAGTAGTTGTGGCGCATGGGCTTAGTTGCTCCGAGGCATGTGGGATCTTCCTGGACCAGGGCTCAAACCCTTGTCCCCTGCATTGGCAGGCGGATTCTTAACCACTGGGCCACCAGGGAAGCCCGGTACTTTAAACTTCTTAATAGGTACTTTCATTTCTAAAGAGAAGGGTTTGTATATGAAGACCATCATGTTCTTTGTCAATATAGTTTCCATAGAGATTTAAAGAGACAAATCAGGAGGATCTTTCCTATTTCTGGTTAATTGCCTTGGAGTTTGCTCAGTTTTTCTCTTGCCTCTGTATGTGCGATTATGAGATGAAACATTGATATATAAGAAAAGCAGGATTAATCTTAGCTTTGTATATAATATATGCAAAAATTGCATTGTTTAATGACCTTGGTCAGGGACAGTGAGACAGATTCCTTCCAATACCTTAATGAATGCCTGATACTCAATTAAGTTCCTCTTTCAATTCACTGAAGTGCAGCTGGTAACACTGCAGCGCCTCCAGGCTTCTCCCAGGGATGCCCCAGGCGGGGCCAGAGCCTTATCTTCTGAGACGTTTCAGAACTCTAAGTTCTGTATTTTGTCAGTGGCTCAGCTCTCAGAAGATTTCCCAAGTGTTTGAGGAAATGCTGTTTTAAAATATCTTACGCTTTAGGCGATGGTATAATCGAAATTTTGGTGGCTCAGCATTGCCTAGAGGAAGAACGCTAAACCCACAGGGCCCTTCAGTCTGAGGTCGCCCATCGTCCCGCTCTTGTCGAAGCATCGCCCCACATTGTCTGTCCCTGATTCAAGTGACTCCACAGCACGGTCTCGCTTCCAGGTTCCTGAGCGTCTGTTTTCTCTGCTTGGAAAACCATTCTTCCTTTGCCCTTTGGGAATCCTCTGTGACCCAGCTCCAGGGTCCTCTTCTCCACAGCCTAGCTACTCATCTTGCTCTGTCCCCCAGAGCTTTGGACATACCTCCATCATAGCACCTGGATGTTGCATTTTAACTATTTATAATTATCTCACCTTCACACTTCGGAGGCAGAAACTGCATCTCAGTCATGCCTCAGTCCCTGTCGAGCAACTTATACAGAGTTGGCGTGTAGTAGGTGATTGATAAACGTTTCTTTAATTCATTACAGTTTCATATGGGTTTTTCTCAAGGTTTTACAAATTTAACTTTAACAGTCCATCCTCTCTCCTCATCTTGCAAAGTACACAAAGCACCTGCTAGGTCTCTGTCGCTATTCAAAGGCTTTACAGGTGTTATACCATTTAATTCTCAAAGTGCCATATTACGTGAAGTACTATGATTTTTCTAATACAGTTTTATAATTATAAGTTCATTTGCATATGTCTTTTAAATAGCATCTCAAAATATTTTACTCCACTACCAACTAAGTTGAGGTTTCACCAAATTATTCTCTGGTATGTGTATATACTGCAGTATGTAGAGTAATTATCAACCAGAGAAATTTCCTGTAACCAAGACTATTATGCCTTAGGTCACTCTGCCTCACTGATACATTCTTTAACTTGTGTGAAAATACTTTCAATTTTCAAATTAAAAATAGTGATCTAGTTAATTCCTTTATTCATTTGCAGACATTTGTTGAAGACCTACTGTGTATCAGACACTAGGATACAAAAACGAATAACAGTGGTTCTTATCTTCCTGAACTTTGTACTTTAGGACTGGGAATAGCTTCTGCGTTCGGAATAGATTTAGGAGAAGGTAACAGGTCTTTGCTCAGAAGTTTGCCCCAGTGTGAGAGATGTGCTTTCTGTTGCCGGCATGGTCAGATCCAAACGTAAATTTGAAGGAAGAGCTCTATACTGTTGCATAGATTCTTCAATGTTCACTCCGTCTTTATTAGCTTATTTAAAATCATTTCGTAGATGCATAGCCACGCTCATTTTCAAGACCACAGTAGAAATGTTAGCATAAAAAGTAAGAGCTCTGGAAATGGTTTGT
This sequence comes from Globicephala melas, assembly GCF_963455315.2. Classification (NCBI taxonomy): domain Eukaryota; kingdom Metazoa; phylum Chordata; class Mammalia; order Artiodactyla; family Delphinidae; genus Globicephala; species Globicephala melas. The sequence goes on along the minus strand of NC_083331.1, from coordinate 2,294,103 downwards.
TAGCTTATAAATTTGCTCTTACTACGGGTTTAGTCCTAGAATTTGTATCTAATTAACCCTAGAAATGACATATGATCAGCTCAACCCAGGGAAGCTTTTGGGGAAGCTGGCTCAGTATAGCGGTGCTATAAACTACTGAGGCTAGTTTTCAAAGTAGAATGATAATTTTATAATATGTATAATATTATATAATCACAGTAGTAAGTATATGCACACTGGAAGGAAAAATTCTATATTTCTGAAAATTAGGGGCAAAACTTAAAATGTCTACAGTGTATGACAACTTTAAAAAGGTTATACTGTGAATAAGTGATTCAAAACAAAACACGTGATTGTGTTTCTCATGTCCTTCTTGAGTCTAAAATCTTAACACCCTAAGGAAGGATTTCAGAACCAACAAGGCATGTACAGTGATAATATGCTCTTTGAGTTTTACGGTTGACACTTTTCCTCCCATTTGCCAAATTGCTGTGTTCAGAAGGATGCCAATTTATTCTAAATTGATTTACTCTTAGATCTTCTTCTGTCCTCCTGGCTTCTCACAGTTGGTGCTTCAAGATAAAGGGAAATTTTGAAAATAGATAAATAGAGTTATTTCGTCAACTCAGGTCTCTTCGTATAAAGTCATGTGTGTACCTGCTTGGGGTCGGGGGGATGATGTCAAACACTGACCTGCCCTTAGGGTTTAGCTGTTCGGACCTGCTCAGGATGAGGATATTTCAAACTTTTCTCCTGACGTTATAGAACCTTAGTAGATGGGACTGGGGAGTGATTTGGTTTAGTCATGTTCTGTGGGGCGATAAAGTCACTTCCGTGGTAACACATTTCCTCCTCTTAAGAGGGAAGTAAATTATTTGAAACATGGTCTTCCATGTCTGTCTCCTCCTAGCTTGTGGATTCTTTGAGGGTACGGACAGCGTGTGTTTCTCTCTCCATCTCTGACATCTAACATAGAGCAGCCCATGAAATCGACACGCAGTACATTTTATTGATTGAATTAATGAAATGGAATAACATGGCACCAGTGCATTGGGCCATCTGTTTTTCCTTCTGAATACTTCCTCATTTCAGCTAGTGGTAACTCCATCCTTGTAGCCGTGCAAACAAAACAAACAAGCAAACAAACAAAAAATCAGGACCAGCGCCATCAGCAAAGCCCTGGAGTCATCGTTGGACCTCACTGCTTCTCTTACCCACATCCCATCTCTCAGCAAATCTAACTGGTTCCACTTCCATCCCGGCATTCCACCCCTCCGTCTCTCCTGCTACCAAAGTTCCTTGTCCTCCTTTGCTGGGATTATTAAAATCCCTTCCTAACTGATCTCTTCTGTCCTTGTATCCTTTGTTGTGGACAGGTCTGTCCACAACATGGCAGCCTGTGTCATCATTTAAAATCTTGAGTCAGATCATGCCATTCTCGTATGCAAATCATGCCCGTGGCTTCACCATGTTCAGAATGAAAGCCAGCATTTCAACAGGACTCCGTGAACCTGGGCCATCTCACCTCTAGAACCTCACCCCTACCTTGTTTCCCTCATTCCCTCTGCTGTAGCCACACTGCCTAGTTGTTAAATTCAATGGACAATTTCAGTCTTTATCTGACGCCAACGGGAATAACCATTGAACATTACCACCTTAAAATTAACAAAAAGTATGAGATCAAGGAGGAAGTATTTCCAAATAAGATCCATTGTTTTCCTCTGAGAAACAGCCCCTGGAAAGAAAATGTGCGAGTGTGGTAATCTCCTGCCCTTCATCTCTGGGTTATGATCACTAGTCAGATGTTTGTCAGGCATCTGAATAGAGTCTGCTATTCTTTCGGGGTCTTTTTCTCCTTCTCGGAAATGAACAGCTGGAGGTTATGATTTATGAAGCCCATTTCTCTCTCCTGCTCTGAAAAGTCAGGCGTGTGACTCTCATCAGACTTCTGATGCAGGCAGGATCAAGTTTGGGCAAGTTGCCTGTAGTTTTTACAAGAAAGACAGGTTCCATGGGCCCTTGTAGTTGGAGAAGGCTCTCAGAATTCCCCTTTTCACCTGGATATGACCTGAATACCCAGATGACCTCCAGGGCCGGGCAGTAGCACAGCATTTAAAACCAGACTCCAGGCTCTGGGTAGATGCCTGGGTAGATGGCCCACTTCTACCACTGGCCTGTGTTACTCAACAATCTGTGCCTCAGTTTCCTAATCTGTAAAATGGAGATTATAGTAGTAGATATTATTTGTGTTAAAAAAAGATAATCCATGTAAAGCATTTAGAAAAGACCTTGGTGTCTAATAAGCACTCAGTGAACTTTAGCTGGTATTAGTATTAGAATTAAAATCAGAATTAGAGGTAAGATGAAAGCAGCATCAGTAATAGTATTAACGTTATTACAGGGCTGGCTTTAAGTCTAACAGTGAAACCCCATGTCTAATTATTAGGAGGGAGGTGAGGAAAGGAGATCCTATTAATGACAGTAAAGATGGGTAAGGCCAGAGCAGGTGACAGCTGTTTATGTAAAGAGTACACCTAGAGGTAGCTCAGGATATACCTGCTTTTTAAGTTACAAATAGATGTTCCACAGACATCACCTGTCTTCATGATCAAGAAGTTCCAATTACTTTGAAATACAGAATCTCCAATATAAACTTTCCAATGTCTCTTGAGTGCTATTCATGATCTACTCTGGTGAGTTACTTACCAACTGACATTTAGAATAGAAAATATAGTTAGTTTTAAAGGCTGATGAAAAACCATTTCTACCTCGTCTCTAAAGGAGCTGAGGTTATGGGTAACCCTTTTAAAAATTATCTTTTCGTAAATTATACTAAGTTGTTAGTCTTCTGTTATGTAAGGCTAGTGCTCTTCATGCAAATATGAATGCAAATTTTCCACTAAAGGTGTGGAAAAGTCTACAAAACAAGGGACTGTACTTACTAATTGGATGATCTGCCTGGTCCCTTGCAGAGCTGTTACTGTCTCTGTGACTCTAGGTGTAGAGCAATTACACAGCCACATCTTCAAGCTACTCCTGAATCGCTGTTGCTGGAGGGTCCCACAATCATGCTATGCAGAAAAAAATCATGGCTTGGCACAATGGAGGCTGGCGGTTGGTTTTCAACACATTCTAAGTAGACAGCAACTTACTTTTCCTTCAAAAGGAATTTAAAATGACCCTGACATTGTCATAGTCACAGAACACTGATTTCCCACTGAGATGATGAGGAAAATATGAAAATAAAGAGAAACACTTAATGGAATCGGTATGGAAGAACTAATTTCATGTAAGAAAGAAAAACTCACCTGTTAATCAAGGAACCACAAAAGAATCCTACAAATCTCCTTTCTGTACACTGTTGACTATTTAAACAAAAATACAATCACTTGAAAATTAAAATAACGTTCTCCAAAATAACTGTTTGGTAGCAAGGAAATCACTACAATCATTGGTAATTTAGATAATTAAATGAGAATACTGCACATAAAAACTTATGGGGTATTTCATGTTCATGGATTTAGAGATTTAATATTGTTAAGATGTCCATACTACCCAAAGCCATCTACACGTTCAGTGCAATTGCTCTCAAAATTCCAGTGACATTTTTCACAGATATAGAACAAACAATCCTAAAATTTGTATGGAACCATAAAAGACCTCGAATAGCCAAAGCAATCTTGAGAAAGAAGAACAAATCTGGTGGCATCATGCCCCCTGATTTCTAACTATATTACAAAGATATAGTAATCAGAACAGTATAGTATTGGCATAAAAACACACATGTCAATGGAACATGACAGCCCAGAAATAAACCCATGCATATATGGTCAATTAATTTACAACAAAGCAGTCAAGGATATATAATGGGTGAATGAGAGCTTCTTCCATAAATGGTGTTGGGAAAACTGGACATTAAAACATAATACCAAGAGAACTAAAAGATATAAAAAGAGCCAAATGGGAATTCAAGAGCTGAAAAAAACAGCAACTGAAATGAAAATTTAACTGGATGTGATAAACACCAGATTAGATGAAAAACTCATAAAGTAGAAGACACAGAAATAGAAATTATCCAAACAGAGACAAAGAAAAGAGACAGAAAAAAAACAAAACCCACCCAAACCTAGAGACTCAGTAACCTGTGGGACAATGTAAAGCAATGTAACATGTCTGTAATTGGAGATCCAAAAAAGCAGGGGCAGAAAAAAGTTTGAGGAAATAATGGCCAAGATGTATTCCAAATCTGAAAACTACTATAAATCTGCAGATCCAAGAAGCTTAAGAAACACTTAAGCTATATAAACTAAAAGCTTAACCAAGAATGATTTGTTGACCCTCTTGAAATAAAATTCTAGAAATAAAATTGCCATCTGGTTATCTCCTTTACTAAAGTGGCAATTTGGATATTATTTTTAAAATCATGAGAATAGGAGAATAGAATAAATGTGCTTATGTGAAGTACTGATTTCTTTTTTTGCTTGAGAATTTTAAAATGCTCTAAATCTGAAATAAAATTGAATTCTTTCTTTTTTTTTTTTTTTTGGCTGTGTTCGGTCTCCTTTGCTGCATGCAGGCTTTCTCTAGTTGTGGCGAGTGGGGGCTACTCTTTGTTGCGGTACACGGACTTCTCATTGCAGTGTCTCCTCTTGTTGTGGAGCACGGGCTCTAGGCACGCAGGCTTCGGTAGTTGTGACATGGACTTAGTTGCTCCGTGGCATGTGGGATCTTCCTGGACCAGGGATCGAACCTGTGTCCCCCACATTGGCAGGCAGATTCTTATCCACTGTGCCACCAGGGAAGCCCCAAGTTGTAGGAGTTTTAAAAATACATTTTGGAGATTAACCCCTTATCAGATATATGGTTTGCAAATATGTTCCCCCATTCCATAGGTTACCTTTTCACTCTGGTGGTTGTTTCTTTGTTTTTTCTCTGCAGAAGCTTTTTAGTTTGATGTACTCCCACTTGTCTGTTTTTCTTTTGTTGCCTGTGCTTTTGGTGTCATAGCAAGAAGTCATTGCTAGATCAATGTTATGAAGCTTTCTCTCTGTGTTTTCTTCTAGGAGTTTTATACTTTCAAGTCTTAAATCCATTTTGAGTTCGTTTGTGTATGGTGTACGGAAAGTGTCCAGTTTCTTTTTTTTTTTTTTTTTGCACTTGGGTATCCTGTTTTTCCAACACTATTTGTTGGAGAAACCATCCTTTCCCCATTGTGTAGTCTTGACACACTTGTTGAAGATCATTTAACCATATACACTGGATTTATTTTTGTGTTCCCTATTCTGTTCCATTGGTCTATATGTCTGTTTTAATGCCAGTACTGTACTGTTTTGAATACTGTAGCTCTGTAATATATTTTGAAAACAGGAAGTGTGAGGCCTCCAGGTTTGTTCTTTCTAGATGTTGTTTTTGCCTATTCAGAGTCCTCTGTGGTTCCATATGAATTGTAGAATTGTTTTTTCTATTTCTGTAAACAAATTCCATTGTGATATTGATAAGAAAATCTGTAGATCACCTTAAGTAGTAATTTTAACAATATAAAGTATTTCAGTTCATGAACACAGGATGTCTTTCATTTATATGTCTCTTCCTTAATTTCTTTCAGTAATGTTTTATAGGTTTCAGTGTGCAAGTCATTCACCTTCGTTAAGTTTATTCCTAAGTATTTTATTCTTTTTCATGTTATTGTAAATGGGACTGCTTTCTTAATTTTCTTGTCAGATTATTTGTTGTTTGTCTATAGGGTTGCAATTGATTTCTGCATGTTGATTTTGTATTCTGCAACTTTACTGAATTGTTTATTAATTCTAACCATTTTTTGCTAGAGTCTTTAGGGTTTTCTACATATAAGATTATGCCATCTGTAAACAGACATTATTTTACTTTTTGTTCAATTTGAATGTCTTTTATTTCTTTTTCTTGCATAATTCCTCCAGCTAGGACTTCCAGTACTATGTTAAATAAAAGTAGAGAGAGTGGGCACACTTTTCTTCTTACTAATCTTAGAGGAAAAGCTTTGTTTTTCCACCATTGAGTATGATGTTAGCTGTGCACTTGTCATATATGGTCTTTATTATGTTAAGGTAGTTTCCTTCTATTCCTAGTTTGTTGAGTGTTTTTATCATGAAAGGGTGTTGATTTTTGTCAAATACATTTCTGCATCTATTGGGGTGGTCATGAGAGTTTTATCCTTTGTTCTGTTAATGTGGTATATCACATTGATTGATTTTTGTGTGTTGAACATCCTTGCATCCTAGGAATAATTCCCATTTGTATGATTCTTTTAATGTGTTGTTTAATTTGGTTTGCTAATACCAATACTTTGTTGAGAATTTTTTGCATCTATACTTATCTATTATACCTATAGTTTTTTCCCTTTTCATGTCCTTTTCTATCTGTGGTATCAGGGTGATTTTGGCTTCATAAAATTTGGAAGTGTTCCCTGCACTTCAGTTTTTTGGAGGAATTTGGTGTTAATTCTTCCTCAGATGATTTGGTAGAATTCATCAGTGAAGCCATCTGGCTCACGGCTTTTCTTTGTTCAGAGACTTTTGATTATTGATTCAATCTCCTTACTAGTTATAGGTCTGTATACATTTTCTGTTTCTTTATGATTCAGTCTCAGTAGGTTGTAGCTCTAGAAATTTGTCCATTTCTTCTAGGTTATCCAATTTGTTGGATAATTTCTGTATAATTTTTCAAAGTAGTCTCATACGCTTTTAATTTCTGTGGCATTGGTTGTAATGTCTCCTCTTTCATTTCTGATTTTTTAGAGTCTTCTTTTTTCTGATTTAATCTAGTTAAAGGTTTGTCAATTTTGTTGATCTCTGCAGAAAGAATTTGATTTTTTCTATTGTTTTCTATTCTCTATTTCATTGATTTCTGCTCTAATCTTACTTCCTTCTTTCTCTTAACGTTGGCCTTAGTTTGTGCTTCTTAGTTCCTTGAGGTTTAGTTAGTTTATTTTAGATCTTCTTTTTTACTGTATGACTTATTTTTATAAATTTCCCTGTTAATACTGCTTTCGCTGCATTCCATAGTTTTAGTATGTTATAGTTTTGTTTTCATTTGTCTCAAGATATTTTCTAATTTATCTTTTTATTAATTTTTTGACCCGTTTTTTGTTCAAAAGATTGTTATTTAGTTTCCACTTATTTGCGAATTTTACATTTTTCTTTCAGCCATTAATTTCTAGTTTCATTCCATTGGGGTCAGAAAAGATATTCGACATGATTTCAATGTTCTTAAATTTGTTAGACTTGATTTGTGGCCTAATATTTGGTCTAGATTGAAGAATGTTCCATCCATGTGCACTTGAGAAGAATGTGTACTTTGCTGCTGTTGGGTGGAATGTTCTGCATATGTCCATTAGGTTCATTTGGTTATAATGTTGTTTAAGTCCACTGTTTCCATATTGATACTCTGGATAGTCTATCCATTATTGAAAGTGGGTTATTTAAATTTTCTACTATTATTGTCTTACTCTCTTTCACCCTTCATTTTTATTTATGTGTGTCCTGATTTTGGATGCATGTATTCATAATTGTTTTATCTTTCAGGTGTATTGACCCATTTATCACCACATATTGTCCTTCTTTGTCTCTAGTGACAGTTTTTTTTGTTTGTTTGTTAATTTTAATTTTTTGGCTGCATCAGGTTTTAGTTGCAGCACATGGGATCTTCATTGCGGCACAAGGGCTTCTCTGTAGTTGTGGAGTGTGGGCTCCAGGGCACATTGGCTCTCTAGTTGAGGCACGTGGGCTCAGTGGTTGTGGCACACGGGCTTAGTTGCCCTACGGCATGTGCGATCTTAGTTCCCAGACCAGGAATTGAACCCACCTCCCCTGCACTGGAAGGTGGATTCTTTACCACTGGACCACCTTTTCTTTTGATTACCATTTGTATGAAATGTCTTTTTCTATCCTTTCACTTTTAACCTATGTATGTCCTTAAATCTAAACTGAGTCTTTTGTAAACAGCTTATAGTTGGATCTTGTTTTTTTAATCCATGTAGCCACTCTTTTGATTTGGAAGTTTAATCCATTTACATTTGAAGTAATTATTGATAAGGAAGGACTTACTATTACCGTTCTGTTAATTGTTTCCTGTCTGTCTTACAGCTTTCTTGTCCATCTTTTCCTCTTTTCTTGCCTTCCTTCATGATTCTTTGATGTTTTTTGTAGTGCCATGCTTTGATTTCTTTTTTATTTTCTTTTTTGTATCTTCTATAGATATTTTTTTTGTGATCACAATGGGACTTATTGTAAAACATCTTATAATAATCTATTTTAAGCTGATGACAACTTAACATCAATCATATACATATACTCTCCACTTTTACTTCTCCCTCTCTCCATACTTTGTTATTGATGTCACAGATTACATCTTTTTGTATTGTGAATTCATTAGAATATTTTTATAGTTAGAGTTTTTTTATACTTTTATCTTCTATATCAGAATTAAAAAAGATTTATGCACCACAGTTACAGTGTTCCAGTATTTCATATTTGTCTATATAGTTACCTCTACCAGTGAGTTTTATACTCTCATGTGCTTTTATGTTGCTGTTTAACATCCTTACATTTCAACTTGAAGGACCTGCCCCTTAGCATTTCGTGTAAGGCAGGTCTATTGGTGAAGAACTCCTCAGCACTTTTTTTTTTTCCCCTGTGGTACACGCGCCTCTCACTGTTGTGGCCTCTCCCGTTGCGGACCACAGGCTCCGGACGCGCAGGCCCAGCGGCCATGGCTCACGGGCCCAGCCGCTCCGCGGCATGTGGGATCTTCCCGGACCGGGGCACAAACCCGTGTCCCCTGCAACGGCAGGTGGACTCTCAACCACTGCGCCACCAGGGAAGCCCTCCTCAGCATTTTTTATCTGGGGAAGTCTTTAATTCTCCTTCATTTTGAAGGATATTATTGTATTTCTCAGCTCCAGAATTTCTGTTTGGTTCTTTTTTTAAAAAAAATATTTTCTGTCTCTTTGTTGATATTCTTGATTTATTCATGCCTCATTTTCTTGAGCTAACAGAGTATCGTTATGATAATTACTTTGATTTCTTCGTTAGGTAATTTATATACCTCTGTTTCTTTAGGGTCGGTTTCTGGAGTTTTATTTTGTCCTTTTTGGGGCTGTGTGTTCCTGTTTTTCTCATGTGTCTTAAAAATTCGTGTTGGAACCTGCACATTTGAAAAACCAGCCAGTCTCTCCCAGTCCTGTAAATTGGCTTCATGCAGGTGAAGACACTCACCAAACAGCCCAACTACAGGTTTCAGGTGTATCTCAAGCATTTTTGGGGAGGATGTAACTTCTCTTGGCCCGTGCATGCATTTTCTCAAGTAGAGGGGCGTGGCCAGTTTCTTTTTCAGGAGTCTGTCGTCTCTTGCTGCATCTGGTGTCTATGTGTGATGCTCTAAGTTCTCTGGTTCTACAGCAGTAATCAGCTAACTCTCTCCTGTTCTCAGTGGCCACCAGGCATCTAAAGTATACCGCTTCCCATCAGTGTCCCAAGGCAGGCAAGACAGAATCCAGTCCCCAGGCTGCCATGAGAAAAGCTGGAACACTGGGCACGTGTTCCAGTTCCTCCCTCCCCTCTGAGGGAGCAGCCTTGAGCTGTACATCCTCTCCCACTCACGCGAGCTGCGCCAGCAAGACGCTCTCATTTCTCTGTGCTTTCAGTGGCTCACAGGCCTCCAAACCGTGCTGGCTCCGTCAGCGCTCCAAAGAGGTGAGACACAAGCTCTGCCCTGGGGAAGCCCTCTGAGGACCCAGGACGCTGAGTGCTTGCACGTGCTGAGGGAGAAGCACGGAGCACGGTTGTTTTCTCCCGGGGCTGCGCTATGCCAGTGGGGGCGGGGCCGAAGCAGGTAAAGTAAAATTGATCTTCTAACCCATTTCAGTGCAGCCCTCTTAGCTTTCTGCTCCCCCAGGATACTGCAACTTCTTACGTGGATTTTGGGGTTATCTGAATGCGAATTTCTTTGTCCGCCTATCACTGTTAAATCCATTTTTCTGTGGGGAAGTAGGGCTGGGACTTCTATCCTCCATGCCGCTGACCCCACTCCCTAAGTTATTTTATTGCTAGGGAATTCTTCTGTTAGTTTCACATGTATGTGTAGAGTAGACATCCACTGTTTGAACTGCCCCGAATCAGGCTTCTGTGAAAATCACCATCCCCCTCTCCACCCATCTTTTTATCACAGAAGTTTCCTTTTTTTTTTTACACGATCACTATTAATGAAGCCATGTGAAGTTCTTCACCCAAACTGCATCCATGAGCGTATTTCCTGGTAATTTTCAGACTTGGGACCAGAGAGTGTGAGGGAAATGTCTACCGGGTGATTGAGGTCATAAGACATACAACTTTGGGGTTCTCAGAGCTCCTGTTTTCACCATGTAGAGAAAACCGTGCTGCAGTAAGAACAGCATGAGGTCAGCACGCTGGGGGAAGCAGACAGGAGAGACACAGCCATGGTGGTGGTGCTCTGTGCCCTTGGCCTCTTTTTCTGTGTCCTGCATGCATTCCTGCTCTTGGTGTCCATGAAAACTTTCTTAGTTAAATAAAAAAAGGTTCTGAAGAACCTAGGGGCAGGACAGGAATAAAGATGCAGATGTAGAGAATGGACTTGAGGACACGGGGAGGGGGAGGGGTAAGCTGGGACGAAGTGAGAGAGTGGCATGGACATATACACACTACCAAATGTAAAACAGATAGCTAGTGGGAAGCAGCCACATGGCACAGGGAGATCAGCTCGGTGCTTTGTGACCACCTAGAGGGGTGGGATAGGGAGGATGGGAGGGAGACGCAAGAGGGAGGAGATATGGGGATATATGTATATGTATAGCTGATTCACCTTGTTATACAGCAGAAACTAACACACCACTGTAAAGCAATTATACTCCAGTAAAGATGTTTAAAAAAAATTAGTGAAAGCAGGGCTTTTATTTGCAACCCAAACAGCCTTAATTAATGCAGGATTCAAGGCTCCTAGAAAAAATATCCCATATACCAAGATTAATTTCAACCTCATGATTTTAAGTGTTATGTCACATTGCTATGGGATCTCAATCTACATTGTTTATTTTCTTCTCTTTTTTTACTCAGTAGGTACAGTCAAATAAACTATTTAACTTTTTGTTTGCTTTTTGCATCTGCCTTAATAGAGTAGACACTGAACTGTTCTATAGCAGGCTATCAAAAGTCGTCTGGGGTTGTGGTGTTAAAATAGATACTTGACAGCGATGCGTGTGCATATACCCACCGAAAAAGCGTACTACGGCATGTGTCTGTAAAGCCACGCCCGTCATGTCCTTCTGTCTTCCTCCCAGCCTGTGCTTTTGCCAAATAAATAGCCGTGCTTATAAAGATTGTGCTTATAATCCTTTCTTTTCCTCCTTAATAATTTTCTCTGTTTCTCTAAGAGGTCACGCTAAGGCTGTTTTTGATGTGTGAGCTGTCCTTCCCAAAGATGCATTAGTCTAACTCTGGCTCTGAAAGTAACTATAATGACTTTTAATCTTTATCATCTTGTCTCCTGGATGGTTGCCAAACGATTCTAGGATATGCTTCAGACAACACATCTATTTCATGGAACAATGCTGTTCATGGTGGCGCTGAGGCAAGGGCTCTTTGGCTGTCTAACTTGCTTACAAGAACGTTAGGCGAGTCTGTTTGGCTCAGGAAGAATGAGGCTCCACGTTTCAGCTTGAGGAGGGACATGCTGTTGTGAGACAGGCAGTTCATTATTCTTTTCTGAGCCGAGTACCGAAAGGATGCTTTCCTTTTGTATTGCCAGATGTTTAATCGTATCATCGCGATAACTTTTTTAGAACACAGTTACACAGGCAGCATCCTCAAGAATAAATAAAATTATAATCTTCACTGAATTTTCAAAAAGTTTATGGAAATTAAACAAAAATACAGAGCAATCTATGTCCAACTTCTTATAATAAGAAACTGCTGCTCTAAACTTGGTGAAATCATAGTCATTTTTAGAGCTTGAAGGGACTTGAGATCACCTGATCATAAGACTACATGGAGATAGTTTAGAAGGAAAATTACAAGCACACAGCAGGGAGACATAGTGTAGCTCAGAATGTCGGGAGGACATTTGGAGAAAGAAACTTTAAGTCCCGCAGGATCAGAGAGGGGACAGCGGGAGTGGATGACTGAGGGCAAAGTGCGTGTCTGGCTGTTTTGAGATGTGTGTGTTCAAGAAACTGAACGATGTCAAGGTCGGTTATCCCCAAGAACCGTGTAACCCTGCGTCAAATTATTTAATTTCTGTAAGCCTCAGGTCCTTCCTTTTATTTATTATTATTTATTATTTTTATTTATTTTTATTTTTTTTACATCTTTATTGGAGTATAATTGCTTTACAAGGGTGTGTTAGTTTCTGCTTTATAACAAACTGAATCAGTTATACATATACATATGTTCCCATATCTCTTCCCTCTTGCGTCTCCCTCCCTCCCACCCTCCCTATCCCACCCCTCCAGGCGGTCACAAAGCACCGAGCTGATCTCTCTGTGCTATGCGGCTGCTTCCCACTAGCTATCTACCTTAGGTTTGGTAGTGTATATATGTCCATGTCTCTCTCTCACTTTGTCACAGCTTACCCTTCCCCCTCCCCATATTCTCAAGTCCATTCTCTAGTAGGTCTGTGTTCCTTTTAAAAATTGAGATAATAATAGTACCTATGTCCTGGAATTGTGAGGATTAATTAGAATGCTATAAATAAAGCTTTTATCACAGTGCCTTGCACATAATGTTTCACTAAAGAGTAGCTTTGATGAGAAAAAATGGAAAGATTTTAAGTAGAGAATGACATGATTAGATTTTTAATATTTTCATTTTTTTAATTGGAGTGTCGTTGATTTACAATGTTGTGTTAGTTTCAGGTTTACAGCAAAGTGATTCAGTATATATACTGAATAATTACACACACACACACACGTAAGTCTTTTTTAGATTTTTCTCCATTATAGGTTATTGCAAGATACTGAATATAGTTCCCTGTGCTATACAGTAGGATCTTGCTGTTTGTCTATTTTATATATAGTAGTGTGTATATCTTATTCTATATCAAAACTCCTGGAAGGAGTTGTCTGCATTTTCTAGCACAATTTCCTCTTCTCCCAATCTCTTTTGAATCTGTGCTAATCAGATTTCAGTCCCCATCACTCCATGAAAACTGTGCGTGATGGGGACATGAACAACCTCTACATTGTTAGATCTAATGATCAGATGTGAATCAGAGGTTATTCCATGTTTTTCATTATGCATATCCAGAATTTCCCAGCCCTTTTCTCAAGGAGACCATATGCTGTGCTTCCCATACTGTCTTAGTCATAAATCCAGTGCCCATGTGGGAGCTCTCACTTGTGTCCTATTGGTCTGTCTGTCTCTGCACCCAATACCGTACTGCTTCACTGCCGTCATTTAGAAATAAATATTGATGTCCATTAGAGCAAGTCATTCCACCCTGTTCTTCTCTTTTGGCTACTCTTGGTCCTTCACATTACCATGTAGATTTTAGAACCAGCTGCCAATTTCACAAAGGAACCTATTGGAGTTTGAGTGATAATTCATTGAATCTGTAAATCAATTTGGGGAGAAGGAACATCTTAACAATATTGCTTCTTCCAACCTATGAACATGGCATGTCCTTTATTCTTTTTTTAAAATAAATTTATTTATTTATGGCTGCATTGAGTCTTTGTTGCTGCACGCACTCTTTCTCTAGTTGCGGTGAGCAGGGGCTACTCTTCGTTGCGGTGCGCAGGCTTCTCATTGCGGTGGCTTCTCTTGTTGTGGAGCACGGGCTCTAGGGTTAGCGGGCTTCAGTAGTTGTGGCACGCGGGCTCAGTAGTTGCGGCTAACAGGCTTTAGAGTGCAGGCTCAGTAGTTGTGGCGCACAGGCTTAGCTGCTCCGCGGCATGTGGGATATTCCTGGAACAGGGCTCGAACCTGTGTCCCCTACATTGGCAGGTGGATTCTTAACCACTGAGCCACCAGGGAAGTCCTCGCGTGTCCTTTATTCTTTTCCTTCATTCTTTATTTCTTTCAGTGTTTTACAGTTTTCTATGTAGAAATTTTGCACATTTCATTAGGTTTGTTTAAAATTATTTTTTTAAATAAAAAATTCCCTTTGTTTTGATATGGAGAAAGAGGTTTAGTCTCATGTATTAGCCTTATATAAAATAACATTACTAAACTCAAATAATAATTTTAATGTTTATTTGTAGATTATTTTTTTATTTTTATGTACCTAATCATGTTACCTACACAAAATGTTGATCACATTCCTGCATTTCTAATCAATGCTCCTGATTTCTTTTTCTTGTTTTACTGCTCTGGCTACGATCTCCAAAACTGTGGTGAATGGAAGGGGAGACTGAGCATCCAAGATTGTTTCCCAGTCTTAAATAGAAGTGTTTAGCATTTCACCATGGTGTGTAACGTTTTTACAGCTATTGTCTTTTAGACTAAAGTAACTTCCTTCTATTTCTAGTTGCTAAGATTTAGAATTATCAGATGATGTTGAATTTTTTTCAAATATTTTTCTGCATAGATTGAGATAAGTCTATGAGTTTTTCCTTTATTTTAATTTATTCTATTTAATTTTCTCCTTTATGAATTACATTGGTTGATTTTTTTCTGATGGTAAGCCAACTTTGTGTGTCTAGAATATGTTCAGCTGGGTCACTCATGTTATCCCTTTATATGTAACTGGATTTGGTTGGCAGGTATTTTGTTTAAGAGTTTTGCATCTATGTTCATACAAGAGATGGGCTGATTTTTTTCTTGGAATGTCCTGTTCAAGTTTTTTAATCAAGGTTATGCAGCTCTCATAAAATGAGCTGGAAGGTGGCTGTTCATTGCCCATTCTCTGAAAGGGTTTGTGTAGAATTAGCACTAACGCCTCCCTAGATGTTGGATAGATTCCGTTACTGATCGATGTGCACTGCTCCGACCTCAGTGTGCTCTCTACCGCAGCATACTTGGAGGCACTGAGATTCCGGTAAAGGGCTCTTATTACAGAAAATGCTCTTGCCTCCACCTCTGCCCCTAGAAAATGAGTCCTTGACTCATTGAATTACCTTGTTGCCTTCCTCTTAAAATAAGCTTATATTGGTATTTATTGGGTGCTGACCATGTGTCAGGTGCTCTCCTAAGAATTTTATCCACATTATCTCACTTAATCCTTTAACAAAACGATGAGAGCCCTGGTTTGCTCATGAGAAGCCTGAGGCACAGAGAGGTGAAATACCTCTTGAGGACCAAGTTGGAGAGAGGAGGATTCTACCCCAGAGCCTGGCTCTGGAACTCACTCCACATCCCCTGGCTTGATGCTCCTTGCTGTGCGTTTGGACCACTGCTCTTTCTACTGTATTGAATTGACTCCTTTGCTCATATATTTCCCGGTTTTCTCCATTTCTAGTAAATGCCCTCACAGTCAAATTTTCCTTGATTAATGCTTTGTCCAAATTCTGTGTTTTGATATATGGTGTTTTATTCTCACTCATTTCTGAATAGTCTTTAATTTTAAGTTTTTCTTTATCCTGAGTCATTTAGAAGAGCGATTTAACATTTCTGAGTGGCAAGTTCTTTTGGGCTAGCCTTTGGTTGTTCACTGTCTGGTTTTGTGACATTGTAATCAGAACTTGGGCTGTGTAATTTCTGCTTTGGGACTTTCTAAAAGAATTTTTTGGTAACCTAACATCTGGCTAATTACTGCAACTGTCCCATGGTGTTTGAAAAGAATGCATAGTTTCAGTTTGTTTGCTACACAATTATGTATATATAAGTATATATATATATCATACCAAGCTGGATGTGTGTGATATTCAGATTCTTTATACCATTATTTTTTTCAGCATGACTTGCCAGTAGGTCTGGTTTTGCCAGTTTCTCTTTGCATTTTTTGAAAATATTTTCTTTATATATTTCAGAGCAATGCTGTTCAGTCCTTAAGTTTTTTGACCTTTCGATGAAGGTCCCTTTATCAATATAAAGCATTTGCCCTCCTCACACTCAGTACTTTGACCCTGTCCTCAGTTTTGTCAAATATACATTTCTCGAAGTCAGTTTTCATTTTTATACAATTACCTGGCCGGTGTTTTCTAATCTCTTTATTTTCAAATTTCCATGTCTTAAACACATCTGCATTGGGTCTGTCATGGTCCCCATCTTACTTGGGCTTTGTCCTCTCTGGTTATGGTGGAGTCCTTTATGGATCCACAGTGACTAGAGATCAGTGAAGTCTTGGGAAGGTGCATTTCCTCTTTTCAAGCTGGTAGCTTATAATTTAGGAAAACCTGTCTGTTGTCTGTTGTGTGTTCATCTCAGCCTGTACTTTCAGTGGGACTTGCTCTTATTGCACAGAGGTCTTCCAGAATGTTTTAGAACATAAATCATTTTCTAAAGCCTTTCCCTGACTCCTGCAGGAAAGTAAGTCCATAGTTTGGCCGCACCTCAAGGTCTTCTAAATTGTGTTTTCTTTCACTTATGTCTCCGTATTTTTTCCATCATTTCCATGCTATGTTTTACTAGGTATTAACTTTCAAGCATGGACAGATCTATTCCGCTGAAGTCTTCACGGCTGCATTCCATGTGCGCTTGGGGACTTGCTGGAATCTCCTCTTCCCTCTGCTGCTTGTCGACAGATCATGGGGTGCACAGCCCTGGTTTTCTCCTTCTTTACCTCCCAGGAGTCATCAGAAATTATTAGAAGAGAAATGAATAATCACAGAATTCATTATTGTTCCTCTGATAACACGTGGTACAACCCTCTGTTATAGCACCTACACTCTGTGTGTCACGGGGTTTTTGCTTCGGTGCCTTCCACTAAATTGTAGGTCCTAGGGAGCAGGACCTGTGCCGCATCACCTTTGTGCCCTGGTGTGTGGCATAGTGCCTGGCACAGAAGCATTCAGTAAACCGGATGCCTGAGGTACCTGAAAGTAGACCAATGCATTCGTAGACACTTAAGGTAGAAGGCCACCGGAGAGTGAATGTGAAGATCCGGGTGTCTTTGCTTCTACCCTTGGCCCCTGATAATCTATTCTTCATGTAACAGCCAGAATGATTCTTTTAAAACTTAAGCCCGACCCTGTCACTTCTTTGCTCAAAATACGGTTCCTGGGTGGTTCTTATCTCACTCCAGGTAAAATGTAAGTTCTTACCTTGGCCAGCTGTGCCCAGCACGAATATAAATGTATAGTAAAGAACTCATATAACTCAATAGCAAAAGACCCAAACAATCCAGTCAAAACTGGGCAGGGTGTCCAAATAGACGTTTTTCCAAAGAGGACGTACAGATGGCCAACGGGCACGTGAGAAGGTGCTCAGCATCACTAACCATAAGGAAATGCAAATCAAAACCACTATGAGATACCACCCCACACCTGTCAGAATGGCTGTTATCAGAAAGACAGATAACAAGTGTTGGTGAGGGTGTGGAGAAGAGGGAGCCTTTGTGCACGGCTGGTGGGAATGCAAATTGGTGCAGCCACTGTGGAAAATAGTGTGGAGGTTCCTCAGAAATCTAAAAATACAACTATCAGCAATCACACTTCTGGGTGTTTTTCTGAAGAAAAAGAAAATATTAACTCAGAAAGGTATGTGCACCCTCAAGTTCAAATTCAGTATTATTTACAATAACCAAGTTATGGTAACAACCTACACGTCCATTGACGGATAAATGGATAAAGAGAAGATGGCATATTTATACAATGGAATATTACTGAGCCAGAAAAAAGAAATCACAAAAAGTCATTTTTGACAACGCGGATGGACATTGAGGGCATTATGCTAAATGAAATATGTCACACAGAGAAAGATAAATATCATATGATTTCACATATTTGGAATAGGAAAAAAAAGACAGCTCACAGATACAGAGAACAGAAGAGAGCAGATTGGTTTGTGGTGGCCAGAGAAGGGGCTAGGGCTGGATGAAGTGGGTGAAGGGGTCAAACGGTGCAGACTTCCAGTTATTAAATAGTCATGGAGATGTAAAGTACAGCATCGTGGCCATAGTTAATAGTACTGTGTTGCATGTTTGAAAATTGCTAAGAGAGCAGATCTTAAAAGCTTTTAATCACAAGAAAACAAATAACTGTGCATGATGAGAGATGTTAACTAGACTTACAGCACGTACAAATATCAAATCATTATGTTGCTCACCTGAAACTAATATGTTGTTATGTGTCAGTTATACCTCAGTAAAAAATATGATTGCATCCTGCTTCAGCACGCTCTGTTCCATTATTTAAAAAAGTATTCTAGTTAAATCTTTAGTTTCCAAACACTTTCTTAATATTTCTAGACGTTTAAAAACTTTTTTATATTTTAAATATCGAATCATCTAGAATTTAATTTTGAATGATACGTAATAAGTGGTCATCATTTTTCCCCAGATAGGCAGTCATTTCTGGCAACATAATGGGATTTACAAAATGTGTTTTTTGCACATATATATTTTCTCATTTATTCTTTATGCTGAAACAGACCCTACAAATTTATTTTGTAACAATTTCGTGTGGTCATCAGGTAGTCTGTTATTATGTATTCACTGCTTTTTAAAATGACTAAAAATGATACGTGTTACTTAGTTCTAACACATCAATTAATGTTTTATTCAAAAATACATTCTAGTGTTACATAATCGGGTTTGAATTTCGGTTTTGAATTTCTACCCCTCCCTACCTATGCAACCTCTGCAAGTTACTTAACCTCTCTTTACTCAGTATATTCACTTGTAAGAAGTGTTTTACATGAATAATATTCGTTTTGAAGGGTTGCAGTGAGGTTTAAATGAGATAAGCAGATAAAGCGCTTAGCACAGAGCTCAAATCTTATTTATCAGTAGTCATGGCATTATAATCTTTTGCAGTAGTAATCAAAATATTAATTTAATTAGAATATTCCAGTGCCTGGGCTGTTTGCCACAGTCCCCATTCAGCATCAACAGTAGGCAGATGACATGGTGTAATTCTCAGCTGGACCTTGTGAAAGATCTACAGGACAACAGCCTTGTAATACGTGTTGACGCAGTGCTATAAACAGGGTCTGAAGTTTGAAATATTCAGTAGTACATGCAGCTATTATTGCTAACGCAATCGTAGCAAATGCACTTTATTGGTATGTATATATGCATATACCAGCCATCCTTTGGTCCATTTCTTTGAAATTCATTTTGTACTTTGGTGAGAGATTTGAGCTTTGAATGTACAGACATGAAGTGAAGTTTAAGAGTTCATAGACAGGATGAAATTATTGATGAGGAGGTTACTTTGCAAAAGCCACCAGTTTATACAGAATCCCATGTTAAAAGAAAGATACTAACTTTAATGGGTTAAGTTATACATGTATATCTAGATATCTGTCTATATATTCATGTACAAATATTCACATGCATGGGTAATTTTGAGGACTTAGTGATATTTTGAGAACATGGAGGTTTTCATGGTGGTAAAACCCAATCAAATAATTTCTGAAAGAGTAGTATTTCGGACATTTAAGTCTCTCCCTACGTGTTTCCTAATATTTTACAAGCCCTATTGTCTTTTTCATGACTTACCCTTGATCAATATATAATTTATTTTTCTCTTGCCGTTTCATAGAGTTAGCGTTATCTACAATGAAAGCCCTGGTTTAATTAGTCCGTGTTTAGTATGATTTTTCACTGGAAGCCAATGACCTAAAAGACTCTAGCAAGTTTTTAATTATTTTTTTGTGTTGTTTTGTTTTATTTTGTTTTTGAAGATACTCTGGTGATGATAATCCCTTACACTTTCAGTATTTTAATTACTTTTTTGGCTTCTCCCAGGCAATTAAAAGAATAGCATGATAGAAAAAAGTTTCTCTTAACCCAACTTTTTTTTTTAAATAACCTTTAGATAATTAAAATTCTAAAGTCTTTTAAGAGATATTGTAATTGATGTCTAAAAGTTTTTTAAGCAGATGACTTATTTGCATTATGATAATTCTTTGGGGGCAATATTTCTTATTATTTAAGGTCATTCATTGCAAGTTTGGAACTAAGCCTGTCCTGAACCAGTAAACTGTGTACCTAGGTTACACAAATTTTGTCCTGCATTTAAGTTTCTTTTCCACAGCTGTAGTTTATTGTAATGTCCATGACTCTCACAGAGCATGTGTCCTTTGGACCGTGCTAAGTTTTAAGTCCCTCTGAAACATGCAAGTGGAGATGCCAAATGGAAATCAGGACATAGGTCTGGAACTCAGCAGCCTAGTCTCGCTCATTCTCAAGTGGGAATTGTCTGCCGGTAGGGGAATGTGTTATTTTCTTATTGCTGCTGTTATCAATTACCACAAATGTATTGGCTCAAAGCAGTGCACATTTATCATCTTACAGTTCTGGAAGCCAGCAGTCTGAAATGTTCCCCCGAGCTGACGTCGACGTGTCAGCAGGCTGTGTTCCTTCTGGAGCCTCTAGAAGTATCCATCTCCGGGTCTGTTCCAGCTTCTAGAGGCTGCCTGCCCTCCTCAGCTCAGCGACCCCTCCATCTTCACACCTTCCAGGTAGGAGCTGCAACTCTCTCTCTCTGATCAACACCCGTGCTTCCATCATTGCGTCACGTTCTCTGATTCTGACCCCGATAATTTCAGATAATCGCCCCATCTTGAGATCCTTAACCATATCTGCAAAGTCCCTTTTGCCATGTAAAGTAATGTATAGCCTTACACGGTTGTGAACATCTTTGGGGGTCTTTATTGGGTCCAGCACAGGGAATTTGAAGCCATGAGAGAGATGAGTTCTCTTAGGGATAATGTAGACAGGATGGAGAGAAGAGGACTTGGAAGTAGGAATGCAGAATTGAAGAGATTCGAGATCTGTCTTGGCATCATAATGAACATGACATAGACACACAAAATGCATGACATGTATACACTCAGAATACAGTAGAATTTATGAGCTTAGATCACGTGGAGGGCTCTTCTGGTGCGTACTGTACTTTTCTGTTTCTCACTGGGGAATCCCTAGCCCACCAATTTTACACACAGCTAAGTAGAATTATTATTTCTACAAAGGACTCTTGTAAAGAGACTGAAGAAGATCTAGACAATTTCACTGGAAAACACCTTTTTTTCCAAATTTTCTTTTTCTTTCAGTCATAACCTGATTTTAGTATGAATTTGTATTTTTTAAAAAATCATGGGTGCAGTGGCATTCTGCTACAGTCACTTGCAAATATACCTAAATGATTGTTTAGTTTGGCTTCATGCCAGAAGGTGAATATGTGTGAGTGCCGAGTCTATGAAACAGAATTCTTTTATGATTGATATTAACATCCACAGTCCCTTATCCAGTATCCGAGCTGATCTCCCTGTGCTATGCGGCTGCTTCCCACTAGCTATCTACCTTACGTTTGGTAGTGTATATATGTCCATGCCTCTCTCTCACTTTGTCACAGCTTACCCTTCCCCCTCCCTGTGTCCTCAAGTCCATTCTCTAGTAGGTCTGTGTCTTTATTCCCGTCTTGCCCCTAGGTTCATGATCCTTTTTTTTTTTTAGATTCCATATATATGTGTTAGCATACGGTATTTTTTTTTCTCTTTCTGACTTACTTCACTCTGTATGACAGACTGTAGGTCCATCCACCTCACTACAAATAACTCAATTTCGTTTCTTTTTATGGCTGAGTAATATTCCATTGTATATATGTGCCACATCTTTTTTAACATCTTTATTGGAGTATAATTGCTTTACAATGGTGTGTTAGTTTCTGCTTTATAACAAAGTGAATCAGTTATAGCACAGGGAGATCAGCTAGGTGATTTGTGACCACCTAGAGGGGTGGGATAGGGAGGGTGGGAGGGAGACGCAAGAGGGAAGAGATATGGGACCATGTGTATATGTATAACTGATTCACTTTGTTATAAAGCAGAAAATGAAGACTATTTTAAAAAACACGCAGACAGGAAGGAGAAAAGAGGACCCAGGAAGTGAGGAGTACAGAACTGAGTTGATCTGAGATATATTTAGGCATTATGATGAACAGGGCACATACACACAACACACACACAGCACACAAACACATTCAGAATACAGAGAATTATTATTATTTTTAAAAATTTATTTAATTTTGGCTGCGTTGGGTGTTGCTGCACGTGGGCCTTCTCTAGTTGTGGTGAGCGGGGGCTGCTCTTCGTTGTGGTGCGCAGGCTTCTCATTGCGGTGGCTTCTCTTGTTGCGGAGCACGGGCTCTAGGCACACGGGCTTCAGTAGTTGTGGCTCGCGGGCTCTAGAGCGCAGGCTCAGTAGTTGTGGCGCATGGGCTTAGCTGTTCCGTGGCATGTGGGCTCTTCCTGGACCAGGGCTCGAACCCGTGTCCCCTGCATTGGCAGGCGGATTCTTAACCACCGTGCCACCAGGGAAGTCCCAGAATACAGAGAATTATTGAATTTGATCACATGGTAGAATTTTTTTGCTGTATACCTGACTTTCATATTTCTCATTGGGCAGTCCCTAGCCCACGGATTTTTATGAGCATATAATCTTATATCACATTTTGCTTACAAATAATTTTATAAAATCCTATTACTTTAGTTTCAGAGCATTTTGGATTATGGAAAAGATTATGAATGTGTATAGCACTTATACGGGTGACAGTCTCTTGTCATACTCCGATTGAAGACTTTCTGGTCTTGCAGAATATTTGTAAAGTTTCTATAGGAAAAAATATGAACACATGGATAAGTGAAAACCTGTTATTTGTTTAGGTAAAGACATTCTTGCTAAGATTAAAATGGCAAGCCTTTCTATGTAATATATACAATAGAATATATAGTATATTACATGTCATAAGTCACATAATGTATATCATAGTAGCACAAATAAATGTGAAAATATTAAAACAAAAGATATTCACAAGAAAAGGAACATAAATGGATGATAAATATTAAAAAGCCAATCCCTTATTATTGAGTGGAATGTCAAATAAATTTACTTTATCAAATGAGCTGTTACTGGTGAGGATTTGTGAAATTTGGTTGGAGCATTTTATCCATTTATATTTAAGGTAATTATCGATATGTATGTTCCTATTACCATTTTCTTAATAGTTTTGGGTTTGTTTTTATAGGTCTTTTCCTTCTCTTGTGTTTCCTGCCTAGAGAAGTTCCTTTAGCATTTGTTGTAATGCTGGTTTGGTGGTGCTGAATTCTCTTAACTTTTGCTTGTCTCTAAAGGTTTTAATTTCTCCATTGAATCTGAATGAGATCCTTGCTGGGTAGAGTAACCTTGGTTGTAGATTTTCCCTTTCATCATGTTAAATATGTCCTGCCACTGCCCTCTGGCTTGCAGAGTTTCTGCTGAAAGATCAGCTGTTAATCTTATGGGGATTCCCTTGTATGTTATTTGTTGTTTTTCCCTTGCTGCTTTTAATATGTTTTCTTTGTATTTAGTTTTTGATAGTTTGATTAATATGTGTCTTGGTTTGTTTCTCCCTGGATTTATCCTGTATGAGACTCTCTGCACTTCCTGGACTTGATTGACTATTTCATTTCCCATATTAGGGAAGTTTTCAACTATAATCTCTTCAAATATTTTCTCAGACCCTTTCTTTTCTCTCCTTCTGGGACCCCTATAATTCGAATTTTGGTGTGTTTAATGTTGTCCCAGAGGTGTCTGAGACTGTCCTCAATTCTTTTCATTCTTTTTTCTTTATTCTGCTCTGTGGTAGTTATTTCTACTATTTTATCTTCCAGGTCACTTATCCATTATTCTGCCTCAGTTATTCTGCTATTGATTCATTCTAGAGAATTTTAAATTTCATTTATTGTGTTGTTCATTTTGTTTGTTTGCTCTTCAGTTCTTCTTGGTCCTTGTTAAACGTTTCTTGCATTTTCTCTATTCTATTTCCAAGATTTTGAATCATCTTTAGTATCATTACAGTGAATTCTTTTTCAGGTAGACTGCCTATTTCCTCTTCATTTGGTCTGGTGAGTTTTTGTCTTGCTCCTTCATCTGCTGTGTATTTCTCTGTCTTCTCATTTTGCTTAACTTACTGTGTTTGGGGTCTCCTTTTCACAGGCTGTAGGTTTGTAGTTACCGTTGTTTTTTGGTGTCTGCCTCCAGTGGGTAAGTTTGGTTCAGTGGCTTGTGTAGGCTTCCTGGTCGAGGGGACTGGTGCCTGTATTCTGGTGGGTGGAGCTGGATCTTGTCTTTCTGGAGGGCAGGACTGTGTCCTGTGATGCGTTTTGGGGTATCTGTGACTTAGTATGATTTTAGGCAGCCTCTCTGCTGATGGGTGGGGTTGTGTTCCTGTCTTGCTAGTTGATTGGCATGGGGCGTCCAGCACTGGAGCTTGCTGGCCGTTGGGTGGAGCTGGGTGTTAGTGTTGAGACGGAGATCTCTGGGAGAGCTCTCGCCGATTGATATTATGTGGGGCTGGGAGGCCTCTGGTGGTCCAGTGTCCTGAACTCAGCTCTCCCATCTCAGAGCTCAGGCCTGACACCAGGCTGGAGCACCAGGACCCCGTCAGCCACATGGCCAGGTACATGGGGATTTTCTTGCCTTTTGGGAAGTCTGAGGTCTTCTGCCAGCGTTCAGTAGGTGTTCTTTCAGTTACTTTCTGTGTGATGCTAAGGTTACCAGTATCCTCTCTTCCTTGGGTCCAGGGCCCTCACCATGGGCTCTGGGTACAAGAGATGTGAGAATGATGTAATGTCTACACACCCAGCACGCTGCCCCAATGCTCAGAGCCTTCTCCTCACGTCCTGGCCCAGCTCCCTGACCTCCAGCGCAAGCTGCTCTCGCAGGAATAAAGCACTTCTTCCCCCTGGCTGTTTCCTACCCTGGGGCCTTATCCCCTGCCTCAGCCCCAGCACGAGTCAGAGGGCCCCCCACATTAAACAATTCAAGGGCTATTCACCGAGCACCTATGGGCCAGGGACTCTCCTAGGAACAGAGTTACTACAGTGAGGGGGCCGCTGCCAGCACGCACACAGCCCGTGCCAGGTCGGACTCTAACCCGTCCCAGGAGGAGGCCACCACTCCTCACCTCCTACCAGAGGCCAAGCAAGGGAGAGCCACTGGGGAGGCATACACTGGACGAGCTAGAGCTGGTCCAGAGGAGCGCAGAGTTCAGTGGTGCAGACTCTCGGAAGTACGCGCGTTTAGGGCCAGGCATGTGCATTTTAGCAATAAACTTTCCATCAGAAGACGGTACTATATTCCAGGTACACAACTGATTTTAGCATGTCTTTTGATCTGTATTTTTTTTTTAATTTCTTGCTCTGTGATCAAACAGTCTTAATGGCAAGTAAGAAATTCGGAGGAAAGAGAATTTTCTTGACCTTTGTTGTTAAGATGCTAGCCCTGGCATGTTTGGGCACAGATCTCCATCTCAGAGAGAAAGGGTGGCAGGTGGAAGGAAGTTCAGGTGACCTTCACCTGAGAGTCCTGTAAGGCTGCATTTCTTAAAGTCATTTGTCCTTTTATTTTCTAAATATTGATCAGGCATCACAAGGAAGTGTATAAATCAGGCACAAATACATTAATTTCTAAAGGACGTTATTCTTTCTTCTGACTGGAATGATTTTTCTTCTGCATTCAATATAATGATCCCATTTTTGTTTCTGAAGACCTTGAGCAATTCAAAACTTGAATAATTCAGGAGTAATTTTCATAAAGAAATCAATGTAAGGTAGGTAGTATGCTTTTTCAGAGCTTAGAAATTTCCCGAAATTGAAGTGTAAGGGCACATTGCTATGGCATTTATTTTGCATTATGTCACCAGTATTTTGTCATCATCCCTGCCTGATATACAGTGATTTTTGCCAGCACGAAAGCTGTGCTCCCATAATGCAGCTTTAAAATTTTCAGAACGTTCTCTCTAGCATTAACTGAAAAACATTTGGTCCTTCCTTGATTTGGGGGTCTGTTTTTCCACTCTCATATTGACACCACAATTTAATGAACATTTGAATTACATTATTTGTAGTATATAAAATTATTTAAAATTTTATGCGTAGTGAATGTTAAAATAAAAGCGCCATGATCCCTAAATCACTCTCAGAGATTTCTGATGCATATAAAAGGCATCACAAGACTGATAATATTGACAAGGAAAAGGAAGCATTTCTGTTTCCATCTAAGGTGGTTTATCTGCAGCATGGCTTAAAATTCTCCTTTTTTCTTTAAGAATGACATTTTTGTATGATTTAATATATTTTACACAAACGTTTGAATTTTTCTTTTTTTAAATCGGACTATTTCTAGTTGCATAATTTGTTTGCATAAAATAGAATGGCGTATACTCTGGAATGTTCCTTGGTAATTCAGTAAAGTTCTTACTGATCATATAATTAGAGGGAAATGGCATGAATACATCGGAGACCTGTTTCAGCAGCGTGTGTGGTGATGCCAGGTGAGTCATTCTTATTCCATAACGGAGGACACCTCTTCGTGTGCTAGAAATTTATGGCCCCATGCGTTCGTGTGTATCTTCTTTGAACAGTTATGAGTAAGCACTGGCATTTCTCATTTTTTGGATGTTCTTTTCTATGCTGCAGGGTGATAACCCTCTTTTAGTTATCTAATCTTCCCCTATAGGTAAAATAGGGAAGGATGGACTGTTACTGCCTACCTTATAGCCTTGTGCCAGGGCTTCCCCCCGATGTAGGATTTGTAGATCACCCCAGCAGTTCGGAAACCCATTTTTGGCCAACACAGCCTTGAGGTGAGAACAAAGACTTTGACGTTTAACAGCCTAGGTTTCAGGCTTAGCTAGGACTTAGCCAAGTTGATTTTTCTGTCTCATTTTCCTCTGTGACATTGAGTTAATCCAGTTTAAATCATGAGATTGTTAGGAGGATTGGACGAGGTAAGAAAATGTGTAAAATGTCCAGTCCTCTGACCAGTTCGTAAGAGGCAGTTAACAAGTAGTGTAGCTGTAACTATGCTAGCGTGCTCATAGGATGGCTTTTCTCATCTGCTCTGGGTGGGTTTTCCTAGTTGAACGCTCAAAGAACAGCTTCATTTTCCTTGCTTGTAGCTCATGGTAGGTACCTCCCTGTTTCTCACCCTGACCTGAACTCTCAAACATTCTCTTGTTATTCAGAGGAGATAAGGTCTCATTTTTTGTAGATCTAAACAAATGCATTTCGTTCTATCCTTCCCGGTTTACAGCAGGACATGCCCGCTAGAAACACTTGCGGTTGAACTGTCCACGGAGTGTGGCATTCCGCATCGCGCTCGAGGGCAGGGACAGCCCGTCCGCATTCCCCGCCCCGGGACCTCAGCCATCCTCACTGTTGTGAGTGCCTCCGGCTCCCCCAGAACTGGCTCTGTCCATTCTCTCCAACTCAGAATAATGGCAGATTGATAAAGTGCAGGGAAAGAAGTAGGGAAGCGCAGCAACAATTTTTCTTCTTGAACACTTTTTCCCAAGGGAGAGTGAAGACCGTCGCTGTCTCTTGAAGGATGTGACGTGGCATAAGCCTTTGGTCTGGAACGGCACCTAGTTTGGAATCCAAGTCCATCCCACAGTGGCTGGAGCTTCAGCGGTACAGTCAGCCTCACTAAATCTGTCGTCATGTTTATAAAGGAAGAGAGAGTGTTATCATTTGTATTTCCCTGACTTTTTATGAAAAATAAGTGACATATCTGTGCCATAGTTATTTCTCCGTTGTTTCCCTTTTCCTGACTACATGTTTTACAAGTAAAAAAAAAAACAACTAGAATGTATGTTCACTCACATGGTGCTTTGAGGGGCGCGGGAGTTGTTTCCCCATCTTGTAACTAGTGTTGATTGAGCCGTGTGCTGGCTTTCCTCCACGTTTGGCTCAGCCCCAAGGCACAAGCTCCTAGCAGCAGTATTTACCCAATGCTGTCCTTCCCAGACTTGACGTTTTATGACCTGTCATCTCACAGCCTTCAGGGTGCCGTGGGCATCCTAACACTCATGGCAGGATTCAAGTATATGACTTATGACAGGAATTTCATATAATAGGGGAAAAGCTGTAAGTCAAAAGGTTTCATCCTGACTGTGTTAGTGTGAGTTCTTGATGCGTTTTCTTGTGAGCCTACAAAGACATATGTAACCATGGGGTGAAAGTCAAGGGGTTTCTTGGATTGAAAATTGAAACAAAATGATGATTTTGTTTTAAAAGTGCTATTTCCAGTCGTTTTATCAAATACAGGAAGAAGTCAATTCTTTCCTATCTCCAGCAGCTGTATAGCGGTTCAGAGTACTCTATGAAAACATGTAATGTTAGGGCATTTAAAATCCATTCTGTCCTGCAGAAGGTCTTGTGCAGTAGATTTCTTGCCCGTTTTAAATGAGAAAGCTGTGATCTTCTGCATTCAGCCACCTCCTCTGCGTAAGGATTTTTAAAACCTTGTACCTCGTCGTGAATTGCTAATAGTAAAATTTGCTTCCTGCTGTTTCTAACCAGTAGCCTCCACCTACTCTCGCTATTAATTTGAATAATTCACAACTTCCTGACCTATGCCCATTTGAGAGAAACCATCAAAATAGGAAAGATACAATTTTGTATGCATTTTCCCTATTTCGATGTGCATTCTTTTATGCAGCCTTTCATTTAATATAATTTCGAAAGTGGAAAAATTTCAAGAATAGTGACCTATTTATCATTCTTTCTCTAGAGACAGGTATAGTACATAGAGAGATAATACAATATAGAGATAACATTTACTTTTCCTGAACCCCTTCAGAGTAAGTTGAACGTATTGTGCCCCTTTGGCACTAAGTTCTTTAGTGTATATTGCCTAAGGACAAGGACAAATACTATGTAACCAAATTACAATGATAAAAATCAGGACGTTTAATTGGCAGTCCAAGTCCAAATTTCATCAGTTGTCCAGTGCCCTTTATGACTATTTTATTCCTGTTCTAGGATCCTATCCAGGGTTTAGACACTGCATTGAGGTACCATATCATTTTAATCTCCTTTACCTGGGATTAATTAGTTAATTAGTTAATTTTTCGTCTTTCTTGACCTTGACTCTTTTGAAGAATGAGTCTTTTTTGATTATTTTCGTAAGAACACCGCAGAAATGATGCTGTGTTCTCCTTATTATATCGTATGGAGAAACACGTAATGTCAGTTTGTACCAGCGTAGCTGATGTTAACTTTGATAACTGGATTAAGGTATTGTCAGCCAGGTGTCTCTACTGTAAAGTTACTGTTTTTCCCTTTTAAATAATATGTAATTTATGGGGCGATACTTTGAGACTACATGCATACGCTGTTCCCCATCAAACTTATCCACTCTAGTTAACGTGCATTAATGATTTTTATGCCTCCATCGTTATGCCTGTGTTTATTTGTTGGCATCCTATTTTAAGAAATATTCCTTTTCTCTCCTATTTGTTTATTTAGTAATTTATTTGTATAGGTTTGGGCCAATAATTTTTTATTTTATTCTGAAAATTTTAATCCATTACAATTATTATTTATCGTGATGATCGAATTCTTCTACATTTGACCAGTGGGAGCCCCTCAAGCTGGCTCCCGTGTCTTTTTTTTTTTTTTTTTTTTTTTTTTTGCGGTACACGGGCCTCTCACTGCTGTGGCCTCTCTCGTTGTGGAGCACAGGCTCCGGATGCGCAGGCTCAGTAGTTGTGGCTCACGGACCCAGCCGCTCCGCGGCATGTGGGATCCTCCCAGACCAGGGCTCGAACCCGTGTCCCCTGCATTAGCAGGCAGATTCTCAACCACTGCGCCACCAGGGAAGCCCCTGATAACTAATAATTTTGAATATCTTTTCATGTGCTTTTTGGCTATTTGTACATCTTCTGTTTTGAAGTGTTTATTAAGCCTTTTGCTCATTTTTAATTGGATTGCTTATCTTCTTTTTTACTGAGTTGTAGGTATCTTTTATATATTTGGCATAAAAGTCTATTGTTAGATACATGTTTTGCATATATTTTCTCTGTGATTTGCCTATTCATTTTCTTCAGAGTGTCCTTTGGCTGGCAGAAGTTTTACACTTTAATATATTCCAGTTTATCAATCTTACCTCTTTATTGTTAGTGATTTCTGTGTTGTGTTTAAGAACTATCGATTGGCCACAAAGAAATCCTCCCATGTTTGTTTTCTGTAAAGATGTTATAGTTATAGCTTTTATGTTCTGGTCTGTGATCCATCTCAAATTGATTTTTGTATACATGGTGAGGTGGAGGTTGAATTTTATTTTATTTTTCCCTCGTTGATATCCATTTTTTCAATGCCATTTATTAAAAAGATTTTCTTTTCCTCGTTAAGTTGCTTAAGTGCCTTTGTTGAAAATCAGTTGACCTCATAAATGTGCCTCTATTTCTGCACTGTATGTTCTGCACCATTGAACTAGGTGTTGATCCTAAATGCAATGTCAAACTGATGAGAGTAGCTTTATAGTGGGTCTTGAAATCAGGTAATGTAAGTTCTTTGTTCTTTATCGAGATTGCTTTGGCTGTTCTGCATTATTTGCATTTCCATATAAATTTTGAAATCATCTTATCAAATTCTAAAGAAAGCAGGCAGGGCTTCTGACTGGAACTGTGTTAATACATAGGTTAAACAGGACATCCCTAGCATCCTAATAACTTTTGAGTCTTCCAGGCTATGAACATGACTTATGTCTTTATTTACTTCGCTCTTTAGGTTTCTTTTTCACCGCAGTGCTTTGCAGTTTTCAGTGTAGAAGTCTTGCATATCTTTGTTAAATTTATTTCTAATAACTTTACACTTTCTATATTATTGTAAAATAATTTATTTTTATTTCATTTTCTAATTTTTGCTGCTAATACCTAGAAATACAATTGCTATGTTGCAGATTGCAGAATAAATTCACTAATCAGTTCTAACAGTTTCTTTACAGATTCCTTAGTATTTTTTGCCAAGGACATAATCATGTTGTCCATTAATATAGGCAGTTTTACTTCCTATTTTCCCAACATTATTTCCTTCATTTCCTTTTCTTGCCTTGTGCACTGGCTAGAACCTCCTGTGCGATGTTGAACAGAAGTGATGAGAGCAGATATCCGTGCCTTGTTCTCAACTTTAGGGGGAACCATTCGATATTACACCATGAAGTATAATCTTAGCCGTGGGTTTTTCCTAGGTGTGTTTTACCAGATGGAAGAAAATTCATTCTACGCCTAGTTTACTGAAGGGTTTGTATCATGAATGAGTATTGAATTTTAAATTGACTTTTCTACCTCTACTGAAATGATCACATGACGTTTCTTTCTCCTTTTTACATATGCATACGTAAAAGTTTTATTAATATGGTAAATCACATTGGTTGGTGTTAAATTATTAAACCAACCTTACATGTCTTGGATTACTCCATCTAGTCATAGGTATCATGCTTTTTATATCACTGGATTAAATTTTATCAGATATAATGCAGGTATTTTCTCCCAGTTTGTGGCTTGTCTCCCGATTCTCTGTATGGTGTCTTTTACCGAGCAGACATGTTAATTGTAACGAAGTCCAGCTTTTCAGTGATTTCTCTCGTGGACCATGCCATTGGTGTTGTATCTAAAAAAGACACAGTTGTATCCAAAGTCATCTAGATTTTTTTTTGTTGTTATCTTCTAGGAGTTTTACAGTTTTGTGTTTTACATTTGGTCTATAATCCCTTTGGAGTTAATTTTTGTGAAAGGTAGAAGGTCTGTCTCTAGGTTCATTTTTTGGAATGTGGATGTCGTTTCATCACCGTTTGTTGAAAAGACAGTCCTTTCTCCATGGAACTGCCTTTGATCCTTTGTCAACGATCAGCGGGCAGCACTGTGAGGGTCTGTTCAGGGCTCTCTGTTTCGCTCTATTGATCTATTTTTCTGTTTTCGCCAACACCACTCTGTCTTGATTACTGTAGCTCTATAGTAAGTCTTGAAGTTGGATTGTGTCCGTTCTTCGACTTCGTTCTGCTCCATCAATACTGTGTTGATTTTTCTGGGTCTCTTGCTCGTCATACAAACTTCAGAATCAGTTTGTCAGTATTCACAGAATAACTTGCTGAGATTTTGACTAGGATTGAAGTGAATCCACAGAATTTGATATATAGACCTACTGACAGAGAGATGCTGGGAATAACTCTTTGTTAGAACTCGTCACCGTGCGCTAAGACTTTTTCTGATTGGTGACCTGTAGGTTCCTGATCGGCCTTTGGGGCACCCCCGTTCAAATCCTCGGTGTCTGCAGTTTTAGCCAAAGTGCCACAGATAACAAGGTTATCCTCGTTACCATAAGATATGACGTGATACTCAGACTAAATGTATTATTGGAAAAATCAAATACAATGATCAGGGTGATGAAAATACATGACAACCTATTGCATCCTTTACATTTGAATGTTTTCCTAGCATTCTCTAAACACCCTCAGATGAACAGGCTTGGGTACTGTCTCATCCTCCCGGTGAGGAAGGTGATAGGCAAAAAAGCTCAGATATTGTCTAAGATTATACACTTAGCAAACAATTCAGTTGAGGCTAGTCCTCAAGACTTCTGAACCTTAAGTCAGTTCTTCTCCAAGTACGTTTGATCTGGATGGAGGTGAGGGTGAAAGAGGGTATTGACAGGCTGACCTCAAGTCTTCAGTGGTTCTGCTGGTCACTACAGACACTGCCTGAACTGGGCGGGAGCATTCCCAGCTCGTTAAAGCAAGTTTCTTTGGTGCTTTCAGGATGTTTCCCAATTAAGTTTGCAGAAACAATAAACTAGAACAGCATGTTAAAATAGATTTCCCCTAATAAAATTTATCAGGATTCTCAATCTTAATACAGTCAATTTTATATCACTTAGAATTTATTGATAGGGAGATAGGAAGAATGTGCCTAAATCCAAGTGGGTCCTCACGCTCAGCCAGGGACCTGTATCTCTGAACAGTGAGCTGTGGAGCTGCCACCTGTGAGGGGCCATATAGCCGTCCCGACCTCTGAGCAGATCTCATTGTGGAGAATGTCACTGCGAAGCTCTGTCCTTGAGTATGCCTCATGGAAGAATGATGTGGTATCCATCAAGGAAACATCCCTCCTGATGCACTTCATGGAATCTGACCTGAAGTTTATTTTGTGATGAATGAAGTCTCGTTGAGGTAGAGTCCTGAGTTATGATTCCATGCTATTAGTTCAGGTACAATGGCGTGAAAACCAAAATAAAACGAAACCTATCTTTCTGAGGCTGCCTCCCAAGACGTCTATATAAGAGAGTCCAGGTAGTCTGGAGGTTCAGGGCATGGAGAGACGGGCAGGATGTTCTGATGCTGAATCTCTGTAGAAAAGGACATTTCTATTCCCACATGTTAATTAACGTAGTATAGCCACCGGTTAACAATCTGAGTTTACCGTAGTGATAATTTCAGACAAGATATGTAAATACATATATCATATATAATATCTTGTTAATGGTTTTGTATAGACTATATATGATCGTTGTTTATATATAATATCCTATTAATCTTATACGTGTGTGTGTGTGTGTGTGTGTGTGTGTGTGTGTGTATTCTTGTTAATTGTTCTCAGTCTCCTCCTGCTAGAATATAAGCTTCCCAAGGGCATGGATTTTCATTCTGTTTGGTGTCTGTGCAGTGGAAGGGTGTTTATGGCCTTTGAATAGCTAGTGTTTTTGCTTGGTCAAGATAGTTTAAGGTGTTGTAGTGAAGATAGAATCGCCATTGATATCAGAGAAATCAGCTGCTGATTTCAAGCTGTTAGGTCTTGAGATAATCACTTAATCTCTCCAAGACCAAGTTCCTCTTTGATAAAATGAGAACAACAATATATGTTTCTCTGGAAACAAGACCATTCTCTGGTTGTGACCATTACAAGAGAAAATGGATCTAATATTTTCTGCTATGTAACTGGTTTTAAGTAAATGTTGGTTTTTTTTTCATTAAACCTTGCTATTTCTTGCTGCAATTTTGTAACCAGCACATAGGGTTAAACAAGCCCCAGATAGGATTAAACACGACTAAAGAGACAGCTGCTGTGCACAGAACAAAGACAATAAACCATGACCTCTCCCTTTCATTTTATTTTTATTCAGTTTATAAAATGGTGAAAGAAGCAGAGACAGGTGTGAGACCCTTGTGTCACTGAGGTTAAGACTCTGGCCTGATCAAGCAGGACAATTTAAATCTTATAGGAAGCAAATAAGATAAAAATTTCCTACTTGGAAATATGTGTTCAGTGCAGTCTCTAAATGATAACAGTATGAATTCATGTGTGTATACTTCGAAAAATAGTGTTTTGAAAGGTGCAGAGAAATTACAAAGTTATATACGACAATAGGCCCAGCAGGTGTTGGGGGAGGAGGCTTCTAACAAAACATGACCAAGCTAAGTGAGGAAAGTGTCAGCTTACCTTGTAGCTACAGAGCTATCAAGAGGATACATTGAGGGGCTTCCCTGGTGGCGCAGTCATTAAGAATCCACCTGCTGATGCAGGGGACATGGGTTCGAGCCCTGGTCTGGGAAGATCCCACATGCCATGGAGCGGCTAGGCCTGTGCGCCACAACTACTGAACCTGCACTCTACGGCCCGCGAGCCACAACTACTGAGCCCACGTGTCACAACTACTGAAGCCTGTGTGCCTAGAGCCTGTGCTCCACAGCAAGAGAAACCACCTCAATGAGAAGCCACCGCAATGAGAAGCCCGCGCACCGCAACAAAGAGTAACCCCCGCTTGCCGCAACTAGAGAAAGCCCGCACACAGCAATGAAGACCCAATGCAGCCAAAAATAAATAAATATATATTAAAAAAAGTATATATTGATAGTTTATGTGTGGGTCTTCAAGTCCTTTGACTGTGTGCAGCACTGAATCAGACTCAAGTTCACACCAGAAGGTGTATTATGATGCATTGACAGGGGATTCAAATGTCCAAGTGTTTAAATATATTATGAGTCCCTGTGTTGCTTCAGTTATGGCTACGTAGAGGATTAGCTTGCTTTAGAAAACATTAATCAAATAGTTGTGTATTATAAGCACTTGAAATTCGTGTATTATAAGCACTTGAAATTCGTGTCAGAATCATTATTTGGATCTAGTTTTCCTTGATAGCACCTATCAAAGTGGGATTTTAAAGCTTTTAAAATTATTTCTTAATTTCTGTTGCTTCTTCTATAGTTTAAGATCCATGGTGGTAAATATCATTCCTATTTATTCGTTTTCTGGATCTATTACTTGCCTTCAGTAGATGTTTAATAATTGTTTATTGAATAAATGAACGCGTTTTCTTCAGAGTGGGGCATATGCTTTATTTGTCTCAATATTCTCAATATTTGGCTTCGTGCTTCCACATAATTGATTGTTCAGTCTGTCTAATAATCTCTTACCTATTTAAGTCTATCTATCATCTATAGCTATTGTCTATCATCCATCTATTATCTATTTAATATCTATCTATCTATCATCTCTATCAGTCATCTGTCATCCTCTCTACCTTTTTTACCTGGTGTTAGAACAACACCAACACTCCCTTTACCAGCTTTGCTGAGCCTGCCCTGTATCGTTCTACAGGGGGCAGATCCTTTAAGCATCAGATACTCAAAGAATAACCCAAACTATGATGATCTGAGGTCACTTGCTTTCCTTTAGAAGTTGACTCACAAAGGCAGTGAAGACTAGAAAAGTTTAGATGATGTAGATTTTCTTCTTCTCAGACTTTATGTTAAATGTGTAATTTGGTTGGAAAATGTTTTATAAGTGTGATTTTCTCAGGGTCCAGAAATGTGTGAACTGCATTATCGACCTCACCAATAGCCTGAACATAGACCATTGTTTCCAAAAGATGTTCTCCAGTTAGGTACCAGTGTGGTTTTATAAAAGGATTCTGCATAAACCAGAAAGATCAGGGGCCTCAAAAACTCAAATACATTGTGATTGCCTGTTATAAGGTAACAGTACTGAAAGGATGGGTAAAACACAACGACGGCTACATAAAAACAGTGAAACATTAAGCTTCTCTATTGATAGGGTATTCTTCTTCATGGACTGAATTGTTTCTCCCCCCAAATGTGCTGAAGCCCTAACCCCCAGTGTGACTGTATTTGGGGACAGGACCATGTGGAGGTAGCCAAGGTTAAGTGCCGTCCTGGGAGTGGGGCCTGACTTTGATGAGCCGTGTTCTCGTAAGAAGGGGCACCAGTGGGCTCACGCCGCAGCCGCTCCCCGCCCCGCTCCCTCGCACTTGCACAAAGAAGAGGCCGTGGGAGGACACAGTGGGAGGGCAGCTGTCTGAAGCCAAAGAGGGAGTTCTCACCACACACCAACCTGGCTGTCACCTAGACCTCGGACTTCAGCCTGCAGAATTTCCACTGTTTAAGCACCCGGTCTTGGTGTTTGTTACGGCAGCCTGAGAAGACTCAGGCATCTTCCATATACCAAGGCTTGAAATATGGGATTCATCCTTCTTTGTCCTCCATCCTCACCTATTCTGATTAGAATCATTTAAACATTTTATTCCCTTACAGTTTGTCTGTCTAAGAACTGAGTCCACCATCCCCTGGCCAGGATCCTAATTTAGAATCTCTAACACAGAAGATTATAATCGTTCCTCTGTCCCTGTGCCTCCAATACTGCCCTTCTCTCCATTTATTTATTCTCCACATGAGTATATTGCCAGAGGGCTCTTTCTGAAGTATAACATTGGTCATATTGTTCTCTTGCTTAAAATCCCTAAATAGATACCTTTAACAGGAGAACAAAACCCTGTTTCCTCGCGTGGCAGTAAAGGCCCATCCTGTACGAATCGTTGCCTGTTTCTAGTCCCATCTCTTCCCCTGTTCCTGATGTCTCAGACTCAGTATTTCAATCCTAATGAAATTCTCAAAGTTCCTCAAACACCTCTCTCTGTTTCAGAACTTTATGGCTTTTATTGGTTCAGGTGCTTTTGCTGTGAGCGTCTTTGAGTAAGCATTTTTGCTGTGAACATTTTTGTCCCATAACTGACTGGCTGTAAGGCAATTTTGCCGTAAAAGATAAAATTACAAAAGATAAAGGAGGAACGTTAAAAAGGACATAAATGTGAAGCGTGGAAAAATGAATAACAAAATTAAAAAGTTTTTTGTGAAATAGAAATATTTGCATGCATTTAAAATGTGTGTAGATTCATAGCAATACTGTGCCAATAACTGATTTTATTTTGTGCGTTGTATGTAAGCGCTTGTCCTCCAGGTCTTTCATTCATAGCATTTTGTTCGTTTTCGTCTTGCTCGTTGATTCGTCTTCTCGTTCAGCATCAGACTTTTTCTGTTGTTGCTAAAGTTTCTTCCCTCGTTAGGAGAGGTGTCCGTTACCAAGCCCCGGGACGTACATTTGCACCTGAGCTCTCTGTGGTGCTGTGAAAGCCTCCTGACGGTTCTTGGCACGTGGTCCCCGGCCCATCCGTAGACGTTCCGAGGTTCTGTGGGAAAAGTGGGCTCAACTCCGGGTCCTTGAGGCCCTCGGCCTCTTTCTTCTCCAGTGTGGTGTGTCTCAAAATAAGAAACCAGCCCTTGGGGCAAATCATTGTGATCTGTCAGCCGGATAAAACCATCAATAAGGTCGATGACTAGAAGAGATGCTAACACATTTCAACCAGGCGAAACCAAACCATCAAACCAAAAACTGTCAACCAGTTATGTTACTCTTCATGGCAAACTCGCCTTTTGGCCGATCAGATATGCAGCGAAAACACTTGCCAAAAAGATGCTCATAGTGACAGTAGCAGGCACAGTTTGTACCATGCTGTCTGACTATCACTTACCTGGAATTTCCTTGTCCTCTTTGTCTTCACTGAAATTATTTGCTTATATCTAAAAATTCAGCTTAATTGTATTATCCTTTATGAAACACCTTTCCTTGACAACTCTGTCCCCATGCTGGTAAAATTGTCCACACCTTGCCTGTGTGTCCTCTGCAGCAACGGGAATATAATGTCATCGTGGCACCTTTCTCTTTTCTTATGTGTTTATCTCCTTTGTTATGTTCTTATTTATTTGTGTGATGAAATAGAAATGATTAATGAGCTAGTTCTGAGACTTTTCTTTTCTCCCAGGACACAACAGAGAATTTTGACTCCGACATGCCAATTCTTCTTGAAAATTCTTGAGGCTAAAAATGAGGGAAGCGATGTAGGTTCCATAACAAGATTCTGAGAGACAGTGGAGGGAGAAGCCGGATGAAAGAGGGCAGTTACCAAGAAGCAGGCTGAGGGCGGGGCTGCTGCTCTGCCCTTTTGTTTTGCCCTTGCTCTGCAGTCTGTCCTTGGAGTCTTCCATTAACCAAAATCAACCTTGAATGAGAGAGCTGGGAGCCTACAGGAGACCATCCACAGAAGGCAGCTTTCCCAGGCAAAGAGCAGGAAGGAGCAGGGTCGAGAAGGGTTGTAATGAGGCCAACAGAGTATCCAGCACCAGAGAGCACCTCTTGTGAGCGCTTTCTAGGAAGAGCCTGCCCCAGCTTCCTTCTGGGTCCCCTTGATCTTATTTGAGTCTTTACTTTTTCCTCACTCAATGTTTATGGCCAAATCCTGAGCTTGGGGTGGGATCAGCTGCCCTGGAAATGCATAGACTGTACTTGTGGACAGGTTCCTGCCTGGATAATAAATCAGGGTACGTTTAGAAAGAGGAGCTGGATGGATGTCGGGCCGTCAGGAGCACCAGGTGTCCCCATGGAACCAAATGCATGAAAATAAATGATTTTAATGGATAGGAACATTGACTCTTTAAAAAAAATTTTTTAAATTTCTTATTGAAGTATAGTTAATTTACAGTGTTGTGTTAGTTTCACGTGTACAGCAAAGTGATTCAGTTATACAAATACATATATATTTTTTTCAGATTCTTTTCCATTATAGGTTATTACAAGATATTGAGTATAGGTCCCTGTGCTGTACAGTAGGTCCTTGTTGGTTATCTGTTTTGTATGTATGTGTGTGTGTGTTAATCCCAAACTCCTAACTTATCCCTCCCCTCCCCCACTGCTATCCTCTTTGGTAACCATGTTTGTAGAAGCACTGATTCTTAACCTAGTTTTAGTAACTAGAACACGATGCTATATAGATCTGTAGGATTTAAGAGCATGTCCATGAGGCATGAAAACAGAACTAAGATTGTTTGGTGTCTCCGATATATCTTTAGCATTATGTGCATTACATAAATTAACATTCATATAGGCCCAGGGAATTAAAATAACTTATCCGAGATCACTTAGCTGATAATTAGCAGATATGGACTTCCATGTCACAGTTGTTTCTAATCTAAATGTAAAATTTCCAGACCTTGCTTTCAATTTCTCCTAACTTCCAGTTGAGAAGTCCTTTAAAATCTTTAGGAATTCCTCATTACTTTACAAAGGACAAGCTATAATTTATTACTGTACAGAAATTCCAAATGTAAGTTCATTGTGATTATACAGATGCAACTGAGGTTTAATTGAGACTCAGTTTTACCTTCAGTAGTTGTATAAATCCACTGTCACTTCTGCATCTCCACTAAGACGTTTATTGGTGGTGTTGGGGTGAAAATTATTCCATTATGCTCTTGTTTATAGTAGCGTTCCTCACCTGTGTGCTGTGGAATACTTCCTTAATATGCTCAGGGTGTGGTTATATAGCTTTGAGAAATTACATCAAAAAGTTCTAGCAGGTTCTTTACTCCAGAATTTCTCAGCATCCTTAAATAATAATACTCATTGTGAATCTCCAGGAAGGAGATAAGTTATGTAGGCTTTTGAAAACTTATTTCATCATAGAACCTTTCTTTTTTTAAATTAATTTATTTTATTTTTGGCTGCATTGGGTCTTCGTTGCTGCGTGCGGACTTTCTCTAGTTGGGGCGAGCGGGATCTACTCTTCGTTGAGGTGCGCAGGCTTCTCATTGCGGTGGTTTCTCTTGTTGCAGAGCACGGGCTCTAGGCACGCGGACTTCAGTAGTTGTGGCTCCCGGGCTCTAGAGCGCAGGCTCAGTAGTTGTGGCACATGGGCTTAGTTGCTCCACAGCATGTGGGATCTTTCTGGACCAGGGCTCGAACCCTTGTCCCCTGCATTGGCAGGTGGATTCTTAACCACTGCACCACCAGGGAAGCCCTAGAACCTTTTTTCTATAGAAAACCTCCTATCATTTACCTGGAATAGTCCTCTGGAGAATAGTTAGTGAGACAATAGCGTGAATGTATTAGGAGAGAGCTGTCTTCTCCCATTTTAATTTAATCACTAAGGAAACAGAGGCTTATATGTGTTCATATGATTTTAACCCAAATTAAAGCTTCCTAAAGCATAAACATCCCATGCAATTGAAAATCATAGACATATAATTTAGGGCTACTTCACTGTATCATGTCTTCCTTTATTTTAAATTAAGCCACGTGCAATTCTGTCATATAAAATACCTGCATTTTTTGTATCCCTTTACAATTTTGCTTCCCCAGAAAAATGAAAGTCAGTTTTGCTTTCCCAGCAGAAAATTCTTGTATTATTAAAGGAATTTCTATAAGGAAGAATAACCAGTCGATTATTTGGATGATCTTTTCAGGGCCTGCTCTAGAAGACGTGTAATAAGGGACATTTTCAAAGCATTTTTATTTCAAGTCACAATTTTCAAAACTAGTGCTGGATTATTTTTTATATCTCAAGGATGTCTTATATTCATCATCCCTTTCAAAGATCAAATTAACATGACCTTGAACTCTCATGTTTAACATTGAAGGAATCTGTTTTTCTCCAAGTTCTCCTTCTAGCAGTAGGAAAGGCCACCTCTGGATACTAAACACAGGACAGTCTGTCCATAGAGTCACCCTGTCCGCTGACCCGCCCACCCTGGTTTTATGTCCTGACAGGGGCATCTCATTACAGAGGTTCCCTGGACTCCGACTCTTGGAAGTTTTGGGTCAGTTCTTCTAGTTCTTCTAAGCAACTCTCACCCAGGCACAGCTCACGATCTGAGTGGGGACTTGCTTATATCTGTGTGGCCAACGTGGTATCTGGTGATGTCCGAAAAGCAAGGTGAGTTCCAGGCAGAGGCCGTTGAAATCATCACCCAAGAAACCAAAACTGCAACCTTCCCAAATGTCCGTTCCTGAACCCAGCCAGGGAAAAAGGAAGTTCCTCTTTATGGGAACCTGACCACACATACTTTATTCTAAAAACACCCTCAGAGTTAGGAAAGAGCACACAATCATACGGTCAGATTTGACTCAAAGCAGGGGTTGTTCATGTACTTGTCTCTGAAGCAACATTCTCTGACTGGTGCATTCTGAATCTGGTCTCATACACTCATGAAACGTTAGAGCAGAGAGTGGCCTTAGATAGTATCTATTGAGTTTAGAGATGATGGCAGTGAGGAGGATAAGTGTAAACGTTTATTCAATAAAAGAGTGGAGGCTTCCCTGGTGGCGCAGTGGTTGAGAGTCCGCCTGCCGATGCAGGGGACGCGGGTTCGTGCCCCGGTCCGGGAAGATCCCACATGCCGCGGAGCGGCTGGGCCCGTGAGCCATGGCCGCTGAGCCTGCGCGTCCGGAGCCTGTGCTCCGCAACGGGAGAGGCCCCAACAGTGAGAGGCCCGCGTACCGCAAAAAAAAAAAAAAAAAAAAAAGAGTGGGATGATTCTAAAACGGTATTCAAGCCCATCAGCAATTCTCAAGACTCATAAATAAAGTTGTATTCTTCCACAAATAAGACCTAAAGATCATTAACACGAACATTTCATGAGAATCAGGAAATGGATGGCATATGCACAAGCTTAAGAGGTCAAATGTAAACAACATTGAATGAGGCAGGATCAGTTTTAAGCAAAAGTATTTTAAAACTCTTTAAAATTATATCATGGTGTTTGAAAACACACTTTAAATGTGTTTTCACATCTCACACTAAAAAACAAAATTGAAATACCTTTGGATATTTTAATAGACAAAGGTCAAAAATACAGCAAAAGAATTTTCCAAATTCAGCTTAAATTATGATGGGTATTGTTTAAGAAACCCCTGAAATTAAGGATCAGTGTAACTGATATGTATATATAGATTAAGGAAGAACCATGGTGCTCTCTGGTGGTAATATCCTGTATCTGCTTGAAAAAAAAATAAAATCAACTAACTTCCAGAAGTAAATAATGATTTTTTTTTTAGTAACTTCCATTCAACACGATTTTCATGTAATTAGGCTGTATTTTTTCAGCATAATTTCTTTTAAGAGCTCACCATACCAGTATAACCTGAGAATTATGGGAAATTCAGTTCTGTTTCGTGCCCAGAGCTAGAATTCTGTCTGTGCTCCTGCACCTTTGATGTGTGAACGTTGAGGGTGAGGGGACCCGTGGGTAGAGATCCAGGGATGGGTAACCAGTGTTAACTGAAGTGAGGGAGCTGGGTTTACGGCCGTTCGTGAGCTCAGGCACCATTTGGAGGGCAGATGACATCTGTGTGGTTGCCAAGTTGGGGCACATCTGTGACGTGTGTGAGGAAACCAGACCAGGTGATGGCAAAGCCCCCCGCATCCCCGTAGGGTCCTGCCCAGTCATACACGTTCTTAAGCTTCTTGTATGAAACGTAAGTGATGGATGAATGCCCTGCTTAGGGGGTGAGATACAGAAGATGAGCAGGCAGAGTGAAGTGTGGTGTCACACGTGGATGGGGGGGCCTGGGTTTCCAAGGCAAATCCACTGAAATCCATGACACTCTGTGAGCCGGGCACACGGGAGGCGGGTGTGGATTCCTGAAGGAAAGGAATCTACACTGCTCAAGGGAGTTGACCTCAACCCCGTCAGACCCAAAGGCTCTTTCCTTATAACAGAACAACTTTTGAAATAACCGAGCTGATACTTTGTCATTTCTTTTACAAACGTAAACTGTTTAAGTTCCAGGAAACGCCCGGCTTGCATTCCCCTTACATGGCTGGCTTTGTAATTTTTTTCAAAAACAAAATTGTCCTCATTAGACCCATAATTAGTAGACTGAATATAAGGTCTCCCTTATTCTCAGCAGGTCCATGGCTCACACAGGATGCAGTTTGCGTTCGCAGAGACCAAGAGCTGGACTTGCATGCAGGTCAGGCTCTGCTCATGGAACTGAGTCCCGGGATGTGACCCACGTGCCATTTTCCAACTTATCCACCAAAGGGGATAGCTCCTCCCCTGTGACCTGTGTCTCCGCCAGTTTGGCAGAGTTCACCCTAACAGTTGAGAGAGGGAGGAGGCCAGCTGGTCTCCATGGACTTGGCTGCCAGCAGGAGACGGATGGACCACCCGTCAGTGGGTCTGTGCCCGTGGCGGCTGAGCTTGGACACGGGGGAGAAGAGGAAACGCGGTTCCTTCCTCTCCGTGGCTCCCGCCCGCTTCTTTGATCTCATCTGAGTCTGTTCGCATTTCCTCGTGTCCTCCCTCTTGTCCTCCATCCTCCAGACTCACTCTCTTCCCTCCATCTCATTCCGTCTTGGGGCTGGTGCCCTTGACCAGGGCCTCGGCCACTCTCCCAAAAACCTCCTGCCTGGCGTTGCATCATGCAGGCCTCAAGTCACACCCTCAGAGACGCCTTTCCCAATCATTCTACAGATCTTGTCCTCCTTCCCCAGTCCCTGTTTACCAGTCACTCGTTGTCTTCACAGCACTTACCTGAAATTATATTTTTATTTGTTGATTGTGTGTTTTCCTCCAATAGAAGATGAGCTCTGCAAGCAGAGATCTGTCTACATGGACGTGGGAAGTCCCGCTTGTGCTGAGTGGATTAACAAGGGGCCTGGTCACTCATGGACCATGGCCTCTTTGTGGCCAGGACCCCCTGGGTTTGCAAGATCATGAGTGCTTTTCTCTGAGTAAATTCTAAGCACTAGCAGTTAAAATTACTGAACTCCTTAAACAATTAAGACCATAATTTATCATTTCTAATATTGTATTTTTTTTCAAATTTGAACATCCCAGAAATCAGAATGTATCTTATAGTTGAACTCATCCCAGTTTAATTGGCTGCATGTATTTTCTTTCTTAATGGAACCTAAGATAATGTGTATTTCACAACCTGTGGCATCCCAGATTCAACAGAATACAGTATTTCGTCAGAACCTGAAAAAAGGGCTATTAAATAGCATCTCCTACTGGTGAAGTACCACGAGGTCGTCTCACTCTCCTTTTTGGTTGGGGCTCGGCTTCACATCCTGGCTCCCTAGACCACTGGTTGTATGAATCTGGCAGAAAAGGATCTGAGATGGCTAGCACCTCTGTAAGTTAATGGAAACCCCCTTAAATGACAGAGCGATTAGGGCTGGGCAGCCCATAGACCTGAAGGTGCTGTAGCCTATGTCCACTTCGTATAGTGCTTCTGTTTATGGAGCTTGGAGACTAATCTTGTCAAATGTAAGTATTAATGACTGTAGTAATCTGTTTTGAAGACTTCTAGCTTAAGATGGGCAGCCCTATTTCTTTATATGGTAAAATTTGAAACATCTGTAAAAATAATTGAAGCTAGTAAATATAATATCGTGGGGGTGGCTGGCGTCTACTGAGCACTTACGTGCCAGGCAGTGCATGCGTTGCTTTACTTATGGCAAGAGCTTTTACTCCTATTAACCATCCAGTCCTTAGACAACCTTTAGAGTTGAATATAATCTCCAGTTTACTGATGGATCTGAGGCACTGAGAGAGTAAATGACTTCCCGGAATATGCCTAGATGACAAATCATGGGGCCAAGTTTTGAAACCAGGAAGTCTGGCTTAAGAGTTTGCAATGTTGATCATCACGCTATCCTGTCTTGTAAAATATAATATTATATAGACAAATACATATATCCCTGTATGATTTAAGGTAAATGACAAAGACTTTGCCATTAGAGGCAGATCCCTTGTGACAGGAATCATTTGTAGCCGCTGCTGTGTTGTATGACCTTCCTAGGCATTGTTGTTCCCGTTTGTTATAGACTGATCAAAGATGGAAATCTGTCACTGTCTCCTTCTGTTGGTATCTCTCTGTCTGTCTGTCTATCATCTGTCTGTATACCTATCCATCAGTCTATCTATCTTCATCCATCTGTCTGTCTGTGAGCTCCCACAGTTCCTAGGA
The DNA here is from genome assembly GCF_963455315.2 of Globicephala melas. Classification (NCBI taxonomy): domain Eukaryota; kingdom Metazoa; phylum Chordata; class Mammalia; order Artiodactyla; family Delphinidae; genus Globicephala; species Globicephala melas. The sequence continues at coordinate 2,249,111 of NC_083331.1, read as the reverse complement.
GGATACTTCATGCTAGTCATGGACTCGACAGATTCTTGTTGAATACATTAGAAAATGTACCTGGAGAAAACCAGTCACTAACTCTATTCCAGCTGGTTATTTTTTGCCTGTAGCTAACTCACAGATACTTGGACTCCACTTTACTCATACCTCTTAGCAATCAAAGGCACCCTTGCAAGTGAAGCCTCATTTAAAAAGTACACCCACAAGTAACTCCACGCCTGGTCCAGTCGAAAGCAGCATTCAACATCTCATCTTTTACTTAATATCCCACCCAAAAGACCAAAGTCACACAAACTTCTCCTTCTGGATGGCAGTGTTTTCACGGAGAGACAGGGAATAGTGGTACGAGAGGTGATGCAGAAGCCACAGATTGAAGTCCAGGGAGCCTGATGTAAAAAAATAAAACAATGAGGGGCTTCCCTGGTGGCGTAGTGGTTGAGAGTCCACCTGCCAATGCAGGGGACATGGTCTCAGTCCCCGGTCTGGGAAGGTCCCACATGCCGTGGAGCAACTAAGCCCGTGCGCCACAACTCCTGAGCCTGCGCTCTAGAGCCCACGAGCCACAGCTGCTGAAGCCCCACATGCTGCAACTACTGAAGCCCGTGTGCCTAGAACCTCTGCTCCGCAATAAGAGAAGCCACTGCAATGAGTAACCTGCGCACCACAGCAAAGAGTAGGCCCCCGCTCGCTGCAACTAGAGAAAAGTCCTCGCACAGCAACAAAGACCCAATGCAGCCAAAAATAAAATAAATAAATTCAAAAAAATTGTTTTAAATGAGTCTCTGTATATTACCACATGGTGGCACCATAAATCCACTTATGTACCTACCGTGCCTTGGCAGCCAGGAAAAGAAAAAAGGTACGCGTTATAGCCCATTGACGTACACAGAGTCGACAAAAAGTCTGCAGCTTCCTAAACGTGGGTAACAGTGTGTGTACGTGAGAAAGAGAGACAGAGACAGACTTTGCTTAGGATGGATTTCCCTGCAACTCAGAATTGAAAAGGAATCCAGCCTGCAATAGGGTAGAGTCTCAGAAATAGTAAAGTAAAACCGTATTCATCGGGAGTCTACGAAATTTGAATTCAGATTATTTGGAAAGGAAGCTGTTCTTTGCATTAATACAGGCAGCTCGCTTACGGCTTCTTCTGTGACCAGGAGAAGTAGGAGGATGTGTTAACCTGGATACAGATGGTCCCAACTCTGCCCCTTACAAGCTGCAGGAAATGACACTCGGTTCCTTTTTCTAGAAAACGGGTAAAGCAACCTGACTCAGAGTTGTTTTGAGATAAATTTCTCATTACATTTCCACTGGTAAAAGACTCTCAGCTGATGGCCTGGCACCCCCCTATTCTGCCATTTCCTTTGAGACTCCTGTCCCCTCAGTACGAGGCTATTTGCCCACCATTTGTTAAAGGGCCACTTCCTAGTCACTGTGAAAACTCCTGTAAACTACATACTTAGATATAAACATGCTCAGTGAAAAACAGGGTTCTACACTCTACTGGGCTTTTGGAGAATCAGTTAACAATATTTTATTTTCTTTAAGAACCTGCATTGTGCTTGGCGGATGAAAGAACAAGGCTTTTATTTATTTTGGTTTTAAAATAAAATATGTAAAATTCGTACAAAGCTCAGGCTTGAAAGAACATACCTTTTTTCTCTTCTACTACAAGTAGGTCTAAAATGACAATACGGTTTGACTTCCTGAAACAATACTACTGTTTTTATGAATTACGCATTTCACGGTTATGACAGTAAAGGGCAAAACAAACAAAAAAACAGTGTGAAATGTTACTCCCAGATACAGTCCTTGGGCCAACGTCGTGATGGCTGTCTTATCTCAAAAATATACACAACATTTTTTCTCAGGTTGGCATGTGATAAAGTTTCAACAACATTTAGATAACAGTCTTTAAGATATAACAGTATTTAAGATATGCAGTGACACCACTGGTTTGGTGAAGGCTGTGATTTCCCAGGGAGAGCGCAGATGCTAAAGCCAGGATGGCACTAAAGAGTTTCCTTTGTTTCATTAGGTGGTTCCTTAGTTTTATGGAAGACATTGAATTTGAAATGGTGAGTTAGAGCAATATAGTTAGAGAAGGGGAGGAGACAGATAGAAATGATGGGCACCCTAACCTTGATGGCAGAGAAAGCAGATTAGAAGGTGAGGCAGAAATCAGACGGGCTTCGTAGGTGGTGAAATGACAAAAACAATTTAGGGCCACGGTCTAGAGGGATGAATCTGAGAATGATTTGAATTGTGGTCTGATACCTGTGATTTTGTAAGTCATCAAGTTTAACATCAAATCGTAGTAAAGTTTGAAGCTTTAAGAGGACAGGTTTAAGATAAAGGAAAAAATACTGTTAATGCAGTTATGAGACTTTCATATTTAAGAAGCCCATAAGAAAGGCTTAAAAATACGGCAAGCGAATTGTGAGCATTTATCTGTTGAGGCCCCAAGGGAGGTCTCTACCTTTGCTCAGATAAAAGCTCAGGATGTTTCGTGGTGAGAAGAGATGGGGGTGGGAGGGAACTGACACTCTCATCCTCACTTTTCTGCAAGTTATTTTCCATCCAATTATTTTTAGAAACTTGGAGCTGGAAATGGTCTTGCAATCATACTGCCTTATTTTAAAATGAGGAAGTTGAGGTACAGCGATATTTCCTGGCTTATCTCAAGCTGGGGAAAGACTAGGTTAAGAGAAGTGGTCAAGCCACGCAGGACCATTTGATTCTCAGGCTCTGGTGAGTGATGGGGATGATCTACCCACCCAGAAACCTCTGAGAATCAGGAGAAAGGTCCAAGAAGGATGCCAGGAGTGCGGGGGGGTTAGAACAGAACAGCTTTACCGTCTTTGTGTGGCAGCGGTGTTCTGTCCAGTCACTGAGGCCGCCGTAACAAAGTACCACAAACTGAGTGGCTTAGAAACAAATGTCTAGTCCCACGGTTCTGCAGGCTGGAAGTTCAAGATCAAGGCGTCTGCAGGGCCAAGCTCCCTCTGAAGGCAGCAGGTAAGGATCTGTCCTGGCCTCTCTCCTGGCTTCTGGCCGTTTCTTGGCTTGTGTCAGCATAACTACAGTCTTCGCTTGGCACCCTCCCTGTGTGCGAGTCTGTTTCTTCACGTGACATTCTTTTTTTTTTTTTTTTTTTTTGCGGTATGCGGGCCTCTCACTGCTGTGGCCTCTCCCGTTGCGGAGCACAGGCTCCGGACGCGCAGGCTCAGCGGCCATGGCTCACGGGCCCAGCCGCTCCGCGGCATGTGGGATCCTCCCGGACCGGGGCACGAACCCGCATCCCCTGCATCGGCAGGCGGACTCTCAACCACTGTGCCACCAGGGAAGCCCCACGTGACATTCTTTTTACAAGGACACCAGTCAAACTGGATTAGGGGCCCACTCCTCCAGGAGGACCTCATCTTAACCCATTACATCCAAAGAAAGGCACGTTCTGAAGAACCGGCGTTAGGACTTCAACGTATGTATTTTGCGGGGGACACGATTCAACTCATAACAGGAGGCGGTTGACTCTTTATCAATAATGACAGATTTTCTGAGTAACACCATCTTTCTAGGGATGGTGAGGGCCTCTGTCTACACCTTAGTTTTGTTGTTCCCTAGGGCTCCAGTTATAATCCTTTTCTCATCCTCTGCCCTCTTCCTGGAAAGCTCCTCCACTCCCAAGGCTTAAACGGCTACTTTATATTGGAGACTTCACAGTCTGCGCGGCCCAGCCATGCCCCAGGCCTCTGTGATCCGCTGCCTGCCGACGTATCACTGGGTGATAACCCAGGCGCGGAATCCTCCATGAGCACCCAACTTCACTTCTTCTCTAACCCCAGCCAAGCGAGTTCCTGCCCAGGTGAGAGGCGCCTCCACGAGGCCACGGCCTGATCCTGCCACCTGGACACATCTTTGGGGTTTGCCTTCCTCTTACCTTCCGCGTCCAGGCGGTCAGTCTGCCGCACAGATGACCCTCCCCGCCCTCTCGTAAATACTGCCTCTCTGTTTTAATTCCCGTGTGTGGTTCAGGCCCTCCTTTCCTCTGTGTGGATAGACTGGTACTTCTACTTTTATCTTGTCCTCCTCCGGTCTGTCCTCAACCCTGAGGTCAGAGAAATGTTTCTGACACTCGATCCAACCACTTGACTCTCCTTTCAGTCTGAAGACTTGTAGAATCTGTCCGTGTCTCCAGCCTCAGCTGTTCTCTTCATTTTTGTGTCCTTAATTTTTAAACCATTCACTGAGAAACTGCTGTGTGCCTAGCACCGGTCCAGGCACACATAGGATGCAAGGGAGGCGTGAGGGACACGTTCTCAAGTTGTATGTGGCTTTTCCAATTGAGAATGCTTATTGCGTTTTACATCCCGAACTCCTATGTATAAAAAAAATATGCTTCACTAAAATTGAAAGCAGTGGGACTGGCTGATCTGATAGGAATGGCTTAGCCTTTGGGTGAAAAGGACAAATAAAACTGTTCTCCTACACCCCCCTATTGTACTTATTTCTCCAGCAACACAGATCTGTTTATCTCTATACACAGTTAACCCTCCCTCGTCTTTCTGAGCGTGGAACAACCTGACCCCAAGGTAAAGGAAGAAAGCACAGTCACTAAAGTGACCGTCTTTGAAAACCGTGTGACCTGGCTCACGTTAACATACGTGTGAAGATGGGGGGTCACAGCTGAGGGTAAAAACAGGCAAAGAGATGAGATACCGGGTAGAAAACTCAGATGCCTCTAAAGGCTGCTCACCTGGTGACCCGCAAGGGCACGAGGAGTTAGGGGCCAACTCTCTGAACATGAGAAGTGTGATTCTAGTTAATGTATCAAAGACAAAGTACTCTACCAGCAAAATAATAGTGATGATAATCATCATCATAATAATGATAGTTTCTCATTTACATTGTTCACCTTTAATAAGTCATCCTACTTAGTTGAGGCTGATGGGGACTCTTTCAGGAGCTTGCTAGAAATTCTACTTTAATGTACTTCCTAGATGATACCTAAAATCAAGACAAAACAAACAAGAGGAGGAAAGCCGTGCTCTCAGGAGGCTGACACCCTACCCGGCCAGTGGTACCAGTGTCCCCCGCAAGGCCTCCCCTACACAGATTCTCTCCCGTGAGAGGTTAGAGAAGTTATGTAGAATTTAGAAATGTCAGCTTTTATATTTGAAGTATGTTTGTGGAAATAGTGTATACAGTGAATTCTGTCTGCTGTGCCCAGGGATGCTGTAAACATTCACGTGCACGTGTCTTCATTTCTCTTGTGAATCTACTAGGAGTGGAATTAGGGGTCCACACGGTGGCTCAGTAGTTACAATTCTGAGGAGCTGTTGAACTGTTTTCCCACCAGCGAAGTATAAGGCTTCCAACTTTTCTGTATCTTCCCAACACTTGCTGTTGTCTGTCTTTTTAATATCGCCATCTGGTGAATACGATGTGTTACCTCCTTGTGGTTTTGATCTGAATTTCCCTAATGACTAACATTTCCATCAGCAGACGAACGGATAAACAAAACATGCTCTATCCACACAATGCAATATTATTTGGTAACGAAAGGAATGAAGTGGTGACACAGGCTGAGACGTGAATGCAACTCAGAGACACTGTGCTCAGCGAGAGGAGCCAGTCAAGAAAGGCCACGTATTGTATGAACTCATTTACATGAAATGCCCAGAACAGGCAGAAAGTAGGTTAATTGTTAACCCCTAGGGCTGGGGTGAGGGAGGCCAGAGTGAACGCTAATGGGCGCACCGTTATTTTTTGAGATAATGAAAATATTTTAAGGTTAGATTGTGGTGGTGGTTGCACAGATTTTGAAGTATACTAAACCCCATGAACTTGTACAGTCAAATGAGTGAACCTTATGATAGGTACAATTTACATCTAACGGAGCTGCCAAAAAGCAACTCTACTTGGGATGATCAAAGCTGTGCTAACGTTAGTAAATCTTTCGTAATGTGAATAAATACCTAAGCATTTGCTCTTTAAAGAAGTATGTGTGTAGAAATATTCGGTTTTTGTAAATTAGATTTTTTTTTGTATTTCTCGAGCTCTAGAAAAAAAACACTTATTTTGCAATAGATACTAATCCGTAAATCTTTGTCAATTTGAAATTGAGGCCTGAATTTTAAACTTAAATTATTTAATTGCCTCTTATCTTGGCCAAATATGGGCTTTTGGTCTCAGTTAGAAATTGCTTCAGGTTGAGAGCTAACACAGGAAATGACCGGAAGGCAGGGCACAAAGTGCTGAAGAATCCACTTTTCTCTTCTGTTATGCAGTCAGTGGTCCAGTGATTTCTTTGTCTGTTAAAGAGATGAAACTTGGAAATGGAATGGAGAACAAAATTGGAGATTAACTTTTCATTCCCTATCAGTGAGATTCACTCTAACTTCAACCCAAGGATGAGTTCATCACAATATTTCAGATTTTTTTCCCCAAACCAATTCCACATGCGTTTATCTTATTTGGTCCTGAAAAAAAACAAAAGCTGTGTGTGGTAGGTCCACAAGATATTGACTGTCAACTTTTGACATTAGAGAGCTGTACCAACAAGACTTAGTATGTAATTTGGTATCGGGCATTGGAACTGAGGCTGGAAATTAAATTCTCTGATATCCTGCCATTTTCATCTTATCCCCCGACCTGCCGTCAGCTGAGACTGAAATTTACAAATACAAAGAAAGCAAACCTCTGAGGCTAAAACTAAGACTTCACTCAGGGTGGCTGCGAAAAGAATTCCTTCTTGGAATCAAAATGTGTTTTAGGAACAAAAAAGCTTTAACCTCAACGCGAGTTTGGTCAATTAATCATTTTAGGTATTTGAGTTCAACTTTGTTAACATTTAAGATGCCTGTCCTCCAAATGCTGTCTTCATACCTGACTTTTAGGGCCTTTCGGTTTTCTTTCAAAAGAGGATTGTTTCACTCTACCTGCTGAAGCCTTATCTCAAAATTCCATTGGACGCTTAGCTCCCAAGCTTGGGAAGACTATGTCAGAGATATGCTTTTTATTCACGTCCCAACTTTTTTGCCATAATGAGTGGCTGATGTTAAAGCTTGCAGTTGAGTGAGGCGAAACTAATAAAATCACTAGAAATACAAGACGGACGTCTCTAGCCGGTATATTGTTCCCTTTTAATCCTCTCTCCTGGTGGGGCCCAGAATGTATAGTCGTCTTTGTGAGGCTTCAGAAATCGCTGAAGATCCCTTCAAAGCAAAACCAACTTGACAAAAATCTCCTCCTCCCCCAGCTCCCCCCGCCACGTGACCAGGTAATGTACTCGATTCATACAAACAGGTAATCCGCAGGCTGCACTCCAGACAGCTAAGTGGGTTTAACGTAAACTCTTCCTGCCAGGGGGAGAAGCCAGATAAAAGCATCATTTGTCTTCTGAGCACTTGCTGAAAATCTACCCATTATACGGCGCAGACCTGGATGAAGGCTGCTGGTGCCTTTTGGACGTGGAAGAGTTTCCCTCGTCCCGTGAAGGGGCAGTGACTCAGCTTGGCTTTCCCTTTGGCAGAATGCGGGTATTTTCTTGCTGCACATTCCAGGGCCTTGATCGATGGCTTGGCTGAACTTGGCCTCTGCCGACCCAGGGGATCAAGTCTTGGACAGATTCTTTGTTCTGTCTTGTGGTGTCAGCAGCTTGGAGCAGTCGGTCTGTCGACTCCAGGGCCTTTCAGTGGGAGGAACGATCCTTTAACTCACAGATAGAGCAACAAAGGTCTGCTTATGGAGTGGTGGCCATCTCTAAAAAATAGCTTTTTTGTGTCAGGACGTTTATCATGTGCTCATGTCATCACCACAGGGTGGCTTGTGGCCGTCCTACCCCGGACGGTGCACCGAGCCTTTTATCTGTGAATGTGAATATGGCTTTGAAGGCTGGGCAGGGAATACATTACAAGTTTAGTGATAGAGGAGCTCAAATAGTTGAGTAAGGACCGAGAGAGGATGAGAAAGATATACAGCCGCTAATGGGAAACCGGGGAAACTAATCTCATCATCCTTTAGTTAGAGAAATAAATCCTTTGTTCCCCGCCTTACTGAAAAATCTCAAGCATTCAGGGGCATGTCAGTGTTGTTTCATCTTATTCCTCATCTGGTTTTATGATTTGCAATAAAGCAAGGACTTCAAGGCAATCAAATTAATTAGATTATTTTTCTACTCACAGAATGGTAAGATCAGAGTACCTGGGGCAAACAGAGATTATCTCCTCACTGGAACCAGGCTCCTGTTTACATTTGACTTGAATATTCTGCATCCAGAAAAGCCAAGAGGCGGGTTGTTTTGGAGTCCTGTTTTATCAGATCTGAATTTGCTCGAGTTGATTCATTCATTTAAATTTAAAAATAAACTCAAAGTGAAATACATTTCTTTCTGATTAACTGTAGTCTGTTATAAAAACAAAATCCCAGAGCAACCATAGAGCTTCCTGAAAAAAGTACTGGTGTGTGAAAATGCCCAAGACAGAATTCTAAGTGAAGATACCTAAAACTTTATGAATTGATGAAGTTTAGGAAAATAAAAAACAGGCTACGTGCCATTCACTGCACTGTACAGTGTTTAAGTTAAAATTCAAATAAAATCTCTTGGACAGAAGCTTAACCTGCTGCTATAGGTGGCTGGTTCTCACCACTAAGTCTAATCACATATTTACTGATTGTTATTCGTGGAAAATTATGACCAAACTTGCACTTTTCACTTACATTGAGGAAAACAAGTTTATTCACGGGCACTGTATATGTTTACTTAAAAATAACATGAAGCAAAACGTGATCTTAGCTATGCTAGAATATAATTTTAGTGGAGAAGCATAGTTAGCAATTTTCTTCTATGTAGCTTTAAATTGTAAATAGCTAATGAGAAACAGGACACGATTTTACTGGAATTAACGACGACGTTTCTTTTGTTTTCATTATCCCACGACCTATGAAAATAGATTACGGTTTATCATACGTGAGAGACTGTCTCTAAACTGAAACCCACACCAAATAAACTGTTTACGTACATATATATTTGTTTTACTTCCCTAAACTGATCGTTTTTCTCCATGCAGATTTTATTGTCTCTCTGCTTCTTTTTCCAAATCTTGCATTATTGTGTATATGTAAAATGCTTAATTACTCTTTTCAGTGAGCTAGATGTAGAGAGAAATCAATTAACCGTGTAAGGAACACTATGGTTTTAGAAGGAAATGTGCTCTATCAATCTTAAGGATTCATAGAATAGTCAGCTCTTAAAACTATGAAAAAAGTATTTTATAATAGCCACGTGGTAAATACGAAATCAGTATTCTGTTCACAATGGCATAAAAATGTTCAACCGAAAACAGTAAAGAACCAGGACTAATTGGCTCACACCACAGTGTTTTGTTATTTATTTAGCATGTGTTCTGGAAGTGGGCAGTCTCAAGGTTATTCCGCTGTTTTGTTCCATCGCTCAGAGTGTCTTGATGTTTCGTCTTTATACTTCTCACTTCTTTTCTTTTTATGACAAAAAATAAAAGTAAAGAAAGAGCCAACATAATCTCATCACCCAGATTCTACCATTAACACAATCCTGTTCATATGTTCTTTTTCTTTCTCTTTTGCTGAGTGATTTCAAAAAGCAAATACAATACTTTGGTTTGCACCGCCAAAAATTAGAGGCATTTTCTTACATTAAACAAATTAGCAATCATACCTTTGTATTATCTCACGTCCAGTCCACATTCAGGTTTTCTAAAAGTGTCTGAAAGCACAGAGCACCCGCCTTTCTTGCTCATCCAGGTTTGGAGAAGTCACATCTTTTGGGTTAAGAGATGTCCTTCTTCAGATTCTTTTGGACTAAGCTTGCATGTGGGAATTAGGACAAAATCTAGAAAGGAGCCAACAAGGGGTATTTAGTGATAACCCTGGATTTATTCATTCATTCATCAAATAGTCATTGAATCTATTTCTGTTTTGAAGCAAAGAGCGTTTGCTTGTACAATAGATTCTTCCCAAGTCTATTTCAGTTTTCTGCTCTCATGCGACTAAATCCAACGTGAAAAAACTTACTGAGCTTAGTTTAAATTCAATGGCAGCATCACTGTCTTGCTTATTCTGGTGCAGAAACCTTGGGGTCACCTCTAACTCCTCCCCTTCCTTTGTCCATCTCTCCAAAATATAATCACGTCCTCCAGTGGACCTTCAAAATACTTCCTTGTTTTTCATTTTCTTTCTTTTGGTAATAATAGCAGGACTGAATTTTATTAATGAAATATGTGGCAGGCGGGGTGCTCTGATAACCTTTTGTGTGTTTCAGCTCATGCGATGTTCACAATAACCTAACAAGGAAGTCCCTTTATTATTCACATTTTACTCAAAAGAAAATTGCACTTCAGAGACTTTAATTCGTACCTAAGATTGTCCAGTGAGTAATGAGTTATCATGCCAGCCAAGGTCTCCCTGGCAGGTCCACACAGTTGGTCAAGACACTACAATGAAAATTAAAATGATGCCTTCTGGAAAGGACAATCTTTCCAAAAGTTTGGAATGTGCTTCTGAGGTTCCCCAGGGTTTCTTGAAGGATCGGGGTCACTGACCTGCATGATTGGCTTCTTAAACGCTTGCAAATAAAAGTTGAATGACCATGTCCCCTCCAAATCCAGTAAGCCACATTATATATACTGGATCAAAATGAATTTCAACCTGACCGAACGGTCACATGGTTCGTTCAAGAAACTGTGAATAAAGTAAGTGGACAAATTGGACAGACTGTCTAAGACCCTCCTCTGCCACCATCGGCCCTTGTTCTGGGAAGAGATAGCAAGGGGGGTGGTGAGAACACACAGTAGGAGGAAGGGTTTGTAGGAGGTGGTGTCTGTTGTCTAGCTTCCTCACTAACTAGCATAACTAATTGGAACCACGTGTCCTTGTCTGTAGAAAAGGAGATAATTAATCCTAAAACTTATTGGGAGGCTCAAATGGGAAAACATAAATAAGAGTTCAAAGTCTAATATATAATGCATGGTATGGATGCAAAGAACTTCTTTTTTTAGTCTGTAATTCATTGGGTTTTAGTATATTCAGAGTGGTGCAGCTATCATCATAGTCTACGTTTAGAATATTTCATCACCTTGAAAAGAAGCTCTGTATCCTTGTACCCATTAACCCATCCATATCTTTTCATGGCTCGATAGCTCCTTTCTTTTAAACACTAAGTACTATTTCATTAGGTGGATGGACCACGGTTTATCTGTTGATTCACCTACCGAAGTACCTCTTGGTTGCTCCCCAGTTTTGGCAATTACGAATAAAGCTGCTGTAAACATTCATGTGCAGGTTTTCTTGTGGGCATATGTTTTCAGCTCATGTGTGTTAATACCAAGGGGCATAGGTGCTGGGTTGTGTGGTAGGAATATGTTTAGTTTTGTGAAAAACTGGTAAGCTGTCTTCTAAAGTGTCTGTAGCATTTTGCTACGTTAGCAATGAGTAAGAGTTCCTGTTGCTCCATGTCCTCCCCAGCATTTGGTGATGTCGGTGTTCTGGATGTTAGCCATTCTCACAGGTGAGTAGTGGGTGTATCAGTGTTGTTTAAACTTACAGTTTCCTAAGGCCATACGGTGTTGGATGTACTTTCATGTGCTTGTTTGCCATCTGTGTATCTTTTGCGGTGAGGTGTATGTTCAGATCTTTTGCCCACTTTTTTAAACCAGGTTATTTTCTTATTGTTGAGTTTTAAGAGTTCTTTGTATATTTTGGATACCAGTCCTTTCTCTGATATGTTTTGCAAACATTTTTTGCTTGTCTTTTCATTCACTTAACAGTGTCTTTTGCAGAAAACAAGTTTTCAATTTGACTGACATTAATTTATTATTTTTCCCTTCAAGTATTGTGCTTTTGGTGCTGTATCTAAAAATTCATCACCAGGCCAGAAAAAAAAATATTAAAAAGGGGATTCCTTGGCGGGACACTGTGCTGTCGCTGCTGAGGGCCTGGGTTCAATCCCTGGTTCGGAGAACTAAGATCCCACAATGTGTGGCAAAAAATAAATAAATAAATATCTAACATATTTTAAAAAACAAAACATTTAAAAATTTTTTTAAAAATTAAAAAGTCATCACCAAAACCAAGGTAGCCTAGATTTTCTCCTATGCCATCATTTAGGAGTTTTATAATTTTGTATTTTACATTTAGGCTTATGATCCATTTTGAGTTAATTTTTGTGAAAGGTATAAAGTTTGTGTCTAGATTCAATATTTTGGTCCAGTTCCAGCACCATTTGTTGAAAAGACTCTTTTTTTCTCCACTGAGTTGCCTTTGCTCCTTTGACAAAGATTAGGCGATTATATTTATGTGGGTCTCTTTCTGGGCTCTCTTTGCCTATTTTTTTCATCAATACTACACTGTGTTGATTACTGTGGCTTCATAATAAGTCTAGAAGTAAGTCTTTCATTGCTGTGTTGGGTATTTTCAGTCTTTTATCTGTCCATATAAACGTTAATCCATTTGTCAGTATTCACAAAATAGCTTGCTATGATGTTGATGGCCACTGTGTTGAATCTATAGATCAAGTTGGTAAGAACTGATTAGATCTAGACAATATTGAGTCTTCTTATCCATGAACAAGAAGTCTCCATTTATTTAGGTCTTTGATTCTTTTCATCAGTTTTGTACTTTTCCTTATATTAATCTTACACATATTTTGTGAGATTTATACTTAAGTATTTAATGCATTGGTGCTAATGTAAATGGTATTGGGTTATTAATTTCAAATTCCACTTGTTCATTGCTGGTATATATGAAAGAAATTGGCTTTTGTATATCTTGCCACTTTACTATAATTGCTTATTAGTTCCAGGAGGTGTTTTGGACTGTTTCTTTGAGATTTTCTACATAGACATAGAAAATCATGTCATCTGTGAACAAAGAAGGTTTTATTAATACCTTTGCTTGTTTAAAGAATTGGTTTATTTATCTTTTATTAATGAGTTGTAAAAGATTTTTTAATATATATTCTGGAAACAAGTCCCTTATCAGATAGATAACTTTCAGATATTTTCTCTCATTCTGTGGACTGCTTTTACACATAAAGTTTTCCCAGTTTTTATAGCACAAAAGTATTTTTAATTTGATGAAGAGTAATTTACCTATTTTTCTTTCGGTTACATGGGCCTTTACTGTTATAAGCATGAAACCATTTCCTAATCCAGGATCACAAAGACTTCTTATGTTTTCTTCCAAGAGTTTTATAATTGACCTTTTTCATTTAGGTCTATGATTCATTTTGAGTCAGCTCATGTTTATGTTATGAAGAAATCTAACTTCATTATTTTGCATGTGGAGATCTAGTTGTCCCAGAACCACTTATTGGGAAGACTAATCTTTCTCTATTTAATTGTCTTGGCATCCTGTTGAAAATCAATTAATCATAAGGGGAAAGGATTATTGCTGGACTTTGAATTATATTCATTGCACTGTTTTGTCTGTCATTATGCCAATACCACAGTGTCTTAAATACTATAGTTTCATAACAAGTTTTGGAACCAAGAATGGTGTGTCCTCCAACTTTATTCTTCTTTTTCAAGACTGTTTTGGCTATCCTGGTTTTATACCATTTCCATATGAAATTTAGTAACAGCTGGTCAACATTTTTAGAAAAATTTGGTACCGGGGATTTTGAAATAAAATGTGTTGAATTAGTAGATAAATTCGGGGCAATATCTCTATTTTCATAATATTAAATATCCTATGAATATCCCATTTACGTGTCTCATTTAATTTTCTTTCAACAGTATTTTATAATTTTTGGTGTACAAGTTTTGCACTTTTGTTAAGTGTGTTTCCAAGTACTTTATTCTTAGGTTAAGGTAGTTATCACCTGGCAAAGGGGATGGTATGACAGAGAGAAGTTTCCTTCCTGAATAAGGTGGGAGTGGGAGATTTAGCCCTTCCTCTGCCATTGAGTGTGAGGGGGAGAAGCCAGGTGGAGGGAAGGCAAGGGTTGAAGATTCCCTTCTCCCTGACTCCTCTCCTTGGGTTCCTACGTTGAAGTCTCCTTCCATCTCCACTGGCACTTGTAGAGACTCATGAAAAAGTTAAGTTTAAGGCTAGCAGATAGCAGCTTTTATAGAATGGGTAGACAATCAGGTCCTACAGTATAGCACAGAGAACTATATTCAATATCCTACGATTAACCATAATGGAAAAGAATATAAAAAAAGAATGTATATGTATATATGTCCCTTTGCCCTACAGCAGTAATTAACACAACATTGTCAATCAACTATACTCCAATAAAAAATATACATGTTTTTAAAAGTTTAGTTATAGAAAATGGAAAAGTCAGGATTTCTTTGCATGTTGGCGTAGTGCTGTGCATCAGTTTGCAGCTGTGCTAAACTGTCCTTGTTTCTCTCCATCTGCTAAAAGCCTATCCACCTGCAGTTGGTGGAATGGTCCACATCTTAACCCTCTGAAGCTGTGAATGCGACCTTACTTGGAAAAAGAGTCTCTGCAGATGCAGTTAAGGGTCTCAGGATGAGATCATCCTGGATTATTTAGGTGGGCTCTCGATCCAGTGGCAAGATCCCTCGTGAGCAGAAGCAGAGATGCCCAGGGAGACGGCCGTGTAGATGGAGCCAAAGATTGGAGGGATGTGGCCACGAGCCTAGAGACATCATTGACATAATGCAATTTCTGGACAAGAATTGTGACCTTTAGCTCTGCAGCAAACACCCTAATATATATGTGTAGCCTACATGCATGGACTTGCTCAAAAAGGAATCCATACTGTCAGAACTCCTTGATATTATGCCCTGATGAGTGAAGAATCTTTTCTCACTATAAAGCTAGGGTTTTATTGGTTTAAAGTAAAATAAAAGGTACCCTAACCCTCCTCTTTCCAATTCAACCCTGAGCACATTGACACACACACACACACACACACCAGGCTAGAGATCCTGAGATATTTAGTCAAAATTAAGCTCTTATTTCTTCACTTACAGCAGTCATCCTGAAAGTGGCAATAAACATTACCAGATTAGATGGTTTTCAGTCATTTAGGTTCAGTTTCAGGTGATTCTAAACAGGGGTCTCTGCATCTAGGCTCACCTGGAGAGATTTCTTTAAGGGATGCACACAAGCTTTCCTGGCCTTCCAGTGTCACACTCCCAGAGTATGTTCCCATCATCCCACACTGGCCTCTGAAGGAGGGGCCTGAGCCCCTTAGAGTTAGTTTTGACTCAGTGGCTTATATGGTTGAGCTCAAGAAAGAAGCAGCTGGGGGGCGGAGAAGTGGGTGATGTTAAGACAAACACAAAGGCCGTAAGCTTTTCTTTCCCATATGAAATGCCTCCACCATGTTGGTTGGTTCCTGTGTTAAGGATGCCTGACATTAAAAGAGCATTAAATTAGCCGTGGTCCTGTTTCCAACCGTCCGTTGTTTGTCTAACACTTGACGGGAATGGGAAAACCTGTGGTCAGGTAGCCGGCCTGGGCTCCTTCAGGAAGACGTTGGAGAGCCAGATTCTTCAGGCACAAGGACAGCATCGGCACCTGTATCGGTTTCTGTGGAATCTGAGCTCCCGTGCCCGTTGATCTCGATTCTGTGCATGAGGGAGACGTGGGTTTCTGTCTGCTCCGCTGTGCGTGTTTTATTGGCTCTGCTTCTGGGTGGGATAGAAAGTGAGGTTGTGCAGAAGATGGTAGGGGTTTCAGTTCAGCAGAGTCAGCAGAAAACCCTGCCAGAGCTTCTTTCGGATTAAAATGAAACTACGTAATGGTAGTTTCTGTACATTTAAAGGAATGTCTGTGAGTTTGCATGTATTTTAAAGCCCTTCTTCAGTTTTCCTCTGGGGTGGTGCAGCAGCCCCCGTTGCTAGGACTTGTGACCCGGAGCGGGGGAAGCAGAAGCACCTCCGTGCGCCAGGACTCGTGCAGCAGCTTTGCGGGGGCTTCCTTTGCTCTCCTTCTGTCCTCTGTTTTATGTTGCAGATCTGAACGCACACGGTGAATGTAGTCAAAACGAGGAAAACTAACGACGGGCTTCTCAATACTTTGATATGCACAGCTAAGCCGTGTGTCTTTGCTCTGGGCCTCCTGGCGTGCCTCACACGGATGGGGGCCTGCCGTTGCTTCCTTTCCTGGGGGGACATCACCCGGACGCTGTTTTTCCAGGGCCCGGCATCTCACTCAGAGTCTGTGATGAGGATGGAAGCGGGTGTGGGTGACACAGCCTTGTTCTCTGGAAGCCTTTCCTGCTTGAAGGATGCTGAGAGGCTCCTGGAGAAAAGCAGACGGCCTTGGTGAGGTGCCCCAGACGGCATCTTAACAGCAAAGAACGTTGTCGCTTCACGGCTTCCAGGGTCACTCCTGACGCCTGAGAGTGGCCTGCAGACATGGGATTTCATTGCTGCCGGTGCCCTGGAGCCCCGCGGGAGACGGCGTCCTGCCACTGGGCCAGCCTAACTCTGTTCTGTCTGCTTACTTCTTCTCATGATCCACTGACATGTGTCCTTTCCACAAATACAGGGAATAGAAATATTCATAGACTTTTACTTTAATGTAATGGTTTACGTTACCCAATCCAGTGGCCCCTTCTGTCTTTATTTCACACGTTTCACTCCATCGGTAGCTTCCGGTAGAGAACTCCTTGCTGTCCCTTTGGTGCTTCGCCCGGCTGTCCTCTGGGACCCCTCTCCTGTCTCCTCTTCCTCGCTGGGGGCTCTCGGCAGGCTCCCCGGCGTCTCAGGGCCCAGCGCTGCAGCGCGTCCTGGGCCCAAGCCTCTCTCTCCTCTGCTTGGTCCACACGCATTCCCTGGGTTACTGCGTTGCATCGCGAGGCCGGCACTCTTTCCTAGAAGCCCGTGATTCCCGAGCGTGTGCCTTCAGTTCAGAGTCCTCCCTTGAACCCGTTTTGTGTCTGATGCCTTCTCAGCGTCTCTTCTGCACATCTGTCCCTCGCACGGTCTCTCCTCTTACTTCTAAGTGGCAACTGTGACCTTTAGATGCCTCTTCTCCTCTCACGCCCACTCCAACCCTCCAGCAAATCCCTCGGGTTCTTGTTTCAAAATATACCAACCCCCCCCCAAAACCCTGACCATGTCTCATCACCTCTGCGACTTCCACATGGGTCCCCAGCTCTTACCTGGGTGCACGCCAGGACCTTCCGACGGCCAGAGCGGTCCTACTGAGATGAAGAACATTATGCCACCGCTCTGCTGAACACCCTCCCACAGCTCTGCGTGTCCCTCAGGGAAGGGGCCCAGGTGTCTGTGGCCTGGGGCTGGCTCCCCTCACCCCCGCCCAGGGTCGCCACGTCTACCCGCCTGTTCACCCGCCCCATGGCAGGCTTGGCCAGGCCACGGCAAGTGGGAGGAAGCTGCAGGTATCAGGCGACCCCACCCTCACTTCCTTCAGACCCTCACTCCACGCCCTCTTTTCCGAGAGGCCTCTTTGACCTTCCTACACAGGGCGTCAGCTCTCCTACCCCACACGCCCTCCCCTACTCTGAATCATTGCCATTGCATCCACCTGACATCCTTCTGGGTATGTGTTGACTCCCTATCGACTGCCTCTCCCTCCACTAGAAGCTCGTGGGCAGGGATTTTTCCACGTGCAGTTCCCACGCGCGGTCTCCCAGGCACCTAGAAGGACACCGCGTTTCCCCCGTGCTCATTCGATACTTGTTGAATGAATTAGAAGTACCAGCTCTGGGGGAAGGGATAGGAAATTACATGACTTTGAAAACACACACATTCACACATGAAATGGTCGGCAGAGCTCGGCTCTGCTGGTTTGCTTTGTTTGGTTTTTATTTGTGGGGAGGGGAGAGAGCTTTGGGGTCCCTGCAGTTTTGACAGGGCTGGGTGGCCATGCACTCAGGGAAGTGGGAGCCGGGGTGGGGGGCTGCTGGAAGACTCGAATCCCCTACCGCCCATGATGGAGATGCTGACAAGGTCTCCTCCTACAGCCGTCCAGGGTGGGGAGTACATTTTCCATGTCCAGGTGACCGACCTGAACCTGGTTAAAAATTTATTTTTGGCCAACCACGGACAAAGCTACTGCCATATCATTAAATCCTTAAATCAAGTCATAACATCTTTGGGATATAACGTAAACAATTACAGAGCTGGTGGAAAGTATTTCCTTTGCATTTCCAGGAGATTTACTTTTCTTTTGGAGATTTTTCGGGGCTCATATTATATTCAAATTAGTCATGATGTCGAGTTTGGAAACACTAATTATTCTCCTCTCTGCTTCAAAGAAGAAATGAATTGTGTGTACGAGAGTGAAATTATTTTTAGGCACATGAAGGTCATACATAGAAAATATTCTCGTTGGCTTTAAAAAGGTCCTTTTAACTTGGATGTGAATAAATATAGACACTCATACTGCTGCGTGTGCTTCTATATTTATCCCTGTACAAAGATTTTTCTCACCTTTAGAATAGAACAGATGCTCTTTTGTGCAACTTTCAGAGCAGGTAGTTATGTGTCCTCATTCAGTCCCCAAAGGGAAATCTATGTAGGTCAAGAAAGCAATAGGAGAATGCGGCCTCTTCCCACGCCCCCTCTTCTGTACCCTCCCCCACCCCACCCCTCCTCTGGCCCCTTCCTCACCCACACACCTGTGAAGACACCCCTTCTTCCAGCCACCAAGCCCAGGTCTTTGTCACAGCTAAGAACTGACTCAGAGGGACGCTAATTACAGCCACCCTGGGAAAACGAGAGGGTTTTCTGATGCTTTCCCTCACCATCTTCACTAACAATGATCAAATGGCCCCTCTCCCGGCTGCTTTCAGCTAAATGGAAGATGATTATTACCCAGAGATTCCAGCCAAGTCAAAACTCCCTAAGAAGAGTGTGGGGAATGTCAGTGTCAGAGAGTCAAAGCCCAGGGATGATAAAAACAGCGTGTTGAATTTAATTAACTGCTGACCATGACTAGGCTTCATCATTTGGACTTGTCTCCTGTATGAACTGCCGTCTCGTTCAGCTGTTCTTGGTCTTACAACATTTGTGTTATGGGAAATCAGAGCGATGTCTACAATGCTTTTGATTTTCCCCTCGTACACAAAGTGCAGTCTTCCGCGGGCACAATGCTCTCTTGTTGGTGTCCACTGTTAACTGCCTTCCTTCTAGCCCCTCAGCCGGGATCAGGAACCTCCAGGCTCCCATCACAATAGCCATTTGTTTCTGTATCCCCACTTGTTCCTTTGTGTATTGTCCAGATCATATACGTTCCTTTCAGAGTCTGCGGGTGGGGTTTGGAGGAGGGGACGCCGGCTCGCTGTACTAAAGACCTTTGGAAAGTTAACTTAGCTTAGATGAATACATTAAACTAGACCCGAGTTAGGCAGTCTTGAATGGGAAATTGTTTCCCTTTGTAATCAACACTTGAGTTGTAATTGATAAGAGACATCTTTAAGGAATGTTGACTTTTTTTTATTCCCATAGAAGTATGTGTTTCCTTCTTGCATAGGACTCTCTTGGATTCCGAAATAGCTCTGCCCCTGGAGAAGCTAACTTGGAGGTGCAATGCCCAGAGTCAGACCTGTGAAGCAGGGAAACTCAAAATGTTAAGAACAAGTTTCGGTTTTAAAAAAAAATCTGCGTTCCAATGATTGTTCTTTTATTTCTTCTTTTGTTCTGTCTTTGATTAGGGCTGATTCTGACAGTCCAAGGGCATCCGAGGGAAGCCCTGGCTTTGCTACAAGCGTAGAGAGAGATTTCTAGGTATTAAACTCTCCAGTTCAAGTCTCAGTTAAAGATTTTGTTGCATCTAGAACCAGAATTTTTGCAGAATTAGGGGAAGTATTCACGTGTCTGGTTCTGTGTATGGGCACAGATTCCCTTTAAAGTTTCAGCATGGATTTTGCAGTGTAGCTGCTGTGTTACAGCACTTGGTTTATCTTCTAGTTCCTTTCCATAAATTAATTCATCAAGATCTATAAACCCATGCACATTTTCCACTGAAGCCACTATACCACTTATCACTGGTCTGAAAAGGGAAACTGACGTTTACTAAACCATGTAATTTCCATCCATCTTCGTAGCAACCCTGCGAGTGAACTGTTACAATCACCATTCAAGCATGAGAAAATTCAAATGTTGGAAGTTCAGGAATCTTCCAAAAAGGCGTAGGATGGATTTTAAACAAGATCTGGCTTCAGAGTAAACTTTCTTGCCTGGATACCCATTCACTGTCTTTTTAATATTGCTTTAGTGTTATTTGAGTCACACCCGTTCGCTTTTTGGAAAAAGAAGGCTCAGTTTATATTGATTGGATTTACATATTTCATTCAGAGCATTTATTGAACGCCTTTGGGATGCTAGGCAGCAGTGATACTCCACAGATACGAACCTGAGAGCAGCATTGTTCTGGTCCTTTGGGAAGACACCAGACGGCGATGTAGGTGAAGTCAAACGCAGGTGGCAAAGCCCCATTGTGATGCATTGTTGATGCATTTTTCCTGTTTAATTGCTTTAAAAGTTTTCTTTAAATCAAAGTAATGCCTGTATGTATGAAAAGTAAACTTCAAAGAGTAACACAGGATCCACCCACCCTTGTGCCCAAGCCTCTTCGGGTGCAATCAGTTTCAGATTTTTAGCTGCTTTATTTTCACGTTTGAAATAATAGGCTCAAATGAATACTTCTGAAATACTCATTCATGGTTTTTAAGTTCCTCTATACTCAACGCCCTCTCAGCTACCCCCCCCAAACACACGTGGGATTCTCGTACACGTTCACGTACAAACGCTCATACACACACCACCTCCACTCTCCCTACTTAATTCATGATGATTTTGGCTAAATTAGCGGTTATAATGTATGATTAGGTAAGCTTTCTTTTGTTCATAGATGACACATAGTATATTTTGAATATATGTCACCTTGGTTTGTTTTTTATTTTCTTAGAATGATTAATGCTTTTAAAAAAATTTGATTGCCTTTCTAAGTCCCTGTAAATTAGTGTCCCCCTTTGAAAGGACTGTGGTGCTCCTGTCAGTTCAGTGTGGCCTTCAGGTGACCTACTAGTCCATGATCGATGTCCCTCCTGCAGCCCGTGTCCTCCTGCTGGACCGGTCCTGGTCTCGCTGCGAGCGCTCAGCAAAGCGTGCATCCTACACCGTCCCTCATCGTCATCCTGGTTCCCCTTCGCTCCTCTGTGTTTAATCTGGATCCCTTCCATCTCCCATACAGATCCTGGAAGCACTGTCACCACAGTGTGAGAACCACCCAGGGAAAGGGCTGAAGGGAAGTGAGTGGGACCGTTCAGTGCCAAGGCCGCCCCTCTGCCCACTGTCCCCGCCCTTGCCTGTTACGTCCCTTCCACTGTGCCTGGTAGTCCCTTCTGCAGGTCCTGGCTCAACTTCCACAGAGAGGAGACCCGGGCCCTGCTGCCCCTGGTGAGGACACGTGGGCGGGCTGCTGCCCCCACTGAGGTCACCTGTTCTCCCACCTTCAAGCCCACCTTGCCCTCCACCTTGAGGGGTGCCCGATGCCTCTATTCCTAGGCCTTTCTGTTGCCAGTCTCTGTACAAACCAGTTTGCTTCATAGGTTTGTTTCATTTTGTTTTCAAATTAGCTGTATTTTTAGAGGAGTTTTAGGTTCACAGGAAGGTTGAATGGAAGGTACAGAGATTTCCCATATAACTCCGGGCCGCACACACGCCTATCTCCCCCATTATCAACATCCCCCTCCAGGTGGTACATTGGTGATGATCTGTGACCCTACATGGACACATCATTATCACCCAGAGTCCATAGGTAACGTTAGGGTCACTCCTGGTATTGTACATTCTATGGGTTTGCACCAATGTACAATGACATGTACCCACCATTATAGTGTCACACAGAATACTTTCACTGCCCTAAAAGTCCTTTGTGTTCTGTTGCTTCATCCCTGCTGTTTCCTTCTCCTCTGTAGGCACTTAGGGTTAAATTTTCTCCACCATGTGAAGGTCATT
Source organism: Globicephala melas (assembly GCF_963455315.2). Taxonomy (NCBI): domain Eukaryota; kingdom Metazoa; phylum Chordata; class Mammalia; order Artiodactyla; family Delphinidae; genus Globicephala; species Globicephala melas. The sequence goes on along the minus strand of NC_083331.1, from coordinate 2,227,158 downwards.
GTGCCCTGTCAGTTAGCTTTCAGTACTCCATGGCTTTGCTGATAGCTCATCTGGTGATCCCAAGACCATGTCTCTCTCTCTCTCTCTCTCTCTCTCTCTCTCTCTCTCTCACACACACACACACACACACACGAATATTACTCAGCCATAAAAAGAAGGAAATCTTGCCATTTTTGACAACACGGAGGCATTATGTTAAGTGAAATAAGTCAGACAGAGAAAGACAAATACCTTATAATCTCTCTTATATGTGGAATCTAAAAAATAAAAAAAAAACACAATCCAAAATCAATCTCATAGATACAAAGAATAGATTGGTGGCTGCCAGAGGTGGGGTGGGAGAAGTGGGTGAAGGGAGTCAAACAGTTAAAAGAAAAAAAGAAAAGGAAAGGAAAGGACCCCTAGACTAGAACACTAGGCCACTGGAGTGTGAGGAAAAAAATAGAATTCAACTAAACAAATCAAATCTGAACTTTGGTTTTGACCTAGGCTGCTGGAATGATGTTTTCTTTTCTTTATTTCTCTTTAAATATTGCAAAACATCTAGAACTAGGTGTAACTTTAAAATGAATTATTTGTTATTTTTGTACCTTCTTTAAATTCACACTTTATTTAGCTATGTTAGAATTTAAATTGAAAGAGATATTTCAGTATTTCAATACCAAAAAAAATACACAATGAGTCTTGTTTCCTGTTCAATTGTATTCCAACCAAAAAACTCTAATAAATTTCATACTGACCATGATATTTATGAGGTAATTTGAAATCTGAACTCTGGATATTTTTATTACATAATATCAAAGTGGGTTTTTTTTTTGTTTTTTTGTTTTTTTGCATTTGCATGTCCTTACATAGTTATGATTAAGAACTTTATCTTCTAAAGTTAATAGTGAGATATCTATGGATGAAAAGAAAAAAGATAAGAAAATAAATACGGAAAATATAGAATACACATTTATTGACCAGTCTTAATAAAGGTGATATACATATACAGACAGGGGTAATTCAGGAAAGGTAACCTGAATATAAAAACAACAGTTTTTATGTATTAAGGTTATGAATTTAAAAAAGAAGATAAAAAATTTAAATGTGTCACATATATTTTTGTCTTGCATGGGGGAATTAAAGCAGATTTTAATTTTGAATTTAATCAACAAAGAAAATTTATTTCACATACATTTTATTTTTTAATTATTTTTTTGGAATATTTATTTATTCGGCTGCGCTGGGTCTTAGTTGTGGCACACGGATCTTCGTTGCAGCATGCAGGATCTTTTTTTTTTTTAGTTGAGGCATGGGGATCTTTTAGCTGTGGCACGTGGGATCTTTAGTCGTGGCATGAGAACTCTTAGTTGTGGCATGTGGGATATAGATCCCTGACCAGGGATTGAACCAGTGTCCCTTGCATTGGGAGTGTGGAGTCTTAGCCACTGGACCACCAGGGAAGTCCCCTCAAATACATTTAAAAAAATAAAATTAAAAAGAAGATGAAAACCATCAAAGTCAGTGGTAAAATGAAAGTCAAGAAGATATTTCATATGGTATTTCTTATAGTATAAAATAAGAACAAATAAAACGGATATTAAAAAAATAAATTTAATAATTCAAACAGTTCAGAGTGGCAAAATGAGAATCCTTTTATGTTGATTAAAAGCATAAGTCAAATTAAAATGTGCTTGAAGTTTCATAGCAAAATATAAAATCAATCAATAAATGATAAATGATTAAAATTAAAAAAATACTGTTTTGGTTACTACAGCTTTGTAGTATAGTTTGAAATCAGGAAGTGTGATGCCAACAGCTATGTTCTTCTTTCTCAGGATTGCTCTGGCTATTCAGGGTCTTCATTCCTCCATATAAATTTTAGGGTTGGTTTTCCTATTTTTGTTAAAAACACCCTTGGAATTTTGATAGGGATTGCATTGAATCTATAGATGACTTTGGGTAGTATGGACATTTTAACAATGTTAGTTCATCTAATCCATGAACATGAGATATCTTTCCATTTGTTTATATCTTCTTTAATTTCTTTCACCAAAGTCTTAGTTTTCAGTGTAAAAGTGTTTACCTCCTTGGTTAAATTTATTCCAAAGTATTTTATTGTTTCTGATACTATTGTGAATGGGATTGTATTCTTTATTTCTTTTTCAGGTAATTGGTTGTTAATGTATAGAAATGTAACTAATTTCTGTATGTTGATTGTATATTCTGTTATTTCACTAAATTCATTTATTATTTGAGTTTTTTTTTTTTTTTGGTGGAGTCTTTAGGATTTTCTATGTATAAGATCATATCATTTGCAAACAAAGACAATTTTACTTCTTCCGTGGGCACTTTTTATTTCTTTTTCTTGCCTGATTGCCCTGGCTAGGACTTCCAGGACTATGTTGAATAGACGTGGTGACAGTGGGCCACTTGTCTTGTTCCTGATCTTAGAGGAAACGATCGGGTATGACCATCATATCATTGAGTATGATGTTGGCTGTGGGTTTGTCAGGTATGACCTTTATTGTGTTGAGGTATGTTTTTTCTGTACCAGATTGGTTGAGTGTTTTTTTTTTTTTTCATGAGAGGATGTTTCTTTGTGCCATCTGTTGAGATAATCTTATGATTTTTATCTTATTTAATTCATATAGTATATCACACTGATTGATTTGTATATGTGGATCATCTTTGCATTCCAGAGATAAATCCCACTTGATCTTGGTGTGTGATCCTTTTAATGTGCTGTTGAATTCAGTTTCCTAATATTTTTTTGAATATTTCTGCATCTGCGTTCATCAGGGGTATAGATTTATGATTTTCTTTTCTTGTGGTGTCCTTATCTGTCTTTGGTGTCAGGGTAATACCATCCTCATAAAATGAGTTTCTGCCTCTTCAGTTTTTTGGAAGAGTTTCAGAAGGGTTTACGTTAATTTGTCTTTAGTGTTCGGTGGAACTTACCAGTGAAACCATCTGGTCCTGGGCTTTTCTTTGTTGGGAGGTGTTTGATTACTGCTTCAGTCTTCTTACTCATTATTGGTCTATTCAGACTTTCTATTTCTTCATGATTCATTCTTGTTAGGCTGTAGGTTTCTAGGAATTTAACAATTTCTTCTAGGTTATCCAGTGTTTTGGTTTTATTGTTCATAGTAGTCTCTCATGATCCTTTGTATTCCTGTGGTATAAAACAGCAAAACAAACATAACAAAGAGATATAGTCAGGATTTCTATTGACGTATATATTTATAAACGTATCACAACTAATCAAGATTGTTCTGGACATTTTGGTCAATGCAACAAAAATGCATGAAAGGAGATAGAACTATTGCAAAGTTGACAACCTCACCACTACTTGAAATCACATAATTCCATGCTTAATGAATGCAAAAGAATCAATTGGATAGAAACCTAAAATTAAACATGAGTATTCAGTAAAGCAAGTGAATGCTAGCATACAACTAAAAGTGTTCTTGTATAGCTTCTATAAGTTTGATGGTATAGAGATGAGAGAAGATTATGATAGCAAAGAAAACTAGAACAATCAGAAAAATAAAATCCAAAAATTCTACTAAGAATCTCCCTAAAGAGAATTATGTTAAACATACAGGAAAAAAACCCAGAAAACTTACTAAGAAACTTAAAAGTGAATTTTAAGGAATAGAGAAATGTGCCATGATCTTGAATAAGTAAATGAACTATGTGAAAGATATTAACTTTTCCCAAATTAACTTAAATTCTTAAAGTGTTAGTACAGTTATTAGCCATGGGATAAAGGAAATAGGTTTCATGAGGATGCTGAGGGGGAGGGCTTAATAAAAGTTAGAAAAAGTTAGAATGGGGAGAACAAAAAAGAATAAGAATGTGGGAAATTAAGCCCTATCAGATGTAAAATGATACTTACTTATATTTAAGCATCCTGGTTCTGTTGCTAGCTTCAACGGGTGGAAGGAAAGCCCTTCTCTCCCTTTCTGTGTGTGTGTGTGGTGTGTGCATGTGTGTGATCAAGAAAACACACCACACCAAAGAAGAATGGATAGTTTGATTAGTGGTACCGGGAAGAACATCTAATTACTTGGAAAAACTCAATTTTTGTTCTCATCTCATATCATATACCAAAACATAAATTAAACACTAAATTATCAATCTCTTGAAAAGAATTGAAGTCACACAAGAAAACATCAATTAATTACATTTAACACACTGAAGTCAAAAGATTAAAATTATTAGAGCTAAGAAAACAATATGCTATATAAATGCCAGATAAAGTATTAATTACTATAATATATAATAAGCTTTTGTAAACAAACAAAAACACCTAAATTAAAGCACTAATAAAAATCACCTAAGGTCAATTAACAAATTTCATACAAATGGCAAATCAATCTAAAATACAATGTGCAATAGATTTGTAATAAATGGAACACAAGTTACATTCCTTAACTATTAACTATAAAATAGGAAACAATTAAATTATGACTAATTTATGGTCAGGAGGTATGGAGTTACAGTGATTGATAAATTTGATAGAACCTTTCTAGAAACACATTGGCCTTTGTGTTCCAAAAGCTTTTAAATGTTTTAAATTTTGAGCCCACAATTTCATATCTCAGAATCCAAGGTCATGATTAGAGATCTGGCCTGGATCGAAGTACAAAAATGGAAATATAATAGTACTACAGTTTGGAATCATGGAAGTGTTTTCAAAAGAATGGACAAGAATTCATAGCACATCCAAAAGATATTATTCAACCGTTAAGAATAGCGTTTTCGGGACTTCCCCAGTGGCACAGTTAAGAATCCACCTGCCAGTGCAGGGGACATGGGTTCGAGCCCTGGTCTGAGAAGATCCCACATGCCGTGGAGCAACGCCTGTGGGCCACAACTACCGAGCCTGCACTCGAGCCCGCGAGCCACAGCTACTGAGCCTGTGTGCCACAACTACTGAAGCCTGTGCTCTAGAGCCCTCGAGCCACGACTACTGAGCCCACGTGCCACAACTACTGAAGCCCATGTGCCTAGAGCCCGTGCTCCACAACAAGAGAAGCCATTGCAATGGGAAGCCCGCGCACCTCAATGAAGAGCAGCCCCCACTCTCCGCAACTAGAGAAATCCTGCGCGCAGCAACGAAGACCCAACACAGCCAAAAATAAATAAATTTAAAAAATATATATGTAAAAAGAATAGTGTTTTCTGTCATTTTGTTCTTAATTTTTTATCATGCACAATTATCCATTTCATTAGTTGTAAAAATTATTAACTTATTAATTAACAAATACATCATTAAGTACGCATATGCTTTACTTGGGTATAAATAAATATAGAGAGAAAAATCACGAAATTATTATTCCCAAATTTAATCTTTGTTGTCTCTGGATAGTAATGTATTGATTTTATTTAACTCTTTAATCGTTTTATTCATTTCCATTTTTTTCCAAATTAATTCAAATTTATAAAAATTAAGGGAGGGTATTAGACATACTTAACGCTGATGAAATTCATAAAATGTGAAAATCAGACTTCATCTAGAGTGTAGATTTGGTTTCACTGTAACGTTACATACAGAACAAAGAAAGTGGAGGGGGAAATAAATCTGCATGCTCTCAGAAAGGTAATATGTCCAGGTAATACCAACTCTTCATTTCTGGTTGTGACACTGTTTATGCGATTTTTCTGAATCACTTCATAAGGCCTTAGTGGATTAAACAGAGTTTGTAGGTGTGTTGAACGGGTTATTATGGGTCCGGAGTGTGTATCGATGTGCCTGGTAAGGAAAATAAAACTGGGTGGAAGGATACGTTTGATTTTTAAAAGGGGGCAGGGAGAGGCAGATAAAGAGATGCTGCAGATTGAGCTGCTTTGCAGGGAGAGAATGTCCCAGCCTGGCTTTGACGAGGCCAGTTAGGAACACCCAGAAGACTGGTGCTTTCACTGCACAGAACAGAGACTTTCACTGCAGACCAGCAAACATTTTGCGACTTTGGCCTGAACGCCTGTGAATTGTGATGTAGGCCACGCGCTGAAGTTCTAAGAAAGATCTGTGTTTCTTGCAAGCAGAACAATAAAATCATGCTGGTGGGTGATTTGTTCCCGGAATGTTGCGCCTCCGTCAGTTCTTGGAAAACACCTTTCTGAGCCTCTGCCTTGCTGTCCCGAGAGCATCCATGGCCTGGAGCCTGGGGAGGGGATGGCATGGGGGTGATTTAAAAAAAGAGCATTAGACTGAGGTCTCCCTCTCCATCTCCACAGGCTTAGGTGAATTCCACTAAAAATTGTATTGTTGTCACGAAAATGACACCAATTCGCCCTGCTGTCTATTATCTCTAAGGCGCTAGTATTTTAGCAACTGAATATTAAAATTTGAAATGCAGTGTAACTGCTTTCTGCAGCTCAACAAAAGCTTTCCTTAAGTAACATTATAGTAACTATTTACAAACGTAGGGAGAACATTTCCAACAAACCTTACTTTTTATGGCATCTACAATTTTTAGTATATTATTGTAGTCTCCTACTTGTAATCTATAGCTTTTAATGAATTTTATTCTCCTCTGTTCTTCTTTCCCTATTCCCCGTGTGTGTGTGTGTGTGTGTGTGTGTGTGTGTGTGTGTACACATACGTATCCTTCATTGTTTTCTGTTCTTAACATTTTTATGTCCCTTTATTGGAACACATTGTCTCAAAATCCTATAGATAATATAATTATCTGTAGGATTCATAAGGAAAAGATGTTCTAATCCTCCTTAAATAGAAGAAAAAAACTCACGAGAAAATACTTCAGAACACCTCCTAGGGAAATGGTGAGTTAGTGCCTGAATGCTGTAATGTATTAAGTATTAGCTAACAAAGTTTGTTTAAGAAAGATCATCTCAGCCTAATTTAAGTGTAATTCTAAGATAAGATAACATCCCTTGTAGAATGAAGGCTGTGGAGAGTTGAGGACCTGTCTGGAGGATCATTGAGTTGAACATTCGTATAACAGGTTGGGGACCTTGAAAGGAATGCACATTTGTGTCACTGGAGGACTTCAAAACTAGTGTCAAATGAATCTTTCCAGGCAAGGGAAGTGCTAATGTCTGAAAGGAGTACGCAGCCTACTGCACAGTACACTGTGTCTATACAGCCCCTGCTGCTATGGGATAGTTATTATTGTCCAAAAAGAGGAATAAAACTAGCACAGAGTTCCCATTTCTGGAATACACAAACTAGGGTTGGAGAGAACAGACACTTTCAAAGTCATTTCAAGGACTGATGTTTTAATACGTTTTAAAAAGAAATCAAATAGCTTCTTAAATGAAAGTGTAAGGTAAAGCAAGAGTTAAATTTTAGGCTGGAAAAAATTAAAGTCCTCCTACAATGTAGTGCTTCTCCGAAAGTAAAAAACTTAGATGAACTGTAAAGATCAAAAAGTGGGTGATCAAATGATGACATCAGAGAAGATGAAAAATCGTACGAATGTAGTAATGTCTGGAAATTGTTGAGCTGATTCGGGCAGGAGGAAAGATACCGAAAGCAGATAACGGGGTGGTAATTAAGTGCCTGGGTCTCCCGCAAGACAGTGTGCGGGTCAATAGTTAACTTTGGTTCTAGCTAGAAATACTGGTGCGTTGGCGCGGAGGATCCAGAAGTCTTCAAAGAAGCATACGCAAAGATTTCTAAAAAACGAACTACTGAAAGCTTGTAAACCTATAACACACACACACACACACACACACACACACACACACACTCAAGAGTTCTCAACCAACCCCCTGATTATGCTGTTCATAATTGAAATGAATTCTGGGAATATTATCTCTGTTCGTGGATTGGTGCACAGAATGTTGATGGAGGGACATCTCTGATGGAAAAGTCAGAGGAAATTGTTATGTGATTCTGCAGAGACTGTTGACTGCTTATCAAATTCTTCAGCTGGAAAGCCACTCCTTTGCAGAGCACGTGGCATCTCTGCGTTGTGGTCTGAGCGATGTCAAGGGTGCCCACCAAATACAGTTTAGATGGGTCAGCCATGTGGCCACGATACCTGATACCCGCTGATAACAGCCCTCCCCAGGACGGTGCATCTCGTTGGAATTTGAAGTGACCTTTGGCTCACTGTATATCTGGGGAGGTGAGATTAAACACAAGGAGGTAAATGAATGTTCTAGAGGTGTTACGTGTTGTAACGGAAAAAGTATAAGCCTCAAAATTGAAACAAAATGAAATAAGCTCTCCCCCTCCCAGTTGGATGTGAAAGGCAGCTTCACCTGGACCCAATTTAGGACCTGGGACTTGCCACCCCCCGACTTCATCTGTGAAGGGGGAATGATAATACCAATCTGACAGTATTGGGAAGATTACATAAGACAATGTAGGGAAACCACCTGACTTACGGTAGGTGTTCAATATAGGATTGCTATAACTATCAAGTGAACGGTACAAACAATAACTGGAAATGGTTTCTGTGCAGTTCTTTGGATGAGGTCTGTCGCTACTGCTATCAGCTAGTTAGGAGACTAGGATTCTTCCTAGGTCCAGAGTTTGACACAGAACAAGGCAAGAATCTGCTCCTTCTATATGAATTATATTGCAGTTGAATCTGTACACTATCTATACTTTTTAATAATAAGTTTGAGAAAAGGATAATTTATCTCTCGGTATAGACCTTAAACATGCATTTATAGGGAAATTTATCTTTGGGTGGGCTTCAAAGCAGATTGACCTGATTTAAATCATCCCTAGATGTGTGATCTTGGGACTACATTTCTTTGTTTCTCGATGTATAAGAGGACGATAATAATAATAATAATACTTACATCACAAGGTTGTTGTACATGCACTAAAATATGTTAGTACATGTAAAGCAGATGTGGGCCTGACATGGAGTAAGTGCCTCATAAATGGTGGGGGGAATTATTTTGTTATTGAAAAGTTGCCCTCAGGATATAAGAGAGATTTAAGAAGCGCACATGTGCTAATGCATTAGCTGTATATCTCGCATAAACAGGTGGGTCCCTGCCTGCAGACATGACCTTAGTGTCATGGTCATAGAGCCACCATCACCTGCCAACTCACTGTTGGCAACAGGTAGTGTCTTTCAAGGGTGCAGCTGTGAAAATTCATCCAGTCCAGAGGGTTGTCATAATTCCTGTAACCTCCTTTAACACCTAATGGGACAGGACCAAATGCTTTATTGGTCAAAAAAGCTTCATTTAGCTGGTACTCCCACAATCTGCCCAAAGAAAGAAGACCAAAGTCACATCGAGAGAGAGAAGTTTGTAATTCTCCCATTATGTACAATTTGTGGTCTAAAATCCATAAATATAATTTGGACCTCACCCTCTTGGGCTGGAAATGTTTAATTACCTAGATTTGGCTAGTTTGGTAATTCATCTGGGTAAAGTGGAATTGGAAGCGATCTCCTCCTTTAAATAGTCCCACTGCCTTTAGAACCATCTTGGTGCTGGTGTTGGTTATAGGGACGGTACCCAGGTATTGCTGACACTCGCTGGTTGCCCAGGAATGGCCTTCTTCGGTGACTATGAGCAAAGGTGACTGAGTCTTCCCTGGGATAGGTGACGAGCTCAGGGCAGGTGCCTGAGTCAGGCAAGTCCAATTGCAGTGTTTGTAGATCAGACCTAAGACACCCAGAAGACACTAGAACTCAGAGGTTAGTGCCCTGCGGTGCCCACCCTCCTACCTCTGTTATCCGACTCCTTCTCCCCATGATGGGCGCTTGAAATCCCTCCCAAATCCTGTCCTTTTCCTTAGGCTGGTCAGCTTTGGATTCTCACAGCAATAGTTTTGCAGAATTTATTTTTTTTAAAATTATACTTGTAGGCTGCAACGTAAGGATACAGACCAAAGCGTGGTAGGAGATCAGAATGTTAAATCAAAGAAATAATTTGTTTAATTTTAAAGCCTTCTGAAATTTATAAAGGGATGACCTTATGGTTTTATATCTTCCTGTATTTTTTGAAATGATTTGCACAGAGATATAAGACTATTGTGTAAAATAGATATTGGATAGAATAAAACAAACCGTGAACTTTCAACCCAACGTTGTAAACTGTAAAATAATATTGCAGAACATTCTGCAAGAGTTTATGTTTAAAATTCAAAGTTAGTTTACCTTAGCATCTGTTTTCCTGCGGGGTGAAAATACTGTATTCTTATAACCTCTTAAACTTAGAACAAGATAAAAGGACGTACATTAGTTCATAAAAGTTGTTTCTTACTACTTTCAATCCTTTTTTTTTTTTTGGCCATGAGACATTCAATTCACCATGAATAGGTATGTTGAAATATTTGGGAAGATTATTTTCCCCTTGAATATAAACTGTAAGTTCTCATGATGCCATGTGGTGGAGCTGGTGGACAAAGTTTAAGGCATTGTTTTCATTGTTTTGCTGGTTGCTATGTTTGAGGTTTTATTTTTTACCACATTTATTACCATGTTAAGTCTGATAAATTTCCTGTGAAACCTACTGTTTACTTTTGTATTTCTCTTCGAAATTCTCATGCATAGTCTTAGTGGCTTAGTTCTCGCAGAGTTGCAGCAATAAATAATAGCCATAATGATTTTTCAGTCAGAGGTGAAACCTCTTCAGAGAAGGCAAGTTGTGGGACATCCTGCAGCCTCAGTTACTATACAGGTATTTGGAAAGTAGGATGGGGTTTCGTAGGGCATAACATCATAGCGCATCCTTTAAGTGAATGCATGTACTTAGGGTTTAGATACTCAGAGAAGATTCATTACATGTATATTTCATTCACTCACTGTTCCTCAAAGAAAACAATCAATATTATTCTAAAACTAGCATGTTAATAATTTGAAATCAAGAAACATTTGTTCAGTTAGTCTGTGGAACAGGGCTCCTGGAGACCTGCTCAGCTTTGTTCGATACAACTTTTATTACATTAATACAACGATGAGAAAAGAAGAGATGCCTGTGTAACAGGCAGAATTATACCAGGTTGTGTGAGAATATAAACATTAATAAAATAATTTTATTTCATAGATAGAGCTTATAATCTGTTCTTTAAAATAACACAAGTTTATAAAAAAGGTTAAATTAAACTGAATATTAAAATATTATTCCAGAACAGAATTAAAGGCCTGTCACAGGAAAATAGATATTTGGGAACCAAATGAATTTTAGGAACACGGCTTGGAGTATGAATAGGAATTTGTGTTGTGCAGAAAGAATAAGAGGGTGCAGACACAAAATTAACAGCCATCTGTATACTTCTGATTATAAATGAAAAGAAAAAAGTTCTTAAAAAACACTTGATTGAATAATATCATTCATTGAGTTACTGAAAGCCAATGGCTACACAAAATGTTTAGATGCATTTAAGATACAGTAGGCCTGAGTATATGGGGGTTTCCCCAAAACATCTAAAAATATAAAGATAAATATTTTCCCTCTATAGACAGAGCACATGGTTTTTAAAAAGAGTCACATCCAATTAAATACTGTCAGTTAATTATAAACTAATTCTTGGCTATAAAATTTAACGTAACATATATTACTTGAGTATTACAGAGAGACTAAATGTCTCCAGAAGGAATTAGCTCTTACCACATGTTCCAGGATCAAGGGCATCAGGTAGTGTCATCGCAAACCAAGAAAAGTTAAAGGGAAAATGAGTTTTCCTCCAAAATTTGTTGAAGATCACACTAGCAGCAATGTTAGAACGAGCCCAGTAAGAAATAACAGGAGCCATTTGTAGAGTCAGCTACGCATTCAAAGCCCAGGGTTTACTGACTGCCCACGGTAACCCTGGGCTGCACCTAATCCTTTTACTAATAAGGAAACTTTGCCTCGAGACAGTCGTAATGTGCCCAGGATCCTAACTGAGCCTCAGCTTCATATCTGTCTGACACAAATCATATTCTTTTTTTTTTTTTTTTTTTGCGGTACGCGGGCCTCTCAGTGCTGTGGCCTCTCCCGTTGCGGAGCACAGGCTCCGGACGCGCCGCGGCATGTGGGATCTTCCCGGACCGGGGCACGAACCCGTGTCCCCTGCATCGGCAGGCGGACTCTCAACCACTGCGCCACCACGGAAGCCCACAGATTCTATTCTTTTAACCACAATGCAGATAGATTTAATTCTGAGCCCTGGGTAACTAAGACTGAGGATGTCATTAACAAGAGGAGAAACAGAATTGGGAAGAAATAGGATGAGTTTGGTTTAAAACATGTATAATTATATTTTTAGCAGGAAGACAGCATAAGGAACATGCAGGCCATTACATCGCACAAGTGCACAAATGTTTAACAAGCAACGATTCAGCATAAATTACATAGCAGGGACTTCAATAGATATTGAAGCTTCAAAGCATAAGCTGAAAATCAAGGGGTGAAGAGAGACACGTGAAACAACTACAGAAGGGCACTGGGAGTGTTTTAATGGACTCTAAGTGTATTCTATATGGGAATAAAAGGAGGTGTAGCTAATTCTGACTAGGCACAAGTATAGTATAAGGACCAAGATTTTTTTGGCCACACTGTGTGGCATGCAGAACTTCCCTGACCAGGGATCGAACCCGTGCCGCCTGCAGTGGAAGTGCGGAGTCTTTTTTTTTTTTTAAATAAATTTATTTATTTTTATTTTTGGCTGCATTGGTTCTTCGTTGCTGCGTGGGCTTTCTCTAGTTGTGGCAAGTGGGGGCTACTCTTCGTTGCAGTGCGCAGGCTTCTCATTGCAGTGGCTTCTCTTGTTGCGGAACACGGACTCTAGGCACGTGGGCTTCAGTAGTTGTGGCACACGGGCTCAGTAGTTGTGGCGCACGGGCTTAGCTGCTCTGTGACACGTGGGATCTTCCTGGACCAGGGCTTGAACCCATGTCCCCTACATTGGCAGGCGGATTCTTAACCACTGTGCCACCAGGGAAGTCCTGGAAATGCAGAGTCTTAACCACTGGACCACCAAGGAAGTCCAGTACCAAGATTATTAATACACAATCTTGTAAGCGTGAGTGAAGGAAGGCTTCATCCAAGAGGCAACATTTGAGCTGGGTCTCAAAAATGAATAGGAGTTTAGTAGGCCCATAAGGTAGTGGGCGAGAGGAGGAAAATTCTAGTCAAAAGAAATAATTTCTAATGCAATAGTTTTGTGATATGGAGGTCATCATATGATTCTCTTAAGGTCAAACAACTACTTAGTGAAAAATTCAAGATATAGCTCTGGCATTGGCAAACCGCAGCCCAGGGTGAAATAAGACTTTCTGCCTGTTTTGTAAATAAAGTTTGACTGGAATGCTGCCACCCTCATTTGTTAGGTATTGTCTATGGCTGCGTCTACCCTGCAGTAGCAGAAGAGAGTATTTGCAACAGAGACTGTGTAGCCAGCAAAGCCTAAAACATTTACTCTTTGGCCCTTTAAGAAGAAGTTTGCCAACACCTATGCTAAGATCTCAGTTCAGCCTTTTCTTCAGTACACCGCTCCGAGGACGATATTGGTGGCAGTGCAGGGCGACATGTAAAATAGGTTATGATCAGATATATATTTTGAAAGTGACCATCATAATGGTGACATTTAATATCCTAAAATTAAACGAGGCCTCTAAAATTCAGCTCTCACGCCATGTAGGAGAGCATCGGCAAAGAATCCAAGGGCATATCCACGTTTAGGAACCAGGGTCAAGGAGAGAAGGTCCAGCGAAACCGGCAGGAGGAGAGGAGAAGTCAGAAACCACAGGAGATGAAACGGAGCGAACTCAGAGGCCGGAGTGATGAATCCCAGCTGGAGAAAGTCCAAGGGGTGGAGAAGACTTGCATTTGGGATTTGAAGCTCCCTAGAAGTCCCCTTAGCTGATGGAGTCACAAATTCTGGTAACACTTTTCTTCAACTGAAAAAAAAAAAATCTCCTCATGGAGCAAAATTTCACGAGGTACTATTTACATGCAATTTTCATTATATTGTATTACACATTTTACAAATGGGAATCAGAAGTTCTTGTTTGCATGTGACACATGATTAGAGAAACGGTGGAGGCACTCTCAGGAATGAGCTCAGAGTTAGACGGCCTGAAATGTCTAAGAGTTTCCAAGGGTGAAAAACAGATCACGTAAAAAGAATGAACTACCAGATTGGCCCTGGATTTCTCAAACAGCAGTGCCTCAAGCTAGAAGACAATGGAACAAAACCTTAAAATGCTGAGGGAATTTAGAATTTCATACCTAGCCAACTATCAATCAAGAATGAGTATAATAAAGACATTTTCAGACATGCAAGTTCTCGAAAAAATGACCTGCCAAGTACCATTTCTCAGGGAACTCTGGAAAATGTCTTCCCCTAGACTGAAAAGTAATCCTAGAGAGAGAAAGTCACAGGACCAAGGGGACAGAATCCAAATCAGAGCAGAAGTCAAGGGAATTCTTTTGGCAAAGGTAGAAAGAAGTCCAAGACTGACTGCGGCAGCACTAGAGCGCCTGGGCTTTTGGAAAAGAAGCATCAGTAACAACAAGCTTGTGCATTTGCCCTTCAGCAGTTACTAAGGGCCTAACACCAGGCACTTGCTGGGGAGAAAATATTAACACATAATAATACACGTGTTTAATTGTTTAAAGAATTTCTAGAAGGATGTTACTACCCTGGTTTCATATACATTTCCTTCTGTGCTCTCACAAAATTTTAACATTATAGAAATTAAGATAAAGGACTGTGGTTGTGTTTCTGTATTCCATTTGTATTGAAGAATTTCTTAACTCTTAATTAATCGACTGAAAGTGAAGTCATATCGCTAAGTAGAAATCTGGGGATACGGCCATATGCTTTTTAATGTGTAGTTTCAGGAAATACCAGCCAGGAGCTTCCTTGTGTTCACGTGTAGTTTTCAAATAAGCCTATGAGAGGAAGTATTTGGGGGGAGATTTTCAGTTAAGCGATGGCGGGAGGGGTGTCATGAGTCTGGGGTCCGAGCCCTAGAGGGCTGACCCGTGATGCTGGAGGTCAGGGGAATGTGGGCAGTCGTATCAGAGTCCCAGCAGCCTCCCATACCATGAACAGTAAGCTCTGCTCTTCCTCGTTCTCTCTGGATAAACGGTTTAAAATCCCTACCTCAAGTCTGTCCTAAATGAATCCAGGCAGCATTAACATTTTTTTTTTTTTTTTTTTTTTGCGGTACGGGGGTCTCTCATTGCTGTGGCCCCTCCGGCCGCGGAGCACAGGCTCTGGACGCGCAGGCCCAGTGGCCATGGCTCACGGGCCCAGCCGCTCCGCGGCATGTGGGATCTTCCCGGACCGGGGCACGAACCTGTGTCCCCTGCATCGGCAGGCAGACTCTCAACCACTGCGCCACCAGGGAAGCCCAGCGTTAACTTTTTATTAAGTGCCAAAGAACAACACCAGCTCTCCTCTGTGGTTTTAGATTGTGGTCATGCAGGATGGTGGCCGGCCCCACTGAAAAAAACTGCAAAATACTGCTGCATTATTTCTCGGTGATCATACATTCTTGCTGGACACAGAGGTGACAGCTGCCACGTCATTTTGACGGCTTCACTGCCAATCTTAAAACAGCTAAACAAATGCATATATACTTGTTCATAAAACAAAATGTAAGTCACAGGCTCCGAATCAGTCTTTCAAAGTGAAAACTTAAGAGCGATCCAGAACATAACTGCTGAAACCTGAGGATTTATACGGTTTTCGTTCTTTAAAGAGCCATGTATAAAAAACGTTAATAGAGACAGCAAATATCAAAAGAAGCATTAGAAAGCATTACACTGTTATTAACTATTCAGAAGGAAAATGAATAAATGAGAAAGAAAGCTTAATCGTTCTTAATACTATTGAAGTTTGATTAGAGGTCATATAAGCCCAGCACATTTTGGTCCCAAATTGGGGTGATGCTCTTAGGACATTCACTGAATTGTAACTGGGGAGGGGGTTTATGGAGGGGGTGAAAGTTAACATTTAAAAAGTACATTAGGGCTTCCCTGGTGGCGCAGTGGTGAAGAGTCCGCCTGCCAATGCAGGGGGACACGGGTTTGAGCCCTGGTCCGGGAGGATCCCACATGCCGCAGAGCAGCTAAGCCCATGCGCCACAACTGCTGAGCCTGTGCTCTAGAGCCCGCGAGCCACAACTACTGAGCCCGCGTGCCACAACTACTGAAGCCAGCGCGCCTACAGCCCGAGCTCCTCAGCAGGAGAGGCCGCTGCAATGAGAAGCCCGCGCACTGCAACGAAGACCCAATGCAGACAAAAAAAGAAATAATAAATAAATAAAATTTTTAAAAAGTGCATTAAAAAATTCTTTCTCTAGTCTCAACTGGTGGGTGATCTTGCCCTTCAGGGGACATTTGGAAATTCCTGGAGACCGTTTTGGTTGTCTTCCCACTGAGTGGGGGATTGCCATGAGTATTACCACTATCTAGTAGGCAAATGCCAGAGATGCTGCTAAACAAAAAATTATCCAGCAAGATATTCATGATGCCGAAGTTGAGAAACCCTGTTTTGTCCAGAGGTCACGGATTCATGGGCTCTTCAGTTAGGGAGGGACTTGGAGCGTAAATGTCCTAATCTACCATACAGATTCCTATAATGCCGCAATCCCGTGAGGCAGTCTTTTTTGAGGTTAGAATTATTGATGTTTTGTTTTCCTGCGTCATTTGTTCCCGTCGACCACGTCTATGAAAAGACCAAATTTAAGATTTTTTAAAATGCAGCTCATACTACATAAATGGTCAATCATTGATTGGCCTTAAATTAATAATCACCTGGCCCAGATTTACCCAAGCATTTCCACTTGACGTTTGAAGCTCAGAGTCATGCCCTCTTCAGCATCTTAGACGCTGGAAAGCACTTCATCAAGCGCTAAAGTTAATTAACATGCCTACGTGAAACGTGGGTATCTTTAAGTATAGAGTCGTAGGCTCTTTACGTGAAGAAATGTTTTCAAGGTGAGAACACCTCAGAGCGCGTGGCACTGGATGTGAGATACCTCCCCAAGCAAAATCCGTAAGAAAGTAGCTTGTTAAAGCGCGTGAATGAAAATTTAAGTGCAAGAGTAACCAGAATTCTCTGCTAGGTTGCCAAGGATGCAACAGTGATACTGTTGCATCCTTGGGCTTAAATTTCCCGCAAACTAATTCAATCCTGCCCTTCCTCAGAAATAAGTTTTTCCTTTAAAATTTTTTTTAAGCTACAATACATCAAAGGGTTGTATTCCTAGGTGACAGTGGACATCCCATCCCACTCTAAAAAGTTGGCTGACGTCCCCTGGTGAACGGGGGTCTACACCTCTGTCGTGATCAGGGTGTGACAGTCCTGTATTTTCAAAATAACTCCAGAGGGGCTTCCGTGGTGGCGCAGTGGTTGAGGGTCCGCCTGCCGAGGCAGGGGACACGGGTTTGTGCCCCGGTCCGGGAAGAGCCCACATGCCGCGGAGCGGCTGGGCCCGTGAGCCATGGCCGCTGGGCCTGCGCGTCCGGAGCCTGTGCTTCGCAACGGGAGAGGCCACAACAGTGAGAGGCCCGCGTACCGCAAAAAAAAAAAAAATACTCCAGAGAGTTCCTTGGCCTTGGGAGGAGGCTATTTGCCAGTGAAAAACACTCCAGGGCCTCCATCTCTGCTTCTGCAGTTGACGGTTGGACTGGCTGAATTCTCGAAGTCTCTTTCCACCCTGCAACTCAGTGAAGCTACACATGAGAGCCTGGGAATGGAAATAACGCTGTCCTCATGCCACAAGAAAATTCAAAGTTGAATTTTAAAAACAGCACTTGACAGGAGGCATAGAATCAAATCAACTATTTTTCTTTTCATTTTCTTATTTTTCCCCCTTTTCGAGAAGTCTTGATACCAAGGGAACTATCAGCCGTCCTTATAAAAACAAAACACAAAAAATAGATGAATTCACTTTAGCTTCTTATTGTTTGAGTCATACTTTGAAAATCACTCATAGGGCACACCCGCTCTGGGCGTCCAGGCAGACATTTTAAAAGGAGGAGATTTTTGGTCCATGAAGTAAGACTAGAGATATTCATCTCTGTTCACTAACTGTCTAGACATGGGAAACATCTGGGAAAAAGACCAGTATTTTCATATAAATTTCCTTCCATGCTTCTTCTAGGCTGTGCTCAGGAAACTGCTTACTGCTGGTCTCCCTGATAAAAATCGTCAGACTCACAACCTCTTTCCTTTATGTGCTTATCAGCTCCTTCTTTCTGCTACCTTCCTAATCAATGTAAAAGGGAAAGAATTCTTTTTTTTTTTTCAAACTGATCATCTGTGCAAACATTTTCCTCTGTTCAATGGACTTTTGCATATACTTTGAGTTGCAAAGGCTGTCACTTTCTAAATCCTCCTGAATATGCTAGCTCAGTCAAGAAAATGTGTTTTCTGTCCTGACATTATTGTAACACAGGTGCCTGGTCCCAGCCTGAGCCGTAAGAATCCTTGGTGATTTGACTCTCCCTCGTCCACAGAGAGTTTCCTGATCACCCAACCTCTCAGAGAGCCCTCACTGCCTAACCCATAGCAACCACTGTTTTAATTAATTGGTCCTGACAGCGTGTTTCCCTTGTATTAGATTTTTTTAAAATGTGGATATGCCTTGTTGACTCAGGTGGTTGCAAGAGGACAGATCCCGCAGTGCATACGAGTGTGTATGCTCCTAAAGACGTTCCATACACGTGGTCGATTCCTGATGCAACCATATTTCATGCCCAGTAGAACGGATGGATTGCAGGCCCCTCCCTTTGACATTCACCGCAGTGAACCCATGGAAAGGAGGAAATGCTTGAAAATCTGTACATGATCCTTGCTACAACTGATGGCGTAGCCTAAATCTGTTTCATTGTTCAAGTCCACATGGCAGAACTGTACTTTGAAGACATAATGATTTTTATCAAGTGGGTTGTGAATGATTGAACACTGGTGTTGGAAAGAGTCTGAGAGATCACCTGATGAAGTGGTTCCCAGAGCAAAGTTGTAAGACAGTTTCTAAACGCAGTCGTGTAATGCAGTTCAGACTAAAAACATCAAGACTCTCTGCTTTTGACTAAAGTTACATCCATTAAGGATGGTAACAATGATTATTTCATCCTCATACGAAACCCTGATTAGTTAGTTAGGTAGACAGACATATATCTATTACTGATTAATAAAAGGTAGATAGATTTTATTAATATTGTATTATTATTAATAACTACAAGCCAATAAGCACAAAAACATACTTAAAAGTATAGCTGTTACAGAGGAAGAAAAGAGAATGTAAAGAATTGTGGTGCTGAAGAAGTGGTCGACCGTACATCTAGCCAAGCCTTATTTAGATGGGGCGTAAAAAATCTGAAATCCAAAGAAATTAATATTTGAGGGCACAGAGGTGAAGTTGGCAGGACTCACATCCCGTAACTATAAATTAGTTGCTTTTACAGTTTATCTTTTTATAGCCTTTTAGGAATGAACCAATAACCAAGTTAAAAAAAAAGTAAGATGACAAATCCTTTGAGATGCTAAAGCTGTCTGAGAATGGGGTAAGAGTTGTGCTGAAAGAAAGTCATCAAGAGTGAGCTTTCATCCCTGAGTTTAAAGTATAATTCATTAGACACCTAGTGGGAAGCAGCCGCATAGCACAGGGAGATCAGCTCGGTGCTTTGTGTCCACCTAGAGGGGTGGGATAGGGAGGGTGGGAGGGAGACGCAAGAGGGCGGGGATATGGGGATATAAGTATACGTATAGCTGATTCACTTTGTTATACGGCAGAAACAAACACAATGTAAAGCAATTATACTCCAATAAAGATGTTAAAAAAATACGTTTTTAAAATGTGAAAGTAGTTTGCAAAACTGTGTACAGTGTGGATCTGCTTGGGTTGTGTAAAGATTTTCTATGCTTACACATGAAGAGAAAATTTCTGGAAGGATACGTAAGAAATTATTGATGATGATTTTTTTTTTATGCTGTTTTTTTTTTTTAACTTTTTTTTTTTTTTTTGCGGTACACAGGCCTCTCACTGTTGTGGCCTCTCCCGTCCCGGAGCACAGGCTCCGGACGCGCAGGCTCAACGGCCATGGCTCACGGGCCCAGCCGCTCCGCGGCATGTGGGATCTTCCCGGACTGGGGCACGAACCCGTGTCCCCTGCATCGGCAGGCGGACTCTCAACCACTGCGCCAGCAGGGAAGCCCTTTTTTAACATTTTTGATGATGATTATTTGTGAGGAGTGAAATGATGGGGTACTTTATCTTTCACTTTATAGTTTCCTGTGTTGTTGAAATTGTCATAAGCATGCATGACTTTTATAATTTAATAAAACATTTTAAAAGACTAAAAAAAATAAAATAATGTATAATTCATGTTAAATAGTTTATCGACATGATGAATTATAACGTTTGCATTCATAATTTTTATTCTCTAGGAAAGTTAATAATTAAAAAATCTTATGGAAATGGTTAGTGGGGAAAATATCACTGATGTATTGAGACAGTGGTGTTTGGTCAGGTACAGGGCTGGTGTTGAGGGTAGATTTCTTTATGAAAGACTAAAGTGATGAATTGCAGGAAGTAGTCAATTAAGAAGAAAAATTTACTCTTTCCATCTCATTTAACTTCTTCTAAATTATGACCATGAACCAGCATGCAGTTCTGTTTGGTGAAGCTTAATTTCTATCG
The DNA here is from genome assembly GCF_963455315.2 of Globicephala melas. Classification (NCBI taxonomy): domain Eukaryota; kingdom Metazoa; phylum Chordata; class Mammalia; order Artiodactyla; family Delphinidae; genus Globicephala; species Globicephala melas. Next base: position 2,206,582 of record NC_083331.1, on the reverse strand, counting down.
CCTTACAGATAATCCACACTGCAGCTGATAGGGTAGAAATTCATACTCAGGGCTGGACTTAGCTCTCAAGAGTTAGTTAGATTTATTGTATGAATAACTACAAATAAAGGAAAATCACTTTCTCTGCTAGCAGATAATGGATTTTAATGACTTTTGAGAGGTTTAAGAGTGTGATTCTCTACCACAATAGTGGGAAGGAGAAAAATTATTTTTTCTCTCTAGCAACTGGTAGCCCTACGTATGAGTACAGAAGACGAACATAAAAAAAAAAAACCCAGCAAATTAATCTTTATGCTCTATATAACTTAGGGAAAATATATATTAACATGTGACCATGTTAAAGTAAGACAAAAATAAATAAACTTTTTTAAAAAGCTAAGTTAAAATACCACTGTTTCATTTTCAGACCATGACCTGTACTTTTTTCCCTGAGGCGTCTAAGCTGAAAATGATCACCGAAGTGAGGTCTCTATACACCAACATTTGTAAGTACATAGAGAAGGAGCCGCAAGGCCATTTAATACTGAGAATTATTTTTAAAAGATTGCATTAACTGTTTACTTCTAGAAGAAACAAATATTAAAATAAATTTAAAAGCTGTCTAATTGGCATGTGATTTTAGAGTACTTTTGCTGGCTAGATGAGAATATCTTAGTATTTCCCCTGAAAGAGCTAGTTTTAATTTTATTTTTAGCATCTTTCAACCCAGACGTCAAATTAAGGTTTTTAAAAGCTCTTTTTTTTAGAGGTCCTTCTTTGTGATTCAGATTCTCCAGTCAACACGTAATTTCCATGTTCATCATGGAAGCAGTAATATAATTAAATGAAATCTGCAGACAGGCTCTAGATTTTATTTCAGCCCCAACTGCAGTGTTCTGCCACACTCAACTCTTACCAGAAATGCTGAGGTCTAATAAAATGGGAGGATTTAATTAAATCTCCTTTAGAATTCTCCCCAAACTCTGGTTAGGTTTGCTAAACAGTGGAAATAGTCCACATCTGGGTAACAATAATTTGGGACTTCACTAGTGTACACGGTAGATCATGCTTTAAAGATAGAATTAGATCCAATATACTGGGACTAAGGATCACGAGGAATGATAAACAGGTTTAACTGATAGGTTGATAAATGGCAGTGAAGATGGACCGATAAGTAGACACTTGGTCACTCATTGGACTGTTTATAGAATGAGGCCTTCCATTAATTGAAACTTGAGGTCAGAAATGAATCATTAAGATAGTGCTTTTTAAAATTTTGTTTTGCTTTATTTTGCTTTGAAGAAAATCTCCCTGTTATAGACACCAGTACCTGTTTATCCCATAGTGAATCAGGGTTAGTAAATAATAGTTGTATTTTCTTAGAGGTTCTTGATGCTGTAGTAGCGTGGATTGGAATGTCAGTGGTTGTGGTACAGGGCTAAGGATGTAAAGGATTGAGAAAACTGAGGGGACGCTCCTGATGGAACGGGTTCAAGTGCAAGCCCAGCTGTGGAGGTGGAGACGTTGCCAAGGCTGGTCACTGAGAGGAGAAACGCTGCTCTGAGCTGTTGTGGGAGCAGCTTCAACAGACCGGAGCTACTCGTTAATTCTAAGATATTTTGCTTTCAAGAGCAGACCGCTAACCTCAACTCTGCAAAAACCCCTAATTCCACAGTCATAAATACAGTTACAGCTACTGAATATTACTTCATTCCAGACACATACTAAGCGTGCTTGGTACATTTCAACATCTCATCATCCAAACAACGCTACGTGATGGATTTCGTTGCTATTTGCCATGGATTTCGTTGCTCTTTGCCTCTTACTAAGAGGAAAAGGAGGCAGAAAGGTTCTGTGATTTGGGAACGGTGATGCAGCTATTAAATCACAGTGCTGGGGCTTGGTTCAAACCTGAGTGTCCAGCGTGGGACTCTAGACTCAACCAGGACAATCTATTAGTAGAGAAACTAGCTTCCTTGTGCCTGGAAAGAGCTGTTCTGTCCTCTGGCAGGTGCCCACCCTACACAGAAATAAAATCTCCCTCACCTTTTGCGTCCTAATATTTATCCTAATATCATGAACCTAGTATTTTGTCTTCCTTCGTGAAGTGAATAATGGTAGAATTTTTACTTGTCTTGTGTATTGGAAATGACATTATTAAACTGTTGATCAGGGCTGATTTTTATCCAACTCAGATGATCTTAAGTAAACATGGGAACTTATTACAAGGATGCTGAGGTGCCTCATAAAACGCAAGACTGGAAAGCAGTCTAAGCTGAGGGACACTGAACGAGGATGGCGTTTTCACATCTTATTCGTGTGTCTCCCTGTGTCTGTCTGTCACTCATTCTCCACATTGGTTTCCTCTGCTTTCCATGCAGAAGGATAAGATTGGGCGAATATAATCTATTCCTTGAATCCAAAATTAAGTTACAAGTTCAGCAGGTATTCCCAGCTTTATAATGACATACGAGTCATTAATTTTACACTGCAATTGCCTTTCCTTCTCATTCCTCAAGAGAAAATGAATTAATGGCTCCCTCTGGACAGTTCTACATAAATGGAATTCTGTTCATCTATTCCGTGTTGCCTAGAGGATAAGACTTGACTTTGGCGTTGAAGTTATAGTGATAGCAGGGTTGACACTCCAATTTTAAAGGCTCAGAACTGCCAAATATTTCTCCTTACGTTATATTCCAGAGCCAAGCAGGAAATAAAATACTTATTGGGCATCTACTGTGTTCCTAAAGCTATGCTAGCAGGATATAGTTCCTAATTCCTGGTCTCCTTCAAATGCGTCTAATTGGGTGGAAGTAGCAAAACCAAAGTATCCTGAAAACAAGTATGTGAAATAAATAATAAATAGTATAAAAATTGAAGCATACAATTGAAAAATATTTGCCATTGACAGACATGCCCCGTCTCATCTGAGCCTCACAGCAAGCTCTGAGGACAGTGTCGCAGTTCACCGACGCTGAGCTGTCCCCGTGGGGAGTGATCTGCAGCGAGTCCCCGGTTAGAAGTGGTAGAATTGGTCCTTGAGCCGTGCCTTCCAAATCTAACTCCATACCATTTTCCATTTTCCAGTGGTTCTGTGGCCTTTAAAGTAATATCAGAGTCCAATAGTCAGGATAAAGGGGGGGGAGGTGGTTAGAAAAACATGAATAGATTTAATGGAATGAGAAATTGAGGAGTATATTAGTTTAGGCTAATAAAAAAAGTGACAGAAGATAAACCCACAAGGAGTTAGCAAAAGAGGACTATTTTAGAGAAAGTCTGCTTGTCTTTGGGCGCTTTTGTCTCTGGAGCTTGGACAGCAGTAAGAGAGAAGCTGGGAAACAGTTTTGGGGACGTGTGTGCGGGTTCCTTAGAAACCAGGCTGGACAGGATTCGTGGAGGTGACCAGGGTGACGGATCCGGTAGCCTGATAAGGACAGCCTTGTTCAGGAATCAGCTTACGAGGCCAAACAAGTCACTGACCAGAGAGGTGCAGAGAGGTGTGAGGATTTAGGGACCGGGAAGGAGAATGGGGCAGAGTAAAAACGGAAGTTCTCCGGGAAGGAGAACATTGGGAGGCAGGGTCGGTGTCCTGAGTGAAGGTCGCCGAAGACCGTACTGCCCCTTCCCCAAGAACTTGTATCTAAGGAAGAATGAAGGTCGGAGCCAGGTCAGCCTCAGGACCAGAGCAGGGGTATCACCGACTAGCCAGTACTCTCTTCTATAATTTTCCTTGTAACTGAACATGTCTTTTTTGTAGAAAACCCATTGAATGTGTATGATGTGCTTGGCCTCCTTCCCTTTCAGTCGTAGAGGTGCCTAATCAGAGTCTGTACCAACCGGCCACAGTGATTGGTTCAGGGAAGGGGCCATAAGCCAACTGGACCAGGCACCACCTTTCTAAGGCTTTTGCTAGAATTTCCTGAAAAAGATGATTTCTTCTCGCTGGATTTGCTGGCTGTAGGGACGTTGTAAGCCCAGAACTGCCACGGGGCCATCTTGCCAGCCTAGAGAGAGAGACCGCCTGCCTGAAAAGGAGGCCAAGAAAATGGGAAACAGAGCCTGGAGGTGAAGAAGAGAAGGCTTCCTGGGGAGATGTTTGCATTCCTGAATCCCTCTATGCCCAAGGCCGTTTGCCCCTTTCTTAGGCAAGGGGGCCAGTATGTCCGCCACCAGATCAAGCTGGTTTGAGTTGAGTTCTGTCACGTGTAACTTTAGCGTCTGCTGATACGGTTAGTAAATGCCCACGGCTTCACCCACCAGGTAGAGTTTAGATTCTGTGTGGGAGGTGATTGTAAGCTAGTGCAACTTTGTGATTTTTTTCAGGGGTGAATTACATTAGGATTCGAAACTAGGACATATTAAACTAGATTTCATGAGATTTCATGTAATATTGTTATATAAAAATGAATGAAGAATGGAAAAAGAAAACAAACCTAAAACTGAAATAAACAGGAAAGAAAGTTCTTAGAGAAATTGCCTGTTTTATTCTACCTTTTATTATAGTTATTTGGTTATTATGGTTCCTTAATGAGGATTTCTATCCCCTGCAGCACAAATATCTGTTGATTTGAAATCAATAGGATTGAATGTCAGTAGCTGTTAAAATGCAAGAGAAAGGAGAATGGCACGGCTGCTTGCTTGGTACCAGACAGTATAAAGCCATTTTCTAATGTTGTCTTATTATTTGCACAACGATCCAGTGGGAAAGGCGTTTGAGGAAATTTGAAATGCGGTAGGATAAGTGGCTACCGATGCCACGCAGAGCTGGGATCTCAGCCCACTTCTTTTGCTCTTTCTTTTCTGCGATGGTGCCTCTGTGACCCTCCACGTATTAGGAATGGATGCTGACATGAAGTGCAGCACAGAGCCTATGGGACTTCTGCTTCAGTATTGGTCCTAAATCATGAGAACATATTCTGATGGGTTAACTTTATTGGCGGCCCTTGTTTGAGAAGTAAAACCTACTAATGGAAGAAGTCACAAGTGTTAACCTTTCCTCTCTTGTTTAGAAAACCCTGATTTTTTTTTTTTCTCTTTCTCTTCCTGTAGGACTTTAGTACCAGAACCAGAAGCCAAGTTTCCTCAGGTATGTGTTACTTTATAACCACTTCAAACAAGAGGCCGTTCTAACTGACAGTAGCTTCAAAAAACGTCTTTCTGGTAAATTAAAGGAGGGCCACTGATCGCTGAAGGTAAACAGGTGATGAAATGCGTCATTAGTACCTCATCCGTAATTCATCTCTCCTGGAGCAGTTGACAGAGCGTCAGGTCGTGAGTCGTGGGCGCTCAGAAGTGCAGGCTCTGGGGTCAGCCAGGCAGATTCATTACAACCCAGTGTAAAGCGCAGCCTGTCTCTGTGTCAATTACCGCCGTTTGATAACGGATAATATGTCAAGGTCTGTTCTTCCTCAAGATGCAGCCACACGTTTTAAAATCATTACGCGTGTAAGCGCGAGCCCCATGGCCTCGGGGTTCAGTCCATTTGTTACATCCCATTAGGACGTGAAGGCACAGGCCGGGGTCTGGGGAGAGCGCAGGGTCCCTGCCTCCTCTGCTCCCTTTACAGGGACATGAACTGTGGTTTACTTTCCCCAGGGGCCCTTTATGATCCCCACGATATCGGTGGTGGGGGGCAAGTCACCCCTGTAATCACTCCCACTGCAGGGCCACCAGGGGCATCACTGGGAATAAACCTGATCCAGGTTTCAGTGGAGCCTGAGAAGTTTTACTGAAAATGAAGCACTTTCTGCCGGTCTCTCTGTCTGCTGGGGATGGGAACGTGCCGTTTCTTTCTCCCCTTTCTTTCAAAAACCACGCGTGTGCTTTCCAGTAGTCTTTTCACATCTTGGCCCTTCCAAGAGCGCTTTGTCACACATTGGCGTGGATTTGACGCACGTGACCCGTCATCCAAGGGCAGCCTCTGTGCTGCAGAAACAGACCCTATCCCGGTCTTTAGACTGATGTGCAAACGCTATAAATAGCAGGGGGGATGCTGTAATTCACCATGAAGACAAGAAAATGAAGAAAAATTATTCAAAACGTCTTTAAAAAATCGAGGGTGCTCAAACGGGCACTGCCTCCGGGATGGGCTTCATTTTCCTGTCTGGAGCCCTGATTCAGGCTGTTTGTGAAGGGCAGGAATCTGGGCCACATACACCCTGCAGGAGTTAGAGTGAGCAACTCACATTCCTTTCGTGTTCAAATCCTCCCTTTACACCAGTGGGAGCCCCACGTGGACCGGATTCAGGATATTCAATTCCTCTTCCCCTTCTGTAAAGAAGCCCAACGAGGAAAACTTCACCCTGACGCACTTTCCCCCAAGCACCCTGACCAGGCTGTGCTCTGGGAATCACAGCGTGGGGTGAGCTGATCTCGGGATCTTCTCCATTTGCCAACAGGCCGTCAGGTGAAGTAGGCCGCGTGGGCTCACACTTCTGGCTGGATTTCCACAGACCCCTGTTCGTTAGAAACCTTCTCAAGGGACCAGCCACACTGGAGGAGGCTGAGAAGAACCCACTGTTAGCAGAGATTTATCACAAAGGAAAAAAGTCCATTTCAACATTTGTAATATGTTAACGTGCTGCATTAACTACAATGTTTGCTTTCTCAAGGAACGTTTAGGGCTACTTTTCACACATCTAAGCATGAGGAAGAATTCACACAATTCTCCTCCCTACAGGAGGGGGTAAGAAATCCAAACAACCCATAAATGATAACCTAGCTCTGCAGGGTAAGGGCAGGAACACGTAGTCTCTGATTTATTCACTTGGTTGATAGCTTTCTCAGTGTATCTGCGAGCCTGCATCACTTGTGACCTGCTTCTACACACACACACGCACACAAGGATATAGGCACACGTGATTCCATTAGATTATATGGAAAGCTTATTTCTGGAATAAAAGAAAACTGCAGAGCCCCTCACTTCTACTAATTTTATGAGAGTAAAATATTAAAACTTCCAAGCGTGTATATACACGTTCATCATCCACATCTATGGAAGATATTTATTAGTCAGTGAGAGAAAGATTTTAGAAATGAATCGTCTTGCGGAATCATTTGATAAAAGACTCAGAAAGGCTCTGGTCGTTTTTGATTCCTGTAATTGTTCCGTTCCTAGGGCATTGTGTCCCAAAAAGCAGTTCCTGGCCCAGTTATGACCTGGTTAAGCCACGTAGTTTTCACCGTCGTGGACCACCCCACACCCTGTGCTTAGTTTTAATATGGTGACTTCCTACCATTGTCACCTATTGAATACGATGGAATATTAATAAAAATGAGCCAGTTCCACAGTGCCTTGGTCCCCGGGAAGAGACTCTTCTGCGTAATTCCTGAATCTGATTCATAATCATTTTACATGGAGCAACTCAAAATGTTCTACAACTTTGGTGAATTCTGCTAGCTCATTTCACCTACATGCTTTATTAATCACATGAAGATAAGCGTAGAAAAATACACTGTTTTATAAAATCAAAGGAAGACGGTGTTTTGTCACAGTTCAGCTCTATCTCTTAATTGATGAGATCTTTGTAAAAATCTTTAGACTAATTTTGACTGTAGCATAATCTAAATATATTTCATCGGGGTCAAAATAATTCAGTCAGTAAGAGAAAGCATTTTAAAATAATTTTTATTTTAGAATAGACAGATCTACAGAAAAGTTGAGAAGGTAGTATAGAGTTCCCATGCATCCCAGGCTCACTTTCCCATTATTAACATCTTCTGTTACTAGGGCACATTTGTCACAGTGAATGAACCAATACTGATGCATTGTCATTAACTAAAGTCCATAGTTTGTTCCTGTTTCCTTAGTTCTTACCAATCCCATCCTGGATTCCCTGTTACAAGGCGTCATCATATCCACTGAGGGTCCTCTGGACTAGGACAGTTTCTCAGACTTGAGACTCATTCCTAAATGCAGAATCTTAGCTTTTCCTCTCTGTTCTCATTAGCTACATATATTTAGGTAGTTTTATTTGTAGAGGGAGAGTTGATTGGAGACAAAGATGGGGAGAGGTAATTAATCCCCTTCTCATTATGAAATCAGTCGGATAAATTAGCTAATGCCTTTTGGGAAAGTCTTCAAAAACCAGGAAACAATGGTAGATTTAAGAGTACACTGGATGAATAATTTCCAGTGCCAGAGGGGAGATCACCTGGCACGTCCATTACCGTGGGGAGGATAAGGGTGTTTATTCGCTTATGCAGGGACTATTTTCCTGGCCGGCGCTCACATGCCATTTTTCTGCCTTACAAGATAAAAAGAAACAGTTTGTGACCATTTTCTATTTAAACAGAAGTTTTAGGTATTAGATAAACACATGTACTAAGAGCACGTACACCCCCCCGTGAATTTATTTAAGTGCCAAGGCAATTCTGAGTCATCCCAACCAATATCATTCCTTTTACTTAATAGAGGGGTTATCATTCCCCAGCGATGCTGAACAATGTTATTTTCCCAAGTAGGAGCTGTTACAGAAATGGCACTGGTTAAGAGCTTTGCTTCGTTCTCTTTCTCTTCACACTCGTGTCATTCGTTTGTAATATTTTAGTTGTTCAAAATGATAAAAAAAACCTCTGCCTTCCTGTATGAATCTTACTTTTCAATTAAGAAGGAGTATTGGCATGTCGAGTATTCAGGACGTATAATTTTCTAGTAAGGAGGTACAGTGAGTATCAAAAATCAAACGGGTTCTCCTTTTAACTTGTAATCTTGCTTTTAATCTTAAAACGGAGCCAAGTAAATTTGTCTGTTTGCTGAGTTAGGGTCCATTTCTGTAGATAGTTCGGATGGATAAGCAGTACTGCATAAACAATTATAATAATCTGAAAAACATTTGGACAGGCCCTTAATTTCGCTCTAGGGGAAATTTATTCTTGACAATTACCTTATTTTAAGCATGTGGAATCACGGCTTTTAGGGTGTGCTATTTGAAGTGGGAAAGCAGCTCTGGGTTGTCATGGAAATTTTGTGATGAGTGAATACATCCGATGGGCGGGGAAATGGGTGTGAGCCGTTCTCTGTATCCCTTCATCCCTTCTGTGAGTCACTGACCGTTGAACAAACCTGGTTTGGGTACCACACTTGGCTCTGGGCGTCCACTGAGGAGACACTCAGTTTGTGCTTTGGGTGACACATTCTGAGAGGGAGCCGTGTCCGTGCCAATAGAAGGGAATAAGACTTAGATTAACTAGTGATGTTAAAACTGAAGCGGTGTGGACAGGGGAGGGCGTGGGGCAACACTGTGCTCTCGGTGGGCGCTTTCCACACTGGCTGATTTGGGATCTGGGGGCAGGACCTGCATGAGGGGTCGGGGCACAGCTCAGCTGAGCACACACACGGGGCATAAAAGACTCAGATTGGTGGCGCAGCGGTTGAAAGTCTGCCTGCCGATGCAGGGGACACGGGTTCGTGCCCCGGTCTGGGAAGATCCCACATGCCCCGTGAGCCATGGCCGCTGAGCCAGCGCGTCCGGAGCCTGTGCTCCGCAACGGGAGAGGCCACGACAGTGAGAGGCCCGCGTACCGCAAAAAAAAAAAAAAAAGGAAAAAATTGAAAAAAAAAAACAAACCTCAGATTCCATCCTGGAAAGAGGATCACCTCCGTCGCCTTTGGAGTCGTGTTTACACATATGCTGTAGGTCTACATTTTACATCAGTTGATAGAATAGGAGTGTGTGGGAAAATATCTGAATCCATCGAAGGGAGAAACCCAGAGGGTCTGTGGGTGATCTTTTTCTCAGACTTACCCCTTTCTTCTCCCTGAAACATTCCAGTTCATACAAAATCTAATTTAGAATGAACTGGGTTTTTAAAAAAAGCAAAGCCAGTAGTTTTTCTAATGAAATCAACAAAGAAAAGGGAACAAAGGGTATGTTTAATATGATAATGGCATAACTATTTTTTGATTTTCACAGCGATTTAAATACAATTTATATACACTTCAAAGGCATTCTTATTTTGATGATAGTTTCTTACTTTCTTTAAGTAAACTTCTCTAAGAGTTAAAATCAGTATCATAGCCTTAACCATAGATTACTTGATCTCTTACTCAGATTTCTGATCACAGATACTGTCCATAAATGATGGACATCTAATTTCTGAGGTGGAACAGTTTTGAAAATGACTAGATCCTGAAAGATTTACCTGTTGGCTCTGACAGTTGCCATGTAAGGCCTAGGTGCTTGTTGGAACTCCATACACGATTCAGTGGTGCAGTGACGCAGTGTCACCAGCAGATTTGCTCTTCCACGTAAGGCCTAGGTGCTTGTTGGAACTCTGTCCACGATTCAGTGGTGCAGTGACGCAGTGTCACCAGCAGATTTGCTCTTCTAGCTATTAGTTTTCAACAACTGGATCAAACCTGGGCAAAGAGCTTGGCAGGCACTGAAGTAATTCAAGGAAGGTGGCTCTGAGCAGTGGCGGGTATAAACTTAAAACACATGCACACAAGAGGTCTTGGAGACTGGATTTAGTAGCAAGTTGTTTGGATTGTAAAAGCAGGTGTGGTAGGGTATCCAAGCTGGCAAAACTAGGAAATGGGCAACGGCTATCGTTGGTGTGATTCCAGCTCCTCTGAGAGCTGATTTCCTTCTTTCAGTGATATTTTCTAATTGTTGCTGACATTCTCTCTTGATATTTCCCTCATATATATTCCATTCTTATCAATTCTTGTTAAAGTATTAACCAAATCTATGTATCAGACCAGACTTTCTGTGTTACAATTTCTCAGAGAATTGCAGATCATTTATATATCTCAGTCTGGACTCCCAGGAGACGTGCATAATTGGTCCCTAGAAATTTCTCCTTATACTCTATTCCTAAAATATTATCATTGGATTGATTAAAAAACAATTTTTGATGGTATGGTGATGTTCCGATTGTCTGATGATGTTCTGGTGGTACGACAATGCTGTGATGGTTAGTGGGCGTGTGTTGGTTGGAGTTGCTGCATTAGCTGGTGATGCTGTGATGGCTGGTGATGCTGAGATGCTGCTGCTGTGATGGCTGGTGATGCTGTGATGGCTGGTGATGCTGAGATGGTATAATGATGAATGCATGAGCGGTGATGCTGTGAGTTACCAGGTTACAAATGACTGGGTAGTGACTATATGTAACATTCAGGGTTGTGAGGGTAATAATGAATGGCTCAAAAATGACTTCTTGTTAAAAACATCTAATCAATTTCATGGAACACAGATCTTTGCCATAAAGAAGATGGCTCTCCAGGTGAAAATAGAAGTTAGGAAGATAGAGGCATAACATAGTATACTGCTGCCTTGGATGAATCTTTTCCAAAGGGCTCGTTTTTCTCTTCCTTAGGTTTCTGCGGATTTTAATCATGATGATACCATTTTGTCACAGCCCACCTGTATATCAAAAAGTATTTGCTTTGAATAAATACTACTTAAAAATTATAGCATTACTTTTTTACAGAAATGGGTATCTAATGCAAATGTTTATTTTCAGTGCAGTAATTGGCAATTAAAATACATTTGGGTATGCACTCGGATTTATTGCATTATGTTCTCCTATTAGATAAACCCGTATGTTTTCAAATGACTGAAAGAGAGAGATCCTTAATACACATCCCAGATTTTATAATATATTTGTATTGAATAAAAGGTCTTCTAACAATGCAATTAAAAACTGTTCATTTCTTTTTTTGTTTTCATTGCAAAACTAGTTTTAGTATCAAAAAACAAAACATGGTAACAAATTCAACAAATTAAATGACCATCAGTAAGGAAAGAGTTAAATAAATTTTGATATATCCAAGCTGTGACATACTCTGCATCCAATAAAAACAATGGAATTAATCTATATGTCCTGACTAGAAAAGATGTTCTTAGCATGTGCATATGTTAAGCAATTGCAAGTTGAGATCAAATATAGTCATATAATAATGGTTGTAAAACTGTTCATTTCTTAGGAAATTTAAATTACATGGTTTGTACCATACCTTACCAGGTAATTTTGTTTTAATTTTTGTAAGCTTTGGGGCTTAATGTATCCCAACTCTGGAAGTGTCTTAAATTCAGAAAGGATCAGGCCCTAAATATTGGGGGTGAGATATTTTTTCCTACTGTACCTGTATTCCATCAGGAACTGTGTACATGTCGGATAAGAGCCAGATAAAGAGTGACACGCAGTTTCTGAATTTCAGTCTCTCCTTGGTATAAACCTTGTGCCCCAGAACTTGCACTGCAGGCAACCCTGATCATTGTCATTAAAACAGAAAAGCGAACAAACCCCTCAAATAGCAAATAGAGTGGTGTGTACCTTATCCTTGGTGTCTCCCTTCCAGCTCCCGGGAGGCCAGATTTGGGGGAGAGCGTGGCCAGATTTCCCTGGACCCCAGCCCTGGCAGTGGCTCCTGGCAGCAGCCCAAGTTCTCGCACGCGGCCCCTCCTTCCCATGGTCCCCAGCTCCTCTCCTTCCACCTCACTACCTCCTTGTCCTTGGCGTTCCCTTCGGAGTTCCAGACTCAAGCTGTCAAGTCTAATCATGACACCTGCCCACTGTGTCTACGCAGGGAAAGACAGTACCACCGGGGAACACCGTCTCCACTGGCCACCGCGACACGTCCTCGGGTTTGCGTGTGATACGGTGGAAAATGCGAGCCACGGCACTCCCTTCCTGTTAAGCTACGTTCCCTTTGTGCACGTGCAGCTTTCTCTCTGCGCCTCTACGAAGAGATAACAAAGTTAATACAGCCATTAGCTAAAATAGGATAGCGTTTTGCTCATTATAGATGCCTAAGGGAGCTTGATGCATTCAGTGCTTAAATATAAAGGACACTCACTGAACAAAAGGATTCATGTATCTGGGATGAGCCACTTTGGTCAAAATTAGGAACTGAGAGGACAAGACAGATCTGCTAATGACCAACAAATAAATGTGAGAGGACACGGTGGTATCATAATCAGTATAAAACACGATATGCTCCCACATTCAATGTTAGCTACAGAAATGTAGTGAACGTGGCTCCGGAGGGACACGAGTTCAAAATGAAATAGAACAAAGCATCTCCGGGAGGTTTACTGCATGTAATTTTGAGTATGGCTCGGGGTCCTGTGGGCTTAGGGATGCTGTGTTCACTCAGCTCCCACAGGGAGACTCGAGGTCCACACTTTGCAGATGGAAGGGGCGACTGGAGCTTCACGCTGGTAATTCCTCCTCCCACGTGAATACCCTTTAGGTGCCACTTCAGACAATCTGCCTGAGCCTAAAAGACAGATGGACTTCATGGTCAATGGTTTTTTGTTTTTTTTTTCGGTATTTCTGTAATTTAATATCACTAATTAAAAATTGAGAGGGGGAAAAACTTGGCTGTTTCTTTCACTTAAACCTTTTGAAATTATCGTCACACTGTTGCAAAACTTACCTAAGGTAGAATTTGATGATCCCCTGGGGCAGTTCAACGGACTAGTAAACTAGCCTTGATGACCTGTAGGTAAAATCGTGCTGGGTTGCCTTGTAATCTTTCCGACATACAAGCACCAAGCAGGCTGCAGACCAGACACTCCTGCCGTACAGCAGTTTGCTCTTTAAACAAATTGCACATAGAAAACAAACTTATGGTTACCGAAGGGGAAGGAGGGGAGGGATAAATTGGGAGTATGGGATTAACAGATGCACAGGACCATGTGTAAAATAAACCACAAGGGTTTACTGTATAGCCTAGAGAACTATACTCAGCATCTTGTAATAGCCTATACTGGGAAAGAATCAAAAAAAGAATTAGATAAATACATACACATGTATAACTGAATCACTTTGCTGTACACCTGAAACTAATACAATACTGTAAGTCAACTATACTTCAATTAAAAAAAATAAATTGCAGAGCACAGTGACTCTGCAGGGGCATTTATTCACATGCCCCTCTGAAAACGGGCACTCAATCCTTGGAGGGCATATTTTATTTAATCTCAAAATAATGTACTGAATGTCAGTTTTAGGTCTGCTCTAGAATTCCCGACACTCTACTGAGCCGCAGCTTAAAGAGAATCGAAGGCTAAGGCTGGCTCCTCCACCGGCTCAGGTCTGCGCACCTGTAGGTTCTTGGTGGTCTTGGTCACAGATGAAGGTGGCCTCCAGGGTCCCTTTTGGTTCCAACACCACGGGTCCAGGCTCTGTGAGATCAGCCTGAAGTCGAGTGTGAGTGTGTCTCATCATGTCAGCCCACAAACGGGCATCGCCGGCCTGTGCAAACCTGCCCCTCAGAGCTTGGAAGACACCCTCACTTAAGAGGACCGCTTGCAGGAGGCATAACTATTGCTCTACAGCAGGAGTTGGCAGCTTTGTTCTGCAAATGGCCAGAACAGTAAATATTTTAGTTTTAAGGGTCATAAGGTCTCTGTCAAAATGACTCAATTCTGCCGCCATAGTAGTTTGAAAGCAGCCCTGGATGGTATGCAGATGAATAAGCTAGATTCTGTCCCCAAAGAACTTTAAAGCCTTACAAAGATGCAAAATTTCGGTTTGTTAACCTTAGAGGCAAAGGTGGTGTGACGTGGATATTGTGGTTACTTGTAACGGTCAAAAGCACAGTCTCTGGGACCAGCGTGCCACTTACGTGCTCCATGACCTTTGGAAGGTGACATAATATTTTTGTGCTTTAGTTTGGTCAGCTGTAAAGTGAGCCTGTTAATAGCATCTACATCACAGGACTATTGTGATCATTAGGTGAGTAAATACGTAAGTCATGTAGAACGTGACTGGCCCAAACTAAGTGTTATAAGAGGATAGCCTCCTTGAAAAAGTCAACTCATCGTATTGTGAAATAAGAGTGAGCTTTAACAGCATTTTAAAACATGGGATTTAACTCTTACATAAATATTAGATCAGGATGAACAGTGAGGGGACTATTACCGTAGTAAAGATTATGAGGTCATTAGATGGGATATAAAGAAGCAAGATTCTAAAACTATAAAGGAGATAATGTCCGGTCTTGCTGACCCATTGATTTTGAGAATTGAGGTTCAGAAAGCATTCAGAATTATTCCTCGCCATCCACATCTGGGGGACTTGTGTGGGGGAATAACCAACTTTAATAAAGAATATAAGTGAAATTTCAGTGCTGAGGGAATATTTTGAGCCAATAAGCACTCCTCAAATTTACCCCCATGTTGGGTTTGATGCCTAATCTACAGCGTATAACTGTAACATTGCGTTTCCACTTTTCTGTTTACGCAGTTGTCCACTTACTGCCTTTCTCTTATAGTAAAATGTGTCTTCCTTGGGAAAAAAAATAATAAATGGAGTCATGCTGAGTTCTTGGTAGAGGGCCAGCAGAAATGTGGTGGCCAGGGCTGTATGGCCAGGGTTGGAGGGTCCTTCTGGCACAGTGCTCCTCAGAACAGCTGTGCTTCACTTTAGTTAACTGCATGAATGAATGCAAGTTATATCCCCAATATCACTTCAGAGTAGGGGCTCTGGACCTGCAGAGGCTGGGATTCAGGAGTGGGCTTCTGGGGAAGATGTGCACAACTGCAGTTCCTAGAAAAGTCAGTAAAGAGTGTGTGTGTGTGTGTGTGTGTGTGTGTGAGTGAAAGGGAGAGAGAGAGAGAAAGAAACAGAGGCATGGAGATCCTTCTTGACAGGTTCTGCCTACAAATCCAACTTCCAAAACGTTCTAGTTCCAAAGACAGTTAGAGAACTGAAACTCAGTACTGTGGCATTTACTCAGAATGTGTCCCCAAAAGACAAAGAGATTTTTTGAAAATACGAAAGAGCAGTTAGGTAAAGTGGTAGACAGACTTTGAAGGTCCAGGATAAATCAAAATCCAGTTAAGAACAGAAGGACACCAAGACCAGAGGAAGTGGACCAAAAACAACGTTTATAGAGACAGTGGCTAAAAGCTGAGAATTTTTCAGAGTGAAGAAAGGTATGGAGTCTCTAGATTGATTGTCCATTTTATTTTATTTATTTTTATATTTTTTTTGCGGTATGTGGGCCTCTCACTGTTGTGGCCTCTCCCGTTGCGGAGCACAGGCTCCGGACGCGCAGGCTCAGCGGCCATGGCTCACGGGCCCAGCCGCTCCGCGGCACGTGGGATCTTCCCGGACCGGGGCACGAACCCGTGTCCCCTGCATCGGCAGGCGGACCCTCAACCACTGCGCCACCAGGGAAGCCCTATTATCCATTTTAAATCCCATGAAAGATTTTAAAAAATCCACACCTAGATAGAGGGGGAAGATATTAAACTGATAATGAGGAAAACGAATTCCCCAATCAAGAATGGCAGTTATTTGAATAGACTTCTCAACATCAACAATACGGAGCAGAGGGCCGCAGAGGAACAGCTTTCAAATCACTGAGAGACAAATAATATCAACTTCAGTTCTATACCCAGCTGAATTATCATTCAACAGGGAGCACAGAATAGAGAACTATAAAGACAGGTGAGACTTTACAAACCACATATGCTTACTAAAAGTACTGTAAAAGGTATATTTGCAGGAAGCAAATAAACATAGACAAAAAGAATTGAATGTGTGTGCCATGACAGAGACAATAGTGAACAGAGAAAAAGAATTCAAAACGTATTACCAAAGTTCATTCATTGTCAATCACGAAGATACTAACTCTGCGTGTAACAATAAGGAATATGAGCAGGAAAGGTTAAACATGCTAAAGTCTTGTAGTTTAGGGAGAAAGTTAGAGGCGCCGAATACTGTCACATGTTGTTAGAAAACCACATATTTAATATGTATATTCAAGCTTTTCTCTGAGAGGCTTAAAA
Source organism: Globicephala melas (assembly GCF_963455315.2). NCBI lineage: Eukaryota > Metazoa > Chordata > Mammalia > Artiodactyla > Delphinidae > Globicephala > Globicephala melas. The sequence goes on along the minus strand of NC_083331.1, from coordinate 2,189,855 downwards.
ATCATAATCTGAACAGAGTGAGCAGGGGAAATTCAGGATCGGTCAGGATAGGAACAAATAACACTAAGAATTACAAAGTAGGCATAACTTTAATGAACAGAGAGAGATTTTATTTTAATTAATTTATTTTTGGCTGTGTTGGGTCTTCGTTGCTGCGCGCGGGCTTTCTCTAGTTATGGCAAGCAGGAGCCCTTGCGGTGCGCGGGCTTCTCATTGCGGTGGCTTCTCTTGTTGTGGAGCACGGGCTCTAGGCATGCAGGCCTCAGTAGTTGTGGCTCATGGGCTCAGTAGTTGTGGCTCGCAGGCTATAGAGCACAGCCTCAGTAGTTGTGGCACACGGACTTAGTTGCTCCGCGGCATGTGGGATCCTCCCGGACCAGGGATTAAACCCGTGTCCCCTGCATTGGCAGGCAGATTCTTAACCGCTGCACCCCCAGGGAAGCCCCTGAGAGATATTTTAAAACAAGAAAATGCCACATACAGCATCGTACCAAACTTTTGAAAATACAGATGAAGTAGACTATTATCTAGAAAAATATACCTTACCAAAACTGTCTCAAATAAACTTGTTTTTTAAGAAACTTAAACCAATAACTTTTAAAAGAAATACATTTGTATGCTGGTCCCTCCTGATCCCTCCTTCAAATAACAAGACGAGACATTTTTTAATAGATGACTTCTAACAAAACTTCAAGACAAACTGTTCCAAGAACATAGCAAAATAAAATTATGCATCTTATTTTAAGGTGCATTCAATTATGCACCTATTATTTTAGGCCAATAATCTGCATCTAGCTAGACAAGGAAAATAAAATAAAAACCCAGAGCAAGGTTACTCATGATCACATTTTCAAAAATCTCACCAAAAAAAAAAAAAAAATAGCGAATGTAGCAGCATTTAAAGAAAATAGAGCATGCGGAGGTGGAATTTGTCACAGGACGCAGTATTATTCTCTATCATTGCTCTTACTCATACTAGTAAGGTAAAGGAAAGAGACAACATTGTGTTTGGCACAACAAATGCAGAAGAAGCTGTCAGAAATTCAGTGCACAGTCATGACAATAGCTCTCAGCAAACTAGAGAGGAGGGTTGTTTTAACTCTAAAAACATATCTGTTAAAAGTAGCATTTCATGGTAAAACTTTAGATGTATTTTTTTAACGTCTTTATTGGAGTATAATTGCTTTACAATGGTGTGTTAGTTTCTGCTTTATAACAGAGTAAATCAGTTATACATATATCCCCATATTTAGATGTATTCTTATTCAAGTTAGGGATTATCCCTACTAGTTAATATTTCTCTGGAGGTTTTAACCAAAGCTGAAATATTTGAATTGGAAAGGGAGATTCAAAATATTTGGTATTTGAAAGTAGTGGAGAGTTTTTATAAGAACAATAAAAGTAATACAGTAGAATAAGATATACTTCTCATTGTCAACAAAAACTATATGGTATAGTTTAAACAATTTAACAAAAATTGTTTAAGACCTCTGTAGAAAAAACTATGAAAAGTTATGGGACATAGGAACCCAGAATAAATGGAGATATATTTCATTTTGCTAAATGGGAAAAGTAAATATTTTAAAGATGTCAGTTGTACTCAATTTAATATACAGATTCAGTGAAATTCCAGTCAGATTACTAAAGGGCAGTTTTAAATGAGACTTGACCACTGAGCCTTAGTTCATATGAAAAATTGAGGAATATCCAAGATAATTATAAATAAGACAAAAGGAAGGAAGAGGAGGAGGGGCGAGGCACTTTTACAAAAGGCAAAAGACAGAGTTTCATCAGATGGAGCTGGAGCCACCGGACATCCATAGGACAAAAAAAAAGAAAAAAAAAATAGTGACCTAAACTTCACAGCTTAAACAAAACTTAAGTCAAAATCTGTCATTCTATTTAAGGCTTTTAGAGAAAAACAGGAGAAAATCTGGGGACGTATGGTTGGGCAAAGAGTTCTTAGACTTGCCATGAAAAGCACAGCCCATAAAAAGAGAAATTGATCAATTGGACTTCATCAAAATTAAGAAGTTGTGCTTTGCAAAACACTCATTAAGAGGATAAAAAGACAAGCTATACACTGATAGAAAAATTTTGCAAGCTAAATATTTGATAAATGACAAGTGTCTATAATGTATAAAGAAATCTCAGAACAGAACAGTATAAAAACAAACAATCCAATTAGAAAATAGTTAAAAGATATTAACAGGCATTTCAATGAAAAGGATTTACAGATAAATACAAATAAATACACGAGACGATGTCCAACAATATTAGCTATTAGGGAAATGCAAATTACAGCCATGAAGAGCTATTTCTACTCACCTATCGATATGGCTAGAATAAAATAGTGACATCTCCAAATGCTGATGAGGGTGCAGAGAAACTGGGTCCCTCAGGCACTGCTGGTGGGAATCTGGAAACTAGTTGGTTGTTTCTTAAAAAGCTGAGCGCGTAACTACCGTATCTACTAGCATTTGCTCTCCGGGGCGTTTATCCCAGAGCAATGAAGACTTACGTTCACACAAAGACCTATACACGAATATTTATCGCAGTTTTATGCATAAGAGCCCAAACCTGGAAAGAACCCAGATGTCCTTCAGTGGATGTGGGGCGTCCATACTCAGCATCAAATAGGAGGAAACCACTGACGCCTGCAATGACCTGGTTAAATCTCCAGAGAATTATATTGAGGGGAAAAAAAGCAATCACGAAAATTTTCATATAATATATATGTACTATATAGCATATAGCATATCGTATATACGTACTTTAATGTACTAAATTGCACATATGCTATATAGTACATATATATTACATATATAACATATACGTATTATATATGCAATATGTAACATTCTGTATATGTTTATATTATATATAATGTTTCCATATGATTTCATTTATATGATGCTCTTGAAATGACAAAATTATAGAGAAAGTACAACATATTAGTGGCTGCCAGAGGATAAAATGGGGTGGTCCTTGGCGTGATAGAATGTTGTGTATGTGGACTGCATCACATCCTGGTTGTAATATTGTACTGTAGTTTTGCCAGACGTTACCATTGGGGGAAACCGGGTACAAGGTATTCAATACCTGGGATCGCTTACAACTGCATGTGAATCTGCAGTTATCTCAAAACAAAAATTTTAATTAAAAAAAAAAGTCTAGTCCTTAAGGGACTTGGAGCATAAAGCTTCTGGAGCAGTCAGTCTGGAGCCATCGAGGTGTAGGGTGGCTTTCTCTGCCCGGAGGGGTTAAATATTTTCCTTAGAATTATTAGAACACCCACTAGCTGCTGAGGTGTTGCTGAAGAGGAGAGGGTGAACGTTGTACAGCTCGCTGGTGGGTTGGCACAAACATCTAGTTTCTAGGAAATCTGAAAGTTCAGAGGGTGAGGGACATCAGCCAGCATCAGCGCAGGGCCCCGGGTCCAGGAACCAGAGCACCGGGTGACGATTGCTGCTGGAGATGCTGGCGCTGCCTTGGAGAGCTCCTGGAAGCTGCAGAGGGTGTATTGAAACCCGTCAATGCTTCTGTGGCTCCTTGCACCAGCATGGGGTCAGAGGTGCCTGAGAAACAGCCCGGAGACCTGCAGGGTCCTTGAAGGAGGAGGCCCAGCTGGGACCTGGGAGGTTTTGCTGCTGGGAACCAGCCGTCCCTGCAGAGACGAACATGACTGGATGGCCTAGCCGCCCATGCCAGCACTGCCTGGCCCTCAGGTGATGGGCTTCCCTGGAAGTGATGGGAAGGAACTTCCTGCCCCTGGTGGGACTGGGGCATGCCGGGACATAGAAATTAAGTTCCATTATTAAAAAATTATTTTCCTATATGGGTGTTTAATGCACATTTAGTGCCTTCTATAGATGAACAGGAAAAAAACCATCTTCACCATGGCCCGAGCCTGAATGTGGCTGAATTTGGAGGCACGTAGAATGCTTTCCATTTCCTGGGTCAAAGCGAGGCGGTGTGTTTTGTCCTGGCTGTCGCTGTTTTTCTACGGCTCTTACTTTGGTTCCAGATCTCTCACAGACACACAGGTCCTCACGAGCCCAAAGAGGCTGCTCTGCACCACAGCTCAGAACACAGGGCAGAGGGGCCTCTTCACCACCCAGTAATCTACCATAAATTCTCTGACCTGGGACACCCTTGAGAAGAAACTGCTTTGGAGGAAAACTCTAGAAGGATAGGAATTCTCCCAGCGTGAGGGGCACCACTGCTAAATCGGCCCAGGTGCTAAGGGGACACGGAAACCTTATCTTTGCTCTGCCTGAACCTCAGCATATCCAGGAGACTGAGAAGCTAACAGGCCCGAGGGGGCTCAGCAGACCCTGAGGGGCACTGTTTCCTGATCTCATCCAGCCCCTGTGGCCTGGTTCGCAGCTGTGAACCCACATCTTAACTTGTGTTTGTTTTCATCGTACTATAAGGCGAGGTTGGTGAGGATTCTCCACCACTGGAGGCCTGGGCCTCCCCAAACAAGCAGTTAAGGACAGGACTGGTTTTTGTCTGGCTTCCATTATTTCTCACACCTTCTTGATGGTTTTTTAAGGGTAAAACATATCTGACAGCTTTGTGGGAAAAAGCATGGCCGTCTGAGACCAAGACTTCTCAAAATCTAATGCACCTGCGACCTCTCCCAAGGGGAGACACCCACCCTCCCTCCAGCACGAGTCCCCCTTCACCAGTGTGGAGCCTCTGGCGATGGATTTCTGAAGACTCTTCCTGATTTTCTCACAAGACCTTGCTGTTCAGCTTAATATCCTGCTTGAATTCTTGTGTCAACTGCTAACAGAGAAATACATTTTAGTGTCATGGACCAGTGAACTCATTGCTAAATTCTGATTGAGGGAAAAGAAGATTTTGTGTTTTAGTTTGAGTTTTCTGCAGAGCTTTCTCTTATTTGCAAATAGAGTGACTTTTTGAAAAGTAAACTCCTAAACTAGAGATAAAGCTTAATGTAAGGTTAACTAAGACAAACAACCAGCAGAATGGGTCCATTTAAAGTGACTTTAAGAGAAATCAGAGAGATTTTCTTTTTAATGCAGTGAGCTTTAAGAAATAATTTATAATTGGTATTGCAAGGGTTTTCTACTTCTGAAATGCAACCTGCTCCATTAATCCTGCGTACGTCTATATTTTATTGACTGTACCTCATCACTTCCAAGATGTGCAGTCATGGGATGGCGCTGCCGTCAGCTCCTTTGGTCTTCCTTGGAGGAGGAGTAATTATGAAACATGGAAACCGCCTCTGCTGGATGGGATTCTTCTGAAGAAAGAGGTGAAGAAGCAGCAGCTGTAGCGATTGAAGTAGTAACTTAATGAGACGGTGTCTAACAACTGGTTTAGAAGTGAACATTGTTGAGAGGAGAAGTACCTCCAATCCCGATAGGAATCCCCCAATTAGTAACTTAAACCGAGGGGCGCAGTTAATTACTGTATATTAGTAGAACAATGAGGTAATTCATCTTTAAATTCTGAACTTGCTTGCCTGCAATATTAGGGAAGAATGTGCCTTATCCCTTCCTTGTGTGTTTTTATAGGAACAAGTTATGACTGATCTTGAACAGAAAATCCACCTCCATCAGAAAACCAAGATTCCTTCTCTTGCTGAACATATCGGATTTCTGACAACTAATCCCTTCTTCAAGAGAGAAAATATTTTCATAATACAACCTGCAAGAAGTATTCAAGATGTATAAACTTGTTCATATAAACCAGAACAAAGTTATCTTTCATCAATGGTTGTGGTAGCACTATTACACATTTAAAATATATGTATCGTGCTTAGACCATATTTACCTGTCTAATTATATAGGTTGTAAACAACTTTTTTTTATCCCAAATAATTTTTTTCTTTCTTTCTTTCTTTCTTTTTTTAAATTTTTATTGGAGTATAGTTGATTTACAATGTTGAGTTACTTTCAGGTGTACAGCAAAGTGAATCAGTTATACATATACATATATCCACTCTTTTTTTTTTAGATTCTTTTCCCATATGGCCATATAGGCCATTACAGAGTATTCAGTAGAGTTCCCTGCGCTATAGAGGGAACTTATTAGTTATCTATTTTATATATAGTAGTTGTAGTGTGTATATGTCAATCCCAATCTCCCAATCTATCCCTTCTCCCCTTATCCCCCGTAAACAATTTTTAAAATAGTAGTTTCCATGATTCAAGTTGTACACTTCATTTTATTCAAAGAGGGCAGAAGAATAAATTAATCTGAGGAATGAAAGACCCCTGGATTATCCAGTAATCCAGAGAAGCTGAGAAATTTGGACATGTCATTTCGGACTGAAAATGAATCTTTAATCCAAATGAAGAGTGTTTCATTTCTAGGGAAATAAAAACGAAAACAGGGCACAGGTAAATCGGCTTATTTATTTTGTCCAGATCTCATGATTGCCCTGGGACAGCTCAGTTTAATTATCACGTCATTTGTTTATTTGTTGCTCGGGTCGCGTAAACCTTCATTCACGAGGCACTCCCTGAACCCTCTGGGGCTCGGTGATGTGTGACGCACAGGACAGTAGCAGACTGAGAGCGGGCAGGTCGGACAGAACAGACTGTTGAGTGCGTCTCTAGGGGCAGCACAGGGAGGACTTTGGAAACAGGAAAGACCAGGGCTCACCAGTTCAGAAGGCTGGGGAGGGAGGGCTCAGAGGAAATGGTGCTTGAGGACAGATGGGGGGGATTGCTTACCATTTGAAGCTGAAGCATTTATCGAGTTTCGTGTGAAAGATGCGTCTTGGCGTAAATCTGAAGACCTTTATGTGAACAGAGTAGCTTGACGACTGACCAGCCCAAAGCCCTTGACGGGGGGCTGGGCCGCGTGCTGTTAGGGCTGTGCCCTCCACACCCAGCACCTGCTCAGACCTGGCTGCACACACGGCGCCTGCTGCCGAAGTGATTCAGACATGAACCAAAGCAATGCCCGTCTCGGTGCTTCTGCAAAACATACCTGTTTAGGTAACACATACTTTCAGTTACCAATAACATGTCTAACAATTGAATATGAGACGTTGATAAATAACCGTGATGGTGGCTATTCATGCGTGAAAAAACAGATGCTTTGAAAAATCGTAGTTTTGAATTTTGCTTTGCATTTTGTTTGTGATTTACTAGATTTGTTTCAACTAAACATGTCTGCAGGCTCTTTTATATCTCTTCAAATGCAAGTTAGATTTTGACATATCCAGTTTTATCACTAATTTTAGGCGAATATATATGTACGTACTTTCTAGAATTGCCTGGACGCCATTTTTAAGCCTAAAGTCCTCTTACGCCTTTATGTAATCCTTTTCATGAATGTGTTCTTTATTTGTATCGTAATTGTTATCCTAACTCTTACCTTGCTAAGTAGAAAGCAATTCAGAATTTCTCCTATCCTGTGCAAACAGCTCAGTAGTTCCTCTTTTCATGTTTTCTTTTTCTATTTCCCTCTCCCTCCAGTATTACCATCTGCTTGTTTTCTCCCTGTTCCCAGTGGTACCCGCAGGGAAGTTTCCATCCACATTCTCTGCTGATGTATGCGCGGCTGTGTTTATTTCCGGTGCTGTTGTCTTTCCCCATGTGTTAGGGACTTGGTCGGTTACACCGACTCCGGGTTCAGGTTTCCTGCTCACAGCGTTTACTCACAGCTACTTCAAACTTTTCTTAAGATGAGAGCTTAAATTACCAAATACAGAGTCTTTCCCGCTACAGATTGAAGAGTGGAAGAGAAGAGAGTGTAAAGGGAGAGAGAGCTACTGTGTTAAAAAATGTCCAACTACTTTTTTTTAAATTAGTTTTTATTGGAATGTAGTTGATTTACAGTGTTGTGTTAGTTTCTGCTGTGCAGCAAAGTGAATCAGTTACACGTGTACATAATGTCCACTCTTTTTACAATTCTGTTGCCATATAGGTCGTTACAGAGTATTGAGGACAGTTCCCTGTGCTAAGCAGTAGGTTCTTATTAGTTATCTGTTTTACGTGTAGTAGTGTGTATATGTCAATCCCAATCTCCCAATTTATCCCTCCCCCCGCTTTCCCCCTCAGTGGATGGACCTAGAGATCGTCATACTGAGTGAAATAAGTTAGACAGAGAAAGACAAATATCATATGATACCGCTTATATGTGGAATCTACAAAAATGGTGCAAGTGAACCTATTTACAAAACAGAGATAGAGTCACAGACGTAGAAAACCGACTACTTTTAAAACCCGGTAGCAGGACAGCCTCGTGCAGACTTGGCGTCCCCCTGGCAGTGGCTCCTCCGGGCATTTTCCTAGCCTTGTGGCCTGGTTAACAATTGCACTGGCTTCTCTTGGAGCCCCTCGTGGACACTGAGGCTTACGTGGATCTGTACATTGCGAGTCTGGACCTTTCCTTGTAAGTCACAGAGTTTGCCTAAGTGGCCGGGAGGACCTGGTCCTCTAGAGTCGATGTTTGATTGCAGCGAAGGTCTGGCCCGGGAGCTTCAGCAGGTGGATGACTCATCCTGCCCTGACCATTGATGAAATCTGATCATGGGAGAAGACCTTTCTTCTCAAACCCAGCTGTTAGTCGGCCTCCATCCTGAAGCGTAAGGATGGATCACCCTGGCAACTGCATCCTCCCTGGTGTAACTGCAGACGTTATTCTAATTCATGGGCACCTAATCCTCTTCAGATTCAACAGACATAACTGTTTCCATAGGTGTCACCGACACTTGGAGATACGGTCAGTGAGGCTTGGTTGGCCACTTCTGGAGCTTCCAGCCAGGACTTTGTTGCAGACATTGGCTATGGATGAAAAGGGTTTCCTTATCACTCAGGTGACCCCAAGTTTTATAAGGAAAATAATTTACTGAAGCACAGAAGCCAATAAAAATTATTTTTACTTTAGGAATTTTATCACGTCTTTATGAGAAGGAAACACTGCAGGTATGATCCCCACTTTACTGATCAAGGAAACCGAGGCCTATGCTTTAAGGAGATGACTCAGCTTGGTACAAAGAACAGCAACACAATTTGGGGCAATGGAGAGAGAGCTACAGGTCTGATGTTTTATTTTGCTTGAACTAGAGATGTCAGACCACACAGTAAATCTCAGTTCCAGGTGCCAAATTAATAGAAGTGGATGCATGGCACTGAATTTGCAAAATGAGAACAGGAAATCGACACAGAAAGCGAAAGATCACATAACTTATAAACCCAATAAGGAGATGCGAGATGCAAGAGAGAAATCACCAGGACGGTCCAGGGGGCGGTGATGAACATGCATGGCCACCCGCTGACGCGGACGCTTTGCATTAGGTGTTGCTGGCCTTGCGGCAGGTTAGAAACATGGCTGGGAGTGGGGAGCGGAGGGGAGGCTACAGCAGTGTTTTTAAAAATGAAGGAAAATGGCCCCAAATGTGAAATACTGGAATTAGTAGCTTTCATCTTAGAGGATTTCTTTTCAGCCACAGCTCTCAAAAAGTCAAAGGACAGAGGAGAGAGGCAGCGAGAGAGCTTTCTCTGTTTTTGTCTCCGTGCCGTATCTTTTTTATATACATTTTGAGGGCAAAATGTCGCACCCCAGATGCAGCAAGGGCCAGGTATTACGGATACAGTAGCGTTTACACATACCCCACCTATTACGCAATTGAAGCTTCTCCTGACACAAGTTACTTACAAAATGGGATCAAATCTTAGGATATTCAAGCAGATTTTCAAGTCTTGCTGTGCTCAACAAACACCAGTTTCAAAGTCTGCCATCGTCCTGGGGCAGATTCAGGACCCAGAGCAACGACCAGGAGGCGGCCCCTGCCCGCACGGGTCCACCGCCTAGTGTGAGTGGGTGGCACCTGGCTAAAGGCACAGCCCTGCACGGAATCCCAGCCTGACTCTGCCAGGAACTGATGGAGTCAGGAAGACCTCCAGAGACGGCCGCAGCTGGCCCGGTCCCCGTGGCGCTGGCTCCTGCCCTCGGGGTGCCGGGGGACCCTGGCGCCCAGTCTCTGGCCATCTTCCCTTTTTGGCCATCCACCCCTCTGCCCCTGAAGCTTGAGTGCTCCCAGGAACCATCATTTTCAATTCTATTGACAAGTGGAACTCGCGTCTCAGCCCTGCCGTCACCCGTGGTCTGCAGACTCAGTCCCGCCAGCTCACATTCCCTTCCAGGTGCGCGCAGGTAACAACTGAGCACGTGCCAAACTGGCTCTCTTGTGTTTTACTCCCAAACTTGTTTCTCACTCTGTCTTCCCAAGTTCACACCGTTCACGCTGTGAAAACGCACTTGACTCTTGGAGCTTCGAGTGTCTTAAACAGGCTGCTTCTGACCGCGCCCATCTCGCCGTCAGGACCGCCCTAGTTCCACTGCCTCTCTGCCTTTTGTGTACCAACACCTCAGCAGCCTCTTAAAGGCCTCCCCGCCCCTTAGATTCAGTTCTCTACCTGCTGATCTGAAGGACATTTTTGTCAAATGCAAATCAAGTCCCTCCACCTTGTGGCACACAGCCTCCGAAGGCTGCGCACACCGCAGGCCTGCGTCCCCATGCTTTCCTGTGGCCCACAAGGCAGAGGTGCACACCCCCCGGCCTTGTGTCCTATACTTGAGGGTTTGCAAAGCTCCGAAGATCTGTGTCCTCGTGTGCTCCTTCTAGCAACTCTGAATTGTGGGTGTTATTGTTATTTCACTATAGAAAACTGAAAGAAATACTCAGAACGTTGAGTGATTTTCCCCCAATCCCAAAGCTGGTGAAATTTGGATATGATCTTTACAAAAAAACCTGATTGGTTAAACGTCTAGCCAGAGCTCTTTCTGTTGGGTGTGACGCACACAGGGTACGGTGACGACAAAGGCTGTACGAACTCCTGACCTCAGAAAAGCGTGACGGGAAAAATACTGATTTAAACCTTGATAGGAAGATGGCTTCGCACACCTGGAGACCAGGGTTCATTTCATACCCGCAGGGCACTGAGAGCTGGCCTTGCCCGCGTTCACCCCCGATATTGTGATCTCGTGGAAAGGGCTTACGTACGCTCTGTCTTCCCCAGGAATCAGCTGCGACACCCACACTGGCATGGGCTTTGGGAAGAGACAGGAAACTGCTGGCTGCGGGAATTTTTCATTGTTTCCAAACATCCTGCTGTCTCTGTGCGTACCTGTCAATAACTTCTCTTCCACCCTGGTGTCATCGTCCGTACCAGGATCCGATCCACCTCCCTGGAGGAATTTACCGAAGCAGCTGCCAGCCTGGACCTGCAGCGGGTTGGCCCAGAGTCTCCCACGTCCGTAAATTTCTAGAAAACAAGCAAGGAGAGGGCAAACGAATGCTATGCTTTAGTCCACGGCGGGTTTGCTTTTCGGCTCTGACGTGAGCTCAGCTCCTCGCATGGGGGCCTCCGTCCCTGAGCATCCTCTTCCCACCCGTGCACCGGCCGGGCCCCCAGGAGTATGCGGGGCGTGGCGCAGCCCCGCCTGTTGCCTCTGCCTGTGGCCAGGGCTCCAGGCTCTGTTCTCCCACACCCTCAGCTCTAATGAGGGAAACTTCCGAGGCTGAGAGTCCATCTGCATTGTCTATACATTTTGGGAGGTGCTTCCCCAGGGACCAGCTGGGGGCAGCCAGCGGAGGCCGCGTGCCTGCATGGAGGTGACATGCGCAGCGTCCTGAGGGGCCTCGCAGCTCCACGGTCCCCGACTGCTCAGCTCACGTGTCTTATTCGCTGGAAATCCTTACCCCGGAGTGAAACAAGTAGCAACTGGATGAAAACCACTATTTCATGGAACCCACCTCCCCTTTGGGATGTGACCTTATAAACGAAATGAGAAAAGTTTATTTTGATTTTGCTAAGAAAGAAGCCAATTTCTTTTAGTTTGCCCAAATTTCCAGGGATATGACACAGTATATGCTAATATGGGCACTTAATCCTTGTCTACAAAATGCCAAACACCTGGATGAGAGGAGAAATTCAGTCAAAAACAGCTATTTCCAAATAGCTGGATGTTTGAGCTAAAGTAAGTCAAATAGCCAACTTTTTTTTTTACTATCAACATGTTTTTCAGACTTAAATTACATGCTTTGTACTTACTTGTGAGCTCTGACCATCAAAGCCTTTTTGAAAAATCTGAAAAATGAAGATGTGGCTCTGAAACCCAGCAGGAGCAGCTCTGCATGAGGTGAGGCTCCCGGTCGGCTCCCGGGCTGGGAGGACAGAGTAGCCAGGGAGGTGTGAGCGGCTTGGTCACCAGCTTCACAAGCTTCCAACGGGTGCCGGATTACCCCTCCCGGTTCACTGGAACTCAGAAAGTGGCCTGAATTTATCTCATTTAATCAGCGAGGAAAAAGCGTCTACAAAGACAGCCAAGTGGATGCCCAGAGGCTCAGGGGAATGAAAGGCTTTGTTGTCCCAGAGATGGCGTTATCCTCTGTCACATGTACTAATTAATATGCAGGGAAAAGGCAGCACTCCAGTTGTCAAGAGGGGTTGTTATAAACAAGCCAGCCGCTGTGCCGAGTGAGTTACAGTGGACAGAAGTGCATGGTGCACGGTCCGTGACTAACATTCATGGCATGGTGTCTCATTACATCATAAAATTTTATTGTATGGTTATTAATAGTTATACAAACTAAAACAGACATTTGACCTGACTTGTACACAGATTTGAAAAAGTAAAGAAACAAATCAGTTATTCTGATAGCGTTTGATCAAGAAGCACAGATTTTATCGCCATCACATTGAAAGCTGATGTTTTGTTTTTGCTCAGCTGCGAATTTTATTCTTTGTCTGTTTTAGGAAATGGATCAAAGCATCCATGAGAGCCAGTTGCTGGTGCACTTTTTAAATCTGATATGTTAACTGTTCCCGTTCGTGTAATTGGCTGGTGGGGCAAGAAGAATAATGTGATAAAACTTTTTTCTCATTTTGTTCCTTTGTTGTTTTACTCCTATCTGTACACTGTGAGCAACTTTATAGTGATAGGTAACATACTTTTGTAAAAAAATATATATATATATTTTAAATTGTAGCTAAGCATCTCTAAGAAATATTATTTATATATGCTATGTACTGAAATGAGCGACCTGAATATTTCGTCTTTGGGATTTTACGGGCATCCTTGACGTCCTGGCGCTTTCTCCCGTGGCGGGCTGGCTTTGGGGGCCAAGGCTGGTCATTCCCCGGCACGAGGGGGGTGGAGCGTGGGGCTGGCCCGCTGGGAGCCGCAGCCGTGGACCTTGGGCCAAAGAGGGAGACAGCTGAGCCCCTAGTGGCCTTCGGGTGCCCGCTTCCGTCCAGAAAGGAAGATCTATCCTGGCACCCATTCCGGCTTGACCTCGGGCAGCCGCCGCAGCCGCCCCAGCCTCCGAAGCGCTGCCAGGCCCCGGGAACCCTCGGGGGAGCCCACACTGAGCCTGCGCCCCTCTTCACACGCACCGTCGGCTCTTATTTTCAAAGTGCATCCCGCTTCTGAGATGCACGGGCCCTAGCCTCCAGCGCGGCAGGTGCGCCGCTGGACCGGTCAGGGTCAGGGTCAGGGTCAGGGTGGAGGGCTCCCGGGGCTGGCTGGCCCTGCCCTGGTGGAGAAGGTCGCTGATGCGAGTTCCTGGGCGTGCGGGAAGCCTCTCTCCTCCGGCGTGGGAAGACGTGCGGAGGTCCCCCCGACGGAAGCGGATCCCCGCGCCGTGTGCTGAGCCTCACTTCCCAGTGTTAAGGGACATCGTCCATTGCTGACGGTCTTCTTTCCCTTCACCAAGTCTTTAAGTTTCGGGAGAATGCTAGGAACCCACACTTGAGGTGGGACTCGCCCATTACATGCTACAGATTAGGAATTTTATCAATTTCGCAAAAAGTGCCCTCAGGAAAATGAGGCATTAAAAAAAAATCTAAAGGTGAAGTCAAGTTCACAAAAACATGCGTGTGGAAAATGTACGGCTGGGCCTATTGTGTAAGACAAAATGCATTTCAACATGAAATTCCCGGAGGGGGCGTGGTGTCAGAAACTTGGTGCCTCGTGTGCACCTCCGGGGACCAATCAGAGCAGAGGTGAATTGTCAGGGAGAAAAAGACAAGTTAACTGTAATGGTAGAAAACGTCAGCTCGAGGAAGAAGGCAAACTGAAGGACCTTCCGTTTTGAAAGACTCCCTTTGTCCCCTGGAAGGCCAACAGTGTGGCTCCTTGGGAAAAGGAAACCCCCCAGAGAACCAAATATTCTATTAGCTGAACCTCCAGCAAGGCACTCTCCTTCTCTGAGTGCGTATGGTGGGAGAAGGCAAACCATCTTTCCTTGCAAGGGCCTTCTGGAATTGCCTTTGCGTTTATGAATCTGGGCTCGGGCTGGGGCGGAGGTGACTAGAGCAGTTGTTGTTCTCAGCTTTTCTGCATGGAGCTCTCCTGGAATAAAGCTGTGTGCACGCCGATGAAAGCAACTGCAAAGGCATTCAGTGCAGGCAGTTTCAAACACAGGCTGCGTGGCTTTGCAACAGCCCGGCCCATCCCATCCTCATGTGCCAACCTTTCGGTCACCCCGTTGCTGGCGGAACAGGAGTGCGGATGAGAACATCACTGCGTGTGGGGCGTCCGAAGACCACCTTCTCTGCTGGCTGGGGCCAAAGCGGCAATAACTGTAGTCACTCTTTTACTGCCTAAGGGTTCTATGTAAGCAAACGCAAGCCATGGGTCTTGAAAGGGGAATTGTTTTCTCAGCCCCTTCCCCAGAACCGCCCTGGACCACTTATTATTACGCTTTTCCGCCCAGATTTCACAGGTTTGGGTAGTTGGGTCCTTGCTGTTCACCAGTTGGCACGAGGGAAGCGCCCTTTTTGCCTTGTAGCGTGGTCTCTCCGATGACAGTTTTGGTAGCAAGGTAGAAAATGAACATGTAGTAACAAATAATAAAAGCACATCTCTCGAGTTCATTTGCAGCCTAAGGATGAGCTTATGAAAGGTTAAACTGCCAAGTTCATGGCAATGCATGTGATGCCTGGACCCCGTCCAATGTACCTGGAGAAGCTGTCAGCCTAATTAAGCCAGATGTGCCTTCAACGTAAACGGACCTCCCAAGAGGAATAAGAACAGATTCCAGGTTCTAGCAAAGGACAAAACGGGGGGGTGGGAGGTAAGGATGTAGGAGAGGCAGGGCTACAGCCAAAGAACATTCCTCGTGTGATGTCATTCTTACCTGGCAGGGTCCCAGCTTGTAAGTGTCACCTTGATTGAACTCAGTTGAAACAGTCCTACAGGAGGCTGAGAAAAGCGACTTATTTTAAGTGAAGTCTGAGTTCATTTTCACATTTAATCAAATGAAGATATTTGCTAAACTCTTTCATTTTTTGACACGTGCTCGCATACGTGCACACGCGTGCACACACACACAACCTCAGCCTGCCTTTAGATCCTCAGTTATTTTAAAAAAATGACATTTAAGCTGTGCCAACTTTGACAGCCCTTCCAGTAAGTGTGCAAAGCAGAAGCCGAGGAAGGCCATCAACAGGCCGCCAGCTCTCCCAGGTTCTGCGACTCCCAGAGCAGGAGGCACATCAGGCAGGCTTTCTGCAGCCCTATTACTGTTTAAAGCAAACATTCTGCAAACCATGAAATGTAAGGTACACATAGTGGGTGTTACGTAAAAAGAAAAAAACGCTCTCGCTTCCAGGCGGTTTTTTCCATTCATGCTGTAAAGTGTCGTATCTCCAAAACAGAAGTGTTTGAGCAGCCGACCTTTAAGCTCAGCCAGGAAAACGCTGCTCAGAAAATTCTCCTTCGTGTCGCTGCCTTTAGTGACTACGTCGATGAAACCAGCTCTCAGTTGCTACGTCTCGAAGAAAACGATGAGAAACATGCTGCCTTTAGTGACTATCGCTGACACCAGCTCTCAGCTGCTACGTCTCGAAGAAAACGATGAGAGACACCCAGAGCCTTTTGGGCACTCGATGGCTGCGTCCTAATTCATTTACAGAAAAACGTCATTGCCTTTTCTTCAGCGCCGTGAAGTACAATTTATTTAGCAAACACATACGCAGCATTTACTCCGTACCAGGCACAGCCTTAAACACTTTATAAATGATAACTTGTTTAACGCTTATAGCAATCCTATGTTTTAGGTACCCTTATTTGTACCATTTTACAGGTAAAGAAACAGAGGCACAGAAAGGTTAAGTGACTTACCAAGGCCACACAGCTACACTCTGAGTATATAGAAATATGGGTGGTCGAGGAGGGTTTTCTCTTGTGAGAAGAACTAGAAGAAAGGATGTGATGAGAATCCTACTGGAATAGAATAAACTCAACCACAAATGGCAAACTTGCATCTCCGTGGGTGGACTGGACGGTGTCCTCAAGCTGATTTGGAGACAATCAGTGAGATTAATGGGAAACAGTTATGTGGCGAAACAGGAGGATCAAAATTCGAGGCTCAATCTTAAATCATGCTCCGATGAAGTGGGCATTATTTAATGTATTCATCTCAACTTTGAGGTTTAAACTGGTCCCAATTGACAGAGTTAGTGACTGAGAACATCCTCTCCCTCCCTCCCTTTCTCTCCCCTTTCCTTCCTTCCTTCCTTCCTTCCTTCAAGTGCCGGCCACTGCTAATTCTGGAACTATAAGGATGATCAGACACACTACAGCCCACAAAGAACACAGAACCCGTGTAGTGGGTTGAATAGTGTCTCCACCAAATGTGACCTTATGTGAGAAATAGGATTTTTGCAGATACAATTAGTTAAGATGAGGTCATACTGGATTAAGTGGTCCTCAGTTCAGTAACTGGTGTCTTTCTGGAAGAGATGCACTGAGACAGAGACACGCGGGGAAGAGGGCCACGTGACAGTGGAGGGATGCAGCTACAAGCTGAGGATCTGCCACCCAAGAGCATGGAACAGATCCTCCCTAGGACCCCCTTGGGGAAGGTCAGACTCTGGCCTTCAGCACCGTGAGAGAATACATTTCTGTGGTTTTAAGCCACCTAATTTGTGGTACTTACTTACGGCAGCCCCGAGACACTAACATAGATTCTGGTACCGGGAAGTAGGATACTGCTGTAACAAACAGCTAAAAATGTGGAATCGGTCTTGGGATTGGGTAATGGGTAGAGGCTGGAAGGGTTTTGAGGTGCAAGGTAGAGAGAAACGCGGATTGCCCTAGGGGGACCACTGGGTAGAAATATGGACATTACAGGTAGTTCTGGTGAGGGCTCAGACAGATGTGGGGAGCACGGGACAGAAATCTTCTGATGTTTTAGATAACTCCTGGATCCTCCTGAACAGATGTTGGTACAAATATGAGTGTTAAACATGCTTCTGGTGACGTCTCAGAAGGAGAATCTGAGGGAAACAGGAGGAAAGGCTGTCCTGGTTTTCAGGTGGCAGAAACCTCGCTTGATTTAAGATCTTAGCCATGAGTCCTGTGTCCTTTACTACTGATGATTATAGAAATGACCAGACAGCAGAAATTTGAGCTAAATACTACATCATGATAAAATTTTGTGCAGAGAGCTTATTCTTCTTCAAATTTCCAATCCTTCCCCCAAATTACGAAAGAAAGAAAAACCAATTTTGATGTTCCATGTAAATAAATGTGAAGTTATTAAATGGGAAAGGAAAGCAGAGATCTGACTTTATATGACATTGCTGGGTCTTATAGTTTTAGAGTTGGAAGAAATTTTAGAAATCACCTAGACTCTCCCCTTGATGCCATCCCCAAGAAATCACTGGACATCTTTAGTGCTTTATGCTTTTCTACTTCCTGCATTAATTTACCCACCACAGTATTGCTCCAATTATTAAAAAGTTCTTCTTCATATAAATCTCAAGTCAGTCCTGCTCACCCTTTGACCCTGAGCCTCTCGTCTTCCTAAAGACCAAGAATGCCTCTTATGCTTCCATGTCAGAGATGTCCCAATATTGGAAAATTTGTCCCTTGACATGTACTAGCTTCTTTTTGGTCCTGTGAACTAT
This sequence comes from Globicephala melas, assembly GCF_963455315.2. Lineage (NCBI taxonomy): Eukaryota > Metazoa > Chordata > Mammalia > Artiodactyla > Delphinidae > Globicephala > Globicephala melas. The sequence goes on along the minus strand of NC_083331.1, from coordinate 2,171,943 downwards.
TCCACGCAAACATGGTTTAAGAGTCATTCCCTGTCCTAGGGACACGATATACTATCTTGTCATTGATGTTGCCCTTGAGAGAGGTTTAAAAAGGACACCAAAATCAAGGTGAGTCCTGACCACAACAGAATAAAGCAGGCTCAGCACTTCTCTCGTCCTGGCATGCGACTTCTACTTTTTCATACTAAAACCACATTTTACTAAGCCAGCTATATCACATGGTTGCCTTAAAATAGAGCTTCAAGCACCTGAATTCATTCAATGACATTTGCATAAATTCTCAAAGTGATAAGACCAGTTATACCAAAGAGAAACGTTTAATACTATGTGAACACACGTTAGGTAAAATATAACATGGAAAATATTTTCCTATTTATATATTTTATGTGTTCATCCCTGATGGAATAGAACCATCTTTACACTCAGAAATCTTTTGGAATGTGAGATGAAGGGCACGAGGTCTCTTCCGTGTGTCTGTAAAGAATAGAAAGTTTTAAATATAGATAAATAGAGCAGTATGGGATTAGTATATTTTGACTGAAAACTGCATATTTCACATTGATAAAAATGGCATGAAATGTATTTGAAACGTGCAAAGATTACACATCTGACTTTGTAGATGGTCCAAAATTTACCATGTGAAAAGTGAACAAACAAACAGGCTGAACTTCATTTTTCATAGCAGTTCTGGTGACCTAATGAGGTGATCACAGGAAGCTATTGCATTTGAGGTAAGCCGTGCGTCTTACTAAAAGTTAGTGTCTAACCCCAAATATAACGACGTCTGTAAAAGACAAGGATGTTTTGCTGCTGGTTGACTCTGACCAACACTTCTGGGTGATTTAGAGAGTAGCTGATTGCCGGATTGCACTTACTCTTGTCTAATGAAATGGTGTAGAAGCTTTAGTTCCTTGGAATTAAAGACGGTAACCTATTAACAACAGTAATGGATGCAAGAAGTACACATTTTTATTTATCAAATGTGCCTTGACACTTCTGCTTCCATTTATTATGAAGGAGCTTGCAGCAGACCAATACTCCAGCTTGAGGACAAACAGGAAAACTGGATGAAACCATTTGAGTACACTGGAGAGCTGTCAGGGCGATGAGAAATGGAAGGATCAAGGTCCTGGAGAGGAGACCTCTGAGGTACATAAGACCTTCCCCAGAGTCACTGTTGTCTGGGCATTTTTCAATTTGTCCAGAGGCGAGAACCAAAGCTGCAGGCAGAGAAATGCTTCTATAAGGCACCAACAGAGCATCTGGCAGTTCCGGAGGACTGGAGACAAAGAAACTGGAGTTTGGGACTTCAAAACAGCTGGGATGTGAGAAGCTAAATTCCCAGTGACAGAAGAGACCTAGAGATGTATTATAGTTTATGTTTTTTTGCCTAGAGGCATTTACTGAATTCTTAAGAAGATAAGAGGCTCAGCGTAAAGCCACTGAAAAACATAATAGAATTTCCTGAAAATGTCTGGAGATAAAAACAATGGTATTCAAGCACCGTGAAGCAGAAAGGTTCTGTTAGACACTCCAGGCCTTGAGGTGGGCCAGCTGGGGAGAAAGGTTCTAGGAATAAGTGAAGGATGGAGATGGAGCCTGCAGTAACACCCAACCCAGCTCACAGTCGTCTTGGTCCTAAATTAGATGAAAATGATGCACCCTGACTGAATCTCACCACCAGAGGGTATATTGTAACCTTTCTGGAGGAGGATAACAATCTTCCTTAGATTAGGTAGAATCTAATTCTCAATAAGAAATTAACAGTCACACCAAAAAAGCTGAAAAGAGTAAAAAATAGTGTTAGCTTACAAATAACCCAATTAATGAAAGTATGATAAACAGATCTTAAACAACCATGATTAACATGTTCAAGAATGGAGATGACACGATGTAGAATTCACAAAATAATAGTAAGAATCCTATAATTGAAAAATGTAAAATTGGAATTCAGAAGTCAAAAGACAGGCTTCCCAGCCGCGTAGCACAGGCAGATCAGCTCGGTGCTTTGTGACCACCTAGAGGGGTGGGATAGGGAGGGTGGGAGGGAGGGAGACGCAAGAGGGAAGAGATATGGGAACATATGTATATGTATAACTGATTCACTTTGTTATAAAGCAGAAACTAACACACCATTGTAAAGCAATTATACTTCAATAAAGATGTTAAAAAAAAAAGACAGGCTTCCCAACAGCGAGAGCGGAGCAGAAGAGACTGACTGAACTAGAAAATAAGCTAGCAAACATTTTCAAGACTAAAAGACAGGTGTAAAATAGAAAGAAAAAAGTAAAAAGGATATAGGTTATGGTGAACAAAAATCAAAATAATTCTTTTCATCTAGAGCTGCTTTAAACTAAACCTAAATGGGAGCCATTCAGAAAGATCAAAAGTCCCTCTAGATGGAGACGTGAAAATGCAAAAAAGAATGAAGAGTAACAAAAAGTGGAAACATATGAGAAAATACAAACACGGTAAAACAATAAAAATGTCACCTATCATCTAGTATGATGACTTAAAGTATATAAAACACTAAGATGTATGACAACATTAGGGTGAGAAGAAGCTATATGTAATTTTTAAAAGTTCCCAGGAATAAAGAGTTGTGTGGGAAGCAAAGTACCTATTACACATTAGTATATTATAACCAATGTATATGCAGTATTTGTTATAATAAAACAAATTATAACTAAATATACATCAGTAAAATTACTGATTATATTGTTCTAAGATAAATTTAAAAATCAGGTTTTAATCTTTGTGGTAATCAATACAAATGGTAAAAATAATGCAAGTCAGTATTCGAAAAAATTATCAATTAATCCAAAAGAAGATAAGAAGAAAGAATAGAAACAAAGAACACATGGGGAAAATATGAATCAAACAGTAAAACGTGAGCTATAGACCCAAATATATCAGTAAATGTAAATGGCCTAAATTCTCCAATTAAAAAACAAAGACTACCAGTCTGGACAGAAAAACAACTACACGTTACTTACATAGCCTTAAGTCCTTCAGTTGAAGGGTACACACCCTATATGTAACGTTAAAGGAAAAATAAGAGAATGGATAGAAAACATAGTAGACAAACATTATTTAAAAAAAACTAGTATAGCTAAATAAAATCAGTAAATGTAGGTGATACAGCGAGATGATAATAAGCAAATAAAAAGATTTCTTCGTTAACTGTGACCTAACGCACACCAGACTTCAATGAGATAACCCTACCTACCAGAATTAACAAACAGACCAAACAAAACAAAACCTGAAGTAGTATGCAAGGAAGTGAAGGAACTGAAGTTCTCATTCACAGCTGGGGAGAGCATAAACTGATAAAACCACTTTAGAAAACCGGGTGGCATTGTCCAGTAAAGCTAAACACTCTTCACCTGGAATTGCACACCTAGGCATATATCCAAAGAAAGGTGTACCTATGTGTGAACTTCCCCTGAGGAAAGTTCATCAAAGTGTTATTTGCCCCAAATGGGAAACAATCCCAAATTTTCATCAACAATGGAACAAAGGAAAGAATATTTTTATATTCAGACAAGTTAATACTATATGGCGATGGGAACAAATACATTACAACTAACAGCGATAGCACGGAAGAATCCCAAAAGCATAATATTTACTGAGAGAAGCAGACACATAAGAGGGCATTCTATACGATTTCCATTTATACAATGTTTAAAAACAAGTAAAATTAATCTATGGTGTTAGAAGTTTCAACAGTGTTTACCCTCGTGGGTGGTGTGAGAATTTACCATGGTGGTTATCCCTGGGCTTTCCCCATGTTTCCGTGATTCCCACTACAAGAAAAGGGCAGTTTGCCGTAACAGAGAATTCAGCTGCTATGAAAACAGACCTGGCAAAACGTGGAAAGGCTCTTGGAAACATGTAAGCCCTTGGTTCCTGGGCTTTTGCAGTGCAGACGCACCCCTGTCTTTCTTGAGGCTTCGGTGTTCAGCATACCCTTAGATCTGATATCCAATCAGTTCTCTTATTTGCATTACTTGCTTTAAGATAGTTTTCGGTCCCATGCGAGTGAGTGAATCTCAGGTAGTAACCATGGTTGCCGGGAGACAGCATCTGGGGGGGAATGCTGTCCATTGCAGGGCAGCCGTGCCGTGTCCAGGGAATGGTGTGCCACACGGACTGGCCATCAGAACCCTCACTGGAAATTCTCTTCCAGCTGTTGGGATGGGTGTTGTGTTTTCAAGCACCACGAGGTGAAAGGAGGGTATGAAGCTGGCTGAAGTGTGGTCAGAGAATAGCAGCTGGGGCAGTCAGGGAGGAGAGGTGGGCAAGGCTCTGGAACCCTCGTCTGAGCACCCGAACTCAACCAACCGAGTCAGCCCCAGACTCTACATGCAGTGAAGGAACGTCAGCTTGTGTGATCCTGCCGATGACACTTTTGCTCTAGCTGCCTCAATTCTAAGCTGAAAGTTGTTAAACTTCCTAGAGATGTTAATAATGAGCATTTAAAAAGATCACTTATGCATTTTCTTAACCAAATATGAGTACCTCCTAAGTGATAGGCCACGTGCCCGGGGGAGATACTTGTTGACGTCACCTTGGGAAAACGATATGGGACCAAAAGGGGCAGAGGGAAGAGACTGCAAGACGAAAAACCGGCAAGTGCCCGATTTCACCGCTTCACTAATTTTGTAATCATGGCGCTGGTCATATTTTTGTATCATATGTGGTGGAAGGTTCCCATCCCCCCAACCAAGTATCAAATGAAAAGCTAGGGTTACAATTGCAGTCCAGTTGTTACTTTACTAAGTGCAGCTGTTTTCTGTTATTTGATAGCAATGACCAATCACTGAAGCATTTTCAGCTATGTGGAGTGTGTGTGTGTGTGTGTGTGTGTGTGTGTGTGTGTGTGTGTGTGTAAACCTGCCCCCGCCCCACGCAGCCGGGCCATAAGAACTCGGGGCAATTATTTCTTTGTTGAATATTCTTGTTGATTTTACCTAATGGCCTCTGAAGTTATTTTTGGAAACAATTTAAGAAAACAAAGTAAAGAATTTCAATGAATCCTAAATTATGGTGCCGGAAAATGTCTTAAGCGCGCCCAGTTCAATTCCACTCAAGGTAAAACAACTTCAGCTAAAATAAGAATGGCAGATTCAGAAAGAATCAAGACAAAATTCAATCCTTGAGTCTCATGGAAAGATCTGATTCACCGATTTCCCTATTCTCCACTTAGAACTTGTACTTCGTACATTAGAACTGGTATTCGTAGTTAAAAGCAATCGGTTAAAATCAGTATCTACAACAAAAATTATTACCTGGTTTCATGGACTAAAAAGGCTCCACTGCCATTTCCTGATTGGAGATTTCTCTCTCTGCCTCTATCTCTAGAGATGGAGTTGGAGATACAGAGAGAACCAACCTCAGTTACCTGAGTAACCATTCAGTTACCCAAATACATCAGGTTTATCTTGAAACATCTTAAAATACTTATGCATCTAATAGTGAAAGAATCATAGGCACATAGAATGCAATAACCAGTTGATGTTGTGATAGTGGAGAAATGCTTAAATAAATAACTTAAGCTTAGGAGTTCTTTGGAATCAAAACCCCATGCCATAGGAGAACAGAGACATAAATGTTCCTTTATGTTGGCTTTAGCTCCCTAGGTATGTAATCCAATATTCTTTCTCAAAGCCCAACAATAACTATATATTTATTTAAGCTCTTACCAATGTAGATGAGTTAGTGATGCTGATCTCTTGAGTTGGCAACAAGATGTTTAACAAAATTATGTGATTAGAAGGAATTCTAAGAGAAGATCTTATCCATCTCCCAGTCTTGAAATAATACTATTTCAAAAAAAAATAAATCCAGAAAAAATGCAGACAGTGAGTTATTTGACAGCAGATTTTGTTTGTTCATCTCTGAAAACCAAGTACCCAGAACAGTATCTGTCCTCAGTAAATGTTTGTAGAATGAATGAGTGCCGAAAAAAGTATGTGCTGGAAGGAGGATTTAATTAAACTCGATGTAATTAAAATCCATATTCTCTCTGTTTTTCACTGGAATCTGTGATTGCCTGCATGTACATATTTTAACAACCCTTTCCATTTAATTTAGTCTTTCAGAGTCTGGCTCTTGCTTTAATAATAATAGTCCTAGAAAAAACGTTTTTTTTTGACGAAGAAGATTTTAAAATATCTGAGCTTTAAACTCCCAGTTTTGAGCTATTATTTTTATAGTTCTAGATTTAATATAAAGATTCTGGAAAAACATTTGTTTAAGAATCTTGATTCCTTTCCCACCCGAGGACAAATATACAAAGTAAAGGTCCTATTTCTCGTTCTTTTTTCCTTTATGGTAAGTGCCTTTGTGTCTTCTCTAAGATACTGTTTCTACCCAGAGCTCCAGGAGAGGTTAAATAGTTCTTCTGAGAGTTCTGATTTCTTATGCAGAGTATTTTCTTTTTGTATTCCAACAGAAAGAATTTCTCTGTTACGGCATGATGGATAATTTTCCAAATTTATTCTCAGAGAAGTTTTTTTCCCCTCTACTCTTTTAATGATCTTCTCTGTTCTCTTATTAATATTCTAGAGATTTTCTCAAATTACACAGACAAAATAAAATGCAGCCACCAGCTCACTAGACAATCATGTGAGAACTGTGCTGACTCTTCTGTGTTATACACTCTATTATTTTACATGTTCTTTTACACATGCTTTTAAAATTACAGCTCTTTAGTACCTGTGTGTGTGTCCTTGAAAAGTCTTAAAATTTAAGGGATTATTTCTTACTAGGGCTTAAGTTCCAAGGGCTTAGCAAACTTCCAGAGATCACTATAAAGAGATGTAAGACAGACTAAAATTGCTGGTCTGTGGTCTAGAGGTAAGCCTGCTGCAAGAGCGTCAGCCATCTCCTTAAATTTTCCCCTCAGTTGGATTGCCGTGGCAGTTGGATACTCTGTAAACTCTATTTTTAGTTCCTTTATGAGATCAGCACTCTTACTGTACGCTCATGCAGTTTATTTTCCTTTGTAAATCTTTAGTCCTCTGTCTTCCTTTTCTAATTTCTCGAGTTTAATTAGTGATCTTTCTTGAATAAGTAATGTTCTTTCACTCACTCCCTTCTATTATTGCAGGTCTTTTAGGGAAATTTACGATTCAGGCAATCTTGGGGGAGGGATGGAGTGGGAGGCTGGGGTGAGCAGATGTAAACTTTTATATATAGAATGAATAAACAACAAGGTCCTACTGTGTGGCACAGAGAACTATCTTCAATATCCTATGATAAACCATAATGGCAAAGAATATAAAAAAAGAATTAATATATATATAACTGAATCGCTTTGCTATACAGCAGAAATCAACACAACACTGTAAATCGACTGTACTTCAATTAAAAAAGTATTGATTAAAAAAGATCCACGAAATCTTCTGCACCAGCAGTTGTACTGAAGCTGCTTTTACCAAGACCATTAATTACTTATTTGATAATAAATGCAAAAGACTCTTTTTAAGTGTAATAATTCAGTTAACGTATTGTTTACATAAGTGAAATCAACACCTTAAGTTTACAGTTAACTGTACTTTTACAAATGAATGCATCCCAATCAGGACATGGAACTTTTCATCACCTCCGAGAATTGCCTGGTGCCCCTTTTATGATCAGGCCCCCTCCCTGGAGGCAATCATCCTTCTGATTTCAGTGGCCATAGATTATTTTTGTCTATTCTTGAGTTTCATATAAATGAATCCTACAGGAGGTACACTTCTCTGCCTGGCTTGTTTCATGTGTCATAATATTTTTTGAAATTCGACCACATTGTTCTTTTTATCAGTAGTGTGTTTTTTTCCTTTTTTCTTGCTGAATATTCCATTATATAAAAATACTGGAATTTACCTTATCCTCAAGGAGAGGAAGCATAACTCCTCACTCCTTAGTGTGCGCTGTGCAGAGTGACTGCCTTTTAAAGGGTCAAGTGTGAAAAAGGGGAATAAAAGAGTAACTCTGCAGTGGAGAAACCTGACAACCTGACCTCAGCCAGGTGATCAAGGTCAGTGTCAACAGTGATAAATCATGTTGACAGTGTGTATGTTGATCGGGGGCAATGAGATAGCACTTTACTTAGGCGATCTTCCTCCCCCAAACCTATAACTGCTGCCTCATTTTGAGAAAAGCATCAGATGCATTCCAACAGAAGGACAGCCTACAAAATACATCTTAAAGTGGTCAAGGTCATCAAAAACAAGGAAAGACTGAAAAACTATCACAACTCAGAGAAACCAAAGGAGCTGTAATGACTCCATGTACTATAGTGTCCCAGATGGGTCCTGAACAGAAGAACGTTAGGTAAAAATTAAGAAGATCGTAACAAACTATGAAGTTTCTAAACTATATAATGCTATATTTGTTCCTTCGTTGTAACATATGGACTATACCAATGTAAGATGCAATAGGGGAAAGTGGGTGCTGGGTATGTGAGAATTCACGTTACCATCTTCTCAAGTTTTCTATAAATCTAAATCCGTTCTCAGAATAAAATCAATTCTTCAAAAGTAAATTTTAACACCCCCCCCCCCACACACACAATTTGATTACTGAAATTGTTGCTGAAATTTGAGGTTGTTTCCAGATTTTTAGCTAAGAGAAATAAAGCTCCTACCAACATTATTATACGTGATTTTTTGGGGTGAACCCTTGCTGGCCTGATAAAATGAGTTTGGGAGTGCTCTCCTACTCTTTGAAAGAGTTTAAGAAGAGTAGCTGTTGGTTCTTATTTGACGTTTGGGAGAATTCACCTGTGAAGCCATCTGGTCCTGGGTTTTCCTTTGTTGGAAGGTTTTTGTTTGTCTGTTGTCTTTGTTTCCGTTTTGTTGGAAGGTCTTTTGATGATTGATTCAATCTCCTTGTTTGTTATTGGTCTACTTAGGCTATCTCTTCTTGATTCCGTCTTGATAGGTTGTACGTTTCTAGAAATGTATCCATTTCTTCTGGGTTATCTAATTTGTTGGCTCATAATTGTTCATAATAGTCCTTTATGATTCTTTTTATTTCTGTCATATGTTGTAATGTCTGCTCTTTCATTTCTGATTTTGTTGTCTTTTTTTCTTAGTCTAGCTGTTTATCAACTTTATCTTTAAAAAATCTCAGTTTTGTTGATTTTTCTATTGTTTTTCTATTCTCTATTTCTTTTTATTTATGCTCTGATATTTATTATATTCCTCCTTCTGTTAACTTTGGGATTAGTTTGTTCTTTTTTTATACAAATTTATTTATTTTACTTATTCATTTTTGGCTGTGTTGGGTCTTCGTTGCTGTGCGCAGGCTTTTCTCTAGTTGTGTTGAGCGGGGGCTACTCTTCGTCACGGTGCGCGGGCTTCTCGTTGCGGTGGCCTCTCTTGCCGCGGAGCGTGGGCTCGAGGCACGTGGGCTTCGGTAGTGGTGGCACGTGGGCTCGGTAGCTGTGGCTCACGGGCTCTAGAGCACGGGCTCAGCAGCTGTGACTCACGGGCTTAGTTGCCTCATGGCATGTGGGATCTTCCCGGACCAGGGCTCGAACCCGTATCCCCTTCATTGGCAGGCGGATTCTTAACCACTGCGCCACCAGGGAAGCCCTAAAAAAAGCAATCTTAAAGGGCATCATTATCATCTTTGTGCTAACGTTGCGTCGCCACTTTGAGAAGCAGCAAAGCACATGAATTATCCCCACGGTCAAGCCTCCTGCAGCCTCATTGGGAAGGAAAGCAACGTATAGCAAGTGAGGAGTACACACGACCAAAACACCCAAAAACGTGCTAGAGGAAGGTCAAGGGAGAAGACGCCGACGTGAGCAGAGCAGCCGAGAAGACAGGAAGATGTGAAGAGTGTCTCTAAGACAGCGTAGGCATTTTTAAATGTATTTTTATGATTAGAAAAGTAACTCATTTTTATTATTTAAAGAACACTGGGAGAATATAAAGACACGTAAAAATAAAGGGGAGGCAGTCACTAGTCCTATCAGAAAGACTGGAATTTTTTAAAGTAAAAATGAAACTATTACCAGGTCCGTTTAATGAGTAGGTTGCAAATACAATAGTTCTTTAATATGATCGCGTGCAGTGAATGCTATATTTTGGCTGAATTAGTCACTTAGTGAGATATATACACAGCAGTGGAACCACACTCACTTTTAAACTCTTCTCCATTGTTTTCTGCAGTGTTGACCTGAGCTTTTTTATGCCAGCTTATAGCCTGGTCAGGTCTTCCAGCCCCACGTTCCTCCGTGGAACGTCACAGACGTGATATATGTACGCACCATAATTTTGCGTCTGGATTTCTGATTTAGCTCAAAGGTTTGTAAAACTGTGTGGAACCACATCTGAAGAAGCAAAGGAACCCTTTTTATTTCCCAACGATCAGTGTGATTTATGATCTCTAAACTGTTTCCCGATCCCCTATTTGAAAATTGGCCACAGAAAAAAATGGAAGAGATGCACATCTAAGGATCTGGAGAACTTGGAAAACGGGTATCCGTGGATCAAATGCTTGGCATAGGCTTCGCTGTCAGCACCTGAGGCGCATAGTGCATTTCAAATTTTACAGAGACTATTCTGATTTTGAAATAATTCGCATTCAACTGTTTCTTTAGATAGGTCTGGGTAATAGCTATACAAAAGAAAGCTATTACCTGGAATGAGTTACAACATGCTTTGCTAACTTTTCCAACGAAAGCTAATAGGAATGTCGTTTTTCCATGGCTCTGATAAATAAAAGCTTTAAAAAAAGTTTTTAATGATCTTATCCATTGTAGGTGCCAGAATGACAAGAGAGGCCATAAATCACAAGAGCACATAATGATGTTTTAAAACAGGCAGGGAAAATGTGAATGTTTCTTGTCAACTTTTCTTGAAATGCAACATTTTAAACCCTGCTTGTGAGACATATAGTCTCTGATCAGTCTACCTCTCATAGATCTAAAACAAATGAAAACGCTCCCCAAAATTCAGGTTTGAAAATCTTTCTTCTTTTAGCCCTAGAAATCGTAAGATAACTGTCACTAAGGCTGACTGTTATTCCTCCACACGGGTGACTTCCTCTTGGCCACGAGATAAAACAAGCAGAAGAGCCACGCCGCTTAGCCTCTAAGCTAAGCTGAAGGAGGCTAGAAGTTCCTGGGGTTCATTTCCAGAAGCTTCGAAGAAGTCTTATATTTGGAACTTGGAATCATTTCTCCATGAAAACACTGGTAAAAGATTGCAGGCTCTCACAAAAGCCTAAACCAATGGTGGTTGCATCTCTTACCTGAAAATTGGGACTGCGTGGTGGTGAGAAAATTGGAGTGAGCTCTGAAGGGATGGTGAGCGCCAAAGCTGGCACAGGGACTTGGGAAGGGAGCCTCCTTGTCTTCTGAGATCCCGTGCACGTGCCCACCTCACAACTGCTGACCGAAGCTTCTCTCCTCTCCAGATCCACAGCTTTTTTTCTATCTTCCTGTCTTTCAGAGAAGTGAGTCTGTGGGTCTCTTAAGATATACCCTTGTTGTACTTCGGGAAAAGATGAAGCCCACCAGAGATTTTGAAAGAAAATATCAAACAAGCAAACCAGAGATTAGTTACCACGTTTAGATGTCCCACAGCTCTGACACAAACTCACATGCGTGATATTTGTCACCAGGATAATAAAGCCAGTCCTATTTTTTCTTCCTCTATATTAACTTCTGGGCCTCTGTTCGTTAAGATGGTAATGTAGCCATTCTGTGTCTTAAAATTCCACCCTGGTCATCCTGGGTCTACCTTTCTTTACTATATGTGCCGAGAACTCCCTTATATCCTTCCTGAGTCTCATCCTTTTCTTAAATCTTGCAGTTAGAGACGAGCACATATGCGTGGGAAGTAAGTCACTGAGTACCCATAACTACCGAAGTGGGATTCCTACGCAAATCTTGTCTATTGACAAGAAGAAAAAGAAGTGCTCACCACTTTTCATTTTCCTATAAAACATCACTGCTTTGTCCTTCACACATCATTGTCAAACCCATCCCTCCTCCTTCCTTTACATGAAGTCAAAGACTCCACGACTGTGTAGTTTTCTCCGGGAGCGACCCAGATTTGGGAACTCTACACAAACTGCCCGGAGACGCCTTCGGATGACGGCGATTTAATTGTTTGTTAACAAATCACACAGAACAAGTAAAACAGAAAATTGCCAAACAAGATACTTTTGAATTTACCCCTAAAATAAAACCTTGTCACAGAAATGAAATCAATTCAGATGGTTAATTCCCTGACAAAAGATAAAATATGTACATTCATGTTGATAGTGGGTAGGATGTGGGGTATGTCCCTCATTTCAACCTGATTTAGAAACCAAGAGATCTCCTGACCTATCCAAGCACTCCTATGAGATAAATGGCAAATTTAAAAACCTTGAAATGCTGTATGATCACCTAAAAAGACAGCGATGGTAGAATAGAATGAAATTAAGACATTTCACCATATTATCCACAGGAGCAGGGATCGGCCTGATGCTGGTGAGCTAGTCGTAGGAGGTCTTGCTGGTGCTGTCTGCACGCCCACCCGCTCATGGAAACATTTCAGCATGTCTGTAGAAGCATCAGAGAAGCTGCCCGTGAGCGTTGAGGGAAGATGCTCTCTGAATAACGGACTTACCAGTCAAAGTGAAGGTGTGTATCCTGTTAACCAACACGCAGCACTTCTCCTTGACACTAGACGTCCCATCCTTTGAAAGACCCTAAACTAAGGGTTCTTTGGAATTCTCCAGAAGCCACTGACTACAGAAGCAGACGCCTTCCACCCAAGACAATGGAATCAGACTATTTCTGATTGGCCCACGCACTCTTCTGTGCTTTTGCTCCACTACTAACCTTACCCATTAGTACATTATGGCCCCCTTTAGGACCCTAATACGATTTCCCTTATCATCATCCTATATTTTTATCCCCTGGGGTCTCTCTCCTTTTCCTACTGAAGGACTCACAAAGCTCTCCTGCACATTTTCCCAGCGCACAGGGGCTTCTCTGAGTACCTGTCTGCTGCATCTGACAACCCCACCGGCTAGCTGCTCTTATACACACTTTGGAGACTAGACGGTCTTTTTACGGGTGCCTTTTAGTTCTTAAGTTTCCCTCACATCAATATCAACCTTCAGTCTTCTACAAAGTGAACTTTAACCTCCACATTATCAAAACATTTCCGCTGAGGTCATTACAACCCTATCAACACGAGTTAGCCAGTCCCAAAAAACGCTAATATTGGAGCTACGCTGACCACAATGGTTAACTTGTTCACTTCAGGGACACTTTGTCTGTTTTAAATTGACTCAAAAAAATGTGTCCTCATAAAGGGACACAAAATCTGCCTCCTCCTGTTGAGATAAATGAGCCGGACATTCCCCAAACAGTCTGGGCACCGTCAGATCATTCTTTCCTACACAGACGTCAGGTTTGCACCTATACCTCATACACACTTAGCCTGTGTATTCAGGATATGTGTTAGAGATTTGCAAACACTTACAGTTATCTACACTCCAATTGATCATGTTTGCATGGAAAAAATTACACAAAAACCTCCAAAATGAGGTTTATTTATAAAACTCCCAGAAGGGACAGCTGAGATAAGCCTTCGTGCACACCAAGTCCAGCGCAATTCTCAGTTAGGGACACCGCAACTGCAACGTTTGTCCAAACCTTGCCTTTGACGCTAAGAAGAGTCTAAAACCCAAGCATTAGCCAGAGTTGTTGCAGAGAATCACCGTCGGTCTTTGGCCCTTGTTGAGCCCTGGGGAAACGCACGCTCTAGCGAACACTGTTCTGTTGGTGCCAACTGCAAGATCGTCAGCCCTTGACGGAGCTGAGAGAAGGTCACCTGGCTTCCCAAGACCACCCGACTGGACTCCTCGTCTGGTTTTCTAATCTAGGCCCCTGGTTTCAAGACTCATTCTGAGGACTAATTTTTCTTCCTTTCTGATAACTGCCTCTGTTCCAGTTGGCTGGTGTGTCCTGTGCAGAATCTTCCAGGCTACCGGGCAGCTACCGTCATATCAAAGAACCCAGCAAATCTCCTGGGATGGATGAGGTTCGTGTCCTCTCAGTAATCTCAGCCCCGGCGAGCAACAGTGAAATGTCCCCACGCGGAGCGTCTGAGGAGCGTGGAGTGTGTCCAGTGGCCTCCTCTGTCTGCATCGGCCAAATCTGGGGGCTGAGGGAGAGGAAGGCAGCCCTGGCGTCCAGGAGCTGGCCTGGAGCTGTCAGCTAGTCCTTTGTGCTGCTATGAACTGGACTGGCGCTCAGCGCAAGGCCTCGGTGTTCTCCTGTTGACCATAAACCCATTTCAATGTCAGGAAGGCTGTTATGTGGCGATGAAGCATCAGGACAAACAGGACAACTCGAAGGGTATCTGAGCACAGACACAGACCCTGTCCAGCTGCGGAAGTGACCAAACGTCTCCCCTCCCACGCAGGGCGGGTGACGGCCGCTGTTTAATCATTACTGTCCAGGCCCCCCAGCTTCTAGGTGGGATTTAGGAGGTCCCATCATGCGGTCCCCTGTACCTCCTGACACCTCAAGCAAAGACTCGCTACCTTAAACTCTCCTGCAATCACCCGACACAAGTGCAAATCCTCTGAGAAATCCTAGCATCTCTCTGGGTGTGCGTTACCCTCAGAGCAACTGACGCTAAGCCAGCTTGTTACCTACTGCTGTGCTCCTGTGAGCCTGGCCAGAGGCCCTGAGAAAACTCACTCTCTTCCTCAAGCAACTTCTTCAGGATGGAAGGTCCTTTTGGAATTTCCATCGGAGAAGATCTGGGCCGGATTCTGAGATCACGGTGGGAGGGGGCCTCTGTGCGGACAGGAGTCCTGGGACGGGAGATGTACAAAGGCCACGCAGGACCTTGGGCGGCCTCTGGAGGAGACAGAGACATGCCCCTGGGGGTGTTTTATTTCTCACTCTGTCTACTTTCTGCTGATTCCTGCTTGTCTAGAGAGAAGCCACCTTTTTCCTGGCTTAGCGCTGAGCCAGTGCTGAGGCGGGAAGGAAGTCGGGCACTTCAGAGCATTGGCTCCAGTGTCTTGAGCATCCACAAGATGACGAAGGTGAGAGGTCAGAGCGCACGGGACGCGTGTTCCAGCAAAGATTCTTGAAGCTGCTCTGCTGAGGCTCCGCTCCTCCATGAGCAGGGCAGGTCTGGAACTTCCCCCACGCTGTCTCAAAGAACACTTCGGGCTGGTCAACCTAGCTTTGGTGCAGTTTTGTTTTGTTTTAATTATTTATTTATTTAATCTTTGGCTGCATTGGGTCTTCGTTGCTGCGTGCGGGCTTTCTCTAGTTGCGGCGAGCAGGGGCTACTCTTCATTGTGGTACGCGGGCTTCTCATTGCAGTGGCTTCTCTTGTTGCAGAGCATGGGCTCTAGGCACGCGGGCTTCAGTAGTTGTGGCTTGCGGGCTCAGTAGTTGTGGCTTGTGGGCCCTAGAGCGCAGGCTCGGTAGTTGTGGCGCATGGGCTTAGTTGCTCCGCGGCATGTGGGATCTTCCCAGACCAGGGCTCGAACCCATGTCCCCTGCAATGGCAGGCGGATTCTTAACCACTGCACCACCAGGGAAGCCCCTGGTGCAGTTTTTACACTTTTTAGGCAAACTCTCAGGAAATGGACAAGAGATGACTTTTACGTTAGTTCTCTAGGATATTAGATACTTGGGAAAAGGCACATCTCAGTAAAATTAGATGTCAGATACTTAATTTTGAAAGACATACAGGTGGAGCACAAAAATCAGAACCAATCTGGTGGTCTTGCTGCCACTGTCAGTGACATCTTGGACATATCAGCCAGAGAGAGAGAACTTAGCCATACCTTGGAAAAACAAAAATAATGACAGCGGCACTTAAGTTTGAAATGCTTTGTATTTGTGTAAATGATTTTTAAGGAGGTTTAATTTTCTTGATTGCCTGTGATAATGGGTAGCACTTGTTTCATTGTTATGAGCACTACATTGTATCAGTAAAGCAGGGGATAAATAGCTGTTTGACCCGTGCCTTGGGCGGTGCAATGCCGTTCACCCTCAGAGACCAAGGTTCTGAAAGAGGAAAGAAAACCATACTGTTGACACTTGTCTAGCCTAGTTGGTTTAAAGACTCTAACATCTGGAACTTTAAAATTGCCATTATTATTTTCCTCAAATTTTTTGTATAATTAGATTTCTGCTTTTAAAAGGTCTCTAAGGAAACACGTGCAGTTTTGGCAACCCTGCATATCTGAATTCTAACAACATCTATTTTGTGAAATACAAAGCATATGTCGGTACCTACAATGGGTCTCCAACGCATAGATATATTTATTCAAGCTTTTATAATTTCGTATTACGTTTTCACCTTTAAAATTTTTTTATTTAAAAAAACATGTACAGTTGGCACTTGATGAGATCGCTTTCCTTTTTTAAGTGAAAGTTTTCATCTGAAAGATCATGGACGTGATAATAGTTTAAATATCTAATCCTTCTCCTGCAAAGTCAATTTATGAAAACATAATTGTTATTTAATATCCTTTCCAAATGCGGTGGGCTCACTGCAATAAACAGGTATAGTTGGGCTTGATTTTCTATCATTGCAATTGTTTTGGAGCAGAAACTCCAGAAAGGAAGCTCATGCACAGTCCCGAGTGGGTGTGTTCTGTGCCCCCCAGAGGCTACTGAGAGCGGGAATCAGGGAAAGGGGGAACGTCACCCCACAGCGTCTTCCTTCCCATCAGGAAGCAGTGAGGGGCCGGCCTTTGGAGGAGGACCAGAGCGAATCATATTGTGTTATTTCTGTGACTGGGAACAAGGGAAAATGAATCCTGCTACTCTTCCCAGAGAGACATCAGTGAATCTGTCATCAAAGCTCCAGGTGATGAAATCCTTGCCCTGGTACCACGCTGCCTTGTATATAAAAGTGTTGGTTGAAAGGTTTATTCCTTGTTAGTTTAGGGGGTTCCTAGAAAGAGAATTATGGACTTGAAGTCACTCTTAAAGATTGACTGAGGGCTTCCCTGGTGGCACAGTGGTTGAGAGTCCGCCTGCCAATGTAGGCGACACAGGTTCGTGCCTCGGTCCGGGAAGATCCCACATGCCGTGGAGCAACTAGGCCTGTGCGCCACAGTTACTGAGGCTGCGCGTCCGGAGCCTGTGCTCCGCAACGGGAGAGGCCGCGACAGTGAGAGGCCCGCGCACCGCGATGAAGAGTGGCCCCCGCTCACCGCGACTGGAGAAAGCCCTCGCACAGAAACGAAGACCCAACACAGCCAAAAATGAATATAAAATAAATAAATAAATAATTTTAAAAAAAAGATTGGAAGAGAAAAAGAAAGAAGGAAGGAAGGAAAGAAAGGAAGAAAAGAGAGAAAGGAAGAAAGGAAGAAAGGGAAGGAAAGAAGAAGAAGGAAAGCGGGGAGAGGGAGGGAGGAAGGAAGGACCTAAAGGCCAGAGAAAAGGCAATTCCAGGAGTCTGAGATAACCTGGTTATTGCCCCTAAAAAGGAGAATTCTATATTCAAATACCTTCTTCCTCTTTTTCTGCATTCCACCTCTGCTCAGGGAAAGGCTTGGGGACCAAGAACGTCCACTTTGTTCTGCCTTAGAGCGTTTCCCTCTGCAGAGGGGAGAAGAACGTTACCATCAGTCGCAACGAAATCAATGGCCGTAGGTGGTGTGGGACACAGGAGACATGTTCCAGGTCCCTGCATCTCCAAGAGGCAGGGCAAGTTACGCGAGCTCAAGGACAGCCCAGAGCACAAAGGCCTCCTCGGGACGGGCGTCCCGTGACGGCCTCTGCACCGGGAGGCTCCGAGACCAGAGAGGACAGGCAGGCCAGGGCAGGCCCGGTTACTTCACTTGCCTGCCCCGTCTCTGCCCGTCGCCACACGGGCTACAATGACATGCTTTCTCCAGGTTCTTTCCGCCATGCACGTCACTGCAGCTAAGTCCCTAGTCAGGGTTTCGTTGTGTTTCCTCTCCTGACTTGTGGAAGAGATGGAACACTTGCATTGCCCCGGTCTTCAAAGGACTGAGGTCATCCAGTATTTAAATGAATGAATGGCTGAATCAAATGTGTCACCTCAAAAATTCGGTAGTAAGTTCTGGAAAATTTCAGGAACCTCTGGTAACTTTAACATGAAC
Organism: Globicephala melas; assembly: GCF_963455315.2. Taxonomy (NCBI): domain Eukaryota; kingdom Metazoa; phylum Chordata; class Mammalia; order Artiodactyla; family Delphinidae; genus Globicephala; species Globicephala melas. Next base: position 2,153,823 of record NC_083331.1, on the reverse strand, counting down.
ATCATTACCCCCATGCATGCGCAAACCTCCAAGACCTAGTGCTTCTTTCTGTGAGATAACATCCAGGCTATAAACTCAAAGTACCTACACACACAAAAATATACATTTCTATGGAATTTCTACGAGTAAGGGAGAAATCTGTCCCTTAGACAATAAATTAGCTGCATTTGCAACATAATGGCTGTGACACTTTTATGATACTTTTCTACTAAAAATATTTCTGTTTGCTAAACCAATTCCAGTAGAAAGATGCACAGTCAGCTTACTTGTACTGATACTTAGGACTGTTGCTGGAAAACAGTGGTGGGCCTCCTGAGTTCTCTGAATGCACGTGTTAAAAGCAAACTAAGAACGCATGCTGCTGTCTGTAGACGAATATTTATATCTGTCTTCCTGCGCCCTCAGGTAGGGATAAGGTCATCTCATACACGTAAATATGATTTAGTAACTTACTTCTTATATTCAAGGAAAGCCCTGGGAGTAACGACAGCTTTTGAAATATCCATGTGGAGGACGTTTTCAAATGAGCTGAATTCAGACTTCAGTTCTTTGGTGGAGCCCATGCAGCGGACACCACTCAGCCTCAGAAGCCTCAGAATCTGGCAGTGTTTGTCATTACGATGTACTAGGATAAATCCATCCTGTTTCCTAGATGCAGTCATCATCTTTTATAATGAAAGACAAATCAAAAGGCGTATTTCGAAGAGTGCGGAGGATGCTGGTGAGGGAGGGTCACCGTGAAATTAGGCGTATTGTTTCTCAAAGTCCTGTTAATCTTGGCCTCGTCCCCATGGAGCTCCCAGCAATACACTGCCAACCCCACCGCTGACCCACCTCCACGGCAAAGCTACTGGTGGAGACACGGTTATACAAGAGGAGAATTTTCCAAAATACACTTTACTCATTTTTTTTCCCTTCTGTTTTCCTGTTGCCATTACCGTGACGTTTAAAGGGCACTGAAGGCAGTAAATTAGAATGTTAGGCTAAAACCTCTGTAGAAATGCAGGCAACTTTTATTTTTAGTTTGGAAAGCTTTCCTCCTGGAAGCTGAAACGAACACTTGGAATGAGGTGGAAACAAGGGTTGGAATGCATTTCTGTGCAAATATCCTGCTCCCCAAACATGTGGACCGGTTTTCTCCCCGTCCTACATTTGTTGCTTTGGGAAGGGAGTCTCCTCCTCCGGATCTGTACTATTCCATGGAGGCGCCAAAAATGAGATGCCGAGGCCCGGTTGCCTTCGTTTCTTCCATAGGGTGTGAAAGGGCACCTGCTGTGGCTTTAATTGCTCCTTCCCCGATGGCCAGACGCGTCCAGCACTTTTGCATTGGCTCACTGGGCACCTGCATGTCTTCTTTTGCCCATTTTCTAAGATTCATCCCTACCTGTTAGGTCTTGATACTGTAATGCTTTTGAAGCGATATTTTCTTTTACAATTTTATATTCACATGTTTTGTTTCTATTATATGGAAATGTATTTGAAGTTTGTATATTGACCCTTTAAACCTGTGACCTTAGGGTTACCAAAGGGCAAAAGTTGGGGGGAGGGACAAATTAGGAGATTGGGATGAACACACACACACTACTATATATAAAATAGATAGCTAACAAGGACCTACTGTATAGCACAGGGAACTCTACTCAATATTCTCTAATAACCTATAAGGGAAAAGAATCTGAAAAAGAATAGATGTATGTATATGTAAAACCGAATCACTTTGCTGCACGCCTGAAACTCACACAACATTGTAAATCAGCTATACTCCAATATAAAATAAAAAGTTTTTTAGAAATCCTACGACCTTACTAAGTTTACTGTTTGGTTCTAGGACTTTGGTGTTTTCCTCATTTTGTATTTTCCATGAGGTTTTCCTGCATACACAGTCATCATCTTTAAGGATGTACAGTTTTTCTTCTTTGTTTCCAATTGGGATGCTCTCTTGCATCCTGCTTTATTGCACCGACTGGGACAGGAAGTCCCAGAACAGACATGGTGAGAGCAAACGCTCTCCTTCCGACCATAAGGTAAAGCGGTAAAGGAGGCGCTATTAACTGCGATGTTAACTTTAGACGTGCCTTATTGTTAAATGAGGACATTTCATTTTGTTCTAGTTTGCTGATTTTCTTTTTTAAAAATCATGTTTGGCTGTTGAATTTTATCTGCATCAAGTGACATCACCTTTTTAAAATTTTTACTTCAGCTTGTTAGTGAGGTGAATTATGAGGATTGATTTTTAAATGGTGAATTCATGTGTACACCTGGAATAAACTCTGTTGTAATAATGTATTATCTTTTGCTGGATCAGGTGTGTTTATATTTTGTTAGTAATGCTTGGTCCTGTGCTCCTGGGAGATATTTGTCTATATTTTCTTTCCTGGTAATGTCTTTGCCGTATTTTGGCATCACGGTTATCCTTGCTGAATAAAACCAGTTGAAAATTTTTCCAGTATCATTTTTTTCGGTAAATGTGTGTGTAAGATTGGTGCTGCTTTCTTCTTAAGTTTTACAGAATTCACTACTATAGTCATTTGGACCTGAAACCTTTTTTATCGAATGATTTTTAATTTCCTAGTCAATATATCTAATAGATAAAGGACTTGTAGACATTTCATTTCTCCTTATGTCACTTTGATCAACTTTTTTCAGTACATTTTTCCATTTAATCTATATAGTCAAATTTATTGGCATAGAATTTTTCTTCATATCACCTTAATATCTTTTTAACATTTGAAGTATCTGATATTGTTAATTTGTGCTTTTCCTTTCATTGATGAGTCTCATTAATGTTATTACTTCGATTAGTTTTTGAAAGAAGCTGATGTTGGCTTTGCACGTTTTCTCTTTTGTCTATTTCCAGTCTTATCTGCATTCATTACTTTCTTCTACACACTTGGGGATTAATATGCTCTTTCTCTTTGGTGACGTCCTAGAGTCAAAGCTTAATATCAACCTTAATGGAGGGTGATTAAAGACCTTTCCCCCAAGTCAAAATCAAATTTGTACTCAGGGCAATAGGACAAGAGAAAGAGCAAAATAAAAGCCATGTGGATTGTGGGGGAAAAAAGGCTGACGCTCTTCCGTTTCCTCTTAGCAGTTGGATGAATCGCCTAGGGCTGCCGCAATGGATTACTGCAGAGTGGATGACTTTGCAGAAATTTATTCTTGCTACCTCTGGAGGCCAAGAAGTCTGAAATCAAGACGTCAGCAGGCCATTCTCGGAAGCAGGGTTTTCTTCTGAAGGTTCTAGGGGAGGATCTTTGAGTCTCGTGGCTTCTCGGGGTGGCCGCAGTCCTCGGTGTTCCTCTGCCATCACAGGGCCTTCTTCCCGCCGTCTTTCTGGGTCTCGGTGTCTGCCTCTCCTTTTCTGATAAGACACCAGCTGTTGGATTTGGGCCACACCCTAGTCTAGTATAGCTTCATCTTAATTTGATTATATCTACAAGAGTATTTCCAAGTAAGGTCACATGTACAGGTGCTGGGGGTTATGACTTAATACCTTTGGGGGGAACAGTTCAGTCCACCACGGCAACTGTAAATGCTTGTTCATGTGTTCTGATCATTTCAACTGTTGTTTCCTTGACAGTAGGGTGACGTGTCTTGGCTAACGATATTTCACATAAAGTTTATAACACAGAGACATTTCCAATAGTTCTGAGGTGGGTGGCAGGAAGGTGCAGGGGAGCACAAGGCTTGAAAACTACAGCGATGTTACCTGTCTCTCCTCACCCAGCCCCATCGAGCTCACACCTGCCCTGTGACAATCACACAGTCCTTGGGGACAGACAGAATGGGGCACTTCGTTCACCAGCCACGCGCCTTTAGTGAAGGGGAGGCACGGAAGGTTTGAGGGATTAATTTGGACGGTCACCATGGTTTCACTGTAGTGTGGACTTAGACCTGTGCAGCAGATATCTGGGGACTTCTGTTTCAGGCATATATCGACTTTCCAGAAGCCTCGGCCCCATGGTGAAGATTTAGAGGAGATAATGTTTAAGAAGAACCAATCCCAGAATAAGATCAGTGGCAGAGGTAAAGTAATTTATGGAAAAGATGTAAACATTGTAGGTAGAACGACTTCCTTAGAATTAATTAAAAGAGTTCAAAGAATTGTTTTCACAAAATGGGTGATGGCTATGCTAGTTAAACTGTTCCACAGCGGAGAAAAATGGAAAAGAAATACAAATTAAAATTAATCCAGTAAGTAAGTCGGATAATCCAGATACTGAAACCTGAGGACAAAAACAACAACAAAAATGCACACGTTCACACTAATAATTGCATTCAGTGAACACCTGCTCTGTGCCAGGCACTGTCTGAAGCACTCTACTCGTATTGATTTAGCTCATCCTCACACCAGCTGTTTGAAAGTGTTCAGTGATTTTCCCAGTTTCACAGATGACGTAACTGAGGCACAGTGATGGTGAATATCTTCAGGTTTGGAGCCATCAAGAAACAGACAACAGGACTGAAACCCAGGAAGTCTGGCCCGAAAGCCCAGGTTCTTACTCCATCCACTTCTCTCAAATACAGACCGGTCTCCTAACGGAAGTGCACATAAAAACTCTAAGTAGTAGTCAACCAAATCTAACATCACACTAAAGGGTTATTATACCAGCCTCTTCCAGATCAAAAGAGACAAAAACGTATGACTACATTAATTGATGTGTGTATTAGTTATGGTATAGACGAAGCGTCTATAAGAAAGAGATGCTAAAACACAATCACTTAAATATATACATGAATATATAATATATTTATAAATTTACATATCATATGCAAATAGTAATATAAATTGATGTATACATTACACATACTATGTCCTTTCCTTAGCAGTCTAGGGGAAGACAGTGGTCTCGACTGGTCAACTGCTCTGACCCTTGAGATAACCCAGGCTTTCAACCGGGAGGGTGGACACTATGGAATCCCAGTAACTTCCACCTCTTGTTCCGAGTGCTGGTCTGCTTATTACTAACCCAGTCCAACACTGGAGAAAGAAAAAACGTCTCCACAGAGATGCTGCCCTTAAGGCAGGAAGACAAATGTTGTCACTTCACTTCTGCTCTCATCCCACCGCCCTGAAATTAACCCCATGGGCTAATTTCAAGGAAAGCTGGGAAAAGCCCGTCGTGTGGTAGTTGTGTGCCCAGCCACACTCAGGGACTCTATTTCTAAACTTCTATTTCTAAAAGTTTAAAGTGGAGAGTAGATATTGTCGTAAAGTTTTTAGAATCAATCAGAATCCCTAAAGACAGGTGATAACATTGAGTGTGCACTCTGGTTAGACACTTAAGCAAAGAAGAGGATGATATACCTGCTTCATCTGATGAAGAATCCCTACGTTAAATGGTGAAACATTAGAGTTTGGAATTTAAAGAGTTTCCTACTGTCATAGTTAATCAAACAAAAAAGAAAAGGTGGATGCAAATTGGTAATTATTTTCTGAGGATTCAATTATCTATTTGGACTAAGAAAACAATTAAAATCAATCAAAACTTAAAAAAAAAACTCAGAATGGTCTTGGTTACAAATTAAGTAGCATAATATATAATATCCTTATTGGGGACAAACAGTCATAAACTATGGGGACCAGATCAGATTTGCTCTGGCAATAAGCAATACATTTCCAAAAAAGCTAATTGGTTAGATTTAAAAAGTCATCTTATCATAAACATAAACACAAAACATAAAACGTCCCACTAAAAGATGTAATACTTGAATACAGAAACATATTGTAAATCCTCCCCAAAATAATCTATACACTTAACACAATTCTACTCAAAATTTCAAAGATATTTAAAATTACTGGTTGATTTCAAAGTTCATCTGGAAGAATAAATGTGCTAAAAAGCTGTATATAGAGATTTAGTACACTGCAAGAATTAGCGGATCAGCGGGGAAAACAGACAATATTTAACAAATGACATTGAGGCAACTGATTAACTATTCAAAACTTCTAAAGGTAAGGCTTCTGTCTCTTATTGAATAAACTTCCTCATGGATTTTATGTGTAGGAAAGTACAAGAAATTATTTCTACATTCTTGGAGTTGGGAAGACCTTTGTAAATAAGCATGTTATCAAAGGTAAAACTCCCAAGAAAATATTTATATATGTTATTCTACGCATATTTAAAATTTCTGTGTATGTAAGTTTTCCATAACAAAATTCGAAATCAAATAATGAAGTAATAATATACATGACAAAGGCTTAATTACTTAGAATATAAAGAGAGCCTAGCAATAAATTGGAAAACGTTGGATACCCGGTAGAAAACAGACCAAAGGAAATGAATAAGCAATTTGGAGAATAAGACTAAATAGTTTCAAAATTTTAAAAAAATATCAGCTTTTCCTATCTAATTTATGGTGCTGAAATGAAATAATTTAAAGGGTGAACAAAGTGCAAGGGAAGGTGGGCAATTATTCATATCATTTCTCATTAATTATCATTCACTATGGACTTTGGGAAAAGCTGCTTTGCAACATGTAGCTGATTCCTTCAGAGCATTCAAAACTTGCACACTTTTGGGTGTAGGAATTTTCTGTAATACCTTTATGACTTAAATATACTGTTTATAGCTTTGTTTAATCTACAGAAACAATTGGTTATTAACCCAAAGCCCCCATATTAGGAATTTAAAAAATAAATCATGTTATAGTCATAAATTGACTTATTAATAAACAATTAAAATGGTAAAGAAGATTATTATAAAATAAAAATATGGGACTTCCCTCATGGCGCAGTGGTTGAGAGTCCGCTTGCCAAGGCAGGGGACACGGGTTCGAGCCCTGGTCCGGGAAGATCCCACAGGCCGCGGAGCAACTAAGCCCGTGCGCCACAACTACTGAGCCTGCACTCTAGAGCCCACGAGCCACAACTACTGAGCCCACAAGCCACAACTACTGAAGCCCGCACGCCCAGAGCCCATGCTCAGCAACAAGAGAAGCCGTCGCAATGAGAAGCCCGCGCACCACAACGAAGAGTGGCCCCCCACTCGCTGCAACTAGAGAAAGCCCATGCGCAGCAACGAAGACCCAATGCAGCAACCCTGCCAAAAAAAAAAAATGCTTTCTATATTTTTAAACTTAAAATATGGATATAAATTATAAATGTCTATAAACTAATAATTTATCGGTATTTGTTTTTCAGTGTACTTAGTTTTCTGCATCAAACATGTTCCGTTTTGGAATACAGAAAACAATTTTTTAAAAACCTCTCTCTGTAACATAAAAATAAAATAATACATACTTTGTTCTCTTCTTACAGGAAAGTTTTCCATATGTTGTTTGGAACGTAGTGAACCCATTAATAACTGGTCTGTCAGCTGGACTTTTCCATGGGCCTAGTTTAAAACAGCAGAAGAGAATTCTGAACACTCAGCCACAACCTGTGCTGTGTCTACTGAACTTGACTCCTTACCTTTTCAGAACTTTCCATCCCCTACTCTGCTCTTTCCACAAAATCTTGAATTGAAGCCAGCTGTTCCTAGACGTTACCTAAAAGGCTCCCGGCCACGTTCACAGGCCTGTGTGCTGAATCCACACGTGCCTGTGGACTGGCCACCGCTCCAGGTCCTGCGGCCCTGCCCTGGGGTCCCTCGGAGGTGAGGCCATTGACATCACCGGAATTTAAGTGCTTATAATTAAACTGCATGTTAGCACCTCCTTAAAATAAAAAACACAGGGAATTCATGCCTCCTTTGGTGCTATCCTGAAAGGATCAGCCTCCGTCAAGAGGCAAGTATAGGTTTAGGGGCAGAAACTTTGCTTTTTTGAATCAAAGTGTAAATTCAATTCAGTAGACCTGGTTGGGTCAGATGATGTGCCCTGAGAACTCTGTCTGTGTAGGGAAATGGCCGTGCTCTGTGGGTCCTCTCTGCCTCACTGCTGTCTTTTCCTCCTGCCCCAAGGCCTCTTCTTTTTTTTTACGTTTTTTTTTTTTTTAATGACTGGGTGTGTGCATTTTATTTATTTATCTTTTATTTATTCATTTTTTGGCCGCACCGTGCGGCATGTGGGATCTTAGTTCCCCCACCAGGGATCAAACCTGCACTGGGAGTGCGGAGTCTTAACCACTGGACCACCAGGCAAGTCCCGAGGTCTCTTCCTTTTCCCCTTCACTGGCCATCTTTTCCCCCTTTATAATAATCTTCTTTATCATTTTAATTGTTTATTAATAAGTCAATTTATGAGCATAACATGATTTATTTTTTAAATTCCTAATATGGGGACTTTGGGTTAATAACCAATTGTTTCTGTAGATTAAACAAAGCTATAAACAGTATATTTAAGTCATAAAGGTATTACAGAAAATTCCTAGACCCAAAAGTGTGCTCCAGATCTCTCTCTACCCAGCTTTCTTTCTTTCAAGGGCGAAGCTGACAGAATCACATGCTCTGAAGAATTACAGACTAAATATGCTTCCGCTTTTAGGCCCATGTACATTTCTGATAAATATTAGAGGAAAAGGTCAATGTTCACCTTCAAGGAATTAGTTGTTACTATTGGGATTTCTGGCATCAGTGGGTTTGTATCAAAGTACTTTTCCAGGCACTTCGGGGAACCCACAGATAATTGTCTCCTACAGAAAAAAAATGATCTCCAGGCTATGAACGGGTGGTTCCTGACGTTAACATTATTTTTGTCATTACGTGATGCTCTGCAAGACGGACGTCGCGGGGCAGCGTATGGTCCAGAAGCAGGACCTGTGCTGGGACAGCACTGGGGGGACAGTCCGCCCATCTGTGGTCTTCCTTTTGCCTCAGTTCTTGGGAAAAGAGAGATAATAAATTCTACTCACAAAGCTGGCGTGAGGATAAAACGATCCTGTACTTGAAGACTTGTAGGAAGGCTGAAAGCACCACCGTAAAGGAAAACGTACAAGTACGGGTGTTGCATTTTCGCTTTACGGGAAGGTAGAGCTACCTTCCCCATCAATATCTACAGCCACGTGTGGTAAGCGTGTTCCCTTCTCTGTTTGGAGGCCCAGAGAGGTTAAGTCAGGTAACTGCCCAAACCTCTCGTATTTTGTAAGTGATCAGGCCAGGATTTCCGCACTCTTGGCTCTGTTCAACGTGGCATTTGAAATAGTGCCTGGGTCAGGCCAACAAGTCGAGAAGGATGTCCGAATGACTAGAATGAACGAATGAATGAGTGAGTGAGTGAGTACAGGAGAGGTGATGCACAGAGGCCGGCTCCTCCATGCTCACTCTGGGCAAGAAGACTTCAGAGAAAGAGAGGAGTGGGGCCTGGAGACGTGGCTGAACACGGAGGGAAGTTCTGGGCAGACAGTTTACAGCCGCAGTTAAGAAGAGTAGGCAAGGTCTTTAACTTCGCTATTTTAACTAGATGCTCCACAAGGCACATCCCTGATTGACATCAGGCCATATAAAATTTCCATCTCTCTTTAGGCTCTGCAGAGTGAAAGGCAATTGCAGCGTGAACTGGGTCTCCGCTGGGATAAAGGATTCTCTAACAGCCTTTTCTCTGCGTTAAGGGTATAATACAGAAAAGCTTTCCATACTTAGAACACATCAAAGGGGACAATCTTTAAATTGCTGGGCTAAACACCATGGTTTTTCCTCTTCAGCAACTATATTTACATTAAAAGAAGAAAAAGGTTAGCTAGCGTTTTATAAAAACGGTTCACAATTACTGATAAAATTCGAATCGTATAAAGTTGGGTTTTTGAATCTTCTTACTAGTGATACGTGTCTCTCATATAAATTTGCAGGCATTTACTTGAAAAAAAGGTACATTTTCTATATGAGATGTAACTAGAAACAGTCTCATTTGAACTCATTAAAAGAATGGTTTACAAAAAGCACATGTAACTCCCGGGCCCGGGGTGGGTACTGGGCCCACTGACTCTGTACAGTGTACCCGCCTGGCAAGCGGAGATGTGGTCATGAAAGGGAGTGCCCGAATTGTCAGATAGAATTTATTATATGAAAGTATCTAGCTCAAAACTTTCCTACCAAAGATTCCTGGTGGGGTGCCAAGAGCTGGCTTGAAGTCTTAGGGAATCACAAATATGTTGGTCACTGGGGTCCTCGTGGGCACCCTCCCTTCAAAGGAAGGCATTTCTCGAAAATGTAAAGGCTCATTTAGAAGGGATCATGTCGACATCTGCAATAATTCCTTGACATGGCAGCACGATTAAGTCTCCCGAATTCCAGAACAGACTCAGGCTGACTCAAAAACTGATGAAAAATTCCAAGGACTGCAAGGGAACACAGAGTACAAGTCCCTTTCCTGTTTAGAACCCCGTGACCATGACCGAACGAGATGCCCTTTGCGACAGTCCGCTCCTGGCTCTCGTGACCTGGCAGGGACAGTCCCACAGGCAGGGTGAGTCCTTCTCTAAGGCAGCAGGGACCCAGGGAGTGGACAGAGCCCCCCAACCGGCATGGCCCAGGAGGAGGTGTTGTTTACGGTGCGGGGGTCACCTTGGGTGAGATCCCTTATTGCACCGCCTCCCATCTAACCAGGGCTGGCTAAAAATAACTAAATCACCCCGTCTGGATGCAGGAGATGCCCCATGCAACGTGCTCAGGTCTGAGTGGCGCCGGAATGGGTGGTGCTATTATCAGGAGCTCACACGCCACCCTTAAACCCTCTCATCAGCCGTTTTCATACCGCGAGCTGCAGTTTTTGTAATGGAAAAAAATGTCACACATTGGAAGATGGATTTCTCATGTAAATAGCATCGTGTCTTGGAGAGGGCTCGCTCTTAACCTGGGTGATCGTTACTGTGACAGGACACTGAACAGAACCAGCCCTGCTGGGATTCAAGAGGAATTAGAAACGCACCCACGTGTGTATCGGGGGGGATGCTCTCTTTCCTTGGCTTTCTGTAATTTGGCAGAGGGAGGGGCTGGGCAGGCTCAGAGTACGAAATCATTGATTCTGTCCCCGCGTCTGCTTTGCAGTGTTTGAGGTCCACACCAAGTCTCAGGCTAAGTTTCCCCACTTGCGGAACTCACTCATCCTTTCTTCTAAGAAATTCAGAAGTAGTACGGTTGAGTCATCAAGGAAAGAGCGTCTGAAATGATGCTGACTGTGACCTTTAGGTTTATCCGGGCTATAATCCCAAACGTCACGATTACACATATACGTGTGCACGTGTACACGCGCGCACACACACACATACCCATGCGCACATACACGGTTAAGGGCTGGGGAGGTTGGGGATCTGGGGAGACTGCAGATACTGACAGAGTGGAGCTGGCCCAGCGCCTTCCCTCCTGTCACACAGCTGTGCTCCTCTGCACAGAATGTTCCTCCGGGGCCCCCGTGAGAGGACACAGCGGTTGAAACTATTAGGAAAATAAGAAGTGGGCCTCGCTTCTGGACATTCGCGTGTATTAAACTAAACAGAAACAGAGAAAACTTACCACTCTGCTTTCAGGCCTGACCCTTGCGGGGCCGTCTCCGTCCACCCCGCTCCTTGAAGCCGTCCCTGCCTGAGACGCCAGCGGGCGGGGGGGCCTGGGAGCCCTTCGTGCCCTTGGCCACCTCCACCAGGGCACACGGAGTCTGGTCCTTTGACCAGGGCATCCGTCACATGAATGCCAGGTCTTAATTGGGCAAAGGAACAGTGCCCAGGGAGGGTTTGCAATTCTTTTCAGGGTCTGTTTATTGTGGGCAGTTCCCTGCGGTCACTACAGATTGGAGAGTTCTGTGCCTGAGAAGCACGTGTCATTTTGGACAGGCTGTGTTGGAAAGCACTCTCTCCTTCTCTCTGTCTGCTCTGTACTTCCCTGATTTTGGTGAGGCCATCAAGTGTGCCCTAAATGCCTGCACACTAAACCAAAGAGAGAGAGAGAGAGAGAGAGAGAGAGTGCTGTAAGGTGTGCCTCCCCCAGTTTCCCTTTACTTAAGAGAGAGCGGAGGGGCCCCTCTTGCAGGACGTCCGTCTGCCCACCGCGGGCTGGCCTCTGCTTCTGGGCACTATCCATCCGTCTCTGCTGTGCTCTCTCTTTCTGCGCTCGACCTAACCTCCCATGCTGGGCTGCCAGCTCCTGGGTCAGCCGGGCAATGCCTCATCCAGCTTTGTATTTCCAGCAAAAGTCTTGTTTTCCTTTGCAGTGGGAAACACAATAAGTATCTGCTAAAGTACCTGAAGAACTACAAGTAAGAATGTGAACAATTTAAGAGTTAGGTGTTCACTGCTCAGCAAGGGTGGGATGCATACTATAGCTTTCTTAGTGGGAACTGTAAGTAAGAGACTTTTCACTCAGATTTTGGGAGGCAGACGGACAGCTGGGAAAGCAGAGGGGAGCAGAGAAGCCCCAGCAGAGGGACCCGGGTTACAGGCCTTCCTCCTGAGTTTGCCTCCTTGATCATCTTCCCTAGAGATTTTTGCTCTGTTTTCTGTCACATCCCTATCTTCAACCCACACAGCCTGCGTGCGTCTCTCCTCCACCCCGTCCCCTCATTCTCAGCCTTAATGCAAAGCTGATGGCCGGAAGACGGTGCAGGAAGACAGTGATGTGATGCCCCTCTGGTGCGGCCACTCTGTTGCCCCTCCCCCCTCCACTCTGCTGCCCAGGTGGGCAAACCCTCCTCACACAGCTGCCCCCTCCCCCCCCCAAAAACTGAGCAATTCCGCTCCTAACAAACAAACCTATGAACATAGCCTGGAAGGGGACATCATCGCTGGTCTTCTGCTCGTGGAAAGGTTCCTTCCCCACAAGAACATGTGGACTCTGGAAACCTACCACCTACTGGGCGTTTGGTAAATGCTAGACACTGTGTGGTGCTGTAAAGGCATCACCTCTTAATCCACCCAGTCACCCTTTCAAAGATGAGAACGTGGAAGGCTAAGAAGGTGGAGAAAACCTTCCAGGGACACATCTACAGTGAGCAATCTGAAGCTGGCTGGGCCAGGCCCAAAGCCTGTGATTTCTGCAATAGGCAACGCCTTGGGTGTCCGACAGGCATTTTTGCATATGAAATTGCATCTAAAATACTTCTCTGATTATTGAAAACGCCATTTGGGGGTGTATATTTCTCTGATTCACATATAATCAGTACAATTTAATACTGCCACTAACACTGAACAACTTCTATTGCCAAATTTGGTTTGAAGAGATGAAAAAAATCTGAGTACACCTACTTATAACAGTAGTTTACTGCCGAAGTAGCTTTAGTAAATAACGCCCTTTGTTCTTCTTCCTCCAAATCTTCGTAGCTCAAAAAACTTTAAGCTTTTATTGCCCGCTCATACATGTGTGGGCAGGGGAGATAAGATGAAACTTCAGAAATCATGTGCGACATTCATTTATCTAGTGGAAGCAGGTTGAATATTATGTTTCTTCACATAAATATTGAGCAAAGTTGTTGGAAGGTAGCAGGAATAATTCATTTCCCTGCAATTTTAGTACCGTTACTGGTAGCAAACATGCTTTGAGCAGTTACCGTTTTCAAGAAACCTTGCAATGGATATTATATCTGTGATCTCACTTTGGGGTGTAGCATTTGACTTCTGTCCGAACCCAAGGTCAGCTCCGGGGGTGCTTCAGTGTCCTGCCCCCCTCGTAGGGCTGGTGTGTGGTCTAGGTAAAGCACTTAGAACAGTGTCTGGTGGAGAATACCAAGTAATATAGATTCATGGCTATTCTTGTTTCAATCACAAAAGCTAAATGTTATTTGGGAATTAATGACATATGTGTTCAGCCCCGATACGTAAAATTTTAAGTAATCTGGTGGAATCTAAAATCAGTTCTCTTTACTGATGGTCAGTCATAAAGGCATGATGTGTCCCTTCCTCAAGCAGCCTGTTTGCTTCAAATGTACGGAGTGATTTGCTCACCACCTTCTTGGCTGCGTGTCCGTGGGTGCAATGCTCTCACACTCTTTGGGTTGGTTTGTTACCAAATCCAAGCTCGCTCTGCTCGCCGCAGGACAGGCCAGTACGTCGGGAGATGAGGTGTTGAGGCAGCGACTATGACTTTGTTCGGGAAGCCAGCAGGCCGAGGAGACAGCAGACTAATGTCTCTAAATAACCATCCCAGGGGCTTTGGATGCCAGCTTCTTGGACAGCACAGAGAGGGGGAGGAGACGAGGAAGTAAAGTGAAACGGCCGTACGATTTGCAAGTACCCCCTGGAATGGCCAGCCTCGGGGAGGGGATGTGTTCATTTCTTCTTTCTTGCCGCCATCCCCAGGTGGACAGGGTCCGGATGTTCCCCTGAACAAAGGCACTTTGGTTTAACAGAGGGGCAGGGTTCCCCGGGGAAGGCCCTTATGTATAGACTGTATCTTTTTAGGGAACAAAAGCAACAGGAAGCAGCCATTAAAGGAAAGAAACAGATCCAACATGGAGTCAGGATTGGCTGTTCCCTGTTACAGTTTCTCAGGTGAAACATGAGTCCGCTGCAGAAACCGAGCTCCAATCTAAGAAAGTGTGTAAACGCCTGAAATTCCACGCTCTCCTGCCTGTCCTGGGTCGGGGGAGCCCCACCTCTCGGACCGCGGTGGAGAGCAGGGCAGAGCATTTCTGCCAAGCGTGGACCACTGGTGACCAACCCAGGCCACCCACGGCCAGAAAAGCACACCGGGAGAGGATGTAACTTAAGAACCCGGAATAAGCCAGAGAGCATTAAAAACACTTCGTCTCAAGGACTAACTGGATGATTCCCTCCTTCGGTTCATTCCCAGAACTTGCTTGAATCAGAAACCATGAAGCCAAAGCTGGGATCTGGGCGAGGTGTGGGCAGGGCCGTGCTGCCGGGACCCTGGCCAGAGATGCGCCGTCCTGCACCGCGCCTGCCCTTCTCTGTCGCCTGGCGCTGGGGGCCTGTGCAGCTCGTGTGCACTGTGGATCGTGGCTGCCGCGTGTCCACAACGCCAGTGTCCGGCGTGGGGAGGAGGCTGGTTGTGAAAAGGTGCGCTCGGACGGTTCAGCCACTCTGGGTGTCAGGGAGAAACAACCGCATCTTGGCATGTGCTCGCAGTGGCTGCTTTTAAAAACAAATCAGTAGGAAAACCACTCTAAAGAGGGATGAATGTGTTCTCTTTAACCAAAATTGAACTCCGGCCGTTAATCTGAACCTGAAACGTAGGTGCGTGTTGCCTATGGCCAGATCCTTTTCAGTGTCCCTGTAATGAGTTGAAATAAGGAATTTCAGGAAATCACTTCGGTTAACATTTCCCAGACCTGCGGTTTCTCTGATTTGCTCTATCTACTATTTGGTCCCTTTTCGAGGTAGTTGGCGCTGTCTTTTTGGAGAAAACATTTTTGTGATCATCAAGAAGGGATCTGGGACCGGAAATCAGCATTGACATCAGCAGGTAGAAGCTGTTGGGAGCGAACTGAATGGACCTGAGCCCACACGCGTGGGCATGTTTTTGAGGCTAAATCCGGAAAAGAGGTTTATTCGTGTGTTTCAGTGAACGTGCACAAGATCGTAGGAAACGGTTAATCTTTCGTTAAAATTCATGGCCTTCTGGGATTACTGGGCCGTTCATTACAGGTATCAAAGCAAACATTAAGTTCTGCTGTATTGTGAAGTTTGGCCCATTCAGTTGGAAAAATCTTAACGATCAAGAAACCATGTGTTTTTACTCAGATATGTTTTATGACATAGCTGTAAAATCTTGTCTCAAATAGACCTACCGCAGGCCTGCATTGTTTCAGACAGTAATAGCACTCACTTCTGAAATGCCTTTGTATTAAGTCTAAACGATGGATGAAAACTGGAGGGCTTCACACAGTTGTTATTTATGACTCTTCTTGTCTCACACGAGGCTCTCGGCAGCGCTCTGCAAGCCTGTGTGAGCGGCAGGTTCGTAGAAATTACAGCCCCGGGAGTGTGACAGCAGTTCAAAGCCAGCCGGCCCAGACCACTGCTAACAAACGTGTTTAAAGGTTTCTAACTTGGTACAAAGCTGGATCCAGAAGGATTAAAGAGTGAAGTGTTGGCTATCAATCTAGAAAGAGTATTTTTCATAACATTTGAAGGGGAAAAAATGTAATACATTGTTGTTTCCACTCAATCTTCCACAGAGAAAGTTTTTTTAAAGTTGCAGAATTCTTGTCTTCAGGGGAAAAAGATCTGTAAACTGTGACCAAGCAAATGCATTCATCTAATAAAGAGTTAACAGGTAGCCAAAGGATGGCTGGCTTTTTGTTTTTAACGTGATACGATCTTAGATTCCCTATCAATTCCCCATGATTGATTTTCACAGAAATTCTCCCAAATTTCCCCCAGGTGAGGCTCTAGCGTGACTAGTCATTTACTTTAGAGCCACTCCAAGCCTTGTCTTTTCTCCTAAAGCCTCAGTTGTCACTGGAAAAATGTCACAAAGAAATGTTCTGAACAATAGAACCAGCTTCCCTTTTAACCTCTCCAGGTACCAAAGGCAAAACGCTGTAGAAATAATTATATTTATGCATAAAATATTTATTCAAAACCTATAGGGAGTGTCTACAGCTGTCACTAGTCACTGTCTTAAGGGCTAGTGTGCATTCTGGCGTTTACCATATACGAACCACATAACCTCATCGGTTCTCAAGGAAGATGTGGAATTGTGTTGAGAATGGGGAGCACCTCAGGTGTCTTTGAATCCTTTTCTAGCTGTGCTGCAGTTAACAGCATTTTGCACATAATGGGTGTTCAGTTAAGATTTAGTTGAGTGATGGAAAACAGAAACAAATGAGAGTCTTTTCTGCAGAGTGAGATACCATACGAAGTCGAATCAGTCGTGTTCCTGACACTCACCCTTGAACTATGCACACGACGCTCAGCACGGACTCGTAGGCTCACATCAGGGGTCCTGTCTCACAAAGTACAGTTGCCCATCGTTAAGGGCTGCACAATGTGCGTGTCCCTCCAAGATTCATGTCACAGTCTTGCCCCCCAGGACCTCAAAATGTGATTTTATTTGGAAAAAGGGCCTTTAAAGAGATAATTAAGGTGAAATGAGGTCACTGGGGTGGGGCCCTGATCCAATATGACTGGTGTCCTTATAAAGAGAAGAAATTAGGACACAGACACACACAGAGGAAAGACCATATGAAGATGCAGAGAGAAGAGGGCTCTCTACAGCCCAAGAAGGGAGGAAACCAACCCCACCAGCACTGGGATCCTGGGCGTCCAGCCTCCAGAACTGTGAAAAAACTGATTTCTGTTGTTTAAGCCGCCCCGTCTGCGGTACCTTGCTATGACAGACCTAGCAAACTAGTGTACTCTTATGAAACTCTATTTCATCTTTTGAAATCTGCATAAAAAGAGTTTGAAACCACCACATTTTTTCCTTTATTTGATCCTCAGCTAGCTAATCTGTATCTGTATACGCATCCATGTGCATGGTTGATGAGTTAAACTTTGCGAAGAGCAGTGTCTACATTTGTCTATCTTATCAGAGCTATTTAAAGTTAATGTTGAAGAAGATGTGGTACATATATACAATGGAATAGTACTTGGCCATAAAAAGGAACAAACTGGGTCATTTGTAGAGACGTGGATGGACCTAGAGACTGTCATACGGAGTGAAGTAAGTCAGAAAGAGAAAAACAAATATGGTGTATTAACACATATATGTGGAATGTAGAAAAATGGTACAGATGAACTGGTTTGCAAAGCAGAAATAGAGACACAGATGGAGAGAACAAACGTATGGACACCAAGGGGGGAAAGTGGGGTGGGGGTGGTGGGATGAACTGAGAGATTGGGATTGACATGTATACACTAACACGTATAAAATAGATAACTAACAAGAAGCTGCTGTATAAAAAATAAATTTAAAAATAATCATAAAGTTAGGGTTTCCCTGGTGGCGCAGTGGTTGAGAGTCCACCTGCCGATGCAGGGGACGCGGGTTCGTGCCCCGGTCCGGGAGGATCCCACATGCCGCGGAGCGGCTGGGCCCATGAGCCATGGCCGCTGAGCCTGCGCGTCCAGAGCCTGTGCTCCGCAACGGGAGAGGCCACAGCAGTGAGAGGCCCGTGTACCGCAGGAAAAAAAAAAAATCATAAAGTGAATGTTTTGAGCTCCCTTTCCTGTGCAGATCTGTTGGTGAGCAGCGTAGCGATGTTCTCCCCTTGGGCAGGAAGTGGAGGGCAAAGCCAAGCTGGGCGGCTGAAGAAGGGCCTTGTCCTAGTGCAGAAGGTGACCCACATGCTTGGTGGAAGGCAGAGTTCTATGCTAACGGCAACTACTCTTCCAAGAGCAGGTGGGACTTCTTGAGGGTGAGCTCACTTTGGTGGAGCCGTTGAAACGGGTAAATTTGACTTGGCAAAGTTGAACTCCGTGAATGGACTAGCAATCATCCAGAATGCTTTGTTAGAGACATTCTATACCAGAAAATGCACAAACTTGACTGAAAGAAAGAAGCATAAAATAAATTCTATGCAAGAAAGATGCTGGTTTCAGCTACAGTTAGGCTGTTTTATATTGTCTCCAAGGCCACCCCTCCCAGCCTGGATGGACGGGCCCGGGGGACAGATGGAGGCTGCGTGCCCACAGCTGTTCTGAGCGGGCAGCTTCGTCCAGGTGCCAGGGTAGCCTGACGCATCTCTCTGTTACAAAATACAACGAAACACGTCGCCTAGCAAAAAGCCAGGTGTACCCCGCTGTCTGAGCGCCCGTGGACATCATGTGGGAAGTCTCAAATCATGCATGAGTCTGCATCTCCACTCGCTTCTCTAGGGAGTCTGGGTTCGATACATGACGCTGCTGCTACAGAAATAGCCTGATGTTTTAGCAATATGGAGAAATCACGGTAAGACTCAAAGGGAAAAAAGTGCTTAGGTGAGGCCAGTACAGGCAAGTTGGTGTACAGTTAAATCCGAATGAGTAAGTTCAGTGGGGCTTGGTGATTTTTGTGTTTTGAAAAGGATTATTATTCAGACCGTCCGAAGGCCTCATCCATCCTTCCCCGGTCTGACTGGCTCTCTGCCTTGACTCCAAACACACTCCGTCACCCAGACCTGGTTCTTTCACTGTGGTGTCTCCAGTGCTTTGTCTCGGACACTCTTTTTGCTTCACAGCTAGACTTCTCGGGTGCTTCTGCCTCTCGTGACGTCTGGCTTCAGGGCCGTGAGCCTGGCTGACTGTGATTCCTGAGCCTCCGGCAGGGGCCTCCTGTGGCCTCTCAGGCCCTGTCCTTGTTTTCTACACGCATGCGGCAGAAGGCCCCTTGGGCCCTGTCTGTCCGCCCCTCCTGCCCACCTCCCATTTGCTTGGGGCCAGGCACTCCCAGCCCCTGCCCGATCCCACCCCTTCCTCTTTGGAACCCCGAACACTTAGGATGCCTGTCCTTCATCTTTGTCTCCCTAGGTCCTAAAGTTACCGAGTCCAAGCTCGCTCTGCTTGCCACACGACAGGTCAGGGAATCGGAGGCAAGGTGCCGAGGCAAGGAAGATGACTTTATTCGGAAAGCCGGCTGACCGAGGAGATGGCAGACGAGTGTCTCTGAGAAACCATCTTTTTGGGGTCTGGATGCCAGTCTCCTTTACAGCACAGAGACAGGGAGGAGATGAGGAAGTAAAGTAAAAAGGCCATAGTTTTGCAGAGGTCCCATGGGATGGCCAGCCTAGGGGAGGGGATGTGTTAATTTCTTCTTTCCTGCGGCCATCCCCAGGTGGATGGACGGGGTCAGACGTCTCCCTGTGAGCTGAACAGAGGCACGTTAGTTTAACACTCAGGCAGAGGGGCAGAGTTCCCCGAGGCAGGCCATTATGTAGGATTGTAATAACAAAAGCAACAAAAAGCAAATATTAAAGTCAAAGAAACAGAACTCGAGTCCGATTTAGCTCTTTCCTGTTAAACTAACGAGGTCCTCCCGAGGGCTGACGGTTCCCTGTGGGTGTACAGGTGGTTAGGTTCGGTCCCTGCCGGTCCACACCTGTCCTCACCACCTCATTGTGTGCTTGAGTGCTGAAGAGCTGGCTTTGGAACCCGCAGACCGGGCTTTGAATCCCTGCTCCGCGATTACTCTCTGTGCCTTGGACCGTTACCTAAACACCCTGATCTTCTTTACCTCCAGTGTCTTGACATTTAATAATTTCATCTCTGAATCTGTTCCTTTTTTTTTTTTTTTTTTTTTTTGCGGTACGTGGGCCTCTCACTGTTTTGGCCTCTCCCGTTGCGGCGCACAGGCTCCGGACGCGCAGGCTCAGCGGCCATGGCTCACGGGCCCAGCCACTCTGCGGCATGTGGGATCCTCCCGGACCGGGGCACGAACCCGCGTCCCCTGCATCGGCAGGCGGACTCTCAACCACTGCGCCACCAGGGAAGCCCCTGAATCTGTTTCTTAAGTGAAGTTCAGTGGGGCAAGGGGGCATGGGAGGGGGGGCTCGGGGCCTTAGCTCACAAGGGGTTCCCCCACTGCTGCTTCTCCCCTCTCCCCAGGACAGGCTTTCAGCTGCCTGCGCCCCCATCACGGCCCCCCTAGGTCCTCTCTGGCCTCCCCCTCCGTGCCACCCAGGGACCACTGCTGCAGCCAACCTTGGGGTGAGGGTGACGACGCTGTGCGCATCCCGCCGGTGATGGGCGGGGCGATGGAGGAGCCCTGGGGCGCGCTGGCCGGGCATCGCCGTGGTCCACGGGCTGACCTTCTAGCCCGGTCCTGACCCCAGGCCCCTAGGAAGTGGGATGCCGGGCTCGAGGTCACGAGGTTCGTCCGCCTGAAGCCAGAGCACAGGCGTCCCCACCCGGCGGGAGGGAAAGGGGCCCAGCTAGGCCTTGTGCGCACGCGGGGGCCCTGCATGCCCGTTGGGCACGCCTGTGCAGGAGGAGGGCAGCGTGACGTCGCAAACAAAAGAACCCCAGAAACCCCAGGTGAAAGACCCAGGAAGAAAGTAAAGAGCGCTGTGTTTCAGTGTCGTTATAAGCACTGTTTTCCTACGGTTTTAAAACCAAGGGTCCTGCATTTTCATTTTGCACCTGCCTCAGTTATGCATAGAATTATTTTGAGAATTAGACGAAATAACACATGCTAAGCACGTGGAAAATACACAATAAAAGAGAACTCTTGTTTGCGTAGGTAAAAGTGGACTCTCCCCAGCTCTCCAGTCCACGGCGGCGGGGGGTGGATTTCACAAGATCTAGGCGGCACCGGAAATAGTAAGCAAGATGGGGGGTGATTTGTGTATATACTTTTTTCTCCCACAATCAACACATTTCATCATATTCCGAGAGGGGCTTACGATCCAGAAAGTTTAAGTTTCACTGCGTTTAAGCTTTAGGAAGAGCACGTGCCAGGTACTTGGAAGAGCTGAGAGGAAACCCTCAGAACCTGTCTCTCCGTACATGGGGGGCGTTGAGGAGAGGGGCCTCTCCAGCCAAGTCCTTTAATCACTGGGAAACAGGAGCCCAACATGACATTTAATTTATAATTTCCTGGATCTTCAAACAATTCTCCTTTTAGAAAGAAATATTATTTTTTATTTTATTCTTAGATCTCATTCTTTAAAAATAAGAAAATTATCTTAAATGTCTTTATAAGACGTTCTATCTAGGACCCCCATCCTAGCATTAATTTTCCCGTGGTTACGAGTCGACAGCAGAGGCAGAGGTCGCCTGCCCAGCACTATGACACCTCCTCTGAGATGCAGACCCTGCTGCAGAGGGTCAGAACCAGAGCACCGTGGCCCAACCGTCACCAGGGAAATGAGCACCTCAATGGCGGGGCACACCTGCCTTACTTTGACTGGAAATCCCACGCATTGGATATAATAAAAAGCAAAAACTGTATCATTTAAGAAACCCTGTTAGTCTAATTAAATGACAATGAACCATAAAAGAACCATTTTTGATGTGCCTAGCAGAGTCTCAAAGTTTCTTTTTAAAAAGTTTTCCTGGTATGGAAACCCAGAAGTTCTGTGACGGTTGGGACAAGATGGTGGAGTTGTTTAAATGAAAAAATGTTTTTTAAGTGTTTCGTTTTGATTAAAGGTATGTGTGTTCTTTGCATCGTTTTGCAATGAGTGTGCCTGTAGTGTATCAATGCCTGGGCCTGGCCCTGTTGCATTTCTGATGGGCACTAGTGCTGTGCTCAGCTCGGGGACCCTGATGTTTGCTCCGACCTGTACGAGGCTGCTTCTCACACAAGGCTCATTCTGAAGGGAAATCACATGCTTTTTCATTCCTTGAACAGATGAGGAAAGTGCGGCGAGAGTCTGAAGAACAGAAAGGTACATAGAGTCTGGGGTTCATTCCATCCTGAACCTCTTTGCCCTCTTGATGGCCTTTCACAGAGATTTCCAGACAATTCCTGGGTACCATCTCTGAGTTCATTCTAGTTCATGATTTCATATGGGTTTGCTTCTCTTCAAATCATTCTGTGACCCAGAGGTCAACCTACCCCCCCGCCCCCAAATTAAAATATTGTTGATGAAGGGCAACAGGATTTAGCTCTGAAAGAGGGCATGTACTCAGGGATAGATTCAGAGAAGTTCTCCCAAAACTTTGTAAAATTATTGGTAATAAATTAGAAATATGCAATTTCAGTGATATGGCTAGATATATTCCCAAAGAAGAATGACAACTTTGTCCTAACAGATATTTCAACTTCTTATTTAAAAAGATTAAACTTAGGCTTACAAAGAAGTTGCCTACACCCTTCCCCTGGTCCCTCACAGTGTTAATATCTTACATAATCATAGTACGATTACCAAAACTAAGCAGTTAACACTGGTATTTTTCCACTAACGTCCGTATTTCTGTTCCAGGGTCCAACGCAGGAGCTCACACTGAATTTAGTTTTTCACCTCCTTCGTTTCCTTAATCTCTCCTTGTCTTTCAGAACCTTGGCGCTCGAGGTGTACTGGTCAGTTATTTTATAGAATGTCCCCTCATTGGGGTTTGTCCTATTTTTTTATTATTATGTTGAAGTTGTCCATTTTTTAAAGGAGATCACAGAAGTGATGGGCCTTTCTCAGTGCGACATCCGGAGGGTATATGATGCCGAGATGTTTTATCATCAGGGATATTTACCTTGATTACTTAGTTAAGGTGGTGTCTGTAGCTTTTTCCATTATAAAGATTTCCCTTTGCAATTAATAAATATCTTGGGAGAGATACTTTGAGAGGAACGCAACGATTCTGTTTCTCCTTAAATCTTCACTCACACCATTTGGTGAATCTGGCCAACAACAACTATTACTGTGGTGTTCTAGTGCTGACTTTGTATTTTCCTCATTGCTTCTACATTCATCAACTGGAACTCTGTAAAGAAGAGATATCCCTCTTCTCTATTCGTTATTTATTCAATTATGTACTTACACCAGGATGTTGGACTCATGGCTATTTATTTTATCCTGTGGGCGGTAATCCAGTACTCCATTTATTTCTGTTGTTCAAATTATTCCCGGCTTGGCCATCGGGAGCTCTCTCATGTCGGCCTCTTTGCCCTTGTAATACGTCCTGTCCTCTCCTGAGCACTCCACTCTCTAGTAACACAGAATGCTCCAGGTCTACGTTGTATTTTCTCTGCCTGCGTCCTGGAGTCAACCACTTCCTCAGAGTTCTGACAAATATGAAAATCATCATTCAAACTTAGTTTGGAAACCATAGGTATCATACAGCTTGATGATATTACTTACCGAGGACTGATTTGACTATTTGCGATGTGACATAAAAACCTTATTCCTTTTAGACCTCGAAACATCAGTAGAAACCCCTGCAGTAAGTGTGATTATGGCCATTTTGCCAATGAGAAAACTAAGAAGGCTAAGAAGAAAAGCAAGTAGTTGCCCAAGATCTTATACTAGAGAAAGAAGGAGCTGGAAAGAAATCCTGTAAGCTGTAAAGCCAGACTTCTCCCACCTTGAAAGAACCAAAACAAAATATTGGCAACTCCTGCTGTCAGCCTGATGGTCCGGCTATGCCGAACTTCAGTGAAAGGTGCTTAGAGCAAAACAGTTCTGCTGAAGCCAGGGCGTCTGTCCTTTCTTTTATGAAAAAGGTGCATTTTTGACCCAAGCATTACCTATCCTCACCTGGGATAAAAAGCCATGAAAACTGAGTCTGACTTCGAAATTATAAAACAATCAGAAGGAAATATACTTGAGTCCCAAGAGGAATATTTCTGGTGACGGAGTGCACCCAAACACAGATTGCAAACCAGATATTTTTACACTGACGCTGGGGAGAAGCAAAGCAGGAGGTGGGACGTGTCCTTTCCCACTCAGTTTCTGAAAACTCCAAGTTTTGTCAGTCAGCCTACATTCCTATTAAAGTTGGGAAATTCATGCAAAAAGCAATGTTCCTTGGACTACAATAAGCTTTTCTTATCCATTTTCCTTTGACTAGGTAACAGATGACAGTTTTTAATAGAAGAGCAGGGCTTGGGAACATGGAAAAAAGCATAAAAGTTAACATTTATGTATTTCCAACTCCTGGTCACAGTCAGAGAGATTTAAAAATGATTAAGTGAGGAATTTATAGCTTCATACAATCACATTCATAGCAATAATATTAAGGCTTTCAAAAGGATGAAAAATGGAAAAACTATAATGCTAGGTTTTTTTTTAGTATATAATCTGCTACAGCGAAGACTTACCTTGAATCCATGCGGCCTTGCTGGCAGTTATTTCTGAGAAAAGCGACACTGAAACGACATTAGAGGACAGGTCTGCGTTATCACGACTCAAGAAAGAAAAGACGACGTTCAGTAACGTGACAAGTCAGTAACGGGGGTTCCCTGTGTACGAGTTCACACCCAAGTTTCATTTCTGAGTTAAATACTCTGTTTCATGATGGCCTTTGCTGAATCATGAGAGAAGGTATATGTGAATAGACCATTAATACATATAAGTTCGTATATGTTTGTACATGTGTATAGATACCTTAATACATACGTAGTTTTATATAATTGTATTTTGTATATGTTATTATCAATTAGCTTTGGTAGATAATCATATCTAATATTTATGTATATCATGTATGTATTGCATATATAATAATATAATATAGTAATTATATTTATATCTATATAAATATATAGATTTATTGTATATATATAATATATGTATATATTTTCCCATTTATCAAAGCTAATTGACAGCCAACATCTAGATACACAGTTCAGTAAAAAATCAATAATAAAAAAAATTTTTTAATCCAGTACTGAAAAACAAATACTCAATCTCTATGCTTCCACCAAAATGGAAAAGAAACAATCTGCTTTATACCAGCTTAAATAAAACTGAAACTGGGGCAAAGTCAAACAACTCGTTTGACCTGATGTACCAAGGTTAGGGGTTTGTCACTGTGACTAGAGGTTTGCTTGCTTTTGCATAATTAGACAACATAGTACACGTATAGCATTTAGTGTAACGCCACACACACAGGCTCTCAGCAGTTTTTACAGGATGGTGATAATAAGAATGATATTGGTGATGGTGGCAATGATGCCTGGGTGAGAAGGGACCTAAGTCAGGCTTAGATGATAACCAGGGATAAGTCAGGCTTAGATGATAACCAGGGATAAGTCAGGCTTAGATAATAACCAGGGAAAGCTTCCCTAAAAAGGTGACTTGCAAAAGGAGATTTTTTGAAATATTTCTAGTAAGTGTGCTTTCAATGAGAAGATATCAAATGGAATATGGGCATTTAGAAAATATTATAAAACTGTAAAAAAAAAAAACCCAAGAGGACAAATGTGTTCCATGTTGTACTGTTCTCCTCTTAAAAGATGAGGCATCAATTGTACAAAGTATTTGGCCACTAGGAAGATGGATTAAGAAAAGCAATGCTGTAAAGTGGAATTAAGCTTGAGGAAGCCTCGTAACTGCCTGATGGATGGTCTTGGTGTATTTTTTCACTTAAACATTCAGACATACATTGAATCACCGATTTGAGTCGGTGATTACAGGAGTGTGGTCGTATAAGACTAGATCTGAGAACTGAGACAGAGATCTTCACACTTCGGTGTGTTTATTAAACATATATAATCCCAAACAAGAACAATCCCTATTCCTAGAGCATTCTTCAGCGTACTGCCAGTAAGTGGAAGATGCTGAAATTGGAAGTATTCTGATAGTAAGGGAGACAGTGAAGAAAGAAACAGTTCAGAGACCTACGGAAAGTCACACCACAGTTACTAGTCGGTCACTCCTTGAACCAATCGTATCCTGACCACCTACTACGTATCAAACACTGTGTTCAGAGCTGAGGTTATAATAATGATTGAGAGAGAAATCCTCCCTGCCCTGAAGAGTTAAAAGTCTGTTATCAGACACAAATAGATACCGAAGAAATAGTTACACGCAGAAATAATTATTTTGCATGGTAGTGTCGTTAAGGAAATAGCAGGATGCTGCAGAGGATAACACGGAAGAGGGAGAATCACTGTGCGTAGGGGCCACTAGTGAAGGCATTTCTAAAGAATGGGTAGGAGTTAGCAGAACACAGGATGGGCATGATGAGGGCACGGCAGTGTCGGAAGCTGGAAAGTGGCTCCTGAATTGAGTTTATGTGGAGAGATGCAAAAATATGCCCACGCTTTGATTTCAGCCATGGACAAGAGAAAAATCAACATTTACCTAACCTGAACATGTGCTGGGCACAAGGTATGTGTTTTACACTTATCATCTTATTCAACCTTTAAATAATGTAGTGATGTATGTGCCCACTAAGTAGGTTAACTTACTTGTTCAAATCACAAAATAAGAGATACGACGAGGATTCATACCAAGATAGCATGTCTCAAAGTTTCAGTCTTGATCAATAGGCTGAAGTTTTTTACAAGTCTGGACGGGAAAATGACGATAGTTTTATTTACTAGGAAAGCAGAATTGCAGGCTATATTCTTTAGTTTTGATTGTTCTCAGCGCTGTTTTAATATTTTGGCAAGAAATAATAGGTTGGCTAATTCTCATTTCTACTTTTCTATATTAACTGAAGAGAAATATTGCTATAGTCTATACCAAAAAAAATTTTTTTAATAGGACTTAATTTCTTTAAAAAATTTGTTAAACTGTTTAAAATTATCCAAGTAATAATGTGCATGTATTCAAGTGGCACTCTGACAGTGATCATTAAAAACACAATTGTCAGGCTTCCCTGGTGGCGCAGTGGTTGAGAGTCCACCTGCCGATGCAGGGGACACGGGTTCGTGCCCCGGTCCGGGAGGATCCCACATGCCGCGGAGCGGCTGGGCCCGTGAGCCATGGCCGCTGAGCCTGCGCATCCGGAGCCTGTGCTCCGCAACGGGAGAGGCCACAACAGTGAGGCCCGCGTACCGCAAAAAACAAAAACAAAAACAAAAAACATAATTGTCTAAGAAAAATGATGGTCCTTAGCCCATCCTCCTAATTTTTGTTCTACTCTTTCCTATCTTTCAGCTGTTTCTAATGTAATTTACCACAGCATTCCCAAATAAATGCTTGGACAGACAGCTCTTTCTTGATTTCTAGCTTTTAGACGATATCTCTTACTCTCCTTATATAGGCAAACCTCAGAGATACTGCGGGTTTGGCTCTGGACCACAGCAATAAAGTGAGTATTGAGATAAAGTGTGTCACCATAACTTTGTTTCCAGCACAAATAAAGTTATGTTTACACTCTACTGTAGTCTATTAAGTGTGCAATATAGCATGTTGTCTAATAAAACAATGCACATACCTTAATGAAAAATACGTTATTGCTAAGAACTGCTAAGCATCATCTGAGCCTTCAGGGAGGGGTAGCAGTAAAGTCACTGATCACAGAGCCACCATAACAAACGTAACAGTCATGAAAAAGTTTGAAATATTGTGAAAATTACCAGAATGTAACACACAGACACAAAGTGAGCAAATATTGTTGGAAAAAGACTTGCTCCATGTGGGGTTGCCACAAACCTTCAACTTGTGAAAACCCCATTACCTGTGAAGCACAATAAATTTAAAAACGGGGTCTGCCTGTATTCAGGTTGAGAATTAATCTATTTTATATAGTCCTCCATATCCATAGACTACCCCCCTCCCATTCTTCCAAAATACGTATATCTCCCTTTTGATAAATCAGTAATCAGAGTGTACATTAATATGACTAATAACATTTACAGTTAAGCAGTGTAATACGATTACACCTCCTGGCTTACACAACTTTTAATTATATAGCAATAACAAAAATAAAACCCTTGTTTGTCATATCTTGTAAAGAATATTAAAATGCCATGCTTTGAAATACGTTCCACAAGTAATACAATAGCCTTATCACAAGGAACTTTTCAGGTTATCTACTATTCACGTTTTAAAAAATTAGTCTTAGACTTTCCTTCACTTAAGAAAACATCTAGTTGTTACAGCCTTCATTTTTTATTTCTGTTAAAGATAAGACTAAGTAATATTCCTGCTTTCCCAGTCCAATTCTATTTTGAATTAAACTTTGTCCTGAATTTGTGTATATTTGATATTCCTTGTATTTCTATAAGAACATAGAATATTCCTATAGAAATACAATTCCTTGTATTTCTATAATTCAAGTTTAATCTATGTTTAATAAAGTTATCTAAGGTATCCATTATTGCCTTATACTATCATCTAAAACCCTCGGACGTTTCTTTTACAAAATAAGCACCGGTAAGTGGAGGTAAGAAAACGTAAGTAAGTTTAGAAGCCAGATCACTGTGGCCTAGCGGCTGCTCTCCCAGTCGGTGGCTCAGTGTGGACGGCTGGCAGGTGGGGTGACGAGGACCCCGAAGCATTTTTTCGAACCAGCGTCTGCAACCAATCACCCAAAAGACAAAATGACAACGACATGTAGTGATGGGATTGTTTCCTTGCCAGCGTTTTAGTTAGAAAGAGCTTTCGAGATCCACTTAGAGATGGAAACAGTGTGCTGGAGCACCCGGCGCTCTCAGGTATGTGAAGAATGTCCTCGTATCTGCTTGAAATCTGGGGCCGTTAACAAAGCAAGCCGAGCCGCAGACACTGCTGCCTGACCCCTCCTGTCAGCCCTCCCCACCCACGGACATTCTTTGCATGACTTGTGCACCGAATTCGCCAGTATTGAATGTACATCAGGATGGTAATTTATGAAGTGAGAAAGCCTCCGCTCTGGACTCAAGTCCTCCTTGCATTAACCCCCTGTATTTTGGGCCTCGGGCCCCACCTCTCTCTGCTTCCCTCCTGGTCTCCACGCTTCGTCTTTAGGTCATTTTGGAGCTTGTGGACACAGTCCCGAAAGTAGCACGCTTCATAAAGGCTTTGACAAACAAACAGGCAAACAATGATGGAATTTACTATTGGACGGTAATGTCTCTGTTCCCTGCCTTTATACATGGTGGTGATGATTTTTATTTACATATTCTGTGGTTTTTAAATAACATGACACTGTGCAGGACTAAAGTCCTTCTTGGTTTTCATAACGGCAAAATCGGACTCGAAAGACACATTTCTAGGAAATAGAAAACCAGCATACACACTGTCTACAGGACATGAACAAAACATGATAGAAAGAGACAAAAGAAGGCTTGATATAGAGAGTGAGTGAAATCAATAGGTTTGATTACGGAACGCAGCCTGCATTTTTCAGGTTTCAGATGCTGACTTAACCATCTGACGTGAAAACCCACAATTGAAATTCATATGTATTTAGGTTGATTTTATTATCTATGACTGAATGTGTGAGTTTAGAAGTCCTCCATGGACTCTGTCTACCTATAAAATTCAGATACCATGGTCCCTACTTATGGCGATTAAAGCTCTAAAAAATACTGAAAATATTAAGTCCAAGTTGTCCTGAAGACCGTCTGGACGCACTTAGGAGAGACTGTTCTTTGTACTTGTCTCATTCCTCAACACCTGTGCTTCACGAGGCTGTGGGGTGAGTTCAGTATGTAGTCAGATGTGCACAGGGTGTTTCTGGCTACAGGAGAAGAGCTGCTCAGTTCTCGCTGCCACAGCCCCTTAAGTAGCTACTATCATGCTCCAGCGTATTTTATCATCTGTAGTGGGATCAAAAGGAAAACAGGAAGATCTCAGTGATCATACAGATACCCTCCCTCTGGTAGAAAAAATATATATATGATATTACATATATATATTATTTATTTATTTATTTAACATCTTTATTGGAGTATAATTGCTTTACAATGGTGTCTTAGTTTCTGCCTTATAACAAAGTGAATCACCTATACATATACATACATCCCCATATCTCCTCCCTTTGTGTCTCCCTCCCACCCTCCCTATCCCACCCCTCTAGGTGGTCACAGAGCACCGAGCTGATCTCCCTGTGCTATGTGGCTGCTTCCCACTAGCTATCTATTTTACGTTTGGTAGTGTATATATGTCCATGCCACTCTCTCACTTAGTCCCAGCTTATCCTTCCCCCTCCCCATATCCTCAAGTCCATTCTCTACGTCTGCATCTTTATTCCTGTCCTGCCCCTAGGTTTTTCAGAACCATTTTTTTTGTTTGTTTTAGATTCCATATATATGTGTTAGCATATGGTATTTATTT
Source organism: Globicephala melas (assembly GCF_963455315.2). NCBI lineage: Eukaryota > Metazoa > Chordata > Mammalia > Artiodactyla > Delphinidae > Globicephala > Globicephala melas. Next base: position 2,123,424 of record NC_083331.1, on the reverse strand, counting down.
TCCTCTTTCTGACTTACTTCACTCTGTATGACAGACTCTAGGTCCATCCACCTCACTACAAATAACTCAAATTCGTTTCTTTTTATGGCTGAGTAATATTCCATTGTATATATGTGCCACATCTTCTTTATTCATTATCTGTCAGTGGAAACTTAGGTTGCTTCCATGTCTGGCTATTGTAAATAGAGCTGCAATGAACATTGTGTTACATTGTGGTACATGACTCTTTTTGAATTATGGTTTTCTCAGCATATATACCCAGTAGTGGGATTGCTGGGTTATATGGTAGTTCTATTTTTAGTTTTCTAAAGAACCTCCATAGTGTTCTCCAGAGCGGCTGTATCAATTTACATTCCCACCAACAGTGCAAGAGGGCTCCCTTTTCTCCACACCCTCTCCAGCATTTAATGTTTGTAGAATTTTTGATGATGCCCATTCTGACCAGTGTGAGGTGATACCTAACTGCAGTTTTGATTTGCATTTCTCTAATGATTAGTGATGTTGAGCATCTTTTCATGTGTTTGTTGGCAATCTGTATATCTTCTTTGGAGAAATGTCTGTTTAGGTCTTCTGCCCATTTTGGATTGGGTTGTTTGTTTTTAAGATATTGAGCTGCAGGAGCTGCTTGTAAATTTTGGAGATTAATCCTTTGTCAGTTGCTTCGTTTGCAAATATTTTCTCCCATTTTGAGGGTTGTCTTTTCGTCTTTTTTATGGTTTCCTTTGCTGTGCAAAAGCTTTTAAGTTTCATTAGGTCCCATTTGTTTATTTTTGTTTTTATTTACATTTCTCTAGGAGATGGGTCAAAAAGGATCTTGCTGTGTTTTATGTCATAGAGTGTTCTGCCTATGAGTTTTATAGTGTCTGGCCTTACATTGAGGTCTTTAATCCATTTGGAGGTTATTTTTGTGTGTGGTGTTAGGAAGTGCTCTAATTTCATTCTTCTACATGTAGTTGGCCAGTTTTCCCAATGCCACTTATTGAAGAGGCTGTCTTCTCCACTGTATACTCTTGCCTCCTTTATCAAAGATAAGGTGACCATATGTGCATGGGTTTTTCTCTGGGCTTTCTATCCTGTTCCATTGGTCTATATTTCTGTTTTTGTGCCAGTACCGTACTGTCTTGATTACTGTAGCTTTGTAGTATAGTCTGAAGTCAGGGAGCCTGATTCCTCAAGCTGCATTTTTCTTTCACAAGATTGCTTTGGCTCTTCGGGGTCTTTTGTGTTTCCATACAAATTGTGAAATGTTTTGTTCTAGTTCTGTGAAAATTGCCATTGGTAGTTTTATAGGGATTGCATTGAATCTGTAGATTGCTTTGGGTAGTAGAGTCATTTTCACAATGTTGATTCTTCCAATGCAAGAACATGCTACATCTCTCCATCTGTTTGTATCATCTTTAATTTCTTTCATCAGTGTCTTATAGTTTTCTGCATAGAGGTCTTTGTGTCCTTAGGTAGGTTTATTCCTAGGTATTTTATTCTTTTTGTTGCAATGGTAAATGGGAGTGTTTCCTTAATTTCTCTTTTAGATTTTTCATCCTTAGTGTATAGGAATGCAAGAGATTTCAGTGCATTACTTTTGTATCCCACGACCCTACCAAATTCATTGATTAGCTCTAGTAGTTTTCTGGTAGCATCTTTAGGATTCTCTATGTTTAGTATCATGTCATCTGCAAACAGTAACAGTTTTAATTCTTCTTTTCCGATTTGGATTCCTTTTATTTCTTTTTCTTCTCTGATTGCTGTTGCTAAAACTTCCAAAACTATGTTGAATAATATTGCTGAAAGTGGGCAACCTTGTCTTGTTCCCGATCTTATTGGAAATGGTTTCAGTTTTTCACCATTGAGAGCGACGTTGGCTATGGGTTTGTCATATATGGCCTTTATTATGTTGAGGTAAGTTCCCTATATGCCTACTTTATGGAGGGTTTTTCATCATAAATGGGTGTTGAATTTTGTCAAAAGCTTTTTCTGCATCTACTGAGATGATCATATGGATTTTCTCCTTCACTCTTTTAATATGGTGTATCACATTGCTTGATTTGCATATATTGAAGAACCCTTGCATTCCTGGGATAAACCCCACTTGATCATGGTGTATGATCCTTTTAATGTGCTGCTGGATTCTGTTTGCTAGTATTTTGTTGAGGATTTTTGCATGTATGTTCATCAGTGATATTGGCCTGTAGTTTTCTTTTTATGTGATATCTTTCCTGGTTTTGGTATCAGGGTGATGGTGGCCTCGTAGAATGAGTTTGGGAGTGTTCCTCCCTCTGCTATATTTTGGAAGAGTTTGAGAAGGAGAGGTTTTCGCTCTTCTCTAAATGTTTGATAGAATTCACCTGTGAAGCCATCTGGTCCTGGGTTATTGTTTGTTGGAAGATTTTTAATCACAGTTTCAATTTCAGTGCTTGTGATTGGTCTGTTTATATTTTCTGTTTCTTCCTGGTTCAGTCTTGGAAAGTTGTGCTTTTCTAAGAATGTGTCCATTTCTTCCAGGTTGTCCATTTTATTGGCATATATTTGCTTGTAGTAATCTCTCATGATCCTTTGTATTTCTGCAGTGTCATTGTTACTTCTCCTTTTTCATTTCTAATTCTATTGATATGAGTCTTCTCCTTTTTTTCTTGATGAGTCTGGCTAGTGGTTTATCAATTTTATTTATCTTCTCAAAGAACCAGCTTTTAGTTTTATTGATCTTTGCTATTGTTTCCTTCATTTCTTTTTCATTGATTTCTGATCTGATCTTTATGATTTCTTTCCTTCTGCTAACTTTGGGGTTTTTTTGTTCTTCTTTCTCTAACTGCTTTAGGTGTAAGGTTAGATTGTTTATTTGAGATGTTTCTTGTTTCTTGAGGTAGGATTGTATTGCTATAAACTTCCCTCTTAGAACTACTTTTGCTACATCCAATAGGGTTTGGGTCGTCATGTTTTCATTGTCATTTGTTTCTAGGTATTTTCTGATTTCCTCTTCGACTTCGTTAGTGATCTCTTGGTTATTTAGTAGTGTATTGTTTAGCCTCCATGTGTTTGTATTTCTTACAGTTTTTTCCCTGTATTTGATATCTAGTCTCATAGCGTTATGGTCGGAAAAGATACTTGATATTATTTCAATTTTCTTATATTTACCAGGGCTTGATTTGTGACCCAAGATATGGTCTATCCTGGAGAATGTTCCATGAGCACTTGAGAAGAAAGTGTATTCTAATGTTTTTGGCAGGAATGTCCTATGAGTATCAGTTAAGTCCATCTTGTTTAATGTGTCATTTAAAGCTTGTGTTTCCTTATTTATTTTCATTGTGGATGATCTGTCCATTGGTGAAAGTGGGGTGTTAAAGTCCCCTACTATGATTTTGTTAATGTTTATTTCCCCTTTTATGGCTGTTAGCATTTGCCTTATGTATTGAGGTGCTCCTATGTTGAGTGCATAAATATTTACAGTTGTTATATCTTCTTCTTGGTTTGATCCCTTGATCATTATGTAGTGTCCTTGTCTCTTGTAATAGTCTTTATTTTAAAGTCTTTTGTCTGACATGAGAATTGCTGCTCCAGCTTTCTTTTGATTTGCATTTACATGGAATATCTTTTTCCATCCCCTCACTTTCAGTCTGTATGTGTCCCTAGTTCAAAAGTGGGTCTCTTGTAGACAACATATGCACAGGTCTTGTTTTTGTATCCATTCAGCCAGTCTATGTCTTTTTGTTGGAGCATTTCATCCATTTACATTTAAGGTAATTATCGATATGTATGTTCCTATTACCATTTTCTTAATAGTTTTGGACTTGTTTTTGTAGGTCTTTTCCTTCTCTTGTGTTTCTTGCCTAGAGAAGTTCCTTTAGCATTTGCTGTAAAGCTGGTTTGGTGGTGCTGAATTCTCTTAACTTTTGCTTGTCTGTAAAGGTTTTAATTTCTCCATCAAATCTGAGTGATATCCTTGCTGCATAGAGTAATCTTGGTTGTAGGTGTTTCCCTTTCATCACTTTAAATATGTCCTGCCACTCCCTTCCTTGCAGTGTTTCTGCTGAAAGATCAGCTGTTAACCTTAAGGGGATTCCCTTGTATGTTATTTGTTGCTTTTCCCTTGCTGCTTTTAATATTCTTTCTTTGTATTTAATTTTTGATAGTTTGATTACTATGTGCCTCAGCATGTTTCTCTTTGGGTTTATCCTGTATGGTAATCTCTGTGCTTCCTGGACTTGATTGACTCTTTCCTTTCCCATGTTAGGGAAGTTTTCAATTATAAACTCTTCAAATATTTTCTCAGACCCTTTCTTTTTTCTCTTCTCCTTCGGGGACCCCTATAATTCAAATGTTGGTGTGTTTAATGTTGTCCCCGAGGTCTTTGAGACTGTCCTCAATTCTTTTCATTCTTTTTCTTTATTCTGCTCCCTGACAATTACTTCCAACAGTTTATCTTCCAGGTCACTTATCCATTCTTCTGCCTCAGTTATTCTGCTATTGATTCCTTCTAGAGTATTTTTAATTTCATTTGTTGTGTTGTTCATCACCATTTGTTTGCTCTTTAGTTCTTGTAGATCCTTGTTAAATGTTTCTTGTATTTTGTCCATTCTCTTTCTGAGATTTTGGATCATGTTTACTATCATTACTCTGAATTCTTTTTCAGGTAGATTGCCTATTTCGTCTTCATTTATTTGGTCTTGTAGGTTTTTACCTTGCTACTTCGTCTGTAACATATTTTTTTGTTGTTTCTTTCTTTTTTTTTTTTTTTTTTTGGGTGGTGCTGTATTCCTGTCTTACTGGTTGTTTGGCCTGAGATGTCCAGCAGTGGAGTTTGCAGGCAGATGGATAGAACCGGGTCTTGGTGCTGAGATGAGGAACTCCAGGAGGCCTCACTCCGATTAATATTCTCTGGGGTCTGAGGTTGTCTGTTAGTCCAGCTGTTTGGACTGAGCTCCCACCACAGGAGCTCGGGCCCGACCTCTGGCCTGGGAACGATGATCCCGCAAGCTTTGTGGCATGGTAAAAAAAAAAAAAAAAATAGAAAAAAGAAAGAAAGAAAGAAAAAAAGGAGCAGTACAATATCAGAGAATAAAAAACACCCCCCAATTGCTAAAGGGATCTTTGTCCACAGAACACTTGTTCAGGTGTGCAAAGTTTTATGGATTGATCTCTCAGCCTTATACTTGAAAAAATATTTTCCTAACCACACAGTTTTTATCTAGTAACCAGATGTTAAGCACAGTGCCAGTGCCTTTGAAAAATACTACATTAAAAAAATGTGCAGAGCACTTCCAGTTTCAGTGCCAACATGTAAAGAGCTTGGAAATCATTGCTGTCGTCCTCACAACAAGAGAAAATCTGAGCTAACTGAAAATCAAAGGCTTTCTTGAACCCATCAGAGAATTGAGGTTCCAGGGCTAATCGCCAGCCTGAAGTCTGGAGATTCAGTTGAATTCAGGGGACCGCAGCCAAGATCAGTTTGCCCAGAGCAGCAGGCACTGCAGGCATACTCGAGTGGTAATGTGGTAATGTGATGACTTGCTGGAGGCTGAGTTTGGACTAGACTGGTGGTGAGGAACTCCTGGGGCTGCAGTCCAGGGGGACTTCATCCTTTCGTGGACTTTAAGTGAAGGAACCCAGCAGATTCTCATGGTAGGTGCCGAGAAAAATCACGTCTGTCTGCAGCATGAGGAGGAGAACACCAACTACTTTGAAATGTGCCCGGTGTTTTCTCTATGATGAGTGTTTACTCCCCAGGGACAGTGACTTCACCAGAGCCTTGTCTCACTTGGGGAGAAAGGCAATTACGCAACTCCAGTCAACTCTAACCTTCCCGTTTCATCTAAGGAGGGGAGAGAGAAAAAGCTAAGAAATGGTTGCGAAAATCACAGCTGAGGGACACAGAAAGACTGAAGTTAATCATTAAATTAATGACTGCTTTCCTTCCCCCACTGCCTGCCAGCAATTAACAGGGATCCTGAATAATAAGAGTGCCTTAAGCTGAAAGAGCTACAAAGTTCAGACTCTATTTGAGAAGGAGTCTCCAGGGAAACCCAGACAATATGGGAGAGAAAAACGTGGGCACCAGAGGAAACTCTAGCCTCTGACACCCACCTCTACACCAAACAGTAAACACAGCCTAAGTCCTACCCAGATAAACACAAAAACTCTTCCCAAAGGCCTACTTACCTCAGTTCCTTCTATTCAGTGCACCACGTTCAGCTTTCAACAAAAAATTACAATGCAAGCTCAAAGGCAAAAACATAGTCAGCAGAGACAAGGCAAACATAAGAACCACACTCACCAATGGAAGAGATTTTGAAAATTTTATATCAGGATTTTTAAGTAACTAATTGATATGCTAATGTCTCTAATGAAAAAGTGGACAACATACAAGAATAGATGGGTAAGGTAAGCAGAGAGATGAAAACTCTAAGAATCAAAAGGAAATGCTAGAAATCAAAAACATTGTGAACAGAAATGAAGAATGCCTTTGATGAGCTCATCAGTAAGCTCTACATAGCTGAGGAAGGAATCAGTGAACTTGAAGCATGGCATCATAGACTTTCCACACTGAAATACAAATAGATAAAAAGGAAAACATAGAACATAATATCCAAGAACAGTAGGGTATTTTCAAAAGATGTGACATACACATAAATAGAATATTAAAAGGAGAAGAAAGAAAGGAGCAGAAGAAATATTTGAAGTGATAATGGCTAAGAACTTTCCGAAATTAATGACATTCCAAAGAATAGATCCAGGAATCTCAAAGAATATCAAGTAGGATAAATACCAAAAAACCTACACTTAGGCATATCATATTCAAACTGCAGAAAACCAAAGACAAGGAGAAAATCTTGAAATAAAGCAAAGAACAAAATTATCTATAGAGGAAAAAGATTATAACAGCATGCTTTTCATCAGAGACTGTGCAAGCAGGAAGAGAATGGAAGGAAATATTTGAAGTGTTCAAAGGAAAAAACCCACGAACCTTGAATTCTACATCCAGAGAAATTACTCTTCAAAAATGAAAGAAAAGTAAAGACTTTCTCAAACAAAAAGAGAGTATTCATTACCAGCACACCTGCCCTGCACAAAATGTTAAAATATGTTCTTTAGAGAGAAGGGAGATGCCATAGGTCAGAAACTTAGATCTACATTAAAAAAAGAAATTGGAGAAGGAAAGAAGGTAAAGTAAAATCATTTATTTTATTCTTAATCCATCTAATAGATAAATGTTTGCTCAAAGTAATAATAACAACAATGTATTGTGTGATTGATTATAACATATGATACACTGGAGATAAAGACAGCAATTTTATGTGGGAATACTCTGCTGTAAGGCACCCGCAGTGCTCACGAAGTGGTACAGTGTAATTTGAAAATAAAATTAGATTAGTTATAAACGTATATTGCAAACTTTATGGAAACCACTAATTTTTTTGAAAGAAGTATAACTGACAAGCCAAGAGAATATACAGTCATATAGAGTGCTAACTTAAAGCCAGAGAAGGCAGAAAATAGAAGAGAAAGAAGAACAGTGAATAGAAAACAGTTACAACCATGGTAACTATGAATCCAACTATGTCAATAACCACTTTACATGTGAGTGGTCTCAATACACTAATAAAGACAGGTTGTTAGAGCGGATTTTTTAAAAAGATCCTACTACGGGTTGTTTACAAGAAACCCTTTTTAAACCTAAAGACACAAGTGAAAAGTAAAGAGGTGGGGAGATATGTATCATACTAACAGTGATAAGAAGGAAGTTGGCCAGTCGAATTAATTTCAGACAATGTGGACTTCAGAACAAGGAAAAAGAGACATTGCATAATGATATAAAGGTCAATTGTCTAAGAAGACAACACTCCTTAATTTGTATGCACCTAGCAAGAGAGAATCAAGATGCCAGAGAGGATTTTGCCTCTATTTAGGCAAAACCTGACAGACCTTCAAGGAAAAACAGACAAGTCCTTGATTATAGCTGGAGAAGACAACATTCCTCTTCATTAATTGACATATCAAGCAGACAGAAAATCAGCAAGGATACAGCTGAGGTGAAATGCACCATAACAACTTGACCTCATTGACCTTTATAGAATTCTGCATCCAGCAATATCACAGCACACACTCTTCTCAAGCTCACATGGAGCATGGATCAAGATAGACCCCTTTCTAGGCCAGAAACACAACTAATTTAAAAGAATAGAAATAGTACAAAGTATGTTCTTTGATCACGTGGGCATTAAATTTGAAATCAATACAGATAGTTGGAAAATCCCAAAACATGTGGGTATTGAACAACACGTTTCCAAATAACACAATGGAAAAAGAAGTCTCAAGAGAAAGTTTTTAAATTTTGAACTAAATGAAATTTAAAATACAACTTATCAGAATGTGTGAGACACAGCGAGAGCATTGCTTAGAGGGAAATTTATAGCATTAAATACATACATTAAAAAAGACAAAAATTCTAAAATCAATAATCTAAACTTCTATTTTAGAGAATTACAGAAAGTAGAATCATTTATGCTCAGAGCACGTATAAAAAAGAACTAATAAAAATTAGAGCAGAAAGCTGTCATGTAAAAGATCAATGTAGAAAATCCCAAAGAAATTGGGAAAACACCTTCCTGGAACTAATATGCAATTATAGCAAAGTTGCAGGATACAAGATTGATATGCAAACATAAATTGCTTTCCGATACACCAGCACTGAACAACTGGAACTTGAAATTTAAAACAACAGCATTTATAGTAGCATTCCCCCCCAAATACTTAGGTATAAATCTAACAAAATATGTACAAGATCTATATGAAGAAAATTACAAAATTCTCCTGAAAGAAGTCAAAGAAGATCTAAATAAATAGAAATTCCATGTTCATAGATATGAAGATTCAACACTGTTAAGATTCTTCTCAACTTGATCTACAGATTCACATCATCCTAAATCAAACTACTGGCTAGTTACTTTGCGGACATCGACAAAATGAGTCTAACGTTTATAATGAAAGGGGAAATACCCAGAATAGCCAACACCACCCTGAAGAAGAGCAAAGTTCGATGACCGGCACTATTAACTTCAAAAGTTGCTATAGGGCTTCCCTGGTGGCGCAGTGGTTGGGAGTCCGCCTGCCGATGCAGGGGGCGCAGGTTCGTGCCCTGGTCCGGGAGGATCCCGCGTGCCGCGGGGCAGCTGGGCCCGTGGGCCGTGGCCACTAAGCCTGCATGTCCGGAGCCTGTGCTTCGTGACGGGAGAGGCCACGGCAGTGAGAGGCCCGCGTACCGCAAAAAAAAAAAAAAAAAAGTTGCTATAAAGTTATGGTAATCAAGACAGTGCAATATTGGTGAAAGAATAGATAAATAGATCAGTGGAACAGAATAGGGAGCCCAGAAACAGACCCACATAAATATAGCTGATCTCTGACCAAGGAGCAAAGCAATTCAATAGTGAAAGGACAGTCTTTCCAACAAATGGTGCTGGGACTATTGGATTCATTTGAAAAAAATTCATCTAAACACAATGCATACAACTTTCACAAAATTTAACTGAAGTGTCACGTCTGCCTAAGGAGACGCGACACTTCATTGTACAGAGGGTTCCTGGATGAGATCCTGGAACAGAAAAAGACATTAAGTTAAAACTAAGGAAATCTGAATAAAGGACTTTACTTAATCATAATGTATCAATATTGGTTTCTTGGTTGTAACAAATGTACCGCATTAATCTGAGATAATGACAGGGAAGCAGTGTGCAGGGCGTATGGGAACCGTGTACTATGTTCTCGATTTTTGTCTCCATCTAAAACTATTCAAAACATAAAGTCTATTTAAAGACAATGGAAGGATGGTTTTGTAAAAAAAAAAAAAAAAGCATAAACAAAAATGAAAAATAAAGGAAAAGAAAAATGAGAAGAACGAAGAACAATGCCTTACTGAGTCTGGCTGAGTAGAATAAACAAGAGGACTACATAACACCTTTCTTCGAAAAGGAAGCAGAAAACTTCAGAAGCTAATTAAAAATGTCAGGTATTGGTAACAATTTTTGATTTAAGAGAAAAAAGATGACTCTGAAATGCAGTCTAATCCAATGCAATCCAGTGGCTGTAAAGCACTTAAAATATTTAATAAAAATTGCAAGCTGTTTCGCTCAAGCCAGTATATTTCGCCTCTTCCTAAAAAGATTAATTTGTTTATGGTATTTTTCAGTTCAAAACTGTAATTTCAATGCACTAAAAGCCCAGAGTGTAGGTAAAATCGAGAGGCAGCTCAATCAGTTCTTGCAAATAGTGGATAAATAGGTAAAACTCAATTATAATGGACCCAACCTGCAAGTTGTCACAGCTGGTATGGTGTTCCTTGGGCTGCCTCAGCGTTCAAACCCGGAATCAGCATTTATGTAGCTATAAATTAAGCTCACAGAATGAGTTTTGAAACTTTGTACTTTATCTGACATCATTAAACCAACTTTTTCTGAATGTAATTTTTCCAAGTTAGAAGATACTAAGAACAACGGAAGAAAATTACTTTTTCTTGGGGCTTTATTTAACGTGGGGAAGCAAAGATTTTCCTACATTTTAGTAAACACAGGCACTTACTGTCTTAAAAATACTCCCAACTAAAACTATTTGACTTGTGAACAGTTGGCCACAATAAAACTTAAGTGACAAGAGAAGACTTGCCTTGCATGCTCAAAGGATGTTATATGTCTAAGGACATCCTACTTACTGGGAGCCAGAAACCAATGGGGAAAGAAAATGGCAAATTAGTTAAAGGGTTTCAGAAAAAGGTATTCTGCAATTCATAGAAACCTACAAATAACACATTTAGTACATTTGAAAAACTTAACACTTTAAACTCTTAAACACATATTTGGGCTATACGGGCAGAGAGACGGTCTTGAAGCACAACCTGGTTGTGTAGTTCATCACTTAGGGCTCTTTGTGCTGCACTGTGTGTCCAGCCATGGATGTAGGAGTTGGAGAAATGGTGGTTGTCTGTGCTCCTAACGCACTTAAATCAGTAGAGATCGGGGTTAAAAGTGGACCCTGAGATGGACCAGTAAGACACACACGTCCTAACTTAAAGGCACTTGTTTTACTGAAAAGTCAAGTTATATTTAAGAGTTTATCTTAGGCAGAAATTGAAATCAAGGTTCAGAGTTGTTTTCCAGATTCTTCCTTTCCTTCCCAGCTCCCAAACACCAGTATACTTTTTTACTTATCTGGCAAAATATTTATTGAGCCCCTCTAGCAGTAGTCCACATCGCAAGAAATGGTACCCGTTTCAAAGCTCAGTGTCTGATGCGCTGTGGCAGAGATCCAAAATACTAGTGCTTAAAATCAAATTTAGAAAAAATGGTTAAGATGGCAAGTTTTATGTTGTGGGTATTCTACCACAACTAAAAAAACCAAATTTAGATGTTTAAAAGTGCAATGTGGGTTAGTACAAAGAAGTAGAGAAGATTTTTATGTTTAACACATATCCCTTATGGGCCTTATAAAGTGCATTATTTTGTGTCAATCTCTCTACCTCTCTGGGCCTCTGTTTCTTTCTCATAAGATAATTGCTAAAATGTCTCATTGCTATTGTTCTTTGATTCCTAGAAAACATATTTTTCCAAGACAACGTAGGCCATGTGTTTTTGAGAGAACAGGCAATTTTTATGTATATTCAGTTTTTAACAACTTGAAATTTTGTTATTAGATATTGATATTCTTAAACGGCTTTCCTTATACAAAGTTAGAACTTTTGTAAATTTTGAAGACTATCGCCCACAAAAAAACACAGCCGGATGGTGCTGTTACCATATTTGTATATCAAATTGAAGTTGCTCAATTAGTCAAAATTTAGTTGCATTTTTCTTTAATATCATTATCAACAAAAATAAGTAAAGCAGACATTAAGAGTGCCAGTGCTAGTGGGAAACCCAGATTGCCTCAGCAGTATAACTGAGGCAAGTGTAGACATCTTTAGGAGCACCAAAAAGAAAAAATATTCATTCATCATTGGATACTTACTGGAATTAAGGCAGTGGCTCAGTATTCCACTGAAGGAAAAAAATTAATGTCTGTACAAGAAAATGTACAAATCTGTCACTGAATATCATATCTAAAAAGTAAGATGCTAAAGTAGGGGTTTTTCTCATATCCTTCGGTTCTCTGGGAATAGAAACTGTTTTTAACTTTCAAGCCTATAGTTCAAATTTCTCACATCTGATTCCAGATAAATCTTAGAAATGTATTATTCAACAAAACACAGCACTGACTGAGTTGACAAACACAATAGTATTTCTCAGAATAGAAGACATATACAATATGATGGAGTTTTATACTTTGATCTCTCACCGTTATAATTATCCACTTACCAGGTAAAGATGCATTTATCCCACAGAGCAGATATGCGCATAGTAGCTTGTTCACGCCTTAGTTACTAAAAATCGTCCTAGTCTAATAAAAACTTTCAAACTAATAGAATAGGGAAAAAAAGGTAAATATATGCAGTCAGTGCCAATACAACTGTGAGCATAAAGGAGAATGAGGAGAATGACGCTACTGAACTGAAGGCGGGGGAGTTATCTGGGGAAATGTATCTGCAAGTCTCAGTGGAGCAGAAGGGGGCAGGGCAGTGGCAGATTAGGGCAAGACCTGGAGATGTAGAGGGGATGGCCAACCTCAAACTTAATCAGAGCGGGATGCTCAGTTGGGGCAGAGCGAGACCTCCATGGATTGGTGCTGAAATGTCGAAGACCACTGATGAACAAAATCACACAGGACGAGGAAGAGGACGGATAAAGAGAGGTAGGAAGCTGGAGGTGACGTCACATTGCGTTCTAATCTCTGTCACAGACACCTTGAATTCCGTACCTCCATACCTCTGCTCTGTGCACACTTCTCCCACCTCCTGCACGGGCTCTGTCCCAGTAGCCTTCGAAATGGCCTCCCCTCCAGAAACTTTCTCTTCCTTCAATCCGTTTTGCAGGGCTACACGTTTAATCTTCCAAAAGCATAATGCCCATAGTGCCAGTTTTCTCTGAACTGACCGTCAGTGGTTTCCTGAAACAGACTCTACGTCCCGTGAACCTGAAAGCTTTACTCAATGCTTGAGTGCTTCTCCATTCGTGTCCCGCTGTTTTAGGTTCAGTTTTACATTCCTAGAAACCTCTGTGGAAATCCACTGCTTTACCCTGCTATTCTTTCCACTTGGAATAATAATGCTTAATATTGAGTGTTGACACTGAGAATATATTTATTCATTCATTTCTGGTGTAGTTGCTTATCAAAGTACAACTGATTTTTCCTTGCGATCCATCAGAATTATACTTCTGCTCTGATGCCCTCTCACTCTATCTGTAAATAATCCTTTCGATAACACTGAGTTTGCTCTGCTTATCCTCCCCTGGTCACACACCAGGTGATACTGGAGGTTCCACAAGGACAGAGACGACGCCTTGCTCACATCTGCATCACCCCACAACACCTAGCATGATACTTGGCTAAAATATCTGTTCACTGAAGTCATGAAATAAAATGAATCTCTTTCCAGGAGTAAGTTTTTCATAGAGGGAATGGCACTGACAGACTGAGAGATTGAAAGAACAAGCGATAAAGAAACACCCTGTCGAAACTGGAGAAGGATAACATCAAAAACAAAATTTCCCCACTGCAATTTCATGTGCAGCCAGCTCTACTTTGAAAATGTATTTTGTCTTTCAACAACTGAGATCAAAATGTTAAACATTAGGTTGATTGTTAACCGTTTTAGTCTATTTTATCTTGCTCTCTTAATTTAGTTTTCAAATGTGTGAATAATATGTTGGTCAAATCACTAACAATACTTTGATTTTTACTTTTGTCTTTAAGAATGTTTTCTATCAGGAAATAAAAAAGATTTTTAGGACATTATAAAGTAGCAGCGTGGATTCCAACTATGAAAACTTTCTTGCTCTGTTGGTCTTGTTGGTGAACTTGATTTAAGAGTAAAGAGTTTTAAAAAATCAGGGAACTCACCCCAAGAGCAGGACCATATCCAGATGAATATATCCATCTTCGTTCCTTCACACACTTTTAAAAGAGTCACATGCAAAATGTGGTTTGGAAAGAAAAAGGGTGTCAGTGTACATCCCAGGGAAAAAATCTCTGCAGTCTTACTTGTCCTCGCTCAACTATTTTCTTGTTTATTTATTGTCCAAATTTATAAAAATTGACTTTGTATATTTATATATACATATATATATACATATATATATATTTTATACAAAATATATACATCTATTTTTATATGACTTTGTATATTTATAAATTTATACAAATTTATAAAATTCTGAGAAACCACATGTTTTAAAGTCTGATTATAGAGTAACATATCATTATGGAAAATACGTAAACCAAAGTGGAATGTTTTGCAGATTCTAAGATTATACTTCACTTTATCCGTGTACTTAACTGTGTCTTGTATCACGGTGATTCTGCACGTTTTAACTCATCTGTTGGTCCATCATTCATTCAACAAACATAGAAAGGATCTTTTAAGAAACGTTTGTGTTCCTCCCATACATTTGGGGTGTGCTTTGCATAAAGTCGCACGTCAACCCAGGCTGCTCAGGGGCAGCGCAAACGCGTCAGCCTCTCTAAGAGCTGCTTACAAGACAGCTGCCGTTGATGAGACTGGACAAGGAGAACACTGTACAATTTCTGTGTGCTCTTCTGCTCCGCCAGCATTTTGTAGAATTCACACCACACGGATTCCCCTCAAGAGAGGCTGGTGAGGTGATGAAAGGGATGGAGTGGGAGAGATGGGGTCCGTGTAGGAGGCTCCCTACGAGTGGACCCTGGCGAGCCAGATGTGGAAAAAGGGGAATTCATTGATGGGAAATGGAAGGCCACGAGCCAGGGGACAAAGGGAAGGAAGACGGAGCAGACGGGGGAGGGAGGGAGAAGGTGTCAGCAGCTGCTTGGGACTCTGCGTGCGGGCCCTGCTCTAGTCTCTACAGGTCCTGGCCACGGCACATCCTCGCAGGTCGACTTGGTTGGATCCTCAGGGTGAGGGCGGACGTTCCTTACTGAGCACTAGAAGTGTCTTCCCATGTGTCATTATCCACATGTATTACCAGCATTTTGGAGGTGAGTTGCTTCTCTGAGTTGGCAGACAGACGCGAGCGAATACAGTTTTAGACAACGCTGCGTTTCCGGAAGAGTGAGGGTAACCTGGCGGCTCGATTTGTAAACGAGCTCATCGGAGCTGGACCGAGTTTCGTTACGTTCTCATATACCATTAGGTCGGAAACTATTTTAGTGTTTTCCATGTGTACTACATATTTTCCTATAAGGTTTATGGAAATCTCTTAAGGATGATGCTGAATTAATATTTCTTTATAAGTGTCTGTGTATTGTTTTAACTCCTTTCCCTCTTAAATGTGTTAAAAACATAAGCTGTTATCCCATTTAGTCCTTAAAAATACCCCTAAATCCCTGTGCCTTACTTTCTTAGTATAAAAAGGGGGTAAAAATAGTACCTGATCCCCGGAATTCTTATGGAGATTGTTAAATAAGTTAATATCTGCAAAAACACTTAGAAAAATGCCTTAATATATAAAAGCACTCAATAAATTTTGTTTTATTATAAACAAAATTAATTTTTTTTTTTTTTTTTTTTTTTTTGCGGTACGCGGGCCTCTCACTGTTGCGGCCCCTCCCGCTGCGGAGCACAGGCTCCGGATGCGCAGGCTCAGCGGCCATGGCTCACGGGCCCAGCCGCTCCACGGCATGTGGGATCTTCCCGGACCAGGGCACGAACCCGTGTCCCCTGCATTGGCAGGCAAACTCTCAACCACTGCGCCACCAGGGAAGCCCCCAAAATTAAATTTTTGATTTTATTTTTCATTTCTCTTTATTTTGAATTTTATTACATTTTCTAAGTACACTGGAGTATGAAATACACTGGCATGTGTATTATAAGGGGGACCGTTTTTCAGGTGTTGAGTAAGAAAATCTGCAAAGAACTATAGTAAATATGAGTGGCACTTGAGTAAGAGGCTGTGGACCCAGGCAGACCTGAGGCCGAACCGTGGGGATGCTGGGAGAACTCAGATGCATTTATTCTCGCTCTTCCACCAGACCCTCCCAGGCTGCTTCAGAGAAAATGCTTGGACAAGTGTATCTCTTTTATTTGTTTATTCTAAAAAGTACAGTTTTCTTCTACAAGGGGTTTCTTAAACTGAAAAATATAATATAAAAATTTGTCCATTGCTGATCCAATCTACTGCCCTTGGTTTCACTGTTAGGAGAGTGAGGTTAAGCAGTGGATTTCATCCACTGAGCTCCTGAGCTGGGATCTACCTGCTGCTCCGTGACATCCTTGATCCAGGATGGAGAGACCACTCTTCCTTCAGCCCCTCTCACACTGACTGCACGACTGCACTGCACCGTTAATTCAACTATTCTGCAAAATCTCCTGGGAAACACAGAGCTCCGGTTCCTTGGCAGTGGGAAAACCCTTTTCTCCATGCTTCAGAGGAGGTTTCTCTTACATATTTAAACCCCTGTTGGCAGACTGGATCTATGCATTGGTGGATTAAAACCGAAGGATGTTCGTCAAGGTCCAGCAACGTGAAATCAATGTGCAGATATCAGGAAAAGGTGAATTCTTTCTCTCGGAAGGTTCACACTGGCTGTTTAGACAGCTTTGAACTCACTGCAGCTGTGGCTGTGACCGTGGTCATCCAGCCTTTCTTTCCATGGTATCTCCTGAGGTGTTTTCATCCTGAGTTGTCAAGAATTTTGGCTTCTCTCTCCTGTTATCTTCAAAGGCATTTTCACTAAGAATTTCCACCCCGAATTTTGTAATCCTTGTAAACATCTCATTTATTTCTTCCCTTCGATTTGGTAACTTGGAATATACTTATGTCAGTAACGATCTCACAAAATATCAACGGGGAAATGGGAGATTGTTCACCATCCCAACTGTGTGCCGGGGCACAGTTCCTTCCCTAGGATGTAACCACGACTAATTCAACGTTCTGATAAGAGCTGTCATCGTAGATGTAATTCCGAAGGATCATGGCTGAGAGATGTACAGATGCACTGTTACTCGTGTCTGCTCGGGACCTGACCTGGACCAGCCACTCACTCCCTGTGACCGAAGGTCACCAGGCAGGGTCTAACACCTGATACTTCTTACTTAGAAGTTTCAGTTCTCTTTTTGGTCCAAAACTATCAGAGGTTCAAGGCAGAAGTTTGATAGAGGTTTGAAAAGCAAACCAGAAGATAAACATTGCCAGCAACAGAGGAAAGTATGGAAGGATTTGCCTGTAGCGCTATTTGGTTTGACTTCAAAGGTGGAAGAGTCTTATTTTTCTCTCACATTAAGGGGTCATCATCTCCCTCCCCTATTCAACCTCTGTCCTTCACTTATAATAACAACCTCTTAGTGAGACTTTGTCTGTTAGGCTTGTTATGTGTTGCTTTTTAATCTACGTTTGTTTCTGATAATGTTATAATAAATAAATGAGAGAGACAAATATAATTCAAAAGGTTTTTAAAAGTCTCTTCCCCCACCACGTTACTCTCCAGTGTGCAAAAGAACACCCAGTTAAAGGTCATTTTTAATACATGTGCTAACAATCTATTTTATAAAACAAGAACATACCATATCTATTTTTCTGCAAAAACGTTTAAAATGCAACAACCTATCTTTGACGTCTTTCCAGGTGGGCTTAAATGAAATAAATTGGAGACCAGGTATGCAAATTCCCCATGGAGACAAAACGGGTTAAGCCACATAACAGATACTTCAGCTAGTTTATTTTATAAACTAACTTGGTTTGTGTAAGCAAAACTTAGGTTGTTTCTTGTAAATGCCTCTGATAAGCATAAATGAAACTTATCTTTCTTACAGTCATCCTGTTAAAGTAGTTTTTTAGTTTTTTTAGCCAAAATAACAAAGTAAAACTACACCAAGAATCATGTATGCCCTCTTTTAAAATATTAGCTGGATTTCAAAGATAGAAATAGAAATAGCTGGACCTCCAGAAAGAAATGTCTGCCTTGCTACCTGCCCAGGTACGTATTTTCTCTTTAACTCGGGTCTTGTTTTGCTTTGTCTTCTCTCTTGCCTTGACTCTGGCTAATATAATAATTACTTGTCTAACATAATCTCCAGGGAGAAGGCAAAGAGGAAAAATACTGATTGTCAACATCCCCAAAGCAGGCTGCTCTATCAAATGGAGGTCCTCAATGTCTGGGACATCAGAAATCTTCTGCACAGAGAACAAGGACGGAAAGGTGCAGCCCTGCTCTCCTTCTGGCCGAGAGACCTGGCACGAATCCCTCGGCATCTCTGGGAAACTCTGCGGCTTGAGGAAGGATCCCTTACCCGGTCCTTCTTGCGCGCGCGGACCCCATGCCGGCGGACAAGTCCCTTGAACAGATTGTGCCGGTCTGGTGCCCGGTAATTGCCTTTCGATTGCCGTTCCTCCTGATGCCCTGCTTCCTGCGGGAAGGCGGGGTGCACGCGCTCCGGCTCTGGGCCCGACATCACAGCCCCAGGGCGTGGGTCTCCAGCAAGCTCAAGGGAAAGGGTCCCTTAAATGAAGTCTTTTTTTTTTTTTTAAATCACAGTAATTAAGCATTTTTATTATTTATTTATTTATTTTTACAAGGCTCATACATGGTTAAACCTTGACTTAGAATTTTACTACAGTGGTCTTTCTAGTACATGAAATTAGGTTCAAGACAATTAAATGAAGTCTTATGCAGAGTGACGCTGATTATTTCGCAATGAAAACGGATGTTCTCAGTTTAACCGCATGCCAATTCTGGGTCACCTGCAATATTTATTAGTTGTTGACGTCCTCTTTGGTGGCGATTTCACGCTCAACTGGGCTTTTAGATATTTTTTAAGTTTCGTGTTTTTTTTTGTTGAGCTCACCGCTATGCACACTGACCCGGGGTAACCGAGGGCGCTCGGGGGACCCCCCCCCGCCGGCCTCAGCCCTGAGACCCTGTCCTCTGCAGGGTGAACAGACCGCTGGCCGCTGGGAGCGGTGGGGCACAGCTGGGAGGCCAGGTCCCACTGGCGATGCCCAGTTCACTCTCTGCGCCGCCTTTGATGCTCCCTCCGCCTCCAAGTGTGAGCAAAGAGTACTGGATAATGAGGACCCAGAGTCTCTAATTTGCTACCAAATGCAGAAACCATGAAAAAAGACCATTTTTTTTAAAAAATGTGATTTTTCCCCTTCGTAATACTCAAGGGAGTTATGAACGGTAGGAATTAATGTTTCAGGGACATGTCTTCCATGATGGAATACTGAATCTCGGGGCATCCAGAGAGAGAAGCACAGACGCGGGGTCCCAGGGAGGACGCGCAGGTGACGAGGAGCTGCCGCGGGTCCATTTGTCTCTGTCACTTCCCCTGAGCTTCTGTTTAACCCTGGGGAACGTCGGGTTAATTAAAACACTGTACCAACATCTTTGGCCTTTAAATATGCATGGATTGGAAGCCAAACAGTTGCATGTATCATTACTCTGAGTAATTTTAAAACATACATGCATACATATTTTCTATGTATTAAATTTTCTAGTTTTGTGAACTATATGGGTAAAAACCAAGAAAGATGAATTTAAGATTTTGAATATATTATGAAGATCGCTGCTTCATAGCCCACTTTGGTAAATTTGTCTGACTCTTGCATTTGACTGATAATTACGACATGGACCAGATATTCTTCTTAACATTTATTCACTTAATGTTACCAAAGCCATTCTTTTAAACTACGGGGATACTACCTTTATTTTATTTTTTAATTTACTCATTTAGATGTTTGTTTTGTATTCCTGAATAACTATGATTTTTCCACACTTTTAATTTACTCTATGTAGGATAAATCAAGGCCTATGTAATGATGGCTGTTGATTTAAAATAAAAGTTTGTGTGAGTATTTAATCATTTATTTTCATAGAAGTTCAATTGATACAGTTTAAAGAAAATGCAATGCATGTGTTACTACCACTCTGAAGGGGAAATGGCAACCATGACACTTTACAGACTGTAGGTAGCAATGAAAAGGCATCAGGTGAAGCAGCTTTTCCTCCAGACCTCGGGAATAAGGCGTATACTTCATGGAGAGCAGAGGCAGAGAGCTGACTCTCATTATCTTACTGTGCCTCGTTTCAGTCTGTGATGATTGGCACCTAATTCAGCAAAATGCATGCACTTCGTGCTAGGCCAAGGACTGAGGCTGGAGGCAGAATGAGATGCGATCATCCCAGTTCTATTTCCTGTGCTGGGTTATGCCATGGTCAGCCACACAACAAAGCAAGGATGCTGATTCTAGGTGCCCCTGTCTGTCCCTCCCAATCATGTCTGCACGTTCCAGACACACGCTGGCCTTGCGCAGGACTCCCTGCTTCCATCTTTTCTTCTTTTCCTTTCTACGATAGTCAGACTGATTCCTATAAAGGAAAACGACCATGAGCTCGCTTCCTTGGAGAACATCTCCGTGGCTTGTCTTCTCTGCTGGACGCAGTCTGCACGTCCTGGGATGGGGTGGGGAGTCATCCCTGAGCTGCCCCACCTCATCTCTGTTCCCCCCGCCCAAGTCCTCTCTGCCTCCTTAATAAAGTTAGGCGATGACACTTGGATGAAGACATAGAAATGATGGGAGGCATCTAAGTGCCCATGATGAAGGCTGGATGGACACCGAGACTTTCCCATGTTGGCTGTAAGAATACTGCAAACCACCCTCGTTTCTCGCCTGTCACCTTCCCCAGAGACACCACATATGGGAAGAGGCAGGCACATTTTTACACAGCACTATACACGTGTCTATGCATAAATAAAATAGATGATACACAATTTTACACTATGATGCATGATGTCCTTTTAAGATTGTTTTTCTTTTTTGGTTTTTAGATGCAAAGATTTAGATAAATGATCTTCCACAATGAATGGTGTACCATTGTCGTCAGTCCACAGAAAGCCCTTCTCACTTTAATATTTTGTTCATCTGTTCATCCTTTATCCCCACATGTGCTCTTACTTAAATGCATGTAACATTAGATAGGGTTTTAAATAGGGTAATCAGGGGAGGTCGGTTTGAAAAAGAAAAGTTTGGGTGAAGACCTAACAGAGGTGAGGGCTTTGCTGTGGGATGTCTGGACAAGAGTGTCCTTGTAGAGAACAGGCAGTGCAAAGGCTCAGGCGCCTGGACTCCCAGGAGGAGCTTCTGCACTCATGTCCCATTAGTGTAATGTCACCGGGGAAACGGACCACCTCGATGTTCAAGAGAACTCCAAGAAGACCAAGGGCCTCTCAGGTTATCTCACTTGATGGGGAAGTTGAGATGCTCACACACGATCTATCCAATCCAACATGCTTACTCTCTGAGCCTTCAGAGACCTTCCTCTGGAGGATGTCAGGGAGCTTCCAGCACTGCCCCATCCCCACCCTGCCATTGATCGTGAGCCACCACCAGGTCCAGGCAACGACCAGCCAACTCAGCCGTTCCAAGTCCTGAAATCAGCACTCTAAGTCCCAAATCCTGTGTGAGACCATTTACATCAATAAATAGCAGATCGAAACTTACAATTCCATCCTCCTCAGTCTAACACCTAAGCTCTATTCCCGTATGCTCTCCAAATTCCCATGGGACGATTTCTTATGTGCTCAGAATTATTTATTTCTTGGGAGTTTCATAGAAATCAACTAGAAAATCTCCAAAGCCTTGTTCTACTCTGTGGGTCATAGCTAGATTGCTACTTCAATCTCTTCTTTATTTATGGTTCTTTTCTAGTTTTCTACCTTTTCTCAAGCCAATTATAATTTATATTTTCTCAGCAAAGTTTACCATTTCCCCACAGTGTAAAAGTAAGTGGGTGTGGAAGACTTACATCAGCAAAAATGACCTGGCGGGCAACTCCGGGTGCCCGAGCCTCCAAAGAACCATCAATATATCAAGCAGAACAGAACCAACTTGGTCAGAACTCTGGAAAGTGGTCAAAGGTTTACAGCAGCCAGTTGAATCCTGAATTACAAATAGTCCACCAGAAGTGGTAGGCAAGATCTGTGGTGTGTTAACTGCTTTGTCCCCCCACCTCCTGACTCACAGCCATCCCGAAGCTGGCAGCCCACATTCCCAGTGCAGGACCCTGACACCCTGCTCTGGAGAAAACACGGCAGATCAGATGCACAAATAACTGTGTGTGTCTATGTCATCTTGTTTGGGGACTACCAGATCTCCCTCAGGGTAGAAGAGCATGGGACATTCCTCAAAACACTGGAAGGTTAACTGAACAGCCCACAACAAACCTGGGCAAAATTTTTAAATATTTAGATATTAAACAACGTAATCGTAACCAAAGGATTCAAGACAAAACCGCAAGAGAAGTTAGAAAGAAACTTAGAGACAAACGAAAATAAGAACTCAAGGTACCAAAACTTAAGGGGTGCAGCCTAAATGCCACTGAATTGTGCACTTTAAAATGATTCATTTTAGGTTTTGTCAATTTCATCGCAATTAAAATATGTTTAAATATATGGGTATAAAATTGTACATGTTATAATGTTTACAGATTTAAATTCTGACAGATACACACATATATCTAATACTTTTGGCTCAATAGTAAATAGTAAAAATCTCTAATATTTGTATGCTTCTTCCTCAAGGATTTATTTTCTTCTTTCTGATGTTCATCCTCTAATACCTATTTTGGAAAAGGTAGATAGTGGATAGAGTTTTTGCTCTATGCATGCAAAAATATTGTCATTTTTACTCCTACCCTTTAAATAGGGCTTGAATGTCTCAGTTTAAAATTCTATGTTGAACGTTGTTTTCCCGTAGAATACGGAAGATACTACCCCATTGTCTCCTAGTACTTAGTGTGGCCGAGAAGTTTAATGTCCACCAGTTTCTCCTTGCTTTTTAAATAACCTATTCCTTCCTTCTGGGAAATTTTAAGATTTTCACTTTGCCACTGATTCCCTGTGTTTGTGTGAGAGGTGAGGCTGGCTTGCTGGCGTTATAAATTCAACTCAGCACTTAACTGGCCTTTTCAGTTTGAAAATTCATCTCTTCCATGATTTCAAATATTCTTTTATTGCTTCTTGAAATATATATTTTTCACATTCTCTCCCACCGACACTGCCTTTAATTAGATGTTGGATATTCTGGTTTTATTCTATGTCTCTCTTTTATGATTTCTCTCGCTTTATCCACTTGTATGACATTCTGAGAAAATCCTCTGGCTTAATTCTTTCTGCTCCGCGGCATGTGGGATCTTCCCGGACCAGGACACAAACCCGCGTCCCCTGCATCGGCAGGCGGACTCTCAACCACTGCGCCACCAGGGAAGCCCTCTTGCTTAATTCTTTAGCTTACTGAATCTCTTTTCTTCAGTGTCCATTTTCCTTTGATACATTTTTATTGATACCATCCTTTGGCTTTTAGGAAAGTATTATTTTGAAGCTCTATTTTACTGCACTAGGAACTTTGTTTCTTCAGGTGTGAGTTCTCCAGTTCGTTGAACCTGTCTCACTTTCGTGGCAGGTGTTGAATGAGGATGTACCTGCTGTGTCTGTTACTATAGCCCACTGGCAGGGAGGCAGCGTGTGCTGCTGGGACTCGCCCAGCCTTTTCTCAGTAAGAAGATGGAC
This sequence comes from Globicephala melas, assembly GCF_963455315.2. Lineage (NCBI taxonomy): Eukaryota > Metazoa > Chordata > Mammalia > Artiodactyla > Delphinidae > Globicephala > Globicephala melas. Next base: position 2,099,810 of record NC_083331.1, on the reverse strand, counting down.
GCTCTTCACGAGCCGTACGTCAGGTACCACGGTGGCTGGTCTCCTGTGTGCCCTCCAAGCTCCTTCCAGCCGTAACCAGCCCTGAGGGGCACTGCGTGTGTCTTTGTGACCCACCGAGTCCCAGGTAGAGGCAGACCTCTGTCACTGCAGCCTGGCTGGAGGCGTGAGAAGGAGGTTGAGAGAGCGTGAACGGTCTGACCACTTCTGACGCAGTATCGCTAGGAAGGCCTCTGCCGGTTCCCGCTGGGTTCCCTTCCACTTCTGCTCTCTCTGCCCTGTCTTACACACAATTTCGGTTTTAGACTGTTTCTGTTTAGTTTACAACATACAGAGATTCCTCACAGCCTCTGGTTTCCCTTATGTGTTACAGCGGGATTGCAAATTTTAGCATTATTTTCTGTGTTACCTAGGAACGCGCACCGAGATTAACGCACCGTCTTGAAAAAGCGGCTTGGCCTTTCTTTCTGAAACACTGCCTAACGACACAACGAGCCCACTTCCACCACCCTCAGAACAGCACAGCGTACTCTCTGTGACCTCCAAGGTACCCTTGCCAGTCTTACGTGGCTCTTACCCAACTTTCTGCCTCTGTTTCCTTCACGGTCCCCTCCTGCAGTCTCCCCATCACAGAGGCGGCCTTGCACTGTGCAGCCTCTGTCTCTTCCTTGACACTGGGTTTCAGCCCTGCTGGCCTTTGCCGTTTCTCCGGCACGGCAAGCAAGCCTCTGCCCCAAGGGGCCCCCATGTGTAGCTCCCCTGCCTGAAAGGCTCTTTCTGCAATTCTTGAGTCACATGCAGCCTTCTCAGTGAGGGCTGTCCAATTACCCTGGTTACAGCTGCGATCCAGTCCAGCTGTCCTGATCCTCCTTCCCTGCATTATCATCGGCAATCTCATTTTCATCCATTCCTTGGTTAATTTATTCTTCTCACAACCTGTGTTGGAATCAGGGGCTAAAGAGAAACCAAATCTACTGACCCTCAATACAGCTATTAAAAAGTGGTCAGTAGGGCTTCCCTGGTGGCGCAGTGGTTGAGAATCTGCCTGCCAATGCAGGGGACACGGGTTCGAGCCCTGGTCTGGGAAGATCCCACATGCCATGGAGTGGCTGGGCCCGTGAGCCATGGCCGCTGAGCCTGCGCGTCCGGAGCCTGTGCTCCGCAACGGGAGAGGCCACAACAGTGAGAGGCCCGCATACTGCAAAAAAAAAAAAAAAAAGTGGTCACTAAAAGAAAGATTAGAAGCTATAGGTTAAATTTGGGTTTCAGAATTATCAATGGAATGATAAAAGTCATCAAATCGTCAAGAAGCTATGTCCCTCCACTGTAGAGTGAGTCAAATGTTGCTTTTCAGTTTATAATCCCAGGTGTACCAAAAACTGTCTCATAGGACTGATACTTTCAGAATTCATTCATTCCAAAAAAAAAAAGCCAAACTCCCTGTCCTCTCCTTCCCAATCATCCCCTCCTTGTTACCAGTTCCAGACACAGGCAAACTAGCACAGGCCACCAGGAAAACCCAGTTCTAAGGACCTGAAGAGGAAGCGGGCTGGCTCTCTCAGGAGCTGGTCAGTTCCCCATGAGGAGCAGTTCAAAGGCTGGATGAATAATTATTCCAACCAACCACTCCAGATGATCCAATTGCAAAATAACTTAAAATTGTGAAAAGAAAGTGGTTAGTGAGAAGATGTTTAAAAAACAATTTACCCAAAAAGGAGTCCTGTCCCTTGTTGGGTTTTAATTCTTGTTCATCTGGTGCATCATAATCGTTTATTTCTGTGACAATCATTTGAGACTTGAGGCATAAATACTGCCCGTGGGATGATGCATTTTTATTCATTTCTCTAAACATCTTATTCCTACCTTTTAATATCATTAAAATTTTTCAAATATAGTGTCTTATTTTGGAAGTTTATAAAACAAATGCTGGAACAAAATAATTGCCCCCCAAAAGTAAATAGTGGAAAATATCTAAATGTCATTAAATGTGAAATTAGTTGGGACAAATAACAATTCAGTGCTAGAAGATTAGTAGGAGAAAAAAACTTTAATAATGTGATATTTATTAGAACAACTTACGTACAAATTGGAGCAACTAAGTGTCTAGCAATAGGACTGCAGCTGGGAAAGATGGACTGATGTCACATCCCACTCAGAACCCTCGGACAGAGTGCAGCTGTACTTAGGACGAATACAAAAGGTTTCTAATTGCCTATAAGAGAGTGCAGATCCGTTCCCTGCCTAACTCTCCACCCGTATGTCCAAACAGCACGCCTCCCGACCCCTGGCTGGCTGGTCCTTTCACACCCTGGGAGCCACTGCTAACTCACAGCAGCTCTTGACTGCTTGCTCATGACGTGTCTTCTGTCTGAAACACTCCCCCTCGTTATTTGCCTGCACTTACCCATTACAGCTCTGTTTCCTTCGTGCATGTGATTATCTTATGGAAATCTGCATCTCCCACCAGACTGTGCACTGCAGGAGGGCAGCACTCTTCAGGTTTCACTCACCATCATCCCCTAACAACCAGCATCACTTCCAACACATCGCAGGTGTTCAGCAAACATTTACTGAACGTGCGAACCAGTGAGTAACTGAGTAAGCAAACTAAATCTCCAATTTCCCAACTGAAGGCTTATTTTAAAGTATGCAAGACCAGTCCCATATTAAAGGAAACTATATGTAGAATGGGAATGTGTGCCCCAAGGTCTTAATAATGATTATCACTGAGTGAGATAAGGGATATTTTTTTTCCATTATAACTTTTATATATCCATTTTGGGGAAAACGAACATGTACTGTCTTTGAAGTTAAAAAAAATTATTTTTAACTGAATATAAATCCTACTGTTGGACATCTTTTACTACTAACCCAAACCGTTGGACATTCGAACTATTACTATTGTTTTCCATTAGAAGTAATACATAACAAGAATCAATGACTAAATATTTGAAAATAAATCATTCAGTGGAAAAGTAGAAAACTTCCTGAAGAAGGCAAAAGAGAATAAAGGTGCAAGAATGTGGCCAGCCAAGCCAGTGCTGCAAAGTGTGCAGAGCAGTCACATGCTTTCAGATATGACCATGGTCCCTGGTCAGTACGGACTTAATCACTTAGCTTTGTGTTCTTCCCATGGCTCAGTTTTCTTACCTAAAAAATTGGAAATTACTAGTACCTACCTCATGGTTATTGTGATGAATAAATGATATATTATATGAAAATATTCTTAGACTATTGCTTAACACAGAAATAATTAGGTTTTGAATCGTGTCCCTCAAAAATTGATGTCCACCCAGAAGCTCAGAATGTGACCTTATTTGGAATCGTACAATATTTGTCCTTTGTTACTGGCTTATTTCATTTAGTGCAATGTCATAAGGTTCATCCATGGTGTAGTATATGTCAAAATTTCCTCCTTTTTAAAGCTGAATGATATTCCATTGTATTCATAGACCACACTTCGTTCATCCATTCATCTGTTGATGGACATTTGGGTTGTTTCCACCTCTTGGCTATTGTGAATAATACTGCTTGAACATTTGTGCAGAAGTTTTGTGTGCACATCTGTTTTCATCTGTCTTGGATAACTATACAAGTGGAAGTGCTGGGTCGTATGATAACTCCATCATTAAATTTCCAGAATGTGGCCACACAATTCTACATTCTCACCAGCAGTGTGTGAGGTTTCCAATTTCTCCACATCCTCATTAACTCTTGTCTTGTGTGTCTTTTCTATTTTAGCCATCCGAGTGGGTGAAAATTGGTATCTTATTGTGTTTTTTTTGTTGTTGTTGTTTGTTTGTTTTGCGGTACGCAGGCCTCTCACCGCTGTGGCCTCTCCCGTTGTGGAGCACAGGCTCCGGACGCGCAGGCTCAGCGGCCATGGCTCACGGGCCCAGCCACTCCGCGGCATGTGGGATCCTCCCGGACCCGGGCACGAACCCGCGTCCCCCGCATCAGCAGGCGGACTCCCAACCACTGCGCCACCAGGGAAGCCCCCTTATTGTGGTTTTGATTGCATTTCCTTGATGACTGATGACTTTGAGCATCTTTTTTAGGTGCTTATGGCCATCCTCTTTGGAGAAATATCTATTCGAATCCTTTGCACATTTTAAAAATGGGGTTTTTAAGCTGTTTATTGTTGAGTTGTAAGACTTCTTTTTAATCTTATTATTTCATATCTTAATGTTATTTTCTCCAAGGTCAATTCTACTCATGTTTTGTTGAATGTTTTGAAATTTTATATTTCCTTGTAATTTTTTTCCCTTAGATATATAATTTTTCATTTATCTCTTTCTGTGGTCCTATGTTCTATGTCAGGGAGTTGATGTTTTCTTTAATTTTCATGAATGAAAATTATATAATCTAAAAACTGTTCAGGGAATACAAGTAAAATCTGTCAAAATTCTTACGGTTACTTTACTTATTGTGTTATTTGAAAGGTTCCTAATGTTCTCCCTCAGCTTGGTTCAATTTGTACTTATAAGCAGTGTTTTCTTGAGTTTGTTGTATGAACTTGGCTCTTGTCCTAACTTTAGCGTGGAGGAGATATCTTCTCTATATTCTTGTTTCTTGTCTTTTTTTCCAGTGGATTTGGAGGTACGTAGTGGGCAGGTCTGGAAATGCATATTCTGAGTTTCCTCTCTGAACCCTATAGTGCTTTTGGATTGAACAGCAGCTCCAATAGTATGCTACTAACTGAGAGCGTTACAGATTTGGGCAAAAGTAAAATAAAGCTGATACTGTCTTTAATACCTGGGTCTTCTACAATCAAGCAAGTCTTCCAGACTCTGTTGTGCCTTCACGGGCATGCAATAGTAAACCCGGGCCAACCAGAGGGTGTGCTTTTTGCTCATCCAGGTCATGATCTCTTAATAACTCCCCTCAAAATCTACCACTGATTGTAAAACCTCAAAATAAATTACAGTCACCCAAGACAATTACATAGTGGTTCTATTCTGGAAAATACTAGCCTCATCACCTCTGAAGAAGTGTTAGTTTTCCTTTTGAAAGCTCTGCATTTACTGGACTTAAAGGGTTAACCCATGCCAGAGCGTCAGCTCAGTGAGTGGGAGTAGAGGTTCTTTAATTCTCAGACCAAGTCTTTAACCACTAAACCACACTATCATCCCCTCTAATTACTCTTTTTAGGTAATAGGTGTAAAAATATGTTTTTGAGATGATGAGATAAAATTAGAAGGTAGGTTATTGGGTTGGCCTTCACATCCATCTTAGCCACTAAGACAAAAAATCCACAGTGAACAAAAAAGGTCAAAGGGTTTCTTAACAAAATAAAGTTAATGGAGCCTCTAAATAAATTCATACCACAAAACCGATGAGGCACTCAGGAATTTCCCTGAGACACACCCCCAAAGTCAGAAATTTTCTAGTACTTACTGGAAAAAGATACAGTTAAGAAGATGCATTTTTTTCAAACAAAGGAAACTTTCTTTCCAAAAATTCTCAGCAATTTTATCTTCAGGGAATATATCTATGCTATTTGATTTTGTTATTTTGAACTTTAAAACTCATATAATAAATTAAGAAGATGTTTTTATTTCTCTGCAATGACCTTAGTCATCAGGATCAAGATTACATGCTAAAAAGGTCTGGAGAAGTTCCAAATGGGAAACATAGACATTCTGCAACGTGATTGTCATTACAAATCTAGGCACAGTCTCAGCAGCCTTCTGCTGTAGAAATGTGTACCTCTTTCCATGATAAAATGAACATTACTCCTAACACCAGACTTGTAAGTTCTAATCACATTATTTAGTTATTAATATAGCTGACCAATCAGGTCAAGCTATATTCAAACCTTGGCTTCAATATTTGTAAAATAGGGCTATGAATTTCTGTGCCATCTGCTTCATGATGATTATGTGAGAATAAAATATTAAGTTCTTTTGTAAAACTCTGAAAATTCTAAGTTCTACTAATCTCTTAAATTTGAAGTAAAATCTCTTAAGTAAAGGAAGAAGAGGGAGAAAAATACTGCTGAATGTTTTGTTGGTTCCCTCTGCAATTTGCTAACTGACATGCTTCTCTACCCCACTAGAGGGCGGTCTGCTCACCTCCAAATTAGAAATGAAAACATAGAGGATGTGGAAAACTGTGATCACCAAGCACATGTTTACACTTCACTTCATATGATTCTGTTACTTGTAATCCTATCACTTTTCTTATATCTCTTTCCCTTTCATCCTTTATTTCCTTGGGTTTTCATTTTGTAATGATAGCTCTCTATTACATTTGTAGGCACAATGCACACACAGCTGTGAATGTAGGTCTATGGGAAATTAATAATGCATAATTTTAACTTTAACCTAATTCTTGCCTCCAGATTAATATGGTGCCAAATCAAGATAATTAATGTGGGGGAAGGGTGTTATCATTAAAAAGTATCACAAGAGGGAAGGGATATGGGAACATATGTATATGTATAACTGATTCACTTTGTTATACAGCAGAAACTAACACACCATTGCAAAGCAATTATACTCCAAGAAAGATGTAAAAAAACCCCAAAAAACCAAAGTATCATGTTACTTTTCAAAAACACAGATGACAAGTTATAAACCTGGGGGTGGGTTGGGAATTGTTCTGAATTATTAAACAGGCAAATTATAGAATTTTTGTGGTTTCAGAATTGTAGTTTTATTACTTTAGAAATCAATCAAGTAAGTTCCAGTAAAGATGAAGGAAGAGAGCCTGGACTTAGCAAGCCCCTCACTCTCCCCTGCTCATCCCTCCCTATGCTCACAAATTTAACAACCATAAAATTGGTCAAAAAGGGAAACAAACGGGACAACTCATGGTTGCATTGTTTAAAGGCCTGGAGAGAGTGGAAGGAGAGCCCACACAGAGCCTGCCATTCTCTCTGAGTTCAGGGAGGCCAAGGTGCCTGTGACTTGGAAACCATAAAGGAGGGAGCTGTGCAGAGAGAGCTGCAGAGGGGTGACCTCGAGGCTTTGGTTGAGTGCTGACCCGCGTGTGCATGAGAAGAAATGTCCAAAGTCAGAGAAGGAACAACTAGAGAAGACAAGGTAGAAAAATTCCCCTGTTCACACAAAGCTGGGAGCAGTTTCTGTTTCCACTGGAGAGTTCGCCACTGTGATATACAGGACTGTGGGTGGACATGCTTTAGCACTGTGACCGAATCAGCTGTAGATAAAAGTTCTCTGGTCCTGACAAACATAAGCAAGTCTTAACATAATCTAAATGATTTCAAGTAATACAATTACATGCTAGAAAAATATCCAATAGTATTTAAAGGAATATAACAAAATCCTGCAGGCAACAACATAACACTCACAACATCTGCCGTCCAATTCAAAAACTAAGGATGCAAAAAAAGCAGGAAAATGTGACTGATAACCAGGAGAAAATTTAATCATTAGAAATATGCCCAGAAATGACAAATAAGGGAAACCAGCATATGGGAATATTAAAACAGCTTCTGTAACTGTGCTCTGAGTCTCTGAGTCAGGAAGATTGAGATGGAAGGGATAAAGCTGAAGGAAGGCAAGAGCACTGATGGCAAGAGAAACGGAACATACAAAGAAAAGACAAATAGATAAACATACACAGTTATTTAATCTGTGATTAAAGAAAATTTTATTTCCTATTGTCTATTCTAAAGTCCTTTCTTTACTTAAAAATATTTTTACTTACCTATTGTGTTGGTTAGATTATCTGGTCAATGTTGAATATAGATGGTAAAAATAGATATGCTTGTGTTTGCTCCTGATTTCAGGGGGAAACCATTAAGTATAATGTCAGCTTTCAACAGGCTGAGGAAGTTTTTTTGTATTCCTAGCTTGTTGACAATTTATATCATGAATGGATGTTTTCTCTTTTACTCTATTAATACATTACATGGGTACATTTTTTTTTTTTTGTGGTACGCGGGCCTCTTACTGTTGTGGCCTCTCCCGTTGCGGAGCACAGGCTCCGAATGCGCAGGCTCAGCGGCCATGGCTCACGGGCCCAGCCGCTCCGTGGCATGTGGGATCTTCCCGGACCGGGGCACGAACCCGTGTCCCCTGCGTCGGCAGGTGGACCCTCAACCACTGCGCCACCAGGGAAGCCCTGATCCTGCTTTATTTTAATTAGTACTTTCGTGGTATATCTTTTCCCAGCCCTTTATTTCCAGGCTTTTTATGTCTTTATAACTTAAAATGTGTTCCTTGTAGTGATCATGTAATTGGTGCCTCTGCTTTTTTTTCATCCAGTCTGACATGGTTGTGCTTAGAGATGCCATTTCTTAATCATTGTCCATATCTCTGTCTGCTTTTGTTTCTCTTAACAAAATTAGCATTAATATAAAATTATTTTAGTTAAAAGATGGAACCTGGCAACAGTATATTTTCATTACCCACTACCCCTCACTTTAGTGATATTGTTGTAATATTTATAATGTTTATAAATATATTCTTATACATATTGTGTTTATACATTTGTTTTATTCAAGTCTTTCAAAAAACTAAGAAAATCCATTTTTAATTGTATTTCTTACTTTACATTAACACACATTACAGTTTTCAGTGCTCTCCAGTTCTTCCTGTAAATTTGAGTTGCCAACTGATATGATCTCGCTTCAGCCTGAAGAACTTCCTTCAGCATTCCTAATAGTACAAATCTGCTGGTAAGAGTCTCTCGGCTCTCATTTATCTGAAAATATTTTTATTAAAACTTCATTCATGAAGCATCCTCTCACTGGATATAGAATTCTTGGGTAAGTGTGTGTGTGTTTTTCTTTTAACACTTTAATTATGTCACTTCAATGTCTTCGGGCCTCCATAGTTACTGTTACAAAGTCAGTAGTTATTTCTCTGTATGCAACATGGCATTTTTTCCTGCCTCTTTAAGATTTTTGTCATTATTTTTTGGCTTTCCGCAGTTTGACTATGAAGATCCTAGATGTGATTTTTTGTTGTTGTTTGTATTATGATTGGCATCTGTTGCACTTTTTATATCTATAAATTAATTTTCCTAACATGTTTAGCAAAAATGTTTTGCCATTATTTCTTCTAATACTTTTTCTGCCTTTATTTCTTTCTCCTCTTCTTCTAAAACCCCAATGAACATATTTCATACAGTTTATATTAACAGTCTCTGAGGCTCGGTTCGTATTTCTAAATTTTTAAAAAATTCTTCATATTGAGTGATTTCTATTTTCAAGAATACTGAGTCTATCTTTTGCTACCCCAATCTGCCATTGATCTCATTTAGTGCATTTTAATTTTCAGTTGTTACTTGTTCAGCTCTAGAATTTTTGTTTCTTAATAGATTTTATTTCTTTGTGGAGACTTGCTATCCTTTCACTCATTTATCATATATATTCCCCTTGTATTTCTCTTTACCTTTTTTAACACATACACGATAGCTGCTTTACATTCTTTATCTAGGCTCACTTGGAGTCAGTCTATATTGACTGTCTTTATTCCCTAAGTATAGGTAATGCATCAGTTTTTTAGTTTTTCTTTTTTTGGGGGGGGCATGCTCTATAATTTGGGGTTGAAATCTAGACACTGGAGACAATACATTGTAGCAACTCTGTATTCTGTTGTGTTCTGATGATTGTGGTAGTACTGCAGGTCTGACTCAAATTTCAAACTTTGTCTCCCTCTTCCCACTCCCAGGGTGTAGCTGTTTATCTCTCTGTTCTGTTTATACCGCACTCAACCACTGATTTTTATAGCCCAGTCCGCTGGGGATCTTTCCTGGGCCTGTGTTAATTTCATGGTCAGCAATGGATTTCAGTAAAAATTATACTCATTTTGGGAGCTGAATCCTCTCTGTGGTTTCCTTGCTAATTTCCAGCTGTTCTGCAAGGCTTATGTTCTGCCCTTTGATACATCAAGCCTGTGCAGTTTCAGATGTCTGCTATCTGGGCTGTGTACAGTATTGGAATGCACTCAGTTAAAAAGCAGCAAACTCACACTACCTGATGAAGCTCTGTCCACTTTTGCACTGAGCCCTCTCATATCTTCCCTGTGCACCACTGAGTTTTTCAACAGTTAGGGATTTAGGCAGATTTTATACTCAGATTTTGAGTCTTATTCCTACTGCTTACTTGCTGTTAGAATTTCCCTTATCACATATCCAGCTGCTTTTTCAGTCCTAAGCTCTGATCTCTCACACCTTGACCAATGGAGGCTGTAATTCTTCACTAATATTTCCTGCCTCAGTCACTGGGGAGGGCGCTGAGCATCCTTACACAACTAAGCTACAAATGCACCACTCTTACTATTTCCAGTTGCGGTTTTTGAGAATAAGCTCTCTTCCTGTTTCTGACTGCTTATGGGAACTCTCCAGTTCCTTTAAGTAGTTGGGATCTTTGTGTATATTATCCATCATTATTATTATTATCTGCATGGCCACTTCACTACACTGCTAGTACTGGAAGTCTCTGTTTTACCCATGACGCTCTTAGCAATCATTTTCTATTTGGCTTCTCCTTCTCTTAGCCTACACTGCTTAGGAATTGACGGATTTTAACAATTAATGAAAAGAGATAAGTGCCTCAGACTGTCAGGTTCTTCTCTGTCCTTCTCTTCTCTGTCTTGATAAGCCTGAACTAACGTTTTCCATCTCTCATGTCCCTCACAGCTGTTAAAGTATCTTCTCAGCTCTTCTTCGTTCTAGCATCTGCTTCAGCCTCAGGTTCTTAGTCTCTTTGACCCTAAAACCAATGAATTTGCAAATGCTTCAGGGAAAGGCAGCAGACCATGTCAGGCTTACACACCAAATCTCCCTTCTCCCTCAGATACGGCCCCTTGAGTGTTTATACTCTTTCTCTGGAAAGTGGAATTGCTCAGCATGTTATTGCAAAATATCTTACTGGATCCAGTAGTTTTTTCATTTTCCACTTGTATATTCTAAATCAACAAAGGATGACAATTTGGTCTCTTTCTTCTGGCATTTCTTTGTTACAGCATTTTAGGTGTACAGGTGTATGAAACTGACAAATGTATATACCCATGTCAGTACTACCACACTCAACATATAGAAAACTTCCATCACCCCCAGAGCTCCTGCATGTCTGTCTGCAGTCACTCTCACCCAACCTTGCCCTGGAAACTAATGCTATGTTCTATGTCAATATGGAGGATCTTCACAGGAAATCCCTACAAATGAATTCATACAGCATGTACTCATTTGTGCCTGTCTTCCTTCACTTAGCATAGTGTTTTTAAGGGTCATCCATGTTGGGTTGTATAGCATTAGTGTCTTCATTTTCTTTGAGAAACACTTTATGGTTTTCAGTGATAGGGCCCACATGTGTTTTGTTAAATTCATCCTTAACTGTTTTATGATTTTATTGCTAATTTAACCATCTTTATGTCAACATTTTATTTTTTAAAGATACTAGTATATTGACATACAGTTGATTTATTTTCCTTTTACCCTCCTCCTTGCTAAATCCACTTACTTAGTTCTAGTAGTTTTTTTGTAAATTCTTTAGGATGGTCTACTTATACCATCATGATTTCTATGAATAAAGACAATGTTACATCTTCCTTTTCCACTGTATGCCTTTGTTTCTCTTTCTTGCCTCATTACACAAATAAGAACTCTATTAAAATGTTAGTAGCAAATCTGAAAGAGGACATCCTTGAATTATTCCATATATTAAGGGGGGAGTGTTCAATGTCTGACCATTAAATATAATTTAGCTCTAGCTTTCTCGTAGATGCCCTTTATCAGGTTGAGATAGATCTTTTCTCTATCCTCAGTTTGGTGAGACTTTTTTGTAATCATAAAGCTATGTTGAAATTTGTCAAATCCTTGGTTTTTGCATGTATTTAGGTGTCATATTTCAAATATATATGTATCTCCTGCTAGTGTAGTTAGTTATGTGGATTGATTTTGTTGTTGTTAGCCCTATCAATTCAGATTTAAGCATTGGAAAAAATATGAGTATTTTCCATATTTTTCTGTGCTAACATACATAACATATATGATAGATTTTTGAAATGAAATCATAAGTACTATTTTGGAATCTACTTTTATATTTTACTTTTTCTTCTTTTTCAGTTTTTTTCACCTACAATGGAATGTAATCTGCAAAAAAAAAAAAAAATACCCTGAATCACTACGCTATACACCTGAAAATAACACAATATTATAAATCAACTATACTTCAATAAAAAAACCTGATTTTATTAAGAAAAACCCAATGCAATCATATGATATATAACCCATCTTATAGTGATGTATCATCTTTTTTAGTAGCTGCTGCCGATTTAACTTACTTGTCCAAAGCCGTCTGAAAGCACATGTATAAAAGTATTTATTTTGTTGTTTATTTAAAAATATTACCTTATATATGTGCACTACATTCTAAGTAACTAGTCAAAATTCGTTATTATTACAAGCACACCTAATCTTTACTGTGCAGAAAGGAGTTGTGCAGAGATGTGTCAGATACTGAGTGCGTTACCTCATATTAGACATTTGCTCCAAGAGACACTGTTTTCTCTGCTTTGTGTGGCTTTGACAACAACAGCCTTTAACATTAAGGAATCTACTACTAAACTTGCAGAATCGGCTAGAGACCTTCAAGATGGTGGAGGAGTGAGACGTGGAGATCACCTTCCTGCCCACAAATACATCAGAATCACATCTACATGGGGAACAACTCCTGCAGAACACCTACTGAACGCTGGCAGAAGACCTCAGACTTTCCAAAAGGCAAGAAACTCTCCACGTACCCGGTAGGGTAGGGCAAAAGAAAAAAGAAAAATAGACAAAAGTATAGGGACGGGACCTGCACCTCTGGGAGGGAGCTGTGAAGGAGGAAAGGTTTCCACACACTAGGAAGCCCCTTCACTAGCGGAGACAGGGGGTGGCAGCAGGAAGCTTTGGAGCCACGGAGGAGAGCGCAGCAACAGGGGCGCAGAGGGCAAAGCGGAGAGATTCCCGCACAGAGGATTGGTGCCGACCAGCACTCACCAACCCGAGAGGCTTCTCTGCTCACCCGCTGGGGCGGGCGGGGGCTGGGAGCTGAGACTCGGGCTTTGGAGGTCAGATCCCAGGGAGAGGACTGGGGTTGGCTGTGTGAACACAGCCTGAAGGGGCTAGTGTGCCACAGCTAGCCGGGAGGGGGTCTGGGAAAAGGTCTGGACCTGCCTAAGAGGCAAGAGACCATTGTTTCAGGGTGCACAAGGAAAAGGGATTAAGAGCGCTGCTTAAAGGAGCTCCAGAAATAGGCGCGAGCCGCGGCTATCAGCATGGACCCCAGAGACGGGCATGAGACGCTAAGGCTGCTGCTGCCGCCACCAAGAAGCCTGTGTGCAAGCACAGGTCACTCTCCACACCCCCCTTCCCGGAGCCTGTGCAGCCCGCCACTGCCAGGGTCCCGGGATCCAGTGACAACTCCCCTGGGAGAACGCACGGCGCACCTCAGGCTGGTGCAACGTCACGCCGGGGCAACGTCACGCTGGCGCAACGTTACGTTGGCCCCTGCCGCCGCAGGCTCGCCCTGAAGTCCATACCCCTCCCTCCCTCTGGCCTGAGTGAGCCAGAGCCCTGAGGCGACCTACACGCAGAGGCGGGGCCACATCCAAAGCTGAACCCCAGGAGCTGTGCGAACAAAGAAGAGAAAGGGAAATCTCTCCCAGCAGCCTCAGGAGCAGCGGATTAAATCTCCACAATCAACCTGATGTACCTGCATCTGTGGAATACCTGAATGGACAACGAATCATCCCAAATTGAGGAGGTGGGCTTTGAGAGCAACTGTAGACTTGGGGTTTGCCTTCTGCATCTAAATTGTTTCTGGTTTTATGTTTATCTTAGTTTAGTATTTAGAGTTTATTATCATTGGTAGATTTGTTTATTGATTTGGTTGCTCTCTTCCTTTTTAAATTTTTCTTATATAAATATATTTTTTTCCTTTTTCTGAGTGTGTATGTGTATGCTTCTTTGTGTGATATTGTCTGCATAGCTTTGCTTTTGCCATTTATCCTAGGGTTCTGACTGTCCTTTTTTTTTTTTTTTAGTATAGTTTTTAGCACTTGTTATCATTGGTGGATTTGTTTTTTGGTTTGGTTGCTCTCTTCTTCCTTTCTGGTTTTTTTTTTTTTTTACTTTTAAATTTTTTTTAATTTTTTATTTAACTAACTTTATTTTCTTTCTTTCTTTCTTTCTTTCTCTCTTTCTCTCTTTCTTTCTTCTTTTCTTTGTCTTTCTTTCGTTCTTTTCTTTCACCCTTTTGTTCTGAGCCATGTGGCTGACAGAATCTTGGTGCTTCAGCGGGGGGTCAGGCCTGTGCCTCTGAGATGGGGGAGCTTAGTTCAGTACATTGGTTCACCAGAGACCTCCTGGCTCCACATAATACCAAATGGTGAAAGGTCTCCCAGAGATCTCCATCTCAACACTAAGACCCAGCTCCACTCAACGACCAGCAAGCTACAGTGCTGGACACCCTATGCCAAACAACAAACAAGACAGGAACACAACCCCACACATTAGCAGAGAGGCTGCCTAAAATCATAAAAAGGTCACAGACACCCCAAAACACACCACGGGACACAGTCCTGCCCACCAGACAGACAAGATCCAGCGTCGTCCACCAGAACACAGGCAACAGTCCCCTCCACCAGGAAGCCTACACAACCCACTGAACCAACCTTAGCCACTGGGGGCAGACACCAAAAACAATGGGAACTATGAACCTGCAGCCTGCAAAAAGGAGACCCCAAACACAGTAAGTTAAGCAAAATGAGAAGACAGAGAAACACACAGCAGATGAAGGAGCAATGTAAAAACCCACCAGACCAAAAAAATGAAGAGGAAATAGGCAGTCTACCTGAAAAAGAATTCAGAGTAATGATATAAAGATGATCCAAAATCTTGGAAATAGAATGGAGAAAATGCAAGAAACGTTTAACAAGGACGTAGAAGAAATAAAGAGCAAACAAACAGTGATGAACAACACAATAAATTAAATTTAAAATTCTCTACAAGGAATCAATAGCAAACAACTGAGGCAGAAGAGCAGATAAGTGACCAGGAAGATAAAATAGTAGAAATAACTACCACAGATCAGAATAAAGAAAAAGGAATGAAAAGAATTGAGGGCAGTCTCAGAGACCTCTGGGACAACATTAAACACACCAACATATGAATTATAGGGGTCCCAGAAGAAGAAGAGAAAAAGAAAGGGACTGAGAAAATATTTGAAGAGATTAGAGTTGATAACTTCACTAATATGGGAGAGGAAATAGCCAATCAAGTCCAGGAAGCACAGAGAATCCCATACAGGATAAATCCAAGGAGAAGCAAACCAAGACACATATTAATGAAACTATAAAAAATTAAATACAAAGAAAAAATATTAAAAGCAACAAGGGAAAAACAACAAATAACATACAAGGGAATCCCCATAAGGTTAACAGCTGATCTTTCGACAGAAACTCTGTAAGCAAAAAGGGAGTGGCAGGACACCTTTAAAGTGATGAAAGGGAAAATCCCATAGTTTTGGAAGTTTTAGCAACAGCAATCAGAGAAGAAAAAGAAATAAAAGGAATCCAAATCAAAAAAGAAGATGTAAAGATGTTTGCAGATGGCATGATATTATACATAGAGAATCCTAAAGATGCTACCAGAACACTACTAAGATAATCAATGAATTTGGTAAAGTAGCAGGATACAAAAATAATGCACTGAAATCTCTTGTATTCCTATACACTAATGATGAAAAATCTGAAAGAGAAATTAAGGGAACACTCTCATTTACCATTGCAACAAAAAGAATAAAATACCTAGGAATAAACTTACCTAAGGACACAAAGACATGTATGCAGAAAACTATAAGACACTGATGAAAGTAATTAAAGATGACACAAACAGATGGAGAGATATACCATGTTCTTGGTTTGGAAAAATCAACATTGTGAAAATGACTCTACTACCCAAAGCAATCTACAGTTTCAATGCAATCCCTATCAAACTACCAATGGCATTTTTCACAGAACTAGAACAGAAAATTTCACAATTTATATGGAAACACAAAAGACTCTGAATAGGCAAAGCAATCTTGAGAAAGAAAAATGGAGCTGGAGGAATCAGGCTCCCTGACTTCAGACTATACTACAAATCTACAGTAATCAAGAGAGTATGGTACTGGCACAAGAGTAGAAATATTGACCAACGGAACAGGATAGAGAGCCCAGAGATAAACCCACACACATATGGTCAACTTATTTTTGATAAAGGAGGCAAGAATATACAATGGAGAAAAGACAGCCGCTTCAACAAATGGTGCTGGGAAAACTAGAGAGCTACATGTAAAAGAATGAAATTAGAACACTCCCTAACACCATACACAAAAATAAACTCCAAATGGATTAAAGACCTAAATGTAAGGCCAGACACTATAAAATTCTTAGAGGAGAACATAGGCAGAATACTCTATGACATAAATAACAGCAAGATCATTTTTGACCCACTTCCTAAAGAAATGGAAATAAAAATAAACAAATGGGACCTAATGAAACTTAAAAGCTTTTACACAGCAAAGGAAAGCATAAACAAAATGAAAGACAACCCTCAGAATGGGAGAAAATATTTGCAAATGAAGTAAATGACAAAGGATTAATCTCCAAAATTTACAAGCAGCTCATGCAGCTCAATATCATAAAAACAAACAACCCACTCCAAAAATGGGCAGAAGACATAAACAGACATTTCTCCGAAGAAGATATACAGATTGCTGACAAACACGTGAAAGGATGTTCAACATCACTAATCATTAGAGAAATGCAAATCAAAACTATAATGATGTATCACCTCACACCAGTCAGAATGGCCATCATCAAAAACTCTACAGACAATAAATGCTGGAGAGGGTGTGGAGAAAAAGGAACCTTCTTGCACTGTTGGTGGGAATGTGAATTGATACAGCCACTCTGGAGAACACTATGGAGGTTCCTTAGAAAACTAAAAACAGAACTACCATATGACCCAACAATCCCAGTACTGGGCATATATGCTGAAAAAAACATAACTCAGAAAGCGTCACGGGGCTTCCCTGGTGGTGAAGTGGTTGAGAGTCTGCCTGCCGATGCAGGGGACATGGGTTCATGCCCTGGTCCGGGAAGATCCCACATGCCGTGGAGCGGCTGGGCCCGTGAGCCATGGCTGCTGAGCCTGTGCTCCGCAACGGGAGAGGCCACAACAGTGAGAGGTCCGCGTACCGCAAAAAAAAAAAAAAAAAAAAAAAACCGTCATGTACCCCAATGTAACACAATGTTCATTGCAGCCCTATTTACAACAGCTAGGACATGGAAGCAACCTAAGTGTCCATCGACAGATGAAGGGATAAAGAAGATGTGGCACATATATATAATGGAAAATTACTCAGCCATAAAAAGGAACGAAACTGGGTCATTTGTAAAGACGTGGATGGATCTAGGGACTGTCATACAGAGTGAAGTCAAAAAGAGAAAAACAACTATCGTATATTAACGCATATATGTGGAACCTAGAAAAATGGTACAGATGTACTGTTTTGCAGGGCAGAAATAGAGACACCATGTAGAGAACAAACGTATAGACACCAAGGGGGGAAAGTGGTGGGGGAGTGGGGGTGGTGTGATGAATTGGGAGATTGGGATTGACATATATACACTAATATGTATAAAACAGATGACTAATAAGAACCTGCTGTATATTAAAAAAAACAACCACGAACTACCATACCACACAGCAATCCCACTGCTGAGCATATACCCTGAGAAAACCATAATTCAAAAAGAGTCCTGTACCACAATGTTCATTGCAGCTCTATTTACAATAACCAGGACCTGGAAGCAACCTAAGTGGTCATTAACAGATGAATGGATAAAGAAGATGTGGCACATATACACAATGGAATATTACTCAGCCATAAAAAGAAACAAAATTGAGTTATTTGTAGTGAGGTGGATGGACCTAGAGTCTGTCATACAGAGTGAAGTAAGTCAGAAACAGAAAAACAAATACCGTATGCTAACACATATATATGGAATCTAAAAAAAAAAAAAAATGGTTCTGAAGAACCTAGGGGCAGGACAGGAATAAAGACGCAGACGTAGAGAATGGACTTGAGGACATGGGGAGGGGGAAGGATAAGCTGGGACGAAGTGAGAGCGTGGCATGGACATACATACACTACCAAATGTAAAATAGATAGCTGGTGGGAAGCAGCCGCATAGCACAGGGAGATCAGCTCCGTGCTTTGTGACCACCTAGAGGGGTGGGATAGGGAGGGTGGGATAGGGAGGGTGGGATAGGGAGGGTGGGAGGGAGACGCAAGAGGGAGGAGATATAGGGATGTATATATATGTACAGCTGATTCAGTTTTTCATAAAGCAGAAACTAACACACCACTGTAAAGCAATTATACTCCAATAAAGATGTTAAAAAATAAGTAAATAAATAAAATTTAAAAATAAACTTGCAGAATCAGAAGACTGTCCACTGAGAAATTACGGCAGTAGTTGATGATAACCCTCGTGAATTTCACCCTGATTCTAGTAGGATTGCAACCAAGATACCAGTTTTTGTAATTCATTTGAACACTATAAATATTTTAAAAGGTATTTTTGTTTGCTTCTCAGAAAGTTTGTCACCTTTCACCATTGACCAAAATAATAAGTCTCGGTCACGTATGTATATATGTTCCTAAAGGTAGACTTTTTTTTCTTCTTTCTGCCAGCTGAGGTGAGGACAGATTGTGAGAACTGGTAACTGGTCAGGAATATGCTTAACTGTTAGGAGAAGCTGGTAGAGCTGTCCTTCATAATTTGTTCAGACATCTGGCTACCACTGTTAAGTAGGATACAGAAGAACATATGGTTCTCATTTAAAACACTGCAAATATCGTCATGATGGAGATGGTGAAATTTTAAGAAAGACCAATACTGTTTTGATTATAATCTCAGACAGAAAAAAAAAAAAAACACCCCTGCATGCTAAACTAAGAATTCCAGCGTCTTATTTATAGAAATTTCTATTCTGTGTTGTGTTCTTTACAGTTTTTAGAGAACAAACGATACAGAAAGGTAACTGTTGCCTTTTTTTCCTGTTTTTTCTTCAAATACAATTAAACAAAACATTAAAAAGAAGAGAAAAATATATACTGAAAACAATTGTAAATTTATGAGCTCTTACTTTTAACAACACCTTTCATTTGGAATTTCAAAGTTACATTCTTGTGCCATAATCCCATTGATTAGGAATAAATGTGTATGTGTTTTCCAATTAGACTGTAATTAAATAGCAGCCTTCTATTTCAGATGAAAGGGTTCTACTAAGAGCTGTCAGATTAATCCAGCTGCTTATAATGTGTGTTGTATTTGACCATTTGCCAAAAAAGTGTGAGGATATATGAGCCAGCTGGCATAAAGCTGGAGGGTGGGAATCTCTCAGTTGATTAGAACTAGGGCTATGACATTTTTATAAACTCTACTTTCAAAATGCCAAACAATAAAAAAAAAAACCTACCTTGACTGCCCTACAATTTTGCCAAGCAATGATAGCTTCAGAAATTTTCAGCTTAAAATATCTCTTCTGATTCATATTACTTGAACCCCTAAAAGAAGCCATTTACTTATACTAAAAAAACCCCGAAAACCTGCTTGAGAGAAAAATATAGATAGTAAAGCTACATTTTTACCAGTTAAGGAGCCTTGGATTATAATTTTGTTATACTTCCTATCTATAAAAAAGAGGAAAATTAATTTTAAATTAAGAAACACAATAAAGATATTGATGTCAAAAAGTTAAAAACACATGCTAATTTCATATTATTTTTTAAAATCAGAGACCAGAGCTAGTCAGAATGACTAATTTTTTTCATTTTCCCTATCACTTGAGTAATTATGTTACGTTGACTGTAACTCGGGTTACTTTTACGCATCAGCTCATCTGCATACGTACTTCTGTGGGAGTGTGTGAGCTCACCAGGTGTGGATGTGCCACTCCAAAAAGTCCCATGTCACTCTCTCCCTTTGATTTTTTCCCCACCTGGTGCTTGCTGCAGAGACATGTCTGACTGGCCTTTTGCGTTATCTGAGAAGCTGTCAAAAGGCTGGGAAGATTTGGGAAGATTTCAAAAACCTGGCTGAGCTTGCCTTCTCAAGAATAATACTTTATGACACTTTTATCCTCTATCCCAAACCTCAGATGTTTGACTTTTTTTTTTTTTTTTCCACCGCTGAAATGGGCCAACTAGAAGCCTAGGGAGACTTAGGAAACTTTGAAAATATAAAAATCACAGAATGTTTCCACTTTCACTGAATTGTGGACATTTATATTTTCAAATTATAAGGTGACAGATGTGGCCTGGTTTCACCAGAAACAGAATATAAAAGAGAAATCTCATTTAATGACACATGGTTTTTAGTAGTTCACTTATATGAATATTTAGCTTTCTCTATTTGTTTTATTTATTTATATTATTTTAATAGGTAATGCGGTTACATGGCTTAAAAATCAAAGTATAAAATGTATAAAGCAAACTGTCTCATGTTTGCTCATGAGTACTCCAGACTCCCCAGCCTGTAGCTAAACACTGTTACAAGTCACTTGTGTATCCTCCCTGGCATTGCCAGATTTAGCAAATAAAAACACAGGACTCCTAATTAAATTTCAGATAATAAATGAATACTTATTTAGTATAAGTATGTCCAAACCATTGCATGGGATACACATAAACTGAAAAAAAAATTGTTTATCTCACATTCCGATTTAACTGAGTGGCCTGTATTTATCTGGCAACCCTAATCCTTCTTGAAATTTTTACACAAATGGAAGAATTACGCTTCCACGTTTATTGTCTTCTGCCCCTCTTCTTTTACATAAATGGCAACACCTTATGTACTGTTCTGCACCTGATCTTTTTTAACTCAACACTATGACGATCATTCTACAGGATAATGAAAAGAGATTTCTTTGTTTACCATCATTTATTTAACCAGAACCTTCTTGGTGTACTTGTGGTGAGTTCCTATATTTTGCTCTTATAAACAATGATGCAATGAATAATCTTTTAAAAAACTTTGTCTCCAATTATTTTCCAGTTTTACCGTGGCATAATTGACATATAACATTGTATTAGTTTAAGAGTACAACATAATGAGTTTGATATATGTACATATTGCAAAGGAATTATTACAATAAATTTAGTTAACATCACTTTATATAGTTACAAAATTTTTTTCCTTGTGATGAGAACTTTTAAGATCTCTAACTTTCAAGATGCTAACTCTCTTAGCACCTACCGAATACACATACAGTATTATTAGCTATAGTCCCCATGCTGTACATCACGTCCCCAGGACTTACTTGTCTTATAACTGGAAGTTTGTACCTTCAGACCGCCTTCTCACATTTCCCCTACCCTCCGCCCCCCCGCCTCCAGTAACGACCGATCTATTCTGTGTCTCTAGGAGTTTGGTAGTTTAAAATTCCACATATAAGTGAGAACATACAGTATTTGTCGTTCTCTGCCTGACTTATTTCACTAAGCTAATG
Organism: Globicephala melas; assembly: GCF_963455315.2. Taxonomy (NCBI): domain Eukaryota; kingdom Metazoa; phylum Chordata; class Mammalia; order Artiodactyla; family Delphinidae; genus Globicephala; species Globicephala melas. Next base: position 2,078,288 of record NC_083331.1, on the reverse strand, counting down.
TCCTCAAGGTCCATCCATGTTGTCGCTAATGGCAGGATTTTCTTCCTTCTCACAGCTGAACGATATTCCATTGTATAGCTACCACATTTCCTTTATCCGTTTATCCACTGATGAATGTGCACGAGGGTACCCTTTTGTCCTCACCAACACATATCTTTTGATTTTGAGATAACAGCTATCCTAACTGATGTGAGGTGATTTCTCATTGTTATTTTGATTTGCATTTCCCTGATCATTAGCGATGTTGAGCATCTTTTCATATACCTATTGGCCGTTTGTATATTTTCTTTGGAAAAATATCTCCTCTGGTCCTTTGCCCATTTCTCAGTTGGGTGGGTTGGTTATTTATTTATTTATTTATTTATTTATTTATTTATTTATTTGCGATTGATGTCTTTATATATTTTGGATATTAACCCCTTATCAGATGTATGCTTTGCAAATATTTTCTCCCATTCAGTAAGTTGCCTTTTCATTTAGCTCACTATTTTCTCTGCTGGGCAGAATTTTTTTTTTTTTTAGTTTAATGTAGTCCCACTTATTTATTTTTGCTTTTATTGCCTGTGCTTTTGGTGTTCAGTTAAAAAAACATATTGCCAAGAATGTCAAAAGTTTTTCTTCCTATGTTTTCTTCTAGGAATTTTATAGTTTCAGTTCTTATATGCAAGTCTCTAATCGATTTTGAGTTGATTTTTGTATATGGTATAAGTTAAAAGTTCAATTCCATTATTTTGTATATGGATATCCGGTTTCTCTAACACCGCTTATTGAAGAGATCATCTTTTTCTCATTGTACATTCTTGGTGCCTTTTTCAAAAATTGGTTGACTATATATGCATCAGTGTATTTATGGGCTCTTATTTCTGTTCCATTGCTCTGTGTGTCTGTTTTTATGCCAGTACCATACTGTTCTGATGACTATATCTTTGTATATTTGGCCCTCTGAATCCATGCTTCCACATCCAGGGATTCAACTAACCAGGGATCAAAAATATTTTTTAAAAAAGTTCAGAAAATTTAAAAAGCAAAACTTGAATTAACCACACGCCGGCAACTATTTACATAGCATTTACATTGTATTTACAACTATTTACATTATATTAGGTATTATAGATAATCTAGAGATGCTTTAAAGTATACAGGAGGATGTAGGCAAATACTATGCCATCTTATATATGGGACTTGAGCATCTGTGGATGTTGGTATCCATGGAGAGGAACCAACCCCCCAAGGATACTGAGGGATGACTGTAGTTGGAAATCTGGAATCGCGATCCCTCAGCTTTGTTCTTCTTGTTCAAGATTGCTTTAGCTTTTGCATTCTTTTGTATTTCCATATACATTTAAGAATTTTTGTTCTATTTCTGTGAAAAATGCCATTGGGATTTTGATCTCTACCCCTATTGCACTGAGTCAGTGTATCACCTTGTGTACAATGGACATTTTAACAATATTAACTCTTCCAATCTATAAACAAGAAATGTCATTCCATTTATCTATTAATTCTTTGATTTCTTTTATAAATGTTTTATAGTTCTCAGTGTATATACCATGAGGCTTACATAAAACATAATCTTTTAACAGTGTATTTTAAGGGGAAAGCAACTTAATTTTGTTTGCATATAAAAGCTCAATACTTTTATCTCCTCCCAATTTATGGTTTTGATGTCACAATTTACATCTTTTTTTTTTTTTTTTTTTTTTTTTGCAGTACGCGGGCCTCTCACTGTTGTGGCCCCTCCTATTGCAGAGCACAGGCTCTGGACGCGCAGGCCCAGCAGCCATGGCTCATGGGCCCAGCTGCTCCGCGGCATGTGGGATCTTCCCGGACCGGGGCACGAACCCGTGTCTCCTGCATCGGCAGGCGGACTCTCAACCACTGCGCCACCAGGGAAGCCCAAGGAAAGGGAACCATATTTTTTTTTTTGCGGTACGCGAGCCTCTTACTGCTGTGGTCTCTCCCGTTGCGGAGCACAGGCTCCTGACGCACAGGCTCAGCGGCCATTGCTCACGTGCCCAGCCGCGCCGCGGCATGTGGGATCTTCCCGGACCGGGGCACGAACCCGCGTCCCCTGCATCGGCAGGCGGACTCTCAACCACTGCGCCACCAGGGAATCCCTACATCTTTTTATATTGTGTCTCCAGTGACAAATTATTGTAGCTATCATATTTTAAATTCTTTTGTCTTTTAATCTTTATGCTAGAGTTATTAGTGATTTGCACACTACCATTACAATTTTAGAGTATTCTGAATTTGACTAGATGTTTGTCTTTACCAGTGAGTTTTATACTTTCATACCATTTCATTTTACTATTTGGCAACCTTTTCACTGAAGAACTGCTTAGCATTTCTTGTAAGGCAGTGGTAGTGGTGATGAACTCCAGCTTTTGTTTGGGAATGTCTATACTTGTTCTTCGATGCTGAAGGCTAACTTTGCAGGGCAAAGTATTCTTGGTTGCCAGGTTTGGGGGGGGGTTTCTTTTTTTTTTTCAGTACTTTGAATATATCATCTCACTCGGAGCCTGCAAAATTTCTGTGGAGAAATATGCTTATAGACTTATGGGCATTCTGTTGTATGTGACAAACTGATTTCTGTTGCTTCTTTCAAGATTTTCTCTTTGATTTTTGACAGTTGTATTATAATGTGTCTTGGATAAGTCTTCTTTTTTATTTATTTATTTTAACATCTTTTTCGGAATATAATTGCTTTACTATGGTGTGTTAGTTGGATAAGTCTTCTTTTTTATTTATTTATTTTAACATCTTTTTTGGAATATAATTGCTTTACTATGGTGTGTTAGTTGGATAAGTCTTCTCTGAGTTGAACCTGATTGGGAATTTTGAGCTTCACGATGCTGGATATCTATATCTCTCCTCATATTTCAAAATTTTTCATCCCTTGTTTGTTTAAATAAGCTTTCTGTGCTGTTCTACCACTCTTTTCCCTCTGGGATTCCCATAATGTGAATATTGTTTCTTTTGATGGTTTCCTTAAGTCTCATAGGCTTTCTTCATTCATGTTCATTTCTTTTTCCTCCTCTAACCAGATAAATTCAAATGACCCCTTCAAGTTTGAGGACTCTTTCTTCTGTGCTCTCTCGTGGCTCGCTGAGTTTCTTTAGAACACATGTTTAATTCTCTGTTAGGCAGTTTATGGATCTGCACTTCTTTGGGGTCAGTTACTGGAGGTTTACTGTTCCTTCAGTGGTGTCACGTTTCCCTGATTCTTCATGATCCCTGTAGCTTTGAGTTAGTCGGTGTCTGTGCATTTGAAGAAGCAGTCACATCTTCCAGACATTAAGAACTGACTTCATAAAGGAAATGCCTTCGCGGGCAGGTGTGGGCACCCTGGGTCTGGTGGTGTGGGCACATGTAGCAGCTGTGGCCCGGGGGTTCTGGGGTTCCTGACATTGGCAGCTGCGTGGTCCTTGGTGGTAAGCGCTTTGGGGGGGGGGTCCTTGGTGGTGGTCGGGGCAACAGCAGTGAGGGACTGATCAGGTGGAGGTGGTGGGAGGAGCTGGTGGTGTGCACACACTTGACTGGGGGGTCGGCTGCAAATACCTAAGCGGTGGCAGAGGCTGGCTGCCCGCACTCATGCAGTGGTGAGGGCTGGGCAAGCGGCGGGGGCCAGGGCCAACTGTGGGCACACGAGCTGGCAACGTGCACCTGCACTGCAGGGCTGCTGGTGTGCATTCATGTGGCCACACGGGCCAGCTCTGGGCATGTACACATGCTGGGGTCGACTGTGTACGCCCAAGCAGCTGCAGGCCCTGAGCTGGCAGCACGAGGGTGCAGTGGCCACACTGGATCCTGGGGCCTGGAGCTTCTGTGCTGAGGTGAGGAGAGACTCAAGACAGTGGGAGTCGGAACACAGAAACTTCTGGGGCCATCAGCAGTGAGCATGGCAGCAGGTTTGCAGCTGCTGCTCTGACTGTTGGGTGTCCTCAGTGGTGGAAGCAGCGGGGTCCTCTGTGGGACCATCCACTGGAGTCCACAATGGGGTCGTCAGTGAAGAAAGCTGCAGGGAGTTTGCAGCATCTGAAAGGACTATGGGGGTCTGGGGTCCTCTGCAGAGCAAGCCACTGGGAACCATGGTCTCTCCCAGTACATGGCTGAGGTAGGTAGCACCTGCCCTTCCTTACTGCTAGGCATCTCCAGATGTCTCAGCTATGCCCGCCTCTGGGGTGGGGGGGGACGTGGGTAAAACCAAAACAGTTCTTCATGTAGTGCCCCCCAAATTTGGGAAGCTGGTTGCTCACCCTGCTCTCCTTTTCTCCATGAGGGGAAATTTCCAGGGCCAGGGAGTTCCCTTTGGTGCAGAGCAGACCAGCCTGGGGGATGAGATGAGAAGCCAAAACGAAACCCTTTCTGAGGTTATTCTGTTTTTGCTCCACTGTGTTGCTGAGGGTTGATTAATATCCACCATATTCATTACTGTTTTCTATTCATTGATGTTGTTCACTCCCCTCTTTTGTTGCCATTTGTGGTTTTAACTGAGCATTTTATTATATGATTCTATTTCCTCTCTTCTCTTAGCGTATCAATAAACCTCCCTTTTTACTTGTTTTAGTGGTTGTTCTAGAGCTTGCAGTATGCATTTACAGCTAATCCACATCTGCTTTTAAATAACGCTAGACCACCTCACGTGTAGTGCAAGAAAGTACGTTGTAATAAAAAAATCCTAATTCCTGCTTCCCACCCCTTGTATCATTGCTGTCATTTCCCTGATACGTAAGTATATGTATACATATAATAAGCATACATAATGGAATACATTTTGCTTTATTATCTTGAACAAACTATTATCTGTTAGATTAAGAATAAACTATAAATAAATAAATAAATGTATAAATGTTTTTATTTTATCTTCACTTATGCATTCTTCAATACTCTTCGTTTCTTTATGTAGATCTACGTTTCTGGCCTATGTCATTTTCCTTTTTCTCTGAAGAAATTCTTATAACATTTCTTGCAAGTCAGCTCTACTGGGCAGAACCTTCTTTCATAGTTTGTCTGAGAAAGTGTTTGTTTCTCCTTCACTTTTGAAGGATAATTTTTCAGGGTAGAGGTTTCTAGGTTGGTTGGTTTCAAAGCGTTGGTTCCTCTCAACGCTTTGAAAATTTCCTTCCACTCTTTCCTTCCTTCCTCTTTTCTGAGGCAAAGTCAGATCTAATTCTTACCCTTGCTCCTCCACAGGTAATATGTATTTTTCCTCTGACTCCTGTTAAAGTTTTCCCTCTATCTTTGATTTTCTGAAGTTTGAATATGATATGCCGAGGGTAGGTTTTTGACAATTTATCCTGCTTGGTGTCTCAGCTTCCTGCATCTGTGCTTTGATGTCTCCCATTAACTGAGGACATTTTCAGTCATTACTGCTTCAAATATCGCTTCTTGCTTCTTCTTTCTTCTCCTCCTAGTATTCCCGTAAGGCACATGTTACACCTTTTGTAGTTGTCTCACTGTCCTTGGATAATCTTGTTTCTCTTTTCTTTTGTTTTTCTCGGTCATTTTTTTTTTCTCTTTGCTTTTCAGTTTTGGATGTTTCTATTGTCATATCCTCAAACTCAGAGATCTTTTTTTCCTTCAGCGGTGTCCAGTCTACTAATGAACCATCAAAAGAACTCTTCACTTCTGTTAGTGTTTTTGACCTCTATTATTTGATTTTTCTTAGACTTTCCATCTCTCTGCTTACACTATTCATTTTTTTTGCATGTTGCCTACTTTTCCCATTAGAGCTGTTAGCAAATTAATCATAGTTTTAAAAATTCTTGCTACATCTGACTGGTTCTGAGCCTTGTTCAGTCTCTTCAAGTTACATTTTTCCCTTTTAGTATCCTTTAATTTTTTGTTGGAAGTTGGACACGGAAGTTCTGGGTGGAAGGAACTGCAGTACACTGGTCTTTAGTGATGCAGTGGTGAGGTGTGCACTCTACAGTCTTACGATGAGGCCCCTGTCTTTTGGGGAGCCTGCGCCCCAGAATGTGACCCTCACCGCTGCTTCTCAGTCCCCGCCACCACTTATGTGGGGCAGGATAGCTACGGAAGGCTGCAGGGGATTACGTACCTTCCCCAAATGGGTATTCCCCTCTCCCCAGGTCAGCTAGGCTCCGATTTAAAAAAAAGGTTAGATGCTGGGTGACTAGTTTCTCTTGAGGGCAGGCCTTGATAGGAACAAGTACTCTGACGCACTACTATGTATAAAATAGAGAGCCAACAAGGACCTACTATATAGCACAGGGAACTCTACTCAATAGTTTTGTTTGTTTGTTTTGTGTTTTGTTTTTTTTTTTGCGGTACACGGGCCTCTCACAGTTGTGGCCTCTCCCGCTGCGGAGCACAGGCTCCGGACGCACAGCCCCAGCGACCATGGCTCACGGGCCCAGCCGCTCCGCGGCATGTGGGATCTTCCCGGACTGGGGCACGAACCCGTGTCCCCTGCATCGGCAGGCAGACTCTCAACCACTGCGCCACCAGGGAAGCCCCTACTCAATAGTTTTTAATAACCTATAAGGGATAAGAATCCGAAAAAGAACACACACACACACACACACACACATATATATATATGTTCTATATACATACATACATGTATAACTGAATCACTGTGCTGTGCACCTGAAACTAAGACAACATTGTACATCAACTATACTTCAATTAAAAAAAAAAAAAGAACAAGTACGCTGGCCTATCTAAGAATGGTTCCTTGCCCCCTTCCCTTGCAGGAGTCATGGGGGGATTTTCTCTGATATTTACTGGGAGAACGTGGTTGGCCTCCTAGAGGTAAAGCGCACAAAGGTGCCGCCACCCCAAGACTGACTCCCTCTGGGTGTTTCAAGTCTTGGATTTGTCTGCACTGGACCTCCAGTAATCCTCAGTACAGCTCAGGGTTTCCTACCTCAACACTGGTTCTCTGGGAGGCTTCTGCTCGTGAGTTTCTACTCCTGTAAGTTATGATTCTCAACATCTACCGGTCTGTCCCATTTCTGGAGCAGTCATTTGTCCTGTGACCTCACTTCTCTGACAGATCTAAGAAGAATCATTGATTTTCCAATCTGTTCAGCTTTTTACTTGTTGTTAGGACAGAGTGGCAACTCCTAAGCTCCTTCCGTGTTGGACCAGAAGCTGAAAGGCTCTACTTTCTTTTCATTGGCACTCACCTTGTGTACCTCTGCCTATTCTGATCACTTTGATTTAGGTGTGTTTCCTGGGCATGAAACGTTCCAATTAGAAATTATTTTTTTTCTTTGACGTGTGAATGCAGCTCATTTAGCCAGTTTATATTATTGCTGTCACCGGTATGTTTTGGTCTCAGATTTATAACTTTTATATACAATGTGATCTCCTTTCTCTGTTTGATTTTATGAAGTCCTGAAATCCAGGATGGGCTGTATTTTTGTTCTGGAGGGCAGGGGGTAACCATTATTATTAGAACTATAGGCAATAACTTTAGTTTATGGCTTTGTTTTTTTTTATTTTCTGAACTATGATAGCTTGTAAAAGTATCTGATTTCTTATTTTCCCCCTCTGCTTCCTCTTCTCTAGCACCCAATTTCAGACAAAGTATTAGCTCTCTTAGCATCTTTCCTTGTACTTCTCTGACGTGAATTCCCAGCATTATGTGCTCGGGCACCTTTGTCTCTCAGCCATTGGAGGTGAGGCAATCAGCACGTTCTGCCTCTCAGCATCTGCCCCACCTAATCTTTGTTGTACACCTTGTGCATTCTCAGTATAACATTTCTATTCTTTTCCTAAATCTCCCTTTGTCTGTCAGCTCTACAGACCATGTATGTGTCGCTCCTTCAGCCCTGTTGTGCAGGGCACTTTCTTAGTTGTCTTCTTGGGGGCCTGAAGCCTCCAGCAGCTCACCCTCAGCGTCACTAACAAGACTCACAGGAACAATATTAACTGAATTCCTCTGCGTCCCTCAGCTTGTTTGTTGCCTTTATGCTTTAAAAGTAACCTGTGTTATTTTGTTTTCCCTGGACGTTTCCCAGAGCCACCTCCGTGGTGCCTCTGTACAAATATGCAGCCCCGTGTACAGGATGCTTGGCAGGAAGGAGGAGAACATGTCACGCGTGCTGGACAGAGTCTGCCTTCTGTGCCGCCTCCAGCTCTGTCTTCATTCCTGGGATGATTATTTCCGACTTTCAATGTTCTTCGACGTGGTTCAACGTTGTCGTCACACACTGTCATTTTCATATAGCACTGGATTATATGTATGTTTCATTTAGTATTTTCTAAAAATGTTTGTTATTTCTGGGTGGCTTAATTCCACTGTACCAGAGACACACTCGAAATGATCTCAATTGTTTGAAATTCGGTGAGACTTGCCTCAAGGCCCAGACAATGGCCAATTTCACTAAACACCCCAAATGCATTTAAAAAGTGGAGTGCAGTGTTCTAGATTTATCTATTAGGTCAAATTTGCTATGAACGCAATTTAAATATTCTGTGTATGATTTTTTGGTCTGCTCCACCAGCAATTAAGGGCAGAATGTTGAAGACTCTCACTGTGACTGTGGACCTGCCTAGTCCTCTTTTCAGTACTTCCAGTTTTTACTTCATATATTTTTATTTTATTTGCTGAAAACAAATTTACAATTTATCTGTGTAGTAGGCTGGCTGTTTTATCATTATGAAATATGTTTCTAGCAATGCTTCTCGCCTTGAAGTCTGCTTTGCCTGTTAGTAAAGGGATTACAGCTTGTTTTGGTTATACTTTACATATTATATCGTTTACATTCTTTTATTTTAACATTTCCGTGCCCTTATATCTAAATCATATCTCTTGGAAACAGCATATATTTGGGATTTTTAAAAATCTTGAAGCGTTGCCTTTTAATTGGAGCATTTACTGATATAGTTGGCATTATATGTATAAACTACTTACTGTATGTCCTCTCTGATTATCTTATCCCTTTATTAAGTTAATCAAATATTTATGATTCTGTTTTTTATTCCATTTTTCCTCTCTATAGGCTTATCTATCCCTATAGATTTCAAAATAAATCCTACACCGATTAGGACTACTCTAAATAATAAGTACTTTTTATTACTTCTTCATTACTACAAGGTTGAATTCCCGATTAATGTCATGTACTTTAATTCTACATGTATTTTCAAGCATATGACATAACTATTAATGTTAGAAACAGAAATTCTCATTTAACTTTACCTATATATTCACTTTTTCCACTGTTCCTCCTACCTTTCCGTACTTCCACGTTTCCATCATTTTTCTATTGCTTGAAGAACTCCCTGATTATTTCTTTCATTGTAGGTTTGCTGCTAATAATTTCTCACAGCTTCTGTGTGTCTAAAGGTCTTTATTTCCAAAGGATTGTTTTCGCTAATGAAGTGTTCTGGGTCGACAGTTATTTTTTTCCAGCATATTGAAGTTGTCACTCCATTTTCTTCACGCTCAGATAATTTCTATGGAGAATCAGCTCTCAGTACTGGTATTGCTCCTTTTAAGGAAATGTGTCTATTTTCCTTTAGATGCTTTGAACATTTTCCTTTTTGCCTTTTAGCCATTTTACTATGCTGCTAATGTGCAGATGGATTTTTTTTCTTTTTAATTTAATTTGCTTGTGGTCATAGTTTTTTTTTTTTTTTTAATCTTTGACTTGAGTCTTTTGTCAGTTTTGAAAATTCTCAGCTATTGTGTCCTCAAATACTGCTTCTATTTCATACTTTCTCGCCTCTATCTGGAACTACAATTATACACATTTTAGATCTTTCACAGAGCCTTTTTTCTATCTTCTATACTGCTTTTCTTTCATTTTGAAAAGTTTCTTTCGGTATTTCAAAATAAGGTATTTTCTACAGATCTCTCCTCCAGCTTAGTGACCCACTCTCCTGTGTCTGACCAGCTGCTGAAACTGTTTGTTGAGCAGCTGATTTCAGTTATTTTATATTATGGCTTCAAAATTTCCATTTGATTCTATTTAATAGATTTCCATTATTTGGTAAAAACTTCCATCCTGTCATTTCTTTCCTTGAACATATTAGTCTGATAATTCTTTTTTTTTCCTAACATCTTTATTGGAGTATAATTGCTTTACAATGGTGTGTTAGTTTCTGCTTTATAACAAAGTGAATCAGCTATACATATACATATGTTCCCATATCTCTCCCCTCTTGTGTCTCCCTCCCTCCCACCCTCCCTATCCCACCCCTCTAGGTGGTCACAAAGCACCAAGCTGATCTCCCTGTGCCACGCGGCTGCTTCCCACTAGCTATCTATTTTACGTTTGGTAGTGTATATATGTCCATGCCACTCTCTCACTTTGTCACAGCTTACCCTTCCCCCTCCCCGTAATTCTTAATCACCTGTGGAGCTGCTGCTGTTTCTATTTTTTTCTCTTGCGTTTTGACCAACTGGTTCTATCTCCTAAAAGCTTAAGAATAAACTGCTGAATGGAGGATATTGTGTATAAATGTTATAGAGACAGGAAATATAGTATCTTCATCTAGGATTATTTCCTTTTATCTGGAGGATAACTAGAATAGGAATAGATACACTTGATTCATTCAGGATGGTGATGTTTCAAACTGGGTTTCTGTCTTAATGAAGGATAATCTATTTCTGATTTTCCCTTTCTCCTAGAAAATAGTACTTTGGGGATCTTATGTGAAAGCTCACTGTGTTTGCACGGTACCCCGTTTGTCTTGTCCTGAAGCTCGGTGTCTGTATTCCCAGCCACATGCTTAATCACCTGCTTGCATTTGTCTAGAACTGTCAGTGCAGTTTTGCTTGAACTCTTGGCCTCTCAAGCTCCCCACTCCCCTCACCCCCGTGTAGCTTAAGAAGCGGCCAGTTCCAGTGCCTCCATGACAACCTTTCCTCCGGGCTCTCCTCTTCTCAAATCCGGGCTGCCTTGGTACCTCTAAATTTCAACATCTGTCTCCCCACATCTGTGAAACTCCTGTCGTTCTCTGCCACTGCTTTCAGCTAATCCTCTCAGTTTCGTGGCCTTAGAAATTGGCAGATACCCAGATGAGAGAAGTGGCTCACCTCAATGCCATGTCCCTTCTCTGAGCATCTCGGCCACTCAAGTTGTAGACACCTTGGCTGTTCTAGAAAACAGAAGTGCCTTCAGAAGGTTGTTGTTATTTTAATTTTATCCCCTTTATAACCTGTTCTAGGCAGGCTAGTTAGTCTGTACAAAATCTACTCCGTCATAGCCAAAGGCAAAGACGCCAACTACTTCCTACCAGTTCCACTGCTACCACCTGGATGTGAGTCCCCATCACATCTCACCCAGAGTATGGAGTTGGTCACCCTGTTTTACCCTTGCCCTCTTATAGTCTACTCTCAACAGAGCAGTCACAGTGATAACTCAAAAATACAGAGCTCTGGGGGGTCTGAGAAAAAAACCCAAGTCTACAAGACCCTACATAACACCCCCATAGTCTTACTGTTCCCCACCTCTCCCTGCTGCAGCCTCGCTGACCTCCTGACTGTTCCTGAAACACCAGGTCCCTTCCACTTTAGCCTTTGACAAGCTAATTCCTCTTCCTGGAATGCCCTTCCCTCACATAATTCATGGCTAATTTCTCCATCTCCTTCAAATTGATTAAATTTCACCTTTTAAAAAACGTTCTATGCTAATACTTTATTAAAACGAAACCTTCCTCACTGCTCCAAAGCATGGTACTCTTCAGCCAACTATGCTTCCTCCTTTTTCTTCATTCATAACATTGATCATTTTCTAGGATAACATGACTTTGCTATTTATTATATTTATTGTTTTTATCTCCATCTAAACTCATCTTCTCCCTGGCTAGAAGTGATCCCTAGGAGGACTAGAATCTCTGCCTGCTTCTTTTGTTGATATATTCTGAGCACTGGGAATAATAGCAGAAGTATTCAAAGGGTAAGATGAATGGTAAAAACACAGAAGTATTTTGGTAGAGGAAAGTAATCAAAATAATCTAATAATTAGGGAATTTAATTCATTCATCAATTGTTTATTGAGTATCAACTATGTATCAGGGTACTAAACAGTAATAAACAAGACAGGCCCTTTGAGCTTAAAAAACTTTCTCTGAAAACAATGTATATGTATTGCATGTACACACAATGTATACATATATCAAATCATCACATTGTTGACTTTAAATATCTTATAATTTTGTACCATTTTCTTTGTCAACTATACTTCAATAAAGCTGAGAAAAGAGTTATTAGCTACTTTCCCGGCATTCTTGAAATGACTGCAGATGCTCTCTCATGGCTGTAGGGATTCCTACTTTTCCATTGAAAATAAGATGGTGGAATCATATTACTCTGGTGCAGTACGAACATTTCTCTCCAGAACTCTACTTGGATTAGCTCTGCACCATGGCACCAAGGCAGCTGTGGTAAAAACCAGTTTTCAAGAAGCATTTAAAAATTAAATAAAAAGCGGGTTAAATGATGAAAGACTGTTTGCAATACCCATTTGATCATAAATTGATAGTTTTTAAAATTACTTTCCAATTTTAAAAAGTTGTATCTACTTTCATTTCTGCTGACTGGGGGGATGCCACATCACAGGTTAAATACGTATTCTGTTAGGCCATGTCTAAGGCTTGCAATCCCCCAAAACAAATGTGTTCCTCCTCACATAACTCCGATTCTGTAACTCTACTATCTACAACCCTGATAGATCTACCATAAGACAAGGGGGAACTGAGGTTGTGACAACACTTTATTTTTCCCTCTAAGAGCCTTCTACAGGGAGGGCACAGCTGAATGACACAGCAGGAAATCTTAAGCAATTATATAATAATTGGCTGTGACACTAACTCTGCTGAACACATTCCATAAATTCAAACTTAAGTCTGTGCAACTCCCCTGGTAAACAGCTTCTGAAATGTTTTCAAAATAACTGTTCATCAGATTTGTCTCATTAGAAACATTCCTCAGTTATTTTCTCTGGAAAACAGCTGTACTAGCATCAAGAGAAGCCCAGAGTGTTCAGTAGAAGCAATAACAGCAGGAAGAGTCTGAGATCTACAAATATTCAGGGAAGGGGGGTTTCCTCACACAGCTGCGGCATTAGGTATAACGGTTTGTTAATCTTACCGACAGTTGTAATCTTCCGAAGTAAGCAGAGACACGACAGGCGTGCTTGATACTAATGACCAAAATGATGGACAGTTTCTCTCACTGTGATCCATGGGCAACACCATCTCATCATCATCATCATCATCATTTAATGATTACGTTAAAAGGGCAATTACCTATGATTTATTCCAGGCATTGAATCAGATTCTCTGCGGGTCCTAGGAAGCCTACCAGGTGACTCTTATGCACGCTAAGGTTTAAAAAAAAACTGACAGAGATTAAAAACAACCACAATGACCTATAACAACATCTGTTGGTGGTGAGCGATGCTGACTCACTCTTCCTCTGTTCAATCTTAAGTTGGACTTTTGTAAATAGAGTTGCTTTGTTTATACTACATTTTTTAGTTTTCGCTTCATGTCCTGGGAATTTGTCTGTAGGAAAACCTTTGGATGTGCTGTAGATGTATTTTGGAAGAAAATACTTGGCTGTGTTTATCCCAGTGAAATGAGAGAGAGCTGAAGATTGAGATGCCAGGGAGTATAAGAGGATTAACATTAACATTTATATTTAGGGCCAAAACATAGGCTAGACAGCTAGAAACAGGTATATGGAGCTGAAGGTAAAAGAAGTGGTTCCAGAATATTTGTCCAATTGGAACCCCATGACCGCTAGGTAGTTATCATCACCGACGTCATCAGCACTGTTGCCATCAATATTTGTGTTCTGCCCTACGTTTATGAGGCCCCCTGGCATGCATTATCACATTAAATCTTCAAAACCATCTGAATAGCTTCTGGAAAGATCTCTCCCCTCCCAATATGATGTTCCTTGTCTTCTTCAGTGTTCCAGTTCCAGTAAATGCCACATTCACCCACTCAACTGATTATGCCAACAGCTTTGTAGTTATCCATGACTTCCCTCTCTCTCATGCTCCTGTCCCTTCCTACCCTCCAACATACACGTCTGATGGGTCAGATTTACTGATTTGGAAGACCATTTAGATATTCATAAAAATACCTGGTAGATAATATAAAAAGCCTAATGCAATACTTCATGTGTTTACAGACCTGTTAGAAGGTCCAACTATATGCTGTCTACAGAAAACACATTTTTTTTTTTTTCTGTGGTACACGGGCCTCTCACTGTTGTGGCCTCTCCCATTGCAGAGCACAGGCTCAGACGCACAGGCTCAGTGGCCATGGCTCATGGGCCCAGCCGCTCCGCGGCATGTGGGATCCTCCCAGACCAGGGCACAAACCCGTGTCTCCTGCATCGGCAGATGGACTCTCAACCACTGCACCACCAGGGAAGCCCCAGAAGACACATTTTTGATACAAAGATACAGATATATTGAAAGTAAATGGGTAGAGGAGACATCATTCTAACAGCAATCATATGGAAGTTGGAATAGGTCTACTCAGACAAATCATAAGGGAAGCTGGAAAATACTGTGGGATAAATGACAACAAAGACACAACATACCAAACTTATGGAATGAAGCCAAAACAGAGCTTTGAAAAAATTTTAGAGCTGTAAATGCCTATATGTATATATATAAAAGAAGTCAAATCAATAACCTAAATTTCCACCTTAAGACACTGGAAAAAGAGGACAATAAACCGAAAGAAAACAGAAGGAAGGAAATTATAAAGATCAGAGCAGAAATAAATGAAATACAAAACAGAAGTTAATAGATAAAATCAATAACCATATGTTGGTCCTTCAAAACGATTAATGAAATTGACAAACTTTTAGCTAGACTGAACAAGAAAATAAGGGAGAGGACTGAACACACTAAAATCAGGAATGAAATAGAAAACATCAGTGTAGACCTTGCAGAAACAAACAAACAAAAGAAGACTATAAGGAATACTATAAACAACTGTAGACCAAAAATTAGATAAATTAGTTGAAACAGACAGATTCCCACAAGAAGCATATTATTAAAACAGACTCAAGAAGAAACAGAAACTCTGAATAACAAGTAAAGTATAACAACTAAACAAGCATAACAAGTAAAGAGGTTGAATTAGTAATCAAAATACTTTCCACAAAGGAAAGCCCCGTATCAAGTGGCTTCACTGATGAATTCTACCAAACATTTAAAGAAGAATTAATACCAATTCTTTACAAACTTAACCAAAAACTATAAGAATGGGAACATTTTATAATTCATTTTATGAGCCCAATATTATCCTGATATATAAATCACGCAAAGATATCACACACTTAAGACCTGCGCAGAAGGGGAGAGGTAGCACGTCGAAAGGAGGGCCTCTGGAGTGTGGAGTTCCCCAGTTTGGAGTCGTGTGGCTGACAGGGTCTTGGTGCTCCGGCTGGGTGTCAGGCCTGAGCCTCTGAGGTGGGTGAGCCAAGTTCAGGACATTGGTCCACCAGTGACCCTCTGGCTCCACGTAATTTCAAAGAGCAAAAGCTCTCTCAGAGATCTCCTCAATGCTAAGACCCAGCCCCACTCAATGACCAGAAAGCTACAGTGCTGGACACCCCATGCCAAAAAACTAGCAAGACAGGAACAGAATCCCACCCAAGCAGAGAGGCTGCCTAAAATCATAAAAAGGTCACAGACACCCCAAAACACACCACCGGACTCGGTCCTGCCCACCAGAAAGACCAGATCCAGCGTCATCAACCAGAACACAGGCACCAGTCCCCTCCACCAGGAAGCCTACACAACCCACTAAACCAACCTTACCCACTGGGAGCAAACACCAAAAGCAACAGGAACTACGAACCTGCAGACTGCAAAAAGGAGACCCCAAACAAAATAAGTTAAGCAAACTGAGAAGACAGAGAAACACACAGCAGATGAAGGAGCAAGGTAAAACCCCACCAGACCAAACAAATGAAGAGGAAATAGGCAGTCTACCTGAAAAAGAATTCACAGTAATGATACTAAAGATGATCCAAAATCTTGGAAATAGAATGGAGAGAATACAAGAAACGTTTAACAAGGACACAGAAGATATAAAGAGCAAGCAAACAATGATGAACACAATAAATGAAATTTAAAACTCTCTAGAAGCAATCAATAGCAGAATAATTGAGGCACAAGAATGGATAAGTGACCTGGAAGATATAATAGTGGAAATAACTACCACAGAGCAGAGTAAAGAAAAAAGAATGAAAAGAATTGAGGACAGTCTCAGAGACCTCTGGGACAATAGTAAATGCACCAACATTCGAATTATAGGGGTCCCAGAAAAAGAAGAGAAAAAAAAACCAGACTGAGAAAATATTTGAAGAGATTATAGTTGAAAACTTCCCTAATACGGGAAAGGAAATAATCAAATCCAGGAAGCACAGAGAGTCCCATACAGGATAAATCCAAAGAGAAACACACCAGGACACGTATTAATCAAACTATCAAAAATTAAATACAAAGAAAAAATATTAAAAGCAGCAAGAGAAAAGCAACAAATAACATACAAGGGAATCCCCTTAAGGTTAACAGCTGATCTTTCAGCAGAAACTCTGTAAACCAGAATGGAATGGCAGGACATATTTAAAGTGATGAAAGGGAAAAACCTACAACCAAGATTACTCTACCTAGCAAGGATCTCATTCAGATTCGATGGAGAAATTAAAACCTTTACAAAAAAGCAAAAGCTAAGAGAATTCAGCACCACGAAACCAGCTTTACAACAAATGCTAAAGGAACTTTTCTAGGCAGGAAATACAAGAGAAGGAAGAGATCTACAATAGAAAACCCAAAACAATTAAGAAAATGGTAATAGGAAAATACATATTGATAATTACCTTAAATGTAAATGGATTAAATGCTCTAACCAAAAGACATACACTGGCTGAATGGATACAAAAACAAGACCCATACATATGCTGTCTACAGGAGACCCACTTCAGACCTAGGGACACATACAGACTGAAAGTGAGGGGATGGAAAATGATATTCTATGCAAATGGAAATCAAAAGAAAGCTGGAGTAGCAATTCTCATATCAGACAAAATAGACTTTAAAATAAAGACTATTACAAGAGACAAAGAAGGATACTACATAATAATCAGGGATCAATCCAAGAAGAAGATATAACAATTGTAAATATTTATGCACCCAACATAGGAGCACCTCAATACATAAGGCAAATACTAACAGCCATAAAACAGGAGATCGACAGTAACACAATCATAGTAGGGGACTTTAACACGCCACTTTCACCAATGGACAGATCATCCAAAGTGAAAATAAATAAGGAAACACAAGCTTTAAATGATACATTAAACAAGATGGACTTAATTGATATTTATAGGACATTCCATCCAAAAACAACAGAATACACTTTCTTCTCAAGTGCTCATGGAACATTCTCTAGGATAGATCATATCTTGGGTCACAAACCAAGCCTTGGTAAATTTAAGAAAATTGAAATCATATCAAGTATCTTTTCTGACCACAACGCTATGAGACTAGATGTCAATTACAGGAAAAGATCCGTAAAAAATACAAACACATGGAGGCTAAACAATACACTACTAAATAACCAAGAGATCACTGAAGAAATCAAAGAGGAAATAAAAAAATACATAGAAACAAATGAAAACACGACGACCCAAAACCTATGGGATGCAGCAAAAACAGTTCTAAGAGGGAAGTTTATAGCAATACAATCCTACCTCAAGAAACAAGAAACATCTCAAATAAACAACCTAACCTTACACCTAAAGCAATTAGAGAAAGAAGAACAAAAAACCCCCAAAGTTAGCAGAAGGAAAGAAATCATAAAGATCAGATCAGAACTCAATGAAAACGAAATGAAGGAAACAATAGCAAAGATCAATAAAACTAAAAGCTGGTTCTTTGAGAAGATAAACAAAATTGATAAACGATTAGCCAGACTCATCAAGAAAAAAACGGAGAAGTCTCAAACCAATAGAATTAGAAATGAAAAAGGAGAAGTAACAAGTGACACTGCAGAAATACAAAGGATCATGAGAGATTACTACAAGCAATGGAATAAAATATTTTAAAAATATTTCATTTATTAAATTTATTTTAAAATAGATCAAAAGAGTGAACAATTTTTCCTCCAAAAACTACGAAATATTGTTGAAAAATTAAAGAAAACCTAAATAAATGGAAAGATACCTCACGTTGATGAACTGGAAGACTTAATAGTTGAGATGGCATACTCCCCCAGTTGGTCTACAAATGAATAAAATTCCTGCCAAAACACCAACTAACATATTTGCAGAATCTGACAACCTGAACTTAGAACTACTCATGTGGCAAAGGAAGGAACCCTGAACAGCCTAAACAAACTTGAAAAAGAACAATGATTGAGGACTCACACTTCCTTATTTCATAACTTATTACAAAGCAATGGTAATCAAAAGAGTATGTTATTGGTATAAGGCTAGAAATAGAAAATAGTCAATGGGAAAGAATTAAATCGACAAATAAATCCTCACATTTATGTTTAACTGATTTGTGACAATGGTTCCAAGACAATTCAGTGGGGGAAAGAACAGTCTTTCCAACAAATTAACCTGGGACAACTGGATAATCACATGCAAAAGAATGAACTTGAACCCTACTTCACACCATGTACAAAAATTAACTCAAAATGGGTAACAGATCTAAATGTAAGAGCTAAAACTATGAAACTCCTATAAGAAAATATAGAATAAATCTTTGTGATCTTGGGTTAGGCAGCTTTCTTTGACATAACACCAGAAATACAAGTGACAAAAGAAAAACAGGTAAATTGGATTTCATCAAAATGTAAAACTTTTGTGTTTCAAAAGTCACCATCAAGATAGCAAAAAGAATACACACAGAATGAAAGAAAATATCATCAAATCACATATGATAAGAGACTTGTACCTAGACTATATAAAGAACTCATACAATTCAATAAAAAATGAACCAATTGAAAAAGGGGCAAAAGATCTGAATAGATATCTCTCCAGAGAAGATATGCAAATGAGCAAGAAGCACATGAAAAGAAGCTCAACATCGTTAGTCATTAGGGAAAATGTATATCAAAACCACAATGAGATACCTCTTCACCTGCAACCCTACCCTGCAACCCAAGAGAAGGGGCCTCAGGATGAAATCTACTTTGCCAGCACCTTGATCTCGGACTGTTGTTTAAGTCACCAAGTCTACGATGTTTTGTTATGGCAGCCTGAGGTGACTTGGACAACTGAAATTGACAAGATCTTCTAATCAATTAGATGTGCACTGGAGAGATGAAAGATGATTGAAAGAGTGAAGTAAAAATGATTCTGAGGTGCTTGGCCTGAAATGGGAAATGCAGGTTTGGGCAGGAAAATAAGAAATCAGTACTGCACGTATTAAATTTGAAATATCTAAGCGAAGATGTTATGTAGAAAGTTGGATATTTGAGAGTGGATCTCAGATTCAAGGCTAGACATTTAAATCTGAGATTCATCAGTGAACAGATGATATGTAAATCATGGGACTGTGTGAACCCGCACAAATATGGTGAGAAAAAACAATAGGTCTGCACTTGATCTCAGAGTACTTCAGTGTCTAGAGGTCAAGGTGACAAGCAGCAAACAGGACTGCAAAGGAGTCACCAGAAAAGTAAGGAAAAATCAAGAGAATGGTATCCTGTAAACTGAGTCATCATGTTTTTAAAGTGTGATCAGCTTTGTCAAATATTGCTAAGAAGGTAAGTAATGAAGATTCATATTGATTATTGGATTGGCCATGGTAAGATTCTGGGGACCTTTGGTAGTTTCAGAGGATGGTGGGTGAGTATGAAGCCTTAATTGGTCCATGCTTCCCACCAGAGTGTCGACTGTAATGCAGCGAGGCCCCCTTCTCCTCTCCCCTAACCCCCAGCCCCTCAGACCTTTACACCTGTTCATTCCACCCACCAGACCCACTCGGCCATTCACTACAGCGTCTGCACAGCTGAACCACGCAGAAGGGATTGTAGGCAAAAGGAAAAACAAAGAAAACAGATTATTTGCTTCAAAGACAAAACTATGACAGTGAAAATGTTACTTAACCTTCATAGCATTTTTTAAAATATTGACTTATGTTGATATTTTTAAGACTTTAATGTTAAAAATAAAAGTACGTTAAAAATGGAGGGCAGAAAAATATCTGTCTAAAAAACAATTTCAGATCTATTAGTAGTAGGTTCTTAAAGATATTTACCCAACCATTAATGGTTGGCAGGACCAGGAGGGTTAAAAAAAAAAGTCAATTATTTACTGATATCCAGAATTTAAGGAAAAAACTCATCACCATCTCTCTCAACTCAGAAAAATATGAACCACTGGTATAGGGTTATCAAATAATGGTGGAAGAGGTGTACTTCCATCTACACATGTATTCTCAGCCGATTTCTAAAAAGCAATGCAATCAAAACAGAAATTTGTTATAGGAAGGGAAACAGAGGTTTACCGGTGACAGAAAAAAAAGCCATTGGTAAAAAGGATACTTTTAGTATAAGTCAATTTCAAGGTACTTACAGACA
Source organism: Globicephala melas (assembly GCF_963455315.2). Taxonomy (NCBI): domain Eukaryota; kingdom Metazoa; phylum Chordata; class Mammalia; order Artiodactyla; family Delphinidae; genus Globicephala; species Globicephala melas. The sequence goes on along the minus strand of NC_083331.1, from coordinate 2,057,741 downwards.
CAGGGGCGCTGTGGTCAGGAGGCAGGAGGTTTTCACCTGTATCTCAATATTGGAGTAAAACTCCTAAATCCACAATTAATGAAAGAAGTTCCAAGTGCCCTGAGCATCACAGGGTACTTCCCGGATAACAAGATGAGCTGCTCAGGTGACTAATGGCAGGGCCCGTGACTCGTGGCAATCACAGTGTCTGGTGATGTAGTCAGCGCTAAGTGGAATCTTGGAATCAAGAACCTATATTGCCTTAAGACTGGGTCCATGTGGATCGGCTCTGCTTATGTGTCCTGGAATAACAGGACCAGAAACTGCAGATAAAACGTTATTCCGAAGAAACATGCCGACTTCAGGATGTAACTTCAAGCAGCTGGGCCAAAGGCCGCCCTGGTGAGGCAACAGAGCAGTGGAAGAGCATGGACTTTGGGACCAGACTCCTGGATTCAAGCACTGCTTCACCACTTCTCACTGTGTAACGCTGGGTGACTTACTAACCTCTCTGTGCACGGTTGCCACACCTGTAAAATGAGAAAGACAGTAATACATACTTCCAGGGGTGCTGGGAGGATGACATAGACCAGAACAAGGAGCGTTCTTAGATCAGTGGGGGGCATATCATATGTGCTATACAAGTGTTCGATTTCTGTAATCACACTGGAATAAATTATTTGGGTTAGAGAATATATTATGTCCCTGTAGTTCAGTAGTGTTTGAAGTATCCAAAGCCCAACGTGAAGCTGCATGAAGTTGTGATTAGAAAAAGTGAATGAAAAGATAATGAGGAAAGTCAAAAAATAACCCAGGGAGGAGACTTCATGTAATGATGCTAGTGGAGGGAAACTAATGAATTTCCCTTGGCAGCCCGTGGATCTAAATGTCACTGCAATTGTATTTAGAAGGATTTCTGTGGTTCAGAACCGCCCTGTATCAGTTTTTACAGCCTGAAATAAGCCCATAGCTCAGGGCTTGGAAATAAAACTGGAAAGATCCAAGCTATTTATTATTAGGACATTTTTGTACATTTAAAAGAAATAACTACAAAGTTTGTTTATTCTAAGGCAAATATTTTATGCTCAAAATAATATTTTTTTAAAAAGAATAATGGTGAGTACTAGACAGATTATGTGCTTTTATTTTTATCTGTGGCTAATACTATAAAACTGAAAATAATTAAATAGTGTCTTGCTATTTTCTAGGAGGGAGGAAAAGTCCGAAATACTTGTTATTTTCCTTTTAAAATATACACTTTAAATGGGTGTTCGCCACCTTCACTTTCACTGCTTCAACTACTCGGGTAGTACTCCATCCACATGGACTCAGGAAGACCATGGACCTGGGCTCTGGTGTCCGACGTGGCAGCTACTAGCTACGAGTGGCTACTAAATACTCGAATTGCAACTAGTGGGACTGAGGGGCTATAAGTTTAATTTATTAGTTTTCATTTAAGTTTAAAAACTGATGCTCTGGGCTGCCCTGGTGGCACAGTGGTTAAGAATCCACCTGCCAATGCAGGGGACACGGGTTCGAGCCCTGGTCCGGGAAGATCCCACATGCCGTGGAGCAACTAAGCCCATGCACCACAACTACTGAGCCTGTGCTCTAGAGCCTGTGAGCCACAACTACTGAGCCCACGTGCCACAACTACTGAAACCTGAGCTCCTAGAGCCCGTGCTCTGCAACAAGAGAAGCCAACACAGTGAGAAGCCCACACACCGCAACAAAGAGTAGCCTCCGCTCACCGCAACTAGAGAAAGCCTGCATGCAGCAACAAAGACCCAACGCAGCCAGAAATAAATAAATTAAATAAATTTTAAAAAAAACACCCAAAACCTGATGCTCTATGAAGTTATTGGAAATTTAAGTGCATTGTAGAACAACTTGAGTATTTGAATCTTCTTTTTCAACTATAAATGTTATGGAATCTAAACATGGATCCAGTATGTCCCATGAAAACTTAGCATTTAAATTAAGATGTTTTGTAAGTATAAAATACACAGATTTTGAAAACTCAGTACGAAAAACAAAAAGTAAATTATTTTATTAATATCTTTAAAATATTGATATTGTACTAAAATTATATTTTGGATATGAATTGAATAAAATATATTATTAAAATTAATTCCACTTATTTCTTTTTCTTTTTAACGTGGATACTAGAAAATTAAAAACTATATTTGTAGCTTGCGTTATATTTTTATTGGACATTAACCTTATATTCCAGAAGGTACAAATTCATCAGAGGATAGGTTTCCACTTAATATTAATCCTTTGAGTGAAAAATAATTTGATATGCATATTTAAGAAAACAAATTTGCACTTATGATTTGTACTGGAAATTTAATTGAGTTCCCCACTTTTTTTTTGAGAATATACATCTATTACCTAATTAACATGAGTCTCATATGAGAATCTGGTAGTAAACTTGCTTTGCTTTATTATTGTATTAATAAATAGTTTATTTATGACTATCTAGGATACCATTTAGTCTTAAAGAGTTTAATAAATACTAGTTTTCTTAGATCTTTTGGAAAATAATTATTATGTAGTTGATGTTCCTGAATGAGAGTTCTATTTTATATATAATCTTTTTTTAAAATTTGTGGTACTACATAGACATGTATACAAAATGTTATGCTATGTATAATTTAAATTTCATTTAAAATATATTTAATATGTTAAAATTCTTTTGTAAGAATGCCTAAACTCACTTCAAGGAAAATTACATCATGTTAGGCATTTAGTTTTCCTAGTCTCCATTTTTAGTGTAAATATACCATATTAATGATGGATGGCCAACACGAATTCCAGGTATAAATAGGCATTTTGTGTTCCTTTGAGAACTAACTACAGACTACTGATTAGGAATTCAGTGATTCATTATTAAGTGCATATCTGAAATTTTATTTGTATTGAATATATAAGGGAAAAAATTCATACATTATTTTTCTTGTATTATTTTTGTCTTAGTTTTTATTAGAAATTTTCAAACATACAACAAAGTAGAGTTTAGTATAGGGAATTCTCGTATTTCTATTACCATGATTCATCAACAGTCGGTATCTTTCTAATCTTATTTCATCTTTGTCCCTAAATAGTTTTTTCCAAAGTATTATTAAGCATCATTTTATTCACTCATAAATGCTTTGCTAAGTGTATTTAAATTTTTTCTAATAGACTTACCACACCATCATAACCTAATATGGACCCCATGTGCAAGTATCATTTTAAAGTTGGCTTGTTTGCATCAGGATACAAACAAGATCTACTTTTTGTGACTTTGAGGTTTATCCTTCGAATGGGCCGTCTCCCACACCACACTGACAGGTACAGGTAATGGATGCGAGTCTGCGGGTGCCTTTGCTCTTCAGTGTGGTAGCCGTGCAGGGGCTGGACCTTATTTTCTCAGTAGCTGTAGTTGTATATAAATGATATAATCTGTAAGATTTTGTAGAACATATACAGTAAGTCCCCTACCTACGAACCTTCAAGTTGCAAACTTTCAAAGATGTGAACGTGCATTCGCACGTCCAATCCCGTAAGTTAGTTCACGTGTCTGGCATACAGTGTCACATGCGTGCATCCTCTACAAGTGGTTGTGCTTTTGTGTACTTTAGTGTACAGTACAGAATACAGTAGTACAGTATCTTTACTTCAAGCCTGGGATGTCCGGAAACAAGCCTAAAGCAGCGGTGATGTAGCTGGTACTACTAAGAAGCGCCAAGCAATAACGATGGAAACAAAAGTGAATATAATTGAGAGAGTGGAGCGAGGCGAAAAGACGGCAGATGTCACTTGTTCTTATAACATGACTCATTCAACCATCTGCTCAGTTGTAAAGAACAAGGACAAGATCATAGAACATGTGAAGTCTGCTGGGCTGACGATGTTGACAAAATATTGAAGAAGCATGGAAAAGTGATGGAGGAGATGGAGAAACTTCTCAGCGTGCGGATGCAGGACCAACATCAGCGCTGAGTCCTGCTCAGCTTAATGCTGATTCAAGAGAAAGCTAAAAGCCTTTATGAAGACTTGAAGAAGAAACACGGCAAAGAATCAGAGGGCACATCTTTTTTTTTTTTTTTTTTTTGCAGTACGCGGGCCTCTCACTGTTGTGGCCTCTCCCGTTGCGGAGCACAGGCTCTGGATGCGCAGGCTCAGCGGCCATGGTTCACGGACCCAACCGCTCCGCGGCACGTGGGATCTTCCCGGACCGGGGCATGAACCCGTGTCCCCTGCATCGGCAGGCGGACTCTCAACCACTGCACTACCAGGGAAGCCCCTCAGCAAAACATTCTTTTGCTGCTCGACAATGCTCTGGGCCACCCCCCATTCATGGATGACTTTCATCCCAACGTCAAAGTAGTGCCTCTGCCACCAAATACTACATTGCTCATCCGACCTATGGACCAGGGAGTTACAGTGACTTCCAAGAAATACTATTTACTATTCACACTTTTCATCAGGCAGTAAAGGCGAGTGATGAATCAGGAAAATCCTTGCAACAATTTTGGAAGGACTACAACATCTACAAGGCCATAAAAAAACACTGACTTTGCTTGGCGTGAGGTTACAGCCATCACCATGAATGGGGTTTGGAAGAAACTTTGCCTGAAGTTTGCTCCCGATTTTCATGGATTTGAGAAGGTGGAAAAAGAGTCCAAAGAGGTCTTAGCAACTATAGTGACCCTCAGCGAGAAGCTGGAGCTAGATCTGCAAGAGGACGACTTCATTGAACTCCTTGCTGTGCAACAAAAGGAGCTTGCTAATGAAGACCTTATGGAACTGGAGGCCCAGAGAAAGGACAGAGAGAGACAAGAGGAAGAAGAAGTAACTGAAGAACTAAAGAGATTCACGAAGAGGGAATGGCAGGGGATTTTCTTTATCTGAGGAGGCACTGTTAGTTTTTGAGGCACAGGACCTGAACGCAGAACGGTACACAAAGGTTGCAGCAGCCATTCAGCATGCAAGCTAGTGCTACTGTGTCACCTATGATGAGAAAAAAAGAGCTGCTACCAGATATCACTGGATCGCTTTTTCTCAAGAGGGTAGATAGAACTGAATCCAGCAAGGAACCAGCACCTGTGCCGTCAGCATCAGGCGTGAGTGAAACTTCAGCTCGCCCTCCGTCTCCTGTTGCTGAGGGTCCTTCATTTCTACCATCTCCCACCTCCTCTCTTCCAGTCAGTAACTCTTCCTGCCTGTTCACTCGGTGCCAGTCCCTGGATGCCAGCTGTTGTACTGCACTACTGTGCTTTTCAAAGTACTGTAGTGTAAGAATAAAAATATTTTATTTTTTGTGCATTTTTAAAAAATGTATTATTTGTGAGAAAAGTATTATAAACCTATTACAGCAGTACTATATAGCCGACTGTGTTAGTTGGGTACCTAGGCTAACTTTGTTGGACTCATGAACAAATTGGACTTACAAACATGCTCTCAGAACGGAACTGGTTCCTCGGCAGGGTAATTACTCTATTTAGCTTTGAAACTGATTAAAATAAAATTTTTATTGATTACTGGCAAATAAAGGAGAGAGAAAGGGAGATAAGAAATGGAAGGTGAAAAAGTAAAGATCGGGAGTTTGAAGTGTTAAACATTTTTTCTTCCCATTCATGTTTTTATATATGTGTGTACGTATGTGTATATATGTGTGTGTGTAAGTCTGCGTATGTATGATGCATGTGCACTCATGTGTGCATGTATATGTGAATGTATGTGTGTGTTCAGATGTATATGTGGATGTACCTATCTGTGGATGTATGCACGTACTCAGTTTGCTCTAAAAGGGAGAGACCACATAAAGTTTCAACTGGAAGACAAATGAGGTTTAAGCGAATTTTAAAAACTGTACGTTAAAGGGAACGAGCTAGCAGAGAGCCGAGAACTGGCGGTCAGGAGGGGCCGCGCATCAATCCGAGTCTAACCCCTCCTGACCCGCGCCCTTCCTTCCTGCAGACACGAGCCCACCACGGACATGATGCGGATGCTCGGCTGCTGTGCTGACGTGGAGTCAGTTCTGGGGGGAATCTGTCACCAAACCCTTTCCCGGAGCCTAAGCGCATCTTTTGTCAAAAACGCCTCCACTGAGACGACATTAAGATACCTCGTTGCCAGCCTCCTGTGCGGCCCTTCAGCCCTGGGAGGAGCCGCTTCTCCTCAGAGGCTGACTGACTGTCGGCCACCTCCGTCTGGGTCGTAGCCGGGTGCCCTGGAGCTAACAGCGCCGGAGTACAGACGCCGTCGCCTCGATGCCCTCCCGGGAGCCCCGCCCTCTTCAGCGGAGCCAAGTCGTGCGTGTGCGCATGCGTCTGCGTGTGTGCGCATGCGTCTGCGCGCGTGCGCAGTGCCCCTGCGCGCGCTTACCCGGCACACGCGGGTACCAAGCTGCCGAAACGGGAGTGTTGCCGGCGTGGGGTGAGACGAGGTAACGCCAATATGTTGGAAGTTCTAAAATGACTTTCTTTTTCTTGTGGTACGCGGGCCTCTCACTGTTGTGGCCTCTCGCATTGCGGAGCACAGGCTCCGGACGCGCAGGCTCAGCGGCCATGGCTCACGGCCCAGCCGCTCCGCGGCACGTGGGATCTTCCCGGACCGGGGCACGAACCGGCGTTCCCTGCATCGGCAGGCGGACTCTCAACCACTGCGCCACCAGGGAAGCCCTAAAATAACTTTCTTTTTCCCCCCCCAAAGTGATATAAAATGTGGGCCTTTGTCTGTTTCCCGCAAAAGCCGGAGCTGTGAAAGATTCCTTTATTAATAGTTTAAAGAAATGATTAAACTTCAAAGGGAACCCACACACTTCTTTCCTGGGAATTTGTGGAAAATCCCAGAGAATTTACTTGGTGTTAAACGCACTGTCTTTCAGAATTCCTTCCGGAGAATCCTGGGGGCTAGGAAAGGCCGGTAAAGCAAGGTGATCCCGTGATTTCATCATGAAATACCCTGTTTATGGGGAGCTCCTCAATATCTCTCTTCACACCTCACTCAGTATTTATGTTTCCTTCCAGATTTTGGAGGTCAGTTTTACTTTGTAGGTCTTAAAATGTGTTTTCACAGTTTTCCTGCCCACCCCCATTTTCTCTGTTCTCTTAGGTTTTAAAGAAATCAAAAATTGAAGAACTGCCATATTTCATATATTACATCTCCCTATAATCCACAGAAAAACGATCACTACAGAAAATGGAATCCCGGACGTCCCTGTCTCTGAAAGATCACTAATCCTGGTTAATCCTACATCTGATGAAAGATGTGTCTGCACATGGAGAGGAAATTTGCTAAAGCCTCATCTAGGGATCAAAGGTCTTTAAGAATCAGAGCTGCAATGAAAGACAATGACAGAATTATTAAACATGACTACATTTCATCATAAAAGATTAATTATTTACTGTAGAATTAAAGGGCTAAAATGACATTAAAATCCATCAACCATTTTCATTTACCCAAGGCAAAAATTAAGCCGAAGAGCATCCTAGTGACAAAGAACAATTTGGTCCTTTCTTTAGGCTTTTCTTTTTGTCTTTGGATTATAATTATTGATGATAATTGCATTCTTGCTGCAGAGATGAGGCAAAATAATAAAAATTTTGTCACAGAAAGTCGTATAATTTGCTGCAGTTCACATATTATGAAAATATGGATTAAGAAGTATCTTATATACTAAGACAATATTAGTATATGAACAACTGTAAGAAACTTGAATTGTGTGTAAGTTTACACACATATACATATGATTTAACTTATAACTTGCTCACCCAAACATAGTTCTCAAATATCCACAGCTAATGCTTTATGTGATGGACTACAAAGAGATTAAAATGTATGTCATTAGAAATTTAACAGATTCCTCAAAATGTTGCATTATAATTAATCGTCTAAAAACACTTTAAATAAGATAAATTTTACCCCAAAAGAATGTTATAGTATTTCTGTCTTACATAATAGCCTCCTGAAAACTCCTTTGTACATTATCTTTTAAAATCACTTATATTTAGGTATACTTTACATACAATATAATACAGACACTTGAAATGTACAATTTAATCAGTTCTGACAAATGTGTATACACATGTAACCACCATCTCAATCAAGATATAGAATTTTTCCATCACTGCCAAAAGATCCCTCATCTCTTCCACAGTCAAAGTCTCCCCCGTCCCTGGCCTCAGGCAATGACTTTTCATTGCTAGAAATTAAATGCTTTCCCTAGAGTTTTCTATAAATGGAATCATGTAGGATGTGTGATACTCTTTTCTGTTTGGCCTGGTTTGCTCAGCATAATTTTTTGGACATCCATGATGTTGAGTATATCAGTAGTTTATTCCTTTAATTACTGAGTAGAATTCATTGCACAAACATGACACAACTTGTTTCTCTTGTTCTCCAGGTGATGGGCATTTGTCTTGTCTCCACTTTGGGGCTGTAATTCATGGAGCCTGTATGATCATATAGAAGTCTTTTCATGCACATATGCTATCATTTCTCTTTGGTGAATGCCTGAGTGTGGAATTGTTGATTAATATGGGAAGTGTACATTTAACTCTATAGATACTTCGAGAAAGCAGTTAAAAGTCATTGTGACATTTACATTCCCACCAGAAGTGCGTGAAGAGTGTTCTCATTATTCCCTGTCCTCACATATTTACACAAATACCATTATGCCATGATTCTTGTAGCTATATAGCACATCTTGAAATCAGGTAATGTAAGTCCTCCAATTTTTTTTCAAGAATATTTTGGCTATCTATACTCTTTTAATTTTCTAAACCCTCTAGAATTAGTTTATCAACTAGTTTTTTTAAAAGTTTGCTGAGATTTGTATTAGGATAGCATTAAATCTATAATTCAGTGGTTCTCAAAGACTGGTCCCTAGCAAGAAGCGTTAGCCTCGCCTGAGAACTTCTTAAAAATGTAAATTCTCAATCCCCATCCCACGTCTACTGAATGAGAAAAGCTGGAGGTGACGCCTTTCCTTTGCACTTCTGTCATATATTTCATTGCCACAACTGATCTTAATCACAGAGAGCATTGCTATCTCTCCTTTAAATAGTTATTATTTTTTTAAAAGATTTTGAAAAGATTAAAAACACAGAAAAGTCTTGCATACTTTCTCTCATATATAACATTTCTGGTTTTCTTCAGTCCCTTGTGTACATTTGAGGTCTAATTGGAATCATTTTCTTAAGCCAGAGAAATTCTTTAAACGTCTCTTATGGTGTAGATCTGCTGGTGACAGATACACTCAGATTTTGTTTATCTGAAAATACTTTGTTTTTCTCAAATAACATTAGGTATGAAAGAGGAGACATTAGAACTGATACCACAGAAATACAAAGGATCGTTAATAAACTACTATAGACAATTATATGCCAACAAATGGACAAACTAGAAACAATGGAAAAATTTCTAGAAACAGACAACTTACCAAGACTCAATCATGAAGAAATAGAAAATCTGATTAAACTGAATAAGTCTGGAGACTTAAGGAGCAATAAATCAGTAATCTAAAACCTTCCAAAAAGAAAAGTCCAGGACCAGATGGCTTCACTAAGTGAATTCTACCAAACATTTAAAGAATTAATAACGATACTTCTCAAACTCTTCCAAAAAGTAGAAAAGGAGAAAACACTTCCAAACTCATTTTATGGAGCCAGCGTTACTGTGACACTGAAACCAGAAAAGGACAGGATAAGAAAAAATTTATAGGCCAGTATCCCTGATGAACATAGTTGCAAAAATCCTCAACAAAATATTAGCAAAATTCGATAGTACCTTAAAAGGATCATTCAGCATGACCAAGTGGGATTTTTTCCTAGGGTACAAGGATGGTCCAACATATGCATATCAATGCCATTAATAGGGAATAAATTCCCCTACTTGGTTTGGTCACAAGTGAAAGAAAACCCAATAGGGGTTTAAGGAAATTAGGAATTTATTTTCTTCCATGTACAATTCCAGGAGAATGCAGTCCAGAGATGATATTGTGGAACTGAAGTGTCAGGGACCTTGGCTTCTTGGGTTTTTGTTCCCAAGGTCACTTTGTGGGCCAAGGTGGCTGCCAGGGTTCCAGCCATTATGTCCTCACTCTAGCAAGTGGGAAAGAAGAAGAAGATAAAGGGAAAGACTTCTTTCTCCCTTAAGGACACCATGCAGAAGTTACCATTCAGGTTTACAGGTTATTGTCCAGAACTTAGTACCATGGCCACACTCAGCTACCAGGGTGGAAGGTAAATGTAATCCTTCTTGGTGGCTGGGCACATGGCCAGCTAAAAATTGGACGTTCTATTACAGAAGAACAGAAACACATTGGAGGACACGTAGCGGTCTGAATTGATGCATTCACTCTTTTATAAACTTTTTACCAGTTTGGCTGGAAAAAAAGTATATTATGTATGTCTCTGGCTAACTAAGCAGAGGATGCTAACATGATTTCATTTCTTCTCAGTCGTGACTGCCTGTTGACCCACGAGCTGGACCCAAGCAGTCGGAGACTCCACACCCCGCCCTGTCCTTGGAATGTGTGTTCCAGCCACCGTTCCCACTCTAGGAACCCTTTCAGGGGTGCAGCCGTGAGAGAGTAATGTGGTGTTGAGACCACCTGGACTGAACACGTGACTGAACCTAGGTAAGGCTGCTAGACAGACTGTTAAGATTTGGTGGGTGGATGCGGAGACCTAGCCATTTTGCAGTAACCGAGAACGAGCCTCCTACGTAAGTTCCCTTGCTTGTCACACCTGCCACCTACCAATCTGGAGTGGCTGCCTCTTTCTTTGGTCTCTCCTTGCCTCCGTACAGAGACTGGTTTCAGATTTCACCCGGGAGGCTCTGGAAGTTGTGAACCAACACTCAGTTCTCAGTGTTATTACACTTGCATCAGATACTTAGGTAGTAGCGTCAGCTACACAGCTGTGTTTCTCTGTCTGTCTGAGATCGTGGAACCGGAATTCTCTGATACGATGCCCTTATTTCAAGACCACTTCCACTGGAGGCAGGATAGCAATGCCAGGGCTCTTCTGCCCATAAGCACATCTTGTTACCACCTAGATAGACAGATAAACCACTGCTCTGCTGGAGTAAGAATAATGCTTTGTTTCCGGATCACACATTTATTGGAATGGAGATCACTCTTTGGTGCAGGTGTTGTCATCAGATGGTGCTGGGCAGATCTTGGAACCGGTGTGTCCTGGTCATGCAGCCGGCATGGTTAGCTCATTGTTCTAGTACATTTTCTCCCACCTCTGCTACCTGTTACCCAGCATCCTGGTGCTTCCTGCTATCTGAACATTTCAGCCACGCCCCTACTCTTGTAGGTCAGCTACAACTCTGATTTGCAAGAAACGTAAGTTCAGCTAAAAGTAGCTTAAGCGCAAGGAGATTTTATCCATTCATACCATTGATTTATTCAACAGACACTGACTATGTGTCCAGCACTGTGCTCGGCTCTAAAGATAGTGCCGTGGACCAAATTCCTGACCTTTTCTGGGGGATTCAGACAATAGGCAAACACATGTATACGTAGTATAGCGTCAGGAAAAGGTAGATAACGTTTCATGAAGAAAAATAAAGCCAGGCCAGCAGATTTTGAAATTGCTTTGGGGGCGCAGAGAAGGACTCTCCTCCGCTGAGAGGAGCTGGAGCACCCAGGGACGCAGCCACGCCTGAGGACTGAGCTGGACCCTGGATCTCAGCACAGTTAAGACGCGTTGTCCTGGCTGGCTTCCTTTTGTACGTCTGCTCCACGCTTGTCTGTCTCTTCTGTAGACTTTCTCCGATTCTCTGGGCCACAGGGCCACCAACAGGGCATAGAATATAAGTTTCCACGTTTTACCTCTTACGATTTCAGCCACCAGGAATGATTACCCTGCTGTTACTGTGTGACCTCCTGATTACAGGGTCCGATATGGACCGTTCTAGATTTAAACCTGAGACCACCGTGTTCTCCAGATTTGATGCCTAAATTGTCCGTTTGCTCATCTGTGATCAGGAATATCACTTTCCTGACCTCCCCCCCGACTCCCCTAGGAAGCAGTTCTATGATCAGATTTCCACTTCATTACCGTTAATTTCAGCTCGTGCTTGTTGAGTGCCCCCCATACACCATTCTATTCTAAGCGCTTCTCGTAAATGATCTCACACACATACATGCTTTGTGTGAAACGTCGCGGCTCTCTAGAACCTTGTCTACTTGGGACTGAGTTTTGCTATAGGTGGCTGCAGCTACTCTTAAGTCTGACGGAAAATAACGACTTACAGTATTTTTTCAGTTGAAACTTAAACAAAATGTGATACGGCGTTTACCTGCCCTGGCTGCAAGGTGGTCTAGTGTATTGTCACGAACTCAGAGGCCGGAGCTGGGTTGGATTCCCTGTGTCACCAGTTACTGGCCACACACACTGAGTCAGGTTGTTTTCCCTTGCGCCTCTCATTCCTCAAAGGTGGGAGCACAGTACCTGGCCGACAACAAGGGCTCCTGGTGGACGAAGTGCCATCAGAAAATTCCTCCGTGTCCGTGATGCTGATCTGAGTCAAGCTCAAGCCGGTAACTGCCCTGCCACCACCTATCGGCAGCTCCCCGACACTACATCTAAAATTATAACTTAGGCGAAGGAATGTATCTGCTACCTGCTGAAGAGATGCTAGCCCTTTAAAGCTCAGACAGAGAAGGCCGACACCATCGGCCACCCTCTTTGCGGGGCAGAGATGCAAGGCTTCTTGCACAAATCCCAAATTCCTCCAGGCTTTTCAAAATGTGTCTGTGGTTGCAATAAGTGAACATTGGCTAATGAAACATCTTTCTCCTCAAGTTTTCCATCTCTCCCCACTGACATCAAAGTTAAGAAAAGCCAGATTGAAAGAGGGTTTTATGGATACAAAAGAAAACACAGTGGTGCAAGACTCCCGAGCCAAGCAGAGAACTGGAGCTGGAGGCTCGTAAAAAATTGTTCTGAGAACTGGGCAGAGGACTTTGCCCTGTCAGGGAGCTCAGGGGAGGGAAGGCCAGGAGAGAGGCCTACAGAGGTCCGTCGTGTTTCGTACCACTAACTCGCAGGCTATAACGGGGAGCAGCAGGGCTTGGGCTGCGGGCCCCTGACCCCGTCCCCGAGGGGCCCCCGTAAGAGGGAGTCGGAGCCGGCCCCTGGGCACTGCTGGGTCTCGCAGCTCTGGGCGGACGTGTTCTGTCCAGGGTGGAGTTTCCTGTGTGCCCTCTCCGATTTTGCTCTTTGAAATGAATCACATCTCAAGGGCAAGCCAACTACATTTCTCCTGCCTTGTGCCTTTCTCCAAGTGGGGAGACCAAAGCACATGTCAGATGGTCTCAGATCAGAAACCAACAAAACAAAACAAGCAAAGCAGGATGTGCTCAGACACCCAAAGAAACTGAAAGGGGGCTACCGAATTATTTTAAATGTGCAAATGTTTCCCGAGAGGAAGGTGTTGTTTTTGTAAAGGGATCTGTGCTTATGGAAGAAGAAGTATTAGGACATCTGCCTTGTTGAGGAAGAGGAAAAATATCTTTCTGTCACATACTTTTCATACGCTGAGCCCCAGTAGAGAGTGGCTGCGACTCTGAGCACTTTGCACTTTATGAGGTTTCTTTTGTCTCTTTACACTGTTAGGAAATGAAATATTTACAAACAGTCCAGGACTCATAAGCTAGATAAAGCTGAAAGGAAAGTTTTTTTTCCTTCAAAAAAAATCAATTCTGGAAAAAAAAAATCTGTACTTTAGTTACAATACTTGTAATCCCATACTCATGATCAATTATGAGCAGAGCTGAGGCAGTGTCTGAAAATGCCTTCTTGGGGATTTTAACACTTTGGCGTGGGTGGACAATGAATAAAAAATATGTCTCTGATCTGCTTTGCACACACACACAATTCACTGTATTAAAATACTTTATATTCAATAAAATGCACCCATTTTGAGGGTATGGTAAAGTAAGTTCTGGAAATCTCTGCAACCTTGTAATTACAATTCCAAACAGGCTATAAAAGAGCGACATTGTCCCCAAACTCCCCTGTCAAGTTTCTAGTATTCAGCCCCTCTGGTTTAGGCAACCACGGATCCTGAATTAGTCCTGCAGATCAGGAAGCTCCTCATTAAGAGGAATCAGACAGAACGCGACTTCTGTGCCTTGCCTCTTTCACTCAGCATAGAGTTCTTGGGATCCACCTGCACTGCTACACATGTATCAGCAGTATATTATTACTGTTTTGTACTGGATCATATTCCTCTATGAATAGAGCATAGTTCATCAATTCATGTTTATCCATTCATCTTTCAATGAACATTTCCACTCTTTCCAACTTATTCTGGAGGAAGCTGCTATAAACATTCACGCACAATTCTTTTCGTGGGACTGATTTTCTTTCCACCTGGGTAACTGTAAGGAGTGAAGTTGCAGTTATAGGAAAAACTGCCGAACAGGTCAAAAAGTGGTCGTGCTACTTCATTTTATCCCTTCACACAATGTAAGAGCATTCCAGTGGCTCCACACTGTCCCGACATGTGGTATTATCAAGCAGTCGTTTTTATTTCAGCCATTCTAAGGGTTCCTTACCTCGTTGTGGCTCAATTTACTCTTCCCTGAGGACTGGTAATGTGGTGCATCTATTTTATGTGCCATTAATATATTTTCTTTTTGAGAGTTTATTCAACTCTTTTTTTTCCAATTTTTATTTGGTTGTTTCTCTTTTTATTGTTGACTTTAAGACTTTAAAAATTCCTTATATGTGCTGAATACAAGTCCTCTGTCAGATGTCTGCACCAATAATATTTTCTTTCGGTCTGTACCTTGCCTTTTCCTTTTCTTAACATCATCTTTTGAAGAACAGAAGGCTTTAATTTTCATGAAGTCAAGTTTAGCAGTTTTCCTTTTGCCATTAGTCTTTTTGTGTAGTTTTTGCTACACAAAGGTGGCACTTTTAGGAAATTTCCTATGGTTTCTTGAGAATTTTTATCATGAATGGGTGTTGAAGTTTGCAATGCTTTTTCTGCATCTATTGGTTTCAACTGGCTGCAGGTGGGGCTACGGAGGAAATACACCACTTCTGAGAAGCACATAACAGGACCAGGTGCTTGTGCTCTGGACTCCCCCTTTGTCCCCGCCTTCAGTTTCATACTAGTGCTTCCATTTCACAAACCAGGGGGTCACCAGTTGGCAAAGGAGCAGAATTAAGACCCTTGAATTCAGAGCAGAGCAAAGAAAAAGATGGGGGCGGGGTGGATCTGAGAGCAGACACAGCCCTGAAATCCCTGTCATCTGTGAACATAAACCGTCCCAAGTCTGGGCCACATTCCTCACGGGGGCACAGACCCTGGGAGTGTGTGTGGGCGTTGAAGAAGCCATTAAGATCATGTGTCCTGTTTCAGGTGGCAGATAAAGTTTAGATTCATAAGCTATTGTGACACCAAAGGGCACATGAGAAACTGCCCAGAGGCTGAGTCAGTTACATATGCTGTGACTACACTTCAATTCAGCCTGGTTTCCCACATCGAAGGACTTCAGACTACAATGTAGGCATCATTAAGCATTTAAAAATATTAGCATTTATTTTAATATTAAAATAGTCATATTTGTAAAATGTACATGACTTTGAAACACCGTGAAAGTGAAAAGAAATTGTCTTCCTCTCAGGATGTAATTCTCACCAACCAGACCTCACTCTCCGCGTCAAGGCTCAGACAAGAGATAGTAAACACAGGTTTGACTTCGGTGAATTTACCAATTTAGTGTGGGAGGTAGGGGGGGGTAACAAAAACATATATATTAAAAATAATCTGAAACAAATACTTAACTACTTAGGAAACTTGCCTTTATTAGGTGCTTGCTAAAGAACCCAACAAATATTTCTTGACTACCCACCATTTGCCAGGCCTGGTAATAAATGTTATAAGTCAATTGCGTTAAGGATGACAGTCTGCTTCTTTGTGGGCCTGTCTCCTACGTTAGAGTCTATCTAAGGATAGGAGTTCTGCCTTATTTATCTTTTCAATTTCCAGCATTTAGTTCAGTGTCTGACCAGGGCAGAGTACTCAGTAAATATTGCGGACCCAATGAATGGCTGTCTGCTGGAAACTTGCTTACCTCGATGTACTTTGTCGCTTTACTTTGTGTCCATGTGGCTCTCCTAGCCACCATCACACCCCCTCTCCCCACCCGGTATCTATAAATAATTGTGTTCTTCACCCCATCCTAAACCAGTCCTTTACAATGAGGTCCCCTGATTAAGCTCCGTAGCAAACGAAAAAAAATCAACCAACCACTGCCACCAGCACAAACACACGTGAGTACAAGCAAAATTAGATTTTTAAAAATCCTAGCAGAATAGTCTGAAAAACTGTGAAATGTGAAATCCCCCAGCTACCCCACTGCTGCTGACGTCACTACCAAGCTTCCCTGAACTCACCCTGCCCTCGGGCTGTGCAGGCCCAGCATCTGGCCCATGGGTCCCGGTGGATCGGACTTAAGGCAGGTGCCCCTTGCCACACACGTCTCCGTCCAGAGGGGGTCTGTCTTCACCACCCTACACAGAGCACAGAGCCAGGGAGTGCAGGCTCACTTTATTTCTTAGGAGTTGCCCTTTAGGGATTGAATATTCATGGAGCCCACTTTCTCGACAGATTGTTCTGAAAAGAAAACAGAGCATCCTCCAGAAACAGGGCAAGTGGGGTTAGGAGGCGGAGGTCAGAGAATGAAGGCTGGAGCCCTCTGGAGGGCCAGTCCCAGCCAGGTCTGGCTTTGTTCTTGAAACAATCAGCCGCTTAGGCATCTTTTAAGCCTCTAAAGGGCGAGATGAAGTGGCAGTACTTGAGGGCTCCGCGGGAGCTGCGTCTGGATCTCGCCCTCTTTCTGTGCTGCGCTGGAGCAGAAGGTCACTAGACACTGCGTGAGCTCTGCCCTGGGTGGTCCCTACCTTTGCCTCCCAGACGGCGATTCGTGTTTCTTTCTGTTTCCATAGAAGGGGCAAGGAAGGAAAATTCAAAAGAACTGGCAATCTGTCCTTTGGATGCAGCGACCTTTCTAAATAAGCCTTCAGCCTTTGGCACTGCAGCCTACAAGCATTTTTCCCTTTGTTGTGGATCTTTTTAAAAAGCCACACACAGACGTAAAACGAGAGGCAAATTTGAAAATACATTCATTTTGGTTATTTCAAGTGAGGTCCAGTAGTTAGGCAACCCAACCAAGACATGCTCATATTAATTTATGGTAGAAATAAAAATGGGTTTTTTAAACCCATTGAAATTAAGCAAAGAAATGATGCTTTCACTTACTTAATAAAAAATGTGTCCATAATAAAACTCTTAATAGGATCGAAGGGAAAGTGATTAATACCCATAAGTATGTGTGTGTGTGTTTGTACAGATCTGTACCTTCGAGGATGGACATGTGCACAGGTATTTGTGTTTTAGTGTCTTTTGTTTTTAATCGAAGTGACCAGTTAATTACTTGGTGGTGTTTATACTGCGCAGGGAAGGTCAGCCGGGCACAGCGTGCTGTTGGACAGTCTTCTTGCAATTTAAGAGAAAAAAAGCAAACCTTCTGTTTGAACTCCAGAATGTTCCACGCAGGCTCGGCCGTTGTAAACTTACTAGGATAAATCACTCCTACATTGCTGCATTGTTATTGTGGTGTTGGGCAAAAATACTTGGCAGGCATTTCAAAGTGAATGCTTCCATCAAATGACGACAGCCAAGAGGAAAGTGCCAAGACGAAAGCAAGTGCATACTTTGCTGAGAAAGAAAGTGTTTTTCTAACGGGCTATTTAATAAAATGAATTGTAGTCATACCTTCACCTAAGTAGAATGGTGGTACCTTTCTTTAGGAATAAGAGGAAAGGTCAATTCTGATAGGAAGTATTTTTCATTAAGACGTTAACTTTAGAAATAACGCATGTAAACATGGACCAGATCTGCAGCATAGGATGAGGAGAGGTTGTCAGTTCAGCTCAGTCGTGATAAATACCCAATTCTACTTTGGAACTCCTCCCTGGAAATATAAACTGATTTTCCTCACAGCAAGAATGTGGTATGAGTTTGAACATAGAAAACCCAGATTTATTATTATTGTTATTATTATTGAAGCATGTTGCCCTACCAGAGCTTAGGTGGCTCCAGATTTCCATTATAAGTTGCTGTTTTCATAAGGACTTTATAACTTGGATGTGACAATTGGCTTTAGCCTTTAACTTGGTAAATAGCATCTCAGCCTGGGGCAGGCTTTCCCCTCCTCTTAATGACACCAAAGGCAAAAATCAGGCAAGACAGCTGCATTTTTTCCCTTCAGCTTTGAAGTAAAAGTTAGGAAGATATATATGAATGTCAAATAAAGATCAACTGGACTTATTTTTTGAAGTTTTCAATTAAAAATATCTACTAATTGAACAGTTCCTTTTTTTAATTTCAGGGAAAATAAAAAATTAAGTTCCCCAAATGAGTAGTTTTTATGTGACATAATTTATCTTCATCACAATTTGTATTTTTATTCTGCTCTGTATGATGATTATTCCACATCAAACACCTTGCCTGTTTGTACCACATCTTTTAGGAATGCAGAATTAAGTAGATTAAAAGATATAAAAAACACCTCAAATTTCAACTAATCTCCTAATTTGAGCACTCCAGTGGGATCATTCAATGCTGCATTAGCTTTTCAAAGTGGAGACTGTGTTTCAGTTTTGAGGTTAAAGTAGGTTTTCCTCTTCCATATTTGTTTATTTCAAGTAAGTTTGTGTTTCTTAACCTTGAGGAAACCAAACTGTTTTGAATGTTTTCCGTTTGAATGTGATTTTACCCTAGCTGAACATCCTCTAAGGCAAGCTGACGTCTGGAGGGGGAGGGATGGAGGTGGAGGGGCTTGTGTGTATCTGGAGAACAGCAGAGCTATGCTCGTGCCCGTCTCACCTTCCGGATCTTCTCCTGGACCCCCTGCTCCAGTTGACTCATCTAGATGCCCACGCAGGGACCGTCTCCCTCTGACACCTCAGTCTGAATACGATTCTATGGACCCCAGCATTTGGTCCTCAGCCGTAATTCATTTTCTTGCTCCCAATAAGGAAACTATTATCCCAGACAAGAGGATAGGCAGCCTTCTGGTCCAGGCCAGGCGTGGAGCAGAAACCCTGACGTGATGCCCTGGCTACCCTTTTTCATCAGTAGGTTTATTATGTCGTGTTTTGGTTTTTAATCTTGCGTGGGCCATGAACCCACTTGATAATCTAAAGAGGGCTAGGAACTAATTTCTAGAAAAAAATGCATATTTGGAGAAAATCATCCCTCTAGCTTTAGAGGATTTGTAGATATTCTAAAATTCACTCATAAACTATTAAACCCATACGCCCCCCCTAAGAAACTGTTCTATATACTACCCAACAATCATAACACAATAATCAAATGATTATTCACATCTTCTCTTCCTGAACTTTAAAAGTTCATTATCACTCTGCTGAAGCCGTATTTCACCGAGAAAATAGAAACAACCAGCAGAGGTTTTCCATGAACTCCCACCTTCGAGCATCTGCATCTACCTGCGCTGGCTGCTCTCCTGTCTCTGTGGCTGAGTTCTCCCGGCTCTGAGCTACCCTGAGCTCCTCCACTTATGCAAGGCTCAGACCGTTTCTCACCTATTCCCCGATCACAGCTCCAGCAATTTGCTAATCTCTCCACTATCTCCTCCATTTCACCCTCTATTGAATCAGCATGTTAACAAGTTGTTCTTTCTCCCCCTTAAAAAAGAAATGAAAACAGGCAAATAAAACCCTCAGCTCCATCCTTTCATTCTAACCCACCCTCCACCCCTGGCTTCAGGAAACTCCTTTTTTTTTTTACATCTTTATTGGAGTATAATTGCTTTACAATGGTGTGTTAGTTTCTGCTGTATAACAAAGTGAATCCATTATACATATACATATGTTCCCATATCTCTTCCCTCTTGCGTCTCCCTCCCACCCTCCCTATCCCACCCCTCCAGGCGGTCACAAAGCACCGAGCTGATCTCCCTGTGCTATGCGGCTGCTTCCCACTAG
Organism: Globicephala melas; assembly: GCF_963455315.2. NCBI lineage: Eukaryota > Metazoa > Chordata > Mammalia > Artiodactyla > Delphinidae > Globicephala > Globicephala melas. The sequence continues at coordinate 2,037,729 of NC_083331.1, read as the reverse complement.
CTATCTACCTTACGTTTGGTAGTGTATATAGGTCCATGCCACTCTCGCTTTGTCACCGCTTACCTTTCCCCCTCCCCATATCCTCAAGTCCATTCTCTAGTAGGTCTGTGTCTTTATTCCTGTCTTACCCCTAAGTTCTTCATGACATTTTTTTTTCTTAAATTCCTTATATATGTGTTAGCATATGGTATTTGTCTTTCTCTTTCTGACTTACTTCACTCTGTGTGACAGACTTAGAACAATAGCTGACCGGAAAAGGGACAATAAATATCCATTGAATAAGTTGATAATGACAACAATTATTTCTGATTTTTAAATTAAAAAAAAATCATTGACTTCCTCCTCTGTGGCTGGCACTTACTAATTTCACACTATCCACACTTAATGCCTGGAGGTGATTCTCATGCTTTGACATTTATAGATGAGTCAGCCACAGATAGTTGAACTCAGGGCCATGAAAAGTACTGTCCTGGGGCCAGATCCAGACCACTTCCTGTTATTTTCTGACGCAGGACTAAAAGTTAACATTTTCAGGGACTTCCATGGTGGCACAGTAGTTAAGAATCCGCCTGCCAATGCAGGAGACGTGGGTTCGAGCCCTGGTCCAGGAAGATCCCACATGCCACGGAGCAACTAAGCCCGTGCGCCACAACTACTGAGCCTGTGCTCTAGAGCCCGTGAGCCACAACTACTGAAGCCCATGCACCTAGAGCCAGCCCGTGATCCCCAACAGGAGAAGCCACCGCAGTGAGAAGCCTGTGCACCACAACAAAGAGTGACTCCCGCTCGCCGCAACTAGAGAAGGCCTGTGCACAGCAATGAAGACCCAAAGCAGCCAAAAATTAATTAATTAATTTTTTAAAAAAAGTTAACATTTTCAAATGGATGAAAAAAATCAAAAGAACAGTAACATTTTATGACCCATTACCTAAAATTCAAATTTCAGTGTCTCTAAATAAAGTTTTATTGGCACACGGCACACTGACCTCATCATGCACTTTCCCACAACAGCAGCAGAGCTGAGTAGGTCTGCAGAGACTGTGCATCCTCAAAGTCCCAGTTATTTCTGTGTGGGCCCTCGGCAGGAAAATGTGGCAACCCCTGAGTTAGAGGACTCATCTGAAGTCAGGCGTCCAGTAAAGGAGAGGTGGATTCTCACGTGGATACTTGGCTCTAAGTCTGTGTTTTCTCATGCTCCATGATTCTCTGTGTCTTTTCTAAAGTTGCAAACATTTAAAACAGTTTCTTGAAATAAAGCTTATGCCTGTCTTTCAAAATCATGTATAGGCCACAGAGCATGTTCAGGAAGAGATGGTCGTGATGTGAAACAGAGGATGGGGAGTAGCTTGTTGCACAGATGCTCGTCACCAGCTTTATGGTCCCACAAAGTGCCCTGGGAGCAGAGGGGGGGTGCATGTTCTAGGCAGTAGTCCAGTCTACCCAGGGCTGGGGTCTCCACACTCCAGGATGCCCTTCCAACCCCAGGAGGGAGGGGTGCTTCAGTGGGCATGTGCCCAGGGATGAGGGAGCAAAGAGGGAAATTGACCCTGACGGAAAAGAAGGAAAGGTTACTTCCTGAGGGCAAGACCAACCCACCCATTTCCTGGTAGGCCAGTTCTTCACTTTAATGTTGAATGAAGACAGAGAAAGCTGGCTCTGTTTAATACCCTCCCTGCTGAAGTCGTGAAAGCATGGACTGTTAGACCTGGGCTAGAATCCCTGCTCCACACACAATCAGATGCAGGACCTTGGGAAATACTTAACGTCTCTTTATTATATTTATAAAATCCATTTGACAGTCCTTAGGCTTACTTGACTTCTCTATAAAATGGCTATAAATATCATCCCTAATCCATAAGTTTGCTCTGATTAAATGGCTCTAAATTTCCTGACATGTTACCTCGAACATGCTGATTCAAAATGATCACTTTTGCTTATTAGTATTTTTTTTATCACTAGTGAGAAGAAACTTTTGGGAATTTTTCTTGACTGTTTTTGTGACACTACTGTGAAATTGATAAAGGGAAAAATATAGTTCAACAAATGGTGATGGAAAAATTGGTTCTTCACGTGGAAAAAAATGAAAATGGATTTCCTACTTCTTACCATTTGCAGAAATCAACTCCAGATGGATTAAGAACTTAAATGTCAAAAGTAAAACTTTAAAACTTCTAGAATAAAATATAAAGGAACAGCTTTATTACCTCAGGGTAGAGAAATACTTTTCAAACATGACATAAAAAAATGCCAGATATAATGAAAAAGAATTATACATTCGATTATATTTTTAAAAAATTTTCAACTCTGTTTATCAAACATCTTAAGGCAAAAGGCAAGCTACAAACTGGAGAGAAATAGTTGTGACACTTAAAACCAACAAAGGACTAGTATCAAGAATGTGCAAAAAAAAAACCCACAAAAACACTTTTTTCAAAGGAATAGAGAAAAAAAGTACATGAGAGAAAACTGAACAAAGCACAAGAAAAACAAGTGTGAAAAAAAGTGTTTCACAGTTGAAGAAACACTTATGGGGAGCACACGTGAAAACACATATGAAGTCACTAAAGAAATGCAGATCAAAATAAAATAAAATGTCCTCTTAAACACCCCTCTAGTTTAGGAACATTAAGGAGTCTGACAATACGAAATGTTGGGAAGGATGTGGATCAATGGGAGTTTTTATGCATCTCTAGTGGGAGTGTAAAGTACACAATCACACGGAAAACATTTTGACCTTATTCTGTGAAACTGAACATGTGCATAGCCCATGAGCCTGCAATCCCATGCCCAAGAGTGGACCCAGGTATGTGTCTATCAAGGGTCATACCATGAATGCCCACAACAGCCCTTTTCTTAATTAGCAAAAACTGTAAATAACCCAAATACCTATTCAAAAAAATGATAGATAAAATATACACACCCAATGGAACATTACAGAGCATTAACGAGAGAATGAGACCTCACACGGCAAAGTAGATTAATCTTTGTAAAGTCACCGTCTGAGTCAGCTTCAGCTGCTACAACAAAAATACCACAGTCTTGGGGGCTGAGACAACACACATTTATTCCTCACAGTTCTGAAGGCTGAGAAGTCCGAGATCAAGGTGCCGGGCAATTCAGTGTCTCCTGCAAGCTGTCCTCCTGGCTTGCAGACAGCTGCCTTCTGGGTGTGTGCTCACCTGGCCTCTCTTTGGGTGTGTTCGTGGATGGGGGGAAGCTCTGGAGTCTCCCCCTCATCTTAGAAGGGCACTGATCCCCTCATGGGAGCCCCACCCTCATGACTTCATCTCAACTTAATTACCTCCCAAAGGCCCCACCTCCTAATACCATCACTTCAGGGCTGTGGACTTCAAAATACGAATTGTGAGGGGACACAAACATTCAGCCCATAACAGTCACATTGAGTGAAAAAGCAAATACCAGGAGAAACATGCAGGGAATACCCAGAAGCACATAAATTTAAAGGATGTATTGTTTAGGCCATAAAATGGGATGGGAAGTGCACATAAGTTAATGGGGAAGTGCAAGGTCTTTGATTAGGTAGAGGTTCACTGGGGTTTAATGTATTATTAAATGAGTGCATGAATGAAAATAAATAGGTAAGTGGAAGGGAGCTATGCATGGGCTCAGGATTCTAGTGTGATAGGATGCCATGAACCCCTGATTATGGTTAATTCAATACTTGAGATCCAAAGAAACAGAGGGAGAGAATGGACAGAAATTGGTGAACTTCAGACCATTAATTCCAGACAAAAGCACAGCTTCCCCAGAGAGTTTCAGCTGGAGCTGGTTGAGCGTTTAGCAGACATGCAAGGCCTTTTTGCAGGCACTGCTGTCACCACCGGAGCCACTCAGCAGACCTACCTGCTTTCATGACTCTTTCCTTCCAGAGGAGGAAGAGCCTGAGGGAACAAGGAAGTAATAAGATCACTATAAGAATGAATTTGTGAATCAGACTAGGGCCAAGTCCACCTTCACTTAGACGAAGATGGGGAAGGTGATGGCCATAGGTCAGCGTGTCTCCCTACCCTCCTTCCCAATTTCTTTTTTATGAGCGTTCAGAAGATCTCAAAATCACAAACTTCCTGTCATCTTCCTGTCCTAGCTCTTCACCAGAAGTCTCTAAGGAAATATTCGCCCCGAAGTGTGGACCTCTGAACTCAATTTTCAAGTCATTTCAAGTCAGAACAACTTTTTTTGCACGTGAGTTGCAGACTCCTAGGAACAGGAATTCATAACAAAAACACAAGAACCCTAGGATTTTCTGGTTCATTACCTTTGGGTGGATCCATAAAAAATTTAAAGTGGAGACAAAAGTAAGCGATGAGCCAGTAGACGGAGCCCACTGAGCAGCGATGATAAATGACCTCCGAGTGCAAGTAACACGACCGTCCACGGCTTGGTGCAGACTCTGCAACTCCCCTCCCCCCTCCCTCCCCCCCTCCAAGAAGGCTGTTCTGGATTAAGGAAGGGTGGGTTTTCTCCCCCACCCCTTCCCTACCACCCACAACTGTACACAGTTGACTAAATGGGTCTTTTACTCGCGGGATCAGCAATTATAAGTGACTATCTGGCCAAGAGACCGCCAACAAAACCTTGTCCAGGGGAAAAAGATTTTTTCCTGGATAAGCAAATTCAATACCCAGGTGAACAGTTAATTTCCCACACAAAGTGTGTGGACGCACTAAAAGCAGGCTTCCTTTTGTTACTTAGGGTGGCCACATAATTTATCATCTCGACTGGAACATCTTTGAGCCTGAGACGGGGCACTTAATAAAGTGAGTGACATCTCCCCGAGCTGTGAGGCTACTTACGCCGTCGTAACCAAACCAGTCAGTTTCTTTCGTCCCTGGCTTCCACTTTGGGGGCTGCCCACTGCAGAAGGCAAAGAGACAATACTGAAAATGTGACTTCATTTTTGACAGAGATGTGTTGGTTTATTTAGGTTCAGTACTTGACCATCGTTCTGATAAAACTTTATCTCGACGACAGCTTTTTTGGAAATGGTATTTCTGTGTAACCCAAAATGTGTAAATATGCACATATTTTTAATACCAAAAAAAACACCCATGCGTGTCAACAGTGTTTAGCTCTTGGATATGGGTGATGGGTCATTTAAAAGTTCTGTTTATGCATTTCTTTCAATTTATCTAAAAAAGTATTATATTTATATGTTGTATTTAAAATGTCTCCTCCAATTCTCACATTCTGTCTACAAATCTTTTCATAAATCAAATTGCTTGCAATTAGTAGCTAGCGAAGACCTATCAAGGATATCCACATTCTTACAGCATCTTCAAGACGATGAGGCTTTGGGATTCATCTCTGATAGGACCCTTTCCTCGCAATTTGTGAAAACTGTGAATTTTTCTCTTTTGTGAAGACCCTGGTTCAGAACCATGTGAGATCAGGGCTAGAGAACTAGATCCTTCTGCAGGCATATACCACGTGACATCTGTGCTGGTGTTCATTTCCTCTGGCAAGAGTGAACAGCAAAATATTCACATGCAAACGACTGGGCCCTTTGAGTTGCATTTCCCCTGACGGTACAGTACCTGGACGTCCCATCCAGTGTCAATGAGAAACCCCCAACAGAGTGGGTTTCTTAGCAGGGCTCTTAAACAGCAGAGTATTAACAAAGAACCCCTTCCTACAAAGAAAGTGTCCAAAGTCATCTGGTGCCCTGGGCAGAGTCAGAGGTCTGTCAGATAAGATGGAACATTCTAGAGCTTCAAGAAGATATTTTATCTGGCCTTGAAATGGATGCTTTTCATTGAAATGATTTGAAAATACTACTTTCCTTTGAGTGAAAGCTAAAATGGGACAATGGAATATGTGGTTTTCCTGTGTGTATTTTTAAAGCGCGCGTCTGGAGAGATGCATCATTACAAGCATGTCGCTGACGACCGTGCTGGGCAGATGCGGTGGAAGGGTCCGGCCGCCCGGCCACAGCTCCCGGGCTGTACCACGTCTCCCCAGGGTGGCCACCCTATTTTTGTGCCACAGAACAACGGGAAAAGACTGTGACTGTAAACTCTTCCCGCAGATTAAATTGACTGAAAAACCCAAAGCTACATGGCTGTGGAAATCAGCCCTCCTAGGGTTAACACAACTTGGAGTTTTGAACGAATGTCAAAGCGTAAGACGCTGAACAGTCAATCAAGTTTTCTCTGAATATTCTCAAAAGACTCTTTGTTTGCTTGTGCTGCCTATATTCAGAAATAGGGCCTCCTCTTGGTTTCTAAAGTATTCAAAGTGCTACCGCAGAATTTGCTTGAAAATTCAAATATAAGTTATAAAAATAAATCTCTTTCCACCATCACGATCTAGCTGAAGCACAATAACGAGATCACGATTAGAACAAAAAAGCATCTGGAGAACGTATTCTTAGGTCACAGAGGTGAGATAGAAGGCAGGCGTTCCCAGCATGACTATCTCTTCGTAGGTAACAATTCCCCTCTCCAAATCCTCCCACGGGAATATGGATCCGAACGGTGAAATACTCGTGACGTAATCCCCATCTTTATTTCTGTCTCCCTTCTTGTGCTTTTCGGTGGATCCGCCTTTGCTTTAACTGATCTGAGCAAAAATTCCAACATGCAAAAAATACAAACTCAGAACTGGTTGTTTCTTTTGTTTTTAAAATGTCAATTTCAGGCCATGTAATATGTAAGGATGAAAAACGTAACATAACTTTCTGTATTGCTCTTCTTTTTCCCTTCATTATAATTACTGGTCACCAGGATGTTCGTTCTTTTACGCCCTTTAGACTGGTGTTTCTCAAACTTTATTGTTCAAGAAGAATGACTTGGAGATCATGTCAAGTGATCAATGTCAATCAAATCTGGATCAAATCCAGATTCTGATTCAGCGGAACTGGCATGAGACCTGGGATTCTGCGTTGCTCACCAGCTCTGAAGATCCAGTGCAGACCCTGATGGGGCTGGTGATGCTTTAGATTCTCTTCTGGAAATAGCCAACGTAGAAGAGTTTACTCTACCTCTCTCGCAATCACATTGGGGCGTTATACACCCACCTCTTGCTTTTAGAGGATAAAGATGAGATAAAGGGTGCCCTGGTTCTCTTTCTTCACTGATGGCGGTTGTGGGTATTGAGCGCAGGTGAGGACAAGTTTGAGAGCCCGTGCCTCTGCCCTCCTCGCCACAGCAGGACCGAGACACCACTGATGGGTGGCCATGACCTCACAGGGATTGCAGGGGCTTGAACTGCTAGAGTTCCGTCTGTGGCTCTACTGATGCCCCCTAGAGACGGAGGCCGTGGGCTCGTCAGAGTCGGAGGCGGTCTGTCTGAGGAACTATAGCAGACGCCTTTCATTTCCTCCCTAATTGAACCAGGCCTTCCTGGTGTGAGATTTAACACTTTGGGAGGGGATAGTGTCGTATTCCCTTCTTCTTTTTCTTGCCTTAAATCCCAAGGGTCTTAGATGTAAAGTCTGGTTTGCAAATGGGAAATTCCTAGATGTGCTTCTCCCCTTCCCCCTGGAGCCTAGTTCAATGCTTTCTTGCTTTTGCACCAGGTCTGTTCCCTCCCTGCTGTCCTTGCTTGCGACACAAGACAGAAGTGGGCTTAGGCCTTTGCACCTCTTCGTCACAAGGGGAAGTTTGTAAAAACCAACCGTGAGAGCTGGCAAGTAAGCAGTACTTAATGTTATCTTTCGGGCAATGATTAAGAAGACCTAAAATATGTTTCTTTTTGTTTTCTATTTAGTCAAGTTTGATTTATTATAAGCAGATACCTTCCTAATGTGAGCAGGGCACCCAGACGGCATATAGTATGACTGTGCTGACCCCTGATCAGGCTTGCATCACACTAGTAGAAGACCTGGAACCATTAGAACTTTACAATATTTATATATATTTCCAAAGAAACGACTAAAAAACAAAACAGTAAACCAACAGCAATGTGGTGTTATCTTCTGCTTTCAAAATAGTTAAAGACAAAACAAAATGAAGCAAAACCACAAACAAGAGGTAATTTTTTTTGCCATTTCAATCTGAAATTTTGGGTTTAGTTTTCAAAGCTCTTTTCATCTCTTGCTGCTTTCAAAATTTCTACCGCAAGTTATCTTTATGCTGATACACAAACCTTCTCTTGTTTTATCCAGACAAATATGTGATTGAAAATAAAAAATTAAATGATTGATCACCATTCAGATATAATCACATGATCATATTCCTTAATTGTCTCCTGACTGTGTGTTCTGCTTCTTTGCCTAGAATAGATCATCTTCAAGGGCAGGTAGATTATACCTTCTTCAGGGCAGGGTTTCTTTTTCCCCCTTATTCTTGCAAATACAAATAGTACACACCAGTACTAAGCCCTCTCAAAAATATTTTCAGTTTCTCTTCTCCTCAAAAACTTTTATTATACTACATTTCAACAAATGTATTGTGTTGCTTTTTGGTGAAATACAACTCCTGATCATTGTGGAATACTTGAAAGCATGTGGAAAAAAATAAAACAAACAAACAAATCACCCATAAACTACAATTCACAGTTTGTATTATATGCTTCTAATCCTTATTTTTATACACACACATACAGACTATTTATTGGTAGCTATCTATCTATCTATCTATCTATCTATTTATCTATCATCGGAAACCAAGATGTTTTATTTAGGTTTCCCTCTAAAAGTTTGGGTTTATTTTGTACCTGATATTTTGTTACTTGTTTTTTACATTTAGTATCTTGTGTACAATATATGATGTCATTCTTCTAATTTTACTCTTACTGTGATTCTTATTACAACATGATTTTTAAAATGCACAGTATTCCATCATAGGGAACTATCACGATCTAGTAAAACAATCCTCGTCATTGAGCATTTAGGTCATCTGTGTGATGCACTGTTCCCTTAATGGGCTTCAGTGAATCATGTGTCCTTGTGCCCCCTCCAAGGCTGATCCTGGGTTTGGATAAGTGACTTGTGTATCATTTTCCTCCTGCTGCTGTAACAGAGTACCACAAATTTAGTGACTTAAAAGAACCAAATAGATTATTTTACAGTTCTCAAGGTCAGAAGTCCAAAATTGGTCTTGCAGGGCTAAAATCAAAATTTGGCAGAGCTGTGGTCCTCCTGGAGGTCCTAAGGAGAATCCATTCTCTACATCTTCCAGCCCCTGGAGGCCTCTCACGTTTCTTGGCCTGTGGCTGCATCACTCCAACCTCTGCTTTGGTCATCATGTCTACTCTGACTCTGACACCCCTTCTCCTCCCTCTTATGAGGACACTTGTGATTACATTAGGACCACCAGAGAGTCCAGGAATAATCTTGTCATTTCAACAACCTTAACTTAATCACACAGGTAAAGTCCCTTCTGCACGGAAGGTAACTAATTCACAGGTTAGGGGATTAGGGATTAGGATGTAGACATCTTTGGGGGCCATTATTCCGGGGACCATGAATTGCTTTGGTCAATGGGACATCAGCAAATGCAAGGCAAACTAAGACCAGATAAGCACCTGAGCGCTGGGGCTTATCCTCTTGGAATTGTGGTGTCGCCACGTATAAAATCTGTGTTGTCCTGACGGAGACACGACTGGTATACAAACCAGAGTGCCCATGGCCTTAGCAAACAGCTGGGCCTCTGAGCGAGTCTATCCCGGATCCGACAGCCCTAAGCACGTCGTCATGTAGCCACGTAAATAACCTCCAGGGAGACCAGCTGGGGGACTGCCCAGCCCAGTTAAGTCAACTCATGCTGAAGAATGTTGAATAAATAAATCATTTTAGTTTTGAGATACCATTTCTGGGGTTATGTGTTCTGCAGCCATATATAACCTGTTATTTTAACCACAGTTGTGATGAACAACAGTGCATGTACATCTTCAGGGAACACATGAATTCAATGAGAACACTCTTACAGATTGGAGAGACCAGAAGGACAAGACTTCAGTGATAAAATTTCTGGTGCTGGTAAGTAGAATTGTTTCCTTCTGTCGAGAAGGCCCTCTGAGTAACTTCCAAGCCCAACTAAATTGGTAGCAATCACTCTAGTGGGAAACTTGACCAGGGCGCCATGGAACAAGTTCCTTCACATCTCAAGCCTTCATCTTCTCAGTAAATGGGATTTTATCAGTAAAATGGGGACAGAAAATAAATAGAAATGCTGTTGTTCCTTTCCTTTGGGACTCGTCATAATTTCATAAAGTGTCTATATTCAGCGAGCTTTACACACTACAGAGTGCCGAAATTGTGGAAGCTCTTCCTTGGGTCGTCACTGGGCATCATGATGCACCAGCCTGAGGGTGGATTCTGTCCCGGCGTGTTGAGTACTGTGTGAGCCTGGCCAGTGGCTGCATCTCTCTGAACCTCGATTTTTCTCTTCTTGGCTTTCTTCTCCACAAAGCCTTTGGGTTTTCTACTTGTCAGAGTTGTACTGAGCACTGATTGAGAGGACGGACATTGAGCCCCTGGCAAAGTGGCCCTGAAACGGCTTGCCCCATCTCCCCCATTGCTCCCTCAGCTTCCCCCACCCAGCCACTACGGACCCCTAACGCCAGCTGTGTCCATCGGGGTCAATGCCTTTATGGTAAGCGGTGGGAACAGTGGCATACTCATTACTTAGTATTTGACAAGAACGTGTTAAATAGTTTCTATTTCTTGTATTATTCAACCTTGGTAGAAAAGAGATTGGTTAAGAGCCAAAAGACTTAAGGGACAGGGAATGGGCCCCAAAGCATCTAGAGATGGAAGGCAAGCCTAAAGATGATGAGAAAGAACGCAAAGGTTAGTCTGCCAGGAAGTCCTGGTCATTAGTAAAAAGCAAGTGACTCAGTAGTCCAAACACCGATAATATCAAAAATATCTATGACGACAGGTGAGATAAATAACAATAGCAAAATTCTTAAAATATCTATGACGACAGGTGAGATAAATAACAATAGCAAAATTCTTGTCGCCCAGGACAGGGATGGTCAGGAACCCATTCACAGACTCAAGTTGGTTAAATTATTTGAGATTGACATTTGCGTGCAATGAATGCATTCAGTCGCTAAAATAGAACAGAGGGCATATTCAGCCCTACCTCCTTCAGGAAGTTTTCCTGAATGATCCAGGTTTTAGTCATCTTTCTTGCATTGTGGACTCCACATATGATGTAGTCTCTGTTCCAAGCAATTTAATAATAACTCCTATTTTAGTACCTGACTATACTTACTATTGTAAATTATTCACAATTGTTTCGCATGTGTGACGTTTATCTCACTTAGAGCAGAAAATCCCTGAGAAAAAAGTCCATGTCTTGTATTGTCTTATAATGATGATTAACCCCCTCCAAACCTTTCCACCACAGTTCAGGAAAATAACAAAATATTCCAGAAGCTAATGAACTGTCATCCTAGTAATGGCAGGGCCGTGTCTCACAGTCATTCTGAAGGCCTGCTCTGTTGTTTTTCAGTGGTCAGATTGGGTGGGTCAGGTGTTCTGAACAGCCTATAACCCTGCCAAAGAGTTTGCTGGGATATAAAAGTTGAAGAACTAGCAATTACCATTTTAACTTAGACATACATATTCTTCAAAGTCCTCTTTAAGTTCTTATCTAAGCAATATGAATTTACCCACTGGGGACCTAGTTTAAAAATTCATGGGAGAATCAGAATATAAACACACAATCTAGTAGAATACGGTTTCTGCAGGCCATGTCACAATAATAGTCTATCTGTGGGCAACATTTTAGTGGCTTGCAAGGCATTCCTCGGATGCAGTATAAAATGAACTCAAATGAGGAAGAAACATTTCTTGCAGAATATATTCTGAATATAGACCCTTTCCTTCTCTGATAGTTTGAAAACCAGGAAAGTGCTTACATCAGGTTTTTAAAAAATATAGCGTTAGCCTTGGGCCATTGGCATGAGAATCAGCTGGGGCCCAACTTAAAAATCCGATTCCTGACTCTAGGCCAGATGTGTTGATTCAGAATCTGCACAAGTGTGGCAAAGACTCTGTATTCAAACGAGCTTCCCAGGGGATTTTGTGGATCCTCATGTCTGAGAACCATCATTTTATTTTTAATCATAGCTTGATTTCCTAAGAACCTCCGTGCATTCCATCCCCTCTTCCTCCGCCTTGGTCCACAATTACCATCAATCCATTTACTAAAGCTTGTTTTCTTTCTTAACTTTTTAAAATTTGTGATGTGCTGCTAAAACTGTATGCCTCGGGGTAGTAGCTCTGAATCCTGGATTGCATCAGAATGGTCACTGAAACGTAATAAGCAACGCCCAGTCTCCATCCTAGACCCATTGAGACACCCCCAAAAGGACTATGGTTGGGGTAAACATTTCTCCGAAAGCTGAAGAGGTGACTCAGCAGTCAGAGTAGAGAAACTGGGAGACCGTCACTGTCTTCCAGTCCCTAGTGTCCTGGGGACAGTGGCTCTCTGGCCCTGCTGCTTAGCAAAGTCACCTGGTCTTGGGTGTCCAGGTGTGCCACCTACAGAGCACGTGGACAGCACGCACGTCTGCCCTCCACGTGCCCCTCCCCACATGGAGCCGTGATTCTCTCCATTTCTCTGAAGTCTTTCTCCTGCAATCCTCAGCTGATGGCCAGTCTTCCGAGCCTCCAGTGGCGGGTCCAGGAGAAGTGCTTCCGCTAAACCTTCCAGAGGCAGTTATAAGAGTTTCCAGCTCATTCAGAAGACATTGATTTCTGGGAATTTCCACAGAACACCCTAGATTTACCACACAGCATCATATTCCCAATCCTGCCCCTCTGCTGAGCGGTAGGACAGCGCAGAGGCCCACATGCTTCCCTTGGCCTGAAGGAATCTCTTCTGTTCCAGGCTGACCCTCCCGGGTGGAGCAGAGCAAATCCCATCACTCCTGGACATTGTCCCAATGCGGAGATCAAAGGCACTTGACACTGATTCTTTCCGTCTCCAGCAGATATTCCCTTCCTATGCCGGGAGGACAACTTTCAATCCAGCTGCAGGCACACAGACAAATCCCATAGCATTCTTCGGTACATATGCAAATTCGGTGTCAGACATAAACCTGGGTTTCACTAGTGAGGTTCTAGTGGAGACATTTCTACATCCAGACAGCCCAGGCCCTGTGAAGGTGGCCCGAGTCTACATATGAATCCTAACCACGTCGATACATTTAACACCACTGCTGTCTATTTTGACTCTGGGGGCTGGCGAATAATTTAGCTAAGAAGTTTAGAAAGAACAAAAGGCAGGGCCGCTTGTCAGGAGCCGCCTGTATTTTGAATTTTTGCTGGCTTAGGTCAGTCCGCGAACTGCAGTGCTGTTCTAAAATGTAATCATAACCACAAAGGTAGGCTCTGGAATTCTTGCATTGTTGGGCATTTTGTGATTAAAGCTGACATTCGTTGGGCAGAAGTGGAGTTTCAGAATTGACAGACCTCGACTAATCCCAGCAATAAAAATGGTCACAAATGAATGCTGTGACAGGTTTTGAACCAAGAAAAATCATCACTGAGCTCACTAGAAAAGATTAAGAGACAGACAAGTTAAAAAATTATTGGCTCCATTTACACTCGCTTTGGGTAGTGAATGCTGTTTTATCCATTTGTACTTTTCTGTCGCCTCTTTCATGTGTCTCGTTATAATAATCTCCAAAGCCATAAACAAAGAAAATAAGACATCATCTCAGATAAAAATGGCACACGATTTAATACAAAACATTAACTACGGCATAACCTGGCCTCAGAGAACAAAGGAGTGTAAAATTCATCTTACTTGACAGTGTTAGAATGCTTTACATTAAATCTAGATTTTAATCCTGATTGTATTGTTACACATTCCACTGTTCCCATGCCATCAGCCTCGAGGACTTTATTATTTATGTAATTCCAAGAGTTGATACGGACTCAATGCATCTGATCTCAATGAATGGCATGGGATAAAAAAAAATTATCAGTAGATTTCAGGGGAGAGAAAAAGACCATTTTAATTCTCTTGCAAGGCTATTGATGGGTAACAGATGTCGCTTTTCTGATTGAATTATTTTTGATTCATTTTTCAAAAAAAATATAGATCTGTCAAAGTATTTTAAATCATCTAGAGATAGAGGTTATTTAAACAAGATTCTTTTATTTCTCTTTCTAGGGAGAGCGTCCACCTTCAAGTGCTGCAGGTTACATGGGGATATAATTCAGAGTGACATGTGCTTGAATATATAGTAGTGCCAGTTTCACTGGGGTGGGAGTAGGGGGGTTCCTAGTCTAAAGAGGAACCGGTTGGGTCCATTCTGGTGTCAAGGGCCTTTGAGCAGCAAGATGAGCTATGGAGAGAAACTTGTCTTAGATGGGCATGACATGTCCTTCCTAGGCTTAGTCAAGAATTCAGAAGTTCAAGACTTATGGTTGCCAAGGGGTGGAGGAGGGATGGACTGGGAGTTTGGGGTTAGTAGATGCAAACTATTATACATAGAATGGATAAACCGCAGGGTCCTACTGTAGAGCACAGGGAACTGTATCCAATCTCCTGAGAAAAAACATAATGGAAAAGAATAGGAAAAACAATGTATATATATGTATAACTGAGTCACTTTGCTGTACAGCAGAAAATAACACAACATTGTAAATCAACTGTACTTCAATTTTAAAAAAAAAGAATTCAGGAGTTCAACCAACAGGGAGCATATATTCTTTCTTCCATAGCAAAAAAACAAAAAAACAAAAAGCTCCTTTACTTAGTTTATCCCCAGCATAATTTACGCTCTACTCTATTTGAGTGGGATACATAAACTCAAGAGAGGAAGGAGAAGAGTTCAACTTGGAAATAAGAGGTGAGATTCCCAAGACTGGGCTCCACCCATTTCCAAGTGGACATGGATCTTCAGTGCAAAAGAATGAGCACGAAGCCTTCCTCTTACGCTCAGAATTCAGGTCATCCATGCTTCATGTGCTAAAACGTTCCAGCACAGCGCGGAGGTGAGTGGAGGAAGAAAATCTAGAAAAGGTGCCTCAAGTTCCAAACGAGAAATTTGAAAATAATAAAACAAAGCAAGGAGAAGGTCATTTTCTGCATCTCTATGAGAAAGATTGGAAAGTGGTCTCCCATTAGACAGATGGGGTTCTCAAAGAATTTAAAAAAAAAACAGTAAGTAGTAAAAATATAAACATGAGGCCACACCAGAAAAAACCTGGATCCTTGGCTTCTCTTAAGAAATAAAAGATAACATGTCAACTCTGGGCTGGTTTTCCCACCGAGCACCATGGGTGAGGCCCTGTAGATCCCAACCTGAGAAGCAGACTGTCGACTGTGCTGGTCCCGCTCCCAGGCCTCCTTGTTGTAAATCACACCCCAAGGCCCTTCCAGACACCGGGTTTGCGGCCACTGCTCTGTCCTTCCAAGAAGGCAGATTAAACCCACCTGTCAGGAGGCACGGGTCTCTCCTCCTCTTAGAGGCAGAAGCCCCACTGAGTTTACCCAAAACTAAGCTGCTTTGGCTTCAAACTTGGAGTTTCTGATTCAGAATCCAGATATGTTATTTTGCTTTTTTTTTGTTTTTTCTAAAATCTGGGTTTCCTTAATAGCTGTCTTGCTGTTGACAATATGATAGACTCACCCGCAATGTTTCAATATTTTAGCTATGTCATTCAGCAAAAGATCAACATAATCCATGCAAATATAAAAAAATTCATGAAAAAAGTGACTCTTCCATTATATTCTGGTAGAAATTCCTATTACGTATCGGTGTAGGCAATTGTAGAAAAGTTGATTTGGGAGGAAGAAAATGAATGGACGAGCAGGTGGAGACTTCCTGGCTCCTGGTCTGCACTTTCCGTTAATAAGAAGATAAGTTGGCTCCAAAGGAGCACACACAAACCTTCTCAATGAAATTGATAAAATGCACCAGATGAAGACCCAGCATTGGAACTGGGAAGGGGAGGAAACGGTACCCCTCGCCCAGGGATGCCCTGGATGAGCCCACATCTTGCCAGGCTTCTGTGGTGTCTCTCAGGCCGACTGTTGTGTCCACTAGTTCTCTCTAGGATGATCTAAACCTTTCTTATTTCAAAGCAACAATTTAGCCCAAATGCACTAACGACTCATGTCTTAAAGGCTACATTAGGTGGGAAAACAGAAAAGAAAATACCATATGTAAAATGCATCCGTCACACAAGTTGCCGGAGCTGGCTCATGAGTTAGGAATTTGCAAATGGACTCATACGAACCCCAAAGCCATCACGGTGATCAGAACATGCCACGGAGGGCAATTGCCTTGGACGTCAAGAAGAAAAGTATGGACACATGTAGCACACGAGGTCTAACAGAGATAAGGAATGGTTGATTGCATTTCTCATCTCTGGGTCAGAGAGCCCAGGGTTTATCCTGTGCGGAAGAGCGTAGGGTGAATTGCCAACTGGGACAGGTTTTGTGGATCTGTGGAGGCTTGGCATCGATTCCTGTTGACCATCGTCAGATGCCTGGTGCATTCCAGGCATTTGTGTTTCTCCCCAGTCACACTGATCCAACTCTGGCTGAAGATAATTGGGCACCGGTCTTCAATACGGGGCACCTAGTGCAGACTGACAGGCTGGAAATGGTCCTTATGGCCACCCTTTTGTAGTTAACGGTGCAGACAGAGGTAATTTTTCTCCCCTTCTAAAGCACAATCATATCATATAAACTCAAGGTATTAATTCCTTTATTTGGATTCTGTCCTGAAACAAGAATACTGTCGGTTTGGAGTCTGGGATTTTAAGAATGTTAAAATGATCACCACTGTAGGTGGACCAGTAACACGCAGGGGATGCTTCCTCAGAGAGATGAGACAAAGCCAACCAACGCCAGTGGCCTTGGAATCTAACGCAAGGGAAGAAAACGCTTCCCGAGCGTGAGCCACGAGGCAAATGGCATAATGTGGGGACTGCAGGCAATTATTATTAAACATTGAGCGCGTTCACAAGGAAAAAGACAGTGGCTTGGATGGGAGAGGGCGTGGGTTATGCATGTCAGCAAGGACTGAGGGAAATTCAATCAGAGCTCCGTCAACACAGCCTCAAGTTTGCAGAAACCAGAGTAAGATGAAAGCTCTAGGTCTATCTCAGAGACATCTGAGATAACAGGGAAATTTTGAACCACATTTGCCTCAAAAAGAGGGTTCCTTAAAAAATACCCCTTGAGTGGCATGATTCAGAGCTCTGACAGCTGGTTGTGCGATCAGCGGATGGAGATGAGTTGTGGATTCCGTTGCCATGTTTTGGAAGAAAGAAATTACAGACGAGAAGGGGGCGTGGTATATTTAAACCCTCCCATTAGAGTTATTGCTGAGAAAGACTTAGGAAACACTCCTACCTTCCCAGAGTGACAGAGCCCCCACAAAGAGCGGAGGGGACAGAAAATTCCTACTGTCTACTCCTGGGTGGAGCATAGCCTCTACGGTTATGCCAAGTTCAAGACTGACTAACAGTAACAAAGTGATTCCAGAACATAAAATGACGTAGAACACAACGGGCTAAGTGGAGAGCACCTGACTTGGAGGAGCTGGTGGGACTGGCCACACCTTCACTGTGTGTCTGTGGCTTCGCACAGGCTCCTCCTTGACCTGCCAGGTGTCCGTTTCCTCTGAACTGACACACCCACTGCCAAAGACTGTGGAGACGATCAGATGATCTCATGTGTGAAAATAAATAAACTCAAAAGTGCTAAGGATGGATTGGGAGATTGGGACTTACATATATACACTAATATGTAGAAAACAGATAACTGAAAAGAACCTGCTGTATTAAAAAAATTAAATTAAATTAAAAAAACAAAACAGAAACAAAAATAAAAGTGCTAAAGCAATAGAAAGTATTCTTGACTTGATTTGTAATCCTTAAATCATGAGTCAGAGCAAGAAATCCTCACTTTCATTGATCTCGCATCAGCTCAAGTGAGGAGCCAGGGGCGGACACACTTTGGTCTAAGCACACGGGGCAGAACAAGCGAGTCCCCTCGTTGATACAAATCCTCCTTTTCCTTTTGTCGCTGATCACCCAGTTGGTTCCTCTGGGCCATCCTCTTTAGCAAAAAGGGACAGAACCACAAAAGGAAGAGCATGGGGTAACCAGAACTGAGTTAACACATAATATTTAAAATAAGAAGAAAATTCTAGACAGAAGTTAGTAGGACCTAGTAGGGAAAAGCTGACCATGAAGGGGTGGTCTCTAAGACAGCGCACATCGGTTTTATGTACTCTAAGCTCCATTACCTATAATTTCCGGAGAAGTCCTAGAGTAAAAGATAATTTGTTAGCTATCACTAACCATTATACATTGTATCAGCTTATTCCTCAAAATTCAGGATTATATTCCAGTTTACTTTTCAAAGAACGATTATACGTATTAATTTGATTGCTCTACTTAATTGTCAAGGGTATTCATTCATTTTGTTAATTAGAGACCATCCACCTCCACTTAATCATGCATTTTCATCAATTAAAGACAGTGTATTAAAGTCTCCACAAGTATATACAGAAGTGTTGGACTTCGTAACAAGGTTCAGTTCGTATTTTTATCTATTTGTTTTTCAGTCTTTGCCACTAAACCAGGAGCACTTTGAAGAAGAAAAAATAACTATATTTTTACATTCCAAGACCTAAGATGGTAACTAGGATAAAGTAGACGCAATGAATATTTGAAAGATGAATCGCACTGAATGAAAAACACCATCTATACTCAATCTTATCCTCTTACTATGCTCATCCATCTGGAAGAAAAGACGCTCGTTCCCTAAATGTGAAACTCTGTCGTGTTTTGTGTCTTTGAAAGTCCTGTTAATATTGGCTTTGGGTTTTTAAAAACTTTGAATAATCTTTTATTTGTGATTTGGATTTCTCACCTGGGAAGTTCTTCGGGGGGGATGATGGATTTTTTCAAGTGCATTCCCCACGCTTTAGAATCACTGTGAGAGCAAGTACAATTATCAGTGGCACTTTGTAGCATCACTTGGGTGTTTTCAAGTGGGAGAAAGACTGACAAGAGCTGTAATAGAAATCAGGCTTGAACAGAAATGTTGCAGGAGTGTGTAGTTATTTTTAATGTCTTAATACAATAACTGCACACAAATTTCTATCCTTATGTACCTGATGGGCAGATAGTGGCTCTTTCTTGGGAAAAAAAGAAAGAAATGTATAGATATTTTTTGTTAATCTGTTTTTCTTTAACTTTTTGTTTTGAAATAATTGTAAATTGATAAGAAGTTGAAAAAATAGTGTGGTATCACAAAATTGGCACTGCTACAATCCAGCCATCTTCTTCAGATGTTGTTATTTAATACATACAACTCATTTGTGTTGCGTGCGTGTGTGCGTGTGCACATGTATGTAGTTCTATGCAGTTTTAGCACATGTAGATTTGTGTAAACACTACTACAATCAACATGAAGAACTGTTCCATCGCCACGAAAATCCCTAATGCTAGCTCCCCTCTGCAACCCATCCCAAACCCCTAGGACCACTAATCCATTCTCCATGTCCGTCATTTTGTCTTTTCAGGAATGTTATAGAAATATAATCATACAGTGCGTAACCTTTTGAAAGTGGCATTTTTCACTAAGCATAATTGCTTTGAGCTCCATCCACATTTTTTGCATGTATCAATAGTTTGTTCATTTTTATTGCTGAGCAGGGTTCCACGCTGTGGATGGACCACAGGTGTTTAAACAGTCACCTGATGAAGAAATTTGTTGTTGTATTTGCTAGGTTTTGACTATTAGGAATAAAGTTGCTATTCCCAGCTTTTTGGAATGGCTTTTTTTGTGTGAACACAAATGTCCAGGAATGCAATTCTTGGATCTTACAGTAAGTACATGTTTAGTGTTATAAAAAGTGCTAAACTGTCTCCAGTGTACCCGTACCACTTTATTTCCCCACCAGCAGTGTGTGAAAGGCCAAGTTTTCCACACCCTTGCCGGCGTTCGGTGCTTTGGCTATTTTTAATTTTCGCCATTTTGATGGGTAACTCATAGTAATAATGATATATAATTGTGGTTTTGATTTTCATGTGCTTATCTGCCATCTACATATTGTCTTCAGTGAAATGTCTTTTCATACCATTTGCCTGTTTTCTCCTTGGATTGTTTCTTTTCTAATGTTGAGTTTCCAGAGCTCTTTCTATATTCTATATGCAAATTCTTGGTTGGCTATGTGGCTTACAAATATTTTCTCCTATTCTGTAGTTTCCCTTCTCATCCTCTTAACAAGGTCTTCCACAGAGCAAACGTTTTTTCTCTTGCTCAAGTCCAGGTTATCATTTTTTTTCTTTTATGGTCATGCTTTGGCGTCATTAGATATTTCTTACTTGGAAACAATCACAGTTTTTCTCACTGGCCAAGGAAGATAGTACAGACTTTGGTTTTTGCTCTCCTCTTCTTCCAGTGAAATGGAAACAAATAGGCACTACAGTTGTGTGCATCAGTATGGAGTTGGCTATTTGGTTAAACGGACGGTGGTCTGGTTTGGTTTTAGAGAGGGGAGCAATTGCTATAGGGATGTTGCATGCGTGACTTGTGGAGCAAAATGTTCTGAGCCTCTGCACTCACTCTGAGAAGATGCTGATGTTAGATTACAAGGTTTAAAGTGCTTTAATTTTATTCAAAGCAAAAATATAACAACTAGAGTTCTTCTAAGTCGTCATCAATAATTCTTAAGATGCTGAAATTATCTCATTGCGCCTGTATGGGCATTTGTCTTTAATTCTTCCTCATATTTATCACAAATTTAAATATATACATAAAATTTCTCAATATTTGCTTTACTGTTTTCTTTAACCATGTAGATTTAATATTGCTTAAAGTATGATCCAGAGGAAAATAATTGTGCCTCCTTGGTTCACGCTGTATGGCTGTTTAGGCTGTGTAGGTAAGGCATCCTCGCCCATCTGACCACACTGCGTCCTGATCACAGGGAGACAAACCCCTGTGAGCAGACAGCTTCTCAAACTCACCTGAAACACAAAGTAAACATCACTCTAACTGAGGACTTTTCACCAAAAAGAAAGAAAGAAAGAAAGAAATCAACTTTTACCTTTAGCATCCGTCTGTTTCTAACATGAAGACAGCTTCATTTAGCAGAAAGTTTAGCTCTGGCATAATTAATGTTCTACTATTACTAGAACTCGCCAGTTAGTCTAAAATCATTTGGGGACCTTGACTGAAATCTGTATCACAGAAAGTTATATAAAATAACATTAAAGGGACCTCCCACGACGAAACTGACATCCGCTTCCTTTACAAGTTCTCTATAAAATGCTGCGTTTACTTTTCAATTCTGAATTTCCTATTCACATACAGAAATAAAGAAGCATAATTTTGTCCATCTGTGTGGTTTGATAGGACAGTTGATCTATGTTCTCGTAAATTCATACCACTTGACAGTAGATTCCTAAGCACTATATCGTAGTACATAAATATGATTTTAAAATGAAACGCTTTCAGTTGTGGTTCTTTGTTTTTGTTTATTTTCTGTTATCTGGGCTGATAACATTTGATGATGAATGTAATTCTCTTCTAACAAAGGAAGATTATTGAACACGCCGTCAGAGTTGTTCTGATCACAGTTTGAACAGGGAGGATAAACTTTCTGGAAGAGCTCACTCACTCACTTATGTGGTGTCTGCTATACTTGTTTCTAAAAATACAGTCGCACTTCCTTGCAGCTTCCTTGTTGAGACAAATGTGTTTAGTTGACTCATTTACTGGCCATATTTTATCGACACCATTTTCAAACCTGAAAGTTGACAAGTCACAGAAGAAACAAAGGCCACAGTTGAGGCAAATGAGACATGTGAACGTTTCAGAGAGATTTCACACTGAATATAGAAGCAGTCCTGATTCCTAGGTCAGAAAGACACTGAAACGCCTGTTGCTCTCAGGGAGCCTTTCTGAGGCTGCAAACTGCGATTGTTCTATCACTAAGAGGGGGTGTGGATGGGTTTGGGGGGGGCTAAACCAATTTTCCTTTCTACCTCTTCCTTTTGGATGAATTTATCAATCAATTTTTTAAAAAGCCAAAAGTCCACAAAAACCCAGGCTTCAGAGATAAAGTAGGAAATAGTCTCTCCACATTGTTTTATTCACTAAACATACTGATTGAGTGCCTATGTGTAGCTGGGGTGCCCTGCTCCTGCTGTCCCATGCGTTACACACACGTACACCTTTGAAGTCCAGCTTCTTAACGTAGCACCCTGTGGTTTCATTTAATTTTTTCTCTCTTTAGTATTTAGAGTAAGAATAGTCATCTCTATCCTAACAGCTTTTGAGCACTTATGACACGCCAGGCACAGTGCTAAGGCTAATAAACCTGTATCGAATCCTCCAACAAAATGAGGTACATTCAAGCGTTATCCAGGGTTTGTAAAGCAGAAACAGACTGCCACTCGCCTGTGGTCACCTGCTCTTGGGAACATGTGGGACCTGATCTCAGGTGTGTCTATGTCCCTTTAAAGCCAGGTCTCTTCACCACTGTGTCGTTCAGATTTATCATTAGTTGTATGAGAGGTTTCATTCATGATGAAGTGAAATCCTTTTAAAACTTATTCGGATGCTGGTGGTTCAATAGTCAGCTTTGCTTGTCTGTACAGACACCTGTTCTCACACCTGTCTGCTCCGTGCGGGAGCCGCTCTGAATGGATGTGCATGTTTCCTAGTCCCTACGTCTCCCTCCTCATGAAGACCAGCCATTCGGAGACCAGATGGATGGTCAGCCGTGAGCTGAAGTGCTTATACTGGCTCAGAATTTTTATTCACTCAGTATTTAATGTTAACTTACAGGCCCCCTTAGAGACTCTATCAAAACTAAGATAAATGACAAATTTTGATTGAATATAAAGTGTTCTTAGCTTTTTGTTGATTGCACGCTATAAACATATTGTTTCGATCATTTTTCTCAGTAGAAAGCGTGGATAGTGGCAACTCATCCTGGGAGGCACAGACTGCGCTGCTCACAGAACAGGCGTCCTGCAGAGACACAAGACGCTAAACCACTCTAGACTCCACTGTGACGACATCGTTACACACGAAATCCAAGTACAGGAGAGATTAAAACAAACAACTCAATGGCTTCTCATCTTACTATCAAATTGAAAAAAAACAAATTTAAACTGGCCTCAAAATAAAAGTAAAACGTAGAAGGGTTCTTAATCCAAAAGGATGACTTCTTAATGGGACTCGGTTGTATCTGAAGACAAGCCCGTGAGTAAAGCAAGAACCTAGAGTCACAGTGGATAGGGTTTCTGTAGAGGCCATGACCAGTGAACCTTCTGCGTTGATGGAGGGGTTCCGTACCCAGCGCAATCACTAGCCCACGCGGGTGTTGAGCCCTTGAAGTGTGGCTGGTGTGACAGAGAAACTGAATGTTTTATTTCCTTTTTTTTTTTTTTTTTTTTGTGGTATGCGGGCCTCTCACTGCTGTGGCCTCTCCCGCTGCGGAGCACAGGCTCCGGACGTGCAGGCTCAGCGGCCATGGCTCACGGGCCCAGCCGCTCCGCGGCACGTGGGATCTTCCCGGACCGGGGCACGAACCCGTGTCCCCTGAATCGGCAGGCGGACTCTCAACCACTGCGCCACCAGGGAAGGCCTATTTCCTTTCATTTTAATTTAAATGGTCCCACACAATGGCCCTTGCCTACCCCTCTGGACCGCGCGGCTCTAGAATGTAAACACGTGGCTAATGAAAGTGGCGGGAATCTCACTGGCCCCTCGTGCACCCTCAGCTGTGTGCATCCCCACCCCCACCCCGGCCGGGAGCTTCTCGTGCAGCCTACTCTCTGCTTTCAGCGCCAGCAGGGGCTGAGGACCCACCTCCCAGCTGCCAGCCCAGAGGGACCAGTTGAACACACGGAGGCAGAGGCCTGGCCAGTAAGGACAGTCACCTCGGGAACGTAATCAAGGCTGTGCCCTGACCTCGGGACTTCCAGAACCCCCTCCCCCAGGACACTGAAACAAGGCTGTGTGTCTAAAGGGTCCCCTCGCATCTGGGAACACGCTGAAAGATACAGATCTCTCAAGTAGAGAGAAGAGATGGCCAGGATCTCAGAGGAACAAATGGCGCGAGTCCCCTCCGGGAACATCAGGAAGGGCCCAGGGGAGCAGGAAACGTGGGGGTGACGTTTCTCTCGGCTCCATCCTCCTTGGCCCGTTCCCGGCGCACCTGTGCAGCAGAGGCTGGGCCTGTGAGCGGCGCGGGCTGGCGAGCAGCGCTGCGGAGCCTGTGTCTCCTGGGTTTCTTGACCCCCGAGACGAGCCCAAATCAAGCTCCGCGGGGAACACCGGAGGTTCTGAGCGCTCTGCTCGGCCTTCGGCATCACTGTCTGTCCTCACAGCCGCAGCTTCCCAATCGGCCCCCCATTTTCCGCACACGCGCGACGTTGCGGTAACAGCTGGGCTCCAGCCTCAGGGCCGGTACCCTCCATCAGCCCCGCTCTGGGTGCCCTCCAGTGGTGACGGCAGGACTATCAGAGTAAGCTTGTTTGCTCTCCTTCCAAATTCTGGTACCTTAGCCAAGCCCCGTGGGCTCCGGAACGCAGGGGCGTGGAAGCGTCTCTCACCGTCCTGACTGCCCGGAGGTGCCCAGGACGTTGGACTGTCTTCGGCGCCCACCTATTACTTCCTCCGCCTTTTCCGATTCTATCTGTGCTCACTTCCCGTGCGCTTCCGCCCTCCCTTTCTTTATTAAAGAACAAGAAATGTGTCCTCCCAATCGCGCGGAGTAGAAGGCGTGTGACCCGCTGTCTCAGCTTCAAACTAGAAGAAGCTGGAGGGAGAGACACCGGGTGAAGGGCCGGGGAGCCTGGGGCAGAGTTCGGGGCCTGGTGATGCGGGTGGAAGAGAAAGGAGAGAACTCTTTGTGGGTTTAGATGGGAGTCCTCCAAGAGGACCTCCCCGAGCAGCCCTGGGCTCACTGCCCTCCTGGTGCCACGACCCCATCACATCACAGCGCATCCCCAGGTGTGTCTCCACGTGGACCGCAGGCCTCGGGCGTAGCACTGGGACCCCCGTGTCCTCCTCTGCTCCTTGTAGAGCCAGCGCCCCGGCCCGGATGTCACGGAGAAGGGCCTGAGGACGTGGCCACACAGCCACAAATGGCATCGTCCTCTTTTATCCCCTTTCGTTCCTCTTCATTAACCTCAGTTTCTCAGGACAAACCAGATAAGCGTTAGCAGGAAAGGCTGGCCGATGGTCGGGGGACTAAAGGTCGTCCCTAAATTAGCGGGTTGTTCTGAGAATTGTCCTGAGCTATCAGGAGAGCCAGTTCCGTCTGTGTCCAAACAAGAAAGGGGAAAAGGAAGAACAAAGTGACTTCTTGGAATAAAATCAGGGTGATATCAACTTGTTCTGGATTCTGTCTTCGGTGTTCTACTCACCTCATAGGTCTTTTGGAGGAATTTCTTTGAAATCATCTAGATAAGCAAACATAAAGCTAACTTAATTTTACTTCTTTGAGGTAAGCTGAGTCCTCTGAATAAGCAGTGAATTAATATCATCGCCAGAGACACAGAATTCAGGTGAGCCAACTGGCCTTTAGATTTTGAAACGAGAACAGCCGTCTCCCTGGCGTCAGAGGGTCTCCCTTTGCTGCAGGGACCCGGAGCTCTGACCCTCTGAAGGACCCTGGTCCCCACGGGGCCCTGAGCTGGTGTCAACCAGCAAAGGGAGGCCACCACAAATAAAAAAATCTTTAAAACACAGAGAACAGAAGAAGAAGGAGGAAAATCATTAAACACAGAAAACATCTGTGCCTCTGCTCCACGCGGGCTTATTTTTCCAATACCGCACATACTTCAAATACTTCGGTACAACTCCTGCGTGGGAGGAGAAGAAAAGAAAAATAACGAAACTTGATATTTTATTAAGCAGATTATCTATATTGACATGAAAAATTGGATACTCTTTTTTTTTTTTTGAAAAAAAATAAATATAACTTTTGTTTGTTTTTGGAAGCTTTTTGTGTTCGCTTCTTTGGCCAGACGGGTACCTTTGCCACGTTCCTCTCCTGGGTGGACGGTGGGCCCACATCCACGCTCAGGTAGCTCGGCGGGGCAGCTGCTATGCGTCCGTGTCGAGGGCTGAGACTGCAAAAGAGTTCGAAGGAGCAAAATTGCTGGTAGACCTTTTTGAAAATTATTTCACAGCACGTATAAGCTACAGGGCTGACAAGAGGTTTTAATTATGTGCCTGGTATCTTTTTTGTTCCTCTTTAAAAATAATTTCTGCCTCTGTAAATGTCTCATTTGTCTATTTTTTTTATTAATTAAAAAATCTGCAGGCCTAATTTTTTCCCATTATTGCAGGGTTTGGAGATAAGAAATCGAGTGGGTCCATAGAGGTCGAACTTATCAGATAGACGATCACATCCTCCTATAAACTCTTGTCACCAACACTTTAGTCAGAATGAGATTGTAGAGGTATTGAATAGGTTTTTAAATTACGAGTTTGTTTCAGGGGGCGTGAGATTTTGTGAAATTTAAGCAAAACTTTTTCACACCCTTACCCTTAATTAAAGTTAACTTGTCGAGGAAATATTCTTTGAAAACACGTGGTTCTAAGGAGACGCTTGTGCTGTGCAAACAACTGTGACCTTCATTTGAAAGCCATCCTTGACCTTCTTCTATAATTACCAGACAAATAAAATAATATAAACATTGCTAACGCACTAGAAACTGTTTATCTGGAAGCAAATGGAACCAAGAGCAATGGAAACTATGTTTCAAGTTTAGTTCTATGGTTTTAGAAGCCCTCATCTTTGAAGTCATCTTGTATCGCTTCACTGAGGAACCTTAGTGGCTGCAGTGACTGGATTAGTGCTCTGTCTACACAGGAACCTTCCCAAAAAGCAGTGGTGGAAAAACAGCCCTGGATCCCCACAGATGGGTTTCTTGCTCCTTCCCCAGTGGAATGGACAATGTGATCCCACTTGGTCTTATAGAATCTTTTACCTGGGAAGATGAGGTAGGTGATTAGGGATGCCCAGGGTGTGTTGTCAGAACTGTCTCTCTTGGGTTTAGAGATACTACGTGGCCATCGCTATGGCTTACCTGCCACTGCTGGCTTTTCTGTTCTTCTCTCTCATGAGCTTTTTGAAATCTTAGATCCAAATGGGCCATTTCATCTCTGGCTACTAGGGCATCTTTAATACCCTGCGTCTTCAAATTCCAGACTCTTACCCTATGATTCTAAATGATGGCTTCCGTGTGTCTTAATGACTTTTTTCTTTCCAGAAATACCTTTCATGATTCAACTTATTCAAACAAACAAAAAGCAAACAGACAAAATCTTCCCACTCTTCAGCTGGGGAGGACGATTCTTCTTAGCAGCTCGGACCTCCAAAGTCTGTAGCTACTTCAGATGAACCCGGCTTCTGTTAACAGAACATACGCCGTCGACATCATTCAGCAGAGCCGTTTTCTCTGCATACATATGTTGCTTTTCAGTTCTTGTTCAATTCTGAGGAACTCTGCAGGTATCATATTTGAACGTTTACTGTCCCTTCAATTACAAAACATTTCACTGCCTTCCTTCAACTGCTGTATGATACCAGCCCAGGGGTAACAAACTATTGATACATTCTGACCTGAAACAATAAGAAACAAAGGAAAAGAGGAGTAGGTACCTCTGCTTCTCAGAATGTTCGCCTTGTATCTGATTAGCTTCCCCCAAACAGGGTGATGACCCGAGTTTGTGTTCCATTGGCGGACATCACCTTCCTTAGCAGCCTTAGCTGTCTTGCACACAAAGGTCATCGTCACATGTAAAAGAAACGATCTGACATCGGCAGGCAGGGAAGGAGTAGCAAGTGGCCGAGATTTCGCAAGTTCCCGAGTCATTGGCTATGACAGAATCCTGGACCTTCTGCTAAGTTTAGAATCCCCTTAAGCGTATGGAGGTTCAAGTACCATTAACTCTTGGCAAAATTCTCCTTCCTAATTCAAAGAACAAAGGATTACTAACACTCGTAAAAAGGCTTCTCAAATTTCAAATAGCTTTTAAAAAACGTTTAATGAGTTAAGAGTAATTGAATCAGAAACATATGGATTAAATTTTCCTTGAAATTCACCAGGGTTTAATATTAAGGAAGAACTCATTCAGCAGAACCCCCGAAGACTAGCCGATCCCAATTTTCTAAAAATCAACTAGTAGTACTCTGTGACCCTTCACCTTCACCCATTTTTCTTTGTCTAAAGAGTTTTGTGGTTTGGGTGGTATTGGGTTGATTATAATTGTACCAGTAGACAACACATCTGTCAATGGAAGAATTCAATACATCTGCTGCTTATGTCTTCATGGACTTCATCGACTTACTTGCCTATAAGTAATTTAACTGTGTGATAACCTCATCCATCTAGAACGTGGTTTATTTTTGTTATTTTTAGTGGTACGCGGGCCTCTCACTGTTGTGGCCTCTCCCGTTGCGGAGCACAGGCTCCGGACGCGCAGGCTCAGCGACCATGGCTCACGGGCCCAGCCGCTCCACGGCATGTGGGATCTTCCCGGACCGGGGCACGAACCCGCGTCCCCTGCATCGGCAGGCGGACTCTCAACCACTGCGCCACCAGGGGAGCCCTAGAACGCGGTTTTTAAACTGTTTGACCAACATGAACGTTTTGTAAACCCAACTGCATGCAGATCCACAATCTGGAACAGGAGCTCTAGCTCCCATCTGTGGTGGCTCTTCAGCACCCCTGTGGAATCCTGGACCATAATTTACAAACCTTTGATCTAGCATCTAGCCAAGAATGGGGAAAGACACAAAATAAAAGGGAGGGGGAATTCCTAAGAAGCCCAAATGGACACTACAGAGTCCATGAGACGATTAGAAAATTCCTTCACCAGAACCTTTATATCCTCACTCTACAAAAATTTCTAGCAAGCTTTGATCCTTTCTATATCCACTGAAGATCGACAGCAACAAATTGGGAGACCTAAAACTGTAAGAAGATAGATGGGAAGGAAAGAGGGAAAACACAAAATCTAGACAATTTTCAAAAGGCTTAGCGAATCTCTCCCTTTATGTTTGGGAGAAATAGCCTACGACCTTCACGACCTTTCAGAGTATCATTGCATCCGAGGCAGGGTAACAGCTGGTGTGGGTCCCTGACCTCAAGTCGTAAAGAAGACTTTATCTTCAGAAATGCTCTAGAGCAAGAGAAAAGTGATGTCCATGCTGCCTCGTTGTCTTTTATCCAACGTGCTCCTAGGAAATGGTAAACACACAATCATACAATCTGTGCACTTGAGGTAGGTTCCCCACCCCTCGACTTCTGCACGAATTCCTTCTAGAACTTAGTTAAGATAAAATAGCTGGGAGAGTAGATCAGTAGGGGCAGAGGTCCTCGGGTCTCTGCTGTTTGAAGAGGCTGTAACCGCCAGTACTGCCGGGGAGAGCATCGTTCCAACAACTGAATCGCCCACAGACGGCACAGAGGGCTGAGACATCTATGTTTTCAGACACAGTGAATTCTTTTTGGAAATGTGTTAGGCGTAGCCCAAGCTGGAGACAGATGTAAGAGTCAGAGTAACGTAGGAAATGTGGATCCAGAAAGAAATAATAAATTCCCTCAGGGAAAAAAAATGGGTTGTATTATCTTGGTGCAGAATCAAGTCTAGGTGGAGCCTTCAAAGACCTGTGGAAACGACTAACAGTAACATTTCAGACGTCTACAGATCAAACCCCGGAATATAATAATATAGCCTCTGTCTTCCTTCATAACTCCAGAAGGAAGGATTCCTGTTCGCAAAAAAGCACACTCAAATGATATTTAGTGTTTCTTTATTTAGATGTGTGAAAATGCGATTCCCAGAGCCTAGGTGAATATAACCTCCCTCTTTTGAAATATTAGGAGTATTGTTGATGAAGGTTACCAAGAAAAGCTCTCCCTATCAGAAGTTCCAAGGTGCTGAACATTCTGAAAATTATTCACCCAGGGTCCAACCTTTTCCAACCACCTAAAATTAAACCCCAAACAGAAACTAGAAACCCAGCTAGGGAAAAGGGGGGAAAAAAGACAAACACAAGGGCGCTAATGTAAAGGGTAAAGCAAAGGTACTGCATTACTTGTCCTAAACTCACTGTGTAGCAAAATAGGGTTGTTTCTATGAATTTGAACATTTTGCAAAATTAATGTCACTATCTCATTCCCTTCAAACCCTAACACCTATTGGAGAACCCTGCCAGTTTCCATCGGAGCACAGGAAAGACCTCACTCTCCTTGAGGCATATGCCAGGAGCTGGTCTTCTGACATGAACGTATGCACGGGAGATGCTGCCCAACCTCTCAGCTCTGGAACCGCCCAGAGGAGTCCTCGTTTCTCCCGGATGCCGCTGGTAAGTCCATGTCTACAGAACAAAGAGTATTCTTCCAGAGCTTAAGGCACCATGACCCTCTGCCCTTCAGAGAGCTGGGGGTGAAGAGCACGCTCTTTTGCTACACTGTACCTTCAGTTTGGCAATAACGGGAGAAAAACAGTGGTTCTGAGGTTGAAAAGAAAAAAGTTGATGTGTGACTCACACAATACAAAGTAAAGAATGCTGTAGGGAACGGTTTTGAAGATGGATGTACCGGTAAAGGGAGCAACAGGTCTTGTGGGTTAAAAGAGAAATCTATGTCTTTTTCTGTGTCTTTCAATGTCAACAGGATCTGGAGAAACACACCAGATACTTATAGTAAGAGGTTTTCCCATGAGCTGCTGGCGGTTCAATCTCCCATGGTTTTTCAAACGTCCAACATGCTACTTCTTTGGGAAGTACCGCCATAGTGCAGGAGAATTTTCAAATAAAAAGTACACATCCTTTTGAGAAATTGCGTTCACATTTCAGAAGCCCTGTCGCCAGGTCCTTCTTACATGACCCTAGGAGTTTGTTTGGACATTGGTAATATTGACAATTGATTTTGTAAAAGTTAATAGCATATTAAAACAATGTTTGTGGTAAAAAAAAATGAAATGGTGTTCAGCTAAATCTTTATATAACCGAGAATTCATGTTTTATATTCTGAAAGCTCCAATAATTTTTTATGAGGAAACTGGAGATCACTAAGCTCAGGGAAAGCTGGGGTTAAAAGTTAGAGTCAGAGCAGGGTGAGGGAGGAGTGCTTCCCCCTGGTGACGCGCAGAGAGGGAACAGACCAAAGGCAGCATCATTTTCTGTTATGAACGCTCTAGCCTCTGGGTAGAAATAGGTCCATTATACATTGGTGTCCCATCTGCAGGCGGCTTTGCAGGCTCTACCCACGTTGGAAAATCATTTAGTGCCGCTCAGAGCAACGCGCGCGCGCGCGTGTGTGCATTTTTACTAAAGGAATGTGTGCTCATCTTTAAAAATAAAATAACACTGAGTGCTTAAAATCGAAAGCAAGAGCGCCCTGCCTCTGCACACCCCACTCAGCTCCACCCCTGAGGCGGCGGCTCCTCTTAACTCTGTCGGCAGTTTCTCCTGGCAGTGCCCTTTGCTCATCTAAAAAGATGGATAATTTTTACCCCTCATTCTTGATTAATTCTCACTATAATGGCGGATGAAGATTTAATTTACCTAGGCTCCCCACACAGTCCTAGTTCTACTGTAATTCCTCCATCAGCTACCTCGCCCCTGTAGAGGACACACGGCTGCCTTTTTTCTAGTTCTTCCCAAGTCTCCCTGGGCCGCAGTTTCAGCAACCCCTGGACCTGGTAGCCAGTGGACGGCAAATGGTGCCGTGCACAGAAGCCATAAGCAATCCACGTGTAGCCTGGGCGGCCCATCTGGGCTCTACTCTCTGAATCCCTGTGACACAACACTGCTGGATTTTCATACGGCCACCAACCTTTAGCCAGTTCGCAAAAAGAATGAGTTATTTTGTAAACGAAGACGTCACAGGCCCCATCGTGCTGCCAAGGGCGGGAGAGGGTCACATCCCTCTGGGCAGCCAGGCACCTGGCCAGAGCCCGGGGCCTTCCAGCCGTGAGGAAGGACAGAGGTGACCCCGGAGGCAGGGACTAGTCTTTGCCCCTTCCCTTCCTCCTGAGTCGCCGTGGGTGATCTTCAGACAGCTCTTCACATCGGAACAGTCTTAAAGGGCAAAAAAGAAAGGTCTCCACCAACCCTCCGTGTACTCGGACTCGTTTCAACTCATCACACAAGTGGCCTTGCCCTTCCCGAGGAGGCTTGATTGGATGACAATCCCCTGTACTCTCACCCTCGCGAGGTTTCCTACGTGCGTCACGCGGAGCTCATTGATTCTGCCTTAGCCCCCACGTTCATGTTCAGTCACTCTGAACACCTCGGTCTAGAGCCTCCTTAATACGTGGGTTGTGAAGTGCCTTCTGGACAAAATCCCACCGTTAATGAACTGTGTGGCTTTGGGCGTGTCCCTCAAGCTCTCCGAGGCTTGGTTGCTTTGTGTATAGTATGACTGTCTTTTAATGTCCAAGGGCAATGCCTGAGATCGGAGAACTATAGAATCTTGAACGTGGAAAAACAATCTCAAAAGTCTTAAAATTCCATCTCTTTCTGCATGCATAAATCCTTCCCCAGTATCCCTGGAATATGTCCGTTAGTGCCTGAATCCTTGTAGGCACGGGGAATTACAAAACAATACTTCAAGGGTGGTCTGACCTGAGCCCAGAACAGTGGTATTTTTAACACCCTTGATCTTGACACTGTTCTCGTATTTTAAAAAAACCTACGTTTGCATTATATTCATATGTATTTTTTGGCTGCTACATGATACTTTTGGCTTATTTGGTACTTGTGGTCACAGAAAATCATGAGAGTTACACACACACACACACACACACACACACACACACACACACAGATTCTTTCCACTTCATGCTGAATTTAATCTTTTTCCCCCAAACACATATGCTTGATCTTTGTTTTATAAATTGTTTGTTGCCTTTGTTATTGTTTTCCTCTCATCAAGTAATTCGGGTTCAGGTATCTAAAAGGTACAAATATGAAGTGAAAATCAACTGTAATTCCAACCCAGAGTGCGCCACTGTTATATTCTGGTGAATATCACTTCAAGTGTTTTCCCTGTGTGTGTGTGTGTGTGTGTGTGTGTGTGTCTATCTGCCAATGCACACACCCCCGCCCACACACACACACCCAAACTATGGTGCATTTGATGGCAGGTAGGAGAAAAGCCCACTGAAGTACATTGATTTAAACGATGAAGGGGGTCCCTTGTCTTGGCGGTGTGGCTTCAAGGGCTACTGACGCAGGGACTTGGTGATGTCACCAAGGACATGCCTGTGTTCTGTTTCTCCTCTCTTTTCCATGGTATCAGCTTCACCAAGGGAAAGTCCCTTCTCTTATGATGTCAGGAAAGTCCCAAGCACTAATGGGAACAGACGTGTACATGACCATATCCAAGGAGAGGGACTGAGGGCCTTTTCTGGAATTTCTCTCAGGGGAGCAAAGAACTGTCATCTCAGGGGAGCAAAGAACTGTCATACTACAATTTTCCAGAAAACTTATTCTCCCATCTTACTCTGCTGAGAGGAATTACTCGTCCACCTCTGAATCACTGTAGCCAGCTGATACGATTACACCAATCACTTTAGGCCTTAATCAGCTACTCCACCCCTAGGGCCAGAGGTGGAGTTAGCTTCTCCCAAACTCACAGGCCTGAGGAAAGAAGGTATAAATACCTGTATGAAATTTACCAAGGGAAGTAAAATAGGTTGTGGTGAAGCGACAGCAATGTCATATATACACATATATACACGCACACACACAGATACAGAACCATAGATACCCCTTGTATAGGTTGTATACATGTAAAACACTATATATAGGTTATATAGAGAGATAGGTATAGATATAGATATTTAACCCTTTAGGGTATATGGGTAGGTACGTAGGTGAGTGGATGGATGGATGGATGTACAGATAGAAAGATGGAGAGACAAGAGGAATGGTAGATACACACAGAAGATCAAATTAAACATGCTGCTTTGTAACCTGTTGTTCAGTAACCTCATTCCATGAACATTTTGCTGGTCAATCCTCAGATTCTTGTACCATTTTAAATGGATAAATAATATCCTGGTATAATCTGTGATCATGACTAATGGTTTTAATCGGCCTCTATTACTGAACAATTAGGACATGTTGAGTTCTTTCCAGCAGACGTATAATGCTGAAATAATGTGTTTGCACATGCATTATGGCACAACCAGCTTCTTGTTTCCTTTGATACATTTCTGTGAATATTCTCTGAAACATTCTGTAAATATTTATTCAGAAACAAATAAATTTCTGAGTAACGCGATAAGAAAATACAAAATTTCAAGACATTTGGCCAGATCGTTTTCCAAGAAGGCTGTTCATTTATCCTACTGCCAATATCACGTGAGACTGCCCATTTGACACGTATTTAACACAAAGTGTTTTTAATACATTTTATACGATTTTTACCCTCCAAGTCTAATAGCAGAGTGGGAGACGCTAGCTGCTCTGAGTTCAGTGTGCAGTCTTTTGTTACTGGTAGGGTCAAACATTTGAACACAGATGGTCGTCTAGTCTATTCTTTCTTTTGCCTAATTTTCTGTTGAAGTGCTCATCTTTTATATAAATTTGTAAATGCTTTGTAAATGTTTAACTTCTGCCATATTTGTTGCATGTTAATTATTCCTTATTTGTCCGTCAACTTTATTTATGGTGTTGTTGCCACATGAAGTTAAAACATTACAATGTAATAGAGTTTGTTGCTGTTTTCACATTCAGGGGGATTTTTTAGCCTAAAATAAGTAGGAATTTAAGTATTTTTTTTAACATCTCCGAAGTGTTCCTAACGTGTTTATCTAGTGATTTAAAATGGCATCTACCCATTTGAAAACACTGATGAAGTAGTTTTTCCCAAAAAAATCTTGCTGGGTACCTGGAAAAAAATAGATTAAAAAACTCAAAATTTAAATCAGAATAAATTTTGGAAAATTCAAACATTTAAACATAAAAAATAAATAAATAAACAAATGAAAGAAATATGGAAGACACTTTTATAATCTTAAATCAGGAAAAAAATTAAAATATGATATAAAACCCTGAAGCCAAAAAAGAAGTTTGATAAATTCAAAAGTAAATTCAATAATTTTAAAATATGCATATTTTAAAAAGCACTATGTCAAAGATCGGTGATAAGTTGAGGAAAATATTTGTAACTCATAAAAAAAAGGACTAAGTCCCTCAATATATAAAGATTCATGCAAATCCATGAGGAAAGTGTACATGTAAAAGAACTACAAGTGTTTTTAAAAATCACAAAATACACGTCACCTCACCCATATTAACAGAAATGAATGTTAAAACTATAATAAGACACTTTTTTTTTCCCTATCAGATTGAAAATGTTCAGAAAATTTGCTACAATGCAGTTTTCGCAGAGTGTGGGGAAGTGGAATTCTCATAAGTCATTGTTAGAAATATGAATCGCTAGAAGAGAATAATGTGGCACATGTAGTAAGATTATGTAGATCTACAGAGATGTAGATAGGTGTGTCTTTTGACCCAGCGATGCCGAGGGCTTGCCCTACAGCTGTGTCACACGCGGGAGAAGGCATGTGCGTAACAGGACTTCCAGTGCAGGATGTAGTAGCATTCATAGATGGGACGCTACACAGCGTTAGAAACGATGAGATAATACCAAACTACTGGCGTGCACTAGTCTCTAAGATACTATTGCTAAGTAGCTACTAAGTATTGCTAAGCCTCTAAGACACTTTACTAAGGTAAGTAAAACCAATAAATGGGAGGGGGCGGTGCAGAGGCATCACCTGTACTTTGCTATCATTGGTGCAAACTCCAGCAGTAATCAGCAGGGGTTCTTACATATGTGCAGAAACATAAGCCACAGCCGGGTAATACTGGTTGCCTCTGGGCAAAGAAATTGAACAGCTGGGGGACCAGGAGGGAGGGTGACTTCCTTTTCATTACATGACTTTTGTATGGTATTCACTTATTCCCTGTTCAAAACCATGATTATGTTTAAAAGATAAAATGATAACATTTCTTGTGTTAAATTCCTTTAGGTAATACTTCAGTCCCTTTCTGCACTCTCTATTCTGTTACATTAATATAGCTTTGTAATGCTGTATCATTTCCATTTTACCACAGACTACTAACCCATTGTAAAGCTTGTTTCCCATATATTTATCTTTTTGCCAGGATTTTTCCGATATTCAAAAATGTTTAGTTTTTACAGGTACATTTTACAAACCTTTGTCATTGTTCAAAATTATCTTGCTGAGGATTTCATTGGAAGTAGGTGAAATGGATGTCAATTTGTAGACAACAACATGTTAAAAATCCTCTTTTCCCATCCAAAAATGTGGTACCTCTCTCTAGTTACAAATTTTTTTTATATATGTCATGATTTTCTCCACCTAGGCCCTACAACTCATTAAGCTTATTCCTGAGCACCCTAATTTTCGCACGAGTCTTTTTACATCACATTTTTGGATGTTTACTGTTAGTTTATGATAGCACAATTGATTTGCACACTAAAAAACACTTTTTTTAAAAATTGTGGACTCTGCTGAATTCTACTGTATCTATAGCATTTTGTTTCAATTCCTTGGATTTTTAGTAGGTAATCATATTATCAGCATCGTCAGCAAAAACGGATGTGTATCTCCTCTTTGATGACATTTATACATATTAATGTGTTTATTCTCAATTTACTTTGCTTGGTAATTTAAACGATAGTAATAATAATGGACATTATTATTTATTCCTGCCATCGATGGGGATGTATCCACCCTCATTTCCTTGAGCAAATATATGTCTACTCATACGGCAATGGCTGCCATTGTTTTATCACAAACATCTATTAACCAGTCTGCCATGCAACGCGTAGATACAGGACACAGACCAAGTGAATATGGGCCCTGCCTCCACAGAGTACAAAGATCAGGAGACGCAGGCAGATGATAAACAGGTAAACTAATAAGTAAGTATGTAATTATAGGTTTAGAAATGTGCCGTGAAGGCGATGCCTAGGGGAAAAATGGCGGACGCTCATGCGTAGACCCTATTTAGGTGACATGTCAGGGGAAGAAGCACGTAAAGAAAAAGGGCAAAGCATCGCAGGCAGAAAGGTCAGCATATGCACCCTCTCTAAGGCAGGAAGAGCTAGTCAAGGCCGTGAGAAGGTCAGTGTAGCTAGAATAGAGGATACAGTGAGTGAGTGGGAGCGCCAGGTGAGGTGAGAAGCCAACACAGCTCCACAGGCTGACGAGGCCTGACTTTTCTGCGTGTCACGGCCTGGGATCACCACGAAGGAAGGTATGAAGCGTCCGGTGACAGGGGCTGTGGCTGAGGCGTGCACACGCTCTTTGGTGTAAAGGCAACGGTTCCTTGCTCTGCAGGGATGGTCGAGAACCGGCTTTCACTAGAAACAGCCCAGGATTCCAGCTGGAGCAGAGCAATCAACCAGCCAAATGGAAGATATTGGGAGTGAGGGTGGAGACAAGGAGAGAGGAAGGAGCAGCAGCCTTCCCGGCGGAGGGAGCCGCGTCTACGGAGGTGGGGGTAGTGCTGAGAGATAAACCCACGTACGACAGATCGTAAACACCTCCTGGTCAACATGCTCAGAGGCCAGCACGTCACACCGAGCGTGATGGAGAGGACCGAGGAATCGGGCAGCGGGATGGCCTGGCCAGCCTTGGGTTTGTAGTGACCCCTCTGGTGGCTGTGATCGTGAGGAAGGTTGGTGTGAAGATGCGGGGGGGGGGGGCCTGGATATAGGGACACAGTGAGGAATTGATGCGCGTTTGAAAGCGCACTTCAGAAGGGGACGGAGAAGAAAGGGCGCATTTGAAAGCGCACTTCAGAAGGGAATCAACGAAAGAAGAAACGTTTATGGGGCCTGTTTGATTAGACATTTTAAAAGCAGTGACAGGCTCAGTGATGGTATGAGATTTATGTCGGGTAAGTTGTCCTATTTCTTGATAGTCTGCATATTATCTTCTTTGCAAGTGTCTTATCTCCTTACTACTTCAGCATGCCCAATTTACACACTACAATTACACACACACACACGCTTACCACTTTACTGGCAGATATTCAGAGAACAGGAATGGTAAGAGGACGTGATCAACAGTTCCCAGCCTGGTGAATCGTCACAAAATAGAGACTTCCCCAGCCTCAGGCCACCCATGGCCGCTCTCTACCCTCAGCACAGCCGGGAGTGATGCTGAAAATATTTAACAACTGGCGCTGGCATCCCACCTGCCAAGGCTGGGGCACTGAGGCAGGGCCCTGTATGCACAGCTCCCCCCACTGTGTCAGGCAGCTTTAGTTGTGAGCCACACGGGGGCCAGATGTCGCAAGGCCCAGGGGAGGCGGGGGACCATCTCACCATGCAGAGGTTTGGGATCGTGATGAATTACCTAGCCGCATGGAAGGACCAGTAACCGCCCGAGCTCAGCCTCCGAGGGGCAGGACGCTCGCACCGTGACAGGGATGTCCCGTGGGAGGTGGGCACCTCTGGCCAGGAGCGAGCGTAGCTTTGTTTCCAGGAGTGGGTGTAGTGAGTCTGAGAATGCGCTCCGGGCGATTCTAATCTCTCTCCACTAAACCCCACCTACCCCCAACTCTCAGAGCTCAGGAAGCATCACTGGCTTCCCAGACAACTGTCCCTGAGGACAACACTCACCTTCTCGACCCCCGGGATCTGTGCAGCACCTGCAAAGTGTCTGCGTCCACTCGGGAGAAAGGGACCACGTGTATCAGGCACCGTACTGCTCAGTAACAGAGGATGCAGGAATCACGTCGGATGGGTTAATTTGCCAGGACCCAAATCGCACTTTCCGTCAAAGGGAAACTCAGGCGGGAGCTGGGAGAGGGGAGGGGGTGCAGGCAGAGGCCGCTGGACACTGGGAAGCAGGTCCGAGGGGTAAACCTGCGAGGGGTGCTGGCCCTCCCCCAGCGGGGATGCTGGGGCCTGTCCTGGTGAGGAGGGAGCGTGATTCATCCCCTGCAGCTGCTCCCTGACCTGGGCTGACCTCCGGCTGGTCCTGTGGGCACAGACCCTGACTCAGAGAGATTCCATTTTAGGGCTCAGCCTCAGCGGCCGCAGCTCATACTCGTGGTGGGGACGGTGCTTTGACAGCGACAACCTAACATTTTCTAAATGTTCACTGTTTGTCTAAGTGCGGACAAAAGATGATACGTCTCTCCTACTTTTGCTATATTTTTATGACCATGAACACGTCATCACTGGGTACTCATAAAGAGCAAGGGATGCTTTTAAAAGAAATCTCACTCAAAAAGAGAAAATCATCCTTTCTTTGGTGAGAGTATATGTATTTAATTCTAGGTGGGAAGTAGTTTCAGTGTGATCGTTACAGTGACTCAGTGTCCCAGCTCTGGACAACTTCCTGTTTCCCCTCCGTGCCCCTTCCGAATGTCCATCCTTCTCCAGGATTCAAGGCCTATCAGACAGACAGAGGCACCTCTGACCACAGCTGTCCCTCTCACCTCTTGGGACAGGATAAAGTCAGATCGGCCCTGGGAGCGAGCGGAGGAGGGGATCTCTCACCGCCCTCACTCTCACCACCTACAGTCTTGTGATGGAGGAGAGCAGAGAGACAGCTGGAAGGGATGTAGACGTGTATCTCTTTTTAAAATCATATTTTGAGAGTAGTTGTAGATTTACCAAAAAGAGTTGCAAAGATACAAACCAGGTCCCATATACCCCAAACCCGTTTCCCTTACTGTTAGCACCTTACATGACAGTGCTGTATTTGTCAAAACCAAGGGAACAATACTGATAACGTTATTATTAAACAAAGCCATGCCTTATTCAGACTTTCTTAATTTTTGCCTAACGTCCTTTTTCTGTTCCAGAATTTTACCCAGGAAACCACACGATGTTTAGTCATCACATTCCCGTAGGCTTCTCTGGGATGGGACAGTTTCTCAGAGTTGCTTTGTTTTTGATGACCTTGACAGTTTTGAGGAGTACTCGTC
This sequence comes from Globicephala melas, assembly GCF_963455315.2. Classification (NCBI taxonomy): domain Eukaryota; kingdom Metazoa; phylum Chordata; class Mammalia; order Artiodactyla; family Delphinidae; genus Globicephala; species Globicephala melas. The sequence continues at coordinate 1,997,802 of NC_083331.1, read as the reverse complement.
AGGTATTTCGCAAAATTCCCCCCAATTTGTGTTTCTCTGATGGTTTTCTCATGATGGGACGGTGTGGGTTTGGGAGGAAGAGGCCAGAGGTGGAGAACCCCTGTCTTCACACCAGCTCAAGGACATGTGGTGTCACTACGACTCCTCAGCATCGATGCTGATGTGAACCCCTGGCTGAGCTTGTGCTTGTCGGTTTTCTCCACCACACACCTACCTTCCCGAGCCTTTTCTCACTGCACTTCTCTTACTGATGGCACGACACAGAGCCCACACTTACGGGGTAAGGGGTAGGTCCCACCGCACGGAAGGTGGAGTATGGGCATAAATTACATGAAATCGTTCTGCACAGATTCACCCATTCTCTTCCATTTATTTGTTTATTCAATCAATCATTAATCTATATCAGTAAGGACACATGGATCTTTATTCTAATATTTGAATTATGATCTAATACTGGGTTTTAAGCTGCTCACATCACCCCAGACTTGGTTATTGGAGCCTTTCAGTTGGTTCTTGGTCCCTTGGACGTAACCCCATCACTCTCAGGTGGGTTGTTTTTGTTTGTTTTTTGTAAGCATCTGTACTGGCACTGCAAGATGCCCCAGGCTCATCTTTGATATCTCCCTCTTCAGCCCTAGAGTCAGCTATTTCTGCAAAGGGTTCAGGTTCCTTTTATTGGAGATGGTATTAGAAGCCAGGATCCGGGCACTTGGGGAGCTCATTGCCTCTGGGGTGTCATTGCTCCTAGGCCTCTCGGCTGACAGAGCGAGCAAATATAGATTAGGTACATACAGTTTCAGGGCCGCTTTTTATCACCTGCTCCATTTTATGTCCTTAGTAGCTATCAAATTTCCTACACCCTAAAGGGAATGGATGGAGTGGGAAGTATATGGGCCAATGAACCAGTAACTGAAATATTTCTACTAATCAGAACGCACATCTGGCTTTGCAAGGTGATGTACAGAGGCTTCACGCACTTAGACGTTTAAAATTAGACTTTGCTCCGCTGACATGTCCTCCAGAAGGATTTATCTTATGAACCTTTGTCTCAACTTCAACTGGGTTGACTGGTGACTTCCTTAGCTCCTGGCGCAGATGGTAGGTTTGTTCAATGATCTCTTTGTATGTTTGCTTCATCATACATGGAAGCCATGCCTCAGGCCTGTGTCCTGTTTTGTGTAAAGCTGGACCTCATGCCTGGCACACTATAAATAATCAGTAACATACGAAAAATACATAAGAGTGAGGGAGTCAATAAACCACTGAAGTGTTACATCTAAGTGACGATACACCGTCAACTGAGTACTCTGGAAAATGGTGCTTAGAAGTGTATCTATAACTCATAAATACCCTCAGAAACGGATTCACCACAGTTTAGGAGGCTGGGGGAGGGGCCCAAATAGGGTTTCCCAGCCCAGGGTTCACTCAGGGGCACAGGAAAAACAGGGACAGGCCTCTTACAGACACTGAACTGGGTGGGATCAGTGTCCTGCTTCTGGGAGATCCGAGGAAGGGGGCAAGGTGAGCCTTTTATCCCCCCCAAATCTGCATCTTCCTCAAAACTGCTCCCATGCAGGTGACTGATGGCATGAACGGTCACGTCACTTTAATCTTTTGCTATCAAAAGCCTTGGTTCCGATTGCAAATATCAATACCCACCTGACATTTTTCTAAGAACCAAAGTGGTTTTGCAAGATGATTTCACTTTAAGGTGAGATGAATCAGTTGTTTTCCCAATTGTTCAAATTACCTGAGTAAAGCAACGGATCGACTCAGGCAGAGCCTCTATCCCACCCAAGGGACAGTGTACGGCCCCTTCTTCTCCAGGGTCTGGAGACCAGGCTTTACACGAGGCAGAAGCGGCTGTGCTGCCAGAGCTGCCTGTCTCCTGCGGACTCCATCACCATCCCTGCCGGGCCATGCGGCCTCTCCCCTTCCATCCGCAGACCCTGCAGATTCACCCAGCAGGGAGGGCAGGCCCTTCCAGATGTGCTCTGAGACCCTTGCACGGGTCTTTCCTTCTTCCCTGGGCCCACTAGCTACCATTCCTTTATTCCCTATTTCCAGCCATCAAAACACGGGGCTTTGGAGAACAGCCAATTGTGCACTGTCTCATGACACTAACCCAAACACATGTCTATTCGAGGGAGCAGTTGTGCCAGCTTTGTGCCCCAAGGCTCCTGGACAACTGTGGGTTCTAAAAAAGGCCCCTCCCCCTCCTTTCCCCCTGAAGGGTTAGGCTGTGGGGCTTGCTTTGCTCACACCATTCTCCTCAAGGCTGGGCTGCAGCTGGACACAGTCTGTGTGTGCGGTGCCCTCTCTGAAAATACTTGTCTTTGTTGTGACTGAGGTATTTAGATCTTTTTTTTTTTTTTTTCCCAGTAGCGCCCTTATTTGATTGACTGATGGGCCTGCGAGTTATTCTGGAACTGGGTTATTTCTATTCCTGATGTAAGATGCTAGAAGCTGCATAATTGCTAACCCGCTCTTTTCATTTGATAATCTATACTAAGAAAGTAAGCTGTTCTGTTGTAAAGTCTGTATTTTTTTTTTTTTTTTTTCCTCAGACATATTGATGGTCAGAACCCAGCCCCGGGGGTTTTCCCTGGTGGTAAACTGTCACCGCTTGCAGGCGTGACATATCAATATCATTGTGTCTAGTGCCCTCAGGGTAATCTTTTTTTAGGATGCTTTTTCTAGAGGACAAAAAAACACGCCACCTCCTTTAGTAAATCATTCTGTGAGTGGCCCGTGAGAGAGGAAGGGAAGCCGCGTGTCAATAAAGATATTATCTGCAGAAGCTTAGATTAACCACGATGTGGAAGGTGGTGAGTTGATTTTCTCAATGACTAGAGTTTGATAAACTGGCTTCTTCACACTTCACAGAGATTTAATTCGATGACATCTTAAGCTTAAACTATAAGACGGTAGAATGACGCGAGCGTCTAGAGAGAAGGAAATTCCTGGATTATTTCGACTTCACACGTGCAGTTTTCACTTAAGGTGGAAATTATAGATATTGTCCTTGTTTTTTAATGTGAAGTGTTTAAGTTTAAATAGTTGTATAATCTTTCTTGACATGACATTTTAAAATTATAAAAATGAATAAAAATTAACTGGACAAGAAAATAATTTAAAGATTATTAGAGTAAGTGATTAGAATAGAAAACAATTGTGCTGAAATGCCCATAGTTGCAAAACTTGCCGCCCCTGAAATAACCATAAATGAGTGCTTAATTAACAGCACTGTTGTCCTAATAAACAAATGCAAAGCCACCTTAATACTTGGGTCTTACTACTGGAGTATCACGCAAAGGCAAAGTCGGGGAGTTTACCAAAAATGTACTGCATACATTCTACATGTCAAAGGTTATACTCTGAAGGGATTCTATGGCGAGAGAAGGAATTCAGGCAACGGGAGAGGCCACAGCAGTGAGAGGCCCGCGTACTGCAAAAAAAAAAAAAGGGGGGAAAGAGCAAAGAACAATTACCGGGAATAAGAATGAAGACATCACTACAGATTCTATAAAGATTAAAAAATAATAAGAGCATTTTAGAGGAAATGAACAAGTTTCTTCAAAGGTACAATCAAAAGAACTCCGGAAGAAATTAGAAACCTGAATACTTCTAGAGTGATTGCATCAGTTATTAACTCCCCTGTGCCCCCACACACGAAGTCTGACTAGTGATTCCTCCAAATATTAAGAGAGTAACAATGCCCACCTGACACATAGTCTTGCAGAAAATAGAAAAGGAGAGAATATTAATTTATTTCATGAGGCTAGTTTAACCTTGAGATGAAATCCAAAAGGATCATAAGAAAAGAGAATTATAAACTGACCTCTCTCATGAAAATAGCAGTGAAATTCTTAAGTTAAATACCAGCAGAACAAATTCAGCAATAATAAAAACAATTAACCCATTGCAACCATCATGGAGTTTATACCAGGAGAGCAAAACTGTTTATTCACTGGCTTGTAATCAATGTGAGTTACCACATTATCAGAAAACAAGGAGAGAAATCACAAGGTAATCTCAGCATTTGCAGAATAGCATAGCACATTTGATCAAATTCGACAAACACACTTCATAAAAGCCTTTAGCCACCTAGGATTAGAACGAAATTTCCATGATTTAATAAAGAGTATCTTTAAAAAAGAAACCTACCTCAAGTGGTAATTTGAAATGGTGAAGAATTTCAAATGGCGAAGAAAATTTTTTCTTGAAAATGAGAACAAGATAAGGATTTTACTGTCACCTCTTCTATTCATCATGTTATAGGAGAGACAGTATAATAAGGAAAATTGTGTAAAGATTTAAAAGGAAGAAGAAAAACATTACTCAGAGTTAAGGTGGTTGTATAGATAGAAAATCCCCCAAATTTTAAGATAAAATACTAAAATTAATAAGTGAATTTGGCAAAATTACTGGAGAATAGGTCAATATGCAAAAATCCATGCTATGTATCAGAAACAAATAAAAGCTGAAAATTTTAAATATTGTTTCCTATAGTATAAAAATAAGTACTTAGGAATAAATCTAACAAAAGCTGTGCAGGAACTCTGCACTGAAATGAGAGAACATTATTCAGAGCACTTTTAAAAGACCTAAATATATCGGGAAGGATATATGATGTTTATGTATTAGAAGGCTCAGTATTGTAAAGCTGTTAATTCTCCCTAAATTGATATATAGATTTAATGCAATTCCAATCTATGTCTCAGCAGATTTTGTGAAAATTGCAAACTAATTATAAAAGGCCATCTACAGTCAATGTAGTTTTGAGAAAAACAAAGCTGAAGGACTTATGTGGTTAAAATGAAGGAAATAAAATGAAGGAAAGAAGGAAGGAAGGAGGGAAGGAAGGAAGAGAGGAAAGGAGGAAGCCAGGTGTGGGCAAGGATTTAAGTAACAGGGACTCATCACACTCCATACTCTGCTGGCAGGGGTGTAAATTGTTACAATATCTCCTTAGAAAACTGATGGCATCTACTAAGTCTGAACATGTACACACCTTACGACACAGGGATTCCAGCTCTGCAATATGTTCTGGACCATGAATAATGGAAAGACATACAGATATTCAATAAAATGTATTTAAAAATTCATAGTGGCACTATGCATAATAGCCCAGATCTGGGATCCTAATACTCATTCACACACAGTAGGTCTGGCAAAGAAATTGTGGTGCATTCTTGGAATGAAGTATTTTACGCAGTAAGCATGAGCAAACTCGTGCTACATGCAGCAACGTGTCTGGAAGTCAAAACACAGTGTCAAATCGAAAGAGTCTCTACATGTAATTCCATTTCTACAAAGTTATACAGCAGGTAAATCACAACAGTGGTTACTTTCAGGGAGGTAGCAAGAAGGATGAAGAATTAGGAGGACTTTCGGCATGCTGAACAATGTCTGATCTATTTCTTGATCTGGGCGTTGGTACATAAAACCAATCCTTTGCTAAAGCTTAATCAAGATCTACACCTCCTCAGTAAAAATTTTACTTAAAAAATTTAAATGGGAAGAGGATAGAGAAATCTGTCCTGACGAAAGAGACTATTTTGAATTGAAATATGGTGAAAAACGTAGGCATTGAATGTGAATGCAGTGAGAAGCGTCCTTCCCCTTGACCAAGTCTGTCTCCATCCAGCTGTAATAAATGTTTCAGTAGCAGAGTTTGACCATAATAAGTACTTTTGCAGGCTCAGCGCCAAACCCAGATAAGCCTCAGCAGGACTTTGTCCAATTTCTTAATTTAAAAATGCAGTTTTCATTGTAAAGGCTAATTTTGGCCACACTGTTAAATCTTCGCGGCACCAGCCTGTTCTATTCACCTTTCCCAATGTTTACTAATCCTTGAAAATAATTGAAAGCAATTTTACAGAAGCATGAAATGAGTTTTCATGGATTTTCATCTATATGAAGTGGGCTTCGGAATTATATTTGATCCTGAGTAGATTAGCTACCTAGATTTTTTCATCTTCTCCGATTCCCTTATTTTAACCTTGCTAAATCTCGTATGTTGTTCCCCAAAAGACTTTCAAGGAGTAATTGTTAAGCTAATAACATAAGTGAGATTATACAATTTTCTATCAAATGTCAACCAAAAAATATATCTTTATACTTATCCTAAAAAATTCCATCCAGCTATCTACAGCATGCCTTTAGTTTTTATAACATTTATTTTTAGTATATAAGAAATATATAAATATACTGAGTTGATTCCCTTAATATAGAGACATATACACATGTACATACATACATACACACACGTGTAGGAGTCCCCCCTCCCCCCTCCCTAGTTCCCCTCCCCTCCCCCGGGGTCTTGCTATGAGGTGACTGACTATATTATTTCTGAAATGACTTATCTTTGAAAACTTCCAGTATCTTGAAATCCCACAGTGTCATTTGACCATACCATTTTCTATTTCTTACATGAAAAGAAATCTTCTCTTAAAAAATGATTTTCTAACTTCAACTTGCTTTGTAGTGGTTGTGATAAGAAGTAACATTTATTGCATCTCCATCGGGACAATTAACACTCTACAAAAGCCATCTCCTTTTATCCTCCTGACACCCTATGTGTCAGGTATATGCTACCTCCAATACAGAGGTTCTTCCAGGGAGAGGAAAGTAAATACCTAGGGTCACATTAATTAAGTGGCTGATGTGAATTTTGAATTTATGAAATCTGACCCCAAACTCCCAACTAACCCATTGCTCCACTGGTCGGATTCGGTGATTCCAAATTTGGCTGCAATTTCGGGAGAGTAAGGGAGGAATCTAGGTGGTCATATGCTACTGAGAGCTCCTGGGTACCATCAGCTATCTCAAAGTCACCAGAGTGGCGACATCCCTCCCTTACCAAGCAGCCGGCTGCAATTTGGAAAACGTTATCTAAAGAAGTCATGAGTTGTATTTTATTATAATTAAGTAACAAAATAAGCTGTGAGAACCTGAGCGCGTCCGGCTACAGAGAGCCTCTGTATGGATATGGGAGACATGCCTGCACATCACAGACATCTCCTCCCACTCCCATCACTCCGTCTGACAAAGGTGTTTCCCACCCCCCTGGAAGCTGGGGCAACCACGTGACTGACACTGGCTCAGGAAGTGTGAGCAGAGCAGTACTCTTGAGTGGCTGAGCACTCCTGGGCACTCTGGTGAACCCCAAAGCCTCGGGCTGCGGTGGCAGGAGGGCACAGCCTACTCACTAGGAAGAAGTGGAGCACGGTGCCTTCCGGCAGGGCCAAGATGCTCTCTTTCTCTCTGTCTCTCCCTGTGTGTGCGTTTGTTAGGAATTAGTCTTCAAGCCTGTGATTTTAATTTTCCTTCTCTTTAATTGATTGCTAACGAATACTAGGCCTGTCAAGAATGACATGATGAAGCAGAGGGTGACCTTCAGTAGAGTTACACAACCCTCTCTAATTTGTTGCCTGCTTCTAGAAATACCTAGAGAGCGGCAAAATGCCGGGTTAGTAATATTTCCTTCATATACAGCAAAAATCAGAAGAGTTAAATTATTAGTTTTTTGTTAAACTTCTTGCCATATTGTTGAATTATGTAGCTGAAAGGGATATTAGCCTTTCTTAGTAGGAAGTCTAACCCCTTAATCAGTCTAGATTGTTTTCCAGTCTTTAAAAACATATACAACCAACATAAAAATCAACTCAACAGTTCACTTGTTTTCTCTCTCTACTGCTACTCACATGAATCCTTCCCCATGGAGGCCTTTTGGGCTTCCACTTCCTGCATTTGCTCACAAGGTATTTTTGCCTACATCGCCTGTCCTTGTGTCATTTCCTTTCTGTCTGAACAAACTCTCCTGTTCCTAATGTCCAGTGAAAGTCCTAGTTCTTTTTTTTTTTTTTCTTTTTGCGGTACGCGGGCCTCTCACCGCTGTGGCCTCCCCCGCTGCGGAGCACAGGCTCCGGACGCGCTGTGCTCAGCGGCCATGGCTCATGGGCCCAGCTGCTCTGTGGCATGTGGGATCTTCCCGGACCGGGGCACGAACCCGCGTCCCCTGCATCGGCAGGCGGACTCTCAACCACTGCGCCACGAGGGAAGCCCTTAAGCATTTTTAAAGATATGTCTCCTATAAGTATATAGTCGAATTTCTAAAAATATACTCTGAAAAAAGTGTGTCCTGGAGTCCCTCTATATTTAATGTAATGCCATATTACATTTAGTGATGTAATTATGTGTAAATATACTATCATATTTTGTGGTTTATGTTTTTCTCTCCTTTTTGGACCACTTTTATTGACTGATGTTTGTACTTCTGTGTTTTTCTCTCTACTAATGCAGAAGTTATTTTCTTTTCTACTTGTTGCTAGCATAGAAATTAAAATATGCAGACTTGACAAAATCTGAAATTGAATTATTTTAATCTCCAATCAGATGACGATACAAGGACCTTAAAGCGATGTCCGTGCTTGCCTGTATGCTGTCTTGGCCACCGCTGTTTCTGTCTTTTCTAAAACGCCTCCAGACATGATTATTGTCGAGGTTTTACAGTCAGCGGTCATTTAGATCCACCTGCGCTCTTACCAATTTTATTCTTGTTACAACTTTAATCTTTTTGTTCTTCTCCAAAAATTTAATTTGGATCATTTTCAAACCTGTTAGGTCACTTAACACAGCTCTCTGTTTTCCTAAAGGTACCTTCACTCTTAAGGCCTCGCATGTACTTATAGAAGCACAGTGGACCTACAACTTGTCTAATAGTTTGAATGTCTGAAGTCTTCGTCCTTCTATTTTGGTTGTCCTTTTAAAAAAACTGTATCTTTGTGTTGCCTTGTATTCTCGTGTGATGGGTCACTGCTGACTCTGTTCTGTACATTGTCCCTCACACCCTCAGAAGGAAGCAACATCGTGACACCCTGATCTCAGACTTCTGGTCTCCAGAGCTGTAAAAAAAAAATACACTTATGCTGCTTAAGCCTCCCTGTCTGTGGTACTTTGTTACGGCAGCCCTAGGAAACTAATACACAGAAAATTTTGGTTTTCTTTCTGTACCCCCGTGATGGAAAAAAGAGCAACAAACAGAAGAAGTAAAGAGAAAGTAATAAAGGTGGGGCAGAAAGCAATGAAATATATGGAAAAATATATTACTGAACGCCAATGTGTTTATTATACCAGGTAAAACAGTGTGGCAAGACTGATGAAGACTGAAAGAGAGGAAGACACCCAGAGCGCCCTGCAGGAACGGCTGACAACGGGGTGCTGTGGGTGTAGAACACCGTGACTAAGGTCCCCCAAGCAGCTCCCCATACAACGGGCTGCAGAGTCTCCCTCCCTGACTACTATGCCGATTCTCGAAATAAGAACGTTTTCACGTATGCACGATAGAGGGAAATCATTCACAAGACTCTATGAACACAGACCCCTAAATGTAAGCGTTCATGCAGCAGCGTAAATGGAGATGCACCCCCAGAAAGCCATCCTTCTGCATAGCAAGTTTACGCGTAATGTCCCTGAGCTTCTTAAAATGGGCATGAGTTTGTTTTAGAATAAGGAAAATGTATGAAATTTGTTTTTTAAATAACCACATAAAATGCATAGAAAGAGTTTCTGCAAAATCAGAGCAGAAGTGGATTAGAAACGTGCTTACTGCCACATGCTAGTGTGAGATCCAGTGGTAGATACACGACTTCTTTCAACGGAAGTAGTCACAGGTTGACAAAGCACTATCATTAGAGCAGATGCAGGACTTAGGAAGTCCACCGTGTTGAACACATGGGCTGAAGGGCACTCAACATTGTGACTTATTGGAAATTATTTAAACTCAGGGACTCAGTATTGAGGAAAAGCTGATACACTTGCCATTTGAGAACATTTACCATTTCCAAAGGACATTTTTCTATTTCTGTGGAAAGAAAAGATATTATGTGTTTCAACCAACTCCACGGAAATAGTCAATGGTAGAGAAAGAACTATAGTTTTTCGTACAGAACTACGGTTTTTCCAAATATCTGAAAAATGCCTGCAGTCTTCACCATCATGCAAATACAAACTGCTTGGTTTCCGTCGACTGTGAATAAATATCTGTCCCAGGAGAAACATTTATGGTGGGTAACTCTTCAAGGTGAGTGAGTCTATTAAGATTGAAGGACACAAGAATACATGAAACTTAGTGAGGAAGGAACAGTTTGGTCCACATTAAATACCTTGTACATGTGAGTATCCTATTCCTCCAAACACTAGGAAATGCTTTCTGAACAAGATTTTGTCACCACTCATTTTCCTGAAGAAACTAAACTTATGAAATCACATGAGACCAAACAAAATAAAAAGGGTAGCGAATCACCTCATGAGTTAAACCTGTGAAGAAAACCAACACGAAAAATAAATTGCCTTTTATTTTTACATTCGCACGTGTTGAAGACCCTGAATAATTCAGATGATAACCTGGGGTTTTTATGAATTTATTACCTTTTTATTATGTATCAATCATCATGAGATGCCCTCCTTACACACACTCAATCCTCCTCACCCTGTCCTCAACACTGACATATTATATATTTGAGTTTTTTTAACTGTCTTTCCCACTTGAATACGAGTTCTTTGAGAACAAAGGCTACGATAGAATATATATAATCATTGGAAAAAGTTCCCCAATTAGAGATGTACTTTGGGGCATCATATGCTTGGAGATTATTCCTAAATCCAGTTGAATTGAGAAAGTTTAGAACTGATGAGAACTATTTTGGAATCCCCAGATCTGACAAGTAGCATCTAAAAAGGCCAAGATTTCAATTTTAAAGAGGATCCTCGGGCTTCCCTGGTGGCGCAGTGGTTGAGAGTCCGCCTGCCGATGCAGGGGACACGGGTTCGTGCCCCGGTCCGGGAAGATCCCACATGCCGCGGAGCGGCTGGGCCCGTGAGCCATGGCCGCTGAGCCTGCGCGTCCGCAGCCTGTGCTCCGCAACGGGAGAGGCCACAGCAGTGAGAGGCCCGCGTACCGCAAAAAAAAAAAAAAAAAAAAAAAAAGAGGATCCTTAAATTTTATTGAAAGTGTTTTATATTTCAATATTTTAAATTTATTGCTGTCATAATACAGTTTTTTAAAACTCCAGATGATATTATTAAACATGTTGCTTATTTAATCCAACCGAAAATAAGTTTGGAAAATGGGAATATAGATAAAAATTTTCAAGTTTCTCCAGTAAGACCTTTCTGAGGGGCCTCCTCCTATATCTATGATCAGGAATCCACAGATCCCCAGGGCAGGAGCCTGTGGAAAGCCTCTAATGAATTTTTGAAAGCTTTTCACAATGCTCCTTGGAAAACATTACACCCACACCTCTGGCTTTGTGGCGCAAAAGGCTCTGTTCTTCCCCTGGAAGCAGCCTTGGGCAGCTCCCTTTTACTTGCATGACTCTTTTGAGAGACTTTCTTTCTTTAATTGACTAATGAAGTTAAAGGTCACAGTACTGTCCTGGAAGTACTTTCCTTCTAAAAACAGCATTTTGGCCTTTATGATTTCCAAAGAATGGCCTCCTCCATGCCATTGGGCCTGGCCCCTGACCTGCTCCAGCCACGTGCGTGATGTTTCTTTGGGTCTGAAATGGGCGAGGGTGATGGAAAGCCCAAACCTGCCAGTCTGCCCCCTCTCCCCGCTCACTCATTTCCAGCGAGTGCCGTATGGTCTGGTTGTTAAGTTGTAAACCCAGTAATGCACATGTGGCTACGAGCGGGCACAGCTGGAAAGTTCTGGTCGTTCATGCAACCAGTGGATCCTCCTGCCGTAGAAGAAAGGTGGCCCAACAGCTTCTTACACAAAGTCGTGGGTGGACTTGACCTCAGTCAGGCTCAGAGGGAACGGCAGCCTTCTAAGGTCTGCAGAACTCAGAGCTTCACATCCCGCTAGAAATAACACACGAACAGCTGTACAAAGGTCCTCTCCCAGCTGAAAACCCTTAAACCCAGTAAACTAGGTAAATGTGCTGTGTGTGTACTTATGATGTTTACCGAGCTGTCAGGAGCGTGGGACAGGACAGCAATCTCAGCACCGCGCCACACAGCTGGAGGGCAACTGCAGTGTCCTCATGGTGAGAGCGCCACGGCCCCCTGTTCTGATCAAGGGTCGTCCACGGTGTGGGACCCCCAGCCCCTCACAGCTGATGCAGGGCAGTTCTCCACCTTTCTTCCCTGATAGACGGCCACTGCCTGTCAGATGGAGTAGGACACCTTGGCTTTGTATCCAAGGCTTCTGTACCAATCCCCCCAGCCCTAACTTCTTAAATATCCATTGTCCTTTTCCTTATATTTCAGTCTTAGCTCCAGTGTTTTGGTCCAGCTTAGACTCAATCATTGTGTTCTAGAAAACTACCAAGAGATTTTAAGCAAGAAAATGATGTGTTTATATAGTGTTCTAGGTAGGTCTCTGCTTACAGCTTGGAGGACACAGAGCGGTTTGAAAGCCGCTACACCTGTCAAGTTTGAAGTCTTGTACTTGACAGTAGAAGGAGGAATGGAGAGGAAAGAGATGAACCCAGAGCAAAGCACCAGGAGAAAGGATTTCTAGAAATAACAATATTTGATAGAGAGGTTCCAGAATGCCACATTCTATTGGGCTATCTTTTTGTTTGTTTGTTTTTTTGTGGTACGCGGGCCTCTCACCGCTGTGGTCTCTCCCGTTGCGGAGCACAGGCTCCGGACGCGCAGGCTCAGCAGCCATGGCTCACGGGCCCAGCCGCTCCACGGCATGTGGGATCTTCCCGGACCGGGGCACGAACCCGTGTCCCCTGCATCAGCAGGCGGACTCTCAACCACTGCGCCACCAGGGAAGCCCTTGGGCTATCTTTTAGGGATGCTTCTATGACAGGTCTTTCGAATAAAGCACGATGTGGAACGTCCTATGTTTTTCAGTTTTAAGGGCATGTGTGTCATTTCTCTTTAAATACCACTCGAATTAACATGAGTTCATGTTCCTGCTAATCTCCTATCCCCAATATTAATCATCTTTTAACCACAGGCCTATCAGATAATTTGATATACTTCCACAAAGTATTTTTAGTATCTGAGTCAGTATAAGTCAAGTAATCCGATGGTGGGTTCACTGTTAACTCTTATTCTAATCACTGTGTGTTCTCTGATCGTGGAGCACAGAGAAAAACACATTTTCTCTTAAGTGGTTTAAAGCCATATTGTGAACATACAATTTATTTTCTTTGTATCTGTTTTGATTTACAAGAAGACTAAACAAGGTACGGCTATGCTATGTTATAGGACAGATACAGTCGGTGCTCAAAAAAAAAAATTTACTGAACAATTACGATAGTCTTCAAAGTTTTAAAGTTGAAAATACCAAAAGTATCATCACAGAAAAAACACGTGCAATTGTTAACACTTCCACCTCAGAAAGGGCAATGGATAAAGTGATTTCTAGCTTCTTTCGACCATTGCTTTATTTATAAAGAATAGTATTGCGTGGGTGGTTTGTTGTTAAATGCCTTGAAACCCTTATTTAGAAAAAAAAAATTGATATATGAGAGTTTCCTTATTGGGCAATACAAGGGTTAGGAAAATGTTCGCCTGCAACTTGCTCCACTATGGAGTGGATATGGTTCTGATTACCTCTCAGGAATCAGAAAATAAAGAACACTCGAGGCCAGGAATTCTACAGTGAAAATTCTAAATATCTGATGAAATGTGTCTTGCAAATTAAATCCCAGACCCTTTTCAGAGCACTTAATACACTCTCAGGGGTGAAATGTGTTTGTTTTTAGCAAAGTAGATTAGCTTACATCTCGTGATGGGAAAGTCTCTGTAACACAGCCTGCCCTCAGCTCTCGTTTCGATGCAGTTCGTGTGGGTTGTATCTTTTGGCCATCACTGAGGATCTCAATTTTCTTCCCTGTCTGAGTGTTAAATCATTTTCTGTCTGCTGTGGAGCTGTCTCTGTTGGTTCCCAGGCCCCCTCCTCTTTTTGTAAGCCACTCGCTTATTTCCAAGGTCAGGTTGAATGCATCTTTAGTCTTCTTTCTTTATCCCACACTTCAAATCTAGCATTGCTTAACGTGCCTGACTGCCAAGTGTGTCCAGCTTTAACTTAGAAGATAAATTATTGGACTATAAGAATTGGAGTCAAATTTTGTACAAAAGTGCATGTCCAGTGGGCAAGCCTAGGTCTTTCAGAGCTCACAAAAGGTGGAGCAGGCATTAAGTCAAGAGACAGATTTTGAATGATAACTATTCCCAGTAGCTGGATGGTCTGGAGGACGAGTCAGCATGAACCACGGTCCAAACCATCTTTTATGTCCCTTCTATGCCTTCAAAAATTGGAGAAAGCTACCCTTCCCAAGCCAGAGGGTGCCTCAGTCAGCACTTCCAGATGGAGCTCCCCCGCTAACCCCGGGCCCCCATGCCTACTTTCCTTCTTTTTTATGGCAAGTGGTCCAACAGATGTTTCCTACAGGCTTGTGGTGCCTGGAAGACTGATTCCCTGGCCTACTGGGCCTCTAACATAGTCTCTTCAAAATTATGTCATGTGGACTAGAACCCTTACTCTTTGCTCAGAGAAACTTTACACTTGTTTGGAAGAGGATCCGTGTCTACACGGAGTTACTTTGGCAACGGCTTTCATTTCTGCTTCCAAATCAAGGAGGGCAACTTCAAACCCTAGAAGACAGGCTTCAACACGACTCAGTCCCCACAGTGCAAGATCTACGTCACACAGCAATACCACGCAGCTCATCGCTGATATTTACTATAAGGAATTCCAGCCAGCAAACTATCATTGTCTCCCGATGAAAAGTATGATGGTTTATCAAGACGATTCTGCATTCAAAGGCTGATCTTCCACCAGCTTGTATAGTGTGCACACGTGGATAATAATGGCTAACACTGATACAGCAATTTACTCCTTAGCAGGTGCCCTTAAAAACACTTTACATAGGGTTTCCCTGGTGGTGCAGCGGTTGAGAATCTGCTTGCCAATGCAGGGGACACGGGTTCGAGCCCTGGTCTGGGAGGATCCCACATGCTGCGGAGCAACTAGGCCCGTGAGCCACAACTACTGAGCCTGCGCGTCTGGAGCCTGTGCTCCGCAACAAGAGAGGCCGTGATAGTGAGAGGCCCGCGCACCGTGGTGAAGAGTGGCCCCCGCTTGCCACAACTAGAGAAAGCCCTCGCACAGAAACGAAGACCCAACACAGCAAAAATTAATTAATTAATTAATTAACTCCTACCCCCAACATCTTCTTAAAAAAAAAAACCAAAACACTTTACATACGTTAAATAATTTAATTTAGTCTTAACAACCACCCGTATCATAGGGTGGTTGTTAGGAATAAATATGTAATTGTCTATGGGGTACATAAATACATAACTGTATGTGGGGTACAATTATCCCCATGTTAAAAGTGGGAACTAATGCACAGAGAGGTGAAGTAACTTGCCCCAAGTCCAACAGCTAGTAAGTGCTAAAGTCAGGATTTGAAAGTACCAACCTAAGGTTAACTACTTCACTACATCCCCTCTATAAGCTTTCTTCAGCCCAATTTAAACATTTATAAATCATCGATGTAAATTAAGACGAAAAGATGTTACCGGATTGCTCCAAACAAAACAATCATCATTTCTACTCCCAGCACTCACAGTTGTAAACAGTGGAGTTACATTAGTATCTATGATTGAGCGATTTGTCTATCACTACAAAGACACCAAGGGTGTAAGACAAGAGCCAGCAAGGCTATTCTGGGGACTTTTGCTACTGATACAAGAGTTGTCAAGGGCCTGAAATAAGACAATGTTACTATCGTAGGAAAATCCATGATATATTCAGGAGATACACCCAGCATCTGATGCTCTGTCTCTGATTCACCACTTACCAGCAGTGGGCGCCTGGGGTGGCCTCCTCACTTCTCTGTGCCTCGGTATCTTCACCTGCAAAATGATGACAAGTGTAATATCAAGTTCTTAGAACTGCTGTGAAGATGAAGTGAAAACTCACGTGCAGAGCACTTAGTGCCAGCAGACAGCAATCACTCTATAACTGAATAGTAACGCTACTATGATTATGAGGTAGATATGGCCATAAAAGGTAAAAACACGCAGAATAGCTCCCAATTTCGAACTTGAGTGACTCTGAAAAGTGACATCATTAATTGAAAATAGGAACAGAGAAAGAAGAGTCAGCGTAAAAAGGAAAGACTAACCGTACAAGGGAAAAGATGCCTCGTTGATGGACAAGACCCTAGAAGAAGCAGAAGCGAATGGGGCCTTGAATACAGGAGGAGGGCCTGGTGTTGAGCTGAGAAGGGGTAAATGAGATAAGAGCAGGTGTAGCTTTCACCACCTCTGGGGGGCAGCAGGGGGAGATGAGCACAGCTCATGTCAGAAGGCCTCCGTTTTCCCAATGAGTGTTCTTAGGGAGACACAAGGAAATAGCCCGAATGCAAGAGAGGTCCGTGAGAAATCCCTCAGCTGTCCGCTGAACTGAGTCGAGAAGGAAGGAAACGAATGAGCTCAGGTACATACGACAGATGGATCGAGAAGGATAATTGATGAATAAGGAACCTGGAGGCCTCAGAAGGATGATGAGCGAGTCCAGTGAACAGCAGAGTATCAGGCAGAAGGACAGGAAGCAGTCACGGGAGAGTTTAGATTTTCTGACACGGAATCAAAGAACGAAGGGGGTTGAAAGCAGGCCAAGGTGAAGGTCAATAACCCTGATGGTTTCCAAGAAGCTGGGCTCTGAGGTGTTGGCTGCCTTGGCCATGTAAATATTGAACCTGGCCGATCTCATGGCTCAGCGTGGGCAACGAAGGATGATCGTGACCTAGGTACCCGCATCTTCAGTAACTGTAGCAGGACGACCAAAACGTAGGTGACTGCATCACAACAGGCAGGAGGGTTAAAGACGGAAAAGCAGGGTCACGTGAGCTTGGAAAGAAAGCAGTTTTTCCTGAAGACGCAAGAACAATTCTGTGGAAATAACATTGAGGAGTTCAAGGAGCACCAATCCCTCTCCTAGGCTTTGAGTAGCCTGGGAACTTTCGCTTCAGAGACAGCATAAAAGGAACAAATGCAGAGTAGAGCCAGGGTTTCTTTAAGAGATGGAGGGAAAGTTCTGTGAAACGACGGTGGCATAGGATAGGAATTCATGATGGAAGTGGGCTTTCAGAGGGCGCAGGTGGAAGATGAAAACAGGAAGAGTGGGGACAGAGACAGAAGGAATCAAAGGGCAGAGTGAGAACGAAAAGCAGTAGAACACTGGGGGCAGAGGGAGCCCCTAGAGAAAGATCAGAGCGTGCATGACAAGGTCACCCCAGCCTCATCGTAGAGAACACGGTCCGAGTCGCAGGACACGGTGATTCCGGAGATCATGAATGCATCTGAGTATGTAGGTCCCTTACAGATGAATAGATGAAGAGAAGAAATCGGCCAGGTTAAGATTAATCTCACCTGTGTGTCAGGTACAGTAGCTCTTCATCAAATACAGAGGGAGGGCTGAGGTCCATTGATCAATGTGTTCATATACCCCATGACTATGATTAAGGATCAGGTAAGCTAATTTTTCAGTTCATTGCTAACATCTGGTGTCCACATTCTAGGGCAGCATCAAGAAGTCTTGGAGTACTGCAGCAGGACTAACAGTCAGTAAACTTAGATCACTGGCCTTGGAGTTTGAATCTGAACAAGTCAACTAGAGGTAACAGACATTGATAATAAAATCTTGGTGGAAAAGGAACAAAACGAAATGCGTTATTTTGCCTTTTCAAATGGTTTGCGTGGATACTGTTTATTCCCCCCCCACAATCTGACAGGGTCTAATGCATAAATAAAAAATTAAGCTGTTATTCATTACTGTTTAATTGCAAAGAATTAAAGCTTTGGCTTTGAAACTTTTTAGACTGAGGAACATTTAAATACTCATGATTTTTGATGCAGTCTTCAATGTTAAATTTCCAGTCTTGTCTCTTTATTACATCAGCAAAAATTAGCCAAACCTGCACTTTCTTCCAGGAATGTTTTTTTCACAGCTCAAAAACACTTGCTCTATGTGTGTCAAAAGCTATCTGACTTAGGTAAAAATTAACTTCACTCTAGCCCTATTTAAATATACTTATAATCATGTCCTGTACAATCAAAGAGTAGAGCTACTCTCCTTTACGGGGATCTTTTCAACAGGGTGGTGTTTATCTTATCACGAGATGTGAGAATGAGGAAGCACTGTGCCTAGAACTGGGGGCTTCCACGGAACAAGTTTTTACATGATTAAGATGCATTACGTTGGGGAAAATGAACAAGCCAAAAAGAGGTCAGAGAATTTATAGTTGGCTGCCATGGTCAGAAAAGGGATCTGGTAACATTTTCTCTTTGCTTTTACCACTAAACCCCTGACAGCAGTATTTGGTTCTTTGGATTTGTAGACATGATCTCAATTTTAAACTATTCTAGAACCCATTCTGCTGATCATAAGACTAAAAGGGTAAACATTCTTCAAGGTTACCTAGTAATAGGAGAATTTATCTTCAGATTATTGTGGGAAAGGGAAATGCAGATTCCTTCCACTCTATGACCATGTGTGGTGTGTATTATGGGCCACAAGGGAGGAATCAAAGTGAATTGAATTTTTTTTCTGATGCCTTGAGACTATTATATTTATTCTTTGAAAGGAGAAAGTACAGACAGAAATTACCAGCTACACGCCAACACACACGATGACTAAATAAACTTCTCTTTTTGATTTTATAATTTAAATAGCATAAACTTAACTGGAAAGCATGATGTGTTTCCCAAACAGCACCCTATTACCTTTATTCTTCTGCCTGACAGGAAATGAGATCGATGTCTATAATAAAAATTTTCCGCTGGAATTTTGGGGGCAGGGATGGGGAGGTGGAAGATTTTTTTTGTTTGTTTAACTTGAAAGTAGGAACAATTGGAAATCTTCAAGTCACGGATTGACCTAAACAATCCCGTTACACGTGAGGGATGGATGGAGATGACTACAGGAGTTGTTCATTAAGATTCCATGTCAATTTTTTTTAATTTAATTTATTTTTTATACAGCAGGTTCTTTTTTTAAACATTTATTTTACTTTATTTTATTTTTTAGACAGCAGGTTCTTATTATTTATCTATTTTATACATATTAGTGTATATATGTCAATCCCAATCTCCCAAGTCATCTCACCACCACCACCCCCAAGGCACATTTTGAAATACGGATGTACTGAGGAAAGTATATCCGTTCACCAAAAGAGGATTAGAATACACAAACGAAAGAGAGCTTGTTCGCTATATCATCTGCCTTCTTCACAGAACTTGAGTGAAATTCTCTCTGTACTGAACCCCCCACCCCCTGATCTTCCCTCAGCTCTCCCAGCCCTGCCTTCCTGAATTCCTCTCTCCCAGGCCTTCCTTGCTCATCGCCAGCCATTTATCTTGAGGACTGCATTCTCTCTTCTGCAGCACCCCATTTCCCCACACGGGTCTTTACAAAAGTGAATTTACACTAGTCTCACCAGCCTCATGTTTCTCAAGAGTATGAGAACCGTAGCAATAGGAAAAAGAAATGTTAAAAAATTCTGTGCATCAGCTATGAATACTTGAGACTTAAATACACTTAAAACATGTGTAGGGCTGCAGTCAGTCCAGTTGCCATACCTTCTCACCATTTGAGTGCTTCCGCACCCACAGGCTCAGCAGCACCCAGGCTCTGCTGTCTTATTCCACGTCCCTAGGACCCGTGAACTCAGACTGCAGGTACCAGAACGTCCATCATCCCCAAGGCAAATAAGCCAAGTCGTCTGGACACTACTCTGCATCCAGACCACAACCTCAAACAGACCATCAGGGCCAAATCCATTAGGGCTCTAATTTCTCTTCATCAGTCAATTCCCATCATGTCTTTACTTCCTGGCACCTCACCCAGACCTCTAGTCCTCACCCACGTCCCACACGTTTCTAACGCACCTTTGGGAACTGCCTTTCAAGACCCAACAATCGACACCCTCTTCCTAGAGCTTTCCTTCTTCTCCTTGGCTTCACTGCAATCAGTCTTCCTCTAAGGAAATCATGTTCCCTAACCCCTCCCAGCAGTTTACTCTCTCACACCTTAGTGTTTGAAGAAGAGGTCAGGGGAGCATCGTCTTTGCTTTCTAGGATGTTTTCATCACTCTGTTTGGGGTTCCGTACCACTTGACTCTAACATCCCCTTTCCCCTTCTTGTGAATGTCATTCACCAACCTCTGGGCCATTTCTTTCCTTCACTGAAGACTTTGGGAAATGTTCATAGCGTTCACTCTACATGAAGCTGTCACCCTGAGTGGATTGAGTGTGCCCCCTTCATAGCTCATCATGCATTTCTATCATGGATCACAAACTCTTCTTTGCTACATGACTTAGCTCCTTCCACTAAGAGCTTTCCTTGAATGTGGTACAGATTCATCTGGAATTGGGTGAAGTAGTGTAACAGTTTGCTTGAAAGTGTAGATTTATAGTAAGAGAAACTTTGTTTTGAATCGTGACACTACCATGAGTAGTTGTTTTAATTTAGACAAGCCACTTAAACTTTATGAACCTCATTTTCCCCAACTCTAAATTGCAGAAAATATTACCTGCCTAAAATGATGAATGATTAAATGAGACAATAGTTAAAACTTCTTGACAGGTCATTTTCTCGTTCATTTCTTCAATAAACAAAAATCTGACAGCACTAGACAGGGAGTAAACAACAGGCATCAAATACAAGGCAAGCCTTCCTTTTAAAAAGCCAATAGTCTATTGAATCATGTATGCATCCTTAATCAAATCATTTCATCCATAAATGTACAAGTAAAAAGTATCATAAGAACTCTAAAGAAAAGGAAAGATGTCATAAATAGGCAGACGGCAAAGGGCTCTGACCTAGACTGGTTATCCACAAGGGCACTCCTGAAGAGGAGATATTTGAGCCAAGATCTGAAGACATAATAGGCATTAACTAGGTAACGAGCTTTTTTGTTTTGTTTTGTGGCAGGAGAAAGAGAGGACGTTTCAGGTAGAGGAACTAGTAAGGTGCAAAGACCTTATGTTGGAAAGGATTATCAGTAATTACATTAAATATAAATGGATTAAACTCTCCAATTAAAAAGCTGAGATGGTCAGAATAAATTTTTTTAAATGATCAAACTATATGCTGTCTACAAGTAACTCACTTTAGATCCAAAGACACAAGTAAACTGAGAACAGTGGGACAGTATTGGCTGCATGGGTGGGGCTGAATTTTCTTCTCTTTGACGTATTGAGTTTATGATGTCCTCAAGATGTTCAAGAAGAAATCTTGAGTACACAGTGGGGATGTGGGACTGGAGCTCATGACTGGTCGGGACTGGATATTAAAACCTGGGAAACAAGTCTGGGTTTATGAGGCCCCAAAATGTGTCTATAAAGAAGTAAAGAATGCCCAGGACTGAGTCATAAGGAATTCTAAAGTTTAATGACCAGAAGAGGAGGATGAGAAAATAAAGGAAAATGATGAGTGATTGGAGATGTGGAAGGTCAGCAGGTGATACCATCACAGAAGGGACAAACACTTCAGAAGATTTGGAGACTGATCAAGGATCACATTGCTGAGAGGTCAAATAAGAGGAAGATTGGAAAACAACCCACTAAATTAGGTAAGATGAAGACTATTAATGTTTAGGACTGTGTGGATGGGGTGATAAGGAAAAGAAGCCGAACCCCAGCAGGTTGTGGAATGATTAGGGTGGGGTGGGGGGAGAAATAGAGGATGCCAAAGACGGCTTTCTTAATAAGACTGGTTGTAATAAAGACAATGCTTGGTACGCAATTCATGCTCAAATTAGAAAATATATGAAAGAAACCAGTGGATTTCTTTTCCTTTTCTGATGAAATAAAAGCCCAATTCTTGATCCCCTGCAGAAACATAGATCAGCATGCTCTAGAAATTAAAGCGAAGAAGAAACAATCTTCTGGAGGGCTGCTGCTCTACACATAGATCAGGCATGGTGGATTTGAGTTCCGAAACCCAAGAGCTCCAGCCCAGGCATGAGGCTGTGGAAACACCAAAGTCTGTGGGACTGGAGAGCACGTGCTCCATTGAAAAGCCCTCAAACTCAAAGTGCTCCAAAATCCTTCTCCAGTTTTCAATCCCTAGAACACAGCTTCCCATTGTCTGGAGACCTAGGGTCAGGACATGTGCACATCACCCCCTCTACACTCCTCTCCTCACCTCCATCCTTTCCCCTGGTCCCCCTCCTTCCTCCCCCACCAGAAGGGTGATTGTACCCTGTGCTCCTGAACAACTGCCCTTCACCCCTCCCTCCTTAACTCGTAACTCCTCAGTGCAATGATGTAAACTCAACGGTAAACCTAGGTGTGGTCTAAAGAAGGGAAAGCCCATGAAATTGGGAGTGACCCACCACCCGTGATTTTCCCAGGAGGCTTTTCATTAAAACACCTCCAAAATGCAACTTCTCTGACTATCTTGGGAAAAATTCCTTGAGGAAATAGTTCTGATGATGGTACACAAGCAGTCTGCTCTCTGGCTTTGATAAGGTCATCCCTGCATGTTTTTACAAAACCAGATGTCTTTATAGTTCTTATTTACAAACACACTTATACATAAATCCCCCCCTACAACCAGAGAAACCATCATACTTGGTTGACCTAAGCAGAAAGGCCTCAGAACAACTTGTGATTGCTGCTCTGTTGAATATTTCATCACAAAAGAAAGTACTTGGGCCTTCATCTACAGTAAGAGCTAAATCAAGAACTGAAGCACAGTTAGTTGTCCTAAAGACACGACAATTCTCCCCCAGCCTGCCGAGACATCCCTCGTGAACCTGGGGTTATACAATGAGGTCAACTGAGTCCAAACACGTCCTCTTTAGGTGGCAAGTTGCTCATGGAAAAGTGAGCAAGAATGGAATGATGTGGGATGCTCATTTCTCCGGTGCCACTGAAATAAATATCGTCCGTCATTGGCAACGGCTTCTGAAAACAATCTGCGTTTTACATCTCTCTGTGTAACAAAGATCACATCACAGCCAACATAGTATCAAAGCCCCAAAACAAATAAGCATGCGGCAGCCTTGCCAGGGCCTTCTCGGGGTCATCCCTGCTGGCAGCAGAGCCGGGTGGTGAGCCCCGCGTCAGGCGGCCAACGCACACGTGTCCTGCTCTGTTCTCGCCTGAACCTACTTCGGCACGACTTTTGGGAAAATGCTATTTATCTCTGTTGTTATTGTTAAACACAATTTGGCGGAAATGCAGAAATTCTGCAATCATTTAGTCAGTCTCTGAAATTCTTGTGAAATTCTTCCAGGATGGCAAGAAAAAAAATAACTTTTCTGTGCAAAGATTGAAACACCTAAATGACACATAACTGACCTTGACAGTTTCTATTGTGGAGAAAATTGTGGGAGATAATCAGGAGACTTGAGGCCTTGCCTAGACACAGGTACACGAGCCAACAAAGGATGTGAGGCGCTGGAGGTCAGGAGACATTTAGGGCCAATCATCTACCTTAGCAAATGCTGTTTCAGCGATCGTTACCCTGCACTGGGTTCTGCGGGGACACACAAAGATGTGCACAGACAGGGCCTTCGCTGAGTGGGTTACATCAGGGATGGAGGACTCAGATATAGAGGCATGGGAACGGGGAAGGACAAGCGGAGACGTACCCAGGGCACCCAGGGTGTAGACCAATCTCTGACACTAGCTTGTGAGCTTAGCTAAGTCTCCTTTCTTGGGGCCTCTATTCTTGGCAGGAATCTCTAAACTACACTAAACACCATGTTACGTTTTCGCAGGGAGCGATCTGGCTCAGCAAGGCCCAGGCGTCCACATTACCCAGTCTCCTTACTCTGCCAGGGACGCTCAATCCGGACTTGGCGTTTCCAGGGTCTAATAGTGAGACAGGTCATGGCAGCCTTATTCAAGCACATCCCGTTTAGAGGATAAAACTGCTTTTCAAATACATCCAGTGGTTGTAACTTCTCCAAATATTGAGGTACATGACATCTCTTGACAAAATCTTAATAAATACCTCAGAGTGAATTCTTCCTCCAAAATGTATTGTTATTATTCCATTTGTATCTGCGGAACTACGGCGCTACCGTGAAAACCATAGCGGCAACTCTACAGGTAATGTCCCACCAGTGCTTGATGGCAGTGGGGGTATGAGTCCAAAGCCTTCACTCCATTCCCAGGTCTGGGTCACTCAGTACAGAAAAGCAGGACGTGATCAGGAAAGAGGACCCAGGCTGATACTTTAAAGGTGACTCGCATGGTGTAGCCGGAAAGACACACAGTAAGTACACATTCTAACACCACTGGCTGAGAATAAGGGACAACAATCAAATGTATTCCAGAGTCAAAGAGAAATTCCTAATAACCAAAAAATGGTTGGGGCAAAGAGCCTGCTTTCAGAAACCAGGAGGATCTGGTTGCCAGGATGGAAGCACTCACCCCCCCGGTTCAGAAATAGAAGAGGGACACCAGGGCTGCCCCCTGACACGGTTGCGGGCGGGGGGAGGCCCCAGAGAACCCCCCGTCAGCGCTTTCCTTCTCTACCCGTCTGCGATTCAGCCTGCAGGAAGCAGCGGAAGCCACCGCCTCTGGGGACGTGTCGTCTCTACAGTAAAACACTCCAGTCAGACACGGAGGCGGGAAGGGCCTGCACATCCGTGCTCTAGCTCAGCCTTCACAGAAAACGTTTGCCAACCTCCGCTTTCAGTATAGTTGGCAGAGATACGAGCGGACATCTTTACAGAATGGGACCTGGGGGAGGGCTGACCTCCAGTTATACAAGAAGCAGGACGGGTAAGATAAGAGGGTTAGGACTCCAGTGACAGCAAAGACAAATGTCTTCCGCTATGTGACTTTACCATGAATCAATGAACCCGATTTGCAAATACAGATCACCTAATCTTCCATCCATAAGGCTTCTAATGCTTTGATCTCTGACTCACCTTCATGTAAAACATAAAATGAACACTCAGTATCTTGTAATAACCTATGATTGAAAAGAAGTTGAAAAAGAATATGTATATATATATGCATACATGCATATGTATAACTGAATCACTTTGCTGTACACTCGAAACTAACACAACGTGTAAATTAACTATACTTCAATTTTTAAAAAGACATAAAATGAATACACTACTGTTCTAGTCTCCAAACACTGACATCATTTTTTTCTCCTCAAGCTGGTGGCCCAGGCCAGCGTCTCCGTGCCGATGCCATGTGGGATGGATACTCAGAGAGCTCATTTTCAGGCTTCTCTTTCAATTTCAGGTTACGCTCAACCCAGAGAAAGTGTGTATGACTAACCACTGCAAAGCATCCAGGGGAAAAACGATTTGTATGTTTGTTTTCCTCTTCAGTTGAAAGAAAGGTCACTAACAATTCCTTTCCAACATGAGCGCACTTGTTTCAAATAATCAGGCCATGTTACAAAAATGATTTTGAGACAAATAAAATATTTAAGCCATAAGGTTGGAATGTAAAACAATATTAGCAAGATAAAAGAAAATGCCTGTTTATATAGAAAACAGACTTGATATTTTCAATGAGGAAAAGACAACAGCATTCAGGAGGATTTTAATATGCCTCCAAAGGCGGGGACCCAAAAGAGTGTGTGTTTTCATGCTTTCATGTACTCGTCAACATCCCAGCACCAGACTCCCAGAGGTCACATGATCTGATTAAGTGGAAGCAGAGCAAGGAAAAAGGTCACCTACGGAGTTTATGCAAAGTTACTGATGCTGAACAGGGAGGGCTTGTTATAAGGGATGCACAGTCTGGGTTCTTTCTAGGTGCTTAATTTGGGGCCTCAACATCTACCAGCCTCATGAAAATCACCGCAGGCTTGAGAACTCTGCAGCAGGAATCACGGGTGCAAGCTAGCATAGGAGTCCGGAAAGTGTCACCAGCAGTGGAGTAATAACCAGGTTGCTGCTTTGGGCGTCGGGACCACAACTCGACGTTCAGAAATCACAGTGGTGAGTCAGCTGAGTTCACATCAGCCTAAGCGTTTCTAGCCATCATGTAGAGCAGTAACGTTAAAACTTTGTTTTTTCAAATAAAATATTATCAAGAACAAAATGCACTGATTGATTCTAACAAACATGTACTGAGCATCTCCTCCCCCAGGGAAGTAGGACGGCGCATCCCAAGAGCTCCTGCCCTTTGGGAATTTATACCCAAACAGAAGAGTGAGCTATTGTGAACGCAAGTGAGCTAGGAAATCTCCACGACAGACCTGAAGTGTATAAATATATTTGTACAAAACTTGGGCTCCGTGTCACACTCTAAATGCTGGACCACTGCTTAAAAAAGAAAAAAAAAAAAAAAAAGAAAAGAAAACCCTCACATCTAACACGGGAGAACGTGTTCTTAATATTTACTGAATAAATAAATACACATGCATTTCTTCCAAAAATATAGACTTTCAGATTCACAGCTGACCTAGCAACAGTGAGCTGAGCAGAGCCAGGGGGTTAGCAATGGTGCGGGGCACTTTGGAAGTTTCCCCACATGGATGGTATTTCCTTTACAATTCACTCTGGCTTAAGCTTAAAAGCCTACTGTGTTTTTAAAATGTTCACGACAGTCGGTGGAGGTGTTGGAGTGAATTCAAACCCTAACATTCCACTGCTTTGCGAGCGTCTAACATTCCACGACTTTCGTGAGCTACACTCCTGGCTTCCGCCATCCAAGTAGGCAAGACAGATTTTTGTTTGCCTTCATCTGGGCAACGTGTGTGCTTTCAAATTTCCATGCCTCTCCTGCCGCTCGTGAACCGTGGAGTGACTGGAAGCTCAAGCAGGACCCCGATTCACAGAAGAGCTGTGCTGCTAGCTGGAAATGAGCGAAAGCTCCCAACAGAGATCAGAGGGCAAACTGGGTAGTTTTGAAACTCAACAGGCCTTCTTACTAAAAACTCCTTGGGAAAGGGAAGGGGCTAGGCCAGTGGAGAACCGGCCAAAGGGCAGAAACTAGGCAGGAGGAGAAGGTGGGTATCAAATCTATTAAATTTCACTAGATCAGTACACAGAAAGTGAACCTAGCCGTCACTGGCATTGCTCAAATTCCATTTTGAGACTTAGTCATTAATAGGTAGCATTTTTTGTGATTATTTTATAGACATGATGTCATTGTGTCAGTGTTTTACTAATCACGGATGACACACTTGCCAGAGACCCAAGTTATAATGTAGTGATGTTATAAGTGGAAAACGTTGCAATTGTGGGGAGAGGGGAGGAGTTCAGGTTAAGTTCAAGGCGTTTGGCTGGGATTTTCTGGGTAAACCAAATCTAGACTTCTCAGGGGGTTCTATGTCTTAGAACCACATCTACAAACTCAACATTTTATTGTTTAAAAAATACCCATAAAATGTAAAGCTTCTGAAATGGGGATCTTGGGGAAAATGAATAAAA
This sequence comes from Globicephala melas, assembly GCF_963455315.2. NCBI lineage: Eukaryota > Metazoa > Chordata > Mammalia > Artiodactyla > Delphinidae > Globicephala > Globicephala melas. Next base: position 1,970,398 of record NC_083331.1, on the reverse strand, counting down.
TCCCAGACATTCCAGCAAAAACAGCCTTCTTCTTTTTGACAACTCCAGGTTCAGACATTCCTTAGGTTTATAACCACAGAGCAGACCAAGCTGACAGAGGAACCCGCAGGCCCCTGTCCTGTGCAGTGTCCCAGCCACAGCTGCTCCAACAGACGTGCCCCACCCCCGGGGGGACGGATGCGCCCTCTGCCAGGGGGATCCGGGTGGACGCACATATTCCTCCGTGCGGGTGTGACGTGCGCTGTGATCCGCGGCTGCCAGGGAGGGCATGATGAATGGGGATAGACTCATGAACGTCCTCGGCCGGGCCAGAAGAGGGGACCTGGGGTGTGTAAACCTCAGGGCCGTGGTATGGATTTTTGCTTAATTGTTCTTTCCTTCATCCAAAACCTCAGTTCTGCTGTCAGTGTATCATCTCTTCACTTTATTTCATCTCTGCCTCTGCGGACCCGATCAGGAGCTTGGTCAAAGGCAGATGTCTCCTCCTCTCTGCTGGGAAAGCAGCTCGGAAGCGCTCTTCTGCACATTTCCCAATGGGACTTCTCTCAATTAAACGTGGAACGGCAGGGAACCTAGCCGAAAGTCATGGGCTCCGAAGAAAAGCAGACACCTTGCACGGTTGCAGGAAAAGGACCCACAAACTCATCTAGCAAGACTCTTCGTTTCCTCCACTTTTCCCCAGTCGTGGCATTGGGGACCACAAGGGTAATTATACTGGAAGAGCTCTGAATTCTTCAGCAGAAAAGGGCAGCGCAGATGTGAGAGTATCACGGTATCAATCACAGTATTGACGGGGTGAGGGGCTGAGAGGGAGGGTGCTCTGATTATCTCCTTTACTAGGGACACGCCTGTGTAGTAATTACTCACAGAAATTCTCTGAGGTAAGAAAACTCCGAGTACAGAGACTTAGGCCTCAAGCAATCCCTCCTTTCAGATGTAATTGTGATAGCAGGTGCGTGGTGCGATGTTGGGTGAGATGAGCGCTGGGAAATAGAATTATTCAAAACCCCTAAGCCTGGTGATCATACTACCAGCTGAATCCACTGTGAAGAGTTATAAAAATACACAGTGAAAAGCCTCTGAGAACTAACTAAGCAGAGTGGATAGGAACAAGCCTATTTATTCCTCCAACTTCACACAGCTAGGAAGAAAAACACGTTTGATAAATCGCAGACGTTTCTAAAACAAAGAAGCCAAGATAGGGTTCCGAAAAGTAATGAGGCAATTGGAAAATACTAGTTAAAGGGACGATGTATGTCCTTTTTGATTAACAACAACAACGTAAATCCCACTTTTCAAAAGAATCTCTTAAATGGATAAGGAATTTGAATGAGTGATGAATGTGCTACTTCAGAACGTATTATTTTCCCGTTGAAAAGCACAGAAGTGGGATGGGCACAGGGCTTGTTAAAAAGTCCCAGAGGAGCATAAACGCGATGATTTTGCAGAAGTACTGAACCTTCATCTTGCTGTTCCTTCTTCATGACCCAAGGTGGGTTTTGTAGAATTGGAGTTTATCTCTCCTTGTCTCTGGTAGCTTCTCACCAATGAGTTTACTTTCTGAGCAGAGGTTTTCTTCATTTTCTCTCTCCGGCATGTGTTTCTGGAGAGTCCCAGGGTGAGGCGAGCAGGGCATTGACCTGCAGCCCAGATTTAAGTCGTGCCAATAAACTCGGGAATCAGATACATCATATTTTAATGTGGTCTTTTTAAAACTCAAAATTGCCATAAAAATTCATAATGGACAAAAGATCCAAATGTTGAACAAAGACGCCTGCTTTCTCTACCTGTGTCCGGACAGAAGCGGGCTCACTCCCTCATCTCACTCAGGCCCTGCTTGTGAAGAACGTTCTTGCAGGTCGGTTGGTCCGGACAAACCAGTCCTATTCACCTCGAAACACGGTTCCTGCTTCTCGTCCTAAACGAACACCTATGCACTGAGGGGACAGAAGGAGGCAGGGAAGAGATGGAAGAATATTTACAGTATCTGTTCTAAGGAACAGTTCACTATACTGGTGTTATTTCCCAGTCTCCCTTCCATACTCATCATAAGATGTTACATGACAACAATCCAATAAAGACGTCGGTCCCCGTCAGGCGAGAGCCCAGATGGTGCCGGAGGGTGTGTTAGTGACAGTGACCGCTGAGCAAGGAGGGCTCTTCTCCTGCCTAGTGTCCTTCTCTGTGGGTCACTCACAGGACAGTCTTGGTGCTGACAGGCCCTTGGCGTGATGCACACTCGCTCTGAGAGAAATGAACTTGCACTTGGGAACATTTCAAACTCAGGATGTGGAGAAGATGTTAATGTAGAGAGATCAGCATATTCATAAATGGCTTTGGGAAACTTCCTGTCTGATGATGTTGGGGACACCGATGGGCTTTACTTTCAACCGTTTTAATTTCTTGGGTGTCCACAGCTCAGCACCACGAAGTTACAGGCAGGACAATTGTCAGTGAAAGGAGGACGCCCAGGATGACAGTCCCACGGGGGCGGGGGGGGGAGGGGTAAAGCAGGAGCAAAGCCGTGGCAGCATCTGGAAACACCCCTCGGCTCCCAGGTCCACGGTACATCTCCAGCTTTGTGCACGGCCTGTGTCGTGAGCTCTCAAAAGTTTGTTCAGACAGAGGATCGGTTTTCAAACACCGTGTACATTTGAGCCATGTGTAGCAAATGGCAGCTCGGAAAGCAGAGGCCTGCAGGAGAGGCCTCCTGCCCTCAGAGGTGGATGAAGGGATCGAGGGGAACAGCATTACACCCGAGCTGCTCTTCCAAGAAGCATGCTAGTTCCGGACAATCATCGAAAGGTGTCTTTGCCAGTGGGTCCAATGGCCTCACGGTGAAAGGTAATGACACTCATGGCTGCATTTTCTTCTCTGGTGCACAGCTCTGGACGAGTCGAGGAAAAGGCACATATTGGAAGGTGTTGGCAGAACACGTCAGTGATGGTGGGAAAGCTCACTGTCCCATCCAGGCTGCCCCTCCTCCCTAGCGATCCACACTCCATCGATGAGCACCTCACACACAAAGTCTCAGAATTCTAATTATACTAATCATCAGATGGACACATTATTTCAACTCTGAGTATTTCTCCTCTTTTTTAAAAATAAAGACTCTTGTAAGACTTTGCCTAAGCACAACGGACCTAACAATGTGAGACTGCACTGCTCACATCTTTCTTTGCCACTAGTTACTCCCAGATATGTGAGGGAGTCACAGCTCCTGAAAGAGGCTGGACTCATAACTTGTTCCAGCCCAACTGCAGAAAAAGCAGCTGGCTATAGAAACCACCACATGGGCATGGTATAGTCAAGAAAGTGAGTAACCAAGAACAAAGGAGGAAAGGGTCAAGACGCATTTTGAAAATGTTTTATCTCACTATGTAAACAAAGATATTCCAGTTGGGGAAGAAACATTTTTTCACTTGTAAAAGTAGAAGTTGTATTTTAAAGGTGCTGTTAAATGCTGATGGGTGTGTGAGGAAATAAGAATCTTATTTACCAGTCGCTGAGACGACGTTTTTCACAAACTTTTGAAAACAGTTTAAAAATTGATATCAATAAACTTCAAATTTCCCTACCTGTTTAAAATTGGGGGGCATATAAGAGTATAATCTGAAATCAAAATCTGAATTTACAACATATATAATATTCAGATCACAAATAATCTAAAATATAAAAGAGCTTTATGTAAATAAGGGGGAAGTGGAAATCTATGTTCAATATTGACCAAGTAGTTAAGTAAATTATATCACCTCCTACACGGAATAATATTTTGCATTAATTTTAAAAACTGTGAAAATTTATGTACAAATTTATTTGCCATCAGTACAGAAAACTCAATAAGCAATGTAATCATAATGATTGTTAATTATGCAAAAGAAACCTGTTAAGAAATAACATCAAAATATTTAGTTGTTCTCCTTGGGTGGTGAAAATATAGCAAGTGTTTCTGCTTCTCACGGCTGTAATAATTGGGGAAAATTAAGTTTTTTAAAAATGGCAAGAAAACACAGAAATTTCCAGTCCTCATAACTACTAGGATAGAAGCGAAATACCTTTGTATTAGATTAGTGCAAATATTTAAATAAAACTATTACCCCTATTTTATATCTTTTCTTGAAATGTTGATTAATAAAGTATATGGTGAGACTTACAACCAATTTCACACTAGTCTTTAGATTCCTGTTAAGATTTCAAAAACACAACTTTAGCACCACCGACTCCCGCTAAGGAAACAAAGCAAACACCTAATGGAGCGTTAGGCGCTCTTTAGGGCTCCCCCAGGACAAGCTCCAGCTGCCTCTGGGGAGCCCCAGGCCTTTGAACGCCTGAGATAAACTCTGTTTGGAATTGGAATCATGCCATATCCGATGGACTGGAATCCTATAGCCTCTCATCAACTCAGCACGTGTGTGTTTGCCATCGATGGGGGTGATAAGGTGGGAACCAGGTGGGCGACCCGTCACACACGTAGTGGCCCCTACTCTCGAGGAGACGTGCGTTCCACTCCCTGAGGTCTCTGGCCTCTGCTCTCTTGGTTCTCTCTCTCTCTGCCTCCTTATCACAGACTCCTTTAAGGCTTCTCCCAGGCATCTCACTAAATCATCTTTTCCTAGCTCAAGAAGGCTCCAAAGTGTGGCCACAGCAGTCTTCCAAACTTACTTTGTAGTTAAGTCCTTGTTATGTGGTATTTTTTAAGACAGCATGTTATAAGTTTATGTCTATGTATAAAATTAGTTTAAAGATCTGGAATGGATTTGCTAACATCCCAATTTACATATCAGTGCTTATTTTTAGTTGCTGCTAAATCGAGCCTCACCGTCTTGATCTAGTTCTAGTCCTACATGCCCTTTTCTGCATAGAGACACACCAGGTGCTGGGTTCCACGTTCTGAGGGCCAAGACCAGGCCGTGTTGTCCTCCTGGAATTTAGCTGTCTCAGCAAGTTAGAGACATCATCTATTCATTCATCAAACCCTTGCTGGAGACCTCAGAGGGGGTGTTCTAGGAGCTGGGGACACAGAGGGAATGGACAGTGTCTGTGTCCTCGCGGGGCTTGTATTCTCATGAGTGGAGACTGGTACACAGAAGACGAGGCAGCAAGTGTGGTAGATGCTTCTCAGGGCTGTGCCAAGGGGTGAAGTCGGGAGATGGGAGAGCGGCTGGCCAGCTCCCCTGCAGTGGACAGAAGTCTGGGACGTGGTGACACTGACCGTGGGATGACAGGAGGAGACCCACCCATGCGGCTTGTTGTGAAGACAGAGCGGGGAGTTGGCACAAAGTCCTCAAGATGAGAAGGAGCTTAGAGCATCAGAGAAGCAGAAATGAAGCCCTTATGCCTGGCACTTAGCGGGGAAAGAGGAAAGTGGTGTGAGGTACGCCGCGGGGAGGTAAGCGGTCGCTCACGTGCAGCTCTGCGGTGATGCGGCCAGGGCACCCGAAACGTCTCTTCCAACATTACCTGGTTATCGGAGTTTGAGAAATTGGGCTACCCTTTATGAGATTCGCTTTGCCCATCTTGAAAGTAATATCTATCTCACAGAATTTTACAGGTTCAACGGTACAAGATATATGAAAGGCTCACACAGTCCTTTACATTTACTAGAAGTTCAGTCAAGTTGAGTTAAATGTGAAACTTTTTCGCATGACAATAAAAGAATTCCTAGCAGCTATAAGGTAAGCTGAATAGGATGATGAAAGTATAAGAAAAGAATAGTAAAATATGCCTTCGACAAAGATGAACAACATAACTTTGAAAACTGTAAGAAGTGATAAAAATAGGGCAAGAGGTAGACTGTCGGACTTGGAACACTAGGAAATGGGGTGAGAGAATTTCTTTCCTCCTTTTAAAATGAGAGCAAAAGGCAATAAACCAGAAAAGCACTTGCGTGCACAATGTAGAAAAGAAAACATTCATTTTCTTTTCACTGCCCGTCTGCAGAATGACCCGTGACCCAAAAGTTCAAGTCCTTTGTGACTATAAACCATATTTGTATGTTAATATATTCATCTCTGAAAACTCTATTGTGTGAACAAATGAGTTCTTACATGAACTGTGAATATAAACATGAATTACATAAATCAGGCAGCATCCGCATTTCCACTCCCTCTTTTGCACAGGGGGGGAAGGATTCCTCAAGCGAGTTGCAGTGAATAGCTGGGCTGCAGCCTATGTTTGTCTCGCTTACCAGGACTTCACGTGTCAGTGAAGAAAGCCACTTCCCCAGGCAAGCCAGATGGCCAGGCCAGCCCAGGAGCTCCTCAGAGCTGTGAGCCCTAAGATTCTCTTTACAGGAGCCTTTTCACAGGAGCATAAAGGCTTTCTCCTGCATTGGCCGGAGAAGGGCTGTAGTATCTTAGAGCCTGGAGGCCCGTGGCCATGTGGCCACTGAGGAGGGGACTTGGCAGGGGTGGGGGCGGGCAGCCTCTGCAGCCAGTCTGCAAGGTGGAGGCCCTCACTGTGCACATAGCACTTTCGGGGCCGGTTAGCTCCCCCAGCCTGTGCTGTCCCCCTGAGTGGTCCCCATGTGTATCTCAGTGTTGAGAGCATGAACCCCCTGCCCACAGTCTCCCTGGTTTTTCTGCTCATTACTCCTGTGTCCTTGAGCAAATTATGATGTTATATTATGGAGGTAACACTAGTGCCCGCTTGCGGAAATGCAGATTCCCGGCTCAGAACAGTCACCGCAGCCCACCTCCCTCCGTGAGTCAGGGTGCTTACACAAGCCTTGAGTTTGGGTTTGGCTCCCTGACTTTTTTTCCAAAGAGACGTTATACCTGGGATGAGTGACTAAAGTCTGGAAACCTCCTCTGCAGCTAGGCTCCCTGTCCTGCACGTCTGCCATCACCCAGGGAATAACGTGGCAGGGCTGACCTATTCGACCAGGAAGAGGAGGAGAGACAGGGAAGCAGAGGCAGGAGACCCCAGCTGAGCTCAAGCCAGACCACATGTTCTCAGACACACCAGCAAGCCAGCCAGGAACAGCCTGCCTGAAGTACAGGGAGTGAGGAAAAGCTTGCTGTCCTGTGCACACGCGGTTCAGTGGTGCTTGTTACACAGCATGATTTTGGCCGTAGTTAACTGTCCTATAACGATAACTAACTTATGCCGTGATATCTAAAGCACAGAGTGCAGAGCCTGGCATACCTCACGCACTTCGTAAGAACTTGCTGCTGTAGTGCCTCCAAGGATGCTAGTTCTATTAAGACAACCTGAGACTCATCTTCTGCTGGTGTTCAGGTCCATTGCTGCTTCCCTGGTGTCTGTACAGCCCATCACCTCCGGACTTCCCAGCACGGCTTCCTTCCTCATATCACACACTCGTGTCCCTAGTCACCGCACACCCCTTAAGCAACACAACGTGCCACGCATGTCAAGCTCCTTCATTCCTGTCCCTCTGTTCTTATTTCTCTACCCACTCGCACAAGAACAGGGAGGCCAACGACTTCCCAGGACTCAGGCTGCAGGCAAGGTCTAATCCAGAGGAGTCCGACGCGCCCTGTCACCCTTGGTGACTATCTCTCATCTCTCGACCTTCGCTTTCTCATTTGCAAAATGAGGAGTTCGGTTAGGTCTTCACTGAGAACTCTTCCTCCATTTACACGAAGTAAGACAGAGGCACAGAAACAGGTGTTTCTGAACTCGTAAACGGTGAAGCTTTGTTTCTGTGCTTACTTAAAAAGTAACAGGGACAACACATCAACATGCTTTTAAAACTTCTTAACACGATTTTACTAAAAACATGGTTGTTATTGGCAAAATGAGAAAACTTTTTTCAATTTGATTCTTCTGATTCCAGAATATCTTCTTTGAAATGTCTCATAATACACCATCTGGGTTATTTTGTGACACACAAATGTAAATTATGCCTATTATTATGGCAGTAGAAAGTCCCCATTAATTTTGGTGGTTGTCGACTTAATATTTAATGCATTCACAACCATTAGCATCGCATGTCATGCTGATGGCCTTTTCAAGCCACCCTGACATTAGAAATATCATTATTTAGATTTTTCTTCTACGCTACTATAATTGTAAATCACATTGTTAAAAATGCATAGTTTGATAACTTATAAATAACTGTATTTTACACAACTGAGGTGAATTTGTTGAAAATACGAGAAACACAAGAAGACTGTCAAAATATCTCATATTTTACACGTATTCAGACAGGGAGAGAGAGACGCTATTACATCCAGTTCATCCAGTCGAGGTTACCATGATCAAAGTTAGGAGGATAACATTTCAGGCTTTTTCTGTTGAATTTGCACATATACAGAAAGGTACACACGATTTATCAACACAGCATCATTTTGCTATGTAACTTGCTTTTTGCACTAAAAATATCATGAAACGTTTGCATGGTCCTTTTCAATGGCTACATAACAATATGTTGTATGGATATACTGTAACAGTTTATAAAGCATTCTATTCTTATCTAGATTGTTTCCATTTGTCCTTACAAACGGTATGAATTGGACACCCTTGTGTACGGATCATTATACACATGAGTAAGCATTTTGCAGGTCACTGTCAAGAACTGAAGCTGCTGAATAATAGCATTTGTTCATTGTTTGTTTTCTCAAACATGTCCTGAGAACCTTCCCAAAAAAGCTGGGCCAAAATTCAGCCCCACCAGCACTGTCATATTCGCTGTTTCTCTACACCCTTGACAAGCTGGGCTGTTACATCTTGTTTATTTTTTGTTTGTTTGGGAAATGTGGGATATAAAAATGATACCGTTTTAATTTGCTTCTGTCTAATTATAGCTACTGTTTTTATGCCTTATTTTGTATTTTTTTCTTTTATGAATTAGTTACTTGTTCATATCTTGTCACCTTTTTTCTACTGAGTCGTTGATCTTTCGCTTGTTGAGTTTTAGTAGCTTTGTGTGTATTTGGGACACGAATCATGTCTAGTCTGGTTCCAAATATTTCCTTCTAGAATGCCTCCTAAGTTGTAATGTCATTTTTGATGTTTTCCCCAGCCGTAAGTTTGTATGTATGATGTTGATAGATCTGTCTTTTCCTTGAAGTCTTCTGAATTTTAACTCTTTCTCCAGAAGGCTTTCTCTAGCCCCCAATCACAAATGTTTTCCTTTATTTTCTTCCGTCATATTTGGAAAATCAAATGAATTCGATTGCCACTCGTACTACTCCCAACTCAAAGACCCAGGAGACCTAGAAACGTCATTTCTGGATTCTGTTTTAACAACAGTACCTCAGCATACAACCTCCTATTCGCAAACCGACAAAGTACTGGGAGATTTAGAGGTACTTCTCTGTCGGGTCCTCCATTTGGTGGAGCCCACACATGTCTTTTGGAATCTACTCAGGGCTGCAGGCCTCCTCTCTGGGGGGCAATTGACCAGCCTCCATGTTGCCTCCATGAGGACGGACCAAACGACTTGGCTAGAGGACCTGGCCCTGTGGGTTGATAGATCCTGGCATGCAGTACCAAGGTCAAGGATGGAATCTCTTCCACGTTAGACCTCAGAGATTGTTATCACCCTGTCAACAGTAACAGCCTCCCACACTTACACCCTGCCTGACAGTGCAAAGCAGAGGTGATGTCGGGGCCAAATTACACAGCGAAGGTGGCATAACTGACCTCATGTAGATGGGGCCCAAATGTCTTAATTCAGAGAGCAATGGTTGTTCCATTCTAAAAATATATCTGCATTTGCACCTCCTTTCAGTAATAGGAGAATCACTACTGTTTTTTGTTTTTTATTTTTTTAACAAGTGGGAGTTGACACGTGCAATATTGTATGTTTTCTGGTGAATTTTCTCCCGAATGACTCATAGGTACCTTCAAATAATATGAATAACATGCTGTATTATTATTTTTTCTCTTCGGTGTGTCTTTCCCCCCTTAGCAATTACTCAGCGCAATTGATCTTATATTACTCTCTACATATGAGGAAATCGAACCTCAAAGAGATTAAACCAACTTTCCCCCAAAGCGTACAGCTAGTGAACGGTAGAGCTGAGACTCAAAACCCCGGTGTCTGAATTGTCTCTCTGTGCTCACTCTTTCATCCTACCTATTAGAAAATATCTTAAGGTCAGATTACGTCATGGTCATCTATAGTCTAGTACCTGTTGCAGTGTGAGGGGCAGGCAACGAAAATCATCCTTCCCTCGCTCCACACACGCATTTGAGAACGAAGTGAGTGAAACAAATGGAGACTCAGATACTACCTTCGCTTCTATAAAATGTAGGTTAACGAGCATGACTTCCGTCTGTTGGCCAAGTGAGCTGGTTGATATTATTCCTCCGGATTGAATTTGCCCAGAGTCACAGCCATGGATAATCAGAGTCGTTCTCAAAAGGTGAAAAGAGCAAAGAGAGAAAAGAGGAAAAGAATCCAGTCAGGCAAGCTGGTTAAGTCACTTCACAGGAGCAGGAGAGACAGAGGTCAGTAATTATTCAAATGCGGGTCCCTCCCAGTGGAAACACACAGAGTATGTGGTCCTCTTCCCACAAGTGTTTAGTTCTTAATCAGCACTTGGTCACAGTTTGTTGGATAAACAACGAACAGATGGGTGATGCCCACTTACTACTTATGACCAGTTGACTATACACTATGCGGACCTCAAACTTCTTGATTTTATCCTGGTATTCCTGAGGCTTCTAACCTTTTAATTGCCCGTTCTTTAATTTCGTAATTTCATTATTTTGCAGCTTTGTTCACATAATCAGGAATAAGAAAATAATGAGAGATCATGGATAACACATTACATCGGCCTTTAGAAGGAAAAAGTGAAGTGGCCAATGATATGAGGCCAGGCTGTTATGAAAAAATAACCACCACTTCTGTTGTCTTGTTCACAAAGTGTGCTTTACTCTTGACACCCCATTCAACTCACAGAGTCATTTGAGGAATTTGTTATGATAAAATAGTCTTTACAAATAAATGAGGGAATCTGGCCCTTGAGTGGTTAGGAGACCTGGACAACCATTAGTTAATGGAGAATTCTGGAACACTGAACCATGTTGTATGGTCCATAACCTGGTATGATCCAATCAGGAGACAGTTACCAAGGTTTCCATAAAAGCAACTGCTCAGCCCGTACACTGCTTCTCTGGCAAGATGAACACGACTCAGTGCCTTCCCCGCACCCTGTGCCTTTAGGACCTGCCGGCTGGCTTTACACGCCCGTCTCAACTGGTAGGAAAGGGTGGGAGGGTTCTGCCTGGACAGAATCTTGATAAAGATAAAGGCAAGCGGGGCAGAAGGGGAAGTACAGACCCAGAGGTCTAGGGAAGGAGGTGACAGTGTGGAAGTGTTACCCCTACTGCTGTGGAGTAGAACTCAGCGTGTGGAGGGAGAGGAGGTGGAGGGATGGATGAGGGGGAGGAACCACCCTGATAAGAATGTTTCCCCCCTCCTGTCCACCTTGGGAGAGTGAATTTGGGAGCTAAAGAATAGGAGGACCAAGGGAAAGCGAATGAGCTTTCAAGGACTGTTGAACCCTAAGGAATTTGAAGACAGCACAAGGGAAGGCTGGAATTTCCATCCAGCCTATCACGCGGCTCCAGGTCCGCCTGATGTTGTCGCTGCTCTACCAGCCCTGCACAGCCCCTCCCTCCAACTGTCAGGCCCATTTATTGCGTTCCCAGGTCAAAGGTCACACTCCCCACTATTTCATCTTCCAAAACACCCTTAGTTTTGTCCTCCAGGCTCTAGCCTGGAACCAGGAGCATCTCCTCCTCTGAGAACCCCGCAGGAAGTTCTCCAACTCTGACCAGAAACCACATCATGCCTCCTGCCTCACGACCATATCAAAATATTTCTTCTCATATACTTCATATTAACGACAGTCCTTCCAAACATTGCATTTCTCTCCTTTTTCTAGAAAATGTCTTTAGATATCTGATTATAGGGCAAAAAGAGGGAATAATTCCATCACAGTTACCTTGCCTCTTACTTATGTGTGCAAATAATGTTGTGGTGACAGCTTTCCTAAGCTCATGGATAAAATTTTTCTACTTTTTGTTTAATACAAGAAATGTCAACATGTTTATTCAAAATGGTGGATTTTAATAATATATTGCTTCACATCAGATTATTTTGTTAAGTTTTTAGGTAATCACCTTAAAAGTAAAATATTAGGAAACTTGAACAAAGGATCATAACCTATCCCAATACACGCGGGGATATATTTTATTATAATTAACCAGACTGGTTTGAGCCATGTGAAGAAGAGTAATTAGTTTTAACTTGTAACTGCAGTAATGATTTACCAATTAATTTACCATAAAGTTCTATTTATTGTGCTACTTAGAGACAATTTCAAAGCCCTGACTCTCAGTAAAAAGAAAACTCCATGGTTCCATCCTCTATTCTGGAAAAGGAGGAACTCAGGGGTGTTTGATTGAAAGCACTAGAAGCTGGAAATGTCCATTTCACATTAAGCCAGTTGACCATATTCTGTCACTTCCGACAGCTGCTCACAGCTCTGCCTTCCAAGAGCGAAGCTGAACAGTCTATTATACATTCAACACGACGGAACTTCAGATACTTAAAAGGCAGCAACAGTCCCACTGTGAGACTTCCCTTATCCTGGCTGAATAGCCCCCATTTTATGAAGTGTTCCCCCACATGGTGTTTTTAATTTCCAGATCCTTCACACCGCTTCAGAAACAGCCCTTTGAAATGGTGCTTCCCGGAAACGAACACTATGTCTGACCGGGGCTGAAAACACTATGAAAACACTATGTCTGACCGGGGCTGTGAGGCTTTCCTTGGGTTCCAGCCCTCGGTGGTACAGTCAGAGACTCACTAGACTTGAAAGAGGGATCAGCGCCAGGCTGATCATTTTTAAGTTCATGGGCAACTAAAAACCCAAGGTGCTGTTTTGCACACCCCTCAACACGCAGACGCAGTACACATACAGGAACAACCAGACAACCTGCCTCTCCCATCTCATGCAGAAATACACAGGTGGAGTCCAAATTCAAGACTTTATCTCTGCTTATTATTTCAACCCAGCACCCTACTTTTCGGTATGCTTCATTCTACTTCCTATGCTAACAGCGAGTTCTCTCGGCTTATATAAGCTAAATAATAATAAATAACTATTCACCGAGGTCACAGCTTCACATGGGCATAACCAGCAATAGGACCACACCACTAAGGCCCCCCCCTCCCGACTGAGATGTCCTTTGGGTGTCACTTAAACAGTGCAGCTCTACAAGAAGAAAATGTCAAGTACTTGTCCCTAAAACTTAAAACATACAAAAGCTCTAGCAATGCCTCTAACACTGTAGATCAGTAAAAAGGTACACTTAAAAAAATCATAGCCGTTAATAAGTGAAAATAAAACTTTATTAAAGCAATAATTATTCTATCGTACATTAGATGAGTTAAACTGCAATATATCCTCAACATGTCCTCAAAACTTGACGGTAGGTCACTTGAACTATGGCTCAAGTCCTCCAACCTATAGGCTTAATTTCCTATATTTCATTTCTAATAAATTGAACATGATTTTACTAAATTCAACATCTTCTGGCTGTAAGTAAGGTTTCCTTTCTGTCTGGTTTCTTTCAAGATTTTCTCTTTGGATTTGTGTCATTTGAATACGCATGTCTAGGTTTTTTGTTATTGTTATTTTGTATTTGTCCTGCTTGGAGGTTCTCTGAGTTTTCTGGTCTAACATCAGTGTTGGAAAGTTCTCAGCCATATTTCTTCAAATATTTCTTCTGCCTTTTTCTCTCTTCTTCCAAATATACTTATGTTATATTAGATATTGCCCCCCCCCGGTTCTTGTATGCTCTATTTTTTTAATTTTCATTTTTCTTTTTATGTTGGAGTTTTGGAAGTGTCTGTGGATCTCTCTTCAAATCTACTGAATCTTTCTGTGGTTAAATCTAGTCAACTGATGAATCAGAAGGCACTTTTCAGTTCAATTACTGTGTTTCTGATTTCTAGCATTTCCTTTGGATCCTTTCTTGTATTTTTCACCTGTCTGCTGGTGTTACCCATCTGGTCTTGCATGTTGTTTATTTTCCCACTAAATTATTAATAGCTATTTTAATTCCCTTTGTGATAATTCCAACATCTGTGTCATATCTGGGTCTGGTTCTGATGGTTGCTATGTCTCTTCAGACTGCGCTTTCCTCGCCTTTGGCATGTCTTGTACTTTTTTTTTAAAGAGGACATGTTACAAAAGGTAACTGGGATGAGCATGGCATAAACTGACCTTTAGTGTGAGGATTTAGATTAATCTGACAAGGAGTCGGGCCATGTTTAATGTTTGTTGTAGTTACAGACACCAAGGCTTCACACTCCTCTACTGGCAGAAGTGAGCTAGAAAAAGAGAGAATAAATACCCAATAATTGTTTTACAAGTACTGAATTTAATTTCTCGGAAAGATGATGTGCACTTGCACAAAGTATTCATTAACATTTACTGTTTACTGTGGGAGCAGTGGGAACATCAGTGACCACCCTGATAGCAGAAAATGCAAACTTCCTGGCCAAGCCAACAGCATCTGCTTCAAAATTAGTAGTTACTTTTGCAAAGACTTTGACCGAAGGTGGCAGTCCATCACGTGGTTCCATGTTTACCTATTATTTTATAAAACAAGATTTGTCACTAAGACCAAATAACCGGCCTCTTTAATTAATCTCCAAACGTGATTTTCAGTGAATGTGCAAAAAGTGAACTGGCGGTTAGTTCATGCGTTCCTCCATGAGCAGAATAACTTTATAAATAGTTGCATGACGCAAGTCCTAAATCATTGTCATCTGGTAATTCAAACAGAAAATCCGTTAACAGGTTCAATAATAATGTTGTTTTTCTGAGTCATACAGTTAAAGTAAAACTTTTGGATATAATCCTGTCAACAACGAAAATTCCGACATTTTCAGCAAATGTTATTGTAAGTTCAATTAAAAAGTTAAACTTTAAAGATAAATTGAGTACGGGGAGGAGGGGAGTGATGGTGGAGATACCAGTGCTGGTGGAGTTCTGTATCACAGTTAAGCCAACGTTCTCGTTAAACTGAGAAAACGATGCAAACTTAAGGATACTCAGTATTGATTGTGACCCATCAAAGACCACCTCGCAGACCCTCAGGAACCGCCGCTGAGTAACAAAGAAAAGCTCTTTGAAAACCATGTACCTAGAGAGTATGATTTAAACCCCTATTTATTCCTTTCTCATTTGCCCCAAAGTTCTCACTCGGGGCTCTTGCTCTCGGTCCCATCCTTCGCCGTGTCTGTTCGCTTCTCACCTGGACTTCACTGCCCCCCACCGACTTAACCTCCCATTCCCATAAGCTTTAAGGGCACACTCCACTCTCATCAGAAAGTCTATCCTGAACAGACGGCCCAGCATTTCCAACATGCCTGTACTCTAGAAACTGCACCAATAATGATAGCAAGCATTAACGTAGTGCCAATAGTTTACACCTCCCTCCTGCCTCGTCACAGAACACACATTCTCACCAGGGACTTTACCTGCCTTCCCTTTTGCATTATTTCCCAGAAACAAACGTTGGTATTAGTGAATGTATGTATTTATTCCTCTGACTCCTCTTTGCCAAACGCAATTCTAATCTACGCCCTTAACCTGTGTGATCACACCTTACAATAAACTCCACGCCCACTCCTGGGGACTTAGAAGAGTCTGCCAGTGTCCGTGGTGACTACAGCCCGAGGGTAACAGGGATCCTTTGGGATGCCCAGAGGGCTTCATCTCTGCAGACATTCAGATGAAGCCCTGGATGGCCACGGCAAAGAGCGCTTTGCATGACACCCTCTCTTGCTTTCTTCCATCAGCAGAACATGACGGCAGGTTCAAAATGACAGGAATAGTCTTCCAGAGGGCCTCCCTGCTCTGCTTAGATGTCGGCTTAAGAAGAAACTTGAAAGAAATTATATGTTGCATTGTGCTTGAAACTTTCATTCTTTTGTCAACTGTAGTAGGGAAAAAACTCCACCCCCTCACCAGCGTTTCAACTCGGCATCTTTTGTTGAGAGAGTAGAAAAGGTAGATATAGGAATTCTAACCCATAATTTGGTGCTAACATAATGGAGAGAGACATGTAGCCACATAATAACTACATGCTTCAGCAGATTACTTAGTAATATATTTTTTTGAATTACCAAGTTACTTTAAACGTAATTACCATGTTACCTGACATTCTCAGATCTCCCTGCAGTTCTCCGGAATATAAAATCATGTCATCTTTCTGTCGTTACGATTCATTTGTAATTGGGCAGGAATCTGGCAGAGAGCTCCAGTGCGGAATACGCCAACTGTGCTATCTACAGGGCTATCAGGAAGTAGCAGGCGCTCACACTGTAATTAACGGGCAAATTCCTGTGTGGTAACTAGAGTTTTGAGAATGAAAAACATGTTCATTATTAGAAAATCCCATGAAAAATTCACAGTATCACAGACTTCACCCCTGCAGGGTAGAGTTTCACTGGAAATACCATTTCCCCACACACTGTGCTGTGCTTTGTTAAAACTCTACAACATTCAAAAGAGCTTGACAGGAACATTACACAAGGAAGAAGGCTTCCAAATTAAGAACTGGTTTGTCAAAATCACCTTGTTTTTCTACAATGTGATTATAAGGCGCAATTCAGCACAGAAGATTTAAATTTGGAAGTTCTCAAATTACTAGAATCAGACAAGACTTTGCTGTAATCCAACTTCACCTATCTTGTGGTCCCATAATACACCTCCTAAAATAGCATTACTCTAAGACTCAAAGGACATTTTTCTTCTGTGAAAGCTTATATGAATTTGACAGCTCAAATTTTATTTTATTTTTATTTGTATTAAAGGGTATCTGTTGTTTCTCCTTCAGGAAACTGCATTATCACAGTGAAGAATTTCTAGACATGTGACTCACACAGGTTATTTCTTGTTGGCTGGCTCGGTTGAGAGGAGGGTAGAATTATGAGACCAGAGCCTTGGGTGCAAACCACATCTGCATATGTGTGTGGCCACACGGCCACAGATGACACCTGGCTGTAGACAGCAATCTCATATTTATGGGCAGGGTCATGAGGAACTGAGACTAGGGGACCGATCAATACAAACCACACCTGTACTGAAGGAAACATTCCACCCTGCTTCTTTACGTCAGGACATGGATACCATCTATCTACACAAACAGCAGCATTGAGGATGCTGGATAAAGTAAAGATGATGCATGTTTCCAGAGTGAAGTCAGTATTTCACCACTCTGACCTCACATCATCAGGAACGCTGCCAGAGTTTACTCTTCACAGCTGTGCATCTAAAGAAAGAAATGAGAATGACAATACACAGTGGGTGCTGAGGTGCCTATAAATGGAAAACGTCTCTTAGGAAACCACGGTCAGAGTTTTGACTGGTATCAGTAGTTATTACCCCTCAGACTACAGCAACTGGTAATAATTCTGCTTTAAATCTTTGGTAGAATTCAGCAGTAAAGCCGTGGGGGCCTGGGCTTTTCTCTGTGGGTAGTTTCTGATTGCTACTTTAATCTCTTCGTATGGTAGAGGTCTACTTAGATGGTTTCTTCTTGAGTCAGATTCAATAGTTTGTGTCTCTCTAGGAATCAGGTTATCTAATTTGTTGGCCTACAGTTGTTCACTGTGTTCCTCTTCATCCTTTTTATTTCTGATTAGTAGTAATGTCTCTTCTTTCATTTCAAATTCTAGTAACTTGAGACTTTTATTTTTGTAGCTAAATGTTTGTTAGTTTTCTCAATCTCTCTGAAGAATCAGCTTTTGGCTTCATTTATTATCTCTCTGTTTTACTATTCTCCTTTGAAATGATATCTGCTCTGATGTTTATTATTTTATTCCTTCTGCTTACCTGAGCTTAGTGTGCTTTTGTTTTTCCAGTGTCTTATGATGGATTATTAGGATAGTGAATTGAGATCTTTCCCTTTCTTAATGTAGGTATTTACAGCTATACATTTCCCTCTATTTTACCTACTTCCTAGAACTCTTATGTATATCGTACCTTCATTTTCATTTATCTCTAAGTGTTTTCTGATTTCCATCTTGATTTCTTCTTTGGCCCATTGGAAGTGTATTTTACGAGTTTCCCCAAATTTTCTCTTGCTATTGATTTCTAATTTCGTTGCATTGTGATCAGGGAACATAGCTTGTATTCATTTTGTTCTTTTACATTTACTGAGGTTTGTTTTATGGCTCAGAGTATTCTCTATTCCAGAGAAAGTTCCACGTGCACTTGAGAAGAATGTGTATTCTGCTGTTGCTGGGTGGAGGGTTCTTAGATGTCATTTAGATCTAGTTGGCTTATGGTGTTTTTCAAGTCTTCCAATCTCTTACTGAATTTCTATCTAATTGTCCCATCCATTACTGAAAGGGGGTTATTGAAGTTTCCAACTGTTCATGTTTGATTACCTATTTCTCACTTCATTTCTGTGATTTTTACTACATGTATTGTGGTGGTGTGCTATTAGGTGCACATGTTTATAATTTTTATGCCTTCCTGATGTATTAACTGTTTTATCATTGCTAAATGTCCCTCTTTATCGTAACTTTTTTTGTTTTAAGGTCTATTTTATATCATAAAAGTAAAGGCTCTTCAGATTTCTTGTGGTTGTTGTTTGCATATGTCTTTTTCTAACATTTTGCTTTCAATCTGTTTGAACCTTTGAATTTGAACTGCCTCCTGAAGACAGCATGTAGCTGTACACGGTTTGTTTTATCTGTAGTCAGACAATCTCTGTCTTTTGATATGATTATTTAATCCATTCACATTTAGCATTATTATTAACATAGTGGATTTCTGCCTGTCATTTTACTTTTTCTTTTCTATATGTCCCATGTCTTTTTAATTCTTCTTTTCCTCCTTCTTTTGTACTGAGTATTTTTCTAATGGAGCATTTTAATTTCTTTAATGACTTTTAAACTATTTTAAAAGTTATTTTTAATAGTAATTTTAGGGTTTATCATATACATCTTAATTTATCTGAATCAGCTTCTGACTTACACTAACTTAATTCTGGTGTTATATAGAAATGTTGCTCCTATATAGCTTTATTCCCTTTTTTTCTCCTTTTTTGTGATAATACTGCTGTACATATTGTATCTATTAATGTTATGAAACCAACATTGTTGGTTGTTATAATTATTAATTATAACAACCAACAATTGTTATTGTTATAATTGTTACAATTATTAATATTGTTATAATTATTGTTATAATTGTTATAATTATTAATTTATAGTCATTTCTTTAGCCCAAAACAACCGTATTCCTCCTTTGTAATGTTATTGGAAAATGTAACACATATATTGTGTTTCTGTATGTTATAGGCTCAATAACACATTATATACATATTATACTATACAATTGCTTTTTAAAATAGTTAAGAGAAGAAAGAAGAAAAAACGCGCACTTCCATCGTTTTTTAATAATTACATAATTAAGTTACTGGTGTTTTTCATTTCTTTCATGTGGATTCAAATTAACAACCCTGGCCACTTGCTTTAACCCTGAAGAACTTCCTTTAGTATTACTTGTAAGTTAGGTATGCCAGCAATAAATTTTCTCAGTATTTGTTTATCTGAGACATGTTTTATTTTCCCTTCGTTTTAGAAAGATAGTTTTGCTGGATATAGGAGCCACAGTTGACAGCTGTTTTCCTTTGAGCACTTTGAATATGTTATCCAATGGTATTCTGGCTTCCATTGTTTCTGCTGAGAAATTGGCTGTTAATCTTATTGGGATTCCCTTGTAAGTAGTGATTTATTTTTCTCTTGTAGTTTTCAAGATTTCCTCCTCATCTTTGACTTTCAGCATTTTTTCTTTTGTATGTCTGTTTGCGGTTCTCTATGTGTTTATCCTACTTGGAATTCTGTAAGCTTCTTGGATGTGTAGGTTATTGTTTTTAATAAATTTTGGAAAGTTTAAACCATCGTTCTTTTCAACATTTTTTTCTGCATCTTCTCTATGAACCTCTCTGCTCGTCTCTCCTGGCATATATCCACTACCTCAGGAACCTGGAAAAGGGGGACCAGGGTCCCAGCAATCTTAGCACACTGCACCCAACGGAGAGCCTCCATTCCATAAGGGGGGCTGTGGGAGGGGGCTCCTCACTCCTCAACCACACTCACCCGGGACTTTGGCTCAGCAACAGGTAATTGAGGGCAGGATGAAAACAATGACATCCTTCTCCTCCTGGGAAGAAAGCCCTCTGAGAGCAGAGAGGCTCCCCTGTGTTCTGGGCTGCAGCTTCGAGTGAGTGCCCACCTCAAAAGGTGGAGGGAGGGAGCAGCAGTCTGGGTTTAAATATCACCAATTCATACCCTTCTCACTGAATTTTTATTGATGTTCTTAAACAGATGTTCCTGCATTTGTCCTACTTACCCTTAGAATAATTTCCACAGGCTTTAAATGTTTGGGTTTTGTAAAAATTAGTTTTCACAAGTTTTACTGGGGAGAAGACCACTGGAGAGCCCCAATCTGTCAGTCTCTCCTGATATAGGGGTTATTTAGTGGTATATTTCTCAACGCACCACAATATAAGTGTTTTCTAATTATCTTTTTGTTATTAATTTCTAGCATCCTTAAATCATAATCAAAGACTATAGTCTATATGGTTTCAATTTGGTGAAATTTGGAGAGTTCAGGTCACAAAATATGATCAATTTTTAAAAATATTATGTGTGCTTCAAAAAATTGTGTATTACACTTTTTGGTGCAGGGGATTATATATGGTCGGTAAGTTCATTTTAATCATAATGTTAAAATCTGCTCACTTCTTATCTTTTGTTTTATCAGTTTGAGAGAAATCTACTAAAATCTCTCATTACCACTGTAGATTTATCTATTGGTCCTCTGGCTCTATTAATTTTGTTTTATTCATTATAAAGCCATGCTCTGAAGAGCATATAAAGACATGACCTTTTATCAATATGTAGCAACACTTTTTGCTTCCAATAACGCCTTTTCCATTAAAGAATATTTTGTCTGAAGAATCACTATACAAGTTCTCTTGGTGATATTTGCATGGCATATATTTTCCAACGATTTACTTCCAACCTTTCTAGCATGATGTTTTCGATAACACTGTCATACGTTTATAGTATAGTTCGACATTTAAAAAATACTCATTGTGATAATCTTTGTCTTTTATAATGAGTATATAATCCATCTATATCTGTTGTAATTATGTATAATTTGAGAGTAAGTGTGCCATACTACTACATACTCTTTATTTGCATCACCAGTTGTTGAGTCATTTTTCTCTCCCTTATCCCAATTTCAAATTGAAAAATAAACACTCCATTTTATTTTATTTATCCATTCTATTTTATTTATCCATTATTTTCTCACTATTAATTTGATTGGTTTATCCTTTGCTCTGTTCTTTTAATGATCACCTTAGATATTAGAGCATGTGTTCATGACTTATTAAAATCAAATGTTAATAATTATTTTGCCAGTTAATGTAAGGACTTCAGAATATTTAAAATATCTTCACAAGTAAATTTAAATGCTATTTTTGTGTATATCTGATTTAAATATTTAAATAGTAAATGTTTGCACTTACACACATATTTATCATTTTCACTGATCTTCATTCTTTTCTGCATCTGACATTTTGGCTTTTTATTGAGGTATAATAGACATACAACATTATATTAGTTTCAGGTGTACAAACTAATGAGTCAATATTTGTATATATTGTGAAATGATCACCATAATAAGTCCAGTCACTTTCTCCTTCTTAAATCATCCTGTGTCCTGTTCTGGAAGAAGTTCTAGTACCTTAAAATATGCCTTTATACACAAAAGCAGGCACGTTCTAAAGCAATGATGCTAAAGTTCATGTTGAAGTCTCATTGGGATGCTTCAAAATAAGTAAAAGATTATTTCCTCCATTTAATTAAGATCTTTAAGAGTGCTCTTTAGCACATCCTCAGACTCATATTTGTTCCTTAAACATTAATGGATGGTGTGTCTATTATCTCTATATGCCCAACCTGGGAACTGTCATCCTACAGAGAGGGGTGGCGAGCGCATACACAGTGTGGTCACAATTCACTCCACGAAGAGTGTCTCTGAGGTGCTGAGTCAAGGGAGGGTCCTTGAGCTACTTGAAACATCAAGTGGACTGCAATCATTCTGTTGGTAGTGCAAACTCTCTTCCACTTCCTCATTAATAATTTCGAAAATCCCAACTTCCTCTTGTGAGAGAATCGGAATCACAACTAACTGCTGAACAATCATCAACTGAAAGACACTGGAACTCACCAAAAAAGATATCTCACATCCAAAGACAAAGAAGAAGCCTCAATGAGATGGTAGGAGGGATGCAATCACAATAAAATCAAATCCCATAACTGCTGGGTGGGTGACTCACAAACTGGAGAACACTTATACCACAGAAGTCCACCCACTGGAGTGAAGGTTCTGAGCCCCACGTCAGGCTTCCTAACCTGGGGATCCAGCAACGGGAGGAGAAATTCCTAGAGAATCAGAGTTTGAAGGTTAGCAGGATTTGATTGCAGGACTTCAACAGGACTGGGGGAAACAGAGACTCCACTCTTGGAGGGTACACACAAAGCAGTGTGCGCATCGGAACCCAGAGGAAGGAGCAGTGACCCCATGGGAGACTGAACCAGACCTACCGGCTAGGGTTGGAGGGTCTCCTCCAGAGGCGGGGGGTAGCTGTGTCTCACTGTGAGGACAAGGACACTGGCAGCAGAAGTTCTCGGAAGTACTCCTTGGCGTGAGCCCTCCCAGAGTCCACCATTAGCCCCACCAAAGAGCCCGGGTAGGCTCCAGTGTTGGGTCACCTCAGGCCAAACAACCAACAGGGAGGGAACCCAGCCCTACCCACCAGCAGACAAGTGGATTAAAGTTTTACTGAGCTCTGCTCACCAGAGCAACAGCCAGCTCTACCCATCACCAGTCCCTCCCATCAGGAAACTTGCACAAGCCTCTTAGATAGCTCATCCACCAGAGGGCTGACAGCAGAAGCAAGAAGAATTACAATCCTGCAGCCTGTGGAACAAAAACCACATTCACAGAAAGATAGACAAGATGAAAAGGCAGAGGGCTATGTACCAGATGAAGGAACAAGATAGAACCCCAGAAAAACAACTAAATGAAGTGGAGATAGGCAACCTTCCAGAAAAAGAATTCAGAATAATGATAGTGAAGATGATCCAGGACCTCGGAAAAAGAATGGAGGCAAAGATTGAGAAGATGCAAGAAATGTTTAACAAAGACCTAGAAGAATTAAAGAACAAACACCTAGAAGAATTAAAAAACAAACAAACAGAGATGAACAATACAATAACTGAAATGAAAAATACACTAGAAAGGGCTTCCCTGGTGGCGCAGTCATTGAGAGTCCGCCTGCCAACGCAGGGGACGTGGGTTCGTGCTTCGGTCTGGGAGGATCCCACATGCCGTGGAGTGGCTGGGCCTGTGAGCCATGGCCGCTGAGCCTGTGCGTCCGGAGCCTGTGCTCCACGATGGGAGAGGCCACAGCAGTGGGAGGCCCGTGTACAGCAAAAAACAAACAAACAGACAAAAAACAAATACACTAGAAGGAATCAAGAGCAGAATAACTGAGGCAGAAGAACAGATAAGTGACCTGGAAGATAGAATAGTGGAATTCACTGCCACAGAACAAAATAAAGAAAAAAGAATGAAAAGAAATGAAGACAGCCTAAGAGACCTCTGGGATAACATTAAATGCAACAACATTTGCATTATAGGGGTCCCAGAAGGAGAAGAGAGAGAGACAGGACCCAAGGAATATTTGAAGAGATTATAGTCGAAAACTTCCCTAACATGGGAAAGGAAATAGCCACCCAAGTCCAGGAAGCGCAGAGTCCCATACAGGATAAACCGAAGGAGAAACACGCCAAGACACATAGTAATCAAACTGACAAAAATTAAAGACAAAGAAAAATTATTGAAAGGAACAAGGGAAAAACGACAAATAACATACAAGGGAACACCCATGAGGTTAACAACTGACTTCTCAGCAGAAACTCTACAAGCCAGAAGGGAGTGGCATGATATATTTAAAGCAATGAAAGGGAAGAACCTACAACCAAGATTACTCTACGCAGCAAGAATCTCATTCAGATTCGATGGAGAAATCAAAAGCTTTACAGGCAAGCAAAAGCTAAGAGAATTCAGCACCACCAAACCAGCTCTACAACAAATGCTAAAGGAACTTCTCTAAGTGGGAAACACAAAAGAAAAGGACCTACAAAAACAAACCCAAAACAATTAAGAAAATGGTAATAGGAACATACATATCGATAATTACCTTAAACGTGAATGGATTAAATGCTCCAACCAAAAGACACAGGCTCGCTGAATGGATACAGAAACAAAACGCTGTCTACAAGAGACTCACTTCAGACCTAGGGACACATACAGACTGAAAGTGAGGGGATGGAAAAAGATATTCCATGCAAATGGAAATCAAAAGAAAGCTGGAGTAGCAATACTCATATCAGATAAAATAGACTTTAAAATAAAAAATGTTACAAGAGACAAGGAAGGACAATACATAATGATCAAGGGATCAATCCAAGAAGAAGATATAACAATTCTAAATATTTATGCACCCAACATAGGAGCACCTCAATATATAATGCAACTGCTAACAGCTATAAAAGAGGAAATCGACAGTAACACAAAAATAGTGAGGGACTTTAACACCTCACTTACACCAATGGACAGATCATCCAAACAGAAAATTAATATGGAAACACAAGCTTTAAATGACATAATAGACCAGATAGATTTAATTGATATTTATAGGACATTCCATCCAAAAACACCAGATTTTCTGGGAACACTTCCTTCTCAAGTGCACACAGAACATTCTACAGGATAGATCACATCTTGGATCACTAATAAAGCCTCAGTAAATTTAAGAAAATTGAAATCATATCAAGCATCTTTTCTGACCACAATGCTATGAGATTAGAATTCAATTACAGGGGAATAAATGTAAAAAACACAAACATATGGAGGCTAAAGAATACATTACTAAATAACCAAGAAATCACTGAAGAAATCAAAGAGGAAATCAAAAAATACCTAGAGACAAATGACAAAGAAAACATGATGATCCAAAACCTATGGGATGCAGCAAAAGCAGTTCTAAGAGGAAAGTTTATAGCAATACAATCCTACCTTAAGAAACAGGAAACATCTTGAATAAACCTAACCTTGCATCTAAAGCAATTAGAGAAAGAAGAACCAAAAAACCCCAAAGTTAGCAGAAGGAAAGAAATCATAAAGATCAGAGCAGAAATAAATGAAATAGAAACAAAGAAAACAATATCAAAGATCGATAAAACTAAAAGCTGGTTCTTTGAGAAGATAAACAAAATTGATAAACCATTAGCCAGACTCATCAAGAAAAACAGGGAGAGGACTCAAATCAATAAAATTAGAACTGAAAAGGGAGAAGTTACAACAGACACCGCAGAAATACAAAGCATCCTAAGAGACTACTATAAGCAACTCTAATGGACAATAAAATGGACAACCTGGAAGAAATGGACAAATTCTTAGAAAGGTATAACCTTGCAAGACTGAACCAGGAAGAAATAGAAAATATGAACAGATGGGAGAGGCCACAACAGTGAGAGGCCCATGAACCGCAAAAAAAAAAAAAAGAAAGAAAGAAAAGGAAAACCATTATAAAATGTAAGGTAAAGTCTTACTCAGACTGAAAATGTTTACGCATTAACAGACACACTTCTTAGTAATACAGTCCCGACCTGAGAGGGAAGTCTATAGTGTACACAGGATATATCCCACATTAGAAATAGGTTTCCAAATCACACACATGTCCTTCTCAATGTCATTCTCTCACTCCTAGATAGGGCCCTTAGATTCTACCAACTTTTTCATCAACTGACTAAAATCAAGCAAGTATTTTCTTTCAAATATAAATTCTCTATAAGGCATAAAAGAACAAATTATAAAAATCAAGCTTAGAGAATACTTCATTTGTTATCAAGCTACCAAACACCTAGCCCCGTTCTTTTTAAGCTCTCACCAAACCTATTTAGTCTCCTTTTTAAAGTGTGTATTAACCTCACACAATAGATGACATTTCAAAAGATGATGTCATGATATTATTTAACTTCAGTTTTTAATTTTGCTTCAAATTCTTGATTTCTTCTAAATTGGAAACTTCTTAATTATTTCCGCTATCTTGGTTCCAATATCAAAATCTACACTAATTAATCACCAGTTTTTTACAAGGCCCCAAAGCATAAATTTAAAAAAATACACACAATAGTTCCTAATCTAAATAAGGAATACATAATTATCGTGAAGTAGGAGGTATCTTGTTAAATTTCCAGAGGGGGAAACTGCAGGCATGTTATACACACAAACATATTTTAAAGGGAGTAGTTTAGTGATTTAAACAAGAGACAGAAGGAAAGGAAGCCACAGTTCTTAACTTCCAACTGGACCATAACAACTTTTGCTTAAAGACTGCTGCAGAGGTCCCACAAGCAGGCAGTAACCTGATACCTCTTCACCGAAAGCTAAAGGTGACCAGACTGGCAGGTTTAACACCCCTGCCGTTCAGCGAGCAGCCCCCAGCATCGACACTAAAAGACCACAGCAGCTGCATTCATTCTCACCTCGGAGCTATTCATTTCAACCAGAAATTTCCCCTCAGTCAAGGCAGCCCTGATGGATTCAGGGAGCGTGTGTCACAGAAACACTTCCCCCCGGAGCCCTGGTTTTGCTATTAAGAAACCCAAGCCTGTGATTAAACCACCTTGTCCTATACTTCCTGAGATGACCGTACCCCCCAATAGATACAGTCCCAGCCTTGTGAGCTAACCACCTGTATCCAATACAAGAAGGTTTCCCTCGACATTTGCCACGTCTGAATGTTTTTGGAATTAAGTGGTTAAAATGAAAAGTACATCAAATCTCACTTGAGGTGACACGTGACCCAATTCGGGCCGCGTGTTATCTTCTGCGCTCTGCCACTACTGTTACAAGTATGGCAGACGCTGGGATGTTGGAGAATTTATTAGAATGTTTTCTCTAATTAATTCAGGCGATCACCATGACTCTGTCTGGATAGTCTAGGACTGAGGCAGACACAGAATCAGAGGGAAAGGAAGCAATCCCTTTCTGTCATTTGGCAACTGGGTAGAATCCTGCGCCAGCGCACAGACTACTTCTTTGAAAACAATTGACTGTATAATCCAACTGGGGCTCCTAGGTTTGCACCCTATGCTGCTCAGCTTTAGCACCGTGTAGACGTAGCTACGATGAACTTAAGTGCAGAGTCAAGTCATTTTCTAAGCTAAGCCTTTTCAAAGTTGATGAGTAAAAGAATGATCTATAAGACTAGAAGCCTCGTATTAAATAAAAATGCACATACGTGTACATATCTTCTCCCCATTTCATTCGTTCCATTTGAGATACACACCTCTAGCTTCTTCCTAAAGCAGACACAGTCTCGTAAATATTTCAGGGAACCCAGAAGAAAGTGCTAGTCTTGTACTAAGCCCTGTAACAAACCAACCCAGTATCACAAGGGCTTAACATGGTAATCGTTTATTTTGGGTTTTTTTTTTAAAGATTGTTTTGATGTGGACCATTTTTGAAGTTTTTATTGAATTTGTTACAGTATTGCTTCTGTTTTATGTTGTTGTTTTTTTTTTTTGTCTTGGGCCGCAAAGACACGTGGGATCTTAGCTCCCCGACTGGGGATCGAACCCACACCTCCTGCACTGGAAGGCTAAGTCTTAACCACTGGACCACCGGGGAAGTCCCAGATAATAGTTTATTTTCCATTCACCAACGTCCAGTGCAGAGGTCCCACTTTGGGGGGTGTCCTTGCACAGCTTCGGCCATGAAATGACTCAGGCATTCAGGCTGCTTCCACCTAAGTGTCTGCCATCTGCTGACCTGCGAACCCACGAGGCCCTGGAGACCTCCACGAGGTCTTTAGTCCCTGGCCGTCCCCTTAGCAAACAGAGTGCTGGGAAGACCCCTGAAAGGCCAGCACTGGGAGTGGCACCCGTGGATGGCCCACATTTGTTGGCCAGAACTCAGTCACATGGTCCCGTGAACTACGAGGCCAGAACTGTACTTGGTTGTGTGCCCAGGAAGAAAAGATGACCTTTGAGCATATCGCATGGATGTTAGCACCAGTAACTTAATATTGCTCAATTACAAATGAAAATATTTTCACTGCTCCTTCTCTAAGTAGGTGCTCTTTTCATCGGCTTCCTATTTGTTCCCCTACCTGGTTTTCTTTCTCAGACTTAATTAAGCTTAAGAGGAGAAAATGCTGACTTGATTGGTATTATACCCATGAGCTCTGAAAGCAAAGGGAGGTATCTTGGAATGTAAAGGTGATTCATAGAATATCATCAATTAACCCCCAAAAATGTTTGTTTGATTCAAAAAATCATTTGTGTGAAGACCAGCTCCATGGCCAGATATCCACATGTTCCTTATACGGGAACTCTCTCCTATGGGGTTAAACCTGTAATTCCTTTCTGGCCGCTTTGCGTTGATTCCAATTTCTCATATTTTAAAATATGTTCCCTTACATTTATCCAATAAAAAGTGATATAACTCAATAATTTCAAAATCCCTGGAAAATTAAATATTTCCATAATAAACTGACAACTGTGATTAGATATTATTTTAGTTTGCTATACTTATCTGAATCTGCACTTATGAAAATCCTACCTCTGATGACTGCCTTTGAGATGAAAATGTCTGTGTGTGTCAATGCTTCACCAAAGAAATTCTCTAGAGAGATTCCCTGTTTCATGACCTCTTTTCTCTTCTTTTCTCTCTTTTTTTTTTTCTTTTTGAGAACTCCTGAATGCTGGAACTTATGCAAGTAGAAATGAAAATGTGACATTGTAAATCATTCTTTTTTATCAAATCATTTATATCAGAGAACTACCAAATTCATGTTAATAAACCAGCAACTACAGCAAAACACTATTTTGTTTGTTGTATTATAAAAATTATCAGAAATAGAGCATTTTCAAATATTTTATTAAGAGAATTATGAAATGATAATGTCAAAAATAACTATTTACATCCAATGTACAACGACCGTGTGAAAGCTCAGGTACACTAAGGTCCCTGCGTTGTTATGATGTGTCTGTGTAAGATCAGCCTGGTACCTGGTGAAACATGCACCCTTCTGGGCATGATGTTGATCATGGCTGAGGCTGTACACCTATGGGAACAGGGAGTATGTGGGAAACCTCTGTACTTTCCCCTTGATTTTGCTGTAAACCTAAAACTGCTCCCCAAACTAAAAAATTAAAAATAACCATATATAAATGGGATGAGTGCCAAGAATATTTACCATAAATTTACAAAATAATACAATTATATTTCATTTAAGAAATTTGATACTTTTCTCTTTGTGAATGAAAAGATACTATTTGGAAACTGAATAAATCACCACTGCTTGGAAGTACTTTTAGTGGCACCTGAAAGGTATTAGATTTCTCTAGACATTTTCAATAGAGTATGCATGTTAACTCAATAAGAAGTAAAAGTCAAGTTGCTTTTGATAACTTTTACAGGTGCCATAAGGAATTAAAGTGCATTTGTAAGTTGGTTATTAAGATTGGAAACGAAATCTTGGCAAAGGCCCAGAAAGGGCATAGCAGACAGTAGTCACTTGTTAAAAAGAAAAAGCAAAGCAAAGCAAAGGAAAGGAGAGAAAACCCCTAACGAGAGATGGATTGAGTCAACTGAGAAGGAGTTTTAAGACCTGGTTTTTTGGGTGTACCTTACACATTTAATGGGCTTCTACACTAGACTGAAAGTAATGCCAGCTTTGAAAGACTCCCACATACGATGACTCACAAGTCACATTTGCTGAGCACTTTCTTTTGCGTGATCATCCTCTATTAAGAAACTTCATAAGTTGTGTGTGATTCCAGGTTCCACGTGTAAGCCATTTCTCACATTCTGGACACACCACTGTCATGTCCTCAAAGGCTAATAAAGTGACTCATTTAAGATGCCTCTACGAGATGCTCATCAGATCACTAATTTTTATCCAAAGCAATGAATTTTTTAAACTGCTTAATAAAATCCTTCCATGTGCAAAGCACCATTGGCGGTATTTAGTATTTAGGGTATTATTAAGACAGTCCCTCCCCTCGAGAAGGACTTCATTTCTGTTTAAATGAAGAGTCCTAAATGCATGGGGGAAGAAAATGCCAGCTTTCAAATGGAAACTAAATTCACAGAACAAAATAAGACTGACTGCAAAATGAACTCTCTACGCAGTAAGAAATGTGAGTTCATGGAAAGACACAGTGCGGTGGCTGGCGGCAGGACGCCTCCACGAGAGATGTGGTAGAACCACATCCTAGAAAATGAGCAAGCTGCAGTGATGCGAAGGACTGTGGGAAATGAAAACCTTCAGTGTCCTGTTCCTGTAATGAGACAAGCCTGCAGAACCAGGT
Organism: Globicephala melas; assembly: GCF_963455315.2. NCBI lineage: Eukaryota > Metazoa > Chordata > Mammalia > Artiodactyla > Delphinidae > Globicephala > Globicephala melas. Next base: position 1,939,926 of record NC_083331.1, on the reverse strand, counting down.
GCGGTGTTCGGCATAATTATCTTTCCACTTTGAGACCCCAAAAGTTGCTTTTTCATTCTTCAGTGATCACGCCTACCATCACCAAGAGGTGTTAGAATCTTTCATTTACAAAGTGCTCCAGCAGCCTCTATTTTGGGAGTCATCTAAAATAACGACAGCTACATACGGTCACACCCCCAAACCTGCTTCCAAGTCACATACGTGAGGGAAAATACAAAAGAACTGTTTGCTGGTGGTAAAGCTCTCTGGTTCCCAGCAAATCCTGGGCCCCCCCAAAAGGCAAAGATCACAAACAGACCAGTCACATGAAAGGATGACTGACAGCATCCTGTATGCCTCTGCACTTAAGACAACAGCTATCTTAGCTCCTGTGTTGTCAGCCACTGACTATTAAATAGTTACAGAAAAAATGTTCTCATTTACAGTACAGGTGTTTGTGGGAAAAAGCATCTGGATTTAAAACCAAAGTGTTAAAAGCTTTGTCAAGTGAGGGAGTATCCAGGGGGTTAAACTTGGCAGTGCAGGCCATGATGATGAAATGTCTCAGGAAGCCCTGTGCAGGGTGTGGAAAAAGTAAACAATCTCTCTGATCTTCGGAACGTCACTATTTGGACTTGAAAGGCACTGCCCCTCACAGTGGAAAATGCACATAGGGTACACAGACCAATGCGACTGCCACCCAGACGGAGCTCACACCACCCGCTCCCAAAACGCTTTCCCAGACACGGCAGCGAGCAAGTCTTTTCTGATTTGCAACTTGTTTTTTTGTCCTTCCCAGGACTACTAATCGGGGGGAAGTTGGGGTAAAGGGTACATTTCACTGAACACCCCTATTTTATCTGGCTCCTCTTATTTGCATGTGGCGAGTACTGTTCACAGTATTAGTATGATTTCCACCCAGAGTTCTTGCAAACCTCTCTCTCCAGCCCTCCACGCTGCCTTCACCAATTCAAAATAAACAAAAGAAACAGAGCAAAATATAAACATCGTACACCAAGCAGCTTCCTTAAGGACATGACAAGTCCAAGAGGCCTACAGAACAGCAGATCTTTGGAAACCAGTCCAGGGACTTGCTCAGATTAATACAAATATGGGCATTAGGAACTTTTGTTGATCTCTTTGAGTGACTGTTGCATTAGCGATATCTACATTATCAGCCGAAGAGAGTTAGCAATCACGTATTTTTAGACATATCTTCAACCTTCCACCACTCATCATAGTTTCTACTGCACATTCTGATCTACTTCTCTTTTCTCCTCGTTCCTTGTTCTTTTTTTTTTTAACTCTTTAGATCGTTATGTCTTATAAAGAGATCTATGCTTCACCTGATCATAGAACAATTTTTGCTGTCAAGGCTTGGAATTAATACAACTTTGACAGGAAAAGCTGTATCTGGAATAAAACAGGGTTTGTTGAGAGATCTCTACATTCAGCAGAGAGCTCGTACTTTCACTTTGGGCCCTGACATTGCCTTTAGTCTCAGGGGGGAATGCAGGGTGTATTTTCACATCATAGAAGTTTTTGAGGTTTTTGTGCATTAATGTGGGAATGAGCATGGAATCTGATACGGTGGGGTCCACGAGTTCCATCCCTCCCCCCCCCCACCAGAAGGGGTGCAAACAGCAGCCACAAAGTAGGGGAGGAAAGAAGAAAAAAAGAGACAGAACCACCAGACACTGCTCTGAAGGCAGGTTCCTCCCAGGGCTCCAGGGAGGAGAAATCTTACGTTAAATGGAGTTGTAAACTTTAATTATTAAATATAAGGAAATGTATAGCTTTAGATCTTAAATATGATATATAGATCTTATATAATGATATATGACATCTATATCTATACTGATATACCTATATGATATGTAGATCTTATACATTTTATGTATAATAATCATCTATACATATAAATGTATAGATAGATCTTAAATATGATATATAATTACATACAAATAACTTAGTGAAACTCTTTGTGACATTATTATTATTATTACCTATGAAAGAATAGAAAAGGCATGCACTCGCAATTGAAGAAAAAGTTCTCTCACCAAGTATCTAGTCAAAGGATAGCTGGAGACATATGTTGTTCCTGCTCATTCAATTTACCATCGAATAGTAGAGAAACAGAGAGGTAGAGAGGAGAGAGAGAGAGATTATTTAGGTTATGCAGTCGTCCCCCTGTGTCCGCAGGGGATACTTCCAGGACCTCCAGTGGATGCCTGAAACCTCACATAGTCCTGCATATATTTCCCGCTACACACAGAGCTGCGGTCAAGTTCTGACTTGTAACTTAGGCACAGGGACACATGAACAACAATGACGAATAATAAACAGAACAACTATGACAACCTCCTGTCAAAACTTCCGTGAAGTTGTCTCTGTCTCAAAAATCTTATTGTACAAAGTGAATGCCTTTCCATCGTAACTAAGCACTGACCACGCGCTGCGGCTGTCGCTTTCGCAGTTTGAGATGTGACAGCAAACCGAGCAGGCGTTTCTTTTTCCTGCTTCACGACATCACAGAAGACTGGTTCTTACCGTGGATCTCAGCAACCTCGGCACACACCTTTATTTCTTTCCTGTTTTAAGTCCAGAACTTTCGCCGTTTCCCTCAAAGGAGGCACTGTGCGTCCTCTCTCTGGCGTGTCGGAATTGCCAGCTTCACTTCTCTTGCTTTGCGGTCGTTATTAAGTAGAATAAGGGTCACTTGAGCACGAGCCCTGCGACACCCCAGTCGGTCTGATAACCCAGACAGCCACCAACTGACTGACGGGCGGGACGTGGGGAACAAGCGTGATTCACGTCCCTCCCCGCGGGACGACAGTATCGCGAGATTCCATCAGCTGCTCGGAACGGCGCGCAGATTAGAACTTATAAACTGTTCATCTCTGGAATTTTCCATGTAAGAGTTTCGGACCTTGGTGGACCACAGGTATCTGAAACTTCGGAAAGCAAAATGGAGGCCGGGGGCGCGGGGTCGGGGGGAACTAGTGTAACTAGTAAAAATAATTTAGGATAGCATTTCATTTAATTCACTGAAAGACGAGCATAGAATTATTCCACTGTTATTCCACAGATATTTATTAAGTATTTACTATGGGCTGGGTATTGGGCTGGATACAAGTGAGACACAAGAGTCCCACTTGTTAATATACAGAGCTCACAGTGGCTCTATAAAAAGAAAATTTATGTCAATTTATTATTTGAAAAATATGGCAAATGTTACAGATTGAATCTTAATAGAAAATGTTCCTCTTAGACCCATAAAACAGCAACCTCCCTTCCCTCTGACATATATGTAGTCCAGCTTGAAAGGTTGCATTGCCAAAGTGAATCAAAAAATAAGACTTGGTGTTTACCATTATTTTGTGTTTATTTACAATTCGTTATTTTTTTTACTAAAGGACTTGGGCTACTGATAAGATCCAGTGTTCTCCCAGTCCAGATGGAAATGGTTAAATCTAGACGATCCCAGGTATGTTCAGGAAATGCTGTAGCACCAGAGCCCCGTATGACTTTAGTAACATGTTTAGCCATCAGTCAAATACTGGACAACGTATCCAAATTTATCGAAAGTTTACCTTAAGGCTACGGCTCTAATACTCCTCTCAGCCCCACTGAAGGAAAAGTTTAAAAAACTTTCATATCACTTTTTATCATTTCCCACTTTCCAAATATTGATAAATGATCATATGTTTCTATTAAACACTTATTTAGAATATTTAAAGCAGTGATTCTCAACCTAGGCTGCATCAGAAGTCACCGGTGGTCCCACCCCCCAGAGATGCTGCTGACTGGGTGGGATAAGGCCTGGGCAGTGGGCGTGCTTTTTATGCAGCCGAAGTTGAGAACCATTTAGAAAGCATGGAAGTTATCATTTCACCTCCTCCTCAGGAAAATTGAACACCTCAGATTAAAACCAAACTCTCTTTTTTTTTTTCCCTAGAATTTCGTAAGTTCTCTAATTTGTGCACTAAGGGTTACACAGCATACATTTTATTTCAGCCAAAATTAGTCCTGTGATCATGCTTAATCAGATTTTAAGCATCATTATATGCACTTTATCTTCATTCATTTTAGCTATCTGATTTGTAGGGTTCCCAGAATCGGATCAAAAGACCTGATACTTTAGGCAAATCCTATTTTCCTCTAACCTACTCCAGAAATTTTTAGAATTCTTAATTGAATTCTTTGTTAAAACCTATTTGGATATAAATTATCGCTTTAATTTAATTTTCTAATGACTTCCAACTTTGGGTTCAGCTATTTCAACCCAAATATTTCCTGCCGGCAGGAGAGACCTAGTATACGTCATTGGGCTATTCCTAGGGTTTAAACCTAAAAAATTGACTTCACGTATATAATTTTTGAATATTACTATACCAAAAAGTTCTTACAGAGTAGTAGTTTCCCATAGAGCTTTAAAAAATCAAAAAGAGAATAAAATCTCCCACCCCACATCTTGCAGCTCAGTTACTTCTTAGTTAATTGGCTTGCATCATCTCCACACTGGTTCTGTGGTTCTGAGTTTCTGGAACATTCCACTGTTCACTTCAGTGAACTGTCCACTGCACACTTCATCAGGAGGCAGCATCGTCACACACTCTTCCTGCCTGTACTTGAAACAAGCCACGACCCCAGGGAATGCTTTCTTCTCCTGCAGGCTCTTAACAATTAAGGATGCCCAATTGTTCCGACTTTAGCTGATGCTCCACGTTACCCCTTCCTGACTGTACTTCTAGCCCAGATATTTTGAAAAAAAAATTATGAATTTGACCACTAGATACAAAGTGATGCCAAAAAACAGCTGATAACTCCCTAGAGAGAAATATGTATTTTCCTTTGTCTAAAAGGAGTTTCCCTTTTTAGTCAGTTAAGGAAATAATTTTCCAATTTTTGACCAAACACTCAAGATGAAATGTATTTTATATCCCAACTCTAGGGATGGCTTAATTCCTCAAACATATAAACATATGTGTCCTAAGTGAAAAAACAGTTTCATGATACAATAGTAAGCTTTGGGTATTAATTGGTTTTGCGGTATTAATGCTACATAACAAACAACCCCAAACCTTAACGGCTTACAGTAACAAGCATTTCTTCCTCAAACCGGGTTGTGTGTGTCAGCTGTGACTCTGCTGGGAATAGTCAGGACCTGCTGGGTCAGGCTCCAGGTTGAGAGCTGGAATTGGGCTTACTTCACTGGTCTCCCCATCTTGCACCAGAGTCTCCTGTGAAATTGTACAGGTGCCCAAGAGCATGTGTGGTGACATGTGATCCCCTTAAAGCCTCTGCTGAGAACTGCGTGTTGCCACTTCTGTCCATGTTCTATTGGTCACAGTAAATTGTACAGACAAGCCCAAAGCCAAAGGCCAAATTATTGCAAGAGTGGGAAGGAAAAGAAAAATTCTGAAAGAATAATAATCTCTACCACAATTTACTGCCTGGGCTTCATATTGTTTTCTATTGTAATATTCTCTTTCATTAAAAGAAAAATTTATATTCACAGCCCTCGAGCTGATTTATACTCACAACCTATAAATGGGTCGTGGCCCACACTTTACAAATCAATGGACTCCAGCATCTCTGAAATATGGTATCCCTTCAAAGCCAAATAATGAATATATGTGGTCACAAAATACCTGTCTGGCAAGTTCTAGACCTGGATCCACCAAAAAATTACTTATGAAGCTGTGAATGAATTATTGTACATTTAAAGACTGCAGATTGGTTTTTTTTTAACATCTTTATTGGAATATAATTGCTTTACAATGGTGTGTTAGTTTCTGCTTTATAACAAAGTGATTTAAAACAAATGACATCTATATTGTTCAGATGAATGTGCTTTCAAGTTTTCAAGTGTTGAAATAGTGTTTATTATTCATATTATGACTTAGCAAATATACAATGCTTGTGTCTAAGGAAGTGCGGCAATATTTATTTCAAGAATTAAGGCTTCTTTAAATGATGCAAGAAATTAGGACTCACAGGATGGCTGTGTTGGGGTTTACAGAATGAGACTCAATAAAGAGAAACTTTATTGGTGTTATTGGTTTTCAATTAGTTACATCATCTGAAGCTCATGTTTAATGTACAACTTCTTGACAACCCATCTCTGTGTTAAATACCAATCAAAACTACAAATTTCCTCCCTTCCGATTTCCTAAATTTAATCTATAACATTTATTACTGTTATGATTAGTAGGCACACTTAGAATTGTAATACATTTCCAGTTTTGCTAAATTTTTGAAGTGACAGGATAAAGTTTTTAACAACTATATTTAAGTAGAAAAAAATTCACCCTTTGTAAGTGCAAAGTTTAATGATTTTTTTTTCAAATATTGTGAGACATTTATTTTTTTCTTTTATTTGCTTCAGGCAACTTAGAATTTCACTAGACTTTTTTTGGTGGGGTGGGATTATTTTTATTTTTTATTTATTTTTTTACTTCCATGAAATTTTAAAATATTTTTTATTGAAGTATAATTGATTTACAGTGTTTCAAGTGTACAGTAAAAGGATTCAGTTATTAGTGATTTTTATTAAATGCATACAGTTGTACCATCATCACCCTAATTCAAAATTTAGAATTTGTCCATCACTACAGGAAGTTCCTTCATGCTGGCTTTCAGTCATTTCCTGTTTCTGCCCCCAGTCCCAAACAACCTTGGATCTGCCCTCTGTCTCTATAGATTTGCCTTTTCTAAAACCTCTTATGAATGGAACCATACAATATGTTGTCTTTTTGTGGCTTTTTTCACTTAGCATAATATTTTGGATAATTATCTGTATTGTCGCATGTACCGATAGTTTGTCTTTATGGCTGAGTAGTATTCCATTATATAGAAATACCACAGTTTGCTTCCATGCACAAGTTGATGGACAAGTGGATTTTTCTCAGTCTTTGTCGCTTATGAAAAATGCTGGTATGAACTTTTGCATACTAGCCTTTGTGTGGACAGAAATGAAATTTCTGCATTATATGGAAAATAATAAAAACTGCCAAACTGTTTTCCAAGCTTCCTATATCATTATGTTTCCCATCAGCAGTGTAGGCGGGCTCCAAGTTCTCCACAGCAGGGTCAACACTTGTTATTGTCCTATATTTGACTGTAGATATACTAGTGGGTATTTAATGGTATGGAATTTGGGGTTTAATCTGCATTTCACTAATGACAATGATGGTGACCATCTTTTCATCTTCTTATTAGCTGTTCATCCATAATTCTTATTAGTTTTTCATATCTTCTTTGGTGAGATGTCTGTTCAGATTTATTGCTGATTTTTTAATTGGGTTGTTTGTCTTCTTATTAATGAGTTGCAAGAACTTTTTATATGTCTGGATACAAGTTCTTTACAGGAAATATTTGCAACTATTTTCTTGTCAGTGGCTTGTCTTTATGTTTTGTTAATGGTGTCTTTGAAGAAAAAAAGCTTTAAATATTCATGAAATTCAATGTATTATTTGTAATGTGTTGTGCGTTTAGTGTCATGTCTAAATACACATATCTAATCCAAGATTACAAAGATTTTCTCTAATGTTTACTTCTAGAAGTTTTATAGCTTTGGCACTTTAATATAGAATAATGATATATTTTAATAAATTTTTTATTTATGCTTTGAGGGGCCTAAGTTAATATTTCTGCATATAGAATATCCAATTTTTCAGTAGCATTTATTGAAGAGTATTTTTCTTCCATCGAATTAAATCTGACACCTTTTAAAAGTCAATTGACCGTAAAATTAAGTTTATTTCTGAACTCTCTAATCTATTACATTTATATGTATTATATGTATATATCATATATGTAAATATATATCTAAATTTGTAAACATATATGTATATATATGTAAATGTATATATTTACAACCAACGCCACTCTGTCTTGATTACTATAGCAATATAGTATGTTTAGAAATTAGGTAGTGTTAGTCTTCCAACTTTGTTCTTCTTTTTCAAAATTATTTTGACTCTTCTAGGTCCTTCGCATTTCCTTATAAATTTTAGGATCAGCTTGTGAATTTATACATAATTCTGCATGAGCTTTTGTGTCAAATCTACACATAAATTTGGGGAGAAGTGTCATCTAAATATGGAGTTTTCCAGTACCTGAGCTTGTTATGTCTTTCCAGTTATACAGATTTTTAATTTGTCTCAGTAATATTTTGTAATTTTCAGTGTACAGCTCTTGCACTATTTAAGTTAAAATGTATTCCTAAGTATTTAATGTATTCATAAGTTATTGTGAATGAAATTGTATTTCCAATTTTGTTTTCTGATGTTTTGATGCTAACTTGCAGGTTTCACCACTGAAACCAGGAGAGCCCTGGCTTTTCTTAGTGGGAAGATTTTAATTATCAATTCAATTTTTTCTTTATTAGGTATAGGTTGAATGAGATTTTCTATTACTTTTTGCATCACTTTGGGTAACTTATGTATTCCTGTGTATTGTTCCATTTCATCTATGTTGTCTAATGTATTGGCATATGTCACTCATAATGTTTCCTTATAATCGTTTCTCACAGAAATAGGTCTTCAGGGGTGGCTTCTAATTCCCTCAGCTATTCTACATTTAGGAAAGGTCACTAGGGATCATGTTTTATACTGGAACGTCATTACTTTTCTCAAGCTTGATGGCCTTTGTTCTGGCCAACATTTAAAAATGTCGTTTTGGCAAATAAATGAGTTTTTTCTTTGAATGGGGAACAATTGGCTTAAAGGCAACATAGTTAAAACTTGGAGTGAACCAGTAGAGTTGAAAAAAATATGGAGGAAAAATAGATAGTCCAACATTTACTTTTTCAGAAGGTACATCTGCTAACATTGTTGTGACACAGACATTCACTATATTTGTATATTCAGGTATAAAGATCAAGTGTAAGTTGTTTCCATAAATTCAAAGGCATGGAAGGAAATAAAATTGTCCAAGGAGAGGGCAAAAATAACAATGTCCCAGGAAAGAATGTCAGGGACAGCTTAACAACAGGTGATCAGAAGAAGCATAGTTAGAGAAGGACGCCAAAAAGGAGCTAGAGGGCTAGAAAACGAACTGAGTTGAGGGCTCAGTTTCAGAAACCATGTCACAATTTTTAGGAGGGGCTCCTCAATATGGTAAAAAGTTCCATATGCGTCTGGAAGAATCAGAACTGATAGAAGCCCAATGGAGACCTTGGATAAAGCAGTGAAAGGAACCAGGGGTTGTGGTTAAGAAATAAAGCAATGTGAACAGTGGCACAGTGAATATATGATTTCAAGAAACATCGAAACAAGTAGGAAAAAGAAATGGAAGTATGGCTTAAAGGAGAAACACTAACAAGAGGAAGGCTCCACTTAAAAACTTATTTGTTGTTTCAAAATGGGAAATTTGTTTGTTCACCGAGGGAGAAGCCAATGACGAGAGGGAAGGAACACGTCCAAGAAATAAGAGATAGTCAAGAGTAAAAAGGCCCTGGAAGATTTTGGAAGGAGAATCATGCTTTGAGTGTCGACTGTTGGCTCACCACACTGTATCCCCTTCTCTGTCCCAGATGGAGAAACAAAGGTTCGAAGAGATGAAGCAATTGGTCCAACAGAAGGCAACTAGTCAGTAAGTCTGGAGTTCAGACAGAAGTCTGGATGACTCCATGCCCAAGCTCTTCCGTGACCAAGTCACAGAGGGATTTCCAGTAAAAACGAAGAGGGCCATGGCTTGATTTTGAGAAGTGGAAGGTAAATAGTGAAGTGTGAACAGAGACAGGTATAAAATGTAAAGTGAAAGGATGAGGATGGAGAGACCGTTCACCTCTAATGACCTTTGTTTTCTTGCTCACGTTGAAGACAAAGTAATACAGAAAGTGCGTTGGGATGTGTGGAAGTGTGATGAGATTGGGAACTTTAGCAAATTATGTGAGCTTGGAACAGCCTTGGGGACCATTCAATTTACCAGCCGTCCTGGAGGAAAAGCAACATAGCTTACTATTTCATTGGTTTTAATTGTACCTCAAGTGAAAAAATGTCCCCCAAATAAAGACGGCTTCTAGGAATTATGTTCAACCATGAATTTTAAAAGGTTTTCACACCTGTTAATGAAAAAACATTATATGATATATATGGCAGACCTCTCTCACAAGCCTTATACTGGGGATCTTAATAACCTACAATATAGAATTTTCAAGTACAGGGAAGAAACATTCATTTCTGAAAGTTTTATGAACATTATGCGGGACATAGTTTAAGTCATAGACATTGCACTTGACTCTAACATTCACCTTTGCAGAAAAAAATATTGCTGGAAGTCTATTTCAAGTATTATTCATTGAATATGTGTTAAAACAGTCAAGGTAGCAAATCTGTCTCCAGCTGGTTTCCAGTTTTGGTTCGAAGAAGCCTCCGTGAATATTTTGAATCCCAGGGGACCATTTACTAAACACCAGATCAGATGGAGGGAAAATAAGCTGACTTGATATTTAATGAAGGTCTCAAAACATAGCATCTTTGCTCTGCGTGGAGGAGTGGATGTGAGCAGACGTCACTGATCCAGAATCCGGGTGTAGCGCCCACTCCCCGCGTTCCCACAGTGGGGGGAAGCAGGCCCATCTCGGGTTTCTACGGGGGACCCTCGCCTGGGGGACAAGGAAGCAGCGGCTCTGCTCTGCACAGCCCGGTTCAAGTGCATCTGGAACCTTTTTGGCAGTTCTGATCTCCACTGGGTAAAAAAGATATGGGAAAAGCTGTGAAATATTCCAGCAGAATTTTTAATGTGACATAGAAATGAGAACGTTAGAGCCATAAGATGATAGTATGGAAATCAGTACCGTGTCAGTAGGGAAACAAATTCTAAAAATATTCTCAGGCCCCAGTGCCCTCAAATCGAAAGCAAATGGTGCAGGAAAAAGTGAAGCCCCCCAAAACAGCTGGCCTTGGACGTGCACCCCTTCTAGCCCGAAGCAGTAGCAGATGGTGGGATCTGCCTGTCGTTGCTGGTATTGTTTTTACTGTTTTCATGCGTTAATAATTAAACGCTGGCAGCATACTTGGAGCTGCTCTGAATTTAGAAAACAGAGCTGCTTGGATCCCTTGGGCTTATCACCTAAATAAGACAAAGACCTTTAAAAACATCAAGGGAGAGGAGATACATGTTATAAATCAGAGGTTATTGCGCTCAGGAAACAATGGGGAAGACGGAGGAAGGGTACTTCGGTGGATTCAGAGGCGTATTGGACACGGAGGTGGACCCATCACAACCGAGCACACTGGGGGTGGCCTAGGAGGAGGTGGTGGTTAGCCCCCCCGGGCCGGGGAGACCCCTCTGAGTGTGAAGTCCACATACGAGCAGAAGAATGATTTTATCCACGTGACTAAGTTGCCATTGGACGTTACGCCAGGAGATGGGTGGGCCGTGATAGGGTCATTCCTTAATCTGACCATCAAACGATGTCTCACAGGGCCGTGAATCACCCTTGTTTCCTAATTCTACAGGGCCAGTAGAACAAGTAAGGGGTTAGTTCATTCGAACCTGACCCTGGACAGCTCAGAATCGGACTTCATCTCAGACTGAGCAGCTAGTCTCAGTTAAACCACTTTTTTTTTCAGGACTTTACTTTTTTCATCTGCAAATAAGGTGCTGTTACTTCAAAAGAGTAAACCTTTACTGAGCACATGTGTTAGACAACTGTGCTCACCGAGTGTTACCTTTTCTTTCCAAATACCCTATGAGGGAGGAATATTACGCTCCCCGTGTTCAGGTAAGATAGACGGGGGCCAAGGAAATGACAAGTTTTGTAGGCCAGTAGAGTCTAGACTTTTTTCAAGAGGCAATAAAGAGTCATTGAAAGCTGTTGATCAGAGAATTTTTTTAGGTAAGAGAACGTAGCATTAGTGTGCTGGATGTATTCAAAAAGAAATACGACAGCAGGAAGATCAGGTAGGAGATTATTATAATAGTCCAGGCACCAGATAATAATAAGAGAGATACATACCACTTGATAGCTGTGAGGATGTAATAATAATAATAATAGTGATGATAATAATAATAGTGAAGATGTGGGGAAGTTGGAACTCTTGTACATTTCTTGTGAGAATGCAAAATGTTGCAGCTGTTATAAAAACACTTTGTCTGTTCTTCAAAGAGCTAAATGTAGAATGTCACATGACCCAGCAAGTCCACCCCTATTACGCCCAAAGGAAGTGAATGCAGGGCCTTGAACAGATACCTGTACACCAATGCTCGTTGCAGCACTATTCACAACAGCCAAAAGATGAAACGACCCAAATGTCCATCAACAGATGAATGGATGAACAAAATGTGGAATACACATACAGTGGAATATTCCAGCCATAAAAAAGAGTGAAACTCTGAAACATGCTACAATGGATAAACCTCGAAAACATTATGCTGAGCAAAATAAGTCAGACAACCAAAGACAAATGTGATATTATTTCACTTATATGAGGTACCTGGCATAGGAAAATTCTTAAGAACAGAAGGTAGATTATAGATTACCAGGGGCTGAGAAGAGAGGGGAGTAGGGGAGTTATTATTACTTAATGGTTAGAGAGTTTCTGTTCGAGATGGTGAAAAAGTGTGGAACTAAATAGTTGTACAACTAAAGGGTTGCACAACATCACGAATGTAATTAATGCCACTTAATTGAAACTGAAAAATGGTTAAAGTGGGAAATTTTATGTACTAGATATTTTACCACAATTTTGAAAGCTAGTGGTGTAATATACCAAAAAAACGTTGAATGGTACACTTTAAATGGGTGAATTGAACGGCATGTGAATTATATCTCAATAAAGCTGCTGACAACAGAGACAGGGAGATGCAGGGGCAGCGGGAATATAAAAAGGGTACAAAATGCTTTTCTGCACTAAGAACTGATGACTAAGAGAACTTAGAGAATAAGAGGAATTTACAGATGTTTCCACTGCACGATTCCAGGAATAGGACAGTTAAGAGGAGACACTGGTACGTCTGGGGAAATGAGGGGGACCGTTTTGGACCCACTGCTTTAAGCAGGAGGCAAAGATGGGGGGCGGGGGATGACGGTTAAAACGAGAGCGAGGGGGAGATGGAGACGGGCTGAGGGCACACGCAGAGAGGTCCCAGCTGCAGCGACGGGAGGAGATTGTGGACAGAAGGGCACAGGTAGGAAGCTCCAATGAACCATATTGACTGGAAAATGGGAGGAGAAAGAGGACTCAGAGAAACAAGTGATGTTCAGAGACACCCAGAGAGAGAGCGAGGAATACATCAAAGAGAAAATGGTTAGCTATGCCAACTGTGGTGACGAGTGAAGAATCTGAGAACCGGAAAGGCCCGTTCAGCGTAACAAAGGGGAGACTTTGATGACATTCGTAGGAATGATTTCAGTTGTGTTGTAGAGCAGAAGCCAAGTTAAACAAACAAACAAACAAACAAGAACACAGTGAACTAAGTTAAGTAAGTAAGGGTCAATTTCTTTGAAAATTTTGGACGTGCGTGAGAGTAAGTGGGATGTGACTGTACTGGGGGGGATGTTATGCAAAAAGTAACTTTCTTTTTTATGTCCTTCTTTTGTTTGATTTTAAGAGGGAAGTTTTGTCCGTTTGATTTAGAATTTGGAAAACCTTGACCCACTTAGAGTGATAATGATTTGAAAGGAAGAAATGATGAATTGATTTTGTGGCAGGGCAGGAGGGTTACTGAAAGGACCATTTTCTGAAAGAAATAGGAAAAACTGGGATCAGTTCGCAAAGGGGAATCAGACCTGGCAAAGAGAATCGGTGCTTCCTGTCCAGGCGGGGCCGGAGGATGCAGAAGTGCTGGTCCTGGGGGATGGGGACGTGGGCTGGACATGCAGTAGTATGTGTGCGGCCCTGGACATGCCCGTGGGGGCACAGACACCCCTGAGCAGGCCCACTGCAGCCAGATCAGGTCAGGTCAGTGTCCCCAGCGCAAGGTGCTGTGTTCTCACGGCCCAGCCTGTGGTCAAAGAAGGAGACCATTAGCCCACCTAGAAGAGAGCCAGGGACAGCCGTGACAACGCTTCGCCCTTTAACACTCCATGTGTCCAGGCTTGTGGTGTCCACCGCCATCCGGCAGGAAGGCTGCGCCACGGCCGAGTCGGTTCCTGAGGTTATAACCCTTCTGCTGATGCTGCTGCTGCGGGGGGGGCCCTGTCACCCGCCCACAGGACTAACCGTGCTCCACGTTGGTGTCGGGAAACCCTTCTGATGCAGAGACCGTTACTCAAGCCGTTCCCTCCTCGCCTCTATTTTTATACACATATTTTGTTCTGTTTTGTTGGGTTTGCTCTGAAAAATCCCCTTGTCTCCCCAGTAGTACCAAATGTGTTTTGAAAAGCAGAACTCTTGTCTTTTCCTTAGTACGTGCCAAGCTTCATGAGAAAGACTTGTGCAAGCTTGGATTTGTAAGATGACACAGGTGTTCCGACCTCCACAGTGCCTGGCAGGGAGCCGGTCACACCGTGCATCTCGGTAAGCGTCCTCGTGCTGGGAACGAACTGTCCTAGTCCACACTGCCCCGTCCCCACTGTCTTCAGGAGAGTTCGAGTCTCCTTTAATATTTTTAAAAAGGGGCTTGGTCTGTGATGCTTTGAGAACCTCTCAACTCTATGGCTCCCCAGTTGCCCTACCACAGCCCACTGAAGACCCATTGCTAATGGACACGGGAGAAGAAAGAGAGTCCAGACAGGAAGGGAAAGAAACAAAAAATGAGAGAGGAAGGGAGGATGGGGGGGGAAGGAAGGATGGGGAAGGGAGGAAGGGGAAGGAAGGAAGGGGAAGGAAGGAAGGGGGGATGGGGGGAAGGAAGGGAGGATGGGGGGAAGGAAGGAAGGGAGGATGGGGGGAAGGAAGGGAGGATGGGGAAGGAAGGAAGGGAGGATGGGGAAGGAAGGAAGGAAGGGAGGATGGGGAAGGAAGGAAGGAAGGCAGGAAGGATGGGGAAGGAAGGGAGGATGGAGAAGGAAGGGAGGATGGGGAAGGAAGGAAGGGAGGAAGGAAGGATGGGGAAGGAAGGAAGGGAGGATGGGGAAGGAAGGAAAGGAGGATGGGAGGAAGGAAGGAAGGAAGAGAGAAGGAGGAGGGAGAGAGAACGAAAGAAGGAAAGGAGGGAGGGAGGAAGGAAGGAAAGAAAGAAAGTGAGAGAAAGGGACAGAGAAAGAAAACAGAGAGGGGAAGAGAGAGAAAGAAAGAGGGAAAGAAAATGAAAAAGAAGCAAAAGCATTGGGTGAAATACCAGCGACCTGCTGGGTGACCTCAAGCCCCCTCAAGAAACATCAACTCCTCGTGGAACCGAGACCAAAGCGCAAGGGTGGGTCCATGACACCCACCAACCTGTAGCCCACATGCAAGCCTCACACACAGATGGAAAAATGATCTGCTGTCCACAGAGCAGTGAGCTGCACTCGCCAGTACGGGCTCGTTCCCAAGCTGATGTTTTTCTCTGGTCTTCCTGCCAAGAAAGCGAGGAAGCTCAGACACGCCTCTCTGGCCGAGCCGGCTGAGCTCAGCGAGCGGGCAGCGGCCAGGGACACACGGGGCTCGCCCTGCTGCTCAGCTGGGAGCGGTGGACAGGTCGAGAGCCGAGTCCCCGGCTTCCAGCTGCGCCGGCAGAGGGGTCGACTGTGTGTACCAGCCTGCAGTCTCCCTGCCTGGGCCCCAGCTGCTCTCTGGTCTCGGGACCCGGGGCCACACTGGCCGAGCCCAGCCCTGACCTCATGCTCAGTGTTGGGTCTGACCATGGCTCCACATCTGACCTCCCAAGGGCCCCATATTTATCTCCATCCACCCAGGACAGGACTCTCAAGTGTAGGATTCGTCTGGTAGCCTGAGTTGGGTGTCTGTTTAAGTCCCGCAAATGGTAAAGGAAGAACACAGAGCAATCTGGACATTTTCCCGAAAAACCTTTAAATGGAAAAGAAGAACATTCTTTTCCTCACCATCTTCCAGGAAACCATCCACCTTTGGTGCTGTTGGAAAGGCATCGTTCCCTGTGTATTTATAAAGGCTCCAGGCACCTGTGCGTGACCCACGATGGGGCAGAGCCTGGCAGGTCTGCATCTTGGCTACTTCGGCTTCCTGGAGCCTCTCTAGAAGTAAACGCAAGCGGCACTCGGGTCTGGAAAGGCAGAGAGTGGCTTATATTTCGCTCTGTGTCAGTTTCTCAGGGCTGCCACAACAAATCACCACAAACCTGGTGGCTTAAAAAACAGAAATGTGTTTTCTCACGGTTCTGGAGGCCAAGCACTAAATCAAGATGTCGGCAGGGCGGCTCCCTCTGGGGGCTCCAGGGAGGATCCTTCCTTCTCCAGCTCCTGGTGCTCCGGGCGTTCTTGGCTTGTAGACACGTCACCCCAGTCTCTGCCCCGTCATCACACGGCCTCCTCCCCTGTATCTCTGTTTCTTTTCCTTCTCTGTCTTTTAGGACATTTGTCATTGGTTTTAGGGCCCACCCTAATCCAGGACGATCTCATCTTGAGACCTTGACCTTAGTTACATCTGCAAAGAACTTATTCCAAATAAAGCCACGTTCTGATGTTCTGGGCAGACATATTTTTTGTAGGAAGAGCTCCAATCAAACTCCTATCCATGTGACCATGGATAAGTGATGAGATCACAAAGACATAGAGGATTTTTAATTTAAAATTTTAATTATTTGAAATAAATGTTTCAAATGTCAAAAAAAATTATAGCAGGCACTTATATACTCACAATCCAGATTAAAGGAATGTTAGCTTTTTCCCTGTTTATTTATTATATTTTACGTTTTTTTTGCATGACACGTTATAGATACAACTGTCCACCTCATCCTCTGTATATCCCCCCAAGTGTAATCATTATTCCTGAAGTATGTTTGCATGCATTGCAATTAACTTTTATTAATCATTATTTATTATTTAAGTTATATATATATATATATGATGATATAAGTAAATCTAGTTTACTTATTTTAATTGCTATCTCAGAGACTTAGAATTGGAATTGAGTTTTCTGAACCTCAGAATCTTAGGTGCTAATCTTGCCCTAGTCAACGCACAGCCTTGTGAAAACTGAACAAGATGACTGTGTGAATGGTACACACACACTACGTAGTCTACAGGGGTTATAAGGTCGGATATTCCTCATCTTCTAAAATCTCCAGCCCCTCGATTGCTGGGCTACAATTTAGTGTGCCTCTTGTTGTTGTTTCAGAATCATTTAGATTGTGTTTCAATAAGTCATCATCATACCTTCTTTGCTAACAGAGGATATTGATACATAAATGGGCCTTTATTGAAGACTTTTACATAGATGTGGCGGGTCATATGTTAGCTTAGATGCTTCAGAAACTGAGGTAACCTGTGCCACCATCGTATCCAACTGGCAAAAAAAAAATAAAAGCTCCTAATTTCTGAGTTGTTCTTGCTGGACGAGAGATGGTGGCCCAGCATGATGGCGTTTGTCATGCTACAGCCAACTCTAAGTGCCATGTCAGCAGTGCTGCTTCATCCGATCTCAATACAACAGAACTGAGGAAAAGCAGTTAAGCCCTTAAAAATAGCTTCATTGTTCAGGACTTTGAGTTTGTAGAGCCCAGGTATTCCAGTTTCCACCTGACACTAAGTTCCTTTAAGCCAGAAATAGTTGTTGTATTTCATCATGATGTTTAAGACTCTTAATGCTGCCCTGGACCGCTGGTTGACAAAGAATAAAAATGCAGTGCTGCTGCACCACTATTTATTATAAAGAAACTTGTCTTTTTTAGGTCACTAAATATAAATGTTTAAACCCTAATAAGATTGAATAGGGGTGCGATAACAAGAACCAAGAAGAGAACGGAATCAGGAGGGTGGGAAGAGAGTGGAGGAGACAGAATTGCACTAGGAATGTGAGGTTAAAAGGAAATCACTGCAGTTGGGCCCCCAAATTACTTTTGAACTTTCTGGCAGCAAAAGTAGAGAAGGAGGTTCAAGGCACGGCACAGTTTGAGTTATGTAACTAATGCTAGTCTACTAGTTCTTGAAAAGATAAACTTCTCTTGGAACAATAAGTGCTCCATAGATATCACTAGGCTAAGTAAGAAGCCATCTGTCGCGTAGGTTAGGGTAAGGTCTGGTTTCAGCAACAAACTCTTCATGTTCATTTCTTTCCCTGACCTTGAATCGAGGCATCTATTCTTGAACTATAAAACTTTCCATGGACATCCAAGGGAATAAACTGCAGGTCTTGACTTTCTGATGTGATACAGAGATAGAGATTTGGGCTCTAAAAGAAGGAATAGTTAACACTGCTCATACTTTCCCCTTTGAAGGTCCACTTTCTTAGCTGGATTTTTGGCAAATCATAAAAAGCTGAAAAGCGACTGGAGTGTGAGTGTTTTTGTGTTATTCATCAAAAGAACAGCCAAAGCTTGAGATGCCAGCAGTGTAGATGACAAACTGATGTAAATCAAGGAAATTCGCTTGTATTCTAACCACGTTTTACAGATTTGTGCAGGAAAAGCTGGACAGGCGGAATCCGTGCTTCCTCCAAACAACAATTCCAGATCTGCACAACTGCATCAAGAGGCCACCTCCCAGAAACCCCCAAATGTGTGCAGAGGTGTGTCAGGAGCACAAGGTCAGCCGGCCGTCAGGGAGTTGCAGGCTGTTCTTTCTACTGACATCAACTTTGGCTTTTGGAAAGAGCTGCTCGAAGACAGTCCCACTGGGACGATTAAGCTACACATTCCACGGTCCCCACATAATGAGATGAGTGAGTTTGTTGCATGTGTTGTTTAGTGTTACCCACTCAGTAATCCTGAGGAGTCTCTCCCAATATCACGATTTTGGTTTGAGCAGTAATTTGTTTTTAACTGTCCCTGATGACAGGAACTGGTAAATATGTTCAATTATTCTTCACCATTGGGCCTGAAATGTGATGCTACAGTCAAGCCATCAGCAAGAGGGGAGTATTATGTTTTTGTTTTTATTAATTTTGAACTGTCTTTATTCATTTGTTCAGCAAAGATTTATGACATGTCTAGGATGTGGCAAAGACTGTGCTCAGCCCTGAGGATAAGAGATGGAAAAGATAGAGTGCCTGCTTTCAGGAAGGTTTCAGATGATTGAAATACAGTGTCAAAACTGCTAAGAGGGAATTCCCTGATGGTCCAGTGGTTAACACTCCGTGCTTCCACGGCAGGGGGCACAGGTTCCATTCCTGGTTGGGGAACTAAGATCCCACAAGCTGTGAGGCATGGCCAAAAAAAATAAATTTATTTATTTAAGGAAAAATAAAAACTGCTAAGAACTAGGTGACGCGCCAGCCGGAGGAAACCTTAATTAATCAGAGTAGGGCTGGTTGGTTAGGAAATGCTTCCCTAGCCTTGAAAAAGAGAGAGCAGACTCTAAGCAAAAGCAAGGTGACAGATAAGAGAGGACATGGCTAATTAGGAGAACTGCAAGCCGTCTCCATTCGAATTCACAACAGAGAGGCGACCTTATCTGTGTTTGGGGGCTAGAGGACACACTATTTCCATGACCTCCAAAAATCCAGGGACAGTATCTAGTTTTAGCTTGTCCCAGGTGAACGACAGAAAAAACTCTCTGAAACCTAGACCTCAAATAATTTTCACCAAGTTTCAAGCATCATACACTGACAATTAAAAAGAAAATCGCAGAACAAATTAGGAAAAAATCCAGTGTGAGCGAGACTCAGCAAAAGCAACCTAAAATTGAATACAACCAACCCAGACTGCCAAGGTTAAATTACGAGATATGAATGCCAAGCTTGCCTAAGGAGCTACAAGAGGGACAAGAAAAACTGATCAAGGTGTTAGATAATTAGTCTTTGTCACTTAAAGTCTAGGGCTTTAGACTTTCAGTGGAATTATTTTTTAATGTACAGATTATCTTCTTTAAGAATTATTAATGGCTTGTTTTGTACCAACATATATCGTATAATTTGACGTTGGTCATTATTTTCTCTCAGTATATTAAGGTTAGCGTCTCATCCTCTGATTCACATTGTTGCTTTTGGGACACCTGCTGTTAGTCTAATGGTCATCCATCTGTAGGTCGTTTGTTTTTATTTCCGATGCTTCTGCGATGTCCCTTTCTGTCTGTGCTCTATGGTACTTCATTATGGTAGCGTGCTTCTTGATTGTGAAGTCCCTCCCTTCCTTCCTTCTGACAATTAAAATGATCAGATCTGAAACAAACACGTATCACAGAAAAAAACAATATCACTATAGAGAGTAAAAAATCAAATGTATCATATCTGATCAATGCATTAGATAGGGCTGAGAGACAGGGAATGACAAATAGCTTTGAAAACACTCCCCAGAAAGTAGTACCAAACAATAGAAAGAATAAAAGAGAAACCTAAAGATATGGAAGACAAAGTGAAAAGATGTAATATACACCTCATCAGAGTCCCAGAAGAAATAATAGAGAATAGGAGAAGAAACATTAAAGAGTTATTAGCTGAAACTTTTCCAGGACAGAAACAGTAACAACAAACAACAAAAAGAAAGAAAAAAGGAAGGAAGGAAGGGAGGGACTTCCAAGTCACATGATCATCTAATTTGACAGAAATGCAAAAGAGCATTTCCTCAAATCAAACACCCTTTCATAATATACATTCAGAAACAGGAATAGAATATCATGTATCCTCAGCATAATGAAAAGTACTTATGACAGACCCACAGCTAACATCATACTCGATGGTGAAAGACTAGCAGCTTTCCCCCAGCATCGGGAATAAGACACAGATCCCTGATTTCATTGTGCTAGAAGTCACAGCCAGATAGATTAGGCAAGAAAAGTAATGAAAGTTACCCAAACTGAAAAGGAAGATGCAAAGCTATCTTTTTTCATGATGTTATGACCCTATGTATAGAAAATCCCAAAGCATCTACACAAAAACTGGAGCTAACAAATGATCCAGCAAATTGCAGAGTACAAGATCTACATGCCAGTGTCAGTGTTTCTATATACCAGTAATTACCATTGGGCAAGAAAATAATTCTATTTACAATAGCATTCAAAGAATGAAATATCTAGGAGTAAAATCAACTAAGGTGAAGGGCTTGTGTAGTGAAAACTGTAAAACTGTTTTAATTTCTGAAAGAAATTTTAAAAGACCTAAATAAATGAAAAACATCCCATATTCCTGGATTAGAATGCTTAATACTGTTAAGATGGCAATACTGCCCAAAGGGACCTGCAGATTCAGCGCAATCCCTATCAAAACGCAAGGGGTCTTTTTTGTGACAGAAATGGTTAATCAGTTCATCAGATTCATATGGACCTATAAGGGGTTCCAAACTCCCAACACAATTTTGAAAAAGAGAACAAAGTTGGAGGACTCATCCTTCCCAATTTCAAAACTTGCTACAAGGACACAGTGATCAGAACAATGTCGTGCTGGCATAGGAATAGATATTTAGATCAATGGAGCAGAACTGAAAGTCCAGAAATCAACCATACCTCATGGCCTGTGGATTTTTGACAAGGGCGCCAAGATCACTCACTGTGGAAGGAATAGTGGTGCTGAGACAACTGAATATCCACACGCCAAAGAGTGAACTTGACCCCTTGTCTCACATTTGTACAAAAGTTAACTCAGAGTCAATCAACAACCTAAATGTAAGCACTGAAACCATAAAAGGCTTAGAAGAAAACAGAGGCAAACGCTCATGACCTGGATTGCAGTGGATTCTTAGGCATGACACCAAAAGTATGAGGGATAAAAAAGAGATAATTTGGACTTTATTAAAATAGCATTTATTTTTATATTACTGAAATGACTGTGATAAAAATGTCATTGATAGCCTTAAAATTATAGCCAGAGACATTAGTACAATAAACAACTACTTTCACTTAGAAACAACTCACTGGAGCAGATCCTATCGGTGCCCTTGGACGACCTGGGGCTGTCAGTGTGTCTGGTGGATTTCCAGCTGCTTCTATCTGCATCTTTGTGTCCGAGGGCATTTAGTTCCTGAGCCATGGAAGGTCGCTCTGGTCCCAGCAAGGCAAGCTGGAAGTGGCAGGGAATGAACACTCCAGGAAACAGCCCTTAATCTACTTTCAGTGGTTGCTGGTTAATTGCACTGGCTCCATCGCTTCTTGGGTGGGAAAATTCGGAAGCACGTGTTTTACAATGTGTCCCAGAATTTCTCGGTGGGATTAAGCTCCCGTGGGCCCTGTGGTAGTAGATTGGATAAGGTACATTTTATCGGCTGCCTTCCCTTCCCTGTATCACTTCCCCCCTCCTTTTATCCTGACCCCGGACCTCCCCCGCAAACTACACGCGTTCAGATCCTTGTCTCGGGGTCTAATTCTGGAGGAATTTCACCTAAACGGAACCTCAGCAGACACCACATTTTACTATCTAGCCCAAGCTTTCATTCTAAATATTAGCGGCCAGGAAAGAATGAGACGCTCGCACCTGCTCTTGAGCCCACGGCAGGTTTCAGTGTTATACTCGTTGTTCTTGTTAAAACACTGAGGTCTTAGAGATGATGGCAAGTAAAAGACGCCTGTAAGAGGGCTGCGTGCGGGGCTGCCGCAGCCGGACTCTCGGGTGTGGGAGAAGCATGAAGACCTAGAATTCGGAGGATGAGGAAAGCATGAGTAACAACTGCTTCCCTGTTCCAGCTGCACGGCAGGAAACGCCGGCCCAAGACAAACACGGAAACGTACCAGTTAGAAACAAAGCCGTGGGGAATTGAAGAGGGAGTGCTGAGCTGTGTGCCTTTGACCGAAGGAGTACGGGCTTCGTGCTTTTCTGTCATGTCCCATCAAGGCATGTCCCATGCCCCCCAAGCAAAGTAGCAGAAACGTCTCTACTGACGAGCAGAGTCATAGGTGTGTACGGCCCGGCAGCCGTTGACAGAATTCGGTCCCTACACGGGGCGTGACCTCCCAGACGGGCACTCGGACTGCACCTTCCAGAGACCAAGGCCAACCAAGGCCAAGGTGCCCGGGACAGCAGCCGAGCTGGGACCACACCTGCTCAGGAACCATTCTCAAAGCCTCCCCCAGCTTCCCTCCTGCCAGCCATCCAAAGATGCAGGAGACGGGGCCAAGGGGCATCACAGGACGCTCTGGAAAATTCCAGGAGCTCCGCTCCTGCCCGCTGTGAGGGGCCAGGTTCCTTCCTGGGGCCCTCCCCCTCCCCCTTGGACAGCACCCCTCCCCCTAGGAAGGCCTGGGGAATGAAGAGACTTGTTCTCCTTTGCGCAGGAACCTGGGCAACAAAGAAGCCCAGTGAAGCAGAGATCGCTGCAGTCTAGCCAGCGGTAAGGAAGCGCGCAAGGCCGGGCGGCAGTCGCGCGCTCTCTTCGCCACGCTTCCTCCATTCGCTCGCAGTTTCGCAGGAAGCACACTCTTCCTTTGCTGCTCCCTTCCCCGAACAAAATCTGCACTTCGCTTTCCCTTAGAAAACACTGATTGCTTACACACACGCAATCACCAGAGAGAGATAATAAGACGTTTAAACATGGCTTTGGTTTCAGGCTCTGAAAAAAGAAGTCAGAAAGTGTACCTAATATTCTTCGTATGACTTCTCAGAGTATAAGAAAGTCCTGAGCCAAAGTACGACTTGGCGACCCCAAACCGCTTGGCTAGTCGGAGGGGGAGAAAGGCTGGGCAGAAGGCAGTTTTCATGGGGTTCACTGGCTTCGGTAGAATAGCTGTCTTCCTGTCGGCAAGGACGTCGTAAAGGAAGCAGAATGCAGAGAGCCTTCACTGCTTTCCTCCGATGCGTTTATTATGTAAGAACTCTCCAGATGGGGCAAGACACAGAGTCTAGACATCATTTATTGGCCCCCGACTAGTGGAAACAAGTCTGCAGCCTCTAGTCTTTTCTCCTCTTGGACTTTTCTCCCCAGCTGAGCACTTGTTTTACATTGCACGTTCGGAAAATTTAAATGGCTCTGACACTGAGAATTACTCAAAAACTAAAAAGATATTCCCAACTGTGTCAGGGACGGCTGCTCCCTTTTCCTGAGCGTGGAATCCGGGCCCGATGCTCGTCAGGAAGGCCTGCCATTCCTCTCATTCCTGCGATTTGTTTTCCTGGTCCCCGCAGAGGCTCCTTGCTAGCAGGCAGTACGGGGACCAGTCACAGGTCACGGCACACCCTTTAGTGGGTATTTCCCCCAAGGCCAAGGCTGCTGGTCTCCAACTTGTTTTACTTCATCCGTCTCACAAAACGTTACCAAGTGGTCACCAAGTGCCAAGTGCCATGGTGAACCCATGGTGTAATATCGTGTACCATAATTTGTGACTATTATACAGGCTGTATGCCTGAGATAAACCCACTGACCGTGGTGTATTATTCTTCTAATGCAATCCTGGGTCCTGTTAACATTTTATTTAGGTTTTACACTGACATCCATACAGAACCTGAGTCTCTCATTATTATTTTTTTCTCATTATTTTTCATTAGTGTTGGCTTTGACGGTGATGTGAAAGGCACTTCCGGGACAGGTGGGCTTGTTGTAGAAGGGCTCCTGCCAGGTGTCTCCAGGTGGTCAGTGATGTTTCCAGCAGGACTCCCCTTGGACCAGGGCCTACCTTCTGCCCAGCTGCGTGTCAGGCAACACCAGGCTGACGGCCTCGGCACTGGATGGACGCCCCTGTGGGTCCCCTCCTCTCAGGGGCCGCCGGTCAGTCTGTCTTCTTCACTCCTCCTGTCACTTTCTCCTTTGGTTGTCTATTGCTTTATTTCCAGGATGTATAGCTGTATTTATCAGGGAGAAGCAGGAAGAGAGGGGGCTACACCGTCCAGTCCAGACTGGAAGTCCCCAGGGGCACACTTGTCCAAACCCATGGGTTTTCCAGTCCTGCTGTTTAGTTAAGTGAATGAATATTAGATGAAATGGCAACAGTCATAATAGTGATGTCATTAGTATCAACCTCACTGACAATGGCTTTAAGTAGGAAAACATACTTTCTCCAACTGTCCATTCCATACATTCATTTATTTCTTTATTTTACGTCTTTATTGGAGTATAACTGCTTTACAATGTTGTGTTAGTTTCTGCTGTATAACAAAGTGAATCAGCTATACGTATACATACATCCCCATATCTCCTCTCTCTTGCGTCTCCCTCCCTCCCACCCTATCCCACCCCTCTAGGTGGTCACAAAGCACCGAGCTGATCTCCCTGTGCTATGCGGCTGCTTCCCACTAGCTATCTATTTTACACATGGTAGTGTATATATGTCCCATACATTTATTTTAAAAGTGGGCCTTGAGTCTGTAAAGCAGCATCAACAACAATAACAACAACAACAAAACCCAGAGAACAGCCCAGATTCCTCGTTTCTAAATGGCAGTGAACCTGGCCTCTTGGTTCTCGCTCAGACCCCTGTATCATTACAGAGAACAAGTCTGGCTATTATCTAAACTAAAATCCTCCATCGCCGATTTCTTCTCCATGCATGGCACATATCCTCTCTGTTTACGTCATATCCCATAATAATTTTGTTAACTGCACATCAGTGGTAAGGGCCACTTTAACGTCTTTAAGGGCCTACAAAAATCCATTTAGTTCATGGGTTAACACAGACCAGGTCCTTCGTAACAAGTTCTGCGGTGCAGGCGACAGTGTCAATACAACACTTTTGTACTGGATAATACTTAAAACAGTTGGGCCACCGGTGGAGATCCGTGCATTTTTGGTACAGTTTTTCAGCCATGTAGAGGGGCCACAGATGTGTGCACTAAAGGAGGCTGCGCGCGAGAGCTTCTTCACTTCCTGGGGCTGATCTACGTTCTCAGTCTGGTGAATTTAGTCTGACCCAATCATTTACTATTTCTTTGGGTGAATCCTCAGTGGTCCTTATCCCTCCTAGAGAGCATCTGGGCGCTTGGAGTGGAGCTACTGTAGTCTTGCTGTGGCCCGAGTGGCCGGAGAGCAGGGTTGTCCGGGTCCATAACATCCTCAAGTGTCTGCTGCAGGTGGGTGATCTCGTCTACCCGCCGGCCCACAGCCGCTACGGTGTGTCCGATGCCAGGACCATCCGGGCATTGTGGTGGCTCTCCTTGCTGATATCCACGGTCCCGGCCACCTGCCCCGAATCCTGAAGGTTTAGCAAACTGCACCCTTGGTCTTAAGCCCAGGATCACGCACTCCTTCACCATTTCCCACCGGGATTGTTTCCTGATCTCTTGCACACCGCACACAGGCAGCGGGAACCACAGGCCTGCCTGTTTCACCCCTATGCTTCTGCCGCTGGTGCCTCAGGCAGGATGCTCTTGGAGACAAGCAGCCCCCCAGCTAGAGCCACTGCTCCTGGAAAGTTCCTAGACCTTTACCCTGTCTGCAGACTCCCCCCTGCCCCACTGGGGTTCTAGTTCAAGGACGGAAACGGGACCCACGCTGACCTTTTCACTCAAATCCATTCTCTCTTCTTTTTCCCATCAGCTGCTCGACCAGAAGGAGAGGACACTTCTCTCTCCTGTATCAGGAAGGTCATCTTCAATCTTCTACTCCCTTCTGTCTTCCAGGGGAATTCGTTCTTTGGGATCCTGACGGCACTCTCACTATTGTGCAGAGAGATAGCATGCTCCCTTATCAGTGAAAGCACAGAGCAGAGCAGATTTCCAAAGTGTCATGCCTGCAGTGCCGAGATGCACCTACGGACTGGGGCCCTCCGTCCTCTCCACACCCATGCACCAGAGCCCACGACCACCCAGATCCTTCAGCTTATATAACATCGACTGGGACGTGTGAGGTGTGTCTATGCATCTCACCTTGAGAGTAGCGAGAATTAACAGTGAGGTAAAATTAGCCACAGCAGCTTTAATAAGAATACGTATCACATGGTCATTTTCCTGCCCAAGAATAGCAGAGGCATGTTCAAACATTTATCACTCTTCAGTCCCTGGTTTTCATAAAGTATTTTACTGTCTTCCCTAATTAATTCTACCTTTCAACGAGAAATTTAGGATGGGCTGCTATTGTTACCCCACTCTTACATGTCAGAGACCTGAAGCGGAGGTTAATTAACTGACTTACCCAGATGCCCGTAGGCTATGTTGGCAAGGCTGTTGTCTTAACAGGGCTGCTGGCACAGACACCCCAAGAGATGGAAATTTAAGAAACCCTATTCCAGCAGGGGGCACCAGCTACATTACAAATTTGGGTCCACCGTAGCTTCCTGCTGGTGGAAACCTTGCAAGATGGTAAACCCAAGAAGAAAATTGACCCCAAGTGTCATGCACATGGCAGCCTCCCCTACATCTCTGACACAGACACAGTTCTTGGGTTTTAAACAGACTTTGCAAACCAACAGACACGTCCCTAGTGTGTTTTAAAGCATTCAGCATACACACACTACTATATATAAAATAGATAATCAACGGGACCTACTGTATAGCACAGGGAACTCTACTCAATACTCTGTAATGACCTATATGGGAAAAGAATCTGAAAAAGAATAGATACATGTATATGTATAACCGAATCACTTTGCTGTGCACCTGAGACTAACACAACATTGTAAATCAACTATACTCCAATCTAAAATAAAAAATTGAATTTAAAACAAATGAAAACAAAAAAGAATTCAAGATAGGGGATCTTACTTCCAAAGCTCAATCCATTATGATGTCTAGAATCTCACAGTTATACTTCCCCTCCTTTGGGTATTAAGACTTTGGGGGCCTCAGTTTTTAAAAGGCTGTAATAAAGATCTCTAGGAAAGGCAACTCTATTCATAGATATGCTACTGTCACCGCTTAAGGAATTCTTAGGTGAGAAAGAAACAGAAGGAGGAAGAGGGTGTGCTTAAGGCTGGGATGGAGGGTGTGCAGGACAGTGACATGGGGACAGCATGAACTAACGCCCTGCCTCACACTCTCACTCAGGGTTGGGTCTCTGGGTGTTTGAGTTCTAAACTCTTGCTTTTTTATATCCCATAGATAATATTGGCTTGATGAAAAGCTCTTAGACCCGAGTTCGAATGTTGGGTCCATTGGGAGGCTATAGGAAGTGCTCTATCATATTGGATTTTCCCTCCTTCTATGGAAAGGAAGCCTCATTCTAACAGCCTGGGAAGTCCTCCCTTAGTTTATCACAAGTAGGCACACAGATACAAAAGTTTGCACTTTGACAAAAGCGAACACCAGATTAGCACTCCTCCAATTTTAAAGTGAGTGCAGATCACTTGAGAATGTTGTTGAACTGCAGATTCTGGTTTTGTACCTCTGAGGATGGGCCTGAGAGTCTGCATTTCTGCACAGCCCCCAGAGTGGCCAGTGTTGATGGTCCCTGTGGAGCATGTACTGAGTAGCAAGATGCTACAGAACCTTCCCCCCAAACAAGCTCCATTATCCTCGGCTCTCAGAGACATGTGTCAAAAGCACCCCAGAAGTCACCCAGCTCTCCCCTCCCTTTTCCCATCAAAAGGCGTTTTCAAAAAGAAGTCTCATAGAAGCAAAATGCTCAAAAGATCTAATTCAATCCAAGTGAAATTATGTCCAATGCAAGAGTTACTCCCAGTTCTACGAAATGAGGGAAACACAAAAGTCTCTAGAGACATAAAGTGATTCTGTCTCTTAAACTCTTTTACATTCTTTCCAGTAAGATCAAGATGCAGAAAGTTGAGACCCCTACTCCTTTAGAATGATTGTTTTTAATCTAGAAAAGCAATAAAGCAGATGTTCTTCATTTATTTCCTTTTAAAGGTATACTGATAGAAATACGCCCTAAATATTGTATTATACCAAGTTGACTCAATAGCCTACTGGAAAGTTTATGCTGGACTAACTCTTCATATAAAAAGAATTGATATATTGGGCTAGGGCAGGGGAGTGGGGAAAGATGAAAATAAATACTCTAGCTGGGGAAAAATGAAGAAAACATACTTATGGAAAAACACATGCCACATGTTAGACACTGTGTTAAGCTTGGTCCTCCTAATATTCCTGTGAGGTAGATAATATTAGCCCCATTTTACAGAGAAGGAAACCAAGGCTCGAGGAAGTTAAGCAATTGTACGGGTTTGCACAGCTCCTGTGAGCCATGGAGCTGGCTTGAGCCGAGATCTTCAGATTTTAACTCCTGTGATTTCTCACTTTACCAAAAGTACTTCCTTGGAAACCAACAGTCACGAACCTTTGAGGCGCGTCTACACGTCACGACCAGACAAGTCATGGGATGTTTGTCATCATTTAGATTATATTTCAAGAACTCTCCTAGTGTTTTCTGTGTATCTCCACACATTCCAAACAGAATCTGTCCTTTTTGGTACAGTTTTTGTATCGTTAGATTGAGTGTAAGAGTCTGTAGATACGTACCTCTGCGACGGTTGAATCTGTTACCTACGCTGATGTGTTTGTGTTGAGCTGGACGCTGTGCCGGGTGCTCATGGCATGAAGGAGTGTCAAACCTGATCGTCATCCTATACGGAGCCAGATGGATTCCCGACAGCTTACAATGTCAGAAGGAAGGGCTCAGTTCCTCACAACCCACCCAGAGACACGGGTCCTCTTCCATCATCCAGGCGAGGGTTCATGCCCCGCAGGAGCACTGACTGCTTACCTAGAAGCTGCCGCCTTCCTAGCTCCAAGTCTCCCTGGGACAACAGTCCTCGAAACTTCAGGATCCGTGAGTATCACCCTGTTAAGTCTCGATTTCCAGGGCCACCCCCAGAGTTTCTCATTGAGCGGGTCTGGGGAGCGGCCCAAGAATCCACCTTGCTAACAAGCTCCCAAGTGATGCCAATGTTGCTGGTCTGGGGACCAGCCTGAGAACCCCAGGCTTCAGCTGTGTGGCCCTGTGGGAGAGACCCGGGGTGGCAGTCCCGTGGGCCAAGGTTTCAAATATGTTTATATACTTTTTCTAGGAATAGAGTCCACATCTTTAGTAAGATTTTCAAAGAGGCCTTCACCCTCAACAGTTAAAAACTAACGCAGTTAGAACAATGTCAAAGCCTTGATCCTAAAGTAACCCAGGAAGAAACCATCTTAATCCACTACACATGCTATTGTATGTGAAGATTTTTAACACATTTCGATGGAAAACAAGGAAAAAAACAAGAGAAAATTCCCTTTGGCATCATTCTCTATTATTGCTAGAGAAAGAAAGCCGAAAATACATCACACACACACACACACACAGACTCTATCTTTACGTAAGAACCATACATATGTTTGATAGGAACTGGTTGTCTAATTTTCTATGTGGAAAATAAGGTCTATTCTTCTTCTCCAGTTTGATCTTTAACCATCAACCAGTTTCCAACTGTCCTTGCATTCTGTAAAAATAACCTGGAGAATTTTTATAAAAGGCGTATTTTAGAGCAGAATGATGAAGTGTCCTGTCATGATGAAGACTCCATTTCGATATTCTTGAGGCGTATTTCAGAATTTGGAATCATTTGTCTATTTGACAAGCTGATGGTCAGATCTATACAAGGGCTGCAGTGTGTGTGTGTGCGTGTGTGTGTGTGTGCACGTGCACTGCAGTAATGGCCAAGGCCATTACACGTGACAGTCGGACCCCTTTGTTATGAGGCCTGGAGGAACCAAACCGTAGCACCATCCAACCCTGCGATTTACTCTTTGAAAACTCTCCAGGCGGATCAACCACACGGCGATTCAGTGAGTGATGCAGGAATTGCCTCTGTGAGAAAAATAAGGAAAACAACAAACAACATCACATGTGTGGACTAGCAGTGACCATGCTCTGCAAAGAAGGTGTGTCCCATTCTTATAAGGACCATTTCCACCTCAACTAGACCCTAGCTGTCAGTATCTTTTGAACATGTGATGATTTCTCCTTAGCAACAAGCAATACATTTCCTCACCAAGAGCTCCTTGATAAGACCATTTATTATACACATTGGTCTCCTCTTACTTTCCAAATTAGCTCCAATGCCCGTAGGTCGCAGAGTCTGTGTAGACGTGAAACATCTTCTACCAGCCCCTGTGCCCTCTCTGGGCCAACACCTTTCCTGTCCTTTTGTCCCTCCCTGTGATCTCCTTGCTGGGACTGGTTGTAACCATGGACCCGGAACCCTGGATTTGGACTATGCGTTTGAGCCTTGACTCTGCGTTTGTGCCTGGCCTTGTCTTCAGTTGTTTGCCAAACACCGTGTCTGGGTCTCCACCGGGGATCCTGCGGGGCTCCTGGAAGCTGGGCCCCGGCCTCCTCACAGGCCCCCTGCTGGAGAAGTGCATGGGGGTGGGAGAGGGACCCTCGCACAGCACCTACTGATTAACTGCGTGGTGAGGGCGTCATAGGGAGGAAGGAAGAAAGAGATGCAGTAAAGAGGGACCATGGGCGCAAGGGTGCCACGAAGAAGGGGCGTCTGTGCTCTGGCCCACCTGGGAGTGTTACCAGCAAATGTTTCTATGTTTATAGAAAGTCAAGAACTAGGTGGGCCCCAAGGCACCAGATCTGATGTCCGCGTGTTTCCTTTAATCTAGTTCCACTTGTGCTATTGAATTATGGTTTCTGTGCAAATATTTACTTTAATAAACTTTTAAAAATATGTTAATAAAATGTACTTTCACGTTCTAATATGCCTCTCATTTAATTCTATCTCAAGGCAGTCATTACATTTTAACCAATTTTGCTCAGACACATCTTAGTGGTAATAAGAACTTTTCTTAATTGGAAAAGCTTTTCTTCTACATCCATGCACAGTCACTTTGAGACCAAAAAGAAAAAGAAAATTTGAGGATTCTCCCCATTTTCCTACTTGTTCCCTAAAGTAAAGGGTCTCAGCTTTTCTCACGTGTGAGTCACAGGGCATCTCTGAAAGGCTAGGCCACCACTGGCCCCCCTGTGAATTAGAGAGAAGTTCCTTGGTGAAAATAAAAAAAGGATAATTTTGATCCATCATCTAGACACAGGAAACAGCACAAGCAAAGTGTGTGTGTGCCTGTTCACTATGGTGTGGAACCCATAACTCCATTCTCAGCAGTCCAGATCTGCTGATCCTGTCGAGTATATGGAAAAAGATAGGATCACTGGAAATGCTACAGAGAGTTTTGGAAATAAAATTTTAACTCAGCCTTTGACACTTACCACACATGTACTTTTTAAAAGCTGCATTACATGATGTTACAATTAAAAAGCAAACATCAAAACATGTTGTCACATGCAAATAGAAAACAATGGGCCATGTCTTATAGCATCTGCTTTAAGTTAGCTGCAGATGTGAAATGTTGATAGAAATTATTATCATTGCTGGGTGTTTTGTACTTTACATTATATCACAATGTACTTAATTGGTTTGGACATATTTTAATAAATTTGATCTTAATCAAATCAGGCAGAAATGTTCTGAAAAATTTACTTAGTTGTTACTATAATACCTGAATACTTTTAAGTAAAATGCATTCAATGGTGTCTTTTTATATATGGGAATTTGGGATTTAGTTTTCAGAGAATCTATGAAAATGCCATAGACATTACAATACGAGGTTCTTTTAAAAAATTTATTGAGATATAGTTGATTTACAATATTATGTTAGTTTCGGGTATACAGCAAATTGATTCAGTTATACATATGTATATTCTTTTTTAGATTCTTCTCCATTATAGGTTATGACAAGATATTGAGTATAGTTTCCTGCGCTATACAGTAGGTCCTTGTGGCTTATCTATTTTATATAGAGTAGTTTGCACCTTTTAATCCCAAACTCCTAATTAATCAGCTCCCCGCCTTTCTCCTTTGGTTACCATAAGTTTGTTTTCTATGTCTGTGAGTCTATTTCTGTTTTGTATAAATAAGTTCATGATAAGTTGTATCATTTTTTTAGATACAAGGTTCTTATTCCGTTAGAAGGAAATCTCACTGCTTTAATATAAAATCTCAAAGAGAATTTGGGAAAAGGCAAAAAAGAGAGACAGAAAAGTCCTTTTATTTAACATATTTTCCATCGAATCACATGCACAGTTCCACTGACCGTGCATGGTAGAGACCGCCCCCAGCTGACTGTGAAATCCCAGCAGGATGCCCAGCGCCAAGGGCACGCTGCTGAGAGAAGCACGACGTTCCACATGAAAGCTCCAAGCACCCTCAAGTCACTCTAAGGTCAAAGGTAGTTTCCTACGAGGCTCAGTAGCCAATTGGTGTTCAGCAATAAATAAAAATAATGGGCATTAGAAATGCGATGTTCATCTGTGTGGATGAACGTTGCCCAGTGCCTGACACATAACAAGCACTCAATAAAACCAAATAAAGTAAATAAAATGCTAAGGGAACACAGCGAGTTGTATGCTGAGAGGAACAATACATTTAAACGAAGCATGTAAGTCCCTTGATCATCTGAACTGCGCCATCCAGTACTGTAGCCACATGGTGACTATTTAAATTGTAACTCATTAAAACGCAATGAAATTAAGAATTTAGCTCCTCGGTTGCATGAGTCACATTTCGAGGGAGGAATAGCCACACGTGAGTGGTGGTCACCATCTCAGGCAGCTCAGACGTGGAACATTTTCATCATCAAGACATTTCTATTTGACATCCCTCTCCTGAACAATTGAGGGAATAAAAACGTAAGACTGAAAATGTTGGATGGAGTGAAGAGACACAAAAGGTCCACAGCAAAAGGCACCATATAGAAAAGCTAGTTCACGTTGGGTGCCAAAATGAGGCGGAAAAAATACAGTTTTATGGGGACGTACGGGGTGTCTGGGGATCCTTTGTGAGGAGGAAAACTTAGGAGAAACCCACTAAATCATTTAAATCCACCTGCTTTTATTTTGTGTTGTACTGTAAAGTACAAAGAGGGAGAAAGCATCTTTTTAAATTGTAGGTTAGTAGAACACCACCTGCTGTCATTTTTTAGTGTTAAATATAGACTTACAGTCAACACATCTAAGAATGAAGGGAGTGCTCCTTTGTGACAGGCAAGAGTACATAGAAATAAAAATTTATGGTACAAGGCGTTATTTTGAATTTGGGTTTTCACAGTTTTCTTTCAGTGAGGAGATAGGCAGTCTCATCACTTACGGCTTTTTCGTCTGACTTACAAGGACCAGTCACCTTCGGGGTTCTACGCACCATTAAATTTTATCTTCGGTATATTCCCCACGTGAAGCCTAAATCTCTATGAAGCCCCGGCAATATAATGCTGTAAATTTCTCTGGAGTATGGATAACCATTCCATCTCTGTAGAAAACATCATTTTTTCCACATATGAAAATGATTAAATGAAAAATTTAATGACCGAATCTAGAAAAGCTCCTTTAGGCCACAGAAAATGAGTTTAATCTGTGAATGTGATTTACGCCTGTTGGGGAACCAAACTTCATCGTGCAGCCATAGCTCACAGTAAAATGTGCCGTGGTACTTGCCCTCCTTGACGACACCTGTCTTTATCCTCTGGGGGGGTATTTAGTACCTCGGTAAGTCCCCGAGCCACGAGACTGTCGGTCTCCACCCTGCTGGCCAATGGAACGCCAGCTATCAAAATTGTTGACCTGTGACTGAAAAGTGGCTCACAAGGAATGTTTTTCTAGCCTTAGAATGAGAGCGTTCTGTTTCATCGCGGAGGTAATTTCAAACAGAGATAGGGAGGTGGGAGTATTAAGGGAATGACCGAAACAAGACAGCCACTTAAAAAGTCACGTGCACACGCCATTAACCAGGACCCTGGGAGCTGCAACCACTTGCTACGTTGTAGGGTATGTAAGATGATAACTTAAATTTGCGTTGGAACACCCAAATGCTGTGCATGTTTTCAAGGAATTGGGGGCACTTTTGTTACACAAGGAAATGTCAATACAAGGTAAGGCCAAGGGACATCGCTTCGATTCTTTATAGCTATCTGTCAATAACGGAGGTTGAATTTAACCATGTATTCTAATTCCTTTATGACTGATGGACATTTACATAATCTCTTGACATTGAGGTGCACATCTATAATTCTCACGTAGCACCCATACCGAGAATGAAGAAATACGTTTAAGAAAAATGCTTCTGGGCTTCCCGGGTGGCGCAGTGGTTGAGAGTCCGCCTGCCGGTGCGGGGGACGCGGGTTCGTGCCCCGGTCCGGGAAGATCCCACATGCCGCGGAGCGGCTGGGCCCGTGAGCCGTGGCCGCTGAGCCTGCGCGTCCGGAGCCTGTGCTCCGCAACGGGAGAGGCCACAACAGTGAGAGGCCCGCGTACCGCAAAAAACAAAAAAAAAAAGAAAAATACTTCTGTCACATCATATACGCCAAGAGAAGCTAAAACATGATATTTCGACACACAAGTATTAAGAGGTATCTGAGTATTACCACTAAGAATTCCCCTCGTTAATAATCACAGATTTCAAAAGTTACAATTCAGAAATGTTAACATAATGATGTTTGTTTTCTTATTCCCTGTATTAGTGATCTGTTAACTGTGTAACCAAAGCACCATGCCTGTCTCATCAGTTCCTTGGTCAGGAGCTGGGCGGGGCTGAGCTGGGTTTTCTGCTCAAGATTTCTCACCAGGTTGGGATCAAGGTGTCGGTCAAGGCCATGGTCATCCCAGGGCTCAAATGAAGCCGAATCTCGGCTTCCGAACTGTGTCCATGGTTGTAGGCAGCACTCGGCCTGACAGGCTGGTGGGTCCATCCCAGGCAGCCTCTGCTCTAGGGGGAGAGGGCCAGCGGGCAGAAGGCAGAGTCTGTGACCTATAACCTCAGTAGTGACGCCCATCAATATCCCCCCCCCCCGCGTTAGGAGCAGGTCACCGGGTCCAGCCGAGCCCAAGGGGAGGGGATCACCCAGGCTGTGAAGGCCAGGAGGCTAGTAGTGGGCGCCGCATGTCTCCCGCACTCCCACCCCCTACACACACGCCAACGCTGGTCACCATCGTCTCTCCATCACGCCCCCAACACATGGCTCAGACCCGCTCCCCTCTCCCGGCCGCGCTCTCATCTCCAATTTCAGATTCTACTTTGGACTACTGTGATGATCTTCTACCTACAATTCCCACCATCTTTTTTTTTTCCTGCACGATGGCAGTGTAGTCAGCAGCTGAGAGGAAATCTCTAGAACCTGACCGAGTTCTAATCCTGTCTTAATCACAGAAGTGTGATTTGGGTAAGGCCATTAGACCTCCCTGTGTCTCAGTCTCCCTCTAAATGCTGCCATTCGATGGCCCACGCGTTGCCCATCAGCACGTTCCCCTTGCCTCCTGCCATGCCTGGCTTGGGAAGACATCAGCAACCACGTGACCGTGAGGTAGCCCCAGCTGGCTCTGCTTTCTCTCTACGCACACACTCCCTAGTAAACGCTCCTGGTCTAGGAACTGGGGAGAAGCTTAGATTCACAAACGTATGAGACCCATGATGGAAAAGAAGTTCTATGGACGAGAGTTTGCTCTTTGAATCTTCCTTGATTTGAGCTTCTGTTACTTGACAAACACGTACAGCAGCTGCTGAGCACAGCACTGTGCTGTGTGCCGTGAATACAAGGTCTTTGCTCAGAGTCTAGCGAGAGAGAGACGGAACGCAAGCAGATTAAAAACCGCTAATGGCACAGTGTGATACAGCGATAACAGGAGCACATCGTGCACAGAAACAAAAGTAACCGAGGAGAATGTTGTGTCTAGGAGGCCCCGCCGGTGCAACTGACGGTGAGTTTTGTTAAATAATTATAAGATTACAGAAAATAACAGTAACAACAACAACAATAATACACTTAGCATAATAACAATAATAACAATACAAGTTTACAGAGTACAACAATGACAACAACAAAAATACTCATCATAATAGAAGAACAGACTTTCATCCGAAGGAAAAAAGTACACGCTGAGGCGCAACACTATGAAACCCCTTCTGAACAGGGAAACTGAGTAGCTGCATATTCCTGGGCTGCGGGCCTGAATCTGCAAACCTAAGCAGGACCTCGTGGGGCACTGGGCTTTCTCCTGTGTCCTGTACGCAGACGGGCGCAAACAGACGTTATTACGATGGGCGCTGGCACCTTCACGCCATGCTTTAGGAGGCGCGCTAAGGGGCTGCTACGGAGGATGGGGTTGTGGACAACGGGAGAACCGAAAGCAAGGGAACCCTAAAGGACAGTTACGCTGCAGGTGACGACGAGCTAAACCTGGGTCACAAAATGTGGATGAAGAATATTGGCAACTCCACAGAACGGGATGTGGACATTTGAGAAGACGGAATGGCTTCAACAGCCCAGGGAATGAGTGAATCATAGAGCAGCCAACCCACACGAGGAATAGAGGAGCCAGCAGGTTTGCAGGAAGAAGAAACCGTGACATCGGTTCTGCTTCGTGGGAGGTCTTGGGGGGACACCGTGGTGGGGACTATTCCGTAGCAGCCGGACACAGCACCCGTGAGAGGTGAGCACACAGACACGGAAGCCGCCAGCACCCGGGAGGCGCGTTCTGGAGCACGCGTGGAGGGAGAAGACGTGAGTGCGAAGCACTAGCGCAGGACAGCAAGCACCCCAACATGCAAGGACCGGGCCAGCGACAAGACCCAGGAAGGAACAGAAGGCGTGGTGACAAATACTCATCCCAATGATGCGATGACGAAATGACAAACCCAGAAGCCCAGAAAGCAGAGCGCGACAAGGAAGC
This sequence comes from Globicephala melas, assembly GCF_963455315.2. NCBI lineage: Eukaryota > Metazoa > Chordata > Mammalia > Artiodactyla > Delphinidae > Globicephala > Globicephala melas. Next base: position 1,902,423 of record NC_083331.1, on the reverse strand, counting down.
AAAAGCCCCTGTTCACTGTCTCAGAAACGCTGTAAAGAGTTGACGTCAGACGAGGAACTCACTGTGTCCTTTTGACCGCATCACCGGGAAGCCATTACAGACTATCGAGAAGGGTTTCCACTTGCTCAGTGTGGTGGCAGCTAGATTAGGACGAGGTTAGACGTGCAGGCAAGAGGCAAAGAGGAGGTTCGGCCAAATGGTCTGTCACTCCATGACCTGGGCCTCCAGCCTCCCAGCCTGCAGGAGGCGCTCTGCTACTGTATCCCGCCTGGTCCCTGAAACAATGCCGTGTATTTTAAGACTTTCATTCCGGCAGCATCCACTCTACAGTACTAATGTCTGTATTAAAGTAACACTAATTAACGTAACAGACAAACCCCATATCTCAAGGGCTTAATCCCGTAACGTTTTATTTCTCACTATGTAACATTTAGCTAGCAGTGGGGTAGACAGGATGGCACTGACTCTGGGCGTCAGCAGTGTCCCTAACTGACAGAGTGTCCGTCAGTCTTCAACACATGGCTTCCAGAGTGACCTTGGCCATTGATTTCCAGTCAATAGATAAGGGAAGCCACGGCTTGGAGAAGAAACGCCGGGTGCTTAACCGCTTGGGCCCCGAAGTAACACACACCACTGTTAACGGTCCCACCTTGAGGAGAGTGGGCTAGGAAACTTCATCTTGGCAGGGTAGCCACGTCCCTGACCAACTTTACAAAATGAAATAAGACCATGAGTGTCTGGTCATCCGCTAGCCACTCAGGTCACACGGAACGCTGCGCAACTGTCACAAATTGTGCCTCAAAGACGATCCAAGAGCGTGAGGAACATCTCATAATATCAACCTTAAGAAAAGAGAACAGTGGCTACATTGTGAGTCACACTTTGTACTTTTCTACGTCTACATCTAAAGTACACCACTATCAATACGTGTTTCTACATAAATGGTTGGCTATACATTGTTAGTAACGTTTAGTCTATAAGTAGGGGTATTTGTGACTTCTATTCTCTATTCATTTCTATATCTATGTGCTTAACCTAAAATTGATGTGCTTTTTTTCATCTGAAAAAGAATAAGTGTTATTTTTATTATAGAATAAAAATAGCTTAGCACGTTGCCTGGCAATGAATAGATGCTCAGTGAACCTCTGTCGAAGGAATGGATGACACTGGATGAGAAAGAAAGAAGGGACCATGATTAGACAATGGGGCAGGGCCCAGGAGCTTCTCCGAGGATGGGCCAATTGACCGTGTGTATAGATTGAGGAAAAGAAATGAGTGCAGAAGGAACACACTGCAGATACACAGTGATGGGACGAAAGAATGTAGGATCAATGGCCCTGGGGAGGGGCTGGTTTGGGGCAGGAACCAGAGACTAAAGGGAAGTTGCGCTGAGCAGGCAGAGCTGTAATAACAAGACAGGGTGTTGAACGGTTTCACAGCTCTTGTGTATAACTTTGTCTCAGTAAAACAGGTAAGGTTACCTGCAGAGGGGGAAGGGATGGGAGCCGGGTGGGAGGCTCTAGTGGCGTTTGGGGGGTAGAATTATAGTAATGAGTGGTCCTTGGGTTTAAATTAGAAAGAAGAGGAAGATTCAATACAATGACTAAGTATTGTGTAATAACATTTTCTATACTTTGCCTCAAGTTTTATGCTACTTTTTTGTAGTTATAATGATCTGATGTTATTTTCTCTAATTTTGATCTGGATGTGATACAGGCAATAGGTCAACATCTTGGCTCTATAAAAAATAAAAGTGGGGCTTCCCTGGTGGCGCCGTGGTTGAGGGTCCACCTGCCGATGCAGGGGACATGGGTTCGTGCCCCGGTCCGGGAGGATCCCACATGCCGCGGAGCGGCTGGGCCCGTGAGCCATGGCCGCTGAGCCTGCGCGTCCGGAGCCTGTGCTCCTCGGCGGGAGAGGCCACAACAGTGAGAGGCCCGCGTACCAGAAAAAAAAAAAAAAGTTGTTCAGGTTTCATGAGTAGCTATTCTCCCCCTGGAAACCATTCTCGTGGCGTCACTGAGACCCACACTCCCAAGGACAGGTTGATCCTCACACTGTTTTTTCTTCGTCTCTGATGGAATGAAGAGGCCAGTAGGGGATTGGCAAACGGAGTGAAAAAAAAAATAGTAAAGAGTTTGCGGCACAGACATTCAGAAGACGAAAGTATTGGCTTTGGTAGAAAAGTAAAACTCCTTCTTAATAATTTCAAATAAATTCCATACCTTCTTCTGTGTCCTTGAATGAGTCTCGGTCTTAGGTGTGCAGACGTGATAACTCTGGTTTGAATGTTTCTGCCTCACCCCAAACTCACATGCTGAAATCCTAACCCCCGAGGATGATGATGTTAGGAGGTGGGGCCTTTGGGAGGTTTAATGCTCCAGGGGGATCCCTCGACCCTTCCGCCAGGTGAGGACACAGCAAGAAGGCACTGGGGGTAAACCAGGAAGAGGGATTTCCCAGAAGGTGACTATGCTGGTGCATGTTGGACTTCCCAGCTTCCAGAACTGTGAGCAATGCATTTCTCTTGTTTATAAGTCATCTACGCAGTGGTATTTTGCTATAACGCCTCGAATGGACCAAGTTAGTGACTGATTTGCTTCTCTCCCGCTATTAGTCAGGAGCCCCTGTGTCACATGTACTCAGAGTCATTGGTTTCCGTAAGAAGAGCTCCACCCATTTTCTCTGGGGGGGAAGGACTACTCCCAGTACTTTCTGCTTTGAATAGAGAGTACTTGCCAATGCCCCCAGCACCTCCAGTAAGCCCTCCGTCTGTGTTAGATCCCAGTAAAGGGAATGTAGCAGGCTCTGGGCACGGCCAAGGGTCACCAGGATTCAACAATCCCCTTCCCAACCCTCTAAGGTCCACAGCTTTCTTTCAGGAGCCACTTAAGGTTAAGAAAGGCTTCGAACAATTACTGGAGAAGTTTCTTCTGTTAAAGGCCTTAGAGAGGCAGCTAATTCACCCTTCAACAGTCAGTGTTCGCTGCCTCTCAGAGCAGGACCTGGGCATGGGATGGCTGAGTCCCCCCGGGCATCTGTCAATTTATCAGTTCATGCTTGCAGAGTTATAAAGACCCTAAGAAGGAAGACATCCGCGTGTGCCAAGGCGACTTTGAAGAGAATTATGGTGGAAGTGTTTATGAAGATTCCTGATAAATAAAATACCAGGCAGCGCATGGCTTATTGGTGAATTTGAGCTGTTTCAGGCCAATTTCCTTGATAATCCCACATGTGCTCACCAGCTGACCCAGGTCTTGATCTCATCTGCTGGACATTACTGAGATAGTCAGAACATCCTCCTGGGCTGGGAGTGGAGGTACAAATCGGTTTTCACAAAGTAATGTCAGTGTGTGTGAAATTTACCATAACCAAGGGGTTTTCAGATATATATCATTAGATAACCATTAGTGGATTTTATATTTACAGTAAGCATGGGAAAAAAAGATTAGTATGTGCGTAACTGACACAGAAAAAAACAGTAAAAATATCTGTAAATACATTAACGATACTTAAATTTAAAGACAACAGAGCTATAAACTTTACAATTGTAGAACTTTATAGAGACTACAGAAATCAGAGTTCAAATTTTATTGGTAGCGTAACACCAACTATGTCTAATTGGTGACAGTTGAAATTAAGATGCAAGATTATTAAACCCTACCAGTGTCTTTCAACCAATCTTGCTGCAGTTTTCCCTGTCAATATGCAACCTGTATTCAATAGCAATGTCTTCTTTTTTTATTTTATTAAAAGTCATGTCCTGTAGGTTATATGAAAAATAAAACCATAAAATGAGAATTCGATCAATTCTGCAGAGAGTTTAGGTCCTATTCACATCCAGCAAGATTTTTCTCCTGTAATATTCAGATAAAGGAAAGTTAGGGCCTTGAATTATACGATAAAACTTCAATGCTTTACTTCATTTTGTTTGCATGAACATAGACACTATATTTTTTAAAAAGATAGACATAACTTCCTGCTATTCATCTAAAGACAATTCAGACTTAATACATGGAAGCGACATTTTTTAAACAATCATTTAACAAGCTAAGCGCTCCTTGAGAAAAGTTATGGACTTCTTGTAACTGCTGTGGGGGCTGTGGTCTCATCCTGGCTGGAGCTGTCCTCATCATTTTCAGTGCGTACCCACCTGCCTGTTTACAAGCAAACACAGGATTAGGCGATACCTGGTAACCCCTTCACGTGTCATGGCTCTAGGCATTCTGTCCATCGGAGGTGGCTGGCTTTGAAACCCAACAGGACCCAGCTCGCAGAGATAAGGAAACTAATAGACGCTGCAGCCATGAACGTTGATCACCTTTCTGGGTCAACAGCTGCTGGTCTGAGGCTCTCTCGGACTAAAGTCTGGGGACATGATGAAGCATTTGGGAACACGTCATGTATCCCTCTGGCCACCATTACTACCCCCAATGCCATAGTTTGATGTTTCAAGGAATAAGCTCCTGCCTTATTATTTATTCGTGTGAGGATCCAGAAAATGGGTCGATTTCATTGACAAAGCCCCGAGCTACGATAGCAGTAAGGCTAGCGTTATATGGTATAGAATCCGTTTGAATTGTTTGTGAAACCCCTTTTCTCAGACCACGTCAATTGGCCAGAGCAAAGGGGAGGAATCAGTATATTTTATAATGATCAAGGAAAGCACCACGGTGAGTAACATCTCATAAGAGAAGCCTCTGACACAGGCACCCTGCACCGTCACCAGCGAAGTAATATATCATGGCCTTCACTTGCCAGCCGTGGACCGTCTCGGCGGGACACCCCTGGGCTGGGCAAGCTGACAGCTTCTGCTGGATTCTTAAATGTGAAACACGTCTGAAGTTCAGGCTCACTGAAGACACTGGCAAATTACTCCTGACACTGTGCTGTTTGGCTTGATAAATCCAGAGAAGACGTCAGTAAGTTGGGTAGAGTTGTGAAAAACACTCTCTACTTTCAAGTAGAAAATAAAACTTAAGTTACACTTCTCTTTGCAACTAGACGTCTTTAAAACGTATGCACTTGCACAGGAATATACGACTCTGGGTATTAATAACTGCAGAATAGATATCCCACTGCAAAACTGAATCTTGTTTGATTCTAGAATCACTAGAATGTGGCGTTTGGGGAGAAATTCCTTTCAAAGCATTCTGGCTCAACTTCCTATACTCTGGGGGCTCTCTGTTATGACAGACAAGGTATCTTGTCTATTCTTCAACATCTTATAGCCCCTATGCCATGCGCTCCATGAAATATCTGCTCTCTTCACAGCCCATAGGCGTAGCTGTAAGCAAGTCTACCCACGAAAGACATTTTACCCTTTAAGCAGCTGCTGAGATGCAAACTGCCTCGGCTGTTACCACAATCTTCCATTCAGAGCTGACTTGTTTATTCTTGGGCATTTAAACTGTGGCCCAGAAAGCCACGAAGGGAGGCCAGTTATAAATGTTAGATTTGATTGGAGATGACATTCCAAAATAAACATGCCGAAGCGCAGTGGAGCATTCGTCCATGCAACTCCCCTGCCTCGCACACGGTCGCACAAACCCGCAGACACGCAAACACACCAGCACAGAGCATCTCCTCAGCAGCCACGCCACACTCAGGCTTGCAAACACACAGAGACGTGCACAATTTCTACCCAGTTCAGTAGAGGAAGGAAAGAGAAGTGAGCTTCATCCGTCAAAACAAATATCACTTCACTCAGCAGTGAAACGTGTAAGGAAAGCACTAAACCCCATCTTCCAACATCGTCAAAGAATATTTTTAAAGACACAGAAGGAAACATTCACCCCGAAGGATCAGCTAGGAAGTCCCTTTTGCACACCACTCAATTCTCCGATGAGAAAATAAATGAATGAAAATAATAACGAGAAAGGAAGGAATTGTTTTGAAAAGAGCACACACACAAAAAGACACGTGAACCAGGCTGAACCTCCTGCCCAGAAACCAGAGAAGCAAAGACAAAAACCAGAGAAAAAAATAGAGAAAATTAAAGAAAAGAGGATATTTAAAAAGCATATAGCAAACTATGAAAAAAAAAAAAAAACACAGCATGGGCAAGTGTGTTTAGAAAACGGGATGGCCAGGAGCAAGAAAGAAGTGGGGAGCGAGGAGACACCGAAATTCATCTTTCTCCAGAGTGTTCTGCCCTGAGGAAATCGCCTACTGTGTCAGACCTCTCTCAGTAAGGAGGAAACTGAGGGGGAAACTTTTAAACTTTAACCTCCCGGCCTGTTCTCATCTCCACGTTGTCTGGGTTGCTGGAAGGACACAGCTTAGTCTGAAGTCGTTAGAAGATAGTTTCTCTTCTGCTTTTTTTAAAAATGTATGTTATGGAAGTACAGTTGATTTACAATGTTGTGTTAATTTCTTCTGTACAGCAAAGTGACTCAGTTTTACATATATACTCTTCCTCATATTCTCTTCCATTATGGTTTATCCCAGGATACTGAATACAGTTCCCTGTGCTCTACAGGAGGACCTTGTTGTTCATCCAACCTGTACACACTAGTTTGCATCTGCTAATCCCAACCTCCCACTCCTTCCCTCCCCCCTCCCCCTTGACAAACATAAGTCTGTTCTCTGATGACAGTTTCTCCCTTGAATCTTTTAGTTTGTGTGAGAATCGTGTGTGTGTGTGTGTGTGTGTGTGTGTGTTGCTATGATACTGGAAGAAAAAACAACAGAAGAGGAATATTTGATGCTAATTTGCTGACATTTCCTAGCACTTCCTAACCTCACTCCAGACTGTCATTAGATTATTTCTGTTCATGTTTCTTTCAGTTGCCTCTTTTCAGACAACAAACTCTCTACCACCTTCACGGCTACTACTACCACACATCATTCACAAAGTACCAGCTAAGTGTTTGCACGAACCCTGCACAACGGTTCTGGGACAGGCTACGCCCTCCTATCTTGGGATCATCATCATGTCTGGTGTTTAATGTTAAAGATGATGGATGGATTTGTGACCTCAGGTGAACCCAGTAAGAGCTGTGTCACAGGCAGGTGACAAACCCAGCACCTTAGACGAGTATCTAGAAAGTTAAGACTTCGGAGGCAAAATATAAGTTTAAATCAAACAAAAGCAAACATTGCCTCATTATGTGTAAAGTAATAACTTCCAAGTGAGTATGTTCCACTTTTATTTCATCTCATTTTTTTTTTTTAATCCTGGAACTTCTCTCAGGCATAAAGTCTTTATTTTCATCACATTTCTCCAAAATGCCTTTATTTGTTGACTTGACCAAAAAAGCAGGTATTAGCCTCTATCTTCTAGAATTTTCCCCTGGGTAGTTAGATGGATAAGATAACAAATTACCAACGGATCAATTTAGTCTGTTTGGCTGTGGGCATGGAATGATGAATGTGAAACTGCTCTAATCAAGGAAAATTTCTAATAATGTTGCACGGGAAGAATCAGAACGTTCATGCTTCTGGAATTATTTTCTGCCTGAACTCAATTTTTGACTTACTCTTCCCACATCTCAGTGTGAGCTGAGCCCCAGAGCACTTCCGATTAGGAAGCAAGAGGGGACCAGCATCACTGTCAAATCTGAAGGGTCTGGAACTCTCCCCTACCCGCAAGCTAACAAGTTAGCCTGCCACGCTTTCACTGATACTCCGAAAGACCCAGGACACCTGGGGCAGAGATGAAAAATGGTATTACTCACAGCAAAACAGTAGCCGGGGCGTCAGCATAGTTGCCTCGATTCCCCAAGCCCCACACCCCACAAGAGCATGGGGAGACTGAGGACACCTCCTCCTACCCTGGGTTGCATTGCAGGTGAGAAACCCTAAGTGTGGGGGGGGGATCACTGCTGTCATAGTTAGTGGACGTAAGCCTGTTCCTTTTTCAAGAGGAGGTGGTATCTGCTCCCTCAAGGTTGCTCTCAGTGCAAACAAAACCCTGAGAAATGGCCCAGGTAAAGGGCAGTCAGGGACTTGCATGCTCAGGAGACATAGCAAGACATGTGTGAGCCTGAGAAACCCATGTTAGAAGGAGGGTCTCACACCAGAGAACATCCGCCAGGGAAGCCCTTCGTAGGATAATTAATCACCAGTGGCAGACATTTCAAAGAAATCAAAGCCACTTGAGAGATAAGTGAGGGGTCAAGACTGTGCTTCAAGTTTGGACTTGAAGTAGTGGCCAGTTGAAAGAATGAGTAAGAGTTCCCTGCAATTTTCGCTGAACTCTCTGAGACAGAAAAGTGACCACTACTGTCTTAGTTCAAACCCCAGCTGTGCCACTTACTAACTGAGGGAACTTGGCAAGTCACTGAGTCACCCCCTTCATTAAGTCTCATCTGTGTTAAGAGAATAAGAAGGGTAACTAATTATTGAGTCATTGTATTAAATCATTTAATTTATGTAGAAGGAACTATATAGGTGTCAGTTACTACCACTCTACTATTACTATCGTCATAATGATTATTTATTACTAGCATAAAATAGACAGGAATAATATGTAACACACACTTAATAGAGCCAGGGCAATGAAAGAAGATAAATTCATATTGGAATTAGAATAGAGGCAGTTTTCTTAAGGATTTCACCAGCTCCTTGTGAGGCTGAATTAGCAGTTAATATTAGAATCTACTGCAGTAAAGAAACTGAAAAAGTGAACAGAGCCTCAGGGACCTGTGGAGTTGTAACAGAAGATCTAACATTCCTGTCACTGGAATCTTGGCAGGAAAGGCGGAAGAGGATGAAGCTGAAAAAGTATTTGATGAGGGCTTCCCTGGTGGCGCAAATGGTTGAGAGTCCGCCTGCCGATGCAGGGGACACGGGTTCGTGCCCTGGTCCGGGAAGATCCCACATGCCGCGGAGCGGCTAGGCCCGTGAGCCATGGCTGCTGAGCCTGCGCGTCCGGAGCCTGTGCTCCGCAACAGGAGAGGCCACAGCAGTGAGAGGCCCGCGTACCGCAAAAAAAAAAAAAAAAAAAAAAGAAGTATTCGATGAAATAATGCCTGCAATGTCCCAAATTTGGCAAAAGACGATAAACCTAAAGATTCAGGAATTTAAGAAAACTCTGAACAGCACAAATCCAAAGGAATCCACCTCAAGACACAGTGTAGTTAAATTTCTGAAGACTGAAGACAAATTTTAAAATCTTGAAAAAAGCAAGAGAGAAATAATATATTACCTATAGGGAAAAAGAATTTGAATGACAGATTTCTCATCAGAAATCATGGAGGCCAGAATAAAGTAACACAACATTTTTCAGGTGCTGAAGGAGGAATTGTCCACTGATTCCCTTCCCTAAAGTTTACCAGAAATTCCTAGTACTTAGTTACAATAGCCAGGACAAGGAAGCAACCTAAGTGTCCATCGACAGATGAATGGATAAAGAAGATGTGGCACATACATACAATGGAATATTACACAGCCATAAAAAGAAACGAAATTGAGTTATTTGTAGTGAGGTGGATGGACCTAGAGTCTGTCATACAGAGTGAAGTAAGTCAGAAAGAGAAAAACAAATACCGTATGTTAACACATATATATGGAATCTAAAAAAAAAAAAAAAAAAGGTTCTGAACAAGCTAGGGGCAGGACAGGAATAAAGACACAGACGTAGAGAACGGACATGAGGACACAGGGAGGGGGAAGGGAAGAATCTGGGATGAAGTGAGAGAGTGGCGGCATGGACATACATACACTACCAAACATAAAATAGATAGCTAGTGGGAAGCAGCCGCATGGCACAGGGAGATCAGCTCGGTGCTTTGTGTCCCCCTAGAGGGGTGGGATAGGGAGGGTGGGAGGGAGGGAGACGCAAGAGGGAGGAGATATGGGGATATATGTATATGTATAGCTGATTCACTTTGTTATACAGCAGAAACTAACACACCATTGTAAAGCAATTATACTCCAATAAAGATGTTAAAAAAAAAAAGAAATTCTTAGTGCTTTAACGCCTTGGTTTGGTACTTTCTAATGGTTTGCACATTAGAAAGAAAGAACAGAACTTCAAGAAAAATGAGGCGTATGTGGCAGTAAAGAAATTTTGTAAGTTTTGCAGCACAGAGCACACCGCTGCCATTGCCAGCCTTGCCGTTCTACCCTGGCCGCCAAGTCCTCTCCTTTTAACACACTCCTTCTCACAACAACAGCAAAGAGAACAGCAGAGAGTCTTCTCTTGCTTTGTTTTTGCTGTGTTAGCATTACTTAAATATTAGTTTCACTATTCAGCTGTAAAACGCATTCCCCAAATTGTTCCAAAACTACTAAAACTAAAGATAGTATCACGCGGGCAGTGGTCAGGAAAGGGAACTCTGTGTGTCTGAGTGGGTCAGTGTTTACACATCTCCATCATAACTCAGACTTTTCTAAATCTAATCTGATACCAGCTCATGGGATGATTTAGACACGCCAACTTTTAATACCACATAAAATCATGTCATTTAATTTAAGCTAAACTTATTAGACACATGAGAAGCGCACACAAAGTTGTCATCTAAAATGAGGAAGTAAAATCAACTTTTATTTCTAGATGTCACGGTGGTTGAAGTTAGAAGATTTTAAGATTTATATGATATATAACTATATCATCAATATATATAAAGACTTCTTAATATATGTCCAATATTAGTGTAAAAAGAACTCGGGCTTTGGAGTCTGCAGATCTGGGTGAACCTCAGCTCTGCTGCTACCTTGCCTGTGGAATTTGGAAAGTTATATAAACTCTCTAAACCAGGGTTTTTCCCATAGGTTAAAAAAATAATAACACACTGTGCCAGGTGAATTAATTCCATATTCTCATAAGTATTCTCTGAATGAGTCATCTCCATTCTCCCCAAGAAATAGAACCGAGACTTGGAGTTGTTCGGTAACTTGTGTGTAGTCACGTATGTAACTAGGATGGACCCAGGGCTGCAGCTCAGGATGTCTGATCCCACGTCCTCTTCATGAACCACCCGCTCTACTGTTTCCCTGACACCTGGTTTTACCTCTAGGATCAAATGCGATACATTCATAAAATCCTTTACAAGTACTTGGCATGTTGGAGGTACCCACTATTCATTTTATCCTTATTGCCATCACTATCAACATTCTCAGTATATATAATATCTCAAATGCGTTCTGAAATGAGCCAATGCCTACCTTTATTATCAAATGATGACAGTTTCTGTGGCCCTTATCCGACAGAGTATAAGATGTCACGACACACATGTAAATCACAACATACCTTGACATAATTTGTGCTTTATCTTGTCAGTTACACATCCTAACTTGAATTTTCGCCTACGCTTTTCTTCTACATCTTGTGAGTCTGTCTCACACTCCAGTTACTTACAAAGATGTCTTTCTCTCCATCAGACACTAAGATCCTTAAAGGCAAGAATGATGGTTTATTCATCCTTATTTCCTCAAAGCCATACATGGCACTGCCCCAGAGTTAACACAGAATGAATGTGGGAGGAATGAATGCATGACTGTCTCCTAACAATTTCCTCTTTTTCATTTCCAGGGGAAATTTCTAAAATTTGGAAAGTTATATTTCATTTCTAAAACACTAGTGCTTGGGAAAATCAAGAATTTCTACTACAATTGATTTGCTCTAAAGGTGAAGGTAAGTTTTCAGGAATATTAGAAGGAGAGAAGGCTGCCTTGTACATAGGACTCTACCGACCTCTTCACACCCTTGGAACAGCATAGAAGGGTCAACGCTGACCCTAAGGAAAAAATATCAATAGAAAGTTGTCTAAGAACACGTGGCTTCTTCTACGTGGAGAGTGATAAAATGACTATAAAATCTTCCAGTGTATCATATCACGTTTAGAGGGAAGTAATGAGAAGTCAGCCATCTACACACCTTTGTGATCAGGGCAGTTCAAGACTGAATCCCCAGCTTGAATAATGGTGAAAAATACCAAGGCCGACAGGCTTGCTGGAAGGTGATGTCTTGGGCAGCACACAGCACCTTCCACAGCTGATGATGTCCCTAAGTGTTTTCAAGAAATTGAAGCCCCTACTACTTCATTATATATTTATGTATGCATTTCATTTAACAAGCCTAAGGCTATAATTCAAAGGATAGAAACAAATATAAGACGTAAAATCTAAGGGTTATTCACAAGAATGTTTGCTTTATGTGAGAGGAACTTCAACTTCAACTTCACAGGAGATGCTTAATTCAGAAGTTCGTGCTTTAAAAGATATTCTGTGATTATAGATTCTAGTATGACATAATGAAAGGAATGAAATTCTCAGACCATAAAGCCTTTGGTTACATTTCTTGGCATATACTATAGAGAGCGTTGTAAAGATCAAGGACTGAGATTAAGAATATTGCACTTTGACATAAACCACCAAGAATAAAGTGTGTCCTCCGTTTCTAGGGCCTAAGGTATAAGAAATTACCCAAATAATGTAAACAGTTGTGTGAACAGAAACCGATGTATTCTAGCCCCCAAATCCCAAATGGCTTCAGCTCCAACTCAGGCTGTTAATGAGTCTGAAACAATGTACATGATGTAACAAAATGAGTCGTGCGTGAATGATTTCAGAATTCTAATTATCTTACGGATCCACGGTGCTTTATAAGCTGAACTCACCACACAGCCAAGTCCCTCAGTCTGTAGCCACTGCCCTCTTTTTTCTCCCTCAGTTCTGGGCTGTTAGGATGGATTCCCAGCCCAACAGTGGTTCTCAAACGCTGTCCCTTCTTCCACCACGAAGGTCTGTGTTTGAGCGCCTTCTCTGAAATGCAACCTCATCCTAAAACATTCTAGTGGCTCCTCCACCTTTTGAAGATGGTATCCATAGGCCTTACCTAAAAATCCTACATAATCTGGCTTCTTCCTACTTTCCCTGTTCATCGTTTCCTCACCCTTAACCCTCACTTCCCTACATCGCCCACGTTCCAGCCACACTGGGCTACCTAGCGTTTGCATCCTTGCATTTTCACAAGCCGTCTGTCTGCCCGCAATACCCTTCCCACACTTGACGGCCTGGCAGACATCCACTCATCTTGGAAGGCTCACTTCAAACCTTTAGCTCTTCTAAGAGACCTTTCGGGACCCTACCTGCCTCCAGGTAAAGGTGAACACTCTCTTCCCTGAACCTCCGCTCTGTCTCACGTCTACTTCTCTAGTTTCTATAAAGCACCTCTTTTTGTATTCTTCGTACATACGCTGGGCTGTAATGTCAAGAACCAGCTTGCTCATTCATACCTGTCGGGTCTGCGTGAAAGGTGCATGGTACCTGTTTGTGGAATGAAGAGATTATTCAACATCAAGTCAAACATATAAATCTAATTCTATGGGACCCTTTTTCAATATATCTTAGAGTGAGAAGCAGCCGCATAGCACAGGGAGATCAGCTCGGTGCTCTGTGACCACCTAGAGGGGTGGGATAGGGAGGGTGGGAGGGAGACGCAAGAGGGAGGGGATACGGGGATATAGGTATACGTACAGCTGATTCACTTTGTTATACAGCAGCAACTAACACACCACTGTAAAGCAATTGTACTCCAGTAAAGGTGTTAAAAAAAGTCTGATATAATTTAAAAGTTCATATACTAAATAAGTGTCGCATTCAGTCAAATCCAGTTTCGTTCGAATGAGTTTTGAGTGTCTGTGACTCTGTGCCACGTTCCGGAGATCTGGAGGGAGGAGAGATAGGAAGAGTCATAGGTCCTTTGTGATCACATGGATGATACAACAATCATGGACTCTATTTTTTGCTGCCTGGGGAAAGTTGCCAGATGCCACCAGAGTGTCCAGTCCAACAGAAAACCACCTGACCAGCATTTCAGAGAGCTCTGGAGAGCTCCCTGCTGGTGTGAAAACCTAAGGGGAACCAAAGCCATGCCCTCCTCTGTTAAACCTATATGAATAGCAATCTACAACCTCTTAAAACATTGGTTCTCAGAATGTGGTCCTGACGTGGGATCTGAAAGGTCAAAACTATTTTTATAATAATACTAGGACACTATGGCTTTTTTTTTTTTTTTTTTTTTTTTTTACTGTATTGGCATTTGCATCAGTGGTACAAAACCCTGGTGAATAAAACTTCTGGCGCATTGGCCCAAATCAGGGCAGTGGGCTTGAGAGACCGTACTGTCTCTGGTCCATGAAAAGGTGACACAAAAAAATTCCATGACTCCCCAGCAAAGGACATTGGGAACTTCCTCTCTGACTGAAGATTAGGTTGGAAAAGGGGCGAAACACAAACTCCAAACATGGGCCGTGTGTGTGTTGGGCAACAATATTTATACTATGCCTCTATGTGACAGAAGCTACAATATGAGAAAATAATGACAGTTAAGAAACTCTAGGACCCAGATAAAAATAAATGCAAAACTGCTCTGTCGAGACACTGTCAACATGAATTATACACACAGAACTCTTAGAAAAACAACCCCCATTTGGATGGGCTTCCCGAAAAAGTTAATGTCAGAAAAAGAAAGAAAACACTAGGAAAGACAAAAGAACAAATAGAAGAAAAAACACCCCCAGAACTTGTGATAATAGGATAATCCTAAAAAAGATGATAGATTAACAATATTTAAAAGATTAAAGGGCACATTTTAGTTACAAAATTGACCTCAGAAGAAAGTACTAAGATTCAAGAAGCAAAAACTAAGGAAAATAATAACAATAAAATTATATTCATACATCAAAATGTTACTACCTTAATAATAATGATAACAACAGCAAAAATAGTAGCTATTAAGTAGGGTTTAAAGAAGTTCAGTAAAATGCATGCATCTGTCACACCTGAGTAGGGAACTCGTCAACACAAAACACAAAGGAGTAGGTAGTTGGAGAGCCAATATTACCCTCATAACTAAAAAAAAAAAGTTGATATTTGAGAAAGTAAGATGATGTCTGTAATGGGCCTCTTTATCCTGATTCCCAGAACTGTGCTTATCACTGTGGCGAGTGCCGTTTCCCAGGTAACGGACACAGACTGGAGGACCCGCAGGATCCTAGCTGTGGGGACCAGATCCCAAGGCGAAGGAATCATGGGAGAATCTTCTCTACAAGCTCAGTTTCTCCCCCAAATTCATCAACAGGTAAGGTCTGCCTCCTCACCTGAGGGGACTGGCGAAGGTCACAAATGTTGGTTCCTTCCACAGAAGAACATAGAAGGAATGTAAATTGTAGACTTCAGCCTATACATGGCTAAAGTGAAAGCATTTTTAACAGGAACAATAATACTAGACCACAATCTTAAGACTTGGAGACTTTGAGTCACATGTATATTAAAACGTTGAAGGTAACTACTAAAAAGAGGGGGAGTCCTGTAACTTATTAACCAATACAGAGGAAATGAGGAATCATGCAAATCCAATTAGTCCAATAAAGAGAGAGCTTGGTATATCAAGAGACAGGCAGAGACAGAGAAAGAAGAAATAAATTCCGATCTGTTAATAATCATAATGGTATTGCAGCTGAGTATAAGCATGAGGAAATATCAGCTAGCTCCAATTTAGAGATATCTGAGAAAATAACTGGCCAATGTGCTTTAAAATACGCCATTATAAAAGGTAACGAACAGCTGAGGAATATTCCAGATAAAGGGGGTAGACATGGCCATTAAATTCAGTGCGTGATCTTGGGCTAAGTTGTGTGCTGGAAAAAGTTATTATAAAAGACATTATTGGGATAAATGATGAAATTAATATATGGGCTGCCGATTAGATAAATGTTATGTCAATCTTAAATTTCCTAAATTTGATAATATCCTTATTCTTGTTCTTAAGAAGAAACATTGACATATTAAAGGGTCAACAGACACGATGTGTATAAACTACTCTCCAGTGCTTTAGGAAAATATTGTGTGTGTGTGTGTGTGTGTGTGCGCGCGCATGCCTGTGTGTGTCTGTGTGTGAGGGAATGATACATTAACATGGCAAAATATTGAAAACTGGTGAATCTGGGTTAAGTGCAACTTTTCTTTAAAGTTTTAAATTATTACCAAATAAAAAAATTTTTAATGTTAGAGGAGAGTTTACAACAGAATTTGTGATGTTTTTAAATACAAAAAGTAACACTATACTACTGTTTATGGGTCCATCCATAGGTGGTATAAGTATAAAATCATGGATGAGACAGATCCACTGACTGCAGAACAATGATGATTTCTGGAGAGGCAAGCAGAAAGCAGGGAGAGAAGGAACGATGGGGGCAGTGAGGAGAGGTACAAAGAGGGTGTCAGCTCTCTTCTCCCTAGTTACAAAAAGAAAAATCTGAACAAAATGGAAAAAAGTTATACGTAAATTGGGTAAAGATTTTGTTATATTATTCTCAGCATTTTATGTATGCCAAAATTCTTCATTATGAAAGAGAGATTTTCATATATATATGTATATGATGTTTCCGTATTTTAAAAAGACACCAATAAACTAACAGGCTAAAAATTCCCTGCTGATACAGACGGCTCTCCAAGACACATCGTTAACTAAAAACGGTGCAGATAAGGGTATACAGTGCAATTCCATCTGAACCAATAGTTTTAGAAGACCCACACGAAGGACTAGGTGTGCCCCCAACACAATGTGCAATGTCGTCTGCGCCGAATTCGCTTCCTTCCAAAGGCTACTTGATGCAACCAAAACACACCGAGTGGCCTTGACATGCAGGGGGCTTGTCTAAGCACCACGGGGAACACAAAGGTGGCGTGCACGACCTCTACGCTCTGGGGCTCACACTCCAGTAAGAGGCTCGGATCAACTTCCCAAACAGTGCCCGGCGGTGATCTTAGGAGACCTTGGTGATGACATGGCTGAAGCGTGCGGGAGGGAAGGTTCAAGAAGTAAGTTGCCTGAGCTGTTTGTATATTTTGGAGATAAATTCCTTGTCGGTAACAACCTATATGGGAAAAGAATCTGAAAAAGAATGGCCAGATATATGCATATAGATGATAGATAGATGAAACATAACTGATTCACTTTGCTGTAAACCTGAAACTAACATAACATTGCGGATCAACTACAGTCAAATAAAAATTTTTTAAAAAAAGAATCAAGTCGTGGTAGAAGGAGAACTGATGTGGCTACAGGGCTGTCTCTGGGGGTGAGGGACAGCAGCCAGGTGCCCACGGGAAATGATGACATGGTGGGAGCAACGTCAAGGACATAAATGGGCTAGAGGAAGTGAAATAAAACTGCAGATTTGTGACCGCACGGCTCTCTCTGAGGGGTGACCGAGCGGAGTTTGGGGAGAGTTATTATATTTGTGCCGGAGGGTGAAGGCGTGGTGGAGGACACAGGGACAAGGACCAGGGAAGGCACTGCCCCAGGTCTGCGAGGGTCGAGGGAGACGCAGGAGATCCTGGAATCTCAGGGGGCAGCAGCCCCAGGGATGGAGCTGTGAGGACAGCCGAGAGGGCACCTGCCACCAAAACCACAGCCTGGCAAGAGAGACCAGCCCAAGTGAACGCCCACACTCTCAACTCCTGCTCCCTGGCCACCTGCCAGAGCTTCCCTTTGGCCAAATCCAACCAGAAGCCCAAAGGCCACGGAGCATGGGCCACACAGTCTGAGAGGTCAGGCTCCTGGGCGTGACAGACAAGGGCTGAGCCAAGATCTGGAGGAGAAAATGGAAAATGACCAGGACACAGGTGACCCCGAGAGTGAGGCTCAAAGCAGAGGTTGATTGGTCATCCCTGTCTGTTAATCTGAGCCAAACTGTGGGTGCTGTCATGGCCTAAGCACAGTCAGACCACACAGCCCCTTTGTCGGAAAAGACATGGTCTACATCCATGGCCCCTACTCCAAACGCATGGCAGGTGCCAAAAGGGCAGTGCCACCATTGATGGCTGTGCAGACTGTGCAGTGAACACCTCCACGGAGGCACCGTTCCCATCGGTGTCTATGCATGGTGCTCCCTGCATTGGAGCAGTGCACAACCTGTGCAACCATACATGGCAGCCTTGCTAACTCCTTGGCTAAACCACGAGCACTTAGAAGGCACGAGAAAGAGACATAGAATGTTTTCTCTAGAGACTTTTGACTTGTAATCCTTGCATATAATCTTAATGAAAAAATGAGTAATCTTAAAGATTGACATGTTGCCTTTTCCATTATTAATAATCCTAGAAGGTAGCATAACAGAATATTCTTATAACTTTAACATCATGAATCCTCATTAAACTAGAATCCTGCTGTAACATATCACATTAGAGATCATCACTCCATAAGCAGAAAGTTTCAGGAATTCCTCTCTGAAATCTCTCTAATTCACTTTCTTCACCTTGAAAGCCAAAGAGAAGTTGACCAAGGCTCAGACGATCTCCCAACCCGTGGCTTCATGGTGTGCAAGGAGCATGTCCCTGCCTTTCTATCCCACGTGTCGAATATTATCTAAAAATTAATAGATCCTTACTGTTAAAAATCAAAATTCAATAGAGCAAATGCTAGAGATCTTATTGGCTCTATTCTGGCAGTATCCGGTCTAGCAGACAGGAGCTCCAAGATGCTGGACAAAATGAAAGATTTCGTAAGTGGGAGCGGGAGGGACAAGGAAGTTATACGAAGCAGAAAAGCAGGTTGGTTATTGCTGGGTTACTTCCCTTTAGAAGATGGCAGGGGTCTATCAGGCACATCCCCTCACTAGTGATGGTTCAAGATCCCATTTCTGAGAGCATAATTACGTCGTCTCATTTTGGTGACGTGAGGCTTAGCCTAAGTGACTCCATTTTGGGCCTGTTGTCTTGTTTTTAACGTAGGAAACATGGTTGATCTGAACCAGAAAGGGTTTTAAAAATAGAAATAGCTGTTCCCTCGCACATGTATATACGTATAAATACCACACACATGTGTACACACACACATGCCCCTCGGCAGTCACCGTGTTCTTTCTTCCGTAAGAGGATACAATGGCTTCACCAATCCTAGGAGTTGAAGGATGGACTCAGGAAGGACCTGGGGTCTTCTGCTCACCCCCTGGACAGGAGTGAGAAGCCGGCCTCAACACCCCGAGCCCCTACAGAATGAGCCATCTGCGCCCCAGGACACGGCCTCTAGATCACATTCACTCGATACGGTTCTCACCAGGGGACCCTCCGCCTCATTCTGGCCCAAGGGCTCCACTGAGGGACACCTCAGAGCTCCTCTCCATAACTGACAACCCTGCAACTGACAGCACTTGTGAGGCCAGTGGTCATTCTATGGAATTTTAGATACAACAGGGATCCCGGGGCACTGAAGTCTTTAAGTAGACACGGGGCCCCGGGACCCTCTAACTCCCTTCAGTAAATTGATTCTCCGACAGATTCTCATGAGCACATCTGAACTGCTGGGCCCCAGGCCAGCCGAACACCACGCTCAGAGGGCTGACCGTCCAGTGGGACAGCCAAGCGGGCTCCCACATGGCCTGCACTGTGTCACGGTGGGCAGAGGACGAAGAGCCCACGCCTGCTTGGGTGTCGGGGGGGAATATAGAGGAAGACAGGCCCCCCCCAGCGCCTCCTCCCAGCCCGGCCCCCTCTGTCCTCAGCCAGAGGCCCTTGGAGCGGAGGGCAGGGGGCCCAACCACTGGGAACTTTTCAAAGTTGGAAACTCCTGCAGAAGTTTTAGATCCTCTCTTTACGACGGCTCCCAGCTCCACACAGTAAACCCGGCCTCGGGGGACACAAGGCTGCCTCTGAAGGTCTGAGAGGAAGATGCAGCTGCCTAACTCAGCAGATGGCTCGTCTGCCCCTCCCTGGCTCCAGGCCTGGGCTCACCCGGGGCCGCAGCCAGCCTTTCTCCCCAGAAGGGGAGCGAGGCCGGGGCTTCAAATCAGCCGCTCTGGTCTCCTGCTCAGTTAGCAGGTCGATTAGGAAGCCCCTGGACCTGAGGGTCCCTGGCTCCCCTGTGACAGCAGTGCCCGGAGCTGCAGGCCTCGGCCAGGCTGGCAGCGTCTGTGTTCACAGGGGGACACGTCAAGGGCTGAGATTTATTAAATGAGGGCATTGTGTGTTCAGAAGGAGATCGGTATGTTTGATCTCAGCCATTATTGATTTACCTTTCCCGTGATAACTTTCATTAAGTGAGATAAGCAAATGTTGATGTGTCCCTTCCCTTTTAACTGTCAGCAGGTAAAGCCCAGGGCAGCCGTCACCAGCGGCTGAGACAGAGCCATTTTACTACCTCACCATTAACTGAGGAGAC
Source organism: Globicephala melas (assembly GCF_963455315.2). Classification (NCBI taxonomy): domain Eukaryota; kingdom Metazoa; phylum Chordata; class Mammalia; order Artiodactyla; family Delphinidae; genus Globicephala; species Globicephala melas. Next base: position 1,882,310 of record NC_083331.1, on the reverse strand, counting down.
TCAGGACCCCCCAGGCAGGAAAGCACTTTGGGTTTCATTGGCTTTTCTCGGTGGACATGCCTGAGAGCTCATAGGACTAAAGGCAGTGGAGAGGAAGCCCCTCGGTGACGGGTCTCCAGGTGCTTAATGCTGGGCTCTAACATCTAATTAAAACTGACACCAACCCACGGCGAGGTTTCTTTAAAGCCCTGGACCTGCAGACTCTCCATCATTTGTAAAATCAGAAACTTTATGGCAACCTCAGGCTTGAAGTAATTTAATTGTGACTGAATGGTCCTGCTGACTCAGTCCGTTGAATTTCCACCCAGTAAATTTTCTTCATCCAGCTGAGATGTTCGAATGGGTCATGGCTAGGGTCCATTTGGGACACAGGAAAGGGGCTGCTTAGCTGCATGAGGTGGCCTTCTCTCAATGCGGCCCTAGGATGTACCACTAGGGTATCGCTGGGCACCTGACCTTAGGGCTGTGTGGTCTGCAGTGTGGGCACAGTGTCTGCAAGAAGAATTCCAAGGGGCTTTCCTTTTGCTTTTGTAGAACCTTCTGAAGGTGGGTGGAGACCTTTATTTTCACAAATACCACTCCTTTTGGAGATGAGAAAACCCTTAAGCAGGTAGCTTCGAGATTACCCAAATTAGTCTCTTTGAAAACACCTCTGCCGCTATGTGCGTGGGGCCCCTGCCCTGGACACCCCAGCTGGGAACTTGGCTGTCACACTGCCCACGGTGTGTGGTTGCCGTCCTCTCCCAGCACCCCCAGACGCCCGGGCCTTCTGCAGACCAGGGACCTGTGCCCCCCTCCCTTGTATCTCCTGCAGCTGACGTAGGACCTGACCCCAGGCTCTGCCGATGTGAACAGGGGCGGAAGACACAGCAGGCCTTCTGATGGCAGTGGGCGCAAGGGGATGTCCCTGGGCCAGAATCAGTGCAAACTCGGCCTCCACTGGGATCTCAGACCGTAAACTAATCCGATCACATAGGGCAACTCGGGGGCCCGCCTTCCCTGAAGAGACGAGAGTCAGGAGACGGAACACCGTGGTGAGGGGAGAGCACGCGGGTCAGGGGAGCAGGGCAGGCAGCTCTCAACTCTCTCCATTCCCGGAACCTCTGCAACCTGGGAACACACATGGGCTTGTTCTGAGGCCTTTGTGAGCCGAAGAACGATTCAGGGGAGAGGCCTGGGTCTCAGGAGGTGGGTTCTACATTCAGTTCTGCCACAAATCCCTGGTTGCGAAATGACAGGGAAATCCCTTCATTTCTTAGGACCTCGACTTCCCTAAGTTTACGGGGAAGAGCCTGGACCACGTCATTTAACACATGCCTTCCGGGCGCCCCTGTGAGCAAGGCCCCGTTGTAGGTTCTGGGGACCCGCCCTGTCCACCACAAACAGAGGCCCTGTCCCCAGTGAGCTCAGCTCCTGGGGAAAACACAGGATAACAAGTGGATACGTAGGACCTTGAGAGGTCACGCCTGCTGTGGGGACAAACACAGAAGGGCGTGGGCACCGCAACAAAGAAAGCAGAGGTGAAGCCGTGAAGTGTTCCTATGAGATAACGTCTCGTGATGAAACCACAAAATATTAGAACCGGAAAATGCCGTGTTGGTAATCCGGTTCCACACTTAAGGTTGCCACCCTGACAAGGAGGTAAGTAGGTAGGCGGGCGGGTGAGTAGATAGAGTTCAGTGTTACCACGTACACAGGCGTGTACCAGCGTTCCCTTTGCCCCGTGACACACACGTGTCCCCCCGTCGCTCCGAATGCCCCGTCGCCGTGTGCTGCCTGCTTTCCGGGCAGCGGGGTTGGCCAGTCATTCTTCTGCCCAGTTTCCCAATCAGTGACTCCCTTTCAGTAGCTTAAAATCAGCCCACGTGGAGTGTCTATACCACGGACATTGGCAAATGCGCCAGATCAGGGCTTTTGCGTCTCTTTTCGCTTTTTCGGAAGCCGGCTCTTTACCCTTGACCAACACTCTGCAGACGGCACTTGGCTTCGCTTGATCCTATCACGAGAGTCCACATCCTCTCTGAGAACCGTCGTAATTGTAGCAACTAGAGTCGCAACCAGGAAAACGGGAACAACAAAACAAACCCCCAAACCCCTCTCACCCCACGAGGTGCGCCGACGAGGGCCGCCCCTGCTTGTCCTGGGCAAAGCAGGGTTCGCCCACTTCAGCCAAGGCCTCCTCTGCTCTCTGGGGTCTTCCTGTAGTTTGAAGATCCCTTCTGCAGTTTTATTTCATCGCTTCCAGCTGCAGGAATCCCTTTTGCCGCCAACCTACTGAAACCAGCCTTTAGGCTCACCTCCCTGTTTATTTAAACTCCAAGCCCACAGACTGTTTTTCCTCCTCTTGCTTTATCTGCTGTTTCAGAGGCTGGGATGCTGGTGTGGGGAGACAGCCCGAGGCTGCGGGGACCACGTGGGGACTCAGGAGACCCAGCCCAGCGAGTTCCCAGTACTCTTCTCGGGGGGCCGGGGGTTCAGAGCTACCACTCTTGGGAGACCGCTGACAGAGAGGTTCCAGGGAAGTAGAAAAGCCGGAAATTGAAGGTCCCGGCCATGTCGGCACCTGGATGCCGCGTGACCTTGAATGCGTCGCCTGCCTCTCTTTTAACGCTGGGTTTCTCCTCCGGGGCTCAGGGGCGCGGAAGTAGATGCCTTGCAGTCGTCCTGGACTCTGAACTCCTGTGATTCTCCAGAGGGAGATGCGACTTTCCCCTTGCGAGGCTCTGCGTATTCAGTCAGGGACGTTGACCGGCCCCACCAGAGTCCTTTCGGGACCAGCAAGCACTGAATCTGGACAGTAACGCTCCAGCGACATGAAAGCCCTCATTCCAGACCCGCCGGAACCTAGAAGGGCGCCCGTCCGAGAGCCGTGTTTCGTGGTGAGAGGAGGAGGCACAGCAGGCCTGAGTCACCCAGTGGAAGAGCCACGTCCCAGGGCCCCTCCTCCAGCTCTGCTGTGATCGTGGTCAATGCAAATGGGGTTTCAGGCTTCTCACCTCGAGGCGGATGGAAAACAGAATATTAGAGGGTCTCCACGCTGCCACAGTCGGGCGTCCGAAGCGATACCAAAAAGGGCAAGCTTAGCTTGGCCACGTGAACAAAGAAAGGAAAAGGTAGAAGTAGGATAATTAGCTCAAAAAGACAAAACCCCGGGGCCACTTAGTTTAGGGGCCAACCATCCTCCAACCTGACTGGCGTCATCGTGCGATAGATGATGTGAATAATGAGTAGTTAAGAAATAGCGTGAAATGATCCACATGACATTTATTTAGATGTGGAAACTCGTTTTTTAAATGTTTATTTTTCAATATGATACAAGCTTTGGTAGGTACTTAAATGGGTAAGCTTTCCATGACTGTAAAGAAAAATCCTCCTATATGGAAAAAATTCTCTCAAACGGGCTATTTTCCACTCCAGGGCCTTTTCTGCTCACCCTTCCCTCCGCCTGTCACGAGCCCACTGGCTTCTCCCCTAGGACCCTTTTCACTCACACGCATGTGGCCCTGCTTGTGGGCTGGCACTGCTCTGAACGAGAGCTTTGCGTGTTAACTCATTTAATTCTTAACGCAACTCTGTGAATATGTGAGTATCCTTATCCCCATTCTATGGATGAGGAAACTGAGGCCCACCCAAAGACACTAAGGAACGTGCCCAAGCTCACATCGCAGGACAGTGGCAGAGCTCCGGGTGATGCAGACAGGATTACTGTGCATGCACGTAGAGGCGCACGCACACACACACACACACACACGCACACGCGCACACAGAGGGGTCCTCGTTCCCGGCACCACACTCTCCTGTATTTGTTTCTCGTTCAGTTATTCTTATCACCTGTCTCTCCTCCTACAGAGCAGGTAAGCACCGCGAGGGCAGGGACCAGCCTGGGCTCATTCACTAGCACATCCTGTGGGTTTTATCTGACAAATTCCCGAGGAGGGCAGGGGGGTCCATACATTTATTTTGCAACCAGAGGAGAAAGTGAGACGCAGCAAGCTTTGCTGAGGTTCCCGAATCGCAGATAGAGCGTTTGTGCCGCTAGGAGAGAACCACCGAGAGGATGCTCTTCTCAGCTATGGCTCTGTAATTCCCTACAGCTCTCAACTCACCTGAGTTCTCAGATTGTAGCTTGAGAAAAAGGGGAGTGAAAAGGAGGTTCTTCCTTCTCTTGCATCCACTGAATAGAAAGGGCAACACCTTTTTCAAGCGTGGCCAACATTTAGATTGGAAACATGTGCGTGATGTTTTGGGCCCCAAGTCGCAGCCGGGAGCCTGGCATGTGGGGAGGTCACCAGCCTGGGCGTGGGCACACCAGTGCTGGCATCCCGGCATCCACGCTGCCTGGCTCTGGAATTCACCTGCACACCGCAACTGAGGATGCTGACCTGACAGAGCCTCTGGGATGATTACATGAATAGACACTATTTGTGACACAGTTGGGGCCCTTGGTAACTGTGGTTCTAACTTTCCAGCTGCAGTAAATTTCGTAGCTAACGATAAATCTTTAAAAAAAAAAAACAACACTTGTTGTTATGGATAAATTTTAGCTCCGTAAATAAGTTTTAGAGCTGCAGATATTCTAAAAGTCACTTTCCAGTGTCAAAGTCAGTGGATGTCGCTGCTGGAGGTTCCCGGGTAGCCCTGGAGGCCTGGCTAAGGGTTCTGCTGGAGATCCCTGCAGGGTGCAGGCCGCGGGCCGCATGCTGCTGGGGAACCCTGGTCACCTCAGCAGCTCTGCAGAGAACTGTCAGCTCCAGGACACTCACCGTGGCTCAGAGCACCTGAGGGCATCTGGGGAGCCCCGTTCCCGCCGAGTGGTAGACGTGTACCTCAGATGCCAGCCGCCTCGTGGGAATCCTTCCTGGGCTCCGGCACTCAGAGCCAGGATTAGCCCTTGACAAAAACTAGCAAGAAAGCAACTCCTCCCTCCCAATGCCCCATCCCACTCTAACACCATTTACTACAGTTTGTATCCCTTACGCTTCCCCAGAGCCCTCATTCTGGGCTCCCATCCCTATGGCGCCTGTATGTTTCAAAAACTACGCTCCCTTTTCTCCGTTAAGCTGACGCTTTTTAGCTTGATGTTATAAAGAAAGCTTTTCATTAGACTAACTGATTTCTAAGATACATAAAGGCCTATAGACATTTAAGAGGAGTGCCTGCTTGTTAAAAGAGAATCTTGTTATCTGTAAAATTGAATCATCAATGACAGAAATTCTGGCAGGAAAAGTGAAATTAAGGTTTTCTAGACAGTCTGGGATGGCTTATTTTGCAGGGGAGACCTCCTTCTTAGGGCTTACCACGTGGGGGACCCCCTACTGCCCCGCTTGCCTTGGTCCCAGGTCTGCAGGCTCCTCTGTTCTCCCCACTTTGAGATCCACACATACGTGCACACACATGTACAGGCATGTGCACATACTCACGTGCTTACACACACACACACACACACACGATCAGCGCTGTAGACGGACAGGAGGTACCACTGACGAGCGCGTCTACTTGCTAGATGTACTGTGACGGGTGACGGTGGGCAATGCCACTTTACTACTCTTTGGATTTTCACTCCTTAAGCAAAATATTCCCTCCTCTGACCCCACCTGATCTGTAAAGAACACACGAGTCCTGTCCCTGGTTATGCTGGGATTCTTGCCTGCCCTCCTAGCACGTTTCTTTGTATTCTCTCAAGATCAGAATACGCGGGATCTGTCCTGAAATCACTCCGGCGTTTGCATCACTTTGGGCACATCCTCCCTCCCCTGCACCGTCTCTGCCAAGCCTGCGTTTTGTGAGGGGAGGGGTCTCTGTTGGCATCTGAAGAGCTGGGCCGATGGCATCAGTGCTGAGGGCAGCCAGTGTCCTTTGCACAAACTGGCCTGGTGTCAGCCGCTCCGCAGAGCCACCGAGGCAGCGGCCACCCGGCGCGGGGGCCGCTCGGCGGAGGCCCTCAGATCGCCTGCCCAGGCAGGGCTCCCTGGGAAAGAGTGGGCTTAGGAAGTGATCACCCAGCTCAGGGAGGGAAAATAAAAGCATCTGTTGTTGTTGGTTTTCTGTCTTTTTTTATGTTCAGGGAAGAAGAAAAAGCCCCAGTAACAGGATCCTTCCTGAGCCGCACCCGCTGAGCGTAATCAGGTAAAACCCATCACACAAGGAATTCCACAGGCCCCTTTGGAGGCCCGGCCACAATGCTATCCATTGTTTACACTTTAATTAAGTTCTGTTTTACTGATTTATTTGTTAAAAAAAAAAGAAAAAAGATGAATTCGCCTTATGCCGGGAGTTGAATTATTGCAATTTGAAACTCCTCATACCTTTCTTGAGAACTTCAAAGAGGGGCCAAGGTTGTTTATGTACAGGAAATCAAATTAGCAAAACTATTACAGTGGCTTAATGGCTCGGGTGGCCGGTTTGATGAGAAGCAGTAATTGAAAAGCACCCCCTCGGCCCCCCGCCCAAGCCCACTCTTTAAAGCAGTTCTCAACCGTGAGTAGGGTTGCTGGCTCCAACTCAGGGGTTAGAAGGACGCAGCTGCTCTGGGTTTGCAAAATCCCACCTATTTCACAGGAGATGCTTCCAGTGAGAGAGAAGGAAGGAGAAAATTGAGGTCGAATTGGGGAGGGAGATGGGAAAAAAATGGGAGTGAACTGGAGGAGAGGGGGCATATCTGAAGGTGTCATGAAAATGAGTCACCTCCACCAACAAAAACACAGGCAGCCCATTCAGAAATAAAATACCGCAGCCCGAGGCACGCGCACTGGAAATCTAAGGAAGGCGGGCTGGCCACATTTTAGGCAACGCAGGAGAGGAATAATTACAGTCCAGTGTCAGCACATCCTCTTTCCACATGACCGGACACACAGAACAGAAAAGCAATAGCAATTTCGGATGTTCTACTGTCCCGAGGAAACATAAGCGTTGAAGACATAGAAACATCCTCATGGAAATCACAGGCCTCATCCCCCAATTAGTGTGAGGGAGCATTTGATAAAAGCATGTGTTCTTAGGAGCCCTAAGGACGCCTGGTGAGGATCCTGAAGGCATGTCATAAAAAGAACCAAGTATTCAAAAGCCTTTAGCTACTGATGACCAGAAAATAACTGCATTCCATCTGCTGTGCCTCACCCCATGTCTATACAGTAAGGGCCAGCCCTCAATGCCCAAACACCCACGCAGCGCTCCCAAACACTCAGGTGGCTGGCTGTGACGGGGAGTAAGCCAGGACAGAAAATAAACTTTCTAAGCACCAAAGCATAAATTACCACACTCTAATCCTTAGTTGTTAAATCGAACAGATCCTCCGGAACTAACCTTTTCCTGTAACACTAAAATATGTAATTCAGTGTCTTAAGCTTCTATAAAGAGTGACCAAAACCGAGCCTTAATAGAAGCAGTCAGACAGAATTATTCCCGAATCGGATACAGACCTTACAGAGATTAAGCTGTAATAGGTTGGTCTCTGTATGATTTAGAATAAGTTAACATATGCTCAGAAATCAGGCTGGATTTGAAGAATTCTAGGGGATGGGCTATAGAGAAATTGCATAAGCTTGTTTCTCTTTTGGGCTTTAATAAAGCGAATGTTAGAACTGAGGTTAGATCTCTGGGCTCTAGTCCTGATTCCCCATGCCCCACACTTAGCTATGTAACCTTGGATGAGTTTATACTAACCTCAGTATCCTCATCTATAAAATGGGCATAAAAATAAACCTAGCTTCCTCTCAGGGCTGTCCTAAAGATCAGAGGAAAGGGACATTGTAAACTGAAAGCACTGTATACATGCCAAGGGTTTGTGTTTATAGGGAATCTGGGTTTGTAAAGATGTTTTTGAATTGTTCTGCCACTGAGAGCTGCATTTTTGAAGCTTAATTATATAGAACATAAAGAGAAACATAATTTTTGAATCACGAAATCTTTTCTCAGACCCAGATTTGGGGGGAGGGCCTATCTTACAGTTATATTAAAGACTAAATGTTTCAATTTATATTTAAATAAAAATTATTGTAGGCACCAAACATGTGGTATGGGAAGTGAGAGCTTGATCAAGGATGTTTGTTTGTTCACTGTTGCTCTTTTCATATGTCTGAACCCAAATACAGACATGCTGTCTCAGATAATTTCAGAAAGAGGAAATTTAGAAACTAGGATAGTGTGTTATAACTGACCATTTTGTTCTAAGTAAACTAGTTTAAACTCATTTTATAAATGACAAGTATATGCTTTTAAATGAAGCATTCACCCAAATAACACACACTTAGTAAAACAGACAACCACTTTCAAAATTTAGCATGCAGGTTACGAGCAATCCCAGAGAAAATGTAATTTCATGCTTTAACAAATAATAATATTAAAATTGGGCTCACCTTTTAAAATAGTACAAAAGTGTTTTTCGCCCAACAGTGCCTCATTCAAAAGTAGAAAGTGATGTCATGTCCATTGACCGCGTGGGAAACAGAGGTCTGACAAGCTTGAGGGGTTTGCCCTGAGTCACACAGTCAGTGGAGCTTTTGAGTCCAGAGTTGTTTTTTGACCTGTGTTGCCTTTTCAGCTATCAATTTTCAACTTGAAGGAAATGAGAAATTTGATACCTTCGGACATGAATATGTGTTCTGAATTTGCCCACGTAGGTCAGTAAGGGAGCATTTTGAGAAGCATCTCAAGTCAAAGTGAAACTATCATACACCAAACACCTGGGGAAACCGGGGTCCAGTTCCCATTGCAGGTACTTAAACACACACCTCTCCATCACAGGTTAATGAGAGAGTCACCCCTATCTCTTTTATTTTTTTAAGAGCAGAAATATAAACGATTGATCATGATCCAGCAGACTTTTAAAAAAATTTTTAACTTAATTTTCATTTTACATTGGAGTATATTGATTTGCAATGTTGTATTAGTTTCAGGTTGACAGTAAAGTGGTTCAGTTATACATATATTAATACATATATCTATTCTTTTTCAGATTCTTTTCCCATATAGGTTATTACAGAACATTGAGTAGAGTTCCCTGTGCTATACAGTAGGTCCCTGTTGATTATCTATTTTATATACAGTAGTCTGTATGTGTTAACCCCAAACTCCAAATTTATCCCTCCCCCCACCACACCTTTCCCCTTTGGTGAATTTCCCTTTGGAATACTACTCAGCCATAAAAAAAGAATGAAATAATGCCATTTGCAGCAACATGGATGGACCTAGAGATGATCATACTAAGTGAAATAAGTCAGACAGAGAAAGACAAACATCACATGATATTATTTATATGTGGAATCTAAAAAGATGATACAAACGAACTTATTTACAAAACAGAAACAGACTCACAGACTTCGAAAACAAACTTATGGTGACCCCTGTCCCTTTTAATTCCCAGAGGATTTGGGTCCACAGGGAGAATCTCCAGGCAGGAGAAAGACAACAGAAGAGGGTTTGTAGACGGGGTCCAAACAGTGTGTACCAGTAACTGTCCACGGACGGCCATGGGCACAGCCCAGCCTGAGCGTAGAAATCAAGCAAAGGTGCACACGGCACGCTTCCCACAGCACAGCACTGGACCGAGGCCAGCACAGGTAGGACTTGGGAAGCTCGACATTCAGCAGAGACAAGAGATCCGCCAGCCGGCTCTGGGACAGAGTGAGTCACTCTCAGGCTGAATGACATCTGAAACTCACGGCCCAGGGAGGGAGGTCGGAAGTAATGACTCTGAGCTCTTGTAACTGAGGCCATTACACGGGGTGCCTGCCCACCAGCGTGTGCACCCAGGAGAGGATTAGACCCCATTCAGGAGGTAATTCTTCAGATCAAAAAGTGGATGAGAAAAGGAAACATCTATTCCCTCTGCTTCTCAGAACAGCAAAGACTCAGAAAGCAAAATGCAGTAGGGTCATGGCTACACCCAACACAGAGCTGCAGTGGGAGCTAAGACCCCATGGCAAGTAGTTAGTCACAAGCATCGGGTATTTACATCACGTGTTGGAGGGAAGACTCATTTCCAAAGGTACCATGTAGATAAAGATCTGGAATCCAAGTGAACCTGGAGAAATTAAATATCATCCACCAAGAGTGATAAGGGCTTTGAACAAGAAAGTAACACCCAGTAGGAAAAGAAACATCTGAGCAGAAATTTGACAACCCGCGAAGCATAGCCTTGACCAAATTAAAAGGAAGTCTAGGGCTTCCCTGGTGGCGCAGTGGTTGAGAGTCCGCCTGCCGATGCAGGGGACACGGGTTCGTGCCCCGGTCCGGGAAGATCCCACATGCCGCGGAGCGGCTGGGCCCGTGAGCCATGGCCGCTGAGCCTGCGCGTCCGGAGCCTGTGCTCCGCAACGGGAGAGGCCACAGCAGTGAGAGGCCCGCATACCGCAAAAAAAAAAAAAAAGAAGTCTAATTCCTTAACCAAATCTGGGTCAGGGTTTTCAGTTTGTTTGCTAAGCTGAACAAAACAATATTACTATCAACCCCCTAATTATACCCAAGTTAACAGTATAGTTATGCTATTTTATTTTCTTGACTAATCTTTCAGTTAGCTAACACGGGTTTGTCATACAGTCCCTAGTAAGGAACCAGTCCAGTTATAGTTACACATAGATGTGGAGGCTATTTCAGTCATGATCTGGCAAAACCATTTCAACAACACCTGAGGCCAGAGGCTGATTACATATTAAAAACCCAACTCTTTTCTATTCTTTGGACCTCGTTATACAGATGCATGGATGGACGGATGGATGGTTGGGTGGATGGACGATGGGTCAATGGATGGATGGATGGATGGATGGAGAGCTGTATGCATGAATGGACTGATGGACGGATAGACAGAAGGACGGATAACTGTACAGATGGATGGATGATGGGTCAATGGATGGATGAGTGGATGGATGGACGGATAACTGTATAGATGGATGGATGGATGGGTGGATGATGGGTCAATGGATGGATGGATGGATGGATGGATGATGGGTCAATGGATGGATGGATGGATGGATGGATGATGGGTCAATGGATGGATGAATGGATGGACGGATGGATGGTTGGGTGGATGGACGATGGGTCAATGGATGGATGGATGGATGGATGGATGGATAACTGTATAGATGGATGGATGGATGGGTGGATGGGTGGAGAAGGGCAGGTAGATGAGTACTAGAAAGAGATTAGAGAAAACAGGGGAGAGGCCAAGGAGACAAGTACCATTTTTGCCTGCACTTCAAGCCTTGACTTATTCTTTGTTTTTTATTTAGAAATGGTATTTTGATTCTGTTTCCTCCCCATTGCTCTCAAGCTATAAGCTCCCATGTGGCAGGGTCAAGTCTTCATGAATTTTCTCATAAAGGAAGTAGAACAAAACCACATGCATAACAGATTTCTTTAAATGTGGGGATTGATTGGATGGTAAACCTAAAACTAATTCAGCTGCCGAGAGACAATTTGCACTAGTTTTTATCCCAAAGGGCAAGGGTGTAAATTCGAAGATAAAATTTCCATGTAAAATTCCTACTACTTGAAGGCGATTTTACAGAAACAAAAATATCAGATGGAAGAACTGCAGAAATAAATCCTAAAAAATTCGACCAGAACACCGTGATAAAGTGTATCTCTGTATTCCCTCGAACAGCCCCTCTTGAAATGAAACCGTATAAAATAAGAAATTCGGCAGTGGAAAGCGGAGGTCACGTTCATTCAGTCCGAACAGCTCTGACACGTGGTCTTGGCTTCGGTGGTGAGCAAAGTGGGCCTTCGAAGACGTTCACACCAGGCCAGCGAGGCTCTGCTGGACAGGGCTTTTCTGACCTTTTATTTTTATCTCACTTGTTCCGATTTTGTCAAAATCATGGAGATTTTCAAGTGATGGTTCATTGTTCTGACACTTGAGAGCAAAGTGGTCTGTGTGTGAGCCTGCACTTTGCAGAGGCCACGCTGCAGGTTGATTCAGCCTCTGCTGCTCACCGGAGGCTCCTCCTGGGGGGTGGTGGGAGGCGGGTTTGAATGCTGGTGTGCTCCGGAGTCACTAGGACCCTCTGTCTCTTCCCTGCCTCGTTGACGTCAGGCCAGCTCTACCTGTCATCACATCCCAAGCCCTCCATAAGTGAGAGCCCAAGACATTCGTTTCTGACTTTTGTGCACCTCGGGGCTCAGGTAACGTCTTGAAATTCACTTGAGACCGTTGCTGAAATGAGTCCAGTGCTGGGGCAGGAGCCCCAAGGAGGCCAATGGGTGATGAGAGGCCCTGGGGATGCGGCCACATGTGGACGGGGTGGCTGGAAGGAGGCTAGGGGTTCTGGCCAGGCGGGCGCAGGCTCTGTCCGCAGGGTCAGCAACATTAACACTCCCGCATCCATGGGCACGACGTCCAGGGGTCTCCTGGCCTGGAGACACGTCCCTCTGGCATAGGCCACGGTTCACCTGTCCCCCAGGGCCTGCAAGGAGTTCCCTTCCGAAAACACTGACAGCAGTGAGCGGAATCCATTGCGCTTTTGTTTTCTTTTTTTTTCATCAAAAGCCCCTTTCAGGAATAATATAACCAAAATAACTGAATCAATCCAAAGTTTAATGGAACAAAGATACCACTCGCATTTTTTTTTTTAAATGAACTGGATAGTGGTGTGTTACATTGGCAAGTACTTAACAGTCTTGTAAGTTGCTGGGCTGTTTAAAAGTGGACGCTGGGCTTCCCTGGTGGCCCAGTGGTTGAGAGTCCGCCTGCCGATGCAGGGGACACGGGTTCCTGCCCCGGTCCGGGAAGATCCCACATGCCGCGGAGCGGCTGGGCCCGTGAGCCATGGCCGCTGAGTCTGCGCGTCCGGAGCCTGTGCTCCGCAACGGGAGAGGCCACAACAGTGAGAGGCCTGCCTACCGCAAAAAAAACAAAAAAAAACAAAAAAAAACATAAAAGTGGACACTGTTCTTCCACAAGCCTTGCCTGCCCGGTGCCTGCGTGTCCCACCTGCCCAGGTATGTACCGTGACGTAACCACAGAGCTCAGGGCACAGTTACGGGGCCTCCGGCCAGTTGCCCTGTGTCGGACATCAAGGCGCCAGCAGATCTGGTGTCTGTAGAGCGCCCTCAGCCGCCTTCCTGCTGTGGCCTCTTGTGGTGGAGAGAGCTTGCGTCTCTTCCTCTTTTTATAAGGGTGTTGATTCCGTAATGAGGGTCCTGTTCTCATGACCTAACCTAACCCTAATTATCTCCCAAAGTCCCCTCCAAATACATCACTTAGGGGTGAGGGCATCGTATGAATTTGGGAGACACGAGCAACCGGTCCATAGCACATCCGTCTGGGCTAGTCCTAGTTTCACAGCACAAACTCCCCTCCCCTCCCCCCGTCCCGGGCCCCATAAATGTTCTGGGATGTGGTGACTTGGGCTGGAGTGGAGGGGATGTAACACAGGAGGCTCGCAGAAGGTTCTCCTCAGGCCAACCCCACATACAGATAAGAGGTTTAAGGAAAAGGGGGGGATGAGGGAAGATTGAAAGAAGCCCTCTGGGGTGTCCGATGAGACAGGTTTTCAGGTTTCGGGATAGGCGCCCAGGTCACAATGAGTTTGATGCACCTGAACATGACTTAAGTCACTCACTCACCAGCAGTCACCCAGCGCCCACTCCATGCCGGGCTGTGATTCAGGAGCTCTTGTTATGGCCCCATCTTTGATACGAGAGTCAGCACCACTGCAGGGCAGCAGGGTTCTCAGAGCCACCTGCTGACACGTGGCACTTCCTTCCAGGTCAGAATCCCTTCGGGACAGAGTGGACCAAACACAGTTGGCTGTTTCCCTGACAAGGTCAAGGGGTCATTTGGGGCGACTAGCTTCTAGGGGATCCCGACACACCGACGGGGGAAATCCCTGGGCGTCCACAGCTGGCTGTTTAGAAGGTGCATCTCAAGGGGTTAACCTCACCCTGAATGCCTCTCCCAGCTCCTGCGCAGAAGGCTCTTGAAAGCACGTCTCCAATCAATTGATGTTTGCCTGCATCCCACCCCAGCCCCACCAAGCCCCTGCATGGTCAGCTGGTACAAGACAGTGTGACAAAGGGCCATTCAAAGCCATCCTCCGTGCCATCACCCCTCGGCTCTCCAGACTCCTTTAAAACAGGCACCTGTCCGAGCCTCCGGTCAGCTCGCCAGCTTCTCTCCTGTTCTTTATTTCTTAATTCAGGGAATTAACTTATTTTACGTGGCAAGAAAAATCCCTGACACTCTCTCTCATTATCAGAATGAATTCTCTTTAGTTCTTAATCCCAGGCCCAAAGGCCCGGTTGCAAAGTGCAGAGATAAAGCTGGCGGGTGGTACCCAAGATAAGGGCCAGGCTTCTCAGCCTTTTCCCTTGGACGTCATTTCAGATGCCCTTCCCCCTTCAGTGCTTCAATGGCATTTCTTTTCAGGTTAATAAGGGTGGGTCTCCAGCCACGCAGTGCTGGCAGAAGGTACATCCACAGTCCCATGGGGGTAGGGGGGGACCCACGGGCTGCCTTGGGGAGCCCAGGTTTCCTCTGTGTGTCTCACAGCTCCGAACGGACCACAGAGACCACGACAGACTTCAGCATGGGATCTCCCCCAATCCTGAGTCGTATATTTGTAATCCTTTTCCAAAGTACCCTGTGGAAATTATATGGTTTTCAGATAATCCATGTTTGGGTTCGTTGCACCTACTTGAATATCCTGAAATCATTCCTATAAGAATATCTAAAATGGAAAGTTCTTATTTGGACTATGAGACCTAGTAATTCCTTTTGATTCTATGAAGACTTTCCAAACCAAATATATTTTTTTCTTCCCTCTATAAGTGATGGTTTTCATGCAAACAATTTGTATAACAAGAGCCAACCTTTAAACACTGGGCCTGTGCAGCTGTCTGCAGGCAGAGATGAAGAATGCTTGACAATGGCCTTGAAGATGTCTCCAGTCTCTTTCTGTGATGTGAGCAGACGGCGTCGGGGTGAAGACCACACATGACGTTTTCCAGAAGGTGCTGCTTATAGACGTGGATGGGAGTATATGTCTTCATATGACCTGTGGGTTTCAGAGTTGTGTCCGCATGTGCGAATCAGTTTATTTTTAAAACACGACACTAGATAGACATTTCTCCAAAGAAGACATACAGATGGCCAAGGGGCACATGGAAAGACGCTTAGCATCACTAATTATTAGAGAAACGCAAATCAAAGCTATAATGAGGTATCACCTCACATGGGTCAGAATGGCCATCACCAACAAGTCTACAAACAGTAAATGCTGGAGGGGGTGTGGAGAGAAGGGAACGCTCCTACACGGTGGGTGGGAGTGTGAGCTGGTGCAGCCACTATGGAGAACAGTCTGGAGGTTCCTCAAAAAACTGAAAACCTAAACAAGGACCTACTGTATAGCACAGGGAACTCTGCTCAGTATTCTGTAGCAAAGTAAATGGGAAAAGAATTTGAAAAAGAATAGATACATGTATATGCATAACTGAATCACTTTGCTGTGCACCTGAAACTAACACAATATTGTTAATCAACGGTACGCCAATAAATAAAATTAAATAAAATAATGTGACACTATATCAAGTAAGGCGGCTGGAGGGGGGATGAGTCCCAAGATTAACGGAAAGGAACCCGCTATTTAAGAAAGTAAAACAAAGGTGTCTAACTTGTCTAAGCGTTCATTTGGAAGCTGACCGGAGGGTCGGCCTCCGAGCCGTGCGAGGGGTGGGCACCCCTGAAGGGGAGGGACGATCTCCTGGGGCAACTGGGAGGCCAGCGAGGAGGGAAGAAGGAAATGCAAACTTTGAAAAGCAAAGGCTCAGCTCTTGAAGAACGTTCCTACCTTCTCGAAGAGAGTCACCCCAATGGGCGTACTCGCCGTAGAAGGAAACCCAGAGCAAAGCCGAGTCGTGTCGCTCAGGGAAGGACGGGCGCCCGCACAGACGCGCGGCCCTGAGCTCCTGTCCCTTCCCTGCCACGAAGCTCCTGGGCGCAGGGAACCATCTCGTGCTGCCCCGTCCACCCCGTGGCCATGAGGTGCCCCCCGCCCACCCCGCAGTTAAGTGTTGTGCACTGTCTACGGGCCACCAGCCCTTCGAGAATTTTCTTAGGATGTGCCCCGCCAGGAAGGCCCCAAGAGAGAAGGGTTTCCTAAGCCTGGGGTCCCTCCGCCCCCCAACACCATCCCATCCACCTGTGAGGAGAGGAGGCCCCCAGTCACCCGTGACAGCTGTGACGGTGCGGCCCTGAAAACACCTCGCCAGACGGTCCTGCTGCGCCGACTCTGTAAAGAGCCGGTGCTGTGGACAAAAGCTTTTCTCAGCCGCAGGCGGGCTGCTCCTCGGCGCTGTCTCCCGTGGCCCAGTGTCCCCCTACCGAGGGGACCCTATTTGGCCTAAATTCCTGCTTTTTCTCCCACCTGGACTCAGCAGGGGTCCAGAGAGAAGTCTCCAGAATGACACCTTTCTCTAGTGACCCCTGAGGGCAGGGGACCATCGGACTTTGCAGAATCCCACATAATATACTGAGGGTTGGAGTGACCATGGGGGTCACAGAGAACCCAGACCTGTTCCCGCCCCTGGGCCCTCGCACAGCCTGCTTCTCAACACACGAGCTCTTGCAGCAAAGCCTGGCCCTCACCCTAGAGACGTGTGTTGATGTTGATGCCACTGCGGTCTTAAGGCTTTGGCCGAGGCCACTCAGCCCACAAGTGGCAGCGTCCAGCACAGGCCACCTGACGACATAATTCTGTGCTTGCCGCGTACCGGAACGGGCCTTCCTCTGACAGCGCAGAGATGCTCCCTCCCTGCGGACGGGGGCTGCGTGCCCATTCATGGATAAAGTCACACACCCAGACGCTCTGCTTAACAATAAATAAAGGCAACCGTATGCTAACACATATATATGGAACTTAAGAAAAAAAAATGTCTTGAAGAACCCAGGGGTAAGACAGGAATAAAGACACAGACCTACTAGAGAATGGACTTGAGGATATGGGGAGGGGGAAGGGTAAGCTGTGACAAAGCGAGAGAGAGGCATGGACATATATACACTACCAGACGTAAGGTAGATAGCTAGTGGGAAGCAGCCGCATAGCACAGGGAGATCAGCTCGGTGCTCTGTGACCACCTAGAGGGGTGGGATAGCGAGGGTGGGAGGGAGATGCAAGAGGGAAGAGATATGGGAACATACGTATATGTATAGCTGATTCACTTTGTCATAAAGCAGAAACTAACACACCCTTGTAAAGCAACTATACTCCAATAAAGACGTAAAAATAAATAAATAAATAAATAAAAAGCAATGCTTTTCTAAAATAATGACACAAGTAAAAAAAAAGAAATTAATTCCATTCATAATAGTATTAAAAATAATAAAACATACAGGAATAAATTTAGCAAGTATAAATTCTGAACTCTGAAAACTATAAAACATCGTTGACACTCATTTCCCAAACAAGTGGAGAAACATTCTATATCTATGGACTGGGAGACTCAGCATTATCAAAAACCAGAAGATACAACCCAGAGACACAGAAAAAGATTAGTGGCTGGAAAGAGTGACTGAAGATGGGAACAAGGGGATTTTATGGGGCGATGGACATGTCCTAATACTGGATTGTGGTTTTCTACAACTTTGTGAATTTACTAAAAATCATTGAATTGTACATTTACAATTAATGGAGTCTATGGCATTCAAATTATAACTCGATAAATGTATTTTAAAAGTTGAACTGAAATCAATCAATCAATCAATCAATCAATAAAGGCAGGGACTTCATGGCAAACCCCATCTCTTGTCCTTCCTGGAGGCTGCTGGGACCCTGGCCAAGTGCCTTAACCCCTCTGAGCCTCGGCTCCCCCATCTGCAAAAGGAAGAGGGGATCCGCCCTGCAAGCAGGTCCTGAAAACTGCACAGAGATGTTTACAAGGTGCCCGGGGGGGTGGGCGGGGCTGTGAGGACTAAAGAGAAAACTCCAGCAGAGCTGCCAGCAGCTGCCCCCTAAATGTCAGCCCTGTTCTCCTCTCCTGACCCATGTATCCTGCAGTCTGTCCTCAGGGCGGCTGCTCTGAAATACTTTCCCATTGCGTTTCAGGATCTAAGTTTCGTCTTTACTCTTGTTGCCATGAAATCCGGCTCTGTTAGAATCATCTTCCCCACGTACCACACTTCTCCCAGATCCCTGCTCTTTCACCCAGCATAAAACTCCTCCTTCAACTCCGTGCCCCACCCATTTGATAAATATGCTGTTCCTAACTTTATTGATTTAAAAAATTATCCTAAAACCTTGAAAAGGACATTGCCATTGCCACGTCAAACAGTGTACCACGTACTCTGCCTCTGCAACGAATACACAGCTGTCTGTTCTAAACATTTGGTCATGTTTTCCCGTTGAAGTGTCTAGCTCCCCAGTTAGACGAGGAGTTCCTGGAAGCCGCGGATAAGTCTGTGCACATCCCCTGCTTTCACAGAGTAGATGCTCAGCAGATTTTGATCCAGCCAAGTGTACATTTTGCCGACTGATTTGCCGTTGAGGCACCGCGGATTTGCCAACGACACCGGGCCTCAGTTTTCTGCAGTATCTTTCCTTCTCCCGCCTGCTTTTCTGTGAGAGCGCCGTTGACAACCGGCCCTGGGCGCCCAGCCCCACAAACCACAGAAAAAGGAACCGGTTCCAGCCAGCCTCATCACAGCCTGTCTTGCCAGGGTCCTCAACTCACAGCCACGTCGGCTAACAGGCAATCCATCGGCTTACCTGCTCTTTCAGGAAACAATCCAACACAGGACATCTTTGCCAAAGCAAACTCCCACTTTCACAAAATGCTAACCAGATCTGAATATTACAACACTCTCTATCCAGGAGAGTTTCAAAATCTCATTCTTCGTGGTCAAAAGCCATCAGAAGATCGATCATTCATTCACAGGCAAACGATAATTACTCAGCAATTCCCAGCTCTGCCAAGGCTGGAGGTGGCGAAACCATTTGGGGTTGGTTTGCCCAGGTAACGACTCTCTCAGCTCCCTGCACAAAAACGACTTGGCTCCGGCGTCCTGTGACGAGGCTTTGGGAGCAAATCGATGGTGCGAGATACGCTTTGGCCCCTGAAATGCTGACCGGAACGAAGGGAGTGTCTATCGGTGCCACCTGCCCACAGACACCGTGTTCTTTCCTCTGCCCTGCATTTAAGGAGCCTTTGTGTTCCCTGTCCTGATAAGGCCTGATTTCAACACAAAGTAGGTGTTTTCAATGAGTCATTACCTAATGAAAATAGAGCTTTAAAAATGGACACCTCGACACAATTTCAACGCTACCAACCCAGACATAAAGCTTCTTGTGGACGCTGGTGATGACAAGCGTGTGTTCCTCACATGCCGAGTGCCAACAACAGCTGCTGATATCAGACGTGTCGGAGCGGAACCTGCCGCCTACCTTACATCCACCTTCCTGTAGGAAGTGGCCGCCTGGTCCCTCGGCCCACGTTCTCTGACTAGTTCTCCTTCTAATTAATAGACTCACGAGTGACCACGGCGGCTTAGTGGGACACGCCAAACACTAAACAGATGACCGACTGGCGGGGAGAAATCTGCCAACACAGGCGCCTTAATGCAAGCCACACGGGCTGCCAGCGAAGGCGTGGAGGCCCGGCCGCGGGGCGGAGAGCAGGGGTCTGTTTCGAGTTATCCAAGACCCCGGTGCGCAGAAAGTAACATTCCTAAAAGTGAAAGCCGTGGTTCTGACTCACTACCACCTGTTAGCGTGAGTCTGACCTGCTCAGTCGGGCTGCAGGGCCGTCCAGAGGGGAGGGCTGCCCCGCGTGGGGCAGGGGTGGGGAGACGCCCAAGGAAGGCCGACCAGCAGGTACCCGCGCTGCCCGTCGCGGGATGGGGATGGTGTGCTCTGGACCCACTGCAGTGTCATCTGGCCCCGTTTATGGGCGAAACCCATCTCCGGGGGCGGCGGGAGGGGCCCGGGTCGTTCATTAGCACCTGGCCGGAGGGCAGCTCAGACCTGTGGAGGACAGCCGTCTAACTGGATTTGCTTGTGTGTCCTGTCTCAGCGTGTACAATGGGCCTGGGCTCCTGGCCTTTCTAATTAGATTGGTAGCCTCATAGCTGGACAGTGCAGCAGTAAAGACTGCCCTCCCCTGTGGAAGCGCCAACGAGGGCTCAGAAGAGGTCCAGGACTCTTCCAGCCCACCACCCATCACTGTACCTGGCGGTAATGAGACGGAGTTCATTTCTTCTTAACCCTCCCACAGGAGTCCAGGCCAGGCTGAAGTTCAAGCGAGACGTCAAAAAACACACGTGCAATTCAGTAGCGGCTTCTGGTTCCCTCCGGCCTCTTGTTTCCCCTAAATGGTGCCTCGTGGGCAGCCGCGGCCCAGAGGCCAAGGACAGGACGGGACTGGACACGGAATTTCCCTGTCGCCCCTCAAGGTGGTCTCCAGACCGGGATTGAGGAAAAGCAGCAGATCAGGGCGGGGGAAGAGTCGCTGGCTGGGGTTCTGCGTCCAGCCTCCTGAGCCCCCTGGGAACCAGCAGGATGCGGAGGGCACCTGGGCACCAAAGGGGAGGGAATGGTTGCTGTGGAGGCCGGAGCCCCATCTCCACCCTCGAGCCCCACAGTCCTGCGGCCCGTCTGTCCCGTGGACAGGTCTGTCCACATCCGAAGCGGCACCTTCATGCGAAGGTCTGTGGCCTCCAAGGTTCTGCTCTGCTGCTGGTACCGCGACTGGTGGGCATCTCACCACCGCACTGGTCACCTGGGGACCATTTACCAGGGGCCGAGCGTCATTCCGTTTTGATAAAGGACTCGCACTCAAGTTTTTATTCCTTTACTGTAAAAAAATAAAAAAACACAAAATTCTCCCTGTGTCGTCCACGCTCCTTAGAGAGTGAAGTGCTCCACGTTGCCACCTTCCCAGCTGTCACCCCAGACCACGTGGCGCTGGGGCCTCAGATGCTCACTGTGTGTCCCCCTCCACAAGCAGCTGGCCATCTCCTCTCTCCTGAGGCGGCCACGGCAACGTTGCGCCCCCAGGGTCCCACTGTCCCAGAGATGCAAGGTCTCCACAGCAAGAAAGAGTATTTTTCTTCTTAAATGTTCAGGAGAGCAAGGGGCGGCCGCACACGCCAAAGCACAGGTTACAGCCACAGATCATGCGTGCCGTTTTTACTCTATTTTGACATCCCCCCAGAGAGAAGCCTACCTGATTTTCAGGAACGTCAATACTAAAAGCAAGCAGCATGTTACTCTTTTAAAAAGCACCTCCTTTAAAAAAAAAAAAAAAAAAGGAACGAGCGACGGCCCCCCTCCCCGCAGCATTTGAACTGTCGCTGCGTCCCCCGCCCTCTGCTGGCTGCTCCCACGCTCTGACTGGGATCTTAACGAGATTTCTGCCAAGACCCAGCAGTGACTCCGGAACTCAGCTCCATTTATGGCCTTTGTTCGGGCCCTGAGTTCCGATGTTCTGTCTGTGCATGTGGTTCCCTCGCCGACACGCTCCCTGCTCCCCACAGGCTGCAGACTTGCGGTCCACGGGCATATCTGCCAGGGCTGTGCATCCCTGTTTTAACCCCAAATGCTCTCTGGGGGGTTGTGAGATGCCCTGAGCCTTTTCACTGTATCTGGCCACTTCACACTCCTGGTTTACCTACTGCAGCCCGAGGACACTGAAGCCTGCACCCTGCTTCTGTTCACATATTCTGTACCTCTGTCCACCCGTGTCTTCAACAATGTCGCCTTCAGACATTGTACGATGACACCCTCATGACTCCCCCTTGTAGTGATTCCCAGAAATGCTCATTCTGTGGGTCCATGGGGTTGTCTTAAAACTCCCCCAAAACGCACCTCGTCGGAGGGTTGCTTGGACTTGGTTTCTGCCTCACTCTCTCTAGAGAAGGACTTCTGAGGCGGAAGCATGAAAGAAAGGATTAGAATGCAGACAGACTCGGCTCTCGGCGAGAGCCACCCATGTCTCCCTGTGTTTCCACATGTCTTGTTTAGATGGGGGTTGTGGAGTGCGGTGGCTTGGACCCACACACCCGGTTCTACGCTGTGCCCGCCTAGAACAAATGGTCACCAGGAAGTACATTCTTCCAAAGTGACGAGACGAAGACACACGTGTGGAAACTGTTTCAAGGAGTGAGAATCTCTTCCTTATAGCTTACAAATTTTGGAAAATTGAACCACAAAAGCAGTACAGACCCTGGCCCCTACTCTTAACCTTTGAATAAAAGAACCATGTGCCTGAAACTAAGACATGTGTGCAGAAGTACAGTTGTGCAGGCAAAGCAAACCCAAATACTGGCTTTGTTTTGAAACGAGAGCCCCTTCTTGGTTCTGATGCCCTGTGGTGTTTCTCATTCCAGACTTTGCGCCGCACACATGGGTGAATTAAGTCAGCGTTCATGGAAACGGTTTTAAAAGGTCTTGAAACTGAGAAGTGGATTATGTCAAGGACTAAAATTACTGGAGAACTTTTTGATCATAGAGATTTTGGAGTATGATCAATTTGACACATGTGTCCATAATCATATGAATATGTGTGCACTCTATATTTCTGTGATAACACAAAAGATGTGGGCAGAAAGAAGTTGCTCCAAATGCTTCATATAATGTTTTATTTAGTTTAGAACAGGTGTTGCAAATAGGGTCTCCTATATTACTAGAAATGCTCTATCACATTCGCATTCTTGGCAATCCTTTAGTTTCCTTCTAAAAGCTTAGCGACAGCTGATTTTCCTCCTTGAATTTCTAAGAGAATAACTTTCCATCTATATGTGAATGTATTATTCTTGATTTTCAAGTATAAGTATCAGATAATGTGGCTCTGTGTGACAAATGGGAGTTGCAGCACAGGACTTACCAAAGAAGAAAAAACGCACATAAATCTTTCCTTAGCCTTACCCCCTTTCTTTGTCTATTTCTGGAATGAGTTCCAGAAAAATCCTCCAGAAATTAAAACGTCCTGGGATGAAGCTGATTTCTGATGATTCAAAGGCATATTTCTCTACATCTCATTTCATTTCATTTCAAAAGTAAGTTTGAAAAAAGAATCAGGGGACACGATATTGGTGGAGAACTGACACGACCCAACCTCAAGACTGACTATAAAGCTACAGTAATCAGGATGGTAGGTGTTGGTGAAGGAATAGACAAATGGATCAATGGGACAGAACTGGGAGCCCAGAAATAGACCCACACAAATATAGTCGACTGACCTTTGACAAAGGAGCAAAGGCAGTTCAACAGAGCAAAGATTGTCTTTCCAACAAATGTGCTCAAACGACGGGACATCCTCGTGCAAAAAAGTGAATCTAGACACAGGCCTTACACCTTCACAAAAATTAACTCAAAATGGATCAGAGACCTAAATTTAAAATGCAAAACTATAAGCTTCCTGGAAGATAACATAGGAGAAAACCTAGATGATCTATAAAAGATATAATTGATAAGCTGGTCTTCATTAAAATTAAGAACTTCTGCTCTATGAAAGACAGTGTCAAGAAAATGAGAAGACAAGCCACAGACTGGGAGAAAACATCACCAAAGACACATCTGGAAAAGGACTGGTACCCAAAGTATACAAAGAACTCTTAAAACACAACAAGAAAACAAACAACCTAACCAAAGAATGGGCCAAACAACTCAACAGACACCTCATCAAAGATATACAGATGTCAAATGAGCACACGAAAGGATGCTGCACATCATACGTCATCAGTGAGATGCAAATCCAAACAACGAGATACCACTACATGCCTATGAGAATGACCAAAACCTGGAACGCTGGTGACACAAATGCTGGTGAGGCTGTGAAGCAAAAGGAACCCTCAGGGCTTCCCTGGTGGCGCAGTGGTTGAGAGTCCGCCTGCCCATGCAGGGGACACGGGTTCGTGCCCCGGTCCGGGAAGATCCCACATGTCGCGGAGCGGCTGGGCCCGTGAGCCATGGCCGCTGAGCCTGCGCGTCCGGAGCCTGTGCTCTGCAACGGGAGAGGCCACAGCAGTGAGAGGCCCGCGTACCGCAAAAAAAAAAAAAAAAAAAAAAAGGAACCCTCATCCATTGCTGGTGAAAATGGGAAACAGTTTGCCAGTTTCTAACAGAAATGTATTCGTCATAGGGTCCAGCAGTCAAGCTCCTTGGTATTTACCTAAAGGAGTTGAAAACTTCTGTCCACACAGAAACCTGCCTGGGTGTTCATAGGACCTTCATTCATAATTGCCAAAACTTGGGAGCAACCAAGACGTCCTCGAGTGGGTGATGGATAGATAAGCTGTGGTCCATCCAGACGATGGAATATTATTCAGAGCTGGTAAGAAACGAGCTACCGAGTCATGAGAATACACGGAGGAACCCTCAATGCATGTGACTGAGTGAAAAGCCAACGTGGAAAGGCTACCTACTTTATGATTCCAACTCTACGACATGATGGAAAAGGCCAAACTACGGAGACAGTAAAACACTCAGGGTTGCCAGCAGTTAGTGGGGAGGGAGGGGTGAACAGAGCACAGAGGATTCTTAGGGCCGTGGGACCCTGCTGTATGATACTACGCTGTTGGATACATGTCATTACACATTTGTCTAAACCCACAGGAGACACAGCACTAGGAGAGAGCCCTAATGTAAATGGCGCACTTTGGGTGGCGATGACGTGCCAAGGCAGGTTCATCAGTTGTAACAAACGTACCATGTGATGGCAGAGGCTGTGTATGTGGTGGAGCACGGGGCGGATCTCCGGGCCCCTCTCCAGCTTCGCTGGGGACCTAAAACTGCTCTAAAAACTAAAATATATTTGTTTAATTAGGAGCTAAAAATCCCAAGATTCAGTCTTTTAGAAAATACAAGCAGCTATAACATCTAGACATTAGCTAGACCAATGGAAAATTTTAAGAATATGTGAATTGCTTCATTCAGTCATTTACAGTTAGAAAAATGCTAATTATGGGAAGAAAAAAGCACCTCATTTTCCCCTTAAGGTAAAAACTCTTATCTAAGCATAAGGCTTCAGAGACTCAGAGAAGACCCAGCTGCGTGCAAGTGAACGCGGAGGCCACGCAAGTCCAGGGGCCCGAAGAGAATCCTGTCTGGACTGGCGGGCAGTCCCGCCCATCCCACGCCCCGCCTCCCCCTCAGCGGTGTGGATGCCATGGGATACTTTCTCCCGGTCCAAAGCCATCTCCTCCCAGCAGCCAAACCAACAGGAAGGACAGTCCCTTAGTTTTCTCACACAGAAGAACAGGGCGCCGGCAGAGACATGTCCTCCGCAGAGAGCTCCCTGGGACCTCACAGCCGTGGCTCCAGCCTGGAAAGTATCCTCGGGACCCAGATGTGGGCAAAACAGACAAATGCAGAACATGGGTGCCGGGAGCAGCCTTGAGCGCCACCAGAAGCTTATTAGAAGCCAAGTGAAAGGACTTATTAGAAGCCAAGTGAAAGGAAGTCCACCGCGAATAAGGATGCTGCCCCGTCCCCAAAAATGGCTTCTTCCGGTCGTGTCCTGCTGCCTTTACCCTGAACTCCTGCAGGCTTCAGGCTTGTTCCCATATTACAAAAAGGACACATTTTCCATGCATTACTGGGGTCAGCAAACGACAGCCCACAAGCTAAGAATGGTTTTCACACTTTTAGAGGGTTGCAAAGAAATCAAAAGAAGGCTAATATCTTGTGACATGAAAGAGTACAAGAAATTCAAATTTCAGGTTTACTGGAACACAGCACGCCCCTATGTATTGTCCATGTCTGCTTTTGTGCTACAAGGGCAGAGTCGAGCAGTTGTGATAGAGACCCACGAAGCCCACAGAGACTGAAGTATTTATTACCTGGCCCTTGACAGAGAAAGTTTGACAACCCCAGATGTGTGCGATCGTCAGTCTAACGGCACAGATGCCAACACGGCCTCCATCATGGACAGAAGCTGACGGGGCAGAGTTCAGGGCAGGCTCTCAGCATCACTAGTGACTGAGGGGCTCAGGTGGAGACAGAATACGTGGGCCCCTTGTCACCCGAGGATGCACTTCTGCCAGGAAAGTGCAGATAAATACCTCCAGTGTATGCAAATCAGTGTGATAAACTATGAAGGCAAGTTTAAACTTCAGACTTTGGTGTCTTAGCATCTATGCAACCAGAGCAAAAAGTGTCGAGGGCCTGGGTCACCTACAGAGCATTGGGCTAAATTGCTCAGATCCAGGATGTGAATCTTCACGTGAATAGATTTTTGCCGCCATTAAGAAAACTGACAGATTTTCTTCTGAATTTCCCAAGGGGAGGCCTCAGTATTTCCACTTGTGCCATTCGCTCAGTCCTCTAAGGCAAACGTAAGTTAATATTCAGTCATTCACGAGAGGGTTAGTTTTCTCATGCATTCACTCACCCAGCAAATATTTACTCAGCACAGGCGGTAAATAGATGAAATAGTAAGGGCCCTACCAGCAAGCAGCTTAGAGTCCAGTGAAGGGAACAGACACATGAACCGAGTAAATTTAAATGTAAACATTCCGAAGTAGAAAAGATGAGCACGTTTAAAACTCCAGAATCAACGTCTTGTTTTTTAACGAGACAGTCATGTCAGGCTGAGAACGGAGGACTCCTGGGGGGAGGGGGAGGGGAGCTGGAGGGGCCGGGATGTCCCCCCCGCAGCCCACCCCCAAGTCCCCCTCCATGGAGCACAGGAAGTGAATGTTTTTTCGCCTTAGTTGCTGTTAGCGTTCAGAACACACGGTCTAAAGCAGGCCTCGGGAGAAGCGCCATGCTGGATCTCTATTCATGGTATGTGGTTAAACATGTTTTCATGTTGTCAAAGATTAAATAATTAGGAGAACATGGTCAACATCAAAAGGCAGCCCCTTGTCACGAGCAATTAGGAGGCTGCCACAGCCCCGCCAAGCAGGCGTTCCTGCTGGTGCGGTACCCGGCTCGCCAGCCACGCGGGCTCGCTGTGACGCCTGGTCTGGGCGCTTTGGACTTTTCGTTTCAACCTCATCAAGACGGGTGTAATCCAATAAATGCAAAAATAACAGAGGCAACATCGATACTACGTCGAGGGCAAAATAAGAGGCAAGTTAAGAAAAAGAGTGAGTCACTAGCTTAGGAGTTAGAACTCGCCTCGTGAAGAAGCCTAAGTGGACGTGTCTCTCATATCTGAAAACAGGTCTCAAACTGATACGTATGTCAAATCGTTCTTTTTTTCCAACTTGTCTGTACATCCTTATTAAGAAAGAGATATGTGGGTTCAAATGGGTTTCCAAAGGGTCCCCTAGCTTAGCACAGCATAATTATGTAGATGCCTTTTTAGGGATCCTACCTGGTAGGATTCCAAGTTTATGGACTGGATTGTCCAAGAACGAACTAGAAAAATCTCACCTGAGAATTCCTCCTAACTGGTATGCTTATGAAAGTTAAGCGATACGGGAAGCCTCCAATTAAACTTGGAAAAATGGCCTGATTCTCAAACCGTTAAGATTTAAGTCAAGAAAAGCCCCTCAGATCCTCCCTTGTAAACTGTCCCTCTGGGGTCTGACCTGGCCTCTCACAGTTCTAAGCCCCAAGTCTGGGAAAGACTGATTCTTGTGGGAACCTGGGGGCCGGGCCGGGGCTCAGCCCAGGGCAGTGAGAGGGCCCAGGCACGGGGCGGTCCTGGACGCCCTCAGCTCGGGAAGTCAACATTTCGTGGCTATTTCACTGTCGTTTCTCGCACGAATCTTCCCTTAAAACCAACGCCCGATTGGTTAGTTTAGAACCTTTCTGTGTAAGGAAGCACTTGTGGGCCCAGGCCTGATATCTATGCGTCACACCTGCAGGCGCAGCGTCTCCCGTCTCTCCTCTGCTGTTTGCAGGACCCGGTCTTTGCCTGTCTGAAGTCCTGTCATCTTTCCAGCAGCCTCCTGGAAGGCACAGGCCTCTCTCTCACCTGCTTCAATGCCAGGCTGGGGTTCCCTGCACCCTCCAACACCACTGTGCCCCAGGCACTAACTCCGCTGCTCCCAAGACCAGCACAGGGGCCGCGCCAGACCCCCAGACCCTCGTGGGCCCTGCCCCCAGGCGGTCCCCCGCTCTCAGCATCTCCATGCCCCGCGACAGCTGTTCTCCACTGCAGACAGCTGAAGAGGGTCTCTGCCGCCGACACCTGCCTCTGGGCCGCCCCCCCGCAGCCCTGGCGCCCGTGGCATCCACCACCTGCCCTGCAGGAAGGCCTCCGACCACCGGTCCCCGTTCTCTGCGCGCTCATCCTGCCGTGGGCCGCGCCGTGGTCCAGCTCCTAGCTGAACCCAACTCAGCCTCCCCGGAGTGTGCGTCTGTGCAGACGGGGGTCTGGATCCGAAAGGGGTCTCGTGACATCCCCCAGACGTGGACCCACCTCCCTCGGCCTGACCGCCGGGGGCCCTCCCGGCTGCTGCTCCCTCCCAGGGCCGAGGCCTTGGGTTAGCTGTGCCAGTTTCACCTGACTCACCTGCGCATCTGCGTCTCCACCCAGACAGTGCGAGTTTATTTCTCAGTCCTGAGCCCTCACCGGGCGGGTTGAGATATCCAAGCAGGGGCTCGAGAGGACCACTAACTTGCAATGAGTTAACAGCGCGATGTCACCACCGAAGATGTTAATAATGCCTCTTAGGGGGGAAGCTGGACGCGTGGGGTCCAGGTGCCCCGCCTGCACCCACTCAGGGCACCGCCTGGGCTCAGGGAAGGCGCTTTCACAGGAAAATCAACAGAAAAGTCTGACTGACTACAGTTGATCTCGGAGGAAGTCCTTCAAATGGTGAGGGGCTAAAAGCAGTGTCACCGGATGCATACTTGAGGGACTTAGGACGTCAGGTGAGGAAAACAAAGAGAAAAGGTCCCACGTCCGCGGAGGAGACGCTGGCTGCGGGGGAAGCAGGTCGAGTACCTGGAAATCACAGGAAGCTGAAACCCATTGACTGTCAGTGTTTCTTACCCCTCCCCACACCCTGCTCTTTCTCCTTTTCCTTTCTGACAAGAGAGCTGCTCCACCAGGAGTCTGTGGCCTGGGAAGGCAGGGGTGTCCCCTGAGCGGGGGGCCCGCAGGCAGAGGTGAGCAGCCCTCGAAAACGGTCGCCAGGAATATGTACGCTCGAGTCAGGCGGGGTCCTGGCTGGAAAGCCTCTAGCCCAAGGTCCTAGAATCAGAGCTGCCCCAGCAGAACGGACGCCGCCAGCTACGATCTGCATGTGCCACCTTTCAAATGGTCTAAATACGCTTTGCTCGCAGAAAAATCATAGAAACGAAAAGGGGACAACGGATCACTACCGAGTGCATCAGGAGTAAGTGCTGAGGGTGCCTCTCCTCAGGTCCCACTCGCCATGGGTCTGATTCACGGTGTGCTCTGAGACTCAGAAGTCTTCTTCTGAACTGGCGTGTGTGGAAATGCACGAGCTTTCCTCCAATATTCCTGGAGGAGAGACCGGACGCCCACCGCAGCAAGGCAGCAGGAGGAGGGCCTCCATGGAAACCAGATCAGAGCTTCCACCGACGTGCTGCTCTGCGTAGACGGCTGTGCGGCCACACACGGAAGGAGCCCCGGGCCCCAGCCTCTGCCCCCCAGCACCTGGCATGCCCACCATCTTTAGCAGCATGACAGTAAGTAGAGGGGGAGCTGTCTTCCCACGAATCCAAAATCCGAAACTTGGGTTGGGTCTGGGAGGCGGTGTCAACACCGGCTGGGGAGAAGGGGCATGACTTCTAAGGAGGCCCTGCAGAGGGCACGGGAAGGGTGGGTTCCGCCGGGCCGGGCAGTGCTGTGAGGCGTGTTCCTGGGTGTGTCTGGAGAAGCCCCTGTCCTGTGGGGCTGTCCTGTGGACAGCCCTGCCAGTATCTCCTCCCATCTCGGGTCAGAGGAGTGACGTGGAGAGAGAAGAGAGGAAAGCTCTAACCCGGGGCACAGCGAGCGAGGGAGGGGCCACCCTCTCCCTCCTGCCCTCCCTTCCCCTGCAGGCCCCTCCACGGACGGGATGCAGAAAGTCAGCATCACCATGAGGCCACATTCAGGTCCCCAGGGCCTCTCAACACCTAGAGACTCCTCCGAGGGAGAACAGTGCACAGAACTCGCTCCGAGGTCTCCGTAAATGCTTAGACTCACAGCTTCCTTGTGACACAAAGAAAGGTAAGTGAGAGACAAAAGTCCAGGGAGCGTCAGAGGGGCCCAGCTCTGGACGTTCTCTTTCAGGTTTGGATGGCCCGCCCGACCCCCTGGAATTTTCTGGGGGCCGCTCAGGCGCCTGCTTTCAATTGGGCTTCTGACATTTGTCCGAACAATGAAAACAATTCCTTTCCATGATTACAATCTTCCACCCTCTAAAATTAGTCCCAGGAAATTAGAACACCAGTAATTGTAGGAGGCTACACAATCCCCGTAATTTACAGTGGAGTCATCGATGGGCATCACCAAGGCGAAGTCTGCAGGAGGTGTCTCCTCGCTCGCTGGTTCTTGTCCTGTGGCCTGAGACCGCCGAAGGGTCATCAAATCTCAACGGCCCTCGGTCTCCCAGTCATTAAACCCACCCCAGTAGGAGGTAACAACAGGACTGTCAGCAATGAGGAGCTGTGACGTGAGGCCTTTCCTCATCAGAGGGAGGTGGATAAATGTGTGTGTGTGTGTGTGTCTTGATTTAAGAATTCAAGACTGCCATTTGTTTTCTTCGTCATTACTTTTTTAAAATCACAAATAGAAAAACCAGGCTCCTCTCTTCTCCTTTTCGCACTGTCCACGCTTAAGTCCTAACAACCTAAGAGCTGTACACGGCCATACACGTGCACACGATGGATTCTATTAAGAGAATCTGACACCTCACCCTTGCAAGTGAGCCTCATGGAAGACGCCTCGCCATTTTGCTTATATGTGTTTTTCTTGACTGTGCTGCACTTTTCTTGGAAAATGCTACATCTTTCTTTTGTGTATCTTCTCTGGCTAAAAAGGAAAAAAAAAATGAGGGCTCATGAGAAATTGCTGTGAGTAGAAAAGGGGGCAGATGACTGAACACTGAAAGTAGGTCGCCCCTTGTTGGACCAAGAGAGCCTGTGGGCCATTTGTCTCAGTCCTGGCAGCGGAGTTGAGGCTGGAAAAGAGGGATGAGACATGTCCTCAGGGGTTCGACCACAGCCCCCCGTAATCCGAGCTGTCGAGACCCGCTCCGGAGTCCCTCCCTGGTCCTGAGATGCTGCACCTTCCCCAGCCTCAGCCTCATCTTCCATCTATAAAAGCGTTGGCTCTGGAGCAGTGGCTGCAGGACCAGAAACCCTGGATTCCCTGCCCAGGTCCAGGGGTCTCCAGGCATGTCCCACGTGGACTGTAAGTTTCAGCCACTCAAAAACCCTCTCATTTCCTACATTCATTCACGTCTTCTTCTCCCCAACGCATACTGATTGAGCCTTTACTAGAAGAAGCATTTTTCGGGGGACAGAGACACCATCGTGAACAGAGATGGACAGAGCCTTCCTCTCATTGGGCCAATGGTCTAGTGAAGAGAGTCGGAGGGTCACCAACTTCATCAACACAAACTTCAAGTTTGCGTTATAAAATCACAAACTGTTCTTGGGACAGAAAAGAGGCTCATGTAATCAGGTGGCCTCACCTGGTTCGAGAGGGAGCTGAGGTATTGGGGATGTGAGGAAGGACGGGTGAGGATGCCAAGGGAGCTGCCCCGACCCGCTGGGACCGCCTGCCACTTGTGGCCACAAGAACACCCTGCTTCTCCTTGAAGACCATTCAGAGGGCCCCTTAGGGGCCGTCCTGGATTCTCCCACATTGGGTTAGTCACTCCCTCCACGTGATTCCGTCCAGCCGCTTACCAAGCACATCCCAAGCACCTGCTACACATCAAGCGCTGTGTGAATGGGACAAAGTCCTCTCCTGGTGTAAAATGCAGGTTCATTATCATCCAGGGATGGTGAGCCCAACAGATCCAGAGGCAACAGCCACTGAAAATACAGCTGCTCCCCACTGTGCCCAGGAGGAGGGGACATGGCACGCAGGGCCACATGGGGAAGCACCAGGGCTGTGGGCAGGGGCAGAGGGTGTGGGGGAAATGTGGCCAAGAGCCTTCATTGTAGGGGGTGGACACGGAGACAGGGTGAGCAGGCCCAGGGCAGGCCGGTCTGAGGGATCTCAGTGGGTTTTGGGGCCCAGGGGCTGTCCTGACCCAGATTGGGTGATTAGGGCAGGGGAGTAGTGGCCCAGAGTGTAAGCCGTGGGGTCCTGGGGGTGTGGGGTTTAGTGAGTTAGTGTGTGAAAGGGCCGTCCTCTACCATCTCTAGGAACTGACCAGCCCTGGGAGGGGCCATCCCTGCAGGGTCAGCAAAGCCCAGATGTCCAAGCGTCAGAATAAAAACGACATGCTTGATACACACTCTCCAGGCTTAGCTGTTGAGTGAACAAGAAGCAAAAACTGCAGCACGGAGCTGAGCACTGAGCCAGGCACCCAGCCCAGAGCTGGATTTCCTCGGCGGAGGGAAGGTCAGGTCGGGACTGAGCCCTAAGGGATGAACAGGAGTCACTCAGGGAAGCAGGGGCATGTGGGCTGAGGACACAGCCAGGACAGAGACGGGGTGGTGAAGGAGGACAGTCAGGTAAAGGAACGTCACTAAACGCTGGGCACCCAGGAGCGCGAGACAAACGCTAACGGGCAGTGAACTCAAATCTGGGCACCCGGGACCGTGAGACAAAGGCTAAGGGCAGTGAACTCAAATCTGCCCAGGAGTGAGAGACAAGCGCTAACGGGCAGTGAACTCAAATCTGGGCACCCGGGAGTGCGAGACAAACGCTAACGGCAGTGAACTCAAATCTGCCCAGGAGTGCGAGACAAACGCTAAGGGCAGTGAACTCAAATCTGCGAAGGCTGGGTTTGCCCCAAAGCTGGCTGGATCCTGAAGGCAACAGGAACCTCAGGAGGGTTAAAGGAGGCGTGTGCTGTGCCCGGACTTGCATTTCAGGGCGTTTGGAAAGGAGTTGAGAATCGCATGAAAGCCTGAGAAACTTGAAGCTGCTGTGTAGTCCAGGGCGAGGTGGTGGTCCCGGGGTGGAGGGAGGGAGTGCAGATTCAGCAACGTGGATGGAGGATAGTCAGGGGATACGGGGGTGGCGGACGTGGGAGGGGTGCAGAGGGGCGGAGAAAGGATGCCCCAGGTCCCCTCGAGGCTGCGGGCGGAGGGCTCGGGGACCGTCGGGGAGAGCCAGGCAGCCTGGTCAGGCGGGGAGCACAGCTTGTTAAGCCGCGTCCTGGAATATGAGCCTTGCCTCTTAGGGATTATATTATGTTAGACAATTTACAAAACAATTTGAGTATCCAGGTCACTGGGATAACGTTTATACCTCAGGACATCATTATAAGGACCACGTGAGATAACTGCCATGAGACATCCTCGCAAAATTGCAAAACGATGCTCGTGTCCTTCCTGAATTTACTGCTACCATCATTGCTCGTGTGCAGCTGAGGACTCCGTCTGCCCAGAGCAAGGGCGTCCACAGCTCCCAGCTTAGTGCCCCTCGGAGCAGTGACACGTGTGTGCTATTCAAAGGGGCAGCCAGTCCTCGTAACCTCTGCACCTGCTCTCCCCGTCTTCCTTAGCAACAGAGCTCTGGCTTGATTCCGAGCACCATGGTACCCAAGGAATCATACCCTCCAGGCTCCCAGGAAGCTAGATGCAAACTCTGGCCAGTGAAAAAGAAGTAGAAGTGGGTTGAAACTTCAGAGATGCTCCCTAAAGGGAGAAGATATGACATTCGTCATTACTTCATTCCCACTTCTGATCAGAACTCAGATGAGATGGCCGGGGTTCTTGCAGCAACCTTAGACTACGAGGAGATTTTTATCAAGGCAGAGACTTAGAAAAAGCCTGAGTTCCCCACCTCACAGTCCTGGACTCCCCTCCTCTGGGCTGATTTACATGAGGAAATGAAAATTTTCCTATCCTGTTTTACACACAGTTTTTCAGGTCTTTGTAACTTACAGCCA
Source organism: Globicephala melas (assembly GCF_963455315.2). Lineage (NCBI taxonomy): Eukaryota > Metazoa > Chordata > Mammalia > Artiodactyla > Delphinidae > Globicephala > Globicephala melas. The sequence goes on along the minus strand of NC_083331.1, from coordinate 1,848,400 downwards.
ACCCTAATCTGAAGTGATACAGATATCCTAATAAGCTGTCTTTGGGATTTGTCTCTAATAGAAAGAGCTATGAAAGAGTAAAGTGGGTATGTGTTCATAAAGAATGTCAAAATGATATCAATAAGCATAAAGTTGGAAGAAATGGGGGAATGACCAAATCGAACCTTTAAAAAATTCACTCCACTTACTTTGTCAGAATCTTCCTAGATGAAGTAGATATTTTGAAAATTTCCTCAGAAGAAAACAATGATGAAATTGTCTCACTGTTACTGTAAAAAATATCAATGTTCACTTTTCTTTTTTTTTAACCTACCTTTACTGTAAGACTGGTTATTGTAAAGATTTTTAATTCAGTTCCTTTAAAAAATATTTTAGAGCAAACCTGCTCAAGACAATTCTTAGGGAAGCAGGAAAAACGATGCCATTTCCCCGGATCTACTTGAAAAAAAAAATTGGATGAATTTAACTTGCCTTCTTTTCCCACAAAATTCTTTTTGGACTAAGACAAAGTATGGGACATTTCTATGAAGTGTTTGATCTTACAGCAGGTGAGAAAGAAAGAAAGTTGTAAATAAAGTGCAAAGTGCACATCAGACTTTAGGGATGAAAGCTGTAAAAAACATTTTTTTTTTAAGCCAGCACTCACCAGGAACCTTTAAAGAAAACTTTGAAGGTAGCAAGTAAGGTGTAGTCATTTTCTAAAAAAACAAAAACAAAATCATCTTTATCTACCTGCTATAGATTGAATTGTGTCCCCCATAATTCATATGTGGAGTGCTAACCCCCACTGGGACTGTATTTGGAGATCTGGCCTTTAAAGAGGTAATTAGGGTTAAGTGAGGTCATAAAGGTGGGGCCCTAATCCAATAGGACTGGTGCCCTTACAAGAAGAGAAAGAGACACGGGGAGGGGCTTGCACAGAAAAAAAGGCCACACAGGACACAGCAAGAAGGCGGCCATTGGCAAGCCAAGGAAAGAGGCCTCAGGAGAGACCAGCCCTGACCACACCTGGATCTTGGACCTCCGGCCTCAGAACTGTGGGACCTGAATTTCCCAGGTATGAGCCACCCAGTCTGTGGCATTTTGTTATGGCAGCTCTCGCTGACTTATCCAGCACCTTATATACCCTTTCGTGTCACAGCTACAGTTGCAAAGGGGCCCTTTTTATTTTTTTATTATTTTATTTTTATTTATTTATTTATTTTTTGTGTTACGTGGGCCTCTTACTGTTGTGGCCTCTCCCGTTGTGGAGCACAGGCTCTGGACGCGCAGGCTCAGCGGCCATGGCCCACGGGCCCAGCCGCTCCGCGGCATGTGGGATCTTCCCGGACCAGGGCACGAACCCGCGTCCCCTGCATCGACAGGCGGACTCTCAACCACTGTGCCACCAGGGAAGCCCAAAGGGGCCCTTTTAAGATCAACGTGGACAAGCTTCTGCAGCTGAGAAATGAACCATTTGCCACCTTGGGCAGATTTCCTACGTGATGTTGGTCTATTCCGTAGCCCAAGACCTCTGCACGAGGGTCCCTGTCCATCCCCTCCACCTCAGACTCCTGCATCCACGCTTGTTGGCAGCCAGTCACCCACTTCACAGAGGGCGCTGGAGCCGTCCCCTGGGTCCCCAGGCTGACCATTCCATCTCTGTCAGCCTTTCCTCCTGTCACTCGAGAGAAGCTGCTTCTCTTCCAGGCTCAGACACTCGTGCACCTGTGCTTGGAGTCTGCTACACCCGCATCCTGCCCTGAACCTCCTTCCACTGATCTGTCCTCATGGCTTGAACGTCGCCCTCAAAGGGCTCCTCCTTCTTCCTCTGCTGCCTCTCTCTCCCCTGCGAAGACAAGCTTCTGGAGAGATCTCTATCTATCCTCACTTTGCAGCTGCCTCTTACTTCTCAGACTCATCCAGGTTGGCCCCTGCCCTCGTCGCTACAAGGAAACAACTCTCGCCGGGGCCGCCAGGAAGCTCCGTGGGGCTGAACCCCTTGACGAGGCAGCTGCGCCTCTGACCTGCGATGCTCCTTCCTCGGCGACACACCTATGACGTCTGCACCCCTATCTCCGGGGCTGCTCCAAGTCCGTCACCTCCTGTCTGCCCGTGTTACATCCGGAGCTCCTAAGGCATGAGGTCCTGGGCCGTCTCCACTTCGTCCTCTCTCTATGCCCACAGGTGGACCCACAGCGGACTCAGTGTCAGTTGTGTCCCTACGGCTCAGACCTCTCCCCTGTCCTGTCACCAGGTGATTGCACAGGAACTTCAAATTCCAAGTGAGCCACCCTGAACCCGTGACCCCACTTCCCCCGCCCCAGCAGCAACCTGCCCCTCCCCCCCATTAGGGGCCCCCAGGGGTCCCACTCACTCCAATGCCTTAGTCGCCGGACAGGGACCCAGGAGCCAGCCTCGGCACCTCCCCTTGTCCCCATATCCAAACCATCACCGAGTCCAAACGTTGTCCTCCTAAAAATTTATTAATTCCACTGACTCTCTTTCAATGCCACCAGCCCCAGGCTTCTGCAGCTGCCAGTGTCTTTGTCCTGGGCCCTCCTGTTGTCACCATCACAGGCAGTGACCCGGCCTCTTCCTGCTCTGCAGCCAGAAGGGGATTTGGGAAATGCACCTGTAAGCACGCCACAGTCCCGCCAGCCGCTCCCCGAGCTCCCCCAGGATGCCTCACGGTGTCCCCGCGGCACTTAGAGCCACGTCCAAAGCCCCGGACTCACCCCAGGAGATGCCGCACAAACAGGACCTGCTCTATCCTTCCCGTCCCACCGGTCTCGGCAATCTGGGCCCAAGACACAGGCAACTGTATTTCCCTCTCAGCTTTATTTACACTGCATTGGTTTTATGAACTAGCAGCATTCAGTCTCTTTCTCATGTTGCAAATCGTTTGCTAGATTTTTGGCTTCGAAAACTGAAATAGCGCTGTTAGCAGCACCCTCACAGGAGCCCACAAGTAAACCGCCTGAATTATTCCTGATGCCACGGCCTCCTGAGTGAGGCGCTGTACTTGGTGAGCCCACCTGGCTGGACCATGGCTTGGGTGAAGGGTGAGGGCAGCAGATCCAGCCCCAAAGCCGGCGACGTGTAAAACTGGGTTTTAGAAATAGCCGCCTCCTCGAGACGGGAGAAAGCACACACCCCTTCGGATGAGAGCACTGACATTTCAGGAAAGCGGCACGACAGGGCTTCCTTCTGAACTTCTGTGAGCTTTACTCAAAGCAGGCAACGGCAGTACGGGAGGGCTGATCGCCTCCGGTCCTAATTTTAGCCTCGGTGCCTTCAGTGCAGCTGAATAGGCACCTCTCTCATTAGTGAAACGCTTCTGTTCACACAGTGATGCATTTATGTCGCTTTCATGTAGAACGTGGGCTGAGCAGAGCCAGCCGTCGTCCTGCTGTATCACGTGGTCCCCCCACTATTCCCCTCTCCACCTCCAGGCTGAACTTTGGCCCCACTGAACGGGCAGCTGAAGGGCCCCAGAAGGACAGCACCAGTGAAGGAGAGAGGATGGGTGGGCAAGCGGCTGCCTGTATCCCTGACTCGGAGCACGACCGGGTATGGGCAGGGGGCGATGGTGGGGATTTTCAATACCCTGTTTTCTCAGCCTCTTTCACTGAAATGTTCATGGATGAGATCGGCTTCTCCCATCCTTCCCCCTGCCTATCCTCAACCAAGTGGTGCAGCAGGCATGCGAAAGGGGAGCCTGGCTGTGCTGAGGTCCCGGCACCAAGTAAGCACTGTCGTTCAAAGACGGCATCCTCGCGCCGGAGAGCAAACACGGCAGCTGCTTCACATCGCTGCATCTTTCCTGCTCAGCCCACAGACTCATCCTCCAGGGGGCTGAATTTACCGCCCTGAGTCCCAAACACATACCTGTCTGCTCTCGCATCTCCCAGCAGGGAATAAGGGACCGTGTGCAGGGCTGGAGGTTCACTGACCCTGCTCGTTAAGTAACACGGGACCTGAGGGAGGGCGCCGGATGGCGTGGCCTCCTTCACCTCACGATGAGGCTTTGCTGTCTTGTGGCCACGCAGCAGCTTTGAAGTCAACCAGCCTTGGGTTTGAATGTGAGCTCTGTCCCTCCACAGCGCTGTGACCTTCCCTCGGCTACGCTGAACCTTCCTGTCCTCTCTGTGATAACGAGAAAAATTCCCGCTCTGCCAGTGATTGTTTGGAGACTCAAAGAGGCAAAGGATGAAAAGCAGCTTAAATGTTGCCTACCAAACCAGAAGTTACATGATACAGTTAAGGAAATTCGAGATAAAATTCTAAACTTCAGTAACTTAGGATGTTTTTTATTTTAGTAGAGAGAAATTTTCCTTAAATTTCCTATACATTGTCAACAAGACTCATTCATTCGTTGCCTCAACAAGTATTTATTGGGCACCAGCTGTATGCCAAACAGTGCTCTCGGTACTTGATGTATGTGAAGTGGAGTGAGCATTTAATGACCTGGCACCCTGGCAGGGGTGGAGGAGCCTGGATTTGTAGTGTTTGCCAACTACCATGGTGTAAATATCCCACCACGGCCAACTTCAATCTACCAACGACAGGAAGAGTTAGGAAGTGACGCCCACAAAGGGCTATGACTCCAGCACAGAAAAAGGTGAATTGATAAAAGGAACTCCCCCATTCCATCCCACCCTCGGAAGCCTTCTACCCAGCTTTGCCCCTTTGCCCCTTGGAGACACATGGGAGCCAACATCCCTCCCCACCAAATCTCTCTAAAGGAAGCTTTCAGGGACAAAGCAATTTTTTTAACGAGACTTTAAATTATTTCTATTATCACTGCATTGCTTGGTTTTGTTTTTCTTCATGAAGTATCAGATAACACTGGGTCCTGCCCCAACTGTCCTTACACAAGGAGGGCCAACGCTCATTTAAAAACAAAAACCTGGCAAAAAAAAAAAAGGAAAGTCACAGTCCTTCCACACTGTGGATGACCTACTCTCCCCTCTCTGGTCTTTCTTAAGCAAAGGGACGCCCAGGCTGGAGGAGGGAGACCCTGCCTGGTTACCTGCTCTGGGCACAGCTGGCCTGTGGACGAGCCGTCCTGGTTCTGGGTGGGCGGAAGGGAGCCTCCCGGTCCTTTTTCTTTCCCGGGAGCCTTTGCAGCTAACCTGCAAGTGTGTGACCCAACGCACCACCTCCCCCAGAAGAATCTCCCGGGTTCCAGGGAAGGTAAGGATGACACAGAAGGAGGCCGAGGATGGTAAAGTTTTACAGCTCCCAGGGCACAGCTCTCCGACTGTGCTAAATATTTCCTGGACTTTCTTTTTTAATATGAAGCAGTGGAAACTGGGGGAGAAAATGAATAGGAAGAGTTTTTGCCAGTCTGGGAATTTGCAGCTCTCCACGTTGGCCACGGTCCACATTACGAAACTAGGCCTGGTCCCCGGAGGATGCAGGGTCAGGAGTAGGGGTGGTCCAGCACCTCGGGCGCAGGAGGCCTCGTGAGGGGCCTCTCTAACTGGAGACACCTGAGCAAACATATTCCACCAGTACGTGGCCCGAGGTCGCCAGCTGCCTGGATCTGTGACGGACAGGTGTCCCACTGGGATGAGCAGGTGCCACTCGACCTGCCGTGAAGCTGTTCAGCCGTTGGTGACGGCATCAGAGCCGGTGGACACGCAGATCAAGGTGAGCGAACAGCACTGTGCCAGTCGCAGACGTGACTTGCAAAGTAGGGGCAGCGAGAAGCACAACGTGTCCACTTCTGCCTCCAAAGGCCCCGGGGATCCAGGGCACTTCGAAGGCCCGACTTCCCCTGGAGGCAGCTCCTGAGGACTCAGAGACCAAAGGCAACAGAGGCCTCTCTGCTGGGCCCGTTGATCCCCTGACGGCCTCCGTCCTCAGGCAGAGCCTGGGGCGGTGGAGTTGCCCGGCTGGGCCCCCGTCCTTGCTCTGTAACCTCGGGCCAGGGGCTCCATCTCTCTCTGCTTCCTCTCAGCTGTGAAGTAGAGTCACCCAGAGTGCCGACCTTGGAGACGAGTGAAGTTGCCGGATGGACCTCAGCGGACTCCTGGGACCACAGGCTTGTTTGACGCTGTAGGACGCGCATCTTTGCTTTCGTCAACTAGGATATTTTACAAGTCGGTAGAGACACAATTAATTTGTAGAAAAGTGTTAACTAAGCAAATAATCCTGCCCACAGAGATACGTACGGTGTCCCTCGGAAGGCAATCGATCATTGCCCTGCGATCGCGGACGCATTTGGCCAGTTTACACCCATTTGTAAACTCAAGTCAGCGTTCCTTCTCTGAAATCTATGTGTGGTCCCTGGAGTTCTCTTTTGAACCAGGTGTCTTGCTACCTTACTGTTTTCTTCGTTAATTAATACACTCAATAAAATTTTTGACACATGTTGATCACGTTTGTATGAGAGCCAGGATCGGAGTCTCGCTGAAAGTTTCTCCTTTAACAACATCTTCATCACTTTTCACCTGAGCGTTCCTTCAACAAACGCCGCTGCGTGATCAGTGTCTGCAGCACTTCGGCCGTGTGGAGGGCGGGATGCAGTGTGCAGATCGCACCATTCGTCTCCCAGGGCCGTAAGCACAACTGTTCTCCCCAACACTTGGTACTGACCACGTTGTTCAGATCCAGGCGCGGTCGCTGGGCATATCCTCACAATCAGAAACGGCTCTTCTGGTTTTCGTTTCCAGAAGGTACAAAGCATTCCCAGATACACAGTATGTTTCATCATCGTTTCACTTTTCCTTCCTTAGCCTATGTTTTTTCTAAGTAGAGTGCCCGTTTTTACAGGCTGCACTGAAGACGCTTCTCTACTAGAGAAAGGTTTTCTAAAAGGACCAGCTCCAGAGAACATATTAAGAGCGTTAAATTGCTTTTCAGTCAAAGAGTCATCCCAAGGGTTCACGCGTCCCTTACGATTTCAAATATGTAAGGTAAAAGAAAACACACGTTCCAGGACGCCCCGTGCCACTGGACTGTTACATCGCTCACTCCACTCAGATTCCACGGGTGAGATGAAGTTAGTCCAAAGTTGCCTCTGCCACCCAAGTTCATGAAAATGGGGGAACCAGGGGTGCTGGGAGGGACACTGGCCTGAGGGTGAGGTAGTTCTCCTCTAAGCATGTCTACCTGGTCAGTCCTCATCTGGAAGCCATCCGCTGACCCATCCACTGCCAGACTTGAAGACCATGTAACGGAGGGGTGACCAGAGGGCCCTGGATGCCGGCTCTGCAGCCTGAGAAAGTTCGGGTGGGACCCTAGACACATCCTGACCTTTGGGGGACTGTAAATGCTTATCCTGGTGGGGTTATTTTAAATCAAAGGCTGGCATGCCACAGCTGCACAAGTAAGGTACGCCTAAGAAAATAAACACTAGTCAGGGGGCGATTTAAGGCAGTTAACTGCAGTGGGTGGGGACTGGAGGGCAGTAGCTTTAACAAGTTTTATTTGAAAGACGAACTCGGCGTGGTTGTCACGACAGCTGTGTTTGTGGCAGAGGTTGTGTTGCTAACAGATGGGCACCTGGCAGCCTTTCCAAAGTCACGCAGACGCGCCACAGAAGGAGCGAGCTAGCTGAGCCGTCCCTGTGTTAGCTTTCCACAAGCCCGTCTGCCCCGTGTTAATAACCAGAACATTTTAGGGCTGGTCTGGTCCAAACACTAGCAGGAATATTCAGCCGTTCCTCCCTCTACATCTCTGTGTGCCCTCTGAGAATTCAGGAGAAAAAAAGAAAAAAAAAAAAAAAAGACCTTCTGCAGAGAGTCACTGCCTGAAAAAAAAAAAAAAGAAGACGAAAAAGAAAAGGTCATGTTTTGCCAAGAGCCCCATCTGCAAATACCCATTCCAGTCATCAAGCCACCGACCACGTTAGGATCCCGGTGGAAGGAAAACAAGGAGAGAACACCGCTGGTGGCAATTTGGGGTCCAGGAGAGCCAGCCACAGAAGACAACTTACATCCCACCCTTGGTCTGGGAGATCAGTTTTGGAGAACTGCTTTGTACTTCAAAACAGAACAAAAACCCCCGTGGACAGGAGCTCAATGTTTCATATGCAGGCACCGAGCTGGCTTTTTAGGAAGCAAAACTTCTCGAACTTGAACTTTAAAAGGGAGCATTATGACACTTGGAGACAAACAACCAGAGTCAGACGGCGGCGGGGGAAACAGAGGGGACCAGCCAGGAGGGGGGTCTGGGGGCTCCCAGACGGACGCCGCCCTCAGACCCTCTCCCTGTAGCCCAGGCATGCGCTCCATCTCTTAACACCAGTAACTGACCCCTGGCCTCCTTGCAGAACCGCCCCCCCGGGCAGACCTTCCCTTACCCTCTATTATTGCAGAAGGAAACCTGCCACGGAACACTGGGTATACGTTCTCAATGAATCTCTGCGGGTTGATAATAATCGTTCTTTCTTTTTTTTTCTTTTTTAAATAGTTTTGTGTAATTTGTAGAATGACAATACAAGACATTGGAACAAATGACTTTTCAAATAGTTCCCAAGTTCTCTGCCTACACGGTCAAAGGCTAAATCGCTGCTCCCAGGGAATTTGGTAAATTTAACTGTTTCTCAAGATGAAACCTGTAAAGGTTTTCTCCTTTAGCGCAGTGAGGTGACGTCCTGGGCCAGCCAACCTGCAAGTAATGAGATTTCCTGGGAAAACTATCAATGAGTGTTGTTCTTAAATCAATCATAAAAGAAAAATTAGTCTAGCATAAAGGCGGGGAAATCAACGACTCTAACTCCACACATGGTTTAAAGTATTCTTAAGTATTTGCCAACAAAAATGAAGACTGAGTGATGGTGAGTGAACGTTGTAGCCATGTGGTCTGTGCGGGTAGCTTACCTGCCGCATGGCTACCTCGTGACGATGCTCGGGGTTAAGAGAACACGAGACACAGGACCGGGGCCGGGGGGGAGTTGAAGGACTTGGAGGCCCCTGATGCTGACAGGAGAACGGCTGCGCCCTAAATTGATTTACATTTTGTTAGAAGTCTGCTCCACGTACAGCATCTCTGGGAGCCCGGGCTGGGGGACCGGAGGGCTCCCGCGTGGCCACCTGTTCCCAGGACTGAGTCACCTTCTCTAGGTACGTGTCCTGCCCCCGCCTGTCCTCCCTTTGGTCTCTGCTGTTGATAAAGCTCTGTACTTTCTGGAACCATGTGCTTCAGGGCTCTGCACTGTGCCCTACACCCTGCCTGTGCTTTGTAGCGGCTTCTTATCGAACAATCCTCAGCTTGTGTCAGCTCGGGCGCGCCACCTCTTCCCTGCGGGGCCCCGGACCTACGTACAGCCCTACTAAACACTGGTTTTTACCCGGGGCCCCATGTTCCCCCAGGGATCCATCGGTAGATGTCACTTCAGTATGACAGGCAGCCTTTGTCATCCTCTGCGACTTATTCTCTGTATTTAAAACATCGTCCTGTGAAGGGTCCTGAGGCTTCACAGGATTGGGGGAGAAGTCCAGGCATTAAGTGGGGGCGGAGGGGCAGGGCAGCAAAGTGAGCGGACAGGATGCCTTGCCCTCAGCGGCCCCGAAGGGAGGTGGTGAGGAAGGAGCACGGTGTCTGCAAGGAAGGCGAACTTCCTGTCCCCGTCCCATCACAGGCCCCTTTTCTCAACACGCCTCTAGGGACAAGCCCCTCCGTTGGCCCCAGATGATGCTCTCGGCCATGTGGAGTTCAGGCAGGAGGACTCTGGCCCAGGTGGCCTGGGGGCAGGGAAGCAGGCGCTGCTCCTCGGGAGAAGGGCCAGGGTCTCTCTTCACTTTGTTCTCTCCCCGCCATCTCCCCGTGTGTGCGTGTGTGTGTCCAGGCTGAGCCGACCCCACAAGGAAGCAGGAAGCCTGGCTGGCTTCACTTTCACTTTGACTTGGTCCTGTCCCTCCCGGAGCTGAGATCCCTGGCAGGTGGAGCCCCTCCTGGAGGCCCAGAAGAAGGGGCCTGGGGCGTGCTGCCCTCTTCCCACTGCACCCTCCACCCCAGCCCAGAGGGACGCTCACAGGTCTTCTATGCCACTTTCATGTCCGCTTTGGGCCAAATCCGTCCTGCCCTCTGCTCCCCTGCAGTTCTCCTCGGGGCACATCTCCTCCAGCCTGTCTCTATGGTGACTGGAAAGACAGGACACAAGGTCCTCAGGTGCTGTGGACAGAGTAGCCCGGGCACGGCTCTCCTTTAGCGTGACTGTCCGAGACAGTTCTCCACGGGATTCTGCCCAGCCTGCTGGAACTTGCAGTGATGTTTCACAGCAGAGCTGTTATTCATGTGAAAACTTAAATTCTTTGCCTTCTTCAGGGACCTAGTTGGATGGCGCGTCAGATCAGAGAGAATCAGCGTCCAATGTCTCAGGGTAAACGTGGCACGGTGGTTTTTCACCTTTCTGTGCATCTGGTTCAGGATGAGTTCCTTCCATATTGTTGAGAATTGATCTAGTAACTAATACCAAATAAGAAAGTGAACTAAAAATAACATATACCACATAAAGGCAATGTGATTGTAAATCACAACAAGAGTTTTCACAGATGAGACGATGCTGATATGGGAAAAAAGAAGTGATACCTCAAGCGTCAGAACAGGATTATGCAGAACTACGGCTGAGCTTGGGCACTGCCTTTTAACCGGAGATCAAAGAACAAGTGGAGGTGAATCACAAGGTGAGGACCCGTCCATTATAAACCAGTCTCTGATTGAGAACTGAATTTATAGCTAGCATGGGGTTTAAAGAAAAATACCCAGACAGTAGAAAAGACTCGGGTGAGTTGTATCAAACCTATACCTACCCCAACGTCTGCGGAAAAGACTAAACACGCAGGACAAGATAAGGAAACACTGACAGCTGAAGACCCAGGAGAAGGAGGCAGAGAAGGTATCTAACGGTGGCAAGACATGAGAAAGACCAGAGCGCACAGAATAGATCCTACAAGCCTGTGTGTTCAGGCTCGTTCTGCCCAAAGCAAGCGAGCACTTTTATTTTTTTAACCAACCAAAAATTACTCTTCCTTCGTATCTTTTGCTTACACAGGGCTGAAGCATTTGTTAAAGGCTGAGGAGTTTCTAAGGACTCACCTACCGCCAGGTATAAGAACTTCTGTGGAAAATGCCCCTTCATAGGTGGGCAGGGAGGGAAAACCATCACTGAACCAACACTTTAATACACTTGTTAATAAAAGAAACAGGTTTCTAGGCTGGTAAACGATCTCACATCTTTGTGCCTTAAGGATGCCTTCTGAGAATCTGAGTCTGTGCTGGGAGAGGAGAGGAGAGGGGCCCCATGGGGGAGAACGTGGACCCGCAGAGCTGCATTTGTTCTGCATTCCCGTCACCCACTCGTCCCCATATGCCAACCAGGACACATCACACAAGAGCTATTCTAGCTCAGTAAGTAACTTCACCTCTCTAAGCCTCAACATAGTGCAAATCTGTAAAAGCAAAAACAAAAACAAGACTGCCTAGGACAAAGCTTATGATCCTAGGTGAGTTTGGGGTCGCCTGGTCCACTTTCCTTCACCTTGGAAATGTCCTCATCTCAACTCGCTTGGGTGCGAAGCTAAAAACACATCATCGCACTTGTTGCCTGAGGTGGCCCTGGGCGGTCTTCAGGTCTGGGGCCTCTCGGTCCCTTTAAGCCTGGGTACGGGGTCCCGTTCCCTCCTTTGAGCTCCACCCCGCTGCCCACACATGCCTCCCGGTTCCTCTCATGTCCCCCTGGCCCCTGGCTCTCTGGGCGCTGATGGCCCAACCGGAACCTTCTGGACCTCACGCCCCTGGGGGCTGACTTTAGTGCCCCGCCCTTTACTCCTGCTGAGATCACACTGGCTGGGATCTTTGCCAAGGCTTCTCTTCTTCACGTTTAGTGAAGGCGGGTGCTGCTTCTCAGTGGCTCAGCTTAATTTCTGAGCTATTTTCAGTGTGGTCGTGTAGTTTTGAAGTCAGTGCAGTCATCTTAGAAGACGTGGCACATAAACTCATTCATCCAACCAACACTGTGACTGCCCACCACGGACCAGACTCTACACCAGGACAGGGATACCATCCCTGCCTCCAAAAGGCCCGCTGATGAATTGGAAAGACGGGTTTTAAACATGAAAGAAAGAAAACCTACAAAGGCAGCAGAGCCTGTGCTCTCAGCCCACGGCTGCGGATTCGAGTCTCCTGGGAGCTTTCCAGAGAACCAGGGAGCGTGCCCTACCTCAGTCTGGGAGGTCAGAGTCCCTGGTCCCGAGAGCGTCCCACGCCTCTGACCGGCAGTCACATGCAGAACCTCAGCAAAGGCACAAAATCGGGGCAGAAGTGGGGAACCAGGGCCACAAAACCTCTAAACGCCTGCTGGATGCCACTCGAAATAGAGATGCAAATTTAGGGAAAGTGTCTGAATTATTCACCAACAAGTCTTTGTAAATTCACTTATTTAATAATTCGAGCATTTTCTTTTGTCTATATTTATTTGAATGATCATCAAAGTGATCAATTCAATTCAGTAGCTGATTTTGAACTATATTTTTTAAACTTACCAAGTAACATAGATTAGGAACCTCCTCACTCTGGTGTTTATCTAACATCTAATTCACTAGAAAGCCTTCTATATAGAGCCATGGTCTGATATCTACAATGCCAGCTTCCCATTCTACATAAACGTAACTGCACAAATCAGCAAATCCATCATAACTTATTGAGAACTACCGCTACTTAAAGGTTATCCGTTACATTTACGCAGAATTCTTCATAGGCCCAGTGTGTGTTGCAAATTTAAAAGATTTTTTCTCTATTTGTATGCGGATTTGACATCTTTTCCCCAAACAAGGATTCCTTTTATGCCAATTTTATAGCCATTTAATACACTATTTCTATCATATTTAATGAAAACAATTACACGAGTGAAGTGTGTAGTAAAAAGCCTGAACCGATGTCTGAAATCAGTCTGAAATAAAAGAACATGAATGTCCTGTATCTAAGACTTGTTAGATTGGCAGAAAATTTTCCAATCTAATTTAACGCAGATGCATAACCGTGTTATAAATCTCCCAGAGAAAGGTGAGTATGAGTACATCTGTGAACGTAAGGACTCCCAGTAAATTCATTTTCACGGAAGGTCATCTTTTTCTCCTGCACGTGGAAACCTGCCCATGTACATTAAAGCGAGGAAGTGTACTCGGGACCCACAGAGTGATGCTTATCTCTCAGTTTGGGTAAGGAGTGTATTTTCTCTGCACCTTGGGTGATGGGTCTTGGTGAGATGGATCTGGGCCCCTTTCACCTGGTTTCCATTGTGTGAAAAGCCAAAGTTACTGAAGGGTGGACACACAGAAGCTTTACATCAGTGCAATGCAAACTCTTTATTATCTGCGTTGTAGACCGACTTGTGCCTAGAAGCGTTCTTATTCCTTTAATTCTTGCTCCACCAGGCTCTCACATCCCCACTCTGTAGACTGTGCCAGAGCCTGACTTGCCTCCCAAAATGACCAATCAAGGTATTTTTCTTAAAAAAAGAAAAATGAGTCTTTCTGACTCATGCATATATAAATATGAATACATAAATGCTTTTAGTATTATACATACAACTTTAGTGAGGTATATGTAAAATTTTAGATTCATATAATTTTTAACTACGTATATAACGTTAAAAAATTTTTAATGAGCCATTATCAGCCTAATTCTCCCCCCCATTTATGGGTAGAGAAATGTGTATATGCTCAGGAACGTATCCAGAATGTAATCCAGACCTGGGAATTATTGCTTTTTCCATCTTCAAAGATGTGAACTTTCATGGGAGTTCTCAGCAAAGAAAAATTAGAAATACAGACTCAGCCAAACTTTCCATATGGTGACTCCTGTCGTGTACATGATCTAACTTAAACCAACAAAGCTTTTACTCTGATGATGAAGTGCCCACAGAACCCTGACTCATGGGCTCACTAATGCTGTCCTGTGGACCTCAGTGTTGATCAGGTAACCAGCACAAATAGGCTGGAGAGAAAGTCTGCAGGTACGGAAGATTTTAGCAAACCAGAAAACACTTTTTAAAAAGAAAACTGACATGGAAACACCTTTATAGAACTTTCTTTTGATCTCAGGGGAGGAACAAAATATTTATCTTTTATAAAAATACATGAACAGCCAACCAATTTGCTAGAGGATAGGTGAGTTCCCAGTAAAATCTAGCCCTTTTGGTACCACTTAGAGATCAAAGGTGATCCAAAATGGGCTCTGTTTTATGTGTATTTTTATTTAAAGTAAGTGTTTAAACTATACCTATCAGACTAACAGGCAGTAACCCAATATCTCCTGCTCTTGGGAGAACAGAGATTTTGATGCTTACGGCAGCTTTTACCCATATTTTAAGAGACTACGGTGTGTCCAATAATTGTGCGCTGTGTGTAATGCATTCCTTGACACACACTACACAACATGAGGGTTACAACGCAGCCTGTCAAGCAATATAACATAATTTCATGTGATTTGATCCAGAGAGGAATACAAATGTATCAAATTGCTTTTTAGAAAAATGAAAACATAAAGTAAAATAAACATGACGATATGGTCTCAATATTCTCAAAGGCCTGAAAAGAACCCTCTTGGGAAACAAATCTGAAGCTCGGAGGTTTCTGGACATCTCAACTCCACCCAGAGAACTAACCAGGCTATTTGGAAAAACAGAGCAGCAGAAAGGAGGCTCCCCTCCACCCAGCCCAGCGCCGGCTGGGAACTGTTGAAATTTCCCCACCTCGGCAGGCCTGTTTCTGTAAAGGTCAGCGATCAGACTGCTGGCTGTGAACACACAGGGGGAAGTGCTGAGCCCTGAGAACCAGCTAGAACTCGCAGACACACACTCACACCCAGGTCCCTGGGCCCACTCTGCTGGCAGCGTCTCCCCCCAGCCCTACTCTGTCTGCTTCTTGAACCCTGGGTTTGGCTTTTCCAAACAGAAAGCAAACTGCCACACGTGTTCTTGGATGTTCTGACACTGTTTTTGAGTGAATAACTGTTAAGAAATGAGTAAGCATTTTCTTTTTCTCCGCAAGATTTTCATTAGTTCCCCCATGCCCTCCACGCACACACGCACACACACACGCACACACATTCAGTCTCACACACGTGCACACACTCACGCACACACACACACACATTCAGTCTCTCGCACATACACACGCACACACACATACATGCACACATACACGCATGCACATGCACACGCACACATACAGGCACACACACGCTCACACACACACATACACGCACATGCAGGAGACGTGCTTTCCTCTGCTGCATGGAAGCAGCTACAATCCACACGCACCTCTTCTGTCTCCGTGTTCAGGCCCTCCCGGGCCACCCCTTCTGGCTACTTTTTGTCTCTTCCACTCCCTCTAACAGCTGGTAGGCCCCGAGATCTCTGCCATTTCAGTGGCTCAAGCTGTCTACTAGGTAGTGTTCAGACTGGAGGGAAGGCCTCACCAGGAATTTATTTCCCCTTTGGGGTCTAAATATTGTGAGCTGGACCCAGGACTGACGTATTTTCTAAGTCAGGCCAATGGCACTGGAGCGTTGACCCAGGGCTTTCTGTAGCTCCAGAGAAGCTGTTAAGAAAAAAAAAAAAATGTTGCCTGTTGAATTGGTCTTGATCTGAAACAAGGTTTGGATTCTACTGTGACACCTGCGAGGAACACGCTGACACAAAAGTGAACCTGAAACACACTGAGGTAGTAAACCTACCGTGACTGTTTTCACAGCCACCGTGGCTCTGTGTGCCCGTGTTTCCGTTTGGGCAGTGGCCTTGGCTTTACAGGGTAACGCAAGTGCGTGGCCAAGTTCACCACTCAGCTCCCTCACTCTTCCTGACCTCAAATCGGTCACTCACTGTTCACACCTGTTAAGTCACTCAGCCGAAGGGGCTCCACAGGGTGTATTTCCTGGATCGGGGAGGACCAGCTTACGAGGCGACCTCTCCCAGGGCATCCACACCCCCACGAGGAGCTCAGAATTCCCCAACGAGCCCACATGGCTTCAAACCGCCGCCTGTGGGTTCACTTTTATTTCTCAGTAAACGTGGAAAAACTGAAGTACACACGGCACCTTAGGACATTTGAAGTCGGGAAGCTGACTTGTTTATAGATGTTTGAAGTTTTATGGACTTTCCCGGTATCATCGAAGGCACCGAATTGAGTTTCACCAGAAACATCAATTATCAGTACCAGGAAAGTTCACCATCTGTAGCCTGATACTTTAACTGCTTCGTAAATATTACAGTCTTTTTTTGTCCGTCGAAAGTTGGTAGCTGATAACACTTTCAATGAGCTCTGAAGTTTCTTTATAAAAGAACACAATCTCAGACCTGCATATTGAGTTCCACCCCACTGAAGTAAAGAGATAACACTATTTTGAGTGAAAATAGCTTTTTTTTCCCCCCACGAAGTAGCTACAATGTTATAAACTTTGGAATGCTTCCTCCTAAGCCCTGGCTCTGTCCCAGGCCCATTTTACAGGTGGGGCAGGTAAGACAGCCACAGTGCTGATGCCAAGGTACTAAGGTACGTGAGCGAACCCGTCTGTGGATGGGGCATGAAAGGCACCCCTCCAACAAACCGAGAAGAAAAAAGTGTCCCCTGGATACTCTAGTGTAAGCTATTCCTCCCCAGTGAGACGGCCTCTTGCCGTGGCCCAAAGCTGACGAGTGCACCCAGTAAAACCTGTTGACCCCAAAGTCAGGCGCTTTGACAAGGGCGTCACCTGAACAGCCAAAGGCAGTGACGACAGTCACAGGGAAACAGCTCTGGCCAGGAGACGTGGGTGTTATAACGCGGCTCAGAGTGTGGATCAATCAGGTCTGCGTCTAAGCCAGTCTGCAGCCCACTCCTGTATCACCCAGAGGACACTGCCTTACCTCTAGGCCTGCACCCGCTCACACATGAAATCGACACGGTACCTCTCACAATTAATGAGTCCCTAAATGAGAAGGCCGCGGCGCCGTGGCTGCACACCTGTGTCACTCCTCTGTGGTCTCCCAAGCTGTCCTGGTTCAGGTGGCATGAAGCAGAGATTCTGCCTTTAACTATAGCCCTAACAAATGTATGACCTTAAAAATCATCCCGTTAACACTTCAATTTCTTTACCTTTACCTCCTGGGAATATCGAAATAATCCTTAGTGAAAACATTAGCAAAAAAAAAAAAAAAAAAAAAAATCCTATGTCACTGCGTTATGCTTGAAAATAATTCTGTATCTCTGAAGTTTTAATGTGAGTAAAAAGCATTAGAAAATGGGTTGACTTTTCAACCAGGGTGAAAAGGTAATAGGAATTTTTCAGCAAGGAACAGCCAGGCTGAGGGAGGCCAGGGGGGTGGTTTCTTAAGACAAAAACAACCCTGCTCAGGCAACTCACTGCTGCACCGCAGAAAAGCTCCCACCAAAACAGCGGAGAGGTACTGGTGATGGTCTGGGTGTGTTTTGTGCCGACCCTGTAAGGGTTTTTTATAGGATTCCTTCATGGCTGCTGGAAACGGTCCCCGGTAACAACAGCGAGATCTGAAAGGGCCACACGTGCTGTAAGGGATGCTCCAGGCGCATGGCCGGGAGGCCCGGCTGGCGTAGCATTTCACACCAGGCATCTTCATTTCGGAGTAGGAGTGGTCAGAGGTCTCCAAAATTGCTGACTCACAATCAAGGAGAATGAAAGAGACTTAAATCGTCCCTTCTTTCTTATTATGATTTCATAGGAACTTAAAAAGAAAGATTCCTTTTGTTTGCTATTCCTACCCTGATCGTTCCACAGACTTGAGATGGGGCTGCTTATCCGAGGCTTCTCCCATCAGAGACCAATTAACAAAGCACCTTCTCCTGTCTCTCTCCTCCCCCCACCCCAACTCTGGAGATCGGAGAGGACAGGCTGGAGTCCGGATAAGAGAGGCTGGCCTCCGAGCCAAGACAGGGTCCCCGAGGCGACTGGGGAGCCTTGCGCGGGGTCAGCGCGTTTACAGAATGACACCCACGTTGAGTCCGCATCTCTGGTGGCCCAGATAAAGTCCCAGGACCACCTTCTGGGCCCTCTCCAGCTCTGAGGAGTCCAAAAGTTGGAAATCTGTAACTGCCTCACTGATAAAATCCACCAGCTTATTAATTTAAACTGTCACTAGAAATAAATGATGCTCCTTTCTAGAGGTCACTGTCAGCATTTAGGTTATATTGTTGAGATATTCCAGCATCATACTGACAGGCTTTGGAAGACGCTCTGTCTGGAACTTAATTAATTTTTTTGCTTTCAACAAACCTTTTTGAATACTCTCATGTGTTAAGCAGAGCACTAACATGGAAGCAACCTAAGTGTCCATCGACAGATGAACAGATAAAGATGTGGCACATATATACAATGGAATATTACTCAGCCATAAAAAGAAACGAAATTGAGTTATTTGTAGTGAGGTGGATGGACCTAGAATCTGTCATACAGAGTGAAGTAAGTCAGAAAGAGAAAAACAAATACCGTATGCTAACACATATATATGGAACTTAAGGGAAAAAAAAGTCATCAAGAACCTAGGGGTAAGACAGGAATAAAGACACAGACCTACTAGAGAATGGACTTGAGGACACAGGGAGGAGGAAGGGTAAGCTGGGACAAAGTGAGAGAGAGGCATGGACATATATACACTACCAAACGTAAGATAGATAGCTAGTGGGAAGCAGCTGCGTAGCACAGGGAGATCAGCTCGGTGCTTTGTGACCACCTAGAGGGGTGGGATGGGGGGGTGGGAGGGAGATGCAAGAGGGAGGAGATACGGGGATATATGTATACATAGAGCTGATTCACTTTGCTATACAGCAGAAACTAACACACCTTTGTAAAGCAATTATACTCCAATAAAGATGTTAAAAAAAAAAAACCATTAGAGATGGAGAGAAAAAATGAGGATAACCATGATTAAATAGTGACACTTTGGGGGCTATGACAGAGAAAGAATCTTTTAAAAACCTTTCTCAGAGTCCCACAGTATTGGTTATAGAACCTAAAATACACAAAACAACATGTCATGAAGCAAAGGGGTGTGTGAATCCCAAAGTAGGAAGCACTTGGCTCCCTTGGGGTTCAGGCAGGACTGGACATCAGAAGTGACCTGTGACTGTGTTCATTTTCAGACAGAAAAAGAATTATTGTGATATTGTGATTTATAAGAAAGACAAACGTTTGGCCACAGTCACGCCTCGGGCACTGGAATGCCTTCTCGCCGATGTCTACAGGGCTAACCCGTTCCCATCCCAAATGAGTCCCACTCCGCTGTACTCACAGCCCGCCTCCAGCCCCTTCACCTGTTCTGTGTTTTCCTTTTTTTCTATACCACTTTTGCCAACTACAAACTACACAGTGTATTTTTCTATTTTGTTTCTTGTCAATCTTCCATCATTAAAATACGAACATAAGCACCTTTACTAGTTTGTCAGTGCATCCCTCATGATTGAAACAAGGGCTTGGCACACACAGATTACTCGATTAGCATTTGCTAAATGAATAAACGAAGTATTAGTGCCCCATGCGTACACGAATCCATTAAAGGCTGGTCTGTTGAGTCCAAATGTTGAGCTCAAGTCCTCCTCTGTCAAGATATTTGTCAATGTGTTTAAAGAGCTCTGTGTCTCAGTTTCCTTTTCTGTAAAAGAGGGATGATTATTGTATCTGCCTTATAGAGTTACTGTGAGGATTAAAAGAGTTAATAAATTTAAAGCAATTAAAATTCTGACCAGAACACAGTAAATAGTCAGTAACTACTAGCCATTTCCTCCCCTTATTCCTCTGAAAAGCTGTTTACAGGGCTATGTCTACCCTCAAGTCCACCTCCTCCGTGTTCTCAGTGGGTGAACTTGCCCCGAACAACAGAAACAAATACAGAGTAACAGGCAAGAACTATCTACCCCCTCCATTAAAATGAATCTATGAAGGGGGGAAGGGGGTGGGATGACTTGGGAGGTTGGGATTGACACATACACACTATTCATACTATACAATAGATGACTAATGAGAACCTACTGCATAGCACAGGGAGCTCTACTCAGTGCTCTGTGGTGACCTAAATGGGAAGGACATCCAAAAAAGAAGGGACATATGAATACATATAACTGATTCACTTTGAAACTAACACAACATTGTAAAGGAGCAACTATACTCCAATAAAAAAGTCAAAATTTAATAAAAATTTAAAAATAAAATTTTAAAAATTAATAAAATGAACCTGTGCATTTGCACTGGCCTTTGCTCCTTCTCTTTTGTCTCGGCCCCTCCTTGCAGGGCCCCTGCCATCACTGGTCCTCTGCTATTGCCCCTGTCCCCTCCTCAAGGGCAATGCTCCATTACCTACTCCTCCTTTATCTTCTACTTTTCCACGTCCACTGAGTTTCCTTCTAGAACACACACACACACACACACACACACACACACACTCACACATTGGCTCCAAAAGCAAATTTAAAAGCTACTTTCTTCAAATTCAAATCGTTTCTAAATTCCTTTCTCTCCTCCTCTCCCTTTTTCACGGTAAGGCTTCTTGACGCGATAGACTATATCCAAGATCCACCCCATCCCATGTTATTTACAACTACACCTGTGTTCCTTCCTCAACTCCAAGGCCATAGCTCTCTTCAGGGGCCCTAATGGGCTCTGTGTTTCCCAGCCCAGTGGTCAGTTTCCTCTTCTCTGACTTATGTTTCTGTCTGTGACAACATCAACCACTCCCTCAACCACCTTCTGTGACACCAAATTTTCCTGATTCTCTTCTGAGCCCCATGACTCATCCAGCTAGACCACGTCACCAATCTGTCACCTTCCTTCCTTAAATATCCATTATTCTCCAGGTCTTTGCCTTTGGTTCTTCTCACCTGACACCTGACTCTTCCTCTGAACCGACTGCACCACTCAGCATCTCCTGGATTTTGACTCCTTATGTCTGGAAGAAAAGCCCAACTTCCATTAAATTAATCGAATAGAAAATTCATTAGGTTTCAAACTGGACCCATCACTAAAATGTTTTCCTCTTTCAATCTTCTTTATTTTATTGCAAGATGCTACCCTCCATCCACTCGCCCACAGCAGAAACTTGGCAGGCCTCCCGGACCCTCCTTCTCATTTAACCTCATGTCAAGTTACCAAGTCCTACAGATTCTCCGTCCTTAAGATCCACTCACATCCAAGCCATCCTCTCCGTCCCCAAAGCCGTTACCTTAATCCAGCCCTCATCAGCGCTTGCCCAGCTTTCCTGCGACGGCCCCTAACTGGTCTTGCTGCCTGCAGCCTGGCACGAGTCCAAGCCCGGCCTCACGGTTGCCAGTGCGTTCTTTCTAAATGCGGATCTGATCATGTCATTTTCCTGCTTCAATTCCTTCAGCGCTCCCACAGCTTCCAGGACGAAGCGGAGCTTCTTTAGGTTAACACACGAGATGATGCCTGCACGCATTCGACCCCGCCTCCTCTCGTTACCCCCCGTGCACCCTTGCCGGCAGCGCTACGCCCCTGTCTGTCTTCCGTGACCGATATTCACTGATCTCAACCCTTCATTCAGGTGCCTCTCACACGCTCCCACATTAAATCCTTCCCGCGGCACTTCAAGACTATCAGGTTATGCCCCACCTTTTGTCGTGAATACATTGACGTTTTGAGAGGTTGTGTAGTTTGCCTGAGTTCAAACAGCTCAAAAGCGACAGCACCCCGCCTTTCCTCCTCCAAAGGCCCTGCTTCCGCAAGGGATGCCACGGCTGCTTGTGTGTTAACGGCTGGCTTCCCTTTCCCCTCCAGCACAGGGTCAGGCACATAGCAGCTTACTGATAAGAGATTAAAGAGTAGCTTTGGTTTGGGGAAATTCTGGCTCTGAGGTAGGGGGACATGTTGCATATAAGGCCTCAGAGCTCCAGCAGACACTCTAAGTCGAGGGGGAATGAGACTCTTGACTGGGAGCTGAGGCCGCGGCAGGGCCGGCGTCACGGCAGCGCCGGATGGAGGGAGAGGCCATGGGGGCAGGGCGGGGCCTTGGGGGAGAACTACGCGGGGTGGACTCGGCAGAGGTGGGACAGGGACGGAGAGTTAGAGGCCGAGCCCAGAAGCACGTCTGTGTGAACAGTGGGCACTGTCGGGGGCTCAGCCCCGCTCTGTCCTGGGCCAGGGTTACGTCCTGAGGCTGAGCAGCTGAGTCAGCACACCCAGCGTCCTCTGCAAGGGGAACCCTCCCCTCACTCGTCCCTGGGAGGGGCTGCCACCTACACCCCACGGCAGAGGGAGGACAGAACTATGATCTCACCTTCCTAATTACTGTACAGCCCATCAAGGGAGACAGGGAGGGCATAATGTTATTTACGTAAACACTGAGAACATGAAATACAAAAGATGGAGGTCACAGGAAGGATCAGGATTCCAGTTTCTTGCCCATTTTCTTTGCTTTAATTTCATTTTTATTTTATACTGGGCTGCAGTTGATTTACAGTGTGTTAGTTTCAGGTGTACAGCAAAGTGATTCAATTATACATACACATTCTTCTTCAGATTATTTTCCGTTACAGGTTACTACAGAACACTGAGTAGAGTTCCCGGTGCTATACAGTAGGTCCTTGTTGGTGATCTACTTTTTTTTTTTTTTTTTTTTTGCGGTACGCAGGCTTCTCACTGTTGTGTCCTCTCCCGTTGCGGAGCACAGGCTCCGGACATGCAGGTTCAGCGGCCATGGCTCACGGGCCCAGCCGCTCCGCGGCACGTGGGATCTTCCCAAACCGGGGCACGAACCCGTGTCCCCAGCATCGGCAGGCGGACTCTAAACCACTGCGCCACCAGGGAAGCCCTATCTATTTTATATATAGTAGTGTGTATATGTTAATCCCAAACTCCTAATTTATCCCTCCCCCACTTCCCCCTTTGGTAACCATAAATTTGTTTGCTACGTCTGTGAGTCTGTTTCTGTTTTGTAAATAAGTTCATTTGTATCACTGTTTCAGATTCCAGATACAAGCAATATCATAAGGCATTTGTCTTTCTCTGTCTGACTTACTTCACCTAGCATGATAATCTCTAGGTCTGTCCATGTTCCTGCAAATGGCATTATTTCCTTCCTTTTTATGGCTGAGTAGTATTCCATTGTATATATACCACATCTTTATCCATTCATCTGTCGATGGACATTTAAGATGCTTCCATGTCTTGGCTATTGTAAATAGTCCTGCTTTGAACATTGCACACTTTCTTTTTGAACTCTCTTTCTTGGAAGGCAAGGGGCATACTGGGCTTAAAATCCTAAACATTTGCTTTAACAGGTTTGCTTCGGGCGAGACAACTGCACAGAACTTCTGGAACATGCCGGAAAACACACAGGCCTCCCCGGCCTTCACCTCAGTGGTCTTCTCTCCTCTTTCTCACTCTCAAACTTGTGAGTTGTTTTCGCCGAGTGTTCAGGCCCCACGTGTGCTCTCTGTCAGAAAGCTGCACTTTTGTGGGAAATTCTCCCCCTTCTTTGACACCAAACATTACTCCCTCTGAAGGGATGGGGAGGGGTCATGGGGGTAAGTGGGTGTGAGTCACCCTCCAGGGGAATATCTTACGAGGTTTGGGAGCCCAACCTGCCCAAGAGGAGAGAGACTTTCCTCTTAGAGGTGACAGTTTTCTCACACACTGTTCTTGTTTGAATCAGGTAATGGAAAGCCATGAGCAAGGCAATCATTCCAGCCTTTAACAAAAGTAAAAAGTGCATGAGTTTTAGAAAATGAGAAGAAGAGCTAAAAGCCTTTCCAGCACCTCCTGGCTCTCTGCCAGTGTCCTTGAAGGCCCAGAAGGGTCCCTGTGGATGGACCCTGCCCAGCAGTGGACTCAGCCAGCCACAGGATCGTGGGGTTTCTGGCTACATTCAGTGCCAGGATTCCATGCAGCTGCAGTTTGTCCTGAGTCACCTCCCTCTGTCTTTGCCAGAATGAGCAACACAGCAGAACCTCAGACATCCCAGGATTTGCAGAGGATGCAGCCCTGTTCCAACTTTGAATTCAGGTGACTTTTGCTTTTTCTGCACAGAGAGCGAGAGAGAGAGAGAGAGAGAGAGTGCGCCAGTCATGTGGACTGTTTCCTTTCTCAGCCTGCACCTTGCTTATTGGTTGGATGTGAGTGATTTGTTTCTCTTTTCCTTTTCAAATCTAGGACTCATCAATGTGACAGGCTGACAGCCCTGGAGACAACGATTCTGTGTTCACTTGGGCTGTGGGCTCCTGCAGGAATACACACACACACACGCGCACGTGCACACGCGCACACGCACACACAGGCAGCCATTCACAAAGAGTCACCTCGGGATTAGGGGGTCCTCTCAGCACCCCCAGCTGGGGTCACATCAGAGACGGAAGTGCCAGCAGAGACACTGGTTCCAGGAGGACAGCTGCTCCTCCAGAAGCCAGATTTCTTTCTTATTCTTTCACGGATAATTATTTTGACAATCTTCTCACTGGTCAGTTTTCGTTTATTCCTCTTCTCTGACTTGACTGCACTCTTCCCCAAGCTGTAGGATCCAAGAGGCTGTTTGCCAAGCTCCTAACCCGCCATAGGCCATCGGTGCCGCGTGGCGCTCACACCCGTCACGGTTCTCGAGTCCCCGCCACCGACCCGCTCCCAGCACCGCTGCTTTGGGAAGCTCCCCCTCCCATATGCTGCTTTACAAGAAGACAAGAATGTATTGCTCCCTATAAGACTCAGACACACACACACACACACATCTGCAGGCTCTACTGACCTGAGTATGTTGCTAATGGGACTAAGGTCACGCGTTTAATCCGCGTGTCCCCAAACAAGGCCCTGAGGCCCACGGGCCCAGGCTGTTTGTACCTTTAAGCCCCCGAAGATCCTCAGTGTAGGTTCTTACTCATCACAGTGTCCCTCTCAATTTCTCAGGAAATGCTTGCTGACTTGATTATGACCAGAGTGGAGCAAGGAGGACTCACCACAGACACAACCTCAGGCCTGGAAAAAAGCATCTCCAGCCCCACCCCCAAGTGAGACCAGGCCTGGCGTGTCCCCAGACCACACCCCCAGTAGTGGCTCCAGGCCCATCCCGTCTCTCATTTTCACTACGAAAGCCACGTTTTGGGCTGACAGTCCTAGGACAATGGCAATAGCTACAAAAGGGGTCGTAACTGTTATTACCACCTCTTCCCTGGATAAAGTAACTTACTGCTCTGTCAGCGGGCAGCCCTGAGAATGTTCTGCATGAGCCTGGGCCATGCGTTCCATCTGTGTGGCTGCCCGCCACGGGGCCTACACTTTCCTCAGGACAAACGGTATGGATTGGACGGGAGGAAGAATTTGGTTTTGTGGAGTCCCACGGCTCAGAAAACCAGGATCTCTCTTTTCAGTCTGGCCCCCAAACTCCCAAGAAGCTCAGGGAAACCACCTGAAATTCTTGCCTTTTCTCACTATGAGCACTTCTTTCCCTTCCAGGCTCACCCTGCCCCCAAATCGGGCAATTCTGACCATGCTTTTTGTTGCTGTTGGGTGGAGAGTCGAGGTGACTTGTGGGCCCAGCTGCCCCAAGAACTCCAAAGGCACCTCCCAGGGAATGAAATCCTGCAAGTAACAATATGGTAAGGATACAAGACTCTTAAAAACCTTCAAAAGCTTTCCAATTCCTAAATGTCCACAGCCCTCTCAGAGATGCACTCTGGTACCACACACAATGCCCGAGTTCTTGACATTTTAAAAGTAAACTTGCTATCGGTATACATGAGAATCTCAAAATGCACGAGGATAACCTTCATCTAGCAGATATTTCTAATAAGAAACTTTGTGCTTGGAGGTGTGCTAAGATGCTGCCGATACGGCCTCGAGTCTGTGGCCTGCTTCGGCCCTCACAAGGTTCACGTCCGATAGGAAAGACAAACGTGAACAAAGGACTCCAGCTGGAGCGAGGAATCGTGAAAGGGTAGAGCACGGTGCTATGCGGGCTCTTCAAAGGGTGGCAGGGATACCTGCTGACCAGAAACGGTTTCCCCAGAAGGAGAGACATTGGCATTGAGATTACAGAGTTGATACAGGGAAGCAGAACGGAGAAATTCCAGGCGGAAGGACCAGCCTGGACCATCACATGTGTGCTGTTCTTGGCCAAAAAGAGAAACCTAAACCCACCAGGAAGGCCTGTGGCTGTAGACTGGGGAGGAGAGCTCACTGGATATGGTCTCAAGGGGCCTCTATGCCCTGTTTACATTTGGATATTGGGACAGCTGTGGATTTGCTATGGACACTGATTGTGGGCAACAAAACCAGCTCTTTGTGTAAAGTGGAATTTGCGTATCCAAGAATCATAGAATGTTGAGTTGAAAGGTACCTTAAGAGGGACTTCCCCAGTGGTCCAGTGGTAAAGAATCCACCTTACAACGCAGGGGACACGGATTTGATCCCTGGTCAGGGAACTAAGATCCCACATGCCGTGGGGCAACTAAGCCCGTGCGCCACAACTACTGAGCTCACGCGCCTTAACTAGAGAAGAGAAAACCTGCACGCCACAACTAGAGAGAAGCTCGCGCACCACAACAATAGCCTGTGCGCAGCAACGAGAGATCCCGCGTGCCTCAACTAAGATCCAACGCAGCCAAAAATAAATTAAATAAATAAATAATAAATAACTCTTTAAAAATAAAAGAAAGGTACCTTAAGAAATATCTAATCCAAGTGTCCATGGATTAATTGGTGCAGAGAAATTCCTTCCTTGAAACCACCCTGCAGTGTTTTAGAACGCATCACTTGTTTATGTGTAACTCAAATTGTTAGACATTTCTTTCAACCCAAATCTGCTTCCTTGAAACTTCCACCATATTTATGCCCTCTGGAGTTTCACAGAATCAGTCTAATCCTTTTCCCACCTGACCTCTTCTCAAATGTTTAAAGACAACTATCTTGCCCCCATTGTGTCTTCTCTTCCCCAGGCTAAAAATGCCTAATTCTCCCGACTCTCTTCATATGACATGATGCTAGACCCTCATCTTCTGGCTTCTGCTTCTCAGGACAGGCCCTAGTTTGTCAAGAGAAAATAAATCTTATGTGCTTTTGAAAATACATCTAAATACATAAACTGGGTTATTAACCTACTTTGCTTATATACAGTGTCTTTGCCTTGGAATACTAAATCTGGCATGCCTGGCTTTCAGGAACCACAAATGGTCTTTGTAATTGCAAGGAATCCTGCAGGGCTTGGTAAGGTACTCTGCAAAAGAAGCATTTGCTAACTGTGATTAGTTAACTGAATGGTCTTTATTTATGCCCGAGTAAATAATATGATTTAGCAGAGTTCACAAAATCTGAAAGTTTGTGCAAGGACACACACATTAAAAAAAAAAAAACTAGTGTGAATATACCATGACCTCTGAGGCCAGCGGAAGTCGTCCGCTGAGTCCTCCACAGCTGGCCTGCCGTAGGGCAAACAGCGACCTCAGACAAAGCATAACATCGCACAAAGGGTCAGTGTGGTCCATTCCCCTCCAGCACAGCATTTATTCTCACTACTAAATCCTGCCAGTCCCTCCAGCCAGCATCACCCCCAAGTGCCAAGGTTTTTGGTCATTTGTGTAATTCTGTGATCAGAGGGCTTTTCCATGAGGCTGGTGGAGCTGGGGAGAGAAGCTTTTGAGATCGTTTTGTTTCGTCGATCTATTATCCATCTCACTTTAAAATTTGCCAGAAAATCATGATAAAAAAATAATGTGCTATTATGTTTTCACGATCTCATGGAAAAGCCATGTCACGTAAGTGTAATAACCGTGATACCCCATCATGAGATGCCCACATGGCAAGGGAACGCAGTCTCGAAAATAAACGCCAAATACCTTCCTCTCCCTGTGACAAATAACACTGACAACAAGGCAAATACCCAGGCTACTCGCTCCAAGCAAACAAGACAGGAGCCAAGTAGAATCGCTCAGTCATCAAGACTGAGAGCTGCTCATGAAGACTGGCTCGGAGAGCCTCACTTCCCTGTACCCCATTCACTCCAAAGCTCACAGGGCATCTGCGCTGCCCGTCCCAGCCAGCTTTCCACCTTGTGCGACCCTCTGTGAAGTCACCCAGCCCGGCCCTGGCGGCTCTCAGAGCACAGGGCATGGGATGGCGTCAGTGCCCCAAACACCTGCTCTTCCTCAGCCCCTGACCCTGACTCTGGGCAGGACCTCCTTTGTGAAACTACTTCATAAGCACTGGTGTCATCTGGCTCATGAAAGCCGCCAGACTCTCTGATGAAGTACAAAGCCTTGCTCTTCTTGGAGCACAATTCTGGAAGCTTCTTTTCAGTCACATTCAACATGTATCAGAATCTTTTGCTGATTTCTAAAACCAATACATATATAAATGTAGCACAAACGCTTTGAGGAAGGGGTCTGTGGGCCCATAGACGGGCTACACTCTGACCTGTGAGAGGAGAAAGGAGGGAAAAGAGAAAGAAAGAAAGAGAGAGAGAAAGAGAGAAGGAAGGAAGGAAGGAAGGATGGAAGAATGGAAGGAAAGAAGGAAGGAAGGAAGGAAGGAAGGAAGTTGAGAAAACCCAGCCTCGGGAGCGAGGGGGACAGCAGGAGAGCAAGAGGCTGCTTTGCCGTCCATCACCCATCCTGAGCCCTGCTGCGCAGTTGACTCTCTACTGAAACTTACTTTTCACTTTACAAAAGTTCTAAGAAGAGACCTCGAGCTCATTTTTTTATTGAAGTATAGTTGATTTACAATGTTTTGTTAGTTTCAGGTGTACAGTAAAATGATTCAGTTCATATATATGTGTGTGTGTGTATATATATACATATATATATATATACTTTTTCAGATTATTTTCCCTTATAGGTTATTACAAAATATTGAGTATAGTTCCCTGTGCTATACAGTAGGTCCTTGTTGATTATTTTATATAGAGTAGTATATATATGTTAATCTCAAACTCCTAATTTATCCCTCCCCCTTTTCCCCTTTGGTAACTGTAAGTTTATTTTCTATGTCTGTGGATCTATTTCTGTTTTGTATATAAGTTCGTTTGTATCATACAGGTTTTTTTTTAGATTCCACATATAAGTGATATCATATGACATTTGTCTTTGTCTCACTTACTTCACTTAGCATGATCATCTCTAGGTTCATCCATGTTGCAGCAAATGGCATAATTTTGTTTTTTTATTTTAGGGGGAGGGGGGATCTCCAATTCTCCTCAAGCAAAAGTGCTCCGTACGGAGCCCAGGAAGCTCTGAAGCAGACGCATCACAAACTCCCTCCGTGATCTCTTGGCACCTCATGGTGCAAGTGAATTGAAAATACACCCCTAGCCACACTGGAGAAAGAGGAAAAGTCACACCACGGTGTGTTCAGAAGTAAATTATCCGAAGATAAGGCAGAGCCGTGCCCTGGTTTCCACTGGATGAGATCATGTGGTCTCACCTGTTTTCCCTCCCCGTGAGTTTTCCCTAAAGCAGTATTAGTTTCCCACTGGAATGTTTCCTGTGTTCATTGGATTCCACGGCACAGCAACTGCGAAGCCCCTGCCCGCCCGGTCGCAGCTGCGCACATTCCTGGGCAGAGTCTGGCTGCGGCTTGAGGCTGCGGGGCCTCCGTCTTGGATGCCACACGCGGGAAAGGGGGAAAGAAGAGACTTGCTGAGAAACGGCAAATCAAAGAGCAAAACAGGCCTCAAAAGGGTGGTGACCCAAGCCAAATGCCGACAGCTCCTAGAAGAGCTCTAGGAAACACATTCATCTCTCAGGGGAGAAAGCAAAGGTGGAGGTTCTCAGAGAATGAACTGTCACAGCTCCACACATCTATTCATGCTGAGTCTCTCTTGCCAGGTGTGTTTAAAGTGAAAATGAAATATAGTTGCAGTAGCTAGAAAATTAGTATCTACGCTGAGAACCATAGTCTCCCAGTTAAATAATTCACCCTCTCCGTTAACACCAGCAGGATGGATTTGGCCTGTAGCTGCTGCTCCTGTCACGTGATGGTCTCACCCAGTCAAGCTCACTGCCTAGCAAGACCTTTAAAGAGATGTCCAGAGCCATGGGATAATTATGATTTTCTTTAAGGTAACATTTCTTTTCTATTCTCTGAAAAGAAAATTTTAAAGATACACATACACATATATATGTATGCATCTATATAATTCTCTTCGTAAAATTTTGTAAACTTTCCAAATGGCACAGAGCAGACTCGAAAACTATACACACCTGAAGTGAATTTTCATATTATGCTATTTTTTAATTATCTGTGGTTAATGTAATTTTTATCAAGTCGCATAAAATATTTCAAACACAGAATTAATCCAGACACACGTGTGAGACGCACAACAGGCTCAGAAACTTTTCTCCTTAACTGAAGCATTTGCTTCTTAAAAGAGTTAATGAATACAGGAGCTAAATTTTATACAACATGGCTTTTACCATGAATTCAGATTTATAAGCATTTAATGCAAAACACCTAGGATTTTGATATATTAACATGTACGATATACTTATAATTAATTCAGAATTAATTCTTACTTAACAAAACATGAAATTGGATTCTTATTCAATTACCACTTTTAGGTATCATATAAGATGAGAGTTTGATTCAAGATTATCTCTAAGTTCTCCCTCTTTTGTGAGACTTTTAAAATTAGTTTTCTATTAGACCTACATCAGGAATTGATCTCTCTAAACCCTGTTAATAATCAGAAAATAAAAATAGCAAAAATAACTCTCTTGTGGAGAGTTATTATTACATACTAAAAATATATATTTTGTTAAGATATCTTTCACTAAAAACTTAGGGAGTCCTCCGGAAACAGGAATTGTCCATTTCGAGCATTGCTTTTCATAGCTGGGGGGCCAGCACAGAGACTGGTCATTCTATCAATGCCCACTGACTGAAGTGGCTTCTCCACCTACATTGGTCCATGGAAATTTAAAGAGACAGGTACAGTTGTTTCTTTTCTTATTGGACTCACATATTTAAGGAAATCTCTGGGAAGTCATTGACTGGCTGCAGAGAAAACAAAACAGATACTCCAGTGACCACATGTGACAAAGAATATAGTCTTTTCAAAAATGGTTTGGAAAAGTCGCTAAACAAAGCAACAGCACAGCTTTCCTCAAGTAACAACAGGAACCCCTGGAGAGGAAGTAGAATCTGATTGTTAGTCACCACATCACAGCATTCAAAACATCCAGTACTCAACAAAAATTACAACGCATACAGAGAAGCAGGAAAGTGTGACCCATTCACAGGGAAAATAAAAGGGAAATTAACAAAAACATCCCAAACATTGGACTTACTAGAAAAAGTCTCTAAACTGTCTTCAATATGCTCAAAGCAACCACAAAGAACAGAAAGAAATCAGGCGGACAATGAGAGAGTGAGTCAGTAAAAAAATATAACATAAGTTTTGAAAAGAGTTAGAAATTATAAAAAAGAAAGAAAGAAAACTTCTGGAGCTGAAAATAAAACAGACGAAATTTAAAATTTTACTAGAGGTATTCAACAGCAGATTCAAACAGGCAGAAGAGATAATCAGTGAACTTAAAGACAGTTCAATTGAAATCACCCAGTCTGAGAAGCAGTAAGAAAAAGGAAACAAATGAACAAAGCCTTAGGGTCCTATGCCTCACTATCGAAAATACCAAGGTATGAACTATGGGAGGCCCAGAAGGAGAAGAGAGACAGAAAGGGGAAGAAAAAATATTTGAAGAAACAGTGGCCCAAACGTCCCAAATTTATCCCAGGAATGCAAGGGTGTTTCAACATAAGAAAATCCATGTCATATACCTCATTAATAGAATAATCATCTCAGTAGATACAGAAAAAGCATTTGACATTATTCATTACCCTCTCACGACAAAAACACTCAGCAAACTAGGAACAGACAAGAACTGTTCAAGTTGATTAAGAACATTTAGGAAAAAACATCAGCTGAGATCATATTCAGTGGCGGAAGGCTAAAATCAGTCCCTAAATTAGGAACAAGACACGCTTGCCTACTTTCACCATGGCTATTTGTAATCGTACTGAAAGCCCTAGCCAGAGAATTTAAGCAAGGAAAAAAAAGACATCAAATTGGAAAGGATGTTTAAAACTAACTCTATTTACGATGACAAAATTTTGCATCTAGAAAATTACTGAGAATCCACAAAAAAAATGACCAAAGATAATAAATGAATTCAGCAAAGTCGCAGGATACAAGATAAACACACACAAAAATTTGTTTCTGTACACCAGGAATAAACAATCTGAAAATGAAATTAATAAAATAGTTCCATTTAAAATAGCATCCAAAGAATAAAATGCTGAGGAATAAATTTATCCAAGGAGATGAAAGACTTGTCAAAACAACATTGAATCTTCAGTTGCCATTGGTCTCCACATGGCCTTCCTCAATTCAGCGTACATGAATCTTGGTTCCTTCACGTGTATAAGGAAAAGCATACCCGCCATGCTCTTCAGGGTTTTTAAGGAGATCGTATGGGACAGAGAATGTCAAGATGCTTACGTGGGTGAACTGCTTTATTACTATGTGTGTCTCTGTGTTTCTTTAAAAGTTTTTTGTGTTGTTCTTCGTTTTCTTTTTCTTTCAGATGGCGACTTCAGACGTCTATGAAAGAGGCGGAAAGGCACAGAAAAAAGTTGAATCAAGACTTTTTAGCTCTTTCCCTAAATGCTACCTTGCATTTATACAAAGTTATTCTTATTTTTGTCCATTTTCAAGCTCAAGTTTCATTTTAGGTGAATTAGCATCACATATAGAATAAGTATCAAATATTGAAAAAGCATTATATATAGTAACAGAAACCATTGCTTCTTTGACCTGTGACATAATATTGGTTTCTCTAGTTCCAGGTTATGTTGTTACTATTGTTCAAAATCAGAGAAATTCCATGTATTTAATCCCTTAGCATATCACTAAACACTTGACAGTTCTCTGCTTTCTAGATCTGTCTTGACTGTTATTAGTCTTCTCTGCCAACTTAGCAATATTTTCAAATGTAAACACATATTGAAAGCAAATTATTAAACTGTGGATTGTGGTGACATTAATAACCTTGGGTTATAGATTGCCCAGGCTATAGTCCTTGAACGTGTAGCTCACCAATAACTATTATACTGAATGTCACCACTATAAACAAATTGACTCCCTCATCTTTCAAGTTTAAAGATACTTTAAAGTTTAGTTTTAGTCAATGAATCATCATATGATAAGCTAGAAAAGTCTTTAAGAGACCTGCTCATCAGTAGCAAAATTCTTGTCTCTCCTATTTTAAATAACCTCCTTGGTCAGCATCTCCTGCCTGGTAGGAATTACACTCCATTTTATTTCTCTCTTTATAATTTGTTTTTTCAAGCTGAGTCCATGTAATGAATGGTCTGTCAAAGTGTGTTCATTTTTTTAGTTTTATATTTTCTTTTTCATGAATCAGAACACTTGCAAAGTTCTATTTTGCTGATCTTTAAGAAAAACAGGTTTTTGGTTTAAATTATCCTTTCTGAATTTCTTTGTTGTGCATTTTTTATTTCATTAAATTCAGCTTTGATTGTTAGTCATTCTCCCTTCCTGGTTTCTTGGGTTTATTTTGTTTTTCCTTTTCTAATACCTTCAGGTGATTTTTTGATATTATCTTTCCTTAGTTCCTTTATCTTGAGTATTTCTTCCTTAATAACAAAGTGATTTGAGCTATAAGCTGTTCTGAGTTCAGCTGTGCCCACCACATTTGGTATGAGGTTTCCTCCTGGTTGCTTTCTAGGTAGTTTGTGATCTCGCTTTTTATTCTGTCTTTGATCCAAAGATTTTATGGGAGTTTTTCTTAGTTTTCAAGCAGTAAGATGTTTTTAACGACCTCTTAACAGACTCTGTGGCCTGAAAATCTCTACTAAGTTTTTCTCCATGGTTAACGAATGAACACCTTTTGTGTGAAAGTCATACGAAAAACGTATGGCCTCTACTTGGGAGATGCGAGCTTACATTTACAGCCATAATTCTGTTTGTTGATCGTGTTATGCAATTTCTCCAGGCTTCACTTTTTGTTTGTCTACTAGATCTGTCCATTCTTGAAAAAGATATATTCGAGTTTCCTGTTATAAACATGCTCTCATCATATATAGCATTTGCATAGTTTTGGTCTTGCATAATTAGCTGCTGTTTTTTTTTTAACATCTTTATTGGAGTATAGTTGCTTTACAATGGTGTGTTAGTTTCTGCTGTATAACAAAGTGAATCAGCTATACATATACATACAACCCCATATCCCCTCGCTTTTGCGTCTGCCTCCCACCGTCCCTATCCCACCCCTCTAAGTGGTCACAAAGCACCGAGCTGATCTCCCTGTGCCATGCGGCTGCTTCCCACTAGCTATCTATTTTACATTTGGTAGTGTATGTATGTCCATGCCACTCTCTCACTCTGACCCAGCTTACCCTTCCCCCTCCCCGTGTCCTCAAGTCCATTCTCTATGTCTGAGTCTTTATTTCTATCCTGCCCCTAGGTTCTTCAGAACCATTTTTTTTTTTAGATTCCACATATATGTGTTAGCATACAGTGTTTGTTCTTCTCTTTCTGACTTACTTCACTCTGTATGACAGACTCTAGGTCCATCCACCTCACTACAAATAACTCAATTTGATTACTTTTTACGGCTGAGTAATATTCCATTGTATATATGTGACACATCTTCTTTATCCATTCATCTGATGATGGACACCCAGGTTGTTTCCATCTCCTGGCTATTGTAAATAGAGCTGCAGTGAACATCTTGGTACATGCCTCGTTTTGAATTATGGTTTTCTCAGGGTATATGCCCAGTGGTGGGATAGCTGGGTCGTATGGTAATTCTATTTTTAGTTTTCTAAGGAACCTCCATACTGTTCTCCATAGTGGCTGCATCAGTTTACATTCCCACCAGCAGTTAGCTGCTGTTTTTGATGCTCTGAGGTCTGAGACTGGTTTCTTTTCATGATTACTCTGTCTCCCTATTTGGTCTCATGAATGCTTAACATTAAATGCAAATTATTATTTTACTGTATTATGACATTAATTATATTATACATTAACATATTGCCTTTCCTGTTTTATACTTTTCAGGGGTTTTTTGGTCAGTGTTTTACGAGTTTCATTTTCTTTAATATTTGCCTCGTGCCTTGTTTTTTGGTTATTCTCTTCTGACCCTTATGTTCAAGTGTTCTGTGTTCGTTTGTTTTAAGTGTGACTATTACAAATTGTACATAAATGGGTTTGTGTTACAGTACAAAATCTAGCCCATTTGCTGTCATAATGGCTAATATCCTTGATTATATACTCCATCTTCCTTCAGAATTACTAAATAGTTCAAACTGTCATTTCTTCCTTTTTAAAAAAATCTACGTGGTTTTGTTAGTCTGTCTCTAATTACTCTTTTTCCTCTAATTAATATGTAAATTCTACCACCCTTTTCTAGTCCATTAACAGTTATCTCTCATAATTTCCACTATTTTCTGAAAACAAGTTACCAAATATTTCCTCACCGAGATGGAGTGTTACTCTTAAAGCTGCGTTTCCACCACATGCATCTTTCCCCATTTTTCCATCTCTCTATAATCGTGCTCTGCTTTGAGATATTTCATCCACGTGACCTTCTGGTTCTTAAAGTTGTGTCTCAACAGTGACCACCTCATCTTTAATCTGCCAATCAACTCTTTAGTTAGGAAATCGTGTTTTCAGGTTTAGACAGTGAAGTACTCTTTTTAATTGAATAGTTCAACTTAAATATCTCTTCCGCCAGGTGTTAGCTTTTCCTCTAGGCTTGGGACTAGCCGGTCTTCCTCCCTCTGTATATCGAGTGGACTTCAACTTGGGCAGGACTGTGTCTGGCCGAGTCCAGAAGCCAAGGCCGTGTCCTTGCAGGGGTGGATGCAGGGTGGTCCCTCCCTCTAGG
Source organism: Globicephala melas (assembly GCF_963455315.2). Classification (NCBI taxonomy): domain Eukaryota; kingdom Metazoa; phylum Chordata; class Mammalia; order Artiodactyla; family Delphinidae; genus Globicephala; species Globicephala melas. The sequence continues at coordinate 1,812,557 of NC_083331.1, read as the reverse complement.
TCACATGCACACGCAGAGAATCCGCCCGTCTTGCTGCCGCCACCTGCCTGTCCAGCTCTTCCTCGGTCTCGTGGAGGCCCAGGGCCTCTACACGGCCTCAGGGGGCTGTGGTGACACAAAGGTCCCAATATCTCTCTGAGCCACGATCTGCTGCTTCTAGCCCTCAGCCTGGGCTCCTTGTCAGTTTTCCAGACACTTTCCCAGGTCAGGGGTGAAACACCAGCGATGATCATTCTCTCCACGGAGACCCCCAGAAACCAAGGCCTCCACTGCTCACAGGCTCCAGAGCCATTAGCAGAGGTTCTGAATGGGGCGGGGGGGGGGGCAGGGGAAGGGTCTTTGCCCCAAACTGCCGTCATTTTCTCGCTCTTCTCATTGCCTACATGCTAACCAGAATTCTGAGCATTCATTTAAAAAATCTGGTGCTTTTAAACTGCTTCCGGATTCTAATCACCTCCCTGCAACCCAGCACTTTGCACAGTGGAATCCTCTGGAACTTTCTTAAACATTGCTTCCTGAGGCTCACGCCGGGCCAGTAGATCACAGCCTCCGGGAGCTGTGGGACCACCTGCTCATTGCTGCTCCACACGGGGTGCTCTCAGCTCCTGAATTCAATGGTAAAGCTTCCCGGGTTCTAGAACGCGGTTGTCTAGCACTGTAGAGGGTCTGTTAGACTCAGAGAGCCTCGTACAAAGACACGAACAAAACATCACCTTTGGTAGGTGGTGGGGTAGAAATAGGGGTAAATACTTAGGAAGCTCCTGGGTAACATGAGAGATAGAGAGAGAAGTGAAGGATGGCAACACAGTACAGAAGGCGACACAGGAAAGGGCTTCCCTGGTGGCACAGTGGTTAAGAATCTGCCTGCCAATGCAGGGGACATGGGTTCGAGCCCTGGTCCGGGAAGATCCCACATGCCACGGAGCAACTAAGCCCGTGCGCCACAACTACTGAGCCCGCGCTCTAGAACCCGCGAGCCACAACTACTGAGCCCGTACACCACAACTACCGAAGCCCACGCGCCTAGAGCCCGCGAGCCACAACTACTGAGCCCATGCACCACAACTACTGAAGCCCGTGTGCCTAGAGCCCGTGCTCCGCAACAAGAGAAGCCACGACAATGAGAAGCTTGCGCACCGCAACAAAGAGTAGCCCCCGCTTGCCGCAACTAGAGAAAGCCTGCGCACAGCAACAAAGACCTAACTCAGCCAAAAATAAATAAATAAATTAATTTAAAAAAAAAGAAAAAGAAAGTGACCCAGAAGAGGTGGCTGCAGGTGAGGAGTGACTTGCGTGGTGGGTATGGCTCTACCTGGTGCAGGGACATCAGGGCAAGGAGGTGGAGGTAGCACTTCTCAATGGGCAGGACTTCTGTCTCTGCATCAATACGAAGTGTCACTGTGAGTGTCTTCATGTTGAAAGGGGGCTTTTTGTGCCCAGAGACTCTGATCTACAGTCACCAGATTTTTTTTAAGCTAATATTCAAATTATTAAAATTAGCCTGCAAAACGAAAATTAGCCTGCAAAAACCCAATTTTCCATAAGCTTTCAACTTACACATCTTATAAAGTATAACCAGTACTTTAGAGCTTAGTCAGATTCTCTTACACATTTCAATATCTCAAGTCTAAAATCAGTAGCTTAATCACACTGTTGACATCTTTAACATAATATAATAGGCCAGATTCTCTTAATATCAGATTCTCTTAAGTATGGCATATATTTTGAACACCAAAAACATGTAGGTTATCTCAATGATAACAAACTGTCCCTACGTTCAAGATAAAAATATGAATTTCCGACGGCAGATTTACTAATTCAATTTTTTTAATTAAAAATTTCTAGGAATCAGAAATCTGCTCTCCTATCAGGGAGAGTTCTTCTATGAAGCACACGTGGACATCTTCCACAGAAGAGGTCGGAGGCACGCACGGAACCAGGAGCCACATGTTTTCCCCAAATGATTTTACCAGGACTGAAGTCCCACAGGCCGAGCCCTCTTTATAATGCAGATTATCTCTAGACCCTTATAAACAAACCCTTTGATTTCATTCTCCAACCCCATCTTGTCACAGCTAACTTCCGCCAACTAATCTCTTGTACTGCCAGAAGGAAGCTGTATTCTTTTTACATGTTTACCATCTGGCAAGGCCACACCTGACTGATGTCACGATACTAAGTCATGTTAGTGACAAAAATGACAAACACGGCTTCTATTTCAGGGAGCTCAGCCCCCAGAGCGTGTGGCCCCCAGAACCCTAGCATCCTTGGGACAAAGGATGCTTAGAAGCAGGTGACGTAGAATGACAAGTCACGTGACAGGGTGATGGGTCTTATTCTTCCGTTCAAAGTGGTAAAGTTAGTGCCACCCAATAAACCAAATTACATGAGAAAATATTTTATTGTAATAAAGAAAATTTGGAGCTCATATAAGATAATATTTCCAAATTCCAAGGGAGGTCTGAGATAGGAAAGTTAAAAAAAAAAAAAGCCCTATAAAATTAGCTTTCCCACCTGCACATGACATCAAATGAATACAATACCCTCATTGAAACAATATAAATTTTAGCAGGTTTTTACAACATTGATGAGATATTAGCATTGCCCATGTAAGGTCTCTTTTTCTAGGAGATCTAAATGAATTGAACATTCATGTCGCAAAAAGCAATTGACGCAGCTGCAGGGGCTGCAGATTTTTGTTTTTTAGAGCAATCGAATTTCTCTTTTTTAAAAAAAATTTCATGGAAAACAGTAGCTAGAAACGTTTTCAGATCCTGGATTAATTATTAGATGATACTGTACAAAGTTTCAAATTATTATTCTCATGCCACAAACAAACAAGTACTAGAGAAATGATGATGATGACGTGTGTGTATTTACAAAATATTTAAATAATGACCCAAGGACTGAGCATTAGAGTAACTAGATATCACCAGGAGTCAAATTTCTCCTCCTCCAACCTCACAGACAGGTAGGGTGTTAACCAGGCCTGGAGGTGAAACTGGATTTTAGCAACTATGTGAGAATTTACTTTATGCTACATTGAAACCCCAGCACAGGACACTGGAGTTTTCTTCTGTGGTTATGGGTTTGTGGAGTACTTTTTTCTTTTTGCTCTGTTTTATTTCTCCGATAGTCACTAAAGACTCCAGCTGACCCATCGTTTCATTTGGGATAAGTCACGGGTCTAAAAATGATGAGGGTCTGTAATATTCAAAGCATCTGAACAGGAGTGTCCTGAACGTGGTAAATAACAGTTACTATGATAATGATCGCGTGAAAAACAGTCCCATTTGCCAGACAGGGAATTCTCTGTGTGCCGACCACCACCTTGGGGGCGGGGGAGGCTCTTGCTTGGAAACGAGAAATAAGTATCAAGTGGGAAGAGGCAGAAAATAAACAGAACCTCCAATGATCTGAGCACAGTGATGAGAATGTACCTGTCCGATCCTGAACGAGTGATTTCAGTCTCACCCTGTTTCCTGCTATCACACGCGAGATAACAGTGATACCAGCAGAGCCCAGGCTCTCCAGCTGTGTGCACGGTGCACCTGCTATCCGTAGCCTCCCCTGACTTCCTCACCTCACATAACCTGAAGCCGCTGAACGTCTTTTCTTATCTATTGGAAAAGACACCACATTTGCTTAAAAAGAAAGAAGAGTGAAATCACTCTTCGGGGCCACTCTACGTTGAGAAAAGGGAAACGTTATATCGGCATCTACCTGGCTGCATGAAATTCTATCATAATGTATATATTCTAATTCTTTACTTTTTCTGAGTAGTTAATTATGAATGTGGTAAAATTACCGCGGCTGATTCTAGGTTGATCGCCACAGAACAGAGACTGGAAAGTCATAATCTTCTAGGAGCGTGTACTGAGGGACTCTTACCTCCCTCACATTATAATAAATCTGAGATGTTGTCTCCGTGTAGTGTCCCAGTAACCCAGCGTGAGGCCAGACGGATGAAGACACATGAGCACTAACAGAGGCAGCCCACGTGCACACGCCCATCTCCGTTTCTGGCCAACTCCTCATTTTATGCATATACACACAGAAACACACGTCAGTAGGAGAAAAACATTTGCCACATGAGAAATAAGAACGACGAGCCCAAATCTGCTTAGTATTAGGGAATGTTTCCAGGACATAAAGCGAGCCCTGCATGCTGCTCCACGGGACAAAAATGTTTGGCAGGAGGGAGGATGGTCACGGCACCAGAGACAGTCTCCATGCATCCAGCCACTGTTATCTAGCAGATACTTGCTGTTTCAAGTTCAAATTCTCTTTTCGTCATTAGCCCCCAAAAGCTCACGTACGCGGCAAGCGCCGTCGACAATGACGCGAGGGCGGACAGATGGACATTTGGAAACTAATGGAATGGAATGACTGATTGCAACCCTGTGGGAGCGTCAGCATCTTTTAGGACCCAGTTAATTATCAAATACGTACAAACATCAAAAATACCAGTTAGGGGCTTCCCTGGTGGCACAGTGGTTGGGGGTCCGCCTGCCGATGCAGGGGACACGGGTTCGTGCCCCGGTCCGGGAAGATCCCACATGCCGCGGAGCAGCTGGGCCCGTGAGCCATGGCCGCTGAGCCTGCGCGTCCGGAGCCTGTGCTCCGCAATGGGAGAGGCCACAACGGTGAGAGGCCCGCGTACCGCAAACAAACAAACAAACAAAATACCAGTTAGAACTGACGGCCAGTGGTCCACAAGAAAGCCTCCTGAAGACTCAATCATGCAAATAAAGAAACCAGGATCGGGGCATCGACAGCTGGGTCAGAACACACCCAGGAGACACTTAAACAAGCCTTCCTAGAACAACATAATTTCCATAAAATTTATCCGATGCTTTATTAGGCTAGTATTCTTTGAAGAGATAAGTAACTTTGAGGGCAAGGAGAACCAGTGTACTTAATTTACCTAAGCTTTCAGGAAACTTTTGATAAGCTTCTCATCCAGAAGATTTTTGGGGTTTATTTTTTTTAATATTTTCACATACAGGTGTAACTGACATGGCTGATTGATTGAACAAATGTCTTAACTACCTATTGCTGTGTATGGGACATGTTAGCCTAAAACTCGGCCACTTAAGACAGCAAACTTTTACTATGTGACAGTTTCTGCACAAGGGGAGTCAGATGGGGCTCCGTGGGTGTGTCTGGTCCACGTTCCCTCATGAGGCTGCAGCCAAGCTGGTGGCCAGCACCGCAGTCACCAAAAGGCTCCAGTGGGGCTGGAGGGGGCGCCCCAGGCCCCTCGCGTGGTGGCTGGCAGACCCCAGCAGACCCACGTCCAAGAGGAAGCCTCCTCACAGGCTTGCCTTCAAAGTGGCAACCACTGGTCCACGTCACGCCATTCTAAAGGGGAGCCCCTGAGGCTGGAGGCTCAGGCTACCCTGAACCTGATCAGAGGTGGCCTGCGTTCCTGTGTCCATGGCCCATCCACCAGTAGCCGCTCACTCGGTCCGCTGCACACTGGGCAGAAAGGGGCCACGTCACCCTGGGCACTGGGAGGTGGCGTCGCTGGGGCCGTCTCTGGGCAGTGGCCTGTACGCCCCACCTCCATTCATAACCCTTCCTCCTCTGAAACCTCGTTCCAGCTGGGAGGGGCCCTGCGATGACGGTCTGCTGGGTGAGACAGAAGCCTGGTCTCCCCTGCGTCCCGGGGGAGCTTGTGCTTTGCGGGGGGTCCTAGCCCTCTCCCTAACTCCATCCCTTCCTTCCGCTGGGATGTGGACACAGTGGCCGAATGTGCGGCAGCCATCTGGCAACCAGGAGCAGAAAGGCCAGAGAAACTAACTCATCGTTGGCCCTGATGTCACTAAGCCACTGACCTCTGGGCTGCTTGTTTCATGAGAAAAGCCCCTGTGCATTTAAGTCGCTCTAATTCGGTTTTCTGTTACTTGAAGTAGAGGAGTGCCCCTCGTTTACATGTTAGGAGTCTGTCTGATAGCAGGAAATGAGCCGTGGATACACAAAGTGACTTGGGAAAGAAGGGAACAAACTGGGATGTAAATTACATACAACCAGAAACTTTAAGTGCAGATTATTTAATGTAATAGTCATCCTTATCTGAGAATTTTCTCCCTTTTCCTTTTCTTTCTTGGTAGGTTTGTAGGGATATAAATATTCCTTCACTTCTAAATTAACATTCAGTCTCTCCCTCTGTCTGACAAATGGATCTGACCAAACCTCCAAATATTAATGAACAGAAAAGAAAAGTGGCTTAGCTGTTGTGATGGACCGAAGCTGGTTACAATCTCTGTAGCTTCCCAGCAAGAGGTGGGATCCCCTGCCCACCCTCTGACGCTGCGCTGGGCTTTCGACTTCTCACAACCAAAGGGAAGGGTGGAGGTGACACTGCACCTGTTCTGGCCTGTGCTTTAGGAAGACCTGGCAGCTTCTGCTTTGCAACGTTAGAATTTAGCCACCAGGTAAGAAACTCGGCTGGATTTTGAAACACTGGCTCCCAGTGTTGGAGAGAAGCCTCAGAGGATGGGAGGCCGACTGAGCCCTCAGCAGGATGGGGGGTGGCGCAGAACAGAGGGACCAGCAGAGCCCCAGAGAACCCCAGAATCATGAGAAATCGTGAAATGGTATTGCTTTAAGCAATTAAGTTTTGTGTTTTGTTTTGTTTTGTTTTACTTAGCAGTATACAACTATGACTGTCAAAAGAAAAGAAGCAAACTACACACAGGTCAAAATATAAGATTAAAGAGTCCAAAGAGCCCACAAAGGAGAAAAAAGTGACATATTCCAAACGTAATTCTACAAGTACAAGGCAGAACAAAAATTAAGAATTAAAAATTTAAACATGAACATTCCTAAATAAATGCAATTATCAGGACTTCCCTGGTGGCGCAGTGGTTAAGAATCCACCTGCCAATGCAGGGAGCACAGGTTCGAACCCTGGTCCAGGAAGATCCCACATGCCACAGAGTAACTAAGCCCGTGCTCCACAACTACTGAGCCTGCACTCTAGAGCCAGCGAGCCACAACTACTGAGCCCACGTGCCACAACTACTGAAGCCTGCTCGCCTAGAGCCCGTGCTCCGCAACAAGAGAAGCTACCACAGTGAGAAGCTCATGCACCACAACGAAGAGTAGCCCCCGCTTGCAGCAACTAGAGGAAGCCCGCGCACAGCAACAAAGACCCAGCGTAGCCAAAAATAAATAAATTTATTTTTAAAAAACGTTTTAAAAAAAAGCAATTATCAGTAATTCTGTGAACATGCTAAGGTATGTCTATCTAAACTCTACGGTAAACCTAGTAAGGTTTTCAGGTTTAAAGCCAGGTTATGCAAACAGCCAAGAAGAAGCAAGGGTGCGATCCCACTTTGTATGTGGTAGATGATGACTCTGGTGACATCCTCCTAAATCCTACAAGAATTCAAATGATTGCCTTTCTCAGTGATTCTCAGTGAGCCCAATGCCAGCTTTCACACATGCATTCTGAATGCATATAATAAATAAATGCAACCTTGGTTCATTCAGCAATAACTGTATGAATTTAATATAAATAAAATATCTCTAATGTAGGACATATTTCACCTTACATCGTACCAAGAAACTAAAACCTGAGAAAGTTTCATTGCAGTGTACAATATCTTAGCCATCAGCTACGTGTGATTATTTAAATTTAAATTAATTAAAGTCTTCTACATCTGTGACTATTTCGTTTTGTAAATAAGTTCATTTCTATCATTTTTTAGATTCCACATACAAGCGATATATGATACCTGTCTTTCTCTGTCTGACTTACTTCACTCACTTGTCCTGGAGGGCACACATAGAGCACAATGCATCCTCACAGAAAGTTCTGTGGAACAGCCCTGCCAGGAGACACTTGGCTTTCCCAACAATGCTCCGGACATGCTGTCCTCAGTGGAACGTATCCTTCGGTATTATTATTGTTTCAGAAGTTGTTACATTGAATCATGCATTAAAGAAATGTTCAGTTAATGTGAGTAGAATAAATGTAGGCACACGGTTCCCAAACGTTGTTCCCCAAGACGCCAGTATCATCAGGGACATTGCGGGAGATTTAATTTTTTGAGGAAGAAACACAGGATAGTACAGACCTGTTTGGACGCTCCACACACCGCGAGTCCAAGGGGGAGTTCACAGTTTCGGCGTGAAATCACATCACAGTTCTTTCAACGTGTTGTATCTTTGCGAAGCTGGGTTTCAACTGTGGTGATAAAAAAGCAAGTACAATATGAAAATCCGCACAGATAGGAAATAGGAGTGGCAGAGGCCAGTGTAAGAGAGGCTGCGCGGTGCCATTAGCAGCTAACTGAGGCTGCTTAACGATGAAATAAAGATACTTTTCTTTCTTTCGATTTATGTGCAGCATTTTTGCAAATGGCGACTTTTAGGACATAAATACTTAGGTTATTTGGACCTAACTACTTAGCAAACAAAACCGTTAGGCATTTCTTTAGGCCCAGGAGTGTGCCGTGAAAAAATGAGTGAAACTCTAGGGGTGCCGTGAGCCAAGAAAGTTTGGAAACCCCTGAGTCAGTGAATGAGAGCATCACGATTGCAGCTTTGCTTTTAAAAATGAGATAGAGTTATAGATGGGGAAAAGGACTCTCAAACAAACTTTTTAAAAGTCATCTAATCGATTTCCTCATACATCAGTATCTAGACAGACACTTCTACATGGTAGGCGCTTGATAACTATTTCTTAAATAAACGCTTCACTAGAAATCTATACTTAGCAAAGGCAGCCAAGTGTTCCTTTGTTTTAGACAATACAATGTTTGAGTATGAAAGCACATAGGGCTTGAGCATTTGTCTTTACGGCTTCTCCGCAAAACTCGTGTCAAACGCAATTTGTTTGAATTCGATCTTTGGCGTCATGTCTCAGCCAATGATGTTGAAAGCTGCGGGTCATAGGTGTAAAGCTCTTAGGAAAACACCTTTATACATTATTTCTGACACTCCCAAGACTGGCCAGTAATACGACAAAGCATCCTGATATTGAGGTCCTTTCTTCTAGTTCTATTGGCATTCCAAAGTGCCCAGCCAAGCTTTTCAAATGATTCTGTTCCGTAAGTACGAAGGAAATGCAAACATGTTAGAGTTAGGTGAAACTAATCCTACCTTTACTGCTAAAAATTTCCCGAGTTGATTACCCAGGGTTCATTCTGATCCACGCGTCTCTCTTTACGATCGCTAATATTACACAGATTTCCCAAATGTTGTCCATTTTCTACTGCAGCTGAGAGAAAATCAAAGAGCAAAACAGGCAGGGCAGCTGACGCGGGACAGATCCGGGTGAGTCAACAGAGCACACGATTCCTGAATCTGATGCTGCATCCTCTTCGCTTGTCCGTCTGAGGCTGTCCCAAGGAATCAAAAACACCTCCAAGGCAATGGGCCACGTCCACTGCTATTTATGTCCAAAGTTGCGCTTGTTTGCAGGACGCACTATGCCTAGAGGTTCGGCGATGCGTCCACGCATCCCCACTCCCAGGCACCCCGTCTGGAGCTCTGGGCGGAGGCTCCCTGGGGCGCCGACTGGTGTCTTGGGTGGCTGTGGCAGCGCCCGTCACGCGGTCGCCCAGCAAACCCCAGCTCCTGTCCCCCGCCTCCAGCCAGCCGTTCACGAGGCGCCGAGGGCCGTGTCCTCACTTCCCCCAGGCCCGTCCTCGAGGGTCACCTTCGCAGTGCGGTTCTCTCCAGCCACCACTTACAAGGGCCGTCCCACCCACGACCCGGGGCTGCCCAGGCCTCTCTCCTGCTTCATTCCTCCTTGGTACTCATCACCACCTCGTGTATCACGGTCTCAGCTGTGGACCATCTCACCTGACCTGCTCCTGACACATGGAGGCCTTCAATAGACATTTGTTTGCTGAATTCACTCCTTTATCTGTTGAGTGGACATAGTTGAGCACCTCCTACGTGCCAGATACGATGCTGGTTGCAGGCAGTGCACCTGCCTTCACAGACCTCACCATCCACTCCTGAGTCCCTGAATTATAAGCGCAGACGTGCGTGTCCATGTTCTGCACATGTGTCTTCCGAAGAAACAGTCATTGTTTCTGTTAGTTTCTCTAAGAGAGCTGTGACCCCAAACATAGGGACCACAGGAGAGACACCCACCCACCTGCGTAGCCTCCGTGTTTCTCTCAAGTGGACCTGGCGAGGTTCCCTCGCAAGAGGAGAAGCTCACATCCTAGACACCCAAGTTCCCCTCAGGGCACCGGCCCTCATTCTACCACATAACCTCCTGAAAGCACGTTTCCTCTGGCTTCCTCCCAGGCTGTTCGGAACATGACGATTATTTTAACCCCACCCTGGCTAAACCCCAAGACGCTGCAATTGAACCCACTGTAGAGGGATTCTGACCTTACCCTTGGCCTGGGCATACTTTAAATACTTAACCCACGTGCTTGTAATAATCTGGTGTCTATTATACAACCATGTGTGTATCTTCTACCACTTAACCTATCACGTTTGGTTTCCAAACCTCAGCAGAGAAGGGTGGTGTCAGACCGTTTCCTACTGGCTTAATAGAGGCATTTCAATACTGTTCCTGATGACGGTGAGGCCGTATGAACCCTGGCTGAGCTCTTCAGATAGACCTGTCCTGGAAAAGGGGGCAGAAAATTGAGGAGACGACCCAGATCATCGAGGCTGACAATTCCAGACGATTACCGGTACCGATTTGTAGTCCAAACACATTTCAGCACCTTCAACCCGCCATCTGACTCTTCACAGGTGGACTTGGATCCGGAAACCACCCGTAGGAGAAGGTTACTATTTTGTCGTTGCCCTGTCCGTTGGCCCGTGGCTTTTCTTCCTGTTTGGGAGGAGTGAGTCTTCGTGGCCCCTCCCCTCTGTGGTCCCCACTCTGTCTCTGCCCGCCCTCCCTTCCCATAAGAACCAATCAGCTTGACACCTGCAGGTCCTGGACCCGCCCCCCCCGCCCCCTCCCTCCCTCCCCCCCCCCCCCCCCCCCCCCCCCCGCTGTGTGGCTCGGATTCTGATCGGATTTCTCTGAAGCCGAAAAAACCAAATCTTTTGTTTCCGACAAGGGCGGCTCAACGTTGGGTCCAACCACGTTTGACCTCGACTGGTTTTTCTAAGTTATTTTGTACACTTTTCAGCAGTGAAACCAAACTGGGTCCCCAGCTTTATTCCCGTGTCTGGCAAGGGAAGAGCCTTTACACAGTTGGACATGTTTTGGTTTGTCCTGAGAATTTTAACACGCTTTTGTATAATTTCTACAATACTGTGTAAACATATTTATTTTTGGCTGCTCTTTTTACATTTCAGGTCAAATTTTTTTATAGTGCACTTATTTGTTGAAATAAAGATTGTCACATAATGCTGGTTAAAAAAAAAAAAAAGACATGCCTTTTGGGTGCAGAACTGCATGAAAGTTCTATGGCTCAGAAATTCTTGTTCCAAAAAGTGTTTTTAAAATGCTTTCTTTGCGTATGTTAAAGCCCCTTACGTGGTTTATATGTACTGTTCATGTATCTTTAATTTGTGTCCACACACAGGACACTGTTCGTCTCCTTGCTTTTAAAATCCAGCAGCCCTCGACAAAACCCCTTCTACTCAGGTTCTAAGATTTCTTGAAAAACATCATCATCTACCCAAACCTTCCCAGCATTCCCGCATGAAGCCTTTGCCATTTATCACTCAAACATCTCAATCCGGAGCGGGTAGGACCTCTTGGGACACTCCAGCCCAGATCCTGAGCTGCTTGCGGCTGAGACCGGGAGCTAGAAGCAGAGGGGCCTCGGCCCCAGCCAGGCCTGTGCACCAGTGCACGTATTAACATGCCCAATGAAGCAATGATTTGAACGCTGAGTGTATGGCGTGTCTGAGACCTCAGGACATCAAACTATCCGCCGGCCCTCACCCCGCTGGGTAAACTTCAAAGGGATACAGCTTCCCTTCTTTGTGTTGACCCAGGAAGAACACTTGTCCGGGACTCCTTTAGCTAGTAACCTGGGGCTCCAGGAGCTGAGACCAGGCACAGATTCCTTTCTGCTCTGAGGACAAAGTTCAGACTCCTTCCTGTGGCCTCCAGGGCCCTGAGGGATCAGGCTCCCGGCCTCTCCGCATCCCTCCTGTGCGCCCTCTGGGTCCTCGGATGGGTGGTACTCCCTCCACCCCCAGGCCCTGCACTGCTCTTCCCCAGCCTCGCCCAGTGAACCCTCAGCGTCCCTTCACATCTCAGCCTGGAGGTCCCTTCTTTGGGGTGACCTTTTGGATGCACGCTCCTAGGCTCAGCCCCGGTTCAACACGGACCCAAAATCATCAGACACGGTTAGCAGGAAATACACAAATTATTGACACCATTGTATTATTTTAAAGATTCTGACTCTATTTGTTATTAGCCTTAAAATTCAAGTTCCTGAAAACTGTCAGCTGCAAGTACAGATGTCACGGGGTCCTGGGATCTGCCAGCTGTGTCCTTATGACTTAGCACCATGGGCACGGGTTCAGGAGTGACCACACGTGACAGCTCGAGAGGCCCCTGGAGCACGAAAGGAAAGTGGAAGAAGGAGGCTGAGAGTCAGGGGGAGATGCTGACCCAGATGTGGGAAGGAAGCCAATGCCCCCAGAGCTAATATCGGGGTGAGGTTCAGGGCTCGTGGAGCAGTGGGTGTGTGACCACAGAAATATTATGCTGTCTGAGTTGTCCCTCTTGGTAAATTATCAAGCTGAACTTTTCTAAAACTTTAGAACATTCTGAAAACTAGTCATACTTGTTTAGACTTTCAGGAAGTTCCCCATTCAGTCCAGGAAAACAAAATTTCACCTGGTGGGTCTTCACCAAGATCTGAGCCTTGAGCTGTAAACCTGGGAGACAGAAAGAAAAGTCAGCGCCTTCTCTGCAGTTTTCCAAGGTTATTTGGTGAGAGGAGAGGCGGTTCCTCTCCGACCTTTTATCACTAAAGAGGAGAGTGTCTGATAACTGATTTCCAGTTCAGCGCTTTCTCTCGGCAAGTGCTGAGTTTTGGTGCCCTTGAACTGAGGGTAAAGCCCCTCCCGTCACCCGGAGCTGGGAGGGAGCCCTCGGGGGAGACAAGGGGCTCATTGTGGGCAGTGGCCTCCGTCCACACTGCAGGGAGAAGATACCCCGAGGATGAAGGAGAAACACAAGGAGAGAGACCGGCACCGACTGGAGGGGCCGCCTCCCTCGTGTGGCCCGATGCCTCTCGGGAGGTTGTCTTCAAAGCCCTGTCAGGCGCGTCACCCTCTGCCGGGGAACCTTCCAGCTGCCGCCTGACGGCACGGAGAAGTTACCAGCCTTTCTTATTTTTTTCTTTCACAAGTTGCACAGCAGTGTGTCACAAAAGACAACTTTCTCTCCAGAAAAGGTGAAGCGTGCCCTCAGGGCTGCACAGCGTCACAGCGTCAAGACAGCGGTCCAGAGTTTGGGGTCCTCCCTCTGTGCCTTGTGAGTAAATACAACCCTTGCCCTAAAATCAAAATGCACGCTCCTGGAAGCTTCGGTGAAAGGTGAGGGACAGCCATCCTTGGGCAGAGAGGTCTGGGCACTTGCAGGTCACCACCTGTCCCCTTCTTCCTTCCTGCACTGTCACATCCACAAACCAGGAGGCAGAGACCAAAAGCTTCCCCACCAGCATCTGCCAGGTTCTGACCTTTGACCTCAGCAACCCACAGCCAATGACAAGCTGCAGCGCAAAACCCTTTCAAAGCCAGAGTAAGTTGCTACCTTTTCTTCTTAAATCGAAAACTATGATCGTTAATGAAACACGCGCTCCAGCGTCAAGGAAACAGAATGTTTTTTGTAGGAGATAAACCCTCATGAAAATGTTTAATTCGAGTGTTTAGTATTTTAATCATGCTAAAAATTAAGCGCCCTTTCATGACAGACACATTTTGTGGGGCAAAGAGATGGGACACAAGGGTCCACTTGAATAATTAGATCATTGGTCTTTATGATAGTGAAATGATTGTCAGAAAGGGGGAAACACAAAGTAGCTCTCTGTGATCATGTCCGTACAAATCAGTGCTTGATGGAGTCCTTTTCGTTCTTTGGGGTTCCCTTTCCTTTATTTTTACTGAATTCAGTCAAATGGTTTGTCGATGTCACCACAATCTGAGAATGTGTACTCGCAAGACCAAAATAAATTATGAATCACTAATTTAGGGGGAAAAAAGAGAAGACCAGCTAGTCATGAGCATGACACAGCAGTTCCACGGGACGGCTTGTAGGCTGAGGCAAGACTTTACAGCATGGAAAAGCCCCAAAGTTGTCCAGCACAGAAATCCGCAGGTCACTCTAAGTCCTCCCCCCAAAAAGATTTCCTATCATAGTTTTTGGAAGATCTCAGTGATGGGACTCAGAGAGTTACAGCATCTGAATCCTAGGTTGAACTCCAGCCCTGAAACACCTGGATTCTGTGACAGAATAAAAAACAAGAGGCTTGGAATTCAAGAGGTCAGAACAATAAATGGCCCGGTGAGCTCTTCGGTCTAGATTTCTAAAATCATGTGGAATTGGGGAACTTGAACGTCTCCCCAAATAAAGTATAACTTAACACTGAGGGAAGCCGCAGATCCTGCTGGAACCGACCACTGGGTTAGAAACCCAGATCCTGACACTGCCACCAACACAGCACCAGGGGAAGCCACCAGCTTCTGGGCAAGTTTCCCCAACTGTGAAATAGTTGTGATATTGGTTCTGCTGACCCCACAGTGAAGAGAGAAAAATGACATTGTTTTGAGTTTGTTGGAAGGAAGATATTTAAAACTAAAAAATGTTTGTTCGCTGTGTACAAGATATTACAAATCATAGTCGTTCATGTTTTAAAGTAAACCCATGACCTGAGATCCCTCCTTGCTTGGGAGAAGCCTTGGGATTTTCATTACATCAGGCTCTGTGTGTGTGTCTGCATGCATACGTGAGTGCATATGTGTGTTAAGTGTGTGCATGTGTGTGTTGAGTGTGTGCGTGTGTGTACATGTGTTGGGTGTATTGTGCACATGTGAGTGTGCACACGTGTGTTGATTGTGTGCATTGTGCACATGTGTGTTGAGTGTGTGCGCATGCGTGTGCATGTGTATGTGTGCGCATATGTGTGTTGAGTGTGTGCATGTGAGTGTGCACGCGTGTTGTGTGTGCACGTGTGCATGTGTGTTGTGTGCGCGTGTACGTGTGCACGTATGTGTGTTGAGTGTGTGCATGTGTGCACTGTGAGTGTGCACATATGTGTGTTGCAGGGGGAGGGGGGCTGCTTGTGAGAGTTTCCATTTTCCTGCCTTGCAGAAGCAGCAGCAGCTGAAAACGGTCAAAACTGTTTAGGAGTGTGGACCATCACCAGAATTCCAAGGAAACGTAGCTTTTTTTTCTGATGGGAGAAGGTGACGAGAGCCTGAGAAATGGGAAAAGTTCCTTGATTTGGCCTGTAGGGTTAGAAGAAAATGTTCAACCCCTTTAACGCACTGCAGAAAGCATCCCTCACCCGGCGTGCCCGTCCTCCAGAATTGAAGGGATTCATGCACACCTGTTGCCTTTCAGAAGTTCCTCAAGGGCTTTCCAGAGTTTGGAGAGAAATGCACATCCTTTCCCGAGACCAAGCTAAGGAGTTATTGACCTGAACAATGAAGGTCCTCCATTCCTTTCATCTGGGAAGGCCCAGACTTTGCCAGCCACTGAATACAGTTTGTTTTCCAAAATGTTAGGGTTCTGAACCTGGAACAGCTGTGATAAAATAAAAATGGTGAAAAATTCTTCAGAGGAATAAAGGTAGGGGAGCTGGCGGCTTTTTCTCAGAATCAGAGACAAAGGGAAATTGAGGGCAGCGGGAAAGGGGCCCCTTGGGCAGCTGTACCACAGAAGCGGTGTGAAATTCCCCCTCTCCTTCCTGTGGATTTAAGACAACGCTACCTCCTCATCGGGATGCTGAACCTGCCTCGAAGACGAAAAGCTTTGTGAGCTGTTCCTACGGTAACTACCGCCAGCACCCGTTTTATCAGCGAGGGTGGTTTGCCGTAGGCCTGAAGCCAGCCAACAGCGGGTGACCTTTCAACTCACCAAACGTCCAGAGTTACCTGCTTGTCACCAAGTAAAGTGTTAGGCGCCACTTAGGAGGAAAGAATTCTGAGAGCGTATGTAACGCTGAGATGGATCCAAAGCCTTTCAGAGATGTTTTAAATCCTGGAGTTCCAGCAGCAAGCTGTCTCTGGCCACCAGATTCTAACAGAAGCCCTCCCGCCCCCCCAACGCAGAGCCCCATGGTTTCCCTTTACTGTCGCTTGTTTAAACTTGAGGTACCTTCTCTGTGTTTGTTTACCAATAACCGTCTGTCTTCTCTGACTAACATCCAGCTCTTAGGAGGCTGGTTAAAGGCCTGTCTTCTTCCTCATTGCCCAGCGCCCGACACAGGCATGGCACCTGGTAGGTGCTTAGCGAATACCTGCGGAAGAAATAAATGAAACAATTCCTGGCTAAGTGTTCCAACAGTGAAACTGATCACTGGGGTCCAAGGCACATCATGGGGGTTTTGTCCTTTCCTCCGTCTCACCGTGAAGAACCACCCTGACTTGGGCAGCCACTGGAACCAGTGTTGGCGTCAGTGAGTGGGCAGGACTGCCAGTGTCATCATTTTTCCCACACATGACTGTTGGAAACCACTGCCCCGAGAACAGCAGCCAAAGGGCATGTAGACGACGTGAAGTCCTTCTGTCTCAAAACCAAAATACCTCCCCCGTTCAGTCAAGGGTGTCCAGATCTACAGAGGACAGAGAAACAGCAGACTTCTGGGTACAGGAGCTTGTGTGCTGCACTGTGGAACATGACTGACTGGTTATTCTTTTCACCAGAAACTATAAAGTGGAAACTTCAATTAGATTTGAGATATGATACAGAATATTTAAAAACCTGGAGCTATAATCACTATTTGATGTAAGTCAGCCTCCTCTCAATTTTTGTTTTTTATTCTAGATTTTTCCCTCAACCTGTCTGGGGGATCATTTGTAGGATCCTAATGATGACATCCGGATTCTCCTTCAACAGGTCCCGTTTTCTTCTGTTTCCCACATCATTGCCTCCTATGTTCAAATGCTCTATTGTTCGCTGGCCATAAAACTTTCAACCACCCTTGCATTGCCAGGTGCAGTGGCTACCTGGGTAAGCCCATGTAAGAAACCAGATTATTCTTCTTTCAGAGACCTAACAATTTATTATTTGTACTAATGTGTTAAATCTTAGGTGCGCAGCACTGATTTTTGTACCCAACACAACAAGAACAGCGCCTCATTGGGCAAATCTCATTGTTACAAATATGTTCCAACAAAAACCCTTAGTAGACATTTCTTGGACATTTTGGATATTGCAACAAGCATCTCCTTGGCCACCAGGTGTTACCTGGAGGTACACAAGAGACATAAAAAGTTACAAACAATTACACATCCACATAGATCCATCACCAAAGTCCTCCATTTTTCGAAGAGCGTCATGTGAGGTGGACTCATTTTCTGCGTCTCACACAGTCACTTAGTCTCAGGTTCTGAGACGTCTTTCCCCAGGTATCTGGAGCAAGGCTTCTGGAATCAGAGTAGCCTGAGTTTTAACCCTGACTCTGCCGCCTGACCTGCTTTCCTCAGCGAACCCATGGGGTTTGGGTATGTCATCCAGACCTCATGGAAGCCCGTCATTTATGGACTCCACAACTCCCGCCTGGTTGCAGACTGTTTAGTTACGAATAAAATCAAATTACTTGGAGGAAACAGCACGGAGAGTCCTGGAGCCCAGCAGGCTACAACGTGCCCTGCTCTGGCTTTGCAGGTTCATCGTGCTCACCCCTCCAGGGCTGTACCTGAGCTCTGGATTCAGGAACATTCTACGTGTTGAGTGGTGTGCCCGCCTAAGATACGTCAGCCACTCCCAAACTAACCGCTGCTCCATCCAACCTGGCTGGAGTTGCCAAATTTAGCAAATAAAAATCCAGGGAAAACTGAATTCCAGAAACACAATGGATAATTCCTCAGTGTAAGTATATCCCATGCAATCTTTGGGACATACTTATACTAAACAATGTTCTGTTCTTTATCCAAAAATCAAAGTTAACTGGGTATCCTGTATTTGACCTGGCGACCCTCAACCTGATGCTTGCAATTGTTTGTTATCCTTTCCGTGTTGGAAATAAGACAGGTGCATCTCAAACATGCAATGTAAAAATATAAACACTAACTGAAAAATGAAAAAGTTAGTTGACGCATTCTGATCTGAAGAATGTGGAATAAGCATCAGAGCAGCTGCTATCTATGAAGCACTTAGTTTTCAGACTTTATTTCCACAGTAAATGTGTGAGGCAAACGCTGTCATCCCTATTTTATTGATGGTGAGGCCCTGATCAGTGTTGGCCCAAAAGGTACCATCTGAAAACGAGACTTTTAACCCAGTCCCGAGGCAGCTGCAGGACTCCGGGGGAGCGTTGGAGCCAAAGCTGGTGACCGATGTCACCACGTCACCATCCTTGGTGTGCACAGCCAGCATCACCTCTCAGGAAGCCAGACGCCACCTCGCTGGTGATGCCATCGGGATGATTTTCAGGATGTCTGGTGTAGCCCCTTTGGGAGGATCTGTACATGTGATGCCCTACAGAACCCACCCCTGGGGTGACCGCATGGCTTTTCGCTGTTCTCATCTGACTCGTCTGTGGGCACTTCCGGCCCCAGGGAACCAAGCAAACCGCACTCACCATTTGCACTCTTTGGGGGTCCACGTGGTTTTTTTGTTCTCAGCAGGATAACGTGGACTCTTGGGGAAATGAGAGAGAGAATTCTGTCCCCGAGCCTCCCCACTGCTGACCACTGGACGAAGAAACCGCACGGTTGCAGCCAACCCCTCCTTAACGAGTGGGAAGTCAACCCAGAGAGAAAGTGCTAGAAGAATAGCTGCCCTCTTTCCAGGGACAGTCTGGCGCTGGACCCCGACAGCCGGGCAAGGAGACTCAACACAGCACAGCACAGCACAACACGACATCGTCGTGAAAGGCGGGAAGTCGCCTCTCCACCTCATCTGACATCTAAAGGCAAATCACCCAGGCAGGGAGCGACCTCCTTCAGCAGAGAAGAGATTGCCCTGGGGCTGCTGGGTCACTCACGCGGGGTACGTTTACAGCCTGACTGTCTCGTCTCACTTGCAGTTCTGTGGCGTCTGAGAACGAGCGCATGGTGGAGCCTCCCAGCTCCAGTCGACGCTCCCCACATGCTAGTCCCAGCTTGGCCCATCTTGTGTGTCACATGGCCTGGCCCTTCACAGAAGGCGACATGTGTGGGATGAGATGACATCTTTGCAAAACACCAGAAGGCTTCAGATGGCCAGGGTCCGGGTCGGCTGGCTGGGCGAGCATGGCTTCCTGTGGCTGCAGCACTGTCTAAATGGAGAAGGGAAATTACAGGGGAGAGACAGGGCTGCTAAAAAAGAACAAGAACGAGGCCAAGTCCTTTCTCCCTGTTTATAGCATCGCCACCTTCACGCAACCCCGGGTTCAAGGAAGCCGGGCTGAAGCCTTGCCCTTGGCAAAGGAACAGGAGGGTGAAGCATGTGTGTCCGTGACCCCCGCGCGGAGACCGCCGACAGCCAAGTACACGGGAAACTCCCATGGCCCGGGAAGCTTGTCAGTTTCGCTGCCTATAGGAACGTGCCCCGTGGGGTTCTGTGTTCAGCCATGTGAACTGCGAAGCGCTCAAGTTCAAGCTCCGTCTGCAGACCCCCATCTGTTCTCACTCCGTCTCAGGACGCCCCCTGCCCTCCTGACCAACGGGATGCCCAGTTAGCCACGAAGACCTTCCCAGATGCTGGAGTCATGGAAATCGTATGACGTATGGAAGAAGAATAAAAACGTTGGTCCACAAGTGACCTGTGTGTAAATTAATTCCACTGGACGGCAGTGTGTCTCGGGCACAGAGTGAGCTACGACAGCCGTGCGTGGCCACAGGTTATTGCCGTCTGCCCGCTGCAGGGTCAGGACTGTAGGCAACAGGATGGAGAGCGAAGGGCCGTGGCCAGGCCTTTCCGTCCTGCTCACCAGCTCCGATGGCTTCCAAGTCCAAGTCCAAACCTGCAGACCTCAGCCCGACTCTGCGCTGAGCGAGAGCGGGACGCGCTCCTCTATCATCTCAGCTGCACGGCTCAGCCTGACCCCAGAGCTCAGAGGAGCAGAACAGGGTGAGGGTCGGCACAGCCCTTGCGGGCCCGGAGCTCCACGGAAGGTGCTGGAGCCACTTAATATGGTGCTGGGAGCTTACTCATGTCGGGGAGTGTCTTCTTCTCAGTTGAGAGCCTGCAGAAAGCAATGCCCCTGGGAAGCAGGAACAGTCCACACAAAGTCTGGGCTGATTGCTGGGGGAGGCGGTGGAGAGCGAGAGGAAAACAAAGGAAGGCGCTAAATCAGGCCGTGGTAAAGGCCTTGAGGATCCACAGAGAAACGTGTCGGGCACCAAAAGGGATTCACCGGCTCCTCAGAAAGGTCTCCAAGGCAGACCTCCGGCTCGTCCAGCATGTTTTGGAGATGCTGATTTATGCAGCATTAGATGTTGGCACGTCCGTGGAAGCTTTGAACAGATCCCAGGAACACAGACCACTTACGAGCAGACACAAAGAAGTGTCCCGTGGTGGGATTTGGACAGGCCTCAAAGGGCGTCCGTGTCCCCTCTGCTCATGCGCCACCCAGAGACCCCCCTGGGTCAACAGGTGTGATGGGGTTGAAACACCTCACCCGCTGTGCACTTAACTCAAATGTGCCTGCAAACGCAGAGCACTGCTGTTAGCCTGGCCTTTGAATCAGACCACTGAAACCGTCTTCTAAGCAGTGCCCAGCCTCTCTCAGATTAAAGGGCCCGTCTCCTGGAGCTGCTCCCCTGCTTATGTCCCTAAGAAGGCATCCGGGTGGAGGGGGGAACTGGCATATCTTCATGTTGGGAGGCGGAGTCCCCTTGACCTAGGGTTGGTCCTCAGGGGTGTGGCGTCACTGGTCTTCAAGGCATTGGCTCTGGTCCCACTGGACCCCATATGCCTGGGGAACTCGTGAGGAGTCCCGGGTTCCACTCCTGCTGCTGGGAGCTCGGGCCCCGTTCTCCTTGCTCACTGGCCTCCTTCAGCCCTTGGTCCTGGGGGCCCAGACCACGCCCACGTCGCCTCTCACATTCAGGCCCCTGCGGGGATGTGCCCTCCTCCCATCTCCTCTCCATACACCTTGGACACCCTCCCTCCTGGTCTCTCCGCCATCAGCAGGGGGACACCTTCCCTTCGTGGGGAAGAGTCTCTAGGACCAGACGTCTAAGCTGCCCCTTGATGTCCTAGAGGAGGGGAAAAAAGAATTCAGGCAATTCCTTCCCGTGGAGCAACTGGATTTGGAGTTTGGGGAAACTACCTAAACTGTCAGCATAGGTAACAAAGGAAAAGCCAATTTTTATGACTAAGAACAGAAAGCACCTCACTTAGTTTTAGTCCCTAGTCACTTATTAAAAATTAATTTTCTCCTACGTGAGTGTCTGTCTCAAACTTCAGCCATGTCGGATTATGTCTTTTTTTCTCTTTTTCTGATAATAGATATATGGAGAATATGTCTTTCTGTGGAACAAGAAATTAGGTGAAATTATGGTAAAATACGCAGTGTTTCCGGAAGTCCATATTCATTGTTGGACTGTGGGCTCTTTTCTGCCCAAGTAGCTCAAATGTTTCAGTGAAGTCAACTCCTGAAGGTTTGTCTCTCTTAACCTCAATGCTTAGAGGGAAAATAACAGTGTCAACAGCAACTACAAGAAAATCCAAACAGAATATTCTATGAGATTGCAGCTACATGAACAGACGCTTTCCAAAGTTGGAAACACGCTCTCACCAAGGAGGGCACCGCCCCACAGTGGACGTACGCATGAATTCGGAGCGTTGCGTCTGTTTGTCCCTTTGATGGTCGGAATAAAGAGAAGGTTCTGGAGCCAGTCTTCAGCAGCCCACAGGATGGGGAACAGGGTTGGAAATGGACCAGAAAGCCGGTGAAGACACAGGCGTGACCTCCCACGGTAAAGGGCAGACAGTCTGCAGAGGAACATTCTAGGTACAGAAGACAGGCTTCTGTGCTACGTGTGGAAAGGAAACTCTGAAGTATTTGTAAACGTATGAAACCTGAAGAAGGATTAGAAAGAAACGTGAATGTCTTCATCACTCACTACTTTGTTTCTTCATCACTCCAAGAAATAATATGTCCTTCAAGATAGTTCTAAGAAGCTAAAGCACAGATCTGGTAAAACATGAAGAAGTATCGCTCTGGATCTGGAATCGGATGCTTCGGGATTTATACTGATATTTCCACGGCCACCCCTGCCACCACCGCACAATGGCTTTGTGACCCGAGGTTTCCCAGCCTCAACCGGCACCTGCCCACAGTGTTAACTGTAGGATTAAATGAGATGATAGATGTAAAGTACACATCATATGCGCTAAGTGCCTGGCAGACAGAAAGTACTCAAAAAAAGAGCATCTCTTCGTGTATTATTTTGTAAATCTGTATTTTACATCTTAACCTAGTCCGTCTTCATCTACCTAGTTTATGCAGAAGGCAGCAGGGGGCTGGTGGCGTTAGCGCTGAATGAGATGGTGCTGGCAGAGGTGCAGGCCCGGTGCCCGATCCCATCCACGTGCCCCCGAGACAGCAGGACTGAGCAAACTGCCTTGAGTCCCAGAGGCACTTCACTAAGTGCCTCCCAGAATGGAAACTCAGCTTGAGGGCTTCTGACTTTAGGCCTGGGGACTCCTTCCAACTCGCTATTCTGACATTTAAAGGGAGGGATCAGAGAATGTAAACTTTTTCTTGTTCCTTTACAGAGAAAATGAAACCTTTAGGAAGGTCCTAGCCAGCTATCACAAGGCGTCTGTTCACGACGTAGCAGGGTCCTCTGTGCTTTCCCGTCAATCAACCCACTTAGGTCAGCCTGAGCTGCGGGAACTGTCTGGAAGGCTGCATGGGAGTCGATTCAACCCCTAAATGCATGTGGTGTTTGTTTTGAGGCTGTCGGTTAGGATGGAATCGGTTACTTCCCAATTCAGGGGAAACTGCAGGGAGAAGCTCATCTGGTCATCAAGGGCCCCACTCACGGACACACACCACCCATCTTAAATCCGCCGCAGAGAAGCATCTGGGCTGGCAACGTTGAGGCCCCATCGTCCAGCAGGGGTGAGGCTTCCAGGGCAGCGGCCGAAGCTTTACCCACACCCAGGCATTGGCCACAGACCTTCAGATGTGGGACCGTTCACCCCTGACAAGCCACTGAGAGAACCAGTTGGTCTGACTTGCTGTACTTTAATAAGTGCTTCTTGAAGCTCTGTCTGATCTGAACGACCGCTTCTAGATGCTGCTTTGTGGCTTATTCTGCACAGATAAGGGACATGCCAATCCCGCGGTGAAAGCAAAAGGAATAAATAAAGCCTCCGATCTTTCTAAAAACTGTACATATATATGTTTATTAAAACTTTGGAAATATTAAACAATGTATCGAAATCAGAGCGATAGGTAAACTCTTAATATCTTAACTCTGGAAACCTAGAAGTCCCAGGAATGAGATTTTAGAGGATTTAGAAAGAATTTCTTACGAAAGGTTCTACTACTGCATTCTTTGTTAACCTGGAACCTGGACCACTTTGGGTATCATTTCTCTCTGAACGATTGCCGTGACAAATGTCTGCTCTAAAACCGGTCCCGGCCCAGGGGAAGGGTAGTGAACGGCGAAGGGGAGGCTTAGTTTCCGGGGCACCATCCACCCCCGACCCAGCGTTTAATCTCTAAACGGTTCACGTGTACTGTCTATGGTCGGCGGTGGCTCATTCTAACCCACACTGGAGTCTGCTCAGAAGCTGCCCATCCTTTTCCAAGGAACTGTCACTGGCCCACCCCACTTTCCTGGCACCCTCTCAGCCTCCGCTCCCCGTTAGGATGAATTCCCATTCAAATCCTCGCCCACTTCCCAGGATGAGATACAGGCCAAGCGCCTTCTCTTCTGAACACACGCCTCCCAGACAAGAGACCCAGTGATTCCACGGCTCAGCCCAGCCCGCATCCCCGGATCTAAGCCACTGTCACTGTCCTATCGTCCGAGTGAGAACAAGGGGACTGGTTTTCTGGTTTTTAATGATGACTGCGTACGGGGCTGGATATTAAGACCTAGTGGGGAAAGCTTATTCTGTGAGGTATAAAAGGTACACGTCAGGGCACAAAGGCTGCCGGTGAAGCCACCAAAAATAAAATGCCAAACCCTGAAGAGATGAGGATGTTGGAAGATCGTCACTGTTCACATTCCCTGGCCACGCCAGCGGTCACCCCCGCACCGAGAGAGGCAGCCTGACTGTTGGCAGGAGCAAGGCTGTAATTCCTTGGAAGTTCTAATAACTGTAGTTGCAAATGACTCGCCTCTGTCACCGGGGATTTAAATAGGCTATTACAGCTCTGCCTCGTAGTCAGCAACAAGCCACTGGCTTTCCATGACCCAGACCCTAAGGAATCCTTATTCTAAGTATTCCATTTACAAACCACGGGACTCTCAAGGTACGCTTCAAACAGCAGGGAGAGTTCAGAGTCTTCCTTTTGTTCCTGGATAAAAACAGTGCAGGGAGTTACCGTTACTGGGACAAAGCAAAGCTATTCACAGCACCAGCTGCGCTAGGATCGTGGTAGAGGAGTCGCTGAGGCCGTGCTGTGACCACCGTGGGCCCCCAGCGTCCTCATGGCCCTGCGCACCCACCGCCGGCAGTACTGCCCGGCGGCCTTCCCAACCGTCTCCGAACACGGTCGATCCTGCCCCGTAGACTTTATTCCTCCTACTTTGGTCAACGAAGGAAACTAAGGAGCTGAGCAGCACGCCAACCCGCCCAGTTAACACCAAGAACAGCAGGTCTGATCCACAGCCCCCGCCTGTGACGCTAACACTTTCCAGGCAAGTGAACACCGGATACAAAACCCCAGGGGAAACGTTTAACGCAGACGGAGACGTCATAGCTCTCCACGGTGTAGAGCCAGAAGTGATGGGTCGTCGTGACCCTTTCTGATACGTGCCTCAAACCAAACCTGTTTTTCACTGACAGATCAGTTTCATGAAGTAGGTGCAAAATATCACAAACAATGGATGCAAGTGAAAACAGGTACTTTTCTTTATCTATTTTGGTGCTGACGGCTCATGCGTCACGTGGACAACCCTGGGAACAATATTCAGATAAAGAAGTATCAGCTTAGATCATCTCCAGCACCCCAAAGAGTTTGCCGGAAATACCAATTCATTTGTTTGAGGAAAATAAGTTACCTTTCAAAGCTCTTCAAAATACCCTCTCCCACCTGCAAGAAAAGCACAGCCGGAGCTGTTGAATTAAATCTTTCACTCTTACCTTCGCTGCGTTACTGTCTCGTGAAAATCAGACGACTCCGGGCCTAAAACAAGCAAATCCGCACTGGCAGCTTTCTTCTAAAGCCGTGGCTGTCCCTCGTTTGATGGTCTGGGAGGAAACAGAGGAGAAAGCGCGGGCGGAGAGTGAAGGCCTGCTGGAGCGGCTGGCGGCGCTCCATGGGACGGGGAGGCCTGGGGGCCCAGGGGCCGCGGGCCGCGTCTCCACTACCCCACCCTCCGCTTAACCAAGAGAAGAAAGAGAAAAGAAGAGAGATACTGGTACTGGGGACCTCTTCCCTTATTTTCTAGAACTCATCTCCTGGCTTCTCTGTCATTTTCCTTTTCGTAAACATGTGTGTCTTTGTCAAACCTGGTTCGCTCAGTCCTTCCTCAAATTTAAGAGAAGTGACATCACCTGCATCTCCTACCCTTGCGTTCACAGCTTTCTTCCCTCCCAGGACCTTCCCACCTGCCCACAAAACAGAGAAAACAGCGGCTGTCTCTATAAGACACTGACACCCATCAAAATAGCTTATCGTTTCTGTAAGGAATCTAACCCTATGGAAACACATCGAGAGAGTGTGTTGAAAATTCTGTTTCCTTTCATTTGAGCTCTGGAGTCTTAGCTCCAAAAGGACAGAACTGTGAGAACCCCCGTTTACTTATGATCTCGTGTGGAGTCCGTCTCTCACGTGGTCAGAACCTGACAGAGCCGTGGGGAGTTGAAACGAGTGAAGATGAGACCCCAGCCAGTCGTAGCGGAGAAAGATGCGAAGGGGAAAGGTATTTCTAAGGCCCAGAAAAATGGGAAAACATAAAAATTACTGAAGAAAAGGAGAAATCCAAGCAGTCCACGAAGTACTTTCATCTGCCTTTATGTGATTTCAGTTTGGTCAGTGCTCTGCGGACATGACTGACTTGGGGCGACAGGACTTATTCTGAGCGTAGACAAGGAAGAACGGATTTTTCAGTTGGACGACTCGCTTCTCCACGTGAGTCCCTGTGCCTGGCCGTCCCTCGGGCCGCCGGAGGGCAGGGCCCTACCCGGTGCGTCCTCTGGGCCAAGTCTTGAGCTGAGCACCCCACAGTGGTTCACTGTGCTGACCCTCAAGCCGGCGAGCGGGTCGAATGATTCCAAAAACAGAGGCGAAAAGGGAAGAGCCCGGGGCCGGGGGAGTGAAGGGGCCCAGCGCTTGGAGGGCGCGAGGGTCAGGTGGGTCCCGCGGAATGTGAAGGGGTGCAGTGTCCGGAGGTGTCCTGGAGGCTGGGCTCCGGGGCTCCCGTGTGCTTGTCCGGGGGGGCGGTGTCCTGTGTCAGCAGCAGGGAACCAAAGAGCAGAGCTTTGAAAAAATTCACCGGATGAATCGGAGCCCTTGGTTCTTGGTGTCAGAACCGAAAACTTACTGTCGCCATCACAGTCGGGCCTATCGTTATGAACACAGCACTCTCCCTCACCCCGGCCCATCACCTCTCCGGGAGGAGGACACACAGGCAGAAGAGAAAAGTTCATTTTTTGTTTACTCAGTCTACCCATCACCCAGCTCCCTCCGTCCCCGCCTCGGGGGCTCGTGGGAGAAGCCGGGCCGGGTGCAGGGACAGAGGGTCCAACTAGCCCAGTCAGGAAGGGTTTCCTCGTGGCCACAGATATGCCCTCACCCCCGCCGGCCCCTCCAGCTACTTCCCAGCCAATCCACGGGGAAAGATGACACAGGCCCACAGGCCAGAGTGGGTGGTCGGTGCCGACTGCAGGGTGAGGGGAGGGACGGCCTGGAACTCACACAGACAAGGCAGCCAGCGTCCCCACCTAGGAAACAAGCCCATTTACCTTTTTGTAAAGTGAATGATTCCTGGAGAATAAAATACCTAACATTTTGCTGGGTTTTGCTGTGTGTTTTGTTTGGGGGTTTCGAGGTTTGGGTTCATTAGTAATCAGTAAGTGTAAGTATTCTGAATATTAAAAATACTATATAAGTGCTTACTGTTTTTGCGCTGAGTGTGGAAATAATACTTTCTGGAAGAGATGGTCACGGTGGGTTGGTTGAATAGAAGCTAGTGCTATGGTGGCTTTTTCGCAACTAGACTAAGTTCAGTATATTATAAACGGCTCAGAGAAAGAGGGTGTTAAGAGATGCTTGTCTGGGTCACTAACTGCTAATATCTACAGGATATAGGAGAATGTCTTGCCTCTATTTTGAGTAATTACCCTGCTTTTACCTCAGGGGTCTACTATCTCATTAAGCGCGCATGAAATCCGTAATTGCAACGCAGGAGTGTCTCACAGCCCCCGTGGGCTCCCTGAGGCAGGACCAGGCCCAGCCCTCTCTCCCACCCACTCCCAGGGCAGGCAGACACCACGCCAACCACTGCATCCGTCACAGAGGGACGTCCTGAGGGGATCAACTCCAGTCACCCTGCAGGGGAGAAGAGGCAGCCCCCAGTGCTTGACTCAGACCCCAGCATCCCTCCTGGGGTCGCCTGTCACACGCCCGGGTTGATCCCCCAAATTGCAGTCCCAACCTTCACCGCACTAACAACCGTCATCTTCAGAATCAAATCCAGATGCCTTCACACACGCGGGGAAGCTTCTCTCTGCAGGGAGAGGGAACACATAGAGCAGTGGAGCTGCAGGTGAGCTCGCACACAGGTGAGGGGCAGGGGGGCGTCAGAGGCTCCCCCCTCCGGCACACAGGCCACCCCAGCCAAGGGGGTGTGAACACCAAGGACCCAGGCAGCACCAGCAACCTTCAGGGAGGACTGGCCCTGGTCCCTGCGGTGGAAGGCCAGGGGCAGAGCAAGGGCCGTGCTGCTGACCTGGGCTTCTGATCCCCAGCGGACCCCGTAGGTGCCAGCGTGGTCACTGCGGACACAGACGTCCCGAATCTCCACGCGCCTTGGCTCCCTGGCCCTGTGATGGAGGGAGGGAAGCCAGCCCAGAGCAGCCCCATGGCCTCCGCCGCCCCCGCCGTGGGCTCAGCTCCTCCCACGTCCCCCGCTCAGTGGCCACACGTTCCCTTCTGAACGCGGGGCCGGGGCGAGCCACAAGGCCTCTGGGTGCCCGTCTGCTCGAAGGCAAGGCCAGCTGGGGTTTTCGACACTGGTTTGAACGGTACAAAGCCTCAGGACCCGGAGGACGATGAGATGCAGCGGGCGACAGAAAGAGGGTCATTTTAACACGACCCGCGCCGACGGACGGGCCCGCCGAGGCCCAGCGTGCCGCTGAGGGTCCGTTCAGGGACCATGCTTCTGGAGCCCAGGTTCAGGCAGTCTCCCGTGGTGACCCCCCAGGCGTTCCCGCGTGTCCTCCTAAAACACCGCTGTCTATGGGCAAAATGACTTAAAGTTAGTAAAGTCGATATCTGATTTGGACCCAGTTGGGAAAGTGGAATCTTCCACGGAGAATCAGAGCTGTCACCAGAACACGGTGAATGGGAACAGCGGCCCTGACCCTGCGCTTGGAGGAAACAGAATGCCGGGCTCAGGGAGTGACTTGGGGCAGAAGGGGCCTTGCATCTACCAGCAAATGCTGTGAGCCTGAGCTCAGTTGGACAAGCATCCCACCACCACCTGCTCCTCTGACCTGCCTAAGCCCACCCTCACCTCCTCCCTCAGTCCAGCCCCAGGCTGCCCTTTCCCACTGTAGGGTTTCCCTCAGGGACTCTGGTTCCCTTTCCCAGAAGAAATATCGGGGTGTGCAAAACACCCTGTTTTACCTAACCTGTATCACAAGCCTCCCAGGGATGGCCTCCGACCCTCCACACCACCCCCCCATCATCTAGGACAGCCCTGCAAAGGCTCACAGCCCAGACGGGGCAGAGACCAGCCGGGCACCATCAACCCCCTAAACGGAAGAACAAAGCCCCCAGACACTGCCGAGCAGCCCCCTCTTTCAGTCAATCCAGCTAAAGGTCTGTCCACTTTGTTGGTCTTTCCAAAGAAACAACTTTTGTTTTTGACCATTTTCCCTGTTGTTTTTCTAGCTTCTACTTAATTTATCCTCGCTTTCATCTTCCTTCCTCCCTTCTGCCGGCTCTGGGTTTGAGTTTCTCTTCTTTCTGTAGCTCCTTGAGGTGCAGACGTGGCTTATTAACGTGGGAGCTTTCCTCTTTTCTGATGTGTGTGTTTACAGCTATACTCTTCCTGTGGGCGCTGCTCGCCCGCCTGCCGTGGGCTTTAGCGTGTCATATGCTGTGCTGGCTCCCCTTCTCTTTTCACCATGAAAATCCTCAACTGCCCTGGGAAGAAGAAGGCCTGAGGGAGTACAGTGGTCGTCAGCTTTGCTTTTCCCGAAACTAAAATCTATCCAGAGAAGAGGAATCTACTCGTAAACTGAGTCCTTCTTTTGCCTAAAAGAGAAGCGATTTTTGCTAATGAAACTGTGGTCCGAAAAAGAGACACTTTTCTGTCTCTGTCTCCAAGATACTCTGGCCCATGTGAGCAGATAAATATAGGAACAGTGTAGACTCCAAGCTGATGAATTCATGTCAGTGTCTCTGAGGTCGGAGAACATATTTTACAGTGACCAGGAAGCACTGGACAGTGTTCTCTGTTCCATCACCCTGGGCCGTGCCCAGCTGTAAGTGTCGCTGCAGGGTCAGGTCACCACTCCTCACGCAAGGCCACCTCTTCCTGCTGCCGACCTCCGTCAGCCAGTGTGGAGAACCCGCCACACTGCTGGGGGCTGCCCATCAGTTGGCGGTCTGGGATCGGATGATTTAGCAGGTGACCAGGGGGCAGCCCTGAACAGAAGAGGCTGGCTTTCCCAGGGAGACACAAAACTAAAGCCCCCACAGCCCAGCACCAGCGGGCCCAGCCCAGGAAGCGTCCCCTGGGATTTCAGCACGGTGCCCCTCACTTGCAGGCCCCCGTTTTGGAATGTTGCTGTGCATCGGGTTTTCTGTTAAAGCTGCTGTGCAGTTTTAAACAGCTGCCCCATCTCATCGAAGCAGTGGCCACATTTCAACGGCGGGTGAAGTAATTCCTGTTTCTGTGTGCGGCTGCAAAAAGTTTCGGAAACTTCTGGCACACAAAGCATGTCCTAATACATCCTTACTTATTTCTAACAATAGCGAGGCAGGGAAGAGGGCTCAGGCTCGCTCCTCCACACACATACTTTGAAAGGTGATAGTCAACCAGGATGGGTTCGCCACTTTTATCCAGTTGATTGGAGCACAGCTGAGAATGTAGCTTTCATGGTGAAACAAATCTTAAGGTAATTTCTTGGAATGCGTATCTGATGGGACAGGACCAGAAAAAAGAGTGGGGCTGAACAATCATCTACAGATCTAGTCGCCTAGAACAATGGAACCAGCGCAAGGGAAGAATTTGTTTTCTCGGGCACGTAGCTATTGTGTTCATCACGGCTCCTGAGCCCAAGAGATTGTGAAAATCAAATTATTTCTTTCAGAAACCTCCCCCCCAAAATGGCTAAGCTTAGCACATGAATAGAA
Source organism: Globicephala melas (assembly GCF_963455315.2). Lineage (NCBI taxonomy): Eukaryota > Metazoa > Chordata > Mammalia > Artiodactyla > Delphinidae > Globicephala > Globicephala melas. Next base: position 1,781,730 of record NC_083331.1, on the reverse strand, counting down.
ATCAGAAGCTATGGATTACCTAATCATATACCATAATCTGATAGTTCATTTCTTCCAAGGGGATGGAATTTTGTCACACACAGCGGGCCCAGGAATTACTAAAGTTGTTTTCCACGTGGGAAAACTACAGCAGAGAGAAGCTGAGTCACTCACGCAGACTTTGGCTGCGTCAGAGCAAACCCGGGAGCAGAAGCCCTCTCTCCTCACTCTCCAGCTTCTTGTCCCAGGGTCAAGGGTCAAGGTCAAGGGTCACAGTTCCAGCTTCACGCGGAATCAGTTCTCAGGTTTAGATCAATTCAAAAATTCATTATGAAGGAAAAAGGAAAAATAAAAAAGGATATAAACGGACAAAAAATAGGCAAACGAAGCCTTTTTGTGGATAAAATGCAACTCAAACTATTTGCTGGAAATAAAGAGAAAAAGACACGACCAAGTGTCACTTCTCTCTGGCCAGGGGTCAGCCGCCCACGCTCCCAATCGGTCCTAACTGGGGCTGTCGCGAACTCCGTCATCTTCAGAGCACAGACGCGCAAAGTGGGCTTGGCGGAAGCGGAGCCGCAAACTCCGGCCTGCTGTCGAAGACGCCCCTGCCCTTCACAAAGGCTGCGAGAGGCGGGAACCAAAGCCGTCTCCCGCTGCGATCAAAGCACGGGCAGGTCTGCACGTCCGATGGGTCCTTTCCTCCACGCCTCTCAGCCTTGGCCACAACTCGGGAAACCGCAAGGGGAGGGTTTGCAAACAGGACACCGGCTTCCCGCTGACGTGCAAACTTTCAATTTGCTCAGCAAACGTGGTGACGGGTCACTAAGGTGGTGGGTCCCTGCCCACCCCCCCCACCCCCCCACCCCCCCACCCCCCCCACCCCCCGCGGCTCCTTCCTCTTTCCTCCAGGAGGGAACAGCCCGGGGCCGGCAGGGTGGGTGTCCTTATGACTATTGTTCCCTGTCCTAAACAAGGCAGGGCGGGGGCTGAGGAAGAAGGTGGGGCTTGGAATGCAGAAAGCCAGGGTCAAGTGCGCCCGGCTCCTGACCCCTTGCACGGTGTGGGTTTGGCACCTGCCCCGGCCCAAGTGGCCTCTGGCAGGACAGACGTGAGGTCCCCGGCTCAGAGGCAGCAAACCAAGGCCCCTGTGCTCCCCGCCAGCCCCTGGGTTGCTGGACCACATTCACCCTCTGCGTACCCAGTAACCCCACTTCCTGCCAGGTTCACTCTAACCCACATCCTCCCGCCCCGAGCTGTCTTTCCCACGCTCCCTTCTGGACGCAGCTCAGCCATCACCCGTGAGCAGTGTCCTGGCTTCCACGGCCCCTGGCGCCTGGTACCCCTGTCAAGGTCGCTCTGGCCCGAGTCCTCCTCCTGGCCAGCACTGCCATGGGTCCCTCCGAGCCGAAGCAGAGCAAGGATGCTTTAACTTACAAGCACCCGGGGTGGTCAGTGCCGCTGTGAGCGCCCCGACAAGGAGACTAAAGCAGAGGGAAGTCGACATGCCCAGGACCCACGTGATCAGCGAGCGACAGCTGGACTCCGGGCTCAGGAGAGCCCCCCGGAGGTGGCTCCTACCGTCCACCGCGTCCCTGACAGCCCCTCAGTGCTCAAGCCTTCGACGCCCTGAGCACCCCCGATGGCAGTCAGGTGGCCGCCCCCTCCTCCGCGGGCCGAGGACCCAGCCCACGCTGCCTGTCCAGACACCGCCCATCCCCGCTCCACCCCGCAGATGACAGACAGCCTCGTCCCCACCAGCATCCCGCACGGAACAGACAGGCATCAGCGAGGTGTTAGCGTCCATTTAATTACGGACGCGCTCTCTTGGGAAAAAAGAGACACATCCTGATTATTGAGTAAGAGTGCCCGAGAGATTATATATATGCATCATATATATGTGATTTTCTGAAAAGATTAACATTACTCAAACTAACTTGAAAAATAATGCCACAACAAAGGAATCAGAAATAGAATATTCAAACTGAATCCCTGATGGGCTCTTGCACGAAAGGAGACCCACAGGTTTAGGGAAACGTCTCGCCCTGGAGCTGATGGCAGGAGGTGGTCACCTGCCTCCAAGAAACAAAAACGTTCAGTGTTTACAGATGTTGGCCCAAGAGACTTATATTCATTTTCCCCAGAGAATTTGTTTTGACCCGCCATCGTCCAGCCAGCTGTTGTGGTTTACACACAAACACGTGCATTTGTGACCACTTACGGCTTTGTCACTCTGCCCTTTTTTAGTCTGTGCTAACCTGTACGTTTTCTCCTTTCTTTTTCAGCTAACGTTTTATTTTTCCAGAGCCAGCTGTATTCCTCCGTCTTCTTTTTCTGGTTCTTACTCAACCCATTGACATTGTTTGGAAGCTCTTCTTACAGACAGTTAATCAAGATCCTGATTTACCCATATTTGTTCTGTGTTTCTCTGATACACGCTTCTCTCTCCCCATCTGCAACAACCTTGCGTACAGGCAGAGACTGCTTTGTGGACTCTCCCTGCGACGGGTTCACTCTACCAAATCATTGCTGAACAGCGTCAGCTTTTGAAAACATCAGTGTTAGAAGTATCTATCTGGGGAGTATGTAGAACGAGATCGGCCACTAGTTCATTCTTGACCAAAAAAGCTGGGTGATGGGTCCACAGGGGTCCATAGGCTACTCTCTCTAGCTGGGTAATTCTTGGAAATTCTCCACAATGAGACGTTTAAAATGATGTTATTAAGCTGCAAGATATCAAACCACAGCCAGGATAATAGGAAAGCGGCAGTCTATGAACTTCCGAAGCCTCGGGCCCTGGGCTTTATTCCCCACAACTGTCCCAGCCCCGCTGGTCTCCTCCCCAACCTCAGGAGTGCCCCTTGCTGTGTCGTGTGTTTGGGGGTCTGCGGCTTCACAGGAGTGGTCTTCAGAGCCCTGGGGTGTGGACAGAGATGCAGTGAGGCCACCAGCGTGAAACTCATCTTTAAGAGAGTTATTTTAAAACTGGTGATTTAAAAACAAGAAAGTTCCCGTGTGTGTGCTCGAGCACAGCAGTCAAGCTATAAACCGAGCCTCTCCCACAGAGCACGCCGAATGGCGCCCCTTCTGATTCCAAATACGCACTTCAGCGCACGCTTAGCCTTTTGTTACTACTTTTCACTTTTGAAGTTCCCTTTGATGTTTATCTTCAATGCATTCTTATTCGATGAAAAGCTTGTGGATGAGGGAGCTGGTGTGATTTGTCCCCGTCCTTGAATCCCTGTCTGGCCTGGATCCTGAGTACCCAGGGACGGGCGAGGGCTCAACCCAGCCAGCACTCACGGGTCACGTCTTACAAGTCCTGCATCGAGGAGCCTGACAACCTGGGCACGTGTTTTAAGGAACATGTCCATCACTCTAACACCGGCCAGAGACAGGCAGAGCTGGCAAGAAAACTCAAAGCGTCAGAGACCAAAAACCATCACAGCCTTGCTGGAGATGCCGAAAACCCGGCCTCTGCGCACCGGCGCCGAATCAAATCCCAGAGGCAGAGTTTTGGATGAAGCAGAAAAGAACAGCTTTATTGCTTTGCCAGGCGAAGGGGGACACAGCAGGCTCGTGCCCTGAAAAACTCTGTGTCCCAACCCGGGGGGATCTGGTGAGGAGTTTTATAGCAATGGTTCAAGGGGGAGATTGCTCCTAAGGGTCAGGGTGTGTGCAGGGCCTCAAACGTTCTCTTGATGAGCTTGATGAGCTTCTCAAGCGCTATTTCTGGACTGCTTCTCCCTGGTCTCTGCATTCTCTCCCTTCCCTGATCAGCAACGGTTTGAACCTGCCCTTTAGAACTCAGGGAAGATCATGGAGGCTGGAGTCTATTCCCTACAAACAAGGAACGGGGGACACAGAAAGACTTCCGTGCCCAGGAGCCCCACGGGGTCCTGGAGGGCTTCACTGGGATCAGGGAGGCCATGCTGAGGAAGAAGGCGGCTCTCTGTCTTGAAGCAGAGGAATCCAGTAAACAGAAGCACTTCCCTCCGGCAGGAGGCCTTTCTTCCAGGGCATCCTGCCCTGCGGCACCTTCCTGCCCTCAGCGGAAGTCTGCTGCTGCACACCTGTGCCATCCCCGCCTCCACCACCAAGATGCTCACCTCCATCCCTCACTCACCTGTCCCCGTAAAGAGGCAGGTAACAACCCCGCTCCATCCCATGGCCTAGGTACTATTCCCACCACAGTCACTGCTTCCGACGTGTCTCCAGCACCTCGATGGTCCTCAGACGTGAGGTTCCCAGTCACCCTGGGTGACAGTTAAGGGACCTCTCAGCAGGAGGGTCCTGGAGAGGCTCAGGGCAGGTGGATCAGCTTGCTGCGCATTTTTCCAGGGCTGTTGAGGAACCTGCCCAACAGACCAGAATCGAGAAAGCGCAGAAGACGCGCAGCTCAAGTAACAGGCGTCCAGACGCCAGTTTCAGCACAATTCACCCTCAGGAGCTCTCTCAACCCTGGGGAGTCTTAGAAGAGTTTGGACTGAGTGTGCCCAGTTTGGAAAGTCTGCTACTTCTAGGGGCCGACAGGACCGAACGGTTATGAGTTCTGCAGCAGGAAAGGTCTGTTACAGGCTGAGCGGAGCAAGCAGGCGGGGCCCATGTCGCGGGGATGCAGAGCAGGGCCGTCAGGACACCTGCGTCCCACTCAGCTCCCTCGGGCCGCACATCACAGGCCAGCTGACCTGGGATGGCCTCGTGGAATCAAAGTGCGCAGCCCCCCAGAGCACCTGTGCACGAGTCTAGTCCCCGTCGGCCCCACAAAGTGATACTGTCGCCTTCCAGCGTCTGAGCGCCACTGCGCCGAGGGTGTCAGGGATGAGAATGGTCTTCTCCAGCATGGGGCTCCCAGGCCTGGCGCTGTGCTCACGGAGGAGCTCTGAACTGACTCAACAGACACAGGCGACTGTCCGCCTCACCCCTAGTCCCCGTTACACATGGAGGGCCTGGTGCGGGGAAAGAGCCTGGGCTTGGGGCGCGGGTCCCAGGCCAGGCCGATCAGATCGCTGCCAAAGGGACAAAAGAAAAACCAGTCTCCGGAAAACTTGTTTGAAAAGGTCAAAACCGTCGTGTGGTGTATTACGAGCAAGGTAACTAGTTAATTAAAACCTATTTTGTTATAAGAGATTGCGTACCCCAGAGGAGTGATACCTCAGCGTGGGCCTGAGGCTTCCTGGGATAACTTAAGTCAAACAACAACAATAATAACACTGGAACCTGAGAAGGGCTCCTCCAGTTCGGCCTGAGAAACCCAGGAGCAGACTTCACGCTCATTAGTCAGTCAGAGGCACCTGAAGGCTCCAGGAACTCAGGAGCAGATTGCCCTGAAGGAAAATCCAGCATCTTTTCCTCCAACCCTGCTCTGACTAATTCTCCGAGTTTCTCCCCTTGACAATGGCTCTGCCCTGAGGACATCTCTGGGGCGTGACTTTCCGAGGCCTTTATTGAAAGCACCACCTGGGAGCAGTGATGGGAGGGCTGCAGAACCTTTGGCATCTTTGAATTGCAACTGTTTTCTGTCATCGTAAAGAAAAAGCTAATCATTTTTTCCAGCAAAGCACCCCCTCTGTCTCCTCCACAGGCTATTACGAAATTGCCCAAGACCACACACTTGGCTCTCTCTGTTTTCACAGTTTTGAAAGCCATCATCCAAAGGCGAAGGAGCTTGAGAGGAGGATTTCTCTCCAGCCCAGCATCTGAAGTGGAATTCCATCGGTAGAATGCTATTCTCCTCTGGCTAATTTCCATAAGTTCCATCTTCTTATTAAGTGTTTATCATCTCGCTTAAAGAAAAAGGAGACAAAAAAAAAATCTCCAACTGTGTCCAGTTGGGAGAGTGCCACGCAGCCCTTACAGTCGTGCCGTCGAACATTCTGGAAATGAACTCTAAAGACCCAAACATTTAGCCCATCGCATGAAAGTTCAATTTATGATAACATTTATCTCCACGTTAATAAGGAATTTGCAAACAAAGATGAGTATCCAGGTCTTTGAAGATGTACACCATGAATCAATCCAGCTATGTATTAGTGATACAAGGCAGTTGGTTTTTAACAGAGTTGGCCCAATGTAAGATGTTTCTTTTTTATGTGAAATTATGTTGAGAGAATTTTGAAATGCACACCATCTGAGTCATAGGCCCTGGCTTAGAAGCAGGAATTCAGCACAAACATTTTTTAGCAGCGGATCAATGATGTCAAGTTTGTTTTCAAGGGAGAATAAAATAAATGTTTCACTTCCCAAAGCAGCCTGACTCCGAGGGGCAGGGAGGGACGTGTCCCCAGGCCCCCGAGCTTAGGAGAGTTTAGGAAGGTCGTCGATTCACTGCGAACAGCCCTCCTGGGTCTGTGGCCTCCGTGCCCCAGCAGAGACCTTCCCGCTACCTGCCCTTCCCGCTACCTGCCCATCCCCCCCCTCCCCAGATATGTGTACCAGCAGCCGACCCCCCCACCCCCACCCCGCAGCCAGCATCCTCCAGCAATGCTCCCCACCCACCCTGGCCTCACCTTGCTCCAGCCTCTCTCCCTCTCTCTCTCTCTCTCTCTCTCTCTCTCTCTCTCTCTCTCTCTCACACACACACACACACACACACACACACACACTTTCAGATTGTTGATATTCCAGTTTACATCCTCAGCGACTCAGGAAATAAGTACCAATTACTTCATGGCCCTCGGTTGCTTTAGGACGCGAGTGCCTTTGCATCTCTTCCCACTACATAGATTTTTCCATCCTACACCTGCCTTTCCGAACCTGACTGCTTCCAGACTTAATTCAAGCATAACCTCTGTTAGGAAACCTTCCCTACTTCTCCCGTTTCCTGTAACTCGCTTCCCTCTGGTTCAAGTCCACCAAGTGTCAGTTGCTATAACCTGGAATTTATCATTTTTTGTTACCCTTGAATTGTCTCACACAGGTCATTTGGTCTCCCTCATGGACAGCTCAGGCGATCTGGGGATGGGGTCACAAAGCATCACTCAGTAAGTAGTAACGGGTGGATGGGAAAACACCCTTCAAACTGGATGGCGGTTATAGCTAAAGGGATAATGCATTCATGTAACTAATCTTCAAAACATTGCCTCAACAGGTGTTGAGTTTCACTTTAAGACACACTGCTCTCACTCTGAATCATTCATTTGTCTGGGGGCGAGAGAGGAAGTGGGCAAAGGGGAAAAGACTGTAAACATTTCGAGACCAGTGTGGCCTGTGTGGCACCAAACAGTAGTTCCCAAATTCGCCGTGCACTGGAATTGCCTGGGTAGTTGATTACAAATAAAAGTCAAAGCCTTAAGACTCATCCCAAAACTACTGGAAAGATAGCCCCGACGTGGGATCGGGAACTCACCTCAATTTTAACAAGCTCCCAGAAGGTTCGGACAGCCACGTTTGCTGCAAGTCTGGGTCGGCATCAGGAAACCCTTCATGGGTTCAAATTCTGGTGCTGAAACCTGAAAGGCAATGAGATTTTGGGTAAGTTGTTTAAACATACTTGTTCCTCATTTACTCATCTGTGAAATGGGAAAACTTAAACCCACGAGCAGTGAGGAGATGGCCCTGTTCTCATTACTGTGCCCTGGTGCGGCTCTGTCCTCTGGACCTGGGAAAACAGCGTCACTTCCCTTAACGGTGGTGGTGGGGGGCTCAGCCCTTTAAGTGCCCATCCTCCTGGAAAAAGAAGACATTGAGAGCACAGATAGACTCTTCAGGGGCAGCTTTAGGAGGTCAAATACATACACCTACAGGAGGACAATCTCAAAGCCCCCCTGGGTCCCCCCAGCCTCGATGTGACCTGAGGTGCTCCTTGGGGCGGGAAGGGATGCGTTGGACTCTATAAACAAACCTATAAACAGGCTTGGAGCTCTGCCTGCGGGGGACCAGGGAGAGGGGTGGATGCCTGAGGGCAGGAGAAGCTGTACACTATTCACTGTAGAAATTATTCTTTCCATCATTCGGGAGAAGCATACATGGGTTGCAAGTGCCTCGTGATTACCCTCACGAGTATCTGAGCCCACTCATGCGTGAGGTACAGGCTGGGCTGCTGTGACAGCGACAGTGACGCCCAGAAGAGAATGGGTCACGCAGGATGGCGGGAGCCCGGGCCGACGGCGCCAAGGCTGGCAGTAATACACAGGGAGGACCTGGGATCTCAGCGTCATCACTCCTGCCTCCGCTCACGTCTGTATCCGCATCTCTTCACTGGTTGTTACACAAGGAGCCCAGGGACCCAGACTGTCTCTATCGTGTCCCCCTGTACATTCTCAGTGTGTCCTGGTCCACGAGGGCGGCTCCCCACCAGCATCCCACCCCGGGAAGAGCAAAGAAATGAGGAGAAGCCACGCTCCCACGACTTGGGATCTGCCCACATCCCTCCTGCTCGGGCTCCGTCTGCTGGAGTCCAGAGCCCACGGCCAGACCGAGATGTAAGGGCGACGGAAAGTGTAGCTTCTACCTGGGAGGCCACGTGTCCAGCTCAAAGCTCTGAAACTACAGTCACAGAGGGGTCAAGCGGCCGTGTCTGCTGCTCCACCCAGAGAAGCTGATCCGCAAGGCGTCTTCCCCCCTGTTCAGAAGAGCCCCTGGGATGGGGAGCTCACGGTCCAATAGTGAGCTCAAGGTGATCAATAATAATAACACTGATTATCAGCTACACGTGTCTTCGATAAAAACAGAAAAATAGGGAAGTGAATGAATTATTACCTAATACATTCTGTTCAGGAGGCAAAAATCGTTCTAACCTGGAATCAATAGGGCAAAAACTAATTAATGAGGATTTTACTGGTGAAAACGTTGGAAACTAGTGTGACTCCTAGGAGGTCAAATACATACACCGTCATGAAGCATCCATTCGGCTATCAGTTGCTTCAATTCTTGTACGTCACTTCATATTTTATTAATAATAAAAACAGGATCTGAGTTTGCTCTGTTGAAAATACGTGCACGTAGATACACATTTTTCTAAATAGGCTATGTTAGTGAGATGTATTTTAATGTATACATAATAAAATACACCCTTAAACGTTAAGAAAGAAACGTTTATTAATAGTTCTTGATGACCATCCAAAATTGCTTTGACATAATCTCCAACCTTTCCAAGAGAGATTGTGTGAAATCTCTCCGGTCAGCCTGGGGAGAAGACATCAGGGAGGTTCCTGAGAACTTGTCCATCCCTCATTCAGAGGAGGACCCAGGTAGGACCTTCTGGCTGGGGATCCTCTGTGGGGTGAGCTCACCCAAGGACAAAGCATCCAAGCAAATTACAGGGAGGAAGGAATTTAACGTGCATGAGGTTCTGTTAGGGGTCTCCGTCAGGAGACAGCCCTCATCTAGACTCACGACGGATTCAAGACAGAGCGCACCATTGCAGCTCAGAAGTTTTTCGAAGTGCTTTTAAATTATTCTCATCTCAGTTACAGAGGAAGATGGCAGATCTCTACCAGTGAGTCGCTGAGTGAAACCACATGGGACAGAAAGTGCAGAGAGCATCCTGCTGGACCAAAATTACAGGAGTAATTTAAGAAGTCAGAAATCCATGACCCTAGTTGGAATCTGACCAGCGAACCAGGATTAACACCCCAACGCCTTTAGGTAAAGTGCCAAGAACTCGTTAATGACCTAACCACTTAGGGTCTCAGGGTACTGATTACCAGGGGCGGCTGAACACCCCTAGACCTGCCACTGGGGTAACAGCTCCGTGTAAATTACCGTCACGACTTGTGAATAACATTGGTATTTAATTCCTTAACTGTTTGTGTGAGTCCACTTGGAGGAAAATATGAACATTTTATCATCGTATATTTAATAATGAAGTAAAATTTAAACTCAAGAGAAAAACCCTTAAATATAGGAGAAAACTTTTTTTTTTTCCAGTCCAGCTTAGGTCTTAGTTGAACTCCCACTCAGCGTTGAAAACCAAAATCTGAATGACAAATGACACACTGGAAAATACTGATTAGCGCTCCGTGTGCAGACTAGGAATAGCTATAGATAGATAGCCAAGAACTCTGGGAGCGTTTGGCTGTATACGCACCAATGCTTCTGAATCGCTAAAGCTCAGTTTACTTGGGATTTCTATGAAATTGAGCAAAAGAAGCCACATGAGAACAGACATGCTGGGCTGACTGTGTTATTGTTCCCATCTGTTCACTCCCTTCCCTAGAAGATGGCCTTCCTGCCGCTGTTCTATGGCGGGCGTTGCCCCCGTGTAGACAGAACACACCTCCCCTCGCCACTGCATGGCCTGGCCATGTGGCTCTGTGGGACAGATGACGAGGGAGCAGATGTGACTGTGTGCAGAAGTACTGCAGGCTTCCCACCAGCTTTTGCACACGCTTCTCCTCTCCAAGCATGACTTGTCCCAGTGGATACTGTTCCTTCAGCCTAAGACCAAGAATCAGACATCCGACGCGCGGCCAAGCAGCCCCAAGGAGAGCTACGGCAGCGACAGCCAACTGTAGTCACCAGCAGGAGATGCTGAGAAGAAATAAACATTATTGGAGCCCAGGGAGGCTTAGGGACTATTTGTTACCAAGAGAGGCTGCCTAGCACATATTCGTCCTTGGTGAAGGGTCCATAAAAATCACGTCACAGAAAATCATTGTTCAAATAAAAATTGACCATAGGACCAGAGGAGAAGATGTGTCTGTACAGCAAGTAATACCCATTCCTCACTTGGAAGTGGAAAATCCTCTTCTCTCTACTTCCAGGTCCATCTGACTTACACGTCACCGTATGATAAAACCAGTAGCTTGTGGTCACAGAGCCATGACGTAAAGCAAGTTTCTCTGGTGATTCTTTACTTCTCTTATAACTGTTTTCAGATCTTCTCCTACCATCTCTCAGTTGTCCTGGATCCTCATTACAAAATTGTAGACACTCCAAAAACATCCTCCCTCCCTCCCTATGCCCCGCATCCTTAGGACACACGTGCCAACACACAGGAAACGTCAGGACGCCAAGAACTCTAGGAAGGGTTCCCAAAGTATCATGGAAATACTAGAAAATCGGGGCAGAGTTAAGAGGGCGTTATTTGGGTTGCGGGGTGGTAATGATCTCTCCGGCACGTCTACAGTCATACCTAGACCACAGATTACTGGCTACTAGTTTTAAACATAAAATCATCCTGTCTGAAAGATTCAAAAGGCTGGGGCAATTCCACAGAAAATAACAGAACCATGGAATGAGTCCAAAAGTCATAGAAACCCAATAGCCAGGTGGAAAGCTCTCCCAAGCCTTTGAAGAAGTCGCTAGGGGAAGACGGGGAATGAAGACATTCCTCCCCTCCTCTGTTCGTCTAAACATTTGCGATGGTTTTCTGAACAAGGCAGAGCAGCTGCTTTCCAGCCAGCGGATCAATGTGTGAGCAGGTGACGATGGCTGCTCTCCAAGAGGAGCCCGTCAGGCACCAGAGTGCAAAGGGGAAAACTAGAATGTATGGGGTGAGTAGGTGTTGAAACAGCTACACAACGTTTCCAAAGGTTCAGCGAAGATCACTGCAGGTTGTGTGCTGGAGCTGGGAAAATGTTTGAATTGGGAGGGTTTCCATTTCTGCCTGCAGTGCTTCTCCAACTTTAAGTTCATACCTTCATCACTAAGACATTTTGGGGGAAACAATAGCTCCCATTGTTCTTCCTCTCCTCTGTGAACTCTTGATGAATCCACAGAGTACACTGGGGTCCTTTCATTTTTCTCTGGTTCCCAGCACAAAACTCTGTGGCATCTTCTTTATTAACAGCCAAATGTCTATGAGCCTACCTTTCTGGCACAGGTACTTTTGATTTGAAATGCCATCGATAGATTGAATTATGTTCCACTTTCTCAAAAAAACAATCCCATCGGCACAGTAAAATGTATTGAGTTTGATGCGTTTGGCTGCAAAAACTTTCATTTGGCCAAGGCTACGTAGTCTGAGGTCTCCAAGTGTAAATTATAATGTTATTTGAGATGAAGTACAGAGTCATTTGTGGGGCCCAGGACGACACATGATGTAATCTTATACTCTATCTGCAGGTGTGATATTGGACTCTATGAGGACGGGCACCTGGTATCAATGTTCAGTCTGGCATTGTTTCAACACAGCCGACCATGGCTGAAGAGGACGAAAATAAAATAGCACCGAGCTACAGCAGATTTTTTTTTTTTAATAAGAGAAACGATGAGCAACCATTACAATGAGCTCGATGGTGTCTGATTAGTCGCTTTCCCTGAACAGCACAAAAATCTCCCTCTTTACAGTAATACTCTCAGGGCTATGAGAAGATAGAAACAAAGCCATCTCATGAATAATAATAAATGTAAAAATAATAATATGGGGATGTTCACATGTGAAAATGATACTGATACTGAAGACTTCATTCTTTAAGTGCAGTTGATGGTTATTTCCTGGGCCGTATGTTTTCCCTTTACAGCTAGTATTTTCTTGAGGAATGTCTGTCTCTACCTCTAGTCTCTAAGCCAAAGGAGGGAAAGGACCCCGCACAGCACGTAATAGTGGTCCATGCCTATTTGCTGAAGGAGTGGCTGAATTCACTCATGGAGAAGAGAAAATCACCGTCACGTATGAAAACGGAACCTACGACCTCTTTCCTGCTGAGCTGTCTGCCCTGATGGGTAAAAGCACCCTCAAGGTTCATAGCGACGACCAGATGTGTCAGCAGATGGAAGATGATCTTTTAAGTATCTAGAGGGAAAGGGAAACATGGCCTGCCGACGTGGTTTCCAATCACCTGAGCACTCTGACGCGTTTAGATGTTAGGAAAACTTATAAAATTGATCCTGTTAACGTTAATGGGAATTCAAATTATACGGCTTGATTAATGAGGAATCCAGATTGATTGGCATGATCAAGCCGACCGGCAATTACCTACTCGATCAATCAGGGTGTGATTCTCCACGACAGAAGAGGGCGGTCGAGCCTCGAGCCTCTATTTCCAATGGTTCTAGGAAGATGAAAACCTGCCACGTAACTTATTTAATTCCCTCCCTAAAGGAAAGAAGTGACTTCACTTGTTGAAAATTCAAAGATCTCTAAGCTGTTATCTCATTTGATCCTTGTAACGTCCCCAGAAGGCAAGTAGGGATTCTGGGCACTCCGTGTGGAACAGGAAGCAGGTTCAGCCCCGCGGGGATCCTGGGTCCCGTGTTTCTTGCCCAACACGGGCTGCCTCTCTAGAAGGTTCAGGGTCACTCAAGTCCCCACCTCGTCACAGGTACTCGGGGCACGTATCTTCAGAAGTGAGGTGACCTAGAACTGAGCTGTGTCACCCCACTCCCTGCTGGTGCCACCTCGTGAAACACGTGAACTCAAGGTAAGTTGATCTCTCCCATAAGCTCCACCCTTTTGAAGATCAAAGCTGGCATCTCATCGGCTCTAACTTACGTGCCAGTGGCAAACAGAAGACATTGCAGGGTCTTCCTCCAAACAGAGTACCGGGTACACAGGAGGCTCCTCACGGTCACATCCAACCAGATGGTCCAGCAAGCACAGAGAGGGCTGAAGCCACTGCATCGAAGCAGGCTTCCTCGGTGACAGTTTTCTGAAGTGCTGGTGAGTATCGGATAACATCTCAAAGCATTTTTTAAAAATCAGGGAAGTGTCGTTCCTGCCTACATCTTTTAAAATATATTTATTATTTTTTTTTATAAGCAGGTATTCATTTTTAATTAATTAATTAATTATTTTTGGCTGTGTTGGGTCTTCGTTTCTGTGCGAGGGCTTTCTCTAGTTGCGGCGAGCGGGGGCCTCTCACTATCGTGGCCTCTCTTGTTGCGGAGCACAGGCTCCAGATGCGCAGGCTCAGTAGTTGTGGCTCACGGGCCTAGTTGCTCCGCAGCATGTGGGATCCTCCCAGACCAGGGTTCGAACCCATGTCCCCTGCATTGGCTGGCAGATTCTCAACCACTGCGCCACCAGGGAAGCCCCCCTGCCTACATTTGAATTCACACCCTGTTGCTTAGCAAACCCAACTCTAGGGAAGCTTTCAACAACTTTTGGGAAATCATCTCAAAGCCATTTTATACATGTTTATTGAGGTTGTTTTTATCCTTTGTAACTTCCTGGAGGAATAAAAATGGTACAAATCATTGAGGAAAAGATACATATTTATTTATTCACTCACTAGTCAAAACTTTGGAATTTCATATAATGAAAAACAATACTGAAAGCTAGAGGGGAGAAAGGAACAAGAGGGAAACAGAGAGGTTTCCATGTCTCCCTACCAAGGTCCTGAACAGAAACACGGGGACACCCGAGATGAAGGTGTGTCGGGTTGCATGAACTTGCTGGTGTCCACGGGGTGAAGCTAGGTCTGCTGCATTTAAAACCATTAGAAGAGAGAGAAAGGTTAAGGAACGTGTGAGGAACTAGTAAGAGGCCACTTAGGTCTAGTCAACTCTCCAGACTTGGACAGCCATTTCCCTGAAGATTCAAGGGCTACGGTTGAAATGAGGCAGCTGAGAAACACAAACAGACACCAGAAAGGTTTCAGAAAACACAGATATCCAAAGCAAAGACGGGAATGCTAAGTACGCCATCAATCCTCTTGATCATTGAAAAAACTAAGGAACGAATGACTTGACAAATAATTGGTGAAAACCTAGAAAAACCAGCGTTTACTGGGAGCATATAATAGCCGACCCAGGAAAAGTTATTATAAATGGTATTAACTGGTGGGTATTTCATGATGGGACAAATGGGTGAACTGTTTTTTTTTTAGTTTAAATAAATTGAATAATTTATAATGAAATAATAAAAACTTATAAAATTATAAAATATTTACTTTTATGAATGTTCACCTAAGATTAAAGGAATATTATGAACATATTTATCTAAGTTTGAAAAAGACATCTGACAAGTTTCATACGATATCTTTGTATACAAGAGGGATAAGAACGGGACTGATTATGGTCCTACTCAGGGTAGCCCATGTGCTATAACAAACAACCCTTGATTTGCGACGGCTGGCTATAACACAGGTTTATTTCTCCTATATATGACAGTCCAGTGTGGATCAGTAGAGGGACTCTGAGGGATGCCAGCAATCCTGGCTCAAACCTCTCTCCCTCTTGTAGCTGTGCCTCCCCTGGGTCTCCAGAGATAAGGAGAACAAGAAAGGATTGAGCAGGAGAGGCTTTTGAGCATCATGCCTGGAAGTGGCTCCCATCACTGCCACTCTCATTCTACAGTCTCAGGGCCACACCTATCTGCAAAGGAGGTTGGGAAACGAGGTCCAGCAGTAGATAGAAGAAGTCAAGGAAAGCATGGAAAACATGAATAATAGTGAGCATCAGCAGTTCTCGCCACAACCCAAGTACAGTGATGGTTGCATCTACAGTGCTTTGATTAATAAATCTTATGTTGGATATCGCTTGGCCCTGTTACACCTAATATTTTTATAAACAACATAATCAGAAGGCTAGAAGTGTTCGTCTAACTTTCAAATAACACACAATTTTGGGGAAAAGAACTAATAAGCTGGATCAGTGGCTAGCAAACTTGTTCTATAAGAGACCACAGAGTAAATATTTTAGCCTTTGGGGGTCACACAGTCTCTGTCCTGACTAATCAACTCTGCCATGGTAGGGCAGAAGCAGCCATAGACATGTAAAAATATGGGTGTGGCTCTGTTCCCCCCAAAAAAAAAGTTTGCAAAAAGAGGCCACTGCCTAGATTTGGCCCACAGGTTGTAATCTGGTAATCCCTGGGCTAGGAGGCAGGAATGAGAATCCATAATAAACAGTGCGATGGATTCGAAACTAAGAGGATTACATCTAACCCAATTACGTTTACAATTCTTCACGCAGAAGATGTAGTTCTTGTGTGGCATGACTTTACACAAACTCTGTTCTACCAAAACACGAAAGGAGTTAACAGTGCAGTGAGGCCACGTGAAGGTCATGAAAAGGGTGTGGTAACAGGGGAAGTTCCAGTTACACAAAGAGCCTCTCATCCCATCCTGTGACATGGCCCATTGTTGTGTGCCCCTAGGGAACACCAGCCACTGTCTCCCAAGAGGCCATTAACTTGGTGAGTGTGCCAACGTCTCAGGATGGACCTTTGGCCCAGAAACCTGATTTATCCCTCAGAAATAGGGACGTTCATGTATTTTCACCCATATATGTTGAAGAAGCTTCAGAAAGTTAGAACTGCCCATCAACATCGTGGCCAGCCTTGCTAAGTGAGAAGTAAGCTTCCTGGCCCTGGAAGGGATCAAACAGCCTCTGTGACCCCCTTTCACAATGGTGTTAGCAAATTCTGTAATTGGGGGGAAAGGTCAGATATGGCAACCTTCCTGAACCTTATCAACCCTACAGAATGTGAGTCTAAACTGCAAAATAAATGAGCCTCAGCTACTATTTTCCCTCTTCCATATTCACCACAACTGGGTGTTTGGGAAGAGAAAACATGTTCTCTTGAGAAATTTTTCCTGACACTGGTTTCAAAGTTCTTCCTGCCCTTCCATGCCAAACCACCACCCATGGATCCTGCCACAGAATCCTGGAATCTTAGAGTCAGAAAAGCCATGTGAAGAGTCTCCATCCACATTCCCCCCCGGGGGGAAATCTCCTTGGCATCAGCACTGACCAGTGGCCATTAGCCTCTGCTTGGACACATCCAGGCCAGGGGCACAGCCCCACTCCTCCCACAATGCATCTGCTCACTGGAAAACCCATCTATGAGTCCAGCTCAAGCACATCCTCCTGCAAGCTTCATCTACTGGTCCCAGATTTTGCTGTAGCAAAATCGTTCCATTTCAGTAGCTCTCCAACTCCAATGATCATTTAATTTGAAGTCCAGTCTGCGCTTCAGGGCAATACTTTGCTACCATGCTCATAGGAATCCACTCTCTGAAGGGGACAGCTCTGTTGATGAAAATACGTGGGTATGCATGACGTCTATTATTATTATTATTAAGTATAACAATAACCACCGTTTATTAACTGCTTCGTGCTAAACAGACAGGAATCAGGTAAGTCATTTACGTGTATTATCGCTAATCCTCACAACCGTTAGAGCAGGTATGATACCCATTTTATAGCTAAATAACTGAGACTCAGACAGTTCAGTGACCGTAAACAGCACAGTCAGGATCTGGAGTCAAGTGGGTCTGATCCTAAGAGCGCCCTCCTTCCATTTGCCTCCAGGTGACTTGTTACACGTGTCCAGGTAAACTGTACCTTCGTCCCATTGAGTGGTTTGTCATCACATCTTTTCCCATCTGTGGTATAACCACACTGTGTTGTAGCCCAGCGAATCAGTGACTTCTAACCAGCCTGTACAAAGCGAAGGTAAACCGAATAAACGCACTGCCAAATCCCAGCTGAGGCATGAAGGATACTTTGGTTTGCATCAAGGACAATTTCCATGAAAACGCGAAGTTTAAAAGAGAATGTGAGGGACTATACTCGACATTCTGTAATGACCTATAAGGGAAAAGAATCTGAAAAAGAATATACATATTCATAACTCATATATTCATAACTGAATCACTGTGCTGTATACCTAAAACTAACACGGTAATGTAAATCAGCTATACTCAATAATAAACAAGTAAGTAAATAAATAAGAATGTGAGCATCTGTCTACTCCAGTGTGTTCCAGTTTGGGGGAACAGAGCATTACGTGTCGTAAGCATTTAAACATTGCAAATCTCACTAGTGTGTGTGGATTCGAAAAATCAAGAGAGACGCCTGTGGACTATTTCATCCCAAATATGCTTAGCAAGGCTTCAAACAGTGTTACTAAAACTGAGAAAACAAGCCCATGGACCAAAGGCTGATGACGTGCAAGAGCCCTGGATCCAATGGCTGATGATACGCAAGTGTGGAAGGAAACATTCTTCTAAACTGTTATGAGGTGCCGCCACACAGGAAATCCAACAGACATTTTCTTTTTTTTTTCTTTTTTTTTTTTTTTTTTTGCGGTACGCGGGCCTCTCACTGTTGTGGCCTCTCCTGTTGTGGAGCACAGGCTCCGGACGCGCAGGCTCAGCGGCCACGGCTCACGGGCCCAGTCGCTCCGCGGCATGTGGGATCCTCCCGGACCGGGGCACGAACCCGTGTCCCCTGCATCGGCAGGCGGAGACTCTCAACCACTGCGCCACCAGGGAAGCCCGAGAAAGACATATTAATTATACCTGGCATGTTATCCCAAAGAGCCGGAGAATGTGCTTTTTTTTTTTGTCTTTTTGGGATGGGAGGACAGTAAATCAAGATGATATGTGCAGATGATGCTGAGATCTGGGTGTGCTGTTTTCATCTGAAAAATCTTGTCACACTAATTCTTCCCCAAATTGCTATCTTCTCTGTACATAAACCCAAACCTTCATTTCAAACAACTGGCCCAATACAAATAGCTACTAAGCTCAGCTCTGCTATGGGCCCTATTGCTCAACTATGCAAAACCTTTCCAAAACGACCCTACCCCTCTGAGTCGCGTTTTAATCTTTTTCACAAGCTCCCTCTTACACACCGATGTCCACTTTGGCTTATCATTTTTCTACCTCCTGAAAGGAGATGTTCATCTTTCCTGGACTCCTTCCAGCCCTGACGATGAAAGCCTAAGCCATCTTAAGACGCCTGGTCTGCTGAAGGAACCAAAGGGGACAGAATATGACTGAAATGTAGACCACCCTAGAAAGTCTGAAAACCCCGGGACCCTGAGTCAGAAGCTGGAGGCTGGTGTCGGCTGAGCACGGATGTGCCTTGGGAACTTGGGTGCAGAGCTAACGTAAAGGCACTGAGGTCTGACACCAAGTCCCCGGCAGCCACGGGTTTGGAGGGAGACGTACCGAGCCTTCCCTTTGGGTCTGAGGGTGTGTCTGCCCCGGAGGTGCTCGCCGGGGCAGCTGATGGTGAGGCTGCTTTGCAGACCAGGTGCCCTGGGGAGCCTTCAGGCTGCAGGGGGTTCCGGGGGGTGGTGCTCTCCACTGGCCCCAGGGTCCCCCAGCTCTCCATCCCTTCACTTGGCCGGGCAGACCAGGCTTCTCGTGTTTCCTGGGTTCACAACCCCTCACCGCCTTGCACAAGCTCTCCCCTCCGACTGTGACTCTCACTTCCGAAATCAGCCCGAACAATTCTTCTCTGATGAGCTCTCCTCTGAGCCCCGGACAAGGCAGGGCTCCCTGCAACCGAGCCTGTGGGCCACGTCCTTGCTCTGCCCGGTGCCCAGCAGCCCTGGAGGTGGGTTCAGTGACGACTCCTCTGCTCTGAGAACTCTGGAGCAGAGTCCAGCCTGGCCCAGTAGGTAGAGACTGGTTGACCACCAGAGCTCAGCTTCCTTCTAACCCTGAGTGGAGACCGTGTCCTGTCATGTCAGCATTTCCCAGACTATGTGTCTCCAACACATAGTATTTCAAAAATATTTATTGAATAAATGAATGAGTAACCGGGGCATATATTTCTAATTTATAACATGACATGGAGACAATCAAGCTCCTGGAGCTATGTATTGTCCTTTAAAAACTTCTTGTGTTTTTAAACAAAATGCCCACGATATAAAATGATTCCTCAAAGAGCAAACACACGGTCGCCCTACTTTCCTTTTTTCTTTAAGACCACCTACCGAAAACAAGTCAGTTGTGACACGAAAAGTTCGATCAGCCGTCTGTGTGGGTTTGGTATATTTTCGATGATCACAATTGAAGGGTTTCTTCTTTTCTTAAAGTAAATCCAAACTTTAAACAAAATCTAATTTGAATTTGGGAAGGCTCCAAAAAATAAGTGCATCGTTGTATATTTTTATCCCTAAAATGAAATGGATTTGAGGATCTTGCTCTGATCATCAATCCAGAGGCATTCGAACTAGTAGAAACCATGAAAGCAAAGACATGTGGATAGAAAGGTGAAAAAATAATCTATGTAGAGTACTATCTTTCAAAATCTGAAAGCAGGCATCATGTCTTAGATTTCTTTCTCTGGAGTGAAAACACACCAATCAGGACTGAGGCTGGGTGAGTGGGGAGGAGTGAAGAGGGGAAGCTTCCCCCAGATATTTGTGTTTTTAAACGAATGAAATGCTGACAACTTGATGATAACCAGGTTGCTTTCTCACTGTTACCACAATGAGGACAATTTACTTAGTCAGTACTTACGAGTGAGAGTTTTTTAAAAATGTACTTAATCTAAACTGTTTGTTATAGCAGATGATCTATATTAAAATGTGCAGATGTTAAAGGTAATAAAAATCAAGATATTCTGGAAAGTATAGAGGACATTTTCCCAAGCTGTTTGCAATTGTTTCTATCCTTTTTTTTTTCTTTTTGCATTTAATCACCTGGTAAATCAGCAAATTAATGGCAACCTGAGTTCACCTTGGATAAATGCTCATACTTTGCCTAGATAGAAACTCCACCAGCTTTTAACTTGTTAAGTATACATGTGGCCCATCTACAAGGAAGACAAGTAAGCCAACAGTTTCTGCGCACAGGTAGAAATGTCACAACACCTGGAGACAACGGTGACACAGCTAAGAATCTGCATATTCCTCTCCCTATAACCAATGACAGCTCTGGCAGCAATGATGTAAAACCCTTCCACGTGCTTGAACTACATCCCTGCCTGGAGCTTACCAAGCTGAAGGGAGAGTCATTCAAACATTTTAAAATTCATTATGTGCTGTCACTGCCACCTCTCCAGCCAAACAAATCCTGACTTCCTGGCGTCTGTGGGAACAGCGATACATCCTGCTACGAGGGACCTCGGGTCTGAGGGGCATGGCGGCAGAGACACGGAATCTGCCGGGTGGAAGTTCCCATCGGGCTGAGCTGCCTCTTCTGCAAGAACAAAGCAAGAAAGTAGAGAAAAGGAAAAGAAGAGATGAAAAGAGAAGACACTGGGGCACGACAAATCACACTGACCGCGGACTCGTCGGGTCCTGCAGCTGTGCACAGGGGAAGGAACAGGTTCCTTCCTGTTGGATTGGAAACATGGAATTGGACAGATGAATTGGATAAGAAGATCCAGTCCTGTGAGGTCCATCTCCATAACTCACAGTGCTTCATCAAGACTTCACAATCCTAAACTCTGCAGACGTGGCTCTGCTGCCGGAATCCTAAGCCAACAACCTTGGATTGAAGTTTTCTTAAGTTGGACCCATCGGCGGAATCAGCTCCCACGTTTTACCAGAGATTCTCTCCCCACTGCTTTTACAGCACTGCCTTCCTGGACATCCCTGAACCCCACGCTGTACAGCTTCGATGGTCACATTGGAACGACAGCAGGGTTAGGGGTGAGCAAAAGTGAGCAGGGTTAGGGGTGAGCAAAAGTGGACCTGAACATTGGCTTCCTGGCAGTATGACCAACGGCCCGTCCTCAATGGTAACATCGTCTTTCGCATCTCAGGATACCAGCCCACGTGTATCTGCTTAGTGAAGTCAACTCAGTATTTCAAATAAAATGTCAAAATAAGCTGAAGAAAGAAAGTGAATGTCTACCCCCTCCCCCCTCAACTTCCTCTCCATGGGCCTCGATGTCAGAGGGACAGAGAGTTTCACAGTCAATTCTAGAGAACATCCTGCCCACCACAGGATGGCCAGGACGGGTCTATGAACCTTGCCTCAAAAGTATGGTAGAAATTCCTGAAACTTCATGTATTCACACACACAAAAATAGTATTGAAGGCTTACCATGCGTCAAGCAGCTCATATCCCTCAAAAATATCAAAAGAGCAACGCACATGTACTTGCTGAGTTGTGTGCCCTCCCATAAACCAGGCTGGAGACAGAAATGGGACCTTGTACTGGCTGCTCCCTAGTTCTGTGACTTATTCAAAGGCTGATGCTAAATCTTCTTAATAATAAGTAAACATAAAACACCTATTTCAAAGGATTGCTGGGAGACCAAAGTGAGGTAGAAATTCATAGTATAGCGCCAGACGCATAGAAAGCACTCCATCAATAACATCAAGGACAGCACCACCACCGTAACGACACTGACATCCAGAATGGTTGGCTGGATTGAGAAAGGTCAACAGTACCTTGCAAAGAATAGAGCTGGGACCACACGTAAGTCAGAGCTCTGTCACCTGAAACTCTCCCAGGTGTTCTGGGCTTCTCTGAAGAAGTCAGCCATAGGTTCCTTGCTCCCCTGCACTCAGTATTTCCCAGAGAAAAGGATATTAGGAAAAAACCCTGAACGCCTGCACACTGGGAGTTAGATGAGCAACTACACACCTTTCCTGTCCAGCCAGCACCCCCAGGAACAGGCTCCCCACATCTCTGGGCACCGGGAAGAGCCACACAGACAAAGCCTGTGGGAATTCTCTCTTAACTAAACACTGCTGCCCCTGCCCCTGCCCCTGCCCCCCCCACTGAGTCCACGTGGCCACTAAGCATAATAAACGCATCCCAAATTTTCTTTTAACCCTGTCTCCAGTTTTCTAGTCTATGTCTTTCACTGAATTTTTTAAAATTTATTTTATTGAAGAAACGACCTAAATGTCCACCGACAGATGAATGGATAAAGAAGATGCCGGAGGTGTATACACACACACACACACACACACACACACACGCACACACACATACACAAAATGGAACATTACTCAGCCATAAAAAAGAATGAAATAATGCCATTTGCAGCAACGTGGATGGATCTAGAGATTCGCTGAATGTTTTCATTTGCTAATTGCTGCCTATTATTCTACTTTGCTGGCCATCAGACACTTTATTAACAAGCTCACACGTAGAGCTCCCCGGCTCCGAGAAACGCTGACGTGCAAATAACAAGAAGCAATCAGTTAAAAGTTTGCTTTTATCACCAAGGAGGCAGCTCTTCATCTTCAATTAGGAATGACCCAGCAGATAAATCGTGCTTTCACAATGATTAGAAATACTCTGATTATTTTGCCAAAAGTTTAGAGTCCACTGGAAACTCATATGAAATGAGAAGGAATTTGGTTTTTTTCCAGTCTTGGCTGAAGATAAACAAAGCAGAGCTGTGAAGGTAAGGACGTCCGTGATTCTCGAAGCTTGCAGGAATTTGGGAGGTGTGGTGAAAAATCACAAAAATCCTATCCCTGATTCGTTTCTCTTGCTCCGAGGCAAAATTGTTTGTAAAAACTTTCCTTTTGATTTTTGTTATCCAAATAATTCCAGCTTAAATTGGAACTCAAATATTAATCTGATAATGACACCGTAGAGACACATTCTCTGACAATTGATCTCAAATGACTTACAAGGCTTTACTTTACCCCATTTTCTGCATTCCTTTCCAGCCAGGGTTTGCCTGTCGTTTCCACCAGCCACCCCCCTACCCACCACCTCCACCATCATCTGGGAGCAAAAGAGACCCTGAAGTGTGTGTCTTAAGATGATTACTATGTGCTCGGGAATATCCTTTAATTTAAATTTTGTCTTATTTTATTTTTAGCTTCAAAGCTTCTGCAGGAATGAACACCTGTCTTTCAGGGCATTATAAGAAATTGTCAGGTACCTGACGCACCTTGTTTTGTCAAGTCCTCCAACGGTGACACTGCGGATAGAAGTCACATTTTAATTAGTGATCAAAGCAAAGGACACCTGTGAGGCTGGGTGAGACTTCTAAATTCTTTGATATTAGGTTTACAAATCTGAAAGAGCCCTTTGATTCTCCCATGTGTTTGTCCTTTCCCGGAGATGAACTCAAGTCTTTTTTTTTTTTTTTTTTAACAAAGGCAACGTATTTAGCTAATCTGAGCACTGAAGTTACAGGCGACAATGTCCGTTCCCACAGCAATGCTTAACACCTTATAAAAGTCGTACCGTATCACGTAGGATGAGGGCACCATCCAAAAGGCCCCCCTGCGCTGGACATCTGCTTGGCACAAGCTGCTTAAAATATAGGCACACTGAGGTGTCTCAGAAACCCTGGGCTTGGACACCCATGTAAGGAAACTGTGTTCGTGACCTGTTACTGTTAGGAGAGAAGGTGGGACCCACGGAGACAACTCAGATTCAGGGTCAACCAGAATCAGTCCACGATGTAGGCAGAAATCAGTTACTTTACACAAACTAAAATACATACCTAGATGCATTTGTTCACATGACAGGCGACATCAACCTACTGATATATAATTACTAATATAATATGCAAATTACTAATATAATATGCAAAATATACTAATATAATATGCAAATATACTAATATAATATGCAATATTAATATTGTAACATTAATATACTAAGTTCACATGTTACAGCATACATATACTATTATATCATATATATGTGATATCTACTAATAATATAGAGAGTAATTTTATACACATACATGCACACTAATAATGTCTGTGGTGAAAATGGGACAATTGAAACTCAGCTATAAAGTTCTGCACTATAGTTGCGATCTCTGACTGGCTACTAGAGATAGTACTTTAAATACTTTACAAGAGTGGAAATACCAAAAAGTACACAAAATAAGATCCAGAACCCCCCCCTCCCCCATATTTTGGTGTACCTTTATGTAATTTTTTAACATGGACAGAATTTTGCAATTTGGTCCTACTGAATGTATCATTTTGTGTTCTTCTTTCTTACAATCAGCATGAGCATCCTCCTTTAATTTTAAAATTGTCCATGACTATTACCTAATGACTGTACCACTACATATCCTAATACCCATAATAATTTACTTGATTTTTTCTAATTTTCTGCACACATGAAAACACCACAATGAAATAAAACTGTTTACAAAGTTCCTGTTGCACAGTGCTAACTTTTTCAAAAAGACCCTATCAGTTTATAGCTGTACCAGTGATACATACAAATGCCTATTTACCAGTGATCGGTGTTTCTTTTCATTCTTTGATACCAGCTTAGATGTAAAATTTTTGCTCTGTTTTGGTCACTAACATGGTTGAATATTATTGTTTATTAGACATTTTAATTTCCTCTTTTCTTATTTACATAGTCTTACTGACTGTAGGTTTCAGTTACTGATTTGCATGAGTTCTCTATATATCAAGACGAGTAACCCTTCAACATGAGATTTATTGCAGATACTTTTTTAAAAAAATGTATCAATGGAGCTTCAACGCATAAAGGTATATAAAGGTTTTTAAAGGCTTATGCAAGCAAACTTACCCTTTGTGATTCCTCCCATTGCTTATTACTTTAGAAAGTCTTTTCCCAGAGAGAGATCAGATAAATATTTGCCTGCGTTTTCTTGTTATTTTACCTTACATTAGCTCTACCTAAACTCATATTTCTTTAAATTAATCCTCTGTAACAAAGCCAAGCTTTTGTTTCTCATCACAGCATATTTTGCAAATATTCCCATTATTTTGCAGAAACCAACCAAGAAAACAGCTAGGTCATTCCGCAGCTAAGAAACCTATGGAAGCAAGCTACTCTCCATGGGGTTTCAAGACGTTTCCATTTCTTCTCTGCCCTGAGTTCATAAAAAACCAATGTTATGGTTTAACTCACAGTCTGTCACACGAAGAATTATACTTTCTCAGAGAGCAATAACCTGGGCATAACTTCTGACTTTACCAAGGAGACAGTCATCGTGATGGGCTCTGTTTTTCTCATGGGTGATCTCCTGGTTCAGTGTGACAATGTGAATAAAGGAAAGTTTGGAAGAGTCACAGATGCTCCCTGAAGAGGAAATTTGATGAGGAGTAGTAGCTTAGTATTTGCTATGAGGTCACTCACCTTAAAGCAGCTTTCAACATCTTTTGAAGAAATCACCCTTTAAAGTTTAACTGATCAAAGTGACATAAAGTACAGAAGTCAGAGTCCCTCACTGGCCTATCCGTCACAGACGAACGAGAGGCAGAGACTTCAGGACCGCAGGTTGGTGGAGAACCCAGAAGTGGAGTTGTTGCCTGGCACTCGCCCATCAAAGAGAAGAATGCCAACAAAGGCTTCAAACCAAACACGGGAACCCATGGAACTGGGTCCAGGCTAACTGGTCCTAAACCAAATGATCAGAAAACTGTTTTCCCGCCAACACCAATCAGACCAGAAATGGTTGGAGAAAAGCATTCCTCCTCTTCGTCCATGACTTCTGATTCCAAGGAGAAAAAGACTCATGGAAATACCATTCATTCAAAGTCTCCCTTACTTTGAGACCAAGCATTAAGGTCCAATCTGGTTTTTAGAAAAATGGGGGAAAAATTGCTTTAAACCTACTGAGAGAAAGGGAATCTGGCTGTAACGGTCAAAGACAATCGAGAGAGTTTTACAGTCTAAAAGTGAGGCTCTGGTTCAAAGAAATATCGTGAGAATAAGTGAGTTTCACTTGGGAAAAAATGTAGGACAGGAGAGGCAGATGACAGGCAAGAGAGGGAGGCAGAGGAGAATTTCTGGAGTGTCTTGTCCCCCCGATCAACCCAATAATCTCAATCTAATCTACGGAGAGAAATAAGACTTGGATGGATTACAGTCAGTCAGTCTATTGCAAAATGTTTGCCTAAGGTGGTACCAGTGCAAATTATAATATATCAGACCCTGTGCAAGGCACACGTTATAGTAAAGAAGAGCCCAACTGTCGCACATTATCCAAAATATTCTCAACCGGGATCATGAAACCTGGGTCTATCACAGCGTAACTACGTCCCATTCTCGTCTGCGTAGACTGGGGTCACGTGCTGTTACTTCTTATTACCTAGAAAATAATACATTTCTTTCATTAACAATCCACAGCCCTGCATACAGCTGTCTCACATTTTAAAAACAATGTTACCATGAGTCAGGCCACTGAGAACTGGTAAGGATCTTTATTCTTAGAGGAACTGCGGAGGAGAACCATAAATTACTAGAAGAATGCTTTTCCTGGGTCTACAGCGCGTTAGATGGGCCATTCTCTTCCCACCCCCAGCCTCCGCTCCGAACCTGTAACCCCTTAGGCTCACAAGTAATTTCACTGTAATTTAAGCAGAGCTGGTTGTTTTTTATGGAAAGTTAAGTGAAAGCACACATGTAGGCACGTTCATCTTGCTCTGCGTTGGAGCCAAAAACCCAGCAGAGATATTTCACCTCCACAGAAGGGGGCTGTGGACACAGACGGGGCGGCCCACACCATGGGAAGAAGTCGGCCACCGGGGAGAGCGCACACCTCAGCTTCTGACTCTATTCTTCCCGCGTCTTCAGAGCAGGAAGATACAATCTGGCTCTGGCCAGAGATCCCTGCTATTCTCCTCTTGATCTTCCCCCCTCGAAACCGCCCTTTGAACAAGATTTGCACATGCAGAATGAATGGAGATTAAGGGCAATTATGGGTTTTGTTTTGCTTTTAATGGCCCTGTGCGACCCTGAAATTTGCTCGTGAAATCTGCAGCTAGGACAGAGTGTTGCCCGTCTCATCTGTCGAGGGCCATATTTCATTGCTCCCAAATGCCCTTGCTGGTATTCTCTTTCAACTTCGATCTAAAAGCTTTCTTTTGCGTGCGCTTTCAGTGCTGGGCACCACGGATAAGCTGGAAAGTATCCCAGGGCTTTGAGGGAGGGACTGCTAAGAGATCCCCCAGCGAGGTCCCTTGCCCACCCAGGATCCCGCTCGTTTCAGAAAACAAAGGCCAGCCGTGGAGAGAGAAGGAGAGGGAGAGCACATTCCTGGGACTTAATGGTGACGCCTCCACAGTGGATGGAATCCCAGCAGGTTGTTATCACCGTCTGCTCCTGAGACCCAGGGGCGTGCAGGGGAGGCCCCCGAATTCCATCTCACTGACACAGAAAGGGCAGCTGGTACGATTTCCCTTCCATTTCCCTTCAGTAACATTTGGTGCCGATGCTGTCCCTGGAATCTGCCCTCTAGAACAAAAGGCAGGAAAATTAGGTGCTGCCACAACTGCCGAGGTGGGAAGGTGCGAGACGTCTCCTGGTCCAGCCTCCCACCCCACTCACCCCACCCGGCTCTCACCGGGCTTTGCCCCCGGGGCCCGTGGTCGGTCCATCACCCGCCTGGTTTCCCAATGAACAAATGAGGGTTGTTCCCTGTGCGCACGTGAGATCCGGTTCTGAGCCTTCGCTGACACGCAGGTTTTGCGGCACAGCAACCAGTAAGTGGTGGGAGAGGGAGGCATAAATCACGTGTCGAGGTGCGTTGGTGTCCCCGTGCACACGGCCTGCGGTGTCCGGGACCCGCGGGAGTGGCCCGACCCCGAGCCGGGAGCCCTGGATCTCTCTCGATTCACCCAAGGATCTGACTCCACATCTCCATCAACAAAACCATAAAACCGTAGTGATGCTACTCCTCAAGTCACTGACTGGCGGGGATGAGGGGCTGATGAAACCGCAGGTGGAATCTGCATTCTACATATTAGGTATTTCACATGTGAATTCCACGTGTGAGAGCGATGTATCCAATAATACACAATAAACGCTTTTGGTTTTAGCGCTAGTAAATAGATTTATATTTGTATCTATACACACACGTGTTAGCATTTTTAGGAACAGCTATCAAGGGTCTCTAATATGTATGAATGTAACACAATGTAGGATAAATGGCTTCTGTTCTCGAGAAGCATGAGCACTGGGGATGCCACCCGGGTGCCTGGTGTCTCCTTGAGAGCTCTGGCATCGTAACATGTGAAATGTTTAAATATGCCCTTCAGTGACGGGGGATGTCTCCTCTGTCAGCGTGTGCTACTGACCCACACGCCTTACATCTACTCTACGTGCCAGCTCTCCCAGAAATATTTTACTTCCACTCTCTGGGAAGTGCAGGTGACAAAAGCAGGTGAGTTCCATGACACCAGTTAATCCCTGGAGGTCACACAGCTGACCCAGTGCGTCTGGAGGCGGTGCCTGGGTTCCCTTTGAGCGGGTTGCTCCTGGGCCACGAGGATGACACAAGTCAGGCAGGATGAGGGTGCGAGGGCATCGCCAGCAGAAGCCATGGAGCTCACGACCAAGGTGAGACCCAGCCACCTCCAGGTGATGGCTCCCTTCAGGCCTGTCCGCGTCTGTGACCGGCGGGGCCATCGGTGGAACCCCAGGGCCCTTTCCTGCGTGGCGTCCCCCAAGCGTTCGCTGCACAGACGCAAGAAGTCAGCTAATCATCTGAGTGTTTCCAAACAGAACGTCTCTGGGGTGGGCCATCTGGGCATCTGGTGAGTCCTGGAAAGTTCTGGCATCTTAAAGACTTAATCAAAGACAAGGCAGCAGTGTGGGTTTTCAGAATCTCCTGGTCACAATTAAAATGCTGGTCACATCACCAGTTGTGTGACTTTGGACAAATGAGTTCACCTCCTTAAAATGTTGGTTTTCTTAAATATAAAATGGTGATAATCATGAAACGTGCTCAAAGATGTGTTATGAGGAGTAAATGAGATGCTGCGTGTGAACTGCGTTACATAAAATCCTGGCACTCGTGAGCCTTGAGGAAATGGTATCAATATCATGACGTTAGTGAGGTCCCCTACCCCGTCCCCGGGAGCACTCTCCTTCTGTCCTTTATTTAACAACATCTTAGATGATGCAAAAAAAGAATATTCCAAGGAAAAATAAAGCTCTGTGATGAAAACATTTGCCTCTATGCAAGCTTAAATTTTAAGTCACCTCAAGACTTGAAATCTTTCATGACTCTTCCTAGGCCGACATCTCCTCCCTGACCCCTGCCATGGCCAGGCACCCCCCCATGCTACCCACAGGGACAAGGAGGTCCCGATGGCCACGCTGACAGGCAGGCTGCCGAGGCCCCGGGAAAGCACAGGTTGCTCTCCTGGGGCCCGAGGCCCATTTGCACAAAGATGCTGAACTGGAACTGGAGGGATCTACAGACCCTTCGAGGTCAAAATACCCACCTTCGTGTGACCTGACTATGGTGGAAGAAAGCTGCTAGCCCTCCTCCCAACGCGGAACGAGTCCGTGAGTGCGTGAAACGTCAGCAGGTAGACTCTCGTGCCCATTTCAGAGAAGGTAAGAGGGAGGCCAAGGCTCGGGGAGACCACGTCAACCGTCCGTGCTCACGAGTGGATCGCCCTACAATCGAGGGATTAAACTGCCACTTTTCAGTGCCCTGGTCCTTCTGTCCCCACTTCCCTCAAACGAGAAAGGTCTCATTTCAAAGCACCGTTTGGTTCCCTGCTGGCCAACTCTTCACACTGAGGCGTTTACTCAACCTCACCCCTGAGCCACTACTGATAAGCGCTGCTTACATGCCCCAGAGAGTGCCCGGCAGTGATTCATGCAAACTCGACCAGGAGCCGTGGCGACTTGTTAATCGAGACGAAACACACGGGCAACCCCAAACCCACGTGCGATGGTCCGTCTCCGGGCTTGTCCAAGTGCAGTGCACCTTGAATGTCAACTCTCGTCACCAGCCTCCCGGTAACTACAGTAAACAGGAAAGCTGAGTTCGGCCAAAGAGGCAGCACAACGGGAAATTTGTTTTGAAAACAAAACCAAAACAGAAACACACACAGAAAAAACCTGTCCATTTTAAGAAAGATTTAGGCAAAAATAAGATTTGTCCCAACATAATGAAACGCCCAGACCACGCACACTCGCCCGCCCCCCTGCCCTGGCCAAGGACGGTGGGTCCCATCCTGGCGGGACCCAGCGCGCACTGGAGGCCCCTTCTCCTCCCCTTAGAGCCCGCGATCCGGCCATCAGCCTATTTTTGGCCACACAGTTAATGATCTGTTGGTGCCTACACTTCTCACTTCGTCACAACTGGGGCCCTGCAGCTGAAGCACAGCTGGCCTCCCGTTGGCCCAGCCCTATAATTTAGTTTAACAGCTTTACGGACAAGAGGAAATGGCCGAGTGCCCTGGGGCTCCCAACACTTGCTCCAGAAATTCGTTCTGTCCCAGGCTGGATATACACTCGCAAGTATTTTAGGCAAACGGTGTAGGCAGGTCAGGCCCGGATGCGCTCAGGGTTCCGTTCCCTCTGTGCTTCTGGCCAGGCCACCTGGCTGGGGAAGGAGGTGTGTGTGTGTGTGTGTGTGTGTGTGTGTGTGTGCGCGCGCCCTGTGGGCGGGTGGGCTGGCGTCAGCGGGTATACGTGTGGTGCCTCGAAAAACACGTGGGGCATTTGTTACGAACGTGCACAAGCCCTGCCCTCAAACCTGAGGCTGGAGACCCCTCCCCACGCTTCCACAGGGGCCCTGAGATCAAGTGCTTGCTGGCAGGGGGGACTCAGGCTTGCAGGGGAGCTCGTTCAGCCCCCCAACTTCACCCTGGAGCTTCGGAAACACCCCCCGGGGTTGGCAGAATGAAAGGGGCTGCATTTCCTAGAGTCTCTGGTCAGTCTGGGATGTAGCGTCCTCACAGCGAGAGCACCTCAGCTGAAGCCCCATCCGAGCATCCTGCATCCAGAAGCCCAGCCCCTCTTCCCGGGGCCGGACACGGCGAGGGCCTGCGGGGAGCCTGCCACTGGGAGGACGTAGGCTTGGTCACGGGAGGAAGGCGCCGCCCCGGGAGAGGGGACTTTTAGAGGCTTTGGGGAAGTTTTACTGTCCTGTTGCTTCTCCCTCTCTGTCCCCTTCAGTAACGGGTCTGCCGGCAGAGAACTTCTTGGGGGCCGTCCTGCTCCGCCTGGGAAGCCGTGGGCCTGGGGACGCAGGGACTCCACCTATGACCTGTGGGGGCAGCACCCACTCCCCCCAGGGCCCTGCGGTGGGCACACGGGGACGGCGGGGCCCAGACGGGCGAGAGGCCCTCACCCAGCGGTCGATGCTTCAGCAGAGAAGACAGAAACTGAGCAACCGCACAGTCATTCAGCCGCAGACGCAGAGTTAACTCGCCCCGCTATGACAGCACTCACTTTTTCCCCTTTCTACCCTTCTGTTCCCGCCAGCCTACAAACGGACCCCGCTTTCTCTCACTGGAAAACGCTCCCCGGCACGGCCCCGTCCCTGGAGCCGTCACAGCCTTTCCTGGGTCCCCTCCAGCCCAGCTGCTCAGGCACACGTTCTGTCACCCGCGTCCACCCACACGCCCTGGTCCCCACCGGCCACCCCGTCCTTCCGCCTCCCCCTCGACTCACTTGCAGCCGCCCTGCAAACTCCCCAGGAACTGCCAGCCACACCATCAACCCACATCCTCGGTCAGTGGGCACGGCGGGGCATTAAGGGTCGTGAGCTCTGAGACCACAAGGTCTGGGTACAACCCTGGCTCCAGCGCCTGTGAGCCATGGAGTAGGTCAGGTTAAATAACCCCAGACCATCTGCAAAACAGACCTCCTAGAGGAGCGTGTCTGACAGAGGGTTATGATGACGCTACCAGCCAATGGGTGTAAAGACTCAGGACCGAGACGGCTCGCTGCACAGCCCGTGTTGGCCACGGTACTGTCCGTGGGATTAACAGACGGTCACGCCCTGGCCCTTCACTTGGCTTCCGGGACTCCACGCCTGCTTGTCCCCCTGCTGGCTTTTCCCTGGCACCCTTGCCCGTTCCCTGTCACCTCCCCAACCTGGAGAACTCCTGTGCCCCAGAACTCACTCCCTGAGCATCTCTCCTGGGATTTCACCTGGTCTCACATCTTCAACTCCATCCAAACACTGACATCCCCAGTTTGTATCCCCAGAGTAAGGTCCGAACCCTAAACTCAAGGCCACATGTGAATTGTCTCCTTGATATCTAGACACACAGACATTGCAACCCAGCTTCTGGCCACTCGGGGACTCAGCAGGTAGGGTCTCACCTGGAGCGGTCTTCCAGGTATCTGCATGGTGGGCCCTTTCTCTCCTTCCCGTCTTTGCCTGTATGTCCCCTTCTCATGAGGCCTCCCCTGCTCGCCGCAGTTGAATCTAGAACTCTCCCAGCCCCATCCATGCCCTGCTCACCGCTGTGTTGTGTTCTCCCCCAGGTGCGTGTGAGCCCCTAACAGACGGCGGGTCACACGTGCGCGTTCACGGCCAGTCCTCCCCACGCCTGTCCTCTGCTCCATCTCTGGCATCTGAACACCAGCGTAGCATGTAATTAACTGCTGAACAAATATTTTTGGAGTGAATGAAAAGAAACAAAGAATGAACACGTTAATGCCCTGAAAGCACAGGCGCCGTGGGAACAACACTGAGGGTCTCACCTCAACCGCGCTGCACGCAAGACTTCCCGAGGCCGCGACGTGTAAGCAAAGCACGGGTGAAGAGAAGCTGTTCAGATGGTGCTCTCCGACCCGCCAAGGCCGTCAAAGGCAAGGGAGCTGACGACCCGTCGCGGCCAGAGGAGCCCCAGAGCCTGGTGACCTAACGTCACGTGGGACCCGAATGGGATCCTAGGACAGAAAAGTGGCATTAGGGAAAAACTGATGAAGCCCAAAGGAAGCCTGGGCTTTGGTTGATAGTAACACCTCGTGACAAGTGTATCCTAGGAAAATGTAAAATGTTCACAACTGGGGAGTCCCCCAGGGGCCTATGGGAACTCTCTGTACCATCTCTGCAACTTTTCTGTAAATCTAAAACTTTTCTGAAATTAAGAGTTTATTCAGAAAAGGCCAAGGAGCCCAGCTCACGCCTCATCTCCTCCAGAAGCTCCCCTTGTCCGGGGGTCCCATCCCGTTCGGCTCCCCGCTTACAGCACCAGCCCGCAGGGCCTGTTCTCACTTGCACTCGTCGCTTCAAAGTCCCTGCCCCGTTCCCAGGTCCGCGGGGTCTGTCCTTCCTCCGGAGGGGCCGTGTCCAGGAGCCACGGGACACCCTCTGCTCGGGTCAGCCCCCGGGGTGCAGGTGCAGGGGCTCGGCCGCATCGGGCCTCAGTCGTCAGCCCTGCGCGAAGCACCGCGTCCCTCCGCTGCTGGCTCTCCGGAGGCCCGACGGAGGTGACGGCGTCTACTTAGATCAGGAGGGAGTTTCCTGAGAACTCAACCGCAGGATGTTTGCAAGAATTAAACCGATTATCACACATGAACTACTGAGCACAATATCTACCCAGGACGTGAGAGGCACTGATACCCTCTGATGCCAGCACCCCACACCTGGCTTTTTACCTCCTTCGCTCCTGAAGTACACGGGCTTCCATGGCCAACCAGCCCTCATCCCCGCATCCGGTCCGTCACCGAGGCCCGTCAGTTCTCCTCAGCAGCCCCTCGTGTGCACCCCTCTCCCGACCACCACTGTCACCAGGCCCCCTGAAACACGGTCATGTCACGGTGTGGTCTGTTGTCTTGCCAACGCTCTCGTCCTGTCCACACTGACACCTAAATGGTCTTTTCAGCATGACTGGCGTATCGTGTCAGCCCCCTGCTGCACGCCCTTCCGTGTCAGACCCGGGTTCAAAATCCTCGAGGCCTCAGGACTCTGTCTGGCCAGCCCCGTCCGTCGCCCACGGGAGCCACCTCACTGCACGTGCCACACACACTTACGGAGGTGCGTTTTCAGTCTCCAGCCCTTCGTAGAGGCTGTCCCTCCTGCCTGGATATCCTTCCTCCCTGAGTATTTCAACTCCTCCAGGCGCTACAATACAGGTGGTTTCCTCAAGGAGCTATTTCTTGAGGAAGTAAAATGTATTCACCCCAACTGGCTCGTGTTCAGTAGCATCCTGTGGGCCCACTTTGGTCCAGCAAGGTAAGCTTCAAGCGACTCAGCAGAGGACAGAGAGAGTGCCACGTCCGTCTCGCCTACGGCTACGTCCCTAGGACTCGGGACAGCGCCCGGCATAAAACAGGGGCTCTGTGAGCACGAGAAGACCATTGACTCACTGATCCGTCACTGACTGACCCCTCTGTCTCACTGCCGAGGACCAGGCCACATTGCTGACATTCCTCCTGGCCCACCTCTTTCATGATGCTTCAGTTTCCCTCTCCGAAATGAACACGTAAAGACAAAAATATAAAGGCTCCTTCCAGAATGCATGGGATTCCCTGATGATGCTTCATGTGTCTCTTTGTCTTTATTGAATTTTCTCCAGGTGGGAGTATTAGCCTTTTTTTTTTTTTTTTTTTTTTTTGCGGTGTGTGGGCCTCACACGGCTGTGGCCTCTCCCGCTGTGGAGCACAGGCTCCGGACGCGCAGGCTCAGCGGCCATGGCTCACGGGCCCAGCCGCTCCGCGGCATGTGGGATCTTCCCGGACCGGGGCACGAACCCGTGTCCCCTGCATCGGCAGGCGGACTCTCAACCACTGCGCCACCAGGGAAGCCCTCATTTTTATCATCCCGATGTGTTCATCGTCATACAGATTATAAGGAAAGGCAACCACATTAAACGTGACCCAATGAGGGGAAATAAAATGTGCTTTGCCCAGCTCGTCTGTTAAGACTGAAGTCAAACAATATTCATTTTGCATAAATGACACATAAAGCTCTAAGCCAGCCCCTTTCAAGATGACGATATAATTTCTGGGGTAACAAAGATATCAGGAAAGAAGACCATATGACACTTTAATTTAAAAAGTCCTTTTGTTTTTCCCTGAGTCTGTCCAAGCTCCCCAGATTCACCGAGGAAACTGCCTCATTAAGGGAATAATAGGTTCTGTGCTCCCCTCGGCCAAGAAACAGTTCCTGCAGTTAACTAATCTTTCTGGGACTCTGACCTATTTGAATTTGGCCAAAATGCCTTGAGAGGGGATTTTCCTGACACACATGACTCAGCTTCAATGGGGAAGAACTGGCGTCTTCTCAATAAGATGCCCTCGTAACAGTATCTACCATCCTTGCCTCGCGGTTTGTCACCTTGAATAAAACGAGAAGAAGGTGTCAGGCTGAGTATCTCTAGATCCCAAGGGGAGAGGGAACCATCTCTACACTTACTCGGAAAATCAGCCAGTCCAAGAATCGGGGCTTTGGGGGTGTTTGCCATGCAGGTGTGTGTGTGTGTGTGTGTGTGTGTGTGTGTGTGTGTGAGAGAGAGAGAGAGAGAGAGAGAGAATTACACTGCTCACACACTTGGTTTCAAAGGACAAGGAAACTTCACTCTCATGGGATCTCACCTTTTCTTCCAAAAATCTATGGGTGGTTTTTAAGTTAATTCCACGCTTCAGCTCTTAGTCAGGACACAGTTTTTCTCTATCAGGCTAAGTCTGTGTTACTGTTACTTGGGACCTTTACCCTTTCTTCCATGAGTGGTTTTTAAAAGGTCAGTGAATCCCTTGACATTTTCTGCAAACTGTGCCCATTTGTGTGTTCACACATGGTTCAGGAGAGAGGGTCTGAAGCTAATGTCAGATTCTCAAAAAGGTCTAGGTCTGCTCCAAAATTAAGAACCACTGATTCAAATAGAAGGAAGAAAAAGTGGTGGTTAGAAGCCCAACTTCTGGAGGTGAACTGGCCAAGACATTTGTCCTCCGTAAACCTCTTTACGGGGAACTAGGATCCCTCTCTCACAGGACATTTTTAGGAGTAAAGGATTTGATGCATGTACAACACTGTGAAAATGCAGAAGCACTCACAGTGTTGGGCGAATAATAAACACTAGTTAATACTGTGTTTATACACTTTACCCTAGAGAGGAGCCAGCCTGGAGGCGAGGCCAGGGGGACAATGCTCCTGACTTTGGCTCCAGTTCAGGGCACTTGGCTCCACTCCTGCTTCCTGGTGCCTGTGGAGGTGTCACCTGCCTGTAGACGAGAGGCTGGCATGTGACTTCCTAGCATCTTTCATTGCAGAGGCGTGGCTGTGAGGATACCGTTCTCTGGCGACCAGAGTGCTGAAGGAACCTCCAGTAAGAGCATGCCTTCCACAAGCCCGGGGCTCCCCTGACCCCTCCTAGGGGTCGTGTCATAGGCCACGGGGAGCACAGGGAAACCACATGGACACTCATGATGTTCAACTGACCACAGGCCTTCAGAGCGACACTTGGTAACGATCTACTTCCAACAGCCAGGTGGAGAGATGAAGACCTCAATTCTGGCCTAATTACAGCCCTTCTCAGCCCAGGAGCTCCTTGGGGCAGGGACTGTTCTCCCTTAGCCCATCTCCAGGTAGACCAGGCGTCATCTTGCAAGGGCACAGTGGATTTGCTGTGATTCCAATTTCAACTGGGGGGGTGGTGTGAAAACCACCCACGCCTGTCACGTGCCTGTCACGTGCAGAGTAAACACTGTGACTCTTCCCTTCAAGACACCGAGAAGCTAATCAAGCGCCAACAGCTGATGTTCACATCTGAAAGCAATCCGTGTGGACTGTACTACTCGCTCACAACTGTTGCTTCTTCCCTGCCCTCGCCCGGGCTTGTCGTGCGCAGAGCAGGCTTCCGCATTCCACGGTGAGCTTGACCATGTGGCCTTCGATGGCCGGTGGAGAACATGGGGGCAGGGTGCAGCTCCAAGTCACGGCCTTAAGCATCACCCCCTGCTGCTGCTGGCCCTTTAGCTCCCCGTTTGAGGGCCGCTTCCTCAGCCTGGGTCCTAAGATGAGATGCGTGCAGAGTGGTCCAGAACCTGCAGTGGTGACCAGCTGAGCAGTAACGGGTGCACAGGCCGAACCACGTGTAATGGCTGATTTCAACCCATGAGGTGTTGGGTTGCCTCTTATCTACCATCACGTGGCACAAACCTGTCCGTCTGACTCATCCTGCCCCCGAGGGGAGCCTTGCCTGATTGGAAGTGGTTTCCAGGCTGTCTGATTTCCCAGACCACACACGAGGCACCCGGTCACACACTGTTTTCACTTGTTGGTTACCATTTCATGCATCACGCCTTCCATCCAGAATGTGGACCCCTGATGCCAGGAGACATGCCCTGTACTTGTCTGCATCTCCCACTCTTCCCAGAGTATGTCGTTGCTCATAATACACGGTTATTTAAATTTTCATCATAACATCACCCGAGTGTTCCGTAATGATTAGCCGACGCAGCATGCCATCCCAACACAGCCACAAGCCAACAGAGTCGGAAGGGGCCCTGGTAATAAGAGCTCACGTTCACTGATGACATTAAGCCCCAGAAACTGTTCTAGGCGCTTCACATTAACCCACTTAATCCCCACAGCCGCCAGGTGAGGGAGAGACTGTCGTTTTCCCCAAGTTCACAGGACCAGCAAGTGGTACAGCCAAAACTAGAGCTTAGGTCATCTGGCTGCAGGTCACAGACCAGCAGCTAAGAGAGCATTAGACATCAGCACCGTCCCCTCCCTGGTCACGCTGGGCTTTTCAGCCCAGCCTTCTTCTGAGGAGGGGCTCCCAGCATCGTCGGGCAGCCCATTCTTGTCGGGCAGAAACAGCACCAAGGAAAGGGGGCTCCTGGATGTACCGTCTGGCGCTTCTGCTCTTTTGAAGCAATGCAGACCACGGCCTCTTTCCCCAGTTGCCCATCAAGCCCCTGAAGCCTGTGGGATGTCCCCGAACCTGGAGGTGGAGAGGCAGCCAGGCCTCCCTGTGGACCAGGGGCCATGCTTTCCTGGGCCCAGCACACAGCCTGACACCCCCAATGTGGCCTTGCCTATGCCGTTTGTGGAAGTGCTTTAAAATCAGTAAAGCTTGAACAAAAACGTAGGCACCACAGGTGGACGCCTATGACGGCCACCTGCTTCCAGAGAATGCAGAAGAGTCTCCTGCCAGAAACCACGTCAGGAGCAGCGGAGCTCGGAGGGTACCACTCGGGTACACGTCCTCGCTCCCGGAGCCCTGACTGACATCACAGTGGGTCCACCAGGCTCACGCTCAGTTTCTACGCTATCAAAAAAAAAAAAAAAAAAAAAAAAGAAGGAAGGAAAACAGTGAGTATTGATGAAAGTTCCCTTCCATTATTTAATCCCTAGTTCTCTAAACACACAAAGGAGATGTTTTGGGCAATTTCTTTCCTGGCTCTAGGAAAATCCAAGTGATCCTGTCTTACATACCTTCTCCTTACAAAACAAAAGAAGGGGGTGTAACAAGGTGGTTACAATCATGCTCTTTGGGGCCAGAACGATTCAGATCCCAGTCTGGATCCTCCCTTCATGGGATGAGTGTCTGGGCGTGGGCTGGGTCTCAACTCCTCACAGCTAAACTGAGGATAATAACCGTTCCACCGTAGGACTGTTTGAGGATTAAATGAAGTAGAGCAACTAACACAGTACCCATCCCACAAATAACAGGTGTCACCACGGCCGATGCTTCTGAGTTGGCCGGAGAGGTGAGGAGGGTGGAGCCTGTCCTCTGGAAGCCTCTGCCGCTGCCAGGCTCAGCTGATCAAGCCACGTGCTGTCCACGCGGAGACAGTCGGAGCTTCCCCTCTCCATGCCGTGAGCAGACGCGGGGGCTTCGGGACCCCTGGGGCCTCGGCTTTTATTTAGCAAGCTAAGTTGTCGCCGGCAAACCCTCAAGCTGCATTTCTTCATGCTCTCCAGGCTGCAAACCAGCTTTGTGAGCTGGAGGAAAGCTATAATTAACAACAAAGACGAAATACGCTCTCTATTTAACATGCCGTGCCCGTACGTTACTGGAAGAAAGAACATGACTTATTGATTGAGTGCTGGGGTT
The DNA here is from genome assembly GCF_963455315.2 of Globicephala melas. Taxonomy (NCBI): domain Eukaryota; kingdom Metazoa; phylum Chordata; class Mammalia; order Artiodactyla; family Delphinidae; genus Globicephala; species Globicephala melas. The sequence goes on along the minus strand of NC_083331.1, from coordinate 1,742,489 downwards.
TGATGGGCACACAGGCTGGAAGAAAATGAAGGGGCTTCCCTGGTGGCGCAGTGGTTGAGCGTCCGCCTGCCGATGCAGGGGACACGGGTTCGTGCCCCGGTCTGGGAGGATCCCGCGTGCCGCGGAGCGGCTGGGCCCGTGAGCCATGGCCGCTGAGCCTGCGCTTCCGGAGCCTGTGCTCCGCAATGGGAGAGGCCACAACAGTGAGAGGCCCGTGTACCGCAAAAAAAAAAAAAAAAAAAAAAAAAAAAATTAAAAAAAAAGAGAAAATGGAGTAAAACTCAGCCAGCATGAATGCTCAGGCCCCGGCCGATTTATTCTCTTTCTCTGCCCATCCGTCCTTCCCTCCGTCCTTCCTTCCTCCCTCACACCTTCTCCCCTGTCCTGCCTTTTCCTTCTCGTGTTCTTCCAGTACTCTTCGAGCGTGTACCGAATACCCGAGTATGGCCATTCAAAGGTGGACTGGGCCTTGGCCACGCCCTCCAGAAGGTCACACTCCGTGGGGAGGGGGAGAGACACGTGAAGAGGAATCCCACAGCCATGGAGAGGGCAGCAGTGAAGACACAGGGACGGTCCAGGAGCAGCGCTCCTCGGACCTGGGGCAGCTCACGGCCCAGGTGACACGAGGAAAAGCGGAATGTTGAAAGGCATTCTTTGTTACCAGCTCTGTTGTAGTAAACGTTCTTAATACATGCTGGCTTGCTTTCCTGAGTTTGTTGTGTCCCTAACGCACAACAAACCTGATGCAAATGTGTCTTCCTGAAATGAACAACACTCAGTGCAAACAGAATCTTCTTCTGCGGCAACAGAAAGGCAGGTGTTTCAGATGACTGTCTTCCCCAAATGTTAATTTAAAAAACTTATTTTATCCAATAAGTTTTTGTGCTATTTGTCTGTTTGTCTTAACCATAAGGGGAATGGGGCAATTCCAGTAGGTTGAGAGGTTCGGTGAGCTGGGTTTTAAGGGGGACTCCCACCCCATTACACGCAGCTCACGTGCTCCAGGCTCGTGCGGGGACGGGGTGTGGATGGACACGTGTGGGCTCCTCCTACCCAAGGGTCTCCCGAATCATCTGCTTCAATGCTTCGGAGCACCCACCACTCGGTGGAGGGAAAGAGAACTCTGGCTTTGGTCTCAGAAAGCTCTCACCTCAGAGTCTGACTCTGACACGTGCTGTCTCTGTGACTTGGGGGAAGTTCCTAACCTCTCAGCTCTTGACCTTCCAAATGGATGAAGTACTGCCAACAGCGTAGCCCAGGTGCCCCAATGAAGTTCGGCGGCCGAGCTTCCAGCCCCTGAGGGAGGACATGCCACACGTCAGGTTCTTGTACCCAGGAGTTTGTATGTCTTCCTCCCACTTCAATACTATGAGGTGCACGGGTACTGCCATCGTTCCCATTTTATCCCATCTCATCTGTGACAAAACGGAATCTTGATGAGAATGAATCACTTGTCTAAGATCCCACAGATAATGAGGGCAGAACTGAGATGCAATCCCAGGTTCGTCTGACTCCAAAGATGGGAATTAGGAGAACTCAGCAGTATCTCTGGGAAGTGCAGTTGGTGACACCATTTAGAACAAACCTGGACCAAGATGTGATGGCCAATTTTATGTATCAACTTGGCTAGGTGACAGTGCCCAGTTAATTGGCCAAACGCTAGTCCAGATATTGGTGTGAAGATATTGTAAAAAGTAATTGACACTTACAACCAGTTGACTTTGAGTAAAGCAGGTTACCCTCCATAAAGGAGGTGGGCCTCACCCAATCAGTTGAAGGCCTTGAAGAACATGGACTGAGGTTTCCTGGAGAAGAAGGAACACTGCTTAAAGATGGCAACACTGACTGAGTGTCCAGCCTGCTGACCTGCCCTGTGGACTTCAGGCTTGTGAGTCCCCAGGATCACGTAAGCCAATTCTTTAAAATCTGCCTCTCTGTCTCTGTCTCCCTCTCTCTCTAAATGATAGATAAATGGATAGATGATAGATAGATGGTATAGATTCTATTGGTTCTGTTTCTCTGGAGAACTCTGAACCCTGACTGATACACAGGAGTTAACTGGGGGAGAAAAAACACAAACATATGACAAATATGAACTTGAAACGGCTAAAGTCACAATATTGGAGTAACTTCTAAATATATTAAGATGATACTGGAACTTCACTGAGAGGTCAAGAATAGATAGAGCCCCAGATTTGAGATTCACCCTCATGGACGTGACATTCAAAGCCAAAGGGATAAACAAAACCCCAAAGAAGAGAGTTGAGGGCTGGTGTGGTGGTCTGAGGCGGACCTCTGGCTGAACTTTCATTTTGGGAGGAGGAAGGAGCAACAGGGAAGTGGCTCAGAGAAGGTTCCCACAGAGAGGGGACACCAAGTGTCCTGGCCTCCCTGGAACAGCTCTGCCTCTGAGTGGCTGTGGGCATTAGTTATTCTTCTGTCTGCACCCTCACTCGTCTTAGGGAGTCCCCAGCTGAGGCTGAACCTGCCTCCTGGAGCAGAAGCCGAAAAGCCCTCTTGTGATTAATACTCACAGCCCCAGCTTACCTTGCACTTAGGGTGCAGCCACATGGCCAAGGCAGGCAAACCAGGATGCTGCCCTCGAGCTGGATGAGGAGACAGTGGCTCAAAGAAGTGGGGATGACACAGCGGCTTCCCTAGGACTCCGGGCCACAGTCCAGGCAGCTCTCCCGTTGGAGGTGTCACAGGGACAGCATGACAACTCCAAACTCTCAAGGAAACCCAGACGCTTCATCACATTGTCTACACCAAGGTCACACTGCCATTGAACAGGTCAAGAAATTTGTACTGAATGTCAGAAAGAGAGACTTTGGGGAAATCCCCAGAGGAGTCCATCGGATAAGGAAAAAACTCACTACACAAGCTCCTACCTCCTCCCCCCCACCACAAAATAAAACTTCCACAGCAAATTTTTAATATACTTTTCTAAGTGTTGAAACAAATGACATGATATCAAGGGCATCACAGGTGATGGGGTGGGAAAGCCTACTTCCTAAGACGTGTATTATCTCTACAATAGGCAAACTCCCTCTGAATGAATGGTTCTTCTTTCCTCTAGCAGAGAATGTGTTCTGACTGTACTGAAATATATGGTTTCAAACTAGAAAATATTTAAAGGTTTGAAATGAAATTCAAAATTATTCCTATGCATTATACCCTAATAGCCAAAGCATGTTTTCCTAAACAATCATTAAATGTCAATAACATGAGCGGAGGGATCCAGCAGCAGATACAGGTCAGGCTGTTATTCTTAGTAATGAGGGAGGTTAAGCTTAAGATTAATTCCCACATGGGAACAGAAGAGTTACCAAAAGACACTTCTAAAAATTAAATATATAATCATTAAAATTAAAAATGGAGAAAAAACAACGATACAGTGGATTAGACACAGTTGAAAAGAGACTTAGTTAACTGGAAAATGGATGTGAGGAAAATTTCCAAAAGGTGAATCAGAGAAATACAGGAAAAACATGAGAGATTTCCATTTTTGATAGTACTCTCCCACTGAAGACAAACAAAAATGTTACATAAAATGTTTTTAAAGTACAAAACTTTAATCAATGAGATGGCAAGAATATAAGGCTGCTTCAGAAAGGCAATAATAAATAAATAAATAAATAATTGCGATTCAGAGAAATAATATGAGTGCTGGAGGTTGGATTTCCCAAATGAACCTATGAAACAGTGGGCTATTGTGGGTGCAAGGACCAGAAGAAAAATTATAGGGGCACCTCAGAGGTGGAATCTGATCAAAGACCATCTACATAAAGTCAGAACCCTAGAGAGTTACATTGCAAGAATATTGATTAACCATAAATAGTGCATATCCACACCCACCAGGAACCCTAAAAAAAACAAACAAACTGTCTCTAGCAAAATGGCACTAAATAGAAAAATATTTCCTCTGACAATTTGTAACCACAGGCTGTCTGTACTGCAAATTTGTAGCCCTAGCTGATGGGCTGAAAAACCTCAATTTTTAAAATGTAGATGGTAATCCTAGGTTGATAGTACCCAGGTGCCCATCAGAAGTAAAGGTAAATTCTCTCTGGAAGAATATATGTTTATCTCAGTTTCACATAATTTTCACAAATTCCAAGTAATGTGAATTCACAGAATCACAAAATACATAAGGAAATAAGGCAAAATAAGAAAGAAAAGAACCAGCAGAGACAACAGAGAACAAAATCAGGCCCACAATGGCTTTAAATATTGGAATTACCACATACAGACATAAAATGTCATACATACTGTGCTTAAGTAAATAAAGAATTGACACTATGAGCAAAGAGCAAAACTCATGTAATTACTCAAAAAAGAACACTTAGAAATAAAAAATATTCTAATTAAAATTAGAAACTCAGTGCATGGATTTCATAGATACTTAAGAGTCTATTGAAAACAGAAGGTGAAGAAGTTTTCCAGAGTGGAGCACTGTATGCATCTTTTTTTATGGTGTTTGACATCTTGCTGACTGAGGGCAGATTGCCTTTCCAAGGGCTAATTCCTAGAGATAATCAATGACTCACCTGCAAACATGCATTTCATCCACAAATCAACTGCCTCCTTTTGCTAATAACTCTCACAAGCCCAAACCAGTATTTCATCTGCTCTAAATCTGCTCTAAACCCAGGGCAAACATCAGACCACTAAGGACAGCCCTCATGCCCCAGAGCCACTGAAATTATTCAACCAGCCAGTCCAAACTGTTACCCCGCCCTGCCTTGCCTTCCCCATGGAAACCCCAGCAAAGGCTATGGTCTAGGCTCTCCCCTCACCCCCTGTTCTGCCTCCAGACCAGCTCTGCTGCTTCCACGTGTGGCCCGGCATGCTGTGCCTATTTTCCTGGGAAAATTGCAAGTAACAGCAAATGTTTCTTTCAGTGGCACTGACCTCTTCATGTTTTCACTCAGTCACCCTCATGAATGAAAAGCCCCTGGGTACATTTTAACACAAGCACAGAACTACAAAGAGAGAAATAGAGTAAGAAGAGTTTAATCGACAGCAAGGATAGGGTGAGAAGTTCTAACATATATCTACTTGGAATTCAAAGAAGGGGGAGAATGAATAAGGGAAATCAGATATGAAGAAACAATAGTTGAGAATTTTCCAAAACTGGTTAAAGAACCCCAGTTCTCATGTTCAAGAAGCACAAGAGTTCTGGAAAAGACATGCCTAGATGCACAGGGAACTGCCAAGTATCAGTGACGAAATGAACATTTTTAAAGCAGACAGAAGGGAAACAGAGCTAATTTACAATGGAAGAACAACTAATCCAACCTGACTTTTCAACAGTAACCACAGAAGGTGGGGTGGGGCAGGGAGAGTAGGTCATCAAAACCCTGAATCTAATTGTCTCCTCAGAACTGTACACTCAGAAAAAACATCTTTCAAGAATGGGACAAAGTATTTTCAGAAAAACAAAATCTGAGGGAGTTTGCTAACCATGGGTCCTCACTCAAGAAAATTTCAATGACAGAAGAAAACGATCCCAACATGACAACAGCAGAAGAAGACAGAGAACAAGAGAAGAGTGTCTTTGAGGTTCTGAGGGACATGAATGTAACGTAGAACTCTGTACCCAGCTAAGCAATTACTCAAGAATAAGGACTAAATAAGACAATTTTAGGTTAAAAAAAGCCCCAAACCATTTCACTTGTAACAGACCTCCATTGAGAGACCTATTTAAGAATACATTCCTGAAAAAGAAAACTGAAACATAAAGGAATGACTAATATTCAAGAAGATATGATGAGATGATCAAATTTATGGTTAAATCTAATTTATCACTATTTAGTATGGATTTAAAAACAGGTTGGGATCTAAAATACTGGGGAAGAAAAATAATGTGAGAGGGACTTCCCTGGTGGCACAGTGGTTAAGAACCTGCCTGCCAATGCAGGGGACATGGGTTTGATCCCTGGTCCGGGAAGATCCCACATGCCATGGAGCAACTAAGCCCGTGCGCCACAACTACTGAACCTGCACTCTAGAGCCCATGAGCCGCAACTACTGAGCCCTCGTGCCACAACTACTAAAGCCTGCATGTTCTAGAGCCTGTGCTCCGCAACAAGAGAAGCCACCACAATGAGAAGCCCACGCACTGCAAGGAAGAGTAGCCCCTGCTTGCTGCAACTAGAGAAAGCCCACGTGCAGCAACGAAGACCCAACACAGCCAAAAATAAATGAATAAATAAATAAATTTTTTAAAAATTGAAAAAAAAATAATGCGAGAGACAGATGGGGCTCATTAGACTGAGCATGTTACAGGCTCCCGGATGCAGCTGTATCTCCCTGAACAGTATAGCTATTGACTAACTTTAGACTATCTCAAGCACACATGTTAAATTTTGAGGGTAGCTACCAGAGAATAAAAATACGGTAAATATATAACCTCTAAACAGCAGAAAGAAGGTAGGAGTTAGGATAAAATGACAGACGCTGGGAAAGAGAGGGGACCTGAGGAAAGCACAGAAAATCAGGATTAGATGGCAGAGATGAAACCAAATATATGAGGAATTGTAATAATAAAAACGGGCTTAATTTGCTAGTTAAAGCCAAAAGGTGGGCTTCCCTGGTGGCGCAGTGGTTGAGAGTCCGCCTGCCGATGCAGGGGACACGGATTCGTGTCCCGGTCCGGGAAGATCCCACATGCCGCGGGGTGGCTGGGCCGGTGAGCCGTGGCCGCTGAGCCTGCGCGTCCGGAGCCTGTGCTCCGCAACGGGAGAGGCCACAACAGTGAGAGGCCCACATATCGCAAAAAAAAAAAAAAAAGACAAAAGGTATCAGATACGATTTTTACAAAACAGCACTTTTGCAATACCTGGGAGAATTGAAGATGCGTGTATCCTTCTGACCCAGCCCTCCGATACATGCGAATAGGGGCTTGTACAGGAATGTTAATTGCCACATTGTTTGCAATGGCAAATATATTGGAGACGACCTAAATGCCCATCAGCAGAGGCATTGATTAATGCTGTGTGGGTTTGTCCACACAATGGAATGCTCTCCTGCAATTAGAGGGAATGAGCTCGCTTCAGCACCGTCAGTCAGCACGGACTGTTTCAACATCGTTAACACCGAGAAAACCAAGTTGCGAAAGTATACGGAGCACATCACATCATTTTTATATACTTACAAACATGCCAAACAATACTCGCTATTGTTTAAAAATACACTCACAGCAAATAGAAGCCTAAAACCCTACACCAGACAACAAAGTCAGATTTTCCTTCCTCTGGGGAGTGAGGAAGAAAGGTGGGGTTAGGAGGGAGTACACGGGGCCTTCAACTATATCTACAATATTTTCTATAAATAATATTGTAGGAATTATAACACGTAGTAAAAATTTGGAGGAAAAGTAGTAAAACACTTGAGAGTTAACAAAGTTTGGTGGAAAAGACCACCAGGATACTGTGTTTGATTATTACTTACTATTATTTAGTATTATTTACTATGTTTTTCTGCATGATTTAAATTTTTTATACTGAAATAAGTAAATGAATAATATCATGAGAACTTAAGCTTAAAAAAGGTTTAGCATTATTACTCAAGTCCAAGGAAGAGAAAACTTTTATGGAGTACCTAGAATGTTCCGTGAACTGGCGAGATACCACGACAGCTGTAAACCCGGCACTGTTCTTACCATCAGGAACCTACTAAACTAGGAAAGACATAAAACAATAGGATAGATGTAGTTGAACAGGTAAGCACAGGACACTACAACAAAAAAGCAAGGACAAATATCTGACATGGTAAGTGTTTAATAAATAATTGATGAATGAATGAAATATATGGGAGAAGTTGGGTATGGATGGAAGCTTGCATATTCCAGATTCTGAGCAATGATAAAAAAAAGCCTCCAACAATACTGGGACGTCTCAGAGTGAAGAAAACTGCCAAGCGAGGCTAGGGAATCATGATCAGTTTCTGACTTGGTAACACAGCAGGCCAACAGAGTGCCCTGCGTGGCTAAGACACAGGGTGAGAGCAGAGTCATCAGGGATAAGGACCTGCTATTAAAAACCCATCACAGGGACCTAAGTCATAAGCGAGTCACACGCACACACACAAATGGACTGCGGGAGAAAATAGGGCAGAGAGAAGATGCAACGCTGCTCATAAATTATAAAGCAGCTCTCCCCAAGTACAGGCTTAGCGTTTTAACCCATCCAAACCGATCACATTCAATCATTTATCTGCAAGTGACTTGCCATGTCGGCTCATATCTGCCTGGGATGTGGGGCACCAGCTGCCACATCCTGGTCCCCCCTCACCACGTCGCCCCCAAAGCCCTGCCTCGAGGGTCCCCAGCTTGTTGGGGTTGATACATGTGGATTATGTGAGGTCCAGACCTGGGCCGTTCAACACCAGGGTGAAGACAGAGAGTCATGTCATTTAAAAATCCAGCAACAGTCTAAATACATTTTAAATATACATGTAATTAGGAAGTAAATGTTGCAGGTAATTGTTTTGATGACTACCGATTACCTCACATCCTTACCATGGACTTAAAAATGTTGATTTCATAAGGCAGTGATTTCTCCTGTCATTTACTTCTGCTAACACACATGCACCCTGACCCATTTCAAGTCTTCAAAGTGCCCTGAAGATGCACGGGGGTCCACTGCCTGGCTGTGATGCCACCGTGTCACCCTGAGCTCACCTGGCTCCCACTCCTGCTGAAGCTGGTGTCTCAGCAATTTCTCTTCCTCCCTGAAAACTCCAAGGACAGGTCAGCACTGCTGTTCTTTAATATTCTATTAACGTTTCCTTCTGTGTCTGGTAAAGGCTGTGCCTTGTGAGCTGTCATTACCCCAATTACAAAAACGTCGTGAATTAGGAAAACTCCTTTAACATAAGCACACAACCTTCACAGGGTATACACGTACCTGTGTGCATAACACTTTCCTTCCATGGTCATCATTTTCACAATGTCCATTATTACCTGAGCTCACCATCCATGTAACAGTGAGAGATCAACGATGACATATCATTGAATTGATCTTTTCCTACATTTTAATCTATTCTTTTTACATGAATATTATTCACAAATTTCTATTTCTTCTGGACATCTTTATTTAATAAAACATGTTTGAAATCGCTTTAGATAAAACTAGATATTTAAAACATAGCACTCCACACTGTAAAAAATGTTATTAATTTTAGGTTCAACTTAAATGTCCCACAACAGTGAGAATCCTTATTAGAAGTTGAAACCATTCCCATATTCATTCACGCTATTCTGGCGTGCTACAGTAAACATTTTTCTAAACAAGGAATTCAGTGTCTTTTCAGTGACCTAGAGTTGATTAAGAGGCTGGTTAGCTAAAACTCTGTGTCTCCAAGAGATCTACTGTAATCAGAGACTGATGGTATTTTAGAACTGAAGTCCACGGTAGAGGTATCTGGTCAAACATCTTAATTTAACAGACTAAGACCCTGAGGCTCGGAGGAGTCCCACTGAGGCTCGAGCTTTGTCAAGCGCCCACAGCTGGTTGGTGGCAGAGGAAGGAGAAGGGACCCCAGGCATGGGGTTGTGTTCTGCCACTGACGTTCCCCTAACCTTGTTATTCAGGTGGGAGTGGATCTGTTGTCATTTAACACAGAAGAAGGAATTCTGTAAATCTGGCCTTAAAATGTAAATCAACTAATGACGGGAATTCTTCAGCTGATTATTTTTCATCTTTGTTTATGCATGCCAAAATGATTCCTATATTAGCGAGAAAAATAAAAGCCATTCTCCACCAATCTCTTCTGGCATGGAAAACATTTTTCTTTAAAAAAGAACCTAAAAGAGATACAAAGAATAGTTGAAAGAAATACTATCTTAAAGATAACTCCCTTGAAAGAAACTTAATTTAGCAGGAGATAATTAAGATCAATTGGATAATGACACAGCAAAAAATTCAGCAGCAAAAAAAAAAGAAAAGAAAGAAAAGAAACAATGTAGCATTTGTCTGGTACACACACACACAGCCACACACGCAGTCACGCACGCAGTCACGCACACTCTCACTCACACACACACACACACACACACACACACACACACACACACACACACACACACACACACACACCTTTAATAATAACTTTCAAAGAAAGAAAATGACCAGAAGTTGAAAGAAACACAAAGAGTGATGGAAATACAGAATTGTTCATAAAAGAAAGTTGTGCCTGTGTATTTTGGTGGCTGTACGACTGTGACAAAATGAAAAATTGATTTGAAAGTCTTTCCCAAGAGTGCTTTTTGGTCGAAAATCTAGGAAATCTCACCATTTGGATGCACAGTTGAGAAAGCCCATGACTGTTAGGGAGAAGTCACTGTCTGTAAACATCATGTGACATTAACGTAGAATAAGCAGAGAGAATTATTTCAGGTTAGTTGGAAGAAAGACACCTTTGCTTAAGCAATGAAACATCTTTAAAACTCACTTCAAAGGCTATATTCTCTTAATGCTGACACTTAAAAACGATCATTAATTCTCCAAGTATGTATATACTTTTTAAATAAAAATTATTACAAAAAATCAAAAATATATTTTAAATACACAACTTTGTGAGCACAGAGGAAGTCTGAAGATTTTGTAGACAGATGAATGGATGTAGTTTCCTCAAAACGACCTCACAAATTCCTGAGTTAACCAAGATCCAGAAATAAGACAATCTATGGACCTCTTTTGTAGCCTGCCCCTCTTTTTAAAAAGGTAAAGTCATGTTAAGACGTTGCTAAAAATGTTGCTCAGGTCTTGTCAGAACTGAAAGCAAAATACACAGAATTCTGGCAAAAAATATTTCCCCATGCTCTAAGCTCACCTCCCATAACAAACCAGTATGAAATATCAGATTATCTACTTCGGGGATGATGACAAACACCAACGATAGCTAACATTCTTCACGCGTGGCAGACAACACAATACACGGTATGGAGTGAGGCATGGAGAGACCATCATGTTGGGGTTCTCCAGAAAGTCAAACACAGAATTACCATAAGATGCCTCCGTTTCAATCCTAGGTGTGCACCCGAAAGAATGGAAGCAAGGACTGGAACAGATATTCGTACACAAATGTTCATAGCAGCATTATTCACAATAGCCAAAAGGTGGAAAAAACCCAAATGCCCGTCAACAGATGAATGGATAAACAAAATGTGATCTATACACGGAATATTTTTCAGCCCCCCAAAAAAGGAATGAAATTCGGACACAGGCTACAACAGGAGTGAACCTTGAACACGATGCTCAGTGAAATCAGCCAGACACAAAAGGATGAGTATTGCATGATTCCTCTTATATGAGGTCCCTAGAACAGGCAAATTCATAGAGACCAGGTGTAGAAGGGTGGTTGCCAAGGGCTGGGGGGGAGAGAGAGAGAGAGAGAGAGAAAGGGAAGAAAGATGCAGAAGAGGAGCAGAATTGCTGCAGGGCACGGTGACAACAGGGAAGACCCTCCAGAATCTCCCCAAATATCTCCCTCCGCTCTCCTCGAGTCCCTGGGTCCTGGATCCTGCCAGGGTCACTGCCACAACCCCCAGACGAGCCTCTCCGAGCACCTTGGTCCACAGTGGAGAGTTCCAAGAAGTGTTTCCAAACTCGATGTCCCCAGTCAACGCTGGAACCCTCCTCACACCAAGTTCGCTTCCCAGATGAGGCTAAAGGCCGTTACGCAGCACTTTTCTTGACCTTCAGACGGGCTAGTCCAAGCTGACTCGCAGCAGCCGCAGGACTGAGCCAGGTGTTAACATGCACACTCCACTGTCATTTGAATCAGAGAAACAGACGCATTTCACAACTTATTCCAACAGTCATTGCCAGGATAAGGAAATGTTCTCGAATTTGCATGCCACACTCAGACACCTTCGTTCCGCAAAACAGATGTAGCAACTTACTAGAAATCCACACTCTAAGATGGTAAAATCGCTGTTAAAAATTTTAAAAATCAGTACTAGGGGAAATTCTACTAGAACGGAGCAGCAGGTGGGAAAATGAGCCGCTTACACGCAGGCTGTAAACCCCTGCAGGGACAGCGAACGGGCTACGAGTGAGTGTATCGAACACGACTGTAAAACAGCTTCTCGACAGAGAAAACCAACCAGTTCCTGGCAGAGAGCAAAGCTTCAGCCAGCGCGTACTTTGAAGTTGCTCCCTCGCTGGGGGCAGCACACAGGGATGCTGAGAAACAGTAAACCGTGTCTTTTATGTGTCGCAACAGCACTGCAATGGTTGTCTCTCGGAGAATCTCCACATCGAAGTCACGTGCATTACACCAAAGCCTAATTCATGAATTTCATTGTGAGAAGAGCACAGCACTGTGGTCCCCAAAAGCTGCTACCTGAACATCCTTACGGTAGCCTATTTCGTGAATTTCATTGTGAGAAGGGCACGGCACTGTGGTCCCCAAAAGCCGCTACCTGAACATCCTTATGGTAGCCTATTTCATGGATTTCGTTGTGAGAAGGGCACGGCACTGTGGTCACCAAAAGCCGCTACCTGAACATCCTTACGGTAGCCTATTTCGTGAATTTCATTGTGAGAAGGGCACGGCACTGTGGTCCCCAAAAGCTGCTACCTGAACATCCTTACGGTAGCCTATTTCATGAATTTCATTGTGAGAAGGGCGCGGCACTGTGGTCCCCAAAAGCTGCTACCTGAACATCCTTACGGTAGCCTAATTCATGAATTTCGTTGTGAGAAGGGCACGGCACTGTGGTCCCCAAAAGCCGCTACCTGAACATCCTTACAGTAGCTCATATACACCCTACCTTTTGCCAGCTCGTTTAGAAAATATTTTTCTAAATAAGCCATCGTGATAGCAAAAGAAAATCCCATTCTCGATGCTTTCCACAGTAATTCTTCTCTCCCTGTGAGGCAGCCCTCACCCCTGGATGAACAACCAACCAGAGTCAAAAATGCAGACAGGCTGACTCAGTAGCAGAGATAAACCTCACACCAGATGCAAGATTTTTATGCACGTTTCACTAGATTTTACAACAGGCTGTGGTGCTACAAGTCAGTGTTTCCACTGGAAAGAGCGCCTCTCGTCCAGAGCTCGGTGTGATATTTTTTCCAGTAGGAACTAGAACCAGATATGTCTCTTTTCCAAGAATCTTTTTCTTCTGCAAGAAGAATGAAAATGTCAGGTACGTAAGATGTGGTCAGGCTCAGCCCTTGAGGCCTCTCTAACCCTGCCCTTTCTTCACACTTGATCACACCTGCTCCAGGGAGCCAGTCTGGGAACTCAAACCCCGACCAAAGTCATCTCACGCTTTTGAGATTTCTGAAGAGTTATATGCCTTGGCCACATCTTTGTAATTATGGCCCAACAGTTCTAGAATAAACCAAAAGAAGTAGAGTTTTGCAGAGACGCTCTCAATGCAATGCAAAGCTGCTGACTGAGCAAAAACGTAGGAAGCGCTTCAGGCAGGGAAGCAGGACTCTGTGGACTCCAACCTCGTGATCTGGTCCTACCCGGACGCTGTGGACAGAGGTACGGACGGTGAGACACACAGCGCCGGGGGGTTATCAGACCCTGGGTGTTAGAATCTTACACTTGGGGTGTAGTCTTATCAGAACGGAGGGAAAGTCAGTTTCACCATCTGCAGGAACAGAGTGGAGAGGTCATATCCGGGTTTTTCACGCGCGGCGTTCCATGAAGTTCAGCCACTGAGGCAGGTCTCGATTTCAGCATACCCACACACCAGTGCCCTGCACGAGTATTTAATAGTTTTCTCTAAGAGGACTGATTTTTAGTCTAATTCAACGTACTTCAAAAGGAAATATCCTACCATTAGGAAAAAAGGAAACAGGATCACCTGTCATAAACGGAGGCTAATTATAAAACTAAACACAATGGACACAAAGCTAAACAATACGTCATCTGAAAATTAAAATTAAAACAGCAGAGTGCTCACAACAACACAGCTGATCAAGTTGCAAAAATACGGATCAGAAAAGAAGCCGTCCTTCCCTCATTCTCTCCAGAGAAGACAGAAAAGCGCAACGTCTTCTAAAAGGCAAACGTCCAAGTGTCCAGCTGCCTTGTGGGGTGTCACCATCTCTATGGAAGTGACTAAGGAGGATCTGGGTGGGGGTTGCCGCTGTCCCTTCCGTTGTCCTAAACCACATCCCTACAGAGGACGTCCCACCAGGCCACGAGACCCAGCAGCAATACCGTGCTTGGCGAGCACTTGCTGGCGGGGAAGCCAGCTGCCTCGCAGGGTGGAGGCCGGCCCGGTCCCCATTTGCGTCTGGGAGTAGAGCTCTCCTGGCACGCAGATGGGGCAGCAGGGGACTCGAGGCAGGCGGCAGGGGATTCCCGGGTTGATGGACACCTCCCTGGCCTCCTGGGTCTGGAGCTGTGTCTTTTGGTTAAGTTTGAACCAAGGAGGCTAATGAAATGAATCAGGAAATCTAAGCCTCACGTTTTTTTTATTGGAGTATAACTGTTTTACAACATCGTGTTAGTTTCTGCTGTATAACAACGTGAATCAGCTACATGTATACATGTATCCCCTCCCTCTTGAGCCTCCCTCCCACCCTCCTTATCCCACCCCACATTAAAAGCGACATTTCCCTGATTTACTCTTTTATTAAAAGAAATCACCATCCTCTCACTTTAGTCTTGTGCTTTTTCTGTGCTCAGAGGAATAATATTCTTCTCCTGGAAACCCAGTGGATACCTGACGCAAACTCCTGGCACACAGGAAGTCCACACAGATGGGAACTCTGGCAAGAAACCCCACATCTCCGCAGGCTGACCGCCTGGACCTCTGTGCTTGTTAAGATCTTCTTCTGTGCAATCCTCCCATTAGGTCGGGGTTGCCTTTTCGCAAGGCTCAGCCACCCTCTCCCACTGCCCATGACACACAGTCTTCACGTAACGCAACCCACATGGCAACCGATCAAATAAGAAAACGCTAGTCACCTGACTCTCGTGGGCAAAAATTCCCAGAGCAGCCCAACCAGGAGAGATGGGCACCACATGGTCTCAGGGATGCCCTTCCTGGAGGGAGGAAAATCCCGCTTCAGCAAGGACCAGGCTAAGGGTAGAAGAATTGTATGACACATCTTTGAACTTATTCTCCATCAAGCCAAGGGGGCCTCGGGGTTTTCAGGACGTGCACGAAGGGCTGCGCGTCAGCTGCAGGGTCTCTGGCCTGCTCTTCGGTCAACTTTCCTGTTCGGAGCAACAGGGGACAAGACGCTGGGGAGAGGCCATAGGGACTGATGCGTGTAGATCAGCCATAAACATTTGTAATTCATGATACGTGTTTTCATTTCAAGTAAGAGTCTATGACATTTGCTCAGAAGTACGAGTTCGTAGGAACGTAACGCAACATCCTCAAAGCGCTCTGGGCCATGCAGTGGGTCGTCCTTATCCTCCCACGCATCCTGGGTGACCCTCACGTCCACGCTGCGATCGTGGCATCAGCCCGTCAGCTCCCCTTCTGTCTTAAGCTCTTCATTTACGACTGCAAACGTGTCTTCCTCACCTTCTTTCTTTGAAGGATCTTAAGAAGGACAGCTGATGCATGTACCACCTGTGCTCTCAACTCCTTAAAGAAAGATGCAGGAGACTGGCTGCATGGTATCATCGGTGTTGAGTGTGGAGAGAAACAATCAAACGTGATGTGAGGTAAGTACATTCACTCACTGCTAACACCCGGCTCCCACAAAAGGCAGGGACGCTTCTCCCCTGTGATCCACGTGTGATCCACGTGTGATCCACATGTGATTCACGTGTTCCACCAGTACCTGGGCAGCACATGTGCCACAGAGGAGACAGATGAAAAACGGACAGGCCTATTTCTTTACAAACTAAGGAAATTGTTTTGTAGAGAACGTCCAAGACTTTACAGCTACAAGAAAGGGCGAAGACGACAAACGTGGTCAGGAAGTGGTGGTGCGTTTGTCCCAATCAATCATCCGGCCACCTGGGGACCAAGCCAACATCCATAATTGATCCAACTTTGTTGAAAAAGTTCTCCCCCACGTGTGGAGTTCTGCCTTATGGAGGATACTGCAGTCAATATCGAATTCACCTTGTAAGAAAATTCTTGAAGGAAATATTACCTCTTATAATAACTTACGGTTTTCCTAATATAAATATATCAAAGTATCCAAAATTATCAACAATTACTTGAATCTTTACCTTCCCTAAAACATGTATTAAAATATATCCTTGACATGAATTCAAGGATATTTCTCACCAAGGGAAAAAATTGGAGTATGATGAATTCAGGAAATAATGTAATATCATATGACATGTCATAACAATACAAATGCTTAGAGATGACAGTTGCATCTGTTAGGTACCGAGGGCTGTCATGCCCACATATGTGATGGATTGCAATTGGAGAGGGGCTAGGACACAGAATATTCAACAGCTTCGATAACATTACACAGCCTCAGAGGAGCTCGGCTCATACCGGGAAGCATGTGTAAGATTTCTGAATTCAATTCAATCTCCTGACTAAGGACTACATTTGTACAAAAATGAGTAAGGCACTAGGACAGAAAGGCGTCCTATCCCTGAGCTGCAGACGCACAGACCTAAAGGGAAAGCACGGGTGAAACAGACAATCTTGACACAACGTGATTTGTCTCCTAAAAAGTGCGCAAACTCTGAGTGTGATGAAGAAGCTGAGTCCGGCTTTATCTGGAAATATGGAGAAGGCAGGGTAGGAGAAAGGGCATCTGAGCTATGGTTCTGTGAGTGAAAGTTCACCAGGAAGTTCAGGCAGAATGAGGACGAGAATCTTCCAGGAAGCCGCAACACCGGCACAAAAGCAAAACCGTGGCCCTGGCACCCCCTCCAGCGCAGCTGCCAGCTGGGTCCTAAAATGAGTCCTTTGTTCTCTGAGCTTGTGTGAAACTGGAATTCTTTCATATTTTATCAATTCTAAAATGTGTATATTAGCATCTTTACATTTAGGATGTACCTTATGACCATGGAGTGTCATAATTTAATGGGCAGGGATTTTCTTAATCATACCCCAATGCCCTTATGTCACAGCATTGATGGCCCTTAATGTCAGTAAAAGACAGTATTAAATTAGAACACCTGTCCCTTGAGGTAAAACTCTTTCTTCCAGTCCTTATCCAACAGGGACTAAAATGTATTTACATACATTTATACATTTATTTTACTTATATAAAATACATAAACATATATCAATATCTAGATATAGATATCTTATCTTATAATTTATGGATTTCTACTTCTCCAGAACCATTTCAATAATATTTTCTGATAATAAACTGATTCATGTTTATTATACAATTTTTTTAAAAAAACACAGAAAATAGGGCTTCCCTGGTGGCACAGTGGTTGAGAGTCTGCCTGCCGATGCAGGGGACACGGGTTCGTGCCCCGGTCCAGGAGGATCCCACATGCCGCAGAGTGGCTGGGCCCGTGAGCCATGGCCACTGAGCCTGCGCGTCCGGAGCCTGTGCTCCGCAACGGGAGAGGCCACAACAGTGAGAGGCCCGCGTACCGCAAAAAAAAAAAAAAAAAAAACAACCCCACAGAAAATAAAAATTACCATGATCCCACCATCCAATACACTATTCTTAATATTTTGGTCAATTTTCTTCCAGTCTTTTTGGCATATATATGATTTGGATGGGAAGAGAGTCATAGAGAAGAAAGTCATAGAGAAGTGGAGAGGAAGGCCAGTGTGTGAGCGCAGGAATTAGAACTACAGGCCCAACGCCAGGAGTCAGGGCAGTGGAACGAGGAGAAAGCTGTCTGGGGAATCTGTTCACACTCACAGCAATTGTTCCAGAGATGCGGGCATCAAGTTGAACAATGGAGAAGGGGTTCACAGACCCTCAGGTCAAAGCAGGTAAAGTAACTACGTATCTCGGTCAAGTGCGTGGTGGCGAAGGCGGCTGGAAACGCAGACCGTCTTCGTTTGAGGGGTCACCTCTGGCGGAGAAGAGCAGGGACGTCCCTGCTCCAGCACCGAAGGACCCTTTGTGTCTGCCGACGCTGGTCTCCCCTCGCTCGTCTGGGCCTCAGTCTGCGGCGTGCGAACAGGCCTTTCCAAAGGCAGGGTTCGCCACGTCGGATGCTTAGTCCGCCAAGCTCTTGCCACGGGCCGAGGGGCAGCTGTTCCAATTTGCACTCCGGCTGGGCCCCCCCGTGTCCTGCGGGTGCTGAGGAGAAACGTGTTTGTGTGCTGACCACCTGACCCACAATGACAAACAGGCGGCAGTGACCTCAACGTCCCACGGCTGTGCATTTTCACATTTGTGAGGTCATTCAACACAGCAAGCCATGCACTTAAAAGGCAGACCTTTTTAAACTAGTTTTGAAACATCCCACAGTTTTCGACATTGTAAGAGAATGTGACAGTTCAGATACTGGCTGGTGTAAAGGTATTTGTGTTTTGAATCCCAAGGAATGTTCTTTTCACTTACTTTTCAGTTCACGAGTTAGCGCATACTAAAAGGAGCTGGGTTCTATTTTTAGTTTTGCTGATCCTGCAATCCCACTCCTGGGCATACATCTATCTGGAGAAAACCATAATTCAAAAAGATACGTGCACCCCAATGTTCACTGCAGTACTATGCACAGTAGCCAAGACGTGGAAGCAACTAAGTGTCCATCGACAGATGAACAGATAAAGAAGATGTGGCGCGTATATACAATGGACTATTGCTCAGCCATAAAAGAGAATGAAATGATGCCATCTGCAGCAACATGGATGGACCTAGAGACTATCATACTAAGCGAAGTTAAGTCAGACAGAGAAAGACAAATATCATATGCTATCACTCATATGTGAAATGTAATTTAAAAATTATACAAATGAACTTATTTATAAAGCAGAAACAGACTCACAGATTTCAAAAACAAACTTACAGTTACCAAAGGGGAAACACGGTGGGGAGGGATAAATTAGGAGTTTGGGATTAACATACACACACTACTACATATAAAATAGATAACCAACAACGACCTGCTGTATAGCACAGGGAATTCTACTCAGTACTCTGTAATAACCTATATGGGAAAAGAATCTGAAAAAGAATAGATATATATATAACTGATTCACTTTGCTGTACACCTGAAAGTAAACTACATTGTACATCAACTACACTTCAATAAAATAAAAAATAATAAAAGTAAAAGGAGCTGGGTGACCTGAGTGTGAATTCTGCTAGGATTCTGCGGGCTGAAAACTCACTTAATCAACTGGAGTGCAGATGGATGTGAACATCCAGTCTAGCTGACCTGCGTGTGACGAGGGGCAACCTGAAGCGGGTCTTGTCTTCCCCGGCACATCAGTAACATCCCACAGCTACACAGCCACAGACGAGCAGAGACGCACACAGGAAGCGAGGCCTAGGGGACCCCACCCTTCCCCGCTTGCCCCGGTGAGGACAGAAGGTGTAAGGGTGGAATGGTGAGGGCTATAGAAACCCCGTCTGTTTCTGGCCTCAACTATGGCTCCTAATAAGCTTTGGAAGTAGTTTACAGAGATGGACAGCACTGCCTGTTACGGGCGTCTGGGCTCGGGGGACGATTAATTAGCACAAATAACGTCTTTGCTTCGGTCCATGCACCGTGAGGACATCTGGACAACTTTCCTTTATAAGAGAAAGTGATAGGAATAAGAAAAAAGGTGAATTCAAATACATCCCTTCAAATAATACTATTGTCTGTCCTGTGGCCCTGGCTGTGTGCAAGGAAGCGGGGATGCAGAAATAAGGAGGGAATGTCCTGGGTCCTTGACAGGCAGCTCAGTATAGGGGAGACATCAGCCCGTGATTATTTCGATTTCTGGGCGTTTTTTTTCGATTTTTTTTTTAGGAATGTACAAATCCATGGCATAAAACATTAATGAGGTAACTTTAAGAGCAGATGATTTTTAACTTGACTGTTTTTCAGGAGTATCTCTGTGATTCTAGCTAATTAAATGACTCTCAGTACGAGGAATTCTAATAAATTAATAACATCCTGTCATTTCCTCCTAGTCATTCTGGCATTAACAGCAGATTATCACAGGTTTTCACCTGATTTAATGAGCTTTTGTGAGAAAATAAAACTCAGAATGAAGAGAGAACAATGATCATAAATGCTTTCCCCACAAAAAACAAAAACTATGAAGCGGGCTTCCCAGGTGGCGCAGTGGTTGAGAGTCCGCCTGCCGATGCAGGGGACACGGGTTTGTGCCCCGGTCCGGGAAGATCCCACATGTCGCGGAGCCGCTGGGCCCGTGAGCCATGGCCGCTGAGCCTGCGCGTCCGGAGCCTGTGCTCCGCAACGAGCGAGGCCACAACAGTGAGAGGCCCGCGTACCGCAAAAAACAAACAAACAAACAAAAACTAGGAAGCATCGCCAATTTCTGTGCAAATTGTACTTGCACAGAAGTGCTTGATTCATTATTTCCAAGTGAAAAAAACCCCCCATACTCTCGACTTTTTTAAAGGCAGAAGTTTTTTCCAGAATTTGTCTGTTTATATTGTCACCAACCGAAAGCCTTCCCGTGCCCATTGCTCATGTCAGCCTGGAGTTACCAACACCAAAGGGCATTTCTCGTCCTTGTCCCCAGGTTGCAGGACACACAGGCATTTCAGCATTTGGCACAGAAAAGGGGGGATTTCACTCACTCAATCGAGCACTTTAGGGCACCTCTGGAGGGGGTTCTGCATGCCTCCAACTCAACCATGATTGTGACGACTCATAATCACCCCAGGACATATAACACAGCATCGCAAGTTACTTTCCAAATAGCAAAAGCCAAAAATGAAACATACATCAGAACACAGCATCTTTCAAAGAGTTAAATGCTGTTAAAAAATGTAAATATCATTAGCAAAAAATTTTCAATCCTAGTGATTCTAACATTGTATTAACATATATCACAAACTACTGTGATCAGAGAGACATGATATGCCCTTTTTTTATCCTGAACATCCATCCAGTACAAAAGGCTTGGAATTCTTAATAAAGCCCTTCCAGAAATGGACAAAATTGAACATAACCTAGAGGTTATTCCACCCCCTGCCCTGCACTTTAAACAAAGATTAAAAGATGCTGTAAAAATGTTTTTGACATTTCCCATCTTTAAATATAAACACATTGATGTATTTTAATACTATAAAACAGATAAAAGAGAGAGTAATATTTTTAAAGGGTGGAATACTTTATGCTAAAGTAAACAAAACAAAAGAGCTGTCCAGGAAGTCAGAAGTTATTACCCATGAGAAGCAGCACGTTTTTTTCATTACGGAAATGAGCAGGTTCAAGTGCACTACACACATGATGGCCAAGGCTGGGTCCTGGGGTGGCCACACCCATCTTCCCACAGCATTCGGCCCTACGGCGGGGAGAGCTGACCGCCGAAAGCCCCGGAAGGACGTTCCCCACAGATCTCAGATGAGAAGCAGAAAGAACATCCTTCTTCCAGCCCTACTTCCTGAGCTACCACCGAGCACATGTGCACACACGCACGCGCACACACGCACGCGCACACACGCACGCAAGCATCTTCTCTGACTCATCAGCACGTGTACGGACAAATGACAGGTGCGCCCCACCTGGTGCCCCCACGCTCACCTGGACAGCGGGGTGGGTAGCACTGCCTGCCCCATGGCTCTGTGGCTGCAGACGGAGCTCAAAGCTGCAGCGTCGTCTGGCACAGGATGGAGAACAAAGGCTCTTCCACCCGGTGAGCCATCATCACCCAGCATCTACGCAGCACACGAGGCACGTCACTGCTGGTGGCTGCAAAGCTCATGAAACAGCTCACCCCTCGCCCAGAAACGAAGGCCACATCCAGAGAGAAAAGGGTGTCGCAGGGGCAGGAATCAGGCTTCACGGAGGCGGTTTCTCAGCGTCTCGGGCTTCACCCAAGGTGAGAGCGCTACTCATTCAGGTAAAACGTCTGTGTCACCATCCTGACCAAATGCAATTCTCTCCTACGCAGCCAGTACACGACACCTCCCCACCTGCCCGCCACCGGACACAGCATTCTGGGGAAGAAATGTACATGTGGAACTCTACCTGGCCTTCCGAGATGTAAATCCGTCCCATTATACTCATTTCTCCATTTCTATAGAGACCAAGATCTGTGTTGACAACACCTGTCTAAGACTTAACGTTTATTTTACGAGCTGTATGTTAGCAAATAACCTGCCTGAGAAGTCTCCAAATGATTACATAGGACAGAGGGCACACACACACACACACACACACACACACACTCACGTGTACACACACTTGCTGATGGTACACACACCACCAGCGTGTGGAGGTTTGCAGTTGACAAAAAGCATCCTCTCTCATTCTTCAGACAGTCCACAAACTCCTCCCACCAATAACTCAAGGTCAGGAAGTCCCATCACGAGCTTTCACTCTTACGCTGTTCGTGCTAAATACTGTACTGAGTTCTGAGCTGAACTCCACAGACGACTGACTGGCTGCCTGGGTCTGGGTGGCTGGTCCCCATGCCCATCCCCCAGGAGAGCTCGCTTGGAAAGTTCAAGGTTGTAATTAGGTGCTGACTAAAATGCAGGCCTGAATCATTTATTTCAGAGACGTTTGCCCACAACTATTCCAAATGGACTCGTTTTGGGACGCTGAGGACTTCTCAAGCATGATATCGCTGAAAAAACTGTAGTCGAAACTTTACTTGATTAAACTTAGTTTCAGAGAGTTATAAAGTGGGCTTACCCAACTGCAGCTAAAATGGATTGACCACACACATCATTTGACAAAGTTTGTAATGCACACCTGAATGTATACAAAAATGCAGGGGTGTGAGCTAAGTGGGGACACTGGGGTGAGAAGGGAGGGGCGCTGGGTAGACGCCCGCCCCTCATGTGAGCCAGGAGCACACTGGAATGGGAATGGTTGCGCCTGGGTGGCATGGGGCTTTGCACAGCAGCACTGGGGTCCCCCACAGATGACGGGGGGCAGGAGTCGGCCAGGGAGGCTGCAGGGGGGTCTCTGTCAGCCTGGCTGGTGCGCCACACACAGTGCTTCACCCGATCCTGGACTGGGGTCACGGGGAGACCCTGCCCCTGAGAAACGGTGACTACAAACCCTGCAGGGACATGCTGGGAGGCCTGAACTATACCCCCAGCAGCCTCTTCCACCGACGGAAGCCCTCAAGTTCCTTGAACTACCAAGTGCTGAGACGCCGGGGGGCCTGGGACGTGACCTTCACAGCATCTGTCCACTGCTCTGTGTCTGAGAGACGTGGACTCTGCCAGCACCAGTGACAGGCCATGTTCCCTTTCCCACCAGTTTCTGTTTATATATCTACAGAATGTATTTCTCTTCTAGAGAGTAGAAATTTAGATGTGAAAACTTAGATTTAAATTTAGATTTAAAAATTATGAAACACCTTCGAGGCCTTTATTTTCAAAACGTATTTTCTTAGCAAAGAAAAGTTACCTTTATCTAAAAGAAACTAAAGCTACTCCCTGTTCAAGAGTCGTAGGCTACAATACACAATTTAGGAGTGTGGGCACAAGCTCTGAGGTGCTGGTCCTGAAAAGGACAAAATGCAGGATTTCTAAGTTTTTAATTATACAGAATTTATTATCTCATATTATATAGAGAGCATACATTTATATATATGTGATATGAGAAAATGGAATTTGTATATCTCTAGCACAATTTGTGATAGGTCTTTGGCGTCCATAAAATAAGATTTTGTTAACCAAGGTCCACCCTAGAGTAAAAAGAGGAAATGAGTCTGTTAGGATAAGGCTGGAGAAAAAGGAATCAAGGGTGCTACTGAGTTCTAGCCTGTGCTGTGTTGGATGTTTGTGTGTCTGTGTGTGTCACAGTGTGTGCATATGAGACAGACAGACACAGAGGGAGAGAGAGGACGTTCTTTGTTGTAGAGAATAAACCCTCCTGCCATGTTTCTATCACAGGATTTTGATTGATGGTTAAGACTACCCCTTGTCTGCCTAAATGTCTAGACTATGACTATATAGACTTAATGGTAAAACTTTTCTGAATGCACGCAGAAGGTCTTTGGGGGGATTCAGAAAGCATTTTGCAATCATGCAGCATTTCAAAGATTTCACCACAGGGGCTTCCCTGGTGGCGCAGTGGTTGAGAATCTGCCTGCCAATGCGGGGGACACAGGTTCGAGCCCTGGTCCGGGAGGATCCCACATGCCGCGAAGCAATTGGGCCCGTGAGCCACAACTACTGAGCCTGCGCGTCTGGAGCCTGTGCTCCGCAACAAGAGGGGCCGCGATAGTGAGAGGCCCGCGCACCGCGATGAAGAGGGGCCCCACTTGTCACAACTAGAGAAAGCCCTCGCACAGAAACAAAGACCCAACACGGCCATGAATAAATAAATAAATAAATAAAAACAAAACAAAACAAAAAAAGATTTCACCACAAACAACCATTGTATTAGCAAAGAGCGAAGGCTCAGGCGACCAGTGATTTAGGGTCAGCAGAACGGCAGGAAGAGGGTTTCCCACAGGTTTTTAAATCTCACTCATCCTAAGAGCTCCCACTTCTCTCAAGGACACAGTCTGATCTCTGCACCACATCCACGATGCCATCTCATTTCATCCATGGAGAAGGACAGCCTAGGTATGTCCTGAACGTTCCACCATGTACAGCAGATGCCCTATCGCAAAACCAGGAAGTCTGCTGGTGCCTAGAGCTGCCTTTTAGCCAGAAAATTGTTGTCTTCCAGATAAAGTGCTAGTAAAAACGGGGAGGAATTTAGGTTCAAATCTAGTTGGAACAGAAATAAACAAACGGAGTTAAAGACATGACATGTGGGAACATCTAAAGGGCAAGGCAGTTTAACTTTTGGATTAAAAAGATTTCACTTTTCAAATTTTCCAAATTTGTTAAAAAAAAATAAGCCTTCTGGGAAAAATCAGAACAAAGGAGAGTCTCCAGGTTACGCATAGTATAGGGAGCCCAGAGACAGCTTTGGTGTGGAGTTTCCCTCAGACCTCATGGAAGTTTGCAGGTAGAAGGGGGGTCTTTGCAGGTAGAAAGGCGGTCTTTCACTGCTCACTCTGGATTTCCACAAAGGAGCAGTTTAGTGACCAGGAAGCCGGTGGCGATCTGGGGTGGTGAGAGCAGGAAAGGAGTCGTCCTGAATCTGCATTTGCTTGGCAAGGGCGCTGCTCTCACTTAGGACGGGTGTTTATTTGGGGTGGTTTGGGGTCTAAATAGATGGAGACTTGGGGGAGGGGCACTCCGGCATTCAGCCACCTCTGCCTGATAGGAGTCTCTGCCTTAATATTTGACTGAAGAAAAGACATCTACCCATCCGGTTAAGAATTGGGCAAAGGTGGCTTTTATGCTAAATGTCAGAGACTCTGGGAACAGAAAGCAGTAAAGCCAACAGATAAGGAGACAGGGTCTCTCGTGAACTTACGGGCCTACGAAATGGAAACCTTGGCGACGGATAAATAAGGAAGCCTCGACCGCCTGTGGCCCCATCGTGCTTGAGGTGGCCGGGTGGGGGAGGGGAGGGCTTCCTGTTTAACCCCTGACTGCCAGACCCAGGGCCTGAGAGGCCTCTGCACCAGACACACGAGCAAAGGCTCCTCCAGCCGGTCTTGGGAGTGTCCTGCTGGAGCCCAAGTGCACACGGGAGGTGGCTAATCACAATCCTGAAAATCTTAGACAACCAGAGACCATGATCCTTGGGGAGACCAGTTACTGCTCTAACCTGTCCAAGCTCATCTAGTCCACTTCACTGCAAATTGCTGGTGCTCTGGTCCCTTGTCTGCTATAGGCTAGGCTGACCCTTTTCCAAAGTTTTCCGGAAAAGAGATTTTTATTGAAATCCGCGTGCTGTGATGCACGTGGCCTACTGCCGCCCAGCTCCACCCGAGCAGGCGGGGTCGTCCCCAGCAAGGGCACAGTGTGGCCTGGCACAGAATTACATACAGGGACAAGAATGTGACCCTCTCTGCTCCACTGCTCCCTGAATATAACAATTATGCAAATTCTTTGTGTGCAGGCTCAGGAATGCGCTGTGTGCCTTTTCAGGGCGCCTGGAGAAGCAGCCTTCCCCGAGACACAAACGCGGCCATTAAATCATTTCAAGCGCTTTGAATGCAACGTGGTGTCACTGTGTCCCCTTTGTAGTCCGCAGCTCCTGTCTTGAGGAGAGTTCTAGACCTGTATCCTTCTCAAGATCTCCGCCTAGAGCGTCTTGTTTAAGAACAAAGGGGAGGTTGAACCTCTCATTAGGAACAAAGTTGTAATTCCGTTTCCCTGTATTTCCTCCAGTGCGCTTGGCACGAGCGACGTCTCAGGAGCAGACTGTCATCCCGGCATTCGATAAAACCATCATTTGGGCAAAACAAAACAAAAATGTGGCCTTAGGAAATCGTGAGTCATCCGTGTGGTCCTTCCAGCTGTGCTTTGCGCTGGGGGTAATACATCACGTGTAAATAATAATCACCAAAATTAAATGTGTGGATGTAGGCGAAGTCTTTGTCATGGTTCCTCACTAATAACAGTAATTTGGGTAAGTGAACTGTATGGATATCAAATGCTCCTCGTTCGCAGCTTTCAATTAGCAGGTCCAGGACTC
The DNA here is from genome assembly GCF_963455315.2 of Globicephala melas. Taxonomy (NCBI): domain Eukaryota; kingdom Metazoa; phylum Chordata; class Mammalia; order Artiodactyla; family Delphinidae; genus Globicephala; species Globicephala melas. The sequence continues at coordinate 1,715,915 of NC_083331.1, read as the reverse complement.
CTTCTTCACAGGACACCAGGCTTCCCTTGATAGTGCCTCCCTGACCACATGGCAAGTTTCACTGCCTTTAGTTTCCCGATGCCTTTTTTCTTCTCTTTGATTTCCTGGCCTGGTTTCCCTTTGATGGTCCACACCACACCAGGCTGCGTGCTGAGAACAAGCCCTGGGCGAGGTCAAGCAGGTTGGAGTCCGTGGCCAGGCAGGTCGGCTGCAGCTGCCCGGAAGGGTGATGCTGGGCCTTCCTGGTTCCCGTGCAGGGGCCCAGCCGGCCGAGAAGGCCCGCCGCTCCCCTCTCCCAGCCCTCACAGAGGGACCTGAAGCCTTGGTGAGCGCAGGTCAGGGAACAGGGCAGCAGGAGAAGGACGCAACCAGGGAAGCACCGAGCCGGAGGACGCCAGGGAAAAGGGGACGAGATGGAGAATCCAGCAGGTTTGACCCCTTCCGGAAACGCCATCCATGGACAAGGTTTGCCATGGGCGTCAGTATCACGGGTGGACGGGCCAGAATCACGTGAGAGGAAGGACCGTGGCGGGGGGGTCAGCGGCTCAGGAGAGGGGGAAGCCCCTCCTTGGGGACTGGGATTCTTCGAGAGCCTCCTGGGGCGCGGGGCTGCAGCAGGGCCCCTGCCTGCAGCGACTAGCTCATTCCTGGACCATCCCTCTTCTCCTTAAATAGCTGGTGGGGGCTGAGGCCAGGATTAGATTGCTGGCATATTTTGTGCTATTTGCTTCAAGTTCATGAGGTCCTGATGTCACCATAGCAGCTGCGGGCTTGGCCTTAAGGAACAAAGGGGCTGGAGGCCAGGCGGCCGGGCAGCGGTGGAGGGCGGGCCCCCGACAGGCCAGGCCTTCAGGCACCCAGGCTCTGGGGCCCCAAAAGCCAAAGCCGTGGGGTCTAGGCCCGCTGGGTCTTTAAAGGCACATGCGTACTGTCCTGGCAGTGATGACCCCCGGGAGTGGATTGAAGCTGGGTGGTCCGGGCAGCCCCGGCCCTGCCAGCCCTCGGTTCCCCACACGTTCCCCTCCCTGAGGTTCGCAGAGCCCGAGCTCTGAGGGCAGATGGCCTAGCACCGCCCGGTCAGACGTATGCTCTCCAGCGCGTTAGACGAGCTCTGACGTGGAGCATTCCTGAGTCCCTGGAGCCCTGGGGGTGGGCTATCCCTGCTCCATCCTCAGTACTGTGACCATTGCCACCGTCACTGCTGGAGGCAGGGATGCTTCCAGGAGCAGGGGGTCCGGGGGGAAGCGTCTAGAACTCAACCGAGGAGACGGACCTGGGGCCCAGAGTGATCCCTCAGCATGGGATGGACCACAGGGCTGGGACAGGCCATGGACACACAGAATCCCCCCGGGCTCTCGGGAGAGGCCCAGCCGAGCTGCAGGTGGGCAGCCCAAGGCGCCTCCCTGCTCCACCCCGGGAGCCCCTACTCCCGGGGTCCCGCCTTTCTGCACCTCCATGAGCCACTTCAGGATGAGGCAGGCCTCCCACCTCCCACCTGCTGGCCCTGGCTGAGGGGCCCAGGCACGCCCAGGCTTTTAGATAGGTTTTTTAAACTAGGAACAACACGAAAAGGCAGGAGTATTTTAAATAGAAAATTCGAGGAATATGCAACGTAACCGAGAGAGCGCAGGCCGAAGTCCTGCTCAGGCTGCACGCCTGATGCCCTGCACGCCAGCCTCGAATTCTGCTGGCAGCAGAGGGGGCCCTGAACGGTTGTCCGAGTTGTGCATTTCCAAAGAGTGACAGGTCCTGTTGTGCAGAACCCTGCGCTGTCCCGGGACATCAAGCTCTCGCTGGGGTCCAGGCCGACCTCAGCAGCAGGCTCCCCAGGCCCGCTGACCCCTGCGAGCTCAGGACTGTGCTCCAGGCCTGGTCGGAGCGCCAGCCAGGGCTGCCGGCCTGAGACCGAGCTCCGGTTATTCTGGGGCAAAATGAGAGGAATGTTAACCCCTGATGTTCCCCTCACTCCCGGGAGAATGTGAGGACCCTGCGCCCTCCATTCTAAGGTATGTTTTCCTTTGTGCATTTCCCCCCTTGCAAAGGCGTTCATTTCAGGAACGATGGCTTAATTTTCAGAGCAGAGAATATAAAATCCAAGACAACGTGGCCCTTCCAAGGCCGCACCCCTTTTGAGTCTCATCACCCATGGGGCCATCTCACTCCAACTTACGTGACAAAGGCTTATGTTACCTCTGCTGAGTGGAAGCAGCTTGCTGCTCTTCCTGGCACGGTGCCTCCTGGCCATGACACCACGAGTGGTTCTTAGTGACAATTAGCAATTTTGAGGGACTGAGAAATCAGTTACAGAGCTTGGGAAACAGTCTGACGCACTCTGTGTTTGCTCGAGTCTGCTCTGGACTTGCTTGAGGGACTTCATTGACCTTGCCTTAAAATCTCTCCTTTTCCTGAAAAGTGAAATTTGGATCAAACTAATGATCCAATTTTGCTCAGAACCCGTACACTTAAGCACACTTCCTGTCTCAAAATTCCTACCACGTGAAGAACAGTTCCTTCATCTACCTTCCCCTTAAGACGCCTCGGCAAAGGAGACAGCAACCTGGATGAATCAACCCTCCAGTAACAGGGTGGAAATTATCCTTGGAGAAAACAAGCTCCTGCAGGTTAAAAATAGCCCATTCTAGAGACTGGGTCACGTGGACACGTGTGTATTTCTGGACTGTCTCCGTTCCAAGGCTTCTGTGGGTTCCTGAAACGGAGCCAAGGTCCTAATCTGTCTAAATTACCTTCTGCTGGTGTGAGGGTCATCGGGTCAAACAGAGATGCTGAAAAACAACAATAATAGCTGTTTTCCCAGAAAACTAGGAGCACTTTCACAGATCCCAGCAGAGAGGGCACAGGGCCTTTCTGAGAAGGGAGCAGGCGGGGGAAGACAAGTAAGGTGTGAAGTCAGCCTCGGTCCGTCCCAGGCCGCTCTCTACTGCCCACAGGTCCTTCGTTTAATCCTTCTATTCTCCCTAAAATTATCTGAAGCACTTATCTTGCTGGGGGGAGTTGGTAATGAAGATAATAGCTCACTGATGGATGACTGACCTGACCACCGACGCCGTGCCAGCTCCCGGACCCGGGGCCCTGCAGCCCAAGTCCACCAAGGCCACCGACAAAAGACAAATCAAAGCATCGTGGTGGCCAACACACACACCTAAGAGCAAACTCCTACTGCTGATTAGGAGAGGGGCCCAGCTTACACGTGCTGGGAGGACAGACCCGTCTGAGTTGCGAACGGGAGGGAGGTGACGTAGGTCCTGCCAGGTCCCGGCCGAGCGGAGTGGGCGTGGAGAGGAAGAAGCTGGAACCAGCAGGCGAGGGCACAGCCTCAAGGGCGAGCGGCCGGCAGGCCACACCGAGGCTTTCTATCTAAGCGCGGCGGGAAGCACCGTGCGTTTTAGAGGTCGCCGCGGCTCCCGTGCAGACGCAGGGCTGGAAGAGGATTCTGCTCGTTGCTCAGCGACTGTCTCGCGGCTTCTCGCCCGCCCCGCAGACGTTGCCTTGTGAGGCTGGTCTGAGAGGCTGCGAGGGCCGGCCTCCCCTGCAGCTGCCTGCACTCAGGCCCTGCCTCCGCTGGGAACCGGGAGGCTACACGCAGGGCAGCGGGACCCGCCGGGTTTCATTCTCGGCCGAGTGTCAGCAGAGCCCACGATCAACCCAGCAGCTGGAGTCAATTCTCATTTTCTGTGCACCCCTAGAACCAGCCCTGTGAGCCCTTCCGAGTTGCCTGCACCGCCGGCAGTGCCCCCTCCTCAGAGAGGGGCCCAGAGCTGGGCCTCCAGCAGCAGAAGCCCACCATCCGGAGTCCAGGGGCCAAACCGTGCTTGGACGGCCAGAGGCTCGGTGCCCTCCGGACTGTAGCCCTAAGGGTCTACTACGTGGGCAGCTGGACTCACGGGAGGAAAGAGAGAGGAGTGGAGACAGGAAATAGTTAAAGAAAGAAGAACCAGAAAGTGGAAGGAGGGAATACTTCCTGGCTTGGGCTGTGACGTTAACCTAAATCAAAAAAGAGATGACCCTTCCTCCCAAGAAAGACACCAGTACACTTAATGAACATCAAAAGCCCTAACAAAACATTAAGAAGTTAAAGTAAGCCAAGAAATATAAAAACGATAGCGTATCATGACTGGATAGCAATATATCAAGTGAATTTAGGCCTGGAATATAGGGTTGGTTCACCGTTCCACAGCTTATAAAAGAAGAGCTGTACGATTATCCCAATTGATGCAGAAAACACACATTTGACAAAATTCAACACCCATTCATGACTTAAAAACAGCAACTCTCAGTAAACTAGGAAGAGAAAAGATTTCCTTCCATCTGATAAAAAGCGCTACAAAATACCCACAGTTAACATCATACTTAACAGGAACACTCTGGACTGTGTTCCTGTAAGACTGGGAACAAGGCAAGAACGTCCTCCGTCATCTCTTCTCTTCATTATCATACTGAGGTCTTAGTGCATAAAGTAAGAAAGGAAATAAAATATGTAAAGATTAGGTAACAACAAAACTGTCTTTATCCACAAACCACATGACTGTCTATGCAGAAAATCCTAAAAAGTCTATAAGACAAAAAACTACTAGAATCAAGAAGTGTAATGTCACAGGATACAAGGTCAATATAGAAACTGTCAATGGTATTTCTGTATATTTCCGATGAATGATTTGAAAATACAGTTGAAACAATAGTAATTAAAATCACGCTGAAAACATAAAATATCAGGGATACAGTTAATAAAATATGTGTCCGACCTACACACTGAAAACTGTAGAACACAATCTCAGAGAAATACACGAAGTCTGTGAATTGAAGACTCACTCAAAATTGCTAAGATACCAGTTCTCTTCAAATTCATCTACAGATTGATACAATCAACATCAAAACCCCAACCATCTTTTTTTTTCCCCAGAAGGTGACGAGTTCTTTTTTTAAATGTATGTGACATGCCAAAAAACACTTAGAGTAACCAGAACATACTTGGGAAAAAAACCGAGATTGAAGAATTACATTCTCTGATTTCAAGACTTACTGTAGAGCAACAGTAACCAGTCAATATGGCATTGAGATAAACAAATACATCTACGGAACAGAAGACAGAGGCCAGAAATAGACTCACACTCATGCGGTACGTTAGCTTTTAACAAAGGTGCCGAAGCAATTTAACCGAGAAAGGAGAGTCATTCCAACGACTGGAGCTGGAGCAACAGGGTCTCTCTGTGAGAGACACATGGTACCACCCGTGCCTCGCGTCTTACTCAAGAATTAATTTGAGATGGAGCGTGTACTTAACTGCAGAAGCAAAGATGGAAAAACTTACAGAAGAAGATATAGGAAAATACGTTTTCAACCTCCAGTCGGCAGAGCTGTCCTAGAACACAGAAAGCACAAGACAAACCGCTCAGGAAAAAACTGAGGCTTCATCTGCTACCAAGACATCAGGACACAGATGGCCAAGCAGAGCACAGACTCAGGGGAAACTTTCACAGATAAAATCCCCCAGAGGACCTTTGCCTAAAATACACGGGACAATAGCAGCTCAATGAAAGGACAAATACCCCAATTGAAAATGGACTGCAAACCTGATCAGACACTTCACAAAGGAAGATATGTGAATGACCAATGTTCCCATGAAAAAGTACTCAACATAATTAGCTATCAGAAAAATGCACACGGAAACCACAGAATATCCCCCAGAATGGCTCAAATTAAAAAGACTTCCAACACAATGTCCTCATCACCTGGACCACAGCTCTCTCATCCACTGCTGTGGGGCACACAGATATAGGGAACCATCACTTTGGAGGACCACTGGGAACCTTCCTATGAAGTTAAACACAGGCCTACCCAGGACCGACAATCCTATTTCCAGGCACTCGCCCATGAAAACATACGTTTGAAAAACTAAAACAAAACAAACAAACAAAAGCCTGCATAGTGACATTTATAACATCTTTATTTATTATAGCCAAAAATTAGAAACCACCCAAGTAGCCGTCAACAGAACAGATAAGCAAATTGTGTCATATTCATATAATACGATATTACTCAGCAATTAGAAAAGAATAAACTATAGACACCTGTGGAAACATGGATGCATCTCAAAAACATGATGTTGAAAGAAGAAACCAAGATGTCAAGGGTGCATGGTTCAGTTTCTAAGAGGCTCTGGAACAGGCCAAAGCGTGAGTGTTGATAGAACTCAGACACGTAGGTGCAGTGGGAAGAGATGGGGGCTGACTTAGGAAAGGCGTGTGGGCGCTTTTGCTGTGACGTGGAAATCCTCTGTGACCTGACTGGGGTGAATGCATGCGTCAATCCCACCACACTGCACAGCTAAGATATGTGACTTTCACTACATGTGAATTACACAGCCATCAAATAAGCCATTACAATTATGTCTAAGGAAGGAGAATCGGGTACTGTAAATTCTAAGTTTTAAAAAAAAGATGAGTTCCCTTTTCCCCAAGTCAACTTCCAATCAAAATATCTATCTATAAACGATACTCATGAAAACAACCAAAGAGCTCAACAATGAGGGATTTTTTAAATCGAGTATAGCATCCAACAAATACTATATACAGCTAGTACAGAGGATATTACAGGAAATATTTGATCACATAAGAAATTCACAATCTTAAGTGAAGATCTCAGCTTCTTAAACAGGAAGTGCATCTCTGATTCCCAATTTGGAAAATGTTTCCCTGTGTGTGTTTACACACAGAAAAAAAGGCTAGAAGAATTTATACCACAACAGTATCTATTTTTAGGTAGTTGGAAGTACACGTGATTTTAACTTTATTTCTTGATGCAGTTGGCATTTTCAAAACTGTCAGCAAAGAATGTGTGTTACTATCATACTGAGGGGGGAGAATTACCTTCAGAAGTAAAATTAAAAACCATAGTACTGATGAGAAGCTTGGGCTCTGATAGCTCCTGGGCTTTTTTGTGAAGTTCGCCTACCCTAGAGAGGGTACTCATTCTGTCCCAGTTTCTTCACACTTGAATAAAAGTGTCTGTTATCCTCACCTACTTCACATGATTGTCAAAGAGATGACAAAAATACATATTATCCGTAAAGCCTAAAGCATTACAGAACTGTGAATTCGGGTTGATGGATTTCTGTCCACCCAACTGTAAGACACATGGCTTTAGCTACCTGCACTAAAGTTATCTCGTGTGCCTTGTGCAGCCTAGTTTTTTCATCTTTTCCTCCCCTATAGTCCCTTATAAACACCTTTCCCCTCAGCTCCAAGGTGCTCCGTCATTTTCCAAATCTCCAACCTTCCTCATCTCCCTTGGTGCCTAGCGGGCGGGCGGACTTCATTCCCCGTGCTTAAGTCTTGGGACACGTAGCTCTGGGGTTTGTGGTGAGGGTTAAAGTCTACCAAAAAAAACATTTTTTTTAAGCCATTATAACCCCTCAAATCCTCCCTAACAACTCAGTCCAGTTCTCCAGGGAATGACCATCGCATAGAACAGCATCTCGTCGGTAAGTATGCATTGCTCAATGCAGATCTGCAAGGACAAATGGAAGTTTCATAACTTCGCTGCCTTTTCTCACTTGGATTTCAAGCCAGCACGTGGTAAAATCTGGAACAGGAAAGCAAAGTGACTTCAATTTCAAGGTCACAGTATTTATAAAACTCTCTCTTTTCCTCTCCTTCTGGGAAATCTGCAGTCTCAGAAATGTCAAAGTGACTCACGTCAGTGGCCAAGCACATGACAGAGATTAGCCTGAATTTAAAGGCCATTCCGGAGGATCGGGGCTTGACTGCAGGAACCTTGATAGGAAAATATACATAAAAACGGAAACCTTAGGTGTGCCTGACAATCACAGATCAACTTTCACGGTGACCACAGACGTCCTGACACGGTCTCAATCAAGAGAAGCCGGCAGATGCCCTTCTTAGAGGAAGGACTGGTCCTTCCCTGGAGCTGCTGGGGTCGGCTTGGTCACAGGACAGCAGTGAAGACCTCACAGCAGCACTGGTCTCCAGAAACAACGCCTGCAGAAGACACATTTCAGCAATACATCAAAGAGCAAATGTGAGTTCCGGAAACTTTGCTTCCTAGACGCCGAACTACACCTCCCAGGGTGACGGTGGAGGCCATGCAGATGTGCACAGAAGTAGCTACCTCGTGGGGCATGAAAACTCCTACAGAAGCTCTTCAGTGCAACGCCTGTTCCCACCTGCTCCCCAGAATCTTCCAGAAGCATCCCTGAGTGTGCGTGTGGGGGGGGGGGCAGGTGCAGGTGTAAGATGATGCAGAATCTGTACATTCCTGTCTTTGCTCTGATGCACCGTCCTTGTGCACGTGGAGCAGGTAAGCACCTGCCATTGCTCACCGGGCGGATGACTGGAGTTGGAGTTTGGCACGGCCCCGATGACGTGGGTATTTGTGATTGGAACTGGCGTGACTGGGTCTCTCTGGGCTTTTCTCACACCTCCTGGAAAATGCGGGTGTCTTACCCGCAGAGAGGTGGCACTGCCAGATGGATGAAGACCCACCTCAGGGCTCATCTTGATGAGATTTTTCTGACTACACATCTAATTTTTAATTGAAAAGAGTAACAAAGTGTTATCCGTGAATGTGATAAAGGAGTTGCGAAAGTGATGGAGTGTAAAAGAATATGCAGGCGGACCGAAGGGCCCTAGTGGTTCTCCTTCCTCCCCGTAGCCCCGGATGACTGCGAGGTCAAGGTTATTGGTGAGTTTCCCGACTGAACCAGACACTGAGCTATCCCAGACACTCGGCGATGTCCCCTCCCCTTAGGAGGTGCTCAGTTATGCACAGAATGTTCAACTTGGCTTCTCTGCGGAGCAACTGCAGGGCCTTCAGAAGGGCCTGGGAAAGGCACGGCACCCCCGGAGGCCAGTCACCCCCGGGTCCAGGGCCAGACGCCAGCATGGATGCACTGGAGCTGGTCCACGTGCACAACACGGGCTCCCCTCTGACGGCGCACAGCTGCGTCCCTCCAGCCGCCCAGGCAGCTCCCCTGGGTGTTCTTGAGGCCTCAGCAAACAGCTCGGCTGGGGTTGAAGCCAGCTTGGAGACTCGTTCGCACTCTGAGAAAACGCTCCCTGCCTTCTCACCTCGACCATCTGCACACAACCCGGATGTGTGTGCGCTGACCTTGGGGACCAGAGTTGTCTCCCTTGGGCTCTGGGGAGACCTGCAGCTCTCAGGCCCAGGGGATGTCAGCTCTGCCTCGTGGAGCTTCCCCCGCACTCAGGAAAGCGGGGCACGAACGAGGTGACCCCAGCACCTCGAATCTTACTTTCCATCTTGCAGCACTTCCCTGTGTATGAGAGCACGGCCACCACGGAGAGAGAGCATGCTTTCTCAGGACCCGTCACCGCAGGACCCTGGTCACCCAGCACAGACCTCGAAACACTGTGGCGGCCCTGGACGTGCTCCGGGACTCAGGGTCCTCCCTCACTCCTCACCAGGCATGGCCGAGGGGGATCCCCGTGCAGAAGCAGGTTCTGCTCATCCGGGAAGGAAAAGCATGTTCCTGGGCCCAGAGTGGGGCGCGTGCGGCAGGACGGCGGGTGGGAGCAGCTGGGTGCTGTGCTCATCACAGGGGAGGAAAACGGTGAAGTAGACGGAACTGCGGTCAGAGTAGGAGCTTGGACACTGACTGGTGCTGGCAGGAGCGCACACCTGCCTTCGTAACACGCAGCTGCTCTGGGCAACGTACCCACAACTGCCTCCTTACAGCCCCTCCACCTCCAGCCCCAGGAGTCTGCGTCCGCCACTCAAAGAGAAGGACTCAACACTCAGCAAGGTTAGTGCTGTAGACTGAATGGGTCCCCCGCCCCATAATTCAGACGTTGAAACCTAACCTCCGTGTAATGGTGCTAGGAGGTGGGTCTTTGGGAGGCGATGAGGTCATGTAGATGGGGCTCTCGCGATGGGATGAGTGTCCTTATGGAGGTCCCAGAGACCCCCTCACCGTGTAAGGACACAGGAACCAGGAATCGAGCCCTCGCCAGACACTGGATCTCAGGGCACCTGATCTTCTCCGCCTCCGGAAGTGAGGGAAATAAGCATCTTTTTTTACAAGCCACCGGTCTATGGCCTTTTGTGACTGCGGCCTGAGCAGACTAAGACAGCCAGGTAACTCAGCCTCACCACAGGTTTTATAAGTGGAAGGACAGGGGTTTGATCCCAGACAATGAAATTCCAGAGGCCCTGTTTTTATTAGGAAACGTGGCCAGGAGGCAAAGACCAACACTGCAGGGTGGCACAAGGATACTCTGCCTTTCTTTGCCACCATCTTTGAACAAGCCGTTTGAACTCCATTGGTGTTCAAACCATGCCTCACTTAATAGGAATTCACTGATGTAAATACATTTTCTTTTCATTCTCAGGACACGGCTTATTATTTTTGTTTTTCCTAAATGCAGATTATGAAGAGAGCTGGCTTTTAAGGCTAAGCCAGAGGCCTTGGAAAAGCAAAAGTAGGGAATTAATTTTGTTTTTAATACACTTGAACTCTGGAAATATCCTTTTCCTCTACTTATGTGAATGGTTCAAGTAGACTTAAAATAATGTATTATACTTTCAGGTTAGATAATAGCATTCTGTTTGAGAAAAAGGAGAGGCCCATTAGCCTTAAAATGGAAAGAATAATTTCAAATACTCCAGAGACAGAAAGAAAATCAGCATTTTCTAGAATCGTCACCTGTTGTGAGGTGTGTGCAGGTATTTTTTTAAAACCAGGACGAAAGTACATGCTGACAGCCTGGGTTGTGTGATCAGTGCCAGCGTCACCGGCCCCTCCACGCTGCCCCTCCCCTGCCTGACGGACACGAGAGCAGCAAAACTTAATTCATGAAGGTCTTCACTGGTTCCTTATAGACGCCGGGGTTGTTTGATATTGAAAATTCAGGGGGAGATCCCGTGAGGAAATAAATTTGCAGAATTTCATAATGTACAGAGTATGTAGATCATGAATTCATTTAAATTGTACTCAGGATCCCAAAATACATTTGGGGTCAGACTTTCTGTCACACACACGTGGCACCTGAAGCAGAGAAAGGTCCCACCCAGAGCAGCCCCTGCCATCCGGGCCACGCCGTCACAGGCGCCAGAAGCCCCGTGCTCAGCTGGGCTGGTGGTCTCTGCAACACACTTGGACGAGGGCTGCACACATCTGTTTTATTCAAGACACAAGTTCCAGGGCAGCGTCTCCTAGACAAGCAAACTGTGCGTAATCGTCCAGGGCTGTAGCCTGAGAAGCCAGTGAAAAAGCAATTCTTTCTGCCATTGGGCCATAACCAGAGTGACCAGAGCTTTCCGGAGTCACAGCTGTAAGTCCTCTGGACAGCGCCGAGCATGCAGCCCATCAGGCTCACGTCAGTAACAAGCCTGCTGCCTATTCTCACATCTGAATTCTTCCAGCTTCTCGCCAAGACTCTGGCACTCAGTGTAAGAATGGTGAGCGGCGTAGCTGCTTCTGGGAGAATCCCAAGTGCTTGCTTCTGAAGGGACACAAAGCTGCAGAGGAAAAAGTGTCGGCTTCCGTGTCTGCGACACAGGAGGACCTCCTCAGTCCTGGGGACTGGCCCGCAGGAGCGCACGGCGCTCGGAGCCCCTTCCTGGGCAAGCCTCCAGCAGCCCGGCGACGCCCACCTGATGCCCCGGCTTCAGAGCCTTGTTCCACAGCTACTGCTGAAACCAAACCCCAGCCATTTTCGAACGTGTGGTTTGGGGCGAGTTTCAGTTCACTCATGAATAGAAATGGAGAAGAACTTCTTATGCCAAAGACAAAGTGCCCCAGACCGTTCAGGGGCGACTTTACTAGGCCGCTGCCACGGAAAGGACGTGCATTCGTGAGAAACGTGGGGGGCCTCGTCGAGGGGAATAAACGAGAGCGTGATCGCGAGTCCCAGAAGCCACACGTGGAGCGGGGAGCTGCGTCTCACCGGACCGCGCACGAGGGCAGGCGGTCTTTGTGGGTGGCCACTGCTGGGAGCACCACAGGGGAGGCTTTCGTCACCCGGGCTGTCTCCCCCAGAGCACAGCGCTCAGGTGAGCTCCGCCTCGTCACCTGCCTCCCAGGTCTTTCCAGGGGCCCCAAGGCAGCCAGCCAGTCAGCTGGGACAGCCCCCGCGGGGTCCTGCACGAGCCCCTGTTCACGGCGGCAGGATCCACCACAGGCCGAACCAGCATCTTCCCTTTTCAGGAAGTCCCCCTGGAGACGACCAGCCAGCAGAGGACAGAGAAGCTGAAAAGCACACAGACCAAAAGCACGAGACAGCAGGACCACGGGGCGTCAAGAGGAAGCTCTCGGGAACCTGGGAGGTGGGGCGGGAACTGGGGGGGGAGGAGAAGCGGGAGAGGCAAAGACAGTGACCCCTCCCCCAGTCACCACAAGGCAGGGGACCCACCACCGCTGGCTGCTAAGGGTACACACGCGGGAGGAGCCCGGTGTCTGACCCTTGTATTAACGCTCCAGACTTGATGGCCGCCCCTGCCTCAGAAAATCTGGTTTGAGGATCTAACATAGTTTATGTAATTCTATTATTAGTAATAACATTAAGTGTTTGGTTTGGTTTGGTTTGGTTTTTTACAAATTTTAGAATACACACACATAAACAAAAAGAAAAATTAAAAATCACCTCTTTGGCTTTACCAGCCAGAGAGAGCAATGTTCAGTAGGTGGGTTTTTTTCTATATTTACCCAGGCAGAGTTAATCAATCATGTATTTTGGTTCCACCTTTGTTAGAGGTTTAAAAAAGTAGATGAGGCCACAATAAAATAAGAAAAATGCAGTAAACTTTTCCTAATGCAAACTGTAGGATATCTAAGACTCATTTATTTAAAAATTAGGGACCTAAGCTTTGCAAGTATTTTGGTGTTGAAATTTTATTTCTTTTATGAAATATTCAGTGGTTATAGGTCAAAGAGGGACTAGTTGATGTGATTTTAGCTTGGGTTTTTTAAAATGCTCCTAATGTTCTTAGTTTTTAGCAAAATTAAAAATTGACAAACATGTCAGGATTCTGTTGGTTTTGGAAATCTTACTGCTGCATGAAATTCTAAAGTGTGAGAAGTACTAACCTCGTCTATGGGGAGATTGAGGACCCCCTGGGAGCTCTCCATACCAGAGTGACAGTTACAGAGAAAGCTCTAAATTCCCAATCCTTAACGGAGGTTCACCCACATTCACATCGGCTTTCTTCCAAGAAGCAGCTTATGTCATAGCTGCAAGGATCTGGGCAAGCAGAAACACTGCACAACACGTAAAATACTATTGTTTATTTATGAGGTGTTGGTGACGTCACCACCCATGTGTCACCATGACATTTCTTTGTTTAAAGGGTCTCTTTACCACTTCAGGAAAGAAGGTATAGGTATATTTCCCACGATGTGGAATAAATCACAGCCGCAGTTCCACCCACGGAAAAAAAGCCAGCTCAAGATATCCCAGGCCTTCTTATCATCTCCCAAGTTTGCAACTGAAAAGAGAAGGGAAATTACTGAGCCCGCATTCCAACAGTCAATGACATCCAGCCATTTAACAGACAGAGAGGGAGAGCAGGGGCAGTGGGGACAGGAGGCAGTGACCAGCCTACTTCACACCCTCAGGACAGACAGGGTCCCGCACGGAGCGGGCAAGGTGAGCCTCGCATCCGTGGGCCCCATCAATCTTTGTGAAAACCTTTCTGAGCCTGAAAAGCCCATGACTTTTCAATTAGCCGTTAATATCACTGCTGCCATCCACCATGAGCTCTCCTCCTGGAGACTCTGTAACAGATGAGGAAGGAGAGTCAGCAGCTGCAGACACCGAAGGGTTAACAGCCAACTACCCACCTGGACAGGACAGTATGGGGGCTTCGGGCTGGGGGGTGGAAAGCCCACGCCCCCTTGCATGGGTTCAACGAATGACAACCACCAACCAAGCCACTCAACGGGGTGCCCCGTTCCTGCAGGCCAGAACTTTCTGAATAAAGTTGCAGACGCAACTGCAAAAACTATTTCACGACGGGTAACGACTCGTGGCAGTGGTGTGTACGCATCTCTGCAGTGCATACAGATGTCCAGTTATAATGCTGCACACCTGAAACTTACAGAACAAAACAACAGAATGGAAAAGAATAGAGAAGAAAGTGTATACCTACGTAGAGCTGAATCACTTTGCTGTACAGCAGAAACTAACACAACACTGTAAATCAACTGTACGTCAGTACAATAAATTTTAAAGAACTAAAAAACAAAATTATTTTAGAACAATTCTCCTTTTTCCATACAAACAAACACAGACTTGAATTCAAATCCTCGCTTAACTTCTTCGTTAAGCCTCCGTTTTCACAGGCACAAGATCTCTGTAATCCAGCTGGACGGCACGGCCGAAACAAAGGGATCGGCTCCCACGCAGCACAGGAGTCCGCGGACATGCGGAGTGGGCGGCACAGAGGCAAAGGCGAGCACCGGCGGCTCCACTGGGAAACCAGAGCCAGGGTGGCACCGGCCTGTGCTCTGCACACTGGACTTTACCGGACTGTTCCCTTCCTCTTCGCCACATCCCACGTCTGGATCTAATTATTTCCCCCAACGCACAGAACAGGTAGGTGAGGCTTAGCCCCGTGGCAGCCTCGGGACACACCCCAGGCGTGACCGGCTCTGGAACCCACGCAGGCGACTGCTGTCCCCTCCGGGCCCCTCCAGCGCTGGCAGGAGCTTGGGCTCCTTCCCCAATGCTGGGTTGTATTCTTTCAGCTCCTACTTTTTCAGTTGGATCTCATTTAATTGTTGTCATTTCATGCGCTCACCTCGGGGCCCTGGGGTGCCCTGTGCACCTTTAAACACATCAGGCACAGAGCACACAAAAATAAATTCAATTTCAATCTTTCCACATGGTGAAAGGCAGCCACTCATAATAGAACCCTGATGTGTCTGCCTAAAACCCTTTGAGGAGCACCTCTTGGGGGAGAAAAAACTAGCAGTGCAGTAGTTTCACAGTCTCAGAAGTTAGGTCAGAAGGAAGGGAAAAAAAGAAAGAAAAAGAGAAAGGGGAAAGAAGAGAGAGAGAAGTGGATTGTGTTCTTTTTCTTCCTAGTTCATTATCCTGCTGTGCGAACTTCAAATAATTTTGAGGCCATTTCACCATGAATTTTGAGCTGAATTCTACACACCTTGGCTAAAGA
Organism: Globicephala melas; assembly: GCF_963455315.2. Lineage (NCBI taxonomy): Eukaryota > Metazoa > Chordata > Mammalia > Artiodactyla > Delphinidae > Globicephala > Globicephala melas. The sequence goes on along the minus strand of NC_083331.1, from coordinate 1,700,747 downwards.
ACATTTGTTTCAGGACACCCGGAAAGCCACAGACCGCTGGTGATGGGACTCTCAACGCAGTTTGCTTTTGTTTGTCTTTCTTTCCCCATTTTCTAAAAGTCTAAATTCAATTAAATTCAAGGGAACCATGGTCAGAGAACAGAAAATTGAAGGAGGTTTGCAGAGAAACAAACTCAGCTTCTATTTTCCTTCAAGGGGAGTGAGAATGCACACAGCACGTGCTCCCAGCATCACCCCCGGGGGCCCGTACTGCCTGTTCTCCAGGGAAACTGAACAAGGCGGCTGCTCTGACCCCGAATGGCAGACCCATAGCGATCTCCTGAGAGGGCGCCGTCCACAGATCTGGCCCGCAGTGGGAACTCCAGGATAAAACACACCAGAGCCGATGCCTGCCCAGAGGATGAGGGGCAGGAGGGTGGGGAGCAAAAGAGACCAGGGCCGCCTGCCCTGCGGTCAGCCAGCCCGAGGGGGAGGCACCCACCACCGCGTACGCACCAGTCCTGGGGGCAGCCGGGCCTTCCAGCCCCGAGGGCACGGGTGCTGGGCGGTCCTGGGGCTGCATCTTCCAATCCTCCACGAGAAGCTGGGTTTTCACAGGATACTTCCCAGCATTCAAACGTCGACATGTGCTCACATTCAAGCTTCTGCACCGGCCACCACTGTGTGGGCAAAGGAAATGTCCGTGGACCTGGAGCCCCAGGGGCCGTCCTCTGCAGCCCGCCTCCACCGCCAGGCCGTCAGCCGCCTCGTGTGCTCTGAAATGCAGCCACGTTCTTCACTCCCAGCACTGACCTGATTCCGGCAGCTTTGCGCCTGTCCTCCCAGGCTGAGACCCTCCTCGGACCCCCCTTCAAAACAGGAGGCTTTCGCTCAAGGAGAAGTAGGGGACAGCGGGCCCCTCACGTCCACCCGATTGCCTGGTGCCTGTGCTGTGCTGGTACTTAAACATCTTGACTCTCAGCCCTGGGGAAAAGTCACTTAGGACGCCACATCTTAAGGTCTCTGCATTGTTCCCTCTCGCTATGTAACAGAGGATCCTGAAATTTCGGGATTTAGAAAAGCAAACATTTACCATCTCCCGCTCCTGTGGATGGGCTCAGCGGGGTCCTCGTGACGTAGGCATTGGCTGGGTGGTGTCACCTCATGTGGGCTGGCTTCCGAGTTGGCAGAGACAGGGTTCCCTGCCCCGTGGGCCTCTCCGTAGGGCAGCTCACAGTGCAGGAGCCCGCTTCCCGGGGAAGGGACCCAGGAGGAAGCCAGGGGTGGGGAGGGGGCCAAAAGGCACGCGCTCTGTAACCTCATCGCAGAGTGACAGCCCATCACTTCCGGATCCTACTTGTGAGAAGCACATCTTCGGGTCCAGCGACATTCAGGAGTTTCGCCAGGAAGAGGGGTGGCAGTGGTGACACAGTTACGAATAATAGTTGTGGAAACAGTAGCCCCACAGACGTGACAGGAGCGCCCAGGCACAGCTCCAGTGCACACCCGCTGTCCCAGCGTCATTACCCATAAGGCCCTCTTTTACTCCCGCAAATGCCCCAATCCAGATGACAAAATACAGGGTGCCCGCCCTCCTGATAAGACGCCACCACGGAAACATTTTCACGAGACGGGATCCGAACTTCCCTCTAATCAAGATGCCTGCACTTGTTCTCTCAGGCAGTCGGCGGTCCCGTCTGTCCTGCCCCACGGGGCGTCCACGGAGCACCCACCATCTGCCTTTCTTAGTCCATATTCTTTTACCGTATTTTTTTACCACTTAAGTGTCTTCTCACTTTGAAAACCGATCAAATGATTATACATGCCAATATAATTTTATGGGACTGTAGGGAGTGCAGATTTTAGATTTATAGTTGTTTATAAAACGTGTGGATATGTTTTGCATATTATGAGGCAATGGCCTTATTTATCACGTATCATGCTTATTTATCAAAACAATACATGGACGATACCATGAAAAACTTTCTGAAAACTTTGAACTTTTTGAAATTTTTTCAGGTGAAATGAATACGCCATGAGGGCAACTTTTTGCATTTGCTTTCTGAATGGTTTCTCAAACGCGCTCGTGGAGAATCAGTAAGTAAGTAAAGGCGATGTGAGCTTAATAGGAAAATGCTTCTGTTATCTGAACTGTGTTACTATTAGTTGAGTCTCTTTTTGAGGAAGTGCCTATCCATTTTTTTTTTTCATAAACATTTCCTAAGGACAAAAGTATTTCTGAACATATGGGCCATGTCTCTGTTTTGGATGTAAAAACTTCTGGCATTTCGCTGACTTCATTTCATTCTGAGTCATTCTCTCATTTGCTATAAACATCAGGGTATTTTGATCAATTAGGAATAACTGAGATAGTTTGAGAATAACACGGCTATCACTGTCTTTCCCAAATGGGTGACTGATGGGCCAGTGGGCTGTCTTCCTAATTATTTTTAAATCTGTATTTTCTATTTATTTATTGTTTCTGAAGCAGATGGTCTGAGTAGGGTTTTTGTTAAACTCCAGATGAAATGCTGGCTCGTCCGGTGCTCACAGTAAACTAAACAAAGACTGACCCGGCCAGGCGCTCAGAGGGCTCGTTCCGTGCTGCCTTCGTAACTTGGTCGCTACTCTCAACCCTTAGAGGGAATATAATCGAGAACTTGTAATCCTTATATGGATAATCCCTACAAGGGTTCCGTGAGTTCAAGTGATGAAAGATCTTTCAAAACTGTGCTCCCGGTGGCCTGCTCTGCTGTGCCCTGGAACTGTGCAGCTCCCTGGTCTACAGGTGTACACACACGCGCGCGCGCGCACACACACACACACATGCACACACACAGGCATTCATTCCTTCCTTCAGAAAAAAAAGTATCGAATACTGATCAAGGTACTGCAATACTGCCTAAAGCACTGGCCAAGACAAGCAAAGTGTTTGCTCCCACGAAACTTAAATTCTAACGAGAGACGAAGACAAACAGGTCAACAAGTGAACAACCATTTCAAGTCTCAGAAGGAGCTGTGAAGATATAAATCATGCAGTTTGAAGGAACAGAAGGTATGAAGGGGGTGAAGCCTATTTTAAGGTCAGGAAGGGTTTTCTGAGAGGGTGACTTTTAAGCAGAAAGGTGTAAGCTGCGAGGGAAGGAGCAGTGCCAACACCCGGGGAGCACAGCGTCCCGGCCGAGCACCACAAAATGCCAAAGCCTGGGGGGCGGGTTCAGTCCATGATGGGGACGGAAGAGCATTGCTTGAGCTGGTAGGTGGTTTCAGCTCACTGGGGAAACAAGAAATGGCTGGAAGGGGGCTCTTGGCTCCAAGCTCTCCAGGCTGGTCCTCCAAAATGGTGGGTGGCCAGCTGGAACCTTAGGCCCCCCCAGTCACCCCGCCATCTCCCCGGGCTTCCATTTCCGCAGCCCGATTCTGACCGTTTCCTACACCGAAGCGAAGTGGCCTCCCATCCGTCCAGCCGAGTCCCCATCCTGCTGTGCTGGGAGGGGGGCTGGGAGTGAGGTGGGGAAGGGGCATCTGCTCCCAAGGTAGAGAAGCCCTCATTTCCTACAGACCCAAACTACCAGGAAGAGCCCCGCCTTCCCCGATTCTTTGAACCCTCCACCAACTGAATTCTGTAAATTAACCTATGGAATTCCATACACGAAACGAGGTTTTTCAACCTTGGCATTTAGACCCGAGAACTTGTGGTGTGAGGGCTGCCCTCACCACTGCAGGGTGTCCACCAGGACTCCTGGCCTCTACGCCCTGGATGACATTAAGGTCCCCCAACATGTGACAAGTCAGTATCCGGCCTGTATCCAGACCCCAAGCCGTTCTCCCAGGGTGGCCCCCAAGGCTTCCTGTGAAACCACAGGACCCCCTGGTTTTCTTTTCCTTTACGTATTACTGACGTTAGCTTTGAAAAACTCACATACTCACTCTGAATTTCAGTCTCTTTATCTTCAAAATAAGTATGAAACTACCACCCTCATGGGTATCTTGTGAGGATTAACTAAGAAAGTACATGTAAAGTACACGACACAGAGTAATTTTTCAATGCAGTCAAGTTCCTTTTTTTCCCCAAAGCTGCACAGCTACCTACCGGCAGCTCTGAGCTAAAAGCCTCATCTCCTAGTTCTACCGCTTCTCTGTGTCCTCTGGGACTAGAGTTTCCTACAATATTCTCAGATGCCATAACTGGTAGGTCCTCCCCTCTCTTGAAATGTTTTGAAAGGAATGACCTGAATGAAGGGAGGGGGCCCAGGGCGCGGAGGCATGAGGAGGACAGAGAGAAATCCAAGTGGTTCCTTTACTGCTCTATCCCCTCCCGACACAGGCTGTGGGAAGCAGGCCACACAAGGCGATCTGGGGGCTGATTTTACACAGGGAACAAATCACTTCTGAAGAAAACTGTTAATTTTCTACACTAATTTCACCGGCAAAGAAGGGGTTTTTGCTGGTTTTTTGTCCTTTTAATGATAATCTTCCTGACTTTGTCGACATCCAAATCTAGACAGTTTAGAGTTTCACAAAGACAAACGAAGAGAGATGCTGAGTGAGGCGGAAGCTGGTCCTTCCCTTCCGGAAGCCCGCCTTCCACTTGACCCTCTGCCTGGGCTCTGACAGCAGCAAAGCGCGTCAGGCTCAGCTGTGGAGCCCAGGACGACAGAGCAGCGTCCTTACAAGTCAGTCGATCCTGACGCAGTTGAAGTGTTTGGAGAAGTCTCCTGGGAACGAACGTGTAGTCCAGCTTCTCTACAACATTAAATGTCACGCCTCACTTTTCCGAGAAAGCGGGCCCTGGCGTGAGGCTCCTCGGGCCCTTCCCAGGCCTCCTGACGGCAGCTGGGAGCACCACCCTTTCTTCATGCGGCCTCACTTCACTCTCTTTGAATCAGGGGACCTCCCACAACTCCTGGAATAGCCGTCAGAGGTCATAGAGACCAACCGAGGGCTTCAGGAGCGCTCGGAGTTCCGTGTCAGAACTTGCTCTCCGGGCGCGTACCTGGGACGCCAGCTCCCCGTCCGGCTCCCTCTCTCCAAGGGCAGGGCCGCGTGCTGCCCTGTCCAGGGGAGGAACCTCCGCCCACAAGCTGCACGGAGACGCGCGCTCCGGTTTTATTTTCCCCTCGAGCCAAACGGATGCTTCGCGAGTGTGCGGCCACCCCTGTGCAAGCCCTTCCCTGCGCCGTCACCAGGAGACTCCTTGGCGAGGGCAGGACTGAAGTGTAGGCGCTCTAAGCAGGCCCCAGCCCACCACGGCTCTGCCTTGTCCCACCGAGGACGGAGCGTTATCCAGCGCATTCCTGACCTGAGGACTCCCCACGCCCACGCACACAGTGGAGTGGAAAACGGATGGGAAAGCTCAATACAATCTCATCTCGGAGTTTTGTTACTATTTTGCTAGTATGACACACACACAAAGTATGTATTTTACAAACACTTCTGAGCACTTCCCGTGTCCTGGGTGCTGCCCCAGACACCACGGACTCAGCAGCCCTGGCAGCGATCCCCGCCCCGGCAGAGCACGCAGCTGACAACCATACCCATTCCCGCTCTCTCCTCCTCCCCTCCCGACATGCCGAAAGGGTGAGGCCTCATCATCCCCATTTTACCGAGAAGGAAACCAAAGTGTAGAGGGATTAACATCTCCCCAAAGGTCACCAACTAGAAGGCGTCAAAATGTGAATCTGAGTCTTGATTCGTCAGGAGGCAAAGCCCTTCCCAGGCCACCGCTTCCTGAGGCTCCTCCACTTCGACTCACCCCCACATGCTCGGAATCCCATGCTGGACTTTTGAAAAACATGAAACCAGAGAAAAACTCAACGGGAAATGGATCCGCGTTCTCATCTGCCACATCTGGACACGATATTCGGACACGATACTTTCTGGGCTTTTAACTTTCCATAATATTTCTATCCTAATGTCTCAAACAGGAATCTAAGAAAACACCTACACACACACACACTCATGCGCGCACACCCGTGCACACAGAGGCACGTGGACACATGCACACACACCTGCGTGCATGCACACGCGTGCACACTCACACGTGCACACACACCTGCCCGAGGGCAGTAAAGCATCGTGCCCAGTGAGAGGTGACCGCAGGCTCACTCTGCTCCGTGTACTTTCCAGGTCCACACTCTGTAAGAGGAAGAAGTCGCTGCTTCCTGCATAAGATGATGAGTACGGCTTGACTTACTAGTAAAAGCCTGTTCAGCTCCCGGGTTAGACAGCTAGTGATCAGTGCAGGCTGAAGTCTCGAGGACAAGAATTGGGGCCACAAGGGACAGAGGACACATACGTACATGAGCTGGTCTGTTTGCCAGTTTAATCAAGATCAGGGGTTTTCGGCCTTTCCTTTTGTTTCGTTTGCACCAGGAGCCCTATCTCCAACTCAGATCACACAGAGACGTCCCCAACCACAAAGAGATCAAGGCAGAGCTGCTCTAGGCCGAGAGGGGCCTCGGTTGTGGGGACCCCTGGGAGACCCCCAGCCGCCTTTCGTGGTGTGGATGGACACAAAGGCCCGCATGGTGACGGCCGTTGAGCTAAAGCCTCCTGGGAAGAAGCAGCAAACATGGAGGAAAAGTTACAGAGAAATGAGGGAGGGAGGGGAACACATGAGCTGACCTAGATTGTCTTTTTTTTATACCTTGAAAACGTTGATCTTATAATTTAAAATTTTCTTTTAACGGATAATGACTTCAGCACAAATTATAGGAAGGCCAAAAACATGAAGGATTACAGGGATACAATATGTTAAACGTAATTTTCAAAGGTCCTTTTTTGTGAGGAATTACAGTAAATTTCTCTGAATACCGAGTGACTTTGAACTCACTTGTGCTGTGTGGCCGTCTGCTCTGTAACGGGACAGAGCTATTATCACGCTGTCAGCGAGGGGACCTCTCTTCTATACGTGTCTGCTCCCTATTCACAGAAAATCCTGCCTCCAGAATACGCTACCAAGTTGCTGAAACTAGTGAAGAGGCTCATTATGCGCTTTGAAAAGTCGCGCTGTTACGCCGCTCTGGAGTCTTTGACTATACAAATGAAACATAATCTAGACCTTTCTTTTCTTTTTTTTTTGAACTCTTTTTTCCTACTCTTTCCACAAGAGCTCAGAATGAAATCTTCATTCCTGAAAGGTTATAAAGAGAAATGTTCACTCCTCTGACTCTTCAAAACAGACCACACAACACAGATTTTCGGGGCAACCCAACACGTCAAGTATTTTTTATAGTTACCAGATCATCTATTCCTCTTTGGGGTTCAGAAAGGACGTTTCTGTGCCCTTGGAGATGTGGCAGAAGAGAAAGCTGGGACTGTGTCAAGTCCAGTTACAGAAAGCATGGGCCCCGCCCGTCTCTGCTCATCTGGCCCCCATCCCTCTCTCTGCGCACTGGCCTGTGCACCCAGCAGAAGGGCGATCGGTGGGCCCCCGTCCCTCGCGCCCTGCACCAGCTCCTAATTAGTCCTGCTGCCTCTGCTCTGCCCTCTCCCCAACCAAGACACTCCTCTCCACGCAAAGGCAGCCCCTTCTCTCCTTAGCTGGGCCCTCCCGTCTCCCCTCCTTGTTGCTTGAAGACGCCCACCGCACACCCTAGCATCAAGTACCCCTTCCTTGTCCTAAACTGCCCTCTCTAATCCTCTCTCGCCCTTCAGGACTCTGCCCAGGGGTCCGCCCCCCTATCCAGCTCCTCCCCCATGATGGTGTTCCCCTCCCCCAGGGCTCTGCCAGGAGGCTGTTCTGTTATTTTCCACTGTACTCGGTCGGGGCCTATCTCTACCAAATGACTTAATCTCGTCTGATTATAATTGTCTGGGATTGTGTTTTATTTTTCTAATTAATAAATTTTACTTTTTCCAACAGTTTCAGGTTTACAGAATAATGGAGCAGAAAGCACGAAAGGTCCTCACGTACCCCATCACCCCTCCCACCACTGCACTTCCCCGTTATTAGCATCTTGCATTAAATTTTCTCCATGTCGCTCATGTCCTCTTTATCGCCGAATAAAATGCCGTTGTCGACAAGCATCACAGTTGATCTGCTCACCTGCTGAAGGACATCTTGGTGCTTCCAGTTTGGGGCAATTAGGGATAAGGCTGCTATAAACATGCGTGTGCAGGTTTTAGCGTGGACATGTTTTCAGCTCGTCTGGGTAGACACGAAGAAGTGTCGTTCTGGATGGTACGGTAAGGATGCATTTAGCTCTGTAAGAAACTGTCACGCCGTCCTCGGAGGTGGCTGCACCAGTGTGCGTTCCCACCAGCAGTGAGGGAGCGCTCCTGCTGCTCCACGCCCTCAGCAGCGTTTGGTGTCGTCAGTGTTCCGGGTTGTGGCCCTTCTCGTAGGGGTGGAGTGGTATCTTGTTTTTCTTTGTGTTTCCCTAAAGACATGTGATGTTAACCATCTTTTCAGATGCTTATTTGTTATTTGTATACCTTCTTTGGTGTCCGTTCAGATTTTTGCCCATTTTTTAATTGGGTCGTTTTCTTACGGTTGAGTTTGAAGAGTTCTTTGTGTATTTTGGACACCAGTCCTCTATCAGGTATGAATTTTGCAAATATTTTCTCCCACTCTGCGGTTCGTCTTTTCATTCTCTTGATTTTGTTATGTTTTAATCTGCCTCAAGCACTGGGATGAAAGCTCTCAGGCTCTGTCTCACTGGTCTTGGTAAGTCCCCCCACCTCGGATTCTGGCCCATCAGCGCCACTTCCGACACCAGTACGCACCTGGGGACAGGAGAGCCTTGCTTGTTGCCCACCACTGCTGGGGAGGACGCCCTCCCCCCCCAGCAGGGCTGGTAATGTCTCAGGAGAAGAGCAAAGCTGGATTTCACGGGCATGGCGGAGTTCGGTGTAAAGTGGTTCTTCCAGTGCAGGAGGCTTCGCTAGGCGTGGATGGAGATCACGACATGGGAGCTGAAGGTGGATGGGGCAACACAAAGGTTTGGGGGGGAGGGTGAACTGTCAGCTGACGCTCTTTACGGAAGAGCTGATGGGCCTTTCTGGAAGCCCCTGCAAAGAGCAATAAAGTGATCTGCAGGAACACGAGTTTGCAGGAGCAGAGACATTTCCGCAGTGAGGGTGGTTAACGCAGCTGTGCCCTGCATGTGGACGGCTGGCTCTAGCTGGTGTCCGCTATCCCCGCTCAGGGGTGCAGGCAGACGGACAGACAGCCGACCATGTCTCACGGCACTGGTAGCCTCCTCGTCTTCCCAAGTCCTGCTTTCTCAGACAGGAAATGCTGTCCAGCAAGAACATTCTGGAAAGACTCATGGGACATTGGCTCGTCTGCCCCTGGCCCTTTTTAAGCCCAGACGACCACGCTTGCTTTCTCCTCTTTCAAAGAGCAACTCTAAAGGCATCTGTAAAGTGTCACCCGTGACTGCGCCAGGGGCACAGAATTCGCGCCTCACACCTTGCTGCGCACGCGGTACGCGCCCAGGGTTGCTCTCCCTGTGTAAATCCCTGAGGACGGCCCCGTGATAAACCCCCCCGGAAGGCTCCCCGTGTTTCCTGCGACCACAGGATTCTCCTCTAATGCGGCCCTTCCGATGGAGGGGGAGACCCTCCCCGGTGGTCCCCTCTGTGTTTTTATTCAGAGGCTGAAGACTCCGACGGCTACAGAAGCCTGAGTGATGGCTGAGGCGTCCCACCGTCCTCAGATACAGTGTTTTGTTTTTGTAACAGTGGTTCTTCTCATACTGGCATCGCTTGGCTATTCCTCCATAACCGCTGTGTGGGGTCTCCCCTCTGGGAGAGTTGGCCTGGCTTCTGACGCTGACCTCTATGCCCCAGCCCCACTGCCCCCCATCCCCCACCTGGATCCCTCAGCTCCCAGCAAGCACTGTTGTCCTTTCCGTCATGCAGACATTCAGGGCCTGTCCCTGCCCCAGGATCTTTGCATGTGCTGCTTTGCTCTCATCACATACCTCTCCCTCTGAGAGCCTTCTCTGACCCCCTACTGACAGCAGCCACGTTCAGCTCCTCCTTCGCCGCTCTCCAGCTCTGCTACGCTCATCAATATCTAAAACCACACTGCGTTATTTATCTACGTGTGTGTCTGCTGTCTGTCCCCTCCCAGCAGAAACTGAAAGTCCACTCAAGGGCAGGAACACCATCTTGCTCTCGCCCGTATCCCTGGTCTCGGAACAGAGCCTGGCAGAGGGAGGAAACTCGCTCTCCGTTTATTAATGATTGAACACAGAAGTCTGGGCTAATGGAGACGCTGCATTCTTCACACTTCTTACTGTAGCCCTTTAATGTTCAATCAGGAATGTGCTGCAGCATAAAGCTTTCTGCACCTGTTTTGTGTGGTGCGTCTTTCCATTATGGACACTGGGATGTAAAGCGAGGGGGCGCTGGTGCCTGAAGGCGCTCTCACTGACGGAGCGCTTCCCGCACGTGCCACAGCAGCAGCGCCCCCTTCCGGTGCTGGACCAGGCTCAGCTCCACCCCTTCCCCCACCGCAGCCCCGCCTTGAGTCTCCCCAGGAATCTCTACGACACTTTTGGTTTCTCTCTCTCGGATCCTTTACCACATCTAATGTAATTGTTTGTCTTCCCAAATGTCTGCAGACTTCCTGAGGGCAGAGGCTCCCTGCCTTTTTTATTCTTCCTTTTTTATTTTTATTTTTTAACTTTATTGACATATAGTTGATTTTCTGTCTTTAGCACTTACCCCAGTGCTTTCGACATGATGGGAGCTCAACAAATGTTCGTAAACTTAATAAAGTCTTTCCCCACTGTTTCTTTTCTGATGACTTTAAAGACAAGACCTTTAAGCGAAGGTTTCCCCAGACATACATACGTTTATACATGCTCTTTTTACTATAGAGCCTAAGATGTTCAATGCAGGGTGCGTGGGGTTAAAGACAGTCTCCGAGAAAATACACGCGGGAGCATTTTGGAGCTGGACCCTTTTGCCTATAGCCTCTGTGGTCATTCTTCAATCAGCAAGTGGGATACAAAATAATCACCGACTAAGCAATTTCCGTTCTGTGAAAAGCTAAGCCAGAGTGTGTTATATCCTAACCCTCCCCATCACCTGCATCTCCACTCCAACCCCAATCAGCAGGAGAAGCACAACGTCTAAACCCATCAGCCCCTTGAATGCATGCGTTGGTCAGGATGACCACTGTGATAGCAGCCTCCACTTATTCCACCCGAAACGTCACGAGCTGCGGTGTGTCGCCTCCCAGCCCCATGCACACTGCCCAAGAGAAGGCCAGGCATAGCGAGGAGGGGATGGTCATCAAGAAGGTCCCTTTTCTTCGACATTTCTTAGAGATTGTTAAAGCTAGGATGGTACCTCTGACACTTAGCGTTTTGCACTGGAGATCCAGGACTGAAATTTAAAATGACTGATGATGTATGACTAAGAGCATCATCTCCCCACTTACACGGTGGTGACGTGAGGCCTGAGGAACGAACAAGTGGGGGTTAGCACAGAGCTTGAGCCTGTTCAGCAGACACCACAAAGCGGCCTTTTTCTAGCAGAAAACACCTGAACTAAGGACCAGAAAGGATGACGTGGGAAGCCAACCGATGGTCTAAGGAAATCTGTCACATGCTCACTGCAAGTCGTTCACGCATTCGTCTCTAAACATAGAGTCCATAAATGCACCAGGGGCCACTGCACCTCAATCATCTTATTTCTCAAGTCCCCATGAGCTGCACAGGAGTCTTACATTTTGCAAATGATGAAATTGAGGCTCACTCAACACAAGAAAAAACAAAATTTATAACTATGTGAGGTAACAGATATTAAGTAAATGTAGGTTGGTGATCATCTTGCAACACAGACGTACATCGAATCATTATGCTGTACACCTTAAACTCATACAATGTTATCTGTCAAATATATTTCAATAAAACTGGGAAAAAAATTGAGGTCAAAGCAGTTAGGTAACATTTGCAAAAGGACACAGCTAGTAAGTAACGGAGAATTTATGCAGCCTACATCCATGAAAATACAAAAAAGGAGGTAAACGTCTCCAAAGGGCAAAGGGAACGAGTAGGGAAGCTTTAAATACTGTTAAGGTGAAGTATGTCAGAGAACAGGGGCTAGGAAAACAGGAGCTGAACGGTGAGCATTCAGGGAAGTGATCTGCAAAGAAGAAGAAGAAATCGAACTGTCTCTGAAGGGTGATGTATGCCTCCAACTCTGAGAGATGCTCTTCTTGGGTAAAAATGGACAGTTGTAAGGAAAACGTTACAGGGAACACAAGTGGATACGTCGAAAACAGAGGGACCCCTGCCCCACCCTGAAGAGAGCGAGGGAAGGAGGAAAAAGAAGGGAGAGAAGCAGCAGACCCTGTAAGTACAACGATCGGGGTCTCTTCTATGACGCTGAGCATCTAGAATGTAGGTGCTGAGAGGAACTCTAACCCCATCTCACCTGCGAGCAGACCCGTGTCCACGCTCTACTCGGCCCGCGACAACCGCGAGATCGTTTCAACAGCCTTTCTCAGGGAAGTCGTTGCCTAAATTTCAAATGTCCAGAGTTAAAATGAACCATCAAGCCATCTCCCCATGATCTACTAAAAAAAATATTTCTAAATGAATGTTGTGTACAATCTCCACTATTTCATGACTAAATAACAAGACCTGTTAAAATATTTTTATAGCTAAAATCCTTCCAACATCAGGAGACCTCTGAGACCCAGCAGAACAAATGTTTAAATCCAGAATGTCCTCTTAGAGGCCAGAGCTAAAAGCTTCCTTGTTTCACAAACAGACATTCTAAACCCTGTTTTTTCCACTTTCAGATAAAAACTCTGGCAAGAAAATGGGTATTTTCTGTGCTTTCCAAAACAATCACTTCCAAATTCTCTTTTCTGCTTTGTTCAATAGGTAATCAGACTTTACAATAAACACAGATCTCCTGGGTCTTGCAAAGCTAACTAAGTGTACTCACAGGATTATATAAAACCTCCAGTCTTCATGACAAAACACACAGATTTTTCACAGGAGCCCAGCTTGCAACGCTCCAGGACGAACGGCATCACGCACTTTCCCTGAACCCACTGTTTTGAAATGATGAGGCCTGTTTTTCTGGACAGACCAAGCAGCTTGGACTTGAAGAAATTAAAATCATTTTCTTCAGTTATGTCTTCTTGACCCTTCTTTAATAAAAGTGGTTATCTCTTGTTACACCTTTCTCTCTTCACTATTTAGAGAAATTCATAAATGTGAGATGGTAACCCCTGAGGAAAGGGACCCACTTTCATGCCACTTGGGTCACTTTTAGGAGATACATTTTACGGCCAACTTTGGACCCAAAGGTGGACACAAGACAAAAGCCCATCAACCGCCCATGAGCTGGATGGACGCTCATTCTTTAAATTGACTATGACACCTCTAGTTCTCTGGGGCTTCTAGCTTACAGTGTATTATTATATTAATTTTGTTGACTTTAACAATATCTTAGAAGGTAAGTTGCATCTACACAAGTTTTCTAGTTTCACAGTTGAAGGAACTAAGACTCAGACGTCAACTATGGTGTCCCTCACAGAGACTCAGGTTCAACCCAGACTCTCCTCCACACCTCAGATGACCCCTGTCCACCACCTCCCCATCTGCACAAGGCGTCCCCGTGGCCAGGGCCAAAGCTCTGGTTCTCCTACTCCGTTCCCGCCCTCCCCTCACTTCACCTGCAGAATGCACCCCATCCGACTAGGCCCTAAGGAACTACCCAGAGTAGAATTAGAGTGAAATGGTTAAAAACTCCAAAGAAAGACCGAACCCCACATATCAGTATTTCATTTAAACTTCATTTCAACCCTCAGCTCTTCAGTGCTAAATTATGAGTATTAAATTGCGGTGGCTTTGTTCTTCTGAACCATAGGTGACCGATGGAACGTAGAACCTTGTAACCCAGACAACTGTAAACTCACAAGACACCTCAACCAGGGTCTGAATGGTGTTCGAATGTACCTGAGAGACGCTCAGGAGACAGTCTGCCGTTTATAAACGGGTCTTCACCATCTACCCCGGGTCTCCCAGATAGAAAGAAGAAATGTATACCTGGCTTTGGCTATTGTTTTTTGTTTGTTTGAACCAACGTTGAGTTTTATATTGATTTTCTGGGGTTTTTTAGCCAAATGAAATAAAGATGAATCTTTCCCACTTTAAAAAATATTAGAAAAGCCAGGTGGTGGGTCCCACGGTGCAAATGTTGCCGCTCTCTGCTTTAGAGCATCACAGGCACGTTTAAATTAACACGGTATTTTTCAACGATCTGTTTTTATTCAGCAGCCTTAAGGAGCCAATAAGAAGGAAGGAAGAATGAGATCTTCCCGTGTCCCCTGGGTATGGAAGAAGCTGCCGCAGCCTCGCAGGGCAGAGCAGTGAGGACCCCGGGCCCCACTCGTCCCGGGGAGCCTGGTTTGCATTCTCACCATCGTCACCATGTTTCATCACAAGCCATCCCCCCACCCCACCCCCGTCAGAAGTAATCAGCCAACCACTCTCCTTCAAGATGACAGGACACGCTCGGGCACTCTCTGCGGCAACAATCTGCCCGGCTGGAAGGGAGTCCCACGCAAACGCTCAGACACCGAGGGGCTCTTTCAAGCCAGTGCCAGTGACACAATTCACGAGGCAGCGCCATTTTGAAACACTCACTCTGCCTTCCTCTACACCTTGACGGCAGTGCCTTTACAGCCCAAATCTGTGGCTCAAAGCTGCATTTGGACATTGTGACACCATTTAATGGGCACCATCTGGACCTGATTTTGCAGGGATACTCTGGAGTTTCTGGGGCAAATTTTGCAAAGTGCAGTTCAACACTCCAAGTCATCAAACCACAGGAGTTCCAGAAAAGGGGGGATAATGCCAGAAACATTTTGCTCTCGAGGGCAATGTGAGAAGAAAGAAAATGATGCCACACTGAGGTCTTAAGGAGAGTCCACTGATCTTAAGTATCTAAACAAGGGAAGTGTGGGTGCCAGTGGGTTTTTCTAGGTTCTTATCTAAAAGCGAAAGCTTAATTGTCTCAATCAACTCCCCAAATCCCTGCCAGGCTCCAGCCCTGGTATCATTCTTGATTTGCTCATACAAAGAGCAAAATTTGCCAACATTAAACATGCTCTGAGGACTTCTTTCGTAGGAGACAGAGCTAATGAATGACTTTACAGTTTGTGACCATAGATGGCACGAAACCAGTATCCCACCAGGCACGACATCGACAGCAAGTCCGGTCATACGAACAATCGCGGTTCAACCAGACACGTTTATCTTTACTAATATATCATAACCTCGTTTACATGTTCCTTGGTGACTGAAAATTAATATTTGCACATTTAACTCCACAGATAATCAGATTTTCCCCAACAGTGGCAAACAAGTAAGGACAGCAGCTTTGTTGCCTGGGAGCTTCCTGGTATCATTTCTCTGCCTTACTTTCAACAGAGAGGATCAAGTTACTCCTTTAGAAAATAAGCAAAACAAATCATTAGTGATATTAATCATTGTCAGTTTATTTTTCCTCCTCTTTTTTATTTAGTTAGGTGCTGACATGTATAAGCTCTAAGTAAATTGAACGTCCACTTGTATTTTATTGCTCGTTACAAACCCTCAAACAACAGCAAGAGACTCTGTTTATGTTAG
Source organism: Globicephala melas (assembly GCF_963455315.2). NCBI lineage: Eukaryota > Metazoa > Chordata > Mammalia > Artiodactyla > Delphinidae > Globicephala > Globicephala melas. The sequence continues at coordinate 1,685,157 of NC_083331.1, read as the reverse complement.
AAACAGCAAAATCAATGTGGATTCTGGAGTTGCCCATGACGGATGGAAGCCCTACAGAGATGCTCCCTGCTCAGCGGAACCCTCAGGAATGCTGCTGCCGTTCGGAGCACTGGGGACCTGAAAGACGGTCCCCAGCCAGCTTCCACTGGTCCCACCGCCCTATTGCCCGGTTTGGCTCACTTGCAATGTGTACCCAGATCATTGACTTTCTTTTTTTTTTTTAACATCTTTATTGGAGTATAATTGCTTTACAATGGTGTGTTCGTTTCTGCTTTATAACAAAGTGAATCAGTTATACATATACATACACGCCCGTATCTCTTCCCTCTTGCGTCTCCCTCCCTCCCACCCTCCCTATCCCACCCCTCCAGGCAGTCACAAAGCACCGAGCTGATCTCCCTGTGCTATGCAGCTGCTTCCCACTAGCTATCTACCTTACGTTTGGTAGTGTATATATGTCCATGTCTCTCTCTCACTTTGTCACAGCTTACCCTTCCTCCTCCCCGTGTCCTCAAGTCCATTCTCTAGTAGGTCTGTGTCTTTATTCCCGTCTTACCCCTAGGTTCTTCATGACTTTTTTTTTTTTTTTTTTAGATTCCATATATATGTGTTAGCATACGGTATTTGTCTTTCTCTTTCTGACTTACTTCACTCTGTATGACAGAGTCTAGGAAGTAACCCCTGAAGCAGAGAAGTCCTGGGCCATGTGTGAATACATTCTGGTGTTTGAAGTCTGTCCTCTACCAGGGCAGCCCTGCCATGGACCTTGGACCTGCGCTCAGGGCTGGGAGCCAGAGAAGGAGCCACCCGCCCTCCCAGGCAGCTGGTGACACCTGGGAAGTCACTTCTCCCTGTGGTCCTGGCCTCCTCATCCACAAATAGTTAAGCGTGCCTAAAATGCACACTTTCAGGGTTTTGTGTCCAACGCGTGCTATTTTCTGAGTCGCCCGTGACTGTGCGATGCCCTTGTCTTCTCAAGGCGGGAGTTATTCTAGGAACTGCCATCCACTTGTCATCCTTTTAGGATTCAAGACTCTTCACGTGTTTGGGTCTCATGGGATAATAAGGAAGGCCGCCCGCCCCCGCTCCTGCGGGCCGCACAAATCCCGCCACCCCTCGGCAGGGACACCAGGGTGCTCGCTCCCTGGCGGACGCCTCGCTGGGCCCCCGAAGCCCCCGGATCCGACAGCCAACGTCTGCTTGCTTCGGTTCTCCAGCACGTACGGCAGGTGGACGTTCCCGGAATAAACTGTCCTGTGATGGGAAGACCCTCGTAACAGAGGGGTGCGGGACATGCCAGAGGTGGAGACGGCTGGTGTTTGGGTGGACAGACGGGGGGCCCTGAGCGCGTGCCCTGCGAGCTGGTCCCTGGAGGATGCTCCTGACACGGGCAGAGGGAGGAGTGACCAAGGTGAACCTTGCGCCCGGGCTTGGGGGAGGGGGCAGAGAGGACAGACAGGGCAGCAGGGGATGGAGGAAAGTCAGGAGGAGAGGTCTGTGGAATCAAGTGCGTATCTTAAACACCTATCTTGACACAGGGATGATATTTTCACAGTAATCCATTCGCTGAATAAAACTAGAGAAATTGTAAGTTATTATTTCTGCCTAGAGCTGACCTTTTCACTTTAAAGATAACCTATTTTTTAAAATCCTGTTTCAAAAACCAAAAACCTGTATATTCTTCCTGTGAAAATGTATCGTGTGGTCCCGGGAAGTGTTGGGGTTTGTTAAGAACGTATCACTTCAAAGGGCCTGACTTTTCGGCCCCCGGCCTCCCTTCCCTACCGTTCGCCTGCTGACTCTGTGGGCCGGTGTGGTCATATCCGCCGGGCAGTGGGAGGGTCCTGACCACCGTCCATCGCTGCCCGCGAAGCTGTGTGTCGTGGGGCCCAGCGCACGCCCCGGCTGGCGGGCAGCTCCTTCAGTGGGCCGTCTGGCTTTGCTGGTCTGAGGCCTTGGCTGTCCCGTCAAGGGTCACCTTCACGTGTACGGGAGCGAGCTGCTGCCGGCCAGGGGTTCGGCGGCACGACGGGGGTGGTGAGGCCTCCATGCCTGTGCTCTCCCGCTGCCGTGGGGCAGGGCCGGGGGGGAGGTCCCGCAGCAGCTGCCGTCACAGGGGCTCCAAGTGTGTGCTCAGGTCACGTACGGGGCAGGACTTTGAGGAAGGAAATCACAACGCACGGCAGTCCCTCTCTCCTGCTCCTGTTCTCCACGCATCTCGGGAGCCCGTGCGGCAGCCACCAACCCCCCCGCAGGGCCCACTCCCACCAAGGGCAGGACCTCAAGCCCAAATGGGCAGGGAGGGCAGTGCACGGGGCCCAGGTGAAGGGGTCCATCCCAGGGCGGAGGGAGCTCTCTCCTGCCAACACCCAAAAAATGGCAATTCTCAGACGATCACAGCCATCACGGGGCTCCCCGTCTCACTGTGGATGCCTCCACAGACCCTGGGGGGCGGCTCGGGCCTGGGGGTCCTCCCAGGGCCCTGCCGTCATGGGCACGGTCTCGGCGGTTTACGTGGGCGCTCATATTTTAGAATTCTAGAGGTCAGAATGCTCCAAACCCAGCTGCCTAGAAGCAGGAGAGGAGCCTGAAGGTCAGTGCACGGGCCGGGCCCCTGCTTGACCCACAGAACAGCAGCAGCGTTCACTCCTGTGCTCGGCCAGAAATAAATAAACACCCAGCAAAACCAGGCAGTGTCTGCAAGGCCCACGGTGCATAAGTGCAGACAGCCTCTCCCCGCAGGGCGAAGCGAGCCTTCCTCACGCCGCCCTCTCTGCCCCCGCCGAGCAGAATCTCCAAAACTCAGGCCGGGAAATCTCTTTCCTCAAAATCCCTGTGCCGGTTCTGACGTACAGCAGAGGGTTGGGCTGGAACCATCCCTGCCCTGGGTCACCTCAGCCCTGAGCAGACACCTGGCCGACCCAGCAGGGCTCCTCCAAGCCCCCCGCGGCTGCGGACGAGCCAGGAACTGCAGCAGGTTCCAGCAGGGCCGCCCGGAGGTGGACCGGTTCTTTCACCACTAGGACCAGTTCTGCTCCAAAGCTGGAAACCAGTGAGGCGGGCAAACCCACCCTCCGGTGCAGGCTGAGTCCCGGGGAGACCCTGGCTCTGGAAGAGACCTGCTAAGCCCGCAGGACTCTGGGTCCACTTTCCACTCCTAAGTGAAGCTGTGCTTCACGCTCTGCGGGCGGACCCCGGGGGAGCCGCGGTGGTCTCGTGCTGACCCAGCCACCCTTTCTCACAGCCTGCCGGATACATTTTCAAAGCAACCCGTCAATGATAAGCTCAGACGGGGAGCTCTGGAGCAAAACGCAGTGCATCACCCTCAGGAACCCTGAGACCCTTGGACCAGTGCCATCAGCTGCCACCAGACTCGGCCACGAAAGTAACGGAGCCACTGCCTCTGGTCTTCCAGAAAAACCACGATACAGCAGCGTGAATTTTTCCCAAGCACGTCACAGGACACAAACGTCTTACATGCAGCCTCCCTGCGCTCCTGGAAGCGTGCTCTGCACACTGTCTGGAGAGATTAGGTACCTGCCTGGGGTCATGTGGTTCGCGAGGACCAGAGCCAGACCAAGGAGCAATGGGATGGCCCGGTGACAAGACACCTAGGCTCTGCCTCCTTGGAAGCGATCAATGAAAAGGGGTCAGTCACTTAGGTCAGTTTACTACTAACTTACTTAGAACATTTTTGAAGCGAGTAGGTCCGTGCATTTCCCATCACCTCAGGAAACACGCATCTTGGTGGTTTTCCCCAGGCTCTTCCACAGCCCCTGCAACACCCGGTCCCGTCTGCCCATCATTTGCTGGGGGTCTAGAGCACAACACCCGCCGCGCCAGCCGACTTAATTTCACTAACAACTAAATACTTACTTTTACTAATTACTCAAAATACCACATGTGAAGGGCCTGTCGAACCCTCTCGAGCCCAGGCATCAGCCTCGGAGACTCAGAGGGCTTCCTGAAATGGAGGCCCCGCCCTCAAAGGCAGGTAAGGGCACCTCGTCTGGGGAGGCTGCGCCCCGTCCTCTCTCAGCAGAAGCGCATCCACGTCCCTAATGACTCATGTTCCCTCCATAAAGGTTATTCCAGTGACGCATATAAAGAGGCCAGCTCACATCACATGGCAGCTCATTATTTTTTTATTGAAGAACAACTGACACACAGCCTCATACTAGTTTCAGGGGTGCATCATAGTGATGTCGGATTTATACACATTTCAAAATGGTCACAGCGATAAGTCTAGCTACCATCTGTATTGAACTCGCACATAAGAGCTCATATCTCATTGAGGATTTCTGCATCTATGTTCATCAGTGATACTGGCCCGTAATTTTCTTTTTTGTGGTATCTTTGTCTGGTTTTGGTATCAGGGTAATGCTGGCCTTGTAAAATGAGTTTGGAAGGATTCCTTCCTCTTCAATTTTTGGAATAATTTAAGAAGGATAGGTATTAACTTTTCTTTAAATGTTTGCTAGAATTCACAAGTAAAGCCATCTGGTCCTAAAGTTGTTTGGGGGAGCTTTTTTTTTTTTCCGCGGTACGCGGGCCTCTCACTGCTGTGGCCTCTCCCGTTGCGGAGCCCAGGCTCCGGACGCGCAGGCTCAGCAGCCATGGCTCCCGGGCGCAGCCGCTCCGCGGCATGTGGGATCTTCCCAGACCGGGGCAGGAACCCGTGTCCCCTGCATCGGCAGGCGGACTCCCAACCACTGCGCCACCAGGGAAGCCCTGGGGGAGCTTTTAATTACTTATTCATTTTTATTACCAGTAATTGGTAAATTCAGATTTCCCATTTCTTTATTATTCAGTCTTGGAAGACTGTATGTTTCCAGGAATTTATCCATTTCTCCTAGGTTGTCTAATTTGCTGGCCTTTCATCGTTCAGACCAGTATCTTACGATCCTTTTATTTCTTGGTATCAGTTGAGATTGTCACTTCTCCTCTTTTATTTCTTATTTTAGGGCTTCCCTGGTGGCACAGTGGTTGAGAGTCCGCCTGCCGATGCAGGGGACACGGGTTCGTGCCCCGGTCCGGGAAGATCCCACATGCCGCAGAGCGGCTGGGCCCGTGAGCCATGGCCGCTGAGCCTGCGCGTCCGGAGACTGTGCCCTGCAATGGGAGAGGCCACAACAGTGAGAGGCCCGCGTACCGCAAAAGAAAAAAAAAAAATTGCAGATTTCATTTCTTATTTTATTTGGGCCCTTTCTTGTTTTCATGGTGAGTTTGACTAAAGATTTGTCAAGTTTGTTTCTCTCTCCAAAGAACTAGCTCTTTGTTTCATTGATCTTTTCCATTTTTTTTTTGTCTCTATTTGATTTATTTCTGCTGTGATCCTTATTATTTCCTTTCTTCTACCTACTTTGGGTTTTGTTTTTTCTTCCTTTTCTAGTTCCTTAAGGTATGAAGTTAGATTGTTTATCTGAAATTTTTCTTGTTTCTTGAGGTAGGCCTTTATGGCTATAAACTTCCCTTTTAGAACTGCTTTTGCTGTGTCCCATTGATTTTGGAAAGCTGTATTTCCATTTCATTTGTCTCAAGGTATTTTTTATTTCCTCTTTGATTTCTTTATTGACCCATTGGTTGTTTAATAGCGTGTTGTTTACTCTCCACGTGTCTGTGTTTTTCCTGTTTTCTTCTTGTAACTGATGTAAGTGGGATATTAAAGTCCCAACTATTATTGTATTACTGTCAATTTCTCCCTTTATGTCTGTTAATATTTGCTTTATATATTTAGGTGTTCCTATGTTGGGTGCATAAATATTTACAAATATTATATCCTCTTGTTGGATCGATTCCTTTATCATTATGCCATGCCCTTCTTTGTCTTTTGTTACCATCTTTGTTCTAAAGTCTATTTTGTCTGATATAAGTATTGCTACTCCAGCCTCCTTTTTTTTTATTGGAGTATAGTTGCTTTCCCATGTTGTGTTACTTTCTGCTGTATAATGAAGTGAGTTCCATTTGCATGGAAAACCTTTTTCCACCCCTTTGCTTACAGACTGTGTGTGTCTTTTAGATCTGAAGTGAGTTTCTTATAGGCAGCATATAGATGAATCTTATTTTTTTATCTATTCAGTTATCCTGTGTCTTTTGATTGGAGAATTTAGTCCATTTACATTTAAATTATTGATAGGTATGTACTTATTACCATTTTGTTTATTTTTTTCTGGTTGTTTTTGTAGTTCTTTTCTGTTCCTTTCTTCTTCTCTAGTTCTCTTCCCTTGTGTTTTGATGTTTTCTTTAGTGTTATGTGCGGATTTCTTTCTCTTTATTTTTTGTGTATCAAGTATAGACTTACAGTTTGTGGTTGCCTGAGGCTCTTACGTAACAATCTGTATATAAAGCCGTCTGTTTTCAAGCTGATGATCACTTAAGTTCAAATGCATTCTAAAAGCACCACGTTTTTACTCCACCCTTCACACACTTTACATCTTTTTATTTTGTATGTTCATTCATTATGTATTTTATTTACAGTTGCTTTTACTACTTTTGTCTTTTAACCTTCATACCAGCTTTAGATGTGCTTGATACATCAACTTTACCAGATAGTTGCCTTTACCAGTGAGGTTTTTTTTCTTTCAGATATTTTCTTATTTCTAGTTATGGCCTTTTCTCTTCCTCTTAAAGAAGTCCCTTTAACATTTCTTCTAAGGCTAGTTTAGTGGTGATGAACTTCTTTCATTTCTGCTTGTCTGGGAAACTCTCTCTCCTTCAATTCTGATAATAACCTTGCTAGACAAAGCATTCTTGGTTGCAAAGTCCTTTGGGGTTTTTTTTTCTAGCACTTTGAATATATCTTGTCACTCCCTTCTGGCCTGCAAAGTTCCTACTGAACACTACACTGATAGCCTTGTGTGAGGCTCCCTAACAGGTCACTAGAGTCTTGTCGGGGGGGGGGGGCTCCCTAACAGGTCACTAGTTGTTTTTCTCTGGCTGCTTTTTAAATCTTCTCTTTCACTTCTGACACTTTCATTATAACGTGTCTGTTTGGGACTCTCTGTGCTTCCTGGATCTGGATGTTGGTTTCCTTCCCCAGGTTAGGAAAGTTTTCAGCCATTATTTCTTCCAATAAGTTCTCTACCCCCTTCTCTTTCTTCTCCTTCCAGGACCCTATAATGGGAGCGTTAGTATGCTTGATGCTATCCCGGAGGTCCCTTAAACTATCCTCATTTGTTTTTACTCCTTTTTCTTTTTGCTGTTCAGCTTGGGTGATTTTCCACTACTCTGTCTGCCAGATCACTGATACGTTCTTCCGTATCATCTAATGTGTTGTTGATTCCTTCTAACATATTTTTCATTTCAATTATTATAGTCCTCAATTCTGATCGTTTCTTTCTTACAGTGTCTAACTCTTCACTGAAGCTCTCACTGTGTTCATCCGTTCTTCTCCCAAATTTGTTGAGCATCTTTATGACCATTACCTTGAATTCCTTATCAGGTAAATGACCTACCTCCATATCCTTAAGGGCTTTTTCTGAGGTCTTATCCTTTTGTTCTTGCATTTGGAACATGTTTCTCTGTTTCCTCATTTTGCTTGACTCTCTGTGTTTGCTTCTGTGTATTAGGGGAAGCAGCTACTCTCTCAGTCTTGGAGGAGCGGCCTTGTGTAGGCAATCCTTCTCACTCAGCCCTGCGCTAGCTCTCAGTTGTCTCTCAAACTTTTGCTGTTGTCTATACTGCCCGATTTAGTCTTAATAAGCCCTGTTGTTGAGGGTGTGTTGAGACCTGTCGGTGTTCCAAGGGTAGGAATCTCACTTAGCTCCTACTCTCAGGGTGACTGGATGCCAGGCCCTCAGGCAGGAGCTTTTAAAGGATATAGATACAGGTATAGATACAGATATAGATACAGATATAGATATAGATATATAGTCCTGTGGGGCAACAATCATAATTCCTGTTGGCCTCCAGACCACGAGATCCAGAGGTGTCCCCGGGGAAAGAGTTGGAAAACTCAAGGCTCCTGACGAGTGTACAGGTTTCCTTCTGGGGAGCTCACTGAGCTGCAGGGAAGCCAAGGGGGTGCACAGGGATAGTGACCCCTCTTATTTTCCTTGGGGTCACCTCCTTAGCATCTGGATGTGAGGGAAACATGAGGCCTGTCCTTCAGGGTGAAGCTCCAGGCTAAGTAAATAGGCCTTTTTCACAGGAAGACTCGGGTTGTGTTTCAGTTGGCTTTCTGGGCCCCAGGGGTGGTGGCCTGACAAGAGCTGTCTTCGTGGTTGTTACAGTCCCAGGGAGCTCAGGGACACCAGCCCTGCGGCCACCAGGGACAGGTGATCAAGGGGTGTCCCTGTGTGGACTGTCCACACCCACTGACTTTACGCAGCTGGAGAGTGTAGGGGCGGGGCTGGCTGAGCAGTGAGAGCCCCTTGTCTGCACACAGACGTGGCTTCAGGTCAGGGCCCAGGGATGCCAGGATTGCTCGTGCCCCACCCCCAGCCCCAGAGGTGGGTGTTGGCTGGCGCTCTCCCCTTCAGCAACGTGGCAGGACAACACCCGCTCCCTCACCCCTGCATCCAGCTCGCCTGCCTATGCTGGCAGCTTACACAGGGCACAGTAATGGTGTCTGCCAGTGCCTGGGTCTCCAGCGGACATTTTCACTGTCTCCACCCCTCCGCCGATGCTCTCAGGTTCACAAATGATGTTCCTTCACGTACAGTCTGGGAGCTTTTCCAACTGCTGCTATTTCACTGGTCTTAGGCGAGTGAGACCACACGTGAGCGCTTAAGAGGACTCTCGGTACCCTGGGAACTTTGGGACACGTGGACATCAGCCACATTGGTTTTCTGAGCCGGACACGTTGGGGGCTTAGCTCTGGTGCAGATCCCAGAGGCCAGGTGTCTGATGGGGGCCCTGCCCCTCAATCCTGCGGGAGAAGCCTGGTCCAGTGAGACACCCCACCACCACCGCTGTGCGCCACCAGGTCCCTCTGCCTCCCCTGCCCATCTCCCCATGGGCTTTCATCCTCTGTCCTGGAGCAGGTGCTCAGCTGGTTCTCAGGTTCCTTTCAGACGGAACTGATCCACAGGCAGCTGTGGGAGGGGAGGTGGGTTCAGGCTCTTCCTACAGCACCATCATGAACCGCCCCACAGGTCATTACTTTATTACAACCACTTTCTTCTGATTCTGTCTCCATCCGGTACTAGACCCATCTACTCACAGCCGTGGGTAGCACTTGTTAGAAACCGCACAGTCCTGGGCCTGTAAATGGCTCCATTAACAATAATTCACCAACTCACTCAGCATTTATTTAAATTTAGCAGATAAAGAACCAGGCTGGACAGAAAGTCATTAATAGCACTAATTATAATAATAACATTAATTCAGCACACTCACTATTCCAGGAACTGTGCTGAGCCCTGTGATGTTCTGTGAATTCAGTCTGACTTCAGGGAATCCTCTTATTAACCTATGAGCCAAATGCTGGTACCCGCCCCCCTGTTAGAAGGCAGGGGTGTGACGGGCTAAGGAAACCAGCCACGATCACATGGGGTCTAAGAGCAGCTCCAAATCCAGAGTCCACAGAAGCCATGCTCTAAACAATCACTCTGTCTGCCCAGGAAGGAAAGCTCCAGATTGTCGAACTGTCCCTTAGAAACCACTTCCTTAGATACTCCCTGGAACACCGCTTCCCAATCCACAAATCCATAGATCCTGGGCTGACAGTTGCACCAGCACACTTGATTTTAGGTTGCACACCACTTCCAGTCTGCGTGCGGGAGAAACATCCCCTGCAATGTTTCAGCACATCTTGGTTCCAACAAATAGGATAATTATAGGAGGGCGTCAGGAAGAAGCCATGTGGGCAAACGGTAACTAAAGCCTTTTAAATGACCCTCACAAAATTTCATGCCCAACTGCTGGTCCAGACTGCAAATCAAAGCTTTGAAGAAATACCAGGAAAAACTCACCTTCTCCTTTTTCCCAAGAAAATACAATTTTCATCAGACATTAAAGTCCTTTTGGGTAAAGAATCCATTCCAGTTGGCTAAGCCATTTATGAGGCCTATTCAACCCAAAATATAAATGCAATAAAAGTATGATACAGAATTAAGGACGAGATACTTAGGGATGACTTCTCAGGAAAACTTTCAAAAAACGTGAAATTATAGGTGACTCATCCTTCCAACTCTTATGACTAAAAAGAGGCATGTGACCCGCAGTGGGCCAACAGGACACCTTCCTGCAGTGCTCACGAGCTTCTCTGAATTTGAAGAAATTCTTCCTCCTTCAGTCAACGTAAGTTTGAAAGCTTGAGAGCTTTGTGGTTGTCCGAAGCTACACAGCAAACCTAAAACACAGAATCAAATTGTGTTCCAGAGGTTTGTTGGTCTTTTTACGAAAGTCAAACCAAACCACAAAATCTCTTCAGATTCTTGAGGCCACAGGGTCTCATTAGAAACCAAAGCAAGAATGTTCTTACAAAACCGTACCCCAAAATTGTTATGGTGAATGATAAATCCCAACCAGTCTCTATCCAGTGCCAGAACAGCAAGGAGAAAATTATACGATTTCTTCCGTCTTCTGAATGAAAAAGACCTCCACCTGTTCTGGTGCCTCTACCCCGAGTGACCTGCCCCTCCCGACGGAGCCCAGGGCATCCTCGAGACCCGGCCCCGCGTCACCCTGAAGTTAGGAATAGGGACTCAGCTGGGACTCGGCCGCCTCACCAGACACACCTATCGCTTCCGCGTCCCTCCAGGCCGGTCGACATTTTAGCGACGTGCAACATCTCACATTGCAGTGTCTTCCAGCACCTTGATCACAAACGCTGCCCCAGTCGTGAGGGCTGGGATCCTGGCAGTAGGGACCCTTTCCCTGCCTCTGCCTCAGCTCTAGGGCCTCACCCACTGCAGCCGGGGGCATCAACTCTGGAGCACCTGCACCCTACCCTGCCCTCCGCTGAGCAGGCCTAGCTTCTAAAAGACTTTCCCGGACAGTTGTTACTCAACTGCGGTAAAGGCAGAGGGTTGACTGCAGGAGACAGAAGGTTCCGGAACAGAAGCCACTGGGCATCTTGTCGCAGTCATGCTGGGGGAGTGCCTAGCCCTGACCCTTCCCTGCGCCACAGATGCTGAGAGGTGAAGGACAACATCCCACACACACCCTTCCAGCCACAGGTCCTGTGACACCAAAAGTCCCTGGGACTTTAAGTGGCAGCTGCCTTCGGGGTTCGCGGAGGCTGTGCTCAGGCCGCCCCTCAGGACAGTCGCCCTCCCCGCCTCCCCGCCGATGGTTCCTCCCCAGGGGCGCTTCCTCACGCCCCTCAGGACAGCCGCCCTCCCCGCCTCCCCCGCCGACGGTCCCTCCCCAGGGGCGCTTCCTCACGTTGCCCTGCTGCAAGGCTGTGCTCAGGCCACCCCTCAGGACAGCCGCCCTCCCTGCCTCCCCCGCCGACGGTTCCTCCCCATGGGCGTTTCCTCACGTTGCCCTGCTGCAGGGGGAGGAAACAGTCACCCCTGTAACTGGCGCCCAGCCTGCGAGATCCTGAGAGCAGGACCCCGTCCCCTCCCCGCTCCAGGCCCGTGGGCACCTGCTTCCCAGCGTGGTCTCATTGCATGTCTGCTGGACCAGAGGACGGAGGAACAAAGAAGGGCTCCACTGGGGACGGACAGGCGGGCTGGGGACCGCGGATGAAGCTGGGCCAACGCTTGGCCCAGTGGACCCTGCAGCGGCTCCAGCCAACCCGAGTTGTGACCATAAGCAAAGCTCTAACAGCCTCTGAAGTCAGAAATAAATCTCATTACACCCTTGGAAGCAGGAAACACGGAAGAGATCAGAGAAGTGGTTTTCATGAGATTTTAGGCTCAGAGCACCTGAAGCGTGTCTCATAAAATACGCATCAAAACTCAAGTTCTCCGCTGGCTGCAGATTTAAGGCTGGGCTGACCCGAGAGCCACCACACTCCTAGTGACGGAAGGGTCATCATAATAAACAAGGGACCCGTGACACTCAGAGGGCCTCCCACCCCCAGCTGTCCTCCCAGCATGGTGTGGATGGTTTCCATATGGACGTTTGCAAAACTATTTTACATTTTGGATAAAAGCCACACCCACTGTCGTCGCGTCCCCCTTGTCCAGAATAAAACAAGGATGACAGATGCCCTCAATGCCCAGCATAAAAATACGAATGCTGTTTGCGCATCAGCCCTGGAAGGACTCCCCAGAAGAGATGAGCTTTCAGGGGAATTCAGAGGAAAAGCCATATGCATTAGACAGACCCCAAAGTCAGACGCCTAGAGAAACAGGAAAGGGGAAACTAAAATACAGGCACACGTGCTTAAAGAGCTGTTTGAAGGCTTAATGAGGAGCGTTAAGTCGGAGCCACACTGTAGGATTATGGAATTATTTCTGGCTTGAACCTTGCAAGATATTAAATGAACTCACGCTAATTTCTCTTTTTAAAAAATAAAATGGTAAGATCGAGAAAAGAATATTTAGTTTAGAATTGGCTGTCCATGGCTGTGCCCATCACTCATTTTACTCTAAATCTCTCTCCTCCGAAAACAACTGACAGCCTGACAGATAAAAATATGCCAATATTCCATAAATAAAGAGCCGTCAGAACAGACGCTAAGAGTAACTGATACACGCTGAGGTGCTTCTCTCCTCACACAAACAAGCTATTATTCTAACAGAACTGTGTGGTGGATGCTTTCACCTGTCCAAATAGCAAAAGCAAGTCTCTGCAAAGTGGGAATCAGAATGAAACGTGAACAGAAGCTCACAAGATTAACTGTACGGAAATGGAGCAATTTGGTGGCGGACAAGCACACCTTCCCCTGTGCAGCCATCAGAGTGACAGTCCTTTTGTTTGTAAACGCGCCTTGCCTTGTGTTTAAGCAGTTTAACGGCACCCAAGGGCGGAGCCAGACTTTCATGTTTCTAAACCATCTCTGGAGTGTGTGTGTGGTGTGTCTATTGTTCATTGTGTGTGTGTGCATGCATGTGTGTCTGTGTGTATGCATGTGTGTCTTGTGTGTCTGTGTGTGCATGTATGTCTGTGTGTGTGCCTGTGTAGATATGTGTGCTTGTGTTTCTGTGTCTGTGTTCATTGTGTGTGTCTCTGTGCACACATGTGTCAATGTGTACATGTGTCTGTGTCTGTGTGTACCTGTGTGTGTCTGTGTTCATTGTGTGTGTCAGTGTGTACATGCGTCTGTGTGTGTGTACCCGTGTGGGTGTGTGTGTCCGTGCATGTGTGTCTGTGCGTGTCTGTATGTGTGCGCACCCGCACACTTAGCTGTACTTGAACATCGAGAGCCACAGCTACATGGACCAACTCCACGTCTCAAAGGTGAGGCGAGGTCTCACATCCACATCCGTCTGTGTGTCTCGGCAGGTGTGGGGTACCCTCTGCAAACAGGTTGCTGCCCCCGTAAAGCCACAGGGAAGGTGGATGCAGCTGGCGACCGGCCAGGTCTCGGAGTTGTGTGATATCACGGAAAGGACACAGGCCTCACGTCTTCTGAAAACACGGCTCCTGTTCAGGGCCCGCACTTTTCTCTCCCTCTGCAGCTGTCTAACCGTGAAAAGCCTGGAAGAGACATCAAAATGCGGCTATTTTCTACACGGGGCACATTCCATAAAACCTGAGCTTCTCCCGCGGAGTTGACACTTCTTCTCTGCTAATCCCCTGCCTCTCATCTTTCTCCCTCTCTCATCTCCCTAATCCATCTGATTCAACCGCCGTCTCCACTCACCTTCTGTGGCTCCAGGCCTGTGGCTCCACCCCCAGACCCCCACCTGTGCCCAGACCTAAAAACAGCACCACTCGCCTTGCTCTGGGACCCAGCGTGGCAAGGCCGCGTGCCCCAGGGCTCAGGCTCTGGGCTGTGCTGACCCCAACTCCGTGTATGAAAACGTGCCCACGTACACTGTGTACAAACCAGACGCTGGGCGGTTAAAGCGTGGATTAGCTGTCAGCGACAGGGTGGTCAGAAAGCTCACTTGAGGCTCTGCAGCTCTGCTCAAAAACATTCCTAACTTGCGTGATGTTTCCACGAAGGGACATCAGAAGCAGGATTTACCAGTCGCTTCTGCGACTTCATTACCGTTTTAAACAGCAGTTAATGGAACAGAACCAGGAGGAAGAAACAGCTGCCTCACGTGACTGCGGTATGACACCCAAAATGCAAAACGACCACAGGAGAGAGACCGCCGCTGCCGGTCTGCTCACAGACGGAGCCCCAGTCCTGCCCGGAGCCTCGACACGTACATGTGTGTGTGCTGGGTGGGGACGAGGGTCACCACAGTCCCCACGGCCTCGCCAGCCCCACGGGACACTTGCGGACACTGCGTGTCCTACCTGTTTCACGGACAGATTGGGAAGATTCGTCAGAAGCATTTCTAAAGGGCTTTGGAGACGCTAGAAAAACGCAGGCGTGAACTTCCAACAAGTCTCCAGAGGCAACCTGGTCACGGCAGCCCTGGCACAAAGTGAGGGGAGAGGGTTTCCGTGTCTTTGGGGAGGGGGCGCTGGATTAGGAAACAAAGGATTGAACGGATGCTAAATACTGAAAATATCTCAGCTCCAGCTGCCTCTTTCCATCCTAAATTCCGAATAACCCACCAAAAGGGCCAATGAATCGCACCAGCATCACCCTCGACGCCCTTTGCTTCCTTCCTTCCCCAACATTTCCATCTGTGGGTCGGATGTAAGTGGGTCCACAACCTTCTTGCCTAATTATATCTTCCAAGGTAGCACAAGCTTCCCGACACCTGTACATGCACACATAAATACATACACACGAAGACACACCCTTGTGCACACACATCCCGCTCATCACACACACACCACACACAACACGCACACACCGCCCCCTCTTTCCTTCTTTCTCCCTTCCTGTCTGATCACCTCCCCCAGCCCTGAAAGACCAGCCCTCCCTGTTCACCAGCATGGAAGCCTTCTGGGGAGAAAGAAGTCCGTCCTCTCCTGCACACGTGGTGTAGGACGCTTTTTCTCCCTGAAGCTCATGAAGAAAGAGACAACGTGTAGATTGATCATGACACTGAAGTCCTGCCTCAGCCATGACCCTGGCTGCCCTGGGACCTCGCGTGAGCTCCTGACCTGGCCTCGGGGTCCTCGTCAGCTGACAGATGTGGCACCCACCTTCCAGGGCACGTGGGAGGGTTGAGCCCAGTAACAAACACCAAAGAACTTTGAAAAGCACGTAAACAGTTTAAACACGTTGTGCGTGGCTCGTTGATTGCATTAGAGTCAGCTCCAGATGTATTCCCACCTCTCTGAGGCAGATGTCATTGAGGGTGAGTACCACACTTCCTCCTAAATCATTCCTTGTCTCATCTCGCCCCGTGAAGAACTCTGCGTCTGGAGGAGACCCCCAGTTCCCACTCCTGTGAGGCCCAGCCGCCCTGCAGCTCGGGGAGGGACGGAGCTCCTGTGCTCTCCTGGGGCAGATCCCACTTTTGCAGGCCTAAAATTCTACATTTTTATGAGCTCTTTTTAAGGAAAAGAACACAAAATTACAAGTTGAAAATGAAGTACAGGACCTTAGAAGGGGCCTGGGCAAGTGAGGTGCCCCGTGGTAAATCTGCCTCTAAGCTGCTCCCCGACAGATGGCAAGTCCACTGAAGACACGGCGGGGTCTTGTCATCTCAGAGGGGTCGGAGGGTCGGAGGGCAGTGTGTGCTCAGAACTGCTGTGTCCCTCCTCTCCCACCTCTGGCAACGCAAGTGAAATCACGTCCATCAGCAGCTATTTCGAGGCACTGCTTTCGGGCCAGGGCTGGTGCAAAGACACACGAGGCAGGTCCCGGAGGTGAGGACCCACAAGGGCAGTGGAGGAAGAGGATGTGCGAACTAGTGACCGTGACACGGGAGGCAAGTTCTATGCTCACAGGATGGGCTGCGAGCGCCTGTGGGCACAGAGGAAGCAGCAAATCCTCTGCCTGCTCGGGAGGTGCACTGAGCACACCTTCAGAGGACTGCCCGGTACGTGGGCAGGAGCACGGGGCACATGCGTGTGCCAGACCAGTGGCTGCAGCTAGTCCAGAGGCCCTGGAGCCTGGAGCATGGCAGCAGCGGGCGGCGAGGGGGCTGCCGCCATCACGAGGTGGCCAGCAAGGCCGGTCGACATTACCAGGCAGATCTGGGTAGCCAGCAGTCACAGAACACAGCATATCCACCAGGTCCCACTTAGTAAAACATCATCTCACTGGGTTTAAAGTGGCGATGGTAGCTACGACGTCTGTGTTTATCAAGCAATTAATCCATCAATGTATTTGCTGCACGTGCCAGCCCTGCTTTAGCCTGAACCCAGGAGCGAATGACGAGATCCCTTCCCGTGGACGCTTTGGGTTGGCCGGGGGTGGGGAGAAGACCAGGACCCCCGGACAACACGAGAACCTTTCCGCGTTAATTCGTTCAACTTGGACTGTAAGTGCAAAGAAATTCAGAAATGGAAGGATTCCAGCGGGTTAGAGCCACGGAGGAGAGGGGCTTGAGTGTGTCCTGGGCGGAGGACCTGAGGCTGTGGGCTCTGAGCACACGGGTGGGCCAGAGCCAGGCCCGGAGCCGGAGGTGGGTCTGGGCCGAATCACACTGGGACCCCCTGGGCTGCAACATCATGGGTCTGGGGTCCTCGCTCGAGCCACTCAACCTCCCTCATTTCCTCATCACTCGTCTGCTCAACTGCAAGATGAAATAGATTCACCTCTTGTTATTTCAAAATCATGTGACTAGATGTTCAGAAAGCAAAGAGTATCAGTTATGGGTTGTGCACATATTAAAAAGCGCTAACGAAGAAAACTTGGACAAGGAGCTATTTTTAAAAAGGTGGTGGGTTTACTCTGGAGAAATGAAAACTAGGTTCACACAAAAACCTGTGCATGAACATCGATAGGAGCTCTATTGAAAAAATCACCTGAAGATGGAAACAACTAAAATGCCCTTCAATGAGCTAATGGAGTTTTTTAAACTGTGGTACATCCAGACAAAGGAATACTACTCATCTATAAAAAAGAAAGAACTACTGATATATAGGACACACGGTATGAAACTCAATGGTTATGCTAAGTGAAAAAGCCAGTCTCGGAAGTCTGTAAGTTGTATCGTTTCATTTGGACATCTGTATAATGTCCTCAAAACTACAGGGTCGTGAGGAAGATCATGGTCGTGAGAAGTTCACTGCGGGAGTAAAGTATGAATACAGAGCAGTAACACAGAGAGGAGAAGCCACGGGACTGACCTGCATTCTGGTTTTCACGGTAGCTATACGTGTGTTAAATTTTCTAGAACTACGTGCCAAAAGAAGTGTCATTTACCATATGTTAGTTTAAAAAATAAAACTCTAAAAATTAAATAAATTAAAAGGTGGTGGGGAGAAAGGGGTACCGCTATGTGGATGACATTTTCTCTGTCGAGGTCGGGCGTGGGGAGCGGCAGTGGAGGGAGCTGATGGGCCTCCAGAGCCCCCCGCCTCCTGGGAGCCAGATTAGCAGACAGACCCCCGGCTGGGGCGGAGGAACAACCCCCCGGTTTCGAGGCGAGTGAGCCCTGCCCCAGCGGAGTTTCCAGTCCTGAGGAAGTCAGTCCAGGGACTGTTCACTGGCTCGGGTTCAAGGCAGCCGGCCTTCAGCCATCTGGGTCCCACCAAGCACCTGAAACTGGCCCTTAATGGAATAAACTGTGCAGTGTAAACAAACCAGGAGAGACGCATCTGCGGCCACGGGGAGCCCCTGACGTCTGAGCGGACGGCAGAGGCTGGTTCTGTGTGTGTTCTGGTCTGGACTGCATTTTCTTTCAAAGAATTCAATTTCTTTCCAGAGCAGGTGAAGAGGAGGAATGTGAGGCCGAACGATCAAATTTCATCCAAAAAGTACAGAAGTAATGGAATCAGCCATTACATTAATCCTCATCTTCAGACAAGTTTTTCTCAAAGTCAGCAGGTGCCAGAAGTGGGCCAAAGGTGACAACTGACAACCGGCTCCTTCCTCCTGCAAAGGCCACAGCAAGACCCACTGTCCTCACCCGACGTTGCGAGGAAACTGCTCTTTGGTTGGACAGATAACAGATCCCAGTCATTATTTCTTCCTTAAACCCTCTGTCCGTGGTCTGGGATCAAAGCCGCCCTCACTTGCAGGAGGGGCTCCCAGCCGCCCCGAGGGGTCAGCGGGCCCCGGGCTGGGCTGGGGCCGCATTTCCAGGCAGTGAGACAGGAAGATCTCCAGGGGGACAGCTGCACTCTCTCCCGGGCTTGTCACTCACCAGTCGTGTGGCCTGAACAAAATGTCACGCTTTCTGAGCCCCGATTTCTTTCTCTGTAACTTAGAGATGCGCCCACCCCTCCTCCCTCAAAGGGTCGTTGGAAGGGCCATGCCGCCAGCAAGGCTGCCAGCAGTGCGTCCGTCACCCCAGGGGCAAAGCCGCACCTGCACGGTGGGACGCTGAGGTCCGGGAGACGGCCCGCTGGACCAAGAGGTCTGGACCCCCGAGCGAGCCCCGCACAGCCCGCTGCTCTGGGCCTCATGGCCTTCGTTCCCAAAACAAAGGATCCAGGGACCTCCGTGTTCTCAACACCCTTAATACAGAGGCGCCTCAACATTCCCTCTGGGTCCAAAATTCTGACTCTAATGCATAGCAAAGTACTTCGTAAAGTGTTAATTTTTACATAAACGGGAGGTTCTATTAGTAAACTGCTAAACAGGGCTGGTGCCCCAAAATGGAACCAGGGGCACCCCACCTTCTCTGGCTCCACTCCGAGGGGCCCAGAGCCCTGGCGTTAGAATATCCGAGAAGAAAACACACCCCTCCAGCAAAGATGCTGGTTTCCTTGGGTTGGATGAAAAGAGCTTCCCAGGAAAGCTCCCTGCCCCGCAGTGACTCCTCACCTACGTAGCCCAGACTTCAAACCTTCCATCCCCAAAGTTACGTGCAGAAAACCAGCTTCTGCAAACAGCCCTCCTCTGACTTAAATCCATTCACATACAAATAATATCTTTATTCCAAGGAACAATGACCTTTTCCTCAGGCCTTGAAACGCGTTTGATCAACTGCAATGATCACTGTATAACATCAGTGAGAGCTCCTTTATTCTTCACTGTTCAATAGGTATCTGAAGAGCTCTCCCAAGTAAATCTACAGAATTTTTAAAATATCAAGTTTCCCTTCTTAAAGCTCTATACAGCATGGAGACAAATACTGCTCAGATAAAAATCGGAGTGAGGACATTTGAGACCGTCCTAACCCTCGGAGCTTCTCAAATACGTCCATCAAGGTCCCCTGAGAACAAAGAACCTTGAGTGAACAGTCCCGGAAGTCTGGGGACAGAACTGTACGTGGGCTGATGTCAAGCAAAAAACCGTCCCTGAAGTGAGTGTTTTAATTTCAGCGTTCATGCAAAACGATTGTGTTTTATTTTTTTAACTTACTTTTTATTTTATATTGGGGTACAGTTGATTTACAGTGTTGTGTTATTTCAGGTGTGCAGCAGAGTGAGTCAGGTACACATACACATAGAGCCAATCTTTTTCAGATTCTTTTCCCACATAAGTTATTACAGAATACTGAGTAGAGTTCCCTGTGCTGTACAGTAGGTCCCTGTTGATTATCTATTTTATACACATTGATAGTAGTGTGTATATGTTAATCTCAAACTCCAAAGTGTTTGTGTTTTAATGCATGATATTCCCTATGTGTGTTCTGATACAATGTGAATGTTTTAAATTATCCACCAGTTGATTTCCTTGACTCTGTGCTGCCACATCCTTGATACCTTTAATTCCAAGAACTGAAGTCCTTGGAAGCAGCTCCAGGAAGCTGGGCCGCGCCTGCCTGTAACTGGTGGTCACTGTACACGGTCACAGGAGCTCTTGGAACTCAGCAGAAGTAGGGGCTGCTGGGGTGTCTACACCCTCAAGTCCAAACAGGGAACAGTTCTGATGACATTTTGAGTGAGGAACTCCTTTTAACCTCCTCCTTGGACTACTGGTGGCTCCACAAGTGTCAGGTAGGAATGGGTGGAAAAGAGACACCCCACCTCACGTCTTGTCCTGTCCATCTTGTCCCCCAGCTCGGAGTTGGAGCTGTCAAAGCCAACATTCTCTCTGACACATCCTACGAGTGTGCCACACACCTCCCAACTTCCTGTGGATTCTCAAGTACAAGCAGTGTGAAGGTGAGGTCTGGGCACGGGTACCATTTTTATTTACGTGTGAAATATCTCGGCGGTAATGAGGTGACCCTGCTACAAGCTCAATGCGGTGACTACAGCCTGTTTAAACTTGATCCAAAATCGTACTTTCAGATGCTGCAGCATCTTCTTATCATTTTACAAACATATTAATTCACAAATGGCTGATTTCTCCAACTTGGACATTCACCTCACAATGGAGAAGAAATATTGCCCTCCCTGTGAAAACACACACAAATTTACATCTACCTTCTCTGAGCAGGAATTCATCATCCAAAACTTTACAAAACTTGCTGTAAAGGTGTTCTTGGGTTTTTGTTTGGTGTGTAGCGGAATGTGCTCATTAGTCTGCGAAACTAATATTAACTTCCAACAAGGCAAATCCCCAGATCCCTGTCCCAACACAGGAAAGGCTGATTTCTCACGAGGCAAAGCCAGCCTCCTGCCCCTGGAAGCTCCTCTCTCTGCAACATGCAGCCTCCAGACAGAAGTGGGCCTGGAGGCAGGGGGGCACCTCTCCTCTTCACTGCCTCCGCCTAACGTGGCCGCAGCCCCTGCCCATATGAGCGCTGGGCGAGCCCATCCTGGCCCCCGCCCTCTGCAAAGGAGGCCCTATTGGCGGGTCTGTGTGGTCTTGGCCAAAGGGGTGAAAGCAAAGCTCTTCTGTGGTGTGGCCCCTGAGTGTGTGGAGTCCCCGGGATGAGGGGCCCCATTCGGGTTGAGCCTGGAGTGTGCAGTTGCAGGCACTGTCCCAGGGTCCAGTTCTAACCAACTGCTCCCATTAGAGCAAACTAGTGTTTCGAACAAGGGGCACTAAGACCTAAAATACAGGAGAAAGGACATTGGACTGAGGGGTTGGAAGAAAAGAAATATGGGAACAGGGACCGCTGGACACCCCAGACCAATGAGAGTACTTTGCTTCCTTTGATAAAGAAGCATGGTCCTCAGCACACACAAAAGATAAAAATTCTCCCCTCTCTTGGAGAACAAAAAACATATTCAATTAAGGAGCTCCTGTGCTAGAGGAAAAGGCAAGCGGGGCCCTTGACTCCACGAGGGGGCTTGCCCGGGGGAGCTGTTTGGAAAGTGAGATTTGTCTGCCACTGAAGTGCAGACTTTTAAAGAGTCCCACGCCCACCGAAGTCAAGATGCGCCCAAGTTTCGGGATCCACATCCGCCCTCAGCGGCAGAGGTGACGGTGCAGAATGGCTCCCACACGGGCACACGATGGGCCCTGACGTCGCCCAGCTGCTGCAGAAACCCCGGCCGTGGCAGCAAGGGCACTGGGAGCTGGACGCCTGGTGTGGGCGCCTTGGAGAGCCTGGGTGAGGTCGTGCCCTGTCCACTCAAGGGGTCGGTCAGCTTCTGAAGCCGCAGGGAGAGGACATTTTTAAACAGGATGGAATTTATTCCTACAACACAGCCGTCCCCCAAAGCCTCTGAGCTGTCCTGGCCCCGTAATGGCCCAGAGAGGCCACGGGGACAGTGCCCGGGATATTCTTGTCACCATCCTGTCACTTCCCGGCCTTCATCTGGGCCTCAGCATCAAGCTGTAATTGTTCACTCTTCCCCATAAATGCAGGACCACAAGCTGCAAAAATATAAGTGGAGCAACAAGCAGAAGTCCAGACCCCGGGACCGGAATCTGTTGCAAAGTGGACTGAACAACTTAGCTATCGCGGGCGAGGGAGTAGGGTGCTCAGAAAACCCAAACCGAGTCCAGAAGCCAGAAAAGATGAGGATGTTCGTAGAGCTACTAGGTCTGAACTGCAAAACGCAAGGCCACCCAGGAGAGGTGGCTGTGTATTTCTATCCCTGGGTAGCAGAGGTGATGCCACAGTCATCAGACACCCGGGAAGGTGTTCGCAGATGCCTATAGGAATGACCATCACTTTGCAGGCAGAGCCCTGAGGATGACTAAGGACGAAGCCAATCCAGGGACAGCAAAGTACATCATTCCATTTCCTTTGCTATTTTTTCTAATAATGACAATTGTAATGAACATTTATGGAACACTGGATTATACGCTGAGCGTTGGGCCAAGCACTTTATACGATTATCTCCTTTCATTTCTAGAACGAATAGGCGTGAGAAGGAAATTTTTGAGTGACTACGAATCAGACCTACTAAACTGTCAGTTCCTTAAAGGCAGGCACTATGTTCATTCGTCCCAGCTCAGTGCTGGGAGACGAGTAGGCGTTCAATAAATGTTTGTTCAATCATTTTTGTGAAACCAGAGGCAGGATTTGATAGTTAGAAGCTGGTTAGCAACATCAACCTGCTTGTCAGCCTTTAACCAGTGTTCGTTAAGCCCGTTTACTGTATGTTTAAAGAAGTGCATTGTATTCATCCTCCTGTACATGATACTAAAGATGCCACAAGAGAACAGGACATTTCATGGCAAGTCGAGAAAAGCATCATTTTCTCTCAGCAGCATTTCAATGTTTCCAAGCTGAGTATTTGCATATAAATAGGGGACAGCATCTCAATACCAAGAACAAACAGCTCCATCCTCCTGCACTGTCAGGGGTTTTCAGTACTTCGAAAGACAAAGATTTCTCAAGTCTATTATTTATATCTGCAGACTCCTCTGAAATCATGTACTCAGCCTGACCAACAAGTACAGCAATGAGCAGTACGTATGGAAAGACGGGGCCACATCGGTAGAAAGGTTGACTCTACAGTGTGTCAGTAAAAAGTATATTCCCTTTGAATGTTGGTAAGAAATGTACAAAGAGCGGTCCTCAGCTTAAACAAGCTGCGATCCAAAACTGCACTTGTAAACAGTCCCTGGGAGCGGAGGACGTATTTTCCCATGAACGCAAAGCGGCAGCTGACGGTTAGTGTTGGTGGTGAGGAGCCGGGAAGGCATTTGGCCAGAATCCCAGTCCTTGACCCAGCGGCCCCCTGAGCGGTCTCGGTCGGCCTACTGGGGCAGAGCCAGGAGGCGGCAGGACAAGCCCGTCTGCTACTACAGGTCACCCCGGCCTGGTGACTTACACTGGACCACACGCGGGCCACAGGGACTGAACCGTAACGAACGAGGCCAGAGCCTGGGCCGGAGGCTGCTGACTTCTGTTCAAGCCTGGGCTTTGGGGGGTCGGTGAGGACGCTTTGCTCGTAACAAAGCACCACATGCTGGGGGCTCAAACAGCAGAAACACTGTCTCCCAGTCCTGGAAGCTGGAACCCCCAGATGGAGGAAGTGGGAGGGGCGCGTCCTCCAGGCCTGGCCCCGTGGCCTGGGGATGTGGGCCCCTCCCCCTGTGTCCTCACACAGTCGTCCCCTCTGTGTGTCTGCATCCTAATCATCTCTCCTTATAAGGACACCAGCTATCAGATTAGGGTTCACCTAACAACCTTTTTACCTGGATCACCTCTGAAAGGGCCTCTCTCCAGATACGGTCACATCCAGAGCTGCTGGGAGTTAGTTCTCCAACACGTGGGTTTCTGCTCCAAGGTGTCCCTCCTTTTCAGAAGACAGCAGCAAAGGAAAGACACATACCTGTCCCCAAGACCTAGAGCAGAACCGGCCCAGGCTGCCCAGACCAAGGACTTCTTAGGTGGGGAGGGAGCCCCCCAAGTGGCTGAAAGCCCCAGGCCCTCACACAAGCCACGAGGGAGAAGAAATCCCTCTACAAACCCTGTTCCCCTCGCCCAGCAAGAGGAGGACGTCAGCCATCCGGGAGCCTCTACCCACTCACCAGCACCCCAGCCACGAGGCCCCTTTGTCTGGACACAGGGCGTCAGGCAGGGAGCAGGGAGCGGGCTGGGGTGGTGCCTGGAGCTGCCTCAGTAGGCTGCAGGGAACGACTGAGCTGTCTGGGGGGGAGACACAGCGAAAGCTTACTGAGCCCACGAAGTGGGAGAATTCTTCTATTAAAGGTTCTGGGTCTCAAGAACAGAGACTCACTGGGAACCAGAAGGGCACACTGGGGGAGCGGGAAGAGTGTCCCCTCCTTCCATGAACTGCTGGGGGCAGAGGAGGTCCTGGGCCAACTCTGGAGAACAGTGAACTTTGACCTCTCGGTCCTCTGTATGATTTTCCGAGTCCCTCTACCCTGGGGTCATGAGTTTCTGTTCAGATCTCTTCCAAAATTAGTGCTATGCTCTCTGCCTCGCCAAAATTCCCCGTGCCATCACACCACTGCGTTAACAAGGAAAGGCATCGGATTGAGCTAACGCATGCAACGATGTGCCGACAAAGTATTCAGAAGTATTTCCATTTTAAAGGGGATCTAAGTGCATGTGAATCTACACCGGAGGAAACGAGGCAAGTGTAACCATCAATGGGGACCCAACCGTGAGCTGTTCCAGGGCAGGAGCCGTGAGCCTCACCTCTGCCCCCTGGACCACGCGGGTCTGCAGGGGTCAGCCTGCACCCCCGACGTGCGCCCCACCGTCTGCCCACACAGGCTCCCCTCCATTTCTGAAGGCAAAGATGATCCGAGAGCTCCAAGCAGGCTCCGTGGGAGGAGCGGCGGACGGCTGTGAAAGGTCACTTTACAGGAGCCCGTCCGACCTCTTCTCACGCACCAAGCGGTGCTCTGGGAGCTGCGCGGACCTGAGCGCACAGCCCTCAAGAGACTCCGCCAGGCGGGAGGCTGCGGCAAGGCATGTGGTTCAGGCCCGAGGCACCCAGCCCCGCCTCTCAGCCCGACCCCTCTGTGCCGCCACGGGGCACAGGTGAGTCAGGAGAAGCTTTGCCACCACCCAGATACACTGGTACACATACTGTGTGTCCGTACCAGTCTGTTAAGACCAAAGTAGACAACAGTGGTTAATCAATCAGTAATTGTTGAAGAGTTTCCAATGAAAGACGCCGTGCCCTGCACTGCGGGGCAAACAGACCTGCGTAAGCTGAACGCCTTCCCTTAAAGAGGTTTAACACCTGGGTGAGCCGTGAGCCTGCTCGGGGCTCCCCAGCCTCCAGGTACAAACAAGGTCACCATCGCGGGGCCTCTGCGGCCACTGCTGGGTGTGCGGCCCCTGCGCCACCAGAATGAGGGTCCCCAGGTAATGCCAGCTCTGCAGGTCGGGGTGGAGGGTTCCACCCTGTTGAGCAGGACCCTTGGAGCTCGTGACCTCGGTGGTCACGTGCCTCAGCTCCCACCTCCGGGCCCTCACAGCCTGTGTTCTTCCCTGACATTCCTGCTCTGCACCTGGCGGCCCCCTCCTTCCCCTCAGACTTCCCTTGGGGCGAACATGCCCAGGAGCTCCCTGAGGCCTTTGAGATCTGGACCCAGGACTCAGCAGGACAGCTCAGAAGTCTGCGACAGGCACAGTCCTCTGAGGCTTTCAACACTGCATATCCTGGAGGTGATGCTCAGGCCTCCAGAGCATCAAATGTTCCTTCCTTCCTTCCTTCCTTCCATCCTTCCATCCTTCCATCCTTCCTTCCCTCCATCCTTCCTTCCCTCCATCCTTCCTTCCATCCTTCCATCCTTCCTTCCCTCCATCCTTCCTTCCTTCCATCCTTCCTTCCTTCCATCCTTCCTTCCCTCCTTCCTTCCTTCCATCCTTCCTTCCTTCCTTCCTTCCATCCTTCCTTCCTTCCTTCCTTCCATCCTTCCTTCCTTCCCTCCTTCCTTCCTTCCGTCCCTCCTTCCATCCTTCCTTCCTTCCATCCTTCCTTCCCTCCTTCCTTCCTTCTGTCCCTCCTTCCATCCTTCCTTCCTTCCTTCCATCCTTCCTTCCCTCCTTCCTTCCTTCCCTCCTTCCTTCCTTCCGTCCCTCCTTCCATCCTTCCTTCCTTCCATCCTTCCTTCCCTCCTTCCTTCCTTCCGTCCCTCCTTCCATCCTTCCTTCCTTCCTTCCATCCTTCCTTCCTTCCTTCCCTCCTTCCTTCCTTCCGTCCCTCCTTCCATCCTTCCTTCCTTCCTTCCATCCTTCCTTCCTTCCTTCCATCCATCCTTCCTTCCTTCCGTCCTTCCTTCCTTCCTTCCATCCTTCCATCCTTCCTTCCCTCCATCCTTCCTTCCTTCCATCCTTCCTTCCATCCTTCCATCCTTCCTTCCCTCCATCCTTCCTTCCTTCCATCCTTCCTTCCTTCCATCCTTCCTTCCCTCCTTCCTTCCTTCCATCCTTCCTTCCTTCCTTCCTTCCATCCTTCCTTCCTTCCTTCCTTCCTTCCATCCTTCCTTCCTTCCCTCCTTCCTTCCTTCCGTCCCTCCTTCCATCCTTCCTTCCTTCCATCCTTCCTTCCCTCCTTCCTTCCTTCTGTCCCTCCTTCCATCCTTCCTTCCTTCCTTCCATCCTTCCTTCCCTCCTTCCTTCCTTCCCTCCTTCCTTCCTTCCGTCCCTCCTTCCATCCTTCCTTCCTTCCATCCTTCCTTCCCTCCTTCCTTCCGTCCCTCCTTCCATCCTTCCTTCCTTCCTTCCATCCTTCCTTCCTTCCTTCCCTCCTTCCTTCCTTCCGTCCCTCCTTCCATCCTTCCTTCCTTCCTTCCATCCTTCCTTCCTTCCTTCCATCCATCCTTCCTTCCTTCCTTCCGTCCTTCCTTCCTTCCATCCTTCCATCCTTCCTTCCCTCCATCCTTCCTTCCCTCCATCCTTCCATCCTTCCATCCTTCCTTCCCTCCTTCCTTCCATCCTTCCATCCTTCCTTCCATCCTTCCTTCCTTCCTTCCTTCCATCCTTCCATCCTTCCATCCTTCCCTCCTTCCTTCCCTCCTTCCCTCCTTCCTTCCTTCCGTCCCTCCTTCCATCCTTCCTTCCTTCCTTCCCTCCTTCCTTCCATCCTTCCTTCCTTCCTTCCATCCTTCCATCCTTCCTTCCTTCCATCCTTCCTTCCCTCCTTCCTTCCTTCCATCCTTCTTTCCATCCTTCCTTCCTTCCATCCTTCCTTCCTTCCATCCTTCCTTCCTTCCTTCCATCCTTCCATCCTTCCATCCTTCCTTCCATCCTTCCTTCCCTCCTTCCTTCCTTCCGTCCCTCCTTCCATCCTTCCTTCCTTCCTTCCTTCCATCCATCCTTCCTTCCTTCCTTCCGTCCTTCCTTCCTTCCTTCCATCCTTCCTTCCTTCCATCCATCCTTCCTTCCTTCCTTCCTTCCCTCCTTCCTTCCATCCTTCCTTCCTTCCTTCCATCCTTCCTTCCTTCCTTCCATCCTTCCATCCTTCCTTCCATCCTTCCTTCCTTCCATCCTTCCTTCCCTCCTTCCTTCCTTCCATCCTTCTTTCCATCCTTCCTTCCTTCCTTCCATCCTTCCTTCCTTCCTTCCATCCATCCTTCCTTCCTTCCTTCCATCCTTCCTTCCTTCCATCCATCCTTCCTTCCTTCCTTCCTTCCTTCCTTCCTTCCTTCCTTCCTTCAGCAAATCACCCTGAGTCCTACTCCGTGCACTGCATGCCCTAAAGCCATGCAGTGTTCCATGCAGAAGTGACAGGGGCCCTTTTCCTGACTCTGGGTCACACTTGGTCACCCTGGGGCTTCTTGTGCCTTAAGACTCCGAGACTCGTGCTCCTTTACCTCTGCCTGCAGCTCTGGTACAGCGTGAGGCGGTGCAGGCTGGGGGCCAGTCACCAGGGAGATGTCATCAGCTTATCGGACCTCTTCCGGTTCCCCAGTCATCGTTTCACAAACAAAGACCCTGCCAACCACACAGATGCTGGGCTTGCCTCACGCAGTTCATCAGAGGCCCGGACATGTCTGTAACCCCAGCTTCAGCTCCATCTGGGGCCTTCATGGCACGTGGAATGGTAAAGAATGAGATAGAAATAAATACCAGGTCTGCACACCAGTAGAGACACCAGTCAAGACGGTGTCCCAGGCAGGACAGATGGGGACAAGTTTGGGTTCCGTGGTCACTTTCGGTATAGGAGCCGACAGGAGGAGAAAGGTCGCCTGTGACCCTGGAGGCTTTGGACAAGAAAACAGACACCTGTGCAGCTGCATTTCCAGCAGAGGCTAGTCAGGGAAGGAAACATCTACGAGGGTGAGTCTGTCAAAGACAAAACGAAGCGCAAAACTTCCAGATACTTTATCCTGCTAGAGAGTGGAAAACCAAAGTCACAGTTTAAAGGCAAAGGGGGGCTCCAGTCAATGGCAAACGCGTCGGAGCCAAAGAGGGATGCAGTCAGTAGCAAGAACAGGCCTCAGAGCCCTCCACCACCTCAGGCCTCGCGAACACCTGCTCTCATGGCAGTACTGCAGGCAGCACTCTGGGGGTCAAGGGAGCAGAGGCGACATTTGTGACAACGTGGACGGACCTGGAGCATGATATGCTCGACGAAATAAGTCAGACAGAGGAAGACAAATACTGTATGTTTTCACTTTTATGTGGAACCTAAAACACAAAATAAATATAACAAAATAAACAAAACAGAAACAGACTCACAGAGAACAAGCTCACGGTCACCAGAGAGCAGAGCCTGGAGAGATGGACAGAAGAGGTGAAGGGGATTGAGAGGCACAGACCTCTGGTTACAAAATAAATAAGTCACAGGGATGTAATGCACGGCAAGGGAATGGAGTCGACAATATTGGGATGACTTTGTGTGGTGCGTAATCTACAAAAATATCAAATCACTATGTTGGGGGACTTCCCTGGCAGTCCAGTGGTTAAGACTCTGGGCTCCCAATGCAGGGGGTGTGGGTTCGATTGCTGGTTAGGGAACTAAGATCCCACATGTGCCCGGCACAGCCCCCAAATTAATTAATTAAACAAATCTTCCTTAAGAATTTTTTTTAAATCACTATGTTGTACCTCTGAAACTAATATAATATCGTTAAGTCAACTATACTTCAATCAATCAATCCATGAAATTGCTTTTTTACAGTAAAATATTCAATCAAATAGAGACAGAGAGAGAGATGCTGACATCCACAGGACCAAGAGCCACAGTCAGGAGAGGCCAGAGGACAGAGGCCCTCAGGGACACTGAGGGGACATGGGGGCTTTGTGGGCCCCAGACAAAGCCTCTCTCCTCGGAGCACAGGGAAAGTGGAGGTGAGGTGCCCAGAGCTCAGAGGAGGCCTAACGGTGGCACGTTGTGTGTGCCAAGCCTGGGGGGGCCTCAGTCGGCCCAGCCACAAAATGGGCTACTCTTCAGAGTCGTGAAGACACCAGGGCCCTTTAAGGAAAGCTCTTGGGATGGAGTCCGGTCAGTGCCAGCAACTGTTACCAGAAGTGATTATTAACTCTCATAGTTAGAAGGTGATGTTTATTTTTTTTCCCCATTTGGTTCAATGGTTCAACAATTCATCACCACTAATGACCTCGTTTACAAATGATTGTCATGGTCACCAAAAGAGCACAAAAGGCATCCCCGCAGGTGGTCCAAGCTCTGCCCCAGGCTGTAGAGCCTTACCTGCAGGTGTTGTCAGGGCAGAGGGTGCAGCACGAAGGAGCCCTCCCAGCCCCGCCAGGAATGCCGGCCCCCACACGGCCCCCCGACAGCAGCCCCCCCCCCCCAGCTCACACACCCGGCTCTGCTGCCCCAGCCCCGCTGAGCTGGGCCCGGATGTGAGCAGCCGCTGGGGCAATGTCGTCCCACGAGAGCCCTGGGGAAGCACCCTCTCCGATTCAGCAGGAGGTGCACACAGGGGGCGCACTCTCGGCCAGTCTGCCCTCCTGCAGATGCCGACCCGGTGACCGGGTGCTGGAAGTGCTCAGCACACCCCAGAGACGCTCACTTCCTCTCCTTGAGGAAGAGCAAGGCCGGGCGGGAAGGGCTCCAGCTGGATGTGCCCTGACCTGCAGCCCCCATGTCCTCGGACCGCCTACAAGTCAGACACACGGATGCTTGAGGCTCTGGCCTGGCTTTGCCGCTGCCCTGCGGTGTGGCCCTAGAGCTCCTGTCACCTGAGCCTCTGTTTAGCGAGGGTCACAGAGGCCCCACCTGGAAGGGTCTCAGGACAAAAGGACAAGCGTGTCACCGGGCCTCCAGAACCTCTGCAGCTGGCCCACCAGCCGCAGTTAACTGCAAAGAGCTGCCCAACACGTGCCTGGAAACACGTCTGAAGCTTGTTTCCGCTGGCGTTTGCCTTAACAGTCCTGTCGTGGGCTCTGCAAACGGGTACCGTGCACCCGGCGGAGCACAGCACGACCACACCGGCCCTGCAGGGAAGGCCCTGAGCGGGGAGGGGAAGCCCAGTGTGCTCTGAGTGCGATTACCGTATGTACGATTTCTCAGAACCATGTGTCCCAGGGACAGAGCTGAAGACGAGGCTGACCTGCCCCGCCGCCCGGGGGTCTGTGTCCTTACAGCCCAGGACAGAGAGCAGGCTGGGGGCGGGGGGCTTCCTTGGACAGCCCAGGTAGAGCCCTTCGCCATCCACTTCCAGACCTCCTCCCCCAGATGAACACAGGAGGTCCTGCAGGTGAGCTGATCACCCACCCACTGCTGTAAACTGAGCGCCTTTGATCCTCACGCCTCAGTACTCACTGAACTCCAACGAGCTGCCTTGGGTTACACAATCTTATTTTCTTCTAAAGCACAACAGAAAGCATCCTTTAAAAGCACCCAAATACTTTGGAATCATCTTTAAACAAATCCATAAGATTTCTCTAGGAAGTAAATAGCACTTAAGACAAGGATGCACTAAAGGAATAGCCCGTTTTGACCAAAACAAACAGCAGCGTATTGGAGTAAAGACCTGGGCCTGGGAGTTTCCACTAAAACTCTAAAAGCCCAGTTTCCTCCTCACATACAGGAAGATGGAGAGAAAGAAATTCTGCTTTTCTCCCCTCCTTCACCCACACAGCCTGAGGTTTCCCCTGCAGGCGTGCAGGTAACCAGCCAACACAAGCAACGACAACTGGTCTGAGTCATCCTGGTCGGACACGACCAGGCCAAGATCATCACCACGTCCTGTCTGAACCGTCTGCGGGGCTCACTCTGTCACAGCCCCGACGCCCGCTGCGTCCTAGCCCCTACGGGATGGGCCCCGTGGGTAGCCATTGTTCCTCTTCCAGCGTAAGTGAACTCGCAAAGACCACTGAGCACTTCCTGTGCACTGGGCTCTGAGTCTCTACACACATCACCTCGTTCGGTCCTTACACAAAGCCTGAGTGGATGCAGAGCAAGGGGTTGTGCAGGACCAAGGACCCGCCAAAGTCAAGCAGGTCAGCCCAGAGCTGCTCCCGCGATGGTTCTGCCACAGGAGCCCAAGCTTGGGAGGCGACACCCTCCCCTCCCTTCCGAAGAATCCTCCTCAACCTCAACCCCTTTCCTGAGATCCCCACCGGCTCGGAAAGCGCTCAGGCACGGGCTGCCTCCAAGGGGGGCTGAGGTCGCTCTCACCTGCAGCGATGCGACAGCTGCATGCAGAGCAGGAAAGCGTCAGGAGGGCGCCTTGCAGACAAGATTCCCACGGCCACGGGTGCTTGGGGGCCACCCCCGGGTTCTGGCTTCGTTCCTAAGCAAAGACCAAAACCTTGTCAGATACTGTTTTCTTCCCCCGTCTCCCAGGCATGCTCTGCAGCTACCCACTTGGAAATTACTTGTGAGCTCGTCCAAGCCAGCCCTGGTGGGTTACAGCTAAAAGATGCCAAGTAGAGAATTCTGCTTACGTCCTCAAGGGAAGCCAGGGTCGCCCACTGTTTTCGCTGAGTGAATCACCATGTGCAACACCAGGAGCGTTGCTCATCTGGAAAGCTGGCAAAACGGCTATTAATATCACACTGTGAAATATCCAAAATGTCTTACTAGGCAATAATACATCACTACTTAGAAAACAAGCGCCTTTGTGCCATTACTCAGAAGTAAGTAAACAGGCATCTTAACAGAAATAACAGGGCTTTCACGTGGTAGGAGCAGACCTCAGACACTGCCTTTTCTGCTTCCCTTTCATCCTGGACACTAGGGTTAGAGATCGAATTTTTGTTCAGTCTCTGTAAAATAAGCCTTCTCAGAGGAAGTGTTCATTAAGAAGTTAAGTGGTTTCATAGAGTTCACCTGCTTGATCCGAGGTAAAGCATTTATATTTCAGCAAGAGTGAGCAGAAAACCACTGCCTCTACGAGATTTAAGACCATTTCAACTTTGTCAGCCCCAGAAGAGACTCAGTGACGGGGCAGCGAGGGGGACGGCTGCTGAAGGAGTCACGCAGGAGAAGAGGGCCTGACCCCACTGCTGCCCTGGGTCGTCAGGGTGTGTCGGTTTAATAAGTATTCGTAGCTTTGGGACTCAGGGCAAGTCAGTCCCTCCCTCTTCATTCACTCAACAAGTATTCACAGGGTCGCCACTGAGCCACACAAACGTCTGACCACATGACCTTCAAGGTCCCCCCAATCCTGGAGCCCGTGATCCGCCCCCCTCGAGTGGGCACCCGCGATGGTCCACAGCGTGTAAGCATGTGAGCCGTTTCCGTCCACTGCTGTTCAAGTCTTCCGTGGGTGTCAAGTTGTAAGCTTTCCTCACTGTGCAGAGCAGAGAAGGGGATGCTCCTAATAGAAAGCCCAAGGTCAGGGCCTCAGTGTCTCTTACAATCTGCTAGGAAAATAGTATATATTCTCCAGATAAACATCTATTTCCTACGTGGCAGGAGTTCAGAGGGGGGGAGGGGCAACGCAGGAGGGACAGAAAGGTGGGATTCTAAGAAGAAGCAGGACAGAAGCCCACCTGGACAGGTACGGGGAGGAAGGACGCCGCCCCCAAGCCCGTGGCCAAAGCAGGAGACGTTAGGATGGGAGGCCTGGGCTCAGTTCCATGCATTGCCTCCACGGGGCTACATTTCTGGGGGTGTCTGTGAGGGTGTCCCGGGAAGGGAGGGGCATTTGAGGCAGCGGACTCGGTAAAGACGACCCCCTCCCCAACACAGGGCCTCGTCTGATCCACTGAGGGCCTGGAGAGAACAGAAGGGCCGAGGTCTCCGTCTCCTCCTGCCTTTGACATCAGGGCTCCTGCCTCTCAGGCTTGGGAATCCGGGACCCACAGCAGCTGTTCCCCCTCCAGCTCTCAGACCCCCAGCCTCAGACGGAACCACAGCCCCAGCTTTCAGGGTCCTCGGGCGAGCAGACGGCAGCTGGTGGGCCTCTCGGCCTCCAAAACCCCTCTCATATTCAGATCTCCACGTGTCGCTCTCGGGTGAGCCCTGACTGTGCGAAGGCTACTGAGCGCCGTGTAGTCCTGACGCCGGCCACCCGGGATCCACAGCGGCAAAGGCTGGGGCTCGGACACTACCCCAGACTGCCCTCCCCTCACTCCCGAGGCGGGGGGTTCCCAGGCCACCCGCTCTTCTGACCAACAGGCTCCCCCTACCCCGTCCGGTCTGGCCATCCACTGCAGTGACGTACAGAACTCAGGAAAATGCTGTGCTCATGCTGACGGGTATTATGAAGGATGCAAATCTGGACCAGCTAAGTGAAGAGACGCACAGGGCGCAGTCTCAGAGGGTCCCAAACACACCCTCAGGGTGTGTCCTCCTGTGCACCACCAACCAGGAAGCTCACTCAGTGTCCAGAGTTTTTGGAGAGTCTCATGACATAGGATGATTGACTGAACCCAACCTGCCCCACCGCCATCCCTCCCCAGAGGTCAGGAGGTCAGGCTGCATCAAAGCCCCAAGCCCCTAATCACAAGGTTCGTCTTTATGGCCCACCAGACTCCATCCTAACACTATTTAGGAACCTGCCCGGAGTCACCTCATTAGCATAAACTCAGGTGTGGTCTGAGGGACCCACATGAATAACAAAGGCGCCCTGACCACTGGGAAATTCCTAGGGCATAGGGTTCGGCTTCGTGGCTCTCTCCCTGGACCCTGGGACAAGGACCAGGCAAACTCTTCAGGATACAGTAGTTAATGGGACCTTATTAATAGTTAGGGGACTAAGAATCCTGAGGACACAGTAGAAACATCAAGAAACTGTTTAATCCAAAACCAGGTTTATTCAGATGCACTGAGCCCTTCAGCCAAACCTAAGGGAAGAAAACATTCCTAGGAATGTTATATTGCAATCTATAAAAAATAAGCACAGTGAAAATCATGAGAGTTCAAGGATTACCTAAAGAAAACAAGAAGGGAAGCCCTTAGAAAGTAGAGGCTGCTGACAGAAGAAACGTAGGACTTATACGGAGATGGGAACCAGAAATAAAATATACACTAAATAAGTATAAATATTCATTTTCCTGGGAAAAAACTCAAAATATGGAATTGCAATTAGATAATCTATTATACGTCATGGTTTTCACAGCTTCCAAGGGGCAGCTGAAGCCCCTTTCAGGCCAGGGCAGCATGAAGGAGAGGTGCCCAGATGTCCCTTTTCCACAGGAAAACTTAGCACTGTTTTCAGAGCTCCCCTCCAAGCCTTTAATTGACAGATTACCCTAAGATTTGTATAGAAAGTTATCTTAATAAATGGAGAATCCACTTTCCCTTCTAAGTGACGAATTTCTTACCTTTCACTTGTACAGATACAGCTGTGGAAGGGGAGGGGGCAGAGAAGGGGCAGAACCAAGTGCGTTTAGGAAGCAGGACACCAACCACGAGGACGTGATGTGAGAAAGAAGAAAACTGAGTATGATGTCTTTGCTTTCTGACTTAGGCGGCTCTGTAGACGAATCATCACCCATTAACCAAGATGAAAAATATCAAGAGGAGCAACTAAAAAGATGACGCTTTTATAAGTGGATTTTGAGCCGTCACGTGGAGACGCACAGGAAGAGATTAGAAAGACAAACCTGGAGGTCACGGGGCCACAGTTTTCTCATGTTTTTAATTACCTGACAGGAAACTTTTAAAATTTAAAACAGTCCCTGTCAACTAGGAGAAAAATTGCTATCCCAAGTTTAGTTATCTGTATTTATATTTGTGTGCGTGTGTGTGTGTGTGTAAACAGATCACTCGATCAATAGACTAACAGACATACAGATGATAGATAGATAGATAGATAGACAGACTAGTATAGTAGCTTCCACCTTTGTAACCTGCATTTTTTGTCAGCCAACTTAACGTAAGTTCTTTCTGGAATTCTGTCTATAGTATAACATTTACTTCCTCCTGACAACTGGCGGGAAGTTCACATTTATGAAATCCTACCTCTGCCTCATTCTATGTTAGCCACTTATGCATGAGCTGTCCCATTTACTCTACAGGCCTGAAAAACTGGCCGGGAAACCCTATCTTCACAAGCAAAGAGCCCCAGGCTGCCCTAAGTGCAGACCCACTTTTCTAAAGCACTAGACAGCAATCTAAACATGCTACACTGTTTTCATAGCTGACTTCTTGTAATTTAATTACAAAGACAGCAAACACTGTATCTCCTTTACTTTGCATTGCAAAATGAGTTACAACATGAGTTAAAGTGTTTTCTAGCCTTGTCCAGTGTCTGACCTTCATTAAAACCATCATAAAATAATTATGAAAAGGTATAAGATAAGTGAGTTCTGAGTTCCAATTAAGTGACTTACAAATGCACTCCCGGTGGTTGAACTGGGAGGTGCTTGTCACTCGGCTTCATAGCCGGCCTGGGAGAAGCAGGCTCTCCATTTCCTGTGAGCTCACCCGCCTCTCAGTGTAGTGGGAGGACTTGGGGGAATGATGTGGCCACTAGAGTGTCTGCTTTAAACACCCAGCTGCCCACGATAAAGCATCTGGCTCCTGCCCCGCGATGTGAACGACCAGCGCCCGGCACTGTCCCTCCAGCCTTGATAAGTGTGCACTGCCCTCTCTTCCTTGGTTGCTCTGGTGACACCACACCAGCAGAAGGACCGCAGGTCCTGCGGTGACTGCCTCCTGGCTCCTGAAGGTCACTGGGGGCAGGGGACGTGGCCCACACCAGGGACAGGGCAAGGGCTCCAAGGTGGCCAGAGCCAGAGGCCCCAGAAGGCACCCCACCCCTGGGTCCAGGTGGTGGCACGCCTCAGACCCTTCCTCCAGCTACGGAAGGGCCCCCAGGATCAGGTGAGGAGACGCCGGCATCCCGAGGCTGCAGAGGAGCCTGGGGTGGAGGCCATGGGCCCAGGAATAAGCAGGTGCTGACGAAAGACGTCAGAAAGGGAAGCAGCCGTGTGCGTTGGAAGAGCTCATTCCCGAGCTCCTGACACCAGATCTTGGCTACAGGGAAGAAGGCACCAACCTTCACAGACGCTCCCCACCCTCACGTGTGAAATGCTCCAGGCCAAAGACATGAGGTTCCGGTTCAACGAGAGTGGATCTGTGACAGCACTTCCAGGGCTGGCTGGTCGCCTTCCCTAATAAAGATTCTCACCACACTTGCTCACTGGGAAAAACAAAGAAGCCTTCGAATTACCTCCCCTCTGTACCTTTGTTTCCAGGCGTGGGGCTCAGTATGACTTTGCTTACTTTTCCTGTTGTGATGCAGCAACTCCAAAGGGAGGCTTCACCGTCCCCTTTTCTCTGACGAGGAAATGGAAACTCGAAGACCTAAGTAACGTTCCCCAAACCACCCAACTTTGTGGGCAGAAAGGCCTCTCTCCACCCGGGGCTCCTTAGCCAGGTGAGTGTTTCCCAGTATGGATCTGGGGGCGCCAGGTGTTATGTGGAAACAATGATCCACCTGGGAGCCGCGTGTTTGTGCTGTAAGGTGCTACCTCTTCCCTTACAAGATGATACAAAGCTTCCTTTAAGAACAAACCTTGAGACCTTCAAGATGGCGGAGGAGTAAGACGTGGAGATCACCTTCCTCCCCACAAATACATCAGAAATACATCTACACGTGGAAAAACTCCTACAGAACGCCTACTGAACGCTGGCAGAAGACCTCAGACGTCCCAGCAGCCTCAGGAGCAGCAGATTAAATCTCCACAATCAACTTGATGTACCTGCATCTCTGGAATTCCTGAATAGACAACGAGTCACCCCAAAATTGACACGGTGGACTTTGGGAGCAACTGTAGACTTGGGGTCTGCTTTCTGCATCTAATTTGTTTCAGGTCTTATGCTTATCTTAGCTTAGTATTTAGAATTTATTATCATTGGTAGATGTGTTTATTGATTTGGTTGCTCTCTTCCTTTTTTATATATAGATATATATACTTATTTCTCTTTTTGTGAGTGTGTATCTATACGCTTCTTTGTGTGATTTTGTCTGTATAGTTTTGCTTTTACCATTTGTCCTAGGATTCCGTCTATCCAATTTTTTTCTTTTTTTTTAGTATAGTTCTTAGCGCTTGTTATCATTGGTAGATTTGTTTTTTGGTTTGGTTGTTCTTTCTTTTTATTCTCTTTTTTTATTACTTTTTATTTTTTTATTTTTAATATTTTTTTATTTTAATAACTTTATTATTTTTTTCTTTCTTTCTTTCTTTTTTTCTTCCTTTTCTTCTGAGGCGTGTGGCTGACAGGGCCTCTGTGCTCCAGCTGGGTGTCAGGCCTATGCCTCTGAGGTGGGAGAGCCGAGTTCAGGACATTGGTCGACCAGAGACCTCCTGGTTCCATGTAATATCAAACGGTGAAAGCTCTCCCAGAGATCTCCATCTCAATGCTAAGACCCAGCTCCACTCAACAACAAGCAAGCTACGGTGCAGGACACCCTATGCCAAACAACTAGCAAGACAGGAACACAACCCCACCCAAGCAGAGAGGCTGCCTAAAATCATAATAAGGCCACAGACACCCCAAAACACACCACCGGACGTGGTCCTGCCCACCAGAAAGACCAGATCCAGCCTCATCCACCAGAACACAGTCACCAGTCCACTCCACCAGGAAGCCTATACAACCCACTGAACCAACCTTAGCCACTAGGGGCAGACACCAAAAACAACGGGAACTACAAACCTGCAGCCTGTGAAAAGGAGACCCCAAACACAGTAAGTTAAGCAAAATGAGAAGACAGAGAAACACACAGCAAATGAAGGAGCAAGATAAAAACCCACCAGACCAAACAAATGAAGAGGAAACAGGCAGTCTACCTGAAAAAGAACTCAGAGTAATAACAGTAAAGAGGGTCCAAAATCTTGGAAATAGAATGAAGAAAATACAAGAAACGTTTAACAAGGACATAGAAGATATAAAGAGCAAACAAACAATGATAAACAACACAATAAATGAAATTAAAAATTCTCTAGAAGGAATTAATAGCAGAATAATTGAGGCAGAAGAACGGATAAGTGACCTGGAAGATAAAGGAGTGGAAATAACTACCACAGAGCAGAAAAAAGAATGAAAAGAACTGAGGACAGTCTCAGAGATCTCTGGGACAACATTAAACGCATCAACATTCAAATTTTAGGGGTCCCAGAAGAAGACGATAAAAAGAAAGGGACTGAGAAAATATTTGAAGAGATTATAATTGAAAACTTCCCTAATATGGGAAAGGAAATAGTCAATCAAGTCCAGGAAGCACAGAGAGTCCCATACAGGATAAACCCAAGGAGAAACACACCAAGACACATATTAATCAAACTATCAAAAATTAAATACAAAGAAAAAATATTAAAAGCAGCAAGGGAAAAACAACAAATAATATACAAGTGAATCCCCATAAGGTTAACAGCTGATCTTTCAGTAGAAACTCTGCAAGCCAGAAGGGAGTGGCAGGACATATTTAAAGTGATGAAAGGGAAAAACCTACAACCAAGATTACTCTACCCAGCAAGGATCTCATTCAGATTCATCAGAGAAATTAAAACCTTTACAGACAAGCAAAAGCTAAGAGAATTCAGCACCACCAAACCAGCTTTACAACAAATGCTAAAGGAACTTCTCTAGGCAGGAAACACACGAGAAGGAAAAGACCTACAATAACAAACCCAAAACAATTAAGAAAATGGTAATAGGCACATACACATCGATAACTTCCTTAAATGTAAATGGATTAAATGCTCCAACCAAAAGACACAGACTGGCTGAATGGATACAAAAACAAGACCCATATATATTCTGTCTACAAGAGACCCACTTCAGACCTAGGGACACATATAGACTGAAAATGAGGGATAGAAAAAGATATTCCATGCAAATGGAAATCAAAAGAAAGCTGGAGTAACAATTCTCATATCAGACAAAATAGACTTTCAGATAAAGACTGTTACAAGAGACAAAGAAGCACACTACATAATGACCAAGGGATCAATCCAAGAAGAAGATATAAGAATTGTAAATATTTATGAACCCAACAAAGGAGCATCTCAGTACATAAGGCAAATGCTAACAGCCATAAAAGGGGAAATCAACAGTAACAAGATCATAGTAAGGGACTTCAACACCCCACTTTCACCAATGGACAGATCATCCAAAATGAAAATAAATAAGGAAACACAAACTTTAAAGGACATATTAAACAAGATGGGCTTAACTGATATTTATAGGACATTCCATCCAAAAACAACAGAATACACTTTCTTCTCAAGTGCCCATAAACATTTTCCAGGATAGATCATATCTTGGGTCACAAATCAAGCCTTGGTAAATTTAAGAAAATTGAAGTCATATCAAGTATCGTTTCCAACCACAACGCTATGAGATGAAATGTCAATTACAGGAAGAAATCTGTAAAAACTACAAATACATGGAGGCAAAACAATACACTACTAAATAACCAAGAAATCACTGAAGAAATCAAAAGGAAATCAAAAAATACCTAGAAACAAATGACAATGAAAACACGACTGCCCAAAACCTATGGGATGCAGCAAAAGCAGTTCTAAGAGGGAAGTTTATAGCAATACAATCCTACCACAAGAAACAAGAAACATCTCAAATAAACAACCTAACCAGACTTCCCTGGTAACACAGTGGTTAAGAATCCACCTGCCAATGCAGGGGACATGGGTTCGATCCCTTGTCCGGGAAGATCCCACATGCAGCGGAGAAACTAAGCCCATGCGCCACAACTACTGAACCTGCGCTCTAGAGCCCACAAGCCCAACTACTGAAGCCCGTGTGCCTAGAGCCCATGCTCTGCAACAAGAGAAGCCACCACAATGAGAAGCCCACACACACCACAATGAAGAGTAGCCCCCACTCACTGCGACTAGAGAAAGCCCACACACAGCAACGAAGACCCAATGCAGCCAAAAATAAATAAATAAATATTTTAACATAAATAAACAACCTAACTTTACACCTAAAGCAATTAGAGAAAGAAGAACAACAAAAAAAAAAACCCCAAAGTTAGCAGAAGGAAAGAAATCATAAAGATCAGATCAGAAATAAATGAAAAAGAAATGAAGGAAACGATAGCAAAGATCAATAAAACTAAAAGCTGGTTCTCTGAGAGATAAACAAAATTGATAAACCGTTAGCCAGACTCATCAAGAAAAAAAAAAAGACTCATATCAATAGAATTAGAAATGAAAAAGAAGAAGTAACAAATGACACTGCAGAAATACAAAGGATAATGAGATTACTACAAGCAACTATATGCCAATAAAATGGACAACATGGAAGAAATGGACAAATTCTCAGAAAAGCACAATCTTCTGAGACTGAACCAGGAAGAAATAGAAAATATAAACAGACCAAGCACAAGGACTGAAATTGAGGCTGTGATTAAAAACCTTCCAACAAACAAAAGCTCAGGACCAGATGGCTTCACAGGCGAATTCTATCAAACATTTAGAGAAGAGCTAACACCTATGCTTCTCAAACTCTTCCAAAATAGAGCAGAGGGAGGAACACTCCCAAACTCATTCTACGAGGCCACCATCACCCTGATACCAAAACCAGACAAAGATGTCTCAAAGAAAGAAAACTTCAGGCCAATATCACTGATGAACATAGATGCAAAAATCCTCAACAAAATACTAGCAAACAGAATCCAACAGCACATTAAAAGGATCATACACCATGATCAAGTGGGGTTTATCCCAGGAATGCGAGGATTCTTCAATATACGCAAATCAATCAATGTGATACACCAGATTAACAAACTGAAGGAGAAAAACCATATGATCATCTCAATAGATGCAGAGAAAGCTTTTGACAAAATTCAACACCCATTTATGATAAAAACTCTCCAGAAAGTGGGCATAGAGGTAACCTACCTCAACATAATAAAGGCCAAATATGACAAAATCACAGCAAACATCATTCTCAGTGGTGAAAGCTGAAAGCATTTCCTCTAAGATCAGGAATAAAACAAGGATGTCCACTCTCACCACTATTACTCAACATAGTTTTGGAAGTCCTAGCCACAGCAATCAGAGAAGAAAAAGAAATAAAAGCAATACAAATTGGAGAAGAGGAAGTAAAACTGTCACTGTTTGCAGATGACATGATACTATACGTAGAGAATCCTAAAGATGCTACCAGAAAACTACTAGAGCTACTCAATGAATTTGGTAAAGTAGCAGGATACAAAATTAATGCACAGAAATCTCTGGCATTCCTATACACTAACAACAAAAAATCTGAAAGAGAAATTAAGGAAACACTCCCATTTACCACTGCAACAAAAAGAATAAAATACCTATGAAAAAACCTACCTAAGGAGACAAAAGACCTGTATGCAGAAAACTATGACACTGATGAAAGAAATTAAAGATGATACAAACAGATGGAGAGATATACCATGTTCTTGGATTGGAAGAATCAACATTGTGAAAATGACTCTACTACGCAAAGCAATCTACAGATTCAATGCAATCCCTATCAAACTACCAATAGCACTTTTCACAGAACTAGAACAAAAAATTTCACAATTTGTATGGAAACACAAAAGACCCCGAATTGCCAAAGCAATCTTGAGAAAGAAAAACGGAGCTGGAGGAATCAGGCTCCCGGACTTCAGACTACACTACAAAGCTACAATAATCAAGACAGTATGGCACTGGCACAAAAATAGAAATATAGATCAATGGAACAGGATAGAAAACCCAGAGATAAACCCACGCACATATGGTCACCTTATTTTTGATTAAGGAGGCAGGAATATACAATGGAGAAAAGACAGCCTCTTCAATAGGTGGTGCTGGGAAAACTGGACAGCTACATGTAAAAGAATGAAATTAGAACACTCCCTAACACCATACACAAGAATAAACTCAAAATGGATTAAAGACCTAAACGTAAGGCCAGACACTATAAAACTCTTAGAGGAAAACATAGGCAGAACACTCTATGATGTAAATCACAGCAAGATCCTTTTTGACCCACCTCCTAGAGAAATGGAAATAAAAACAAACATAAACAAATGGGACCTAATGAAACTTAAAAGCTTTTGCACAGCAAAGGAAACCATAAACAAGACGAAAAGACAACCCTCAGAATGGGAGAAAATATTTGCAAATGAAGCAACTGACAAAGGATTAATCTCCAAAATTTACAAGCAGCTCATGCAGCTCAATATCAAAAAAGCAAACAACCCAATCCAAAAATGGGCAGAAGACCTAAACAGACATCTCTCCAAAGAAGACATACAGATTGCCAACAAAGGCATGAAAGGATGCTCAACATCACTAATCATTAGAGAAATGCAAATCAAAACTACAGTGAGGTAGACTACCTCACAGCAGTCAGAATGGCCATCATCAAAAAATCTACAAACAATAAATGCTGGAGAGGGTGTGGAGAAGAGGGAACCCTCTTGCACTGTTGGTGGGAATGTAAACTGATACAGCCTCTATGTAGAACAGTATGGAAGTTCCTTAGAAAACTAAAAATAGAACTACCATACGACCCAGCAATCCCACTGCTGGGCGTATACTCTGAGAAAACCATAATTCAAAAAGAGTCCTGTACCACAATGTTCACTGC
Organism: Globicephala melas; assembly: GCF_963455315.2. NCBI lineage: Eukaryota > Metazoa > Chordata > Mammalia > Artiodactyla > Delphinidae > Globicephala > Globicephala melas. The sequence continues at coordinate 1,642,401 of NC_083331.1, read as the reverse complement.
AGCTCTATTTACAATAGCCAGGACATGGAAGCAACCTAAGTGTCCATCAACAGATGAATGGATAAAGAAGATGTGGCACATATATACAATGGACTATTACTCAGCCATAAAAAGAAACGAAATTGAGTTATTTGTAGTGAGGTGGATGGACCTAAAGTCTGTCATACAGAGTGAAGTAAGTCAGAAAGAGAAAAACAAATACCGTATGCTAACACATTTATATGGAATCTAAAAAAAAAAAAAAATGGTTCTGAAGAACCTAGGGGCAGGACAGGAATAAGACGCAGATGTAGAGAATGGACTTGAGGACACGGGGAGGGAGGAGGGTAAGCTGGGACGAAATGAGAGAGTGGCATGGACATATATACACTACCAAATGTAAAACAGATAGCTAGTGGGAAGCAGCCGCATAGCACAGGGAGATCAGCTCGGTGCTTTGTGACCACCTAGAGGGGTGGGATAGGGAGGGTGGGAGGGAGACGCAAGAGGGAGGAGATATGGGGATGTATGTATACGTATAGCTGATTCACTTTGTGCATACAGCAGCAACTAACATACCATTGTAAAACAATTATGCTCCAATAAAGATGTTTTTTAAAAAAGAAGAAAGCTTTATTTAAGAAAAAAAAAGAAGTAAAGAAAAATATTGATGATGGGAAAATCATCAAGATGTCATTGAAACGACTGCTCTGACAACGTGCACTGCATCCTTCTGCCCTGTTCTTAGCATCAAAGCCAGGCTTTGCAGCTTCACCAGGAAGTAGTTTGCTACCCTGGCTCTGAGCACTGACACCCTCATGATTCGCGTGTGTTTGCTAGTAACGCTCATCACACTGAGTTACAGCCCTCACGCCCCGGGCAGCAGGTACGTAACCTATCGCGGAGCAAGCTCCACCTTCCCCGAGAATCATGCTTATTCTGGCCATCGAGGCCGGGAAACCCAGGACCATCCAGAACGGCTGCCCTGGAGGTGTAGACGGGCACCACGTGAGACTTAGGGGCAGTCGAGCCAGCACCCAAACCACCGTCAACATCAAGCAGGGCCGGGACGGGATGGGGGGACCAGCGCGTCATAGGAGCCCACCCAGCGCACTGGGCAAAACGTGTCCTGCAGCCCCCGACCCTCCCAGTAAGTCACTGCTGAGTTAATAAGTGAATGGAGATTCACTGGTGAGTCAGCCAGCAATTTTTATGTATCAGTGACCACAAAGCAAGTCATTAAGCTTGGGGAATATGTAAAGAATAAACACAGTTTCTGATCTAAGGGGCTTACATCAGAACCAGAAGATTAACTGTGACAAAAGTCAGTGAGTGAAACGTGCCAGAAAAATGAGGAAAAGAGGATGAGGACATGAGAAGAAACAGACTGTGGGAGAATGTCCTGGGGAGGGGGGATCATCTCCAGCTAGAGGTTTCGGGGAGCTTTCGGGGGAGACGCATCACCTGAGCCAAGTCTTAGGCGGTGGTTCGGTTGACACAGGTGGAGGTGGATGGAGGGAAACTCGGACACTGGGCTTGCTAAGGGGGAGCGTCACTGGGTCACGTCAGAAGCCCCAACACCTGGGACATAAAGAGCCCAAGACAGCAGAATCCACATTAGGTCAGGTATTTTAATGTCTCAGCCATAAAGCTTTCCTTGTACCCTTGGGGAAAACAAACCCCAAATACTATTCATATATTCGTAGTTTCAAAGAGTGAAAATAATCACCTCCAGCTAAACGTAACCCTGAGATTCAAGAACCAAGAAGCATCTCTCCATTTGCTTTATCCTTCTTTTTAGCTGCAACCACAGCCCACCTAGAACAGTACACGAGAACCTCAGGATTGAAGGAGCCCTGGGAAGACATGTCACTAAAATGTGACACACACCCACCAAGTCTACGGAGAAGGAGGAGGGGCCACAGCCACGGAGGACACGGCTCTGGAAGCTCCCCCGGCCCGGGGGCCGGGACCGACCACACACGTGCTCTGCGTGGCGTCATCATATCTGAATCAAAATGAGACGTGCCATCAGATCTCTCCCTGGTGAGCAAACAAACTAGTGCTAACGCGTAACCTGGGATTTCCTCAGAATCAAAACCACCCCTGCTGTCAGGTCTTTTGTTACCGTGAATCTCGACAACAGGTTTTGTCAAATGGTGTCCACAATGCCAGAACCACGACTGACCAGGGCCCAGGAGGTGGAGGGGCAGGAAGACACACTTCATCCTCCTGGACCACGTGGACTAGGTGACGTGGGACGTGCCCGAGGGGCCGGCGCTGGGAGGAGGGAACGGTGGTCTGTGAGGGGCCAAGGGGAAGCTGGGGCAGCTTCACCATGTCACCCCCAAACCCGGAAGTGCTGCAAGCCCCCCATGTCCCCACCCACCTGGGCTCTCTGAGAACCAGTCACCCGAAACTGGATGACTGGAAACACTGGGGTCTCTGGACCCTCCAGGCGGGCACCCTGCACCTTCCTCTGCCATTCTCCTCAACCCTCCACCCCTCCTCACCTCCCAAGGCTCCGCTTCGGCCCCCCCTCTCTCCTGGGACCCCTAGGAGCTGCCCGCGGGCTTCCCGGCCCTGGTCCCTAACCCCTCCACCCTGCAACCCCGGGCGGTGTGACACCAGCCACCCTGCCCGGCCGTGCTCCTCACCAAGGCGTCATGTGGGGGCTGATCTTGTGGCCGGTGTAACCCAGCTGACGTCTGGGTCGGGGCTCTGCAGACGGTGACTCACCCAGTGAGCCCACCAGTGAGGACAGCAGCGGAGCCACAGGAGGTCCGGGTGACACTGTTCACCCACAAGCTGGCAGACAGACGGGGCTCGCCCAGCGTTCACTCCGTGTGAGTCTGCCTTGTGCTTCAGTAACTTGTCCCTTTTTACCCTGGAAACATACACTATTAATCCCCAAAGCGTAATCCTGGGTCCACCGTCATCAGATCACTGGAGGGCTTGTAAACATGCAGATTCCTGGGTTCCCGTGAGTCTTACTAGCCCAGCAGCACTGACACAGGGCCTGGGAATGCCCAGGTTTAACCAGTTCTTCTGTGTTTTAATCCACAGTGAAGCTTGGCACCACTGACCTGTACCAGGTAAAGTCTGAGCTCACCCGCGTGTGCTGCTCTCCCCACGTGTAGAGGTGGAAGGGGCTCAAATGCCCGGAGCGCCACCAGCGGCCACGGTTCCGGGGTGCTCCCAAGCCTGGCCCTCCTCCAGAACCACATGTGGGCCCCTCCTTTGAGGAAAACGGGAGCCGATTCCCCGCCGGGGCCGTTACCAGGGTCTGGGAGCCGCGTTTGTGAAAGGGCGTATGGAATGACAGCCTCAGAAGCCTGCTTCTGTGATCAGTCCTCTGAGTGTTTTTTGTTTTTTTTTAATATTCTCACCCAAGCTAGAGAAATGGTACAGATGAACCGGTTTGCAAGGCAGAAATAGAGACACATATGTAGAGAACAAACGTGTGGACACCAAGGGGGGAAAGTGTGGGGACAGGGCGACGGGTGGTAGGATGACTTGGGAAATTGGGATTGACATGCATACACTAATTTGTATAAAATAGATGACTAATAAGAACCTGCTGTATAAGAAGAACAAATAAAATAAAATTTAAATTAAAAAAAAAATATTCTCCCTCCCCAAACTGGAGTCTCTCCTGCCCTCTTGCGGGGAGGGGCGCGTAGGAAGGGTGTCCGCGAGCATGGTGACAGCAGAAGGCACACACGGTACAGGCTGCTCTCACACCCGCCGCCCCCTGAGTTTCCCCTCGACCCGCACAGTGATGCAGGACAAGCGGCATCTAACCCAGAGGAAGCTCTTTACTCCCCGTGGAGGCAGCGGCCCCAGAGGAACCCAGGTCACAGGGTGGAGGAGCCCCACCTTCGCGCTTGGTTTCACGACACCATCTGTCGCGGCAGCCGGAGGGTCTCAGCCCCAGGCTCACACACGCGTGGGTTGCTTGTTCATCGCTACAGTTTAGGGGAGTCTCGGGCACAGGCCTCCCTGCACCTTGTTTCTCCCATGTCTCCCCAGACGTTCTCCCTCTGCCTGAGAAACCAGAGCAGAAGGGTCTGGGGACGGGGTGGAGGTCTCTTCCATTAAGCCCCGCCCTAAGCAGAGGGGTATCACCTCTAAGCCCGAGTCTGCACTCGTCCGTCTAAACTAAGCAAAGAGGATGTGCACTATGCGCTCAGCGCTGATCTTCTCAGCAGATCCTCCAAGGATAAAGGAAGGATCATCTGTTCTTCTTCTGTGTAAGCCTTAGAGTGGAAAGTGACCTGTAAACAGTAGGGCACTCTTCAGAGAGAAGAGCCCTTATCAGCGCGGTCCCGTCCGAAACGGTGAGACTTCACACCGGCTTTGGCCTCGCCCTGTATTTGTACCCCTGTGACGGAGGCTCAGGACTGATTCGCCCTCTTCGTAAGGGGCTCCAGGAAACACGACGACCCGCCCCTCTGCAGCACGAGCCCATCATGGCCGCCGGCCCACACGCACGGCACCCCCAGTGATCCTTAAAGGAGCGGGGAGGGGGCTGGCGGCCGCCTGTGCTGCACTCGGCTGAGCCGGGACAGAAGCCCGTCGGGGTAACAGACACACCAGGACGATTTCTTCCAGGCACGAGATCCATGTAGGTTTTGCATACCTCCTGAACAAAAAGTTTAAGTTGCTCTTAAATTGAATTTTAAGGACAATTTTTAGGTAGCCCAGGTCATCTGTTTGTTCGTTCAAGCTAAAATGAGAGCCGGCCGGCTGCATAGGTGGTCCCCAGAGCTGTGAGGACTTGTGCTCTGCACCCTGCGTGCAACGCCCACGGGGCCCCAGACACAGGCAAACCTGCAATTTGGTGCGACTCCCATGTGCCCACTCCCTTGTCCGGGGACTCTGGGGTCATTAAAGGTGCCCTGACCTTCAGATAGACCTTCCTCGTGAAGTGACTGGTGTCAAGGTGGAGTTTCATCTCACTGGCTGAGGTGTTACGTGTATGCACACACGCGCGTACACATAATGAGTGTAGTTACCTGTACAGGTGTATTTAAGACCCACCTACATACAGTACAGAGGCCACCTTTCTTTCTCGTCTTTCTTTTCCTTGCAGGAGCATTCAGTCAGTATTGATCAGCATATTTGGTTCTAGCCCTAACCTGATTTCTGGGTTTATTCGCTCAGACCTGTCCTGAAGCCCCTCCTCTGCCCCAGACGCCCTGGGGGTCAGGACACCAAGAGGGTTCCCTCCAGCAGCACCTTGGCTGCACTGAACATTTTGATCTTACAAACGAGTTCATAAGGGTCTTCTTGTACATTTACAGAAGGAGGCTAAGGAGTCATAGAAAAGGGCGATATCTTTACTATGTACACAACCCCCAGGTTTATACTGCTTGCTTAGAAATAATAATAATTATAATAATAATAATATAATAACTAGCCTCTAAATCATTCCCTTCCACCTGCTTGTTTTCTAACCTTTCACTGGAGTGAGGTTTCCTGAGGGCAGGTGTTAGGCTCACCGCTTCTGCATCCCTAACTCCTGGCTGACTTACTAAGTAAATCGGTATTAAAATGTTCAGCATCTGGGCTTCCCTGGTGGCACAGTGGTTAAGAATCCACCTGCCAATGCAGGGGACGCGGGTTCGAGCCCTGGTCCAGGAAGATCCCACGTGCCACGGAGCAACTAAGCCCATGTGCCGCAGCTACTGAGCCTGCGCTCTAGAGCCCACGAGCCACAACTACTGAGCCCACGTGCATAGAGCCCGTGCTCTGCAACAAGAGAAGCCACAGCAATGAGAAGCCCGTGCACCGCAACGAAGAGTAGCCCCCGCTCGCCGCAACTAGAGAAAGCCCGCGTGCAGCAACAAAGACTCAATGCAGCCAAAAATAAATTAATTAATTAATAACAGAATATCTAACAAAAGCAGACAGGATGCTCCAGAAGTAATCAGCCTGCCCCATCCTCCCCACAGCGCTGGGCTCGCCGGTGCAGAAACATGGGGGCTCCGGGACCCCTCACCCCACAGTAGCGCTGAGGTTTTTTATAAATAACAGAGATGGTGACACAGAAGCCACACATGCTGACTCTGGCAGACGAGCCCAGGGCTGCAGGTCAGCAGAAGCAGGAATGCTCCTCTCCTCCTGTACTTCAGGCTGATGATTCTCACAACCAAGAGACCTGCCGTCATCAGTCCACTTCGGTGTGGCTTAAAGGAAAGGAAACGAACTGACAGGACGTTAAAGTATTTTTCTGCCTTTCAACCTACAACCATGACTTTCATCTGGGCTGAGCGGCTGCTGAGAGTAGCACCCGAGCTGGCTGGAGGTGAGAAAGGCCCACGGGAAACAGCAGCTCTGCGGCCCCGGATGAGCCATCCTTCCCACTGGCGCCCAAGAGAACGGGATGCGAGGTGTCCTGGTAATTCTCTCCTCGCTCTGGAGGCAGAGAGGACCAGCCTGTCAAGCCTCTGTTTTAGGTTAAGACCAAGAGGCTAAACAGAGCCAATGAGTTGGGACAAAAGGGACTGAACACCTGATTTCCTGTGTAAAGTGCTCAATCTTCTTCTGGAACCACTGTTTGAACTGGTGGCTGGGTCCCTGAGAGGCTGCAATAAGCCGTGTCCCACCGAAGTGTGGATAAGAAACAGATTTTTTGTTCAAAGCCGCTGAGCTGCAGAGGTCTGTTTGGTTGTTGTCATTGTTCCATTGCAGCCTGACCTGCCATGTCCTGCCTGACATACTAGGTCACCAGCAGGGCTGACAAGCTAGGTCAGGGCCAAAGCCAGGCCGAACAATGGTGCTACCATGCCTCTGTTCTTCTCTGTTTGGCCAGGAGAGAAGTTTCATCATCCACAAAACATCATGTGAAAAACAGAAAGCGGGATCGCTACTTGGCAGGGCTGCTGTGTTGATACATAACGTACGTAAAGGCTCTGATACGGTTTCCCGCACGTAGTACGTGCTCAGAAAATGTCAGCAATTATTATTGCAACTTTTAGCTATAAGAACCCTCTCCTTTGAGATGTTTTCGGTATGACGTGAGTCTAGGGAAGGGTCAATAGAGCCTAAACCCACGTTCAGGCATGCAACAAATATTCATTTAAAAGCCTATCGTGTTCCAATCACTGTCCAGAAGTCCTCTCTGAGCCAAGTTTAACCAGCGGGAAGGGAGTCAGGGATGTACCGCAGGGCGCAGCCAGAGGCGGTCTCTACTCCGGAGACGTACAGGTTGCTATGGGAACTTGGCAGGACCACCTTCCCTGGGCCTGGGCATCGGGGAAGGCTCCCTGGAGGAGGTGACATGGAAGCTGAGATCTGGGAGGTAAGTTGGGGCTGGTCTGGCACAAAGAAGAGAAGACGTGTGCTCACGCAACTGGAGGTCCCGAGGGGAAAGAGGCAGGGTGCACGGTGAGAACCTCAGGGGCCAGAAGGGACAACGTGAAGGGAAGGAGGGGAGACACGGGGCTGCGGACAGAGGAGAAGTCCAGCCACACTGAAACTCGCCCAGGCTGCCTTCCCAGCACAGGGACTCCTGGAGCTCTATTTGTCCTCCTCGTCCACCAGGGACAACGTGACGTGAGTCCTGGGGGCCCGGGGCAGAGAAGACTCTGTGAGCTCCTGGCTGGCATCCATGCATGGTCGGCCAATGACCCAACACTCAGCCAGCCCAGGGGAGCAGGGCCGACCTCGTGCAGCGCGCGGGCACCCTGTGGCTCCAGAGGGACGTCCCCCCTCCCGCCTCCCGCCTCCCCCGTCCCGTCTGCCCTGTGAGCCCGTGTTCCCAGGATGCCCTGCTGGGCAATCGAAGACCCACCCGTTTTTAGGAAGCACGTTTGGCCGTCTGCACACGTAACGTGAGAAGGAGGGAGCCCACCCCTTCCTTGCCCCCCCCCATCCCTGCAGAAAGACGTCCTATCCCTGCCTCTAGCCCAGCCCACCCGCTCCCGGCCCCGGAGGAGAACTCGGCTCGACGGGTCCCAGGGATTCCTGGACGCCCCTCCACACCGGACAGACCAGGGACCAGGAGACAGGGCGAGCCCTCATCACAGACATGGGTCCACAGATTCGCACGTGCCCGGGCAGGAGTTTGCACAGGAACTTGACACCCAGAGCCAGTAAAGTCTGCGCCATGGAAAGCGAGTCAAACACAACGGCAGCCGGCAAGGCAGCAGGCCGACTGTCAGCCTGTCGAGCGTTTTGCAGAAGGGCCGGCGGAGAAGCCAGTGAGCGAGCTCGGTCCACACAGGTCCCCACGCTGCCACCGCTGCTGGGAAAACACAGCCCAGCGTCTGGCATCCGAGCCCCGCCGCTGCGAAGTGTCACATGTGCGGCCACAAGGGCCGCTGAGACGCAGGCGTGGAGCCGGCCAGGAGTCAGCATCCTTCGGGGGCCGAGCTCCCTGTACCTGGATGGCTTCGAGCAAGAAACGCCAACCTTGTGTTTTGAGGAAGATCAACTCTCCAGAATGCAGAGCAGGGCTTTCCAGTCGAGCCGAGATACGTTCGGGAGCAGCAGGGGCTGGGGAGCAAACCTCCCACAAGAATGACCTCAGCGGGGGAAGGAGAGAGGATGACAGCAATGGGACCTGAGAAAACCCACCGCTTCCACCCAAAGTCTGACCAACTGAGGCTGCACTCAGGAGACTGGCTTCCCTGCTCCATCTCCTTGACAACCGGGCATCGTCACAGTCACAAGACCTGATTCCCGAGAGAGACAACGTGTGCACCCCCTCCTGAGGCCTGGTCACCCATCTCACCTGGAGAAGCGCCGTCCTCTCCCCTGTGAGGGGCCCCCCATGCGCACAGATGAAGGAGACAGTCAAAGGGGCAGATGAACGCCCAGACTGTAACTTCCGGGGAATGACTCTCCAAAAACTCGTTTGTGAACTGGAGGAGCGGAAATCGCTGGTGCGTGAACTAGCAGCGCTGTATCTCGGGGTTTGTCACAAGTCTGTTTCTTAGCCACTCTCACTTAAGCGCAAATGAAGCCAAAACACTGTCAACGTTAAAACGTTACCAAAGAATTGTCCTGGAGCGCAAGCAAATGTAGAAATGTCCTATCCTTTAACGCATTTCTTTAAAGAAAAGAATCACTGGGTTATCACTTTAAATTCAAGCATCCTCAGGAGAAACGAAAGCCACAACCTCCGTGTGATACGGTCCAAAGTGCTCTAAGACCTGAATTAGCAGCACGGCTTCGATCTCAAAGTTCAGCTGCATTAGACAGACAGCAAAGAGGGGTGACCGACCTCCAGCCCCTGAATGTGCCATTCTAATAAGAGGTGGACTGACCGCAGGGCCACACAAGAAGGCTCTGGGCATGGGAGACGAGGTGGGCACCAGGCAAGGACCCTCAAAGGTCCTTTGAGTGGACACACGGCCAAGTGAGAAATACGTCTTCCCATCTGGCATTTGCCACCGTCTTGGAGTTCACCTTGACTGTGGCACACTAAGAAGCAAACTGAAACGCAGCCAGTCGTGAGTGACTACCTGCGCTTGGAGAGGCTGGCGTCCCCGCAGGGAGGGGGCCAGTTTCCTTTCTGCAGCCCAACCTTTGACAGGTGAAGCCACTTCCGCCCCCTCTGCTTGTGCTGACAGTGACGGCGTCCTCGGTGGGGGGGGGGGGGGGGGACTGATCTGATGTCCCTTTAAGAGTTCTCGGGGGTAAATTTTTCCTGCCTTTTCATTCTGTTCAAATTCAGGGCTAGTGGCCCAGAGCAGTTCAGAAGAACAGAAGCAGGCCCTGGAGGAGGGTCCCGAGTGGGCAACACGGTGGAAAGCCCCCAGCTCGGCCGGAGCCCCAGCGGGTCCCAGGCTGGGCCCTGCGCTCCCAACCGAGCCAGGCGAGAGGCAGGCAGCCTCGAGGCAGCAGCCGTGCAGATGGGCACGGAGCCTTCGTCGTCCCGGGCCTGTCCTCGGCTGTCCCCACTCCTGCTGCCTCAGGGGGCCGCCCCTGCCAGCCGCACTGCAGAGGGTGTTTAAGCCAGAGGATCAGTCCTGTTCTCTCTGCAAAGACCCGCGTGCCCATCCTGGCCAAAGAGATGCACCAGCACTTTTCACTTTGTGAAAGTCAGAAGGATTCAGGACAAAAGGAGGAAAAATCCAGGCTAGTGCAAGATAAAGATTTAGAACCCCTGCAGGGAAGTCATGATCCACAAAGTAACCGTGATTTAACCGCATTACATGCCTGAATCTAGCCGTAAATTTGATAGCGTGTATTTACAAAGTAATGAAAGTCCACATATCACATTTTCAAAACCAATTCCACAAATCTGAAAGCAAATTGACTTGACTGCCGGACATTCCTTTGCACATTTTTCTGCTTGTGAAATTGAATTCTGTTCCTCACTGGAGCACCGATGTCAAAGCTTTGTAGACGCATTACAGAAAATACGGCAACAAGTGAGGAGCTCTCGGAGGGGCTGGGGCCCTGAGCTGAGGCCGGCCGCGTGGCACTGAGGCTGCACGGCGGGGAGGGCGTGAAATTCAACACCCAACTGGGTTGCTCTCAGGGCAGAACATTTAGGGTTAACCTTAACAGGCCTGCTTCTGGTTTGCTCAGCTTCTCAAAGAGGCCAATGCCACCTTCGCTTTTTTTCGTAGGGGGAGGGAACAAAATCTATTCCCTAATTTCCCCCTCTGGGTATTATTTACTGGTCCTCTTGCGGAATCAAACATTTTGCTGTCCTAAAAAAACAGAAGGATGAAACTTTGATACCTCCCTTTTACATTTTTTATAAGGTCTTACAGGGCTACACGTACAGGAAAGAACACTGATTGGACAAAGGTTACAGAAGCTTGCAAGCCCATTTTATTGAGCTGTTGCACAGACTGCAGCTGCAGGAAAGCAGGGGGCCGTCCCAAGAGGACCCACAGAGGTGCCAGGAGCACCTCTGGACGGCACCTCGGCGAGGCTGGAGCTGAGCAGGGGAGGGTTCCAGCTGCTCCCTGAGTGACCCGGACCATCGGAGGCCCGGGATGTGGCTAAAGTCACAGCTGATGTTTGCAAACCACTGGGCATCCTGCGAGCATCTGTAAACCTGCCAGTTAGCAGACTCGCCCACACCCTTTCTTTCCTGAGATTCACAAAAGGTCGAGGACCAACAGCCTAGATCTCCTCAACCAGAAAGAACCCCTGGGTTGTAAGCCTTCCAAGGGCAGGACTGGCATCTCCTGTGAACGACGAGCCTGTGAAAGGGGGCGGGAGGTGGGGGGAGACATGCAGAGGAAAAGATCAACATGTCTAAAACAGAGGAAGCGAGGTGTGGGCCTGGAGGGCAGGGGCAGAGAGGCCACCAGCCGGAAGGCGGGAGAGTGGTCCTCACTCCCCTCCTTGCCAACAAGCCTGCCCCCGCCCAGCCGCCGCTGCCGTCAAAAGAGGCACTGGAGGAAGAGACGGGATTTAGCAAAAATGACTAGTGCTGAGTGCACAGAGCCATCTAACAATGAAAGTTGATTAAAAGGGTGAACTTAAGCCAAAGGGGAAAATGAGCCAAGTGTTGACAGCAGCAAAAGCGTCTCAGAGAGACTCAGATGCTGAGAACTGCCACCTCCTTCCTGGGGCCCCTGGGGTCATCCGTATGGGCACAGGCCTCTTTCCTGCTCCAATACATTCTTGTAGCTAAAAAAGGATTCAGTAGAATGGTGCTCGTGACTGCCGGCGCATCGGTCCCTTGGGAAACCTTGGGGAGGTCCCCGTTCGTTCTCTCCTCTCCGTAGCGTTTCTTAAGTGCCTACTACATGTCAAAGGGAACTCAAACAACCAAAGCTATATCCTCAGGCTTTTACATTCAGGAACTCACAGTGTCATCAGGTTTACTGGAGGAGATAATTTATTTTAGGTCTGGCTCACTGTCAAGACAGGAGAGTGACATTTTAATTCGAACGCCTCTTTCTCCATTTACATGGAAGGTGTGTACTTCTAGGGACCATAGTATTTCACAACCCGGCTGCTCTGAGGGTGGTCCATGGATCAGTAACACTGGCAGCACCTGGAAACGCATTAGAAAAGCAGACACTCGAGCCCCACCCCAGACCTGCAGAACACGACCTGCATTCTAACAAGATCCCCAGGGGTCCTTAAGCGCCTAGGATTCTGAGAACCCATGGTCTAGAACAGAGGGTCTCAAACGTCAGCGTGCCCAGAACCGCCTGAAGGAGGTCTGAACCGATTACTGGGTTCCAGCCCCAGACTTTCTGATTTGGTGGGTCTGGGTTTCCAGGAGCCACACCCTGAGAACTTCTGGTCTAGGGCACCCCCAGTACACCCCCAAGCCAGAACTGATCCTGTGGCTGAACGTGGAAAATTAATCTAAGGCGCTGCTTCTCACTGGCTCCACATCAGAATCGCCAGGAGGACTTTTAAGACACAGACTGCTGGGGCTTCCCTGGTGGCACAGTGGTTGAGGGTCCGCCTGCCGATGCAGGGGACACGGGTTCGTGCCCCGGTCCGGGAGGACCGCACATGCCGCGGATGGCTGGGTCCGTGAGCCATGGCCTCTGAGCCTGCGCGTCCGGAGCCTGTGCTCCGCAACGGGAGAGGCCACAGCAGTGAGAGGCCTGCGTACCGCAAAAAAAAAAAAACAAAAAGCACAGACTGCTGGCCCTACCCCAGATTCCATGTGGATGCCACAGGATAATCACATCAGAATGAAATTTAAGAATATCAAAGACAAAAAGAAAATTTTCTTTAAAAAAAATAAAGAGCTGATTGATTGAATTTCTGAAGATATTCTTAAGGTTTCTGAAGAACTACAAACAAGAAGACAGTTTAGTAAACTGTATTTAAGTGTGCAGGTGCTCATTTCCTTAACCCTATAGGGTGCTGACTTTTTTTGCTGCAAAAGTAAATACAGTTTTTTCTTTCCACTTTTACTCACCGTTCTTGATATAATTAAAGCCTATTACCTCCTCATTCTACCGTTTCTGCACATTTGATTGCAATTTTAATTACGGGTCATAAATACAGAAAAATTCTTGATTTTTCCTCTTGTCTTTGACCTATGGCCTTGCCGGCCACCTCCATAAATTTTCTTTCCTCACCTGGACCACCCCCCATTGAAGTGCAGACAGATTCTGATTCACTGTGCCGTCAGCTCTCTGCTCTGGATAAAGGCTTGGGGAGAAGCATGGCATGGTGGGGGGTTTTTTTAATCACATTTTTAAAATATTTTTTTAAATAACGTTAAAAGGGGGTGGAGACTTCTAAAGTCAAAAAAACAGCAGTGAAGGTTGAAGAAGGGCTGACCCCGTCTTTGAAACAACGTTCTGCAGAGAGTGGCTTATTGACCAGCAGGTGAAGGGGAGTTAATAACCACGAAGCAGACGCAAGCCGGGCGTCCGCTCCCGCCCGCGGCGGAGGGGCGGCTGCGGGCCTGGCTTCGGGATTTGCGCCCCAGATGCACCTGCTCCCTCACCTCTGTCGCGTGGCCGAGCTCTCCTAGAGAGAGCTGAGCGCACCGCCTCGCTGAACCGAACGCTCTGGGAACGCCTGCGATCGGTGTTTCCAACAGCGCCTCGGCACCATCACCGTAGTGGGGACCACTCAGGCCTCCTGCGGGCACAGCTGGGAGCCGCCCGGGATGAAGCCGCACGGATGCCAGAGGAGCTGGGTCAGCCTGGGCACACGCCTGACCTTCACCAGCTTCCCGCCCATCGCTTCTTGGAACTTATTCCTTCCCCGACCTGTGACGCAGGCTTCTCGAAAACCTTGCACAATCCCAGGACTCGCACTGGCGTTCCTTCCCTCTCCTGCCCGTCAGAGACCGTGATAAGGAAGTGCTCGCCTCTCTCGCGCTCCTGCACTTCACCGTCTCCTGGGGCAGGCTTTAGATACCTGTGCATCTGTGGCTACATCTCTCCCCTCCTCCACCTGGGAAGAATTTGTTAGCAGGGAAAAAACACACTCCACTCAGAAGGACTCCAAGGAATTCCTGACATCTCTCCCCGCTCTGCCCAGCAAGCCTTGGGAACTAGATGTTTTCCTGGGTCCTCAGGGATGGTCAGAAGTAAGAGAAGCAGCGGCTAAGCTCTGCCTGTTCTCCCTAAGGCAGCTGCGTGTTCTGTTTCTCCGGCCTCTTTGAGAGAGCGCTGCCGATCCTCCAATATCTAGACTGCAACCTGAGCAAATGGGCCACCGCACCCCAGTGAATTCCGCACGCTCTTCAGATTTGGGTTCTAGAGACTCTGAGGAATGGGCACCTCACCCTTCGCTAAATCTCAGCCCTCATTAATCTGGTGCCCCAGAATCACCCACACAAAGTCAGGTGAAAACCCAATTTGGGCTTTTGACCTCACAAAGTTTTGATATTTCAGGAAGTCTACTGCCACCCTGGCCAGCACCTCCATGAGCTAGGTGGTCACGCCCAACCCCAGGCTCCCTCGTTGCCACCCAACCAGAGTGTGGTCGGTGCCGGACATACATGTGCAGCGGCCTCGGCGCCTGTCCCGGCCACCCTGCACTCAGCCTGCTCTGTTTGCGGTGACCACGCACAGCTGGCCTCTGTGACTGCAATTCCAAGCGGCCCCGGACAGCACAGCACAAAGTGTAGAATTCCGAGGGCTCTGCGGTCCGTTCAGGTGCTGCGTGCCGCTCCACACCCTTCCTGGGGGGTCCCGGCAACCTCCACGCCGTGTGTACTCCTGAAACCTTCTCAGAATCCCAGGCGCTGGTGCAAAGCCTCAGCAGTGAGTCAGAGCACGTCCCAGGGTCGCTGGTCACCCAGCGCCCTCCCGTCTTTGTTCAGGGAACCCCAGGCGGGCAGGAGACCCGGCGGCTCACAGCAGAACCCCCGCCCGGAGCTGCAGGAGCACGTGGGCACGTCTGGGCCCACAAAACTTCCCCGGATCCCAGTATCCAGAATCGGCAGCCACCCTGAGGGAAAGACAGAGCCTCAGGACCTGGGGCCTCCGCTGCCACCCGCCAGAGGGAGGACCTTCCTTGTTCTGATTCGGTAGGGCGCGTGTGCCAGGGTGGCCCTGGCGGGTTTGACGACTGAAAAGACAAAAGGAGATAAGAAACAAGAGGCAGGAGAAGGATACTCTGGGGTCCTGGGAGCAGCCAGAGAGGGAGGGCAGGAGAGCGGCGGTCACGTGACAGCGGACCAGGCGCTGTGGCGTGGGGGCTGGTCCAGGCTCCCCCGGGCATCACCGGCCTGGATCCTGCACGCCCACGCAGTCCTGCCGAGTTCCCGGCGAGGCCCTGAGGAAGAACTGCACCGTCACTGGTTTCTCCTCTCGTCCCTCCCCCGTGGGAGCTGAGATGCCACCTGCACGCGGGTGGGGAGTCCGGCACCGGGTCTCTGTCCGGCCACCAGCACGTTCTTGAAAAAGCCTCAGCTTCGCTCCTGTCCCGTTTTCCCCTCGGGGCGCCACTTCCGACACCCACAGGCAGAGGCTGCTCTGCATCCCAAGGGGGGCAGTAGCCAGGAGCTGCCCCTCCCATGGCATCTTCCAGAAGCCCCATTTGAGAGGGGGATGCCTCAGCCCTGGGGCCCCCGTGCTCCTCTGTGTCCCCTCAGGGCAGAACCTCGGACTTCCTGGTCTTCCCCACTTTAAAGTCACTCCTGCCCCGTCCCACCTCACGTCACATGTGCGTATTTGAAGACAGCCCGCAGGCACCTGCAAGGGACCCGGGCCCCGCCAAGCCACCGGCCCAGCCGTGCGGCTCAGACAGATATCTGTGGTAGAGTCATTCGTTCCAGACAGCCTGTGTCTCGAATGGAAATGCCAAACGTGCCTTGAGGTGGGCAGCCTGGGGCGTATCCTAGTCAGGAAATCTCATCAGGCTGCTTCAAGATTCCCTCAGCCTCCGCTCCAGAACACCAGCTGCATCGCAGCCGCGTGAAAATCGAGTCCACCAAGTATATGGGTCTGTTTTGAATTTTTATGTAATTGGAAAAATGAAATAAATTCTTTAAACTTTGATTCTAATTTGCCTTAGCCTTTTATCGATTTTGTAGCTAATCAACCAAGACAGCACTTATTTCATTCTTCCTTAAAACCTGCCTCCTATACACAGCCTTTATTTGTGAATAAAGATGACTGAGATATGATTATTTGGGCTGGTTACTTATTTACTTTCTCATCACAGAGGAATGGGAAGAAATAGAAACCACTTAGCTGGCCTTCTAAAACATACTGGAAAACGCTCTGGAGACTTCTGTAGTGATGTAAAAAATAATTACAATTTTTTGCTTTGTCTAGAACATTAGCGAATTCGGGGGTCCATTTTGAGAGTTGTAAAAGCCAAAAATTTAAAAGAAGAAAAATGCTTTTCTTAAGATAAACCCGCTTAACATGCCAACTACCAACTAGGGATTCGCATCTGGGAGCAAATGAATGAGTCTTAAACATAAGAAGGAAGAGAATGAAGTTAATTCTCACCTTGTTGAAACAAAAAAGGAACTAATGTGACTTTAGGACGGGACTGTCTAGATCCTCTGGCCACTCTGAGCCACACGTTGGGTTAAACGCTCACACACACAGTATCTGAGTGCAAAGGCTGAGTCAAACCATAAGCGACGCAGGCTCCAAATTGACTGGGGCAGAACTAAATCGCACTCATTGTCTCTTCGTTTTGAGCGTAAGGCAAGATGCTTGGTTTGAAGCCGGAGGCTGTGGTCGACCTGCCCAGCACCTGGAGCCCTCTCCCCAGCGCCCAGCGCTCTGGGTGGCCCACGATGCCACACTCACCCAGCTCTTTCCACTGCGCGTTCCTCAATCACGGGACTTTTTTCAGCCTTTGGGACAACGCTAGAAATTTCAGTATGAAAACCCTAGGCTTTGGGTGTGCGAATCCAAGTCTGGAACTTTGCGAGCACGATACACAGCACCAAATTCCTTTTACCTCTTTCAGACAACTCATTGTCCATTTGCAACAAATAATTTATAGTTAGAACTTAATGCCTGCTAGACCATGGTCATTGGAAACATATGTCGATGCTGTTGTGGCTTCAGAAACAACCGGAAGTCATTTTATGTCCCATTTCAAAGACCAAAACAGTAGCTTGCATTTTTAATACATAACCAATTGTTTAAAAACATCTGGAGAGCTATACCTTTCTACGTTTATAGACAGATTCTTTCTTTAAAGGCAAACAGGAAAATCTTATGAGGTCTCTCTCCTACAAATCCAGTACTCTCCAGTCCACTGGTAGGATTCTTTTGCCTGTGTTCTCACTGTTTCCATATTATTCGGACTCAGAGGTATATCAGGAGTGTAATGCCCTTGCAAATAAAAATTATTCTGCCTTGGACTGCCTAACAAATCTCACACTTTCCTTCACCATAAAGCTTCACCAAGACACACACATAAAGGCACATGCACAAGATGTGGATGGCAAAGGGCAAAAATGAGGCGGACGGCAGCCCCACAGCACCCCTGCCGCCACTCCATCCTCGGGGAGAACCAGTGATGCCCAGGAATGCTGGCTCTTGTTTCAGAGCAGGTTTCCAGGAGAGCCACAAGTCTGCACGAACTTGCATTTTCAATGTAATGGGGGGGCGTGTGAATTTTCCAGGAAATCTATCCACACATTTGGAATTGTTCTGTCAAGTCTCAGAAGACAGAAGACCTGTGCTGATTCAAAACCAACGTCCGGTGACCTGCTTCTTCCGTATTCCAGTAAGCCTTTCCCCACTGATGTGTAAAAAGCAATCTATCATCGGAGCCCGATGGTAACATTATGAGTCGTGGATTTGCAGTTGGGGCTTTAATGATCTGGGAAATTCTCTGGATCCCTATTTTTGAGAAGTTGCGGCCCACGTACAGCTTCAGTTCGGGGAGACCGTTGGCAGGAGGTTCAGTTCTGTTTGTGTCTCTTAACGTTTTCAGTCTTACTCTCCAGGTGAGGACTATTCCTCCACCACCCCAGGCAGAGCTCAGTGTTCCTGGACTCTCCCCTTATGCAGACGCACCATCACCACCGCCACCACCGAAGGACGAGATCCCCAGCCACTGCACGCAAGTACGCTGGTTTTCACAGACTCCCATCGCACCAGGACGTGGTTACGTTTCAGATCTCAGCACCCCTCTCCACATGGGGTGCTGCAGACTGACATCTTCTGTCCGTCGTCACGCACCTGAAGAGTCCAGTGAGCCCGGAAGAGTCTCCTCCCGGGTCACACCAGCTCACGCAGTCCCTGGGTTAAGACGGAAAATGCCATCCTGCAAACCTGTGTACAGATCGCAACCTGCCCCCCTGCATCATGCTCGGCCCACCTCTGCGCTAACCTCCTGTGGGCAGCACCCCTGCCTTGGTGAATTTGTCTTCAGCCCATCATCACTTTGCTCATTATTTTTCTTACATTTATATGACCAGCTGAAAACCAACTAGGAGAAATTTAGAAACGCCCCAGCTCCAGGATAACATACCAGCCTTGTAACAGGCACGACGAGAAGGCTTATTCTAACTCCCACTTTCGGACCCTCACAGTCAGCCCTAAAATCGCCTGCTCATTCCGTGTCTCCTCTCTAATGCTTGGAGCTGCCGAGGCTGACAGAGGACACTTCTCTTTCTCTGTGGTCACTCAACCTCTGGGCACCCCTCCCCCGGCTCCCCCGGCTATCTCTACACCCACACACACCCCTGAGCAGTTACTAGGGGTCCAGGCTCTTTTTCCACCTGCTCTTTCCCCTCTCCCTCCTCTCAGTGGTCAGAATGGTGGGTGCCCAGGCAGGAAACCTCTAGAATCGGAGGGGAGATTGGATGATGAACAGCAGGAAGTTTAGGGGATTTGGCAAAATCAGTGCAGCTCCTTACCCCCACTCTAAGCCCAAATTCACTCCTCAAATACTGAAGAAGATTAACTTTGTTCGCTGACGCCTCTGGGATACTCAGATGGCCAGCTGGCCCCCTTCCCTGGCCTCTCCAATCGCCCCTCAACCCTACCTCGTCCAGAACCAAGCACACGAGCCCACGTTCCCGCCCCAGAACTGGCAGCACAACCAGCCAGGTGCTCAGACCAGACACCACATAGCCATTCACACCACACTCCTCTCACACTCACATCCACCCACCAGCAGTTCTGCACTCACATTGTATCCTAAACATACCCTAAAGTTGATCACTTTCCACCGCCTTCACTTCCATCACCCTGATCCCAGCCCCCACCACCTCTCAGCTGGAAGAGTCACAACCACGTCCTAACAGACCTCTCGGCTTGATCTGCTCAAAACCCTCCAACAGCTTCCGTCCTGCCCAGACACAGCCGGAGCCCCCAGGCCGCCGCTCCGTGATTGGCCCTCTCCCCCACCCCCTGCCCCACCAGCTCTCTCTGCTCCCACCCACCTCATTCTTGAGGCTTTGCAGAAGCCTCAGGGCCCCGTCCTCGCCGTTCCCTCTGCCGGGAATGCTCTTCCCGCAGACACCTGCGTGGCTGACTTCCTGCCTCTGCTCCAGTGTTTCCTGGCCGGGCGGCCTCCCCCCACCTGCCCCATGTGACATGGCCCCTCACACCCCTTCTCCAGGACTCCCACCCTCTCCCGTCTGGGCTGTCCTCTGCCGTGATCACTGCTCTCTGACAGGTCACGTGTTTATTTATTTTATCTATTCACACACTATGATGTAAACTCCCTGGTGTCAAGGGCTTTGCTTCGCTCACGGAATCCCGCCTGATCACAGGTGCACAATCGACATTTATTCAGGGACCTCACTCGTGAATGGCATCATCACAAAGAGCTGGGCTGAAGGCGTACAAATACATGCTGCTGACCAATCTATAGTAGTCACCTCTGTGTTCATGTCCTTACTGCCTGTCTACGCGGTGTATCCCCCAAGGTGGGACCAGCAACAGACACGGTAGCAAGAAGCTCCCTGAGTGCCACAGAGCCAGAACTCTGAGAATGAGCTCTCCTATCAAGCCTGGAACCCAATCCTCATTGCCCAGTTATCAGGTAAATTGAAACTAGCAGCTGGGAAGACACCAGAGGCGCTGACTTCCTCTTTAAAACACACCTACCTGTAGGGGCAATTAATCCATGACAAAGGCGGCAAGACTATACGATGGGGAAAAGACAGCCTCTTCAATAAATGGTGCTGGGAAAACTGGACAGCTATGTGTGAAAGAATCAAGTTGGACTACTCTCTCACACCATGCACAAAAAGTAATTCAAAATGGATTAAAGACTTAAATGTAAGACCTGAAACCATAAAAGCTCCTAGAAGAAAACTAGGCAGTTTTTTGACATCAGTCTTAGCAATATTCTTTGGACCTGTCTCCTAAGGCAAGGGAAACAGAAGTAAAAATAAACAAATGGGACCACATCAAACTAAAAACCTTTTGCAGAGCGAAGGAAACCATCAATGAAACGAAAAGGCAACCTGAACGGGAGAAGATATTTGCAAATGATATCTGATAGGGGCTAATATCCAAAATAGACACAGAACTCATATAACTCAGTAGCAAAAAACCAAACGACCCAATTGAAAAATGGGCAGAAGACCTGAATAGACATTCTCCCAGGGAAGACATACAGATGGCCAACAAGTACATGAAAAGATGCTTAACATCGCTAATCATCGGAAATGCAAACCAAAACCACAAGGAGGTGTCACCTCACACCGGTCAGAATGGCTAATATCAAAAAGACAACAAATAACAAGTGCTGGAGAGGGTGTGGAGAAAAGGGAGCCCTGTGCACTGGTGGTGGAGATGTAAATGGATGCAGCCGTTATGGAGAACGGTATAGAGAGTCCTCAAAAACATTAAAAAGAGAACTACCATATGATCCAGCAATTCCACCCCTGGGTATATATCCAAAGGAAACAGAAACACTAATTAGAAAAGATATATGCACCCCAAAGCTCACTGCAGCACTATTCACAATAGCCAAGATAAGGAAACAACCCAAATACCCATCAACAGATGAATGGATACAGAGGCTGTGGTATATACACATGTCAGCCATAAAAGAAGAATAGAATCTCGCCATTTACAACAACATGGATGGACCCAGAGGGCATTGTGCTAAGTGAAGCAAGTCAGACAGAGAAAGACAAGTACTGTATGAATCCACTTATATGTGGAATCTAAACAAATGATCAAACGTAACAAAACAGAAAGAGTCACAGATACAGGGAACAAACAGGTGGTTGCCAAAGGGGAAAGGGGTGGGGAGAGGAAAGAAATAGGTGAGGGGGGCGAAGAGGGACAAACTTCCAGTTGCAGAATATATGAGTCATGGGGATGAAACGCACAGCATGGGGAACACAGTCAATAATCAGGTAACATCTCGGGCTTCCCTGGCGGCGCAGTGGTTGAGAGTCCGCCTGCCGATGCAGGGGACGCGGGTTCGTGCCCCGGTCCGGGAGGGTCCCACATGCCGCAGAGTGGCTGGGCCCGTGAGCCATGGCCGCTGAGCCTGCGCGCCCAGAGCCTGTGCTCCGCAACGGGAGAGGCCGCAGCAGTGAGAGGCCCGCATACCAAAAAAAAAAAAATTATGTAACATCTTTGTATGGTGACAGATGGTAATTGAATTAATCGTGGTCATCATTTTTAAATGTAGAGAAGTATCGAGTCACTATACCGTGCACCAGGATAGGTCAATTATACTTCGAAAACCAACAGACTCATGGAATAAGACATCAGATTTGCGGCTACAGAGGCAGGGGTGAGGGGAGATGGCATTGGATGAAGGTGGTCAAAAGGTGCAACCGTCCAGTTCTAAGATAAACAGGTACTAGGGATGTGATGTGCGGCATGATGAATATAACTAACACTGCTATCCGCTATGCAGGAAAGCTGTTCAGAAATTAAATCCTAAGGGTTCTCATCACAAGGAAAAAAATGTTTCTCTATTTCTTTAACGTTGCATCTATATGAGATGACGGATGTTCACTAAACTTACCGTGGTCATCATTTCATCGTGTATGCAAGTCAGATCATTATGCTGTACATCTAAAACTTACACAGTGCTGTGTGTCAGTTATATCTCAGGAAGCCTCGAAGAAAATTAATTAACTTAAAAACCAGACCGGGGACTTCCCAGGTGGTCCAGTGTTAAGAATCCGCCTTCCAATGCAGGGGACGCGGGTTGGATCCCTGGTCGGGGAACTAAGATCCCACACGCCGCAGAGCAACTAAGCCAGCACGCCGCAGCTAAGACCCAAAGCAGCCAAAAATAATAAATGAATAAATAAACAGATATTTTAGAAACACAGACTGGCAGGGTCCCTGCTACTCTGACTCCTATTTTGTGGGTAGGGAAGCAGAGCCGCCAGAGGTCAGTCCGTTTGGCCCGGGTCCAGCACCAAGACAGAGCCCAGGTCTCGCCCAGCACCCTCCTGTCACCCCGCCCTGTTCCCAGCTGCAGCTTCCAGAACCTTCTTCCTCACGCGCTCGGACCGGCTTTAACCATGGCCGGCACCGGTCACCACACGGCGAGACTTCGGGGCAGCCCCCGAGGGCCTGGCAGGCTTGGGGCCGTCTCTCCTGTCCCTGGAGACAAAGGACACACTCCCGTGGATTTCGAGTGTCCGTAGCTGGATTTGCTGGAAAGGCCCAGCACTAAGACAGCCACCTCTGGGTCAGTGTGTCCACATGCATTTAGGACTGTCCCCTCCACTGTGAAACCAAAAGACAGTTTTTACTAAATGTCCTAACACTTTCCCCTCCCGTTTGCCCTGTGGAGGCCCCATCTACAAACCAATGTGCGTCTGAAGGTGACTCAGCCCCTGAAGGGCCAATAACATCCTCCTGACGGGAAAACGGAAACAGCGAACCATCATGCAGAACTCCACGCTGGAGTGCAGTCCCCAACGATCTGGACCTCGTACCACCTGGACCTGGATGTAAACTGCAGTCGGTGGTTATAAACAGTGATGAACACCGGTGACCAACAATGCAGCCCGGACTCCCCGGGAAGCTTCTGCAGTGACATCAGGACAGGACGACGAGAGCTGAGGTCGGAGGGGCTGGCATGAAGGCCGCCCTGACTCGTCAGTGGGTGGTAAGGGAACCGCTTACAGACAATAGGGAATCACTGAGTCCAACAAAAAGCAGGTGAATTACAGTTCGTTTTGTTCTGCTTCTATCAATTACACCAGGCCTTCATTCACTCTCTGTTTTCTCAGAAAGACTTCCAGTGCCCCCCCCACCCCAGAGTGGGCTGCATCAGCCCTCCCGATGCTCAGCCACTAGAAATAGCTCCCCATGTGCTGATGCTTCTTCACTTCCTATCCTAGTCCCAGAAGACTGCAGACTGTCCTGCAAATCCATCTTCCCAGACGGCTGTGCCCCTCTGACTCTAGGCCTCACCATCTAAATAAGTGCGCGCGCGCACACACACACACACACACACACACACACACCAGTAACTGTTCACTGAGTAATCAGAGGTGTGGACCACACTACCCGTGGATCCGTGGTCTCCAGCGCGAGCTCTGAGTCAGGTGGAGGAAACGAGGAACAGGGAACCAGCCACTGACCACGAGTCTTCTTAAGAAGCCTTAAAGGGATGACCGGACCGGGCCGGCTTGCCTGGTTTTCCGTGGCGGCAGGAAGGGCAGGTTGTTTCTCAGCAGCAAATACCACGTGACGTCATAGCGTCTAATGGTGCCAAGCATTTGGTAAATCTTCCTCCACGCGAAGGCGACGGTGATTTTCTGAAATACTGAAATCTGAAAACTACTCCAATCATACAGGATCTTTCAGAGTATATTTCATTGGCTTACCGATTGTTTTCAGCTCACAAATCTCTGCTGAGCCTCTTCACTTTTTCCTTTGCCCAGAAACACGTCTGTTCTTTTTATTATGGGTTCACAAGGCACATTTGGCACGCAGTTCGGCTACATGTGCTGACTCGGGCTTATTGAAGGCAGGTGCACACTTTAATATATGTGGGCAAAGGGACCCCCTTCCATCCCATAAAAGAACCCTGGGCCTGTTCTCATGTGGAATATCTGTGCTCTTTATTCATAAGCCTGAAAAGCTGACGCATCTGTATTGCTTTCACATATTACCAGGACCAAATTAGAATAAGCAGAAATCATGTTCCAAACCTACAACGGGACCATATTAAAGCGTCTGCGTCACAACCTGGCCTCTATTCCCTGGCTGAAAGGGACCCAAGAGCTGCGCACTCCTCTGCCCTTGGCGTCTCTGTACTGACGTTGTATAAACACAGCCACACGGCACCTCGGGGACAGGTAAACACCAGCCCGCGTTTCCATCAAAGCAAGATGTGTGCCCCCGCTTCTGTCGTCCGGGAAAGAGAAGCAGCTCTAACAGATGGACTGCTGTCTGTATTAGACGGAGCCACGGACGAGCAGCCATGGGAGACGACCTCGCTCAGTGGCCTCCAAAGGGTGTGCGTCCTGTGGGGACCAACCCTGGATGCTGCTGGCTGGGGCTCCCAGATGTGAGCCAAGCACAGCTGCAGTGATGCTGTCTGATAGCAGGTCCAGGTGGGAAACACCTCCTAGGCAGGTCTGCTCCGCCCCGGTGCAGCCAAACGAAGAAAAGGAAAGAGAAGAGCGAGGCTGAGAGCCCTCTGCCGCGCTCCCCTGGCAGCTGCCGGTCCCTCTGCCTCACGGCAGCACAGGCTGGGGAGGCAGGCGCTCACCTGCTCAGACCCGGCCAGGCAGGCCCAGCCTCCTCTTGCCCCGTACACAGCGTCCAGCCCATGCGGCCACAGAGCAGGCCTCTTGAGGGTGTCCTGAACAACCCGGTGATGGAGTGAGGGGCCCGCGGCTGAGAGGATCCAAGCCGACCACGGAAGAAATGGTGGGTCATGAGAGGCCTTTGGGGAAGTGTCTAGTCAAAGCCCTCCTCCCACAGAGGGTCAGACCAAGGCCACCAGAGGTCAGGGGAAGCGCGGAGTCTGCATCCTGTGCGCCACACGCACGCCTGAGGTCACCAGTGTTACCGCACGGTGGAGTTCATGAGTCCATGCGTGTCAATACCACCACGCACGTCACAACTAGGCGGAGTCGTGCACAGCAAGGGTAGGACCGGGCCTTGGAATCACACGCACGGGGCTGTGCAGTACGGAGGGGACCCGGCCACCTGGAGGGGGCCGGGTGGGAGATGGCTCTGGGGCGACACCACATCGACATGAAGGGCCGCCCGTGGGCACAGTACCTGCAGGTCCCGTTTCCAAGACTGCTCCCTGTCTTAACTTCTGATTCAAGCAAGATTCTCCCTGACGTCCCGAACTCACCATGTGCACACCTGAACCCACTGCCGCCTCTGAAATCTGGAGCCCCGCGGGGTTCCCACCCCTCAGGTGACCTCCAACTCACCTTGTCTCCCTGTCACACTCCCTACGCAGAATCACCGACCTTACCGGTAATGAATGCAATAACTACTATTTGCGGGAGGATGTCCACGTGCCGAGACAGGCATTACGCCCACGTTACTTCATTTAACTCCACAACAGCCCCACGAGGCAGGGACGGAGAGCATCTTCATTTTATGGATGAGGAATCTGACTTGGAAACCGGCCCAGGCTGAAACCTCCACTAGCCAGGACACAGACACAAGTCTGTCCCTGTAGGAAGTTTGGCACCGCGTTCAAGGCCTTGGATACAGGAGAGCAGTGCCACCCTGACTGGACCTTAGACCAGGTGGTGTTCCCCCAAAGCCCTTGTTAAAAATGCCCTGGTTGGCACTCAGCAAATCCAGACGACGCCCATGTGCAAAAGCGCACTTACTCCTTCCCCAGTCTTCTCCTGGGCCAAGACCTTAGCAGCCTGGAGCCACTCACCGCCGCTCTGTCCTGTCTCCTCCTTTCCCAACCCCCTCGCTTTCCATTTTCCCCAACATGGAAAGAAGTTCTACTAGATTTACACAAGGTGCGTCAGTCATTCTGCCAGGCAGCCTCAGAAAGCTTCCTGTCCTGTAACTACGAAAGCACCGTGGGTTCAGCAGAAGTGGCCTTGCCACCTGCATCGCAAGGAAAGTGAGCACATAGAACAGGTGGAGAGCACCCGACCTGGGCGGGCCCCGCGTGTGCAGGCTGGCGCAGAAGTCCCCGCCTGCAGCGACCCCCCTGCACAGCCAGACAATGGCGATCCTGCCCACTCCTGCCTGTGCACCGACGGGGCTCCAGCTCGGCCGGGCACGTCCCCTCTGGGGCCACCAGCCAGCCCTTTATGCGTAATCGCTGGTCTGCAGAATCCACGCCCCGGCTTTGCTCATCCCCAGGTGGTGAGTGTGGTGTCATCACGTCCCTGTGCTGAGACCTATCATTTCACATCACTTCGTCTCCACATTCAATTCCCTTGCCCAGGACTGAGCATCGCAGAGCTGCCACTGAGAGCTGCCTTTGTTTCCTCAACACGACGACTTTGACGGAGGCACCGGGACAGCCAGGAGCACCTCCGGCAAGCCCCCCGCACGCCCAGGCTCTCGCGACCACAGGGGTATGACATCCCCATGGTACCTGGTCACGGAGCCTAGCGTGGGACAAAGTGTAGCTTTGGTTAAGAGACACCAACACGTGCATGGAAGCGGAGAGAGTGATCTCGGGGCGGGGGGGGAGTAAGGTTTCCACAATGAGGACGTGTCTCCAAGGTGACCTCTGTGTCCACGATAAGGTATTTTCAAGCTTCCTTTAGGTCGATCTGACTCAGGAGCTGGTATCTATCATTCATTGCCAATCATGGCACCCAGGCTGGTGGCCAGGGCCCAGCGTGGCCTGATTAGGTGAGGTGTGAGTGGGGACCTTGGGCAGGGACTCACTCAGGGGAACCAGAACGCACTCACGAATCACCCCTCAGCAGGCACAGGTGAGAAACAGGCTTCCTTCTCAGACCACAGGAAGACACTGGCCTTTACCTGGTGGGTGGAATGCAGTTTAGATGCCCTGAGCAGCACGAAGATGAAGCCAACAGGAGGGTCACAGACGGGTCAGGGGGACAGACACTTGGATTCCTAGTCCTGGCGAGGCGTCCCCTCCCCCTGCCTTGTGCTGTGTCGGGACTCCGCGTGCACAGAGAAGGAGCAGAGGGCGCCCAGCGGGGATTCACGTATAGCTAAGAGCCTTACAAACAAGAGGTGGGAATTATCTGAGTGATCACGTCCATGAAAAATCAGAGGCCACCAGGGCCAACGCAGAGGCTCGCAGCCCCGAGCACGCCCGCCGCCCTGCTGGAGGTCAGCACTCAGATTCTGACCTTGGGGCACGTTGCTGAGCTCTAAGGAGTGTGTGGCCGGCAGCGTGGGGAAGAGGCGGGAACCGCGTCATCTCCTGGGCGCCCGGTGTTCGCCGGCCCGTCTGCTGAGCCCGAGAGTCACCACCTCACTGAACTCCCACACCAGCCCACGAGGGAGGGGAGGTTGTTTTCCACACGTTTGTGGATGGTAAAGTGGAGGCAGAGAGCGTTTAAGTCACTGGGCCAAACCCGCACGGCAGGCAAGCAGCAGAGGTGGGGATTCAAACCCAAGCCTGGGTGAATTCTGAACGTGACCCGGCTTCCAGACGGGGCCCCCACCTTCCGTTCCGCCTCCGAGCCCTGCACGCTCAGGAGTGGGTCCTCTGCCTGCACCTCACTGCTGCTTTGTCACGCCTGCTGTCGCTCAGATCAGGGGCCCCGCTGGTCCAGCTGAAGCCACAAAAACTGGCTGACGTGAAGTGTTGAACCAACACACGAGGCTCCGAGAACTGCTCCCAGCACAGACAGCGACCCTGTAACCCACACACCAGCTGATCGGTTTAGTTATTAAGAACCCCAACTTCACCGAGGACACTGACCCACCGACGCGCTAAGAAGTGCACCCACTCCGCTCGACCTGTAAATGGGGGACTTGGCATGAACGTCCAGGCCTGCGGGACCCCAAAGTTGCTCAGACGCTGTGCTGTCCTGATACCCAGGACTTTGAAAACGACTTACAGGAAGGGTTACTACGGGTCTTTCATGTAGATATCCTACCACCATCTCAACATAGATGTTCCAAGCTGAAATTACCACCTTGCTCCCATGATTGCTTTGTCTTCCTAAATCCCCATGTCTGGGGCCGACGGGGCCACCTTTTCTCCCCCAGAGCCACAAATAGAGCTCACGGTGCACCAGTCGCCCTAGAGCTCAGCACAGCCCACCACACCGCAGGAGCTCCATAGGTAACAACTGACCACATGAAATAAGCAAAGGAGTACAAGCAAGAGTCCGTAATCTAAGGGACTGGAAGGGTGAGGAGATTTTCCTATGGGTTTCAGAAAAGCCCAGCAAGGGTCACGCGAGACTACTGCAGAAGAATCACCGTCAGACCACCTGCTGTGACAGCCCAGCGGCCCTTGTCAAAGGCTCAGAGGGGCCCTTCCTTCCAGGTCCCTGGGCGATGATCCCCTCTCCTCACCCAGCAGGGAGGGCCTCCCACCGCCCTCTTCGCCGGCAGCTTCCACCGGCTCCACCTGCAGCACCCCCTCGGCTGCCCTTAAAGAGAATCCCAGTCAAAAGGGCCCTTGTCCACTTCCCCCTGGGCCCCAGGGCACCAAACCTAGACACACAGAAAATGACCAGGGATAAGGTGCAACTTACAGAAAAGTATCGTACCGAACACTGGCTCCACAATCAAGGGCGAGTTTGAGGCAGGAATGTTGCTACGACAGAGCTGGGATAGTTCTGAGGAATCTGAGCTGAGACTGATGGAAGGTGTCCTGTATTAACAGCAGTAAAACTCCATCTAACAACACAACAAAGGGAGTGTAAATATAGGGAAGCAAACAAGCCTGGACTTCGGAAGTGCAGGAATTACTCATTTCAGATCAAAGCTCTTAAAGATAAACATACTATAGGGAAAGAGTCAGGCGGGGGAGGGGAGGGTTGAAATGCAGCCTCTCTTTCTTCCTTGCAGCCATCCTTCCTGGGGAGAATTCTCTGCTTCATCCCACAATGATCAGGAAACCTCCTCCTGGGGAGGGGGTGGCAGGAGCCCCCAGCCTGCACTGACCTGGGTCTCTGTTCCGTTTCTTTTCTTCCACTGTAACCACCACGGGCTGGATACCTGTCGCGTGCTGGGTATCCTCACAGTAACCCTACGAGCCCCAGTTTCACTCAGGAAACGAAGGCTCTGAGTGCTTAAGGGACTTGCCCAAGATCTCACAGGCAGAAACTCAGAGAACAGGGCATCACACAGAAGGTGGCTGATCCCAACAGCCGTGATCAGAAACCATGGTTTGAAATAATTCACCATCTATTACTAATTAAGTTCCTACGAGGTGTGGATAAATGTTAAATAGTAACGTCAAATCATTTAAACCAGCGGTTCTCAGAGTGTGATCTGGGGACCCTCCCAGGGGGTCTACGAGGTCAAAACGATGCTCGTGACGACGGTCGGCTCCATGTGCCTCCCCTCTCGTTCTTCTCAGACGTACAATGGGTTTTTCCAGAGGCTACGCAGCAGGTGCTGGCCCCTACCCTCTGTAGGCTCCTGGGATGCATTCTTGTATATATTCTTGTGATCTAAGTTTTTCTCAATTTCAATTTGTAAGACGGTCAGTGTTGACTGCTATAACTCACATCGACGAAGGCTGTCTGGGATCTTCAATCATTTTTGAGAGCGTAAAGGAATTGTGAGGCCAGCAAGTTCAAGACCTTCTCACTTAAATAACCCGGACAGGTCCTGACACACTGACCCGCTCGCGGGTTTTCTGCGTCCGTCTCTTACCGTACGCTGGCTGCTCTAAAATGTGGAAATCCTATCTAATCTGAGGTAGGTGTGGTACTATTTATAAAACTGCAGCTTTCATAAGGTGGTTTATATTGCATATTTGAAATCTGGAGGCTTTTCAGGAATGTATCATAAAACCACCTCCATAAACTGTCTCTAAGGAACAGGGATGATAACACCGCCAGGAGACTCTCAGTCGTAAGCAGGTTATTGCAAACTTACAAAATTTCTGGAATCATCGTTTTTATTATTATTCTTAAGGGAGGCCGAGAAATCTTCCCATAGTTTTGAAGTCTTATTAGCTCCATTTTCAGAAGTTTTCACTTTCTCGATTTTCCCCTGACAATCTGCTACAGTCCTCACCTAGTATGATTCTGTTGCGAATCCCACGACGCAGGCCCAGCAGAGGGTAGTGCTTGGTCTGAACAGAGCTTTAGCAACGGGGTTTTAGCTTCTTGTCTTGGCTAATTTACTGACACATAAAGCTACTCAGTGGTGTTTCAAATTTTTACTTCAGTAAGTTATCCAATTAGCAGAAGAAATAGAAAAGTAAAAATCTACCCTCTGATTCACAATTGGGAGAAATATAGATCCAGATGAATATGAAACTTGAGCAAAATTAAGAGTTCTATTGAATCCAATGGTGTTAAAACGATAAACATGACTTGGTGTGTATTAGACAACGCAGGAAAATGGACCTCAACGGGACTGCCAGGAATTACTGTTGGAATAAATTAATATGCTCCAAAGAACGCGTGTAAATCTCTGCTGTAGGCAACGTGTGTCGGAGGCCAGGGGAGGCTGGAAACACTTGGGAAAGAGGAAAATGAGAAATTTTTGAAAATTCTCCTAAAATGCAAGTTTCTGCAAACAGAGAATTTCAAGAGTGGAGGCTGTGATTTTGGTAAATCTAAACCAGAGCCTGGAGCTCTTAGGAACAAAATACACCAAGAGTCACTGTATCGACCAGGAACTATTTTAGCATCTATGACATCACTGAAACTTTACATTATTCTGTGTTGTATTTTCTCCGAGAGATTTCAATCCAACCCGTGTCCTGGTTTCAATTCTATGATAGAATAAAAAACTGTCCAACACATCGTGTCGTCAACTGTAAGTAGGATGAAGCTGGCTCACTTTGAAAGCTCAGGTGAAGCTGCCCAGGGCCCGAGCTCCTGGTCCAGGGACACGCTTCCCTTAGATGTGCCCCCGCTTCGGGGTCAGGTGCGCGGGTTGGAACCTGACCCTGCAGTTCGCGGGCTATGACATAGGAGGATGCTTCTCCTCCGGAGCCTCTGCTTCTTCACCTGCTCCTGGGAGACGCAGCCCTGGAAGGCCTGGCGGGAGGAACACAAGCCCTGCCACCAATACCTGGACGTCAACATCTCAAAATAAAGGTCACAACTGCAACACTATTTAAATGGACTAAGCTAAAAAATATATACCAAAACCTTTCATTATCGCTGGAAACACCATTACAAGATGAACTAGGGGGTAAAGTTCTTTTTTAATATATTTAGGTTACCGGGTGTTTGTTCTGAGTTAAATAGGAAGTCGGTGTCATCATAAGCCTTGTCCCGGTTTACCTTTTCCAGGGCTTTAATTGCCTCTTCTGTGGGAGAGCTAAGAAATGTGTGAATTGACGTGTAACATCTTTACGAAATTCCTTTCCAACTTCCTTCAACAACTAGAGGTAGGAAAATGCCCTGAGAGGACGGCAGGTGAAGTGTCCATCTGTCCTAACAGCCGCCCTGTGTGATCCACCACCAGGCCCAGGGTTGCATCTTCTCCTTGGTTCCACGGGGAAGACAGGCCTTCCTTCAGTCAACATCCGTGTCCCCCTAACATGCACGGGACACGGAGGAAAATGAGAATTACACAGGATCCAGTCCAAACGGTGGAAGAGACAGACAGCCAGACAGACGCTGACCCTCAGATTCCAAGAACTACACCAGGAGGGTTGTCGCTAGTGGAACGTTTCCCCCGACACAAGCGCGCTCCTCATGTTTCTGGGGTAGGAACTGCATGAGGGTGACACTCGTGCTTCTCTCCCCCTTCTCTCCCTCCTCCGGGGCGGCAGGGGTCGGAACCCACGGCCCGCCCCGCGGCCTGGCCTGAGGGCCCCCGCGCCTGCCCCCGCAGCCAGGGGCGCCCCCTCCCCCAGCCGCACCGGCAGGGGCTGATGGAGACCCTAGCAGCCCGCCGTCCACCCGCCCGGGCGCCACCCTGGCTGCCCCTCCCTCTCTCCCAGCCACTGACACTCATCCGGGGAAGAGGGCCGGGGCTCTGACTCCCTAGGCTTCCAACACCTGGCTGCACGGACTGCGGACCTTACCAGGTGAGCCAAGACCAGCATTTGGAAAACAAAATTCTACACCGAGGAGACAGCAGCCACCAAGGCAGGCGGCCACAGTCAGCGCCGGTCGTGTGGGATGCCAGCCTCTGCCCACGTCTGTAGCTCCTGTCTCCTAAGAGGCTGGAATTCAGCAGATACCCGCCACTTGGGACCTGCACCAGGGGGAAAGGCAGCAGCCTTGGAAAGCAGGCTGCGGCATGGGCTCCGCACAGGCCAGGATTTCCTTACGGAAAGAAGAGGCCCCTCCTGTCCAGAGGCCTTTAAGCGTTAAAGGAGGGAACAACCTGGCCGTCCCCGTGGGCGGGAGGCTGGGACACAGGACGTCGAGCTGCAGAGCCCATGGGTGTTGGGATGCAGGCTGATTCTGACGGCAGGGCTCCCGAACCCACTGCCTGAATTCAGGGCCTGAGCCCTGCTGTCCAGCAGCTGGGGAAAGTTACCACACCCATGAGCTCTCAGATCGGCACAGCCAGTTTCATGAATTATGTTAGGATCTGACTTCAGATTTCAGAGCCGTGAACTGCGGCTTCCTCCTCAAGAGGATCATAAAGTTTTATGAATAACGACAGAAAAGGAGAATTGTTTTGTTTGCAGGTGTCTCCCAAGGGTCTAGAGAAATACCTAGTGTACAGCAGGTGCCCACTGAACAGTCCTGAATGACAGAAGCATTTATTAAAAAGAGAATATGCCACAATCTTGACTTGAGATAAAGAAATAACTTGATAAGATGACTGCAAACCCAAATATGAAGCCTGCCT
This sequence comes from Globicephala melas, assembly GCF_963455315.2. Lineage (NCBI taxonomy): Eukaryota > Metazoa > Chordata > Mammalia > Artiodactyla > Delphinidae > Globicephala > Globicephala melas. The sequence continues at coordinate 1,609,714 of NC_083331.1, read as the reverse complement.
CTCAAAAGGCTGTTGCCCAGAATACCCTGCACCTAGGAATTCAGTCCGCCTGAATAATCAAAGAGAAACTAGACGGGCCTGAAAAGCAGGTTTAGTCTTATTATCAGATGGGGAGTGTTTTTTAATAATGAAATCAAAATAAAGGAAGACAGGAGAGGTATCTTTAAAAGAAAGGTTGAGATTTTAGAAGCTGATTTGAGACTCAAGAAATATGAAAGGGAAATGACATCTTAATGGCAGATCACAACGGGAAAACAGACAGACGCGGGGTTCACCACTTGAAGAGAGGGTATTAGAGGAGAGAGGGCTGGATTTGCTTCGTTACAGTTCATCAAGGGTAAATGGGACCCAGAGACGTTTGATGAGCAAGATGAGACAAGCCCTCAGGAAGCAGACAGGGCAGTTTCCCCAGAAGAGCCAGGATCCAGAAACCCCGGAGAGTCCCGTCCTAAGGCTGGAAGGGGTCGGGGTCCACAGGGGTCTGTGGGGTCTCCACTCCCTGCACACAGTGTGAAAGCTTCAAGCTCCTGTTTCAGACAACAGTCACTCAGATGACCTGAACATTATTGCACCACGAGTACCCAGAACTGGTAGACTAAGTAGTAAAAACACACCTATTAGAGCTGAGCTTGAAGAAAGAGGGAGAAACTTCAAGGCACCAAATATAAAGAGACGGCTGAAACCAAAGAGCTGACCCTGCACCCAAGGTGCCGGCGGGGGTGAGGTGTTGGTAACCTTGGGGCCGGGTTTTCACGACCACACTGATAGGCAACAGGCATTGGTCCCAGTCACGGTGGGAGCTCAAACCAAACTTGCTGCAGAGGCCCAGACCCCCCAGGACTGTGTTCTCAGTGAACAGATGGACAAGGACCCTCCCACAAGGACCGGGATTCTTGTCTATCTCAGCCTGGGCTCTGGGGGGAAAACAAAAACCATAACCCTGAAATTATAAATCCCAGAGGACAAAACACTAGTGTACGGGGTTTAAAATGACCCACCAACATGGTCTAGGAACCCCACAAGCTGACAAATAACAGAGATTAGTCCTGGGCCATCTTCAGTACTTCTCACAAAAATAGTCATAGAACTGTATTCTGGGAATGGCCCGCAACCTCAAACCCAACAGGATTCCAACAGCTAAATTTCCGCTAAAGATCAGCTCACAGCCCAAAACTACAAAACACATGAAGAAAGAATCCAGCAGCAGCAAGAGTCGGCACAAAGAGCAAACAGACCAATGGAACCCCTAGAACAGCAGATAACAAAACAATCTGACAGAGACCGTCACACGGGCATCGTTAAATAGAGTCAAGGCTTCCCTGGTGGCGCACTGGTTGAGAGTCCGCCTGCCGATGCAGGGGACATGGGTTCGTGCCCCGGTCCGCGAGGATCCCACATGCCGCAGAGCGGCTGGGCCCGTGAGCCATGGCCGCTGAGCCTGTGCTCCGCAGCGGGAGAGGCCGCAACAGTGAGAGGCCCACGTACCGCAAAAAAATAGACTTAAGATGTCCAAGAACGTCTTATAACCTTAATAAAACAATAGGCAATACTTAGAGGAGCCAGCGAAAACTTCCACAAGTAAATGCAGTTATCAGAATATAAAATTCAATAGGTCCAACTAAAGATTATGTACAGGTTAATGAAAAATTATTAAATTAGAAGATTTAAATTAGAAGATCTGAGGAAATTATCAATAATGCATCACACAGAGATATAAAATGTGGAAATTATGAAAAAGAATTAAATGAACAAATCCAATTTATATTAGAAAGCTTAAATTTAAAGCACTTTACTATCAATCATTCCCTCCTGTGTTATTCTCCATTTCAAAGTACTTCTTTTATCTGTTCTTTCAGCAAGGATCTAATATAAGTTCCAAAAAGAACTTGAAAGTGGGTTAAAGTACTAAATGTGAGAAACAAAAAACCATACAAACGCTTACGAGATTATCTTCATGATTTGCAGCACGGAAGAATTTATTTAACAAAACAAAAAAAATCATAAAGGAAAAGATTAATGCATTTGATGGCATTAAAATTAAAACTTCTGTCTGTATGACAAAAGATACTACAATCAAAGTGAAGAGCTAATCCACAAGAGAAAGATTTACAATCCAAACCAAGTAACTGACAAAGGATTGTTTATCCAGGGTATATAAGAAAACGACCAATCAATATGAAATTAACTCAGCAATACGCAAATTATATAAAAAAGGGATTCAGGGAGGAGGAATCCCAAATGCCCCAAAAATAAATGTTTCAAGCCCTCTCTAGTAATCAGGGAAATGCATGTTACAATAAAGAGATAACATCTACCTCCGTCTGACTGACAAAACGTAGGTCTGATCCCACACAGTGTTGAGAGGAACATGGGAAGAGCACTTGCCAGAGGGTGAACTGGTCCAACTTCTTAGCTGTTTGGCCAGATCAACGTGAAGGATGCCCACATGTTGCCCGACGCAATTTCCATCTCATCACCGACCCTCCGTGCCCTCACACAAGTGTCCTATCAGGGACACAGGAAAGCTTGTGCAGTGTTGACAGCAACAGCAAAACCATCAGTCCACTGGAGGGAAGGGGATAAAAGGTAGCTTATTACTATTACGGAATATTTTATAGCAGTTTAAATAAATGGATTACTTTTATATAGTTATATCTCAAAAACATTATATGGAGTGAAAATGAGCTGTCAAATAATATAGTATCACTTCTGCACATTTTAAAGCATATTAATAGCATATAGTTATGGGGATATATACTTAGGGGAAAGTCATAAAAAACTGCATGGAAAATAATTAATGCCAGGATGTCAGTGGTGATTTCAGTGTGGTCATTTCCTCTGTGAAAGGCAGGAGGAAGACGGAGGAGAAGAAAGAAGGTGGCTTTAAATATATCTTTACATTTTATTTACTTTTAGTGAGAAGTCTGAAATGTGTACGTCTGTATGTTAACAACGCTTTTATCTTGGTGGTGGTTACACAGGCATCTATTAAAATATTTACACTTCATGATGGAAACGCTTTATCGTTCAAAATGATTGTTTTAAAAACCTAAATGATTATAGATAAGAGGAAGGAGGAACTCAGCTCCGTGTAGAAAATCATGCTAAGGAGAGGAGACGGTCCTTCAAAGATAAAAAAGGGGGAGGACGCCAGTCGGATGAAATAAGCACTGAATTTATGTATTTATATTTCTCTTAATCATTTATGTCATATCTGATTTTAAAGCAACTCTGAAGCACTTGACAGCAAATGACCCTCTTATAATTGACCTATTAAAGAAGAATAAGAACCAGACTATGAACGAAGATATTGTGACAGAAGACCCAGGCTGGAGCAGGTACAGCCTTCGGGATAGGCTGCCTGGATGTGAACACAGGCTCCAGCACTAACTAGCTGTCACCCACACAAGCCAACGCCTCAGTAAACCTCAGCTCTCTCAGCTGTTAAATAAGGATTACGCGGCTCCCTACTTGGTAGGGCAGTAACAAGGATTAAACGAAAGGATTACGTAAAGTGTTTCCTTAGCGTCTTGAAAGAGGCCTAGTGAGCACTCCAAACATCTCAGCTATTCTAAGTATTATTTTTGTTATGGAAGGTGAGCATAGTACTTACCTCTAAGATTTCTATCAGCTAGACTAAGCAAAAAAGTAACTCAAGCAGTAACACGGATCACATTACCTCAGGCAGATCGATGGATGGACGGACGGACGGACGGATGGACGGATGGATGGACGGATGGACGGATGGATGGACGGATGGACGGACGGATGGACGGATGGACGGATGGATGGACGGATGGACGGATGGATGGATGGGAGGAAGGGTAAGAGAGGAAAGGAAACATCTTAATAGTTTGAAGGTTTCAACATATTTTCCAAATTCTAAATTCTAAAAGGATTTTTGCATGACTCTCCACATAAGGGACCTAAATGAATAAAAAACGTATCTGACCCAATATAAACTTAGAAACTCCAATTTCCTATCCCATCGAACTTCACTCCCAAGAAAACTATGGCCCTGATCAATGCTCTACACCCGTGATGCACTGAGAGGAATCACTGAGGCACACACAGATCAGTCATGACAGACGTTTTATTAGAGGTTCTGTAAGCCTGGAGAGCTGGGTAAGGATATCAGCAAGTAGACTAGAGCATCACTCCTTTTTCCTAGTGTGTTTCTCATTACTAGAAAACGGTTTTCAGTGACGAGCAAAATTGCAAGAGAATAAAATTAGAAAGATCACTGCCTTTCCAACCTCCTCCCCAGAAAGTATCAAATCTTGGAATTTTATTCTTCCTAGCTTTTTCCATTGGCTTAATCACTCTAGCATTACATACAAGAAAAAATTCCTTTGAACAGGTGCCCTATTTATGAAGGCATTTATAGCTGCCATAAAAAATATAGGAAAATTATTATTCCTCCTCCTCTAATTTTTCTGCTAAAAAGTTAGAACAGTAAATTGGGTCTGAATCGCATGACCTGCTGTATTTACTGTGCCTAAATCTTCACATGTACAGAAAACAAAGTTCATATTTCTTTTCCTTCCTTCGTTTCCCCTGCAATTCTAACATACTTCTCCAGGGCTAACTCTGACTTTGAATTTGTAAAGTCCTTCAAAAGGCCAATAATAATAATGAAATCCTGTACTCAGGAAGCCTCCGTGCTCAGTTTCATACCCCTAAGTTCCTACTGCTGATTGAAAAAACTAAGCGACCAGGTGTTATCTTTACACTATAAAGCAGTGTATTCGAGACCTTAAAGGCCACTATCATGGGGAAGGCCTCATGAACTTAACAGTTATTTTCTTCATAATTACCTCTACCTCATAAAATCATAAGGACTTCATGACATTATTATATTTAAGGCTCTATTCGCATTACAGTAGGGCGCTTTAAAAACTCCCGAACCTTCTACATGCCACAGAAAAGGATAGGGAATCAGAAACATACTTGAATCATCTTGATATTAAAGCAAACTTCTATCTCCCCTTTTGGCACACCCATACAAAGATCCTGCAGGAAGTGGAAACTTGTAGGAGCCTTGACTAATTTTGGCAAAGCAAGTCCTGAGCTGCCTCTTTGCACTGCATCTGTAACGTGTAGTCTGGCCACCCTATGTGATCTGAGTCTTAGCCATTTCTCTTGTGTCTGGACTCAGCGACGGGCCCCAACCTAGAGAACAAGGAAATCTTCCTTCTTCTCGGAAGAAGGTTTGGAAGCAGCTAGAGTCAAGACAGTCTTCAAAGAGGTTAATTAATTATTTGTGGGAGGAAGAGGGGAGGGGTGTGGGGTTGGGGTCTCTTAGATGAGAATTCCACAGAACATTCAGGCAACTCCTTTCCCCCTCCGTCCTCCTCCCAGGAAGTCCAGTGTGTCAAAACGGAGCCTGTATCTTGTCTAGAAAAACTCAAAGGCAGCCGTCCCACACACAAATAATACGAAATAAATATTATAAACGAGATGGTGAGACATGACACCTTGGCTTAGCCTGGGCTGGGGAGAGAAGCCGAGGAGTCTGCGTGAGTGAAGCAAACACCAGCTGGGAAGCGAGGTTCAGGCCGAGGGCCTGACCCCAAGTTCAGAGTCGGACGGGCAGGGCAAGGATGTGTTCTGTTTTGTAACCTTATTTTTATGGCTATCTGCTGGTGGGCTGCTTCGCCTGGTTCTGGTCTATTTCAACATCCATTTATGCTCCATGGCCAGTTCCTAATAAACACATTCTTTCGTCTACCTTGCCAAGCAGGAGTCCTCAAACCTGGACCCACCCCAGGAATCGTAGGAGGTCTCTTCTCTCCGTTTGGGGGAGTGAAAGCCCCTCCTGGTAGCCTTCCCCGTACCCCTCTCCACTGCACCCCTGACTCCCAGAGAGCTTCCTTCCCTTCCAGGGCAGACCCAGATCTCCAGCAACTTGGAGAACCTTGGCCCAATGGAACACATGGGATATGATCTCGTAGTGAAAGAATCCACCTTGACTTTCAAGCCGAAAATGAAATCAACTAATGTTACTTGCAATTCCTATTTGATATTTTTTCCTGACCTAAATCACAAAATGACACGTAACAAAAGAACATTGCTCAGAGAGGAAAGTTCAAAAGAACAGCTTATTCAGACAAGCGATGCCACGTGAGCATCACAGTAACTCTGATAGAGCTTGGAAGGCCGCCTGGTGTGAGAAAGTGGCTCCAGTGGTGTGGGACCAAGGAGGGCGGGGACGGGGCCCTGTCACCTACCAGCAGCATGAGGAAGGAAAATCGACCCAGCCTTTCCCAGCCCCCACTTTCTCACTGCCCCCCACCCCACCCCCGCCCCCTGCACTGTCCTCTGGAGTCCGTGATAAGGCGCGGGGACCACGGTGTTGGCACACAGCTGGTGCTCCGCCCGCTGGCTGTCCTTTCCCTGTGGTGTTGAATCCGTTATAACTCAGTGTGACCTGCTTCCTCCTCTCCCCAGACAGCCTTCCCACACCACGAGCCTGAACGTAACACGAGAACACGCCAAAGTTTGCTGTAAACCAAATCTTCACGTCCAGCTTCTATGTATGACATCTGACCCCTCTTTTAATTGTTATCTTATTTTCTAATATGACTGTGTGTATTTAGGGTGTAAAACATGCTGATGCTGATGTGCACATACACACAGTGCAACAGTGACCACAGTCAAGCTGCTTAACGTCCCATCACACGGTTACCGTGTGTGTGTGCGCGCGCGCGTGCGCGCGTGTGTTTGTGATGGGAACACCTGGAATCTACCCTCTTAGCAAATTTCCAGGATTCAATTGTCTTATTAAGTACAGTCACCATGCGGTGCTTTAGATCTCTAGATTCGTTCCCGCTACACAACCGTCACTTTGTACCCTTCGGCCAAGAACCCCCATTCTCCCCCGCCCCACACTGGTAACAGTCTTTCTACTCTCTGCTCCCATATTTGACTTTTTTAGATTCCACATATGAATGGGATCATGCAGCTTTTTCCTGTCTTGGTCTGGCTTATTTCACTCCTCATAATGTCCTCTGGGTTCATCCGTGCTGACAAAAATGGCAGGATGTCTGTTTGTAAGGCTGAGCCACATTCCATGGTATGTGTATATACACCACATCTTCTTTATCCATTCCTCCATCAATGGACAGTTAGGTTATTTCCATATCTTGGCTACTACAAATAATGCTGCAATAAACATGGAGACTCAGATATCTCTTCAAGACACTGATTTCATTCCCTTTGGGTACATTCCCAGAAGATTGCTGGATAATACAGCAGTTGTATTTCTAGTTTTTTGAGGAACTTCCATACTGTTTTCCATAGTGACTGCACCAATTTACACTCCCACCAAAAGGTTCCCTTTTCTCCACATCTTAGGCCACACTTATCTCATTTTTTTGATAACAGCCATCCTGACAGGTGTGAGGTGATATCTCATTATGGCTTTGATTTCATTTCCCTGATAAGTGATGTTGAGCACTTTTTCATGTACCTGTTGGCCATCTGTATGTCTTCTTTGGAAAAATGTCTATTCATGTCCTTTGCCCATTTTTCAGTTGGCTTGTTTTTTTTTGTAATTGACTTGTATGAGTTCCTTATATATTTTGGAGATTAACCACTTATCAGATATGTGGTTTGCAATGTTTTCTCCCAGTCCATAGGCTGCCTCTTCATTTTGTTGATGGTTTCTTTTCCTGCACAGAAACTTTTTAGTTTCATGTAGTCACACTTGTTTCGCTTTTGTTGCCCTTGCTTTTGGTGTCACAACCAAAACGTCATTGCCAAGGCCAATGTCAAGGAGCTTTTCCCCTATGTTTTCTTCTAGGAATGATATGGTTTCCGGTCTTATGTTTAAGTCTTTAATCCATTTTGAGTTGATTTTTGTGCATGGTGAAAGATAAGGATCCAATTTCATTCTCCTGCATGTGGCTGTCCAATTTTCGCAACACCATTTATTGAAGAGACCATCCTTTCCCAATTGTGTATACTTAGAGCCCTTATCAAAAATTAGTTGACCATATATGCTTGGGCTTATTTCTGGACACTCTATTATGTTCTACTGGTCCATATGCCTGTTTTTATGCCAGTATCATAATGTTTTGATTACTATAGCTTTGTAATATAATTTGAAATCAGGAGTGTGATGTCTCCAACTCTGTTCTTTCTCAAGATTACTTTGGATACTCAGGGTCTTTTGTGGTTCCACATGAATTTTAGAATTTTTTTTCTACTTCTGTGAAAAATTCCATTGGAATTATCATAGAAATTGCATTGAATCTGTATATAGTTTTGGGTAGTATGAACATTTTTAACAATGTTAATTTTTCCAATTCATGAACATGGGATATCATTTCAGTTATTTGTGACTTCTTCAATTTCTTTCATCAATATGTCCTCATTTTCAGTGTGCAGATCTTTTACCTCTTGGTTAAATTTACTCCTATTTTTTTTTTGATGCTATCATAAATGAGATTATTTTCTTGCTTTCCTTTTTTTGATAGATTGTTGTTGGTGTAAAGAAATGCAACTGATTTTTATGTGTTGACTTCCTATCCTGCAACTTTACTGAATTCATTTATTAGTTCTAGCAGTTTTCCTGTGGAGTTTTTAGGGTTTTCTACATACATGATCAAGTCATCTACAAATGCATAATTTTACTTTTTCCTTTCCAATTTGGATGCCTTTTTTTCTTGTCTGATTGCTCTGGCTAGTACTTCCAATACTACATTAAGCAGAAACGATGAGAGTGGGCATCTTTGTCTTATATCTAATCTTAGAAGAAAAGCTTTCAGTTTTTCCCTGTTGATTTTGCTGTTAGCCTTGGGCTTTTCACAAAAGGCCTTTATTATGTTGAGGAAATTTTCCTTTACACATATTTTGTTGAGAGTTTTATCACGAATGGATGTTAAACTTTGTCAAATGCTTTTTCTGTATCTATGGAGATGATCATGTGGTTTTTACCTTTCATTCTGTTAATGTGGTATATCACATTGATTAATTCTCATAAGTTAAACCAACCTTGCATCCCAGGGGTAAATTCCACTTGGACATTATTTGACCCCTCTTGATATCATCTATAGAAACGGAGGATTCTTGAAGACTAGTTTTCAAAATTAGAAATGATATATACTGTTATTCACCAATCAAATGAAACATGTATGCTTACTCTCTCAACAGATTAGTTTGTTGGAGGGAGACTCTATATAATCCTAAACCAATTTTTATCACACATTAATCCAAATTTACATACAGGCTTGTTCAGTAAAAGATGGAATCCAGTGCCAAATTTTATTATGGGCTATAATTCACAAATTCTCCTAACTCTGCCTTGAGGAGAACGCACTTTGAGCAAACATTCAGCCTGGTGAGTGCTTACGGAACACTACAATGACCTAGTAATGGAAAAGGTCTCCCCTGAGGTAGAATCAAAATCAAGATGTTCACTCAAGCACACACATTGGTGAAAAGTAGAAGCAAAGTCAGAGCATTAGAAATGAGATATAGGATTTCACACTCTTAGGACTTTTCTCCCACAAGTCTGTTGAGCTTTGAAGTTAGGACAAGGACACCTGTACAGGTGATAGATAAACCCTACACAATTAGGGTGGCCTGGGCTTCACAGTCTAGGAAGTTGTTTGTGGACTTGCCTCAGCCAGGAATGGAAGTTCTGGCTTACACATCTAGGATGAACAGGTGGTTTAACAAGTGATAATACTCCAGTAATTTCCCTCTATGAACAGAACCTTTGTGAAAATCTGTGTTCTAGAAAAGAGGTACCTATGAGGTTGTTAGGTTTAATGGGCACAGAGAAGGCCAACTGGACACACCAAGAATTTGCCAGGAGACAAATACACAGAAAGGAGGACAAAGATATAGTGGCAGAGACGCAGAAACGGACGTCAGAAACAGCCATAAAACAAGGGGGTTATAGGAACACGATTCAAAAACTGAAGGTCACCTCCCCACGTCATTGGCCCTGGCGTCCCTAGATAGCGCTTATTTGCAAGGCTGCACTATTACCACACTGGAGCACGAGAAAGGGGTTTGAAGAAGTAGTTGCACACGGTAATGAGTGGGTATAGGCATCATTCCCCTCTACTGGCTGAGCTAATGAACTACACCACTCATTTTCACTTAATCACGTGAAAAAACAGGTTTGAGATGAAAAAAAATTGAAAAAGAAGGAGCAAGAATAAAAAAAATACAGTTCATTTCTGGGAATTTGAGGTTACTTTCCATTACCAACTTCTTTTCATCTTTTTCTTGGTTTGAAAATGAAAACAAAATAAAAATAAAGCCCAAGGAGGCACAGTTAATGCCCCCACCGACCACGTGGCATGCTCCCCAAACTCCTTTCTATTTACCATTTTAGTTACGCTTACAGAAAAAATGGTCCCCTTGTAACTTAACCCAGAAAACAGATGGCTTCCAAGTAAAATGTTTTCAAGGACCTGTATTTAAAATATAGTGTCTTCAGCAATCAGAGAAGAAAAAGAAATCAAAGGAATGCAAATCGGAAAAGAAGTAAAGTTGTCACTGTTTGCAGATGACATGATACTGTACATAGAGAATCCTAAAGATGCTACCAGAAAACTACTAGAGCTAATCAATGAATTTGGTAAAAGTAGCAGGATACAAAACTAATGCACAGAAATCTCTTGCATTCCTATACACTAATGACGAAAAATCTGAAAGAGAAATTAAGGAAACACTCTCATTTACCACTGCAACAAAAAGAATACAATACCTAGGAATGAACATACCTAAGGAAACAAAAGACCTGTATGCAGAAAACTATAAGACACTGATGAAAGAAATTAAAAATGATACAAATAGATGGAGAGATATACCATGTTCTTGGATTGGAAGAATCAACATTGTGAAAATGACTCTACTACCCAAAGCAATCTACAGATTCAATGCAATCCCTATCAAACTACCAATGGCATTTTTCACAGAACTAGAACAAAAAACTTCACAATTTGTATGGAAACACAAAAAACCCCGAATAGCCAAAGCAATCTTGAGAAAGAAAAACGGAGCTGGAGGAATCAGGCTCGCAGACTTCAGACTATACTACAAAGCTACAATAATCAAGACAGTATGGTACTGGCACAAAAACAGAAACATAGATCAATGGAACAGGATAGAAAGCCCAGAGATAACCCATGCAAATATGGTTTGTTTTTTATTTTTGTTTTTTTTTGTGGGACGTGGGCCTCTCACTGCTGTGGCCTCTCCCGCCACGGAGCACAGGCTCCGGATGCACAGGCCCAGCGGCCATGGCTCACGGGCCCAGCCGCTCCGCAGCACGCGGGATCCTCCTGGACCAGGGCACAAACCCGTGTCCCCTGAATCAGCAGGCGGACTCTCAACCACTGCACCACCAGGGAAGCCCCATATGGTTATTTTTGATAAAGGAGGCAAGAATATACAATGGAGAAAAGACAGCCGCTTCAATAAGTGGTGCTGGGAAAACTGGACAGATACATGTAAAAGAATGAAATTAGAAAACTCCTTAACACAAAAATAAACTCCAAATGGATTAAAGACCTAAACGTAAGGCCAGACACTATAAAACTCTTAGAGGAAAACATAGGCAGAACACTCTATGACGTAAATCACAGCAGGATCCTTTTTGACCCACCTCCTAGAAAAATGGAAATAAAAACAAACATAAACAAATGGGACCTAATGAAACTTAAAAGCTTTTGCACAGCAAAGGAAACCATAAACAAGACGAAAAGACAACCCTCAGAATGGGAGAAAATATTTGCAAATGAAGCAACTGACAAAGGATTAATCTCCAAAATTTACAAGCAGCTCATGCAGCTCAATATCAGAAAAAAAATAAACCCAATTCAAAAATGGGCAGAAGACCTAGATAGACATTTCTCCAAAGAAGATATACAGATTGCCAACAAACACATGAAAGGATGCTCAACATCACTAATCATTAGAGAAATGCAAATCAAAACTACAGTGAGGTGTCACCTCACACCAGTCAGAATGGCTATCATCAAAAAATCTACAAACAATAAATGCTGGAGAGGGTGTGGAGAAAAGGGAACCCTCTCGCACTGTTGGTGGGAATGTAAATTGATACAGCCACTATGGAGAACAGTATGGAGTTTCCTTAAAAAACTAAAAATAGAACTACCATACGACCCAGCAATCCCACTGCTGGGCGTATACTCTGAGAAAACCATAATTCAAAAAGAGTCCTGTACCACAATGTTCATTGCAGCTCTATTTACAATAGCCAGGACATGGAAGCAACCTTAAGTGTCCATCGACAGATGAATGGATAAAGAAGATGTGGCACATATATACAATGGAATATTACTCAACCATAAAAAGAAACGAAATTGAGTTATTTGTAGTGAGGTGGATGGACCTAGAATCTGTCATACAGAGTGAAGTAAGTCTGAAACAGAAAAACAAATACCGTATGCCAACACATATATATGGAATCCAAAAAAAATAAAAGATTCTGAAGAACCCAGAGGCAGGACAGGAATAAAGACGCATACATAGAGAATGGACTTGAGGACACGGGAGGGGGAAGGGTAAGCTAGGACGAAGTGAGAGAGTGGCATTGACATATATGCACTACCAAATGTAAAATAGATAGCTAGTGGGAAGCAGCTTCATAGCACAGGGAGATCAGCTCGGTGCTTTGTGACCATCTAGAGGGGTGGGATAGGGACGGTGGGAGGGAGATGCAAGAGGGAGGAGATATGGGGATATATGTATATGTATAGCTGATTCACTTTGTTATAAAGCAGAAACTAACACACCATTGTAAAGCAATTATATTCCAATAAAGATGATTAAAAAAAGAAATATACACATGAAAAAATGTGTTGAGATAAACAGAATAGAAATCCATGAATACACCCAAAAAAAAATACAGTGTCTTCTCCTGAAAGGTGGGAGCACCAGCTAGAGAGTTTGTGGAACTGTTATTGCAGCCAAGTCACCCCCGAATTGAAATCATGGCATCCAAGATGGCGACCCAGGATGGCTCATAATTGGCCTCTCCACCGAGGTCTCGGCAAAGGCAGTGCTCAACAGGGCAAAATGCTAATCCTTCCCTCCCTAATAGCAGTTACAATGAATTCAGTTTCTTTCAGTGTGCAGAAATACCTTCTCTGCAGCATTTGAGGCATGTTATTTATACTCTCAATCATTTTAAAAAGTCCTTGATCTTTATTTTACACGGCGATTTACTAGAACTTAATATGAACTCAGGAAAATGATGAGAAGACAGAGCAGATTATTATAATTGTAGAGAAAGTGGTTGTAAAAGGGCAGCATGCAGACCTGTTTTGTTTTGTGCGTCTCCAAGATGACTTGGAGCTGTATGCAGTACATACCTGGGATGGTATCAGAGCAGTTCATCCCATTAAAAAAAATGAGATACTGTTGACATCTGAGTAAGGATTACATTTACTTTAATCTGAGCTCCCCTTTTGGGAGGGTGAGGGAGCACCATACAAAACTAAATATAATTAACATTTAAGTAAATAAGATAAAAATATTAGTCTTGGAAGTAAATCTGTGATTGATTTAGTCACAGATGTAAAGATGTAGTCAACTGACACATCTAAACGTGTAATGTGTTCCAAGGACCACAAACAATCAAATGAGTGCAATGTTTTTCAAGGTTCCCTGGGCCTAGGTGGGGCACTCAAGTTGATCATGTCTACACAGCTCTCCTTTGAGATCAAAGCCCAGCAAAGGATGGTTCTTTGAACCTCTGGTGGACTCAAGGTAGAAGGCAACGTGTGGACAGCCCACCGGTTGCCTAGGAATTTCAAAGACCAGAATAAAATTTTAAAGCACTTGAATACGGAATGACTTATTTCGTTTATTAAAATTAAAAAAAAAAAATGGACCTCCTTGATCACTCACTGGTGGGGAAATCATATACTTTCTTAAATCTATTTCACAAAGACTTGGGGTCCTTGATGGCTCTATTGCAGTGCAGTTAGGAACTCCATCTGGGACAAACTCATTGGTTATTTTAAGATTTGGCCAGATTCTAGCTTTGAGGCAATATAAAGTTTCTATCTGCAGCCATCCAAGGTTGTTCCAAGCTATACTCACGATGTTCAGATCCGTGACATGACACACTTCCATGTTCATAGCACACATCCAGGTCAGCCAGCAGCAGACATCATATCTTAACATTCCTACCAGGGACAAGGAAAGTATTCAAACCGTACTTACATGGGATCACTCGCTATACAGTCATTCAACAAACAGTCACAGAGTATTTTCTCTACTAGAAGCTGTAGAAGGAACAAAGATGAATCTAACACAGACCTTGTCTTTGAAGAGCTGGCACTAAGTACAAAATCAACTACAAGGTAGAAAGGCGTAAGAGCCCCCAAAGAGGAACCATTTAGGGCGACGGGATCTCGGGAGGAGGGACTCCTTCTGCCAGGCGTTGTGTCTGTATTAAGCAAAGGCCATCTCTTCTAAGCCTCACATCGGGGGCAGTTTCTCTCGTTTGACAGCTAAGGACACTGACTGAGTTATGTGACGTGGCTGAGGTCACCAGGCAGTGAGAAGAAAGGGCTGACCCTGAACCTCGGCCACCACCGTGGCTGCAGCCGGCAGCCCTGTCCACCCACGACTGCCTCTCCCCTGGGTCTTGCTCCGCTCCAGCCCTGTACACCCAACCAGCTATTCGGATAAGATCTGTAGCCTCTAGGCAGCCTGTCAGTTTAATTTGCTTTTCTTTTTTCAATTTAAAAAATCAGCAAAGATTGGGTTTGTAGTTCCTCCCCTCAGAGTTAGCAACAAACAGGCTAAATAAACATTACCTTTGATCAAAGTCAGTGTGCTCAAAAACTTAAATCTCCTTCTCTCACACGCGCTTCACCATTCATTACTCAAGATGGACAAGGGGAAGAATACGTACACACCCAGGAACAGTCTGGTCAAGGTTATTTATTACAGTATATACTGTGATCTACGTGGGGAAAATCACTTCAGGAGATAACTATGCTAGAATAGGATTTAATCCATATAGCTAAGCCAGTGACGGCAGAAACTAGGGGTATTTTTTTTTTAGTTAGTGAAACACCAAATGAAAGGGATGGATCTAGAACACGGAAATGAAGATCTGAAGGTCTCTCTAATGGGACAGAAAGAAAAGGAACTCTGTAAGCAGTTTCATGGATAAACTAGCTAATATTCTTCAAAAACAATGCAAGACACTGGAGTGTTTAAAACAACAAGCATTTAGAGAATGGCACGATTTGTACGGCCATAATGCACAGTGGTAAAGAACTAAGACAATAGATATGTGGTTATCAGATCATAGAGATAAGAGAATTTTCACACAAATATACAGTGTAAGAATCCATTTTTGTTGAAGAGTTTAAAGCTTGTTTCCAAGATCCGAACGAAAGTCTTTGGTGCCATGCACCAATTCAGGCGAAGTCAAAGTATTCGGGAAACGTTCTGAGGAGTATTTCTGGTTTGCTTTTTCCATCCAAAGGCAGGGCTGGACTGGGGGAGTTTGGGTATTATGTTGTTATGGGCTTTTTCTAATCTTTATACCTACAAAATAAAGGAATAAGTAACCAGTGAAGCTCCCCAATCGGTTCAGAAGCCAGCAAACGAGCTTTGAAATACTGAAATTATTACCTGCTGTCAAAGCTTAGGATAACTCGATAATTGTATCGAGGCTGGGCTCACACACACACCAACTTCCCACATCCGAACACCTTTAAGAAGAGGATCTGCTGACAATGGGGCCTAAGGTTCTTCGAGCAACTGCACCACGACTTGACCAGGAAGCAACGTCCTTATTTTGATTCAACCTTGTGGTGTAAATACTTTAATAAGAACTTTCTTTTAGAGATAAGCGGCCATGCAGTAACCCTCTAAAGGTTCCCAAGAAGCACCAGCTTTACAGAACGGACACGTGGTCCCACAGACAAAATGCCCTAAGCTGGTAAAACTGTTTTCCTATCACGTTTCCTACCAGATGTTATACTTTTTGCCTCAATTTCTTTTCCTTAATAGTTTGACAAAGCTGTTCACTTGCGCAGCTGCTTCCCAACTCAAGCGCGCATTACTCCTTCCACCAGGCAGAGCTGGGCCCTCGCCCTCCCGCGCCGTAACAACCCGACCTCCGCCTTCCCCACCGGCCCTGCGGCGGCACCGCGGGCACCGCGGGCGCCCCGGGTACCTGCCGCCACCAAGCCGAGCTCCCGGGGCGTGGGGACCACGACTCACACAGCACCTGACCCCTTCCGGGCCTGCGTAAACGCCTAAGGATGAGGAACCGCCCTGACGCAAGTCCCTGATGGTCCCGAGCGACAGGGCGAGTGGAGCGGGTGGGACTCAGAGAAGAGTGTGGAGGGCGGGGGGCGCCGGAGACACGAGCCCCGGGCCCACTGCCGCCGTTGGTGCACTGCAGACACGTGTCTCCAAACATCGTCACCATGGCGTCCCGGCTTGAAGAATGCGCTTCAGAATCACCCCGGTACACCCCCAAACCAGGAGGACACCACAGCAAGCTGCTGGCGAAGCCCAAGGGTCCAAAGGAGGCCAGAGGAAGTCGCAACACCCCTCAAGACAGGCATCCTCGGAAAGGCCACGGTCCTGATTGAGCAGATGGCAGGCTGGACTCGCAGCCATCTCACGGCTCCTCAGAAATCCCGAGACACCAACCAGCAAGCAGGTGCAGAGATGCCTTAACTCCGCAAGCTGTGTGCTTACTCGGCTGGACTGTAGGGACTGCCTTTCCCATAAAAGGCTCAGGAAAAAAAAATCTAAATATAGCGTCTAAATAAATACAATACAGAGAAAAAGAGACAAAAATCGTTAGCATCCAGAACAAAACGACCTCAGTGTCTCCAAATTCAAGACAATCACAGTAAAGAGCTATTTTAGAGAACACAACCTCACAGAGATTCAAAATCTCAGCGGGGCAAAGATAAATCCCTAATGCAGTTTCCCTCACCAAACGACCTCGCAACTTGGAGCGTACATTTATCCACATAAATGGTTCGTGTGCCTTTTTTTTTCCCTGATGAATGCCACAATTTTGGCAAAAACGAAACTCATAGCACCAGCTACTTTTGTTATGCAAACACGCTGAAAAGAATTCTGGCCATTTTTCATATTGAATCAAAGTACGTTTTCCATCTTGGCATAACTTTATAACTGAATTCACTTTTTCTCCTCAAACCTTACTAAGCTACTGAAACCTATTTTTTAATAACATGTGAAAAACGAATCCCAGGCAAGCTTAAATATGAACTCTCTGAGACGCTGACCTCACGAGGCGGCATGTCATTCCATACGCACGCTAAAACGCTCTATTCTGATTTAACGCGCTTAAATACATCCTAATATGTTTCGTGCTATTTTGCAGGATACCTTCCCATTAGCCTCAAATTATCTTAAATTTAGAGATTTGGAAACACTGACCTTGCCATGTATAGTGGAAGTCTTACCAACTTTCATGTTATGAAATCAGATTTTTGCTGACTCAACAAGCAAGGCATTCACTTAAGGTCATTCCTTGTAATAATTTTATGAGGGGCTTTTACTGTAGCTAGTCTCAGAAAACATGATTTGACCCATAGTAGATTCATATTTGTGTCATATAGCTGTGCTACATAATGTTAAACAACTTTTAAGTGGAAATTGAATACAAGGTTTTTTCCAGATTCTCCACCACTTTAGTCATTTACAGCGAGATGTTTCTACGAGTTTCAAGCTGTCGTTTTATTTGCACAATTAGAATGTTATATATAACTTTATAATTTTATGCAAAAAAAAAAAGAAAACCTACGCTGAAGGAGTGAAAGGTATGAAAATTTTAACTAACAAAACTTTGAAAAAATCTGCTTGCACAAAGAGAAAAGCAGAACAAGCCATCCGCTATTACGTGGTGAAAAGAGACACTGTGCTTCGAAATGTGTGTAATCCTCGTTTGAAGATTTATCAACATCCACGGGCATTTCTGTATATTGATATTATCACATGTGCACTTCGTAAACACTGGCATCATTCCTTGACTTATCAACATCCTTAGGTAGAAAAATGCTATATAAATGAGAACCTAAGTATGTGCCAGGAACTCAAGTAGGCTCTGCATCTTCCTGATGGTTTACAAGACCTGCACGAATGCAGAAACATCTAACGGGTGGTCTAACCCAGTAACCCTGACCCATGAGAACATCTGTCCTTGCGACGGCTGGACCACACTGCCCCCATCATGGCCCGTGGACCCTAGCTCTGAACATATCTCAAGGCAAGGCATTGGCACCTACACATCAAAACAATAATTTCTGAAATGACTTGATAGTTGAGTATTTTTCAAAGCATAGGAGAAATGAGGAAGAGAAATCAGAACTTTGTCATGTTCAAATTCAGAAGTGTTTTCATTTTGATTGACACGCTGCTGCCCAAAGGGGATCATCAAGAATTCTCTCTTCGCCACTGAGGGCCTCTGGTGCCAGCCCTGCGTCTCCCTGTCACAGAACCATCCTGGACCCTCAACACCAGGAGCCCATCAGCCTTTCACGAGGAGCTGCAATGTTTATTGAATTCCCCCAGAGACTATTCAACAGATATGGATGGAAATTCCATTTATCTTAGGTAACAAACATACCTTTACATTTTACTTATTGGACAAAAATAGGACTAAAATTACAGTGTTCATTAATTTTGAAAATATCACCACCCTGAGCCTTTTTAAATATTTCCTATTAAACTTAGAGTCTTTGCTGTATTTCAAGCCCTCAGGTGCATGGAATGTGTCACTTCCTACCAGGTGGAAGACACACACACACACACACACACACACACACACAGCAAAGAGACAGCAAACATGGTCAAAACATGTTGCCACGACCTCTCCTAAAGCCTCACGAATTAAAATATGGATAATACACAAAAATTCAAAGTTCTGGGACCAGTATGACTCCTTCGATTTCCTTCAGCTATTTTTTAAGCCAGTGTTGAAGTCACAGATATTGAATAAATGATCAAAACAAAGAAGCATTAGCACTGAAGCTCATCAAACACGTTCCATTTTACAGACAAGGAAACAAAGCCCACAGAACTGAAGTAACTTGCTAGAAGTTGTACATAAATGAGAGACAAGAATTTGGGGGGGGGGGACTGTTAAATTTCCACTGTAATTATAATTTTTGAATTTTTTAAAAACTCTCTTAAGCAGAGAGTACAGTACTTCTTTTACTAAAATGTTTTTATAAGTTTAAAGAGCTGAAATAACTGTGAACTCCTCAAATTCCATTCCTTGTGATAGAATTGGAATGGACCTTTTATAATGTGTTACAAATTCCAAAGGCAGAAAGGAGGGATGAGCGGACATCTCAGATGGAATACGGAAAACTGGTCTGAGAGCAAGCTACAGTCAACATGTCATTTAGATAAATTAATATCTTCACTCCCCACAACTCAGCCAGATATTTTTATTTCGTTGGGGGGTAATTTTTGATTTATGGAGAGTCTCAAGAATTTGTTGCTTAATTCTACTTTGGTAATAAAATCTTTGGATATCCCGATTTTGAAATCTTTCAGACAGTCCATCATCAAAAGCCCTCACCTCCTAAAAGGCGCTCAGTCATTTCCTATTTCATGCACTTTGCCCTAATCATCCCTCCAGAAGACTTCTGAACTGTAAACAGCCGGGGTTTAAGACCTTTACCGTCAGGAGAAACAGCAGTATGCACCACACCCAAGCAGGTCCTGAGGCTCCGTGTCACTCTCCCGGCTGCCGCCTGGCGTGGTTATCTCAGATAACTGTGCTGTTTAAACCAGGTGTGCAGTGTTGGGTCAAGGGCAGGCGGTGGGTTACTGCTTGTTCAGCACTTTGGACTAGACAAACTCAACGCCGCACCTTCTGTACTCAGTATGAAAGGTGCTTTACTGGACACGGGAGACCAAACAACGGTGCAGCAAGACGTGAAGTGGAGCAGTGGAGGCAGAGGAGGAAAGGGGCTCTAAGAGCGAGTCCCGGCCCCGACCAAGGCCCTGACTGCTGCTCCCTGCCCCACAGGGATGGCGGGGCTGCAGCTCTGCTCCCTGAACACAGCATCTTCTCTGCAGCTGCGGTACCTGGTGCAGCTGACTCTGAGTCTCTGCGGCCGAGTCGAAATCCCAGAATCCGCCCCACCGAGAGGGTGTTCTACGAAATGAAGCCAGGCTATCAAATGAATCGCTTGGTGGTTTATTCACAGGTGCAGCAAAGACCTATTAGGGACCCATGTGGGGAAGGGGCGGGGCAAGGGCCTAGAGGGCAGATGAGATCAATATACCAGCGGCACCCACCCTGGAGCACAGGGTCTTGCGGAGAGGATGGCCCTACCTGCGGCCACCTAGGGTTGGTCACACAGGAGAGGGGCTATACCCACAGTGTGACAGAAGTTCGAGGCGGACCCAGGAACACAGACATCTCAGCGGAACTTTTAAAGAGGTTACAGATTTCAGTGAAGAATGATAAGGACTCCACTCGGGCTGCCATCAAAACCTTATGGGAGACTTAGTTTAGATAAAACTCAACCTCTCCTGAAGTGTGGAGAGAATAACAAGAGGACATCAGTGCACTGGGAGTAAGGAAGGCTCTCCCCACGAAGGAGAAACAGGTGGGCCCTGAGAGGTCCACAGCCTCTAAAACTCACCCTTTGTTACTTTCAGATTAACATCCGCTTTGCAACTGCATCTTCAGCCAGCAAAGGTCCATCTTTAAAAGAAGACTAAGCAAGAGCACCTTCCGGCCAGAGCGAGCAGCCCGCCCACTGACACAGGGGCTCCTCCAGCGGCGCTGCTTCTGCCCCGCAGCTGTGAGCCAGCCCTCACTCACGCCACAGGCGTCCCCGGGGGGCCTGCGCTTGGATGACGGACACGGGGCAGCAGGCACGGTCCTGCCCTCCACTAGCTACAGGCGAGACGCGCAGACGGACACCCTTCCCCCCAACAGCTGCGCTGACCTGGAGGAGCGTGAGTGTGTGTGCAACACGGCCTCACAAACGCTGATTAAGCCAAGAAATCGTACAATCGTGACCTTCGGAGGCGCAGGGCACCTTACGGAGCTCGTCCAGAAGCGGAAAAGGAGGCCCAGAGAGATTGAGTGAGTTGGTTCAAAGTCTCAAATCC
Organism: Globicephala melas; assembly: GCF_963455315.2. Taxonomy (NCBI): domain Eukaryota; kingdom Metazoa; phylum Chordata; class Mammalia; order Artiodactyla; family Delphinidae; genus Globicephala; species Globicephala melas. The sequence continues at coordinate 1,588,579 of NC_083331.1, read as the reverse complement.
ATGCCCTGACTGTGGTCCAGCGGTCTTCCCCTCACCCCACGGAGCCTTCCCCACTACAGCGCACGGGGCTGCCCTCCCCTCCAATAAAGACTTGATCAATTACTTTTGATATGCACATTGGTTGAATAGCGGGGCTTAAATGTCTCCGAGCGCATTTCAAACCATTGAGACCAAAAGGAACGTCTCTCCAAGGTCCTCTGACAGAGGAGGTGCAGGTGGGACATCGTGAGTAGAGTCTGAATCCCCGGGGTCTGCCTGCGGCTGCCCCAGGGCCCCCTGTCGCTGTGGACCGGTGCTCTAGGAAGCGCGACAGCACACGGTCCTGCTCACTTTAATAGGGAGCGACTGTGTCGGTTCTGTTGACCGTCATCTCAAATACAGTTAAGTATATAGTTAACTAAGGATTTCTGCAACCACGCTTCACACACAAGGTGCTGTTGTGATTAACCTAAGTGAACTGGGCTCCCCGCATAGCATGGATGCTACCAAAGAGACCGCCTCTGACGTTCGTTTCTAATTAAACAAGTCATTCGAGCTGAACAGAGAAACAGCAAACGATTATTTTTAGAAGTGAAGACATACACAGGAGAGAAAATCCTCCAGGAGCTTCCTTTGCTGTTAAATGTGACCAGAAACGCTCACAATGGAAAGCCCTGTCTTCCTATCCCAAATGCCTTCAGGAAAATTACCTGAGATTGCCTGCAAGAAGACCCAATTTTATGATATTGTTCTTACAATGTGTAACGTTGGGAGGCTTGTCAAATTCTGATGTTTCCACGAAACATCAGACTTTTCAACAATCTGTGAAAAACCTCCCTTTGCCACGTCCTGATTGCACACCTGCCACAACTTCTGCTTCAATCTACCTGCTCCAATTCAACTGCTGCTTCCCAGAGGTCTTGTGCTGCTCCTGGAAACTGCACCACGAGGGCTGGAGCGGGAAATGTAGCTGGAAGCAGAACGGCCCGCTCCCGCTGGCTGGACACGAAGGCTGGGGGCAACGGACGAGGCAGCCAGACTTTCAGCACCCTGGGCCAATGGTGGTCTGACTAGCACCAAAATGGTGAGGAGAGGAACGCTAGGCTACAATAGGACCCCATAAAAATTACAAAACAAAACTTAAATTTTAAATTAATATTACAACACAAGAATGGAACAAAATCATACCTTTTTTTTTTTTTTTTGCAGTACGCAGGCCTCTCACTGTTGTGGCCTCTCCCACTGCGAAGCACAGGCTCCGGACGCGCAGGCTCAGCGGCCATGGCTCACGGGCCCAGCCGCTCCACGGCATGTGGGATCTTCCCGGACCGGGGCACGAACCCGCGTCCCCTGCATTGGCAGGCGGACTCTCAACCACTGTGCCATCAGGGAAGCCCAATCATACCTTTTTAATTGCGCTGACATGTTAAGGAAAGAAACACACACCTGAACAGATGCTTCCGAAAGGGCCAAGTCTCCCAGGTTCAGAGGCCAATGTAAACGTAGAAGGGCTGACTCGGAAACAGAGGTACCACGGCCTGGAAACGACCTTAAACACCTCACTTCCAAGCCAGCACCATCTCCAGCCGAGCCTCAGGCAGTTCCCCTGCCCTGTGCCCTCTTAGAAGGACGGGGTTCTGAAGTAAAAGGAATGTAAGAATTTGTACCGCAGGCTTTGGGAACCACGTGCCCGAGAGGAGAGAAGCTCCTGCCATTCGGAGGTCAGCCTATCTCCAGGTCCTGTCCAGTCTGGGCTACAGGACGTTGTCCTCTGCAACAACCCCTCAGCTTCGGGGTGGACTCTTTTGCTCAGCTGAACTCCACATCAACCAAGAAAGGGGGCGAACAGGTGGCGACCGCGCCGGCCGGCCTTCCCTAAGCATTCAGGCCTCTCCCTGCCTCCCCGGGGGATGGAGCTTCAGTGGAGGCTGAGTTCCAGGAATCGCTGAGGGAGAAGAACATGCAGCCACCGCCTTTTCCAAAGCCCAGGCCCTCGAGCCGCCTCTGCTGAGTACGGGCAGCTCCATCTCCTTTGCTCTCATCCTTCATCCTGACTTTCTCTCCACCTCGCCGTCTTATTTTGACATGACACTCAGAGTATTCCCAGTTTATACCCATTTCTTTCTCTTCATCTCCATGGTGCTGTGAGTCACTCACCTGGCCTCTACTCACTTCTCCACCCACGGGCCAAGGCTGTGGAGCCAATACTTGAAAGCATAGGGATTTGTTTTTAAGGAAATGAGGTAAGAGGAAATCCTAAAGGTATTCCCCATTGGCATGTTGTAGGACTCATCACGGATAAGTCCCCATCCTACCCTACCCCATGCCAGGCATCCTCGGCAGGTGAAACATCAATATTACCACTAACAGTTATAACCATCTTTTATTTTATCTGACTATTCCAGACAGTGGCTTTTTTCAGGTGCAAATCTCTAAGTTTAAGTATAGGTTCTCCTGAGTTTCAACCTGTAATGATTGTGTCTTCCATCTTGCCAATAGTTTAAGGACGCGGGTACTAATAAAGAAGGTATTGCTGTAAATCACTTTGAATCAAAGTGATATTCTTCGTGTATATAAAAACCAGTAAGTATTGCCATTCATATAAGCACAGAATGAGGCTACATAAGACTGAGCAGAGCGTCTGATTTTGGGATGATATTTTAGGATGACATTTCTTGTTGACTGCCAGCAACTTAAAGGCACATGACTAGAAGCATATTACAATCATTTGGGGTGAAATTTTTTAATGTCACAGATCCAGATTTTATCAGAGAAAATATTATTTAAACCTTAAGAACATATTTAATGAGAATATTCTAACTGGAAATAAACATTTAACATTATTATTAATGAAAATAAGCCGCTTTTAGAAGTAAAGTTTGCATTTTAAGGTATTATCAGGATTTTGGGGGGAACCAACTTATTTTTTAAAGTAAGAAAACAAAAATATAGAAAAAATAAAGTAATACATGATTGAGGCAAAGAGAATATCCACAGTATTACAAGGGACCCACGCCTGTAGCCGTCTTCACAGGGTCACCAATCTAGTAAGCAGAGTCCCCATGTAATTCAACTTTCATTCCATCGTCTAACACGTGTTTATTCAGAGCCTATTGTGGGTCAGGCACTGTAGAAACAGTGATGAATAAAGCAGATGTGTTTCTGAGCCCTCATGGAGGAAGGTCTTAACATTGAAAGGCTAACATAAAAATGCTTCAAGGAATTAAAAGCCAAAATAAATAACAACAGTAAGACACATAACCTGCTGTTTTAAATGAATTCAAGTCTCTATGTCCAAATGGATTACACTCAAACTACTAAAAGAATGTGCAAATATGATGACAGAATCACTGTATTTCAACTTCAGAGAGAACAGGAGAGGTGCCAAAGGCTTAGAGACAAGCAAATGTCCTGACTTCCAAACACAGGAAGAGGCTCAAGGAAAATGGCTAAAAATTATCATTTAAGCGCTTAGGTCAATCTCCAGAAAAATTTTTAAATAAATTATTAAACACAGGCTTGTAAACACTTTCAAAAGGAGGCGGCAATCACTGGGAACAACACCGATTCACCAAAAGCAAGACTCCACAAATTAACCCCATTGTGACCCACTGGCTAAGGTACCAGGGTGGGAGAGAAGGGAAAGCTATAGACACTTGGAATCTTAATTTCAATCAGGTATTTAGCGAAGTCTCTTGTGATATATTTTGCAGGTGGGGATAAAAGTTAAAAGATAAAAATAAAGCTTATTAGATTCCTAGCTGATTGAACTGCCAAAGACTGTTAATTAACAAAGTGAGGTCAATTTGAATTGCCAACGATATGCTAAAGTTTTAGTTCATGGGCCTGACTTGAACATTTCAGGTTTAACAAATACAGAAAACACAATATTCAAGCCATTGGGTGACCCTATACAATACGTTGTATAACAGGATCAAGATTTAGAAGATCTCAATAGACTGGAACAAATGACCAAAACCAACATCAAATACACTAGGGGATAATCATAAAGTGCTTCAATCAGGTTCAAAAAATAAACAGTCCCAGTTCCCACAGGTGCACCAAATACACAGCTAACACAGGGAACAATTCCATTGAGAGAAATCCAGAATGACTCCCACACGTGGTGAGTGAGAAGATAACCCACGTGGAAAAGGACAGGAAAGGCTGAGACACACTCTCACCATGAACCCCATCCCCCTACAGCACCAAAAGATTGGGAGAGATCTCCACCTCCCAGCATCTCCCTGAGGGGATGCTCCACCCAACATCTACCGCCCAGCTTTTAAGGCTCCCACCCAAGGGATGGGCCACCGAGACATCTAGCTCTGAAAGCCAATGGGGCTTCACCCATGAATGAGTTAGCATGCATCTAGGGCATGGCTGCAATCCTTCCCAGAGCCCAGGGAAGCCAGCGGGCCCTGCCGCCACCTTCTTCCTCCAGCTCACTCTAACAATAAAACCAGGTCACCAGCACCCCTCTAGAAACAGATTGTACGTGTGTCTGGAGCCCCAGTTTTTACAGCTGCCACCCAAAGGACAGGTCCCCAAATCACGTAGCTCTGATAGCCAAGCCTTGCAGTCACAAATTCCACACAACTGTAGCCAACAAAGAGGCAGTTTTGGGCTTCCCTGGTGGCGCAGTGGTTGAGGGTCCGCCTGCCAGTGTAGGGGACGTGGGTTCGTGCCCCGGTCCAGGATGATCCCACATGCCGCGGAGCGGCTGGGCCCGTGAGCCATGGCTGCTGAGCCTGCGCGTCCGGAGCCTGTGCTCCGCAACGGGAGAGGCCACAACAGTGAGAGGCTCACGTACCGCAAAAAAAAAAAAAAAAAAAAAAATAGTTAAAGACAAAGAGAAAATCATAAAAGCAGCAAGAGAAAAGCAACATACAAGGGAATCTCCGTAAGACCATTAGCAGATTTTTAGACAGAAACTTTGCAGGCCACAGGGAGTGGCATGATATATTCAAAGTGCTGAAAGAAAAAACTGCTAGCCAGGAATACTCTACCTGGCAAAATTTTCCATCAGTATCGAAGGAGAGATAAAGAGTTTTCTGGACAAACAAAAGATTGAGTTCATCACCACTACTGGCCTAACAAGAAATGTTAAAGGAACGTCTTCAACCTGAAACAGAAGGACACTAATTAGTAACATGGAAACATATGAAAGTAAAAAATTCACTGGAAAAGGTAAATATATAGTTACATTCAGAATACTCTAATGTAATAGTGGTGACTAAATCACTTATACCTTGTGTATAAAGGTTAAATTTCAGGGCTTCCCTGGTGGCGCAGTGGTTAAGAATCTACCTGCCAATGCAGGGGACACAGGTTCGAGCCCTGGTCCGGGAAAATCCCACACGCTGCGGAGCAACTAAGCCTGTGCGCCACAACTACTGAGCCTGCGCTCTAGAGCCTTCAAGCCCCAACTACTGAGCCCACACACCACAACTGCTGAAGCCCAAGCACCTAGAGCCTGTGCTCTGCAACAAGAGAAGTCACCACAATGAGAAGCCTGCGCACCGCAATGAAGAGTAGCCCCCACTTGCCGCAACTAGAAAAAGCCCGCACACAGCAACAAAGACCCAATGCAGCCATAAATTAATTAATTTTTTTAAAAGGGTAAATTATAAAAGTATTAAAAATAGCTAAAACTATGATAATTTGTTAATGGATATATAATATAAAGAGATACAAACTGTAGCATCGAAAACATAAAAAGGGAAAAAATAAATTAAAAAAAAATTTTTTAATTAAAAAAATTTAAGAAAACATAAAAAGGGGTGGTGTAAAAATGTAGAGCTTTTGTATGCATTTGAAATTAAGTTGTTTTCAGCTTAAAATAGACCTTTATAAGATATTTTATATAAGCCTCATGGTAACCACAAAGCAAAACCTATACTAGGTATGCAAAAGAGAAAGGAAACATTTCTAGACATTTGTTCACCCAGCATCAGAGCACCTAAATTTATAAATATTAACAGAATTGAAGAGAGAAATAGACAGCAATACAATAACACTAGGGCACTTTAATACCACACTTTCAACAATGAACTGTCATCCAGACAGAAAATTAGTAAGGAAACATTGGACTTAAACTACACATTAGACCAAATGGACTTAACAGATATATACAGAATATTCCATCCAAGAGCAGTAGAACACACATTCTTCTCAAGCGCACATGAGACATTCTCCAGGATAGAATGTATGTTAGGCCACCAAAAAAAACCTCAATAAATTTGAGAAGATTGAAATCATATCAAGCACCTTCTTTGATCACAGTGGTATAAAACTAGAAATCAGTTACCAGAAGCAAGCTAGAAAATTCACAAATACGTGGAGACTAAACAACATGCTACTGAACAACTAATGGGCCAAAAAGGAAATCAAAAGAGAAATCAAAAAATACCTTGAGACAAATGAAAATGGAAACACAACATACCATAACTTATGGGGCGCAGCAAAGCAGTTTTAAGAGGGCATTAATAGCGATAAAATAAACCACCTACCTTTATACCTCAAAGAACTAGAAAAAGAAGAACAAACAAAGCCCAAAGTTAATAGAAAGAAAGAAATAACAAAGATCAGATCAGATAAATGAAATAGAGACTAAAAAGGCAATAGAAAAGATCAGTGAAACTAAGAGTTTTTTTTTTTTTTTTTAAGATAAAATTGGCCAACATTTAGCTGGACTTAACTTAGAAAAAAAAGAAAGTACATTCAAATAAATAAAATCAGAAATGAAAGAAGAGACATTATAACTGATACCGAGAAATACAAAGGATCGTAAGACACTATTCTGAACAATGAAATGCCAACAAATTGGACAACCTAAAAGAAATGGATACATTCATAGAAAGAGACAACCTACCTAGAATGAATCAAGAAGAAACAGAAAAATCTGAATAAACCAATTACTAATAAGGAGATAAAAGCAGTAATTAAAAACCTCCCAACAAAGAAAGTCCAGGACTAGATGGCTTCACTAGTGAATTCTACCAAACATTTAGAGAATTAATAATGATACTTCTCGAACTCTTCTAAAAGATAGGAGGGGAAGAAGCACAACCAAACTCATTTTCTGAGCCCAGCATTACCCTGATATGAAATCTAAACTTTTATGACAATGATCTGTTACTGAATCTCTAATTCACATTTTAGAAAAAAAATATGAACTTGCACAGGAAATTTTATTAATTGAAATGAATTGTTTCAAAAATAAAATTTTCAAAAACCTCACTTGTAATTCTGTACATTAATGTGAACGGAGCAACCTATCAAAAAAAGGATTGGAGATATATTATTTAAAACGACATTTTCACAAGACTGTGATAAATATAGTTCTTGATATATTTTTTAGCAATATTATAAGCCAAAATTATTTTTATATACCAAAAAAATATGTTAAAAGGACTGACTTTCTAGTGCTCAATCAATCATGAATGTTTAGTATGTTCTTATTACATACAATTAGCACAAAGTGATACATAAGGAGAATGTAAGATACTATTTCTGACTCCAAAAGCTTGAGATCTTACTTAGCAGAGGAGCTGACATTCCTGGAAAAAATTTACTAAATTCCTAAGACGTGGATAAGACTAACAAGAGAAATTTTTATTCATTCCAAATATTTATTAAGTGACAGACACTGTATTAAACGATGGAGACAAAATGGGGATAATTACACGAGTAGCATGCTCTGTGCCCTCCAGGAACGCAATCCAGCAAGCGAGACAGACGTGTAAAGTAGTCATTGTGGCACAGCGTGGTAAGAGCAGAGGGCAGAGCTCTCCACCTGCACAGCTGATAGCAGAGGGACCGCTGGGTTGATTGGAGGGGTCCTAATGGAGGGAGCCATTTGGGTTGGGTCTTGAGAATGAGTATGACGTTTCCAGATAAAAGACAGGGGACAAAGGTATCCCCGCCTAGAGGAACGACGTGTGCAAAGCGAGGGAAGAGTGAGACACCTGGGAGGGCTCGGGAAGCTGAAGGGAGTCTGCCAAGGGCGCGACGGGTCGGGGTCAGGAGCTCTGGGCGAAGGAAGGCAGATCCCCACAGCACCAAGGATGCTGTGCCCTTTGTGGAGAGCAGCATGGCCACATGTGCATTTTTGAGGCTTACTCGGGCTGTTAACAGCAGCTGTTTACATAAAAAAGGGCAAAATGTGGACAACAAAACCATCTTGGAGGCTTTAGGAATTGTCCACGACAAAACGGTGATGAGCACTGAATAAAGGGGACCTCATGGAGTTACAGAAAGGGAACAGGCGTGACAACCATTAAGAGGTAAACCACACTCAAATAGCACCCGCCAGGAATCCACCTGGCTGCTTCACCAAACACCAATGAGCTTCTACTTTGTGCCAGGTACTAGGTACTGGATCCTAGGACCAGAGGGCTCAACAACAGCCTTCATGGAGCTCCCAGGCTACTAGGAGTTTCACAGATCCTTAAACAATCACACAAATGAAAGTTAACGCTGTGGGCAGTGGGCAAAATAGGTAAAGGGTCAAAAGGTACCAACTTGAAAAGTTACCAGTTATAAAATAAATGAGTCCTGGGGATGTGATGTGCAGCGTGGCGACTATATCAACAGCTAACAACACTGTCTGCATATCTGAGAGTTGCTAAGAGAGTAGATCTTACACGTTCTCAATGAAAGAGGACAAATTCTGTAACTATGCGTGGTGACGGGTCAACTAGACTCACCATGATCATTTCACAGTGTATACAAACACCGAATCACTGTGTTGAACACCCAAAGCTAATATGATATAACATTGTGTGCCAATTATACCTCAAAAAAAAAATAAAGTTGGGACTGCCCCTACAAAGGGCAATACAAGGGATTACGCATGCTTACGGGGGCTGATTTTTAACCTCTCCAGAGACATCAGGGAACGTACTCCCGAAGAAGCAATGTTTGAACTGAGGTCTGTGGGTGAGGAGGGATCCCCCAGCAGGCAGGTGTTCTAGGCAAGTCCCTGAGGCAGGCAGGTTCAGTCCATGGGAGCCTCGAGGAAGACCTGATTCCCCAGGTCTGCACCAACCAGCCCTCTCTTCACTCCCAACTAAAGGAAACTAAACTCCGTGAAGATAAACCCTTTACATCGTCCAGCATCTGGGGTGCTTTCGCACGCAGAAATGAAATAAATAATGATTATTTAAAACAGAGGGCCATCACCAGCTGAATTCTCACATCATCACTTGGTCTTCCTCCAAATTCTACCCATTTTTCATGCACCTCTTCAGGTTGCTCCCCTGCCTCCCAGCCAGTGCAGCGAGAGCAGAGAGCACTCACCCGGCTGGCCGGGCTCAGAGAGCAGCTGTCTTACGCTGGCATTCTATGCGCCATCTTCCTTGACAGGAAAGCGGGTGGGGGTTGGAATGATGCCACATCTGTTCCTAATCCCACACACAGTAGGTACATGTTTAATAAAAACACTGCCAACTGATTTATTTCTTATTTCTTTATTTATTTCATATAATTTAAGCTTATAAAGTTATAGAGTTATAATCAAATTATAGAAAAGCAGACACGTGACAGATTTGGAAGGCAAATAATATACTCGCTGGGTTTAAAAAAAGTTCCTCATTCCAACATTATCTCTGTGTACTTTCTACAGAAGTATAGCATAGTTGTCCTTGAAACGCAGGGGCTCTATCTTGTAAATGAAAAATGAATCTTCAGGCTAAGGATATAAAAACCTCAGGTAGGCCTTTCCAAATTGGTGTGGGAGTTGAAGGGGTTGGAGGCATTCCAATCTAAGCACACAGAGACATTTATCATGCGCTGCCCAAGTTCATCTTCACTGCTATGTTAATATGAAATGTTCAGCAGTTATTTTGGTTGAGTTAGATTTATTACTACTTTTAATTTAAAAGAAAACAATCAAACAGAAGTGGGTCCTTTCTTCTCTCTCATCAAAACATTTATATTCCAGAGACAGAGCAGTTAATGATGGAGAAATCAGAGCTACGTTCCACTAGCGAGAAGGAAGGCAGTCCTCATGACACGCAGAGTTACAGAAAGATAGTTCTTTTCATACGTGGACAAAACGTTGTGAAACATTCAGAACTGAGGGCGGGTGGCTTGCTAAAAGCATGTGTAATTCCTTACCTTCAGCCTGTGGGCCTTGACTTTGCTGGGTCCCCGTGACCCAGAGGCTGCAGTTATAGCCAGAAGCCACTTGGAGATGTCTCCTGATGAAAGCTTCACGTGGGTTCCACTCTGCTGACCACTCGTCAGGTACTCACAGGGCAGTAAAAGACTTGTTTACATCACCACAAAAGAGAGAGGCTTTTGAAAGCACAGCGAAATTGTTGTGCATGTTTCCAAATACAACCAGACAGAATTAGATACGACCGAAAAGCACGTCTGTGCAAACTTTTACCAACGTCTGGGTAGCAGAACTGTAATGTAACTGAAGGTAGTTGGCCCAGTGAATGTGTCATGTAAAAATCTGTATTATTCAGTACTTGGTGTTCTTAATGACTTTTCTGCTTTGAAAGTCCCTGACCCTGACAAGCTAGAAACCCATCGGTCATTCCTTACATGTTACAAACAGCACCCTACTTTCTGGCAAGATGTCAAAGGGCCCGGCCAAATGGCTACCTTCTCCAAGTACAATTGATAGCGGATGACAATGTCCAGCTCTTCTCTAGATTCTGACAACTATGTAACAACAAATAAAAAACATTCAAATGATTTACTGTTTTAATTCTACATTGTTGTGCTCTGTGTTTCTTTAAGGAAGGTGCAAGTGTGTGTGTGCGAGTCGTGAAACACTGTGGTTACCATGGCAATTATCTGTGTTTAGAGAATGCACGGAGTGAAGGTCCGTGTCGTGGTTGAAGAAGAGTGCATGTTAGCGATGGCTTTTCGTGAGCCTAAATCATGTTAAGTCCCCAGTTTCAAAGAAATGTTGGAAAAAAAGGAATGTAAGCTTTTATCTGGAAAAGCCCTAAGTGCCAAAGTGTGTTTTGTTCCAGGGCCGACGCTCCCCCCAGTAGTTAGACGAGATCTGGAGACTGAAGTGGGGAGCAGAGGGCTGGTGCGCCAGTGCAAGAGGGGATGTTCTGATCAGAGAGCTTTCCTCGCTGATCTACGGGGGGCCCACTGCCTCCCTTGCTTCCCACAATCTGGTGTGCAGCCCCTGCAACACCGCTTGGTAAAGCCCAGTTACCTGGTGAAGCCAGCCTGTCAGAAAATACCCAGTCCTGTTACCTGACGGCTGCCATCTGAACGGAACTCAGCACCAGCTGAGGACAGCGCTGCACTCACACAGGTTACGAGATGCTGGGAGGCAAACTGACGGAGTCGTTCTCTCTCTCTTGGGTCCAGAAGGGCAACTAACAACAGCAACAACAACCTGATTCAAAAACGGGCAAAGGACCCGCTCAGAAGAAGGTATACAAACGGCCAAACAAGCTCATGAAAAGATGCTCAGCGTCGCTGGTCTTCAGGTAAATGCAAATCAAAACCACAATGAGATACGACTTCACTCTCACTAGGAGGGCTACTATTAAAGAAAAAAATACAGGAAACAACAAGTGTTGGGAAGGATGTGAAGAGACTGGAACCCTTGTGCACCGCTGGTAGGAATGTAAAATGGCGCAGCCACTGTGGAAAACAGCATGGAGTTTCCTCAAAGACATAACAGCATTACCACATCATCCAGAAAACCCACTTCTGGGTACATATTCAAAAGAAGTGAAAGCTGGAATTCGAACAGATAATTGTACACCCGTGTTCACAGCAGCATTATTCGCAAGAGCCAAACAGCGGAAACAACCGAAGTGCCCATCAGCCAATGAATGGATAAACAGAATGTGGTATAAACGTGCGGTGGAATGTCGTCTGGCCCTAACGAGTAAGGGAGTCCTGACACAGGCCACACCGTGGATGAACCTTGAGGACATTATACTGAGCGAAATGGGCCAGACACGGAAGGATGGACACCGTGTGACTCCACCTGTGTGAAGTACCTAAGAGAGTCAAATTCATAGAGACAGAGAGTAGGAGGGTGGTCGCCACAGCAGGGGAGCAGTGAACGGAGAGGTAGGGTTAGTGGGGACCGCGGTTCTGTGGGGAGATGAGAACGTTCTGGGGATGACGGTGGCAAGATGTCAAAGGTGCCCAACTGCGAACGTGCTGAATGCCACTGGCCTACATACTTTACAACGGTTAAAATGGTAAACTTTATGTCATGTACATTTTACCACAATTTTTAAAAAGCAAGGGGCCCACGGCCCCAGAGGACCTCGGGGCGAACCATGTTTGCACAGCACAGCATTATTACTAACCAGGCAACCGAACGTCAGCAGAGCTGGAGTCGTCCTGTTTGTAACCAGCTAGTCTAAAAATAAAATAGTGACTTTCCCCAGCTCATGGCTTTCATTATAAACGCCCAAAACAAAAATGTTTGCGGCTGAGTGATATTTACGAAAAATTCCCGCTCCCAGGTCCTCAGACCAAGTGGCCAAACAACGACGGGGGCCTCCCAGCAGGGCGGCCTTGAAGGCAGGCTGGAGCCCTCCCCATGCTGCACTGACTCAGCTCCGGGAAAAGTCAGCGCTGCGGCTTCCTCGTTGTTTCTGAGGGCTGCGGAAGTTATTCCTAAAAACTTCCAAGCTCGTGACGATGAAGATCACAAACGGATCTTGAAAATAGTCACTCAAAGGACAAAGGGGTGAAGGATCAACAGATGCCTCCTTAGGAAATGAACGCCGGTCCGTGGTCTGCACATCAGGAGACAGTGTGCAGCCCTAAGGGTCGTCAAGCTGGGGGTTCAAGGAAAACGGACGGTGCTGTCTTCTCTTTGGAGGGAGGGAAGAGTCATAGGATGGGAAGGAGTTGGAATGTTGCTATAAGAAGATGAGTTTGAAGTATTAGCCTGGAAGTACAGAAAACTAAGAAGGTGCAAAATAGTCAGGACACGGTGCTATGTGAATGTAGGGCTTATTCATACAGGTAAACTTATTTTTATAGATCCCAGGGTTGATGCCTTTCACTGGAGCTAAATGTGCCCCCCCCAGAGAGTGCTGTCCCGCGTGGGAGAGTACTTAACTCCTGAGTACTTGACCCATCCTGGCTCAGTCCCAGGCTAAGAATCCGATGTCTGATTGTCAGGAGATCCATCTTTAAGAATCACGTTATCACGCCTTAACCCTCCGTCACCATGGTCTTCATGCCACCGAGCTCGCTTTACGAGTATTTATTTTAGGGGCTGGAAAAGTCCACGCTGCCTCTGGTGCTGGTTTCATCTCATCGACTTCAGAAAGCACGGTCAAGTGCATACCCCATGGTGACTCCCCTGGGAATGTAACAGAACTGAACTGGCCAGAACTTCTTAAAGATGAAGGTACTTTCTAAATACAATCTCTCTGGAATCAAAGCACATTTCAGCCTCAGCCTGTACTGAAGAGAAAGACCTTTTTAAAAAGAGTAAGGGGAAGTTGGGCTGTTCTCTTCTCGTTTGGTTAAAGAATAAGACAGCATATGGTACACAGTGCATGGCTGTTCAAGTGTAACATGGATGTGTCCAACCCAACACGGTTTATCACTTTCTCTATGTGGAACCAGCTGTTAGAATGGATTGGTGACTTCTTTTGCAGCTGAAGTTAGGAGGAAAAGAGCTCACCATCCCGGCAATTCCCCAAAGTAATACTTATCAATTAACCTTTGCTCTCAACACCGCTTCATCAAGAAGCATTTAGTGATCATTAACAACACTGGCTGGCTGCACACTTACACTGTGCCAGGCACTGTGCTCCTGCTTCACACACACGATTTTATTTACACCTCAGACCATCCCTATGAAATAAGAAAGTACGGTCTCTATTACGCTGAGGAGGAAACCGAAGACGGGACCACTTGTGACGTACTGAAGCCACGCAGTAGCTGAGCTTGAATCTCAACTGCAGAGCCCGGCTCCCGGCCCCTGGCTCAGCACAGGCTCAGCACGGCTTGCTCTGCATCGTGGAAAGGTGGCATCCCAAGCTGGCCGGCTACTAGGCTCTTCTCCACCCACGGCTCCTGCCACGTGGATCTTACTTTTCACGAATGGACCAGCTTTTCCAGGCATTCGTTGGGTAAAAGAGCCTTAGAAAGTGACTCTCCCACAGCACCCCGGGGCATGTGGTTAAAATGCAGGTTCTGATCCAGCCCGGCTGGGCGGGCCTGAAGCTCCGTATTTCCAAGAAGCCCCCAGGAGGCGCCCAGGGAATGAGCTGTGACTGTGGGGTGGGGCCCTGAGCACCAGAACGAGACAGGGCGTCGAGCAAGACACAGAAGCGTCGAGCAAGACACAGAAGACGTATTGCAGCACTTCAGGAGAGCTTTCAGACGGCACCCAGTCTGCAGCCCACCCCCAGCGGCACCCCCGCCCTTCCCATCCCCCACCCGCCTGGGCCCCCAGCAGACACAGCAGCAGTCCCAGGAGGTACACGGACATGCCGCGGCCCTCTGCTCTCAGAGGGCTTTGGGGCTAAATCTGAATGAGCGTCTTGGACAGTGGATTTGCAACTTTCACAACCTGTACAGAAGTAGTACATTAATTAAATAAATTCCAACTCCACCATTCGAGGACTAGATGGCCAATGCCATAGTAAGGGAGTATTTCACGACATTAAGAGAGATTCACAGCAAGTGGAAGGAGATGGCCATGATATAATTATATTGTGAAGAAATACTAGAAGTTTCCACACTAAAATTTCAAGAGCAGTTATCTAGGGCTAGGATGTTAAGATGGTTTTATTTCTTTTGCTTATCTATATGTTGTAAATCTTGGGCTTTCCCTGGTGGCACAGTGGTTAAGAACCCACCTGCCAATGCAGGGGACACGGGTTCAATCCCCGGCCCGGGAAGATCCCACATGCCGCAGAGCAACTAAGCCCGTGAGCCACAACTACTGAGCCTGAGCTCTAAAGCCCGTGAGCCACAACTACTGAGCCCACGTGCCACAACTACTGAAGCCCGCATGCCTAGAGCCCGTGCTCCACACAAGAAAAGCCACCGCAATGAGAAGCCCGTGCACCACAATGAAGAGTAGCCTCCGCTCGCCACAACTAGAGAAAGCCCGCGTGCAGCAACGAGGACCCAACGCAGCCAGAAAGAAAATAAATATGTTGTAAACCTTTTACAATTAATATGTCTTAATTTGGAATAAGAAGAAAAATAATTTTTTACTACTTATTTTTAAAGATTACTCTGGATCCATAGTGATTCTCAGCAGCACTGAGATGGGATGACCAGAGGTTGGGGGCCTCCCAACACAGGCGACAGGAAGCAACCAGAAGCACCTGTGAAATATTCTTGCCAAAAATGATGAGCCTAAACGGAATCGATCCTCTAGAGCCGACCTCCACCTACAGGAAACATGGCAGGTAGAGGGCAAGTTCAAAGACTGAACAAGGAGGCTAGTGGACAAAGCCAGAATAGGGGACATTCTGCAGGGCAGCTGGCCCAGTTTCTGCAAGAATTCATGAAGGGGCGTGAAAAGACTCAAGAAAGGCATTATAGGGCTTCCCTCATGGCGCAGTGGTTGAGAGTCCGCCTGCCAATGCAGGGGACACGGGTTCGTGCCCCGGTCCAGGAAGATCCCACATGCCGCGGAGCGGCTGGGCCCGTGAGCCATGGCCGCTGAGCCTGCGCATCCGGAGCCTGTGCTCCACAACGGGAGAGGCCACAACAGTGAGAGGCCCACGTACTGCAAAAAAAAAAAAAAAGAAAGAAAGACATTATAAATGAGTACAACGTGTGACAGGGGTGCTATGGACTGAAGGCCTACAGCCCCCCACCCTGTCCATATGTTGAAGCCCTAATCCCCAGTGTGATGGTACCTGGAGGAGGGGTCTTTGAGAGGCAGTTGGGTTTAGATGAGACGGTGAAGGTGGAGCCCCATGACGGGATTAGTGCCCTTACAAGAAGAGACAGAGACCAGAGCCCTCTCTCTGCCACGGGAGGACACAGCGAGAAGGAGGCTGTCTGCAAGCCTGGGGGAGGGTCTCACCAGACCATTCCCCCCGCCAACCCCCGAATTGGTCAGCACCTTGATCTTGGACTTCCCAGCCTCCAGAACTGTGAGAAGTGACTGTTCGTTGTTTAAGCCAGCCCATCTCTGGTGTTTTGTTATAGCAGGCCGAGCTAAGACATCAGCCCCAGTGGAACAACCAAGTGTAAGGAGACGTTTTTGAGCCAATGAGGGTAATTTAGTTACGCAGGTAATGCTAATTTTCAGGTGTGCAAATGGCCTTGTGTTATAGAAGAAATGTCCATACTTCTTAGAGATGCAGTCTGGAGTATGCGGGAGTAAAATGAAATGAGGGTCCAGATATTTTTTTCATTTTATAAATGAGGAGTGTAAGCAAAGCAGCAAAGTGTCGTAACTGTCAAGTCTGGGTGATGGATATGCCAGTGCTCACTATACACTTTATTCCCCCTGCTTTTGTGTGTTTGAAATTTTTCACAATGAAATATTTTCATGTGGTCAGGGATTCTAGTCTTTCTACACTCAAGCAAAGTCCTAAGGTAATCTAGGACACAGATCCACCTGAGACACACGGGTACCTTTAAGCTGGAAAAAGAGGCATTGTACAAAGGGAACTTCAAATATTTCACATAAACTCACTTGAGTAATGGAGACAGCTGTAGGAAATCTGGATTTCGGGAGCTTTGAAGAGGGAACTTTGCTGTAATGAAGCTGCAGAGATACTGGTCAAGGCTGGATTCTGAACTCAAAAGCAATTCGCCCAGAAACACAGAGAAAACGAGGAGAGTAAGAGCTGATATACATACAGCGCTTTACGGCTCATGTGTATTTCCAGGTACATCGTATCATTTCATCTTCCCTTTTCATTTAATCCCCTTTACTTCAACTCCTAGGTGTAAGGTTACTTTCTACCTTTTACAGGCGTTTCTGCAAATAGAGCCCCTTGGAGCAGGGAGTGTGAGAGAGAGGTGGCCTCGGCTTTGTCCGCCTGCCACGGGCAGCCAGGTGTGCCCTCTGTGCCCCTGAAATGTAAACCTGACACATCATTTCCCAAATTAAAGTCCCTCGGCTCACAAGGTGGAAGCAACCCAAGTGTTCACGGACGGATGAACGGGTAAACTAAGTGTGTTCCACGTGTTCAGTGGAATATTCTTCAGCCTTAAAAAGGAAGGAAACTCTGGCGTGCGCTACGACACGCATGAACCTCGAGACATCATGTTACGTGAAATAAGCCAGACACAAAACGACACATACCGTATGATGCCACTCACGTGAGGTCCCTAGAACAGCCAAGTTCACAGCATGGGGGTGCCAGGGGCTGGCGGGAGGGGCAAACGGGAAATTATTGTTCAGTGGGGTCAGTTTCAGTTTGGGAAGAGGATGAAAGTCCAGAGATGAACGGTGGCGATGGGAGCACAGTGTGGATGCACTTCACGCCACTGGATGCTGCACTCAGAATGGTTAACACGGTTCAACGCTGTGTTCTGTATACTTCACCTCAGTGTTTAAAATCCTTCCATAACTGTCACCTAGAGAGGAACAGTAAGCTCCTTAGAGCCTGAGGTCAGCATCCCAGCCCTGCCCCCTCCCGTAAGCGCCGTTCAGAGGTCCCGCTGCAGGCGCGCAGGCCGCGCGGGGGCCCTCGCCCCCGGGGCTGTGTGTCCCCTCCTCCTGAGCCTGGGCCCCGGGGCTCAGGGGCCACGCCGCTGCCCGGATCCACGCCCCGCCCCGCGCCAGCAGCGCAAGTCGCCGGCTCGCAGGCCTCAGCTTCGGCCCCTAGAAAGCACGGCGATAAACTCGCTGCTAGTGTGGCGATGATGTGAACGAACACGTGTGCCCTCAGAACTGGGCCTGGCACACCGTAAACGCTTAACAAACTGTCACTTGTCGCCCTGAGAAGGTCCTCTGACAGGCTCGCGCCCCCTGGTCTCAGGAAGAGCGGGACGCCTCCTCCTCCGCTCCCCACGCCGTGCCTTTCACACACTTCGGGTTTTCTTAAGAAAGAGTGTTCGTATTTGCCTAGACGTGTGTCTGCCGCAGAACCGTGCACGCTGGAAGTGAGACACCGCCTCCCGCCTCCTCACCCAGGGGCGGCCCCGGCCCACTGCACGCCCCCGGCTGCAGGGAGGCTCCGTGGAGGCCGGGAGGCCCTGGGCCTCGACACGGGCGCCTCGGGAGAGGACAGAAGGGCTCGCCTGGCCAGGCGCGGCCCCCGCCGCCCGCGCTGCCCCATCGCATGCAAATACAGCCCGAAGGATGCGGACACCAGCCGCCACTGCTGCCACGAGGCAGTGAGGAATCACCGCGCTGCGCGGGCGGTGGCAGAGCAGGGCCTGCCCACTGGCCCCCGGCCCGGGTCTCCCTCCCAAACGGCGCTGTGCCACCAGGGCCGCGGGGCAGGGGCGGCCTGGGGTCCGCGTCCCCCAGCGAGGGGGCTGTCACTGACCCGCCGCACTTGTCACACGGCCTCCACCTGCCGACACTGTCCTCCAGCTCTGCCTTCACCTCGCACTGCAGGTAGGGCCCCGGCTTCCACCCACCCCTCTCCGCCCCGCACCCTCTTCGCAGGATATGTTAAGCCCCGGGAAGAATGCCTCAGTAAACATCGCTTTCTGTTTAAACATGTTAATAATTGTCGAATTTGGTTTGAGGGAATGTTTTATTATAATGGCTGTTAACAGGAAGGTCTCCAGCTGTCAAATCACCTCACACGCTTCACAGAGAAAAATCTAGGTGTCCCAAGGGTGGTCCAGGACCTCTGCGTGGATGAACAGTCAGGTAGACGGGGCGGGGCGGGGGAGAGAGGGAGAGAGCGTTTGTGACAGAACAAAGAGGGGATCTCAGGCTCACGCCAGAGTGGTACCGACTTGTTCCCAGGCTCTGTGCTTACAGACCCCCGGGGGATCCGGCCAAAGCCAGAATCAGCCGCCCGGGCTGGGGACGGGGAGGGCCGGCGGCCCGGAAACCCTCCCAGGCCGCGGGCTGCACGAGCCCGCACTGGAACCGCGAGCTTCTGCAAAGGGCAGACCTTCCCAGACGCACGAATAAGCAGTGATTCTTCCATCCTTTTAGAAAAATAATGATCACCTTCAACCAATGTTTCTTTGGTTTTGAAGCACTTTGGGGGGAATATTTTAGACGTCTGCTTCCTCAGCGACAGCCCTGCCGGGGCCTCTGAAGGGGGGCCTGAGACTTGAATCTCGAGGGAGCCACTTAATGAGAGAAAAATACTGATTTGGGATCAAGTGCAAGAGGGCTGCCAAAGCAGAGAAGTGAGGTTTTGTGTTAAAAACCCAATTAACCAACACGTTCCCTCTACCCACTTGGAGAGCTTCTCCCAGCGACCCCGATCCAGATGAAAGGCGGCTCTCGTCTTCTAAACTAGATGAACACCTTAAAAGCTGTAAGTTAAACACCTCCTTATGTTTCACAGCCTTTGGGAAAGACTTCTTATTCAAAGATTCCTGTCGTAAACACTTTTGTTAAATAAATAGCATTCTCAATTCAACTTCATGTAAGTCTGAGTTGTCCTGAGTTGAGTTGCATGATTTTGAATGAAAAATCACTCTTATTTTTCCTGTCAAATATTCAAGACCTTTTGACTCTCTAAACCTAAGATTCCACAAAATCCAGACACACGTTCCCCCAAGAATTTGGCTGGTGTCCCAGGAACCCTGAAGCCTTCCACAGCCTGGCCCTCATTTCAGCCCACCCCCACTAAAACACTAAACACGTGAAAGCAAATGGTGCAGACAGAGCACTTCTGCCGTGAGAAATGAAGTCACGGCAGTGCCTCAGCCCGAACACGGCTGGTGCGGGCCAGGAGGGTCTCTGCACACAGCTATCCGTGGGCACGCGGCCGGGGGCCAGGGCAGCAAGACGGCTGCACCCAGGGCCCTGTCGTGGACTGGGTCACCGCTGGCCACCCTCTGACCCAAGTCACAGGTCGATTCCTCCCCTCTGGCTCCAATTCCTGCTGCACCATTTGGCCTGCAGGACCCCCAGGCCCGCGAGTGTTCGAGCAGCCTCCCCAGAGGCAGAGGAGCGAGCCTGGCCCCGCCCCGCCCAGGGCTTTCACCAGCTACTTAGCCCTGGAGCCGCTTGCCTTCTGTTCCCCTGCAGTCCCAGCAGGAACCTGATGCCAGGCTGCTAGCCCACCAGGCAGAGCACACATTCCAGAACCTGGGCTGCCTGCCAACCGCCCACCAGAGGTCCCCACCCCCGAAACCCAAGCCCGGAGCCTGAGCCCAGGAGCCCAGGCGGATCCCGCGCTGGCACGGTGGGCCCAGGGGGCCTCTCCCGTCACGACCTGCCGCAGAGCCGGGGCCCAGAGGCCAGAGACTGGGCACAGCCGGGCTCCACTGCCCTCACCTTCGGGCTGACTTCGGTGGCTTCCCACGTCTTAGCCCTGAAAACAAAACGAAGCACTGCTGGGATGCTGCTGTCAGCGGTTTGGTTACGTGGCCAGACAGTCGAAGGCTGCCCTGGGGTTTGCTGAGTTTGGGGCTTTCGTCTCTCATTGATGACTGTTCCCATTACCCGACCCCCGACCCCGGGGAGCGCTGAGCCCGCATCCTGTCTGTCTTGGGGAGCAAGTTGAGGCTACTTCTAAACCTCATCTAGTCTGCTCTCAGTAAAGGATACCACTGGGGACACCAGGACCCCCGAGACGTCAGAAGAACTGTGAAATGAGGACGAGAAGTTCTCCTGAGGGTTCCAGCGCCCATCTCTGCCCACGTCTCACAGCGCTGGTTTCCTCTCTCTCTCCATGTCTCTCTCCCTCCCTTTCTCTCTCTCTCCGCTTTCCTTGAATTTCAGTGACCCCAGATCTAACAGGAAGAAAACCATCTGGGGCCCCATCACCCTTTGGGGGTCTTTTCTGTCTCCTCTGAACCCCCCGCCAGGCCCCGTCTCCTTGGAGGCAGCACCTGGCGCAGGTGAGGGTCCCCCTCGCCCCCCACCCCTCTCTGCTTCTCCCGTTCCAGCCTCATCCGGGGCCCCAATACACCCTGCGCACAGGCGCTGCAGGTCTCCCCTCCAGCCTGACCGCCCTCCCGAAGCACCTTGTGACAGCCTGGGAGACGCATCCACCTGGACCCAAAGCAGCGTGTCTGAGGCTGGGCTCCCCCTCCCACAAAACCAGCTCTTTGTCCAACGCCCCTGCACCAGCATCTCCCCAGGCAGCCGGGCTTGGAACCCGCCCCGGTCACCCCGTCTCCCTCCGCTGTGGCATCCACCGTCCCTGAGCCCCTCTGTCCCATCTGCCCTCCCTTCCATCCCCTGCCCAGTCTAAGCAGTCTCTTCGACTACGTGCAGAGACCACTGGACAGACCCCCTAGCTGACTCCCGTCCTTTGGAATCCAAAAGCTCTAGAGCAGAATCGGGCCTTAGGAAGCACCTCCTGTCTCCCCGTGTTCACGGGGGCGGGAGGGAACAGAGGCCTGCGGCGGCCGCAGCAGGGCGGGCATCGCAGGATCCGGCTCGTGAACTGACTACGACAAGACTGCAGCCGAGACACTCGCGAGCGGCGCCAGCATGACCCCAGCCCACGCCCTGACCGCGGCCGTCCCTTCCTGCCCCTGCCGGCCTCCCTTCCCCTTCCCTGGACTCAGTCGTCCCGGCAGCCGGCGAGGCCCCCGGAGCCGCTCCTCCAGGAAGCCCACTCCCACCCGCTGCCCCTGAACAAGCTCTTTCTCGGCCTCTCCCGGGACGCAGCGCATCTACCCGCAGTACGGGCCTCGGTCCTGCTTGAAACCATAGACCGCCCGCTCACTTTTTATCCTTTCCAGAACCTTTCCTCCTGAATAAGAAACAGTTACGCCGAATGGCATCATGCGGCCCCACAGAAGCTGGTGGTGGTCCCCAGCCACGGTCTCCTCCAGCTGCCACCCCGCCAGGAAGTGATCAGGGGTGCAGAGGAGGAAAGAGGCGAAACCACCGTACAGTGAACACCAGTAGCTGTCGGCACAGCAGGAGCGACGCGAAGCTAAGCCCGCCAAACAGCCTGCGTCCGCTGAGCCCTGGCCCTGCTCCCGGGACGTGGCTGGCATGGACCAGGCTCCGCTGCCCCCCTGCTCCTATGCAACAGAAGCCAGTCCTGTCCCTGTTCAGGCTGCAAAACCGCTGGCCCACCCTGAGCCCCCTCCTCCCCCGTCAACAGAAACGCTCACTACATTTTCATCAGAAAGGAGTCCCTTCACTCTGAGTTGATATTTTGTATTTTGTTGCCCAAAGCACCATCACGGAACAAACAGGGGGAAACGGTTTCATGAGAAAACAGAGAGGCGACCTTCGAACTCCCGCCAGGCTCTCAAGGCCAAAGGCAGGCGGCGCTGGAGTGGAGGGGGACAGGCCCCATGTGGTGGCAGAACACAGCACAGCGACACGGAAGGCGTCACCTCTCAAGGCCCTGTCACCACGTGTGTGCGCCTCTGGCTCCTGTTGGCTGTCACAGGCCTGAGCCTGGTCACGTTGGTCATTTCTCCAAGAAGCCAGAATGGGGGGTGGGCAGGATGCGGCTGCTTCAGGGGATGCCCGGGGGGAGGGGGAGCGTCCCTCTCACACACACACACACACACACACACACACACACACACCTCCCACCCGCTGATGCACAGAAAGGCAGTCAACAGCCGCAAGAAGAGCTGCGTTTCCACGAAAACAGGCTTCCAGCCTCCCGAGCTATTTCTATGGAAATACAATGTACCACTGGGTATAAATAGAACTCACGGCTGCCAGGAATTTTCTTTTCTTTTCTTTGTCCCTCTATAGAAGCTAAAGATATTCACACCATACGAAGAAAAACTAGTGGAGAATAATTTAAGACACCTTTGAAATGCCTGCTTGGGCTATTTTTACTTTTTCTCATTCCATTGAGACAAAAGGTTCTAAAAATGGACTTGGAAAAGCCAAGTTCTGATACAGCCATTGGGCGAGTTCCTTGAGAGCACGCACCCCACGCTGCATTCCTCTGTGTCCCCGCAGGTGACCGAACAGGGCAGGGGTAGGGACGCATGTGGGTGGAGGAGTCTTACAGAAAGGAGAAGATGAGGCGGCCCTTCCAGAGTTTCAGTCGGCAAACAAGTTCCACGAAGGAACATTCTTTTCTGTAAACCCAGCAGGATGAACAGGACCTCACGGCTGAACGAGCCGAGACGCAAGGGCCGTCCAGGGAGGGGACAACATGCACAGAAGCGAAGACCTTCGGGGCCTGGGACAGGGTGGGACCTGGGGCTGAGGCTGGAAGTGACGCGGGCCCAAGCCTGGCCTCGGGGCCCTGAGGACTCGGGGACTCAGTCACGGGGCAGCAGGGGCCAAGGAAGACCTCGTGAAGAGAGCAAGCCCATGGTCGAAGCTAAGCCACGTAGTGGACAGACAGGCCACAGGGAAGGCGCTGCGGGCCCAGCGGGAGCAGAGGAGAAGGCAGGGCGATGGCAGCATGGGGAAGAGCCTATTCCTGCGACCTGGCGGTGCATGAGATGTGCGCAGGGCAGCGGGGGAAGGAGCGAGGCGCCAGACCGCGGGAGGGGCCGACCCCCCGGCAGCTGCGGATCCCACCTCAGCTGCTCTGCCCCGGGGCCTCTGGAGGCTTGACACAGGGCGCAGTGGAGCTAGAGCCGAGGTGGCTGGGAGCCCAGCACGGAGCGGCCAGGGAGCCACGGAGGACACAGGCAGGGGCAGGGCAGAGAGGAGGGAACTGGGGTGGAGGGTTGCCGTGGGCCCTGCCCGCCTTGGCCAGGACTGGCTGCCCCGAACCTACGTCCTGAAGTCGGAGCCCCCCGGAGCCCAGGCCCGGCCAGCTCGTGTAAGGACACTTGGAAGGGCTTCTCCCTAGTCCGTGGCCCCCTCCAGCGGAAGAAGCCCGCTGCCCACTCACAACGCCAGAGGGAAGAGAGCTCGCTGTGCCCGCTAGTTCCCTGGTCTCAGCCAGCCCGTCTCTGTCCAGAGCATCAACATAAAACAAGGGAAAGGTCACTCCGTTACATGAAGCCAGTGATCTCTGTGAGGCCCTAAGGCCCTCCCCGCGTTCAGTTAACCTTGTTATAAGCCTCAGACTTGCCCGGTAAAGCTAGAGCTCCTGGTATTTCTAGACACCAAATGTTCCCTCAGCAATTATCACATTGACAGGGAAACACTTCCTGCACGAGGGCCTTCTGAAACGTGCACACTGGACCATGACTTCTTAAATGCATCTCAACCCACGTCCACAGGCTGACTGCCGTCTCTACCGGCCCTCCCCGCCGGGAGCCGGGGGGCCCGCTGGTGAAGACAGCTCTTGGCCACGTGCAGGCGGAGGTGGCCATCACTGAAGAGCTGTGACTCGGGACCCCGACAGCCGGGGTGGACGTCACACGGGTCCTCCGAGAGCCCAGGGGCCCGGGAGGCTCGACAGAGGCCACCCCTGGGCCGCCGCCCTCCTTTCTGCTAGTCCTGATTCTGTCTCCCAGCCACAGTGCTGACTTGGCCTGACTTGGCCTCAGGGCGAATCCCCATCTCTGGCTCCTTGTCGGGCGGCTCGGTTCAGCATCCGGACAGTTCCTCCAGTTGCTGCTCTGTTTTGGCATTTCTCCCCGGGGCGTCCCTGAGCCGGTAACCCATTCCAGGGCCCCTCTCCCGATGCCTGTGCAGCGTTTCCTCAATATGACCGGCAGAGTGTTCCCTCGTGGGAAGAAAACCCAAAGGAAAGAGAATCTACAAATGGGGAAGGAAAAGTACCTTTCCCTCCTTTCTGGGGAAAACTGAGTTCTCTCAGGCAGCGATGGAGGTGCGTCTTGCGGTCACAGACACCCGCACCAGGGCTGCCCGGGCGCCCGACTTCCCGAGTACGAGGCAGAGGGGTCAGGGGATTCAGCAGGAATGAGGGAAGCCCTGTCCGCCCCCGCACTCAGCACTTCGTAAGGAGAAGCAGGACGTGTCAGCAGGCAGACGACCCCGGGCTCCACTGCAGGCACACGGAGCACCGAGCATGTCCAGCAATCCCTGGTCCTGGAGGAGCCCAACAGCCTCACAGACGAGCCGCACAAACCAGAGTGGATGGCGGTGACAGGTGGCTTCTGTTCCAGGTCAAGCACCAGAGCAGCCGTGAGGAGACAAAATAAACTCACACTCATTCTCCTAAAATGAAGCTCACTGCCACAGCCATGGTCTGAGATGGATATGCTTATTAAAGAGAGTGTGTGTCTCTAGCTGCTTTGTTGGGCCAATGGGAAGAAAAGTAATAAGTGATTTTGTTAATCATTATGACCATTGTCATGCCCTTTACAAAATATAAAAGCATCAACAAATTAAAACAATTCTCACTCTGAGTCATAATAAAAATTCATTAATTCAGACTCTACAGGTACCTTTTAAGAAACATTTTAAGAAAACCAACATTATCCCTTTATTAGGAGAGTAAACGAGACTGGGGAGAATGCTACGACACCTAAGAGGGGAAATGCAGACCGTTCTTCAGAACTGCCCTGACAGGTAAGTGCTGAGATGTTTATTAACACTGATGAGCTGCTCACCCGTCTCTCAGCCATTCGACAAACCACTCACCCCGAGCCTTCCACGTGCAGCCCGATTCAAGGCACTGGGAGTCCCACGGCAGAGCAGACAGACACACTGCCTGGCCCGGCACCTGAAACGTGATGACATATTTGACGACTAAAACAAGATCCTGCAAGTCAAGTTTATGAGAAATAAATCATGTGTGCGGAAGTACTCTTGAAAACTGAAGTGCTATCCAAATGTTAGCCAACTGTTTTTTTTTTTTTTTTGGCTGCGTTGGGTCTTCATTGCTGCACGGGGGCTTTTCTCAAGTTGTGGCGAGTGGGGGCTACTCTTCACTGCAGTGCACGGGCTTCTCATTGTGATGGCTTCTCTTGTGGAGCAAAGGCTCTAGGCACACAGGCTTCAGTAGTTGTGGCGCGAGGGCTCTAGAGCACAGGCTCAGTAGTTGTGGCTCATGGGCTCTAGAGCACATGCTCAGTAGTTGTGGCACACGGGCTTAGTTGCTCCTCGGCATGTGGGATCTTCCCGGTCCAGGGCTTGAACCCATGTCCGCTGCATTGGCAGGCGGATTCTTAACCACTGCACCACCAGGGAAGTCCCTGTTGGCCAACTTTATCCACATAATCCCAGTTATCTATGTTCTTAAACCAGCAAAAATTTAATCTGCTTTCAAATATTCCAGCATGCAGACTTTCCCCTTAATTTGGAAAGAGCTTTCCCTCCATTTAATTTTGTTTAACTCTGATATGACTGTGTATCTAGCAGAGATTTGAGGTTCTGGGATCAAATTATACCACTTTAGAGGTAAGGAAGCCAAGGTCCAGGAAAATTACATGACCCGCCCAAGGCCAAATAGCAAGTTGGTAGCCAAACCAGAACAAACGCCCAAGTCTCCTGATGAGGCAAAAAATCTTTTTTCCACAAACTGCTTGGTTTGTCCTCTACTGGAAAATCACACTAAGTGAAGATACTTACAATACAGATTGCCAAGAAAGGCTTAGTATGCATAATATATAAATATCCCCCACGAGCAAATAAGAAAAAGTCAAGAGAGAAAATAAAAACAGGCAAAGATATCAACAGACAATGCCCAGAAGAGGGAATCTAAATTGTCGGGAAAATATATATGTCACATCACTAGTAATCAGAAAAATGAAGCAAAACATAATTCCACATAAGCAAGCTTCTGAAGTCTGGAAACACCCCGTGAGGGCTGGAGCATGGAGCAGGGAGAACCCCGCCCCTGTGTGTCAGAGGACAGGAGCATCCACCGGTGTGGCCACACTGAACAGCAGCCTGGCAACACCTCATGAAGTCAGACCACCACCAACTCTGTGCTGGGGACACGCCCCAGAGAAGTTCCAGGCATGCTGCACAAGGAGACGTGGACAGGAATGGTTTTGGGGGGTTTTTTGCAGCATTTTAATAGGGAAAATAGTGGAAACAACTTAAATATCCCTTGATACAGTGGAAAATCAATTGGGAATGGATAAATAAATTCTAACTTATTCACACAATAGCAAGATGGAGCACATTTAAAATGAATTAACTCGCTATATTTAAAATGGATAACTAACAAGGACCTACTGTAGAGCACAGGGAACTATGCTCAGTATTCTGTAACAATCTAATTGGGAAAAGAATTTGAAAAAGAATAGATATAGGTATAACTGAATCAATTTGTTGTACACCAGAAACTAACACAATATTGTGAATCAACTATACTCCAACATAAAATAAAAAGTTAAAAAAAAAGGTTACCCAAAATAACAAAAAATAAACAAATAAACATAAAATGAATTAACTAGTTCTACACATACCTATAGGACTAGGTCTCAGATGTATAATTATGAGAGGCAAAATAGTGCAAAATATAAGCTGTACAGTAGGATACTGTTTGTATGATTTTTAAATACCCCCAAAATACCATATATTATTTTAATTTTATACATACTTACATAGCAGAGATGAAAAGAGGATTTGCTTTAGCAGGGAAGGTACTGAAGCGCAGATGTAAACAGTGCATGCCTGCCTCAGGATAATGACTTCCTCTGGAGGAAGGGTGAGAAATTACAGCCAGAGGCTGGGCCACTACTGTGGTGGGCATTCAACTGTACCTCTATTTTTATTTCCTTTTTAAAAGATAGGGCAAAATGTTATGGTTTTGCCTGTACTTCTCTGTTTGCTTTATTTAAATATTTCATAACCAAATTCAATTGAGAAAAGAAATTCTTACCAATAAGAAATTCTTACTGATTAATACAACTTGTCCCACATTGTCCCAATGTGCCAAGCAGAATGTGAATCTAAACGTGGGTGACTGCATCTGTGCTTGTACGGGTCTTTGCCTATTTCCTGCTGGGTCCACAAAAGGATGAAACTGAAAGGGGATCCTTAAGCACCCTTCCTGATAACCGTGAAGGACTCTTGCAGTGCTCGGCCTCAGTGATTTTCTTTTCAGAAGATAATGTTCCTAGACTCTTATTAGCTGTCCCAAACTGCTCTGTTATTCTTGTTTCGTAGATAGATGATAGATGATAGACCAATAAATGATAGATAGAGATCAATAATAAATAATAAATGATAGATAACAGATATAGATATAGATCAATAATAGATGACAGATAACAGACAGATGACAGATAATAGATAGATAGATGATAGACAATAGATAGATATAGATGATAGACAGACAGACAGATAGATAGAATGACTCGTCCAGCCCATGAGGGAGTAGCTTTCTCTCCTAACGATTTATAAGATATTGGAGTTGGGGGGAAGGCTTGGGATATGAAAGGCCCTGGAGAGAAAAGGCTGGATCTTAACTCCCTTCTTCTTGAATGTGGGCTGGACTTAGTGACCTAATTCCAAAGAACCGAGTGCAGAAAGGGGAAAACAGTCACGTTTCCAGTGAAGAGGCCTGCCAGACACACCGTACTCACGTGCACGTTTGACCGCTCCAAAGATGTGCCCTGTGACGGGATGTGCTTAGAAAGAACTCCATGCCTGCGGCACTCTGTCCCAAACCCCTAACCCCAGCGTCAGGAATTTCCCATGACTTTCTATCTGACCCTGAGTTTGCCCTCATTTACCATGTCCCACGAGTGCCACCTCCCCGGAGGTGCTAAATGATAATATTAACATCAGGTGGAGAGAGGGCCAAATGACTTTTGAGATTCTCTTTTCAAACGCTGAGACATTGAGTCTATACACTCAACTGTCCTCAAACCCAGGAATTAGCTGATTCAAAATGCTGCCACCGTCAGGATGATAATCATTACACAGACTTCAGATCAAATTTTCTGGTGCCTGGATTAGAAGCTAACTGTTCCATAAGCTACTGATTAAGCCTCCTGACTGAAGCTCACTTGTCCCCAAGTATGGAGTGGGCACTGCTGTTATTGGGGGCTGACCCTCAGCAGGAGGGTACCCGCGAATGCACTGCCCCCGGGACGCACCCGGCGCCTCCCAGCCACAGCCTGCCTCTCCAGCCCCAGGGTCTCCACCCCGCCCCTCACCTGGCAGCTGCTTCAGCCTCAGTCACTCACCTCTTCCTCAGCAAGCCCTCCCCCAGCCAGTCCTGGCCACGTCCCGGAGCCCCCAGCCCTCCGTGTCCGAACAGTCATCAAGGTTTCCATCACACGTTCAATGTCTGCACCCCCGTAGGCCACCCCTCTGCTTTGTCCAGCCCTCTAGCCCCAGGGCCACCTGTGCCACGCACCTGCCCAGCACACCCCAGATGTTCACCTAACCACTGCTGAAGGACGTGATTTACACGCTCCGGGCAGGAGGTCACCCCAACTCCTCTGTGCAAGCGAGCAGCCGGAATTGACCACGGAAGTAGGCAGAGTGGTCGATTCAGACAAGAGGCGTGGAAAGGTCTCCTGAACTCTGAGATCTGAGAGGGTTAACATCTTGCTTCAGGGGGAGGGGGGAGGGAATACAAAGCCCCATCTTCAGGAGAATAAATTAAATGTACAAGAGCCATGACATTTATGCATTATGACTAGACTCCTTAAACACTGATATGTACCTTGGAAAAACAGATGGCAAAGTAAGGGAAAGTCCTCCCCACAACTGTGCTCCCCTTCAGGGCCCTCAATCCTTAAAATACTAGGTCAAAAACCTGGTCCCAGAGAGCAGCACACTGCCGAAGGAACCAAGACGTGATCACCGTCCAGAAACCACCATGCTCTGCCTCCTCCTGCCAATGCTTATTGAAACCAGTACAGAAGCCCAAGGTTGAATTTTGGCTTCGAAAAATAATTTGAGTAGTGAAGAGTTCCTTCTAAGCATCTTGTTTTCTCATACAATTCAACAGCATTGTTCACTCTGAAAAAAAAATGACAAATTTAGCCTTAAGAACTTAACCTGTGCCCCTAAAAAAAATACTGAAACTCAGATATTTCAAGGTGGAAAAGAGATGATCGTCCTGAAGCATCCTTTTCAGCATATGGTGCAGCATGTGTGGTCACAGGGCCCGAAGGCAGCTGCCGATGGCCAGAACTTCCACCTCTCCTTTCTCTGTGGCCACGATCGTGAGAGGGCCAGTCCTCCATGATTTTCAACATGCACAGGGACTGTGATCTCCACGAGTTTCCAGACCCCACCCACCACATCCCACTTCGGTTAGAGAAGGTCGTTAACATTAACCAGCTAATGCTCCAGCTTCCATCACGTGAGGGAAAGACGCTACTTGTTGCCCAAACAGCCACATACCAAATGCATGAATTCACGGTGACTCTTAGAAACAGCTCTTGGAGAAATTTCCATCGCTGAGCACAGACTGCACCGCCACTGCTGCCAGACTCCAAGGACACAGTACCACACTCACCACCAGGGCACCAGAAGGACAACTGGACCAGCCTCCTTGGAGGACTGGACGGGGAAAAGCTTTGCCGACTCAGGATGCCATCTGTGCCCTCACAGTGACTGACTACATAGTAACAGATCATCCTCGCAAATGCCTCTCCCCAAGTGTCAGAATGTACATAAAGTTTACTACCTTTATCATTTTATTCATTTCATTGTTACTTATTCGATAATTATTTGTTATGAGGTTACTTATTTCATCATTACTTATTCTGTTACTATTCGTCACGACGTTACTTATTTTGTTACGAGCAGACTGAGGACTTGACTGGCGCAGGCTGCCCCCGGCGCTATGTGGATCAGAAGCCAGGCTTCCTGCGACTCCGAGTGTTTTCACCAACACCAGGGCTCACGTGATGAAGGAATCTCTTTTAAGTCTGTGGGTTTCTCTAAATTTTTTTAAATTAGGAACGAGGATTGGTCTTTGGCCTTCTAATTTCTGCATCTTCAATTCCCATCCCAGCTGTCAGCCTTGGACAAGAGAGACAGGGAATCTTGCAAATGAGATAAGCTACAAACGGATCCATGGAGCAGCCATCATCACTGTTGGCTGTGGTCAAATGACCTTAACGTCTCCAGCCTCAGTCTCCTCACGCACGTAGACAATAAAGATAACCAGCCTTCTTAAAGGACTTCTGTGAGCGTTTAAAAGAGGACACACTTAAAAGCACAATGCATGACACACAGAAGATACTTCATACCCACCCCTCCCTTCCCCTCCTGCTTCTCAGAAGATCCCTCACCCAGGAGTCAAGAAGATTCCAAGAAATTCCCAACAAACCTCACAACCTAAATGCAAGTCAAATGAATGTTTTTATACTCACTTTATACATTTATAAATTCATTTGGATTCTATTAATTCACACGCTGTGATCATTTCATCAAGGACCTTCCTTAGAAAAAACCTGCTTCACAAATAAGACAAATTACAACACCAAGGGGATCAAATACAGAGTATTCCTAAACGCTGGCCATGTTTTCCAGTATCTTGACGCAGCTCTGAAGCTCTGCTCACGTGTGCTGGTCGTCGGTGCCTCTTATCCACCCACCGATGCAGAAGATGAAGGGGAGCAACGGGTTAACGGGCAGGTTAAGTGCAGGGCAGCAGAAGTCCACTGCCGCCATGAAGCTATGACTGGAATACTTAATAACTTGGTCTTATTTTCTCTGTAAGTATTCCAAATAAAGGCTCACACCAGAAGGACAGAGAAGCCGAGGGCCACCCTCTCATCCATCACAACGTTGCTGGCGTCCTGTCTCCCAGCAGCTGTGAGCTGATGCTGATATGCCCTCCACGCTCCACCTGGGTGCAAATTTGCATGTCACCTTCCCCAATCCTTGACCTACTTGTGCAAGCAGATTACCACCTTAAACTGTTTACCCGAGACATGTTTTGACATGCATTTTTCTCTTAGGCAAAACCCTCTGTGATTTGTGGGTAACTGAACTCATGTGTTTCTGGTTAGTTTATACTTTAAAGCACCAAAATGTTATTTTGTAGAGCTATTTCAACGTCCAAAGAGTTTTTCAAAGACTTTTTTCTTAGAAATAGAGGTCAACATTTTGCCCAGGGAAACAATCCCCAGACCCTAAGGACCAGGTTTGGCTCAAGATGTCTTTGGATTTGCAGAAGGCATTCAGTTCAGCAAAGAGATGCCACCACCAGAAGAATCCGAGTCTGATCAGTGTACCACGAGGGGAAGCCTGCTGTTCCCTCCGGGGTGCACCACAAAGAGCTTACCTTCATCTCTCTGGGGGATCCTGGGTTGGGGAAGTCGTTTTGCTCACAAAACCAATAATCTAGAGTTCATTTTTCCATTCAAACGCAGCATCTTTTGAGCACTGCCAGAAAATGTTTGAAAAGATGTGCTTGAAGAGTTGTCCATTCTGTTTTGAAATTTTAAACCTGATTACAAAATGTCTGTATTTAAGAGTGCTCTGAGGTTCCTATCTAATTCAAATTTGGGGTAGTATTCTGAAAGCAGAGAAGATCTGAAAACAAGTGAGTATGCTCCTCAGAGCTGTCCAACAGGGCTCAGCCTGCACGTACCTCGCCCTCCCTGTCTCCTTACCGCTGGCTGTCACTCACTGTCCTGCCCTGGATGGTCTCCATCAACACAACCAACTCTTCCCGAGTCTGAAGGAGGCCATCCCCACCCCTGGGAGACCATCCTGCACCAGGGGATCTAACAGCTGATCAACTTGGGTGCCTCCACTTTAATACACACTGTGGGTATTTTTATGCCATTTGGATAAACTAGTGGCCTGTCACACATTTGGGAATCATTTATTTCTAAATACAGATTCATTTTAGATACATAATGTGTGGTAGGTTATGAGATGCATCTTAGCATGTTATAGAAGAACACTCATCTCTTTTCAAAAACAATGATCTAAAACGAAATTACTACTATTAACTGTATATGAGAGTTGTTATAAAATCATGTGATTTATTTCTTTTACAAACACAACGGAACTCATGGAGTATCCTTCAAGGAAGCCACAGGAAGCACCGGAGGCAGACATAAAAAGCAAAGACACAGAAAGGCTGCCTCGAATGAGGCAGGAGACTAAAGAGGAAACCAGGAACAACCCCATCTAAGAACGTCTGCCAGCTCAGAGGCAGAAGGGCATAGCCAAACGTCGGCTCTGTGAGGATCCACAGGGTGTCACCTTACCATTAATGACATTTTTAGAACTGCGCCGTGACACCAAATCGGGCAGGCATTGTCATCACGAGAGTTCACTTATTTATACTCTGTCTTTTCATAGCAGCAGCCATGCCTAATTTTATATGTAAGAATTTCAGACGAGAATGTTGATAGAGGTCGCCATGGTGACCACACATTTTTGTCTCCATGGTGACACTCACAAATGGTAAAGACCCTTAACTTTAATTTTATTTAAAGTTCCAAAAGATTTTCTCCTCAGACTCAATAATATAACAACACGAAAGCAGTTCTGGCTTTCTATCTGCACTTATTCTTACGAAATCAAAGGGAGAAGAAAGGTAAAAGGAAGAAGAGGTAAAAATTCTTTAGAACAGATATAATGTGGATGTGGTTTTCTTGCCTGGAAAACAAATCAACGGCCTTCGATAAAGAATAATAACAGTCTCCAATAATTAACCATCTCCTGTTTTATACCTGTCTTCCTACTGAATCTTTACAACAGACGTTTGTCCTGTTTTACAGATAAGAAAACTGAGAAGCTGAGAATTGGTTTGTCTAAGGTTCCACCACTGGGAAAGGATGGGGCTGGGGGAAAGACAGGCTTTCTGACCCCCAAACTCCTACCACTCATTCAAGGGTATGAGGCAAGCTGACACTCATTCAGCTCGACAGAGATGGGAAGAGCTTCCGTGAGAAGTGAAGTAAGTCATGAATCTCAGTCCCCGTTCTCCAGACAGGAATTCAGAGAGACTCAGTCAGTCACACGATCGCTGGGGAGATGTTAGCAAACGAACGAAAGCTGCGAGAAAAGAACGGTTTTGTGCTCAGAAGTATGCCAAGAAGGCCAAGAAGGTAATCAAAAGGTGACGTGACAGTGACGTATAAGCCAGAAAAGCCTAGAACTCTTGGGCGGGGCGGAAAGCCTCTCTCACTCTGTAGACCAGGCGTGCGCCGGAGAA
Organism: Globicephala melas; assembly: GCF_963455315.2. Lineage (NCBI taxonomy): Eukaryota > Metazoa > Chordata > Mammalia > Artiodactyla > Delphinidae > Globicephala > Globicephala melas. The sequence continues at coordinate 1,554,608 of NC_083331.1, read as the reverse complement.
GCTGAAAACAAAGTTTCTTGAAATAAAATCTGATTTTTCATTAACTTTATGTTTAAAACATAGCTATTTACCCCCAAATCTCCTTTGCTGGTCAGTGGAAGCCTTGATGAGCCTGTGTCCCATCTGGACGGAGCGCTGAGCTGGGTCTAAGAGCCCCAGGCTCTGTCCCCACCAGCTCCAGTAGGGTGGCCAGGCTGGTCCAGGAACCCCTTCTAACGTGAGCGTCTCTGTCTGACCACCGCGTCCATCACCTCTGAGCCCCAACATCCCACTCACAGTCCTAGTCTTCTGGTGCCCTTCTGACCCTTTCCATATGGCTGTGCAGAAGGCCCTCCTCCAGTCAGCCTTCATCAGGAGGGAGGGCCACCTCTCCTGACATGTCCCCTCAAGACTTCCCGTCTGGGGAGCTACAATGTATGTTCTCCCTGATCAATTCTGCAAGGTTCACATTTTCTTAGGACATATTCATTTAAAAGGAAGGACACCTGGAGAACATGTTCCGTGTTTTTCAAACTTTCACTCTGCAAATCCATTCATTGCGATAAACAACCCTCAGGCAAAAAAGTAGAAGTAGCAAGGAAACGGCCCATCCCCCCTCCTCACCCTGCTAATTGTAAGGTCACCTGTTTTCTGGTCTCTGTAAGGAGGCCAAGGAAACGTGAACAGTAAACAGGAAGAGAGTGCTACGCACGCGGGCGGCCCCCAGAACAACCGCTGAGGAGAAAGTGATAGAGCGTGGCCAGGAATGCAGGGGACCACCTGGGGGAGAAGTTCTGGGACCAGCTGGGCAGTGAATATGCTGCTGACCCAGAGCTTTAAAAATTATTCTTCAGTAATAACTATAACCCACACTGATGAAGAACACCTTCCTGCTACGTTATCAAAGTTAGTGAGGCTGTGTGTCTAGACATCTGAAATACGGTGTATCAGGGGACCCCAGAGAAACAGAATAGGGATACAGATACAGACACAGATATAGATACAGATGACGTAAATATTCAGGAGGGGGGAGAGTTAAAGAACTGGCTCATGCAATCATGCGTTTATGGGACAAGCCTGGAATCTGCAGGGCAGCCCAGCAGCTGGACACTCAGGCAGGAGGTGATGCTCCGGTCCGGAGGCTGCAGCCCTTCTTCTCCAGGAAACCTCAGTTTTTGCTCTTCAGGCCTTGGACTGATTGATGAGGCCGGACCACACTGTCCAGGATAATCTCCTTCACTTAAAGTCAACTGACGTAAGATGTCAGTCACATCGCAAAATACCTGGACTAGGTTTTTGTTTTGAACTTTTTATTTTATATTGGAGTATAATTGATTAACAGTGTTGTGTTAGTTTCAGGCATACAGCAAAGTGATTCAGTTATACATGTACATGTATCTATTCTTTTTCAAATGTTTTGCCCCGACAACCAACTGGGCACCACATACTAGCCAAGTTGACACAGAACCAACCATCACACAAGGGAAAAAATCATTTTCTTTGAAAGAAAAGTGCCCTGAAGATGGCAGGCATGTCCCTGGGGCGGGGGGTGTGCGTGGGAGCAGGGAAGCAGCAGAAGCAGGTGCAGGCGGGTTGGCTGGGTGGGGCTGGGAAAAGACCTGTCCCCGTCAGTCCACGTGCCTCTCTCATAAAGGACACAAACGGGAAGCCGCCGGTGTCCAGGGGGCTGGCAGGCGTGTTTTGTGCGTTTAATGGCCATTTATTTCAAACAGCCAAGCAAAGCATCACCAAAGTGAAGCACAGCTCACCCTTCTGCTTCCCACTGCCCTTTACACGCTCAGTCAAAAAGAAGACGACCTTCAAGCCAAACAGTTTTCTATTCTCCTTGACAATGTTTTGACCTCTAATTCCTCCGTCTCTTTCATTTTTACCACAGTGAACAAGCCTCAGAGCACCCAAGGAGCCGTCTGGTGTGACACACGTCAAGGCTGAGTTGTAGGGTCACTGGGAGCATGGGTGGGTGGTGGCCGGACTGGGCAGAGGCATGCAAACACATGATCGCTTTAAAGCCCTTCTGCAGGGAATTTCGTTCAGCTCAGGCAAATTTATACAGAAGAGACAGAAATATATATACATATTCCTAAAAAGAAGAGCTGCATTACACTAAGAATGCCTTTATTATCCCAAATTAGCCGCGAAAATCCCTTCAGAGACTTCACAGGAGGTAAAAAAGAGATTTCTCACATCATCACAGGAAAGGAAAACCCCAGGAGAAGAATATTCGTACGATACAATACAATTTTGTTTCATAACACAGTCACACAGTCTTTTAATACCCAGCAATTACAGCTAAGGAGAAGAATGAAAATTGCTGCTGGAAGTGAGGATGAAACACTGGAGAGAATTCACGCAAACATAAAAAGAGGGGGAAAAAAAAGAACTCTAGTTAAAGCCTTAGGAATCCCAGAGTCAGGAGGGCAGCTCCACGCCACACAGGCACGTCTTCACCCCTGGCTCTCCACCCAACAGCCTTCAATGGTCCAAACAGTACTGCAAAGCAGTGTGTAGCTGCTGAGTGGGGCTGGGAGAGCAACAAATGGTTCCTGCCTTCAAATATCTTAGAACCTAGTAAACATTCTTTTTTTTTTTCTGAGCAATCTTGTAGTTTTTATGGAGTCTTCTATCTTCCCCAGAAAACTCAGTGATTAAAAAAAAAAAAAAAAAAAAAAAAAAAAAAAAAAAACCAGGCAGGAACGATGTCTCTACAGCTAGACGTTAACTGATCCTACAATGTCAGAAACCAACCACACACTTGGGTGGCCAGTCCTGCGTCACTGTGGGCCCACTGGATTCTCCTCAAGATCCCAGGGTCCGACAGGCAGCAGACACCATGTCAGCCCGTGGGTATGGGAGAGAAAGGACGTCAACGCAGCTGATGATCTTAGACGGCGTGCATGCCGGCGGGGGACACGGATGTGCACGCAGACAGCAGTGCCTGCACGGGAACAGGAACCCAAGGGAGGAAGGTAACACCAACCTGGGAGCTGAGAAGTTCTCCCGGAGAGAGAAAGGTAGAAACCAGCCATGACTAAGGCTCTGCAACGTGGGCAGATGTCATGCTGCTGGCGTTGATGCTGGGACTTAAAGGGGGAACTGAATTTCAGTAAGTAAAAGAGGGTGCTCCAGGCAAAAGGGCAAGTCAAACAAAGGTTGCAGACAGAGACAGTGGGGCAGGCAAGATGTCCTGCAGAGACGGGCCTCCAGAGACCCACAGGCTCAACTCCACCTCGGGAGGACCCCAGGGAATCGTCCTGTAGCCTCTCTGAGCCTCGGTTTCCTCCTCTGTAGATGGCAGATCAGGACACATCATATCAAACGATGACGATTCAAGGAGACGTTTGCATACTGCCCGACATCTAGCTAGTGCTATGTGCTTGCTTAAAAAATTAATAAAAATAAACAAACCATGCTACAACCCCCAACAGATCTTTTAATTAGCCGAATTAAACTCCTCTAGATTAATTCCATTTTCTCCCACTCAGTATTCAATAGGCCTGTTGTTCTCCACATGCAGTATTCAGACCAAGGGCCCATGGACATTACTGTGGTTTGCACATTTCCAAATTCACAGCCACCTCCCTCAGGGTCCCACCATGAGGCTAGTGAACCAGTGTCCCAATATGTGCACCAAATGCTCAGAAATATTTGCCCAGTGTCACCACTGTCTGCCGGGCACTCAGGAAAGAGGTGGAGAGAAGCCATGAAGAGCTGCTGGCCACTTTGCTTTCCTTGGATGTAAAGATCTCTCCCTGAAAAGTACTGAAACGCTACAGACAGAAGCCTCTGTGAGGTGTGAACAAGGTCTCTGAAAGCTGAGAGACGCCTCCCAGGCTGGTGTCCAGACTTACGCTTAGGAGGATCTCCCCCGAGAAGGAGCTGTGGTTAAGCGGGTGTAAATCACCAGTGTAACTGCTACAGTAACAACATAACAAGTGCTACAAGCACGTGCCGGCAGCTTAACCGATTCCTTCATTTTACACATTACGTTTGCAGTATTTGCCCCAAACCCTGGAGAGAAAAAATATGAACTTTACTAAACAATCTATTTACATGATTGAATAAAGGTGGATCTCAGTCAGTTCATAAGTATGTTTTAAAATAACACAAAGATATGAGGCCTGATGACCTGGAGAATATGGAGCAGCCTAAAGCCACTTTTTTAATTTAAAATTTTTAAACTTTCTGCTGATTAAGAAGAAGAAGAAGAACAAAAGCTCCTCCAATCCATCCCCAAGGCAACCGCGTGCCCATCCTCTCTGAGCTCTGTTAAGAGGCTCTGCACATTTGAACCATGTCCCCGCAGGAGGGGCTACCTACATAACCACAGACAGACACACAGACACACACATGGGTATTTAGAAAACTACGGTTTTCCTACGTAAAATTTACACTGATTTTTCTCCGACTCTACAAGTGACAGGTGTGACGAGAATGGATGGTGTTTGCGTGAACACAGCTGATACGCACTGGGCACCGCCATCCTTGGCACACACAGAAGCCACGGGTGGTTTAAGAAAAGATTAAGGCAAATCTTCCTCAAAACATATAAACAGCATCCTCCTCCTTCAAGACCTCACTTAAATGACAGTAAAGAAATGAAGTGGTGATAAACCAACAACGATGCAGAGAAGGAGGGGGGAAGAGAGGTCGGCGAATTTACAGGAGCGACAAGCTACAGAGAACTGATGGAGCAGGACGGCTCCAGGGAGCTCAGCAGGGCTGTCCTCCAGGTGGAACCCCAGAGACTCGGTACCTAGAAGTATCAGAGCCATGATGTACAGCACCTAGGAAGCAGTGCAGCCAAGCCAGGAGAGCAGAGGGGCAGGGAGGGCTCTGGGGAAGAAAATGAGGAAGTGATTGAAAGTTATTGTAAGAAGGCATCAATTCCACACACTTCGATTTCCACCCAGGAAAATACCTCCAGGCAAAAAAAAAATCTAAAACTTCACCCTAAAACATCTAACCGCTACAGAAGAAAGACCTATACATTCTAGTATACAGAATTCCCAGTAAAAAATACTGTTACCACCTATCACCTTAAATCAAACCTCACCAATTCACAAGCCCTATTTAAGTATCTAGAGCTCACCATCAGGTTTTTAGTGCCTCACCTCAAAATTCAAAGGTCAGTCAGGAATCACCAACATATAAGCCTCCATCATGGGGGAAAAAAAAAATAGCAGGATAAATAGGAAAAAATACTATGGAGTATTCAGGAATAATTTGAATACTCCAATTTGTATAATCATTGGTATGATATTCATAAAGCAAAAACAATGCAGTGAGTAGAAAAATTAGAGAAAAACAAAACTTTTAGGGACGAAAAACATGATAAATTAATAAAAAGAGTGGAGGATAAATTGGGAAAACCTCCCAAAAACGAGAACTGTGTCTCTTAAGGAGAGACAAAGTTGAGATGATATTCAAGAAGTATATAGAATTAGTCCAAGAGGTCCAAGATCCAATTAATAGAATTTTCAAAAAGAGAAGAACAAAGGGGAAGAAATTATCCAATAATGTATTCAAGAGAATTTTCCAAAGATTAAAAGAGCAATCTCCAGGTTTAGAATGCTCCCACATGCCTAGCATAATAATGGGTGAGAAAGGACCCACACCTGTGCCACACCTGGGGGCAACGTTGTGAAATTCAGAATACCAAGAATACAAGGAAATTGTCTTCAGGGAGAAAAATCAACCACACTGTAAAACAAAAAACTACCGCAGTGTAAAACTAGACGCATCAGGTGGCCTTGTCATCAATGACAGTGGATGCCAGTGACAACCAGAGATCCTCTCAAAAATCTGAGAGACGTTACTTTCTACCTAGAGCTCTATTCATAACTGCAAATTGAGAGGATAAATTATCAACATCTTCAGAACTGGAAGGACTCAGAAATTTCTTCCTGTACTCACATCAAAAAGCTATTTGAGGGCTTCCCTAGTGGCGCAGTGGTTGAGAATCTGCCTGCCAATGCAGGGGACACGGGTTCGAGCCCTGCTCTGGGAAGATCCCAGATGCCGCGGATCAGCTGGGCCCTTGAGCCACAATTACTGAACCTGCACGTCGGGAGCCGGTGCTCTGCAACAAGAGAGGCCGCGATAGTGAGAGGCCCGCGCACCGCGATGAAGAGTGGCCCCCGCTTGCCACAACTAGAGAAAGCCCTCGCACAGAAACGAAGACCCAACACAGACATAAATTAATTAATTGATTAATTAATTTAAAAAAAAATTTTTTTAAAGCTATTTGAGGAGGGCCTAGAGCAAAGGATCAACCAAGGATAAAATCTCAGAATCTAGGAAGCAGTGAAACTAAACCAGGGAAGAAATAAAGAAAAGTCCCAGTACACCAGCCAGGCAACAGGCCTGGAGAGAGTTAAGTTCAGATAGAGGAGGGAGGCCCTTTGTTCAGGACTGCAAGAGGCCTCTGGGGAAAAACAGATTGAACAGCTGATTAGATAGACTGGTTACAACAGAGAATGTGATACAGCAAAAGGACAAGACAGAAGTAAAAGCAAGTATAAACTCCAGGAAAAACAAAAGGAGGTACAAGAAAGAAAATACTTGGTTTACTTGGTTCTGCAATGAATAATATTTGCATAGTCACAAAAATAAACTATATATTATTTTTCTACTTGGATACTTAACCTATAGAGAATGAATGGATGAGATATATATGGTTACAGGACACAATTAAAATGTTATTACTCTTGATAATTTAAAAGTAAGAAAGAAATGGCGGAAGTTAAGAGCAGAGAGCTGAAGGGAAAGAGAAGCAACGTCAGGATGTGCCACCCCTGCAGCCCCACAGAGATGCCACCAGAAGGGCCCCAAGCTTGGTCTAACGCTCTCTGTCATCACCGTGATATTCATAATACTTTTTTAAACAACGGGTGCTGCATTTTCATTTTCCACTGTCCCTAAAAAGTATGTAACTCGTCCCGGGGCTGAGTGCACAGTTAGAAGCTGACATACTCCCAGCACTTAATGCAACAAGAAATCAAGCTATACTTATACTCCCTAAAGTGACAAAGTAATCCAGCAATGAAGGGACTCAAAATGTGGGTTGACTGTATCGAGATATTGGGAGAGATGCTGATGAGGACATGTAACTCCTCAACTATCCCATCAGACTAGAGAAATAACAGTATAAACCAATATTTAGGGACTGGCAATAACTAACAGAAGAAACAGCTAAAAGAGATAAAAGAAGTCGGGCTTGAGTAAAGGGACAAAGGATGAGGAAGGATGGGCCTGGGGACCACTGCTTCTTTTTATAGGTCCCAGTGTGCACTGTTTTTTAAACCCTGTACATGTATTACCTTTGTTTTTAAAGGATAATTTTAAAATCAAAATTACCAAGGATACACTCTATAAACAGGTTCTAAAAACTAGTTATACAAAGCAACTAATCATACACCTAAACATTCTAATTTACTACAAATGTTATATGATTTATATCTTAGAACAGAAAGTGGCAAGCTCAGACCATGTATGACATAGTTTCTGCCCTCTAGACGTTCACTCATGTTGTAAATCACGCTGTCTCAGCCAAAGTCAAGGCTATACGGAAAAAGAAGAAATTACCAAAGCCAAGTGGTTTACAATGGTCGTGTTTGCTTTAAAAGGCTGTTTGTCTCACTTTTTCTTTTTTTTTTTACCTTAACATTGAGTTCAAAAGCTGGGCATGTGCAAATACCAATACAACTTTCAGCAACTGGTCCCTATTTTGGTTAAGGACAAAAGAAGCAGAACTCTTCTCCTTGGAAAAATAACTACTTCGTTATTAGTATTCTAAGTAAAATGGGCCAGCAGGAGGTCTGAGGAAGCCAATGAGAGGTCCAACCCATCAGCAGCTTTCCCCGGACGCTGTTCCCCTGCCTGATGCAGTCAAAAGCACTCCATTGTCAACACCGCTGGAATGAAGGATCTTCTGCAAGTAGGCTACAACAGCCGACATAGATACAAAGTATGAAAGCTACGTGTTTGGTAATGTACTAACACCGCACATCATGAACAGAAGCTGCAGTGGGTCCTGCACCATCATCCAGTCCTGGACACTCGGCCTTAATGGAAAGAGTAACTGAGGTAATAGCTACACCCCTGCTACCTGATAAAATAATTACGCTTAAATTTAACCAGGACTTAAAGGCTCAAATCCCCCTTCCCAGCACAAGTTTAAAAAAAAAAAAAAAGGACAAGGAAATCCCAGCATGAGAACCACAGACCATTGGGTGCACAAGCCAAAACTCAGCATTTCCGGGTTTGCTGAGTTACAGTGTTTTCATAAATTGTCTTAATGCCAAGATGATCAAACTCCCTTAATGTGAAAGAGTTATTCCCAATCACATGAGAATCTTTCAAGGTTGCTTTAACCTAGTTGATCTCACAGCCCACACACGAAGGAGTGGCAGGCATGTGATGGTCTACGAGGGGCCACACCTGAAGGGGAGTGAGGAGCAAAGGCTCTGCCAGCTCTGGTGGCCTCGGGAGCTTCAAAATCCTGCCACGCACCTCAGCGCTGGGACACTTTGAGGAAGCCCATGGTAGGATTTGTCTGGTGATTCCTGAAGAAACCAATCCCGTCCCACCGAAATGACGGTGTTTCCTTGGGGGGAAATGAAGGGCCTGTCCCCTCAAGCAGCGGTCCAGAAGAGGTGGACCAAGACCTAAGAGCTGGACTGTCTAAGCCCAACTCCAGGGGCCCACAGCCTGGGGAGGGAAACAACATGGCGAACAGCAAGTGGTGGGGAAGAGGGAGCAGGCGGGGGTCTTCTCACCTGCGGGCTGGCAGGAGGGAGGGCTACCGAGGCAGCCAAACTAAAGGAAGACAGGACGAAGGGACAAGACAGGCAGGGGCTGTCACTGCTGTGTGGGGCCTGAGAGCCCGGCCACAGGGCGCGGAGGCAGACGGCTCTAGAGGAAACCACGGGACACGGAGAACAGAAGAGACGGACGGAGATGTGGGTTTGACTTTCTGGCCCACCTCCACCCCAACTGTGGCAAAATTAGTAACTTCTTTCCTTCTCACTTCTCATCTTGAAATAATTTTATAAGAGTTGTAAAAATAGTACAAAGAACTTCCATACGCCCTTTATTCAGATTCACAAGTTTAACACTTTGCTTTATCATCCCCTTTCTATATATAACACGTTTTACATATTTTACATAGCCTATACAATATCATATATAATTACATTCTTTCTGAACCTTTTGAGGGTCAGCTGATGATCTCCTGCCTCGTCACCCCAAAGTCCTTCATCATGCATTTTCCAAAGATGAGAACATTCTCCTGTATTACAATAAACAAATATTCAGAAAAGTGAGCTTTGATTTGATAGGGTTATCTACTCCACAGTCCACATCAGATTTCACCAACTGTCCCGACGATGTCTTTTCCATCCGTCTTACCCGATCCAGAACTCATGTGTTACACTTAGTGGTCCTGTCTCCTGAATCTCCTTTATTCTGGAACATTTCCTCCACTTCCCTGGTCTTTTATGACACTGGCACTTTTGAAGATTTCAGGTCAGTTGTCCCTCGATTTGAATTAGATGTAGGTTATGCATTCGGGCAGAAACGTTAGGTAGGAGAAGCATTACAACAGGACCCGTGTGTTAAACAGTTTGCCCTGTGATTTGGTGACAGAAACTGTGCTTTGAATCCTTGATTGTTAATAAGTGTCTCCCAAGTTTCTTCACTGTAAAGTTGCCATTCTTGCCTTTGCAATTAGTAAGCAGTCTGTGAGGGAGCCTTTGAGACAATGGAAATATCTGGCCCCTCCCGGGAAACTGCCAACCAACAGTTCCAGCATCCATTAGTGATTCCAGCCTGAATAGATCTTCACTCTGACGGTTACAAAGTGGTCATTTTCCAACTCTATTCTTTCTACACGACATTCTGCTTTAAGAAAGAGCTCTCCTTTATTCTCCATTTACCTACTTATTAGCACCATGAACCTGGGGATTCTCATACAATTCAGTGAAGTACAGCCTATTCCTGTCATCTTTCATTTTGCCGCTCAGATTGTCCCTCGTTTGCAGTGAGAGCCCCCGGCCTGTCTGTGCTCCTGTGTGGTGTCCTATCACCGTGTGAGTGCTTCCTCACCTTCTGACTTAATGAGATAAGCCAGACTCATCTTGTTCTTTCTCCTCCTGGCCCTGAAACCAGCCACTTCTCCAAGGAATGTTGGTTTATTTAGTGGGCATAATATTTAGAAACCAAGCTCTAAACACACCGTGTTCTCATATATTAGCTGCTTACGGGGAAGCATTCAAGGTCAATCTAGAGGGTTTTTTTTGGGGGGGGCGGGGGGTGAGCTTTGCATAAGGAGTCTCTAACTGGCTGTATATTTAAGTTATATTTTAGCAAGCCCATGGGAAATGTGAAACATACCGTCCCTGTTTTTATTTTCTGGTAAATGTTGTTGTAGAGATGCTGGTGTGTTATTCTAAAATCCCAGGTGTTGTCTGATGCACAAGCACCTCCAGTCCAGCTGCACTGGCCACTTCCCTGACCATTCATGTAGCCTCTGTATTTGTCAGTAAGAGTAAACTAACCCAATTGGCTCTTCCTGTACATCGACTTTTTGGCAAGGATGCAGTAACCCAACTAGGGCAGTTGCATTTATCCTGTAACAAGTATTTGTGTAATCATGGAATCTACAGGAGCCGTGAGATTCAGGTGGCTGAAAGCACTGTCCCCTCACGCTGACCGAGCCTGCTCTCTGAATAAATGGTCCATGTCCTCTAAAGACTTCTTCCAACCACTCACTGATGCTTTTCAGTCCCTTCTATGTCAACCTTCAAGTACAGCTGCATTCCACCTCCTGCTTTCATTGGCTGAACCTCACCACATAAACCCAAATGTTCAGTGACAAGTTATTCTAGCCTACCACAGTAAAATTAATTTGGGGGAAATAAACGAAATAAGCAAAACCTCACGGGAGGAGTTTACTGCTGTTGCATGCCAGTTTCAAAGCTGAAACTGGAAGGATTAGTCCAAATTTCAGCAGCTAGGTGGCATGTGAAAAAGAAAATATTTATTCTACACAGTGAATTTTTTAAGCATTGTAAAAATTTTGCTTCAACAAACTGTATCTCGTGCCACTTCATTTATAAAACTCTTCACCCAACTGAAGGCAGGAAAAGAAACTGCAGAGAGGTTTCAATGGGAAATGGTCCCAACAAACCCCGTTCTCAGATACCCGCTGCCTGTTAATTAAATAGAAACTAGAACAAGTATTCTCAGCTTGTTATAAAACAAAACATTATCTGCGTTATACGCATAAAAAGTTTTTCTACCAGCATGTTAAGAGGTTTTATCCTGAATGATGAAATTATTTTCATACTCTCATATCTTTTGCTAAGTTTTCTACAATGTATATGTATTATCTTTGTCAGAGACTCAAAAGATAATAATAAATATGAGTTTACAGACAACAGGAAAAGAAAAGTACCAGTAGCAGCAGCAGTTAGGAGCCTAACAGGAGACACTTCTGGGGTAGGCCTGGATGGTGGTGGGGAAAATGGCATTTAATTTCACAGTCAGTAATAAGTTCCACAACTGAATTTAAACAATTACAAAGAGAAAATTTCTTTAGACAGCAACTACAGAAAACTCGTCAGTTTTCCACTTACCAGGGTTTTCTGCCGATTCTCAACAGAAAAATGTTTAGTTTTGAAAGACGTTGCTGAACCCCAAGAGGACGTCAGCTTCCTTTCGAGTCAGGAGGTCTGAGTCTCCCTTTGTGTGCAGAGAGAAAGGGCTCCAGAGCGCAGGCAGAAACTGCCGCACGAGGGGCAGTTTCCGGACAGTCCCCTGCCCTGCCCCACTTCAGGACGTCAAAAAGACGCATTCATTCAACAAACGTTTTCTCAAGACCCACCATATATGCCAGGAACTCTGCTGAGCATCAGTACCACAAAGATCAACAAAATATGGTCCCTGAGCTCAGAAGTGCAGGACAGAAAAGACAGGGTGAGGAAAATAGTATATTGAAAGAAAGAGAAGGCTTTCTGTGTGCAAGTTCTTAGAAAGAGAAAGAGTGAATGAAAATAAAGAGCAGGAGGGAGGAGGGAGGGAGAGAGGGAGCGAGGGGGGTGTCTATCCTGTGATACCACAGCTCCTAAGCACTGATAAGCCAACTACTTTAGTCTAAAGCTCTTCAAAGCAGAGAAAGGGCACCCTTCTTTGCCTTAATCACGTCTAATATTAACCCACTACTGCCACCCTAATCTCTCCGGTTAGCGCACCACGTGAAGCACTGCCTGCAACCTCAGAGCTGAGGGCCCCAGACTGAGAGCTGGAGCCTCTGTAGGAACCTGTGGGTGGTACCCGGACTTCTGACACTGTGCAAAGGAGGTGGACAGCAGAGAAGCTGGGGTCTGCTGACCCCCAAGCACCATCCAGTGGCCTGGCCAGCAGAGTAGAAGGTGTCAATAGCAGAAACGTGCGTGTCCTGCCCCTATGTCCTCAGCATTTACCATTTTCCTACAGGCTGGCCCAACTCCCCAACTGCCAACCCCTGTAACCCTCCCGAGGACTTCACCCCTCTCTCCGGGCAGGCCAGCTGTGCTGGGGTGTCCACCCCTCTCCCAGGAGTGGCTCTCAACCGACAGACAGAGCAGGAGTCAGTGGGGAAACACGTGCTTCCCCGCCCCGGGCGGGGTACCGCAGAGGCACAGGACCGGCACTGGCCCCAGAGTTCCCGGCAGGAATAAGGCCCAGACGCCCTCAGTGGCACCTGCCTGAGAACGTGCTTTCCTCCCCGGGCTCACTCCCTTCCTGGGTCTCCTGGGATCACCTCCCAGGGAAACTACTTGTGCTGGGATCCTTATCTCAGAATCCACCTCTGGAAGAACCCGCACTGAGACAGTGTCCAACCACAGACAGTCTCCCATCCCAGCTGGCTGCCGGCTCACTCCCCTCGTTCTTCCACCTTCCCTAATAGGGTGGTGCTCACACCAAGCGCAGGAATCCTCAAGGGACCTCAAAGCCTGCTCCGAACATTTGTCAAGTCACTGGAGTCCAGTAACTCGAGTCTGGGAGATCCTTTGTTGATTTTATATTTCTGGCACATGCATGGAATACAGCTAAGGATTTTGGTGTGCCTTGATCATTCAATTTAGATAATATTATCACTTATTTCCAAATCTTTCCTTAAGCACTTGAACTTTTCTCACATTCCAAGCCACAATGACATATTCTAGACCCATTATCTATTACAAATTATAACATTCAAAAAGTTACAACATTACCTGAAGCTAATCTAATACTGTAACATCAACTATACTTCAACAAAAATTTAAAAATTAAAAAGTTACCTGTAAATAATTTTCTTGTAAATACTTATAAGAATGTGTTGATTTTACGTAAGAAATCAATAAATAAGTTCAGCTTTATCCCTCTGTGGAATATACCTCTTTCAACAATAAAATTCCTACATATTCCCTTAAGAATCTCATGAAAGCGCTAAGCAGAAAAATAAACAGTTACATATACGTACAAATTTTTGCATTTAATATCCGGGTCTAAAGATTAAGTGCATCTGAGATCTCCAGGTTAAAAATCCTGACCTTATAATTAAGATATACAAGCATTTTAGAAGTGAGGCAAATAACACAGGAATTGTTTTTCATCGTAATTGTACTAATGAAATACACTGTACCAGACTCAGCCATAAACACAATTCCTCTATTCAGCTGGATGGCTGCATGCTGCACCTGAGATTAAAAGCCAACTCAGTAAATATTGATGGACTGCCTGCTTTATGGCCCCGGGGAGGGCCATAGGCTCGTTGCCATGCTTACATCGAACAGCTTACACGCCCCACTGCGGGCAGCCAGGTCACATGCCGCCTACTCCAGTCACCACAGCGAGAAATGGCCTCAGTCTCAGCACACACGCCACTCCTCCCAGACCCAGGCCGGCGGCCCCAGCTTCTGCTCTGTGCGGGGGAGGGGGGCCCGCCTCCTCTCTCGCGGCTAGATTAAGACCGTCTGATATTCAGTACAGAACAGCATCTTGCATCCTATTTAATAAACATCTGGTGAAGGAATGAACTAATTCATTGATTTTTGAGGTGACCATTTGGAAAAACAGGCCACGAAATTCGAAAGAGCAAATGCTACTCTCTCCACGACTCAACCCAACAACTCGACGTCACACTCCCCAGCTTCCCCCGCCCTGCAAAGCACACGCACCCAATAGGCTCCTTCCCACTGACGCAAATGAAACGCTATCATACACATCAGAGCAAAGTGACTCGACAGGGTGGCCGCTGCACGAAGCCACAGTGGGTGTCAGGGACCCTCCTGCACGTGGCCAACGCCACACAGACCAGCCCAGGCGGCGCCGGGAGCAGGAAGCCAGGCGAGCCACCCCGCCGCCCCCTCCCCTCCACACCTTCTGGGCGACCTTGGCCTCCACGCTTCACCTGGGAGGCCTCAGGTTCCTTGTCCGCGTCGAGGGTAACCCTGAGGTGCCCCAGATAAAGCAGCGGACGCATCGCTGTACGCCGGCCGCTGCTACGGTTTATGGCCCGGCCTGCGCCCTACCCACCACGCCCCACCTTCACAGCTCAGAAGCAGCACCGCCGCCTCGAAGTCCGTCACCTCAGCGCCAACCACAGTGCCCTTCAGACTTGAAAAGAGAATCCCGCCATTCACTTACCGAGCCTTGGTCGTGCAGCAGGAAGCGTGCTAGGGGCCGCGCAGATGACGTCAGCACGCCCACCCCCGGCGGCCTTGGTGCGGTGCCCGGGCTGGGAGGGACAGCGTGCGGGTTCCAGCTGCCCAGGAAGGGACGCAGCAGGTTCCATCAGGCGGGTACAAAGCGGACCGGCCGCTCCCAGTGGCTGCGACCGCGTTCGCACAGGCCCGAAGGGAAGCAGGTTTCCGTGCTGTGGGCGTTTACAGCCGTTTCCTATGGCAGGGGCCAGAACTGGAGGCGGGAGGTGGGCGGGTATGGGCTGGAGTAGAAAGCCCGGCCGGATCCCGCAGGCTTGGAGACCCCGTGAGCGAGCTTAAGCCCGGGGACTGCACGCAGGCTGGCAAGGCAGACGGGTGGCAGGTCAGGGTAGGAGGGTCTCCCGGGCTGCAGGGCGCACGGTGGGTGTCCGAGACCAAAGGATCAGAGGCAGGAGGCTTAGCGAGAAGGCTGCTGCAGGAAAACCAGGCGGGAGCGAACGGCGTGGGGTGGGCGGTGCAGCGCGGGTAAAATCACAGCCGATGGAAGGGAGAGACGGGGGAAACTCACGGAGCTCCTGGATACGGGGTGACCAAGAGGAGGGCGTTAAGATTTCTGCCTTGAGCAACTGAATGAATTCTGTGCAATGGGGAAAACGGGAAGAGGAGCCAATCTGGAGGAGAAGATCATGAGTTCTGTTTCACACTTGGTGACGTGGAGATGACTGCGGACACGTGAGCGGACGTAATTGCTGGGCAACCGCGGAGGGGAGTCTGGCGCTCAGAGAGGGAACGCGTTTGGGTGGGCTGGCTCCGGGTAGTAACTGGATCCTGGGAGTGAAGAAGGAGCCAGGCCGCCGGGTAGGCAAGGTAAGCACACGCTCAGGGTACTAGCAAACAGGAACCAAGAAAGACAAGATTTGAAAGATTGCACATTTCCTATTTCCAAAAGTGCAAAAAAGCTAGTTCCCACAGTGAAACTCAGTGCTGAGTTCATTGGTCGCTATGTCTGCTTTGCAGTTTAGAACGCATTTGAATTTCTCGTGGCCGTGGAGGGGAAGATCTTGTATTGTTCCCGGCGAAAGATCCTAAATCAATCCTGAATGTAAGCACTGCTGCAGAAACCTCAGAGCCACCACAAGAAACACGAGCTCCAGGCAACAGAAGCAGTGGCTCTCTGCACGGGCGCTCATGGGGACCTGCAGGTGGCGTGGGCCTGATGAGGCAGGGAGGGCCCAGGCCCTGGTCACAAGCCAGCTGGGCGGTGGCAGCACTTCGTGGGGCCCCACCTTTAGGACCTTGCAGGTGACTCTTAGTACATGGTCTGGGTGCTGCTGTGTTAATACCTTCCTCCCTTAAGTGGAATTTTTGCACTTCACAGGAGATGTTTTGAAGACCATGCCCAAACCAAAATGCTGAGATCTCCTGGTCTAAACTTCAGACTCTGAGGTAGGTCTTTGAGGAGAGACGCCTACTTCTCAGTCAGGGGGCTACTTTCCTGGCAACTTCCAAGTCACACTACATAGGTGGCCCAGTTCCTCCGCCTGCTCGTGTGGAGGAAGCCACAGCATGGCCATCACTCCTCCACTCTCTGCATCCGAGGCCTGGATGGCGTTCAGACTCACCCTCTACCAAGTCCCAAAACCACTTCTGGCTCTCGAGGTGCCGGCCGTTTATAGAACCCCTGAAAAGCCAGCATGAGGGCCAACTTCAGCAAAAGCTTGAGGTTTTCCCTCAAGTGACGGCCCACTGTTGTGAAAGTCGGCACTGGCAGGAGAGTGCCCCCAGGGCTCAGAAAGCTGCTTTTCCATAAAACCTTCTCAGGCCTTGTAAACACTCTGTCCTTTGCGGATGTAAATGTTCTCAAAGTGTATTAATGAAACTGAATCACTTCCAGTTAAGCGAGTTATTAATAGCTACTGACTGTTCCCCCCACTTCTTAGACTCGTATGGAGAAGGGGGGTAGGGCGGGGAATTCTGTTTACCTGCATAGCCAGAGTTACTGCTTAACCAAGCCGTGCTCAGCATGTGTGATAAGAGACCAGAAAGTAAGAAACAGTGTTTTTTCCTTGGAAGTTAGCAATTAACTTATGAAAAGCAGAGAGATGTGCTGGGCTGATTTGACAAAGGTTCTAGAAGGTGGCATTCACCTTCCGCTAACCCCACGTCAGCAACTTGTAACCTTGCAAATAGAAAGACCAAGGAAACACAACTGAAATAATTTGGAGATGGGGTGCAGATCAATCGGAATGAAAACAGTTTAAAATCTTCATGTGCTCCTCTATAAGAGAAGTCAGAGGACCCAATACAAGGATATTCTTTTTAAAATTTACTTCTCGGGAAGTAAAAGGGAAAACTCTTTTCTGGCACAGTTTCCTCCTGCTCTGCGTTGGAGACTGCGTTCTAGATGCTAGGATGTTGGGGGACAGGCAGCGAGATGGAAGGGGGTAACCGCCCCGCTTAAGGATCGACACCTCCGCTCTCCCATGGGCGTCCTTTGGGAGACTCACATTCTGAGACGCGAGCTGCGGGCCGCCGGTGCAGGTCTCCCCTGGCCGGCCCTGCTCCGTTGGCTCTGGACGACCAGTTGTTCTTGGCTGGTGGTACTGCTGGCTTGACTGTTTCAAATATTCATGCATATTTCTCTTTCCTCCTACGTTTACAATTGCTTTTTAAATTCGGCTATGTTACCAGAGGGGGTTGTGAGCTCTTAGAGCATCACCATTAGCGGTCAATCTGTGCTCTTCACTTAAGTCCTGGGTTTTAATACCTAATGTATTCATTGAGAAAACGGCTTCGTCAACCTGCCACTCTGCTGCAGCATCTGTACTTCTTTGTTTATCTAGATGTGTATTTTTGTTTCCACTTTTTTTTTAAAAAAAAAAAGGGACATTTTGAAAGGTTGTTTTACGACCGTGGGGTTGAGTCCGGGAAAGTCCCACATCTTAACCAAGAATATTATCAATGTGCCGTGGATAAAAATCAAGAGCAAACAAAAGCCCAGGTGAAGGGGTAACTGAAACTGAAATGTATAACCCGACGCTGCTTATGCGATGGCCGAGGTTGCCAAGAATCCGTTTCCTGGGTCCTTCCCCTCCGCACACCTCACGTCTCGCTCTCTTCCCCTTTCTTCCCTCCAGCAGGCTCGGAGGAGAAACCAGGGCGTTTGGGGAAATGAGAAAGCCATGTTGTGGCATATGTCTTGAAAAAGCAATGAAGCAACCCTGTCTGAGAAGGAGACCCATCTTCTTAGGGCTGGTGGCTTCATGCCCTGAACCTTGGGGTTGAGTGTGGCCGCTCGCTTCGCCCGCTAACACCCCGGGTAGAAGCGCATCTCGGAGGGCGGCGTGGGTCTCACACCTCAGACCAGTCAGACACTCGGAAGAGCAGGACAAAGGAACACTCGACGCTCGGCTTCGGCTTCAACGGTAACGAAGCTGACAGACTGGCTCTTTGAGGTCGCGCACACGCACCTGCGGTCCCCTCTCTCCGTGGAAGTCAAGGCGTCCCGTGCACAGAGCTCGCCGCACCCCCGTGCCGCCCGCGAGGCCCTGTCCCACCTCACGGGAGGGAGGGGCCGTCGTCCCGGAGTCAGTCCTGTGCGCGGACACGGCAGGGGCGCCGTCTCCGGGCTCCCGGCGGCCACCTGGAAGCCCCCTCACGCCGAGAACCTTAGTGCGTACCTGTCCGCCATCAGCCACCCAGGCTCCGCGCCCTGCTTCACAAGTACCGGTCTCCTCCTCCGGTTCCCAGTACTGGACCCGCCACCGTGGACGCGCCCAGAGTGCACGTGCGCGTGCACGCATACGCACGGACGTGCACGCGCGCATGCGCACACACCTCGTCCTCCGCTCCGCCCTTTTTCCTGTCAGAGTCTGCGGGGGAGGCACCAGTGGCGCTTGAGTCCCCGCACCCGCCTCTCCCCGCCCGCAGACGAGGGCCCTCCCTCAGGCCACGGGTCGGGGCTGACGCCCGCTCTGCGGCCTGGCCTGCGTTCTTCTACTGAACACATGGTTCCTGCCTTCGTGTTGGGGTTGTTTCCGGCGTTGCGAGCTCCGGAGCTGTGCGCACACCTGTGGTCTCAGGGGCCCGCCCGCGGCGGAGCTGGGGCCTGGGGAGGAGCCCGACGCTTATGAGGCACCGAGAAGCACCAGGCCACGCGCACAGGGACTAGTTCATCCTCATTAATTCCGTGTGTTTCTTTTCTGACTGCACTTTACAGATGAAGGTATCAGTGGCCAGAAAGGACAGTTTGCCCCAAGCACACAGCTAATGTTGATGGTGACAAGATTTGGACTCAGGCCTGCCTGACTCCAAACTGCATGCGCTTTCATTTAAGTGAAGTTTCCTGAAGATCAAGGTGTAGGCCAGGAGAAGGAAGCCGTCCAGGGAAACCTAGACCAGGAAGAATATTAGGTAGACGATGACTGCCACGCTCCGGCATAACAGCTTTCCCCAGAGAAGAGGGCCTGCCTCTGGCCGGATCTGTAAGGAGGGTACAGCCTGGTTGGTCTCGTGGTTAAAACCTCCTACCGAGACAGCCCGTGGCTCTTCTATTCCAAGCCCTTGGCACCGGATCCCGTGGCTCAACTCTGGGTCACCCAGGATCCAGTGACGTGTGGAAGAGCCCCAGAGCCTCTACGGATTAACACAGCGTGAGGTGTGAGCCTCTGCAACCCACCTCAGCCCCATCTCCCGGATGCCAATCAGAAAGAAGACTCCAGTTAATTTAAAACCTACCCCTTTGACGAGATCTAGATGAAAGTCTCACTGCTCCTGCCCTCTCGCTTCTGCAAGGACACTTGGGCCAGATGCTTGGGCCACGTTCTACCCTGGTGGTTAGAATCTGGTCCCACATCCGAAAGTCTGAACTAAAACACATCTAGATTTTTCACAAAGAGTTGATTGGGTCCACCGTAAAGCTGTCTGCGAGTTCTGTAGCTCCGACGCCTTAACCAGACAGAATAATGAGCAGCTGCTTATGTGACAACAGTAAAGAAGAGGATCTGGAGTTAGAAATGTGAGTAGTTTTTCTTTTTTCTAGGATCTAATCTTCATAATTAAACAACCTGTTAACAATTAGTTCTTTCAAAAAACGCCCCCTTCTATTTAACGTTTTATCACGTTTACTTTCTCTGCAACTAAATAGTCAGACACATGCAAGAAAAATTATGTATATTGTCAGGGTCCATTTCACTAAAAAAAAAAAATCACGGTTGTTTCACTTACGTTTTGATAACTGTAATTCTGGTTCTTGGGTGCTGGAGGACAACAAAAGTTTACAGATCTCCACAAATAGTTCTAAATTTAAAATGAACTCTACCCTCCACATAAAAACACAACTTGGCATTTCTTTTTAATCCTCCTTTTCCTACCCTAAACCCTATCTCTGTTAGTTATGCAATCTCTGTAACCCCATTCAGAGCAGGATGCTGCCAGCATCAGATATGACACTTCACAGACTCCTATTTTTCTCGTATTAGTCCAACTTCTAATCCCCACTCAACCAGAGGGAGATAGACAGATAGAAGGCACTGAAGAAAGACTCCATTAATTTTACAGCCTTTCAGTTAAACTATTACTTCTGCAACTTCCAAGTCCTCATCTGACCATCTGGGAGAGTACGCCAAGACATAACCCTAAGACAAACAAGTACAAAGCTTGTTTGCGTTTTGCAAAGAGCTGGAAATCAAATAC
This sequence comes from Globicephala melas, assembly GCF_963455315.2. Classification (NCBI taxonomy): domain Eukaryota; kingdom Metazoa; phylum Chordata; class Mammalia; order Artiodactyla; family Delphinidae; genus Globicephala; species Globicephala melas. The sequence goes on along the minus strand of NC_083331.1, from coordinate 1,534,227 downwards.
ATGTTTACTGCGAGCTAAATTCCATGAGTGCCACAACTAAACATTGTATAATCCTATACCTATATTCCAGCTCTCTTTTGAGAGAGGGAAGAACATTTTCTTCCTCCCCCTTCCCCCACAGTGTTAAAATTCTGTTCAATTTAAATCATCAACAGCAAAAAATTTTGAGGCACAACACAGCATGTCAGTTAAGAGCACAGATTCTAGAGCCAGACCTCCTGGGTTACAATCCCAGCCGTATCACTTATGACTTGTGCGGATTACTTAATATCTCTGTGCTTCAGTTTCCTCATCTGTAAAATGGGGATATTACAGGATACCTACCTCATAGGAAGCTATGGAGATTAAATAAATTAACATTTGTAAAGCTTTTTTAAAAGGCCCGGAAAACTGTTTGCTAAATAGAGAAAAAAGAAAAAACTAAGTGCCACGACCAGTCACACATCAACTCCAGCCTTTAAGGAAATCAACAACTAGTTAGGAACATGAGACAAAGGTAAACATAGGTACAAAGAAACGTAACAATTATGACATAAGTATTGGCTTTTGATAGTGACTGTGAGTGAAAATGACTGGAATATTTGCCTAAAAATAGACAATAGTCCACGAAGTCCTTTGAATTGATAAGGTGATGTAATATTTCTACTATCAGTCATAAAAACTAAAGTCATTTTATTCATGACAATGGTTAGGTTTAAAACTATCATAAAAGGGGAAATCATCATCTTGGAACTTCCAATTCTGGATTCCAAATCTGGGCCAGTATTTTTACTGCTGCATTTTTTTCACCAGATAAAGTTAAGAATGTGAGATTCCCTCTGTGTTTCTGGCCTGCGAGAAACAAATTACAACTTATGCTATAGTGTCATTAAATGCTAAATGATGATGAGGGTGATATATAACAGTTTTCTCACCTTGAACCTTTAAATAAGTGTCAGGTTTGGAGATTCATCAAGCTAAAAGTTATTAACATCTTTATTTTCTTAGGTTTTTGGTAAAAGTGAAAGTCTATTTTAAGGTATCCATTTTTCCCCAGAGCCCACTATGTCCCTGAAATAGGGCTATATTCCACAAAAAGAAAGGACTCAATGAAAAAAAATCTGTTCTAGAGGACTTTGCAATCACCCTAGAAAAACAAAACACGCTGATATTCTTGAGACAACCAGAGAATAATATCAGGATTGTATGTAAGGAAGTACCTGGTGGGGAGGGTCTTCACCATGGAGAAGAGCCTTACACCAGGTCTCCAGAAAGTCGAGTTTCAGGTAGAGACACACAAAACGTGTACATACAAAATGCCTTTGAAATTAACTTAATGGTTAAGTAAGGAATTGTAATAAATGCCATAGTGCTGTAAACCAGGAGCAGACTTCACTGAGATGAGACCATCCATCAGAGGCAGGTTAGGGCATTCCCATTATCTCACACTACAAGGATGACATTTCTGTAAAGGTAAGTCTAACTGTCACTTTTTGTGTGATATACCTGATGAAAATACTGGTTAATATTCAGATTTTGGAGAGTTGATACATGTTTTTTGATAACGAAAATGAGGAAGTCATTTGTATTTGCTTTTGAGCAATAGCCTTGGACAATGAAATAAAATAAACAGGATGGAAAGCTAGGACCAGGAAATTCAGAGATAAGCCAAAAGCTGGCAGAAGCAGGCTCCCAGACTTTAGACTATACTACAAAACTACAGCCATGAGAACAGCATTGTACTGGCACAAAAACACACATAGATCAGTGGACTAGAAGAGATAACCCAGAAAAAGTCCCACACACCTATGGTCAATTAATCTACAACAAAGGAGGCAAGAATATACAATGGATAAAAGACAGTCTCTTAAACAAGTGGTGCTGGGAAAACTGGACAGCTACATGTAAAAGAATGAGATAAGAACATTTCCTCACACCATGTACAAAAATAAACTCAACATGTTTTAAAGACCTAATTGTAAGATGTAATACCATAAAACTGCTGGAAGAGAACATACACAGAACACTCTTTGACATAAATCATAGCAATGTGTTTTTGGATCTGTTGCCTAAGGCAAAAGAAATAAAAGCAAAAATAAATAAATGGGACCTAATTAAACTTAAAAGCTTTTGCACAGCAAAGGAAACCATCAACAAAATGAAGCCAATCTAATGAATGGGAGAAAATATTTGCAAATGATATGACCAACAAGGGGTTAATATCCAAAATATGTAAACAGTTCATACAACTCAACATCTAAAAAACAAACAAACTAATTAAAAAATAGTCAAAAGACCTGAATAGACATTTTTCCAGAGAAGACATACAGATGGCCAACAGGCACGTTGAAAAGATATTCAACATTGCTAATTATTAGAGAAATGCAAATCAAAACTACAATGAGATGTCACCTCACATCTGTCAGAATGGCTATCATCAAAAAGAACACAAATGACAAATGTTGGAGAGGATGCAGAGAAAAGGGAACCCTCATACAATGTTGGTGGGAATGTAAATTGATACAGTCACTGTGAAAAAGAGTATGGAGATTCCTCAAAACATGAAAAATAGAAATACCATGTAATCCAGCAATTCCACTCCTGGGTACATATCCAGAATAAATGAAAACACTAATTCGAAAAGATGCATGCACCCCAGTGTTCATAGCAGCATAATTTATAATAGCCAAGATGTGGATGTAACCCAAGTGTCCATCAACAGACAATTGGATAAAGAAGATGTGGTATATATAGACAATGGAATATTAGCCATAAAAAAACAATGAAATTCTGCCATTTAAAGCAATGTGGGTGAACTAGAAAACACTATGCTTAGTGAAATAAGTCAGACAAAGACAAATACTGTATGATATCACTTACATGTGTAATCTAAAAAAATAAAGGAATATATGTATATATATATATATATATATACACACACACACACAAACACACACACACATATACACACACGAAACAGGAACAGGCTCACAGATATAGAAAACGAACTAGTGGTTACCAATGTGGAGAGGCAAGAGGGGAGGGGCAAGATGGGATAAGGTATCAAGAGGTATAAACTACTATGCATAAGATAACCAAAAAGGATATATTGTAGAGCTCAGGGAATTATAGCCATTATTTTGCAATAATTTTAAATGGAGTATAATCTATAAAAATACTGAATCACTGCACTGTTCACCTGAAACTAATATGGTAAATCAACTCTACTTCAATTTAAAATAATTAATTAGTTTTTAAAAATGACTGGGCAGCAGGTCCAGAACCTGGAAAACCCCAGAAGCAAGGGCACAGCAGAGAAAACAGAGCAGCATAAGGACAGGACCAAGAGCCAGTCCTGGTCAGAAGCCACTGCAGCGTAAGGCCCACATGTGGAAGTAGGCAAGGGGCCCAGCAGACTGTGCTGGGGGCAGGACAGTTCCCCTGGGACTTCACACCAAGATTTCCATCAGATATTCTGATTTCAGATAAGGCTCAGAGTCACTTAATTTTTTTTTTAATTTACTTTTTAAAAATGAAATACTTTCTATTATGAAATTGCATACTGATTTTTATTTTGTTTGATTTTTATCAAAATTAGACATGTGCTTTAGTTCAATGTCATATTGTTCTACAAGTCTTGTGAAGAAAAAAACTATAAAAGCTCCTGCCCCATTTTTCACTCCCCAAAGGCAACCACTTTCAAATCTTTTAGCTAATTATTTTCACATTTGCATCCATGTCTCTAAATAACTTGCATATATTGCTACTTCAATTTTAGGGATTATCTGTTGACTCTCACCCCAGCCCTACATACACATACATACATTATCTTTCTAAAAGTTTCCGATTTAGTTTGACCAATATTCAGGGATTACATTATTATATCTCTGTAAATCCTATTCACAGATTATTCATGTAATACAATCGTTTCTTTTCCTAGCTGACACAATAATTTGCTTATCTGTTTTTCATTTTCTTTCATTTCTATGTTCTTATTAACTCAGTTCCAAATTCTCCTCTAGTTCTGTAAACCTCCTCACAATGCATTCAAATGCAAACGTGTTCTACCTGCTCTCCTTTTCCTTTTGACCTGGTGGGTTTATGCCTTTTTAACATCGCCATGTTATTGTCCATTTAGCAGCGCCACCAGAGAGAGGAGGGGCCACGGCGGGTGTTCACTCTGCCCTGCTCGCCTGGTGCCCAGAATCACTTAGCGCTGCTTGAACCTAATACCTTCACCAGCTGATGGATTAATTGGGGTTAGGGCCCTTGGGAAACTGAAACACAAGGAGCAGAAGAAGTCGCTGAAAATGGAGCTGAGGGATTCACTTTCAGCGCCCAGTGTTGGATTTCCTGAGCTGTGCTGCAGATTGACCTGCAGGGCTGATGGGGGCGAGCCTCAGCCTGAGGGAGGAGATGTGGGCACCACGACCCACACAGCACAGCCTGGCCTCTCTGCCTCGGCCACCACCTGTCTCCTCAGGTGACCCTCAGGCAGACTTCCCTGTGCTTTCCTGCTCAGATTATCCCAGCACCTTCTTCTCAAGAGACCAGGGAATCAGCAAACACAAAGCTAAGGAAGAACCATTTCTCTCTGCCTCTACCTCCCGATCATATTGTGTTTATCACTTGAGGACACATTTTTGGTACCCCAAACCTACAGCCCTGAAATGATTAGGGCTTCAGAACTGGTGCTAGGAAACGTGGGAAGCAGGGACAGTGTGCGCTGGCAAGATCCCAGCCTTCTTTGCAGCCAGTTTCCTCCCACCCAAGGCTGGCTCCCAACCCCAGGCTCCCAGCCCGTATGTATTGGGAAGAGCACTGGCTGGAGAAAGACAGGTCTGGACTCCTTTGTTTACCAGCCATGTGATGCTGGGCAAGTCATTAAACCTCTCTTAAGCACTTTATTATTTGCAAACTGGAGATAACCATGCTTGCCTTGAAGAACTATTATTATGTTTATAGTTAATATATGGAGAACTTCCATTTCCAACAATATTAAAGATTTAATAACCTGGAAACTTGCCCACTATAACACAATTTAAGATACTACATAAACCATGAGATTCCTTTTAAATGCCTAGCTGGGTTCTCAAAAAAAGAAAACAAACAAAAAAAAAAAATTGGAACTCCCCAAAGACCAGAAATGAAACTGAAAACCAGAGTGAGAACTGTGTGAGCCCACGCTGACAACTCCAGAGAGAAGGGGGTAACAACCTTAGTTCCTCAGAGGGACCAGGATGTGGAATGGAATCTCCCACATAAAGACACAACTCTTGAAGAATCAAGGAAACAGTGAACTAGGGAAAATTCACCCACAGCACAGGCAGAGAAAGAGAAAGCCTTTGTATCTCTGATAGTTTTCCCCCTCTGAGAATTCAAAGCCTCAGGCCAGATCTCAAACAAGTTGGGGAGATTGTGCTACCCAACATGAGATCCTGGATCACCTAGAAAACCATGCAGAACCTCTCTGGAGGGACATAATTCTCAAACTCGGGTTCATGTACAGCACAAGAAGCAAGAAACCACCAGCACTGAGAGTCGGCAGACGAAATAAACAGCAGGATTCAATTCTTAAGAACTTCTGATAATAGAACTATTGTTTAGCAACTAAAAAAGAAATTAATGATTTAAGAAAAGTAATAAAAATGTAATAAATAAGACACTCTTAAAAAAATGGAGACAGACTTAAAAAGTAAATAGAGCTTATGGTAATAAAAAGTATAGTCAATGAAATTAAAATATCTCAGTGGATGTGTTTAACACACTATTAAACAAAGTTGAAGAAAGAATTAGTAAACCGGAGATAAACCTGAGGATATTATACAGAATGCAAAAGAGAAAGAGAAAAGAGATTTAAATAAATGGAGGTAAAATGAAAATGTCCAATATCTAGCTGGAATTCCAGAAGAAATGGAGACTGGTATTAAAAGAGACATTGTCTAAAAATGAGGTACATAAGGTGCCTAACAATAAATATTAATGATTTTGTCTTTAGTCCTTATATTTATGTAACTCTGAAGCTCAAATACTATTAACCACAAGAGCACAGAGATTGCTGTAGATCTTCTACATCTGTATTCATAGAATATTATAAATGGAAAGAACCTTAGCGGTGACCTAATCATACAACTTAATGGATAAGGCTGAGTTTTGACCCAGCTCTGTCACTTACCAGCATATAACTTAATTCTCTGAGCTTCAACTTCTTCAGCCATAAAATAGGAATAAAAACAACTAGTCTTCAAAAAGAGTTTCTGTGAAGATCAAAAGGAAAAATGCAGGGAAAACATGTAATATAGAGTCTGGTACAGTGAGCATTCAACAAATGAAAGCTCTCAAGACTTCTCATCATTCATTTTCACTTAAAATGAGAAAACAGAAGCCAAAAAAAGCTAAAAAACTCTTGAGGGTCACACAGTGTATTCCCAGTAGCCCAAGAATTATAATCCAGTTCTCTCAACCATATTCCTATGCTCTTCCTGTCATGTTTCACCACCTCAGAAACACAGAGATGAGGGAGGTGTAGGCTGCCCTTAAAAGAGCCACATGAAACTTGGGAGACATGGCCCAAATGTTTTCCATCCTGGCTTGAGGTGACTTAACATACTGTGTGAAGACACAATGAGCTTTCAAGACACAAACGAATACTCAGTGATGGAAGTATAGGCCTGTGGGGAAGACATTTCAAGCAGAGGAGTGAGGAGGCAGATCCAACACTTCAAGGCACATCAAGGCAAAATCAATGGCAGCTCTGCTTCTCAGAGTGAGGAGGTGTATGCAGGCACCAGTCCCATGCTCCAACTGTCCCAGGGAACAGGAGCACACAGGCATGTCAAGGAGATAGATGCCTCATCATGATATATTGCAAATAACTTCTGGAGCTCAACTGGAAAAATTAGTCAATATCAATGTATATACTTTAGTAGCATCAAAGCTAATTTGAAATTGTCCATTGTCAGAGGTATGGTTCCCTGCTGGCCCCAAGAGAGTCTGAATTGGGCCGTCAATTGTGCAGTCAGGAGACTCAGCTATAGGCTGCCTACAAGAGACTCACTTCAGCTTTAGGGACACACACAGACTGAAAGTGAAGGGGTGTAAAAACATATTCCTTGCAAATGGAAAGCAAAAGAAAGCAGGGTTGGGTATATTTATATCAGATAAAATAGACTTTAAGACAAAGACTATAATAAGAGACAAGGAAGGGCACTATATAATGATAAAGGGGTCAATCCAACAAGAGGATATAACATTTATAAATATTTATGCACCCAACATAGGAGCACTCAAATATATAAAGCAAATAGTAACAGACCTAAAGGAGGAAGTAGACAAAAATACAATAATAGTAGGAGACTTTAATATCCCACTTTATCAGTAGATAAATCATCAAGACAGAAAATCAATATGGAAATATTGGGCTTAAACAACCACAAGATTAGATGGACTTAACAGACATTTATAGAACATTCCTTTAAAAAACAGCAGAATACACATTCTTCTCAAGTGCATGTTGAGTATACTCCAAGATAGATCATATGTTAGGCTACAATACAAGTCATAATAAATTTAAGAAGATTGAAATCGTATCAAGCATCATTTCCAACCATAATGATATGAAATTAGAAATCAATTATAAGAAAAAAACAAAAATTTTAAATGTGGAGATTAAAGAACATGCTATTGAACAACCAATGGTTAAGAAAGAAATCAAAATACAAATTTTATTATTTTTTAATAGAAAAATATTTTAAAATATAAATTTCAAAATATTTTGAGACAAATGAAAACAGAAATACAACATACCAAAACTTATGGATGCAATAAGAAGTTCTAAGAGGGAAGGTTATAGGGATAAACACATGCATTAGGAAATAAGAAAGAGCTCAAATAAACCACCTAACTTCATACCTGTAGGAACTAGAAAAAGAAGAAAAAAATGAAGTCCAGAATTAGTAGAAGGAATGAAATAACAAAGATCAGAGTGGAAATAAATGAAATAGAGACTAAAAAGACAGTAGAAAACATCAGTGAAACTAAGAGCTGGTTTTATGAAAAGATAAATAAAATTGACAAACCTTTAGCTAGACTCACTAAGAAAAAAACAGAGAAAGCTCAAACAAATAAAATCAGAAATGTAAGAGGAAATATTACAGCTGATAACACAGAAACACTAGGGATAATAAGAAACTACTATGAACATTATACGCAAATAAATCAGATAAACTAGAAAAAATGAATAAATTCCTAGAAACATACAATCTACCAAGGCTGAATCGTGAAGAAATAGAAAATCTGAATAGACCAATTATTAGAAAGGAGCTTGTAATCACAAACCTCCCAAAATACAAAAGTCCAGGAGCAGATGGCTTCACTGGTGAGTTCTACCAAACATTTAAAGAATAATTAACACCAATCTTTGTCAAACTCTTCCAAAAGGTAGACTAGGAGGGACCACTTCCAAAATCATTTTATGAGGCCAGCATTACGCTGATACTGAAGCCAGAGAACACCACAAGAAAAGAAAATTACAGGCTAACATCCCTGACGAACTTAGATGCAAAACTACTCAACCAAATATTAGCAAACCAAACTCTAAAGTGTATTAAAAGAATCATACACCATGATCAAGTGGGATTTATTTCAGGGATGCAAGGGTAGTTCAACATATGCAAATCAATGTGATACAACACATTAACAAAATAGAAGGATAAAAATCATATCGTCATCTCAATAGATGCAGAAAAAGCATTTGACAAAATTCAACATCGATTTATGATAAAAAAAAAAATTCTCAGCATACTGGGTGCGGAAGGAATGTACCTCAACGTCATAAAGGCTATATATGACAAACCCATAGCTAACATAATATTCAACAGTGAAAAACTGAACATTTTCCCTCTATGATCAGGAACAAGGGTGCCCGCCATAATCACTTTTATTCAACATAGTATTGGAAGTCCTAGCCAGAGAAATTAGGCAAGAAAAAGAAATAGAAGAAAAAGAAATCGAAAGGAAGAAGTGAAACTGTCTTTATTTGCAGATGATCTGATATTATTTACAGAAAACCCTAATGAATCCACCAAAAAACTGTTAGAACTAATAAACAAATTCAGTAAAATTGCAGGATACAAAGTCAACAACTGGTACAATGGCTATGGAAAACCATATAGAAGTCCTTCAAAAAATAAGACTACCATATGATCCAGCAATCCCACTTCTGGGTATATATCCAAAAGCATTAAAGCACAGTCACAAAGAAATATTTGGGCACCCGTGCTCATAGCAACACTATTCACAGTAGCCAAGAGGTGGAAGCAACCCTTCCCTTTGGATGTGGCCCCTCACTGCCTCTCTCCTGGCTTCTGGTGAGAGGTTGTTCCTCAGCTTTTAGACACAGCACTCCAGTCTCCGCCTCTGTCTCCGTGGGGCTGTGTCCAAATTTCCCTCTTGTTAAAGGACACCAGTCATTGGATTAGGGCCCGCCTGATCCAGTATAACCTCGTTTTAGCTAGATTGCCTCTGCAGAGACACCATTTCCAAATAAGGTCACATCCATAAGTGCCAGGGATTAGGATTTCAACACATTTTGGAGGGACACCATTCAACCCATAATCGTTCCTCTGAGTTTCATGGCTCATGAATATCAGAGCATCCAGGACCTTGGATAACAGATTCATTAATGGCCCATTAAGGCACTAGGCCACCGTGGACATGTGGCACCCTGACAGGCTTGGTTTCTGCACAGCTGAAGGACAGCGAGGAGTTAGGACATCTGACGCAGGTCCCCTCGGGTGGCCAGGCCTCTCTCGGGTGCATGATGAGAATGGAACAGGATAGAAGGTTGGCATTGTTGAGTGGGGAACAGCCTCAATGCCCACAATTTTTGAGTCAGAGCAGTGTGAGAAGCACCGGGGTTGGAGTGTGGGTCTGGTGCTGTCTTGTCATCACAACCGTGTGACTTTCTCAGCACTGCTCACAAACCCTAGTGCAGGAGAAGAGGAAAAGAAGATGCAGGCCTCTGTGGCCGACCATGGGCCAGGAGTGAAGGCTGAGTGGTAGTGCTGAGAACGTTTGTTTCACAGCCATCAACTCAAAAAACATCCACTGAGCACCTCTTGTGTGTCAGGCAATGTGTCAGGTACTGGGGTAAACACTTTCCCTGTCGTTAGAGAAACCATACTGTCTTAGCAGCTCAGCTGCTACAAATACCACAGATGGGGCAGCTTAAGCAACAGACACTTCCCACAGTCCTGGAGTATGAGAAGCCCAGGTCCAGGGTGCCAGCCGGTCCAGTTCTGGTAAGAGGTCTCTTCTGGGCTTGCAGAGAGTGAAGAGAAGCAGCTCTGGTCTGTCTCACTTCTTTAAGGGCACTGATCCCCTCATGGGGGCCCCCCCTCATGACCTCATCTCAACCTCATCACCTCCCTCAGGCCCCACCTCCTAGTCCCATCACATCCAGGGCTAGGCCTTGTCCCAGTCCATCCGTCTGCTCTAACAAAATACCACAGACTGGGTGGCTTATAAACAACAGGAACTTATTGCTCTGGAGGCTGGAAGTCTGAGATCAGGGTGCCGGCATGGTCAGGTAAGGGCCCTCTTCCAGGTCACAGACTTCTGGCCGTGTCCTCACATGGTGGAAAAGCGAGGGACGTCTATGGGGTCTCTTTCATAAGGACACTAATCCGATTCACAAGGGCTCCACTCTCCCACGACCTCATCACCTCCCAAAGGCCCACCTCCTAACAGCATCGTGGTGGGTGCTAGGATCTCAACATATGAACTTGGAGAGGAAGTGACAGGAGTAAGCCTACAGTGTCCATCCAGCATGACACGTGCTACAGGGACTCTATAGAAGCACATCGCAGGGGCCCTAACCCAGCCTTGGAGGGTTAAGAAGCTTTCCACAGGAAACGACTTCTAAACTGAGGACACCAGAGGAAGGGTAAGCCAGTAAATTGGCCAGGGTAGAGGGTGGGGGGAGAGAGGTGTAGAAGATCAAGTGATGAAGCTGGGGACACTGGCTGCAGAGAAAAATGGGCCCGAGTTGCAAACAGACCCCCGCCAAGTTAAAAAGCTTGAACTTGGTCTTGAAGAGCAGGTGCTGAGGCCGGGGGCTAAGCAGAGCAAGGCAGCGTCGGGCTGGGGCTCAGGGAGCTCCCTCTGGCTCTGGTGGATTCGGGGGTCAGAAGGGCAGAAGGCAAGCTTCAAGTTATATAAAAATATGTCCAACGCCACTAGGTTCAAAACAACGTCCACCCACCGCCCACCCCCGCCCCGCCCCATATTGGGTCAACATTCAAATGTTAAAGATAAAGAAAGTAATAAAGATAAGACAGGTGTGAACCCGAACACTGGCCTCAGAGCCCAGACAGGTGTGCAGATAGCAAGGCCTTATCCAGAACACGTCTCAAGACACTTTCCTTTTACACCCTCTCTTACAAAACCAGCGGCAGGCTTTTTTTTTTTTTCTTTTTCTTTATTCATCATTTACAGTGACAAACAAGCATCTTTTTGTTCCATGAAATAAACTTAACAAAACACTGTAGTTTTGACGGTGAAGGTGAGGGATGTAAGTCAGTCCAGTGCACCCTCTGGGCCGGGGTTACTCCTCGTGACCCTCCACATCAGCATCAACTGGTTCTTTGTTAAAAACCCCCGTAAATGCCCTCAGAAACTGGGGGCGGGCGGGAAAGGAATATGTATTGTAACCAAGGTCCCCGTATTACTGTAGTTTGCTCCGGCCACCATGACAAAGTGCCGCGAACTGAGCGCCTTAGCACAGCAAGGGTACTTACCTCGTGGTTCTGGGGTCTGAAAGCCGGAACACAACGTGTGGGCAGGGCCTGCTCCCCTGAAGGTGCTAGAGAAGGCCCCTCACTTCCTCTCTCCTGGCTTCTGGTGAGAGGTTGTTCCTCAGCTTTTAGACACAGCACTCCAGTCTCCGCCTCTGTCTCCGTGGGGCTGTGTCCAAATTTCCCTCTTGTTAAAGGACACCAGTCATTGGATTAGGGCCCGCCTGATCCAGTATAACCTCGTTTTAGCTAGATTGCCTCTGCAGAGACACCATTTCCAAATAAGGTCACATCCATAAGTGCCAGGGATTAGGATTTCAACACATTTTGGAGGGACACCATTCAACCCATAATCGTTCCTCTGAGTTTCATGGCTCATGAATATCAGAGCATCCAGGACCTTGGATAACAGATTCATTAATGGCCCATTAAGGCACTAGGCCACCGTGGACATGTGGCACCCTGACAGGCTTGGTTTCTGCACAGCTGGTTTGATCTGAGGGTGCAGGAGGGGGAAGACGTGGGTGTGGGCAGGCGGTAAGATGCACAGAACTCTCCCTGTGGGATGCACACAGGGCCACAGGCTCCACCCTGCAGGCCAGCCTGCCCAGCTTCCAGAACCACAGTGCACTTTCCAGGATGGACACAGGGTCACAAAGAACCCCTGGAACAAATAAAGGCGTCTCATTTTACCTGAAGATCGAACCCAGAGCAGAGGCCTTTCCCGTCGAGGTGCAGTTTGTCTAGACTGTGGACCTGAGTCTGTAGCTCTGCCTGTGCCTGCAATGAATGTTTTCTCAGGCTCTGGAGTGAAATGACTTGGTTCAAATCCTGGCTCTGTCACTCACCAAGTGATCTTACACAACGTACATAAGCCTCAGTTTCCTCATCTGTAAAACGGACGTGATAACCGGAAGGACCTGGTAGGATTAAATGAGATAATACATGGAAGCTCTTGTCACATAATCTGAGTTTAAGACATATGAGTTATTCCTCTAGAGCAGCACCACCACGGTCACTGGTGACAAGGTGATATCTAACGACTTCTGTCGTTCCACTACTTAGCATCACTTCTCCATATGATCATGTAACTCGAAACCCAATACGTTTATGAGCCAGTGATCTCCTCCGATGTCAATGAATGAAGGCAAAAAGTCTTCAGACTGTGAAGTGCGTTTCGGTCAAGACTTCTTGATAAACCAAAGCGCTAATACGTCTCCTTGGGGATTACAGAGGAAGGGCTAGGTCTTGGGATATATATTCATTATATTCTCAGTAGCCTACTTCAAATTGCTATTTATTGAAAAGTTGTATTAAATGCCCCATGAAATGTGATATGATTTACTCACACATGTAAAAATAAAATAGCAGTGTTCTCCCCAAACTCGGTAGAATCCAGGGAGCACGTTGCCAGGTGAAAAAGAAGCTGGCCCCAAACAGGAAGTCGCCAGGTGTGACCAAGAAACACCGAGTTGCAGAGGCCCTCGGTCTGTTCGTTTGCTCATCTAAATGCACAGGGGTCGGCGTTTGTGAAATTGGTGGAGAATGAGAGCAGACAGCCCGTCCGCCCAGCTTCCACGGAGGCTGCCGTGGGCATTATTGTTGTGGACTCACTGCATCTTCAATCATAGAAACCACCACTGACACGTCAGGCAAAGGGCCAAGTTCTCCCAGAAGGCTGGCGCTTGTCTTTTTCACATTGCCACCCACGTCAGGGTACTGTGGCCTCTGGTGTCAGAGTGCCACGGCAGGACTGAAATCATGTCCTTTCCAGGCACAGGCATCACGCAGGCTGTGCTCAGCCCACATGTCAATGACCCACCTTCTGTTGGGGTCAAGATGAAAGCCAGTTACACAACACCACAGATGTTGGTTTCCCTGGTTGATGCTGTGCGGAGTTCTGCCCCTCACGGGACGAGGCTGTCAGGAACCGTGCTCTACAACTAGACACGCGTACGCGATGCCAGGATGCACCAGACACACGTGGGCTCCGGGAGGTGTCAGGGGCTGGTCACGATCTTGCCTGTCCGTGGCCCGGGCCAGGCTGCTGGCAAAGCCGACTGGGTACCTGTGTTGTCTGCCTTCCATTTAGAGCTGATAGCAGAATGCTGTACGTGCTCATGCATGCAGCCAATTATCAGTGCTCTGGGCCTGGCGGATAGGAAGGTGGGGCAGAGGTGCTGTGAGCATGCTCCGTGACCCCGTCACACCCACTCCATGATCCTTAAGGAGAGCTGTTGAGACTGGGTTCTGATTTGCTGTGATTAAAGCAAACATGCAAAAGGTGAATAATCCATTTGAGTCAGTTCCCTTAAAACACGTATTTTCGTGTCTGTTGCACGTTGGGCATTCTGTGGAGTCGTGGGCGCCAGAGTGGACAAGACACGTTTGCCACAGAGCTGCTGCCCTGGGTGCTCAGAGGCAAGCATGAGGGGCTTCAGAGCCCAGGGGAGCTGGGAAGGGGGGCAAGGGGAACGTGTCCAGGAGCAGAGCTGAGGCGGGGCTGGTGGGAGCCAGGCTGCCTCCAGGGAAGCGAAGCAGGGTCGTAGGCAGGGCTGGAGCTCGGGGGTGGGGGGTGGGGGGAGTGGCGGCGTAGGGTGGTGCACGGGGATGGAGACCAACCTAGAGATGACTCCAGGTTCAGGTCAGGAACTCAGATGCCTCACAGAGTCCAGACTCCAACCTGAAGACAGGGGAGATGTAATTCAAGGCGATGATCAGACTTTCATCAGAGAAAACATCGTACAGGGTGAAGGGCAGGTGGGAGGAGCTGCAATCAGGGGCAGGAAGATCCCATGGAGAGCTGATCCCCACAGAGCCCAGGGCCGAGAGGCTCCGGCTGGAGGGATGGAGCTGAATTCTGGAGGTCCCCAGGCTCCTAGGGACCAGCCAGCGGCGGGGTGGGGGGCGGGGTGAGCACCACGCTGAGCGCGGGAGGTTTAAACATCACTAGATCACAGTTAAACAAGAGACGCCACCTCTGCATGACCAATGTCCTGTTCAAGGAAGCTTGTGGGCACGGTGTGCAAGAGGAAGAGGCTAAAAATTCCAGGGCGCGGTTCTCGGTCCTTCCGCGCAGTGAACAAACGCTGTCCCTGCCGAGAGGCCGCAGCTGCTCCGTCCTGCACCTGGCTCTGCTCGTCACCCACCCCAGACCCACTCGGGCAGAGCCTGGGCTCCAGGAGGCCCCCCCGTCTCCGCTCGCTCTGCTGGCCTCAGCTCCACCGCGCCCCCATCTTCACCCCAGGACCCCCAGAACTGTGGCTTCAGAGGTGACTCCCAGTGCCCTCAGGCTCACGGCGCCTGCGCTCTGCCCAAGTGTGTAGCTTTAGCTGTTGGCCCAGATGGAGCGGGGCCTGACTCTCAGGTCCATCCCCTCGGGCGGTAGCTACTGAAGACCTCCTGTGTGCAGGTCGTCACCTGGCACCATGTCTGCAAGACACACAGAGGTGCATCAGACCATCGGCAGGAGTGGGACCAAGGCCACCACAAAAGGGTGTGAGAGACAACGCGGGGTGAGACCCCCGGGCAGGGGGCCAGCGTGGCAGGGACACTGGCCCACAGACACCAGGCACACTCTTAAGGGCTGGTATGCAATTTTCAGTGGTCAAATGTCCAGGAACTTTCAAAGGCAGTTGTTAAGCTGAGGGTAGTTTGAGATCAGCCATGATGAGAGTAGGTACACCATGGAAATCAGCAGACCCTATAAATCAGGCCTCCCCCATCCCATCACCCTGCCTGTCTCCTCGACAACTGCAGTGGTAGCTCTGTGGTGCTGCCCCCTTCTCCCCTCCAGCTCTGGGGTCTATCAGGGGGTGTAGGACACCAGCCCACATCACCGTGGAGTCTGGCAAACCTTGCTGCTGTGAACAGCAGAGGATGGGATGCGGGGGTCCCAGCCACAGAAGTGGGGCGGGGGTGGAGAAGGGGACTCGGCTCTGTGCCTACAGATGGTAAATAAGAGATCAGCCAAAGGGGAAACCGAGGTGGGGGAAGAAGGGGCCAGCCGGGGTCCCTCCCTCCTTCCAGGACACGGCTGTGTCAGGCCTGACAGCTCCATAACTGGTTCCCCATTTATAAAGTAGAGGTGCTAACGTCTGCCCAAGGACTGTTAGGACCAAGGGGCGTGGCGCCCGGAGCATCCCCACAACCAGGCACAGAGCAAGCCCCGCGCAGCCACTGCCGTCTTGTCCTGGGACGTTCTCGATATCTTCACAGGAGAAGCAGGAGAGAGGTAACGTGGACTCACCACAGGCCTGCTTCCTCTCCTCTGAAAATCCCATGTGTTCCCACGACTGGACTGGATTTCCAGAAGTTCCTAACCAAGAGCTCCCTGACTATCTCAGTCATGGGAATCTTCTGGGAAACCCCTTCCGGCACAGAGTCAGACTCACTGAAGAAGAGTGCACTGGCAAGCCCAGGTCGAGCCTGTATCAGACGCTCTGGAAGCCCTCTGCCACCCAGGCTGGGGAGCCCCGCCCACCTGTGGGCCCCCAGGTGCGTGCCCCCCCCTCAGGTGTTTGGAATCTGGAGATCCCAGATGGGGCTGATCCCATCATTGAGAGGGTTTTTTAATCTTAGAATCGGGAGAGCTTTATTGCAATAAACAACGGGGGCCTCCTTACAAAGTAATGTAAACCAACAACAGGCTCCAATAATGCCATTTCTTAAAAGGCTTTAAATAACTTTCTCAATGCAAAACGACCCACTCAAGCAGACCGAAGTCATTTTATGGGCAGCTGAACCATCGGCGCTCCAAGAGCCGCGCTGAGCCCCGAATCGGAGCAGTTTCATCTGCCACCAGTCGGTGCCCAGCGCTGCGGGTTAGATGCATGGGCTCCACGTGGCACCCACCGAGGGATGCTGTCTGTCGGGTCCCTTACTGCCTCCCTTCGGCTGGCACTGTCCTCCTAGACGTCCCTTCACTCTTAACCGCGTCTCTATTATGAACCAAAAAAAAGGTCTCCTTCTCAGCCTCCCCTTCCTGCTGAACCAGGAGATGCACTCAGCGGCCGTGTTTTCCCTGATAAATTAACCTTCCTAAGGTCCTCACCACGGTGACCTCCAATCCACACTGCGATCAACAGCGGCTCAGCCAACGCGGCCAGCCTGATAGCCCACTCGATGCCTTTTAATTAAAATTCCAAGTTGGTGTTTTTGTTTTCGGAGGAAGGATGGCACGCATCAAGGTCACTCGGTGCTGGCTGCTGGGAAGAACGGCTGGCCGCACGCTTACCCTCGGCGGCTCCGGGGAGGGCCGGCTCGCTGCAGCAGGAAGGGTTTCTGACAACTTTCAGCATGTTCTCCGGATATAAATAGCCTCTACGACATGATCTATTCGAGCAAGGAAGAGACTGGAACAAAAGTAGGTTATGGACTGGTAGATGCCTGCCTTCCACTGGGCACCGGAGCATCAGAGATTGGGTGCTTTCCAGCTAAATTTAGCATCGCGTTAATGTGCTGGCGAACAATGCCCTTTAGAAAAGCCATATAAATCAGAGGAGGAAAGATTACTAAAATTTATGAAGCAATCACTGTGAGAAACCCCTGGGCACAATCGCTGTGATAAATACCTTGTTAAGCCCCCTGCCCATCCCCACCTTATGTTTCTTGTTAACACGAGGGGTCCATTACTGAGGTTGCCACTTCCCCAAGGAGAAGCCATCTGCATTTAGGATTGTGCAGCAATCTGGGCCCAGTCCAGCCTGACAAAACCCTTCCTAGAATTACAGAGATGGAAGAGCTCTCTGAGCAGGCAGGCTCCCCAGATTTTCCAGGACGATCTCAATTTTTTTTTTTTCATTTTGTTCTTTTTAATCGCCAAGTCATTAAACATGGAAGCAAGTAGATTTTCACGTTCACTCTTGGCAAAATTTTCCATATAAGTAATGGCACAAGTCAGAGAACAATCATTTGTCAGACCAGGCAGCCTGGTTCTGGGGTCAGAAATTAGGATCCATCGTTGGTTTGAAGTCCCCCATTTTGCAAATGGAGGTGAAGGGACATCTTCCCGCAGAGAACGAGCCAGCGCAGGTGAGAAGCGGATCTCTCCAGGGTGCCGTCCTGCCTTGGAGGGAAGACTGGCTGATAATCATACTAGTCGATTCTGCCCCATGGTCCCTCCTGGGCCAGCTGATCCTGTGTGGGCACACAGTGAGACAGGGAAGAGTCCACCTAATTCCAGCTCAGCGGCTGACGGTGTGGCCTTGGGCAGAATCCTCCAGGCCTCTCAGCCTCTCTGTTTCTTCATTGGTAAAGTGTAAATAATAAGCATGCCTACCGGGAGGAGTTGTTGTGAAAATAAAACAAGGAAATGTCGGTCAAGGCACTTACTGTGGTATCTGGCGTGTAGTAAGTGCTCAAGAAATAGTAGGTCTTATTATGCTAGATGTTGATGACTCCCCAAAGGGAAAAAAGGTAAGGGAAATGGGAGGATTTTGAGAATGTTGACTCTGAACTCTGTCTTCCTCTCCCCGAAGCCAGAAGATGCAGGGTAGATGGACAAGTGCAGAGCTGTGATTTTCCACGAGAGCACCTTCATTCACTCAAATGTGTTTGGAGGGCCTCATGTCTTATGAGGAGGTATTGTGACTCTGTCCCCCTCTCATGAAATGGGTTTTGGTCAGAGCTCTGACCTGTACTGGAAGATGATAATGAGCTAAGTCCAGAGCACTGATCGCCTGATCGCGGAACACAGACCATTTTCGTTTTTCATGGTGATAATGTGGATGTTACTCATGACACACGATTTTCAGAAATAAACTGAGCCCTAGGAGAGGTTAGTGTAACTGGAACAAAGCAAAGGCCTTTCATGTACTGAGCAATATGACAAGATTCAAAACAAGTTATTTTCTCTTTAAAACTTAATGTTGCGCTTCCCTGGTGGCGCGGTGGTTGAGAATCTGCCTGCTAATGCAGGGGACACGGGGTCGAGCCCTGGTCTGGGAAGATCCCACGTGCCGTGGAGCAGCTAGGCCCGTGAGCCACAACTACGGAGCCTGCGCGTCTGGAGCCTGTGCTCCGCAACAAGAGAGGCCGCGATAGTGAGAGGCCCGCGCACCGCGATGAAGAGTGGCCCCCGCTTGCCACAACTAGAGAAAGCCCTCGCACAGAAACGAAGACCCAACACAGCCAAAATAAATAAATTAATTAATAAACGCCTACCCTCAACATCTAAAAAGAACTTAATGTCCTTTAGCCATTGCAGAGCAAGACGTGACTGCTGGCCGGAACAGTGCTGAGGAGCAGTGAGAAAGGTCTCCCGCCCACTGGAGGGGTGACCCAGGCAGGGATTAAGTGCCCGAGAACCACCCCAGGCAGGGTAAGTGGCTGGTGTGTGAGAAGAACAGGGATGAGAGAGACCACGTTCAAATCCTCACTCTAAGCTCAGTCACTCTTTCAATCACTTGAGCGTATCTCAAACCGCTGTAAGCTTTAGTTTCTTCATCTGTAGAAATGCAAATAACAAGGCCCACTGCCAAGGTCGTCGTGAGGATTAATGGGCACCCGGCCCTGAGTGGGTGTGGAACTCAAGACACGCCCTCCCCCCGGAGGACAGCCTGCTCGCCTCCTGCCTAGCCCTGACCTGGGCTCTCACCAGGCAAGGGAGAAATTTAGAGCAAGGCCAGTCCCAGGTGTGCCTGCCGTCCTCCGCACCACAGTGTCTCTGTGCAGATGAACTCAAATTATTACACACATCAAGCAGCACTTGCACGTGACTTGGGCCCTCCCGCTGCACTGAAACTCTGCAGACCTTCGAGTCCCTGGGCTCTGTCACGGGCCCCTTGTCCTCCTGATTCACACACGTGGGCTCCCTCCACCCCCTGCTGCTTCACCTTCGACTCTCTCCCCCTCGTAAGTCTCACTCATGTCCACGCCTCGACTCATCTCTCTCAAATCACAGCTCCCAAATCTGCATCTGTGGCCCTGACATCTTCTCCAAACCCCAGAATAGGGACTGAACACCCCAGTACCTACAGGGGCCAGGTGGGTGGTATAAATAACTCTTACAGGCTGGACAGGGGGGCGGTAGGGAGCCATGGGGACTGCAGCAAAGTGGGAGCACACACTCACTCCCAACTGCAGCTGACTGTTGTCTTGGGAGAATGAGCGCTTGGTGCTCCAACTCTTAAGATTTTTCAAAAGAAGTCAGAAGTGCAGATTTTTATAAGCAATTAATGAACAACTAATTCATTTTGTAATGGTGTGGGTGAAACCCATACAGGGCAAACAAGCCACACCTGGAAGTAGACGTGACCTGTGAGCAACTATTTACGCAAAATTCCAGACCCACAAGTCCACCTGCTCATTTTCAGCCTCATTCGAAAGCCTCTCTGGACCCTCAAAAGTAACATATTCAGACCCACCATAACCTCCCCCAAACCAGCTCCTCTCAGTGGTCTGTAACTCAGACATCACCAACCCCGCTCTCCCGAGCGCCCAGGTGTGAAGCCTCCACATCCGCATCAACGTTTTCGTCCCTTTTCTCTCAGCTGGCCAGCTCTGCTCTGTTACCTTTGCAGCAGGTCTTGAATCTAAATCCTCCTTTTATCCCCTTGTCACCATGAATTCTCTGCTGCGACACTGCTGTAGACTCACTGGCCTCCCAGCTTCACTTCATCTCCATCTTAATCCATCTATGCGCTACGGGCTGGTTAATCTTCCTAAAAATGCTCCTTTTCAGGTAACTCCCCTCCTCCAAGCTTCACAGCCTCCGATAGTCTCTGAAGTTCCATATGCGCTTCTCAGCCTGGCATTTGAGGTCCCCAGTGACCTGGGGCGGGTACAACCAGTTGTCCTTTAACAGCTGTTCTCTCCTCCTCCTGTGGCAGCAGGACCCCCGGTAGTTTGCCAGGAACATGGGCCCCTAAACCAGAGTATATTTCCCAGCATCCCTTGCAGCTAGGTGTGGGCACATGGCAAGTTCTCAACAACGGAATGAGCGTGAAGTCCTGGTAGTCGTCTCTGGGAACCTCCTCTAAGAGATGAACACATGCCCCTCACCCCTTCCTCTTTGTCCCTTTCTGCATCCTGACTCTAGGACATGACGCTGCAATCTGAGACCGTCATCTAAGGGCCCACACTGTGGACTAACATGACGAGTATGGGTCTGGGACACAGTGTGGCACTGTGCCAGCCCTGGGGACCACGTGTGTTTATCTTGTCTAAGCCATCACTCCCCTTGGTTTTCTGTCTCTCTCAGCCAAACCTCATCCTTGCTAACACCGATCCCACCTAACATACCTCTCCCCACTCCCCAAACCATATCCCAGCCATCACCCAAACTAAGCTACGTGCTGTTCCCCGAAATGCATCTGTTTTCCTACCTCTGCCCTTCCTCATGCTTCATCTGGATGGCTTTTCTCTTGATGAAATTCCATCCCTCTCCCAAGACCCTCTCAAATCTCGTATTTCACTTCCATCAAATCATTCTTCATCCCCCAAATAGCACATGATTTCTCTCTCTAAATCCCATCAGCTTCTCACTTATTCCTCTCTCACTTCCTCTTGCGTCACACTTATCCTAATACAGTACACACACACGCGTGCACACACAGCCAGCTGTGTGCCCAAACGTCGCTGCCCGATACCTGTGGAACAGCGGGTCTGTGACACAATGCGTTTCATTGACTTGAGGAGGAAAGTCACCAGCAAGAGAACAACAAACGGGCTAAAGGTGTGGGCGGAGGGAGTCCCCTCACAGGCCTCGGGATGCTGGGGACAACGGCAGGGTCGTGGGGAGGCTCTGTCTGCATGTGAGCTCGACGTGCTGCCTGAGGCACCAGCAGACAGGGCCATCTCCACGTCACCCCTCAGAGCCACGTCACCCCCAAGTCTAGGGACCGAGGACTTGCATCGAGTCACTGCACTTTGCCGCTGGCTCTCCCTCTGCCTGGCTCCTTCCCAAGGATGGTCCTGACGTCACCACTGATCAACGGGCCGTTGTCTTTCTATTGGACCAGGAGCACGCTTTGCGCCTTCTGACTTGGGCGTAGCCTCCGCTGCCCCTAAGGTCCACGAGCCCTGGATTTGTCTTCTGGAACCCGCCTCTGAATGACAGCAGGGATTGGCAGAGGTCCAGGTTAGGGTTAGGTGACCTACGGCCCTGTTGGATGCAAGCCACACACCAGCTTATCCAGGGGCCGGGCTGTGTGCCTGTGAGCTGCTCACCTGAGACCCCCCTTTACCCCTTGTCACCACCAGAGACCTTTGATAAAGGAGGACGTTTGACCACAAACAGGAAAGAAGGCAGCTGGGAAAGGAGACAGAAATGCCCTCTCTCCTCGACCCCCAGCTTCTGAGACTGCGCCCACCAGGGACCAGAGGCTCCCTTCCAATGAGCCCATGTTCGCCTCTCTCCTGGGCGACATACATTCCGTAAGGAAGGGCGCGGCCCTTCAGCTGATCTGCACCACTTCTGGAAAGAGAGGCTTCTTGGCCCGGCCTCTGTCCTCCCCACTGTACATCCTGGGTTTCCTAAGCACACAGGTTAGCACCCAGGGGACCACAGACAGAAAGGCAGGAGAGTATCCGTGTCACAGGCCGGGTGCCAGAGATTCCTGTCCGCTGGGACAGGGCTGAGCCAGGAGGAAGGGCAGGGGACGGGGGGATGGAGAGGGCTCAGGCTCCCTAAGTTACGAAACAAGTTCCCTGCACGGCCCGAAGGCCAGCCTGCCCGTGGCACTCTCAGCCCTCAAGGCCTCTGGTCTCGGCGACTGCGCTCTCACTACAGACACAGAGCATTTTCCAGGCACTTTCAGAGGGACTCATTCAGACAAAGACCTTGGCTTGGACCTTGGGTCTGTTGTTTTTTAACCAGTCCTTTGTTTTTACTGCTTTTTTTTTCTTTCTTTTTATGTGTTACTTTTAACTTCGTCTTTATTTTTATTAACATTTGTTTCATCTTTTACTTCCTTTTTTTTTAGTGGGGACAAGAAGTGACTGCTTAAAGAGCCTGCACCACAGGACTGTGCCTCTGAGGTGTCTCAGGCCTGGCGTCAGCAGACTTTCTCTGCCGAGGGCCAGAGAGGAAACGTGCTCGGTCTTCGCAGGCCACGTGGTCTCTGTCACAGAGACTTGCTGCCATTGTTGGAGTGTGGAAGCGGCAGTGGACGACACACAAACAAATGAGCATGTCTGTCCCCCAATAAAACTTTATTTACAAAAACAGTCAGCAAGCAGATTTGACCTGTGGCCTCAGATGCAGAGCTGATCCAGACAGAGAACCCAAGAAAAGAGCCCGGGGAGGGAACCAATCTTAGCAGCCCTTCAGCCAGGCACATGTTCCATGTCGCAGCCTCCCAACACCCGTGGGCTCTCACCTGAACCTCTCAGGAACCATAGCTCTTGGTCTTCAATAATCTCCCAGAGCCCTACTGGGAGACCACAGATGGGACATTTCCTTCTCGCCTGTTACCAGCACCGACCCTCACATGCCCTAGTTTTATCTCCTCCCAACGCCAGACCACACTCTTATTCCTGGACGAAGTGCTAACAGGAGTCTACGAGGACACAGCAACAAAAATTATTGGTGGTGTCACAAAAGAGGTCACAAAGATGACATATGAGCTAGGTCTTTGCCAGGCAAAGAAGGAAAAAAAGCACGTTCCAGGTAGAGGACAGAAACTGCTAAGCAGAAAACTGGCATGAGATTTTCATCTTAGAAAGACAAACAGCTTCAACAGGGAAGGACGGAAGAGGGTGAGACAAGAGGCAGAGACACAAGGCTGGCCTAAGAGGCCAGGCAGACCGGGATGAGGTCCCTGGGAAGCCAGGGAAGCAGCTGGCATCATGGACTGTGTTTTTGTGTCCTCCCCAAACTCATGTGCTGGAATCTCAACCCCCAGTGTGATGGGGTCAGGAGGTGGGTCCAAGCAGGTGATGAGGTCATGAGAGTGGGGCCCTCGTGAGGGGACTGGTGCCCTGAGAAGAAGAGATGGCAGACAGCCTGCTTCCCCTCTGCTCTCTCTGCCACGTGAGGACAGTGAGAATCAGAGGTCAGCCATCTGCTCCCCAGACGCCAACCTGCCGGCACCTTGATCTTGGACTCTCAGCCTTCAAAACTGTGAGAAATCAATGCTTGTTGTTTAGACCATCCAGTCTGTGGTCTTTTGTTAATGGCAGCCCAAAATAAGGCAACTAGGAAGTCATCTCAAACATGAATCGTTTCTACTATGATATGAAAAGACTTGAGTAATCAGCTGAGTGGACAAGAGGAAGAGGATAAGCTTGGGTTAAGATTAGGTTACTGTGGGGTTAGGTAGCCTTCAGGTCAGGATTAAGGTTAGGGTTTGGCCTAGAATTAAGGCCCCCACGGGTTTGCCTCCCATTTGAACACATGACTCAAGAGGTTCTCGTGACCCATCGTCACCCACCGAGTCTCAGACGCCTTCTTTTCCCATTTTACACATCTATTTTTTACGCATTAATTTTTCACCTCTCTAAATCTAGGAAGTATCTTACGAAGGTTCTTGCATTTTTTTGTAATATGCTGAATGTGTTCAAAATACAATGGAAAATCAGATGGTTCATGTGACTTCAGAGGGAGCACAAGCAACGTGGTGTGTCGTCTGTCAGTCTCGTTTCTAAATCTCGTCTACTAAGGAAGCTTTTAGACTCAGAAGGATTTTCTTGAATAAAAGCTGATCGAGCTCTCTTATGCACTGGGTGCCGTGTGTTTCCTGGAGGGACCACAGGGGAGCAGGTCGAGCGCTGGGTGTGTTCTGGCGGCAGCTCATAAGAAGGCATAAAAATTAAAGAGTAAAAATCGAGGTGGCCTCTGTAGAAACTGAGAGGGGAGTTCTTAAAAAGTCTGAAAACAGAAAATATAGGAGAGAAAATCTGAGAGCAAGAGGTATGGAGGTTTGGCTCAGGAATCCAGCAAGCAGGTGGATTCAGTAAACAAAGTAGCTATTTTTAAAACAACTTGTGACTCATTACCAACCGACGCTATGATTTGAGTTCATTTAGGCCTTTTGCTGTTGTTCAAACCGGACTGTGTGAGTTATCTTATAAACAGAGTGTCATGTGAACATGTTAATTGCCTGAGTCTGCGGAAGGGCTAGAAATCCCCAAAGGTGCCTAAGCATAAGAAAATAGAATCTCCCTGCAGAGGAGTCTCTGTTTTCCTGTCTCTGGCCACACTTCGGAAGAGGGTAAGCGCCTCCTGACGGGAATCCCCGACTCTGGTCCTCCTTCAGCACCGGTTCCCACACCCCAGATGGCACCCTAGGGCCTCCAAACTTGCCCAAATGTTTCCGCTCACAAGGCCCCCGAGCGGGCGGACGTGGCTGGTCCTCTCCTGTGTCCTCTGCTGCCAGAAGTTCACTTCCGTCCACCCTCCGTGCCTCTCCTAAAGGTCTGGCCCACCGGGTCCCGCCCCTCCATGGAGGCTTCCTCGGCTGCAGTCAACAGGCCAGGGAAGGGGATGGCCACGCCAGAGCTCCTGTGACAGGCACCTGTGGGACCCAGTCCTGGTGACACAGCCCTGCTGGGGGGCTCCTGCTGCCCCCTAGGTGACCGGCTTCTGTATGACTAAGACTCTCTGGCCAAAGCTGATTGGATGAGAATGGGCTCCTAACCTAGGCCGACGGTCGTGGGCTGGCCGGCGGCTGCCGAGTGTGACGGGGCAGGTGCAGAAGCTCTGCTTAGAGCAGGATGAAGAGCGTGCAGAGCCACGAGAGTC
Source organism: Globicephala melas (assembly GCF_963455315.2). Classification (NCBI taxonomy): domain Eukaryota; kingdom Metazoa; phylum Chordata; class Mammalia; order Artiodactyla; family Delphinidae; genus Globicephala; species Globicephala melas. The sequence goes on along the minus strand of NC_083331.1, from coordinate 1,508,769 downwards.
CCGTGCTTCGCAATCCGGGCAGGAGAGAGCGCGCGCCTATAGGAGCGGGGCTGCACACATCTGCAAGTGGGCAAGTTTCCTTAACAGCAGAGCCTTACGGAAGGGGTCCGAAGTCCTGCAGCTGCCAGGCCACGAGGCAGCCCTGTCAGCAGAGCAGACCTGGGTCCAGGGCGGCTTCCCGAGCCCACTTGCTACGGCGCCAGGTCTAACTCAATCTCTGCTTTCCCTAAGAACCCAGTGTGCTGAGCGCTTCCTGGATTCTTAAGAAGTCTGAATCACAGACATTCCTGTTTCCCTGTATCCCTACAGTACTTAAGGGAATCTGAATAGGTGTTAATCCCATAAAACAAAAGAACCATCCACACACAGTGAGCTTCACCAGCCGCTGTTCCCTGAACATCTGCAGCGTTTCCAGCCTGAACCATGCAATGTGACACTTACTGCACAATGTCTCTGAAGGTCACTAGTTTTGCATATGCTTTAATTTTGCTTCCCACCAATCCTACACTTCCTCGGGGCAGGGCTCGTGCCTCATGTGTCTCTTTTATCTCTCATGTCCAGTACGACCTTGAATAAGTTATTTAACCCCTCAAAGCATCAATATTCTTGTTTTTAAATCTGGAGTAACCATAGTACCTACTTTAAGGGTAGTTCTGAAGAATAAACGAGAACACGTCTGCAAAGTGCTTAGCGTAGTGCGTGGCACACTGTGAGCGCTCAGTAAGCACTGCTGGAGGCGGTGATGGCAGTGCTGGTGACGCTGGCGGTGATGGTGGTGGTGGTGTTAGTAGCGTTGTTGATAGTGATGATGGTGGTGGAGGTGATTGTGGTGGTGACAGTGGTAATAGTAATGGTGGTGATGCTGGTGGTGGAACTGCTAGTGATAGTGGTGGTGGTGATAGTGGTGCTGGCGATGGTGATGGTGATGGAGGTGATGGTGGTGATGGTGATGGAGGTGATGGTGATAGTAGTGTTGATGGTGGTGATTTTGCTGGTGCTGTTGCTGGTGGTGATTGGTAGTGATGGTGGTGGTGGTGGCGCTGATGGTGGTGATAGTGGTGATGGTGGTGATGGTGCTGTGATTATAGTGGTGATGGTGATGGTGGCAGTAACGGTGGCAGTGATGGTGACAGTGGCATGGTGATAGCGGGTTGATGGTGATGATGGTGATGGTGGTGGGGAGGATAGTATACATCATACCGTTCTGAACATACAGTAGATAACTTAGAAGTATTCACTGTCATGTGGGTCACCTGGCAACCCACATGCTCAGGGCCTCTCAAGGGGAAGAAGAGGTAGAGATGAGAAGAAGTGAAAGCCAACACCTGTGGAGCAGCTGCGGGACACCAGCCCACCAAGCACGACTATTATCTCATTCATACCTTGCAACAACTCACTGGTAGAAATCCTAACTTAAAGATGAGACAAATTAGGCTCAAATAAATTAAATGACTTGCCTGATTTTATAAATCTAAGTAATGACAGTGCCTGGGACCCAGATCTGCATAAGCCCAGCTGCCAGCCCTTTTCCACGGCACCAGGCTGCCCTGCAAATGAGCCTGCGAGGACTAACGGGTAGAGGGAGGGGCAGCCCAGCAACACGCTTCCAACGCAGCCATGGTTTCAGAGCACGGACTCTTGTCTTTTCTCAAAAAATGCCATGCTGGGCTTCCCTGGTGGCGCAGTGCTTGAGAGTCCGCCTGTCAATGCAGGGGACACGGGTTCGTGCCCCGGTCCGGGAAGATCCCACATGCCATGGAGCGGCTGGGCCCGTGAGCCATGGCCGCTGAGCCTGCGCGTCCGGAGCCTGTGCTCCACAACGGGAGAGGCCACAGCAGTGAGAGGCCCGCGTACCGCAAAAAAAAAAAAAAAAAACACGCCATACTTCTGCACACTAAATATGCCGTTTGCACCCGCATTTCCCCGTCAAACTGCATGTTTCATTGACCCCTGATCAAGGTTTACATAAGCATCAGGAGAAATAAAGTCGAATTACTCCATTTGAACTTTGACCTAGAAAGGAGGAGGAAACAAAAGTGAGATGTCAAGAAGCAGTACCGCTGCTGAGGTCCGCGATGGGCCTTTAAGACGCTGCAGGTCAAGTTCCTTTTAGAAACGTCCTCAGCAGTTGGCTGGTTCTGAAAGGTCTGCTCTGCAGGGTCCACCTGGCTGCACTTTGTGTCCTGACTCTGGTCCAGAAGCTGCTTTCCAGGTGATGGAGTGGAGGTGGGGGGAGGTGATGCTTTCTGAGTGTCCACTACAGCCAGGAACTTAACCTCCACTCACTTGCTAGAAGATCTGTGGTCCTCTCTCCTCCACGCTTGAGGACGATGTGGAAGGGGCCCGGGCAGGGACTCCTCGGTGAGTAACGCAGAGACGGGACTTGGGTCCAGCACCCGGCCCTGGTGCCTCGGGCTCCAGGCGGCACCGTCACCCCACCTGCCCCGCGTCCCCTCGTGAGAGGCGCCGATTCCCCAGAGCAAAGGCTTTACGGTCCAGCTGCCCCGACTCAACCCAGCTGTGCTGGGTGACTTCCCGCTACTTACCCAGCGTCTCTGGGCCTGTTCCTCAGCCTCCTTGCCAGAAGGACGTGAGCGAGAATGTGTGGCGTGAGCAGAATGTGTCTCGAATGCGAGACACGCAAGTCCTGCAGCCCCAGCACGCACACTACCCCCCTCCCCGTGGCGGTACTGTCACTGTCACTCATCACACTACGACACCTGCTCTCTGGGGCTCTGTTCTCCCTCTTTCCTCCTCCGATTTTTGGTGCTGATGCCTGACTAAAAGCTAGAAGTTAGTAAGAGCATCATAAGAGCACCAAAGCCCATTCTGTCCAGTCAGCAGCTGCCGCGGCAGGGTGATGGTGAAAAGAAAATGAGATACGAGTTAGTAAAGCTGATACGGCAGCTAAACGGCTAATGCAGTTTTGGGCTTTGTTCCCAATGGTTTCATCAGCAGAGAACAGAGGTGAGAGTCCCTCTTTAATAGCCTTTCCCAAACCCCACCTGGAAAATCACATTAAATTCCGGGCACTTCAATACCATAAAGATGCAGAAAAGCTGAAGGGAGTTCAGAGCCGAGCAATAAAAATGATGGGGAGGTAGGGAGAATTGATTTACTGGGAAAGATTAAAATAACTAACTATGTACAGCACGTCTGGGTGGTGACTGGTGAGCCCAGGGAAAACATAGCAGCCTATAAATAATGGAGGCATGCACACAGCCGCAGAAACCCTCTTTAGCTGGTACCAGGAGGCACAGCCAGAAAGGAGGGTAGCACGGAGGAAAGGACAGTTTATGAAGAACGTACAGAAAGCTGTGTGGGCATTTTTTTTTTAAGGCAGAGAGATGGAGACAGAGAAATTAAAGATACTATGAAGTAATGTTCCAATCCGGCAGGAGGAAGTCCTACTTCTCTAAGTCCTACTGGTTTCCAGTTCACCCTGCGTGACTCCTACCCCAACTGCTATAGCCCTAAGCTGTCACCCTCTGTCCCAACAGACGGCAAGCTTAGCAGAGTGGAAACGCACCAGGTTCGCTCACTGGTGGCTGCCAGCACCTGAGGCAGTGCCCATCTCATAGCCATCGTCCCATAAGTATCAGCGGAATGAAAGCGGGGTGAACGACCAGTGTGCAAAGAAATAAATGAAAGAAAGCATTTATTACCAAAAATGACATCTAGTAACAATAATGTTAAGGCACCAAAGGCCTAGCAGGATCACTGCTATGGATTGTAAGATACAGAATTTTAAGATTAAAAGGGCCAGTAAAAATCTTATATTTCCAATAGGATGGATAAACAACAAGGTCCTACTGTATAGCACAGGGAACGATATTCATATCCTGTGATAAACCATAATGGAAAAGAATATGAAAAAGAATGTATATATGAATAACTGAGTCACTTTGCTGTACAGCAGAAATTAACACAACACTGTAAACCAATTATACGTCAATAAAATTTCCTTTAAAAAATCTTACATTTCGGGGCTCCCCTCGTGGCGCAGTGGTTGAGTCTGCCTGCCGATGCAGGGGACACGGGTTCATGCCCCGGTCCGGGAAGATCCCACATGCCGCGCAGCGGCTGGGCCCGTGAGCCATGGCCGCTGAGCCTGCGTGTCCGGAGCCTGTGCTCCACAGCGGGAGAGGCCACAGCAGTGAGAGGCCCACGTACCGCAAAAAAAAAAAAAAAATCTTACATTTCAATGATTCTCAATTTTTTCCCCAAACCAGCTCCCGTGTGCGCCTGTGTTTTTGCACAATTTCCGGCACACTAGTGTATGTCCATCCCTGTCTCTCAACCGTGAAAATGCCTATCAGAAAGCAGCTGCGTGAGAAGGACATTCTCACACGGAAAACCTCGAAGCCACTCTGATCTACTATTACAAAAAAGTGAATAACCCCCGACCGTCCTGAGAGGCCCTTCCCGAGACCACGCGGGGCCCAGCACAGTCCCACACGCACACGAACACTTTCTGGGTTTTTTAATTTTGAATCCAGAAGTATCTGCTCCACTGCTCACACCTGGCTGTAACCTGTGTGTAACTCAGCACCTCGTTTGCTGATTACGTAGAGTGACCTGCCCTGGGTCACCCAGTTCATAGTTCAGCCAGAACTGCTCAGGGGTTTACGGAGCTTCCCAGGGGCCGTTTTGTTATTTACAAGGGCAGAGACTGAGGCTTTAACTTAAATATCTCAAGACAGAAACCACACAGGCCACCTGCCGAGCATCCCAGCCCTCTGGGCCGCCTCCTGGGGGTACCCAGCCACACCCCAGATTTCTCTGCAGCAGCTCATCCGACAAGGCTACAGGTGCAGGTCTGCCAAGATCTGTGGTGAGGGCAGGATTTTCTCTGTCAGTTTAGCCGAGGTTGATGAGCTGTAGTTATGAAATTTGGAGGCAAAGTCCAGACAGCCCTTGATGCATAAATTTGTTTCTGGAAAAGTCAACTTCAAAGCCCAAAGTCCATCTGTGGAATCCCAATTCCCCCATTAACACCCAAAATAAAACAGTAAATGCACTTCAGGGAGAAAGCAAGCAGAGGAAACCCATCTCTCGATTGACTCCACAGAGCTGCTGCCGCCCCCGGGCTCCAGGCACATGGGGGGCGCAAGGGGGGGCACTGTGCATAGAGCCCAGCACCACTCAGGAGCCCGGGGCTCACGCAGTCGACCAGTGCCTGGGGGGATACCCTGAAGGAGGAGGTCTGAAGTGGGTCTGAGCACGTGCACAGCTTGGGGGGACCCCAGGCAGGAGGAACGGGAAACAGCTGGGTGCATGGGGGCGCTGGTGGGGGGAGGAGGGTAGGTGCTCCCCACGGAGCTGGGAAATTCTACTCGAATCTGTCCCAAGGGCCACGGGGGCCCTAACAGTTCCCAAAGTGGAGAGGGCAAGACAGAGAAACAGCGGAGAGTTCACACCTGGAACCCAAGACGTTCGGCGCACAAGTTTAACACTTCGGGTGACAAAGTCTGAACGTAAGGCCACAAAGCCTGACCTCCACGGGTCTGAAGCTATGTACGGACTTTAACCACTTAATGTGATCAATTTTTCTGAGCAGAAATACTAATGTTTTGGAACTTGAGGTGCTACGTCAGACCCTGCTGGGGTGTCACCTAATACAGGGTACGTGTACCTTAACCCCTTCCCAAACTCCAGAACATTCCAGAACACAGCAGGCCCAGGGCCACGGAGCTGCAGGGCTTACCATTCCAGCAGCTCCGGGAGGATGGATGGGAGGGGCCGTGACGGAGGTGAGGAACCAGCTCAGCTATCCAGGCGGCGAGGGAGGGTCTGCACTGTGGCGTGCTGGAAGGAATAGAGGGAAGGAAACGGTTTGGGGATAAATCGGCAGGATTTGCTGATGGTGAGAGGTAGGGATGGGACAGGGCGGGAGCACGGACTCCCAAGTCTCCTGGACGCCAGTGTGGGCGGTGGTGTCACCTCTGAGGCGGTGCTGACAGGGAGCAGAGCAGGATTTGGGCTAGAATAATAGGTTCCCCGTGAACCTATGTGCTGAGTTTGAAGTTGCAATGAGCAATCAGACAGAGGCATCCAGCAGGGAGTTGGGAACACGAGCTACCAGCCCCGGGGAGACGTTTGGTATCGCGTGGTGGTAAATTAAAATCTCAGAGAGTGAGCCGGAGCAGAGGCCATTCAGATTATCTTCCGCCCAGCAAGGAGGGAAGGGCAGGGAACGTCTGGCCATGCTCTCCAGAAACCCCCTAAATAAGGTCGGTCGCACAGTTGAGGCAGGTGCAGGAAAGCACAGAAAAGGCTCCCGAGTTGCCCTGGCGTCCGTTCCTCCTGCTTCCCTGAGCTGACTTGGCCCCCGAAGCTGCGGCTCCCCTTGGGCCCGGTCTCCTTACACAGCCTCCCCTACGGCCCAGTGGTTGTCTCCATCCACGTCCTCTTTCGCTAACTCCAGACAGACCAGTTATTAGGGGAAGCTTGCGGTCGCACCTCAAGCACCACCATACAGCAAGAAAACAGAGGCCCGCTGTTGAGTTATAGAGGTGGGAGGGCGTGTTTGTGCATCTCCTGAAATTGGTGTCATGAGGAGCTACAGAGCCCTCGCAGCTGAGTTGTTATTACGTTTGGCAGATGTAAGACAATCCCATATACCTCCACCACCGCACTTTTCCTAGTGCTAGATTCCTCATACGTATTTTTCGTCTTCTCTGGGTAATCTCTGAAATGGTTTCAGAAGTCATTTCTAAAATGCAGGTGTGGCCTCTGGCGATAAACCATCAAATTCCCAAGCAGGGAGGAAGCCCAGCAAGGTAGCCAACAGCCACCAACAAGGCGGCTTTGCTCAAACGGGTAGTTCGGGAGTGGAAAATACACGGGGGAATTACGAAAGATCGCAAAGCCATTTTCCACGAGACAAATTCGTCTCACTCCATGAACGGAGATGGTAGCGCAACTTACGGGCTGTTTTCTGGTTTTGTCTTTAGGATTTGTTACTCACTTAAAATACCCAGTAGAAAGCTGCTGAGGGTGGACAACTAAGGCCCTGCCCTGATAGGGGATGTAGAGGTGAGGCAAAGAGGCCAAACGACAGAGGGTCACTGATGCACTTGTCCTCTGAACAGCCCAGAGGAGGATGTTTAAGGAGCTGTCCCACCAGCCCCTCAGACACTGGGCTTGTCTACATGGTCAGAGTTGAGTCTCAAGGTCATGTGGGAAGGAGAGAGGTGGGGGGGGCGGGTGATGTGTGACGTTTGAGGCCAGGTCTAAAAATGCCATAAACCTCTTCTGCACTTGTTCCATGGCTAGAAATCAATTGGGTGGTCCAGCCCAGCTACAAGGGATGTTGAGGTAGCTGGCAGGAGGGAAACCTGCTACTGAACGTGTTGACCAGGAATCACAGCCCATGGTCTTCCGCCATCGAGCCCAGTGACAGGGGTAGCCCAGGCAGGTACGTCTCGGGGCTCCTGGACCACTACCTGCCTGGTCTCCTCTGCATGAAGACAAAATAAACTGAAAGAGAAGCCACGTTTTGGGGTAACTAAAGTGAAAATTAGATCACTGGTCTTCTAAGGCAGACTGTCCCTCACTCCCGGTGGAAACTGAACCAAATCACGTCATTTCATTTCTCTAGAACCCATTTGTTTCCAATTCCAAAGAAGAAGGAGAAGATGTAGGAGCAGAAGTAGCAGAAGCAGCAGCAGCTAGCTCTGGGCCGTGGCTTCTCCTCCCTGGAATGTGGCAAAAGTAGGTGAGATCACACTCGCCCTCTGCTTTGCTGTCCGGGATGCCCTGCCGCTTGAAAGGACCATAGATTTCGTGTTCGAAATCTATGCAGAGTCTAAGCAGAGTCAGGAGGTGCACACGGAAATCCACCGCGACTGAAGGAAAATGCTAGGTGGGCGTTTCCAGAAAGTAGAACTCCTGGTGGGCAGCACCGCTCCCGTGCCGTGATACAGTATGAGGAGGAAAGCCGGGGCCAAGGTCAGAGAGCCTAGGTTCACTCACAGGACTAGCATGAACTAGCTAGTTTGTTTTCTGTGAAACAGAGATAATTAGTTCCTCCTCGTGTTATTTTAAGGATTCGAACGTAAGGTGTGGAAGGACAGCCAAATCCGGCTGCACGCTTACTGTGTGCCCGGCACTATTCACAATTCTTTACAAACTTATTTCATCCTGACAACAGCCCTTACAGAGGCAGAGCTAGAGGACCAAGCAAAAGCACAGCGAGGAACATGGTCGTGTCCCCGGATTCAAATTCAGGCCACCAGACTGCAAAGCATATGCTTGTAAACCTCTGCTAAACGGCTTGGTGGAGAATGGGTATTCAATAAATGCAGACAAATGACACTCATGTAACTTCCACTCTTTTGAAAATGTCCATCAGCCTCATTGATCTTCCATCCCATGTGAAGACGCAAATAAATATTTATAAGCTGGCATCTCCCAAAGGTGAATTAACGGCAGTATAAACAATTACTATTTCCATGCGTTCAATCCCTCTGTAAACAGTTAGGCAGCATGGTGGGAATGTGTAATTGTTAAGTCCAGTAGATTCCCCTTCAATGTAGGCACAAACCGGCCTAATTTCTGTTGAGACAAACCATAGCTGGCCTCTCTGCTGCCCTCCAAGAGCAAAGTTCTCACTGTAGTTGTAGAAACAAAGCTTTGATTGGCCTCCTCTCCTTTATAGAGAACTTGTTTTCAGACCATTAATCTGAAATCCTACGGTTTGACCTTTGTATCTATCTTCAATATAAGTCCTACGGTCCCAAGCATGGGCGACTCAGTCACTGGATTACACGTTGTATTAATTCTTCCCTCTAATCTCTCGTGAACTTCACAGCACAGTAGGTGTTCTGGCATTTGCTTCAAATGCTCAGCCCTCTCCAGAGAGCAGTAGCTCATCGAAGGAGTTTGTACATACGTTTGTCACACGGCCCTTAAAAGAGTTCCCTGAGTGTGCTCAGAACCATCAGGTGTGGTTCCCAATTTAGCCTCATGACAAGTTGTCACCAGATAAAAAGAGCTAAACGGGAATTTTGAAACTTAACTCCTTTAGTTCTGAACTAATCATTACAAAGCAAGCCCAGAAAGGTATTCTATCTGACACTACATACATGTCTCGATTGCCTTGCTGTTGTTTTTTCCTTCTGCTTGCACGCCTCCTTCATTATATGTTGTAAGTCAAGCCACTCTCTCCTGCCGACGGTGTGCTGTCCCCACACGGAGGTTTGGTTTGGAATTGGGGGGGAGGGCTCTCTGGGCCATCACCCATGGAGAGCTGCTCTCCCCTGCCCCAGATTCATCTGCCTCTCTCTGGAAGATCACCCCAGTCCAGAAACTGAGTTTTAGAAAATGGTGATCAGGGACAAATACCCTCACCCTGCTTCCCTTCCTCTGGGTGCTCCTTTCCCTGCTGTGTAGCAGACGTGAGGACCTCTTCCCTGACGGAAAGGCATCAGGCTGTGGCTGTAAGTAAGGGGAGCAGACTGATGTGCCAGGATCACACCATCCCCATCATCTCATTTCAGCTACAGGATAGCTCTTTATATAAATAGATTTTATATATAATGTATATATTATATTATATATTATATATATTATATTATAATATATATTATATTTTATATAATGCTTCTAAATTTTTTCACTGTGGTATAATTGCCATGCCATAAACTGCACAGAAACGTAGAATGTGATAAGTTTGACATATCTGCACGCTCAGTAAATCAAGATCATTAACAAATCCATCACCCAGAGGTCTCCTCATGGCCCTTGGTCGTCCCTCCTCCCACCCCTGCCTGTCCTGCACATCTCCGGGAAACCTCTGATCTACTTTCTATAGCTGTGTGTTAGATCTAATTTTGTAGCATCTTATTCAGATGGAAACATACAGTACGTACTCTTTTGTCTAGCTTCTTCCATTCAGCACAATTATTCTGAGATTCGTCCATGCTGCAGAGTGTTTCAGTAATTCACTCACCTTGATAGTAGAGCAGTATTCTATTGTCCGGGCATATCAGAGCTCGTTCATTCACCTGGAGGGCACATCTGGGTTTCTCCCAGTGTTTGGCTCTTATTTTTAAATCCATGTTCATGATGGATATTGATTGCTCATTTTCTCTTCTTGTGAAGTCTTTCTCTGGCTTAATTTATAAGATAAATTTAAAAATATTTCCTTCTCTTCAATTTTCTCAGTTTATCTTAAAATGATATTTCTTTCTCCTTAAACATTTGGTAGAATTTACCAGTGATGCTTCTGAGTCTAGAGTTTTTATTTGTGGGAAGGTTTTTTTGTTGTTGTTTGGTTTTTTGCGGTACGCGGGCCTCTCACCGTTGTGGCCTCTCGCGTTGCAGAGCACAGGCTCCGGACGCGCAGGCTCAGCGGCCATGGCTCACGGGCCCAGCCGCTCCGCGGCATGTGGGATCTTCCCGGACCGGGGCACGAACCCGTGTCCCCTGCATCGGCAGGTGGACTCTCAACCACTGCACCACCAGGGAAGCCCTGTGCGAAGGTTTTTAACTGCAAATTCATTTATTAATTTTGTAATTAATATTAATATCTATACCTTATTATATTAATGTTAATATTTAACATTTACATATTAATAGCAATAATATTAACCCTATGAGCAGAAATAAGGCTATTCATGTAATTATCTACTTCTTTTTGAGTCAGCTTTGGTGTTTGGCCCTTTATGTTTTTCAAGTAATTTGTCCATTTAGTATAAACGTTTTATTCAATATTAAACCGTAGCATCAATTGTCCCTAGTATCCCCTTATTTTAACATCTGTAGAATGTGTAGTACTGTAACCTCTCCGTTTTTATATCTGTAACTTGTGTCTTCTTACTTTTTTCCTGATCAGTTTGCCTAAAGGTTTATCAATTTCATTGATCTTGTCAAAAAAACAGGTTTTTTTGTTGTTGTTTCATTAATTTTTTCCTATTGTTTTTATATTTTCTATTTCATTCATTTCTACTATGATCTTTATATGTCTTTTGTTCTTCTCACTTTAGGCTAAATTTTCTCTTCTTTTTCTAGTTTCTTAAAATAGAAGTTCAGATCATTGATTTGAGAACTTTCTTCTTTTCTAATAAAGGAATTTAGTAAATATCAATTTCTCCCTAAGCATTAACTTAGCAGTGTTCCACAGTTTTTGATCTGTTGTATTTTAATTTTTATTTAGTTCAAACTACTTTATAATTTCACTTGACTTCTTCTTTGAACCATGGGTTCAAAGTTAGAACATTTAGAAGTATGTTGTTTAGTTTTCAGTATTTGTGGATTATCCAGAGAACTCTCTGCTAGTTGGTTTCTATTTTGGTTAGAAAACATACTTTGTATGACTTGAATCCTTTTAACTCTATTGAGATTAATTGTATGACTCAGAATATCTTGGTAAATGTTCCTTGTGCACTTGAAAAGAATACCTATTCTGCTATCGTTAGGTGGAGTGTTCTAAAAATGACAGTTAGCGGGACTTCCCAGGGGGCCCAGCGGTGGGACATCACATTCCAATGTGGGGCGTGTGGGTTCGATCCCTGGTCGGAGAGCTAGGATCCCACATGCCTCACAGCTGAGAAACCAAGGCGTGAAATGGAAGCAATATTGTAACAAATTCAATGGAGATTTTGAAAATGGTCCACATCAAAAAAAAAAAAATCTTAAAAAAACTTAAATTAAATTAAAAAATAATAATAAAATTAAAATGTCGATTAAGTCAAACTGGTTGGAAGTATTGTTTAAGCATTCTATATTCTTAATGATTTTCTGTCTACTTGTTTTATCAATTATTGAAAGAAGGTTCTTGAAATCTGAAATTATGATTGGGAATTTGACTATTTCTCCTCTTGCAGTTGTATCACGTTTCACTTCGTGTGTATTGAAGCTCTGTTCATTAGGCACACAGGTTGGATTTTTCTGTTCTTTTAACGAATTGACCCCTTTATCATTAAGAAATGACCTTCTTTATCCCTGGTAACATTTTTTGCTATGAAATTAAGTTTGCCTGATACTAATATAGCCACTCCAGCTTTTTTTTTGGTAGAATACTATCAAAGTATATATTTTCTCATCCTTTTACTTTTAACCTATTTGTGTTTTTATGTTTAAAGTGTGTTTCTTGTAGAGAGTATACAGTTGAATCGTGCTTTTATAATCCAATCTATCTCTGTCTTGTGGTGTTTAGACCATTTGCTTTTTTTTTTTTTTTTTTTTTGGCTGCACTGCACAGCATGTGGGATCTTAGTTCCCCGACCAGGGATTGAACCTGGGCCCCAACAATGAAAGCACTGAGTCCTAACCACTGGACCACCAGGGAATTCCCTAGACCATTTACTTTTAATGTGACATTTAGTATAGACAGGTTTAAATCTATCATCTTGTCATAACTCTTCATTTTATTATCTTAGTGATTGGTTTAGAGTTTATACCACACATCTTCAACTTATTATGGTGTTATACCACTCCACCTATAGTATAAGAACCTTACAGTAATGTACTTCCATTTCTCCACTTCCAAGTTTGTGTTATTCTTGTCATATGTTTTACTATTACAAATGTGATAAATTTCACAGTGCATTGTTATTGTTTTTGTTTAACATCCATCATCTTTTAAAGAGATTTAAGTAAGAAAAAATCTTACATTTACTCATGTAGTTATCATTTCTGGTACTCTTCATTCTTTTGTATGCGTTCCTATTTCCATGTGGTATCTTTCTCCTTCTGCCTGAAGGATTTTAAGCTTTTAACATTAGCAATTAATACCTATAATCTTAACATTTCCTATAGTATGAGCCAGCTGCTGATGAATTCTTACAGCCTGTGTATGCCAGAAAAAAGTCTTCACTTCACCCTTGTCTTTAAAATATATTATTGGGGCTTCCCTGGTGGCACAGTGGTTAAGAATCCGCCTGCCAATGCAAGGGACACAGGTTCGAGCCCTGGCCCGGGAAGATCCCACATGCCACAGAGCAACTAAGCCCATGTGCCACAGCTACTGAGCCTGTGCTCTAGAGCCCGCGAGCCACAACTACTGAGCCCATGTGCCACAACTGCTGAAGCCCGCGCACCTAGAACCCGTGCTCCGCAACAAGAGAAGCCACCACAATGAGAAGCCCACGCACCGCGACAGAGAGTAGCCTCCACTCTCAGCAACTAGCGAAAAGGCACGAGCAGCAGTGAAGACCCAATGCAGCCAAAAATTAAATAAATGAATAAATAAATAAATTTTAAAAATAAATAAATAAAATATATCATTGGTGGGTATATAATTCCAGTTTGACAGATTTGTTTTTTCAGTACTTTAAGGGTATTATTTCATTGTCTTCTTGTTCACATCATTTCTGACAAGAAATCTTCTGTCGTTCTTAACTGTGTTCCTCTGTATGTAATATACGTTTGTTTATTTTAACTGGCTGCTTTTAAGATTTCCTCTTACCACTGTTGGTCAGCAATTTGATTATGATGTGCCTTGGTATAGGTTATTTTTTTTCATGTTTCTTATGTTTTAGGTGCAGTGAGCATCTTGGGTCTTTGTATTTATAGTTTTTATCAAGTTTAGAAACTTTCTGGTCATTACTTATTTAAATTTTTTTGTCTCCTCTCTCTTCTTTTTTGGGGACTCCAGTTACATGTATATTAAGCTTCTTGAAGTTTTCCCACAACTCACTAACGCTCTGTTCAATTTTTCTTGATTCCATTTTCTCTCTGTCTTCCATCTTAGATAGTTTCTATTACTGTAATTTTGAGTATCTGCATCTTTTCTTCTGCAATGTCTAAACTGCCATTAAATCTGTCCAACGTATTTTTCATCTCACACATTGTACTTTTCACCTCTAGAAGTCAAGTTTGAATTTTTTCTTGTATCTTTTCTTGTCTCACACTATTTTAAATTACAGAATGTAGTTATAATAACTGTTTCAATGTATTTTTCTGCTCATTCTAACATCCTGGTCAGTTCTGGGTCAGCTTGAATTGAAAGCTTTTTTATCCTCGTTTTGGGTTGTAGTTTCCTGCCTCTTTGCATGTCTGGTGATCTTTTTTTTTTTTTTTTTTTGTGGTACGCGGGCCTCTCACTGTTGTGGCCTCTCCTGTTGCGGAGCACAGGCTCCAGACGCACAGGCTCAGCAGCCATGGCTCACGTGCCCAGCCGCTCCGCGGCATGTGGGATCTTCCCGGACCGGGGCACGAACCCGTGTCCCCTGCATCGGCAGGCGGACTCTCAACCACTGCGCCACCAGGGAAGCCCATGTCTGGTGATTTTTGATTGGATGCCAAACATTGTGTATTTTATCTTGCTGGTTGCTTGGTATCCTTTATTCCCATAAATATTATGGAGTTTTGTTCTGGGATAAAGCTAAGTTCACTTGAAAATAGTTTGATCCTTTCTTTTAAAATATGTTAGGTAGAATTGGAACAGTGTTTAGTCTAAGGCGAATTATTCTCCACAATTGAGGTAAGACCCTTCTGTGTTCTCTACCTAATTCTCTATGAATCTTGAGGTTTTCTAGTCTGTCTGGTAGGAAGAGGCACTGTTCCTCACCCTTTGGGAGCGCCCAGTACTGTTACCTCTCATCCTTTAGGGTGGTTCTTTCCTGTCCTCACCTAATCTCCTTATATTCATGTACTAATCACTACATAGCCCCTTTCTAGAGAGCAATTACTAATCAAATGTATTTACAAATTGTTCATACATTTGTCACATGCTCCTTAATATAGCTCCTTGAGTGTGCTCAGAACCATCAGGTGTGGTCCCCAAATAAGATAGCCTCATGACAAGCCATCACATGTTTCTGAGATAAAAACAGTCACACAGGAATTTGGAAACTTAATTACTGTTCTGAGCTACAAATAGAGACTAATCATTATAACACATGACCAAAAAATATGCTAAATTACATCATATTGACTTTATGCACGTTTTATTTTTCAGAGACATTTTTCAGTTCAAAGTCAAACCAAGAGGGAATTCCTTTGAGAACAATTGCAAGCATCCAGTTGAATGGGAACCAAAAGAAGATCTCCAAATGGCACAAGTCCATTACAGTATAAAGTACCTGCTTTAAGGAGATGACACTCTGTTTTAAACCACATCCCAGTCGTCTTCTCCAGGGAGAAGTGATATTTTATATAAAGGAGACAAGAAGAAAATTATGACGATAAAATCATGACACTTTCACAAGAGGTAGGCACAAGCTAAGTGAGTCAATACATATTCACATTGCATATGAAGACAAATTTTAACAATTCTGTTTTACTTTATAATCCCAGAATATGGTATATATCAACATTTGCTTGCTTAATAAATTAATGAGCTTCAGGGAAAAGTTCCCTTCACTTAAATTCTGGCCAGGTTCTAAATAATCCACTGGGTATTATATAGACATGTTGAAAAATCATGGGTTTCTCTAAGAATAAAACTCAATAGTTGACCAATTTTAAACGGTTTAAAAAATTTAAAGAATCAAATGTGACCCATGACTACAAAAAAATAACTTTTATTTATCCCAACTACAATAATAATATTTATTCTTTCTATTTTATTGTTAGTTTTCCTATAATTTGAGCTCCTACTATTTGAAAAAAAACATGACCCAAGTGTCTATAGCAACCAGCTAATTAGGAAACAGAACAGCTCGTCTGAGAGAAGTCTGGCCATCTCAAGGAACTGATGCATTTGGGAACACGTTTAGGACCATGTGGAATGCAGAATGGGGCAATGGCTCATGGAAAAGGACTTGACGTGACTAGACTGTATTTTCAGGCAAGTTAACTCATGTACTTCAGCAGGAAGCATTGTTAATAATCTACATTTTGAAAGAAATAGCACTTTGCATCTGGAACCAAATGAAAGCTCTGAGATGAGACTAGTAGAATCCAGCCTTCTTGAATAGGAAATAGGCCAGAGGAAGAAACAGGAAGCATGGGTATAGGCACATTAGAGTCACCACAAAATTTTAAATTGCTTCTTTGAAGCAGATCATCAGAAGAAATAGTCTGATTTCAAACTTTGCACCCATCTGATCTCTTGGTGGTACGACATTGGGTGAATGGCAGCGTCAGGGAAATGTTCTGCCCTTAGGTTTCTCCATCCAGGGACAGTCACAGCATATCTCCTGAAGGACAGAGAGTTTCTTTTCTTGCCAATATGTCCTGCTTTGAATGCTGCTGTAATTCAACTAGCCCTCGTTCCCTAAACCAAACTCAACATCATAAAACTCTGCTGGAGAAATTCTAAAGACCACCCATCACATCCCACCTGTTCTACTTATTCTGTAACAGGCACCGAAGCATCTCTACTCTTCAAATGTAGGACAGAGAGGGGAAGACCCAAGAGAGTGGGAAGCCACGACACCCCTACAACTAGAAGAGGAAACCGAAGCCACAGGGGAAGCCGGAAGCTGATTAACTACAGATTTTTAATTCTGGTGAAGACGAAAAGTTTTATCCCTCTAACCGAGATGTATAATTTCATCTCTGTGGTATAAAAGCTACTGTTACACGCCCATTTATATTTCAGTGAGGTGGGTTGTAAGGGAGATGAGGTATTTTCCAAAGCTTCATTGGTTCTTGTAGCTTCAGAGTCCTGGTATCCTTAAAAGACAGCCAAATGTGTAATTGATAAACTTTTGGAATTGCGGTTCCTTTTCCTTTGGATTTTCCCAAGGAAGGAAAAATGGGACGGCCTCTATTTCAAAAGGAACTCATTTACTGCCAAGGAGGAGATCATCTACTGAAAGAATCTGTATCATCAAATTTGAGGACACATTTTTAAAACGCTGTCCCGGGGGTGGGGGAGGGATGGAGTGGGAGGTTGGGATTAGCAGATGCAAACTATTATATATAGAATGGATAAACAACAAGGTCCTACTGTAGAGCACAGGGAACTATATTCAGTATCCTGTGATAAACCGTAATGGAAAAGAATATTTTAAAAAGTAAACAAAATAGAAAACGCTGTCCTACTTAAAACAATAGGACTTGAATGGGTCTGCACCTAACTGGGTTCTTATATATTCATGTAAATTGAATACATAGCTGAAGACAGGTGAAGTCCATGGAAAATTGTCAACATTATCCTAATTGCCTTATAACGTGGGCATCCCAGTCCTACAGTATCTTAACCTGCATGTTGATATAACAATTGACATAGAACCCAGCCTGGTATTAAGTAGCAAGATCAAAATATTGTCTTTTTTTCCTCTACAATATCCTTAGCACTGTTCCATGTCACATAGCAGCTGCTCAGTACATATTTATTGAAGGAATGAAGTGGGTATTTTAAAGATTATATTTTCACCTCTTTTGTTACCCTATATTTTCACTGCTAGTCTGTTGTGAATTTTTCCTGTGACATGAGGTAAATGTGGAAGGGGAAAATTAAAGCGAGTAATATTAACAAAAACCAATAGAGTCACCTTCCTCTGAATAGCAATCGAAAGTAGCCAAAGAGCGTTCTGAGCGTGGCCCCGGTAGGCACAGGGCAGCAGAGATGGTCTGACTAAAGACTGGTCCCCTTCATCTCCAGGAACCAAAGCCACGACCGATGCTGGCCAATCAGCCAGCACTTTTCATATCCTCAGGGTCCATCACAGGCACCCAGGAAACGTCAGTAAAAGATCCAATGAGCCCAGATTCTCCAAGAACAAAGCACTTCATCTTGACACGGTTAGAAAGCCAGTGACTATAAGCTCTCCCTCTTGTACCTCCTGCTCTTTCGCATCTCAGCTCAGACATGACGACCTCAGGCCCTCAAAAGTCCATAGGGGTTGCACGGATGTCCCACGGCCCCCGGTACCCTCCCATCCCAGGGTCCCTCACACCACCTCAGGATGCCTGTGGTTTAAGTTCCGTGTACCATCAGAGACCATGCCTGTCCTTTTGCTGCTGATGCCAGCTCCACAATATGACAAAGGAAGGAGGGAAGGAGGGAGGAAAAGAAAAACAGGAAGGGAGGGAGGGGGCAGGATTTGGTCAGCCATGGAGCGAAGAGATGTTCGGAGTACCGCTTCCTTCTGAAAGAGCAGCTATAATGCTAACATCTTCATGGACTAGGAAAAGCCCTCTTTTTATGAATCAGAAACAGAAATCTCCCAAAGCTGTCATGGACCAACCCTGTACACCCGCAGACACTAGAAGCGAAAGGCAACAGCCGGGTGGAGTTTACAGAATGCTTTGCCACATCCCACAAAATGCTTAGGAAAAAGCCTGCGTGAGTGTGTTTCCGATAAGTTTCTCCAAGCCGGGCCGTGAACGTTGTCAGTAATACTTGCGCTTCCACTGTGTGCGGAGGGCAGACTCAGATGCTCAGCTCTGAATGTCCCCTTTACACGTTGTCTTTTAACTCTTTCGTTCCCAGGATCAAATGTTCCCAGCTAAGTCCACTAATGACAACAGGAATCATCACCAAAACCGCAAACAGAAGCATCTTCAGAAGGGGATGGGAAAAAACAAGAGCCATTTACCAGCACATCTGGCCAAGAGGTACTGAGATATCAGGGATGCCTACAACTCGTTTTCATTAAAGTTGTTTTAAAAATGTTTTCCAAGATATATGCCGGAATAGAGTTGGAGAGAAATGAGAAACCTAAGTATGAATTTTCTCTTTGACGACCAACCAAAGTAGCAAAGAGGCCTCTCCTCGGTGTTTTCTTTGCCTCACTGGTGGCCCTCACAACACCGTCCGACCTTACAGCCGGCGTCCACGAACCTGCCGAGTACGAGCTGGTGCAGCGCCGAGACGTAGAACACACACACACGTGAAGAACACTCGTCATCATTTCTTTCCAGAGAAAATTATAGAAGAGGCCGTTTCTCATTTCTGCACGCTCCCCCCGGTGAAGAAGACGTCACAAGAAAAATTCTTCTGAAGACCTAAGGGAGGCGGCTGCCAAGGGGCGGGGCAGGTAGAGCGGGGAGCCACGTGGGGCGCGGCTCTCGCCCGCAGTCAGGCCCGCCCTCCACACCCAAAGCCCGGAACGCAGGGCTACTTACTGACCGACACGTAATTCCTCCCACCCCACCTGCAACAATAAAGTATCAATTTTCAAATGTGAAATGTCTATGGATGCCCGCGGGTATTACGTCGCGTGTATCACACACACACACACACACACACACGCACACGCACACGCAGACACAGGGGCTTGGCGAACGCATCTTTTGAATCCATCTGGCGTATTCCCCGACCCCCGCCGCTTCATTGCTCTTTCATGCAAGTGACCACAAACAGTGGATCTAAATCCGGCACATTTCGAGGTCAAACGATGCAGCAAACAGAATTTGACCTCGGACAATATGCCTCTGTCCACTCACCATCCACGTCAACGTGCGTACACACTGCGTTTTGCTTGATGCAAGTTCATCAATCTTTATCCCAGAAGCTTCCGCGCTCCCTCATCTAACGCTTACAGAAAAGAAAGGACATCCGGATGCGTCTCTTCCCCCCCATCATCGCCACACACCCCCTCGTCCCTCAACACACACGCAACAGCTGTAAGAGCAAGGAGATCGTGTTTTTAAAATTCCATTGGTTCACGTAGGCACAGAATCGGAAGCAGCTCCAACATGGACATCAAGTAAAAAATACCAGTTTTCCAAAGTCTGTAATTATGTATTTACACAAATTACATAATCCTTTATGTATTTACATACAATTACAGATTATCAAGTAAATAACACAATGTTGTGTTAATGAGATGAAATCGAATGAAAACCATAAACGGAAGCCGTCCACTTATCCACAGAACAGGACCTGGCAGGGACAGGTGCCCCAAGGTGACCTGGCACGTCGGCACCGCCTGGGGACATTCTCATGACAGATGGGGGGGTGGGTCAGTCCGTGCCTGTTAAGTCTGTGACCAAGGTGCAGTGTTGGCACAAACGACATAGCGGTTTGGCTGGCCGGGCTTGTGTTTGTGAAAACTGGACCCATCATTCCACAGAGGTTTGAGCAGCCAGCCACAGCCTTGGGTCCCTATGACAAGAACCAGTTGCAAAGCCAGGAGCTGGGGCGACTCGCTCTGCAGCCCAGCAGGACAGCGCCCGCAACAAAACCCTGAGCCATCTACTCTCCCAGAACACTTATGGACAGAAATTGCATAAGTCAGTATTTATTTATTTACAGACCATTACAGTTTATCATATCAATTGCCAAAAGCATATAACATTTTGTTTTTCTTTTTAAAAAAAAAAAAAGTAACCAAAACAAAATAACTCCAAAAGTCGACGTTAAAGTAGCATTTTCTAGGAATGCTTGGAGAGTTTAGTCTTTTCCACAAATCGTTTTCTTTCTTTTAGGCTGATTAATCTAGCATCTCATGCTACTTTAAGATTACTTTTGGCTATTTC
The DNA here is from genome assembly GCF_963455315.2 of Globicephala melas. Lineage (NCBI taxonomy): Eukaryota > Metazoa > Chordata > Mammalia > Artiodactyla > Delphinidae > Globicephala > Globicephala melas. The sequence goes on along the minus strand of NC_083331.1, from coordinate 1,488,444 downwards.
CTAAAATCAATTTCTTCGGTGCTAAATATTGTACCTCTGACATCCTAGAAACTTGATTCTTCCCTGTGATCAGATGTTTAATGTTTTTCAGCCAACAAGATTAAATGCCTTTTGGAAAAACTAAAGCCTGAATATGTGCACATTTTAGCAGCAGCAAAGGGTTAAATAATAAATAAGAATACTACCTCTTGGAATTAAATGCAGTTTCCGTTAAGAAAGTTTTAAAAAAAAAGAAACAAGAAAATAAATGAAGAGGACATTCTGACTTTTACCACAAATCAGCTATTTTACATTGCTTCTGTCCCCTCCCCCCGCCCAGCATATTTCTTAATTCCAAATGTTGGACTTAGTTTTTCTTTAATGCACATCCACAGGAGGCCCTGTCCTTTCTGCCCTTTGGACCAGAGATGGGCCCCCACGCTCATGACAACCAGCCAGGTGCTTCTACTTCGAAACAGCTTTGACCCACCAGTGGCACACTTCTATTTTTCACAGAGAATGTGCATCAGAGCAAAACAAAGTTGGAATATTAAATCTTAACATTAGTTACATAAATCCCAACACATTGTTTAACTGTCACTTTCCATTTCCCACACAAATGGCTAGAAAGTGTTATAGGTGGTATGAGAATTTGTTATAAATTTCTTTTTCTTAAATATTGCTTTAAGAATTTGGCTCTTTTCTCCTTAGTATATAGTAAGAAATAGTCTCCCTTGCCCAAGGGCAAGTTTCAAAATTATTGCTACTAAACAAATATGTATTCTTATGCTGTTCAGCATCAAATGTTATAAAAGCCTTGTAAAAGATAACCTATAGAGTAACCTCCCCTCTAAAAAAATCGAGTGCTTGTGAAGACCATTTTAAAAAACAAAACACAGTCAACAAATATATACTTTCCCCCTCATTGTCATGATCGATGGAGAGTTATGTTGCATTTTGCAAGTTTTACTTGAAGGGTGCTTTCACCAGGTATTATGACAGGTCACACCGAGAGCAATTTTCTATAAAAGGTGTTACAATAACCCCTATGGTACTTGTGTAATTTCACATTTGAGAGCCAAGTGCACAAATAAGAAGTTTATAAGAATTACCCTGTTGTTCTGACTCTGATTCTTGTCCCCTAAAAAAGAAGAAAAATCTGTGCCAAGTAAGTTTTTTGTTTTTTTTTTTCCTTTTTGAGAATTCTAAACCAGTACAATGTTTGATATGAGTCCTGTTGTTCTGGAGATCGACTAAAATAAAAGCACAGTTATCGTTTAGCTTTGGTATATTCTGCGATACATTTAGACAAGTAGAATATATACCAACCCTTCTATTTTCCAACCGTGAAGTTACAATGAGGGAGGAAGTAACTTATGAGAGAGAAAATATTACAGACACAGAATAAAAGTTTGAGACCCAGTTTATCTTTAATCCTCTGGGATAAGCTATGGAACAAGCAGTCTGAAGAGTGGACACTCAGTGTCATGAACGGTATGCATCAGTTTACAATAACATGGGCACAAAAGCGATTGTCGCCTTTAGGACACTAGGGCCATCTGAGTGTCTCACATCCATGCACGCCACGTTCGCTTCATGAATATGCCACAGGTTTGTAGCGGACGTTGCCATTTAATGCCTACAGAGCCTAAAGCTTCCAAAGTGCCTATCTGGCCTGTACATATTTCATTAAAAATAAACTCTATAGAATAAATAAATATATAAAATAAATAAAATGTTGCCTTTGGAATTTCTATAAATAAATTTAACTTTTTTTCTTTTTTTTTCTTTTTTTTTTTTAACTAAGAGGTCTTTGCTTTAAATTCACTGGGATGACACCCGTGACAATGAACCGAGAAAGTCTCGTCGGTCAGACCGCACCCTCCTGCCTGTGAAAATGCAGCGGGGCCCCCCTCGGGCCGCCAGCCAGATCCCGATGCGTCCAGGTGTGGCAGCTCTGCTGATGAGGATGAAGGACAAGAGATCGGACAGGAAAGCGCATCTATCCCCACATGCATCGGCTGGTCCTCTCTGCTCCCTCCTCTCTGCAGCCCCACTCACCCCCTCACCCTGCAGCCTCCTGCCCTCTGCTCACCACCCACCCGGCAGCAGTGGGCAGGGGGTCCCGAGAGAGGACGAGCCTGGAGAACAAAATCAGTATGTCCCCTCCACGCCTCCGTCAGACTATGCATGCGACAAAGTTTGGCAACAGTGGAGCTGATGTGATGACACAGCAAATCAATAAGAACCCACCGCGTGAAACCTTTATAGTGGTTACTTTTTAAGGGCTCAAGTGAAGAAACGGTCTTTGTCAACTTTGGCTTAGGATACCCTTATAGAGTTCGGGTACTTTGTCGGGGTCCACTGGTCTGGGTAAAAAATGTGTGAATTTCTGGTGCCGTTTAGTCCTCGTTCCTTCTCTGGGGGTCCCGTCCTTATTTAACGCGACATAGAACCGCCTTCCAGTGTCCACGTGTTTATACAGATTCGAGGAGTACGTGTTATACCAGTTTTCTTCAAACTGTTCTCTGAATACACACTCTTGGGTTAGTTTTTCCTGTTGAAAAACAAAAGCAAATATTTTGCAAAAATTAGCTACTTTCCGTACTGAAAGCAATTGCTACATAACATAACTGGTGACAAAATACCAATTTTAACCCACTTTAAGTGCACTTTGCAAAAACTGCTTACCTCTATAAATGTAACTACCTCCTAATTTTTTTTCATAATGATTAAAGCACAAAAGAGTCTAATTTTTTTCTAGTTAAACTTTTCCACATGCCAATTATCTGAATGAGTCAGTAGGCAAAGGCAGCTAACGCCATGAGCTGTTCCCATTTTCACCACAGCAATTAGGATGGTGACCATCCTGGGGGGAGGGCCTTTTCGAAGAAAGAGTCTCAGACGGCCACTTCATCTTCAGCGTACTTTTCATAAAGTCCTCGCCACACAGACCAACATCACCAGCGACGTCAGAGATCTGCTGCCCTCTGAAGCAGTGGAGTTATTCATTACACTAGAAGAGTGGTTTTCAGACTTCAGTGTGCAGAAGAATCACCTTGGGATGCTTTTTTTAAGTGTAAATTTCCAATCCCCAACCTTTTAAAATTCTGATCCAGAAAGTCTGGAAATACACATTTCCAACAGGCCTTGTGTAATTCCGATGCAGCCGGAGTCCACACTTTGAGATACGATGCTTTCTATCAGGTCTGGGTCTTCCTGAGTACAAAGAAGTAAAGACAAACATCCCAGCCCTCCTGTTTCCTTGAACTTAGAAGAACCACCACACACTCCCCCCAGTTTAAAAGCAGAAAGGTTCCACATCTCATAAATGTATTACCCTTCACCCTCCACCAGAGCTTTATGAGAGCCTGGGTTCCCTGGGACCCCATAACCTAGGGCCCCTGCAGCCGCGTGTCTCGAGGGCAGTAAGGACCAGAAGCGATGCACACATCACACCCCAAACCATGAACGCATTCCAGGCACAAACACGTGCTTCTAGCTGCGCCTGGAGAAGTGAGGCAGTGGGGTGGATCAGCTCCTTGTTCTTCTTCTCACCACGTTGAAACTTTAACATCAGCACCTTCCCAGATGGCAGTGTTAAAAAATAAACACTAAAACGGCTTCTGAAAACATTCCCCTTGCTCTTGCCCACCTGGCCCCTTATGTAAATAAGAAAACCTACAAATACATGTCCACGCAGTTACACACTTGAGGACACAACCTAGTGCACTGATTCACAGCCAGCCCGGCAGAAGGCATCATCTCCAGCTGCTGTGGTCGCGTCGGGAGAGCGAGGGTGGGGACAGCGGGCGTGTCAAGCTGAGGATGCTGAAAGCCCGCGGCCAGCGTGAGCTGGTTTCCCCACGTCACTCCTCCGTTCACGGAAGGCTTGAACCACCCAGAAACACAGGGGACCTGTACCTCCTGGGAGCTGCTCTTCTAGGTGAGGAGTCCCCAACCCCCGGCCACCGATCGATACCGGTACTGGTCCGCGGCCTGTCAGGAGCCAGGCTGCACAGCAGGAGGCGAGCGGTGGGCAACGAGCGAAGCTTCATCTGCCGCTGCCCATCGCGCCCCCCGCCCCCCCCACCCCCCTCGCTCGCATCACCTCCCGAACCATCGCCCCGCCCAATCCGTGGAAAAACTGTCTTCCACGAAACTGGTCCCTGGTGCCAAAAAGGTTGGGGACCGCTGCTCTAGGTGATCAAAATGTACTGAGCAGGTTGGTAACAAAATCTTATCTCCTTGGACCAGTCTCTGCTAAGTGAGCTGGAACAAGGGAAAGCAACAAAAGCAACCAAAAGCATCGAGCAGGACAGGATGATGGGGAAACTCCGGGCACCTGATGCCGGGTTTATAGGGACAAGGTGCGTTGCAGGGGGCGAGTGGCACCTGCAGCTCCCCTCACCTGGGCGCTAGCAGAGAAGCCCCTCACCTCCCTCCACGAGCAAACCTAGAAGAAACCCCCTATGCTGGGGAGACCAGGCTGAACGTGATTTCTGTTTCATCTCCATTAAAGCGGACAAAATAAAAATAGTGTGTTAAAGACTTTAACAGCTATTTCAGACTTTACTTCCATCTGTACAATAAATATTCTCCCCACAGACAAGATTACTCCTGGCTTAAAATGTCTGGTTTGAGTTTGCAGTGAGTAAGTAAATTTTCTAAACAAGCAATGTTCATTTATTTTCTACTTAATAAAGGTGGACCGAAGTAGGGAATTGTAGAGCCTTCAGTTCTACCAAGGAGATGAAAAAAGAATTCAAATTAAGCTTTCTTTTTCTCAGCAGGAAATCACTTTACCTGACAGATACTTGGTTTAAAAAATAAGGCTCAGGCTTCCCTGGTGGTGCAGTGGTTGAGAGTCCGCCTGCCGACGCAGGGGACACGGGTTCGTGCCCCGGTCCGGGAAGATCCCACATGCCGCGGAGCGGCAAGGCCCGTGAGCCATGGCCGCTGAGCCGCGCGTCCGGAGCCTGTGCTCCGCAACGGGAGAAGCCACAACAGTGAAAGGCCCGCGTACCGCAAAAAAAAGAATAATAATAAGGCTGTCCCTCCTCCTTCTGGATCCCAAGGCCTGCCCCAGCTTCCATCTGCTTTGTATACAAGTCGCACCTGCAGGGTCTGCACACCATGAGGGGCCTGGCTTTGGAGCAACAGCCCCTGCTCCGGCAGCCTCACCTGGAGCAGGTCAGTGTCACACCTGAGGCGAGGCCATCACAGGTGCATGGCCGGCGATCGGCACCCGGAGCCCAGGACACGCCCCCAGTCACCATGGGGGCATGTCAGAACCATGAGTTCAGAACCTCTCAGAACTGGAGCCAACCTCAGCCAAAAGGTATTGCAACTTTCCCCGGAAAATGCCCGAGACAGGGGGGCCTGGAAGGGAGGTCACCTGCCCCAGACCCCGCACCTTCCACTTCTCACTAATGGAGGGTTCCTCCAGACACCCCGTCCGTCCAGGGACTTCCGAGGCCCCTTCCAAAGGGCCGGGAGGGGGGCTCCACGGACCACGTTCCGCAACTCGGTGCAGCCCCTCTGATTCTGACAATCACACGTGCTGCCTTTCTTCTTTACCTCAAAATGCAATTTTTTAAAAACACTATTCATTTTGCAGGAGGAACGGGTGGAGGTGGAGAGAAAACAGAGCGTATGCACAGAATTCTGCAGTGGGAAGGACACTGCACGCTAAGACTGAAACACTCATGAGTCCAGTATTGAAGATGAGCCTCAATTCACATGTTTTGGGGGTACTGTCAGTTTGCGGGGGAAAAAAAAAACCTTTTTAAAAAAGTTGAACGAGGTGAGAAACTGAACTAACCTTTTCACTGCTCAGCAAACACGGCTCTGTTCCCCTTATGAGGCTGTTGTAACATCCTTTACACACACAATATAATGCTCTAGGCAATGCGGAAAATGAAGTGACTGTTCCACGGAGGACACTGTCATCTACAGACAGCAGCTTTTGTGATGGTTAAGAGTTCAGTCCTCTCCTTCACGGGAGGGTTGGATAACCTCAGTTAACTAGTTAAATGAGGCCGTGCAGACATTACCTTGCAAAACCCCTGATCCAGTTCAGTCCTGTAATTATTACACAAGGGGTATAACGACACTCAGAAAAACCTGCAGACCTTAAAAAAAAAATTTAATTTAAATGATCATAAAAATTAAAGACCCTGATACCTTTCTATACCATGTATATGCTTTCAAATAATTTCTTCTTGCTATTTGTGATTTTTGTTTCAGACAAAGGTAGACAAAGCAACAAGATTTACAGAATTAATCTTTATGATTAGACTTTAGTACTTAGCGATAAAATATTTAGTTGAGGTGAATATATTTATGTTACATATTTGTACTCCAAAGTGATTTCTCTAAATTAAAAATAAGAAAGTGAATGCAAACTGCGACGGCAAAAAATATACATTAAGCTGTATTCTTATATATACACAGAGGAGAAAAAACAGTTTCTGCCTTCAAATAAACTATACACTTTAGAACTATAAAACTCAGATGTTTTAAAACTCACCACATGTTTCCAATGCAGACAGTTTATAGAGTATTCCACTATAAAGTGATCAATTCTTCTTTTATTGTATTTCCATGTTTTAATATTTTGGGGGGATTATTTAACTATAGCTGTTTATGGCATACCTATCTTTGAACTGCTGGATTATGTCACTCAGCTTGGGTGGAGAATGTGGATTTAATTCAAAAGTCTCCTAAAGCCCATGCTTTGGAACAAAATCTGGTGAATGTGAGCAGCTATGGAAACCCCTTTTCATTTTATATCATCAAATTCTGAGCAGTGGGAAAAACTGAAATTAAAACTTCAAAACTTTTACCAAAATCCTATTAAAACCAAAGTATGAGATAATAATGTGAAAATTATAGTATACCCCAGAGAATGTTTAGGAATGTTATACGACATCAACTCATATGGACACTAATCTTAACTATTTGACAATTGGAAAATGTGTAATCCACATGGGCGTTACCATGCCTGACTCCTATCTGTACCCATTTAAAAACTGAAATCAGAAGTTTTCAAAATTTGAGATTCAAGAGTCCTCCTTGAAAATGTATAGACTTATGCTGCCATACATATAAACATATGGTGTAGCTTTAACCACACCATCCAAATGGTTGTTTGTGTTCAACTCAACGGGTTGTTTGACCTCCCTGCATAAACTCACAACACATAAAGCCCAAGGTCAGAAACTGCCTTGATAGAGTTCCCGAACCTTTTGTAAGTTACTGATTTGATGTAATCGCTTGTTCTCTGCCTACCGTTTACCCCAGTCATGGTATTTAAACCTCCCTTAACTACAATTACTCGTAGAGATGTACCTTCCTCATTAATAATCTAGCAGTAAAGTCTTCATGGGAATTGTTGCAAGCATTGCGGTGATTAAATATAATGACGAAAGGATCATTAATAAGAAGCTAGGTATTTGAACGCTTCTCTCCTGGGAGAAGTCCCCAAACGGAAAGCCACAAACACACAGAACAGGCAGGAAGGCACTATTTCTCATTTTATTAGAAGCTCCCTTCGGATCCAGCCCCCTTAAGCCCTCAACACGCCTCACTCAAGGCCCATTTTTCAAAACCTCTTTAAAATCCCTACCATTCCCACGGGCCTGCTTTCATACCCATGATCCTGGCCATCAAAACTGCCACTGGAATTGTGGGAACGGTTGAATCAGTTGTGTCTGGTCAACGTACACAAACGAAGCAAGTGGGCGGGCAACGTCTGTCTCGTCTAATACACAAAAAGGTAAGAATTCCTACGTTCTCTCCACTCCTCCCCCACCAAACCAGACAAAACAAGACAGAATTCAGCTTCGCTCCAGAAGCTGCGTACTTAGGTGTACCTGTGGACTCAAAGGTAGGGCCCAGTCTGAATCTGATCCGGCCTTGGACATCTCCTATGGTGTGGGCTCACCAGCCACATGGTACCCACCACACAGCCAAGGACAGCGCCCGCCGCGTGTACCACAGAGCAGACCAGACAACTTAGATGCTGTCCTTAGCAGCCACCCTAGAAACGGACATTTGTTTAGCAAATCAAGTGAGCTCATAAACTTGCGATATATGTTCAGAGGTGGAGCCCCACAGGGGAAGGAAAATCCTGCCCAAGGTTGAACAGAATTCAAGCAGAGAAGTTTAATACTCACTTTATGAAATATTTTTGCTTCTGCCAATGGGTAGACTGTGCACATTTGGTGCTTCTGCCGAGAGCCCTACAGGAAAAGTTTGTGAAGTTTCTCTTAGGGTCCTAGAGCACAGGTAACATTTCTTATCATAAATGATCATCTGATAAGAGAAGTAAGTCATTCAGCGACCACTTAAAATGCACATCAGAGATTTGCAAAAGCTGAAAACACTTCAAGCTAAATATTACTCTTTGTAAAAACCGAAAGTCGAAGGACAGACCATGGAGGGGAAGTGGACAGCTTCAAGGCTGGGAGGTGGAATGAAGGAAATAATTCCTGTTATTAAGGACACCAGGCAGAGACATTGGAACCCAACCACCGCGTCTGCAGGCGCACCGCAGGAGGGAGAATCGAAACAGAAACACGTACCAGAGATCTTCTACGGTAGACAAAGCAGGCTGAATTCAGGCCTTGAGTGCAGAAATAAAATTAGACCAACTGAAAGATTAACAAAGATGACGGCAAAGTAAGCGCAAAGGCAATTTCTGAAGAACTAAGAGATTCACGGAATTTCTATGGTAAAGGAATGTCAGCCTCCTACAGACACACACAGTGGGGTTGATTAGCCACCCTGGGCCTCAAGTTCCTTCTCTGTGAAGACAGGAGACTGGACTCAGGGATGTCCACGGTCTCTCTGAGTCTAAGGTCGAGTGACTCGGCCTTAGAGCATCCAGTGTGGAGGCCTAGCCACCCACAACGACTTGGGAAGGACGCACTGACCAGGAAACGGAAAAGAAGCTGCTGGAAGATAGGGGAAGAAACAGGCCCAAACGTGCAGCCTCCGTTACCTCTGCAGAGACGGACAGCTAAGCAATGCTTCCAGAAGCAGCCAAGCGGGGAGGCTGCTGTTTCGGGGAAGAAGACACAGCTTCGGCACAAGGGGCCCCTCCTTCCCTCCCTGGGAGACCGATAGGATGTCCCCCGGTGTTGGCCTCACAAAACACAGCTCACAAATGAACGTCTGCCTGACCAACAAACCCTACGTCATCAGCTGCCCGCAGAGGACTTACTGGGAAGAGAAACCAAATCCTGGAGGAAAACAAGAAGTTATCAAAGTCACAGAGTGCCCAGAGCTGGAGGCAAGGTTGGACGTGTGCACAAGACAGATAAAAGGCAATGTTGGAGAGAAGCGACACCAGGGCTCCAGAATTTCTCAGACACCCAGTCACACCCCCTCCGAGGTGCACAGAGGAACCCCGAGTGGGCTCACGAGCACATGCGTGTCTCCGGCACCTCTCGACTCCCGGGGCCCCCCCTGCTGCCCGCCACCAGCTCCAGCTGGACTCGCGTCAGCCCATATCTCTCTGGAACCAGACTCTTCCTCCCAGCCCCCGCCTAGCGCTAGAGAAATGGCCCCACGCTCGTGGAAAGTGACCGGTGCTGCTGTCCCTTCCTCACACGTGGGTGGCTGTCCCATTCTCTCGGGGCCCCTCTGCAAATGGCCCCCTTCCAGGACGAATCCCAGCTCACACCGTCGGCCAGTCGGCCTGCTTCCCCGAGGCACCGGAGCCACACACCAACGTGGGCCGCTTCCACAACAGCACCTTCACCCTGAAACGCCGAGTCCGGGGGAGGCCAGGGCAGCACTGCCACAGCGTAGTGACTGCACCGACATGCAGGCATGAGAAGTCATGCTCACCACCACCACGATGGGAGCTAAGCCCCTAAAACACAGTCCAACTTTTCCATTTAATTAAGTGGGTACAATAGTAACGTGCTGCACTTGAGGAGAAGGTGTATAAAGTTAACCCTAGCAGATGAAGCTCTACGGTTAACATTTTCAAGTGTAATGCAAGGGGCGCCACAGTTCGATCTGAAGGGAAATGTTTATTTACTTTCACAGACTGTGTCCTAAATCTGAACTTCTGAATTCAGACTTGCAAGAAGCACAGTTTCCGTGCGCCTCCGTGCAGGCGTCTCCTTCTGGGACCACACTTATCCCTGAAGGAGGCGAAGCAGCAGCTGCACAGCCCCGGGGGCCAGGACAGCGCCGGCCGCATCCTGGGCCCCGTCTCCACTGTCCTCGTTACCCTGGTTCCTAGTCCCAGCCCAGCCGGCCTGAGGAGGTCGCCCAAGGCTGCACAGCCCACGAGCCACGGAGCGAGCGGCCCAGGCCCTGCGCTGCCCTTACTCGTCACTGCATCTCCATGTTCAAACCCTTCAGGATGCAAGTACAGGCTTGAACCTTCCATCGAAACACAGCAAACTGAAAATCTACTCAAAGGACAGGGAGAGAAAGAAAAGGAATACAAGCCACCCCAGAGGGTCCAGAGAAAACGACCTGCCACACAGCGACTCACAAGGAAAATGGAAGAGAGGGAGGGAGGGCAGAGAGGAGCCTCGGGCTGGGAGTGGACAGCAAGCGTGCACACGTGCAGGGCAGTGTGGCAGCCACACGGACAGAGCCACTCCCGGCCACAGCAGAGCCAGCCCAGCACGCACCGGGGAGGGTGCCCTTGGCATGACCTTGGCAAGTCCGAGCTCAGAACACTGCACTGAGCCGTGGGCGGTTCCCCACAAAGGAAAAGCAGACTGCAGCAGAGAGCTCTCTGAAAAGTCACAACAAAAGACTGAGGAAGGAGGGGATGCATTTATGTCAGGACTGAAAGCATTCATGGAGCCCTTTGTGGGGCTCCACTCCAAGCCAGAACCTCTCCGTCCTTGGGGAGCCTCGGCGGCGGGGTGCTGGGAAGGCAGACACTCTTCTCAGCCGCCTGCAAGGATGCTGCGGGACGCCCAGGTCGATGGACACGCAGCGGACAAGCCAGTCCTGGCAGGGGGCAGGAGGGGGGCGGCCCTGGGGCGAGCGGGTGGGGCTTTCTCTGGGAGGGGGTGTCTCCCGGGCCAGGACACGGGAGCAGCCAGGCTGCAGCACCCCCAGATGGCAATGATGATGACAGTGGAGGACCCTCCAAATGTCAGTGTCGTGGCCTCTGGCAGCAGCTGAGAGAAACAGAAGCAGAGCCAGGACCACTGGGGCTGGAGGGGGAGTAAAGATGGCAGAATCAGGCTCCTCCCGGCAGCCACGGCTCCAAAGCCTGCGGCCCTGAAGCTGCTTTCACGCCAGCCTTTCCCTCCCCGAGACCACCTGCCTACTTTTCTCCATCTCCTCTGTGAGTAATCCTGACGTCTCCTCCCAGGCCAGGGATGGAGCTCCCTCCCCCATGCTCCCCAAGGCCTTTCTGTATACAGTTCTGTCACAACACCAGTCGCACCAAATTATAAGCCTTGGTGTGCACGTCTGACTGCCCCCCGAAGCTGCAAGGTCACCCCAGGAGAAAACAGCACTTACCTGCGCGGGGTATTGTGTGTGGATCGGGGCCCCGAACCGCGGCTCCCGGGGAAACACAGGGTTAGGGTCCTGTGAGCCTTTGCTCGTGACATTTTTGTCAACAAATCAATACATAACCTTGTTTCACGCCTGCTTGTGTTTCAAGTTGATAGTGCTGGCTCATTAGCCGTGGACGCAGGCAGTGACTCAGGCCGACGGAGGCTCCTCTGAGGTCCGCGTATCCTCCGTGAGGCTCGCCCAGCCTCCGGCACTTGGGACACCAAACAGCATCTCAGCACTCGGCCCCGGGGGCATTCTAACCAGCAAAACCACCACCAAAAGCACAAAAAACGTGATACCCGTGGCAGAAGGGGCGCTTGCCCAGTGGGAGCTGCCCCCTCGAGACGCGGCTTCTGCCCCTCTGTGCAGGCCGGCGAGCGACACGACTGCAGGGTCACGCGGCAACCGCAGCCAGCAGACAAACGTGCGCGCACGCAGCCTGCGGTCACGAGGGCCACCTGTGCTCCTGGCACCTACGGAAGGGCCGGCCCGTGTGAGCAGCGACACGGTCACGTCCCCTGGCTTTGCGAAAGCAAACGAGTGTGCGAGCGAGGGCAGCCGAGTGTGGCGGGGAGCGTGCGGGGAGGTGGGAAGCAGAAGCGGAAGCCCCGCATCCCCAGCATCCAAGCAGCGGCCTGGCTCTGCGTGCCCGACAGACGACCCTCTGCAAAGAGGCGCGATGTGCGCGGGGTGCAGGGAGGGGCGGGCCGGAGACCCCGGACCCTAAAGACAGACCCTCCCTGCGCACTGAGCACAGCCCCGGGTCCTGGAACCATCATCCCCTGCCCGCCTCTCCTGCCACACGGAGAGGGCCCCGCCCGTGAGCTTCGACCATTAAACCGGGTCCTTCCCGAAGCCCACGAAGACCTGTGCTGGGTGACTCCAGCCACCACTAACTTGCGAGGTTTTCCACGCACCTCAGACCGTCAGGGGAGGCAGCTCCCATGCTTCACAACGTAAACGTATGTAAACTCAAATAAGAAGGTATGATTTTAAAAGATGATTTTCCACTACTTAACGGCCAGGAGTATAGATGCTAAGGAAACAAATGAACCACTAAATAGAAACTAGTACTAGAAAGAGACAATTGTTTCAAAGTCCTATCTGTGAAGGGGAGACTACAATCCTGCTCTAATACGGGGTTATTTCTGGCAAAAAAAAAAAATAATATATATATATATATATACATATATCTTTTATTCACAAAAACGGCTGGCCACTCATGCACATGTACCCGGCAAGATTTACCAATTCACCTAGGTTCAAATAGTAAGTCCTTACGTACTCTGTGTTACCTTGACTCAGTCGCTAAGCCACTAAACTCTCATTCCCGTCACCTCTAGAACAAGGACACTATGAACGAAATCAGCTCACACAGCAGATGCTCTTCTGAGGCGCTGCCCTCCTGTCTTCAAAGTCACCACCTGATCCTCTGAACGCTGGCAACTACACTAGCAATTGAAGGCCTTGCTCTATCACCCGAAGTATCTATTTAAAACCGCCCACTTCCAGAGCACGCCCGCCATCAAGGAGATTACTGCACAAATGACCCTTTACAGGAATGACATTCCTTGGAGACTCGACCTACAGGACACGCCTCACCATCCACCATCAAAGTCATCTGAACTGACACAGCAAAACGACAAACTGCTAAGTCCAGTGTGGACAGGCCATCGGGTACGGTGTCCTGTTCCGTAACACACACGTTCACTCTGCTTGTTCCAAAGCCCCTCACAAGGGCACCGCAGCACCTAATGCAAACAACAGGGACCCTCCCTGCCAGGGCCTCCCAGCCCCAGGCGTTTTCACAACTGGCACCTACGGATCCCAGGAGGATAAAGGACCAAATCTGGGGGCAACAAGCTTCCTGGAAGAGCGTTTTCTCTGACCCTTCATTTCATGAAAAAGTAAAGGGGTCATTTTAAGGCCACTCTAGACCTTCCAGATGACCGCGCATAACCACATACTGCCGCCCAAGAATGTGCGTGTGTCTAAAGTTACCTTCAGCGCTAAGCAGTACAACTCTCACCATCAGGGCTACCGGGAAGAGAAACGACATCCTTGGAACGTCGGTGAAGGTCAGGTGACACCTGGCTTCCCAGTAATTCGCCCCGGAAGACACGGGGGGAGGACCTCCTCCCCCAGAAGCCCTGGGGGACAGGTGTGCCAAGCTCAAAGCCCGGACACTGAGGCAGCATCTCAGCCATCACATCAGATCCACCCTACTGCTTCAGAATCTATTGGTCTTATAGTCCAGTGTGAATTTTAATATAAATATGTTTTGAATTGCAGTTGCCAAAGAGGCATAAGGGGTTCGTGTTTGTACATATTCAAATAAGATAATAAAAATAATCTAAGGCAAATGGGGTTCTGAGGATCTGAGATACTTCACCGTTTTCCTCTTACAGAGGTAGACATACTCCTTCATCCTGGGCCCCCTGCTGCTGCGCCCACTGTGGAAACACCGCACACGTGGAAACACCGCACACGTGGAAACACTGCACACGTGGAAACACCGCACAAGGGACGGCTCTGGCTCACACACGTTCACCCAGTCCACAACTGCCCCAATGCTTTGGGCTTTTTTAAGTTCCTGTGCACTGGAAACACAGTCCAAATCCATCACACCTTGGTTACTGATTACACGGACTCACAGAAACCGAATCGGGCCCAGCTGTGTCTCTGGAAACGGAACAACAAACAGCAGCACCTCTGTCAGCGCGGTGGCCAGGCCCCCTAGAGCTGGTCTGAGTCCTCGCTCTGGCCCACCGGCCCCCGAGCTCCAGCCTCGGAGCAAGTCACCCCACCCCCTACCCTTCAGCCGTGACAGTTAAGCAGGGTCCCACCTGTGGAAGTCCAGGACGGTCAGGTGGGCAGCGACATCCTGGGCAGCGCTGTCCACGAGGGCATGACCGGCTGGATAGCTGGGGTGACAAACCCTATGTGCCAGGTGCTCATGCAGAGCCTTCAGGAAACATACAGACTGTAAAGACAGAGTCTGTCTCCTAAGAACTTAATCCAGCGGGAAAGACCAACGGGGAATGAAAACTCTGGACAGAATACAGTAAGTGCTAACAGGGATACAAACCAGAAATCCATGTCATCCTTTTCACCATGTTTACAGATCCCATGCTTGCTTTCCTGTATCATTAGAATTTTAGTGACTGTGCTACCTTTTTTTAATGAAAAGGTCAATATCTCTCATGAAATGCAGGCTCCTTGAAACAGATTAACTTTTTTTCAAGGCATTCTTTTTTAATGAGATATTTATTACAGTCAATTATTCTTGACACACTGAAGTATCTTGATGATACTCGGATAATTAAGATTAAGACCCTAAAAGTAACTGAGCCTTACTTCTAGTCTCTTTGATAAGAACGAAAGTGACAAATGTAAACTAATACTCTAATCCTCTGCCCAAGTGTGCACCCAAATGAGTGTGTATGTGAGAGATCTAATACCCTCCCTAAATTTCACCCAGGCAGGATATTCTAATCTTTACATTTGAAACATTATGTGCCCTTCCTTGTCTGCCCTCCCTTTTCTGAGACTCCTATTCATCCCTCAAGACCCAATTAAGTGCTCCCATCCAATTTCCCCAAGGAGTTATTTAAACACTTTTCTGGACTCCCAAGATACTTGTGATTCCTCTAATACAGTGCATATCACGTTGCACTGAATTATTTGTATCTCTCCTACCAGATTTTGAGATATTTGTTGCACTGTCATGCACTTAGTACAATGCTGGGCACATCGTAGGTATAAATGTTTGTGAACAAATGAGCAAATGAATGGAGGCATGGATGAATGAACACATGAATACAATAATCAAACTCCATCCCAGAAGTAGAACAACTCAGGTTTTCCTTGAATCATATAATGATACACACCAGCAATAGAGTTTTTCCTATTTCCACAATCTAATAGGATGTCACAATCCCACATGTTTTTCTGAAGAAGTATTACCCCATTCACCTCTGGCCTTTTAGATCTAATCCTAATGTAAACTTGGAAACAAAAGATCTACATAGATGAAAAGAGAAAAATAATCCCCAAAATACATTTTAGATTAACTTCTGCTACATTTACACATTCACTTACTTTATAAAAGTGATGGCTGTTTCCCCAAATCTATTTACCTTCTTTCCCAATGAGATCAGTCTTTGCAAGTTTTCCCCAATGTTTAGAAACACACCTTTTCCACTTTACGGAGCTTCACACAGCTTCATACAAGCAAACTCCTCGGGCTAGTTTCCAGCGTATTTAATAACAGTGTCGTTGTCTGTTTCTCTCTTTCCTTCTCTCCATCTCACCAGGATGAAAAGGGGACATGTGGGTGTCCCCCCCATTCTCACTGCCACGCCAGGATGACAAGCACAAACGCAGTGGAAAGTGATTCCTGGCCCCCGAGGAGATGGTCTCCCCCACGCCTCCGCACACCTGCATGAGGTACGGGCCACGGGCAAACCAGGCCGGCTGCTGGGAACAGATGGTCCTGCTGCATAACATCATGCCGTAGAGCACCCTGTGGGCCAGGCAGGCAAGACTCGGGAGCGAAGCCTGCAGAGTCCTGAGATCCAGAGCAGGAGCATTCGGGCCACGTAAGTCCAGCCCTTGGTTTCGCGGATGCGAGGAACAGGCAGGGCACCCACTGATGTCCTGATGCCCGTCCCCATTCTCCCCCAGACACCACCTTCTCCAGACTCGGCCACGTCCCCTGGGGCTGGACATTCGGACGACGCGTTACAGCCCAGCTCAGCACGAGGGTGGCCGGGAGGAACTCCTCCCTCCAGCAGGGCCCTAGGGACACAATGACCTCAAGGGCTGCACCTCCAGGGCCAGTGAAGCCACGAATGAACCCCGACTTCGATCGCCTTCAACCCAACATGTGCGGGGCTCGGGCTGTGGCGGGGCGGGGGGGCGATATTCAAAGGAAAGCTGCAGCCCAGGCCCTCGACACGCTGGGGACGCGGCCACACCGGAAGTGTACGTTCCTCGCGTGAGGACGGAAACACAAACAAAGCATCCCCGGGGCCCAGAGGCCAACACAAGAAACGCTGACCAGAAACTAGGGTCCGAGTTAGGGGCGTAGGGAAGGTTTTGCAGAAAAGGCAGCATCTTCACGGAATCTGAAAGAAAGAAGGCTGCCTCCGCGGGCACAGGGGGGAGGGGACGGCAGGGCCGGGGCCGGGGGGGGGGGGGGGGGGGACCTGACGGCGCGGCCCAGCAGCCCGCCAGTGTCCGCAGAAGCGCAACGAGGCGGACGCGGCCTACACAGGGACAGGGACACAGGCGACACAGCAAAGCGGACCAGCAGCGTGGTTCGGGGAGAGGACACAGCAAGACGGGGGGCTCGGCCTGCAGAGGCTTGAGGGATCCGAGCGGGAAGTGGCCCGTGTCTGGGTCTGAAGGGACCCTCCCATTGGGGTGGGGAAGGGGACGAGCGTGGAGGCGGGAGAGGCTGGAGCAGTGGAGCCGCCTGAGACGCTTTCCCACGGCGCGGAAGCGGCCCGGTCACGCCGGCCTCCCAGCAGGGCCCTCGGGTGAGAAGGGACGGATAGGGAGAGGGCCCTGTCCCAGCTCTGCTGGGTGCAGGCGGGTCTTGAAAGGCCTAAATCAGGCAGCAGGGCCTCCAGTCCGGCTTCCCTGCCTCCCAGGAGACGGCCTCCCGGCCTGGCTGCCGCCCCGCTGTCAGCGGGTCTCGTCCCAGCGGGGCTCAGATGGGGCCACAGGGAGGAGGGCGGCATTAGGGAGGGGGCCGGCGGCCCCCGGAAGCGCCCCTGCGCCAGGCCGAGGCCTCACGGACGCAAGGCCATCGGCTGTCCGCGTGGCCCGAGGGCTGAGGACAAGCAGCATGGCCTCTGTCTGCTCACTCATCGCTGCCTTCTAAACACTTTGCCTTAAGGCGTGTTTTATAAAATAACGTAACATATACGAACTATGCGTTCCATATGCAATTTTCAAATAATTTAAGATGCAGTGTTGAAATCCACACTCAAAACATCTGGAGACCACGGTGATAAACTACAGTCCCTTCCACCCCCCCACCCACAGAAGGTCAGACTGCGACCCAACACAGAAAGCCTTCTACTGAGCCCACCTATGACTGACTGAATTAAATCCACATTATGGACCTAAAAGTGAAGGAAAAAGTGAGGGGTGACAAAAGGAGAACATCACTGAATGTTTTAAAAATCTAAAAGCTTCCTTACATCTTGAATCTTTGCACTTAAAAGCGTTGACGAAGATAATTTAGGAAGTAAATAACTTCATCTAGACCAAGAACTGTGTTTAAAAAACTAAACTCAATCCTATGCTTAAAAACCTATTTTAAAATAAGCCTCTCGAGGAAGCACTTTTTTCAAAAGACAAATGTCTAACAAAAGCAATCAATCTTACATTCAAATTTTACCAAAGCAGAAAAACCATCCTTGTGTCATGAAACATGGTGGGTGTTATATTCAAACTATACCATTTATTGTCTCCTGGAGTTTCTGAGTAAAAGTTGGATACTACTCCCAACCCTTGTGTGTGTGTGTGTATTTACTAGTATATGGATTAAAAAAAAGGATATCTAGAAAAAATTTCTCCTGATTCTACATAAAAATGGCCTTCACTTCTGCCAACAGAGGACTCCAGAACTTCTCCCATTCTGAGCGTCTTTTAATTTTCAACTTTTTGTAGATTCTAGCCAAAGTTCTCATATTGCAGATAACATGGATTAAATCCCCATTTGACCACCAATAATGGCAACAAGAAACCGAAGGCTGACTTCACTACAAATCTTTTGTTGAAAACTCAAGTTATATACAGTAACTGATAACCTAGTATTCACACTCATACCTTTAGCAGAAATGTGTCCAGTTCCTACTGTGCAGTAAAGAGATACAAAGTCTGCCCCTCCTCTCAAAGCAGAAGCGGGGGACTCTCGTTCATTTCTGCCCTCCCAACCCTGGCACCTAGAGCCGTGCCTGGCAGGCTACAGTGAGCGCTCTTCTTTGCCTCACCCAAGGAGCTTACGACCCAGTGGAGATAGGAAGTAAGACCGGGGAAGGAAGAAACTCCTAACACTTGCAAATAATTATTATATTTTTATATTCTTATTCACATACAAGAATATCTGACAATAATTTCCATCTCCCTTCTCTCTCTACATAATGAAAATTTTATGCAGCTCAGAGAAAGGGTTTATACTCACTGCATGGTCTATTTCTAGTTTTAATTACAATGCTTGGCAAAGCTTGGAAGATCATTTCAATTCGTTTCAAAAATAACTCCCATTCAATACAAGAAGATGGGATTTTTCACAGTTGTGAATTTTTTATTTCCTTGACAATGAAAATGGCTTGGCATATAAATAAAGCATTTGCTTAGAAACTTTAGTCTCGTGAAGATCCAGGGCTGATATCTATTAATAAAAATGAAGTGGTTTTCTTCAAAAAGTGAAAACCTACACTCCCCTTCCCACCACTGTTTCATTTCTATTTATAAGCTAGAGAAAGAGCAGTTTCCGGCAAACGTGAGTCAGGAAGGCTGGCAAGGTCTCTACGGTACTTACTGATCCGTACAGCTCCCCTTTCTCATTCATGCCGAGGTAGAGTCCGCTGTCCACGCCTCGAATGCTGACCAGGCCCACCGCTATACTGATAAACTCCAGGATGCCTGCGAGACCAACAGCAGAGGGAGACAGGTCAGAGCACAGAGCATCTCCCCTGGAGCGTCCACATCCCTGGGAGCATCTAAGAGGAAGGCCGCACCTTCACTCGAGAAGTGTCTTCTCTTAAAACCACTGCCCCAAAGAATTGATTTTTCAACTAAATTTTATCTTACAGTAATGAGACAAAAAAACTTATCAACACAACACGTAACAAAATATTTTTTAAGTAAAAAAGCTAGCATTTACATAGATATGGTGAGAAGTGACATGTCAGTAAACCAATGCACGTGTTCTAATTAACTTAAAAGAGTATAATGTATGAGAGAAAACTTACTTCCACTTTAAAAATGTGAAATTAAGTATCTGTGTATGGCCATGGATTGGAAAAACAAAATTCTATTCAGAGAAGGGTCTATGCCCCTCATAATAAGAATAGGAGATGACAACCAAAGACTTGTCTGGTTTACACCGAAAGTTATCCAGCTCTCTATTGTATAACTGTATTGAGCTCCATCTGGAAAACTAAAAAGCCCACACATATCCCAAATATTTCTGCTTAAACAAAGTATTGATTTTCACTGTGCTTATCTAAGCCCCAAAGAGACAGTTAAGCAATTAAGATAACACAATATTCTGGGGGAAAAAAATGCTGATTCCAAAAATGCTCTTGATTTAAAATAGGCGTGGAATACTATATCCCAAAATCAAATCAACATAACGATCTTCTTTTATTTCCTTCTTTCACCTTGCTTACCTCACTAAGAATAACAATACCTAAGCTGGGCATAAACCCAGAATTTTGTGGTCATACAACAGCAGTTCCAGGTTCTATAACCATATTGTTGTTTTAACATGATTACCCAATGGTATATTGGGACGATGCTAATATCACTCATGCTCGACCATTTTTTCCATTTTGTCTTAAAGTGCTACACGTTGTGTAAACCTTGTATGAACACATACCAAATACTGAGTTGTTTAAAATATCTCCAAATATTAAAAAACTTACTTACATTTAAGAATTTAGAAAGAAACTAAGGGTAACCCTGGGCTAGAGTCAGTCTCACGTGACTCATAGAAAAGCACTTACATGTAGTTTTAAACAATTAATTTTGCAACTCTCGCAAAATAGACTGTGTTGCAATCACAAGAAGATGTGAACTACATAAATCTAATAAAGCAAAGGTTCCAAGGTGACGGACAAAGGGAAAGAGATTTCTTATAAAGAGGTATTCCTAATTCTGTTATCAGCACAAAATGCAACAAATATTTTGAGCTTACAGTTTACAGAATGTCTATCTGGACCTGCAAAACTATGTATTTTAACAGAATGTGAAATAGTGTGTGAATAAATATAAAGAGAAGTTACAAATTGAGTTCTGGATCTGATAACTTGTGACTCTCTAGTGAAAAATACATGTGAAATAAGTTCATTACCAGCCATCCCTACCTCACAAACCTAATGGAAAGACAAATAAGGCAGTAGTTCCATGAGAGTCATTTCTTGTGAGATGCACATCCTTATTGATGAATCATTTTATTTCATTATACTACGTCTAACTCTTATGATTAAAAATAACTTATGTTGTAGCATTTTATTACCATAGGAGTCACACACATGTGAATCTCTTAGCTACCTGAAAACACACAATATAAGTCATTGTTATCCTGAAATAGTATAAAGAATTCATTAATGTCCAACTTTCATTGTAAAATGAAAGCATTTGGCCCCTTTGCATCTGACCGATTTAATACACCATGTCAATAAAACTGAAAGTCATAAAACTAAAATAAACAATACTTGCACCTTCTAAGAGGGTATCTGATGATCTTTCTCTTTTCCCTAAGCAGGAGGCAGCTCTGAGACTATTAACTGACATTGCCCATCAGACCTAAGAAAAAATAAGTGCATGTGATCTCGCAAAACCATGTAACTGGCTGGTCAGCAGAACATCAGAAGTAATAATATCAACAGTGACAATCCTAACAACTGGACTCCTCGAGCATCTAGTCTGTGCCCAGTGAGAGGCCTGATGTCATTCAGCCCTCAGAACAGCCCTAGGCATTACCATACGCTAATCTCCAGATGACACGTGGGGACAGTAGGTTCAAGGATAACTTGCCCCCAAGCGATCAGACTCCAAAGCCTAGGTCCTTACTGACTAGGTACACCTTCCCATCACTTTTACCTTTTCTCACGGATCCGTGATTTCTGTACCACTTTTATATAGTTAGTCCCTCACTAGTGACTGGAAGATGTTACCCAGGTGAGACTCTGCAGGCCCAGTGCACAGGACTAGAAGCAGAGGAAGTGAGGGACACGTGAGCTCCTGGGACCGTGCTCTCATCACACAGGACTTGGGAAGGTGGGCACCTGTGTGTGCACACTCTTCGCACGTTGTTCTTTGTGCACATGGGTTTTTTTCTTTTTAAAGGACTTAAGGTCCGAAACGATTATTATACATTTTGGAAATGAAGGTAGTAAGACATCTATCTTGTTATCTCTTCCTGGCATCAGCAAGATATGCACTCACTCATTCAGTCAGCAAACTAAGGAGTGACTGTATTGTAAGCCGAGCACCATGCCCTTTGCTGAGGGTATGGAGATGAACAAGGTCTAGCCTACACCCTCAAAGAGCTTCCTGTCTAGTGGGAGGAAGGACAAATAACCAGATAAATGTAATAACAATGTGGGAAATGCGGTGAGAGGCAGGTGTTCAGGGTACGCTCTGGGCGGCTCACTCAGGCTGGACCAGGAGAGCCAGAGGGGCTTCCTAAAAGGAATCGGGCCGAGACAAGCCTCCCAGGCGTGCTCCACATGAGAAGGGGCTACATCTAGGGACCCCAGGTGGAAAAGGTTTCATCATCTCAAACCAGCACCCCTATCTCTGCAGCTCCTTGAGAAGCAGAGACCTCGAAAGAGCAGCCCAGCTTTTTATGGGGTCACCTCACGATCCGAGGGCAAGCAGAACTCATAACGCCTGAGTCACAGCCGTTCCCTCACGTGCAGAGGGGGCCAAAGCTGCGAGGCCAGAAAGCCCTGACCACCTGAACCAGCTCCCGCCCCCCGCAGACTGCAATCCTTATCATCCCTGCTACCATCGTGTCCACCATGAACTCTAGAACCTCAACCAGGTCAGCTAACCTCTCCCTGGGCCTGAGCCACTGCCGAGCAAGTGATCCCAACCGCACTGGTCTGAGCGGGGCCGCTCCCCCAGTGGCTGTTCACATGGGCGTGAGGCTCGGGAAAAGCCCAGAAGAAGGCTTCTGGGTAGAAACGGTGACAGGCTTCACCATCCACAGGAGAGGAACGGAGTGAAGGAAAGAGCTAGGAAGAGAAGGAGGAGGAAAGGGAGGGAGGGAATGGTGGGGCTGTGCCTGAGATTGAAGTGTGGCCCTCACATGTGTCCCAGGGTGGCCCAGCTCTCTTAGGCAGGTCAGAAGGGCCACAGCAATGGGCAGTGATGGAGCGGCCTGGGAAGCATGAGGTCAGTGACGAGTGGCACCTGGCGATTCCCTTTCACGGCAGGCAACAGTTCCAGTGAGGATGCACTCACTGGGCCCAGGAAGCCTGACGGGGTCTGGTGGGGTCCACGGTCATCTGTGATCCGCAAGAGGCCAGGTCAGTTCCTGGGACCACTGCAGGAAAATGACCTCAGCAGAGCATCATCCTCGCCCCGGACTCACTAGGTAGCAGTGCTCAGCCCCCAAGCTCTGTTCACGTGGACCATGACCCCAAAGCTGGCCCAGTTCCCAAGAGCCCCTCTGCATGGGCCTCACCTCCACGCTGGCCATGGGAAGTGGGAGGGCCAGCCCAAGCAGCTCCACTCTGGCCCGTGTTAAACAACCCTCCAGCCTAAAAGCCCCCAACACTTAACAGAGCTGCATTCTTCAGAGGACAAGAATGTGTGCAGGCTGTGGAGAGAGGCCTGACACAGGCTTTCGAAAATAGATTAACCGGCCCGCCCCCCCCCCACACACACACACAGAGCTCCCTGCTGGCCGGGAGAATCCCGCACCAGGGTTGCCAAATCAATCAGCTCAGAGCCCCAATCCCAGCAAGCCCGAGTCTGCAGCAACTTGAGCAAATCCCAGAGTTCATGTGGGAAATGACTAGCTGAATGGGAGCCATAACCCCACCGATTTTTCGAGAATCTGAACCTATCCTGAAACAGCTCCTTAAATAGGCAGCCTTTCCCTTACTGAGATATTGAAGGGCCAGATACCCAGAACGGCATTGTTTCAAGTGCGAAACCCTGGAAGTAAGATTTTTTTGAACCTCTTTCTTTTTAAAGTGTACTGTTATCATGTTTCTCCGCCCTGGTACAACTTCACCTGACCCCTGGACCCGGCAGCCCCAGCCGGGAGCCCTGGTCCTGATGCAGGCGGCCTGGCGGAGCTGCACTAGGGCCGGAAGACGCCCGGCAGGGACGCAGGCATCTCCGCACCAGGCCGGGGTCACCCCGCTCAGGCTCCTCGTGCCAAGTCAAATAACGGATCAGGCCCGACGCTCACATTTTTATTATTCCACATTACCATTTCCTCAATTGATTTTCTGCTCACTTTTTCCGTCTAGCAAGTGCTCTAAAGAGGAAAAAAAAAAAAAGGAAACGAACCGTCTGGCTCCCCTGGCCTATCACCCAGAGATACGAGTGCCGGTTCCCGTTCTCCAGGCTGGGCCTCAGCTCCACGCCAGCACCCCCGAAAGGAAAACAAAGAGCTCCCTCTAGGTCCCACCTAAGTTGTCACCGCGCGGCTCCTGCTGGGACAGCAGTAAGGTTCCCCCCCCCCACGACCCGCACCGCCGCCGCAGTGCCACCGCCACGCTTGCCAGCAGCTGCGGTCACCTGCAGCTGCGGGGGGTAGCACGTCATTTTCCCCGCACGCTTCCTCCTGCCTTTCCGTTTCAGGTAGAAAAGGCACCTTCTGTTTTAATCAGGGTGCAAACCCCCCTCGCCCCTACCCACAGCTACTCTTTCCTATGGACTCGGAAGAGAAACCGGGATTGCATTCGAAGTCCCCAGAGCGCAGCGGGCGAGGAGGGGGGCGCACGCGGGGGAGGGGGAGGGCCCAAGGTGAGGCGGGGGGGGCGGGGGCGGGAGCGCCAGGTGCGACGGCCGCAGCCCCGACCCGGGTCCTAGCGCCCGCCCGCCCCTCCGGCGCCCCGGGCGGGGCCGGGAGGCAGGGTGGGAGGCTCGGCGGCGCGGCGCTGCAGAGGTTGCTAATATTGGGACCTGCCGCAGCGGGAGACCGCGGCACTGCTGTCACCCCGGGGGCGCTCCTCCCTGCCACCGGATGGAAGCTGAAATAAGCCTCCCGCCTCGCCCTCCTTCCCCGCCCCCACTGCGCACACCACCCACTCAGCCGCATCCAAACCCGGGTGAGGGCGCGGCGAGCGCCGGGCGCGCCCCTCCCCCGCAGCCAGCTCCCGGCCGACCCCCGAGCTCGGGCCGGGCCCCCACCCCACCCCACCCCCGGCCGGGCTTCCGCTGCCCGGCCTCCCACCCAGCACTGCGCCTACCAGCCCGCCGGCAGTGCCGGGCGGACAAGGAGTGGACGTGTCATCTCCGGGGTCGGAGGTGGGGTGCCGAGGCCGGGTTTTTGTTTTACGGTCTCTGTTCAGCCACCGTGCCAGCGTCCTTGCCGGCTGACCCCAGAGCGCGCCTCTCGGCTCCCCGCTTTCCGGTCCCCGGTCCCCTTCATCCACCCTGGTCCCTCTCTGTCCCCGTGGCGGAGTCACCGGATTCCTAATGACTCGGCTGCGTGTAGCGAACGTCCTACACGAAAGGTGACTGCGTTTAAAAAAAAAAAAACACCCACGGTGGGGGCAGGGTGGAGGAGCCCCAACCGGAGCTTCCCCCCCCCACTCTACGCGGGTCCCGGGCGCTCCCGGCCCGGGCTCGACTGCACACCAGGCCGCCGGCCGCACTCGGGCGCCCACCGCGGGCTCCCCGGGCCGGGGCCCAGCCACGCAGGGCGCGGAGAGGGGCGCCGGGCCCCGCTCGGCAGCGGTAACAATGGCACGCGGCCCCCGCCGCCTGCGCCGCCCTTTGTCCCCCTCCCTTCCCCGCGGCTCCCGCCCTGCCGGCCGGCCCGACCCACCTCCGGCGCCGCGAGCCCACCGCTCCCGAGACCCGGCTGTGAGCGTCGAAGGAGGGAGAAGGGTCCGAGACGGGACGGGGCTCAGGGGCCTCGGCCCCGCCACCGAGTCCCCCGCCGCGCGCGCCTCCGGCAGCTCCCACCCCGCGCGCGGCCGCGCTGCCCGGGCGGCGGCTGGATCCGCTGGACCCGCACTCACACGCGGCGAGCGCGAAGGGACGCGGCTCAGGCAAAAGGAGCCCGACCCCTAAGCGCGGCCGCAGCGCGCCAGCCGGCCGGGCGCCCGGGACACAGCGGTCCCCGCAGCCGAGGGCGCGCGGGGCGGGGGCAAGCCGCCGAACCCGAGCGCGTCTAGGACCGCGCGGAGTTGGCCGGCGGCCGCCGAGTGGCACCTGCCGGCCGGCGCGCCGGGGACCCGTCTGGGCTCGGCGCCCCCGCCCACGGCCGCCCCGGGTCCTGCAGCAGCCCCGGGAGCGGCCGCAGAGAGCACTTTAGGAAAGTTTCGTCCCCGCTCCGCAGCGGCCAGAGCTGCCTCCGCTTCTCTGGGCTACGTTTCCGTAATTGAAAGCTGCAAAGCAGAGAAGGGAGGCAGCCCGCCGTTCATGCCGGTAGGTTCAGTGCGGGGTGAGCCGAGGCAGAAAATCCCGGGGCTCGTGCATCCGGGACCAGCCCCGTCTCAGGCCCGAACCGTCCTCACCTCCTGCATCGTCTGCGGCCCACGAACCTATACAGATAGTTTAGATCGTGTTCAACATCTGGCGTTAAAGCTTGAGGAAAAGAAGTCACCACAGGACTTTGTTTTTACGACCTAGTTTAAGTGTTGTCAGGTGGGTTTACTCAATAAGTTAACTCCTTCCAACAGTCTGGTTGCCCAAACGCCCCCCTCCTTTTTTTTTCTTTTTTTTTCTTTTTTTTTGGTAAGTAAGGAGAAAACCCGAGTCGCCCCTCCACCATCAGTTCCCCCCACCCCGGGACTGTGCTCGCCGAGTCGCTGCTGTCGAGCTCAGGGTGGCCCAGCAGACACGTGTGTGCACTCATTAAAGGGGGCAGTCACCAGCCCTCGGGTCTGCAGCTATCCATGCTGAGTCACAAATACCCTCCTCGGGAAATGAAATCCTCGGAATGCCCTTTAAAATTAGCTCGCAGCTTTTGCACGGGCGCACACACTTACACCAGAGCCACACAGGGCTGCACGCCATGGAAATTACAAAGCACAGGGAATAACTCGTGGCTGGATGGACAAACGCCCCTGGTGAGCGCCCTGCCCCTTCCCGAGTCATTTTCCCCCAGTGCCTCTGCAGCCCAGAGTCTAAAATACGACTTTAGTCCTCTTCCCAACAGAACAATTAGCAACCTTCGGCTAAAGGGTTCCAGACCCTCACGGTGGGAGTAAGCAATACGCTTAATTTAAAATTCAAGCAGGATACTTATTGGAGGAAAAAAGGGAAGGGGCAAAAACTTCATTTGACACAAGGTGATAACTGCCTTCAGGAAAATGCATTTTAAGTTCTCAGTAGTTAATCATTAAAGCTTTAAACTCGTGGAATCAGTCCATTCAAAAGAAACTTCCTAAACCCGATCTTCCCGTGTATCTGATGCAAAAGAACTAGGGGCTTGTGTTATATTTATAAATCACGCCCTCCTTTACAAAGAAAAAAAAAAAAGGCCTTTCAATGTAGACCCGCATCAGTGCCAGCGGCAGATCTGCAATTCCGGAGGCTTCCCTCCCCCCACCCCACCCCCCCTTGAGCTAGCAAGACAGAGACAGACGGAGACAGAGAGAGGGATAGACCCCTTCCCGCATCCCCCGCCCAGCCACCTTCTCGGTAGTTACAATCCGAACATGCCAGCACGGACAGTAAAGGGTTAATGGTGTACCTACCGAATCGGCTGTGGTCTTTCCTGGTTCCCTGGATAGTACCATTGGGGAAGATTTCTAAGTGAAATCCAGTCCTGCAGTAGAGCTGCCTCCGCCTGAGAATCCCCTTTAAATGATCCAAGTCCGTGACTGCAGGTCCCCTGGGAAGCCCCCCTGCTTCGGACTGACCCAGGTGGTCACTTAACAAAACCGGGCTGTCCGCCGGCAACACGGGCACATTCCCAAACGGTGCCGCATCCTGCACACCGAAATAGTTCCCAACTTCACCTAGGGGAGCCATCAGAAGACTCGGCTTTCGGAGCACAGCGATAAACAATAATGATGGTGCCAACCCAGGAGCTATTAGGCGAGGTATATCCAACTCCCCTCCCTTACTGCAGTTGCAGAGAGAGAAAAAAGGTCCTTTTCTTCAATCCATTAAATGGATAAATAAAAGTCATCTGCTGCTTCACTGGCACAGGTTCAAGGTCAAACCACGGATAGTCTAAGAAGCCACCACTTTATACTCACACACTGACATATTGATAAACGTATCTATGTATCTCTACAGATAGATTCCCCGGCTCTCAGCAGGCAGGAAGGTCTTCATCCCATCCGACCGTAATAAGGAAAAAAAATCCGTAGTTTCTCCATTTGGTTTGAGATCAGAATGACCATAGCAACTTAAATGCCTAGGCGTTATTATAGGGGGTTTTAAGATGCACGGGCTACGTCAGAATTTACGGATCCAGGAAGGCATGCGCCGTTTTCACTCTAACCGACTCTGCAGATATCAGCAGGAATCCTTCAAGGGGAAAAAAAAAATCTCACGTTGGTGGCGGCGACAAATCTGCCCCCGTCCTCCCTCCAAAAATGAGAATAATGGTAATAAAACAAAAAGAAGGAAAAACTTTAGGCGTCCAAAGCTGGTATCCAGAATTCTCCAGGGGCTCGGCAGGCGTCCATTGGCTTAGCGCGGGCGGCGGGCGGCGGCGGGAGCGAGGGGCGCCGCGGCGGGACCCGCGTGCCGCCGGCGGCCGCGAACAGGTGTCGCCGCGGGCGCGGGGCGAGGTGGCCGGCGAGCGCTCCTCCTGCGCAGCCCCGCGGCGCGCAGAGTGGCGCAGGCAGCGGCATTGGGCTGGGTTTAAGGTAGCGCCGCGCCGCCCGCGCTCCCCGCGGTCCTAGCGCCCGCCGCGCCCGCCGCGCTGCGGCAGGCCCCGCGCCGCGTGCCCGAGCGCGGGACCGGGGGCGCCCCGAGCCTGGGCCTCACAAAGGGAGCGCGAGGCCGGAGCCCCGGGACTCCGGGGCGGCCGCTCTCCTGCGGAGTCGAAGCCGGGAACCGAACCCTCGGTCGATGCGGTGGCGGAGGTGCAGACTGAAATCGGGAAACTAGTTTTCACTTGGGCTCTGATGCTACTTTGCGTTATGAAATAAAACTTAGCTGAGAGTTGGAGGGAAGGGGGTTGGTCTAATGAGCTTGAACAGACACCGCAGTTCCTCTCTCCTTCCTCCTGCAGACACACAGGCGCAAGCTGTGCGGCAGGTGAGACGGGGTCGTGCACCCAGCCCCCTCCCACGCGCACACACAGGCCGCTGTGGCCGCGCTCCCGGTCTGGTTCGGGGCTTCCTGGGCATCTCGGGCCGGCGCTGCGTTTAGGTCCCGCCCCGCGGTGCGGCCGGCTGGGGGGCGCCAGAGCACCGCCTCTGTCCCCGAGCTCGCCTGGCGCGCGTCTGCGGAGAGTCCGGGTGCAGGAGCGCGCGCCGGGGGCTCCCTACCCCGAACCGCGCTCCGAGGGCGAGCAGGGCCTGCCCTCGGGGACGCGAGAGGCAAGGTCCCCGAGTCCCCCACGGCCCGAAGCCGCCGCCGAACCGAGGGAGCCCGGCGCGGGTCGCGCACGGGGTCGCGGCCGCTGCTTCCTGCTCTGCCCCCGCGGGGCGCATGTGGAAGCCTGAGCCCCGAGCCCGGCTCGCGGTTCTGCTCGCGGCCGGCGGCCTTCGCGCCCGGCCCGGGGCTGGGACAAAGAAACCCGCCGCCCGAGCCGCCCGGGAGCCGCGCGGCGCTCTCTGCGCCCGATCCCCGCGGGGCCGGCTGGAGCGCGGCGCCCCGACGCTCGCCCCCAGCCTGCCCGCGCGCCCCGCTCGCCCCTGCTCCTCTTTGTTCACATTGTCTTAGAAAGGGCCCGACTCCCGGGGCGAGCTGGTGAAAGTTGCCGAGACTGAGCACCGCTCCAGACCGCGGGACTTGCGAGTGAGAAGCAAAGTCGAAAGCAGCCTAGGACCCCTGCGCGGGGAAAGGGAACCGGAGCCTTTTTATGGGGAGAAGTCGGATCCGCCTCGGCGGTCAGCTCGAGGCTGGCGGCGAAGGATGGGGCTGGCCCTACTCGGGACGGAAGGCTTTCGCCGGAAGATGAAAGGGAGCAATGAATTTGCAGATTTCTCGGGCGCCGGAGGTGCCGGCGACCTGGAGCGACCTGCCCCTGCCCCCCGGGCGGGAAGGTGTGCGTGGCCCGCCGGGAGGAAGGAGGGGGCGCAGTGTCCTCCCTCTCCGTTCCCACACCCTTTGCCGCAGTCCCGGGTCATGGGGCGTCCGAGGCTGCCTCGTGCGTCTCGCTTACGCGTTTAGTGAGCTCCAGAGCCCTGCCCCGTGGTATTTACAGCAGTCACGTCGGCGGTGGGCTTTCACCTTAACTGCTCAGTGGCAGA
This sequence comes from Globicephala melas, assembly GCF_963455315.2. NCBI lineage: Eukaryota > Metazoa > Chordata > Mammalia > Artiodactyla > Delphinidae > Globicephala > Globicephala melas. Next base: position 1,458,598 of record NC_083331.1, on the reverse strand, counting down.
TACAAGAAGCTGGGGAGGAAGTGTCACTTCTCATAAAGCACCCGAGTAGCTCGCATTCATCACGCAGGCGTTACTGGACTGCTTGGGTACAAGGCGCGGGGTTGGTTACTTTTTTGTAAAGCCTAATGAAGAAAGACAGGCAGGCAGACGGAGGGCGCGATGGAGAGAGGGAGACGCTTGACAGGGCAAGACGAGCAGCACGTGGACATGTCCACTGAAGACAGGCCTGGGACAGCTTCCACCAGCTGTCTCCAAGCACATTCTTTCGGTCTGAATTTAGACCGTCAGCCAGTGAGCAGAGACCATTTCCGCTTCCGAAGTCTCGGCAGCCCGGTGACTGTCCCTTTAAAAGCGTTGCAGCAGTGGGCGAGCGGGCTGGGAGCTGATGGAGCACTTTCCCGGCTGGAAGCTGCCTCCTCGGGCGCCTCTTGCCCACTGCAGTTGCTTAGCCCGCGTTTCCTCGCGGCTCCAACTCCAGCTGCAGGAAGCCTGTGCTGCTCCCTCGCCCCTTGAACTTGCCCATCGGGCTTCTCCCCCTGCTTCCCTCGGGTCGAGCTTTCCTCTTACAGTAATAGGCACGGTATCCTTCCTTTCACCGATCACATCCCGTTTCTCCGGACCTCACCCACTGCCCAGGGCTGACTCCCTCAAGATCTTGCCCAGGCCCGCCGTGGTCGAGAGCTCCGCTCACAAATACTCTTCAGTTAGTACACAAACGCTAAGCTCCAGGAGGACTGAGGCCTTGCTTCCTAGAGACAGGTGGTGTAATTGGCTTAATAACACCGCCTTGGAAGACTTGTTAGCAATAAAAGAAAAAATGCCCATGAAACAGGCAGCACACAATAGACACTTAAGACACGGTAGCTATTAGTGCACTACTCCTAATATAGCTCTGTGGATTTCTGCTGCCCATGGGGTATTTAGCAAATGGTATTATTGATTTGAACCCCAACGGTCCCTTAGGCTACCTCTTCCCAGCATATTAATCCCTCTTGTTTCTCCTTTTTCCAGTTTGTCACCTGTCTTCCCTACTGATAATTTGGGACTGAGACCCAAATAGGAGAAGTAACAAGGGAAGTGAAGAGAGATCCGGAGGGGAATGTGCACTTGGATAGGGGTCTGCACGTCTGGACCCGGCTTCCCCCATCCCACCCACCCCCTGTGATTGCCCGTTCCCCCCTCACGGAACTGCTGAGCGGACGCAAAGACGGGTCTAGGATGCCTGTGTGTAGAAACGGCCTGGTGATCCAAGGTGACCACTGGGGAAAAGTGCCCTGTCCACCTCCACTACTTCATTAGCATGTGTCTCCTCCTTTGATTTCCCTGGACCCCCCACATGCAGACCACCACAGAACCCTTTCATTCCTTTCCTACAACAGTCAGGTGAGGGTCCTTCTGTGTCCACTTCCCCCATCCTCCCACCCCACAGCCTTTTGTCTACTGGCGGGCTTTGGTGTGGGAGCTCTGAGGAGTGGTGCGTGGGAGTACTGGTTGGGAGGTTCAAGTCTGTTCCCAGTCTGACCCCCATGTCTGACTAGGTTTGAGCTTCAGTGGTTAAGAGGACAGAACCACTGTAGCCAACATTAATCTATGGCTTACTGTGCTCCAGAGGTTCGACTAAGTGCTTTCCTGCTTTATCTTTTTAATCCTCAAAACTACCTTACAAGGTAGGTACTGCTATCGTCCCATTTTACACATGAGGAAACTGGCTTATAAAGGTTGAGTAAGAGGTGCAGTGCCCCGGGGCCAAGTCCATAGACCTCAGAGCCCCACGGTGCAGACCCCCAGCTGCCCTCTGTTATACTGCGCATATGCTTCTAAACATTCAGAAACAGTGTGTTTCCATAAAATAAACATATAGGAATAAACAGCTTATCTACATGTATAAACAACCAGTTAAAATGCATAATTAAGAAATAAAGACCACACTTACAATAGGAAAAGAAAGATAAGATTTCTAGGGAAAACAATGAACAAAAATGTGCAAGATTTATATGAATAAATGTGTTTAAAGCTCTCTAGGGACACAAAAGAAAACATGAACAAATGGAAAGGCACACAATGTTCTTAGATAGAAAAACTCAATTTCATAAATGTGCAATTACTCTAAAAAACACTTAACATCACAATAAAAACACCAATAAGTGTTTTTTTATTAGAAGAACCGATTGCTAAAGTTAATATACAAAATTAAATTTAACTTGAGAAAAAAAATGTTTGAAATTAACAAGAAAAATAAAAGGGTAACTAGCCATACAATATTTTAAATATTTTAAAGCTGTACTAATTAAAACAGAGTAGTATTATCCTATGACTTATTCATATTAGCATATGAATAAAGAGATAAAGCAATAACACAGAATAGGAATTATAGAAATAAACTCAAATACATATTGGAATTTAATACATGATAATCAATGGGGGGAAAATGAACTATTGAGTAAGTAGTTTTGAAACAACTGAATAGACAACTAGAAAAAAAGCAGTAGTACCTATTCTTCACACTCTACATGAGGGTAAAATCTAAATGGAACAATTATTTAAATATAAAAAATAAAGCCATAACAAGTACTAAAAGAAATAACGGAAGAATTCCTTTATAATCTGAGTTGTGAAGGCCTTAGTAATTGTATCACAGAATCAAAACATCTAAAAGGGAGTAATGATAAATTCAACCACACACAAAACATTTGTTTAACTGCGCAGGGGAAAACACAAATTTAAGAGATAAATGACAAAATAGAAAAACATGGGCATCTCATATCAAGATAAAGGACTAATTTCCCTAATATATTAAGAGCTCCCACACATCAGTAAGAAAAATATGACTTCTGGTTTCCAGTCTGACATGCAGAACTTGGAGGTCCCCTCTGCTCACAAAAAGAAAAAAGTTGAACAGACTGAAAGTCAACAACACTTCTTAGATCCATCAAAGAATTGAGGTCACAGGACAAACTGCTGGTCTGGAAACTGGAGAGATAAGACAGACAGATACAGAGAATTCTTACTGAAGCAGAAGCCCACAGCTGGAACCAGTATCAGTAGGAACACTTTAAACTGTAACTGATGAATTGCTGGGAGCTCAGTGTGGACAAGCTGAAAAACCCAGAAGAGGCCCAGTCTTAGATGGGTCCTCACACTCTCCTGAGATTTACCTCCAGAAGCCCCATCAGGTTCTCACTGAGGAGATCTGAGAAAAATCCCCTCCTGCTTCCCTCAGGAAGAGGGAGGAAGTAATCATTTTGAAACATGCCCAGAGTTCTCTGTTCTCCTTAGCAAAGCCTGCCTTCAAGGGGACCTATTTTACCAGGACCCAACCCACCTGGGGGGAGGGGAATATCCAACTCCAGCCCACTCCAGCCTTCAATGTGGGGAAGGGGAACACCGGACCCAGGCTCACTGAAAGACGGAGACCTAGTCATAGGACCACAGAACATTTCCGTGTCCCCACCTCACCACCACATCCACAGGGCTTCCATGTAATAACAGGGATTAGAGCTAAAAGAACTGCAAGACGCAGACCCTATTTAGGGAGTCTCCAGGGAAACCCAAAGACAACAGGGGAGACAGAAACAAGAACACCAGAAGAAATTTTAGCCCTTGACACCATAGCTACTGCAAACAGTAAAAACAGACTAGCTCCTAGCCAGATAAACGTAAAACCTCACACTAAAGGACTATCTACCTCAGTAAGATTTACCCAATACATCAAACTAGCTTTCAACAAAAAATTACAAGGCATGCTAAAAGCTTAAAAAAACAAATAAACCAGAGTATGAAGAGACAAGCAAGCACCAGAACCAGACTTAGACAGACTCATATATGACAGAGATTTTGGCATTATCACACCAGGAATTTGAAATAACCATGATCCTACGCTAAGGGCTCTACTGGAAAAAGTGGACAGCATGCAAGAATAGGCAGGTAGTGTAAGCAGAGAGATCAAGATTAAAGGAAAGGCTCTAAAGGAAATACTAGACATCAGAAACACTCTAACAGAATGAAGAATGCCTTTGATGGACTCATCCATAGACTGGACACAGCCAAGTAAAGAACCAGTGAGTTTGAACATATGTGAATAGAAATTTCTCAAGCTGAAATGCAAAGATTAAAAGAAAGAAAGGAACACTGGAACAGAATAGCCAATAACTGTGGGACAATTACAAGAGATATAACATACACATAATGGGAAGATCAGAAGGAGAAGAAAGAGAGAAGAAAAAAGAATAAAAGCAGAAGAAACATTTGAATTGATAACAGTTAAGACGTCTCCAAAATTGATGACAGACTCTAAGCCACAGATCTAGGAAGCTCAGAGATACTAAGTAGGAAAAATACCCAAAAAATCTATGCTGTTGGGCTTCCCTGGTGGCGCACTGGTTGAGAGTCCGCCTGCCGATGCAGGGGACACAGGTTCGTGCCCCGGTCCGGGAAGATCCCACATGCCGCGGAGCGGCTGCGCCCGTGAGCCATGGCCGCTGAGCCTGCGTGTCCGGAGCCTGTGCTCCGCAACAGGAGAGGCCACAACAGTGAGAGGCCCACGTACCAAAAAAAAAAAAAAAAAAAATCTATGCTGTATATCATATTCAACATATCATATTCCATGTCTACAATGTAGACAACCAAAGACAAAGAGAAAATCTTGAAAAGGGCCAGAGAGGGAAACAAATATCCTATCTATAGAGGAACAAGGGTAGAATTACATCAGACTTGTCTTCAGAAACCATGCAAGCAAGAAAAGAGTGGAATGAAATATTTAAAGTGTTGAAAGAAAAAAGAAAAATACGAACAACAGGATAAAATAGTCAGTTTACAAGAAAAGAAATGCAAATGGTTCCTAAACATTAGTAGATATGCTCAACTCCATTCATAACAAAAAGGAACAAACAAAACTGTGCTGATGCACCATTTCTTACCTATAAATTTGACAAATATTAAAGATAATATGAACTGGTGTTAGAGTCTGGGGGATTCAGGCACTTTCATTCATTACTGTGGAGAGGAAATTGAGACAGCATTTATTACTTCAGTAATATTTACTAAAATTACAAACACCCAGGTCCTTTGACTCGACAATCTCTCTTCTGGAAATTTATCTTAGATGTCTATGGGCACATGTGCAGAATCGTGTGTGTAGAAGATTCCTCACTGAAGCACTACTCGTGGTAGCAAAAGATTGGAAACAGCCCATCAAGAATGTCCATCATGAATGACTGGTCATATGAATTATAATAAATCCATAAAGTAAAATCTTGAGCAGTTTGTTAAAGGAAAAAAAAAAGGGAAGCTTTTTGTATATGCTATGAACTAGTCTCCAAAGAATATTGTGGAGGAAAACAGTACAGTGCAGAACAGTGCATATGTTATGCCATCATTTGTGTCCTAAAAAGAAAGCTTTTCTATTTATACATGTAAGTAATATCTCTATAAATACATGCAATCTCTTTGGTTGCCTCCAGGAAAAGAAATTGTATAGCTGAGGGATAAGAGGTAGGAGGGAGAATTCTCACTATATACACTTCTTACCTTTTTGAACCACGTGAATATAGTATCTATTTACAAAGGCATAAGCCCGGTTTAATTTTTTTCATAATTACATTTCCCTCCTTCAAAGGAGTGGAAGCACAGTGCCTGATGCAAAGATCTTGGGAGCAACCGCAGAAGATGCTGTGATTAGGGACCACGTTCCCACACACAACCCCAGGAGCATGAACTGACACATCTCTGAAAACGTGACGACGTCTAACCCCTCAGGCTCCAGGGCAGCTCTGTGGGTTGCTTCTCCTCGCTGTCTCTTCCGCTGCAGCGCCTGTCTTTCCTTAGCCGTGCTCAGCTCTCTTCCTGAGCATCTTGCCTTCCTGCCTGTCCCTATTTCTCCTGTCACAAAACGTGGCTGACAAAGCCGGGGACTTTCTTCACTTACAATTGTCCCAACATTACATCACTTTGCTGCCCACCTCCCACTCCGCGGGCATCCTCGTGGCCAGCAAGCTGCCAGCCTCCTCACGGGGTCTCCCCTTCTTGTTTGCCTCTTTAACTCCAATTTTCTTCACTTTCATTTTGGTCAGTCCAGCGTAGCCCATTTTAACTTTTCTTGCCTATTTCCCTAAATTTTAGAATACAGATGGAGGTCAAACAATAACAACAACAACAACAAAACAATAATATGTATAAAACATATTTATAGAAGGTTAATATTTATAGAGATATATATTTACAGAAAGAACTTCACATACATTATTTCATTTAAACTTCATTACAGTGTGACTCAGACATTATTATCTGTCTGTTAAGGTGGAGGAAACTGAGGCTTAGAGAGGTTAAGACACCTGACTGAAGTCACACAGCTAAGTGAGGGAGAGGATTCTAACATAGACCTTCCAACACCAAATCTTGAGTTTTCTTCTCCTTTAATATCTCGTGAAATTTAACAATAACTTAAAACTGAGGCGGGGGTGGGGTCTTTTTAAATAGCTAACTTAGGGATTCTTCCATTCGACCAATTAGGTGAAAAAAAGCTTCCCTTTTTCTCTAAAGGCCTCTTCAATATTTGCTTCTTCCTTTATAGTTGATGGAACGTACCTAGTATTCTCCAAGGATGGTTAGAAACAAGTAGCAAATCACTACTCGTCGGTCTCATTGGTGCCACCCAAATTCTCCTGAAATGAATGAGGTTCTCAGCCTTCTGCACTGACCCTGCTGGACCTGACAGAGCTAATGGCACTCGGCTTGCACACACTTGTCTCGCGTCTTCCAGGACTATGAACATCCTCGGTTTCCTCCTCCTCCAGCATCACTTTCTCAGTTTCTCGGTTTCCTTTGCCGCATCCCCCTCTGCTTCTCAGCATCCAACACTTGGAGCGTCCAGAGCCGTTCTCTATACTCCCTTCCTAGACGATTTCATTTCCTCCCAAATCTCTAAATACAGTCCAGGAACTGAGACGTCCCAAATTACCTCTCTGGACCTCCCTCTCCCCTAAATAATAATGTGTAACCAGCCCCCTCCCTGCCACCTCCGCCTGACCGTCCAGGGGGCCTCCAACACCCTACACTACCACTCCCCCCGGAAATCTGGGCACCCAGGTATCTCCTGTCTCAGTCCGAGGCACCGGCGTTCACTCAGCTGCTCAGACCCCAAACGCGAGTCACCCTCCATCCAAACCCTAACAGTTCTACTTTCAAGACACATCCCAAACCCAGCCACCTGTCACCGTCTTCACTGATGCCACTTTGGCTTCACACCAGCATCTCCCCACATGCTGCAATGCCTGCCCTCTGGTTCCTCTGCTTCAGCGCGTCATCCAGGCCACATCAACACGTCAGATCCTGTCACTCCCCCGTCGCCCTTACACTAATTACCTGCAACACCTGTGAGCGCCTGAGCCCCGACTTCTTCCCGACATCATCTCCTACTTCCCACATGGTCCCTCTGCTTCCCCAAAGCCGGCTCCCTGAGTTTCCCTAAGGTGCCGAGTATGTTTCCATCTTCTGGCTGACATTCTGCTCGGAACACTTTTCTCAAACACCCCATGGCTTTGTGGAGGTCTCCATGGAATTGCCGTCCTCTTAGGGAGAAGTTCCTTGGTCACTCTACCTAAAACAGCGCTTCTGTCACCCACTGTCATGAGTTTTTGTCACAATAATCATTACTGGCCAATATGTTTACAATAAACAAAATAGACAAGGCCCTTGCTGTCGTGAAGCTTACATTCCATGCAGAGAAGCAGACAACAAACAAGTAAAGAAGGTGATTCTAGAGAGTATCGTGAGCTATCAGAAAATAAGAGTCCTGCAGAGGTGCCTGGAAGCTCTTCTTTCTAAGAAAATGACAGAAAGGAGCTGACCTTGCTAAGACCTGGGTGAGGAGAATTCCAGCTGTACAGAGTCCACAGCAAGAATGAGAGTGAAATGACTGAGGAAGAGAGGCCAATGGCGGCAGCAGCATAAGTGCAGGCTGGAGTCGTGTCAGACGAAGGAGAGATGGGCCGGATCTTACAGAACCTGGGGAGCCTTGCTGAGGAGTTGGGCGTCATTCCAGGTGTGATGAACAACCATTGTGACTGATAGTGATTCCCTCGAAAGGGTCCACACAATGGACAACACAGTGCAGTTACTTCACTTTTCAAACATAACAAACGCTGAGCGGTGTTTAAAAACACAATGAAAGTCCTCTGGAATTTTATTAACTCTCATTACAATCAGTCTTTATCTTTCCCAATACTTTCTGTAACTCCTTATTCTTTCCCAAGACTATATTTTCCCCCTGGTTTCTCCACTCCCACTTGTCCCCAGCTTAAGCTTAATTTGTAACCAGGAACCCACTGAGTCATCTGTCCATATTCTCTGCTCCATTTTTTCCACCTTGGCTCTCTAATAGGATGCTGAGCTTAAGGGAACATCTATCTGCCTCACTGTCCTGTGCGTCTTCATGATTCAACTGGTGATTACCGAGTTACCATTTTTATAACAAGTACCTAAAAACATAAGACATAGGAAGAATAGAAAAACTATAAAAGCATGGATTATACTAAGGAGAAAACAGTATTAGAGGTGTGACTTAAATTTCTAGAAGCCATGTATCAAACGTGGTGAAGGATGAGTGAAAAAGAAAGGAAGGGTAAAGAGAAAACTATTAACAAAGAAAGTAAGGGCATCTAACTTCCACTATCTATCTGCTAGCAAAAACTTCATACTTCATTAAAGAATTGCTTTTCCAATTAAATCAGAATTTTTTAGAGTAGGAGAAAATATCCAGAAAAATATTATTCAGAACATATTTTGTACAAGACATTGTACTAGAGTTTGTTCGGGACATGCATACAAAAACGACAGGATTCTTCCTCTCTTTCGTTATTATACAGTCCATATTCATTTACATTTTTCTTTTCCTTTATTTTCTCCTGCATTTCCCTGCTTTCATCTGGGAACGTTTTCCTTCTGCCTAAATAACTCTCTGTGGTTTTTCTTTCAGTGAAGCCTATAGGCCACAGATTCCTTCAGTTTTTGTTTGTTGGAAAATGTGTTCATTGCACTGTCATCTTTTTAGATATTTTCATTGGGTATAGAACTCCTGATTCACAGTCCTTTCATTTTCTTGTCTTATAGCTTCCGTAATTTCAGTGGAGAAGTCATCTGTAAGTCTTATTGTCGATACTTTGCAGGTAATGTGTCTTCTACCTCGAGATGTTTTTAATATCTTTCTTTTTGTCTTTGGCTTTTCAGAAGCATCAATACGTTGTGCTTAGACACCATTTTTTGTGTGTTTACTCTGCTAGGGATTTACTGAGCTTCTTAAATCTCTGACGGCCTCCAGTTTTGGAAAACTCTTGGTCATGTTTTTGAATATTGCTTCTGCCCTGTTCTCTCTTTTCTGGGACTACAGGTATGTGTATGTTAGACATTTTTTGTTTTGTTTCCCATTCCTTTTCTCTTTGTACTTCAGTTTGAGTATTTTCTAATGGTCTCTCTTCCAATTCACTAATCCCATTTTCTACTGAGTCCATTCTGCTATTAAACCACTCACCAAGTGCTTAATTTCAGGTAATGGTTTTGTCAGTTCTAAAATGTCCGTTTGAATTTTTTTAAATAGATTCCCATTCTTTGGTGAAATTACCATACTTTCATCTGTTATTTCCATCCCCCTATATACATGTGTGTATATATATATATTCTTGAATATTATTTTAAAGTTCTTATCTATTAACTCCATTAGTTTTAGCAAGTGGTCTGCTTCCGCTGTCTGGTTTTTATCTCTTTATCATCATTTACATTTTCTTGCTTCTTTGCATGTCTAGATGTTGTTGATTGTAGGCCAGATGTTATATATAAAAAAATGGGAGGATCCTGACGATGCTGAATTCCATTCTTTTGGAAGGACTGGGTGAGGGGCTGATCACCTTAATCCAACCAGGAATTGAGTTAGGTTGGTGCTGGGTTGCACTTTTAGGCAGACTCTGGACCTGTGGTTCATCGCTGCTCCTTGGTGTAGCCCCCGACCCCATGCTTCTGAAGGGCAGGCTGGTGGGTATCAGTTTCCTCAACCCTGAAAGATTATGGGAAATCTTTCTCTACCCTTCAGAGGTATTAAAACCAGCTCTCCAGCCTCCTGGCCCCAGAAAGTTTCTGAGTCTGAAGCCGCTCCAGTTTCCAGTTTGTCCCATGGGTGCTAAAGCTTTGCCAGTTTCTCTTTCCTTCACAAGGACCCTCTGCCTGAGCCAAGTCTGAGCCTCAACCTGTGTCCAAAATCAACGAGTACGCCGGGGCCAAAAACAGCTGTCAATCACCAGCTTAGGGCTTCCCTGGTGGTGCAGTGGTTAAGAAGCTGCCTGCCAATGCAGGGGATACGGGTTTGAGCACTGGCCCGGGAAGATCCCACATGCTGCAGAGCAACTAAACCTGTGCACCACAACTACTGAGCCTGTGCTCTAGAGCCCGTGAGCCACAACTACTGAGCCCATGCGCCACAACTACTGAGCCCACGCGCCTAGAGCCCGTGCTCCGCAACAAGAGAAGCCACGACACTGAGAAGCCTGTGCACGTCAACAAAGAGTAGCCCCCGCTCGCTGCAACTAGAGAAAGCCCGTGCACAGCAATGAGGACCCAACACAGCCAAAAATAAATAAATAAATTTATAAAAAATACATACATATATATATATATATATATATATATATATATAAATCACCAGCTTACCTTGGAACAATGTCCCTGCTCTGTAATTTTAGTTCCATCTAGTTTCTTCCACAACGTTCTGTGTCTTTAAAGGTATCGTTTTTGTAATTTCTCCAGTTTTTCCTAGCTGCAGTAGGACGACTGTCCTGCCTCAACCAACCACCTGCTATCTAAAAATAGTGGTGAATTATTATTTCAAGGATCCTACCGTCTATTTCATAGTGTCTTCCACTTTTCAAAGATCTTACACACCCACTATCTCAACTGAACCTTTTCCCAAGTCTGGGACATGGATAAACCTGGGCACCTGCCTCAGAGGAGTCACTGAAGTCCTACCCCCTGGGCATGACTGTCCATGAGAAAAGCCAAGCGGGCTTGTCCAAGTTCTTCCAAGACCTAGCTTGTCTGCACTGATGCTAATTTAAGGACATAAAAATAAATGAGAGGTTATTCACTAGGCTAAAAGCATAGCCTTCAACAACTAACTTAGACTTGCCAGCCTTCACTTATAAGACTGCATGAATGCAGACAGGTTCAAGGTGAAGGTTAAGGTCATCAGTGAATTACCTTCTTAGGTCTTCATAAAGGCGGCTTTACAACATTCATGAAACAATCACCTCAACCAGCATTTTCCACTGAGTTACTGAACAGAGAAAACACAAAATCAAAAATTACATTCCAAATTTGCCTAAGGATATATGTATGGCAGTAAAATTGTACCCTATATGAACCTCCTGGCACATTAATTTCATGAATTACGTTGGTATGTAAACTCACCTCTAGATAACTATGCTGGCTTCTCGATATTATAAAACAGAGAGAATATTGTTTATCCTTACAATCTCTCTAGAGAACTTTACCAAGCTAACCTTGCAAGAAAGTGGAAAGCACAGCACCTTTAAGCATCTTCTTGTAGATATCTTGGCCAATTCCACAAAGCCCTTTTCCTGGGGCACAGCGGCTGCTCCTGGACAGCCTCCAGCTGTCCTCAGAGCTGGTCCTCAGCATGGTGGTGCGCAGGATTTCTGCAGTAGCCTCTGAACGAAATCCAGAAAGTCTCTCTGCCCAAAACTTCTCCCCTCACACTACTGCAATTAAAACCAAACAACAACAACAACAAAATCAGAGGGGAAAAGAGAGGGAGTCTTATTCATGAACTAGCCAGACCCAGAAGACACCATTAGTATCAAGTGGTATGTGAGCATTTATCCAGAATAATTAAATAGCATGGGCTTAAAGAAAAGCAAGAAAATACAGAGACGCCCAGAACACTACATCACGGTAGACAGTTAATGTTGGTGAGGCGTTCTTATTTGCAATATACAGGAGCAACTTGAGGGCAAAGGAAGTGAAAGTGGTTTTTTTTCTTTCTGTAATCATTTTTTTTTAATATATCTTTTTGGAGTATAATTGCTTTACAATGGTGCGTTAGTTTCTGCTGTATAACAAAGTGAATCAGCTATACGTATACATATATCCCAATAGCCCCACCCTCTTGAGCCTCCCTCCCACCCTCCCTATCCCACCCCTCTAGGTGGTCACAAAGCATCAAATTGATCTCCCTCTGCTATGAAGCAGCTTCCCACTAGCCATCCATTTTACATTTGGTAGTGTATATATGTCCATGCCACTCTCTCACTTCGTCCCATCTTTCCCTTCCCACCCTGTGTCCTCAAGTCCATCCTCTACGTCTGTGTCTTTATTCCTGCCCTGTCAGTAGGTTCATCGGTACCGTTTTTTTTAGATTCCATATATGTGCGTTAGCATACGGTATTTGTTTTTTCTCTGAAAGCATGTTTTAAACACCAGCAGCGGTGATGTTCCCCTCTCCACAGTGCTGTAATTTGTTCATGTACGTATTTTAATCAACCGCCCACATTTGGGGTGTTTCCTTTAGTATGGCATCATTTACTTCAATACATTAATACACACAGGGAAAGGACAATAAAAAGTTCTTAGTATTTCTAAGTATACCCTAATATGGAGAGAATGCTATATTTTGAATCAGTTCTCATGGGAAAACTACAAGGAGAGCCATCTGACAGTGCCCATTCTTAATCTTTGAACATTTCTTTAACGATAGCTGAATTTTACTTATTTATTTTACTTTCTATCTTTCCAGTTGGGTTGGATGCTCACGTAGCACTTTTTCTGTCGGTTTCAAGTACATACGTGATTATGTGGATTTCGAATGGGATAGTTACCAGTGACTAAGCCCAAACCTAAAAACTATGGCTTTTTCCTCTGTAAAAATTATTGGAATGTGAACTAAATTTGCAAACATAAATTGAAGTAAACATCAATATTCACGCACCTACAGAAAGGTGTGCTCCCCTTTGCTGAGTTGTAGAAAACCACTTACACTACATGACAAACTATGGAATCAGAGCCTGAATCTCTGACATACGCTTTTCCACAGAACAATATGCAAAGGGATGTCCCCCCACAATTCATAAACCCCTGTATCCACAAAAGGAAAGATAAAGTCAAATAAGCAAAACAAGACACTATAGCAAAGTAGAAAGAGGACGGTTCAGAACCCTGCCACCTGGCAGACGAGACAAGCTCTTTAATGGTCCTAAGACCAATTTCCTCATCTGTACAGTGAGGACGATAATAATATTTGCCCCGTACTTGTTTTGAGAATAAAAACAGAGAGACCATGTAAAATGCCTGATACCTAAAAGAGGCTCAATAAAAGTATGTCTTATTAATGAGCAGAAATTAATTTTACATAAACAGTAAAGCTATTTTCAACAAAGGAAAGATAAAGAGGAAATGATATTTATGGAGACTAGGTAATAACAAAGGGAAAAGCAAAAAAACAAAAATCCTTGTAATACAGTGTGATCCCCACCATACAAACCCACGTTTGAATGGGGTAGGGGCTCGGGAGGGAAGCCTGGTGGACAAACGGAATGCCAGGCCCTGCTTGTTACGATCTTGAACTTGCCGAGTGTTTGTGTTCTAGTTCACAGGCTTTCAATCGTGTGCTTAATGTTACTTACATAATGAAAAAAGTTGTTTTTGAATTTTGAAAGCTAAATGATGCCCTTTCTCATAAAAATTACCAACTTCCTAGCAGAGACATTCAAAATATTGTTTTATATACTCCAGAGCTGTTTGCGTAATTGCTAATAATAATTTCATTCAATTCATCGTTTATTGAGAGCCTGTGGGCCAGAGTCCAGAAGGAAACAAAATAAATGAGATAGGGTTCTGTCCTCAATATGTCCCTTGACAATAACAATGGTGGTAGTTCTCTTATTGTAAATCAGCTTGTTCATTAGGCTTCCAGGGAAACAGAGAAAGAGAGAGAGAGAGTGGGAGGGGAAGGGGAGGGGAGGGGAGGGCAAGGGAGGGGGAGGGGGGAAGGGAGGGGAAGGGAGGGGAAGGGAGGGGAAGGGAGGGGAAGGGAGGGGAAGGGAGGGGAAGGCCGGGAGGTTGATCGCAAGGCATTGTGGGGGCTGGCTTGGCAAATTCAAACTCTGCAGGGCAGGCCGGCAGGCCTGCAGGCCGGAAACTCTGGGGCAGGAGGAATTTCTTCTACTTCAGGGAAACCTTACTTCTGCTTCTAAGGTTAAGTTGATTGGATCAGGCCCACCAGATCACCTAGGACAATCTCATCTACTTAACGCCATCTGATCCAGATGTTAACACCACCTACAAATACCTGAGAGCAAGCCTGCAGGACTGTTGATTGGATAACTGGGGGCTGCGGCCTCTCCAGGTGGACACTCACACTGACCCGCCCCACCCCCCACCCGCAGGCACCCAACTTTGCGCTCCTTGATCTTCTCCTACTTCCTCATTTACTTAAAGCCGCTGGTGTCTCAGCTCATTTCAGACCCCACCAGAAACAGGGCTCTCGGGAAGCAAGGTCCTTGCTAAACCCGTCTTCCCTCCCTAGGCCAGCCGGACACAACACTTGGTCGTTCGGGAGCTTTCCACGTAGCTGAACCATCATTAATCACATACGGTGTTGTTACTACATGGGTATAAAAGCTCTGTCACTGGACGGTGTTCTTATTCTGGGTAAAAACAAAGGCCATTGCTTTGATCCTGGCGAAACCAACGTAGAGAGGAACCAGGAAAGTTCACGAACGGCAAAAGCCACTTCCTACTAACCGCACATCACGTGCCAGGAGCCAACACTGCAGGCTCTAAAAATAGATTCATTAACCTCTATTTTTACCTTTTCATCGGGCAGTCTCCTGTTTGAGCTTACTTGAGGCTGTGGTCCCTTACTTATCCACGTAACCAGCCTTGCTCTCGTCACACGTGTCTACGCTGCAGCCATTCTGCCCCCGGGGACTCTAGGCAACAGCTGGAGGCCTGTTTGGTGGCCCCAATTGCAGGGGGAGGGGTGCTGCTGGCATCTACGGGTAGAGGTGCATCTCCAATGGACAGCACAGGACCCCACAATGAAGGATTATCCAACCCAAATGCCACTAGTGCCAAGGTTAAGAAACCCTGGTCTAGCATGAGTCCTGCCACAAATTCCACTCAAGTTCCTCAAAAACTAAGGCTATAAAGAAAATAAACTTGCTACATTTTCTTAACTTCTAGTTTCCAGACATTGCTGACATTTCCCTTCAGAATCGTATTAGAGTTTTTAGTGATTTTGAAAGAGTAAGATGAAGAAAATATGTCTGCTTTGAAACTAGCTGAAACACACATGTTCTGAGTGAAAGTTACTGTTATTGATTGTAGTATTAAATCTTTAAATATGATCACATGTATGAGATGTCCACCACAGTGCTGTTAGTTTATCATGAAACATAATTTATGTTATTGATTTTTTAAGTAACATATTTCAAGTGATTTATTCAATTTTCACCTATTCTTTAACAGAACCTACATTAAATATCACGTGCTCCTTTCAAAATCCATTTCATCTCAAATGCGGCAGGAGAGGAAGTTTTCTAGATCATAACTGTAGCATCCTCACGCCCAGTGATTCTAATTTATGTGTAATACATGTTCTGCTAACAATCCAATATATTTGTCATTGAGGAAAACATAAAGGCTGAAAATAAACTGAAAACTGTGGGGTTTTCATTCCCCATTGTATTAATCAGGATTCTCTAAAGAAATATAATCAATATGATATATGTGTGTTCATATATGGAGAGAGAAAGAGAGATTGATTACATGTAATACTATTGCATTATATGTTTAAAGACATACACAGAGGGAGACTTATTGTAGGGAACTGGCCCCTGCGATTAGGAAGGCTGGCAAGTCCAAAATCTGCAGGGCTGTCCAAAGGCTCGAAGCTGCTGTAGAAGCAGGAAAAGCCCACGTCCTAGTTTGAAGGCCGTCAGGTGGGAAAAGTCTCTCTTACTCAGGAGGGGGGAGTCAGCCTGTTGTTCTAGTCAGGCCTTCGACTGATTGGATGAGGCCCACCCTCGAGGGCAATCGGCTTTACTCGGGCTACTGATATAAATGTCAGCATCGTCCAAAAGAACCTTCACGGAAACACCCAGGATAATGTGTGACCAAATTTCTGGCGCATAGAATTAACCATCACACCCACTGAGGGAAAAAAGGACAGGAAAAGGGAAGAAAAAATAGAAATAACTTAAATGTCCAATAATAAGGAATCAGTTAAATAGACTAATTCAGCCACAAACTGATATACATAAACCATTATTTTTTAGTGTAGTAGAAGATGGCTTAGTATCATGGAAAAGTTTCTTAAATACCATTGCACAGGCTCTACCATTACAGACGTGGATTCTTATTGTACCTTGATATATAACTCATCCAGGCCTAGAAATTTAAATCTATTTAATGCTCTCAGGTACTCACTTATCAGAGCAGTAACATGGAATCACGTAAGGAAAGGAAAGTTTGTGATGATGTCATCCAAATACCCTCTCAGAGTGATAAAGAACAATAAGACGGTGATTTTTGTTTCCCTTAAATTATTGATGGAACCTTGATTTCAGACACTTTAAAATAATAAGCATTTAAATATCAGACTAAGATTTGAGGCTGACCACTAACAAGCATGGGAAAAGTACACACCTATCATGGCAAAATAATGCTTCACTATTCCTGTTTTTTGTTAACACACACAAAAAAATTCCTATTGTTTTGTTACACGGGAGGGACTGATTTGTGCTAAGCAGAGTATTGTTACCATCAAAGGAAACCCTAGGCATCGGTCTGCGTCCTGCTGATGATGTGTGAGGATTCTGTGTCGGGTGACAAAAAAATATAGTTGCTTGGGACTCATCTCAGATGAACTGCTAGGATTTCCCTCCCCTTCTGGTGAGAATGCTGGTCTAGATTTTTACTTAAACTTTTGACTTGCTTTTTTCAGACATGCCCAAAGCAAAAAGCAAAAAAAGGGGTGTTGGGCATGCAAATTACGATACAAAAAAACAGGCCTACAATTTCAGAAACAGTGTTTTCACAACTACATTTTTCCCACGTCTAAAACAGAGGGGTTTTTTTTTTTTTAATCAGAAAGAGTCTTACTGAAGTCATTTCTGAGGTTAATCACAAAAAAGTAAAAAGATTATCGACTTTAACTTGATCAGTGTCAGGGACCAGCCTTTCAGAATTCAGTTATAAATTTATAACACATCTATCTGCTAACAAAGAAGAATGTCGATAAAATACGTTAAGATCCTTAGACAAAAAGGTGCTACTAGCCCCAAACTCTGAAGCTACAGCATTATTATAGCTACAGACGTCAACATAATCAGAAAATTTTTCTTTAGTTTTGCAAAACCAGTTACTGAAATATATTACCTCTATAGGGAGGTTAATGAATTAATTTTTCTTAAACCAAATTCAATAATTTATTAAAAGACCTTCCTTCCCACAGCAGACAGTTTCCTCTAAGTGGCCACCAAATAAAGATGATGCTACTGAACCAGGTCTGTGCACCAGGGGTTCCAGAACTTTACCTGGAAGTTACCTGGGATCTTTGTTTAAAATGTACATTCCTGCGATCAACCCATAGAGATTCCAATTCAATATGTCAGGAGTGGGACCAAAACATCCACATTTTTTTAAATTATTTATTTACTTTTGGCTGCATTGGGTCTTTTTTGCTGTGCGTGGCCTTTTCTCCAGTTGCGGCGAGAGGGGGCCGCTCCTCGCCGCGGTGCGCGGGCCTCCCACCGCGGTGGCCTCTCCTGCTGCGGAGCAGGGGATCCAGGCACACAGGCTTCAGTAGCTGTGTCTCGCGGGCTCTAGAGTGCAGGCCCAGCAGCCGTGGCTCACGGGCCCAGCCGCTCCGCGGCATGTGAGATGCTCCTGGACCAGGGCTCGAACCCGTGTCCCCTGCCTTGGCAGGCGGACTCCCACTGCGCCACCAGGGAAGCTCTACCTCATTCTTTTTTCACAGCCACGTCATTTTCTGTAGAATCGATGCACTGTAATTCGACGATTTCTCCTATTGATTAGTGTTTGAACTGCCAACAGTTCTTCCCTCTATGGACCATGCTAGGCAATATCAGTTGGCCTGAAGTCAGAACCCCTCCTCGCAGGACCGCAGGACACGATGCTCAGAGGCGAGAGGTGCGCCTGGGGTCGTGCAGCACAGAGCACCTTCCCCTTTAGCGCCGTTCGTGGTGTCACCCTTCTCACCAGGAGGCTTTCCTAACCTGTTCGTAATATTCAACTCTAGCCGATCAACATGGATTGAGGTCCTGCTAAGTGCACAGCCCCATGCGACGTGCTGGGAATTCAAGGCTGCATGTCCCCGCCCTCAGGGGATTCGCCATCATGCTGTCAGGTGCCAACTGGTGATGGAAACAAGAGTAGAGGGAGAACAGAGGTAGGGGCGATGGCCCTACAAACCTCCACTAACTATGCCCGCCCCATGAACCCGGCCACTCCCAGTACCTGGCCGCCTTTCCGGAGATGAAATCACCCAAGAGCATCCCACACAGTTCTCCTCTGGGAGATGCTGGCTGTACATCTTGCAGTAAGTAAGTAAATAAACAAGAATATAAATATACATTACACACACCTGCGTTGGGGGGTGGGCACAGACAACACACCCGGAAGTGAGACCCAGCCCCTCACGTGGATGTCATGCCGCACGTTCCTTCCGGGAATTTCCATCTGCAGGTCAGACACAAAACGCATTCGCTCTCTAACATGCAGAGCTGTGTGTGGTTCACGGTCTGTGTTTATCTCTCTAAGGCGATTCTTTGTTCATTTATGTTCAATATGTCAGGGCTGTTCCAGGTACGACGTGTGACTGACCTCCTTGTTTCTCCCCTGCTGGCATCGCGCTCCATCCCTCCACACCCTCACGTTTAGATTTCTTTCCTAGTTGACTTGTTCCTTCTGTCCTGTCCTCAGCAGAGACATTCACAGTCCTCTTCGGATAACAATTCTTCGTGATCTGAATGCCATCAATAAGTCTCATTTCCACCGATTTCCTCATCCCACTTCCATGGTCCTCAATTTCCGACCTTACGCTATGTGTTGGATTTTCTCTGCACGTCCCATGCAGTAGGACATGCTCCCAACACCACCGGGGGGTGAGCCCTGCAAGTCAGGCTTTGTCACCCACACGTCCAAGTCCCCAGAAGGGGCTCCTCCTCCTCAAGAGGGCCTGTTACCTTCCAGGCCTTCAGTTCCCGTCTCCCAACACCACTGTGCTGGTCGGCAGGGTGCCTGACTGCCCTTCACAAGAGGAGAAGCTTTTGCGTTCTCTAAGATAGTGCCTGCGGCTGCTTTCCAAAACGTTCCTCGTCCACTCAAGGTATTTTATACTCGTCGGCCTTGATGTTACAGCACTGACTTTGAAGGCGATGTCTTCATGCCAAGCCCCAGCCTTGCCATCCTTCTAAGTAAGCATACCCTCTGGCACGATAGGTCAGCGAATGTTGACACCGGCTCAGAAACCCATTATTCAGCAGGAGGTTAATGCTAACGTCTTCCTCGTCCTTTGTGGGTGATTATCTCCTCTTCACCTTTGGGGCAGGTTGACCCTCAGGTAAAATACGAGCTCCCCCCTTCCTTTCCCTTCACTGTAGGGACGTTTGCCATCGTTCCTTAGACCCTGCAGAAAGGAGAGAAAACCCTAAATGAGGGATCTGAGCAACCCTGAAGGCTCCATTAGACCTTGGCAGACACCCAAGGAGACCACCAAGCTTGCTTCTGAGTGCACAGTGTCTAATAAAAATGTGATGGTGATTACTACGATACATTTATTGAGCAGCAAAAATGGGCCACATTTAAAAATGTATGCGCTCTGTTACTCATACCTCCTGACGGGTGTGTAGAAACTGCGGGCTCTTTATTTTCCCGAGTACTTGCCTCTTGTTTTCCTGGCCTGATGACTGCCCATGGCCACCATTCTGCTCATGTGCTGGGTTTTTTCTGTGGACCAAGGGCTGCACCTGACCGTCACCTCACGTCAGGACCACTTAATTGTGGGGTCGAGCTCCATTCTATGGACTCAAGGATGTTTACCCAGCCCATTGGATTTTTTTTTTTTTTCTATTTCTCCGGAGGAAAGCATTTGTTTGAGCTTTCAAAGTGAGGAATTTGCTTCTTCACCCAGAGATCACACACACACACACACATACACACAAGCAACTTCATATCCTGAATCCACTTCTGATTTAGAAATCACGGCAGGAAATCGCTGTCCTCTCAGACGAACTCCCATTCTGTTTGGAGAATAACAACAATAAGAAATTAGTTCCTCGGGGAATTTCCCCCAACAACCATTGCTTTACAAGTACTTTATCAACTCTTAGGCAAAGTGTCTTAAAATACAGCAAACGTTTAACAAGTGGGAAACCACAAGTTGCGTTTCAAACCAGAAATAGGTGCTTTGTGAACTGCTTGCTTTCTCTAAATGCTGCAGTGAAAAGAATAAAACCAGTCAATAGAAAACTCTTGTTGTAAATCAGGTGAAGTCTGTTTTTCTTCTTACCTCCCCTCCCTTAAAGCTGCAAGTCACCAGAATGACTCAGCCAAAGCAGAGAAGGACCATTGCAGGACCCGGCTGGACGGGGTGTCTGCACCCAGCACACCAAAGTCCAGTTCTTAAAAGGGCCCCTCCCTTTTTGCACCTGCAACTATTTTCAGGCACAAGTAATAAAAGTTAAACTGGTCACTTGTGAGCTGAATTCAGCACTGGCTCCTCATTTCGACCGAACAGGAATCATCTTCGAGTGAAATGACCTTTTACAAGCAATGGCTGTGTCTGCATGTTACAGCTGAAACCAGCCACCCTGAAGAAGACAGCAACCACTGTCTTTAAAACTTAGTAGTACGCTAAAAGTATTTGTCATTCTCTCTCCTCCTGGCTTTTCTGAGATGATAAATCAACACCTGTCACACATGCAAATTCCAAAAAACTAAAATAAATTCAAAGCTTCACATGTTTCGTTTCACCCCCCCCCAAAAAAAAGCCTGGATTTGAGTCAATAGTTACGCTCAAGAAAAATTCCTGTAACAAAAAAATCCCAGCTTATCTCCAAATCCACCCAGTAAAAATACTGTCCTAATTTTTTTTCTTAGTTGCTGTATTTAAAAACAGTTTGCAATTCATGCAACTCCTGTCTTTCTCTACAGAGGAGGTAGTATATGTGTCCATGCTACAGCAAATTTATCAAGGTGTTAAGTGCAGTAAAGATAAATGAGTGAATTCACTTCGAGAAAGAGTGACTAGAACTGAAGGTCTCTTCCTGGGAGGGACTGGGGTGGGCAAGTGAGTCGCCCAGGATGCGAGGTTTAGGAGGCTTTGGCGAGGAGCTGACCCTGCCCTGGAGGGGCCCCAAGCGGGACGCCTGCTTCCTCCCTTCCCCGAGTCTAGGTCATGCTGGGGTCGGCAAGGACGATGGGACCGGGCGGGGCTGCTCCCACTAACAGTCCCTTAAAGGACAGTGACCCTCACTGCCAGGCCTGGAAGCCCCCGTCCGGTCCCTTTGTGGCGTTAAACCCGTGATGCTGAGCTGGGCAAGTCCTTTAAGTGGGATCCCCGTCTCCTGTCTCCACTGCGCCTGATGAAATGGTGCAGGGAAATGGAGGAGTAGGCCCGGGCGCACGGGCTCTGTGCTTGTGGGGATGCAGCGATGCCTTTGGGGGAGGGGCAGGGCTCCGCAGGCAGAGCTCGGGGGTCTGTCAGTGCACGAGGGGGCAGGCAGGCTAGAGTCCGTCTGTCTGTCTGGGCTCTCTCGGGGGCTGGAAAGGCACCCCTGGACCCCCAGCCACTGGCGCTGGGGCACTCGTCGCTGAAAGGCCACTGTCACTCCATGAGGCTCGTCTCTAACTGGTGCCCACGGCCTCATTGCAAAGGCCCGGCGGTCATTGTCGCCATCAGCGTGGCTGCCATCAGGCAGTTGCTGAGAACTTCCCAGAGGGGCTCGCTGGTGGCCGGGGGCCGGGGCTCACTCATGTGGAAGAGCGGCCGCGCTAACTCCCAGGCCCCCGGCCATTAGGGAGCGAAGCAGCTCATTAGAGGTCCTACCCTCTCAACTCCAATTACCCCCAGATAATGATGGACTGGGTCCCGCTGCAGACCCCCAGAGCCATGCAGCTCTCCCCTCACCCATGATCTCGTCAGCGCATCCTCAGAGCTCAGCCCCAGACCCCGGCCTCCTCCTAACCAGCTGGGAACGGGGGCCCAGAGCACTGGGCCTCATCCAGCACTTGCAGGGAGAGTGCGGGGCACGCAGAGGAGTGTAGAAAGTTTCCTCCAGCTCCCCGTCTTCAGAGCAGGGGGGGCAAACCATGAGTTGCAGAGCTTTTAATGTCTCTTCTCTTTGCAGAAAACGGTACAAAACAAAAAGCCAACCCGAACCCCTCCCTGTGTCACATTAATTTAGGAGTAAAAGGGGAGGCAGGGAAGCCAAGAGGGAGAGAGGGAAACACTTCCCGGGAAAGCAGAAGATGGCGTGAATCTGCTCTAAAAGCAGCATCTCCACCAGGTGCCGTGGGTTGGACCACTGGACAGAGGCCCCTGGGCCTCAGGCACTGCTGTGCACATGCTTTTCTCCGGTGTCATCGAGTTTAACTTGCTTCCTCCACCTCTGAGCTGCTTAGTCCTCTATCTGTGCTGCAATTTCACACTGAGTTCGAAAAAAAGCCACAAGTTTGAATTTCCAGCTT
The DNA here is from genome assembly GCF_963455315.2 of Globicephala melas. NCBI lineage: Eukaryota > Metazoa > Chordata > Mammalia > Artiodactyla > Delphinidae > Globicephala > Globicephala melas. The sequence goes on along the minus strand of NC_083331.1, from coordinate 1,435,828 downwards.
TCTGGCCACCTCAAGGAGTCTGTGTTTGTCCACCTGTGTCCTCACCTGCAGCCCCTTCCTCGTAGCTGGGAGCTATCTGAAAAGCGTCATGTGACTCACATCTGACCCTGTTAACGGAATGTCTCCAGAGCTGTAACGGTCTCGACAAGAGGAAATGTATCATTCCATTGTTTCACTATCTTAAATGAATCCACTTGCTTTCTCTGTTATGTCAATTTCTTTCCCATATGCGGCAGCGCAGTTTGGAGACTAGCATTTTACGGACAGCTCTTGCTCATGGGCACCGATGAAGGAGATACTTTCACAGATAATCCAAATAGCACAGAACTCATATTTTATAGGGACACTGTTCATAGGGACGCATATTTCCTGATGTCCTAAACTAACATCCCAAAGTCCCGATGGAAAAAAAAATCACAACTGTTTGGAATGTAACAGAACTGTCAAAAGTGACACGCAATCAGCTGTGCAAACAGCAAAAGCTAAGTCACTCTTCTGTTTATCCTGTGCCGGGGTGAAAATATAAATGGTGGTTTCCAGGTGGAAAATAAAACCAAAGAATATAGGCGCCCCCATGTGGACGGAGTCGACACTGCACGTCGGGATGGCTCGTCCACATCAGACTACGGCCCAAATCACAGGTAAGTTTTCCAAGACGTTCACCTTCCTAATTACTGCTCAGATGAACACGCGTCCCGCTAAGCAAGGACATTGGAGCTTCACGTGCTGTGTAATCAGGGGCCTTGCCTCCCAAAGTCTCCTTAGCAGACCCACTGTGCATCTCCAGAGCCCCAGGGGCTGGTGGCCCCTGTGCTGAGAGAGGCGCCCACCCTTTCGGGACACCCCGAAGCCGCCCTGGCCTTATGGCTGCACATCGAAGAAACAGGGCCCCCCTGTCGAACACTGTGCATTCACAGAACCTTCATTATGTGGAAAAGAAAACCTGACCTGAGTAAATCTCGTGATCCTGTCCTCAGAGACATGACAGTGCTGTCCTTATGTCCGGAGGGCACAGCGGGGCCAGAGCTGTTTGGGAGCATTAGCCGTGGGGTGCTCTGTCCTCAGCCCGTCAGTGCCGCGGGGGCAGCGGCCTTCTCCCCGTTTGACTGTAGCACTCGGAGGCCTTGCTGGCATATGCTGGGTGCTTGGAATCTGGGTGTCACACAAATGAACCCCATTCCGATGTCCGAATTTGGCCTGCTAGAAGGTGGGACCTGCACGAAGGACTGGTCAGGCCTGCGAGGGAAAAGTTCCCCTCCTCCAGCCACAGGGGAGCAGGGGGGAAGGAGTGGAGGCCGGGCAGCGTCCACCCCCTGCCCGCCCCTTTGAGAGGGTGGCAGACTCCCCAGAGCCCCAGGGAGCAGGTCTGGCTGGGGCCAGAGAATGTGTCCCTCTAACAAGTTTCCAGGTGATGCTATTGGTCTGAGGACCGCATTTGGAGAACCACTGATGGGAAGTGCAGTGTGAGTCTCACTGTTAGAACCTCCTGGAAACTTCTGAAAATGTGGTGCCCAGACCACCCCCAGGACAACTGACATCAGACTCTCTATGCCAGGGGCTCAAGCCCAGATAAGCTATCAGTTTTGATGACAGAAACACACAATAACAATGCGTCTCTTTACTACAAAGGTTCCCCTGACATTATCTCACTGGAGCCACAGACAATCCCGGGAGAAAGGAAGGAAAAGTTTTAACTCAGCTCAAGAGAAGAGCAGTCAGGTTATAAGTGGCAGCTCTTGGACTTAACTCGGAGGACTGGTCTTTTAACAAGTCAGCTCCAGAGTCAAATGCACTTGAGATGGAGGTGTTAGGAAGTGACGGAGATTAGCAGTGACACCTGAAGCAAAAGGGAACCAGGGTCCCTCGGTGGCCGATGGGCACACAGTGGCCCAGCAGGCAGAGGAGGGGCGAGACACGCTTGGCCTCTCCCTCCTGTCTGTGAGTCCGAGCTGAAGACAGAGCACGGGCAGTGTGAGAACCTGCCTACCACACAGCCCAGAAGAGTGACACCGTGGCTGACCGGATGTGAGGTGTAGACCCGCCCCAAAATAGTGTCACCCGAGCCATCAGGCTGGCGACCACGAGCTACGGAGTTGACCTCCCTCTGCCTTCCAATGGGGCACCCGTGGGACAAAACATCTTCCAAAGACACTGTCATGGACAAGTAGAGCATTAATTTCATATCACGATTTTTTATTGTCAGTCAAAAGAAGGAAACACATCTTCCGGTCACCACCCATTTCGAGAAGCCGGATGCACATTACACACGAATACATCCATAAAGACACATAAGAAAAAAGAGAAAGTTGAAGGCAGGAAAGAAGTAAACAAGAGCTTGGTCATTCACAGCCTGACGCCGTAGGCTTCAGGTTTGCTCGTCTGTTTGTAGAAAACAAAATTAGTAAAGCCTAGTAACAAGACGGTGTTCAAAAAAAAGGAAAATCTTTATCTAGAGGAACGTCACTAACTAGGAGTCGGTAGGCCTGGGTTATTGCAAGATCAGCACAAAAACCGTCCAGTCTCTGGGTTCATTTACCTCCTTTGTAAAATTAGAGTTAATAAAAAATGTCAAATGTTTCTCCCAATCTAAAATTATATAATGCCTTTAACAATTGAACAAGAGATTTCAAATTTCACCTTTTTCTTTTCTTAACTCTAGATTTGTGTATCCAGTATCTTGCCTTGTTTTTATTGTATGTACACGAGTCAGCTGTGACCCCACTGAAAATTAGTCAGTTGCAGGAGGGTCAACTCTAAAAAGAGCAGTAAATCCGTGGGTGGCTCCAAGCCTTCCTCGCTGCGGGGGACACAGCCCCAGAGTCGGGGAAGATGGCTGGAAATCAGACTCCCCCCAGTTCCGATCCTCGGTCCCTTTGCACCCAGTTTGGTGACCTACCCTTCCGGCTGCGGGGGAGAGTGAACGGCCTCACACCCAGAGCATCCTGCCAGCCGTGTGGCCATTACGAACCACACTTAAGTTCTAAGAAAAAACTTTTTTTGTTGTTAGTAATATAAGAAATTTGCAGAATCCCATAACAAAATTTATCATGAGAAAAGAGTGTTTTTAATTTTCTGCTCAATTAAATAGCCATTCAACAATAAAATTAACTTCCAGAGAATTCAAACCTTCCTATCATTACATACAAAGGTCAAATGGGTCTTTTTCCCTTGTCATTAGTACAAATATTAGAATGATAATACCTTTTCCTCTATTCAGGTGGCATCTCTTTTCCCAAGGAGCTTCATGTGTTTTTCAGAAGTATTTTCTTTAACTACCTTGACTACAGGAAATAATCCCAGTTAAAATATGATGTGTTTTATAGGAAACAATAATTGTGATGTAGTTTTACAATCTTAAACTTTATTGAGGAAAAAATTACATACACTTGTTATCTCCAATATTATTTTTTAAAGCATCACATTTTAAGATAGACTTTACTATTAATTATTATTATTAACAATAATCATATTAATTATAATCATTAGCCTTTAGCAGCTGCTCACACGGAGAAACTAGAGACTCAATAATCTTCTCCGAGTTTAGCATTTTCATGCAACATATAATTTTGAAATACTGAAAATAGATTTAAACACTAGTAATTCTATACTTGTGTCCTTAATAGTGTTGTGACCTAATAGATTTATTTCCTACTTAACTTGTTTCTTCTACTTAATAGCAATTATCCAAAACTCTGTTATTCACATTAGACTTAGATACAGAGACCCTAATAAATCTTACTGGAGTTTGGAGCAAAATATATCAATTAACATTGTTAATCTTGACATGATTTATCATGCTTCTTTTTTTTTTTTTTTTTTTTTTGCGGTACACAGGCCTCTCACTGTTGTGGCCTCTCCCGTTGCGGAGCACAGGCTCCGGACGCACAGGCTCAGTGGCCATGGCTCACGGGCCCAGCCACTCTGCGGCATGTGGGATCTTCCCGGACCGGGGCACGAACCCGTATCCCCTGCATCGGCAGGCGGACTCTCAACCACTGCGCCACCAGGGAAGCCCTATCATGCTTCTTAATTCAGCTTATTTTAGAGCCTAGAGACATATATATATATATATGATTTGCATATATATATGATTTGCATATATATAAAATTTCATATTATAACACATGTTACAAAGAAAACGGTCAATAAAAGAAGTAACAAAATTAATAATTCTAATAAGAATTAACAAGAACTAATTCCACTACTGTTACACATCCTAAACTTTCTAGAAATAATCATTTCACCCAAGTACCATTATCAATACTTATCAGAGAGGAATCTGGAATATTCAATTGCTTCAAAGGAGCAGTGTGAGTGATAGCATGTGTGCCTTATAATTTTTTCCAAAAGTCATTTACCTTTCTCAGTCCTGTTTGACCTGTATTTTTCCCAATATCTTCATTTATATTTATATATACTACTTTGTGCTTTCTCTACCCAAATTGATATCCACTATAATCTATTTCATTACATTTAAATAATTCAAGCATTTGCTCTTGAGTAAATAGCATTAGGAACTATCTCATATTCCATACACCTTATCAAAATTAGTCAGTTGAGTTTTTGGAAACTCAAAGTAGGATTTGTGACATCGCATGGCTCTCAAGTCTTAGCGCACTTGAGAATGTGCTGGGGCCTCCCAATCCGGTGGAATCACAGGCTAGAGAGTCTGAAAGGACAACTCACCGCGGAACAAATGAATTTTGCATGAAACACCACTTTCGCTTCAGTGCTGGGTTTATGGGACTAAGGTATGGTTAGTCATCACTAAGGCTGACTAGTCTCTGGTCCTCCTTACCCCTCCCCGGGCGTATGGAAGACGGTATTCCCAGGTCTCTCCCCCAATAAATGTGAGTTGGATGACAAGTGTCACCGGAGAGTTTACAGAGCAGAGTTTTGTGTATAATTCTCTGTGCTCGCTCTTCCCTTTACGTCATAAAGGCAGAGGCCTCCCATGGAGATAGCCTTTCACTTCTTTGCTTAGGTTAATTCCTAAGTATTTTATTCTTTTGGTGCTACTGTTCATCGTTCATGCACAGAAATACAACTGATTTTTGTGTGTTGACTTTATATCCTGCTACTGAATTCATTTGTTAGTTCTAACAGGTTTCTGTGAAATCTTTAGGGTTTTCTACATATAAGATAATATCATCTGCAAATGGACTTAATTTTACTTCTTCCTTTCTTATTTGGATTCCTTTTCTTTCTTTTTCTTTTCTAATTGTTCTGGCTAGAACTTCCAGTACTTTGCTGAGTAGAAAGGGTGAGATGATATCCTTGCCTTGTTCCTAATCTTACAGGAAACACTTTCCATCTTTTACTGTTGAGTATGAGGTTTACTATGTGATTTTCATATATGGCTTTAATTATGTTGAGATAGTTTCCTTCTATTCCTAGTTTATTCAGTGTTTTTACCATGAAAAGGTGTTGAATTTTGTCAAATGATTTTTTTCACATCAATTGAGATCATAATGTGTTTTTTTCCCCTTCATTCTGTTGATGTGGCAAACTACATTGATTAGCTTTCGTATGTTGAACCATCCTTGCATTTCATGAATAAATCCTACTTGACCTTGATGTGTAATTCTTTTAATATGCTGCTGAATTCTGTTTGCTAGTATTTTGTTGAGGATTTTTGCATTAATGTTCATAAGGTATATTAGTCTGTACTTTTCCTTTTTTGATTGTGTCTTTGTCTGGCTTTGGTATCAGGTGGTGGTGTTGGCTGTACAGCACTGTGACTGTGTTTAATACCACTGAACTGTACACTTAAAAATGGTGAAGGTGGTAAATTTTATTGAAATGTATTTTACCACAATTTTTTTTAATTTAATGAATAAATAATAATTGTTAAAATGTTTAAACCTTGGTGGATTAAATAGCAGAAAATATAGCTGAAGAGAAAATCATGAACTGGAAGACTGATCCGAAAAAACTACTTGGAGGCAGCATAGAGGGACAGGAAAGTAGAAAATCTGAAAGAAGCACTAATAGATATAGGAGAATGGAAAGTAAAAGTCTCACAGAAGGAGAAACTAGTCAGAACGGAGAAGAGACAGTAGTTGGAAAGATAATGACTGAGAACTTGCCAGAACTAAAGAAAGACATGAATTCACAGGTGTCAGAAGTACAACATGTATTGAACAAGAAAACAAATTTTAATCCACAGCTACACACATTTTAGTAAACTACTGTTCACAACACATAATGAGACTCTTCAGAACAAAATGACACATCACCAAGAACCCACAATTGGGTTGTGAGTGGACACCTCAGAAGCAATAACTGAGGCAGGAAAGCAGCAAAGTGCCTTCAGATGTATTGAATTGTATGCCCAGAAAACTTAAATTTCAAGGAAAAGTTCAAACTTAAGACGTGTTCTGATAAATTAAAAAATGAGTGCTAACCAGTAATAAACTACACCAGAGGAACTTCTGAAAGATGTATTCAGGAAAAAAGAAAATGGTCTCAGGAGGGACCAAGGTGCAGGAAGGAAAGGTGTGCAAATAACTTCTTTAGAATGTAGGAAAACCTAAGTAAATATTTGCTTTTTGAATTAATAATAATGTCTGGTTTGTAAAGAAAAGGATAGGATGATGAACATAACATGTAAACTAGGAGAAAATGATCAAAGCTAGAGTGTTCTGAGGACCTGAATTGTTTACAAGGGGTTAAAATATTAACTTTAAATGTTGATAAAGTAAGTATGCATAGTAAGATTTCAAATGTGAAAAGAGAATGTGTAATTTCCAGCCAGCAGACAGAGAAAAAGTGAATTAAATGACAAATCTTTTTTAAAAATTAATATTTAAGGGCTCCCCTGGTGGCACAGTGGTTAAGAATCCACCTGCCAATGCAGGGGACACGGGTTAGAGCCCTGGTCCTGGAAGATTCCCACATGCCGTGGAGCAACTAAGCTCATGTGCCACAACTACTGAGCCTGCGCTCTAGAGCCTGCAAGCCACAACTTCTGAGCCCGTGTGCTGCAACTACTGAAGCCCACGCACCTAGAGTCCATGCTCTGCAACGAGAGAAGCCACTGTAATGAGAAGCCTGCACACCGCAACAAAGAGTAGCCCCAGCTCGCCGCAACTAAAGAAAGCCTACGTGCAGCAACAAAGACCCAATGCAGCCAAAAATCAATTAATTAATTTTAAAAAAAGAAGACTACTGCAGTGGGAGAAAATACTAAGTAGTTGTATTTTATGTCTGTTTTTATTTGAGATTTACCATTTTTTATTTGAGATTTGCCATATTCAGTTGACTAATTTTGTAATAATGGTAAGCAAATGGTAAGTATAGAAAAGAGATTACAATTCAAGTGAAAAAGCAAATAAGTTAAGTGATGAACTGTACCACTTAGGTATAGACAAAATGGTCAGTGTTACAGTCAATTCAGAAATTTAAGGTATTTTGTACTGATACCATGTCTTCAAATATCATAACATAGACATACTTTGTTAATTTTTCCATTTAAACTCCAAAAGTTGGCTTGGGATAAAATTTTAAGGATATAATTTAAAAATAAAGCTTCTCTTTGTGGCTGCCTTCAAAATTCAAACAAAACAAAACATCCGTTAAAACGTGTGTCCAGTCTTACTCTCCACACCCAAGGACTGAAAATGTTAAAAGGTTAGAAAATAAAGGAAAGATGAAAGGCACTAAGGTTATTTCTAGTCTCCTGTGAGCCTTTGAACAGAAATGTCCTTGGGCCGAGGGCAGGACCCAATCCCTAACCGTGCAGCACCCAACTCGCCCTTCAACTCCTGATCCGGCGGGGAGTGCCAAGAGCTCAGTCCCAGGGTGACCGTCATTAGGGCCAACTTCCATCCAAATAAAACGCTTTCAGAAATAACCTCAACAGAGAGCCAATCCTGTTTTCCCAAAACACTTCCCAAGCGGGAAGTTTAAGGCCTCCTGAAGAAGCCACTTCCATTGTTGGGCATTCATAACTGTTGGGAAATTCATCTTCAAATTACATAAAATTAGAAATGCTTTCTAATTGACTAAAAGGACTTAAGAATTGCAGGCAGGGGGCTTCCCTGGTGGCGCAGGGGTTGAGAATCTGCCTGCTAATGCAGGGGACACGGGGTCGAGCCCTGGTCTGGGAGGATCCCACATGCCGCGGAGCAACTAGGCCCGTGAGCCACAACTACGGAGCCTGTGCGTCTGGAACCTGTGCTCCGCAACAAGAGAGGCCGCGACAGTGAGAGGCCCGCGCACCGCGATGAAGAGTGGCCCCCGCTTGCCACAACTAGAGAAAGCCCTCACACAGAAACGAAGACCCAACACAGCAAAAATTAATTAATTAATTAATAAACTCCTACCCCCAACATCTTCTTTTAAAAAAAAAAAAAGAATTGCAGGCAGAATACTTTCCAGGTCATGGGCTGCCTGCACGGCTTTCTATCTGACGGCCCCATCCAAACACTAAGGTTGTGATACTTTTACTTAAACATGTTCTACAACCTTTCAGGGACCCATCATAAAACATAAACTCAATAACCAATTATATAATCAGAAATATAAAATCAATAACAAGGCTCCCTTCAATCAACACATAATTTTTTAAACTAGCCCCTGGGGAGGACTAACCCTTATTTCCCTAGGATCCTAAGTCTTTTCTTATCCCTTTGGTGTTTTTCCATTTTATATATTTTTCCCTCTCTAGACACAGTTATGTTTAGTAAGTAATAATGCTCTTGTTTCTAAGTGTTTTTCCGACAGGATAAATTTACTTTAAGCATACAATATTTCTATAGTATAGAAAGGCTGGGCATCACCTTTCTCTCTAAAATTCTTTCTTTAGTTAATAATATTCATCCCTAACTCTGACTGCTCTTCACAACTCCAAACATGCATTTTTCACCCCCTGCTGGACTTCCCTACATCAATGGTTCAAAAATACCAGAAGACCGCAATAGACTCTCCATGGCCCCCTCACCACGTCCTTGCACGAGGCCCCTCCCGGGCACTCCGTTTTCCCTCCTCGTCAACATCCTGTCCGCTGCCAGGTTCTCGTGATTCTACTTCCACCTGTGCCTCGATTTCCCCTGTTCTCCACATCCTCCACTCCTTTTCTAGGTCAGATCTTTACATCCTGACTCGCGGACCATTTCAACAGCTTCCCAACTGACCTTCTGGGCCTCCAGTGAGACACTTTGATGATTCTCCGTTAAGTATGGAATGAAGTCCAAATACTTTGATCTGGAATTCAAAGAAAAACGCTTGTCTTCTGGATCGTTCGACCTCTTTCCAGCCTTATTTCCACTTCACATCCTTCTAACCACACCCTCCTGTTGCTCCTTCCCCCAGGACCTGCCCACTCTGCAAATCAACACCTTTGCCCACGTATTCCAAGGGCAACGTCCTTCAAGGAACAGCTGCTAGCTGACACACTCTCCATTCCTGAATTCCCAGTACAAACTCCTGACCTCTTCCAAGGCCCTCCCAGTCATTATCAACCCCTCTGTCCCCAAACATCTGAACCTGGATTGCAGCATTTGTCACATTTCACCTTATATCATAGTAATTTATATCTGAGTCTCTTTCCCACCAAACCGGAAACTTCCTGAAAGCAGGACTATATCCTAGTTATTTCTGCATCATCCACAAATTCTAGCAAAATCCTTTATTCATAGTGGGTGCTTTATAAATATTTGTAATAGGAATGGACAAAAGTTTCACGAAAATCGGAGTAGATTAACCTATAACGAGTCAGCTCTTTAGGAAATGTTAAGAGAAGATGCCCTGTTTTACAAATGTTTTATGTCTATGTATTGATTAACAAGATACTGTACGTTGCTACTGTGTGCTATGGAAATCAGTGAGACAGGAGAAAGGAGAAAATTGGTTGAGAAAGTCAGTCCCACCAAAACTTGGTTGACGGCCGACATAATGAAATTTACAAACCCTGCCCTATGATTTGTCCTCAGAATTCTGGATTAAACACTAAAATTAAATTAAATTAAATTAAACATTAAACCTAATGGGGAATAAGCTAGTGTCCCTCAGAAGTTCTTTGGTCACATAATATATTTCTTCTTTGCTTTTGGGCTCAAAGAAAAGGGATGACAGAGAGACTGAAAGGAGAAGGGAAGGAGGGGAGGACAGAGGAGGCAGAACGAAGAGTAGTAGGAGAGAACGAAAGGGGCAGAAGTGATTTACAATCCACTTGGTGTCCGTGTGCTCAGCGCTCTGCCCTCTGGTCCCCAGCAGTCTTTGATCTTCTTCACGGCTCATCCCATCTGCTCCCTAGAGAAGCTGGAAGGACCAAGGGTCAGAGCAATGTTGCTTCTTCTCTTGTCGAACGTCAGGCTCGCCCTGGAGTCCTGCTTCCTTGCTGCTTTTACCGGGGCTAAAATCAACGACCTGCATGTATACATCTGTGTGGGTGTGTCTGTTGTGGGTGAATTGTGTCCTCCAAAAAGATGCTCCAGTCCTGGCGAGCGTGACCTTATTTGGAAATAGTCCTTGCAGATGTAATCAAGTTAAGATGAGGTCATAGTGGACTAAAATGGACCCTAACCCAGGGACTGGGGCCTTTGTAATAGAAAAGAGAAGGAGGTTTGGACACGGACACACAGACACACACAGACGGAAGACAGCATGTGATGATGCAGGCACAGGTTGGAGGATGCAGCTGTAAGCCCAGGAGTGCTGAGAATTCCCAGCAGCCACTACGTGGGAAGAGGCAAGAAGGATTCTTCCCTGGAGCCTTCAGAGGGAGCACGGCCCTGCTGACACCTTGATTTCAGACTTCCGGCCTCCAGAAGCATGAGAGAATGCGTTTCTTATGTTTGAAGCTCCCCCCCACCCCAGTTTGTGGTAATTTATTATGGCAGCCCTAGGAAACTGATACAGGCCCTAACGATGCTAAGTCATCAGAGGGGATCTCAGGCCAGAGAAGAACGCTATAAAAGTTCTCTCCTCCTAAGATCAAAGTCAATCCATTTGCCCAGATTGCTAAAGAGTGTGGTTTGCTCCACTTAGAACAGATTTTGTAATATTAAGTTCTGGCTGGGAAATTTCATTTTATTACTGTTTAAAATCTCAACTAGAAGAAAGAAGCCGTCTTGGGAGGAGAGAAGAAAGAAGAAGAATTAACAGATGCCTGGCACCTAGGAGGTATTTAATAAACGCTCGTCAAATGAATGAGTGAAGTGAACGGAAAGAGAATTATCAGAAAATGTCATAAGACATAAAGGCAGAACCTCTGATCCACCAGCATAAAGAGTTTTCATAAGTTAATCAGAGTTACACAAGAACATGGGCTTACGATTGGGCGTGGGGGACCCCCAAAGTCAAGAGCAGTTTACACAGCATAAACTATGTGCAAAGCAACACACGACGGCCCTGCAGAAAGCACTATATGGTCAGGGAAAGAAAATGTTTTCTAAGTGGATGGGTTCTGTAGTGTGTACCCACTGCTCAGGAAAAAAAATGTAAAAAGTCAAAATAATTGGTTATGATGTGAGCAACTAATTTTATCCTTCTTCTCCCTTCCCCCCAAACTAAACCTGCCCCATTCCACTACCCTGCTCTCCGGCTGAAATGCCGTCATTGAGCAATCTCTGTCTAGTTGAACGTTTCTTTGATAACTTCCAGCCACCACACGAATCAGGCTTTTCATTCCTTTTTTGCCCCTTGTGTCCAACAGAACTTTCTGGGATGATGAAAATGTCCTGTATCTGCACCGCTATCCTCCCACACAGTAGGCACTAACCATGTGTGTGCCTGAAATGTACCCAGAGCAACTGCAGAACTGAATTTACATTTTTCATTTAATGCTAATTAAACTGCTGCGAGTGACCAGTGTCTCCTGTCCGGGACAGCACAGCTCTGGACTATTTTTGAGAGAATCCCAGGCTTTTTCATGGCTTTCATCTCCTGATTCCTCACCCTGAAGCCCCGGTCTAACCAGGAGACAGTGCATAGCCATCCATCTGCACACACTCTGCCTACCAGCCTCGCGATCTGCAGAATGTCCCCAGGCAGTGAAGAGGCGGCCTGCCCCTGCTCTGCCTGTGAAGGGGCGAGTTTGGGGGGAGTTAATGAAGTTGCAAAGAAACCCACCATCCAGCCATTCGGATAATCCATTACTGAAAGGAATTTTATCACGAGACTGAATGATCCGGTTCCTCTTGGAATTTCCATCTGGTATTTGCAATGACCTGTGATGACAGGTAGTTGGCATTTCCTAACAGCTACTATGTACAGAGTGATTTTCTAGACACTCTATAAAAAGTAAAAAAAGGAGCTGGCCAGGAGGGACGTTCAGCGAATTGGGAAAAATCTATCATTCAGAAAGAAATAATATACATTTTTTAAAAATCAGATGAATTCAAGTTATATTTATTGTTGTCTTACTTCTGTTCATTTGTCTCATCTACTGCCATAAGTGGGAGTTCTCTAAAGGCAGGAAACTTTCCGAGGGTGGTAGGGTCTTCCGTGCTCAGTCTTAACCCTGCTGGTCAGGCTGCATCAGAATCTCTAGGGAGCTTGTTAGAAATGCAAGCTCCACCTCATTCCTGCAGAAATTGACCTGCATTTTAACAAGACATCCCAGTCATTTGTTTGCACATTACGGTCGAAAAGCACTGATCTAAACTATTCAGAATTGTCCACACTGATGCCACTAAATATTTGTTCTTATTAGAAAAATGGTAATCGGCTGGTCTTCAGCCAGTATTATATTTGGGGGGATATTTAAATCATTCGTGAAAAGCTCATCAATTGACTAATTAATGGTAATTTTATTTTATTTTCTTATTGACGTATAGTTGATTTACAATATTGTGTTAGTTTCGGATGTACAGCAAAGTGATTCAGCTATACATATATATGTATTCTTTTTCAGATTCTTTTCCTGTATAGGTTATCACAAGATATTTAGAATAGAGTTCCCTGAGCTATACAGTAGGTCCTTGTTGATTATCTATTTTATATATAGTATTGTGTATGTTAATCTCAAACTCCTAATTTATCCGCTCTCCCAGCCCCTTCCCCCTTTGATAACCATAAGTTTGTTTTCTTATGTCTGTGAGTCGTTTCTGTTTTGTAAATAAGTTCATTTGTCGTAATTTAAATTTGAGAAGTAGTATATTGTTGTGAGAAGAGAGTTCCACTGAGACTAGAAAACCTGGATTTTTTATTCTTGATGCCATCCTTATTTTGTGCTAGAACTCTGGGCAAGCCATTCATTTTGTTAGGTTTCAGTTATTTTGTTTTTGTTGTTTCATTACTCTTCATCTAAATATATGAAACTAGGGTTTTCTACTTGTTGCTCTCATACTGGGACCCACAGTCTCTTTGGAAGTTCACAGGAGTAGTGATCGGACCTCAGATGGTCTCTTGTATCTAAAGGGCTTGACGCTGAAGTCACACATCTAAGCCCAGTAGGTCACCCAGAATTTACTCTTCGCCGCAACATCTTCATGGCCTCCCAGGTTAATGTCAAGAGTTAAGCTGTCTCAGACATAGGAGGAATTCTCTCATTTTATAAGCCTTCCGGAATTACTACGGGAGTGATACTTAACAGTCTCCACTGTAAAAGAACCCAAATCCTTCCATCCTTAAGCTGTAGCCTGAGCCTGATTTCTCAGAGTCATGGGGATTAGGGTCAGCAAGCCCCCTTCTCTGAACGGGGCCCTTCACAGATCCCTTACCCGGATTAGCTGGCCGTCAGGGGGCCAAGCCCTCGGGGACAGGCTCTTGCGGGGGGCGGGAGGTCACAGAAGGAGGACGGAGAATAAGACAAAAACGTGGTGCCCCACTTCACGGGGGTGCCCAAGGTCAGAGGCCTTCCAAATCAAAGACAAAAAGGAGGCTGGACCCAGGTCTTCTCGCTCCTGCTCTGTGGCTTGTCTGTCTTCTCTGGGATTTACCATGAATTGGAAGCCTTTTTTTTTTTTGGTCCAGCTTCAGTGATTTCATACAGTCACTACTTTGTAAAATCGAAAGCAGATCTGTCTCCAGTAGGGATACCTGACAATGTTCCAGTCCCTCAATGTTCTAGGGACTTGGGGCTATATTTAGACACCGCACTGCCTTTCAGAGAAAATGTGGTTTCCCTTGAAGGGTCTGTCACACAGCCCTTACTTAAAACAAACATACTTTCAAGTTAATAAAAGCTCTACCTGCCGAGGCAGCGAATCTGGCTATAATTAAAAGGGAGGAAACATTCAACACAAGAAAATGTGTTATTTGGTTAAAGCATAAATACAAAAACCCATTAAAGGTGATAGCAAGATATAATTTGTATTGCTGTTTTTTATTTACCGAATAAGATGCTGGAAGAAAATTGTTTTAACTATTAACTTACTATATTCTAATAACTTTTTTAATGTTTCACATAGTGACTGCAGTGGAGCCTGTAAAAATAACTTTAAATTCCAATGTCAAGTGGAGCGTGAAAATTTGGTTTCATTTTCAAAACTGCTCTGTTGAGAAATACGCCCTAAAAAGCAATTCTCATTTTACCCCATTATAGCTCCGACAGCTGCAGGATGAATTATAAAATGTATTTAACCCAATCTGAAATTTAGAATTTTGATCTCTGAGGAAAGTATTTTTGAAGAATCTCACACATGCTAGAAAAAGGACTTAGAACTTTGATAAGACTTCACAAAGAAAGAAGCACTGTGAAATTTTAACAAAGGGCACCTTTTTTATTTTACCAAGAATGCTTCAGATCTATACTATACAGTTTACTACCTTATATACTGTATTATATATGGATAAGTAATCCTTCATTCCTGAATGTGACACCCTCTGGACGCATTATATTATCATTTACAAAAAGATACTTCACACAAACAAATTCAAACAAACGTTTGTTCACAAATAAGCAAATGTAACACACACACACGCACACACATACACACACACACACACACACTACATAGTCACATATATTTTTCTTCTGGTAATTCACCTATGAAAACCATGCTTTCAAACATCGTGTATCTTTCTGATGCTGCAGGCAGCTCTTTAAGGAGTTACCGTTAACAGGGACCCAGAGCCTTGGCGATTTTTCAGTGCCTACCCCAGGGGACATCACGGCCGTCCAAGGAATGAAGGAAGTGTCTGCAGCACCTCCTTTGTGTCCTGGTGGCCGTTACTCTAGCTGAGCATAGCTGCTGTTCCGCCTGACATTGGCAGGTAGATACGGCTATTGTCAGACCTCTCCTTCACTCACTATGAAACTCATCATTGCTGTCATCTTTTTTGAAAAAAAAATCACAATGCAGCGTTTCAGTATCTGTTTCTCTGCAGCCGTTGTGCTCTTGGTATTTGCACTAGAGGAAAATATACTTAAACAATTCTTACGTTAATAAAAAATGTCCCACGTACTATGCCACTACTTTTCTCCTTTTACTTCATAAAAAGATATTTAATGAAATTTGTAAACACTACTTTTCTGCCTGAATAAGTTATTATGCTTCTCAATACCTACATTTGAGTGAGAAACAAAATGTTTCTTACAAAAAGATTGCAATACACACTGAGATCATTTGAACTGAAATATAGAAAAGCATATATGTCACAAAATACATGTACACCATATAAATATACCTACAGTTTGTCTGATCTTTAATCATTTACTATTATAATATCCCTTCTCCTAACTTCTGTTCCATTTATCCCATCTGATTCCATTTTAAATTTAAAATGGAATTTTAAATCAACACATTTTTTGTGTTTTTTTAAAATCAACACATATACTAACATCTTTATTAATCAATCATATTTTTTTAAATCAACACATATACTAACATCTTTATTAATCAATCAACCAAGAAATATTTATTATATGTTATTGGGAAAGCTACAAAAACCTAGAAAACCTGTTACAAACTAGTCTATATTCTAACTGAAAAATAGGACAGATAACAGTAAAAGTCTCCATATTTCTTAATGTGTTCATATCAACTTCTTTACCAACAAGTATTTGAGGTATTTAAAGAAACATTAAAAGAGTGATTTATTTTTATTTTTTTTAGCAGGAAAGTATGGCTCGCTGGCTCTCAACTCGTCAGCTCGGAATGGATGCAAACCAGCTCCCCTGATGTAGCGCGGCCGGACCTGGTGGCCCAACGCCATCTCACCGCAGCTGCCTGCGTGCCCCCCGCAGAGGGAAGCACTGGGGTTTGGCGGATCTATGAGGTTGTCTTTCCCACCACTGGGAACGCTAAGCTGGGAGGCTGGACTTGCTCCAGGATGCACCAGACCCGCTGTTCTCAAAGGAGAGGGTATGCACCACGGATGACGCAGGAGCGAGATGTTAAAGTTCCCACGCGTCGTTTTATTTCAGTCCAACAAAAAGGTGGAAAGTCCCACAGTCCCTGTGTACGTGGCTCCGTGTCCCCCGGGCTCCTGCTTGGTTCTGCGATAAAAGCTGCCCTTCCCATCCCCCGGCGGCGGTGGGCTGGCTTTCTGGGCATGGGGGAGCAGACCCTGGCTGGCTCGGTGACAGGTGGGACTCTACGTAAATGTCACGGTGGGAATCCGGGCCACGCGGTCGGAAGCGCCGATCGTGCGATGTCCCCACTGCCTTCACGCCACCCCAGGCCCCAGCCGTGGGCTCACAGCTCATCCACGCGGGACCACATGTAAGCAGCCGAGGGCAGCCACTGGCCCACAGAGACGCCACCAGCCTGCAGCCCTGCCAAGAGTCCGCCATCCTCAACGTCACCCCAGCAATCGGAACAAGCACGGCAGCCTCCGAGCCTTCCCGCCCGGGCTCAGCGTTCACACCCTCCGTTTCCTGCTGCCTCTGCTCACTTGCCCCCCGGCTCTGGACGGGTCTCCCACCCCAGCCCTCCTACTGAAGGCACGTGGCCCTGCCAGCCCAACCCTGCAAAACATCTCAGGCACCCCAGGAGGCCCCGGGGACCCCCAAAGAGTAACGGCAAATCAGCCACTTGAGCTGGTGTGGAAGGTCAGAGGGCCTGGGGGAACCAGCAGGCCTGCCCCCCCACCCCGTGGCTGTCTCCCTGAAGACAGGCCTCCACGGTCACCCCTTCCCCCAAGGAGCCCAGAAGCAGCCCCATCCTTCCCCTGTGCCGGCTCTTCTACAAACCAACGTCCCCGTCCTGAAGCCCAGCCCCAAACGGGATGCTGCTCTGCACGTCTCTTCACAGACTCGGGTTACTGGCTCAAATTCTGAAGCTGTCCCCCTGGCGTGGCCAGGGCTGCTGGCTCTCGAGAGCCACCCAGCTTCCACCCAGCTCCTCTTAGCCTCAGCGTCCTGGCCCTCCCCTCCCCCCAGCACCCAAAGGTCACAGCTGAAGGCCTCACAACTGGCAGAGGTCACTGTGGTCACGGCCAGGAGGACATAGCCAGACCGAATCCCTCAAGGCTACCGGCGTCACCTCCCTGCCTACCAAGCAGGTCCCCGACATGCCCAGCCATCAGTCTGCTGTCTCACGGTGATGTACTGGAGGGTCGCCTGTCCCCCAGACCCCACCCTCCCTACCAGATCCGCAACAAGTCTCAGCACCTTGGGATCAGCATTATCTCGGGGGAACCACTGAATGGTGACCATCTCCGTGTGTTTTTCTGAGTCCCTGGAGCACAAAAGAAACTCGGGAAACCAAGACAGAGAGAGAAGCTTCTGGAGGGACCTGAGATTCTGCCGTCAGATGACCGTCCTGCACCCTGACGGCCTCCACTGGACAAGTCACCTTAGGCCACATGGTCACATAGCGTGGTAGCCTGAAGACAGAAAAAGAACAGATCTACCCTTGGGGGAAGGGAAAGCATAATGAAATTGAAATTTTTTTATTGTGAAACAATGAAAGTAGCAAAGCTTTTGCACTAACTTAACGCCTTAGTTTTTTACACAGTTGAAGACATCTACGGTATTCTGGGTGTCTTGATCACATAAACACATATCATGGACTTGGAAATTTCTGCTGAAATCTTGCGATCAAAGAACATCTCATTAGGTTTTTCATTCCTGTCCCCGTCTTCCCTTGCTCATCTGGACAGACGCGCCACCTTCCTTAACTCTTCTTCAGTCACCGTCTTTGATTTGCTTGAGATGTATGGTTTACAGTTGAAAAAGGGCAGAGGAAAAAAAAAGTGTTGATTTTCTTTCTTGGTGGAATATACATAACTTTGGAGACATTATAAGTGATTTGAAAACAATCAAATATCCCGGACATGCACAGTCTGTTTCATAAATGTGCTCTCTGGAGAAAATCCTGCTTGCAACTTCAAACGTTGTGCTATCACGCTTTCGTTAGTGCACTTCATCACACACAGACAGCTCTCCCAGGGATGTGGAAGTGTGACACATGCTTGTACAACAAGACTTTTCACTCACTCTTCTTCTCTCCACTCCTTGGTGTCCCCTAACTTCCCAGCATTTTTTTCTCGGTGAAGTTTTGTGTGTTCATTGGATTACAAACATTATTAAGAAATACAAAACAGGGACTTCCCTGGTGGCGCAGTGGTTAAGAATCCACCTGCCAGTGCAGGGGACACAAGTTTGAGCCCTGGTCCGGGAAGATCCCACATGCCGCAGAGTAGCTAAGCCTGTGCACCACGACTACTGAGCCTGCGCTCTAGAGCCCACGAGCCACAACTACTGAGCCCG
Source organism: Globicephala melas (assembly GCF_963455315.2). NCBI lineage: Eukaryota > Metazoa > Chordata > Mammalia > Artiodactyla > Delphinidae > Globicephala > Globicephala melas. The sequence goes on along the minus strand of NC_083331.1, from coordinate 1,417,224 downwards.
CGTGCCACAACTCCTGAAGCCTGCGTGCCTAGAGCCCGTGCTCCGCAACGAGAGAAGCCACCGCAATGAGAAGCCTGCGCACCGCAACGAAGAGTCGTCCCCACTCGCTGTAACTAGAGAAAGCCTGCGCGCAGCAACAAAGACCCAAAGCAGCCAAAAATAAATAAACAAAATAAATTTTTTTCAAAAGTATTTTAGAAAACGATTTTCTAAGTTAATGAAGCCAATGTAATCACACCGATCTCACTAAAATAATATTAACAGTTTTGGAGCAAAACATTAATTGCACCTTAAATAATAAAATTTAAATTTTATAAATACTGTTTCATCTTTTATCTCACCATTTAAGTTTTTATTATGTGATTTTTAACATTTAGCTGTAAATGTGTAGATTTGGGAAAAAACATACACAAATGGGGGTCACACACGTCCACAAGTTCCAAGCCTAGGGGCCAATCCAGTGTGAGGAGACCCCTGCCCATAACAGGGCACTGTGGCCGCGGGCTGTGTCTGCATCTCTAAGGGGTGGCACTCCGCTTGGCATGGATTCCACACTCAGTATTATTTGCCAAACGAAAAAAAAAAGCCACTCTGGAGTGGCACAGAGTGAGAATTTTAGAACTGGAAAAATAAACTGAAAGCAATCTCCGCATTTTCCAACCAGGAGACGGAGGTTTAGGAAGGTTAAATCGCACAGCTAATGGAAGTATGGTGAAAGAAATGTTTTAGGAAGATTGATCTGACATAGATCTATGGGCTGCTTCAGAGGAGAAAAAGAGTAGAAGCAACAGTCCGTGGTAAGAGACGACGGCGATCATCAAAGCCTGCAGTGACGAGACTGTGAGCTGGGTGATGGGGAGGGAATGAGAAGCAGAGGAGGATCTGAAAGACGTTGAAAATGCAACTCTTGGCACTGCTTTTTCACTGTCAGGAAGATTTCATCTTGACCTATTTCTACACATGCTGGTATCAATCACGATACCCAGATATTTTTACCCGTGGCCCCAAGCTGCACAAAAAAGACATAATTAGCAATTCTTTTGACTCATCTAGGGCCTCTGAGGATGATTCATACCCTCTGCTACACAATTATCCACCATAAATATAGATTAACCTCTGTCTATTCCAAGCAATAGTTCTTTATAATGTCCATTCAAATACTGTTTATTACTACAGGGCTGAGTCCAACATCTTTAATTTATCTTTTGAGACCCTCCATATTTTTTTCTCCTCCACCTAAGATAATCAATCTTAACACTCATTATTCTGTAATATAACAGCAAACAATCTTTCAGAATCAGGATAGCAATTTTTTTTATCTTCCCCACACATGCTAGGATTAAAGATGCATTTGAGTTGATAACTTCATCTTTTTAAATGGAGATACGATAGAATAAATGCCTTCAATAAGAAAAGCTAGGTGGGGCTTCCCTGGTGGCGCAGTGGTTGAGAGTCCGCCTGCCGATGCAGGGGACACGGGTTCGTGCCCTGGTCCGGGAAGATCCCACATGCCGCGGAGCGGCTGGGCCCGTGAGCCACGGCCACTGAGCCTGCACGTCCGGAGCCTGTGCTCCGGCAACGGGAGAGGCCACAACAGTGAGAGGCCCACGTACTGCAAAAAAAAAAAAAAGAAAAAGAAAAGCTAGGTGATCTCTTTTGTTCAAGACCAGCAACCCAGAGAAAATCAAAGTCAGGTTGTCAGCAGGAAGGAAGATGATTTAGAGAAGCCCATGGGACAGTGGGCGAGAAAGGTAGAAGACAAGGGCAGAGAGGGTCTGAGCTAGAGGAGACCAGGCACGAGGTGGGTGGGGATGCCAGAAAGGAGGCATGAATACCCCAAAGACAAACATGTAGAGGGGTCAAGAGAGATGACAACCGGTCCATACATTGGTGGAGATTATTGCATGACACCGCCCTCAAGCTACTCCAGGGCAGCCCTGAACCAGCCCTTCTGCTCCAAGCCATGGAAACACCCACCATATCTAACTCGTGCCCAGGCTGTCAACCCTAGTGTTCCTCCAGTCTTGGAGGATTCTACCTGTAGAAACCCTTCTGGCTTCCCAAGTTCTAGATCAAGTCTCCCCGCTTCCCTAGATGCCTTCCTCTCTATTCAAGCTCACCACACTCTTCCTCCTCTGTTCAGTACAATAGTTCAACGCCATCCTGCATTGTTTTGAAATTCAGGCTTGGTCTCTCCAGTGAAAGTAACGCCCCTTGAGCACAGTTTTTCTTCCATATAAATTTTGTCCCTCCTACAGAAAAGGAGCACAGAGTAAGTGAATTAAGAATGATACTTTGAAACGATCGGTGTTTATATTCTGTCTTTCTCCAATCACCATTTAAAACAGCATAAATCTGATAGCTTTAGAAGCCATTCCTCATTCGGGGATTGGTTTATAAACTACGTGGTTGAAAATACATCCCAGCCAGGGACTTTCTCTACAGCTGGTGAGGAAGAACTGAACAAAGCCAGAGCCTAAAAAGACCAATACATTCAATGTGTTCAGACAAATGTCAGCAGCTGCCAGGGAAGATTTCATACTTAGAATGGTTAGTCGGCTAGAGATTGGCTCTATTATAAGAATGTGTTTCCTCTGCAAAAGAAAAGTTGGAATGCATTAAGTCTTAATGAGAGTTCTAGAGGCCTGGGCACATAACACACACAAAAATAATAATAATAATTACAAAGCACAGTTTTTCAAGTAGGTTCAAAGATTTTCAGCAAAAGAAAATAATTTAAAATGAGGCTTTTGTCTTGGAAAATAAATTACACGATAGTAATATTTCTGTATGTTTGATGCCCGAAGAATGGAAATCGCCACAGCAGTGCTTCACTTGTGCCGTCCTCGCTTGGTGACACATTCACTCCTTCACTGAATGTCTAATATGTGTGGGGCATTGTGCTCAGAAAAATAAGATATCCTTGCCCACGAGGATGTCAAACTGTGGGAGAAATACAATGTTTTTAAAGACACCAAATGCTCTAATAGGAATATACCCCTATTTGGGGCTTGGAATCATGACTACGTGATAGATGCCAGCTTTCATTAAATGTGTAGAGGAACTGTGAATTAGGTGGCATGTATACACACAACCACACAACTACATGTTGTAACTGTGGTTCCTGGAAATCAACAATAAGCTTTGGGATTTCCAGGTGGTCCAGTGGCTAAGACTCTGTGCTCCTAATGGAGGGAGCATGGGTTCGATCCCTGGTCAGGGAACCAAGATCCCGCATGCCAAAAAAAAAAAAGAATAAGCTTTAAGGTAAGACATCCAGGATGTACAAACATGTCCTAGAAACCCTATAATCCCCAGGGACAGAAACGAGCTAGATGTCAATAACCCAGAAAAGCAGGACATATGCCGAGAGCTACCAGAGTCAGCAGAGGTGGAAAACGGACCAGAGGTCTACGGGGTCAAGTCAGGTAGGAAAGAGCGGGAAGGTCTCGGGTTAGACAGGCCAGCCCTCTGGACTCATTGGCATTTGGCCAAGCTCATTTGTGATCAGAAGGCAGCAGTGAACCAAATCTTGAAGAGGGTAAGCTGACATCTGCGGTGAGTCTACAGGGCACTTGACTAGTCGCTTCCTGTGGGACATCTCATGTAATCCCCCAACCCCAAACCCTGAGACAGTGTTTATAGTTGAGAAAATTCAGACTCAGAGAGTTTAAGTAATTTGCCCCAATCACAGTGATCATGCCGGTAGAGGCAGGATGCAAACCCTGTGGTCTGGATCAGACAGCTGTGCACTGAGTCCCTCTACTTCCTGCCTGGGAAGGACACCAAAAGTGGTTCCAGCAGCTGGGTAAAATGAGGAAGCTCCAACTGCAGAGCAGTTTAGACAAGCTGGCTAAGGAAAGGGAGCAAGAAGGAAGGGCGGATCGTGACAAGAGGACCCAAGGCATCAAGTGGTCAAAGTAGATTTAGTGTGGTACTTGTTCTTTGTTTTTGGGTTTTAGTTTGTTTTGCATAACTTCAAGATGGCAGTGATTATGTGATGAGGACTCTTGGCACCTTTGACATGGGCTGTAAGTTACTGCATGCCCCAGTAAAGCTTCTGATGGCTTAGGGACATTTCAGAGGCTGAACCAAGTTTATTAAGTAAATTTACTCTGAAAAGTAAAGAGCAGTGAATCTGAGGATCAGAGACCACAAAACAAAGCCAAGCCATCTGCCTCAGCTAAATCATTTCTTATAATCAGTGGAACGGCCAGGACTGAGGGTTGCCCAAGCCTGTGCTGGGGAAAACACCTGGGTCCCTGATGCTAGAGACATGGGGAAGGTGTGCTGCTGCATCTGACTCGGGGCCAGGTGGGATAATAGACACCATCAAACACTTTATTAGAAGGGTTTAAAGCCAACACTGCAAATAGTGATTGCCTGGTCCTGGAAGATCCCACATGCCACACAGCAACTAAGCCCATGCACCAAAACTACTGAGCCTACGCCCTAGACCCAGCGAGCCACAACTACTGAGCCCACGTGCCACAACTACTGAAGCCCGCACGCCTAGAGCCCATGCTCCGCAACAACAGAAGTCACCGCAGTGAGAAGCCCACGCACTGCAACGAAGAGTAGCCCCCGCTCGCTGCAACTAGAGAAAGCCCGTGTACAGCAACGAGGACCCAATGCAGCCAAAAATTTTTAAAAAATAAAAAATAAATAGAATACATTTTTTAAAAACAGAAAATTTTATTAAAAAAAAAAAACAACAGGGCTTCCCTCGTGGCGCAGTGGTTGAGAGTCCGCCTGCCGATGCAGGGGACGCGGGTTCGTGCCCCGGTCCGGGAAGATCCCACATGCCGCGGAGCGGCTGGGCCCGTGAGCCACGGCCGCTGAGCCTGCGTGTCCGGAGCCTGTGCTCCGCAACGCGAGAGGCCACAACAGTGAGAGGCCCGCGTACCGCAAAAGAAAAAAAAACAAACTACTTCGTCAAAGTTAGACGGCTGGGAAAGAAGATGATTTAGCAAAAACCAAAGAGCAGATGAGAATGTAAGGACTGGAAGGATTTAAAAGACAGGGAAGACGCTTTTTTTTTTTAAGTTCGCCAGTTTTGCAAGACAAAAAACGTCCTGGAGATGATGGTGGTGATAGTTGCACAACAACGTGAATGTACTTGATACCACCGAACTGTGAGCTAAAAGATGGTTAAGATGATAGTGTTATGTATATTTCACTAACTGAAAAATACATTTTTTAAAAAGTTTGCTTAGCTGCCACAGTGAGACAATAGAATACAATATTTTTAAACCAGGTTGTGTCCTCGAGGCCTGTGCGGAAACATGTAGAGCTTGAGCAGCTTTCTGACTCAGGTAAGTGATTCGGAACGCAGCCCGTTGTTTGCCGAGCCGACCCGGTTCCCAGGACCCGCAGGGCGTGTCCGTCAGCGCCCAACACCAGGGACCCTGTCGCACCGCCTTGATCACGCCCCCCGAGAAAGCGGCTCCCGGCTCACCGCGACCGCCGCCCGGTGCCAGCCAGCCAGCCGCCTCGCGCGACCCCGGCCCCAGGCCCTTGACCCCCGCCCGGCCCTGGCCCCACAGGACACGCCCCCCCTTACACGGCAAGGCGATCCTGGTGCCACACCCGGCGGCGTGCCCACTCCCTCCCGGCCACTGCGCCCCGCCCCTACCATGCCCCGCCCCTCGCCGAGGCCCCGCCCCGTCCCCGCCCCCAGCACAGCGCGTGGGCTCGGGGGCGGGACGGAGACTGCCTGGGTCTCGCGACACCGCGGCCGCGGGCGAGTTTTCGGGCCGCTGTGGGAAGCGACGCGAACGCAGCTACTGGGCGCTTCCGCAAAAATGGCGGTGGCGGTGGGCGGCGCGCGGCTGGCGGCCTGGGGCGGAAGGCTGTGGCGCGGGCTGGCTGCCGGCCGGTGGGCTTGGCCAAACTCCGGGCCCGTGGCGGCGGCAGTGGTCGGCGTGGCCCTGGCGGGAGCAGGAGCAACATGGTACCACGGCCGCGTGAACATGGCGGCGTCCCAGGGCGGCCTCACCGTGGTAGCCCAGGTACGGGACGGGCCCCGTGCGGCAGCCCCGCCGCGCCCCTCAGTCCTCGGACGCCCGGCGGGTGGAGGGTGCGGGTGAAGAGTGGGGGGCTGGGGCGGACCCCGGCAGCCTGCGCCAGGGACCCGCGGGGACGGTGGGGGCGTGTCCCGTGCGCCCGGGCCCGCAGCTGCGCCCCGTGGTCCAGCTGTCCTAACAGGTGACCTTTTTAATAATAAAAGAGGCAATCGGCTGGTCGATGCTTGCCAGGTTTGATGGTCAACTGTCAGGAACAGTATCACATGTCGTAAACCTTCATGCTTCCGCGGACTCTGAGTACCACACAAAAGACGTTTCTTTTAAAACTACCATGTTTGAAAGTAAAGGTCATGTTCCCTGGTTCAATATCAAATTGTCACGCAAAACATTTGAAAAAGAGTACTACTTTTTAAATATTTAAAGGACATTTTAATTCTTTTAAGTTTGTGTGAATATTTTTGAAAATTAAAAGCAGTATTCTTTTTCTGTTGGTTAGATTTACATTATGCCTTTCTAAGTGCCTTGAGTTCTGAAAAACTCAACGGTCATATACAACCGAAGAGAGGAAGGCAGGCCTTGTGAATTAAAGTTAGGTATTGACATACAGTATGTTTACTTGTATTCAATTAAGAGGCCACAATGTTAAAACGGGCAATAACTCTCCCCCCATTCTCACACCAGTTCTGATTACAGGTGGAAGGATCTGTCTAACGGTGTTTTATAGTATTTTTGTTCATTTTGTGTCAAGCAATTAAGTTTATTATCCATCTTGGGTTTCTCTGCCTCTGTTCTCAACCGCTTAACTCATCCTGTTTAATCTTCCCAAGAGTATCACTTTAACTACATGACATACGCTTCTTCAGAAACCATTAGTGCCTCGTGCTCCTAGGACGAAATCCACATTTTTAAATTTTGTCGCGCAGAGCCATCTGTCGTCACGCTCTGACCTAGCGCTCCTCAGACACACTGTCTATCAAAGGGGTTCACTCCGTGTGCCCAGAAATGGCTTCGGTTTTACCCCCTCAGCAATTTGTGGATTCCGGGTTCAGTCCATCCTTGTCACTGTTTTTGTGGCCCACTGCTAGCCTGTTTGTGTTTTCAATTCCTGACAGGACGCTAAAACTTTACACCAGTGTGGTGTTTTGAATTCTCCCCAGCTCCCTTCCCTCCCTGCAACCTTTGGTACTTGCAGCCCAGCTAAAGTAATACAGAAACCATTGTATGATCAGTGGGTTTACAAGGTCTGTTGACACAGCATTTGCTTGATCTGCTGTTGGACGACTTTGATTCAAACAGTGATTTTCGTCCTTTTGCCACCCCAGTGGACTTGAAGACGACCTCACCTTCCTCTCAGCAGCAGTGGCTGAATACAGCAGGAATTGAGGGGCCTGTAGTTTGAAAACTCCCTCCACCTCACTGGCTGGGGTAACATTTCCCTAAGAGAGGGCCTGTCAGTCCCGCCGCCGCCCCGGCCGTCAGCACCACCGCCGCTTTGGAGTCATGTGTGCATGGTCGAAAGCTGCTGAGATAGATGTGCTCTTGATACACTTTTATGTATTACATAGTTATTTTGCTTAGCATTGCAAGGTGGTACAGTCTTCCTGACATGGACTTAGTAATAGTGATAATGTCCTTCATTTTCAGTCATCACAGTAAGTGATTTTTCCAATAAAAATAGTGAATTTATACTCACTGACTCATACGCTTCAGATTTCCATTGTGACCAGCGCTTGCATTTGTGAGGGTCAGTCAGGAATTAAGGGTAGAATTCAAGCTCATGAAACAGCAGATATTTTGGCATTTCCCTTCTTTCTTTCTTCTTTCCACAATTATTGAAGTGCTACCTGTGTGCCAGGCAGTATGCAAGGAGTGGGGAATTCAAGACACGGTTCAAGTGCTTACAGTTTAGTGCGGGGGCAATTTTAATACAGGGCGATAGTGGTGGTAAGTGCTGGGTGCTCTGGGGGCACCTGGAAGAGCCCCTCCCACAAGCTTGTGTTCCTGAGCAGTGACCTGTAAACTGATGCCTGTGGGATGAATGGAGTTTGCTGGGCAAAGAGAAGGGGAGGAATACTGCATGCAAGGGAACAGTGTTGCAAAGGTCTGGTGGGAGGAGTTGGACTCAGTAGGATGAGAGCTGTACACGATGAGGTTCAGAACAGGTAGAGGTGGCAGGGAATCAGGTCATGAAGAAATTTTTATCCTGAGGACAGCAGGGAGCCATCATAGGGCTTCTTAACCTTCATGGTCCCCCAAGAATACAGGCATAGAATTCAGGGAGTCTTTGAATTTAAATAGAAAAAGATTACATTTTTGTTTTCTTTGACCTATAACTTAACATTTTCTTCAATTGTGAATGTAGGCAACTAGCTACAGAAGTATTAACAGTAACTGACAGTGTAACAACCTCAACCTCAGATCTTTTCCTATTCTGATACAGTTGTTACAGATATCTCAAAGTATCACTTCTTTGAAATTACAGTGCTTATTAAACATGCCACCATATCATGTTATTTAACGCATAAATCAAGAATTACACATATTACTATATTGCAGATTTGACTTGGACCTTTGGAAAGAGTATATGGAGACTTTAGTGAAGGGAATGGATTGAAAGTGAGGTCAGGAGCTGTTGAAATAATTCAGGAGAGAGTTGGTGATGGCTAAATTAGTGGATGAATTTGAAAGAAGTTTAGAAGATAAATTTGCAGAGTCTAAGTTGCAGGAGTCTTGTGTAAAATGTAATTGTATTGTTTCAGAACATATGCAGGTTCTCCCCCACTATCCAAAAGTAGAGCATTCCTGTGAAACCTTTTGTAAGCCGAAATGGCATAAAGTGAAGGAGCCGTTAGGACACGTCTTGCTAACGGATGCAGAAAATAAATGGAGATGAAGCACAGAAGCTCACAGACACAGTTCAGAGCTCTGGCATCTGATGCTGAGATGCTGAGTGTAGTCCCCAGGGCCGCTCTTGCTGCCTGGGCTGTGCGCTGCCCCTTTAATGGGTCGCTGAAAAACAAAGGCTGAGCAATTTTTTCGATTTTTGCCTTTTTTCGTAAAAGCGAAAATCTCCAGGTTTCTTTGGGTTAGCGGGAGCGAGTACTGTGTAGGTCTTTGGTGAATTTGGTGAAAGCGAAGTGGCCTGAAGCGGGGGATCCCTACAGGAGTCCTGAACAAGCGATTACATCTGGACAACAACATATTGCTCCTACAGATATCCTTTAGGGCATGACTTGCTTTAGAGCATGTCAGCCTGTCAGTTACTTGTATGTAAGCTGCTTCCTCTGAAACACTTAAGTATATTTGAAAACTGTTCTAGATTTTAGTATTACTCTCTTTAAGTATTATTATATTTGATTCTGGCATAGTAAAATCAGATAAATGATAGAAGAGAGAAGACAAAATTATTCTATTATTCCAGTCCATTCTGCCTTAAAAGGATAGCTGCATTCTTAATAAACCTTGGTATATTAAAAAATATAGAAAGTTATTTCATGGAGAAACAGAGCTCTAGAGTTTTCAAGTTGCAATGGCAAAATAATCTTCCTGCAGGAATTTCAATACTATGTAAAAGTTTTTTGCTATTACTGTATTTTGCTATTGCAAGCTAGAAATAATATATTGGTAAACCAAAAACTGATGAAAACAAACATTTCCATATTACTAAGTAAATCCTCAATGGCATGTAAGATCAGAGTTAAAAGTAAAGCTTTTCTGAATCATTTTGATATTATAAATCCTTGTAAATAAGGCCTAAAACTGAGGGGGGAGAAAAAGTAAAGAGAAAACCATAAAGCCAAAGTTAAATGCATTACAGTTTGCAGGTGACAGCAGTGATAATATTTTATTTGTTCTTATTGATTTGTTGAATGAGTATTTCATTTATTCTCTAAATTTTTATAATTTTTGGCCTTATATTAATTTTCAAATTATATGTGATATTGAATATATGTTTCTCTGACTTCATAATAGGATTTTTTTGGTTTGCTTTTTAATGAAAAATTTTTCCACCATGTTTAAGGTAGAATTGTTTTATATAACCTAGTCTATAATACTGTATAAATGCTTTTTATTCTAAATAAATCCAAATTTTTTATTCTGTAGATTCATAAGTATCAGATTCCCTTTGATATGTTTATTTAAATTTGTATTTATAAATCCTTGGAAGCTTTTCTTAACATTTAATTCATTTTTCTTTTCTTTTGTAGAACTTACCACTCCCTGAAATTATTTTATCTACTTGTTTATTTTGTCTCCCCCAGAAGAATGGCCTCTTATCTTTTTCATCTCTATATTCTTGGTGCCTGAAACATTCACAGTCACACAATGGCACATAATAAATGTTTATCCAAAGAGTAAATAAATGAACTGCACTATGTAATGAAGTGACCTTGTCTAACTTTGGTTTGATTAGTCTTCGTAGAAATAATAGGCAGGCAGTTTCTAGAAATGTTCAGAATCAGCTCAGTTACTAAATGTCCTGTGCATTCAATTACACACTTAGAGTCATAGAGACATATGCCATTTTCCCAGTAGGAAACCTTGTAAAGAAACCTTCTAAGTAAATAAGAAACCTTGCTCTTTTCTGCTATATCCCAAGAGCCTAGAAAAGAGTCTTGTGCATAGTAGGTGTGCTAAGTATTTATTGAATGGGTAAATAAATTGATGAAATCTATAATGAAACAATAATTGGTATACCTTTGTCTCAAAAGTTTAAAGGTGGGTCCATTTCACCTATTACTGTGTATGATATTTAATTTTAATTCATATTGTTAATGTTTATATCTGTCTTTATACAGCAAGCTTTTGTCCGGAGCTATCACATTAAAAATCAGAATAAATTTTAGAATAAAATTAATTGCATTTTCATTCGAATTATTGAGATGCTTCAACTTTTAAACCTCAAGCCAATTAAATTATTTTTAAATTTGGAAAATAATCCTGACATATGCCTAAAACCAACTGTATTAATAGACACTATATTTTGATATTGTAGTTAAATGCATGACACACACTTTGTGTAGTATTGATTACACTGACTAAAGATTTAAATACAACAAGGTCTGTCTGTTAACAACTGGCTGAATTCCTCTTGGGGGAGAATGGTTTGGGTTTGCATGGCCAGTGTTTCCCGTGAAGAGTCAGCCCCCTAAGGACGTGAGTGTGGCTCAGGCTCCACTGGTGAGGGCGGGCTGCTTGCCTGAGGGCAGGAGAATTTAGAGCACGCAGGCAAGTCTGGGTGCGGGACTGGAAAGGGTGTGTTCTCTTACAACCTGTTGATCTCCCCACCTCCCACCCAGTCTAAAGTCTGGTATATTCTCAGGGCTTGGGCAGAGTTGCACACGGCTCCTGTGGTTTAAGCAGAGGCGGCATCGGATGGAGCGATGCCCAAGAGAGGCGGCTGGAGAAGGCAGTCCCTCCCATTCCCAGGTTTTTAAAAGCATTCCTGGAAGGGGTTTTTGTTTTGTTTATCCTTCAGTTTTATTGAGGTGTACTGTATATATTCAAGGTGTACAACTTGATGTTTTCTTTGTGTAACAGAGATCATCAACACAGTCAAGCTAATTAGCATCCATCACCTCATGAAGTTACCATTGGGGGGGTGGGGGGGTTGGTGAGAACACTTAAGATCTACCCTCTTGAGGTCTAAGATCTAGACCTCAAGCATATGATATAGTATTGTATGTATGGTGTATATGTCATCATGCTGTCTTCTAGATCTCCAGGACTTATTCATCCTGCATAACTGACACTTCTACCCTTTGATCAGCATCTCCCCATGCCCCAGCCTCTGGCAACCACCATTCTACTTCGTTCTTCTGTGAGCTTGACTCTTCACATTTCACAGATGAGTGAGCCATGTAGTATCTGTCTGTCTGTATCTGGCTGAGCATATTTCACTGAGCATAATGTCCTCCAGGTTCATCCATGTTGTTACAAATGGCAGGATTTCCTTTTTCAAGGCTGAATAGTGTTCCATCTTGTGGGTAAGTGTGTGTATCGATATTGTCTTTATCCATTATCTGCTGATGCAAACGGGTTCTTTCCATAGCTTGGCTCTTGTGAATAAAGCTGCAGTGGCCCTGGGAGTGCAGATGTCTCTTAGAGATAGCGATTTCACTTCCTTTAGATACATACCCAGAAGCAGGACTGCTGGATCATACGGTAGTTGTAGTGTTCATTTTTTGAGGGATTTTCCACAGTGGCTTCACCAATTTCCACTCCCACCAGCAGTGCCTGAGGGTTGCCTTTTCTCCAATCCTCACCAGCACTTATGTCTTGTCTCTTTGATAATAGCCATTCTGACAGGTGGGAGGTGATACCTCACTGTGGTTCTGATTTGCATTTCCCTGATGATTCGTGATCGTCAGCACTGTTTCATTTATCTGTTGGTCTTTTGTATGTCTTCTTTTTAAAAATGCTGATCAGATCCTTTGCCCATTTTCTAATCAAGGTTTTTTTGTTTTGTTTTTTTGCCATTGACTTGAGTTCCCTCAATATTTTGGATATTAACCTCTTATCAGATGTATGGTTTATAAGTATTTTCTCCCATTCCATAGGTTGTCTTTGACTCTGTTGATTGTTTCCTTTGCTGTGCAGAAGCTTTTTAGTTTGATGTAGCCTTGAGAATTTTTGCTTTTGTTCCCTGTGTTTTTGGTGTCATATCCAAAAAAAAAGATCATTGCCCAGACCAATGTCAAGAAGTTTTCCCTATATTTTCATCTCATAGTTTTACTGTTTTGGTTCTTACATTTAAGTCTTTAACCCATTTTGAGTTAATTTTTGTATAAGGTGTGAGATGAGGGTCCAGTTCATTCTTCTGCATGTGGCTGTCCAGTTTTCCCAACACCATTATTTGAAGAGACTATCCTTTACCCATTGCGTGTTCTAGGCACCCTTACTGAAGATCAGTTGACTGTAAATGCATGAATTTACTTCTGGTCTCTTTTTCTGTTCCATTGGTCCGTATTATCTGTTTTTATGCCAGTACCATACTTTTCAGCACCTGCTACTTCTGGTTTTATTACTGTAGGTTTGGAATAGATTTTGAAATCAGGAAGTGTGACGCGTCCAGATTTGTTCTTCTCACTCAAGATTGCTTTGACTCTTCAGTGTCTTTTGTGGTTCTAGATGAATTTTAGAATCTTTTTTCTATTTCCATAAAAAATGTCATTGAGATTTTGATAGGGATTGCTTCGAATCTGTAACTCACTTAAGTCTGTTGCTACTGAGAGGGTGAGGACAGACAGTTGAGCTTCGGGTGTGGCAGTAGGGGAGTTGTTGGTAACCTTGACAAAAGGCATTTCAGTGAAATACTGGGGGCAAATTTAATTGGAATGTGTTGAGAGACTGAAGTGAGGAAGCAAAGAAAGTGAATAGAGATGCTTCTTTCTAGAAGTGTTGCTGTAAAGGGTATCAAAAGAGACGCTGGCTGGGAGAATGATATAATAAGGAGGCAAAAATTGGTCCAGCTCTGTGGGGGTGATTATAGGTGGAGGTCTTTGAGGAAGGAGGTTACCTGGAGTCAGACCCCAGGTAGAAGGCTGGGCTTTGAGACTAACAAGTTTTCCTCCTTCAACCTGACAGGAGTGAAAGCAGAGGGCATGGTTAACCCTACCAGCTGGCTGTAGACAGGAGACCCTGATGGTGAGCTGCTCCAGAAAACTAGGAGGTAGAATCAGGGAAACGTGGGCGGGTCAGAAGGGTCATAGCAGTAATGACTGCTGCCCGAGAGAAAACCCAGAGAGGAAGGGAGCGACGGGTTTAACACCGTTCATGAAGAACGAGAGCTTCGAAACAGTAGTTAGGATGAATATAGGACCACTGGCCACAAACTTCTGATGGCTTGCTTTTGGTGAGTTTTTCTAATGTAGCTAAAAAATATTACCTAACGAACTATTTTTAAGAAACCTTGGGCTTCCCTGGTGGCGCAGTGGTTAAGAATATGCCTGCCAGTGCAGCGGACACAGGCTCGAGTCCTGATCCGGGAAGATCCCACACACCGCGGAGCAGCTAATAAGCCCGTGCACCACAACTACTGAGCCTGTGTTCTAGAGCCCACGAGCCACAACTACTGAAGCCCACACACCTAGAGCCCGTGCTCTGCAACAAGAGAAGCCACCGCAATGAGAAGCCCGCGCACCGCAACGAAGAGTAGCCCCTGCTCGCCTCAACTAGAGGAAGCCCGCACACAGCAGTGAAGATCCAATGCAGCCAGATTAATTAATTAATTAATTTTAATGTCTAAAACAAAAGAAGCCTTGGTATTATGAGTTTAATGAGAAGAATATATTGCATCGTGGCATTAAATTTTAAAATTCTAAAATAGTAAGAGAACATCAAATGTGGTGTTTCTTTGATATTATTTAAATTCACATTTTGAACTCACATTTTGTGAGTACAACTTGACTAAAACAAATGGTGATCACAAATTTTAAATAAATAAAAGCAAGGAATGTGGATCATCATGTTTAAATAGTCAAACAGAAATATGTTAACTGGGAAAGCGATTTTGCAAGTGTCATTAGATGCAGGACTCTTTTTCTATTGCATATCAATGAGTATTTTAAAAGCTCAAATAATGTATTTAATGAGATGGAACTATTTTAATTTGCTATAAGAGCCCTAAACAATTCATAAAATTAAGTTGGCATTGCTTTCTTTTATTTCGAGTTGTCTGAGTATATTTGTGGTCATTATTTTTGTGAAAAGGGGAGAAAAGGACATTAGTAAGACTTTAGCAAGAGTAAAACAATAATATATTGGAGTCTACTTGGTTGGAGTGTATTTGTGTGCAGTGCATTGGGTTTAACGATAGTACATTTAAAATTGGTATGCCAAGGGCAATGAACTTTATAGCAACATACAGAAGTTTAATAACCGTGAAACATTGTAAGCCTAATGAAGACTAAAGCTTTCTTACAGCAGTACAGCAAGAATGCAAAGAAGTTTTTATACTTTATTGCCTCAGGTAAAAATGTCTCTGGAAATATATAAGTGATGACAAAGCTTTGATGTTAGTAAACCCAAATGGAAGTCAAAAATCAAAGTGTGTAAATGGCCAGATTATGAAAAAAAAGATGACAAAGTTATACCCTCTAATTAGATGTAATTTGTGCTTTTGGCATAGCTATTTGTCCTGCATGAATGAGAGGTTGTCTTACTTTCCTTCCTTGTGTGATATGACACTCTTTCTGTATCTTACTGCACATCTGTGGAGGTGCTTCTTGGGGAGGGGGGACAAGGGGGCCAAGAAGGGAAGAAAAACAAATTGTAATGTAAAAGCAGAAGCATTTTTTAATCTTTCCTTTTGCAATTATATTTATTTAGCTGAACCTGAGTAAAAAATTACTATTTACTCTTATTCTATAAAGCATATGTTCTGGTAGATAATGCATTCAAATTAATGCTTTTGTTACTGTGAGTTTGGAGTTTTATGAATTGTAACAGTGCATAAACATATCCTAAGCCATCAATAGTAGAGTATATGAACTTAAAATTTACAGTTTAAAAAGTGGTAAATATTTGGTAAAGTAAGCCATAGCAGATATCTTCTCTTAATGTGCTCTCCATAAAAAAGATAGTTAAATGTTTCAGATTATAAATAATTTCAATATAGAAATAATACTTAGTGGATCCTATATTTAAGCACACCCTAGTCTATATAGAAACTTTTCACTGACATCTGTGAAAGTTTCATGAATGTGTGGTACGCAGAATAAAAGTTGTGATTACTCTCCATTAAGAAGAGTACAGCCTGTACAGCCTGCCGATGCAGGGGACACGGGTTCGTGCCCCGGTCCAGGAAGATGCCAGGTGCCGCGGAGCGGCTGGACCCGTAAGCCATGGCCGCTGAGCCTGCACGTCCAGAGCCTGTGCTCTGCAACGGGCGAGGCCACAACAGTGAGAGGCGCGCGTACCACACACACAAAAAAAGAAGAAGACGACGAAAAATAAAAAAAGAAATACAGCCTTATAAAATCTTCAGTTTATCCACATGTGTATTGTATGAGTGATGTGCCTGTGGTAGCAGTTGTGCAGCCTCAGTGTTTCCTGCTACACAAGCATAGTTCCAGGAGGCTCCCTCTGTCCTCATCACTTGGCTGCTGTGTGCCCTAGACATGCAAACCATTTTTTAAATTAGATAAAATGAACCTTAAATAGGAAAGCACAGTGTTTTTCCACAAATTGTTTTATCAGTAGATATTCCAAAGCAAAGTATGATTGGCTTAGTCTATCTGCTATTTGGGAATATCAGTCATTCTTCTCATTTGCTACTATGCACAATTAGAAGATTATACATAATAAGAAATTATAAATGGGGTTTCTATGTTTTTGAGTGTGTGCAGAGTATAAATACCAAGAGATTAAATCACACCATTAGGTGTTCTAAAGACAAAATCTTTTTCAGTTTAAATTTGGTCATAGTTGACCAATTAAGAGCCAGCTCAGATCAGAAGCAGATCCCTAGTAGGGCTTCTGCCTCTGTTCAGACCCACATTGGTGGGGAGTTCTGGAATGCTGGGATTTGGTCCAGGGCTGAAGTCAGGGTCAGGAGCCTGCTCTTGTGGTACATCCTGCTCTAAGTGCGTGGCTTCGGCAGCTGCCGAGGAGAGGCAGTGAGCAGCTGAACACCTCCTAACGTTCCTCCAGTGACAGTCCCGCTTGCGCTGAAGTATGATGTGAAAGGCTGAGCTCCTCTCGAGTGAGCTACTTTAGTGAGCAGCAGGAGCGGGTGGTGATAAGGGAACATTGCGGTTTAACCAGGAACTGCTGCAGTGGAAAGACGACAGTGAGGGTTAGCCTGTGAGCCAGACACACTTTTCTTTCTTAAAAACTTAATACTAACCATATTTTATTTGTAATTGAAGCTTGACTTTAATACTGCAACTGTTTTGTTTTTAAATTAGGACTTTGTATTTTATTAGTACTGCCATTAGGCAGTGATTAAATCCGTCTTCAATTACAGTCATGAAAAGATTGCTCCTTAAAACCCTAAAGAAATGCTGTTTTATTATGGTTATTGAAATTTCTTGAAATATATTAGGAAGGGAGTTCCAGCTGTTGGCTCTTTCTTAATTCTTAAAGATTACTTATGTTGGCTTTTTTCTTATTGAGATATGCATATGTTATAGAAAATTTAGGAAAAGTGGCAAAAAGAAACACATAAGAACCATTTTGCCTCTTCATGACTTGAAGAGACTAGTTACTGTTAAAGTTTTGGGTGTTGTATCTTGAGTGAGAAGGTTTTGATTAAAACTTATTTAAAACTTTGCAAGGCAGTGTTAAGGTATTAACAACTATCGTTCTCTCATGTTATAGAAATATAGCCAATGGCTGTGAAGTTAAGAAATAAGTGTGGGGACTTCCCTGGTGGTGCAGTGGTTAAGAATCTGCCTGCCGGGACGGGAATAAAGACACAGACCTACTAGAGAATGGACTTGAGGATATGGGGAGGGGGAAGGGTAAGCTGTGACAAAGTGAGAGAGTGGCATGGACATATGTACACTACCAAACGTAAGGTAGATAGCTAGTGGGAAGCAGCTGCATAGCACAGGGAAATCAGCTCGGTGCTTTGTGACCACATAGAGGGGTGGGATAGGGAGGGTGGGAGGGAGACGCAAGAGGGAGGAGATACGGGGATATATGTATACGTATAGCTGATTCACTTTGTTATAAAGCAGAAACGAACACGCCATTGTAAAGCAATTATACTCCAATAAAGATGTTTAAAAAAAAAAAAAGAATCCGCCTGCCAATGCTGAGGACACAGGTTCGAGCTCTGGTCCAGGAATATCCCACATGCTGCGGAGCAACTAAGCCCATGCGCCACAACTGCTGAGCCTGTGCTCTAGAGCCCACGAGCCACAAATGCTGAGCCCATGTGCTGCGACTACTGAAGCCTGCGTGCCTAGAGCCCGTGCTCCGCAACAAGAGAAGCCACCGCAACGAGAAGCCTGTGCACCTCAACGAAGAGTAGCCCCTGCTCGCAGCAACTAGAGAAAGCCAGCGCACAGCACTGAAGACCCAATGCAGCCAAAAAATAAATTAAATAGGGCTTCCCTGGTGGCGCAATGGTTGGGAGTCCGCCTGCCGATGCAGGGGACACGGGTTCGTGCCCCGGTCCGGGAAGATCCCACATGCCGCGGAGCGGCTGGGCCCATGAGCCATGGCCGCTGAGCCTGTGCGTCTGGAGCCTGTGCTCCGCAACGGGAGAGGCCACAGCAGTGAGAGGCCCGCGTACCGCAAAAAAATAATTAATTAATAAAAATAAAACAAATAAATAAATTTTTTAAAAAAAGAAATAAGTGTAGTTGCAGAGAGGTCGTTCTAGTGACAGTGAGCTGACGCTACCCTCTTGGAGACCACCTCTTGCCCCTGTCTCCTCGCTCTCCAGGCTCTTTTCGTCTGTATTGCTCTTTAGTTGTTTCTCTGTTAGAGGCTGTGAGTATTTATTATGCTTGCTTATATAGGGCAGTGCCTGGTTTGGGGAAGGCAGCCTACATGGCTTTAGCCCATATCAGCGGAAAGAGAAAGCAATGTGAAAATCAGAATTGTGCAGATACACATATAAGACTTGATTAAGACCAAGCTTTTATTTGAATTTTTTATACAACGATGATGTCCTTTAGTACTTTGCTTTATTCTGGCTGTACAGCAGTTGTGTATTTTTTATTTTAATTAATGTGCTTTAGCTGGTGGAAAATATAAGATTTTTAAAGGACTTGGAATTAATTGTTTTCTCATTTTATATTTAGTCCTGCGGGAGAAAACTTTTTCTGTTCAATTTTAAGTCTTCTACAGCCATGTGTTGAGAACGGATCATCTCAGTTATTTAGAGTTAATTAACTCTATGCTGTTCTAACATGAGCAGTGCTTAGAATTGGAGCTTTTTTTTCTTTTTACTAATTGTTATTGTATTTTACCATATTATTACTCACGTTTGCTGATTCATCTTTGTCATTCTTTTTTTATATTTTATTTATTTTTATTTTTGGCTGCATTGGGTCTTAGTTGTGGCATGTGGGATCTTTTCGTTGTGGCGCGCGGGCTCTTCATTGCAGCACGTGGGCTTCTCTCTAGTTGTGGCACACGGGTTCCAGAGTGTGAGGGCTCTATAGTTTGCAGCACGTGGGCTTAGTTGCCCCACAGCATGTGGGATCTTAGTTCCCCGACCAGGGATCGAACCCACGTCCCCTGCATTGGAAGGCGGATTCTTAACCACTGGACTGCCAGGGAAGTCCCCTGTCATTTATTCTTTGAATAGGTTGAGAATATGATAAAAGTTATGTACTGTCTCCCAAAAAGCTCATACAGTGTTTTCACCTATAATTTCCAGGAGTCACAAGCACCAGGAAGCATTGTAGTGTGGGGTTATGAGGCTCTGCTCTAAATTTTTAGGTTATATTCTTGTCCCTTCTAGGTTCTTAATATTTGTCCTTCTTTACATTGCAAAATGTTTCAGGTGTTATATCTAAAATTATTTTCAAGTAAACTGTTTTGATCCTGTCACTGCGTTACTCTTCGGTTTTGGATATTACCCTCAGATCAGATAATTTACAATATTTACCTTTACTTTATGGTATTTACTCTTCCCTTTTACCAGTACTTCACTTCTGTTCTGACTGTACATTCTCTTTTCTAGCCCAGTGTGCCTTCTGTTAGCCCTGTTGTACTAGCTTATCCTGTTTACACCTTTGTAAGTGTCACAGATGCCTTGGTCTATTACCATATCCCTCTCCTTTAAATCATAAAGGTCCATTATCCAAGAAAGTGTCTTCAGGTTTATTCTCTTTACTCTCTAGCATGCGAGTGAGGTGGGTCATGCAGGAACTCAGAGCCTAAACGATGATTTCATAGTAACAGTTTTAATATTGGTACTAATATAATTATATGAAGTTTTTTATTATAAGTTAAAAGAGTATCTAAACAACAGCCATGAATATTTAGAAACTAATTTCACACTAAACAAGGTGACAAAGTTCATCCGAGTCTTTAAATATTCAGAGTAACTCTTTGGGACTTCACTAGCAGTTCAAGTTTGGAGATTAGGGTTGCCTGAATCATTTCAGAACTTCAGGCTCTATTTTAGCCTACAAGTATCTGTTCCTTCTTTTTCCCTTTCTTCCCTAATCCTAGTTAAGATTTAACTAGGATTATTCTCTTGATTATAAAGAGCACAGGAGTAAATTCACCACCAAATAAATTTTAAAAGGGAAAGATTACCCAAGTGCTCGTTCTGTCCATGCCAACCCTTAAATGTGTATGTAACAACTTACCATAAACTGTAAGTTTTCAGTGGTTTTGTTTCTCATATAAGATTCAAAAATTCTTAAGGGTCAAGATAAGGATTTTTCTGAAGCATGCACCCAAAAACTTCGTATTTGGTACAGGCTCACTGTTGCCTTGGGCAAATGCTAACAATTCTGCTCACTTAGTATATGATTAACTGGCACAGTTTTATCCTGCTTTTGCCCTGTACATGAAGGCTAGATGTGGAAACTCGTGTATCCTCGTTGGATACCACCTGTCGTTAAAGGCAGAGAAGGGTGGTGAAGTTGAAGGGAAAAGGGGCTGAACGCTAGCAGTGCTGGCAGTAGAAGTGGGAAAGTGGGGATTCTCTTCAGCTTGTTTATTTAGCGGTTGTTTACTTTAGTTATGTTAGGTGCTACCTTAAACAAACAAATAAGCAAACAGTCTGTTTGGTTTTTCAGCCATTATATAGCAGATTCTATTATGGAATCTTTTAAAATCTTCACTGTTAAAGTATCTTCAGAAATTACTAAATGAGAGCATGGGTGTCTTACGAGCATGAAATATGTCCAAAGCATCAGGTGAAAGCAAAGAGGGAGATTCTGGCAAGTCCTTGCCAGGTCTTAAACGGTTTGTCCTGTGTTCATGGTTTACAGACACAAAGCAGAGCTTTATTGAATAGTAAATTAATTTGCCAAAATGTGTAATCATATATGTGCGTTACTCTTTTTGTGTCATGTAATCTATGTATTACTTTATTTACTGGTGATTTAATTTATAAACATCAACAGAAATGACATGCATCTTAGTACCTTTTTTGTAAAAGTAGTATCTTTATGTGTTTTGTCAATGCTTGGTAAAATGTTCAGCTCATCCCCTGCTCATTTGCTACAAATACATTTTAATCAAAACTTTTATCTTAGACATATTGTATTGTTATGTCCACAAACTCCAAGCGGAAGCTGAAAAGATCCGTTACAACCCAAGCCAAACATGATATAAGGCCTGAAATCCATCAGATCATTCAGATTTACGGACAGAAAGTGCGCAGCAGCTGGTGCAGCGCAGTTTCAGAGCATCTGTTTCTGAGATTCCATGGCTTGTGCAACAGGCGCAAAATGAGCAATATCCTTTTGGTACAGTTAACACTGCCACCCCCTGTCCACAGCTTTGCCTCTGTGCTCCTGTTATGAAGGCATTTTTAAAATCTAAAGTAATTAACAGTATGCAGTAATTTGTGGTTGTAATAAGAGGAAATAATTGTGTGCACACTTGGGTGCACTTGTACATACCTAGCTACCTAAAGATATTTTAATAAATTATTAATAGGGTTTAAAATACATAAGCACAAAACCCTTTCGCGTATTGGTTCAAGGACTGAAATCTATTTTTAAATTGTTATTTTTTTAATATCACACTTCAAGTTTGGAATTGGTTCCCATTCATAAAGATTCACTCATTCCTGGCACACTTTTTTAACCATTTAACATATTAACCAAAGGAAGGCATGCCGGGGGCAGACAGATGCAGTGCAGAGTCACCAGGGCTTTGATAAGCATTTACTGAGTCCTGTACACTCGCTCTAGGACACCCTAACCCAGAATGGGCACTGGGGGAGGGCTCTTAGAGGAGGGAGTACCGGAACCCTAACAAATGAAAGGGCCAGAAGCAGCTAACTATCACACGCTTAGCTTCGTGAGGTTTAATTACCATCAGAAGCGGTTAGTGGTTATTTAATCTGTCTTCTGGAAAGATGTGCAGCAGAGGTTTATTAAAGCTCATCAGAGGTAGCAAGGCGAAAACTGAAGCTAAGGACACACCAGCAAACCCAGTCAGTTTCAGGAAAATTATGTTAGCAAAGACCAAAACTAAGGTTGACATTTAAAATTAGTACCGTATTTGTTTCGTACAAGACCAATTCATAAAAATAATAGTATCAATGGAATTTTAAAATAGAAATGTAATTTTTGTTTTTAATAGGAAATTGCATATCTGCCCCTTCAAGCTTTCATTATTTTCCCATTTATCCGAAGGTTTTCAAAAAATGTGTTCTATTTTTGGGATAAAATTTGTATGCAAGCAACGTGTTGCTGTTTGGGGTTTTTTGTTCTTGTTGTTTTTTAACTAATTCCAGTCTTTGACCAAATTTTGTGTAGGGTTAGGGTGTGGGGCTTAAGGGACTTGGTGGTAGAGAGGCAAACTGCCGTCAGTATTCAGCCACAAGCTTTAGAAAGCCATCCTCACTCTGTGCTTCCTGTAAACCGAGGAAGCATGTAGCGGGGACAGTCTTTTGCTGGGGACTGGGGGTATGGAAGCCTGAGCGGATCATGGAGAATGTGGGAGCATGGGGGGAAAGCAATGCAAAATACTGTATGGATGAATCACTTTCCTTCTGGAATCCTAAACTATAAAATACATACAGCTACAGACTGCAGCTGTTGCCTGTGGAGGGATGGGAGAAAGGCGAGAAGGGGTCCTTTAATCCATCCCCTCTTCGCTCCACACTGTGTGTGTTGTAGGATATAATATCCTAAATGTTGTTAACCCTCATGGTAGCCTCTGTTTATGACTCAGCCCTTTGATAGCAGCACTTTCCCCAGGCATACTTGAAGTTCTCAGTTTTGAGGAGACTTTTTTGCATGGGTTTGTAAGGGTCCTGAAATTTAGATCGTAGCTTATATCACAAAAGGCTCCTTGTTAGGCTCTGCTGTACTTCTCAGTTGCCTGAAGAAGAGAGATCACAACCGAGATAAATTTGCTGATACCAGACCTGTTAGGAGTCTTCTATTTAAATTTAATTATATAATAATGAAAAATATTAGTTCGGTACATCTCTGTCTCTCTTTTTTTTTTTTAGTTCCCTGTGCTATACAGTAAACCCTTGTTGTTTATCTATTTTATATATAGTGGTGTGTATCTGTTAATCCCATACTCCTAATTTATCCCTGCCCCCTTTCCACTTTTGTAACCATAGGTTCGTTTTCTATGTCTGTGAGTCTGTTTTTTTTTGTTGTTGTTGTTTGTTTTGTTTTTTATTTATTTTTGGCTGCGTTGGGTCTTTGTTGCTGCGTGTGGGCTTTCTCTAGTTGCAGTGAGCAGGGGCTGCTCTTCCTTGCGGTGCACGGGCTTCTCATTACGGTGGCTTCTCTTGTTGCGGTGCACGGGCTTTAGGCACGCAGGCTTCAGTAGTTGTGGCACGCGGGCTCAATAGTTGTGGCATACGGGCTTAGTTGCTCTGCAGCATGTGGGATCTTCCCGGACCAGGGCTCAAATCTGTGTCCGCCGCATTGGCAGGTGGATTCCTAACCACTGCACCACCAGGGAAGTCCCTGTTTCTGTTTTGTAAACAAGTTCATTTGTTTTTTAAGATTCCACATATAAATGGTGTCATATGATATTTGTCTGTCTCTGTCTGGCTTACTTCACTTAGTATGATAATCTCTAGGTCCATCCATGTTGCTGCAAATGGCATTATTTCATTCTTTTTTATGGCTGAATAATATTCCTTTGTGTATACATACCACATCTTCTTTATCCATCCATCTGTCGATGGACACTTGGGTTGCTCCCATGTCTTGACTGTTGTGAATAGTGCTTCTATGAACATTGTGGTACGTGTACATATCTCTCATTTTGAAAAGAAAGAAGTCAGAATGTCATGGTTGATAAGTAATATTGGAAAAGTAACTATCAGAGATTGGAATTTATCACTGTGGGACTTTCACGTTTGCTAAGTGCTTAGTGCTCCTTTCATACTTCTGTCTAGCATTCACCCACTTGTGTTAGGCCTCCCCCCACTAGAAAGGGGGTGTCTGTTCATGTGTCACTTTATACAGTGCTTGGTCGTAGGAGACATGTAATATTTATTAAATAAGTTGATACTGAATGGTTGTAGGAGCAGTTCACAGAGTAGTATTTCCCTTGCGAGTAGGGCAGTAGGCTAAAGCGACTCCATCATTTCTCAGGAGAAGCTTTACTTAGTTGCTCCCAGTTTTCCCAGGAATGACTTTTGTCTCCCTCACTAATACTCTGTCATTTTGTAGAATTTATCGTGAAGCATAGCTTATGCAGTGAATAGTTCTAATTTACTCTGGTAGTATTTTGTTTCATGTACAATAAAAACTCCCTGATTCAGAGTGAAATGGAAAAGTTCTGTCTAATGACTGAAAATTTCCAGTTGTGAAGTTTTCTTTAAGAAGAAAAGATATTCTTTAATTACACTACAGAAAGTTCAAAGACAACAAAACAATTACATTTTATCCAGATTACTGCAAATTCCAAAATAAAAACCGCAAATGAATAGGTTTTACTACACTTTGCCTGATGCAATGTATATCTGTTGGACATACTGAAAGCATTGTAAGGAAGGGCTTTTCTTTTCCCACTTTTTTTCATTAGAAATGTAGAGACCAAAGAATGTTCAACAAAGAACAGAACACTTTTTCCAATTTGTCACTTCATGGATGAAAAGTAGAGACAGAATGGTGAAGCACCTGTTGCTTTAAAGGCAATAAACTAGTGAAATGTTTTCACAGAAGTCATCAGCTTTCAAAGATCTCTTTTATCTAGTTCATATCACTCATTGCTCTTAATTCCTTTGTCACATTTTTTACTGCATTACAAGTAATCCTTGAAAGCCATGGAGCATTTTACATTTAACCAGAACCATGTGGACGGTTCTCACATGTTGAGGATAGCTCCAGTCCCGGCTTTGACTCTGCCCCTCCTCTCCCATACATTTAGCTTTAGATGCAGGTTTGAGAAGCAAATCTAGTGGTACTGGGACGGACTCATCCCCGCTCCCATCACTTTCCACCCAGTCCCGGGAGGTTTAGGGGCAGAGCCCCCAGCAGACCCTCAGCAGTGCTTTGATCTCCACAAGCACATTCCATAGGCTCCTCTTCTTCCTGAGGCCGACAGGGTTGAGTCCAAGTAACTTAGGATGTCTCCTTCAGGTAAACATTAAGATTGGTACCGTTTAGTCCATTCCTACTGAATAGTTCTCCTGCACTGCAATAAATAAGTTGGAGTGAAGAGGGGCAAAAAAAATTCTCCCCAGCCTTTCGGGTTGAATAGCTTGAGAATGTTACCCCCTCACACTGCTTTCATTTCCTCACTTAGTATACAAGGGTGATGTGTGTCTTTTAAGCATTATCTTAGAACCACATCTTGCTTAATCATTTACTGTGTCATTTTTTTGTACTATCTTCTCTGAGAACCGCTTTTAAGAGGTTGAATCCAGCAATAAGGGCATCATAGTTCTAACCTTACTTAGATTTTCTAACATCTGCCTTATTTAGGTTTTCTGAAAGAACTAAAACTGACCAATCTCCCCCGAGGTCTTCTAGGATTATTCAAACCTGAGTATATTCACATAGGGCAGTGGCAGATAGGGTAGTAAATTCAGGTCTTTGAGGGTTTCAGTGAGGTTTTCCCACGCTGTTTTTGAGCAAATCTGTTGCTGATTTGTTCTCTGTCTTCCTGAAGTACGGCAGTTTTCATGTTGAATCCTTGGTGTCTGTCACACATGTGGATATTCTTTTCCCTAAATGCTTTTCTCTGTGCTTTTCTTCTGCCTTCTATGTGGTTTTTTTTCCTATCCGTAGTTTGTGTATTTTCTGCAGTGTTGGTTCTAGTCTTTCCTGTTTCTTAGAGCTTCTCGTTTCATACTGGCATCTTTCGTGTCTACTCCGCTTGTGCGGCTGGGCTGGCTCCCTTTCAGAGGCCTCTGTCATCTTGCATCTTATCTTTGCTCTCGGATGTTTAAAGTGCATCGATCACGTCTTTTGTTTTCTGTGATTTTTTTCTGCTTTCTTTCAGAATTTGATTTTCATTGTTGTTTCCTATTGCTCTGCATTTTCCCAGAGAATTTGGACAGGCCCAACATCAGGTTTTAAACAGATGGTCTAGCCAGGTACGTTATTTGCCAAGGACATTGTGAGTGTATAAGCTTGACCCTTTCCATCTTGAACTGAGCACTCTTTACCTTCACATCAGAACATTAGCTGCAGAGCAGGATGTTCATAGTTTCCATGGACTGTGGGTCAGTCTGCTGCCTGCGGGACTGGAGGAGGAGCGAGGTGTGTCCTGGCTCTCCTCTGGGCGTTCTGCCTTCCTGCCACGCTGGGGGTTAGCGCATCCCCAGGGGTGGCCTTTGCGATTCCCCCTGTTTGGAGTGCCTGCCCCTTTAGAGAAGTGCCCTCGGACATAGTTGCTGGCTTTTTGGTCAGCGTGGCTGTGGACGCAGTATTTTCCTCTGCCCAGCCGTGCCCGGCATCCTCTGCTGATGCCAGCCCTCCTTTGACAGGACGCAGGAGGGGAAAGAGGCATGTGCTGGGTCTCTAGTGACAGCAGCGAGTGACAGGGGTTTCCGGGGGGACTCCCCACGGTCCTCTCTGGCCTGCACATCCCTGCACTTGGGAGCTCTCAGTGACAGCGTTACCCCTGCAGGTTAGAGGTAGTCACCTTCCACAGTGCACCTTCCTGCCATCTGCTCCACAGCTGTCTGCGATCCCAGTGTGAGGGGGCCCCCGGAGGCGTGCAGTGCACACACCCAGGCCCAGCTGCCCCATCCGCAAGGGATTCCAGAATCTCGTCCTCTCGTTCCATCACACTCTGGGGGAGGAAACTAGTTTTCATTCCTAGTACTGTCGTGCAGGTGGGTCAGCATTATCAGTATCTATCAATAGAAGATCTTTCTAGAACAGTTTAGAGTGGGAGGTAGGAGCTAGCATCAGCATGGCTGTCCTTATTTTCTGGTTTTCATTCTGGTTCTTTGTCAGGTTTTGGGACGGAGATTTTAAGAAGTTTTACTTACTGCTTTCTCATCAATTTATGGTTTTGTTTTTTTTTGTTGTTTTTGTTTTTGTTGTTTTTAATGACCCTTTGATTGCATTAAGAGTTAACTCAGGAAGGTACATTATACCTTTTTCTTTTTTTAGCATAGAGAAAGGACCTTCCCAAATTTTATTTGCAAGTGGATAATCGTATAGATTGAGAGTGAAAACCAAAAATCCAAAGGGAAAAAGAAAACTTGTTTTTTGTAGCAGAGCCTATAAAAGCTGGAGGTTCCGGGACTTCTCTGGTAGTCCAGTGGGTAAGACTCCACACTCCCAATGCCAGGGCCTGTGTTCAATTCCTGGTTGGGGAACGAGATCCCACATGCATGCTGCAACCAACAGTCCGCATTCTGCAACTAAAAAAAACAATCGCACATGCCGCAACTAAAGATCCCACGTGCTGCAGTGAAGATCCTGCGTGCTGTAACTAAGACCCGATGCAGCCTAAATAAATAAATAAATATTTTTAAAAATAAAAGCTGGAGGTTCCGAGTTCCTCCAGTGCTGGTATTCTCACCATACCCTTGAAACGGCTCCTGGAATTTAACAGATTTTTAGACGTGCATAGCAACATTTATTTATATCCTATATCAACTACTTAAAATTATGGTTTGCCTTATGATACCTTTTATGTTTGAAAGGAATTGATTTAGCCCTAGGAGATGACATTCAGATTTCTCCTGACATCCTGAAACCTAGGTGTCAGCATATTGAATGGCTATTTGTATAGATGCTTTTCCTGTAAGTGAGAGCTCATCATGACTAAGAATACACTAGTAGTAAGTTTTTTTAAAAGTGACTGTTAACAGTGTTGGAAGATGAAAAGATTTGTATCCTGTGGTCTAATTTTATATGACATGTAATAGTGTTTATGACGAGCCCGAACTATGTCTACTTGTATTTTTCTGAAAGACACTGTGCTTTTACTCACAGTTCTAATCATTTTCAGTTTATATAAGCGTGGCCCTGGTATTTTTATGTAACATACATTCTACAAAGTGCTTTGGATATATATAGTAGATTAGAGAGTAATGCTGAGTTTATACAGCGTCAGTGGGGTATGAGTTATGCCCTGTAAGTGAATCTTCCAGACAACTAAAATTACCCTCGTAAGTAATAAAACATCTTTTTTTAATGCAAGATTTACATTAAAAACAGTTAAGCTACATTACACATTTTTAACAAAATGTTCCCTACATAATTAGCAATTTCTAAGTGACTGAAGACCATCATCACATAAATAGACCTAGTGGCTGTTTGTTGGTCGTCATGACATAGATTGATCCAGACTATTGTGGCCAGGTCTGGCTTCTTTAATTTTTCTCTCCTGTCTCACTTTCAGGCTGTAAGATCTCCCTTCTGCCACTAGTATACTTGACTCTAGCATTTGTAATGTAATGTTTCTAATATGCTGGGGTTTTGAGACTGAAAAGTCAAGCGTATTGGATGGATGTGTAGACTAAGTGCTGAATCATGGTATGAGATATCCTGCAGCATCAGCCGTGTACCTTCCAGTGTCTTCCGTCTACGCTGGCTCTTGTGTGAATTAAAAGAAAATGCCCACATCCAAGATGGTCTTCCTGGTGCACTGTGTCTGCCCTTCTCCCCTTCTGTCCATTTTGGTCGCGTCCCCCAGAGACTCTCTGCCCCCTGGACCTGCTGCCCAGACCTCAAGACTGGCTGTAGCACGCTTTGCTCTACTGTTGCTCCCGGTCTTGGCGACTCCTCACCGTTTGCAGCCCAGGTCCCATTTCTCCTGGCCTGGGATGCCTTTGTTAAGTCTTCCAATTAACAAGGCAGTTAATTGGTCCTCTCTCTGCCTTCTCCTACAATTTTTTACATATTTCTGTTAGAGCATTTGTTTGAATTACGACGATCATGATAGTAATGGCTGACCTTCCGGAGCACGTAGTATGTGTATTATTTCATTGAACCACACGGTTTATAAAAGACCCTTTAAGTAGATACTACTGTCTTCTTCATTTTACAGATTAGTTAGGGAGAAGTCACAGTTCGAACTTGGCCAAGTGACAGAGCTGGGATTTAAGTCCAGGCAGCTTGATTCCTGTTTCCTCACTGTTCGTGAGTCAGCTGATAATTGGTCCTAGGTCACATACCTAGTGAGTGACAGAACTGGAATTTGCATCCAGGGTAGTTTGACCTTGGAGCCAGTGCTCTGAATTGTTTGTTTGCTCTCCAGCATTCCCTTTTGTGAGCTCCTTAAAGGCCGAGACCTCACAGTGTCCATCTGTATATCTGCAGAACAGTGACACATAACAGGTTCTTAAATGTTTGAAGATGAATTTGTGGACTTTTTCACCGCCTGGTATGGAGCAGTACTAACGGCACTAAGCTGGGCATCTGCCCTTGTGTTGTCTCAGATAGAATTGGTTATTCCTCCCCATCCTCCGCATCCACACTGATCCTCTACCTGCACTTAACCAAACTCAAACTCAGTTTACCAAGCACAACTGACCACAGATACGCCACATGTACACATATCTGTGAGAGAGAGACAGGGGAAACGAGAGAGAAGAATGAGTGCCCAAAACCATATGGTCAGTTCAAGGAATACGCAAGCAGCAGCAACAGAAAAAAGCCACCTGAAACGTGCGCGGGAAGGAGGGGAGAGACAGGAGGATGTGGGCAGAGAGAGCATGCTCACGTGAGCAGGAGAGCACCAGGGGAGAGGATGGAAGGGTTGGGGGCAGACAGACATTGTTAATTCTTGATGTTAAATCCATCCATCGGAGCTTTGATCATAGTGGTCATACATGTGAAGTATGGCAAGAATAAACTTTATAGATAAAAGATTCAAAATGCCAATTGATCTTCCAAATTCTGCGAAGTAAGCATAAATATATAATACACATCAATTTGTGGTCCTTTAAAATTCAACTGCTGTATGACAAAGGGGACTTAAAGAAAATTGATTTGTTGGTTCGTCAACTTGGAATTAGAAAGGCTCTGGAAATTTCAGAACAATACTCTTCTTTCCTCTGCGTAAATTTTGCTGTAGCGAAGAATTGTGTTCATAACATCCTACTTATTTTAAATTTTATTGAACAAGGGAAACAATACATGTCATTTAGGAAATGGACAACTCTTAGCCCAGGTCTTAAGGATGGCTAATTCTAGTTCTATTCTTTGTTATTCTCTAGAGCCTAACTTAAATCCCACTCTTTTTATGAAAACTTTCTCAACTGTCATTACCCACACTGATTTCTCTATTTTCCTAGTTTATGTAATCCTTAGAGGAGCGGGCATAGGATAGTGGTTGAGCTGAGGTTGTCATATTGCCTCTATGCTATCCGCTGACTTGCCATGTTAACCCAGGCAAGCTGGTTAACCTTGACAAGCTTTGGTTTCTTCTTTTGTAAAATGAGGCTGATAAAATGAAGTCTCCTATTGGGGTCATTGTGAAGGTTGAGTGGGACCATGTATGTAAAGATTTTAGCACCCTACCTTGCATGTGTTTAATTCACATTAGCTCTATTGTTAGTGTTTATTACTGTCCTGTTGCCCCTTTGATTAGTATGTGTCCTGTCTCTTCCTGGAGTGCCCTCACACTAGCAGATGCTTGATTACGTATTTACTTGGGAGGTCGGCGGGTAGAAGTTACGATGAAGGGAAAGACTCTAGTAGTAAGAGGTGGTGACTTGGAGGCTTCCACTATATATTGCATAAGGGAAATGGTGGGATTAGTATCTACACAGGTGATGGCCTCCAACTGATAGCTGTGTCCTCAGTAAGCAGTGTGAGAGGTGGTGGAAAAGAATAGAAAAAGGAGAGACATTGCTAGTGCTGGCAAAGGGAGTTGCAGGATTTGGGGGTAGTAGAATAGGTTTATTTATACTATGAAGTAGCAGAAATTAAAGGTATGACACCAGGTTGAGTTGTAAGGATGTTAGTAGGGGGTCGTTAGATAGTTTTATGCCACATCGCCTACTGGTAGAGGATCATGGTGGTGGGCAAATGTGGAGGTCATTTGCTTGTAAGTGACCTTCTAAATTCATGGGCTACAATTCATATGGCAGTTTCAAGTTCAGAAATCAACCCAGGGAAGGGAGCTTTAGTTTCTACCTTTTCTTGTTCATTGGGGAGGATATTTAACCAAAATCGGAAGGGATGGCAACCCAATCAACCATTATCTGAAATGGCACTGCCCAGGGGGCCTCCCTGGTGGTCCAGTGGTTGGGACTTCACCTTCCATTTCAGGGGGTGTGGGTTCAGTCCCTGGTTGGGGAGCTAAGATCCCACATGCCTTGCAGCCAAATAACCAAAACATAAAACAGAAGCAATATTGTAACAAATTCAGTAAAGGGTTTAAAAATATTTTTAAAATAAAAATAAAATGACACTTCCCAGAATAATTGACTCTTCTCAAGAATCTTCAGAAATGTTACGCTTATGCAAGTTATAGACGCATACAAGTGTATAGAACATGGTAACCATGAGATGGAGGAATAGTTTTCATGTCTTGCTGCAAGAGAGTGGGAGGTTTGTGTTTTTACTTGTTGGTCATTTTCAGTATAGATTAGGACCAGGAAAGAGGAAGATTGCCACAAGATAGAGGACAGCATGAAAACCAAAAGAGACAGAATAACGATCCATCCTGTTATGAGAGCACTTGAGGAGGATAAATGAGTAATTGGCCCCTTTTAGTTGGTTGAAGTTTAGAAAGAAGAATATGTTTGTTTGCATAAAAGGGATTAAGTGGTTGGTAAAAGATATTTTTTTAACTAGTCATGAACAACTTAGATACAAGATAATATAAAAGAGCCAGCATTGGGACTTCCCTGGCGGTCCAGTGGTTAAGACTCCGCACTTCCACTGCAGAGGGCACGGGTTCAATCCCTGGTGGGGGAACTAAGATCCCAGATGCCGTGTGGCATGGCCAATAAATAAATAATTTTTTTTAAGAACCAACATTTATTTAAAGATTTGGAAATTCATATACCTATTTCTATATAGATTATTTACCTTTTAAAATCTAATAGACTATATATTAACATTAGTATAATAAACACAAATATTCTTTAAGCTAATAATGTATATATCCGTGTTTAACTTCTTCAGCTCTTCAATACACTGTATTACTCTTGTATCTAGGACTTTGCCAGTGCTGTGACATTTACTGAGAAGACTCTTACCCCTCTCCCTTCCCTATCCCATCTGTATACTTTCTGTAAATTCACTGCCAAGGCACTTAGTACATTCTAGTAGGAATTACTGTTTGTCTTGTTTACCACTGTTTTCCTACAAATACTATCCATTTGATAATATATCAAATGATAATTTATCTACTTCATGTATAAAATGTTCAGAAAATATTAATAAAATTCAATTTTCTGATGACTGAGATAAGAGTATGGACTCATATAATTAAGACATGCCCCTTGAGTTATTTTTATAGTAGTAATTTAAGGGGAAAGAAAAGGAAAGACATGAAGAGGCAAGATCTGGAGAAGACAGGGCACTCTCAGTGCAGTATTATTGAGTGTTCTGTATACGGCCAGTATTCTGGTAGGCACTCAAGGAAGCCAGTTGTCAAACTGGGGAGAGAGAATTAATACTGGTTAGAGGACTGAGATCAGCTAAAGGGAGCTGTTGACGGCTTTGAATTTGGAGCTTTAAGCAACCGGAATTGCCGTTTTTCCCCATTTCACTCCACTCAGCACTTACTGAACATGACTTGTGTGTCAGCATGGAAAGGAAGCGATGTGTCCAGGAAGGATGTCGTGGTCTGATTTAGCTTGTTACCTTCAGGAAAGCGGTCCCGAGTGCCAGTGTGCTCTTGGATTTCACAGATGACATGTTCTGAGTCAAGGTTCCTATTTTGACCTTGGCACGTGTGCTGACTGGTATGTCGTCTTCTTCCAGGCTGCCTAGGGCACAGTGCCTAGCCATGGGTAGGAGGGTAGTTGTGGTAGTTAAGAGATTGAAACACTTTTGAGTCAGACACACCTGGTTTTTTATCCTGGCTCTGCATTTACTTTACAGTTTTCATATCTACTGTAGTATCTACTGTTCAGTTACTGTGAGGATTAACTAAATAGTCCACGGAGGGTACTTAACTAGTACAGTGCCTAGCACATAGTAAGTGCTCCGTGAAAGGTTAGCAATAAATATTTCAGTATCGTCTCTATCAGCATTTGGGTCAAGGCCCAGGTCCCATTGTCTAAGGTACAGACTCTGACAGTAACAATATCTTAGCCATTCTTCTTCTCTTAGCACTGTGCACCCATGATGTCAATATATTCCTAAAATCAGGGCCACTGATCAGAATGGATGTACTTCATCTTTACATGATCTGCTGCCGTCCTGTCTCCCTGAGCTTCTCTTCCGCCATACCACCCTTGAGCACACCACGCTTGTTCCTGTCCCATGGTCTGTCTTCTTTCTTTACCTCTTCCTTGGAATGCTCTCCCTCCAGAGCCCAAGCCCACAAGGCCTGCCTCATTTAGTCTCGTTGAATGTCACCTGTTCGGAAAGGCTCTCCTTGTCCATCCCAATGAAATATTACTTTTTAAAAAAATTTATTTATTTTATTTATTTATTTTTGCCTCCGTTGGGTCTTCGTTGCTGTGCGCGGGCTTTCTCTAGTTGCGGCGAGTGGAGGCTACTCTTCGTTGCAGTGCACGGGCTTCTCATTGCAGTGGCTTCTCTTGTTGTGGAACACGGGCTCTAGGCGTGCGGGCTTCAGTAGTTGCGGCACACGGGCTCCGTAGTTGTGGCTCGAGGGCTCTAGAGCGCAGGTTCAGTAGTTGTGGCGCACGGGCTTAGTTGCTCCGCGGCATGTGGGATCTTCCC
This sequence comes from Globicephala melas, assembly GCF_963455315.2. NCBI lineage: Eukaryota > Metazoa > Chordata > Mammalia > Artiodactyla > Delphinidae > Globicephala > Globicephala melas. Next base: position 1,383,293 of record NC_083331.1, on the reverse strand, counting down.
GGACCAGGACTCGAACCCGTGTCCCCTGCATTGGCAGACGGATTCTCAACCACTGCACCACCAGGGAAGCCCCGAAATGTTACTAATCACTTTCTTATCCTGCTTTATATCTCTTCATGGCACTTCTTAGTGTCTTATATTATTTTATACATTTATTCGTTAATTGTCATTCTCCTGTTTGGGAATGCAGGTTCCTCAGGTTAGCCTCATCACTGCTCTGTTTTCAGTGCCTGTGCACTCAGTAAATATCTGTTCAGTAAATGACTTCAAAGTTTGGAGGTTGTTATACCTAAACACTAAAATTACTCTTTAAAGATTATTGTAGAAGTAGCTAAGTTGGGGACTGATACTGAAAAAAATCTGAAATTGCAATTTCTTTTTCTTTTAGGAAAGTGTGGACTCTGGAGAGATGAAAGGGAAACCGTCTCCTCGTAAACAGCGCTTCATGCAGTTTTCCTCAATGGAACACGGGGGAGAGTATTACATGACACCACGGGACTTCCTCTTCTCAGTAATGTTTGACCAAATCGAACGTAAGTTGTGTTTTTGTTTTTTAAGTTAAAAAAATCAAATATTAGGGCTGAAAAACCTCTGTTTTATAGAATTGGTAACAGCTTTTCTTCATCTTAATTATCATCATTCTTTGTACCATGCGTTTACTTAATTATTTAGACTTTCAACCCTTGTGAGACTAAACTTTTATTTATTTATTTATCTAAGAAATAGTTGCTTTGTATGTGGGTTTTTCTAAAAAGAGGAAAAGGGCTTCCCTGGTGGCGCAGTGGTTGAGAGTCCGCCTGCCGATGCAGGGCACACGGGTTCGTGCCCCGGTCCGGGAAGATCCCACATGCCGCAGAGCAGCTGGGCCCACGAGCCATGGACGCTGAGCCTGCGCGTCCGCAGCCTGTGCTCCGCAACGGGAGAGGCCACAGCAGTGAGAGGCCCGCGTACCACAAAAAAAAAAAAAAAAAGTATCCTAAAGAGAGGGAAAAAATAGGTAAGTTTTTAAATGTCACTAAATAAGTTCTTAATAGGGTAACTAATTCATCCAAGATGTTACGTTTTGGTGGTGTTGATGTTTTAAATTGGGCAAAAAAAAGAAACTAGGTTAGAGCAATTAGGAGGGTCACACAAGGGGTGGGGTGGTGGTGGGATGAACTGGGTGATTGGGATTGACATGTATACACTGATGTGGATAAAATGGATGACTAATAAGAATGGTAGCCTAATGGTAGCCAAGTAAACATAGAACCTCACACCAAAGGCCTATTTACTGCAGTAATGTTTACCCAGCACATCATATCTGGCTCTCAACAGTAAAATCAAGTGGTATGCTAAACGGCAAAAAGCGTCATCTGAAGAGGCAAAAGCAAACATCAGAACCTGATTCAAATATAGCAGATATTTTGGAATTGTCAGACCAGGAATTCTGAATAACCATAATATACTGAGGACTCTAAAAGGAAGAGTTCACAACATATAATAACAGATGGGTAATGTAAACCGAGATAGGGGAACTCTTAGAGTCAAAAGGAAATGTTAGAAATAAAAACCTCTGTAACAGAGATGAAGAATGCCTTTGATGGTCTCATCAGAATAATCCTCTGGGCCCAGAAAATAATTGGTGATCTTGAAGGTATGTCAGTCAAAACTTCCCAAACTGAAAAGAAAAAAAACTGGAAAAAACAATATTCAGAAACTGTGGTATAATTCAAAAAGTGTAACATGCCCATAATGGCAATACCAGAAAGAGAAGAAAGAACAGAAGAAATATTTGTAGTATTAACAGCTGAGAATTTTCCAAAATTATTAACAAACACCAAACCACAGATTCAAGAAACTCACAGAATACCAAGCAGGATTAATACAAAAATAAACTCAAAATGGATACCAAGCAGGATGAATACAAAAATAAACTCAAAAGGCCTAAATGTGGGATTGATACTATGAAATTCCTAGAGGAAAATGTAGGCAGAACACTCTTTGACATAAATCACAGCAATATCTTTTTGGATTTGTCTCCTAGAGTAATGGAAATAAAAATAAACAAATGGGACATAATTAAACTTAATAGCTTCTGCACAGCAAAGGAAACCATAAACAAAACAAAAAGACAACCTACAGAATGAGAGAAAATATTTGCAAACAATATGACTGACAAGGAATTAATCTCCAAAATATACAAGCAGCTCAATATCAAAAAAACAAACAACCCAATCAAAAAATCGGCAGAAGATCTAAATAGACATTTCTCCAAAGAAGATATACAGATTGCCAGCAAACACATGAAAAGATGCTCAACATCACTAATCATGAGAGAAATGCAAATCAAAACTACAATGAGGTATCACCTCACACCAGTCAGAATGGCCATCATCAAAAAATCTACAAACAGGGCTTCCCTGGTGGCGCAGTGGTTGAGAGTCCGCCTGCCAATGCAGGGGACATGGGTTCGTGCCCCAGTCCGGGAAGATCCCACATGCCGCAGAGCGGCTAGGCCCATGAGCCATGGCGGCTGAGCCTGCGCGTCTGGAGCCTGTGTTCCGCAACGGGAGAGGCCACAACAGTGAGAGGCCCATGTACCACAAAAAAAAAAAAAAAATCTACAAACAGTAAATGCTGGAGAGGGTGTGGAGAAAAGGGAACCCTTTGGCACTGTTGGTGGGAATGTAAATTGGTGCAGCCACTGTGGAGAACAGTAGGGAGGTTCCTCAGAAAACTGAAAATAGAGTTACCGTATGATCCAGCAATTCCAGCAATTCTGGGCATACATCTGGAGAAAACTCTAATTCGAAAAGATACATGCACTCCAATGTTCATAGCAGCACTGTATACAATAGCCGAGACATGGCAGCAACCCAAGTGTCCATCCACAGATGAATGAATAAAGATGTGGTCTATATATACAGTGGAGCCTTAGCCATAAAAAAGAAGGAAATAATGCCATTTGCAGCAACATGGATGGACCTAGAGATTATCATACTAAGTGAAGTAAGCCAGGCAAAGACAAGTATCATATGATACCACTTATAGATGGAACCAAAAAAAAAAAAATACAAATGAACTTACGTACAAAACAGAAATAGACCCACAGACATAGAAAACAAACTTTACCAGAGGGGAAAATGGAGGGGAGGGATAAATTAGGAGTTTTAGATTAACATATACACACTACTATATATAAAATAAATAACCAACAGGGATCTACTGTACAGCACAGGGAACTATACTCAATATTTTGTATTAACCTATAAGGGAAAAGAATCTGAAAAAGAACAGATGTATATATGTATAACTGAATCACTTTGCTGTGCACCTGAAACTAACACAAAATTGTAAATCAACTATACTTGAATTTCTTAAAAAAGAAAGAAAAAGAAAATACTTTGAGATGAATGAAAATGAAGACATAATACATCAAAAGTTATAGAATGCAGCTAAAAGAGTGCTTAGAGGACAGTTTACAACAGTAAATACCTGTATTAATAAAGAAAAAGGTCTCAAAGCAGTAACCTAACCTGTCATCTTAAGGCACTGGAGAAAGAAGAGCAAACTAAACCTAAAGCAAGCAAAAGAAAGGAAATAACAAAGATGATAGATAAAGAAAATAGAGGCTAGAAAAAGTAGAGGAAAATCAATGAAACTAAAAGCTGTTTCTTTGAAAAGAGGTGTCAAAAGTTGAAAAAACTTTAGCTAAATTGACCAAGGGAAAAAAAAGAGAAAACTCAAAACTATTAGAAAACGGTGAAAGAGGGAGCATTACTAACAACCTTAACAGAAGTCAAAAGGATCATAAAGGAATACATAAAGGATCATAAAGGAATCATAAGGATCCTAAAAGATCATAAAGGAACACAATTGTGTGCAAATAACTTAGATCATAAAGGATCGTAAAGGAATACAATGAACAACTGTATGCAAATAACTTAGATGAAATGGGCAAATTCCGTTTTTCTCTGATTCTGTGGATTATCATTTCACTCTCTTCATAGTGTCCTTTGATACACAAAAGTTTTTAATTTTGATGAAGTCATATGTATTTGTTTTACTTTTGTTGACTATATTTTTAGTGTCATAGTTGAGAAAATATTGCCAAATACAAAGTCATAAAGATTTGCCCCTGTTTTATAGTTTTAACTATTGAGGTTAGGTCTTTGATCCATTTTAAGTTAATTTTTGTAAGTGGTGTAAAGTAAAAGGGTGCAACTTCATTCTTTTGCATGTGGCTCTCTGTTTATTATTTATTATCTAATTATTTTTATCTGTTATCTAATGATCTGATTATTCATTTGTTGAAAAGAGTGTTGTTTCCCCCATTGAATTTTCCTGGCTTCCTTGTCAATATCCAAAATAAAGTATAGGTTTATTTCCAAACTCTCAATTCTGTTTTGTTGTTCTGTATGTGTATCCTTTGCTAGTACCACACAGGCCTGATTACTGTAGCTTTGTATTAGGGTTTGAAATCAGGAAGTCTGAAACTTCCAACTTTGTTCTTTTTCAAGATTCTTTTAGCTATTCAAGGTCTCTTGAAATTCCATATGAATTTTAGGATGGCCTTTTCTGTTTCTTCAAAAAGCACCATTGGGGCTTCCCTGGTGGTGCAGTGGTTGAGAGTCTGCCTGCCGATGCAGGGGACACGGGTTCGTGCCCCGGTCTGGGAAGATCCCACATGCCACAGAGCGGCTGGGCCCGTGAGCCATGGCCGCTGAGCCTGCGCGTCTGGAGCCTGTGCTCCACAACGGGAGAGGCCACAACAGTGAGAGGCCCACGTACTGTTAAAAAAAAAAAAAAGCACCATTGGAATTGTGATAGGGATTGCAATGAATAGAAAGATTGCTTTTTGTAGTACTGTCATCCTAACAATATTAGGTCTTCCACTCCATTAACACAAGATGTCTTTCCATGTATCTAAATCTTTAATTCTTCCATCAAGTTTTATAGCTTTTACTGTGCAAGTTTTACACCTCTTTGGTTAAATTTATTCCCCAATATTTAATTCTTTGTGATGCTATTGCAAATGGAATTGTTTTCTTAATTTCATTATGGGATTACTCATTGCTAGTATATAGAAATACAACTGATTTATGTGTGTTGATTTTGTATGCTATAACTTTGATAAATTCACTCATTAGCTCTAACAGTTTTTTGTGAATTTCTTAAGATTTCCTGCATAATGAGATCATGTTTTCTATGAGCAGATTTAACTGGACTTGTTCCTTTCCTATTTGGAAGCTTTTTATTTCTTTTTCCTGCCTAATTACTCTGGCTAGAAGTTCTAGTCACGTGTTAAATAGAAGTGGCAAAAGCAGCATCCTTTTCTTGTTCCTAATGTTTCTGTTAAAGCTTTCAGTCTTCATCATTGAGTATGATGTTAGCTCTCATATTACATATGTGTGCCCTTTATAATGTTAAGGAAGATCTCTTCTATTCCTAGTTTATTGGGTGTTTTTACCATGAAAGGGTGTTAGATTTTGTCAGATGCTTCTCTTTTTTTTTTTAGACCAATTTTTATACTGTTTTTCCACTTAACATTTTTATTTATTTATTTTATTATTTATGGCTGTGTTGGGTCTTCGTTTCTGTGTGAGGGCTTTCTCTAGTTGCGGCAGGCGGGGGCCACTCTTCATCGCGGTGCGCGGGCCTCTCGCTATCGCGGCCTCTCTTGTTGCGGAGCACAGGCTCCAGACGCGCAGGCTCAGTAATTGTGGCGCACGGGCCCAGTTGCTATGCGGCATGTGGGATCGTCCCAGACCAGGGCTCGAACCCACGTCCCCTGCATTGGCAGGCCGACTCTCAACCACTGTGCCACCAAGGAAGCCCTGTCAGATGCTTCTTTTGCATCTATTGAGATGATCTTGTGGGGTTTTTCTTTCATTCTGTTAATGTGGTCTGTTGCATGGATTGATTTTCATATCTTGAACCACCTTGCATTCCAGTGATAAATCCCATTTGCTCATGGTGTATAATGCTTTTAATGGACTGTTAGATTCTGTTTTCTAGTATTTTTTTGAGAAATTTTACACCAATATTAATAAAAGATAGTGGTAGCCTGTAGTAGTTTTCTTTCCTTGTTTGTGTCTAGCTTTGGTATCAGAGTAGTGCTGGTCTCTTAGAATGAGTTCACACATGTTACCTCCTCTTCAGATTTTGGAAGAGTTTGAGGAGGATTGGTGTTAATTCTTTAAATGTTTGGTAGGATTCACTAGTGAGACCATTGGCCCTGGGCTTTTCTTTGTTGGGAGGTTGTTTTTTGTTTGTTTCTTTTTGTGGTATGCAGGCCTCTCACTGCCGTGGTGTCTCCCGTTGCGGAGCACAGGCTCCGGACGCGCAGGCTCAGCGGCCATGGCTCACGGGCCCAGCCGCTCCGCGGCATGTGGGATCTTCCCGGACCGGGGCGCGAACCTGTGTCCCCTGCATCGGCAGGCGGACTCTCAACCATTGCGCCACCAGGGAAGCCCCGTTAGGAAGTTTTTGGTTACTGATTCACACTCCATACTTGTTTGGATACATTCACATTTCCTATTTTTAACTGTGTTCCGTAAGTTTCAGCATGCTGGTTTATAGTGTTGTTCACATTCTCTAGTTCTTTACTGATCTTCTCTGTGGCGGTTCTGTCCATTGTTGAAAGTAGAGTATTGAAATCTATTATTGTCGAACTGTCTTTTTTCCCTTCAAGTCTGTCAGTTAGGCAACTTTCTAAAAGCATATGAAGAGTGAGATCCCATTTTTCCTTGTTTATATATACGTGTAAGTAACATACAGTCTGCAAGGATATTCGCCACATTGCTAGTAGTTCACTCTTACTTTTGGAATTACCAGTTTTTGTATTTTCTTTTTGTCTTGTAATTTTCTAATTCATCAGCAACAAATATTTGTTATTTGCATTAAAAAGAAAAAGTTAAAAATATGTCTTAGGGGCTTCCCTGGTGGCGCAGTGGTTGAGAGTCCGCCTGCCGATGCAGGGGACACAGGTTCGTGCCCTGGTCCGGGAAGATCCCACGTGCCGCGGAGCGGCTGGGCCCATGAGCCATGGCCGCTGAGCCTGTGCGTCCAGAGCCTGTGCTCCGCAACGGGAGAGGCCACAGCAGTGAGAGGCCCATGTACCGCAAAAAAAAAAAAAAAGTCTTAAAGAAATCTACATTTAGAAGGTGAGTGAAGCAAGAAGAGCCAGTTACAGAGATTTTTTAAATAAGACCATTGGCCACGGATGAGAGTGCAGTGTCACGGGAGCAGGAAGTGTTTGGTCAGTAGTGTGGTGTCCAGAAAGATCCAGTAGGATGGGAATTGGGGAGAGGCTGTTGGATTTGGTCATCAGCATGGGTCACCAGGACCTTTGGTAGATCGGTGTCAAGAGAGTGGTGGACAGTTAAAGAAAGAATTAGAAAGAAATGAAAATGACAGGTATAGATTGCTTTTTCTAAAAATTTTTATCTGAAAGGTACAAAACAGGATGATATTATGAAAGAAAACAAAGGATAATGAAAGAATTTTTTAGAAATACTTAATAGGCAAACAGTTCTTATTTATCAGAAATGTCTGTGCTGTGACCTGTATTGTAATTTATTCTAATTTTTTCATTTAGGGTTTCAAGTGGAGGTTGTAAAAGCTTGATTAGCAGAATATTAACATATCATATACTTGTAAACAGTATGTGTTAATGTCTGTTTTCTCTTTACCTGACTCAGTGGTTCACTCCTTTGACTTTCTCTCACAAACATTTGTATTTTCTTCCTCATGTAACAGGAGCTATTTAGTCTTGTGCTCAGTGTCGTCGAAGAATTTGCCCCGTTTTATGTTCTTTCAAGAATTTTCCTGGGATTTCCCTAGTGACCTAGTGGTTAGGATTCCGGGCTTTCACTGCCATGGCCCTGGTTCAATCCCTGATTGGGGAACTGAGATCCCACAAGCCGTGCAGCACAGGCCCCCCACCAAAAAAAAAAAAAAAGAATTTTCTCCCATTTTATGTTCTTTCAATTGAATCGAAGTTTTACTTCGCTCTACTTTGTTTTAGCCATAGACCCAGGTTCTTCTAATGAAGTTCAAAGTTTACATGGCTTTTTCTTTCTTTCATTGTTGTTGTTTTCATGCAACCCTTGATTCAACCAATTTAGGTTCTTATAATGTTTCCACTTTATTATTCATTGGAATGCAGTTAAACTCTATCAGAAGGCATTTAGCTAAATGAAGAATTGAGTAATTTTGAAGGCCGAATAATACATCCTTTATGCATATGATGTCCTTCCTCTTCATTTTTCATCATGGATAAGAAGACGAAGAATCTTGGTTGCATTCCTACGGATCATGATGAACAGCAAAACAAGAAAAAAGGGAGGCACCCCAATGACCTGTGATCCTCACGTGTAAACAGAAAGAAATAAAGCAGTCTGAAATCTATTAGCTCCTAAACTCATTTTTACCTGGTATTTATCTTCCTGGACTTCTTACAAATAATATACTTTATTTATGATGGGGCTTATTTGAACCCTCTCCCCACGCCTCTTTCAGGTGGATGCTGGCTCTTTGTTCTCCTTCATTATTTGTTAGGTTTGGGGGAGATCAGTGTCACCCTAATCCCTTACTGCACACTCAGAAAACCATAAAAACGTGCTCCTTTCAGAATTAGGTTATCTAGCTAAAACACCATCTTCCCTTATTTAAGTTCTTTTCTATTGAATTCCAAGCTTTGATGCTGTTTTCTACTGAATGTCGTTAGCCTTACAGTACTTAGTTCTCAATTTTAGTGACCTTCGTTCTTATCATTCACCTCCCATGTCCATTACTTAGAATTGCCCCAGTTTTGAAATCCCAAATTACAGAATCCCACTTTACCCACTTTCTCATACCCAGCATACCTATTCTTGACTTCATAAAAGCTTCTGCTCTCAGTTATCCCATTTTTCCCAAGTTCTCAACTCCTTCTGGACCTTCTTCCTTCCCTGTAGCCACATGGCTTGTCATTTTGTCACTCTTTAATAATTGCTTCCCAGTATCTTTCCCCTTTGTCCTTGTTGAACCTAGACTGCTGTGAACTGTTGGAGAAAATCCCATGGTTATGCAGATTGGAGCCACTAAATTCATGTTCTTCAACTTGGCCTAGATTCTCCAAGGCATTTACACATCGCTGCCTAGCCTTCTGCCAGCGCTGCTCCCTGCCCTGCTGAGACTCGTTCCTCCACCACCCTCTCTGCATCTCCTTCCCTCGTTCTCTCTGCCTCTACCGTCTCAGTGTCTGAAGCTTACAGACCCTCTTGTGTCTTTACTGCCTTGACGACCCCAGCACAGTCAGCCCCGCCAGCTACTCGCTTTCCAGCGGGCGGCCCCTGCTCTCGCGGCCTGCACCACAGTCTGGCTTCCTGCCTCCCCTCTCTGCTGACTATTCTCTTGAACGTCAGCGGTGGCCCCCAAATGGCCAAGACGGGCGGCTGCTGTTCGCCTGACTCTTGACTGACCCTCTAGCAGCACTTGCTGCTGTGGACGTCTCTCCCTGGGCGCCTGTGGTTTTGTTCTCAGCGATGTGTTCCTGCCGTTAGTTTCCTTTGTGCTTCCTCTTCCTACCAGCGCCTAAATGCTCCCTCCCTTCAGCGCTGCTCCCTTAGACACAGTCCCCCAGGGGGTTATTGCTGCTCACGGCTTCACCGTTGTTGCTTCAGGGTCGTTTTTCGTGTCTCAAGCTCTCCGCTGGCCCCTAGAAGCTCTGGTCTCGCTGTGCATCAGGCACTTACATTCGTGCGTTATCCCCACAGGCATCTGGAGCTCAGCGCATCCGAAACTGAAGCCCGCTTCCTCCCCATCACACCCTTTCCGGTGCCCCCTTTCCCTGCGGTGGCGCTCCCCCAGCTCACTCAGGCTGTGGGGAGTTTTCGTGGACATGTCCAGCTGCCTCATGTTTTGTATCTGCTCCGTCACCAAGAGCAGCTTATTCTTCCTCCTCCACTTCTCTTCTCTGTCCTTCTCTGTGTCCTCTGTGTCTTTTGCTCAGGGTAGGCCCTCAGCACTTCTCCCCAGATTATTGCGAAGGACTCCTTTCCTTCAGGCTGGACCTCCTTCTTCTGCACAACACACTGATCCTTTTACTCTCCGTAAACGCGTTTAGCGGTTCTAGGAGCTCTTAACTTACTGCTCGGAGCCCTCTTGCTCTGACTTGTGCCTGTGTCTATCCTGTGGGTGGTACCCTTTGGTTCCGTCATACAGAGCAACTTAAAAACCAACTCTTCCATTTAAAGCTCTTTATGTAAGACAGCAACAATATGTCGTTGTCATGAGGAAAGCACTTAAATTTTACTTGGAGAAATGTTATTAAAAGTCAAATTTCTTATGACTTTTTCTCACAGTAATTTTAGCATGCAGCTCATTTTAGTAGAATATGATGTTTATTGTATTCCTTCTACATTGCAATTTTATTGAATTAATTTTAGCATCTTCAGAATTAAAAATTTGCTGAAAATGTGTTTAAGGGTACCATAATGAGGCTTTATATTATTAGAAAGATTATCTTATATTAGAAAATGTTGTGGTCAAGCATAATTTTCCTTCTTGCCTTAATGGCCTGCACGCTTAAATGTAATGTTCTGTTACTATGAAATGTGTACAGCTCTACCTTAGAACTAATGCTGTTGTAACAGCATAGAGAGAGCGTTTATACTGTGTCTTTCTACCTTAGTAACTTTTGTTAAGGACACATTATTTCCATTTGTTTAGTCAGACGGAGCTGCATTTTTATCCAGCTGACCAAAGCAAGGCAGGATGCACAGAAGTCAGTGAAGGATGCGTCAGGGTTCTTTTACCTCATTTGCAGGCACTGCGGTGGAAAATGCAGGATAGACCGACTGCTGACTCGCCAGCGCAAACAGCAGTGACGAGACTGTCCAGCTCCCCAAGAGCCACAAGATAAATGCCTACCCCTCTTTCCAGAGGCTTTTGTTACAAGCACAGTGCTGTGCTCACATCTCAGCCCCATCTTATTCCACGCTGCTGCCCTTTCAATCCCTCTTACCTTGTTCAGTTATTTTCCATAGCACTTGTCACACCCTAATGTTTACTATAATATGTATTTACAATTTCCTTACTTTTGAAGTTTACTGTTTATTGTCTGTTTCTCCCCCTAGAGCGTCTGCTCCGTGACAGGAATGTGTGTCCCTTGTGCTCAGTGACATAAACAAAATACCCAGAGTAGTGCCCGGCACATAGTAGGTATTCATTCATTCACAGGAGTTTCTGTCAGGCGTCCAAGAAGAAGTGTTGAGTGAGCAGTTAGATGTACAAGTAGGAGAGAGAACGGAACTGAAATGTAGGTTGAAGACTCTTCAGTGGATTCATGAGAGCTGAGACTTCATGAGGTTGCAAAAGTGAGTTTAGATGGGAAAGGTGGGTGGAAGGAATGAGCTCTGGGATGACCCAGCATTTACAAGTTGGGGAGAGTAAGTGGGAGCAGCTAAAAGGTAGTGTGATTCCATTTATATGAAGTGTCCATCATAGGCAGATCTGTAGAGACAAAGTAGATCCGTGGTTGCCCACAAGTAGGGGAAAAGGAGTGACTGCTAATGGGTTTTCCGTTCTTCTGGCGGGTAATGAAAATGTTCTGAAAGTAGGTGGTGGTGATGGTTGTACCACTCTGAATATACTAAAAACCATTGAACTATACAGTTTCAATGGACGGATTTTGTGATATATGAAGTATATCGCAATAAAGCTATAAAAACATATAAAAATACCAATCCTTGTTCCCAGTTGAAAATATTAATTTTAAAATTATTTTCATGGAAATGACTCTGACAAGTACAGGTTTCTGGTAACTGACCATACTGCTGAACTGAATGAATAAGCATTTTCAGAACTCTAATGGAAAACTGATGAATTCATAACAGTGCTAACAAAAGACCAAGATGAAAAAAAATTAATTACATGGGACTGAGTGAACTGATGAGGATGATTATAATTTTTGTGACTTTCTGTTTGAATAAAAAAAAAAAATCCCACAAGGACCCAGAGGCAAAAAAACATACAAATCAATTTTCACTGCAGAGTAAAGGAGCTGTTACAATGGAGGATTCCTGGACTGAATGTCAATATTATGACACAGTGTGAGTGTGTTTCGTGTTTGGTAATTGCAGTCATTGTTGCTTTTGTTGTGGTCATCCATTTACAATGCTTGGTATCAGTTTATTTATCTCTTGTAAAAATAAAATACAGTGTGTGTGTGTGAAAAAAATGAATACAGTAAATAAATAAATAAATAAAATTATTTGCAAAAAATAAATGGAGACGCTAAAATAATAAAAACATGACTCTTTTTTTTTTTTTTTTTTTTTGCGGTACGCGGGCCTCTCACTGTCGTGGCCTCTCACTGTGGTGGCCTCTCCCGTTGTGGAGCACAGGCTCCGGACGCGCAGGCTCAGCGGCCATGGCTCACGGGCCCAGCCGCTCCACGGCATGTGGGATCTTCCCGGACCGGGGCACGAACCCGTGTGCCCTGCATCGGCAGGCGGACTCTCAACCACTGCGCCACCAGGGAAGCCCAAACATGACTCTTTATATGCATTTCCAATATCAGAGAACTCATTGTGGGTCTAAACCGAAACATATTCATCTAGGTCAATTCTTACAGAAGAGTGAACTGATTTGTAGGAGCCATCTCAGGAGTTTTAAAAGCACAGATTGCTGATAAATTCATTTGCCAAAAAAATTAGCTGCTTAGGCTTCCAAGGACTCACTAAGCAGTCTCCTTCCCATCCAATCAGTACGTGGGTAAGAGTGGGCCGTGAGCACACTGCCCTGGCAGCATCTGAGTGCTGACCCATCTCCACACGTAAATACTTTCTCCTCTCCCGGTCTTCTTGTAAACACACACATGCACACACGTACCTAAGATGGGGCGTGGTGAGCACGTCCATAGTCGTCAGACTGCAGGGTGGCAAATAGTTTGTCTGTCCCCTACCTAGCTCATGACCCCTCACCCTGACTGGGGAGGATGCATTTTCCTGTGTGAGAAGAACAGGTTTAAAGCCCACGGGCCATGCTTTTATTTCTTAAAGACAGATTTCTCCTCCTTGGAAGGATATTCAGGAGGGTCAGTTTCCCTCTACCCTTATATTCTTATGCTTTTAATCAGCTTACTTATTGTTGTTCTCTGAATGATATAAAAAGGAATCATTAAAAAGAAGGGGTGAGGGGCTTCCCTGGTGGCGCAGTGGTTGAGAGTCTGCCTGCCAATGCAGGGGACATGGGTTTGTGCCCCGGTCCGGGAAGATCCCACCTGCCACGGAGCGGCTGGGCCCATGAGCCATGGCCTCTGAGCCTGCGCTTCCGGAGCCTGTGCTCCGCAACGGGAGAGGCCACAACAGTGAGAGGCCCGCGTACCGCAAAAAAAAAAAAAAATCATTCTAAATATGAGATTCTTTGGAATTACATCCAATGTAAGCCTACTTTACCGGGCTTGTATACAACAAATAAAAAGTAAAAATTAAGACGTTTAATTCTAAAATGATTCAACTTTTCATTCAGCATCCTGAGAAAAAAATTAAAACTTGGATTCTGTTTTCTAACATTCATATACATATGACTTCTGGCTTATTTTTGTGATTGTTGTCATAAGAAACTGGAAGAACTGTTCACTGTATGTATTTCAAAGGTCATTTATCAACAGTTTGGACGGTTTTGGAATGTGGCATCAAGAAGCATTAGCCTGGAAGGTTTATTCCCCGGTGCCAAGCTCGGTCCACACTGAAGCGCTGAGCTCTGGTCCCAGCTTCATCCTGTGGCGTCTTTATCAAGTGGAGGCTGTGGCACGAGGAACAACTTTAATCCCTCATAAGGACAGCTGGTTTCCATGGTGTTTGGGGACATGGGGAACCTGACACACAGAGCAGCCCAGATCAGATCAGTCTGGTGTTTAATTTCACACCAAAATGAAAATCCTGGAGGATGTAAACAGTAAATGTGACACGCACCCTCAGAGAGTCTCCGGTCTAGTCTTGGGGACAAAACTGATGCCCCCTTACGAGTTCTTCTTAAGCTTCCATCTTCAGGTCGTCCTCTCTCCTCCTTGCCTTCTTCCTCGAGGACCTTGCCCCCATCAGTGACTTAGCTGTGCCTGAACACTGACTTTTTCACGTGTGTGTCTCCAGACCAGACCTCTCATCTGACCAGAGGCATCTCAGGTCAGCAACCGTAAACGTGCTGTGGGTGCCCTGCGCCTCCCCGCCCGCCGTCCCTCTGCTGGTGAACGGCCCCGTCACGGTCTCTCGTTCGACCGTGTTCCCGGACTGGCACAGTGCCTGGCACAAGTATTTATTAAACAGCTTAATAAGTAAATATATCAACAGTTATTATATAATGAAATGATGAGTTATAATCCACACCTTTATTAAAAATTTTATTGGCTACACCTCATGTAAGAGGCACTGTGTTAGGCCTTGGGGATGTAGTGGTAAATAAAACAGATATTAATGGAATTCACAATCTAGTGTAGAGTTGGGGTAATAGACTATCTAATGTGGTAGTTTCATCAGAGAGCTGGAGGAATCATGACTTCACAAAGGGTGTGAGAAAAATGGATACATTTCCTTAAGCAAACAACAAAAGGGAGAAGAATATTCCCTCTGAGGGGATAAATCTGTTAAGATGCTGCAGCAGGTTGTATTTCCAAAAATGGCTGCAACGGTATTTCTGGTCCCGTATGCTCTTCCAGAACTTTGTCAGCCCCCATCAAGAGGTGGGACCTGTATCCCCTCTCCGTGACCTTTGCGACTTCCACTCCTAGAGATGCATGGATGTGACAGTGTGGCACTTTGAAGGCTAGGTCCTAAAAGGCCATGTGGGCCTACAGCCAGTTGCTAGTATCGTTCTTAATAGTAAAAGATTAGATGCTTTGCCTCTGAGATCAGGGAGTAGGCAAGGCTGTCCAGTCTCACGGCTTGTATTCACCATGCTACCGGAAGTAGCGACCAGTGCAAAAAGGCAAGGAAAAGAAATGAGACCTACAGATTTAAAAGGGAAAGGGAAGTTGTCTTTGTTCAGAGACATGATTATGTAGAAAATCTCAAAGTATCCACAAATAATAAGACTACTAAACTAGTAAGGGAGTTGTCAAGGTCATAGGACACAGCACCTCTGTATGAAAATCGGTTGTATTTCTGTACACCAGCATCTCCGCTGTGTCGTGGCCTTACACTTTGTCCTACACACTCCAGCAAAGGACCTGATCGCCGCTCAAAGAGAAAGTAGAGGTCGTGATATAGTAACACCCCCTTCACAACCATGGCGCTCTTCCACCTCATGGCGGGGGTGGGGGGGCACCGCAGGGCCTGCTGTGTTGGCAGAGGGTTCCAGCCCTTCCATCTCAGGCCCGATTCACCTGCTAGTCCCGGAACGCTTTCAGCCCCACTTTTCTGGGCTAATTCCTGCTAATCTGTCAGGTCTTAACTTAAGCAGCTCTCATTTGGAGAAGCTTTTCCTCACCTTCCCCGCTCCCCATTGTTTAGTTTCTTAGCTTTCTATTTCCCCCTTTATATCAGTTTTCAAGCTGTAATTAAATTATTTGTTATGTATAATGTTATTAATTATTTCACAGTGCTTAAGGTTGCAAAAAAGAAAGTCACATTTCTCGTTTTTCCATTCAAAAATGATGTAAATGTGGGCTTCCCTGGTGGCGCAGTGGTTGAGAGTCCGCCTGCCGATTCAGGGGACACGGGTTCGTGCCCCGGTCCGGGAAGATCCCACGTGCCGCGGAGCGGCTGGGCCCGTGAACCATGGCCGCTGAGCCTGCGCGTCCGGAGCCTGTGCTCCGCAACGGGAGAGGCCACAGCAGTGAGAGGCCCGCGTACCGAAAAAAAAAAAAAAAAAGATGTAAATGTATTTCAAGAAGCGACTTATCAAAGTTGGCAAGGAGGCCAGTTTTAGGCATTTTAGGGCATCACATTTGTCTTCCTCTAGAAGAAATGCCAACCAGAGGTCATCTCTGGCTCTCACTATTTAAATATTCCAGCAAAATAAACAAGCCATATGCTTTGTTGAAAGAAAATAGCACCACTGAAATTTGCCTTCCTTTTTTTCCTCCAGTTATCACTTTTATTAGTGATATTCGGGAGCTCAGTCACTTTGCTAATGTGCTATTTTCTGCCTTGATTTCCATCATAGCTGAGACTGAATTCAAGCAAGTGTGTAATCAGCTCTTATACCAATTCTAATATTGATGCTAAGTTGTTCCATGTATTTATGCAAGATGTGAAATGATGTAAATGTCTCTACTGTGCAATTTTTATGTGTCAAAAGTCCACTTATCTCTAGCAAAATGAAGTTGAATTAGATACTATTAGCAATGTTTTTGTAGTTATGGTTATCAAATAACTTTATTTTGGCTACAGGCAAAGATTTATTTGACCTGTAACAACACTTAATATGTATTGTTGCAGTTTTACTTAAAGTATTAAAATGGCTGTTTGCCTGTAACAAGATGTGCTTGTTCCTGGTTTTTAACTTCAGAAATCCTCTGTAAACAGTGAAAACCACGTGGTGGAATCTCCAGAGTAGGTGGAGACCTTTTAAAACACTCTACTTCTTGAGCCAAAATTCCATCATAGTGTTGAAGATTTATCCCTTCCCCTACCAAGAAAAGCTACAATGTATTTTCCATCCTTTCATACTAGCACAGTGAAGCAAGGCATCCTCAACTCTAGATCTGCCTTTTTTGCTGTTAAGTTTTTCCCATTCTGTTATTTTTATATGACAGCATAAATGTATATGAAATAGCTATGAAAACAATAAGAATGCGTTTCTTATGTGTGTGAAAATATTTACAAATAATGTGGCTGATTAGGGGTTAATATCCAAAATACATAAACAGCTCATTCAACTCAATCTCAAGAAAACAAAAGACACAATTAAAAGATGGGCAGGAGACCTGAATAGACATTTTTCCAGAGAAGACATACAGATGGCCAACAGGCACATGAAAAGATGCTTAACATTGCAAATCACCAGAGAAATGCAAACCAAAACTACAATGAGGTATCACCTCACACCAGTCAGAGTGGCCGTCCTCAAAAAGAACACAAATAACAAATGTTGGCGAGGATATGGAGAAAAGGGAACCCTCCTACACTGTTGGTGGGAATGTAAATTGATGCACGCTGTGGAAGACCGTATAGAGGTTCCTCAAAAAAATAAAAATAGAACTACCATATGATCCAGCAATTCCACTCCTCAGTATGTATCCAAAGAAAACATTTGAAAAGATACATGCATCCAGATGTTCACAGCAGCACTATTTACAATTGCCAAGATACGGAAGCAACCCAGGTGTCCATCAATAGATGAATGGATAAAGATGATGTGGTGTATACATACAGTGGAATAGTACTCAGCCATAAAAGAGAATGAATTTTTGCCATTTGCAGCAATATAGATGGACCCAGAGGGCATTATGCTAAGTCAGACAGAGAAAGGCAAACACTATGTTATCACATATATGTGGAATCTAAACAATACAACAAATGAATGTAACAAAAAAGAGACAGACTCACAGATACAGAGAAAGCCAGTGGGGAAAGAGAAGAAGGAGAGGGGCAATATAGGGATAGGGGATTAAGAGATACAAACTACTCTGTGTAAAATAAGCTACAAGGATATACTCTACAGCAGCGGTCCCCAGCCCTTTTGGCACCAGGGACCGGTTTCGTGGAAGACAGTTTTTCCGCGGACCGGGACGGGGCCGGGGCGGGATGGTTCAGGCGGTGATGCGAGCGATGGGGGAGCAGATGAAGCTTCACACCCTCACCCGCCACTCACATCCTGCCGTGTGGCCTGGTTCCTCACAGGCCGCGGGGCCGATGCTGGTCCGCAGCCCGGGGTTTGGGGACCCCTGCTACAGCACAGGGAATATGACCAATATCTTACAATAACTATAAATGGAGTATAACCTATCAAAATTATTAATCACTATGTTTTATGTCTGAGACTAATATTGGACATCAACTCTACCTCAATTTTTTAAAAAGTAGGGGGGAGAGGACTGGCAAAAATGAATACATATATTTAAGTATATTTAATGTGTCTTTGTGTTGTTACTGTTGTCAGATGGACAAAGGTCATGCCCCTCGTGTAGCCGACCAGACCACACCCCTCTTAAATCTGATACTTGGTCTCTCTCCTTGGGGAGCCCATAAACGAGTGGTCTAAAACCAGGCAGCCTGGGTGAGACGCACTAAGAAACCCCAGCAGAGGGTTCTGGGTTGGAAACACCACAGTCTCCTCTCTTACTCAGAGAAATGTTTATTGACTTAGGAGAAAGGAAGTAAGAAAGACAAGGTGTTCTCCTAGGAGCTCTGCCTTGTCTTTTTCTTTTTTAACCTAAAAATGAATTTTCTGTAACAGAGGTACCCCAGACTTTTTATCAGCAAAGGTAATTTCTTTACCATTTTCTAATATTCCATTTTGAAAAAAATTTTTTTCAAGACAAGTTCATTTAGTACATGGATTCTCCATTTTTGATAATCAAATACATATACAGGTATCCGGCAGAACTTGTAGTCAACATGAAATTACCGGGTAACTTCTATCTATTTGATGATCTCATGTTATAATAGCATCTAACATTTGAATCGAGTTATTTGTCATTGGGTAACAATAGTTTATCAGTGACAATTTTTCCAAAACAGTAACTCCTAAGCTTACAAACATGGTCATAGATGTTTCTAAAAATTATATGGTCATGTTCACAATTAATGTTTTAATTATTAAAGCAAAAATAAAATCTTGATAATTTATTAACAGTAAATAATAGAATTTGTCCCCAGTAGATTTATAATCCAAATTTAAGCATCCCGAACTGCAAAAAGCCACATCTAAAAGTATTGTTTTTTTTCAACCTGTCACCTGAATTTTCACACACCATGTAATTGCACTGAACAAACTTCATGGATAATTTTGAGAGCAAGAAGGGAAGTTTGTGATGCATATGGCTTACGTAAGAAATAAAATTAACAAAATATTTTTCAGTGTTCTAGATGTGTAAATGGCTTGAGGCTGTCTTCAGAAAAAGTCTCAACAAAAGAAGCAAGGTGATTGCTTTAGAATTACAGTGGATAAGAGGAAAATGAAGTCAGCCTAAAGACGATGGCGGAAAGCCTGAAAGAATTTTAATCTGTTATCCAGTAGGAAACTGTTAAAAGTAACATCACTTTAGAATGAACAGCCATCTTGGCCAGCCTTTACTTTTATTTTATTTATTTATTTGTTTATTTTATTTATTTATTTTTGGCTGCATTGGGTCTTCGTCGTTGCGCGCGGGCTTTCTCTAGTTGCGGCGAGCGGGCTTCTCTTGTTGGGGAGCATGGCGTCTAGGCGCCCGGGCTTCAGTAGTTGTGGCACACGAGCTGAGTAGTTGTGGCTCGCAGGCTCTAGAGCGCAGGCTCAGTAATTGTGGTTCGCGGGCTTAGTTGCTCCACGGCATGTGGGATCTTCCCATACCAGGGCTTGAACCCGTGTCCCCTGCATTGGCAGGTGGATTCTTAACCACTGCGCCACCAGGGAAGCCCCCGACCAGCCTTTAGATCTGACTGCAGAGCTGTGACCTTAAGAACCTTTCAGGGTTAAAAAGGTAGCTTTCTGAAAGATGAATGTGTATTTTTTTAGTCAATGAAAGCAAAAGGAGACAGATTTTAATAATCATGTAAAGAAAGAAATAATGTTTGGCACAAACTTATTTCTCTTAGACAGCTATGATGAGTGAGAGATGGTTAGAAGGTTCCATATTTCTGGAAGGGAGTGAGTGAAAGTGAACATAGGTCTTACAAAGAACTACAGTGTTTGTGTTTACACTTAGAATTCTCTGGCTCATAACTTCTGTTTAAAGATATTAGCTGAAATTGCCAGACTTCTATTTTTTATAAATATTTAGTTATTTGTTTTGTCTTTTAAGTGATTTTCTTCTTAATGGAAGTTGAATTTTACCAAGGTATATGGGTACTAAATAATATTTCTTCTTTGCTATAGGTAAAACTTTAGTCAAGAGGCTGACAAATAAGGTAAGCAATGGAGGTGAAGGTCTTTTTTCTTTTTCTTTTTTTTTAAGATAGAAAATCAACTATTATAAGTTAAATTGAAAGATTTTAATATGTTTATTCAAAGGATATTGAGGACGTACTGGCAGGAATCAAAGGAGCTGGTTGTGGATCAACTTTTTTTAGAGACCTTGGCGATAAAGGTAATTTTTATTTGTTTTACTTGTGTTTTATTTAACCAAAGTATTATTAAGGAATTAAGTTGTGAGGTTTGCAGCTGCATATTGAAGAACATACATTAGAGAATCTGCAGAGAGAATGTTATAAGTGTGTTATTTAATAGATGTTTTTAAATCATAATAAAATACTCATTACATTTGAAGCACTTTTTCTTAAACTCTTTGAGCAATCACAGAAAAATTATTTAAACATTGATTTCAGTAAGCTTGGAGAGAAAGGTGAGGCAGAGCATCAAGAATAAGGAGAGAAAAAAAAGAAGAAAAAAAAAGAGAAAAAAAGAGAGAAAATAAAAAGAGAAAAAAAGAATAAGGAGAGATGGGCTTCCTTGGTGGTGCAATGATTTGGAATCCACCTGCCAGTGCAGGGGGCGCGGGTTCAATTGGTCTGGGAACTAAGATCCCACATGCTGCGGAGCAGCTAAGCCCGTGTGCCACAACTGCTGAGCCTGCGTGCTGCAACTACTGAAGCCTGTGCACCTAGAGCCCGTGCTCTGCAACAAAAGAAGCCACCACAGTGAGAAGCCTGCACACCACAACAAAGAGTAGCCCCCGCTCGCCACAACTAGAGAAAGCCCACGCATAGCAACGAAGACCCAATGCAGCCATAAATAAATACATACATACATAAATTTATTTATTTATTTATAAAAGAAAAAAAAGAGAAGAGAAAGGATTTGGGACTTCCCTGGTGGTCCAGTGGTTAAGAATCCGCCTTCCAATGCAAGGGACTCGGGTTCGATGCCTGGTTGTGGAACTAAGATTCCATATGCTGCAGGGCAGCTAAGCCCACGCACCACAACTAAGAGCCTGCACGCTGCAACAAAAGATCCCGAGTGCCGCAACTAAGACCCAACGCAGCCAAATAAATAAATATTTTTTTAAAAAAAAAAGAAGAAGAAGAAGAGAAAGGACTTCCCTGGCAGTCCAGTGGTTAAGACTCTGTGCTTCCACTGCAGGGGGTGCGGGTTTGATCCCTGGGCAGGGAAGTTCTGCATGCCGAGGGGTGCAGCCAGATAAGTAAGTAAAGTGATTATTCTAAAGTAAGAAGACAAAGCCTCAGAGATAGCGCAGAGGACACCAGCATTCACGAGAGCAGAGGAGGAGGAGGTGCCGTGCAGGAGAGGAGGCAGAGGCATCAGAGGGGGAGAGGGAGTCTCGGGAGCCTGGGAGGGAGGGAGCATCAGTGTGCAGGGCCCGTGAAGGAAGGGGGTTAGAACGTGGTTAGCACTGGCGGTGGGGAGGTGCTCCCGCGCGTCAGCAAGGGCAGGGGCGGTGCTGGGACGGGTTCTGGGGGCAGATTGCAGAGCGTGGAGGACAGTGGTGCGGGGCGGGGTGGGTGTGAGCTGGAGGCCGGTCCTGGCAGTCTGTGTTGCACGAAGGGCTTTGAGCGCACGTCTGGGTGTGAGGGGGCGGAGGGTGTGCAGAGCTCGGTGGAGGGCGCGCCCCTCAGCGGGGAGCTTTGCGTTGTACCGCGTGGGGAGGGATGATGTGCGGGTGTTTACCGCACATGTTTGCAGAGCAGGGCTGAGAAGTTGAGGCGGGTTTGGAGGGTGGCCCTGATTCCTTCGTAAAGTGGAGGGTGTGGAAAAAGTAGGAGGTTTGAAGTGGCCACCAGCTGGCTCTCCCCTGGCCGCGGGCAGGCCGGGAAGTACACACAAGCATGCGGTTAGGGTGTTACTAGGCAAACACAGGGAAGAAAAGTCGTGGGCTAGGGGGTTAACGGTGTCGAGGGCAGCAGTTTTACTTAAAAACACGAGAGTCTTTAAGTAACAAGCCTTGGAGAGAAAAAAGTAAGATGGGAAGAGCGATGGAAAGAAAGTGGGAATTCAGGAGAGAGCGGCCAGCGAGGGTGGGAGCAGGTGAGCTGGGAACCCAGGAGCGGGGCCCACCGTGCGCGCAGAGCCGGGGTCTGCGCTCCGGTTCGGAGAAGCCGCTGCAGGTGAGCTTGGCCTCGGGTGCGGTCATGGAATCGGCCGGCTGGAGCAGAGTAAGTGGCAGCGTGAATGTGACGAGGTGACCCCAAGTCTGAGAGTAGAGTGTGGTCCTGTGTGCTGGACGATGGACCAGGCGCTCAGGCCTCCGGCGACGGAAGGCTGAAGAGAGGGAGCTGGGTAGGTGACCAGGAAGAAAGTCGGAGGTGGTCAGCTCGACGGCATCAGCCTCGGAGTAACAGGTTTCTGCAAGAGGTTGGAAGAGCAAAGGTCTGGGATGAGCGTGGCAGTGGGGAGAGGAGTCACCACTTGAGCCGTCTGCAAGGGTGCCGGCGTCCCGAGCGGAGAAGCCGCTTGCAGGTGCGGCAGGGCTCAGCACACGGCGACCAGTTAAAGGTGTTTACTGAGGAAGGCCATTCGGGAGAGCGTCGCAGAGTGTCCGGGGAGAAGCAGAGGCATGGAGGTTGGTTGGTTCCGGAAGGATGAAGTGCAGACCAGCTGCAGGTGTGTCAACAAAGAGGACAGAGGCCGTTTGGAAAGTGGGGTGTGGCCGCTGAGGGCGGTTGGACCTAAGCTAGAGAGGTGAGCAGAGCCTCAGCCGTACGTAGGCAGCGTGGGAGGGAGTGTCCAGGAGCGTGGGCCTTGTCCTAAGAACGGCGGGTTGCCGTGGGGGAGCTGTAAGAAGGCCACAAGTCAGATGAGAGAAACCCCTCTCGTCTGGGCAGAGGGGGCCGAGGCGCCTGCGGAGGGCGCAGAAGAGGAGACGGCGGGAGGTTCCGCAGTGACTGCAGGGGCCACGCGCTGGGCGGCACGGTGGACAGAGGCAGAGCGCAAAGCCACTCGTCAGCCCTGAAAAGCCGGCAGACGCTCTGTTCTCACAGGAGACACCGAGGTTTAAAAGCAAGATTTAACAAACTGAAGGAAGTGGGAGGCTCCCTGGCAAGTGAAGGGCAATGTTTTTGAGGCCTCCTATACGACGGGGGAGTGGAGGTTTCAGAGCAGCGAGCAGACCGTCGTGTTCTTGGCTCGGAGATGACAGCGTGGAGTGGCCAGGCTTCCGGGCTCCGGGTTCGTGGAGGCCTGAATGCAGCAGTTCGACCTGAGGGGAAGTAGACAGTTAGTGCAGCTTCCAGAACTGTGTTAGTTACAATCGTAGCGCTTCAGACGGGCTGGGGGGCGGGGGCGGGGTTGTCCCTGGAGCTGCTCAGTTAGAGGTTCTGCTGGGCCCGGGCCATGTCCGCAGTCACGGTCTGGTCTCGGGAAGGAGGGTTGTGAATCTGTGTCGTTACCAGCTGTGCTGCTTCCATACCATAGGAAATACAGAGGGTACTGAGAAAGGTGGTTAGTAACTTCTATTTACTGTCTCTAACTTTCAGTAACAGACACATACACATCTGTATCTCCAGCTCTGTCTCTCCATCTGTACGTACCGCTTTCTAACCATAGGAGACAGATCCATTAGCCTACTCACACACTTTTCTCACTCGATAGTTCTCGTTCCCTGTTCTTTATGTAACTGGAGGACTACTTATATTCTCAAAATGAACAGGGGCATCACACAGATTTCTTAAAGAATAAAAAGTCAGTATTTCTGGATGACGGGGGAGAAAGCCCTTAGTGACGGACTGTTCGAAAAATAAACAGAAGATGTAAGTCCAAAGCAGAAAGTTGATTTTTTTTTCCCCCTTTAGGCAAATCTATAAGGATATTAGTAGGAGAAATAGAGGAAAGAGAGGCTTTAAGGGAAACTAGAAGAAAGAAGTGACTGCAGGGAGAGAGAGACCATGGTAGCATCCACTTGAGAGTCAGAGAGGACGAATGAAAATGTGCGCTGGGCAGCGGCAGGAGGAGAATCCAACCTGACTTCCTGCCGTTCACGCGGGGGTGTATTAAAAACAGCCGTCACTAATTAGGACTGGTAAGGAAATCGGGACCTGATGGTAGCACTTACTGGTGACAAGGAAATTAAGCCACTGACAGGGAAATGCAGGAGAACAGAGCCACGTGGTGGTGAGGGATCAGAAGAAGAGTGAGTGAAAAGGCCAAGTAAGAACCACTGCGGCCTCCCCAAGCACTGCCGCTTCTCCAGACGCCAGCTGCCCTCAACCCAGGCTTTGTTTGTGTCTTACTGGGTGGTGGTACTTTTCACCCAGCTCATTGAAACCCGGAAATAGCTTTGAACCCTTTCTCTTTGCCCCTCCATCCTTCATGTGCAGCCAAACACAGATCTTTCTAATTTTGCCTTCTAAATATTTATTGAATTCATCCTCTCTTCTCCCACCTCTAGAGAACTTACAGGACAAGAAAAAATGTTGAGGAAGGACTTAACAAGACTTATTTTTTTAGTTTTTCTCTGAAAGACGTGAGTTGAAATGTACATTCCAGCTTAAAGAAAAAACACTGAATATTTTATAGGAAAGATTCAAGATACACTTTTTTCCAGATATACTCCTTTGTTGATATTAGTGAAGTCATTTGAAAAAAAAGAATGTAAAATTTAGCTACATTTGGAACAATTTAAAATATTCTATATTACCACCTAAAAGAACTATCAAAATGTATATTACATCATAACTAACAAAAGGGTAGTATAGTCTTGAAATAAAATAATCCACCTCCATGCATTATTATAAAGAAAAGTAAATTATAAGTTATAATTATTATGTATTTTTTGAAACTGAGCAGAATTCTCAACATAATACCATCCTCAAGGATATACTGAATATAAATTATAACATATATTGTAAGATATAAATGTGTTCTTATGATACATGTAGTAATTTCTCTTTGGAGAACAGAGTTCTCAAAATTGCAGTTAGTAGCAAGTCATATTTTTCAACAGTTCCAAATTTAAAATATTTCTAGAGAAGCATAGTAACTAACAGAATTTAATCATCTCTTCTAGTGACCCTTAAGGATTCTTTAATAAATTTTTAAATATAGGGACTTTTTCTGGTGCTCCAGTGGTTAAGATTCCACGCTTCCACTGCAGGGGGTTCAGTCCCTGGTCAGGGAAGTTCTGCAGGCCGTGCGGTGTAGCCAAAAAAAATTTTTTTTTAATATAAATTATTTAAAATACTTTCCTATTTGACATGCAGTTTTGAAACATTGACATTTAACGGCATTTATTTTACAATTCAGTGCAACAAATATGTATTAAACTGTTTCTCCTATAAGTATTCAGAAGTGTCAGTTTCCTTTAAAAGCTTTTCAGAGGCAGGTGCCTAGAATGCTGTTGGAGAGCTGTATTGTCTATAATCTATCTTGAGAGTGTAGGGAGCTGTTTTTACACTGTCTCAACTGTGTTTATTCAAGCATTTTATTTAAGTCAGTATTTCAAAGAATTTTCCTTTTCAAGAAGTTCCCCTCTGCACAGGACATGTACCTATGTCTCGAGAAAAGAAAAGTGAGGTCTCCTTTTGGCACCAAGCCCAGTTCAGTCCAGCAGTTTGGCCATTTTTTCACATTGCTGTATTCCTTTGAAAATCAGAAAAAAACTGTTCACTTTTTTGAGGCTGCCAAGATATGAAATACTTTGATCCTTCAACTAACGTTAGAGCATTTCTCTCAGGTATGAGATATGACAAAACACATCTAATTTATTCTCCCTTCATATAAACACTGAATATTTCTAGGAAAAAATACCTGAAGACTTACTCTAGGCTTTTTATTAAAGGGAAGCACAACTGCTCCAAGATGAAAATGACAGAAAAATTGCTAATGTAAAAAACTGTTAAGTCATTAAGAGCATTTAAATACATACTGGAAGTTGCCTGTTAGCTGAAGCACTGAACTACCTGGGTGTCAAACCCTTACCTGCCTCATTTGCTCTGCACTGCTTTTGGCCGTGTGTCTCTGCTGTATCTGACCGGGGGCCCATAGGGGCTGGTCCTCCTTCACAGCAGGATGGTGCAGATCCGCTGCCATCACCCTCTGCCAGGCTTCCTTCTTCATCTCTGAGCCACCAGGTAGCTGTGCTTCCCACTGACTCTTCCACAGGAACATCCTTGCAGACAAATACTCACTTTTCAGTGTTCATATGCAGCTTCATCTCTCCTATACATATGGCTTTCCCACTTATACCACCCCTGCTTCATTGCAGTTTTCACCTATCATTCAAAGACCATTTTTTTAATTAATTTTTATTGGAGTATAGTTACTCAACCATAAAAAGGAACAAAGACCATTTTTAGAACTACTTCCTCTGAGACATCTTCGGTCATCTAAACTCTGGAAGACTTCACCTTTCTTTAAGTCCTGGAACTCACTATCAGTATCTCTCAGTGGTATTTAGCATCTTCTGTAAACATTTACATTTTGACCTCCTGGTGGAAGTATGCAGCACCATCTATTAAGAATTCTTGGGACTTCCCTGGTGGTCCAGTGGTTAAGACTCTGCGCTCTCAATGCAGGGGGCACAGGTTTGATCCCTGGTTGGAGAACTAAGATCCCGCATGCCGCACGGTGCGGCCAAAAAAAAAGAATTCTTGCCGAAAACTAAACTTGAATCTGAGCACAGCTCTGGATCTAAGTAAGTACCAGTTTGTAGAAAATATAGACGTTAGAGGAACATGTGAAATGACACCAAAAAGATGCAGTTAGCAAATCTTCTACACTTAAACTTTACCAGACAAATGACCAGGCTTCTTCAACAATTAAGTTGAAACTGAGGGGAAGAAAGACCAGGGAGAACCTATAGATTAAAATCAAGTCACTGCTACAGAAATTTAATTCCTTCATTTTAAATAACATGGTTTGACCTCTGGTATATCCAAATCTCTGTCACTCTACTGAATTTATAAGTTTGCTTCACTTGAGCTGTTATGAATAGTAAAATTTGAGGTGAAATTACACAAAATGCCATGCAGATAAAACCTCTAGTGGACACTTGTACCTGCTGACCAATGACCATTCCCCTTCCTTTCTAGTAATAGTGACCTAATAAAAGCCTCCTTGTTTTTGAAGTATTAGTACTATACTTAACTCTCTTATGAAAATTTTCCGCTATACCAGAGAGGTAATTTAAAGTAACAATGTGTGTGTTTTTAATTAGGTGAAGGTTCCATATAGTATGTATATGATTACTTCTAAACCATCTAAAACTTGCTTTCTGATGTCTTTATCTCTTTCAGGGCTGGTTTCATATACCGAATATCTTTTCTTACTTACAATCCTCACTAGTAAGTATTCCACAGTTTTTCTCATCGATCATGTGGAATTCTCTCGTCTTACCAGACAGAGTGTTGGAAGTTTGGTATTTATATCTTTATCGTGAAAAATGTTATTGGTGCCTTGCGTTCTGTACCTACAGGATGATTCTGTTGGGTGAGATTACCACCTCCCCTGCACTCAGGCTCCCCACAACTTTGTCTCCTTAATTGAAGGCTTATTGAACTGAAGAGTCAGACGCAGCCTTCACTTAGGAATATTAAAAATCCCTCACGTGACATTCTGCAAAATTCCTGACCAGTAACTCTCTGCAAACTGTCCGGGTCATGAGAATCGAGGAAAGACTGAGAAACTTTCACAGCTCTGAGGAGATAAGGAGACATAGCAATTAAACGCAACAGGCTTCCTTGTGTTTGACCCTAGAATAGAAAAACCATGGAATCCAAATGAAGTCTGTAGTTTAGTTAAAGGTGCTAATTTCTTAGTTTTTGTAAAGGTACTATGGTTACGCAAGATGCGGCCATGAGAGAAGGCTGGGTGGGGGCCCGTGGGAACTCACCGTACCAGCTTTGCAGTATTTCTGTAAGCCTAAGATTATTTCAAAATAATTTTTACAAAACCCTACTCTTGGGAAGGGGAAATAAAGAGTAGTAATCAATGTGGAAATAGAGAACATACTGTAAGAGTACAGGAAAGCCCCTAGTAGAGCGGAAGGAAATACGTTCTGAAATGAATTTTGCTTTGAAGGGCAGAACACTTCATAGCAGAACGGCACGCCATGGAGACATATCAGCCTTTGAAAGTTGTTATCCTGAGAAGAGGTTGTTTTTCCTCTACTTTAGGCACTTACTCATGTTGTTTCTGGTTGCTTATTTCAAGTTTGAAGACCTGTAGATCTTCAGGTAACTTGCATTCCACCAACATTTACATAATTATTCATTTTTCACTTGCAGAACCCCATACTGGGTTTCATGTTGCATTTCAGATGTTGGATGCAGATGGTGATGAGATGGTTGAGAAAAAGGAATTTTTTAAAGTAAGTAGATTCTAGTTATTTTTGGTTTATTATAAAACACCTGGATGTTTGTGTGATAATTTTACATTTCCATTAAAATGAAAATTATATTTACTGCTTACATATGAAATGTCAAGAAATCATTTATACATTCAAAAATATTAAATTTTCTATAATACAGCCTTGAGGAAACAGTTACAGAACAGAGCATGAGATTCCAAAAGGAGAAATGAACTTAAGCATCTGCAATGTTTTAGAGTTTTATTTTTATGATTTCAGCAAATGATAATACAACAGAAAGCACTTTATAGATGGTTAAAAATTATTGATACACCCCCACCAAAAAAAGAATAAGGAAAATAAAACCTTAAGCCTTCAGGAAGAATAGGGAGGGAAAATGAAAAAGCCACAAAAGGTATAAATTGGTTCAGATTCTCTAGGAATTTGTGAAGGCTCATAATTGAAAAGGTGAGATATGTCTAAATGATATTTCCCAAGACATAACTCCGTAACACGCCAGCAGCACACTTTACTCCGTTCCAAGGAAGTCGATGGTACTGTTAAAAGTACGTCAGTGCATGTAAACAGCGGGGAGTATGCCAGGCAGAGCTTACTGTTCCCGATCTAGAGCAGCGCTTTATGGAGAAGATAAGTCAGTTCTGTCCTCTGTGTCTTTCTCCCAGTCCCCAGTGTACTGGGAAGACAGACCACAAGGCTTGTTGAAATTATATTTAAAACGAGTCGTTCTTGGACTGTTCGGTCAAGTAGCCAGTAGCCACATGCGGCTGTTAAATATAACTTGTGACTAAGAAACTTGAGTTTCCGAATTTTAATTAAATTTAAATTTAAAAACTGACATTCACTTCAGGTATTGGCAGATTTTCAAGTATATTTGAAACAACTTGAGTATGTGGATCTGCTTTTTAATTTTTATTTACTTTTTATTTACTTTTCTAAATTTTACAAAATCTAAATATGGATCAAGTACAGGTACACCTTGGAGAAATTGTGGGTTTGGTTCCAGACCACCACAATAAAGCAAGTCACACAGATGTTTTACTTTCTCAGGGCAGATAAAAGTTATGTTTTTACTATCCTGTAGTCTATTAAGTGTGGAATAGCATTATATCTTTAAAAAACAATGTCTATGCCTTAATTTAAAAATATTTTATTGCTAACAAATGCCAACCATCATCTGACAATGCAGGGCTACCACAAACCTTCAGTTTGTAAAAAACACAAAATCTGCAGAGCACAATAAAACGACGTGTGCCCATATTTCCAATGAAATACACTATCTGAGTGTCTTGTAATGTAAAATATGCACTGGAGTTTGAAGAAGAAAGAAAGGAATGTAAAATATCTTGATTCTTGTATTGAGTACATGATAAAGTCATAATTTTGAGATATTAATTTCACCTGTTTCTTTATATTTTTTGCTGCACTTTAACAAAAATGAAACTGGAAACTACAGATGTTAAATTATCTTTTATAAGGGCTTCCCTGGTGGCGCAGCGGTTGAGAGTCCGCCTGCCAATGCAGAGGACATGGGTTCGTGTCCCGGTCCAGGAAGATCCCACATGCCCCGTGAGCCATGGCTGCTGAGCCTGCGCATACGGAGCTTGTGCTCCGCAACGGGAGAGGCCACAGCAGTGAGAGGCCCATGCACCGCAAAAAAATAAATAAATAAAATACTTAGGCAAGAAAAATAACCAGTAATTTCAATCAGTGGCTTCACTCCAAAGAAAAAAGGCTTTGGTTCTAAAATGGATGTTACTTCTTTAAGTTAATTTAAATGTTTGTTATGTAGGTATCTATTTTTTCAAATGACTCCCCAGATTAACAGACTTTTTTTTTTTTTTGGCTGCGTTGGGTCTTCGTTGCTGCACGCAGGCTTTCTCTAGTTGCGGCGAGCGGGGGCTACTCTTCATTGCGGCGCGCATACTTATTGCAGTGGCTTCTCCTGTTGCAGAGCACAGGCTCTAGGCGCACGGGCTTAGTAGTTGTGGCACGTGGGCTTAGTAGTCGTGGCTCGTGGGCTCTAGAGCACAGGCTCAGTAGTTGTGGCGCACAGGCTTAGTTGCTCCACGGCACGTGGGATCTTCCCGTACCAGGACTCGAACCCGTGTCCCCTGCATTGGCTGGTGGATTCTTAACCACTGCGCCACCTAACAAACTTTTTAGAATAATTGAACAACTACCGACACTGGCCGCAGTAAATGGTTTCTGCTGCACTTCAAGCTGCAACACTGAGAATTTCACCTGCTGCTTTACTGCCCACTCACATATGTGTTCTTGTCATTTACTTTACGCTTAGATTTATATACTATACACCCTCTTCCAGATAACTTCTAAAGATGTTAAATATTTATAAACCTAATTTTTGCGGGATCCCACTGATTTATAAATGTATTCCCTACTGAAGACCTTTTTTGCTATATTGTTTGTTTCTAATCTTTGAGATAGTTTCCTACATATAAAACCAAATATTTTAGTAATTAAATTTGCAAAGCCTGTGGATGGATCCTTATCAAAGGGATATGAGGGATCCTTTATATACAATCAGATGTACCTGTTCAAAGAGTCCACTTGCTCATGTCACCACCAGCCCAGTCAAGATCTAAAACATTTCCACACTCCACAAAGTCCTCCTGTATCCTTACACTCAGTTCCTCCCGTCTCCTGGCCCCAGGAGACCAGCCAGTGGTCTGCTTTCTTCCAGCATAGATGTGTTCCTTTCCTGGAGTTTCGTATAAATGGAATCAGAAAGTATTGATATGTACTCTTTGTTTGACTCAGATTCATCTGTGTGTTGCATTTGTCAGTAGTTTGCTCCTTTTTATTGCTGAGTAGTAGTATTGTGTGGATGTGATCTGTTTATCTAGTCACTTGATGAACATTTTGGTGGTTTTCAGGTTGGGGCTGTTATAAATAAAGCTGCTGTGAATATTCATACACAGGTCTTGGGTGAACATATGTTTTCTTTGACTAAATATGTGGGGGTGGAGTTTCTGGGTCATATGCTAAGTATAAAGTAAGAAGTTGCCAGTTTGTTTTCCAAAATCTGTGTTCCATTTTGCATCCCCACCAGCAATGTAAGAGAGTTCCATTTGTTTCATATCTCAAAGGCTTTTTTTAAAAGTCATAAGTTAGTCATTTATGTGAGTACTCATTAATTCGTCAGTGCTTGTCTAAGTAGTTAATACGTGCTAAGCACCGTGATACAGATTTGTCTTTTTGCTCTTTTTAATGCCCTACTAAAAAATTGAAATCACTGTGTGGCTCCATTGCATCACTGTTGGTCAGCACTGCTTTAGAACACACAAGGCTGTAGATTTTTAGAAACTTTTTAGTATATCTTATTACATGCTCTTTATGACAGTTGTCTCAAATGCTGAGAAGGTTTTTCTTACTTCTGGGTTTTCAGCTTAGGTAAGAAAGCTGGAGGATTCCCAAGGATTGGAGTTGCCTGAAGTGTTTCTCTAGATACGTGAGGTTTCACTGTACTGTTCAGAGAAACAGGTCGTGATCTTGTGGAATTCATTTTCTCAAAGTGGGAGAAGTTAAAAGTAATAGAGGGGCTTCCCTGGTGGCGCAGTGGTTTAAGAATCCGCCTGCCAATGCAGGGGACACAGGTTCGAGCCCTGGTCCAGGAAGATCCCACATGCCGCGGAGCAACTAAGCCTGTGTGCCACAACTACTAAGCTGGCACTCTAGAGCCCGTGAGCCACAACTACTGAAGCCCGGCTCCTAGAGCCCGTGCTCTACAACAAGAGAAGCCACCGCAACGAGAAGACGGCGCACCGCAACAAAGAGCAGCCCCCGCTCGCCGCAACTAGAGAAAGCCTGCACACAGCAACGAAGACCCAGTGCAGTCAAAAATAAATAAATAAAATAAATAATAATAAATTTTTTAATGTAATAGAAAATCTATAGAGAAAACCGTACCATTTAACTGCTTAAAGAATCTTTTGAATGTTTCATTTATTCAAATATGTCATATGTAAGAGATATGGATTTGAAAACAAAAATGTGTTTCATTAGGTCATTGTGAACAAACATTACCAAATCTGTTTGTTTCCAAAGAAGCAGCGTGGGTAAAGTTTATCACTGTTAACCAGTTACCAACTGCTTTATGAAAGCAGCCTGGAATTCCACCAAGAAGTTGAAGGTACTTGTAAACAGACAAAATGGAAAGAACCAAGAATTTCCAGATATCATACATAGCTCTTACTCAGGACCTTGGGTTAAAAATACTCGAAAAGCACGAAAGAAGGGAAATACTAGATAGTCATCATAAATTTATCTTTGAAATCAGTTCCATTCAGGTGAAGGAAAGCAGAAATAACATTGCTGTGTTTGGCACAAACAGTGATTAAGTGACCGTCGTTAGTGTTCCCTTGGGGAAATAATACCTATAGGCTGCTGTCTGAAACTGTGGTTGAAGCTGTGCAGCTGAAATGTGCACAGACACGTAGGATGTGAATTGCACACTCTGTCGGGGAGACCAGCCGGCTCGTCAGTGTTCCAGATTCATCTCTGGCCGCAGTGTGAAAGACCAACCGGAAGTGGAGAGCCTGGAGGCCAGGAGGCCCATAGGCTGTTGTCATCGTCCAGTTTTCAGCTGGGAGTGAGAAGTGGGAAATCCCGCACGAGGTGCTGCGTGCAGGCTCTGTGGGGCCCAGCCTCCAGCATGAGGAAGAAATCAACGGTGGTCACTGCTTTTTCCGGCCAGCCTGACCAGGAGTCATGATAGTGCTAACTGATCAAAGGGCACAGAGGACTCATTCTCTGGAGGATCGGTTATGACGTCTGTGCTATATTATTAGATCTTTACAGCAGCCTACAAAATCAGTAGTAGTGTCCCCACCTTACAGGTGAGGAAACTGTTGTGCAGCGCATGGTTTGATTCTAGGTCTGTCCAGCTCTGGAGCTCGCTCTTTCCTCAGTGTTACCCTGCCTCGCATGTGGGAGAATTCAGAGGAGGACCGGGCTGAGAAAGGCCTTAACTCTGAGCTTGGGAATGTGAGCCTGCTAAACTCGTAGGACATCCATGCAGGCAGCTGTCTGCAGACCCCGAGTGGGGCTGGGACTAGGAAGCGTCCTGGAAGAGGTGACCGTTAAGTCCTGAGCGTGTGTGACCTCAGAGCGGAGAATGTAGAGTGAGGTGGGTAAGCCAGAGTCTAGAGAACAGGTTCGCTTAAGGGACCAAGCTGAGGGTGAGAAGCCAGGGGCTGAAAGAAGGAGCAGGTAGAGAAGGAGAAGCACGGCAGAGTGCGGGCGGTGGGCTCGGGGCAGAGCACGCAGCATCCATCTCCTTGAGGCGTCCTCAGGTGCCACAGGGGCCGCGGGGAGCCCCTTAAACTTGCAGGTCACTGGGGACCGAGGCTGCGGAACAGAAGACGTGAATGGGAAATGCAGAGTTGGTGGCAGCAGAGAAAAATTGCTCTTCTGGGATGTCTGATGATTAAGGAAGGAAACTGGTTTGAGGTTAGCTTGAGGGTGAAAATGTGTCTGTCTGCACAAGTAGGACCTGAAATACCAGTGTCATAAGTCACGGAGCCCCTCACATTCCAGCACCTCAGGCTGCCTCAGGTCCGGGAGAAGGATGTGCTTGAGATGGTCGTTATTATTCAAGTAGAGGTTAAGAATCATGAAAGGCTGGGCTAGGTAAGGGTGTAAGTTCACGCAAACCGTAACCCCTCAGCCCTGGGTGAACTTTCTGCTCTGTTCCTTCCTGGGAGTCACAAGAGGAGGCCAGGTTTTAGAAGCGCTGTCCCCACTGTCCGCCCCCCCAGCACGGGAAAGCTGAGGTAGCGTCATGAAGTGGACACAGTGGGGCCCCTGGTGACCTCACTGTCACACATGCAGCACCAAGGCTCAGGTGCTCTGCAGCGCGGTCACGCGGTGGCCCCGACCGACACTGAACGTCCTCGTCCCCTTTCCTTTTTCAGTCCTCTTCTCGGGGAGACTCAGGGCCACCCAGCAGTCTCCTTTCTGTGTGGGCAGCCTCTGCTCCTGCACCTGTTGAGCAAACCTGCCTCAAAAGCTTTTCAAGTACTTGTTTTAACGTAATAGTTGAACACTCTGAATTTACAGAACACTTTCTAAATACTACAGTTTTTTCCTTAAATGTTTGGGAAATTCTTAGATGACCAATCCATGAATTAAGGAAACAAGAAAAAGAATGTTAGGATACATCACTGATTTTTTTTTTAAGTTTAAGTTTATAAAGCTCAACCTTCTAAGCCTATAAAGGGTTCTTTGTGCTGATCTTAGGAATAAAACACTAAACTTGATAACCCATGAGCATGATGCAGTTTGTCGATTTAAAATAACAGCATAGGGGACTTCCCTGGTGGCGCAGTGGTTGAGAATCCGCCTGCCAATGCAGGGGACACGGGTTCGATCCCTGGTCTGGGAAGTTCCCACATGCTGCAGAGCAACTAAGCCCATGCGTCACAACTACTAAGCCTGCACTCTAGAGCCCGCGAGCCACAACTACTGGGCCCGCACACCTAGAGGCTGTGCTCCACAACAAGAGACGTCACCGCCTTACAGATGAGGAAACTGTTATGCAGCGCATGGTTTGATTCTAAGTCTGTCCAGCTCTGGAGCTCGCTCTTTCTTCAGTGTTACCCTGCCTCGCATGTGGGAGAATTCAGAGGAGGACCGGGCTGAGAAAGGCTGCACACTGCAATGAAGAGTAGCCCCCGCTCGCCGCAACTAGAGAAAGCCTGTGCACAGCAATGCAGACCCAACACAGCCAAAAATAAATAAATAATTTTTTTTTAAATAAAAAGTAAAATAACAGCATAGAGGAGAAAAAACTATGCTTACATTAATTATTTAAATAATTATTTCATTTCCATGGTCCTTGTGTTAGGACACCTAAGTTTGTAGCATCTTCTATTTGAAAGTTTTTTGTTTTTGTGGTACGCAGGCCTCTCACTGTTGTGGCCTCTCCTGTTGCGGAGCACAGGCTCTGGATGCGCAGGCTCAGCCGCCATGGCTCACGGGCCCAGCCGCTCCGGGACATGTGAGACCTTCCCGGACCAGGGCACGAACCCGCGTCCCCTGCATCAGCAGGCGGACTCTCAACCACTGCGCCACCAGGGAAGCCCTGAAAGTTTATTGAAAGCACCAAACAGTTCTTTTCAGATCAGAAAAGCATATTTAAAAGGCAGAGTTTTGTGGGTTTGTTCTTTTTTTCAGCTTATCTGAATGTTTCCCCTGTGCATTTTATTTGTTGCTAGAAAAGTAATGAGAGTTACTTTAATACCCAAAACATAGATATAACAACGTGATTTGAACAGCAAATGCAAAAGTAATGAAGAAATGTATTAATATAAAGTCTTGTAAAGATGTCCTAAAATACAAATTGCCTTAGTTTATTACTTTTGTGTTTTGTGGTACATTCCTGTCTTATTAATATCCAGATCTACAAACTGTGTTGGTAAGTGTATCGCTTACTTCTTTCTCCCAAGAACAAGTAAAATAGCAACTAAGCGTATAAGCCATTCTCTGTCAGATAATAACACACAGTGCCAGCAATGATCAAAGCCAGTAATAGTAAGTCCATTTAATTTTTACCTTGATGGGTAGTACATCTGCTTATTGGGATGAGTGCCAGGGTTTCAGTGCAACTTCTTTAAACAATAAATAGATAGACTGACAAGTCTGTTTACTAGTATAAATTTCTCCTTAGGTGGTCCTCTGGTTTCACATTGTTTCCATACTGGTAGGAAGGACTGCTCTTAATGCAGTCAGGTTATAATTTTATCATGCTAAATACACCTGCTAGAGTTATTATTAAATATAAAGGCCTTCAGTAGAATTTATCCTTCTTGATTTTGGAACAGTGTTCTTACTCCAGAATTTAATAGTATGATCCATCCTGGAAGCAAAAATAAGTTAGATTGACCCTATGTACTTTCTTCATTTTCAGCCTGAAATTGAAAGTATGGATCAGTATAAAGTCAGTCAATTTGTTGGTAGCTTTTTAGACATTCAGAATTTGTATTTGAATGTGTCTTCCTGCTTCTTTTACCACTTATGTATAAAAGCTTTACCTGTTTTGGTTTCTCTAAGAAAGCACCCCTGTTTCTGCCAGACTTTGCTCTTACCTCCACCTAGAATGCCCTTTCCCCCATCTGAAATTCTCTTATTTATTTGTTCACTTGTTTGTTACCTCTGGCCCATTAGAATGTAAGTTAACAACAGCAAGGATGTTATCTTTCCGTAACCACTATATCCCAGCACTTAGAATGGTTGCAGGAGAGGCACTTAGTCCGTTGCTGTCATGAATCAGCATCATGCACAAGCCATCTTAGAAAGTATCTTGGTAGACCAGAGAGACCTTTTGGCCTAAGAGGATACCTGGATACAAAATAGTTTCTAATGGGGCTATTATAGAACTAAATATACAGCACTGTAATTTCAACATGCACCAACCTGGGTAACACTCTCCCTGAGTCCAGACCAAAATGTTCTAGATACGACTCTGACAGGACAAGCTTTATGTGGCACTAAACCCACATGGGTAGACTTTAGGACAGACCCTTGTTCTAAATTACACTAAATTGGAATAAGCCGGTACTGTAATAAGCCTCCTAAAAAATTCGTATTTCAGTCAACTAATCCTATTTGCTTTTTTGTTTCGTTTGTTTGGTTTTAACTATTTATCATAACTATGTGAAGGTTATTATAACATTATTAAGTGTCTTATAATAAAAAAGATGTTTTGAATTTTCTATAAAATTTATCATTTTATGACTAACATCTATTGTTTTTTTAATTATATGATAAATTTTGACTAATTTTCAGTACTTGATCTAGCAAAAACAAACAACAAAAGGAGATCCATATTACCAGTATTAGCAATGAAAAGAGAGAAATCACCAGAGATCCTAGAGGTATCAGAAGGATAAAAATGGAATATTGTGAACAACTGATTCGTATGTGACTATTAACCTGATAACTCAGATGACTGGACAAGTGCCTTAAAAAAGCAAAACTCACGGCTTCCCTGGTGGCGCAGTGGTTGAGAGTCTGCCTGCCGATGCAGGGGACACAGGTTCGTGCCCCAGTCCGGGAAGATCCCACGTGCCACGGAGCGCCTAGGCCCATGAGCCATGGCCGCTTAGCCTGCGCGTCCGGAGCCTGTGCTCCGCAACGGGAGAGGCCACAACAGTGAGAGGCCCGCGTACCGCAAAAAAAAAAAAAAAAGCAAAACTTACCAAAACAAGAGGTGGGGTAGAAATCTAAATAGTCCTGTATCAAAGGATTGGGTTTGTTATCAAAAACTTTCCCACAAAGAAATGTCCAGGCTCAGATGGTTTCACTGGTGAAATCTGTCAAACTGTGCCCAGTTTGCATAGTTTCTTTCAGAAAATACAAGAAAAAGGAACATTTCCCTCATGTTATGAGACCAACATATCCCTGATAACTAAAACTTGGCAAAAACCTAACAGGAGAAGTAAATTATAGACCAACTTTCCTCATGAACAGAGGTATGAAAATACCTAACCAGATAGAACAAAACACATCAAGCACCATATAAAATAATACATCACAACCAAGTGAGATTTATCCAAGGAATACAAAATTCATTTCATGGTTGAAAATCAGTCAGTGCAGTCCATCATATTAACAGAATAAAGGAGAAACCAACATGATCATATCAGAACATGCAGACAGAGCATCTAACAAAATAAACATTTTTGTGTAAAACTCAGAGTAGGAATAGGAGAGAACTTCTTCAAACTGATAAAGGGCATTTACAAAAAAAATTTTTTAATGTCACGCTACAACACAAAATACTGAATGCTTTCCCCTTAATCAGGAACAAGGCAAAGGATGTCTTTTCTTACCTCTGCTGTTTAACAGTTTACTGGAGATTCTAAAGATAACAGCAATACAGGAAAAGAAAATAGAGAGATAAAAATATTAGAAAGGAAGAAGTATATTTGACTTTATTCACAGATAATATGACTAAGGAACCAACAACAAAATCAAAGCATAGAAGATCAGTATGGAAAAATCTATTGTATTTCCATATAATTAGTAGCAAACATTTGGAAAATGAAATTAAGATCAGTTCTTTTTGGATGGTATAAAATAAGTAGAAATAAATTTAACAAAAAACATACACCAAAAACTTCAGACATCGCTGGTAGAAATTCAAGGAGGCCTCAGTAAATGGCGGAATATACCATGTTAATGGATTAGAAGATTTAGTTCTTCCCAAATTGGTCTAGAGATTAAACTTTGCCAAGCAAAATCCCAGCAGTCTTTTTTTATAGAAGTTGACAAGCCGATTTTAAAATGTTTGTTAATTTATTTTTGGCTGCATTGGGTAGTTGAGGCGAGCAGGGGCTACTCTTCGTTGCAGTGCACGGGCTTCTTGCAGTGGCTTCTCTTTTGCAGAGCACGGGCTCTAGGCGTGCAGGCTTCAGTAGCTGTGGCATATGGGCTTAGCTGCTCCACGACATGTGGGATCTTCCCAGACCAGGGCTCGAACTCATGTCCCCTGCATTGGCAGGCAGATTCTTAACCACTGCGCCACCAGGGAAGTCCCTAAAGTGTATATTTAAAAGCAGAGGACCTGGGACTTGCTTGGTGGTGCAATGTTAGGAATCCGCCTGCCAATGCAGGGGACAAGGGTTCGAGCCCAGGTCCGGGAAGATCCCACATGCTGCAGAGCAACTAAGCCCATGCGCCGCAACTACTGAGCCTGCGCTCTAGAGCCCACAAGCCACAACTACTGAGCCCACATGCCACAACTACTGAAGCCCACGTGCCTAGACCCTGTGCTCCGCAACAAAGAGAAGCCCCTGCAAGGAGAAGCCTGCGCACTGCAACTAAGAGTAGCCCCCGCTCGCCACAACTAGAGAAAGCCCACGTGCAGCAAGGAAGACCCAACGCAGCCAAATAAATAAATAAATTTATAAAAGAAAAAAAAGACAGAAAGAAAAAAGCAGAAGACCTGGGAATTCCCTGGCGGTCCAGTGGTTAGGACTCTGCACTTCCACTGCAGGGAGCCTAAGACCCCTGGTTGGGGAACTGAGATCCAGCAAGCCATGAGGCGTGGCCCAAATAAATAAATAAATAAAAGCAAAGGACCTAAAATACTCAAATCAATCTTGAGAAACAAGAACAAATCTGGTTGACTCTCACACTACCTGACTTTAAGACACTACAAAGCTATAGTAACAGTGACACTGTGATATTGCCCACAGGATGGACAAGTAGATAGTGGAGGATAGTAAAGAGTCCACGCTTACATGGTCACTTAATTTTCAATAAAGACACCAAATCAGTTAATGGGAAAAGTCTTTTCAACAAATGACACTAGAACAAACGGATAGGATGTATATATGAAAACGATTAGTCATAACCTCTGCCTCACACCACATACAAAAATGTATTTGAAAAAAAATGTATTTGAAAAAAAATGTATTTGAGATGTATTATATATCTAAACATAAAAACTAAAACCACTAAGCTTCTGGGAAAAAATATAAGAGAATATCTTCAGAATCTAGGGTAGGCAGAGTTGCTTAGGGCACTAAAAGCAGTAACCGTAAAAGAAAAACCTGATAAAGTAGTCATCATCAAAATTAATAACTTCTGTTTATTAAGAAAACGAATAGGCAAATTGTAGCATAAGAGAAAATATTTTCCAAACATATCTAACAAAAGGCTTGTATCCAGAATATATAACAAATGCTTACAACTTAATAGTTTTAAAAAAATTTTTTAAGTACGCAAAAGACTACAACAGAAACTTCACGAGAGAAAATGTACAAATGGGAGATAGCACTTGAAAAAGTGCTCCACGTGAGTTCTCAGGGAAATGCAAGTTAAAACCACAGTGAAGTAGTACAGTACTTCCAACAGAATGGCTGAAATTAAAAAAACCGATCACACCAAATGGTGAGGATGTGAAGGAACGAGAATTCACTTTGGAAAAGCGTTTGGTGGTTTCTTGTAAAGTTGCACAGACCTAACTGTTCCCCTCCTGGGTATTTATTCAAGAGAAATATTAAAACATGTCAAAAACAGGAAAGTTGGTGGCAGAGCTGTGCTGTACAACATAATGGGTGTAGTTAGCAATATGGTACCCTGCACTTGAAACTCCGTTAAGAGGCTGAGTGTCATGCTAAGTGTTCTTACCACCAAAAAAAACCCCAAACAAACAAAAACAGAGGTGATTGATACGTTTATTACCTCGATTGTGGTGATGTATCATGGGTGTATGCCTAGGTACAAATTCATCAAAACGTGTACATTATTGTGTGCAATGTTCTGTATATTAAGTATACCTCAGTAAAGCTGGGAAAACGGAAAGTTTATGGCAGCTTGATTCACAGTAGCCAAAAACTGGAGACAGCAATGCAAACATCTATCATGAGTGAATGGATAAATATTGGTGTATTTATACAAATGGGATACAACTCAGCAATAAGTGAGAACAAACTACTGATATGCAAACAACATGGATAAATCACAAAATCATTATACTGAGTGAAAAGAGACGCAAAGGAACACGTACTCCTTGATACCATTTATTTGAATTTGTAAACTAAGTGAAACTAATTTGATTCTGCCTTTGTGGGGATGCAGCTAGAATGCATTGCCTGGGAATTGACACAAGAAGCATTCTGAGGAAAGGAAATGTTCTGCTCTGTGGCAGAGGATTGGTTACTCAGGTTAAAACTGTATGGCTAAGATGTGTACGTTTCAGTGGATAAAAATTTTTCCAGAAGAGATATAAATAATAATAATTGAGAAGGGAACCAAGAATAGGTAGTAGAAGTATAGCTGGACCGAGAATGGCAGGATACTGTGAACTGTGGAAGCTGAATAGTGTATATATGGTGGGTTATTATAGGAGTCTCTTTGCTATGTCTGAAATTTCTATTATTAAAAATTTTAAGAGGAGGTGTGGAAAGCAAAGCAAGAAGTGTTTGGGTATTGAACTTGGCAGTATGTTGATGGTCAATTTAAAAATAAAGGATAAAACAAATGAAAGCTTTTCAACTTCATTCCCTAAAATAAGTGGGGGTGGGAGAATGTTGAAAAGTTTGAGGGCTTTAGAGAACTAGAGATAAACCATATGCCTAAAACAAATAAAATAGAAGCAACTACTTCATTAATTTGGAATTTAGTGGCAGCAGTTTTCAAACTATTAAGAAAGAAGTAGCCTAGAAAAAATGGGTGAAGGTTTGTCTCCTAATTGATTTGAATCCATAGTTTGAGATTTTGTCTACATTTAATTTTTTTAAAAAACTTTTTTTTTAATTTGCTTTCCATGTGAGGATTGGTACAAATGACTCTGAAAGGTAGGTAGGTTTTTTAATATACTCAGTCTGAAGGTACTGTTTTTTTTTTGTTTTTTTGGGTTTTTTTTGAAGGTACTATTGACAGTTTATAATTAGTAGAAATGTAGCCCTTTAAATTATTTTAATGCTTTGTAAATGCATAAGGAGAAAAAGGAAGAGCATTTATATGATACGAATAGCTTTTTAAGAGCTAGGTACTTGAATTGTGGTCATAAAGCACCAGAGATAGAAAAAGAAGAGAAGAGATAGAGAAAAAAAGAAGGGAATAAAAATTCTCTTGAAGAATGAGGGTAATCATGAAGTTTTTATACAGTGATGCCTTTAGAATATATATATGTGTGTGTATATATTTTATATAGATAGATAGATAGATACACACATAAAGTAAGCCAGCTTTCTTAGGAGAACAAATGATCCAACTCATAATAATGTTAATACTTGCATATCTGTTTTCTCCTTTGATTCTTATATGATCTAAGGGGTAAAAACTAATATTAGGAGTTACAATGCAAAAATAATTTAATATTTAACAAATAACTAGTAAACATTTTATAATAAAAACTTAGCATCTGTTTTTTAGGTTGTTTTTTAAAATCTAGTAGACATGCATCTAAATTCATGTTTGCATTCTTTCTAGCTGCAGAAGATCATAAGTAAACAGGATGACTCGAAGACAAGAATAACTAATGAAACAGAATGCCAGGTATGTGCAAATGAACTAAATATTTCCAAGCAGATGTTATTTACAATAGCTTCTCTATTCTGTTTGCTCAAATAAGTATTCCCAAATAGTTGAGGAAATTAACAGTAACTTAATTTTTCTAAATATTTAAAATAGATTTTCTACATTCACATGATCCAGACCTCAAAAGACTCACAAGAGGATGTATGCAGGGCAGAGCTTTCCTCCCCATGACC
This sequence comes from Globicephala melas, assembly GCF_963455315.2. Taxonomy (NCBI): domain Eukaryota; kingdom Metazoa; phylum Chordata; class Mammalia; order Artiodactyla; family Delphinidae; genus Globicephala; species Globicephala melas. The sequence continues at coordinate 1,340,678 of NC_083331.1, read as the reverse complement.
CAGGTCCTGGGTATTCTTCCAGAGATATTTCATGTGTATATAAGCATGTATGTAAATAAGCAACTAAACATTTCCGTGTGTTCTTTTTACCATTTTTATACACGCAGCAGCATACTATACACTGTTCCATATCCTCCCATTTTTTCTTACCATCTCCGAATATCTCATTCTTTTTAATGGCTCCGTAGTACTTCGCTGTATGGATGGATGTACCCGTTGATGTAACCATTCCCCATTTGAAAGATATTTAACATGTATCCAGTCTTTTGATATTGCAAATAATGCAGTTAATAATCTGTAATCATATCACTTTATATATATGTGAATATATCCAAGGGGTAACTTCCCAGAAATTCACTTGCTGGGTCAAAAGGTATGAACATTTCTAAGGTTGTTGATAAACTTTGATAAATATTGGCACATATCTTCTGTAGAAAACGAACCAACTTTCATTCCCACCAGCAATGTATATCCTTAAATTTTCCATTGATAATCTTTTAATCAGTTGTAATTCCACAATTTGCTTTCTGTTAGATTTTCTTAAATTTCCAAATCATTTCATCTTTTAGAGCATGTCTGCTTCAAATTTTGCAAATTATTAGAATCACAATTTTTTTGTATTTCGTTCCCTCTGAGCAGCCCTGTGCTGGACTTGTTTCTCGTGTGTCCGGGCCCTCTGATGGTGCCCCGCCTCCCAGGTGTGCACCTCCTCTGTGTCCTCAGCTCCCTGCGTGTCCTGCCACACCACCTGCCCCTCCTTAGGGTAATCGTTTAATCGTCTGTGTCTTCTGGAGCGTGCGCATCCTCATTCTTTCTGAGGTCGTGTGAGGTTAGGGAGCAGGCCACGCGACCACCCTTAACCTCTGATGCCAGCTGGAGGCTCAGGGGGCCCCCAGTATCACCTTGGGTCTGATAATTCATTGGAAGGACTCATAGCACTCCCCAAAAGTTGTTAGGTCCGGGGCTACGGTTTATTACAGCGAGAGGGTGCAGGTTAAAATCAGCCAAGGGGAGAGACTCATAGGCAGAATCCAGAGGTTCTGGTCATCCTCTCCCAGGGGAGTGTGGAAAGCACTGACTTTCCCAGCAGTGACTGTGACAGCACACACGGAGTAGTGCCAGCCAGGGCTTTGGTGTCCAGAGACTGTTGGGGTCAGCCATGGAAACCTGGTTGGCTGTCCTCGTGGCTGACCTCAGACTCTAGCCCTTCTGGAGGTCAAGCTGATACCCTATGGCCCAAAGCCTCCACCCCAAATCTCATTGTTGGACTACCTGTTGTGGCCCAAGGCCCCCAGGTAAACAAAGACACCTTCTCTTAGGGACCACCTCCTAGCAGCCCAGGGCAAAAAGGCCAGACATCTGGGTAAGGTTAATTCCTTACTATACAAGTTGTATCTGCATAGCCTGGTAAAGCACCAGGCGTACCCTATATACTCCGTAAATAGTTTTTAATGAATGAAAAAATACCTAATCTTATGGGTATAACACTTTTTTAAAACTTTTTTTTTAATAGATTTATTTTATTTATTTATTTTTGGCCGCTCTGGGTCTTCGTTGCTGTGCGCGGGCTTTCTCTAGTTGCGGCGAGCGGGGGCTACTCTTCATTGCCGTGCGCGGGCTTCTCATTGCAGTGGCTTCTCTTGTTGCAGAGCACAGGCTCTAGGCGTGTGGGCTTCAGTAATTGTGGCATGTGGGCTCAGTAGTTGTGGCTCACGGGCTCTAGAGGGCAGGCTCAGCAGTTGTGGGCACAGGCTTACTTGCTCCGCAGCATGTGGGATCTTCCCAGACCAGGGCTCGAACCCGTGTCCCCTGCATTGGCAGGTGGATTCTTAACCACTGCGCCACCAGGGAAGCCCCAGATATAGCACTTTTAACCATTGACCTGTTCTTGGTCATTAAGACTGTTTCCAAATCTTTGCTGTACGATGCAGTAAATAGCTACATGTGTAAATTTAAGACAGAGATCTAAGAGTCAGGTTGTCGGGTGAAGACATGACTACTTGTAAGGCTTTGACCCATATTGTCAGGCTGCCTTCCACAAAGGTTGTAACAGTCTACGGGCCTGCCGGCAGGTTCTCCAGGGTTGGTATCTTTTTTGTTTTGTTTCTTAATCTGTGTCAGTATGACCGGGGAAAAGGTATCCCAGATTGTTTCTTAAGATAGTTATGTATACCATTCATGTTTCTTATTTTATAAATTTTCTGTTTCTTTTTTTTTTAACATCTTTATTGGAGTATAATTGCTTTACAATGGTGTGTTAGTTTCTGCTTTATAACAAAGTGAATCAGCTATACGTATACACATATCCCCATATCCCCTCCCTCTTGGGTCTCCCTCACACCCAAATTTTCTGTTTCTGTTCTTTGGGAATTTCTTTAGGGTTTTTCTTCATATACTTGAGAATATTAACCTAGTGTCTGTCAAAATTATTGAAATATTTTTCAGATTTGTTTTTGTTTATGATGTTTTGGTTATAGATGTTTTTATTTTTAATGTAGTCATGTTTAGCTGTCTTTTTATTTATTCAGTTACTTTCATTCTTTAAAATGCCTTCCCCACATCAAAGTCAGTTGTTAAATACTAACCTATGTTATCCTCTGATTTAGTTGTGGTTTTATTTTCTTACATATAAATTTTTCATTCATCTGAAATTTGTTTCTTAAGGGCATCCCTAGGGATATTTCATTACTTAACTTTTTTACTATTATAAATAGACTCTTTACCCTCAAAGGAAAAATTATTGCTGTTAAGCGGGAAATTCATTTAATTTTTAATGTTTCTGTACCAGTCTATCTTTACTGAATTTTCTTATTTTTTATGTTGATTTTCCTGGTTGTTCTAAGTATAAAATTATTTCTAAATAATATTAATCTTAGTTTATTCCTTTATGTATTGGACAAAATTACCCCCAAAAATGTTTAGTAATAGTGTTCTTGGTAGACATCCTGATCATATTCTAACCTTAACGAGAATACATACGGTTTTGTGTTTTAGTATATCTCCTGAGCATTTATATGGGAATTAAGAAAAAACTCCAGGCATGACTTCCTGCCCACACTTGTGTGGAAGTCCAGTTAAAATCCACATTTGTATTTATAGTGACTATTTTATAAAATTATTAGACACAAAGTCAAGTGTTTAAGAGTCAGTACTGTGGAAGGCTCTGTGTCAATCAGCCCCACTGGGACCACCGCTTCCTCCCCATGAGCCGACCCCTTGGCAGGGGCGGTGAGGTGTGGGCGAGCCCCCTGCAGGCCCAGGGCTGTGGCCGGCTGGTTGCTGGATGTGTGGGTGACTTGCCTGCGCTGAGTCTCTGCAGTCTGTCCCCTCCAGAACCTGAGGCTGCGCTCGTCTCTGCCTGGCCTCCTGGGAGCTGTCCCCATGTCCGCATGGCCGGTGTCGAGCAGAGACTGAGCAGGGTGTCCGCTTGCAGATGCAGCCCTGCTCACGGGCTGGGAGGCTGGGCCCCCGTCCCACCTCAGGCTCTTTTCAAGTCTGTCGCTGCCTTCCCCGGGCCAGCTCTGGTTCTGAGCTGCAGGTGGTCACGTTTTGATGCCCTGCCCTGCAGCCCTTGCTGGAGGACTAAACTGTGCTCACTTCCCTGTGCTGCCGTAAAGGCCCTAGACCACAGCCCACTCCACCCTCCAAGGCGCATTCCCCTCTCTGGGCTCCCGATCATCCTTCAGTTGAACAGTGCCCAGAAGGTTCTAAGTCCGGAAGCCGGCCCGCCCTCTGCCTGAGCCCACACGCTGTCTCAGAGCCTCGCGGGTACCAGCCACCTTCTCGCCCACTACACCCAGGCTTTCATGAGTTCTCACCATGTGACAGTCACCCCACCTGCTGCTGTATCTGGGAAGTGGGGGCAGGATTGGGGAGCAGGCTGGACCATCCAGTGCCTGAATTTCTTTCTGCAGATGCTCTTTTTCAGATTATTTGGTTTAAGTTTGTACCCCCACTTGTTGTTTAGTTGCTGCTGATAATCTTTTTAGCAGCTCTGTTTTGTTATTATTTTTGTTTATTTTATTGGAGATTTGAAGGAGGAAGAGTCTGTGAATCTGCTTCTCTCGTAGCCTTGAATGGAATCCTCAGCCGGTAACTTTATAACTAGGAAAAGCTAGTGCTTCATTTCTAGCATTCAGCAAAAGGTCCAAGACTTCCCTGCTTTAATTCTCTCAGTCCTGCTTTACTAGAAAATGCCTAAGGGTCACATTTGAAAATAACTCATCTCACTATTCTAAGCTCTCTTTTTGGCCTGATCCAAAATGTCGTTCACTGCTGAAGTCCACCTTGGATCCTTTGAGCGTTTTAGCCCTGTTGTTTCCCTCCTGCTTGAGCCATGATATAGAATAGTGTCATGCAGAGTAACAGACAGAATGGCGACATCTGTTCTCGCCCTCTTGTTGTTACAAGAATCTTTTGTGGGTATTGTCCTAAGAATTCCAGGCTACAGGATCCATTTTTTGTTCTTGGTTATATAATTACTTGAAATTATTGTATCATTTTTTTACAGGAACCGACAGTGAAAGAACCTGAAATTAACACAACCCTTCAGATACGTTTCTTTGGAAAAAGAGGAGAAAGAAAACTTCACTATAAAGAATTTCGAAGGTAAATGCAAATATTTATATTCATTTAGAGAAATTTTATAGGTAAGAGGTAAAGAAACAACTGAATACATTTATTTATGTCCCAGAACTGCCGGCCATAAAACCAGATACAGTATCTCTGAGAGCAAAACCTGTGAAATGTAAACTAAAGTTACTATGCTCAAAAATACCTCTAACCTATTATGAAAAGTAGTATTCATTTTACAGACTACAATAATTAGTAACTTACTGTTTGCAGCTAGACGAGAGAGATGCCCCTCGTATCAGTTAGTTCTTAATTCACAACAAACCAGCCCAACTTAAAACAGTGACCATTCGTTATTGCCATGAGTCTTTGGGTCAGCTGGGTGCTTCTCCAGCGGGGGCCAGAATCGGGCCTTCTAGACTGGACGGGCCCCTGCTGTTGCCGTCTGCTGATGGTTGGCAGGAGCTGGGGCCGGCTCTGCTGAGACGGCACAGCTGGGACAGCCCAGCTCTGCTCCCGCCGTCCCCGCCCCCAGCCCAGGGGTCGGCAGCCCTTCTTTGTAAAGGGCCAGGCAGTGAGGACGGTCTCTGTCCTGGCTGCGCAGCTCAGCCGTCACAGCGTGAAAGCAGCTGTGGACAGCACAGGCCTCTTGATGCGTTGGTACGTGGTGGGCGTGTCTGTGGTCCAGTCCAGCTTGCGGACCTCGCTGCACTCACGTCTTCACCTGCAGGGAGGGAATCGCACTTACAGTCTGTGGCATCGTAAGCACCGCAGTGTCGTGTCCTGTTCACCTCCTCCCCGGCAAGCACCACTCCATGCGGAACCAGACCCTGTGCTCGCGGGCTTCCCCACTAACCAGAGTCTTAGAACAAATACCAGGAAGCAGCTCAGAATGGTGGAAAAGCACCGATTTGGGAGGAAGGAGACGCCTCTTGTCAACTCAGTGCAGCTAACTGAAGACTGACGGAGTGTATTCCACGTGCTGCTATGTGCCGGGCTGTGCCTCAGACGCAGGGCTGGTCCCTCCTGGGAACCATCTAGTAAACGTGCAGAGAACATTTAAACGCATTCGGTCAGTGCTGTCACAGGTGGATAGGGTTTGGGGCAGCGCAGAAGATCACTTCTGGAGTGGGTGATCAGGAAGCTTTCTGGGGGAAATAGCTCTACGCCGATCTTGACAGGTGAGCAGGAATTAGCCAGGGAGAAATGGTCGGGGAGGGAGGGACGGAGAACAGCACGAGGAAGGACACGCGGGAGAACATATGGCTTGTCCAGGAATCAGAGAGGGCAGGCATGGTAGAGAAATAAACAAGCATGAGGGGTGGGCAGAGGGGAAGGTGGAGGCCCGGGAGGCGTACGCTTCCTGTGTGAGGGCTCACGCACCAGAAGGTCCAGCTTGAGTTACGCCGTAAGGGAGGCCCCGCAGGCGTCCCGCACTTGGTGCCTGGTCAGATGGGCGTCACTCTGGCAAGATGGTGGGCAACGACAAGGGGGATCCGATGCGACACGAGCCCGCTGGGCTACTGCAGATGAGGAGTGAGAGGAGCCCTGAACCAGTGGGGTGGCGATAAAGACTTTGGACTGGGAGTTTTCAAGACACATTTAGGAGATAAAATTGTAGGGCTTAGTGATTGTTTAAAGTTGCTTCTAACTTTAACTTTCCTTAAAGGGAATAATTTCATTTAGAATTCTTACTTTAAACTTTTTCTTAAAGTTTCTGTAATTAATGGGCCCTGTGAAATTTGTAATACCATTACGCAATTAAAAAAAAGATCCAATTAACAAAGAATCCAATTAACAAAAAATGCAGTTTTTCAGGGACTTGGCTCTTAGATGGAGGAGGCCGCCCCTGAAATTAACGTTACAGGTGCACTGGGCTAGAATTCGGTAATCATAACATGTCTTTAACATTTTGCGTAAGTCGTAAAGTAACAGAAAATAGCTTCCATATATTATATTATATTATGTATATATAATATAATATAAAATTATATATATAATTTTTAACCGGTCACCATTATAGTGGCCAAATTACTCATTGAAATTGCACAAGAAGTTCTTTCAGTATGTGTTATGTGGAGCTTATAGTTTTGTTTTTATGGGAGTATAACGTATAATCCTTCCTTATAAAAAGATGTTTGCTTCTCTCTTCTGACCTTTGTCTTAGCATCCTCTTTACAGCTTGTCTGATAAAGGATCTTGTTTTATAAAGTACAGCTTATAAGTCTCAAGGAAAGGCAGGGAAGGTGACACAGAGTTAGCATTGTGGTAGCTAATTGTGGTATTTACCTAGAGATACTAGTTTTCTCATTTAGAGAAACAATATTATACTTTGAAAAAAAACACATATTTATGATTTAGACAAACCTGGGTTCCAGTGCGGAACTTGACAGTTTGCTAAGTGTGATTTGATTTGACAAGCGATTGGACCTGAGTGTCGGGTCTGTTCCTTCACCAGTGAGATGGTGATGATGAGACCCACTCAGTGAGGCTGTTCACAAGCTTATATGTGATGTAGGTATAACTATTATAATAGATCATGTAGCTAGAAATTGGAGAGGTGAAATTCAGACACAGGTTTGTCTTAAGTTTCGAGCAGTCACAGAGTTTCTGAAAGAGGTGGTCCTGCAGTTGCTGGCTAGGTGGTTGGGGGCACTGGGTGGGCTTTCAAGGAAGTAGTCCCCCCAGGTGACCAGAGGGACAGATGGACTTAGTAGATGCCATCAGGTGTCAAGAGAAACTTACCAGTGACTGAGGGAACATGTGGATAAATTGGTGGCTTGTTTGGGTTTTTTTTTTTTTTACTTCTACAACTAGTCAGATTCTCCAGCTGAAATACCACTTAGCCATTTCAGTAAAAGCTAAAGTATAATTTAAGTTCTATCTCCTGGAATTTTGGTGTCTATTCATTGTTATGAAATCAACAGGTAATTTAATTGTGAAAATTCAGTTCTTTATCAGCATATATATAGTTCAGGGGGAAAAATACTGAAGCTCAGACTCCGCAGGCAGCTGGCGATGGTGTTTACCTGCTCTGTGCCAGTGCCTGTTTGTCTTCTTTGTTTTTCCTGTCTCTTCCTCCCTGTCGTCTTACTTTACTGGGGACTTGTCTTCTGCATTTCTTTTTCTCTTCCTCTAAACTCAACGGTTAGCCCTAAAACTAGTGACCAGAAATAACCCCTGTGTTTATTTCCTGTGTGGTATGTTTGACCTCATTTTTTATTCCGATAAATAGTTAAAGCTTAAAATAACTTTGTGACTGAAGATAGGGAAGTGGTTGGAAAGGGAAGAAAATTGGTCTCAAGTTTTCTCATCAGGAAAAATTAGGAAGATATTGATGCAGATGTGCTTTCTAGGACTGGGATTTTTTTTTTATTCTGAAATACCAGTGATTAGTTGAGGATGTTCTAAATTCATGAAGAGCTTTTATAAATTCAGAGATGTCTGTAAGCAGTGCTGTGCTGGTAAATATATTCCGCGATCAGCTCTCGGGAAGAATGGCCTTGATTGGTAAACTTGCAAATTAGTAGTAAATACTCTACAAGACACTGTGGCCTAAAAAACCCAGATAAGCAAAACAGACTTCTCCCGTTGTTTCCAATTATGACACTGTCTTCCAATTAAGACACTAATTTATAAACTATTTAATTTGTTCAGGATGCATTTGGTGGTCTTTTATACTGTAAATTCTTCAATTCAGATATTTATGGCCAGTATCGTGTCCCAGACTTTCATGTCTTGACAAGACGTATAATTTGAGACAAGATTTTATCATTAAGCATATTTAATGTTCTTCAGAAGTAGTATAATTAGCTAAGATGGAAGAGCTTAAACCAGACAGTGGATAGTTTAACAACAATTAAGTTTATAATATTTCAACCTCAGGTAGAGCCCAAAGAAAAAGAAAAAGGAAAGGAACAGTTAGTAATGTTTTTATACCATATCTTCTACTTCCTTTATCACTGTACACTCATTTGCAAGTAAAACACCCTTTTAACAGTCCTTGTAAGAATCAGTTGATGCCATCACAGCACCCAGTACAGTAAAACTCAGTAAAATGGAGGACAAAGTGTATCACTAAAAGAGTTAGTTGATCAGCCCAAACTTGAAATGTTTCAAATTTTAGATAAAATTCTGCTTTGACCCAAAGACACACGGCATTGATAAATAAATTCATGTATCCAGTACATTCAGAAAATGTTGTAGGAAACCGACTCTTACCTATCACATAGGTAGAAGCCTGAAATCAAACTTCCCCGTCATACTTTTAAGGTCTGCGGAATAAATGCAGGCTCTAAAGCAAGTAAATTTTTAACAGTGACAGTTCTTCTCCCATTGAACGAGAATATATTTTGCTCCCCATGTATATTTCTGTTAAATTGTGACATGACATGTAGTACAGATCTTTTAACACGTGGAAGGTACGTAAGGGGATCTGCAACGTATTGAAACTCATAGAGGTGCTGCTTAAGGTGCCTGCAGTCCATTTATAGCACTAAGGCGAAGCCATGAGTTACTGACATCCATCTCATATTTTAACATTTAGATTTATGGAAAACTTGCAGACGGAGGTCCAAGAAATGGAGTTCCTTCAGTTCTCTAAAGGTCTGAGTTTCATGAGAAAAGAAGACTTCGCAGAATGGCTCCTTTTATTCACCAACACTGAAAATAAAGACGTTTATTGGAAAAATGTGAGAGAGAAGCTGTCCGCAGGAGAGGTTGGTGTGCCTTTTTATTACGCTCATGATGAAAATGAAACAGTAAGTTAGACGTGTTTATATAATTCAATAAAGTAACTTCCAAATTAATGAAGACGAACCTACTGTCTATTATATAATTGTGTGATGCATGAAATGATGATTGTTAATAATGGTTAATGGACAGTGGTAAGATTTTGAGTAATTTTTTACTTTATTGTTCCAAAAAACTTTTTTTTCAAATGGGCAGGTGGTTTTTTGGGGGTTTTTTTTGTTTTTTAAGTTCCCTCATTATGTGCCCCACTACCCCAAATTAAAACCCAGACCTCAGGACTTCCCTGGTGGCACAGTGGTTAAGAATCTGCCTGCCAGTGCAGGGCACATGGGTTTGAGCCCTGGTCTGGGAAGATCCCACATGCCGCAGAGTAACTAAGCCTGTGCACCACAACTACTGAGCCTGCGCTCTAGAGCCCGCGAGCTACAACTACTGAGCCCGCGTGCCACAGCTACTGAAGCCCGCGTGCCTAGAGTCTGCACTCCGCAACAAGAGAAGGCACCGCAGTGAGAAGCCCGCGCACTGCAATGAAGAGTAGCCCCCACTCACCACAACTAGCGAAAGCCCGCGTGCAGCGAGGAAGACCCAACACAGCCAAAAATAAATAAATGAATAATTTTTTTTTTTTAAACCCAGACCTCATTTTACCTCTTAGTGGGCATGTGTTTTTATATAATTTTTTAAAATCTATCTCTGTAATGAGGAAAAAGATAATAAAATATAATGAAGATCTCATTTATAATTGCAATAGAGATATATAACAATTAGAAATAAATTTAACAAGAAATATATAGAAAAAACTTTAAAGCCTTGATGGATAGAAAAGAAAACTTATCTAACTGTAGAGACACCCCCTGGTATTGACTAGAATGTCTTACTATTATAAACATAGCAGTTGTCCCTTAAATCAGTCTGTAAATGTAATGTTGTACAGTCTGAACAGCCTAGGTTTGCTGCACTTTCACGTTAGCCCTGGAAGCCCAAGGCTGACACGGGAGAGCTTCCTTCTCAGTCATGCTGCACATCCCTTGTGGGCTGGTGGGAGACCCTGCCCACGCAGTTGCTGGGGGACCCACACTCTCCGAGTCTCCGCCCCTTTGGAGCTCCCCCATCTGCTAGAAACGCCAGCCTCAGAGGCAGGAAAAGAAAGGAGTGAGTCACATTCCAGCAATTCAATTTTTTTTTTTCGGTACGCAGGCCTCTCACTGTTGTGGCCTCTCCCGTTGCGGAGCACAGGCTCCAGACGCGCAGGCTCAGTGGCCATGGCTCACGGGCCCAGCCGCTCCGCGGCATGTGGGATCTCCCTGGACCGGGGCACAAACCCGTGTCCCCTGCATCGGCAGGTGGACTCTCAACCACTGCGCCACCAGGGAAGCCCCACGTAGGACCTTTGAGGAGATACAGCGGGGCTGTAACACACGCCCACAGCCCCACGCTCACAGCCCCGGGGCCCCCAGCCATGCACTCACGCTCACACAGTGCTCAGTCTGCACGGGCACACCCAGGGGCCCTGCACGTAACCTCCTGGGGTTCCTCCTAATCTCTAAAATCTATAGTTCTGTTGTTATCCTGCATCTCAGATTTTTCAATAGACTTGCTTAGAAAGATGTAAGTGCACAGGCTTTATGACAGAAAAGAGGACGCACAGTTGTATTCATAAAATCATTTAATGTGTTTACAAGATTGTAATAAAAACTCACTTTGTTATTTTATTAGAGCATTAGTTTGGATGAGTTCAAGTCATTTTGTCATTTTGCGACCCACTTGGAAGACTTCGCTATTGCCATGCAGATGTTCAGTTTAGCTCATCGCCCTGTCAGACTAGGTAAGTTATATGAATCACTTAATTTGTATCATCTGTAAACAGTATCACTCTGTTCTTCACCTAGTTGATACCAATCAAGGGACCACTTACCAGAAAAAACAGTTGATTGGCCTTTCAATGAATTCAATGTGGTTATTCCAGATTTACAACAGTTTATTAACAATTACTTTTTTGCTTTTACTTTACCTTTCCCCTGAGAAGTAGAAGAAAATATTTAAATATCTGTGTTCAAAACACTGATTACATTAAAATAGCGTGCTGACATTTCTCAGCCAAGTTTATTATTTGAACACATTTTTGTTCTTGTTTTACTTCCCAAGTGATAAATATATAGAGTTGTTTTTACTTCTCAAATAATAAACATTTAGACTTAGACTATTTTACATTGTTGATGAGTTTTTATATTTTCTCCTTTTAGCGGAGTTTAAGAGAGCTGTGAAGGTAGCAACGGGACAAGAACTCTCCGACAATATCTTGGACACCGTCTTCAAGATCTTTGATTTGGATGGTGATGAGTGTCTCAGTCATGAAGAGTTTCTTGGGGTGTTAAAAAACAGGATGCATCGAGGTTTATGGGTAACAGATTTTGAGTTTTTAAATAGTTACATGTTCAAATGTAGTTAAATGAATGGAAGTAAACCTAGAATTTGAGCAAATGTACAGTCTTAAATGGAGTTTTCATCATTTTTAAAGAGATCATAAGCTATAGTTACAAAACTGAAGTATCTCCTACAGGTGGGATCCACCGTTTTTCTTTGCTTTTTTTTAAAATAGTCTGAGTCAGGAAGCGCTACTCAGAAGTCTTAGCCTAGAATTTTGCTTTGGGCTTTGTAGTTAGACACCTAGACTCAAACCCCAGCCCTATCACATACTAACTGCCAAATCTTGAAAAGACACTTAATTTTTCTGAGCCTCAGATTCCTCATCTGTAACAGTGAGAAACAGAATCTACCAGAAAGAATTATTATGAGAGTTGAGCGTAAAATATTTAATGTAGTGGCTGAGACACTTGAAGTAGATGTTAGCTCTTATCATTGTTCACTCAGATTCACGTAGTGGTCTATAACTGAGGGACAAATCAAACTCAAAATTTTGTTTAGATTAGAATCTGCTAGGGACACTCATGAAAGCCATCCGCAGGCTGAAAACAAGGTTCCAGGAGATGATAAGTAGGTAATGAGTGCAGAAGAAAGGCAGGAGAGAGAACAGGAGAGAGACTGCGGTGGGTTCATGTAAACAGAGCTGTTCAATTACAACTTAGAAGAGCACATTCGTTTTCCTGCTGCAAACATTATTTACGGAAAATGAACAAATAGTGATTTCCACTAGCTTGTGCTTATCCAGCACCTCATAGTTAACGATCACATTCCTGGAAATTAAACCAGCCTTTCCAGTTAACAGTTTAACATATCCAGCAGCCTCTTTGCCGTTTCTCAAAAACATATTAAAGAGAAGAGCTTCAAATCAGTGATAGGAAAAGGACATAAATATAATCTGAAATCGACTTTTGCTTCCACTTGGTGGATTTCCAGCCATGCTATGCATATGACCACCAGGAGCCAGATGGTGTCTAATCTTTGCTTCTCCTTTAACTGAGAGAAATCACAGCCACACAGTACTTGTGAGAATTACAGTATATTATATATCACCATATCATTGGGTTGGCCGGAGAGTTCATTCGTGTTTCCCCAGACGAACTCTTTGGCCAACCCACTGTTTCTTCTTAAGGCTTCTCATCAAGTATATTGTGACTTATGGTTTCTTTCTTTTTAATTTTAGCCAAGGGTAGGTCAAAGTTTTAGGCTTATAATTTTTGTTCCACATAGCTAACTGAAGTTCACCAGAAAACCAAAAACATTATGAAATAATTACATTTTAAAACCAACATATGAAAGAAAGCCACACGAAGTCTTTGTTTCCTTGTTGGGGAGGAGCCTCTATTCTCTCGGTACCCTGGGATACTCACACTCACATTCACTTCTCATCCTTTACCTTTAGTTTACAGTCTGCTGCAGTCACCTTCACAGCGCCATCACCTCCAGTCCTTTCTGGAGGAATGTGGGACTGTGCAGTGACAAGCACGTGTGAACCGGGTTTAACTCGCAGACTGTGACCCTTCGTTTTCATTTTTGGTTAACAGGTGCCGCAACAGCTCAGTATACAAGAATACTGGAAATGTGTGAAAAAAGAAAGCATTAAAGGAGTGAAAGAAGTCTGGAAACAAGCAGGAAGAGGTCCTTTGTAGAAAAACATAATGTGGGAATTACGTTGCTCCAAGTGTTGGAACTGGGGATTTCTTAAAGTACTAGATGGTTATCTTCTTAAGTCTTCATTGATTTCCTTTGTAATATAAAGATGCCTTGTATTTGCTTTCTGATTCAATAATTTCTCAGTAAGATTTCATTACAGAACTTCGTAAAAAGAAAGTATTCTTTTACAAAAACAGACAGTGGACTCTGTCCAAAGCCTAGGATTGAAGTAACACTTTGATAAGATGGAAAACCTGGTCATTCACTGGTGTCAACACAGCAGCACAGCACGTTCTCTGGAGCAGTCAACAGGCGCACAGGAAGAGTCACTGACGTGAGGCCAGGATCAATTCTGCAGTCCTGATGCTCCTAGTAGGGCAAATTAAGTTAAAACATTTCAGGCTTTCTTATCTGTACCTTACATCTCATAGACTTCTTGTACATTTTATTTCAGTGAGCTGTATATTAGTTGTCTTTAAAGTAATATGTAAATTTCAGTATTCTGGAATGTTCTGGAAACAATAAAGTATTTATAAAGTTAAAAAATTACTGAGGTGCATTTTGTTTTATATGTACTGTTTAAAACTACATTTTGGGGGGCTTCCCTGGTGGCACAGTGCTTAAGAATCCGCCTGCCAATGCAGGAGACACGGGTTTGACCCCTGGTCCGGGAAGATCCCACATGCCACGGAGCAACTAAGCCCCTGTGCCACAACTTGTGAGCCTGCGCTCTAGAGCCCATGAGCCACAACTTTTGAGCCCGCGTGCCACAACTACTGAAGCCCAAGTGCCTAGATCCCGTGCTCCGCAACAAGAGAAGCCACCGCAATGATAAGCCCATGCACCGCCCCAAAGATCCATTGCGGCCAAAAATAAATAAAACAAATAAATTTTTTTTTAAAAGTGTGATCGGGAGAACCTTGATCACATGATAAGGGTCTCTTGGGATATAGTGGTTTATGGGTGAATGTTTAAAATTGTACTAGAATTTAATTGGCATTAAATATAAATATTTTAAATATGGCAAATAAAAATTATTTTTAATATGCTTCTCAAGAATAGTGCAAATATTTAAAACATGTTCCACTCTCTGGATAAACAGCTGATTCCAAGACAGGTGCAAGCAAACCTTGGAAATATTATGCTAAGTAAAATAAGCCAGACACAAAAGGACTAGTACTGTATGATTCCACTTATGTAGGTCCCTAGAATAGGCAACTTCATAGAGACAGAAAGTGGACTAGAGGTTGCCAGGGGCTGGGAAGGACAGGGGATGGGGGATTGCTGCTTAATGGTTACAGAATTTGGGTTTAAGGTGATGGAAAATTATGGAAATGCATAATGGTGATGTTTGCACATTTAATTAATGCCACTAAATTGTGCACTTAAAATGGTTAAAAGGGCAATTTTGTGTGTATATACATATATATCCTTTTTAACGTAATTTTTAAAAATCAGTATTGTAATACACCAATAGACGCTGAATTGTTTATGTGGGTAAACTATATGGTATGTGAATTATATCTTAAAGAAGCTTTTTTTTTTTAAATTTATCTTTGGCTGCGTTGGGTCTTCATTGCTGCGCGTGGGCTTTCTTTAGTTGCGGCGAGCGGGGGCTACTCTTCATGGCAGTGCATGGGCTTCTCATTGCAGTGGCTTCTCTTGTTGCGGAGCACAGGCCCTAGAGCACGGGCTCCAGAGTGCAGGCTCAGTAGTTGTGGCTTGTGGGCTCAGTAGTTGTGGCGCACGGGCTCTAGAGCGCAGGCTCACAAGTTGTGGCGCACGAGCTTAGTTGCTCCATGGCATGTGGGATCTTCCCGGACCAGGGCTCGAACCCATGTCCCCTGCATTGGCAGGTGGATTCTTAACCACTGCACCACCAGGGAAGCCCCTTAAAGAAGCTATTTTTAAAAAACAATGTATGATATGGACAAGGTTAAGCAGTGGTAAATAGTTGAGAAAAAGTATTTGGAAATGTCAGAAGCCAAGAAGGGATTCATATCTACATCTTGGTTCTCCACCAAGTGAGACCTAATATCCTTTCCCCACCACCACGATTTTTTTTTTAATTTCTTTTTCTAATGCCCTTATACTACCCTGAAATGAAATTTATACGTAACATAACCTTACATATTTTTAATAACATAAAGCACTAACCTATGTTTTTTAATTTATAATAAAATAGCGTATAATCAATATGCACATGTGCAGACACTACTATACTAAAGGACCCACCGGGCCGCACCACCGTTTGCTCTGTGCGTCACTCCATCCTCTCTGGCTGCGCCAGGCCCAGCGCAGGACCAGGGAAGTGCTGCTTGGCTGCCGCCGGGGCCAGGGTCCACCCCTGGCCAACCATGTGTGCCCTGAAGGGTGGCGTCTGTACGGAACGCGCGCAGCTTCCTTGACCCCCAGGGCTGGAGGGGGCAGAGAAGGAGGCTTATCAAAAGGGGGTTGCTGCTCCCAGAGGGCGGCGAGGGTGGGTGCTTCCTGCCCACGTGGAGAGTCTAACGGCTGAGACCAGTTTGGGGGTCTCCGGGGGCCCGCAGGTCTATGACTCAGCGCCAGAGATCAGGGGCGATTTCAAGAAGTCGGCTGCCCACTGAGGACTTGATCCAAGAATTCTCCATATGTAACCCTTTGTCACCAGTATATCTGAAAGTGTTCCCTAAATTAACAGCTATGGAAAAGATTCTCATTTGATTTGTATATTTTATTTTCTCCTCCTCTTACTGGGGCACGTTTTAGACTTTCGGTGAGACGTGGCGAAGCAGAGAGGAGCCGGCCAGGCCCTGTAGGCCCGGGTCTTTTCTCTTTTCTAAGCCTCCGAGTGTCCCGTATCCCGCCACCCCTCACCTCCGCCCGGGTGGTGATGAACAGGAGGAAGGAGAAGGGAGAAAAGGCGGCACCTGCCCTGCAGTACGGGCGCCTGAACCTCCTCTCAGTGACCCGTGAGGCCTTTCTCCAGACGCCGCCCTGTCTGCCGACCTTGTTCCGAAGGAAAGCACAAGGTGAGCAGCTGAGCCGACCTCCAGTCAGCCCGGGACAGAGGCTGGAGCTCAGCGGAGGATTCCTGACCTCTGGAGGGCTGTTCAACTCCACGGTCGCCCCGCTCTCCTCCTAAGCGGCAGGTATTTCTCTCTAAATTGTAACGGTTACGTGGATTTTTAAAGAAATTTCCCCGATCTTCCCCGGGGAGGTACGAAGCAAACAGCAAAATCAGAGTCTGATGCTAAGAAGGAAACAGAGAAGTAGATAAAGGCAGCACAGGGCAGACGAGGAGCTAAGGTGTGTTTAAGGGAAACGGCACGTCCTCAAAAGCTGGGGGCAAACTGACACCAATAGCATCCCAGTGCCGTAGAATAAATGAGACAGAAAGATGAGATTCAGGGAGAAAATGAGGAGAACCCTGCCCGTCCGGGGACGTAGCCCGGCAGCTCCTTTAAAATAAAAGAACTTCAGCACAAATGTTCCACAAGGTGGCACTCTTGCTTTTCCAAAATAGTTTATCTTCCTTGAGCACCAAGCGTGACCTTTAACAGAAAAACCAAGCAAATACCCAGAAAATTACAGAGTATTTCAAAAATGACTTATTGAAGGAGCCCCGTAGGAGACTTTGGCCGGACGAGCCTTGGTTAAATATCCCCCAGCTCGTAGAGAAATGAACACAGGGCACTACCATGGTGCCCATTCACGTGAAATTTGTGTTTGCTTATGTTCAGTGAGGAAGGAAATTAACCTCTGGAATCTCTAGGTGACGCATTGTATTTGGGGTAGGTTATTTCTTCAGCAGCGTTAGTATCAAATCTCTATTGAACCTGCTCTATCCAGTGCACTCTGCGAGGTGCTAGTCTTCCCTGTATGGAAGCTTTCTTTCCAAGAGGATGAAACGGGAGAAAATATTTTCCTTCTAACATTTATAACACCTGGATTTACATAATATTTAGACATTCAATCTTGGGAGAAAATAGTATTAATTAATAACTCCTTTATGGTTTACAGCATGTCATACAAGCTCTCCCCAGTGACAAAACATTACAATCCAAAGTGAATTGAAGGAATTTTCATTGCAGCATCATTTCAATTAATACAAATTTAATTTGTATTCATTTGAACTAGCTTGAATGTCCAGCACCATGAAAGTGATAAATAAATTGTGCTAGAGTTGTACAGTGGAATTCCAGGCAGTGGTTAACGTGATGAACGCAACAGATTAAGTTCCGTGATTTTGCTAGTTGCTGAGCTGTTGTCTCTGTTCCCAGCCCTCCCTCCCATACACAGTCAGCCTTGTGATGCTGGGTTGGGCCGTGCTCCCATCTGCTGCTGTCCTGCCAATGTCCCCAGAGCCCCAGCCGGCACCCTAGCAGCCCTTGGTACCAGTCTCCCACTGTTCCGGTTGCTGTGAACGTTCTGGCACTCCCAGAACCAGATCGCTGTGTTCTCCCGGACAACCAGCACCATTGGCAGGCTTCCCTCACTAAGCAGCCCGGGGCCGTTCCTTCAAGCTTCTGGATCCTAACACACTGCCCCTCTTCTCTTTGTGCCCCAGCCTCAGGGGTGGGGGGCTCTTCCTGCAGGTGCTTCCTCTGTGGGACCTCAGTCCCCTTTGCTCTTTGCTTCTCTAACACCTGTTTAACCACGTCCTTGTAGTAAATTTTCTCTGTCGAAATACTTAATGTGAATCCTAACTGATAAAATGACCATACATCAGGAACTATAGGTACACAAGATAGGTAGACGAGCATACGTATATTCATACTAGTATATATACACACAGTAGATGTACAGGTTCATGTATACATACAAGTACATATACACATATTTTTACATATACTACATATATACCTGTATATACATACATTGTATATAAAATTTCATCTAACCCTCCCACTGTGAGATTGATGCTATTATCCCTGATAGAAGAAACTGAATCTCAGGGAACTTAGATAAATCCCACGATATTATATAGCTAACAAGTGAGGAAGCTGGGGCTTGAATCCAAATGTCACTGACACCACGACCCATCTTTTCTCCACTATGCCCAAGTCACTTTATCCACATCATGGTTCCATCCCTAGGCTGGTCCACAAATGTTTCTTCACCTCATGATATAAATAAGCTTTAACGCTATTCTAATAATACTAAGAACATCACCACCGTATACAAGACTGCTTCTGTGATCAGAGTTATGGGGAGTTTGAGAAAACTGTGGGGAAAGCATGGACACCCCTAATTCCAGGTTATGTCAATTAATATGATTCAGTGCCTCTTCTGTGCCCGACTGTGTGCTGGGCTCACCATGGAAGCAAAACAGACCTAGTCCCTCTTTCAGAAAGCTCACAGTCTGGGGAAACTATCTTTAATTAAATAATCATACATAGGAGAAGTACCTGAGTGTATCATACAGGGGTTTAACATAGAGAGGCTGAATGACTGCAGGGCAGTTCCAAATACTGACACACACACACACACCTACACACGCACAGACACACACTCAAGAGCTTGGCCTGTGCCCCTCTCCTGTCTGGAATGGCGTGTCCACTCTGCCTTTGTTTGCCAGAAACTTGTCAGTTCTCAATCCAGAAC
The DNA here is from genome assembly GCF_963455315.2 of Globicephala melas. Classification (NCBI taxonomy): domain Eukaryota; kingdom Metazoa; phylum Chordata; class Mammalia; order Artiodactyla; family Delphinidae; genus Globicephala; species Globicephala melas. The sequence continues at coordinate 1,321,694 of NC_083331.1, read as the reverse complement.
AATCATAGACAGATAACAGCAATGCAGACAGTAGAGCTGCGTAATGTTTCCTAAAAACCTGCTCTTTTCTGGTAGGGAGTCAATGTTCCCTGAGGCAGCAGCCAAACCCAGGCTTTCCCTGTAGCCTAAATGCAGTCAGTAACACGTGCCTGGACCGATCAGTGAACCAGTGGCCCAGAAGCTTTCTGGGGACAGATTCCAGATGAGCAAACACAGATCTAACCAAACCAGAAACTCTTGCAGTCATCAGGGTCAGGAATCTATTTGTCATCCCACCGTGACAGCTGAGTCTCTGGACACACTTTTTGGCTGCATTTCATTAGTCAACAAACAGATCATTAGTCAACTACACAGCAAAGAAAAAGAAAAAGGCCTGGTGCGGCCAAGGGCCACCAATGGATGTTCAAATTAGTGGGAGAAACTTTGCAGAGAAGCAGGATATTTGCATAGCCTCAAAGTACCTCGCCCAAAATTGAACAGATGGCCACAAAGTCCTTGACATTCCTCCCTGCGGGAGGTAGAATTTAATTCCTTTCCCTTTGAATGTGGCTGGACTTGACGACTGTTTTCTAATGCAGAGTGCAGGGAAAGGGAAATTGTGACTTTACAGTGGACACAGTACCTTAAGCACGTGATGAAGGCTAACGTCAACAGTAGGCTTGTCAACATCACATCCACCTGCCATGATGAGAAAGGCACACATCTCTGTGCTTTTCTTCCCCAATTCCACAACCGCAGTCTAGTCATGGGAAAACATCAGACAAACCCAGATTGAAGGACATTCTGAAAAATACCTGACCAGTACTTTTTTTTGTTTGTTTTTTTTTTTTTGCCGTATGCGGGCCTCTCACTGTTGTGGCCTCTCCTGTTGCGGAGCACAGGCTCCGGATGCGCAGGCTCAGCAGCCATGGCTCACGGGCCCAGCCGCTCCGCGGCATGTGGGATCCTCCCGAACCGGGGCACGAACCCGCGTCCCCTGCATCAGCAGGCGGACTCTCAACCACTGCGCCACCAGGGAAGCCCTCTGACCAGTACTTTTTGAAAGTGTTTTTCCATGCAAAGCAAGGAAGACAGACTGGAGGAGACTAAGAAGATGTGGCGACTAAATGCAAAGTGGGATTCTGGGGCAGAAAAGGATATTCGTGGGAAAACTGGTAAAAATCAGCCTGTAGTTTAAAGTGTTGTATCCATGTTAATTTCTTAGTTTTGATAAATACATCATGGTTTTATAAGATGTTAGCATTAGGGAGGCTGAGTGAAGGCTATATAGGAACTCTACTATCTTAAAAACTCTTCTGCAAACTTAAAATTGTTTCAAAATAAAAAGATTAAAAAAGAAAAGGGCGGAAAAGGCACCATAAACTGGAACCCATCTCTGCTGATGGATGGAGCGTTTCTGATGTTTAAGGGATGGATAGTGGAAATGTTACTTTTACATTCAGTAAAGTCAAGGTCTGGGGGAAAGTTGGTCCTGTGAGATTGGGACCAATTCCTTAGCAGCCAGGCAAGGACAGGGATTAAGGGAAGGCTCCCCTGAGGCAGAGATGGGCCAGGTCTGACGGAGGGGTGGGAGATGCCAGGGGGAGGGGAAGGGCCAGTTCTTTACATTTTCTGCAGAGCAATCCCTTATCAGATATATGATTTGCAAATGTTTCTCCCATTCCATTGGCTGCCTTTTCACTTTGCCTTTGCTCTTAAGTGATCATTTCTCTGGTTATAAAATTTAGGGATATTAATTACTTTCTCTCAGCACTGAAAATACCACTTTGTTGTCTTCTGGCATCTGTTATCGCTGAGAGGGAAGTCAGCTGCCAGTGTAGTTAGTGTTCCTTTGGTTACCAAAGGAAATTTGATTTCTATCTCTGGAATCTGAAAAATCCTAAAGATTTTTCTCTTTATTCTAAATGTTTATAGTTTCACTACTCTGTGTCTAGGTTTTAAGGACTTATGTCTTTCTTCAGTTCTGGAATATTCTCATACTTAATCTTTTCAAAACTCATTTCTTTGACATTCCTCTCATCCTCTTCTGGAACGCTTATCATAAATGTATGTTTAAGTCTGCCGGTATATCTTCCATGCTTTTCATATTTAAAAATTATTCTGTGTTGTGTTCTGGATGAATTAGAACCATCTTCCAACTTGCTAAATCCCTCTTCTCCAGTGTCCAGATTAGAATCTGTCTATTCAGAGTTTTTAATTTGACAATATTTTAATATTCTGAAGATTTCTAAATGGTTACTTTTAAAATCCACCTGTTCTTTTCCCAATTTTTATTATTTTGTTTCAAAAATTTTTGTTCTTTTCAGATGGAAATTATTTTTTCACTTACCCCTTTGGGCATGCCATATACTGTTTTTATTATTTTATTTTATTTACTTTCTGGCCACACCACACACCCAGGCCACGGCAGTAAAAGTGCTGGATCCTAATCTCTAGACCACTAGGGAACTCGTGCCATATACTGTTTTTAAAAGCCTTTGTAAGACTGCTTCATAAAATTATTTTCAGTGAATTCAAGTTCTTTTTTTTTTTTTTTTGGCCACACCACGCGGCATGTGGGATCTTAGTTCCCCGACCAGCCCTCCTGCATCGGAAGTGCAGAGCCTTAACCGCTGGACCACCAGGGAAGTCCCAAATTCAAGTTCTTATTGTTAATTATTATTTATTTATTTTTTTGCGTTCTCTCTTCGTATTAGATTTGTGTGTGTGTTTTGGAATTGTAGTTTAATTCTAAATTTATGAGTTTCTGGGGTTTTTTCTTCTTCACTCTCCATATTTATAGCTACATGGCTTCTGTAAACTGGGTCTAATGGTTTCACAGCTACCTCTAGTTGCCCTTATTCTTCCCCAGCCTCAGCTCGGAACGGGAACTTAAAATGGCATTTTGGAGTTCCTGGGTGGCGGTGACAGTGGGGACTCTGCAGATGCAGTCCTCAGGGCAGCTGCACACTTCCGGGACGGAGAGCTGCCCTATGTCCTCCAGGCTCTGTTGAACGCCACGGTCCTGAAGGAAGAAGCTGTCCCACAAGGCGGTATGGGGGAGCCGCCTTGGCTGGGACATGATTTGTCCCCTTTACATGAACTAGAACACCTGGCTTAGGGCCTGGCAAACAGGCGTTGTCCATCTGCTTTCGTCACGAAAGAGAAGAACGCGGTACGGGGAGATGAACGTCCACGCCCTGGGCAGGGATGAGTGCCTGCCCTTCCTGTGCTCCCTCCGCGGCAAGGTCCATCCCAGAGGCCAAGGTCACGGACTCACTCAACAGGGTCATCTGTCTCCCGTGAATCTGCAAGCAGCGAAACTTGAAGGTTCTTTAATGATTACAGGCGTTAATGACTACAGCCGTTGTTTAGATTCGCCAGGTAAAAACAAATTCTGGAAATTTCAGTAGTTTTTGCCGGGCACGGAGAGGGTTGTTACCCGTTCACAACTCAACCTTAAATTTGGGTTTCAAATCAAACTGACACACTACACGGCTTCCATCCTAAATCACACGCACCTACGATTTCCATCTCCGAAAACGGAGGGCTTCCGCCCGAAACACGAGCAAATTATTTCAAAGGGCGGGGGTCCCAAACGAGACGCACATGGGGCCCCTGAGGCCACAGCTCGGGTGGGCGCGGTCGCCCTGCGGGGAGCCTCCCCCGGGAGCCTCAGTCAGCCAGAGCCGCGCCACGCCCTCGCCGGCCGCCAGGAGGCGCTGCACACTGCGCCTGCACGCTCCCTCCGCTCACTTCCGCCGCCCGCTACCCCGCCCCTTCCGCCGCCCGCCGAGCAGGCCACGCCCATTCATGCCCCGCCCCCGGCGGCGGTGGAAGCGGACGCAATGCGACGGGGGCGGGGCCGGGCGCGGGCGCGACGCGGGTCGGGGAGGGGACGGGGCGGAGGCGGGGGCGGGGCGCCGAGTCGCGGGGAGTGCCCGAGTAGACGCTGCTGCTGCTGCCTCCGCCGCCGCCGCCGCCGCCGTCGCCGCCGCCGGGGGTCTGGCGCGCCCCGCCACCCCGGGCAGCTGGGTGCCGAGGCAGCCGGCGGAACATGGCGCCCTGCACGTTCTGGCGCTGCTGCCAGCGCACCGTGGGCTGGGTGCCGGTGCTCTTCATCACCTTCGTGGTCGTGTGGTCCTACTACGCGTACGTGGTGGAGCTGTGCGTGTGTGAGTACCGGGCGGGGCGGGGTGAGGCCCCTCGGCGCGGCCTCCGGCGCCGGGCAGGCGCACTCGGTGGGCAGGGCGCTCCCCCGCGCTCGCGTGTGTACGCCCGAGCCCGGCCGCGGGGCCCGGTTCAGCCCGTGTGTTTCGGGTCGGCGTCCAACCTCTTAGACACAATGTGCTTCTGAGGCGAGGGAGCGGCGGCCGCCGGGCCCGGCCTCTGTGTCCCGGCTGTTTGCGGAGTTGACGTTCCCTCCGCCTGGGTTCCGAGGGCGTTCTCCTCGGCCCTGGGCCCTGAGCGCGGGCGGAGGGTCGCCGCGGAGCGCCCACGCCGGGGCCGTGGTCCAGCCGCCGCTCCCCGGACCCGCCGGCCTCCTCTGCGTCGCTCGGCGTGTCTGCCGCTCGTGTCGGTCCGTGCTGTCGGAAAACCTGGTGCCTTGGTCCCCCAGAATGATCTCGTCTGGGTCTACGCCGAGTCTGCAGTTTTCTGAAGGGCCCAGCAGTGTATACCTTAAGGGGAGAAAAGGCACAGGAGGTAGATGCTAATTGTCTGAATGGGAAGAAGTGGCACCACCCACTCTACTTGGAAGGGCAGAATCGGGACCCCTTGGGTCAGGGCCCTGCGCTGGTACAGCTCGCGAATAAGTACTTGGTTAAAACCGAGTTCTGCACGTGAGAGAGACTGCTTTGGCTCAGAAGTTTTGAGAGCAGGTTTTTAAATGAAAATACCCACGTTTGAGAAAGTTATTTTGTACCTATAAAACATTTAATTTTCAGGGAAACTATCCCTGCAAGTAGATCTAGAATAAATTAGTTGTGGAATACGTTTCCAAATAATAATGGAGTTCATCTGTTGCATGGGATTGTTTAGTTTCATCCTTTTGGATACCAAAATGTTTGCCGAAAATGTTTGCATCAATTAAAATTGACCAGATTTAGATATTTCTTAAAGCTACTTCCAGAAAGTGATCATGATCATGGGACCCTCAACAGCTTGGTGATGATACTTTACCTTCTCTTTTTGACCGCACCCCTCTGGCTTGCGGGATCTTAGTTCCTCCACCAGGGATGGAAGCCGTGCCCTCTGAAGTGGAAGCCCGGAGTCCTAACCACTGGACTGCCAGGGAAGTCCCATACCTATTTACTCTGAAGTGGGAATAAGATTTATTCCACCAATCTTATTTCTATCAGAGATTATTCCCTCCCTCTTCTAATTCCATAGTGGTTTTAAAGTAAAGGTTCTGAAGCTTTACTTGAAAATGTGCGTTTATGTTGAAACTGCACATTTAACCTGTAAATGGTTATCATACATATCAAAAGGTGACATCAAACACGAAGGGAGGGACTTTCCTGGCGGTCCAGTGGTTAAGACTTAGCCTTCCAGTACAGGGGGTGCGAGTTCCATCCCTGGTCAGGGAGCTGGGATTGGGATCCCACATGCCTTGCAGCCAAAAAACCGAAACAGAAGCAATATTGTAACAAATTCAATAAACACTTTAAAAATGGTCCACATCAGGGCTTCCCTGGTGGCGCAGTGGTTAGGAATCTGGCTGCCAATGCAGGAGACACAGGTTCGAGCCCTGGTCCAGGAAGATCCCACATGCTGCGGAGCAGCTAAGCCTGTGCCCACAACTGCTGAGCCTGTGCTCTAGAGCCCGCGAGCCACAACTACTGAGCCCACGTGCCACAACTACTGAAGCCTGTGCGCCTAGAGCCCGTGCTCCACAACAGGAGAAGCCACCACAATGAGAAGCCCGTACATCGCAACGAAGAGTAACCCCGCTCGCCACAACTAGAAAAAGCCTGTGCGCAGCAACGAAGACCCAACGCAGCCAAAAATAAATAAATTTATTTAAAAAAAAAATGGTCCACATCAAAAAAAAAATTCTTAAAAAAAAAAAAAACATGAAGGGAAAGGAACGTGCATGTGCTAGTACGGGGGAACATTCCATCGTTCTTCCCTTTACCCCTTTCATGCCTCTGAGCATAGGTGTCTCTACAGATGAAGGGAATGAGCCTGGTCCTTTGGTCGGTCACACAGCTGTTGAGTGGCTACAGGGGTATGACCCACATCTTTCCACTCTGCATATAACTTTTCGTGAGCCAAGAGGGTCACTGGAACTGTAATTGTTCTGTCCACGATGGGGAATTGGGGCAGAGCTAAGTGGTTGCCCTCTTAGGAGATCAGTTAGGCTTTAGGCCCGTCATTTAGAGATCACACCCCCAGGATTTCATTAAGTTAAAACATTCTGCAACAGTTAAGGCCCAAATGCTTGGCAGAATTTTGAAATACTCAGTGGTGACAGGTCTTACATAGGGACTGCGTTTACTGTTTCTAAGTTATCAGACTTTAACTAGGGAGCGTTTGGGAGCTGTGCAGTGTCACTGGCCTACATGGTGGAGCGTAAAAGCTCATTCACTCTCACATTAAAACTGTCCTTTTTTTTTTTTTTTTTTTTTTTTTTTCTGCGGTACGCGGGCCTCTCCCGTTGCGGAGCACAGGCTCCGGACGCGCAGGCTCAGCGGCCATGGCTCACGGGCCCAGCCACTCCGTGGCATGTGGGATCTTCCCGGACCGGGGCACGAACCCGTGTCCCCTGCATCGGCAGGCAGGCTTTCAACCACTGCGCCACCAGGGAAGCCCTAAAACTGTCCTTTATGCTACTTATGTATAATTTATTTTTGTATAAGCACAGACCATCCTACTGAGATACATCAATGTATAACTTTATAGGAGCTTTAAACTGAGTGAAGTGTGAGTTTTATTTAAAGTGCTGTTTCAATAATTTTTACAGAATTTTCTCCGTTTCTGGTGTTCTTTATCAAATTAGATGGGAGAGAATGATAATTGTATCTTTAGATATGTTAATTTATTTAATTCTCATAATAAAAAAAGTTAAGTGATTTGTGCAGGGTCATACAACTAGTAAATGGCATAACCAGAATTGGAACTCAGGTGGTTTGGCTCCAGGGTCCGTGCTTTTATATTTAACTACTGTGCAAGAGTAGTGGACTTGATTATCCAGATCTGGACACTCAGGGCAGATTTCAATCTTATCTATAATTATTTATATAAGGTAATTTTTTCCTGAAAGGTAGTAGCTGAAGGTTCCTAAATATCTCAGATGGTAAAAATGCATGGCCCACCGTAGGACATTTGAAAAAATAAATTGTTTATGAGAGGCCCTTGTTCCAGCCTAGCCTCTATAACTTCTTAATTCTGTAATTCCATACACATACACACATATATACACATACACATAGAAATATATATAATCAGCAACTCCTATTACTGGTAGGAGTAATATTGAGGATAAAGTTGAGTAAGAAGTAATGCATCTGAGATGGCCATCTCACGGGGTGAAAAGCGGAGAAGTAACGATGGAGTAATTAGTAATATTGGTCCTTGATTTTATTTTTTTATTTTTTATTTTATTTTTATTTTTTAAAATTTTATTTATTTATTTATTTTTGGCTGTGTTGCGTCTTCATCGCTGCTCACGGGCTTTCTCTAATTGTGGCGACAAGGGGCTACTCTTCGTTGCAGTGCGCAGGCTTCTCATTGTGGTGGCTTTTCTTGTTGCGGAGCACGGGCTCCAGGCACACGGGCTTCAGTAGTTGCAGCACGCAGGCTCAGTAGTTGTGGCTCGTGGGCTCAGTAGTTGTGGCTTGCGGGCTCTAGAGCACAGGCTCAGTAGTTGTGGCACATGGGCTTAGTTGCTCCGCAGCATGTGGGATCTTCCCGGACCAGGGCTCGAACCCGTGTCCCCTGCATTGGCAGGCGGATTTTCAACCACTGTGCCACCAGGGAAGCCCCCTTGATTTTAAATTAAACTGAAATCCTTCATTTTTTTCCTCAAGGCTAATATTCAGACATATGAGTTTAGTTATGGGCGGATTGACCAACTTTTCCAGCTTGGTCAAGCTGGTTATTGTTGGGGAAAGTGCTAGTACAGTTCCCTAGGATTTTATCAGGTCGTTGGGAGCTGTTAGTAGTAGATGTGTACCTCTTATTTGGCATTTAGATGATCTGAGACCTTAAAGAGATCTTAGAGATGATCTAATTCAATCCCTTTATTTTACTTCTGAGAAAACTATTACTTGGAAGATCTGTACGGTTTGTCCAAGGATGGGTTTGCCTTTTATCTTTTTTCAGAGGATATGTAGGATAGAACGGTAACCTCTGAATCTATGTATCTAATAATTCCTATGTTTCCTGCATAGTTTCTTCAGATTTAGAAAGAGACAAGATAAATAGCTTAAACATCAACATTGAGCACACTGTCTTGACACAGTTGACTCCAATGTATTTTATTGATTTCAAAAGAACCAGCTTTTGATTTCACTTATTTTTCTCTATTGTTTTTCTGTTTTCTATTTCACTGATTTCTTGTCTTATATTATTTCCCTTTCCCTTTTACTTTGGGATTAACTTGCTCTTTCTCTAGTTTCTCAATATGCAAATTGAACTAATTGATTTGAGCCCTTTTTTAAGTGTTTACTCCTATATATCTACCCCAAATACTGCTTTATTCACATCCCATGAATGTTGATGTATTGTATTTTCATTTAAATTCAGTTAAAATTATTTTCTAATTTCATTTTTCATTTCACCTTTGACCCACAGGTTATTTTATAAGTATGCTATGTAGTTTGCAGTTACTTGGGGATTTTTCAGATCTCTTTTTGTTACTGATTTCAAATGTAATTCTGTGTGGTCAGAATTACTTGTCCTTTAAGAATTATGACTTGTCCTTTAAAATATATTCAGGCTTGTTTTATGGCCCAGAATGTGGTCTGTCTTTGAAGCGTCCCATGTGCATTTGAGAAAAATGTATTCTGTATTCAGCAGTGTATTTTGTTGTTTGTTGTTGGGTATTCTGTTATGTCATAATGCTCCATAAATGTCAGTTAAGGCAGGTTGGTTGATAGTGTTTGAATCTTCTGTGTTCTTGCTGACTTTCTATTTGTTTTATCAATTAATTACTCAGAGAGGTATAACAATAATTGGATTTGTCTCTTTCTCCTAGTAGTTCTCTCAGCTTTTGCTTCATGTATTTTGCAGCTCCGTAATTAGGTACATAAAATGTTTAGGATTGTTGTGTCCTCTTCATGAATTGACCCTTTATCATTATGAAGTGACTTTCTTATCCCTGGTGATATTGTTTGCTTTGAAATCTACTTTAGCAGATATTAACATGTCCACTAATCTTTCTTTTGATTAGTATTAGCATGGTATGTCCTTTTACTTTCCCCTGTTTAATTTTTATATTTAAAATGCATTTCTTGTAAGCAGCATATAGTTGGGTCTTGCTTTTTTAATCCAGTCTGAAAATATCTGCCCTTTCTTTTCTTGTTTTAAATTGAGCTTTAATTGACATATAACATTCATTTCAGGTGTCCAGCATAATGAGTCAATATATGCATGTATTGCAAAATGATCACAAGATTAGTTAGCATCCATCACCACACATAGTTACAAAGTTCTTTCCTTGTGGTGCAAACTTTTAAAATTTACTCTCTCAGCAGCTCTCAAATACAGCGATATCACCGTGCTGTACCACCTCTGCCTTTTAATTGGCCTGTTTTGACCATTTGCATTTAACGTGATTGTTGATATGGGTAACTTTAAGTCTTATCATTTGCTTTTTAAAAAATCTGTCCTGTCTGTTCTTTTTTCCCTTTTCCTCCTCGTCCTGCCTTCTTTTGAATTAATCAATTTTCAAAAGATTTTAAATGATTTTGTATGATTCTGTTTTCTCTCTTTTGTTGGCTTATTAGCTGTAACTCTTACTTTAGTCATTGCTTGAAGGTTTATAGCATACATGTTTAATTTATCATACTCCACCTTCCATTGATATACCGGTTCACGCACAGTACCCTGTAAAAGCGTTCTTCCATTTCTTCCCTCGTAGCCTTTGTGCTGTTAGCATTTTATATGCTATGAAACTAACACTATATTGCTGTTACTTTGTTTAGACAGTTTATTATCTTTTAAAAATATTTAAATAAGTAAACAAATCTTATATGTTTACCTATGTAGTTATCATTTCTGGTATACTTCATTCTTTTTTATAAATCTATATTTCCAACTGGTGTCATTTTCTTCTGCCTGAGGGCTTTCTTTAACATTTATTGTAATGCAGGTCAGTTGGTGATAAGTTATTTCTGCTTGTGTATGTCTGTAAAAGTTTTTATTTTGCCTTTTTTTCAAAAAGCAACTTTATCAAGGTATAATTTACATACCATAAAATTTATTTATTTGTAGTGATTTTTAGAAAACTTAACCAAGTTACGCAGTCATTACGACCATCCATTTTTAGAACATTTTTTATCACCCCAGTCAGATCCCTTGTGACCATTTGTGGTTAATTCCTGTTCCCATCCCCAGTCGCAGGCAGCACTAATCAACGCTCTGTCTCTGCATGCCTTTTCTGGACATCTCATATAAATGAAGTCAAACAGTAAGTGGTCTTTTGTGCCTCGTGTCTTTCACATGTTTTGGAGGTTCATCTGTATTGTAGCATATATCAGTATTTCTCCCTTTATTCTCTACTTCACATTCTAATTTGTATTTTTCTGTTTCTAAAATGCAGTTTTATTTAAGAATATATTTCTAGTAAGCCTCCACAGGTCACTTGTGCATTGAATTAGAATATAAATAAAAACCATACACTTTATTACTTTTAAGTATTTTAAAAATCCTGCTTTTAAGATTTATAGTATGGTTGGGTCCTGTTCATCTTTGTATCCACTAGAGAATCTAGTTACTAGTAGACTTTCAATAAATACGTGTTGAATCAAATGGAATCATACTCCTATAAACTCACTTGAATCATTTTTGAATATGTTGAACAAACATCCACAATAACAATTAAATTACAATTACCAACATATATTTCAACATTTTTTGGGGTTAAAGGCTACATGATATTGTTTATTGGTTCTGCAGTCTCTGTTTTGGATTTTGAAACAATGATTCTTTGAAATTATGATGATACTGTTTTGAAAAAATCTGGCTCCCTAAATCTCATCCTCAACAGAGGACATAATTATAGGAATGACATGAATTAGAGTGTTTTTTAAAATGTTTTAATTTTGTTATTTCATATCTGTTTTTAGAGCTGGAGTGTAATACTTTTCTATATAACTTGCCTTTTGAAAGCTATTGTTAAAAAAAAAAGAAAGCTATAGTGTTCTGCAAACTTCATTATTTGCATTCTTCATTATCCTGGCCTTTTTCTTTTCTTTTTTTGAAGAACAATTTTTTTTTCCTTATGACTGCTAGTGATTTAATCTGGTAGCATTTTCTGTTGATACTAGAAAGCAGATTGGTCTGAGAGAACTCTGTAGATAATACCCCAAAAAACCCAAGCCCAAACGAACAAAAAGAGCTTTTATTTTCTTCCATATAAACTGAACCTTCTTTGGGCCTTTAGTGCTTTCTTATAAGTCAAGGAAGATGGAAGAGGTGCTGGACAACTTAGAAACCAGGTTAGACTATTTGGAAGAACAACATTATGCCCTAGTCACATGGATAAAACTTTTTTTCTCTGCTGGTCACTTCCACTTTGTGGCAAAGAAGACGTCACATGCTAAACTCCAGCCTCTAATGTCTGTTTACTTGACATCTCTGCTCATATATCTTAGAGGCATCTCAGACTTATTGTCCAAAACAAAGCTCCTTTGAGTTTTTTTCTCTCTGCTGAACTGCGCCTCCTATCTTAGCTCAGTAAATGGCAGTTTCATCCTTTCAGTTCCCTGGTTGAAAAGTCATTTTACATCCCGTTAATCAGCAAACCCTGTCATTAAGTGTACCAAAATCCAGTTGCTTCTCACCACCACCATTGCAGCTATATTTCTTCAAGCCACCATGATCTCTGTCGTGTGTAGTAGGTTGAAAAACGTGGCCACAATAATTTCTACTTCCTCCCAAGAGGTGGAGTCTGTTTACGCACCCAGTGAATCTGGGCTGGGTTTGTACTTTTTTGACTAATAGAACGTGGTGGGGGTGATGTGTGAGATCTGGAGCCTAGGCTCAAAACAGCATGCATCTTTCATGTTAACTCTTCTGGAACGTTCTGGTCACCGTTCAGGCTGGACCACATGGAGAGAGAGGCCAAGGCAAGATGGGTTAAGCACCAAAGTGCCTGAGGTGTGGATGAGCTCCTGCCCCAGTCTAGCTGCCTGTTGACTGCAGCTCTAGTAGAAAAACAGCCCAGCAGATCACAGCCTGAACTGCTGATCCACGCGATCGTAGGAAATAATAAATGGTGGTTGTTTAAAGTCACTAAGGTTGGGGGATTTCCCTGGTGGTCCAGTGGTTAAGATTCCACACTTTTACTGCAGGGGGTGCGGGTTCAACCCCTGGTTGGGGAGCTACGATCCTGCATGATGTGCTGTGCGGCCAGAGAAGAAATGATAATAAAGTCACTAAGTTTGAGCTGGTTTGTTATGCCACATTATCACTTTATTTTTATTTTTTTATTTTTTTTTGCGGTACGCGGGCCTCTCACTGCTGTGGCCTCTCCCGTTGCGGAGCACAGGCTCGGGACGCGCATGCTCAGCGGCCATGGCTCACGGGCCCAGCCGCTCCGCGGCATGTGGGATCTTCCCGGACCGGGGCACGAACCCATGTCCCCTGCATCAGCAGGCGGACTCTCAACCACTGCGCCACCAGGGAAGCCCATATCACTTATTTTATTGTAGCACCCTTATGTCTGTCTCTTCCTCCTCACTTCACCCCGATCTTCCCACCTGTACCCTATCTTCCACAAAGCAGCCAGAATGATCCCTTTAAAACTAACACCAGATTTGTCACTCTAGTGAAAACCTTGGCTGGCCTCCTCTCTTGTTCACTGGAGCTCTTAACGTCCTTACTGTGGCCTCTTCCCCTCATTACGTCTCTGACGTCATTTCCTTTCCACTCTTTTAGTTGTTCTGCCACACTGGCCTCCCTGCTGTACCTTTTTACTTGTTGAATGATCTTAATAACTCATTTAGCCTCTCTGAATTTGTCCCTATGGTATAAAACGGGGTAATGCCTGTCTTACAGAATCACGTAACGTTCTTAGCAGGGTAAGCTTTCAAATGTTACTGGGGGTGGGGAGAGATGTAAATAGCCACGAGCATACTTTTTCTTGCCTTCCCTTTTTCGGCAGGAAGTGTTTTTTTTAATTCTTAGCGTTGTGTTCCCCCCATGCCCACACACAGTCTTAAGTGAGTGAAGGAGCACATTCTCACACTTTTTAAAAAACCGGCTGCATTTGAAGATCCTGTTGTAAAAGTGGGTTCCTGTTTTGCTATGAGCTTGTGATAGTGTCAGTAGTGTGCATGTGGGAGAACTGTTGTCAAAGGGGGGAGCTCGCCACACCATCATCACGCGGGACTTTAAGAAGATTAGTACCTGCTGCTATTCCTGGGAGCAGATGAGCTACACAGATTTACATACTGCTGAGACATGCAGCACATCTTCTTGAGCAGATGGGCACCTACACTTCAGTAACTGAAATAGTCACAAATAATGGGGATTATGGTTTCATGAAGAAGCGATTTCTCTAAGACAAGAGGTCCGTAAGTCTTGATGATAAGGATTTCTTTTAATTGTTTTTAAAACATCTCTCTTCTCTCTGTTCTTTCACTCTTCCCGGTGCTGCGTTATACTCACTAACGTGAGCTGTGGCCCACCCAGCTGGACTCATAGGAGGGACAGTGATTATTAACATACTGACTGAACATGAGCTTATTAAACGTGAAGTCCTCAGGGAAGCCTTTTAAACTACTTGCACGGAAAGGATGTCATCAGCACCTGAAGGAAATAATACCAGCACACCAAAATGTTAACAGTGGTGCCAGCGTTGAGAAAGGAGGTGTGGCGTCGTGGCTGCGGCACACGTCACGTACACACGTGCCCTGGCCTCCTGACGGTCCGCTCTTCCCCCACCCTCCAAAGAGCCAGAGTGAATCTTTTAAAGTCGAAGTCAAGATCTTTAGTCCTCTGCATGCTCCAGTGGCTTCCTCCTTTGCTCTTAATGAAATCCAGAGCTCTTTCCGGAGCCTGTGAGGCCCCTAGTGCCTTGGCCCGCCCCTGCTTCTGACTCATCTCTTCCTTCACTCATTCTGCTTCAGCCAGCCAGCCCTCCTTACATCTCAGGCCTTGCGTGGTCCCACCTGAGAACCTTTGTACTTACTCTTCCTTCTGTCTGGCATGCTTTCCTCCCGGATTTCCACAAGCCTATCTCTCTCACTTCATCTAGATTTCTGTGGCGATATTCCCCCATCAAAGAGGCTTTCCTGACTACCCTATATAAAATAAGTACTTCCTCTTTCACTTTCTCCTTACCCTGCTTTGTGGTTCCTCATAGCACTTATTAATTCTTGACATGTAGTTGTTTGCGTTTCTCTCCTGATAAGTGTGTTCACTGCTTTATTTCCAGAACCTAAAACAGGTCCTGTGTAATGTGTACTCAATAGATTCATTGAATGAGTGAATTGATTGTGTTTCTGCCACTTCCCGTCCTAGTACAAGAGGGAGAATTGGAATGTATTCACAGAGTAGATAACCCACAATTTCAAATACAGATACTCTCCTGACCTTAAAAACATCCCTATGCTTATTTCAACCTAAATAAAATGTGAATTTTGTTTAAGAAAAAAAAATCTCTATGTTATTTTAGTAATGTAACAAACATGGACTGTTTAGTGTTCCAGGTACTGTATTTGACACTGTGGATTCAAAAATGTATAAATGCACATTGTCAGATTCATTTGGACTTTATATAATGGTCTCTATCGTTATTTTCACAGTGCTAATTTGCACATTACACATTTTAAGAAGCCCTGCTGTAACTAAGTATGTAAATTTGTTTAATCCAGTAGTTTTCTAAATTCTTTTTTGCCGTAGAATTCTTTTTCATGAAACATCTATTTAAATCCTTTTAGACTAAGACAGTTGTTGACCTTTGGGAACAAAGCTCCATTAGTGGTGTTGGGGGTGGTAAGCGATCAGAACTGAAGGGACTTGTGCCTCTGAAGGAAATGGTGTTAGCAGTGGATGTAAAGGGTAATAACTAATTCCTTCTACTTTTGTTACTTGAGTCATCATATTAATACATTTAGGAAGAAAAATCATGATTTCTGTAGATGCCAAAAAGATATTTGAAAAATCCAACATCCATACCCGATTAAAAACATAATAAAATACGAGTAAACGGTTACCTTTCAAACAAAATTGCACACACACAAAATACTTAATTTCCACTAAAACCAGCAGTAAATACATATCACTGTGTCCATTGCTATGTATTGAATAACATTGTATTGACAAAACCAGTTACCACATTCAATCAAGAGAGAATAATTAGAAGCATAAGATATTGGAAAGGAAGAGGGAAAGCTATTTCTACATGCAGATGACGTGATAGTATATGTTGAAAAGCCAAGAGAGTCAATAACAACAGAACACCTAAACAAAAGGAATTGAGTAAAATGGCAGGATATAGAATTAGCAGACAAAACCCAATACTTTCTATACGTACACAGTAAATAAAATAATGAATAATTGAAAATATGGTAGAAGTCAAGTCTCCATTTCCAATAACATCAAAAAGATAAAATACTTAAGAAACTCAAGAAAAATGCCAGGTCTGTAGGAGGAAAGCATTTCTGAAAAACATAGAAGTAGACTTGAACAAATGGGAAAACATTACGTATTTCATGTTCATGAATAGAATAACTCGGCATTACGAAGACTTCAGTTCTCCCCAATTTAATGCATAAATCCAGTCCCAGTAAATGGTTTTTTGTTTTGTTTTTTCTGGCACTAGACAAGTTGATCCTAAAGGTCACATGGAAAAATAAACAAGAAAGAGCAACCAAGAAATCTCTGAAAGAATGATAAAGAGTGCAAAACATCACTTGATTTTAAACCACAAATCGCTATAATTAAAACTGTGAGAGCAGGGGGTGTAAAAAAGAACTCTGTCTACTTTTTGTTCAGTTTTGCTATGAACCTAAAACTGCTCTAAAAAATAAAATCTGTTATAAAAATTGTGTACCAGTTGTATGGTATGATGTGTGGACAGACATATTGGCCAATGGAATAGAATAGAATGTCCAGAAATAGTAAATATAGAAATTTAGAATAAAGAGGAGAGGAGAAGGTGGGACAACTGGATAGATATTTGATAAGAGATAAAATTGGGTCCATATCTCACACTGTATTCCAAGATAAACTACAAATGGATAAAATACTTTTTTCTTATATTTTACATTTTTTATTTTCAAATAATTTTAGACTTGTGAAAAATAGTACAAAGAATTTTCATATATCCTTCACCCAGATTCCCTAAAGGTTATCATTTGCTACATGCTTTATCATTTATTCATTCTGTCTTTGAAATATTTGAGAGTAAGTTGCAGACCTTATGTCCCTTTACCTGTAAATACGTCAGTGTTTGTTCTAAAAACAAGAGTGTCTTAGTCTGTTCAGGTTCTTTAACAGAATACCATAGACTTATGTTGGTGGTTTATAAACAGTAGAAATTTATTTCTCACTTAGGGAGGCTGGAAGTCTAAGATCAAGGTGCCAGCAGGGTCTGGTGAGGGCGCACTTCTTGGTTCATAGATGGCCATCTTTTCACTGTATTGTCACATGATGGAAGGAGTGAGGGATCTCTTTCTTATTAGGGCACTAATCCCATTGATGAGAGCCTCACTCTCATGATGTAATCACTTCCCAAAGGCCCCACCTTCAAATACTATCACACTGGGCCTTAGGATTTAACATGAATTTTGGGGGAACACAAACATTCAGTCTATAGCAGAGAACATTCTCTTATATAATCAGAGTACAGATATCAAGGTCAGGAAATTAGCATGATAAAATGCTACTCTCTAATCTGTAAGCCTTACTGGGACTTCTCCAGTTGTCCCACTAAACCGTTGTTCTGCTCCACAGGCCGGGCCGGGCTCACACATTGCAATTAGCTGTCAGGTCTCTCTAGTGTCCTTTGATCTGGAAGAGCTCCTCAGTCTTGTTTTGTGTTTCATGACTGTGACATTTTTGAAGAGTACAGGCTTCTTGTGTAGAATGTTCCTCAAATTAGGTATGTCTGATGTTTCCTCATGTATACATTTTATAGCATGAATACCACAAAAGTAATGCTGTGTCATTGATTGTACTGTCTTGGGAACTGTTTACTTTGGTCACCACACAAGCTGGTATCAGCCAAGTTTCTCCATTCTGTAAAGGTACAGTTTTCCTTGTAATTAATACGTATTCTGGCAGACCAGACAACCCACACATATCCCTCTTTGAGGAAGGACTTGCTCAGTTGTGGCACGTGCAGTCAGCAGACAGCTTCCAGCAGTCAGCTCAGTTTGTTCAGTGTGACTCAGCTCACGCAAGGTCACACCCTTCCTGGGCGGTGGCATCCAGTGCTGAGTGAGAAGGGGTGGACTTCTTCAGAGCTCCCTGCCTGTGGCCAAAGCTTGGATAGGCCTGAACTATAGTGAGACGTCTACCTCTGCCCAATTCTGCTTCCCCCACTTCCTTTCACACGTGTTGATCCCTAGTGAGTATCTTGCACCCCAAACTCTGTCTCAGCACCTGATTCCAGAGAACCCAACCTGAGACAAGTATCTTTGTGGGAAAATCTGTTCGTGATTACTTGCGCTTACTCTTTTTTAGCATCTGTTGAGGACTCTTGCTTGAAACAATTACTGTGCTGGTTGCCAAATGGTGATTTTTTAAATTCTGTGATTTCTTCTACATTTAATAATTAGAATTAAACTGAAAGGAAGAGCTTTCCCTCCTCCCCATTTATTTATTTATTCATTCATTTACATCATCCTGCTCTCATGGGTTCTTATTTTATGGATTATAACATATCATTTATTTTTTATAAACTTATTATTTATTTATTTATTTTTGGCTGCATTGGGTCTTTGTTGCTGCACGCGGGCTTTCTCTAGTTACAGCAAGCGGGGTCTACTCTTCGTTGCAGTGTGCGGGCTTCTCGTTGAGGTGGCTTCTCTTGTTGAGGAGCACGGGCTCTAGGTGTGCGGGCTTCAGTAGTTGTGACACGCGGGCTCAGTAGCTGTGGCTTGCGGGCTCTAGAGCGCAAGCTCAGTAGTTGTGGCGCACAGGCTTAGTTGCTCCGCGGAGTATGGGATCTTCCCAGACCAGAGCTCGAACCCGTGTCCCCTGCATTGGCAGGCTGATTCTTAACCACTGCACCACCAGGGAAATCCCTGTATCGTTTATTTTGTTGCTCAAATTGTCCCAGATTTAGCCAGTAGGAACCCTTTCAGTTTGGTTTCTGTGTCCTTTTGACATGTCACCATCATTTTTCTCTCCTTATCTTCAGGTGCCAGGAGATTTTTTTTAGGCTTATCTGATACTTTTCCTGCCCCTGGAATCTGCCATTTCAAAATGGACCAAATCTGAATATAAAAAATAAGACCCTTCCAATACTAGGAGAAAACGTGGCTGGACGATCTTACAACCAGGGAGTGAGGAAAGCCTGATTTAAAAAAAAAAAAAAAAATGGATGTGACATAGACAGTTCATAGGGAAAAAAAACAAAAATGGCTTATAAACATATGAGAAGATTCTTACCCTAATTTATTTAATGCAAAGTAAAATTACCCTGTAGTATCAAAAGTCTGAAAATATTTTATTGTAGAGAAATAAGCAGCCTCATGCATTGCTTGTAGGAGTATCAAAATGGTACAACCCCTATAATTGAGTTTGGGGAAAGCAGACAGATTTACTTTCAGTCCAGTAATCCCACTGTTCGAAATCTGCACTGAAGATAAACTTCCACAAGTAAACAACACATGCATAGGGTTATTCATTGCTGCACTGTTTGTAACAGCAGAAGATTGGAGACAACCCAGATGGCTATCAATAGAGGCCTGGTTGTATAACTGGAACACCCACACAGTGGAATACCATGCAGTGCTTTAAAAAGGAAACAATAGTTGTCTCTGTGTACTAATGTGTAGTGATTTCTAGGGTGTAAGTGAAAAAAGCAAGGTGTAGACCAAAATATGTAAAGGAAGAAATTAGAAATACATACTTGCTTATTTTGCTAAAAGAAATAGTGGAAGGATAAAACAAACACTAATAAAAATGATTACCTGGGGTGAGGGGGTGAGGAATGAAAGCCAGGCCTTCCTAAGTACCTTTTTTACATAGTTTTAATGTTGAAACATTTATATTTGTTACATATCCAAAATAAAAATAAAACAAAGAGGGGTAAAAGCAAACTGTAAAATTTGAAATCATGAAACGAACTTAATTTTATGAAGTTGGTACTATAACTACACAGAGGAAAGAATTATTTCAAGTGAGTTTTGAAAGTAACACAGGACTCCTTAGTTGGATGTAGTTTAAAGCCAAAACAGAATAAAACAAAAAAACTGCAAAGAAATCTTAAACTAATATGTAGTTTTTAAACTGTTTTATGTATATTTTAGTTTAAACTGAATAAATAAGTAAATTACTTAGGAACTAAGATTTTCATTGTGAAAGTAAAGAGATACAAATATAATGCCGAGAAATTAAGGAAAAAACTCTATTTGTTCTATTTGAATCGTTCAATTTGAATTGGAAATATCAGTGTGAATATAAATATAAATGTATAATGCTCCTTCTGTAACCCAAAGGGCTTAAAAGCAATGAAACTCCAGTAGCTGTGAGTACCCTGAGAATTCAGAGCTTGGTTTCTAAATATCGTTAAAAGGAACCAGTGACCTTTGAAGAAGTGGCTAATGTCAGGTCCAGGGGAGGAAAATATAAAATGAGCCTGGGACATCTTGTGCTGTGCAAGGAAGTGCTCAGAGACTAATGGGATGATCGAGATGCTACAGGAGTCAGCTGGAAGAGGCATTAGCCAAGTGAGACAATTTGAACATAAAAATGAGTGTACTTGATGACACATCGAGTAAATAAAATCTGTAAGTTTCTGTATTGATATTCAAGAAGAGAAAAACTAAATTTATTTGCTAACAATGGAGGTGAATTTTTTAAATTAATTAATCTATTTATTTATTTATTTAGGCTGCGTTGGGTCTTTGTTGCTGCGCGTGGGCTTTCTCTAGTTGCGGCAAGCTGGGGCTACTCTTCATTGCAGAACGTGGGCTTCTCATTGCGGTGGCTTCTCTTGTTGCAGAGCATGGGCTGTAGGCGCAGGCTTCAGTAGTTGTGGCACACGGGCTCAGTGGTTGTGGTTCGCAAGCTCTGGAGCACAGGCTCAGTAGTTGTGGTGCACGGGCTTAGTTGCTCCGTGGCATGTGGGATCTTTCCAGACCAGGGCCCGAACCTGTGTCCCCAGCATTGGCAGGTGGACCCTTAACCACTGCACCACCAGGGATGTGCTGGAGATAAATATTATACCAAAATCTTATTCTGAAAACGGGTAATTAAAGGGAAATAATTATATTTTTGTACTGCCTTTTTAGAATGACTCTAGTTCATCTCCAGTGAGGGAAAGCTCTTTACAGAAGAATGCCAGCTTAAAACTATGGAAATAAATAATAGAGGGCTTGGGCTTCCCTGGTGGCACAGTGGTTGAGAGTCCGCCTGCCGATGCAGGGGACACGGGTTCATGCCCCGGTCCGGGAAGATCCCACATGCCGCAGAGCGGCTGGGCCCGTGAGCCATGGCCGCTGAGCCTGCGCGTCCGGAGCCTGTGCTCCGCAACGGGAGAGGTCACAACAGTGAGAGGCCCGCGTACCGCAAAAAGAAAATAAAATTAAAAAATAATAGAGGGCTTTTAATGGTGATTTTCTAATTCTACGAAATAATAGATTCAGGCAAGGCATATCAGTGGATGCTAAAACCGTTAGGGGAAGAAGATATTCACATACCCTTAACGTTTTACTCCACAAAAGATTTCGTAAAAAAAAAAAAAAAAAAGATTTCGTGATTGTCCAAGTCAAAAATGGACCTTTACAAAGGAGACATTTGGTGGTCACTACCTTACCAAATGGCCAAACGTAGCATCACTGATAGTGACAAACTTAAATAATGTGTCTCCTGAGTATCTCCTTAAATACTGTACAGTACCCAGATGAGTATTCTTGTCCATCCTCTTCCCCCTGTTCCCTCAAATTATACTCAAGCCATTAGACTTTGAATGGAATGGTAGTAGGAGGAGAAGTTTGGGGTAGATGAAGAAGTAAAGGACACCAAAAAGAAACAAGTTCAGAATGTAGCACATTTCACAAGACATCTGGCCTCCTCTCTTCAAAAAGTCACTGTCAGGCTTCCCTGGTGGCGCAGTGGTTGAGAATCTGCCAGCCGATGCAGGGGACACAGGTTTGAGCCCTGGTCTGGGAAGATCCCAGATGCTGCAGAGCAACTAGGCCCGTGAGCCACAACTACTGAGCCTGCGCGTCTGGAGCCTGTGCTCCGCAACGAGAGGCCGCAACAGTGAGAGGCCCGCGCACCGCAATGAAGAGTGGCCCCCGCTTGCCACAACTAGAGAAAGCACTTGCACAGAAATGAAGACCCAACACAGCCAAAAATAAAAATAAATAAATTAAAAGAAGGCTCAACATTTAAAAAAAGTCCGTGTCTTTTGGGATTCTGGGAAGATGATGGTAACGGTTTATTATTTTTGAGTCTCCCCCAAATCACTGCATATAAACAGAACAACTTGAATTGTATCTACGACAAAACCAGTTTGCTAGAGAATGAGGATGTGCTTTAGACAACCCAAATGACTACAGAGACAGCAACTTAAACTATGATATGAACATTAAATATGTACATATGTTCTTATAGACCTGAGTGAGGAGGGTTATAAGGAAGAGAAAAATATAGTTTGTAATGGTTATTTGCTCTAACAGAGTATATATGGTACAGCTATTAGAGAATATAGAGCATATATGCAACAAGTTATTTAAACCTTTCAGTAATCATATTACTGGCAGTATTAATGGTCTCATTGATTGAAATAATATCAGGCATCTTATCTGGCCACAATACTATGAGACTAGAAATCAACTACAAGAAAAAAACTGCAAAAACACAAGCAAGTGGAGGCTAGAAAATATGCTACTAAACAACCAATGGATCACTGAAAAAATCAAAAAAAATATGGAGACAAATGAAAACAACACAGCGATCCAAAATCTATGGGATGCAGCAACAGCAGTTGTAAGTGGGAAGTTTATAGTGATAAAAGCCTACCTCAGGAAATAAGAAAAATCTCAAATAAGCAACTTAACCTTACGAGAAAGGATGAGAAAAACAAGAACAAAACCCAAAGTTAGTAGAAGGCAAGAAGTAAAAAATCAGAGCAGAAATAAATGAATTAGTGACTTAAGAAAATAGAACAGATGAATGAAACAAAGAGCGGGTTCTTTGAAAATATTTTTAAAAATTGATAAACCTTTAGCCAGACTCATAAGAAAAAAAGAGAGGGCCTGAATCAATAAAATCAGAAATTAAAAAGAAGTTAAAACTGACACCACAGAAATACAAGAGATCATGGCAGATTATTACGAACAGCAATATGCCAATAAAGTGGATAACCTAGAAGAAGTAGACAGATTACTAGAAGTGTACAATCTCCCAAGGCTGAACCAAGAAGAAATGGAAAATATGAACAGGCCAATTACCAGTAACGAAATTGAATCAGTAATAAAAGAAATCCCCAACAAACAAAGGTCCATGACCAGATGGCCTCACAGGTGAATTCTACCAAATTTGAGAAGACTTAATACCTATCCTTCTCAAACTATTCTAAAAAACTGCAGAAGATGGAGTGCTTCTGAACTCATTCTGTGTGGCCGGTATCACCCTGATACCAAAACCAGACAAAGATATCACAAAAAAGGAAAATCACAGGCCAGTATCGCTGATGGACATAGATGCAAAAATCCTCAACAAAATGTTAGCAAGTCAAATTCAACAGTACATTAAAAGGATCATTTACCATGATCAAGTGGGATTTATTCCAGGGGTGCAAGGATAGATCAGTATCCACAAATCAATCAGTGTGATACATGATATTAACAAATTGAAGAATAAAAACCATATGATCATCTCAACAGATGCAGAAAAAACTTTTGACAAAATTCAACATCCATTTATGATAAAAACTCTCCAGAAAGTGGGTATAGAGGGAACTACCTCAACATAATAAAGGCCATAGATGATAATCCCACAGCTAATATACACAACAATGAAAAGCTGAAATCATTCCTCTAAGGTCAGGAACAAGACAAGAATGCCACTCTCACCATTTTTATTAAACATAGTATAGGAAGTTCTAGCCACAGCAGTCAGAGGAGAAAAAGAAATAAAAGGCACCCAAATAGGAAAGTAAGAGTAAAACTGTCACTGTTTTCAGACTACATGGTACTATACATAGAAAATCCTAAAGACCCCAGCAAAAAAACTACTAAAGCTCATCAATTTTGGTAAAGTTGCAGGATACAAAACAAATATCAGAAATCTGTTGCATTTCTGTATAGTAACAACAAACTAACAGAAAGAGAAATGAAGGAAACTTGCATTTACCATCGCATCAAAAAAAAAAAAAAACACACCTAGGAATAAACCTACCTAAGAAGATAAAAGATCTGTACTTAGAAAACTATGAGATACTGATGAAAGCAATTGAAGATGACAAACAGATGGAAAGATGTATTATTTTCATGGATTGAAAGAAATAATATTGTTAAAATGACCATCCTACCCAGGCAATCTACAGATTCAGTGCAATCCCTATCAAAACACCAAGGGCATTTTCCATAGGACTAGAACAAATAAGTTTAAAATTTGTGTGGAGACACAAAAGACCCCAAATAGCCAAAACAATCTTGAGAAAGAACAGAGCTGGAGGAATTACGCTCCTTGACTTCAGACTATACTACAAAGCTACAGTAATCAAAACTATGGTACTGGCACAAAAACAGACACATAGATCAACAGAACAGGATAGAGAGCCCAGAAATAAACCCACTCACTGATTGTTAATTAACCTATGACAGAGGGGGAAAGAATATATAATGGGGAAAAGACAGTCTCTTCAAAAGTGGTGCTGAAAAAACTGGACAGCTACATGTGAAAGAACGAAATTAAAACATTTTCTCGTACCATGTACAAAGATAAACTCAAAATGGATGAAAGACCTAAATGTAAGACCTCAAACCATAAAACTCCTGGGAGAAAACATAGGCAGAACACTCTTTGACATAAATTGTGTCAGTATTTTTTTGGATCTATCTCCTAAGGCAAAGAAAATAAAAGCAAACATAAACAAACGGGACCTAATTAGGGGACTTTCCTGGCGGTCCAGTGGTTAAGACTCTGCACTTCCACTGCAGTGGGCGCAGGTTAGATCCCTGGTCAGGGAACTAAGATCCTGCATGCTGCGAGGTAAGGCCAAAAAAAAGGAAGGAGGGGGACTAATTAAACTTACAAGCTTTTGGACAGCAATGGAAACCATCGATAAAATGAAGAGACAAGCTACTGCATGGCAGGAAATATTTACAAATGATATGACCAATAAGGGGTTAATATCCAAAATATATAAATAGCTCATACAACCCAACATCAAAAAAAAACCTGATTAAAAAATGGGCAGAAGACCTGAATAGACAATTTTCCAGAGGAGACATACAGATGGCCAACAGGCACATGAAAAGATTCTCAACATTGCTAATCATTAGAGAAATGCAAATCAAAACCACAGTGAGATATCACCTCACACTTGTCAGAATGTCTATTATCAAAAAGGCCACAAATGACAAATGTCGGCAAGGATGTGGAGAAAAGGGAGCCCCTGTACACTGTTGGTGGGAATGGAAATTGGTGCAGACACTGTGGAAAACAGTATGGAGGGTCCTCAAAAATTAAAAATAGAATTACCATATGATCCAGCAGTTCTACTCCTGGGTATATATTCTAAGAAAATGAAAACACTAATTTGGAAAGATACATGCACCCCAGTGTTCATAGCAGTATTACTTAAAATAGCCAAGGTATGGAAGCAACTTAAGTGTCCATCAACAGATGAATGGATAAAGAAAATGTGGTATATATATTACCATGGAATACCACTTCATCATGAAAAATAATGAAATTTTGCCATTTGCAATGACATGGATGGAACTAGAAGATATTACACTTAGTGAAATAAGTCAGAGGAAGATACTATATGTTATCCCTTATATGGGGAATCTAAAAAAAAAAAAAAAACTAGTCAGTATAACAAAAAAGAAACAGACTCACAGATATAGGAGAACAAACTAGAGGTTACCAGTGGGGAGAGGGAAGGGAGGAGGGGTAACAACTGATGGAGGATTAAGAGGTACAAATGACTATATATAAAATAAATAAGCTACAAGGATATATTGTACAGCACAGGGAATATAGCCAGTGTTTTATAGTAACTATAAATGGAGTATAATCTTTAAAAATTGTGAATCACTATGTTGTACACCTGAAACATATAATATTGTAAATCAACTATACCTCAATTTTTAAAATGCTGATTTATGATTGCATCAAGAAATTAAATAAAAGGGATAAATCTAACAAAATATGTGCCAGGTTTGTGTATCGATCAGGTAAAATCTAAAGTGAAGAGATACGCTGGGATCATGGAATGGAGACGATACTATAAGGATATCAGTTCTTTCTAAAGTGCTCTTCAGAGCCAATACAGTACCAGCCAAAAATCCCAGCAGGCTTTTTTTTTGTTGTTGTTGTTGTTTGTTGTTTTTTTTTTTTTTTTGCGGTACGCGGGCCTCTCACTGTTGTGGCCTCTCGCGTTGCGGAGCACAGGCTCCGGACGCGCAGGCTCAGCGGCCATGGCTCACGGGCCCAGCCGCTCCGCGGCATGTGGGACATCCCCGGACCGGGGCACGAACCCATGTCCCCTGCATCGGCAGGCGGACTCTCAACCACTGCGCCACCAGGGAAGCCTGGCTATTTTTTTTTAATCAAAGATGAGCTTAAAATTTATATGGAAATGCAAAGGACCTAAAATAGCCCAAACACTTTAGAAAAAGAAGCTGGAGGAGTCATACTGTCTGATTTCAGGATTTTCTAAAGCTGCTTGGAATCAAGTCAGGGTGGTGTTAGAGTAGGAGTGGACGATATAGATCAGTGGGGCAGCATAGAGACTTCAGAAATAAACCCTTACAAATATAGCGGATTAATTTTCATGAGACAATCCAAGGTAACTCAGTAGAGAAAGTATAGTTTTGTTGGCTAACGATATTGGAACTATTGTCCATCTCTAGGCAGAAAAATTAACCTCAGTCCTCACTTCATACCATATTTTTTTAAGATCAGCATTTAAAATCTATTACAGACCTAAATGTAAAACCTAGAAACCTTACAGAAGTGAACATATGAGAAAGTCTGTGTGACCTTCGGTTGGCAAAGATGTAGAGGAGACCCATCTTTAGAACTGGAAATTTTAGAACTGAAAAATACGATAGCCAAATTAAAAAACTCATAAAAGTCTACTCAGTAGCAGAATGGAGAGGGCAGAGGAAAGAATCGGTGAACTTAAAGATGGAATAAAAATTACCCAGTGTGAACAACAGAAGAAATTAAACTGAGAAATAAAAATGAATAGATCATCAGGGACTTGTGAAACTATTAAAAAAAAAATCTAAACTGTGTGTCATCAGAGTTCCAGAAGGAGAGAAAAACGAGAGTGTGGCTGAAAAAGTACTTGAAGGAATAGTAGCTTAAATTTTTGCAAGTGTGACAAAAGACGTAAACCTACAGGTTCTAGAAGCTGAGTGAATGCTAAACAAGATAAAGAAATCCATGCCAAGACACATCATAACCAAACTTGTGAAAACTAAAGACAGATAAAATCTTGAAAACAGTGACAGAAGTGTACCTTACCTATGGGGGGAAGTTAGAACAACAGCAGGTTTTTCATCAGAAGCTGTGGAGGCCAAAAGGAAGTGCTATGGCATTTTTCAAGCGTGAAATGAAAAGAACTGTCCGCCCAGAACCCTGTACCCAGCAAATAGTCCTCCCTCGAGGTTGAACGCTGGCAGTTACAGATTGTCAGCACATCCTTACATTATAAGTATGCAAAGCAAAAACAGGGTGAAGGCAGTAATACGGCTTTCTCCTCACATGCTGCTCACTTGTCAAGGAAGAAAAAGGTTTTTCCACCAAAACTTTTCCCTTTCCAAAGATGTATCCATTAGCCAAAACTGTATCACATGGCCACAGTAGAGGCAAAGGATGGTGGTAAAGTGGGAGTATCTGGGATTTTCAATCTCAATTAGTGGGGAGTAGGTGAGAAAAGGGGGCAGTTAAGTGGAGAAGAGCATGTGGCCAGCTCTCAGGTTCACAGAGAAACTTAGATTAATTTAGATTAATATTATCTGCAAATGAGATTATACATGGTCACTGACATGACTGAAAAAAGGACATTCATTATACCTTTACAAGGCACATGTAACCATTAGTATGTGTAATGTTTTTTATAGTTCTGACTTTATCATCAAAAGAATTTTTAAAACTATATTGGGATCCTCAGAAAACGGAATATCCCTCTGTGAGGCCAGAGGCTCTGCAGACGGCCCAGTGTTGGTTGTCCCTAACTGTCCTTTGTCTGTGTAGTCGGAGGGGCAGCTAACAGATCCTGAGGGCTGGCTCCACTCCACCCTGTGCCAGGCGTTGGTGACTCAGTTGTGTCCCTTCCTCCAAGAAAAATCTGGAAGGAACTACAGATTAGAAACTAGTAATTACATACCAGTGCCAGGAGTGTTATGATAAGGGAATTGTATAGATTTATTTACCCCCCTCCTGTGGTCAGGAAGGCCCTCTTGACGAAGTAGTTCTGGTCATTCTTGGTTTGTCTAGCTTTGTTTTTGGTATGGAACAATTTTGTTGCTTCCTGTAGTTGCGTGCTGTCTTAGTGGGAAGTTGGAAGAGGCAGCCACCAGAAACTGTTAGCCAGATGCAATTTAAATCAGAACTCTGCTCTGACAAGTGTGATCACACAGTATGTTATCAACTTTTGATCTGTACTAATACGATTACTAAAAATGGTATCTTCTTGTAGTTTTACTTTGGATTTCTGTTATGAATGAGGTTGACCATCTTTTTTATGTTTGAGATGTTTGTATTTCCTTTTCTGTGAAAAAGTGGGTTGTTTAAAAACAACTCTTATTGATTTGTAGGTACTCTTTAAACAGAGAAATTAGTTTTTAGTCCATAGTAAGAATTGTGACTATTTTTTTCTAGTTTCTTGTTGTCTTGTAGTGATTTTTTTCGAGCGTTTATTTTTACTTTTATGCAGTCAAATATATCAGTATTTTCCTGTGGCTTCAGTGTTCTGTGTCATGCTCTGAAATACCTACTTAGCTCCAAAAGCGTATATATTTTAAATTTCCCTTGTTTCATGTAGTACACACATGATTTTGTTTTTATTTTTTGCATTTAAATCTTTGATACATTTGGGATTTATCCTGACCTGTGTTGTGAATCTCAATGGTATCTTTTTTCCACATGGCCACCCGTTTATTCTGATGCTATTTATTGGCTCTATCCACACTGATTTGAAATCCCATGTTTATCACATAGCGAATTCTTATATGCATTTGGTTCCATTTGGGAGCGTTCTGTTCTGTTCCAGTGATGTATTTATTCATGAGCCGGTACAAGTGTTTTAATAGTTGCGGCGTTTGTAGTATTTTTAGAATACTGTGCTCTAGGATTTGACTTGACTAGTGCTACATCATTATCCATCTCTTTCAAAATTTTCCTACTTCATCGTGTAAGTTTATTTTTCCACAAATGAACTTTGGAATCTGACTGCTTAAAAAATAAAAGTATTTTTATTGAGATGACACTAAATTTATAAGAATAACCTCAGGAGAATTGTCATTTTAATGATGACTCTTCTATGTAAGAATATAAGCCTTTCCACCTGTTCAGATTTTTATTAGTGTCCCTCAGAAACATCAAAACGTTTCTTTTTGTATAGATCTTGCTCAGTTCTTACATTTATTCCTAGGAACATTATTTTCTTAGGTGGCTTTGTAAATAGAACTTTCTTTTATTATAACTTCTACATAGTGATTACGTGTATATTGGGAAACTACTGATTTCTGTATATCAGTTTTTGTACACTGTCACCTCTTATAATAGTTTTTCAGTTGGTTTTCTTTGACTATAAAAGAATGTAGTCATATAACCTACAAGTAGTGATACATATGTCTTCTTTTCAATTTCTATACAATTAACTTATTTCTCTTTTATAATTGTGTGGCTACTGTAGTGCTTCCCAATCATTTCATATCATGGCACGTAATGAAAATTATATTTTTAGTAGTGTACACTAGCATAAAGGGGAAATGCTTTGTGAGGCCAGAGGGGACCAGCCCAGGGTTTAACTACCCCAGACCATACCTGAATGACCTAAGATGGGCTGGAAAAAACCCTATGCCTCTCTGAAACAATATTAAAGAAAAAAAAAAAAGTAATGATCATGAACCTTCTTGTTATGTTATGTTCCTGACACAATACTTCTCTTGTGTTTTCTCATTAAATTATGTTGGTTTGGGGATTGAGATAGATATATTTTAGTTTGTTAAGGAAGTATCCAGATACTCCTGGATACTTTAGTCAAAAATGAGATTTTAGTCAAAAATGGATATTGAATTAATAAACATTTCTTAAGCATTGTTGCTGTATGCCAGGCTTTGGAACTAAAATACTGAATAAAGTGAAACACTCCAGGAAAGAATACAAGTCCAAGTAGACTTGAGTTCAGATTTTTTTTAAAATTAATTTTACTTATTTATTTTTGGCTGTGTTGATTCTTCATTGCCGCGCACGGGCTTTCTCTAGTTGCAGCGAGCAGGGGCTACTCTTCGTTGCGGTATGCGGGCTTCTCATTGCGGTGGCTTCCCTTGTTGCGGAGCACGGGCTTCAGTAGTTGTGGCGCGAGGGCTCAATAGTTGTGGCTCACGGGCTTAGTTGCTCCGCGGTATGTGCGATCTTCCTGGACCAGGGCTTGAACCCGTGTCCCCTGCATTGGCAGGTGGATTCTTAACCACTGCACCACCAGGGAAGCCCTTGAGTTCAGATCTTACCTACACAGCATGTACTAGCTCTGTGACCTCAGGGACGTCCTTTAATTATTTTGAGTCTTAGTTTATTTATCTGTAAGAAGGAACTAATGATAACTGTTAGGTTTGTTATTGTTCTAAGACATGATTCCACACTAATGCAGTCCAGCGGGGTGAGACAGACATGTCAGCAAGTAATTGTGAAAAATGAGGTGGTGTGGTAGAGATGGAGGGGTGAGCAACGTTGGAATAAAGGGGTGACCCGCTCTGCCTGGAGTGGGACTCAGGAAGGCTTTGCCAAGGAGGGAGTGTATACACCGGGTCTTGAAGGATGAATAGGGGAAGCAATTGTGTGTGAAACATCTTGATGTATTTAGGAAACTGCAGGTTTTTTTCAGGATAATTAGACCGTGGGTATGGGCAAATGACAAGAGACTGGAGAGGGGGACAGATTGTAGATCACAGAGGGCCTATAGTGTTTGCTACTCTGAAGATTGTGGACTTTTTTCTGTAAGTGACCGGTGGGTGTTGAAGAGTATTCCATCTTCAGATTTGCTGGTGATGAGGACGTGTTAAACTGCGAGTAGAGTTGCTTTAAGCTATCGCATTTGAGAAAGTCCTAAAACAAGGCAATGGGAGAAATGGGAGGGGGAGGCAGATGTGAAGAGACTTAGGTAGTAGAATCAACAGGACCCAGAGGCCATTGGACTATCCAGAGAGGAGGAATAAGGAGCAGTTCCCAGGGTTTCAAACTAGGAAGAAAAGTGCTCTAAAAATCACAGGATAAGTTCCTCTTTTTTTTTTTTCTGTAGAAAAATAACAGTGTGTTTTGTGTGTAGCTTTTACAAAAAGTTTGGTAAGTTACATCACAGACTACTTAATTAAGTGCCCTGTGAGTGCCTAGAGGAGAGTTCTACTCATTCTGTAGGTAGCATTAAGAAAAGAGCTAAAGAAAACATCATCGCTATAACCATCTAGATACACTTAAAATTACCAAAGGTCTGAAGAAAAATTTTAGTGTGATTGCAATGTTTATGGTAAAGAAGAATTTGAATTTTAGTGTTTCCGTGGTTTTTGAGTGTGCAGTTCTGAATTTGCCTTATTGTTTACATTTTACAACTAAAGTTTATGTTTATGAAAATGATATTAAGGTGATGAATAGTCAACCTGAAATAAAGGTTATATACGAGTGTTTAAAATATATTCACTGTGTTTTCTTCTATTCTAGTTACACTTTCTGGAAATGGAGAAAACGGTAAGGCGCTTTTAACTTTTACTCTCAAGTTAAGTAGACTACTTATGGTATCTTAATTACAACCCATATACTTGTTATTTAGTGATGACTCTGTGTGTTTTGGTTTCCAGGAAGGAGATATATATTCTTAAAGCTTAAGTAGTTAAAAGGAGATGTGTTATTAGGTTTATTTTTATACATTCAGTATATTCTCATTTGTGTTATTTATGTAAATTGAAGTTGCTGTTATTTTGTAAGGCATCTGGTACCCAAACTTCTTTGATGTACTTATATACATATTTTTGCCTTGTATATTCTTCAGAACTCTTTATAGTAGTGGTTCAAAGATTTTTAATATCAGTTCTAGCTAAGTTTGAGGAGGAGGTGTTTCATGATGTCTAAATTTTATTGGTGGTTCTCTTGTTTATGCATTTGTTTAAAATAGTACTTCACTACTCATAGTCATTTGATTAAGTAACCAGACTCTGAATTTGTAAATTGTATTACTAGTTCATTTTGAAATGGAATTAAAGTTTTAATGACTAATCAAAGAGACAGTGTCTGGAGAGAAAAATCATTACTCAAAATTTTATTGAGATAAAAGAAAATTTTAAGTCCTTTGAGATCAAATTTCAAAAATAAAATTTGATTTGAGATATGAAAATCCAGAGGATTTCTAAAACAGTTGAATAATTAGAAATTTTTTTGTGTGGTGGTTGTTTTTTTGGCCGAGCTGCGTAGTTTGCAGGATCTTAGTTCCCTGACCGGGGATCCAACCCGTGTACCCTGCAGAGGAAGCGCTGAGTCCTATCCACTGGACCGCAAGGGAAGTCCCTAGAAATTATTAATAAATATTCTTATTGTTGAAAATAGAAGGCATTAAGCATGTACATCTCAAGTTGACTTTGGATCTAACTTCTCAGTAACAATAAATATAGACTCAATCTTGGTAGGCTTGTTTTTCTTGCTTAAAATCAAAACTGTTTCCTGTGTGTTGAAAGCACAGACGTAGAAAGCAGAGAATTTCTGAAGTTCTTATAAAAGAACTTTTAACTTGGATCATTATTTCTTGGGGCTATTTTCCCCATGTCTTTCAGAGAGTCTTTGAGTAAAGTTTTTTGTTTGCTTATTTGTTTCTTAATTCAGTTACAGGTGATTTTTGAGTCAGACCTTTTGATTTATAGGTTCAGTTTTTCTTTGAACTTTGATTTAATTTGATGAGTTAAGCTTTTACTTTAAGTATTACTTCTAACCAATAGTTTATAGCATATATATGGGATTATTAGTAATCACACTAATTTGAACTTATTTAAAAACAATATCTCCTGTTATTATTTATATTATAATTTGATAACTACCGTCTATTAAGTGCTTACTATATTCCAGGCAATATACTAAGAGATTTATTTTATCTTTTATTTCTTTAACTGAAGGTTAAGATTTTTTAAGGCAAAAACCATGTGCTTTTGTTCTTACGGAGAGCAAAAATATTCTAAAAAAATATTAAATGTTTAAAAAATGTTAAAGTATATTGTTCTGTATTCTAGCCTTAGTTGTAAGTAACTCAGTGATTAAGAAGTTTAAAGTTAAAGTAACCAAGCTATGCAATAATACGTAGATGAGGATTGACAAACTTGATTGAATGTGGGGGCAAGGCAGTAATATAAAGAAGTGAGATGAGCTATAGGTGAAGATAAAATTGCAGGCTTGAAAAATGGCTTCAGTGTTGGTGTAACAGGAGACTGAGCTCCAGCCTGTTTTTCCAAAGGAGAAACAAATGAGGGGATGCTTTTGAATCCATTGGTTAGACCATGGGGTTTAGCATAGAGGGAGCTGGAATGATAGAGAATGCAGATTTTGCAAAACCACAATATTCAACGAGGATGACATCAGTTTTTGTGAAAGTGAAAAGAAAGCATATTTGAGAATAGAAGGAAGTTGTGGTTAGGGCTTCGTCTTGGCACCAGATGTTATCTCTGAAGTAGGATGTGACCACTAAGATAATAATTTAAAAAGCGGAGGAAAATTAGTTTAGATATGACACAGTGACAAAGACCTTGGGTTTTTATCAAGCATATATGGGTTTGAATTCTGGCGTTATCATTTAGTAAGTAAGTAACACTGGGCAAAATATTAAATTTTCTGAGCCTTCAATTTCACATTTGTAAACTGAAAGAATACCCACGAGACCATTGTGAGGGCTAGAAATACGGTAACGTTGTATGTCTTCTAGTAGACTTTCAGTAGGTAGAAGGGCTGACTTGAGTAGCTATAGTTAAAATAAATATGGTTACTAGGAAGTTTCAGAGTTTTAGAATGCATTCATTAGTCATGTAGGTGGAGCTATTTCCCAGGAATTGCATAGCCAAGGGGGATAAGAAACGGTGAGCCACATATCTTACGCTGGCCACTGAGATGGATTGGAAGCAAGAGACTGGAAGGCAAGGGCGCCCATTGGCTTGTGCAGTGACCCATATGAGATGAGCAACAATTTAAGAACTATTGCACTAGCAGTGAAAAGAATGAGAAGTTTACTTTGAAAGAGATTTTAGGAGCTAGAAGTTGAAGTACGCGCTCCGTGCTGATTAGCCAGCCATGCGTTGTGAGGGCCATCGAGCCCTGGCTTCCTGCATCAGTCATCTGTGTGTCTCAGGGTTCTGCTCTGTTAGACCAGACATGGACCAGTATAATTGAAGAAGAAAATGCTGGGGTCCAGCAAGTTGTCAATTTTGTATCATTATTTTATGTGAAAACATTTTTTAAAAACCAAAAACATAAGGAAAAGTAACCTCAGACCAAAGGAAGGACAGTACTTCAAATTGAATACATGTTAGCTTTATAAAAACTTCACTACATTTTTCTTAATGTTTCTCATTTAACTGCAGACCAGTGAAAACTTTTATCAGTCTATATACTTGGGTAACACTGAAATAGGGAATGCACAAAAAGAACCAGTTTTTGAGAATAAGGAACTACTATACTTGGACAGCAAGGATGATAATAGCCAATATTTATTATGTGTCAGACACTGTTCTAAGTGTTTTGCATTTATTAACTTATCAATATTAAGCAGCTAACTTAAAGGAAACACATTAAGTGCTTTAATTGAAGTCTGAGTAAATTATTTGGGGAGAATAGTATGAAGGGATAATAAATTCTGAAAGTAATGGAGGAGGCTTTTGGAAAAAGTAATATTTGATCCAAACTTTACAAATGAGTAGAATCTCAAACTTTTGTGCTCATCTGTGCTTTGTTTTCTTCAGTGAGTTTGTGGTGCTGCATTCCAAACTGAAAAAGAATTTAAGCACTTGGTAAATAGTTCTGGCTTCTTAATGGAAACCAGTCCCACTTCTTACAGATAGAAAAACCACAGAACACAACAAAAAGTTTTTAGTTATATCAGTGAGTTAATATTTGGAGATAAAGATGTTGCAATGTTACACTAATCCACTTAGGAAACAGTTATGGCAGAAATTCAGAGTGGCTAAAATTTTTTCGTTACCCCGTGTTGAAAACGACAATGGAATTTAGTATACCTTTCCTGACAGTCCAGGAATTGAGTTGTTTATTTTCAGTATATAGTTCCTTGGATTTAATGTTCATAGTGAACATTAAATAATAATTTTTAAGTCATTTAAAATCTAACTTTTAGGAAGTGCTTTTGAAGGAGGTGCTCATAAGAGTTCAGCTTAAATCTTCAGCAACTTAATGAAATCAAATCTCATCTCAGAATACAGTCTTTATTTATAAACCAGGCCAATAACCCTTAAATGCAGGAATAGAATGTTTTTTCATATCTGTAATGTTAACGTCATGCAGATAAAGGAGTGTATATATTTGATGTTTTTAGTACATTTTAATTAAATTTTTTATTGGATCGAGCCTCCTGACCCTAAATATTGTGTTTTAATATGTAATGCTTTTTCCTGTTTTCACCTGGATTCAATGAAATGTTATTTGTTTTTATTTACCAGGAAAGGCCGTTGTTTACCTTGTGGCTTTCCATCTGTTCATTGTTATGTTTGTATGGTCCTATTGGATGACAATTTTCACATCTCCCGCTTCCCCCTCCAAAGAGGTAAATTTAATGTTGGTAAATTACCAAATGTTTTCACTAATTATGGAATTATTTTCCCTGTGTTACCTTTGTTAAAACTTTATTACATAATGCATTTGTTCTGTTTTCATTCATAAATTGCTTGGTAACTCTACATTGTGAGTGTGAGTCATCAGCGTATCCCTCAGATACAGCCCACTGACGCAGCCTCGTAAAAGTTGGATGATGGCGCTGAGGTTTAGCTGTGCTAATATTCTTCTCCCATGCTATGTTTTCTTAAATTAAAGATGTACTTTATGTCACTGGAGTGAATAATCTTAAGGGACAGAATTGAGTTAGGAAAGTAGAGTTTATTTCTGGAAACTTTCAACATTTATTTTTTCTCAGGCCTGAACAAATAAGCTGCAACTAAATAAAGTGCTTTGATCGCGGGAAACAAATTGTCTGTGCTGTGGCTCGTTACACCTAGTGTGGCTAGTGTTTTTGCTGCTTGGAGGTTCCACTTGGAAATAATATGAGTACACATTTATGTGGAGTAGAGCTGAAGACCACTATGTCTTTTTTGCCTTGATGTAGCTGACTGAATTCTCTTCACCTAAAGTTTAGAATAGCTAGATAGATAAGAATATATTCTCTGGAGTTAGGACTGCCTGAGTTTGATTTTCTGCTCCAACACATTACTTAATGAATCCAAGGCTTAGTTTTCTATTTGGAAAGTGGAGCTAACAGTCATGCCCGCCTCTGTAGGATGTTTGTGAGGATTAAGTGAGATTCATTCATGTAAAGCATTTAACATAGGACTTGCCATATGGTTAGCACTCAAATACTAGATGATGGTAATAATGTAATTGTTTCCCTTTGTATTAGATCCATCAAAATCCATTAAAAGTTATAGACGTATGTTTAAAGATATCAACTTCCATTTAACTTTTTATAGAACATATATGCAGAAAACTATACATGCCATAAATGTACACTTGACGAATTTTCATGAACTGGACACGTGAGTAACCAGCACCCAGTTCCAGAAGCAGAACGTGACTGCTTTCCCGTGAGCCCCTCACACTCCCTGCAGCCACTGCTCCCCCGACCCCTGCCCACCCAGTAGCATCAGCTGGCTTTGCCTGGTCTGCGCCTCCCGTGGATGGAGTCACACAGGATGTGTGCTTGCGTGTCTGCCTTCTTTCATTAACGTTCTCTTCGTGTGCGATGCATGCATGTTGTTGTATACAGCCGTGGCTCCCTCCTCTGCTGTGTTATAAAACACAGTTTATCTGGTCTACTGTTGATGGGCGTGGGCGGTTGGGCAGCTTGCAGTCTCAGGCTTCTACACGTAGGACTGCCGTCAACATTCTGGCACATGTACGTACATACGTAGTCCTTAGGGGCAGATGCCCAGGAGGAGTATTGCTGGGTGCTGCCCGTACATTCAGCAGTAGTGGGTAACGCCAGACTCTCACTGCCCGTTGTTTCTACTGGGGGCTTTTGTTTTAAGGGATAATGTAAACCACAAATCAAGCTTACTGTTTCTTCAAATATATTCTTCAAACATTTGCTAATAATTAGTCGGCCCTTAAAGTTATATTACAAATTGCCACCCATATCTTAATCTCTTAAGTTGAAAAGGACCTAATTTTATCTAATCAATTACTAGTAGTGATGGCTGTTGGAAACATAGCATGTGTGAAAGTAAATAGTTTTTATTACAGGAAATAAAAAATATAATAAGAAAAACAATTGGCAATACTTTTGAGAAACAGGATAGTACAGAGGTTCAGAACTCAGGCCCCAGCTCCAGACCCCCTCGTCTGCCTCATCCCTCTGCGTTTCTAGCCGCGTGACGTTGGACACACTCCTTAGCTGTCTGTACCTCAGGTACGTCCTCTGTAAAGTGAGGATGGTAGTCGTATGCACCTTATTGGATTGTTGTATGGGTTAAATAAATTAACCATACGTACATGTGATTGATGGTATTTATAATAATATATAATTAATGCTATAGGGCAAGTGCTTAAAAGAATGCCTAGCACATTAGTGCCATCTAACTTACTTTTTTCTTTTTTGGTTGTTGTATTTGCAATGTTGTACCCATTTAGCATTTAGCCCAGTGCTTAATTAAGCCTTTACGTCCACTCCATCCTTCATGCTCCCCTATTCCTGTAAGTGTAATTGTAAGTGTAATTGACAGCCTGTGTCCAGTGGCCCTTCTATGGCACGATCTACCTTCCCTGTCATGGACCTTTTCATCTAGTATTGTAATTGCCTGCTTACCTGTATGTATCACCTTATTAAATTGCCGGTTGTTTAAGGGCAGGGATCATTTCTATCACGTTCTCCACTATATCCCTCTCCCACTATCCGGCACACAGTGGGCATCAGTAAGTATTGAATGGATTGATTATTCAGTCATGAAGGGACAGCTAAGCTAGGCTGCAGTGACACCCAGGGACAGGAATGTAAGATTATCTTTCTGAATAAGCTTACTCTGGGCTGCCTGAGTAGCTCTTGATAGGAAATTGCATAGTTGTGAGATAGATGTTCATGACCGCATTAAAAGGACTCTAAATGTAGAGGCTTGAGCAGCACTTCGGGCTTGGATCTAGGGGGATTGGTTGGGTCGAAAAAGCAAAAACTATACATTTTTAGGGAAGTTAAGTTATAAAGGTAGGCATTCTTTTTTCATTCTTTCAGGCAACAAGTATTTCCTAAGCATCTGCTCTTTGTCAGACTGTGGTGGGCTCTGGGAATAAAAAGAACAAGACAAACATAAAGTGTTATAAATCGTGATACATTTAGGAAAAGAACGCGATGATGTGGCAGAGCATAACAGTAACAGCTATTAGGAAAAAAGCTGTTTTAGATAGTGTGATCAAAGAAATCTCTGAAGAAGTGGTATTAAAGCTGAGACCTTTGTAAGTTATCTCTTCCACTAAAGGATAAGCTTTTTGAAGGAAGACTCTGTTATTTACTGCTGTATCTTCATTGCCTAGAATCAGACCTAGTATATAATAGATTGCTAAATACTTGAGTGAATGAATGGTAAGGAGGAAGCAGCATAAGAAAAGCTGGTAGGCATCTTCCATCACTAAGTGTCATCTTTCTAAAAAGAAAATACGGTTCTGTCGCTTCTCTGGCATTCCTGCAGAGGTTGCCAGTGGGCTGGTCATTTGCCTGGTACACAGACCCTTCACGAGCTGAGGTCCTACTTCATGTCCATTGCTTCTTCCTGGAACTCTGTATTCAAGTAGTGTGTTGCCCTGAATATACTATTTTCACCTCTTTGTGTTTTCCATGTGCCGCTGCTTTTGCCAAAGTTTTCTTTCTGCTTTGTCTTCCTGGACGATTCCTGTTGATCTTTCTAAACCCCGTTTAGGTACCTCTTCTTCCGAGAAACTTTCATTGACGGCCCTCACCCCTCCCGAGGGAGCTTTGATCACACCTTGCAAAGAATTGCTGATTTGTAATTCTATGTTTACATGGTTAACATTCGTACTGAACTATAGGAATGTGTTTTTGAAGGCAAAGGCTGTATTTTTATTCATCTTTGGATCCCTGGTACCTGGGACAGTGCCAAGCTCTTAATTGGTGTGTAACAGATACTTAAATTGAACCATTTGAACACTAAATTTAAAATAATGGCATTTCATAGTTTGAATTCTGTTCAGTAGTATTTAATGAAAAATAGACAGGAATAATTTCAAACATCTAGCTCATTTTAAGTTTTGTTTTGTTCCATTCCTCATCTAAAATCCTGATGTCTCTTGAGATTTTCATTTGGTTTAAGCTTTTCGTAATTTATAACCATAGTTCTTACGGAAAAGTAATGACTTTGAGGCCTGGCTAGAAACAGCTCAGCCCAGGAAAATTCTGTTCAGATTTTACAAGGAAACTGTAAAATTTGATTAGAGCATCTTTCTTCCAAATATATATTTAACGTTATACCATATGATTTTTATTCTCTGTTCTGAATGTTTCAGAGATGCAGCATGTCAGGGAAGAACTTTCTAGCAAGTTACAGTTCTCTTAAAGGAGAACGGGCCGTCTTACAAAGTAGGAAAGTATTTTTGTACCTGACAGTATTCGAGGGGGTGGATCTCAGAAATGTCTGAAGATTCCAGCCTGCCTGGAGTTTAGCTGAGTGACCTCCAGAGTGTCAACGTCAAGCTTGTGTGTGATTTTTTTCTGTCCTGTTCATGTGTCCATGTTACTTCTTGTCCTTTATGAGCAGCTTGGGGGTTTCTTGTGTGCCACCAAGATTTAGTTGTGGGAGCTGGGCTGGGCCACCTAAGTGGACTCTGCTACTTCTTAAGCCATCGTGTTTTGGCCAGGCTAGAGTAACAAGTCTGTAAAAAGAAAGAACCGTATTTCACATGAGCAGCACAGAGGGAAACATACTAGGGTAGAACTCAAGAGACTTGTGTTTTTATATCAGCTCTGCCAATAATTCTGCAGCTTTAGAAAATTCCCTGAGCTGCTTGGGATCACAGTTTCCTCACCCCGGAGCTCTTAATCCTGCCTGTGCTGCCCTATCGCCCCATTTGTAACAGAAGAGGCTGCATCAGGAAGGCAGTGCCGTTGTTGACAATGAGGCGTTGAGAGTGTGGAAGACTTGGCATTTGAGTTCGCAGGTAGACCAAAATACTCAAATTTTAAAAGATAAAGTTTAGTCACGACCCCTTAGACCTTTTCAAGCAAAACCCTGTAAGTAAATAAAAACTGAGGAACAGTATTGTTAAAGTATGAACTATGATCAAGAGCATGTCTAGGCCATTTTTTTGTTTTTTAAAAAAATCTGTGAAATAAAGACCAACAGACACTGAAAAATAACTCCTGGTTACATAAAATAGAGGCATAAAACTGAGGTCCTTGAGATGCTGGGATGACATGAAAAGAAGAGCAACTGAACAAGTCCTTTGTAAGGAAAATGCTATTTAAAGAAATAGGCTGGAGGCTGCCCACACACGGGAATTAAAACTTCAGAAGTGGAAACTGGAAACAACTCCATAAAGGAATCTGTCCTTGAGAAAAGGAGATTGTGCTTACCTTGGCAATCCTTAATACTTCTGGAGAAAGCACCCTGATTGATTAGCTTTTTAAAAGCAAAAACAGAGTAGTGAAAGAAGGACTTGTTGTCCTCATTGAGAAATTTGGCCAGAAAATAGTAGGGCCCCATGCCTGTGATATAGCCTGTTACGCAAAGCAAGTGACTCTTTGGACATTCTTCCAAATCTCTTGACACTAACTTTCAAACACCAGAATTTTTACTAACAGAAAATATATATTAAGCCCTTTTTGATGGGGAAAGTTAATCTTCTCTGTAAAAAACAAAAATGCAAAAAATATTTAGTTCATGTTCTTTGCCATCATTAGTATGGAGGGCAAATATTTCTCAATCTGTCAAAGGTATGTGTGTGGTTTTGTTCAAATGTGCTTGATTTAGCTTCCTAAACAAATTCGAAGACAAGTTTTGCCTTTATAGAAGGAAATATTTTTGTTTTTTCTGTTCTGGATACAACTTTGTTTTTCTGAGCCTGATAGTTAATAATTATGGGATTAAAAAGAATTAATAGTTATTTCTCCTTTTATAGTTCTGCTTGTCCAATTCTGAAAAGGAACGTTATGAAAAGGAATTCAGCCAAGAAAGACAGCAAGAAATTTTGAGAAGAGCAGCAAGGGACTTACCTATCTACACCACATCAGCTTCAAAGAGTAAGAAAAACAAATCTTAAGCTCTTCTTCCCAAATAATGTTTAAAATATGGTAATTTTTGCCAAGATATATTTGCATGATTTGACTATTAAGTGTATATTGCGGTTGCCACAAATAACATCTGTGGGAACAGGATTTTCACGTGTTGTGTATCTTACATGGTATTTCAGATAATAGGTATGTACATATGTTGATATAGATTTTTCAAATGAATTTATTTATTTATGGCTGCGTTGGGTCTTCGTTGCTGCGCGTGGGCTTTAGTTGCAACGAGCGGGAGCTACTCTTCATTGCGGTGCACAGGCTTCCCATTGCAGTGGCTTCTCTTGTTGTGGAGCACGGGCTCTAGGCATGTGGGCTCAGTAGTTGTGGCACGTGGGCTCAGTAGTTGTGGCTCACGGGCTTAGCTGCTCCACGGCATGTGGGATCTTCCCAGGCCAGGGCTTGAACCCGTATCCCTTGCATTGGCAGGTGGATTCTTAACCACTGTGCCACCAGGGAAGTCCCCTGATATAGATTTTTTAAGGAGCTCACTTTAATGTGGATCTCTTTTTTCTGCATTTCTTTTTTTTTTCCAACTCAATCTTCATGGCTAAAAATTTCATTTATAATTTTTAGCAAACTGTCATTTGGAAATCCTGATTTGAATTTGAATATTTTGTGTCATCACTGAGTAATTTTTTTAAAAATCAAGAATGTGGTAACTTAGAATGGGGAGAAATAAAAGACATCAAGGGGAAGAAGCTTGTTCAAGGCTATAAAGCTAGTATTCAGAGAGCCCGAATTTGAAGTCAGGTTTGTCTGGTTCCGAAGCTGTGTCTGTCCCACTGGCCCCCTTGACGTTTGTGACTGCAGCAGCTTCCTTTTCTCAGGGGCAGAGCCTTACTGATAGGGATGGACCTGTGAGCGGCCAGACTGGTCATTTAAGTACAGGAAATTGTTTTAAATTATGTATTATACATCTCACTAATTCATGCCAATACCAGATAATGGTGATAGCTAACAGTTACTCTGACCTAAGTTCTTTACACATACAGACTCATCTAAACTTCACACCAGCCTGTGACGGAGACACTGCTCTCTCCATTTTACAGACGAGACAGGTTAAGTAACTTGATGAAGGTCATACAGGTAGTCATATAGGTAGTCATACAGGTAGGTCATACAGATAGTATGTGAAAAGGTGCTCTGCCCATAGAACCCCTATGCTTCTCAGCTCTGAGGGGAAATAAAAGGAGCTTTACCTTTGTATAATTATGTACACATTCTGACTTAAGAACATTTTAAATTTGTGCAAAATTTTAGAAGGGGATATTTGACCGACGTTTAACTCTTTCATGCATTTCATATAGGCGCACCTTGGAGATACTGTAGGTTTGGTTCCAGCCCAGTGCAATAAGGTGAATATCACAATAAAGCAAGTCACGCGAACTTTTTGGTTTCCCGGTGCGTGTAACCGCTATGTTTACACTGTACTGTAGCCTGTTGAGTGTGCAGTAGCATTATGTCAGAGAAACACATACATACCTTAATTTAAAAATACCTTATTGCTAAAAAGTGCTAACCATCATCTGAGCCTTCAGCAAATCATAGCAGTAATATCAAAGATCACTGATCACAGATCACCATAACAAATAAAATAATAATGAAGCTTGAAATATTTTGAGAATTACCAAAATGTGACACAGAGACACAAAGTGAGCAAATGCTGCTGGGAAAATGGCACCAATAGATTTGCTCGATGCAGGGTTGCCACAGACCTTCAGTTTGTAAAAAAAAAAAAAACAAAAAAACGCAGTACCTGTGAAGCGCAATTAAACGAGGTATGCCTATACTATCCCTTTGCATAACCAATATATTACCGTATAGAATGAAAACATGGATTTCAGATCAAACCCCAGCTTTTCCATTGCTAGTGCAATGAGAGTCACTTAAACTTCCTAAGCCCTGGTTTCCTCATTTTAAAATGAGAATAATAGTCTCTAAATCTCTGGAAGTATACAAAAATGAGACAAGCACTTAGTATAGATCTCAGTGTACAGTAATAAATTTTCAGAAAATGAGAGCTTATTTATATATTTATTTTTAACGTTTATTTATTTTTGGCTGCGTTGGGTCTTCGTTGCTACCCACGGGCTTTCTCTAGTTGTGGTGAGCGGGGGCTACTCTTTGTTGAGGTGTGCAGGCTTCTCATTGCGGTGGCTTCTCTTGTTGCGGAGCACGGGCTCTAGGCACGTGGGCTTCAGTAGTTGCGGCGAGTGGGCTCAGTAGCTGTGGCTCGCGGGCTTTAGAGCGCAGGCTCAGTAGTTGTGGTGCACGGGCTTAGTTGCTCCACGGCATGTGGGACCTTCCCGGACCAGGGCTCCAACCCGTGTCCCCTGCAATGGCAGGCAGATTCTTAACCGCGGCACCACCAGGGACGTCCGAGAGCTAATTTAAAATAATCCCTTTTTATATACAATTATAAAATGTTTAGTTTACAACAGTTGTTAGTAGCTGCAGTTATGTAGATTAGATTTTTTTTTTTTTTTTTTTTGGCCGTGCTGCGGGGCATGCGGGATCTTAATTCCCTGACAGGCGATCGAACCCATGTGCCCTGCAGTGGAAGCGCAGAGTCCTAACCACTGGACCGCCAGGAAATTCCCTAGGTGTTTTTAACCCAAAGTCCCAAGATTTCAGAGAATTAATGAAACCGTGAGATTAAACACAAAATTTGGGGTACTTTTTGAAGTAACCCATTCTTTTGATTTCCAGAGCAGTACCTATGCCCCAAAGAGTTAAAAGCTGCTAACGTAAAGTCTTTGCCTTTAAAGCTTTATTACCTTTCATTAATTTTAATGGCTTTCCACTACTCTGAAAAATGCCCTTCCTCTGTTGAGTAGTGCAGGAGAATTTTGCTGAGCACTTCATGGTGATTATTTACGCCCCTCGGAGACAGTGCAGCACTTATCCCCACATTAGAGACAAAGAAGTGCGACACAGGGAGGGCCCTGACGTCCCAAGTGGCAAGGTCTGTGATTTACACCTTATCTTCTGACTGCAGACAGAGCCCCTGCCCTTGAGCACCGTTTTATACTGCATTTCTACTGCTTAGAATCCCAAAGAACATTGGGGGTTTTTCTTCTTTTTTTCTTATTATAGAAATAATATCATGCATTCTTTAAAAAATGAAATTACAGAACCACATGTTATAGAAAGTGGATCTTTCTTAGACCAGAGATTAGTGAAAGGGACGGAGCTGCCTTCGTGGAGGGGCGTGGGGGCTGTCACTGCGCTCCTTTTTGTGCTTTTTTGAACCACGTGGACATCTCGTCTATTAAGGAAGCAAAATGAGTCTTT
Source organism: Globicephala melas (assembly GCF_963455315.2). Classification (NCBI taxonomy): domain Eukaryota; kingdom Metazoa; phylum Chordata; class Mammalia; order Artiodactyla; family Delphinidae; genus Globicephala; species Globicephala melas. Next base: position 1,277,131 of record NC_083331.1, on the reverse strand, counting down.
CTAAACCTCCGCCCTCCACAGTCTGGATACAGCCAGTGTTTCTCTTTAGCTTTCTCCCGCTCCATTTCCCTGTGTCAACTCCGCTAAAACTCTGTCCTTCCCCACCTTTTATTTTTATGTCTTTTCCTCTTCCTAGAATGATAGTTTTCTCCTCCCTAAATCTACTTTAAAGTTTTAATTCACTGTCCAGCTCTCTTCAACCATTTCTATTCACTTAAGCAAGAAGAGATTTTTGAAATCTTCTCTGAACTTCTCACACTCTTGCTTTGTAGATCGCAGGTCGCCGTCTGCTGGTTGTCTGTGCTCCTCCCTCCTTGACTCTGTCCTGAGGCTCTGGCACTGGGATCTCCGTCCACGGCCCTAACACAGCCAGTGCGTCACCCCCCAGGCCCCCAGGAGGCGTTTGTGGGATGAATCTGTTCCTGGGTGTTCTCCATAATGGCTGCTTATACACTTGAAAGATCGCCGTAGTTTTCTCCCCTTCACTAATTTTTCCCATCCTAGAGTCTCACTTTGTGTTTTATCAAAAACAATAACATTATTGTAACGATAATAACTGCTTTACTGGGAATTTGATATGTTCCATATTTTTTTTGATCTGCACAGTAGTCCTTTGCGCTTGATACTATTTGCATTTACAAAAGAGGAAATTGAGGCTTTCAGAAAGTGAGTTACTGACCCAAGGTAACAAGCTAGTAAGTAGGAGAGAACGAGTGTGAAATATGGCGGCAGAGCCCCAGCTGCTTCCAGGCTCGGGGGCCGCCCTGCACCTGCACGCACTTGGCTGTCCCTCAGGACCTCGCTTCCTTCTTGGGGTCTGCATTCTTGTCCTTTATTAAACTTGCATAAAGATTGCTGACCTCTTTCTTCCCTTCTCCCACAGTTTGCTCCTAAAAATCTTCTTTACTTAATAATTTCCAACCCATTTCTTCCCTCTGCTTTCAGGTATACTTCAAAGTGTATCTCCTCTTAAAAACAACAACAAGGGGCTTCCCTGGTGGCGCAGTGGTTGGGGGTCCGCCTGCCGATGCAGGGGACGCGGGTTCGTGCCCCGGTCCGGGAGGATCCCGCGTGCCGCGGAGTGGCTGGGCCCGTGAGCCATGGCCGCTGGGCTTGCGCGTCCGGAGCCTGTGCTCCGCGACGGGAGAGGCCGCGGCAGTGAGAGGCCCGCGTACCGCAGAAAAACAACAACAACAACAACAAAAATTTGGTTCTTACGTGTTCCAACTACCATTCTATTTTCTCTTCCCTTTGACCGTGGTGGGTCCCCCATAAGTCGTCTGTACCCTGGGCCTCTTTTCCTTCCCAGCAGATTCCAGGCAGCTGGCTTTCATTCTTCCTAACCAAGTTCGGTGGCTTTTCATTCTAACTGCTTGAAAAACTTTCTTCTTTGGAAAAACTTTCTTCTTCGTGCTTTCCCATCCTAGTTGTTTCTGCATCTTTGAATGTTTATTCTTCCTCCTACATTTTTTTAACCCCACTTCACAAGGGCGCCTCGTCCCAATTCTTTTTGTACTGTTCCTTCAGCTGTTTTTAACCATGGAACTCTGACACCACAATACTGTGATCGTCGGTTCACTGTGTCTCAGACGATTTGTTTCCTTTAATAGTTGTCAGACTGAGTTGTCTTTCCTTACTGTGAACTAGCAGGTTAGGGATGTTGTCACACGAGCATGCGCTTGCTGCCCAGACCCGTTCTTGTTGCCAGGCAGGGGGTGGACTGCAGCTGCGCCTTCAGAGGGACGAGGCTGCCTTGCCCTCCCCCAGGGCCCTGGTCGGGGCTTTGGCACTCCCCTTGGCATGTGCGCCCACTAGAGCTCCATTCTCGTATCCCCACCTTCCGAAGGATAGCTGTACCTGAGTGACCTGTTATCCCAATTCAAGTGGAGCAAAACCTAACACCATGGGGGCAGGAGGGAAGTCTGTCTTGTTCAACTTTATATTCTCAGCATGGAGCAGTGTTTGTCACAGGGTAGAGACTGAGTATTTGTTGAATGAATGAACGAAAGAAAGAAAAACAACCTAACCCCCCTCCCATACCCACCCACTCCCTCCACCCGCCAGCATCAAGCTTGTTTCTGGCACTGGCAGCATCACTCTTCTGGCCACCCTCCTAGAAACTGCAGTTTTCTTGGACAGCTGCTGTTACTCCAGTTCTTCTATCTACTCAGTCATCAAGACCCTTAAAAAGGCTTCTTGAAAAGTCTGTTTCGTTTCATCTCATCTCAGAGCAACGGCAGAATTTTGAGTGGAGGAAATGTAGAGGAAAAGGAAATAAGACACCGGGCTTCTGATCCCGATCTGACCACTCGTTTAGAGAGAGAGGGAGATAATCTTGGGCAAACTACTTGTTTTCTCTTTAGGTTTTGGGGTGTTTCTAACCTAAAAAATGAGAGGTTGAGTTAGAAGACCTCTCAGGTCCTTTTTACCTGCTCTGCTTTTCCTACCTTGTATGGGTTCACTTCCCTAGTGTCCACTCTAGCCAAGGTACTACAGAAGGCCCTCAGTAAGGTACACGTTATTCATTTGATAAGGGGATATTTGTATAAATTCCCTTCATCTTGAAGTTTGGTTTAAATTATAAAAGTAATACAGGAACATGATTTAAAAAAATTGTTTTAAGGATACCAAATGAGAAGTGTCTGCCCCTTACCCTGGCACTACTCCCCAGAGGTTGCCATGCTTCTTGTATATCCTTGCAGAAATTTTTTATATATAACAGAATATTGCAAAACTTATATACAATCAATTAACATTTTAACAATGAGAGTGGATAGGTATTAACCAGTACAGATTTGGTTACCTGGGTAGCTGCCTTCTAACAGGTGTAACTGCTAACACTGCTTCAAAATAACACTTTGTGTCTCTCTTATATATGTTAATTCAAGTCTGAAGGTGGATGCATTGTATTGGGATGTGTAAATAGAAAAATACATATATTCTTCTCCCCCCTCAGAGATATGAAACATGCTGTATATCAAACTATTCTGCAGTTTGCTTTTTTCCACTTAATATGTTTGCACTCTTCCAGTTTAGGGTATGTGTCTATTTTGTATGGAGAATTCTTGTTAAAGTCTGTGTAGTGTATCATAAAATGCTTAACTACCTTCATAATTCGTTATTCCTAGTGCTTTGTTATTGAAACCATGTTGTGGTGAGAGCATGTCTATAGAATAAATTTTCTAGCGGCAGAGATCCCGGGCAGAGAGTGTTCATGCCTTACGCTTTTATAGATATGGCCAAATTCTTTTCCAAAAACACTAACATGACATGGTCCATCTACTTTTTAGAGGGTATGTTTAATTTAAATTTTTATTTGAACCTGTTTTCTCTGCTGTTACTATGTCTGTTAGCCCTAATGATCACAAGTAACAGACAACAGCGTAAGCTTTTTAACTCCCCCTTCCCTCCAAAAGAAACTACCATAACGTACGGGGTGGTGTAAGAAAGTGGTGGGTGTCTCCTGTGCCCTGAGGGCAGGAGTGCAAGAAGGGACTGGAGCTGAGACCCGGGGGCCAGAGGGCCTCCTGCAGCTGTCCCTGCTGCTCCCTGGCATCTGCTCACTTCCTACACTGTCGCCCTTAAAATGATTCTCCCTTTCTTATCCCATCCACGTGGCGAAGCGCGGCCATCGTGTGTTACTCAGTTCCACCCCGTGAGATACAGCTCACTGCCCCTCAGCCCTGATTCGTAGGAGAGAGCGTGGACCAGAAGGGGGAGGTGGGTGGGTTCACACAGTCCAGGTAGAAAAGGGGTCTGAAATCCTTTCCTGGAAGGAGAGTGGCCTGTAGACCAGGCGGATACCCCCAGAAGTCTACCGCACTTACAGTAGATCCCGCAGAGTGTGTGTTAGTCAGGTGCTCTAAATCTGTGAACGCTTCAGCTCTAGCGAAAGACCCGTAGTCATTTGTCTTGTTGCCAAGAAGCATTTGTTTGCTTTGGAGGCCACGATACGGAAGAAGGTTAGTATCTCACTGTAATTTTATTATTCTCTATTCATCCAAAATAATGGTTTTAAAGAATTCTTGATTTGTGAAGTCTTGGGACATTTCCCTCATAAATCTCAAAGAACTGGTTTGTCACTTACTTAGATTTCAAAAACCAGAACCTCAGGTTCTGAATGTTCTGCAGGTTCTGGTGGAGCTCTTCGTTCAGTTGGCTTTTTGTTTTTGTCTGTGCTGTGTGGCATGCGGGATCCTCGTTCCCCGACCAGGGATTGAACCCGCACCCCTGCGTTGGGAGCATGGAGTCCTAACCACTGGACCGCCAGGAAGTCCCCTCCAGTTGGCTTCTTTTCTCTCAGAGTACTTGAGCGGAGTGGGGAGAGCAAGCCTTACCTGATGCAGCTTCTCTGACCCTGCCTTGTGTCCTCCTCCTTTCCCCTCTGCTCCAAGCACACCGGCCCCTCGCTGTTCGTGCACCCTGAGCACCCTCCCACCCGAGGCCTGTGCCGTCTCCTCAGATTCCTCTTTTCCCACAGATCTGTGTGACTGACCAGCTCCCTTCTTTCAGTTTCAGTTTTCTCAAATGACTCTAAAATTACATTACCCCAACTCCCCTTCCCTGCTTTATGTTTCCTGTCAGCACCTATCACTAATATACGACTTATTTTGTCACCTTACCTTGGTTTTTACTCCCCGTCTTTTCCACTAGAGCATGAGTTCCGTGAAGGCGGGGATTTATGCCGAGAGCAGTATCTGGCCCCTAGTAGGTGCTCGTTGTGTTTGAATGAATGAAAATACAAACTGTGTATATTAGAATTCACTGGGAAGAAGTTTAGAGTTCTTTCGCAATAGTATGTTTGCAATTTTGCTATTTATCTGGGATGGGGTGGGAGATGATTGAGAACGTTCGTTTTGATATTTTACTACAGACATCATGGTACAGTAGGAGAAGATACTTGATTTAGGTCTTAGTGTATCTGAGTTTTGCCACTAAACTACATGTCTGACTTTATACCAGTTCCTTATTTCCTTGGATCTCCTTATTCATCTGAACATTGCTGGGCCAGCTACATTTCTGAGGTTCCCTTCTGCCTCTCGACATTTGGATTTCATAAACTCTCCAATGAACTTTGGTATTATTTTAAAATTATTAGTTGTCAGTTTCCTAGAGTTGTTTCTAAGAAATGAAAGCAAATTTTATAGTCAAGTGAACTCAACTCTAAACATACATTCTTCAACAACTTCCTTTTAATTCTTAAATGTAGCCATCAGATACTGTGAAAGATGTCAGCTGATTAAGCCTGACCGTGCGCATCACTGCTCAGCATGTGACATGTAAGTGTTTCTCTTTGGCTTTCATTTAACCCCAGTACTGGAACTGGAGATGGGAGAACAGAAAGTGCAGGAACTTAGCAAAAGCACTGCATCCTCTCCCATTATTTGCTCTGTATGCAGAGCTAACATAAATATGTATGTAAGCTAGAATATACTTTGAAGTAATCTTTGATAACAGTTCCTGTACCAGTTGTTAGAATTTTTTTGAAGTATGTGTACTTCTTGTGCATATGCTTAATGTAGTATTGATGACCAAGTAAGTAATACCCCCCCCTTGAGAAAGATAACTTTAATTCCTGGATTAAAAAGACCATCATGGCACTTTTCTTGTTTTTATTATTAATGTTGGTATTAAAACCTAACAATCCACAAAAATATGACTTTCTTTTTTTGATATTTACTTATGTATTTATTTGGCTGCACTGGCTCTTAGTTGCAGCACACAGGATCTTTAGTTGTGGCGTGTAGGATCTAGTTCCCTGACTAGGGATCAAACCCTGGTCCCCTGCATTGGGAGCATGGAGTCTTAACCACTGGACCACCAGAGAAGTCCCATTATTACTTTCAGTTACCACCTCTGAAGTTGTTCCCCCAAAAATTTCAAAGATTTTATCCCTTATGCTCTTGTGAGAAGGTAGTGTGTTGAAAGAAAGACCCCTAGTGTGGGAATTCCAGTGAGTCCTTGAACTCGAGTGAGACAAGTCGTTTAACCTTTTGGGTATCAGTTTACTTATTTGTTGTATTACTTGAAATGATCCCTTGTCTAACTTTATGCAAATATACATTACGTATACTGGTGGGGAGGCAAATTTGGGGTTTTTCTTTTTCTGATTATAAAAGTACAGTGGTTCTTATACATGGGATAGAATTGTATAAAATCTGTGGAAAAAAAATAACCACCTACAAGCCCATCAGTGTTAATATTTTAACAATATTTGCTTCTAAAGTTTTATCACTTGCACGTTTGAAATAACTTTCATTTTACTTTCCTCAGCTGACTTTGTAAACTAGATCTAGTTAATGTACCAAGTGCTATATGCACCACATCTGTATATTAAAATGTTGTTTGATGTGGTCCAAGTCAGCTGGCTATGCTCAGCTGATTTCTCAGTGTGAAAAGTCATTACTTCTTACCTACGAAAGTATTTGTGGAAATAACAGAAATGGTCTCTAACCTAATGTCTACAGGGTTGGTTTTTCTAAGATGTATTGCTGAAGAGAAAATTTTAAGTAAAAAACAAAAATTATCAGAAATTAGAATCAGGGAAATTTTTCTACGTGGATTTTCTTATGCTCGTTTGTTTCTTAGGTGTGTTCTTAAGATGGATCACCACTGCCCTTGGTACGTGTAAACCACAGAGGAAATGACGTGGGGCTGGAGAGGTGGGAGGGGGGTACTTGGAGTGATTTACCTCAGCATTCCTAAATGGTGAAGGTTAATTTAATTACTCATAGATATCAAGATTGATCTAGTTTTATGTTTCTGCTACATGTTTTCCTTTAAAAATACATTCTGATGTTATTAACCCAAATAATTGTCTACTAAGAATTAACATTGAAATTCCAAATTCCTTACAGAATTTATTTAAAACACACATCCATAATTAAGACACTTGCTCTCTACTTCCCAAATGACCCATTTTCTAGTTATAGTGATTTTAAGTTTCTTCATCTGTCCTATTTGTTATTATTATGGTAAAAAAAAACATTAAATTTGCCGTCTTAGCCTTTTTTTTTTTTTTTTTTTTTTTGCGGTACGTGGGCCTCTCACTGTTGTGGCCTCTCCCGTTGCGGAGCACAGGCTCCGGCTCGCAGGCTCAGCGGCCACGGCTCACGGGCCTAGCTGCTCCGCGGCATGTGGGATCTTCCTGGACCGGGGCACGAACCCGCGTCCCCTGCATCGGCAGGCGGACTCTCAACCACTGCGCCACCAGGGAAGCCCCGTCTTAGCCATTTTTAAGTGTACAGTTCAGCAGTGTTAAGTATGTTCACATTGTTTTGCAACCAGTGTCCAGAACTTTTTCATCTTGCAAAACTGAAACTCGGTACCCATTAAACACTCCCCACTCCCCTCCCCTCAGCCCCTGGCAAACACCATTCTAGTGTTTGTTTCTGTGAGTTTGTCTTATTTTTACAGTGTGATTTTCTTTATTCTTCTAGGGTGAATAACTGTGTGGGATTTTCTAATTACAAATTCTTCCTGCTGTTTCTATTGTACTCTCTATTATATTGCCTTTTCGTGGCTACAACAGTTTTACAGTACTTTATAAAATTTTGGACGGTAAGTCTTTTTTTCTATCTTAAAACATATATTTAGGGCTTTTTAATATGCTATTTCATAAATAATTCCTTCATTCTTTATTATAAGTAGACATACTTAATTTTACTAGTTAGAGTTTATAATGGCTCAGAAGACAGTTGGGGTTAAAATTTACCTTCATATATACATGTTTGTAAATAAATGAATATTAAACAGGATATAGTGAGCTTCTTTTAGTAATCCAAACTGTTTCGAACCATAGTATCAGTTTTAGGGAAGTAATTACTTTTATTTCAGATGATGAGACTCAATGCAGTTTTACAGTAATAAAAGTGAAATCCCCAGCCCCAGGTAACCACTAATCTGTTTCCTGTCTCTGGAGATATTAATACTTTTTCTGTTGTGAGTTGCAAATTGTGAGTTTTTCCACAATTTTGATCGATGTCTTGTAACCCTGTTTGCTTTTGTTTTTACTAAATCAAAATTTTATATTTTTAAGGCAGTACTTTTAAATTACAATTTCTGGCTTTATTCTGTTCACTGTAAATTTATACAGATATTTACCCAGCTTTTCTTCTGGCATTTTTATTGTGTTTTTTTTTCCTCCCTCCCTTTAAATCTTTGATTTTGAAGGTGAGGGTTATTGTGGTTAAAGGTACTTTTGTATTTACTCTTCCTAAAAATCCTATGAAGGTATTTTATTTTATTTTATTTTATTTATTTATTTATTTTTGGCTGTGTTGCAAAACCATTGCGCCACCAGGGAAGTCCCTATGAAGGTATTTTAAAATGTAGGTTTTATTTTTCTTCAGGTATGGTGAAGCTGACAGATCAGGAGATGATAACCATTGAAAAGATAGTTTGTTACTCACAGTTCCAAGGGAGGGTTCATGCCACCCCGTGCAGGGCCACACAGGGAAGCACCAGAGTTGCTTAGGAAGCAGAAGGCGCAGGGCCCGTGGGAAAGCATGGTGAGGCAGGGTAGATGCACTTAGGGTTAACTAGTCTGAATAATTTCAGTGATCTCCGAGGATGCAGGCTGTCCCCCTAGAGTGTGAGAGCCAGAGAAAGGAGGTGTTTTGGAGTATGGGCTCTGGATTGATTAGTTTGTATATGAGAGGTACATTCCTTGCTATCTCGGTAAGAATTGGATGGCCCTGGGAGAGGCACTCTCTCCCCAGTCAGCAAGGCTCCAGATGCAAGAGCATCAAGAATACAGAAAGGAAGAAAGTATAATGAGTGCAGAAGGAGCTACTATTATTCCAGCTTTCAGAGTTGGAAACTGAGGTTGCAAAAGTTAGGTAACTAACAAGGTCACATACTTAGTAGTATAGGAAGCCAAAATTTTAACTTAGATCTTTCTCTTCCGACATCCAGATACTTGAGTCATCAAACAGAATTAATTTTCCAGGAAATGTCTAATACATTTTGGAAGGATATTCATTAAAACATCATTAGACTTTTAAAGCTTGGGTATTTAAAACCAGGGTATGCTAGCACTTGCAGTCCCTTTGTGCATATTAGAAACGAGCACCTCAGTTCTGTGTGGTATCAGCCTAATGAATTTTAGCCCCTGTTGTTCCCCTAGTTGGGCAGCTTTGTTCAGTGTACAACCTACTTCACCATATTCAGTGGTCCTATTTAAATGAAGAGGAGGGAATTCCCTGGTGGTCCAGTGGTTAGGACCGCTGCTTTCACTGTTGTGGCCCAGGGTTCAATCCCTGGTTTGGGAACTAAGATCCTACAAACTGTGCAGCACAGCCAAAAATTCTTTTCAAATAATAAATGAAGATGAATCTGTGCCAGATGAAAGAAGTCCAAATTGTAGAATTTCCCATTTCTTTATCAGAAACTTATGTTTGCATGTGATGATTTATTAATTAAAATATAAATATTTTAAAACTTTTTGAGGGCTTCCCTGGTGGCGCAGTGGTTGAGAATCCGCCTGCCAGTGTAGGGGACACGGGTTCTAGCCCTGGTCCGGGAAGATCCCACATGCTGCGGAGCAACTAAGCCCATGTGCCACAACTAGTGAGCCTGTGCTCTAGAGCCCCCGAGCCACAACTACTGAAGCCTGCGCACCACAACTACTGAAGCCCGCATGCCTAGAGCCCGTGCTCCACAATAAGAGAAGTCACTGCATTGAGAAGCCCGCATACCACAAAGAGTAGCCCCTGCTCGTCGCAACTAGAGAAAGCCCGCACGCAGCAACAGACCCAACGCAGGCAAAAATAATAATAAACAAACAACAACAACAAAATTTTTGAGTCATCATGAGTAAGGAAAGACTAATAAACTAAAGTCTACTTTTTTCTCCATTCTTCAACAATTACTATGTGCCAGGCACATATGTTCTAGGCACTTGGGATATATCAATATACAGAAGAGACCAAGAGCTCTGTCTTTGTAGAATGTACTTTTGAGAAAGGGGAAACAAATAATAAACATCATAAATAAGTAAATTATATTGTATATTAGAAAGTAAATGCTGTGAAGAACAAGTAGAGCAGAGTAAGGGATTTAGCAAGTGTGTGGGGAGGGAGGTGTGACGGGCGCAGGTTATAGCACTAAAGAGAGTGATCGTGGCAGACCTCCATAAGAAGATTAAATTTGAGCAAGACTTGAAGGAACTTAGTGGATATCCGAGATAAGAATATTTATGCGGGATTTCTCTGGCGTTCCAGTGGTTAAGACTCCACGCTTCCAATGCAGGGGGCATGGGTTCGATCCCTGGTCAGGGAACCAAGATCCCACATGCCACACGGCACAGGGGAAGAAAAAAAAGAACATTTATGCACCCAACAAAGGAGCACCTAAATATATAAAGTAGATATTAACAGAAGTAAAGGGAGAAATAGACAGCAAGACAATAATAGTAAGGGACTTTAATACCCCACTTTCATCAGTGGATGAATCATCTAGACAGAAATGAAATAAAGAAACATTGGACTTAAATGACACTTTAGTCCAAATGGACTTAACAAATTTATACAGAACACTTCATCCAAAAGCAACAGAATACACGTTTTTCTCAAGTGCATATGGAACGTCCTCCATGATAGGTTACGTGTTAGGTCACAAAACAAGTCTTGCAAATTTAAGAATATTGAAATCATAGCAAGCATCTTTTTTAATTACAGTGATATGAAACTAGAAATCAATTCCAAGAAAAAAAAACTGGAAAATTCACAAATATGTTTAGATTAAACATGCAACTGAACAACCAATGGATGAAAGAAGGAATCAAAAAATATCTTGAGACAAATGAAAATGGAAATACAACATAACAAAACATATGGGATGCAGCAGAAGCAGTTCTAAGAGGGAAGTTCATAGAGATAAACCTGTGTTAAGAAGTAAGAAAGATCTCAAGTAACCTAATTTTACACTTCAAGGAACTAGAAAAAGAAAAAAGCCTGAAGTTAGGGGCTTCCCTGGTGGTCCAGTGGTTAAGACTCCATGCTGCCATTGCAGGGGGCTTGAGTTCAGTCCCTGACTGGGGAACTAAGATCCCACATGCCCTGCAGAGCAGCCAAGATTAAAATTTTTTAAAAAGCGCTAAAAGGAAGGAAATAAAGATCAGAGTGAAAATAAATGGAACAGAAACTAAAAAGATGAGTGAAACTAAGAGCTGTTTTTTGGGGGTTTTGTTTTGTCTATTTTTGGCTGAGTTGGGTCTTTGTTGTTGCACGCAGGCTTTCTCTAGTTGTGGTGAACGGGGGCTACTCCTCCTTGTGGGTGCACAGGCTTCTCATTGCGGTGGCTTCTCTTGTGTGGAGCACGGGCTCTAGGTGTGTGGGCTTCAGTAGTTGTGGCATGCGGGCTCAGGAGTTGTGGCTCGGGGGCTCTAGAGCATAGGCTCAGTAGTTGCAGCGCACGGGCTTAGTTGCTCCACGGTATGTGGGATCTTCACGGACCAGGGATCGAACCCATGTCCCCTGCATTGGCAGGCAGATTCTTAACCACTGTGCCACCAGGGAAGTCCTCTTTCATTTCTGATTTTGAGTCTTCTCTTTTTTTCTTGGTGAGACAAGGGAAAGGCCTGTCTATTCTGTTTATCTTTACAAGAAACCAGCTCTTAGGGCTTTCCTGGTGGTGCAACTAGAGAACCTAGAGAAATCCAGTGCACAGCAACAAAGATCCAACACAGCCAAAAATAAATACTAAAAAAAAAGAGAGAGAGACATTACAACTGATAAATACAAAGGATCAAAGAGATTTCTATGAACAATTATATGCCAGTTAATTGGATAACCTAGAAAAAATGGATAAATTCCTAGAAACATACAACCTACCAAGACTGAATCATGAAGAAATAGAAAATCTGAACAGACTCATTAATAGTAAGGAGATTGAATAAGTAATCAAAAACGTCCCAACAAACAAAAGTCCCAGACCAGGTGGCTTCACAGGTGAAGAGTTAACACCTGTCCTTCTCAGACTTCCCAAAAATGGAAGAGAGAACACTTCCAGATTCACTTTATAAGGTCAGTGTTACCCCAATAGTAAAACCAAACAAGGTCACCACAAGAAAATTACAGGCCAGTATCCCTGATGAACATAGATTTAAAAATCCTCAACAAAATATTAGCAAACCAAATTCAACAATACATTAAAAGGACCATACACTATGATCAAGTGGGATTTATTCCAGGGAGGCAAGGATGGTTCAACATCTGCACATCAGTCAACGTGATACACCACATTAACAGAATGAAGGATAAAAATTGTATCATCATCTCAATAGATGCAGAAAAAGCATTTGTCAAAATTCAGCATCCATTTATGATAAAAGCTGTCAACAAAATGGGTATAGAGGGAATGCACCTCAGCTTAATAAAGGCCATATATTGACAAGCCTACAGCTAACATCATACTCAGTGGTGAAAAGCTGAAAGCTTTTCCTCTAATATCAGGAACAAGACAAGGTTGCCCATTCTTGCCACTTTTATTCAACATAGTATCGAAAGTCTTAGGCAGCCAGGACAGTTAGGCAAGTAAAAGAAATAAAATGCATCCAGATAGGAAAGGAAGAAGTAAAACTGTCTCTGTTTTCAAGTGACATATTAGAAAATTATAGAGTCTACAAAAAAACTGTTAGAAAAAAATAATCTGTGATTATGGATTGGAAGAATTCATATTGTTTAAAATGTCCATACTACCCAAAGCAGTCTACAGAGTCAGTGCCGTCCCCATCAAAATTCCAATGCCATTTTCCACAGAAACAGAACAATCCTAAAATGCGCGTAGAACCACAAAAGAGCCAAATAACCAAAGCAGGCTTGAAGAAAAAGAACAACGCCAGAGGCATCTCACTTCCTGGTTTCAAATTATATCACACATCTGTAGTAATCAAAACAGTATGTTATTGGAATAAAAACAGACACATAGATCAGTGGAACAGAATAAGAGAGCACAGAGATCAACCCATGCACATACGGTCAGTTAATTTATGACAAGGAGCCAAGAAGGTACAATGGGGAAAGGACAGTCTCTTCAGTAAAGGATGCTGGGAAACCTGGGCAGCCACATGCAAAAGAGTGAAACTGAACCTCAATCCTACATCATAGGCAAAGATCAATTCCAAATGGACTAGAGACTTGAACATGAGACCTGAAATCGTAAATCTAGAAGAAAATACAGGTGGTAAGCTCCTTGACATCAGCCTTGGCGATGAGTTTTTGGATTTGACATCAAATGCAAAAGCCACAAAAGCAAAACTAAACAAGTGGGACCATGTCACACTAGAAGCTTCTGCACAGAAAAGGAAATCATTAACAAAATGAAAAGGCAGCCTGCTAAATGGAAGAAAATATTTGAAAATTGTGTATCTGATAAGGAGTAATATTCAAAATATATAAAGAACTCATACAACTTAATAGCAAAAACAAAACAATCTGATTAAAAAATGGTCAGGGGCTTCCCTGGTGGCGCAGTGGTTGAGAGTCTGCCTGCCGATGCAGGGGACAACAGGTTCGTGCCCCGGTCCGGGAAGATCCCACATGCCGCGGAGCGGCTGGGCCCGTGAGCCATGGCCGCTGAGCCTGTGTGTCCGGAGCCTGTGCTCCGCAAAGGGAGAGGCCGCAGCAGTGAGAGGCCCGCGTACCACCAAAAAAACAAAAACAAAAACAACAACAACAACAACAAAAAATGGTCAGAAGATCTGAATAGACATTTTTCCAGTGAAGACATGCAGATGGCCAACAGACACCTGCAAAGATGCTCAGCATCACTAAGCATCAGGGAAGTGCAAACCAGACCACGGCAGGGTACCACCTCACACCTGTCAGAATGGCCATTACCAAAAAGACAAGAAATAACAAGTTTTGGCAAGGATGTGGAGAAAAGGGAGCCCTTGTGTGCTGTTGGTGGGAGTGTAAATTAGCGCGGCCATTATGGAGAATGGTACGGAGAGTCCTCAAAAAATTAAAATTAGAACTATTATACAATCCAGGAATTCCACTGCTGGGAGTATATCCAAAAGAAAGGAAAACACTAACTCAAAAAGATATCTGCATCCCTGTGTTCATTGCAGCATTGTTTATGACAGCCAAGACATGAAAACACTCTTAAGTTTACATTGGTGGATGAAGAAATTGTGGTATAAATATGCAACGGAATTTATACCGTTGCATAAATGGTATAAATTCTGCCATAGAACAAGAAGGAAATCTTGCCGTTTTTGACAACTCAGATGGACCTTGAGGGCATTATCATAAGGGAATAAAGTCAGACAGAGAAAAACAAATACCATATTATCTAACTTTTATGTGGAATAAAAAAAAAACCCATAGATACAAAGAACATTTTGGTGGTTGTCAGAGGTGGGGGGTGGGGGATGGGCGAAGTGGGAGAAGGTGGCAGAATAAGCCTGGGGCTGTAATGTACGACATGGTGACTGTGGCTAATAAGTATATTTGAAAGTGTCTAAGGGTAGGTCTTGAAAGATCTCCTCACAAAAAAAAAGGTTTTGTGACTCTGTGTGGTGATGGATGTTAACTAGACTTACTGTAGTGATCATTTTGCCATTTAGACATATATGGAATCATTATGTTGAACTCCTGGAACTAAAATAGCATTATATGTCAATTACATCTGAAGTTTTTTAAGCGTGATTGTGGTAGGCCTCAGTAAGAAAGCTGAGCAAAGACTTGACGGGACTTAGTGGATACCTGAGAGAAGAGTGTTTCAAACAGAGGAGACATCTGACCTTTAGCGTAAAGGCCCAGAGGAGCACCATGCCAGGCCGCTGACAAGGCTGGCCTAGATGAGCAGGGGGAACGGGTCCAGGAGGCGGCCAGAGATGCAGGGTCTTTGCGGGCGTTGCAAGGGCCGTGGAATGGGGAGCAGGGGGTAACGCCATCGGCCTTATAAAGGGTCCCTCTGGCTGCTTTGTGGAAAGTAGACCGGAGGGGAGGAGACGGCACCCCTTGGAAGGCTACTGCAGTACCATTGAGGCAGGTGAGAAATTATTAGATCTAGCTTTTAGAAACTACTCATCCGAAGCTTTTAAAAAGCTGTTTGCTAAAAAAATCAATTTTATGCTTTCCTAGATACAAATCTCTGTTTTAAAAACTTTGTGGAAAGGTGTGTAAAGTGTACCCTAAATGGGCTTGGAGAGCGGAATGTTCTTTTGTGGTTTTTGAGGAAACGTCGTTGATGGCCTTTAGAGAGCCACGTCTTAGTGGTCCTTCCAAACATGAAAGGTTTATAACAATAGTGCGCAGGATAGTTCTGTATAAAAAGTGGTTTCTTAATGCGTTGTCTCTATTTATACAAGCTTTGCCACAGGAAATCTACAGAGTTGTCCAGAGGTAAAATACATCATTGCAGGCCTCCCTGGTGGCGCAGTGGTTGAGAATCCACCTGCCAATGCAGGGGACACGGGTTCGAGCCCTGGTCTGGGAAGATCCCACGTGCCACGGAACAACTAAGCCCGTGCGCCACAACTACTGAGCCTGCGCTCTAGAGCCCGCGAGCCACAACTACTGAGCGCATGTGCCGCAACTACGGAAGCCCACATGCCTACAGCCCGTGCTCTGCAACAAGAGAAGCCACTGCAATGAGAAGCCCGCGCACCGCAACGAAGAGTAGCCCCTGCTCGCCTCAACTAGAGGAAGCCCGCACGCAGCAACGAAGACCCAATGCAGCCAAAAATAAATAAATTAAATAAATTTTTAAAAAAATACATCATTGCCATGATATTCTTGCCATCTTTTTTGTGACATTGATAGTGAGTATGTATAGTACTCATTTGTTTCACAAGATGGGGAGATAGAAGAATCACTTGATGTATTTAAAAGGTATTGCGGCTACTCTGGAAGAGAAGAGGAGAAGATAGATGTCAGAATCACCTAATGCTAAAAACCGTCCTGTTAGCCTGTAAACAGTGTTTAAATCAAGCAGGAGCAGCTCTTGTGTGAGGCTGTGGCTGGCTGTGCGGCTTTGTCGTGAGAGCGAATGCGTAAAGGCTTCCTTCTAATCCTCACGCTAGAGCCTGACTGCTTCTGGGTTAACACTTTGCTTCTGTTGAAATGAATCTAGCCATTAGAATGGGTAACAGAAGCTGTTTTCGTTCACTAGTGCCTCGTGGCAAATTGACATACCAAAATCGGTAATTACCAAAACAGGCTCTGTAGGAAAGGAGAAAGGATTAAAGAGGTAGGAATGGAAGCAGCTGAAGGGATGACTGTGTGCAGTGGTGTTCCGAAGACAGAGACTAGGGAAATCCAAAAATAAATTTATCACAATTAGTTTCTGGTTATATAATTAAAACAAGCAAATAGTAGCGTAGATGGAGAAAACCCTCGTGTATCCTGGATGTTGGGGAAAGCTCGAATATGTGTATAAAGTACAAAAGAAAAACGTTGGGTAAAAATGTCCATCTTTTTATTTTATTACTGAAACTATTGCTAAAATTTAAGAGCGGTTTTTTACTTTTGTGTGTGTGTGTGTGTGGTACACGGGCCTCTCACTGTTGTGGCCTCTCCCGTTGCGGAGCACAGGCTCCGGACGCACAGGCTCAGCGGCCATGGCTCACGGGCCCAGCCGCTCCGCGGCATGTGGGATCTTCCTGGACCGGGGCATGAACCCGCGTCCCCTGCATCGGCAGGCGGACTCTCAACCACTGCGCCACCAGGGATGCCCAAGAGCGGTTTTTAAAGTGACTCTTTCTGACATGTTATGTAAGCAAGCCCCTCTGATAATACCAATTCTCTGCTTTGGGAAATGTTGCTTTTGGATGTATTAACTAATTTATTTTATTACTTCTCATATCTGGTAATTTTTTGGCGAATTCAGCAATCTTCAGGAAGAACCAAATTTGTAAGAGTATATTTTGGAGGTTGACTATTCTGAAAAGTAAGTCTTCTTTTTTCTTTCCTCAGAATGAACTCTCAGATACACGTGCAAAATTCCACATACTTTTTCTATTCTTTGTGTCGACAATGTTCTTCATCAGCGTATTGTCACTTCTCAGCTACCACTGCTGGCTAGTTGGAAAAAACAGAACAACCATAGGTAAGTAAGTTAAAATAAAGCATAATTATTTAGGAAAATGGACACAGATGAACATGAAATCTAGAGGACAAAAGATGATAAAGATAAAATAATTCTGTATTAAAATTAACTTGGACTGGATAGGAACAATGGCTGTTTAATAAATGTAAAGGTTCATAATTTTGAGAAGGTTGAGGAAGTAAGATTGACTTTTCTATAATTTTTCAGTAGTGTGTTGTATATAAAAGTAGAGAACTGACTATATTTTATAAATTTTAATAAAAGCTGTTTCCTGCATTTGTTGTATCACTAATGTTAGCACTTATGTCCCTTTTTTGCTTATTTTTTTAAAATGAAAATATTGGGGAAGAATTCAGTAAGGTATTCCAATAATTGGACACACACTTTTTTTTTTTTTGCGGTACGCGGGCCTCTCACTGCTGTGGCCTCTCCCGTTGCGGAGCACAGGCTCCGGACACGCAGGCTCAGCGGCCATGGCTCACGGGCCCAGCCGCTCCGCGGCATGTGGGATCTTCCCGGACCGGGGCACGAACCCGTGTCCCCTGCATCGGCAGGCGGACTCTCAACCACTGCGCCACCGGGGAAGCCTGACACACACTTCTTAAACAACAGTGGTGTGGCGCTCAGACTAAACCATTGGCATGTAAACAGCAACACCAGCCATAACTGGAATATTGAGGTATTGGCTAACAAAATGGGGATCTGTCACAGCGTTTCCAAAGAAAGTTAAACACTCCCTGCTGTCTAAAGGAGAGTTGGACATATTTTAACATAGAAAGATGCAGACGCTGTAGGGAGATTCTTAGGTACTTTTATATTTGGATCACTTTAATCTCGTGTCTTTGGAGTCCTATAAAATATGACGGCTTCCAGGGTAAGGGTGCGGTGCCCCGCCTTTCCCAGCTCACTCTGCTGTTGCTTCTCCTCCACTTCCCATGCTTTCATCCCTTCCCATGTGAATAAGCTTCCTCATGTCAATTAATTTATCATCGTCACAGAATATCCTGTCATCTCTTCACCTTTAACCCGAGGTCATAGAAGGCAGCCCACATGCAAAGCCTAGCTCTTCAGACCTCCCAAGCAGCTGGACACTGAGAGATTTCTCACAGAAAAGGAGATTTCTTCTTTTCAAAACTGACGACTCTGGTGGCCCTCTTTTCCCACCTGGTGTCATTCGGTAGGAGCTCAGTAGTGGCTGACTGCTTCGGTGGCCACGAGCATTTAATTGGCCTCGGTTCCCACCCTGCTTCATTTGTTTCCCACCCAAACCCTGTAGGTGTCTGAGAGGTGAGTGCTTCCTGGGAAACACATTGTTCTCTTAAAAACAATCCTTTTCAAACGTTTTTACCAGTGACTCCGGTAAGAAATGCATCATTTTATATCACTACCTAGTGCATGCACACACATGTATAAAATTATGTAAGTAGAATAAGCAGAATCTTCGTAAAACATCATTAATGTCTACTCTGTCCAAAATACTCTAATATTTTCTGTTCCAGTTCTTTAAAAAGAAATGCTGGTTTCAAAGCACTGAATTGATTTTACAGCCTATTCAGATGTTTAAACCCACACTTTGAAAAACCTTCACCTAACACACCACTCCCCACACACCCTGGTGTTACCCAGCTCTCCACTGCTGCTTCCAGATGTCCTTTGGGGCATCACTTGTACCTTCCTCATAGCTGTCACCGCCCTACCTTGAATCATTTCTCGTGTTACAGAGTTTCTATTAATACATTCAAACTGCCGCTGTCACCCCAGAAAGGCTGGTTGGTCTCTTTGATCCTGATAGCCAGTCATTCCTGTACCCAAACACTGAACCTTTCATCACTTGAAACTGAAGAGGCCTCACATTTTCACCTTGAAGTTTCCATTCTCTGACCACAGTCTTTATCCGTTCAGCTCTCCCTTTCCGTGTTCCAGTGTGCGCCCTTTTTAGCTTACTGAGTCCTCCACACTCCACCACTTTTCTCCCACGTTCCTTTCCCTTCTGGTTTTGTTTCTCACGCTTTTCCATTCTAGATCCTTTAATAAATGCCCCCAAGCTCCCAGCAGCACCCTCGCATTACACACGCCCCAAGTGCCTCTTCTCCCATGACGCCTTTGCCAGCCCCTGACCCAGGTTATTCCAGCGATGCGTTCTTCTCCCAGTGCGATGGGGCTGGAGAGAGCTGGTGAAGGCCGTCTCGCTCCCACAGAGGTGGTCACAACTACAGATTCAAAGCCTCAGACCTCACTTAGACCCTCAGCTCTATTTGGCAGTAATGTCATGTGTTTCTGATCAGGTTTGCCACCTTATTACCCACAATAGGTATTCCAGACTTTCATCATCCTCCCTATTTTCCTTACCTATTTTGTGAACGCTTCATAGAAAAATTAGAAGTTGCCACAAGTAAATTCTTATCGTCTCACCTTTATAACCTAACACAAACATTCCTACTTTCAAACCCATCACTGTCACCCTCTTTCTAACTTCTGCGGACACGATGTCTTTTCTGGTATCTGTCTCTGTCTGGTGTCTATCTAATCTTTAGAACTTTTCTAAAGGCCATCCCATTTCTTCTAGAACTTTCTTCCATCAGTTTTTACTTCACTTTTCTGTGTCATCAACCTTTCCCAATCCGTCTCTCCCTGGCTCCTTCTTATCCATAGCTTATAAAACATTCCGCAATGCATTCTTTCTTTAAACAGAGATCCTAGGTTCTGGCCCCCATCAGCTTCCTCACTTGTTATTATTCATAGCTCAGGATCGGGCTCAGGCGTCACCTCCTGCATATTTCACCTTCCTTGGCCACCACCCCGCCTGTATCTCTATCACACTGTCATTCTGATAGACGTTTGTTAGACTGGGTTCTCTGGTCAGAATTTCATCTGCTTTACCTTGGGATCCCAAAACCTGGTGCTTTGCCATAGGCACGTAGTAGGAAGTTGATACATAATGAATGAGTGAAGTTGCAAGAGGTAGAATATCTTTAAAAAAAAAAAACGAAAGGAAAAGGCTAAGGTGTATTGAACATTCTTCAGTCGATTTTCCTTAATATCACATAATTATTTTGACATTTTCATTTTATAAGGGTGATGAAATATTCAAGAGGTTATATTTTTTCCCAAAAGAGTTTAAAAAGAAAAAAAATTGGTACTTTCCTTCCCTCCTATAATTTTCGAATAGGTTAACTCTTCTTTTTTGTAATATATATCTGTAACAGAATCATTCCGTGCACCCACATTTTCATATGGACCTGATGGAAACGGTTTCTCGCTTGGATGCAGTAAAAATTGGAGACAAGTCTTTGGTGATGAAAAGAAATATTGGCTACTTCCAATATTTTCAAGGTAGTTTATAAAATGCACGTCTCAGGAATTATGGAACCTGTGATTGTCTCTCTGATTAAATGATTCAGAGAATATAGTATATTATGACATTATGAGCCTTAAGAATGAAAACTCAGAATATCTTGATTACATGAAATATTTTATTTGTCATGTTTTTTATAAGGGTGAAGGAGAGTTGAGGCATATATTTGAATGAGAAAAAAAAGATGATTCATAGAAAATAAGAATCACTCTTTTTCTTTCAAAATGAAAATGAGTTTGTGAAGTAAAGAATCATAAGAATTTATATTTATTAGCCATATCTTCAAAGATTGCCAGTACAGGTTATGTATTCTGTTGTGTCTTAAATCAAAGAAGACCCAACACATAATGCAGTTTTTACCTGCATTTAAATTTAAATGAGAATATATGCTCAAGATGATTCATAAGTTCCTTTTCTCTCAAATTCTCAGCCATCCTAGGCCATGTATATACCAAAAGTCATTATAGAGAAGGAAAAAGTATTTGAAATTCAAGTACCATATTTGTAAGTGTTGTGGGTTTTTTCCTTTTTTCCCTTAACAAGGAACTGTATTGCTTGTTATTTTGTCTGAAAATGACATATTTGCATTCTTTCTTTTTTTTTTTTTTTTTTTGGCCACGCCACATGGGATCTTAGTTCCCTGACCAGAGCTTGAACCAGGCCCCAGCAGTGAAAGTTCAAAGTCCTAACCACTGGACGGCCAGGGAATTCCCAATTGCCTTCATTTTTTTTTTGTTTTTTTTTTTTTTTTTTTGGTACACGGGCCTCTCACTGTTGTGGCCTCTCCCGTTGCGGAGCACAGGCTCCGGACGCGCAGGCTCAGCGGCCATGGCTCACGGGCCCAGCCGCTCCACGGCATGTGGGATCTTCCTGGACCGGGGCACGAACCCGTGTCCCCTGCATCGGCAGGTGGACTCTCAACCACTGTGCCACCAGGGAAGCCCTTGCCTCCATTTTTGAAAGACGTTTTGCTTGGTTGTAGAATTGTGGAATTGTAGGTGCTGCTTGCATTGTTTCTGATGAGAAGTTTGTGGATATTATGTTTATTATTATTTGTGTAATATGACATTTTTCTCTGGCTGCTTTTAAGATTTTGTTTATCACTAGTTTCTTGCAATGTGATTATGACATGCCTGGTGTCGTTTTCTTCATGATTCTCGTGCTTAGGATTGTTGAGCTCCTTGGATCTGTAATTTTTAAACTTTCATCAGATTTGGAAAGTACTTTTAAGTATTTCTTCTGCCGCCTCCCTCGCCTTGTCCCTGCAGGGATGCCAGTTACACGTCTGTGGCTCCTCAGGAGGCTCCGCCACGGCTCACTGGTGGCTGCTCACCTTCTGTTCAGTCTTTTTCCTGAGTTTCATCTTCAAGTGCGCCGGTCTCTTCTGTGCGCTTTATCTGTTGTCTCTTATATTCAGGTGTTTCCACTCCGACTGGTTGGAACATAGACTATTATTTTTTAAGGTTATTTTCTCTAAACAGAAATTTCAATGTTGGCAGTTGGGTTTTTTGTCTTTGTTTTTTTTTCCCCTTCTTTGAAGATGTTGTTCCATTATCATCTGGCTTGTGTTGTTTGTGTCAATAAATCAGCCTCTCTCTTATCTTTATTCCACTGTTTGTACAGGCACACCTCGAGATTATTGCAGGTTTGGTTCCAGACCACCGCAATAAAGCAAATATCATAGTAAAGTGAGTCATACGAATTTTTTGGTTTCCCAGTGCATATAACAGTCTATAACCATAGATTGTTAATTGTTCAATAGCATTATGTCTAAAAAAAACAATGTACATACTTTGATTTAAAAATACTTTATTGCTAAAAACTGCTAATCGTTATCTGAGCCTTCAGCAAGTCGTAATCTTTTTGCTGGTGGAGGGTTTGAAGTATTGTGAGAATTGCCAAAATGTGACACAGAGACGCAAAGTGAGCAAATGCTGCTGGGAAAATGGCACTGATAGACTTGCTCAATGTAGGGTTGCCTCAAACCTTTAATTTATAAAAATCACAGTATCTGCAAAGCACAGTAAAATGAAACACAATAAAACGAGGTATGCTTGTAAATTACTATGTCTTTTTTTTCCCCTATGGCTACTTTTAAGATTTTATCTTTATCACTGGTTTTAAGTAGTCTGATGATGATGTTCCTTAGTATGGTTTGCCTTGTGTTTATCCTCTTTGGAGTTCATTAGGCTTCTTGGATCTATGAACTTGTAGTTTTCATCAAATCTGAATTATTTATTTATTCATTTGGCTGCATTGGGTCTTCGTTGCTGTGCGCAGGCCTTCTCTAGTTGCAGCGAGCAGGGGCTACTCTTTGTTGCTGTGTGCGGGCTTCTCATTTAGTGGCTTCTCTTTGTTGCGGAGCACAGGCTCTAGGCACACGGCTTGCAGTAGTTGTGGCACACGGGCTCACTAGTTGTGGCACATGGGCTCAGTAGTTGTGGCTTGCGGGCTCCAGAGCGCAGGCTCAGTAGTTGTGGTGCATGGGCTTAGTTGCTCCATGGCATGTGGGATCTTCCCGGATCAGGGCTCTAACCTGTGTCCCCTGCATTGGCAGGAGGATTCTTAACCACTGTGCCACCAGGGAAGTCCAATCTGAATAATTTTGAAATAATTTTCAATTGTTTTTTCTGCCTGCTTCCCTCTTCCTGTGCCCTTCCCCCACTAGCTTTTCAGTTCTCTTAAATGTATGTCGTGACCCAGCGGTCATTGCTGTTGTCCCTCCCTTCTCCCCCTCCATCTTTTTTCTCTTTGCTTCAAATTGGATTGTTTCTGTTGTTACGTCTGTGAGTTCACTTATCTTTTCTTCTGTATTGTCTACTGTTAAGCTCATCCAGTGAATTTCTTATTTCAGATATTCTATTTTTCAGCTCCAGAAGTTCAATTTGGTTCTTTTTTATATCTTACATTTCATTTCTCTTTATATCCACTTTCTCCAGTTAATTCATGGACATATTTATAGTCACTGGTTTAGCGTCTCTGTTTCAAGTGGTCACGGTCATTTCTAAATCTTTTCTGTTGACTTTATTTTCTTCCGGTTGTGATCACATTCTCCTGCTTTTTAGGCTGGTAATTTTTGATTGGATGGTGGACATTTTGAATTCTGAGTGTTTACATTTGGTCTCCCTTTAAAGGATGTTGAATTTTGTTTTGGCCGACTTCTGTTTCAGCTTAGTCCTCCTGATGCTTGCTGAAACCTGTGCTTGGGTGTAAAGTAGCATTTTCTCTAGGGCAAGTTTAGTCCTACAGCAAAGGTGAGAGCCTGCTGCGGTCTCTGCCGTATCCACATGTTCAGTGAGGTCTCTCTACTCTGGCAGGTCGAATGCAAATGGCTTTCAGTGCTGGGCAGGCTCTGAATTGTTCAGCTTACACTCCCCAGTTGTTCTTTTCCCAGATTCACATGTGTGGCTTAGTATTCATCAGAAGACTCAAGTAAAACCCTGTGCAGATTTCTGTAGCCCTTTCTCTGCACATATCCCTCTTCCTCAGCTCTGTCCGATAGAAGCAAACCTCCTCGTCTTCTCGAAACTCCCATCTCTGTCACCTTAATTCAGTGAGACCACCTTGCTCTGCACATCCCCCTGTTGGTGCTCAAGTTCTGGCAGAAGCTGCAACTCCTTGGTTGGTTTCTCTTCTTTCAGACACCACAGTTCTGTGCTGCCTGTTTTGAAAAGAGTTGTTGTATGTACTGTTCAACAGGAGGTCAAATATACCGTTTAATCCATCTTGGCTGGAAATGGAATTCCCTGCGGTACACAGTTTTGATGTTTTTAGAATGTAGAAGGCATAGCTGTACTTTTTTTTAAGTTGTGAACTTCTTGAAGCCAGAGATTTTCTTTTCTTTTGTTCAGTGGTATATCCCTAGCACTTCAAATGGTACTCAGAACATCCAGTATATTTTCGTTTAATGAACGTTGTTGAATAAATAAATATGTGGAACTTACATCTTGAATTTCAGTTTGAGCATTTATGATATCTAAATGATTGTGATAAGCAGGTCAGTTACCCAAATATTTGAATATGTATGTTTATCATAACTTTAATAGACATGATCATTTTAATAGTCATGGAAGATACTATTTTTAACTATATGTAAATTATAAAAGAAAAAGACTTACTTCCTCAGTAGAGTCTAATAACTGTCTAAATTAGAAATCTTAGAAATCATTCTCTGAAATGACAAGTTGTGATCATTTTATACCATGCCTCTGGAAAATAGGTGTTAAATTGACCACTTAGATTGAACTGAACATGATTAAATTATCACTGATATTTTTCTTATGCAGTCAGGGTGATGGCTGCAGTTTTCCGACTCGTCTTGTGGGGACGGATCCAGAACAAGCATCTGTTTCAAACCACAGTGAAAATACCAGAAGGTGCGCTTCTTGTCATTACGTTTTTCAGAATTCATTATAGAGCAAACTGTGTGTGTGTGTGTGTGATACATAGATGAATATAGTAGTGACGTAGCAAGCCAGCACAGATAAAGAGAAATTCTATTCAGTTTTTTTAACTGAGGGTTAAAATGTGGATATAGCTGATATGCTCAGGATAACCATATTTTTTTATGATTCAAACCAGAACACTTTTGAGAGTAATAAAGTGAACGCTTGCTGTTAGTAGTTGAAGCAGGACAGTCTCATGTCACTGGACGCGTCTGGCAGGGTAGGAAGCACGGCTACCCTACCTGCGCTGCCTCTTCCTAGAAACGAAGACTCTTTCAAGATTTGATTATGTTGGTTTATATCAGTTACATTTTCAAAGAAGTTAGTCATTGTACTATTCACCATTTTATTTTGATAAACAGATTTTAACTGCAGCGTGAAAATGATATTAATGAGGATTCAAAAATACAAATACAAAATTTTTCTTCTTCGTCTTAGAGGATATTTTCTCAGAGTTTGTATGGCGAGCACACTGATTCATAAATTCAGAGAAATAGTTCATTTTAAATGAAATTTTAAAGGAGATAGAGATGCTTCTGTCAAAGTGAAACACTTGAAACTTACTGACTACAGAAATAAGTTGTGGGGGAGGAGGGATTATAAATTCCAAGCTAGCGGATTAATTTTGGAAGAACATAGCCCTTAGAACCTAGGACCTCAGAGCTCCAAGAAGTTACTTAAACTGTCTGAGCCTCAGCTGCCAGCTCTATGAGAGGAGGATTTGTACTCCCTTCGGGGGTTATTGTGAAGATTGCGATGGTGTGTAGAAAGCACCCAGCACAGCGTCTGCCCATAGTGGGTCCCCAACAATACTAGTTCCCTTTTCCTTCTTCTTTTTTTCCTCCATTCCCTCCCTCCCTGGATGTCTTAGCTAGAAAACTAAGTCTACGCTAAATCACTAAATCATTTTTTCCCCTTAGATCTATACTGCAGAGGTAGAAAGCAGAAAACTTGGGAAATGACAGGTAATCTTTTTGTCCTGGCCACAGACATAGATCCTCACCTGTCCTTGTGCTACCTTACGGCTCTTGATTAACATGTTAAAAATGTTTCAGATTGGCCTCTGAAGCTGTTTTTCTTTCATCTAATTGTTTTCGTTGGCAGTGCTGAGTACAAGTTCTTGGGTCTAGAGAGCCATTTAATGCGGGGGGTTGGGGCACATTTTCTCCTGAAGATGGAGCTTTTTCAGAGTGCTGAGATCTCATGAGTTGCCCTCACATATTTAGGAGAAGGAATACTAATTTGCTGCTTATTAATTAAGTATTATTAATTGAGCATTAGACTATTTACTAAATTATTTGCTCCTCTTTCAGTATTGGCTCAAACCCACCCTTTCCTATCAAACCGCTTAGTGAATCAAAAAACCGCTTGTTGGACAGTGAATCTCAGTGGCTAGAGAATGGATCTGAAGAAGGTGTTATCAGATCAGGTAATGCCGTCATCTGAAAACATTGCTTTGTCTGGTTAAAATGAAAATCACCAGGTTTAATAAATGTGGAAAAATTAAAATACATTATGTGCTATTTTAAAATACTAAAATATTTGAAACTTTTTAATAAAATATCTTACACGTGGGCCGTTAGCGTTTACTGGTAGCTTTCACGGAGGCGAAGGTTGAGTGAGGAAGTGTAGTGGCTGCTGCTGTGTTTTTTTCTGTTCGTAATTTTGTTTTTCCTTGTTGTTACCCAGCCGTGTGTTTTGTCACCTCAGATGTAGAAAATTCTTTCGGCATAATATTCTGGATAATGCTTAAACAAGGTTAATTTGGGGGTCATAGCTTTTGCTTATTTGAAAATAATTTTGAAATGCCTTGTACTCTTTGGCTGTCTTGTCTTAGTATAAAAAGAGTGCACTGAATGTATTTGAACCATGATGACTCTTAATCATTTCATGAACTGTGGTACATTATTACAACAGTTGATAAGACACAAGTGGGCTTTTGAATCAGGCCTCGGTTTATAATATAGTCTGGCCACTCACTAGCATTATAGCTTAAAACATATCTGTGGTTCTTAATAATACTAGTAATAACATTCTTCTTGCACTGTAGGAAAATGGTTTGGTACTAACTCTAGGAAATACCCTAAAACTTGAAAGCTTGCTGTCACGATTTCTGATTTGTTGTTATTGTCATTTTGGCTTTCAGCAGCATTTAAATTCTCTTAAATTAGTTTCATTGAGACCTTCATTCAGGGGACTTCCCTGGTGGCCCAAGGGTTAGGAATCCACCTGCCAATGCAGGGGACACAGGTTCGAGCCCTGGTCCGGGAGGATCCCACATGCCGCAGAGCAACAGAGCCCATGTGCTGCAGCTGCTGGGCCTGTGCTCTGGAGCCCGTGAGCCACAACTACTGAGCCCGTGTGCCACAACTACTCAAGCCCACGTGCCTGGAGCCTGTGCTCCGCAACAAGAGAGGCCACTGCAGTGAGAAGCCCGTGCACCACAACAAAGACCCAGCACAGCCAAAAATAAATAAATAAAATAAATTTTTAAAAAAAGATCTTCATTCAGGTCATTAGACCCTCAGTATAAAATAAAGGGAAAAATCCATTTGTGAACTTGAAATTATTGCTCCTGAACATCTTTAGAGCCAATGGACGTTTTTACAAAAATAAGCATAAAACCAGACTTTGAGATTTTAGCACTGCTTTCCTTCCTTCTGGGTTCTAACAGAAGGCAAATGGTTGGCACCAGAAGCCTATTTAGTGCTTACATAATACTTGCTTTTACTGTAATCATCAATTTTACCATTTAGCCAGAAACTTAATACTTCTTTTTTTGTCATGTCATATATAATTATGTGCTTACAGGGACAAATAACCATGTAACAGTGGCAATAGAAAATTGAGTACCACTTGTTCATAACTAACCAGTTGAATAAGAGCAAGGTAAGACAGTATAAAGGTAATTTCTCCAAAAATTAGTTTATTTGCATGTCATAATCTCAAAACAGTTTGCAATTCAGTCTTTTTTACTCTTTCCATTATATCAGCAAAATCAGGTAGTTCAGGAGAGATTGGAAGGTAACGTCTGCCTAACTCCCATTTTTCTTACCACTCCTAGCATGATCTTACTGGATATTTATTGGTAGATTAATGAGGAAACTAATAAAAATTGTTAGGATTGGTATATGGACAACTACCCTTTTCACTGAACGGTACCTTATTAATTAGTTTAAGGAAAAAAGGTGACTTTTGCCCACTACTGACGATATTTGATCCAGAGAAGAGTGACTAAGATTAAAGTCTGAAAAAAAGACTTAAGAGGTTCATTGATGTTATTTACTTGGTAAAAGATACAGCAGAAGAGCAGCTTACTGCAGCCAAGTACATGAGTCAGTGATGCCTTTGCAGTAGCCAGAGGAGGCGCGGTAGCCAGAGGAGGTTGATTGAAGTAGGAATAGAAGCCCTTCCCCATGGGCCAGTAGGAGCAGTGAGGGCAGTGCTAACACTGACTGAATGCAGGGATGTAGTGAACTCTCCTGCTGCTTAAAAACAGAGAAGACAGGTATGCACATTCAAGTCGGAAGCTACGCTCACTGGCTCAGCAGCATCACGCGCAGCTGTTAGAGTTTTGAAAACCTACGTGTAGTGTTTCTTGGTTACCTATTGCTACCTAACAAATTATCACACACTTAGCAGCTTAAGACAACACACCTTTATTACCTCAGTTGCTCTGTTCTCATCTGTAGTCTCATCTAGGGGACATCTGCTTCCTTGCTTGGTGTTTATCATTAGCATTCAGTTCCTTACAAGGACCTGGAGTCCATGTCCAAGTCACAGCCAGAGCCTAAGACTCAGAGAGCATCAGAAACAGCCCCCGGTGGGGCTCCGGGGCAGGCAGAGGGCAGCAGGAGCTGCAGGCGGTGATCCCGTGTCATTGGCAGCCCCACCGCGTCTTCTCAGTGTAGGCTGTAGGCGGAACAATGGCTGATGCTCGCGGTGGTTGAGAATCCTCACTGAAATTCCCATAAACATCTGATAGCAGTCTTCTCAGATTATGCCCAAGTTAACACTAAGGGAAAAGTGTAAGGATCTGCCTCTATTAAAATGCTCACTTAATGGCTTCAGGGAAAGTCAGTGATCTGTCCCTTATTTACAGCGTCTAAGAACCTTTATTATTATTAGAATATTAGTAATATTAAAGTATTTCTTTCCTTTTGTGTTGTATTAGCAGCTTTATACCTTAGCCCAAAGAACTATTTAATCTTATTTTCAGAAATATAAAATCAAGTTTTAATCAATAATTCAATTGTTTCCGGTTTTATAGGTTTATAAAAAACATTATGGACTGAATATTTTCAGTTTTATACGCAAGATGATGATCAGTGGAATTAAATAATTGAAGTATAAATGAAGATATATTTTTTAAAAAAGGAAACCTTTGTACAGATTGTTGGATCCACAGAAGCACTGCTCCAGAGCTGGAAGATGCCTTAATCTTAAATGAGCCCACTTGTTCAACACTGACTTACAGCTACAAAAGTGACTTAATTTTACTTTGGAAATAACATTTACTCATAATAACGTATTATGATATGCTATAATATGAGCTGTCAGGTCACATGTTAACATGGCGTATGTATTCTTTTGATACCTGAGTTACATTATTAGAGTTCTTAGTATCCATATAAATTTTCACTCCAGAAACACAAGGTAAAAAACTTGTTTTAAGTGAAGTACATCTAGGTCAGTATGGTGGCTGAGAGTGCTTGTACTGTGTAAGAAAAAGAAAATAATTGCTTTAAAAACAACTTGGTGTTTGCTAATTTATAGTTACTGTTTTATACTTTTCAACATTTTTACTAAAGATTTTTTTTATTGTTGCTATAAAATAACACTCAGAAGGATTTAGATACCTAATCATTTAAAACATGGAGCATATTTGTATAATTCATTGAAGGCTTAGTTCTAAGCATTAATTAAACCATGTGCAGTGTTGTGCCCAAGGCTTAAAGAAAATTTGGCAGTATAAGAAATTTTTTTGTTTCTCTCTGCTCTCAATATACTCTTGTTGAACTTTCATGGGTATTTATACAGGTAGAGAAACAAAGGTTACGTGTGCTGTAGAAATACTGGACACAGTAGGATTGGGTAGAAGTGGCTGGAAGAAAAATAAAGCGAAAGACAAGCTACAGAAAGCTGTTAAAGTATGTTTTCAGAGTGCTGCCTGCTGCTGAGCTGACTTGCAAATTTCAATTTAGGTAATGACTGAAATTTGCTTTGAAACTTTTTACAGTAATCCTATAATAGCTTAAACAGCAACATAAAATACAATTTGAACTAGGGTCAAACTGTTCAGCATAACACTGCTCTCGAGAAGGAAATTCTCACTTGAGTATCATTCAAAGCTTCCATTCTCTGAGAGGTGGATTCCACTCTTACATGCAGGATTTTAAATCTGACTTCCTAACAGCAATCCCTTTCTGCCTAGACACTTATCCCCCTTTTCCTTTTGAAATCCAATCTAAGTGACAGGGATCGTTGCATTGATTCTAAAGGAAAATAGTGTCCTATAGCGGAGAAACAATATACAGATGTTACTCCTCCTTTATACTCTGCTTAGTCAGACACACACAAGCTAAAATGACTGATTGCTTCCAGTGGTGGGTGGAGATCAGTTTTAACCAGCGTCTGTAAAAACATGTTATAGTTTCCTTGTCTATAAAATGGGGTTGGGGAGAGGGGTGTTAAGAATGATTTCGACTGGACGACCTTTAACATTCTTCAATTTCTAATTTTGCATAATACCTTACTTAACATTCGTCCAACAGGTATATTTGGAGTTCCTTCTGGACGCCAAACAATATACTAGGGATAGCTCTATAATCTCCTAATGTAGCACAAATTTTATAGCCTACTATTCCAGGTTTATAATTTATAGGATTTGTCTAATTCCATGGGCTATATTAATATGAGATGTTAAAAGCAAGTAATTTTTTCCCCCTTTGAACTAGAGGAATGAGTTTAGCTTTGAAAATATAGTTTGGAATACTGTAATACAGTTTCTACCTTTATTTCAACACTGTAGTCTTAATAATCTTGATTCTAGAAAACTTATGAGAGTTAAGGGATATCAGTTTACCAACCAGAAACACCACTTCAGTTTGGCGGTTTGAGTATTATAAGGAAATAGTAAATGTTTAAACGTAAGTGACTGCTTTCAGAAATGTCCTGGTACTTCTTGTGGGTATTTTTACATTCAGGTCAAAGGATTTGCATGCACCTAACAACTGAGGAAACTTAGTTTTCCCTTTAACCTATTTGGGTGCTTTTGTGGTGTTTCTTTTTCAGTTCTTTCACTATGTTAACATCATCTTAATAGCATTAGTAAACACCTTTTCAGGAATTTTCAGCTAAAGCCTTTTAATTTAGTTACCTTTGGTTTAATTAATTTATGGCCAACATTTGCCATGTTCTAAATATTTGGCTTCGTTTAGTTGTACATATTAATGACTGTTGGCAAGGGCCTACAAGTGGTATGGGAATCAGGGAAAGGCTGACTCTTTGGTATTTCTCTGGGATTGATTAGTGCTGCCAACCTTTGCGGAGAAATGGTCAGAATGAAGCCCTGTCAAAATTTATTAGTACTGTCTTTGTTCCTTCAAACACTTGAACAGTTGTGATAATATTTAAGGAAAATAAAAGTTGAATTTCAGGTCTTGCCATCGCCATTAAAAACAAATTAGACAGGAAACTTGGTTTTACGTGGGTACAAACTTACTTGAATATTCAGTACCTGAGGCATCTGACCACTGTCACTGTGCCAAACCAAAGAGCAGCTGCAGCTTAGTGGTCACTGAACTTGCACCGCTTACATAGTATAGTTTCATCTTTGCATATGGATGATTTTTTAAAATCCTTTGACATATTTAGTGGTTATGATCCAAAGTGTCGTAAGTTAACTTAGCTTAAATCAAATATGCAATGTTTACTTGAATTTATTTCTATTAATAGCAGATTTTGACTGTTTGTAGGATTTTCAGATTTTCAGTCATGTGAGATTTCCCTTCCGTCATCTTTAAAGCAGATGCATTTTAAGGGCTCAGTGTTAGGATCTGCATATTTGGGGCGCTGATAAGACAACTGACTTACAGATGTTTTGCTTACATTTTGTTCTAGGACTAGCACTGCTATCAATGGAAAGTATTTTTAACTAATCTGTTAGAGAAATTAACCATATTTTTGCATTTCAGCCAAAATAAAGACCGTATCTCATATTCTATAAGATACAGCTAATATGTAAGTCTAAAATTCATGTGTTTCTTATGATCTGAACTATATTTTCCAACTTAAATTAAAAATGCAAGATAGATTCAGCAAGGTCCGTATTTTTCTAACGACTTCACTTTGTATTATTTTGTTGAGTTGCATAAAGCAGCAAGGAATTGTGTTTGTATTAAAAGCTTCAGAAAGCTGTTGAGTTTATCACATTTGTACATGATTGCAGGTTAGTCTATGCCCATTTACAGAAAAGGTGGACACTATTTTAAAGTGATCTTTAATATGTTTTTATATAAACAAATTTGAAATAGTTTACTTTGGTTGTTTTTACATATCATGTCCCGTAAATCTTGTATTTGTTTTTCATAAGTGTAACCCTGGACCATGACTTAATGTTATCTTTGCTTTGCCTTTTGGGTGGCCTAACCTACATTAACATGAAGGCTGAACATTTTAAAACTTGTTTTTTTCCAAAAATCGTAATAATGATTACTTTATTAATAAATAAATAAAGTCCTGTATTTGAACAGCTGTTGTTGCTGTTGTTGTTGTTAGAGTATGACTGTTGCTTTAGTCACCTGGCAGGTGTGGCAAGGTACAGTGTTGCCTTGGGAAAGCGATGGGGCTGATCCTT
The DNA here is from genome assembly GCF_963455315.2 of Globicephala melas. Classification (NCBI taxonomy): domain Eukaryota; kingdom Metazoa; phylum Chordata; class Mammalia; order Artiodactyla; family Delphinidae; genus Globicephala; species Globicephala melas. Next base: position 1,244,415 of record NC_083331.1, on the reverse strand, counting down.
CGGGTAACCACGGGGACTACCTGAGTGCGACGACACTGTGGTCTGCCTACGCCAGAGCACACACGGCTTTATCAAAAACGTTTTAATTTAGCTTTTATTGAACAATTTTCAATTGTCCCCTTCATCAAACCTAAGAACTTCCATTCTTTGAAAGCCATTCTGTTAAAAGAATGAAAAGTCGAACACTGGAAAAAGAATACCTGAAAAAGGACTCATATCCAAAACACATAAATCATCCTTAAATTTCAATACTGAGGTGACAACCTGATTTTTTTTAAACAGACTATTGTTTGGTTTGTTTTTTGGCTGCGCCGCCTGGCTTAAGGGTCTTAGTTCCGGGGGAAGTCCCCCAAAATAGACGATGTGCAATTGTCCAATTTTTGGAGCAAATCTCACCAGAAACCGCTATTTTTAGGAGCGCGTTCAACTGGAAAAGTAGATTTTTTTCATGTCCGCTTAGGCAAGACCTGTCGGCAGAAGGTAAGCGAGCATGCACGGCAAAGCCCCCGGCAGAATCTCGCACCGAGGCCCAGAGGCCAGAGCGCGGTCGGCAGCTTTATTGCGGCTGCGCGCAGGTTGCGTTCCGCATCCCGTAAGACGCAGGCGCCGTCCGTTCCGTCCTCAGGACAAGAGAAGCGAGACGCGATCCGACCGAAACACACTGCGGGCGGTGGGGAGCGCGGGCCCGGGGCCTCCGTCGCAGGCACTCGCTCGGCTTGGCCGGGGCTCCGTGGGGCTCCGGCCAGAGGCTCCCGCTCGTCGCCGCAGGACGCAGGCGGCGTGGCGCGGGTCAGGACCACTTCCCGGTGACCTTGAGGTGGCCGAGCTGGTCCTCCAGCCGCCGGGACGCGGGGAACTTGGACGCCTGCGCCGCCTTGAGCGCCTGGAAGGCGGCCGCCCGGCGGGCCGCCGCGTGGCCCCGCTCCTGCTCGGGCGTGAGAAAAGGCCGGCTGAGCCAGTAGTGGTTCTCCGCCTCGACTTCCAGGCGGCGGACCATGTTCTGCTTCGCCTGCGCCGACACGGGTCGCGGCCGCCGGTGCTTCCCGATCCACTGCCGGCCGGGGATGCGGCCGCGGCGCAGGAGCGCGGTCAGGAACATGGCGCCTGCCGAGGGCACAGAAGCGGGAGTCGGCAGCGCGCCGGCCACGGGGAGAAGGGAGAGGGGAGCCCCGCCGCCGCCCGCAGGCCAACCCGACCGCGCCCCAACACTCACCAGCCGCGCCTCACGGCCGCCCTCCTCACACCGGCACACGACGCCGGAAGCCGGAAGCCGCAAGCGCGCTTTCTCGACGCGCCGCCCGTCTCCTCGCGCGAGGCTTCAGCTCTCGCGAGAAGGGCCTTGCGCGAGTCGCGGAACCAATGGCGTTTCCGGCGCCGGGATTCAAACGTGCGCGGGCGCTGAGGACGAGCGTGGGGCTGGTCCATGGATCTGATCCGGGGCTTCTGCGGGAAGCTGCGGTCTCTGGCCGTCACCCTGGACGGCGAGACGGCTCGGCTGCATCGAGCGCTGGACGGAGAGGACAGCGGTGAGTGAGCCGCGTGAGGGGCGCTGGCGCGCGCACTGGCCGACCGACAGGCGGCTGACTGTGAGGAGCCCTCCCGGGGGAGGCGGCGGCGCCCTTCGCCCCAGGCACCCCCGGGCCCGACCAGCGCTGCGCGCAGCCTCTGCCCCACCAGGGACGCGGGGCGGAGAAACAGCCGCACTTAGAAACCAAAGCCCTAATCGAGCCGGCAGGCTGGGCTCGCAATGCACACGCTCATTTACACACGACGAGCTTTCAAGTGCACGTAGTGGGGGCTTATCAAGAAAAATACGACCAAGAGAACGTTTCTTCTAACCGCAGCCGCTCAGCCCTGTTCTTGACATGTAGAGTGACTTTGGTCTCGCCCAGATGGTCCACAGTTGCAGTGTCTGTATTTTTCCCAACAAACCGTACTGCCAAAACGAAAGCTAATACGCAGTACTGCTTTTTAAGATATAGGTAAAGCAAAATTCTCCACCACTAACGTTTGTATTAAGAGACTTTTTGAAGTTGTTGCAAGAGTAGTGCAGATTTTGAGATTATTTTGTGCGTCATAACTGTAATCCGCCTTAAAATATCGCACCCTGTAGACGCAGACTCATTTTCCTTTAACTATATTATGAATAGTTTTCCAGCCATTTAAAAATGTTTATGCTTGTGCCTGTGAAAGCAATATTATGTGCACGGCAAAAAATTTGAGGTAACAGAGAAGTAGAAAGAAGAAAATAAGTCTTTGCTATAACTTCATCGTCAGAAGACACAGCTATTAATAGTTCAGTAGCTTTTCTACCATCCTTACTTTTAGCGTTGCCTTGTTTTGCTTGACTTTGTTTACGTAGTTGAGATAACACTATAAGACACAAAACTGTATTAATGGTTTTGGAATTTTTAGACAGCTGAATAGTTTTCCATAAAGCTTGCTAATTTACCTCCTTACCAATCTATTGCCTGGTTACACACATTCTTTCTTTTCTTTTGGTTTTACAAGAAAAAGTTGGAATAATTTTTTCAATTCCTGGCCTGCATGTATTACAGAAAATATGGAATTGTGATAATTAGAGAAAATGAACATCCCCTAAATTCGCCTTCTATGATCACAGTTATGAATCTCATAAAATTCACCATGTTAAAGGATACAATTCAGTGGTTTTCAGTATCTTCACAGAGGTGTGCAACCATCATCACACTGAGTTTAGATTTTCATAACCCCCCGAAACAAACCCCGGTGACTGTTGACAGCCAGTCCCCGGAATCTTGCTCCCACCTACCGCACTGCTTTATGCGGCCGCTAATCTACTTTCTGTCTCTCTAGATCTGCCTATTACGGACATCTCCTATAAATGGAATTGTACAATCTGTACTCTTTTGTGACTGACATTTCGCTTAGCGAAGGGTTGCAAGGTTCATCCCTGTCATGGTAGCATGTATCAGTATTTCATTACATTTTATTGCTGAATAATATTTCATTGTATGGATTTACCACATTTTGTTTATCCATCAGTTGATGAACATTTGGGTTGTTTCTACTTTGGCTATTATGACTAATGCTGTTGTAAACACTCGTGTGCCAACGCTTTATGTGAACGTAGTATCTTCAGTTCTCTTTGGTATGCATTTAGAAGTGGGATTGCTGGGTCGTATGGTAAATCTGTGTTTAGCTTTTTGAGGAACGACCAAATTGTTTACCGAAGTGTACCACTGTACATTTCCCCCAGCAGTGAATAAGGGATGCACTTTCTGCACTTCCTCATCAACATTTGTTATTGTCTGTCTTTTTTTTTTTGCGGTACGCAGGCCTCTCACTGCTGTGGCCTCTCCCGTTGCGGAGCACAGGCTCCGGACGCGCAGGCTCAGCGGCCATGGCTCACGGGCCCAGCCGCTCCGCGGCATGTGGGATCTTCCCGGACCGGGGCACGAACCCGCGTCCCCTGCATCGGCAGGCGGACTCTCAACCACTGCGCCACCAGGGAAGCCCTATTGTCTTTCTTTTTAATTATAGTCATTCTAGTGGTATGAAATACAATATCACTGTGTTGTTGATTTGCATTTTCCTAATGAAAATTGGTCAACTCTTTTTTTTATACAGCAGGTTCTTATTAGTTATCCATTTTATACATATTAGTGTATATATGTCAATCCCAATCTCCCAATTCATCCCACCACCACCACCACCCACCCTCGCTTTCCCCCCTTGGCGTCCATACGTTTGTTCTCTACATCTGCGTGTGTTTCTGCCCTGCAAACCGGTTCATCTGTACCATTTTTCTAGATTACACATATATGCGTTAATCTACAATAGTTGTTTTTCTCTTTCTGACTTACTTCACTCTGTATGACAGTCTCTAGGTCCATCCACATCTCTACAAATGTGAAAATTGATCAACTTTTAACAGGTGGAAGGAGATAGTCTTGAAAGGAGGCATATTATAGAAAAGAGAAATCTTTTTAAAAACTGCTTCTATGTCAGGTATATGACCAACTGGTTAATTAGAAAGGTGATGGTACAGTGGATAAAGGATTTCTTTTCAGTGCCAGGTCAATTGCACACTCATATGGAAAAAAAAGAATGGATCTTGATCCTTACATCTTGCCATACACAAAAATCAATTCCTGATGGATTGTAGCTCTAAATGCAAAAGGCCAGGACTTCCCTGGTGGTGCAGTGGTTAAGAATCCACCTGCCAATGCGGGAGACACAGGTTCGAGCCCTGGTCCCAGAAGATCCTACACGCTGTGGAGCAACTAAGCCCATGCACCGCAGCTCCTGAGCCCGCCTAGAGCCCATGCTCTGCAACAAGGGAAGCCACTGCAATGAGAAGCCCGCACACCTCAATGAAGAGTAGCCCCTGCTCGCCGCAACTAGAGAAAGCCCACGTGCAACAACGAAGACCCAATGCAGCCAAAAATTAATTAATTAATTAAATTAATGCAAAAGGCCAAACAGTAAAGCTTTTAGAAGAAAACAAAGCATTGTCACTGGCAAAGATTTTAAAAATAGGAACCAAAATGTACTCACCATAAATGAAAAACAGATAAGTAGGACTACATTCCCTCTTCCTTCCTCCAGTCCCTGCTCTGAGTGCTGATTACATAGGTATGTTCACTTTGAAAGTTCATCAAACTATATACTTATGATTTCTATACTTTTCTGTATGTATGTTATAGTTTAATAAAAATTTTAAAGAAAAGTCTTAACACTTTTCTTTGCAAATGACAGGATATAAATTATAAATAAGTATCTACAAGGATTTTGTAATTCTAAATAACTATACTAAATTACATTTTCTTTCTTTTTCCTCCTTTTCCTTGTTATACTTTTTTCTTTCAATATTCATATTGAAGACTTTGAAGATTATCCAATGAGAGTTTTACATGACCTTCATTCAGAAGTCCGGACTCTAAAGGTATCAATCCTACAATATTAATTTATCATTTTTATGTGGTAATTTAAAAAAACTAAATAGACTTAGTCAAAAGTTAAATTAAAATGTACTTTCTTTCCTCATAAAAGGATGATGTCAATATTCTTCTTGATGAAGCAAGCCTGGAAAGTCAAGAAAGCATTGGTTTCATAAAGGCAACAAAAGTACTGATGAAAAAAAATTCAATGGATATCATGAAAATTAGAGAGTTTTTCCAGAAGTATGGATATAATCCACGTGCCAAGGAAAATTCAGGTGTGAATAACTTGCATTTTATAGCATTTGTTTTAGTATTAAAGAAAGAAGGCAGCATGATTAAGACTACTATAGGCTTGGCCATTGTTTCTAGTTCTGACTCTGCCATTATATGATAGTCCTTTGATCATTTATTCAGCAATCACTGTGTTCTAGATGCAGTGCTGATCAGTGGTACAATATAAAGACAGTCCTTGCTCTCCTTTGCAAATGCTAGATGAGAACCAACACAGTGCTAGATGAAAGAAGGGTACCAGATAAATCTGTGTCACTTGAGGATAGTTGTTTCTGGTCAGCTCTGCCAGTAAACAGCTGAGAGACCAGCTTTAAGGCATGCTATTTCACTTTTCTCGTTCTCAGTTTCTTCTTCCATAGAATGAGAGATTTTTGGCTATATAAATTCGTAAAGTCCTTTTTAGTTCTAAAATTCTAATGAAGGGTAGGATAGCATGATGGTTTAGAATTATTAATTCTAGCTGTATTAATCTTTGACCAGTTACTTAACTTTGTACCTCACTTTCTCATCTATAAATGAGAGAATTTTTTTTTGTTTTTGGCTGCGCCACATGGCTTGCAGTATCTTAGTTCCCCGACCAGGAACTGAGCCCAGGAACTGAGCCCAGGACCACGGCAGTGAAAGCACCGAGTCCTAACCACTGGACCACCAGGGAAGTCCTATAAAGTAGATATGTTTAATAGTATCTATCTCTGAGGCTGTATAAGGATTAAATGAGATAAAATTTGCTTAGAACAGTACCTCGTATGCTAATCACCCATTGTTAACTATTATTATTGTTATACCCATAACTGTGAGTAACTAATTTCAGTATGCTTCAGTGTCTTCATTTCTGCTATGAGAGTCTTTGTACATAAATAAAACATTAATTAGATTCAACAAATATGTATATATCGAGGATATATATGAAGCTATATTAAATAATCCGCATGGTATAATGGAAAGAATTCAGTTGACTTTGGTGTGGACAGGTTGACTTTGGTTACTCAGAAACTGGTTCCACCAGTTACTACAAGTGTGACCTTGGATAATTTCTCTAAATTGCTTTTCCTCACTAGTGAACTAGAGATGCTAATACCTCCCTAAGAGGTAGTAATAATGGTGATAACTTTATTTTATTAAACTCATCAGTGACAGCCTTGTAATTAAATTCAACAATAGGTTTTTTGGTAGTTCTTGTAACATTTCTCAAAATTAACAGAAAGTACAATGCCAGAACAGCTCTGAATCAGCAGCTCTTCCAAGGGCCAAAAGCCACAAAATCAAAGTTTATAACTTTTTTTTTTTAATGGTGCATCCTGCACATTTAACATGTCATGGCTTATCATGCACAAAAAGCAATATCCTATCCTAGTTCGTTTCGGTTGCCAATCAAAACAAGGAAAGTAATATCTTCATAGAAAAAGTGTGTACCTCTTCACCTCCTTCAAGCCTTCACTTCCTTCAATCTGTAATGACTCCTAAAAAATAAAAAAGTATAAGTATTTTCTTTTTAATATTTATTTATTTGGCTCATTGGTCTTAGTTGCAGCGTGTGGGATCTAGCTTCCTGACCAGGGATCAAACCCGGGCCCCCTGCACTGTGAGCACAGAGTCGTAGCCACTGGACCACCAGGGAAGTCCCTTCCCGGTATTTTCTTAAAAAGGATGCAACAAACAGGAAATTTTAGAAAATTTTATTTCCCATTTCTTTCAATAAATATGCATGATTATTACAATTAATATTTCCCATTTAGCAACCAAATGTTATCTGTTCAAAATTATCTAAAACAAATCTCTTTATTAACTCCCTCCGAATGCTTAAACATAAGGCAGCATTTAGAATCAAAAGATGTGGGTTCAGATCTTGGCTCTTTAAATTCTATCAGCTGAATGTTCTCCAAAATGTTGTTAAGTACCTTAATTTTTTAAATGAGGAAAAAATATTCAAAGATTTTTTTTGTGCTTGGAGCAGTTAATATGAAAATTAAATGGAGTAAAAATTAAATATAAAAATGCCTATCCAAAAAAAAAAAATGCCTATCCCATCGGGGATTCTAAATACATTTTAGTTTCTCTTCCTTCATCTCACCCTCTCCTCTGTCTCTTCTTTCTATCAGCCCTTTCCAATTATTGGTTAATTTTCCTTCTCTACTTCATACTACATTTCTTTAATACACATTTTATATTTGTTATTCTGCATTTTCTTCCACCATTCCATTCTCTACTTTATACCTTTATACCTTGCTATCTCACTGTCTAACTGAAGCCCTATCATTTGTTAAATTAATCTCTGCCCAAATCCTGACCAAATCCACTTACCTTCTTTCTAGGTATCCTCTTTCACTTTCTGTTGTCTCTCACACCAAAAACTAGTATTTCTCCTTCTTGAACTCTTTCTTGGCATTGTAAGTCCTATCCTGGATCCAACCTAAGTTCCACACCAAACTTATTAACCAGTGGTATACCCAGGAAATGGCAGAGGACTGTGGGAAAAAGTATAGTTGTTAGTAAAGTTATTTAGTCTGAAATGTACAGTGTAGTGGTTAAGCATATGGGGGTCTGGAGTCAGATAAAACCTATTAAAGATTGAGAAACTACTTGTCCCACTAATTTCTCCTCTGATTTCTCTCAACTAGGTTTTTGATACAGGTGTTCCAGACTGACTTAGGTTAAAAATTTATATTTGTGTAACAGTCTTTCCTTTTTACCTTAGGCCATCTGTAAGTTAGAAATCTAAAATAATATTATTTTACTTTGTGTTAAATCTAGATAGTAGTTAACTCCACACTGTAATTAAATGTCATTACATGATAAGATAGTTTCATAATATGTTAAGAAAGACTGGTAAATCACATTAACTGAGAAAGTAAGGAAATTACACTTTTATTTGTGAGTATTGTTTTTTCATCTTTTAACATTTTAGTTTACTCCCCTTCTCTAATGTAATCCCCTAGATGACATATGGATGGACAAGGCGGTACATGTCAGAAATTTAAAGGGACAATTGAAATAAAACCTTAGAGAATAAGGAGAGAGTCAGGACCTTTGCTGATTTGGGACATTTCAAATGGAGCTGTTTTATGTGGTTTTAGTGTATGACATTTTCTAGTCTGCTGTTTGACCAGAATATGACCTTGGCTTTTCCTCCCAGGGGATGAGCAAGAAGTCGTTGACTCTAAACCAGAGAACAATAAACGTGAAAATCCTGAGAAGCCTGATGTGAAGGGTGATTTGTCGGATTCCGCTCCTCCAAGCAGTTCTGTTTCTGAGAAGCCTCCACGTAGTCCACAACTTTCCGATTTTGGACTCGAGCGGTACATGATATCCCAAGTTCTGCCAAACCCTCCCCAGGCAGTAAACAACGAGAAGGAAGAGCCAAAAATTTTAACTCCATTTTCCAAACGGCCACTAGTAAAAACTCCCAAATGTGCACTAAAGATGGATGATTTTGAGTGTGTGACTCCTAAATTAGAACACTTTGGTATCTCTGAATATACTATGTGTTTAAATGAAGATTATACAATGGGACTTAAAAATGTGAAGAATAACAGGTAAGCAGCTTTCTTAAAAGGAGCATTTTATCTAACTTTCTAAATCTTTTGTATTTGATTTTTTTTTTCCCTAGAAGAAGTATGTTTCAGACAATATCTTTCCTTCAAAGATTTTCAGATACTTCATATTTCAAACTTCTCTGAATCACCAATTCCATCAGTAAAGTGTTAGCTATTAGTTTCCTCAGGTTAGAAGATATAGAAGGAATGGTAAGAGCCTGAAAACAGATGGTATATGGTAGGATAGAGAAGAAGGGATAAAATAAAAAGTAAAATTATTAAAAACTTACGACTGATTTGGTATGGAGACTTGGGAAGAGAAGAGGATCTTGGGTAAATCACAGATTTCTGTTTTGTTGCCTGAAGTGATGCTTGGCAACTGAAATAGAAATACCTGCAGCTTGGGATGCAGTAAAGGTGATGAGTTTCCTTACATGTTGGTTTTGAGGTGCTCTTAAGCTTAGGTATTTTAATATGAATTTGAAGCGCAGTGATGAATTCCATGCTAGACTAAAGAGATGGGGAGTGATTAGTATGGAAGTGGTAATTAATGAGTTACAATGAAAATGAAAATACCGCATATCACAGTACCACATATAAATCCATACCTTTAAGAACTGTGGTTATTAAAGAAGGAAAATAAACATTCAACTCAAAGTGTCAGAAGAAAACCCCACAATTGTGGGGAAAAGTGAAGAGAGTGAACACTAAAGATAAAATGTCATTACAAAATATTTTCAGAAGGGTAAAACTGATATGTTGAAGAATTGGTTCTTATTTAAACATTAATGTAAATGGCAAAACTAGGAACTATGGGCTATATTTTTTATTTTTCAAGCTATTAGAAATACTATAGGGTATAATACTGGGAAATTTAGAAAATTCAGATAAATTAAAAAGTTTTGAAAACAACACAAAATTATCAAAACAGACTTGAATTAGAAAACCTATATAGACCAAAAATCAGAGAAGAAAACTAGAAAAGTTATCAGAGAAGTAGCTCCAAAAAGCTCTGAGCACAGATGGTTTCCTGGATTGAATCCTTTCATAATTTCAGAGAACATATACCTTCCATCTTACATAAAAGTTCTTTTTCTGAGAAGGAGACATACGTTCTAGTTCAGATGCCAACACCTAACCTGGGGACCTCCAGACTCACAAACGCTAGTGAAATGGATACAACCATACCCATCCTGCTTACATAGAGTTAGTGGGGTATAATGGATAAAAAATTATAAACTGCCTTAAGAATGAGATACTATGAAAATAATGATTTTTAAAAAGAACTGTCATTCTCAGGGGTCTTCAAACTATAGCCAGAGACCAAACCCAGCCTACTGCCTATTTTTTGTAAATAAAATTTTATTGGAACACACACTCAAAAAAAAGTTATTTTTCTAAAACTAGAATACGACAGAAAACTCTGCAGTTCAGTTTGACATTGATATACCCTTGATACAAACACAGAAAGAGCACACCAAAGGAAGCTATGGCCCAATCTAATTGTGAATATACATGTTAAAATCCCAATTAAAATACTCATAAATTGAATTCTACAGAATAGTAAAACTATAATGCATAACTTCCACGTTAAGCTTGTCCCAGGAATGCAAAGATAGTTTAATATTTGGGAACTCATAAAATACACCATTTCTATGATTCAACAAGAAAAAAAAGAGGACTTAACCTGGTGGTGCAGTGGTTAAGGAACCGCCTGCCAGTGCAGGGGACATGGGTTCGAGCACTGGTCCGGGAAGATCCCACATGCCGTGGAGCAACTAAGCCCTTGCGCCACAACTACTGAGCCTGCACTCCAGAGCCCGTGAGCCACAACTACCAAAGCCCGCATGCCTGGAACCCATGCTCTGCAACAAGAGAAGCCACCACAATGAGAAGCACATACACCACAACAAAGAGTAGCCTCGGCTCGCCACAACTAGAAAGGCCCGCATGCAGCAACAAAGACCCAACGCAGCCAAAAATAAAATTAATTAATTAATTTAAAACTAGGGTAATCTCAATAGATTATCCTATTATTCCTCAGTAAGGAATTTTATGAAATTTGACACCTGTTCTTCATTTAAATTGTTTGGTCAAATTCTAAGTGGAAAGATACTTCATTAACAGAATAAACAATATGAATATCTAACTTAATAGTGAAGCTATCTGTTACCACTATTAAACATCATTTTTTTTTAATGTCATTCTTGATGTTCTGGCCTATGTAATGAGATAGGAAACAGAAATAAGTATTACTCTGATGTATTTCTAGGCCATGTTTTGTGCCTGGGCAACTCGAGAAAGTCACATCTAAAATTTCTAGAAATAATAAAAGTTCAAGAAAGAAGCTGATATATTGATAAGATGTATTTTATATAGTTATAACTATTTAAAGTAATATGCTTTCCTATATTTTATTAATAACTAATTGGTAAATACAGGGGGGGAAATCATTCAAATTTGAAACAGAAAGGTTGAAACAGAAAGGTAAAATACTCATGCCAGTTGTATGTGAAAGACCTATATGAATAAAACCATTAAATATTTCTGAGTTATATAAAGGGAAAATTAGGATGAAAAAATAGACCATAATCCTGAATAGAATGACTGAATATTATTAAGATGTTCAATCGTATCAAGTTAATTTATGGATATCATACAATTACAATAAAACCTCCTTGGGATTTTTTTTTAAGGTAGAAAGTGAGGGATATTTGACAGAATTATTCTAAAATTATTTGGAAGAATAAAAAGTAAGGATAACTAAGAAAATAATGAAAAATAACAGTAATGAGGGGACTTAACCTACTAGTTATTAAAATATATAAAGCTACAGTAAGTAAAGCAGTATAAAATTGTGACAGAATGGACCTATTGCAGGAACAGAATAGCCCAGAAACAGCCTCTAATTTACATAAGAACTTAATATATACTGAAGGTGTTTTTGAAGTAAAGATTATTCAGTAAATTACACTAGGACAGTTGGTTAATTGAACCATCTTCTAGTATTCAGTGATACTCTTCTTTATAACTGTATTTCAGACATCTGGGTAATTGGCTAGAACTACCTTAAGATAGCAGGATGAGTCTTCTTAGTCTAAAAAAACGTTCTTAATCTCTATCTGTATACTGGTATAAAATTCCACTTTATGATTTTGAAGCCATGAGCTATACAATTCCTATATTTGAACTAATGAGTTGAACTCATAGCTTTCCTTGAAGTCAAAGTTGTTTTTGGGTTTTTTTGGCCGCACGGCATGTTGGATCCTAGTTTCCCGACCAGGGATCAAACCTGTGCCCCTCTGCAGTGGAAGCGCAGAGTTCCAACCACTGGACCGCCAGGGAAGTCCCTACGTTAAAGACTTTTAACCCACTTCTAAGTCAAAACTGTCAATACAAAATGGTTCTTAACCTTTTTTTGAGCCATGGATATACATTTAAAAACAAAAAAACAATTTGTTCCGTGGGACTACTGTTCCATAAAACATAACTGAATATTTGTCCAGACTTGATGATATATAGTAAGATTAAATTTTTTTCCAGAGGTTAAATATTAACTTTTTTTTGACCTTATTATTTCCTTACGAATCACGCCAGTGAGGAGGCCATAGAAACAGAACCAGTGACCAACAATAATTTCTTTGCCACTCCTGGCCCCATAACCCAGCCATTGGAAAAAAATGGTAAGTGTGAAAATCAAGTTACTTCTCAGCTATACTCTTTTCAGACTATCTTTGTACAAAAAAATGGTTCTATCACCTGAGACATTCTAACAGCCTTCTGCATCTTCTCGGTTCATAATATTGAATTACAGAAAGTGCCATTCCATTCAGGTTCAGCATGATTTCATACAAGAGAAAAATAATTTTCTGGAATGTTTTTCATACTCTTCCTGATTGTATTCAGTATTTATCAGCTTGTTTGTTTGTTTTTAACATTTTAACTTAAAACATAAATATATATTCATTCACCAATCTTTTGATGTAGAGCCAATAATACTTTTTTTAGTTTAAGTTTAGCTTCAGCCTGTTGATTAGAGTTCTACATTATCTTCCTTATTTAAACCACGCCCAGAATACATCAGCTACCATTTCAATTTGGGGTTTTTTTAATAGTACAAAAACTGAAAATCATTTTCATGTAGTGTTTTCGTATTTGTCCCAGCAAACATGAAAACACTGGTTTTCACATACTATAAAATGAAAAATCCTAGAGTTTTATGATTTCCCTGAATAATTATTTATAATCATCTGGTCTATACCAAATTTACTGGAAAATTTTTTAAAGTAACTTGTCTATCAGGTCTTTCCAAAGTTTTGGACATGTTTTCAGAGAAATTCTTTTTTTGCGCTATTTGCACTGACTTGTTATTAAATTAACAAATACTGCTGGCATAAACAGGTTTGAAAAAATACAACTGGGGGCTTCCCTGGTGGCGCAGTGGTTGGGAGTCTGCCTGCCAATGCAGGGGACACGGGTTCGAGCCCTGTTCCGGGAGGATCCCACATGCCGTGGGGCAACTGGGCCCATGTGCCACAACTGCTGAGCGTGCGCTCTGGAGCCCGTGAGCCACAACTACTGGGGCCCACGTGCCTGGAGCCCATGCTCTGCAACGGGAGAGGCCACCGCAATGAGAGGCCTGTGCACCACAGGGAGGAGCGGCCCCTGCTCGTCACAACTGGAGAGGGCCCACGTGCAGCAATGAAGACCCAAAGCAGCCAAACATAAATTAAAAAACAAAAATACAACTGACTCATAGTAAGCTGAGCTCAACTTATAAGAGCATGATTATATTCAATAAAGGCCTTTTTTTTTTTAATAGAAAGAATGAACCACTACCTCCTTCACATCATACTCAGAAATCAATTCCCAATGGACTATAAACTTTTTAGAAAATGATAAAGGAGAATATCTTTAGGCCTTCTGAAGTGGGATGGATTTTCTAAAGAAAAGCTTACCAACTGAAATCCTTTAATATACCATCAGCAGTATATTTCACGGAAGGAACAGAATGCTTACGTTTACCCATTAGTAATTTGGTTAAGTGGAGGCTTGTTTGTTAATAGAGTTTCTACTGTATTTAGTTTGACCCTATTTTTATGCCACAAAAGTGTGATTATTACCGTTTTTACAGTCTCTACTTACTAAAATTTAGTAATTTACCATTGCTTCTTTTATCCCACTCATTCCTTCTGGGTTTAGATTTCCCTTTTTTTGTGTCATTCTTCCCCCCCCCCATGCTATCATTTATGTTATTTACTTATTTTAAAAATTTTATTGAAGTATAGTTGATTTACAATGTCGTTGCTCATTCTTGAATGATAATTTAGCTGGATATAGACGACTAGATTGACAGCTTGTTTTTCTTGAACATTTTAAAGAAAGTATTCCATTGTGACCTGGTGAGCTGCTGGTGAGCAGAGTGCTATTGGTCTGATTAGCTTTCTTTTGTGGAAAATCTGTCTTTTTTTCCCTGGTAGTCTATAAGATTTTTATTTATTATGTTTAGAATTTAGTATGATTTTTCTTTTTTTTTTCACATCTTTATTGGAGTATAATTGCTTTACAATGGTTTGTTAGTTTCTGCTTTATAACAAGTGAATCAGCTATACATATACACATATCCCCGTATCTCCTCCCTCTTGTCTCTCCCTCCCTCCCACCCTCCCTATCCCACCCCTCTAGGTGGTCACAAAACACCGAGCTGATCTCCCTGTGCTATGCGGCTCCTTCCCACTAGCTATCTATTTTACATTTGGTAGTGTATATATATCCATGCCACTCTCTCACTTCGTCCCAGCTTACCCTTCCCCCTCCCCGTGTCCTCAAGTCCATTCTCTAGTAGGTCTGCGTCTTTATTCCCGTCCTGCCCCTAGGTTCTTCATGACCTTTTTTTTTTTAGATTCCATATATATGTGTTAGCATACAGTATTTGTTTTTCTCTTTCTGACTTACTTCACCCTGTATGACAGTCTCTAGATCGATCCACCTCACTACAAATAACTCAATTTCGTTTCTTTTTATGGCTGAGTAATATTCCATTGTATATATGTGCCACATCTTCTTTATCCATTCATCTGTCACTGGACACTTAGGTTTCTTCCGTGTCCTGGCTATTGTAAACAGAGCAGTGAACATTGTGGTACATGACTTATTTTGAATTATGGTTTTCTCAGGGTATATATATGCCCAGTAGTGAGATTGCTGGATCGTATGGTAGTTCTATTTTTAGTTTAAGGAACCTTCATACTGTTCTCCATAGTGGCTGTACCAATTTACATTCCCACCAACAGTGCAAGGGGGTTCCCACCTCTCCACACCCTCTCCAGCATTTACTGTTTGTAGATTTTTTGATGATGGCCATTCTGACTGGTTTGAGATGATATCTCATTGTAGTTTTGATTTGCATTTCTCTAATGATTAATGATGTTGAGTATTCTTTCACGTGTTTGTTGGCAATCTGTATATCTTCTTTGGAGAAATGTCTATTTAGGTCTTCTGCCCATTTTTGGATTGGGTTGTTTGTTTTTTTGATATTGAGCTGCATGAGCTGCTTGTAAATTTTGGAGATTGATCTTTTGTCAGTTGCTTCATTTGCAAATATTTTCTCCCATTCTGAGGGTTGTCTTTTTATCTTGTTTATGGTTTCCTTTGCTGTGCAAAAGCTTTTAAGTTTCATTAGGTCCCATTTGTCTGTTTTTGTCTCTATTTCCATTTCTTTAGGAGGTGGGTCAAAAAGGATCTTGCTGTGATTTATGTCATAGAGTGCTCTGCCTATGTTTTCCTCTAAGAGTTTGATAGGGTCTGGCCTACATTTAGGTCTTCAATGCATTTTGAGTTTATTTTTGTGTATGGTGTTAGGGAGTGTTCTAATTTTATTCTTTTACATGTAGCTGTCCAGTTTTCCCAGCACCACTTATTGAAGAGGCTGTCTTTTCTCCATTGTATATTCCTGCCTCCTTTATCAAAAATAAGGTGACCGTATGTGCGTGGGTTTATCTCTGGGCTTTGTATCCTGTTCCATTGATCTATATTTGTTTTTGTGCCAGTACCATACTCTCTTGATTACTGTAGCTTTGTAGTATAGTCTGAAGTCAGGGCGCCTGATTCGTCCAGCTCCGTTTTTCTTTCTCAATATTGCTTTGGCTATTCGGGGTCTTTTGTGTTTCCATACAAATTGTGAAATTTTTTGTTCTAGTTCTGTGAAAAATGCCATTGATAGTTTGATAGGGATTGCATTGAATCTGTAGATTGCTTATGGTAGTAGAGTCATTTTCACAATGTTGATTCTTCCAATCCAAGTACATGGTATGTCTCTCCACCTATTTAATTTCTTTCATCAGTGTCTTATAATTTTCTGCATACAGGTCTTTTGTCTCCTTAGGTAGGTTTATTCCTAGGTATTTTATTCTTTTTGTTGCAGTGGTAAATGGGAGTGTTTTCTTTTTTTTTTTTTTTTTTTGCTGTACGCGGGCCTCTCTGTTGTGGCCTGTCCCGTTGTGGAGCACAGGCTCTGGACGCACAGGCTCAGTGGCCATGGCTCACAGGCCCAGCCACTCTGCGGCCCGTGGGATCTTCCCGGACCAGGGCACGAACCTGTGTCCCCTGAGTGGGCAGGCAGACTCCCTACCACTGCGCCACCAGGGAAGCCCGGGAGTGTTTTCTTAATTTCACTTTCAGATTTTTCATCATTAGTGTATAGGAATGCGAGAGATTTCTGTGCATTAATTTTGTATCCTGCTACTTTACCAAATTCATTGATTAGCTCTAGTAGTTTTCTGGTAGCATCTTCAGGATTCTCTATGTATAGTATCACGTCATCTGCAAACAGTGACAGCTTTACTTCTTCTTTTCCGATTTGGATTCCTTCTGTTTCGTTTTCTTCTCTGATTGCTGTGGCTAAAACTTCCAAAACTATGTTGAATAATAGTGGTGAGAGTGGGCAACCTTGTCTTGTTCCTGATCTTAGTAGAAATGGTTTCAGTTTTTCACCATTGGGGACGATGTTGGCTGTGGGTTTGTCGTATATGGCCTTTATTATGTTGAGGAAAGTTCCCTCTATGCCTACTTTCTGGAGGGTTTTTATCAAAAATCGGTGTTGAATTTTGTTGAAAACTTTTTCTTCATCTATTGAGAATATCATATGGTTTTTATCCTTCAGTTTGTTAATATGTTGTATCACATTGATTGATTTGCATATATTGAAGAATCCTTGCATTCCTGGGATAAACCCCACTTGATCATGGTGTATGATCCTTATAATGCACTGTTAGATTCTGTTTGCTAGTATTTTGTTGAAGATATTTGCATCTATGTTCACCAGTGATATTGTCCTGTAGTTTTCTTTCTTTGTGACATCTTTGTCTGGCTTTGGTATCAGGGTGATGGTGCCCTCGTAGAATGAGTTTGGGAGTGTTCCTCCCTCTGCTATATTTTGGAAGAGTTTGAGAAGGATAAGTGTTAGCTCTTCTCTAAAGGTTTGATAGAATTCGCCTGTGAAGCCATGATTTTTCAAGCTAAGGACTCATGTCCTTAATTCTGGAAAATTCTCTGATATTACCTCTTTAATAATATTACTTCTCTCCTAATTCCTCGATTTTTTTTCCTCAGATTCCTGTAAGATATATTTTAGAATGTTATCCTTCAGCCTCCTTGGTTTTCTGTTTTGTGCTGTTTTTTTGTTTTTATAATTTTATTTATATTTGGCTGCATTGGGTCTTCATTGCTGTGCGTGGGCTTCCTCTAGTTGCAGCGAGC
Organism: Globicephala melas; assembly: GCF_963455315.2. Classification (NCBI taxonomy): domain Eukaryota; kingdom Metazoa; phylum Chordata; class Mammalia; order Artiodactyla; family Delphinidae; genus Globicephala; species Globicephala melas. Next base: position 1,226,909 of record NC_083331.1, on the reverse strand, counting down.
GGGGGCTACTCTGCGTTGGGGTGTGCGAGCTACTCATTGCGGTGGCTTCTCTTATTGTGGAGCACAGGCTCTAGGCACATGGACTTAAATAGTTGTGGCATGCGGGCTCAGAAGTTGTGCCTTACGGGCTCTAGAGCACATGCTCAGTAGTTCTGGCACGTGGGGTTAGTTGCTCCATGGCATGTGGGATCTTCCCAGGCCAGGGCTCCAACCTGTGTCCCCTGCATTGGCAGGCAGATTCTTAACCACTGTGCCACCAGGGAAGTCCCTATTCATTTGTTTCTTAAGGGATAGTTAAATTGTTTTTGTTTGTTTGTTTACTATTACAGGCAGTGCTCTAGTTAAATTGTCCTTTGGACACATGTCTCTCACATCTTGGAGTAGAATTTCTAGATCAAAGGGGATGCATATCTTTACTTATTCTAGAAAATGCTAAATTGCCACTGTCAAGTGGCTATTGTGGTTTATTCTCACCGACAGTGTTTGAGTTTTTGTTTCTCCATCTTTTTCAGCACTTGATGATTAGACTTAATAAACTTTTGCCAGTTTGACCATTTTGCTAACATGTTTACTTTTTCTCTTCGGTATTTTTAGGGTGCTTGCATACTTTGTTACAGATAGCAAATGTCCATATACACATGTTCTCATTTCTAGGTTCTCTCTTCCGTTCCAGTAGCCAGTTCTTCCATCCTTGGCCAGTGTTACACTGCTTTTAGTTACTACAGCTTTAGAGGAAGTCCTCATATCTTGGAGGGCAAGTGGCCTTCCTTGCCCTCTTCCTCCTCCGTTTTCTTCTTCAGAAATTTGATTTTGCCATAAAGGTCTTACACAGTTTTTAACAGATTTATATGTAGGTATCTTATCTTTTTTGTTGCTATTGTGAAAAATATTCTTTTTCAAATATATTTTTTATTGTTTGTTGATCTTATACTAGAACTTCATTTTTGTGTATTGCATTTGCATCTTGCAACCCTGCTGAACTTTTATTAGTGCTAATGATAATTAGATTGTGAATATGACAGTTTTGTTTTTTCTTGTCCAGTCAAGTACACAATAGTTATAATTTCTTCAGTTATTAAAAATAAAGTGCACAAATTAAACTGACAAAGATTATAATATAAAAGTTAAAATCTTTATTTCAACCTTATTTTCAAATATGTATTTCATGCCATTGTATGTGTCTTCTAGATGCCGAGCATACACATTCTCCTGTGGCACCTACATTCTGCACTCCTGGTTTGAAAATCCCTTCTACAAAGAACAGCACAGCTTTGGTAAACTTCTATAAAATTGAAAGTGCTAATCTTTTCCCTAGTGAATCCGATACACTATTTCCAGACTCAAACAGTCTGTTTAAAAAACGTAGACTGTTGTAGCCTTTGGGAGTATATTTACAGTGTTTCCGGAGAGTTATTCGGCAGGAAATATCAAGAGCTTTAAAATTTTTCCAGGGCTTCCCTGGTGGCGCAGTGGTTGAGAGTCCAACTGCTGATGCAGGGGACGTGGGTTCGTGCCCGGGTCCGGGAAGATCCCACATGCCGCGGAGCGGCTGGGCCCGCGAGCCATGGCCGCTGAGCCTGTGCGTCCGGAGCCTGTGCTCCGCAACGGGAGAGGCCAAAACAGTGAGAGGCCCGCGTACCGCAAAAAAAAAAAAAAAATTTTTCCATACCCTTTAACCAGCATTTATTCTAAGGCACATTGGGACAAAGATAATTTTTTTTTTTTTGGCGGTACGCGGGCCTCTCACTGGTGTGGCCTCTCCCGTTGCGGAGCACAGGCTCGGGACGCGCAGGCTCAGTGGCCATGGCTCGCGGGCCCAGCCGCTCCGCGGCATGTGGGATCTTCCCCGGACCAGGGCATGAACCCGTGTCCCCTGCATCAGCAGGTGGACTCTCTCAACCACTGCACCACCAGAGAAGCCCTATATACACATATATTTTATTTTAAGGAATAAGAATGGATAGAAACACACCAGAAAGTGGTTATCTATGGGTGATTTTTATGCCTTTGTTTTCCAAATTTTTCCCATTGAACAAATTTACTATGTAATCAGAACCTCATCCCTGTTGAAAGTTGGTATGAACACTTAAGACAAGCAATATGGTAGATTGGGCCGTCCAGTGGATCTTTCAGCAGTGATGGAAATGTTCTGTGATCTGTGCTATCCAGTGTGGTAGCTAGCTGCTGAGCATGTAAAATGTGGCTAGTGCATCCGAGAAGCTAATTTTCAGTTTTTTAAATGTTATTAATGTATAATTAAATTTTAGTAGCACCATGCGACTTGTGGTAATCCACTGCTTATATTCCTGGCCTCATTGCTGACTCTGCCATAGGGAGACGGGCCAGGTTGGCGTGAATGGGCTTTCTCCCTGGCAGCAGTGAGGGCGTAGCTCATCCTCCTACGACTCTTACCTGGCCCAGGATAGTGTTGCCTGAGTTTGGGTGGTGAATCCGTCTAAATCTGGGGTTCAGCCAACAGGCCTATTTAGATTTCACATGAAGCTCTTGCTCAGCCTTCAGTAATGACGATGGTACTTTTTCCTCCATATGCCGTTTCTCTGTGTCCTTGATTTTATTTAGTTCTTGGTCAGGGAAGAGGGGGTAATTTGGGGGCCTACTTAGAGATCACAACAGAACTAACAATTTTTATTTACTATATTACTTTATACCACCATAATTTAATTATTTCTTTTTATTCTATAGGTATCCACAAATTATCCATTATCAAAAACAAATAGTTCATCAAATGACTTGGAAATGAAAGACAGTACATCGTTAGTTTTAAATTCAGACGAGTGCTTTGAGAATTTTGCGGATCCCTCTTCTCCTACGATTTCTTCCTATGAGAATCTGCTCAAAACACCTACACCTCCAGAAGTAACTACAATTCCAGAAGATATTCGCCAGGTTATTTTTCTAGGCTATTGTTTGTTTTCTGCAAAAATACCTTAAACCATATTTAACTGTGTTATTTATCATCGGGCTAATGTGCTCGTTTGGATCTAAATCTAAATTCTGGGCTGTTAAGCCTGTCTAAGACCACCTGGCTAAGGCTCTTCAGAGCTGAGCACAAGCTAGTGATGTCATCACGCCTTTGTTCCCTCATGAGGCATTTTCTCTTTAACTTCTTGTTCTGAAATGTATTCTCATAATATTTTCTAATCATTGTTCAAATGTGATCACCATCGTGACCATTGTTCCACTGGCGTTTCTAGCAAAGTCAGAAATGTCATTTACCCTCCAGTTCTCCAGAGTTGGAGTATCATGCATAACTTGTATCACTGTTTCTTGAACTTGAGATGTCTTGGGCCTCAGTTTGAGAAACATTTGTTTAAACGTATTAGAATATCTGATTCTTTTTTTTTTTGGCCACCGCAAGGTTGGTGGGATCGTAGTTCCTTGGCAAGGGATTGAACCAAGGCCCCCAGCACTGAAAGCGCCGAGTCCTAGCCACTGGAACGCCAGGGAATTCCCACAGAATGTTTGATTCTTTAGTACAACATAATTTACCAGTAGTCTGTTACTGGTTTATAGCAACTACCGACTCTACTAAATAACCACCAGCCTGATTCTTTGAGCATCCCCTCTTGATAAAAGCTACGGTGTTGGGGAGTTATTGCTTAAGCAAATGGAATTCTTAATAACCATTCTAGAGACCTTCCTAGCTTATGGAGAAGGATAAAGCTACTTGGGAAGGGACTCATCCTAAGACAGCAGTAAAGTATTTGTTATCCTTCCTTCTCTATCTTTTGTGCTTTCCCGGCACTATAATAAACTGCGGAAGGAGCAGCTTCTGTCTACAGGCATTATATACAGTTTCCAGTTGGCCATGGTGATCCTTCTCTCTTCACTTCTGTGTTAAAGGAGGGAAAACTTGCATTTAATGTATTACTTCTTTGTGAAAAAATCATAGTTGACATTTCAGGTTCCTGTTTTTATAATCTTTATAGCTAATGATCCTTCTTTGAGCGTTTATCTCGCCTCTTTCCTATGCAGATTCCCTACCACCTTTGTAAAGGCCTGATCTGCTCACAGGGGTGCACTGCTGCTTGCTTCCGCTAACCCAGCAGTGCATTTAGCTTTAGAAATCCCCGCTACACCCAAGTTAAACTTCTAATATCTCCACCTCTGTGCTGCTGAATGTCTGTGCTGCTAAATACTCTGTTTTAAATAACCCAGATCTTCAAATTTTCCTTGGTTTTTCTTGAATGTTTTATAACAGCTTCCAAATTTATGTTGTTCATATGACTTGGTGAAAGGAGTTTGCTTTCTTTTAGATTTTATCAAAATACAACTCAAACCTAGCTACTCTGGTAGCAGTTAGAGAAGTGCCGCCCAGCAGAGTGTTCCTTCCTCGGTGTGAAGGACAGGACGTCCGAGACGCTGGCAACAGAGAAAACTGGTGAAAGTGCGTATGTTCCCATCCTAGAGGGACTAGATTTGTTACCTGAGGAGAACACTGGAATGGTAATAAACACTTGTAATTGACATCTGCCAGCTACGTAACAGCCCATCTTTTTTTTTTTTTTTTTTGCGCGGTATGTGGACCTCTCACTGTTGTGGCCTCTCCCGTTGCCGAGCGCAGGCTCCGGATGCGCAGGCTCAGCAGCCATGGCTCACGGGCCCAACCACTCTGTGGCATGTGGGATCTTCCCGGACTGGGGCACGAACCCGTGTCCCCTGCATGGGCAGGCGGACTCTCAACCACTGCGCCATCAGGGAAGCCCCCCATCTCTCTTTTGGTCCAGAATTCGTGATCCCTGCATCTCAGGCTCCCACACTACCATGTTTTACAATGTCACTGGGAATCTACTCCCAACCATATTATAAGTGTAAAAATAGATGGCTTCGGTGTCATTTGTTTCATTGAAGGCTATTGGTTATACCTAATTGATATTTTCTGTTTGTATCTTTCTACAGAAATTGTAGTGGATCCATCCTTCCATTATAGAAACTGAAAGATGAAAGCAAACCTGCTCTTACTTTGTTTTTCACATTCCCCAACATCTTTCCCCTTTTGAAAATCCAACTCATATTAAAGATGAGCACGGACACTGATGTCATTAAATGCTTTTTATTAAGTTTGATTTAGTCTAACCTCAGTCTTGTTGACGTGTAGTTCAGTTACTCAGTTTGGAAAGATCATTACTATTTCACTGATTTCAAATTTACCCTGCCTAATGGAAAAGTATGGTTTAAGTAATATTAGGAAGCAGGATAAATAATTTTTGAAATTTAAAGGTTACAGTTTGCTACTCAGATAAGGCCACTTTCAGTCTTCTTGGGCTAGACAGTTGTTGCTAGACCTGGGCTTCTTCCTTGGGTCTAGCTCTGCCCTTCTGTCTCCTCTCATGACTATCCCAAGTCTTTTACACCTTTTATTTCAACAGTGCTCTTTTAAGGCACTGTTGTTTACAAATGACAGCTTAAATTAATTTAGGAAGAGGAATTTACAGGCCTAGGTAACTATACTGAAGTAGGTGTCTCGGACTTTTGGAAATTAGACGCTTGCCTGCAGTCAGGACGGATGTTTTATTTTTACTTGTCAGTTTCATCCTTTCAAATCACCTCTTACCAGCATGGCTGCAACCTCTCCAGGTCCCCCTCCAGCTCAGCAGCCCAACAGAGCCTGAGCCTCACACTCTGTGGAGGGTCCCAGGACTCCTCCTGGCCAGGTGCTCATCTCTGGACTGTCCGCTGTGCCTCTAGAGCTGTCTGAGAGCTCCAGGCTGCCCTGTCCATGGAGCCCAAGATCCTTCCGGCCTAAGTAAAGTTGATGCAGCAAAGATTATCCTCTTTTATGGTTGGGCCTTGAAAGTCAAATGTGAAGACCTGTCACATTGTGAATCTTCGTTTTGTCAGAAAATTGCCACTAAAACAAAACAATTTATTCTTTGTTCTAGGAACTACTGTGTAATAATTTTTGCTAAATATTGATACAATGTAAAATTCAAGATATTTAGTTTTATTTTTCCAGGTAAGCTCTGGTCAGCCTTGTATATACGATGGTGACTCCCAAATTATATCAGCCTTTTATACACTATTTACCATGGCTCTGTGTACCTAAGTCCACAGAGTGGACAGATTGCTTGAGGGAGGGAGTATATTCAAAGTGCATGCAGGGCTGAGTCCTGGAGTTCCATTTTAGAAGATGGAAAGAGGCAGAAAAATCTAGCAAAGGAGATGAAGAAGCTGGTGAAGTAGGAAGGAAATACTTCAAGCCAAGTGATCGATTCTATCAATATTGCTGAGAATCCAAGACAAGACAGAATTACCACTGGACTTGGCAAAATTGCTGTTGCTGACAGCACTGATGAATTCTGACAGAGTGCTCAGGACGGACTTCTGGGGTGGACTGGAAAGGTCGGAGGTGAGGAAGCAGAGATCACGGACTGAGACGGCTCTTTTCATGAGTTTTGCTCAAGAAGGGAGAGAAGAAATGGTGCTGCAGCCAGAGGGGGTGTGAGTGAAACCAGGTTTTTGAAGATGGGAAATAAAGAACGTTCCATTAATCATTTCCGATGGCCTGCTGGGTGTCTCCACCTGTCTTGTGATGGCCCCTCAATTCAGTTTGACCAGAATTTCTCTTTCCCTGGCCCTTACCACTCTCCTCCTGTGATCTTAGTTTCTGTTCCCTAGAACTAGGATGCTTCCGGCTTATCAAACTTCAAATGTTACCCTTCAGTGTCCTCCCACTGCTCTCGAGGAATCCAGGGTCCCAACATGGCCTCCAGGACCACCCCCCTGTGACTCGACCCTCAGTTGCCCCTCCCTCTTGTCTCAAAACCTGGGCTCCAGCTGGCAGCCGGCCTTTCCTCTCCTTCCCTTCGTTCCTGCCCTGGGCTTCATCATAGGCCCCGGGCTTCACAGGTGCTCTCTCTGCCCAAATGGCTTCTCCCACCCACTCTGCTCAGCTGACTATCCCTCACATCCTTATGCTGTAGATACTTGATGTTTTTGTCTGCCCACCACTCCTACCCCCTTAAAGGAAAACGCTCCGATTTTCCCTGAGCTCAGCCCAGTTCCAAGACCAACCAAGCAGGGTCACAGTCCCTGACCAGTTGGTATTGGGCACGTGACCCACGTCATATCCAAGAGAGCCAATTGTGGGACTTTGGGGAACTACTAGGAAGAGCAGAACGTTTTTCTGGATGTGCAGAGATGTGTACCCGGAGCCACGAAGGGAGAGGCCGAAGGTGGAGCTGCCACCGAAGTTCCAGCAGGAGACGTGGGAGGGCTTGGAGGCCAACTCTAACCCCAATTTTTCAGGTAAATGATTCATAAACTCCTTGTTTTCTCGTTTCGTGAAGCTCTTAACAGTCCTGCCTCATCTGCTTCAGGTCTCAGATTAAATGTCATTTTATCAAAGATTTTACCGATTTTCCCAGTCAGCGCCCTATTCTCATCCTTTATAGTACTTGGTAGAATCTGTAACAGAATATTTGAGTGTACATTTATTTAATGTTCACTGCCCCACTGGACCATAAGGTCAATGTGGTCAAGGACCTCATTTGCTTGCCTTGTTCATTATTACACTGGTACCTGCCAACTTAAAATATTTACTGGTTAGTGATAACATCAAACACTTACTGAGGTCTTACTATGCTAGGCATGGTTCTAAGTACATTCATTAACCCATTTAATTCTTAAAAAGTAACTCTTAGCAAATAGGTGCTAGCATTTCGACTTTTCAGATGAGGAAATTGAGGCTTTAATGATGGACTTCTCTTTCCACGTCCCATTTTCCCAGCCCAGACCTTGCTGACCGCCTCTGGGCTGTGTTCCCTCCCCCCATCCTCCACCACGCCCCCGCTTGTCACCTGACGGCAGAAGCATCCTACGGTCCTCTTCATCCTGATCTCTGGCCAAACTCCTGGTGAGTGCTCCGGTGTTCCTGGCGTTTCAGCTCACGCCACCCTTTATCTACTGGGAGCCGAAATCCAACCCCTGTGGGCGCTGAACAAGGTCACATGCCATCCTCAGCAGCAACTTGTCTTTCTCACGACACCTTCTAATCCGCCTTTGATCATCGGCACTTACACCTTTTGTTACCAGACTGCGGCTTTCTGAGGAAGGGTCTGTGTGTCGGGTCTGTCTGCACCCCCAGGCCCACGGCATTCATCCCGTATTTTATTCCCTGAAGTGTGGAAGGAGCTAGTACTACTACAGATTCTGACAGTCTCCAGTAATGCATGCAGATTTTGGAAAGGCCTCGGGTGGTTCACCTCATTCATAGTTTCATCCTCTCCTGGACGCTTTCTGAGGAGTTGTTGGCTGCAGCTGGGCTGGCCCGCCAGCGTGGGCAGGAGCAGGAAATTCTGACAGCTGAAGGCATGAAGTGAGGGGGCTACATATGCCTTTTTTCTTCTTTGTTTTTAAAACAGCTGTTTATTGAACATGCCCTTTCTACCAGGCCCTCCTCTAAGCCCCCTTTCATCTGGCTCTTCTCAACGGTGTTCTGAGGTAGGCGTGTGATTAGATCACCTTTATAGAGTAAACTCATGACACTCCCAGGCTGATGGGTTTTGCTTATTAAAATTATTTTAGTATTTATTATTAAAACTGCTTTTTAGGTTTCAGCTTATTCCTCCTAGGGATTACAGGGTGGGGGGAGATCAATGACTGTCTTCATAGAAGAGTTGCCTAGTTCATGATTAATCCTAACAGAATAAATATGCTTCTTTCAAGCTTGTTCCATTACAGGTTCCAAGAAACTGTAGCAATTTGTAAGAACAACCTATATCTAAGCAATACAATACACACCAGAACACTCAGACCTCACCTGGCTGCTCTTGACACTCAACCTGGAAACCATGACCATATCATTTCCTTAAAAGACAGGTGTTTTGGTTTGCACCAGAACTGAAGCATGCCCACATACTCTGGATGACGGTCCCCTGGCAGAAGTCTGTAATGCAGACAGCTTCACCGCAAGAGCAGTACCAGTGCAGCGGGTGGAAGCCAGCTGGCAGTGAGCTGAGGAAAACACAACACTATTTTTGGAAACGTATGTTTCAAGTCATCTATTGTTGTCTACCTAGAGGTTCCCAGCCCACTTGTGAGCTGTTACTTAAAGCAGGCCTCCACTTCGGCTGAAGTGAAAATGGTAGCCACTGCCTGCACCTCAGTGCTGAAGGTTACATGAGGTCAGGCACCACCCGAGCTCCTCAGCACAGCTCAGCACTCAAATTATAAGCTGCTCCATTTCACAACAGCTAAGTTTGGAGTTTGTGATAGAATAGAAACAGGTAGGCTGAGTTCTGCTCTACGTAAGAGTAACAAGAGTTTGCCTAACAGTTTAACAGCTTTCTTTCCCCTTCACAGCTGCCCCTACATGCACACACAGAGTTGATGTCTGAAACATCCCCTGAGCCAGTGCCCACGATGGTAATGAAAATTTAAGTATAAACTTAACATCGACTCCCTACCGAGGATCCGGTAAGTAGCTGAAAACGCCAAGCTCCTGTATGCTGTGAGAAAACTGAAGATACCAACCTCCGAAGGGAAAACACTTCAAGAGCCTGTGAGGCAGTCAGGACACTGAAGGCTGAGCACGTGCCGTCACGGTGACCGTGAAACAGCTCAGCTGCTCACTCAAAGCCGTACTGTCACAGCCAGAGATGAATAAGGACCAAGTACAAGTCTTTTCATTCTTAGCATTATATTCAATGATAAATTCACTAGGTATTCTTTAACTGTACTTTTGATGGAAGAATTCCATGTTGGGACATAGAGATGGCCAACAGACACATGGAAAGGTGCTCAACATCACTAATCATCAGGGAAATGCAAATCAAAACCACAAAAATAACACCTGACACCTGTCAAAAAGACGAGATAAGTGTTGACAAGGGTGTGGAGAAAAGCTCTCTGCACCCCCATGTTTACTAAGGAATTATTTATAATAGCCGTGGTTTGGAAACAACCTTAAGGGTCTGTGGGTGGATGAATGGATAAAGTTGTGAGATACATACAGACACATACATACATGCAATGAAATATTACTCAGCCATAAAAAAAGAAGGAAATCTTGCCATTAGCAACAACTTGGACCTAGAGGGCATTATGCTGAGTAGAATTAGAGAAAGATATCAAGTACCACATGATCTCACTTAGATGTAGAATCCAAAACACAAAACCAACCAACCAACAAGACAAAACCAAACTCATAGATAGAACAGATTGTTGGTTATCAATGGTGAGGGGGGCAGGGGTGGGCAAAAGGGTTAAGGGGGTCAACTGTATGGTGACAGATGGTAACTATAGACTTGTGGTGGTGATCAGTTTGTAGTGCATACAAATAATGAATTATTCTGTATACCTGAGACTAATATATTGTTAGGTACCAATTTTACCTTAAAAAAAAAAAAAAAATCCACGTTGGAACCAAGCAAATAAACCACTTTATTTTCAACTCGCCTGGAATTACAGGTGAAGCCCCCATTGTAGGAGTTCACACCATTATGAAAAGTTGGCTTTCAAAGTCCTTTAATGAGTTCCTGCCTTCTTGATCTGCACAGTATGTATCTTCTCCACAAACAGGAAGGTAATCATGGCTCCTCTTCTCCAAAAAATTAGGTTTAAGTTAATTGTGTGACTTAAGGAGCTCAAGCCTATCTAGTGTGAATGAATAAAGAATCGAAGGGTCTGTGCAAACTTCAGTGGAGAAGAGGCCCTAGATCTGGGTTGCAGGCTTGCATCTGTCACCTGTTGACTGCACCGGGGACCCCAATCCTACAGTCATTAGATTTAAAAGGCTGCTTTTGTAGGTGCAAGATCAAATTAGTGCAATTTTACTTTGCTAGTACATTTTTTCAAATTTTGGAATACACATTTTCAAAATTTTCCACTGCAGTAGACTAAAGGTAACTGGCCTTATCACATACTGCACACTGTTTATAAACTTCAAAATGAGACGGTAACAGTGCTGTGGAAGAGACAGCACCCGTTCTGACTGAACTCTATAGTTAACTTTGTTTCTTACACGTCAAACACTATTCTAAGCCCTCTGCAAACATTTAATTAGTCTTCACAATCCTGTGGGCTGTTAACCTCCATTTTACAAATTTTAAACAAACAAAAAAAACAGGTTCAAGTAACTTGTCCAAGGTTGCTGTTAGTGTAACCAGGATTTAAATGTTCAGCCCAACTGCTTATAACCACTGTGCATACTGCCTCTCAAATCAGAAGCGAGTCAGCCCCAGCACTGAACAGGGTGTGTGAACATCCCCTACTTAACTTGACCTCATCCCTGACCTTCTCCCTTGATCTTAAGATTCTTCTTTCATTCCTCCCTGCATTTTCAGATCTTCAAGGTAAACCTTTCCATCCTTATCCTAAGTTCTAATCCTTGTTCCTCTATACTACTTCCTGCCCTCAGAATGCCCCATTCTCACCATTTTTAAAATATAAAAAGGCATCACTGTGGCACCCATTCTCCTTTTCTCTAACTTGTCATCACACCTTGATTCAGGCAGGCCGCTCCCTTCAAACACAGACAGCTTCTTCAACTTGCCTCAGCTCAGACTGTTCCAAAACGCCTCAGCTGCCCCTCTCACCTTCCCAAAGGTCTTCCCAACTCCATACAACCTTCTGGGCGACAAACTCCTGCTCTATTTAATACAATCTCATGGCTTTCCTGTTCTGCCCCATTTGGGCTTAAACATACCAACTCCACTACTTAGTATAAACCCCCAATACTAAATTAAACCCTGAACCCATGCCCCATTAACTTTCACACTCCAAGTGACTGCAACATAATACAGTTTTACATATAATGCTAAGAGCACTTTTCATATTTTACAGAAGAACGTGAAACATGGACTTTCTATTAATATTCATACCACAGCAAAGCCAAATCTAACTCCTAAATAGATGCATTACAATTTGTTTAGAGTTTAAAGGCTTAATGGCAATAAGGGGAGGACGAAAAAGCGAAAGTTTATTTTACATAACTGAATGGAAAATAAATTCAAGAAACAGTAAATAAAATTCAGTATGGCCTCATGCGCCCTGAAGGAGGTGGTGCCCGATTTGGAGGAGTGATTGCTATGTCCAGATAGTCTCCGATTTGGAACTTCTGCGACTGCAGCGTCATGGAGTCGTCAGTCCCCTTTCTCCCAGACATGGTGCTGCCAATCTCCTTTACTCTGCAGGGAAGGAGACCAACTGTTAAAGGGTGGCTGGTCAATGCCAGTGTGTGCTACAAAGTGACCGTGGGGCTGGACTTGCTCCCTTATCTTACAGCACAGTTAAAATGTAAGTACTGCATTAATCTAAACCAGATATTAAGATGTATAAATCTGCAGTTCCCCTCCACTGAAGGGGTTCATTGAAGGGATTATCCCTATCAGTCAGAACATACTGAAATCAAAGAGATTATAGGGGTTAAGAATGAAAAATTACCTACCGATAGCCAGGCCTTTTAAGATCTGTAAAAACAATTGCAAAATTGAAGTGTGTGCCCTTCTTTCTGGCTTCTGGGTAGACTTCTTTTACTAAACTAGTCAGTTCTTTCAAGGTTGCATCCATCCTGAATTTTTTTTTTTAGAAAAAAAGACATTACATTTGATTAATCAGCAATGATGTAACCAAGGATACTGACACACAGTGAGTTAATTACCTGTGTCTCAATTGCAACTTTACCTTAGAAACTGTCAGGGTCTTACAACTGAGTTAATTTTGAAGCACCTACTAATACTATTTGCCCCCAAATATTCCCCTTACCAGCCTCAGTGTTTGAAATTTTCATGAATTAAGGTCAGACTGGTAATATGCTAAAAGGGAGTTCAGAATTACATATGCTACCTTTTGTTGCTGTGTAACATCTCACTGGCCTAGTGATTTACCCACTTAAGGATAACTAGTCCAAATTAATCCAAATTCTTAAAATAATTGTTTTTCATTATTTCAAAGACATACTTTTCTACATTTTAGCATCTCCTTTCTAAGACTGAGTGTTCTGATGAGTTTTACAATAGATGGACTCCTAAAGCCAATGAAACCTACGGAATTTTCAAGACTAAGCATAGGCTCCTTTCACAATATATATTCTTGTCCTGCCAACTTCTATTTGAACTCAGAATTTAATATAGTCCCTTGAGCTAATATGGCACAATCTGGAAAAACCTTTTAAAATATAAGCATCTTGTATTATAAGCAACAGTCTAAGTTTCTGAATTGTTTTCTTCCCTGACAACTGGGAACATGAAACAGAGGACTTGGAACTTGAAGCAACACAGCCTGCAGAGAGCTATACAATGACCCTGGACACAAGGCACCTGTAAAGATGACAATTCCAATGGACAGCATCGAGCAGGGAATCAAACACCCAAGGCATCATCTAGCTTTAACTCTGCACCCTATTTATACCATCTCTACCACATTATCCTCAAGTAGAACCATGGCTTCAACTGCAGTGAGAACAAAAACATCCACGATGACCACATCGACTTCCGTTCTCTACTGCTGCTGAATCCTCAATATGCCCGTAACAGAACTCAACAGTGTCCCCCGCAAAACATGCCCTTCCTCTCATATTACTCTCAAAACTACCGTCACCCACTTAGATGCCCAGGTCACAAACCTAAGCATTGTTCAGTTCTTCCCATCTCTATCTTGTTGTTTCTACCTCCTAAAGACAGATCAAACTGGACTTCCCTGGTGGTCCAGAGGTTAAGGCTCCACGCTTCCACTGCTGTAGGTGCAGGGTCAATCCCTGGTCGGGAACCTAAGATCCCACATGCCACGTGGCACAGCCAAAAGACAGATCAAATCTATTTTTTTCTCCATCTCCACCATCACAGCTTTATTTCAACCTCTCATTATTCAAATCTCTGTATGTTGCTTCCAACTCATCTCAACTTTTTTTTTTTAACCTGACATTCTAATGATGTTTATTGTGTCAATTATTCCCTGGTATGTACAGTGTATACTTATGTACCAGAAAGGACTCTTTCTTCCTTTCCAACATTTCCCACATATTGTCATCTTGCTCATAATGAACGTGGGGAATTCGTTTCACACCTTTTGTCAGTCCTAAACAGTGGGAGTCCTCCACAAGCTTCCCACCTGCTGAGGACTCTCCCCAAACCAACAGTTGCAGTGCCAAGTGTTGCTTTCTGATTAGCAGTCTAAAAGGTGAGTACACAGGCGACAAATGCAAGAGCTTTCTCGGGGTTGAAGCCTTTGCTAGGTGACTGTGAGGGTCAGTTTTGTGTGTCAATTTCGAGAAGCTACAGCCCCTAGTTATTCAAACACTAAGGTAGGTGTTGTGTAAGGTGTTCTTTAGATGGGATTAAAGTCTATAATCAGTTGACTTTAAGGCAGATTATCCTAGGTAATCTGAGTAAACCCTTTTAATCAATGAGTGGGCCTCATGCAATCAGTTGAAAAGGCCTTCAGAGCAGAGCTACTGAATTCCCTGAAGAAATTCAGCAGCTTATGCTGCAGAGTTCCAGCCTGCCCTTCATCATAACCTGCACCACAGGTTATGCACCACAGACTAGGGACTTAAGTACCGAAGCAGTCCCCACAATTGTGTGAACCAATTCTTTGCTATAAATCTCTTTATATCTCCTATTGGTCTGTGTTTCTGATTGAACCGTTACAGTGATCTACATAATTCTCTTCCCATAACCTGTTTAGTGGTCACCCAAGCACAGGATGTATCACTCCTGTGTGGGTATTCCCACAGCTCCACACAGTGCCTTGGACATTAGCAAACTCAACTAGCTTCTGCTGGGCTCCTCTGGACCTCACTCCTTTTTCCTTGATTTGTCTTAAGGCCTCCTACTTTGGCCCCTCAGTCTACTTCTACAAATTAAGAATTCCCAATCTTCCCTCATTACTGCTTCTGGGAGTGGCAGCAGGGCTCTGTGCTACCCCTCACCAACCATCCTGTCTTTCTTTAGCCACCATTTTGAGGTATAACATAAGGTTGTCTTTCCTAGTTTGGTTGCAGTTTATGGACAGGACAGTTTAGGACAGGAAATTTTTGTAATTTCTTTCTTGATTGAGAGTAGAGAGTCTGTGGAACAGTCTCACCCTGCCATCTCCACCCTAAAGTCTTAATTAGCATTTATTTCATCTGCTTTCTCTCTGAGATTGTGTTTACTCTAGAGAGGGGCAGTACCCTCTTTATACCCTCTGGGTCTAAGCAAAGCACCTGGCAAATAGGAACTCTTAATTTGTTGGAGGAAATATAGACTTTTAACATCTGAACAGAGGTGTTCATCAATCTATTGATAACAGTTCTTCCCTATAAGTTAAATCAACCTTCCTGAACTTTTATCCTGGAACAATACTTAACTAGAATCATACTACATAAATTTCACTGAAAGGTGGAAACAACACCTTAAGTGTTCATCAACAGACAAGTGGACAAAATGTAGCACATCCTTCCAATGAACTATTATTCAACCCTAAGAAAGAATGACTTTTTATTATATACTAAACCATGAACCTTGCAAACATAAGTGAAATAAGCCAGACACAACAGGACAAATCCGATATGAGAGCACTTATATTAAATACTTAGAATAGATAAATTCATATAGACATAGAGGAGTGTCTACCAGGAACTGGGGTAAGGGAGGAATTCCCATTGTTACTGCTTACTGGGTACAGAATTTCTGCTGGGGGGAATTTAAAAGTTTTGTAAATAGTGGTAATGGTTGCACAATGTGAATATATTTAATGCCAGCAAATTGTACCCTTAAACAATTAAAATGGCAAATATATATTTTACCACACTAGATGTATTTTTAAAAATTATACACCTTTTACAGCTACTAAAAAGCCACGGTAACGTCCAACCAAGGAGCTGCATGCAGCTTGCTGTATGTGATGCTCCTAGTCAGACGCGGGGTAGGAAAGGTACGCTTGAGTGGAAAACGCTCAGGGGCAGGTCTTCAGGAAACAGACATCAAAAGTTTCTCCATTAAAGCACCACAACAAAAACCACCCGGTTCTGTTTTTTTCCATGCTAGGACACCTAAGGCTTAGTATTATGTGCAGACGCTCTACGAGGACGACAAATACCACCGAACAGCGCCACTCCCCCGCCCCATGTTATTCTAGCACCACAAACTCGACCAAGTTTAGGGGCGGCTACCGCACTGAACGACCTACGTGTCACTTTCGTACCAAGCAGCCAAGACAGTGACAGCAACCTTGGCTCAATTCTTTACAACCCAAAAGTTTCAACCTCAGACGTAAAGGCGCCACAAGATAAGCAAATACCCATTTCTCCAACAGCTGAGACCCCGACTTCCCGCGAGTTGCGCCCAGAGGCCCCGAGCGCTGGAGGAACTGAAAACGCGCCAGGCGGGCCCCCAGCGACCCCCGCCCCGACGCCAGGCCCTGACTCACCAGGTGTAGATCTGCAGCTCACTAGACGGCACGTTTCCGCGGGAGAACTCGTCCATGCGGTGGTGGCGGCCGTTGTTGGTGGTGAAGACGCGCAGCAACAGCGGGCAGGTCTGGGGGCGGGAGAGGCGAGAGTCAGGAGGCGGCGAGCGCGGCCCCTTCCTTCCCCTCCACCCGCGCACGGCCGCCCCCTCCCGGCCGCCCCTCCGCCCCGGGGCCCCCTCTACCTCTCTAGACCCGCACCTTCTCCCTATCGATGGGCTTCTCGGGCTCCTTCTTAATCTCCTCCTGAGTAACACGCGACTCCACCGCCATCTTCCTCCTGCGGCCCGCTAGACGCTCGCCCTGACCTCCGACCCCAACAGCGAGCATGAGAATCAAGGCTCTCGCGAGGAGACGCTCGAGAATTTATAGACGACCGGCGTGGAGGGCGGGGCGTCTCCCGGCGCAGGCGCACTAGGCGGTGCGGTGCGGGGGCACGGCGGGCGCGCCTGCGCGCTGCGTCCTGGGAAAGGGCGGGCGCCGGCGTAGCGGGCTAGACGCTGAGGGACGGGCGCGCGCGGAGGGGCTGCTTGAGGGAGGCGGACGCCGGGAAGGTAAGGGTGAGCGCGCTCTGGGAATAACCGTGAGCCGCCTTCGCGGCCAAGGGGTGGGATGCGTGGTACTACAGGCGCTAACGGGAGAAGGCTGGCAAATCTGACTAAAGTGAAAAAAAAAAAAGAAAAAGGCTTCTCAGAGAAACAAGCCGCAGGCCCGGAGGAGACTCCTGAGAGGCGTGTGGTGTCTGGAAAGCTAGTGTCCGGGAGGCCCAAGGACTCCTGGAGAAAAGCACAGACATCCCGGTGGGAAGTGGGCAGAAGAGTTGGGCAAGTGCTTTAAAACGGAGGAATCCAGGTGTCCGGTCAACACAGAAGGCGTTCGGGCGCAGTGCTAACCCGGGGACGCGTTAAAACCACAGGGACTGGCTTAGGCTGGTTGGATTTTAGACACACTGCACCCGCTGGCTTGGCGGAAATGAGACGCTCTGACCTGCGCCGTGGGTGGACCGCGGGGATCCTCTGACGCTGGCGGCGGCGTAGGCCGTGCGCCCACTCTGGGCGGTTGAGGGTCGTGAAGGTGCGTGTACTTGCGATCTAACAATTCCGCTCTGTGGTATTTACTCTAGAGAAAACCTGGCTCAAGGACACCCGGAGACGCTACAGGAATATTCCTGGCGGCGTCGTTAATAAGGACGAAGTCTGGAACCCCCCCCCCCAAGTGTCTAAGGCGACGATACTTCAGTGAATTGTGGTAGACCGTGCAGCAGCACAACTACCCAGCAGCAGTGGGTGGCATACGGCAACCAGGACGAACGGACTGTTGCGGTGGCCAAGACGTTCGTTCGTTTTTCCCGGTAAGCTGTCTCTAGCAGTACCTAGTTGTCTTTCACTTCATTGGAAAGTTTTGTTAGATTGTATGTGACAGCTATCATATCAGCGTGCATTTAAAAAAAGACTTATAAAACTTGGTGAATTTTTGTGTAGCCATCTTACTGTTGAAGATGGAAGGAAAAAAAGCAATATTTTCGGCATGTCATGCTTTATTATTTCAAGAAAGGTAAAAATGCAGCTGAAACGCACAAAAAGATTTGTGCAGCGTGTGGAGACGGTGCTGTGACGGATCGAACGTGTCAAAAATGGTTTGTAAAATTCCTCGCTCGGGTTAGACCAGGGTTAGACCAGTTGATTGATAGCAATCAAATCGAGACATTAATGGAGGACAATCAACGTTATACCACGTGGGAGATAGACAGCATACTCAAAGTATCCAGATCAAGCGCTGAAAATCCTTTGCACCAGCTGGGTTTTGCGAATCGCTTTGATGTTTGGGTTCCACATAAGTTAAGCGAAAGACATTATTGACCATATTTCCGCGTGCGATTCTCTACTTAAAGATAAGGAAAACGTTCCGTTTTTAAAACAAATTGTGACGGGCGATGAAAAGCAGATGATGTACAATAATGTGGAACGGAAGAGATTGTGGGGCAATCGAAATGAACCACCTCCAACCACACCAACATCACTGGAGTTCATCCAAAGAAGGTGATGTTGTGTATATGGTGGGATTGGAAGGGAGTCCTCTATTATGAGCTCCTTACAGAAAAACCAAACAATTTCAACAACTATTGCTCCCAATTAGACCAACTGAAAGGAGCACTCGGAAGAAAAGTGCCTGGAATTAGTCAACAGAAAATGCATACTCTTCCATCAGCATAATGCAAGGCTGCATGTATCTTTGATGACCAGGCAAAAACTGTTACAGCTTGGCTGGGAAGTTCTGATTCATCCGCTGTTTTCACCAGACATTGATTGCACCTTCGGATTTCCATTTATTTTGGTCTTTACAAAATTCTCTTAATGGAAAAAATTTCAATTCCCTGGAAGACTGTGAAAGGCAGCCAGAAAAGTTCTTTGCTCAAAAAGATAAAAAGTTTTGGGAAGATGGAATTATGAAGTTGCCTGAAAAATGGCAGAAGGTAGTGGAACAAAAGGGTGAATAGGTTGTTCAATAAAGTTCTTGGTGAAAATGAAAAATGTGTCTTTTATTTTTGCTTAAAAACGAAGGAACTTTTTGGCCAACCAGTAGCTACACGAAACAGCATGAAATTCGCAAACATAGTTCTGGGTATACGAAGCCAAAGACAAAGGAATATTTACTGTGGGAATCCATTTTAACATCCAGAAGTAGGCAGTACTAAACTATGTTGTTCAGGGTGCATTTCCAGGTGATGTAATTATAAAGAGAAAAGCAAGGAAGTAATTACTACAAAAGTCAGAATGGTAGTTACCTCCGAGCAAAGGAGGGGACTGTGATCAGGGAGGGTCAGAGGAGGTGCTTCTGGAGTGTTGAGAACATTCTATTTTTTGACCTAGGTGGTGGTTACTCAGTTGTTTGATTTAAAAGTATTCTTTATAAACAGTGCTTTCGTGTTGTGCATACTCTTCTCCATGAATGTTATTTCTTGCTATTTTTTAAAAATAGCACCTTAAAGAAAAAACGAATGCCTATGAATCAGTAAGGAAAAGACAATCCAATAGAAAAGTGGGAAAAGACATGATAGGCATTTCATAGGAGAGAAAACACAGATTACATGGAAACATGGAAAAGATGCCCAACCTCATGAATAATCATAATGCACATTTAAACCACAATGAGATAACATTTCACTCTACTAGACTGGCGGGAATGTAAAAGTCTGATGACCAAGTGCTGGCAAGGATTTGGAGGAAAGGGAATTATTATGGGCTAGTCTCATCCACTTTGGAAAAACCAGCATTACCTAGAAAGACTAGATATGTGCACCCCTTAAGACTCATCTATTGCACTCCTACTAGTATACTCTAGGGGAACTGTTACACATGAGCACCAGGCACCATGCTGAATAATGTTCTAACATCTTTATTCATAATAACTAGAAACAATCTGAATGTCTGTGAAGACTATTTATAAAGTGGAGTACCATAAAGACTTGAAAGTGAACGAATGAATCAACATGCTTTTTGAAAAGGTAGTATAAAAAAAGCAAGTCACAGAAAACACAATAAGATTCAATTTATGAAAAGTTCAAAAATAGGAATGCACCCCCCAAAAAAAAAATACTATATAGGGAAGCAAACACAAGTGTTAAAACTATAACGAGAAGCAAGGGGATGAAAACACTAAATTCAGGACAGTGTTACCTCTGAGAGTAAGCCTCATGCAATTTTGAAGGGCATCCAGGGAGTTTCTAAGGCACTAGTAATGTACTCTTTCTCACTAAAAGCGGCGTGGTTTTTCATTCTTTACATTGTAGCTATACATTTTAGATTGTCTTTTATGCATGTGATTTACATCACTGTAAAAAAAAAATTTTTTTAAGTTGGTTAGGGATGGGACCTTGCATGCATTCAACTTTTTAAAGCATGATACTTAAATTTCCTCCCCAGTTCTGATTCCAATATTAAATCTTTTTCAAAACCACCGTAGTATAAAAATACAGACACATGAGGGCACTCTAGTCAATCAGTTAAAGGGAAAACATTGAAACTGAAAATGAAGAACCTCACAACCTTTTATTGGTGATATTGGGGAGGTTTAGTTTCTTACATATAAGCTCTCATTTTGAACCTTTCCAAATAATAATCTCTCATCAAAACAGAATTTCCCAATACCTTGAGTCAGTGGAACTATAGTTTTATCATAGAACAGTTAAGGTAGTTTTTCAGGCATCCCTTAATCCACCTCACTTGGCCTTCTAGGTCCAGCTCTGAACACACGTTTTAATATATAAGTATGCATCCGTTCTCTTTTTCTTTAGAATTTACTCAAATGAGTATTACACTTCCAGGTATATACTGAAAAGAATTGAAAGCAGGGACTGAAACAGCTATTTGAACAATGTTCATAGCAGCATTGTTCACAATAGTCAAAAAGTGGAAATAACTAAGTGTCAACAGATGAATGGTTATGAATACTATGGAATATTATGCAGCCTCAAAAAGGAATGAAGTGGACTTCCCTGGTGGCACAGTGGTTAACAATCCGCCTGCCAATGCAGGGGACACGGGTTCGATCCCTGGTCCGGGAAGATCCCACATGCCTCAGAGTAACTAAGTCCATGTGCCACAACTACTGAGCCCACACACCACAACTACTGAAGCCCGTGTGCCTAGAGCCTGTGCTTTGCAACAAGAGAAGCCACTGCAAGTGAGAATCCCGCACACCAAAATGAAGAGTAGCCCTCGTTCTCCGCAACTAGAGAAAGCCTGCGTGCGGCAACGAAGACCCAACACAGCAAAAAATAAATAAATTTTTTTAAAAAAGGAAGTAAATACTGGTACTTGCCACCATAGTGATGAACCTTGAAAACATTATGCCAAGTGAAATAATCCAGACACAGAGGAGCAAGTATTGTATGATTCCACTTATATGAGGCACCTATAATTGACAACTTCATAGGTACAAAAAGTAGAATAGAGGTTACCTGGGCCTGGCAGGAGATGGGACTGAGGAGTTATTATTTAGTGGGTACAGAGTTTCTGTTTGGGACAATGAAAATTTCTGGAAAAGGACAGTGGTGATGGTTGCCCAACATTATGAATATACTTACTGTTACTGAATTGTACACCTAAAAATAGTTAAAATCATACATTTTATGTTATATATATTTTACCACAAAACTTTTTTAAAGAGTGAACATTTGAGGTATGTGAAAATAGGTCATCAAGCTTTCTTCACTTTTCCTTTTCTCCCTCTTTCTTTTACATATTCCGGCATTTCAAATTGAGAGAAAGGTAAATTATCCTAATTAAAATCAGAAATATGTAATGTGAAGTTTTACAGAATACTCCTTAGTCAGTGACTATAGCTCCATGGCTATTTCTGATGCTGAGGTTAAGGACAGCTTCTGGTGGCAGGAAAATAGGCATTCATGAATATGTACAAAACATGTTTCTGGAAAAGATTTAATAGAATATATTTTTTATAGAATTTTCTGACTCTTGATAAAAGTTGTGGATTGTAAATTTGAACCTCTCTGGGGGCGTTATTAAACTTTTCAAATTTTTCCTTCATGTACATCTGTGGGAGACCAGGTGTATGGCATTTATAAGCACAATATTTATTTATGGGTTTCTATTTCAGAAAAAGGTGTATGTAAACACTCTCAGTAAAGCATCCGCTTGTTACCAAGAGTAGAAAAAAAATATGCATTTCCATAACCATTCCTAGAAGAATTAAGCCTAGAGGCAGTATAATTATTACTTAGAAGATAAGTTGTTTCATATTCCCCTAAAAAGTGTATTTTTTACAAATGAGCATACGTGCCTGCTTGGCATTAGCACTACAAGCAGTGCTGCCATGAACCAGTCCTGATGTCCCTAAGTGGTCTTGCTGTGTCATCTCTAGTCATTCTTCGCATTACAGCTTGGGGCGGTTGGTAGCGTTTTTTAAAGGCTACTCCCACTACAACACACTCTGAGGTATGGGATTTGGGAGTCCATTTTTTAAGCCCTTCCCTGGTTCTCAGAACCATCTCATTTACAGTACATTTTAAGCCAATGGAACAGAATGACGGGTCACATTTGCTTTTCAGAGAGTTGAAATATCTCTCACTTTTTTAAGTGACCCCCTGTTTTAAGCATTTAAATGATTATATTGAAAATTATTTTTTATATAAATTTTATTTTATTTATTTCTGGCTGTGTTGGGTCTTCATTGCTGCACGCGGGTTTTCTCTAGTTGCGGCGAGCAGGGGCTACTCTTCATTGTGGTACATGGACCCCTCATTGCGGTGGCTCTTCTTGTTGAGGAGCACGGGCTCTAGGTGCGTGGGCTTCAGTAGTTGTGGCAGGCAGGCCCAGTAGTTGTGGCTCGCAGGCTCTAGAGCACAGGCTCAGTGGTTGTGGCGCATGGGCTTAGTTGCTCCGCGGCATGTGGGATCTTCCAGGACCAGGGCTCGAACCCTTGTTCCTGGCATTAGCAGGCGGATTATTAACAACTGCGCCACCAGGGAAGCCCCCTGAAAGTGATTTTTAAACAGATATGCTATTCTTCAAGAGTCTGCGGAGTGTCAACAGTGTATTTGCCAGAAGCAAGTTGTGGAAGGCAACTAAAAAGCTTAAGTAATGCTTAAAAAGCTTAGGCTCTGAAGTTAGATAGATCTTAAGTTTAAACTTCAGCTCAGTCAGTTGCTAGTTGGTTAATCTTGAATCACTTAACTGCTCCAACACAGATTCCTGATCCATATTAGGATAACAGAATACCAAATAACCTGTTATGAGGAATAAATGCATCTAAAATAGTTGGCATAGTGTCTGCTATATATATTAAGCACTCAACAAATGTGAGCCATTGTAATCACCATCATCATCTTGTAGATTCTGTTTCGTTTTGCAATGAGGCAAGGGGGACAGAATAAGAGGCTAATTTCCCGTCAACTCCCTCTATTGCCCAAGGGTAAATGATTTCATGAAAACTTCATGAAAAAAATAGCATTGCTGCCATAATTACTTAATTATACATTTCTGCCAATTCACTACCCTGCACATTCAAATAAAGATGTACTAATCTTGGGATTAAGGTGGTCCAGTGGTTAAGACTTCATGCTTCCACTGCACAGGGCGTGTGATCAATCCCTGGTTGGGATCTTCATGCCTGGGAAGTGGCACAGCCAAGAAAAATAAAATAAAATTTTGAAAATATTTTTATTTTTTATTTTCATGTGGGAAATGGTGGTTTTTTTAAATATTTATTTATTCTTTTATTTATTTGGCTATGCTGGGTCTTAGTTGAGGCATGCAGGATCTTTTAATTGTGGTATGCAGGATCTAGTTCCCTGACCAGGGATCAAACCTGGGCCTCCTGCATTGGGAGCATGGAGTCTTAACCACTGGGCCACCAGGGAAGTCCCCAAAAAATATTAAAAAAAAAAAAAAAAGTTACACATGAAGAAAGATCTCCAGTAATTTATTTGTTAGTTCTTTGGGATTAGGAAATGTATGTGAATAGATTCCTTTGTGGTATTGATGTCCACCATGGCCTGAATATTAAGATTCTGCTTTATATATATGAGACAGTAAAATATGTGTTGAATGCTTGAAGACATTTTAAAGTGCTTAGATAAGTATCCCAGTATCATAGTCTCACCTTTTAGATTTATATGGCAGTAATAATAATAGTATTTAATCATCACTGTATCAGTTATCTTTTTATTGCTGTGTAACAACCACCTGAAAATCTAGAAGCTAAAGTAACAACCATTTTATTTGGGCTGGTCTCAGCTAGGCAGCTCCGGTCTCGCCTGGTTTCCCTCATGTAATTGTGGTTATCTGAGAGCTCAGCTTGGAGGAAGGGGGTTAGGTGGTCTAAGGTACTTCACCTCCCTATCTAGCTGATGGCTATGGCTGTTGTCTGGGCCATGTGTCTTTCACTTCGTGGTCTCAGGGTTCCAGTAGAGTCAGACCAGAAGCTGCAAGGCATAGTAAGCACTTGGCTCATTAGCTACACAACTTCATTTTTGCCACATTCGGTTGGCCAAAGCAAGTCGCAAAGCCATGCCAAGAATCAAGGAAGTGGAGAAGTAGACTTTACTTCCTGGTCAGTTATAGCTAAGACACACTACAAAAGGGCATGCACGTAGGATGGAGGAATTTATGGCCATTTTTAACAATCTACATGCTAGGCACTTTACACGTTTGCATGCATTATCTCATTTATTTTTCACAACCATCCTATGAGATGTGTATATTATTGAACCTATTTTACAGATGAGAAAACTGAAACACAGGGATGTTATGTAAGTTAACATTTCTATTTGGAAAATGTTTATTAAGGGTTCTTAATGGGGCTTACCTGGTGGTGCAGTGTTTAAGAATCCGCCTGCCAATGTAGGGGACATCATTTCGAGCCCTGGTCCAGGAAGATCCCACATGCCACGGAGCAACTAAGCCCGTGCGCCACAACTGCTAAAGCCCGTGTGCCACAACTGCTGAAGCCTGTGTGCCACAACTACTGAAGCCTGCACGCCTAGAGCCCGTGCTCCGCAACCAGAGAAGCCACCACAATGAGAAGCCCGCGCACCGAAACGAAGAGTAGCTCCCGCTCACTGCAACTAGAGAAAGCCTGCGCACAGCAACCAAGACCCAGCGCAGCCAATAATTAATAAATAAATAAATTTATTTTTTAAAAAAAGTTCTTAATGACTAAAACTATGCTGGTAATAGAATGTTACATTCGAAGGAAGCATAAAATATTATAAATAAAGTAATTCAATTATGTTTTTAAAATATATGCACACAAACATTCTGGGAGGAAATATTCAAAAATATTAACAAATTCTTCTGAGTTGGAAAGTAATGGATAATTGTGATTCCATCTTTTTTTGTTTTCCACATTGTTTATGAGTATATATTTACTTTTAGAAATTAAAAGTAATGTTTAAAAAGTAAATCTCTATAAAAACTCACAAGAAGAAATAGATGATCTGAATAGACCTTTGTCTATTATAATGAATCGATAACTAATAACCTTCTAAAACAGAAAGCACCAGGCCCACATGGGTTCACTGGTGAATTCAACCAAACGCTTAAGGAAGAAAGTATACAAATTCTTTACAATCTCTTCCAGAAAATAGAAGAAGAGAGAACACTTCTTAACTCATTCTGTAAGGCCAGCATTACCCTAATACCCAAACCAGACAAAGACATTACAAGAAAGAAAAACAACAGACTAATATTTATCATAAGCATAGATGCAAAAATCCTTAACAAATAATAGCAAATCAAATCCAACAATGTGTAAAAAGTTATACATTATGACCAAGTGGGATTTATCCCAGATAGGCAAATCAGGGAGCATGATGCCTCCAGCTTTATTTTTCTTTCTCAAGATTGCTTGGCTCTTCAGGCTCTTTTGTGGTTCCATACAAATCTTAGGATTGTTCGTTCTATTTCTGTGAAAAATGCCATTGGAATTTTTATAGGGATTGCTTTTAATCTGTGGATTGCTTTGGGTAGTATGGATATTTTAACAATATTAATTCTTCTAATCCATGAGCATAGAATATTTTTCCATTTAGCTGTGTCTTCTTCAATTTCTTTTCTGAATGTCATAGTTTTCAGTACGTAGGTCTTTGACCTCCTAGGTTGAATTTATTCCTAGGTATTTTATTCTTTTTGGTGCAATTGTAAATGAGATTGTTTTCTCAATTTCCTCAATGTCTTACAGCTTTCTTTCCAGCTTAAAGAAGTCCCTTTAACATTTCTTTTAAGGCTAGTTTAATGGTGATGAACTCCTTGAGCTTTTGCTTTCTGGAAAACTCTTTATCCTTCAATTCTGAATGATAACTTTGTCAGGTGGAGTATTCTTGGTTGCAAGTTTTTTCCCCTTTCAGCTCTTTGAATGTATCATGACACTCCCTCCTGGACTGAAAAGTTTTTTTCTGCTGAAGAATCTGCTGAGAGTCTTATGGGGGTTCCCTTGTATGTAACAAGTTATTTTTCTCCTTCTATTTGCTGCTCTGTTGAGTTTCACTGCCTTGTCTTCATGTTCACTGATTGTTTCTACTGCTTCATCTTGTCTGCTGTTGAACCCTTAAGTGTATTTTTCAGTTATTATATTCTTCAGCTCTGTTACTTCTATTTGATACTTTCTTATATTTTCTATCTCTCTGTTGAAATTTTCACTGTGTTCATCTATTCTTCTCTTCATTTCAGCAAGCATCTTTATGACCATTAGTTTTAACTTTTTATCAGGTAAATTACTTATCTCCGTTTCATTCAGTTTCTTCTGAGATTTTATCTTATTTTTTCATTTGGAACATATTCCTCTGTTTCTTCATTTTGCTTGACTTTCTGTGTTGGTTTCTATACAGTAGATAAAACAACTACCTCACCCAGTCTTGAAGGAGCGGCCTCGTGCTGGAGGTGAAATTTGTCATTCAACCCTGCCCCAGCTCTTGGTTGTCTCTCAAATCTTGTGCTTGTCCAAACAGCTTATTATTTTTTTTATTCAAGTATAGTTGACTTACAATGTTGTGTAAATTAATTTCTGCTGTACCCCAAAGTGTTTCAGTTATACATATATATACATTCTTTTTCATATTCTTTTCTATTATGGTTTATCACAGGATATTGAATATAGTTCCCTGTGCTCTACAGTAGGACCTTGTTGTTTATCCATTTTATATATAATAGTTTGCATCTGCTAATCCCAAACTCCCAAACAATCCCTCCTCCCACACCCCTCCCCCTTGGCAACCACAAGTCTGTTCTCTATGTCTGTATGTCTGTTTCTGTTTCGTAGATAAGTTCGTATGTGTCATACCACATAAAAGTGATATCATGTCATACCACATAAAAGTGATATCATATGGTATTTGTCTTTCTCTTTCTGACCTACTTCACCTAGTATGATAATCCCTAGGTCTATCCATATTGCTGCAAATAGCGTTATTTCATTCTTTTTTTATGGCTGAGTAATATTCCATTGTATGTATGTACCACATCTTCTTTATCCATTCATCTGTCAATGGACATGTAGGTTGTTTCCGTGTCTTGCCTATTGTAAATAGTGCTGCTATGAACCTTGGGGTGCATGTATCTTTTTGAATTATAGTTTTGTCCAGATATTTGTCCAGAAGTGAGATTGTTGGATCATATGGCAACTCTATTTTTAGCTTTTTGAGGTACCTCCATACTGTTCTCCATACTATTTTCCACAGTGCCTACACCAATATACATTCCCACCAACAATGCAGGAGTGTTCCCTTTTCTCCACAGCCTCTCCAGCATTTGTTATTTGTAGATTTTTTTTACTTATTTATTTATTTTTATTTTTGGCTACATTGTGTCTTCATTGCTATGTGCAGGCTTTCTCTAGTTGCAGCAAGAGGAGACTGCTCTTTGTTGCGGTGCACGGGCTTCTCATGGTGGCTTCTCTTGTTGCAGAGCATGGACTCTAGGCGCACAGGCTTCAGTAGTTGTGGCACATAGGCTTAGTAGTTGTGGCTCACAGGCTCAGTAGTTGTGGCACACAGGCTTAGTTGCTCCGCAGCATGTGGGATCTTCCCAGACCAGGGCTTGAACCCGTGTCCCCTGCGTTGGCAGGCAGATTCTTAACCACTGTGCCACCAGGGAAGCCCCTGTAGATTTTTTAATGATGGCCATTCTGACCAGTGTGAGGTGGCAACTCATTGTAGTTTTGATTTACATTTCTCTAATAATTAGCAATGTTGGGTACCTTTTCATGTGCCTGTTGGCCATTTGTATGTCTTCTTTGGAGAAATGTCTATTTAGGTCTTCTGCCCATTGTTTTTTTTGTTTTGTTTTGTTTTTTAAATGCCTGCCTAGAAAATGCACAGGCAAGAACTAAGTAGATGAAATTTTTTGTGTGGTTTTTTTTTTTTAATAAAGGAGGGTTTTCTTTTCTTTTTTTATATTTATTTATTTATTTATTTATTTTTGGCTGCATTGGGTCTTTGTTGCTGCACACAAGCTTTCTCTAGTTGTGGCAAGCGGGGCTACTCTTTGTTGCAGTGCACGGGCTTCTCATTGTGGTGGCTTCTCTTGTTGTGGAGCACGGGCTCTAGGCGCACAGGCTTCAGTAGTTGCAGCACATGGGCTCAGTAGTTGTGGCTCATGGGCTTGGTTGCTCCACAGCATGTGGGATCTTCCCAGACCAGGGCTCGAACCCGTGTCCCCTGCATTGGCAGGAGGTTTCTCAACCACTGCGCAACCAGAGAAGCCCTTCTGTCCATTTTTTGATTGGGTTGTTTGTTGTTGTTGTGTTGTTGTTGAATTGTATGAGCTGTTTGTGTATCTTGGAAATTAATACTTTGTCAGTCGCATCATTTGCAAATATTTTCTCCCAGTCTGTAGGTTGTCTTTTCATTTTGTTTATGGTTTCCTTTGCTGTACAAAAGCTTGTAAGTTTGATTAGGTCCCATTTGTTTATTTTTGCTTTTATTCCTATTGGGTCGGCAGACTGACCTAAGAAAACATTGGTACAACTTATATAAGAGAATGTTTTGCCTATGTTTTCTTCTAGGAGTTTTACGGTGTCATGTCTTATATTTAAGTCTTTAAGCTATGTTGAGTTTATTTTTGTATAGGGCGTGAGGGTGTGTTCTCAGTTCATTGATTTACATGCAGCTCAAACAGCCTATGATATTTTTACTTGCTCCCAGTAAAAGGCGTGTGCCAAGACCTGCCATGTCCCAAAGGGGAGGGTCTCAGCACCTGGATTCAGGCTGACTGGAAGCCAGACCCTCAGGCAGCAGCTTTTAAAAGAATGCAATGTATACAGCCCTGTGGGACTGCAAGTGTAAGCCCCACTGGCCACCAGAGCCAGGCTATCTGGAGGTGTCCCCTTGGGCAGCAGCTGCAAAAACTGGGACTCCAGACGAGCGTATAAGCTCTTCTCTGAGATACCAGTGAGCTAGAGAAAGGTAGAGGGAGCATGCCCAAATGATCCACAGCCCACGTTCATTTTGTTTTGTTTTAATAGTGGTCACCCACTATTAAAGTGGTATCTTATTATGGCTTAGATTTTCATTTACCTAGTGATTAGTGATGTTGAGCATCTTTTCATATGCCTCTTGGCCAGGTATCTGGGTTTTAAACTGTTATAGAGTGCTGAATTGTAGCTGTTTTCAGCCAATCCTCGTGTCTTTTGTAAGACTACATAACAAAAACAGCTCACAAACAATCTAGAGACCAGTGAGCTTTTTAAGGTGCCTCAGAAGTTCAGCCCATGTCACTTCAGTTGGGTTCTAACACTGCTGAGTTGGAGACCTTCAATATGGCCCAAAGCATGTAGCAGTTCTAGTTCAATCACTGTTTAAGTAAGTGGATGAATACTCAGAAGGATATAAAAGCCTCTTAAAAGAGAAGGAATGTCTTATTACATACAGAAAACTCTAGGCCTACGTGGTTCCACTGCTGTATTCTTCCATCCATTTAACGAAGAAATAAGACCAACTCTACACAAATGTTTCCAGAAAGTAGAACACTTCTCAACTCTTATTATGAGGCTGGCATTGCTCTGATCCCAAAGCCAGACAAACGCTCTCTGCAGAGGGCCCTCAGACCTCCTTCCTAAAGCACACTGACTGGTACCAGTGGGAGCTGACTGGT
This sequence comes from Globicephala melas, assembly GCF_963455315.2. Lineage (NCBI taxonomy): Eukaryota > Metazoa > Chordata > Mammalia > Artiodactyla > Delphinidae > Globicephala > Globicephala melas. The sequence goes on along the minus strand of NC_083331.1, from coordinate 1,196,889 downwards.
GAAGCTGGGCCTGGAGCTCAGTGCTGGAAAGGGGGTGGGGAGGTGGTACAGGCTGGGGTGCTGTGGGAGTTCAGTCAGGACGAGCACCCTGAAAGGAACTTCACAGAAGCGCAAGTTCTCCGGGTCCTGTGTGTGATGCAGCAGGAGGGGCCTCCTTCAGAAGCAGCTCGCTCATGCTGTGCAGTGTCTTTTTCCTTCTTTAAAGTTTATTTTTGTGTCCCGTTGAGTGAAATGCACCTTCCCACTGTACAGAACAGAAGGAATAGTTACTCTGCTTTTTCATCAAATGAGAATTTTTCTGGCAGTTTTGCAGTGATTGACGTGGCTTAGCCATTTTCACACAATTCCTCCCCATTCTTTTTACGCCTGTTTTGTCCTGAGTCCTTAGGTTTCTGTGGTCCCCAAGGTCCATGCACTTGGCCTGCTCCCCTGGCTGTGGAAGAAGAGGGGGCTCCTGCTGTCTCCCCCAGCTCCGTCTGCTGTGCTGCCTGCCAGGTGGAGTGAAGGCCACATGGGACCATCAAAGCCCTTTCCATCATCTTAGATCCTGACCTTCCCATGAAACCTGCCCAGGAGGAGGGGGTGACACCAAGAAGGAGGAGAAAAGCTGGTGGAGTAAATGCTAAGACCTGCAGGTGAGCTTCAAGGAGAGATGTGGGCTGGGACACGGCGAGGACAAGCCCGGAGGTGTGGGCGCCAGGTGCTTGGCCCTCCCTGCTCTTAGCAACTGGCGGTTAAGCAACCACAGGGCTGGGATTTCTGGCAAAGTTTTCTCCATTTTACTCATCTGTGAGGGCTCAGCACTTCTCATGAATTAGTGCATGGAAGGCTCACAAAAACCTTGCGAAGTTATACGACTCTTCTTCCTTTTTCTTTCAGGTGTGGAGACCCTGAGTCCCGGCTGGGAGCCCAAGGATGCAGGCAGGGTCCCAGCGAGGGGGGCTCAAGACGCCTTCCCTTGGCATCCTTGTCATCGCAGCTCAGGAAATGTCCAAGAGCACACAAGGCAGGTCCAAACCCGGACCTAATGCAGGACTCACCCCGCGGGGCACCCACAGGCCCTCAGCGAGGAGCGTGTGCCCCACGGAAGGCTGTACCATGCTTGCCAGGACTGGAGAGGCTGCCTGGAAACACTTTTTTTCCTGCCTTTAGAAATTTGCTTGCACTTTCTAGAAAATATACATTATATATATATATTTTTTATGTGTAAAAATATAAATACACACACATATTCAGATGTCTCCCTTGAAACTGTGATGCCCGCACGTTAGCATTCTCATCTTAAACAGAGAACACTTGGCTTGGGGGTAGAGCTACCTGTATGCTAAATCAGCAGCTGTGGCTTGTCTCGCCCCTTAGGTTTCAGATCTGCCTGGCCCTGTGAGGCACGAGGTTCCCCTGGGCTTTGATGTCAGAAGAACTTGAGGTGCCCTGTCCCTCCCTCGGGTCCCCACACCCTGGAGCCTCAGCTCCTCCATCTCTGCTTACCTGGCACGAGATGCAAAGTGCCCGGGGCAGCTTGGCGCCAATGGACGGAAACTCCTTTAAGCAGCTTCCAGCCTTGGAGGACCCGACAGATCCAACTTTTTCAGTTTTACACTCAATGTGCAAGTATATTGAACATGAATCGTCTTCATTTATCACCCAAGTGAGAAAACATGGGTCTTTTAAAAACCTACCAAATGTAAACTTTTCCTAAGACCTCATCTATACAAAGAAGTAACTACTAGTTGGACTGATCTTTCAAGACCTTTCTCTATGATTACTTATTTCCTGAAATGTTTTATTTTTTATTAAAATAACATGTATTGCACAAAATTCAGAAGAAAATATCAAAGTGGAAGAAGAAATTTTTTAAATTATCCATAACCCTGTGAGGTAGAGTGATAACAACTATGAATATTTTGGTGTTTTTCATTCATTTTGTGTGGATACACATGTATATAAATAAATACGTGCCAATGTGGAATGACATGGTGACATTTATTTGATAATCTTTTTCTAAACATTTCATCAATATATACTACAGAAAAATGCACAACCTCCTTTTATATGCAATACATGACAATCATCTTAACCTAGCATTAAATCCTCTTGTATAGCAGAGTGTAGATTTCCTCTGTGAACCTGCTGCCTCTCCGGGATTCCGGAATTGCCTGAGGTCAAACAACCTTCTGATATGAGTTTCAGTTCTTCAGTAAGATGTTTTCTTTCTTTTTTTTTTTTTTTTTTGGCCTTGCCACGCGACTTGCAGGATCTTGATTCCCCGACCAGGGATTGAACCTGCGCCCTCAGCACCTCAGCAGTGAAAGCACGGAGTCCTAACCACTGGACTGCCAGGGAATTCTCCAGTAGGACTCTTATTTCAAGGTCCTGCACACTCTCCCAGGTCATCTATGGAAACTCATGGGCCTTAGGACCACCTGTATCAGGACCCTGGGGCTCTTGATTAAAATGCAGATTCTTGAGTTCCCACCTCAGCCTTGCTGAATAAGAATGTCTGGGTTTGGGGCCCAGGAATCTTCATTTTAAATACGCCCATCTAGAAATTCTTATGAGCATTAAAGTCTGAGTGACCCTGGCCTTTGCCCACATTAATGTGAGCATTCCTTCTTGGGGTGTTGTTTTCCAGAATGGTTGAGGAGGTATAGCCCTCGCATTCTTCATGAAAGGGGCTTTGTGTTCCTCAGTGACGCCTAGATTGTAGGGTCTCTGCTTAACAGGAGGTTGTGTGGAGATGAGATGCCTTGGTGGCGGGGGAGACGAGCCGGCTGCATTACCTACTCAACCACTTTCACCCCTCGGAGCCTGGATTTTCTCGCTGCAAAACGGTGGTGAAGATAATTATCTCATGGGGTTGCCCCAAGGATTGCATGAGATAATGTTTGGGAAAGTCTCTGCAAACCAAAATCTGCTCTACAATATTATTCTTGTTATCCACAGCTCAACACTTTTCCCTCTCACCCATGGGGGGTCCTGGTTAACCGTTGCTCCTACACATGTGATGCCCTTATACAGTAGCCACTAGCCACATGTGACTTGAACATTTAAAATGTGGATAGTCTGGGGGATTCCCTGGCACTCCAGTGGTTAGGACTCCGTGCTTCCACTGCAGGGAGCCTGGGTTCGATACCTGGTCGGGGAACTAAGATCCCACATGCCGTGCAGTGTGGCCAAAAGAAAAAAAAAGTGACTAGTCTGAATATTGTTAGGGTTTTTTTTTATATTTATTGAAATAGAGTTGATTTACAAAGTTGCATTAGTTTCAGGTATACAGCAAAGTGATTCAGTTATATCTATATATTTATATATATATATAGATAGATATGTTCTTTTTTAGATTATTTTCCATTATAGGTTATTACAAGATATTGAATATCGTTCCCTGTATTATATAGTAGATCCTTGTTGGTTATCTGTTTTATATATAGTAGTGTGTATCTGTTAATCCCAAACTCATAATTTATCCCTCCCCCCCTTTCCCCTTTGGTAACCATAAGTTTGTTTTCTATGTCTATGAGTCTGTTTATGTTTCATAAATAAGTTCATTTGTATCATTTTTTTAGATTCCGCATATAAGTGATATCGTATGATACTTGTCTTTCTCTGTCTGACTTCACATAGTATGATAATCTTTAGGTTCATCTGTTGCTGCAAATGGCATTATTTCATTCTTTTTTATGGCTGAGTAGTATTCCATTATATATATGTACCACATCTTCTTTATCCATTCATCTGTCAATGGACATTTAGGTTGCTTCCATGTCTTGGCTATTGGACATAGTGCTGCTATGAACATTGGGCTACATGTATCTTTTTTTTTTAATTTATTTTTGGCTATGTTGGGTCTTCGCTGCTGCCCACGGGCTTTCTCTAGTTGCAGCGAGCGGGGGCCACTCCTTGTTGCAGTGCGCAGGTGTCTCACTGTGATGGCCTCTCTTGTTGCGGAGCACGGGCTCCAGGCGAGCGGGCTTCAGTAGTTGTGGTGCACGGGCTTCAGTAGCTGTGGCTCGTGGGCTCTAGAGCGCAGGCTCAGTAGTTGTGGCACACGGGCTTAGTTGCTCATGGCATGTGGGATCTTCCGGGACCAGGGCTCAAACCCGTGTCCCCTCCATTGGCAGGCGGATTCTTAACCTCTGCGCCACCAGGAAAGCCCTGTCTTTTCGAATTATAGTTTTCTCCAGATATATGCCCAGGATTAGGATTGCTGGATCATATGGAAGTTCTATTTTTAGTTTTTTAAGGAACCTTCATACTGTTCTCCATAGTGGCTGCACCAGCTTACATCTGCACCAACAGTGTAGAAGGGTCCCCTTTTCACCACACCCTCTCCAGCATCTGTTATTTGTAGATTTTTTGATGATGGCCATTCTGACTGGTGTGAGGTGATACCTCATTGTGGTTTTGATTTGCATTTCTCTAGTAATTAGCAGTGTTGAGCATTTTTTCGCGTGCCTGTTGGCCATCTGTATGCCTTCTTTGGAGAAATGTCTATTTAGATGTTTTGTCCATTTTTTGATTGGATTGTTTGTTTTTTGGGTTATTGAGATGTATGAGCTGTTTGTATATTTTGGCAATTAATCCCTTGTTGGCTGCATCATTCGCAAATATTTGCTCCCATTCCATATGTTGTCTTTTTGTTTGATTTATGGTTTCCTTTGGTTTGAATATTATAATAGATATACTGTAAGTTAAAATACACACCAGACTTTGAAGACTCAATGCAAAAAAAACAGAAAGTAAATATCTCAATAAATTTTTAATATTGACTACATGTTGAAATAGCATTTGGAGTTAAGAAAAATATATAATTAAAATTTATTTCACTTTTTTTCATTTTTCCTAATATGTGATTTGCACTATATTTTTGTGGGTCGTGCTTTTCTAGAGACCTTTTCAATAAAATACGTGAAGTAAAATGCACAAGTAAAAAAGAAGGATGTCAATAAGCAAGAAAACAACCAACCCAATTTAACAAATTGGGCCGAAGACCTTAACAGACATCTCAGCAAAGAAGACATACAGATGGCAAAGAAGCCTATGAAGAGATGGTCCACATCACGTCATCAGGGAAATGCAAATTAAAACAATGAGATACCACTCCACCCCTACGAGAAGGGCCAAAATTCAGAACACCGACCACACCCAGTGCCGGCGAGGATGTGGGGCAGCAGGCGCTCTGGTCGCTGGTGGCGGGAACGCAGGGTGGTGCAGCCCCTTGGGAAGACCGCTTGTGCACCCCTCCTCGAAGCTGCCGGCCCGGCCGGGCTCCCGAGTGGCAGTCAAAGCACCACAGTCAGGAACCTGCACACGACAGGCCTGACTGGCCGGAAGCTGGACTGACCAGGGGCACCTCCGTTTTCTGGTGGATCTGTCTCATCAGATAACGTAACGAAGATGTTTCAGAGTATTTGAAAATGGGTTGGAATAACCTTGAACTACTAACAGAGCATGCTCTGTACAGTGATTATAGTCGTCCCTCTGGAGTCACCAAGCTGTTGAGTTGTAAACGTAAGGGAAAGAGTTCCACGTGGGTGTGTGACAAGTCAGCATTTGTATTTTACACAATTAAATGGAAAAAATAAATTTTTAAAAAGTCTTTAAAGGAGAAGAATGTTGGCCTGAAGGAGTAATTGGCCTAAGAGTAGGGTAATGTTATAATTTCACATTCTCAGCCCTGCCGGCCACCCATGGAATCACAGAGCACTCTGTCCTAAGCGTTATCAGGAGGCCGAGGGAGGGGACAGAGACCCAGGCTTCATGAAGTCATTTTAAGGAAGTGATAGCTACAGAGTAGAAAACATGACTGAGGCCCAGGGAAGGTGAGGTGCCGGTCGCTGCTAAGGCCAGAGTCCAGTGCACAGCATTCTCTCGAGGGCGGCTGTTAGGAGACTTTTTTATTATTAATTAATTAATTAATTTTTGGCTGCGTTGGGTCTTCGTTGCCGTGTGTGGGCTCTCTCTAGTTGTGGCGAGCGGGGGCTATTCTTCGTTGCGGTACACGGGCTTCTCATTGCGGTGGCTTCTCGTTACGGAGCATGGGCTCTAGGCACGTGGGCTTCAGTAGTTGTGGCACGTGGGCTCAGTAGTTGTGGCTCGCGGGCTCTAGAGTGCAGCCTCAGTAGCTGTGGCACACAGGCTTAGTTGCTCCGCGGCATGTGGGAGCTTCCTGGACCAGGGCTCGAACCCGTGTCCCCTACATTGGCAGGCGGATTCTCAACCACTGCGCCACCAGGGAAGCCCCGTAATTCACCTTAAAATACTCCAGTGCAGCCGGTGTGATATCACGTGTGTGCCAATCAGCTTCACATCTAATTCTGAGAATGTGCTGCCAACCGCCTGCTACTAAACAGCACTAAAACACAGCTCAGCCATCACCGGCGTGAGCCACCCACAAGGCAGCTCAGTCTCCGTTCTGTGTGCTCGGGGAGACAGCTGCACAGCACCTAGGGCCTTCCAGAAAAGGCGACTCTCAGGTAGATCAGTGCACAAATGGACTTATCCACCAAACAGAAACAGAATCACAGACACAGAGAACAGACCTGTGGTCGCCAAGGGGGAGGGGGTTGGGGGAGGGACGGACTGGAAAGTTGGAGTCAGCAGATGCAAACGAGTATATAAAGGATGGATAAACAACAAAGTCCCACTGTACAGCACAGGGAATTGTATTCAATATCCTGTGATAAACCATCATGGAAAAGAATATAAAAAAGAACGTATATAGAGACTTTCCTGGAGGTCCAGTGGTTATGACACCGCGCTTCCACTGCAGGGGGCACAGGTTTGATTTCCAGTCAGGGAGCTAAGATCGTATATGCTGCACGGTGCAGCCAAAAACACAACCGAAAAAAACAAACAAAAAGAATGTATGTATGTATAACTGAGTCACTTTGCTGTACAACAGAAATTAACATTGTAAATCAAACTATACTTCAATAAAATTAAAAAAACAAAACAAAAAACAGATCAGTGGCCACCCGGGGCTCGAAGCTACTACGAAGGGGCTTAACGAACGTTTTATATCATAGGAAAAGTTCTATATCTTGACTGTGGTGCCCAGCTTAGATATTTGTCTAAACTCATAGAGGGGAGTTCCCTGGTGGCCTAGAGGCTAGGACTTGGTGCCTTCACTGCCGAGGGCCCAGGTTCAATCCCTGGTCGGGGAACTGAGATCCCACAAGCTGCACGGCCAAAAAATTAAAACAAACAAACTCATAGAACCCTATACTGAAAAGGGAGGTTTTTGCTATATGTAAATTATATTTCAGTAAACTTAAACAGACTGCACAGTCCACATTTCACTGTAAATTTTACTTCAAAAAATCCATTTTGGAATACTGGCGTCTAGTTGATGTCCTGTTGGCACGTTTAGGGGTGCTGGGCTGAGGCCTGCCACCTGCCCCGAAATGTAGCAGAAGTGAGAGGGAGGGCGGGAAGGTCAGACACAGATGTGCACAGACATGCAACGAAGTAAATGTGGCAGAACTTTCAGGTAGCAGCAGGGTCTGTGGTTCCCTAAGTGCTGTGCCAGACCGGCAGCAGAGCCTCACCCAGAAGCTTGTTAGAAATGTGTATTTTCAGCCCAGAGCCGCTGCTGAATCAGAGCTGGAGGGAGGCCCCACCCCGTGGGTTTTCACAGACCTCGGAGGTGATTCCGACGCAGGCTGCAGTCTGAGAACTGTCGATTAGAGGCTGGTGTGTTGGTGTTCGTCGTACAGTTCTTCCGAGGTTTCTGCACGTTTTGAAAATCTTCATAACGAAGTGTTGGGGCAGAGACTGTGTAGCCTGGAAGCTGGCCCCCGGCACTGACTCAGGAAGGGACACCCTCAGGGCGGGGCTGTCGCCAGCCCTCCGCCGACTCCATCAACAGCCTGGGCTTCTCTCATCAGCGTCCTGGCCGTCCAAAACGGGGTTTTGTGGGTAGAAGTGGTGTCTTGTTACTTAGCACGATAAATGCCAAAAATGGGCTCGCGTTGGTGAAATTAAAGGTATTTAAGTAGGGATCGGTCAGACTGCCAGAGCAGGCATGGGAGTGTGGAGGCCCGTGGCCTGTGCCCCTCAGGCTGGGCCTGGGGTGGGGCCTCATGGGGGCTCAGCCTTTGCAGCTCAGGAATGTTGCATCCGCGGGTGTCGGGCAGGCAGAGGACTGAGAGCGGGCACTTCTTTGAGCCTCCAGAACAGGTTGTAGGAGCCATTCTGTGCCTGTGTTCTAACCAGTATCTCGTAAATGCCTGTTTGTATCTGAATCCAGTCTGAGACTCACTTTCATTTTGACCCAGGGGTGAGATGTGGGTGGGCCTCACTCCAACCACTTCAAAATTCTGTGTCCGGGGCTCCCCTGGGGGCGCAGAGTTTGAGAACCCGCCTGCCAGTGCAGGGGACACGGGGTCGAGCCCTGGCCCGGGAAGATCCCACACGCCGCGGAGCAACCAAGCCCCTGCGCCACAACTACTGAGCCTGCGCTCTAGAGCCCGCGAGCCACAGCTACTGAAGCCCGCCCGCCACAATAAGAGAAGCCACTGCAATGAGAAGCCCGCGCACCGCAACAAAGAGCAGCGCCCGGTCGCCACAACTAGAGAAAGCCCGCTCGCAGCAACGAAGACCCAACGCAACCAAAAAAAAAAAAATTTTCTGGCAGCCGTCACCCCCCAAAGGAACAGAGGGGCTGTGTGTGACCACATGAACTCAGACCAGGTGTAGCAGCAGGGGACCGATCACTTGATAGCTGGATGGTTCAGGAAACGTCATGTGGTTGCCTGACCACAAGTTCAGCCATTTGCCGTCAGTACTTTAGGAATTCCTTCTTAATTAGTCATTGCAGGCATCTATGGCTTCTAGACTTTCTTTGATTCCTGGTTAGCCTTCACTACAGCCTTCTTTTGTTAGCAGGACTTGTCCTTTTTCTCCAAATTTTGCAAAATAGTTACTGATTACTCCAGAAAGCTCATTCCACGTGGAAGGAAATCTAATGACGTGAGATGTATCGTGATCACCCCTAACATTTCATTCCGCATTGAGCCTCTTTCCAGGCTGGCCCTTCGTGTGGGGGATACTAGTCCAGGGCTCCTCACCTGAGGGTCACAGATCCCAAAAGTCTGTGGATGGAACTCAAGAGACTTGTGAACTTGGACGGGGAAAAGTTACATCTTTATCTTCTCCAACTTCGAACTGAAACTTAGCATTTCCTTCCAATTACAAATGTGGGCAGCACGATACAGGCAGGCCAGCAGAACCTGTGCCTTTGTCTCCAGTAGAAATCAGAGATATTTTCACATCACATGACAATTTTGTAGTTATTCTTGAAAGACCATTTATGGTCATCACTGCTTCAAAACTAGGGAAGTTGTTAGATCTGCCAACCCATCTTAATGCATGAATGAAGAAACACATATATTACTATATCACCAGATTTCTAAAATATTTGATCAATATTTGTATTTCAATAAAACAGGTTTCCTTTGGAATCATATGTATTTTATTTTATGCCTTAGAAAATATTCTGAGAAGGAGTCCACTGGCTTCCCCAGACTGTTAAAGAAGTTCCTGGCTCTAAAAAGATGAAAAAAATCCTGCTTAGCCAGATTGAGAGATGTTATTTATTTCTGAAATTTATTTCTGAAACATGTGAGGGTTGGAAACCCACCCCCACCATGGCTCTCAGGGCACTGCCAGCCCGACTTCAACAATTGCTCGGAATTCAAAGGAGCTGAAGGGAGGGGAGGTGGCCAAGGGCAGGGCAGTGGAAACAACACTTGCTTAGGGACCAGCCCTCCCATCTGGGCCTGGGGATTTGCTGGTATTTCATCATCACGGTGACAGCCTTTGCTCTTAAAGATAATAATCTTCAGATTCCTCAGTTTTGGTGTGAGCCTCAGTATTTCCAGTGGCTCCAAAACAAAAGTAGATTTACTGCAAATGTACTGCATAGTTTTCAGTGAAGCTCAACCTTGGCCCGTTGTACAGAAACGCATGAAACGACCCCTGCTTTGCTGGCTATAAAACCCAACTGGAAGCTGTTCCAAGCTCAGGAGGAAGAGGGTTGTTTAATAAGGAGGAACAGGAGGGGAGAGCCCTGTCAACTCTCTTAGAGACGCTGAGAAGACAGGCACTGGCCGCCGGCACGCTCTGGTCATAGTACACAGGGAGCCAGATCTGGATTGGAAACCTGGCTTAGCCACTTACTAACCAGATTTGGGGCGAATTAAAGTCTTTGAGCCTCCTTTTCGTCTCTGTGAAATGCAGTTTATCAGTGGATATTTTAACTTTCACTGATTTCCACTCAACTACACCACTTCCACCAAAACATGACTGTGAAGCCAAGCATAAGTGGCCGAGCCCGTTTTGAAACCAGTATTCCGCTCGTTAATGCCTTTTGTCCTATCACGTGCCACGTGTTTAAGAATAAATTGTCTTCAAACCAAATGTCAGTCAACGGTGCAACGTCACACAGACCAATTTTTTGTCTTTTACATGGAAATAACAGTTCAATAGTAACAGATACTTTTTTTTAGAATACAATAAAAAATATTTAATTCTTCCTTCTAGATCACAGGGGTGAAATGATAGGTCTCTGAGCCTAATTCTCGGGAACTATCTTAAAATCATTTTTCCAAGCCCCCAGGCCTCTCACCAGAGCGGGCCCCCTAGCACCTCGTTTGTGTTTTCCACAGCTGCCCTCATTTGAACTTCAGATTCCAGCTGTGATACCCCATGAGCATTCAGCCCTTGCTCTGTTAGTCTCCTGTCCTGATGCTGCTCTGTAAATAGCGCCCCGTTATGATTCCTCTTCCACGTGGGTGGCGGGGTGTCCCTCCATCAGTCCTTTGTGTTCATTCTCTCCGAGCCCTTGGCACAAGAGTGCTCAGCGGACACTACCGGCTGCCACGCAGTCCTGTCCCACCTGTCCCACCTGTCCCGCTCAACAGCGCACCCACGGAAACAGAGTGTTACACGACTGTGCGATCCTGGGCCTTTTACACAATACAGTAACCTGCGTCACCCAGACCTGTGCTCAGCGTTTAGCACTGGAATCACAAAGGCAACTTCAAATATGAAACCTGTTCTCGGCTGAGCAGAAAAGTACTTGTTTCTCACACAGATGAACCCCATGCGTCAGTGTTTTGCCAGTTGTGCTCTTTGCAGCGCTTACGTGTGACGACCTCACTGCACAGTAACGCCCAGCACTGCCAGGGAATTCTCAGGGCTGAGAGCCCCTTGGACTGCTCTCTGGGTTCAGGTGGCCCACGTGGCACTTTAGACCATGCCCGTTAGGAGAGCTGTTTCCTGGAAGCGAAAGGGCAGCTTCCTCCACTCAGTCCTCACGGTGGGGGTATTGCTCCTCTTGGGGAAGAAACTGAAGTCAGTTGACCATCTCTCTTCACCCCTAGTCTCAGGTTCCTGACATTCTGAGAGGTTTTCAGTGACACATTCCGATGGGTGTGTGACCTGCCCACACGGGGTGTGGCCTCGGAGTCCCCCTCTGAACCAGCCTGACCTCCGTTTCCAGCTGAGATGGAGGCCATTTTGTGTGTGTGCACGCGTGTGTGTGTGTGTGTGTTTGACAAACGATAGGGCTCGACTTTGATCAATTCAGCTAATTATGCAATGAGTGTAAAAACACTCAAAACAAGGTGGAGTGGTGACATAATACTATCGGATGTCAACAAGTTCAAAGTCATCTGCATGTTCCCCGTCTAACCTGTAAACCCCACGTTTCTTCTCTTTGCGTAATAGCATTAAAAGAAAACTAGGACTATCCCTGAACCAGAACCCTGAATTTCAGAGACCGACCATAACATGTCGCTCTGCTCTCACCAAACAAAATACTTGTCAGGCCTTAAAATGGCTGAGAATTAATTCCACAGCTGGCAGCTGTGATGTTCACCCTGTGGTATTCCTTCCTGAGGTTAGGGAAATTCCATTCAAAGTCCCCAGATTCTTCTATTTTTTTCAGCATGTACAGCATGTAGAATTTAATATAGCTCAATAGTTTTACAAAACAAAATTCACTATCTATAGGATGTTGGTCACAAAATCATCATAAATGCCTTTTTTAGATTTTCTGATCATGATTCCTAAGAATGCACAGCTGTGGGCTGTAACTGGGAGCAGACGGCACTGTTACCTTCTGTAGAAATTCACTTCCCTCCCCAAATGTGACATTAATAATTTGATTCATTAGATGGAAAACTGACAGAAAGATTATTGGCTTTACCCTCCCTTCTAAATAAGATGTTCTTTTCCCTCTTGATATTTGGTAAGCTCCAGCTCTTCAGGATTTTTCCTTGGATAAAAGTTTCAACAAACACCTACCGTATGCTGGGGACTTCACACGTATGTCTCTCTCATTTGGTTCTCATGACACCATAGGACAGAAGTGAATCCCTACTCTATAAAGGAGGAAACCAGGGCTGTGAAAAGTTCCAAGAAACTGGGTCAAGATCTCATTACTAACCAGATCCGTTGGCTCCAAAGGCTGGGTCTTTCCAGTCCACTCAGCTGCCTCCTGGACCAGAGGTCATGTGCTTGCAATCCAGGATCAGGGAAGGCTTCCTGGAGGAGGTGGCAGGATGGGGAGCTGATTCAAGATCAGGGTGATGGAGCTTTCAGAGCAATGAGTGGCAAAAAGAATTAAGGATCAAAATCACAAGGAAAATAATTAGAAACACAAGGTACACATAGCATTCCTGGGCACCTGCTAATCACCCCGTTGGACAGCAGTTAACTTAAATCGTTCTACCAGATGTATTGGTCACTGCCCATGTGCCAGCCCCTGTTCTCGGCGCTGAGGATGGAACTAAGGCTGAATGGTTCCAGCGCTGTTGGCCGCAGTGGGGTAAGGGCTCTCCTTCCTTCGCCTTCACCTACTAATCCATCCACCCCTGCCTTTTCCAGGAGCCTCGGAAGCGCGTCCAGGGCGCGTCCAGGACGCAAAGCTCAGACAGAAGCCTGGCAGCGGAGCAGCGCGAGGAGGGTCTGTCTGTCCTGAGCTGTCACTGGGGTGGGGGTGGGGGTGTCACGGGAAAGGACCCGCCGGCGCCTGACCAGATCCTGGTCCACTGGTCCACTGTCTGCGCCTTTGACCGCCCCTGGCCCCGGCTCCGCGCCCCCGCCCCCGCCTTGCCCGCATCCCAGCGGCATCCCGTCCCTGGGGATGGGGGAGGGCTCTTCCCAGCTACCTTGGCTCCACGCGGCCCGGGAACAGGCGCCCCAGGGTAGGGACAGAGCCCGAGGGGCCACCGGCCGCGGAAGGAGCGGGCGCCCGTGACTCTGGCCCGTCCCCTCCCTCTACGCCTCGCTGGCCTCCACGCACCGCCCCGTCGGGTAAGACTCGGAACCAGCCAGCCCGCCAGAGTTTGGTTTCCAGATGGGTTTTGTTTCGTCAGCAAAGTGTTTTCTCAAAAACGGACTCTGCAAATTTCTAGGCGAGTCGCGCCTGCCGCCGCGGGTCGGATATGGTTCCTTCCTCGGGGGGCCTCACCTGGTGGTCCTCGCAGGTACCTGCCCCTCCTGAGCCGCTTGGCAACCCTGAGGCCAAGCTGGACCCATCCCGCGTCAGCAGCCCCCTCGTCCTCCGAGCCCGCAGCTGTGGTTGGCGGAGGCTTCAGACAAAGGACGCGACAGCAAATACCGGGGCTCTGCTGGCGTGTCCCTCACAACTGCTGCCGTAGGGCAAAAGCGGCCACAGACAGCACCGAACGGCTGCGCGTCACTGTGTCCCCCAAAAGCTTCATTCACAGACACTGAATGACGGATTGCATATCATTTTCACGAGTCATGAAATATTCTTTTTCTGATTTTCTCCCCCAATCATTGAAAAATGTAAACACCATTCTTAGCTCATGGACCACATAAGAACCGGTGGTGGGACAGACCTGGCCCCTGGGCCACGGTTTGCTGACCCCTTGTATAGGGTGAGTTGTGTTCCTCCAGAATTCCTGTTGGAGTCCTCAGCCCCAGGACCTCAGACTGTGACCTCATTTGGAGAGAGGGTCCTTGCAGAGGAAATCAAGCTGAAATGAGGTCTTTAGGGCGGGCCCTAGGCCACGTGATTATGTGTCCGTACACACAGGGGAAGTCTGAACACAGACACAGACAGAGGAAAATGGTGTGGAGACCCCCGCGGCCACCGAAGCTGGGAGAGTGGCCTGGCACACACTGTCCCACGGCCATCAGTGGGACCCAGCTCTGCGGACACCTTGACGGCACACCGCCAGCCTCCAGGACTGAGAGCCAGGAATTTCCGTCGTTTGAGCCCCCAGCGTGCGGTGCTCTGTTAGACGGCCCCGCAAACCGCTCCAGCCCTGGCCTCCCCTCTTCCCCACCAGCCCTGCCATCCGCTGTCCACACAGAGGTGTCCAGAGGCCATGTCCTTCCTCAGTGTGGACCTTCTCAGTGACTCCCGTTGCTCTTGGGTAGATGAGCCGCACCGCCTCGCCCCTCCCGGAGGCCCAGCGGCCGTCTCGCCTTCCTCCACGGCGCCTCTCAGGGCTGTGTGATGACCACTCCTTCCCGGGCCCCTTCCGCCCTAAAAATTACAATGCTATTTATACCTGTGTATGATCCAGGCTGGACTTACTGTTATACATTCATTGTTAGTACATTCACATTTTTCTTCTGATTTTAAAACACTCAAAATTAAAACATTTCTTTGGGGCCTGGGCCCGATGGTGAGGCTCACGGGGGATGTGAGGGGGATCTAGGTCACCAGCGTCCTCCCTCACGCCGGCCCCTCCAACTAAACATACCGCTCGGTGAAAACAGTACTGCTCTGCAAAAGCAGCTTGGGGACAAGTCCCCACCCTTACTCAAGCCGACTGGGGGCCCTACCAGCGCCACCAAGAGGGAGGCTGTTTGGTGAAGAAAATGGAGGGGTGTCATCTAGCAAGAGCGGTGAAAGCTTCCCCCCCAGGCAGCCTGTCCCCCAGCACCCCGCAGATTCTTGAGCCTCAGAGCCTGGGACGCTGTGTGTGCCCACCCTCCCTGCCCCGTGCCTGGCTAGCGCCACTCCCTCTGGCGCTCAGAGGCCACTTCCTGGGGAAGGCCAGACCCCACGTGATTTGGTTGGAAGTTCACCTCCTGGAGGCTGTAAATTCTGCGATGACAGGGTCCTGTCTGGTTTGCTCACCATGGTGATCTCAGCATCCAGCACTGTGCCTGGAATTCAGCGCACATGTGGTGGATGAATGAACGAAAAAATGTTTATGATTCCTGAAATTCCACCTAAAGAGATTCAGTCATTGGAACCTTAAAGGCTTTCCATCTCCTGGGTTCCCTCTAGAGCACAAGTACCCGGCGGTTATCAGTTACAGAGGGAACGTGGTCCAGAAGGGCCAGACGTGGCCTCCTGAGTGACCACACGTGGGATGGAGAGAACAGCATCTCCTTCCGTGGGAATCAGGCCAGGACTTCAAAGGGCATTTTCAAGGACCCTCCCCTCTTACTTTTGCCCCCCTCTTAGGGCCCGCTCATAGAAAGGACCTGGGGGGGCTTCCCTGGTGGTGCAATGGTTGAGAGGCCCGCGTACCACAAAAAAAAAAAAAAAAAAAAAGGACCTGGGCTTGGGATCATATGTGCTCCTACACTATTTTTATTGTACTTAGGAATTAAAAATTAGTCTGGAGAAGAGACTGGTAAACGTGTCCAGAACGGTTCCCCAGTCGGGGCGGGGGAGGGGTGCGCAGGGGGAGGCGGGGCGCGTGCAGCAGCCTGTGTTTGCAGGAGCGAGTTCCGGGCACTCAGCCCCCTCACAGCCGGTTCCCTCCCAGCGTCCGCCCCCGCCAGCTGCACTTCTTGGCTTCTCGCTCTGTGTTCTGCCGCTTCTTCCCTTCCTAGCTAGTTTCTGCTACAGTTTCTCCAGATTTCTGTAGCTGTGATTGGAGTAGTTACACATTTGTTAGAGGACTCTTCAAGATGCTTCACGTCTCTGCACTTTTTTTTTTTTTTTTTTTTTGCCGTACGCGGGCCTCTCACTGTTGTGGCCTCTCCCGTTGCGGAGCGCAGGCTCCGGACGCGCAGGCTCAGCGGCCATGGCTCACGGGCCCAGCCGCTCCGCGGCATGTGGGATCTTCCCGGACCGGGGCACAAACCCGTGTCCCCTGCATCGGCAGGCGGACTCTCAACCACTGCGCCACCAGGGGAGCCCACATCTCTGCACTTTTAGTTGTGTGTAGAATAGGTGGAAGTGAACTTGCCCTTTTTTTAAAAAAATAAATTTATTTATTTTTGGCTGCATTGGGTCTTCATTGCTGCGCGCGGGCTTTCTCTAGTTGCGGCAAGCGGGGCTGCTCTTCGTTGCGGTGCGCGGGCTTCTCATTGCGGTGGCTTGTCTTGTTGCGGAGCACGGGCTCTAGGCGTGCGGGCTCGGTAGTTGTGGCTCGCGGGCTCTAGAGCGCAGGCTCAGTAGTTGTGGCGCACAGTCCCTGAACATGCCCCTTGATCTGGGGGAAAGCTTTTTTTTTTAATCTATTTTTCTCTTTCTACATCGAAGTACAACTTATATTCACCATCGTCATTTTTCCTCCATCATAATTTCACCCTGGAAGAGAAACATTAAAATGCAGACTTAGTCCTTCAGGATGAGCCAAGTCCTGTTTCGTGTGAATGTAACTTACTATTATCTATTATCGGCAGTATTGAGAAAAATAATTCCTTGGTGGTCAGCAGCCATTTACAAGAGAAAGTGTCTCTATATCCATTCTTATTTAGTATTAATTCCTTAAAGTTCCAAAGTCCTCTTCTGAGGAAAACCATGAAATAGAACTGAATTAAAACTAATTACATGGGACTTCGCTGGTGGCGCAGTGGTTAAGAATCCGCCTGCCAATGCAGGGGACACGGGTTCGAGCCCTGTTCTGGGAAGATCTCATATGCCGCGGAGCAACTAAGCCCATGTGCCACGAATACTGAGCCCGGATGCCACAACTACTGAAGCCTACGCACCTAGAGCCCATGCTCTGCAACAAGAGAAGCCACCGCAATGAGAAGCCTGCGCACCACAATGAAGAGTAGCCCCCGCTCGCCTCAACTAGAGAAAGCCTGCACGCAGCAACGAAGACCCAACGCAGCCAAAAATTAATTAATTAATTAATTAATTAAAAAATAAATAAAACTAATTACATGTCAAGAATAATATTTCTTGTTAACGGAAAATATTCAAATGGTTTTGGGGCCACTGACTGATGAATGGCTTCTACTTTCAGAGAGATTCTATTTCACCTGAGGGAAACGAGGTGCGAAAAGCCCGCTTACTGTGGTTATTTTGTTTCTGCCATGTCCATGGGGACGTCCATGTGCTGACTTATTAGGTAGAAACAATTACTGAGTGACTTCTGGGTACCAGGCAAGGGGCTAGAGAGTTTGGCAGGTACTGTACCCACCCAGACCCTGGGCCCTCACCTCAGGGAGCTGGAAGTCTAACAGGAGAACTAGCACGGTTCTGGAATAAACACTTCTCAGCAGGTGCCGCTGGGAATTCAAAGGAAAGGAAAGTGGTCCTTTCCAACGGAGACCATCAAGGACAGCTCCTTGGCGATGCTGCAGTAGAACCAGGCCATGGCAGAGGGTGTAGTACTGACAGTTTCCTCTTGCTGCCGTAACAATTCCACCAACGAGGCTAAAGCGTCACGAGTTTATTATCTTCCAGTTGCGGAGGCCAGGAGCCCACACGGGCCTCACTGGCTACAACCAAGGCCTTGGCAGGGCGGCCTGCAGCCTGGAGACTCTAGGGAGAGTCTGTTTCCTGTCCATTTGGGTTGTTCTTTGTGGTTGTAGGACCCAGGGCCCTGTTTTCTTGCCGGCTGTAGGTTGAGAGCTTTTCAAAGCTTCCGGAGGCTGCACGTGGCCTCTTCTGACCTACCTTCCCATCGTCAGGGAGTAAGCGTAGGCTTCTTTAAGTCACTACTTCGTGGTAGTTTGTTACAGCAGCGGTAGCAATCTCCCATTAAAAATAAAAATAAGGGGCTTCCCTGGTGGCGCAGTGGTTGAGAGTCCGCCTGCCGATTCAGGGGACGCGGGTTCGTGCCCCGGTCCGGGAAGATCCCACATGCCGCGGAGCGGCTGGGCCCGTGAGCCATGGCCGCTGAGCCTGCGCGTCCGGAGCCTGTGCTCTGCAACGGGAGAGGCCACAACAGTGAGAGGCCCATGTATCGAAAAAAAATAAATAAATAAAATTAAAAAAAAAAAATCCTCCCTGTGAACCCTCATTCTCCTCCAGCTGCTTCTTGATCACTTTCCTCCCCTTTCCAACCGTATGTCTCAGAGTGTTTTGTCTTCTGCTCCTGTGCTCATCACAGTATCTCCCATCTAGCAGCTCCTCTACCAAAAGAGCTCTTTGCTGAGATTCCAGTGGCTGCCACGTCTTTAAATCCAGGGGGCACTTTCCAGCTACCATTTTACTTGCTTCTTAGTAGCCTGTATCTTGGTTGACCCCTCTCTCCTTGAAACACTCTTCCTTTTGTTTCTGAGAAGCCCTGCTTTCCTCCAGCCCCCGGCGGCTGATCTGTTTCCTGTGCGGACTCCCCCTCCGCTTCACTATGAATGTTGCATTTCCTCAGCGTCAGGGCCCCTCCCATTCCATCTACACTGTCTGTGAGGCTCTTCCTCCACACCTTATCCACGGTACCTGTAGGGCAACTCACATGTTTGCATCTCCCCTGCTACAAACCTGTTGTCCACGATGCCCTCCGTAACATCTCCATCCACTCCACAGCAGCTCAGAAGATACCTCCAAAAACAAATTTAAGGTGTTGGTCCACAGGACGGCACCAGCACCCCCGTTACATAAGTGAGAACCCAGGAGCCACGCCCTTCTCGCGTGGTCCAGACGGTCAACCCATCACTGGGGTCTCAAAGTTTGACCACTGTTATTTCTCCATTTCAGCTACTTTTTCCCTCGTCCATTGTTACCATCCTGGCTCAAGCTGCATCACCTCCCTCTGCAACTAGTAACACTCTGGCCCCCTGTCTCCACCCCCCTCCCCCACTCATTCCCACACAGCTGATCCTGTCATTCCTCTACTTGGGATGCTTTCATGACTCCCACTGTTCTGAGTATTAAGACTGAAATCCTTAAAGTGACCTTAAAGGCCCTGGGTGCCTACCTCTCCTTCCTCACCTCCAATCTCTCCCTGCATCTCTGCACTCCAATCACAAGGGTCTTTCTCAGTGTTTGAGACGCTGGGTCTTGGTTCCTTCCACCACAGGGCCTTTGCACATGCAGTGCTTCCCCCCCCACCCCACCCCCTCTCAGAATGCTTTCCCTGTTCGTCTTGTTAATGTCTTCTCTGATTTTGCATCTCAGCTAAAGTGCTTCCTCATTTCCTAGACCAACCAGGTCACATCCCCTCTATGATAAGAGCTCAAGGAGCTGTGTGTCTTTCCTTTACAGTATTAATCACAGTCCAAAATTTCCGTGAGTTTGTAGTGTTACCTGGTGATTATTTGCCTCTCCACTAGACTCGGAAGCTCCACGATAATGTCTGTTGTCACTGTTCTGTCCCCAGGGCCTAGCACATCTGGGTGCCCAATAATGTTGAACAAATTAGATGCTGCTGGAGGGGGTGACAAGCCTGGCATATCGTAAGTTCTCAATAAATATTTGTCCTTTTGACTTTCAAAGGTTGTCGAGACACAAGCGGGAAAATGTCTAGCAAGCAGCTGGAAGTGGGAAAATGAAAACATTGGATTTTTGTGATGCAGATCATCACTTTCGTGACCCATGAACACACCAAAAATTCCCATTTATGCAAAATACCAGAGAGAAAGGGTAGGCAAACTCAAGACCTTGCTTTTCCTTGAGGTCGTCTTTCAGTGTAGACATAAACCATGCTCCACCCTTTTGCCCTATGAACCCTGGGCACTGTGCTGCCTTCCACCAGAGTGTAGTCCTTTCACCTCCAACCTCTACTTGAGCTCAGTTAAATTTTCTCTCACCTCCTGTGATAGCTCCCAAATATTTTTTCAGCTCCTCTTTTCCCCAAGGATTGACTCGACAGCACATGGTCACGGAGCTGCCATCCACCTTCCCTCTGCTCTCTATGAAGCCCACTCTCTGCATGTCTTCAATGCCTGCCTTCCTGTGACTTGCTTCTGCCCTGTCCCCCTTCCCAGATCTTTGCCTTGAACTCTAGTTCCTCCTCTCACCTCTGACTTTCTGAAGGGTATTAGCTCTGGGACATTTTTCGAGTTCCAACCCCCAAGCCCAGAAACTCTTCTTCTCCTGGGGTTACAAGCAACCAGATGCAATCTGCATGCCTGCTTCCCAACGTTTGTAGGTTTCCCTTTGCTCTTTCAAGTTGGGCAGCCTGTCTGTCGTGGGCCTCCTTCCACTTCTGCACATGAAATCACCTTATGATAATCTCATCATGGGTTTCATGATCAAAACCCATTTATCCAGCATCTGAAGAAAACACACTCAGTTTTTCTTTTCAGGTTTGGTTGATAAAGCAAGATACGTGGTCTTAAAAGCAACTGTTCAATGACAACCATAACGACACTTAGTAGTTAATTATAAATTAAAAGTTAAAAATAGACCATGAAAATGTTCTTTTTACAATTACACAATTAAATATTTCCTGTCAATTTAGATTGGCTCAGATGTTTCCCTTCGAAAATGTTAATTTTGTTATAGAGATTGATTTTGTTGAGACAAGAGTTGGAGGCTTACACTTTTTGTTCTTCCTAGAGCAAGTTTTACCAATGTTCACTGCAAAAGACTAGATTAAAAACCTGAATGGAAAGTTTTAGAACATCTAGGAGCATACAGACCTTCACAGTAGGATTTTTCTTTCAATTACAGACACAAGAACATTCTGCTCATGTCTGCAAAGGAAACAGAAGTTGCAGCCAACTATAAATGTAATGAGAAGTGAGTAAAGAGCTGGTGTCGCTGTCACAGCTCACTCAGCATAAAAAGTAAAGTAAGGAGGATGTGGTAAGAAAAGAAAATGCGTTTTAGCAATTGTCTCTCAATAATGTAAAGTGTCAACATAAGAATTCTTTAAATGCAGAATGTGATTTTTATCTTGACAGTGTTTCTTTGAAGTCTTCTGGGAACATGTCTTAACTTATTGAGCAATTCTGACTTATGCAATCACATACTTCATTATTCATCTGAGAAGCAGAGTGGCTATTCGGAGAATGAAGCTGGGTTCTGTGTTGGAAAGGGCTGGAAAAGTAGGTCTGCAGAGACTGGCAAGGTGGCCACCCTGTAGGGCCTGCTGTGACCCTGGGCCTTTCCCTAAATATGCCCTAGAGGTTTTTACCAAATTTTCCAGGAAGCTCTGTTTTCCAAAATGGCTCAAAGCAATTAGAAATAAATTAAAATCAGAGAACGTTTACTCTCTCATGATTTTAAGATTGGAAAACACATGTAAGAATTGAAATTTAGGGAATTCCCTGGCAGTCAAGTGGTTAGGACTCCGCAATTCCACTGCAGGGGACATGGGTTCCATCCCTGGCGGGGGAACTAAGATGTTGGAGGCCACGTGGCGTGGCCAAAAAAGAAAAAGAAAAAAAGGAAAAATGGTTAAGATGGTAAATTTTACATCAGTATTGTTTAGCACAATTGAAAAAATAAAATAATTTTAAAAAGAAACCTAGTGGTAGAACTATTACGTACAGGCTTTTGAAAAAAATATAAGGTATGAAATATTTCCGGTTATTCATCTACTATCTATTAATTGACTACTCTCTTAAAAACAATAATAATCCACTTTTCCATAAGTGTGACTTCCAGTAATATAAACCCTTTGGGAAATGTCCAGAAACTGAGGACAAGAGATGTTTTAATACTTGAAATAGCATCACAAGGCCCTAGCTCTCCTCTGCATAGGAAAGGCTTTTAGGAATAAGGTTCTGGTAGCTCTTAGTTTACGTACAGTTTTGAGAAGCGAAGTCATCTTTCATAGCCAACAGCAGACTAAAAGCAGAAAATCAGTGGGAATTCCCTGGCAGTCTAGTGGTTAGGACTCCATGCTTACACTACAGGGGGCACAGGTTCGATCCTTGGTTGAAGAACTGAGACCCCGTAAGCTGTGTGGCAGAAAATTACCTAACAGAGGAAAACAACAAAAAATCCCGCAAAAGAACAAACAAGGTGGGGAGGGAAGTAGGGTGTTAGGTGTTTAATGTGGACAGAATGTCAGTTTGGGAAGATGAAAAAGCTTTGGAGATGGATGGTGGCGATGGCTGCACACAATGGGAAGGTACTTAATGCCCCTAAGCTGTACAGTTAAAATGTGATAAAATGGTAAATTTTATATTATGTATATTTTATTACAATAAAAAGACAGTAAAAAAAAGAAAGAAAAAAGAGTTCGTCATCAAAGCATATCCCCCAACTCATAAACTTGGTACTGCCAAGTCTTTCTAGACGTTCCTACGAGTTTGCAGAACCAAAACCTCCAAAGAACAGTGTACCAGGAGATCTCCCTGGCTGACCCAGAGTGCTTGGTCCTGAGAAAAATGTGATCTTTAAAATTTTGATATTTCAGGGCTTCCCTGGTGGCGCAGTGGTTGGGAGTCCGCCTGCCGATGCACGGGACGCGGGTTCGTGCCCCGGTCCGGGAGGATCCCACATGCCGCGGAGCAGCTGGGCCCGTGAGGATGGCCGCTGAGCCTGCGCGTCCGGAGCCTGTGCTCCACCACGGGAGAGGCCGCAGCAGTGAGAGGCCCGCGTACCGCATAAAACAAAAAGACAAACAAAAAAATTTTGATATTTCAGACATTAAAACAGCCTTTAAAAGTTCATTCAATACATTCAGATCAGCAGTTAAGTTCTCTATATGTAGTTTTGGGGGGAGAAAATGGTCCTTGTTCTTGAGGAATTTATAATCTAATTAAGGAGACAGACCACATGGGTATAAAAAAAAATTAAATCAGTGTAGCACACCTTCTTTCTAGTTTTCCAGGCCTTTCACAATCTAACCCTACTCTACTTTTTCACTACTCCCCATAGAGAACATTCTTTGTAGTTAGCGGATTTGCTGTGTGTCCTCCACGGATTATTAACAAGGAGGCCTTTTCTTTCCAAAAAGACAAAAATTGTGTCTAGAGACCAGAGCCTGCTTTCCAGGCACTAAGGTATAAAGAGGCTGAGTCATAATCAGGTTTCTTGCATTCACAGGTGGGGGAGGGGTGGGGGAGGGGAAGCAGGTAGGTAGTCTCAGGGCGCATTGCACAGCAGCCTCAGGGAGAACCCGTAAAACATCCTGGCCCCGCATCTGCAGGTGAGGTGATGCTGGTTCCTGCCAGCCCTCAGCCTCTGCCCTGTCTGCTGCGGGAGGCCCTGGGCCCCCCTTCCTCACTCCACAAAGACCATTCCTCTCCCCTCAAAGTAAAAGGGAGCTGATTTGGTTTCAGTTTCCTTATTATTAAGTACATTGTGATCATGACTGTTTGAGATTACCTGAAGACAGCCTTATAATTCAGTGCTTCCAAGCTCTGGCGTCAGATCTACCAAGGTTGGAATCCCAGCTCTTTGGTCTCTGGCGAGTTAGTTGGGCTCAGTGTATTTTAGGGTCTTCTATAAAATGGGGTTAATAACATGGTTGACTAGAGGATTAAATGAGATAATACACAAGTTTAGGGCAACACCTGGTATACACACATAGTAGACGTATGTTAATCAATTAATTTATTCATGGAGAGGTTGCCACTGCCCCAGGCTTTGTGCTCAGTGGGACTTGTGCTGTCTCTCTTTTCTCCTCTTGGCAACTGGATGCATTATGTGGATGAACTTATGTAGCTGATTATTTAAACAGTTTTTAACTATCCTCTTTAGAAGTATCAGGAATTATAAGACAGAAATCACCCAGAATCACTATATCCAGAGAATACCACTTTTAATATTTGGCTGCATACTTTACTGGACATATATACATATTTTTGTTTGTTTAATATACGTTATATTTTATATAATATATATCATTTATATTTTATGTGTATAGCTTAAATATATATACATGTACTTATATTGTTTCACCAAGTTAGATCCTGTACCCTATTTTGTCACTATATTTCTTTTTTTTTTTTAATTTTATTTATTTATTTAAGTTGTGGCTGCATTGGGTCTTCGTTGCGGTGCGCGGGCTTATTGCGGTGGCTTCTCGTTGCAGAGCACGGGCTCTAGGCGCACAGGCTTCAGTAGTTGTGGCTCGTGGGCTCAGTAGTTGTGGCTCACGGGCTCTAGAGTGCAGGCTCAGTAGTTGTGGCGCACGGGGCTTAGTTGCTCCACAGCACGTGGGATCTTCCCGGACCAGGGCTCGAACCCATGTCCCCTGCACTGGCAGGCAGATTCTTAACCAGTGTGCCACCGGGGAAGTCCTATCGCTGTGTTTCTTGAACGCATCAACAAGAGTGTAAGCTCCACCAATGGGTAAATCGTGTAGTTTTGCTCACTGCAGTACCAATGGTGTTTGGTTTAATCCATGGTTCATGGTAGGTCCTCAAAAAAATTTAAAAAACAAAAAACCCAAAGGAATGATTGACTGCATGTCAATAAACACAATGTTCTCCTATATGGTGTATCAGTTTCCTCAAGTAAGCCTCTATTTGGAAAATTACCCGTTTCCAATTTGTTTCATATATATATATATATATATGTAAAAATGTTTAAGATATTTTTTAAAAGGCACAAAGAATAACACACTACACATTATTGGATCTAATCACTCAGAATCAACAAATTTTAAGATTTGGACAATTTGTTTCAAATAAAGAAAGCAAGCACTGGAGAGAAAGTCGTTGTCCTTACTTTTCTCTCGAGTCTAATTTCTGCACTCCTTTCTACACCGGCCACAGCTGTAATGAGTCTGGTGTGTACATTTTCAGTCCGTGACTCTACTCGTATAAAGAACGTGATTAGCACAGGTTCTGTGGGATTTTATTTCTCAACATGGTATCATAGTGTAAATATAATTTTGCCACTCCCTTTTCTCCACTCTACAGTGATTTTTGAAGTCTATCTACATATCCTTTGAAAAGTACAGCTAGTTCATTCACTTAGCTATTTTACATATTTTATTTTCCCACAGTTCCCTACTGCTGGACTTTTAGGTTCTTCCTGATTTTTCACGATTGCAAACAATTCTATAATGGTCATTGTAATCCCAAAATTTGATTAGGTGTCTCGCACATAAATTGTAAAGTCCATTAAATTCCTTTTATTTACGATATATTTCTTTCAGTTAACTATGTTTCTGTCGTTGAAGACACAGCAAGGGCAGGACCTTTACCTGCATACAAAGGGAGGAGGGGGCCAGCCCCGGGGTGGGGGTGGGGGCGGGGGGGAGGGAGGCCTGTCCGGGTGCGAGCGCCCGGGGCGCAGGTGAGGGCGGAGGCGGCGCCGCGCCGGGCCGCGCGTCCAGGTGAGCCTCGCGGGGGGCGGGGCGCAGGTGAGCCGGATCCCGGCGCTCAGCGGTGGCCGGGCCATCGGCGCGCGGGGACCCCGGGCTGTCCCCTGGCAGACAGTCCGGAGCCCGTCCGCGCGGGAGGACGCGGGACGGCAGCGCCGCGGGGGTGGGGGACGGCAGCTGAGGCCGCGGACCCCGCACGGACGGGCGGACGGACGACCGCCGGGCCCCGCGCCCCCTGGGCGGCCGGCGGGCGCGGGCGGGGGCGGCGCTGACGCGGCGGTCACGTGACGCCCCAGGAATGCCAACAATGTAGCGAATGTCCCGCTCGGGCTGCGCGCTGGGCCGCGGCGCGAGCGCCGGAAGATGGGGCCGCCCGCCCGCCCGTCCGCCCGGCGCCCCGCGTCCCCGCCCGCCGGCCGCCCCCGGGCTCGGCGTCCCCCGCGAGGCCCCGGAGCCGCGGGCCAGGCGGCCGCGGACGGCGTAGACGGCGCAAGGTGAGCGGGGCGGCGGGGTGCGGATCGGGACTCGGGACTCAGCAGCGGGCGGGGCCGCGCGCTCGGGCGGAGGGGGGTCCGCGCCGTCGGGCCACCTCGGCCCTAGGCCCCTCGCGGGCAGGTCGTCCCCGGACGGAGGCCGCGCCGCCCCTCCCCCTCGCGGGCCGCCCCTCCCCCCGGGCCGCGCCCCCGGGTCTTCCCCTCCCCCACCTTACCCCACCCCCACCCCGACCCCCGTCTGGAGTCCTGCCTCCCGCGGCGCCCCCCTGCGCTCGGCGCCCGCCGGGCTCCGGACGCGGGTTCCGACCCGGTTTGCGGCGCCTGGCGACCCGGCGGAGGCAGGTGGGGCCGGGGAGACACACGTGCCCCGCCCGCAGGCCTCGGTGGGACCCGGACCGTGCGCGCTGTGTGCGGGGTTCGTCGTGTGGACCGATTACACGTACGTGGGGGGCAGGGAAGGGGGTCTCCCTGGGCAGGAGTCCAGACTTCAGAACTCACTAGCCCGGGACTGTGTGAGACCCAGCGCTTGGCAGGTAGAAATGCAGTGGCCAAACAGCTCTCTTCCCAAAGTGTTCAGCAAATACGTGCAATTGTAGAGGAAGGTTTGCCCCCATTTTACTAAGAAACATGAATGGAAAGTCACAAAATGTGTGATGTTCGCACAGGTGTTCAGTTTGAATTTTAACCTAGGGGTTGACAGGCCTTCCCTTGGTAATGGAGAAGGTAACTCCTGGCCCATTATTGGGGAAATTGTGCTCAGGAGCGCTTGATTCATAGTTTTAGTTGAATCTCAACTCCAATCCCTGCTTGATGGATCGTCATTTCTGAGCGCTCAATCAAGAGACTAAGCTACTTTGTATCTTTTAAAAGTTTTTTCTTTAGCAAATGTATTAATAAGAGAGTAACAGAAAAATCTTCAAAATAAGAATGCATAGACTGTTTAAGAAAGTTTGTTTTAAATTATAATTAACAAGACACTGTGTTATTCAGCCTGTCATAAAATTTGGTCTCATTATCCAGGTATATAGAGCGCTGTTTAAAGAATATGCCAGCATTCCTTTGAAATTAAAATTGCTGAACATTTAATGAATCTCAAAATGTCAAGCAGTTTAAAATGATATCTGGGCAGAAGCTGTCATGAAACATTATTAAGGTGAATTATGAGAATCTCGGAATTTTTGAACCGGAAAAGATTCTTCTAGCTTCTTCATCTAATTTGAAATCGTTTTGACTTAGGTGTAATTGGGAGCTGTACGTATTTCTTTCTTTCCTTAGCGAATCGCAGGGTTGGGGGAGGGACTTTCCTTTGGTGGGAGGGGAATGTTTTTACAATAAGATGCCTTGTTATTTTAAATGATGTTTTGTAAGTAGCCAGCCCCGGGCTCCTAAATCCCACTGCTTGTGTGGGTTGGGCGTGAGGAGGGGTGTTGAAGCTGATAGATTCGCTGTAAACACCCAGGAAACATTTGGGGGAACTTTGCGGGGGTGTTCTGATTTGTATTGGAAAAACCAGACTAACACAGGTTTCGAAAAGCTGCTTTTATGTTTTATTTCATGGTTATAATAATGTGAAACTTCTAAATAATGTTCCTTACTGACTTTTAAAAAATAAAAGGTTTGAAGAAGTACAGAGGATAAATTCACTGCATTTACTTTGTTTTGACTGTAAATCTGCTCTAAAAAGGAGCAAAATATTCTGATCAACAGAACGAAGAGCTTGGGCTTGAACATTTCTAGAACATTTCCGACTTCCAGCATGAAAAATTCCCTGAATCTCCTTCCTTTTTAAAAAAAAAAAAGCCTATTGCTCAGTAATTCCTATGGACAGAACTGGGTGTCCCGAGTCCAGGGGTCACCATCCCCATTGTGTGCTGGTGGCTGACGCTCTGTGTGGGGCGGGGAGTGGGCTTTATTTCAGAGAGCACCTGTGACAGCTCCCAGAGCCTGGAGGTAGCCCTGTTTGGCCACTCAGGTCACTAAGTGTTAGAGTTAGTACTTTTGAGTCTAATGCTGTTTGATTAACAGTTTCATTTTGAAAGTATGATTAGAACAAGGTAATGCTGGAAATAAGGATAAGGTGCTAAAATTAGGGTGGAAACTGGACGTTGTTTAATGTTTGCCGTTCACTCTACGAAAGCTTTATTTCGCTTGCCACTCGACCACGTCAACCTAATAGTGACAAGTGGTTGTTTAAGTTAATTAAATACTTTTTGTTCATATGCCAATATTTGACATTCACAGGAATTTTCTGGAGGACAAGGGAAACTCATATTGTGTCGCAGTGGTTTGTGTTTACCGTTAACTGTTCCGATACTGCGGCATAGAGCAGATCCTGTAGTCTCTAGATTTGTTAGCACGGTGAGAATCTTTTCGAGGATGTAAGCTGGCTTTTGAATGGAGTGGGCTTCTCTTTGGAGTACTGACGGCCCTTCTCCAGGCCGTGGTCTTCAGCAGGAGTGCTAGGGACCAGCTCGTTCCTTACGAATTAATTAACTCCAT
Source organism: Globicephala melas (assembly GCF_963455315.2). Classification (NCBI taxonomy): domain Eukaryota; kingdom Metazoa; phylum Chordata; class Mammalia; order Artiodactyla; family Delphinidae; genus Globicephala; species Globicephala melas. The sequence goes on along the minus strand of NC_083331.1, from coordinate 1,168,541 downwards.
CCTGTCTCACGAGTGTCACTCCTGTGTTTTCATTAAATGTACCCAGATGCACCTGCCTCGCTCCCCGACGTTATCTGCCTGTTCATCTTTTCTATGTTTGAGCCTTTTCGCAGGAAGTTCCGGACTCCAAGAATAGCTTCACACTTCCTCCATCAAATCATAGCCCTTGCGCCTTTCCAACTTTGGTGAAGTGATCCTTTCTCTGGGAGGTTTTCTCCAAATAGGCCTGTGCACTGGGATTCCTTGGATGGTCATGTATCACCTCTGTCCACAGCAGTGACTCTCCAGTGGCATGGGTGGTCCAACCCCTGGCCGCGGAGTTTCCGAAACTTGAAGGGGAGAGGGTTTCAGAGGAGGTGAGGCTTCTCAAAGAGTGAAAGCCCCTGCCGGGGTGTGGAATGGAATATAAGGAGACCCATCCTGTTGGGTTGCTTGCTGTTATGATTGCTACAGAGAACAGGTGACAGATTTATCTACAGCCTGGTCATTCCACGTGGTCATCTTGAGTACAAACTTCTATAGCTCCGGGCTTCCCTGGTGGCGCAGTGGTTGAGAGTCCGCCTGCTGATGCAGGGGACGCGGGTTCGTGTCCCAGTCCGGGAAGATTCCCACATGCCGCGGAGCGGCTGGGCCCGTGAGCCATGGCCGCTGAGCCTGCGCGTCCGGAGCCTGTGCTCCGCAACGGGAGAGGCCACAACAGTGAGAGGCCCGCGTACCGCAAAAAAAAAAAAAAAAACCCTCTATGGCTCCATTTTCTAATGCTGTTATTCATAATGTGTGTCTCTAAGTGTATGTATGTGTATATCTATATACACACACGCACACACACATATATATATATATGTATCATACAGATATCATGTACAAAGCAAACAGGGCATGTGGTAGTTTGTTTTCCCTGGATCATAAACTTATTTGGGGGTGAGGCCCAGTTCTACCTGAGTGAACCCATATAATGTCCGGTGCAGCCTTTGGCCCGAGTGGGAGACCTCTGTACCCGCTGAAGCCTTGTGACTGTGCTCTTGGTTGGAGAGACGTCCTCAGGGACCCTCCTGGCGCGGGGTATCCCCTGTGAGGGCTTCCTGGCTGGGGCAGCCCAGGGAGGTCCTGCCGCACGGCGGTGCACGGTTCTGACATTCGGCGTCCGGCTGCAGGCCTGGCCCGGCTGCCTGGTTTATCTCAGCTTTGCCAGTTAGTTAGAGTAAGGATATGATTTAAGTAATAACTGGAATTTTAGGTCCGAGAAATACTGTTTTAAAAGTGCCAGCATGTGTCTGTAGTGCGGGCCCTGCGGCCCGTGGGTTTGGTCGGTTCCTCCGTCGGTTGGGGCTGCATGTCTGTTTGGCAGCCAGTGTGGGTTGTGAAGTACTGGGAGAAATTAGAATAAAAAGTCTTGAACGTCTGATAGCGTTTTCCAGGATTGGTTTAAGAACCAGAACTGGGTTTGGTAGGGCCAAATTAAGGGATGATTAAAGTATTGCTCTCATATTAAGTTTTTACAGGAGCCACCTATACTAGGAATAGGATTTAGTAGTTGTCACAGCTCCAGATTTGAAAATGACTTGTTTCTGTCTTGTGAGCTGTATTGCAGTTTTTTGGGGGTTTTTTGTTTTTTTAAGAAGCATGAGAGAAATAACACTTCATTGTTAGGAGATAATACAGGGGCTTTCTTTGCACATCGAGAGTATTGCAGTTTTAAAATTCCAGTGTCTTGTAGTTTCTTTTACTGTTTTATTTATTTATTTATTGGCTGCATTGGGTCTTGGTTGCTGTGCGCGGGCTTCCTCTAGTTGCGGCGAGTGGGGGCTACTCTTCGTTGCGGTGCGCGGGCTTCTCACTGCGGTGGCTTCTCTTGTTGCAGAGCACGGGCTCTAGGCGTGCGGGCTTCAGTAATCGTGGCTCGTGGGCTCTAGAGCGCAGGCTCAGTAGTTGTGGCACATGGGCTTAGTTGCTCCGCGGCATGTGGTATCTTCCTGGACCGGGGCTCGAACCCGTGTCCCCTGCATTGGCAAGTGGATTCTTAACCACTGTTCCACCAGGGAAGCCCTGTAGTTTCTTTTGAAGTATATTTAAATCAGTTGATGATACCTAAGAAATTTCTAAACTTAGATTACTTTGCTTGCTACCCCCGTTTGTTTTCTTTTTTCTTTTTTTTTCTTTTTGGCTGCACCGTGGCCTATAGGATCTTAGTTCCCCAACCAGGGATCGAACCCGAGCCCCAGTAGTGAAAGCACAGAGTTCTAACCACTGGAGCACCAGGGAATTCCACTACCCCGATTTTTTAAAGACCCATCCATGAGGCTTTAGGGTCGTATTTGTAAAATTCTTGATGAGAGAGCTTAGTAAAATGATACAGTAGTGCGTCAGAGTAGCTCATTCCCAGCTGCAGTCTTAGTTTGACTGATGAGTATTCTCGTGAAAAATGCTTTCGGAAGTTCATAATTTCACCATGAAATCAACTGTCGTCAAACTAAAGTCTAAAATACAAGGTCTCAAGCTGAGGAAATACTTTCATTCTTTGTGTAACTGAAGGAAAGTTTCATCCTTACCAAATTATTCAGGCAGGACCAGTTTGCCTGTAGGTGTCCTACATGCTCACCTAGGAAGCCAGGTATGCCCAGGAGACCATGGTGGGAAGGCGATGAGAAGGGGGGGGTGTCTTCCCCCCACCGCCCCCGCATGAAGGAGCTTTCCCAGGCACGGCTTTAGGAGGTATCACTGAATAACTCTTCCAGTTTTCCTGTATGTTTGAAACTTTTCACAATGAAATGTTGAGGGGAAAGGAACCAGGACGTCTGATCCAGATTCTGTTTGTGGGCACCTCCACCTGGTATTTCTTAGCTCGGGTAGAAATACAGATGTCGACACAGAAATGTCTGGTCTCTCCCGTGCTGCTTGGCTTTAGAATTGGAATGTTTGTGGGACACACGGGCACTTAAACCCCCAGTATTTGCAGGCGCATGGCTCTGGGAAGCCCCTCCCCGTTGTGTGTATCAGTGTCCTGGTGGAGTGCGGAGGGGCAGGAGGTTCAGACCTCCTGCGAGGAGAGTTTGTCCACTGCCAGCACGCAGTCCTGAGGTCCGGCCTTTCCTTGTGGAGCTGTGTTTAGTGAGGGAACACGACCAAACACTAGCTAGCTGGATGTGAACAGTTAGATGACTTTGCATAATGCTCGTCATTGTAACCATTCCTTAGGGTACAGTTCAGCGGCATAGAATACATGAACATTGTCACTGCAGTCAGCACCACAGTCTGTATTACAGACTTCTTCATCGTCCCGGACAGAAACTCTGTACCCATTAAACAGTAACTCCCCCTCCCCGAGCCCCCGTGACTCCAGTCTTCGTGTCTCTCTGGATCTGCCCCGTAGGAGCGGATCCCACGCTGTTCGTCCTTCGGTGTCTGGCTCAGGTCGCGCAGCGCAGCGTCCTCAGGGTTCATCCACATTGTAGCAGGTGGCAGAGCTTCGTTTCTTTTCTGGCTGAGTAACATACCGTAGTCGTGCAGCCTTTTATAGGAGTTTTGTGTAAGTGGCAGGAACACTGTGTCTGAAACCTCAGAGAAAGGGCACTGTGTTTTCCGAGGGCCGTCCCCGTCCACAGCCCGTGCTGCGTGTTCTCCCGAGGGCGCCGTGGGGCAGGTTTTACCCGCAGTCCAGGATCGTGGGGACAGACTCAGACGCTTCCGGGCAGCGGGCAGGGGAGCCCCTGCCCTCGTGGCGCTTACAGTTCAGGTGATTGAGGAGGAAAGTGGGCACACTTGACAGTGCTCTGCGGGGCTGTGGGTGGCCTGCAGGGTCTCCGGGGCTGGGTGGGTGGGAGACCCTCTGCCGTGGGTCACAGCTTTCAGTGCTTCTCCCTTTTAGAGTAACTCCCAGGGAATTTACTCAGAACCCTCCTGGCGGCCCCACACCCTTCTCTGCTGCCGTGGCCAGGCAGGGAGGCCGGCCCTGCGTCCTGGCTTTGACCTTCTTACAGCCCTTTTTCCTTCTCCATGGACCATCTCCAGGGGCCGAGTGGAGAGCAGCTTTCCCTATCCTGCCTGTGTCGCCTGGCAGCGGCCTGAGGCCCATCACAGCCTGCTGCCGCTCTGAGGACTGCCGCTCACCCGCCTAACTGTCCCTGTCCCCCAGGGGTGTCGCTGCTTCTCATCTAGGCCCCTGTCGTCCACCTGGAGTGTCCCAGCTTTGTCCCTCCCAGCCCTCTGTCCAGTTGGCTTCCTGACTCAACCCTCTAAAGGGCGCTTGGCTGTGTCACTTCTTAGCTCGGCCGCAGACGGTAGCTCCCTGTGGAGTCCAGACGTGGCCGTGACCTGGAAGGTCCTCCCCATCAAGCCCCTGGGCGCCTCCCAAGCATCACCCCTCCAGACTCCAGGAAAGGCCTCTCCGCGGCCCTCAAGCTGGTGGAGGAGCCTGTGGACGGCGCATTCCTCTGCTCCTTTGCTTATGCTGTTCCCTGGGCTGGAATTCCAGTCTTCCCTGCACAGAGGTTTAGTTCTCTCTACTGCGGAGATTTTTCTGACTTTCTCCTGTATTCTCCCATTTGCCAGATGATTCTTTTTCTCCTCTTGGGCATCTCTTTCTTCGGAGCAGTTTATCTGCCTCCCTCACCCGCTCCTCTCTGCAGTGTGACCGTTTGCAGGGGGGATGGGTTGGGGAGGGGTACCGGAAGGACCCTCCCTGCGTGTTGTCAGGCCCCTCCTTCACATCGGTTATTTATTGCGAGGACAGTATGATTTATGACTTCTGTATTTCCATTTTCAAAGGAAGGGAAGAGAGCTAAAGATTGGAAACAGTAGTTTGTGTGAAGGTCGTAGGAAAAGGTACAACTCCTGTCTGTTCTCAGACTCCAGACGTGCTCAGCAGCTCCTTGAGAATCTGTTCATTTTTGTTGGAATGTGAACTTGCGGTTTTAGACAGTTAGGTGTTTCAGAACAGATGCTTAGACCACGAGGTCACTGAGAATGAGTGTGGGTGCAGTGTGCCCCATATTACACCAGTGCAGCAGGGCTCTGGGCTCGGGTCCACTGCACGGGAGCCTCAGCTGTGTCTCAGCCAGTAGGTCACTATCGCGTACTCAAGGGCGTTTCAGCGACTTTAACGTATTAGATGTTGTGTTTAAAAATATGAATTTCAGGGCTTCCCTGGTGGCGCAGTGGTTGAGAGTCCACCTGCCGATGCAGGGGACACGGGTTCGTTCCCCGGTCCGGGAAGATCCCACATACCGCGGAGCGGCTGGGCCCGTGAGCCATGGCCGCTGAGCCAGCCCGTCTGGAGCCTGTGCTCCGCAACGGGAGAGGCCCGCGTACCGGAAAAAAAAAAAAAATTGAATTTCATGTTGAAAATTTTATGTAGCCTGCTTTTCTTACTTTCTAAATAGAATCTTCTTGTAGTTACAGTGAGAAAAGGGACAGGTAAAACCTTCTGAGACCTTCCATCTTCCCATCTCTAAGAAAGGAATAGTAATTTTAGGTCATTTTTTCAGGTTTACTGTTGTATATGGTAATGTAATAGATCTATGTAAGTTAATTCACATGAAATGCTTAGAACAGAGCCTGGCACTTAGTAAATACTGGATAAACATTAGCTATCTCCCCACCACAGTGGGGGAAAAGGGGTGAAAAAGGCCGTGAAGCACGGTTCCATTTTACAGTTAGTTTCTAAGCTCCTCACTGAAAGAAGTCCAGACCCCTGTGCCCCTCCTTCTAAAGGGTGCTCCAAGAAGGGATCAGTTTTCCTTTGTTCATTAAAACTCAAAGTGATTTTACTTCACTATCTGCTCCCTGGGTTCTGTGGTCACGGCCACGTGGGCTGCCTCCAGGGCAGGACAGCTCAGGACGGACACAGCAGTGACCACGGGACGCTGAGCCTCACTCTGTGCTCACCCGCTGCTGCCACCTGTTGGACGGAGGGGAGGGAGGTGACCTCACCTGTCCCAGGCTACGCAGCCCTGAGCCCCTGAGCCAGGTGCTGCCCGGCAGCTGGCAGCTAAGGGCAGCGTCAGGGCGGGGCTCGCCTTCTGGCTGCCGGCATGACAGCACTCAGTGCGTTAGCCGGGAGCAGGTGGAATCATCGTGGGGAAGTGCCCTTGTGACAGCGAGCTCTGCACAGAGAGTCTGCTTCCATGCTGAGGTGGGTGCCGCACACAGACGACTTGCATCTGCACAGCCCTTGTTACTGTCGTCACCGTGTGACCACCCACATGCTGTTACCAGACCCCTCCATGCAAGTGTCAGTTTCCACAAGCGAGACATTCTCATTTTATTTTTATTATTTATTGATTTATTTTTGGCTGCGTTGGGTCCTCGTTGCTGTGCGCGGGCTTTCTCTAGCTGCGGCGAGTGGGCCTGCTCTTCGTTGAGGTGCGCGGGCTTCTCATTGCAGTGGCTTCTCTTGTTGCGGAGCAAGGGCTCTAGGCGTGTGGGCTCAGTAGTTGTGGCTCGTGGGCTCAGTAGTTGTGGCACACAGGCTCTAGAGGGCAGGCTCAGTAGTTGTGGTGCATGGGTTTAGTTGCTCCGCGGCATGTGGGATCTTCCCGGACCAGGGCTCAAACCCGTGTCCCCTGCATTGGCAGGTGGATTCTTAACCACTGCGCCACCAGGGAAGCCCCGAGACATTCTTATCTGGTCAAAATGCCGGTAAGAAGTTGACCACTTTATAAAAAACCCCAGAGGAGTCGTGACCCTCAAAGTCTCATAGCACATTGTGCGAACCTTCAGCGTGGCAGGCTGTGGTTTCTCTCAGGAGGTTTGGGAGGGCTTTATAAGAGAGAGTTCCCAAGGTGTGGAAGGACCGCCGGCTGAGGTGAGTGGGGAGGCTTGTTAGTCATGCTGTGGGGATGCAGGGCGTGGTGTGGACCAGCCGCTGAACCCTCGAGCTGTGGATTTCCAAGTGAAACCATATTATAAAGGAGAACTTTAAATGAGCTGTCGGTCGTTAGTACTGTTGTTCTTGCCCCAAATTGAGTATTTATAAGAAAGTATTGGCTTCTGCAGCGGTATGTCATTGCAGGTTACATGTTACAGGAGACGCCTGGGGTGGCCCTGCCTGTCACGTGCTCGAACCAGAGGTGAACCGTATCTTTATCTTTTCTGAGAGGTGGTATGTTCTTTCTTTATCTTTCCAAGTGGAATATTTTCAGGATCATGGTCCATTTCTGAAAAGTGTCATTAACATCATGTGGGAACCACAAATGAACACCTCTCATTTTCCTTTTCAGGTAGAGATGGTCTTCAAAGTGAAGTCTCTGGAAAATGTTCGGTTCTCTGCAGAAACTACAGAAATGGAAGGAAAGAACATTTTCAAAACAACATTGTTGTGAAAGTGTGTTTACAACTAACTGATACTGTTGACAGTTTTGTTTTCGTTTTAACTAATAAAACACTTTAAGAAGATTGTATTTATGGTCAAAGGAAACTGGACTAACCATGCGGCCGAAGACTTTTCCCGCCACGACCTACTCTGGGAACAGCCGGCAGCGGCTGCAGGAGATCCGCGAGGGGCTGAAGCAGCCGCCCAAGACCCCCGCGCCGGGGCCGCCCGCGGGGCCGGGCAGTGACGCCGCCCTGGACGCCAAGGCCCTGGGGGGCCAGGACGCGGCTAGGCAGCAGCAGGCGAGGACAGCCCCGAAGTTCGGGCCTTACCAGAAAGCCCTGAGAGAGATCAGATACTCCTTGCTGCCCTTTGCTAATGAATCGGGCCCTTCGGCCGCCGCAGAAGTAAACCGACAAATGCTGCAGGAGTTGGTGGACGCGGGCTGTGACCAGGTGGGTGGACGCTCCCGGGAGGCTGCGCATCTGGGGTGCAGAGGAGACCAGCAGAGGTCCCTGGAGAGGGCTTTCTAGGCTACAAACCCGAGGCCCTTTCTGCGTCCCATTGCACTGTTTTCCACCTTCTCTCCAAAACCATCTCGTTAGCTGCTTTCCTTTTCAGGCAAGATCCAGAGATTTCTCAGCTCTCCTGAAGCTGTGTCCCGTGCGCTTTCTGTCCTGTCCCTGTGAGGACGGGAAGGCTTTCCCACGTAGCCCTCTCCTTGGGGTTTATTTGGCTTATCGTGAGCTGTCGTGGGGAAGAGACTGGCTTCCTTGAACTTGTGTTTGGTGTGTGCATTTTTTAACTCAGCTAAGGGGAAGGTTGGTTAACATGAGTCGGCTCTTTGCCTCTGTTTTCTCCTGTTTTAAAAGATAGCATCTATGCTATTAGAGGAGACGTAACTATATTAAGGGAATGAGAAAGACTAGAAAATAAAAAGCTTGAGAAATCATCAGAATGGTGGCAACACAGCCTGACTTCTCACTGCTTAAGAATAAAGGCCAGTTAATGGAGGAGACATCAGTTACACAGAAACACACACGGGGACCGTGCGTACGATCCTGTGCTCTTCACGTGGCTGAGTAAAGCCCGAACTGAGGAGCAGGACCGTATAACATGGAGCTCGTGTCCAACCAGGTAAAAACGTGTCCGTGACATGTAACTAGTAAAAATGCAGCTGTCTTATGAAACGGCTTCTGAAAGCAGGTGCTGTGTCATCACCTGTCGTGTGAAAGTCAGAGCTGCATGAACGTGGAAGTAGACCAGGCACGTCTACCGCCCTGCAAACTGAGTAGGATTTCACGCGCAGAGCGCATCAGGATGGCTTGAGCACTTCTAGTTTCTTAGAAACAGCGTAACTACGTACTCCTGGCCTCACAGTCACGGGAACTGGGAGGAAAGAGAAACAACACCCTCTTTTATTTCCAAAAGCTACCTCAGCCCTCTTACAGTTTCTTACCGGAGAGCTTAGATTTCTCAGATGATCTGTTTGGGAAACTAGTGGCGCTGTTTTGTGGGGCTTCCTTGACCCTTCGGGATGTGCCGGGATTGACCTGGGTAACGAGCTGCTTTCGTGAAGCCCAGGCTGTGAGTGGTGGGTGCAGAGGGTTAACAGTGCGAGCTGACAGCACAGCCACGGCCTTTCTCTCTGTGAAAATATGAAGCTGTCCCCTGACCAGCAGAACTTGATGCTTTTGAAGGTAGGCTGGAGCCATCCTGGGGAAGTAGTGGGTGAGAACTGCAGGTACTCAGCCCAATAACAAAGCTGAAAGCCTTGTGTAAATCCTTGCAAACAAGAGGTCATCAGAGCCGCTGTTCTCGCAGTTTTGATAAAAACAAACAAATCGGGTAAACATCCAGAATCCAGGTGGGATCTCCTTGTGGTAAAATCCATTCGTGATGACTACAGTGCACGAAATAACGAAGCTGGTGCCGTTTATGGTAAAACACGAATATGGTAAAATTAAGGGTCGGGACACCCATAAGTTCCCATCAGCATTTAATTTATGTTAATTGCTGGCAGAAAGGACTCTTTACCCTTTTGATGCTCCTGAAATAATCCGTCAGATTGGTGCATAGTGTTACTTTGTGGCTTAAGACAACTCTGCCTTCGGTCTGACCCTCCAACTCAGACTTTTTCTGGCCTGGTTAGAGGGTACGTTTGCTTTCAGAGAATTCTGGTTGGAAAGTCATTATATGAACCCAAATAATGTGAGGAAAAGCTCAGCAGTACCTCTGGAGTTGTGTGTCTTGGATAAAGCAGGTGATTAGAATTCCCGTGTAGCAGGTACAGAGAATCCCTGTCTGTGCAGCTTTTCCCCTTGCCTCCTGTTGTATTGCCTTTTAATCTACGTTCAGTTTTGTTTCCTTATATTTTGAGTTTAAATGCCATTTTAGCCCTATATTTATAAGAATGGCAGTAAACTCCCAGTTTTCCCAAGGTCTTACAGGTCCTTGTTGGTGATGACACACTTTGATATGCAGTGTTTTATCTACTGCATGTGCACACACATTTTTTCCCCCATTTTATTGGGACTCTGATTCAGTTTCTGGGAAAACGTAAAAGACTGTTCACTGTGTAATGGTATAATGTATATGTCAAACGGTGTAATGTTCATAAGTCTTTTGCACATAAATCATTAAAGACTTACGACAATTTCTATAGGGCAAACAAAGAGGCCAATAGGTTAATATTTCTTAAGGAAGGAGCTGTTCTTTAAATATAGATTTAAGGAATTGGAAAGATATGTTTTTGATTATGAGCATCCTGTTTTGTAGTCTCTTATTAGCACAAGTGATGACTTAAATTTAGCTCTTACTTTATCTTTCTTATAAAATTTAGTTTCACTTTTTCTTTTAATCTTTATGGTTCCAAACGACCGTATTACCAGGTGTTCCCTCTTTTTCTTCCTGAGACAGTTTTAGAAACGGCTGATTCAGCGTTGCCGCGATGTTCATATGTGTGACATCGCTGCTTCTCGGAAGCACTGATCTGTATTCGCCTGCTGCATTGTGGCGGGTTAGCGCAGGGAGGGCGCCCTTGGGGCCCCTCACAGTCTGTGCTGGGGCCTTGGGAGAGCAAGGATGCCCATGGCTCCTGGGCCCTTAGAGCAGCTGAGTGTTCCATCACGGTGTGTCCCCAGAGGGGGACTTAGGTGAGGAATTTCTTTCAGACGGGGGTCCTGGGACTTGTTCATGCTTTTTCCCAGTGGCTGACCTGTGTCCTGACCCTGCCCGCCTCCCTCCTTGCTCTGCCATGGGCGGTGCGGAGTCCAGGCGCGGCTATGTTCCCCTGGTCCCGAATTTCTCTGTTGGTATAATTTTCCTAATCCTGACTTAATCCAGTTTTCCTCACTTTATTGTATGTGTTTAAGTGAGTAAAATCTTTAACTAAATGCAGGTAGGAAGAAATGTAAACAAATGTAAAAATCGATTTCTTATGCCCAATTCGGCCTGAGGAAGAAAGCCAGTGGTCAGGGACCCGAGCACAGCACCAAGTAGAGTGGGGTGACTTGGTCAGGAGGAAAAGGGAGACAATTCTTGGCATCCTCAAGCCAAAAAGTGCCGAGGAATCACGTTTCCCAGCCCACCACACAGGTGCTCCTTGACCCAGGTCCTTTTGCAGAGGCTGCGGCGCTGGGCGTGCTGCTGTCACAGTGGAAGGACAGGACCTGGTGGTGGCTGCGACCGTGTGTCCCCGCGCTGTTCTGAGACCGCGTGGCAGCCGTCAGAGAGGGCTCCAGTTGCGACCCCAGTGACTCAGGCTCCCCCCGCCCCGGCAAGCGTGGTCGCACGTGCCTGTCACACACGCTTGAGCGGAGGGAGGACAGCGGTGCCCGCGGAGGGGCTTCCTCCTCAGCGACTTGGTCCCCTCCTCTCGCCCCCCTCCTCCCCCCGGCCACGCTTGCCCAGCCCCCCTTCCCCTGGACAAGCTCACACCGGAGCTCTGTGGACATGTCACACTGTGTCGGCGGTGATGCCATCTTCCCTCATCCCTGTCTGGATCAGCTCACCTCCTGCAGGAACCCTGGTTCTTGCCTCCGGGTTTGAGCCAACCCTGGTCAGACCGCCAGGCTCCGTTGTTTCTTCTTTTTTTCTTTTTGGCTGCACTGCACGGCATGTGCATGATCCCCTGACCGGGGATCGAACCCCTGTCCCCTGCACTGGAAGCGCACAGTCTTAACCACTGGACCCACAGGAGAGTCCCGGGGTCCGTTGTTTCTAACTCGTAGGCCCATGGTTGGCCGCCCCTCTCGGCGCTGGACCCGCGAGTGTGCCCCGCGAGTGTGCCCCGTTGCCCTGGAGGCCCTGCGTGGCCATGGGGCTGTGCCCCTCATTCGGCAGGAGCAGTGATGGTGGGAAACGCAAGCTTTGCAGAGAGGATTCCGGGCGCTGGTCCACTAAACTGTCCCTCAAGTCTCAGGCACTAGAACAGACAGAAGCACAGCTCTGCCTCACTGGCCGTTATCAGGAGAGGGCCAGGGGGTGACCCTGAGGGGCGCTGATGCGAGGCTGCCATCGCTTCATCCTGGTGACAGGTGGCCTCGGTGGTCTCACTCGAAGGCCAGGGTTTTGCTAATGAGGGAGATGCAGGGATTCAGGTGACTCGTATGTTTCCTCCTCTTCCTCTGGAAAGGGGACTAGTGTTCAGGGTTGTCGCTGCCCTGAAATATTAATAAGAGCAGGAGGAAAAAAGAAACACTTGAGTTGAGGAATGTCAGTCCTGTAACAGGAAACTGTCTTAACAATGACTGTGGGTGTAGCAGCCTTTGCCTTTTCCCCCTCTGTTTTTTCTTTTCTTTTTTTTTGATTTTCAAATTAATTTCAGCCCTGCCAAAAGATAAACTATACCTTTCTAAATAGGATTTAGACAAGACACTAGCAAATCATACCTTTGTGTCGTACCTTCCCCAGGCTTCCCCAGGTCATTAAAGTAGCGTGTGTTCATTGCATACTTTCAGAAAATACAGAAAAGTATAAAGAGAAAATGAAAATTGCCTGCAATTGTATCAGCCCACATATGGCCACTCTGAACATTTTGGTATAAAAGTGGCCAAATTTTTTTTCTAGTTAAAGGAAATTAAGGGAAGTTATCAAGGAGCGATGTGCCCAGGGTGACAGGTGGAAAAACGCTGGTCACAAAACAGCACGTACAATATGATCCCAGTTCTTCTGTTGCAGAAATATATGCGCTGACTCTCTCCCTGCTCGCCTTCCCGCTCAGCTCTCCCGCCAGGCCCGGGACCGCAGGGCTCCTCTCCCCATCTGTTCCCTGCACAGAACCCTCCGAGCGGTCACTCTGGAAAGGAAGGAGCCTGTCCTTTCCCTCCGGAAACCTTCCCACTGTGCCGGGGACGAGTTCTTGGCCTCAGGTCCCGCCCTTTCCCGCGGTCGGCACCCTGGCCCCGCCGGCTGTGTGGCCTCTTCTCAGGCTTCCCAACTCCAGCCCCGCCTTGCCTGGGTGATGCCCTCTCTCTTTGGAGGCTTGTCTTAGTGTCATGGATTCAGAAAAGCCTTTTCTGATCCCCAGTCTAAATTGGAACCCCCTGTTTTCGTGCTTTCATTACCGTGGAAGTTCCCTCCGTGGCGTTTATCAGAATTTGTTTCTATGTGTGTAGGTGTGTATTTCGTTCAGTAACCGTCTCTCCCTTCAGGTTGCAGACCTGTGAAGCGGTGGCTTTGTTCTGAGATCACCATCCTCTAGGCCCTGAAACTGTGCAAACCCTCAGAAGTGAAGGGATAAAGATTTCATCATAAACGTTTTTGTCTGTAACATCTGTGTTATATTCCATTGTTCAAACAGATGTTCTGTAATTTATTGTAAACAGCTGGTGTTAAAAGGTAAACCGAGGCATATTAAACATTTTAAGAGTTTATTTGAGCAAAAATCTATTTGAGTTGGACAGCAGCAAGTCGGAAGTGTTAGGAGCTCCAGTGACCAGGCAGGGGAGAGGGAAGCAGGAGGTACTGGTGGGCTGCAGCGAGGCCTGGCCACCGCGAGGGGCAGAGTTTCGGGCTCGTGCCCGGGCTGACGTGGCATCAGACCACGCGGGGCTCGCGGCCTCCTCGTGAGCAGCTCAGTGCCGGCGATGAACAGCCTTCTGCGGGAATCATAACGGATTTCACTGATTTCCTGGGAATAAATTTTAGAAATGGGATTACTAGGACAAGTGATAAGAACCTTTTTATAGTTTTTATTTGAATCGCCACATTTCTTGACAAGTGCTTAAATTGCACTTACGCTTTCAATCCTACCAGCAATGAATGAGATCTGTCTTGGACTCGTCCCTGACCAGAGCCTCTCCTTCAGTCATTGTTTAATGAATACTTTCCCCGATGCCTGCGATTTTTTACTCCTAAGTAGCTTTCACATCTCTGTCTTTTCCGTGCTAACACCCTGCCCTACCCTAGATTCTCCTGAGAAGTCCCCCGACCCCCATTCCTCCTGGCGGCCTTTTCCTGAAACGCGGCCGCAGCCACCCCCTTGGGAGCCGCTGCACTTCCTCATCCGACCCCGTCCTTTCTCTCGTTGCCAGGCACACCCGCCTGCCCCGGCCGTATCCCCCTCCTTACACGCCGGCGGCCTTCAGGCCGAGTAACTGCCCCCACGCACTGTCCGTCCTCCCGCTGGGGCCTCCCCGGCAGCCCAGCTGCATCCCACCCCGCCAAGGCCCGCTTCTTCCGTGGTCCATCGTGTGGCCTCCTTGGGCAGTGGGTTCCCGCACGAGCCGCGTTCTCCCTTCCCTGAATCCCTGTTTACATCAGGACCCCCCAGGCAACCGTGGTGGCTTACACGGGGTCTTAGGGATTTGCTGGCCCACCTGGCACGTTTCGCAGGTGAATTAGCTGAGAACCCACGACAGTAGAAGGAATCGGTGAAATTAAATATGGATCAGCGGACATCACACAAGCAAAAAACATAGAAAAGATTGAAGAGAAGTAAACGGAATCTCAGAGGCCTGTGGCACAATACCGAGGGGTCCAGGATGTGTGACGTGTGTGAACTGGAATCCCTGAAGGAGGAAGGGACAGAAAAACATCTGAAGCAGTAATGGCTGAAAACTTCCCAAATTTGGTGAAAACTTTCAGGTACAGTCAGATCTCAATAAAACGGGGCTTCGCTTTGTCGCGGCTCACGCACCGGGGGGTGGGGCCTAAGTGGAGATGCCACTGACCCTTGAACGACTTGGGTTTGAACTTCACGGGGCCACTTATCCACAGATTTTCTTCAGCAAACGTGTCCCACACACTCTGTGGTAGGTTGAATCCGCGGACGTGGAACCATGAGTGCGGACGGCCGACTGTACAGCTGTACACAGGTTCTCAGCTGTGTGGGCAGTTGAAACCCCTATCCAACCCCCATTGCTCCGGGTCAGCTGTAGCAAGGGTCCTATCTTTTTCCTGACACAATTAGAAATCAACATTTAAGTAGGTGGTGGTAAGTTAAAAATCCATGTTGCAGCCTTTAGAGCCATCACTAAAATACAGTTGGAGGAGACAGAGCTACAGAGTCAGTGAAGAATTAAAGCGAACGACTAAAGCAGCATTTGATTAACGTGGAAGGAGCAGGGGAGGGAGGAGTGGCGGAGTGAAAGCCAGATGCGTCAGTAGGAATGCAGACCTAAATAAAGCCATAGCGATCATTACACTCGCCGCGTAAAGCGATTAAGCACCCCAATCAAAAGGCAGAGACTGTCACACTGAATAAAAAAGCAAGATCCACCTCTGTCCCGTCTACAAGGCACACCTGTTACAAGGACAAGGACACAAAGAGACTGAAAGCCAAAGTCGGGGGGAAACGTCTGCCCTGCAAACCGTAAACATCAAGTAGATGCGGTGGCGACGTTGAAATCAGACAGTCCCCTTCAGGGTGAGTGTTACTTGAGACAGAGGGACACAATAATAAAAGGGCCAGTACGTCCGGATGATGTACCAGGGAGAACACACCTGAAGACAAAGCTTCAGGCTCTACGGGGTGAGGGGTGCCACGCGGGAGCTAAAACCTGGCTCTCCCGTGGTCGATGGAGCGGCAGACAAGGACCGGTGGGATGCAGGACACGCAGCTCCGCGTCCCTCCAGCCTGGAGCATCGTGCGGGGGTCCTTCCTCCGTGCTGAGGGTGGGAGGCCCCGCCCGCCATGAATCAGCCGGCCACTCACATGTAGTGATTCTAGATGCTGACGGGGACAGTCGAGGCCCGGATTGGGTAGGTCAGTAGTTTTGATCCCGAGCCAGTAAAAACCAGACAGGGTTTCAGGGTGCTGTGCGTCCCGTCACGGACAGAGCTGAACACCCGAATGGCCCTGCTGAAAGGCACTTGCAGAACAAGAAGTTGCCACCAGCTTGGGCGCCTTCCCTCTGAGGATGCCTTGCATGGTGTTCCGCAGGTGCTCCCGTGCTGGCCCCGGGACACCAACAAACTTCTCCGTCAGTGTACTTGAATTCTAGTTCAAGAACGGTGCAGAACTCACTGGGAGTAGTAAATAGTAGCTTAGACGTAAAGGAATACTGACGTAGCTGATAATAACCTGTTAAATAAATAAAAATCCATGAATCAAAAAGCAAAACAGAATGAGACGGCCAGTCAGTGGGCAGCCGCAGCCTTCCGGGTTCTGCAGTGGGCGCTCTGTGGGCCCGGCGGAGGCTCCCAGGCCCTTACGGCCCGTGGGGGGCGCCTGCGCTGACCCTGGCGGCTCGTCTGAGTTGAAGTCTGCGCTGAGCCTGATACATGCCTTATTTGGAGGACTTCGTGCAAAAAAGAGAATGTAAGATATCTCTGTACCTTTAATATTGATTGCACTTGAAAGAGATATATGGGGGTAAATAACGTATTAACACTAATTCCACTTTTACCTTTTTCTTCTTAAATGTGGCTACAAGAAAATGAAAGTCCCTCTGTGGCCCGTGTTAGCTTTCTGTCGGGCAGTGGTCAGTTGTGCCAGCGAAAGCAGTCGAACCCTCGCTCACTCCCTGCCCAGACCTCGTGCACTAGAAATGTCAACCAGCTTGGAAAGGGCAACTCATAATTTCATGACTACTATAGGTGTATTGTTTTCAAAATCGTAATTTATGTTCATTATAGAACGTTCTAGACATTGTAGATGAAAATGAAAGCAACTGAAAATCTTACCTCTGAAAGGCAGCCACTGATAAGATTACGTTTTTAACATCAATATTTTGATAGATAAGCACCTTCAGTCTTTTGTGTGTGTGTGTGTGTTTATTTATTTGTTTAGTCCGAGTTGGGTCTTCGTTCACGGGGGGTGGGGGGTCTACTCTTCATTGCGATGCGTGGGCTTCTCATTGCAGTGGCTTCTCTTGTTGCGGAGCACGGGCTCTAGGCGTGCGGGCTTCAGTAGTTGTGGCACACATGCTCAGTAGTTGTGGCTCTCTGGCGCTAGAGCGCAGGCTCAGTAGTTGTGGCGCACGGGCTTAGTTGCTCCGCGGCATGTGGGATCTTCCCGGACCAGGGCTCGAACCCGTGTCCCCTGCATTGGCAGGTGGATTCTTAACCACTGCGCCACCAGGGAAGCCCCGCTACAAGTGCTTTGAGCGCCTCTCCTTCTACCTGGTCCTTGCTATCACTGTGGCTTAGGGTAAGTTGCTAATCCATCTTACTCTCGGTTTTTGCATCTCTGACACATGGCTGGCGGCACTCATTTCTTGGGGTGATTGTGGCGGATAGGATGGGGCTTAGATGCAGGGTCCTCTGTCTACACATTCACACCACAGGCCTTCCTGCTGCTCATTTCTTTACAAATCTGCCAACAGCCTGTACGTGCGACTCTCCGAAAGGGGTGCTAATGGCATTTTCTAAGAGCATCGTTTTAAAGTGGGACCACAGCTAGGTAGAAAGTTTGGCTGGAAGATTTCCTAGTGGAGTTCCGGCAGGTATTGATGAAGCTTGTCGTCTTTGGAACTCTTAACTCTGCAGCAGCCCAGATGTTTGAAATTCCTGGCCGAGGGCAGAGCCTCCCATTGTACGAACCTGTCCCGAGGTGTGTCAAAATAGCTGTTTTCTCAGGGAAAACTCATGCACCTCCGAGCACTTGTGTGTTTATTGTCTGGTGTTTAGTCTGCTGCCTGTGGGCACGTGACCAGCTGGAGAAAACAAGCCTCCTTGTAACGAGGAGCATCCCTGCAGTGGTGTCACACGTGTCCGTGGAGGGTGGAGAGGACACGGGTTCTGACCCGCAGCCGGAGCTGACACCCACGCACGGTCTCTAGAAGCCCGTCTCGATAGAGCCGAGAGAAGGAAGCAGATATTTTTAAACAGCAGCCAAAGAAGAGGTGAGAGGAAGTGAGGGGGGGTCGTGGGTCCCAACACCAGGGAACCTGGCGGTTACTTGGCTGCGTTTCTGGAAGATCACCGGGCCCCCATCGCTCTGAGGCGCCACCGCGAACATGTCGGTATCTGGTGTGATTTTTTTTAATTTACAGAATGAGGTCGTGTGTGCTGTTGGGTTTGTTTGCTTTGGCTTGAGTTGGAGGCTGTTCGTACCTGGGAGTGACGGCCACAGCGCTGATGGCAGGGGCTGCGCTGGAGGCCGGGCTTGGCTTCTCCGGAGGAGGGGAGACCCTCAGCTCTGTGAGGTGTCGTGGCTCCCTTGACCCTCTGCCTCACTGCTGTGCTGCCCGTCGGCCCCTCGCTGGGCTGCAGTCTCTGGTCGGAGCTTCGGGTTCAGTGTCCCCAGGGGAGGGCCGGGCCGGGTGGGACCCTGGGTCCTCATTCCTCTCCTGCCCGGTGGGCTCACAGCTTGCTCCTGGGCGTTTCACCCCCTCCCTCTGGCTTCTCTATTCCAAAATGTGCTGAGGTCCCTTCTCCGCTGTGACTGCCGCGTCAGAGCACGGATGGAAAATGATGAGAGCGATTTGGCCGCTGACGCACCAGGTATGAGCCGAAGCCCCGTGTGTGTTTGGGACCCACTTTTTGTGCTTGGCTTGTTTTACTTTACAGTATATCGCAAGCATTGCCCGTGTCATTTTATTCTCTGACACACTGTCTAAAAAAACAAAGTGTCGCGTTCCAGTGAATTGATGATAGACCTCGGTCTATTCTGGGGCACCCAGGTTGTTTGAATGTTGTCACCCGTAAGCGACAGCCAGTGGGTCACTCTTTCACTGCCTGACGGGACCCGCTGGGCCACAGGAGGGGCTGTTTGAGGCAGGAGCAGGTGCGGAGGGGGGTGGGATTCGGCGCCTCTAGAGCCTCCAGGGCGGAGACCACGCAGGGACGGCGCTCTTCCCGTCCCCTGTGCGCTCACGAGATGGGGCCGCCAGGGCAGGAAGGGCTGGGCTTTTGCACGTCTGTTCCTTCGTCCGTTCATCGCTTTCCGAGCGCCCAAGCAGTTCCTGTCTGCCAAGCCGTGGACACAGATGTGAGCAGGACGCAGCTTCCGGCCCCGAGAACTTCAGGATGAGCAGGCGGGATTGTGGACAAGGGGCACAGGCCGCGCATGGGCAGGCAGCACTGGGGCTGGCCTTCCTGTCAGACATGCTTGTGATGACTGATGATGATTTTTCATCAGTCAAACGTTTATAGAAGTAGAGAGAATGATGTAACATTTTCCCACCTTGTTCCAGAGACCTTTGGGAGAAACGCTGTGTCACATGGAGCAGCTCCTCTGTGCCTCCGTGCTGGGTTCCTCTTTCCCATTTGTGTTCGGTGCCGTTGCTTCAGACGCGTTCTGTAACCAGTCTGCGGTATTGTTTTACAAGGTTTTTAAAACCCCTGTATAATGTGATTTTGCAGCTTCCTTTTCCCGTCTGCATCATGTTTCTGAGGTTTATCGACGTTGATGGACGAGGCTCCCGTTCATTGTAATTGCTGTCATTTCACCGCCACTTACGTCTCCGTTATCCCACTAATGGATGTTTAGATCGTTTCCAGTTTTCCATTCTCGACAGAAGTGCAGCAGGTGTTCTCCTGTGTGTCTTCTTGTGACACGTGGGGACTTTCTCTGGAAGTGGGGTGTGTGGGTCACAGGATACGAGCATCCCTGACTTTACCAGATGCTGTCACAGTGTTCTGTGTGGTTTACTGGTCAGCATCTCGTCCTCAGCCTCTGCAGGGCGGTCTTCCCTGTCCTAGCCGACACTTGGTGGTGTCAGGTATTTTAAACACTTGTCCATCTAATGAGTGTGAGATGGTTCCTTATTTTAAAAAATGCAGCCTCTGATTACTGGTCATGTTGGACTTGTTTTGACTGTTTGGGTTTTGAGTTCTGACTTTACCACTGACTGTGTGAACTTGGGAAATGATTACTCGTTCTGAGCCCCAGTCTCCTGATTTTTTAAAGAATATTTTATTTATTTATTTGACTTCGCCGGGTCTTAGTTGTGGCATGAGGGATCTTCCTTGCCGCGTGTGGGATCTTTAGTTGCGGCATGCGGGATCTAGTTCCCCGACTAGTGATTGAACCTGGATCCCCTGCATTGGGAACTCGGAGTCTGGACCAGCAGCGTCCAGCCACTGGACCAGCAGGGAAGTCCCAGTCTCCTGATTTTGATAAAATACAAGCACCTACATTTTAGGGTGAGTCCAAGACTCGGAGACTCGTGCACAGCTCCCGCTCCCTCTCTGTCTCAGTCCCGAGTCCTCCCACCAACAGGGCCCACGAGGCTGCGCCTCCACTCAAGAGACCCTTCCAAAGGCTGGTCTGCAGCACGAGAGGAGCTGAGCTCCCTGTGGGCTGCGAGGGCCCGCCAGGGAACCCAGCAGGAGTCCGTGGGGACCTGGACAGTCGGTGCGTCTGCACGGTCACGCCGGCCCCTTAACCTCCCCCATCCCCCTTAGACTGTGCTCTCCACAGCGCAGCCAGGGGACCCTTTTAAAACAGAAGTCGGATCTCATGCTCCAAACACTAGGTGGCTTCCTGCCTCGATCAGGGTAAAAGCCAGCGTCCTTGTCCCGGCCTAGTCGATGGGCTTTCACACTGGGGTCAACATCCATTTCAACCCTGAAAACAGTTTAAAGGATTTCAAACATGTTTTTAAAAAAATATTTATTTATTTATTTGGTTGCCCCGGGTCTTAGTCGCGGCACACGCATGGGATCTAGTTCCCCGACCAGGGATCGAAGCCAGGCCCCCTGCACTGGGAGTGCGGAGTCTTACCCACTGGACCACCAGGGAAGTCCCAGTTTAAAGGGTTTCGGAACCACGGGGTGGAGTCGGCCAGAAGGGTGCCTGCATAGCAGCTATGTGCCTGTGTGCGGAGCTCCCCAGTGTGTGTCCATTTCAAGGTTACACTGTAACTTTTTCTTTGCTTTTTTTTTTTCTTTTTAATAGATTTTTTTTTGTTTTGGGGTTTTTTCTGTTTGTTTGGTTTTGTTTTGGGCCGCGTGAGGCTTGCGGGATCTGAGTTCTCCAACCACGGATTGAACCCGGGCTACGACAGTGAAAGCCTGGAATCCTAACCACTAGGCCACCAGGGAACTCCCTAACTTTTTCTGAAAATTACATAAAAACTAGCTTGGGAGTTTGTCTTCAGTACCATGTTTCATAATTAAACATGTTTGTAAATTTCACTGTGTCTTTCAAGGGTGTAGAAGTAGCAGAAGACTGTCTTCCTTCTCAAATGAGCCCACAGCTTTCTAGATGGCCCCGTTTACTTGATAACATTAAAAACAACCACAGAGAGGAGAGCTCCCTGAACTCTGCATTAGACGTCCCTTCCCTTTGATGCCTGTGGGCTGACGGTCCCCAGCAAAGTGGGACGGAGGCCGTGCAGAGGCTACAGGACACACAGGAGAAGAGCAGCTACTCACTGAAAGCTCAGAAAGGAGCTCGAAGGTCTGTGACGAAGGATGCTCGGTGGGGAGGCCCGTGCGCTGTCTGTGGGTGAGACGTCTGAATGGCAGAAGTTGGCGGTGGCCCTTGTCTGCACGGGAAGCCTCTCCCCACACACTCAGGCCACTGAATTTCAGGAGCCGAGGCGGGCTTGTAGCCGATGAAGAATCTCTTCTTCCAGAATCACGCGGAGCCGCTGGCGCCTGAGCTCTGCCGGCTGGTCCATGTCCCGGCGTCCTGACGCCCATTCGCGGCGCGGGTCTGGCCTTCGTGGCTCCGTCTCGTGTCCGCAGGTACCAGGCGGTGGGCAGCCCCCGCCCCCGTCCCCTGGGCCCAGGGTCCCGCTGCTCACGCACTGGACTGCCACCTCCTGCTTCGTCATCCGGCATCGTGGGCTGAGACAGAAACCGAATCCTTTCCTTCGTGAAAACCTTGTGCCTCTGACGACAGAGTTCCCAACAAGAGTGCGAGCCACAGCTCCCCATTAAGCCCCCCTTGATTCCCCTCCTAGCCCCGGAGGACAGTGGCCGGAGGCTCTTGGGCCTGCCCTCTCCCGGTGTCTTCTCTCTACCCTGTAGAGCCCACAGTGCGGTTCAGAACTAAGTGTGCAGAGCTTGGAGCTTGGCAAGCCCTTCCTTCTGAACCCTTCTCCCGACCTCCGATCCTGCCCTGAAAGGAGCCAGGGCCCTGCCCAGCGGGGGAGCAGGAAGGCTGGCCCTGGGACCCGTCACACCGCGTGCCCCAGTTCAGACCATCCAGTGAGGCTGTGTTGTCCCCAGGCTTTCTCTGCCTGAGACCTTTTCTTCTGAACTCTGCCCACCCCCAGCTCCACCCTCGTCTGGCATCCTCAGCTCAGGCTTTGAACGCGCCTGTCTCTAACTCAGCGTCAGGTTCTTTGTGTTGGGCCACCACGGACCTCTACCCACTCTTGTCGCCAGGCTCTCTGGCTGGTGGTGACCAGCTCCCCCCTGGAATCTGACTTCTGAGGGGCCTGCACCGCCCACCGCTGTGCTCTCTGCCACGGGCTCCTTGGTTCCCCCAGAACTCAGAACGCCAGGGCTCGTCTGTCCCTGGCAGGGACGGTCTGGCTCCTTCCTTGTTTCCTGGGGCAGAAGAGACTGTCCTAGAGATTTTGTGGTTTTGTGTGTGTGCCTATTTATTGCATGACTTGTGCAAGCCAGGTGTTAGAGGACCTGTCGGCGTCCCTAAAAGCAGGCATGTGCTGGTGAGGGTGCGGTCAGGGGGTTCCTGCCAGAGCATGGGGGGCAGCCATGCTGGGGAGGCCTGGCAGAGCCTGTTCCCTGAGCCCAGCGGCGGGCCCACTGTGTCCACGGGCAGGTTCATGCCGCTGACCGTCCTCAGGAGGCCCTGACCCTGGGCAGCACATGTGCTGTTAAAACTGGTTCCCTACCCTTTCCTGGAGCACGGCTAAGTGTTTTTGTATGTTATATTCTATTTCTCTATGGCTTTTCATTATTGACAAAAATGGGAGTGTTTTTTTCAAAAAGAGGTTGGACCTAAGTTATCGTAATAGGCATATCCAGGAGTGTAGTGTTCCTTTAAGAACAAATCCCACGAAGATACAAGAATGGTTTTGTAGTTAAATAGTAACCCAAGTAAAATACTTATTTAAGGGCCTATGAAGTTGCAAGAGCATGTAGAAAGCAGTACTTCCTGCTGACTGTGTAGCCAAATTATGATAAATGGAAGCAAAGTAGGTATTTGATGATTGGGCTCATAGTAGGACAACTGGAATAACCCGCTGGATGGACTGAACTAAAGACGTTGTTTAGGTTCTCAGACGTCACTAATCACACCAGTATAACGTTCTCATCTCCTGTGTGTGTGTGTGTGTAAACTCATAGGGGATTTTGGTAGTTTCCCTGGAGTGGGTCACACCTCCGCTCACCTATCTCAGTAGTGCCAACAGTGAAATCCTTAATGTTTTAGCAAACATCCCTTGAAATCGTGGAACTTTACAGCTGAAGGGAGCGCTGGGATGACCTGGTGACATCTTGCCCTCTCACTGGACTCAGCTGTGATCTGGAGGACTTTTGTCATCTGCCCACAACTGTGTAGCTGGATAACACTGGCAGCTTTACTATAACGGAACTGGACATACGCATAAGTATTCTCATCATCTTACGCTCTTTAACAAGAAGAAATCGTTGCATATTTCAACATAAAACTGTCAAACTTGTTTTCCTCGTGTTCTGATCAAGCCCTCGTTTGTGGACGAAGCTCAGACACATTTTGCACGTCACTGTTTCTTCATGTTGTTTACGCTATTGGAAGTCGCACATTTTGTTCACTGCTGTGTACTCTGTAGAGAAGAATATTAGATGCTTAGTGCTTCTCCAGTAGGAGAATTTGGCCATAGCAAGTATTTTTGGGCTGCATTAAGTGTATCCCAGGGAATACTTTAATTATAATGAACATAATTATTCTCTCATTGGATTATTTAAGCCCTTTCTGCTCCTGCCCTACACCCTTCTGTTTGAGGGGCTGATTTATTGTATTATATCTAATTCGGACAAACATCTTTATGCAAGTTGACTTTTAAAATAGGATTCTTTTAAATTGGCCTGAGAATTTTAGGAAGTAAAATTATTAAATCAGGGCGCACGTTTAATAACTTTTGGTACTTGTTAACAAATAGTCACCTCAAAGGACCAAAAATATATGACTGTGAAGAGTTTCACCAGCCATTTGCCTTTGTAACTATTTTGTTTTGGTGTTAACAATTCAATATAAAACGCTATTTTATTAAAAGTGTTTCTTTGATCCTTGGTAAGGTTGAGCATTTTCCATGCTTGTTTAATTTTAGCCCAAATTTCTTCTTCATTCCCTACCTATAAGTTACTCTAAAAAACATCTTTTTCCTCGGAAGCGCTCAGTGGGCGCCCTGCCCCGCGGCTTTGCTGTCGGGCCTTGAGCCGGAGTTGTGCCTCATCTTCTCGTCACCCACTCACAGTTCAGATCCAAAGGCCCCTTGCGGGTTTTCTTGGCTTTAGTTTTCTCTTCTCCTTCTCCGGGAACCGCGCGGGTGCCGGGTGTGTCGGACTGGCGCGGGATCCACTCGCTCCGCGGGGGCCTGCGTCTCTGGCTCTGGCCCCAGGCAGGCTGGGTCGCCCTTTCCTTCTCCTTCACAGCCAGCCACCCGCCCTTCAGGCTCTTGGAAGCGCCGGGAAACTGCCGTGAGGAGCTGCCCTGCCCCCAGGCTCTGGAGCTGCGGGACTTTCAAGCGGGGCAGCTCGGCCGGTGGAGCGAGGGAGGGCAGGGGGGAGGGGACGTGGGTCTAGAAGCCGAGGGGCAAGGGGGTGGCGCGGGGGCAGCCGTGCAGACCCTGGGCCCCTGCTCACCGGGCTCCCGAAGGTCCCGGGGGCAAGCGTGCTGTCCAGCTGGGGCGGAGCTCAGGGGCAGGGTGTGGACGTCCCTGGGCACCGGTCTTACAGCGGCACACCACGCTGCTGGCCTGACATCTGGGCACTGGAGTCACAGAAACGGCGTCCTGCTGCCTGGGGGGGTGGAGGCAAGGCAGGGTTGTGATTCCTGACGGGTTTAAAAATGATCCCGAGTTTCCTGCAGTTTGTGGGGTTTTTTAGTATTTATTTATTTACTTATGTTTATTTACTTACTTTACTTACTTATTTACTTACTTATTTACTTATGTTTATTTTGGCTGTGCCAGGTCTTAGTTGCGGCATGCGTGCAGGATCTAGTTCCCTGACCAGGGATCGAACCCGGGCCCCCTGCATTGGGAGTGCGGAGTCTCACCCACTGGACCACCAGGGAAGTCCCTTCCTGCAGTTTTTAAAGCACGCCTATACATATATGTCTAGTGGTGTCTCTGAGAGTTAATGTACGGAAACTGCACACTTGCTAAATTTGGTGAAAGGGACAGACGGCAAGGGCAAGACTGCCTGACTGGGTTGTTTAGTAGACAGGAGGGCTCATTAGCATGGTCGGGTGTGTGATGGGCGTATGGTTAGTTGGTCGGTTGTGCGATTCGAAGCAGCCCTGTGAGCACGTCGGTACCTGTGGTTGCCTCCCGGTGTTCTTGCTGGTTAAGTTCCTCGACTGGAAGCGAAGCGTTGGGAAGGTTGGAATCTTGAGGCTGAGGCCAGTGCGCAGCAGGGAGTTGAACACACACACTGTCTGACGTGGTTGGTCCTCAGAGTCGCCGCTTCCTTGACACGTAGCCGGTCTGAAGCGACGCACACGTGCGGCCGGTCACCCCAAAGAAGCCAAAGCTTCGGTCCCGTCCCAGACACAGCAGATGGGCGCTGTCCGCAGCGGACTGGCTCTCCCCCAGCTCGTGCCCTTTCCTTCGATCCCAAGGCAGCTCTGGCCACCGCTGCCCAGCCTCGCGAGCCGTCCCTTCCGCTGCTTCCCCCAGAGGCCGCCTCCCCCCCAGCCCTTGGCTCACGGGCGGGGCTCTTCCTGCCTCTTCTCTCCCGAATCCCCGAGGACACAGGCACAGGTCACGGCCGTGTGCGCGCTTTGTCCAGCCACCCCGTGGGGCCCGGCCAGGATGGAGGTTAATATTATGTACACAATCAGTGGATGTGAAGCACCAGAGTCCTTCCCGTCCCTGTGTTAGGTGGGTGGGCGCAGCGCTGAGCCACAGGAGGGTCAGGCCCCCAGGCTGTCGCAGTCCTAACAGAGGGGCAGACACACAAGTGCGGGGACAGGTCCACTCTGTTAGCCTTGAAAAGCCCCTGGCCCGGCAGGCGGGGAGAGCGGCTCATCCGTCCTCAGGGTCCGGGGCATCTCCTGGGTTTCTGCTGTGGCTCTTTGCTGACCGGCCTCTGTCCCCTGGGGACCTGGGGTCCTGCTGCCTGCTCACTGCCTTCTCCTCTCCTGTCCAAGCTACAGCAGTCTCTGTCAGGGCTCTCCCACCCCTGCTGCTCTGAGACCCCTCCCCTCCGGTCACCACCCACTTCCTGCATTTGCAGTTCCCTCCTCCTTGCCCACCCACCCCTCCACCTTCAGAAGACCCCTGTCTGTCCACAGAATCCCCTCTCGCTGCCCCTCCTGGTTCCATCCTTGAAGGCTGGCTTCCCTGTCTGGCCACAGCTCTGCAGAGCCGGCCCAGGGCGCCTGGGCCACAGCCCTCGCAGCCCTCCCCCTCCGGCCTGAGCACCCGACCACGGGTTCTGCAGCTCTGCCCCTGGCCCATCCTCTCACTGACCCCGACCCTGCTTGGAAAGCTCCCGCGACTGCCTTCAGGTAGGCGGCCTGGTCTGTGGTGCCTCCCCGCTGTCCTCTCCCGCCTCCCCATTCTTCCCCCACCAGGCCCCTGCTCTGACGGTACCACCTGCTGCCAAGAATACCTTTCCTCCACTGAGCCCTCCTGCTGCCTGAATCCCAGCTGTCTGTGAAGAGCCGGCTGTGCCTCCGTCTGGCCTGTGATCAGCCCCTGGCCCCTCTCTGTCCTCCAGCCCTCTTCCCCGGTGCTCATCCCGCCAGCAGTGCTGGGGCCTGTCCTGGGCTGACGTCCTCTCTCGCCCGCCGCCGCCCGCATGGGCACGGGGCACCATAAACAGTAGATGTGCAGGTCTCCCCTCGGGGCAGGGGTCCCTCCCCCAGGAAGCCTGGGCTGGGGAAGGCCAGTTCTCTGACTTCCACAGGCTGGATGGGAATTTCAGTCCAGTCACAGAATTTTTCTAGCAGGAGCAGGACGTACGGTCTTCCAGGCCCATCGTCGTGGTCTGGGGGTCAGTGAGGTTGTCATCGGCGCCTGACGACACGTCCCCAGTGCTGCTGGCTTGGAGCCGGGCGCAGGGCGGGAAGGCAGTCCTGGAGGCTTCGTGTCGAGGGGACGCGCACCCAGGCCCCCACTAACGTCTCTGTGTCCACCCCACCCCCAGGAGATGGCGGGAAGGGCCCTCAAGCAGACCGGCAGCCGCAGCATCGAGGCCGCCCTGGAGTTCATCAGTAAGATGGGTTACCTGGAGCCAGGCAAGGAGCAGATTGTGCGGGTCGTCAAGCAGACCTCCCCAGGTGAGCACGCTGGGGGCTGCGGGCAGGGGCCGTCCTGACGGTCGCCCGAGGGCGGGGACGGCGGGTGGCAGATATGACACTGAGCTGGGTGCCTCCTACTTGCTGGGTTTGTGGATTTGTTTTGCTTATGAAAGATCGGAAAATTCACTGGATATTAAAATGAGGCAACCCCCGCAGGTTCTTTCTGCTTTCTCTTGGGCTTGTGGGGGAGGCTTATTTCATTGATTCTGAAACACACCGTTTCCCACTCTGTGGCCTCTGAGAGCAGGCTGCCCAGTGGCAGGTTCCTCCAGAGCCAGACACCTTGGGCAGAGGTGTGGGAAGGCCCCCTGGTGCCCCTGGGGAGGGCCAGAGGCCCCAGCACCAGATGTCTGGCCTTGCTGCCTGTCACTGAATGTTTCTGTTTGCTGGTAGAGCAGATGGGGCCCATTTGGGGACCTGAGGTCCCTGGGTGTAGTAAGGGATTCAGGATATTGAACAGGAGTGTTCCCTGTTTTGTGGGAGACCTTGGATAAGCCCAGTTCATCTGCTGAGGGGGAAATTGCACGGGCTTTGTAGCCGTATCTTCTTTGTGAAGAGGACACAGGTTTCTGTTTTCTTCTTGACTGAGGAGTTCCCTTAAACAGTGCCTCGCTGGCCACCGTGTCCAGACTCTGAGGGTCCCGGGGTCTGTGTTGCAGCCCAGCCCCTCAGGAGGCAGCGCCCACTCTCTGATGACCCCGCACCTGCCTTGCTCGTGGTCTTTCTGATGCATCGTCTTAGCCTGAGAACACAGTGTCATTTGCCGTGGCTTCTGCTGGAAGCACAGCTGCAGAGGGTCAGGGCTCGGCCAGGTGCTCCGCGGGCGCGTCCTCGGACAGGCAGGGCACGGCCTTTGGACTGGGAGCCCGGCGCCGCCCACGCGGCCGTCACTGGCGTCAGGGGCCTTCCCAGGCCTTCGGTCGCGGAGTAGCCGTGCCGCGGCGTCAGCCTCCCGTTCCCTCCTCTGCAGGAAAAGGCCTGGCGCCAGCCTCTGTGCCGCGGAGGCCGAGCTTCGAAGGAGCAGGTGACCCTTTCCCGCCCTACGCCCAGGTGAGCGGGCCGGCCTTCGAGGGCCCCGCCGCCCTGGACGAGGCGCCCCGCCAGTACCCGGACTTCCTCTTCGCCGCCGTCGGGCCTCACTGCCGTCCGCACCCACCCAAGGGCTATGCCGCCGCCGGGGAGGCCGCCGGGATGAGCCTCCCCGGCCCCGGGGGCCCGGCGCCCCCGCTGCAGGGCCCGCACTACAGGGCCCCCCTGCTGGTGCCCGGGGAGCCCCTGGCCTACGGCGTCCAGCGCAGCCCCTCCTTCCAGAGCAAGACTCCGCCGGAGGTCGGTGGGTACGCGGGCCTGGCCGCCAAGGGCCCGGCCGTGCAGGTGCAGGTGCAGCCCGGCCTCGCGTTCCCGCCCCCGGGCGGCGCCGCTGCGTACGCGCCCCACCCGCACCCCAAGCAGCCCCACCCGGTGCACGCGGGGGGCCCCCGGGGCGCCGTGTTCGCTGGCGACAGCCCCCCGCCGGGCCTGGCCACCCCCTCCCGGACCGGCCTCGGCGCCGAGCGGTTCGAGCCGAGCGCGCCCCCTGCGCCGCAGTGGCCGAGCGCCGGCCTGGCCCGGCGGGACTCGCTGCAGAAGCCGGGCCCCAGCAGGACCGGCTCCTTCAACGGCCACCAGGCAGCGGCCGCGCCCTCCCCCAACGCCATCACGGCCGTGACGGCCGCGCACATCCTGCACGCGGTGAAGAGCGTGCGGGTGATGAGGCCCGAGCCCCAGACGGCCGTGGGGCCTTCGCACCCCGCCTGGGTGCCGCCGCCGGGCCCCGCGCTTGAGGGCCTGGAGCCCCAGGACGAGCATCCCCCCGCCCCGGGGGGCGCCGAGGCGCGGGGCCGGCCCCCGCCCTACCCCCGGCACCTGCTGCGGCCGCAGGGCCGCGCCGAGCAGTACGACGTGGACGGCCTGTGCGCGGGGCTGCAGCAGGGCCTCCGGGGCAGCCGGGCCGCCGAGCCCCCCGACGGGAGCCCCAGGAGCCCCAGGGGCGCCAAAGGGGAGAAGGCGGGCAAGGACCGCAAGCAGATCCAGACGTCCCCGGTGCCCGTGCGCAGGGGCTGCCGCGACGAGGAGAAGCGGGAGTCGCGCATCAAGAGCTACTCGCCCTCCGCCTTCAAGTTCTTTATGGAGCAGCATGTGGAGAATGTGCTGAAGACCTACCAGCAGAAGGTGGCTCGCAGGCTGCAGCTGGAGCAGGAGATGGCCAAGGTGGGTCGTGGGGTCGCCTCGGGTCCCTTCTTGCTTCTGCTTCACGCACCTCCCCTCCAGGCCGGTGGTCTCCTGGGGAGGGGGGCTGGTATCGGGAGTCCCACCTGGAGAAGTCCTGCACGTTGCGTTCCCCTTCCCCCTCGCTCTCGGGAGGGGATGGGCTCTGCCTGACGTGCCGGCGCGTAAATGAACACATTGGTTTTTATGGTGTGTCCTTACTAGTGCACAAATCCACCAAGTTTTTCTAACTGCTAAGGAAACATTTTGAAAGAGTAGAAAGAAGGTTTGAGGTTTTATACATTGAAATTGTGGGATTTATAAAGACAAATATATCTAGTAGTGATTCATCTATTTCTTAAGTCTATAGTTAGAATATAAGGTTTGAAATATACCCTAGTTGGCACTAAACTGTCAGAAAAGGTAATTATTAATGAAATTATTTAGATTAAAATGCTATGGTCAATTTAAATCACACAGAGCCGGTAACTACAAATTCTAAAAATAAGATTTGTGCCCTTCCCGCTGTCCCATTTTCGTTGACTTTGTTTGTTTTCCCATTTTCCCCTGAACTATTATTAAATTATTACATTGCTCTTAGAGCTCCAGGAATTTTGTGGTCCCCTTTCCCCCAGATTTTTATTAATATAAGTTTCCTGTAGTTTTTAGAGCCTAAGGTCACCTGGAGAAAAAAGTCCCTGTTATTATGTCTTCCCTTTCGATTCCAGATCTGCGACTCTGTGTGGATGTAAAGAACAAAGAGTTATTTTCTCGCTTGTAGTGTCTGGCCGCATTCTTCTGCACCCTGGTTTCCGCGGATCGGTTGGGGTCCCCTGCGTTCTGGGGCCTCTTCCCCACCCCCATCCCCCACCCCTTCCCCCTGGGCTCCCCCAGGGTGACTCTCCCCTGTTTCCTCCTGCACAGGCCGGGCTCTGTGAA
Source organism: Globicephala melas (assembly GCF_963455315.2). Lineage (NCBI taxonomy): Eukaryota > Metazoa > Chordata > Mammalia > Artiodactyla > Delphinidae > Globicephala > Globicephala melas. The sequence continues at coordinate 1,138,230 of NC_083331.1, read as the reverse complement.
GCTGAACAGGAGCAGATGAGGAAGATCCTCTACCAGAAGGAGTCCAATTACAACAGGCTCAAGAGGGCCAAGATGGACAAGTCCATGTTCGTGAAGGTGAAGACCCTGGGCGTCGGCGCCTTCGGGGAAGTGTGCCTGGCCTGCAAGGTGGACACGCACGCCCTGTACGCCATGAAGACGCTGAGGAAGAAGGACGTCCTGAATCGCAACCAGGTGGCCCACGTGAAGGCCGAGAGGGACATCCTGGCGGAAGCAGACAACGAGTGGGTGGTCAAGCTCTACTACTCCTTCCAGGACAAGGACAGCCTGTACTTCGTCATGGACTACATCCCGGGCGGCGACATGATGAGCCTGCTCATCCGCATGGAGGTGTTCCCCGAGCACCTGGCCCGCTTCTACATCGCGGAGCTGACACTGGCCATCGAGAGCGTCCACAAGATGGGCTTCATCCACCGCGACATCAAGCCGGACAACATTCTTATAGATCTCGACGGCCATATCAAGCTGACAGACTTTGGCCTCTGCACTGGGTTCAGGTGGACGCACAACTCCAAATACTACCAGAAAGGTACCGCCTCAGGCCTTTCCTTCCCCTCCTGGGGCGCAGCTGTCACTGGGTGATTTTATAATTTGGTGTGACATCCTTTTCTCCCTGAAGAAGTCGAATGACGTGTGAGGTGGTTTTTTTTGTAAGTTAGTGGCTTCAAATTTTACTAATACGTTTTTAGGACAGTAGGCCATAGCATCTCATGGGGCCTTGCTGAGGGGCCATCACTCTGCCCTATTAAAACAAGCCTTAAAACACAAGCCTCCCAGCCTCCCAAGGAGCCCTCTCTCACAGCCGCCCTGAGTCTGGCTGTGGATCCAGCTTAACTCCACCTCCTGGAAAAGTCAGAAACAGCTGGTCATTATCTATGGCTTGAATTTTTATAATAGTGATTTTAATACTCTATAGCTCAGGCTTCTTTTTTTTTTTTTTTTTTGCGGTACGTGGGCCTCTCACTGTCGTGGCCTCTCCCGCTGCGGAGCACAGGCTCCGGACGTGCAGGCTCAGCGGCCATGGCTCACAGGCCCAGCCGCTCCGCGGCATGTGGGATCTTCCCGGACGGGGGCACAAACCCGCATCCCCTGCATCGGCAGGCGGACTCTCAACCGCTGCGCCACCAGGGAAGCCCTCAGGCTTCTATTTTTTAACTCAAAACTAATCCTAAATCATTTTGTTCATTCCCATTTTTTGGCACTGAAGTCATTTGTGTTCGTATTTTCTAAATCCTCTCACTCTTTTCCATGCCCGTCTTAAAACATGTCTATCAAACAGGTGGTGTTAGCCTTTGAGACGGGCCTGAGAGGCTCTGGGGCCACCATCCTACAGTCCCTGAGCCTTTCTCACTGGCCCTGCACTGTCACCCAGCACAGGGCACAGCCCCTGCGGCCGCCTCCTCCATGCTTCCCGTGTTGGCACAGGAGTGCACCTCACAGCTTGGGTGTGAGGCCCAGGACCTCCGCCACCTGCGAGATGGCGGGAGGAATCTTTCTCTCACTGTGTCAGGAGCTGGGTTGGATTACTTTTCCTTTTGAAGCTGTGGATTTGTTGCATTGTTGAAGAGTGAAAATTAACTTTTTCATTCTCTTCTCTCCTCGGCTCGCTTCCTGGGTGAAAGGGAGTCACACCAGGCAGGACAGCATGGAGCCCAGCGACCTCTGGGACGACGTGTCTAATTGCCGCTGTGGAGACCGGCTCAAGACCCTGGAGCAGAGGGCGCGGAGGCAGCATCAGCGGTGTCTGGCTCATTCCCTGGTTGGGACCCCAAATTACATCGCCCCGGAAGTGCTCCTCCGAAAAGGTGCGTGCTTCCGCCCTGCACCCAAGCCAGTGACCTCTGAGGGTCCCGAGCCCCAGCTTTCAGAGACTCGAAGTGTCCCCACTGTGTCTGTGCTCACGGGAGTCCGAGAGCTGGATTCTTCCCTTAGCAAACACAGCCTCCAGTGTGTGTCCCTCTGTTTGGGAGCTGCCTCTGCTTCTGGCCCGTCTCCACTTGCCCCTCCTTAGGCTGGAAGTGACAGGCCGGGTGCGAGGTTGGCTTGCTCCCTGGAGCCCAGAGGAGTCGCTCCAGAACTGGTTTTGACAGAGTCCTGTGATAGACAGGACTTGGGGGGAGGGATGCGGGGGCGTCCTACCTGGGTCAACCACCTTCACTGGTCAACGGGTGTGAGGATACAAACACTGTGTCCTCCAGTTCTCCGCCGCAGGTCCAGAAGCACCTTCAAGGTAAGATTTGGGGACGGCAGTGCTCCGTCCCATCCAGTGGGCGCCTGGCCGAGCACGAGAGGCATCTCTGACAGTCAGCTGCAGGGCCCGCAGCGCCTGCGTTTGTTCATCTGATTCCGTTTGATGAACCCAGAGAGCAGTGGCCTGTCTGTTCTCACGTGTTGTTTCCAGTCATTGGAGCCAGGACCCTCTGTCCTCACCCGTGTTCTCTGTGAGCTGTGTGACCCAGCGCGGGTTACTAGCCTCTCACCGCTTCTCGTGTAACAGCAGTGCCTCGAGAGGTTAAGAGTATTAACCTCCCTGCCCAGTAAAGCTCTCCCCCTCCTCCTCCTTTCAAAGAGGGAGGGGTGGGTGCTGGCCTGCGGGGGAGGACACCCGTCTCCCCCAACCCCCCGTTCGCAGCAGCCCAGCGGAGCCTCCGGGGCCAGACGGGCAGGGGCTGCAGGTCACACTTAGCAAGAATTCGGTGACAGCAGGACCGGAGCGGGGCTCGGACTGGGATGTGGGACAAAATCAAAGATCAGCCTGCTCCGCAGCCTCCACGAGGCCGCCCTGCCCGAGCACCGGGCCGCCGGAGCCCTGCGGGGGGGCCTGGCTCCCTCGGTGCCCCCAAGGGGCGCGACAGGTGGCAGCCGTTCCCTTTGCCAGTTTCCTCCCCCCGGTTCTCCCAAAACCTCCCCAGGAAGCCTCCCCGGGAAGCCTCATCACTGGTCTCACCTGACCTCGGGTCACAGAATTTCTGCTTTTTAGTTTCTATGATTTTAACTTGCGTCTGTTCGTGTTCTTTAAGAACCTAAAATTCTGGTTATTATTGTTACTAACAATAACAGTAATCTTTTAAAATTAAAAAGCCTTTTATTACAAGAGCATCCGGTGTTTATCACAGACTAATGGTGGAAAATAAGAAAATGCTCGTGACCACGCTCCTCCCACGTGGAGACCGTGGACACCCCGGCAGCATTTTTCTCGCAGACTGTTCTGAGCCCCGCATGCCGGAGGTGGTGACGTCACGCGTGCGCCGCCGGGTGCGGAGACGGTGGCATCACGTGTGCGCCGACACGTGCGGGAGGCCGTGACATCACACGCGCGCCGTCAGGTGGGGCGGTGACGTCACCTGTGCGCCGCCTGGAGCTTCCCCGCCGACGTGAGCCGGTTCTCTCGGGGTGTGTGAGGAGGGTGTGTGCGGGGTGGGAGCTGAGTGACGCTGTCTTTCAGGATACACCCAGCTCTGCGACTGGTGGAGTGTTGGCGTGATTCTCTTCGAGATGCTGGTGGGGCAGCCGCCCTTCCTGGCGCCGACTCCCACGGAGACCCAGCTGAAGGTAATGGGGCACGTGGTTTTATGATGAACCCAGGAGGCTTAGGCCAACATTTGACCTTTTATTCTGAATAGTGTAGGGACGTCATTTGTATGTCATGGGATGTTTTCAAGTATTCTTGTTATTACCTATTAATTTTTTATCTGGGTAAGTAGAGGCACAGGGTCAGAGCTGAGCTGTGATGCGCGCGTGAACCTGAACCATGGTCACCTGCCGATGTGGTGCTTGCAGGTGAGAACTAGGGGTGGGCGGAGCACCGAGGCCGCAGGTCTGGGCCCGGCGGCAGGTGTGCCGTGCAGCAAGCAACACGGCTTTGAGACTGTGCCCGAGGAAATGGGTTTGATACTTGGATGTTCTGTCGTTACCGTTGGCCAGTTACAAGCTATGTGTCAGGCTAGTTGTACACAGTTCTGATATTCATTTCAAGTAATTAAAAAGTTACTGCGTCAAGTAATAACTCAGTACTGAAGAATTAGTTTTAGAATGGTAGCCATTTACTGTCTGAAATGAATGATTTGATTACTTAAAGACTGAATAGCGAACCTGATGAAACCTTTGGAACTTCTCAGAACAGTGCCCTTACACATGTTCACTGACAGTTCTAGGATGTAGTCACATACCCCGGAGTCCACAGGAGACCCGAAATTAATAACCTCTTAATTAGAAAAACCCTAAATGAAGGCTTGGTTTCTTTACAGTAACAGTGAAATTGGAATTTGGCATTATTTATATCCTAATTGAATTGCTGAATTAGTTACCAATTTGTCTGCATGATAATAACCCAATTTTTAAAATTGTGGTGAAGTTTACCATTTTAACTACTTTTAATTGTACAATTCAGTGGCGTTAAGTACATTCACAATGTTATGCAACAGTCACGGCTACCTATTTCAAGACATTTTCACCATCCCAAGCAGGAGCTTAACTTACTAAATGATAACTCCATTCCTCCCTCCCCTCTGTCCCTGTAACAGCTCTTGTATCAATACTTTCTGTCTCTATGAAGTTGTCTGTTCTAGGGACCTCATATAAGTGGAATCATACAGTATTTATCCTTCTGTGTCTGGCTTATTTCATTCAGCATAATGTCTTCAAGGTTCATCCATGTTGGAGCCTGTGTCAGAATTTCCTTCCTTTTTAAGGCTGAATGATATTACGTTGTATGTAATATTGAGTAATACTCCATTGTGTGTAAATAACATTCCATTTTTTTAATCCATCATCTGGCAATGGACGTTTGGGTTGTTTCCACCTTTCGGCTCTTGTGAGTAGTGCTGCTGTGAACATAAGTATGTGTACAAGTATCTGTTTGGTCCCTGCTTTCAGTTCCTTTGGGGATATACCCAGGAGTGGAATTGCTGGGTCATAGGGTCATTCTATGTTGAAACTTGCTGAGGAACCTCCATACTGTTTCCATAGTGGCGGCACCATTTTACATTCCCACCAACAGTGCACAAAGGCTCCTGTTTCTCTACATCCTTGCCAACACTTAATTTCCTTTTGTTTTTTTAAAAATAGTAGTTATTCTAGGGGGTGTGAGGTGGTATCTCATTGTGATTTTGATTTGCACTTCCCTAAGGTTCAGTGATGTTGAGCCTCTTTTCATATGTTTCGTGTTTGTTTGTAGATCTTCTTTGGAGAAATGTCTATTCAAGTCCTTTGCCCTTTTTTAATTCGGTTCTTTGGGTTTTTGTTGTTTAGTTGTAGTTCTTTATATAGTCTGGATATTAATTCCTTGTCAGCTATATGCTTTGCAAATACATTCTCCCATTCCATGGTTTGTCTTTTCACTCTGTCAGTAGTGTCCTTTGATGCACGAAAGTTTTAAATTTTGATTAAGTCTGTTTTATATATATTTTTTGTTTTATTGCCTGTGCTTTTGGTATCATATCCAAGAAATCATTGCCAAATCCAACGTCATGAACGTTTTCCTTTATGTTTTCTTCTATGAGTTGTATAACTTTGGCTCTACTAAAACAGCAACTCAGTTTCAAACCAGCCCTCGTACCGCCTGCCCCGTGCCACTCCTGGTTATATTGACCTTGCTTTATCCTGACTCCAGGTGTAAACAAGAAGTCCCTTAGGCTTCCTCCTCACAGCAGACAGGTCTCTGTGAGCGTCCTGATGGCTGATGTGTGTGGTTGAGCACCACCAGCTGGGGGTGGCTTCCTCGCCCTGTGCCTCAGGCTGTGGGCTCCTCCTGAAACCACACCAACCGTTTGTAGCTGCTCAGAGCCTCCTATGTCTGTTCTGTTCTCCGATCGTGAAATTATCAAGATCTTTTTAAATTAAAAAAAGTTATTTTTATTGAAGTATAGTTGATTTACAATATTGTGTTAGTTTCAGGTATAGCAGCAAAGTGATTCAAGTATATATTATTTTCAGATTCTTTTCCATTACAGGTTCTTACCAGATATTGAATATAATTCCCGGTGCTATCCAGTCGGTCCTTGTTATCTATTTTATATATATTGAATAGTCGTGTGTATCTGTTAATCCCAAACTCCTAATTTGTCCCCTCCTTCCCTCCCTCTCCCCTTTGGTAACCATAACTTTGTTTTCTATGTGTGTGAGTCTGTTTCTGTTTTGTAAATAAGTTCATTTGTATCATATTTTAGATTCCACACATAAGCGATATCATGTGGTATTTGTCTTTCTCTGTCTGACTTCACTTAGTATGATAATCTCTAGGTTCATCTGTGTTGCTGCAAATGACGTTATTTCATTCTTTTTTCACGGCTGAGTAGGATTCCATTGTATATATGTAACACATCTTTATCTATTCATCAGTTGATGGACATTTTGCTTCCATGTCTTGGCAATTGTAAATAGTGCTGCTATGAGCATAGGGGTGCATGTATCTTTTTGAGTTATAGTTTTGTCTGGATATGTGCCCAAGAGTGGGATTGCTGGATCATATAGTAGCTCTATTTTTAGTTTTTTGAGGAACCTTCGTACTGTTTTCCATAGTGGCTGCACCAGCTTACATTCCCACCAACAGTGTAGGAGGGTTCCCTTTTCTCCACAGCCTCTTCAGCATTTATCATTTGTAGGCTGATGATGGCCATTCTGACCGTTGTGAGGTGGTGTACTGCACTGTGGTTTTGATTTGCATTTCCCTGATGATTCGCAGTGTTAAGAAATGATACGTTCTTTAACACCCTGTCCCGGGACGGCCCTCGTCGGCCTCGAGGTTGAGGAGGAAGGAACACTGGGTGTATTGTCCCTGCAGGTGATTAACTGGGAGAGCACGCTGCACATCCCCGCGCAGGTGGAGCTGAGCCCCGAGGCCCGGGACCTCATCGCCAAGCTCTGCTGCGCGGCTGAGCACCGGCTGGGCCGCAACGGGGCCGACGACCTGAAGGCCCACCCGTTCCTGGGTGCCATCGACTTCTCCAGCGACATCCGGAGGCAGCCTGCCCCCTACGTGCCCACGATCAGCCACCCCATGGACACGTCCAACTTCGACCCAGTGGACGAGGAGGGCCCCTGGCAGGACGGCAGCGAAGACAGCTCCAAGGCCTGGGATGCGCTGGGCCCCCCGGGCAGCCGGCACCCCGAGCACGCCTTCTATGAGTTCACCTTCCGGAGGTTCTTCGACGACAACGGCTACCCGTTCCGGTGCCCCAAGCCTGCGGTGGCCGAGACCGGGACTGAGGCCGAGCAGCCAGCTGCGGGGGGCCCGGCCCCGGGGGCACAGGCTGGGAGCTGCCAGCCCGTGTACGTGTAGACCCTGGGGGACCGGGAGGTCAGCCCCTCAGGTCAGTCGGCCGATTGCCCCTCGAAAGTCTGGTCTGCACCCAAAACCAAAGCAGAAAAGCTTCTGAAAGAGGGCTCGCCTCTGACGTCTCCTCCACATTCTGGTTGACGGCGGGGCGGGTGTCAGCATGGCCTGGAATTGGCTTTTGAGGACCTTCACTGCATTAAAACAATATTTTTTAAAATTAGTACAGTTTAGAAAGAGCACTTATTTTGTTTATAGCCATTTTTCTTACTAAATTATAGGGATTAATTTTGACAAATCATGCTGCTGTTATTTTCTACGTTTGTATTTTATCCACAGCACTTATTCACATTTAGGGAAAGACGTAAAGATTGAAGAACATGTGATAAGAAATCTCTGTGCAATAATGTAAAAAAAGAAAAAAAAGATAACACTGTTCTGATGTTACTGATACCATTTTATTCACACAGTGGTTTTTGTTTTATATTTTTCCCACATTTCAAAATTGTGATATATGTTAAAAGCTGCTTTTGTTTTGTTCTGTTTGCTTTTTGCATATTATAGTATAATAGGAAGTGTGAGCAGGTGATCACGCGGGTGTGACTTCAGATGCCAAGTGTGGAGAGATCGCTGCATGAACAGGGTTTTTCTGTTAAAGCGTGACCGTGTCTTGCCATTCACAGCGGGTTCTGTGAATACGTTTTGAGTGAGTAATTCTGGACAGTGTGCTGATGCCGTGTCGTCCTGTGGTGACTTCCTCGCTGTGACTGCACCCCTCCTCTCTCGTTGAGGAAATGCACGTGTGCCTGAGAGCTGATGTGACTGTATGTGTCTTGGGTGTGATTGGATTCTTTGGGGGGCAAAGACGTTTGTCCTACACAACACTTGTATACATCAAAAGGGATTCTCTTAGCTCTGCCAAAAAAATGTAAGTTAGTCGTGGACCTCTGTCTGCTTCGCGAGTCAGGATGCTGTCCTGGTGGTACAGCCGCCACGGGTAGCCGGAGCCCCACCCGGCAGACGCCCTGTGGAAGGGCAGTGATCTTGGGGTTCTCTCACCGTGTTTCTAGTGTGCTTTGAAGGATCCATCTTAATTTGGTTTTAGAAGCACATTTTTCTAATCTTTGTGAAACAGCGAAGTGATGTTGAAAAAGAAAAGATATTTAAGCCATACATATTTTCTTAGGAGTGTAAATGTATATATAACTACATAGATAAACACAAAATATTCCTATTTCAAATTAGTATGATTCCTATTTAAAGTGATTTATATTTGAATAAAAAGTTAAATTCTTTTTTTGCTTTTTAAAAACCTGATGCATCATTTTTCATTATATTATTCCACGTATTTTTCCTTGAGGTTTTTAGCATAATGTATCCATTAGTTAGTGTATCTCTAGGCAGCACACTTACGCGTCTATCGATGGCTAAACTGAAGAAGATGATTCCTGTGTACTGGTTTACATGTGTGTGAGTGGCAGGTTCTGGGTCTGCTGTGCTGTGTCGTGACTGTCAGTGTTTCTCTAGTTTTGCAGTAACGCCGTGTTGTTATTTACGCTCTGACAGACGTCATGTGGTAGGTTCTTTCTCAGGAACTCAATTTAACTATTATTTATTGATATATCATTGCCTTTGAAAAGCTTCTACTGGCACAATTTATTATTAAAGTTTTGAATCCAAATCCACTGGTGTCAAGCTTCATTGGAATTTGTAAGTTCTTGCTTATATCATGTGTTGCCACTCCCCCAGGCTTTCCTGTGATTCACGGGCAGCCAGGGCTGCCATCGGGAGGGGGAGGGGGAGGGGGAGGAGACCCCCCTCCCCCCCCCCCCCCCCCCCCCCGCCAGAGGAGAGCGGGTTTCAGGTCAGCACACGGTCCGAGCAGGGGTGCGGTTGTGTGACCAGCTTCTGTTCGCGAAGGTGGTGACAAGTGTACGGCATTAGATTGTCGAGCGGGTAAAGTGGGGTGTCAGGGAAATCGTGAGTGGGAGCTGATTCTCCTGCTCGGGACAGTTACACTGACAGGACAAGGCTAACGCCTCACCTTTGCTTTAAGATGGTTGATGGCATTAAGAAATACAGAAAATACCGTTTGTTTTCCGATGAGTTGGTCTTTTGAAAGGTGCAGTCACGTGGTCCCCACTGGGCAGTCGCGACTCCACCAGGCCGCCTCCGACCCTGTCCCAGCGGGGAGGGGCTCCCCTTACTGCCGGCCCCCGCTTTCCTCTTAGGCTGCCACGTTGGGGAGGCATCGTCAGCCGACGGGCGTGGAGGTCCCAGCGTCCTGCCCTAGCAGGAGTCCCGGCACGTCACCCCAGCAGGACGCTGGGGGCTCTGCTGGCAAGGCCGGGGGCAGGGATTTCTGGTCTGACTGGCTGTAGTGGAGCAGTTACCGCCCGTCTGTCTGCCGTCTCCTCTGCGTCGGGGGTCGGGCTGTCGCTGGGACCCGGCTTGCTGGTACTTGCAGGTTGCTGGGCTCAGCTCCAAGCCTGGAACCGGAAAGAAACCCCGGAGCACGTAGCGCTGCGTCGTTCCTCAGGCCCCGAGGCCCAGCTCCCCTGCCGCCGCCTCCCCACCTCTCAGGGTCTTCCGTTCTGCCCGCCGTGTCCAGGAGTTTGAGTTGTACTTGGTGGGAGGCGTAGGAACAATCTGCTCCATCTTCCTGGAGGGGGAAGTGGGTTTCGGTTTCAATTTCAGTTTCGAGTAACGAAGGCTCACAACTCACCTCAGTCACGCCGGCCACGTTGCGCAAGCTTGTCGCCGTGCTCAGCGGCCCACGCTGGACAGCACGGGTCTGCGCAGATCCTCTGGCTGTGCGTTAGCCCTTGCGCTGACACCTGGCAGAATCTGGGCGCTAGCGGAGCAGTTGGCCTTCATCTCTTTCTCACGTGTCATTCCCTCTTGGGTAGTGGAGAGACCACCCTTCCTCGCAGCGGGTCAGCTGACCTGACCACCCACAGTGTCCAGGCTTCAGCTCCAAAGCATCGCGGCCTCTTCCTTTCCTGCTTGCCCGCCGCTCGGAACGCGCGGACCCTCCTAAAGTCACCAGCTTCCTGCCTTTTCTAAGCCGGTGACTGGTGTCTCCAAAAGGATCAGAGTAGCTTATGGGTCCAGGACCCGGGTACAGACGTGGAGCCCGCCTCCCCACCCCTGCAGTGGGAGCTCGGAGTCTTAACCACTGGACCGCCTCCCCACCCCTGCAGTGGGAGCTCGGAGTCTTAATAACCACTGGACCGCCTGGGAAGTCCCCAAATTATATTATTTTTAGAAAAAGAGTCTCTGTCCATATCTCGCCATTTCCTGCTTCCCAAACACAACCTCTTCTATGTCATTTTTCTGGCATTTTCACTGATAGGCTCTTAATGATATTTCTTGATTTACTTATTTTAAATATTTTCTATCAATGACATATATGGTGATTCTCTTATAGGCCTCCCTCAACCTCTGTTTCCTAGTGTAAGTTCTCTCACAACTTTTAGTTAAATCAGTTATCAACGTAAATATTATGAAGACTATGCTGGGGAATTCCCTGGCAGTCCAGTGGTTAGGACTTTCACTGCCGTGGCCCCGGGTTCAGTCCCTCGTTGGGAAACTAAGATCCCATAAGCCTCGAAGTGTGGCCAAAAACAAAAACAAAAGACTGCTAGGTTGTCTTTAAGCCAAATAGTGTATTCTGATTATGTTTCCTTCTCATACAAAAAAATTTTCCTCTTGGACTTAGTAATTACCTTGTTTTTTCATTTACTTTGTTTTCTTCGAAAGTACAGGTGTTTTGTCCATCCTTCCTTCCTTCCCTCCTTCCTCCCCTCCCTCTCTCCCTCCCTCCCCTCCCTCTCTCCCTCCCTCCCCAGTTGCTGCGATGGATCTGTCAAATCCCAGACTGTTTTCCAGGAGCACGAGTGCTGTGTCTACCTCATCCTGCAGTCTGGACCAGCTGCCCTTCAAGCCTGACAAACAGCTGTCATCTTGGGAATTCTCTTTGTCACTTTCCTGTGTTGGATCCCATTTTGCCAAATGCCGTATCTTCCTTTTCCTCAGTTTACACCTGGAAAGAAGTTGGGGTTCTTGCTTGTCCAAAAATGTCCCTTTTCTTTTTTTTTTTTTTTTTTTTTTTTTTTGCGGTACGCGGGCCTTTCACCGTTGTGGCCCCTCCCGCCGCGGAGCACAGGCTCCGGACGCGCAGGCTCAGCGGCCATGGCTCACGGGGCCAGCCGCCCCGCGGCACACGGGGTCCTCCCGGACCGGGGCACGAACCCGCGTCCCCTGCATCGGCAGGCGGACTCCCAACCACTGCGCCACCAGGGAAGCCCCCTTTTCTACTTTATTGAAAATATAAATAAATCTAAGATTCTAGGATGAAATTCACGCAGCATTTTGGAGGCATTAGTCCTCTGTTTCCCAGGTTCACAGTCTTGTTGAATACCCTTTCTCTCTAGAAGCTTCTAGAATCATCTCTGTCTACCCTGTGGTCTACACTTTATGGCGACGTTCCTCCATTGGTTTCGTTTATTGTCCTGAACACTGAGGCTTCAACCTAGAGATGTGTGCCCTTTGGCTCTGCAGAATTTTCTTGCATTATTTTTTTAAAATATTTATTTATTTATTTATTTTGGCTACACTGGGTCTTAGTCGCGGCATGCAGGCATCTTAGTTGCCGCATGCATGGAGGATCTAGTTCCCTGACCAGGGATTGAACCTGGGCCCCCTGTATTGGGAGTGCCGAGTCTTACCCACTGGACCACCAGGGAAGTCCCTTCTGGCATTATTTTGAACTTTATTCCCTCCAAAGATTCTCCAACTCCTCAGCCGATTCTCTGATTTCTTATATTTATTTCCTGTCATCCATGGTTTTTTTATTCCACTTTCTGGAAGGTTTCATTGACTTCATCTTACAGATTTCATATTAAATTTTGGGGGCGAAGGTATTATCTTTTTAATTCCCAAGAGCTCATTCTTGTTCTCCAATCAGTCTGTCCGTCCCTGTTTTATGTCTTCAGTATTTGTGTTTGTTACCCCTCTTATCATTTCAAGGGTTTTTAAATTCTGCTTCCAAATTGTCTGTATTTCCTCTGGGCTCCTTTGTGTTATGTTTTTGCTGCTTGTTCTTTGTTTTACTCTTTCTCCAAATTCATGTTGGAGGCTTTCCTTAAATGACTCTGACCATCGTTTTTTTTTAAATAACTTTAATGAGATATAATTCACATAAGTACAAAAAATTCACCCAATTAAGGTATATCATTCAGCAGTTTTTAGTATATTCACAGACTTGCAGAAACATCACCACAATCAACTTGAGAACATTATTATCACTCAAGAGAGGCCGGGTTCCCTTCGGCCGTAACTTCCATTGTTCGCGACCATCACAAGTGCACTCCTCAGACAACCACTGATCTACCCCCTGTCTCTACGGATTTGCCCCTTTTGGACATCTCATATAGATGAAATCATACAGTAAGAGGCCTTTGGTGACGGCTTCTTTCACTTAGCATCATACTTTAAAGTTTCACCCACGTGGTAGCACTGTCAGTATGTCTTTCCTTTTTATTGTCAAATAGTATTGCGTTGTGTAGATTTATCCCATTTTATTTCTCCTATTTATCCAACAGTTAGTGAACATTAGAGTTATTTCTGCCTTTCGGCTATTGTGCACAGTACTGCTCTGAGCATTCATATGCAAGTGTTTGTGTGGACATACTTTATTTCTCTTGGGTGTCAGCCCAGTAGTGGCTTTACTGGGTCAAATGGCAACACTGTGAACCTTCTGAGGTGGTGCTAGACTGTTTCCAGAACAAGTGCACCATCTTACATTCTCTCCAGCAATGTATGATGGCTCTAATTTTTCCACATCCTCACCAATTTCATTTTTTCTTTTTGGTGTTCTTTGATGCCCCCCCCCCATTTTTTTATTTTGCTAAGTCCAATTTATCTATTTTTTTTTTCTCCTGTTGTTTTTGCTTTGGGTGTCCTATCAGAGAAGACTTTGCCCAACCCAAGGCCATGAAAACTTACTCCTGTATTTTCTCCCAAGACTTTTATAGTTTAACCCTTCATTTAGGTCGGTGATCCATTTTTAGTTTGTTTCTGTGCAGTGAGATGCGGGGTGTGATTTCACTAGTGTGCGCGTGAGTAGCAGGGAGTCCCAGAACCGTTTGTTGAAAAGACTAACCATTCTTTCCCCGTTGCATTGACTTGGCACTCTTGCCGAAAATCAACTGACCCTAAAGTTTTAAAGGTCTGTCTCTGGACTGCCCATTATGTGTACTTGCCCTAGCGTCAGTCCTTACCGTCCATTCTCGTGTAAGAGCTCAGCACTGACCACTGACTGGAAGCCCCCCGGGGGTCAGGGAGTGTGCTTTGGTGGCTGTGAGCCTGAGGTCTTTTTGTGTTTGCAGGGAGGGCGTGCCTGCTGGTGCCTGCTGGTGGTCACACACCCAGGTACGGGCCTTCCCTGTGCACCCCTCCCCCTCCCTCGAGAGCCCTGCCCCACTGCCTCCACTTGGCCGTGTGCTCCGTCTCCAGGAAGGATCTTCCATGGTGTGGAAAGAAGCCTCCTTGCAGCGTGACGGCTACCTGAAAATGGTCCCCGGTTACTCGGCCTCTGGCCCTGCCGGCGTGTCTGTGACTCTTAGATGGGCCACTGCGGGCGGTGGACCACTTGTTCCCGCGCTTTCTGTTTGCACTGAGAGCTCTGCCTGTCTCCCCGGGACCACAGGGGACCAGCTGCTCCTGTCTCAGTGTGTTGTACGGGCCCAGCTGGCTACGGATCAGGCCTCTGGCGGTATCTGCATCCTCCCACTTCCCTGACACCATTAACATGACAGGAGAGAGGTTTTATAAATTAACAAAACTTATTTTTCAGAGCAAAATGGAGCGGAAGTACAGAGAGTTCCTGTCCACCCCGTCCCCAGACACACAGCTTCCCCCCAGTGTCAGCATCCCCCCCAAGGTGGTACCTTTGTGACGGTCAGAGAACCCACACTGACACGCCGTCATCTCCCAGAGTCCACAGCGTGCATTAGGGGGTCACTCTTGGTGGCGTACTTGCTATGGTTTGGACAGATGTACAATGACGTGTATCCACCTTATACTCTCACGTGGAGTAGGGCTGCCCTAAGAGCCCTCTGTGCTCCACCTATTCACCCCTCCCTCCCTGTAACTCCTGGAAACCACTGAGGTCTTTTTACTGTCGCCATAGTTTTCGCTTTTCCACAACTATGGAATCACACAGTCTGTAGCCGCCTCAAATTGGCTTCTTTCACTTAGTCATATGCACTTAAGGTTCCTCCAGGTCTTTTCATGGCTGACAGCTCATTCCTCTTTAGCACTGAATTATATTCCATTTTCTGGATGGACCACAATTTATTCATTCACCCACTGAAGGACATGTTATTTGCTACCCAGTTTTGGCGATTATGACTAAAACTTTTATAAACATCCAGGTGCAGATTTTTGTGTGGACATACTGTTTGACCCACTGGGGTAAGTACTAAGGAGTGCAGTTGCTAGATTGTATGGTGGGAGTGTGTTTAGTTTTGTAAGAAACCGCCAAACTGTCTTCCACAGTAACTTCCAGTGTGCGTTCCCACCAGCAGTGAGTGAGGGTTCCTGCTGCTCCACATCCTCGCCAGCTTTTGGTGTTGTCAGGGTTTGGGATTTTGGCCATTCTAATAGGTGTGTAGTGTGGGTCGTTTTAATTTGCTTGCATTCCCCTGATGATACGTGATGTGGAATGTGTTTCTGTATGCTTTCTTGCTATCTGTACCCCTTCTTTGGTGAGGTTTCTGTTGAGACCTTTCGCCTATTTTTTGACCAGGTTGTTTGTTTTCTTACTGCTGAATTTTAAGAGTTCTTCGTATATTCTGAATAACAGTACTTTATCAGATGTGTCTTTTGCAAATATTTTCTCCCAGTTTGTGGTTTATCATCTCATTCTCTTGACAGTGTCTTTCACAGAGAAGTTTTTAATTTTAATGAAGCTCAGATAATCAATTCTTCCTTTCACGGATTGTGCCTTTGGTATTGTATCTAAAATGTCATCGTTGGTACTTCCCTGTCGGTCCACAGGTTAAGGCTATGCTTCCAATGCAGGGGGCGCGGGTTTGATCCCTTGTCGGGGAACTAAGATCCCACATGCCGTGCAACTCAGCCAAAAACAAAAGTCACTGTCATACCCAAGATCATCTAGGTTTTCTCCTATGTTATACTCCAGGAGCTTTATAGTTTTCTGTTTTACATTGAGGACCATGATTTTTGGTGAAAATAATTTTTGTGAAGGGTGTAAGGTATGTGTGTCTAGATTCACGTTTTTGCATGAGGATGTCCAAGTGTTCAGGGACCATTTGTTAAAAAGACAATCTTTGCCTTTTCTCCTTTGTCAAAGATCAGTTGACTATATTTATGTTTGTTTATTTGAATGTTGATCCAGCCTTTCTTACCTGGGACAAATCACACTTGGTTGTGGTGTATAATTCTTTTTATACATTATTGGATTCGATTTGCTAATATTTGTTGAAGATCTTGCATCTATGTTCATGAGCGATATTGGTCTGTACTTTTCTTGTAACACCTTTGTCTGGTTTGGGTATTAGGGTAATGCTGGCCTCACAGAATAAGTTATATTCCCTTGGCTTCTATCTTCTGGAAGAGATTATAGAGAATTGGTATGATTTCTTCTTTAGTTTTTGGTAGAATTCACCAGTGAACCCACATGGGCCTGGTACTTTCTGTTTTGGAAGGTTATTCATTGTTGATCTAATTCCCTTAGTAGATACAGGCCTATTCGGATGATCTGTTTCTTCTTTTTCTTCTCCTTGTTCGTTTGTTTTTTAAAATCTGTTTCTTCTTGTGTGAGTTTTGGCAGCCATTGTGTTTCAGAGAACTGGTCCATTTTATCTAGGCTGTTGGGTTTACCCTCCTAATGCTCATGTGCTGGTGATAATCCCCTCCTGCCTTTCTGATATTAGCAATTTGTGTTTTCTCCCTTTTTTGTTAATAAGTCTGCCTAGAAGCTTATTGATTTTATTGATCTTTTCAGTGAACTGGCTTTTGGTTTTATTAATTTTTCTCTTCTGATTTCCTATTTTCAATTTCAGTGGTTTCTGCTCTCTTAAGTCTTTATCATTTATTTTCTTCTGCTTACTTTGTATCTAATTGCTCTTTTTCTAGTTTCCTAAGGTGAAAGTTTAGTTTATTGATTTTATATTCTTCTTCTCTTCTAATATATGCATTCAATGCTATACATTTCCCTCTTGTCACTGCTTCTGCCACATTCCACAAATTTTGATAAGCTGTATTTTCATTTTCTTTTAGTTTAAAATATTTTAAAATTTTCTTGAGATTTCTTCTTTGACCCATGTGTTATTTAGAAGCATGCTGCTTCATCTCCCAGTATTCTGGCATTTTCCAGACGTCTTTCTGTTATTGATTTCTGGTTTAATTCCATTGAGGTCTGAGAGCTATGATTTCTGTTTTTTGAAAGTATAAAAGTGTGTTTTGTGGCTCAGAATTCAGTCTATCTTGAATGTTCTTACTAAAATAAAGAGGATTGGTTGAAAATCTGTTTTAGAAGTTACCCAGGTCATCTCCACAACTCTAGCCGGACAAGTGGCTGCCTTTCCCCCAACTGGAAAAAGACGGGAAAGTTTTGTCTGAGGATGGTAAGCTGGAGGGTTGCTATGGTTACAAGGCACTCTGTTTGGGACAGAGCTATGAAGTGAATATGTGTGTACTGACTCCTTCAGCCCTCTTCTCCCACTCAGCTCTCGGAATACCGGCAACAAGGTTGTCATCCTCTGGGCAGGAGACTGGTGGTCTCCTCTGGGGCCTCTGAACAGCCCAGGAGGAAAAGACTGGAAGATACTGATATCAAGGTTCTCCAAGTAGAGGGCCCGGCGGGATTACCTCGCATGGCAGCTTCATGTGCACACGCAGAGCTTCCCATCAGCATTTCCACGGCCAGCCCTCGCATAGGAACCTCTGAAGAGTAATGTGAGGCTGACGTGGACGACGCAGACGAAAACGAGCCCGAATGAGACTGTAGAAGAAGAGCTTCAACAAACTGTCACTGATGTTCTCAAGGTAAGAGAAGATGTTGCAGCCTTGAAACAAGAAGAGAATATATTTAAAAGGAACATTCAGAGGACAAGAGGGAGGTCTTTGGAAAATTAACAATGATAGCAAAAATTAAAGTCCGTGGAAAGTTTGGACAGTAAAGGAACTCTCCCAGAAAAAAAGAGCCAAAAAATGAAGAAATGGAAAATAAAAGGGAAATGTAAGGAACGTAGAAGATACGTCCATGTCTATATCTGAACTGTGGCAGTTTCAGAAAAAGAAAAATATGTTAATGGAGTTGAGGAAATCTTCAACTCAGTAATTCAGGAAAATGACCTAGAGCTGAAGGATATGTTTTTAGATTGAAAGGAGCTGAAATGCCCAGAACAGTGGGTAAAAATAGACCCATACAAATGTGCATCATAAGATATTCCGGAACGTCTGGAACAGAGAGAATGCTACAAGCTTCGGAGAGATAAAACAGTCCATACACACAGGATCAAGAATCAGAAGGGCTTTGAAGGTAACACCAGCTCTAGACGTTAGAGGGTGATGGAACAAGGCCTTCACATTTTGTGAAAATAATTGTTTTCAACCTTAAACTCTATCCGCAGACAAGCTATTAATCAAGTGTGAGGGTAGAATAAAGACATTTCAGACATTCAAGAATTCAGAATGTTTTCCTCCCATGTCCTCTTTCTCAGGAAGCTGGAAGCAGACATGGGGTCCAAGAAACGGGTCTGACAAAGGGGAGGAAGAAGGGGCTCAGTGGGAGCTGCTGAAGGGGTCCCAAGTGACAGCTGTGCCCCAGGTGCGGGGGGCAGGCTGCTCGCTCGGGACCAGCTGAGGGTCTAGGGTGGCCTTCGCTGGGAAGAGGTCCTTCGCCTGCCTTAGAGGAGATTCGGTACTTGGAGAACAGTTTGGGATTGGGTTTGGGTTGAGGATATAAAAAACTAAGCAAATGGAAAACACGAGCCAATTATTAATTCTAGGGAAAACTAAAGGTTGTATGGAAAAGTGAAAGTGATTATAGGAATAGTGTGGTTCGTTTGGGGATAGCGTTTACATAGTCGTAGTAATATGTTAATTATTGACTTAACCAAACGTCCAAAAGTCTGACAACGTGTATTAGGAAGACAAGGGAATGGGAAGGGCATGCCTGGGTATCAGGGGAAGAGGGTTTAAAAGGAGCTAAATTCTCATCTTCCATAACGGGAAGTAATTACATCATGCCGAGACGAAAACTCAAGACACTGCTTTACAAGGATGCAGTCTGGGTACAAGTCCTTTGTCACATATACATATTGAGAATATTTTATCCCATTTCCTTAATGGTGTCTTTTAAGGAGGAGGTTTTAATTCTGATGAAGCCAAATGTATTATTTTTCTCTTATTGTTAGTGCTTTTGCTATTCTATTTAAGAAATCGTTTCCTTCCTCAAGATCGTGAAGAAATTCCCCTGTGTTTTCTTCTAGAAGCTTTTTAGCTTTAGCGTTTATATTTGATCTGTGATCCATGTCTAAGTATTTTTGTGTTTAGTGATTTTTTGCTAAAGTGAACATGTCTTACTCTTCCATTGACTTCCTGTGCCTTTTTGCGCATAGCAGGCACTTGTTAATTTGTTGTATTTTATCTATATGTTTACCTATATGTTCCTTCTGAGCAGGACCTATGAGACAGTCATTTGTGTTCTCCCTGACCCGTCCCCATCACACACCGCTCCACACGGTAACAACCCTCCGAAAAAGGAGCCCAGAGGAGCGAGGGCACCAGCCACGGCTGTTTGTCCCTGTGCCGCGGAGCCAGGCAATGCTGTGTTCCTCAGATGCAGAAGGTGCATCTCGCAGGCACAGGTAGAGCCCGCCTGGGAAGGCCGCACACGCTGGGCACTGGGCATGGGCAGTGGCTGGCCCTGGGGTCCGTCTTCTGGCCTTTTCTTCCTGGGATTTCACGTGCCCAGATGCTGGCGTTCAGTTTCCATGCTCTGAATTCTAAGCCAGCCTGTAAGCCACGGCCACTTCTTTTCTCCCTGGGAACTCTTTGATCTTAAGCTTTATCTCCCAGTAGCATGGAGTCTCGTTTCAAAATAAACCCCACCTGGGAGTGCACACAAAGTCAATATTAGTAACTCGTTAGTGCTTAGACACAAACATGTTTTTACTTTCATCTACCCAAATACAAAGTAAAAAGTCAACCACAATCATGGAATGCAGCCACCAGCTTCCTGCTGAGAAAACCCAAATCTGCAGGGACTTCCCTGGTGGCACAGTGGTTAAGAATCCGCCTGCCAATGCAGGGGCCATGGGTTCGAGCCCTGGTCCAGGAAGATCCCACATGCCGCGGAGCAACTAAGCCCGTGCGCCACAACTACTGAGCCTGCGCTCTAGAGCCCGCGAGCCACAACTACTGAGCCCACATGCCACAACTACTGAGCCCGTGAGCCTAGAGCCCGTGCTCTGCAACAAGAGAAGCCACCACAATGAGAAGCCCGCGCACTACAACAGAGAGTAGCCCCTGCTCACTGCAGCTAGAGAAAGCCCCCACGCAGCAACGAAGACCCAAGGCAGCCAAAAATAAATTTAAAAACCCCAAAAAACAAAAAACAACCAAATCTGCATTGGTTCCATCACCATCGAACAAGGACAGGAGCAGGGGGGACACTGAGGGCAGAGCTGGGCCGAGATCCTGCCGCATCTCCCAGGACACTCGCCAGCTCTGGACTCGGCCATGGCTTCCAGCCCAGAGCATGTCCTTGTCCTCATTTCTCTGCGCGAAGGAATGACGTGAGGGGCTGTGGAGGACCAGCCCTCCCCCACCCCCTTGGGGCCCTCGAGACCACTGCCCAGACGTGAACTGCTCGTGCCCGCGTCCCGGAAACAGCCCCAGTCTGAGTGAATCATCTCCCTGATGAAGCACCTTCCATGATTTCCGTTGCCCGAAGACAAGGTGGTGCAGCGCTGGAGAACCTGGCCAGCCCAGCCCAGGCCCCTCGCCTTCGGGGGATGGAATCGTGGGAAGCTTCGGCTTCGGATGGACTTGACTTTCAGTTCCTGGCGGGTCTGAAGCTGTGTGACCTTGGGTGCTTTTCCTAAACTGGAAGAGTTGCTAAACACCTCAGAGGCTCAGGGCCCTTAATTCCTGAACACAAAATGATAACGGTGCCAGTGGGAGAATTAAATGAAAAGCATCTGCAAAGTGATGCAGATACTCTAGATGCCCCTGCCCGGCCGGTTCCCCTCTCGCCTCCCGCCTGGCAGCCACCTGAAGCCACTCCCACATGAATCCCTGTGCACTCGGCCCTCCTTTGCCTCTTTCCTTTACTTGAAATGTGCTTGCCTTCAGGCCTTCACCCGAAATCTACCACGTGCCCTGAACACCAGGTCACCTGCCGGCATCGCCTCGAGGGCACGCCCGCCTAAGGCACCCGTGGTCTAGCCCAGCCAGGGAGCGGGCCTCTGGCCCAGGAGCCACACCTGTGTTGTCAGGGCTGAGGCTCCTCCGAGGCTCCCTGGAGGCATCGCTAGGACCCAGCACCGCTGGGCACAGAAGGAAGCACTTGAAGTGTCTGCTGAGTAAATGAGTGAAAATTAGTACCTGTTGATCCCCTCCCACCCTGGCGTCTGAGGGAGGGGTGCCGCCCTTGTTAAATATGACCGCAATCTCTCTGAGCCGCAGTCTTGTTGTCTGTAAAATGGAGCTAATACTAGTGTCTATTTCAGAGATTTTACTGGTAAAGATGAAGGGATACACTGCAGGTAAGGGATGCACTGATGATCTTTTAAAGCGTTAGATCGCTGTCATCAAACCGTGCTGCCCTAGGTAAGTCACACAACTGTTCCTTCTCAGCCTGTGCATCTGTGAGAGGACAGCGCAGAGCCAAGTCATTTCTAAAGCTATTCAAGCCTTCAAGGATTTCTGTAAAGTCAGTGTTTAACAAGCTCATATGATTCTGAAAGGGCGTTTATAGAATAAGCTCTCTTTTGTAGTAAGAAATTTCCAATTCAGGGGCGTGGGAGCACGGGACAGAGTCTAAAGCAGCTTTAGTAAATGAGTACAGCTGAGAAGCGATTCACTGAGAAGTGATTTTTATGGAATATTTTTTTAAAGTTTCTTAAATATCTACACAAAATAGAGAAACTAGTTTTCAGCTATTAACCTAACTGCTGATCCCTTTTTGTGTCGGGAAGCCTCTCCAAACCTGCCTTCCCGTGTCCATCACGAGAGCGCACTTCCCAGTGTCCATCACGAGAGCGCACTTCCCAGTGTCCATCACGAGAGCGCACTTCCCGTGTCCATCACAAGAGCGCACTTCCCAGTGTCCATCACGAGAGCGCACGTCCCGTGTCCATCAGGAGAGCGCACGTCCCGTGTCCATCACGAGAGCGCACTTTCTGTTGGTCCCTCAGAGAAGTAACAGTTTACACTGGATGGTGGTTTTCAGCTTATTTTCATGCCTATGATCTCATTTAAAATTTGTCACGGGGAGGGATTTCCCTGGTGGCCCAGTGGTTAAGACTTTGCCTTCCAATGCATGGGGTGTGGGTTTGATCCCCGGTTGGGGAACTAATATCCCGCAGGCTGCAGCCAAAAAGTAAAAAAAAAAATAAGTAAATAAAGAGAAGATAATTTAATAAATAAATAAATAAACAAGGAGATAAAATTTGTCACAAACCTGAAAGATGGCAAATACTGGCAATTCACCGTTCAGCTGAGGAAACCAAGGACAGGGAGACCTGCCTGGGAGAGCGAACGCGTGTCACCTCTGTGCTCCCAGCCAAGGCTTCAGACTGCGTGTCCTTCTCAAAGACTCTGTTCAAAGAAGACACGCGTTCTTCAAAATAAACAGCCCCGCGGTGGTTAGTTTTATGTGTCAGCTCGACCGGCCATGGCCTGCGCAGATGAAACATTATCTGGGTGTGTGCGTGTGAGGGTGTTTCTGGATGAGACGAGCATCGAATCGATGGACTCATATTTTCTGTATATTTCTAAGTTTCCTACAATGAAAGCGTGATCCTCTACATCCTAATTGTAAGAAGGTAGAAATGGGGGCTCGGCTCTAGGGTCTAAGTGCACTTTTCGCTCTAAAATTCCATACGGTTCACAGTTCACAGCACACGAGGGTTTTTCCCTCCACGGGTATAGCAGGATGTAGTACAGGTTTGCTAATAGCAGTGCTGTCTGGCATTTCGCTTCTAAATCTCGGGAAGACTGCATTGTTATCTGTAGAACTTAAGTGCTGGGTCGTGTTCGTCTGCGGAGTTTGTCCACGCTGCCTGAGGACCAGACTGAGCTAGGACAGTAACGCGTGGAGAAGATAATAACGTTTTACTTGTAAAGGTGACGTCACAGTGTCAGGGCAGCTGGTGCAGCACTTACTCATCCCAGGGGCGTGTTCCTTCCTCCAAGATGTGGTAACGCTTCTGACAGTTTCTTTAAGGCAAGGCGATGAGCCCAGCCTGCTCAGAAAGGCAGACCCAGGGGTGAACCCGGCGTCTGCGCGTGCGGCCATGTGCCGTCAGTCCCGATTTCCCGTCTTTGTTCCCACCTGGGGAGGTGGTGTGCAGAGGGAGAGGCGGGCGGTCTTAACAGCCTGCCTCGGGGCGGGGGTAGGAGGCCCCTGGCTGGCCAGGCCTGTCTTTGGGGCAGTCCGTTGCAAGGGAGGGCACTGCCTGCCTCGGGTCGCTGTGGGGGGCTGGCTGAGGCCCCGGCAGCCTCCTCTGGTGGCTCATGCGAGGGCAAAGCGGGGTCTCCAGCCCGGATGGGTCCCAGCCTGAAGCCCCTCAGCTTCTTGACTCTGCCCTCACGGTCAAGGCGGTGGTGCCCCTTCTGGACAAGTATCCTGGACCAGGTCCCAGGCCTTGGGTGATGACACACCGATTCCCGTTGGTCCCTCCCCTCCCCCGTCTGTCCCATGTTGAGTCCCCTCCCTGCAAAAGCCCGTTTCTCTGCTTTCACAGCCGACCTTTACACGCCCCTTAAGGCCAGAACCCGCATCTTCAGCACTCGCCCCTCCCCAGATGTGTTCCTGTCTCCTGCTGAGCCAGGGTGGCTCCGTGTGGTGGGTGCACCTCTTCCACCAGCTCCCGGGTGGGTGGCTCCGTGTGGTGGGTGCACCTCTTCCTCCAGCTCCCGGGTGGGTGGCTCCGTGTGGTGGGTGCACCTCTTCCACCAGCTCCCGGTGGCTGCTTTGTGCTAGTCGCCCGAAGCCACGTCTGGTCCGGAGGGCAGGTGCTTTGCGTACCTCCCCACGGCGCCCCGCTGGGGACTGCGCGCTGCTTCCCCTGGTCAGGCCGCCCCGCGGGAGCAGCGACCACCCGGCGGTCTCACGCTGTTCTTCCACAGGAAACAGAAATACGCTTGAGAGAAAAGAAACAGTTTCTTTTTGACAAATGCATGTCTTTGTACACAAGTCTTTTCTGCATCTCTCATTATACCCTTTAGACATTTCCGAGTGGATTTTCTGGAAGGGGTGTGCTAACTTACACCCCGTGGGAGCGTGAGCTCTTAATACCGTTTGTGAAGGTTCTCTTAGTCTTTAAGTTAAAAACATTTATTTATGTTATTTATTTGGCTGTTCCGGGTCTTAGCTGCGGCATGCAGTATCTTTAGTTGCGATGTGCGGGATCTAGTTCCCTGACCAGGGATCAAACCCAGGCCCCCTGCATTGGGAGCGCGGAGTCTTACGCACTGGACCGCCAGGGAAGTCCCTCATTTCTGTATTTTGAATAAATGTACGACGTGATGTTTCCTGTGGGCTTTTCCTTCATTCCAGGCTCAAAGGCTTGGCCGGAGGTTGTTAAGATCTACACGTTCCATTCAGGGAGCCTGGGGACACCCGAGCTTCCTGAGGCGTGCAGGGCGGCGGCCCAGTTGCCACCAGTCAGCCCTCCAGACCCTCTCACTCCTGGCAGCAGAGACTTCTTCACTGGACGGACGTCGGCTCAGCCAGAGCTGTTGCCCGTCGGGAACTCTGTGTCACCCCAGTGGGAGAAGGAAAGCTGGGGAGAGGTGAAGGTTCAGGGCGGGAAGGGGAGCAGCTCCCAGCTGGCCTTGGGGCCAACCCCTCCCTTGGGTGGAGTCGAGGCCGTGGGTGACAAGCGGACCCCAGGAAGCCAGCTCGAGAAGGTACGTGGGAGATCGCGTCCCAGGGCAAGCAGCAGCCTGGTCCCGGGCCTCACTCCTCCGGCCCCTCCAGCGGCCGGCCTGGGACCCGTGCAGCCCCTGCGCGGGGAGGGCCACCCACAGGGCTCGAGTCCCTCAGCGTCAGCCCGAGGGCAGGGGGTTACCGGCGGGAGTGGGGAACTTACCATGAGGAGTCAGGTTCCAGCTCCAGGCCCCTCACCTGTGTGAGCCGTTTCTGTGTTTACTACCTGAGGGTCCCCAACCTTTTATACAGTTTTATGAGCTTCATATCTTGATCTGCACCTGCACTTGAAGGAACCCTCGGTCTCCCACACACTTCTTTCTTTCTCCATCAGAGACGCCAGGAAGGAGGAAAAAGGGGGCTGATGCACACCTCCTCGACTCCCACTTCAGGCACTAAGCACTTACGCAGAATGCATCAGAAGTCACGGCACCTGCCCAGAACGTCTCTAAGGGACTGGCTACCCAGTGGGAAGCGGTGGCTTGATGTTGGACAAAGTTCTTGGAGGTGAGGGTGGAGATAAATATGTGCTGTTCCAAAGGATTGAGTCACGCAGGTTGGAGAGTCATGAAAGGATGTGTCGCTGTGGTTCTCGAACTGTGCGCCGAGGCGCCACGTGCCGCCCACCCACGGGGGCAACGAGGGGGGTTTCGGATGCTCAGGGAGACAGTGATGTTGGTTGGATAGACTCTACCTACAAGCCAAGGTGGCTCAGTTTCCACAGCACCTACACTACATTCCCCGCAATGACATACATCTTTGCAAAGCTGGGGTTTTACGGGTGCCTTGATGAAAAGCAAGCTCCTGGTGAAGGTCACTGTGGAGTGGGAAACAAAGGTGGCGGCAGCGTCGGGTCTTGTGCCAGGATTTGAGGAGTCGTGCAGTGCCCGACAGGCACACACATCCCACTCGCAGTGGTGGTTACTTAAGAATGAAATTAAAATAGCATTTTCCTTTCAGTTTACTGTATTTTTTTCCCAGATGGCTACTAGGTTTTTAGGACACAGACACTTCTTAAACTGTCTAGAACGAACTACCTAATAAACGAACTGCTAGGCAGTCCTTTTGTCATAGAAGCCCTGAGAGAGCTGCTAAGAACCCATGAAGTGAGAATGTTTGGGAACCTGCCGTGGGCATCCCACCCCACCCATGGAGGCAACCGCAGATGCTGGGTTTTGGTCCGTCCTAGAGATATCTAATGCACGTGATAGCAGCTCACACTTACTTAACTTTTGTGTCAAGCGCTGTTCTAAGCTTTGTGTTTCTTAACGAACTTAATCCTAGAGATGAGGCCACAAAAGCGCCCGAATCCACATCCCCCCACCCCACCCCCAGTAAGGGCTTCAGGGGCCGAGCTGACACAGACCTGCTCTGCCTTACCTCTGTGCAAAGTCGGGGCATTAGCTTTAAATACGTGTCAATTTGATAGGAAAAAATAGCAGTTGTTAGAATATGAGTTTCTTTAAACGCTTTTTTGTATCTTTTTTGGTCATTTATATTTATTCTTTCCATGACTGTCCTTTGTGAACATCGTTAAGCTTTTGAAATGTCACCGCTTTCTAGGTGTCTCTACAACATTAATGTGTTAATTATTTTGAAACACCCGATCAGGGGAAAGGTTGTCGTGCTAACTGGAACCTTCTCCTCCTCTAAACTTCAGTAGGTCAGATCCATTTTTTAAAATTAGGTGTTTACCTGCTAGACTCAGAAAACTAATCTTGAGCTTTTCCCTCCTAGCTTCTAGGTTAAAATGGTTATTTGAGAAAAAATAAAAAGAGAAGACTCTCCCTACCTCATAAAAGAAACCTTAAAACGTTTGTCTCGGACAATCCATGACTGTGGGCACTGCAGAAGTCACTTCTGCTGATTGATTTTCTCGTAACAGGGGACTGTTTTTTTCCAAGTCTGAGGAAGAAATCGATGCTGTGTGACATTTTCTTATCCAGGTTTTCTGATGTTCACGACTGACCTTTGCTGACTGTCCTTCACTTCTCCACGTGAGACCTTGTTCCGCATCCTGGTTGGTCTGGAAGGGCTTTGGTGTCGCACTGCTGAGGCCTCCATTTACTGGCTGGCAGCCCCCTGAGTTCACGTGAGGAGTGGAGTTCTGAAGAGTCATGTAGATTTCCTTTTATCATATTACTAGTTAGTCCAGACAGCTAACCTGCAGCACAGGTGTCACGAAAACAAACTTGGGTGTGCTTGCCCCAGCGCGATAAAGCCAACCTACTGCCCCCAGGTTGTGGTGAGGAAAGGGCAGCGTTTATTGTGTTTAATTGCAGGCCCCAAGCAAGGAGAACAGGCAGCTCAACCTCAAAAGACCCAAACTCCCCGATGGGAAGGCCTTTTAAAGACAGGGGGAGGGAGGAGGCTTGTGGAGGGCGTGATCAGCTCGTGGACGTTCTTCTCATTGGTTGGTGGTGAGGTAATTGGGGGTCAACATCATCAACCTTCTGGTTCCAATTGGTCTGGGGTCTCCGTGCTTGTGGGCAGCATGCAGTTAACTTCTCCCACCCGGAGGGGGTTTTAGTATCTGCAAAAGAGCTCAAAGAACATGGCTCAGAATATGATCTACAGCCCTGGAGGAGGAACTAAAGGTCCTTGACTTCGTTTAATGGCTAAACTATTATCGTTTTGTCTTGCTTGACTGTTTTCCTTTCTTTCTGCATTTTCTCACTTCTCTGATTAATTTACTCTTTGGAACTCGGGGAAGACCTATGAGGCAAAGGTTTCTCTACAGACAAGAGGCAGGTGGAGGGCATAGCGGGGATGGGGGAGTGTGTGTGTGTGTGTGTGTGTGTGTGTGTGTGTGTCTGTCTGTCTGTCTGTCTGTCCTGGGAAGGCCCCACAGGGTCCCAAACAGTCACACATCAGCTATGATCTGGACTTCAAGAAAAGGTTGTTCCCATAGAGTTGCTTTTTCTTGGATCACTTCACTTTTTTTACCCAAAGAGTGATTGTTGTATAAAAATATAAAGGATTCCTTTTTCCAAATAAACCTGTCTTTTCCAATTAATCTGGGGTCCTTAGGAACTAGTAAAATAATGTAGGTGAAATACACCAGGTATATAGGTATTAACAGAGGAACAATATAGAAACTAAGATAATGCACTTTATAAGTGGATCTATGAGTATTTTTTAAATTATTATTTACTTTAATTAAGGAGAAATAACTAGAATCCACCTTGATGATTTCAAGAAGGCTTTAGTACTTGGAATGAAAAATAGTTTAAAGCTAGGGAAAGAAAATAAAATTGTTGCCCTAAATACAGCTGCAAGTTTTCTTCCTAATTAAATTAGTTGTTTTTCCCCCAGAATTGTGACCTTAAAGAGCTGATGAACTGAAGATGAAGGCTTCAGTTCAAGGCAGAGGTGGCCCCAGGGCATCATCTCGGTAGCTTGGGGATTTTCTATTGAAGTGGCTAGTTGTTTGGATAAGTGGGGCTTCACACCTAGAGGCTTTAGAACTCCATAGGTGGGTTTGGCTACTCTGCTCTGATCTTCCACAAATAACTTCCAGAGATCATCTGAATTTTGTTTAGCAGATTTTTTTTTTCATGTTTCTCTTCTGGCCCATGTAATTTGTACTAAATAGATATAAATAAATGTTGCAAGTCATTTCTTCGCAATAAGAGGTTATATGATCACAGCTGAAACAAAAACAGATAGTATTGAATATAATAGTAAGAATATATATAGAAATGCTCTTGTGCAAATGTGTTTGGTGGTTTGATTTCCTTTGCTCTGGAATATACATACAGAACAGACTCGCCTGTGCCTACTCCAGTAATAATTTATCCTGAATTCTATACAGAGTTTTAGTCCAAAAGGTACCATAGGTTCTCTGAGTTCCAAGTTCAACCAACAGACAGCAGAGGGAGCTGGATGCTTTTGCAACTGAGATTTGCGCTCACCTTGAGGGCTCACAAGATGTCTTGGCGTGCCCTTTCCGTGGAGAGGAAAGTAGGGATTATTACTAAACCACCCGCAAATTGCAGTGTTTTCTTTTCACATTTTAAAAAAATTGAAGTATAGTTGATTACAGTGTTGTGCTAATTTCTGCTGTACAACAAAATCACTCAGTTATACATATATATACATTTTTTAAAATATTCTTTTCCATTATGGTTTATCTCAGGAGATTGGATATAGTTCCCTGTGCTATATAGTAGGGCCTTGTTGTTTATCCATGCAATGTTTTCTTTATTTCTTTTTATATCTATATATGCTGGGAAGGTGCTGTTGAACCTACACAGTCACTTAGAAGTGATAAATACTGTGCAGGTTTCTATGTTAAGGCAAATCTGCATTATGTGTCCTTCCCCTTCCCTCCTCCCCACAATTTAAAAACTAGACAGTTGTCAGGGGACCCTGGAATGGCGTGGCTTACTCTGCTCTTGAACTACTGTGGGTACCTACTACTTGTGCATCACACATCGAGTCAACAGAAATATGTCGGACAGCACTGTGTTCAGTGTGTACTTTGAGCGCCACCTGGCACATGTTGAACCCTTCAAATGGAAGCTTGAATGTTTTAAAAGCCATGGGAGTCTCTACATAAATTTGTCACAAGTTTTTTGCAGGACGAACAGTATGAAGCAGATGGGATTAGCTGATTCAATGAATAAGTTCTCTAGTCATTACTTTCCTCAGACTCGGAGAGAAGATTATTTTAAGGCTACGGAAAGAACAGAGTTTTACCTGAAACGTGACTTTTCCTTTTACGTAAACAGTGCGGGGACACAGTCGGGCGAGCCGGCGGGGGCTGTCTTTGAGAAGGGGTGGGCTTGCGCTTTGTTGGAGGGTACACAGGACTGCAGTCATCACAGGAGGCAGGGATGTGGCTCCAGCTGAGGGTGGCAGTCGTGGGGACCATGCGACCAGACTGGCCAAGGTTGTTAGAAAAGCAAGCAAGCAGCGCTTGCCAAATGCTGTGTTCCTTCCAACCAGACAAACCGGAGGACGCGCTTCCAGATGGCTGCATTCACCAGTGCGGCGGTTCTCAAAGTTTCGTTTTGGATCCTTCACGGTCTTTCTTTTTAATATAAATTTATTTATTTTATTTATTTTTGGCTGTGTTGGGTCTTCATTGCTGTGCGCGGGCTTTCTCTGGTTGCGGCGCGCGGGCTTCTCATTGCGGTGGCTTCTCTTGTGTGGAGCACGGGCTCTAGGCGCGCGGGCTTCAGTAGTTGTGGCACACGGGCTCAGTAGTTGTGGCTAGCGGGCTCTAGAGCGCAGGCTCAGTAGTTGTGGCTCATGGGCTTAGTTGCTCCGCAACATGTGGGATCTTCTCGGACCAGGGCTCGAACCCGTGTCCCCTGCATTGGCAGGCAGATTCTCAACCACTGTGTCACCAGGGAAGCCCTCCTTCACACTCCTAACAAGTACTGACGGCCCCACTGAGCAGGCTGCTGGCTGAGCTGTCAGGTCGGGAGAGGAGTTAACAGCGCTCCTTCTGGGCCTCTGTGAGGCAGGCCCCTCGCCCCCCGTGGCTGCCGGGTTTACCTGTTTTGCTGGCATCAGGTCCACGCTGATGACACAGGGCTTTGTCCAGCAGGTAGAGGGATGGATCCAGAAGACCCTGCAGGGAGAGCCCATCCTCCCAGGAAGAACTGAGGAGGATAAAAATGAGACCAGAGGCTTTAAAAAGACCAGAATATTTTGGAATGTTTGGCAAAATATTGAAAGTTGCCATCAATAATGACACATAATACTCAGGTCAGGGCTTCCCTGGTGGTGCAGTGGTTGAGAATCCGCCTGCCAATGAAGAGGACACGGGTTCGAGCCCTGGTCTGGGAAGATCCCACATGCCGCGGAGCAACTAGGCCCGTGAGCCACAACTACTGAGCCTGCACATCTGGAGCGTGTGCTCCGCAACAAGAGAGGCCACGACAGTGAGAGGCCCACGCACCGCGATGAAGAGTGGCCCCCGCTCGCCACAACTAGAGGAAGCCCTCGCACAGAAACGAAGACCCAACACAGCCATAAATAAATAAATAAAATAAATAAATAAATAAAATTAAAAGTCCAGTTCCTTCCTAACTCCACTAATTAATAACTTGTCCTTTCTAAACTTGTTTCTTCATCTATATAAAGGAGCTAAATTCTGCTTACTTTATAAGGCATTGTCAGGTTCATACAAAATACTGCCTATGAAAGTCCTCAGAAAAAAAAAACAACAAAAAAAACCTCAGGTCAGAGGGTCCAAGTGCCAGTGTTAATGGCACCTGTGTCTGGTTGGAGGATGCTCTCAGGGCTCAAAGTGAGAAGACAGCTGGGTGGAGATGGCAGGACACCTCTGCCCCCAGGCCCAGAGCTCCTGCGGGTCAGAGGACAAGGCCAAACACATCAAGAACATGAACAGAAGCTGCTTCAAGACATTTATAAATTAAATCCCCACTTTCTCAAATTACCCGTTGGCTTCAAATGTGAAGAACAAAGCAGAGCTCTGCTGACAAAGCCCCAGACCCTCTCTTGGGGGCCTAGTGATTATTCCCAGGGACATCCAGCAGGGATAGCCTCCACCAGCCCTTGTTCTGTCAAAACCAGCCCAGGCGTCACTGTCGGTTCCTGGGTCGCAGCGCTCGAGCCCCTGTGGCAGGGGCAGGGACAGAGTCGCAATTGCTGTTGAGACAAACCAACCCCGTCCCTGGGGGGCCTCCTCCTGGCCCAGTTCCTGGGGACTCACAGCAGAAGCCGGGCCATGTCGTCCTTGGATGTCAGCCCTCTGAAGTCATTTAAGAGCCCCATCAGGCCTGCTTGAGGGGACCTTGGCCCCCCTCCGATCCCCTTGCTGCCTCCACCCTCAGCTCTGCCGGGGCCCCGGGCTCTGACCCTGACGGCCAGCAGCACCCCTGCTGCCACCTCTCCATGACACTTTCTCAGTCTTGCCCCGAGGCGCCCGCAGTTTCCATCTTCTGGGCCCGGAAGCCCCTGCTCTTCGGTGGCCTTCCCGTGCAATGACATCATGCTCTCTTGAACGGTATGGCAGCCTTTCAGATGGTCACTCCTTAGCCGGAGTCTCTGGCCAGGGCGTCAGGAGGACTCCCAGCAGCAGGAGGCTCGGTTACAGCCTTTGGGAATCTGTGAACAACTCATGCCTTTAGGTTGTTGGGTCGTAGGGACAATTCCAGAGATTTGTCTGGAAAAACAGAGGTCTTTATCACAATCTCAAAAAATTGTAATGGGATGGATGTCTTATAATGTTGAGCTTTATAAGGAAGGTGGCGTATTGTACTTGGTTATTGATTAGAAGCATTTTACTTAATAGGAGAGTTGCTAAGTTCTTACATATCATACAAATTTTAAAAAGAAAGAAAAAGAAAAATAGACTCTATAATTATGGTGCCACCCTGCTGAATAGGGTTCAACAGCGTGAGAAAGTCTTGATTTCATGTTGTAAAAGTAAAGTGGTTCAGAAATAAATTTCAAGATGATAGGTTGTGAGAGCAGGAGGGATAAAGCCACGGACTACGTTTTGCAATTACTTCGATATACACACATCAACACTGTGCTATATTAATCAAGTATTTAGTATTTAAGAACTCCAAAGAGTAACATTTCACAGACATATCATATGTGCAGAGATACACTTTATGTACAAGAGAACTATTTTAAAGACATATTTCCCTTTTGGTCTCATGTTTCTGTTTCTGGGGAAATATATTAAGTTCCTATAATTTGATACCATAATACTTTTGGTTCTATACTGCTACCTTGAAAGGTTTCAGAACTTTGGGTTATAAGATCCCTTAACACTTTCTAGATCAGGTGTCTTCTATATCAAAAGGAATTAAGTGTTCCCATCTAATTTGGGCTTTAGAGATGCCTTCTAAAAGAGAGATTTTGTTCTTCTATGGAGTCTCTCAAGTAAAATAGAATAATCTCGCACTCTGTTGCATAATTCATCTATATTCATGTAAGGGCCTCACTGTAGTTTTGATTTGCGTGAAATTATTTTCTTAATTTCCTTTTCTGATGGTTCGTTGTTGGTATATAAAAATGCAACTGATTTTTTAAAATTGATTTTGTGTCTTGCAACTTTGCTGAATTCATTTATTAGTTCTAACAGATTTTTGTGGAATCTTTAGGATTTTCTATATATAGGATCACATCATCTGTGCACAGAGATAATTTTACTTCTTCCTTTCCAATTTGGTTGCCTTTTATTTCTTTATCATGCCTAATTGCTCTGGGTAGCACATCCATTAGTATGTTGAATAGAAGTGGTAAGAGGGAGCATATAGTTCGATCCTGTTTTTCATCCCTTTAGCCAATCTATGTCTATTTTTAAAGTTTTTTAAAATAAATGTGTTTATTTTATGTTTATTTTTGGCTGCGTTGGGTCTTCGTTACTGCGCGTGGGCTTTCTCTGGTTGCGGCGAGTGGGGGCTACTCTTCGTTGTGGTGCGTGGGCTTCTCATTGCAGTGGCCTCTCCTGTTGTGGAGCACGGGCTCTAGCCGCGCAGGCCTCAGCAGTGTGGCACGCGGGCTCAGTAGCTGTGGCTCGTGGGCTCTAGAGCGCAGGCTCAGTAGTTGTAGTGCATGGGCTTAGTTGCTCCGCGGCATGTGGGATCTTCCCGGACCAGGGCTTGAACCCCTGTCCCCTGCACTGGCGGGCAGATTCTTAACCACTGCGCCACCAGGGAAGCCCCCAGTCTATGTCTTTTGATTTGTCTATGTCAATTTAAAGTAATTACTGATAGGATGATAGCCATATGAAAATTCTTTTGACCCAAGACCCTCTGATAGGATCTTAGGGACCTACTAGGTATTCTGGGACTTAACAAGTGTCCCCAGGCCACACTTTGAGAACTGCTGCTCTAAGGTATTTCATCAATATGTTTATGTTGACAAGATGTTTATGACTTGACAAAAACAAACAAACCCAAACCAAACCTGTTTCCAAGGAGAAATATATAATATACTCAACTAATCACTTTTGGTTAAGAATAAGTAGGAATAATTTTGCACCCCATGACATCATAGGTGTTAAAGGCATACCCTAAAAGTACAGGGGATGTACTATCTGTGAAATGTTTTTGATTCCAGGAACACTTCGAGCAGATTCTTAGGCCATAAATATTTCTCTTTTGTGTCTAGTGAGAAATTAGTGGAATTTGCGCAACTCTCTTCCCTTCTACTTCAGGATATGAAGAGCCTGCGGCTAGGCTGGACTACTACTCCTTACCCCGTCCCGCACCCCCAGGAGAGCGCTACTGTTGCATAGTAAACCGAGAAATAACAAGAGTCAGGCATTGGAGGGGAGGTTAAATTAGTGGGCAAATTCTAGAATCTTCCAACAGTGAAATTCTACAACTCTGCCCTAAAATTCATGGCTCCATTATGGGAGATGTAACTTCAAAATGCTAATTTGATAGGAAGCATACTCATTCTCACATTTAATACTTTTCCTTCTTCCTCTTTCTTAAAGAGTGTCTAGATGTAAAGTTCTTATGTAATTGCACAAAACAAATGCTTTGGAACACAGGGCCCAATCTGAAGCATCATAAGCCTCAAACATGTAATGTCACAAAATACTCATTTGTCTACACTTTTGCAGATATATCATGGAACTGCCGTAATTACTATTTGTAGTGGGTAGAGACATTTTGTAATCTTTTTGTAGGTTGCTTTATAAAGATCTTCCTTGACTTAGGATGGGATTATGTCCCAATAAACCCATCGTAAGTTGAAAACATCCTAAGGTGAAAATGCTTCTAATACATCGAACCTACCAAACATCACAGCTTAGCCTCCCCTACCTTAAACCTGGTTAGAACACTTAGTATTAGCCTACAGTTGGGCAAAATCATCTGACACAGAGCCTGTTTTAGAATAAAGTGTTGACTGTCTCATGTAGTTTGTTGAACACCGTACTGAAAGTAAAAACCAGAATGGTCTTAACGGTACCAGTGGTTCACCCTCGTGATTGTGCGGCTGACTGGGCGCTGTGCCCCACGAGGGTATATCGGACAGCGCATCGGGACCGCACATCGCAGCCCCGGAAGAGATCAAAAATCGAAGCACGGCTTCCAATGAATGTGTAACGCTTTCACACCATCAAGAAGTCGAAAAATCGTTAAGTCCAGACGCCTGTACTTAGTGAAGTATTTATTGAATGCCTACTACATGTTAACCACCTAGTTTCACACAATTCTTAAAGTAAAAAAGGCCATTCACTGCACTCACTTTGCCCTTTCGTAACGAAATAAAAGGTACTTCGTTTCTCAAGCAATAAAAGCCTTGTTAATTCACTTCCTCAACTTCAAGTTGTAGAGATGCCCAATATAAGAAACCCGCTTTTCAATGGAGCTAATAATGCAATTCTGTTGCAGGGACATAAAAAAGGGAAAACCCCAAAGTATGGCTTATTTACCACTGAAAGAAGAGATAAAGGAAGACGTTAACAGAGGAAACTTAACGAACACTGAAATGAACGTGACTTTCTGTGCAGCCCCAAGAAGCAGAACAGCACCAAGAGCTAGAAACCTACGCGTAAGTAGGTGTCAGCTCAGAACAGAACAAGGTTTCCAGCAGTTGGAGCTGGTGTGAGCGCTGAAACAGTGAGGGGAAGAAAAGTGGGTTCCGAGGTCCCCTAACGGACCTTCCCTCCAGGCTCCACACCGAAATTCGCTGCTGCGAGGTCCCCACACGGCACAGCGGGGGCGGCGCGCTCCACCGACTCCGGAAGCTAGGCTGCCCGCCGAGGGGGCTCCGGTCTCGTCCCCGTCCGGTGCCCGCAGCTCGGGGCTGTGTGAGGGGGGGGGAAGCGAGCGGGGAGGACGCGCGCTCCGCGGAGTCGCAGGCACTTCTAGTCCCGCAGGCCGCCCTGCCCCGGATGGAACGCGGCCGCAGAGGACACGTTCGGGCCGGAGGCGCCCCCGGGTCGGGCGGCGGGTGGCGAGCGGCGGGCGGCAGGCGGGCAGGCGGGCAGGCGGGCAAGCGGGGACCGGCCCGGGGCAGGGGAGCACCCCGCCGCGCGCCCGCAGCCCTAACCCCGCGACCCCGCGTCGACGTCGGCGGCGGCGACGGCTCCGGCGGGAGCGCGCGAGCCCGGGGCGCCGCGCGATTGGCCGGCCGGGCGCCCGCTCCCAGAATGCAGCGCATGGCGCGTCATTGAAGAGAGACCATGATGGCGGCGGCGCTGGGGCCCCCAGAAGTGATCGCTCAGCTGGAGAACGCGGCCAAAGTTCTGATGGTGAGTGGCCGCGTCCCCGCGCCCCGCGTCTGCTGCCTCCGGCGGCCCTGCTGCGCTCGGCCTTGGCGCCCGCCGGGCTGGCGGCCGGCCGCGGCCTCCCGGGAGCCCGGGGCTGGAGGGGGCGGCTGGCGTGGCGCAGGACTCTCCCTCCGGCTGTGCGCCTGCCTCCGTGCCCCTGGCCGGACTGTCCCTTCGCTGGGTGTCCGGCGCCCCCGCCGCGCAGCGGAGTGGGGAGCCGAAGGAAAAGGGCTTCTTGCGCCCCAGCCTTCCCGCGCGGGGTCGGGGAGAGGCGGGCGCGAGGTCGGGGGCTTGTGCGCGCCGCTGGGGGGTGGGTGCTGGCCGAGGGCTGGCCCGGCCCCGGTGCTGTTAGCAGCGCTCGTTCCCCTCGTGCCTTCGGGTCCGCGAGTGCTTTCTCCGGCCTGCAGCCACGGTTGGGCAACCGCAGTCGGCCGCACGTGGAAGGACCGGCGGGCGGGCGGGCGGGAGGGAGGGGAATCTTAGGGACCAAGGTCATTGGGGCAAAACTTTGTCTAGTACTGAGCTCTGTGCGGGTCGCGCGTTGAGAAGAGTTGGGTCTACGGTCCTCGTTGACTTCTTTCTTCCCCTTACAGTACAGTGAACAGAGCAATTTAGTGAGTAGGTTATTTACCTACTCGAGGAGTTGAAGCCTTCCACGCAGGGAGTAGAAGTAAGGATAAACCATATTTAGTTACTCAGTAAACTGTATTTGCTGGCTCAGTTTTGTTTTTTGTAAATCATGACTTCCGTGCTTGTAGATGTCTTTGGAAGCTAGAGGCTTATTTGATTTCTTGAATTGACACAGCCTTTCTAAGAATTGAATGTAGCCAGCTTCGTTACCTTTTTGCACCTTTTTTCCCCTTTTGGTTCGGTGTTTGGGTTATGTGTTCAAGCATCATAGTTTAAAATATTTGAACTAATTCTAGCATAGTTTGTAGTTCCTTTTCTCAAGTTTTGTTTTCACACACAACACCAGGTAGCTCATGAAATTTAGCTCATGAAACTGAGAAGCCTAATTAAAAGCAGGATTTACTTGCTGCATTATGAGCGAAGTTAGGTGCATCGTTTTGTCACAAAAACTGACTTAGAGAACGTTTTCAGACTCTTCCAAGTTAAGTCCAGAAAAAACTAGCTACGATTCCCCCTAAATACAAAGTTCTTAAAATCTCTGACTTACAGCGTTTCCTGAAATATCTGAAAAATTTCTAGGAGCTAGAGGCCCCATTTTCATTAGACTTTGGAAGGAGTATGTGACCCCCAAAACACTGCTTTAGTTCTAAGGTCGAAAAGGTAAAAATGTGCCCTTCATCATTGGCCTGAGTATTTATTTATTATTTTTTTTGCGGTACGCGGGCCTCACTGTTGTGGCCTCTCCCGTTGCTGAGCACAGGCTCCGGACGCGCAGGCCCAGCGGCCTTGGCTCACGGGCCCAGCCACTCCGCGGCATGTGGGATCTTCCCGGACTGGGGCACGAACCCGCGTCCCCTGCATCGGCAGGTGGACCCTCAACCACTACGCCACCAGGGAAGCCCCCTGGCCTGAGTATTAATTAGCATTTGTGCTTGCTAGGACCTTCTGTCTTCCCTGGCAAAGCTAGTTTTATCACCTATAAGGGAGTAGCTGAGAAGAATCGGAATAAATACTGTTAATTGAGTGCACATTGCCTGCCAGATGCTGTGCTTGATGCTTTACATGCTTTGTTAACCCTTGCAGCCGCCTTACAAGGTTGAGAGAGAGCTTAAGGTGGCCCAGGTTATGTAATTACTAAGTGACTGAATTAAGTCTAGAACTCGCATCTGTCTGGCTCTAATACTCGCTCTCTTTCTACTCTACCTTACCACTTCTCATATGTGTTGTATAGGTATCCATTTACATACTTTTAAATCTTTCCATAAGAGTATTGAAAAAAATGTGATTAAAAATAGGAAATTCCTGGGAATTCCCTGGCGGTCCATTGGTTAGGACTCCATGCTTCCACTGCAGGGGGCCCGAGTTCCATCCCTGGTCAGGGAACTAGGATCCCACAAGCCTCGAAGCACGGCTGGAAAAAAAAAAAAAGGAAATTCCTTTTTGGAAGTGTCCACTTACTATTTAAAAATGTGGAAGAGTAGCGCTTACTGCATGATTTCTCAGTATGAAAGCTGCATTCCATTTTATTATAATTAACAATAATAGCTCACATTTTATCGGGTGCTTACCGTGTGTGAGGCACTATGCAAACACTTTGCATATATTACCGTATTTAATCATCAGTGACTATGGTAGTTATTACTTTCATTTCCATTTTCTGGACTAAGGGACTGAAACGTGTAGATGCTAAGTAATTTACCCGGATTTTCAAGGCAAGTAGCAGAGTGGGGACTCCAGCTCAGCTTTGTCTGTTATCAGCCTGTGGTTCTTGGCCTGTGGGGTAGTGGGACTAGAAAGCAGGTAGATTCATTAATTTGGGGATAGCTAAGATTGTCAAATCTCCTTCAGTTACTTAGCATTAGAAGATTAAAAAAAAAAAGAACAGGTGATCGTAGCATTTATCGGGTCTGTGGGTCGGATGGATATCCCTCTAAGGAAATTTTTTTTTCTTTTTTTTTTTTTTGGCCACGCCACGCGGCTTGTGAGGCCCTAGTTCCCCGGCCAGGGATCAAACCCGTGCCCCCTGCGGTGGAAGCGTGGAATCCTAACCACTGGACCGCCAGGGAAGTCCTTGAGGAAATCTTGTTTGTAGAAAACTGCTGTGTATTTTAGCTGTTACTATGTTTTGGGATTCAAAGTAATTAGTGATGTCTTTCACGATTATTTTTGCTTAATTTTTCCATTTGGTAGTCCATATATTTCTTTCATGAAAATCAGCTTGGAGTTTTAGTGTGTAAAACAATCTCAGGAGATCTTTTCATGCAGAGGTCTTAGGGAGTTCACGATGGGTATTAGAAGGAAATTGTAAGTAAATTTTTGGGTGCAGACATAACATTTTTGGTAATAGGGTTTATAGCTTTTATCAGCCTCTCTCAGGAAATAGAGACCCTGAAAAAAAAATCTAGTTTAAGTGTTTTGCCTTCCATTCTACGGATGGGGAAACTGAGGTTCAAAGAGGTAGAAGTGACTTGCCAAAGGTAGGTCACAGAACAAATTTGTGATAAGAGTGATCCAGAACCTAGATCACCAGACTCCCATTTCAGAACTCTTTTAAAATTTACTTACTCAACCATGTTACTTCTCAAAGTCAACATATTATAATACTATAAATGTTAAATTTTATTGCTTGATGGGAAATTTCAAAATGTGTTTTTGGTTATTGCAGTTGCTTCACTGTGAACACCTATATTCTTTCCTCTTTAGGTTATTGGATAAGCTGCCAATAAAGTAGTATATTAGACCTTTAGAGTAAAAAAGATGTTTATGGGATTTAGAGATGTAGGTCTCAACATAAAGCCTGATTCCCCGCCCCCCACCCCCAAAGTAGTAATAAGGAGCATTTTCTGTACATGTTTGTGAATACTGCTTAGTCTTCTGATTCAAGACAGTGAGGTTACTTGCTGGAAAATAAATTTGAAGGTGAACAAACTAGAATGAGGAAGGGCTTTTGTAAATTAGTAACAGTATGCACGTGACGCCATCTATTCTGAAAACAGTGTGCAAATGGAGCATTGTTTAAATAGGTCTTGAAATTTTCTGTTCCAAAAAGATTCCAGTTGTTGGCTTCTGCTTAAGATACCTAACCATGCGTTTTTGAGAGGATATTAAATACATACAGAGTAAGTAAAGTGGACCACACTTCTGTGCTGACATTCTCAGCAGTGAGAGTGACTGTAAGAACTTATAGCAGGTTACAGTTACAGACCTGAAAATTTGGTGTTGCTGATACATTTTATGTCATTTACAAATTATGACAGTAATACTGGAACATGTTATTTTAAAGTACATCAACAACACACAATGTACAGAATAACAAGTGTTCCCTCCTTTCCCCACTCTCAGTCCCCTTTCCTAAGCAATCTGTATTAAGTTTGAATATACTGTGACCTTATTTCCTATGCTTTTACAATATACATTATGTAGTGCTTTCTGTATAAATGATACACTGTAAATATTATCCTTGATTTAAAAAAATCTTATCAATGCCTTTCTGAATAGTAAGAAATTCAAGCTGTGCAGAAAGGTATATGGGGAAAGTAAAGGCTCCCTAAGCCCCCATCTCCTCTCTTCAGAGGTCACTGTTCCTTGGGTATCCATCTTGAAGATCTCTGAGCATGTAAGAGCACACATATGTCCTTTTTTAAAATAATCAATCAATTTATTTATTTATTTTTGGCTGCATTGGGTCCTCATTGCTGTGCGCGGGCTTTTCTGTAGTTGGGGCGAGCAGGGGCCACTCTTCCTTGCGGTGTGAGGGCTTCTCATTGCGGCGGCTTCTCTTGTTGTGGAGCATGGGCTTTAGGTGCGTGGGCTTCAGTAGTTGTGGTACACGGGCTCAGTAGTTGTGGCTTGCGGGCTCTAGAGCGCAGGCTCAGTAGTTGTGGTGCACGGGCTTAGTTGCTCTGTGGCATGTGGGATCTTCCCAGACCAGGGCTCGAACAGGTGTCCCCTGCAGTGGCAGGCGGATTCTTAACCACTGCGCCACCAGGGAAGTCCCTAATGTATTTTTTTACATAAATGAGATGGTGTGATCCATATCTTCCTGCACTTTTCTTTGTTGACTTCATTGTGGATGAATTTTAAAGAAGTTTATTTCCATTTTCTCCTTTATGTGAATAGATATAAAATAAAGGATGTGTTAGGATTTTACAGACACCATAATGGAGAAACCTAGTATTCTTTTGTTATTAATATTGCATTTGTTTGAACCATAAATCCAAAGAGTGATTTATTTATTGTCTTAAATTTCCTTGGTTTTGCTCCCCTGGCTCCCTTGGATAAAGGGTTGTCCATAACAAGTGTGTGCAGTGACAATATAAAATAATGCAGAGCACATATGTTAATTGATACTTTATAGGAAAGTAATTTCATATATTTGTTTTAAAGCTGGAATGGATTTTAATAAATCTAAATGCAACTTTAATGAGAGAGATTCATGATTGGCTTTCATGGCTTTTATTTTGGAATTTGGTTAACATTTTAAAAGCATCTGCAAAAATGTAGTGCTGTAGAAAAATCCTTACCATCTTGTTTGATTTACTTATTCTGCAGCATTTCTTCAGTACACGTGTGCTGGGCATGATGCTACGTATGCTGAGGAGACAGGAGAAACAGGCCTTGTTTTCAAGGAGAACAAAAGTCTAAAGGGGAAGAAAGGCAAAACTATTAGCGAGTATTAGGTGATGTTATAATAGGAGCATATGCTGCTGCTCTGTGAGAGTACAGAGGAGGGACGTCTATCTGAGGCTGAGATGGGACCTAGAGAGGGCTTCTCAAAACCTATGTGATCCTTAAGCGGAGACATGAAGGACAAATTGGAGTTCTCCAGTTGGATAGGGGTGTCCCAGGTAGAGGGATATATTTGTGTGAAGGCCTGAGAGAACCACGTGCAGTGTGTTTGGGGAATAGTTGAGCATTTATTTAGTGTTTCCTGAGCCCCTTCTATGTATAAGGTATAATGCTTTTTGTGTGTGTGTGTGCGTGCGATCAATAGTGCACGTCATAAAATTAATAATTTTGCTTATAGCATTTACTTTTCATATTGAAAAGATTCATTGTGTCATGTAAGCATTTTTATTTATTTCAACCTTGTCTTTTCATCTCTGCTGTGGCGCTAGATATTAGACTGGCACTAACAGTTCTTTTTCTCAAAAAACTAGGTAACGGGAAATTTTTATTTAAAATTCAGTTTAATTAAATTTGTATTTTGCAGTTGGATTTGTGTCAAACTCAGCTAACTGCAACATAACCAGTGATCCAAAGAAGAAATGTGAAAGACATTTGAAATCATCCATAGATAACCTAAAAGGCAGCTGATAAAATTTAACAGCATTTTATGATTAAAAATTCAGTAAATTAGGAAATGATAAATCTATGATAAAAATAATTATTTGAAACCACCAGTAAATGGAGATAGTCTTACGAGTAAAATAGGGAGTTCTAATAAAACTATTATTCAACACTTTCTGAAGGGGAGGGCCTAGCTGATACAGTAAGATAAGAAAAAGAAATAAGGGACTTCCCTGGTGGTCCAGTGGCTAAGACGCCGTGCTCCCAATGCAGGGGCCCGGGGTTCGATCCCTCTTCAGGGAACTAGATCCCACATGTTGCAACTAAGAGTTCACATGCCGTAACTAAAGATCCTGCATGCTGCAACTACAAAAAAGAAAAAAAAAGATTCTGCCTACCGCAACTAAAGATCTGCATGCTGCAACGAAGACCCAGTGCAGCCAAGTAAGTAAATATCGGAAAGAAAAGTAAAAAGATCATAATTTGCAGGTGATATTCAGAAAGAAGAAATCCAAGGAAATTAACTAAAAAACTATTACTAGAACCAATAATTGTTTGGTAAGGTGGCCAGATATAAGGCAAATAAACCAATTGTAAGATTTCCTTTATACCAACAATGGTCAGCCTAAAAATGGAAAAAAATCTCATTCTGTTAAGAATAAAAACTGGAGGAATAAACTGTAGGACACTATTTAATAAGAAATATACAACATTTTTGTGACAAAAACTAGACAGCTTATTTGAAGAATGTAAAAGAAGATCTGAATTAAATGAAGGTTGTGTTCCTCAATTCAAAGAGTTAATCTGGTTAAGGTGGCAGTTCCTTCCTCATTAGTCTATATACTGAATGTAGTATCAGTAAAAATCCCTCTTCCCTCCTCACCCTTTTTTGAGGTGGGAGAAAATCTTGACTGATTAATTAGAAAATATATATTATCTGGAAGAATATTGCATGACAGTAACAAAAAACGTTAAGAAAAAGAAGAAAGGAGGGTTTGGGGGAGTTTGTACCAGTTATTGAAATGTATTCAGAAGCTACAGCAATTGCAGGGTTGTGGTGCTGGCGTGGAAGAAGAATGGGAAGTTGGAATAGAATAGTGCAGAAACAGCCCTGTGATTGAGACGATATTTCAGGCTGTGGATGTATGGAGATGGACAGTGTGTGTGGACGCATAGCAGGCTGCACGTTTGGGAGATGGTCTGGAGGTGTGTTACAGGAGCCTTGAAAGTCTGCATGCCCTCTGACCCAGCTGTTCCACTTCTGCCCCTTCATTCAGCCTCCCGAAATACTTGCATATGGGAAAAGCACTTACTGTAGTGTCTATATACCTTGCTGTAGCAAAGAACTGAAACAGTGTGCATGTCTACTTGGAAGAAATTGTGGTAAATAAACCGTGGTACTCTGTATAGTGGAATATTATGGAACTTTCAAGAAATGTGGGTCTAATATGTGATAGTTTTTTTTGTTTGTTTTTTAATTTTTTGGCTGTGCCACATGGCATGCGGGGTCTTAGTTCCCTGACCAGGGATCAGACCCGTGCCCCCTGCAGTGGAAGTGTGGAATCTTAACCACTGGACCTCGAGGGAAGTCCCAAATTTAAGTTTTGCTTTTTGGAACTTTCTGGAATTTTTTCCCCAAATATTTTCCATCTGTAGTTGGTTGAATCCTCAGATGTGGAACCTGTGGATTCAGAGGGAAGATGATAATTATTTACAAGTGTAAATTGTAGTACATTTACAGCTCATGATTCTTGCAGAACATTTTTTCTAAAAAGATTGAACTCTTCACATAAATCAGTTTCATGTGAGTTTGAATTTAATTTTAGGTGTAAATTTATGAATATTTTAATGTTCCTGTGACAGTTATTGTTACTTGCAGAGGTTATACAAGAAACCACAAGTAGCTTAATGATTTGTATGTAATTAAAAACGCCCATTTATGTATCCTGTGGTTGTATCTTCAATTGTAGGAAAAAAGTAAAATTGTCTTCCTCATTAATAAATGGTTCATACAGAGCTTTATGTTAAAATAGAATTCTTCTCCATTGAGTGTGACAATCTCTGAATTTAATTTCTATTTCTAAACCTGTAGATGTTTGCTTTGCTGTAGCAGTTTGAAAATCAGAGATTCTTTTTAAAAAATATTTGTTTATTATTTGGTTGCACTGGGTCTTAGTTGTGGCAGGTGGGCTCCTTAGTTGCATCTTGCCAGCTCCTTAGTTGTGGCATGTGAGATCTAGTTCCCTGACTAGGGGTTGAACCCGGGCCCCCTGAATTGGGAGCACAGAGTCTTAACCACTGCGCCACTAGGGAAGTCTCCAGAGAGAAGAATCAAACTTTATGAAAAATTCTGATAACTCCCTGAAATGCTTTATTGTGGTGTCCGTGTGTACATTTTTGTTTTGTAGTTTACTGAGAAAGTTTACTGACTTCCTGTCACAGTGCTCAGGCTGGAGAGTTAATGTCTGTGCAGGTGCCTCAGTGACGGGCTCTGGGGAGGGAGATGCAAGCTGGCCTCGCCATGGGTCCGGGTGCTGCTGCCTGCTTGGGCCCAGCTCCCACCCTAGCCACCTTGACCCGGTGCCCCAGGCTGCCTCGAGACACGTGCACGTGTGCCTGGCCACCATCCTGTCCTCACTACTCCCATGCACGCTCCATTGTCCCATTGGGCTTCGCTTACAAAACACAGGTTCAGAGATAAAATGATT
Organism: Globicephala melas; assembly: GCF_963455315.2. NCBI lineage: Eukaryota > Metazoa > Chordata > Mammalia > Artiodactyla > Delphinidae > Globicephala > Globicephala melas. The sequence goes on along the minus strand of NC_083331.1, from coordinate 1,093,879 downwards.
AAGAATTTCAGGATGGCGAGCGCAGAGTATTGCATTAAGCATGGGGCCCTGTGGAGAGTTGGGCCCCATGCTACTGCCCCGGTCACACATTGAGGAAGCTGGCCTTGGGCTGCGCAGACTGGGCATCAGTCCACACGTTGGATCTGCTCTCTCCTTCCTGAACCTTACACGCATGGATTCCCTCGGCTTAGAACACCCTTCTCCCTCTTTTGCCTAGTTGACATTTAATTTTTCAGATCTCAGTGTAGGTGTTTGCTTTGACAGGAAAGTCTGACCGCTCTGAACTAGGTTAAATTCTCTTCCCATGGCGCCATTTGCTTTAGTAACATTGATGGCATCCACAGTTTTGTGCTGCTTATTTGATTATGATTGACTTCTCTGCTGGATTGTAAGCTCCTTGGGAACATGGATTCTGTTTGTTTTTGTTTATCAGTGACTCACTGTTGTGTCTGAAGCATCTGGCACATTGCCTGGCACATAGTGGACATTTGATCGTAATTTGTGGATGGAAATATGCTGTAAGGGAAGGGTTCCAGAGACAGATTACCCAGGTTTGAACTGAAGTTTTATTACTGCTTTCCCTTTGTGAGGCTTTGGATAAGTTTTTATCTTTCCAGCTTCTTCCTTTTTTTTTTTTTTTTAAAATTTATTTAATTTATTTATTTTTGGCTGTGTTGGGTCTTTGCTGCTGTGCGTGGGTTTTCTCCAGTTGCTGCGAGCGGGGGCTACTCTTCGTTGCAGCGCGCGGGCTTCTCATTGCGGTGGCTTCTCTTGTTGCGGGGCACGGGCTCTAGGAGTGCGGGCTCAGTAGTTGTGGCTTGAGGGCTCTAGAGCGCAGGCTCAGTAGTTGTGGCACACGGGCTTAGTTGCTCCGTGGCATGTGGGATCTTCCCGGAGCAGAGATGGAACCTGTGACCCCTGCATTGGCAGGTGGATTCTCAACCACTGCGCCACCAGGGAAGCCCATATTTCCAGCTTCTGAGGACCCTTCTCCCATCTTTTTTTCTGCATCAGCCACACTAGTTCTTTCTCCATCCTTCCCTCTCCTGTCCTTGGTCCTGTCACAGAACCTTTCATACACTGTTCCCTCTGCCTAAAACGCTCTTCCTCTCTCTCACCTGATCCTTCAGGTCTCCCCATAGTCGCTTTCTCAGGAAAGCCTGCCTTAGCTTCTCAGAAAGGTGAGACTCACCTGTCCTATACTTAGATAACACCTGCCCCATCTGGAATTTTACATTTATTTGTGTGGTTAATTAATGAATGTTGGTCTCCCTAGCTAGATGCTAATATGTGTTAGTTTAGGGACCTTGTTTGCACATAATAGTTGCTTGGTAATATTTGTTGAATGAAAGAAATGAATAAAGGGGGAAGGGAGATGAGCCTAGAGAAATAGGCAGGGGCTGGGCTATGTAAGGTCTTATTTGCACAATAATTAGCTTGGACTCACCCTGTAGTGTGACATGTCAGTTCTGTGGTTTCACTCTGACAGCAGTGTGAAAATCTCATCTGAGGGAAGCAATTTGTGAGGTGGAAGACCAGTTAGGAGGCTGTTAAGTTGTTCTGCAAAGAGATGATGAGACTGAACAAAGCCAGGGTGGAAGGGAATATATTAATATTCTTAAAATTTGTTTTACTGCTAAGGTGACTCTTATGGTAAAAAGAGAGTGAATATATATTTGGCGGGAGCTAGGGAGTACACAAAACAGCTTGTATAAGCTAAAATTTCTCAATTTTTATCTTAAAAAGTTAATAGAGGGGCTTCCCTGATGGTCCAGTGGTTAAGACACCACACTCCCAATGCAGGGGGCCCGGGTTCGATCCATAGTCAGGAAACTAGATCCCACGTGCTGCAACTATGCAACTAAGACCTGGCACAGCCAAATAAATAAAATATTTCAGAAAAGGTTAATAGAAATTTTATTCTAGTCCATAATATATCCATGTTTTAATATAAAATTATTTGACCCCAATCTTGCTGGTCTATCTATATTTTGTGGATTTGTGGCAGGAATTAGAGAACTAATTAGAAAACAACAGTAGTATGATAGTGACCTAATCAGATAAGATTTAGAAAAATCACCCTATTGCTAGACTAGGCAGCACACATGGAGCAGTGTTGACATTTAGGAATTGAGCAGCAGTAGAACATAGAGAGTCTGGAGCCAGACTGTTTGCATTCCTCTTGACTCCACTCCATGACTAGCTGTGTGACATTTGGCAAGTCACTTAACCTCTATGCGTCTGTTTCTTCTTCTCTAAACTAGGAAAATAATTATTTCCAGGGAGTTAATGTGTAGATTAAATGATTTCATTTACATTAAAAGGAAAGTGTTTAGAATAGTGCCTCATACATAATAAGTGCTCTATAAGTGATAGCAGTTATTTTGTACATTAATCTATCACATAACATCGCATCAAATCATATGAATCTAGGTAACCTTATAGTAAGCACTCTGTAAATATTTGTTGAATTAATTAAATTTCTTCAAGAGTAACGTCTTCTATATCTGCACTCTCCAGTGTGGTGGCCAGTAGCCACATGTGGGTGTTGAGCTCTTGAAACGTGCCTTGTGCAGAGGAGGAACTGAATTTTTTACTTTAATTAATTTACATAGTCAGTGGGGGTAGGGACTGCCATATTGGGCTGCGCGAATCTGGAGTGTGACTGTATCTCTTTGCGTTCATCTTCTGCTCTGTAAATATTGAGTCCAGGTTTCAAATACTCCTCATGGGTCCTGTCTCTACTCCTGGTTGTTACATTCTCACCCTCAAAATGTAGTACTGATTCTAGACATCAGATGAATCTTTAATACATTTTTGCTTATTATTCTGATTCTTTTTCCTGCTTTAGAATCATCAAAACAATACTTTTGAAAACATTGATGGCATTTAATATTTTATTTATTTATGTATATATGTACGTATGTATGTCTGTGTTGGGTCTTCGTTGCTGCGCGCGGGCTTTCTCTAGTTGCAGCAAGTGGGGGCTACTCTTTGTTGCGGTGCGCGGGCTTCTCGTTGCAGTGCCTTCTCTTGTTGGGGAGCACGGGCTCTAGGCGCGTGGGCTCTGTAGTTGTGGCACGTGGGCTCAGTAGTTGTGGCTCGCGGGCTCTAGAGCGTAGGCTGAGTAGTTGTGGTGCACGGGCTCAGTTGCTCCGTGGCATGTGGGATCTTCCCGGACCAGGGCTCGAACCCATGTTCCCTGCATTGGTAGGCGGATTCTTAACCACTGCGCCACCAGGGAGGTCCCAATGGCATATAATATTGATGAACAGAAGATGACCATATTTTTTGCTTCCTAATTGTGAGTCATTTTTATTTTTAGATTTATAGACACCAGTTAGAATGAGCAAGACAGTTACTTTTTTTATTATCTTTGTATACACACCTGCCTTTAGCATTTATCCTTTAATGAACTGTATCAAGCAAACTTTTTACACAGATATCGTAAGAGGGTAAAAAATACTGTCATATCCTTTTAGCAAAACAAGTTGGTTCCAGTTATTGTCACAGAATATTGGGTAATAAAGTAATTCTAGCGTAATGACTGACTGGATGAGAATAGCATGTTTCCTTTTTGTCCTTGGAAGTATATTGTTCATTCACTGATTCTTGAGTTTGAGAAAATTCACCTAGGGCAGGGTTTCTCAGCTTTGTCACTGTTGGTGTTTTGGGCTGGGTTGTGCATTGTAGGATGTTTAGCAGCGTCCCTGCCCTTTATACACTAGTTGCCAATAGCACTCCCCAGTGTGGCAACCAGAAATGTCTCCAGACATTGCTAGATGTCCCTTGTGGGACAAAGTTGCCTCAGTTGAGAACCACTGATCTAGAATATCAATATCTCAAGACTCAAGTTCTGAGGTTACACTTATATGATTAGTTTTATCATCGTTAATGGAGTTTGTCTGTTAAAACTTTCTGCAGTGATAGGAATGTTCTGAATCTGTGTTGTCCAGTGTGGTAGCCACCAGACACGAGTGCTATTAAGCACTTGAAATGTGGCCAGTGCAGCCAAGGAACTGAATTTTTTTTTGTTTAATTTAATTTTAACAAATGTGGCTAGTGGCTGCTGTTTCGGACAGTGCAGGTTTAGTGTGCTGCTGTATGTCTTTTTGCATTCAGCTTCTGACTTATCTCTTAATTGTGAAATGCCTCTCCTTATCAGTTTTTTTCTCTTTGTCATTATGGGTAGAAAATTCTCAATTCCCAACACTCTTCAATGAAACCTTAAAAAAAAAAAAAGACTACAAAGATGGTGTTCCCAGATTTCATTTATACCTTGCTGAAAGATCATGTTATACTCTGAGCAACGTAGTAAAAAAGTTGAGGATAATGTAATAGTGCTGATTTATTTTGTTATTGTATTACTTTTCTAGGTGATTTTATCATTTCTTATTTATCTTTTTAATAAATTATTTATTTAATTTTGGCTGCATTGGGTCTTCGTTGCTGCTCGCGGGCTTTCTCTAGTTGCAGCGAGCGGGGACTACTCTTTGTTGTAGTGCGCGGGCTTCTCATTGCGGTGTGGCTTCTCTTGTTGCAGAGCACGGGCTCTAGGCGCGCAGGCTTCAGTAGTTGTGACACATGGGCTTAGTTGCTTCGCGGCATGTGGGATCTTTCCGGACCAGGGATCAAACCTGTGTCCCCTGCATTGGCAGGTGGATTCTTAACCACTGCACCAGCAGGGAAGCCCCCATACTCAGTATTTTTGTAGATTATATTCCATTATAGGTTATTACAAGATAATGGCCGTAATTCCCTGTGCTGTACAGTGTATCCTTGTTATCTATTTAACGTAGTTCTTTAATGGAAATATTTTCATTTTTATCTAGAGAGCTGTAGAGGGTGCTATATCATTAGGAATAGTAGTCTGAACTGGCTTTAGCTAATTATAAGAATTCCTTTAGGCAAGAGAATCAAAGTTAATTTTTCTTGGATTTACTTCTTTTTTTTCTATTTTAACTGAAAGTAGAGTAACTAATGTTGCATAATTGATATAGTTTGTAATGAATATTAATCTAATATACCTGGTTATGTTTTTCATCTTCCAGAGTCTTTGAATACAGTTGAAATGATGATTTCCCCACTTTATATTGGTTACAATAACAAAGGTTTATTTTCCTGCCAACTCCCCTCACCCTCCCCTCCCCTCCCAAATTGAGAAATCTGATATTTTGATCTGTATGCTGTATAAGCAATCTCTTCTCCTTCTCTTCAGATGGGTCTCAGTAAGGTCAAAGATAACCTTTGAATGTATATTTTAGGAATGTATATTTTAGGTAGCGCTGTTCAGAAGAGTATTATCTTTGGAAGAAAGACTGTTAGAACAAAATGGAATTTAAAAACCTGAGCAGACTTTTAGGAGCTGTTTTTGTTGAGAGAGAAGGCTGGCTTTTCTGGCTGATTAATTGATTATTCAGAAAGGAGTTTGGTAAACTCCAAACTTCGCTGTTCCTAATTTTTCTGGTTTAATAGTGATTTTAGAAAACTAGAGGTAGAATTATCTGATAATATTTCTATCTTAAAGGATTGTTTTTAGAAGTTCAATTTTTAGTAATTTTGGATTCATTTTCACCAGGGCTGAAGAATAGAAATTATTTGAACTTGGTCAGTTTAGATGGAGTGGTATATTTCGGAATAAAAGGCAGTGAGTAGGCTATGTTTATTTAAAAAATTACAAAAAGATGTTAAATAAATATATCTTTCTTAAATGTAGGCAACTTGAAAGGATTCTGATCCAAACCTTGTCAGGAATTTGTTTCTTTTCCCTGAAACTGTATTTTAAATATTTATCATGAAGTTAAATACTATAGTTACTTAAGAAAAATTAAGCAAGAATTTGTACTCCCGTAGTCCCCTGAAAGTGAAAGTATTTCTCTTGTTGTGGGTAAAAGGATTGCTATTGTTCAAGCTTCCTTATTAAACAAGTGTGCTCTGTGTTTGTGTTTGTTTTTAAATCTCAAGGCACCACCTTCCATGGTTAACACTGAGCAGCGCCAGCATGCTGAGCATATATTCTTATCATTTAGGAAATCAAAATCACCATTTGCAGTTTGCAAGCATATTTTGGGTAAGTGTTTACTTTAAAAATACCTAGTTTTTCTATCTTGAACTTTAGATATTTTAAATTCCTTTAAAAATAAGCAGGTTTGTACAGTTATAATTTTCCATTAATAATCATTCCACTGAAGTGGCTTTAAAGATATTCCATAAAGCCAGAGAGAAAACTCTGATTTTGCTTTGGATTTTTCTTCCTTAAATAAAACATGCAATAAGTTGTTTTATTATTGACCGTAATATCAAGGCTGTTAATGGTGGGAGGAAAATCTAATGTTTTTTCTGTTGTTTTCAAGTATGATATCACTTACAGGAAATGTACTATAACGTATTCCAGTGTTTTAAAATTAAGATTATTTTTGGGGGTTTCTACAGTTTCTTTTAGTTGTTTTTTCATCATTTTTTAAAAACCATGTAATTTGTACTCAGCTCGCTTAGTGAATATTGGTTAGTTCTGTGTAGGATCTTCATCGTATGTCCTAAAATGAAGCATTGATTTTTAAGTCTTGTAAAAAATGTTTTGTGAGTACCTTATGTCTGACATATGTATGGAAGTGATCTCTTTCCTTTAAAAATTATCACAGAAGTCATAACTTATTCAGAGATGGCATTTTCTCTGCCTCTTAGGTATTTTTCAATAATAGTTAAGAGAGATTTCATTGGTTATTGTTATTTTATAATCTGATAATTGTTGGCTGTTTTTCTTAATTGGAGCCACTTTTTTGGTAACCCATATTGAAGGCTTAGAAAAGAAGGCTATTTGAGTTGTCCATGACCACAGAATTGGTTAGTTGAGTGTTAGGAACTAAACTATCTGACCTTTTATCCTTGTGCTTTTAGGAAGACTAATCCGTAGCCACCAGCACTCTGGTTTCTGGATGGAAACAGCCTGCCATTCCAGCTCTGTGTGCAGAGTGCTCTCCAGCTCAGGGCTGGGGCGAGGACTGTGGGGCTCAGTGGGCAGGGCCGGGCGCCAGGGTGCCTGCGGCCTGGAAGCAGCTTGAGGAAGTCACTTCACCTCTCAGGCCCTTTTTTCATCTGTGAAATGGGCATAATGATGTCGTTTGCTTTAAATGGACTTGACCGTCTTAAGTCGTAGTGAGGTGCAGATGTAGTAACATATGAAAGCACTTTGTGAACAGTCATGTAAATGTCATTGCCCCGTTACTTCATTTCAGATGGCCTTTGAAAAATGCTCTGTCCTCTGCACGGAGCTAGCATCGGCGGTAAAGGCGGCCTTGTCTCCTTCAGGAGTTAGATCTTACATTAGAGAAGCAGTTTAATAACCACCTTTAATTCTAAATGAGGCGGGGATTTTTGTTTTTCGGGTTTTTTTGAGTAGTCTGTTTTTATACTCGGTTGAATTTGCTTCTGGCACTAAGGAAATTTGTTACCTTGTGGAGAATAACTCAGTGTTAAATTAAAAGAAGCAAAACTAAACATCGTTAAGAATTTAAGGGAGCCTCACTTCATCCTTACTGCCTTGAAACTGCTGAGCATTAATAGATGTAGAAAACCTCAGATGATCTGAGTCTGGCTCTTGTGGCTGTGCCCTCACTGCATAAACAGGGTCCCAGCGGTGTTTCATCTGACTTCCGACTGACTGTGACTCAGTTGTCCTGTGCTAGCTGGAAATACCCGAGCTAAGTGATAAGTATGTTATTAGAGTGTATTTGTTTATACCACTCTTTCCTTTTTAGAGTATGTATATTTTATGAAGAACTATTGCTTTGTTATGATGTGAGCTTGTTTTAGAATACTTTTGTTTTCCTGATAAAAATTTCTAAAGAATAGTATTGCTAGTTCCAGCCGCGCTATTGGAAGCAGTTTGGGTTTTGAGACATTAACTGTTTAAAAGGTTGGGTGCATGTGTAATAAGCATAATCATTAATGTACTGCAAAGCCTTGTGTTACATTAATGTGCACATCTAAACTTCACAGAAAATCTTAACTCCTTACTCAGTTGCCACCAGCCCAGAAAGGTTAATTCCTCTAAGAAGACTTCTCATGCACGTGGCAGTCGATCGCAATCCAGAATTTTCACATTCTTATTTCGGGATTATAAGTCATTTTTATAGAATGTCTGGGTGATAGATTCTAATGAAGGGGAGACTTTCTCTTGGATGCTTCCCTTTTCTGGCCTCTTAAAATTCTTCCTTCCCACTTCTAACTTAAGTTTTATTATGTTTCTCATTTTATCTCATTTCTTTCTCGTCTTATTCTTTTGTTTTCACTGTAGTTTTAATTTCTTTGCTCTTTTCTGTGTGTTTGTGTGCGTGCGTGCGTGTGCATGTTGCATGCTTGTGCGTTTTGTTAGAAGAGCACTTTCAGACCTCTTGGCCTCAGAAGTCTTTGGCACTTAGGAATTTACTAGTTTTATAGGGTCAGGTGTTCCTTCAAAAAACCTGTGAGTTCTGCTCTTGTTAAAGAAATACCCCCAGACCTTGAGGGGTCGGTCCAGCACTTCTGGAGCTAACTTAGCAGCTTCCTTTTGCCCTTTTCTCAGGGAGAAAAGGATTTCTTTCGTTTCTTATCTTGGAGGTAGCCGAGACAAAACAGAACGAGCCTGAGACTTATTCCATTACTGTTGGTGTGCTTGTGTGTGTCACTGTGCAGCTTACGTTGCCTCTGCTTTGGACAGGAGCCCCAGGGCCGGAGAGGGGAGCGTAGTTGCCGGAAGCCAGAACGCAGTGCTCTTCCTCTCGGCCCTTACCTTCACTCTCGCTTTAGTCTTCCTGGCTCGAATTCAGATGGCCGACAAGATGTGTGTGAATTTTATTTACGTAATTATTATTAAGGAGTTACTGTGGTAGGAAGTGAAAGCTTCCTGCTAAAGTGGCTTAAACTAAATTGTCGTCTAAACAGTGTCCTAGTCAGTGGGAAATCTTCCCTAAGAGTATTAGAAATTCTAGATTAACTGTGAGTTCTGCACAAGGACCTTGCAATTTTGAGCATCTTTCCAGCAGGAAGCAAGAATAAGGCTCCTGTGTGTGTCAAGTCCTCATCCTCTGCTGGCAGGCTTCCGGAGCTCCGGCGAGCATCTTCCGCACATTTCTGTTGTGTTTAAGTGCAGTCTATGAAGGCCAATGGCAGTTTTTATGAGAAAGTGTAATTTATTAGGTTAGGAAAACTTTTAACTTTGGAATCTGGCTTCTTTTTTTCAGATTCCTCCATTCTTAGAGACAGTTTCTTATAGGAATAGTAATTTAGAGATCTTCATTGATACCAGACAGAGAAATCTAAGGAAAAGAGGTATCTTGAAAACTTCTGAATGTGATTTACTTTCTGTAATTGTACCCCTACTGACCCTTGCAAAAAAGGGGAGGGGGCAGAAAAAAGCTAGGCTGTAAGCACAGGTAGTTAGACAGGAGCGTGTTTCCTTGCTCACGAGAAGCAGGAGTATGTGCTGGGCCTTGTCTAGTTGGCACCTGTGCTTAGGGCAAGGCGCGTGTCACCAGAGGACACCACCCAGCCACGCGGGCTGCAGTTTCCTCTCACAGTCAAGTGCAGGGATCGGATTAGATGATCTTTGGAGTTCTATTTCTAAAATTCTATGAGTCCCTACAATTTTGCTTCCTTGTTAAAATCCATGGTTAAGAATTTCAGGTCCTTAAAATGTTTACGATTTCAGTAGAAAGTACAGATAGGCAAACCATCATTTTCTTTCAAGAAGAGGTTTATAATAAGAGATGATTTGAATTACATTTATGAGGCAGTACCATATTTCTCCTTAGTGAGCAAAATAGATAGAACTGGTTTCTGTTTCCAGTCCTCTTTGAATAAAACACTTTTTGTTTTTCTCCTGGAACTTTAAACACATCTTTTTATAATAGGTTTACATTTTTGGAAGCTGTTGCTTTATTTATTCATTATATTTTAAGGTTTCTAAATTTTTGTGAGTTCTGATTACCATCTCAATTAGAATTCATGTTAAGATGGCATGGACTAATCAAACTTAAAAAAAAATAAAGGTCCAGATTGGTTCCTCTTACTAGTTTTAATATGTTCAAAACTCCCGTGCTGTAGTCTAGTGTGATAGGAATTGATGTAGGCATACCTTTTCTCGCACATTTTTATAGAAAATTGTGTCAAGATCACTTGTAATATTTTTAAATGATCTGTGCTTGAAATGGAGAGAAAATGATGTGCCTGCTTGTATCTTCATACTCTTCTGAGAAGTTCTTGAAGGTGTTATTCTGTGCCTAGAGGTATTTCTCGGGCTTCCAGGCACTCCTGTCTAGTGATCTTGGCAAATACCCAGGAGTTGAATCAGACTCTGCATGGGTTTCGCATGATGGTTATTTTGTAGAGCTTCAAAAAATTTCTGCTTTTTCTTGACTTCATTTTGACTGTTTCTCCCTTTTGATAATGCTATTTGGAAACTGATTGTAGTGGTATTGCTGAATTAAAGAAAAAATAGAAAATTAATGTAAAATATTTCTTCAGTATGTTAATTTTCTATTTTTTTCCCCTCCTGATTCAGTTCTTAGGTCGGATACTGTAACTTGCTAGTTAAAGCTGGATCTTTCTGAGTGTAGCTTTGGGATTTTACTCAGTTTGATCAGTATTGCAATCAGAAAATGCACAAGAACTTCTCACCTTGTGTAAATGTGATTCCCCCCCCCCTTTTTTTTTAACATTTTGAGAAAATGAACATGATTGTGTTTATTTCTGAACTTGCTATTGGAGATGGGCCATCCTGCTGAAAGCTTAATTAATTACTGAACAAACATATTTTGACAGCATGGCTCCTCGCAGATAGTAATGTTCAAAGACTAGTTTATTAGATACTTTTCTGATACAAAGTTCTGTTTTGCACAGGGTGAGAATCTCTTAGGAAATTTTCTGATTGCTTTATATTTTTATTTTATTTTTTTTAAAGCTGTGTTATTTTTTAGTTCTTCATGCTTTGGAAGTAACAGTTGAAGAGAGGTGAGGAAAGTTTGTGAAAATTGTGATCGGTGATTAGCTGCCACCTGCCTGAGGTGTCTTCTGAGAGGAACTAACCTCTTTGTGGTGCTAGAGCAAAGGTCACTGGATAAAAAAGGAACAGGTAACCATCTCATTCCTTGTCTGAAAGTTCTCTTTAAAATTAAGAAATGCAGAATGTTCAGGGGAAGGTGAGCTGCTGTTTGAAGAAGGTGTCTGTTTCCTCCTTAGAAACGAGTAAGGTAGACTACGTCCTCTTTCAAGCTGCCACAGCCGTCATGGAGGCCGTTGTCCGCGAGTGGATCCTCCTGGAGAGAGGGAGCGTCGAGTCACTGCGCACATTCCTCTTAACCTACGTCTTACAGAGGCCTCAGTAAGTGCGCAGGGGAGGCGCCGCCAGACGCTTCCCTGAGCCATCCTTTGGGATGCTTTTTCCTTTACTTTTTAATGATTGACATTTATGGTTAAGCTCTTTGTGGGCTTGTATTTTAAAAACCCACACACGATTGTAGGTTGTTTGGGGACTTAATGAAAGAATACTTTTTAATTTAAGCTTGTGTCAACTGGGTTTTGTTTCTTTGAAGAGATTGTGCTTCGATGTTAGGGTTTTTTGTTGTTGTTTAGTTCCGGGATTTTGGTTATAAATAAAAGTTGATCTTTGACTCTGTCGAAAATCCTTTATACTTAACTTGATCTGCTTTTGGTTCTTGGTATGTATTATAAGACGTAAGTGAGTAGCCAGGAGGGTGAGGGGAGATCAGGCACCATTATCAAACCAAACGTTACACGTATATATATGTGTCAATACATAGAAACGTGCATTGAAAAGGTTGTAGAAGAAAAAGTACCAGATTCTTTAATGATTTTTTTTGGATAGGGGATCAGATTTGAGGAATGGGATGAAAGTGAATTTTCTTTTTATATTATACACGTATTGTTTAAAAAATTTACAAGATTGTGTGTATTCATTGCTTGTATGATTTAAAAACAAATGAGGAAAACTATTAGCCGTACAACTTTGGGAGAAATTCATTTACTCTGTATCTTTTTTTTTAAAGTCCCCTTAATTCCAAGTTGTCTTCTAAGACGAGGCAGCGTACATTGTATGTATGCAGTTTGTGCCGTTGAATACTTTTTTCATAGATACTTAGTTTTACACTCAGTGAAGAAAATGTTACATAATCAGAAATGCTGGCAATTCGGAATGTTGATTGACGGCAATAAAGATGCATAAAACTTTCGAGCGTGCTGTCATACCTTTGTTCCTGCTGACTTCACTGACAGCCTCTGAGTTCATAATATTTAATAATAATTACTGGCATGACTTCTGCACTCAGTAAAGTGCTAATAAGTGCTTCACATATCGAAAAATGTATGAGAGGAAAAAACCAAGTGTTACTTAGCCTATTAGCATTACAGGTTTAATGGACAGCGTGTTCCAGGGATGAGCAGGTATACATATCTCTGAGTGAGGGTGTGGCTTATTTTTTCTGATTTTAACAGAATAAGGAAAACTTGCCCCCATTTCAAACCTTTCTCTTCTCCTTCATGCTGGTTTTCTTCCTTTATTTACATTTTAATCCGTTGTTTAATGAACCCTTTTGGGTGGATACCAACTTGCCCTGGAGCTGCTGATTTATCACAGCCCCACCTCCACCCCCCACTGAGCTCGGCCGGTTTCAGCTGTGTTTATGCATGTCATCTCTTGTGTCATCCAGAATCATCTCACTGTAATAATTTTGATTCAGGAGTTATTTTAGAGTTGATTGTAGGGTTCCACATTGAAATAGTTCACTTATATATTGTCTCCCAAACTCTTTCTTTTTTTTGCTGTGCAGCTTGTGGGATCTCAGTTCCCCCACTAGGGACTGAACCTGGGCCATGGTACTGAAAGCCCAGAATCCTAACTACTAGGCCACAGAGAACTCCCCCAAACTCTTATTTTGGAAAAAAGAAAAAAAAAGTTTTCAGCCAAGTTGAAAGAGTAGTACTGGGAATAGTACTGGGAACACTCACGTGCCCTCTCCCTAGTAGAGGCTCAGCCAGCATTTAGTGATACTACATCCCTGAAGACTGCAGCATGTCTCTTCTAAGAGATCATCTCAATACTCCGGATATAATTACTATATTTATATTATTTAATATAATTCTGACCTCATATTTTGATATTCCCAATGTTCTGGAAAATGCTGTTTATATCCTTTTCCTTCTTTATAGGTTACTTTTTTGATCCAGGGTTTAGCCTCAGATTACATGTTGTATTTAGTTGTTGTGTCTCCTTTTTTTTTTTTTGCGGTACGCGGGCCTCTCACTGCTGTGGCCTCTCCCATGGCTCACGGGCCCAGCCGCTCCGCGGCATGTGGGATCTTCCGAGACCGGGGCACGAACCCGTGTCCCCTGCATTGGCAGGCGGACTCTCAACCACTGCGCCACCAGGGAAGCCCTGTGTCTCTTTTAATCTAGAATAATTCTGCCTTTTTTTTGTCTTTCATGACACAGACATTTTAATCTTGTAGAATGTCTGATGAATGGATTAGAGTCAAGTTAAAACTTTTGGTGCTCTGCATGGGTAGAATGCTACAATACTGTAGAATGCAGTATTCTGTACTGTAGAATACTAAGTACGTAATGTTCTCTACTTCCCATTGCATGCATGGAAGTTTTCCTTTTCTATTTTTTCCTCCTAATTGTGATTAAAATTTGCACAGAGTGAAATGCAGGGCACACTTTTTAATTTTTATTTATTTTATTTTTTGGCCACACCGCATGACATGTGGAATCTAGTTTCCTGACCAGGGATCAGACCCACACCCCCTGCATTGGAAGTGCAGAGTCTTAACCACTGGGCCACCAGGGCACACTTTTTTAAAGGCAGTATGGCATAGTGGTTGAGAAAGGGGCTGTGAGTCCCCCTCTGCCACTTAACTCCATGACCGTGGGCAAATTATTTAACCTCTCTGTGCATTAATTTTCTGATTATTAAATGGAGTGAATAACAGTACTGATAGTACTTTACTAAAAAGATTGTGAGGATTAAGTGTACTAATTTTTGTGAAGTTAGTTTATATAAAGACAGGTCATAGGCACTCAATAAATGTTGGGTATTATTATTTATTTTCCTAGTAATTTATAATTTTTGCCAGTAACAATGTTTAAAGCTAGCTTTATGTACATTTCTAGTAGCAGTCAGTGTGTTTGAAACTATCGTGTCCCCTCAAAAGTACGAATATTCCCTTTGGTCAAGTCACACTCTTGCACACAGTAGGATCTTTGCTTTTATTCACTTAGTGAATGCTTCAAGTCTGTTTTGAAGGAATACTTTTCGTTCTTGGCAGAGCGAGACACGTTCGTTCGTTTGTATGAATGTCTGGTGAGTGCGTGTTATGCAGCAGGCGGCGTGCTTCTCTGTGGGACTACAGCAGCATGCTCGGCGCGGCGTGCTTCGTGTTGTGTGAAGTGTGAGGGAGCCCTTCTGTGTACTGACCAGCCACGTGCAGAGAGTGGCATTTACAGGCCAGGAACTGAAAGAGGTTTGGTGTAGCTGTGGTCATGAGAGTGCGTGGAGGGGCTGCGATGAGAGGGGAGCAGATCCCTGGCCATGAAGGGCCCTAATTAGAAGTGGGTGGCCATATCGTTTATGTCCAAATGGGGACACCTTTCAGAGTAAAAGAAAGCACTACTCATCATTGTTCTGGACAGCGGGTAAATTGGGAGTACCCCAGGAAGGCTGGGATGGGACCCACTGCTTATAAGCCGTGTTAGGGAATTTGGGTTTTATCCCAAGGGCATGTGGTGGTTGTATCTGTACGGCATTCTAGAGGCTGGATTATAGTTTAGGATTATGTTTTCTGAGCCTTCTTTTTAAGAAACCGTTGTGAAAAGGCAGTTAAATCCGTGTGCCCTTGTGGCCCAATGGCCCTTTGTAGGAGGTCTCCATCTGAGGTGGGTGCTTCTGCCACCACACTGAGGGACAGATATGAACATTAGATATGAACATTTACAAAGGTTTAGAAGAGCGTGTATGTTTCCATAATGTTGTATCTTGGCTAGCTAGCATGTTGCCTTTCCATGTTAAAGGGAATGGATCTAAGATGATACTGCTGGTTGGAGATGGAGATTAGGTCCGAATGTGGCTCTTAACTGGTAGAATGTTCATCTGGCTTAGTGAGCTGATAACACCACCCGGAGCTGCTGACACTCACGTAGCGCTTAGTGTGCACGGGGTGCAGTGTTAAGAATATGTGATTCTTGTGACAGCCCTGTTAGTGTTATCCCCATTTCACATGTGAGAAAACTGAGGCTCTGAGTGTGAACGGTCTTGCCCAGGGTCACATAGCCAGTAATAACTGGAGTGTGGATTGGAACCCAGGTCTCTGGCTGTGGAGTCAGCGCATAACCAGGAGCACGCTACCTCAGATGTGAGCCGTGCTGTCAGCAGCTGCAGGCACAGTGAGAAATTGGGGAGTATTTTTATATTGGATTTGTGTAAAAGTTTTCACAATGATTTTTATGTTTTACAGCCTCCAAAAGTATGTTCGGGAACAGATTCTATTAGCAGTAGCAGTAATTGTAAAACGAGGATCATTAGATAAATCAATTGACTGCAAAAGCATTTTTCATGAAGTCAGCCAGTTGATAAGTAGTGGCAACCCCACTGTGGTAAGTGTGCTAACTATTCGTAAATACTTAAAAGTTTTATTTTGTATTACGCAAATACCGTTATAGCAACAGTAATGGATATCTACATAAAAGAAAAAAGGCACAGTCTAAGAAATCAAGCAATTTCCATTTGTTCATGTTTTCCTCTAGTCCGTTTTTTACATGTGTACGTACTGTAGATACAGTATACTTTGCTTTTTCATTTGATTGTTTTTTATGTTGCCAGTGTTCATAGTCATCATAAGTTCATAAACCTCGTATGGTTTTCGTAATCCTGTTTAATGGTGTCAAATATTACAAGCTAATGTACCATAATATTCTTAACCATTTCCCTTCTGTTGAACATTTTCCCCTATTTTTAATAAACCTTTGACAAGTACTAGTGATAATGGAAATGTGAATAAAATATAAAATGATATCTGACATAAAAATTCTTAAATGTTGCAATACTAATAGGCCAAGGTATGCCATGACTACCAGGTGTGACTGTCAGCTTCCTGAGTTTTCTGGGAAGCCTGGTTGGTTTTTCCCCTCTCCATCTCCTGTCTGCCTGTGAGAACCGGTCAGCTGGGAGGGTGACGGGTTGTGGCCGCCCTGTCAGAGGCCAGAGGAGCTGGAGCTGGTGTTACTGATCAGCTGTGGTTGTTGGCTGGAACCATTGACTTTTATCAGCTGGGTGAGATTCAACTCATGTTGAATTGGGGTTGGCAATACCTAGCTCTTCTTTTTTTTTTTTTTCTTTTTTCATTGAATTACAGTTGATTTACAGTGTTGTGCCAGTCTTGGCTCTTCTGATTCTCAGGTATTAAATCTTTAAATATTTTGGGTAGTCTGTTCACTTTCCCAGTTTCTTTAATCATTTGAAAGATATCTGTGAGGCTGTACCCCTTACGATTCTGTATGGTTGGTGTCTTCAGTGGGCCCTCGGCGTGCGGTGTGATTTTAGGTTGTTTGTGGTGTGAGTTAGGGTGCTGTGGTCATTTTAGGAGGACCGCGCGCACCGTCCCTTCCCTTTCACAGTGTCTGGGTCTCTCCTCGCCACACAGACATGTGCTCACCTTCCCGCTCCTGCTGTCTGCCCTCCACTCTGCTGGGAGTGACCCAGCAGGGTCTCCACCGAAGGAATAAATGAGCAAGTTGTCAGGATTTCCTGTATCTACCCTAGGTATTTTTTGTTTTTCCTTTGGAATTTTCCTTATCAACTTTATTGAGGAGTAATTTACATGCGTTACTGCGTCCATTGAAAATATACACTTCAGTGAGTTGTGACAGTTCTGTGTACCAGTGAACAGTCACACAATCAAGATACAGAATGTTTCTATCTGTGTTTTCATTATTGATTGTGTAGATACTGTGTTCTATGTCATTTTTGTGGCAGGTTTCTTCCGAGAGTAGTGCTGTCCAGTAGAACCTTCTGTGTTGATGCAGTGTTCAGTATCTTTCCTCTCCAATGTGTGGGACTGCACTAGCCATATGCTGATTTTGAGTGTTTAAAATGTGACTTGTGTGACCAAGGAACTGAATTTTTAATTTTATATAATCTTAATTAAATTTTATTTGAATTCAGATAGCCACATGTCGCTAATGGCAACCATATTGGACCATGTAGTCTAGAGACTTTAATATCTAAAGGTCTAATTTTATGTTCCTAACACTTAATCTTAGTATTCTAAAATTTAATTGTTTATCTAAAACTAACAACTTCGAAGATGTGCATGTTTGAATCATTACTTTTTTTTTTTTTTTTTTTTTGCGGTACGCGGGCCTCTCACTGCTGTGGCCTCTCCCGTTAAGGAGCACCGGCTCCGGACGCGCAAGCTCAGCGGCCATGGCTCACGGGCCCAGCTGCTCCGCGGCATGTGGGATCTTCCCAGACCGGGGCGCGAACCCGTGTCCCCTGCATCGGCAGGCGGACTCTCAACCACTGCGCCACCAGGGAAGCCCAATCATTACGTTTTATGAGTTATTTTGGCTTTGATTTATATAGTGAGGAGCTCTGTTGAAAATAGTCCCCAGATAAGATTCCATTTACAATGTTTTGAGGTGAAAATGATTGGGAAGCTACTTTTTACTAATAATAACCTATATGCTCTCAAAATTCTCTCTATTGGTAGACATAGTCTCCCATTTCTGATGAAGAGCTTTGCTCTCGAGATACTGATGCTTCAGGGCTGCCCACATTCATTGTGTCAGTACATCCGTAGTCTTACATTTCCGTGGATTTCTGTTAGCATTTCCTGCCTAACTAATGGCCGTGTGCGCAGTCCAACGGGGACGTCACTGTTGGTCAAGGGAAAATCAAGTGGTGGTCTGACTAGCCAGAACTCGTAGGGAAAAGGCTTGGAACGGAGGCTGCTGCTTGGAAATATTATCCCAGCCCCTACTGCTCTAAATCAAGTTACTCTTCATCATTTTGGCTCTCTTCGTAATGTGTCAGGTGACACATTGTTTCACTTGACAATCTGCAGTGAAGGAGTCCAGCTCATTGGATTGACCAGGATTTAAACTTTAGGAACTTGAGCAGCAACTCTGGGATCTCTGCTTTTATGATTGTAGTTGGGTGATCATGTTGACTGGGGTTTCAGTATTAAGGTAGGATTTCTACAGTCTGTTCTCACCCCCACGAGTAGCTTCTTGGCAGCCGGATGCCGAAGGATCCGGAGCCCTGGCCCCTCAGGAATGAGCACACACTCGGGAATTGTGTTCTCCGCTTCCTCTCCCCTGGGTAATTTGACCCACCATAAAAAGTAGGCCCACTGCAACCTGGCAATTGGTTTTTTTGAGCCACTGAAATAACTGATGTTCTGAGAATGATTGGAACAGATGTAGCTGTCTAGTTAGAGAGGATTTTGCTCTGTTCACAGTACATACACTTTGAGGGGAGTGGATAAATTTAATATCCTCGTGAAATATTCCAAAGCAGGAGGAGTTTTTTAAAGTTGAATTTCTGCTAACAGGGTTGAGAACTTCTGTAGCGGTAAGAAGTCAGTAGCGGGGGGTAGAATTTAATTTCAAGATTGCTGGATGAATTTATTTTGGTGACCACACTGAAAACACAACTCAGAAAGCATTCCTGCGTTTATATGGCAAGTTCAGAATTCCTGCCTGGAGCCATTCCTGCTCATTCAGCAGGTCTAAAAAATGAGGTTAGAGGTTACAGACCAGTAAAACATTTTAATCTATCTTCGTCTCTGTCTTCTCAGACTGTTAAGAATTTGTGGGAGTGCTTCAAGAATTTACTTAAGATTTTCTTAGTCTCAGAGACATGAATAGCAGTGGGAGAGAGGTTTAAAACTTTGATAAGAAAGTAAAATCAGAATATTGATACAATGTTGGCTAGAAACTTTCTTTATAAAGGTGATTTTAAGAGATATTTGAAAGGAAGAGATAACTGACTCTGGTTTTTTTTTGGATGAAAGAAAGGGTTGACCTCATGAATTATTAAGTTAGGTGACTAACTTTACCCTTGCACATCTTCTAGAATGATGCTTCCAATCAACCCTAATTGACTGGGAACTGTATGTAGTCTGGCTTTCCTGCTTGCTTTCTAAGAGTGTATTTTTTGGTCCAGCATCATGCTAGTCAAGTATGCATGTTTAAATGAGTTTAGGGGCAGGATAACATGATACAACACAGATTTTGATTTTGGATTTACACTTAGGTTCAAATCCTAGCTCTGCCATTTACTACCTACTTAACTTGAAAAATTGTTTAACTTCTCTAGGTGGTGATTTACTAATACGTGGAATAAATGTGGTAATATCCAGGCCCAGAAGAGGAAAGACAATATTAAGTGCATTTAGTAAGCATTCAGTGAATGTTTGTTTTATGTCCCTAGTTAGTGGTTTCACAGCCCTTTGTTTATAGAATCTTAGGACATGAACTATCATCTCTTTCTATCAAATAATATTTTAAGTGTTGAAAATCAGAAGAAAGTATTTATACTATTATCCATGGACGGAAACTAATTGAGTATTTAAAAAATATATAACCAACGTATTAGCTTTTCTTTAAACGCTCTGAGAAGTATCTTATGGTCTTTGTTCTCTGTAGATATTTATGAGTTAAACGATTTCCTGTGGAGATTGTATTTTGTAGCCCCATTCAGTTTTCTGTGTATCGTGATGTCCTCTCAGAGGGACAGTGCTCGTGCGGCTCTTACGTTCTGTGCTGTCTGCTCCAGTCTGTGTACAGGCTGTCCTCCCTCTGTGGCTGCTTCACCTTGCTTTGCAGTGGTGTTAGACCTCAGAGGGATACATACAGAGGCTTCACTTCCCAAAGAAAGTGGTCAAATTTTTAATTTTAATTAGCATTTAAGCTAAATTTTTAACCTATTTCATGTTTGTTTTAGTTCCTTTGAAAGAAGTAGGCCTATTTAAGTCACTTTTAAAGCTGTTGAACGCATCATTTAAGCCTCCTTTCTTCCTCTTTGCCATGCTAGAGAGAAGAGGGTGAGAAATTCCCCGTGTGCTGCAGTGCTGCCCCGGACGTGATAGCAACTTAATCTCTCTTATCACAAGTCTCATTGATGTTTGCTTAGAGGAGCAGCTGGAAGTCTGCTTTATGTATGGCAACCTTTCATAAAGTTTATTCTTGGTAATAAAGCTCCTGGGGTAAGAGCCAGGCTATTATAAGAGACAGTCCTCTCTCTGAACAAGAGTATTTTATTTTGTCAGCTGGAGTTAGTGTTTGAGTATCTTGTTCTTGTGACAGTAGGCTGGAGAGTAAGGCAAACTGTCTCTGAAGGGTGTTTTTCCACTGTCATGAAATTAGTGTCTTTTACTGGAAATGAGAATTCTGCTGAAAGATTTTTAATGCGAAGACAGCAGTTACTTCAGTTGTTAGCCAGTGAATTAACTTGTGATTTTTTAGTACTTCAGTGAAAGAAAACATATTAGACTCTTTCATAACCTCGAGACCTCATTGAATTTCTTCTACTTGTTTTACATATTTAACTTTTCTCTTTGAAATTCATCAGTAGGGAAAAAAAATAGGGAGCACATCATTTATTCATTTTCTGCCTTCCCTTGTGTTAATGTCGTGTCAGGCACAGAGGCAAACATTGGTTTATTAATCCAGGTGATGTTTAGTGAGTATGCACTCTATTGCTCTAGTGATGCTTTAGTTTAGTATATTTTTTTTTAATGGATAACTTATTTTGTGATTTTAATTTGGTGGATTGCAGATAACAGTCAAGAAGGACTAAGACGCCAAAACAGGTTTTTTTTTGTTTTTTTTTTTTTGCGGTACGCGGGCCTCTCACTGTTGTGGCCTCTCCCGCTGCGGAGCGCAGGCTCAGCGGCCATGGCTCACGGGCCCAGCCTCTCCGCGGCACGTGGGATCTTCCCGGACCCGGCCACGAACCCGTGTCCCCTGCATTGGCAGGCGGACTCTCAACCACTGCGCCACCAGGGAAGCCCCCGAAATAGGTTATTTTTTATGATAAGGATGAGAATACTGTTGCCGCTTCACCTCATATCTTATCAGAACCTGCTACATTTACATAGTACTTTTTGTTGCGTTATCTGATTTGAAGGTTAGGACAATCGTGTGAATTCTGCAGTGTGCAGGGTAATAGCCCTTTTCATAGATAAGAAAATCGAGGCTCAGGTAGATGAAGTGGTTTGCTCTCAGTTACTTGAAGTGGTAAATCTTGGACTCTCAGAGCGCAGATTTTCTGACTTCTTTTTCTGCACTATTGAAAGAGACTGCAGAGTGTTGTTACTCAGAATTTATTGGGAGATAGTTGTGATAACGATTATTGTTTGGTTTCTGACTTACTGAAAATGAAAGCTGTCACTTTGGGACTGCTTGTTAGTGCTGGTCCAGTGGCCAGCAGCAGCGAGTGACAGGCACAGACAGAGTGATTGGGCAGAGCGGTGGGCAGACGCGCATCGGGGCTTGGGGCTCTGCCCCCAAGTGTCGTAGGCTGGGAGCCCTGCCCTGTGTGTTTCAGCAGAGTCCAGGTGCTCTCCTTGTCACCACGTCATGTAATCATTGCCTTAGAAATGATTCTCTTGGAAAATTTTACATGAAGGAAGTTTCATTAAAAGTGTTTGCTTGCTGCATTTGGAAAATTAAGATACTACCTGAATTCTTTATGATCCTGGAGAAGCATTGCCACGTGAGCCTCTTGGAAGTCTAAGATTTGTACTAATGGTACTCTATACTGGCTTCATCCCTGTTAACTTCAGTGTTACAACCCCATATATGCTGCTTACTAGTCAGTCCGTCACCTTTCAGCTGGTTTCATTGAGACTCACCTCTCTGCAGTACCCACCACAGGTTTTGTCTCCGACCCTCTGAAGTATTGGCATCACCATCTCTAGTACAGAAATAAGATCCAGCCCTGCCTGAGGCAGAGGCAGCCCTGGAGGCACTGGTCCGTCGGGGGAGGGAGGGGGGTCAAGAGGTAACACACTCGGGGTGACCCCTGACACCTAGAGTGTGAAGCAGGCAGACGGAACGTCCACAAGGGTAAGGACGACAAGAACTTGTGGGTGCCTTTCCCCCGCTTCCTTCCTCCGTTTCTCTGTCCCGAGAAGGAGCTTCCCTAGCTGTCTCAGTGCCCCTGCTCCGCAAGTCACTTTATGTTAGTGAGATTTAATTGATAAATGGTTGTGGAAACGAATAAACGTATCGGGTAATGCGTCTTAGACACACGGTGTGTGCTTGATTCCTCTGTGAATAGGGAGAAGTGCTTTGCTGATCTGTGCAGAGTGCTTTGCTCTTTTAATGTACAATCAGTGCTTCCTATTCATCATTCTCCAGGAATTTCTTAATTAGCACCTCTGAGCCACAGTAGTATAATCTTTTTTTTTTTTTTTTGGCCACACCATGCGGCATGTGGGATCCTAGTTCCCCCACCAGGGATCGAACCCGGGCCCTGACAGTGACAGTGCCAAGTCCTAACTATTGGGCCGCCAGGGATTTCCCTATAATTAATGTTTATGATGCTAATCTCAAATCCTTTCAGGGCTTCCAGGTTAAGGAGCAATTAAACTGTTTGGTTATCTTTTAATGATGAAAATATCTTACTGAATTTTAGTTCTTATAAAGCTGGTAATTTTAGGTGGGTCAAGGCCAGGACATTTGACTTCTGGCATTACCACAAACCATGCTGCATAATTTATTTTTATGTATTTCTTAAGTCTTTGAGTGGTAAATTTGGTAAGGAGACACTTGTTTTGGAAAATTTGTCCTTTTATTCCATAAGTGGAAAGTGGAAAAAGTAGAATACAAAACAGTACCTTGGGTTAATAGTAATGGTATTGTAATAAATAATGTATAACTGCATTTCAGAATTGGAAAGCTGTAAATAGATATTACAGTAGTAATCTATGGATGGTTATTTTTGTAGGAAGAAAAAGTTATTTAAAAACAAAATATTCTTATGCTCAACAAGCTAATTCCACAATAAGAATGTGTTTTGTTCATACTTATGCACTAAGAACACACTTTCTTTTATGGGTGAACTTGTACTTCATTGTCGTGAAGTTTGTAGTTGTGGTGGGATGTTTTTATTGCTACATCTCAAAAACAGTCCCATCCCACCGAGGGCTCCTTGTTTGTCTGCTGAGGCTTTTACTTTTAAAAACTCTTCCTTTTCCTAAGTAGTAACCTCAAAAAGCTTGTCCCTTTTCACTGCTCCTGCCCTTTTCTGCGCTCACTGACCACAAACATGTGCTTGTAATCCTAGGAAGTGTTTATTTCACAGAAAAATAAAGCTTTATTGTGAGTACGTGTTGGCTTCAATCATTAATTAGAGTTGTGTTACTAAAAATTTAAATATGGTCATAGTCTAAAAATATGTTGTTTTGTGGTGAATATAGTTTGGCACTAAAAAACAATTTGTGGCTAAATTACTTGTGCAAAACTACTATAGATAATTTATTGGTAAGAACGATAAGTTTGTGTTTGATGGTGCTTCTGGGTTCTTTTCAGCTTGCATGTTTTTGTATAAGTTGTGCATGAATTCTGTTTTCAGTATTCAGTAGATTGATTATCTCACCTGAGATTCCAAAATTAGTTTCCTTTTTTTAGTAAGACGCATTTTCTTAAACATTTAGGTATCTGTTCATAGTGTCCTGTTCACTGAAGTCTTATTTAGAAAGGGTAGGAGAAGAGCAAAAAATATGGGGAAAGATTGTTTTCAGGATCATATGGTCTTGTAATCCATCATGGTAGATCCTTGTAAGTTAACTTTTCCTTTTGAATTTCATTAATTTGAATTCAATACTACCCACTTTCCCCACCAAAGCCTAGCTGTGTTTAAAAACTGTTCATGGTTGATCCCAACGGTATTTAAATGTATCTGAACTTTTGATTGCTGGCACTTTGGTCATTAATCACCATTTTAAAAGAAAGCCATTTTTTAAAATACAATTTTGTTAACTAAAAAAGTGAACGATTGTACTTGATGTGTTTCTAAGGTCTCTTTCAACTGTAAGATGAAGTATGTGATAAACTGTTTCTCTGTAAGAGGCTCTTTAATGCTTGGTTTCTTCCTCCTTGTGCCTGGGTCCATGCAAAGGCAGTTGAACTTACGCACTTTTCTTGAAAATTGGGTAAAAGGGGACATTGTAATGTTAAAACAGATGTATCAATAATTTTGAAGTACAATTACAGAGAGAGATGGGGAGAGAGAGAGAGAGAGAGAGTTTAAGCTAAAGGAGCTAGTCAGAGGACTTACTGTTGAACACAGCCCTGTCTGTATACCCCGGATTCCCAAGGGTATTTGCACGTATTGTGTGTTGTTGGGGCTTCTTGGTGTGGAAAAGTCTGAGAAACTGCTTGAGTCTCTGGGCTAGTGTGCCATCGTAATTGCTCATTATACATCATACTTACCCTAGTTAAGACTGAGGCAAATGGGAATTTAATTCTTTTTTACATTTTCTTAGAGGAAAGTTTTAGACATATACACAAATATACAGATGTACTACAAATAGTCTGTTGGTCACCTATGTAACCATCATTCATCTTCAACAAATATCAACTCATGCTAATCTTTAGGAATTTAATTTTATGTATATTTGCTAAGATTTGCCAAGATAAGCATCTGTAAGGTCAAGGTACTGACATCAGAAGCATTTCTGAGCAAAGATGTTGCAGTTGGTGGGCGGGTAGGACCGTGCTCAGCTGTTGTATAAGCTGCATAAATAGTATCATCTTGACTTTAATCTTTCGGTTGTTCAGAGGTAGTGTGCATATTTCTCTGTAACCCTTGGAAACTTGCCAGAATAATTTGTATCAGCCCCATCATGGCACCTTGACTCTGAATAGTCCATGAATAAAAGCAGCGAGTTGAGAGTAGACGCTTGTTGGATACAGCCATTGAGAAGGAAAATCGTCATTTTCAATTTTAAAAACTTGGGAGTACTACGTGGTTAATGTTTTGGAGACCGTAAAATCCGTTTCACTTTTCATCTATTTGGAAATACATTTTACAGACATCAGAACGTAGAGTCAGACAGACCTGGGTTCAAATCTCAGCTGGCCCGAATTACCTGCCCTTTGAATCTCACTTCTTTCAAATGTAAAATGGGGATAGGGATTGTTGTGTGAATTCAATGAAATGATATGTTAAATACTGATCATCTTAAAATATCATTTACACTCTGTAGTTGAGTACTAGTAGGAGTACTCAGGAGTGTGTCCTGAGTTCAGGTCTCAGATAGATTTGTGTAACTGGAGTGAGGAGGAATACTAAACAGTCCCAAGGCCACTGGGAAAGGAGAGCTAATCTTTATCTTGTCATATCTGACTTTCTGGCTGGTAGGTATAAGATCTCAAGATACCATGGAAGATCTAAAGATACAAATGTTTCATTATGTTTGAACAAATATTGTATTGAAACAAAGCATCGGGAAAATAATGCCTCACAATGATTTGTTATCAAATAATTACAGCAAACTCTGGCCTGTTCTATTCTAACTGCACTATTGAGTGAATTCTCAAGTTCAAGTAAAACTAGCAACATTGGACTGAGTATGGAGTTCCACGGCAACTGCAAAAGAGTTTTTCAGGTACCAGTATTTTTGTTCTTGTGTTTTAATTATTAGATCACTCACTTTTCACTCAATTTGTTGCTAATGGAGTGAGGACATTGCTTTTATCTAGTTGAACAATAGCCTATACTTGAAGGTTTGCGTTGTGATTTCACAGGATATAGTAAAGCGATAGGTATGGTGAACATAGTTGACGGTTTAAGATTATTTAATTCTAGTCTTAAAAAGGAAATGCTACTATTAAGACCCTTAGCTTATTAATTTTGTTCTTATTGTGTTTAGATAGAACTAATTCAATTGGTGGGACTCCGCTGGCCTTAAAAATAGGCCTGGCTATATGCCAGAGAGGGCTGTGTATTTCAGTGTTATTGCAGATGGTGTGGGCTCTTTGTTTCGTGTGTATTGTTTGGCTCTGAAGTAAAGTTGTGTGAAGGCACTGGTTTCAATCCGAGGGCTCCCACTGAAGCTGCTGAGCCCTCAGCTCTGTCGTGGTCGTCAAGACCTGCTTCTCTAGGGAGTGGCATTTATGTGACAGTAAATGTATTCAGACCGGCATCACTGTAACGTAAAAGCAGGCCTAAAAATGGAAGATGTCCTTGAAGAAGCGATATTTTCTGTTGGAAGCTTTAAGGTTTTTGTTTGTTTGTTTTGTTTTATGGTTCTAAAAGGGAACATATCTTGAATAAGCTTTAGATACAAAAACACGTGTGGTTAATTTACTGCAGGAAGAAGACCTCCGTCAGATCTTCCTGCTGACGGTGGAAGTCCTGCAGGAATTCAGCAGGCGGGAGCACCTCAGCGCCCAGATGTCATCCGTGTTCCAGCGCTACCTGGCCCTCGCCAACCAAGTCCTGAGCTGGAACTTCCTTCCTCCAAACTATATCCTTTCAACAACCGAACGGTTTATGTGTGGTCACTTTCGTAGATTGAATTAATTATGGCTAAAAGTACTTTATCTCTGCAGATTTATGAAACATGTTGTTTGAAAGAAAATAAGAATCTTTTAGAAATGGAATTTTACTTTATTTTATAATACCACAATGCAGTAGAGTACTTAGAAAATTTTCAGTTTCATTCATAACTTTGTAGAAGAGGGTTGAATAAATGGAAACATTTGGTGGGTCATTGGGCTGTTGCTAACCAAGGGATAGGAGTATGCCTTAGGAAGGGAAGGGAAAAAGGTGGGAAGTGCATTTTACCAAGAAACGGAATCATTTTCTCCTGTAACATGTAAATTCCATTCAGATTTTGACTGACTTTCCTTAAGGCGGGCTTGGAGTTCTCTATTTGATCTTTGTGGATTACAGTTGCTCAAGTGTAGATAATAAGGTACTAACGTGTTTACCCTTCGGAGAGTGTTCCCAGTATAAAAATAGGAAAATTCCATTTCTAGCAGGTTATTTATTAGGAATACAAATTAAGTTTAAATAGGTTATATTATAGATACAAAGTGTCTACCTTTTTATCATTTACTAAAGTGGAGAAATTTGTGTTAGAAATGGAATTCTAGTTCAGAGTTTATGATTTGCTTTTCTAGAACATTGCTACCTTGATAGATTAAAAGCAGTCATGTACGGTGGGCTGCCCGTATGTATCACAGTTGAGTCACACAGATCCAGGCTCAAGGTTCAGCCAATCGCAGGCAGGTTACTTAACGTCTCTGAGTCTCAGTTTCTCCAAATGTAAAATGAGGATATGGATTGTTGAGTGAATTGAAGGAAACAATACATTTAAAATACACTCAGGAGTTAGCTCCTGTTTATTGAGCTCTTGGTAGCCTCCTTGAAGTCTCCTCCTCAGCTTGCTGTGCTGTGCTGTTTCTTCTTGATCTGGTATACTGCTTATGGTATAGGAAATTACGGGAAGTTTACTTTAACCTGTTCTAGGTATTGTTAATAGGAGGACAGCGGTGGGGGTCTATTTAGGAGAAAAGGGCAGATGATAAGCAAATAGGACATAGATATCCAGCCACTTGAGAGATGAGGATGAGCCGGGAGCCCTGCACTCACCGACACATATCTGAGCTAATTACCTGGGCTGTAAACTGTGAGGTTTTTAAGGGGGCACGAGCGGGGTGTAACTCTTTCTTCTGTTTTCAAGCTAATAATTCATGTGATAGAAAATGAGTTGTAAGATGCCATGTAGGGTGCGAGGTCTCTGACGGGAGCCCCGAGTTCTCAGTTCTTTCTCAGAGGCGGTCGTGGTGAGTGGCTGCCTTGTAGGGCAGAGCTCACAGGGAGGCTAGTCATGCCCCCTTCTACCCTAGTCGCTAATCCTCCTTCTGCTAATAGTCAATTTTATATCTTCAGTATATTCCTTTTGGCTGGTAAGAGGCACATATTTTCTTAGGTTTGCTTTTAAAAAATTTTCCCCTTTGTGTTTTGCTATCTAATTTTTGCTCTAGTTTTTGTTAGGGAAAAAAAAGATGTTGAAAAACTTTGAGACAGATTTAAAAAGTAACAGGCCATATGGAGCTATCAAAACATTAATTATATATGGGAAAATCAGGGAAAGTTACACTGCATATATTGTAGCCAATTTTAAAGTCTCTGTTTTAGGGGAAAATTCAGTTGGCTGAAAAGTGACTGTTTTGTAAAGGGAAACAGTGCTCTGGGAGTTTGGAAACAAAGTTTGTCTAAAGATACACACATAAAATATTTTTATAAAGCATGTAGATAAAGCTTTGGAAAACTTGTCATCTAAAAATGATAGGCAGGACTACAGTGTTGCTGAAGGAAAGAATTCATCGTTTAAAGAAAAGTAGATCTTGCTCTTGATGTACAATGTTCTGTTTCATGGCTTACAAGTGAGCTTCTTTGTGCCTATATGTGTTCCTACCGCAGCCATTTGTTGGGTAACAGCTACAGTTAAGCATTCCTTCCTTTAAGTGGATTAGCTTAAGTGTAGGACAAGAATATGGCAATGGAATTAAATGAAGCTGCGTTGTCAGTGCTAACAAAGAAAACTAGTTTCAGGGAACCCAATTCTGCCATAATTTCTAATTTTGGCGATTACTTGCTGATCTGCTGTTCAGTAAGCTGGGAAGGAGTTCAATAATTATTTAGTTTTTTAAATTAATTAATTAATTAATTTTTGGCTGCGTTGGGTCTCCGTTGCTGCGCGCGGCTTTCTCTAGTTGCAGCGAGTGGGGGCTACTCTCCATTGTGGTGCACGGGCTTCTCATTGTCGTGGCTTCTCTTATTGCAGAGCACCGACTCTAGGCACGCGGGCTTCAGTAGTTGTGGCATGCGGGCTCAGTAGTTGTAGCTTGCGGGCTCTAGAACGCAGACTCATTAGTTGTGGCGTATGGGCTTAGTTGCTCCATGGTATGTGGGTTCTTGCTGGACCAGGGATCGAACCCTTGTCCCCTGAAGTGCAAGGCGGATTTTTAACCACTGCACCACCAGGGAAGTCCCAATTATTTAGTTTTATACCTTGAAAAAGGTCTAATGATCATATTTAACTTAATTAATATATTGAGTTGATGTCTTTTTAAAATACGATTTGTCTTTTAGGATAGACAGAATAGCAAGTAGACCTTGTAAAAAATACGTTGTGTGCTTTGTATCACATCTATTTGATCATTTAGAATAGTATGTTAAATGAGTCTGTGTTAAATTACCAGTATCAGTTCCTATTCATAATTTTTGTAATCTGCTATCTTTTTTGTATCTTTTTATTTTGAAGTAATTTTAAGCATGCAGGAAATACTACAAGGGTAGTTGAGAGAATTGCCGTATGCCGTTTACCAAGATTCACCCGCTGTTAACATTTTGTCCCATTTCTTACTCTTCCTGTCTCTGTCTCTCATTATACACACACACACACACACACACACACACACGTGTACGTGCGTTTGTATGACAGTATGTGTATATTTAAACACATTTCTTCTGAATCATTTGAGAGCACTTGCAGACATTATACCCATATACCTCTGAGTACTTCACTGTTTGTTTTCTTGTGATCAAGAATTTTCAAATTGCACTGCGGTTCTTATAGGAGAATGTCTTACAAAACTCTAGTATGATTTTCAAAACCAAGAATTTAATGTTGACACATTGTTATTATCTAATCTGCAGTCCATATTCAAATATTGTCAGTTGTCTCACTAATACCTTTTGTAACTGTTTTCAGTACTTTGTATTTAGTTGTCCTAAGTCATCTTTGATCTGGAAAGCTCCTCAGCTTTTCTTTGTCTTTCATGAATTTGACATATTTGATGTGTATAGATCAATTACTTTAAAAAAATACCCCTCAGTTTGGGTCTGTTGGATGTTCCCTCCTGATAGTTCTGGGTTATTCATTTTCGTAGGACTACTGAGTAGTGGTTCCTTTATGTCAGGAGGAGTGTGATCCAGTTTGTCGCATTTGCGGGGAGCGGGGCGGTTTCTCTTTGATCTTTCGGTTAAGGTGGTGTGTGCCAGGTTTTTCCATTGTAAAGTTGCTGTTTCTTTTTGTAATTAATAAATGATTTGTGGTGTTATACTTTATATAAATATCCTGTTCCTCCTACAATTTCAACCATTAGTTCTAGCATCCCTTGGTACTCCTGGCCTGAGACAGTTGGTGCGGTCGTTGCACACTGGTGATTTTTCTGATCCCATCATCTCCTTTTGTGCTTATTTGCAGCTTTCTGCCGTAAAGAAGAGGTTTCCTGCCGTCACTGATTATTCATTTGTGTCAGTGCTGACTCAGGGGCTCTTCTTCAGAATGGATTGTGGTCTGTTGCTGGCATTGTGCATTTTGCTGCCCACGTTGTGCCAGGTCTGGCCCTTGTCAGCTGCCTTCTGTGTCCTTCTGGTTTGTCCCACTGTTCTAAGTTTTAACTGAAACAACCTGGGTTTAAATTTTTAGGAATGAATGACTTATTTTAGATGTTCTATGAAGAGTTCACTCTAATTATTTAAAAGTTTTCTTTTAAATGTTAAGAAATTTAAACACTGAGCTCCCTTAAACAAAATATCTGCATTGGACCCACTTTGTCTGTGCCTGTGCTCAGGTAGTGTCCGTTGCAGTGATAATTGGTTATTTTGTAGGACAGCTTTATTGAGATGTATTTCACATACCAAACCATCTGCCCATTTAAAGGATACAATTCAGTGGTTCTTTGTGCGATCATAGACTTGTACAGCACGACTGTCGTTAACATTAGAACATTTTCATGACCCCAAAAAAGAAGCCCTTGTATCTGTTAGTGGTCATTCCCTGTTTCCCCCAAATTCACCAGCCCATGTCACTCACTCATCTCCTTTCTGTCTCTATGCTGGACATTTCATGTAAATCAAGTCATATAATATATGGTCTTTTGTGACTGGCTTTCATTTAGCCTGATGTTTTCAGGATTCATTCATATTGTAGCATGCATCAGCACTTCATTCCTTTTTATTGCCACATAATATTCTGTTGTAAGGATAGGCCATATTTTTATTTATTCATTGATTAGTTGATTGACAGTTGGATTGTTTCAACTTTTTGGCTATTATGAATAATGCTGCTATGAACATTCCTGTGTAGTACAAGTTTTTGTGTGGACTTAATATTTTCATTCCTCTTGGGTATACCTAGGAGTGGAATTGCTGGATCATAAGGAAACTCATTGTTTAACCTTTTGAGGAACTGCCAAGCTGTTTCCCAAGGTGGCTGTACCATTTTACAGTCCCAGTAGCATTATATGAGGGTTCCAATTTCTCCACATCCTGGTCAACACTTGTTATCTGTTTTTTGTTTATAACTGTCTTATTTCGTATGGAGTGGTATCTCATTGTGATTTTGATTTGCATTACCCTCGTGGTTAATGTATCAAACATCTTTTTTGTGGTCATGGGCCATTCGTGTATCTTCTTTGAGGAAATGTTTATTCATATCCTTTGTCCATTTTTAAATTGGGTTATTTGTCTCTTTAAAATTGAGTTGTAACAATTTTTTATATCTTCGGATAAAAGTCCCTTAGCAGATAAATGATTTTCAAATATGTCCTCCCTTTCTGTGAGTTGTATTTTTACCTTGTTTTTTTAAACATTCATTCATTCATTCATTCATTTATTCATTTATGGATGGCTGCATTGGGTCTTCGTTGCGATGTGCAGGCTTCTCATTGCAGTGGCTTCTCTTGTTGTGGAGCATGGGCTCCAGGTGCCAGGCTTTAGTAGTTGCGGCACGCCGGCTCAGTAGTTGTGGCTCAGGGGCTCTAGAGCGCAGGCTCAGTAGTTGTGGTGCACGGACTTAGTTGCTCTGCGGCATGCGGGATCTTCCCGGACCAGGGCTCGAACCCGTGTCCCCTTCATTGGCAGGCAGATTCTTAACCACTGCGCCACCAGGGAAGTCCCTGTTTTTACTTTTTTATGGTGAACTTTGAAGCACAGAAAATTTTAATTTTTATGATATTTAATTTATGTCTTTTTTTCTCTTGTTGTCCTGTCTCAGAAACCATTGCCTGATCCAAGGCCATGAAGACTTATGCCAGTGTTCTTTTCTAAGACTGACTTCTTACATATAGGCTCTTATATTGAGGTCTTTGATCCATTTTGAGTTAATTTCTGTATATCATGAGAAATAATGATGCAACTTGATTCTGTTGCATGTGGATATCCAGTTATCCTAGCAGATCACTGACGGTTGATGAGAAGGAGGAAGAGTCTGGTGGAGTAGGAAGCACTGGAGAGAGAGTGGTGGTGGGCGGTGACTGACTGCAACTTCGTTGCCCTAACGTCATTTGTGGGTTATTCGTCTTTTTAAGATTTATGAGTTGTGGGACTTCCCTGGTGGTTTAGTGGTTAAGACTTTGCCTTCCAGTGTAGGGGATGCGGGTTTGACCCCTGGTAGGGGAGCTAAGATCCCACGTGCCTTGCAGCCAAAAAACGAAAACATAAAACAGAAGCAATGTTGTAACAAATTCAATAAAGACTTTAAAAATGGTCCACATAGGGGCTTCTCTGGTGGCACAGTGGTTAAGAATTCACCTGCCAGTGCAGGGGACACGGGTTTGAGCCCTGGTCCGGGAAGATCCCACATGCTGCAAAGCTACTAAGCTTGTGGACCACAACTACTGAGCCTGCGCTCTAGAGCCCGTGAGCCACAACTACTGAGCCCACGCGCCTAGAGCCTGTGCTCTGCAGCAAGAGAAGCCACCGCAACGAGAAGCCTGCGCACGGCAACGAAGAGTAGCCCCCGCTCACCTCAACTGGAGAAAGCCTGTGCACAGCAACGAGGACCCAATGCAGCCAAAAATAAATAAATAAAAGAAAAATTTTTTAAATAAATAAATAAAAATGGTCCACATCAAAAAAAATCTTTAAAAAGAAAAGATTTATGGGTTATAAGAGTTCTTTGTGAACTCTGAATATATAACACAAATTCTTTAGTGGATGTGTGATTCTCACATATTTTCTCCCATTCGGTGGTTGTCTTCTTTCTTGATGATGTCCTTTGAAACATAGAAATTTTTAGTTTTGTTGATGTCCAATTTATCTATTTTTTCTTTTGTTGCTTTTGATATATTTAAGATGGCTTTGCATAATCCAAGGTCACAAAGATTTTTTAAAATAGACTTTTGTTTTTTAGAGCAGTTTTCGGTTCATAGCACTCTTGAGCAGGAGGTACAGAAAGTTCCCACGTGCCCTCTCCCCGACACGTGCATGGTCTTCCGTCACCACCACCCTACCAGAGGGGGGCTTTTTTTTATAATGGAAGAACCTGTATTGACACATCATTGTCCCCAAAGTCCGTAGTTTACATTAGGGGTCACTCTTGGTGTTCTGTAGGTTTGGACAAATGTACAATGACATGTATCCACGTTGCTGTCTCCCATAGAGTAGTTTCACTGCCCTGCAAGTCCTTTGCGATCCACCTGTTCACCCCTTCCTCTCCCCGTACGCTAGGGACCCGCTGATCTGTTCACTGTCTCCACAGTTGTGCCTTTTCCAGAACGCCATATGGTTGGGATCATACAGTGTGTAGCCTTTTCAGATGGGCTTTCCCCGAGTCACATGCAAATAAGGTTCCTCCATGCTCCTCCATGGCTGATAGCTGATTTCTTTATATCGCTGATTAATATTCCACTGTCTGGATGACAGTGGACTCAGCCATTCCACCAATGAAGGACAGCTTGGTTGCTTCCAAGTTTTGGCAGTTATGAATAAACATGTGTGTGCAGGTTTTTGTGTGGATATAAAATTTCAGCTCCTTTTGGTAAATTCCAAGGAGTGCAATTGCTGGATTGTTTGGTGGGGGGGTATGTTTAGTAAGAAACTGCTAAACTGTCTTCTGAAGTGGCTGCACCAGTCTGTGTTCCCACCGGCAGTGAGGGAGCGCTCCTGCTGCTCTACACCCTCAGCAGCGTTTGGTGTTCTGGATTTGGACCTTTCTCCTAGGGGTGGGGTGGTATCTCATTGTTTTGCTTTGCATTTCCCTAGAGACCATGTGATGTTGAACATCTTTTCATGTGCTTATTTGACACCTGTGTGTCTTCTTTGGTGAGGTGTCTGTTAAGGACCTGGGTCCATTTTTAACCAGATGGTTTGTTTTCTTGTTGTTAAGTTTTAAGAGTTCTTTTCATATGTTGGATAATAGTCTTTTATCAGAGATGTCTTTTGTACATATTTCCTCCCCGTCTGTGGCTTGTCGTCTTATTCTCTTGACAGTGTCTTTCACAGAGCAGAGGTGTTTAATTTTAGTGAAGTCCAGCTTATCAATTCTTTCTTTCATGGATCATGCCTTGTTATTTTGCTAAAAAGTCATTGCCAAACCCAAGGTCATCTAGATTTTCTCCTATGTTATCTTTTAGGAATTTTACGGGTTTTTGTTTTTTTGACCACGCTGTGTGTCATGTAGGATCTTAGTTCCCCGACCGGGGGCCAAACCCGCACCCCCTGCATTGGAAGCATGGAGTTGTAACCATTGGACTGCCTTACAGTTACACATTTTACATTTAGGTCTTACAGTTACACGTTTTACATTTACAGTTACACATTTTACATTTAGGTCTGTGATCCAGTTTGAGTTGATTTTTGTGAAAGGCGTAAGGTCTATCTGTATCTTGATTCTTTTTTTTTTTTTGGTATGTGGATGTCCAGTAGTTAAGTACCATTTGTTGAAGACTTTTTTTGGCTCCATTGCAGTTTACTACTTTGTTAAAGATCATTTGACTTCACGTATGTAGGTCTGTTTCTGGTTTCTGTATTCTGTGCCGTTGATCTATTTATTCTTTCTCCAATACCATACTGTCTCGGTTATTGTAGATTTATAGTAAGTTGAGTTGTGTCAGTTCTCTGACTTTGTTCTTGTCCTTAAGGTCACAAAGATTTAGTCCTATATTTTCTTCTAAGAGTTTTATGTGGGTCTGTCATATGGTAGGTCTGTGATCCATTGTACGTTTTGTGGAGATATAAGGTATAACAGGATCCTGTTGTTCCTGCATCATTTGTTGAAAAGGGTATTTTTTTTCCGGTCGAATTGTTTTGGCCCCCTTGTATAAAATCACCTGGCTGTAAATGTGACAGTATTTCAAGATTATTTAGTCTTCTCTCTGTCTCTTTCATATCCATTTGAAGTTTAGGATCAGTTTATCAATTTCTGCAAAAAAGGCAGCTGGGATTTTGATAGGGATTATGTTGAATCTGTAGGTCAGTTCGAGGAGAACTGCCATGTTAACAAATGGCAGAATATTAAGTTTTCCAATGCATGAACATGGGATGTCTTTCCATTTTTTTAGATCTTTAGTTTCTTTCAACACTGTTTTATAGTTTTCAGAGTAGAAGTTTGAACTTCTTCTGTTAAATTTATTCTGAGTATTTTATTTTTTAATTCAATTATAAATGGAGTTGATTTTACAGTTATTTTTGTGTTCATAGTGGTGTATAGAAAAACAAATTCTTGTATATTGATCTTGTACCATGTAGCTTTGCTGAACTTATTTTTTAGTTCAAATAGTATTTTTCTGGATTTTCTGTGTATATGTCTTCTGCAAACCTTTTTTTTGGGGGGTGGGGGCAGCGCCATGCAGCATACGGGATCTTAGTTCCCCCACCAGGGATGG
This sequence comes from Globicephala melas, assembly GCF_963455315.2. Taxonomy (NCBI): domain Eukaryota; kingdom Metazoa; phylum Chordata; class Mammalia; order Artiodactyla; family Delphinidae; genus Globicephala; species Globicephala melas. The sequence continues at coordinate 1,058,191 of NC_083331.1, read as the reverse complement.
AACCCGTGCTCCATGCGTTGGGAGCGTGGGGTCTTAACCACTGGACCGCCAGGGAAGTCCTTGCAAACCATTATTTTTCTTAAAGGATTATTACATGTAGGTTTTATACATGTAGAAGATGATTTAGGAAAGCATCCTCCACTCCAGGCCTGGTGCAAAGTCTATAGCTCCTGGGCTTTGGCAGGTGTTAAAATCATCTCCTGGCCCAGTGAGCTAATTGCTCTGGCCATTCTGCCCTGGTCTTACTGTCTTGAAAGATCTGAGATGAAATCCACCTGCTTTTCATTCTGTTTTAGATTATTATTGTGTAAAGAAAGTACCCTAGTCCTAGGATCCTCTGTTATACCACCACCCCATTTACAAATGGGCGCTAGGATTCTGGATGGTCTGGTTTCTACCTTTCTCTCCGAACTCTCTTTGTCCTCTTTCTGTTGGTGCTGCACCCACAGGCCAAGTTTCCTTCTGCCCTGGCACCTTTGCAGGTGAACTTTTCCCTTGCCTCCTAGTTGTGCCTCCGTCATTCACTCCAGACCAGGTCAGGTTTCTTTTGATGTGGCTTTTTTTTTTTTTTTTTTAATTTACATTTTTGGCTGCGTTGGGTCTTTGTTGCTGCGTGTGGGCTTTCTGTAGTTGCGGCGAGCAGGGGCTACTCTTGGTTGTGGTGCACAGGCTTCTCATTGCGGTGGCTTCTCTTGTTGTGGAGCACGGGCTGTAGGCGCGTGGGCTCAGTAGTTGTAGCTCGCAGACTCTAGAGCGCAGGCTCAGTAGTCATGGCGCACGGACCCAGTTGCTCCGTGGCATGTGGGATCTTCCCGGACCAGGGCTCGAACCCGTGTCCCCTGCATTGGCAGGCGGATTCTTAACCACTGCACCACCAGGGAAGCCCCTGCTGCGGCTCCTGATATGCATGTTATACACACTTCTCTCCCATTTAGCCCACTTGTCCATTGTAATTTTCCTTCTGTTAGCCTGCTGGAGCAGTACCTGTTTACTGCTTGTCTGGAGGCTCAGGAAAGCACAGGCCGTGTTTTGTCCACTGTGTTGTCCACACTGTGCAGTATCTAGCATGTAGTAACAGATGCCTAACAAATAGATATGTTTTAGTTATTGAGACAAGGTGATTCAGAAGTAGTGTCTCCGTTCTTGGCTGTCTGTTCATGCTGCTCGTATTGTTTAGCCATTAGCTCACCTAGCGTCCGTAAATGCTTCGGGGTTTTGGCAATGCTAATCATAAATGACAATATCGTTTTGTAATAAGAATGCTTGGCAGGTATGTTTGGTATGTTGGCTTCAGTAATAATTCTTTTTTTAGTTTGGTTACACTGCCTTTTATTGGTATTCTATTTTTGTGTATCTGATTTGGTTTTGGTAAAAATTTTTTCAACTCAAGCTCTTGGGGAAAGCTAACTAGATCATAAAATAGTAACGGGACACAGAAGCTTTCACCTAAATTAGGATTTCCAGTAAAGCCAACGTTACTATTTGGAGGCAAGGCTTCGGAAAACATTCAGGTGAGGTCAGTTCTCCTTTATTTCAAAGGACTTTGGTTACTTGGACTAAGTGCTATGTGAGACCGGGCTCAGTGGTTCCGTGCTGTGCCAGAAATAGCAGTTTTTGTTGTTAGAAAAGTTAGTAGTGACAGAGATTAAAACTATAAGAAGAAAAGCTGGGCTTCCCCTTGCTTCTGAAATTTTGTTTTACTAATGAGGTGGGATAAAAAGAAGATGGGAAGATGGGGAAATTAAAGTATTCCTTTTGTAAAATGTCCATTGTTGCTACAAGATCTTCCTGTATTGTGAAGTTCTTATAAGAATAGGCAGTGGAGATTTTCAGACTTTCCATGTTTGCCTGAGGGTAATTTGTAGCTGTTGTGTGCCTCTTTTGTTGTTTTACTGTCGGTCACCACCACAAGATGATCCCCATACAGAAGGTGTTCATAGATGGACTAGACCTCATTTGCATGTGGAAGGCCCGGTGTGTTTCAGAGGTGACCACCCCCCTTCTGTTAAGAGCATGCACTTACAGGTCACACTGTGTGGTTGACACAGAAGACTTTGTGGGTTTATCCAGTGGCAGTCGTGGCCTCTGCGGCTGAGCTCTGTCCTCCTGGCTCCTCAGGTGTGTGTGGTGCTGGCCGGCGTGTCCAGGGCAGGGCAGGTGCTGCGTGTCTGTGCCTCTGGTTTCTCAGGAGCGGGTGAGCTTCCCCAGCAGAGAGCTTTAGAGCTCGGTAGGATGGCCGTGGGAGAAGGGCCAGGAGACGGAGAGTTAATTCTTCAGTGTGTGTGCGAGGTTGAGTTGACTTCCAGCTGTGACTGATTTCCAGGGGACTGAGAGCACAGAGGTCAGAAGACGGGCTGGGTTTTCGGACTTCAGAATTGCAGCCTTGCTCACAGACGGGCTTGTACGGTGTCCAGTGACAGGAGAGTCCTTGTATGGTAGCTCCTGGTTCTCGAAGTGGTGAAAACACGGCAAGGTGAAGTGATGTTGATGCGATGACAGATTTTTAAAAAGACATAGGATTATTAAAGGCTGAAAGCAGCGCTCTATGGCTGTCACGTGGGTTGAATTTTATTTGATCACAAAATGAATGATTCTGATACAAAATATAAATTACCTGAGTTTAGTATTTATTTTAGAAAAATATGTAAAGCCATAGCCCCAGAAAATTCTTGGTTTAAAATCTGATTTGAATTTTGGTAAATAATTGCTATTTAATGGTATCAATCTGGTGTGACTCATATGTCTCCTAAAATCTAACAAGCATATAATAAATGATCAATTAGTAAATAATCACTTCACTGTCAGACTTCTCTTTTATTGGTAATATATTTGGATAAAAATAAAGCAATATAATGTTGATATTATGACATGGCTGTTAAAGTAGTTCTGTGAACTGAAACTTCTGCAGCTTTTAAGTAGGAACCTGCTGCTTTATTAAAACTGTTAGAGACTGTTGCTTTGTATAACAATGTTTTGGGAAAAGTTATTTTTGGATATCAGGAAGAGAGAAACATGATTAACATTTGTATATGATAGTCTAGGCTTGGAGAGAATTATAGGTTATTAAACAAGAACTTGAAAAAAGTAAAGATTTTTGAGAAGGAATAAAGGAAGACGCAAAACTAGGAAAGAAGGAGGAAATACTGCTTGATTTAAATTTTAAATCATTAAAAAATACTGTCTTAAGAGGAGAAGTGATAGAATTTTAGTGATGGTCTTCTCCTTGTTGTTTTTAAAGTATTCTACATTAAGAATTATCTGGGGAGAAGTGGTATTTTGGGGTCACTTATACACAGATACAGAAATAGTTGGTAATACCAAATTAAAAGTTGAATTGAATGTGCAGAAACGGTCCAGATCTGCATGTGAAAGTCTGTTCACACTGTGATAAGCTTCTAACTAGCTTTTTAATTGAAAAGTAGTGCATGCGCCTTCTTAATAACAGTATTTCAGGCAACACAGAAGGGCCCTTATTCCCTCCTCTTTACAGGCAGCGCCTTCAGCAGATTCACAGTCCAGTGTGCTGACTACAACGTGTATTTCTTGTTCGAATAGCACTGTTCTTAAAAATTTGTTCCATTCATTACTGTACTGTTCTTTTTGCTGTTTTTATGTTAAGTTTGTATTAAAATGCTTCTGAAGATAATTACATGTTCTTTTCGTAGAGAGAGAGAGATTATTTATAACTAAGTCATACGGTTGTGTCTCACTGTACACACTGGAGCATGTGTTCATTCTTATTATGAACAACTGGTACCGGGTGGCAGTGCTAGGCTGGCTGGTAAAAGGGAAGGTGGGTTAGTCTGCAGTGCTGTAGGGTAACTCTTCAAAGAACAGTTAGTGTGGCCTCTGTGCCAGGAGCGCTACCAGTGAGCTTTCTTAATAGGAGGCAAATGTCATGCCAGAGGTAAAGATCCTTTCCAGGTTTGGAGTTAAAAATAAAACTCACATGGAACTTTAAAATAATTATTGGAGAAAAGTATTTTATGATTGTGTCAGATATTAAAGTCTCAGATCTCCTTGTGCTGTGGGCAACATGCAAGGAATGACAGTTCTAAAACCATGCTGGTCGTCAGCTTTTTAAGAACATTTGGCCATACAGACTGGGCACTGGGAATAGTGTGTTTAAAACAGGCCAAGATCAAGAGAAGCTAACATCAGGATTAAAAAAAATAAATAAAAGATTTGAGGATTATTTTGCACCTGATGTTTAGGTGAGCAATTGCATTTAGTTCCATCTCATAGCTGGAAAAAAGACTTCTCTCAAACTTACATCCTTCTGTTTCCTCTTAATGTAAGTAACTGATATCTACAAGTATTTATGGAGTGTCCACATTTTGTAATTGAATGAAAGATAGCAAAGAGATCTTGGTCTAGGTCTCATTTCCTTTTGTAATATTTATTAATCTTTGACGTTAATCAACTCTCACTTGCTAAAGGACCTGGACAACCCCCTGTTGTTTTGTAACTGGCAGTCTTGGTCAGTTGCAGGGCTCTTCACTCACTTGAAACGAGCTTTTCCACATTTCCAAGACTAGCAAAGTCCATAAACACCACTCTTTGCGTCCGCCCCCAGCGCCCCTCCTCTGTGTTGGGCCTCTGAGGGGCCTCCGCTGCTCCTCACCTGAGGGCTGCGTGCATTTGCTCTGCCCAGGTGGCTGTGCGAATGAGACCCAGGACAGGTGGCCTGACCGTTTCATTACGGTTCAGTGACTCTGTCTCACATCCCACCTAAGGTAAAAGTAAAATCATGACACCGTTAGTGAGCAGATAAAGTATTAAGACATTCTGTTATTTTCCTCATGGAAAGTGTTTAGTGATGATACACATATTTTGTTTGTTAGATTTGGGTGTCTGACACATAAAGTTTCTTACCATTTTAATGTCAGATTGCAGCTCCTTAAAAAATGTAACTAGATTGTCATAATTTGTGCATCTTTGTTCAATGTAGAACTCAATATAAGTATTTAATAAATACTTTTCATTACTGAACAATTTATATACCAAAAAATTGCCTTTTAATTGAAAAAATAGGACACTGAAAATTAAGGGAATTAACCTGGAAAAGAAGTGGAATATTTTTTATGAAGTACAAAAACTTTGTCTTACTCTCAGGTGCTTTATTTCATGTGCTTGAGCCTCCTTGTTTTTTGGTTTTGTTTTTTTTTTTGCAGTACACGGGCCTCTCACTGTTGTGGCCTCTCCCGTTGCGGAGCACAGGCTCCGGATGCGCAGGCTCAGCAGCCATGGCTCACGGGCCCAGCCGCTCCGCGGCATGTGGGATCCTCCCGAACCGGGGGACGAACCCGTGTCCCCTGCATTGGCAGGCGGATTCTCAACCACTGCGCTACCAGGGAAGCCCGAGCCTCCTTGTTTTATGTCCCAACTTTTACTGTGGAAAATTCCAAAGGTGCACAAAAATAGAATACAGCTTCACCAGCTGTAAGTTTTATTTCCTCTCTGCTCTTCCAGCCCCAGATTATTGTGAAGCACATCCCAGACATCAGATTTCACCCACCACCATTTCAGTTTGCTTCTCTAAAGGATAATCAAGCCCCCGTTTTTAGATAACACATGGAAAGACCTAGTGTTTAGCTGTTGTGTTCTCTTCTGGGTGAGAGCCCAGTACTAACAGTCTCACACCAGCTAGGTGCCTCGCGAGAAGATGAAGTCGTTCTAGAAGCTACGGACACACCAGTGGCTCTGGGTCAGGAGGCCCCGCGCTGCTGCTGTTTCAGAGTCCGGCAGCTCCTTCCTTTTGGCCCCAGTTCTCCCTGCCCTCCACAAGGGGGCAGACAGAGGAAGAGAAAAGTGAGATTTAAACGAACCTGGTTTGAGTTTCACTTTTATTCAGCAATTAAGTGCAATCACAGAACATTTCTGGAGTGATTGTTCAGAAACAAGCAATGGCTTCTTTTCTGAAAGAACTCTTGGTGCCCCTCCTTGCTCTTCAGACACAAAATAATATTAGTTACTTTAAAAGAGGGTTAAACAAAAATCTTTTTAAAAAATTTCCATAGCGTTGCCTATAATTTTCTCTGTTAATGATTTGGGCTTTAATGAACATGTAGAATTTGAACTTATATCTAATTTTTGCAAACCGTAGTTTGGATAACTTGTTGAAATTTCTCATTGGGTGATGAGAATGGTCTGGCTCAGGGGTCCCCAACCTTTTTGGCACCGGGGACCGGTTTCATGGAAGACGGTTTTTCCACGGGCGGGGCGGGGGGCGTGTTTCAGGCGGTGATGCGAGCGATGGCGGGGTTGGGGGGGTAGCGGCAGAGGAAGCTTCACGTGCTCGCCCACCGCTCACCTTCTGCCGTGTGGCCCGTTTCCTAACAGGCCGCGGGGCTGATGCTGGACCTCGGCTCGGGGGTTGGGGACCCCTGGTCTAGTTGGGCATTTGATGAGCGTGGAAGGGGCGTAACGCTGTCTGTGCCCAGACAGGTTTCTCCTTTCCTGAAACCTCAGTTACCGTGTCTGTGTCCCTGAATGAGTTATGTTCACAAACACCTGCAGGTGTATTTTACGGTTACTCTGTGTGGTAAAGACGGTGTTCTGTTTGAAGCAGCTTGACAGTGAACACCTGAACATCATAAGCGTTGCTTTTTAGCCTGGGATAGAGTTTTATGTAAAGTGATAATTATCTTTGTGTGGAGTTGATGATCTGATGTTTGGAAGTTCTTCTTCGGTAGGATGTGTATTTGCTCCTCCTTTACTCTTTTTGTGTCCCAGTAAGTGTATTTCTTTTGGGGAAATGCTATTTTTCCAAGCAGACTGTATGAAACTCACATTTTGTGTAAGTGGTTTTAGCTGCTGTAAGATATTGGGGGACATGATGGGATCAACATGTAGAAATGGGTTCTTTTCTTGCATGTGTTTTGGCATCTGTTTTGCGTTAGTGTTTCTCCTCCTGTTGCCACCACTCAGATCACCTGTGCTCAGACTTTATGTACCCCTGCAGCATGATATATAATTATGATGAAACTGTTACCTACATTCCTCTAGCATTCTTTTTCCAGCACTTAATGCCTTTTATTCCTTAGCTTCAGGCGTGAATTATGTAGCATATGTGAAGAGGCTTAACCTGTTTCCATTACATTCTTTCTGGATGGCTCCGTTATATTTAGGATATACTTACATCTTAGACAAAGTCGGAATGTTATTGTGGTTGACCTTGACCCCAGCTAACTGGGAAGACATTATATAGCCATGTTTGAGTCCTCGCAAAATGTGCTCCTGAAGCCCACGGAGTCCTGGCGGGAGGCCCTTCTGGACAGCAGGGTCATGGAGCTTTTCTTTACCGTAAGTCCTGCTCTCCCTCGCCACAGGGAAGCCACAGAAAAGTGCCACGGGAAGAATGCGTGCTTTTGTATCTTTTTTAAGTAAATCAAGACAGATTGCTTTTCTCCTCCAAAGCCTTCTCTCCTGATCAGTATATTTGCTTAAACAAAGATTATATAGAAATGTTTTTGCTGGTTTATTAAAATGTTATATAATTATGAAGGGTTTAACGTCGTAGAGCTCAAGCTTTTTGGTCTCAGGGCCTCTTTACGCTCTTAAAAATCATCGAGGACCCCGAAGGGCTTTTGTTTATGTGGGTTATAGCTATTAGTGTTTACCAGGTTAAAAATTCAAACTGAGAACTTTAAAAAATAATTTATTAATTCACTTAAAAATAGCAATACCAAACCACTACATATTAACGTAAATAACATTTCAGTGAACAAATAGCTATGTTTTTTAAAACAAGCAGACAGAAAGTTTAGTGAGAAGAGTGGCATTGTTGACATTTTTGCAGACCTCTCCGATGTCTGGTGTCACAGAAGACAGCCAGGCCCTCTCATCTGCTGCTGCGTTCGCTCAGTTGCAGTGTTCTACAGTCACGTAGAACGTGGGTGTGTGACGGTAGGAATGGAAAAGGCAAACACTGCCTCAGTGGTATTATGAGAGTAGTTTTGACCTTACAGACAACCTGACAGGGTGTCAGGAACCTTTGGGGACCCCTGGGCCGCACTTTGAGAAGTGCTGTTCTAGAGCAGTACACTTGTTGTGTACTGATGAGCAGCCGTGGGTTAAGTTAGAGTTACTGAATACCAGTTTATTTCAGCTGTAACTTTCAAATACCAGGAAGTTAGGAATGTGCTCCCATGTTTGCCCTAGAGGGCCCCCCAGTGTAATAGTCAAAAGCTGGAGAAAATATGGAAAATACGTGTGTGTGTAGTATGTGTGTGTGTGTTTTGGATACAGGTTTGCAGACGTAGGGCAAGCATGCAAGTTAGTTAGGTATAATGACTAGGGCAAAAGTCCAAATAAAGACCAATTAAAAAGAAAAAAGAAAGCTATTTTGCTAAATCCCAACCATTAATTATAGTTTACCTTTTCATGTGTTTTAAAGGTACTATTCACGAGCCTTACAAATTTCACCCCTAGGTGTACATAAAAATATTTTTCTATAGAAATGTTTAGACTGAGTATTACCTTGCATTTTCTTCTTTAAATCCGAGAAATGATGGCTAAAAACGTTATCAGTATCAAAGATAATTGTAACTACATTTTAACATTCTGTTGCCTGCCTCTGGCAGAAATTGTTTTGATGTGTATCCAAGTTCAGTTCTCTGTGTTATTCATTTGACTGAAATTGGATCCCGTTCCAGCAGTTTTTGAAAAGGTGAAAAACTTGCTGGCAGTGCTGGAAACAGCTCCCCTGTCTGAGCAGCTGTCTGGATGCGGTAGACAGCTGCTCCTGCCAGCTGGGAGCCTCCACATGCAGATAACTTCTGCATCTGAAAGTTAACCCCTTTCACCTTGTGATTTTAACAGTTTTGTGTTTGTGGCCTATTACTTTTTCATGTATGCACTTATGAACAATTTTAATTTTGTTATTTGTTAGAAAAATGTCAGTGACTAATCTTTTCATTCACTTTTTTTTTTTAAGTTTATTTTCAGTTATGTGAATTCATTGCCTATTTGAAGCAGTTTTCCACTGCATGTCATTTTTTCTCTAGATCTGAATCGCTGCACTTATGTGTACTGTGTCGTGGCCTCGAGACCCAGCTGTGACCCATCTGGGTTCAGGAGACCTTAGATGGCCTTCTGCCCCCTACAAGTTCACAAGCTTCTCCAGTTTTCTTCTTTCCATTAGGTGTTGGAGAAACCACTCTCCTTAGTTTTTCCTTTTTGACATATTCTTCCTGATCTCATTTATGGTCTCTTCTTACTCTGCTCGTTGGATAAATACTGGTGTTCCTATCTCAGTTCTCAGCTTTGCTGACTGTGTACGTGTTCCTTGGGCTTCTTTTTCCACTCGTAGCTCACCGAGCGACACTTCTGCACCAAGGACTCCTCGTCTGTATTCAGCACAGGCTGCTCCTGTGTCCCAGAGCCTCGTAATCCTTGCGCTGGGCGCTTTAACTTGGATGCCCGAAGTCGTCTCGGATTCAGTGTGTTCCCATAGGACTCAGCGTCTTACTAACGTACTTTTCTTTATTCCTTGTCCGTATTTCTTGTCTTGCTTCTCCAGTCACCTCCCTGGGTCTTCCGCTAGACTTTGCTTTTCTTTATCCCTCTGCTTTTCCCTATTCAGGTGGTGAATTCAGGTTTTAATTTGTGTAACATGGTTCAGATATGGTAGAATTCCTTTGTAATGGAAGAGAGCAAGAATCTACCGTGTTACATAAGAATCAGCCATTGATTTATCATGTTTTACGTGGTTCATATTTTAGGAAACATAAGTATGCCCAGTAAAGTCAGGCTCTGAGGACAGTTTCTTATTTTTATTTAATTTAATTACATAATCCATGTTGGCTGTTTCTTTTGCTTCCTCATGTCTGGACCAGGATTGAGCAACCATTTGGCTGTGTGGGTGGAGAAGCAGCCCTCTGTGGTCCCAGGTTGCGTTGTCTCTGTCATGTTTAAATGTTGATAAGGTTAAAAAAACAAGGTGACAGAAATGTAGGTACAGTTTTCAGATAAGGAACTTCAGAATAAGCTGTGTTCAGAAGTTCTTGAATAGAATGGATATATGGATTTGTGATTGTACTTTAAATTTACTATATATAAAACTTAGAATGTATTTTGAAAAACCCTTGTGTTGTTCTAGACCAGGGATTGGCTGGGTAGAATATTAGGCTTTGCAGGTCATTAGTTCTCTGAGGCAGCTTCAGCTCTGGCCTCCCAGTACAAGCAGTTACAGCAAAACTTCACTGATGGCTGTTACAACGTGAATTTTGTATAATTTTCACATGTCTTGAAATATTATTCTTTGGTTTTGTTTTTCCCAACCACATAAAAGGGTAAAAACCATTCTTACCTCACAGGCCGCACAAAAGCAGGCAGGAGGCCAGGTCTGGCCTGTGGGCTGTGGTTTGACAACCCCTTTTCTAAACCCCTTTCAGCATGTCAGTAGATAAATTAACTTTGTAACTTAACAGCGAGTTTTTAATATTTTAAATTTCTTAGAACCTTAAGCAGTTCAGGAATTAAAGATTAATGGAATCAACCAGTGAATTAAGGGTTTATGAGTATTCACTGTGTCCCCGCACTGTACCAGTGAATAGTTGGGAAGCATCCTAACTTCAAGTAATTTATAAATGATTGCAGAGTCAGAGTGAAATAACCTGACACAGATAGAGAATAAATGTTCAAATTGTGTGACACTGAGAAAGCACAGAGATTTGTGTAGGGAAAGAGGGGCTGGAAAATTCAAATCCTTGTGGAAAGTGGAAAGTGGCCACAGTAAATGTGGTGGATTAAGATAAACAATTACCTGTGATTTCTCTGCTAAAAATATTTTCCTTGTCTGTTTTAATTATGTAAGTGAGGATATTAATGACACTGTAAAATTAGGGAGCAGTATTTTGGGAGTGTTTCCTTCATCAGAACACTGTATGCCAGGTGTTCCACCTCAGTATTGCAGCATTGAAATAAATTCTGCGTGAGGTTTAAAGTGAATTTAAATATAATTTAGGTAAAATTTAAACATTTAAAAAATTTATTAATAGCAATGATATAGGATAAAAAGAGATTCAAATAACTTGTAGGCAATATCAGAGTTGATGAAACACCATGTTAATATATTGTTTGAATGAGTGAATTTCTAGGAATTGGGGGGCATGCTGGTTTTGCGAGTGTGTAACTGTCTGCTTCCAGCGAAGCAGCATCTATATGCTCTTGCCCGAACTTTGCTGACTTTAGCAAGAAGCTGCAGCGGGGCATAGTTAGCATAATACAGATGACTGTCGTTGCTGCTGTTTTTAGAAAAAGCAGTATGTCTGACTGGCCGGCATCTGTTTCTTTGTCATAACACGCTGGAGATAGTTCAGTTTTCAAAATGTAGGTAGCTCTCCACTGACAATTAATTGGTATGTTTAAAATCATGGCCTATAACATAAAATGGACTGAGGGACAATTTTCAAATTTAGTTTAACTCGGGAATTAGTTATCTAGAAATGCTCAGCTACAGTGAATTTTTCTCTCACCTCGTTTGGCACGATAGACACGTGACCCTTACAGAAGAATTTATGTTTATGGATTAGCCATTCTTTCTAACAGGTACATCGAAAAATCAGAGAAGATTCCGACATGGCACAAGACTCCCTGCAGTGCCTCGCCCAGTTAGCTTCTCTTCACGGACCCATCTTCCCCGATGAAGGGTCCCAAGTGGATTATCTCGCACACTTCATTGAGGGCTTACTGAATACCATCAATGGGTAGGTATCCTGGCCCTTAGAACCAAAAAGGAGCTTCAGTTCTTCCTCATGATTAACAGTGGAGGAAAAAAGAAACTAGCGATTCCCTGCTTTTATATTTTAGAGGAGAGTTACATGTGTCAGTTGAAATGAGTACACAGAGACGTGCCTTTGAAAATGAATGGGTGCATGTTTGGAAACGAGTTACCTCTGCTCCACTTAACGCTGATGCTCATGCCTTGGGTTGTAGAATTGAGATAGAAGATTCTGAAGCTGTGGGGATCTCCAGCATCATCAGCAACCTGATAACTGTGTTCCCTCGCAACGTCTTAACCGCCATTCCAAGCGAGCTCTTCTCGTCCTTTGTGAGCTGCCTGACACACCTCACGTGCTCTTTCGGGCGCAGTGCTGCACTGGAGGAGGTGGTGAGTGGCTCCGACTGAACCGCGCTATCTCGCAGGGGGACCTGCTCTGCCTCTGAGGCGTGTCTCATGGCCGCTAATTGTTTTAAAGGAGTGCGTGTTTGTTTATATGTGCAAATCATTTGGCAGTCTGTGCTTGGGAACATGACTTCTTAAAAATTTGTGGAAAATCACTTTAGTAGACTAAATTTTATTTGTCTCAAGATTTTATTTTATTTTATTTTATATTTTTTAAAAATTTTTGGCTGCGTTGGGTCTTAGTTGCTGCATGCGGGCTTTCTCTAGTTGCGGCGAGTGGGGGCTACACTGTGTTGCGGTGTGCGGGCTTCTCATTGCGGTGGCTTCTCTTGTTGAGGAGCACGGGCTCTAGGCGCGCGGGCTCAGTAGTTGTGGCTTGAGGGCTCTTAGAGCGCAGGCTCAGTAGTTGTGGCGCACGGGCTTATTTGCTCTGCAGCATGTGGGATCCTCTTGGACCAGGGCTCGAACCCGAGACCCCTGCATTGGTAGGCAGATCCTTAACCACTGTGCCACCAGGGAAGTCCCTGGTCTCCAGATTTTAAGTTGAGATAATTTAGTACCTGAAAGTAGGAAATGGAATGAAATGTTTTTATTAAAAACTATGTTGAAAGCCATTTTAATAATAAACTCTTTAAGTTCAAGGGGTGCTAGGAACTTTATGGTATGGTTGTGATTGTGTATAATTTTAAGTGTTTTTTGAGAATTTAGAAATCTTGGGCTTATCTGGAAATTATGTAAATATAATTTAGTTCAAATAATTGTAACCCTGCTTATTTTGATTAATTTTTTTGGTGTTTTTTTATGGTTTTAATAGTATATCTTGGTAAATTTTAATTTGCATTAAAATTAAGACCAATTCCTGTAGTAAAGATGTTTTTTGGTACAGATTTTTAAATGCGTATCTTCCACATTTTATATTTAATTTGGAAAACTCGTACTAAACTCCTTGACAACACAGCTGTGTTTGTAACAGTTACTGGGAATAACTACGTTAATCTTGGGAAGTAATTGATTTTTTCCCTACCAAGTAGTTATTAAATTGTTGAAACTAATTGTTTTTTTAATGAAATGTAGATTCTTTTCAAAGATTGTAAGGGTAAAAAGAATACTTGTAGACCTCTGATAGAATTTCATGTTAAGTCCGAGCGGTTGTTTTGTTGGGGGTTTGGCAACATGTGTGGGAGTGATTTGTGCCCCTTCAGAGGTGTCAGAGCACGAAGAACTCGGGAATGACTGTGTTCACAACAGTGGGCGCCCCAGTGGTTTGACGGGAAAGGAACCAGGCCAGGAAGTTACTTATGTGTTGGAAAGTGTCGGTCATGGAGGAATAGAAGTTTACGGGCCTCATGTGAGGTCTGAATTTCTAGGGAGAAAAATCATGTACTAAGCATGGGAGCAGAGGGAAATTTTAAGTATTTAAGCTGTACTCAAACTCTTTTCAAATGACCACAAATTCTGAATCACTCGGGTTTCACGTAACATCCCCCTTTCCCCCACCCCCTCCCCCTTGGTTAAATGGCACGTTGATCACATGTTTAGAAACACAGCTGCCTTTTATTATAGTTTGTTTGTGGGTTAAGGATGCTTCTAGAGGAATTGCTGGAAGATTTGTAACATTCTTGGCTTGCACATTTGAGGTTTAGAATTTATTTATTTTGCCTAGGGGACTAACAACTTGGAAAACAATTTTTCTGCCAAGGTTTGACCTAGAAGTGTTGGGACACAGGGAGCCTGGATGCGCTTTCAGAGAGTGGATGTTTAATTGTGCTTCACAGGGAGGCATGCACTGTACCTAATGGGCCTCATTCAGGAAAACGGCTATTTCTTTTCCTTTCTTTTAATTGGTCGATTTCTTTTAATCTGTTTATGACATTTAAAAAATGGTGTTAGAAACAGTTGGTTGCCCATTGAAACAGGCAGAGGGAATAGATTTGTCTGATGCTTTTGCATGACTCATAGCAGCCAGATTGGCGAGGGTTGGTGAAGTCGAGGGCTAACGGGGGTCCCTGCACGATGAGTTACCAGAAGACTAAGCGAATCCTAAATGTATCTCAGCCGCATGGGGTTTTCATTCTGGCTGTGTGAGGTGGGGGCGGGGCCTGGGGAGTGGGCGGCGGGGCGGCGAGGTGTAGGGACAGACCCAGCCCGGCTGCGGTGGAGCTTCTGGGACGCAGGGCAGGGCACCTCGTGCACAATACATAGTTGTTGACCTAAGATGGCAAAAGGTATAAAGAAATGAGCTTATACGTAAAAATCGAAAAGTTGAGGCATATTAAAAAAACTGCTTTGGGGAGTCAGGCGTGGTGAGAAAGATCAGGAACTTTTGAGGGAGACGCTGCGGCGTGAGCCAGAAGGAGTCCTCAGCTGCAGGGCCTTGGGCAGGTTGCTTCTCCTTCTGTGAGCACGTTTCCGTGCGGTGTAGTTAGGATGCTGGTCTCTTCTGATGTTTCGTGGGGTGGATTAATGTGAAAGTGCCCCTACGGTGTGCACAATAAAATGTGGAATTATAATGATACAAATGAACCTTTATAATGGGCTTTACTAACAGCCGTATTATGTGTGCTGTCCTATGAGTAAGACCAGATCTTGAGTTTTGTTGTTTCATGCAAATCAGTAATATTATTTGTTTATTTTTTAAAATGTTGTCTTTTGTGATTTGCTCTCAAATTATATCTTTTTATTTTTTTGCAGTACGTGGGCCTCTCACTGCCGTGGCCTCTCCCGCCGCGGAGCGCAGGCTCCGGACGCACAGGCCCAGCGGCCACGGCTCACGGGCCCAGCCGCTCTGCGGCACGTGGGACCCCCCCCAAGACCGGGGCACGAACCCGTGTCCCCCTCATCGGCAGGTGGACTCTCAACCACTGTGCCAGCAGGGAAGCCCCGTATCTCTTTTTTAAAACACAAATTTATTTATTTATTTATTTTTGGCTGTGTTGGGTCTTCGTTGCTGTGCACGGGCTTCTCATTGCAGTGGCTTCTCTTGTGGTGGAGCATGGGCTTCAGTAGTTGTAGCACGCAGGCTCAGTAGTTGTGGCACATGGGCTTAGTTGCTCCGTGGCATGTGGGATCTTCCCGGACCAGGGCTCGAACCCGCGTCCCCTGCATTGGCAGGCAGATTCTTAACCACTGTGCCGCCAGGAAAGCCCCAAATCAATAATTTTAATATTAGGTTTTTAAAAACAATTTTAATCTTGTGAAATGTTTTGTTTTTCTTTAATATTGAAAGAGTTTCTTTTCCCAGTAGGAAAACAGATTCAGCAAAACACTTTTCTTGTTTTTTTAGTTGTGCTCAGGAAGGTTTTATTTTTATTTTTAACATGTATTTATTTATTTATTAACATATTTGTTGGAGTATAATTGCTTTACAGTGGTGTGTTAGTTGCTGCTGTATAACACAGTGAATCAGCTATACATATACATATATCCCCATATCTCCTCCCTCTTGCGTCTCCCTCCCACCCTCCCTATCCCACCTCTCTAGGTGGTCGCAGAGCACCAAGCTGACCTCCCTGTGCTATGTGGCTGCTTCCCACTAGCTATCTGTTTTACATTTGGTAGTGTGTATATGTCCATGCCACTCTCTCACTTCGTCCCAGCTTACCCTTTCCCCTCCCCGTGTCCTCAAGTCCATTCTCTACGTCTGAGTCTTTATTCCTGTCCTGCTCCTAGGTTCATCAGAACCAATTTTTTTTTAAGATTCCATATATATGTGTTAGCATATGGTATTTGTTTTTCTCTTTATGACTTCACTCTGTATGACAGACTCTAGGTCCATCCACCTCACTACAAATAACTCAGTTTCGTTTCTTTTTATGGCTGAGTAATAGTCCATTGCCTATATGTGCCACATCTTCTTTATCCATTCATCTGTCGATGGCCACTTAGGTTGCTTCCATGTCCTGCCTATTGTAAATAGTGCTGCAGTGAACATCGTGGTACCCAGCAATACACTTTTGTTTTACTGTGGTATTTTTTCAAAACTATATTTATGTAGGAATACATATAGATTGTCTCTTGTTTTAGGAACTCGTGTCTTAGATGGTGACTATGTTTCTGTAGCAAGAATTTAAAAAAGCAACTTCATGGGAAGAAAAATTCTTGATACTAACATGTATTCTTGAACTATGTTCTTGTTTGGTGGTTGTAGCGTGTGTATGAAGAGAGGCTGTTATTTATGACTGCCCTCAACTTGCAGTGAACTTGAAAGTCTCTGCTCAAAAAGAGCAACTCCAGTCTTCAGCCATTTTATTCTGTTGGCTGTTAAAATTTTTAGGTGTTGGGCTTCCGTGGTGGCGCAGTGGTTGAGAGTCCGCCTGCCGATGCAGGGGACATGGGTTTGTGCCCCGGTCCGGGAAGATCCCACATGCCGCGGAGCGGCTAGATCCGTGAGCCATGGCCGCTGAGCCTGCGTGTCCAGAGCCTGTGCTCCGCAACGGGAGAGGCCACAACAGTGAGAGGCCCACGTACAGCAAAAAAAAAAAAAAAAAAAAAATTTCTTGGTGTTACTTGAGGCTTCCTGAAGCCAAGAATTTTTTCGTTGCACCCGAGAAATCAAATTTTTGTCTATTGCTAGACTGGAGAAGTGAGATGGATTATAAGATGAAATTATTGCCTTAAAAATTAAAATCCTAACAAAATAATTGTTCATATTATTATGTCAACTATTTTATAAAATGTCTATAATACTAGTATATGCATTTGAATTGATTCAGTGAAATTTGAAGAGAATATGGCTTGAACTCTAGACTCTCATTTGTTTCTTGGTTTCTTTTGTCGGTTAAGTTCAGCCCCCAGTAGGTTCATCAGCCAGAAGCCACATAACATGTTAACTGAACAGAGCAACCGTCATGGTCCTTAAACTTTGAAGTGTGTTTGTGTGTGTGTGTGTGTGTGTGTGTACGTGCGCATGAGGGCTGTGGGTTGGATATGTAAGGCAGGTGGGAGGTGATGGTAGTAAACTTTGCAAAGGAAGAACTTCATATTTAATTTTAGTACATTTGTTCCCTAACCTCAAGACCAGCAGGCCAAGGTAGAAGAAGAAAAATCTTGATAAAGTTGTTGGGAAGTCCATTATAGAATGTAATGCAGTAAAATAATTTTGCAGTTCCTTAGGTGAGTGAGTGCATTTAAAGTTCAGCATTCTTAACTCAAAATCTAGTTTCTCCAGCTCGATGGATAATTACTCTGTGGAGAGGAGGTGTGGTGAAAGAAATGCATTGAAGCCAAGTTACAAATGGAGAGGTGGGAAGCAGGAATTTGGGGGTATTTCAGGGATAAGAGGGAATAACTTACTGTCTGGAATGGTGATGTCAGTACAACACAAATGTGTGGTCGACCCTGCACCTTAACTCCCGGGAGAAGGGATGGTTTGAGAAGCTGTGCCAACCTCCCTACCCAGCATTCTGCTGGCCGGGGAGGAATGAATGGATGATAGTCCAGACGGCGACCCAGTTGTCCAGCTGCGCTGTGTGCACTCATTTCCTCTGCTTGTTGATCAAAGAAGAATTAAATGAGATGCATGAGTAGCCTTGCACATTTAAAGTATGCTTCTTTTTAATCCTAACAGTGGCTTTACCTCTGTTCAGGATATTTGAAAGAAAATTGGTTACTATTACAACTTAAATACAGATTCTTATTAAAAGAAATCCTTAAAATAATTTCTATGTTTCATTTAATTCTCTTGGGTCGTAATTTTGCCATGCAGTGTTCCCTAACTTGGATATGAGTCAGCCCTGATTTTTCAGTCTGCTTCCAGTCCTAGCACAGAACCAATGTTTGTTTTACAGAATTCTTGCACTTGAGATAGAATGTAGTGGATTTAGATTAAAGCTTATTTATCGTCATAACTGTGGTTTCATATAGTAACCTTTGTATTGCTTACAAGACTAGCATTAGAAACATAACCAGAGCTAATGGGCCAGGGTTTTGAAAATGGACGCTAGAATGAGGTGGAAGAAGAGATGGCCCTCCTACCTCAGGTAAGGCAGGTGAGTCCCAGCAGTGCCGGCCCCTTGGAGTACTGCTGAGTCAGTTCAGTTCCGTGAATATTTACCCATCACCTACATGTGCCAGGGACTGTGTTTGATAAATATACGTTCTTTAGCATTAAGAATTTGGAAGTACATATATGTTTCCAAAAGGAAGAAGTTACGTTAATGTAGGAGTGTAACATTTAAAAACTCTCTGAAAATTACACCTTGGACTCCTGGTGCGTTTGTGGGGAGTCGATTTTTTTACGTGATCTATTTATAGGATTCTTCTAGCAGCTGCACTGCTTGTCCACTAAGTCAATTTCTCTTGGGGGATTTCAGAAGCCAGGAATACTGTCAGCTGCATAGGTAGTCTGGAGTCAAATTAATTCTGTGCTGTCAGGACTGGCTATGGAAAAAAAATGAGAGAATGAATTAATTTCTTTTGCATTTGACATTCAAAGACTTCTAAATTCTTTTTAAAATGGAGAGCTCATGATCTGTTTGTGACATTTCTGCGATTTTTCTCTGTATTGCCATTGTTGCTTTCTATGATGCTACACTAGGAAGGAATATTTATAGCAGATGAGTAGCAGCATGAACTATTATAATTCAGTCTTTAATCTTTCATGTGCCCTTTCTTATTGTTTTACACCATGCAGTACATGTATTATTTGACCTGTCATTGGACTTGGGGGTTATGGCTATGCCTGTAAATTTTAAACTTACTGTGAAATATTCTGTTCACATAAAGTAAAAGCTTTATACATATATATATAAACATTTGTAAAGAAAAATAAAATGAACAACTGTCTGCCAGCCATGCAGATTAAGAAACAGTATATTGATAGGACCTTTTCCCCCTTCATTTACCTGGAGTTTCCCCGTCTGTTGTTACAAGCACAGTTTATGTTGTGCAGACTTATTTCTGCCAGTTGATTTTGTATCATGTTTGCAAATGAGCGCTGCCAGGGAACCCCTGGCCAGTGCTGTTGGCTCCTTTCCCACCCTCTGCGACCTCTGACTGTTCAGTTTGCTTTCGTTCCCAAGTCCTTATGAGAGCAGTAGAGCAGCCCCAGGCTCTAAATAGGGAACACCGAGTTAAACAGGGCTATTCCTCAGAAATGAAACATTCCATGTGAGAGCTAATGGCCCACACCCACCTTATTGCAATTTTTATGTCTATGAATCATAATGCTTTTCTTTTTTGTTAATAAATAAGTAAATTAATTTATTATTATTATTTTTTGGCTGTGCTGGGTCCTCGTTGCTGCGCGCGGGCTTTCTCTAGTTGCGGCGAGGGGGGGCTACTCTCTGTTGTGGTGCGCAGGCTTCTCATTGCGGTGGCTTCTCTTGTTGTGGAGCGTGGGCTCTAGGCGCACGGGCTTCAATAGTTGTGGCTCGTGGGCTCAGTAGTTGTGGCTTGTGGGCTCTAGAGCGTAGGCTCCGTAGTTGTGGTGCACGGGCTTAGTTGCTCCGCGGCATGTGGGATCTTCCCGGACCAGGGCTCGAACCCGTGTCCCCTGCATTGGCAGGCGGACTCTTAACCACTGCGCCACCGGGGAAGCCCCTATGGATCAGAATGCTTTTCTTAACTGACTCATGTAACTTATGTTTACATATGAAGATAGCACTCAGGGTCAAAGAAAGAGCTTTCCGATTTCATGGAGATGATTCGGAGTTGTCACGTTGGTTATTTGCTCTTTGTAGAAGAAAAGCTATTGGAGTTCTTTGCAGCATAACAGATATTAGAACTACTGTAGCACAGGATTTATCATGTATACTTTTACAGTATCTAACGTTAGGGACACATGCATACACTTAATTTTTTTAGAGCAGTTTTAGATTCACAGCAAAATTGAGTGAAAATACAGAGTTCCCATCCCTGCCCCAGTACACCCAGCCCCCCCGCCATCAGCATCCCTACCAGGGAGTGCATGTGTTACACCTGATGAACCTGCACCGAGGCTGTCATCATCCTGAGCCCATGGTCTACATCAGAGTTCACTCTTTGTGTTGTACACTCTGTGGGTTTGGACAAATGTGCAGGGATGTGTAGCCACCGTTACAGTCTCATGCAGGCTAGTGTCACTGCCCTGAAAATCCCCTGAGCTCTGCTCTTCACACCCCCACCCAGCCCCTGGCAACCACGGATCCTTTTATTGTCTCCATAGTTTGGCCTTTTCCAAAATGTTGTATAGTTGGAATCGTACAGTAATGTTAGATTTTAATCTGAAGTTCACAACATTGTTAAAAGGCGGAGCAGTTCCACATACTGAAAGTTGTCTTTCCCAAGCTTCATTTGCCAGCATGTCCAGAGACAAAATGAACTGCTGCTTCTATATGTCCAAATACTCACCAGACGCAAAAGCAGATTTCTTTCTGCGGCTGAAGAGCTGCAGGTTCACCTCCAGTACACTTGCAGGTTAATTATGGACGTTGACATGTCAGTGCTGATAGCATGTTTTGATTACCTTCTCCACCCTCCGTTCCCAAATGGGGGAAAGTGGAGTCAGGTCGCCTCCTAAGCTCTGCGCCCCTCTCCAAAGCCCTCCTGGCAGCAGGCCCGAGACACCCCAGGCACGAGCAGAGTGTCTGGCTTGGGCCCTCGTCATCTTGGGGCACGTGCTCCGGCTTGGCGGCTGGGTCTTGGCCAGAGGGGCTATGGAGCAGGGCCAAGGTATTAGGAAAAACCACTCGGCTGGGTTTCAGTTCTCTGTGATTAGCCTGAAAGATTTAGCTGCCAATTGGTCATCAGCCAAATTGCTCACACTTTGCCTGATGAGTTACTTGTATTGGTTTCCAAGTGGAACAGAGGCCCTGTACAAGTTTGCAGTTCTTATTTTAAATCACCATCCAGTGATAGGGGCTCTGATGGTCCGCTGTGATCTTCTGTTTTGTCTAATATCAGGGCTCTATGGGAGGAATTATGGAATGCTCTTCCAATAGTAAAAGGCTTATAAGGCTTTCCCATTTTATTTGTACTTTTCTGTATCTGAATGATTACACCATGATAAGCATGCATTGTATATGTGCTAGGGAACAACAGAGAGAGTTCTTAGAATTGCCTACTGCTTCCTTCTGAGCGGTGGGGTCAGAGGATGCTGTTCCTCTTAAGATATGTTCCCAGTCTGTTTATTTTGGCAACATAAACTGTTAAGACTTAACAAATGATTTCTGCAAAGCACATGCTTTAAGTATGCAGAAACGGTCTTACTCATCTCCTGCTCCGGTACTTAGCTGGCATTAGTGATTTCTGCTGCAGGCACACACCAGCTGCTGCAGCGACCAGATGGGCACTTACCTGGCCTTTTGTTTAAATTTTTTTTAACATCTTTATTGGAGTATAATTGCTTTACAGTGGTGTGTTAACTTCTGCTTTATAACAAAGTGAATCAACTATACATATACATACATCCCCATATCTCCTCCCTCTTGCGTCTCCCTCCCACCCTCCCTATCCCACCCCTCTAGGTGGTCGCAGAGCACCAAGCTGATCTCCCTGTGCTATGTGGATGCTTCCCACTAGCTATCTATTTTACATTTGGTAGTGTATATATGTCCATGCCTCTCTCTCACTTCGTCCCAGCTTACCCTTCCCTCTCCCTGTGTTCTCAAGTCCAACCTCTGTGTCTGTGTCTTTATTCCTCTCCTGCCCCTAGGTTCTTCAGAACCGTTTTTTTTTAGGATTCCATATATATGTGTTAACATACGGTATTTGTTTTTCTCTTTCTGACTTACCTCACTCTGTATGACAGACTCTGGGTCCATCCACCTCACTACAAATAACTCAATTTCGTTTCTTTTTATGACTGAGTAATATTCCATTGTATATATGTGCCACATCTTCTTTATCCATTCATCTGTCGACGGCCACTTAGGTTGCTTCCATATCGTGTCTGTTGTAAGTACTGCTGCAGTGAATATTGTGATACATGTCTCTTTTTGAATTGTGCTTTTCTCAGGGTATATGCCCAGTAGTGGGATTGCTGGGTCGTATGGTAGTTCTATTTTTAGTTTTTTACGGAACCTCCATACTGTTCTCCATAGTGGCTATATCAATTTACATTCCCACCAACAGTGCAAGAGGGTTCCCTTTCTCCACACCCTCTCCAGCATTTATTGTTTGTAGATTTTTTGATGGTGGCCATTCTGACTGGTGTGAGGTGATACCTCATTGTAGTTTTGATTTGCATTTCTCTAATGATTAGTGATGTTGAGCATCCTTTCATGTGTTTGCTGGGAATATGTATATCTTCTTTGGAGAAACGAGGTCTTCTGCTAAGTTTTGGATTGGGTTGTTTGTTTTTTTGATATTGAGCTTGCATGAGCTGCTTGTATGTTTTGGAGATTAATCCTTTGTCAGTTGCTTCATTTACGAATATTTTATCCCTTCATCTTGTTTATGGTTTCCTTTGCTGTGCAAAAGCTTTTAAGTTTCATTAGGTCCCATTTGTTTATTTTTGTTTTTATTTCCGTTTCTCTAGGAGGTGGGTCAAAAATGATCTTGCTGTGATTTATGTCATAGAGCGTTCTGCCTATGTTTTCCTCTAAGAGTTTTATAGTTTCTGGCCTTACATTTATTTTTTTAAAGTAAATTTACTTATGTATTTATGTATGTATTTATTTATATATATATTTATTTATTGTCTGAGTTGGGTCTTTGTTGCTGTGTGCGGGCTTTCTCTAGTTGCGGTGAGCAGGGGCTGCTCTTCGTTGCGGTGCATGGGCTTCTCGTTGTGGTGGCTTCTCTTGTTGCGGAGCAGAGGCTCTAGGCGCGCGGGCTTCAGTTGTCGTGGCACGCAGGCTTCAGTAGTTGTGCCATACGGGCTCTAGAGCGCAGGCTCAGTAGTTGTGGTGCACGGGCTTAGTTGCTTCGTTCCCTGTGGGATCTTCCCAGACCAGGGCTCGAACCCGTGTCCCCAGCATTGGCAGGCGGATTCTTAACCACTGCACCACCAGGAAAGCCCTGGCCTTACATTTAGGTCTTCAATCCATTTTGAGTTTATTTTTGTGTACAGTGTTAGGGAGTGTTCTAATTTCATTCTTGTACATGTAGCTGTCCAGTTTTCCCAGCACCACTTATTGAAGAGGCTGTCTTTTCTCCATTGCATATCCTTGCCTCCTTTATCAAAGATAAGGTGACCATATGTGCGTGGGTTTATCTCTGGGCTTTCTATCCTGTTCCATTGATCTATATTTCTGTTTTTGTGCCAGTACCATACCATCTTGATTACTGTAGCTTTGTAGTGTAGTCTGAAGTCTAGGAGCCTGATTTGTCCAGCTCCGTTTTTCTTTCTCAAGATTGCTTTGGCTGTTTGGGGTCTTTTGTGTTTCCATGCAAATTGTGAAGTTTTTTGTTCTAGTTCTGTGAAAAATGCCATTGGTAGTTTGATAGGGATTGCATTGAATCTGTAGATTGCTTTGGGTAGTAGAGTCATTTTCACAATGTTGATTCTTCCAATCCAAGAACATGGTATAATCTCTCCATCTCCTTGTATCGTCTTTAATTTCTTTCATCAGTGTCTTATATTTTTCTGCATACAGGTCTTTTGTCTCCTTAGGTAGGTTTATTCCTAAGTATTTTACTCTTTTTGTTGCAGTGGTAAATGGGAGTGTTTCCTTAATTTCTCTTTCAGATTTTTCATCATCAGTGTATAGGAATACAAGAGATTTTTGTGCATTAATTTTGTATCCTGCTACTTTACCAAATTCATTGAGTAGCTCTAGTAGTTTTCTGGTAGCTTCTTTAGGATTCTCTGTGTATAGTATTATGTCATCTGCAAACAGTGACAGTTTTACTTCTTCTTTTACGATTTGGGGTCCTTTTATTTCTTTTTCTTCTCTGAATGCTGTGGCTAAAGCTTCCAAAACTATGTTGAATAATAGTGGTGAGAGTGGGCAACCTTGTCTTGTTCCTGATCTTAGAGGAAGTGGTTTTAGTTTTTTACCATTGAGACTGATGTTGGCTGTGGGTTTGTCATATATGGCCTTTATTATGTTGAGGTAGGTTACCTCTGTGCCTTCTTTCTGGAGAGTTTTTATCAAAAATGGGTGTTGAGTTTTGTCGAAAGCTTTTTCTGCATCTGTTGAGATTATCATATTGTTTTTATTCTTCAATTTGTTAATGTGTTGTATCACATTGATTGATTTGTGTATACTGAAGAATCCTTGCATTCCTGAGATAAACCCCACTTGATCATGGTGTATGATCCTTTTAATGTGCTGTTAGATTCTGTTTGCTGGTATTTTGTTGAGGATTTATGCATCTGTGTTCATCAGTGATATTGGCCTGTAGTTTTCTTTCTTTGTGACGTCTTTGTCTGGTTTTGGTATCAGGGTGATGGTGGACTCGTAGAATGAGTTCGGGAGTGTTCTTCCCTCTGCTATATTTTGGAAGAGCTTGAGAAGGATAGGTGTTAATAGAATTTGCTTGTGAAGCCATCTGGTCCTGGGCTTTTGTTTGAATTTCAGTGCTTGTGATTGTTCTGTTTATATTTTCTATTTCTTCCTGGTTCAGTCTCAGAAGGTTGTGCTTTCCTAAGAATTTGTCCATTTCTTCCAGGTTGTCCATTTTATTGGCATAGAGTTGCCTGTAGTAATCTCTCATGATCCTTTGTATTTCTTCAGTGTCAGTTGTTACTTCACCTTTTTCATTTCTAATTCTGTTGATTTGAGGCTTCTCCCTTTTTTCCTTGATGAGTCTGGCTAATGGTTTATCAATTTTGTTTATCTTCTCAAAGAACCAGCTTTTAGTTTTATTGATCTTTGCTGTTGTTTCCTTCATTTCTTTTTCATTTATTTCTGATCTGATCATTATGATTTCTTTCCTTCTGCTAACTTTGGGGGTTTTTTGTTCTTCTTTCTGTATTCTTGTTTCTTGAGGTAGGATTGTGTTGCTATAAACTTCCCTCTTAGAACTGCTTTTACTTCATCCCATAGGTTTTGGGTCGTCGTGTTTTCATTGTCATTTTTTTCTTGGTATTTTTTGATTTCCTCTTTGATTTTTTTCAGTAATCTCTTGGTTATTTAGTAGCGTACTGTTTAGCTTCCACGTTTGTATTTTTTACAGTTTTTTTTTCTGTAATCAATATCTAGTCTCATAGTGTTGTGGTCGGAAAAGATACTTGATATGCTTTCAACTTTCTTAAATTTACCAAGGCTTGATTTGTGACCCAAGATATGACCTATCCTAGAGAATGTTCCATGAACACTTGAGAAGAAAGTGTATTCTGTTGTTTTTGGATGGAATGTCCTAGAAATATCAGTTAAGTCCATCTTGCTTAATGTGTCATTTAAAGCTTGTGTTTCCTTATTTATTTTCATTTTGG
Source organism: Globicephala melas (assembly GCF_963455315.2). NCBI lineage: Eukaryota > Metazoa > Chordata > Mammalia > Artiodactyla > Delphinidae > Globicephala > Globicephala melas. Next base: position 1,032,761 of record NC_083331.1, on the reverse strand, counting down.
ATGATCTGTCCATTGGTGAAAGTGGCGTGTTAAAGCCCCCTACTATTATTGTGTTACTGTCGATTTCCCTTTTTATGGCTGTTAGCATTTGCCTTATGTATTGAGGTGCTCCTGTGTTGGATGCTGAAATATTTACAATTATTATATCTTCTTCCTGGATTGATCCCTTGATCATTATGTAGTGTCCTTCTTTGTCTCTTGTATTAGTCTTTATTTTAAAGTCTGTTTTGTCCGATATGAGAATTGCTACTCGAGCTTTCTTTTGATTTCCATTTGCATGGAATATCTTTTTCCATCCCCTCACTTTCAGTCTGTATGTGTCCCTAGGTCTGAAGTGGGTGTCTTGTAGACAGCATATATACGGGTCTTGTTTTTGTGTCCATTCAGCCAGTCTGTGTCTTTTGGTTGGAGCATTTAATCCATTTACATTTAAGGTAATTATCAATATGTATGTGCCTATTACCATTTTCTTAATTGTTTTGGGTTTGTTTTTGTAGGTCTTTTCCTTCTCCTGTGTTTCCTGTCTAGAGAAGTTCCTTTATTTGTTGTAAAGCTGGTTTGGTGGTACTGAATTCTCGTAACTTTTGCTTGTCTGTAAAGGTTTCAATTTCTCTGTCGAATCTGAATGAGATCCTTGCTGGGTAGAGTAATCTTGGTTGTAGGTTTTTCCCTTTCATCACTTTAAATATGTCCTGCCACTCCCTTCTGGCTTGCAGAGTTTCTGCTGAAATATCAACTGTTAACCTTCTGGGGATTCCCTTGTATGTTATTTGTTACTTTTCCCTTGCTGCTTTGAATATGTTTTCTTTGTATTTAATTTTTGATACTTGGATTAGTTTGTGTCTTGGTGTGTTTCTCCTTGGATTTATCCTGTATGAGACTCTCTGTGCTTCCTGGACTTGATTGACTGTTTCCTTTCTCATGTTAGGGAAGTTTTCAACTATAATCTCTTCAGAAATTTTCTCAGACCCTTTCTCTTTCTCTTCTTCTTCTGGGACCCCTGTAATTAGACTGTTGGTACGTTTAATGTTGTCCCAGAGGTCTCTGAGACTGCCCTCAATTCTTTTCATTCTTTTTTCTTTATTCTACTCTGCAGTAGTTGTTTCCACTATTTTATCTTCCAGGTCACTTATCCGGTCTTCTGCCTCAGTTATTCTGCTATTCATTTCTTTTAGAGAATTTTTAATTAATTTATTGTGTTGTTCATCATTGTTTATTTGCTCTTTAGTTCTTCTAGGTCCTTGTTAAACCTTTCTTGTATTTTCTCCGTTCCACTTCCAAGATTTTGGATCATCTTTGCTGTCATTACTCTGAATTCTTTTTCAGGTAGACTGCCTATTTCCTCTTCATTTGTTTGGTCTGGTGGGTTTTACCTTTCTCCTTTATCTGCTGCATATTTCTCTGTCTTCTCATTTTGCTTAACTAACTGTGTTTGGGGTCTCCTTTTCACAGGCTGCAGGTTCGTAGTTCCCGTTGTTTTTGGTGTCTGCCCCCAGTGGATGAGGTTGGTTCAGTGGGTTGTGTAGGCTTCCTGGGGGAGGGGACTGGTGCCTGTGTTCTGGTGGGTGTGGCTGCATCTTGTCTTTCTGGTGGGCAGGGCTGCGTCCAGTGGTGTGTTTTGGGGTGTCTGTGAACTTATTATGATTTTAGGCAGCCTCTCTCTTAATGGGTGGGGTTGCGTTCCTGTCTTGCTAGTTGATTGGCATGGGGTGCCCAGCACTGGAGCTTGCTGGCCGTTGGGTGGAGCTGGGTCTTAGCGTTGAGACAGAGATCTCTGGGAGAGCTCTTGCCGATTGATATTATGTGGGACCGCGAGGTCCCTGGTGGACCAATGTCCTGAACTCAGCTCTCCCACCTCAGACGCTCAGGCCTGACATCAGGCCGGAGCACCAAGACCCTGTCAGCCACACAGCAACCCGTGCAGATGTCGTATTGCCAACCTGGTTCCAACTGACACTGTGAGGAAGGAAGGAACGCCGAACCGCCCTCACCAGCAGAGCGGGAGAGGCGAGTGCCTCCCCCATCCCCCGTCATGCCCACTGTTCCCACACTCTACTGTCCGACGCCTCTACCTGGCCTTTTTAAAAATTAATTAATTAATTAATTAATTTAGACAAGTCTCTACCTTTATTGGCCAGCAGGCTACTTAAGGGGGATGAAGCGGGAGGAGTGGGTGGCCCCAGTGCCGGGCCGGCCGTGCTTCACAGGCTTGTAGGTGATGGAGAACTTGCCTAGGTAGTGGCCGATCATCTCAGGCTTGATTTCCACCTGGTTGAAAGTCTTGCCATCGTAGACGCCCACCACGCTGCCCACCAGCTCGGGCAGGATGATCATGTCGCGCAGGTGCGTCTTCACCACCTTGGGCTTCTCCATGGGCGGCGCCTCCTTCTTGGCCTTGCGCAGCCGCTTCAGCAGCGAGTGCTGCTTCCTCCGGAGGCCGCGGTTCAGCTGCTGCCGCTGCCGCGAGCTGTACAGCTGCATCAGCTGCTCATAGGACATGTCCAGCAGCTGGTCGAGGTCCACGCCGCGGCAGGTGAACTTGCGGAAGGTCCGCTTCTTCTTCTGCTCCACTTCCGCCATCTGGTCGGCTCTTCAGAAAGGCTACCTGGCCATTTTATATGCCTTTTCTTCTGTCCTCAGAACCAGCATCAGTGACTTTATTATATCATATATGATGAAGAGAAAAAATAAAACAGATAATCAAGTGACAGTGGGAGAGCCCACAGCCCAACTCGAGAACTTTCCTGGTCCTGAGGTTGCTGTAACTGGAGTGCTCATCCACTCCTGTTGCTAGCTGCCCGCCCCCCCTGCAGGAGAGGTGGCCGCTGTTCTAAATTTTAACATTCCCTTGTCTTAACTTCTCTGATCATTTATATGGTAAGCTGTGTCGTTGTGTGAATATTATACCACACCTTGTTTTCCCATTCTGCCGTAAAGGAAATTTTGGGTTTCCCTTTTCTGCCGTTACGGTGTTAAAGTAAACGTTCTTCCACGTGTTTCCTAGCAACTTTCGTGAGACTTTCCTAAGGTCTAAACCTCAGAATGGAAGTTTTGGATCATAGGCTATGTAACGTTCAGTTTTCAAAGATAGTTTCCCGGAACTTCCCTGGTGGTCCAGTGATAAGACCCTGTGCTCCCAGTGCAGGGGGCCCGGGTTCGATCCCTGGTCAGGGAACTAGATCCCGCATGCTGCAACTAAGAGTCCGCATGCCACAACTAAAGGTCCCACGTGCTGCAACTAAGATCAGGTGCAGTCAAATAAATAAAATAAATGAATAATAATAATAATAAAAAGATAGTTTCCCATCGTTTGCTCAAGTGACTGGACTCCATGCTCACGGTGGTGTCTGCATTCCCGTTGACCCACATCTTCACCAGCACAGCTTCTGCCAGACTCACAGTATGAAATATGATCTTAATTTGCTTTCCCAGGTACTAATAACATTGAGCATCTTTTCATACATATCAATACATAATTCCCATGATTATTATTATGAAATGCTTGTTTACTCTGTTGCTTGTTTTCCTATCAGATTGTCTTTTCCTTACTGATTTAAAGAAATTCTTTATATAGTCTGCACACTCATTTCTTATTGGTTTATTTGTATTGCAGATCTCCTAGTTTTGTGGCTCCTCTTTTCACTTTATGGTATCTTTTTTTTTTTTTTAATTTGGAATACTTTTAGATTTACAGAAAAGTTGCAAAGCTAGTACGGTATTCCCATATACCTAGTTTCCCCTAATATTACCATCTTGTATAGCCATGGTACATTTATTAAAACTAAGAGATTAACATTGGTGCATTTTTAAAAAAATTTAAAAATTTTTATTTAAAAAAAATTTATTTATCTGTTTATTTTTGGCTGGGTTGGGTCTTCATTGCTGTGTGTGGGCTTTCTCTAGTTGTGGCAAGCGGGGGCTACTCTGTGTTGCGGTGCACAGGCTTCTCATTGCGGTGACTTCTCTTGTGGAGCACGGGTTCTAGGTGCATGGGCTTCAGTAGTTGTGGCACACATGCTCAGTAGTTGTGGCTCGCGGGCTTTAAAACGCAGGCTCAGTAGTTGTGGCACACAGGGTTAGTTGCTCCATGGCATGTGGGATCTTCCTGGACCAGGGCTCTAACCTGTGTCCCCTGCATTGGCAGGCGGATGTACAGTCTTGATATTCAGGCTGTAATATCTGTATATACAAGTTTGACTTTTTAGAAGGGGCTGAAGATACAGTTCCTTAGGAGGATATCATGCAAAAAGAGGAAGCACACCTGCTTCTCAGAGGAATGTTTCCTAATAATAAGTAAAAAGAAAAAGAAAAAATCTCTTGCAAAGCTTCATATAGTGAACGATACGGAATCCTCAATCCCACGACAACAGATGATGCTGGAACAGGTTTTATTCGGCTCTTTCTTACAACATTGTTTAACCCTCAGTATACCACCAGGGTCTAGTTTTTGAGTTTCGTTTTTGAACAGTTCTAACTATTTTAAATGTCAGTTTTTCATAACTTTTATTCTTTCTTAGAGACTTTAGAACAAAAAGAACATTTATTACCATGTAATTATCTTAGTATAAATCTAAAACACATTATGGATTTTTAGTGATCTGATTTCTCCCATATCTTGAAGCATTTTGCTATTTCATGATCTTGGGAAGTATTTCACCATTACTCATCAACTCCCATCCATAATAAAAAAGAGACTAAAAGAATAAGAAAATGGAAGAATGATAGAGTCACCTACAAGGATGGTATAGTAGTGAAATGAATCACCACAAATAGAATAAATGGCTACTCTTCATTATTTTTCAGTTTTCTAATTGCATTTTCCAAAATATAGCACAGTCTTTCAAGAAGTCTTGAAATAACCATCTTTTACGTTTTGTTGTTAATTGTTGTTTTTAACATTTCATTGGATGCTGTTTGAAATTCAGAATTTTTCATTTTTCTGCCCATAGTAACAAAGAAAAGGAAATTGTCAGAATAAGATGTTTCAGTGATAAAACAAATCAGAAGGTGAATGTAAAGAGACAGTTGCACTCTGAGCCGTAATAACGTTGGTAAAATTGATAGTATAAGTGAAATCTGGGACTGAGTTTTAGGTGATCAGTTTTCTCAAGCTCAATAATTTATGAGCAAACAGTATATTTCCAAGGACAAAACGAAAATATGGCATTCCCATCCAGTCAGTTATTCCATGGAAAACCTTCACCCAATATTCTGTGAGTTTAGAGTTTACTAAAGGATACTGACAGTATTTCTGTATCTTTTTTGATGTTCGTGCAACAGCATTTACTTAATATGGTTTGTAATTGTATTGATGGTGAAAGCAGTATTTACAAAAGGGGTTGGAAGGAAATAAATGATGTAATGAAAAATATTGGTTGAATTGATCATTTTTATTGGTATTTATAAACCTAAATGAATATGTTATACTGCATTTATGGAACCAGGAATATGGCTGTCCTTCAACAAAATTATGAGCTGTCAAGGTTTTAAAAAGTGTAAAGCATTTTGATGGTACATGAGCGAGCAGAGCCAGCATTAGTAGTAAGTTAGAACCTCCTAGAGTTAGATTTTGCAAGTACAGTTGGTCCTCATCATTTGTGGATTCCATATTTACAAATTCACTTCCTTGCTAAAAATCCTTTGCAACCCCAAAATCAGCACTTGTGGAACTTTTCATGATTGTTCATGGACATGTGTGTGCAAAGAGTGACAAAACGTATGATCCGCCGGCTTGCTTGTTCCCAGCAGGGGTCAAGCCGGGCGGTCGCGCTCTGCCTTGTTGTTTTCACCCTCACACCATAAACAGGTGTCCTTCTCACCGTCTCCAGTGCTTCATTTTTCGCATTTTTGTGTGAAACGGCATTTTCCAAAATTCTGTCACAAAATATTGAAGTTCTTGCAGTGCAATGACTGATAGGATGATTTTGCTGTTTCCGACGGCCTCCGGGTGCTGTGCCCAAGTGCAGGGAGGGTGGGGTGAGCCTTAGGGAGAAAATGTGGGTGTTAGATGAGCTTTGCTGGACAGGCTGCTGGCCATGAATCAGCAGTGCATGTGAAATAAGGTGTCTGTACACAGAAGCACACATAAACAAGGTGGTCACTGACCTCTCCACCTGCGCATGGTGAAAGCTGCAGTGACCAGAGTATTAGCTAATTCAGTGTTTGCGGGGACTTTGTAGGACACAAACACCACAGGTAATAGTAGGAGTCCAGTATTCACAACGTGAACATGTCCTAGTTAGTTACATTCAAAGAATGTTACCTGTTTTCAGTATAAACACTTTCAAGGCCAGAAAAATAGGAATAAAATTTGGGTTTGCTATTTTAAAATTCTTAATAAAATTATCTAGTGAAGTTTTTTTCACTTTCCCTTTAGTCTTATGTAAAGTTTTCACAAAATTACTTTAAAAAAATAAATTTATTTATTTATTTATGTTTGGCTGTGTTCGGTCTTCGTTGCAGTGCGCGGGCTTCTCATTGTGATGGCTTCTCTTGTTGCGGAGCACGGCTCTAGGCGCACGGGCCTCAGTAGTTGCAGCATGCAGGCTCAGTAGTTGTGGTGCGTAGGCTCAGTAGTTGTGGTGCACGGGCTTAGCTGCTCTGCAGCATGTGGGATCTTCCCAGACCAGGGATCGAACCTGTGTCCCCTGCATTGGCAGGCGGATTCTCAACCACTGTGCCACCAGGGAAGTCCCCACAAAATTACTTTTAAATATTTTTTAAAAATTTAAAGGTTCATTTGATCCAGAATATGACAATTTTTCTTTGTATTCCGTGGGTTAATAAAAGCGAAAGACATAAAACACCATTCACTGGAAGCAGTTCCTTAGGTGCTTGTGTATTCTAATCTGGAGGTGGTATCCTGATGGTCCAGCTTACGCTGGAATACTAGAAATAGATCTCCCATTACTTTCTTTTTTGAGTCATTGACAAATTGCTGAAATAACAGTTTGGGGTGGCGTTCTCTGATGGAGGTTCTAGAGTTGGTGTATTTGTAGGTTGAGGCCTGTTTTGGAAACCAGGAGAGCAAGTTGTAGACCAGACCTGTAGACGTTTCGTGTTCCTGGTTCCTGGTTCGCTACATATTAACAGAACATCTGAAACTGTGCCAAACAAAACCTTTTAAGGTCGAATACATAGCTCGAAGGCTCTGCTCCTTTATTTTTAACAAATTACTTACGAGAGATGCCGTTATTAAAAACTGACCCCGGAGTGTATGCTTATCTCTTGTGGCCTGTAGTGTATTTTCTGCAAGTGCTTTGCTTGCTTCTCACTTTTTTCCATTGGGTTGAGCTTGAAAGTCAATGAATGGTATGTTATTTATGTTTTTGCACCAAACATAGTGCTTGACACCTAAGTGTTCCGAGTTTCACTGAATAGTGATCTAGTGAATTTGTGGATGAAGACATCGATGCAAAGATTGAATTATGTACCACATTACTAACTAATGGCAGAATTCGGACGTGGATTCTTGCCGGCATGTGAGAAGATGAGCAGAGCTGTCTGGCGTCCTCCGTGTGAGCTCTTCCTCCTCAAGTGGCAGAATCCTTTACTCTGAAGCTGTGTTAGGACCCAGCCTGTACATGGTGGTCGCATCCAGGCCTGGCTCCTTCCAGTCCGTCTGCTCACCGTCCATGGGGCTTCCCCGTGGGTCCTCACACGTGCTGCGCTGTTCCCGAGGGCCCTCCTGCCTCTGCGCCCTCCTCCGGCTTCTTTGAGGCCCATCCTTGCCTTCCTGGTTTCTAATAAAATGTCAAGGAGCATCTGTGAAGCTCTCCCCATGTGTTCTTAAATATGCTAATTAGGCCAGTCTGTTCTCATCATTCTTCAGTTTTTCTAAAATCATTTAATCTTACTTTAATCTAACAGTTCTCATCTTGACTACAGAAAAACATTAACATTATTTTTGTTTGAAAAACACATCTGCGAAGCGCTGAATGGCTAGTCTTTTACAGAAATAAACATTAATTCCTATTTGCCTAAGAATTTAGATTGTTAGAAAGATTTTAGAAAGTTTAATAAAAAGCCTACACATATTTACTGCAATGTTTGAATTGATCAATTAATTTTAAGACGAGCTCAGTTAGCTTGATCATTGATTAATAATTGGGAACCTTTGTTAAAGGAAAACCTGTAACCCTGTCTGTCTGGCTGTGGGATGCTTGCTGTGATGTCCGTCTTACTCTCTGGCCATCTGTCTTGTGAATGTCCTTTGCTCTCAGCTGGATAAAGACGACATGGTGTACATGGAAGCATACGACAGGCTGCTGGAGTCCTGGCTGACGCTGGTCCAAGACGACAAGCATTTCCACAAAGGCTTTTTCACCCAACACGCAGTTCAAGTGTTCAATTCCTATATTCAGTGCCACCTAGCAGCTCCCGATGGCACAAGGAATTTGGTAAGTTTTAAGCCAGATTGTAATTAAAAATCTATTTCATCGTATAATAAATACTAGAAACATAGGTGAGCTCCTTCAGAGGACTTGCTGAGAGCATCAGATGGAGAGCAAAAGTCTAAACAGGTTCGTGTTTTGTGGGATGTGGCTTGTAGTTACCTTCATCTCCTTAGTTTTCAGTAACCCACCTGTGCCCTGTTAGTTGTCAGGTGATATCCAAAGGACTGTGGATCTTAAAGGTGTCAGATCTTTTCAGTGACAGAAGTTGAAGTCTCTGGTGTGGGAGGTGGGTGGGAGGTGTGCACTGGCTGTGTTTACGTGCGACAGTGGGGGGGGCCATACCCCCACTCTTGCTCTTCGAGTTTCCCCCTTGTTGGTACCTGCCTGGGCAGCCGGCATGGCTCTGCTCGGCCTTCCTCTTCGCGTGTGGTGTTGCGGTTACGTGACAGCTCCGTCTTTATTTCTTTCATCGATAACAGACTGCCAACGGAGTGGCCTCTCGTGAGGAAGAAGAGATAAGTGAACTGCAGGAGGATGATCGAGACCAGTTTTCAGACCAACTAGCCAGTGTAGGAATGCTAGGACGCATTGCTGCAGAGCACTGTATACCTCTCCTGACAAGGTACACACAGTCCAAAGACACCCCATGGACAAATACTGTCTATTCACAATCCCCCGGCGAGCACTTAAAGTGTTTAAAGACTTTAAACACCCCCTCCCCGTACCCCAGCACACGGAACAAATGGACAGAAACACACTCACGATTGCGTTCCTTGGCTTGTACATTTGGAGCCCAGGCACCACAGCATAGATGGCAGAGAGATTATGGAAAACATGGTATGAGAAGTGATGGGACCCGTATCAGTAACATCTTGGAATAACCGGTTTTCAAATGCCTGTTGTAATAAACCTTGATTGTTTGTAAAGCGATGTTTTAATTCTATGTCATAAACAATAAATCACAATTCTTATAGCGCCATGAGAACATTGTGTACATAATAAACATTTTTGTATATGTGTTTTGTGCTAACATCTTAATTTCTGCTGTCTAATAAGTGGCAATAAGTCGTTCTGGGTCTGTGCCTACTGAGCTTCACGAAGCCGTTGATATTTTCCTTCTTGTAGTTTATTAGAGGAAAGAGTAACGCGGCTCCACGGGCAGTTGCAGCGGCGGCAACAGCAGCTCCTCGCTTCACCTGCTTCAGGCTCTGCCGACAGCAAGGTGCTGGATGATCTGTACGAAGATATCCACTGGCTTATTTTAGTTACAGGTCGGTTGGTTGTTTCTTTGTAAAATGTCATTGCCAGCAGAGTAGTCTCAGCCCCAAGAGAAGCTTCCTGAGTTAATAATGGTAGTTCATACGTAGGGTTGGCTTGAGATCTGGATACAGCTGTGGTATGTCACAGAGCTACGGCTGCTTCTCTCTACAGTACTGGCTGGCACGTGTTCAGTGCCTGTTCTGTACCACATGTTTTATGTGGAATTCATTGTAGCCCCTGCATTAGTACTATTATTAGGTATTATGGTTGTCCTTGTTGCTGTTATTATTACTATCATTGTTAATTATCACCCCGTCTTATACGCAAAGAATCTGAGACTTGGAGACCAGCCCTGGTCACACTGGTGTTAATGTTTGGAGCCAGAGTTCAAATCCCAGCAGTCTTACTTTTCTTTAGGGTCTTCTTCTGTAACCATGTTGTCAGTGTTTCTGTATTTTAAATAATCAGGGGGAAAAAACACACAACTTTAATGTTTGGAAAGGCATTCCCAAATACTGACTTTTGATAAAGATAATAGTAGAATTCCTATTAACTTTACAGAATATAGTACTGAAAATTATTAAAAGATTACAGAATAAAAAGCCTACATGTCAGTATGAATTATAAAATTGGTGAATAAAACTTTTGTTCTTTGTCCTTTCCTGTGTTGTTTGAGGGTTAATTATCTTAGAAACAGAAAGTTTCTCATCAAACTTGAATTAACATATTAACATTTATAATTTACTTTTACATCAATTTATATGGTGTATATAAATCAGATAAAACTGAAAACATTTATAGTACAATTTGTTAAATGTAGATTGTTGTGTTCATTTTTAATTTTTTTTAAACTGAAGGCTACCTCTTAGCTGATGATACTCAGGGAGAGACTCCGCTAATACCTCCAGAAATAATGGAATATTCCATTAAGCATTCATCTGAAGTTGACATTAATACAACACTTCAAATTTTGGGATCTCCAGGAGAAAAGGCTTCTTCCATCCCAGGGTACAACAGAACAGATTCTGTGATTAGGTAATATGACCTCTATAGCTGTGCTCTTGTAATTGATTCTGTTTTATAAGTTCTGAGTTGACGGGTAGATGACTCGAGGGACGGGCGGGTTGTAAAGCTGACACACGAAAGAAGATAAAACTCGGAGAAGCCTTGAAACAAACAAGGATGGCAAGTACTCAGCACATTTAAGCGGTACCACTCTGGTGGGAATTGGCAGCTGTGTCCAGTACCGAGGAGGACAAGTGTAAGGTTATTCTGGATGCATGAGGCCTTGAAGGGACATTTGGTCTAATTCCTGCAGACACAGCCCTTGACCATCAGAAAGCAGTGCTAATGCGGGTTCAGGCACCTGAATGAAAGCACCAAGAGTGGGAAATTCTTAGCAACCAGGTGAACGTGAACACGTATTTATTGTTCAGGAAGCTGGAATGACTTTCCGGTGGCTTTCCTGGCCTCTCATAAAGTAGAAATATTTGTCCTGAGTGTGTGTGAACCTTGAGAGCCCTGTTATAAGATGGCAGTGTGCCTCAGATGAAAGAATTCACTGTGATCTTCCTGAGAGGAGTGGTAAAACTTCCATTAATTCTTGATGGTGAAGTTAAGGAGGGATGAACGTGAACTAAATATCCTCCTAAAAGTGGATTTGAAAACAGCAATTTAAGTTTCAGCATCTTAAACTTTAAATTAGGTTGCAGGCAGAGAGAATAATGACATAATATTGGTTTTTGTCTGTTGCAAAATCATGAACTCAAACAAGGTGCTGTCCCCTCATTCTTTTTATTTTAATGCAAAATAACATAGATACCATTTAAACCTGTGCAATAGAAAATATGTTTTTTTTTTAATTAAACTGTTAAGTGGATATCAAGGAAATGTTTGGGAATTTATTTCCTTTATTGTTGCATTCTCTGATTTGAAATAAAATGTCAATGTCAATGCTCTATTGGAAAAGTTTTATTTCTTCCTTTTGGGATTGCTTTCAGCATTAGGTGGAGTAATTGCTTTGATTTGGTTCATGGTGAATGTTAACTGCGGAGTCAGTTCATTTCAGGGTGCTGTCCTGTTGTGTTCTGTGTCACTGTTCTTGCCTGGGCAGTACCCTCAGGAATGCTTTCCTTGTATTTTCAGTGCTTTTTCAATTTTTGCCAGTCTTGGGTATCAGTGAGGGAGCAAAACATTTTGGTGTCTGAGAGCAAAGCCTGTGAAGGGTTGAGGTGGGGACCGGAACAACAGGAGTCACCGTTGTTCTTCAGTCCAAAGAGCGAGTGTGACATTGAACGGCAGGAGGGAGACAGACCTTGTTTACTAAGAAAGTGGTTTGCATTTCTTGAAGAAATCATCATTTGACAAGTAACTATCGAGTGCTTACTCCGTACCAGGCACTGTTCTAGAGCAGACAGATTGCTCCCCCTTTCAAGCTCCTCGTGTGGGAGAGGGAAGAAGTAAGGGAATGGCGCGGTTGTTAGCAGACTGTCAGTGCCGTGGGAAGGAGGCCGGCTGCCCGAGGGCCAGGTGTGCAGACCTCAGGGTGTTACAGACCTGTCGGTGTTACAGGGTGCCGTCAGCGTGAGCTTTATTACTTCACGTACTTGAGGGACCCCACTGTTCTAAAGACGCCTCCCATTAATTTATGTGAACGCGTTTTCTCAGTGCTCATATCTATTGAAATGAAAAACAGGAATCAAATTACACATGGACTAATTTGGAAAAATCAAACCCTGCCACATTAATCTTATTAAGATACATCCGTTTTATTTATTTATTTTAATATTTTTAAATTGCAGTATAGCTGGCCTACAATATTGTGTAAGTTACTGGTGTAGAATATAGTCATTCACAGTTTTTTAAGTTTATGCTCCATTTATAGTTAGTATAAAATATTGGCTGTATTCCCTGTGTTGTACGTAAAGTTTCATTTTTAATAAATGTGTTTAATAATTTATTTAAATTTGTGTGATATTTTGCTCAATTGTGTACTACTAAGTTTTGTAACGATAACTCAATCCAGAAGACATTTTTAACACAGTCTTATCACTGGAAAGTTTTAAAAATTATATTTTAATATCTATACATACTTGTTTCAGAGAAGTATATGGTGTGATCGATAAAGCGAGTATAAGAAGTTTATTATATTAGGATAATAGTCTGTGGGGAAATGAAATAGGAATAAAAATTTAAGGCGAAAAAGAAAGTGTAAAGCTTCCAACTGTGAAAGAAAAACTTGTTTCTCTTTCACATGGATGGTGATGGGTATCAGAATTCTAGGGTAGTTAAATCCCAGTGCATACATTTACATGGTTGCTGTGATTGCTTAGTGCACGTTCTGAGAGCCTGCAGATTACATCATTTAAGCTCTTTATTCTTATGGGGAAAATTTGATACTTCAACTTAAAATGCATTGTGAGATCGTTGGCTTAGTTTTGCTCACATACACTCTAAAATCATTTTTAAAACTGTGAGCACTGTTGGCATAGCGAGTGTATGTAGTGAAACAAGAAGACCGTAAACCCACCTGTGTAAAGAAGACGGTCAGAGAAGGGGGATGTCGCCAGCTGCGAAGGAGGTAGCAGTGGGTCAGGGGCTGAAACTGCCGTGAGGTTTCACAGCAGGGAGATGGCTTCACTCACCCTGAGAGCAGCAATGAAAGCAGCGTTCCTGCCTTAGCGCTGATATTCCTAGAATGGTGTCATGATGGGCTCTTTCGCCTAAGTCCTTTGCTTCTTTGCCTTTTAGCTAAAGTCAGGTTAAATACAGATCCCTTGTGCCCCCTTCCAAACCCAGAACAAAGCCTTTTTTTTTTTTTTTTTTTTACTGGTCTGCATATCGTGCTGTGTTAACGCTGCTCAGCGTATGAATTCGGTAGTGTAGAAAGGACAATACATGCACTTATGTAGGTAATTCTAGCAACATTTTTATTTAAAAATAACGTTAAAAGTCAAGTTTGTTAGGAAATAAATAGGACTGTCAGATTTAGAGACAAGACTGAGTATTCAGAACGTTCTGGATGAGTCGCTGGCCCGTCCCCACACCATAAAACGACCAGTGTCCATGGGTTTTAAGTAGCTTTTAACTGTGTGCATTTCTCTGTTTTGAACCTGAAAAATCTCTTTAGACAGTAGTGCTGAGACTCGCACGTGTAATCACAGCCCAACAGAGGCCATGACTAGTCCAGCCACGACTCTCTTCCTTTTCTCCTGCTTCCTGAAAGGTCAGCAGTAAAATGGGGCATCTGTCTCCAACCCTCTTGAAGAAAACTTCAGAGAGTTGAGAAACAGAAAAGGGCTTTTGAGGAAAAAAATATGGTTAGACAGCCAATAAACTGATAAAGGAATAAATGACTTCCTTTTTGTACCTACAGGCTGTTGTCTGCTGTTCTCAGAGTTTCAGAAGTTGAGTCTCGGGCAATAAGGGCAGATCTCACGCACCTGCTAAGCCCTCAGATGGGCAAAGATATTGTTTGGTTTCTAAAACGCTGGGCAAAGACTTATCTCCTGGTGGATGAGAAACTGTACGATCAGGTCAGAATGTAAAACCGTTTGATTTCGTTTGGATTTATGAGCATGGGAATTATAGAAATGAGAACATTTTTCTTGGTGATTTTCTCATCAGAATGTGAGTAAGAGCTGAGCATCTTCCACACTGGAGAAAACTGTGTGGACAGCGTGCCGTTTTGTTAACTTTTCCTAGAGCATATCATGTGATTTCTGCTTATTTTAACCTATATTAAGTTCAGAGTACTGTTTGGGAATGGATTAATTTATGTTCTTTGTATTTGGTGTGAATGTGTGACTGTGTATGTAATATGAGAATAATTAAAGCTAATAGGAAAACCACACTGGGAAACATCAGTGGATTGATGATGTTCCTTTTTGGACTTTGGAAATGAATACATTTAGAAAATTGGTGTGAAGTAAGCAGTACTTCTGATTTAGTGCTAATTTCAGTTTGATTTCTCTACGGGTTTTTTTGTTTTTGTTTTCTTTCCTTTTTCCGGCAGATCTTTCTTTCTGACCTTAAAAAATTTGTTTTCTCTGAAGATAAGCGTGCCATTCAGTACAGCATTTGGAGCAGACACAGAGGGCTCTCAGTGGATTGTTGGCTACCTCTTGCAGAAGGTCCTCAGCAACCTCTCGGTGTGCAGCAGTGAGCAGGACCTCGCAAATGACACAGTGCAGCTGCTCGTCACTTTGGTGGAGAGAAGGGAGAGGTGAGCTGACATGTGTGACTTCAGTGGAGTCTTTTCAAGTGGTGAACGGTTACACGGTCCTAAGGTTTAGGTAGACCCAGCGTTTTTGGAGCAATGTGTTTTAAAAAATATATCATAGTCTTGTTACAAGTGCAAACAGGGCTTTTCCATGTTACGACTGAAGATTGCATAGATGTTCAAGGATTTGTCATCAGAGAATCTTTATGAGTAACATATTTAATTCAGTAATTTACAGTTTTAATATAGAATAGTCTTATTTGAATTTTCAGCTATCGCATTAGTATTATCCCATTTTAAAGATGAGAAAAACTGATAATTTGACAATTAATAATTTAATTTTGCAAAGTAAAATTTTTAGTGCTTTCTACAACAAATTCTGGAGATGTTTTCAGTTTTCTTACTATATAGGAAAATGATTGTTATCATTACTGTCATTGGCTACTATTTATTGAATTCTTGTAATTTATTAGGTACTGTTGCAAACACTTCATATGAAGTATCTGATTTAATCATTTCATCAGTCTCAGCCATGAAATTTAGGGCTGTTATTACTGTTGTTATCTTTATCTTATAGATCAGGAAACTGATAATTAAGAGAGATTAAATAAACTTTACGTTGACAAATGGCTAGTTGGGTCTGAATACAAGACTCCAAAGTCTATACCAAGTTGTCTGTGCTGGACTTGAAACAGAAGTTGAAGCTCGTAGCCCTGCACTTTGTTTACTTAGTGCACATGCAGTGTAAGCAAGTAATGCGTCTTGTCTCTCCCTGCAGGGCAAACCTGGTGATCCAGTGTGAAAGCTGGTGGAACCTAGCCAAGCAGTTTGCGAGCCGAAGCCCACCTCTGAACTTCTTGTCCAGCCCCGTGCAGAGGACGCTGATGAAGGCGCTTGTCCTGGGGGGCTTCGCTCACATGGACGCAGAGACCAAGCAGCAGTACTGGACAGAGGTAACCATTCCCCTGCCTTTGACGGCTTTTCCACGTCGCCCTGCCAGCGTTTCATCTATGTGTTGCCGCAGACAGTCTGTGGAAACATAGCTTTTCTGGTGTTTTCCCTCCTAACGAGTGGGTTGGCGCTTAGAGTTTGTCCGACCCGCTGACATGCTTGCGTGAGGACGTTGAACGCTGTCGAGTGCCCGGCACTTTAGACACCTTTTCCCCAACGCGAATGACAGCCTGAGCTGGTGTGTTGCTTCTCCATGAAGAACCCGTGACATGTTCCTTTGTCTTGGACAAGGACATACAAATTAACCACTGCGTTGGCTTGCTAGGGCTGCTTTGACAAAATACCACAAACTTAGTGGATTAAACAACGGAAATTTACTGTCTCACGGTTCTGGAGGCCAGAAATCCAAGATCAAGGTGTGGGCAGGGCTGGTTCCTTCTGAGGCTGTGACGGAGGGCCTGGGGTTCCCGGCCTTTCCCGGAGCTCCTGGTGCTTTGCTGGCAGTTTGCGGCGTTCCTGGGCTTGTGGGTGCATCACCCTGATTCCCCTGCATCTCCGTGTGCCCATGTCTGTTCCAAATTTCCCCTTCTTATAGGAACACCAGTCATACTGGGTTAGGGGCCCACCCAAAGGACCTCATCTTAATAACTAATTACATCTGAAACAGCCCTATTTCCAAATAAGGTCATGTTCTGAGGTACCAGGGGTTCGGACTTCAACACATGAATTTTGGCGGGATGTAATTCAAGCCATAGCCACCACCCTGGACACGTCGTCTTATATAATAAGGTTTAAATTGGGAACCAAGAGTTACCAGTGCATGTAGGTTGCCAGCCTGTAATCCCTGTGACTGGATGCCCTTAGTGTTGAGAAAGGGCACAGTAACAGAAATAGGCAGTAGTCTGCGACTTCAGAGCCAGAATGGAAATCAGCCTGACCATGTGTTTCCAGTTTAAATCATTTATTTTCATACGTGCAGCTTTAAATAGAATTAAGAGATCCTCTTCATGAATGTGCCTGTTTACTCTTATACCCAGGGGAGTTGGAAGGGGAAAAACAGGCTGGAGCTTTGTGTTGGTCTTCACCCAGTAGGACAGAGGCTGGACATTGCAGCCCACAGACCAAATCTGGCCTGCTGTTTTTATAAATAAAGTTTAAAAAAAATATTTATTTAGGGCTTCCCTGGTGGCGCAGTGGTTGAGAGTCCGCCTGCCGATGCAGGGGACACGGGTTCGTGCCCCGGTCCGGGAGGATCCCACATGCCGCGGAGCGGCTGGGCCCGTGAGCCATGGCCGCTGAGCCTGCGCGTCCGGAGCCTGTGCTCCGCAATGCGAGAGGCCACAACAGTGAGAGGCCCGCGTACCGCAAAAAAAAAAAAAAAATTATTTATATATTTGGCTGCGACGGGTGTTCGTTGCAGCATGCAAACTTCTAGTTGTGGCACGTGGGATCTAGTTTCCTGACCAGGGATCGAGCCCAGGCCCCCTGCATTGGGAACGTGGAGTCTTAAGCCACTGGACCACCAGGGAAGTCCCTATAAATAGTTTTATTGAAACACAGTCATGCTTAACCGATTACATCTTTTCCATGGCTACTTCTGCACTACAGTGAAATCATAATTGAATAGTTGGGCCAGAGATAGTAAGTCCTGTAAAGTGTAAAAGATTTACCCTATGGCCCTTTATGAAATATCTTCTCTTTTTTTCTGCTAATGGGAAAGAGGTGAAGATAGTGGCAGAATCCTGTGAATGGCGTCAAGGAAGTCTTTTTTTTTCTTCTTTTGAACTTAAATTACCTAAGGAAGTATGATGATAGCATGCACTTATATTTTTTCCATAAGTAATAATTTCTTTTTTTCAGTTTTACTGAGATGTAATTGACATACATCATGGTATAACTTTAAGGTGTACAGCATAATGGTTTGACTTACATATATTGTGACACGGACAGCATCTGTCATCTCACAGATACCAAAAAAAGTAAAAGGAAAAAAAATAATTAAGGAGCATTTTTTCCCTTGAGATGAGAACTCTCTGATCTCCTCTCTTCACTTTCCTACATCTCATATAGTCATCATGATGTACGTTACATCCCCAGGACTTTCTTTTTTTTTTTTTTTGCGGTACGCAGGCCTCTCACTGTTGTGGCCTCTCCCGTTGCGGAGCACAGGCTCCGGACGCGCAGGCTCAGCGGCCATGGCTCACGGGCCCAGCCGCTCCGCGGCATGTGGGATCTTCCCGGACCGGGGCACAAACCCGCGTCCCCTGCATCGGCAGGCAGACTCTCAGGCACTGCACCACCAGGGAAGCCCCCCAGGACTTATTAATCCTGTAACTGAAAGTTTTTATCTTTGTCTTCCTCCCTCCTCGATTCCACGTATAAGTGAGATCATACAGTATTTGTCTTTCTCTGTCTGACTTATTTTACTTAGCATAATGCCCTCAAGATCCATCCATGCTTTCATGAGTGGCACGATTTCCTTGCTTTTTATGGCTGAGTAATATTCCATTGTATATATGTACCACGTCTCCTTTATCCATTCATCTGTCGATGGACACTTGGGTTGCTTCCGTGTCCTGGCTATTATAAATAGTGCTGCTATGAACATAGGGGTGCGTGTATCTTTTCGAATTAGTGTTTTCACTTTTTCAGATAAATATGCGAGGTGAAATTGCTGGATCCTATGGTAATTCTATTTTTAATTTTTTGAGGAACATCCGTACTGTTTCCAAAATGGCCGTACCAATTTGAGTTCCCACCAACAGTGTACGAGGGTTCACTTTCCTCCACACCCTCGGCAGCACTTCTTATTTCTTGTCTTTTTGATGGCCATTCTGATAGATGTGAGGTGATATCTCGTTGTGGTTTTCATTTCCGTTTTCCTGTTGACTGGTGATATGAGCACCTTTGCACGTGCTGTGTTATTTATTTGTTTGCCAGAAGTTAGGATCCCCTTCAAAGTGGGGCTTGTAACATGTGGTTCGGGTATTTTTTTGTTTTTTGTGCTTTTTTGCCTCCAACAATTAGAAATGTTTTGGAAAGTAAATATTTACCCAAGTTGAAGAAACTAAGCATGTAAATCAGACTTTTAAAAAATTCACGCTTTATTTTTGTAGGTTCTTCAGCCTCTTCAGCAGCGATTCTTAAGAGTGATAAACCAGGAGAACTTTCCGCAGATGTGCCAGCAGGAGGAGGTGAAGCAGGAGATCACTGCCACGCTGGAGGCCCTGTGTGGCATTGCTGAGGCTACCCAGGTTGACAATGTAGCCATCCTTTTCAACTTTTTAATGGACTTCCTTACCAATTGCATTGGATTGATGGAAGTTTACAAAAATACCCCCGAGACTGTCAATCTCATCATAGAAGTTTTTGTTGAAGTTGCACATAAGCAGATATGCTATCTTGGAGAGGTGAGCACGGTCTACTTTGATCCCTTCCAGATCAAAACTCCTGATAGCTATAACAAAATGATAGATACTTTGCTTCAGATTAAATGAACGTTATTTGAAATAATATTTCTATACCTCCAAAAGATTTTTCAAAAGAACTCAGAGTGCAGAGGAAGGCATATTGAATGAATGTAAATTCTTGCCCTAAAAATGTTAATAATGAGGCATTTCTTTGGGCTAATATGTTACTCTGTCAAACTCATTCACATGAGGAATATTTGATAAAACAAATGGATTATGGTAGAAAATGTTAATAAATTGCTCTGTGGTAGAACCCTAGGACTTAGCATTTTAAGTGGCAGTTTGCATCTTTGTTTTGTAAGTCAGATGAATGTTCAGATACACTAAGTTCTTTTATATTCAGTCAGCAAGGATGTTCGTGATTTGTGTGTTTGTTGTTGTTGTAGATCAGAGGAGCCGGCTTAAAAGTGAGGTTACATTTGGTCAGTGTTACAAAAGTCGTCACAGGTGCACTGTTCAGAGCTCAGGCCAGTGCCCTTTATTCTAATGCTTGGTGCTCTGTGCTTCTGCACCTTAAACCATTCTACAGCTTAAAGTAATCCACGTCGTACAAGAAGTTAAAGAGCAGGAGTAAAGCGGTTCTGTTGCCAAAATTGTATTGTCTTTCTAGTAGGCACAATCTAATGCACACAAAAAGAGTGTCAAATTTTATTGTTAGAAAACTAATGTTTTAAATATAACCGTAATCTTTATGCTTTCTCATTTTTGTCAGTGCTGTAATGTAGTTTACGACAAGCGTTAGAGCTGCTGTTGGGATTCAGAGTAAATTTATTGGATTACATCTTGGACTTCTGTAGTGTTTATGTTCCCCAGCCAGGCGCCCCCAGCAGCCTGACCTCTGCCTGCTTTTTCCCAGTCCAAAGCCATGAACCTGTACGAGGCGTGCCTCACCCTGCTGCGCGTGTACTCCAGGAACAACGTGGGGCGGCAGCGGGCCGACGCTCCCGCGGAGGAGGAGGAGCAGTACCAGGACCTGCTGCTCATCATGGAGCTCCTCACCAACCTCCTGTCCAAGGAGTTCATAGACTTCAGCGACACAGGTAGGCGCGCCCGCGCTCGGCCTCTAGGCCTGCGCTTGCTTCTGTCCAAGCGAAGCAGTGCTTGCGGTATGTGACGTCTCACGAGGAGGCCCCATTTACAGAACAGGCGGAAGCCAGCCGGTCCCCGCGGCCACGGGCAGGGCGGGACCAACAGCCCTGTGTGCCTGGCCTTCCTCTGGTAGAGATGAAAGTGCTGGTGTCTTCCCTGTCCCAGGCTCCTAGCCAGTGCCGGGCACTGTCCCTGTCATGGCAGCATGAGTCTGGTGCCACTGGTGCACGCGTTTTAGAGGCCAGGAAATAGGCCCAGGAGTTTACACCACTTGCCTGCAGGTGTGCAGCTCGCGCACCCCAGCGTCTGACTTCAGAGGCCAGTGTCAGAGCTCGCTTTACTGACGAGTTCCCCCTCCGTGTCCTCTGAGGAAGCCCCAGCCCTGTGCCCACTGCAGCCTGGGAGCCACTGGACTTGGGGGCTGACAGGCGACACTCCAAAGCCCTAACCTGGGGCTCCCCAGCAGCATGACCTTGCGGAGTCTGTTGCCTTCCTGGGCCTCCCTCGCTGTTACAGGGGCTGTGACGATCGGTGCCTGCCAAACTGTTCACGATGTGCCGGCAGGTACCTCCGGTGCCTGCCGTTGCCGTTCTCGTCACCGCTGTTGTCACAGGCAGGCGTGTCCGGGTGCCCGGAGCCCCGCGTGTCCGCAGCTCTCCTTCAGCACCTCTTGCCCACCGCCTGCCTTGCCTCAGGACACAGGGGCCTCCAGCTCCACGGGGAAGATGTGCTGTCCACGTCTCCTCCCCGGGCTGAGCTGCCCGCAGGCAGCCGGTGGTGCTGCCCCTCCCTCCTCCGACCCCTTCTCGCCCCCTGCGCTCAGCACACCTGACACTGGACGTGTTCTTCTCTGTTCCCTCCACCGGTTCACTCAGCAGAGGTTTCTGGCAGAGCTGCCCTGTGCCAGGTACCGTCAGCTTCAGCCCAGGAGCTTCACTGCCCTGGGCGGCTGACAGGGCACCAGGTGAAGGGCGTCCGCTGCCGCTGTTTCCAGGCCCAGCCACTCGTGTGCGTGTCGGTCCCAGACTTTCTGATTCCTTCAGGCCGGGGTTGCTTCACCTTTTCTAGATCAGATGTGCCTCTGAGGCCTCAAGTTGTTCTGAGCCTTTGCCTTGAAGGGTGTATGTTACATGACCCGCTGAGGTTCACATGCCGTGTTAGTTGATTTGTAGACTTCCCAGGGGTGTAAGGACCAGGATAAGAGCCCTGTACCCTGATGAACTGACTCTCAGTTAAGAACTGATACTGAGAGGGATGGGAGAGCTTTGTATGAAGGGCATCTGGAGGGGACAGAAGCCCTCTCAGGCTCCCCTGGGAGTGAGCTGTGGAGTAAACAGTATGGGTAAGTGTGGACGGGCAGGTTTTCAAAAGAAAAAAGCAGAAGGGTTGAAATCGTAATACAACGTTAGAAAAGAAATTGAGGCCAAAATGCTCAGGATTGAAAGTACAAAATAAGGGTAAAAAGAATAGAATAAGGTGGATAGGGTTGAGGTCTAGAAAAAAGAAAATGAAGACAATTAAAATAGGAAATGATCAAGCAACAGATAAAATAGATGGTAAAAAGGGAGAGAATATTTTTAAGTAATTATTAAAAATAAAATACAGATAATAGGTGAGATAAGAGAAAATATTTTAAATATTATGAAATAAAATTAACATACCAGGTGAGATATAAAAGCATAACTGAAAATGAGCCTCTGCATGACATTCTTGAGCCCCTGGCAGAGCCCGTGGCTGCAGAGCTGAGTCCCACAACCCAGGCCAGGAGCCGTCTCTCGAGCAGACCCAGCGGCGGTGGCCAGCCTGCCATGGCCCCGGCCCAGCAGGCCCAGGCTTCCTACTGGATGGATCCAGGCTCGCCATGCCCGGCTTTGGAAAATGGGATTCTTGCAGCTGGAACTGAGGCTCTTGGAGAAAAGTACAGAATTAGGCTGAAAACGTGGTTTTTAAGTAGAAGTGCTTTTTTACCACATTTTGTCCTTTTTTTCCCCCTTGTTCTGAAAGTAAATACGCTCATAATAGAAAACACTTGAAGTACAGGGACAGAAAAATCACCCATGCTTTGACATAATCCAGAGTAATTGCATTTTGTTAATTTCCCTTTTGGTTATTTTGTATAATTTTTTTGTGATTATGCTCCAAATATAATTTTATATTCTGCCTTTTTCATTAATGTATTATTAGCCTCTTCCTTGTCATTAAAATTTTTCATGACTTTTTGATGGCTGCGTGGTAATCCACATTTTGGAACCTAACCCTGTTTTTGTAATACAGGACATCTGGAGTATTTACAACTTTGCTGTTACAGTGATAAACTCATTACTTCTGTGGATGAATCACTGTCTAAATTTATGTTTATATCCTTACTATATACAGCGCTCAAAAGTCTCTTATTATATTGCTTTTGAGGGTAACTATCACACTGTATCCTCACCACCATTTACATGTTATCATTCAGAAGTCACTTGTAATCTAATGAATCAGAAGTAGTACCTTCAAAAACTTTGTATTGCTTGCTTAATGATTGGATCGAACTTGTTTTTTTTCATTGGGCTTATGGTTTTGTTAGGTGTTTGTCTGTGGATTTTGGTCCTTTATCTGTTAAGGTTTTAAGATTCTGAGTAATTTATGTGCCTCCTTTATGGATTAAGGGTAATAATCCTTTGTCATATTAGTAGCTTTTTAAAAAAAACTTTCTTTTTTTAATGCAATATTTAATTCCTATATCTCCCCCCATTCCTTTCCAGCTTAGAAAAATCCCACACACCTAGGAGAAAAGTGAATAGTACTGTGGAAATTATTTAACTCACAGTATGACCAATGTGTCAGTGGGGTCAATTTTACTTTTCAAAAAACATTGATTAAGCGTTAGTTTTACTTTCATCGTCGTAGAATGATAATGTAAACACAATATCTGCGTCCAGTATTCAGACCCTAAACAGGACAACACGAAAGGCTGTATTATCCTCTTGTAGATTTATTTTGTCTTGGGGGCTTGACTTCGCTTTCACTTTCATGCAGGAGAACATACCCACCTTCGTAGGTTTATTGATGTTACGGCTGTAAGACTGCGTTGTTCTCACTTTATAGATGAAGTGTTTAGGGGTCAGGAGCCTGGGCCAGCAGCAAACAGATCTGTGTCGGCAGCCGATGTTGTGTTATATGGAGTGAACCTGATTCTGCCCTTGATGTCACAGGACCTCTTGAAGGTAAGTGAAGAAAGGAATGTGAAGTTAAAACCGCATATGCTTGAACTCGAAGGTTCAAGATATTTCAGGCACGAATACACGTCCGATTTAATTAAGGGGGCCAGTACCTACTCATCTGTTAAGTGTGTGTGGAAATAAAGTGTTTGTGTGGCTGTCCTGTGTCCTTCACACCCATGCCTTCCCTGGAGCCCTGCACTCACTGATCCCTCAGTGTCAGGGAAAGGCTGGTTCTTCTAGAACCCAAGTGCCGATGTTCACGGTTTTGATTCCCTCGTCATTTGTCGTTCAGCAAATACAGGAAGTTTCATGTGTAGTGTATTTCTCTGGTGCTTTCCCAACATCATTCTCAGGCTGAGGGTTTGGGCGACAGAGGGCATTTCCCAGCCGCTCCGTGGAGAAATGGAATGGTAAGAAACCAGGGCTCACACAGCTGGTCAAGTTCCATACGTTCTGACTGTACTGGGCCTTGGTTTCTCTCACTGGTTGATGTCAAGGGCGTGGTGGTGATGAGGCTGCCCTTTCTCCCACTCTGAGTACCATCGAGGGAGGGTGTCTTCTGCGTTGTCAGGAGGTGAGAGGTTGGAGAGGAAGAGTGAGGTGGACAAAATAGAGGGGCAGAGGGAGGGGCCTGGGGAGGAAGCAGGGCTGGGAGGGGCCTGTGCAGTTGAGGGTCAGAGTGAGAGCTGTTAGGTTCCCAGCGCGCGGCTGTGACTGTAGGCTTGTCCCTCCTGGAGAAGTGTCTCTGCGGAAAGCAGCCAGCAGGATGGGAAGTTTAGGAAGCTCTGTGTATTGATTTGCTTTTCGGGTTCTTTTGTTTTTTGGTGTTTATTCATCAAATAAACCATTAGACATTTAGATGTGTATTTTCTTAAATGAGGTTAGCTGTAGATTACCTGCCTTTTACCTCAGTTCTCCAGGACTGTGCAACCAGTAAATAGATGTTGGAAGTGTGCAAGGCTGAATACTCCGTTCTAATCCTGATTTTAACAGTTTGTATTACGTTCTTGTATTTTTCCACATGCTTGAATGCAAATGCTTTTATTCACAGGCCATTTAGTAATTTGAGATTTGGCTGCTTTGTTCACTTTTCCAAGGTAAACATAGAACACCTGGAATTGGCTATGGCTTTGGTAACTATCCAGAAGATGACTGTTTCTGCTACGTGTTACTTTCATATTAGTTACTAAAGTGTTCCCGTTTTTGTAACTCACTTTTACATTTAATTAGGTCTTTGTGTTTTCTGTATCCTGTATATGTTTTAAACAAATCATTATACTTAGAAGCTTGATGGTTATTACTTTATTCCATTAATGAAAACAAGTTAGATATCATTAAACATCTAAATATTTAATATTTCTTTTTCAGTTTCCAACCCTTTGTAATCAATACTACAAATTAATCACATTTATCTGTGAGATTTTTCCTGAAAAAATACCACAGCTTCCTGAAGATCTTTTTAAAAGTCTGATGTACTCGTTGGAACTAGGAATGACGTCATATCCTTTGAGTGAACATCGTGATCACTTGTCACTAGGGAAAAAGGTTGCTAGAAGAAAAGTTTTCAAAATTTGTATTTTTTCTTTTGTGGTTCAGTCTTATTTCTTTAAAAAGCAGTCATGCCTATAGCTACCCTACTTCTGTGTTTCTTTCATTAACCTGCCCCCTCGTCCTCCTTTCACAGACCCAGAGGCATTCGGCCCCGGGCCCCAAAGTCACTGTCTCATGGAGCCCAGGTAGTAGTGCCACATCCTGTTGCCGCGTCTCTGATCTTTGCCACTTGGTTGTGTGCATCACAGTCAGAACACACACAAAGCTCCAGTCCTGGGCCCCAGACACATACGGATAATCTTGGAAACACTGGGACTCTCCTGTCCTCACCTAGCTCAGTAAAGACTCACCGACGTACTCACCTTCTAGAAACAGCCATCCATTGGATAATAGCTTTAGTTGTTTATCTTCTGTAAGTCAAGTATCTCTAGTTTGTTCTTTGACCTTCGTGATCAGAATGAGTTCGGAGGTTTGCCAGCTGTGCCTGGAAGCTTTGACCCCGTTAGCTGAACAGTGTGCAAAAGCACAGGAGACAGACTCGCCACTTTTCCTGGCAACACGGCACTTCCTCAAGGTGAGATGTTTGGGTGCAGTCATTGCCCGGGGAGGGCGGGGGGGGGGGGGTCTTCCCTCCAGGGGGCAGCACCTTCATCCACGAGGAGATCATGCCTTTCTGTTCACTGCAGTTTTTGGAGATCAGCTTTCTTGGATACGTTATCCTCCACGGTTATTTTGTGTTCCTGAAATTTTATGTGGTGAATATAACATGGAATTTGATAATTTGATTATTTCATACACCACAGCAAGCAATAACATCTTCATGTTATCCTTGGATTTTTTAAAAACCATTTTCTTTACTTTTCAGATTTGTTTAATAAAGAAGAATAACCTCTTTGTCCTCCTTTTTCCCTTTCGCAATGGGGAGCGTCTGGAGGGTTATATGGTCATCATGTGTCTTTATTGAGAGGTGTTACTGTGTACTTTCAGCTGGTGTTTGATATGCTGGTTTTGCAAAAGCACAACACAGAAATGACCACCGCGGCTGGCGAGGCGTTCTACACGCTGGTGTGCTTGCATCAGGTACTGGACGCGCCTCCCCGGGCCCCTCGCTCTGTGTAGTGAGGGGATTTTCAGACAGATGGGCTGTTTGTCCCTCAGTCCTCAGAGGGTCTGTGCCTCGGTGCTTCCGCACCATTCGGTGAGGCTGTATTTCTTTTCTTTTTTATTTATTTTTGGCTGTGTTGGGTCTCCATTGCTGCGCGCGGGCTTCCTCTAGTTGCGGCGAGCGGGGGGCTACTCTTCGTTGCGGTGCGTGGGCTTCTCACTGTGGTGGCTTCTCTTGTTGCAGTGCACGGGCTCTAGGCGCGCAAGCTTCAGTAGTTGTGGCTCGCAGGCTCTAGATCGCAGGCTCAGTAGTTGTGACGCACGGGCTTAGTTGCTCTGCGGCATGTGGGATCTTCCCAGACCAGGACTCGAACCCGTGTCCCCTGCATTGGCAGGCGGATTCTTAACCACTGCACCACCAGGGAAGTCCAAGGCTGTATTTCTTCACACTCTCAATAGCTCTAACGTTTAATTTTGTGTTTATCTGACAAGCTGTTAATAGCAACTACTTTCCCTTCTCCACTGTTATGAACCGTCCTTTATGTCGATCGCTGCCCTAAAGCTTGTCCTTACACAGCTGTGCTGGGAACCAGGACTCAGGACAAAGTAACGGAGACACAGTCTCTGTCGTTGAGGAACTCACAGCTTTGCGAGGAATCAAGATGGATAGACCTGGGGACCCCGACGAGTCTGCCTTCAGAAAGCAGGAAAGCCGCAGTGTGTTATTTGTAGCGCAGTCTGGAAACTGGTTGGTTGGGGCCTGGAAAGCCTCTGCAGCACCCCGTGACGGGGGCTGTAGCAGAGGAGGTTAGGCTGGCTCGCCTGTCCCGCCCTGTCCCTGTGGAGGGTGCCCGGCAGGTGTGCGAGAAGAGCTGTGTCGGGTCCTCAGCTGCCTCGGTTTCCAGTCTGTACCCCCACCCCTCCTCCCCACGCACAGGCACACAACCCAGCATGACCAAGTCATCGGCCAGAGCAGCTTTTTTTTTTTTTTTTTTCCTTCAGTATAGAGGCTGTAGCATTTGCTGTGACTGGTACGCAGGGTTTGATTTTATTTCCCTTCTTTTAAAAAGGGAGGATTTTGAGGAGTCTTGCATGATACTTAAAGACCCCCTTCCTGCAGCACCTGCGCCCCAGGTGGGGCGGCTCTGGGCTCATCTCTTGCCTCTGCCCTGGATACTGCCTTCTGCGGATGGTGCCCTTCTTGGGGGTGGACCTCCTTGCTCTGCATACATAAGCCGTTGCGTTCTGATGTCTTTTTTTTTTTTTTGCGGTACGCGGGCCTCTCACTGTTGTGGCCTTTCCCGTTGCGGAGCACAGGCTCCGGACGCGCAGGCTCAGCGGCCATGGCTCACGGGCCCAGCCGCTCCGCGGCACGTGGGATCTTCCCGGACCGGGGCACGAACCCGTGTCCCCTGCATCGGCAGGCGGACTCTCAACCACTGCGCCACCAGGAAAGCCCCTCTGATGTCCTTTTAAAAACCTGGGTGCACGTTGTAGACAAGGGATCAGGGACTGGGGCTGGGCTGGCCCTGGAGGCACTGCCATTTCTCAGGCAGGGGGCGCGGTGGGTGGGGGGGACTTGAGTTTATACTTATCCCCGTGCGCAGGCCTGCCTCTGGGAAGGGCAGCTAGCGTGGCCCCCTGGACTCGTGCGGTGGGGGCGTGCCTTACTACTCTTTTCCAAATGGAGTTAACATCTGGTTTCCCCATTTGCATCTATCATGACATCCCAAGAAGCTAATGAGGAAGAGTGACAGGCCTGCTTTTCTCATGAGAGCTTAGCTTTGAGAGCTGCCCCGGTTCCGTTCCCCTTAACCCCACACCCTCTCCTCTGTGTAAGGCTTTACATGCAGGGCAGTAAACCCAGGAAAACTCCAGCCATGCCCTACTGTTCTGTGTCGCTGAGCCCCTTCCTCGGGGAGCCCCTCTGCACAGCGCTCCCTTCCGCCCCTCGCCACCTCCCACGCAGCCCCCATCTGCACGTGTGCGCATCTGCCGTGTCGTGGCTGCCGCCGTGTGGGCAAGACGTCTGTGTAAACCTCCAGGAAATTTGAGAGTCAGCTTGCAGACTTAGGGCCTGAGAATCTACCGTAAATCTGTCGTACTAAGAATCTATCGTAAAATGCAAAAAAAAAAAGTGCTTTGAAAACACAGAAGGAAGAGGCAGCGTGACAAGGTAGGTGATCGTATGGGTTCTGGCGCCGCGTGGCCGGTTCTTGCTCAGAGGCCTGTGCTCTTGGGTAGGTTGTGTGATCTCACCGTGTGGAAGAACTTTGGTGTGTAAAACAGGGATATAAACGATATCTTCCTCACACGGTTGTTATAAAACAGTGAGTTACTAATGGAAAAGCTTGGAACGGTACCTAGATGACAGTAAACTTTTAGTAAATGTTAAATATTCAAAAGAGCTGTCAGACCCTGCCTTTGGGACCCCCGTAGCCCACTACTTTGTATTTCGTGTGGTATTGGAGGAAGGTGCGTGTTCTTATGTGTACTTATCTCTTCAACAGGCGGAATATTCTGAACTGGTTGAAACATTACTGTCAAGTCAGCAAGACCCAGTTATTTACCAGAGATTAGCAGACGCCTTCAACAAGCTCACTGCAAGCAGCACGCCCCCTGTGCTGGACCGGAAGCAGAAGATGGCCTTCCTGAAGAGTTTAGAAGAGTTTATGGCAAATGTTGGTGGTCTCCTTTGTGTAAAATAAACAACAGAGCTTTATGCTTAATCAGATCCTTCCTGCAAAGTGCACTGAATTGCTAACAGTTGACTTGAGTCTTGTCCTTTTTGTCAGTTCGTTGGCCGTTTGGATTTTGGGAGCCTGGCAGGGCACTGTGTGGTGCAGGGAAGCATTACCCTCAGTCCGTCGTAGGTCTTGTAGCTTTTGAATGGTGATTTCAGATTCTCAAAATGAAATTCCACATATGTGCAAAGAGATATGGGCACCATGAAATACGTATTCAGTGCCTTTTCCCTCTTTATCAAAGCATTAGGTGGCTACCCAAAGTTTAGCGTTTTCACTATCAGATATCAGCTGGATATCTGCTCATCTGTGTCACTGAGGAGCTGGTTGAAAAGACAGATTCCTGGGCCCACCTGTAGACAGACCCTCAGAGTCAGCATTTGTTTGTTGGACCTTGGATTCTTGGTTTTGATAAGCGCCTCTCCTCTGCCACCCCTGCAGTTTTCAGTCAGTGCAGAAGGCCGGAAAGCGTCTAGAGGGGTGTGCTTGCCCAGCCCTCCCTTTGAGGAGGGGGAGGGGACTGGGCAGGGGGAAGGGCACCGCCAGGTGTTTGGCTTCCTGTTACCACGCTCTCCCTGTCTGTCTTGTGTCACAGCAGCCCGGTAATTGCAGGTTTTGTGAACCTACTCTGATGCCTGAACTTGAGGAGGAAAATACATGTATATTTTTGTTCCATAAGAAGAACTTTAGGAACTGTAGCCATTTCATTGCCTTAATTTTAAGAAGGAATTACACAAAGCAGATTTGTTTAGTAAGAAATCCAGTCTTGCTGCTTCAGAGTCGGGTTAGGGTGTTAGCTGCTGTGAACGTGGGGCCCTCTTGATTGTGTGTATTTATGTGGTTTTATGGGTGAAGTGAAAGGCTCATTCAGATGTAGTGTAACTTTCTGAGTATGTTTCTGTCCAGCCACGTAGCCCATGGCTAATAATTTGCTCTGAATGGCTTGCTTAAGCAATAACTATTTTAAAGGGTGTGAATTACTGATTCATATAGACTCTCACACATTGGGACATTAGGGCAGTAATTATTCTAGAGTGGGTGTTATACTCATTTCACAGGAGCCGTGTAAATTTAAGAGATTAAAAAACTCACTTTAGATCCTGTAGTTTGATTTTTCTAATCAGGATTTTTGTACTGCTGCCATGCTCCCCTTAACTTTGTGTGCCAGCTTAAATTATGGAAAGGAAAGCTAACTTATAAACACCGGGCACGTGACACTGCCCACTTCAGTGTCAGAATCACACAGCACAGTAACAGGCGCGTTCTGAAACTGCGCCTCCGACGGGCGGGCTTTCTCGTCCCGTCCTTAACATCGTGTGCTCGGCTGACCTCCGAATGTGGTGGTAACAGCTGGACTGCACAGAGTGGATGCGCCTCCCCATGCACGGCTGCACAGCGGTGAGGGCAGCTCCGTGCTCTTGGCAGTTGCAGTTAAGCAGACGGAGCATCTGAATTCCACCCAGCCTGGGCAGGTGCCGCTGGACGCAGATGAAAGCAAAGCCTAGAGCCACGGCTTTCTGAGAACATAACCGAGGTGGAGCAAAAAGTCTTAAAAGACATCTGGGGCAAAACTAGTATCACTCTTTCTGAAGCGTGCGTATTATTGTGTTCTTAAACATACTTTGGACAGTGCATTTACTTTTAGATTTCTTCTTCTTTCCCTTAAAGAACTTGAAGTCAGAGGCAGCGGTAGTCACTTTGTTTGCATTGTTTCTGGTGTTTCATGTTTCCCAGCTCCCTAGCGCCCAGCAGTTGTGAGCTAAATATGTCCCTGTTCCTTTGCCTAAGGGCACCAAGACACGCAGCCGACTGGATTGGTCCACTGACTGTGACAAAACTGTAATCAAGTTGTTATTGAAAATAAAGATGAGTAGGAAAGGAATGCCATGGTAAACAAAAAGGGCATCTGTATCTAATATCTTTTATCTAGACAGATGTATTTGCTGTTTGCCCAGATTTTATTACAGTCCTGCATTTTCATTAGACCGCTTTTAATTGAAACAAGAGTTTCTTCAGATTGGACCAAATAATACATAAGATATCATCAGAATGTTGGTTAGTGGCAAACTGGAAGGAAACGCCACCACCGTTTTTAGGTAGTGGGAAAGGCCACTTAATGGCAACAGCCAGGCTCTTTTCAGTTGTTCGCAGTTTGTTTTCCTGATTGGATATTTGTTTAGTTTGGGGCTTTTATTTTGTCAAGTTTTGTCTTCAGCTGTGTTTGTTGGCTTTTCAGTTTTGGGGCGTTTTGTTTTAATGCTTTTGGCCCAGTGGGTGTCAAGAATACTGGCTTAATTCTAGTAAATTGATTTT
The DNA here is from genome assembly GCF_963455315.2 of Globicephala melas. Taxonomy (NCBI): domain Eukaryota; kingdom Metazoa; phylum Chordata; class Mammalia; order Artiodactyla; family Delphinidae; genus Globicephala; species Globicephala melas. Next base: position 1,001,456 of record NC_083331.1, on the reverse strand, counting down.
TACTGCTAAAACTGTTGTCAAAGGAGTTTTAAAAACAAAAACATTATTTGTGCCCCTTTTTATATATGTTAAAGGGACACTGTTGAGTATTTGATTTTTTATAATGCTGTGTTTTATAAACTTTCTCTTATTCATACACAGTATCCTATCACCTCCGTTTTCAGTTCAGTCTTTGCTTGCTTTTATTTTCCTTGGCCCTTTTATTTCTGAAGGCACAGTCTCTGCAGACTTTGTACCTTCACAGTTTGTATTTGTGTGGCAGCACCTGTAACTAATTCTTGTAGCTCTGTTTGAAGGATTGGTTTGCATTTGTGGTCCTGGATGGGTGGCTGCCTGGGGGGTAGGCCACCTGAGACAGTATCTGACAGTGTCCTTGCTGTCTCTTCATCTGTTGGGAGACAGTGGCATGTAACCATCACTGCAGTGAGTTTTCAACAGTGTGACCTTTTATGTAAAAAAGCTTTGGAATTTTTTTCAAACTGGTTTTAAGAATTTAGTCTTACTTCGTTGTAAACCGTGTTTCTAATTATATTACATCACTGTTCAGAGGAGATGGTTAGTACTGTTTTTTCACAGTTTGCATTTCAAAACCAAACACCTCTGTGATGCTTACCCCAGTCAGCATTATTTAACTTCCCTTACTGTCTTTGAACTTTCTCTTCTACCAAAAAATGTCAAGTCTTCGTATTTTTCCTATCACCATATTTCCCATTTCTGTTAATACTCGTATGAACCCCTCAAGTATTGAAGGGAACAAGTTGTCAGTTTCAAGGATTTCAAGTTTGAGTATCTTAATTTACCGTGTCAGTTGGACCCTTAAAATACTATTTTTGTCTGTTACAATTTTACTTCTTTCTGTTTGCCACCTCTGTCATTAGAGGTGTTGTCATTAGACCTTAGTAAGTTCGCTGTCTCTGACAGATGATTATCATTGTTAGCTCCTGAATAAAATATTAACTGTTTCGAAACCTCAGTACTTCTTAGGGGTTTTTCAAAACCAGAGAATAAGGCACTGATTTGGATATGAGTTCTTAACATTATAATTTTCTGTAAATTCCTCTATAAAACAACATAGCTGATTTGAGGATGTAATAATGTTTTAAATTATTTTAAAATGTAGGTGGATATTCTCTGACTTGGTAACTATATTCTGAAAACACTGCATCTAAGAATTCTTGAAAAATTGATTTTCTAAAATTTTAAAATGTCCAGCTTTAGGTATATTGCTGAGCTCAAATTAATTTGCAGTGAGTGCCATGGTTCACGTTGAACTTTAAACGATTTAATTTAGATGTAAGAAATGTGAAGTATTCCTGATTGATTATAATGGGAACCCATGACATATTTAGCCAAAGACTGTATTTGGTTCAGGTAAAGATAAAAGCTTAATAATGGGCATCCATTCTGTTCTAAAGAGGATGGATGAGGGGATGTGTTTCTGGCCCCTAGCTCTGTACACGTAAGCCTTTGTAAAGGCGGAAACGTGGTGGCGGGGAGGCCCGTGTGTTAGCCCCCCGAGGCTCACACTGCAAACTATCTTTGTCCCCCTCGTCCTCTGTGGTTTGCTCTTCGCCTGGTCCCAGACTTCCCAGCAGTGGAGAGATTTTGTTTTTGGCTTTTCTTCTAAGTCTGTTTTCTTAGGCCTCTCAGCTCTTAGGAGCTGTCAGAATGTACTAACAGCTAATTTTCCTAGCCTGACATTCAGCACTGCATCTGCACTATGTACCTAACGGGGATGTGACCTCAAGTGTGTCCTGAGCCCGGGCTACCTGGTGTGGTGTCTTTTACCACATACAATTATTGACAGATTGCAAAGGTTGGTATTGTGATTTGGTTCTCTGTACAAAGGAAAAGGCTCCATGCAGTGAGTTTCTGGTTTAATGGTCACAAAATGTTAGCACTGCTACCATTCAGCACGTGTAAAATTTTTTAAATTTATAAATATTAAAATTTTAAACTTATACTGACTTTTCAGTTTTTTTAAGAGACCCAGGGATGAGTATACTGTTTAAATATTTACCTCTATTAACATTATTAATAAAGGTATAAAGTTGCATTTAATTTTTCAAAAGATGCTACAATACGATTTTAGGAAATAAGGCCATGTACTGAGCCAGTTACAAGCTGAATATAAAATTTTATTTGTATTTTTTAATCCATAAATGGGAGTTAAAATATGTCTTTTCACTAAATATTTTTATGACATTTTTGTTTTGACCATGTGTGATTTGTTCATGGGTGTCTAGCTAGACTGTTGCATGAAACTTATTGAATGGTGCTATAGTTCATTTACCAGCCTAGGGTGACTGACACTGGGGACATTACACAATCAGAATAATTTTAAATAAAAGACATGAGGACATATCTGCACAGGTAAAATAGGGATTTGCATTACCTTCTGGGAGAACACCCACCCCTAATAGAATCTCCAGAATTCAGAAAGAAAATCGAAGTTTCGTTTAGACTCTGTAATATTGAGCATATTTATTTTTATCTCAGCTCACAACCTTAGAAACAATTTCAGAGTTACTAGTTAAATCATTGGATTCAGGGCATATTTGTAGTAAACGTAGTTTGGGTCATTCTTTTTGGCCTTTCAGGGAAAGTGGAAAGGTACCATTCTTCTGTGTGTCAGACAGACTTTCCTTTTTACCTAATTCTAAATCTTGTAAACATATGCAGTGAAAAGTTATTTTTTTTAAGGAAGAAAATGCGTTTTGAAAATATATTTATTTTAAACTTTATATTGCTTGGAATGTTCATTGATTTGTAATGGTATTTCTTAGGTTATACTGAGATCTGATTCCACTCCAAGGATGGATAAAGAACCATTAGGCTGTTTAGGAACTAAGTAGAGCTCATTCATTTTCAAGGGGGAAGCCTTAGGCCCAGGCTGATCACCTTTCATTGGAGGGAGCTGTGGATGATTTTAGAGGCCCCAGATATAAAAATCTGGTATTGTTTCTTAAAAGACATCTTTAAAATATTGGTGCTCTCTAAAAATACAGTCTGTTTATATTGAGTGGTTTATGAATGATGACTTTGGTGCATTAATTAGATTGTGAAACATTTTTGTTTGTTTCTTAAACATAGGATCGTGCACTCTTTGTAATCTCGAATGGCAGATCTTTTAAAACTAAATGGAAGCAAAGGGCATATTCGGTGATACTAAGGAGAAAATCTTTTGCTTGGAGTCTCCATACAGTCCCAATGGTAGCATACTCTGTCGGTTCTAGCACGTAAGTCAACATCCTGCTGAGCTCTTGCAGTGTAAATTACTTGATCCAGCAAGAGAGTGAACTGTGGTTAAGTCATTGATGCTTCCCAGAACTGATAAATGAAAAAAAACAGAAGCAAAGAGAGTTTATTTTTATTTATTTATATTTTATCAAAAAAAAATTTGGGCTGTGCCACGCAGCATGTGGGATCTTAGTTCCCCGACCAGGGATCGAACCCGCACCCCCTGCATTGGAAGCGCGGAATCTTAACCACTGGACCTCCAGGGAAGTCCTGCAGAGAGAGTTTAAACAGGGATGTGCTAAGTATTTTTATTCCCATAGTAGTTAGCAGTTTTGTTTTTAAGTTTCGATAGTGTTCACTACTGATTACTTTGCCAGGTCAGTTTTCAAGTATTCCTTTTAGTAAGCTCCAAATCTTAGGCTGCAATTTTGCAGCTCATAACTGCACTGCCCTGGATGGTCCTTTCTGAGGACTGATTTGGTAAAGCTCTTTGAACTGGCAGAGTACAGGGTAGAGGCCGGGAGACCTAGATTCAGTTCACAGCTACACTACTTAGGGTTTACATGGATTTCCACAGTCTGTCATCTTATCATAGGACCAGAAGTGTTGTTAATTCCCAAAGAACAAATTGAAAGCACAGTGATGGATAAAATATAATAGTAGATGCTCAATAAATTCCATTCTGTTTAAAGATCATTGATAAGAACACATTTTGCTCCACTAGATAAATGTGTCCTAACACAAAGTCTGACACCTGATAGTCATTCACTCCGGTGGTATTATGATAGAGTTAACTGTATTATTTACTGCATCTTCTTTTCTAAATGAGAGAATTGATCTATTTAAGTCAGTGGTTTCAGTTTCTGTTGAATATGCTCGTATTATTCCCACAACAAAAAGGCCTAATAGTGATTCCCCAAATAAGTTTCATGCGCCACTAATTCTTTATAACTTAGCTGTTACCAAGTAATTGGAGAAATAAAACTAGTTTCTTTACTGTGTGAAGTTAAATGCTTTACTGCACAAGTGCACGTTGGGAGGCTGTAGGGGAAGATCTTAATCCGACTTTCCTTACGTGGTGGCCTCTTCACAAAGCACCTTATGGGACTAGACTTCTAGGGACTATCCTTTGCAGCATACTTGGGTTAATTTGAGTAATTTGGTAACAAACCACTAAAAGAAGGAAGAAAAACCTGAATCTGTGTTCTTGTAAGTATAGGTTATACTAGATATTTTTAGAGAGGAAAACCAAGTCTCGCTCCATCTCTAAAGAGGTCTTTCCAGAGTAATCTCCATTTCTTTTATGCTCCGTTTCTGAAGAGTAGCATGACGAACAAAAATCACTTCTGAATACACAAAAGGAGTAATTCCTGAATTAAGGTTGATTTGAACTTGCCTGGCAAGTCCAGTTTACTGGACAAATAATTTCCCATTTATTTACTTACTTAACTTAGCTCGCGGCTTGTGGGATCTCAGTTCCCCAACCAGGGCTTGAACCCTGACCCTCAGCAGTGAAAGCGTGGAGTCCTAACCACTGGACCGCCACGGAATTCCTGTAATTTCCCCTTTATTTCAATGATGATAAAATTGCCTCTTAATATTTTAAATTTTTTATGATTTGCAAAAACCGTTACATTACATTGCAAAAGTTTCATCTGGAAAATTCTGATCTTCATGTATCACTGTGACATGCTGTCTGAGCAGTCAGCACTATTGGTGGAGGTGTAACTATTTGAACTTCCTGACAATTATGGTCACTTTAATTATAAAAACAACATAGTAATACACATTACATGCAGATAACACTATCGTGTCACATGATATGAAAGCAACTGAAACTTTGAAAGCTTAAAATAGATCTGTTTCAAACCAAAACTAATTTGCTTTAACGTAAGCCTTCCTGTTTAGCCAAGGCAGTTTCCTATGTATGGAACACTACCTCTGTAAAAAGTATACTGCCATAAAAGTTGGTGGTGGTTTCTCGGTTCATGTTGCTTTCTTTTAGCTTGTGTATGTTTGCTTTCCTGCTCCTTTGCTAATAAGTTACAGCTGGTTTTGAAATACCTGGCTTAGTGGAGTTGTCATCAAAGCAATCAAAGAAAAAAAAAGTATGGATCGCTGTAAGCCCGGAAACAGTTTTTAAAATGGAAATTATGGTACTGCCAAAGCTGTAAACCTGTTTTTTCATTTATATCCTTACCTTACACCGAAAGGATGTAAAGCTATTTAGCAGAATTTAACTTAACAAGATCCATACGATTGGTAAGGAAAATGAAGGAAAAGAAGGTAGGAACATAATACAGATAGATAGCCTTGGAGAATGGAAAGTGAATTCATCACTTATAATTGGTAACTGCCAGGGTGGAAGGGAGCCTTCCTTTCCGTGTGCAGGTGCTGTGTTGGGTGCCTTAGAGCCGGCCTGCGAGCGCACTCCTCCCTGGAGGCTCTGAAGGACTGAGCCAGTGGGCTGACCAACACCATCCTACGTTTGGGTCATTTCCATAGAAATTGTAGTGGCTTCATAATGAGACTATTTGCCGGAGTAGTAGCTGGTCTTATTTCAGCGCGGAGACAGCGCGTGCGTCTTCGGTTCAGACGCCTCTCGCCCTCTTCACAGCGAACCCCAGCGTGACAGGTGCAGGTGCTGGTCTCACCTTAACCACGTCAGGTTTGGGAAGGGAGAGCACACCGCGGAGGAAGTCGAGCGCAGGGTTTTAAAGGTTTTTTCTAATGCTATCTTTACTATAAAGCTTCAGGTTAATGTCCGAATTTCTCGATTAGACGGAGGAGACGGAGCAGACAGAGCCTTAATGTCTGTGAAACGTACAAGCGTATCGAGTGCAAAAGAGCAGGTCCCTTCGTATGCGTTTGACCTGAAGGGAATCTAGTTAAAACCTCAAGTACCTTTTATTGCCTCCATCTGAAGCACCTGCTGAGTGCGCCGCCTCCCACCAGCACGAGGCGGCCCAGCGACTGACGCGGGACCCAACCGCCTGCCGGAAGCGCCCGAGTGGGCGGTGTACGCGTGCGCGTAGCCAGCCACCCCGCCCACGTCCCTGTTCTGCTGGTTACTGCGCGGGCGCGGGCGGGGCCCCGCCCACGCTTCCGGCCGGGCGGGACAGTGTGCGCACGCGCAGAGGCAGTCGGCTGTCCGGGCCAGCGACGGGAGGCGGCGGCGCACGGGCGGAGGCGAGTGGGGCGCGTTGGTGAGTAACCAGAGCAGCCTCCGTGCTCCTGTGTTCGGGTTTCTGCTCCTTCGGGTTTCCCGGCGCAGCCTGGGGGCTGCGGCTGTAGTCAGCGGGGCCGGGGTAGGTGGGAGCTGAGGAGGGTCAACCCCGGCTGGCGGGGGCGGGGCGGAGGGGCTGCCGCCTTCCGTCCCCTCAGGGCGGCCGCAGGGGCTGAGGCGTCTCGGCCGGGCAGAGGGGGCGGGGCGGGCCGGGGGCTCGTGTGCGTCGAGCCGCGCTTCAGGCAGGTGGATTTCACCCCCGTGTCTTAGTTGTAGAATAACAGGGTAGAGTTTTCGAAGGCGGGAGAGCAGGCGCCGTACGGAGCGGGAGACCACGCGGACCGCCCGGGCTGTTCCGCCGGGTCACTCGGGAGGCCCCCGCGCCCCGCCCCCCTCCTGCGCGGCCCCGGGGTGGCCTTGGCCAGGAGACACTGTGTGCATGGTGTGGACAGGGAGGAGCGGCCGGCTGTAAACCTGACACGTGGAAGTAGGCTTGTGTGCGTTTGAAACGTGCATGGCCTAAGGTTGACTCTTGTGGGAGGGTCGCTTTGGTTTTGTGGAGTTGTTCGCGGCAACGCAGGGTAGCCCGCTCCTCCCTGCTGACGCAGCTCCTTGACGTGCAGCCTTCGCGCGTGCTGTCCGCCTGCACGCCCCCTTCCGCATCCTTGCCTGTCCCTCAAGGCCCAGGTACGAGCCACCTGCTGCTTGTCTCCGCCCTCCACCCGCACGCGCTGCTCGTTCTGCTCTCAGGGCACTAAGCGGTGCCCGTCGGATAGAGGGCTCGGCACGTTGCCACACTCAGCCGCCTCCTGTGCGTCTTTCTGCCGAGAGCAGGGTCTCAGCCCTAGCGCCGGTGACTTTGGGGCCGGGGAGTTCTTTGCTGTGGAGGGTGATTCTCTAAACCGTACGGTATTTACCAGCATCCCTGGCCCCTACCCATTAGATGCCAGCGCACCCTCCGCAGAGAACCACTGAGCTGCAGTAGCAGCCACACGAGGCTTAGCATCAGTTTAACGGCAGTGTAGCACAGCACTTCCCAACTCCTCTTGGCTCCTTTTTTTCTTTTTTGGCTGCGCCAGGCTGCTTTCAGGATCTTAGTTCCCCAACCAGATCTTGAACCGGCCCCCGGGGAAGTGAAAGCATGGAGTCCTCATAACCAGCGGACTGCCAGGGAACGCCCTTCCCAACTCTCTTGGAATTGAAAATCTCACAGCAGTTTCACAGGCCCACTTAGAAAAATTTTTAAAGATGCTAAAGATATGATGAAGTAGTGACTTAAGCTTAAAAAAATTTACTGTATTACAACTAAAGTTCAGTTAATTTAGAGTTTAGTAATGTTTATTATATAAACAGATTTTAATTTTTCCCACTTGTGATGCTCTCATGAACTCACTCTAATTATGTGAAACAGTGTATGATTGCTAACATTTGCAGTTCATGTCTCTCCATTGAGCGTCTCTTACCGTAATCCAAAATATATTTTATTCCTATTGTTTGTTTTCTCCCTGCCTCACTAGAACGTAAGCACCAAGAGGACAGGGACTTGGAGTCCCATCACCAAGAATAGTGCTAGTGCAAGGTAGTGCCTTGGTAAATGATTATCAGCTTTAAAAATAAACTTTTAGGGCCCAATTCATATTGAAATACAGATTGAAATTTAATTGCTTTTTACAGCCACAAAAGTAGGCAGTTTTCTTAAATTGCTCTTTGGAATTCTTTCATTTGAACGAAGTCAACTTTTTTTTTATGGTTTTCATGTGTTATTTCTAAATAATTAGCTAACAGATTCCAAGTTGCAAATGAAAACCTTTCTCCATCCACAAATGCAGCTGTGGAAAGTGTTTAGTACTAATAAATAAAAATTCAGATATCCCTGTCTGTATGAAGGATACACACGTATATGTGTATATATGACTGTATGTGGACACACATGTTTTTCTTTGTCCTTCTTCTAGACAGTACTCTTCTAGACAGTATTCTTCTAGACAGTATTGTGGGGCAGCTTGGATCAGGAATCGGTTGTACACTTCAAATTTCTCAGGAGACGTTGGATTTTAATATTTGCCTGATTCTGACTCTTGAAATACAGGACTAAAATGAAGCCTCTTAGTACTTTGCAGATAAGTTTGCTGTGTTCTCAGACTTCCTCAGCTCAGCATTGCACACACTAATAATTCTCCCTTCTTCTTTTCTTCTTCTGGGACTCCCACAGTGCGTATGTTGGGCCACCTGAAGGTGTACCCCATCTCTGCTGATATCTCCATTTTGTTCAAACATTGTTTTCTTACTGTTCTCCACATCTTTTAGTTCTTTTAGCATCTTTAAGACAGTTGTTTTGCCATCTGATCTTTTTCAGGGATGGTTTCTGTTGGTTTACTTTTTTCCTTTGAGTGGGCCATACATTCCTGTTTCTTTGTATGCCTTGTGATTTTTTTGTGGAAAACGCTGGAAATCTCAGATTCTCCCCCTTCCCCAGGATTTGCTTTTTTTGTCATTCTGTTGTTGTTGCTATTATTGTAGGCTGTTTTTGTGCCACGGATCAGCCTGAGGAAACTTAAGGTCTTTCTAAGCCTACACCTTTTCCTGGGCATGCATAGTGACCTTCTAAATTCCTCCATATATTCAGTTGCTGTTTATAATGGTCTAGTCCTTAAATGTGTGGCCCCCAAAAGGGCGAAAAGAGAAAAATGGAAGCGGGGGAGGTGCTGGCACTTTAAATCCCCTCAAAGTTGCTTCTGCTGGAGGGGGGAAGTGCTAACAACAATATGAGCCTTGCAGCGATGGCTGCCTGACTCTGTCTTTGCCTCCATGATTAGAAGTAGCTGTCAACGATCAGAATACAGATCCCCATTATTTGAAGGGCGGGTCCTTATTGCCCACCTTGCTCCCACAGGCTGCTCCTGGAGCTGTTGAAATTGTGTGTTCTCAGACTTTATTATGTTTGTCTACTTGGCATCCATTAATTACAGGGCCAAAGTAATGGCCCTGTAATTCCTTACATCTTCTCTGCACGTTAGCTCTCATGGGCACGTGAAAGTCATATCACAGACCTCCCAAACCACACATTATAGAATGTGTGTTTTCCCTTCTTGCCCACTGTCTTAACAATAAAAATAAAGACACTGTCCCAGTTCTCTCTCTGCTTCCTTGTTCCTGCATGTGACAGGTTTCATGTGGTCCTTCACCATGTGCTGTGCCTCTCATTTCCTGGGGAACTGTGAATAACAAACTCCTCTTTCAGTGGCATTGACCTCTCCATATCCTCATTCAGCTGTATAAATTAATCCCTGAGCACAAAACAGGCATTTGTGCACACCTTCCTGAGGCAGGAATGAGGAGTGAGGAATGGGTAGCCACTGCCGAGTTAAGTGCCCAAATGGAGTGAAATTAACCAAATGTTAAGTCTTCCCCTGGGAGTTGCAAGCCTTTGAATAGACTCTAGGGATCCAAGATAGTTACATCAGATAGATTTTGCCAGTAAAATTATCTAGGTATGGAGACAGTCTTCCCAGAACCTTCTAATAACCTTTATACACACTCTCTCACCATTCACTCCCACTGATACCACCTTGATGGTGTCAGCCTTCAGAACAAGTCTCACCTCTCTGACCACTTTATTTTGAGGCTGTAAAATGATAGATCTGCTATATCTGCATTTTGTCTAAAAGTGATAATAGTGATAACTGTATTTTATCAAATCTCAAGAAAACATGCTGACAATTAAACTTACACTCATTTTAAAGCCATTTGTTAAAGTAATTTAAAAAAATGTGTATCTTAAGTCTGAATGTGATACATGTGACAAGTCAGTCAAAGTCAGTCCCGCTCCAGGCAGACAGCATCCACCGTGCTCCAGGCAGACAGCATTCACCATGCTCCACGCAGTTTCCTGTCACACTTCATAGTATTCCCTTTAGTTACTAATTTCCTGTGCTCCAGTTTCACTCATTCCCTCTTCTGCCAATTCACTTTTCGTAAAGTAGACAGTCATATGAAGGTACTAAACTGTCTTATTTAGTGGTTGTAACAGATACCATATTATTAGTGGTATACTTACAACTTCAGGGAGTACTGAAGGTAATATTTGTGTTCCTGTTGTGTGCCAAGGACTATTAGGCACTTTATAGATAGTAATTCATCTAACTCAAAATAACCCTATTAAGTAGGTGTTTGTTAATATTTGTCCATTTTATAGATGAGAAAATTGAGGCATAGAGGGGTTAAATACTTGCTTCAAGCTATGCAGTTAGTAAGTGGCAAAACCATGATTTAAGCCTAGGTAATTTGGCTCCAGAGGCCATGCTCTTAATCCTGTATCATGTTTTTCTGAATGTCTAAATAATAGCAGAAATACTTTTTCACAATTAGTATAAAAAATGTTATCAAGTATAAAAAATGTGATCATCTGCTTCGAGTAAGAGTTGTTTATATGATCTAGTCCAGTAAAGTATTAGAACATCTACATCTTGAGATGGGTGTGTGCACAAATTACAGATAGTTTACAATGAAAAATTTCAAACGTTTAAAACAACAGCCTGTAGTAAGAAGTTTTGTATCATGATACATGACCCTGTACACACGTGTATTTTTTGCTAAAACATTTCACAGAGCAATACTTAACTTCTACTATAAGCCATATACTTCGATACAACTTTTTCTATTTAAAAAAAAAATGCTGGGCTTCCCTGGTGGCGCAGTGGTTGAGAGTTTGCCTGCTGATGCAGGGGACACGGGTTCGTGCCCCGGTCCGGGAAGATCCTACATGCCGCGGAGCGGCTGGGCCCGTGAGCCATGGCCGCTGAGCCTGCGCGTCCGGAGCCTGTGCTCCGCAACGGGACAGGCCACACCGGTGAGAGGCCCGTGTACCACAAAAAAAAAAAAAAAAGCTGATGTTGTCCTACTATATTGACTTCATAACTTAAGGGAGATCACTGTGCAGTGTGAAAAACACGGATAGAAGAATAGATGAGCTGTTCCACGAGATTTATTCCAAGTTCTTTCAAAAAGTTTAGTGCCCTGGGGTGGCATCAAACTGTTTGGAAGCCATTTTAGGCACTTTTTACTTACATAATCAAGTCCATGGGTCTCTGCAGATATGTAATAAACATTTAAAAAATTATGTGTATCCTCACTCCTCACTATCTTTAAGCTTCAGTTTTTCATTAACTTGCTTTTATCTTCATGTTTCTGAACTTCATTTAAATAGAATTATTTATACTATACGTATTCTTCTGTAACTTAGTGACTTACATGTTCTTGAGATTCATTCCTGTTAGCATATATATGGCTGTAGTTAATTATTTTTTACTGTTGTGAATTTCCACTTGGAGTAACAAGGGCTAAATTTCCCCTCCCATCTGATATAACTAAAAAACAACAACAACAAAAACCAGATAAAATATGTGGGAAAAAAATGTCTTTGAAAATATTGGCCACAAGACAACAAAGGGCAGTGGTCCCTGAAAGAGGGGAACAAACAAAATGAGCCTGATGATTGCCCCATCTTACTACCTCAGAGACTTTTCAGACTGCTGTGCAGGGGAGGGAAACCCAGACAGAATCCAGAGACCTCTCTGAATTGAGGAAATGGTTCATAGATCCTGGGGAAGCCACATGGGGCCAGAGTGCAAGGCAGAGTGCTGTACCAGAGAAAGAACCCTAGAGAACTGCAGAGGGACCTCCTTGAGAAACTACCTGAGGCTAGAGAAGACAAATACCTGAAAGGATTTGAAGGAACAGAACTCACTCAAGACTGGGAATAGTGACTGTTTCTACCAGCTGTACTGAAAAACCTCATAATTCATGGGGCGTTGGATAAGTACTTAGAGATACTGCTATTTTGTTACAGTGGTGAGCAGTAATTAGTGCTAGAATAACTGCTGTTCTCCTCTCTACTAACAGTCTTAAAAGCAAGACCCGAAAGGATAAAATTGTTTCCAGGTAACTTTACTGTGTCCCAATACAAATCTCAAGAATACTTATATTTTTGAATACTAATTTATGTTTATATACTTAAGGAGTACAAAAATACCTGCCATCGAACAAGTTACATTTCATAATATCTAGCATTCAATAAAAAAAATTAACCAACCATGCAAAGAAGAAAATATAACCCATAATGAGAAAATCAGTTGTTTGAAACTGACCCAGAACAGACACAGATGTTATAACTAGTAGACAAGGAAAATCAACAGTTATAACTGTATTCTGCACATTCAGAAAGCTAGAGGAAAGACCGAACATGTTAAGTAGAAATATGAAAGAAAGATTGGGTTGGCCAAGTGCCTTTGGGTTTTAAGTAAAAGATACATTTTTCATTTTCACCAGGAACTTTATTGAAAATGTATTCACCGTTTTGTTCCACTACCTTCTGCCATTTTTCAGGCAACTTCATAAGTCCACTTTCCCAAAATGTCTTATCTTTTTAAGCAAAGAACTGTTCCAGGTGGCTTTTACAGTCTTAAAGGGAACTGAAATTTTTTCCATTAAGAGAATTTTGTAAAGACCAAAACATGGAAATCCAAAGGTGCAAAGGTGAATACGGAGGACGAATCAGAACTTCTCAGCTGGAATTTCCCTGGTAGTTCAGTGGTTAAGCCTCTGTGCTCCCAATGCAGGGGGCCCGGGTTCGATCCCAGGTCAGGGAACTAGATCCCACATGCAGGCTGCAACTGAGACCTGGTGCAGCCAAATAAATAAATATTTTTTTTAATTAATTTATTTTTGGCTGCATTGGGTCTTTGTTGCTGCGCGCAGGCTTTCTCTAGTTGTGGTGAGTGGGGGCTTCTCTTCATTGCGGTGCATGGGCTTCTCATTGCAGTGGCTTCTCTTGTTGCAGAGCACAGGCTCTAGGCGCGCGGGCCTCAGTAGTTGTGGCTCGTGGGCTCTAGAGCGCGGGCTCAGTAGTTGTGGCACACGGGCTTAGTTGCTCCGCGGCATGTGGGATCTTCCTGGACCGGGGCTTGAACCCATGTCCTCTGCATTGGCAGGTGGATTCTTAACCACTGCACTGCCAGGGAAGTCCCATAAATAAATATTAAAAAAAAGAATTTCCCAGCCAAGCTGTAATAGTTTTTGCCTGATCATCAAAGAAACGTGCTGTCGTGCGTTATCCTGAAGGAAGATTATGCGTTTTGTTGGCTAATTCCGGACACTTTTTGGTGAATGCTGCTTTCAGTTGGTCTAATTGGGAGCAGTACTTGTTGGAATTAATCGTTTGGTTTTTCCGGAAAGAGCCCATAATAGAGGGCTCCCTTCCAATCCCACCATATACACATCACCTTCTTTGGATGAAGACTGGCCTTTGGTGTGGTTGGTGGTGGTTCCTTTTGCTTGCCCCACGGTCTCTTCAAAGAGTACAGTATCCACTTTTCATTGCTCTTCACAAATTTGTTTTAAAAATGGAACATTTTTATTACATTTAAGTAGAGAATCGCATGTGGAAATCAGTCAAGAAGTTTTTTCCACTTATGTGGAACCCAAACATCAAAGCAATTAACATAACCAAGCTGTTGCAGATGATTTTCAGTACTTGATTTGGGTATTTTGAGTATGTCGTCTATCTCCTGTGTGGTATAATGTCGATTGTTCTCAATTAATGTCTCGATTTGATCGCTGTCAACTTCAGCTGGTCTACCCAACCTTGAGCATTGTCCAGTGAGAAGTCTCCAGCACAAAACTTTGAAAACCACTTCTGACGCGTTCGACCAGTCACAGCACCTTCTCCATACACTGCACAAATCTCTTTTTGCGTTTCAGTTGTGTTTTTACCTATAATAAAGCATAATATGCCAAAAATGTTGTTTTTTCTTCCATCTTCAATATTAAAATGGCTACACAAAAATTCACTAATTTTGATAAGGTTTTTTTATTTTTTTAAAAAAGATGTTGGGGGTAGGAGTTTATTAATTAGTTTATTTTTGCTGTGTTGGGTCTTCATTTCTGTGTGAGGGTTTTCTCTAGTTGTGGCAAGCGGGAGCCACTCTTCATCGTGGTGCGTGGGCCTCTCACTATCGCGGCCTCTCTTGTTGCGGAGCACAGGCTCCAGATGCGCAGGCTCAGTAGTTGTGGCTCACAGGCCTAGTTGCTCCGCGGCATGTGGGATCTTCCCAGACCAGGGCTCGAACCCGTGTCCCCTGCATTAGCAGGCAGATTCTCAGCCACTGCACCACCAGGGAAGCCCTGATAAGTTTTTTTTAATTGGAGTATAATTGCTTTACAATGTTAGTTTCTGCTGTACAACGAAGTGAATCGGCTATATGTATACATAGATCCCCTCCCTGTTGGACCTCCCTCTCACCCTCCCCCATCCTGCCCACCTGGGTCATCACGGAGCACCAAGCTGAGCTCCCTGTGCTATATCGCAGGTTCCCACTAGCTATTTTACACATTGGTATAGTGTATTTGTCAAACTTAATCTCCCAATTCATCCCACCCTCCCCTTCCCCATCCCACCCCCACCCCCACCGCCACGTCCACACATCCATTCTCTATGTCTGTGTCTCTGTTCCTGCCCTGGAATTAGGTTCACCTGTACCATTTTTCTAGATTCCACATATATCCGTTAATGTGCGATATTTGTTTTTCTCTTTCTGACTTACTTCTGTATGACAGACTCTAGGGCCATCCACATCTCTACAAATGGCCCAGTTTCGTTCCTTTTCATGGCTAAGTAATATTCCATTGCATATATATATATATATATATACCACATCTTTATCCATTCATATGTCGATGGGCATTTCAGTTGTTTCCATGTCCTGGCTATTGTAAATAGTGCTGCAATGAACATTGGGGTGCATGTGTCTTTTTGAATTATGGTTTTCTCAGGGTATATGCCCAGTAGTGGGATTCCTGGGTCATATGGTAGTTCTGTTTTTAGTTTGTAAGGAACCTCCATAATGTTCTCCAGAGTGGCTGTATCAATTTACATTCCCAGCAACAGTGCAAGAGGGTTCCCTTTTCTCCACGCCCTCTCCAGCATTTATTCTTTGTAGATCTTTTTTATGATGGCCATTCTGACCAGTGTGAGGTGATATCACATTATAGTTGTGATTTGCATTTCTCTAGTGATGTTGAGCATCTTTTCATGTGCCTTGTGGCCATCTGTATGTCATCTCTGGAGAAATGTCTATTTAGGTCTTCTCTTGTTTTTGATTGGGTTGTTTGTTTTTTTGATATTGAGCTGCATGAGCTGTTTGTATAGTTTGGAGATTAATCCTTTGTTGCTTCATTTGCAAACATCTTCTCCCATTTTGAGGGTTGTCTTTCCTTGTGCACTTGAGAAGAAAGTGTATTCTGCCGCTTTCTGGTGGAATGTCCTATAAATATCAATTAAATCTGTCTGGTCTGTTGTGTCATTTAAAGCTTGTGTTTCCTTATTTTCTGTCCGGATGATCTGTCCATTGGTGTAAGTGGGCTGTTGAAGTCCCCCACTATTATTGTGTTACTGTTGATTTCCCCTTTTATGGATGTTAGCATTTGCCTTATGTATTGAGGTGCGCCTATGCTGTGTGTATAAATACTTAAAATTGTTACATCTTGTTGGATTGAACCCTTGATCATAATGTAGCGTCCTCCCTATCTCTTGTCACAGTCTTTATTATAAAGTCGATTTTATCTGATATGAGTATTGCTACTCCAGCTTTCTTTTGATTTCCATTTGCATGGAATTATCTTTTTTCTATCCCCTCACTTTCAGTCTGTATGTGTCCCTAGGTATGAAGTGGGTCTGTTGTAGACAGCATATATATGGGTCTTCTTTTTGTATCCATTCAGCCAATCTGTGTCTTTTGGATGGAGCATTTAATCCATTTACATTCAAGGTAATTATCAATATGTATATTCCTATTACCATTTTCTTAATTGTTTTGGGTGTGTTTTTGTGGGTCTTTTTCTTCTCTTGTGTTTCCCGCCTAGAGAAGTTCCTTTAGCATTTGTTGTAAAGGTGGTTTGGTGGTGCTGAATTCTCTTACTAGCTTTTGCTTGTCTGTAAAACTTTTGATTTCTCCATTGAATCTGAATGAGATCCTTGCTGGGTAAAGTAATCTTGGATTTAGGTTTTTCCCTTTCATTATTTTAAATACATCCTGCCACTCCCTTCTGGCCTGTAGTTTCTGCTGAAAAAATCAGTTGATAACCTGATCGAGATTCCCTTGTATGTTATTTGTTGCTTTTCCCTTGCTGCTTTTAGTAGTTTTTCTTTGAATTTATTTTTTGTTAGTTTGATTAATATGTGTCTTGGTGTGTTTCTCCTCGGGTTTATCCTGTATAGGACTCTGTGCTTCCTGGACTTGGGTGGCTATTTCTTTTCCCATGTTAAGGAAGTTTTCAACTATAATCTCTTCAAATATTTTCTCGAGTCCTTTCTCTCTCTCTTCTCCTTCTGGGACCCCTATAATGTGAATGTTGTTGCGTTTAATGTTGTCCCAGAGGTCCCTTAGGCTGTCTTCATTTCTTTTCATTCTTTTTTCTTTATTCTGTTCCACAGCAGTGAATTCCACCATTCTATCTTCCAGCTCACTTATTGTTCTTCTGCTTCAGTTATTCTGCTGTTGATTCCTTCTAGTGTATTTTTCATTTCAGTTGTGTTGTTCATCACTGTTTTTTAGTTCTTCTAGATCTTTGTTAAACATTTCTTGTATTTTCTCAGTCTGTTCCTCATTTTATTTCTGACGTTTTGGATCATCTTTATTATCATTACTCTGAATTCTTTTTCAGGTAGGTTGCCTATTTCATCTTCATTTATTTGGTCTTGTAGGTTTCTACCTTGCTCCTTCACCTATAACATATTTTTTTGTCATCTCATTTTTTTTTTTGATGGGTGGGGCTGTGTTCCTGTCTTAGTGGCTCTTTGGCCTGAGGCGTCCAGCAGTGGATTGCAGGCAGTTGGGTAGAGCCGGGTCTTGGTGCCAAGATGAGGACCTCCGGGAGACCCCACTCCCCTTAATATTCCCTGGAGCCTGAGTTCTCTGTTAGTCCAGAGGTTTGGACTTGGTGCTCCCACCACAGGAGCTCAGGCCCGAACCCCGGCCTGGGAACCAAGATCTTGCAAGCAAACAAACAAAACAGAAGAGCTGAACAATAACAATAAAATTAGAGAAATAAAAAATATATTAGAAAAAATAAAAATATAAATGAAACAACAACAACAAGGTAAAACAGGGACTTCCCTGGTGGTCCAGTGGGTAAGACTCCGTGCTCCCGGGTTTGATCTCTGGTCGGGGAACTAGATCCCACATGCATGCTGCAACTAAGAGTCCACATTGCCACAACTAAACATCCGGTATGCTGCAACGAACACCCCGTGTGCTGCAACTAAGACCCAGCATAGCCAAAACAAACAAATAAATAAATACAACAAGTTAAAACAACCACAACAGCAAAAAAAAAAGAAAAGGCCTTGGCTGTGGGGGGCGGGGCTTAGGCTCTGGACCCTCGCAGCCAGAAAAGGCCCTGAGTGGGCGGGGCAGGCGCAGGGCTTAGGCTCAGCATGCCTGGAGGGGGCCTCAGAGTGCGGAGGATCAGGCCTGGGACCTCAGCAGGCTCCCCGGGGCCCGAGTGGGCGGGGGAAATTCTGGCTGTGTTCCCTTCTGATCCTCTGATCCCCCAAGGGTCTCTCCCTGTCCCCGTTGATCCCCTCACTGTGAGTGGGCCCCTCCCCCAGCCACCCCTCAGGGATGCTGGTCCTGTCCTGCCTCCACTTCTCCTCCCCTCTCCCTCCCCCCCACGTCCTACCCCGTCACTTGGGAGTTCCTCCCGTCCCCTTAGGTGTCCGAGGTCCCCCACCAGCACCTGGTAGGTGCCCTAATTGTGAGGAGATGCAAACTCCACATCAGTAAGTTTTTTTAAAATGCATGCTGATATGACAGCTGTCACAATACAATCTAACAAAACTGTTTCAAATGAAGGTAAAGACATCTAAGTGCTACTAGAGCCATCTTACAGAAAAACCCAAATGAACTTTTTGGCCAACCCAATAAAAGAGACCCAAGTCAAACTTCTGGTCATAAAAACTACAATATCTGAAATAAAAAATACACTGGGGCTTCCCTGGTGGCGCAGTGGCTGAGAGTCTGCCTGCCGATGCAGGGGGACGTGGGTTCGTGCCCCGGTCCGGGAAGATCCCACATGCCGCGGAGCGGCTGGGCCGGTGAGCCATGGCCGCTGAGCCTGCGCTCCTCAGCGGGAGAGGCCACAACAGTGAGAGGCCCGCGTACCACAAAAAAAAAAAAATACACTGGATGTGATTAACATCAGGTTAGACATTGAAGAATAAAAAATTACCAAACTCGAAGACCAGAAATGAAAACTTATCACAAATGAAATACAAAGAAAAAAGTTTTGTTTTTGGTTTTTTTTTAAGTGAACAGAGCATCAGAGAGCTTTGGGACAATTTCAAGTTACCTAACATTCATGTATTTGGATCCCGGAAAGAGAAGGACAGCAGAAAAATATTTGAGAGGGCTTCCCTGGTGGCGCAGTGGTTGGGGGTCCGCCTGCTGATGCAGGGGACGCGGGTTTGTGCCCCGCTTTGGGAAGATCCCACATGCTGTGGAGCAGCTGGGCCTGTGAGCTGTGGCCGCTGAGCCTGCACGTCCGGAGCCTGTGCTCCGCAACGGGAGGGACCACAGCAGTGAGAGGCCCGCGTACCGCAAAAAAAGAAAAAAAAAAATTTGAGAAATAGTGGCCAAAAACTTCTCAAATTTCAGGAAAACTGTAAACCCACAGATCCAAGAAGCTCAGTAAACTCAAAGCATAACAAACATGAAGAAAACTACACTGAGACACATCATAACCAAACGCTCAAAACCAGTGATAGAAAAATCTTAAAAGCTACCAGGGAAGGAAGACACAAACAAAAAGTAAGAAAACTAAGGGTGACAGCAGATTTTATGTTGGAAATAATGCAGCTAATAGTGGAGGGATCTCTTTAGGGTACTGAAGAAAAACTCAACCTAGAATTCCATCGCTCCAAAAAATAAAATCTTTCAAAAAGCAAGGCAATGTAAAGACAGTTTTAGACATAAAAGCTGACAGGATGCATCAGCAGTAGGACTGTGCTACAGGAAGTGTTAAAAGAAGCCATTCAAGCAGAAGGAAAATGACAACAGATGGAAATATTAATCTGTACAACAAAATGAAGTGCAGTGTAAGTGGTTACGAAGTAGGTAAACACATAAGGTTTTTAAATTTAACAGTGTGGTGTGGAGTTTATAACAAATGTAAAAATAAGATGTTGGTCAAACAGTAACACGAAGGATTGGAGGAGAGAAATGGAAGTTATAAACAATTATAAAATTTTTATGTAATACAAGAAGTGATATGTTATTTGAATGTATGCTGTGATATATATATACTGTAAACCTTAAAGCAACCACTTAAATAACAAAGCTATAGGTAGCAAGCCAACAAAGGAGAAGAGGGTGATATAAAATGTTTTCATTGCTGTGTAGTAGTATCCCACTGTAGGAATATAGCAGTATATTTTATAATGTCCAGTGGGTGGATACTTCAGTAATTTTAGTTGTTGCTAGTACACATTTCTACTTTGAACGTATTTTACATGTCCATTTATGTGAATTACAGGAGTTTCATATAGTTATATGATCTATATGTATATACAGAATTACTGAGTTGAAGCAAGGGTAAGGTCAAATTGTTTTCCAAAACGTTTTCATCAGTTTACATTTCAACAGCAGAATAGGCAATTACCATTACTCCACATCCCCCAAAACATTTGGTATTATCAGTCTTCTTAATTTTAGTCAATCTGGCAGGTATATAGTGGTGTCTCATTATTATCATAATTTGCATTCTCTCGTCCTTTTTATTTTTCACATCTCTTCCTATACCCCTCCTTTATGATCCTTCACTTATCCTGTCAGTGACACCCAGGAGCCTTAGGTCACCTAAAAACAGTGACATTCATACATAAAAAGATCTTATTAAGAGAATCTACTGTGAATTAGCTGCATGTGGCCGTTGGGGCACCAGAAGAAAGTGAAACATCTTTATAGTATTTATGGTAAAGATTTCACTCTGCAAGGGATCATACAGGTGTGTTTCCTTTATACAACTCATTTTCAGTTTGGATCCCTGCTGTGAGATAAAATTTTTTTAATCGTTGTTTGATGGAAAAGAAAAAACAAACATCACTTATACTCATTTCCCTGCAGGTGTGAAATGAGCAACTCTGAAGATGAGGACCTCCCCCAGCTCTCTTCCCATGCCCTGGCAGCTCTGCAGGAATTTTATGCTGAGCAGAAACAGTACACCGACCTCGGTGGTGATGACAAGTATAACATTGGAATAATAGAAGAGAACTGGGTAAGTTAATGCATTCCCCACCCATCAGGAAGTGTTGGTGTGGAGCCTATTCTGTACCTAGTCCAGTGTTTGTCTGTATCTGACCTAATACCCAAGTTTATCTCACTTGTCACTACGAAGCTGATAACCTGTTCAGGAGCTAAGACAGAAAGCAGTCCACGAACATTTTAAGACAGTATAAATGCAGATTTTCCTAATTCTGACTCTCAGGCTGCCTGGTGATCAGAGGAGGGGACATTTCAGATAGAAGAACAGCGTATCATTATATCCAACACAAACTGTGCTTCCTTCTTGTATGCAGATGCATTCTGTTGGTTGTTACAGAGCCCAGCAATCCTTGAGAAAAGGGAAAAATTGATCATTGCAGTAATGGGGTGACTGGACTTAAACATGTAGTAAAAAAAATAGATGAAACTGAGTTTTTAAGAAGATATTAATAGTTTCCGGGGCACACTATGTATTTTAATTGTATTTTTATGGTCCAAATAAAAATAGGAATTTAAAAAAGTGAGTTCAGAAAAACTAACCTAACCTGGAATGTAGAAATTTACATTTTTGAAGGAGATAGTTGAGAAATAGATGAGGCTTGAAATTTCTGTCTGTGACTACCCCTTGATAATAGATCTGCCTCTCTTTGCAGCCGGAAGGAGGGGTATGTGTGTGTTTAAGCAGACGTTTACATTTTGTGTCAAGTTCAGATCTCTTAAGTTATATAAAATTTCCCTGTTTACCATCTGTTTGAGACTGGGACAAAAATGTTTCTTTACATTTATTCTAAATGTTCCACTTACTCAGATGCCTCTTTCTCACTGCTTCCCTTCTTTATGTGCTTTTGTCTTTAGCCTGATTCTTTGAATAGTCAATATTAGAAACTTGAAGTACGTTATTATTATTGAGGTGGTCTTTTTCTCTTTTCCTTCTGCTAATTTAAATACTATGTACTTTTTTCTGATTCTAAAAGTAATCTATGGTTGTTGTAGAAAATATATAAAAACATGAACAAAAAAACAAAAGTCATAACTCCACTACCTGAATTAACTATTTGTATATTTTTGACACTTTCTTTTGGTTTGTTTTGTTTATAAAATTAAGGAGATCTCCCAGGAAGTTGGTGGGGGGGGGGGAAAGACGATGATACAAATTATAGAAAGAAAACATAAAATTAGAGGATAAATCCAGGAAGCTCAATATTCAACTAACTGGAGTTCCAGAAAAATAGAACTGAAAACAAAGAGGGGAGGAAACCTTCTAAGAATGATATTAGAAAATTTCCCAGAACCAAAGACCCTCACTAAGACACATTATTATGACTGAAAATTCTGGATATAGGTGACAAAGAAGATCCTAGAACCTTCCAGAGAAAAGCATGACACCTACAGAGTCTCAGGTCTGCAAGTCACATTGCACTTCTCAGTAGCTTTACTAGAAACTAGAAAAAAGTGGAGCAATTCCTTCAAGATTTAGAGTGAAAATTTGTTCAGCCTAGAATTCTACACCCAGCTGAGTTATCAGTCAAATGTGAGGATAAAAGTAAAATGTTTTAGACATGGTAAGTCTCACAACATTTACCTCCTACGCACCACTTCTCAGAAGCTGCAGGATGTTGGGAGAATTAGGGATAGGTTCAAAGAACCCAAGCAAATGAAACAATCATGTATTAACTCTAGGAAAAATGAGGTACCATATATTACTTGGCCCAGCAGTGAACACTGATAATTGATATAGTATATATTGATATAGTAGATATAAATTAAAAGGATAAACTCTATGCCAGTTGTAAAATGATTTCACTCATTCCTCTGTCATAGCAGCTGAGCCAGTTTTGGTACACTCCGGAGACCGCCCTGCGCCTTGCAGAGGAAGCCGTGGCAGCTGCTGGGGAAGGTGGCAGGTGAGATCAGTTTCATTTCTCTTTTGCCTTTTAATCTAAAGTAATATTTTAAATGTCCTTCCTAGATGGGACATGGTTGGTAAGAAGGCTGAACTGTAATCTGCAAAACCTGTAGTTTGCGATTCGCAGAACATGAGGAAATAAGAACTGCTTCACTGTTGAGTCTGGGGACACACACAGAAATCTATTCAGTGTAAGATACCTTATCTCTGTTCCTTATTTTAACATTTTCTACCTGTTACTTTTATACCCCTAGAGTTTGCTTTAAAAGAAAAAAATCTTGACCTTTTTGAAGTTTTAAGAATAGATTTTTTTTTTAATTTGGTTTTTACTTCTGTCAAAACTCTGCACGCATATAAAGTCTAATGGTCCTAAAAGACTTGTTCAGAAAATAATCCACTGTTAATTTTCCCCTGGTCCACCCGCTCGCCTTTTCAGCTCTTTCATTGACCTCTTGGTATTTACAGACATTTCTAAATAATGTTTCTCTTGGCACTTCTTGACTTGTCACTCATAGACCTTATTTCTTGACTTCTCACTTTAAGAGAATGAGGACTTGGCTCCCTTCACTGGCCACAACTGCCACATACGTGTCTGCTTTCTGTCCACTCTCCCGATAGAGTTATATCCTTTTTTCATTTTCTCTTTTTTAGTGGCTGGACTCTTTGCTAATTTTTTGTGTGTGTGTGGTACGCGGGCCTCTCACTGTTGTGGCTTCTCCCGTTGCAGAGCACAGGCTCCGGACGCGCAGGCTCAGCGGCCATGGCTCACGGGCCCAGCCGCTCTGCGGTATGTGGGATCTTCCCGGACGGGGGCACGAACTCGCGTCCCCTGCATCGGCAGGCGGACTCTCAACCACTGCGCCACCAGGGAAGCCCCATCTTTGCAAATATTTTGTTGAGGATTTTTGCTTCTATGTTCATGAGTGATATTGGTTTGAAGTTTTCTTTTATTCTCTTGGTTTGGGTTTCATATTGGTTAATGGTAGCTTCATAAAATGAGCTGGGAAGTATTGCCTGTATTTCTATTTCCTGGAAGTGACTGTGTAGAATTGGTGTTAGTTATGTCCTAATTTTGGTTAGAACAGGGTTTATGTTGTTAGGACAACATAGATGTTCTTTACAGCTGAGTCTTTTCCTTTTCTGTGCAATGTTTCATCTTCCCTGAAGAAAATAATTCTTTTTTTTTTTTTTAGTATTTCTATGTCCATATTACTAATTAACTCTCAAATTCTCCCCAGTGGTGTGAATCTCTTATCAACAAATTCAAACATATTTTTCAGCTCCTTGAAAAAAATGACTTCCAGGGCTTTGCACCCTGTTCCATGTGGACTGGTTGATTTCTGGGTTTGCTGCAGCTCTGGTCTACCTCTCTCGTGTTCCAGACGCCCTCTGTCCAGTACCCCAGGTCTTAGTTTACAGCTTTATCCTGGTTGGGTATATCCTTCAATAGTTTCCATGGGAGGGAAATTCTTAAAACCTTTCTGAAAATGTTTTTATTCCACCCATTCTCTTCATGTGTTAGTTTTGTTGGCTGTCGAATTCCAGGTTTTGAGGGCATTGCTTCATTGACTGCACGTTTCGGTAGTGCTATTGGAAAATACAGTGCCATTGTGGGAAACCTGTTTTCCCATCCCTGCCTACTGCTAGCTTAGGATTTTCTCTTGATCCCCAGTATTCGATGTGTCTTGGTGTGGAGCGTCCATCTGTTGAACTGGGTGAAAGCCCTTCCATCCTCATAACTCAGGTCCTTCAGTTTGGGAAAATAGTCCTAAATTATTTGATTTCCTTCCCACTTTTTTTTTCGATTCCTCTTTCTGGAATGCCTATTATTTGAATGTTGGACCTATCTACTTGTTTTTCTGTCCTTTTTCCATCTTTTGACCTTCTTCTGGGAAAATTCCTCAACTTTATCTTTGAAACTTTCTACTGAATTTACCATTTCCGCTGTCATGTACTTAGTCATCTATACCATAGTTCTTTTTTGGGTCTCTGAATATTTATTATTGTATCTTGTTCATCCTTCTGAGGATATTATAGGATTTTTAAAAAAAGAGCTCCCTACGCAGTCTCTAACGAACTGCACACATGCATCTTGTTTACTTTGGCCTCTGGTATTATTAGATGCTTTCCTTGAATGTCTGCTGTCTGTCCGTATTTAAGGGTGAGGCGCTCTAGGGCTGGAGGTTCTGATACCTGGGCAGGACTTCTCTACTTGGGTGTCTGCGGATGGCTGTTTCCCCATCAACGCCCAGGGTCAGCATGTCCAGGCCTTTCCTTGTGGGCTGGTTAGAGCCCCAGGAAGTCTTCCTGCCTGGAAGTCACGCACCTCGTTGACCTCATCCCAGAAGGCTTATTTCTGAAAGAGGGTTGGGGGTCCCAACATCCAATGGGTTTAACGTGATCCTTGCCATTTCCACATGGTGCCTGGCACCCACCCTTCAAGCCCCCCCCAATCCAGAGAACATCTATGGAGGCTTGGGATAGGGAAGAGAATCCTGGGGGGGTGCATTTTCCTGTTTGTTGCCCCACCGTCCCCCCCGCTCCTTGAGTCACCTGGTTGTGCAGCTTCCTGAGCCACGGGCGCTGTGCTGTCAGCCGGGTTCCTGCTCAGCCTTCCTGGCTGCCAGTTTGGGACCTGGCTAAATGAATGTGTCCCCTCTGCCATCTTGAGCTGGAAGTTTAACTGGAAGTCCAAAGGTTTTCTTTTTTCTGTCCTTTTTCTATGTAGTTTATTACGTTTTTCTTAACGACATGTTTTTACCTGTATTTTCTTATTTTTACATATAAGGGCTTTGGAAGCAACTTATTTTTTCTGAAAGGCATCTTCAGTATTTTTAGGAGTTATGTCATAATTTTAAAGATGAGTAGTAAGAGTAGCATTTATTGAGTACTTACTGTGTGTCCTGTCTCCTGGGTAAGTGCTTTCTGAGGGTCATCTTGTTTAACCCTCACACCTCTGGAGGTAGTTCCTGTTATCCTCTCCATCCTAAAGACGGATGCTGAGGCCCACGCGGTCACATCACTCGCACAAGGGCCCCAGCTGGGAGCAGCAGGCCGTCCGCTTCCCCTGCCACTGTCGCCACACCCTGCTCCTGTGCCGTCCTCCACCTCAGATCACTGTCCTTCCGCCGGAAGTACCTCCTCTGGGGTTTTTAGGGAAGGAGGTGCTGCTGTGGTTCAGGTCCTCTGCACCCCCGGCCCAGAGCTCTGGCAGCAGGCGGGCTGGGGTCTGGTCCCCACAGAAGGCGGTCAGGATGCCCCCAGACTTCTTACGTGCTTCGCGTGCATTTGGGCCAAGAAGCCTTTGAGCCCAGCGTGGGCACCTAACCAGACGTGTAACACTTCTCTGAAGAAATGCATCTCACAGTTTTAAAGCTGAGTTTAATTCTCTAAATAAGTAGTTTTCTGAATGATTTTATGTGTGTGCGTGTGTGTGTGTGTATAATAAAAATCTAAAAGTGACAAAGGGGATGGAGACAAAAAGTCTCTTTCCCGTTGTCTGCAGACAAGCTGTGTATCTCCAAGAGGTAAGCATAAACCCCACTCCATGGAAGCACAGTTTACGCTCTCCTGAACTTGACTGTCTTGGAGAGTAATGACAACATGGTATTCCACTGTAATAGACGTACCACAGTCAACTGAGTAATTCAACATTTAAGGTACTTCTAGCATTTTTGGCAGTTGGCTTTAAAAGTTAACTACTGGAACACTACCCATTCATAAACTGGAGATGCTTGTAATGAGACAGATTCTTTAATTATACAAAACAGCAGCAGAAATTCGAAGTAGTCTGTCTGCACTGAGACCTAGTTTTAATGTACTTTTTTGGAAAACTAAAGTTGTTTAGGAAGTTATTTGGAGTTTTTTCTTCAAGACTATATTACAAAGTAACTTCAAAATATTTAGTTTGAGGCTAAAAAGTATTTGAAATAAATGTTAAGAGACCACCATGAAAATACTAAGTAAATTCAGGCCATGGGCTTCATAACCCTTGTCCTAATAATGTTTTACATTTTTTTTTTACCATGAAAAGCACATTTCTCCTTTCATACTTTAAAATTATGAGTTGTAGATTTGTAAACAGTAGATTCCTTAAAAGTGAGGCAGTAGAAAGTCTTCTTTCAAAATGTACCGCTGTTATTACTTCAGTTTGCATTATTGTTTCCTTTAAGAAAATCTGGACACGGGGACTGTGGCTTTTCAGTGAAGAGGTTATTGACGCCATGTGCTGTCACAAAGCTCAGTCACGAGTTGGCTCCTTCTGTTCCAGAGTAGCATGTGTGAGTGCCCCCAGCGTTTACCAGAAGCTGCGAGAGCTGCACAGAGACGACTTTTCTATCTGCATCTTCGAATATGACCACAGGTTTGCCATATACGGAGAGGAGTTTATCTTCTATGATTACAATAACCCAGTGGATTTACCTGAGAAAATTGCTGCACACAGTTTTGACATTGTAATAGCAGATCCCCCTTATCTCTCTGAGGAATGTCTCAGAAAAACGTCGGAAACCATCAAGTACCTGACCCGGGGCAAGATTCTGCTGTGCACAGGTAGGTGCCAGATTGGCAACACACATCCCATGACTTTAATAAACAAGGTTCTTCCCCTCTCTGTGCCCCAGTCGCCTTATCTGTACAGTGGGGCTGAGATGCTGCCTGCCTCTCAGGGTTGGGGAGAATTAAGTGGCATGATGCCTGGGAATCGGGGTTCGCCACTGGGTGAGTGCACCAGGAGTGTTACTTGTACTCATCAACGGCAGCAACAGTAACAGTATCTCACTCAGCCCGTACAATTGATAAGGAATCTCGGGGGTTAAAGTGGATGCCAAAGGTTACAGCGCTAGACATTAGATTAGGTTTACCAAAGCTGAGAAAGAGACTTCCGCACTGGTGATGTGGATATATTTTCTTAAGGTGGATATACTGGCATTTGACTGAGAACGAAAACGTTAAGTGCTGGTCTCCCTACTTCCGGGCAGCTTGGCATCCAGGCCTGCTGTGTGGGCCCTGCTTCCCCCAGTGCAGTGGGTGCGGAGGACAGGGCTGGAGGGAGGAATGGGCTGGTGTGAATGTATTGGTACAAGTTTGCACGATTTGCTCCTATTGAAAAAGGGGTTGTTGACTCGAAGTTGGAAAATGGTGGTTTTTAGTAATTATTTTTGCTTTCCTTATGTTACTTTGTGGAATATAATTATTATCTCAGCCTTGCAGATGTAGGAAAATTATTAAATGAAAAAGAAAAGGGAAAACATAGGTAATATGCATAAATGTTGGAGGAAGTAAAAAAGGAATATAGAGCACTGACCTGCCCCCTTATCGCTGAGTGGTACCGTCAACTCACCGCTTCCCGCATCTGGTCGAGAATACCTCCCTGGCCGGCCTGGTGGGTGTGGAGCTGAGACATGGTTGGTGCCTCAGTCTCCGGGTTCATCTGGTTGTTCTCTTCAGGTGCCGTCATGGAGGAAGAGGCAGCAAAACTTCTTGGAGTGAAGATGTGCAAGTTTATTCCAAAACACACTCGAACCTTGGGAAATGAATTTCGCTGTTACGTGAATTATGATTCTGGGCTGGACCGTGAACTGTGAACGCAGCTGGTAATACAATGTAGTAAAGGACCCATGTGACATTTCCCTCTTTTTATTTTCTTAGTAGATTGAAAAGCTACGGCCTCCCCTCCGCCCTCACAAACTGGGGCTCCCCCGGCCTAACTTTCAAGATGAAGAAGACAACATCTTGTTGTGATTTCCTTAGTGAGGGCGTCCCTAGAGCTTGGGATGCTTGTGCCAACTTGAGTCAGTGGAATTATATTTGGAGAAGCCATAGAAGCCATCTAGTCTACTCTCCACTTAACGCAGGTAAAGAGCAGAAGTACAGGCGGCTTAGTGATTGGCCAGGACCTTGGCCTCTGCCTTGGGCGCATCCTGTGTACTACGGGTGGCTGCGGACACCTGCGTGTGCTTTGACAGCCATGCGGTTTGGAGTTTTAGCTGAGGACGAGGGTTGTGTCCAGTTCGCAATTGCCTTCCAGGAGCTCAGTGCCCAGAAGAGGGCACATGCTCAGTAAGTATTTGTTGAGTGTTCCAGTCAGAGAAAAAATGCAAATACAGGTTGCCTTTCTAGATCTTGGAAGGGAAAGCTGATTCTTCCATTGGAATTGCGTTACCTGTTAACAGCTAACGTTAGTTAAACTGATGCTTAATACAGTTCATGGAATAGCAGTATTATCCCCATGCAAGCCGTTTACTCTGCTTCAGTCCGCTCCTCTGATGTCTGCACTGTTCACATTTGAGGAGTGGCTAGACAATGTTACACCACAGTGGCAATGCTTGAAATAATTACCCAAGGTTTGAAAGGCAGTTTTTCTTTTTAATTTGTGGATTTCTTTGTTGACGTATGCTAGATATACCACCACTAGGCTTACCTTTTTTTTTCCCCCAGAGGTTGAGCACAGAAGTAAAGTTCCCCAAATGGTATAGAACTACCCACAGCTATCAATTTCAATTTTGAATTTTTTATTTGGAATTTTGCTCAGCAGTGTTTTTCATGCACAACCTCTGTCAATATTTGGTACAGATTGAAAGTTCTCTCGGTTGACCTTCTGTCCAGATCAAACCAAGACTGATTGTAAGTAGGGACAAGAGCATATAAACGAGGCCGACTCTGCAGATCATCGTCCTTGAACGTTAACCATAAAATTAAGATACAGTGATAGACCTTAATTACCACTGTTTCCTCTGAAAATTAGTGGAGCCCTTAGTGGAGCCCAGAGAGAAATGCACAGCCAGCATGCCCTTCACCTACAATTGTTTTAAGGATTTTAAAGAACTTCTTTTAAGCCTAAAGAAAAGGGTAAAGGTTTAGCTCACGTTGCGGTCGTAGAAGAGGACTCCACTCCTGATTTCTGGGAATCGTAAGTCTGCAAGTGAAAAAAATTTCTAATTGTATAAACCTTGTAAGTGTGAGATTCTGGGGTGAGCTGAGCCTCCCAGAGGGAGGGCAGGTCCTAGGCAGCCATGTCCACTGGTGACCGTCGGCAACAGGCGGGGTTCAGGGACCCAGGCCACAAGGCGGGCTAGAGGGTGTGCTTCTAAAAACTCCTGCCGAGGAAGTGAAAACAATGTTTATAAAATGTTTACATGTCAAGTAAAATGTTTTTAATATACTTGCTCAAAATGGCTAACATAAAAAGTTTCTGCCCCTACTGAAAATACCTGAATAAACAAGAAGGTATATATTCTACTTTTTTAAAAAAAGGTGGTAAGTGTTGTCCTCGAGGCTCTGTGCCCTCCCAGCAGTCCTTGCAGTGCTATCACCCGTGGTTGCAAGGGGCCGGTGGCCGGGAGCC
Source organism: Globicephala melas (assembly GCF_963455315.2). Classification (NCBI taxonomy): domain Eukaryota; kingdom Metazoa; phylum Chordata; class Mammalia; order Artiodactyla; family Delphinidae; genus Globicephala; species Globicephala melas. Next base: position 971,424 of record NC_083331.1, on the reverse strand, counting down.
TCAACGAACTCTGGCGAAGCGGGTCACCTGTGGTGGCCCCAGCCTTGGGCCGCCCACACAGGGCTGCGACGTGGTTGGTTCCCGCCACCTTTCACTGCCCTGCGCTCCTGCCCAAGAGGAAGCCTGGGGGATGCAGGAGGTCAGGCTCACACGCAGTCCAGTCCAGTCCAGCGCTGGGTGCTCCGTCCGAGTTTCCTCGGGGCCTCGGGGTCCCCGGATTGGGGATGGGTGCTCAGGGCCGGGCCGGCTTGTCCAGGCTGGAGTTGGCGCCGTCTGCATCCTTGTCTGGCCCGGGCACGCAGGTGCAGCCCACGGGGATGGTGACGTACTCCTCGGTATAGACGGCGCGGCCGCCCGCGCAGGCCGGGGTCCGGCGCAGGACCACCGCGGGCACGAGCACTGGGGCGCTGCGCAGCCGCACATCCTCCTCCCCGCGCGGCCCGGTCAGGCAGCCCCGGCACAGGCAGTAGGCCTCGGGCAGGTACCTGGGGAAGCGGCCGGGGTCGTAGGAGATCCTGCAGGGAGAGGACGGGCCCTGAGGGCTTGGCTTCTGGGCCGGTGGGGCTGGGGTCACTGACTACGCGAGGGGCTGAAGCCGAGCAGCCCCTGGCCTTCACTGTATTAAAGTGAAGACGGTTGACGGCCGCCACGTTACCTGAAAACGCTCAGACTCTGCACCAGTGCCCGCAGGACAGGCGTACACCACACAGCCCGCGTGCTCCATGAGATGCCCCCAGCCACCCTGCTCTGGGCCCTCACCACCCCACGGGCCCAGGCTGGGCCGACCCTGGCCTCCCCGCCACTGACAGAGCCTCAAGCAGAGGCGGCTGCCAGACACTACCTGTCCAGGAGACCCTGCATCCCACTGTCCATCAGGGTCCACGTGCCCTCCCTCCCGCGTGTGGGAAAGGGGCCGAGTCACAGCAGGCGGTGGGGGGCGGGCAGGAAGGACTGGCTGCCCAGGACAGGTGGGAAGTGAAGGATGCCTTGAACTGGACCACTTCCGTGTTCCTCCAGGTCTCCCTGCTTTCTGGTCAGATGCCAAGACCCAAGTGTCGGCACCCAGGACGATCCTGTGGCTGCTGGCTGGACCCTGCCCTCGCCTCCCTGAAACCAGGAGGTCACTGATGGAACCCAGGGCTCCTCCCTAACGTCCCCTTGTATGGGGACGCTTGCCCCACCTCATGGGATCGCCAAGACCCCAAACTCTCATTTCTGTTCATCTGCCTTCTTACTTTTGGAGCTGGGTCCTTGTGACGCTGAAGTCTGAGTCACAGCCGTGACCTGACCTCGCAAGGGACACGCATCCATACGTCCACAAGCACCACGCCCGGGAAGGCCCCCGAGCGCTGGCCCGAGGGGAGCCGAGGAAGGAAACGGGCCAAGCAAGATGTGCCCAAGCGTGCCCACCCCTGGGACCTGGGGCTCCGCGGGGAGGGCGTGGCCAGGCTTCCAGAAGCTTCTTGTCCCTCACACGCAACTTCTGTGGACTAGTGTCCCTCGGCCCTCACCGTGCAGGACTGCAGGGCACCAGCCAAGCTAAGAAGTTTCCAGATGAGAAGGACCTTCTGAGAACCAGTTAACGAAAGCGCAGAGGTGGGAAGGCACACAATGGGTGAACTGGGCAAACTGGGCCGGGAGGCAGAACCTGACCAGCTGTCAAGCGTGGGGGACTGGAGGCCACGTCAACCGGGCCAGCTGCCCATGGCCTGTGGACAGCCTCAGGAACGGTATCTTCACGCTTGACACCAACTGCATGCCACTTACACAGCAGGAAAGAACTAAGGCAGGGTCAGGCCTGGGCCCGAGTTGGGCCCGAGGGAGGGAGGAGGCCGGTGGGAAGGGGCGGGGCGGGCCTCAGGATGCGACCAGACGGGGGGTGGTGCTTAAACTCAGGGACCACACCGCCCTGCCCCTGAGCATCCCAGAGCCCAGAGGGACATTTCTGAGTCCTTGGCCACCATGTGGATGTGGGGATGAGGTCAGGGGAGAAGTCGGGGTGACCAGGAGGATAGCAACGGGGGGCAGGGAGGCCTGGCTCTGACTCCCTTCTCACTGCTGTGCAAGGAGGGGCCCTGGAAATCTGTGCGCCAGGAGGAGGGCAGCGGGGCCAGCCTGCGAAGGCACCTGCCTGCCCCCGGGACACGGAGACCCACAGCAACCCCACCCGGCCCGCATTACCACAAGCAGGTGAAAATCTTTTATAAGCGTCTCATCGCTTTTCCCTCAGTGCTGCCTTTGGAAGAACTTTACTTTTCCAGCTTTTCCACCCCCATAATGCCTCATTCCCATCCCCTCCCGGGGCACAGGCCCCCCCACACCCCCTGTCGGGCAGGGGCGGTCATGTCAGGAAAAACCCCAGCTCCTCGGCTTCGCCTTCAGAGGCCTCCACGACCTGCCTCTCGCCCACATACCTTCCCAGCCGTCCGCGTGCCCGACACCCGCCCCCAGAGCGGGACGCCTGGCAGGGGCCACGGCTAAGCTTCGGCTCAAGATGAACTCTCCCCCAGACCAATCTCAACTCAGCAAAGACTTGCCATGTTTTAAGGTCCAATGCAAGTCATTATCTTCATTATCTTCCAGAGTTTTCAGATTTCCTTCGTCAGATTTAACCTCTTCTTTCCCCATATTCTCATAACACCTTGGGCCTCTCAGACAAAACTGCACATTTTCCACGTCTTCCCCTGGGAGGGAAGGGTAAGGACTGTATCTGGACTCACTCTCATGCTCTAACAAGCCCACCACAGCGCCTGCATAGAGGAAGAGTTCAGTAGACGGTAAGAGGGTGGTGGTGAGTCTGGACTCCTCAGCTTCCTGTCCTCCAGACCCTTAGGTCAAGATTAGACCCTAACTTACATTGAAGGAAAAGGAATTTATAATGTCTGCAATCACATTCAACATTCATTCAACAAACACCTAAGGGCCAGTGGTGTTTCAGGCAGTAGGAATATAGACGAAATACTATAATAATCTACCATCCAAGGACTCACCCTCTCAGGGGATAAATATACAAAGAAAGAGTTAAAGCAGGCCATCACAGCAGAGGAGGCTTCCTGGTAAAGTGGAACCTGGGTGGATTCATCCAGATGAAGAAGGAGAAAGGGCATTTAGGGCAGAGGTCAAAGCCTAGATGTGAGGGACCACGTCAGTTATAGGAGCCGCAGCACAGGAGAAGAACCAAGAGCTGGGGCTGGAGCCATCTGGGGGGGCCTCCAGTTCCTAACAGGAATTTGGATCTGACCCTGAAGGCAAGAGGAAGGATGTTAAAGAGAAGTGACCCCGTCAGACGGAATTTTAGGTCCCTCAGACTAGAGTGGAAGCCGGTCTGGAGCCCAAGAGAGATCTTGGCTGGAGACGGAGATTTTTAAATTATTAGATATGAATAGTAGTTAAGTGAGATCATTCACATAAGTGTATAGATACCAAATAAAAGAAACTCAACAGAGGTTTCATTCCAAGAGGGAAAAAAGAGGCAGGGGAACCTAAATATTAAAAGAGCCTTGAGAAATCATCAACAAAATGAAAAGGCAACCCACTGAATGGCAGAAAGTATTTGCAAAGCATATATCTGATAAGGGGTTAATATCCAAAATACAAAGAACTCATATAACTCAATACCAGAAGAACAATCTGATTAAAAAATGGGCTCAAGACCTGAATAGACATTTTTCCAAAGAAGGCATATAAATGTCCAATAGCCACACGAAAAGATGCTCAAACATCGCTCGTTATTAGAGAAACGCAAATCAAAAGCACCTCACATCTGTCAGAATAGCTATTATCAAAAAGACAAGAGGACTTCCCTGGTGGCGCAGTGGTTAAGAATCCACCTGCCAATGCAGGGGACATGGGTTCGAGCCCTGGCCCGGGAAGATCCCACATGCCGCGGAGCAACAATGCCCATGGGCCACAACTACTGAGCCTGCGCTCTAAAGCCCATGAGCCACAACTACTGAAGCCCACACACCTGGAGCCCGTGCTCTGCAACGAGAGGCCTGTGTACCACAATGAAGAGTAGCCCCTGCTCGCTGCAACTAGAGAAAGTCCGTGTGCAGCAACGAAGACACAACACGCCCCCCCACCCACCCACCCAAAGACAAGAAATAAGTTGGTGAAGATGAGGAGAAAAAGGAAACTCTTGTGTACTGTTGGTGGGAACATAAGTTGGTGCAGACACTGGAAAATAATATGGAGAATCCTCAAAAAAATTAAGAATAGAATTACTAAATAATACAGCAGTTTCACTGCTGGGTATTTATCCAAGGAAACAAAAACACTAACTTGAAAAGACGTATGATCACTGCATTATTATCACAGCATTATTAGAACAGCCAAGACATGGAAACAACCTAAGTGTCCATTGAAAGATGAATGGATAAAGAAGATGTGGCATATATATACAATGGGATATTACTCAGCCATAAAAAGAAACGAAATTGAGTTATCTGTAGTGAGGTGGATGGACCTAGAGTCTGTCCTACAGAGTGAAGTCAGAAAGAGAAAAACAAATACCGTATGCTAATGCATATATATGGAATCTTGAAAAACAAAGAAGGTTCTGATGAACCTAGGGGCAGGACAGGAATAAAGACGCAGACATAGAGAATGGACTTGAGGACATGGGGAGGGGGAAGGGTACACTGGGACAAAGTGAGAGAGTGGCATGGACATATATACACTACCAAATGTAAAATAGCTAGTGGGAAGCAGCTGCATAGCACAGGGAGATCAGCTCGGTGCTTTGTGACCCCCTAGAGGGGTGGGATAGGGAGGGTGGGAGGGAGGCACAAGAGGGAGCCGATATGGGGACATGTGTATGCATATGGCTGATTCACTTTGTTATACAGCAGAAACTAACACAGCATTGTGAAGCAATTATACTCCAATAAAGACGTATAAAAAAAACAATATAGCATATTCGAGAGTTGCTAAGAGAGTACATCTTAAAATTTCTCATCATGCACAAAAGATGTATAACTCTGTGGTGACGGACGTTAACTAGATTTACTGTGATCATTTTGCCATATATGCAGATACTGAATCATTATATTGCACACCTGTAACTAATAACATGTCAACTGTATCTCAATTTAAAAAAACGGAGCACCTTGAGCAGAGTGATAAAAGTACTGGGGCATCGCTGACCTGGTTTACACGAGCCGACCAGGTGCAGCTAGGAGTTGAGCCCCAATTCCCAAGTGTTTCCATTTGGATGAGAAACCATATGGTTGCTTAAAAAACATATCAAACCCTTAGGGACATTGGACAAAACAATGGGAAGTGTCACAGCCACGAGAGACAAAGGACTGAGGGACTGTCACAGACTGAAGGGCCCTGAGCTGCAGAGGCTGGACCCTGGGGCAGGGAAGAGGCATGAGTAGGAACCCTCTGAAGATCACAGTTCAGAATATGGCGCCATATCCACGCAGCGCCTCATCTTGGTAACTTTGCTGAGCTGTGATGCTGACATTTGGGCAGTCTGGGTAAAGGGTACAGGGATTTCCTTGTACTAATTTCACAAATTTTCCTGTTACGTTTAAATTTCAAAGCAAAGAATTAAGTAATAAAAGAAAAAACTTTAAGTTTTAAAAATATGAGACAATCAAGAAAATCTAAACTGGACTATTTGAAGATATGAAGGCAGTATTCAATTTTAGGTGTGTTCAATGGTATTGTGGGTTTTTTTTTTTTTTTTTGGTATTGTGGTTTTGTTTAACAAAGAGTCTTTACCTTTTAGAGAAACTACCAAACTTGTGTGTACACACACACACACACACACACACACACACAGTGACCGTGTGCCTCTGAACCTGTCTCAGCAGGTCAGCAGTGAGCCTCGATTTTCAAGCTTCCGCCGCGCAGCCAGGGGTCGGACACACCCGCGCGTGGGACCCAGGGGAGGCCCAGGGGTGAGGTGAGGCCAGAGGGCTGGGCTCGCAGGTAGTGGGGGAGGGAGCCAGGGGAAGTGGCGCGCGCGCGTGTGTGTGTGTCTGTGTGTGTCTACACGCGTGTGTGCGGTGGGGCAGGGACTTGCGAAGGAATCTGCGACGTGGCAGGACCCCTGAGCGCAGAGCAGAGAGTCTGGAGTTACGGGTCCCGGAAGCCACAAGGGGCTGTGAGACGCAGACAGGTTCAGGCTGACAACAGGAAGCTCGTGCCGACGGCAGTGTAGACGGCTGTGTGGACGCAGCCATGGGACAGAATCGGGTGTGGGAGGGAGGCCCCAACCTGAGGGCGTAAAGATTCCTTTCAAACAACTGGGGTTTCTCTTTCTACACAGGTGACAGTCCCCGTGTCACGTGCTAGTTTTGTAGGTGGACCTGATGGCCGCCTGGATGTGGTGACGGGTCAGAAGCCTCATCCGACTAAAAATACCCCCCCGACTCCCGCCAGTTGGCCCGAGGGACTGAAGTTTCCACTGTCACAGGGACACCTCTGGCCAAGGCACTGTGACCATGGGACCCCTGCCCACCCCACCTGGGATGGGAACATGGATGGCTCAGCAGTCATGGCCGGCGTTTCTCTCAGGATAGAAATGTGCTCCCACGGGATGGGGTGCAACGCGTCCATCCCACCCGACACCCAGCACTGCAGGTAGGGGGCCGGCGGGGACCACGACGGGGCGTGGGGCTCAGGAGCAAAGTCCAGAAGCCTCGGGACATGGGACAGACGCAGGCCCGTCACCCCACCCCCCTGCCCTGAGATTCTGGGAAAATCCTCAGGAGTGCTTTCGGGGTAAAGAAAGCTGTCAGCAGGGATCCTTTGTCGCCCCGCAAGGACACGCGGTCGAATGGCCCCCAGCGCCCACTGCCTCAGCCTTCCCGCTTCTGCTGCCACCGTGCGCGCGCACCCAGCCAGAGGGAACATGCAGGAGCGAGGCCAGGTCCCCTCTGCAGGGACCCCACGTGTGAAGCTTGGCCGCAGGGAGCGACAGCTGGCCCAGCTTAATCCAGGAACAAAGGACGTCAGGAGAAGGGATGGAAACCGAGCCCAGAGGAATGTGAGTGACGGCAGGGCCAGAAAAAGAGCCGCTCGGGCCCTGGACAGGGTAGGAAACAATTCGAGGCAGTTCCCCGAGGAGTGCAGCAGGTCACCGGCAGAGCCGCCACCGTGTTTATGCATAAACCCATCCTCCCTCTTTGCAAAACACAAATGAGTTTAATTTCAAACAGCAGAGGCTGTGTGATCACTTCTTTCACAGCAATCCCAAGACCCCAGGCCCCAAAGCCAGGAAGAAGTGGGGAAAGGCCCCTCCGCCCAGAAGCAACGGATGGAACCAAGTGGCCTCAACAGTCCGGGGTCCCCAGATCCCAAGGTCAAAACAGACTTTCTTAAAGGGGTGGCCTGGAGTCAGTGTCCTGAACTTACAATTTTGGTCCAACCTGGTTACCAACCAGTGACACTGGACGAGTCATCACCCCTGCTGGTTCTCTGCAAAGTGTATGGGATGGATTTGATGGGCGGCGGGCTGCTTCCTCCACCTTCTTGATGGCAGGACTAATAAAGTGATATTTTTATCAACATTTTCTGCTTAGAAGAGACGCCTGTAATCCCCTGAGTTTCTAAGATATCAGAGACTCTCCCCGAAGTAATTTATGAAGTCAGTGCAATTCTCGTAGATTTCTCTTAGGACTTGGCAGGCGGATCCTAAAACTCGTACAGAGAGAAAAGGGCCCAGAGCAGTCTAAACAGCTGCGAGGAAGAACAGGAAGAGCTTTGCTCTACCCGCCTTCAAGAGCTGGTAACGGGAGGACATCGGGCGGCCCTCGGGGAAGCTCAGGGGGACAGTGTCTTTTCCCAAGTGCTGTTTCTCCTGGACGTGGGCAATTAAGGCAGAAACAAGGTTTCCAAACTGTGGTTTTCAGAACCGTGTGGCATGGGGCCTGTTCAACCCCGGATTCCCACACTTCCCTCCACACTCAGGAGCTCAGCCCGCTGGCTGCCAAGTGACCACCTGGCTCGTGTCTGGGAGCCCCAGACAGAAGCCCCCCAGCACCTCCGAGGGGGTGACTGCACACAACCGGGGCACTTCCCCATCCCCCCAGCCCCCATCTCAGGACCCTCCCGCTGGACGCCCATGCCAAGGAGTCTAATTAGCCCACAAGGTCACTGCTGAGCCAGCATGGACAGCAGCGCTGCGACTGGCTTGCTCCCTGCTGGGATGCTGTCCCCTCCCCAGGGCTGTGGAGCTCAGGGGGGCGCAGGGCTGGGCCGGGCCAGGTCTAAAAGCCCCCTGGACAGTCCTGACCAGACCCGGGGGAGGCCACTGGGCCCGGGTCTGAGAGACCACAGGGCACTGAGGCAGGTCTGTGCCAACGGGTCTGACCACCTGGGGCGCAGGGACAGGAGACAGCAGCCCCCCGTGCGGCGCCGCCGGCCCTCCTGTTGCTCCGGTCGAGCCGGACAGGCTTTCACCACGGCTGCCAGTAAGCCCCGAACACGGCCCCACCCGACGAGAACCTGAGTGTGTGTCCCTGGGGAAGAGGACATGGGACCAGCTGGGAGGCAGAGGGACATGACCGCATGGACCCTGAGGCCATCCCCGCGGGCGCACCTGGCCCTATGCCGGCGAGGACGTCCAGGGGTCAGTGACCCTGGGCCGAGGCCACCGAGCTGCGATCCTCAGCCTGGCCTCGGACAGCCCTGACCCCAAGCCAGGGAGGCCGATGCAGACCCACCGGCTCCTCTGCCGCCAGGCTGGTCCCCGCGGAGCCTGGAAGGCCCGGCCCACCCCCCAAGGGTCAGCCCCGCACGAGGGGCCCGAGGCCCCCAGGGGCTCAGCCCTACCACCACGGGGCCATTGGAAAAGGGTGACCCGCTGATTCCATGCAAGACCTGACCACCTGGGAGCTCAGGGAAGAGCAGAGACACTTGGAAAGAATCTGGAAGACGATTCAGGACAAAAGCCCTGCTGAGGGACAGAGAAATGGAGCCAGGGAACGAATGAGCCAGAGCTTCTCTAGGGCCCTTTTCTCCCTCAGGGCAGATGCCACACATTCCGGGCAGCTGGGAAGAATCTCTTCAGAGGAAAAACAGAGCTCCTGCCACGGCGGCCTGGACTCTCTGTCCAGGGAAGCCGCAGAATCTGGCGTTAGAGCCACGTCCGCTGCGTCCGTCCTTGGGGGCGGGCGGGCCAAGCACCTCGTGCACGGTGTGAGGAATAATCCACACGGAACACGAGCCCAGACGCTGCGCCTCATCCTGGGAGCATTTTGGAAGGTCATTTTCCCCTTGACCGCGGGAGCCAGGCACCCACTGCCCTCCTTCAAGCCTCGTGTGTCGTTTCCACAAGACCAAGGCCAAGAGCACGCGGCAGGCGTGCTCGCCACCCAATCCTTCCACCCGCGTGAAGGACACAGACGTTTTATTCAGGGGACGACGGGATGGAATATTCACTCATCTTACGTAGAACAAGACCCAGCAGTCAGAGAAGACAACCTTCAAAGCAAAACGAACGGCCTATTTTCAGGAGAGACCGTCACCCCACGACGGCGCTCCCGACAACGCTTCTATTTCTTACTCTGGAACGCTGGTGGCCGCAGCCCAGCCCGCTGTGTGCTGAGCAGCTCAGAGAAAAAGATCGTGCAGGACGTGGACCAATTAAAGTCACTTATGCATAAAAATATTTGGGGGGAGAAATACCACCATTTCCTACCAAGCTGCTTTAAATGATCAGTTTCTCCTTCTCTACCACGGAGTCTGACGATGTCCCCTCCCGAGCCCAATGTCCTGTGCTGTCACTGGAGCCCCACCCCCAATGGCAGTCGACTGCCTCCGTCCTTTCCTCCCTCCCTGCCCTTCTTAACAGAGAGGACACGACACCTGTACTGAGAAACCCGGGAAGGCAGAAAGGCTTTGCTTCTAAATCATTAGAATAACGAAGCCCGGCGCCAGGCGTCAGTGAACTTGCCAACGGAAAACAGACAGAAGCAAGGTCTCCCCAGGTTCAAAGATGACCGGGGCCGGCGGGCGGGTGGGTTGGCCGGTGCTGCCCCCTGCCGGCCACCTCCCTGGGAGCCGCGGCTCCTGTCTGTGGGGACCTGGGCTCTCGGTGCCGGGACACAGTCTGACCGTGCACCCGGGGGGAGGGGGCGCACGAGAGAAACAAGCGGGAACATTAGAAAGGGGGCGGACCTTCTCTAACATGACGCTTCTCACCTCTGTACTTTCTCTAATTAACATTCTTTTACAATTTGAAGGACAACATAATGAAGAAAAAGCGATGTCCACAGCACCGCCTCGCACAGTGGATTGGACAACTGGGCGACACTTGTTGGGGAAGGGGCGCGGAGGCGACGCTCGGGGGTGGCGTGGCGGACTCAGGGTCGGAGGAGGGGCGAGCAGAAGCGCCCTTCCTGTTTCAGCCCTCCTGAAACCAGCGTGGCTAGATATCCACCCACCGGCTCGTGGGAACGTGTAGGTCATCGCCGCGGGCATCTCGCTGGCCCGGCCAGAGACAGTGGTGACCTTCCCCCCGCCACGAGCTGGGAGCTGTCGCTGCTGCCGCCCTGCTCCCAGAGTCCCCTGCTGAGAGTCCCGGCCACAGAGCAGAGCCAACCTGGGTTCTCCGTGCGAAGATTCCACTTTCCTGACGCTTCCTAACACCTGGCCAGCGCCCCTGCTGGTACCCCCAGTGCAGGCTCACCCGTAAAGGGCCGATGTGCCCACAAGCGGGTGGCCCCCCTGCCCCTCCCGTTAGGTCCCTCGACCTCCCTGTCCTGTTTCTTTTTCTTTCCATTTATTCCCTTGCTGCTATTGTGACCCATGGAGTTGTCTATTGCAAAATAAACGTAGGTGTAGTTGCTTAAATTCCCAGGAGGAATTTATAAAGAAAAGTAGCAAAGCCTAAAAATAAATTGTTGTGCATTATTCACATCCTAGAGAAAAGCTACCTTTAGACTAAGACCCAAAATTGAGAAATGTAAACAAGTTACGTGGAGTGTTGGTGGGTGTGTATCGTCGGAGTGTCAGTGTGTGTCTTTAAACTGTAATAAACCTCAGTACTCCTACAATATGTTTCTTACTGTGTCAATGTGACTTTAAAAAACTTACTGAGCAATCACATTGATTTTATTTTTGTCGTATTTGTTTCTAAAGCTTAAGAGAAACAAACACGATGACACAAAGTAAGTGAGAAAATATTTTTATATTCTGGAGGCTGAATGTTGCTTTTCTAACAGCCCATATGTGGGGAGCACAGCCAGGGGAACCAGAGCGGTCTGGACCTGGGTCCTGGCTCTCCCCACCCAGTTCCTTGTGTCCCCAGGCTGTGGCTCCCGGGGGCTCTGACCTCCGTGAAGGCAAGTAAGGCCTCTGCCGGGAGCCCACAACCGGCGAGAGCAAACAGTTCCCTTGGAGCCAAGACTCTTGGGAAATCGACGGCTGTCGTGACCCGCTGAAGCTCGGTTTCTTTAGTGTCTGCTCTTTCCTCGCGGTTGGTAAATTTCCCTTCTTTCCACTTTAAAGTTAAGATGTTTCAGCCCCTTTCTTGGAGCTTGGCCATGATGGTGGAGCAGGAAGACCCCCAAGCTCACCAAAATGACAAATATTTACAGAGCAACTACCAATAAAAAAAAGACCAGAAACTACCAGAAAAGATGTTCTACAACTAAAGATATAAAGAAGGAAGCACAATGAGATGGAGACGGGTAGTAGTGGCAGAGCGTATACATAGGAGCATGATACTGTGCATAGAAAATCCTAAAGACACTACCAGAAAACTACTAGACTCATCAATGAATTTGGTAAAGTTCCAGGATACAAAATTAATACACAGAAATCTGTTGCATTCCTATATACTAACAATAAAATATCAGAAACAGAAATTAAGGAAACAATCCCATCTACCATTGCATCAAAAAGAATAAAATACCTAGGAATAAATCTACCTAAGGAGGCAAAAGACCTGTAGTCTGAAAACTGTAAGATGCTGATGAAAGAAAGTGTAGTGACACAAACAGGTGGAGAGATATGTTCTTGGATTGGAAGAATCAATATTGTTCAAGTGACCATACTACCCAAAGCAATCTACAGATTCAATGGAATCCCTATCAAATTACCAATGGCATTTTTCATAGAACTAGAACAAAAAAATTTTAATTCATATGGAAACACAAAAGATCCTAAAGAGCCAAAGCAATCTTAAGAAAGAACAACAGAGCTGGAGGAATCGGGCGCCCTGACTTCAGACTATACTACAAAGCCACAGTAACCAAAGCAGTATAGTACTGGCAAAAAAAACAGAAATATAGCTCAATGGAACAGGATAGAAACCCAGAAATAAACCCACGCATCTATGGCCAATCTACCACAAAGGAGGCAAGAATGTACAATGGCGAAAAGACAGTCTCTTCAATAAGGGGTGCTGGGAAAACTGGACAGCTACATGTAAAAGGATGAAATTAGAACATTCTCTAACACCATACACAAAAATAAACTCAAAATGGATTAAAGACCCAAATGTAAGACTGGATACTATAAAACTCTTACAGGAAAACACAGGCAGAACACTCTTTGACATAAATCTCAGCAATGTCTTTTTGAATCCACCTCCTAGAGAAATGGAAATAAAAACAGAAATGAACAAATGGGACCTAATTAAACTTAAAAGCTTTGCACAGCAAAAGAAACCATAAACAAAATGAAAAGACAACCCACAGAATGGGAGAAAATATTTGCAAATGATGCAACCAACAAGGGATTAATCTCCAAAATATACAACACTGTGGCTCAATATCAAAAAAACCAAGGAATCCAATCAAAAAATGAGAAGACCTAAATAGACATTTCTCCAAAGAAGACATACAGGTGGCCAAAAAGCACATAAAAAGATGCTCAACATGACTAATTATTAGAGAAATGCAAATCAAAACTACAATGAGGTTTCACCTCACACCAGTCAGAATGGCCATCATCCAAAAGTCTACGAACAACAAATGCGGGACTCCCCTGGTGGTCCAGTGGTAAAGAATCTGTCCTGCAATGCAGGGAACATGGGTTCAATCCCTGGTCGGGGAACTAAGATCCCATATGCCATGGGGCAACTAAGCCCGTGCGCCACAACTACTGAGCATGCATGCCTCAACTCAAGAGCCCTCATGCCACAAACTACAGAGCCCACGCACTCTGGAACCTGCGCACCACAACTAGAGAAGAGAAAACTCACACACTACAACTAGAGAGAAGGCTGTGAGCCACTAGAGAGTAGCTCACACGCTGCGAGGAAAGATCACGCATGCCGCAACAAAGACCCGATGCAGCCAAAAATAAAAACTAATTTTTTAAAAAGAATTAAAAAAAAGAACTATAAATGCCAGAGTGTGTGTGGAGAAAAGGGAACGCTCCTACACCATTGGTGGGAATGTAAATTGGTGCAGCCACTATGGAAAACAGTATGGAGGTTCCTTAAAAAACTAAAAACAGAGCTACCATATGCTCCCACAATCCCACTCCTGGGCATATATCCAGAAGAAAACATAATTCAAAAAGATACATGCGAACTTACCTGGTGGCGCAGTGGTTAAGAATCCACCTGCCAATGCAGGGGACACGGGTTTGAGCCCTGGTCCGAGAAGATCCCACATGCTGCGGAGCAACTAAGCCTGTGCGCCACAACTACTGAGTCTGCACGCCTAGAGCCCGTGCTCTGCAACAAGAAAAGCCACCGCAATGAGAAGCCTGTGCACTGCAGTGAAGAGTAGCCCCGGCTCACCACAACTAGAGAAAGCCCGCACACAGCAATGAAGAGCCAATGCAGCCAAAAAATAAATAAATAAAATAAAAATTTTTTAAAAAGGTCTACAAACAATAAATGCTGGAGAGTGTATGGAGAAAAGGGAACGCTCCTACACCATTGGTGGGAATGTAAATTAGTGCAGCCACTATGGAAAACAGTATGGAGGTTCCTCAGAAAGCTAAAAATAGAGTTACCATATGATCCTGCCTCTCCTGGGCACATAACTGAAAAAGATGAAAACTCTAGGGACTTGCCTGGTGGCACAGTGGATAAGACTCCGCACTCTCAATGCAGGGGGCCCGGGTTTGATCCCTGGTCAGGGGACTAGATCCCACATGCATGCTACAACTGAGAGTTCACATGCCACAACTAAGGAGCCCTCCTGCCACAACTAAGGAGATCGCAAGCCACAACTAAGGAGCTGGTGAGCTGCAACTAAGGAGCCTGACTGCCGCAACTAAGACCAGGTGCAACCAAATAGATAAACATTTTTTTAAAAAGATGAGAACCCTAATTCTAAAAGATACATGCACTCCAGTGTTCACAGAAGCACTATTCTAAATACCCAAGACATGGAAGCAACACAGATGTCCATCAACAGATAAATGGATCAAGAAGGTGTGATATAGGGGCTTCCCTGGTGGCGCAGTGGTTGAGAGTCCACCTGCCGATTCAGGGGACACGGGTTCGTGCCCCGGTCCGGGAAGATCCCACATGCCACAGAGCAGTTGGGCCCGTGAGCCATGGCCGCTGAGCCTGCGCGTCCGGAGCCTGTGCTCTGCAACGGGAGAGGCCACAACAGTGAGAGACCCGCGTACCACAAAAAAAAAAAAAAAAAAAAGGTGTGATATATATACACAATAGAATATCAGCCATAAAAGAATGAAATAATGCCATTTGCAGCAACATGGATGGACCTAGAGATAATCATACTAAGTGAAGTCAGAAAGAGAAAGACAAATATCATACGATATCACTTATATGTGGAATCTAAAATATGGTAGAAATGAACTTATTTACAAAACAGAAACAGACTCACAGACATAGAAAACAAACTTGTGGTTACCAAAGGGGAAGGGGAGGAGGATTAATTAGGAGTTTGGGATTAGCAGATACAAACTACAATATATAAAATGGATAAACAAGGCCATACTGTATAGCACGGGGAACTATATTCAGTATCCTGTAATAAACCATGATGGAAAAGAATATGAAAAAGAATATATCTACATATATGTGTGTATATACATAGCTGAATCACTTTGCTCTACACCAGAAACTAACACAAAATTGTAAATAAGCTATGGTTCAATTTAAAAAAAAATTTTTTTTAAACCAGTTCTAAGAGGGAAGTTTACAGCGATACACACTCAGGAAAAAAGAAAAATCTCAGATAAATAACCTAACTTTACACCTAAAGGAACTAGAAAAAGAACAAACAAAACCCAAAGTTAGTAGAAGGAAAGATACCATAAAGATCAGAGCAGAAATAAATGAAATACAGACAAAACAAAACGAATAAGAAGATCAATGAAACTAAGTGCTGGTTCTTTGAAAAGATAAACAAAGTTGATAAACCTTTATCCAGACTCATCAAGAAAAAAGAGAGAGGGTCCAAATCAATAAATCCAAAAATGAGAAAGGAGAAGTTACAACTGATACCACAGAAATACAAAGGATCATAAGAGATTACTATAAACAACTGCATGCCAATAAAATGGACAACCTAGAAGAAATGTACAAATTCCTAGAAGTGTACAATCTCCCAAGACTGAACCAGGAAGAAATAGAAAATATGAACAAAGCAATTACCAGTAATCAAACTGAATCAGTAATTGGGGAAAAAAAAGAAAAAAACTCCCAACAAACAGAAGTCCAGAACCAGATGGCTTCATGGGTGAATTCTACTAAACATTTAGAGAAGAGTTGAAGAGTTGATTCCTATCCTTCTAAAACTATTCCAAAAAATCAGAGAGGAAAGAATGCATCTGAACTCATGCTACGATACCAAAACCAGACAAAGATATCACACAAAATAGAAAACTACAGGCCAATATCACTGATGAACACAGATGCAAAAATCTCCAACAAGACATTAGCACATTGATTCCAACAAGACATTAAAAGGACCATACACCATGATCAAGTGGGATTTATCCCAGGGATGCAAGGATTCTTCAACATCCATAAATCAATCATTGGGATACACCACACTAACAAATTGAAGAATAAAAACCATTACGATCATCTCAATAGATTCAGGAGAAGCTTTTGACAAAATTCAACATCCATTTCTGATAAAAACTCTCCAGTAGTGGGTATAGAGGAAACATACCTCAACATAACGAAGGCCATATATGATAAGCCCACAGCTAACATCACACTCAATGCTGAAAAGCTGAAAGCATTTACTCTAAGATCAGAAAGAAGACAAGGACGCCCACTCTCACCACTTTTATTCCACATAATATTGTAAGTCCTAGCCACAGCAATCAGACAAGAAATAAAAGGGATCCAAACTGGAAAAGAAGAAGTAAAACTTTCACTGTTTGTAGCTGACATGATGCTATACACATAAAATCCTAAAGACACCACCAGAAAACTACTAGAGCTCATCAGTGAATTCAGTAAAGTTGCAAGATACAAAATAAATACACAGAAATATATTGCATTTCTATACACTAACAATGAACTGGGAGAAATGGAAATTAAGGAAACAATCCCATTTACCATATCATCAAAAAGAATACTTAGGAATAAATCTAAGGAGGTAGAAGACCTGTACTCAGAGAACTATAAGACACTGATGAAAGAAATTGAAGATGACACAGATGGAAAGATACACTGTGTTAATTGACTAGAAGGATTTATACTGTCAAAATGACCATACTACCCAAGGCAATCTACAGATTCAAAGCAATCCTTATCAAAACACTGATGACATTTTTCACAGAACTGGAACAAATAATTTTAAAATTTGAATGGAAACACAGAAGACCCTGAATAGTCAAGCCAATCTTGAGAAAGAAGAACAGAGCTGGAAGAATCACACTCCCTGAGTTCAAACTATACTACAATGCTACAGTAATCAAAATAGTATGGTACTGCCACAAAAACAGACACACAGATCACTGGAACCGAATAGAGAGCCCAGAAATAAACACACACACTTATGGGCAATTAATCTATGACAAAGGAGGCAAGAATACATAGTGGAGAAATGACAGTCTCTTCAATAAGTGGTGTTTGGAAAACTGGACAGCTACATGTAAAAGAATGAAATTAGAACATTCTCTAACAACATATACAAAAGTAAACTCAAATGGATTAAAGACCTAAACGTAAGATCAGACACCATAAAAGTCCTAGAGGAGGGCTTCCCTGGTGGCGCAGTGGTTGAGAGTCCGCCTGCTGATGCAGAGGACATGGGTTCGTGCCCCGGTCCGGGAAGATCCCACATGCCGCAGAGTGGCTGGGCCCGTGAGCCATGGTGCACGGAGCACAGAGCCTGTGCTCCGCAATGGGAGAGGCCACAACAGTGAGAGGCCCGCATACAGCAAAAAAAAAAAAAAAAAAAGTCGTAGAGGAAAACATAACCAGAACACTCTGACATAAATTGTAGCAATATTGCTTTCAATCTGTTTCCTAAGGCAAAGGAAACAAAAGCAAAAATAAACAAATTTAAAAGCTTTTGCACAGCAAAGGAAACTACTGACAAAAGACAATCTACTCAATGGAAGAAAATATTTGCAAGTGTTATGACCAATAAGGGGTTACCATCCAAAATACATAAACAGCTCATACAACACAATATCAAAAAACAAACCAAAAAAAACAATTAAAAAATGGGCAGAAGACTTGAATAGACATTTTTCCAAAGAAGATATACAGATGACCAAAAGGCACATGAAAAGATGCTCAACAATGCTAATCAGAGAAATGCAAATCAGAACCACAATGAGATATCACCTCATACCTGTCAGAATGGCTATCATCAAAAAGAACACAAATAACAAATGTTGGCAGGGATGTGGAGAAAAGGGAACCTTTGTGCACTGTTGGGAATGTAAATTAGTGCAGCCACTGTGGAGAACAGTGTAAGGATTCCTCAAGAAAAAACAAAAATAGAACTACCATATGATCCAGCAATTCCACTCCTGGGTATGTATCCAAAAAAAGAAAAATGAAAACACTAATTCGAAAAGATACATGCACCCCAATGTTCACTGCAGCATTTTTTACACTAGCCAAGATATGGAAGCAATCTAAGTGTCCATCAACAGACAAATGGATAAAGACGACGTACATACTAGCCATAGAATATTAGCCATAGAAAAAGAATGAAATTTTGCCACTTGCAGCATTGTGGATGGACCTGGAGGGTATTATGCTTAGTGAAATAATTCAGACAGAGAAAGACAAATACCATGTTGTCATTTGTATGTGGAATCCGAAAAAAGAATATAACAAAACAGAAACAGACTGACACAGAGAACAAACTAGTGGTTGGTTACCACTGGGGAGAGGGAAGGGGGAGGGGCAAATAGGGATTTGAAATTGTCGTAGTTAATACCTAACTGCATAAAAGCTGTACCAGTCACATCCCCAGTATAGGGAGAGCCCTCCTCTCACACCGTGCCAGCTGGGCTGGACGGGCACTCCCACCAAAACACCTCTCTCAGCACAGTGATTTTCTTTTTTTTTTAAGAAGAGTTGGCTTTGTTTTTTCTTTTTCTTTTTGGCTGTGTTGGGTCTCTGTTGCTGCGCAGGCTTTCTCTAGTTGCAGCGAGCGGGGGCTGCTCTTCGTTGCGGTGGCTTCTCCTGTTGCGGAGCACGGGCTCTAGGCACGTGGGCTTTAGTAGTTGTGACACACGGGCTTAGTTGCTCCGCGGCATGTGGATCTTCCCGGACCAGGGCTCGAACCCCTGTGCCCTGCATTGGCAAGCAGATTCTTAACCACTGTGCCACCAGGGAAGCCCCTTTAATATTTATTTAGTTGGCTGCACGGGGTCTTAGTTCCAGCACTCAGATCTTCGTTGCGGCATGCAGGATCTAGTTCCCCAACCAGGGACCGAAGCCAGGCCTCCTGCATTAAGAGCGTGGAGTCTTAACCACTGCACCACCAGGGAAGTCCCAGTACAGTTTTGTTTTTTGTTTTCGGTACGCGGGCCTCTCACTGTTGTGGCCTCTCCCGTTGCGGAGCACAGGCTCCGGATGCGCAGGCTCAGCGGCCATGGCTCACGGGCCCAGCCGCTCCGTGGCATGTGGGATCTTCCCGGACGGGGGCATGAACCCACGTCCCCTGCATCAGCAGGTGGACTCTCAACCACTGCGCCACCAGGGAAGCCCCCCAGTACAGTTTTAATACGCCTGAGGGCGAAGTCTGTCCTCCTTTCAGAGTTGGGGTCATGTGACTTCCCTCCATGAGGACTGACCACGGCCTCTGTCTTCCTTTCATTGGGTCTTTTTTTTTTTTTAACTTTTATTGGAGTACAGTTGCTTTACAATGTTGCTAGTTTCCACTGTATAGCAATGTGAAGCAGCTAGACATATACATATATCCCTTTTGGATTTCCTTCCCATTTAGGTCACCACAGAGCACCGAGTAGAGTTCCCTACACTATACAGTAGGTTCTCATTACTTATCTGTTTTATACATAGTATCTATAGTGTGTATATGTCAATCCCAATCTCCCAATTCATCCCACCCCCTCTTCCCCCCTTGGTATCCATACGCTTTGCTCGCTACATCTGTGTCTCTATTTCTGCTTTGTAAATAAGATCACCTATACCAATTCACTGGGTCTTTTTCTTGGTTTGTAGGAGCTCTTCATGAAACAAGCCCTTTGTCACATGGGTTGCAAGTTTAGCCTTGTATTTTTTTCCAATTTTGCCAAGAAGAAATGGCAGATAATTATGTAATTAAATTTATCAATCTCCTCTTTAATGACTTTGGGGGCCTGTGAGCTACAAAATAGGCCTTCTCCACTCAAGAGTATAAATATAATTGACTGCGTTTTTATGTGTTTGTGGTTTTACTTTTCACGTTTAAGTCTGAGTCATCGGGAACTTATTTCCATACACGAGTGAGATCCAATTGTATCCTTTCAGCTGCTTACCCAGTCCCAACGCTATTTATCGAATGATCCATCTCTCCCCTAAAGATACGGAAAACCACCTTATACTCCAAATTTCTATTTTAAAGCCTAGCTTACCCAGCTGAAGTGATCCTTTCTGTGGCTTTCAGGTTTGACGTGCAGTCCATTGCCCTATCCATCTTTAAGAGTTCTCTGTTTGTAGCCTTAAATAGCACTTCTGAGTCTGAGCTGACACAGCACAGGTGAGGCCACTCTTCCGGCCGCGATCCCGCCCGGCAGTAACATCTAAGCACACCGCTTACAAGAGGCTCTGGGGTGCCACGTGTATTGCTTTATCTAATCTTCCCAGAAACTCGGGAGGTGGGGAGGTGATCCGAGGTCAAGGCGCAGGTCGGGGTCTGCCGGCAGCACCAGGCAGGGCCGGCTTCAGCGGCCAGCCACCTGCAGTCCCGGCCCGTGCCCATCCTGGAAACCATCCTTCCCGCAGAGCGTGGAGCCACTGGGCCTCCCCGTGCTCACTGAGGGGCAACCTCACGAGGCTCGAAATGTCTGAAAAACGACGCAGGCGTAGCTCCTAGCCCAGGCCCGCGAGGGGCAAAGGCTCCCCAAGCAGAACCACGCGATGCTGGGTTCCTTCCTGACAGCTACCTGCCCAGGCCGCGCCCTGCTCCCTCCACTCTGGGGTCTTTCCTGGGGAGACACAGGCGTCAGTGCCAGCAACGTGCAAGGGCAGCTCAACTCCACCACGGGGAGCTCTCGGGCTGACAACTCCTGGTCTGCGCTCCAGCCCCGACCTCTCGCGAGACCACACCTCCGCCCGCGTGCTCTCAGGGACCGAACTCAGCAGCCCAGCACTAAATTCGTTTCCTCCAGGGAGCCTGCTTCCTCGTCCTGTTGCTAAAATGCGTCCACAACCCAAGCCAGACGCGTGGCAGACGCGCTCAACAGGAGGTCCTGAGTTAACAGTTTCCCTGCTGCCTCGTGGTCCTCGTGGTCCACGGGCCAAGGCCTGGCCTGGGAGGAGAGTGTAGTCTGTTTTTCCGCGATGCCACCTCGCACATCAAGGGTGTGACATGAGGCTAGAAAGAGAGGGGCGGGACAATAACCCACCCTTTGGGGCCCTGGGATTGGTGGGGAGAAAGAGGAAAAGGCGGAGACGAAGCACCAGCGTGAATGGCTGGCAGGTGTGTCCCGAGGGCACCAGCCGCTGGTGGGAAGAGCCAGCACGCGGGGCGGAGGGGGCTGGGCGCCATGGCAGGCGGGGGAGGTCTTCGCACGTCCCCGCACAGCACACCGTGGGGACTGGGACGCTGTGGGCCCCTCCGTCCCACACGGAACCATCCTCCACTAAATCCTGTCCCTTTTCCTTTAAGCAGTGCCATTCAAATTGGTCCTGGTCTCACCTCCTCCACCATCCTAGCTGCGTGTGTCCAGTATTCCCCCCTCAGGGACAGCTTCTCGAAACACGAGTGGCTGTATGGCTTCCTCGAACGAAAAAACACCCTCAAGGATAAATGTCAACCTTGCAACACTGCTAAGGGCAAACCCAGGCCTGCGCTCCCCGTCCCCCGCTCCCCCCCGCCCCCCGCCCCGGCCTGAGCTCCTCCCTCCCTTTCCTCCGGGTCACCCCGTCCCTTTCCCGAGGCTGTGGCAGTGAAGGATCCCACCTTCTCCAGCCCGAGAGCCCCTCGGGACGGTGACACTCCGCAGCGACAGCAGGGAAAGAAGCGGACGGCCATACGTGCGCTGAAGACACTCTGACCACACTGTGCCCTGTCTGCACGCCGCTGCTTTCCTGCGAGATAACCTCTCCCCCGAGCGACCCCGGAATGACGCCCGTCCTCCAGCGTGCTCGATGCCCCTCCGTCCTCCCCCTCCCCCCGCTTAAACCACCGCACACTTAACTCCTCATGTCCAATCACGTCCCGCCTCGTCTGCTCCCAATGACCGCCACCCCCCCTCCTGTCGACCACAGGCTTGACGAGCTCGGAGGGTCGAAGGCCAGCAGCACCTGGACCAGCACAGGCGCCCGAGAAACGTCCGCAAGACCGCACGTCAGACCCCGCACAGGCCTCCTGCGCAGAGTCCTCTAACAATCAACGAAGGCTCCCCGGGCTCGGCCGCGTAGACCCCTCTTAACCACGTACCTGACAAGGTACAGGTGCTCAAGAAACTGGGGCGTCGGAAAGACCGGAAAGGTGAACGGAGGACGCGGGTCCCTCGGAGGGAGCTGCCCGGCCTCTGCGGGAAGGAGCCGCTGCAGGTCCGGCGCCCCCCGCGCCCCCCGGCGCGCCCGCTCACCTGTAGGCCCAGGGAGACACGCTGCGCAGGTTGGTGGGCGGCCGGAAGCGGCGGTCGGCGGGCCTGCCCCCGGCCGGGCAGCTGGCGTTGCGCGCCTGCTCGCGCGGGCCCAGCTGCAGCGTGTGGTGGAAGGCGCCGAGCACGCCGGCCGCCAGTCGCCCGTACAGCTGCTCCAGAAGCTCCTCGGGCCGGTCCGCGCAGCCCCGCGCCCGCGCCGGCCGCCGGCCCGCCCTCGGGGCGCCCTCCGCCCGGCCCGGCGACAGCGCCAGCAGGACGCCGGCCACCAGCGCCCAGACCTGCGGGACAGGCCGCGCTCAGCGCCGCGCGGAGGAGGGGCCCGCGCCCCGCCCCGCGCCCCCGCCCCCGGGGCCCCGCCCCGCGCCCCCCGCCCCGCGCCCCCGCCCGGAGGATGGGTGCTGACCACGCCGGCCCCCGCGCGCCCTCCCCGCCCGCGCGCCGCCCGCGGGCACCCCGGGGCCCTCCCCCGAGGCGGCCCGCTCGCCCCCCGCCGCCGCCGCCCCGAGCAGGGGTCCGCGTGGGCCGCGGGTGCGCGGTGCGCGTGTGCGTGTGCCGGCCGGGCTGCTGCGCCGCGGGCTGCGAGTGCCTATGACGGCGCCCGGGCCCCTCGGCGGCCCCCGCGTGTCCTGGGCGCGCGGGCCCCACGAGGCGGCCCGGGACGGAGGGCGGCGGCGCCCGGGGACCGAGACGCGGCCGCTGCGCCGCGCACTCACCGGCGGCCCCAGCATCGCCCCGAAGTGGCTCCGGTGGTCGCGGAGGCGCGGACACGTCCCGAACGGAGCCGCGCGGCGCTGAGCGGAAGGAGGCGCCTCGGCTGGAAGGGAAGTCGGCCGGGTCCGGCCGCCGCGAAGAGCCTCCCGGACGAAGGCGCCGCGGGAGCGGGACGGGCACCTGAAGAGGCGCGCGCGGGGCCTGGAAGCAGCTTCTTCGCCACGACTTCCTCTGAGGGACTGGAGATGGAGAGCGTTCCGAACGGGGGGCGGGGGCGCTTCTCCTTCCCCCAGACACCAGGAAGCGGTCCTTATCTGCCCCACTAGCACCTCCGAAATCCAAGCACCAAACATTCTACCCAGCTTGCACTTTTATGGCCGGAACTGGGCATCCTTGGGCGCTACAGGGTCGGGAACTCCTGCTTCGTGATGCCGGGACTGTAAGCGCGCGCAGTCATGTAAAATAAGCCTAATACTTTGTAAATAAAGAAAATACACTTAACACGAGGGAATTCTATTTCAAGAACCAAAGCAAACGTGCTCGTTCGTTCATTCTGTAAATGAATGCTTAATGCTTTTTAGGTGGTGGGCTAGTGAATACGCTCATTTTACGGCAGTCATACTTGGCCAATGAAAACAAATGATTGATAACAGCTGAAAGGTTTTCGAAGGTATAGAAAATACATAATTGATTGTTCTCTAAATGCTTTCCAGCTTTGGTATTTGACTGCCTTGTAACTCACTGGTTAAACTACATTTCAGTTATGCTGTGTAGAAAAACAACACTTGTATGCCTTGAATATTCTATAACTGAAGAGTTTAGGGATTGTCCTATTGACTGCTCAAAATCCCACAGAAATCTCCAATTTAAGCCATTTAAGCTATTTACAGCTTGGTGAGTAAACGTTTGTTTTGAGGTTACAAAACTTTTTTTCTGATTAGTAGAGAAATTGTGTTCTTTCTGGTAAAATGGGAATAAACATATCAGTACACGAACACATACTGTTTTTTTTTAAATGTGGTAGAAGTGTGGGAATCCTTTAGGAGACAGCAGTTTCATCCTTTGAAAGGTAAGGCAATACAGCGCCACACCGCTCATTCTATATATTATTCAACAAAATATCTTCCATTGTCTGATAACATGGCAACTTCTCTCTCCTCCCCTGTTACTTGGAAACGAAGGTATTTACTTTCCAACACTTTTCATTTTATGAAAGATCATAAACTACTGAAGATGCTTGCCCACTTGATAGAACATAAAATGCATTTCTGTGATGCTAAGCAGAGGTGAGAAATTGTCTTCTCAACAGGTGCAGAATGTCTGCAGTCAACTGCCCTCAGACTGGAACATATTTATGAACGTGCGAAATAAACATGCTCTTAGTTCGGCCCAACATTAAGACGAGTGAGAAAAAGGCGACAAAACACTCAAAGGCAGCCTCGTCACGTTCCCTTGGAAGCTAACTCCTCTACAGTGTTCTCCGCAACGAGAGCCGTTCCTCTCTCAGCCCCTGGATCACTCAGTCCCCCAGTGCCAGACCGGCTGTAGCTCCCTGGCATGGGAGCCGGGGTAGGGGTGGCTACGTCCACTTACCTTCCTGGGTTACTGACGGATCCAAACCTCCTTCCCTCCTCCAAAGGTCAGGTCTCCCCACCAAGAGTTCTTTCTGTCGTCTTCTCGGGCAGCACCTGGAGGTCCCACCACGCCTGCACCTAATTCCCGCACCTTTAACACCTGTGGAGGAGCCACCCAAGACCCGGCCTCTAACTGGCTACCCCAGCTCCACCTGCTTTCCCCCAGCACGTCTCGACTCTGGAAGCCTGTGCTCCCCCACCGCGACCCCTGCGCTCATTACCAGGAGCGGCTCCCCGTCCGTCCGAGTGTGTGAGTGGCCCCCGACACCAGCACCTTCTCTCCGCACCTGTCCTGTAGCTGGCTGTCTGACCTCGTCTGCTGACCCTGCCTTTTCACCAGCCACCCCAGGCGAGTCCTAGTTTCCCTTCTCGGCTGGGGCAGAGTTGGTGGTTCGACGCGATCACCACGCCCCTGCAAATACCCTGGTCCCTTGTTCCTTTTTCACTCTGTGACATCTGCCTGGAACAACCCCACTCTGTTCCGTTCATACAGCTGGGCGTGCGCCGCATCTCAGATGGCCATTCCACACGCGGGCCTGCCACACTTTCCGAGTTATATACTTCTCCCGAGATGTCTAACTTCCGTCTCCCTCCTCGGATCTCTCCTCCCCACCTCTCGCCTGGGCTCCGAACGCACGTCTGTCGCTTAGCCCTGCTGCTCGCGGCCCTCCTGACGCACAGCACACGGTCTGCTCGCTGCTTTCCCGGGGCCCTAGCGTGGCAGCACTGGCTGACCGGACGCGACCACCTCAGAGAAAGGCAACCCCGGCCGTTCAGCGCCTCCGCCACAAACGCTGCCATCGTGCTTTCTCCTCTTGCTCACAACCCGCACACAGGCCACCGGTAACTCTCCTGAGCTCTCCCTCCCAAACGTGTGCTGGGCCGCACCGACCCTCACAGCCCCCAGGCGCCCCTCTCCCACGCAGGCCGCCCGCCCCAGCCAACCCCCTCAGGGCGGCGGGCTCGCTGCTCCCGAGGTTAGACCACGTCACGGGCGCCTTCGCTGTTACAGAGTGAAGCCTCAGGCGCCGCTGGGCTCCACGAGGCCCGGCCCTGCCCCGGGCCTTCAAGCTCCCCACCGGCGCGCAACACCCCCGAAGCGCGTCTGCCTGCTGCTGATACAAATGCCCCGGAGGGCTTCCCCAGCTCGCCCCCTCCACCACCGTCACGCTCCGTGGCACTCCTCCACTTCACTCTTCGCTGCCCTTAACAACACCCAAAGCCCATCAAAAAAATACACTTGTTGTCCGCCTCCCCCGCCAGCATTTACGCTCCTTGAGGGCAGGGCCCTGCTGTCTCGGTCACGACCGACCGTAGCCTCAGCCTCTCGCACACACCAGCCGTTTAGTGTATTTGGTGAACGGCTGCCCCATCAGATCGTAACTTCTTCTGCGAGCAGGGAATGTGCTCTGGTTTTGGTGTTTCCTCTCCCGCACCCAACACGAGTGTGCATGCCATGGAAACAGCGTAAAGTGAGGTGGAGGGTCCACTCTCTCTCGTGAGGTGTGACAGACCGGCCGCGTCTCCCCGGACTGCCCACCACCGCACTCCTCTGGACGGTGCCCGCCAGCCAGACATACCGTAAGAAGGATGCCCGCAGTCCTGGCTTCGACCCCGCATTTCACCGGGAAGCACAACTCGAGGCTGCCGCGCTGGGGGCTGAAGGGGCCACGGGCTGCTGCTCTCTCACTACTTTACTGCCCCCAAACAGCTGCTTTACTAGTGCTGGAATCCCCACAACGCAACACTTCCAAAGCAACTTACCTGAATACAGACTCATCAAGGGTGCGTCCCAGCACAGCTGTCAAGCTGCAAACCATGAAATCACTAGAGTGTTTCCATTACTCACACGTTGTTTCAATGAAATTACAGAAGACAGCAGCACACACTGTAATAATCAGTGAGTAATAATACTTACGTGTGTGGAGGTACTAGGGAGTGCTACAAGATCTATTTCTTACTGTGGGTCAATGTTTTCAAGAGGGTAAGTCAGTCTCTGGCCTAAAGTATTATTTTCACGTTTTTATTCCATTAAAAGCAAAACAAAATCTAAATCCATACTCACAGAACAGAATACACTTATTTAAAGTTTTGACAGTGTGCAAAATTAAAGTTTGGGTATTTAATCCAAACTTTAACATGAGTATTATCTTGTAAGGCGATTCCTTCCCTTTAATTAATAAATAATACATTAAAATATATATTATTCTGGAAGCAAATCATCTCCTAATTCTTCATCAGCAAAATCATCCTCGTCGACTCTCTTTTTGGCTGCAGTTCTGGGTCTTTCTATTTGCGGGCCAAGCGGATCCACATAGGAGGCGTCTAGGTTTCAGAACAGATGGTTGCATTAGAGGAACAGGGAAAAACAGCAAATGTGAAACCAATGAGGCTCATCTTCAAAACTGAACCACCCAGAATGAAGAGAAACGCTCTCCCAAGTCATGTAAAACTTCTGTCTGTGCTGGAAAACCCTTAATAACGCCCAGGTGGACGCGTCTGCCCGTCCCTTCCAGTCCAGACCTGCCAGGCCCGGGCACTTGCCTAGCTCCTTGTTACTGCTGCTGTCGTAAGGCTCCTCCGTCCTGGGCAGGGCTCGGAGCTGGGCGCTGAGCCGCTCGCCTCTGCTACCGGCACCACAGTTCTGGCCGCCGTCTGGAGACACAGGAGCAAAAACACATGTGTTCAGCACAGTGGGCAACATCACACTGCGTTACAAATCTTAACGTCTACTTATCTGTCAAGAAACAGGAAGGCTGTTTCATTTGACAGCCAATTTCCAAAGGATGTAATCCTTGTTTTTTGAAATTTTAAAGAAATCTCTTGTTGGGAACCTATAATATAGTCAAAGCATCACTCAAGAGTAGGCTTCATCAGACCCTTTCCACCGTGTGCTTGGAGACACTGGCGAACACCCCCTGGCGCGGAGTGGGGCAGCGGGTGGGGGGAAGGGGCTGGGTCGTCGCCCACGTGGAGCCTGGGAGCCGTCAGAGGCCTGGGCAGGTGAGGGGCGGGAGAGGCCGGCGAGCCTGGCCCAGGCACCGCCCCCCAACTCTTCACAGGCCTGGAGAATGAGTACAGAAGGGGTCAGATGTGCCCGGCAGAGGAGGATAGATTCTGGCCCAATTTAAGGAAAAACGTTAAAAGGATTATAGAATCCAAATATGGAATGGAAATAGTGCATAAGAGACGTTCACACCCAAGACAGAATAAAAATTAGACTGAAAAACGCAGTAAACCATTAAGTATCACACGCAGTAAACGACCAACAATTTTAACACAAAACCTTCATAACCCAGTACGCGGAGTCAGTCAGCAAACCCGCTGTCCCCCAAGGGCAGACAGGGCCGCAGGAGAGGCCACCTGTCCAGCTCCTGGCCTCGGGAACATGCTGTCCCTCTCACCCCTCATCCCTGCGGACGCTACGGGGCGGCCATGTGGACCCTGAACTCGTGGAGCTCAGCTCTGCCTGTGCACGTGCATTTGATTTAATTGTTTTTCTCAACTGATGTTTTGGCACCGAGCTGTTAAAACCTGAAGCCAAAATTTTGCATTTAAGGGTAATGCATTTTTTATTTCAAGTACTTAAAACAAGTTCATTTCATTTTAAGCTTATTCTGTAAAAAACAAACTAAAGTACTGAAAATCCTGCAAAGCTCTAAAGCAAACGCTGCTGCTTCCCAGCGCGATTTGTGTAAGTGATAATAATAACATACTGTTTGCCCAGCATCGGCGTGTGCAGGCGGGTCTCACACCACCTCCCGGGGGGAACCCCCTGTGGGTGACGGAGCCCGGAGGCTGGGTGACCAGAGACTGCCACATACGTGAACGTGGGTTTGGTGGTAGTAGTGGTGGTGACCTTTTACATACACGAGGCCGCATGTAATCTGCATTCTCTCCTTTGAGATACAGCATTGGTTCTCCAGGTGTGGTCCCAGGACCAGCAGCGGCAGCTGGGACCTGGTCAGAAACACAGGACCCCGGGCCGGTCACCGGGGTTGGGGGCTCGGGTCTGTTTTAACCAGCCTTCCCAGTGACTCTGCTACACACTCAAATCTGCTACACGTGAGGAAGGGTGCTGAGGTCAATCAGCAAATTAACAGAGACCAGAGTCTGGTGCACAGAAAAAGAACAATTTTCAAGGGCCCTCAGGCATTTCAGAAACAGCCATTTTATACAAACGAATAATTATGATGACATGTTCCCTATGGTCCTCTCTCCTAGGCAACACTTTTAAAAACCTAGTTGTAGGCGCTGCACTTAATTTTAACACATCATACTTAACAGCTCCAGGCTGGCCTCACCTGGATCCACATAGAAAATTGTCCCTTTCCCCTATCTGAGCTGCGGGTCTCATCCAGACAGAGTGCCAGAGAGTTCCAGGCTGAGACGTGTGCCGCTGGGTCTCCCGGGGCAGAGGTGGAAGGTGGTGGGCCCCGGGCACCCTTCAACACGCAGGCCGTGCTGGGAGCTAGAGGGATGGCCAAGCGACCTCGGCCCACGGGGGGCTGCAGGGGGCGGGGGCGGGACGCTGCTGAGGGGGGGCTCATCCACAGGGCCCAGGGTGTTCCGGGGGCCGCAAGGCAAAGCAAGGAGGAAGCCCAGTGGGCTCAGACCCCAAAGCTGGGCGGGCCGGTCCCCGGCCTGTGCGAGCTGGAGGGGGGCCGAGAGCCAGGCTCCGGGGACAGGGAGGGGCCCCAGGAGGAAGTGGGGTGTCGGTGATGATGGGAAACAGGAACAAAAGAGCAAGTGTAGAGAGAGAGAGAGGCAAGCCCCCCGGGAGCCGGGAGCTGCTTTAAACCTGCCCCAGAGCCAGGTCCACGACCCCTGGCCCACAAGGCCCACGGCCGGAGCTTCGGCTCCAAGAAGCGTGTTTGTGCCCCAGGACTGCCTGTTTGTGCTGGGCTGCAACGCACTGGATGGGAGAAAGGAAAACCTACTAAGAGAGAAACGGCAGTGGTGGGGAGGCTGGCCCAGGAGGCGCCCTCCTCTGCGCGGGGTGGCACGTGGGAGGCGGGTCGGGGGCCACTCTCTGGGGTGGACACCGTCGTCTGGGCTCCGGCTCAGCACCGGCAGCTCTCAGGACACCTCGCTTGGAGGGCTGGAGTCTCCCAAGTGGACCCTGAACGTGAGGACCCCCAGGGGCCTCAGCGACACGTCACAAGCCCACGGTGACCAGGGAAGGCCCTGCGGACCGAGGGCAGGCTTGGTGATGGTGATGGGTGTGCGTTAGGGTTACTCTGAGCTCAAGATTTTCAGCGGGACGTGGAGGATCTTAGAGGGTGGTGAATCTGGTCCTAGAACTCAGTAAGTAACTGACACTTCCCTGGGGGTTACTCCTTCGAGGGACACGCAGTTCAAGAGCTCCCACCTCGGCCAGCTGGCAGGCTGCCCAGACCCTCCCCAAGCTGCTTCAATGCTTTTGGCAGACGCAGGCCCACAGCCCCTCAACGACAATCCAAATTCCAAAGAGCTCTAAAGCCAGGTTTCCAGGCAGAAACACAACTTCACGTCAAGAATAAAACCTGACTTGACCTGCAGCTATTCCGGGCCATTGCTTATCCTTCGTGTGAATATTCACGCTTCCCTGAAGTAGTGAGACTCCTTGACTTGGAGGTGCTCCCCAGGGGAGGTGCTCCCCAGGGGAGGTACAGGGTACATGGCTAATGCATCACAATACATACTTCTCTAAACTCCGCAAGATGCTGAATTCCACCGCAGGTGGCCCTGCTGGACAAGGGACTGAGAGCTGCTGGGACAGGTCTCCAGACCAGGACCTGGATGGAGGGCCACCCACACGCATGGGACGGGGAGGGGCAGAGGCGGGGAGGTGAGGGGCGGCCCCGGCACACACAGGGCCCAGGCTCAGGGCCGCCCTGCCAACTTCTCAAGCTCTGGGTGCTGGTCCCTGGGACCAGGCCTGGGGCTTCTGCTGGAGCAGCGGGACTGACCCTCGGGGAATCCAGATGTCCCGCTGGACCAGGCACGGCACTGGCTGTCAGCGCCTGGGCGCACCGAGGGAGCAGAGCTCCGCCGTCGAGGGTGCTCTCCGTCCCAGCCGCGCCCCCACCCCCGCCAGGCGGCGCCCTCAGCAGATCAGGGCCCGAGTGTCTTTCCAAGTCGATCCTGATTTCCTTGAGGGCAGGGGCCCTGTCTCATTCGTCCCCATGTCCTCGGCACCCAGCGTGCATCCAGTAAATGAACGAACGAACGAAAGAAAGGCCTCCCTAAACCGAGGGTCGCATTTCTCTTTGTTGTGACTCCTGACCACAGACAGACACAAGAGGATGACGTCGGGTCCTGTCTGCACGACGGTGCTACGAGCGGACATGATACGGATCCCAATTTAGCATTTGTTTTTCTAATTAGTTTCTTTAAAACCATCCAATTTCCCCTAAATATAACTTCTACTATCCCCTGAAGTAGAGACAGAAGGTCGATTTTGTTGATGGGGAAAAAGGGGAGGAAAACTTAACAAACCTTCTTATTAAGTAACAGTGTCCCCAGCAGCCACAGAATCGCCCAAAGCGACAGCATTTGCGTGGCTGGTCCAGAGACACAGGGCTACGGCTGGGACCATGGCCATGCCGCCCAGTGCCCACACCGGCACCACTGCTACACTACAAGTGTACAGGTCTGTCAGCATCCAGGTGACGACCCCAGGACCCATGGCGCCTCCTCACAACGCAACCTAAAAAACGTGACACAGTAAAACCCACTAGTATGGACACCCGTGATAATCTATCCAATGTGAACTGTCTATTCATCAATTAGCAGAAACAGGTCCGTTTATTCAGGAACCAACACCCACTAACACCTACAAACACTCGATTACACAGCAGCCTGATGCTCACAAAAGTAGAGTAGGTGAAGTTTAACTGTGTATAAAACAAACAAACAGGACATCTTCAGATTACTTCAAGGTGCTTCTAGAAGCCCGTGTACTAGAAATCTGTCAACTGGCACGTCCGGGGAGACAGGAACAGGGACACTCACCACTGCCAGCGCTCCCGTCTCTCCTGCCGCGGGGACCCCCGCTGCCATCCCTGCCGGACTTGGTGCGCTAAAGCAAGAAGGCGACACGTTAGAAGGACATACTGGATGTCAGCTGTACTGTAATGAAAACAGGAATAAATGATAGTCCTTCAAGGTCAACGATAACCAAGCACCGATTTCTAAAACACACGTTAAACTGTGCGTCCCTTAGGCCTTACTGTCCTGCCTCCCGAGGCTGGGCTCACTGGGAGTGGCCCCTGAGTCGGCCCCGCAGGAGGGAGGCCCGGCCGCCTTGTAAGTACGGGGGAAACCCTGAGAAGGGCCACCAGTCCCGCCAGACACGCGAACGGCACTCAGGCTTCAAAGTGCAGGGTCGTCCTTGCTTCTGCGAACAACTTAAAACCAAGTGTTGCCCAGGTCGTAAGCGCAGTGGCTGACGGGGTGGAGGGGGAGGGGACCTTGCGAATGGGCTCTTTCTGCTTTAGCCCCACTTGACATGATTAAAGGACAACAGGGTTTTGAAAGTCAGCTTCCACAATAAAGGCACTGTTAAATCTCTATACCTAAGATCTGCCCAACAGTCTACTTTCTTAGACACCAACTCACCCTTAAGACATAAGAATTATCTCCAAACTGTGACATTCTTAGGTTTCTTTTTACACGCTTTGCTGCGCCTAAGTTAGAGCTTCTGATTAAACGCTGACTCCAGGCTCTTGTATGAATAATGGTTTGTTTAGAGAAGAGGGTAGTCAGTGAGCAGAAACAGACGGCTTTTGACAACTATTTACAATTGAATTAAAATTTCTTAACATAGATTGGTATCTTACTTAGATCTTCAGTAACGTAAACATAATTTCATCATTAATTCAAAGGACACCATTTATTCCCCCAACCCTGACAACTCCCCAAATATTTATAAATTATCAGGTCACAGATGGGATTACTGACATTGTAGTCTCCTAGGAAGAAAAAAAACAATCTTTTTCAATGATTCAAGACTCATTTCTGTAGAGACACAGATGTAGAGAAACAAACGTATGGACACCAAGGAGGGGAAAGTGGCAGGGGGGTGGGATGGTGGTGGGATGAATTGAATTGGGATTGACATGTACACACTAATATGTATAAAATAGATGACTAATAAGAACCTGCTGTATAAAAAATAAAATAAAATTCAAAACACTAAAACACTGGGCTTCCCTGCTGGCGCAGTGGCTGAGAGTCCGCCTGCCGATGCAGGGGACACGGGTTCGTGCCCCGGTCCGGGAAGATCCCACATGCCGCGGAGCGGCTGGGCCCGTGAGCCATGGCCGCTGAGCCTGCGCGCCCAGAGCCTGTGCTCCACAACGGGAGAGTCCACAACAGTGAGAGGCCCGCGTACCGCAAAAAACAAAACAAAACAAAACAAAACAAAAGGCTCATTTTTGTAAAATGAAACACTCTCCTAAAACTTAGGAACTTCAAATATATGTAAACATGCTTGAGTTTTTTCTATTAAAAAGAAACCTCCCCAGAACTCCATCTCTCCCTCTGCCTTCACAAACAAAAGAAAATCTAAAAATGATGCAACAAAATAAATATTTTAATATCTCTAATCAGATTTTATTTCAGATTAGTAATTGCCAGCATATCTGTAAGACGTAGACAATAAAATAATTAAACTCATAAAAACAAATGTCCACGTAACTTGAAACTTTTTTCCAAATCAAACGTGGGAAAGATCTAAGAAACTGTAAGCTTAGCACAGGACAACCTAGGAAAGTGAGCACGCGCGTCGATGACTGCCCCCGTCACACCGTCTTTGCGCCTGTCTAGAACTTTCCCATGCTTTGGCTTTCACCCGCCTTTGCCTAATTCACCCCCTCAAGCCCTCGCTGTTTTCCAGCCTGGAAGCCCCCTGCCATGGCAAGCCCATCTGCATCAAGACCCCCAGGTGGGGCACGTGGGGACGTGGCCTGCTTTGCTCCCGGGAGAACCCAGAGCCGGCTGACTCAGCCGAGCCCCATGGACCCGAGTGGACTGGCGCCCGCCGTGGGCTCAGACTCCATCCTCCTGGGCCCGGGACCGCACGCCCCCTCCCCGGTGCGGCCTCCTCCTCGTGGGCTTGTCCCCCAGCTCCACCAGCTCCCCCGGCCAGCCCCCCTCACTCCCCGAGGCCCCCATGACTCCACTCACTCGTCTGTGGGTGGAGGTCAGGGTTCTCGTCCTCTTCCACCCATTTGCCACTGGAAATCAATAAACCCCACCGTGATCAATCTTGTGTCCCCGTCGCCATAGCAGCTGGAGCAGCGAGTCCGTGTGGAGGTTACAGAGACGGCGATGTCACAAGTGAGACAAGAACGTTTACCGGCACATAGGCTCGAGAAGGTTCTAAGTTTAAAGCAATGTGACCTGTGGAGACTCGGCCAAGTCTTCTCTCAGACCATCCACACCCAGAGGCTGGGTCGCGGGGCCTTCAGGGGACGGAATGAAGGGGAGCCCTCAGAGGGTCAGGTCCCGCCACCCCCCGGAGCCCCGGGAACTAAAGGGACAGGGAGGGGATGACAGAGCGGGGCTCCGTCAGGCAGGTTGGAAAGGTCAAAGTGGCCGCTACATTCACACCATGGCCGTGAGGGTCTCGGGGAGGGACGCGTCAGCCGCGTGACTAGAGGGGGTTAAGATGAGGTCCAGTTTGGGGAAACCTTCTGGAGAAAGAGAACATGAAACTCTGAAAATAAAGTAGACACAACAATAACAACTTATTGGGAGGGGCCGGTGCAAACGGGCCCCAGCCCCACAGCGAATGCCAGGGGGCAGACCACAGGCCCAGGGACACAGGCGCACTAGAGCGTCACGTTTTGTTCTCAGCAGGAGACACTGCCGCCTTCTCAGAGTTTCAACACCTCATAAAGTTCCCAGGAATCCGGACTCACTTCCAGGGGTGTGAGGTACGGAAGCGGGACTGACAGAAGATTCTCATCACAGCAACACTGACACGTCAAACAGCCACAGAAAGGGGCAAAAAACGACAGAGGCCTGCCTTTGCTGACCTGGGAAGCTGCCATGTTATCTTCCTCAGTGAGGGGAAAACTCAGGTTACAAGACAGTATTTTTATAAAAATCCGTTTTTGTTTAAAAAAAAAAGTTCCATTTAAAAAACGTATTGATAGGGCTTCCCTGGTGGCGCAGTGGTTGGGGGTCCACCTGCCGATGCGGGGGGCGCGGGTTCGTGCCCCAGTCCGGGAGGATTCTGTGTGCCACGGGGCAGCTGGGCCCGTGAGCCATGCCGCTGGGCCTGCGCGACGGAGCCTGTGCTCTGCAACAGGAGGGGCCGCGGCAGTGAAAGGCCCGCATACAGCAAAAAAAAAAAAAAAAAAAACATATTGATATGTTTGCATATATTTGTAAAAATGCCTGGGATTATGAAATGTCAAAATGCTAACAGTGATCTCAAAGTCGTGGCTGAACGATTTTCACTTTTTCCTTAACACATTTTTATTTGAATTAAAACGTTACTTACAAAAGTAATCTACCTGAATTTTTAGAATAACATTTGTTTCTTCAATAATATGAAAAAAAAAAGATGCCATACCCACTTTGGGGGAAACAATGAGAGAAGAAGGTACAAAGAGAAGAGGAGCAAAGTAGATATAAATAAAATGATGGAAAATTGAACAGGTAAGTGTTGGGAAAGTGTTTTCTCCCCGCCGTGAACACACGACACTGCTCTCCTGCAGGGGACAGGCAGAGTCTCCAGGACCCGCGCAGCCCCACACTGTCACACTGTCACCTGCCCCCGGAGGACAGTGGTCACAGGACCCAAGGGTGAGGGCTGCAAACTCTCGCAGCGATTTGACGTTTCTGACATCCAAGGATGCGGTCGTTTTCTAGCAATGTCGGTGACAGACTGGGACAAACCTAAGTTCACCGTGGACGGTTGTGAAGGCCAGCCGAGAACACTGTCCTCATCTTACTGAAGAGAACCAGGTCTGGAGCGGACTGGGGTTGGGGAGGAAAGCCCAGGGTTCCGTCCACCATCCTGGGCTTTTATTCCGTAAGAATTAGATTTCTGTCTTAGAACAAGGAGCAGTTGTTACCTAGTTAAGGATCCTTAAGAAGATTGGCTCTGACTTCAAATTCAAGAGAAAACAGAATTTAAGACGCTTCTTTGCAGCTTCAACTCCAAAGAACTCACGAACGTGGCCGCACCTTCCTGCCCTCGGACCTCTCTCACACCTTCCCGTCTCCACGCCAGGCCCTGAGGTCCAGCCACACCTCCCCCGGGGACCATTCGGACCCCTGGTCGTGGGCCGAACCCCATCCAGTGCACACGCTGCGTGTCTCTGCTGGGCAACAAGCGACCTGTGTTTGTCTCGTTCTCCTGCCAGGTGACGAGCAGCTGGAGCACCTCGTCCATGTCAAGTGTCTCCTGAACAGGTGAACCAAGGACCCAGCACAGGGTGACGCCAGCAGGCGAGGACTCCACGGCCTTTAACCAGAGCATTGCGGAGTCTCACCCTGGAAAACGTCACGGCCCAAATCACCACACACTTGATACCAAGGATGAATGCTATATGAATTACCCTGTGTTTCTGTTGAACTTTATAAATGCAGTAATGTATAAAATGGGCGAAACATTCTCGCAGCTTTCATTACATACGTAAACTTTAAAAATTTTGCATTTTTCCTTCACAGTTAATTTAAAGCTGTGTCTTTATGAGATCTTCATACAAAATCTTTTTCTTTTTAAGAACTTTTAAGAACGCTTTTGAGACCAAAAAGGTTTCTGCTCAACTAGCTTCTGGTATAACTGGAAATTTGAGGATAAGTACCAACTATATTTTACATTAGTTTTGAATGTCACATATTATTTTAAGTTGGCCAAAACAAAGAATTTCTTGAAATTATTTGACTTCTTTGGGGGGAAAATGGCAAATACTGGGAGAGGAATTCTCCTTTTGAATATTGTAAAAATTTAGAAATTCGATTTTTAAAAAGGAACAAATTATTAATGTACTTCATTTGTGAATGAGCAATGAAAACTTTGTGTTTTGGGGGCTTCCCTGGTGACGCAGTGGTTGAGAGTCCGCCTGCCAATGCAGGGGACACGGGTTCGTGCCCTGGTCCAGGAAGATCCCACATGCTGCGGAGCGGCTGGGCCCGTGAGCCATGGCTGCTGAGCCTGTGCGTCTGCAGCCTGTGCTCTGCAGCCAGAGAGGCCGCAGCAGTGAGAGGCCCGCGTACGGGGAAAAAAAAACAAAACAAACTTTGTGTTTTGTAAACTCTCTCTTTCCCCATCTTCTTTTTCCCTCCTAATCCTTTTGTCCCTTAATCCTCTTTGGTGTGGGCTGGTATTTTTCTCTTCCTTGGCATTTTTAAAATACTCAGCCTTCAACTCCTGTCTTCCCATTTTGCTCTCTTCCATTCGTGCAATAAAGTTTGAAGAGTTCCTTGCAGCTAACGTTCTTCTGTTCAGCGAAGCGAAAATGCGAACTGTCTCTTAAAACCCAACAGTGCTGGGGGGCGGCTCCACCCGACGCCCGGGACTGTTTGCCACGGCTCTGCGAACAGGGCACAAAGCTTCCTCCCCGCCCAGGAACACAGGCCCCCAGCACAAAGGCGAGAACAGCCGCCTTCTCCATAAATGTTCCAGAAGAGGACGCACTTCTCTGAAAAGTCAGCCCAGAGAAATGAGTTTCTAGCTTTCATGCTTTAAGACTGGAGCTGGGGGCCTGGGGAGGTCCATCACCCCCATCCACATAACCCTGAATCTGTTTATCTTTCCTTCTTAGGTCTACACAAATCCCTTTCCGTTTTAAAACAGTTTTTAAAAATCCACGGCCTGATTTATTTTGTGTTTACTTTTTCCCTTAAAGCAGATTCTGTATCCTGAGCTGGTGTTTGATCGTTTGAAGGTAACCCTTCGGAAACATAACACTACACCAGTGCTTCTGGAATGTCTGTGAATAAAAAATTAGTTTGAGAACTTGTTTAAAAACCACATAGATTCTTGGACTCCATATCCGGAGACTTTAATTCTGGGGTTGGGGTAGTCTGGGGTGAGGCCCAAGACTTTGTAAGAAGCCCAGGCGATTCTGAGGCTCTGAGGGTCCACAGGCCACACTTGGAGAGCACTGTTCTGAGGTCCTAGCTCTGACCAAATTAGAGTGAGCTCACAGAGGTACATTCCAGTTTAGCTCATGGAGTGAGCTACCAACTTCCTGGATGCAGAAAAGTAAGGACTATACACCAACTGAAAGTAATTACTCTCATCATCCTTTTTCTCTACTATCTGTAAGGGAGCAGAGCATGGCAGCCAGGAGCCTGGACTCAGAAGCTGGCCTTCCTGGATGTGAATTCGAGGCCTACCCCCCAACAGCTGTGTGACCTGGAGAAAGTTGCTTTGCAACCACGGGCCTCAGGTTTCTCATCTTAAAGAACAGTAATAATAAAACCACATCCAACATCATAGCATAGGACTCCTGTGACGATTAAACTGGCCAGTACGTGCAAAGGGCTAGAGCGGCCCACACTCATCACGCACTGGGTGTTGCCGCTGCTGGTCGCTGATGTCCAGCTGAGCAGACGTCATCAGGTCGGAGGAGGGGAAACTGCAAGCAGAGGAGGGAGATCAGGAAAGGCCACCCAGCCTCTTCACTCCTTTTCTTTTCTGCTGCCAAACTTCTGCCACTGTCAGCACTTGCAGGGGAAAGGACAGGATAAAGACTGGGGCTGAGCTCTGCATTCCTTCTAGCAGCTCAGGTAAAGGTGTGGCGTGGTTATCCAGGACATCCCTGGTCTCAACCCTGTGGCTGGTTCCCAAACGTCTCCAGTTAACAATATGGACGAGCTCGACTACAGACGCTCACAGAGGCCCACAGTGCTTTAGCAAGGAACACCTGAAAGCTAGACAGACTGTAGAAAGTCACCAACTGGAAAAAAGATACCTAACCATGTGGAAATATTCAAAGAAATCAAGATATATCTGTACAAGAGGTATTACACAGGCCTCGGCAATTATTTTATGAAGAAATCCTAATTACGAAGGAAAAACGTTAAGTTTTTGCATTGAGACAGATTCTAAACAGGAGACACACAGGAAAAGTAACAAGAAGTTTTAAGTTCAAATTTAGAAAAGGATAGCATCCTTACTTCAGGCATTGATTTGTGACATTTTGTTTCATAACGAATAGCGTCTCATGCACCACGCAGCCAGGAAACAGGGCGCCTGCCCCACGGCTCACTATCTAGACAAACGCATGGGGGCACGCAGCGATTTCCCGAGTAGGCTGCTCTCATACCCACAGGACTCCTTCTCTGTAAGCCTCTGCTCTCTCTCCTAGGACTGACCTTTTCCACTAATTTCCCCCTCAATTTTGTGTTCATACGTAAAATATAAGTGAGAAAACACCAAGAAAATGTTTCTCTTTATGTAAGATTTAATAAGCAGTCCCGAAGAACAATGGAGAAACTGATCTCAAGGAAACAGAAAGAAAGTGCTCTGTGGATAAGGACTGCGACGTAAAGGAAGACGAAGGAACGGCTGGGACGAGAGCGTGTATCTAAGTGATGCAGGTGCAGTGCGGCAGTGATAAGGCATTAGGAAGAGAGACACTGCTCGAGCACAGCGACACAGCACTCACATGGGTGAGCAGGTAAGGTAAGCACTGCGTAATTTAAATGCATCAACTGTAACTCGTCTGAGCTTACTAAGTGTCCTTAATTACGCCATGGCGAGTACAACATAAGGATAAAAGGTCAGGTCTATGAGAGACACAGACAAAAGCTGACTATGTTCACTGAATACACAAATACTGTGATGAAGAGGAATCAACAGGCCGAGTAGTAATTAGAAAGGGAAAGCCACTGCAGTGACATTCGGTACTCATTGACAACAGTAAAATCACAAGCCCCCATGAGCAAACGAGAACAATCAGGACAGGGGGTGCAGTGTCGGGGGGGAACCGCGGGGTGATGGGCCGCCACGTCAGGAGAGGAGCGCCTGTAGCGGCCCAGGCCGTCTAGATTCAAGGAGGGCAGGGGCTGGCGGGGGGCTCTGAGGAGGGTGCGTGGTGGGCACAGGTCTCGACCTGACCCCTCAATTTCACTTCCCAGGAGTCCTCGGAATCCATGTTTCCTAAAGCCTGAGTGCGGCCCCCGGAAGCAGGAGCTAGAAGGCTCCCAGCTCCTCACTGGGGTGGGGGGCGTCCGGCCGGGAGGCCCACTCCCACTCGGCTGCGGGGTCAGCACATGGGCCCCATGCGGGATCCAGAACTTGCCTGAGCTCATGTGCACCGTTCGGTCACCATTCATAAGTGACAAACCACTGATGCTTAAACTTACGAAGTCTGAAGACTTCCAGATGCACCCACGGTTTTACACTAAGTAACTTCACAGAACTAGTTTTGAGCTCCAAAGAATTTCATGGTTTGAAATAGATACTTCTTTTTGATTCTTCTTCATGAAACAAATGTAATAGTAATTATGATGATAGTTATGATAATTTGATCTTCCAATGTGTACTAGTTTAATTTTACAAAACTTTCACACAGGTTATCTAATTAAATTAGCAATTGGTATGTGGTATTCAGCTGGTCTTCACAGCAGGTTGTAACTATATACCCTAGCAGTGGCATTTTAATACCAACTTGATGTTTTATAGGATTTTTAAGGTCATGCTCATAATGCTTTTGCAATTTAAAAAAGAGAATAAAACAATCAGGTCACATCCTCAAAGCAAAAACAAGATAACGACATTTTGAAAGCAAATACGAAATTTAGATTTAATTACCCAAGGTAATTAAATTTTTGGAAAAGCTTAAGCTTAAAGAATTTTCTTTCTATGAAAGGCGGATACTCAGAAATCATGTTAAAGATTTAAATATTCTAGGCTCAAACACAGGAGGGATTATTCTCTCACAGAAGTAAAACACTGCAGGGAACACAGAAATACACCTGAAGCCTCTGTATCAGCCATCCTCAGAGCCGTGCCCTACGATGCAACACAGCAGCCCAATGAACTGCTGTTGTAGGCAAGTGACTGTCTCCTGGTTTCCACAGGCCACGAGACTCTCCAGCTGAAGTTACGTCTACAACTTAACCTGCAGCTATTTTGTACTGGAGAAATTACAATTGTTAGTCTATTAGTAGATTTCCACTAAAGACTACACTGAATCTACTGCACTTTCTCTGATTAGGAACTAGATTTTGACTGAATTTTATCCTAAAACTAGAGTTTTAGTTATTTTTCCCTTCATGCCACAGCAGAAAAATAACTGCAACTTAATTTTACTGACAGAAGTCCAGACATCACTCAGCTGAGCTACAGAAGGCTGACATTTTCAAAACTGACAGCAGTTTTCGGCTCACATGACATACCTGTTCCCTGATTTCTTTCATTTTTTCCAATCTCTTGAGTTTTGTTGCATATTCTTGAACTTCTTTTAATCCAATATCTGTGCAGAGACGAACCAAGAAACGTAGACCTAAATTATGAAAAATATTTTTAGAAAAGTATTTATCCATGGTGTTCAAAGAACAATAAATCAGTAAGCTCAGTCTTCTGGGACCCGGGTAGGAATGCTGCTCACAAACAGGGTTTGTTTCTCTTGAAAAATCAGTGCACTTTGTATTCCTGGCCCTCTGAGAACTGACCTCCTGGGAAGACGGTTTAGAGGGACTCTGCCACCCGCCCTTCAGGAGAGACCACAGCATCTATAACCTGAGCCTTTATCTCCTCACCTGCTT
This sequence comes from Globicephala melas, assembly GCF_963455315.2. Classification (NCBI taxonomy): domain Eukaryota; kingdom Metazoa; phylum Chordata; class Mammalia; order Artiodactyla; family Delphinidae; genus Globicephala; species Globicephala melas. The sequence continues at coordinate 930,205 of NC_083331.1, read as the reverse complement.
CTCCTTTATACCACTTACGACTCCTGACATACTATATACTTGTTTATTGTCTTTTTCTTCCCACTAGAATCCAAGCTCCATGAGGCCAGGATTTTGGTCTGTCTTGTTTTCTGCCACACCCACAGGGCGGGAACAGTGCTGTGTACCAGCACTGCAGTCACCCCATAAGAAGTTAGTGACTAATTCATGACCATTAATGTATTACAAAAGTAATGGTACTAAAATAATCTAAAATGTCACACATTACTACTGCGTAAATTGCCTATGTATACATTTACCCTGATAATGCACAGTAAGAAGGTAATTTACATTTTCTACAAATAATACTCGACTACAGGTCAATTTTTGATAACAGAAGAATGTATTTTAAGACAAAATCACCCTTTGGGTTCATCAGAAAAGTACTCTGCTCAAAGTGAGACCTTACATGAGTGCAAGTGTTTTTCCTATGCTACCATAAGGCAGACTACTGATTACACCTGTTTTGAAAATTAAACAGGCCAAAGTACCTTGGACATTCCCCACGGCACAGATAATCACTCAACTTTTTTTTTTTTAAACAGTTTTTCAAAAAAATAAATTATTTATTTATTTTTGTCTGCGTTGGGTCTTCGTTGCTGCACGCAGGCTTTCTCTAGTTGCAGCAAGCAGGGGCTACTCGTCATTGCGGTGCACGGGCTTCTCATTGCGGTGGCTTCTCTTGTTGCGGAGCACGGGCTCTTGGCGCGCGGGCTCAGTAGTTGTGACTCGCGGGCCCTAGAGCACAGGTTTAGTAGTTGTGGCTCATGGGCTCTAGAGCGCAGGCTCAGTAGTTGTGGCACACAGGCTTAGTTGCTCCGTGGCATGTGGGATCTTCCCGGACCAGGGCTCGAACCCGTGTCCCCTGCACTGGCAGGTGGATTCTTAACCACTGCACCACCAGGGAAGTCCCAATCATTCAACTTTTACAGTGAATCTTAAACTCTCTCTAAAGAAAGAAAAGTGGCCTTGCTTGGAGATGCTCTCTTTGCTGTCCGGTGCGGAGGTGCTGCAGCTACTGCAGTGGTCCTCAACCGGCAGCAGCTGCATCCCCAGGGGACACCTGACAATGTCATAACAGGAGGTGTGCTCCTGGCACCCAGTGGGTGGAGGGCAGGGATGTTGCTAGAACATTCTAGAATCCACAGGATGGCCCCACAGCACAGGATTATCCGATCCCAAATGTCAGTGCTGCTGAAGCTGAGAAGCTCTGCCCAGCGGACTGTTGGGTTTCCATTCCCCAAAAGCTATTACTGCTCTCATTTAATCTTTAAAGTTATCAGTTCCCCAATGTGACTGAAGTTAAGAATCACATTAAAAGCTGTTAAAAAAGAAACAGAAAAATAAATAGATGAGAAAAAAAAAAGAAATAGGAAAAATCAGAGACCCGGGTCCACTGCAAACCTGCATGAGAATCTCTGTGGGCTGGGCTACAGATTTGTAGTTTTTACAAGTTTTACAAGTAATTCCCATGTATCCTGTTTTCTGACTGGCAATCAGAAACTGCTGTGAGCTAATGGACCCACATGTGACCAGCATTACAAAACTCCTCGCCCCTAGGCTCTTACCAAAGGCCAGAATTCTGAGCTCTCTGCTTTCACAAAAGTCAAATTGAGAAAAATATTACTGAAGGAACATGCAGCACATCTAACCCCTGGATCAGGCTGCGCCACTGAAAACGTGGCCCAGAAAAGATCTGTTTTTACTGAAATGTGCTGTTTTGTGTGCATGGTCATTGAAGGACAACATTCAAAATGGTCTTTTCAAACACATTATTTTATTTGTTGGAGGGATGTTAGTAAAGCTAGGAGCTATGACGTCTTCCAGGGACCTTTTATCTACTCTCCTCTGTGTCTCAACACAACTGAAGTAAGAGTTGAAAGGATTTTCTTCTTCCCAAGGAATTACTTTTTATTTTCTTATAAATAGTAAAGATTATAAAACCCACTGTATCTTCCCTTTTTCCTTTAGTCACAAAGCTACTGGGGCCATATATAGTTTAGTGAGAATATGAGACCTATGAATATGGTTATTTTGTACTTTTCCGGATCCTGATCTTGTTGCTGTTACTGTAACACTGTTACTTCAGGTTGCATCAAATCCACTGTGCTATAAGATTGGAAGAAATGAATATTTTATACAAAGCCAACTTTATAAAACGGAAATAAGTTACATATAACATAATGTTTTAAAATTAATTTGCTACCAGTATCAGCAAGATTATTAATGTTCTATTATCATAAACTCTAAAGGTATTTTTTCAGTCTCAAAAAGTTATAATTAAATGGATGGTTTAAAATGCTTTTCTAGGGCTTCCCTGCTGGCACAGTGGTTAAGAATCCGCCTGCCAATGTAGGGGAGATGGGTTCGATCCCTGGCCCGGGAAGATCCCACATGCCGCAGAGCAACGAAGCCCGTGCGCCACAACTACTGAACCTTCACTGTAGAGCCTGAGAGCCACAACTACTGAACCCACGTACCACAACTACTGAAGCCTGCGCGCCTAGAGGCTGTGCTCCGCAACGAGAAGCCACTGCAATGAGAATCCCGCGCACCACAACGAAGAGTAGCCCCCGCTCGCCGCAACTACAGAAAGCCCGCCTGCAGCAACGAAGACCCAATGCAGCCAAAGATAAAATAAATAAATTTATAAAAAAGAATTTTTTTTAAATAAATAAAATGCCTTTTCTATAAAATACCAGTTTATGAACTTTAAAAAATAATAAAACAAAATTTATTCTTAAAATTTCATAAAGCTTTGAAATATAGATCTGTTTACTACTGAAGAGAATTCAGTGGTATATTTAAATCCGTCAAGAATTAAATTCTATAAAAATGTGTACTTGCATAGTCAAATTTTCTGATCCTATAACCACATATTTAAACATGTACCGCAAATTATAGGTTGGTATCTATGTATGCAATTACTGTAGCAAAGGTAATTATTACATATTAGGACATAAAATGTGAGAACCTATACTTTCAAAGTTACAAAATGTAGTCTCACTTACATTCAACATTTTCTGGAAATTTTCTGTGAATATCTTTGTAAGTATCTAATGCTTTTTGGTAGTTACCTATAAGTGAAGGAGGAAAAACAAACATACTAGCAGATTATAGAAATGAACAGGTTCAGCAAAATACTAATTTAAATTCAATATTCTGGCACCATTTCATTGGTTTAGAAGGATGACTTCCATGTTTGCCACAGGCATAAACAACCTGGGATCTTAGTTCCCGACCAGGGATCAAACCTGTGCCCCATGCGGTGGAAGTGTGGAGTCCTAACACCTGGACCGCCAGGGAGGTCCCTCAATATAACTTCTGGAAGAAAATGTACAGACAAAATAAATCTGAAAAAGGTGCAGAGCGGAAGTAAATGGTTGAAACTTAGTTCTACTTCTTAAAATGAAGTAATAACATTAATTTCAATGTTATTCACTTGGAAAAGATGAAAAATAACTTGTTTTGCAGTTTTTATATTCAAACATTAAAAAGTTTACAGAAAGCATTTTGTTTTGTAATAAAATAATTTAGCTTCACATGGCAGCAAAGAATAGGAAAAACGAATTTTGGATCAAAGACCTTTGCTAAAATCTCAGGAAAGAGTTATGCCCTTACGTCTGGGCCTCCTGCACAAGGGGGTGTCGGGGTGGAGGCTGAACAAGACGGAGAGCGGAGCACCCAGAGCGCGGCCGGGCCGGCTAAGGTGGCCGCTCTTCCCCTGGTCTCACACACACACACACACACACACACACACACACACACACACACACACACACACACACACACACACACACACACACACACACACACACACACACACACACACACACACACACACGTCACAGGACAGGCACTACACGTGCGCAGGCAACTCGGACTCGCCCTGACATAAATGAAATGTGTATACAGAGAGGTCTTTCCGCCAACAGGAAACACGGTAACATTAGAGACCAACCCGCAAAATGACCTGAGGTCACACCGCACCTGTGTCCCGCTGCCACCTGAGGGGCTCTCGGAGGCAGACAGAGGGCCCTAAGAAACGGCGGGGACCGCTGCCGGTGGTCACGGCTCGCGCTTCCCTGGGTGAGGGAGCTCTCCTGGACATCTGGTTGCTCTATAAGAGGGACTGCATTTTTCACACTTAACTACATTAGCATGTTATTTTAACTAAACATTTTAACCACAGTGTTAACATTTATCTCCTGCTTAATCCTGACATTTTAACAGTATCATTCACTTCATGGCTAGTCCCAAACCATTAACACACTGACACTGCAGAACAGGCCAGCAGCACAGGACGAGATAAAGACTGACACTGAAAACACAACCAGGATGACTAGTGACATCTGCTGTACAAAATCAGGTCCTGCGGCCCCAGTTCTGGGCTCTCCTCAGCTTTTCAGGTGTGAGAGAGGCTCACACATTGGGCAGAGCACACAGGATGTTTAGAATGAGGTGACTAGATGGGACTTCCCTGGCGGCCCAGTGGTTAAGACTCCCCGCTTCCAATGCAGGGGATGCGGGTTAGTAAACGTAACTTTTAACTGTACGTAGTAAACACTGTGTCTTTCGTATAATGTTTGATATGTGTACTATCAAAAGTTAATCTTAATAAATAAAACTACAATAGGAACATATTTATATGCATAATTACCTAAAAGATAGAAACAAGCAACATATATTAAAGTGAATAAAATTAAAGCATTTACCACTTCTTCTAAAACAGCTAGCTACCATCAGCTGCCACTTCACTTGTGTAGGCCTGTAAAAGAAATTATGTGAAATTAGAGATGAAACAAAAATAATCTGTGATGGCCAAACAGTTTTATAAAGCTAAGCTACATATCGGTACTAGCTTTCAATTACTTTTTGACATTTGATTAGGTCGTCTTTATTATTAACAACAGCATATATACAATTTCCTTCATTATTATCTGTCATACTGATATTAGGAAATTTACATTTAGAGCCCTTCAATTAACTCACACCTTTGTTTAGACATTCTTAGAAGAACTGCCTCGCCAGTTTGCGTAAAGACCACAGCATTCTATTTTAACCATTTTTATTACCTTTGCCATATCTTATACTTAGTACCTAAGGCTTAGAAACCTAGGTTTAGGCTTGCAAATTTAGTATCCAAGAGGCAATTTTTGACCTTGTGTTTGAACAATTAGACTTCAACTAAAAAGAAAGTAAAAAAGAAATCTATTCATTCTTTTTTTTCCCTTAAAATAGAAGTGAATTTCTTTTCTAAAATAAACATGACCAGAATTTCTAAAGACTACTACTAAAAATTTCTGAGAAAAACAAAATTTGAAGGAATAAAAGACTAGGGAATAATTTAATGCTCTCCTCACTTCTCTTTTATTTTTTTTCAAATTGAGGTATAGCTGATTTACAGTATTAGTTTCAAGTGTACAACACAGTGATTCAAAATTTTTATAGATTATACTCCATTTATAGTTATTATAAAATATTGGCTATATTCCCTGTGCTGCACAATACATCCTTGTATCTTATTTATTTTATACATAGTAGTTTGTACCTCGTAATCCCTTACCGATACCTTGTCCCTCCCGGCTCCCCTTTCCCCATATCTAATGTTAAAATTCAATTTGGCCAAACACAAAACACAACATGACATATCCCAATTATTTTTGAATAATGTATAAAACATTCTGATATGAATTTAAAGACATTTTTAAGAATTTGATTTTTTTATAAGTTTGATTTCTGTTCTGTCTGAAGTTAATATTGCTACTCCTGCTTTCTTTCTTTTTTTTTTTTTCTTTCTTTTTTTAAAAAAATAAATTTATTTAATTTTGGCTGCGTTGGGTCTTTGTTGCTGCACGCAGGCTTTCTCTAGTTGCTGTGAGCGGGGGCTACTCTTCGTTGCGGTTCGTGGGCTTCTCATTGCGGTGGCTTCTCTTGTGGGCTCTAGGCGCGTGGGCTTCAGTAGTTGTGGCACATGGGCTTCATTAATTGTGGCTCGTGGGCTCTAGAGTGCAGGCTCAGTAGTTGTGGCACACGGGCTTAGCTGCTCCGTGGCATGTGGGATCTTCCCGGACCAGGGCTCAAACCCGTGTCCCCTGCATTGGTAGGCGGATTCTTAACCACTGCGCCACCAGGGAAGTCCTGATTTTTAATATATAATGTATATCAATTACAAACTGAGACCAATGAAACATTTCAATTAGGACTCTTTCAGAAATGAAACTTTGTCTTTGGAATGAGAGAGTCATTTTCTGATTGATAAAGAAATAATACTTGTTTACTGAAATGTGAAAAAGAAAAATACACACAGAAAAGTACCTTGAAGGTATTTTTTAAAACATTTGCATAAAAAGGAAATATATTTATCATAATAAAGACCAAGTCAAATGAAACACAATACAAGAAAATCAAAACAATGCCTGAATGTTCACTAATAACTGTTCATGAACTCAGTATGTCTATCAGATTGTAGACATTTAACTAAACATAAAATCGTAACAGTTACCTACTGTATAAGAGAAGCTCTTTCAAAGTACTGAATGGCTTTTTCACAAAACTGGGTGTCGATGTAATAGGCCCCAAGCCACTCGATGACTTCAATATTGGACGGGAAATACCTATACGACTGGAAAGGGAGGTGTGACAAAAGAACTTCAGTCACAATGCACAGTTCACTCCCCAACATCTTCCCCACCAGCTGGATTAATGTATACAGTGTGACATTTCTTACTTAAAAAGTATGAGCTGTCACAAGTACTGTTCAAGTTTTGAAACTATATAAGATTTGGAAAACTTAAGATTTGTTTGACACATTTTTCAATTATCTATAAATATCTTTTTGATGTACTGATATATGATCTGAGTCAAATTAAGTATGCAATAGACTCAAAAGGGATTAAATCACCCTTCAAGAGAAAAATGCACTGGTACCTTTTATTTTACCTTTTATTAAAATAATCAAAAACTAACTTTATATTCCACAAAAGTTTTATTTTAAATTATTTATTTAAAAGCTAATAAGCATTTATAATTTTTAAAAATTAAAAGGCCTGCTGTCTTTTTTATAACAATTCATAAAAGGCTAAAAAGCAGAAGGAAGGCAAGACTGCACACCCACCTCATAGTAATATTGGAATGCTTGGGATTTATCCCCCTCACTGTCATATAATCCTCCCAGTTTAGACAAAGCTCTGGAGTCAGTTGGAACAACACTGATCAGCTGCATTAACCATTCCATAGCTTGATTGGGATCTTCCATTAACTCGTATCTTAGACAATTTCAATGAAGGATAACACAATTTTTCTAAATTCATTGATCAATAAGCAAACCTAAAACCAACATTTCATAAAAATATTTCTTAGTCTATACTAATGTGCTACTTAATACTGTTTACTCTGGATTTCGTCAGGGATGAGGATGAAAAATGGTCAGTAACACTTCTGTCCCCTATATATGTATATGGGACACACATATATACACACACACACACACACATCTTGCTTTTCCTTTTACTTCATTACTACCCACTAAGATCAACGGCCACACTAGTAGAATTAATAGTGTGCTGTTTTATTCAAAGTTTTGTCCAAAATTTGTCCTTAATAAAAATGCCTGGGGCTTCCCTGGTGGCACAATGGTTGAGAGTCCGCCTGCTGATGCAGGGGACACAGGTTCATGTTCCGGTCTGGGAGGATCCCACATGCCGCGGAGCAGCTGGGCCCGTGAGCCATGGCCGCTGAGCCTGTCCATCCGGAGCCTGTGCTCTGCAACGGGAGAGGCCACAACAGTGAGAGGCCCACGTACCGCAAAAAAAAAAAAAAAAAAAAAAAAAAAGCCTGAGTGCTGTGTTTCAATTATTCCACCTCTCTTAAGTGTTCAACATTTTAAAGGAATGGTTTCCATGTATTTTCTGGTGAGTTTTCCCTAATTACATTACAAGCCCAAGACAGTTTTCTGTAGCTTTAATGCCTAGTAAGTCCTCTGCATGCACTCAAATAATTTATTCACACCAGTACTTATTGATTACTTACTATTTATATTAGCTGCCTTAATGACATGAAAATATTCCAATCCAAAGTTTCATTGAAAAAGAAGAGCCCTGGGGCCTCCCTGGTGGTGCAGTGGTTAAGAATCCGCCTGACAATGCAGGGGACATGGGTTCCAGCCCTGGTCCAGGAAGATGCCACATGCCACGGAGCAACTAAGCCCGTGCACCACAACTACTGAGCCTGTGCTCTAGAGCCCACAAGCCACAACTACTGAGCCCGTGTGCCACAACTACTGAAGCCTGCTCGCCTAGAGCCCACGCTCCGCAACAAGAGAAGCCACCACAATGAGAAGCCCGTGCACCACAATGAAGAGTAGCCCCCGCTCACCACAACTAGAAAAACCCTGTGTGCAGCAACCAAGACCCAATGCAGCCAAAAATAAATAAATAAAATAAATAAATTTATTTAAAAAAAAAGAAGAGCCTTCTACTTTTAATGATGACAAATGTGATACTATAAGAAAAACATTAAAATAAGGAAATGTATTCAAACAGCCTCAAACACAACAACTGCTTGACTGGATCCACACTGATCAGGAACTGGGCACCAGCAGGTCATGACACTGGCACCTTCAGAGAAATGAACTGGACAAAACAAAAAGGCTAAAAGAAATAACTATGCCGCTATCTGCTCTAAAATTAACATTTTTTATCAAAAAAATTTTATCTACCCTACCAGAAGCACAGGAGACAATACTTAAAATTTTTTCATCATTATCGTTATTTATTTATTTATTTTTTGGCTGTGCCACATGGCTTGTGGGATCTTAAGTTCCCTGACCCGGGATCAAATCTGGGCCCTGGCAGTGAGAGCGAGGAGTCCTAACCACTGCACCGCCAGGGAATTCCCTAAAGGGTCTAAATTATGCTCAATGAACATCTTGTGTGGACTCGACATGATACCCAATTACTTCAATTACTATGTCTAAAAATTAATAATAGTTGCAACTTCTAAATAATTCCTCCTATAATGCAAATGACCCTTTAAAACAGGATCACTCAAATCATATTTTCATCACATATTAATTTGATAGTCAGGTTTTAAAATATACCCCCATCAATTAATTCACTGGTTAAGCTTATTTAATAAGTGGTACTCAATCACCAACTGAGTGAATTAATAACTATCCTTAAGTTTTTCACATAAGATACATATTTGCTATCTGGTAAAGGACTTGGGCGCTGTTTCTTAGGATTGCGTGAAGTTTCAGGAAACAGTCCAAAGCTTCATCAAGCCGGTTTAGCTTCTTACAGGTAAGGCCTTTACAAAGAAGGAAGAGAAAGAAAGGTAAGCTATAAATACCGGTACTGGCAGTAATTTTCTCAAAGTAACAGAATGAATATTTAAATATAGGTAAATATTCATCCAAAAGAGAAAATAAAGATAAACACAATTTAAAAAAAAAAAGGAACAAGGCAGGGGCAGGAAATTCCACTAATGTTTGGCAGACACTAAATCATGAAAGCTTTAGTGTATGTTTTGAAGTGTTGAGGGGAGCAGGAATGACAAACATTGAAAGAACAGCACAAACAGTTCAGAAATGGGCTGGGTTACAGAATTCAGTTAAAGTCAGGGAGGACTAGGACTTCCCTGGTGGTCCAGTGGGTAAGAGTCTGTGCTCCCGGGCTTCCCTGGTGGCACAGTGGTTGAGAGTCCGCCTGCCGATGCAGGGGACACGGGTTCGTGCCCCGGTCCGGGAAGATCCCACATGCCGCAGAGCGACTGGGCCTGTGAGCCATGGCCGCTGAGCCTGCGCGTCCGGAGCCTGTGCTCCGCAACAGGAGAGGCCACAACAGTGAGAGGCCTGCGTACCGCAAAAAAAAAAAAAAAAAAAAGTGCTCCCAATGATGGAGGGCTGGGTTCGATCCCTGGTTGGGGAACTAGATCCTGCATGCATGCTGCAACTAAGACCAGGCGCAGCCAGAATGAATGAATGAATGAATGAATGAATAAATAAATAAATATTTTAAAAAAATAAACAAACTCAAGGAGGACTAAGGGACAAGTAATAAACAGTGCCAGGACAAGTGATTACACATGACGAAAAACCCACACATTCCTCTCTTGAATTTATTCCTTTTTCAAATAAATTCAATTTTTATTTCAAAACTAAATAGAAAAACAAAGCTATAAAAGCATGAAAGGAAAATGATTTTGTAATCTTGGGGTAGGGAAGGGCTTCATAAAGTAATAAACAAATGAAGCCACAAATTTTCAAAAACCAAATTTGACTACATAAAAAATAGAAAAATTCTGCTTCACAGAAGAAATTATAAAGCTCCCTTAAGCGACGGACTAAGAGAGGCATTTAAACATATGAAGAGGTCAAATGGACGGAGGCCTGGTGAGTGACCTCGTGCCCCCCAGGCCCCCATACTCACCCCTCTTCTCCTAACCCCTCAGTGCCAGGTAGAGTTGCTAATGCCCCCTGCCCCTCCCGTCCCACCCAGCCCAGCCCGGGGAGGAGAGATCCAGCTGCCTGGACACCCTCAGGACACAATGAGACAGACAGTGCATGGTGGGGAGTGGGCAGGCCTCGAAGGTCCCACTCCGCCTCAGCTGCAAACTCCTAGATACGAGGAGAAGGCCAGGCTCATCAGACAAGGAGGAAAGATCGTCACAGTAAAGAGAGGATAACATGAACAAGCCAACCAAAGAAGCAGGAGAAGAAACCTTCAGAGGAAACTTCACTGAAGCCAAGACATGAGCCTGCACTGCATCAACATGTGTCTGCAACAGCATGAGCTCATGATGGGGTGGGGGTGGGGGAGATGAGGGGGACACAACGGGGGGATGCCACGACGGGGGCACACGATGGGGGTCATGACTGGGGGACACGACGGGGGGGCACGACCGGGGGGGCATGACGGGGGGGGCACAACCGGGGGGGCACGACAGGGGGACACGATGGGGGTCAGGTGACCTCTGACAGGCAGGGGAGGGATGGGGTGGTGTGAGCCTTCAGGTCTTTAACAGTTTATTAAAGACAAAATCTGAAGTAAAAATAACAAAATGTAAAAATGTGTTAAATATAGGTGGTAGGTACAGAGGTATGCTTTTTCTCTCTCTTTTTTAATGTTTGAAATATGTTTGTAATTAAAAAGGAAGGGACTTCCCTGGTGGTGCAGTGGTTAAGAGCCCACCTGCCAATGCAGGGGACACAGGTTCAAGCCCTGGCCCAGGAAGATCGCACACATGTCACGGAGCAACTAAGCCTATGTGCCACAACTACTGAGCCTGCATGCCACAACTACTGAGCCCACGTGCCACAACTACTGAGCCCGTGTGCCACAACTACTGAAGTCCATGCACCTAGAGCCCACGCACCGCAAAGAAGAGTAGCCCCCGCTCACCGCAACTACAGAAAGCCTGTGCGCAGCAACAAAGACCCAACGCAGCCAAACATAAAAAAATTCATAAAAGAAAAAAAGGAAGAAAATGAGATTTTTTTCCCCACCTATCAATTTGGCAAAAGTTGAATTATAATATCCAGTATTAGCAGGAATTCGGGAAACATTCTCATACCACGGTGGGAGGAACCTGGAAGTCTTTTTAGAGGGAATTTCGGCTACATCTACCCAAATCTCACAAGCGTCCAGATTCTGAGTCATTAATTCCATTAAAAATAGTCTATAATCCAAGAGTCTTCAACTTTTTGTTGCAAGGAACTCTTCCTCTCAATGAATTGGAGCTTTATAAGCAAAAAAAAAAAAAAAAAAGGCAATTTTGCCTGTTTCACTTACCAATATTATAAAGTGCTTCAGTACAAGAAGAATCATTTCTTAGAGCCTCTTTATAGAATTCAGCTGCCTTCTCATAGTCACCATTTGCAAAAACTGTATTCCCTTTATTAGTAAGAGCTGATGGGTTATATCTGTCAGAATTCACAGCTAAATCTGCATAGCTACTGGCTTGTGAGAATTCATTCTCCTAAAGTACAAAAATATACAAATTATTTGAAGTTCATTGTACCCCTTCTGCCTCTTCTGAGATTACAGACATGATAAAGGGACTTTCTGAGATTACAGACAGGATAAACAAGCACATAGTTTACATATCTTGGTCTCGCTGGACTCACTCCACAAAAGGTTTTACTTGTCACGAAGTTTCTTACAACCGACTGCTCCGCAGTCATGGTCTGGACACCACCACCACTTCCATAGCAGCGGTTCCATCTCCAGCACCCACTGACTGCAGGTGGGAGCTCCCCACACCTATGGCACCCACACAGCTAGAGGCCCCACTACCCTCCTGCCCCGTCACCCTGGCTGCATGGCCGGTGGGTACCGCATCGCCACAGTCCAGGCCTCCGTTGCGTCCCCACCGCCAGTGCCTAATTAGGACACGGCTGGGCTGGCATTCACCTGTGCCGCGAGGGCCTCGCGCCTCTCATAGCGTAGCTGCTGGTGCCTCGTGGGCGTGGCTGAGGGAGGGGCACTGCTTCCCACCTCCCATCCCCGCCCCCCCCCCGTGGTCCTTGTCCAGTGGCCGTGGATGTGAACGTGTGGCGGCACCTTACCCTCTGAAGGCCCTTCCCAGGGTCGCCCCCCCGCCCAGCTCACCCTCGCTCCCCACCCATGTCCAGCTCTTCCTCCTGCAGAGGACCCAGATCCGCGCCGGGCTGGGCTGTGGACCACAGAGGGCATCCGAGTCCCACAGACCTCTCCACCAAGTTCATGGGCACCTGGGTTGTTTCCACCCACTCCTGGTTATCATGAATAACGCTGCTCTGAACATTCACATACAAGTATCTGTGTGGACTCCCTAAGAGCGGGGTGCTGGTGTCATAAACACTAAACCATGTAACACTGTCTTTTAGATTAAGCTTCAGGCACAACTTAGAAGAGCAGTGACGGGTTGCTGACGGGACTGGAGAGCTGTGAGGGGATGACCTCAGGGTCCCGGGAGGGCAGAGCAGCGGCACATGGAGGGGAGGGGAGAGGAGGGGCTGGGGTGGGGGGAGGGGAGGGGAGGGACTGGGGTGGGGGGGAGGGGAGGGGGAGGGGGGAGAACACAGGCAGCTGCAGGTGCAAAGGCCCAGCCCTGCTCCAGCGGACCATCCTGCAGGGTGGGCTGAGCCTCGCTCGGCTGCACTGGCTGAGCCTTCCCCCGCCCCCCACCCCAGGGGCCTTCATTCTCTTGTGCCTCCTCTCCGCTCTCACGATGCCTGCCCCCCGAAAGCCGTCATGCTTTGCTAGTTCCTTTCCTGTCTCCTCCACGGTTCTGCACTCTGGCCTCCTCAGCCCCCAGCCCTGCGCCCTGCTCACACCCTGGAGACACCGCCTGCTGTCTGCGTACCAGAGACGGGGCTTCAACAATTCACAGTTACTTCTCACAGTTCCGGAGGCTGGAGGTCGAAGACCAGGGGATCAGCAGGCCTGGTATCTGGTGAGGGCCCACGTCCACATCTGCAGATGGCCTCCTTGCTGTGTCCTCACAGGGCACAGGGCTCTGGTCCCCTTCTCCTCTAATAAAGGCACTAATCCCATCATGGGGGCTCCCCTCATGACCTCAGCTAACCCTAAGTCCCCACCTCCAAATACAGTCGCGTTGGGTGTTAGGGCTTCAAAGATGCATTTTGGGGAGACAACCATTCCGTCCATGGCATCTACCACCAAAGCTTAAACCTCTACAGAGACAACCACGCATTTTACCTCTAACCCTGATTCCCATCTGAGATCAGCTCCACAGGTCCTCCCTCTGTCCTCCTTCTGAGACGGCCTCGCGCTCACATGCACCACCCAAGCGGCCCGCAGACCAACCCAGCCGTGCTGTCCTTCTCCACCCCACTTCTCCAGAGCCCCTCCTTGGGCAGCAACCTAAAAATACCACAGTACCAACGTAGTCATGAAAAGCAGAACTCACCAAATAATACAGGAATGAGAGGTTGGTTGCAGCTGCACTCTTCACACTACTGTCCTTTTTTTCAAACATTTTTAAGGTCTCTACAGCCTAAAAATGAAATGTCTGCCAGTTATCACCTCTGTAATATGATAGCATTTAGGCTTCAGTTTGGGGACAAGACCAGGGAATGCAGAGGGGTGATTAGCGTGTTCAGGAAAACAGATGACAGATGAGAATTTCACTTGATTATCAGTACTTGTGAAAAAGAATTCTCAAAACTGGGATAGAAAGCAATTCTGGGAGCGTCACAAAGTGACCTGATACAGATCCAAATGTAACTACACTCTGAAGCCATGAGGAATTTAAAGCACGTTTTTACCCCCTGGCAAGTCTGAGATGCCCCGACATGGCAGGACACTTGGGATGCCAGGCTCCTTGCACGAGAGGTGGATGAGTTCTCCACCTAGAAGTTACTGAGAGGTACCAGAAACAGGAAAAAGACGTGGTTTTTCCTTCCTTCCTTTACACTACATTTACTGAATAGAAAATGCTTGGCCGCTGGCTCCTGGGGAGCAGCTGTGTCCAAGCAAAGCCCTGCTCAGCTTCTGCAGGGGCCGCAGCTGCTGCTGCTGGACGCCCGTGCGGTCCGAGCCCTGCGCCGGTGGACGCCGTGCGGTCTGAGCCCTGTGCCGGTGGGCGCTGTGCGGTCCGAGCCCTGTGCCGGTGGACGCCGTGCGGTCCGAACCCTGGGTCGGTGGACGCCGTGTGGTCCGAGCCCTGTGCCGGTGGACGCCGTGCGGTCCGAACCCTGGGTTGGTGGACGCCGTGCGGTCCGAACCCTGAGCCGGTGGACGCAGTGCGGTCCGAGCCCTGAGCCGGGCCACTGAGCACTTGACTCCCCTGCGGCCAAGGGCAGGAGACCTGCACACGCGGTCGTAGCGCAGTAAAGAACTGCTCTCTTAAAGGGTCTTGATTACTCGAGAGAAAACTGTTGGAAGTTTCTAGACCATTAGTTTATAACCCCACAAAGTCAATTCTGGAAGAGAAAAACCCGAACGCCACACCGTCCATCTTGAGAGCCCCTTTCTCACTTTCTTTCTTGGAAGGCTCTTCCATAACAAGAAGCTCCTAAAACTTACCTGGAAGTGATTCCCTGCAGAAGCTACCTCACCAACCCTACCCAACCCCCAGCTCCTCTTCCGAGCCTCTAAGCTTTACAAGCTGCATTTCACATTGAATAAGAATTGAGATGTTTTTATCTTTACTTTCAGATTGTGTCACTATAAATGTATGTGCTAATTTAAAATATAAGGCAAGTGGGGACTTCCCTGGCGGTCCAGTGGTGAGGACTCCACGCTGTTGCTGCTGAGGGCGTGCGTTCAACCCCTGGTCAGGGAACTAAGATGCCACAAGCCGTGTGGCATGGCCAAAAATAATTAATTAATTAAATATAAAGCACGTGAATAGGCATAACTCACATATCCACTGAATCCTCTGACTCAAGTAGACTGCAGAGGGGAAGAAGGCTGCTCTCTGATATTTCTGACATCCATAAAGCAGAACCGAAGGCAAACTAACGACAATGGTAATTTTTTAAAAACAGAACGCTATCAGTTTATATCGCTGCTTTCAAAGCAGCTGTTCATATTACAGTCAAGGAAATGTGGGGGCTGGATCTTAAAATGCTGATATTTGTTAATCTGTGGCTCATCGATAACAATACTTTAAGACTACGTTTAACACCAAATCTATTCTCCCCACAAGATCGCTACGAATCCCTGGGGGCTTCCCTGGTGGCGCAGTGGTTAAGAATCCGCCTGCCAATGCAGGGGACACGGGTTCGAGCCCTGGTCTGGGAAGGTCCCACATGCCGCGGAGCAACTAAGCCCGTGAGCCACATCTGAGCCTGTGATCTAGAGCCCACGTGCTCCAACTACTGAAGCCCACGCGCCTAGAGCCCGTGCCCCACAACAAGAGAAGCCACCGCAATGAGAAGCCCACACACTGCAACAAAGAGTAGCCCCCGCTCATCGCAACTAAAGAAAGACCACACGCAGCAATGAGGACCCAACACAGCCAAAAATAAATTAATTAATTAACTAAAAAAAAAAAAAGAATAAAGTTGTGTAAAAAAAAAAAAAATTGCTACGAATCCAAACAATACATAAAGAACAATGCAACCCAAAGCTATTACTCAGAAGAATTAACAAAAATATTTAGAACTTAAAACATTCATTTAAAAACATGGACAGAGTAAAAACATATTTCAAATTTTAAGCTTCTAAACTACAACTATCCTGAAAAGGCTAAATATTCTAATAAAAGGAACATTCTCAGGTATTTTTGGCTTTGAAATAGGCTGTTTTCATACTGTTCTTTACACATTCAATGAATGCATCTCTAATATTTCTGTTTTTAAAAGTAAAATAATGTAAATCAATTTATAAAGAAAACAGATAAGAGTTCACAATAAAATTTAGTTGTAAATGGCAAAACAAATAATGAAAATAAACACTGTTAGTTTGGGGTTTTTTCCCCAAGAAGAATTAGGAAAATAGACAAATCTCCGTTTGGGTTTTCTTTCCTGGCTGATTCCGTCCGCTACGGGCTTCAGCTTTCCTCTGGGTATGTCTGTCCACCACCACTGGCCTTCACCCCATCCACCTGTGGCTTTAGTGGAGTTCTTTCTCTGCTACAAAACAACACTATCACCACAAAAAACCATACTCTGAGATTCCAATTTCAGCATTTTTTTTTGAAAAACATTTACAACATTACGCCAAGTTGTAAGTGAAGCATCTTCGGGCTTCCCTGGTGGCACAGTGGTTAAGAATCCGCCTGCCAACGCAGGGTACGTGGGTTCGAGCCCCGGTCCGGGAAGATCCCACGTGGCACAGAGCAACTAAGCTCGTGTACCGCAACTACTGAGCCTGCGCTCTAGAGCTTGCGCGCCACAACTACTGAAGCCCGCACGCCTAGAGCCCGTGCTCCGCAACAAGAGAAGCCACCGCAATGAGAGCCGGTGCACCGCAAGGAAGAGTAGCCCCCGCTCGCCGCAACTAGAGAAAGCCCGCGTGCAGCAATGAAGACCCAATGCAGCCAAAAATAAATAAATAAATAAATAAAGCATCTTAATCAATGATCCTTATGAGTTAAGTCAATCCAATCCTTTTTAACCTAAAAGTGTTCCTTCCAAACTGCGACTGTGTTACACCTACCTCGTCATACTTACAATACACAACAAAAGAAACACAAAGTAAAAGCAGCGATGTAAAAGAAAGCAGAAGTTACATTTTTAAAACATCAGTAAAATAACTGATATTAAAATTGTATATAGGGAAACGGAACAAAGAATATTTTGAATGAGAACAGCTAGGAAAGCAGCAAACAATATGATTTGGGTTAAATGAATTTAAATATGAAAAAATTAGCGGGTTTATTCCTTAGTGAACACACCTTTAAAACACGGACGATAATACAGTGTTAAACCTTTCTAAAAAGACCATTTAAAAGTATCAACAGAAAACTCGGAAAACGGCTTTCTCTATTTTGTCATCTGTAACAGTACTTCTCACACAGACACGAACTTATTTTTCTTGGTCCACAGATGACTCCAGCAAGATAGCAAAGACCAATCTGTCTCACTTCACTTCTACTTTTCAGCATCCCAACAGGATCAGAGTTTCATCTGTGGCATTTTTAATGCCCAAGGGTGTGATGCTCAAATGGCAGAACAGACACAAAGATACCTAGAAAGTCTTTTTATGCTTTACAAACAATCATTAAGCACGCTGAAGCCATACACACCGTGGGCCAGCCGGTGTGCTGCCCTAGCCTTCACGACACAACAACGCCATGGGCACCGGGCTGCTTCCCCTTCGCTCACGTCCTCGGGGCAGATGCCCTTCTCCCTCCTCCCCGAAAAAGGGGTCAGTTACTTCTACTGTCTCCAGGAAAACAGAAGGTCTTAAATAGGAAGAAAGCCTGAAAACTGGCTCAGGAGAGCGTGGAGGAAAGACACTGGGGCTCCCTCTGGCCCTCACTCTCTGGGTCTAAACGCGGAAGAGCTGAGTTTTCTACATTGCAGGCATATATGCTACTAACCACTGGTTTTATAAACTAGGGTATCAAGTTTCATTCTCTATTCTCCTTTGTGATCCCCACCCCCTTTTAAAAAGCTGTTCTTCTGTTCTCCTGTGAGGCAGACTGTGGAAGGGGAGCACCGTTCCACCCCACCCCAGGCGGCAGGACAGTGGTGGGACCAGTGACAGATTCCTTTCGTGCCCAACGCAACGTCAATGAGTAAACCAAACACGTAAAACAGATGCCAGGAGAGCTGCTCAGGCACCAGGCTGCTGCTCCGGCTCCTGGCCTCCCTCACTGCCCGTGTACGAACCCTGACTCTGAACAGCCTCTGAGCTTCAGGAAACACTTTGAAAACCTCTGGGGAAAGCTGACCTCTGGACTAGAATACGGTTTAGTCATTTAGCAGCCATGTTTTACATGGCAAGCGTTTATATTTTAAGAAACAGGACAGGGGAATTCCCTGGTGGTCCAGTGGTTAGGACTCCACGCTTCCACTGCAGGTGACATGGTTTCAATCCCTGGTCAGGGAACTAAGATCCCACATGCCGTGCGGCCAAAAAAAATGAAACAGGACAAACAGGTCAAAATTAAAACCATGATACATTAGAGGAAATTATGTTAAGGTAGAAATAAAAATATTATTCAACTTCAGAATAATCCCAGGTAACAGTAATCTAGAAAGGAGTTTCACAGTATTATCGCTTTGACCAGTTAACATTAACTTCCATCTAAACATTTTTTTAAACTTACTTGATTAAAGTCCTTTTGTCTCAGGTACATAATTGCTTTGTTTATTTCCAGATCATTTGCCAGCTCTACGTACTGAGAAGCTTTCACAACTTCAACACACCTATAAAGTAAAGCGTAAAAACGGTTATTTTATTTTGTTTTAATATATCTAGGTTTTCTTAACTGTGACTTTTCAAAAGTGTTTAAAAGTGCCCCTAGTGTTCTGTAGGACTGAGCACCTGACTCCTTCCAACACAGGCATTAAGTTACAGAGCTCTTCAGTTCCAAACCCGTTTTTATCAGCCAATTCTTCATTAGCCTCTTGCCACGTCTAATTATTTATGGTATTTTAAATAAAATTCTCATTTTAAAATTAATAAAACAACTTCAGTTTGTAACAGGCAAAATCGTTTCTATATATTTTTTCATCTTAAATGCTCTGATAGTGAGAAAAATTCTACAGAACTTGAGAATATATTCAATTTTTTGCGTACAAACTTGAACAGACTTGCGTGGATCCGTTGCTCAGGGCACACAGAACATCTACTGTTACTAAACACCAGGCAATGTGCCAACTCCTGTAAGCATGAGCACATTGAGTCCTCACCACAGCCCTGAAAGACGGGCATTATCTCATGTCACAGATACAAAAATAAATCGCACAAGTAGAAAACTGCCAAGTAAGAACCTGAGCCCAATTTCTATTGCTACCAAAGCCCACTGCACCAAGACTAATGCTTTCGAAATTGAGGGTCATGACCTTTCAAATAACAGAAGAGAAAAGGTATCAAAGGGTTGTGCATAACAAGGGCAAGGCGGTGCTGCGTCGTTTTCTCACTGAGGGTCTGGTTCAAAGAGGTTTCAAAGCCACTGGCTTAGACAAATAATCTAAAAATACTGGGACTTCCCTGGTCCCTGGCAGACCAGTGGTTAAGACTCCACGCTCCCAATTCAGGGGGCTGGAGTTCAATCCTTGGTCAGGGAACTAAATCCCGCATGCTGCAACTAACACCTGGCACAGCCAAATAAATAAATATATAATTTTAAAAAATAAAATTAAAAAATAAAATTATTAAAGCAGAAGATCCCTTTCTTCAAGCAGAACATTTTTTAAACCCTGATTTATAAAACAGTCCTTCTGCTTGGAGTGGTGAGAGAGGATGTGAAACCCAGCCTGTCAGGCCCCCCTGGAGGACCCTCTCAGCAAAGCAGCGTGAAGGGCTCCCCAAAATAAGGGGGAAACCCTCTATTCCACAACGCACGCAGCAAACAGTCACCGAATGTCTACAACGTGTGAGACGTTACGTCTGGTACAGGGCTACCAGGACACACAAAATACAGTTCTTGCCCTCGAGGGGAAGCAGACCTGTAAACTGAGTTAGGTGTAAGAACCGCAGTGAAGAAATACAGGAATGGAGGGGTGGAGACACTAGGAAAGGTATTCCAGACATGTCTGAGCTCGGTTTACGGGAAAAGGATGAATCGATTTGACAAAAGGGGAAGGGTGTTCCAGGAAGAGGGGCTCACAAACCCGAAGATGTGGAAGATTAGAAAAGTGGGAAATATTTAAGACGCTGACTCATTCCCTGAGCTGCCGTCAACAAATCAAGTGGCTCAAAGACAAAAGCATGATGCTCTTCCCCTCCTGTTCCCAAACAGGATTCTGCAAAAGGATTATGCCCCACAGAAAATTACTGGAGTCACTTTTTTTCTCAATTTTCTAAAGATGGAACAAAGCTCCCACCATGCTAGACAGACAGGATGCCTTAGAACCTTTGGGCTAATTATCCAGAAGAATCTATACAGGAAGGGCTGCCAACATCTCGGCCCTTGAGACACTCTTCCCTCTACTTACAACATCCTCCCTCCCTTCCCCCACTTTTATTCCTACTAATCCTTCAAGCCTCAGCCCAAATGTCACTTAATCTGGGGAGCCTTCCATGACACCATGACAACAAACTACAGTAGCATTAGCAATTGGGACTAAGAAATCACACAGCACACAATAAAACACAACTTGTTACATTAGTATAACATAGCACTCACAATGCTTTGTGATTGCTAATATAATTATCTGTCTACTTAGCTAATCAAGGAGATCTTAGGTGACAACCAACATTAGCTAAACTGTAAATTTCTCGAAGGCAGATACTTTTTATCCTGAACTTCCAACTGGCCTGCAATAAACAATAAATTTTTTTTCTTGCTATATACAACACTGTAAGTCAACTATAATTCAATAAAATATCTTAAAAAAGAAATAATGGCTGAGAACTTCCCAAATCTGGGGAGAGATGTGGACATCCAAGTTCATGAAACTAAGGGACAACCCCAAAAGTTCAACTCAAAACAATTTTCTCTATGATACGTTGTAATAAAACTATCTAAAATCAAAGATAAAGAGAGAATTTTTAAATCAGCAAAAGAGTCTGCCTGACAATGCAGGCCCTGGTCCTGGAAGATCCTACATGCCGTGGAACAACTAAGCCCATGAGCCACAACTACTGAGTCTGTGCTCTAGAACCTGCGAGCCACAACTACTGAAGCCTGTGAGCCTAGAGCCTGTGCTCCACAACAAAGAGAAGCCACCGCAATGAGAAGCCTGTGCATCATAATGAAGAGTAGCCCCCGCTTGCCACAACTAGAGAAAGCCCGCGCGCAGCAACAAAGACCCAACGCAGCTAAAAATAAAATAAATAAAATTTTAAAAAGTCTAATATGACAAAAGTAATTAGTTTTGATAAGTTAAAATGTTAAATTAGTGGAAAATTTCACTCAGACTGGTTGGCATTTTATAAATACTTAAAATTTCACTTACATACCAACTACTAGATTGCAAAGACACAACTATAATCATCTTCTTAAAAAGCTAAAAACATTAGAAAATTAAATGTATATGATTTAGTAAACATTAAGAGAATTCAAGTTAGATTTAGTAACAGTAAAACAACATTTACTATTCAGTATAATTAAAGATGAACAGAGTTCATTTACTGTGAGATGCTTGTCTCCCAAATCAAGGAGATCTTAAGGTTACAACCAACATTTGGTGTTCACAGAAAGGGATAGAGTGACTTGTACTATACATTGATCAAAACATATGTGGAGTACATGTACAGATACAGGGACATTTTAAGGAACTTGTTTATAAACTAGGCAAGCAACCAGTCAGGTAGAAAACCAGCCGTTTTAGAAAAACACATTGTATCTGAAATGGATGAAAAAACTGGAACTGTTTATCTGAAAAGAGAGAAAGCTTTGAAGAAAGCCCTAACCGCACTATCAGCAATAACTGGCAGAGCCGCTGACTCCGAACAGTAGCGGGCACGCGCTGCTTCCCGTTGCTGCCCCCATGAGGAGCGCCATCCTGGAAGCGTGAAAAGCGTGCTGGCTTATGAAGCAGGGAAAAGGAGGCTACAGTAAGAAAGTGACACGGAGCAGGGCGCTTCCTGCTCCACGTGAGGCTGGGGATCCCGCATGGGTAGCGAAGCGCTGAGCTGGGCAGCGGGAACCACTGACCGCCATCTCCGCCTGCAGACCTCCCCTCATACTCAACAACGACAAAGAACAGCCAGAGAAAAAGAACGTGCTCTTGGAAATGTAAAATAAAACAATTAAATGGAATAGTTGAATGAGAAATTCAAAGAAGTCTCCGAGAAAGCAAAGCAGAACCAAAGTTGGAAAATATAAGAAAGATAAGTGACAAGGAAGTCCAAATCCAATTGATAGAAATTTATAACTGGAAAAGGAAGTAAATTAGCAGAGAAATAGCATAACATTTTCTCAAATTAAAGAAAACAGACTGCAAATTGAGGGGTCTATTGAGTGCTTAAGAAGAAAATAGAAAAAAAAAGACAAATTTAAACACATTATGAAATTTCAAAACAAAGCTACAGAGAAAATGATAAAAATTACCAGAAAGAAAATGCAGGTCACCTACAAATAGCAAGGATGAGACTAGCATCAGAATTCTAATCAGCAACAGTGCTAGTTAACAGTGAAGAAATGCTTTTTGAGTTCTAAGAGAAAACAAGTTACAACTTAGGGTATTATACCCGATCAAATAAATGATCAATCAAGAATGAGGACAGAATTAGACACTTACAGACATGCACAGACAGATCTTAGGGGGTTAATTCAGGAAGAAATCAAGGAAAAAATAAAGATGATGTTCAAAAAGAAAGAGGATCCAACATGGGAAAAAAATGAAGGTAAACCCCAAGATGACATTCAACGCCAGCCTAAGGGAACCAACGGCTTACAGAGACTGGGGCAGGGAGAGTTCCGAGAGGGAGAACTCCAAATAACCTAAGAGAAGCAAAGAGTGCAAGAGAAGACAGAGAGGTAACTGGAGACACCAGAAAAACAAACGTCATAGGCCAAATATGAAGCCTCCAGAACAAACTAAACCAGGGAGACAATGGATTCCATGGTGAGAATCTGGATCGTAATGAGGATATGGTAAAGAAAGCATACGTTACTTCCACCAAGAAGAAACATGAAAAGTAATTAGAAAACGGGAGCTGTAACTCTTCTGTACTTACTTGGTTTTCTAACCATGTACGTGTATCTTGGATTTTAAAAATTCTGGTAGGGTACCACGCAGAACAGGTCACAGACTCACTCTATACTGGTTCGAAAAATCATAGAAAAGAGTTTCATGAAGGGCAACGTTGGATTCAATACAATGAAGAATTTTCTAACCCTTAGAGATGTTCAGAAATAAAGCAAATGATTTGAACACCATAAGAATCCAAGCAGAGGATAGATGGCACCTACATGGGATGCTATAAAGAGGATTCTCGTACCGGGTGGAAGAAACAAATTCAACTACTCATCCAAAAAATGACCTAAGATTTTTCCAGCTCTAAAAACCCTTCACTCCTATCTGGGAAATATATCCACAGACAATAGCCTTTTTAGGTGTGAGAGGTATTGCTCAGGATAAAAAGTTTAGTAGTACTGACAAATTTAAGGTAGAAAAAGGACATAATGAGAAAAGATAAAGTAAAAAGGAAGAGGGCACAGGCTGGAATTTATACAATGAAAGCAATTATGTACCCACATATCAAATGTAGCACACTTGCCTTAGTACTTAATTTACAAAATGACATGAACAATAAGAAAAATATGTTAGAACTTTTAGAGTGGCCTATACTAATCTTACCATATAATAGTATTTGCTTGATAAGTAGAAATCAATATTTGCAATTATTTACTTTTCTAATAACAAAATTTTAAATCAATAAAAGTATAAACTAGAAAACATCATGTCCATCCAGTTATACTGAATTTCTCTCTTACCAATCATAACCTACAGCAAAAGATGTTTCAATTACAGGAGCAATGAGTTTTGCAGCTGTCATGATGTATTTTTCTGCCATGGCTTTCCTATATCAAACAAACAAAAAATATTTAGAAATATGGTATAAAAAGAGTTTCGATTTATTTCTTAAAATGTAAGTGTAAACATTGTCTGGGCAGCTATGCTAGCAATCTGTTTACAAATCAGGTTGAAAACCACGACTGGGAAATGT
Organism: Globicephala melas; assembly: GCF_963455315.2. NCBI lineage: Eukaryota > Metazoa > Chordata > Mammalia > Artiodactyla > Delphinidae > Globicephala > Globicephala melas. Next base: position 905,942 of record NC_083331.1, on the reverse strand, counting down.
GATCAGTAAGCCATGACTGCCCTTGGGGTCAGCAGTTCTTGGTCTGTGATCCATTCTGAGGAAAGAAGGAAAGAAAGAAAGTGGGGGAAGGGAGGGAGAAAGAATGAAGGAGAGAGAGATACACAGGACTCTGCAGCTGAAGCTGCATAATCTGCACTGTCTGTGGAAATGAAAGGGTGAAAACTGCCACTACAGTGGTAAATACTAAAACTGAACTACTACACGTCTCTATAGATTTGCCTAATCTTCACCTTTCATTTTATAAATGGAATCATAGAATATGTGGTCTTTTGTGACTGCCTTCTTTCACTTTATCACAATGTCCTCAAGGTTCATGTGTACTGTAGCATATGTCAATATTTCATTCATTTTAGGGCTAAATAATATTCCATTGCATGGATGGAGCATATATTTTTTACCCATTCATCAGTTGTGGACATTTGGGTTGTTTCCACTTTCTGGATACGAATAATGCTATGAATATTCCTGTATAACTTATTATGCTATTATGTGGATGTATGCTCTAATTTCTTTGGGGTATGTATCTAGGAGACAAATTGTTGAGTCATATGTTGTTTAAGAAGAACTTCCAGACTTTCCCAGAGTGGCTGTACCAGTTTACATTCCCACCATCAGCATACAAGGTTTCAACTTCTCCACATCTGCATCAACACTTACTATCTGTCTTTTTGATTCAGTCACACTAGTGGGTGTGAAGTGCTACCTCACTGCGGTTTTGAGTTGCATGTCCCTAGTGAATACTGAAGTTAAGCATCTTTTCATGTGCTTATTGCCATCTGAATATGTTTTGAAAAAATGTCTATTCATATCCTTTGTATATTTTTAATTAGGTTTTGGCGTTTTTATTATTGAGTTGGAAGAGTTCTTCTACCTACTGTAGAAGTAGGTCCCTTCTTGGATACATGGCTTGCAAATATTTTCTCCCATTCATTAGGTTGTTTCCACATTCTTTTTTTTTTTTTTTTGGTGGTACGCGGGCCTCTCACTGCTGTGGCCTCTCCTGCCGCGGAGCACAGGCTCTGGACGCGCAGGCTCAGCGGCCATGGCTCACGGACCCAGCCACTCCGCAGCATGTGGGATCCTCCCAGACTGGGGCACGAACCCGTGTCCCCTGCATCGGCAGGCGGACTCCAAACCACTGTGCCACCAGGGAAGCCCTGTTTTCACATTCTTGATGGTGTACTTTGAGGAATGAAAGTCTTTAATTTTGATGAAGTCCAATTTACCTATTTTTTTCATACCTAAGAAACCACCGCCCAACACAGGTCAATAATACTTACTTCTATGTTTTTTCCCTAAGAATTTTGTAATTCTAGTTCTTACTTCTAGGTCTATGATTCATTTTTTTTTTTCTTTTTCTTTTTTTTTTTTGCGGTACGCGGGCCCCTCACTGTCGTGGCCTCTCCCATTGCGGAGCACAGGGTCCGGACGCGCAGGCTCAGCGGCCATGGCTCACGGGCCCAGCCGCTCTGCGGCATGTGGGATCTTCCTGGACCGGGGCACGAACCCACGTCCCCTGCATCGGCAGGCGGACTCCCAACCACTGCGCCACCAGGGAAGCCCTATGATCCATTTTGAAGTAATTTTTCTGTATGGTGTGAGAGAGAAGTCCAACTTCATTCTTTTGCATGAGCATATTCAATCGTTCCAGCACCATTTGCTGAAGACTATCCTTTCCCCATGGAATTGTCCTGACAGTTTTACTGACTATAAACGGAAGAGTTTATTTCTGGACTCTCAATTCCATCCCATTGCCTTTTATGTATGTCTTTATGCTTCTAACATAAAGTATTATCACACTGTCTTAATTAGTGTCGCCTTGTAGCTTGAGTCCTCGAACTCTTCTATTCTTTCTCAACACTGTTTTGGCTGTTCTGGACTCCTTACATTTCCATATGAAGTTTAGGATCACCTTGTCACTTTCTGCAAAAACACTACTGGGATTCTGATAGGGGTTACACTGAATCTGTAATCTGGGGGGCATGGCCATCTTAGCAATACTAAGTGCCTATCCATAAACATGTGATCTCTTTCCACTTATTGAGCATTTCTTCCAATGATGTTTTACAATTCTCAGAGTACAAGTTTTGCATTTCATTTGTTAAATTTATTCCTAATAAATTATTTTTTATGCTACTGTTAAATGTAATTGTTGATTTCATTTTCAGATAGCTCACTAGCACTGTGTACCACACTTCTCTAGTATTCTGTTGATTCTTGCATGTTTATCTTTTACTCTGGAACCTTGCTGAACTCGTTTATCAGTGGTAAATTTTTTTAGTGCATTCCTTAGGACCTTCTATATACAAGATCATGTGATCTTCAGAGGTAAGTTTTACTTCTCTCCAATCTGGATAAGTCTTTTACTTTTCTTTCTGTCTTTCACCATTAAGTATTATAATGCGAAACTGTGGGGTTTTCATAGATGTCCTTTATCAGATGGAGCAACCTCCTTTCTACTCCTAGCTTTTGTTGAAGTTCTTTTTGTTTGTTTGTTAAACAAAATCCAATATGGATTTTGGATTTTGTTCCCCCCCAGTTTTCCCTTTTTTTTTTTTTTTTTGGTTTACTGAGATGATCACGTGGCTTTTGTCCTTTGTTCTACTGATATCCTGTATCATATTAATTGAATTTTAGATGGTAAACCATTCTTGTAGCCTTGGGATAAATCCAAATTAGTCATGGTACATAATTCTTTTCCTATTGTGTTAGTATTGTTGGTTTGCAAATATTTTCTTGAGAACTTTTAATCTATAGTCATAAGATATTTTTCTGTAGTTTTCTGTCTCTTCTGTTTTATTTTGGTATCAGAGTAATACTAGTTCATAAAATGAACTATTTTCTGGAAGAGACTGTATAGAAATGATGTTTATTCTTTAAACATTTTCTAGAATTCTCTACTAAAACCATATAGGCCTGGAGATTTGCCTTATAAATTCAATTTCCTTAACATTCAAAGGGCTATTCAAACGATCTATTTCATATTAACTGAGTTGTGGTAGTTTGTGTTTTTTAAGAAAGTGGCCCATTTTGTCTAAGTTTCAAATTTATGTGTACAGGGTTGTCTGTAGTATTTCCTTAATATCTTTCTGATGTATGCAGGGTCTGTAGTGATAGCTACTATTTTGTTCCTAATACTAGTATTTTGGGTCTTCTCTCTTTCACCTTCATCAGTCTTGTTAGAAGTTTGTTAACTTTACTGATCTATTCAAAGAATCAGCTGTTTCACTGATGTTCTGTATTGTTTCTCTCTTCAGTGCCAATGATTTCTGTTCTTTTATTATTTCTTTCCTTCTGCTTCTTTTGGGTTGACTTTGCTCTTCTTTTTCTAGGTTCTTTATTTTTTAATTGAGGTATAGTTGATGTACATTATATATATATAAAATATATAATACTTGAAAAATATTTATATATATAAAATCCCTGAAACTTATAAGTTTCAGGTGTACAACATAGTGATTCACAATTTTAAAGGTTATATTCCATTTATAGTTACAAAATATTGGCTATATTCCCTGTGCTGTACAATACATCCTTACAGCTTAATTATTTTATACTTTTTCTAGGTTCTTAAGCTGGGAGCTTAGGTTATTGATTTAAGACTTTCCCATTGTCATTCTAATTGCTTTTCCCTTATGGGTTGTTTTCTCTGCCTCCTTACAAGACTTTGTGATTTTAGGGACTTCCCTTTTGGCCCAGAGTTTGAGACTCCACACTCCCAAGGCAGGGGGCCTGGGTTCAATCCCTGCTCAGGGAACTAGATCCCACATGCCGCAACTGAGAGTTCGCATGCCACAACTAAGGAGCTGGCGAGCCTCAAAGAAGATAGAAGATTCTGCATGCCACAACTAAGTCCTGGCACAGCCAAATAAATAAAATAAATATTTTAAGAAAAAAAGACTTCGTGTTTTTAATTTTCAGAAGTTTAATCATGATATATCATGACATGGATTTTCTTGGGTTTATCCTCCTTGGGATTTCTTCAGCTCCTTGTACTGTAAGTTTATTTTCCTTGCCAAATTTAGGAAGTTATCAGCTATTATTTCTTTAGCCTAATCCCCTTCATCTCTCCTTCCCAGATTTGATGACACAAATGTTGGTTCTTCTGTAATAGTCCCAGAGATCCCTGAGGCTCTGGTTGTTTTGGTTTTTGGTCTATTTTCTCTATTTGTTCAGATTGGATAATTTCCATTTTCTCTTCCAGTCACCAAATCTCTCCTGGCTCCCCTTCATTCTCCTGTTGAGTCCCTCCACCGAGCTTTCCATTTCAGCTGTTATATTCTTCGGTTCTAAAATTTCCATTTGGTTTTTCTTTATATCGTTTCTTTGCTGAGACTCTATTTCTTTTCTGAGGCTATTCTGTCATTTGTTTTAAGTGTGTTCATAATTGCTTGTTGAAGCATTTTTATCATGATTGCTTTAAAATTTGTCAGATAATTCTAACATCTCTGTCATCTCAGTGTTGGCATCTATGGACTATCTTTTTTCACTGTTTGAGATATTCCTGGTTCTTGGTATGACGAGTGATTTTTGATCAAAACTTGGACATTCCCTGGTGGTCCAGTGGTTAGGATTCCAGGCTTTCACTGCCGTGGCCCAGGTTCAATCCCTGGTCAGGGAATTGAGACCCCCTGCAAGCCACGGCACAGCCAAAAAGAAGCTTGGACATTTTTACATTATGAGACTGAATTTTAGAAGATGTGGTATATATACACAATGGAATATTACTCAGCCATAAAAAAAGAATGAAATAATGCCATTTGCAGCAACGTGGGTGGACCTAGAGATGATCATACTAAGTGAAGTAAGTCAGACAAAGACAAATATCATACAATATTACTTCTACATGGAATCTAAAAAAATGATACAAATGAACTTACTTACAAAACAGAAACAGACTCACAGGCATAGAAAATAAACTTATGGTTACCAAAGGGGAAGGGGGGGTGATAAACTAGGAGTTTGGGATTAAAATATACACAATACTATATATAAAATAGATAACCGGGACTTCCCTGGTGGTGCAGCAGTTAAGAATCCACCTGCCAATGCAGGGGACACCGGTTCAATCCCCGGTCCGGGAAGATCCCACATGCCGTGGATCAACTAAGTCCGTGCGCCACAACTACTGAGCCTGGGCTCTAGAGCCCGTGAGCCACAACTACTGAGCCTGCATGCCACAACTACTGAAGCCCACGTGCCTAGAGCCCGTGCTCCGCAACAAGAGAAGCAATCACCAATGGGAAGCCCGCGCACCAACAAGAACCTACTGCATAGCACAGAGAACTATACTCAGTATCTTGTAATAACCTATGGAAAAGAATCTAAAATAAATATATATATAGTAAATCAACTACATTTCAATAAAAAAGTAAAAATAAAATAATGTTCATTCAGGCTCTTCAATACTACTTTCACCCTGATTCTGAAGATTTGGGCAAGTGATGTATTTTTATTTTGTTATTTATTTTTAAAAATTATTTATTTTATTTTTGGCTGCATTGGGTCTTCGTTGCTGCGCGTGCATGTGGGCTTTCTCTAGTTGTGGCGAGCGGGGGCTACTCTTAGTTGTGGTGCGCAGGCTTCTCACTGCAGTGGCTTCTCTTGTGGCGGAGCACAGGCTCCAGGTGCACGAGCTTCAGTAGCTGTGGCACACGTGGGCTCAGTAATTGTGGCTCGCGTGCTCTAGAGTGCAGGCTCAGTAGTCGTGGTGCACGGGCTTAGTTGCTCCGCGGCATGTGGGATCTTCCCGGACCAGAGCTCGAACCCGTGTCCCCTGCATTGGCAGGTGGATTCTTAACCGTTGCGCCACCAGGGAAGCCCCAAGTGATGTACTTTAAAGAGCTGAATGCTTTTGTATTTTATTGTGAAAAAAAGAAAAGTGACGTAGAAAAAAAAGACTGAATTTTATTTAAATCTTCTGTTTTAGCTGTCTTTCCTGACACCACTGCAGCAGGGAAAGAAGAGACACCACCGCATCACAAGCCAGATAAGGGGAGAAGCCCATATTCCCCGCACAGCCTGCTTTGACACCTACGTGGGAAGAGGTCCTTGCTTCTGCTGGGTGGGATGGGAGTCCCTGCATCCCCCGGTCCCTACTGACACCATGGTGGGGTGGTCTTGTTATGGCTGAGTGATGACTGAGGCCCTGATTCCCCACTGCCCCTCTGACACCAGGCAGGAGGGAGGGTCAAGAGCGCCCTGTTACTGCTGGGTAGGGTGGAGTTCCAGGCTCCCCATGTGCTGTCCACTACACCACAGAGTCAGAGTGGCAGGGCTCCATGAGGGCCTTGGGGGTTAAAGTCCTGCTCCCTACTTGGTCTGCTGGGGTACTGAGTGTCTCCTTACAGCCCTGGGAGTTGGCTGTTGCTGGCATGTGTGGGGATGGGACCACAGCTCTTTTCTGTGCATCTGTCTGAAAGTTTTCTGTCTTGCTAGCCTACCCCTTACCTTGTCCTCTGGCTTTTCTTAGAGCCTTTTTTAAAAATGCAGCCCCTGGCTCTCTGACTGCCAGCTTCTTCAGCTCCAAGTCTGAGCAATGTGAGGGGAATCACTGCCATGCTGTTCCTCAAGCCCCCGGGTCCCTTGATGATTTGCCCTCTTGTCTCTACCTTTCTTCTCATTTTGTTGTACATACAATTTCTGGGGTTTTAATTTGTACTCAGAAGTGTAAGTTTAATTTTTACTGTTAAACTAAATCCTAAAGATTAAGGGCCCTCCATCCACACAATGGAATATTATTCAGCCTTAAAAAGGAAGGAAATCCTGTCACCGGCTACACCGTGGATGAAAAGTGAGTCACAGACAGACAGTACCGTGATTCCACTTCCATGAGGTCCCTAGAGCAGGTCACATTCATAGACAGAAAGCAGAGTGGTGGCTGCCAGGGGCTGGGGGAGGGGGATGGGAGTTGTTTAGTGGGTACAGAGCTGCAGTTTGGAAGATAAAAAGAGTTCTGGAGACTGGCTACAGATCAATGTGAATGCACCTACCACTACCTTTGAAATGAAGAATTACATATCTTGGTTAAGATAAATTTTATGTTATGTGTATTTTATCACAATTAAAAAAAAACAAACTAAGAGCCCTCTGTGATGTGATATAACTTCTAAGATACCTGTTGCATATTCAATAAATATTAGAAGGTACAAGCCATACTTGACAGAGACTAGGTACCATATCAGAGAAAGGAAAAAATGAAATAAATAATTTTGTCTTTGGGAGTTGAAATTTATTTGGGGGGCATGATAAAAATACAGAGAGATATAAATTTTTGAACAAAGGTAATATGAACAAAGTTCTAATATTGCACCAGAGGCAGAGGGAAAGCAAATTACAGAGAAATAGTAAGAGTAACTGAGTAATAATAATTGGGATTAGCATGAGGACTGAGATTATATTGAAGGAGAAAAAAGAATCTGGTGGAGTATAGAAATGGTGAAACGACAGCACTATTCAAGAAATATACTGAATACAACAAGTTTTGAAAGAAATAATCAGAATGCACATTCAACTCTTACAGAAGTTAAGACTACATTATTAAGTTTTAATCATGAAGTGCCCAAAATATTACCTTTCACGTTCCATTTGCCTTAGATGATCATTTTTTATAGCTTCAATCACTAAATTAGTATGTGGGTCATCCTGGGGGAAAAAAATGAGTGATTCAGAAGTAAGAATCAAGAACTAGATTTCTAATCAACCTCACCCCTAGGCTAGCTGTATAAAATGGAGAATATATTAATCTTTCTAAACTATTTTCCCTTATGTAAACTTTTTCTTCTTACTTCTGATTACCTATCACATTCTCCACCGAACTAACATAGATTCTAGCAGCTGATACAAGGTCAGGCTGGAAAGAATAGGGCCAAGTACACAGAAGCTGTGGTTGTTAGTACAAATGTGTGATATTATAAATTCTTAACTCAAATATAAATGCTTTAATGATCATCAATTACTTAGTATGATCCATATTGCTACTTCCTATTGAAAACATAGATGATTTCTTTCACAACATATATGACTTTTTCTCAATATGGAAGTTATATATAATAGTTAACATCTACCCAGCACTTGCTATGTTCCAGGTACTATTTTAAGCATTTCACATGCATTACCTCATTTAATCCTTACAACCCTACATGGTAGGTTGTTCTAATTAGTGCTATTTTAAATATAGAGGAACAAGGAGAGTTAAGTACTGAGTAGTGGGGCCAGCCACTATGCTGCGACACCCTTACACCCTATCAGGAAGACCTATTAGGTTCAATTTATGAAACTGACATTACTATACATTGTGATGTATCAACACAGGCAAGTGCACAGGGTACGACTCCATATAAAATAACATTAAAGAATGACAATTTTTCCTAAGATTCTCCTTTTTGTTTTTTTGACTAAAATTGTGCAGTCTGTTTTAACCACAATCTCTAGCCCTATTTCAATAGCCCTGGTGTCGACCTAATTTAAATAACAAATGAAAATGATAAAACACATTAATACAGGGCTGGGAGAAACCTGAAATGTCATCCACTCCAACTTTCTCATTTCTGGAGACAGAAAAGCACAGGTAATTAGGAGCTGGCTATGTAACAGTCTTCCTCATACTCACATTTGGTGAAATGTATTTACCATCTTCATCAGTTTCTAATGGAACAGCAATCAGCTTTTGGAATGCCTTCTTCATTTTTTCTCGATCTCCAACAGCAAAGTAACTAAGAATTAGGTTGAAGCCTGCCTTCAGGTTTGGTGCCACACTCATTATGTGCTCAAATGAATTAATGGCATCTGAATACTGCCCAGTTTTAATAAATGTAACTCCAATGTTCTGCATAATTTTAATCCTAGAGAAAAATAAACATGGATTTGCTTTAAAGGTCTGAACTCCCTAGTATGGCAATCAAGACATTCCACAAATAATTTCCTTCTTTTCTTTCCCACTTTACTTCTTTTTTGTTTTGTTTTGTTAAAGCTATATTGATGTTTACTTTACACATCATAAAATTCACTTATTTTAAGTGTATGATTCAATAATTATTGCTATATTAACACAGTTGTGGAACCAAAACCACATTCCTACTTTGTCATTTCCATCACCCCAAAAAGAACCTGTGCCCACCTGCAGTCATTCCTCGATCCCACCTCTAGCCCCAGGCAAACACTAATTTACATTCTGGCTCTCTGGATTTGCCTTTCTAGACATTGTACATAAATGGAGTTACAATATGTGATATTTTGTGTCTGGCTTCATTCAATTAGCATAACCTTTTTGAGGTTCCTCCATATTACAGCATATAAGAGTACTTCATTCCTTTTTTATTGCTGAATAGTATTCTATTGTATGGCTATACCACATTTTATTTATCCATTGACTACTTGATGGACATTTGGATGGCTTCTACTTTTTGGCTATTATGAATAATGCTGCTATAAACATTCATGTACAATACTTTGTGATAACACATGTTTTCATTTCTCTTGGGTATATACCTAGGAATGGAATTGGTCATATGGTAAATTTGTGTTGAACTTTTAAAAAAAGCAACCTAATTATTTTCCAAAGTGTCTGGGCCATTTTATATCCCCAACGTATGAGGATTCCAATTTCTCTACATCTTCCTCAACACTAATTATTGTCCATATTTGATTATAGCCATTCTAATGAATGTGATCCCACCTTATTTCTAACCACTCCTCAATATAACCCCATTTGAACTAAATCCTTTTACTCCTAGTTCTCTGATCAGATCACAGTATTTCCCGGACTTTTCTCACAGTGCTCCCTTTGTCGGGAATGTTACCCCTTCGCTTGTCTTCACTTTAGTAAGCAATCCAAGTATACCTCCTTTCGTTAAGCCTTTCTTGACCTTTCTTGTTCTCAATAATTATTCCTTCAACTTAATTACTATACTATCTCTTGATTATGGACTGTTAAGCACTTAACATATACTATATAATATTATTATCTTTTTCTAAAATGCTCAAATTCTTGGCCTCACCTGGGTTAAAAGTACCTCAAGGGCATTGTGTTCTGTAAGTTAGATATTTGCTGATGATAATGAGATATCATGCATAATTCGAAAACAAACTATTGTGAAAAGTGGTATTTACAAAGAAATTAACTTTCACAGAGGCTTTGTACTGTGCCTAGGAGAAATTATGACCAGTGAGTATCCTGGTACCTTCCTATGTTCCCATAGTTATAACCAGACCATAAGGTAGTCTACTGTTTCTGCTCCTGAAATACTGTAAGAACAGGAAACATCCCAGCATCCCCCTCTTCCCCCCTCTTCTAAGATTCAACAGTAACCCTTCTTCTCACGCTTCCCTTCTCAAGCTGTAGTAAGAATGTAAGGAGGTCTTGATTTCCAGTCTTGCATTCTGGAGTCTGGTATGTTCTAAAGAACCGCTGTTTGATTTGGTGTTGGCAGTAAGCTGTATTCTGGCGCTAACTGCCCGCAGCGTTATTCCCTATATAGGCCCATTAGCTTAGTTTTACTCCAACTGATCACATATTATGCCTTCAACCTTTAACTTCCATCACACAAATGCATGCAAGTAGTCACAAGGGGACAGACCAAAGTACTACAGCTACAACAAGAATCTAACACCTCTCAGGTACAGATACCATAAAGCACTCAGCCCACTGGCAACGCGTCAAGAGTGACCTTGTTTCTGAAGAACGACACTTAAATTCTACACACTTACCTCATTTCTTTATGGACACTTGGAATTTGATCTAAGGCCATTCGGTAGAATTTAATGGCTTTGGAATAATTTCTTTGCTTTAAATAAATATTTCCCATATTCACTTTCAACCGTCCTAATTGAAAAAAATTTAATGAATATATAATATCCTACTTTGTTCACTTTTTCTATGATATTTTAGATGACCTTAATTTATATTTTTTGAAGGTCTTCTCAACTTATGAAGCTTCAGACATTAACTAAATTTCTCACTTTAAAACAGTTATACTATTTTCATGTATGTGCACACTAAACTTCTGCAAGGAATTGGAACTTAAGACAGATGGATTCCTGGAAACATGGCTAGAAAACAAGAGTGACATTATAAAACTGGAGTTCTGTTCTTCTAAGAAAACATGGGACTTAAAAAGTATTAGATAATTCAAAATTAGACCTTCTTTTGGGCGTTATTCCAGCATCTCCCAGAGCTGCAAGATGTACAGTTTATCCTTTTTTCCCCACATTTTCTACGGTAAGCATTTATGAATTGGTGAGAAAAAGTGTTTCTACAAAACTTGAGACTCAACTCAAATGCAACATCCACTCAGAAAGTTTGTCTAGACTTTCCAACTCGTACTCAAGTGACCCCACACCTCTTTTCACCAGGACCTGGGGGTCTGAGGTAACGGTCAGCTCTCCATAGTCCTGACCCTTCTCCACTCTGCAGGGCCCACCCCACGGCGCAGGATGAAGAAGCCTGGAGCTCAGGAACAAAAAGAGTACACTTACCCGGTTTAAACTATATGATGTAATAGTTTAATAAAATATTAAAGAAAATGATATTCTGATACACTTTAATACTGAGACCAAAAAATTACACAATATAAATGCTAAATATAAACAAAGGTCTCTTGTGGATAATTATACAAGGGAAAGCATGTTCTGTAGGTTGCCCTGGCTCATTCTACCTGTGATACAGAATACTGTTTTCATTTACTGTTAGGCAATGTATCTTATACCAACTGTATTTCTTCATTTGTATTTGTGTGAATTTTCATATCTTTAAGCAGGGCACCTCTATCATAAATATGAATTTGCTCAGAGTACAGATCATTTCATTATAAGAAAGCATAAAATGAGGAAATGGTAAATTAACGGTACAAAAGAACTATACTTATTGGAAAAACTGACTATACACACTTACCTGCATTGCTAAACATCTTATTTTTCACTATAACTTGATAGGTGTTTAGTGCTTCAGGATACATTTCATTAGCTGAATACTGACTGGCCAAGTTGAAAAGAACCTAAGGAAAAAATATTGCAAAGAGACACATAATGATCATTTTAGGTCCCTTTTGCCTATAATCTTTCTAGAGATTAAAACACTATAACAAAGTTAGATGCTTCTATCAAGATTCCCAACCCATTAAGCAATGAAGTACACAGAGAACACCTTGCATTCCAATATGAACCAGAACATTAAGACAGGTGGGAGCTTCCCTGGTGGCACAGTGGTTAAGAATCCTCCTGCCAATGCAGGGGACACAGGTTTGAGCCCTGGTCTGGGAAGATCCCACATGCCACGAAGCAACTAAGCCCGTGCGCCACAACTACTGAGCCTGCGCTCTAGAGCCCACGAGCCACAACTACTGAGCTCGTGTGCCGCAACTACTGAAGCCCGCGCACCTAGAGCCCGTGCTTCGCAACAAGAGAAGCCACCACAATGAGAAGCCTGCGCACTGCAACAAAGAGTAGCCCCTGCTCACCGAAACTAGAGAAAGCCCACGTGCAGCAACAAAGACCCAATGCAGCCAAAAATAAAAAATTAAATAAATTTATAAAAAAAAGACAGGTGGAGCTTTCCTCTAAATTTCACCTAATTTTCCATGTATTCTTTCTAATTAATGGATTTGCTATCTTTTAATCTCAGGAAGACCCACAAAGAATAAATGTGTATTATTACTATAGCTGGTAATAAAAGGAATAAGGAAGAGAGTGGACCAAACTCTCTTTGTAAATATAAATTAAACATCATGTGGAATACCTTAAACCTTAATTTGTACAGTATTGCTGCTCTACGTGCAAATTTATAATTTAAATCATTAAGTTACAGTAAATTATGTTCCTAAAGGAAAAAAAATAATCATCACAAATTATTCCCAAATCTAAAGACTCCATGGAATTTAAAAATATTAGCTATAAAAAAAATATTAGCTATAAATAGTAAACATATAAAAATTCTTCTTGGGCTTCCCTAGTGGCGCAGTGGTTGAGAGTCCACCTGCCGATGCAGGGAACACGGGTTCGTGCCCTGGTTCGGGAAGATCCCACATGCTGCGGAGCGGCTGGGCCCGTGAGCCATGGCCGCTGAGCCTGCGCATCTGGAGCCTTGCTCCGCAATGGGAGAGGCCACAGCAGTGAGAGGCCCGCGTACCGCAAAAAAAAAAAAAAAATTCTTCTAAGTTCTAACGTCCTTTTTTCCACTTGTTTAGCATATGAAGACTTTTCCTACTGAAAACATACCCTTTTAAACAGCAGTATAAATATCAAAGAAGTGTCTTTTCAGAATTGAATAAATTTTGCTAGAAATTAGCTGGTTTTTTCCCCCTACTCTCCTCACAGAACATTATCTTATTCACCTAGTTTGAAGTTCTCTAAAATCACAGACCAAAAAGTCCACATTAGAATCTCGTTATCGGAACCTCCCTGGTGGCGCAATGGTTAAGAATCTGCCTGACAGTGCGTGGGTTCGAGCTCTGGTCCGGGAGGATCCCACATGCCACAGAGCAACTAAGCCCGTGAGCCACAACTACTGAGCTTGAGCTCTAGAGCCCGCGAGCCACAACTACTGAAGCCTACACGCCACAACTACTGAAGCCCGTGTGCCTAGAGCCCGTGCTACGCAACCAAGAGTAGCCCCCATTCGCGGCAACTAGAGAAAGCCCGCGCGCAGCAACAAAGACCCAACGCAGCCAAAAATAAATAAATAAATAAATAAATTAGAACCCCATTATCTCTCTATGTTTGGTGACGGATGTTAACTGGACTTACTGTGGTGGTCATTTCAAAATATATACAAATATCAAGTCATCGTGTTGTATACCTGAAACTAACAGAACACTGTATCCCAATTATACCTCAAAACAAAACAAAATGAATCTCGTTAAAGTATCCACACTGAATAGAACCCAAATATTAGCAATCTTCACGAGTCCTTGGCTGGTAGGTTTACAAGTATTTACTACATTATTAAAAATGACTAATTAACTAACTAAAGAAGATCACTGTACATACCAAAGATAAGAGTGGTCCCATGAACTAAAGAGTATTATTAATCTAATTCTGGGCACCTTAAGTCCAATAAGGCTTAAAGAACAAGAGAAAACAAAAAAGAAAAAGAAGTTCTGGAATCTATAAATTCTCGCCAAGGTAACTGTACTCAACAGGTACTTCATACTTACTGAGTAAGTTAAATCCAAATTGATGTTTTCTGGACTTGTAACTTGTTCTCGTTGCCTCACCAGGACTCTCTCTTTTCTTCCTGCATCTTTTGCCTTTTCTAAGGCCTGAAATCAAATGTATACTGTGTAAACTCCTCTGAGCACTCACACGGAATTTGGTGCATTCGGGAAGTGTCTGCGGGAAGCAGGGGTGGCTGCCATTACCCCTGGGTTCCCTGATGCCCCGTGTGCTCCTACCATAAACTCCCCTTCTATTGTTTAAACGGGAGCTCTTCCTCCCGCATGGAAAGGCCGAGTGTCTTCTCTGGGAAAAAAGAGGAAGCGTGGGGGTTAAGACCTGGAGCACACCTGCTCCACGTCGAGGTTCTCCATCACCTCACCTCCCACCCCCTTTCGGTCTGACCATGTCTATCTACTTCCTTTTTCCTCCCAACTCCTGAATCTTTGGTGTTTTAATTCAATCTCATGAGGTAGGAATTTAGGTGGATTTGTTTGGTTTCTCGGATGCTCAAAATACAGACAAGTATTGGATCATGGATCATGGATAACTGCTACCCAATACGACAACAGATCCCTAGTTTCGCTCAGATCTTACTCAGGATGCCAAGAACCTTTTATCAATTTCCACTGAGAGACTGACCACAGTCACATTAATTAAACATGGAATTTTTTTTTTAGAACTAGATAAAAAAGCACAGGTTCTGTGAGCAATAAAAGTAGCTTATACTGGGGCTTCCCTGGTGGCGCAGTGGTTGAGAGTCCGCCTGCAGATGCAGGGGACGCGGGTTCGTGCCCCGGTCCGGGAGGATCCCATGTGCCGCGGAGCGGCTGGGCCCGTGAGCCATGGCTGCTGGGCCTGCGCGTCTGGGGCCTGTCCTCCGCAGTGGGAGGGGCCACGACAGTGAGAGGCCCATGTACCGCAAAAAAAAAAAAAAAAAAAAAGTAGCTTATACTGAACCTTTCTAATGGTATTCATTGATCTGATAACTAAGTCACAGAAATTATATTTATGTGGTATGATGACCAAAGTAATGTGAACAAAGCAAACTAAGAGAAAAGATTCAATTTAAAAAAAAGCAGCAGAGTTGGATTGCCAAGAAGCAAACCACGATTTTGCAGTTTACCTAGGACAAAATACTTTAGAGCAGTCAGCCTTGAAGGAGAAAACAGCCCTTAGTGCTGTGTGTGGGCCATGGGCTCCACCTGCAGCAGGCTGTGCGTCCCATTCAGCAGTCCACCAGGCTGCAAAATTTAGCCAACCGATGCAATGGAATTTTTTCCCCTCCTTAAATGACCAATGTGAAAAATTACAAAATCAGCCGATTGTTTTGACTTCAGAGTTTATGAAGCAGAGTTTCAACTGCAGGTTCTCAAAATAATTATTTCAGTGAAAACTCTAAGGCCAGTCCACAACAAAATGAAAGTATTTATCTATACATGTGCTTACATAGGTACATACATAAAGATACATATGCACACACTTCACAATCTTGAATCTTATAGTTTATGAACTCACCAATTTTAAGTCTCCACAACTGTTAGCAATACAGCTTTCTTCTACCAACTCATTTACTTTCTTCTCTAATTGTCTTATCTTTTCTTCTGGACTGTTAAAGAAAAAAGTAAGTATATTTGAATCATTCAACCACTAACAATACACACAAAATTTAACCTACTTTTAACATTGTTCATCATGTGCTTATAAACTTTAAAAGTAAGTCACAGATAAGACAAATATATAAGGGGCCTTAAAGAATAAATGTGCCACTGTTTTTAATAACTACATTATATAATTATTCATAATAGTAAAAATAACCAACATTTATTTAGCATAAGTGTAATTTAATTTTGAGCTAAATGCTTTACCCTAATTATGTCACTTAATCTTCACAAGAATATTTGATACAAGTACTATCATTATCTCATTTCACTGACAGGGAAACTGAAGTTTAGAAAGTTAAGTATTGGCGGTCCAGTGGTTAGGATTCTGTGCTTCCACTTCAAGGGGCACGGGTTCGATCCCTGGTCAGGGAACTGAGATCCCACAAGACACACAGGGCGGCCAAAAAAAAAAAAAAAACGAAAGAAAGTTAAGTACTAAGCCTGAGATCATACAGCTAGTAAGTAACAGAGCCAGGATTTAAACACATGATAAGGTAACTCTAGGGCCATGCTATTGCATTACCATCCCCAAAGGAAAGCAGATTCTATGGCAAATGAAAACTTTATCTATGGTTAGAAAGACTGAAGACCCCATAAAAGAGAGAAAATTATTTACTACCAAATAGATACCACAGAGACTTTTTTTTTTTTTTTTTGGCCGTGCTGTGTGGCTTGTGGCATCTCAGTTCCCCGTCCAGGGATCGAACCCAGGGCCATGGCAGTGAAAGCACCAAGTCCTAACCACTGGGCCGCTAGGGAAGTCCCACTCACCACAGAGACTTCTAACGAGGTGAGGAAGTTTAAAACCCTGACTTCATTAGTAGCAAACGAAGTGTCCCCAGATCAGCCATGTTTCAAACACAACATCAGTGTTGCTTTACTACCACTTTCTTTCAATAAAACACAACACTCTGAATGTACGTTACTGCCTAAATAAACTTTTACTACAAATATATCACAGTAAACATCAATTCTCTTAATTCTCTACAAATGGACTTTTAAAAAGAACACAGGAATAAATTTCACAGTATAGGTTTGTCTATAAAATCATATTCTTCAGTAAAACCTGGGATTAAGACAACATATTTTATTAGTTTATAGAGATTGCAAAATTCTAATAATAGATGGTGGCTTTCTAAAGGTTAAAAAGTTCAGAAGTCAAAGTACGGAATTCTATTTTCAAGCTGTCTGAAACACTCTAATAAATGTCTTTAAATGTTGCTTACAGGTTGTTATAATTAAGCCTAAAATATCAATATAAAAATGTAATGCTAAAACTCTGTAAGAGAATTTTATGAAGACAGTGAAAGTCACTACCCCATCCCTACCAGCCGCCAGGAGAATGAACTCTGTGCAGACACTGCTGGGTGCCTCCACAGGAGCCTGCCCCCGCCCTGCGTCCCTGAACACGAAAGCTAGGCTACAGGAGAGTCTCACCCTCCTGCCGAATGTCTGGTTCCATCAGGCACGTGTGATGAATTTCTGGCCAATGAGAAATGAAGACGCGTCTGCCTGGGGCAGATGTCTCCCGGAAAGATCCCTGCTCTTCAAAGAGGACCTAAGACTGAGCACCTTCTGACTCTAGGTTTTATCAACTACAGGAAGGTTCTGAGCTCCCGTGGCCCTCCTGGAATCACGAGGATGGGCAGGCTCTTGAGAAGAGCCAAGAGAATCAGAAAGAAGCTGAAGCAGCGTGAGGTTATTGAGAAGTTAAATTAACCATCCTCCAGGCCTCCTGTTATGGGAGATAATAAAACATTCTTGTTGTGTGTGTTTTTTCTGACGTTTCCAGCTGTTAGCAGCTGACAGGATCCTAAATGACATATTTAAGTAAGATAACATGTATTTGTTAGCAAACTTGCTGTCATTAACTAGGATACAAAGTACACTGACTTTCTATATAAGTTCCTTATTAGTCAAAAAGAGAAATTATGTAATTTATACAATAGCCCAAATACCAGGTTTAAGAATTACAATTTAAAAACATGAGCCCTGGGGCTTCCTTGGTGGCGCAGTGGTTGAGAGTCCACCTGCCGATGCAGGGGACACGGGTTCGTGCCCCGGTCCGGGAAGATCCCACATCCCGCCGAGTGGCTGGGCCCATGAGCCATGGCCGCTGAGCCTGCGCGTCCGGAGCCTGTGCTCCGCAACCGGAGAGGCCACAACAGTGAGAGGCCCGGGGACCGCAAAACAAACAAACAAACAAACAAACATGAGCCCTGGAAGTAGACCCCCTGGGTTCAAGTCTCAGTCCTGCCGTGTACTAGCCTGACCCAGCGAGCTCTCCGTGCTTCCCTCCCCCTGAACTGATGACACAAGAGCTCAGGGAAGCTCGTGCACAGCGCAGGGCACGCAGTGATCGCACAGAGAGCACTCGGTAAATGCTGGCTGCTATCACTATTTGTAAAATCTAATGGTGCTTAGATATCAGTAAATGTACACAGCTGAATTTACACCGTAGCTTTTTAGCTACTCTCTAGTCAATGGCACAAAACTAAGTTAATTCTATAAAAAATTATATTTCTCAATATCAATACGACAAACTAACTTATACATTTTCTTAATTTTTTTCTTTGAAATATTCTTTTAAAATAAGAATATCTTATTACATGTACAGCAACATTTGGCCTTCAAGAGAATCAATACTGGCACGTACAAAAATCAGATACATCTTCGAGTCAATAATATTATAGTAAAACTGCATGGAATACACAGGGCTGCTTTTCTGAGACTTGATTCTTTTGCTAGTTCCGAGAACCAGGGATGATGCTTTGGTTACTATTCTGCTGACATGAACTTTTCAAATACGTAAGGATTATGTACTTGAGAAGTAAAAGTTAAGAACATGCAACCAACCACAGCAGAGCAGCACAGGACTTGCATACCTGTCTTCGTTCCTGGCCTCCAGGGGCGGTGCAGGGCCCCGCGACTGACCGAGGGGGTCGAACGCAGAGCCTGAGACACAGTCAAGAGTTCACGTTTAGTGCTCAATCCAGCACAACTGAACGGATATGAAACCGCGCACATGCTATTTAATTTACCTATTTATTAAATGGAATGGACATTTTTATGCTTACATAAATATTTTGCATATGAAGAAACTGGTAAGATTTTTAACATACATAAAAACATGTAAATAAAACTGTGTGTTACCATGTAAAAACAAAAATAAATATCTCTCAGTATTTATTTCTCCCCCATAGTAATCTATCCCTATTATGAACTCTAAATGGCCAATCATGTGAGTAATAACCTGGTATTAGCCTTTTAATTTTCCATTACTGGTATAATAATCATTAATTTTTGTCATAACAATTTTATTTAAAAATTATTATTTAACTTATCATATATTTAAATACTGTTTTCACCTTTAATTCTTTAGCTCTAACTCACACACAAATTTTAGATGTAGAGCTCGGCATATTTTGGCAGATTACATGCCAGTGTAACTACCACCTCAACTGGGATGCAGAACATTTTCATCACCCCTTTCCTTTCTTAATGGTACCTAAAATAATCAATGGCATGTTAGATATGGTAATATATTTACACATACAAAAACATTTAAAAAATTTAAAGATCTGAAAAAAATTAATAGCTGAAATAGAACAAACCTCTCAAAGCTGCTTTGGTAAAACCAGCTGCTCTCACTGCTGTCATGGGTCTAGTAACTCCATCCTTAGGAGAACAAGCATCATTTAAAGAGCATTCTTAAATAAGACCTGCCTCTTACTTGCAGAGCTGCACAACACACGTTGTAAATACAGCCTAGCGTGTAACACTGGTTTCGTCCCCTGCCGGCTTGCTCCGTGCTCCCACCTCCTCATGTGCCGGCCTGTCTGCACTTCACCTTTCCTCTGTCAAATTCTGATTCCTTGTCTAACTGGACTTACTCCCAGTTTGAAAAGAAAAGCACTCTTAAGGATTTTTAGATAGTACCTTACGCAGCTTAGTAGCTGGCTACTCCCCTACTTTTGGTTGGTCTCCTATATGCCTAAGAGAGAAACCACAGAAACTGCTGTAAATGACAGCAAAGGAAGAGCGGGTCCCAGAGTACATCCTACAAGCAAACTATCAGGCCTATGTCCATTCCCAGTGGGATTTCATTTGAGACCTGAGTAAATAAATCCAAAGAGACTTTGCCACCAAAGATTTCAAACGGTCCAAACTTCAGCCCACAGTTTAAAGAACCAGGGTCACTATATAAGTAACAACTTAAAAAAACTTTGGTAATAATATTCTAAGTCACAGGAAAGGCCCAAAATGAACACCCACACAATGGAGATACCTGAATAGCCCCTGTCATTGGTCTTCCCATTGACGATGCCAGGGATGTCTTGGACTAGTAAACAAAAAACTAAGTTAAAACGATTCCAAAAAATGCCTACATTTAATTTTATAAACCAAAGTATAAAAGTTTTCTTTATAACATTTTTTCCTTCATCCTATTGGCAAGTAAACCTAAACATAATTTTTTTCCATTTATCTCCCGAGGATATAGGATCAAACAATAAAACTCTAAAACAGGCATTGGCAAACTATAACCCGCAGCCTTTGTACTGGGACACAGCCGCAGTCCATTTGCCTGTACATCGTCTGTGGCTGCCTCTCTGAAAATGCTGAGCTGGGTTCCGAAGAGCCTAAACCACAGGGCCCTTCACAGAAAAGCTTGCTGTCTCCTATTCAGAAACATCACCAAAAACCAAATTTATGAGTGATACCTGCTTTGGCTGATTAATAAACGTATGCATCACATGACACACTGTTATATAACGTATAAGGCCACTTTCTTCATTCACAGGAAGGGACACTTGGAAGGCAAGTGCCCGGGACCTCTAGGTTCTAAAACCATTTTTATGACCCCTAAGAAATATTATCATAAAGACTAGGAAACACTATTTCACCTCATTCCTCCATTTTTCTCCCATTCCTTTATTATTTCACATAAGCTAAAATACCCAAATTGTAGGTACTTTGGGCAAGATTTAGAAGATTTTATTTTATGGATTTTAATATAGCATCTTTCCTCCAACGATCTCAAATAAAAGCAAGACCCAATTATATGCCTCTGAAGTTTTTCTTAAATTTTATTTTTTCATGTATTAATTATTAAGTTTTTAAAAATTATAAACATTATGTTTAAATAACATCTAACCTCACATAAGATATATGAATGGAATACACATGACATTTGGTTATATTATATAGAAAATGAAAAGAAGTCAATCAACAAACACGAGGTTTACAGGTAGGAAAAGACAATAAAATATTTTCTGTTATATTTAAAACCAAAATGACTAGAATATTCAAAGCTATTAATCAACAATATATAATGTTCATCACTAACCAAAATGGAAAATATATCCAGGTCATGGGCTGAAAGGTAGCCAGACTTATTTAGAACTAACTGCCTAAACTGAACTTATGTATGAGAAAATGCATCTTCATATCTTCAGCTTAAGAAAACCTACCCCACATCCAGTAGCTACAGGTCTAGCAACTGCTGTGCTTGGTATTTTAGCAGTTATCTTGGGGAGGAAAAAAAACATAGTTAATAGAATTCAGATTAAGTTATATAATAGAAAACTGGAAAAGAAATAGAAAATATAGGCTCATCAATAGAGAAATATTTATATAATATTTAGAATAATTTCTTTTAAATTATTCTAAATATTAACGAGCTCAAGTATTTTAAGTATCAGGAAGGAGACCTATTCTGGAACTCATTTTAAAGGAGAAAAGGGACTTTAGAATGACTTGAGGGGCCAATAAGACAGATGAGTCTTCACGGTCACGCCTACCATTCATTTTGCGTGATTATCACTGCCAGACCGCTGGGTCTAACAACAGACAGAGGATCTCAGGGAATCTGGGGTTGAATCTCAGCTCTCCCTCCACTTGCTTGTTTATTTTATCTCTTTGAACCTAAATGTTCTCATCTCTGAAATAAAGATACAAAGTATGTTGATCACAAAGTTGTAACTGGAATCAAACAGGACCACAGAGGTGAAAAAGTGCGCTAAACAGGTTAGCTGTTGGGCATCTTTGTTTAAGTATTTGATTAAAACATCACTTTTAGAGGAGTTCTACTTCTGGCTTGACGGACCACTGTTTTAAACATCTCTCCCTCTAAGAACTACTAAGGCGGCTGGGGACAAAAATATTTTTGCTAAAAATCAGTTTGTATACATTAGAGAACCATCAAGGCCATGAGGAATTACAAGGCCTCAAGCTGAGGAACAGAAGGGAAGACTGAGGGCTGAGCTGCGTCTGGGCTGCTCTTCTCCCAGGGGTGTCTGTTAATGCGGAAGGCCAGGCCGCAAGGGTGAACAGAGCTTTTCACAGAAGACAGGACTGAAGACATAAACCCTGGAGCTGGGCCTGCTGAGGTGGCAGCCCTGGGAATCCTCCAGTATTCAGACTTGACTAACCTCCAAAGGCTACACTCAGACTGGAAGGGAAATCAGAAGGACACCAGCCCTTGTAAGACCTGAGCCCAATTCAGAATCATCTCAAACTCAACTGGCTTGAGGTGATTCAGGGTTCCTTGCATCTCTGAGGCCATAAGCAAAAGTAAATTCTCTCCAGTAAAAGGTATCTGTCCTGATAAGGCAGCCACTACCCACATGTGGCTGTTGAGCATTTGAAGTGTGGCTCAGGCAATAGGACCTGGATTTTAAAACGTTACTTACTTTTAAATGATTTAAATAGTCACATGTGGCTAGTGGTTATCACACTAGACAGCAGAGACATACAGCCGTAAATTATCTCTAAAAATTTTCATTTACAATGCCTGGCATTCAATCTAAAACAACCAGACACATAGGAACAAGACTACCTAACCAAAACCAAGAGAAATAAATGGAAAGACAGGCAGAAGGGGAAACATGCGATGGAAACATCAGACACAGGCTTTAACACAACTATGGTCGATACGTTCAGCGAATTAAAAGACAAGATGACAATTTCAGTAGACAACTAAAAACTATAAAAAATGGATGAATGGAAATTCTAGAACCGAAAACTGAAAATAACGTAAAATTCTGGCATTGTCCAGAAAGTAGTAAAATACTAAATTATACTAGACTTTGATAAGTTAAAGATGAGTATTGTAATCTTTACAAAAACACTAAAAAATGGCTAAAGAATGTAAGCTCCCAAGATAACAGAAGGAGAAATGGAATAATAAAAAATAAACAAAAGAAGATAAGAGGGCTTCCCTGGTGGTGCAGTGGTTGAGAGTCTGCCTGCCGATGCAGGGAACGCGGGTTCGTGCCCCAGTCCGGGAAGATCCCACATGCCGCAGAGCGGCTGGGCCCGTGAGCCATGGCTGCTGAGCCTGCGAGTCCGGAGCCTGTGCTCCGCAACGGGAGAGGCCAAGGCGGTGAGAGGCCCGCGTACCGTACCGCCAAAAAAAAAAAAAAAAAGGAGATAAGAAAGGAGAGAAAATGAAACATAAAAAAGGCAGGAAAAAACAAACAGCAAATACTAAGGCAACAAATTTAAACCAAATCCGTAATTTCATTAAATGTAAATAGACTAAAAGAAGAAGATTATCTGACAATATTAAAACAAATACAAAAAACCCAGAGCTCTATTCATGCTGCTAATAAATACATCTTAAATATACAGATATGAGAATGCTGGAAGTAAAAAGATGGGAAAGACATACAATGTAAACACTAGACAAAGAGAGCCTGAGTAGCTCTAGCAATATACTAATATTTGACAAGACAAACAGCATTACTAGAGATAGGATATTTTATAACAATAAAAGGGTCAATTTAACACAAAAATATAACAATTCTAAATGTCTTTACTCCAAACATATAAATCAAAAACCTAAAAAAAGGAAGAAAACCACAATCACAGTGTAAGATTTGACCGTTTTTCTCATTAATAGAACTGTAGTTCCTCTCCACAAAAAAAAATCAGTAAAAATACAGAAAATTTGAACAAAACCATTAACAAACTTGACTTAATTGACAGATAACAGGTCTTGGAAAAACATGAAAAGGAAGGATGTGGGTCTCAGCAATATTTTTCTGTGAGAACAAATTGAAGGAAAGAGACCATTTTTCTTTTTAACTACTCACTAATGACTAGATCTGTTCTTCTGGGTTTTAGTTTTGGCACTGGACTGATCTCTTAAGTGGACTGGATCCTACGTTACCTCTTTCTTTCTTCACCTTGCACCCTCACCCACACTGCCTTTCCTCACAGATCTCAAGGGCAATCTGAACTGTGCACATCCTTAAATATTCAACTGTAAATCTATCTTCTAAGCAGCCTCTTCTGATTGTCCCAACTAGTGATAAAGAACTTATCTTTGTGGTCCCATAGCAATTTATACTCTTTTTACAACACATAATATATTATGCCTTGTAATTTCTATTTCTGTCCATTTTATTCTCCTCTTTAAGTTCCTCTGGAGCTAGCTGGAATTTTATCCCTCTTAAGTGAGCCCAGTCCCTTTCATATAACAGTTGCACAAATTTTTCCCATTTAATACAGTATGTAAGGTGTGATGAAAATATCATTCAAGGCGGCTGGAGACCTGAGCTCTGTCCTGGTTACAGGTAAGTGTGAGACCTCGCCTCCCCAGGCTTGTTTTCCTCATCCTAACGTGAGGATCTCTGAAGTCATTTCTAAATATGATGAAGGACCAGCCTGGAGACATTACCACCTGTCTGATACCCAGAACCACTAAACTGAAGACAATGTTTGCTTATTTACTAAGTCATGTGATAAAGATCTGTGGAGGACCCACAGCAGGCAAAGAGAGAACAATATGATGGTCTGCCTCCTCAGAAAGCTTATGGCCTTGTCATTAGCCAAGTGTAAGAACTTAGCCTACAATTTTCTTTCCATAATGAAGGTAAACTTAAAATTAAAATATATCTTGTGGAATGTGTAGTCAAGAATTGACTTCACCCAAAGAGAGGTCTGGCTTTGCCCTTTGCTACTGGGAGGAGATCTGCAGGCCCCTGGAATGTCCTGTATGACACACCCCTGTTTGCCTGGGGGCTTTGGCCACCAGACAGTCTAAACTTCAGACTTATGAGCCTGAACCTCCAGGAGGGGCTGGAGACTAACGGGCAGCCATGAGGACAGTATGTGATGGAGCTCCATGAAAACTCTGGACACCACAGTGGTGGGAGGGCTTCCTTGCTGGCAATCCTCCCAAGTACCGTCACCACTCAGAGTGGCTGGGAGGTTAATGCTACCCAGGGCTCCACAGGGAAAGGATAACCAGAAGCCCCATGTTTGGACCCTCCCAGACTGTGCCCTGTGTCTCTCTTCTCTGGGCAGATTTAACCTGTATCCTTCCCCTGTAATAAACCGTAAGCATACCAGCTTTCAGCAAGTTCTGCGAGTCCTTTCAGAAAAGGACCAACGCTGAAGGTGGTTTTGCAACTGGTGTCAGAAGTGAGGACAGGGGCTTCCCCGGTGGCACAGTGGTTAAGAATCTGTCTGCCAACGCAGGGGACATGGGTTTGAGCCCTGGTCCAGGAAGGTCCCACAACCGCGGAGCAACTGAGCCCACGAGTCACAACTACTGAGCCTGCGCTCTAGAGCCCGCGAGCCACAACTACTGAGCCCACATGCCACAACTACTGAAGCCCGCGCGCCTAGAGCCCGTGCTCCGCAACAAGAGAAGCCACCGCAATGAGAAGCCCGCACGCTGCAACAAAGAGTAGCTCCCGCTCGCCGCAACTAGAGAAAGCCCGTGTGCAGCAACAAAGACCCAACACAGCCAAATAAATAAATAAATAAAAATAAAATAATTTTTTAAATAAATTAATTAATTTAAAAAAATTGGTCAAATGATCTTAAACAAGGGTGCCAAGACCATACAATGTGGAAAGGTCAGTCTCTCCCAAATGGTGCTGGGAAAACTGGATATCCACACAAAAGAATGAAATCAGACCCTTAATCTTGTATCACATACAAAAATGAACTCAAAATGGATTAAAGGCCCAAACGTAAAAAGACCTAAAACTATAAAACTCCTAGAAAAAAAACATAGGGGAAAATTTCATGGCATTGGACTTAGTAATGATTTCTCAGCTATGACACCAAAAAGCACAGGCAACAAAAGCATAAACAGACCAATGGGACTACATCAAATATAAAAACTTTTGTGCATCAAAGAACCCGATCAACAGAATTTTAAAAAAGCAACCTACAGAACGGGAGAAAATATCTGCAAAGCATATACCCAATAAAGAATTCCTACAACTCAACAACAAAAAAATCAAATAACCCAGTTAAAAAATGGGCAAAATACTTGAACAGACATTTCTTCAAAGATGATCTACAAATGGCCAAAGAGCATAAGAAAAGACAGTCAACATCACTAATTATCAGAGAAATGCAAATCAAAACCACAATGAGAATCACCTCATACCCATTAAAATTGCTACTATCAAAAGAATAGAAAATAACAAGTGTTAGTGAAGCTGTAGAGAAACTGGAACCCTTGTGCACTGTTGGTGGGATTGTAAAATGGCGTAACCACTATGGAAAACAGTATGGAGGTTCCCCCAACAATTAAACATAGAACTACCATATGATCCAGCAATCCCACTTTTGGGTATATATCCAAAGAATTGAAAACAGGGTCTCAAGATATTTGCACACTCATGTTCGTAGCAGCACTATTCACAACAGCCAAGAGGTGGAAGCAACCCAAGTGTCCATGGAACAAAATGTGGTCCATCCATACAATGGAATGTTATTCAGCCTTAAAAAGGGAGGAGATCCCGACACAGGCTATACCGTGGATGAACCTTGAGGACATTATGCTACATGAAATAAGCCAGTCACAAAAGGACAAAAACCGTCTGATTCCACTTATATGTAGTACCCAGAATAGTCAAATTCATAAAGACAGTAGAAGGGTGGGGGCCAGGGGCTGGCGGAGGGAGATGGGGGTTGTTGTTTAATGGGGACAGAGTTTCAGTTTGGGAGGACAGAAAGTTCCAGGGATCTGTTTCACAACAATGGGAATTAATTTAACACTACCCATGTGTACATTTAAGAACAGTTAAGATGGCATAGTATGTGTTTTTTACCACAATAAAAAAAATTCACTTACTGGAGGTCTTCTGCCGTGACTAGTTTTCACAGCTTGCTGAAAAGCTGTGTCATTCTCCAATTCCTAAAACGAAAAGGCAAATTTCACATCCAACATGAAGTGACAATTTTTTAAATGTTTAACCTCGACTGCTTGGTGTTCATGATCCTCTATAATCCACCGTCCTCCATCTGCTGACATCCAGGTAGGGCTCAAGGACTCCCGTCCTCAAATCCCCCTCACACTGTACAAAATGCCAAAGTCCCTTCCCCCCTCGGGGAGAGGAGTAATGACAATGTCAGTCAAGTTTAAGGCCATTTCACTGGCTACTGTTCAAATGGGTGCTATCAACACACGTGGTTAAAAGATCAAGTCTGCAAGGATATGGCCTTTCTACTGTTTCTCTTTTCCAAGCAGCTGGAGCAGTAGGAACAGAGAATCATCCCCATCCTTTTTCCCTCTCTCCCTCCCCTCTCTTCTTCCATATTCTGGACCATGGCTAGGAGCCTTACCTGAGAAAACCTTAGGACAGAAAAGGCTGTATTCTCTCCCAGAAATGGGGCAAACACTTGCTCTGGTTTCATCTCTGCTTGCCCAAGTGAAAATGGCTTTTCATCTCACGGGAGAGGTAAAGTCTGAGATTCAGACTAGAGCCAGCCTAGGCTCCAGCGGGTCCAACCTGTGATGCCACTTGGAACCAAAGCCTCCGTTGAAATAAAACATTACTATGCTTTGCTGATTCCTGACCTATGCTTACATTCTCCCTGAGGAATCTGAGGAAAGTAACATTAGTCAAGTGCAAGATACCAGTGTTTCCGAGTTTCCTGGACAAAATGCCATTGTAGCCTCTCTCAAAAGCACCAAGCCTCGCCAGCTGCCAGTCTAAGCAGCCTTTGTCCCCCGTCTCTTCAGCAGCACAGGTTCGGCTCTAGCCCTCCAGACATCTGTGCTCAGTTCTCACACTCACCTCTGATTTACTGCAATCTACTTCCCACAGAAACATACTTGCTGATTATTAAAAAACAAACACAAACAATACACAAAAAATGGAGTCGATATCAATTAGCTTTTTAAAACCTTGGAGACAATTAAAGTAAAACGTTTGTATAACCAAAACGCTAATACAATGTACTTTAAATGTGATTATGTACAAGGATTCTTCTTTACTTTTACTTCAAATAATCTTCATAATCTTCCATATCAACTACATAAAATGAAGTAAGTACACAAGTCTCAGCCATAGAAACCAGGCAACTTTCACACGAAGCACAAAGCCACGGGCTGCCTTTGAAATAATTATACTACCTTGGCACATCTTTCAGGAAAAGCCTTCCAATATTGCTCCATTATTAGTAAAATGTGATTAATCAGCTCAGTGAAGTCTCAATGACAAACTAAAAACTGTCAACAAATTCTCCATTACAAATACCAAATCAACACAATTTTTGTCATTTTTTTCCTTTGTTCATGATTTGATTAACAATTTGCATAATCTATGAACACCTTAGCAACTGTTTCAAGTAATTCAGCTATATATTAATTTATACCAATTAATTAAAATAAAAGAAAACCACGGGTAAACCAAATTTTTTATTTTACTGTGTGATTTATTTTTGTGTATGATATTCTGAATATTTGCTTCAAGTTAAATAATGAAGCCACACTGTGATGACCTGAAGAGTTAGGAAGTTTCTCTGATGTTTTTAAGAATGATTATGATGATATATTAATTCCACTTGTGGGACTCTCCCCAAGGAAATGTTTGATCACAATAGAGAAAATTATTTATGCATAAAATTGCTCATTGTGCTATTGTTATTAATAGGGGCAGAAAACTATAAATAATTATCCTATAGTCAGAAAATAATCAACTGTATATAGTCGGTATTATGCAGCCATTAAAATTATATTTAAATTTTTAGGACCATGAAACTTTGTTTATGATGTAGCCAAATGTAAATAAGCAAACAGAAAAGTAAACATTAGTTCAATTCCAAACATGCTAAAAGAAAATTGTATGTGTATGCATGAACGAAAGACAAAGCAACAAAATGTTAACCGTACTCATTTCTGACTGCTGGGTAAATTATGGGTAATTTTGTTTTTCAACAATGAGCACATATTTTTTTTTTTATACATATAACTTTTACGACTGGGAGAAAGGGGGAGATTCAATGGTTTTCATAATTTATACTAGCTTAGGAAAATGCCCATGCTTTAATACAAATTTTTAAAAACTAGTCTATGTAATCATATCCGTATAAGTGTTTGTATACAGGGACGGAAGAACCTGAATATATTAAAAGACAAGGGAATACAGCAAAACATCGGGTGATATATCTAATACAGGTGATCTTCAGGTAATAGTATTCATGTCATTTTATTTTTTTCTCCAATCTTAAGTATTTTTCAAATTTTCTATGATGAACAGTATCTCCTAGATTTTTTTTTTCTCCTAGATTTTTATTTCATATAGAGTAAGTGAATGATTTCTATTTTCTTTTCTTGCTTTCTCTCTAGGTCTCCAATTCACAGGCAAACTTTTTTCTCCAGAGGAAAAAACAATTCAAAAATGACTGAAAGCCATATGAAAAACTCTAGAATGAGATTTCCTAAATTAGTTTAAAGTCCTCTAAATGCTAATATTTGATTCTTAAATACTAGCAAGTAAATTAACGCCCACATCCTTCATCCTTACTTTTTTTCACACGCTAATTAAAGATAACTTTATGAAGAGTTTTCTTTGGTTTTTGTCTTTTACAATTTGGAAACTATAACTCTCACAATAATGTAAACAGATTTAAAATATTCAAGTATTTGTCTTAGCAACAATTTCATCCTGTAATTACTATACTACTAAATATTAAGCAGATATAGGTTTGTTGACATAAGCGAATATTCATAAAAGGGAAAAGGTTACGAAACAGTACACACAGTATGATACCATTTTATCCAAAAACATACAGATACAGTATACATATACACATACATATGTGCATAGGGAAACATTTAGCATTAAGCACTGTAAGTTAGTTAATGTTTATCTCTGGGTGGTTTATTTCTGGGTGGTTTCATAGACAGTTTCTATGATTTTAATTTTTCTTTATATTTATTTCTATTCTCTAATTTTTCTATAAAATACTTGTATAATTTAATTCAAAGAAGAAAAATAACTACATGACATTTCAAATTTAGAGCATTAAAAAAAACTGATTTTAGGTACTTCAAGTGATCTAAATCTTGTAACTTACATATTCAGATAATTAGTACAGAAGAATACAAGTATATAATTGATCCTAATTCTTTCCCATAGACTTTTTCACATCTTTATGCTGCAATTATTACTACTGGTAGAAAGTACAGTCTTCAGTAAATAGCACTTTTCTAGGCTTTTAATCAACTTACTTAATCTAAAGCATGATAAAGCAGAACCCTCAAATCCAAAATTTCCATGAACCAGCTGGTTAGCAAAGACCAATGTAAAAAAAAAACAAATTTTTTTTTTTACCTCGGTATCATAGGTTGGATTGTAGTCATTATAACCAGAATAAAGATCATCTTCATCTGTCTCTGGGGCCAGATGTACATTTTCCATCATTTGTACCTATGAAAAATCACTGCTGTAAATGTATTCTTCGAATAAGAAATAATTGTTAATTGAAATAAAGTATACCTATTTAACAACCTTTCTGGTCAAATTTATCTCTACATGTGTTTATGGCTTAAACTTTTTTTCATTTCAAATTCTTAAAACTAGATATCAAAACAGACACAAAGGTCAATGGAACAGAACAGAGAGATCCCCAAAAACCCATACATATATGGTCAACTGATTTATGACGAAGGAGCCAAGAATATACAATGAGGAACGGACAGTCTCTTCAATAAATGGTGCTGGGAAAACTGGACGGCCACATGCAAAAAACAAATCTGGGCCCCTACCTTACACCATAAACAAAAATCAACTCAAAATGGATTAAGGACCTGAAACAATAAAACTCCTAGAAGTAAACATAGACAGTAAGTGCCTCGACATCGGTTTTGGTGATATCTTTTTTGGATCTAACACCAAAAGCAATGGCAACAAAACTAAAAATAGATAAGTGGGACTATATCAAATTTAAAAGTTTCTGCACAGCAAAAGAAACCATCAACAAAATGAAAAGGCAACCTACTGAATATCTGCAAATCATATATCTGATGAGGGGTTAATATCCAAAATATATAAAGAACTAATGCAACTCAACAACAACAATAAAAACTCGATTAAAAAATGGACAGAGGGGACCTCCCTGGTGGCGCAGTGGTTAAGAATCCACCTGCCAATGCAAGGGACACGGGTTCGATCCCTGGTCCAGGAAGATCTCACATGCCTCAGAGCAACTAAGCTCATGTGCCACAATTACTGAGCCTGCTCTCTAGAGACCACGAGCCACAACTACTGAAGCCCGCACGCCTAGAGCCCGTGCTCTGCAACAAGAGAAGTCACCGCAATGAGTAGACATTTTTCCAAATAAGACATACAGATGGCCAATATGTACATGAAAAGATTCTCAACATCACCTATCATCAGGGAAATGAAATCAAAAGAGATTTCAGCTCACACGAGTTAGAATGGTTATTATAAAAAAGATTGGGATTTCCCTGGTGGTGCAGTGGTTAAGAATCCGCCTGCCAATGCAAGGGACACGGGTTCAATCCCTAGTCCAGGAAGATCCCACGTGCCCCAGAGCAACTAAGCCGTGCGCCACAACTACTGAGCCTGCGCTCTAGAGCCCACGAGCCACAACTACTGAAGCCCGTGTGCCTATAGCCCGTGCACTGCAATGAAGAGTAGCCGCTGCTCTCCGCAACTAGAGAAAGCCCAGGCGTGGCAACGAAGACCCAACACAGCCAAAAATAAATAAATAAATTTTAAAAAGAAAAAAAAAAAAAGAAGACCCAACACAGCCTAAATAAATAAATAAGACTAGAGATGGTCATTCCTTGGCAGTCCAGTGTTTAGGACTCCATGCTCTCACTGCAGAGGGCCCAGGTTTGATTCCCTGGTCAGGGAATTAAGATGACATGAGCCGTGTGTTGCAGCCAGAAAAATAAAGACTAGAGATAAGCACTGGTGAGGATGTTGAGAAAACGGAACCCTCATGTACTGTTGGTGGGAATGTAAGCTGGTGTAGCCACTGTGGAAAACAGTATGCAGGTTCCTAAAAAATTAAAAATAAAGTTACTGTATGATCCAGCAATTCCACTTCCGGGTATTTATCTGAAGAAAATGAAAACACTAACTCAAAAAGGTATTTGCACCACTACGTTCATTGCATCATTACTGACAATAGGCGAGATATAGAAACAGGGCTTCCCTGGTAGCACAGTGGTTAAGGATCCGCCTGCCAATGCAGGGGACCCGGGTTCGATCCCTGGTCCGGGAAGATCCCACATGCCTCAGAGCAACTAAGCTCGTGCGCCACAACTACTGAGCCTGTGCTCTAGAGCCCACGAGCCACAACTACTGAGCCCACGAGCCACAACTACTGAAGCCCACGCACCTAGAGCCTGTGCTCCGCAACAAGAGAAGCCACCGCAATGAGAAGCCCGCACACCGCAAGGAAGAGTAGCCCCCGCTCGCCGCAACTAGAGAAACCCCACGTGCAGCAAGGAAGACCCAACGCAGACAAAAATAAATTAATTTTTAAAAAAACGAAACAAAAAAAACTAGGTGTCAAAACATTCATTCATTGCACTTGTTTCACATTTATTCCACACCCACTACATTAAAAGGACAGTGATAGACACAGCTGATTGTACTGATTTTCAAGGAACTCAGTATCAAGTGAAGAAAGGTATATAACAGTCAATTATAATGCAAGGCAGAAATCACTGAACACCTACCACAGGGCTGAATTAAAGAGACCAATAACACAAAACGTCAGCAAGCATATGGAGCAATGGGAATACTCATATGTTGTTTAGTGGCAGTGTAAAATGGTACAATTTGAGGAAACAATCTGGCAGTCTCATAAAATTAACGTATATCTCTTAAGACCCAGCAATTCCACTCCAAAGTATTTATCCAAGAGAAATGAAAATATATGTCTATAAAAAGATTTGTTTAAGTGTATTTACATGAGCTTTATTCACAATATCCAAAAATTGGCAACAGACCATACCCATCAACAGAATGGATAAGCAAAAGGTGGCATATTTAATGCAATGAAGTACTACTCAGCAATAAAAACCAGTGCACTGATGACATTTATAACAATACATAAAAATCTCAGTTATGCTGAGTGAAAGAAGCCTCACACATAACAGTACCTAATGTATGTTTCAAGTCCTAGAACAGGCAAAACTATGGCAGAAAACAATCAGAACACTAGTTGCTTCTTAGAGGTGGGGGGTAGGGACTGAATGGAAAAGGGCATGACAGAATTTTCTGAAGTGATAAATGTTCTATATCTTGACAGGTGATTTGATTACACAGACGTATGCATTTGTGAAAACTCAGTAAATGCATACTTAAGATTTCTTTTTACTGTTTGTAAATTTTTTCTTGAATGAAAAGACTATAAACAAATATTGAACTATAATTAATATACATACTCAACTATTTAAAGGCAAACTTAGTATCTGTAATTTAGTTTGAAATGTGTAAAAATAAGATGGATAAAAGGATCAATGTGATAAAGCAAGTACAGAAAAATGTTAATGGTAGAATCTATGTAGCAGGTATGATGTTCACTGAAAAATTCTTTAAAATTTGCTGTAGATTTGCAGAGTAAATTTTCATAATAAAATGTGAAAAAAGTACAAAACAAGATGAAACAGATATCAAAGCAAAGTAAAACAGAAGCATGGGAGAAACGTAATTATTGTGCATGTCTACTGTAAATGTGGTAATTATCAGAGAACTGGGGACGAATTCCCAGAAGACCACTCATTCAAATTGAGTCAATATTTTTGGCAATTTGGGAAGGGGGCTGTCCAGTTACCCAAGAAATGTAGTACTGAATTACTTTGTGTATCTCAAAATACATATTATCTTTAAAGCCTGTACAATATTAAGTGCGTCAGTAAATTCCTACAAAAATTTCAGCTTAATCTTATTGCTCAGTAAAATGCCACATATATGTGGCCACTCATAAAATTTTAACATTACTTTAATAATAAAATTATTAATCTTTTGATATAATTCACATACCATAAAATTTACCCTTTAAGTACCGTTCAGTGATTTTTAGTATATTCACAAGGTTGTGCAGCCATCACCACTATCCAATTCCAGAACATTTCATCACCCCATGGAGAACCCTGGGGCCCTTTAGCAGTCACTCTCCATTTCTCCCTCCTCCTGTCTCAGAGGATTTGCGGATTCTGGACATTCCATAAAAAAGGAATCATCCAATATGTGGTATTTTGTGTCTGGCTTCTTTCACTTAGCATTTTTTCAAGGGTCATCGATGGTATAGCATGTATCAGTACTTTATTCCTTTTTATCGCTGAATAATATTCCATCATAAGGATATACAACATTTTGTCTGTTAATGGACATTTGGATTGTTTCCACTTTTGACCATTATGAATAGCTACTGCAGGACTTCCCGGGTGGTCCAGTGGTCAAGAATCCACCTTCCAATGCAGGGGACCTGGGTTCAATCCCTGGTGAGGGAACTAATATCCCTTTTGCCGCAGGGCAACTAAGCTTGTGTGCTGCAACTACGAAGCACACAAGCCACAACTAGGGATCCCACGCACCACAACGAAGATCCTGCACGCCGCAACTAAAGATGCTGCATGCGACAACTAAGACCCGATGCAGCCAAAAAATAAAAGTAAATAAATATTTTTTTAAAAAACTACTGCACTGGGGCTTCCCTGGTGGCGCAGTGGTTGAGGGTCCACCTGCTGATGCGGGGGACACGGGTTCGTGCCCCGGTCCGGGAGGATCCCACATGCCGCGGAGCGGCTGGGCCCGTGAGCCATGGCCGCTGAACCTGCGCGTCTGGAGCCTGTGCTCCGCAACGGGAGAGGCCACAACAGTGAGAGGCCCGCGTAACGCAAAAAAAAAACTAAAAAAAAAAAAAAAAAAAAAACTACTGCACTATGGGGAATTCTCTGCCGGTCCAGTGGTTAGGACTCAGTGCTTGGCAGAGCCAAAAAAGAAGAATCCCTTATATGTTCCTGATACTAGACCTTATCAGATAAATGACTAGAAACTATTTTCTCCCATTCTGTGCACTCTTTCCCCCTCTTGACAGTGTCCTTGGAAGCACAAAAGCTTTTAAATTTGATGATGCACACATATTTTTTGTTTGCGCTTTGGGTGTTACAGCTAAAAAACCACTGCCTAATCCAAGGTCAAGAAGATTTACACCTGTTTTCTTCTAAGAGTTTTATGGCTTTAGCTCTTAGATTTAGGTCTTTTGAGTTAATTTCTCATTACTTTTTGGAGATGAAAATTCACTATGAGAGCAAATGTCAATCATATAGAAATGTTCATTCCAAAATAGCCCCCCAAAATATTGTCAGTGGTAGAAGACATACAAAATATTTTAACTTAAAAGCTTTAGGTCAGGTAATGGGACACCAGTGGTTCTCAAAGGTCAGTGTGTGTCAGAAACCCAAGGGCTGGGACTTCCCTGGCGGTCCAGTGGTTGGGACTCCACGCTTCCACTGCAGGGGACCTGGGTTCGATCCCTGGTCCAGGAAGTAGGATCCCACGTGCCATGCCGCGCGGCCAAAATAACAACAAACAAATCTATGCTAAACTGATAGGCAAAGTAATTTTGAAAAAACGAAAGAAACCCAAGGGCTTGTTAAAATCAGACTGCCACTCCCCCATACCGGTTTCTGATTCACCAAGTCTCAGGTGGGAGTCGCCAGCATCCCCCTCCACCCCTTGGAATGTGGATTTCTAACAAGTTCCCAAGCATTGCTCCTGCTGCTGCTCCGGGGACCACACTGTGAGGACCACTGTGTTCAACAGAAACCACCTAATTACAAGTCCCATTTAAGTCAATTTAGCTTACACGTCTCTCAGAACAACAAGCAACTTTTACAACTGGAGATCCTTTCTTCTGGGCTGTCCCCAGACCAAAACAGTTCAGATCTGAGAGAGACTCGGGGTGACCGACGCGGAGGGTAGGGTGCGGTGGGGAAAGGTGAAGGTCCGCCACAGCCCGGGTTTCCCGGGTTCTGCTGCCAAGGCAGCTCCCGGGCTCGCGCCGTCTGGACTGAGCGCGGGAAGCGCCCCCCACCCCGCCTCCCCGGGGCCCCGCCCCCGTCCCCACCGGCGGCCTCTCGCCCCCCGGGGGCCGCACCGGACAGCCCGGCCGCCCACTGGAGCGGACTGACTCCGGCCCGGGAATGCCCACCTCCGCGAGACGGGGCCCGAGCTCGTGCCTCCCTCACCCGCCGAGCCTTCCCGGGAATTTCTGCGCTTCCCGTCACGAACGCTGGGTCAGGGGCTCAAGGGCCGCGCGCGGGCTGCGGGCGGGGGCGCACGGGCCGGCGGCGGGGGAGGGGCAGAGCCCCCGCGACCCCCCACGGCCCCCCCGGAGGGCGGCGGGCACCCGCGCCGCCCGGGGCCCTCTCCTACCTCGCGGCGAGGGGAGCAGGGAGACCGCGAGGGCTGCGGGGTTGGCGCGGCCTTTCCGGAACTCGGCGGAGAGCTGCGCAGCCGTGGCGTTGCCACGCGCGGATCTAAGGAAGCCGCTCCCACAGTGCTCCGCGAGGGGGCGGGGCGATACAGGTGGGCGGGGCCGAGCCTGATGGGCGGGGAGGGGCCTGAGCGGAGAGGGGCGGGGCCGGCTCCGGCTAGGGAGCTGGAGCCGAGGGGCCCCGCGGAGGCGGTCTTGGCGCGCGGTGAGTGGGACAGGAACTTGGGGGAAGCCCACGTCTCCTAGATCCTGATGAAATCATCCGGAAGGCAGATCACCGGCGGGTGGTGCTGGTTGCTGTGAATAGCTCCGGTGGCCGCCGCACTAGCTGTGAGCCCTGGAAGCGCGTCCGGGCAGGCAGCTGGCTGTCAGGACCCCTCCCGCGGTTCCCCCCGGTCCCGGCTAGAGCCCAGGCCGCCCGCGCGGCCCCGCGCACCTCGTGGTCCTGTCCTGTCCTGTGCTCCTGCCCTGGACACGTCGAGGGCGGCCCGAGACGCGCCAAAGCCGGCACCCAGCCTGAGTGACGCTAAGCAAGAGAACGAGGAATGAAATTAATAACCGGTTCACATCTTTAAAGTTTGTCTTAAATTTTCAAGATAAATTGGCGGGGAGGCGTCTAAAGACACCAGTGTAATTAGTGAGTTTTGGAAGACTGAGATGTTGTCTCCCTCCAGTGCAAAAGGCGAGTTATGCTCTCTGGCATATTAGGGATGATGTCTGAGCATCGTGCTGGCCTGCAGTTCATCATAAAAAACTGAGGTTTCCAAAGTTTAGGGCCCCTCAGCTGTGACACAAACTCACTGTGCGTGCAGCAGCCGCCTGCGCTACCCCTGTGGGACTGGGGAGGTGTGTGGGCAGAGGGAGTGTGAAGCTCAGGCTGCTTGCTGGGCTGTGACAATAAGGTCCTCTGTCTCTGACCAGGTGTTTCTGCCAGCTGTCAGGACACCCTGTTAGCTTGTCAGCTTGGAGACCTGGTCAAGTCTTAACACGGCTCTTGAGAGTATCTAGCCACCCAGCCTGGCTCAAAGTAGCTGTTCACTACATGTTTTGCGAGTTAATTCCTGAACACTGTAGAGCCCTTCAAATCACTGCACTTCGATATATGGAAACCATTTTCATTATCTGTTTAGATCTCCAGGCTGTAAATTTGCAGCTCCCTCGATTGTTAAAAAATATATATATTTATTTATTTATTTTGGCTGTTAGCTGGAGCATGCAGGATCTTCTTTATTTATTTATTTTTGGCTGTGTTGGGTCTTTGTTGCTGTGCGCAGGCTTTCTCTAGTTGCGGTGAGCGGGGGCTACTCTTCGTTGGGGTGCACAGGCTTCTCATTGCAGTGACTTCTCTTGTTGCAGAGCACGGGCTCTAGGCGCGTGGGCTTCAGTAGTTGTGGCACGCGGGCTTAATAGTCATGGCACGCAGGCTCTAGAGCTCAGGCTCAGTAGTTGTGGCGCACGGGCTTAGTTGCTCCGCGGCGTGTGGGATCTTCCCGGACCAGGGCTCAAACCCGTGTCTCCTGCATTGGCAGGCGGATTCTTAACCACTGTGCCACCAGGGAAGCCCCCTTCATTTTAAATGTTGTAATGAAGCTACTATTTTTTTAATATATTTATTTATTTACTTGGCTCCATCGGGTCATAGTTGTGGCGTGCGGGATCTTCCTTGCCGCATGCGGGATCTTTAGTTGTGGCAAGGCACACTCCTAATGCAGGGGGGCCCGGGGTTCGAGCCCTGGTCGGGGAACTAGATCCCACACGCCACAAGTAAGAGCTCATATGCCACAACTAAAGATCCTACGTGCTGTAACTGAAGCTACTATTTATTAAGCACATGCCTACATCGGCAGACAAAATGTTAAGGTCGCATAGCTCATATTACTAAAATACAAGCTCCAGAGAGAACAGAGATTCTTGTTTCCATCACTTCCAACCTGGAGGGCTAGGCAGCAGACAATCACTGCATTTTGTGGTGTTTTTCTGGGCAGAAGAGGTGAAAGGTTTTCACAGTGCCTAATAAATTACTTATTAGATAAACCAAGTGTTGCCAAGCTGGGGTGGGAATCCAGTGGTGGTAACACCTATGGTGTACTTGAGTAAACTTTGACGAATAAACAGTAACTATAAAACTGTGTTATGGGACTTCTCTTGTGGCGCAGTGTTTGAGAGTTTGCCTGCCGATGCAGGGGACACGGGTTCGTGCCCTGGTCCGGGAAGATCCCACATGCCGTGGAGCAGCTGGGCCCGTGAGCCATGGCCGCTGAGCCTGCGCGTCCAGAGCCTGTGCTCCGCAACAGGAGAGGCCACGGCAGTGAGAGGCCCGCGTACCACAAAAAAACAAACAAACAAACAAAAACTATGTTATGAGCTCTGATAGTGGTAGATCCACAGGACCTCACGTACACCAGGTGTTAGGGACCGAATTGTCGCCCCCAAATTCAAATGTGGAAGCCCTGACCCCCAGGACCTCAGACTGTGACAGTATTTGGAGACAGGGCCTTTAAAGAGGGATTAAGTTAAAAGGGGGCCTCGCGGGTGCTCTTGCCACCTGGTTTCCTTCTCTCTGGGCTCTTCTCACCACCTCCTCAGCACTCTTGCATCTTCTCTCTTGCTGTCACTCAGTCTGTTTTCCACACTGCAGCCAAAGTGGTCACCCTTCAGTGAAGGTCTGATCACCTCGTTCTCTGCGCAGGACCTTTTGGTGCCCTCTCTCCCCACTGGCCTTGACCTCTGGACAAAGTCTAAACTCCATGTTGTGCCTTACAAGGCTCTTCAGGGGCCAGGACACAGGAATCTGTTGCAGCCAAGAAAAATCAATTCTTGCTAACTGAAGCAGAAAAGGAATTTTTTGGAACGATGTTGGGTAACTCAGAATTGTCAGAGAGGCTGAGGAGCAAAGTTTGGAAAAGCAACAGCAGCTCAGGCAGGCAAGGCCCAGCCAAAGTCGGCTCACGGGAGCGAGCTGCCGAAGTCATGACCAACCCTCGCCGTTTGCTCAGGCAAACCAGGAGCAGTTGGTCGCCCTGCTTAGCTGGCTGCTGTGGCCCTAACATCTCAGTACCTCAAGGCCCTCTCGCCGGTGGACGCGCTCTCACACAGCTGTGCTCTGGCACATAGCACTTTACCACTGGACCCTGGTTCCATCATAGCCACTGGGAACCGTTTCTAACCACCCTGCCCTTTGTCTGCCTCCTGAGCCCCAGATGGGAATGCCAGCTTGCTGTGTGTCGGTCAAAGGCCGTGTTCTGGCTTCCAGGGAGCTCAGACGGAGGGTGTCTGCTCCCCGAAGCTTCCTCCCACCCATTTTGGGATCCTCCTAAAATACGAAGGGTGTCAGATGCTGGGCAGCCAACAATGTCCATGGACAAACGTCCACGACACCACTCCTCCCCTTGGCCTCCTCGCCGGCACGTCGTGCCCCGGCCATACGTGCTTTCAAGTCTTCCTCACCCCCAGGCCTTCACAGCACACTATTCTCTTTTCCTAAAATGATCTTTCCTACTGTCCTCTTAGCCTGGCCACCTCTGTCCAGAAGGCCTTCCCTAGTTGCTGAGTACTAGTTTGCTAGGGCAGCCGTAACAAACTACCGCATGCTAGGTGGCTTAAAAACAGAAATTTACTTCCCAGTGCGCTGGAGGCTAAACTTCAAGATCAAGGTGTGGGCCGGCGT
The DNA here is from genome assembly GCF_963455315.2 of Globicephala melas. Taxonomy (NCBI): domain Eukaryota; kingdom Metazoa; phylum Chordata; class Mammalia; order Artiodactyla; family Delphinidae; genus Globicephala; species Globicephala melas. The sequence continues at coordinate 865,706 of NC_083331.1, read as the reverse complement.
GGTTTCTTCTGAGGTCTCTCCTTGGTCTGGCCGCTCTCTGCTACCCCTTCACATGGTCTCCCTCTGGGCACCCTGTGTGTCCTAATCTTCTCCTCTTATGAGGACATGAGTCACATTGGATGAAGACCCACCCACAAGGGCTCCTTTTAATTTAATCCCCCGTCTCCAAATACTGTCACATTCTGAGGTCCTGGGGGTCAGGGCTTCCACATTTGAATTTGGGGGACACGATTCGGTCCCTAACACCTGGTGTACGGTGGATCTACCACTATCAGAGCTCATAACACAGTTTTATAGTTACTGTTTATTCGTCAAAGTTTACTCAAGTACACCATAGGTGTTACCACCACTGGATTCCCACCCCAGCTTAGCAACACTTGGTTTATCTAATAAGTAATTTATTAGGCACTGTGAAAACCTTTCACCTCTTCTGCCCAGAAAAATACCATGAAATGCAGCGGCTGCCTGTTAAATATTTTAAATTATCATGGCTTTTTTTTTTTTGCCCCAAAAGCTAAAAGCAAATTAGCCTGAAAATGTAGAGTGAAATTTTTTTCTCATCTTTTTTAAAAAATAAATTTATTTATTTATTTATTCATTTTTCCCTGCGTTGGGTCTTCATTGCTGCGTGCGGGCTTCCTCTAGTTGCAGCGAGTGGGGCTACTCTTCCTTGCGGTGCGCGGGCTTCTCGTCTTGGTGGCTTCTCTTTTGTGGAGCACGGGCTCTAAGTGCTGGGGCTTCATGAAACAGTGAAATTCAGTGCTTTCTACTGTCAGCATTAAGTATTTTTATTGCTCTGTGTCAGCTATATTCAGGGTCTAACAGTAGCATTTGTTCGTTTGTTCATTCATTCATTCAACTGTAAGAGTTTCACCAATGGATAAGCCAGAAATAAGGCATTCCTGGCAGATGGAAAAACGTCTGGAAGCTGCACTGTCTAATATGGTAACCATGAGCTGCTGGTAACTATTTAAAATAAAGTTTAAATCAATTCAATATAATTTTTATTTGTTTTATTTTTGGCTGCATTGGGTCTTCATTGTAGTGCATGGGCTTCTCATTGTGGTGGCTTCTCTTGTTGCAGAGAACACGCTCTAGGCGCGCGGGCTTCAGTAGTGTGGCACACGGGCTCAGTAGTTGTGGTTCGCGGGCTCTAGAGCTCAGGCTCAGTAGTTGTGGCACATGGGCTTAGTTGCTCCGCGGCATGTGGGATCTTCCTGGACCAGGGCTCGCACCTGTGTCCCCTGCATTAGCAGGCGGATTCTTAAGCACTGCGTCACCAGGGAAGCCCTCAATTTAAATCAACTATAAAGTTTAGTTCCTTAGTCTCATTAGCTGCGTTCCACAGGTGTGTGTCGGAGACTCATGTGCAAAACTTTTCCATTATCACACAAGGGTCTACAGGCAGTGCTGGGAGGATGCAGAGAACATTAAACTCACTGGACTGCACCTGAAAACAGTTGGAATAAACTATAGTAGTTTGTAAGTGCCAAAGCATGATCTAAAGAATCATCAGTGACCTGATAGTATTTTTTTAAATATGTGTGAGATAAATTCTTCTAAATATCTATAATAATTCAATACAGAATGTTGAGAAATGAATTAGTGTTTTTGTTTTTTATTTTTTTGGCCATGCCGACTGTCTTGCGGGATCTTAGTTCCCCAGCCAGGGATTGAACCTGTGCCCCCTGCAGTGGACGTGCCGAGTTCTAACCACTGGACTGCCAGGGAATTTCCGAGAAATGAATTATTGTTGTATTTACATGTGCTCTTCAAAATTCTCCGTATGAAGAACAAGATATCACTTCACTGAAACACTGTTAGTCGCCACATTCATTCGGTTCGTGTTTGAGTGGGTTTGTTTAATTCCGGGGGCACACGGGGGTGGTTTGGGAAGATGTTAGGTTTTGTCTTTTTGAGGTGGCTTGTATATAACATTGTTGAACTGCGTCAAAAGGCAAGAAAAATCTCTCTTTTTTATTGCAAATGTGTCTCTATCCAGCAATGACTTTGAAAGGGAGATCTAAGTACTTTCTGTACAACCCCAGAAAAGAAAGTCGAGGTCCCTCAGGGTGAGGGTCCTGCCTGTCCTGCTTGCTTAACTGAGACCCCCTGCTGGTTGACTGAGCCCCTTACCTTCTGTCTTGGTTTCTCACCCTGAGCCTTCTGCCACCCCCAGAATCCTGAGCCCAGGCAGAGATGAAATCCTTGAGTGACATCTTCTCTGAGTGAATTCAGAAATCATCTGGAGGGAATTCCCTGGTGGTCTAGTGGTTAGGGCTTTATGCTCTCACTGCTGAGGGCCCGGGTTCAATCCCTGGTTGGGGAACTAAGATCCCACAAGGGGCTGCCCATGTGGCCAAAAAAAAAAAAAAGAGAGAGAGAGAGAGAGAAATCATCTGGGCAGAAGCCCTAGTGACTATAATGGTTATGAAATGCTGAGTTTCTGACAAGGAGCTACGATCTATCTGGACACAGTTACATTCAAGCACACGGATTCTCTAGATGATATTATACTCATCACAGCCTCTGTCATATATGGTTGTACAGGTTGTGTGCTGCAGAAGGGGGCGACATCTAAGGAGGGGTTATTCACATAATAGTTTTCATAGATTTGCTGCTTATAATAATAAAAACAATTTTCCAGAAGATGGCAGTAAAGTATCTTGTTCGAAAACATCAGTATAGTATGACAATTTTCTGGGGGTGGGAATATAGTGTTTTGAGGAAAAAGTGCCTTTTTCTTACTTACAGAAAGGTGTGAAATGGCTTATCACTTGCTCTAGGTCCTGTAGAAAATCAGCCCTCTATTACTGGCGAAAATGAACAAATGAAGTTTAATAGGTAGAGGAAAGGAAAAAGAATTATCAGGGATATATTTCGAAATTCTAGCTTCCAAAATGCCGACTCTTTGTTAAAATAATAATATCAATATATTATATGTGTTATATAGTATGAATAATACAGTGTAATTTAAGCTTTCCTAGACCTCATGGGACCGTGGGTATAAATGTGCTTTATGAAAATAGAGAGGAACCCTTTAGTTTTGAGGTACATGTTTCTGTCTCCTCAAAAGTCTCCCCCCTAAAATACAAACTGTCTTCAGTCTTTGGTTCCTCCCCCAAAATACACATTTTTATAGCAGTTACAAGGCTGTCCCTGAGACCCAAATTCTCGAACACTAAGCATTACCATGTATGCACAGATCCTTTCTTAACTCAAAAACATAAATACCATGGCCTCTATTCTCTTAAACCTTTATATACTTACTTCTTAAGAAATATTTTAGGGGGAGGGATAAATCAGGACCTTGGGATGAACACACACACACTACTATATGTAAGATAGATAACCAACAAGGACCTACTGTATAGCACAGGGAACTGTAGTCAGTATTCTGTAGATAACCTATATGAGATAAGAATCTAAAAAAGAATGAATATATGTATATGTATAACAGAATCACTTTGCTGAACACCTGAAACTAACACAACATTGTAAGTCAACTATACTCCAATGAAACTAAAATATTAAAAAAATATTTCAATAATCCGAGTCTTAAAAGTAAATTGGGGTCACTTAAGAGCAGAGCATTTGACCAGATATCCCAAGTGGATCTTCTCATTGCTAACGACCCTCTAGGCTGAGTGCTAGGTCCACCGAAGTTGTCCCATTGGTATCTGAACGCTTTCTTGCCTCTGGGCACACAAGCCAACCTGGTACCCTTCCTGCACCAAACACACATCAACAATTTCTCCGTGGAGTCCTGGTTCCTTTTAGTGAAAATGGCATTACAGACCAAGATTTGGGCATCTGGGGTTCAGATCAGATTTGAGATACTGGGTATTGTTAAGCCTGGGCTGTTTCAGCGAGCAGAGCTGGAAAATACCTTTTTTTTTTTTTTTTTTTTTTAAGGTGTGAGTTCTTACTGATATTTTCAATTCAATTCTAACATCACAGCATTCCTCTTTAAACTCTTTGTTTCTATAATTATACCTTATTTTATGGTGAAATCTTCCTGCTAAACGAAATCAACATATTTATTTGATTTGTCTAGAATACAAAAAAAAAGTTAAGAATAGCAATATGATATTGGTGTGAAATATAAAACGACAAAATGAAGTTCAAGATTTTCTTGATGGCCAGTAGGCGCATGAAAAGATGCTCAACATCATTAATTATTAGAGAAATGCAAATCAAAACTACAGTGAGGTACCACCTCACACCAGGCAGAGTGGCCATCATTAAAAAGTCTACAAATAGGACTTCCCTGGTGGTGCAGTGGTTAAGAATCCACCTGCCAATGCAGGGGACACGGGTTCGAGCCCTGGTCCGGGAAGATCCCACATGCCACGGAGCAACTAAGCCCCTGCACCACAACTGCTAAGCCCCCGCACCTAGAGCCCACACGCAGCAATGAAGACACAATGCAGCCAAAAAGAAATAATAAATAAATAAATAATAATTTTAAAAAGAGGGCTTCCCTGGTGGTGCAGTGGTTGAGAGTCCGCCTGCCGATGCAGGGGACGCGGGTTCGTGCCGCGGTCCAGGAAGATCTCACATGCCGCAGAGCAGCTGGGCCCACGAGCCATGGCCACTGAGCCTGCGCGTCCGGAGCCTGTGCTCCACAGCAGGAGAGGCCACAGCAGTGAGAGGCCCGCGTACCGCAAAAAAAAAAAAAAAAAAAAAAAAGAGAGAGAAACTGCCATTGAGGTGGTTTCATCTTAGAAATGAGTGGAAATACACAAGGAATTCAGCCTCTGAAACGTGCCCCAAATTCACCTTAGCCATCATCTGGCCCATCTTCAGTAGCTGAATACTTGGTTACATGTGCAAGATTTGTAAAAAGGAAACTTTGGCGGTGCAAACCCATTCCAATGAATAATACTTGATTTCTAATTATGTTAGAATCTACATGTTTTCATGGGCTGGATGCAGTTTTAACTTCATCAAGTTAACAGCTTCCTCCTCTGAACCACGGACCTTCCTCTCATACTTGAGTCTCAGGCTACCCAAGGTGAATTTCCAAAGATAAATTAGAATCTCATGGGACTTCCCTGGCAGTCCAGTGGTTAAGATTCCCCGCCTCCATTGCAGGGGGCACGGGTTCAACCCCTAGTTGGGGAACTAAGATCCCTCATGCTGCGTGGCATGGCCAAAAAAAGAGAAAAAAAAAAGAATCTCAGAAATCTATAACCAAGGTGTATCAAGATCAATTTCAATTAAGCTAATTAAAAGAGGGAAAAACATGTCAGAGATTACACATTTAAACTATCACCAGGAAGTTCATATGAAAACCTCTCCACAGATTCATATGGATTTCAGATGACATGGGTTCCAATAGAACTGATTGATAAACACAAGCTGTCAATATTTATACAAGTCAAAATTCCAGTCTGAAACACAGAAACCACCCAGATATTTCAGCAGAGTGTCTATCTATCTATCTATCTCTCTCACTCAACAGAGAATTTAATATGGAGAATTTGTTCTGTCATTCTTGGACTGAAAAGCACAGAACGTCAGGAGGGCCGCTACTCCTGGGACTCAGGGATGCAGGAAGATTTGGGGACTAGCAGAGGAGGGGCCTGGGGGGGAGTGGAGCCTCTGAGGGGTGTGAGAGGCTGTGCCTGGGGGGTCACAAAGCTGGAGGAGGAACCAGCGGAGGTCACCCGGACGATTGTTAGGGCGACACTAGGAGGATCAGCAAGTGACCTGCCCTGTGTTTCGTCTCCAACCCCCCGCTGGTGGACCGTCACAGGAAGCCAGCGTCAGGGTCACACAACAGAACATATGTAGAAGGGTGAATGTGGAGCAGAGAGACAGCAGTTTAATAATAACTGGCACAGTCTAAACACGCTTCTAAACATGGTTGACCTTTTATGTCGCAACAGTGAAGGCCATGCTTTCTCCTAAGAAGATGCAGTTCTCTCCCCCACAGAGAGGCCCTAACCCTCTCGCCCCAAAGGGAAGAAAGAGCTAAGAGTCGTGGCACCCATCTCTGGGCAACACTCTTGGTGTCCATGTCTAATTTGTTTAAGTCTCACCTGAGGATTTTGTGACCTAATGACTAAATTATAACGTTACACACTACCAACAGCCCTTACATGAAATAATAAGGGAAAAGGAGGAGGGAGGCAAAAGAAATTAGGTCACACACACACACACACACACATACACACACAGATAAAAATAAGAAAAAATGAATGGCTGCAACACACACCACCTCTGCTACTGGTCAGAACATAACATTTATGACTTCTTTTTCCAACTACGTGTTGCAAGTGTACCCTCATCCAGCATCTCAGCTGATCAAGGTTTTGTGTGGTGTTTTTTTCCCTAGGTGGGAGAGGGGTGCAGTGAACCAAACATTTATTCTCAAAGGATATAAATCATCCAAAATCCTACTCCCCCCAAAATCAACTTTATTGAGGTATATATGTATAACTGACATATAATATCATACACTCATTTAAGTGTATATTTCAATGAGTTTTGAAAATTTATACACCTGTGTAACAATCACCATAATCAACATACAGAATACTCCTATCGATGCAACATTTCCCTTGTGCTCCTCCTGAGGCATCAGCCCCTGCACTCCCAGGCCCAGACAGCCACTCATCTCCTATCCTTACAGAGTAGATTAGTCTTTTCTCGAGTCACATGTAATTTGAATCACAGGTCCGAGCTTCCTGCTATCTGGAAGTTGAGTGTTCCTATGAGTTTTTTCATAAGCCGAAATGGGTAAATCAAAGGAGCAGTTACCTTAGGACACGTCTTGCTAAGGGGAGCACAAGATAAATGAGATGAAGCACAGACGCTCACAGACACAGTTCAGAGCTCTGGCATCTGATGCTGAGATGCTGAGTGTAGTCCCCGGGCCGCCCTTGCTGCCTGGGCCGTGCGCTGCCCCTGTAACGGCTCGCTGAAAAACAAAGGCTGAGCACTGTTTTCGATTTTTGCCTTTTTTCACGACTCCCGTGACTGCCACGAGTCTAGGGACCAGCACCTTCTTAGCAAAGAGCTAGCTAGCACTGCAGAGCAGCGAACAGCCCAGCTGCTGCCACCCCGGGAGCGCGCCCTCCAGGGTGCGCACTCTGCACGCGCCTTGACCGGCTTGCTGCCTGTGTGGCTACGGAAACCGCTCAGATCTGGGCTGGGGAAGCCTTGCAGTCCGGTACCCTCAGCACCAGGGGTACCTGACGCTCTCCCAACTACGTACCACTGTAGCATTTGTGCAGGAAAGAGGTGTGCCTCTGAAAGACTTCATTGCCGACTTGGGAACGTTATCAGTCTTCATAATTTCAGCCAGTCTGATGGGCGAAAGACGACCTCTTTGTTGTGTCGCTTTTCATTCTCTTCTCTAAAGTGAGTTGAGTGCCTTTTCAAATGTTTATCGATAACTTGTGAAATTGCTCTTGCTCTGACATTCCTCTTTTCGCTCCTGACCGGGGAAGACAGAGGAAGGGCTCCGTGCGTCACCCGAGTCTCAGAGTCACGCGTTTCCGCTGCCTAATCGTCTTGACCTGGATGACTGGTGTGCCCCCGTTTGTGCTGGGTGGACAGTGTTGTCATGGGACATGTGATGCCCTTTCCTCCGGTCTGTTTCCAAAAAGAGCCAGGGGTGGCGCGGTGACGTTTCCTTCTCCTGGAGCAGAAACCATCTAGGCCTTCGGTAGGAGGAAACACAGCCTGGCTGCGGCGGGCTCCACAGCCTTCCAGTTTGCCCCTCCCCCCTCCCCCCAGCTTTTCTGCCTGCTGTCCCAAGGCTCCTGGGCCTCGGCCTCATCTGCGGAGAAAGGCGGGGTCTTCCCAGAAACGAACTACCAGTGTGAACTCAGCACTAACCGTCCTCAGCTTAAGGCCTTGAGCTGGTGTGGACGGAAGTGGTGCTAATGTCTTCACACGGGAAGGGGATTCCAGTGATAATTTTGCGGAGTCCTTTAGCGGTCACGCCTTGTGCTGGTCTGGAGGTGTCCTCTCCCCGTGCACCGACTTTAGGGGCGCCGTTGGGAAATGACCAAAACAAAGTGAGTTACTGGAGTCCGAAGTGGCTGCTCTGCCACCGGGCGTCCAGTCCACGTGGTCCTCCCGGCAGCTCCTCCCATGCGCGCCCCGGGGCGAGGGGAGGTGGATGCTCCGCGCGCCCGCGATGGGCCAGACGGCCCCCCTCACCCGACGCTGTGCTAAGCGCCCCGCCTGCCGGGCCCCGAGCCCGGCGCGCCCGCGGGGCGTGGAGAAGTGGAGGCTCCGCCCGCGCCCCACCCACGGGCCAGGCTCCCCGGCCCTGTCGCGGCTCTGGGGCGGGCGGAGCCAGTGTCCGGGTGGCGCGCGCTGCAGCTGTGAGCTTGGGCACCGCGCGGGCTATGGCGTCCCCAGCGTCCTCGGCGCCCGGCGGGGTGGCAGTAGTCGGCAGGTAGGGCTCGAGCCCGCACGGCCGGGAGGGTGGCGGCGGGGCGCGGGCGCTGTCGCCCGGGGGGCTGGTGGCGCGGCTGCGGTGGCCCCGGCGCCTTCCCGGGACCCGGCCGGCCCGGGCGCGGGCGGGGGCGCACTACGGGGCGCGGCTCCGTTTCGCCCGCGCCTCGGCCCGGCTGCGGAGCGGTGCGGGTGCGGGCGGAGTTCGGTGATGCGGCCCCAGCGGGGACAGTGACGCTTGGCGCTGCGAGTGGACGCAGAGCTGTCGGGCCGCGGGTCCGCACAAGGGTGTTCTCTCACGTTCTAGCCCCAGGGATGGGCGCTCGGAGGCACGGAGGGGCCGGCGCGGCGGGGGGCTCTCGCGCGCTCCGGCCCGAGGCTGTCACCCGGCGAACCCGCTTGGGGGCGGGGGGCGCGGCCCGCGCGATCCGAATCCGCGCCTCCAGCGTGGCGAGGGCCCCCTATCCCGAGGGCATCCGGGTTCGCCGGGAGTTGTGTGTCAGGTTAGCAGCTTAAGTTCCATCCACAGTTTTCTGGTTTGTGCTCCATCTCTCTTGTAAAACAACTGCTGTTTTCATTTTTTAAAACACGCGTCTACGTGCACCTTTCCGTTGGTAAGCTAGCATAGCAGTCTACCCACTTGTCGGTAGTTGCAGTTGGTCGCTAGGCGCACCTACTGGGTGGCTCAGTGTCCGGTTACAACGCCGAGGTGCTGGCCTGCCTGACCCCCGTCACAGCCCTGTCCTGAGAACAAGTCCCTGTCCGGGTGTCTCCTTAGAGCCCTCTGAGGATGGAGACAGGACGCTGTGTCAGATTCCTTTACATGGAGAAGTGGAGTTACCTGTGCCTCTGTCCTTTCCAGGCACGTGGGCATGTGGCTGCCTCCTGAAGGGATATAAAATATAGAAAAAAGTGTACTTTGTCCCAGGCGTGGTGACTACGCTTGCCTTGCACCTTTTGTCCAGGGTCAAGTGTGTATCAACCACGGCCTGGGACTGGTGCCCTGCCGGCACCCAACAATGTTGAGCGAAGTCTGGAGTTGACTGTACAGGTGACCCTTGGACCACTCGCGGGTCAGCGGCGCCCACCGTCCATTCCCACCAGAAAAGTCAGTTTAATTGACAGTCTGTACCCAGCCCCAGATCCTGCTTCCCATAGGATTTACCATGTAAGAAAGCCTGCATGTAAGTGGCTCTGCGGTGTCCAGACCCTGTCGTTCCGGGGTCAACTGCGGCCTTCTCCGGCTCTGGTTCTTGCGGGAAGGAGATACGAAGGGGAGTCAGTTTACTTCTGATTCCTTGAGGGAGGCTGACAAAAGAATTAGACAAGGGCTGGAGAACTTCATTCACCACACGAATTAGGAGACGGTCCTGTCTCCCCCGCATTTTTTTTTCTTGGCTGTGTTGGGTCTTTGTTGCTGCGCGCAGGCTTTCTCCAGTTGCGGCGAGCGGGGGCTACTCTTCGTTGCGGTGTGCGGGCTTCTCACTGCGGTGGCTTCTCTTGCTGCGGAGCTCGGGCTCTAGGTACACGGGCTCAGTAGTTGTGGCACACGGGCTCTAGAGCGCAGGCCCAGTAGTTGTGGCGCACGAGCTTCATTGCTTCGTGGCATGTGGGATCATCCCGGGCCAGGGCTCGAACCCGTGTCCCCTGCATTGGCAGGCGGATTCCTAACCACTGCACCACCAGGGAAGTCCCTCCCCCACACCTTTAGCACCTCCGAAAGCAGCCATCGTTGCTTCTGCGGTAGCCCTGCTTTCCTTCCCTTCTTCCTCCCTCCTCCCTGTCCCCTCCTCTCCCCTCTGGTCCCTTTCTCTCTCCCATCTCCCCTCCTGTACCCCTTGTCTCTCTGTCTCTCTCTCTCTCTACCCCATAGGTCATTCCAAGGAGCATCCATTCAAAAGATGGGCCTGGGGAGTGTGAATTAATTGGCTAAAACCTGGTTCCCTTTCATTCTTGGATTTCAACAGACCAAAATATACATATTTCAAAGTTTAGGGAACATACTGGGCCATTGTTTTTCCATTTTATCTTAATAATTACCAGACTCCCTCTTAAAAGTGCATGCTAGGAATACAACCCCTATTTAGTTCTTTTCCATTGATCTTTTCGTAAAGGGCACTTAGCTTTCCTGAGAGCATGCAGGGTGAGCCCCTTCAGAGCAGTGGGCCTGAGAGAGTAAGAGTGTGTTTTTGAAGAATTAAGAAAGGAGAGAAAACCCCCTTGGGTCCAGGGCTGTGCGAACATTAAAGGGGGAAAATCTGGAAACGGCAGCTTTACAGAATGGCGGTAGAGATGGGTCTCCCCGAATCCATCCTAGCGGTGTTGCCAGGCCTTAGAGACCACGGTGTTTCTGAGCCGAAATATGACTTCAGAGCTCCGACGTACACTGCATTGTGTTCACTGAGGTTTTAGGCCTTGAGCTTTGAAGGTAGGATCTGTCTAGGAAGGCCAGCGTGGTCGTGGTCGTGTGTCCCTGGTGTGACCAGCCAAGGTCCTTGGACTCTTTAATCAGCAGAAATTGATAAGGTGCCAGAGGAGAGACTCAGGCAAGGCTTTACTGGGACTCGTGCTGAGGGGGTGTGGGGTGGTGGTGACCTTTTTCCTTACATAGGGCGAGGATGTGGGCAGATCCACGGTCCGCCAGAGGGGCGGCTCAAGTGGTCTGCCCACCCCCCTGGTGGTGCTGTGTGCAGTGGTCATGCACAGGACCTTGTTTTTGCCCCTAGCACCTCAGATGAGGCCGTTGGGTCTTTGGTCTTTTTGTATCTTGTTCATAATTTGTCCCCACTGCCCATGCGTGCAGTTATTTTTAGGTCCCTATAGGGTCTTTGTATCTGTAGCTCGAGCAGAGGTGTGTACGCAGGTGTAAGCACTGCGGCAAAGGGTCCCGGGTCCCGGGTCCCAGCCTGTCTCACTGGGGCCCCATGTGCCCTCTTGCTGTCCCCTTTTTCTGGGCACACTCCTCTAGGACTGAGCTCAGGGACCAAGTCCTCCAGGAAAAGTTCTGCTTCTGAGACCCTCCCCTTAGGGTAGAAACTGTCATCTCCAATTGTATGTCCCTCATGCCTGGTCCTAGTACACAGATGTTTGAGCTATTGTAACAGAGATGTGTAGCAGGAAGGCTTGCTAGGATGTTGTCCTATATCAGGCTATGCATCCCCTGAACTTGCTTTCATTTATTTTATTCCAGAATTTTACTTTGAGGTGACTATCTACATTCTTTATAAGAAATTTTGTGAGGCATACATTTTTTCCTGCTACTTCTGCATTAAAGCACAAGACACACAGACATATACACAGACGCACAGAGCAAACCCTAGGACGCTCCAGCTGCCTGTCGTCAGCTCAACATGCTTTTCCTAGAAATATTTAATAGCTCTTATTGGCAAATATTCCGTAGCCAACTGAGATTAAGACGGTTTTACTTCAACTTTTGTCCAGTAAATAAGTAACTGTAGAATGGAAAAGTACTTTAAAAAGTATCTAGAGTGGACTTGTTCAAAGCTAAATGCCGTTAATGATAAAATTAGAATTGAACCAATTTTGTTACTGCACTTTTCTCCCTGGCTGCTTTGCTGCCGTGTAACAGAATAAGTTACCTTTGAATAAGCAGCCTTTGAAATACCAATTCAGATCCATGAATTTAGAAGCTTTAAGGCACGGTCCCCAACCTTTTTGGCACCAGGGACCAGTTTCGTGGAAGACTGTTTTTCCACGGACCAGGGGCGCAGGGGGAAATGGTTCAGGGGGGAAATGGTTCAGGCAGTAACGGGAGCGATGGGGGACGGCAGATGAAGCTTCCCTCGCTCACCTGCCACACACGTCCTGCTGTGTGGCCCGGTTCCTAAGAGGCCGAGGACCAGTACTGGTCAGCGGCCCGGGGGTTGGGGACCCCTACTTTAAGGCATTAGTCATAACGGTAAGGACCCGTTCTATTCCCCAGGCTTGTAGGGTTCAGGAAAAGTTAGCAAGATGTCACTGGCTCTAAGGCCAGGAAGCTAATTGTATTTGGGCCCCAAGTAAGGTAGTGCTGGGGACCAGAAAGCCGTGGGAAAGCGGTGAGCCAGATGCTACCCCCCCACCGGGGTCTGGCTGTGACTCCCTGCTGCACCTGTGCCCGCCCTCCTGCCCCCGCCTGCCCACCCCCACCGCTGTGTCCCCAGCGTTATCATCGTTCAGCCCCAGTAAGTACCTGATGCTCATGTACAGTTTCCATAGTTTAGGCCCAGCTTTAAGGAGATGGGGGCTCAGTCCTCTTCAAGCACAGGGTGCTGGTGTCCGCTTCGTGGTGTCATCGGTGACTGACAGCTGGGGGAGGGGTCCCCCAGGAGTGGGCCTTCTGCTCTCGGCCCCTCCTCTAGGGGAATATAGGCCATACAGACCTTGAAACCCACGACAATAAAAGTAAACTGACTTTGCCTTTAATGCCTGTTGTATGGAATACAACTCATCTCTCCCCAACTTTTTAAAATTTTATTTTATTTTTTTAATTTTTTATTTATTTATTTTATTATTATTATTTTTTGCGGTACGCGGGCCTCTCACTGTCGTGTCCTCTCCCGTTGCGGAGCACAGGCTCCAGACGCGCAGGCGCAGCGGCCATGGCTCACGGGCCCAGCCGCTCCGCGGCATGCGGGATCTTCCCGGACCGGGGCACGAACCCGCGTCCCCTGCATCGGCAGGCGGACGGACTCTCAACCACTGCGCCACCAGGGAAGCCCTCTCCCCAACTTTTTATTATGAAAATTCTCAAACACAGAAGAGTTGAAATACAGAAAAAAGAATACCCACATACCCACCTCTGTATTCAACAATCGTTAAAAAAATTTGCTCTATTTGCCTTTTCGGTATATGATTTATTTAACCAATTCTGAATATTAGAAGGTTAGTTTTTACCGTTTCGCTAGTACAAATTCTACCTTGAGTAACTATTTTTGTGCATTGCTTATATTAACCTAAGATAAATTCTGGAAGCAAAAGCCCTGGGAGCTGGGGAGGGGGGTCCCCATCTCCTCACCTGCACTGAGTGTGATCCGCCTCTGCCACCTGATCGGGATTTTATCTGCTGTCGTTGAACTAAGGCAGTAAAGTATGTTTCCCAGTTAGTTTGTTCACGTTCGTTATTCAGGTTCCCCCCTTTTGTTTGGCATGTTCATCTTTTATTTTTGAGCTTGTAGAACTTTTTGTGTCTTTATCTGTTACAAATATTATTTCCTTTTGGACATTTGTCTTCTGTTGATTCTTTTAGCCATAAACAAAGTTATGAAGATCAGTTAGTTTACCTGGCAGCCAGCATTCAAGCAGGAGCATCATGGCGGCCTAGAGTGTGGTGAAACATCTTTGATGGGAAGGTTGAGGTCTGTCTCCCAGTGCATTTGTCGACCACGAGGAACCACAGCCTCTGGGAGATTGACATGTGACTGACTTCTGTGTGGGCCCAGCCTGGGAGCATAGTTGGGGATGAACTAGGTGACCCAGTGTCAAACTGAATACAAGGATAAATGATTGAATTATAGTTCTAGACATCGTTTAAGTTGCTGCTGCCCTTAGACCAAGAATGCAAGCCACAAACGCAAGCCACGTGCATAATTAAATTTTCTAGTAGTTACATTAAGAAAGTAAAAAGAAACAGGTGAAATTAATTGTAATATATTTTATTTAATGTAATATTTCCAAAGTGTTATTGTTTCAATGAATAATTGATATAAAGATTATTGATGAAATAGTTTACGTCCTTTTTGGGGGCAGTCTTCAAAATCCAGTATGTTTTTACACTTGCAGTGCATCCCACTTCCGACCAGCCAGTTGTTGGTGGGTCAACTGGGGTGACCAGCATGAATGGTACTGGCCTTTACCTGCGCCTTGCAGCTTGGAGAGAGAGAGAGGAGAGAGAGAGAGAGAGAGAGAGAGAGAGTGAGTGTGTGTGTGTGTGTGTGTGTGTGTGTGTGTGTGTGAGGACGAGGATGTCCTCATGCAGGACTATCTCGTTCAGACTCTGGCTTGGGCCCTGCAGGGTTTCTTTTTTCTTCCTATGCTCTAGAGCAGCTCTGCAAAGATGGAAATGTTCTGTCACCCCTGCTGTCCAAGGCGGTGGCCGTGATCACATGTACCATCGAGTACTCTGAAACGGGTCTCTACTGTGGATGGACTGAATTTTCAAATTTAATTCTTGTTAATTTAAATAGCTGCATGTGGCTGGGGTCCACCTTATTGGACAGTGCGGGTCTAGGGCACTGAGGGTTTAACAGAAAATTTGTACATAACATGTAACTTTACATTATTTCATAGTGCGGAAGAATCTGGAGTACAACCTGCTGTGTGATGCTGCTCCCTGCTCCAAAGTTGCATAGAGATGGTTTTCGTTGTTTGCACTCGGCATTTGGGACCAGTGGCTTCACGGAGATACCTTGAAACCAGACGGTGGCCCCTCTCCGGGCTGCCTGGTTGGATTAGGGGCTGAGCGCCTGGGACCGTGGAAGGATTTTGGTCAAGAGGAGGCCTGCTCTGCGCCTCCCCTCAACCACTCTGAGGCTGGGAATGTTTCTGAACCTGAACTGTAGATTAGCTGAGTTGGGGGGAGGGGGGCTGGGGGGCCGGAATGGGGAGAGTCCTCCTTGGAGCCTGTCTCCAGGCTACTGCTCGGGCCCCCCTTCCCCGGAGCTGCTCACACAGTCACCATGGTGAAGCCTGTGGGCCGTCTGTTCCATCTACTGGGAAACGAATGATGCGCTTTGCTACGGTTCCCCGAATGCTGGGGAGACAGAGACTCGGGGTCAGAGACAGAGGGCTTCACTGATCACAGCAGGCCAACAGCTGAGCCCCCCTTTGCACTGGCTCCCCTTTCCTCCCAAGTCCCACGGGGCGACGTCAGGGCGTCCAGGTGGATCCGTGCAGATTCAGTGAGGATGCTTCATGGGAGGGACGCTGAGCCCGCCTCCTTCATTGGAGATGACATTAGAAACCAAGGTTTGGGCGCTCTGCATTCATTTCTTTTCTTTAAATTAAAAAATACATTTATTTATTTGGCTGCACCGGCTCTTAGTGGTGGCATGTGGGATCTTAAGTTTCGGCGTGCGGACTTCTTGCGGCCTGCATGTGGGATCCAGTTCCCTGACCAGGAATCGAACCCGGGTCCCCTATATTGGGAGCACGGAGCCTTACCCGCTGGACCACCAGGGAAGTCCCGAGCTGTGAACAGTTTTTATGTTGCCTCAAGTGCTGGTGGTGGTAGCAGAAATTATTTATTGGAGGAGGAGAAGGAAAATGCTGTCTCTGTTCTTCAGATTCAGTTAGTTGTCCGACAGTGGTCAGTTGGGGGTCCCCAGAGGGGCCTTTCCCCTGGGCTCCCTGCCCCCTCCCTGCTGGAGTTTTGTCTCTGCCATGCCCCCCGCGGGGTCTGGACGGGCACTGGAGTGAGGACTCAGGAGCTCTTGCATGGAAGCAACAGTTTAAGTAGATACCGCTGTTAGAATGTGTAGTTTTAAGATATCAAAGATTTTAGGAATGGGGTGCCGTGTAATTTGAAACTTTCCTCCTGGGCCGGGAATGGAAATGCTCCATTCTCAAGCTAACGGGCGGCCTCTCAATGTGTCTCCCTGCAGTGGCCTCATCGGGCGAAGCTGGGCAATGCTGTTCGCCAGTGCAGGCTTCAAGGTGAAACTGTACGACATTGAGCAACGGCAGGTAACATACGCCCTGGACAGCATCAGGTGAGTCCACTGCACCTGCGGAGGAATCCAGCAGCCCGTGGCCTCAGGTGGTCTTGTTTTCCGTGTCCTCAAGGCTGTAAGTCCTGTGATTTCACTCTCCTTCGCTGTCGCAGCCTTGGAGCGGGTGAAGGCCAGGCTGATGGAGAATGGGATTCACACCAAAGCAGGGACTCAGATTTTGAGGACAGGACTTAGGGCAGTGAAGACATGTGAGGGGCGTGGAGGAACTGAGTGTAGACCCTCAGCTTCCAGCCCGAGTGAGTCAGGGAGCTGCTCTCCTGTGTCCCACGCCCTGGAGCTGTGTGGACTCTGCGCTTCAGAGAAAACTTAGGTCTGGGAATGGTCAGGAACCCACTCAAGGACATAGCAGGACACAGAGTCCAGCCGTGGCTTATCTGACATGCCAAGGACAGGCATCCTCGGCATTTGTCTATACTGTTCGTTTTATAGAGATTCTGCAAGTATTACTTTCCGTGTTAAATATATACAAAAGAACAGGTCACTTATACTAGTTTATGAAGACTGGAGTAAAACAAACATTCATGAACTTGAGGTCTAGAGTAGTATTATCAAAACCCTGTGTCCACCTTTTGAATCTGACCTCCATCTTCCTTTATTTTGTATCTACCATTACCTTGCCTAAAAAGAAGTTTTATCATATATTTGTTTCCCTAAACAATATATGGTTTAGTTTTGCTTGTTTTTGTGCTTTATAAAAATATTTTTGTGAGATTCACCCGTGTCATTGCTTATAGCTGTAGTACATCTGTGTCCATTGCTATATAATATTCTACTGTGTGACTTCGCTGTTATTTATTTATATTTTATTCTGATGAACGTTATAGCTGTTTCTAGTTGGGGGCTAATGTAAACCGTGCTGCATTATTATCCTTTCATATGTCTCCGGGTGCTTAAGTGCAAGAGTGTCCAGAGTGAGATTGCTGGGTCTGTTTTCCTTCTGGGATTCTGATTATATGTGTATCGAACCAACTCATTCTA
The DNA here is from genome assembly GCF_963455315.2 of Globicephala melas. Lineage (NCBI taxonomy): Eukaryota > Metazoa > Chordata > Mammalia > Artiodactyla > Delphinidae > Globicephala > Globicephala melas. Next base: position 848,580 of record NC_083331.1, on the reverse strand, counting down.
GCCTTCAGATCTTTTAAAGTCTCTTTCAACTTTCCATCTCCCTCTCTCTTTGCAGGACATTCTGGGTACATTCTTTAGATCTTTCTTCCAGTTTACTGATTCTAGTTTTAGCTGTGTCTAATCTGTTATTTAAACCATCCACTGAGTTTATTTCAGTAATTAAATTTCCATTTTAAAAGTTCTATTCGCTTCTTTTCCAAATATACCTGCTCATTTTTAACAGTTTCTCATTGTTTGCTGATTGTGGTTCCATTTTTCAAACCTTTGAGCGTTTAATACATGATTGCTTTATATTATATATCTGATAATTCCAGTACCTGGGGTTGTCTTAGATCAGGTTCCTCAGAATCAGAACCTGAGACAAAGATTCCAGGGCCAGTGATTTATTAAGAAAGTGCTTCCGGGAGAAACCAGTGAGGGACTGGGGTCGGGATAAGGCAGACAAAGGTAAGATTTTGGGAGGAGATCCAGCCTCAGCGAGGTTGCGTGGGAGTCCTGGAGCGTAAAGTGCCCTGCAGAGTTTTCATCCCTGGAGGCTAGGGAGCTGCCTTCACACTCCTGCCTGGCTGTGACTCCCAGGCTTCTGGGTCCAGGGTGGTGCCCTGAGGGAGGGGGCAATGAAGAATTCACAAGCTGGGGGGATGGGCTGGTAAAGGGAATTCGGGGAGATCTGGGGGGATCCCCCATGCCTCCACTGCAGAAACCACTGGGGAGTTTGAGGTAAAAACATTTCTTTCCTGACTTATTCCCACTTTCATTCATTCAAAAACCCTGACTGAGCACCTCCTGTGTGATGGGCACGGAGGCTGAAGATTAAGTGGCAAACACAACAGACTAAGACCCCAAACCTCGAGGGGAGGGGAGCGGAGGGGGGCGGACAGTCCAAAGGAGTCACTGACATGCTTGGTGTCTCAGTATCAGCTCTGGCAAACCAGGCAGCTGGCCAAATCCGGGCTGCGGTGTGTTTGGTGTATCCTGTGAGCTAGGATTGAATGTAACACTTTTAAGGATTATAAAATAAAAAAGAAGAAAAGTATGTAACAGAGACCTCATGTGGCCACAAAGCCTGAAATATCCCTGTGTGGCCCTTTACACAAGAATCGCTCGACCCACGTGTTTAATAGCTGAGATTCCGGTTTCCACTCCTGACGTGTGGGTTTTCCCGGACCAAGCAGTTCTCCGACCCCAGTTGCCCGTCCTACGACTCAGCTCACTTCTGAGATGCCATCAGGCTCCGCAGGTGAGGGACTCGGTCCCGCGAGCCCCTCAATCCAGACGCCAGTTAAGCCCAGTTGTCACCTGTGCTCCCGCCCTGTGGATCAGAGGTTCCCACAGCCCCCTCCTTGGCTTTGCTAACCGTGGCTAGAGCGGCTCACGGGTCCGGGAGACTAGCTACTCACTAGATTTCTGGTTTATTACCTACGGTGTTAGGGCTGCAAGTCAACAGCCAGATGAAGAGAGGCGCAGGGGACACGTGGAGGGGCGGGGAGTGTTCCTGCCCTCTGGGGACCCTCCCCTGAATCTCCACCTCTTCAACCTGGAGGCTCTCTGAACCCCCTCTTTGGGTTTTATGGAGGCTTCATCATTTAGGCACTGTTGATTAAATCCATTAAATCGTTGCCCGCTGGTGACTGAACTCACTCTCCGCCCCCAGGTCGGGGCAAGGCTGTAATTACTGGGATGGTGCCACAGGCAACCAGCCCCTGTCCTGAGGGGCTTTCAAACATCACCTCATTAACATGACAAAAGACACATTCGTTGCTCTCTTCACAGGAAATTCCAAGAGTTTTTAGGAGTTCTGTGCCAGCTCTGTGAAGACCAGCTACATCTTTCTTGTTGTAAGTCACAGTATCACAGCAGTAGTAGGTGCTAAGAAGAAAAACAGTTTGCGGTGGTTTATCACGGTAGGGGTGGGAAAGTGTCCCCTTCTTCCCTTCTAGGTTCTCTGGCTGGTCTGATAATTAAACTGATACAAGGCAGATTAACAGGAGAAAACCAGATGTAATTATGTACAGAGGGGAGCCCCCCAAAGCCATCAGGACTCCCCAGGCTTAGCCGGGCAGCTGAGGCGTCTGTAAATCCTGCCTGGGCGGGACGTCAGGATACCGAGGAGGGAAGGCCTTTCCCGGGAAGGAGAGGAGGCCTTGGGATAACAAAGGCTGCCCTATTGTGCAGGGGTTTCTCAGGTAAAACTGTCTCTTCTGACCCAGGCCCCCTTTCCAATGTAAATGTAGGCAGTTGAGGGGGAAGGAAAGAGCCTTTCCTGAATCTGCTGGGTTTTGATTGCTTTTATCTCAAAACAATCCTTGTGCCAAGGTGGCATATTTTGGGGTGAAAAAACCTGTTCCCCTTCGTTGCCTTGTGTGTTTGGTGACCTCTGAGCTCGAATGAGTTTGGCCGTAGTCTGTGGAAAGCCTGGGCCTGCACTGGACCTAGTGTAGTGTACTGCAGACTCTCCGCTGGGGGTTTTCTCAGTCATGCTCCTGGGTCAGGGGACTGAGTAGGGTCTGACTTTGTCTCCTTCACTCCTGACCCGGGGTCTCAGACACAGGCCCCTCGTGCATGTACCCTTAGGGCAACCCTGCCTTTTGCTGGCTTCAATTCTTTTGTTTTTTTAGTTGATAAATTTTTTTTTAATGAAACAGCTCCTTTTTAATACCTACATTTTCTCTTTTTATTTTATTTATTTATTTTTAAAATATTTATTTATTTGGTTGCACTGGGTCTTAGTTGTGGCAGGGGGGCTCCTTAGTTGCAGCTCCAGGGGTCCTTAGTTGCAGCTCGCCAGCTCCTTAGTTGTGGCATGCATGTGGGATCTAATTCCCTGACCAGGGATCGAACCCAGGCCCCCTGCATTGGGAGTGCGGAGTCTTATCCACTGCGCCACCAGGGAAGTCCCTCTCTTTTTAAAACAGATCTTATTATTTAGAGCAGTTTTAGGTTCACAGCAAAACTGAGGAGAGGTATAGAGCTTTCCTGTGTCCCCCCCAGCCCCAAACACATGCACAGCGCCCCCATTGTCAACATCCCTCACCGGATGGTACATTTGTTACAACTACAATGACACATCATCGTCATCCAAAGACCATAGTTAATATCACAGCTCACTCTTAGTGTTGTATAGTAAGTCCCCTACACACGAGCCTTCAAGTTGCAAACGCGTGTTTGCATGTCCAACCACGTAAGTTAGTTCCCCTGTCCGGCGTACACTGTCGCGTGTGTGCATCCTCTACAAGTGGACAGCCACTGTGCTTTTGTGTACCTTACTGTACAGTACTGTCTAGAGTACAGTAGCACAGTATCTTCATTTCAAGCCCAGGATGTCTGGAAGCAAGCATAAACGCAGCGGTATATATAGCTGATTGTGCTAGTTGGGTACCTAGGCTAACTTTGTTGGACTTATGAACAAACTGGACTTACGAACGTGCTCTTGGAATGGAACTCGTTTGTATGTAAGGGACTTACTGTACTTTCTGTGGGTTCAGACATATGGACATGTATCCACCATTATAGTATCGTAAGGAAAAGTTACTGCCCTAAAAGTTTCCTGTGTTATCAAATGAAACTTCACGTGCCTGTTGCACAGTGAGGCCCAAAAAACCAAAATGTCAGAGTATGGAGCAGAGAAAGGTTTACTGCAGGGCCAAGCAAGGCGAACCGGCGGCTTGTGCTCCAAAGACCCGAACTCCCCAGTGGTTTTTAGGGAAAAGTCTTTAATAGGCAAAATTTGGGGTGAGCGCTTCAGGGTGTGGGACTTCCTTCTGATTGGTTGGTGGTGAGGTAAGAGGGCGGAGCTCCAGGAATCGTGTGCTCAGCCTGAAGTTACCATCCTCCACCTGGGTTCTGCAGAAGAGCTCAGACAGGTATTGCGATGTGTATTCCTTGAGGAGGAAGGAGGAGGGACCCCGCCCCAAGGCTGCGCTATTTCCTGACCGCTCCTCCCTGGTCTCTGCATCCCCTCCCTTCCCTGATCAGCAACTGTTTGAAGCTGCCCTTTGGAACTCAGGGAAGGTCTATGAGGCTGAACCCTTTTTCCTGCCAACAAGAAAAGGGGACACAAAAAGGCTTTTGTACCTGGGAGGGCCCCGCAGGGTCCTGCTCCATTTCACCTGTGCTCCCTCCTCCCAGGCCCTTGTCAGCCACTGAGCTCTATACTGTAGCAGTTTGGAATCACAGTCTGTAGCCTGTTCACGTGGACTTCTTTCATTTAATAATATGCACTTAAGTTTTCCCCATGTCTTTTCATAACTCATTCCTTTTAGCACCGAATAATACTCCATTGTTGGGATACACCGCAGTTTATTTATCCATTTACTTACCGGAGGACATCTTGGGCGCTCCCACATTTTGACAGTTATGAACCAAGCTCCTATAAACGAACATCCACGCAGGTGTTTGTATGGACATGTTTTCAACTCCTAAGGGTAAATACCAAGGAGTACAATTGCTGGATCATATGGTAAGAGTTTTTTTTTTTTTTTTAATAGATTTCCCTTTTTTAAAAAAAAATACACTTATTTACTTGCTTATTTATTTTTGGCCGCATCGGGTCTTTGTTGCTGCACGCAGGCTTTCTCTAGTTACGGTGAGCGGGGGCCACTCTTTGTTGCGGTGCGCGGGCTTCTCATTGCTGTGGCTTCTCTTGTTGTGGAACACGGGCTCTAAGCACAAAGGCGAAGTAGTTGTGGCGCTCGGGCTTAGTTGCTCCGTGGCATGTGGGATCTTCCCAGACCAGGGCTTGAACCCATGTCCCCTACATTGGCAGGTGGATTCTTAACCACTGCGCCACCAGGGAAGCCCTAGAGTGTTTTCAAAAGACATCAAAGGAACAAGGCAGCACAAAGAACTTAGTATTTAATTTAGTGGAGGATGAAAAAATATTGGTAGTTTAAGAAAGAAGTGGAAAATTTTATTTGCGCCAACCTGAGGGTTATAACCCGGGAAACAGTCTTTCAGAAAGTCTGAGGACTGTTCCTCCTGTTAGAGGTCAAAGCACAGTTGTGTACGTTTTTGGGATGAAGATGAAGGGTTATGTGTCAAGTATGTGTATTTGTTATTGAACTCACTGCTCAAAAGCCACTACTGGAGAGACCACTGTTGGTTGGAAAGGAAAGGTTGCTTTATTCAGGAGGGCGGCAACCTGGGGAGAAGGTGGGGTCATGTTCCAAAAAAAAAAATCCAAAGATTCTCCTCAACCATGAAATTAAAGGGAGAATCATTGGGGGAGGGGGTCAGTCTTCCTCATCTCCCACTGTGTGCAGACTTTCTTCTGATTGGTTGGTGGTGAGTAAAGGGCGGAGCTCCAGGAATCTTGAGCTCAGCCTGAAGTTGCCGTCCTCCACTGGGTTGGGGCCTTAGTTCCGGTAGAAGAACTCAAGGTATTGTGATGTATATTCCTTGAGGGGGAACCAGCACCCTGCCCTGGTTTCTCTGCCCTGGGCAGAGAAAAGTTTTATGTTTAAATTTTCCTTGAAATTTACAAATAAAGTTTATAAATGTATAGATTACATGTATAAATAAGTTCATAAATTAAATTTGTAAATAAATTCATAAATAAAATTCCTTGAAGCACGAATTTTATTTCATCAAGGTGATGTAGGGAGCAATAGGAATTTATCGTGAGTGTAACAACCATTAAGGGGAATACAGTGTAAAGAACTCTGAGGAATTTATGGCGTTCCTAAGTAGGTGAAATTACACTGACTGACTTTGATAAATTTATCTTTTGTTCCCACATTAGTGGTTTGTCTGAGTCGGGGCACAGGGAGTCCCTGTGGGGATGGTAGTGACAGTCGTGCTGGGCCTCACAAGCTGGGCTTTTACTTGGCTTTCTGGCAAGCGTGTTGGTGGAGGCGGTTTGGAGCTGAGAGTTTAGCTCAACAGCAGGCCCAGGGTTGGAGGGAAGCCCAGCCTGGAGAGGCGACCCTGAGCCAGCCCGGTGCGGGCTGCAGACCAGCTCGGAAAGGCCAGACAGTAGAGCTTTAGGCCTTTCAGTCCCTCCTTGTGGAGCTGAAGCTGCCAGTCCGTGTGCAAACAAGGGGCAGGCCTGCGTCCCAGCAAACTTAGTGTGTTAGCACTAGCTTTGGAGTCCATAAAATTGTCACACGTCACAAAGTATTGTTTGTTTGTTTGTTTCAACCATTTAAAAATGTAAAAATCGGGCTTCCCTGGTGGCGCAGTGGTTGAGAGCCCACCTGCCGATGTAGGGGACATGGGCTCGTGCCCCGGTCCGGGAAGATCCCACGTGCCGCGGAGCGGCTGGGCCCGTGAGCCATGGCCGCTGAGCCTGCGCGTCCGGAGCCTGTGCTCCGCAACGGGAGAGGCCACAACGGTGAGAGGCCTGCGTACCCCAAAAAACAAAACAAAACAAAACAAAAAATGTAAAAATCATCATTCTCTCTCAGGCCTTATGGGAACTGGACTGTAGTTTACTGACCTCTACACTTTTCAGTTCTGTTATCGTTTCATGTTTTATTTTGTAGACCTAGTTCCAGCGCAGCTGTAACCAAGAGCAAACTCTTATGATTCCTCATTGAAAAGTCCTTTGTCCTGCTTCTTGGGGTATTTGTATTAATAGGCCTTATTTTTTAGGTGTATCATTAAAGATCTTGGCCACTTTTAAAGTCCTTTCAGTTATCAGGGAGAACATGGGGAAATTATAAGTAGGGTTTTCTTGTTGCTTTTTTTTTAGGCCAGATTAAAGGCTTTCCTATTTTCCTACTACTTTGCTTAATTAAGATCTAATACTTTAAACTATTATTGGTGGCCAATTAGATTGGCCTGTAAGATTTTTCAACCAAAAAAAACAAAACAAAACAAAAAACACCAAACCAAAACAATTACTATTAGCATCCTTGTTATAGAACAAGCAAGTGTACTGAATTCTTATGTGTCTTAAGACTTGAGTACACACAGATCTTTCCTCATACAGTGGCTTTGTTTTCATAACCCACATATGTGTAAGTCGAGTTCACTTTAATATGCAGAACTGGTTGTACTTCTGACAGGAAGTGGGATTTCGGGATATCTTGTGACTGCCTCTGCTCAGATTGTTGCTGGCAAAAGCCTCCGGGAGAATTGGGTTTGAGTGCTGTCTGGTCACCCTCCTAGGTGGGGCACCACTCAGTTTTAGGTATTGTGACTAACGTAAGGCCACCTGCCCCCTTTCTTAAATCAGGGGATTTTCAAATGTGCCATTCCTGCACCGGAGACCAAGTTCAGAGCCTCGAATCCAAGCCTTACTTTTGGGAATATTTTGGTCAGGAAGATGAGTTCTGAGTGTCACAATCTTTTCAGCCAGGAAAGAATTGTCACTGCTTCTTTCAGTAAGAAAACCATCAGCCTGCAGGCCGAAATGGCTGTCGGCTCACGTCGACAGCAACACTGGGTGTTGGCTGTGGTCCTGAGAGGTTCAGGACCCCAAGATGAAGTATCCCTGGCCATGTCTTAGGCACGAGGCTTAAGGAGAACCAACTTTATCCTTTTGTCAAGAAGCATAAACGGTGTATCTTCCCGATTGGGTTAAATTGGCTGGTGGGTCGTTGTTGTGCTCAAGGAGCATCCTTATTATTTTTTAATACTTATTTATTTAGGCTGCATCGGGTCTTAGTTGCGGCATGTGGGATCTAGTTCCCTGACCGGGGATCGAACCAGGCCCCCTGCATTGGGAGGGCAGAGTTTTACCCACTGGACCACCCCAGGGAAGTCCCAAGGAACATCCTTTTGTGGCCCCTGTTCTGTGGTCCTTGTTGTCACACAGGTGAGGACAGAGCTGTGCCTTCCTCTCGGCACCCCTCGGTGTTTGATCTCCAAACACCAGCCAGGATGGGCACAGAAATAAAGCGATTCTTGTCCCCAGAGCCTAGAACATATTGAGCACTAGCTCAATAGTTGTTTTAACTGAGTCATAGGAACGTTTTCTAGAGTCTGTGGCTGTGTTTTTCACAGACTTTTCTGCCGTCTATCCCGCCCTTGCGGTTTGCCTCACTTACCATATTCAGTTCTTCTGAACATCCTGTAGTAGAAAATAAAATGGTGAAACTCTTTTTTTTTTTTGAGGTACGCGGGCCTCTCACCGCCGTGGCCTTTCCCGTCCCGGAGCACAGGCTCCGGACGCGCAGGCTCAGTGGCCATGGCTCGCGGGCCCAGCCGCTCCGCGGCACGTGGGATCTTCCCGGACCGGGGCACGAACCCGTGTCCCCTGCATCGGCAGGCGGACGCTCAACCACTGCGCCACCAGGGAAGCTCCAAGTGGCTCCTATTTTTAATAAAAAGTTTGGTATTTTCTCACTTCAGAGACACTGAAAATGATAAAAATGAGATGAATGAATGAAAAGAAAGCGTCCGCACAGCATTCCACCGCAGGGGCCGAGGGCGCCGCGGCACGTCGTCCCGACGTAACTGGGGCCTTTGTGAGCATCAGCTTGACGCACTTGAGCATCCCTGGGCCCTGGGACACGTCTGGCCTGGCCCCTCGTTTCCCAGCTGCCCCCTGCCCTGTGCCTCTGTGATTTAGGATTTTTGTTGGCGGAGGCCAAGTAGACTTGCGTTCATGAGCTTGGTCCTGCCTGGCTCTGCCCTCCCGCTGCATCCTCTCCATCTCCAGCTGCCTCAGTGCCTCAGACCTCAGGGAAGAGGGGAGAAGTAGAAAAACCTGTCCCAAATCCCCTTGTCACTTCATAACAGGCTGACAGTGACGCTCCTCGTGGAGTTGGCCGCAGACAGGAAGCAGGCAGCGAGGACGGGGCTACAGGCGGGGTGCAGAGCACAGGACGCCAGGAATCCTCTGAAACAGCTCAGTGCCTAGGTTGTTATATTTTAAACAATTTTATTAAGGAAATGCATGCATAAAGACAACTATTAACTCGCGTTTATAACCCAAACCCACAGTCTCCTGTCCTCCGTCCCTACACCAGGGCTTAGGATCTGACCTGGGAACACATTCTGCTGTTTGGGAAATACTTGTGTTTTATTTCTTTGATAAGTTCTTATCTTTTTAAATTAATAAATGTCTGTTTAAAATAAAATCTCAAAAACAGAAATATACAAAAAGATCACCCATTTTGGACCCTATACTGTTAATTGTTAACATCTTTTCTCCTAACTTTGCTGAAGTTAGGAGCCTTGAGTCCTGGTGCTGGGCTGCCCTCTAGAGGTCAGGCTGGGGCACTGCAGCCTCTCAGCGGGCGTTCTCGGCCTCCGAGTAGTGAGTGTATGAGGCTGAGAAGCCAGCTGAGAGTCGTACCTTTTCCAGGTATTTATGTTCGTCCCCTGCAAAGCTCGAGGCAGAAGTTCTTCCAAAACGCTCAATGAAGAATATTGGAACTCGTGTAACTAGCTTTTTTGGTTTGTTTGTTTTGGCTGATATACCACAGCTCTTCCAAATCATTTATATGATAAAACTCTCACAGATTCTGCCTCCTTTTAAAAAATTGAAGCCTGAGTCCCCTGCATGGTGATGGCCTGCGAGGGCTTCTTCGCGAAGCCGTCCCAGAAGCAGGAGGGGCTGCGTCCGCCTGATGCGTCGTGGACCTGTTCTCTTTGCCTGAAGCTTCTTTTTGGTAAAATAATAAAGAAACCTGTATTTCAGCACATCTTTCCGTTTTTTCACAGTAACAGTAGCAAGAAAGTTTCTCTTCCTCAATTTGTAGCTAAAGCAAAATACAAAATGCACAGCTTTAAGAAAAAAACAGAACAAGGGAGCTGGCCGACCCACGTGGGCCCTGGTGCCTCAGGAGTACCGGCCTCCCCGGGACAGGGCAGGACAGGACAGGGCAGAACAGGACAAGGCAGGACAGGACAGGACAGGACAGGACAAAGCAGGACAGGACAGGAGAGGACAGGACAGAGCAGAACAGGACAAGGCAGGACAGGGCAGAACAGGACAAGGCAGGACAGGACGAGCAGGGCTGCCCATGGGTTACCTCGGCTCAGGGATGCCCTGCAGACACCGGCCCAGGGCCGTCCCTCCTGTCCAGGCCTCACTCACATGATGCCCGGCCTTCCCGTGGTCTCCTGTTCCCGCAGTGCCTGGTGACCTGAGACCCAGACCCTCCAGGTAACTGGCCACGCTCAAACCATCGCCCCAACCCAGGGCCTCCCCGACCCCTGGCTGACACCCTGCGCCCAGGAGCGCCAACCCAACTTGTTCCCTCCAAAGGACTCCCCGACGGCTTAGTGATAAAACCTGTGGCCAGAAACCATGTGAAAGTGGCTGAGTCACTGGCAGAGAAATCCAGAGAATGTTCTGGAAAGCCTGTGCACGTTTGTGCGTGTGCTTACCTTGTGTATTTAACGTGTCGTGAGTTACAGCCACGCAGCCCTGGTCCACGTTGCGAGGCGCCTCCTTGTGCCCCTCTCCCCAGGGGCCCACTGAGGCTGAACAGCCACTGGTTTCTGGTTTTACCCACCATGGGCCTTGTTTCACCCTTTAAAGATTTTTTTTTAAAAAAGTGTAATTTTAAAATACATATAACATAAGATTTATTGTCTTAATAACTTTTTGGTCCAGTTCAGTGATATTAAGCGCATTCACACTGTTGCACAGCCATCTGTCTCCATCACTCTTGTCATCGTCATCTTGCAAACTGAGACTCTGTCCCCATTAGACAGCAGCCTACTCCAGCCCCTGGCAGCCCCCACTCTCTCTCTGTGAAGTTGGGTATTCTAGGGACCTCGTACAAGTGGAATCGTACAGTACTTGTCCTTTTGTGGCTGGCTGTTTCACTGAGCATAATGTCCTCAAGGTTCATCCATGGTGTTGTACCCGGAAGTGGGGTCCGGCCACTCGCCACTCAAAAGCCAATAGAGAGGCCAGGCTGGTGGAAGGGAAGGTTTGCTATACTTTGCAGGCCGGCAGCCGGGGTGGGGGGCGGAGGGAGACGGACGCCTGTCCAAAGGCCGACTCCCCCCGCTGACAACCAGGGGGCAGGAGCTTTTCCAGACAGCTTTTATTCTACCGGCAGAAACAGCACAGGCAGCTCTGACAGTCACCATGAAATTGGTCATCGCTGATCTGACCGACGTCATCTTGATTGTTTTAGGTACAGTTAAACTTCAGTTCCACATTCGGTTTGCTTCCATCTCTTTGAGGCCAGTTCTCGGAATTGTGGCAGCTTCTGTCATGGCTACAGTCTGGTCATCATGGAGTTAACTTCTTTCACCCGGTGAGGGTTTCAGTATCTGCAAGACAGCTCACAGGATACGGCTCAGAGTATTATCTCTATCCCTTAAGGGGGAACTAAAGGTCCTTGACTATGCTTAATGACTAAACTATTATTTTTTGGTCTCCTTTGACTGTTTTCCTTTGTTTCTGCATTTTCTCACTTCTCTGATTAAACTTATTCTTTGGCTAAAGTTTTTCCACAGACAAAAGGCAGGCTGAGGACATAGCGTCCTGCTGCGTTTCAGTGTAGCCCGTGTCAGGGTTTCCTTCCCTCTTAAGGCTGAATAACATTCCATTGTGTGGTTGTGTATCCATTCATCCGTCTGTGGACATTGGGTTGTTCCCCTCTTTTGGCCACTGAGCAATGCCGGTATGGACACTGGGGTACAAATATGTGTTTGAGTCCCAGCTTTTAGCTTTTGGGGGTGTACACCCAAAAGTGGAGTCACCAGTTCATGATAGTCCTATTTTTAACTTGTTGAGAAACCACCCAACATCTGCCCCCCTGGCTGCAGCTTTTGCATTCCAGCCGGCAGTGCACAGGGTTGATTCTCCACATCTCCGCGAGCGCTTGGTTTCTTCTCTCTTCTGTTCCCCGTCACCATCCTAATGGGCGTCCCGTGGTTTTGATTTGCATTTCCCTGCTGATGAGTAACGTAGACCTCTGTTTGATTTTGAATTGTTTCCGAATACTCACGGCTCACTCTGCACTGCTTTCCAGAAAAGAGATGAAGTTGCTGGAGCAGTCGGGCTCCCTGAAAGGCTCGCTGGGCGCCGAGGAGCAGCTGTCACTCATCAGCAGTTGTTCCGACATCCGGGAGGCGGTAGAGGGCGCCCTGCACGTCCAGGTGAGTGGGGACACCTGCCCGCCGGGGTTGGAACAGCTAGCCTTCCAGCTCCTTGGGTCAAAGGCAGTCGAAGGCGTGGGCATCGTGTACCTGCAGGTCAGGATGCCGTTCACGTGACAGGAAACACTGTCTTTAACCATCTGGTACATGGGCTCCCGTCAAACCCCTGGGATAGTGTTATCTTTCAGAGGTGTTAGAACGTTGAGCAAAAATACATTTTCTGGACAGCTGACACTGTTATTTTGTTCTTCTTCTAATTGAATGAGAGATTATGTTCATGTTCTCATATGCAATTGTGTAAAAGCTGAAAGAAATCACCCAAAAGAAACCCTTTTGTTTCTTGTGGCATTTGCATTTAGTTTTTCCAACAACGTCACTCAGCAAAAGCAGGCTCTCTGGAGGCCCTGTTCCCACCGCCGAGGATGCTCCAGGCCGAGCGGGAGGTGCCCTCACAGGGTCCAGCCCACCCGGGCCCACAAGCAGCTCCTGCCCCACTGAGACCCCGGTGTCACCCCGGCTTCTGAAATGTGACACTTACTGCCCAGGATTGACGCGGGCTTCGCTCCGGAGCCCCTCACTGTCTGTCCAGTCAGTGCTGATGTTTCGTCTGCTCTGTGACGATGGTTGAGCTGAGAATGTGGGAGCAAACCCGGGGCCCGAGCGTGTTTCCTGGTCCGGAGGCCGAGGGCCTGACGCTCCTCCAGTTCACACAGCAAAGCTCCCCATCTCCTCCTGGTCTTTCCACCCGGATCTCGTGACACCGAGGGCTCTGAGGGGCCCCGGCGTTACTGCTTAACCTTCCTGACGTGGCCCTGAGCGCCCAGGGGTCCTCCCAGCACGGTCCCCGCAGAGGAGGGTCTTCACGTGGTTAGCTCGTTTTTAAGGGAAGTGTCTTCTCTTCTGCGACCCTGCTGGAGGAGGGGGATGTAGGTCGTGCAGCTCGTGGTGCCAGAAGAGACCCCCTGCAGGGGCGAGGGGACAGGGGACCGAGGGCTCCAGAGCAGACCTCGAGCCGCCCGCCCTGTACTGAGCAGCTGTGAGGGCCTTTCTGCGGCTTCCTGACCCGACCCCTCGTCCTGGTCCGGCGAGGGTGGGACACCCATGCCTGGTTCGTCGTGGTCACATCAAGTGACCCTAATGCAAGGCCAGGCTCCGTTGCCTCCAATGAGAACATCAATAAATTCCTTTTTGGGGTCAATTTGATATATAATATTTCTGCGATGGAAATGAAAGTTTATAATGACACGTATGATGACCTGACATGTGAACATGTGACCACAGAACACTCGTTCAGACTCTTAACGGTGTCTGACTTGGCGTCTGTCTTCACTAAGTGACTTGAGCCTCTTTTCTTTTTTTTTAAATTAATTAATTTATTTTTGGCTGCATTGGGTCTTGGTTGCTGCTCGTGGGCTTTTCTCTAGTTGCGGCGAGCGGGGGCTGCTCTTCGTTGTGGTGGGTGGGCTTCTCATTGCAGTGGCTTCTTTTGTTGCAGAGCATGGGCTCTAGGTGTGTGGGCTTCCATAGTTGTGGCTCGTGAGCTCTGTAGTTGTGGCTCGCGGGCTCTAGAGCGCAGGCTCAGTAGTTGTGGTGCACAGGCTTTGTTGCTCCGCGGAATGTGGGATCTTCCCGGACCAGGCATCGAACCCGTGTCCCCTGCATTGGCAGGCGGATTCTTAATCACTGCGCCACCAGGGAAACCCGCAACTAATGCATCTTAATTTCACCTTATGTTTTCCAAACAAATGAGAAAATAAATCCCCCCCAATCAAGACCTGCGTGATGTGATACCATGTGTTTGTTAAGTTATATTAGGTTTCTAAACATTTATTTTAAAGAATAAAGAAAGTTTGGGAGAATCCTACTCGGGTCCATTATTCCAAAAATGTTTTAGTACTTTCCTGTATTTGTATTTCTTTCCATTTCTTCTGTTTATTTTCTTTCTCTAACATACTTAACATTATACTGTAAATAGAATTTTGCCTCACGGTTTTTCTTTAGGACTTTACAGCCTTTCTTGCCTTCCTGTCTCTATCAGATAGAAGGTATAATTTTTGGACTTAAAAAAAAAACTGTTATGTTTATCATGTGATATCTAACCTGAGAGAACCTTCCATCTAAAAATGACCTCGGGGCTTCCCTGGTGGCGCAGTGGTTGAGAGTCCGCCTGCCGATGCAGGGGACACGAATTCACGCCCCGGTCTGGGAAGATCCCACATGCCGCTCAGCGGCTGGGCCCGTGAGCCATGGCCGCTGAGCCTGCGCGTCCGGAGCCTGTGCTCCACAACGGGAGAGGCCACAGCAGTGAGAGGCCCGCGTACCGCAAATAAATAAATAAATAAATAAAAATGACCTTGAAGCTGAAGGGCCGAGGCCACGGCTGCATCCGCCCCCGCCAGCCTCGCGGCAGCTCCCCGTCCTGCTGCCCGGAGGCTTCCTGCCAGCCCAGCCCTTCTTAGCAATTCCTTATGGTTCCCTTTTTCCCAATTATAAAAGGAAAAATTCTCATTGTAGAGAAATTAATCCAGGCTACTTGGAGACTTTTCTGTAATAAAAAGAGAATGATCATTACTTTAGTGAATTGTCCAGAGTCAGGAGGCAGAGCGCGTGAATTAATACAAACAATGCTTCCACCGCAAACCATCCAGTTGTGGGATTTACTGAGTCCCGAGGGTCACAGCCCCAGAAATGTGAGCGTAGTTCTTTGTGGTCAGTTTGTCTTCTACCCAAACCCCAGCGGGCGGGAGCCTGGGTCAGAAGGTTTCCTAACACTGCTGAAATGTGGGAGCGTGCAAGAATGGAACCTGAATTTCTAGAACTTAGTGCAATTTTGAAATCAAATCTTGCCTGGCAAGAGAATCTACCGTGCTGGAAAAATAAGTTTATTCTGAAAAGCCCGTCTAATGCATTGGCTGTTACAGAGCATTAAGGCTCACTAGCTGTGGTACAGAGGCTTCATCTTACCTCTGGAATTTCAGACCTGAGATCAAGGTAGCTGGTAGGAGCCCTGGGAATGGTCATGGAATTAAGTATGAGCTTTAAGTGGACTTACCTTACACAAGCAGGGCAGCAGCCGAGATCTAGAAGTAAAAATGATATTTATCCATGTGGATGTGAGAATTTGCATCTGAACCTTACCTGTAAAATTTAGAAAATGCTAGTCTTTTTTTTTTGGCTGTGTTTGGTCTTCGTTGCTGCGCGCGTGTCCCCTGCATTGGCAGGCGGATTCTTTCTTTTCTTTTCTTTTTTTTTTAAAGAAGATGTTGGGGGTAGGAGTTTTTATTAATTGATTTATTTATTTTTGCTGTGTTGGGTCTTCCTTTCTGTGCGAGAGCTTTCTCTAGTTGTGGCAAGTGGGGCCAGTCTTCATCGCGGTGCACGGGCCCCTCACTATTGTGGGCTCTCTTGTTGTGTAGCACAGGCTCCAGACGCGCAGGCTCAGCAGTTGCGGCTCACGGGCCCAGCCGCTCCGCGGCATGTGGGATCCTCCCAGACCAGGGCTCGAACCCGTGTCCCCCGCATTAGCAGGCAGATTCTCAACCACTGCGCCACCAGGGAAGCCCGGCAGGCGGATTCTTGACCACTGTGCCACCAGGGAAGTCCATGCTAGTCATTTTGGTAAGGACTTGGAGACTGTCAGTAATTACAGGAAGCAGTGTTCACGATAAATACTACAGTTTAAATGTGTACATTTTCTTAAAGAATGCAAGCTTGCTGGACTTTTGGTCTTGGTCCACTGAGGCTCAGAATGATCCTCCTTTTGGTGGGTTGTGGTCGGAGTGGGAGGGTTGTGTTCAAGTGTGGCGGGAGCACATGGGGCAACCAGCACTGAGAGTGCACATTGAAACTCGAATTTCATTTTTCCTGTTCGTGTGTGTGTGTTTTAATTTGTAAAATCAGGCTATAATTTACATACAGTAAACTCTGGCGGTTTTAGTGTCCAGTCCTGTGTGTTCTGAGAAATGCGTGAAGTCAGGTCACCCCACCCCCAGCTTTAGAGCATGCCCGTCACCCCACAGGGTCCCCTCCTTCCCCTTTGCCATCAGCCTCCCCTCCCCATCCCAGGCCTGCAGCCACTGCTCTGGTTCTGTCCCTAGAGTTTTGCCTGTTCCATAATGTGGTATAAGGTGGAATCACCAGGGCTTGCACATGCTTTGTTAGATTCATACATAAATAGGTCATGAATTAGGTGCTCTTGTAAAAGGTACCTTCAGAAATTTTCAACTCCTAATTGCTCGCTGCTAGCAGATAGTAATATAGTTACAGGTAAAAGTGTGTTGTTTCATTTATTTAAATTTGGGAGGATTTTCCATATATCTTTGTTATTGATTTCTAGTTTAAGTCCATTATAGTCCCAAAACGTACTTTATGTCATTTCAATTCTTTGAATTTGTTGAGGCGTATTTTATAACCCAGGATATAGTTTATCTTGGTGAATATTCCATGTGCAGTTGAGAAAAATGTGTATTCTGCTGTTGTTGAGAGGAGTGAACGTAAATATCAACTAGGTCATGTTGGTTGATAGTGTTATTCGGGTCTTTTTTTTTTGGCTGCGTTGGGTCTTCATTGCTGCGCGCGGGCTTTCTCTAGTTGTGGCGAGTGGGGGCTACTCTTTGTTGGAGTGCATGGGCTTCTCATTGCGGTGGCTTCTCTTGTTGTGGAGCATGGGCTGTAGGCACGAGGGCTTCAGTAGTTGTGGCACGTGGGCTCAGTAGTTGTGGCTCACAGGCTCTAGAGTGCAGGCTCAGTAGTTGTGGCACACGGGCTTAGTTGCTCCGAGGCATATGGGATCTTCCCGGACCAGGGCTCGAACCTGTGTCCCCTGCACTGGCAGGCGGACAGGTGTGAGCTGTGCTCTGTCTGTACCTCCTGGTGGCCTAGGCCCTCCCGCCAGCTCACACTCAGCAATTTGTTGGGCTTTGGGTTGACTTATCACCTGCTTTAGTAGTGCCTGCAGTTTTCCTCTGAGCTCTGCCCCAGGGGACAAAGCCTCCAGTCTCTCCTTGGAGAGGCCCGTCTTTCCTTGGATTTCAGGTTATTGGGTTGTTCTGTGATCTCAGCTAGGTCCAAGAAAAGTTACGATTTTGTAATTTATCTGGCTTTTCCTTGTTTTTAGGGTGGGAGTGAAGTTCTCCACTGCTTTCACGTCCCCATAGGGTCTTTATTATCCTTAGTTTTATAAACTGGAATATAATGTTTATATTTAAAATAGGAATAACATTTCTTCAAACATTTTTTATTGTCCTAAAAATTTCAGAAGTGGTTCACACTTGTTGGAGAAAAAAAAAGAAGCATAAAGTTGTATATGAGGGGGACTTACCTGGTGGCGCAGTGATTAAGAATCCACCTGCCAATGCGGGGGACACGGGTTCGAGCCCTGGTCTGGGAAGATCCCACATGCCGTGGAGCAACTAAGCCCGTGCACCACAGCTACTGAGCCTGTGCTCTAGAGCCTGCGAGTCACAACTACTGAAGCCCGGGTGCCTAGAGCCTGTGCTCCGCAATAAGAGAAGCCACCGCAATGAGAAGCCCGTGCACCACAACGCAGCCAAGAATAAATAAATAAATAAATTTATTTTTTAAAAAGTTGTTCTCCTCCCAACCCCTGGGGGTGAGTATTGTGAAGAGTTTGGAGTTTATTTATCCAGAGTTCTACAACTCTTGTAATCATATATTACAGACTTAACATTTTCATAATAGGAATCCTATTATGATATAATGTTTTACGACTTGATTTTTGTACTTAATAATACATTATGATTGTTTTTTTCCATGTCCTTGTATACTGATCTACCTAGTCGTGTATTTTCTATAGGTTAGGAAATCATTCATTTGTACACTGTTCAATTATTAGCTAAATAACGTGTTTTCACAGTTGAACATTAATGTTTAGAAATAAAACAGTTTAACACATTGAAATAATCTTTATAGTTTGAAGATTAAGAATACAAAGTAAGGCACTGTACATGGTATTGTCTCGGCCCCTGAAAGTTTGTGTGCTAATAAGGTTTAATATACGGGTCGGCAAATTTTTAAAAAATAAAAGGCCAGCGAGTAAATGTTTTAGGCCTTGAGGCTGAGGACAGCCTCTTGCATATTTTACAGTCCTTCAAAAATGTAAAAGCCATCCTTGGCTGTGGGCCATGGACTGAGTTGGCCTGGGTCATAGTCTGCTGACCCTGCTCCAATATGTTGGAGACGTTTTCTTTCCCCAATATTGAGGACTGGCTTCGGATAGGGAAAGACTTTCACCAGTCAGCCTGGCTAGAGGCTCTGGGGGCCTTTCTGCCCTTTTCTGGAGATCTTATCTCTCTGTAATTCCCGTTAGCAGTTTGCCTCGTCCTCTCTTGCTCCCCCTGGTGTCCATGTGCGGCACTGCAGGGTCTCTGGCGCCTCAATGAGCAGTTCCCGAGTCCCCTTTGTTCTCAGCGGCCCCCAGGCATCCAAGGTGTACCATCCCCGTCAGCGCTGAGTCAGGTAGACTGAAACCAGCCCCTCGCAGCCCGCGAAAGCAGGCCTGTGGGTGTGCAGCGTCCTCCCGAGGAGAAGCTGTGGGTTGGGCCTTTCCTTCTGGTCCTGAGCGTGACGGCTTAGGGGAGGGATCTCGTAGATGACACCCACTTCCACGCACTTGTTCTTGGCTTTGCGCCCGCCTGGTCCTGCGACTTCCTAAGTGGCTTCTGGAGTTCTCACAAAGGCTTTCTGGGCTGAGGTTGTTGCTACGATTTTGTCTCCGGGGCTTCCTATCCCACCGTCTTGATGATGTCACTGTAAGAGTTGCACGACAGAAGAGACAGATCTGGGCATCAGGGATGCCACGCCACGCCATGGCCCGATGTGAGCTCGTCTGTACACGCCTGTCTTGTGCGCTTTCTCTGCGAGGCCCCTGCGTAGGTGGGATTCGGTCGATCGAAATCAAATGCCGTTTAGAAAACGGTGATCTTACTGCTGCTTGCAGTATTTTACTTTGACAAAGGAAACTTGGTTGATGATCGCCGTGTATCATTCTTCTGTGTTTTGAGTTACATTTCTAAGGGCAGGTTCATTAAAAAATGGAACCACGAGGCGTAGGCCCCTTTCTGGCCCTTGGTGGCTTGTTGCTGGCCTTGTGAGTTCCCGGCCATTAAGAGCGGCTCATTAAGACAGTGGATTTCAGGCTCACCAGTATTGGGTACATTGATCTTTAAGATGCTTATTAAATTGATTAATGAAAACAGGCATTTCATTATCCACATTTGTAACAACAAACGTGTCATTGTCCCAACGTTGACATTTTTAATTTGGTTCCAAAATTACTGTGAAACTAAATGAGTGACCCTACTTCCCCCTAAACTTAAAAAAATAAAAGCTCAGATCTTCGTGCCCTGGTCCAGGAGGATCCCACGTGCCGCGGAGCGGCTGGGCCCGTGAGCCATGGCCGCTGGGCCTGCACGTCCGGAGCCTGTGCTCCACAACGGGAGAGGCCACAGCAGTGAGAGGCACGCGTACCACGAAAAAAAAAAAAAGAGCACTGCAGGACTCTTTTGGAAAGATGGAGTGACGACATTATAGCAAAAACTGGAGAGTTGACATAACGTTGACTGTATATAATATAAATCTAGATAGAAATCTAGATATCTATATGTATCTAAACCTTTCTTTATATAGACAGAAACTTAATTATCCCTTATGCCTTAGAAGTTGTAGGTTGCTGAATTAATACTCAAAGTCAAAATCAGCATGTGTCTGATATAAACATATTTACTTTATGAAATCTGTTAGGTGGAGTATGTAGATACCAACTAAGGAAATAATTTTCAATCTTATTGCTCAGTTAAAAACATGGTAAGTCCATTTGAAAGTGGCCATGGCATGCATATTTAATGCTTGGGAAATAGTAAATACTTTTGCAATTGTAATATTAGCCTCTAGTTATTTTCCCCAAAGTGTTTTCCCTTTTTGCTCTTGGTGGTGGGTGGTCATTGTTGACCGAGAACCTTAGGTACCATACAGCACGTCATGGGGTCCTACCTTTCTCAGAGGTGTATTGTAAGGCATATGAGGGAATCTGGGAATTTAATATTACAAAACACCCAGGAACACCTGGGGCATAACTCCGTGCTGGTGAAAGTCCGGGGGCCCAGCATCCTGCCCCAGGAGCCCTGGGGGCCCCGGGCTGGCGTTTGTTTTCCCCCCAGCTCTCGGGCCCCTGCTGTTCCTGGTGCCACAGGCATCCAGGGCTCAGAGCTGCTTACTCGGAGCCACCGCGGTGTTTATTTTCATCTGAAAGTCAATATTCAAAGGCTTGTTGCCCGGCGTATCTGTTTGAACAACTGGGGAAATGGTCAGAAGGTTTCTTTCAAGTTGGTGGCTGTCACCTTTTAGGAGCTGGGTTGTGCTGTGTCAGACCCGGCCGCCCAGGGCAGAGCGGCCTGCCTGTCACTCAGGAGCCTAGTCGCCAGCACGCACCAGCCGCACCTTTGTGCGAGGGACCGAGCTCCTGTCGTCCTGGCCGAGCTTCCCCTGGCCCACGGTGTGTGTTGCGATCGGGTGGGGAGCCTGCGAGGGGTGGTGACTCAGCCAGGCCAAGGCGGAGGCCTTCCTGGAGGAGGTGCTTTCACGCTTGGAACACTTTACGGCATCCCTTCCTGCTATTAATCCGTGTGTTACGGGGAGTGTCGGGGCTTTCCTGCGTTGCTTCAGCTGAGCCACTGCCTCTCATCACGTGAGCTGCTGGTGGTGTGAGGGCTTGTCCCCTCCGGGGGAGGCCCCCGCACTGAGCGGCCCCCATGTGCCAGTGTGGCTCTGGGGCCGGACCCGTGGCTGAGGAGGGGCTGGGGTTTTGGCTGGGAGGGCTTGGGGGGAGGGGGAGTTTCCCGTGTCCCCTGTGGGCACAGCTGGTCTCAGCAGCCGGGGCCCCCCTGCACCTGAGGGGCAGGAGGCTGTGTTTATTCCAAGTCGTCCTCCTGTCCTCTTGTTCTTTCCTAAACTGACCCTTGGAATACTTGGTTTGGCTGTGGGAAAGTGTTACTAGTGACAGTCATTTATATGGGTGGAATTCCATGCAATAATTATGCATAAAGCCAGTTGGTTATGGAAAAAGTGCAGGAAAGTATGAAACACATATTATCACTGCCTTACGACCCTGACTGTTTTCTGCCCTTAAATGGAGCGAGTCTCAGCAGCTGTGGCTGAGGTCCAACTGCTGCTCTTTGTAGAATGCAGGGCCACATACCCACCACGCTTTTTTGTTTGTACCCTGATATATATATATTTTTTAAACAAATTTTATTTATTTATTTATTTATCTTTGGCTGTGTTGGGTCTTTGTTGCTGCGCGCGGGCTTTCTCTAGTTGCAGCGAGCGGGGGCTACTCTTCATTGCGGTGCACGGGCTTCTCATTGCGGTGGCTTCTCTTGTTGCGGAGCACGGGCTCTAGGCACGTGGGCTTCAGTAGTTGTGGCACACTGGCTCAGTAGTTGTGGCTTGTGGGCTCAGTAGTTGTGGCGCACGGGCTTAGTTGCTCCGCGGCATATGGGATCTTCCCGGACCAGGGCTGGAACCTGTGTCCCCTGCATTGTCAGGCAGATTCTTAACCATTGCGCCACCAGGGAAGCCCCTGTACCCCAATATTTTTATTAACTGTCTACTGTCTCCCTCACCTCTAAATAGGGAATCCCCTTCTTCAGAGATTAAGAGATGGAAACTGATGTCTTTTATGAAGAGCGTTGAGAGTACAACTGAATTACCCTGTGACTTAGGTCCAATTAACCAGATACATTTTGGGTACTTTCCTGAGACGTTATTCCTGAAATGTTAGAATAGGTGAGAGTCATTGTTCTAAAAATGAGTTATCTTGAGTCCTGCCACCTCACAAGTTAGCTGTTTCTGTTTTTCGCTTTCTTTTGATCCTTACAGAATTTTGCGAAACTTTATATTGTGTTTCCCCACCCCCACCTGAACCGAGGGTCTTGTTCTACGTTCCATTCCTGCTTCTGGGATAGAGACTGTGTTACTGTCAGGTCGGCGGTGCGGGTGCTGGGCATTGGGCTTGGTCCCCTGGCTGTGTGGCCCCCATCCCGTGAGGTCACAAGAGCCGTCAGCACAGAGGCCCCGGGCGGTACCAACGGCTGAATCTGGCCACATACAGTTTAAAAACACAATTGTTTGAATGGCTCACTGCTGTTTGAAAGTCAGGATACTTTCACATACGGCGTAGTTTTCTAGTGGCTCTTCAGAACCTGATCATCCGGCAACTGTGAGACTTCTCGTTGCACCCTGTGCTTCCTTGTAATTTATTTTTTATTTAAAAAAACTTTTTTGGGACTTCCCTGGTGGTCCAGTGGGTAGGACTCCGCGCTCCCAATGCAGGGGCCCTGGGTTCGATTCCTGGTCAGGGAACTGGATCCCACATGCATGCTGCAACTAAGAGTCCGTGTGCTGCAACGAAGACCCAGAGCAGCCAAAATAAATTAAAAAAAAAAAAAAAAACTTTTTAAATTTAATTTTTATTAAAAAATTTTTTTAAAAAATTTTGGCTGTGCCGGGTCTTAGTCGCGGCGCAGGATCTTTGTTGCAGCACGTGAGATCTTTAGTTGTGGCACACGAGCTCTTAGTTGCGGCATGCACGTGGGATCTAGTTCCCTGGCCAGGGATCAAACCCAGGCCCCCTGCGTTGGGAGTGCGGAGTCTCACCTACTGGACCACCAGGGAGATCCCCCAGTGCTTCCTTAATCCTAGACCCCAGGTCATTTTCATGGTTTTGCACTGTTTTCCTTAGAATGGAGAGGAAAGTGAAGTATCTCTTATATCCGTGTCTCAGGAAAACAGAAACTAGATTGGAGACGAAGGATTTCCCACCACGTGGCTTAGCTCACGTGCTCCCTGTCTGAGCTGGGGGGACCCCTGTGTGGTTTGCTCCCTCCCGCCCCCCATCCCTACAGGCCCAGGTCTCACCCCCAGATCCTGACATCCTGACCGTCCTGATGGCACGAAGAGGCACAGAGTGAGTCCAGAGACAGGTTCCAGCTTCCAGGCGCTCCTGCCCCTCCCCCTCCCTCCCATCCCCTGCCTGACGCCCCTCTCCTGGACCCTCCTTTCCCCAGCGACCAAGACCCACGCTGCCCGCACCTGGGAACTGGGGACTGGGGAGCGTTCCAGTACCGTCAGCCCCTCCTCCGCGCCGGGGGCCGCCCAGCCATCCAGCCCGATCGTGAAGGAGGCACGTTTTTCTTACATTCATGTGAGTGGCTAGGGTGTGCGATTAAGCATTGACCTTCTGTCCTGTATGGCAGGTGTACCATCAGACACACACACGTGCGCGCGCACACACGCGCACACACACACACACACACACACACACACGCGGCCTTTGACGCACATCACCTTATTTTCTCATCAGAAGTATTTACCAGTCTCTCCCTGTGCAGAGCCCTGAGTTCCGTTTCCCTGATCACTTGAGAGGTTGGATACTTGAGCTGCTCCCCCTTCCCTCTTCCTTGGTTTTCTGGTGAAGTAACTGTCATACTCTTTGCCCATTTAAACAAAATACTGTAACTTTTCTTTACTGATTTGTAGCAATTATTTAAAAACCTTAGGTACAAAATCCTTTATTTTAATATTTAATCAGTTTCCAGGCTGTGTTGCTTGGTTTATGCTGTCTTTTTATGAACATACTTTTTTTTTTTTTTGCGGTACGCGGGCCTCTCACCGTTGTGGCCTCTCCCATTGAGGAGCACAGGCTCCGGACGCGCAGGCTCAGCGGCCATGGCTCACGGGCCCAGCCGCTCCGCGGCATGTGGGATCTTCCCCGGACCGGGGCACGAACCCATGTCCCCTGCATCGGCAGGCGGACTCTCAACCACTGCGCCACCAGGGAAGCCCCATTTTCTCCTTGAGTAAAGCTAAGCACCGTGTGTCTTAACAAACTTCTGCTACAATGGCTGGAAAGTTGCAGAGCGTGAACCAATTTGTGCAGTGATCTGACTTTTCAGGGAAAATGCTGGGAAAAAACACAGGTGCCAATAAATGATTACCTCCTGGAGGTGGAGTTTTGTGAGGTTTGTCTTTTTCCTTGGTCATATTTTCTAAATTTTCAGCAATGAACATGTATTACTTGTGTGATAATAAAACCCACGGATTCTCTGGCAGGTTCATTGGGAGCACCTGAGGGTGTAGTGGTCAAGACCCGGCCCTGGGAGACCGACAGACGTGGGTTCAGGTCCCGCTTCTGTTTCTTCCTAGTTACACGAGCTTTGGCAAGTCCTCAGCTCTGCGCAAATCAGCTCTCACATTTCTAAAGCATGTGTAATACATGAGGATGATTATTCTGAGAATTAAATGAAAAGGTATACAAAGTGCGTACCACGTACCAGGCACAGATTGAAATGCTCAGGAAATACCAGAGTTTCTTTTTATTTATTTAAAAATTTAAAAAATTTTTGGCTGCATTGGGTCTTCATTGCTGCGCGTGGGCTTTCTCTAGTTGTGGCGAGCGGGGGCTACTCTTCATTGCAGTGTGAGGGCTTCTCACTGTTGTGGCCTCTCTTGTCGCGGAGCACGGGCTCTAGGCGCGCGGGCTTCAGTAGTTGTGGCTCGCAGGCTGTAGAGCGCAGGCTCAGTAGTTGTGGAGCACGGGCTTAGTTGCTCCGCGGCATGTGGGATCTTCCCGGACCCAGGGCTCGAACCCGTGTCCCCTGCAATGGCAGGCGGATTCTTAACCACTGTGCCACCAAGTCCCTGAAGTGGCTCTTGAGAGGTTTGCGCTGTGAGTTTTGGTTGTAACTGTTGGCGGAATGGATGCTGTTGCTACTTTGTTAGCAGGTGTCCCTGGGCCCAGAACCGCCCAGCCCGTGTGGCTGCTGCAGGCCCCGTGTGGCTGGAGCACTTGAAACAATGCTGGTCAAACTGACACAGGTGTAAAATCCCCACTGGATTTCAAAGACTTGCTGAGGAAAAAAGAAAAGGATGTAAAATATCTCGATAATTTTTAGTGCCAATTACATGCTGAAATGACAATATCTGGGTATATTCAGTTAAGTAAAATATGTTGGTAAAACTAAGTTCACCGATTTCTTCTTGCTTTCTTAATGTGGCTACTAGAAGACTGAGAACTGCGTGCATGACTCCTGTTGTTTTTCCGTTGGGCGGCTGGTCTGGAGCAGAAGCCTGCCTGGCCCTGAACTGGGTCACTTGTCTTGGTCCCTGCTGCTCCCCTGGGCGGGGCCTGCCCTCTTGGTTACTGTTTAAAGGGAAATAACCACTTGTTTTACTTACCTTTGCACATCTGACCAAGCCTCTGCCTCGCACTGTGCTTCTGCTGGCGCGTTTGTTTCCAAACCTCGGGGAATATGTTTGAGTGAATTATCTGTGAACGTGCTGTATGACACTATATTGACGATGCTGTTGATTGTAAGACATCTTCCAACGTGAGAACCATTAAGGAAAAAAAATGCAAATTAGAAGATGACACAGCATTAGCTAACCCTTGACCTATGTGGTGCTTTGAGTTTCTTCCTCTAGTTTATTTGCAGATGAATGAATCAAAATATTCTGTAACTTTTTGAAAAGACCTTTAGCATTATTAACTCGGCGTCCAGGAAGTTGAAGAGTCCGGCTTCGGAGGGGGACTGCCTCACCCAGCTTCTCAGTGCCTCGGCCTCGCCCTCTGTAAAGTGAGGTGGTGGCGGAACCTACAGCTGCTCCGTTGTCATGAGACCTGCGTGAGCGTCTGTGAATTAAAGCAGCGCCTCTTGTGTCAGCACCTGAGCAGCGCCCGGCACGGAGCAAAGCCCGGCAAAGAGGGACCATCCTGCAGTCCTTGTGTGTGTATGGGGGTGAATCCCCACTTACAGACCAGGGAACCAAACTCACCAAGGTGACACAGGTATTGAGCGCCAGGTCAGGATTTATCTTCTCGTATCAGACTGAATTTCGGAGCTAGAAGCGAATGTAAGGTCTCCGGCTCAGTTTAGTGCCACAGGCTCTAGCGATGTGTCTCCCACCATGATCCAAGAATTGGATGCGTGTTGCATTTCATGTGAACTCGCTTCCGCATCAGCTGTCCTCACAGAGTTAGACAGACCAGCTTAGGTGGGCAGGGAAACTGACATCCTTCCAACAGGAACAGGTGGCACTCAGCCCCAGGAAGGGCACCTAGAGTGGCCCAGACCTTCTGATTTTTCACATTAACCAAGCAAGTGAGAAGTTGGAATTTTTATCTCTGATTTTTAAATCTTGGCTCAGATTTTCTTTTTTTTTTTTTTTAACATCTTTATTGGAGTATAATTGCTTTACAATGGTATGTTAGTTTCAGCTTCACAACAAAATGAATCAGTTATATATATACATATGTTCCCATATCTCTTCCTGCTTGCGTCTGGCTCAGATTTTCTTAATCACATTGCGGTTATGTGTGACCTCTGGTTACAATCTGGTCTAAATGTTAATTCTGACTGACGTTAACATTCCCTTCCAGAACCTTCATGAGTATTTTCTTCCTGATCACTTTTGTTTTACTTCCTTCAGAGACGTTTCTCTGGGGCTGGTGGATACGTATGTAACACAGTTGTTTCGACAGTGACTTAAGGAGTGTTAGACTTTTTTTTTTTTTTTAATATTTATTTATTTATTTATTTGGCTGTGCCGGGTCTTAGTTATGGCGTGCGGAATTCTTAGTTGCAGTGTATGGACTCCTAGCTGTGGGATGCACGTGGCATCTGGTTCCCTGACCAGAGATCGAACCCGGACCCCCTGCATTGGGAACGGGGAGTCTTAACCACTGGACCCCCAGGGAAGTCTCTGTGTTAGAGTTTTATATCCGGTCTTTATTACAAAAACACATTTTAGGTAGGAGGAGGTCTAGGAAAGACTTATCTCTCCTTAACGTAGATGTAAAAATCCTTAACAGAACTAATAAGAACCTGCTGTATATAAAAAAAAAATAAAATAAAATTCTAAAATTCAAAAAAAAAATCCTTAACAGAATGTTAGCAAATCAAATCTAAAAAAATACAAAGAGAATTATATATCATGACCAAGTGGGATTTATCCCAGGTATGCAAGGCTGGTTCAGTACTTGAAAATAAATTAATGTAATCCATTTCAATGCACTGCTACCATTTTTGCTTTGGGTGTTCACTTATATTTTAGAGCAACTGAAAACAAAACATTGATTTTACCTTTGTTTACCCATTTCCAGTGTTCTTCATTTCTTTGTATAAATCCAGTTTTTTGTCTGGTTACTTTTTTCCTTCTGCCTGCAGACTTTCCTTTAAAATTTGTTCCTATTCATAGATTCACAGGTTGGCTGGGAATGAATTCCCTAAATTGTTGTTCTTCTCAGAAAAGTTTTTGTTTCTTCATTTCTGAAAATATTTCTGAAATATTTTTACTGGCTATAGTAGCATTCTGAGTTAACGGGTTTTTTTCTTTCAGCACTTAAAAATATCACCCCATGACTTTCCATCTTCTATGATCTCTCACAAAAAGTCTTGCAACTCTTTTTTTTTTTTTTTGCGGTACACGGGCCTCTCACTGTTGTGGCCTCTCCCGTTGCGGAGCACAGGCTCCGGACGCATAGGCTCAGCGGCCATGGCTCACAGGCCCAGCCGCTCCGCGGCATGTGGGATCTTCCCGGACCGGGGCACGAACCCGTGTCCCCTGCATCGGCAGGCGGACTCTCAACCACTGCGCCACCAGGGAAGGGAAGCCCCTCTTCCAACTCTTCATTTTGTTTCTGTATATTAAGTGACTTTTTCTCTGACTGCCTTCAGTATTTCTCTGTCTTCCATATTCAGCAATTTGAATATAATATACCTAGATGTGTGTGGATTCGGGGGTAAAGAGGGGTACTTACCCAGCATTGTGTTGTCTGAGCTTCTTGCCTATGTGATTTGGGACTTTCATTAGTTCTGGAATGTTCTTATGATTTCTTTGAATGTTTTCTTCTGCCCCATTCCCTGTCTGTAGAAACTTCGGGATTTCAGTTACACATATGTTAGATCATTTGATATTTTTCCTGCAGGTCTTGCATGTTTTATATGCGCTTCTCTGTCGTTTTGCTCTTTGTTTTTCACTTTGGATGATCTCCTTTGACTGATCTTTAAGTTCACTGATTCTTTCCCAGCTGTGTTGAGTCTACGGATAAGTCAGTCAGACGCGACCTTCATCTTCCTTTGTTTTTCATTTTTAGCATATCTGATATTCTCTTCTAGTTTCTATTTCTCTGCTGACATTACCCGTGTGATATTGTCCACAATTTCCCTTTAGAGCCTTTAGTGTATTAATCATTTAAAATTCGACGTCAGATTATCCCACCATCTGAATCATATCTGAGTCTGATTCTAATGATCACTTTGTCTCCTGGGTGTGCACTTTTTTGTAGCCTCACAATTTTTTGTTTTGGAAAGTCAGACATCCTGAGTAGGACGGCAGATCTATGCCTGGGATTTGGCCTTTCCTCCTGTGAGGCTTTTGTGTTTTTTTTACATCTTTATTGGAGTATAATTGCTTTACAATGGTGTGTTCGTTTCTGCTTTATAACAAAGTGAATCAGTTATACATATACATATGTCACCATATCTCCTCCCTCTTGTGTCTCCCTCCCTCTCACCCGCCCTATCCCACCACTCCAGGCGGTCACAAAGCACCGAGCTGATCTCCCTGTGCTATGCGGCTGCTTCCCACTAGCTATCTACCTTACGTCTGGTAGTGTACACATGTCCATGCCTCTCTCTCGCTTTGTCACAGCTCACCCTTCCCCCTCCCCACATCCTCAAGTCCATTCTCTAGTAGGTCTGTGTCTTTATTTCTGTCTTACCCCAGGTTCTTCAAGAGATTTATTTTCTTAAATTCCATATATATGTGTTAGCATACGGTATTTGTTTTTCTCTTTCTGACTTATTTCACTCTGTATGACAGACTCTAGGTCCATCCACCTCATTACAAACAGGCTTTTATTGTGAGGATTTGAGCTAATCTAGTTAGGAGTTGGGCAAGCGTTAAGGTTTTTAAATTGCTATAGTCACCCTTGGCGCTTACAGGTTTCAAATTCCTTTAGCAATACCTTGTGTTTAAGATGAGGACTGCTGGCCAGAGGGCTTTTCCCTCAATATCGTTAAGTCTTCCCTTTGCACTGCCCTCGGAGAGGATCTCTTTCCATGTTCCTGCCCTGTCCCTTCCCAGAAGTATTCTTCTGTTACTCGTTACTTAATCCTTGCTAGCCTGGGGAAGGGTCTTTCCTTGGGGCTCTGATAAGCCTTAGTTTCAGGCAGGCACTGTGTCCCTGGGGCTTGGGGATGGGAGGTGGGGTGGAGGGGAGAGATAAGGGGGGACCTAGCATGCATTCCTTTTCCTCCCCCGGGGATAAGGGTTTTTATTTCAGTTCCCTTCCCCCACCTACAGTGGGTTTTCAGTAATGGTAGGTTTTTTGTGCTTTTGTCTCCAGTCATTTCAGTGAATTAAGATGTACTTGTATCACATATTGAATGAGTCAGATGTTGAACCACAATTGTTCCCGATTATTCCCTTAGAGTTTTCTTGTTGACATTTGGACATTGAGAACTTTATGTCTGAGACGGGTCCTAAGTACTGGAAAATGAGTGGGCCTCATTGTGTCCTTGCCGGGGTGTCTGTCTGCGCTGGGAGTAACATCGTCGATCTGCTCTCAGCACCAGAAGCTGTTATAACATGAACAGAAAATTTCAGCCACACGTTACTCTTTTTGGCATATATGTAGACTTACAAGAAATGATTGCTAAAAATTTAAACACTAAATTATAAAATGGTTTTGCCGCAAGAGAAGGACTTTTTTTTAGTACTTAGCAAGCAATATTTTAATATTTTAAAATATTTAATATTTTAATATCACAGGAGTACCAAGGAATTTCCCTGACACTGTTGTTGGATTAAACAATGGGCAGGTGTGTGGGCGTTATTAACCAGGCCAGCTGAGCCTGCCTTTGAGCTGGCCTTGGAGGTCTTTAGCCAAGACCTTGCTTCAGTTAACGTAGTGGCGCGACACACAAAGCTGTGCTCCACTGCCGAAGCCACACAGGGTGTACAAGGTTAGATGTTTCTGTGGCACAGGTGGCTGCGTAAGACGAGGGCAAGCCCCCCGCTCAGCGCTCTGACTGTCCTCACGTCCTTGCATCTGCACAAAGAGGGGGTCTTGCTTGATGAAGAGGTGGTCTCCTCAGTGAGCAGACAGGGAGAACTAGCCAGATCAGCGAATCAGCTGATGACCAGTGGGTAACAGAGCTGCAGACAGCTTCTCCTTGGTTCTTGGTTCTTTTTTTTTTTTTAATATTATCAGTATTCAATTTAATATTAATTTTCTTAATCTTCAATATTAATATTCTTATTATTCAATTAAGAATAATAAAAATAACAGTGTTCTGTTACCTTCCATTATTCCATCATTTCTTCTGTAACGGTGCTTCCCTTGTTTATGTAAATTACTCCTCGGTTCTTAAAATAGAACTCATCCCCTTTTAATTTAAGGCTCTGACTCAGGGCTTCAGAAGTTTCTGTTTTGTTTTTTAAATCAGGAAGGATTGCAGTTTTGTTAATCCAGAGGCTCTGAGTAAACGCACACCTGTTGGTGGGGTATGTGTTCTCATCAGCTGTTGCCAGACGAGTAAACCATTGGGGGTGTTGGTGCTTGTGCAACCCTTTAAGGTCTTCAGTGGGGAGGGGACTTTTCCTTTCTTAGACCAGAGGTATAGGACTGGTATAGAATTTTAATGTATTCTTAAAGTCATCCTTGGGCCAACACTCTTTATTGTGAGACTCGTTACCTTTTTTTCTTTTCAGTGCACATGGGAAAAGAGACCAGAAAACACTTTTTCTTGGTTACGTGGGGACCTAGCTGCGGGGAGATGATTCCCCATGGGTCTTGTGTTTCTGCACATCCTGTGAGCAGAGGACTCACAGGACTGCCCTTTCATTCTAGACTAGCTTTTCACGGATGCTCGAATAACTCACAGCCTTGGAAGACGGGGAGAGTGTCTCCCTCTAGAGTAAAGGGCCACTTTGCCGTCTCCCCCTGGGGCACAGGTCGGTCAACTTGCTTGTAGTCAGTCGTAAAGGATTTATGTTCCCTAAGCTGTGACACAAACCCAGGATCCACTTGGGTCCCTTTGCATCACCCCTGTGGGACTTGAGGGCGATGTGAACATGAAGCTCGTGCTGCCCGATATCCTGTCAGTAACAGTCTTTTGTCTCTGACCAAAGAGTCTTGTGTCTTCTAAGAGCATCTGTGAAACTGTGGCAGGTTAACTTGTTAGCCTGCAAGCAGCAAAAATCTCAGACTCTTTATACTTCCTGACACCGTCCTTAAACATTGCCCTGCCTTAAAACTAATATCAAAAACTCGAAAAATAGAGGAAAAAAATCACTTTTAAGGCCATCACTCTAAGATTATAATCTTAATAATATTTTATGTACATCTTTCCAAATACATATTTCAACATAACTTTAATCTTACTGTAATACAAAATCATATCCTGCTTTCAATAATCAACACTCTTCTGCGTATAAAGTAGTTCATCGTAATTGTAGACATTAGAAAACTTGGAAAATGACTATTGCCCGGCGATGGGGTCCCTATCACTATTTTCTGTATTTCCTTCCCATATTTTATGTATATTTATTATAAAGTTATAAGAAAGAATATTACACTCTTTATTCACCTAGCATCACGTCTGGTGTACGTTCCTATTTCATCAAATACTGAAGAATAGTCTTGCTTGCTTTAATGATTATAGCATCGCATTCTTTGGAGGTCCTTTTATCATAATCATTTTACAATAATTTTTAAAATCAATTTTGGAAATTCATTATCTATTTCTATATTGCTTCTGCCTCTCTGTGTCTCTATTTCTTTGTACCCTGCCTCCCTTCTTCTGGGACTATACTTACCTGTATGTTAGAACTTTTCAGCATCTCCACATGCTTTCCTTGTGTTCTTTGCTGTACTTTCCATCCCTTTGTCTCTCAGTACTTCAGTCTGGGTATTTTATCCTGACGTACCTTCCAAGCTATTATTTCTTTAGCTAAGTCTCACCTGCTTTTAAGTCTATCTTTTAAAGTTTTTAATTGTATATTTCAGTTGAATTTCCATTTGATTCTTTGTATAGCTTCTAGTTATATGGTAAAATTATTTAATATCTCTTAGTTCCTTCAACATTACTTACAGCTGTTATCATGTCTGATAGCAGGGCTCTCCAGCTGCCCTGTGGGTCTGTTTCTAAAGTCTGTGTTCTCTCTTGGCTTCCAGTCCAGGCTCCTCCATCTGTTTTGTTTGTGAGACATTGTTACGAAAAGCTAAGGCTCTGCTTGAGGCTCTTTTCCTGCAGAGGAGCTTCCCTGGAAGAAAGCCAGGCTGGGGGCACATGTCCCTAATTTAGTCGTGGATTGGGATGAATTGAGGCGTGTGAAGGCTGGTCCCTGTTCCTCCCAGGGTACAGCCCTTGAGGGTCCGAGCTACGAGTCCTGGCAGTTACAGCCTTGGGAGCTGATTTTCCCTCATTGCTGCAAAAAGCTCTGCTTATCTCTGCAGGCATTTTGTCTGTGCTTCTGCAAAACACAGGTACCTTGAGGATGAAGGTGGAGTCAAGTGTTAGGCTCGTAGCTCTCCTTCCCCTTTGACCTGAGCCTTGGCCCCGCGGTTCCTCAATGCTTTGGTTGCTTCCCAGTAACTTCAAACTGATTTTTAAAATAATACATTTTCAGCTTTCTAAAAGTTGTTCTCAGCAGGAGGGCTTGTCCAAGCAATCCAGCCTACCGTGGCCAAAGTGGAACAGTCTCCACAGCTCAGTTGTTGCACATCCCCTGCTGTGCAGTGCTGGCCCTGGGGTGTGGTGGTAAATGAGACCTTTTGGAGGCCAGATGGGAACATTTTAATGTTCCTTCTGTTATTATGTGTGTGTTTTTTCTCCAGTAATTCCACTTAAGAGCAGTCTGTGTACTACATTAGTATTCTGACTTCGACCGGATGGCACTGGGAGTGTCTGTCTGTCCTCAAGGCAAGTGGACAGGCATGGCCCGCTGGTGTGGTGCCTTTTATGTCGTTCTCCTTGCTTTTTTTTTTTTCTTCGTTACGCGGGCCTCTCACTGCTGTGGCCTCTCCCGTTGCGGAGCACAGGCTCCGGACGCGCAGGCTCAGCGGCCATGGCTCACGGGCCCAGCCGCTACGCGGCATGTGGGATCTTCCCGGACCGGGGCACGAACCCGCGTCCCCTGCATCGGCAGGCGGACTCAACCACGGCGCCACCAGGGAAGCCCTCTGCTTGCTTTTTTGTTACAGCACCTTGCCTGCTCTCTTATGGCTACATGCATCTATGTTCCCCACCAGCACCTGTGCTTCTTGAAAAGCAAGGACTGCATCTTCTTCTATTTCTTGGCAAAGTTCCTTGCATAGACTAGTTCCTCAGTAGAGTTGTTTAAATTCACACGTTAAAGCTAATGTTTCGTGACTTGTCCGTCAATTTCAGACTTCCGTCTACCCAAGGTCACCTCAGTGGGTCTACTTTTGCAAGATTCCCAAATATTTCTAGACCAGTACACAGCCACATACACCACGAGAGGCTTCGGTGGGACGTGGCGCAGTGTCCTGCTTTATACTGGGCGTGAGGCGGAAGTCATTGCATTGGATGCAGGCGAGAGACTTTTCTTCTATTAAAAAATGCCAGAGGTCATGCTTACAATGGAGAACTATCTGTGGGATTAGCAGCGTGGCTAGTAGCTGAATAAATGGGGGGAACGCCAGCAGGTAGTAGGCGTCATGCTTACGGGGCCACTGCACGTGTCCCACAGCTCCAGGAACAGCTAGTACTGCCCCATGGGCTGCACAAAGGCAGGAAATGTCCTGTGTTTGCTCTTCAGCCCACTTTAGACATTTCCTCTAAAGTAATGTGAGGCTAGAGGGCCGTAAATACGCATCCACTGAAGTTGTATTAAATTGATTACCACGTTACAGAACTTGTCATTCATTACTTCGTTAATTGATTGAACAGACGTTTACCGACTGCTCTTGGAGCTGGGGATATAGCCATAAACGAAAAATAAGAATTCCTGCTCTCGTGGGACTTTCATCTTTGAATCCTGTTTTCCAGTACTGATGTTTTTAAAAATATAACCATTTTTAAAGTGACAGTTCAAAAGATGGGCAGTGTTCTCCTAATACTTTTATTTTCTCCTACATGTGAGGCAGCTTTTCTGAATGTAGGAATATACAGCTGCTCCTCCCCAGTCTTGGAGTTTGCACGATGTTTATTTGTATCCCAGTACACCCGGATGTGGTCAGATGGTTACTGGAGGAAACGGCTTTACTGCATCTTTAAGTATATAGCAGGTGTTTAGGAAAAATTTGTTGCTTACTGTTAGACTGCATTGCTGATTATAAATATTTTTTATCCCATAAATCTGATGTTTTAGAAACATTTTACAAGATAATGAGGCTCACTAAGGTAAACCTAGTGATCTTGTAGGCAGGGGACTGGAATTATGATGCTGCTTTTCTGTAGATCATTAGATTAATAGATTGTTAGGGTTCTTCTTTCTGTACTGGCAAGTTAATATATCAGCTGGCGCTGGAGAAGGGGACCAGATTAGATGAAGCATCCGTGTGACGATGGTCTGAGAAGGAGAAATAAATGTGAGTCGACTTTCCAGGTCGGTGATTGAAGCTGTGGGCCTGCGTAAGGTTTCCTAGGTGAGTGGAGGCCTGGGGCTGAGCGTGGAGACCTGTGCCCAGTGACTGGGCAGAGGTGCTTCTCCAGAGGTTCGCCGTGTTACCAGTCTTTATGGGACGAATTTGGGTATTGATTTCTGTTCTTATCTTTATTACGGGCTTTCTATTTTCTTCAGATTTATTCTGTTCTATTTCTGATTTCCTAAACTGGATTTTGGACTGACTTCTCGGAGCTGTTTTAGCTGAACTCACATACTTCGATGTGCAACATTTTCTTGCTGCCCAACGCTAAGTATATTTGAATTTCCATTAGGATTTCATTTTGACCCATGAACTATCTGGAAGTTAGTTTTCAATTTTCCAAGTCTACTGGGTAATGTCCTGTTTGTGATTTCTGTCTTAAAGACGTTGTAATTAGAGAAAATGGCTCATGTGATATGAGTCCTCTGGATTACCGAAGCCTGCGTTGTAATTTAGTACGTTGGCACCGTTGATAAATGTTCTGTGTGTTTGGAAAGGATGTGTATTTTCTGCAGTTGGCTGCAAGGCTGTCCATGTCCAGTAGATCAAGCTTGTTACTTGTGTTTATTTCTCCCATGTGCTCCCTGAATTTTTGAATGCTTTTCCATAACAATTGAGAGAGGGGTATGGAAAGATCACAGCATATGGTAGGTCTGTCTGATTCTCCTTGATGACCTGTCAACTTTTGCCTTTCTGTATGGCATTCTGGGTCCTTTCCTGGCCTCTGTTTTGTTCATTAATTTTCCCTTCAGCTGTGTTTATCCTGTTGCTTAACTTACTCAGTAACTTTATTTTTAATTCCAGTTTCTAGATATTATACTTAGTGCTTTTCCAGATCATCCTGGTCTTTCCGGGTTTGATTCCTTTCTTATAGTTTTAATTAATTTAAACATACTTATTTTACTAGGCTCTCCTAGTTTTCAGTTACGCGAGGTTCTGTCCTTTGCTGTGTCCACGTGGTCTCAGTTGTCGGTGGTTTGCTGTGTCCTTTGCTGTGTCCACGTGTTTACAGTTGTCGGTGGTTTGTTTTCTTCAGTGTGTCTTTACTTGTGAATCCGAGGAGAGGTGAGGCCTCTTCAGCAGGTGTGCCTCCAGGGTCTTCTTGAGTGTGTGTCTCCTGGTAGTATCACCACCAGCCTGGGAGAGATTTTTATGTAACTTTCTCAGCTTGTGAGTGTCCAGACCACATGTGTAGTATAATCTTGAACCCCAAACCTGGGTGAAATTCAGGCTCATGAATATGAATTCACATATTTGTTTTCCTCTCCCTCCACCCTGTGACCTTCCCAGCTGGAGCCCAGATCAAGACAAGCTCCCTGTCTTCTCCCTCAGCAGATGGGCTGTTTTTGGTTTAAACTAGTTGACCAGTTCCTGAAAATATAGCCTTTTGAGGGTCTCGGCTGTATCACAGGGGCCCTGACTGCAGCTCCCTGAATCCTATGGCCTCTGGTTCGGCTCTTCCTGTGGTCATTTGAACGTTCTCCCTCCCCTGAGGGTCACAGGTCCCTTTAGTGCTGGCTGCTCTGCTTTTCCTTACATTCCCGAGAGGTCAGCTTCGGTTAGAAGGATGACTGCTTTTATGTGGAGTGATCCAGTCTGTGGAGGGAGGACTTTTAGGCCTCCTGGTCCCTCACATGACTGGAAGCAGGCGTCTCCCTCAGTTTACGGGAGAAGCTTTTATTAGCATACATACTCTTCTTTTTTAAGTTTTAAAATATTTAGCGTGAATTTGCCTGTGCACCTTTGTTTTCAGGCTTATGTACATTTTCTTGTTTTAACAGTTGTTGCGCTGCCAGTTGGAGGAATCTGAAGAGGGCCTATTTTTAGCTAAATTCTATTGTAGGCCACAGGTCAGTTTTCAGTAAACACACGCACAAACCCATAAACAGACGCATACATACATTTCTATTAACTGTCTTTCTAAATTCACCTGTTGTCTTTTCTGACTGGGAGGTAAGCTATCAGGACTGCAGGATGGAGGCAAGCCCAGCGCCTCGGTGTTGGGTGGCCTGGTACTGCGGGTGATGGAAGCAGTGAGCCCACCCTACTTTCCCAGACACTTCATGGTTTGGGATGGAGAGACTCACATTTAAGGACCAGAGGTGAGAGGTCATGGCTCTGTTACAGCATCTGGCAAGAAGCACGTGGCTTGGTGGCTTTCTGAATGTTTGCAGGACAGGACAGGCAATCGTAATGCCGCAGTGATTCGTGTATGACCCCACGAGCTTATACTCACTTTATTTAGAAATGCTGTGAAACTATATGCTAATTGCAGCCTTATGGGGACTATTTTAAATTATAATATTTTCATGTCAAGCATTTTAACTTAATTGTAAATAAATGATTTCATAAAAGGTACAAAAAAAAATCATTGGAATGAGGATGGAAATAGACATCACGTTAGGACAGCAGCTGATGCTGTGCCCCTCTGCCTGGCCTCCGTTCCCTGTGGTTACGTGAGGAAGGGCTCCTGTTTAAAGCGAACCAGTCATCCTGGTCATACTCACACGTAATCCGCAGGAAGTCACATTCCTCAGTACAGCCTACACTGGGTTTTGCTTTGGAAAGGTCCCTCTTGACTGGGTATGATTTGTTCTAGATTATTGTAGAACTCTGTTTAGGACTTATAATATGCTTTAAAAAAACTTTTATTTTTATTTATTTATTTATTGTTTTTGCGGTACGCGGGCCTCTCACTGTTGTGGCCTCGCCCACTGCAGAGCGCAGGCTCCGGACGCGCAGGCTCAGCGGCCATGGCTCACGGGCCCAGCCGCTCCGCGGCATGTGGGATCTTCCCAGACCGGGGCACGAACCCATGTCCCCCGCATCGGCAGGCGGACTCTCAACCACTGCGCCAGCAGGGAAGCCCTTTATTTTGATTTTTTAGGAAAGATATGAGCCTCTGGTTAGGGCACAGTGCTGTTTATTGCCTGTGATATTGCCAACTTGTACTTTTCCTTTGTTTTTCTTTAACACATGCTATTTCTGCTAGAGCAAGAAGGTTTGTCTTTTTTTTCCTTGGTAATCGTGCCATGCACCTCTTGAGAAGACTAGTCATAGCAGTCTATTGATGTGATGGATTTTAGAGATTGTGCTCTTGCGAGAAATACTGAAAAGAAATTGGTGATGATTAAACAGGTTGAAGCAAGAGATTTAATTAGTGCTGAGACAGAACTTACAGTAGATCATGTCCATCTTCAAGTTGAGAATGAATTCCCTCTGCCATGATTACCATAGGATTTTAGTTCAAATTTCCTTTCTTCCCATGTCTTTCCTGATAAAATTGGCTAATAGCGCTTCTTTGCGTGTAAAATACCTTAAGTACCAAAGTCTTCTAATTTAGTTTTTCTTTCTTTCTGGAAAGAACATTGAAGACTGCTTCCAGATATTTCGCATTAGCAAAGTAGATTTTCTAGCAACAGGATGCCTATCTAAAATGCCTGAATTGACTTTAAAAAATCAACTAAATTTCATTTTCCCCGTGAAAGTATTTGTTTTGGAAAACGCATAGGGTTGCACAGCATGTGGGTAAAAACTTCAGCGTTGAGCTCTCGTCCAGCTCGTCCTTTGCCTGGGGCTCATCCAGTCCACTGACTCGTGGCCATGCCCCTTTTCCAGAACAGGCCTGCTGGGCCGGATGCTGTCATTGGTGACTTTCACTGATAACAAAACACTAAAGTATATACGTTATTTACTTTAAAATTTCAAGTAAATGGGGGAGAACAAAAGGTTAGACCTATAATACCATCATTCAGTTTCTGCCTTTCAAGAATGGAAGGGAAAAGGGGTGTTTAAACGTAACCCCACCTTTTAAGTATGTGAACCCCCCTTTTAAGTATCTTTTAAGTCACGCGTAAGCTCCCTTTGAGGCGCCATTAATAGCTGTGATGCTTGGAAGATTCCTTAGTGCTTTCCTTGTCCCCAGAATTTTGTCTGTCAGAACCTGAGCTTGTGGTTGTGCGTGAGACTATCACTTATTATGGGCTGCGTCTCTCTCCCACCTCAAAACAAACGAAACACAAACAAATAATTGCTTTGAAAACGTTGTCAGAGTTTAATTAAGCCAAGTCCAGCTAATTACCTTCAGCAGTGAGAGAAGTTTCACTCTGACACTTCCCATCTGGTGGCTTTCCCTAGACAGGCCCCGGAAAGACACCATGAGCCCGCCCGGGGATTCGCACCCGGCCGCGCTGCTGAGGTCAGGAGAGAGCGAGGTGTGTGTCTCTCGCCGTTTGCTGTCCTTCCCTGCTTCCCTCCCAGCCATCTGTGGGAACCCAGCGACTGCAGCCGCTCTCAGCTTTGTGATCCACCCAAGTGATGACGGTCCTGCGTAACAGTTTGCAGGCCCCCTTCCTCAGGCAAGCCATGAGTAACAGCAAGGAGATGAGCTCAAGGCTTGACAGGGACAGAGGCGTAACCCTGGCCCAGTACCTGGGACACAACTGGGTCACTATTAACAACAACAGCAATCAAACTTCAAGCAGATGCGCCGTTAAAGCCCTTACATAATTGTAGCAGGTTTGGGTTTCCTCTGGTTCAAGTGTTCTTGCCTCTTTGATAATCAAATGATCTGAAGAAAGGCATAGAATTTCAAGGGAGAATCTGCAGGACAGGCTCACAATGAGGCCATTCACGGGACTCTTTTATTAGC
This sequence comes from Globicephala melas, assembly GCF_963455315.2. Lineage (NCBI taxonomy): Eukaryota > Metazoa > Chordata > Mammalia > Artiodactyla > Delphinidae > Globicephala > Globicephala melas. The sequence continues at coordinate 809,224 of NC_083331.1, read as the reverse complement.
TTACACTGTATCTGCATCACGTTTAGCCCCTGGCTTTCCTACAAGGCTCCATTTAAACTTAACCCAACTTGCAGACTTAACTGATCCAGGAATTACTCAATACAACCAGCCAGCTACTGTAGCTTTTCCCCTCTGATAAGGGGATGTAACACAATGGGCTTCACAGTTCTTAAATGACTCCGTTTTTTTCCCCCTGTCTTTGAGATGTGGTGCTTGTGTGACCTTTTGTTCTGAATAAAATTCCACATGGTTTGATTATATTTTTTAAAAGTACCAGCAGACACAGTATTGACTTCTTACCCTTAGAGGAAAACGTTTAAAATCTTGTAGATGGTCTAGAAATGGAATTCATGTCATAATATTTACACAGCTAATCTCACTATATTAGATATTAACTATTAGATATTATTAAACTTGAAAATATTTTATTTTGGGGGGTGATTCTGATAAAATTACTGGTAGTACTTGTGCATTACACTTGGACTTTTGCACACTTCTGGTTATCTGCTGGTGTCTGTGCCGTTTCTGCTACCACAGTGCTGATAGACTAACCTGGGCACACTCGGCCAGTATGTGGAGGGGAAGCGGCCGGGGAGCCTGACCTCAGAGTGGGAGACCCTTGAGGATGGATTTGGTAGCAAACCACTGAGAGCACTGTCGGCCCCCGCTTTGGATCACACCTCAGAGTAGTGGGTCTCAAACTTTAGAGAACAAAAGTCATCAGAAGGTTGGATAAAAATGCAGATGCCTCGATTCCACGCGCAGGGGGTCTGAATCGGTAGGTCTGGGATGAGGGCCTGAGAATTTGCATCTTTAGCAAGCACCAGTTGATTCTGTTATCTGACCCCACTGAGAACCATTCCCCCCGATTCACCAGGGACTGGGAGCTCAGGGACCCTCCTGGGGAGGCGTGACCCTGGTGGGATTTCCCCAGGGGGTGGCAGGCGGGAAGGTTGCTCTGGAATGTCCAGCCAGTATCCTCTTCTGTTCCGCCTCCTTCCACAGCAGGGCGGCACCTGCCGTGAGCACCGCGTTCCCAGGGACCTGCGTCACCCGTGGGCCTGTGCTTGGGTGTCCGAGAACGTCTCCTCACCCCCAACCCCTTCTGTACGTCGTCAGAATTTCCGAGCAGTTGTTATCTGCGGTATTTAATCCGAATCTGCTTCTCTAGCCTCCCCCGTTACCGCCCTATTAAAGTAATTTTAGATTTTTAGAAACAAAGGTCTTTGTCAGAAGATTTCCAATTAGAAGCGGACTCTCAGGAAGCCTTTTGGGAGTTATGGATGTAACATGTTTGTTCATTTCATGAAGGTAAGATTCTTCCTTGAAGATAAGTTGATCTGGTGATCAGGACAAACAAGTGGTGATGACTGCTGTTGATATCCCAGCGCTTTGCCTGCAGTGCTGTCGTGTATTCTGTTTGTAGAACCCACCCCCAATGCGGTTGAAGGACTTTTTTATTAGGAGAATTTTCAGTCCGACACACAACTAGAAAATACAGTTCCCGTATCTGCGTCACCTGGTTTCCAGAGTTACCAAGATTCGTCATACGTTTCGGCAGCATGTTTTCCCCCGTTCCTAAATTTTGCTGGTCGTTTCTTAATTGGTTCTTTTTGGAATGACTCAAACATGAAACGCTTTGCTTGGGGTCTAAGTGCGGTGATCCTGAGTAGTAACTGGAAGATGTCCTTTTCAGGAATGTGTTCCAGAAAACCTAGAGCTGAAGAAGCAGCTCTTTGCTCAGCTGGATGGAATCGTTGGTGACCAAGTTGTCCTGAGCAGCTCCAGCTCCTGCCTCCTGCCCACCAGGCTGTTCTCTGGCTTGGTACACGTGAAGCAGTGCCTCGTGGCGCATCCTGTGAGTATGTCGAGCCTGGAGATGCAGTGAGTCTCACCTGGCTTTCCAGGAGCAACGTGTCTGGATGAATCTGCTCGTGCTTTGTAACTGCTTTACTGAGATATAAGTCACATATCACACAATGCAACTCGTACATTTCAGTGGGTTTTAGTACATTTAGGGAGTTGTACAACATCAGTGTCTTCCGAAGAATTTTATCCAAAAATCCCTTGAACTGTATATCTTGTCTCTCACGCACTGTGGGAGAGAATGATCAACACTTACAGACTTTCTCCTTAAGTAACTCACCGTCTAGCTGAGGGGAGAGACTGCTAATCAGATCATCCCAGTGCTAAGGAAAGGTGCCACGTTAACGAAAAGTCTAGACCACATGGGATTCTGCAGGTGGGTCACCTGTACTGTGTGGTTTCCTGAACTTAGCTCAGAGTAGGGTCACTTGTGCTGATGTGCATGGTCCGGGTCCCCCCCCGAGATTCCGGTGCAGCAGCTCTGACTTAAACCCTCCTTTTTGTGGTCCCTTCCACCAGACGTTGCCACTGACTGCGCCAACGCACTCACCAGGCGTGCGCTGCGAGGCGTGTTGGACCATGAGCTCCAAGTTGGCACGTGGGCACTCAATCTTTTTGCGATTAACGTGTTAATGTCAGGAAAGGGGAATCAGAGTGGGGATTCAGGGGTCATTCGGTGGACGTTTGAGTACCGAGTGGAGGTCAGTGTGACCTTGGAGACCTGGGACAGCCTGCTAGGACAGAGACGCCACTAACTTAGCTCAAGCCCACCCCGGGCCAAGAACGAGCGTGGGCCTCGTAGAATCGCCAGGAGACCAGCTTGATTGCAAGAGCAGGAGGAAGGTGGACGGCTTGGTAATACTTGGATCGTGGAGAATCGAGAGAGTTACTCTGAAGAATGAGAACTGGCTTAGGTGCGGGGCAGCTCCTGCACGGAACTTGGGGCAGAATTCCCAGCACGAGTGGCCAGGGCCTAGGGAGGTGAGGGGTCCTCGAGTGGGGAGCAGGGAAATGCCTCTCTCTGAGCAAGAGGAGGTTAGAGGAGGAGATGGAAGACCCAGGGCAGTCATAGATGCCTGCTGCGTCTTCCGTGCTGCTCAGAGGGACAGCCTGGACCACCGTTTACGTGACTGAGTGGTCTGGATGTCCTCACACTGAAGTTTAATGGAAGGTGTAAGAGAATGGTTATAAGATAAGGAGACTTAGACCCAGAGCACAGAGAAGAAGACCAAGCATTTAGTTACCACTCTATACAGGTGAAAACAGCACCAGAGAGACCTTAACTGAAGCATCCAAATACCAAGTCCCATGAAGCATGTCATGTCTTGCTTCCGTGACATATGTGTGTCCATAAAAAGCCTCTTCGACACCGTGATTGTTACTTGGTTGCTTCAATAAAAGGTGCAGGCCTCTTAGTCAGGAGCTTCTGTTTCTAACCAGTGTTTTTACTTCTAAGTCAGTTTAAAAAACAACTGAATCAAATTGTTCAGAAAACATCCCCTAAGTCCTCTGACAGGAGTTTTACTCCATCTCTCTCTTTTTTTAAAAAACTTTATTTTATTTATTTATTTTTGGCTGCGTTGGGTCTTCGTTGCTGCGCGCGGGCTTTCTCTAGTTGCGGCGAGTGGGGGCCGCTCTTCGTTGCGGTGCGAGGGCTTCTCATTGTGGTGGCTTCTCTTGTTGCGGAGCACGGGCTCTAGGCGCGTGGGCTTCAGTAGTTGTGGCACATGGGCTCAGTCGTTGTGGCTCGTGGGCTCAGTAGTTGTCGCGCACGGGCTTAGTTGCTCCGCGGCATGTGGGACCTTCCCAGACCAGGGCTCGAACCCGTGTCCCCTGCACTGGCAGATGGATTCTTAACTACTGCGCCACCAGGGAAGTCCCCACATCCCTGCTTTATAGTAAAGAGAAGTTCACCGAGGAGAGACATGCTTCCAGTGCTTATCATTCTGATCTTAAAAAGGCTAGAGGTTAAACCTTTTTTCAAGAATTCAGTGATTATAGGCAGGAGACAAGTGATTCAACTAAGGCATTGCTTTGTAATTTATTTGAACTAGATGCTATCCTCGCTTGCTTTCTAGGAAGGCTGCGACAGGGTGACCAAGACAGGCTGGGAGCAGAAGAAACCTCTGGAGTGTGTGGACCAGCTGCCTCTCCAGCCAGTCCTAGGAGGAATAATTGCTTCTCTCTTCTGTAGAAGAAGTCCTTGTAAAGTGGTTGCTTCATGTAGTTACTTGGTAGATGTGAGATTTTACCAGTTTTCACCCCAACATGGAGGGAAGACAATTTACAGTCAAGCCTCATTCGGGGAACAGTTTCGTGTGCATCTGCTTAGTGGTGAGGCTGATCAGCAGCCTTTAATCAAACAGCCTTTTCCTTTTTCTGTTTTTGTTTTTTGGCCGTGCCTGGCGGCATGTTGGATCTTAGTTCCCCGACCAGGGATCGAACCCGTGCCCCGTGCAGTGGGAGCGCGCAGCCTTAACCACTGGACCGCCAGGGAAGTCCCTCAAACAGCCTTTTCTTTAGATGTAGGAGAATTTTCCTTGAGAATCTTCAAGAGTGGTTTCTCAAAGGAAACCAAGAACACCAGAGCTGGGTGGGCAAGCATTTCCGCTGTGGACAGACTCTTCCTGTCTTAGCATCCATCATGATGTTGAGGCTGAAGAGAGCTTCTGATGTTGTGTGACTTCTAGGTAAGATATGATTGCGGAAGCAGATGTTTGAGGCTCGACATGGAGAAGTTAAGGAAATGCCAACGTTAGGGAAGATACTGCCAATCCAATCATTTTTTTAAAATTAATTAATTTATTTATTTTTGGCTGTGTTGGGTCTTCGTTTCTGTGTGAGGGCTTTCTCTAGTTGCGGCGAGCAGGGGCCACTCTTCATCGCGGTGTGCGGGCCTCTCACTGTTGTGGCCTCTCCCGTTGCGGAGCACAGGCTCCGGACGCGCAGGCTGAGTAGTTGTGGCTCACGGGCCTAGCTGCTCCGCGGCATGTGGGATCTTCCCAGACCAGGGCTCGAACCCGTGTCCCCTGCATTGGCAGGCAGATTCTCAACCACTGCGCCACCAGGGAAGCCCTCCACTAATTTTTAACACTGACACAGTAGACCGGCAATGACTGTTGTGGAAAGAGGATGGCTGGGGGCAGGGTAGGTAGAAGCTTATGAGGTCAAGACGGCTGGGAGCAGAGAAATCCCGAGGGAGGTCAGGGGTTTGGAGGTAAGCGGTAAATGTACGGGACGGCGGTCTGCACGCTCCGATGTGGACCTCAGCGTCGGCTATGATTCATGCAGTTCTGTGCTCACGTTCTTTCGTTTCCTCCCTGCTCCGTGCATTACTTCATTTCTCGAGTTTCTTGTCACTGGTGCTGAATCTCGAGGGGCCCCGTCCGCCCTGCTGCTGACCCTTCGGAACAGTGAGCCAGCCCTGCCGGAATGACGCCCAGACGCCAGTGCCGTCTTCCTGACTCTCTCTGCTCTGTCTCTCTCCTAAGGTAAATCCACCCTACTACGTCCCGTTGGTGGAGCTGGTCCCACACCCAGAGACGGCCCCTGCGACGGTGGACAGAACCTACGCCCTGATGCGGAAGATTGGACAGTCCCCGGTCAGACTCATGAAGGAGGTGGACGGCTTCGCTCTGAATCGTCTCCAGTATGCCATCATCAGCGAGGCCTGGAGGCTCGTGGAGGTGTGTGCGCCGCCCTCTGTCCTGGCAGCTGAGCAGAGGAGGCAGGAGCCTCTGGGCACGCCATGCGGGTGGGAGAATCAGACACTTGCTCTGTTCCGGACACCAAGGGCAAGCTGTTTCTCTCTGTGTCTCAGAGGTTCCCCTGTGCGGTAGGTCACTTGACATTCGGATGTGGTGATGGGCTCCTCTTCCTGCCCTTTCCTGTCGTTACCACGTAATTATCTCTGTGACGTGCTGCATTTTCCCACTATCTCAGATTCTGCTCCCCCCACTCCCAGTATTATAATTTTTCAGGAGGAAAAATAAATTATATTTTGAGTAAACTTGTATCCTCTAAAGGAACGCAGTTTATTTCAAGAGCTTGAGGAAGAAACAGTGGATGACTTTTTTCTTTTAATTTATTTATTTTTGGCTGTGTTGGGTCTTCGTTTCTGTGCGAGGGCTTTCTTATAGTTGCGGCGAGTGGGGGCCGCTTTTCATCGCGTGCGCGGGCCTCTCACTGTTGCGGCCTCTCTTGTCGCGGAGCACAAGCTCCAGATGCACAGGCTCAGTACTTGTGGCTCACGGGCCTAGTTGCTCCGCGGCACGTGGGATCTTCCCGGACCAGGGCTCGAACCCGTGTCCCCTGCATTAGCAGGCAGATTCTCAACCGCTGCGCCCCCAGGGAAGCCCTGATGACTTTTAAACTTGTTAGCAGCATGCTTGTCTCACATCGAGACAAGAGGTTGTTTATATATACATAAATTTGCACACATCTCTGTTTACATACGTGTACGTTTATACACATATATGTTTAACATCATCCTTGAATTAAAAGATTTTAGACGTGACTTTAAAACTTGCCTGGCCACACGCGCTCCCACCTGCATTTGTGTGAGGGGCCTGGTCCCTGGCAGGGAGACGTCAGGGCAGCTCCACACCTGGGAGTGGTCCAGGCTCTGCCGGTCTGTGCTCCATCCCTCACTTTCTGATGCTTCCCCAGCTTCTGAACTGGTCAGTAGCGTGCTCTGCCCACACCTGTCCTGCTGAAACTCGGCAGAGTGAGCAAGGGTCTGTCCAGGTACGTGCGGCGAGAAGGGGGCTCGGCCTCAATCGTCTTCGCCTGGAATGGATTCACAGCCTCTAGTCTCGACTCCTGCGGACGCCTGGCGGTCCCAGCCTGAGACAGAACAGGGAAGCTGGCCTGGGGGCACCGGCTTTCAGCTTCCCAGTGCAGGATGCACGTGACCCTCCCACAGAACCCTGGCTGTGGCATTTGGTCACATCCCTGTTGGGTTCATCATCTGAGCTGACTGCTCACACTAGCTGCAGTTCTGTGTCCTGTTTGAATCCAGTTAATGCTCCTACATCTTCAAGATGCAGTGTTGGGATTCCCACTGTGAAGTTTTCAGCTTCAATTTCTCGGTGACTGTAAAATGTTTTGGAATGTCAATCAGTGGTAGAAGCACTGAAGTAAAAACAGCCCCTTGGAGATCTGTTTAAAATATTTCCACCAGGACTTCCCTGGCAGTGCAGTGGTAAAGAATCTGCCTTCCAATGCAGGGGATGCGGGTTCGATCCCTGGTCGGGGAACTAAGATCCCACAGGCCACGGGGCAACTAAGCCCGGGCGCCACAGCTACTGAGCTCGCGCGCCTCAACGAGAGAGCCCACGTGACACAAACTACAGAGCCCACCGCGCTCTGGAGCCCGCGCGCCACAACTAGAGAGAAGCCCACGCGCCACAACAGCAACAGAAGATCCCACATGATGCAGCTGAGACCCGACGTGGCCAAAAAAATAAAGAAAAGAAAAGAAAAATATTTCCACTTGTCTAGAGTACGGGAACTTAATATACCGCAAGAAAAATTCACTATTACAGTGAAACGTTGCGGAGATTTTAGGGCAACTTTTATTTGTAAGATATCTTAGTGCCTGGAAGAGATGGAGAAAAGCCCTGCAGTTGAATTTTGCTTTCTGTCATCTAAACAAGGAACACCAACTCGAGGAAAACTCAAGAGTTGGGAAGTTTTCCTTCCTCTTCTGTTTTCTGGAAGAGATTGTAAAAGTTCTGTTAATTCTTCCTTAAATGTTTGGTCGAATTCTCCAATGAAACCACCTGGCCTGGAGAATTCTTTTTTGGTCTTTAATTACAAATTCAGCAGCTTTAGTGGTTGTAGAACCGTTCAGGCTGTCTGTTTCATCTTGGATGAGTTCTGGCGGTTTACGGTTTTGGAGAAATCGGCCCGTTTCTTCTGTGGCTGAACTTACGAGCGTGAAGCTGTCGGTGGTGCCTGTCGTGACATCCCTGGGTTCATTCCTGCTGTGGGTGACTCACGTCTGCTCTCTTTATCTTTGTCATGCCAGAGATTTGTCAGTTTTGGTGCTTTCCTGAAGAGAAGGCTTTTTGTTTCATTGATTCCCTCCCCCTGCCCCCCCCCCCCACTGTGGTTTTCCTGTTTTCAGTCTCACTAACTCTGGAGGGAGGGTATCCCTTCATCCTTGCAACCAAGCAGGAGAGAGAAATTCCAGGAAAAACAGGGTGGGAGCGGTGTGTGTGCGTGCATGTGCGCGTGCATGTGCGTGCGCACGCGTGTGCGTGTGCGTGCGTGCGTGTGTGTGTGTGTGTGTGTGGTTCCTGCACGGGCCTGTCCTTCGTGGGGAACCAGGGGAGATGAGCCAAGGTCGGGAAGAGGCTGCGCAGAGCACACTGTCCCGTCCCAGCCCGTGAGCTCCGCAGGGCATCCATTGTGGGAGCAGGACGGGTGCCCCGGCTGCAAGGGCACGTGGGCGCTCACAGCCATGCAGTCCGTTTTTTCCTGGACCGTTTGGCTGCAGAATTGGGACGGAGCAGCCCCTGTTGGCTGGGAAATGCCAATGGCTATAGTCTAGTCATCCGAGGTTAGGTCACTGGGTGACAGGATCCTGTTGGCCAGAAAAGTGATTTTCAGTCGATCTTTAGCTGACGAGCACAATAAGGGAAGTAGTGTTGTAATGACAGACTCTCGCCCAGACAACAGCTGAGCTTGTAGTGCCCGTAAATTCCTGCCCTGTTGAGGGAGCGTCCGTGGAGGCGAGCGGGAGTGAATCACGGAGCCGCCCTTGGGTTCTCAGCCCATCGGAATGTGCGGGTGGTAATGAGCTTTAAATTGCTTACCTCCGGTTTTGTTCATCCTTCTGAGAAAGGTAACATCCAGGTGATTTCTGCTCCTTGGGCCTCTGGCGTCTTGCTCGGGGCTGTGGTCTGTGCGGGACCCTTTGAGAGATTCCAGGCTTCCGTGGTCCAGCTTTAGTCCTGGCACGAGCACAGCTGTTATGAGGGCTGGTTTCAGCTAATAAAGTGCATCTCCAGGATCGTGTGGTAAAGTTCACAGATGAGACATTTTGTGGTAAAGCCACTCAAGGGTTTCTGTTGGATGTAATTTAGGAGAGCACAGCGGTCCCTCCAGCATATTTGAAGTCGTGTCTAGATTACTTCCAATACCTACTACAACCTCAGTCACGTGTAAACAGTTGTTCATACAATGTCAGTGCATTTAAATAGTCGTAAATAGGATGTAAAAACTGTGTAAACAGTTGCCTTTCTAGCAAATTCAAATTTTGCCTTTTGGACCTTTCTGGATTCTTTTTCCTGAATATTTTTGATCCACGATCAGTTGAATTCGAGGATGTGGAACCCGTGGATACAGAGGACTGACTGTAAAACACAGGAATGAGCAGTCTTGGCACAGCAAACCACTGAGAATCATCTCCTCATCAGTGACTTCAGTTTGTATATAGTATTTCAGAGCTTACAAAGTACTTTCCTTTACATTTCTCATGATTTTCAGAGTTTTTCAGATCATCCAGTCCTAAAACCACGAGAGACATTGTTATTTTTGCCTTTACAAATTAAGTGGTTTGATCCATGCTCCCCGGTCTGGTAGGGATTCAGACCTGTGCCGACTGTGTGCCACGGTGTCTGCATTTGTAAGTGAAGATGACAACGGACTGTTCCCCGTCAAGATCTGATGAGGGTTGGACGGGTTATGTCTGTAAAGGGCTTAGAACGTGGCTGGCGTGTACTAATGCTCGAGTAGGTGTTATGGTTACAGTGATGAGGTGGCAACCACGTTTTCTGAATCCCAGAGTCCAGGGATGTAACAGCAGTCACCTGTGAGTTAGCTCCGAGCCGAAATGCTCACATGCCAGGGCACGAGTGAGGTCCTGGGGCTCCGGGTGGCAGCTTGCTGGCGAGTCAGCGCCTCAGGCCCCACCCCAGCCCTGCGCAACTGGACGCTGCACTTTATCAACCCCCTCCCCTCCCAGGGGATTCCCGTGCCTCGTAAAGGGGGAGGAGTCCTGGCTCAGCCCTGAGACCTTGGCCTCAGCCTTGACGTATGGAATTCCATCTGTTCTAAGATAAAATTGATTTATTTTTTTTTTACATTTTAACATCTTCGTTTTATTGGCAGCATTTTTCTTCCATAATGGAGCGTTAAATGCTAATTTAACTTTCAATCAATGGAGTCTTAACTTCAATGAGATACAGTATATTCTGCCGTCTTTTTCAGTTCTCTTTTCCCCTTCCATGTTTTCTGTCTTTGCGTGTCTCTTGTTTCTGACCCTCTTTATCTCTGACTCAGGGCTCACAATAGATAAACATGTGGCTCTAACCATCTTTGCTTAGTGGAAAGACTCTTAACATGGTTCCGATTCCTAGTCCTAGATTTATGACGCTGAATACCTCTGGTTATCCCGAAAAAGATGTGAAAGTTGATTTTAAAACAAGATTTAATTCACTTGTGATTAAAACACAGCAGAACAAACGAATGCTAGGTTTTCACTGCTCCTCCAAATCAAAGCTCCCGCCCCCCTCAGTCCCCCAGATGCTGTCTTCCCCGTCACGCCGGCCGCATGTTTGGCATCAGCGATCCTCACGTGGCCTTTGGTTTCCGGAGCAGGGACGCAAACCGTAGTCTGGTTTTCCTCATTTGTCGCAGGCCTGTGTGAACAGAGTGTCCCTCCAAGGCTGACGGCTCCTTGGGCCTGAGAGGCGGCCCTGCCGGCCCCCGCGAGTCCGGTGCTCCCGGGCGGGTGCTGTAGGCTGGGCTGCGGGTTCCAGCCTCGCCGTCAAGCTACACCTAAACTGGAGAGAACTGCCAACTCCTTTACGGAGGGGCCGACACCGGGGACTGAGAGTACTGAGCGGAGTTTGGGGGGAAGATGACCTAACGCCGTAGACTCGCTGCCCGAACGACCCCTCAGGTTTCTCTCACTTGGGCTGTGATCGCGCGGCGGTAGGCGGTTGTTGGATTTCGCTCTTCTTTTAGAAGCCAGTGAGAGCATGGGTCCGGTTCTCGAAGTTCAAGTTCAACCCCAGAAGTTTGCTTCTCGCACACGGAGCCTTCTGAGAAGGAAGCCAGGTCAGACAGCGAGCCGCCTTGCAGCCGTCCTTTCCTGAGTCTGGGGGGGCCTTTTCTCCGTGAATGTCACCCTGAGTACGTACAGGACCTGCCAATGACTCGGGAGGCAAACCAGCACGAACAGGTGGCGAGGATGAAGAGAAGGAGGAGCAGGCTGAGTCACTTGCTCTGCAGGCTCTGGGATCAAGGAAGGCTGCAGAGACTCGTGGCCTGAGTGGCCCGACAAGAGAAAGCACGTTCGAAGCCGTGCTTCCGGGCAGGTGGAAGGCGGGGCTATTTTAGAAGCTTTTATTTAGAGAGAAGGTGTTGGAAACACCAGGACCGCTTAAGGCTTGGCTCCCCTGGAGCGCGGCCAGTAGGAAAAAGCTGAGGCTTGAGCAACATGTTACAGAAGAGACCTTGGCGACACCCATCGGTGTACTTGGCAAGAAGAGTCATGTAGAAGGAGTGAAGGGCGGTTAAGGGCTCCAAGAAAGAGGCCAGCTCCTGCCCTCCCCGCCACACCCTCAGCTGTAGGATTTTCTACATGTTACGTCTTTTAAACTTTAAACTTAAAAGTTTAGGGGTTGCGAATTCCCTGGCAGTCCAGTGGTTCATACTCTGAGCTTTCACTGCCGAGGGCCTGGGTTCCCTCCCTGGTCGGGGGACTGAGATCTTGCAGACCACACAGCTTGGCCAAATAAAGAAAGAATAAGAAATAAAAAGCAAATTTATTTCTAAAAAAAACCGTAAACTTTTTTTGTTTTTTGGGGGGGGCCTTGCTGCATGGCTCGCTGGGTCTTAGTTCCCTGACCAGGGATCGAACCCGGGCCCTCGGCAGTGAAAGCGCAGATTCCTAACCACTGGACATCCAGGGAAGTGCCTATGTTTTTCTCTCACACAAGTAAAGTGTCTGAGTGGATTTCCTCATGGTTGCCTTTTCCTCCCCCAGCTCTGAGCCTCGGTCCTTCCAGGAAGGATGCTTCCTCTGTTTGCCGCTTTCAACCGGGGCCTGGGCAGCTCTCCCTGCCCCACGCAGGGCTCGGCTTCCTGCGCCGCTGGGTGCCCGGTCCATCCCTGCTTGGTGTTCATCTGCTCCAGGGTCCACGAGTCTTATGACTGCCCATCACCAGGCGCCCTAGGTCAAAATTCACCCATGGAAACTTTTTCTAAAACGTTTTCCTGCCATCTCTGCATTATTTATTGTACCTCCTGAAAACATAACCTCGACAAGGCTGAGGGAACTGTCTTCCCCCGGCCCCTGGAGCTCACCTTTCAGCCCTGGCCCACGTCCCTGTGCTCACCTGGCCTCTGTCTTGCCTTCCGAAGCCTGGGTCAGCTTGTCCGTGGCAGGAAGTCCATCCCCAGAGGACACTGAAGGGTTCTCTGGGTTCTAGCTGTTCGAGCTCTTTCTCCCGTGCAGTGTACCGAGCCTGCTGTGGACCCAGCTGCACTGCCATCCTCCTTAGCTTAGCCTGCTTCTCGGGGGACGCATCAGCTGGGACTACAGGCCCTTCGGAGCAGGTGTGCCCCCCCCTTCATGAGGACCATCCTCCAAATTAACTGAGACCTGCTTTCTCGGCTGTAAGTTGGAAGAGCCTCCTATCAGTGGCCTTCCGTTCAGAGGCAGATGGAGAGGGAGGTGTTTCTCGTTACAGGGCAGCTCTGGAAGGACACCAGGGTCTCAGCATTTTAAGAAGCCCCAGAACTATATCAGGACCCACACCTGTGGCTCAGCAAGTGTTTCATGTCCTTCACTGACCACTGGGAGGCGATCAAATTAACGAGAGGCCACTCCTGGCCGACGCGCGTTACGCCACGTGTGACAACCTGTGGGCGTGCAGGCACGGCCGGAAGGCCGAGGGCGCTGGGCTGCAGGTGCGTGTCTGGAGCTCCTGTTCCTGCTGGCGCCTCCTGTGCGTGGAGCTGGTCCGTCCAGCTCTCCTGAGGTTCCCTCCTGCATGGGGAGCACCCGGCCCAGCTGCAGCCCGCAGACTCCGACGGTCTCCCTCAGGGCGGTACAGCCGAGAAACTTGATCTGCTGGCTGGGAATCACCAGTCAATTAGAACTCTCCCGGCAGCGATGGCCTGTAAGAAGTAGACCATTTCTGTAATAGGATTTACCCTTTTACGGGAGGTTATTTTCTGAGTAGCCGCGCTGGCGAGCAGCAAAACCCTACTGAAAGGAGAGATCCTGCTGACTTACTGTTTTAGAGACAACTCCAGCCCCATTAACAGATACACGTAATGCAGACACCAACCACATACTCAATTTAAAAAACCTGCTTGGCATGCCTGGGGTTGCTGCAGCAGTGTTTAAAGTAGAAGCACCTATGCTAGGATTCTGACCACAATAAAAGAAAATCAGGGACTTCCCTGGCGGTGCAGTGGCCGAGACTGCGCCTTCCAGTGGGGAGCTGGGATCCGCGTGCCTCGGGGCCGGGAAATCAGGGCACGGGGCACAGGCAGTATTGTAGCAAGTTCGCTGAAGACTTTAAGGATGTTCCACATCCCAAAAGAAAAAAAAAAAATCTTTAAAAAGGAAATGAAATGAAATGCTGTCACTCTAACACCTGACTGGTAATCCCCACCCACAGCTAATCGGGCAGTGATGGCTTTCAGGTCCTCTGCTGTGAGCTGGAAAGTTAACAGGCAGGGCGGGGGAGGGTGGCGCCCCCGGTGGAGGACAGAGGCGGAGGGAAGGCGTCCGCAGGAGAACGGGCAGAGAGGCGAGGTGCAGGTGACCTCTGGGACAGGGAGCCTGAGGCCCGGCCATCCTGCTTCCCGAGGTGCAGGCGGGAGCGGCCTTGGGGGTGCGAAGCTCCGTGGCTGGTCGTGAGGGAAAGGCGGCCACGGGCCAGGTGTGCCTCAGCGTGGAGGCCGAGGGCTTCCGCTGCTTGGCGCCCACCTCTCTGTCGAGAGCCCCGTTCCCGGACGACCCCAGTTAGGGCTCCACCACCGCAGCGAGCCCTGGTGCGCTTACATTTGCACGAACGGATGCCTTGGGCTTTGGCTGTATTTAAGGTCCAGACCTTTTCTTTGTGTTGGACTCATAATACTGGTGTTTTTCTCCCTGAAAGCTTTGTTACGAGCGCAGCAAAGTAAGAAAAATCACATGCGGGTGTCACTGCCGCGGCCCAGACAGCTCTGGACTATCGCTCGGATTAAGACAAAGCCTTTCCCCTCTTTCCTTTTCATTTTTTGGTTTCTTTCTGCTAAAAGCTTTATTCTTAAAAATATTCAAAGGGAAAATACCACTTACGTTCCCTACCCTGAGCCAAATTGCTTTTATTTTTCTGTGTTCTTGTCTAGCCTCTGTTAAGAATACCTTCCTCGAGGGCTTCCCTGGTGGCGCAGTGGTTGGGAGTCCGCCTGCCGATGCAGGGGACACGGGTTCGTGCCCCGGTCCGGGAGGATCCCACATGCCACGGAGCGGCTGGGCCCGTGAGCCATGGCCGCTGAGCCTGCGCGTCCGGAGCCTGTGCTCCGCAACGGGAGAGGCCACAGCAGTGAGAGGCCTGCGTACCGCAAAAAAAAAAAAAAAAAAACTTTCCTCGACTTTTTATTCATTTCTAATGGCTTCGTGAGATTTCATTCCACTGATCCTTTTGAAAAAACCTAATCGTTCGCCTGCTGTGGGTTGTTTTAAGGTCATTTCAAGTTTTCTGCCGTACGATGCCTCTTTGCACATACGGTCTCCTCCTCTGGCGCCTTCTTCTCCCAGAACAATTCAGGCAGTGGGATCGCCCCGTCGGGCCGGACACCTGCCGAGGATGTAGCCCCGTCTGCCCCTCACTTCCCAGTGGCCTGGCCGGGACCGTCCACCATGAGCGCTCGTCTCCTTGCCCCGCGTCCCGTCTGAGGCGCTGGATGCGGGGGTTTGATGCGTATGAGTCAGTGTCCCGTTGCATCAGCTAAATGTGTTCAGTCAGCTCTTCTCCAGGGTCTCACGGTTTGCCTGTGTCATCCCGCAGGAATGGCCCCGCCCCGCTTCCAGGAAAACACAGGGTGCTGAGCGGCTCACAGACCCGACAGCCTCTGGGTGACAGCGGGGCAGCACTTAGCAGTCTCCCCTTTTTCACTTATGAAAGTCCTGTCCTTGCCTCGCCTTTTCCCTGGAAGGAAGTGTGGGTGGGGACGGGTGAATCAGGGCTTCGTCACTGGCTCCGGAGCCAGTTTTCATATTGTGTGTGGGAGACGCAGTGCTTAGCGAAGAGTGTAGGAAACAAAGGCATGCAGGCGTACGTGAGTGGAAGGAACTAACTCATGGTTCTAGCTGGTTTCTTGTGAGAAAAACCCGAACCCTCATCATCATGATAGTCCTTGGTTTAAACTCCGTGATCAGTAACTACGTTATTACTCTGTACCGTTTGTTCATAAGGGCTGCAGGGATGGACTTTCTAAAGAGTCCAGTGCCCCGACTCGGGCTTGACTATCTCTGCACCGGGGTCACTGGCGTCTGGCTTGACACTGAACGTCTCTGGGGATCGGGGACTAAGCCTGAGGTGGCCTCTTTCTCTGTAACCCCTTCTCCTGGGCCTCTGACGGGGGCGGGGTGACGCTGGACCAGCGCACGCTTCCTTCACGCCCCTGGATGTTGCATTTCGTCGTCTGACACACTAAAGCTTTTTTTGTCTCAGTTAAGACATTGGATTGAAGCCTGCGCAGCTCTGGTTGGGGGAACTTGTGTATAACCTCGTCCAGATTCCTGGGAGGCGGGTCTGTTCCTTGTGGTGATGGTGCCGGCCAAGGTGGAGAAGTGTTTGCGCAAGAGAAACTTGAAAATTCAGGACCAGGTGTGGTGAAAAGTAGAGCAAAACAAAGTAGAAGATGAAAAGCTGGGAAATGGTAAAAAAGAACCAGACAAGGAAAGACGGCATGAGAAACGTGACAAAGGCAAGTGACTGTGAGGCCGTATGCCAAACATACGTGCCTCGAACAAGAAAGTTTAATATGAGAAGGGGGTGATTAGAAGGAAGGGTATTTCTGGGCAGCTGGTCATCAGTAGAGGAAACAGTCCCATGGCTCTCCCTCCAGCAGATTTTGCATTCCTGAGCTACGCAAGACCCCCGCCGCCTCCCCCTTCTTTCGCGTACCCCCGAAGGACAGGCCGAGCACCACGGTCCTTATTTTAGTGGTGTCTTCCCATTCTCCTCCCCCAAGTACCAGACCCAGGATGCCCGAGGGTAAGGATCGTGCTTTGAGCTTCCACTCTGCCCCCTGCGAGGATCGGCTGGGCTGGGCCAGAGGGCCGCTCATTGAGTCACACACGGGCTTTGCCCGTGATTCTCTGAAGATGTTTTATAGATGCGATTAGCAGCTACAGTCAGTTGACTTGAGTAAGGAGATTATTCTCCATAATCTGGGCAAACTTCATCCAATCCATTGAACAGCCTTAAGGGCAGAGCTGAGGTCTCCACCAGCGGCTCCCGCCCTGGATCTCAGATGTGCCGGTGTCCACACGCCGATTCTTTGGCATAAATCTCTTGGCGTATCTATAGCTGAGCAGTTCTGTCTCTCTGGTGGGACCCTGACTGGTACATCCCAGACCTTTCATTGCACTTGAAGTTTGCACCTTGCTTGTGGGCGGCAGTCTGGGAACCTCCTGTGAGCACGCCAGGTGCAAAGTGTATGCCCAGGCCGTGGGTGTGTGTTGGTGTATTGTGGAGTCTTAGACTTTAGCTAAAGGAGGTGAGTTGAGGCAGGAGGTGTTCAGTGAAGGGGCTCCTGCCCACTCTGGCTGGGCTCTCCTCATCCAGTGGTTTTTCAGGACATGATGCAAACCACCTTTTGAACTAGCAGTGATCATAGTGTTCATTGCTCTGTCTGAGATTTAGGAAACTTTTAACCACTTGGGGCTTTTCCTTGTACGTGTGACTTGAGAATTTTACCACGAGATAGAGGAAGTACTGATAGCTATACTGACCCCCCAGGCACACTGGAATGAGGGGGTTTCCAGTCCTCAAACTGCTGCAGGGGTCCTGTCTCTATCCAAGGAGTCGTCACCAGATCCATTCATCTCAAGCGCTTGGCCCGCCTTTTATGCCATAGCAAGGATTTATTTAGTTATTATTGATAATGTT
Organism: Globicephala melas; assembly: GCF_963455315.2. Classification (NCBI taxonomy): domain Eukaryota; kingdom Metazoa; phylum Chordata; class Mammalia; order Artiodactyla; family Delphinidae; genus Globicephala; species Globicephala melas. Next base: position 792,227 of record NC_083331.1, on the reverse strand, counting down.
AACATCTAGGCCACAGGTGGCACTAGGGCTCTGGGTGGAGCGGAGCTCACAGCACAACTTGACCTTCAGAATATCCCGAACATGAAGCTTCAGTTCTGCGCTGAGTGCAGCAGGGATGAACCCGGGCATCTGCCTCAGTGGCGTGGACCCTAATCAGCGAGCATCTTGGCTGAATTTCTCGTGGCCGTTTCTTTTCTTTGGATTTAGCTTCTGGGTAAAAACTCAAGCTTAGAGAAATCTGCCTCAGAAAATTCAAATCGGGCAGAAAGAAGCAGTTAGGAAGAGGAAATATTAACCCTTTTTCTCTTTTCTAACTTGTTCAGCTAATGAGTAGCAACTGGTCAAAACTGACCGCCCTCCGTGGATGAAGCAGGAGCGAAGCAAGTGCAGGTCCTCTCCAGTGGGAGGGCGTCGGGTGATGGAGAAGCCCTCTAGCGCTTTGATTGGTCGGGTCACTGTTAGCGCTCACGACGCTTACAAATCAGAATTTAACTACTCTGAGTGGCTCACTGCGCGGGTATTTTGAAATCTTTGGAAGTCAGCTCTGAAAGTACTGAACACAGTTTTGGGAGAAGAGAGTCAAGGCAAACACCGCCGCAGGCCAGGCTGGCTTCCGGGTCCGCATCCTTCCCAGTTTGGTGGTGGAATGGAAACTCGAGGCTGTTGGAATGTTGACCTGGGGGCCAGGGCCGAGGGAGGGTCGGCAGCCCCTGCGTGGCTGCCTTTCACGGCGCTCCCGAGCCTTGGGAGCCTTGGGTGCGGGAATGCCCTTCCTGCCCAAGACATGGCGCGGAGGGAACGAGGGAGAGAGGCGGCCGGACCCTGCGGACCAGCAGTCGTTTCTTGGTGGTTCTGGGCGGCACCACCACGGGCCTTGTGTTCAGTGTTTCCTCCTGGTGCCCATGCCCCGCCCCGCCCCCCCCCCCCCCCAGCTCTGCCACCAGGAGGGGAGGGCGGGCGACTGGTGAGTATCTGAGTGAACTGGGTTGATTTGCTCTCAGTAGCAGTCAGATGAACCCAAGGATGGTTTAGAACTAATAGGAAGCCCCTGGTCCGCGCCACCTGGGGACAGCGACACGGGTGCAGCCACATCGGCTCCCAGTGGAGGACGCGCCAGGCCGCGGCTCTGCAGTCGTTTACGGTGGAAATGACGACAGCCCAGATGTTTACCAACAGTAGGACGGATGAGGAAGCCGCGAGGACGGGCGCCTACAGCAGCACACGACTCTGGTGAATCTTGAAAGCGTGAGGTGGAGTGAAAGACGCAAGTCAGAAAAGAACGCACTGTGAATCCATCTCCAAGAAGATGGAAAACAGGCAAAATGCAGACTCCATGTTTCGGGAACGTGGAGGAAGGGATGGTTATTACGAAAGTCAGGATGTTTGCCTCTGGGCGAGTCAGGAAGCCGGCTGGGCGTGCTGGAGGGGCCGCGCGCTCAGCTCTGCGTGCGGCTCCGCGCGTTCCCGTCTGTCACACGCGCGTGCGCACGTGTGTGCAGCCACGCGGAAAGGGCTTCTCACCCAGGGTCCTCAGTCGCCCCGAATCACCCCTGCCCTGCGTGGGCCCCCGGCCCCCCCCTCCTCGCAGACGCCCACAGGGGCCCGAGGGACTGTTTTCTCCCCCCGGCAGCTGGGCCGCAGGGGTGAGGGGCGCGCGGGCCTCCTGGGGGCCTGGACTTTGGCGGTGGAGCCCCCGGCCCAGGGGAGGGAGGGAAGGCGGGCGCCGGGCGGGGGGCGTGTGCGCGCCGGGGCTGAGGGTCCAGGCTTGCTCCACCCCCGACTCCCTGTTCCCGAAGCGGGGCCTCTCCACGTGGAGGAAAGCGCTCCGGAAACAGAGCTGGAGACTTCGCAGCCACCCTGACAGCTTGGGCCGCTTCCCTCTCCCGGCGGCCGCGCGGGTCATCACCTCGCGTCCCTGCTCCTTCCGCAGGCGACCGCGTGGAAGGTAGGGCCGTGTGAGCAGCACGCACGCACGCACACACACACACTCACTGCTCGAAGCTGCCTTGCATCAAAGAATAGCACTTGTTTACGAGCACATCAAAAGCTGAGCGCGGCCGGGCTTGCAGGCGGACGAAGCCTGGAGGACGCTCTCCAGCTCTTCCGACAGCCCCGGGTCTCAGGCAGACGTGCAGAGAAGGCTTCCGCCCTTTGCTTCCGACAGGACGAGGGTTGTAGGTTAGAGAAGGGGGGACAGTGGAGGGGCCGGAGATTGAATTGGTATTCGACCATTTCACAGCACACTCTCCTTTCAGGATCCGTTTGTATCCTACAGTTCTGTGATGCCGCGTTTGATGAAACCTGTGATAGTGCTTTGCAGAGAATTTTGGGATCCCGCTCTAGAGAAGTCAGGATGAGAATGATGGTAATGAAACGGTCTTTCCCGAGGACTCACCACCTTGCCGGCCCCTTCTCTCCACTTAGGAAGGAGTAGTGTCCCCGAGCGACCTTGACCTCGTCATGTCGGACGGCCTGGGCATGCGGTACGCGTTCATTGGGCCCCTGGAGACCATGCACCTCAACGCCGAAGGTAGGCTTCCGTTCCGTCGGGTTCAAGGTGGGATTCTGTGCTGTTTAGTGCTTTCATGGTTTTGTAACGGTCAATCTTGCCTTTTCTTACAACTGAATAGAAACAGTGTCGTGCAGGAGATGGCGGCCAGTCCGTCATTCACAGGGAGGGGCTGAGGGGAAAGTCCACGCGGGCTCCACGCACCTCCCTGTGGCAAGAACTGGGGGGCGGGGGTGAGATGCTGCTGCCAAGGACCCTCCAGCCTGAGGAAGGCAGAGCTGTGTTTCCTGAGAACGATGGTGAAGTGCTTTACAGAGGCAAGAAGAAGAAATAGGACTGGGGACATGACCACCGGCACCTCGACTGCACACACCTTCTGCCCAAGTAGGAGCAGCTTCTGGGCATGTTTGCTGAGCGTGGGTCTCCTTCCAGAAGGCGGGGAGGCCTGAGGGAGGGGCTTCTGCAGGAGAAGGGCTGGTGACAGCTGCGGGGACAGGCCTGGCTGGCGGCTGCCCCAGAAGCCGACCTCCAGGGGCTGGGGGAGTAGGTGAGAGCCAGTGAGCTGGTGACACTGAAAGAAAAATAACTTGAGAAGGGGAGACTCTCCCAAGAATGAAACTTTCAGCCCGACTTTAATCAACTGAAAAAAAGGACATCATTTGAAAAACAAGCAATAAAACCTACAACAAATTAAGACAAAATAAATCAAAAAAGCTATGCACAAAAATCTGGGAAAATGTCACCTAAATGTTATTACTGCTGCTGTCTCTTGGTGCTGAAATGATAAGTAACTTATCCTTGTGCTTTTTTATGTTGTCATAAATTTGTACAATTTTTGTGTATTTTTTAAGCATTAGGTTATTAAGTTGTGAAACTTGAGTACAGATAGAAAACAAATGTTGTGTTCAGCTCCATGGTCTACGTTTAACGAACGTGTTGAGAAACTGGAGCATGTCCAGAAGAAGGTGACCGGAGTAGTGTGTGTCTTTCTGTCTGTCTGTGTCTTTTGTGGGGCTGGAGCTAGAACAGAAGACCGGAAACAGCCGGAGGAACTTTCTAGAACCTGGAGCTGATGTGCGGAGAGGCCCTGCTGTGAGAGGGGAGCTGAGGGGCCGGAGGCTGGTGCCCACCTGCCAGACGCTTGGGTTGAGAGGAGACTCCTGCAGTGAGGTCGGGGGGCGAGGGGCCGGGGCAGGTGACCCCTGGGAGTCTGTTGGACGTAGATTTTAGAGTTCCATGGTGTTTTCCTGTTAGTTCAGTCACTTCTCACCACAGTAATTGGTGGAATATAGTTTCCAGTGAGTGAGTCAAACAGTTTCCTAGATGCGTTGGTGCCCGGCTGCACACGTGTGCGCCCAGAAGCAGTTCAGTACGGGATGGTTCTCCCCGGGGCGGAGCAGGGAGGGGGCAGCGCTGAGCACGGGGCTGCGCAGAGAGCAGCGAGCAGGGGTTCCCACGATCGCTCATTAAAATGAAGCCTTGGAAAATTTCAAATGTTTTTTTCAACCAGAACCTTAAAAGTGAGGAACATATTTAAGCATTTGAAGTGGACGTAGACACTGCCTGGTAACCGTCATGTTTTTCTTTTTCTTTCTACCTTTTTTTTTTTCTTGAGAAAAATAAGATAATTCAGGTATCACAAGAAATCTATAGGGAGAGACTGAGAACAGCTTTAACTCTCAAACAAATAGAAACAGAAGCCGATGAAACCAGAAACTCAAGAATCAAATAGTGTGCAGACAGGAAGGAGGCCCACAGCAATTTTTCAAACAAAGCAGAAATGATAAGCAAACCTAATTGGCTTAATATGATAGTGGTGGACGGATGTAGTTTTCAACTTCAGAGCATTCCAGAGACCAGAGTTAGACGGTTTCGAGATCTGGCTTGGCATCAATGGAAACGCTCGTTATTCCTCACAGTGTCACCAGAATATATCAAGAATCCTTCCTCTGGATATAGCTTTATATAAAGCGACGTCTCAGGTTAAGGCTAGTTATTAGTCTTTGAAAGCTACAGTTTATCTGGACGTGGTAGAGGTATTTTAGGATCTGAGAAGCAGGAGGCCAGCACGCCTCCTCCGTCTGGCTACGTTTTAAGGCAGCGCCGGCTCTCAGAGTGGTGGGTCTGGCTGGCGGAGTCAGCCAGCGCCCCGCTGACCTGTAAGCTAGATGACCTTGGCAGGTCAGTGCACTGCACCTCAGTTTCCCCACCTGTAAAAGGGGTATAGCAGCAGTGACCCCCCCACACACACAGGGGTGGCATGAGAATACATGGTGTGGAGACACTGGGCTCGTTAGAAACCAGTGAAATGAGCTAAATCTAATTTCATGAGAATCTGTTCCCCCCCCTCCCCCCGCCGTCTTTTCTTATTCCATATAAGCATCTCTTAAGAAGTTAGGTTCAGGGCTTCCCTGGTGGCGCAGTGGTTGAGAGTCCGCCTGCCGATGCAGGGGACACAGGTTTGTGCCCCGGTCCAGGAAGATCCCACATGCCGCGGAGCGGCTGGGCCCGTGAGCCATGGCCGCTGAGCCTGCGCGTCCGGAGCCTGTGCTCCGCAACGGGAGAGGCCACAGCAGTGAGAGGCCCGTGTACCGCAAAAAAAAAAAAAAGTTAGGTTCAGAGTCTTCTAAAAAGGTAAGCTCTATGAGTTTTTGGAAGAGGGTATTGTTGACAGAGCAGAGGGCATGGATGTAAAGAAGATATGGGGGAAGGGCAGACTAGTGGGATAAAAGGTGAAGTGGTTTTTTTCCTTTCCTTTTTTTTTTTTTTACATAGTTTTTATTTATTCATTAGCCTGTGTTGGGTCTTAGGGGCTGTGCGCAGGCTTAGTTGCCCCACCCCGCGGGATCCCGTGTGGGATCTTAGCTCCCCGACCAGGGATCGAACCCGCGTCCCCTGCATTGGCAGGTGGATTCTTAACCACTGCGCCACCAGGGAAGTCCCTAATTTCCAATTTCAATGAATTTGTTATTCTAGAATAATTCCCACTCAGTTCACCTTTCATGGTGTAGAGAAGCCAAAATTATCGTTGGAAATATTTAAAGGCCTCCTTTTTTACCCTCTAATGGAAGGGGATGTGTTGCAAATAATAGTAAGAGTGATACCTTCACTGGAAAGTTGTCAGTAAGGCAGGCACACCGCGGATCCTGACTGTAAGTCACTGTGAACTTCCTGTGTCTGGAGCGAGTGGAGGCTCCCAGCCTCGCCACAAACAACGGGCTGTTTACCCTGAGAGCTGAGTGCATGTTATAGAAAGTGTTTTTATGCTAATGAGACTGAAGTTTTAATTGGTTTTCTGAACAAGTTGGGGAGAAGTTATGAACTGTAAAGAGTTTCACCATATTTTATTCTGAAGAAATAAAAGCCCTTTTAAAACTACAAATTGTATAAAAGGCAGTAGGGAAAAAAAGATTCTAGAAAGCCCCTGGGAGACTCAGATGACTTCACAGGGGCAGTGAAAGAGGGACACTCGTTCAGAAAACGTAAAGTGACCCAGAGGTGAAACACGGCACCTGAATCGAGTCCCGTGGCCCATTGCTGGGGGTTGGGGGCCGGGGCAGCTTGTTTCTCCGAAAGTGGGTGAGTTCGCGGCTGCAGCACATCTGCCTGCTCTTTTCTCACTCAGTGTCTCCAGCTCACTTGGTTCAGCGTCTCTGCTTCCCCAACACGAGTCAGCTGTATTTGTGTCTGGATTTTATCACTTTGAGTTTGAATAAACCAACAAATCGTAACAGTGAAGTAAATATTGAGCTCTGGACCGTCCCCTGGTGCTTCTGGTAAACACAGTGAAACCCCTCATCTTAAAAGGGAGCGTCCACCACTTAATTGCAGGTGCTAACGTCAGAGACGTTGCATTTTCCAATTCTCACCCTTCGACCCACTTTCTCTTCTAAGACAAAGTGGGTATCATTTTATCACCCTCTGAGAGAAGGCAAACGATTTGGGACAAATGCAGTTGAAATCAGCGAATTTAGGAGATGCACCAAAAGCAACCCCACAGAAGCTGTTTTTCTTTTTTAAGGCGTAACTAGCGGAGATCATTTTTATTTTAAATGAATCGCGCAGCTTTCGTGGGGTCGGTGAGGGCCCAGCTCTGGATCTCTGCAAATCCTGCAGTTTCGTTTGTTCCCTTGTTATCTTTTTAGCCTGACTGACCAACTGCCGAGTCTCCCTGGTTTTGAGAGAGGTTGGCAAAGGGCCAGCGCAGCTCAGCGGCTCCGGGGCCAGGCGCCCGAGGCGACCTGCCTGGCGGGCAGGAGGGAGGGATGGGGGAGGGAGGGCCACGCTGTGTGCCGATTGGTGAGTCCAGGCAAGCCCGCCCCGCGTGTGGGCAGCTGACGGGCTTCCTCTTGGAGTCGGCCTCCGCCAGGCAGCCCGCGCGCTGCTCCTAAGTGCGGCGCTTCCCTCCCCCCCCAAGCCCCGCCAGGGTGAGCCTCTTGTCCATGTGCTTCTCTACCAGAATCCTAGGGCTCCATCTTCGATTGAGGGCCCGGCGTAGTGGGAAGTCGTGTGGCCGGGGCTCAGATGCAGGTCGGGGCGGGTGGCTGGCGGCGCCCTAACCCAGCGGCCACAGCCTAGCCAGCCCCTGGGGTGAAGAGTCCGTGTTAAGGCCGCCGCCGCCCGGTGGGTCAAGTGCCAGGTAGAATCCAGGGATAAGAGCGGAGTGGGCAACGGATTTAGTTGAACTTGACATCTTTGGTCCTTAGAAAATGCATTCGAGCCATGTACACGAGTAACCTCATAGGTACATCGTTGAAGGAGACGCTTGTGGTGAAAACAGGATTAATGTGATAGTCGAGGAATCAAAGCAGGAACGTGGGCCGACCCAGCGTCCCTGAGAGGCGCTGACCCAGGCCTGGAGGTCGGGTTGCTTCTCGGGCCTTTATTACCGAGAAAAGCTTGAGGAGTGAGCCCAGGGCCGCTGACAGGGGTGCCTTTCCCACCCGCAGCCCTGCCTCGTCCACGGGAGGGTGAGCCCAGGGCAACACCCTCCGGACACATTCTTGGTTTGAGCCGCAGACAAGAGTTCTCTGACTTGGGCATTCTTGTTTTCTTGTGCTTCCAGGTATGTTAAGCTACTGTGACAGGTACAGCGAGGGCATGAAACATGTCCTAAAGACTTTTGGACCCGTTCCAGAGTTTTCCGGGGCCGCAGCTGAAAAAGTGCACCAGGTGTGTAGACTCCCTGCCGGTGGAAGGCGAGGATTCGTTTGTAGTCAGGCTCTTTGGCTTGACTTTGAGGTTCCACGTCCCTGACTGTCTATAGCCCCATCAGGGTCTCAGGGGACCCTCCGAGCGGTGTGACCAAGGAACTGGCAGGTCATTTTGACTCGTCTGAAGGAACCGTCGGCCCCTCTGGATTTGGAAAGTTACATTAGTTTAGGGTTTGCCAGGCTTCTTTTGTCTCTGAAAGCAAATTCAGAGTTTGCATAAATAGGAGAAATTTCCCCCCCTGCCAAGTTAGTTGCTCTTCATGCTTCTTTCCCCTTTTTCCCTCCTGTCTTTTCTTTTTCTTTCCTGTTCCCAGGCCATGTGCGTGAAGGTTCCAGATGACCCGGAGCACTTAGCTGCCAGGAGGGAGTGGAGGGACAGGTGCCTCATGAGACTTGCCAGACTGAAGAGCCAGCTGCAGCCCCAGTGAAGCCTCGCGCGACCACTGCCGCCCGTGCTGGAGCCCGTTCGCTGGAAGCACGAGCCCCTGTCAGGGGGCTCAGAGACGCGGGGAGGCCTTGGGAGCCCAGCAGGCAGAGCACGACCTGCTCTCCACTAGGCAGGCGCCCGGTGAGCTGGGGGTCAGAGCAGCGCTGAGGTCTGCGGGCTGGCTCCCCTGCCGCCAGGGCAGCCAAGAGAGCAAATGGCCTGAAGATTTTGCCATTTACTTCCCGTGTGGTTCCATGTGGGCGCCCTTCACAGCCAGTGATCGTAGTTTCAGGTTATCTTAATCTGCTGCACAATATTTTTATCGTTATTTTCCGACCTCTCGCCGAGTACTCTGCGGCCCTGCATGTATGAGGCAACTCCCTTCATTTTCTTGATGCTTATTCCAAATAAAAGCGTTTGATTCCATAAAGACGCCTTTTCCTTCTGTTCTTTCTGCGCAAGTCGGTGATCCTGATGACGAACGTCATCTCGAGTGACCACGACGGTCGAGTCGTAAGCGGATCCTTTGTTCAGGGCCCTCTGCCATTCGGGGACAGCCCACAGTTTGGGCCAGAGTTTCCCACGGCGCCACGGTCGGGTGTGCTTGGGAAGCCCCTTCTGGGGGTGGCGTGCAACCCACCGACGCCGCCACAGCGAGCGCGTGACCGATGACACGGCCCGTCTCCGGCCGTGAGCAGGACGAGGGTGATCCTGGGCTGTGGAGGCCGCACCCAGGACGGGGGCTGGGCCGAGGCTGGGGATCCCGGGCCGGCCGGTGTCCGCAGGGCAGCCCCCGGCAGGGAGAGGGCGCTGGAGCGCACAGACCTTCGCTCGGGCCGCGCCCCCGCCCAGTCTCCGGAGCCCCTCCTAGCCCCCGGCGGCGGCGGGGGAGGGCGGGCCGGCGGGAGACCCCCTTCCGGCTGTAGCACGGGGCGCTCCTGGGCGAGACCCTCGGCTCCCCTGAGCCGGCCTCGGGCTGCCCGGCCGGGGATCCTCGCCAGGTTCTGACTGGCCCTGGGGACCCTCCCACGCTGGACCCCCTTTGCCACTCTCCCTTCGCCACGGCCGAGGGCTTGCTCTTGTTGGACAGCCCGCAGGACCACCTTGGCCTCTGGAAGAGCTGCCACATTGTCCCTTCCTGGGCTGTGGCCCGGAGCGCGGGCTCTGACAGCCACCTGCTTGTTTCAGTCCGGACCCGGGGCCGGGCGTCCCTGGCGGGTTTTCTAGGTTGGATGGAACCATACTTGGCACTACAGCAAGCGGAGAGCTCACACACACCCCCACCCCCAAATTGTCATCTGCCCAGGTGGCGCTGGACAGGTAGGACTCGAGCAGCACGAGGACACCTGGCACTCTGCCTGGAAGTCCCTCCTGTCCTTTAAAGGGCGTCGCGTCGCCAGTCCAGTGCTGGGGCTGCCTGCCCCCCCCCGAGCATCCCTCAGGTTCGAGGTGGTGACATTTTGTTTCCCTCCTCGGCAGGGAGCTCGTTTGTATTCTGCCGAGGTAAGAGCTCTGTTCCATTCCCTTTGGCCCGGCGTTGCTCCTTTTTTCAGATCTCCAGGCCCACGAATTTTGGGTCACTGCCCTTCCCCCAACACGCCGCTCGGAATTCACTCCTCCCGCTGAAGTCCCGGCTGCCCCGGGCCCTGGGCACCTGCAGGCCTGCGGCTCCCTGGGGCTCAAGCTCTGGGTCCCAGCCAGCCAGGCCTGCGGACGCTGGGTTTCAGCCCAGTCCCGGGCTCGGGGCTGGTACACTCCTTTCTTTTCCATAAGGATCTGAAATGACCCCTTCACATTTTTGGAAAAACTGCCTTTTAATTTTCTGTCCTTAGATATGCTGTGCTTCCTCTTCTCTTTTCCTTTTTTTTTTTTTTTTTTTTTTTTGCGGAGAGTGGAGCTGGCTTTAACCTGAATAATTCCCGAGTAAGTTCACTTCCACCACCTCTTTTCTTCCAGAAGCTGGCTGTAGAGAAATACACAGCAGATCAAAGTTTACCTCCTAACTCTCAGGCCTCTCGTCAGGATGACTCTAAGAGGCTCCCCAGAGAGGAGATCGTGGACCCCAAACGTTTCCTCTGTTGCACTTCATGTTTCTGTGTAGCGGCTGGGTTAGCGTGCGAAGTGTGGACCAGTAGACAGGCCCGTGGGCTGGGCCCGACCCCTCCTGGGCACGGGCGCCGGGTGGGTTCAGCTGGTGTCGGGAGCTGCTGGTCCCTGCGGTGTCTGCCGGGTTGATGTACCAGCTGCGGCTGAAGGCGAGGACGGTGACGCCTCCCATCTCACATGTGCGGGCCTGGCCGGTGCCACCTCTCCCCGGAAGCCCTCCTGTCCCTCTGCCAGTTCCCTGACACTCTGCCTGGACCCGCGTGCGTCACCTCTTCGTTCTGCGCAGCAGCTGTGGTGTCACACGTCGGACCCCGGCTGGCTGCAAGGGCTGAGGAGTCATTTGATGTCTTGCTCCCGGTGGCACCCAACACAAAGCACGTTCCCAACAAACCGGCCCAACCAAACAACAAAGGAACTCGACATGTCCACTTCAGGCCACCTCTGGCAACGACTGGGTAACCAGCCCTCTGCTGAGGACGAATAAGAAACACATGCACAAAAATCTTCTTAAAACATAGAAGAGCTAAAACAAGACGTGAGGCATCTGGGCCACGGTCTGAAAACCCAGGGAGGGCACACAAGCAAGGACACTTCCTGAACCACTGGGGCTGCGTTAACACAGCCCGGAGCCGACAGTGGGGCTCTCTCTGCGTCAGTAAGAAAAGCAAACCGCCATGTGCTAAAGCACAGTAAAGTGTCGAAGTCGGAGTTGCTTTTTCTTTTTTTTTAAATAAATTTATTTATGTTTGGCTGTGTTGGGTCTTTGTTGCTGTGCGCGGGCTTTCTCTAGTTGCAGTGAGCGGGGCTACTCTTCCTTGCAGTGTGCGGGCTTCTCATTGCGGTGGCTTCTCTGTGGAGCACGGGCTCTAGGCGCGCAGGCTTCAGTAGTTGTGGCACGTGGGCTCAGTAGTTGTGGCACACGGCCTTAGTTGCTCCGCAGCATGTGGGATCTTCCCGGAGCAGGGCGGGAACCCACGTGCCTTGCATTGGCAGGTGGATTCTTAACCACTGCGCCACCAGGGAAGTCCCTGAGTTTCTAATGAAACTAAGAAATTAAAAAACCTCGGGACTTTCCTGGCGGTCCAGTGCTTAAGAATCTGCCTTCTAATGCAGGGGACGTGGTCAGGGCACTAAGATCCCACATGCCACAGGGCAACTAAGCCTGCGTCCTGCAACTAGAGAGAAACCCGCACGCCGCAACGAAAGATCCTGCATGCTGCAAAGACCCGACGCAGCCAAAAAAAAATTAATAAATATTAAAAAATAAAAAGAAATTTAAAAACCTCATCAGTCGCTTTTGGAGCTGTTACAGACTAACGCGTTGTTGTAAAAAATGGCCAATAAAGGAAGGGACACGTATCTGTCATCTGCCCTCTCATCAGGCCCCCGCACAGCAGGCACACACGGCACCCACCGGGCACTAGGATCTCCTGGACACTGGGCTCACACCTGTCTCCCCAGTTCCCTTTTCTACGTGACCCACTGGCCCTGGACCCTCCCACTGGCTGCTGGGCAGCTCTGCAGGCTTGGCCATGGGGGCCCCTCGAGGGCATCTATTCCCAGCTCTGTGTCCCCTGATGTCAGATCGAAATCGGCCACCATGTCCACCATGGTGTGTGTACACGTGTGGGCATCCGGAACTCAGCAAGGCTCAGAATCAAGGCCTGTTTTTGGTGTGTGTGTGTGTGTGAAGGTTAAACCCTCACCAGCACAGCACAAGCTGGCATCAGCCTGGTGAGTCCTGCTTGGAATATACAAATCAAGTGTTCCGAAACCACCACACAGAAGGAATTGGACCCACCCGACACTTGTTAAAAAGACAGATTCTGGGTCTTCCAGAAAGTCCTGCTGACTCGGAGTGTCCACAGGCAGGGCCCAGGGATTTGTGTTTTCGCAGGAATTCCAGGTAATGCTGGTGCAGCCAGCAACACCTCATCCCTCCCCACCCACCTGACATCCTCCTGAAACCTCTGCAAAGACAAGTTCTGAGCCCCTCCCAGGGGGCCTGGATGACCCTTGGCTCCCGGTCAGTCCACGAACCAGCCTCCTGTCCTGCTGCTCTTCTCTGCTCCCGCCCTTTCCAGGACCATTTGTACAACCGACCCGAGGGGTCTCCTCTCTCATGATTATGGGATTCTCCTTATGCAATTGGAAGGGCAGCTATGTTTCAAGAAAATGGTACTTTCCGTAAGAAAAAGGGAATTCTCCAAGTATGTGAGATGCAAGTGAATTGAGCTCTTTTGAAACTTTGAGTCATGTCGTGTTAAACGTGCCATGAAAGCCTTATACAACCGGACCCGGTTCAAGGTTCGACATTTACATGGCTCAGAGACCTGCTGCTCTGGCAGCGTGACCTGAGAAAGAAATAGTGGAAAGAAGCATCTCTTTATTAGTCCGAGATCTGGAAGCCAGTGTCCATGATGGGCCGTGCTAAGAAAACGGTCTTGACAGAGTGAGAAAGTTCACGTGTCACAAGAAAAGCTAACCTTTGATATTAGTGAAACTTTGAAAACTGAACCAATAATTCTTAAGACTAAGAATCGGGAAAACTGTTTCTGACAATGTAGGGAAACACAAGTCACCTGAACCAGGCACCCCTCCAAGTATTAGGGCCACTGCTGCGCTTAAAACAATAAATGCTTTAGAAGAGTGCCCTGCACAGCTGAGCAAACCGTGCCCGGCCCATCTCGGCGGGAAGATACTTACTGCTTTCAGGCAACCTATAACTGAAGAACTTCTCATAATATACATGCAACACGTTCACTGTCTGTCTGTCTATATCCCTCCCTACATAATATATACTGCAGATATAACTATATATAACATATTTTCTATTCATATCATATATTATATATGGTATTCTATAGATAACTATATATATACAGTTATATATATATATAACAGTTTCTCTCCTCCCCTCTCTCTGTGTACATGTCACATCCTTTTGCTCTTGAATAGCTTCAGAAGTTGTTAGATCCATAAAGCACTTTGCCTTATCTCTAACCCATAATGGAAAACACTGCTTGCTTATGATGAGAGGCTGAAAAAGCACAATATTTTGATGGTGCTTGATTGACATTTTCTACAAGAGAATTTGGGGATTTCAAAATATACAAGTAGAGTGTCTTCACGTTGTGTTACCAAAGCCAAGGTAAGTCCTAGTTTTCCCAGCTTAACAGAGTATTAGTTCCACTCTAGTGCTCTGATCCTAAAATACAGCTTTGTCTCGTCTTTATCTACAGTGGAAAACTGGGATGTTACAGAAGACATGTACCTCAACATTAACTTTCTTACTTTGAAAATAATGTCTGAGTTGATACGGCAACTGAGCTCTATTAGTTGGTAAACCTTCTCACCTCACTCTAAACCACAGTACAACCCTTTTATCAGGTGGTAAATTATAGACTGCTGGAGTCTGAAGAAACTTCAAAGGTCAGATAACACCATGTGATGTATAGTGCTTTACAGTTTATCATCGATGACCTCATTTATCTTTACCATTATTATTCCCACTTTGCAGATGGAACTAAGATATTGGATCACAGAGCTGGTAGGTGGTAGAGTTGGGTCCAATCTATGGTTTCCTTGCCCCAAATAATACTATTTAGCATTTAATTGTGCACCGACTGTGTTTCTGACACTGTGATGGCCTCTTTTTTTTGTTTTTTTTTTGCGGTACGCGGGCCTCTCACTGTTGTGGCCTCTCCCGTCGCGGAGCACAGGCTCCGGACGCGCAGGCCCAGCGGCATGGCTCATGGGCCCAGCCGCTCCGCGGCATGTGGGATCTTCCCGGCCTGGGGCACGAACCCGTGTCCCCTGCATCGGCAGGCGGACTCCCAACCACTGCACCACCAGGGAAGGCCTGTGATGGGCTCTTTATATACATTATCTTCGATGCATAAAACCACCCTGGAAGGAAGTACTTTCTTTATGAATTTTGCAAAGGAGACCAGAATCCAGGTCCGTCTGGTCTCAAAGCCGGTTCTTTCCCCTCTTTCACTTCCTTTACTATTAGGAACAGCATAAATGTGTTCCCCAGGCAACCTAGGGAAGGGTTAATAGCAAAGACTTGGAGGACCCTGAGATGGTGCCCACGATTCCCAAGTTGTCTTCCATCTGCAAAGGAGCTGATCACACGTTGGTCTCTCCTTTCGGTCCGTCTCGGCCTGTCCTTTTGTGAATGAATCCTTCTCTGCGGGCGGATAACATCACAGGTGAATTCCCAGGAACTGCTCGCAGGAATTCAGCATCGCTTTTGCTGCAGATGGAAGCTTTCTTGCCCAGATTCCCCAAATCGAGCCTTGTTAAGTAAGAGAGAGTGAGCGAGGGGAAGCCTGAACAATGTGGCACAAGAATTTGTTCCAAAGTAGGTGCTTCAAAGATTAATTCATGTTGATTTGAGTCTTTGAAGTAGAATTTTTGAAGAATCACCTCAGGGATGAGCTTTCGTGGTGGAATCTGTGTCCCTACCCTGGGGGTTGCCTGTCCCCTTGTTTGTAGGTGAATTCCCATCTATGACAGATTCACTCAAAAGACAGCACCCTCGGCATCGTGGGGATAATAGTTGGGAAGAAGAATCAGGCCCTAGACTACAGCCTGGAAGGCACTGTTCATTGTGAGACCACAGGATCTGCGCTTTCTTGGGGCTGGGGCATCCTCGAGACGATAGGACGTGTGATTTTCTCTGGGCAAAGCCTCAGAGAAAAGGATCCCCATGGGCGGTACCATTTGATACCAGCATGTTGCTGATCCATTCTGTGGTTTATGAGGCCCTTGGTATAGTTACATGTAATTGGTGGTCAGCCAGATGGAAGTTTGGTAGGAAGGGAGCTTGGTGGGACAGTGCACTTTCCAAATTTGGGTCCTCCGGGGAGAAATGCACAATGCTGGCCGTTCCACGGCCACGAAGGATGAGAAAATGAGTGTTGTGGTTCCTAATGACTCACTTCAGGAAACAGGGCATCGAATGAACTCCTGAGGGGTTAGGTGAGGGGTCCGGAGGAGAGAGCGGCGGGTTTAAACCCAGAACTTGCCACCTGGTCAGTTCCCCAGGGCGGCCGCTGTGAGCCAGGGACACTAGACTCAGCACAAAGGGAAACAAAAGGTTAGACTTGATTGTATTAACCAGATTCTGTTTTTATTTCCCAGAAATTGTTAACGGGCTCTGCCGGCGACAGGACTAGCGCTGACCGGAGATTCCCGAGGGGCTGGTTTGAGACTCCGTTTCCGGGAGACCCGAAACCGGCATGAAGCTCAGTCTGGCTTTGCTGACGGAGGGTTTAGCATAAGAGACTCCATTTTGGGCCCTTTGTCTTGTTTTTTAACAACAGTAATACAGAGATTGGGGGGCAAAAAGTAGAGCTGCAGAGCTGCCCTGATTCCTACCGTTGGGAGCCCAATTCCATAGCCTTCTTTTCGACTCTTCAAGTTACCCGATAGCCTCTCCATTCAATCCTTTCTTTTTTTAATTTAATTTTCATTTTATATTGGAGTATAGTTGATTTACAACGTTGGGTTAGTTTCAGGTGTGCAGCACAGTGGTTCAGTGATGCATATGCATACATATCTAGTCTTTTGCAGATTCTTTCCCCATATAGGTTAGTACAGAATATTGAGTAGAGTTCCTTGTGCTATACAGTAGGTTGTCGATTATCTATCACAGTCAAACTTTAATTTCGTGCCGCTCCACATACAATGTGAGCACCTCATACCATTATAATTCAATTTATGCCCCAGCCCTTTATGCTGTCTTGTCACACGTTTTACTTCTACTTACATAGAAATCATACAATAAACTCATTTTTATTATTTTTGCATTTTACAGACCACGCTTCTAAAGAACTGTGTTCCCGTAGGTTTACCACGCGTGGTGGTTTTCATTCTTTCCTGCAGATTCAGGTTTAGATCAGGGATTTTTCCCTTCAACCTGGAGAACTTCCTCTAGCAACGAATTCTCTCATTTTTTGTTCTTCTGAAAATGTCTTTTATTTTGCCTACATTTTCAAAGGAGATTTTCACTTGATCTAGATTTCGAGGTGGCATTTTTTTCTTTTTGAAGGTGTTTTTCAATTCTCCTTTAGCTTCTATCCCTTCTGTTCATGTCAGTCATCATCATTTTTGTCATTTCTCTGAGGGTAACGTGTCTCCTTTCTTCTCATTAGTTTTTTTCCGAAGATTTTCCTCTTTATTTTCATTCTTCAGAAGTTTGGCTAAGATGTGTCCTCTGTGTTTATCACGCACGCGGGTTGCTGAGCTTCTTGGCTCTGTGGGTCGTCTTGTATCAATTTTGGGAGCAAACGGCCGTTATCTCATTCAATATTCTTCTGCCCATTCTCTCTGTCTGTTCCTTCTGGGCTCCAATTCGTATGTTAGACCAATCATTTGCTGTTCTTCCACAGGACTTTTCCTCTTTGTGGTTCAGAAAATGGATCATTTCCACTGACTTGTTTTCAAATTCATGATCCTCTTCTAGCTGTGTAGTCCTTCGTGAGGCCTAGCCACTGAATTTTTAATTTCGGCCCTGTTTGTTCAATTCTAGAATTCCATTTGTTTCTTTTTGACATTTCTAGTTCTCTGCCAAGACTCTCTCTCGCGCGGCCCTCCCTCTTCTTTCCCTCTTTCTTGTGAATCCCTTACAGATTTGTCAGAGCTGTTTTAAATGGTTCATCTGCTAAATTCAAAATTTAAGTTATCTATAAGTCTATTTCTATTATCTTGATTATGGGTCACGTTTTCTGTTGTTTTGTTTTGTTCTTCTGCTTGTCTAGTGCCTTTTTAAGGATGACTATTGTTTGGGGAATTGTGGATGATGTGTTGTGGGGACTTTGAGTTGCATCATCTTCCTCTCCTGTGGGTTGCCTTCTGCTCTGGGGTGCGGTCACCTCCTGGCTGGGCCTCAGGCCTGTGGGCTCCGGCTGTCACTGTCCCAGGGCACAGCCTTCAGCCCCTGCTGAGCTGTAGTCCGTCCGGTTTCTCCGGAACAGCCTGCGGGTTCACTGAGCCCGGTCCTGAGCTCCGGGGACCTAGGCCTCCACCTTGGCTTCCTGCGTGTCCCCGCACTCGGGCTGCCACTGCTGAGGACACGGGGGAACCTCACACTGATTCGGTGCTTCCCCTCCATCCGCCATGCTTCCTGGGACGTTTCACCTCTGTCTTCAGCCCAGTTCGATGGCCACTTTCTGCTCAAGTACCTGTTTTGCTGTTTGGCAACTGGACAGCTGGTCGGTGTGGAGCCGGCCGGGGTGCTGTCCTCCCTTCGGGGAAGGGGCTGTACCTGCTCCTGGTATGTACCTGCCACTGGTCTTCATACTCTGACCAGTTTGTCATGGTCATGAGGATGGTTAGTCCAGTACGAGCTCCCCTCCGGCGGCTGGGACCAGAACGACCTGAGCAGCTTCGAAAAGCCTGGATGCTGTGTCTACACCCCAGGCCACCTATGTCGGAGTTTCTGGGTGCGGAACCCACCATCCGTATCTTTTTTTTCTTTGTTGTTTTTTGTTTTGCGGTACGCGGGCCTCTCACTGTTGTGGCCTCTCCCATTGCGGAGCACAGGCTCCGGACGCGCAGGCTCAGCAGCCCTGGCTCACGGGCCCAGCCGCTCCGCGGCACGTGGGATCTTCCCGGACCGGGGCACGAACCCGTGTCCCCTGCATCGGCAGGCGGACTCCCTACCACTGCACCACCAGGGAAGCCCAACCGTCGGTATCTTTTAAAGCACCCAGTGATTTCTGTGTAACCAGAGTTACTGGAAACGTTTACTGAGCCCTCGTATGTCTCAGTTCCTCGCAGGAATTATTTTTCTTAATTCTATGGTAGCCTCATTGTTTTCATACAAGGGAACTAAGAGTTAGATGTGCAAACATTCCAAGGTCACACCGAACGTTCCAGAGCCAGGGCTTGATGTAGCCAGCCCGACCTCAGACCTGCAAGTTAACTCCACGCTTCACCGCAGTGCGTGAGGACAGCAGGCTCACAGGAGACCGAAAGTTTAGTTTTGAATGAATAGGACTCCATCACGTCGCCATCACTGACTTTGGAATTTCCCCTGTTGTAGGAGAGTCATGATGTTGTCAACATTTTTCCCCTTGTAAAGTATTCTGCATAGAATATTTTGTACCTAAAGCTAAGTGCGTCTCTGTTTCCTTAGGATAAATTATCAGAAGAGGAATCAGGTTGTCTATAGATAGAAATGTTTAAAAATCTTGGTACATTCTGCTAGAGACTGCCAACAGTGTACCTGAATGCTGGGTAGACCAGAGCTGTGGGGACGTTTTTCACTGGGAAATAAAGAGTAGGATTGTTTTTATTTTAACCCAGCCATCTGGACTGGGAAATTTGACTTCTAGTACATCTTTCTGGTAATGACCTTAAATGTACTGAGCTTCACATCTGCCCACTGGAACGTGCGTGGGCTTCCTGGTGGGACAGTGGCGGCGAGAAGAGCGTGGAGGGTGTCCGTGTCCACGGCGTGAGCACTCCTGTCCTGGATCAAGCAGGTGTATCTGGCTGCGGCTGAGTCAGCCATGACAGGCGTCCCCTAAGCCACCTGAGTTTCCTTGCCATTGTTACCTTTTCATAATCCTTTGCCAAATTTATCCTTGGACTGATTTGTGAGGGTTGATAAAGTAATAAGATGAGGTTTTAAAAAAACATGTTCCACCCTTTCTGGACTGACTACCTCCTTGTTCAGCGGTGAAAAGCAGGAAAAGAAGGGGAAGAGACGACAGGTGTGCGCAGGGCTGATGTGCCCAGGGCGTGATTGGGAGAACTGGCTCGTGCTCTGAGTTCTTTCTTTTTTAAAACATATTTATGGGCTTCCCTGGTGGCGCAGTGGTTGAGAGTCTGCCTGCCGATGCAGGGGACACGGGTTCGTGCCCCGGTCCGGGAGGATCCCACATGCCACGGAGCGGCTGCGCCCGTGAGCCATGGCCGCTGAGCCTGCGCGTCCGGAGCCTGTGCTCCGCAACGGTAGAGGCCCCCGTACCGCAAAAAAAAAAAACAAAAAACATATTTATGACAGATGGATAACATGGCATTTGTAGATAGTTTCAAAACACTGTTTCTAGTAGAAAATACAATGTAAATCGAGGCAAGTTTTCAACACACACAACTCTGCGATGCAATGTCCGGAATGTTCCTTCCTTTTTCCCTTTTTAAAGTGGCCTTTTCTGGAGAACTCTAACACAGAATTGGCAGTTCCTCCAAGGCAGAGCAGCGCTACATGGAACATTTAAAGTCAGGCTGAAAAGCGCTTCTGAGGTTAAATCTGGGATCTGCTGAAATATCCAAACAACTCCCTGACTCCCGTATGAATCTATACTATAGCCAGTGTGAATCTATACTACAGCCAGGTAAAAAGCGTCCTGACTCCCAGTGTGAATCTATACTACAGCCAGGTAAAAAAGGGTCCTGCTCAATATTTTTATGAAGGTTACTAAACTCAGAACCAATTTCTGTCACGCCCACAGACGTGCAGGAGGGGGCGCCTTCCCCAGACGACCAGTCGTGAAGACGCCGCTATTGTTTCCATGAGGTTCACGGACGTGTAGTTTACATACAGTAAAATGCACACATTGAAGTCTGCAGTGTGAGTCCTGGCGAACGTGTGCACCTGGGCACCGCCACCCTGGTCGAGACATGGGACGTCCTCCTGAAACGTGGGTATCCCTGTGCCCCTAGCCCTCCCCTACCCGCTGCCCCGGGGGGCCACTGGTGTGGTTCCTGCCACTGGGTTGGTTCCTGGGCTCTGGACTCCAGGGACGCGCAGGCGGACGGCGGGGCTCTGTGTCCGGCTTCTCTTCTCCCAGCTCTTGTCATCACTCTGTCGTGTGTGTCCGGAGTTCATTCTCTTTCTGGTGTGCAGCAGCCTAGGTTTCTGTCCTCTGGCCGTTTATCCGGTTGTCCATCACCAGCAACAAAGACTTCTTGTTCCCGCATGGTTTGGCTTTTATGAATAAAGCTCCCATGACTGTTTTTTTTTTTTTTTTTGCGGTACGCGGGCCTCTCACTGTTGTGGCCTCTCCCATTGCGGAGCACAGGCTCCGGACGCGCAGGCTCAGCGGCCATGGCTCACGGGCCCAGCTGCTCCGTGGCATGTGGGATCCTCCCGGACCAGGGCACGAACCCGTGTCCCCTGCATTGGCAGGCGGACTCTCAACCACTGCGCCGCCAGGGAAGCCCCTTCCATGAATGTTTGTGTATAAGTCTTTTTGTGAGAATAAGGTTTTTTTTTTTCGGTTTCTAGAAGTAGAATAGATGAGCCATATTGTGAGTCTGTTTAACATAAGCAGCAGCAGCCGGTGTGGTCAGACGGCTTACGTTCCCACCAGCGACGACGACGAGAGTCGGCACCGCCTCAACCTCGCCAGCACTTGATACACGTGGTCTTTCCATCTGAGCGCTCCCGTGGGTGTGAAGCTACCTTCACCAGGGTTTCATCTGAATTTCTCCTACGATGATGTGGAGGCTGTGTCCTGGGCTCTCTGGTGCATCTCCTGTGAAATGCTGTTCAAGTCCTTCACTCTGTTTTTAGTGGGTTGTCTGTTACCATGGGTTTGTAGGAGTCCCTTCTCTATTTTGAATGGAAGTTCTTTTGGGAAACACCGTGTCCGGCAAATATTTTCTCCCAGCCTGTGGCTAATCTCATTGTTTTCTTACTGGTTCCTGGGAGAGTTCCCCCCCCTTTCTTACAAGTTTGTACGTGGATTTCCTTTCTCCATGCTTGTCAACTGTGGCAACTTCAGCACTTTTAGGAAGTACTGTTTTTTTTACAAAAGACATACAATTCAGGCAATCTTGGCCTTTTCTCCATCACGTCTTGTCATTAGGAACAATAGTTTGAACACACTGAAGAGATAAAGAAAAGAAAAAAAAAGAAAAGAAAAGAAAAGAAGGCATTAGGGCAATACAGGTTCTGGGTCATCTGTCTCGTTCTGTGCAGGCCGGGGAAGCAGCCCCTTTCTCGCTTGAAGGCAACTGAAGATTTATATCAAATTCCTGCTGGAAGCTTGTGTCTCACCTGCAACTGCTTTCAATCACCAGCACTACAGTGTGAAAACCATCGGTGGGGCCGAGGCTTCAGCCTGGGGGTGGGGCAGGGGGGAGAATGACCAGGTGGAAATTGAAAATGCCCCCGACAGAAAGCTGCCCCTTTTCCTTCAGCCCAGGCTCCCGAGCCCGCGGGGAACGGCCGTCTGTGCTGGGCCCCGTGTCCTGAAGCTCCGTCACAGCCACAGGCCTACATTTTGGTTACAGGACATTTTTAAAACCACCAGACCCTGTGTAACCTCGGGGACCCTGCGTACACCCCAGACCCCAGAGCTGAGTGGACGTGAGCCTCCCGACCATTTCTCTAAACACAGCCATCTCCTGAGTGAGGGCGTTTCTTGGAATGGCCGTCGGGGTCACCGCCTGCCCTTTGAGTTTTACTGCAGAGCTGCTAACATGGCCTTTCCTTACCTTCCGCTGCATTAACCACACGTGGGACCTGGAAAACAGTGGTGATATTTACTACAAATAAGAATTTGCACAGAAAAGGCAGGAATGAGCAAGTATGAGGACAGACTTAAGGAAAGCTGGCTGTTCGAGCTCAGACTCATGAGCTAATAGGTATGAGTCGGGGGTGGGAAGAGGCTCGGGGTCCGTGCTCAGAACCCAGACGAGACGCAGGCGCCTTGTCGGACACACTCTCAATGAGCCTGTGACTTCTACTCTGAAGACGCGATGCAGGCATCTTGTCCGACACATTCTCAGTGAGCCTGTGACTTCTACTCTGAAGACGCGATGCAGGCGCCTTGTCGGACACATTCTCAGTGAGCCTGTGACTTCTACTCTGAAGACGCGATGCAGGCGCCTTGTCGGACACATTCTCAGTGAGCCTGTGACTTCTACTCTGAAGACGCGATGCAGGCGTCTTGTCCGACACACTCTCAATGAGCCTGTGACTTTTACCCCGCATATTTCAGTTGTACTTTTTAAAAGCAACACCGTGTCACCTTTTCTGGGAGAAATGCTTCATGCTGAGAATGCAGAGCAGATTTAAAGGACTTTGAATGAATTGGGGTTTATGTCTGAGACAGATGTGCCGATCTATCAAAAGTCAGCTTGCGTTCTTCTCCTCTTCCCGGGGTGCAGAGAGCAATCTGGGGAGAGGAGGAATTCCCCTGATGCTTTCCCTTCTCTCCCGTCTGAACCCACCCCCGGCCCTCCTCCTGCATCGGCTGAGCCGGGATGGGCCCCTGTGGCGGCCGTGGGACCTCCCTGGGGTGGAGAAGGGAGAGCTGGGCTCCAGAGTCTTGAGGGAGGCCTCTCCCCCGCCTGTGTGTTTTGGAGAAGGCGGGAAGGAGAGGCTGGGTTCGCACCAGCTGTAACTAATTCCTGCGGTGGGGCCCGCACCTCGTGCCGCGTCTCCTGTCTCCTGCTCTGTTCGCTTCCCGTGTCCACGGGGCAGGGAGCCCGAGAGGAAGACCCAAGGCCGAGCCTCGTGGGCCAAGGTCTCGGGCTCGCCTGCAGTGGGATTTGGGAAGAGGGAGGTTCCACTCGGCAGCGGGTGGTGGAGACCTCGGTGCCTCTTCCTGCAGCTCATCTCTCGGTCCTGACCCACCACACACACGGAGAGGGGCTGCCGTGACCACCCGTCCACGGTGTAGGAACCAGGCTCTCCTGAGGGTGGGGGTCGAGGGGCTTTTCTGTTTCAGCCCTGAGCTGTGAAATGTCAGGGAGACAAGACGACCACAGGCCGGGTCCCCATTTCTCCTCCAGGACTTTGTGATCCAGTCAGAGACTCGAGACTATCACACAGGAAACAACAAGAGGGTGACTGGTGTCCTCACAGGCTCGGGCGACGCACATGCCCAGTGGTTTGGAGGAGCCTGTGGGGCACAGCACGCGGGAGGGACCTCAGGAGGACAGAGGGGCTGAAGATGTGGCCTCTTGTGAAGGCTGGGAGGGTCCAGGCTGGGTGCGGGACGGGCGCCGAGCTGCGTGAGACGCAGGGAGGACCGCCTGCCCAGACCAAAGCCAAGGCGGCGTGTGGTGAGTCAGGGTCCCTTCCTTCCCAAGTGTGGGACGGGTCCTCTCCTGACCACAGGGCCTCTGTGTGGGGATGGGGCCTGGTTCCTGGCATTCGTTCCCCATCTTCACACAAAACAAATGCACGAGTCTCCTTCTTGGGACTTCCCTGGTGGCACAGTGGTTAAGAATCCACCTGCCAATGCAGGGCACACGGGTTCGAGCCCTGGTCCAGGAAGATCCCACATGCCACAGAGCAGCTAAGCCTGTGCACCACAACTACTGAGCCCACGTGCCACAAGTACTGAAGCCCGCACGCCTAGAGCCTGTGCTCCGCAACAAGAGAAGCCACTGCAATGAGAAGCCCATGCACCTCAACGAAGAGTAGCCCCCGCTCGCCACAACTAGAGAAAGCCCGCGTGCAGCAACGAAGACCCAACGCAGCCAAAAATAAATACATAAATAAATTTATTAAAAAAAAAAAAAGAGTCTCCTTCTACAGCCCCATTGCCGTTAGGGATCTGGGTCTGATTTGCAGGCGCTGGGGCCTAGGTGAGGTGGACGCCCCTCTGTGCCAGGCAGCCATGGTCTCCCCACTCCACGGGGAGCCCAGGTCAAGCCGGCAGCTGGGAGGAGGTGGGGAGGCGGGCGCCCGCATGCAGCTGCCAGTCCCCACGATGCGACTTGGGTTGGAGCCGGGAGAGCAGGTGTGGCTTCCGGGCCCGATGGAGGCTTTCAGGGCTGGAGGCTTCCAGACCCGAGGAGAGGCGGCAGCTTCCGTGGCGGCCAGGTTCCGAGGTAGAGCTTTGGGAATCACTCCTGAACCTGCGTCTGTTTCTTCAGCCCTTACACAAGTAGTGCTGTAAACTGCTGAGTATCCTACAATAACTCTCCTGCTAAAACTCAGCGGCAGTGGCTTGTTCTGGACCTGAGCCCTCCTGACACAGCCTCGCCCTGGTCTCACACACACAAACAGCCGTGAGGATCTTCAGCAATTGAGGATGAATGAAGTCATACACGAGGCACGTTGCTCCCCTCGGGAAAGAGAAAGAGGTTCTGTTAAGACGGCTCCTAACAGAATTCATCCTGGGAGCTGAGAGCTAGCAAAGCTGGGCCGGAACCACGGCCACCCCGCCAGCCCCTGGGTGTGTCACCGGGAGCGTCTGCAGAATCAGCACAATGATCCTCCCACTTGTGGTTTCTTACGGTTTGCTTGGCGCCAAGACAATTAAATGCTTCTCAGAAAGCAAGCTCCTAGGAGCGAGGGAAGATGAATCTCCACCTGATAATTCATCATGTCTTTTGCATCTAATTTAACCACCAAAGGAAGATGGTTCTCTCGCTCTCCCGTCATCAGAGCCTGGGTCGCTCTGTCTGGGACTCTGGGCAGGGGCACAGTCGATTTCCAAAGACAAGCTGGTTGTCTGGCCTCCTTCCTCTGTGTCGCCCAGTGAACAAGCCTCCAGCCTGAGAGGGAGAAGAGAACGCAAGGGCAGGAGAGCGCTGTCCTGCGCAAACCCGGCACGTGGTTACTGGGTGTGTGAGCAACGGGTCTGAGGGGGAAGCACGCCCCTCAGAGGCGGTCTGCAGCCCGGGAGCAGGGGCGCCGTCATCCGCGAGGTCGCCCACGTTGAGCGCTGGGTTCTGGATGTTTGCTGATCTGCCACCGGCACTGCCCTCGCTGGGCCCCCCTTGGCTCTCCAGGCCTGACCGTGGCCACGTCCCTCACCATCTACCCTCCTGGCCGGCCATCTCCCAAACACAGGGTTAATCAGGCCGCTCCTCTGCTGGCAGCCAGGTAAAGTGTTAACGTCCTATCTTATCTGTGCCCATGGCCTCTAAGCCTTTCCCCATTTGAATATTGAAACGTAAGATTACCAAGATCACCCTGGACACCAAGAAACCTCGCCCACCTCCCAGCCCGTCCAGATCAGCAGTGAGAACATAAACCTTGAAGACTGAGGGGGCCTTAGGGACCAAGGCCAGGGCTCGCCAGCATTTAAAGGTCAGGCTGGAAAAGGACTAAAGTAAAAGTGGCCGTGGAGGAGTGGTAAAGAGACTGCGATGGGACAGAAACAGAGAAGAGTGTGGTGAGAACCAGAGTGGCCCAAAGTGGCAGGTTCTAAAAAGAGGTCAAGTACGTGAGGACAGGGAACCGATGCAGCGGGGCGGGGGGCGGCGTGGGGGCAGTGAGGACAGACGTCCAGTGGAGACCGTCTGTGAAGGGGACAGAGAAATGAAGGGGAGGTAGAGGACGGGGGTCGGGGTACGTTAGACGTAAAGGAGGTGCTCCGCACCACAGCACGCTCCGTGCTGTTAGGAGTAACCCTCAGGTGACAACCCTCCAGTGAGGGGTCCAGAGGGTGTGGGACCGAGGGGTCCTCAGACTGGACGCATCGCCCACTGCAACAGGGGGACTGACAGGCTGAAGTGGACCGCCAGGGAGTTCCGGTCGACAGAGGTGAGTCAAGGTCATGGACTGAGAGGACGCAGGTCGAGAAGGCTTGGGGGAGGAGGAAAGGCCAACTCTGAAACGGCCACTGGTAGAGTGGGTGACAGCGGCAACTTCAGCGACTCTCCCCATGAAACTGAGACACGCTCGCTCCCGCCATATTCCCGGGGCTGGGAGAATCAGGGCTGGGTTTGGCTTCTCTGTGGGCACTCAGGGGCCTGTGCTAGCCCCGGACACCAGCTGCTCCCTGGGGCGGCCCGGGGAGCCAAGGGGGGCCCCACACTGCCGGGAAGGCCACCGGCCATCCTCTCTCTTGGCCCTGGGCCCCCTGAGGAGAGGTGGAATTGTGGGACACCAACACCTCCACTGCTGACCGAGTGGGTGCGTCCGAGACAGGATGGTGAGACATTTAGCTTTCCACAAACCAAAAGAGTCCACTTAAAAAGGCGCCCTCAATTACACTAAATGGGCTGTTTTAAGTGGGTCTGTATAGACAACAAAAACTACAGGTTTTTAAAAAACAGCTTTATCGAGATAGAGCTCACATACCAAACAGCTCACCCGTTTAAAGTGTGAAATTCAGCATTCTTAGTTTATTCACAGGGTTGGCAACCACTGCCACAGTAAACTTGAGAACATTTCTATCCGTCCATAAAGAAGCCCCACAGCCATTAGAAGCCCCTCCCCATTCCCCCTCCCCTCCCCATCCTCCCCCTCCCCTCCCCATCCTCCCTCCCTCCCCATCCTCCCTCCCCTCCCCATTCTCCCCCTCCCCTCCCCATTCTCCCCCCCATTCTCCCCCTCCCCTCCCCATTCTCCCCCTCCCCTCCCCATTCTCCCCCCTCCCCATTCTCCCCCCTCCCCATTCTCCCCCCTCCCCATTCTCCCCCTCCTCTCCCCATTCTCCCTCTCCCCTCCCCATTCTCCCTCCCCTCCCCATTCTCCCTCCCCTCCCCATTCTCCTTCCCCTCCCCATTCTCCCCCTCCCCTCCCCATTCTCCCTCCCCTCCCCGTTCTCCCTCCCCTCCCCATTCTCCCTCCCCTCCCCATTCTCCCTCCCCTCCCCATTCTCCCTGCCCCCAGCGAGCCCCAATCTACTTCCCGTCTCTGTGGATTTGCCTAGTCTCGATACTTCGCATAAATGGGCTTGTACAATGTTTGGCCTTTTTCCTGACTTCTTTCACTGAGCATAGCGTTTCCAAAGCTCACCCACGTGTGTCAGCACCTCGTTCCTCTTCGTAGCCTCATAACAGTCCACTGTACAGATGGGTCACATTTTATTTTTTCATCAGTTGATGGTCATTTGGGTTGTTTCCACTTTCAGATTATAGAGCTTTTTTTTTTCTTATAATTTTATTTATTTTGGCCACGTGGCACACAGGACCTTAGTTCCCAGACCAGGGATCAATCCCGTGCCCCCTGTGGTGGAAGCGCGGAGTCTTAACCGCTGGACTGCCAGGGAAGTCCCAGGTTACAGAGCTTTTTAAAACGACTCACAACACAGTTTCTCCACTCACTGTCCCGTGGGGGAAAGCTCGGCCGATGCATGTGGTTCAAGCCCCGGCTCGTGGCGAGCGCTCCTCCCTGCGACCGCAGGCCCCAGCAGTGCCGGCCGTGGGGAATCACGCCCTAGGAACTCCGCACACAGCTGAAAGTCGGCCTCATTGCTCTTGACACACTTGTCGAGTTGCTTCAATATCTACCCTGAGAAGCTCCACCCCGACAGGCACAGTCTAGCTTGAGCCGGGGTCTAGTGACTCAGCGCTGCCCCATGGTGCAACACTTTCTAATCTGATCAATTGAGCTTCGTTGTACGATCAGATAGTGAGATGAAAAATGTTCGTTTTGGTTACAGGCTGCAGCTGCGTCCTGGAACCTTCTTCAGGCCGCGTGTGCAGGAGGTAAGACATTAACATGGGTTTAGGGCAAGTTTCCCCTCACAGACGTGATGAAGCTCCTCAGCCTTCCAGGGGTCCCTGTGGACCCCCCGGGGGTCCTCCTGTTTCTCAGGTTTCACTCCTGCTGTTGGGCCCAGGCAGGGAAAAGCCCCGACCTCCAAGCCTTGGGCAGAGTGAAGAGAAGGTCACTGCCGGTGTCAGCTTCAGTCCGCTGGAAAAAGGA
Source organism: Globicephala melas (assembly GCF_963455315.2). NCBI lineage: Eukaryota > Metazoa > Chordata > Mammalia > Artiodactyla > Delphinidae > Globicephala > Globicephala melas. Next base: position 764,391 of record NC_083331.1, on the reverse strand, counting down.
AAACAGAGGCGATTGTGTTCTCTGGAAGCCGAGGCTCCCAGCACAGCGTCTCCTGTTTTCGAAGTAGGAACGTGTCCACAGCTAATATTTGGATGGGCCCGCAGGCGTCTTTCTGCTGTGGAGGCCTGGGCCGGTCCCTTCAGAGACAAAGAGCTCCTGCTGGGCGCCTGGGGAGAGGGGTGTTTGGCTGAGGGAGGGCAGGGCCAGCCTGATTGGGCTCTTCCTGTTTTAGGCAGAGTTTTGCAAAGGGAGCGGCTAAAGCAGAGTGTGGGGTGTCTGCTCCAGAGACCCTCTGTTTCTCCACCCAGCACGGCCGGTTCCTTCAGGCGCGGCCAAGGACAACACTGGCCCACGAGCCTGGACCACATGGAGCTCTCGCTGCAGAGAGAGTTAGGAAGCAAACAGAGCTCACTCGGCCCAGCCCCGCTCAGCTGGCTCCTCTGAAGCCTCACCCAGGGCGGCAACGCGCGGGCAGGCAGTGGGCCTGGGCCGAGCCTGGGCACCTCCCGCCCACAGACAGCAGAGGGTCTGAGCAGGGAAAGCACGGCCGGGCCCCGATGCACACGTGGTGCAGGTGCAATGACCTGAGAGGCCGTGAGCCACGTGCAGGGAGGTGGCGGGGAGTGCCCCAGGGATGACTTGGTCCGTTTTTAAAGGGCAAGAAGTCCTCTGGGACAGCACAGAGGCAGGGAAGAGGGCTGCGGAGGGAGGGGCGGCACCCCACGTCGCAGGAGCAGGTCAGGCAAGGGCCCAGGTGCAGCCGTGAGATGCGCCGGCGTGAGTGAGCTTAGTGGTGCGTGTGGGTAGCCACGCAAGCGACTGGCCATCGGTCTGCAAAGTCTGGTGTGGACGCTCCTCTGTGGACACTCATCACAGTTTATCACGTTATTTTTTAAATTGTCAGTCTTCTCACTAGATTGTAAAAGTCATAACTATTTCATCAACCTTAAGAAGAACTTGGGGACTTCTTGGTGGTCCAGTGGGTAAGACTCCACGCTCCTAATGCAGGGGCCCCGGGTTCGGTCCGTGGCTGGGGTACGAGATCCTTCATGCCACAACTAAAAGATCCTGCGTGCCCCAACTGAGGCCCGGCACAGCTAAAATAAATATAAATAAATAAACATTAAAAAAACAAAAACCTTAAAAAGACTTGAATAACTGGAGAGCCGTATTTCATGGTCCTAGATGAAAAAACTTCATTTTGCAAAAATGGCAACATTCCACATTAAACTATAAATGTTTAATGTAGTCCCAATGGGATGCTTTTGTAATGTGAATCTAGATTTAAATTCCATCAGATTTTTAAATGAAGAATCATATTTGCAATCACATATTGAAACTGTAATAATAAAATAGATGGTGCTCATGTAGGAACAGCTAGATCAACAGACCAGAGGAGGAAATTTAGAAACAAAATTAGGCGTATGTGGTAATTCAGTTATTATAATGGTCACACTGTAAGTGGTGTTGGAATAACTGATTGGTTGTTTGGAAAACAAGTCACCCGAATGGGGGCGCACGTGTGCGGTCCAGGTGTTCTCAGCTCACAGTGCAACGCGTCTGCCCCTGCATCCGCCAGCTCTGTGGTCTTGCACAGCCAGGGGACGTCAGTGTGTAAGAAGGAGTAACGTGTCTTCTGGGCATCGGCCCCCATCTGTCCACCTGCTAAGTACGCCTGGGGCCCTGCATCTTGTCCAGGAAGGCTTGTGTCCCCTATGGGGGGTCGTGTCCTCTGAAAGACTCTTCTTTGAGCCCGTGGGCTACAGTGGATAAATGTCCGCCTCCAATGGCTGGATTTACATTTAGGGAGAGGCTGGCCCTTCTCCCAGGGGGGAAAAGAGCCAACCAGGCAACTTACAATGAATTCACTGGTGGGCTTTCTGGGAAAGGTTTCAAAGTGAAGGACTGCCAGGAATGTTATTAGGTATATTCAACAATATGATTGTAAACCAATTCCGTTAAGATTACTTGAGTGCCTAGAAAGGGGTAAGAAAAAGACAGGAAGAGCTTTTAATAGAAGCTGGTGAAAGGGCTTTGGAGAGGGAAAGCGGGGCTAGTTGCGCAGCCGTGTGAGTGCACTTCATGTCCGAGCTGTGCACTTAAGGCCGTTAGAACGGCAGGTTTTATGTACATTTTACCACCTTAAAGAAAAGGAGGGGGAGGAAAGAGAGCTGAAGGTGAGCTGCCCGCCCTGTGCCGAGCCCCCTCTTCTCTGCCCTTCAGCGCCCGCAGGCCCCGCCCAGTGGGTGCTTGTCTCCTTTCTCCATCTGTCAGGAGGGTCCCTGGCGCCCAGGCTGCAGCCTCTCAGGACACCCCTCCACCAGGGCCTCCGACAGTCCCCCTTCCCCCCCACCCCGCACGTCCTCGTGTCCCCACAGCTGCACGGCCCGCACTCTGTCCCCATCTGACGCTCTCAGTGCGGAGACCACCTGCGTCCTCCCCCCGCCACCCGCACGGGATGCGCTCAGTTCCCGCTGGAAAAAGCAGCCAATGGGTCCGAACCTCGTGCTGGTACTGCGGCCGCCTCGGAGCACCTGCTGCCCACGGCGGGGCTGCACGCAGAATACTCAGGACCGAGGATGCACATATCTACATCCTGAACACTCGAGTGCGGGCATTTTCCTGGACTCGGGGCTATAGAAACATATGTATAATACTGATATATTCTTAGTGAAGATTGAAAATGGAAGATATAGAAAAAATAACTAATAATTTGCATCGTAATTCACATGAATTTAATTATTTTTCTTATAATACGTTATTATTCCTGTTACCATCAAGCAAGCCAGGGCTTATGGATAAAACATCGTCAGGTGAGGTGACTCAGGTCTCATGGTTTTGGGTGAAAACTCTGTGATTCAAGCTCAAGTGTCTGATTCCGAAGCACAGGTTTGTTTTTCAGAGGAAACACAGCTAGAATAAATTGCTGGAATAAATCAGTCATTAATGACCCATGTCGACAAAGGGAGAGAGTGTGTTTGAAATCACGGAATCACCACCCCTACACGCACTGGCCCCAGAGCTCACTAAAATGCTTAGAGGCTTAGGGTCGGGGCAGAAACCGTGGGCATTTGGCCTCGTCTCGCATAAGCTCTCTTTGTGGAAATAGTTGAGTAAGATAAGACACAGTCTCTTTCTCTCAAACACAAATCGCGTATCGGTTTAGGAAATCAACATACACAGAGTTGAGAGAGACTCAGGCAAATTTTGATTTTTTATAGTCATATAAGCGATTTAAGTGCAGGATGGAAAATTTTTAAAGATACATAAAGAAAATGATACAATCTCACATAGTCCTGCACCAGTGACAACCACAGACAACGCTCTGGCGCACTTGGTGGAACGTGAATCCACGCTGACTGAGACCACAGCGCTTCATACAGTAGCACCTCACAGCCCACCCGGTCCCAGCCTTCCCTTTAGAGGCAGAGCCACACAGGGACCAGGTGGCCGTGAGCCGGGGGCGGCCTGGGCCGAGGCCAGTGCTGTCTCCACCTTTCCCTCCATCCTCAGGCAGGGCCCCTGTACTCTCGGGGACACACCTCCAAGGTCACCCAGACCAGCTCCTGGGACAGCTGGACCTGCCCCCGTACCAGGACAGACGGGCCTGCGTCAGAAAGGCAGCCCGACCCTCAGAATGTCCCTCTGCTGGGCTCAGGCGGCCACCCAAAATCTGTCCTCCTGTTCCCCGTTCCACCAATGACACCTCAGCAGAGTGTTAAATTGACACGACTTTCCGGCACCCCTCCCGCCTGTTCGAGGGGCTGATTTCCACTTAGGGGGGTTTATTTAGATGGTTTCCTCTGACGGCATCCCCGGCGTCCACCTGGCTTCCGGGCCAGCTCTAAACGGCTCTGGGGCCAGCCTACTGCCATGGAAGTTGGCACCGCCAGACGCAAGGACCCCAAGCATTTTGAAAATTAATTAATTAATTTTTTGACGCTCGCTATATTCATACTCCTTGGATATTTTATAGTAAGAAAGTATTCGCATAATCCTTGAGTTTTGTGGGGGTTTTTTGGCTGTGTTGGGTCTTAGTTGCGGCACACAGGCTCTTTCGTTGCGGCGCACGGGCTCAGTAGGTGTGGCGCACGGGCTTAGCTGCCCCACGGCATGTGGGATCTTAATTCCCCAACCAGGGATCGAATCCGCAACCCCTGCATTGGAAGGCGGATTCTCAACTACTGGACTGCCAGGGAAGTCCCCCCAAGTATTTTTATCTTTGGGACTTTTTGAAGTTATTTTGTAATGGGAAGGAAACTAGCCCCTACTGGATCGCTGTGATGCACGGGTGTTATAACAGGTACTCTATGTAATTCTGTCCCTTTTTTCTCACAACCATCCTTATTATCCCCATTTTACTCATGAGGAAACGCAATCATATAGGTAGTAAACAGTCAAACAAGGCTGAAATTCAGATCTAACTCTAACATGTTTTCTTCTGTGAACGCTGCTGCTTCCAGGAGTGTCATCTTAAAGTCTTCGCACTTTCTAAAGTGTAGTTTGTCCGAGTGACAGTCACTCCCCGGGGGCCGAGCATCCCTTTGACAGACAAAGTGGCCAGTTAGCATTTACGACACACTTAGTAGATGTTCCCTCACGAGTTGTGGCGTAAAAGGAAAAGAGTCGAGCGAGGTAGGAGGTTGTTGGGTCTGAGCCCCAAAAGCTCCGGGGCAGAATCGAGTTTCGATGGGTGGAGTCCTGGGTGGTGACGGGGCGAACCCAGGCCTTTGTCGGGAGCAGCCGCAGGCCATTACCTCGGCCGTGATGAAGGGTCCAGGGCAGAGTAACGCGAACCCACCCAGCGGCGCTGAGGCGGGCTGCACGCTGAATTAGCTAGAACCCGTTTTTCTGGGACGGAAAGTATGAGTGAGTTAAGTGGCCCAAACATACGCCTAGACCTACAAATGACCCAGGGCAATGATTCCACTGCTTATGACTCAAATCCTCTCCCTATAAAATGGGACAAACAATACTGCACTCCCTTTACATCCTGGAGAAGTTGGGAGAATTTGCAGAAGTTATCTTAACCCATAATCCTGGTTACACCCCCAGTACAGTCCTCTGAGTCCTTATTTCTTGCATCCCAGAACCACAGGAAAAGAAGCTTTCCGACACAAAACACAGAAATTACACAGCGCTACCCGAGTTAATTCTAAAATTCAGTTTCTACCAAATCCAGGCACCCTGTTGGTTACTGCTTCATAAAACTGAAAGGTCTTAGAGACGACCCGGTCCGGTGATGGCAGGTGTCTGCCCTGTGTCCAGTCCCCAGCGAGACCACCATTCCACGGCGCCTCAGCGGCCTTCTCAGCTGGCACCTGCACCCGCACCCCAACTGACTGCAGCTGGCATCGGAATGGAAACCTATTTGCCATCCCTGATCGAATCCTACCCTTGCCTTTTAGAGAAGAAGTGGACGCCTGGAGAGTGAAATGGTGAAACCAGAATGGGGCCAGGACCTCACAGCCGGTCGGTGGCAGAGCCAGCCCTGAGGTCTAGGGCTCTGACTTTCAGCCCCAAGTCCATGTCCTTCTCACTCCTTTAGGGCTAACGAGACCCAGTCTACTAATCACTTATTCATAAGCAGGTACTGAGAGCCTACTGTGCACCGGGCACTGTGCCCTCAGCCAGCCAGGCAGGAGTTCATAAACCACTGGCCCTTTGTCCACTCAGCATGGGCTGGATCAAAATTCAGCGAGACAGCGAGAGCGAGAGAGAGGCAGGGAGGGAGGGAGAGAGGGAGAGGGAGAGAGAGAGGGAGAGAGGGAGAGAGAGAGAGAGAGAGAGAGAGAGAGAGAGGGAGGGAGAGAGGGAGAGAGAGAGAGAGAGAGAGAGAGAGAGAGAGAGAGAGAGAGAGAGAGAGGATAGATACTATGGTGTCACTTTTCCCAGGGCTTTTTTTTTTTTTGGTACACGGGCCTCTCACTGTTGTGGCCTCTCCCGTTGTGGAGCACAGGCTCCGGACGCGCAGGCTCAGCGGCCACGGCTCACGGGCCCAGCCGCTCTGCAGCATGTGGGATCTTCCCGGACCGGGGCACGAACCCATGTCCCCTGCATCGGCAGGTGGACTCTCAACCACTGCACCACCAGGGAAGCCCTTCCCAGGGCTTTTAAACTTCTCAAAAAGAAGTTTGCCAAGTTAATAGTAATAAGATAGCTCGTGATCCCTCCCGACTACTAGCAGTCTTGTTTGAGAGTTTTTTGTTCCTTCTTCTGGTCTCTTCCTGGCCATTGAGCTATAAAAATCTATGAACATGACTATATATAGTTTTGATGGAAAAACTATTATGGCAGGACACTTGAATACATTGCTCCAAGTCTCGTATCACGGTTTAGGAGAGAAAAAAGATCTAAGCGTCTTGGTTACATTTAAATTATCAACCTAAATAAAATGCCAGTTGAAGGTCAACTGTGTTATAGGGGAGACAGCATTGGACTAAGTTTCAGAAGCCCGGGTTCTGGTTCTGTTTTCCCCAGGCAGCTTGTGACACGGCGGGCCTCACCCCAGTACTGCTGACCCTCTCCCCACGTGCAAAGTGCCCGTGCGCTGCCTGCCCGGGAAGGCTATTCAGACTAACGATAATAGTAACAGCCGCGCCGCTACTGTGCTTTACCATTTGCAGCACTCTCACAGCACCTCCGAGAGGTGAGTGGGGCAGCTATACTTACCCCAATAAAGATGAGAAATCCAAGCCTCAGAGAAGTGAAGTAACTCGCTCCAGGTCACCCAGCGAGAAAGTGGCTTCGGGGGAGCCTCTGTTCTCCGTGGGGCGCCTTCCCACACGCTCCTCCAGGGTAGGCTGCTGTGGTCAGGACCCGCACACACCGTGTCCCGGGCTCTCGGAGGTGGAGGCTGGCCCCCGGCAGGTTTTCCGGCTGCAGGAATTAGGACGAGCTGCTTGCCGTGAGCAGTTCCTCTGCTCGGACGCCCTCTGCGTGCTCCAGGCCGGTCCGCTTCCCCGCCACGCACGCTAGGGACTGTTTTCCACCTGCGTCCTCCTTGTTTAGGGACAATCCACACGCACACACGCGCACTCACACACGCGCACGCAAGCACGCACGCACGCGCGCGCACGCAAGCACGCACACGCGCACACTCACGCGCGCACGCGCACGCAGGTGCCACCTCCTGCAAGCATGCCTTCCAGTGGAACGGCCCAGTACCAACCCCTCAGAACGGCCCGCAGCAGCCTCTTAGAGGGCTGGGAAGGTCACGGCCCAGGCACAGGTCTTGCTCAGGAAAAGGCCGGAGGAAGAAATGGAAACGCACACCAAGTTGGTCAGCAGTTTCCCTCTGCACCTGGCTGGCCCCAGGGCACCCGGAGACCAGCAGGGACCCCTGGTACCATCCCCCTGACCCGCTGGGGGTCTGCGCCTTACGCCTGCGCTTACAGTGGCCGCCATGCCTCCCGCCCCGGACCAGGGTGCGGGGCTGCCGCAGACCCGGCCTGGGCGCGGTCTCCATTCCGGGCTTTGTGGGTGGACAGCTGCGCTACAGCAGCGGCTCGAAAACTATTTAAAGGGGTGTGTGTGAGAAACAGAAGACCGTGCCCTACGGGCCGTGAACTTGGAGGCTTCCTCGCCCACCCTCCTTCATGGGAGCGAGATGCTGGCTGCAGCCTGAGCGTCGATCTTATGGCCTCCGGTGGGTCGGGACCTATGGCCCGCACTGCGAAGGGCACCTTTCGAGGGCGCCCTCGTGGCCCCTGCTTACAAGAGGACAGACCCCGCTCATGGGGGCGGCTCGCAGAGCTGCCAGGCCGTCAGCCCAAGCCCCGCCCAGCCCCGAGCCCCCCGCGTGCTCTTCCCAGACCCCGCCATCCCCTCTCTCCCACAAGCCCTGCTCCCGCGGGGGTGGGGGGGCGGCCTCTTCATTCCTCCCCGCCGTCCACGTGGTTGTTGCCCACTTGTGTTTCTTCTTCAGAGAAATGTCTGTTCACTTCCATCGCCCATTTTTTATTCAGGGTGTTTGTTTTTTGTTGTTGTTGAGTTGCTGGCTCAGGAATTCATGAAGTCAGGATTTATACTGAATCTGTTAAAAAGTTCTAACTCGATGGCCCGGCCCCTGCCGTAGTGGAGAGGCAGGAGGCCAGGAAGGTGTTAAGTTCCTGTCTGAGAAAAGGCCCAGGAGGAGTCTTGCGTTGACGGAACGTCCAGCCCCTGGGTGCCCGCCACCGGCTGTCAGACGGCCCCGCTCCCTCGGCTCGGGGGCGAAGGGCTGTCTTCCACCCGCGGCTGGCAGTCTGCTCAGTTGCATGAGTTGGTCCCCAAGTACAGACCGGAGACGCGGCAAGAGGAGAAGCAGAGTGTGGGCCCGGGCTAAAGATAGGCTGCCCGCAAAGGGGCGTCCCCGCTAAAGGCCATCGTCCTGTCAGCGGGGAGGCCAGCCCCTGGGGTCACGCAAGACCTGGGCCCGGGCCGCCCGTGTCCGGGGTGGGGTCCTCTGCCTCATCGAGGGGAGGCCAGGCCGGGACGTGGTCGCCATCAGGCGAGGTCACAGGACAATGAGGAACCCCCCCATAAGCTGGTGGGAGCCTTCAGAACCCGGAACTGCGACAGACGCGGGGAGACCTGCCATCACCACTGAGCCTTCTGTTCATTAAAATAATCTGAATTGTCCTTCCAGAAAAAGTTCATATTCTCTCTATTACCTCCCTTCCCCTTGTCCTTCTACCTGGGGTGGGACCTGGGTGTGGATTTAGGCTACAGAGTTGATTTCTCCCTCATGTCAAGTCCCAAACATGCTTTCCAGGTCAGCACAAGAGGATTCGGCCACGACGCCGCGCATCCCGTGGCTCTGCCGTTCTCTGTGTCCAGGACCTCGTTGTCAGCCACTTCCACGGTGTGTGGAGAGGCTCGCCTGCCCTAAACAGCCCCGACGTGCAAATAAAACACCACCTGCGCGCACGGCCCGGTCACTCAACTCAACAAGCAGGAGTAAACTTCTCACAGTCGTTCCTCCAACACCAAGAAAATCATTCAATAAGATTGGGAAGTAAATACAACAGTCAAAATGGAAAAACGTTACAGAAGATTAAAAGGGAGCTTGCAGACATATGGAGACACACTGAGGGTCAAAGCCTCACTGTTAACTCACAAATGGGACAGACGAACAAGGGACAGAGCTGGATGCTGGTGGACGTGAATGACCAACAAAGTTGGAGAGGTCTGGCGGCACCTCAGAGAATGAAAAAGACAAGAAAATTAAACTGGAAAGAAGCTAATAGATAAAAGTGACAAAGGGGATCAAAACAGGACCCGAGGTGGGGAAAACTCGGGCAAATGCAACAGAAGATGCATTCAAATATGTAACACAAGAGCATTTTCCCAATTAAAAAAAAGAACAGAACTCTGAATCCAAAAAGCCACATTCCAGGAAATTCTGGTATAGAACACTCATGAATTTCAAGGTAAAGAATGGATCCTTCAGACATCGGGCAGAAACATCAAAACACATACAAGCCTCCCACCAAAATCAGTGTGAGCTCTGACATCCCAACAGCAACATCAGTGCCACAGACTCTGGGACAGCACCGGGCACCCGAGGGCACCCGAGGGCACTGGGCCGGCCGGAGGCCGAGGAACAGGTTTGTATTTTTGATAGGCTTGTGAGAAAAATCAGAGGAATGTGTAAATCCGCCCCGTCAGGACTCCAGCGTGCTGCCCTTGACCGCACAGACGGGTAAGTAAGAGCTTCAAAGTTCTGTGTCCACAGGGCAGGGAGCAGCGGGGTGGAGTGGTCGGGAGGGGCTGCCCCCCCCCGGGGGCGCCGCTGGTGTGGGGGTGTGGGGGGCGGCGGTGGGCCCAGGATGCCCGTGGCCTCGGCCCCTCCTCATGGCAGAGCTGTACACTGGGCGTTGTGTTCCTGTTTCCCTTTTTTTTTTTTTTCTTTTTGCGGTACGCGGGCCTCTCACTGCTGTGGCCTCTCCCGTTGCCGAGCACAGGCTCCGGACGCGCAGGCTCAGCGGCCATGGCTCATGGGCCCAGCCACTCCGCGGCATGTGGGATCTTCCCGGACCGGGGCACGAACCCGTGTCCCCTGCATCAGCAGGTGGACTCTCAGCCACTGCGCCACCAGGGAAGCCCCCTGTTTCCCATCTTTGAGAAAAGGGCAGCTAACTGCAGGTGGGAAGGCGAGGAAGATGAGGTGAGGCGTCCACACGGGAAGCAGGACTCCGATCTGACGCAGGTCCCTCAGGAGGCCTCCCTCTGGGGTGGGCAGGGAGGGTCCTGGCCGTCCCAGAGCCATTCCACTAGGGGGCCACACCCGCCGGTTCGACCCAGCCGAGACTGAAGGGTGTACACCAGACATCAGCTCAGCCGTGTGCACTGGGGCCCGGGATGCCCTGACCCTGGTTTGTGTTGGGACAGCTGTCCGACGAGTGTTCCCTCGAGGCAGCGGTGAAGGTGTCCACACTGAGGAGAGCCGCTTCGTTGAGGCGGGTGAGGCCCCTTCCAGGAAGTGCTGTGTCCCTGCGCCCTGCCGCATGGCCGCGCTCTACTCTCTGAACAGACTGCCCCCGAGGGGCTTGGCTTTCTGCTTCCTAAATTCCGATCCCTTCCAGCGCTGCTTCCCTGCGATTCAAGATTCGGGCCAGCCCTGAGGGGTGTGGATTTACTCATCTGCTCTTAAAAGCAGCGTTATTTAAACAACGCACCAGAGGTTACTGGGAGGCCCTGCCAGGTGGCACAGCTCGTAAGCGGCAGAGCTGGAATTTGAACCCAGGTTAGGATGACCTTGAGCTATGTTCTTTCCACTGTGCAACGCTGCATACACCAGAAGCTAAAAACATGGAAAATATATAGAGTAACAGAATCGGATTTTTAAACTACTAAGGTAAATCTGAACGTTGTGCTGAATCTATCAGGATTCAATTTATTAAGGGCAAACGTGAGTCCTACACGTAACGTTCATAAAAGCACCTGCATAATTAGAGCACAGCACGGCCAAGAAAAACACACTTTGGATTGTTTTTAGTGGACGCCATTGGAGTTCTGCCCGTGACTCTGGACCTCAGTGCCTCGGCCCCTGCCCCGGTTTCATCACAGCGTGTAGATTCCTGCCCGGCATTCCAGGTGTGGCCATGCTGGGCATCCAGCTCAAGCAGTGCAGGTGTGTGTCCTGGGCAGTGACAAAGGGACTTGACCTTTCTGGTGTTGGAGGAATCTTGGGTGGCCTGCACACAGTTAACCAGAGACGAAAATTCACAGGAACAGGACACCTGAACAGCCGTCCAGCAAGAGGACGGATTGGCACCAGAACCAACACAGGAGTCAGAGACCCATTTCCACTGCACTGAACAGCTAACTTCCTGGGGAAACAGCAGCCCAGGGGGCAGTTGAGAGCGCTGCAGCTGGGGCACACCTGGCCTGAAACCCACTTCCCTGCAGATTCCGAGTGATGGCTGGAGGCTCTTTACCCATGAGCGGTGACGCAAACTGCATGTCCTGGAGGAGCGCCCAGGGTGGAGGAGAGGTGGGTTCGTGGGCCTCGCTCAGCACCAAGCCAGGCACAGAGCCAATGCCCGGGGCCAGACCGCCAGGTCGTTATTTCTCACCCTAGAGCTGCCCAGGAAGCGCTGGAGGACCTGCGTCTGCCTCTCAAAAGACTTCCAAGGTTGAGGCCCTGCACTTCACCCAAGAGCTAATTTAGGGGACTTCCCTTGTGGCGCAGTAGCTAAGACTCTGCGCTCCCAATGCAGGGGGCCCAGGTTTGATCCTGGTTGGGGAACTAGATCCCGCATGCATGCCGCAACTAAGGAGCCTGCCTGCCACAACTAAGACCTGGCACAGCCAAAATAAATAAATTAATTAAAAAAATATTTTTTTAAAAAAAAAGCTAATTTAGGAAGATTGACACCACTGAAAACACGACAAAAAATACCTTGTCTCACTAACAAGAACGCGGTGACTGAAGATCCTGATTGCCAGTTGGATTTTCGCCTCATCGATATTTTCGAGTGGATTATTGATGAAACACTGGATTCAGTGAGAAGACAAGTGCCCGGGCTTTCCCTGCGTTTCGTATGGTGGCGTGATGTGACCGGGGGTGTCTGGACCCACGTGACCGCCCGGTTTTGCGAGTTCCCATGTGTCATTGGGGGTGTTGATTCATCATTTTCCTGGTTTTCAGTATTTTGTGGTCATTTATGTGTTTGGTTTTTCTGCTTGGAAAGTGCATCAGTAGATGGAACTTTTTCTCAGCGTGACACGGAATCATCCGTGTTAACACAGGGTCATGAGCTGAATTTGCCTTTTGAAGTCTGAGAAGTGATGGGAGGGGCTGATGAGTCAGTGTTTAATAGAAGGAGAGCAGATGATGCTCTGAGGGGCGGGTTTTCTTTCGTTTCATTGTTTTTAGCACTTTTATTGAGCACCAGGGGTGAAAGATGCAACTTGGAGCAGCTGTTTCAAAGGGACTGAGAGTCTTTGAGTTTTTAGTGTTTCAATAATCATGGACTCAACTCTGAAACTGCTGCTCACATGCCCTTCACAAACAGCGAGCAGCTGTGAAACGGGTTCGTGTGCGACTCCACACACTTTGCTTGCTGGGATTCCTTGTCCTGAGGGATAAAATGTTCCCTGGAGAGAATGTCACTGACAGGGAAGAGTCCAATGTCCTAAGAGGCTAATTCTTTTTTTTTAAAGAGCAGAACAAAACATTATAAACTCATTACTATAAAGACAACTGTCTTCAGCTTCTTTAAAGATGAGAAAAATGGGGCTTCCCTGGTGGCGCCGTGGTTGAGAGTCCGCCTGCCGATGCAGGGGACACGGGTTCGTGCCCCGGTCCGGGAAGATCCCACATGCCGCGGAGCGGCTGGGCCCGTGAGCCATGGCCACTGAACCTGCGCGTCCGGAGCCTGTGATCCGCAACGGGAGAGGCCACAACAGTGAGAGGCCCGCGTAAGTGGAAACCAGTGGCTCCCAGGAGTTCAGAATCTTTGAAATAGTTTTTATTACTCCAAGTGATATTTGAGTTTATAAGGTTCCTTTTGGTGGCTTGTGCCTTTAGTTAATGATTCATTTAGAAAAGGCAAAGGCCTGAAGAACGCTGGTTAGTGAGCTCCTGTCTGGGGAATGTGTTGGATCTAAGATGACCTGGATTAAAATCTGAATCACATCAGAGTCTGGATACCACCTCCTCCAGCGGTTCTTCCCTGAGTCCTCATGACGCAGTTACCCCTCCCGGCCTGGCCCCAGGACGCTGCGGGCACCCACCCCTTCCGCACTCGGTTCCGCTCCGTCACCCGCCGGGGACTCGGTTCCTCGTCTGCACCCACCAGTCCTTGTCTGTCTTGTTCAGAATACTGAGTACTTAGCTGAGTACCTGTGTGTGGAGGGAATGGAAACGTCTGTTGATAAATGAGTTTTGGAATGACATCCATAGAAATGAAATTGTCACCAGTCAGGAAGCGCCTGGATGTCACGGCACAGAAAACTTCTCCTGGGGCTGGGAGCTCCTGGAGGGGAACCTGAAGACGGACATCATCACGGGCGAGAATCCAGGCAAATGAAGCTCCTGGTGGTGACATTTCCATTCTTTAAATCAGGCATTTCTGTCAAAGTACCGTTATGTTTAGAAGTAGGGGATTCACACCAGCAGTAACTGGTGCGCTCACCTCGGGCGGCAGTGACTCCCCCGGGGCTGCTCTCCCCGCACGCGCGTTTGGAATAAGCCCTCCGGTTACGAAATGGCCGAGAAATGCCATTTCAGGAAGACTGTGCGATAGGAGCCAGAGGAGGGCTGGTGGTACGAGAAGAGGAAGCCCGGGGGCAGGAGGAGGGTGAGTGAGACCCCGCGACTCTGGTGGAAGCTGTAAGGAACCCCGAGCCGGGAGCCTATGGGGCCCAAGGAGCCGCTCGAGGGACCAAACCTATCCTAGTGTCGGAGATAGTGTAACGTGAGAGCACCCCAGGGCTGGGCTGAGGGAGGCGAGAGCCCTTTTGCTTCAAATCCTGCTCAACCCCAGCTTACAGTGTGGCAGTGACTTTCCCACGCAGCCTCCTGGGAGCAGGCGGGGCTTAGGGGGTGGGACGCGCGGGTGCCCTGAGCTGAGGTTGGAGATGCTTTAGGCCCCAGGGCAGGTACCCAGGGCAGTGGGGCTTGGGCCGTGTCCAGGTGTTCTAGCCGGGCCCAACCAGGAACCAGGGGTCCCAAGCACGTGGGAGGCACGCGGGAGATGTCACCGCAGGTTTCCCACCAGGGCCCTCGCGCGTCACTCCACCAAGTCACTGCAGCCGCCTGGTCCGGAGGGAGAGCAAACGCCATCGCGCCAGGCTCTCGGCGGTGCCTGAAATCCCCAGTTAAAGACGCAGAGCCCTGCTGAAGCCCCCAGAGTCACGAGCACCCGGGGAGGTCCTGCTGCCGGACCGGCCGCGTGTCTGCACACCCTGCTGGGCCGCATGGGCTGAAGCCAGCAGCTCGCAGCTGAGGCCCTCGCCCTCCGAGAAAATACTTTGCTCTTGGGCATTTTCAGCTCTTCTTTTGTGGAAAGGAGGCAGTGCTCGAGCTGCACTGCTTTCTTCCAAAAACAGATGCAAACTCATCTTGTTTTGCTTTGGGGTGAAATGAAGACTAGTAATTGGACCTTTTGGTTTTTTGTCTTGATTGTTCATTTTTGTAAGAAAGTGAAAACAAAGCAAAATACAAATGGCTGTAGAAAATGCTGCAGGATTCAGCAGTATGTTTAAAAGTAAATGCAGCGCTAGGAACGGGGGGGGGGGGTCCCCAGGGACGCACACCACGCCTGCTCCGCTACCGCCAGCCCCGGGACCCCTCTGGCCACACGTTACAGAGCTCGGCAAGAGCGAGCCTGTTCTACCCCACCTCTGCTCTCACATCTTCTAAAAAAACAGCTTTGATGAGACTAACTTACATACCAAACAATTTAAAGTGTACGATTCCGTGGTTTGGAAAATACTGTATTACTAACTTTAAAAATTGTGGTAAATACATGTGTACATAACATCAAATTTGCTATTTTAGCCATTTTTGGGTGTACGATTCAGTGAGTGGCATTAAATACATTCACAGTGTTTACAACCAGCACCACTGTCTGTTTCCAAGTCACTCTCATCACCCTAGACTGTACGACCATGAAAACACCAGCTCCCCTCCGCCAGCCATCTTTTGCTTTCCGTCTCTGAATTTGCCTCTTCCAGGGTCCCCGTATACGTGAACTCATACAGGCTTGTCTTCCTGTGTGTGGGTGGTCTCACTGGGCCTGTTTTCAAGCCTCGTCCCTCTGTAGGGTGTATCTGCCCTTTACCGCCTGCTGTGGCCCTTGTGTGATGCGCCATGTACCTGTCATCTGTAAATGGGCATTGGGGTTGTTCCCACCGCTTGTTATAGTGAAGGATGCTGCTGTGAACGTGCGTGTGCAAGCATCGTTAGGGATATCCCTAGGCATGGAGTTGCTGGATCATGTAGTGAGCTTGTTTAACTTCTTGAGGTACCACCAAGCAGTTTTCCACAGCGGCGGCACCTTTTCACACCAGCCATGTACAAGGGTTCCGTTTTTTTTACATCCTCAAAAAAAAAAAAAGAAATTATAACCATCCTAATGGGTGTGAGCTGGTATCACATTGTGGTTTTTCTTTTTTTGGCGGTACGTGGCCTCACACTTCAGTAAACCTCCCTCAGATTGATAACATGGTAATAATGTGATGTATCCACTCTGTCGAATGACTTTCCTCTTATATCCGCAAATAAATCTCAGGTATTTTCACATGGAGGAGACAAAATCCTTGTGTTGTAACTGCAGAAGATAAACCCCTGGGGTAATTTCCTCACAGGGGTCAAATGGCCAACTGGCCCAGAGATAAACCTGGGACTGGAGACCGAGGACACCTGACCTATCATCACGCCCCGCCCAGCTGATTACAGTACTTAGGCCACAGGTAGGCGTTCGGCGGATGAGGACAGAATCCTGTCTCAGCCAGCATCAAAGCTGACTGCATCCCGAAGTCTGCAGCCGGGGGACAGGGTGCGGGGAGAGGAGCTCCTGCGAGGTACGAGGCTGGTGCTCTGACAGCAAGATGCTCTCAGCCCGGGAGCTGGTCCGCAGGCACTGCCCACCGCCTGCCTTTCAGCTCCCCTCCTTCCCTCCTCTCGTCTAAGGGGCTTCATAACCCGCTCCTTCCTGACTCCTGGGGCAGATCTGGGCAGAGACCCTGAAAGACGAAAGCAGGGCGGGAAGGAAGATCTGACTTCATAAAACTGGCATCAGGACAAGAGGCAAAACCTGACACTCTGAGCCTGGTCATTTCCCGTCGCCTCGTGTCAGCGGTAACTTCTGAAACTCCACTGTTTCTCAACCTTTTTGACTACGACCCACAGTAAGAAATAGGTTTTATATTGTGACCCACCACACACACACACACACACACACACACACACACAAGCACACATGCAAGCACACACGCAAGTATCTAAAACAAAATTTATACAAAGCAATACCTTGCAAAATGCCGTGCATTCTGATATTTTAACTCTTTCATTTTAATTATTAGAAAATTCTGGGTGTGAGCCGTGAAACTGATTTCAAAGCCTGCCGCGGGGCTGCGGTGGTTTGGAAATCAGGAGGCTTCCCTCATCGGGGCAGTGAATATGAGAGACCCCTACCCTCACCACCATGTGGGGCTTTTTTGGGAAACGTATGACTCCTAGATTTCTCCATTGTCTCCGATTGGCAGCAGATCTGAATGCAGCATCAGCTCACACACGTCCGAGGAACTTTCCCCAGTCTCTCTAGCTCAGGATATGAAGCCTTTTCAGAGCCTGGGTGACCAACGGGGCAGGATCAGGTGCACAGACTCACGAAGAGACGGACCCTCGAGACAGCGGCACCGCACAGGGCGGGCCCTGCTGCACCCGGAAGCTTGGCCCTCTTATGCTGGGGCTTACAAACGGTTGAAAGAGACAGTTAGGCAGAGGGTACATAGACTTCCCCCCCACCAGACGATACGTTCGTTACAACTGACGACCCTACAATGGCACGTCATCATCACCCAGGGTCCATCGTTTGTATCACAGTTCACTCTTGGTGGTGTACATTGTATGGGTTCAGACACGTGTCCATTATCATAGTGTCATACGGAAAAGTCACAGCCTTACAAACCTCCTGTTCCCCACGTATTAATCCCTCCCTCCCCGCAAACTCCTGGCAACCACTGGTCTTTATACTGTTTCCATAGTTTTGCCTTTTCCTGAATGTCATAGGGTTGGGATTGTACAGCCTGCAGCCTTCTCAGATGGGCTTCTTTCACTTCATAATGTGCATTTAAGCTTCCTCCTCGGCTTTTCATGGCTTGATAACTCATTCCTTTTAGCACTGAATAATATTCCTTTGTCTAGATACACCACAGTTTATTTATCCATTTACCTCCTGAAGGACATCTGGGTTGCTTCCCATTTTGGGCAGTTATGAATGAAGCTGCTATAAACACCTGTGTGCAGTTTCTCTGTGTAGAGGTAAGTTTCAGCTCCTTTGGATAAATATCAATACCAGGAAGTGTGGCTGCAGGATCTTATGGTACGTGTAGGTTTAGTTTTTGAGAAACTACCAAACCGTCTTCCAAAGGGGCTGCAGCACCCTGCGTTCCCGCCAGCAGCGATGAGCGCTCCTGTTTCCTGCGTTCCCGCCAGCAGTGATGAGCGCTCCTGTTTCCTGCGTTCCCGCCATCAGTGATGAGCGCTCCTGCTGCTCCACAGCCTCGTCAGCATTTGGTGTTGTCAGTGTTCCAGATTCTGGCCATTCTAATAGTAATGGTGGCATCTCGTTGATGTTTCAATTTGCAGTTTTCTGATGACATGTGATGTGGAACATCTTTTCATATTCACACTTGGCCATCTGCATCTCCTTTTTGATGAAGTGTCTTTTAAGTTCTTTGACCCAACTGTACATCAGGTTGATTATTGTCTTATTGTTGAGCTTTAAGCGTTCTTTGTATAATTTGTATAGCAGTCTTTTATCGGATATACATTTTGCAAATATTTTCTCCAAGTCTGTGGCTTCTCTTTTTATTCTCTTGACAATGTCTTTCAAGGAGCTGAATTATAGAATTTTAATGAAGTCCAGCTTATCTATGATTCTTTAATGGGTTTTGCCTTTCGTGATGTACCTATAATGTCATCATCAAACCCGAGGTCGTCAGATTTTCTCCTGTGTTGTCTTCTAGGAGTTTTATAGTTTTGTGTTTTACATTTAGGCCTGTGATCTATTTTGAGTTAATTTGTGTGGAGGCTGTAAGGTCTGTGTGTCGATTCATTTTTTGCACCTGGATGCCCAGTTGCTCCAGCACCATTTGTTGAAAAGGCTAGCTTTCCTCTGTTGTATTACCTTTGGTCCTTTGTCAAAGATGTTGACTGAGTTTTCGTGGGTCTAGTTCTGGGCTCTCTATTCCATTCCGTTGATCTGTGTGTCTTCTGTTTTGCCCGCAGTGCTCTGTCTTGATTATTGTAGCTTTATAGGAAGTCTCGGTGTTGTCCTTCTCCTTCAACAACGTGTGGGCTACTTTAGGTCTTTTTTTAAAAAAAAAAATGAGTTTATTTATTTTTATTTTATTTATTTTGGGGTGCGTTGGGTCTTCGTTGCTGCGTGCAGGCTTTCTCTAGTTGTGGCGAGCGGGGGCTACTCTTCGTTGCAGTGCACAGGCTTCTCATTGCAGTGGCTTCTCTTTGTTGCAGAGCACGGGCTCTAGGCACGCGGGCTTCAGTAGATGCAGCACGCGGGCTCAGTAGTTGTGGCTTGTGGCCTCAGTAGTTGTGGCTCGTGGGCTCTAGAGCACAGGCTCAGTAGTTGTGGCGCACAGGCTTAGTTGCTCTGTGGCATGTGGGATCTTCCCAGACCAGGGCTCGAGCCCGTGTCCCCTTCATTGGCAGGTGGATTCATAACCACTGCCCCACCAGGGAAGCCCCCTCCTACACTTTTTTTTCCTTTTTTTTTTTTTTTTGCGGTACGCGGGCCTCTCACTGTTGTGGCCTCTCCCGTTGCGGAGCACAGGCTCCGGACGCGCAGGCTCAGCGGCCATGGCTCACGGGCCCAGCCGCTCCGCGGCATGTGGGACCTTCCCGGACCGGGGCACGAACCCGTGTCCCCTGCATCGGCAGGCGGACTCTCAACCACTGCGCCACCGGGGAAGCCCTTGTCGCTGTTTTTATCTGTAGCGTTTCTTTTGGTGCGTTCTTAGATTTCCACGTCTCTGCTTACACTGCCCACCTGCCCCTGTCTGCTGTCTGTTGATCCACTGGAGCACTTCCTCAGCGTATTTTCCACATTTGTCTTAAATTCCCAGTCTGATAATTCCAACATCCCTGCCATGGCTGAGTCTGGTTTTGACGATCGCTCTGTCTCTTCAGACGATGTGTTCTGCCTTTCGTATGGCTTGTGGTTTTCTCCCGATAGCTGGGCGCGATGTCCTGGGTAAGAGGACCTGCTGTCAAGGAGCCTTCAGTGCTGTGGTGGTGAGTGGGGAGGGGGGCCCCCGCAGGCCCAGGGTGAGCCTGTGTCTCTGGGGAGCCTGAGCCTCTGCATCACCACCTTCACACGTGCGTCAGGTCCCTGCCCCCTCAGCTGGGACAGGAGGACTGGAGCTCCCTCCCCCAGGTCAGTGAAGCTCTGGTTACACAGTCTCCCCTGAGATCAGGCCTTGTTAAGGGGAACCAAACGCTCTGGCTTATTTCACGGTGGTTCGGAGCACGAGGGGAGTTTTCACCGCGAGGACCTGGCAGGCTCCTGGTGGCAAAGCTCAGGAAAGCCGGGTGATTCCCGCTCTGAGTGGCTCCCTGGAGTTCGATGCAGCCGCCGCAGCTCGGGTGCGCTTACCTCTGCGTAAGTTCCCACCACGCTCCTCTCGTGGGTGAGCTGCGGTTCTCTGCTTGGTCTCTCCCATTTGGGGACAACGGTTTCCCCTCTGACCTCACTTCGCTCACGGATCTAAGAAGAGTCGTTGAGTTTTCCATTTTCTCAGCTTTTTACCTGTTGCTGAGTGTGTAGCAGCGGCTTCAAAGCTTCTTACCTGCAGAAGCAGGACCCGGAAGGGGTCTTACTGGCTTTTTAGGAAGAATTTATCTGAACTATTTTGGTGTTTCATGGTCCCAGCTAAGGAACTGTCTCCCAGCCCTGGGCATTTCAGGCTCTGGGCCGGCTCAGCATAGATGTCTCCCACTGGTGGGGCTCATCTGGGGGAGCAGAGCTCAGGTTCCCAAGGTTTCTAGTGCTTTCTATAAAGCACCCTTACCTAGGAAATATGGCTGCAGAGGTGGGAAGTTGGGTTAAAAACTTAGATATAGGGCTTCCCTGGTGGCGCCCTCGTTGAGAATCTGCCTGCTGGTGCAGGGGACACGGGTTCGAGCCCTGGTCTGGGAGGATCCCACATGCTGTGGAGCAGCTAGGCCCATGAGCCACAACTACTGAGCCTGTGCGTCCGGAGCCCATGCTCCGCAACAAGAGAGGCCGCGATAGTGAGAGGCCCGCGCACCGCGATGAAGAGTGGCCCCTGCTCGCCGCAACTAGAGAAAGCCCTCGCACAGAAACGAAGACGCAACACAGCAAAAATAAATAAATTAATTAATAAACTCCTACCCCCAACATCTAAAAAAAAAAAAAAAACTTAGATATAAATATGCCCCTGTGTGTATGCGATGGGGTAGCACTTTCTAAATGATGGGCATGGAAGTGCCTTGGGATGTGCATGGTGCCATCGGGAGGGACACGTGTGTGGTGGTTGCCCAGGCCCCACACGGGAGCAGGTCTCCCCGTGCACAGGTCGCAAGTCCCAGCCCCGATACTACGGATGGGTCGCCCCCGAGCTCCACTGCACAGATCTGCACCTTCACGGTCATCGTGACCACAGACCACCAGCTTCATCTTTCTAGTGCAGGAAAACAGTTTGGCTTTTGATATTTGGGGATCAAAGGAAATGGGTGTGTGCGCGATTCTGTAGCTAATTGCGGCTGCAGAAGGCGGCGGGCGTGTTCGCTGCGAGGGGCCCACCTGGCTGCACCTCACCCTCTGCCTTCGGGATTCTTTGGATTCTGTGAAGCTGGGGGTCCTCTGGGGTGCCGCTCGGAGGACACACCGGCTCAACTTACTCTTCTGTAAACTGGGCCCGGGTGTTGGGAGGCGGGTTGGTCTCTGTCCCAGCATCGAACAGAGGTCGAGTTGTGTTTGCTCCCAAGCTGAGTGCAGATAGCTTTTTGCATTTTATCGTGTAATGGCCCCAGTCTCGTTTTAACATTACAGAACGAAACCAATTCCTCATAATCATGCACACACACACACACACACACACACACACAATCGGGTACATCTGAAGCATGTGAGAATCTAGAACTAAATAAGAATAATTTAAATGCAATAAGGTAGCAATGTCCAGGTGAGAGTTTAGGAGAATGTATTAGTCAGGGTTCTCCAGTGAAACGGAATGGATATGATGTGTACATAGAGGAAGAGATTTATTCTAAGGAACTGATTCATGTAATTAGGGAGGCTGGTGAGTCCCAGATCTTCAGGATGGACCGGCAGCTGGAGACTCTGAGAAGAGCCCGTGTTGCCATGCCAGTCGGGAGGCGTCTGCTACAGAATTCCCTCTGACTCAGAGAAGATCGGACTTTCTGTGCTCTTCAGGCCTTCAACTGATTGGATGAGGCCCACCCACATTACGGAAGGCAACCTGCTTTGCTCAAAGTCCATCAATTGAAATGTTAATCTCATCCAAAAACGTCCTCCCAGACACATCCAGAGTGTTCGACCCAATATCTGGCCCCGCGGCCCAGACAAGTTGACACATGAGCTTAACCGTCACCAGTACACCTGCTGTCCACCGGACACCCACACACATCCCCTTGGAGCACACGTAACCTCCGATAAAGATTAACTACAAGGCCGTGCCGCCACCTCACGTGGTACAGCCATCCTTTGTGCACCACAAACTGAGCCTTTTCCAGAAAAGGATACAGCATCCTTGCATGAGGTTCAGTCTTCTCCTTGATATCATAACTTAAATACTAGGATGTAAAGTCAACACATCTTGTGTTACATGATAAGGCAACAGAAGAGAGAAGAAAACAAAGGTATGTGCTTAATATTTACACGCAACGTATTCATAACAAAACAGGACAGATATACTGAAGGCAACCACAGTCCTCAGGTCTGTGACTGGTCGCGTGGCCATAGCTGGTATTTAGAGGTGTCCTCTTTGCCCGCCCATTCCGTGGTCCCTTGGCCATAGCTGGTGTTTAGAGGTGCCCTCTTTGCCCGCCCATTCCGTGGTCCCTTGGCCATAGCTGGTGTTTAGAGGTGTCCTCTTTGCCCGCCCATTCCGTGGTCCCTTGGCCCTCAGCAGGCACCTCAGCTGGTCGTGGGTCTTCAGCTGGCGGGTGACGCAAACCTTCGCTCCTGAAGGGTCTGGGCCATCAGTAGTCCTGCCTCGTTGGGGTGTTGTAGTTTTCCACTGACCTTAAGCCCAGGGCCTGGCGGTGCTGAGATGCCCTAGGGATCTCCGGTGCCGCAGAATCTTCACCCCCATCTCCACTGTGGAGCTGTCATCCAATTTCCCCTTGGCAGTAGGATCAGCCCCCCCAGCCAGCAAGGAACCCCCTCCTCTGAGGGTTGATTCCGAAGCACGAGGAGCCCAAGGTGGCCAGGTGGCCGCCTCCCAGTTCAGTGGAACCGTTTTTGTGTCTCCTGGTGGAAGACTTTCCCCCTGTGGAACTAGGACCCACAGGCCCGGAGAGCATTAGGTTGCGGGCGTGGGGAGCAAAAATTCTGCTAGTGGGGCACCAGGGTGCTAGTGAGTGGCCCCACCCCTGACCCCTGGACTCAGCAGTCCCAGCTCTGGGAGCCCCACTCCGTATACCTGATGCTCGTTCAGAGCCTCCTGGAGACCCTTGGCCCAGCCCTGCAAGCTATTGCCTCCTGGCTGGCACTGTCTTCCAAAGGCCATCCTGTCGGTCCAGCAAGCCAGCTGCTTCAGGAAGGTGGGAGCATGGAAGGCCCAGTGAATTCCACGAGCGTGGGCCACTGCTGCATTTCATTTGCTGTGAAGGGATTTCCCTGGTCCAAAACAATGCTGCCTGGAACACCGTGACGGTGGATACGGCTTTCTGGAAGTCTATGGACCGTAGTTTGGGCATTGCATGAGTGAAGGCAAATCCGCATGCAGAGTAAGTGTCTATTCCAGTGAGAACAAGACACTGCGCCTTGCATGACGCAAGTGGCCCAATGTAGTCAACCTGCCACCAGGAAGCTGGTTGGTCACCCTGAGGAGTCAGTGTTGCCATACTGGGGGCAGGCTGGCCTCTCGGCCGCGGCCACAGCCAGGCCAGCCCTGGTGAGTGGAAGTCCACGTTGCTGAGCTCACACGTGACCTCCGACTCTGCCGCTGCAGCCACCTTGTTCACGAGCCCCGGGGTGGCTGAGGAGAGAGGCCGACTGGTGTCCTCAGATCAGATCAGCCCATCGCTTGGTTACCGATCTCCTCTCCGGAGATCATCACCCTCTGGTGAGCACCCACACGGGACACACGTACCTCCATGTTTCTGCCCTTCAGAGAGGTCTACACACGTGCTTCTTCCCCAGACTTCTTTGTCGCCAATTTTCCAATCGTGTTCCTTCGGAGCCCCTGACCGTCCAGCCAAACCACTGAGCACAGTCTGTAATCACACATCTGGCCGTTTCTCCGTCCAAGCAGAATGACCAGCCAGCACGCTGCTCAGCGCTACCTTCACAGGTAAGCGAATACATCGGAGCGTCTGCCACAGGGCCGAGCTCTGCACCAGAGCATCTCATAACACTTGGCCGGGTTGGGGTCTTTGGCATTTTAACAATTCAGTAAGGAATGATCAAGGCCTATTCCATTGTGGACCCAGAACACTGAATACCTCCTCCAGAAGAAGTAGAATTCCTGGTGCATATAGTGGCTAGATTCTAGATAGACGGCAGAGTCATCAGCCTGATCTAAAACTGCAGATAAAGAAAAGCGAGAAAACTCTAAAATCCTGGAAGCACAGGGGGCGAGTACTTTTGTTGGCTAAACAGACATTAGGAACATGGGAGTCACCCCGGGATGAAAAATACACATAGAGAAGAAGTTTTACCGAATGCTGTGATTTGAAAATCTCTGGAATGGAATATGGGAAGAGTGGAAGACAAAGGCAGTCATTATGTAATGTTGCTTGCTTTTGCTTTTTAAAGAAGGATGTTTGTTTGATAACCTATTACGCATAAACTAAGTGAAGGGGAGGTTAAACTTTTACAAATGAAAAAGCAGCAGAACCGGAAGTCCACACAAGGCCCTTCTAGTCATAATATTTAGGAACAAAGGCCTAAGATCCACCAGAATCAAGAAAATGATCTGTTTACTTATAATTTATACGTCACCTATTTGCAGAAAGCATTTGGTGTAACTTAACATTAAAAAGCACAAGGAGTGACTTCCCTGGTGGCGCAGTGGTTAAGAATCCGCCTGCCAATGCAGGGGACACGGGTTCGAGCCCTGGTCCGGGAAGATCTCACATGCTGCAGAGCAACTAAACCCGTGCGCCACAACTACTGAGCCTGCGCTCGAGAGCCTGTGTGCCACAACTACTGAAGCCCGCGTGCCTAGATCCCACGCTCCACAACAAGAGAAGCCACCGCAATGAGAAGCCCGCGCACCGCAACAAAGAGTAGCCTCTGCTCGCCGCAACTAGAGAAAGCCCGTGGGCAGCAACAGAGACCCAACGCAGCCAAAAATAAATAAATAAATTTTAAAATAAAAAATAAAAGCATAAGGAAAGGTAGTTAACACTTAAATGTGAGGTGGTCGGTTACGAGGGAAGAGATCATTGCTCCAGGGACCTCAGGCCCGTAGGGAGTTTTACTCCTGTTTCTAAGGCGAGGACAGGGCTCTTCGATCGCTTCCCAGCTTCCTTCACAAGCTCCTCCCCTTTCCCCTCACCCCGCCTCCTCTCCCACTCGCTCTGCCTTGGAACTTCCAGTCCACGCCCAGGAAGCCACCCACCAGCTGCATACTATCACCTCCCAAACCTGTCCCTGTCCAGGCCGACATGTCAGTGCCCAGACTCAGCAGGACCAAGACCAGCCCCATCGTCTCCCTCTCCACCCACAGGCTTGTCCAGGCACCTGGACCACACCGCCATGATCCCCCATGGAATGAGTCACCAGGGTTTGTCCTAGCAGCGCCCACATGAGCGGCCGTCCTCCGCATTCACACTCCGCCCCAGCTCCAGAGCTCGTTTGCTCTCCTGGGACCTCACAGAAGCCTCCCCGTGGCCTTGCCTCCCTCCCTCCGCCCTCTGCCCCCTGCACGGTCCCATGGAGGTTTCCTGGAAAGTCAGGTCTGGGCATCTCAGTCCCGGCCCGGGGTCTCCCCCAGCCCCGCACGGTGAGCACGATGCTGTTCCCACGCCGAAGCGGCCTGTCTCGGTGAGCAGCTCCTCTGCCCAAGCGCGTTTTGGAGAGAATTCCAGTTTGTGTCTAACTACAGTAATTACATTCATATTGTTGCAAATATTTGTCACATATTGTGTGAATCACACGGATTCTTCCAAACAGAGCAGCCGACATAGTTCACCTGCGATGGCCCAGGGCCACCACCGTGGGTCCCCACGACGGGCTGTGTTGTAACAGAGCGGGGTCCGCGGGGTTCCTCAGGCCCCCAGGCTGTTCACCTCTCCACCGAGCCCCAGTCCCATCAGAGCTGCTGCTTCCCCGTCCTCTGTTCTCACCGTCGGCCCGTTTAAACCCAACGCCATCTCCCGCATTTCTGATCTTCCGACCTTTGTGTCTGTGGATATAAACACGGCTGTGAGACCGGTGATCCCCTTTTTGCACGTAATTCTAAATCGGTGGGCTCCAGTCTGAGGACTTCTCCTCTGAATCAGAGTGCACGTGCTTCCTAACAGCCGTGCTGCTCTCCGATTACTCTTCCCCTCGTGCGGTGAATGTGATGGTGTTCTCGGAGCAGCACGATGGCTTACGAGCTTGGATGATGTGGTCTGCTCGAGGTTTGGTGAACTGACTTAGGCATTCAGCCGTGTGTCCAGCAGACAACAAGAAATAAATGCAGAAACCCCAATCCGTGGCCTTGTTGTTTCCCTCTTAACCCGTGTACTCTCTCTGGAAGTTCTCCTCAAATGAACCCGAAGGCCAGTCCTCCGGGGATGCAGGGGTCCCAACCCAGGCTCCGCGGTCCCCATGCCCACCAGCACCGACAAAGTGTGCAGATCCCGATTCCTTGAGGGGTTGCCCCAATCGCGAAGGATACAGAATGGGTCAGATGTTAGGGACTGCATAAAGAAATCAAACACCTCTCATAGAGCCTGGGTGAGGACGGAGAAAACCAGCTCAGGGCTGGCAGAAATTCCTGAGAACGTGACACTCAGCATTGAGGCCACCAGGCTTGTCACTATGGACCTTGATTGTTTTTCAAGGAGAATTTGAGGAAGGAAGAGGATCTTTCCAACATTGTGATAATTGTAGAAAGAAGCCAAAGAACTACCGTGATTGAGGGCATTTTGTCTCAAAGCCCGCGTGCTCTGATGCGTGTGTGTGTGTCTGTATATCTGTATCTTCCGTCTCCTAAGGTAAGCCCTTTAAAGGTTTGTATCGTCTTATAGCTCCTAACATTGTGTTCTGAATCTAAGACACTAACTAGATTTATATTAACTGTTTCCCAGCGTATCCAGGTGATTTAAGTTCTACCTGATGAAAGGAACCATTTGATAAGAAACATCCTCTCGATGGTGTTATGTATATTTGGAAGCATGTGGTATTTGCCCAGGAAAGAAAGTGCACATCTAAGGTGCTGGGGAAAGGCTGGGTCCCCTAGTGAGCCCTGCAGTTTTGCATGTCCGGTAAAATCTGGGTTCAGCCTGGACTTAGGAGGCATCACACCACTTACTGAGTCACACACACACCCTTCTTGCGATTCCTGTGTTTTCCCGATCACTGTCTTCCCAAACCAGATTCTGTGAGTACTAACAGCTGAAACTCACACAGCAATGTGTTCTGCCATAAAGCCCATCAATGGGGCTAGAAAAATTACTTAACGTCAGAAGTCCCAGTGTAGGGCGGACCCTGGCGGGATCTCCCGGGCTGCCCTCAGCACTAAAACAACGTGAAGCCCCTCCTCCAAAAGCAGCTGGGCTCGCCGCTCTCTCGTACAGCCGTCAGCGTCTTTTAATTTTCTTCTCACCAGCCTCCAGTCCACCCAGATAATGGCCGGATTCCTCTTGAAGGGACATTTCTGTTTGATGGATCAAATATAAAGAGAATATAAATAAGAAGATGTGGGTAAGAACACAAAAGAGCACCCGAACCCGACGAGCAGGAGACATTCACGTTCCGCCTTTGAAACTCTGCAGCCTGGCAAAGGCCTTGAGAGAGTCTGTCTCCCAAACATACCCTCGTCTTTTGTGTTTCTTGAGCATTGGTAGCGCAGGAGAAGGGCCCTCGCAGGGAACCTGGGACGTGCTGTGAGGGGACAGCCCGGTGCAGCAGAGCAAACGTGGGCTTCAGCGCCAGACAGATCTGTTCCAAGACTGGCCTCACCGAGCCCCGGGGACCGATGCAGGTAACGTGACACTTCTGAGCCTCGGTCTCCCTGTCCATACAATGGGAATACACCGCCTAACCCTGCGTGGTTAGTTTGAGGACTTGAAGGAAGGCATGGGAAGCCCCTAGAACAGCCTCTGGTACAGGCTTGGCACCCAACAAGCGACCCTCTGTGATTTTACCATATCTCTGGGACCATGGCCCTTTTAGTGTATTTTGATCTTGCTGTGTTGGATTAGCCCGAGGGGTGAACCAAGGGAGAGGGTGACCCCTCCCAGCGCCTTTGATCTGGTCCGAGGTGGGCAGCCCGCACCGCGCACCCAAAGGCAGTTTACACGACAGTGTCCAGCGGCACAGGCCAGGGCTGGCTCCTCTGGGGTCCAGAAAGCGCGCTGGAGGGCTCTGTGTTCCCGCCGCTTCTGTGTCTGTGGAGGCATCCTTTAGCCGCTCTGAGCCTCGTTTCTCTCTTCCATAAAGAAGGCGTGACCTGTGCGCAGAGACCCCTGAGGCCCGACGGGGAGACCGTGCAGGGGACGCGCTCCGTGCCCACAGGCCACGCACACAGACCAGCAAGGGTCAGCCTCAGTCGGTCACTGTCCCCTCCCGGCGGCCCGTGCTTCCGCCTGCTGCCAGCCAATCCCTGACAGAGCATTAGCTGGTCATGACTGTGTTAGTGGACGTGGCCTGGCACGGCCCGCCCTGGGTGTGCGTGTGAGCCACACGTGGGCGGAGGCCGACCTGCCGCACCCGCTCCAGCGGGGCTGCGTCCTGGGGGCGACGGCAGCGCAGCCGCACAGCTCGGTTCGCGTCCCCAGTGAGCCCTGGGACACCGGGGTGACCTCTAGCCCGCCCCACCGCTCCCCCTGGCCCGCTGCCGGGGGTGCTGCAGCAAACAAAAGTCCGCCCTATGCGTTCCGGTCCCGCGCGGAGGGCGTCAGAGGGCCAGCAGGTGCACAGAACCACGCCGAGCACACGGGCCAGGGTGTGCGGACCCCGCAGGGCAGGGTGGGCGAGCGGCTGGGCCACCCGGGGCTTGTGAGCGCCTTTTAAACACAGCGACCGGGGAGGCCCCCGTGTGGGGTGCCTGAGTGAGATCTGACAGAGGTGAGGGCTGTCTGGGGAGGCGTTTCCGCAGGGGCCGAGGCCCTGGGGCGGGAGGCCTCTGGCGTCGTGGAGGGGCAGCAGCGGAGCAGGTGGGCTGGGCCTCTGGGGGAGGCGAGGAGGCCGCGCCAGCAACCTGGGGGCCACCTGTGGCGATGCAGGCGTCGACCCCCAGCGAGGTGGCAGCCCGCCCCCCAAAATGAAGATGCTGAGCAGGTAAGTGACGTGATCTGACTGCACACAGGACACTGGCTGCTGTGTGGAGAAGTCTCTAAGGGCCGAGCAGGGAGGCGTCTGGAGGTCCCGCAGGCGGACACACGGGCGGTGAGATCGCGGTGCCGGGACCACGTGGAGGCTGCGAGCAGAGGCTGCTTCTCCGTGTTTCCTGAAGGCCGAGCTGATAGGATTTGCTGACGGGTCGGTTCGGTGTGAAAGAGAAAGAAACGCTGCAGACGGGCTGGGGAGTCGGCCCCTGGCCCTCACCGAGACAAGCCACGGGGCACGGGGCTGAGAAGGACACGAGTCCAGGGGAGAGACAGTCTCAGGTGGAGAGACTTCCAAGGCAGCAGGGCGAACTGGAAAATGTCCGACAGCTGGCTCTCTGCGGGAGAGCCCTGATTTGCACCATTTGCTTATTTCCGACGGGCAGACACTCCCACCACAGGTGAGGCCAAGCCAGCAACAATACTGAACGTGGCGCTGGGGACAGATGTGCAGGACTGGCCCCGGAGAGCACCACGGCGGACGTGGGTGCCCGTGTGCTGCCACCAGGGAGCATGTCACCCACACGGCCGTCACGTCTCCACATGACGTGACGTTGGCCCAAGGGCTTGAGGGAACCATGTGTTCCTCTTCGTTTCATCAGTGCAAATGCAGAACCTGCAAGAGTTCAATCAGCATTCCTTGAACAGAACCGAGCTTCATTTTAATGCCGTATTCAACCATGTGAAGAGTAATGCACATCTCGCCATCACAGTGAACACTCAGGGCAGGCTCATTCTTTATATAGTTGACGTGTGCTAGGCGCTGAAACAAGGTATTTATTTCTATAACACTTAGTGAAATAAATCCTCCTGAGGCTGCCTGTGTAAGATCCCTTTTTATAAGTAGTCAAAATTGACCTTAAACTGAGCTGAGCGGCATAGGATTCTAGTTCTAATATCCTAATGATTTAGTAATTAATAACTTTTACATTAATCAGAAGAAGAATATGGAAAATAAACTATTAAATAATAATAAAAAGGAAGAGAGACTCTTCCCACTTTTCTTTTCTTTTCTTTTTTTTTATAAGTAGTGAGTTTCCATCAAGGCAAGGAATGAATTACAATCAAGGTCATTTCCCATCTAGCGGGTCCTTGTTGACTAGTTTCAGGTAGCTCCTCTGTAAAATCTGTTCTGTCTGTCTCAACTCTTCATACTCTGTTTTCTTTTTCTTTCTCTTTCTTTTTGCCACGCCACACATCTTGCGGGATCTTAGTTCCCCCACTGGGGAGTGAACCCTGCAGTAGAAGCGTGGACTCCCAACCACTGGACCGCCAGGGGAGTCCCCATACTCTGTTTTCCAAACTAAACATCAATAACCTCTAACAAGGAGGCGCTAACCAACCCCTCCCTGCCACAGACCCTGCTGCCACGTGACTGGGCCTTTCCTATCTCGTCTCACTTCCTACTCAGTGTCATCGGCTTTCCTTCATCCTAATGCTATCAAAGAAATAGTGGAAAGATGGCAGATCGAATGCATGTTTTATCTGTTCTCTTCCCCAAGCCCCATTCAAATGACCACAAAATTATGTATTTAAATGTCTAACTCCCCAAGGATAAAATCAGAGGGAAGACGGTAGCAGATGAGACCGAACCAACAAAATGTGGGAATGGAAAGTGGACGAGGGAGTGGCCAGCGCCGTCTCAGCAGCAGGGGGACAGCTGTGACCTCACTGCTGCAAGGGGGTCTGCAGTCACTTGCAAGTTCATGTCCTTGGGCCTCCAGCAGACTCTTGCTCAGAAGAAGGGACAAGGCCGAAGGGCAGAAGGGCCCTCGCTGACAGGGCAGGCGTGCAGGACAGGCAGCCGCTGACGCCCCGTCCCCCTTCCTCAGCTCCCTCTCTGCTGAGAACTGAGAGCTGCGGGGGGAGGGGCAGCAGTCCCTCTTGCCTGTTGCTTCTGGGGCAGGAGTAAGAGAGAGACCCACCTGCTTCAGGAGCGACAAGGCAGAGCCTCTCCCAGGACATGGAGGGAGGTGGAAGCAAAAATCCTGGAGCACCACAGGAAGGGGAGGAAAATGTCTGGGGTCCAGGATCCTACGTGTCTGCCAAGAAGTGGTCTGCAGCTGATGAGGGAGGGGCAGGAAAAGCCTATTCACGTTGGATACAGGCAGTTTGGTTACCAAGGGGACAGGAGTGGGGGTGGGAGTGGGGATCCATCCCTGAGGCCAAGGTGCGCAGGGCCTGCCCAAGACTGAGACTGAAACGGGAGAGCAGAAACCCCCCTACCCCCGCCCCAAGCCACACACTTAGTAACAGTGGACGGCGGTCTACTGTGAGGGTCGGGGGATGCCTTGGAGAGAGGCCCCTCCTCTATGGTGCAGTAACGCAGGGACAGCTAAAGCTAGAAACTGGCGTCAGGGAAACTGAGAAAACCTCTAGCTGCTGGGTCCCCTCTCTGAGCTCAGGCACAACTGTGTCCTGTTGCCAGAGGCAGTGGAGGCCAGCGGTCCAATGACGGTAACGACGGTAACGACGAAACCCAGACCCTGCTCATCTACTCTACATCTGCTAAGCCCTCCACACCAAGTCCTGACAGCAGACACACGCCCATCTCTGCGTATAGATTCTGTTTATCTAGGTCTCTGCTATTCTTCTGCCTGCAATGTCCTATATTCAATCAAAAATTACAAGACATATGTAAGAGCAAGAGAAAAACACCCATTGTTAAGGGATAAAGAGTCAACAGAATGAGACTCAGAGGTGACCCAGATGTTGTAACTACTTCTTTAAAATAGTGATTAATCTGTTAGAAGATCTACTAGACAAGGTGGACAGCATGCATGACGACTTTCAGCAGAGACATGGGAACTGGAATAAAGACTCAAGTGGAAAAACTGGAAGTGAATAAACATGACATCAAATTGAAGAACTCCTTCAATGGATGAATCAGCAGACTGAACACACGCCAAGGAGAGACTCAGTGAACTTGATGGGAAGTAAACAGGACAACCTTAGACTTCTCAGCAGCCACCTTAGAATCTGGAAGACGATGGTTACTACCTTCAACCACCAGTCGAGAATGAGGTTAGAGACAGTTATACGTGAAGGGTCTCAAAAAATTTGCTTTCCATGCACCTCTTCTCAGGAACTTCCTCAAGTGTTTTCTCCACCAAAACAAGGGAGTCAACAAAGAGAAGGAGGAAGACATGGGTTCTTTAGTTGGGAACCCAACAGACGTAAGAGGCAAAGCGAGTCTCCAGGACGACGGTGCAGGGGAGGTGGCTGAGCATCTGGCCTGGAGGTCAGAGGAGGACAGAGGCTCCAGCAAGACGATCGCCAAGAAGAAAGTGGGGCTGGTGGATACGGTTATAAGCGCCGAGCTTTCACCCAGGGTGGGAGAAAGCTAACTGGCCAGAGAAGCCCCATCGGCCATCCGTCCGACCAGCTGCCTGACAAGCTGACCTTCTCCTCGTTACGTCACCGCCCACCAGCAGGGCCACATCTTGGATCTTGTCATCGCTCAGACCTGCTCCACCTCCAGAGACTTCCTGCCGGAGCTGCCTCTCCTGACACCTCCACACCTTCACACCCACGGAACCTGCTCTTCCTCCCCGTCAGGAGTTCCGCTCCTGAGCCCGCCCTGTCCTCCTGTCCCCGTCACCTTCCTTTGAAGGCAATCACCTGCTGCCCTTCCCGCTCAGAATGGGAACTCCTTTACCTGTGGTTAAAGACACGATGAGGTCATCATGATTGCGCATAGTATTAACTTAGAATGCTATTTCTAAACTTGACTTTGGAATTCAGGTGGTGGTGTTTCTGCTATTTCCAAGTGTCATAATTCTGTGCTACGTAATGAGCACTATAAAATAAGTAAAAATGACCAGTCTTAGCGAAAGGATTATTGATTGCTAACACAATTATCCACTGAGGATTTTCGCTGCAAGGGGCTCTGAAGGGAGGAGATGACGTGCCTGCTGCCCAGCGAAGGCGCTTCAGGACTTGGCTGAAGGCCACTTCCCGGGACAGACCTCCAGAGAAGCAGGCAAATGAATGGCAGTTTCTAGAACATGGCAGAAATTCAAGAAAGCAGGACGAGAGTGGATTCTAACTGCTAATAGGATCAAATGCCAAAGAAAATGGTCTAAGTAAAGAACACCCCAGCGGAAACGCGTCCTGGGGGAGCTGGTACATCGAGCGTGGACACGGGCTGCATTGCTATTTGGTCTAAGGCCGTGGTGCTCCAACTTTTTACTTTTTTAAGCAGTAGAACTCTTTCTTCAAATTGAAACAAAAGCAGAGCTCTGATTAAAACTGAGGTCAGCAGTCTGGAGCCCCACTACCCAGTCCCACTGACTTTGGAGGTGATTCCAAAGCCCCTCTCTAGAACTAGGAAGATGGGCGACCGTTTGGAACTCTCCCCTGATCCACCCCCCCTGGTTCCTAGCATCACTGCCAGCAAGTACAGTAATATTTATGAAGACACTTGTCCTAGACTGCCTGAACGCACGTGTGGAGTTACAATATCTAATAAATAATGGAATCTGATTTTTTTTCTAAGAAACTTTCTCAAATTCTTGCAAAGTTCCTACGTGCTGTTCCTTTTATTTTTTCTCAGCTCCAGCACCCAGACACCCAACGTTAGGAGCGTCAATGTCACCTTCTTCAGCATCTCTCTCAATTGTTCATCTATTACTCAAATACCTAATTAGTAATTAGTTATACACATATGTGTGTATACATACACATATGTATTATGATAGGCAATTGGGAAACAAATTGGAATAAGGCATAATCTGTGCTCCCCAAGAAACTTGGAATCTAACAGAGATGAAAACTGATAGAAGATGCATAGATATTATGGACACCCAGAGAAAGGACATATAAATTAGCCTGATGACAGTGAACAGAGGTCAAGGAACACTTTCCAGAGAAATGACATTTGACCAAGTATTGAACGAGAAACAGGATTAAAATAAAAACAAATGATTTGCTAGAGAGATGGGCAAAGTCCAGATTGTGAAAAAGTTTGTGCTTTTCCTCTTGTATTTATGTGACATTCTCAACCAGAGAAAACTGTAGTCATGGGGGACAGATGAGTGACCGCTAAGGTGAGGGCTTAGCTCTCTGTACCCTGCCTGTGGTGGAAGTTACACAGACCTACTCCTGCGCTAACGTTCATAGAACTGCAGAGCCTCCAGAGACCAAACTTACTGTGCGATCAAAAATACCCAACTGCCTCTCAATAATCATGAGTCGCTCTCTCAAGGCCACCCATTCAATGCATTGGGGGAAAAATAAGTCTTCAGTGGTGGTTCTTTTTGTTTGTTTCCTTTGCTCATTTGTCAGTTTTCTAAACTATTCATTATTTATATTCCTTTTTAATTGATCCCATAATAATGACATATTAGAAAGTTTGAATCCCATTTTAAAGTAAGAGTGATACATTTTAACCTTTCCAAACCCTGTATGATTTTGCAAAATAATATTATAAAATATAAAACGAAAAAAATATATATATAAAATGTAAAATTTTTAAAGGAATAGTGACAAATAGTTTAAATTTTCTAAAGTTGGTACAGAGTTATTTATCAGCAATTTTCAAATGTAATCTCTTAGCTGAATATTTTTAATAGACCATACTGCAGTTATGAAAAAATTCACTGGATTTCTTAATGCCAGTAACAAATATTTTAAACGCTGAAAATTTCAAAAGATAGCATTTACAGTAGTATGAAACATGTCAAATAGTTCTCATTATACGCAGTAGTTGCGTTCCATGAAGTCACCGCAAACACTGAACTAGCAAATCCTGAATCATCTTTCCTGGGGAAATAAAGGCTGAGGTTCCTGTGAGGCTCTGGCCACGTTTTCATCAACGGATCAGTACATAACCTTGTTTTATGTGTGTTCTGTTTAAAGACACCTAATTAATATATATTGTTGATTCACAAACATTGAACTCATAGCCAACAGCACTATAACTCCAGCCTCAATAAACCACACCTGACACACGTATTTTCTCCCTAAGGTAAATACATCCCAGCCTTCTTGTATTTCGGACACCAGACAGCACTTCAGCCCTACGCTTTGTGGCTATTTTAGATGCAGAAGTACTCCTTCTCCCCTTAAAAATAAATTAACCAGAAATGTGGGAAAGGTGGCATTAAATAGATTTCGGAAAGGATACTTGTCTACAGTACGAGAGCGGAAATGAGAAAGCACTACCCAACCCTGCTGGACTTCAGCTGCGAGTGTGCATTGGGTGACGGGTGACTCAATGTTTTTTGCCACAAGTATTGATTTTGGAGTCAGAAATAAATTTTAGCGACTAGGCAAACTTGCAAATTGCAGAATCCACACACAAGGACAATTGACTGTTCCCGGGAATAGATCCAATAAGAGGTGTTCAAGACACGGTAAGAACATTCCTGAGAGGAAGTGAAGAAGAGATCTAAGGAAATGGAAGAATACCCCATGTTCTTGATGAGAAGACTCAATATGGTAAAAACGTCAATTCTCCCCAAAGGAACACAATGCAATCCCAACACAGTTCTTAATGGGAATTGAAAAGCTGATTCTAAAGTGTGTATGGGAACGCAAAGTGTCAAGAATAACCATGATCCTCGTAACGAGGAAGACGTGCCCTACACGGTGTGGTGATGGGACAGGGCAGGGAAATCCCCCGGAGAGGGACCATAGCCGGGAAGAGAAGAGTCGGCTGCGATGCTTGACTTATGACCAAGGCAGCCCTGCAAACACAGCAGTGAGGGAAGAATTTTCTTTTTTTGATAGATGGTCTCGATCAATTAGCTGCCCATATGGAAAAACATGAACCTTGACCGTTATTTCACACCATCAGCAAAATCATTGCAGTTTAATTGTAGCTCTAAATGTGAAAGGCAAAAGAACACAAAAAGTATTAGCTATAAAGGAGAAAATTAATAAACTGGACTGTTTTGACAATTATCTACTTCATACTTAAATTACTTTGAGAAATTTACTTAAGATCTAAACTAAGACTTCAGTTCAACAACAGACTCCATTAAGAGAGTGAAAAAGCAAGCCACAGAGTGGGAGAAAATAAAAAATATATATATATATTCTTGGAAAATAAAACAATTTATATTTATTTTATATAAAATAATTTTAATAATTATGTATTTTATTTTAAAATAAAAACTCCTATAGCTAAATAAGAAAAATGACAACCAAATTAACAGGGACAAGGCCCTTCCTGTTTTCCCACACCCATAGCATCTCTCTTGGTCCAAACTTTCTCTTCTTAGAAGGACAGACTTGGGTTGGATTAGGGCCCACCCCAAGGCCTCATTGTAACTCAGTCACCTCTTTAAAGACCCTGTCCCCAGGCACAGTCACATTCTGGGGCACAGGCATTAGAGC
Organism: Globicephala melas; assembly: GCF_963455315.2. Classification (NCBI taxonomy): domain Eukaryota; kingdom Metazoa; phylum Chordata; class Mammalia; order Artiodactyla; family Delphinidae; genus Globicephala; species Globicephala melas. Next base: position 728,120 of record NC_083331.1, on the reverse strand, counting down.
TTCAAGTGTGAACTCGGGGGCAGGCTCAGTCCACAGCCGTCCACCCCCCGGTTCTCCCAGGGTCACATCCCTCTCACGGCAGAGCCCCTTCCTGCCATCCCAACAGTCCCAAGAGCCTTAACTGATTCCAGCGTCAGCTCACAGCAAAGATGTTTAAAGGGGACAGGACGCCCCTCAGGAGCATCTCCCAGGAATCCCCAGGGTCTAAATTGTCCATGTTTTCAACTGTAGAGATGAAGACAGGCTCTGACCAGCCCCTGGGAGGAAAGGCGAGCCTGCTGTGAAGAGGCCAGGGCAACAGACCTCGCCGTCGGGGAGCCGCCCTGTGAGCCGTCAGGCCAGGTTCCTCTTTGCGGTCAACAGAACAGTTTTAAGGCAGAGACCCTACAATGGGTCCACAAAATCCTGCAGCTGGAAAAAGCGACAAGGATGCAGGAGTCGGTGATGCCCTTACGAGGCAGATAGCTTAGGGGAGTTTAACGAAGAAAGTGAGACAGTTAACGGTGATGCCCTTACGAGGCAGATACCTTAGGGGAGTTTAACGAAGAAAGTGAGACAGTTAACGGTGATGCCCGTACGAGGCAGATAGCTTAGGGGAGTTTAACGAAGAAAGTGAGACAGTTAACGGTGATGCCCTTACGAGGCAGATACCTTAGGGGAGTTTAACGAAGAAAATGAGACCGTTAACTCACTGGTGAGTGAGGCACAGGGCAGCACACAGCCCCCTGGACGCCTTAACGACCACTGTCCAAAAGGAAGAGCAGCTGTGTTTGGGACCCAACGGCTAAGCCTCAGGACCTCCTTAGATGAAAACAGTCGGTTAACTTGTTTCACTCTGTATGACAGTCTCTAGGTTCATCCACATCTCTACAAATGACCCAATTTTGTTCCTTTTTATGGCTGAGTAATATTCCATTGTATACATGTATCACATCTTCTTTATCCATTCATCTGTTGATGGACATTTAGGTTGCTTCCATGACACAAAGAGAAAAACAAATATCTTATGTTAACACATATATGTGGGATCTAGAAAAATGGTACAGATGAATCTATTTGCAGGGCTGGAATAGAGGGGCAGACGTAGAGAACGGACTTGTGGGCACAGAGGGGGAAGGGGAGGGTGGGATGAACTGGGAGATTGGGATTGACATATATACACAGCTAGGGGGACAGCTAGGGGGAACCTGCTGTGCAGCACAGGGAGCTCAGCTCGGTGCTCTGTGGTGACCTAGATGGGTGGGACGGGGGGAGGGAGGTCCAAGAGGGAGGGGATCTATGTATTCATACAGTTGATTCACTTCACTGTACAGCAGAAACTAACACAACATTGTAAAGCAACTATACCCCAATTTAAAAAAAAGAAAGAAAGAAAATAGTCGGTTAAAATACAATATTGATGTCAACGTTCCCAGCATGGGCCGTGGGTGAGAATCTAAAACATATGTCGCAGGACTTCCCTGGTGACGCAGTGGTTAAGAATCCACCTGCCAATGCAGCGGATGAGTTCAAGCCTTGGTCTGGGAAGGTCCCACATTCCACGGAGCAACTTAGCCCGTGAGCCACAACTACTGAGCCTGCGCTGTAGAGCCTGCGAGCCACAACTACTGAAGCCTGTGCGCCTAGATCCCGTGCTCCGCAACAAGAGAAGCCACTGCGGTGAGAAGCCCGCGCACTGCAACGAAGACCCAACGCAGCCAAAAATAAATAAATTTATAAAAAAATAATAAAATAAAATAAAACATACGTCACTGCCCTGCTGCACTGGGCCAGTTAATTCCAAACCTAAAACAAGGTTTCAAGTGCAGGACAGAAAATACCTAAAAGATAAAAAAGAATAGCTATTATAAAGATGAATATAACAAATGACTGTATTAGACCTAACATTAAGCAAAATGGGTGAGAAAACCACAGAACAAAATAAAAATAAATGACAGCTAGAATGTTTATAATATGTATTGCCAGATGCTGATATTATTAATTCATAGAATCTTACACCCAGATTTCCAGATTTAAAAGTAGGCACAGCATATCCACAGCAATTTGCAAAAGGACAAGGCAAGTGGCGAATACAAATGGGAAAAAAAAAAAGTGTAACTCATGGAAGTAAAAGAAATGCAAGTTAAAAGGAGTTCCTTTTTCTTTTTTCTTTCTTTTTTTTTTTTGCAGTACGCGGGCCTCTCACTGCTGTGGCCTCTCCCGTTGCGGAGCACAGGCTCCGGATGCGCAGGCTCAGCGGCCATGGCTCACGGGCCCAGACGCTCCGCGGCATGTGGGATCTTCCCGGACCGGGGCATGAACCCGTGTCCCCTGCATCGGCAGGCTGACTCTCAACCACTGTGCCACCATGGAAGCCTGGAGTTACCATTTTTAACCTTTAAAATTGGCAAAGATTTTCAAAAATTATAATTCTCAGGGTTGGCAAGGGATTAATGAAATAGAAATTCCTCAACAGGTAACAAAAAGTCTTATAATAGTCATCTCTAGTGACCTGGGAAATCTGCTTTTAGACTTCTACACTAGAGAAATAATCAGAGATGTATTGAAAATCACTGCAGTTATTTTAATAGCAAGATATTGAAATTATTCAATATGCCTAAAATTGGGGGAATGGCTAAAAAATTGTGTTACAGTCATAAAATTGAATACCATTCAGCCACTAAAAATTATACAGGTTCAGTTCCAGACCACTGCAATAAAGCAAATATCACGATAAAGTGAGTCACATGAATTTTTTGGTTTCCCAGTGCATGTAAAAGTTATGGTTACACTATACTGTGGTCTATTAAGTGTGTAATAGCACTGTGTCTAAAAAAATGTACACACCTTAACTAAAAAGTACTTTATTGCTAAAAAATGCTAACCATCATCTGAGCCTTCAGCGAGTCATAGTAGTAACATCAAAGCTCACTGATTACAGATCATAATACACATAATAATAATGGAAAAGTAGGAAAATGTACCAAAATGAAATGAAATGAAAAGTACCAAAATGTAACACAAAGACTCAAAGTGAGTAAATGCTGTTGGAAAAATGGTGCTGATAGACTTCCCACAAGCCTTCTATTTGTAAAAAGTACAATATATGCGAAGTGCAGTCAAGCGGAATACAATAAAACGAGGCATGCCTGTATTTCCAAATAATATTTTAAAAATATTTTGAAATATGCTCACATTATAATGTTAAATTAAAAAGGCAGTTGGGACTTCCCTGGGTTCAATCCCTGGTCAGGGAACTAAGATCCCACATGCTGCGGGGCAGCTAAGCCCCCGTGCCACAACTACTGAGCTCGCACTCCTCAAGGAGGGAGCCCATGTGCTGCAAACTACAGAGCCCACGCGCTCTGGAGCCCGCGTGCCACAACAAGAGAGAAGTCCACGCGCCGCAACTAAGACCTGATGCAGCCAAAAATAAATAAAAGAAAGAAAGAAATAATAAATCTAAAAAAGAAGAATACACGAGTGACGATTCTTATAAAAAGAAGACAATGGCAAGGGGACGCAACAAGGAAACAATCCAAGGAGAACTCAGCACTGTGTCACAGGTGCCACCTGCTCGCAAGCCGTGTGCCCTGGGTGAGTCATTGACCTGTCCAAACCTCAATTTCCTCATATTATAAAAGGGAATAACTCTTTTGTTGTAAGAATTGAGAAGACATATGTAAAGCAATTTGTAATGTCTTAACACAACAGTGCCTCTAAATGATGTATTTAAATAATAATAGTGATACTAGTCATTGACATTTATTAAATGCTTATTCAGGTTCAGACACTGTGTTTTGAGTATTATTTATTTAATCTTCGAAACCACCATGGAGTTAGGAACTATTCTCTCCATTTTACAGAAACTGAAGGGCAGAGAAGTTAAAGTAACTCGACCAAGCCCAACAAAATACATTAAAAAAACCCAAACAATCAGAGATAACGATGAGGCAGAGATGAAGCTGTGATGTAGACTTCACATCACACCGAGATCTCCACGGCCCGTGGAGACCCGCTGAGGAAGGACAGCGGGTTTGGAGGCTCGAATCTGCAACACGGTTGGTCCAGCCGTGCTCCTCGTGTAGCTTCTGGTCTAAAATAAAGGGGCTGAAGCGCCAAAGGCTGTGAGCTCCCTCCCTCCCGCCTGTGTGTGGGGGGGGGGGGGCAAAAAAAAAAACCCACGTAACAAAATTGACCATCGGCACCATTTTTAAGTGTGTAGTTCAGTAGTTCAGTACTGTTAGTATACAGTCGGCGCTTTCTGTCTCGGGGTTCCCCACCAGTGAATTCAACCAACTGTGAATCAAAAATGGTCCCCAAAATTCCAGAAAATTCCAAAAAGCAAAACTTGAATTTGCAGTGCTCCAGCAATTGTTTACATAGTATTTACATTGTATTAGGTATTGCAAGTAATCTAGAGGGAAGGTGATGGAAATTCCAGTCTAACTTTTATTAGAGCAGCAGCTTCCTTTTTTTTTTTTTTTTTTTTTGCGGTACGCGGGCCTCTCACTGTTGTGGCCTCTCCCGTTGCGGAGCACAGGCTCCGGACGCGCAGGCTCAGCGGCCATGGCTCACGGGCCCAGCCGCTCCGCGGCCCAGACTGGGGCGTGAACCCGTGTCCCCTGCATCTGCAGGCGGACTCTCAACCGCTGCGCCACCAGGGAAGCCCAAGCAGCAGCTTTCTTGCTCCTCGTGCAGCCTTCTTCCAAAAGGGCTGCGACCCGAGAGCGGTCACAGAGCATCCGCGCGCGCCCTCTGGTCTTTTGCACCGGTTATGACCCTTTCAGTAAACAGTGGAACACACTGACAGAGGTTGTTTCACTCTAATTTTGGGCCTTGGGGTATAAAAGCTGGGGAGAGGAGCATGAAGTGAATGCGCGCGGCCACTCTCCACTTTGAAGGAGCCCCTGAGCCTCACGGGCCAGTCCCATCGCGTCCCCCCGGCAACCCCCTCCTAGGAGCCTCCACGTGGTGCTGTGGCCACCGGGGCCACTGAGAGCTCAGATCCCGCCACCCCCCATCCCCGGGACCAAGGATCAGAACCCCAGGCCAGGCCCGGCGTCAGGGGAGGGACTTTCTCAGGCCCCGGGCCCCCCACTCGCTGCCACCTCCTTCCCTCCCTCTCCCCCTCCCCTCCCCCTCCCCTCCCCTCCCCTCCCCTCCCTCCCGTCCCCCCTCCCTCCCCCCTCCCCCCTCCATCAACTTGGCCCCATTCATGAGCACACGCTGGAGGCGGGGACAAAAGACTAACAAGATGGGCACCCTGCCCTTCAGGAGATGGCCATGTGACGAGGGAACAGCAAGCAGGACCCCACACACCAACCGGAACACAAGCCAGCAGGTGCTGGTCCATCTTCATCTCCCAGAACCAGAGGGTCGGGGGACGGCCTTGGGGCCCCATTGATGGACTCGGGCCTCGACCTCGAGCTTGGCACAAAGCTGAAGACCGCACGGCCCAGTCCCTACAGCCCCATGCGTGGGAGCCAGAGGGTCATAAATCACTAGGAAGCAGGTGACAGGTCGAAGGGGGGGGAGTGTGAACTACACGCAGCGAACATGGGAACCAGCCCTCGATCCCACCCCGCCAGACCCCTGAAAACTAAAGTGGATAAAAGGAGACCCCAAAATGCTCATTTTTAATTTGACTCCCTCTTTCAAGAAGAAAAACCTATCAACAACACAAATAATCACGTTAATGCTGTGTGTGCTATACTGTTGTCACGAAGTTTAAAAAGCGCCCTGCTTCTCAGCAGCAACTACAGAAAACTGTGGGTGCGTTTGTGTGTTTTGTTTTGGTTTCGGGGTTTGCTTCGGAGAGACAGCTTTGACTTGTTTGATTTCTGTAGGATAATAAATAACAGTTGGCAATAAAAAAATGTCAGGACTCTGCCGCAGCAGTCAGGCTCCCGAACAAACAGTCTTCAGTAGCCCTGGAAAACCAAACACCAAAAGGACCTTCACTGGGGAAAAGAAAAGGAAAGACACAGCAAGCACCCCAAGCCTCTGCATGTTTGCAGAAGTCCAGCGTTCGGAGAAGCTTCCTTGCTTGGCCCACATCTGCTGATTGGTCATTTGTTATTCAGGTTAAAAACAAAACAGAAGTGGGCATTGTTCTGATACTTGCCCTGATAATATCCCAAGAAAACTCTAGAGCTGGCAGGAGAGAAAAGCAGATAATGGTCAATGCTGTCACTTGACTTTGAAAAGCACTGATTTTTCTTTTAAAGGAACATCTTCAGTTTCCAAGACCGTACACGGTTTCTCACTGCAGCTCAAAATTTTCCACTGGGCTCCCTCCTGGGAACAGACAGGGCCCAGGGCAGACGCTGCGGGACCCACCACAGAGGCCAGGGGTCGGCTCTGTCCTTGGACCGCCTGCCACTCCCCCGGAAGAAGGACCTTCTGTTCCTCCTTTGCCTGTAAAGAGGACTCCTCAGACCGGCGCTCTAGGTCTTTTGCAATCACAGTCGAGTTTCCTAGACCGAAAAGAATTACCTATTATATTTATTAAGTGCTTCGATAAATTATTTAATCCTCCAAATAGCGCTTTGAGGAGGCTGCTCCCGCCCATGTCGCCAAGGCAGCCTTTCCCGGGGTGGGGGGGTGGGGGGGTGCGGGTGGGGGAGGTCGTCGGTTGAGGTCAGTGAGAGCGGGGGAGGGGCCACCCGCACCTGCCGGACCGACCCCCGTGCCGTGCTGGTGGCTGTGTCTCCCACCCACTGCTTCTCCGCGTCACTGGCACCCAGCACCGGCACTGCTGCCGTGACTCACTCTCCCTGGAGCCACGCCCCCGTTACCTTTGCCACCCCTCCTGTCCTCACCTCCTCCCCGAAGCCCGTCCCGGTCACCCCGCGGTCCGGCATCTCTGGGTGCCGATCCGAGTTTGCAGACGCTGGCTTGTCGGCTGGTGGGTGGCAAGGGACGGTCTGATTCAGACTCGGTTTCCAGGCCCTGATCTTCAATCATTACGTGCGTGGCCTTGGGGACGTCCCTTCACCCCACGAGTCTCGTCACATCACCTCCCAGAGGCACTGAGGGCCGGGCTCACAGGGCGCCCCCCACCCCCTACGAGCGCTGGGGGGCCTGGGGTCTGGGGGACGGGGTTCCTGCCTCGCGCCTTAGACGTGCCCTCAGCTCCACCCCCACCTTCAGTGCCAGTCCAGTGACAGCCAGAGAATGGTGCAACTGGTAAGACCAAAGCCAACAGGAGAGGACAGGACAGGCGGACAGGCAGGGCGAGGCGACAGGAGGACACAGCGCTTGGCCCAACACCTTCCCTCTCTCAAGAAACTGCTGGAGGACATGCTTCGGCAAAATGAGGGAATAACGCAAAGAAGAAACGTGGTCCCAGGAGGGGCAGCGGCGCCCGAGGGGGCGGCGGACGGGCCCGGGGGGGCGTCCAGACGGTGGAGGGGCAGCGGAGAACAAATGGAGCGCGGAGAAGCAGAGCCCCGTCCGGAGCTCGAACAGCGCCTCCCGAGCACGTGACGGGCGCGTGGAAAGGCTGGGAAACCGAACAATGGCCACACAGAGAGCCCAGCGGAAGGAAGCGCCGTCCCTGCGGCTGCGGGGGCGGGAGGTCGCGAGGGAGGAACGGCGCAGACAGCAAGCTCGGTCCAGAAGTGACTGTGTACGCAGTTAAAGTAACATAGAGAACCAGTATGTATTTAACCAGAATCTGGGACGTGGATTTGTGACGAGGACAGAGGGAAGGGGTGGGCACTGGGTGGGAGCAGTGAGGGTGAGTGGAAGCCAACCCTCCAGGTTCCATAAACGTCAGCAGGTCTAATCAGGAAGTAGCAGAATAAGCACATTGTGTAGAAATCACGGGGTAACTCTCAGAAGAGCTGTAACAAATGAAGGGCTTTGGTTGCCTTTGGGGCAAAGTGTCGCTGTAAGGAGAGGGGTGGGCGGAGGGCTGAACTGTTTCCTGAAAGCCTTTTAGGTCTACTTGAAGTTTTAAACTGTGTATACTTATTATTTTGATAAAATTTTTAAAATAATTAGTATTTCAGTCAATATTCAGTTAAACGGCATGAAATACAATTAAAACCTGTATTTCACAAATGTAAATAATGGAACATAGTTTTACCAGGACACTCAGCAAGTATTTAGTCCCAAATGAGACAGAACTGGGAAACAGAACCTCCCAGGTGAAGGGACGGCGGCCTCGCCCTCGGCAGCCCCAGAGGAGTGTTGTCACTGCCAGTGGCATCTGACCCCGCAGACTTAATAATGGATTTGAAATGCAAGACCTCTGAAGACGAAACATTTAGCTATAAACGTTGTTTTCATGATAGAGAGGAATCTAGGACAACTTAAGGACAAGGAAACGTTTATGACCTGAAACACCCAGGTCAGCCGTCCAAATTGATTAGGCCATGCCCCTCCTCCCTTCCACAGGCCCTAAAACATGCCGCTCTGGGAAACAAGGAGGGCTCTGTCCTAAGTTCTCTCCCCTTAGGAAGTTGGGATAATCACCTCCCCTCTGAGTGCAGTGCTCATCTTTCTTTTCACACGTTAGAATACTGCTCCACTCACAGAAGTGAATGAGATTTAAGACTCTGAGCCCCACCCAAAAGCATGTGGTTACGAATATCCCCGAAGGCCTTTACTTATGGGCTGTTTGCGTTGTGCAGACGACGCTATGGTACATTTCCCGGGGGCTGATGGAATCCTGGACTGAATGAACCCCAGTGAGCATCGGACGTCATCACAGGCACAGAGTGGAGAGAGGCCTGGAAGGAAGAATTCCTGTCCCGGAGGAGCTCCTGATCCCACTAAGGATGCTGTAAACCTACAGAACAGGCAGTTCGAGAAGGTGCCTGAGGAGGAAGGAGGGGGAAGGGAGGGGTGATTTTCTGCTGGAACCATCAGGCGAAAACCTCGGGAAGCAGGCGGTCCAGCAGACTGGCCGCAGCTCCCACAGCCGCTCATCCCAGCATATCCTGCTGCTCTGACTGTCCCCTCCCTGTCCAGTCACCTGCTGTTACCCTGTCGTCCATCTGTTGGAAGAGAGAACATCCATCTCAAAGTGGGAGTTGTGATAAAGCATTTCCTGATTGCTCACTTGAAACACTGTCATTGGGACTTGCCTGGTGGCACAGTGGTTAAGAACCCACCTGCCAATGCAGGGGACATGGGTTCGAGCCCTGGTCTGGGAAGATCCCCCATGCCGCGGAGCAACTAAGCCCATGCGCCACAACTACTGAGCCTGCGCTCTAGAGCCCGTGAGCCACAACTACTGAGCCCACGTGCCACAACTACTGAAGGCCGTGCGCCTAGAGCCCATGCTCCACAGCAAGAGAAGCCACCAAGATGAGAAGCCCGCGCACCGCGACGAAGAGTAGCCCCCGCTCGCCGCAACTAGAGAAAGCCCGCGCGCAGCAACGAAGACCCAACACGGCCAAAAGTAAATAAATAAATGTTTTTTTAAAAAAAAAAGAAACACTGTCATTTAACTAAACTGCTGGCCCTTCCTCACGCCCCTACCTGGAGCTCCCAGCGATCTGCTGCATTTCATTGTCTAAAATTGTGTCGTTCCCAGTCGTGGCTCCTGACACCAGCTTAAAGCAAAATGGACAGCAGTTGACAACCCATCTGCACAACTGTCAGGAAACTCTGAGAAACCACAAGATTTCAGGCAATGGCTACTAAATACTAAACCCCACGGGCCTCCATCTGCCTTGTCACCACTGTAACCCAGTGCTCAGGACAGAGGGGCCTGATAGGCCTCTGCTGCCTTGAGAAAACACGTGAATGGCCAGTGCACTTATAAGAAATCCTCCAACCCCGTTTCTGGGTGGTTACCAGGAAAAACAACGCTAACTTGAAAAGGCATCTGCGCGCCATGTCCACTGCAGCATCATTTACAATAGCCGAGGTCTGGAAACAACCTAAATGGCCATCAGTGTTTGAATGGATTAAAAGAAAGATGTGTTCCCCACACAATGGAACGTTACTTGTTCAGCCTAAAGAAGGAAGCCCTGCCGTTTGCGACAATGCGGATGGACTTCAAGGGCATTAGGCTCAGTGAAATACGTCAGAGAAAGGCAGGTACCGTATGATCTTACTTCGTACAGCCAACAAAAACCAGGCGCGTAGATACAGAGAACAGACTGATGGCTCTCAGAGGTGGTGGCGGGGTGAGGAAGGTGGGTGAAGGGACTCAACGGGCACGAACTGCTAGTTGTGAAATAAGTAAGTCATGAAGGCGGCAGCACACAGCATGAGGGCTATAGTTAGCAACACTGCATGTATATTTCAAAGTTGCTAAGCGAGTAGACCTTAAAAGCTCTCCCCACAAGGAAAAAACAAAATTCTGTAACTGTGGATGTTGACAGATGTTAGCTAGACTTACCATGGTGACCATTTCACAGTATATACAAATATCGAATCACTGTATTGTACACCTGCAACCGATAAAATGTTATATGTCAATTATACCTCAATCAAAACAAAACAAAACAGAAAAAAACCCCAAAACCACAAAAACAAATTCTCCTTGGTAAGTAACAAATGGCAAACTGTTTACGCCTACAAGAACTTCTGTGCTGTGAAAAATGCATAGAATATTTTGAGGCTCCAAGAAAATGTTTCTAAAATACCTGATCTTATGAAAGGAAGAGGCTGAACTCAGCCACGTGAAAGCACTGTTATCAAAGGAGTGACTGTCAGGCTCTGAGCTTGGAAAAGGAAGAAGGGAAATAATGAGCCCTGCTCAGGGTGAAGTGACCTGCCCGCTGCCGCCCAAGAAGGCACAGAAGAGGAAACGATGAATAAATGGATCACATTGAAGGAAATGACAGAGTGCGACAGCCACCGGGACAAGAAGGACATGAAAGAAAAACTGGAGAGACTCGTTAGGGAGAAAAATTTTAAAGATAAAAGGTTTTAATTTCAAAGCTTCCCTTTTTCCCAGCATGTTTCTGAATAGAGCTTGAAAAGGAAGCAAAATGACCCCAAACCAAAAAGTGGCAGCAGAATTCCCCAATGCAGAGCTGGCGACCACCGTCGGGGCCAGCAGGGACCCCCCCAGGCCTGTCGTGCTCACCAGGGGGGACCTGCGGCAGCGACGGGGGACTCGCACATCCGCTCAGGCCACGCTCGTGTCCACACCCGCTCGGAGTCGGCTCTGAGACACACAGGAAGATAACACGGCCCCATTTCTCACTTGGCCGAGCGGTGCTTCCCCAGCTCAGACACTTCTTTGTAAGCAGCCCAGATGCAGAACAACTTTCGGGTGTTTCCAAATATCAGATCCACTCACCGGGTGAAGCTCCGTCCGAGAGCAGCTTCTGTAGCAGCGGGGCCCAGGGTCAGCAGGGCAGGTCCTGGGTCCGCCTCTCGCTCCTTATGGGACGTCAGGCTCGTCCCCGTCCTGCTCTGAGACGTGGTTTCTTAGGTGTGAGGGCTACAGTTGCTCTGCAGATCGTGTCAGGTCGCTGCGCAGACAGGCTTTGCACGCTGTCGACCTGCATTCGCACAGGCTCCGAAGACAGAGACCCGTGATGGGCCAGAGGCGGGGGCATGGCCAATCCAGGCGAGTACTGTATGGGCCTGACGCTGGGCCCAGCCAGGGGGTCCTGCACCCCAAAGGCAGCTCGGCTCAGGCTGAACCCCACGAGGAGAGAGCCCCGGGGCGGGGGGCCGTCCTGGGTGCGCCGGCCCCAGCCCAGCTCCCGGTGGACAAGCTGCATGCGATGGGCAGAGCCCACAGGATCCTGAGAAATAACCCACCAGTGGTTTTTAAACCACTAAGTTTTGGAGCCATTTGCTACACAGAACCGATAACTTAAGCGACAACTCTAATAAAAGTTTCCATCGTTGACAAAACGGTTCCTTCGACAGGCAGCTCTGCAGAGGAAGCCGTCATTCGGGTGACTAAGCCCTCCTCTGGATTTACGTTAATTAGCAAAGCTCCCTGTCCACAGAGGTGGGAAGAGGGACCCACAGCTGGTACCTGCCGGGCACCAGGGCTGCTCACACCTGGCAGCTCAGCCACTTTCCCCAACCCTCCCCCAAGACCCACAGACAGTTGGCTTGCTACAAATAAAACACAGATTTTTACTCTTTTCAGTTTCTCCTTTTAAAATTAAAAAACCCACTGAAGGGCTTCCCTGGTGGCGCAGTGGTTGAGAGTCCGCCTGCCGATGCAGGGGACACGGGTTTGTGCCCCGGTCCGGGAGGATCCCACATGCCGCAGAGTGGCTGGGCCCGTGAGCCATGGCCGCTGAGCCTGCGTGTCCGGAGCCTGTGCTCCGCAACGGGAGAAGCCACAACAGTGAGAGGCCCGCGTACCGCAAAAAAAAAAAAAAAAAAACCCACTGAAATAGTCACTCCACGTACTACAGAAAAGGAGGGCAAACGGGCTTGGAGATGTGAGCTGAGGCTGTGTCACCCCAGGGCAGCAGGTGGCTGCCTGGGCCCAGGTGCTCTGCCCGGGGCGGCCGCCATGCCCTGTGTTACAGCCGGGCGTCCAGTGGATCCGCGCCGGGTGCTGGTCCTTCCTCTGCCCCAGTCAGCTCTGGACTGTCTACGAACCGGTCACTCTTCCTGAGCTGGCCTCCCACCTGGTGTTTCCGCAGGTAATCAGCTCCCAGCCATCGGCCGCGTGGCACAGGCCTAGTGAGGAAGCGCTGGGGAAGTGACCCTTGTGCCACGTGGAACATCAGCATGCTTTTCAAGCTCTCGTTGCCCAGACAGGTCCCCGTGGACAGCACCTGGAGGATGTCGCGGACGAGGGGGGCCTCGAAGAGACGGGGGTCAGGGGCAGGCTGTGCCCTTCCTGTGATGGTTCACTTTAGGAAGCAGAATCAAGGGGCAACTTTCCAAACAGCGGAGCTGCTACTTCCAAGTGTAAAAAGACCCCAAGAGGTACAGCCTTTGACGGCTACAACCTTAACCTCAAACTTTACGCCCCCTTCACCTGTGTCTGGGTCCACACTGCATGACAGATGACAGAGAAAAAGGATCATCGTTACGAACATTTATAATCAACCTCATAGAAGTCAATTGTTTGGGCTGAATTACTCACATGATGAATAGAACCTGACATTACATTTCCAAGACCTCAAAAAGGCCAGAAACTTAGACAGGAGAGAGCTGGTCTTCTCCAGGAGGGCGCGGCTGGCACAGAGACAGAAGAGCAGTCAGTGTAGACCGGAGCATCAGGACCCGCTGACCGTCCCTCTGAGGCTGTGGGTCTCTCTGAGAGTCTAATCAAGGCTACGACACCTTCCCTAGAAGGACGCACGTAAGCTTGGACACAAGCTTTGTGGACAATTGCGTGGAGCTCAGGGACCAGAAGCCCATCCTTGTGGCTTTGCTGGCAGAGCATGGGCTCCAGACTAAGACTCCTCCACACGATGCCTGGGGTCCCCGCCCCGAGGCCAGGAGATGGGAGCTCAAGTCCTACCTCTGCCATTTCCTAGCTGTGCATCTTGGTCACACCACTTAACCCTCGACCGTAGAATGGGGATCACGCTTGTATTTCAAGGATTGTTGTGAAGCTTAAAATCAGTTAAGATACACCCGATAGCACATTATCTGCACACAAACAAATGTGAAAACAATGCCTGAATATGTGGGTGACATTCGTCTGCAAGCCCTAAGAAAGCGTTGACTCCGCTGAAGGACAGAGACGAGGTTTCTGGGTCACTGTTGGCCACAGGCCGTCACATCTGTGAGCAAATCAGAGACCAACACAGTACCTGGAGGGACCAGGGTCGGGGACCCCCAGCAGCTCAATGCAGTTCTGCCGGGGACCGTTGTAAAGGACAGGAATGAAGGGTGAGTAGGTGGCCTTGCTGTCCTTCCAGGGGACTCTTCGCTGCAGGAGGAATGAAACAATGTCACTGGTAAGCTGGCCCTGATTTTGTGAAAAACTGGAAGGAGGGATGAGCCCATAGAACTGGGGTCCGTCCCGGGGCTCCTGCAGAGGCCACAGACGTCCGTCCGACATCCCCGTTCTCTTCTGTCACCTCCCGTTCACAGCGTCACGCCTCTGCTCTGCTTTACAGGACGGAGGTGTTCCTGCCACCCCCATTTCTGCCGGTATTTCATTCCAGGCACATGAGGTGGCGGGAAGAGCCCAGGTCGGGAATCAGGAGGCTGGGTTCAGACACTCTTACGTGTCTGGGCAGGTGCCTGCCTACGTGTCTGGCTCTGCCTCGTCCAATAAATACTTGTGAAATGAAGAAATGAATGACCCTCTCTGAACCCCTCGCTCCTTCCTCACCTGAGAACCGTTTTCCAATGAGCTCCCGTGTGGGAAAGCACCACAGGATCCGTGGGGCACGGACAGTGAGTGGTGTGAGGACACACACACACACCCCCCCCCGCTGAAGACCGGGAGAAACCACGCGGAGGGGGGCTCCCCGTGGGCGGGGGGGCCGCCAGCAGAGCTCAGCAGTCGTCACACCCACAGGGCAGACCTGGGTTCAGCAAGACAGGTCTTTGCCTCGATGTCACCTGTGCCCACCGAGCCCGAGAGGTGTGCGTGTGTCCACCTTTCAACCACACCTGCCTACGGACGGCGGCGGCAGCTCCGCAGGGCTGAACCACGTCCCCCAGTGCGGGGTAAGGACCACGTCAGTGTCGCTCCTTGCCCCACACTTAACTACGTGGACTTGGGTGTCAGCTATCGAGGACACTGGGTTTTAATGACACGTGAAAAAGTTTACAGCAACATCACACCTACAGAAGCTAATTCTGCAGAGCTGATTTCCTAGCAAAGGAAGAGTCTTTAAAATCATTACTCAGAAAACCTACGTGAGAGAAGAATCTGAAAAAGAATAGACATATGTGTATATATATATGTGTGACTGAGTTACTGTGCTGTACACCTGACACTAGCACAGCAGTGCTAATCGACTAGACTCCCATACAAAATACAAAGTTAAAAGAAAAATCATTACTCAGGTTAAGGAGATGAGTGCTCGTTCCAGTTAACAAAACTCCCTGCACACCTGATGTGGACAAGGCACTTTACGGGCTGCTGTGCTGGGTGCCGGGTGCCGGGTGCCGGGTGCCGGGTGCCGGGTGCTGGTGCTGGGTGCTGGTGCTGGGTGCTGGTACTGGGGCTGGGGGCTGGGTACTAGAAGAGGCAATGATATTTCTGTTCTCAGGGGTCTTTTATCCTGAAAACATGCAAGTAAACTCTCAGTATCACATATCACAGAGCGACCTCAGTACGGAGTAATCGTGTGAACGACACACAGAACGGTCAGGGGGAAATGCCTGTTATTCATGAGAACCAAGAAAAGCAGCTGTCAGCTGAGCCCTGAGAACAGGAATGAATTTTCCAGCTGGAGGAAGCAAAACCCAGACCCCAGGAGCGGCATCGCCCAGAGACACGCAACGACCGGCACCAAGTGCGTGGAGGGCATCGAGGACGGATGTGCCCGAGGCCGGCCGTGCAGGTCCACGTGGGAGGCAGGCGCCCGGGTGGGGCAGGGCGGCCTCAGGGGCAGCTCCGCGGCCGGAAGCTCTCCTCTAGGTGCCCACTTGAGGGCCTGGGCCGCCAGCCCGCAGCCTCTCACCTCCTCCGGCCACTCCGCACAGGGGGTTGGGGGCGTCCCGGCCCTCTGCCTGCCTGGCCCCCGGCAGGCCCCAGACAGAGGGTCCAGGCCCCCCGCACGGTCCCCAGGGCCACCCCGCCCCCATTCGTGGACCCTCAACAAGCGAGGCGAATGAAAGAACCCGCCAATGAAAAGCTGACAACGGCCCAAATAAAGTCACCAGAAAGATGAGAACAGAGACAACAGAGAAATGGGAGGAGAGAAGCAAGGTGGTGCCCCAGGGAGGGGAGGACGCCGGTGAGTGGGAGGCTGGGATCCCGAGTGGGGCTGGATGGGACAGCGTCCCCCCCACCAGGCTCTCCCCTCTCCCCTCCATGACTTTCTGTGTGATCAAATTTGGCAGGATCAGTAATAAGACACTTTCGAGTCTCTACTTCCCTACCGACCGTTCCCTCGCCCTGTTGGAAACTAGCACACAAGGGACAAACTAAATCAAAGTTCTCACTAGCCACGGGTCTCGGGGTGTCATTCACCTCGATTAAGAGGAAATGGCTCCAAGGTTGCAATGGCCTGTCGCAGAAGATGCTGCCCGTCGGTGCCACCTGATTCAGGGATGTGAGTTGTGGACCAGCTGATGCTAAGCTGCTCTCCTGGCACCAGCTGGACGTGCACAGGCCAGGACGCGACCCGGAGGGGGGGCCCGCCTCCAGCTGCTCCCAGGCAGCGTGGCTGCGCGTCCTCCGAGCCGCGCAGAGGTTTTCATCAAAGATTAGACAGGGCAGCGGTGGGCACGGCCCTGTTCCGCCGACACGGAGGGCTGCCTGCCTGGACGGCCCGCGCTGTGGGCTGAAGGAAGCCTCGGGAGTAAAACAGCTGCGGCTTTGGGTCAAAGTCCCGCCGCGGCCGGACAGCCCAGCGCACTGAAGTCAGCTCCCATTCTGCAAACAACCCCAGCGGAGTAGACGATAGGTGTGTCCAAACCCTCTTTGCTGCTCAGAAAATAACGCTTCGGGAACCCAGACCTGCCAACGTGAGGTGCTCCCTGCCTGTCCTCTGTAAAAGCCAGAAGCCCCTATAGCCCTTTCTAAGCAGCCGCCCCGCAGACACTGCAAAGGAGGGACCCTGAGTGTGGAGGCCGGAACCCCCGACATAAGGCAGCTGAGAGGAGACACAGACAGCAGAGGGGCTGAGGGGGCCAAGGGCTGCAGCCCGGGTCTCCCGCCCTCGCTCGGCCCCTGCCAGGTGCTGTGTGAGGCCTGGAACACCACAAGTCCTCACCTATTTGCTGAGCAAATGAGAGAGAAATCGCCGCAGGGATCCGTGTGATACAGAACACATCTCTTAAGAGAGGAAGCTGTTTCAACATTTCAGCATTTGTTGTGAGTAAATGCTGTTAGCTACAGAGCACTCTTCTGTGAATTAACGCCAGACCTTAAGCTAAAGAGCTCGGGGCTTTTCTGTACTGATTTTTTAATTAACAGACTTTATTTTTTAGAGCAGCGCTATGTTTGCAAGCACAAAGTATAGAGAGTTCCCACACACCACCTCTCTCCTACACAGTTTCCCCACTATCAACATGCCCGAGAGATGGTACCCTTGTTACAATAGGTGAACCTATAGACACACATCATCATCACCCAGAGTCCATAGTTTACACTGGGGTTCACTCTTGGTGGTGTACTTTCTATGGGTTTGGGCAAACGTATAAGACGTGTCTCCACCATTCTAGTCGCATACAGAGTAGTTTGCCCTGAAAATCCTCTGTGCTCCATCTTTTCATCCCTCCATCCCCCCAACTCCTGGCAACCACCAATCTTTTTCCTGTCTCCATAGTTTGGCGTTTTCCAGATATCATATAGTTAGAATCATACAGTCTGTAGCCTTTGCAGACTGGCTTCTTTCACTTAGGAATATGCACCTGTTTCCTCCATGGCTCTTCGTGGCTTGACAGCGCGTTTCTTTGTAGCACTAAATAATATCCCACTGTCTGGACGCACCACAGTTTGTTTATCCATCACCTACTGAAGGCCATCTTGGTTGCTTCCAAGTTTTGACCGTTATGAATAAAAGCGCTATAAACATTCGCGTGCAGGTTTTTATGTGGACATAAGTTTCCAGTTTCTTTGGGTAAATACCAACGAGCACAACTGCTGGACCCTATGGTAAGACTAGCCTTGTAAGAAACAGCCAACTGTCTTCCAAAGTGGCTGTAAATTGTGAATTCCCACCAGCAGTGAGTGAGGGTTCCTGTTGCCCCACACACGCTCTGCAGTATTTGGACTTTTCATGGTTTTGGATTTTAGACATTCTAACAGGTGTGTAGTGGTATCTCATCGCTGTTTTACTTTGCGTTTCCCTGGTGTTGTAGCTAAAAAGTCATCACCAAACCTAAGGGTACCTCTAGATTTTATCTCCTATGCTATCTTCTAAAGTTTTAAAGTTTTGGATTTTACATTTAGGTCCATGATATAACCCATTTTGAGTTAATTTCTGTGAAAGGTCTGTGTCTAGATTCTTTCTTTCTTTCTCTCTCTCTCTCTCTTCCTTCCTTCCTTCCTTTTTCTTTTCTCTTTCTTTGTCTTTTTTTGCATGTGAATGTCCAGTTGTTCCAACACCATTTATTGAAAAGACTATCCTTTCTTCGTTGAATTGGTTTTGCTCCTTCATCAAAAGTCAGTTCACTGTATTGATGTGGGTCTGTTTCTGGGCTCTCTGTTCTGTTGCACTGATCTGTGTTTCTGTTCTTTCACCAGCACCACACCTTCCTGATTCCTGTAGCTTTATAGTAAGTTTTGAAGTTGGATAGTGTCCATCCTCCAACTTGGTTCTTCTTCAATATTTTGTCATCTATTCTGGGTCTTTTGCCTTTTGCCTTCCTGCTCTTTTGCTTGGTATAAATTTGATGATCGTCTTGCTTGTTGTTGTATCCACACATAACTTGCTGAGATGTGGACTGAGATAGCTTTAATCTAGAGACCAAGTTGGGAAAAGCTGGCATCTTAATAACGTTAATTCTTCCTGTCCAAGAACATCATTGTGGGTTGAATGGGGTCCCCCAAAACGACATGTTGAAGCCTTAACCCCCAGTACCTGTGAATGTGACCTTACTTGAAAACAGAGTTTTGCAGATGTAGTTAGTTAAGACGAGGCCACACTGGATTAGGATGGACTCTAAATCCAATATGACTGATGGCCTTTTAAAGAGGAGAGAACGGTGACCTCAGAGACACCCAGGGAGGAAAACCATGTGACCACAGAGGCAGACACAGGAAGGAGGACCTGGAAGCCTAGGAATGCCAGCCACCACCAGAAGCTGGAAAGGAGCAAGGGCGCATTCTCCCCTAGAGCTTTCAGAGGGATCAGAGCCCGGCCCAAAACTTAATTTTGAACTCCTAGACTGCAGAACTGTGAGAGAAAAAAGAAATACTGTTGTTTTGTTCACTCAGTTTGTGATATTTGTTGCAGCAGCACTAAAAAACGAATTCAAACATGAAATATCTCTCTATTTATTTAGATCTGTTATTTCTTTCATCAGAGTTTTGTGGATTTTCTCATATCGGTCTTGTACATATTTGCTAGATTTATACCTATTTAATTTTCGGGTGCTAATATAAGTAGTGTGGTGTTTTTAATTTCAAATTTCAATTGTTCATTGCTGATATATAGGCCAGTAATTGACTTCCGCGTATTTAATCTTGTGTCCTGTAATTTTTCTATAATTGCTTGTTAGTTGCAGGAGAAATTTTATTGATGCCTTTTTTTGGTCATGTATAAAATAAGAGAGTTTTATTTCTCCCTTCGAAGTCTGTATGCCTTTTAATTTCCTTTTCTTGTGTTATTACATTAGATGGTACGTCCAGTGGGATGTTGATTGGAATGTAGGGCCTTGTTCCTGATCTTAGGGGAAAGCATTGAAACATTTAGAAACAAATAACAGAATAAAAAGCCAGCTGTGGGGCTGGAACACGTCACCCAAACGGAAGAGATGGTTTTTGCCCTGTGTTGAGGTGGTCCCTTTTTTGGACACTAGCAAATGCAACACATTCTCTGTGGCTGCTTTGGTTGCAAAGTTCTTTCCTCGATGGTCCTGGAACAGCGGCCGCTGGTCTGGAGCATGACCGCTCAGGCGGTGTCGTGCGGAACCAGCCGCGGGAGTGGGAACGTGGGCAGTCCTGCCTCAGGAGCAAGAGCCATTTCCAGGCTCAGCTGCTGTGCTGGTGGGCCCCACCAGTCAAGATGCAGACCCTCACGGAGTGGCATCTACTGTGGGGTAAGGACCCTGCCTGGTGCTGTGGGAATGAGAAAACGTCTTAAACTGCTTATAATCCCCAAAGAAGTTTACAATCTACTTTAAAAAGTGAGTTATTTAGGGACTTCATTGGTGGCTCAGTGGTTAAGAATCTGCCTGCCGATGCAGGGAACACGGGTTCGAGCCCTGGTCTGGGAAGATCCCACATGCCGCAGAGCAACTAAGCCCGTGCGCCACAACTACTAAGCCTGCGCTCTAGAGCCCGCGTGCCACAACTACTGAAGCCCACATGCCACAACTACTGAAGCCCACGTGCCCAGAGCTCACGCTCTGCAATGAGAAGTCAGTGCACTGCAATGAAGACCCATCGCGGACAATAAATTAATTAATTAAATTTTTAAAAATTGAGTTATTTTACTATGCCAACGTTTGTGCCCTGCCTGGGGCGGCCTTGGGCATTCAGAGCCGACCTGTGGGAGGGGGCGCGGGCCGGGTCTTTGCCAGGAGCTCGGGGCTGGCTGAGGAAGGCCCCCTTCGCTTCCCGGGATGAGGGGGCAAAAAGCAGAGGTGACTAATAAAATAACCCCTTTAACTCAATAACGTGGTCATTAATGAATAAAGACCCACAGTCTCTGTGCCTCCAGGCTGCTCTCTGACAGGGCCTTGCACGGGCGCCTGGCGGGCTGCTAAGAGGGCGGCAGTGTCCAGAAAAGAGTAGGCTAAGTCCCGGGAAAAACACAGCCTGCGCCGAGCACCGATCCCACCGGGTCGAGCCCGTCGGAAGCCTGGCTGCGGGCCCACCCGGGCCCACTCGGCCAGGCCTGCTCCCGGGGGGCGCGGGCGCAGGCCCTGCCCCCGACCCCCCGGCGCTGCGGGGACACCAGGGCCGCCCCGCCGGGGCCGGACCGGGCTGGGCAGGCCCCGCGCCCCGCGCCGCAGAGGGAGTGCCCGCCCGCACGCCCGTGCGCCCCGCAGCCCGCGCCCCGGGGCGGGTGCGCTCCGATTCCCGCGCGCTCGTCTCGCCTCCCGCCCGAGGAGCGTCAGGACAGAGGCGGGGTGGGGCGCGGTTAAAAGGCGCTGCAGGTGGGAGCCGGGCCATCCCAGAGCGGGCGGAGGGCAGCTGCAGACGTCGCACTCCCGCCGAGCTCGCGGCTCCCTGCGGCTCCCTGCCCTTCCTGCCAGTCCGGCGGCCGCGCAGGCGCCGCCCCGCGCCCGGACCCCGCGCCCGGACCCCCGCGCCCGGCCGCATCCCCGCCGAGCAGGTGAGGGGGGCGCTACCTCTCGGGCGGAGGGCTTGTCTCCGGAAGCCGGAGCAGGTAGGTCGGCGGCCCTTGGCCCCCTCCCCCTCATCCCCCGCGCCCGCCCCCGTCGGCGACCCGCTCCAGGGCCCGCGGGTGGGGGGCGGTCCGCGAAGCCGCCCGCGCCCCACATCCTCCCGCGGCCCGGCGCGCTCGCAGGAACGAGGAGGGACTGATTTGACTTTTACACCGGGCGGTCCCCCCTGACTCGCACAACAGGTTTTGCGGATGCGTCACCTCGTGGGTACAGGTGCCCCTTTCCCCCACCTCCTCTGCTGCCTTTTGGATTTTCTTGGCTTTCATGGGTCCCTGACGAGGTTCGGCTCGCGTTTAGGGGAGCGGGACTAGCCGGCAAGCCCAGGTGGAACTGGCCGGAGCGGCCGCTGGACGTAAGCCCGGGAGCCTGTGAGCCGCACGTGACACTAGCGCAATCACTGGACAACAGTACTTGTCACTGGTGACACATCTCAGTAAAAGGTGGCGGCACCGGAAGGTACTTCCTGTCTTGTGGAGGAGACCGGCCCCAGGTGTCACCCGGCACAGGGTGTGGGCTTTTGACCGGCTTGGCCTCCCTTCCTGCAGAGCAGGACGGAGTCTGAGGTGAGTGCGGCCTGGATACAGCTGTGGACGCCTGCAGGGGCTGGGGGCCTGCAGCCACGCAGGGACCCGGGCCAGCGACCCCGGCACCATGTCCCCCAGGTCGAATCTGGCCGTGGGTTTAGCGCACGGTTGAATTCAGCCACGCACCCCTGCTCTTTCCCTTGGGCGGACTTGATGCCACACAAGTCTTTTCTTGCCCCAGTTCTGGCAGTCTGGTCAGTATTCTAGAAGAAGACGTCCTGCCCCAGCCAGACTCCTTAGAATTTCAGGATGTGCTGTGTAGAGCTTTGTCTGCTGCTCCGAATCCCAGGGCCACTGGGGTGGTGTTGGAACCCTGCCAGGCAGGGGAGAAGGGGTTATGAAGAGAGAACGTCCATAGAGAGAGCCTGTGATATAACTGGGGGAGGGGTGTTCCCGTTGCCATCACCGCGTGGATCCAACCCAGAAGGCGTCAGTCAGTTCAGCTGCTTCACGGTGTCTTGATTTAAAACAAAATTCTGATTCAGGAAATGGGAACTTCATTCTCTTTTTCTTTGACTTTTCTGAAGTATAAGAGCTTTAAGAAGGAAAAGAACCAGCAGAGGTTCTGACTGAACAATTTCAACAGGGTGAGAGGAAAATTCTAATTTGCGGGTCCTTACCATGCACCCCTGGCTCAGTCTGAATGTTCTAGGAGCTGTGAGTGGTTTGTATATTTTAGTTAAAAATTTTAGGTAGAATGAAATTGTGGGAAAATAATTTCTGGCCCAAGCTTCTGGGTCCGTGAGGGCATAATCCTGCCAGTGGCTTCATTATCATGGTAAGATTTCTGTTTGACTCATTTGATCCAGGAGAATGGACCGGGGTCCCCAGAGGGCTTTTTCTGTTTTTATTCCCAGGATCATTTAACTCCAGCTGGACTTAAATGTTTGGAAAGGACACAGGTTTGCTTCAGGGAACAGAGACTGCTAAATGGAAAAAAAATTTTTTAACTCTTTGAATTCTCCAATGGATTAAGAATTACATGTACGGTATTAAAATACTCCTTCCTGAAAAAATATTTTGTGGGTTTAGATTCTAAATAATTGTGGCAGTTTCCTCTGGACTTTAACTGTATACATTAAATGCATTTTTGAATATACATATGTATTCAAATTAGAACATATTTTAATTTTAAATTTATCCTTTAATAAATATTGATTGTATTCTCCAAAGAATTTAATTCAGAAGACCCCATGATATAACACACCTCCCACATATGGACATACGATTACATTGAATCTTGGATTATGATAGCTCAGAACCATCAAAGTTTACTTTGGACAAAAAAAAAAAGAAGTCCATGTAATTCTATGAATTGTCCATTTTTATGTTTAGACTCCATAGACAGGATTTTTTTCATTTTTATTGAGTTAATTTTGAAGAAGTCTATAATCCTAAATCCATTTTATCACTGGTCATTACTTTGAAGGGACAGTTGATGGATTTTTGAGTCACTAAATTTAAAAATCAGCTATCAGTTTGTCCCTTGGATGACCTGAGATTTCAGAGAGTTTAAGAATTTTTTTTTTTTAGGCTGCTGACTTGTGGGGTAAGGGAGTATATCCAGTTCCTCAAACTCCACCTTCTTTTTTTTTTTAATGCTCAGGGGCATGGGCCTGAGGTTTGGGATTGGGCATTATTATCATTATTGTTATTATTTTGAAAGGGAAAAGGATCCACACTAAAGATTTTATTTTGATGTTACTGTGTATTTGAAGTACAGGGCATCAGGAAACTGGCAGGTCCAGACACCCCCCTTAACCGTTCTGGGGACGAAGGAAAACTACCACCCGGGGTCGTGCAGTGGACCCCCGGGGAGGAGCTGAAGGGCTGTGGCCACAGCTACTAGTTTTCCTGTCACGGGTCACACCCTCACTGCCCTCCGGAAGCTGCACCCGGGTTCCCGTTCCTGGGGATGCTGAGCGCCACTGGTGGCCCGGTGGTCGGTGATCGATGGTGCAGGGGAGCCGGGTCCCAGAAGAGGGAACCTCACCCTGAGTCTCCTCTGGCCGCAGAGCTGCGAGTGCCTCAGGCGCTGCTTTTGCCTTGGCGTTATTGCGTCTCATCAGCACAGACTCCTCCGCTGTCCAGAGCCAATGTGGACATGGTGAGGGATGCTCTGTCCCCAGGTCCGACAGGGAGTCGGGGATGGCTTTGGAGGGAGTGCAGATGCTGAGGGGATGCTGGGGCTTTAGTTTTGGTCCTGTCGTCAGTGAAACTGACACGGCTTTGTTAAGCAAACTAGTTATGCTTAAATTCTTAAATAAGAATTTTTAAAACAAGAAATTATATTACTGAGGCAGAATGCTAATAGATTTAAACTATTTGAATTTAAGAGGGAAGCACCATCTCTCTTCCTAACAGTCTGTGTCATCAGAAGTCAGGTCACTGATTTCCTATTTTCAGAGCTAAGCAATTGGACCACAGCTGTGTGTCCGCAGTGACTAGAGACACTGCACAGCCCAGTGGCGT
The DNA here is from genome assembly GCF_963455315.2 of Globicephala melas. NCBI lineage: Eukaryota > Metazoa > Chordata > Mammalia > Artiodactyla > Delphinidae > Globicephala > Globicephala melas. The sequence goes on along the minus strand of NC_083331.1, from coordinate 703,977 downwards.
TTGCTTCTGTGAGCTTGATTGTCAACCACCTTTCTACACAGGAGCCAAGCAAACTTATTCTTTGCCTAAAAGACAGCCAGGAAGGTGCCAGTTAAAATAAACCAGTCTGGGGACTTCCCCGGCAGTCCAGTGGTTAAGACTCTGCCTTCCAAGGCAGGAGGTGCAGGTTCGATCCCTGGTCAGGGAACAAAGATCCCACACGCTACGGAGTGTGGCCAAAAACTAAAAAAAAAAAAAAAAAAAAAAAAAAAGTAAAATAAAATAAACCGCTCTGGTTCACAAAGAAAGAGTTAATATTTTGCTTTTTATTGAACAAAATTTTTATTATTAAAGCTTTGTTTAATACTAATTGTGAGGGGTACCGACAGAGGCAGTTACTTTGGAAAGTAATTTTCAAAGTGTCTTCACATCTTCTGCCGCCAAAATGTTTCTGGCAGGCCCCCCTGAGGCTCTCCTGCCGCGGAAGAGTCCTGGGGGCAGTGGCTGCGGCCTCAAGGCAGGAAGCCTGGCGGGGGGGGGGGGGGGGGGGGGGCAGGAAGCCTGGCGGGGGGGGGGGGGGGGGGGGGGCCACACCCCCGGCCAGTCTTCTAGGAGGTGAGGTGAGCTCTGCTTCTGTTCGAAGCCTCGACAGTGACGTTCATCCAGACAACAGGGCTTCTCCCTAAGGGAAGGATGGGAACAGACGCTGTAGGAAGCCATCTCATTTCTTTTTCACCCTTTAAAGGCAAATTGCTGATTTTTAGTCAGAGTCAGTAAGTATCGTAAAACAGATTATTTTCTGTTCAGCTTTGCTGCTTTGATAGAGCGTGTAATCTGGGGACCCAGGAAAGTCAAAAGAAATAAAGATGCTGCCACAATAATTGCCCCTGTTTTTTAAGAGATGCCCCAGGGGGCAGGAGTCAAGGATTCTGCTCTAGAAAGCGGGGGACCTCGTGGGGGGAGATTTGACCTCCTGACCTCTCCCATGACGTCAGCCTCTCCTAATTCCTTCAGGCCAGTGGCCTCTGGCCCCTGGGAGGGGGAGGGTGCTGCCTTACTCAGGCAGCTGAAGATAGACAACTCAGAGAGGAAACAGCCTTCTTACCGGTTGGGGAGTTTCAACTCTCTGCACTTTGGAGGGTTGGAGAAAATGTGACCTTTATTTGAGAAATCAAAACCTTGCTGGTCGGGCGTTGAATTCCGCACTCTTCAGTGGGAGATGCTTACCAGTTAACTAGAGAATATCTCCAGCTTGTAAACAGACAGGATGGACCTCCCAGGTGAGCCGACACTGTAAACTACATTCAAACCTCAAGATATTTGTGTTTCTTCCTTCCACTGGGTGCGTCCCGGTGCTTCCAGGTCAGGAGGGCTACAACTGGGCAGATTTATTCTAACAACTTCCACCAGGAGCTGAGAGTGAATTCTACAGTTCGTAGCTCTCCAATAAGGTTTTTAAATCAAAGACTCATTACCGTGGACTTGGAAATCCTTTAGGTCATGGGGTCAGTGGTCTGAGGCGGGGGTTAGACGCAGATCCTGAGACCAGTCTTCCTGACCGAGGCCCCCGTGTCCCCCCCAGACCCGCGTCGGAGGCTCACACAGCCTCTGATCAGAAGCATTAAGGACAAGGAAACACAGCTTTAAGGAGTGTGTGTTTAAAGAGCTGTGCTTTTTTCTCAGCTCTCCTTTTCAAAAAGCAAAAGCCTGGCTGTGTGTACATCCGCCTTTGAGTCCCGCTTAGTCCTGGATCCACACAGGAATCCAGCCCCCAGCCCCTTCGCTGCTCCCGGGGCTCCTTCCAGGCCCTGGCCCCCGTTCCCGGCCAGGTGGATGCCCACCCGTGTGCGGGCCGTTCTGGAAATGTGCGTGAAGAGCCGCCCAGCGCGCCCGGGCTCCACTCTCCTCACCAGCCTGAGAGGGAGAAGCCTGAGCCCACGTTCAAGTGCAAGAAAGTCTCCCCCAGGGGGGTTGACAGAAGGCCTTTGGGGCCCCTCCCCCGAAAAGGCTATGAGAACTTGGGTGAGCGTGTCTTTCTGAGGAGATGGTCTTTCAGAAGATTCTCAAAGGGTCCATTATTCTTTTTTCTTCTGAGCAGAATACTGACCGACTCTGGTCTGCCGTGGCAATGCAGAAGGGGTCCATTTGCTTTGTGCAGAGTTTCTTTAGGAGTCAAGGCCCCTTCGCCTCAGGATGTTGGATCAGAGCCTTCACAGGGGACCCTGCACTGCAGGTGGGGCTGGTCCTGCACCTGCGGCTCCTGCTGTAAACTTGGCACCTGTCTGGCAGGGGAGCAGCGCTGCCCATTAAGGGGAGAAAAGTGAGCACTTTCTGTAAAAGCCTGTGGTTCTATTCTGGAAGAGGCTCTTTGAGTAGCTTACGGCGTTAGGTTTCCTAAGAGCACATGATTATGGCAGGTCATGTTGTCCAAACTAGAAGTAAATACAAGCATATTGTACAAAGTGAACTAATGAGTGTTTGGTTTCCTTTTTTCCTCTTCGTAGTCCATTGGGTAAAACAGATTGTGTCATTCCAGTGAATGATTTTTTTTCTTGGATAAGCCCTTTAACAAATAAAATCTACTGAGGGGGCTTCCCTGGTGGCGCAGTGGTTGAGGGTCCGCCTGCCGATGCAGGGGACACGGGTTCGTGTCCCGGTCCGGGAAGATCCCACATGCTGCGGAGCAGCTGGGCCCGTGAGCCATGGCCGCTGGGCCTGCGCGTCCGGAGCCTGTGCTCCGTAGTGGGAGAGGCCACGACAGTGAGAGGCCCGCGTACCGCAAAAAAAAAAAAAAAAAAAAAATCTACTGAGGAACATCTGTGATCCCTTGGGCAAAGCGAAACAGGGATTAAAAGGGAGCTTGGAAATGAGTGTGTTTGCCTGAGGTCCTGGGTTAGTGGCTAGTGTCAGGCAGCAACCTAACGTATAATCCGAGTTCAGCTGGACCCAGAGGCTTGTCAGCCCCCGCCAGACGCGAGAGTGCTTTCAGAGTGGGTGCTGTCCCTCCCAGAAAACCACCTCCGAGCAGCTCGCGGGGTGAGCTCAAGAGAGACGTGCTCCTGTCTGTAACATTACAGCAGCTTTACAAATTGCAGGAAGGTTCCACTAACTACCCTGTGCTCATTTTCGCCTGTTCAGGATAAAGCGGCAGCATGGACTGGGGCACGCTGCACACGTTCATCGGGGGCGTGAACAAACACTCCACCAGCATCGGGAAGGTGTGGATCACCGTCATCTTCATCTTCCGCGTCATGATCCTGGTGGTGGCCGCCCAGGAGGTGTGGGGCGATGAGCAGGCCGACTTCGTGTGCAACACGCTGCAGCCCGGGTGCAAGAACGTGTGCTACGACCACTTCTTCCCCGTGTCCCACATCCGGCTCTGGGCGCTGCAGCTCATCTTCGTGTCCACGCCGGCCCTGCTGGTGGCCATGCACGTGGCCTACTACAGACAGGAGGCCGCGCGCCGGTTCAGGCGCGGGGAGAAGAGGAACGAGTTCAAGGATCTGGAAGACATCAAACGGCAGAAGATCCGGATCGAGGGCTCCCTGTGGTGGACCTACAGCAGCAGCATCTTCTTCCGAATCATCTTCGAGGCCGCCTTCATGTACGTGTTCTACTTCCTGTACAACGGGTACCACCTGCCCTGGGTGCTGAAGTGCGGCATCGACCCCTGCCCCAACCTCGTGGACTGCTTCATCTCCAGGCCCACGGAGAAGACCGTGTTCACCATCTTCATGATCTCCGCGTCCGTGATCTGCATGCTGCTCAACGTGGCCGAGCTGTGTTACCTGCTGCTCAAAGTGTGCTTCAGGAGATCCAAGCGAGCACAGACGCAAAGAACCCCCCCCAACCACGCCCTCAAAGAGAGTAAACAGAACGAGATGAACGAGCTGATTTCCGAGAGCGGGCAGAACGCCATCACGGGGTTTCCTAGTTAAACGGGGCCAGGCACCGCGCAGCTGACGTAGCGTCGCGGAACTGCGGCCTTCCCCAGAAGGCAGCGCCGACCGGGCGTCCTGGCTCTCAGCTGAGACTCTGTCCTTACAAACGGCTTTCACCATTCATAGACACCCGAGTTAGCTTTCTGTAGAATAATTGGGCCATGAATGTGCCACGTAATCAAATGTGTGGCCCGGCTCTACAGCCGGGCCTCGGTGTGACTTTTACATGTGGGTTTAAGTGGACCGTCTGACATGGCGGTATTTCCTGAAAATTTAAGGACGTAACTGTTGTCAATAAAACATTTATCTAGAAATTGATACTTTTATTAGGAAGAGATATTTTTATAGGATTGAATGTTTTAGTTCTGATTTTGAATTTATGTAAAGTATTTTTATAATGACTGGTCTTCCTTACCTGGGAAGACACACAATGTTAATTTTAGAATCATGCCTTCAGTGTCTAATATTTAAGCTTCCTCTGTCTCGTCGTAGGTATTGTTTTTCCTTGTCTGCTGACAAGTGTGTGACCCGTCATGGCTCTTAGGGTGGAAAGGGTTCACTGTACCGTGTATTATCACTGCTGTCTGGGCACGGCCGGAACTGTATGGAAGCGGGAAGCTTTTCGTAGGGGCTGATTTGCAGTCCTCGTGAACGGCTGACGCAGGAACGCGCTCCCTCAATAAAGATGAGCCCTTTGCTGAAGCTTCTGTTCCTTCTGGGCCACTGCGTCGCTGGCGACCTGAGGGGCGGCTCGGGGCAGGCTGCTGGGGAGGCCGCGTGGCTGGAGTGCTGGTGTCCGCGCACCCCTGCACCCTCTTTCCATCCCTCTGGCAGGGTCGCTTTAGCAGCCCCCAGGCCTCAGCTTGGAGAGGGGTCGGCTGCTCCAAGACATGGAAGGTGTCCCCTGGGTCAGCTTCCAGCCCCTCGGACAAGGGGAGAGGGCCCTTCAGTCCACAGCTCTGCACCCACAGGTGGTACAGGGGAGGGCTTCCTCCCGGGCTTTCCAGGTGGGACACGGATGCCTTTAGTGGGGGTATTGGTGCACCAGCCGGGGACCCATCACCCTGGAGATGCCACACCCCAAGGCCACCCCTGTGAAGGGCGCAGTCAGCACACGTGCTACGCATAGGGACGGACACCTGGTGAACCGCGAATATCCTCCAGGGCTGGACCTGCGTGCCGGGGTTCCAGACCCTCTCCCCAGAAACGCAAAACAGGAAGTCCCATTTTCTTCAGAGTCCGAAGCAAATTCCAGACATATCCTTTCATCCATAAGTATTTTCGTAGCGATCCATGAAAACCAAGATCTAACCTTTAAGAACAAAACCACGATTTTTTCACAGGGAAGATCCAGTCCGCCTCCATAATTCCTGATGGTCCCGTGACAACCTTTCCTGATAAACGGCTGTTGAATGGGTCTCAAGCAAAGCCCATAAACAGGATGGGGGGACATGGGGGGGATGAAAAGGCTGTGGTGGCAGCCGCACTGCGTGGGAGAGGCTCGTCCCGCCCACCGTGCTCCCAGGGCTCCCAGCCACCCCCTTCCTCCATTTTCCCTCTCTCCTCCGCTCCTTCACTGCCCTCAATGCTCCTGCCCCCGGAGCTGTGTCTCGGCCGCCCCTCCGGGTCTGAGGTGGTGGCCACACTGCCGGCCTCGCTCACCCGTCACCTCCCAGCACCTTAATCTGGGCCCAGCACCTTAATCTGGGCCCAGCCCCGCTACCAGCCCAGGCCGCCAGAAGCACCAGTGACGTTCTGACACCAGCGTAATGGCCTCTTCTCAGCGTCATCCTCATAAAGCTCTCCCTGAGGCCGTGTTCTGTCTGGATTCCGAGACACTGTCCCCTACCCTTGGGCCTCCTGCGCTGGCTTCTCTCCCTCGCCCCCTCCCTCGGGTGGAGACCTTTCCTCTCCTCTCCCTACACTCTTCCTTGTGAGATATTATCCCCATTTTACAGATGAGGCCACTGAGGCTCAGACCAAGTTTACCCAGCTAATCAGCAGCAGGGCCAAGATTCAAAGCAGGCTGAATGTCTCCAGGATCGGTGGCTTCGCTGCCGCTCCCACAGCTTGGTGCTCAGGGACCACAGTGCCAACATGCCCATCATCCCTCATCCAGCTCCAGCAACCATCTAGCCGTGCCCGTTCACATTCGGGGGGTCTCGCCCGATTATCCCCCAGCCTGGATGACTGTAAAGCAAATCCCAGACAGATCGTTTCTTCTGCAGATATTTCAATATGGGTCCTTTAAGAGTATAGACTGGGACCTCCCTGCTGGTCCAGCGGTTAAGAATCTGCCTTCCAATGCAAGGGACATGGGTTCAATCCCTGGTCGGGGAACTAAGATCCCACATGCCGCAGAGCAACTAAGCCCGCGTGCCACAACTAGAGAGAAGGCCGAGTGCCACAACTACTGAGCCCTCGCACCACAACTAGAGAGAAATCCGCACGCCACGAGGAAAGATCCTGCATGCCGCAACAAAGATCCCACGTACCGCAACTAAGACCCGACACAGCCAATAAATAAATATTAAGAAAAAAAGAGCATAGGCTAAGCTTTTAAAACAAAAACAATGCCACCATCACACTAAAATAGCTAGTCCATGTTCATAATTTCCCAATTGTCCTGCTCACGTTCTTTTCTTTTTTTTAATTAAACTTGTTATTTTGAGATAACTGTAGACACATGTAGGTGGAAGAAATAAAACAGACGTCTCGTGTGCTTTGGGCAGTTTCCCCCGATGGTAACATCTCGAAAAACTACAGTCCAAGACCTCAGCAGGACACAACACTGACACAGTCCAGATACAGAACATTTCCATCACCACCAGGATCCTGGTGGGGCCCTTTTATACCCATACCCGATACCCTCCGATTCCGATCCCACCCACTCCTGGCAACCACTAATTTGCTCACCGTTTCTCCGATTCTGTCATTTCAAGAAAGTTGCATAAACGGAATTGTGCAGTACGCAACCACTGGGACTGGATTTTTTTCTCAGTGTAATTCTCTGGAGACTCACTTGGGTCACCGCACCAGGAGTTTGCTCCCACTGCTGGGCTGCATGGTGGTTGCACGTTTCATTTTTGAAAGCAGCCGGTGTTTTCCAGAGCAGCGGCATCATGACACACCCCCACCAGCAACGTCTAAGTCACCCGGTCTTTCCTGAGCCTCGCCAGCATTTGGTGGTGGTGTTATTTTTCATTTTAGCCATTCTTCTTATTTTCAATAACCGGTTCTTAGATTGAAGTATAGTTGAGTTACAATGTTGTGTCAGTCTCAGGTGTACAGAAAAGTGATTCAGTAATACATATATTCCTTTTCAGATTCTTTTCCATTATAGGTTATTACAAGACATTGAATATAGCTTCCCACGTCATTTTGTCATTCTGATAGGTGTGTTGCATGTGCATTTCACAAGTAGCTAATGAACTTGACCACCTTTTCATGTGCTTCTTTGGCATCTCTCTGTCCTCGTCAGTTCTTTCGCTCGTTCTCTAATTGGATTGTTTGTTTTTCTACTGTTGAGTCTTCAGAGATCTTTATGTACTGTAGACACAAGTCCTTGGACACAGATAGTGGTTTGTAAATATTTTTCACTCTGTGGCTTTTCTTTTCATCTTCTTAACAGGGTCTTTTGCAAAGCAATAGCTTTTCATTTTAATGAAGTCCAATTTCTCATTTTTTTAATTTTATGGGTTGTGGCTTTGGTGTCAAATCTAAGAACTCTTTGCCTAGCCCTAGGTTCCAAAGATTTTCTCCTATGCTTTTTCTAAAAGCTGTCTAGTTTTATGCTTTACATTGAAGTCTGTGGTCCATTTTGTGTTAATTTTTATAAAAGGTCTGAGACTTGAGGTTCACTTGTTGCCTGTCGACATCCAGCTGCCCCAGCACCATGTGATGAAAGGCTTGCTTTCCTCCATTGAATGGCTTTGGCACTTTGTTAAAAATCAACTGGAGGGCTTCCCTGGCAGCGCAGTGGTTAAGAATCCGCCTGCCAGTGCAGGGGACACGGGTTCGAGCCCTGGTCCGGGAAGATCCCACATGCCACATAGCAACTAAACCCGTGCGCCACAACTACTGAGGCTGCACTCTAGAGCCCGCGAGCCACGACTACTGAAGCCCGTGCGCCTAGAGCCCGTGCTCCGCAACAAGAGAAGCCAACGCAATGAGAAGCCCGTGCACCGCAACGAAGAGTAGCCCCCGCTCGCTGCAACTAGAGAAAGCCCGCGCGCGGCAACGAAAACCCAACGCAGCCAAATATAAAATAAATTTTAAAAAAAATCAACTGGGCATGTTTGTGTGGGGCTATCTCTGGGTTCTCTGCTCCACTGACCTCTGTTCTCTCCCTCCACCAGCACCACAGTCCTGATTCCTGTGCTTCATTTATGTCTTGAATGCTCGAGTGATTCTTCCCTCTTTATTCTCCTTTTTCAAATTTTTTCAGCTACTCTAGTTTCTTTCCCTTTCCATATAAATTTTAGAATAATCTTGTCTATGTCTACAAAAAAATCTTGCTGTGTGTTCGATAAAAATGGCATTAAACTTGTATATCAATTTGCAGAGAATTGACATCTTTATTATGTCAAATCTTTTATCCATATACACAGCATATCTGTTTATTTACTCCGTCTTTGATTTCTTTCATCAACATTGCATAGTTTTCAGCATACGAATACGAAAAGTTTCATTTTATGTAAAAAGTAAAAAGATTTACTTCTAAGTATTTCATTTCCTTTGAGTGATTGTGAATAGTATCGTATTTTAATTTCATTGTCCGTATGTTCATTGCCAGTATATAGAAATAACCGTTATATTTGTTGGCTTATTTGCTTATATCCTGTGATCTTGCTGAATTCATTTAAAAGTTCTAGATTTCTGTAGTTTCCGCGGGATTTTGTGCACAATCATACCATCTGCAAATAGAGATAGTTTTATCTCTTCCTTTATGATCTGTGTGTCTTATATTTCTTTTTCTTGCCATGTAGCACTGGCTAGAACTTCAAGCACTATGTTGAATAGGAATGATAAAAGCAGAAATTCTTGTTCCTGATCTTAAGGGGAAAGGATTCAATCTTTCACCACTAAGTACAATGTTAACTGTAGGGTTTTTGTAGATGCTCTTTATCAAGTTGAGCAAGTTCCCCTCTATTCTTATTTTTCTGCTGGTTTTTATTATGAATAGGTGTTGAATTTTGTGGAAAAAAAATATTGCATTAAATGATATGATCATGTGATTTTTCTTCTTCAGCCCATTAATATGATGGATTACCTGGACTAATCTTCATACAGAAACAACCTTGCATCCTTGAAATGAACCTCACTTGGCCATGGTGTGTAATTCTCTTTATATATTACTGAATTTCGTTTGTTAATATTAAGCCTTCTTACATCTACGTTCATGGGGGATGTTGGTCTGTAGTTTTCTTTTTTTTTTTTTTGTATTGTCTTTGTCTGGTTTGTGTCAGGGTAATACCAGCACCACAAAATGAACTGGGGAATGGTCTTGCCTCCTCTGTCTTCTGGAATAGGTCATGCAGAACAGGTGTAATCCTTCTTTAAACATTTGGTGGAATTTCCCAGTGAAACTATCTGGGTCTGGACATTTCTTGAGTTTCTCTTTAACAAATTCAATATCCTTAAGAGTTACAAGGATCTTAAAATTATCTATTTCATATTTGGTGAATTGTGATAGCTTGTGTTTCTTGAGGGAGTGATCCATTTCATCTAACTTGCAAACTTTGTAAGTATAGAATTGTTTATAGTACTCCTTATTATCCTTTTGATGCCTGCAGGGTCTGTAGTGATGTGCCCTGTTTGATTCCTGATACTGGTCATTTGTGTCTTCTCTCTCTCTCTTTTTTTCTCCCTTTGTCAGTCTTGCTGGAAGTTCATCAGTTTTATTGATCTTTGCAAAGAACCAGCTCTTTGTTTCATCAATTTGCTCTATTCATTTTCTGTTTTCAATTGAATTGATTTCCTCTCTTTATTATTGTCTTGCTTTTGCTTGCTTTGGGCTTATTTTTCACTACTCTTTCTAGATTCTTGAAGTGGGAGCGTGGTCTATCGACTTGCGTCTTCTCTTCTTCACTCATGTTTGCATTCAGTGCTGTAACACCCTATCAGCACTCCCGTAGTGTGTCTTGCAAATTTTGATCCCTTGGATTTTTTATTTTCATTCAATACAACGTATTGACCCATGGTTTATTTAGAGCTGTGTTTTAGTTTCCAAGTGTTCAGAGATGTTTCCGTTTTCTTTCTTTCCACTTATTATTGATTAATAATTATTGACCTCCACTTTGATTCCACTGGTTCCATCAGAGAACACACTCTATTATTTCAACTATTTTAAATGTGCTGAGGTTTCCTAATGGCCCGTGTATGAAGCATGCCTCTTTATCCTGATGCCTTGGTATCTGTGGCCTTACTAACACTGGGGAGACGGCCCCTCCCAGGGCTGGCTAATTCCTAGAGACAGCAAACAACTCTTCTGTGACGTGCACTTTTCATATGCCCACCGACCAACCCAAAATCCACACCCACACCCCCTCTCTCAGGCTCTCACAGGGCTGTCACACGCCAGACCACTGTCCACCTGCCCTAATCACCCCAGAGCCAGGCCCCAGACCAGTCGCTGAAATGTTTCACGCTAGCCAACCCTACGCCCGTCTGCCCTGCCTCGCCTCACCTTTCCGACAGAAACCGCACTGAAGGGTCTGCCCGAGGGCCCTGCCTGGTCTGCTTCCTTCTCACCAGCTTTCAGAGCTGTTTGCTTTTATATAATTTCCAGGGGTTTTAGTTGTACTTGGCCAGGAGAATAGGAAAAACGACATCAGCTGTGTTCCCAGAAGTGAAAATCCCCTTCTTTTCAAAGAGCAGTTAGCTCGGAATCACTGAAATCCATATGCTGCCATCGGTTAACGTTTCTCTCAAGCCTCTTTAAGCTGCTGGTTCCCCTCCACCTCTTTTTATTTCCTTGCAACTTTCTTTTCTTAGAATCTGGGTCATTCGTCTCCCAGAGTTTCTCACAGCCTAGACTTTGCTGATTGTGTATTCATGGTGGTGTTTCATGTTCTTTCATCCTCATGTTTGCTATAAACCAAGAGCAGGTGTGACGTCAGCATTATTCCCCAGTCTCTCTCACTGGCGTCTCTGTGCTCTCCGTCCCCATCCCTGATTTCCCCACATATATCCTCCCCACCCCCCTGACCGCCCCCCTCCCCCCGGCATCGCACGAGCTCCCTCCTCCAGCCCGTCCTCCTAGACTAGTTCAAAGTCTTCACTCCCAAACACCCTCCCCCAGGGTCACTGTGGTGTTTGTGCTCCAAGGTCCTTGCTTCTCCGCTGGGGGTGGGGGGGCTCCTGGACAGAGCAGGGCCAAGCCTGCTCACTCTGCCCCCCAAATGTGTCCCTTCACACAGCGAGCACCGGTGTGTGTGTGTGTGTGTGGAATTCACTGCGGTCCTGATCACCAGCCGTCTCTCTCCAGCTCCAGGGCAGGGCAGTGGGAAGCTCGCCCTGTGCCCTGCCGTGGGGACCTGGGGTGGCTTCCCGAGGCCCAGGGAACAACCTCCCAGCCACCAGGGACACTTAGGTGAATGCTGATGCCACAGCAGACATGGCTGCCCAAGGCCTTTTCAGGTCATTGTCAGAGGGAAAAGTTGGAGAAGTGACAGAATGCCTTGAAGTCATTCAGATGTCAGAGCGCAGCAGGAAGAACTCACCATGATTTAGTTCCTCTAAATTAACTGTGAAACCACGGCCAAGAATCATTTTAAAACTAATACTGCAGACCTCAGAGACTCCATCCTTAATCAACCTCAGGAACATGAAGGTTCTTGACAACCTAAATCGTTTCTGGGTGTGATTTATTAGACAGACACTAAAATAATTTATTTCTAGCTTGTTTGCTAACATAACTTTTAAATTTACGGAGTCAGGACTAATGTGGTATTTTAAATTGTAGTTAGCACTAAGCTCTAAGTAAGTAATCATTTCTTTGCATCCGTGTTACCCTTATTCACCGCTTATTAGCTAAGAGATTCGTTTCTATCCAAAACACAGTAATAGGGACTTCCCCAGTGGCACAGTGGTTAAGAATCCGCCTGCCAATGAAGGGGACACACGGGTTCGAGCCCTGGTCCGGGAAGATCCCACATGCCGCAGAGCAAATAAATCCGTTCGCCACGACTACTGAGCCTGCGCTCTAGAGCCCGCGAGCCACAACTACTGAGCCCGCGCACCACAACTACTGAAGCCCGCATGCCTAGAGCCTGTGCTCCGCAACAAGAGAAGCCACCGCAATGAGAAACCCGCACACCGCAAAAAACAGTAGCCCCCACTCGCCACAGCTAGAGAAAGCCTGTGCGCAGCAACGAAGACCCAACACAGCCGAAAATAAGTTAATTAATTAATTTTTTAAAAACACATATTAATAAAACCTGAGGCAGTGTCTTCTGATCTGTCTTCTGGTCCTCAGTATCCAAATAATCAATGTTCAGATAAAGGAAGGCCTAAGTTGAGAAGGGAATCAATTGCTTCTGGTTGAACTTCAGCCTTGAAAGGACCCGGGAATGGCCTAGATTCTGCCTAACAGTCGTGAGGAACGGACATCTGGGTTCAGCACTCACACCAAAGAGCTCCTCCTGGCAACACGCCAGAGCCTCTCCCCTTCTCACCAGACACTGGGATTCGGGATTTGATCCCATTGTGCCTCCACCCTGGACACGGCAGTTCTAACGCAAACAGGAGGCGGACAGCCCTCGGGTGGAGTGCGCGTTGCGGGGTCGGGATCCCAAGTTTCCCCTGAGGCACGTCTGTCAAGACAGTGCTGAATCCAGCCACAAAATCGTGAGGACAAACTAACACATATCACAGGCCATGGGTTCCCAAAGCCACTGGGTCAGACTGTCTGGCCCCACAGCCCAGGAATCTGCATGTTTAAGAAACTCTTGCGCTGGTTTTTATGCAGCCAGCCTGGTCCCACTTTCCCATGGAGCAGTCAGGTTCAGCACACCCTCCCAGCTCCACTCCAGTCTAATTCAGCCAGTTCGGTGGCGTGGGGGGGGGGGGGGGGGTCTGCATTCCAACACCCCCTCCACGGGGAGCCTCACGCTGGATTCCAGAAACACTCACATTTCAGTCAGGAGCCTTGACAATAGCTGCCCTCTGGAAGTGCTGTGCACGGCGGCAGGACGCTAAAAACCTGCACAAACACTAGGGCCTGCTTCTCCTCTTTGCAGCCCCCGTGGACCAAAAGCAAGAGTCTGCCCTTCCAGCAGCCTGTCGTCCACCCCCCCCAGCTCCCGCCCTGGGGAGGACGTCCTGCTGGCCACTCAGCAAACACCCTGCGGGGGGCCAGGCCCTCATCTCCTCAGACAAACCACAATTAAAGGCGCTGATACACACTCTTCGGGACCTGCTGCCCGTCTTTACCCCGATGCGCTGTCTGCGTCCTCGCCCCTTTCCTGCCAGCTCTTCTGCTTTGTTCTCGTGCCGCTATCTGCTTTCTCCTCCTTTTCAAAGGGTTCTCCTTATCTTCCCCCAGAAAGACCTGGTCAGGGGCCAAGCCCATCACGAGGTGACAGCCCAGCGGCACGGTTTGCTCCGTCAGGGGACCGTACCTCTTGCAGGTCCAGAGCCCGGGATGTCGTTTTCACCACCATCGATGTTGGGACCACATCTTCCCTCCAAGGGTGGAGGTGGGTCGATTTCTGGCTCCAGCTGTTCCCTCCCCCAACATTTACTCCATCCTTTATGCAAAGGGAGTCCAAGGCAGGTGCTGGACTGGATTAAAAATGCTCTCACAGAGTTGTGTGATAAAGAAAACCTACAACGTGCGGCACACTTCAGGGCACCCAGTCGTGTGTAAATGTTTAACACAGGGACCTCTGCCTTGGAGGATACCCAGAGACCCCTTCGTTTATGTGTGTTTTGTGTGTCAGTTACACAGTCTACATTCGTGGTCCAAACACGTGACTTCTACAAGTCTGTTTTGTCCTTTGGTAAATTGTAGGCAGGCTATGCTGTCTGAAAACATAGCATCCTAACAACCTAGTGCAGAATGTCACACAGTCTGTAAGGGAAGATGGCTGCTTCCCACCAGACGGTGGCTGAGATGATGCTGCCTCCGTTGAGGATGAGACCCTCCAGGCTGACCCACACCGCTTCCCCCAACCATCCACTCTCCGTACGGAGCCCCCGACCACCAAAGAGAGGAGCCCAAGCTCCACCCTCAAGGGTTTATTTCAAAGGCAGTAAAGAAACAACAATAGGCTGTCTGTCTATTGTCTCTTCTTTTCCAAAGCACAATAGTCCGACACCCACTTTTGACATTAAATACGTAACCCATTAAAATAGCCGACCTGTGACCCTGAGCTTACTAGACATCAGGGCATCAAGTATGTGTCCTTTTTTAGATAAATAATTTTATTGTTAGTAAAAGACCCGGTCAGATAGCGCTGTTGCTTCTCCCCCATCCCACGAGCCCACATCCTCAGACCATAGAGGAGCCCCGGGGAAACAAGTCCGATGGGGGAAGGCATCTTCCAGGGTCATAAGCGGCTGGGAGCTGCTGGGGTTCTTGGGGCAGTGAGCTCGCAGGGGGCACGGCAGAGGAGGGGCGGCGCTCAGGGCCTGGGTGTCTTTCCTGCTGTGACACCACTTCTCCTGAGGCCACAGTGATATGCTTTCGCCCTGGAAATGACGTTCCAACGTTTTGTGACAGAAGTCTACAGCAACCAGTACATCTTACACTGGGACTAGCACACGTGTGAGTATGAAAACACACACGAAACACACATTTCCTAAAACACGACTTAACTCTTATTAAGAGCAGTGTGTTCTGATATTTCCTATTCTATTCTATTTCATTTAACTGTGGAAAAAAAGGAAAGACAGTTATTTCCCAGCCTATTAACGAGGTCGCGACAAGCAACACTAAAGGACAAGAGTATCCATCTTTCTTCAGCGATCGTCCCCGTTTCCCTGACGAGTCTTCCCAGTGCCATCTACTGGGAACTCTGGGTATTGCAAGCGCCTTTTCCCAGCACAAAGATTTTTCAAGGATGAGGTGAAACCAGAGAAATCTATACACCAATACAGTATGTGCTTCTTCCCCCAACGTAGAAGGGGCTCTGAAACAGTTTAAGGAGAAGTCTAGATGAATGGCTAACACACAAACCAAGCTCTGAATTCTAAGATCAAAGACACCATGTCCAATTTCCAAAGAGAATTTCCAAGCCAGAGAACACCCACCTGACCGGGCTTGTCGGTGCAAAACTGACCCTGGAATCAGTGGTTTCCAGACAGCGACAGACCTGGGACCGTCCACACTAGCATTTCACAAAAAGCCGCTGTGGTCTAGCAGACACAATCCAACAAAGGAATCATTACTCTGCAGCCCTTGGTCAAACCTATGCCTATAATTTTTTTTTTTTTTTACTAAAGCCACCCATATTATGAGTGTTTACTAGACCCTAACTTATTCCCAAAGCTCTTCAAGATGGTATATGACACAATATTGTTCTGACACACTAACATGTAGAAATCTCTTTTGTTCCTTTATGAGTTGTGCAGAATTTCCTTTTCGACAACTCACCAAAGCGTACAGAATTTAATTTTTATATTCAATAGAAGTCAATTTTCCCCACTAGTTTGCCTGGGGAGTTATAGCTTTGAATTCATTTCTGACCAACACATGCTTTTGATAGAAATACATTTGGAAGCATCTTTGTAATCTCTCCACAGTCTGCTTAAATAATCATACAAGAGCTATACGGATGTATTTGCCACTAAGAGCATCTGCTCGTCTAGTAAAGCCAAGGAAATTGACTTATTTTACCATGGCCTTGCAGCTGACACATCTGAGAACTCAAATTGCCCCCAAATATTTCATGTACGAACATAAGAATAGAGTGAGGAAAGTGGAAAGGCTTATAACATTTTCAAATTCAAAAGTGGGAATTTTTATGACTTTAATTTGAAACTGAAGAGAAGAACAATTAAACTAATGAAATCTGAAAGTTTAACATACTTGGAATGTAACAACTGACCCTTTCCCCTAAATTATTTGACATTAACAATTTTCAGGATACATAAGTGAGGGTGTGGGTCAAAGGTACAGAGAGAAATCTTGTGAAATGCCCTTCTCCTGTGATAATTATATACAAAAACGTGAAAGGCCACTCCTGCTTTCAAATGATATTATCGTATGTAAGTCATTATTAACAAATTATGCAGAGACTTCCAGGGGCTCTTAATATCTGCTCATTTGAGGAGGGCTGAATTTTCCCTTTTTTGCCAATTATTAATATGATTAATATTTCAACAGCAAAGTCGAGAAAGTGGCTGCAGACCAATAGCTCGTGGCTCAGAGACATCCAATGATCCCCGAACTGCCAGGTGTTAGCACGGGGATTCCTCTCTCTCATCAGTCCCTTCTTGCCTTGAGACATTTCTGCTATCACCTTCTGCTATCACGTATGATTTGTGAGTCAGAAATTTAACTGAGACATTCTTCATGTACATTCAGACCATCCTTCCCAGGGGGAACTCAAGGGGCTGCCCCATCAGGCAGCTGGCAGGCAATCATTCATTAAAATATATTAAGAAATAGGATTTGTCTCACACTGATTTCTTGCACAATAGCAGCTTTTTTTTGGCTTATTTGTAAAACAACTGTCAACTTGAAATATCAAATAGCTTTACACATTAGCACTTCCCCTTATAGCCTGACAACTGCATCACTTTAATTTTTGATTTTTTTAATAACGACTTTTTAAAATAAATTTATTTATTTATTGCTGCACTGGCTCTTCATTGCTGCGCACGGGCTTTCTCTAGTTGCAGAGAGCAGGGGCTACTCTTCGTTGCAGTGCGCGGGCTTCTCATTGCGGTGGCTTCTCTCGTTTCCGAGCACAGGCTCTAGGCGCGTGGGCTTCAGTAGTTGTGGCACGCGGGCTTCAGTAGTTGTGGCACGCGGGCTTCAGTAGTTGTGGCTCGCGGGCTCTAGAGCACAGGCTCAGTAGTTGTGGCACACGGGCTTAGTTGCTCCGTGGCATGTGGGATCTTCCCGGACCAGAGCTCGAACCTGTGTCCCCTGCATTGGCAGGTGGATTCTTAACCACAGCACCACCAGCGATGTCCCTGCACCACTTTAAATACCTGTATAAAAGATCAGCTAAATTTTGAATGCCTGGGATTTGTCTTTTTGCTACTAAGTACTTATGTAAAAACCTTAGTCACACATATCTCTGACACTGTGAGGTGACAGGTGCAGCTGTAACACATACCCACCAGTTTAGCCATCAATATTTATTCAATGATACCCGGACCTTCACTGAAAAGGGCCAGTCCTCCGTATCAGCTTCACTCAAGACCTACCCAGGAGACGCCAGAGTTCTTCCATAAAACCAAGTCCAAGACTGTGCTCTATGTTGCTTGCTGCCTAGTTGATGAGGCTGGAGAGGTGGGCGCATCGGGCTGGGGAGGCTGAAGCGGAGGGCAGGATGGGTCAGGATGACCCTTTCAGGATGAAGACCTGAAAATGAAGGCTTATTTTATTTTTTAAAAAATTTATTTATTTATTTATTTTGGGGGGCGTTGGGTCTTCGTTGCTGTGCGCAGGCTTTCTCTACTTACAGCAAGCGAGGGCTACTCTTCATTGCAGAGCACGGGCTTTAGGCATGTGGGCTTCAGTACTTGTGGCACACAGGCTCAGTAGTTGTGGCACACGGGCTTTGTTGCTCTGTGGCATGTGGGATCTTCCTGGACCAGGGATCAAACCCGTGTCCCCAGCATTGGCAGGTGGGTTCTTAACCACTGAGCCACTAGGGAAGTCCCTGAGGCTTATTTTCAATGTTTACATATAACAAAGTAATGCTTTTAACCAAAAATAATGCCGCAATATGATTGTGCTATTCACAGAATAATTACAGGATTTTTAAAACATTAAGCTGTGGTGTGATCTGCTAAGTGCACAGACATCTAAGCTCGTGTGGCGATAACTTCAAATGTCCAGACGTGAGACCCTTTTTCCATCTTACCCTCCCTCCCCTCCTCTGCTCTGGAGGACACGAAATACCTCCACGAGATTTCTTGCCCCATCCGAATCCGAGTCTGGTTGGGAAGAAGACACCAGTGCACAGAAAACAACAGAAGTCACACCAAACAGAAGACAATCAGGTGCTGCGTTGTAGTTAAGATTTAAGAGCTGTAGGGGTTCTAACCATAAATCCTCAAATACAGAGTGGCTAGGATATTCAATCAGACAGCAATACACTGTCATTATGCAAATCAGGAGGATAAGTCAGGGAACACAGGAAGTTGAACAGCAACCTGCGATCATGATATAGACATGAAAAGGCAAGGGGAAATCCTTCAGCGCGGGAAAGCGAGTCAGCTTTCAATGTCCAAACCTCCTTTACCAGCTGGCTTCCTGCAAAGGTTCCAGACACTTCCTTCACTCCAATCCCAGAGCCCCACAGAGCGATGCCCTGACAACCTGAAGGGTGTTCCCTGCCCCCCAGCTCCCAGGAGGCTCAGGCCAGGAAGGTTCCTCCAGGCCACCCACCTTTGCCTTGTAATTTCCAACCAGCCGATTCAGCACATCTCTCAGATGGGCCTTGTAGGGCTTTGTCTGTTCATGAACAGACACTCCTTCCCGGACTAAGACCTGGGGCTGGAAGGTGGGGTAGTGACAGGGGGACAAACTCAGGTTCGCCCAGCAAGAATGGCCTAAACTGGCCCGTGGCGATGAGGTGCAACCTTTAAAAGGAAAAGTCAGTACCTTTACGCTAATGTTCACAATCACGGGAAACCCATTTCTAAGGCCACATCTGCCCTGTCAGGGTGAATCATCTCTGCTCAACTTAAAACCGACCTAAGTGAAGCCAAGCGTGGGAGCGAGCACGCCTGCACCTCAGGGCTGGCCCCTTTGCAGGAATCCTGGGGTGAGTTTCCTGCCCCCCCGTGCGGGACACAGTTCCCCAGACGCGGCCCACTCTTGCGATTTTAATTCTCCATCCACTTGCTTTGTGAATGTCAAAATACCCAGCCACATGTGAACAATGAAACCTTGTAATCCGAGCTCAAGCTTCCGGGAGAGGAACCGAGCTTCCCAGGGAGCCTCTCCAGAAATCCCACCAGCGCGCCCCTCCGAGACGTGTGTGCAGGGGAAGGGGTCGGTAGACTTCATTCAGTGGGGGCTCCCCACCCCGAACTGAGTAACCTTCTTGCTATTTCTCAGCCGTGGGAGTAGGAGGACGTGGGCAGGGTCCGGGGGCACCCTCTGATGGGGCGCAGGGATGGGCCCGCGTGCAGGGTCCCTGGCGCTGGCCTTGTGTCCTCACCACGTCCAACTCCGGCCCTTGGCACGTAGTGGAAAGTGATCGAATCAAACAGGAACTCAAGGAGACATTCGTTAAGTTTGCCTGCGAGGTTTGGGGGAGAAAGAAGCAGGCCCTTGGCCAAGCCCGGCGGTGCAAGCCCGGCGGTGCCCCCCCGAACCCCGCCCACCGTGAACCCACATTCCCAGGAGGGAACCGGCCCAGGGCAACCGCGCTGCCCGGGGGGAGCCTCGCGGGGAACCGGACCTCCGGCCTGAACTTACTCTTCAAATAAAAAAAAATTAAAAATAAAAATTAAACCGGAGCTTTGACTACGACTGTGCTCTTGAACCGGTCCACGTAGAAATAACAATAACAGCAACGACAACGATCCTTTAACCTCACCCTCTCCCCAAAATCGCAGGGAGCCGAGGCTCAGCGTCGCCCCGCTCGGACCCGGGCGGCCGGGGGTCTGGGGGCGCGGGGATCCGGGGTGCTCGGGGGACTCGGGGACACGGGGAAGCGCTGAACACTCGGGGCCGGTGCGCCCCGCCCGCGGCGCTGGGGGCGGCCGGACGCCGAGGAGCCGCCCCCTCCCGGACTTTCTCAGCAGCTCCGGGGAAGAGGCGGGGTGCCGGGCGCGGTTAAAAGGCGCCGACGAGCGCACAGGTGTCCAAGGCCCGAGCGCCCGGCGCGCCGAGCTCTCCCGACACCGAGCAGATAGCGGCCTCCGCCGCCCCCCCGCGCCCCCTCGCCGCCGCCGCCGCTCCGGCCCCGCCGAGCGCTCCGCGAGACCCCGGGGAGTCCGCCTCGCCCGTGCGCCCCGCTCCAGTCGGTAAGGCCGGCTCCCACTCTCGGCTCCTCGGGACGGCTGGGGGCTGCGGACCCGGCGGGGAGAGACCCCAGGAGGCCTGGGGTTGTGGGACCCTCGGGAAGGGACCCGGGTACCCCGGGCTGGATCCGGCGCGCACCGAGGCCCCGCGCCGCCGGGTCCCGGGCAGTGGCGACAGCGGCGCTGGGGTGCAAGGAGGGTGGCGATCGCGAGCCCCTGGCCGGCAGCTCCTCGGGCCGAGTCTGGGGTTGGACCCGGCCGACCCCGCGGTGCGCAGCGCGCGGACAGGCCCGGAGCCGGGGCCGCGCGGGGAAGGAGGGCCGGACAGGTGCGCGGCCCCCGAGCCGCCTGGCAGTCGGCCTGGTTCCTCCGGGGAAAGCCTGGCACAGACACCGGCGCGCTTCGCCTGCCGCCACCAGGAGCCTGTCCACCAGGAGCCTGTCCACCAGGAGCCTCGACCTGGCCGAAGCGTTCGCTCAGAGAGGAAAGTCCATCCCGTGGGTTACGCGGAAGCTTAACCTGGAGGAAACTGACCTTTGCCTCCTGGCGCCGCTTTGCCGCTCCGCACAGCCGGATCGAGTCCGCGCTGTGGTTGCCTGTTTTTCTCCTGCAAATTCGAGAGCGGCGTTTCCAGGGGGCGGTGCAGTCGGGGGGCAGGTGGGGTGGGGGTCGGCTTTCGGGGCGCTGGTCCAAAACCGGGGAGCCGTGCTTTAGGGCCGGCTGCGTCGGCCCTGAACGTCCCCTACCGGACAGGGAAGAAGCCTAACCCGTCCTCCAGCTTCCTGAGAGCTGGCCCCTGCGGCCGTCCCCCGGGACTCTCTCGAGATGTGTGGCGACAGCCGTGTCCCCATTTGCCCTTTGAGTCGGGGTCGGGAGTAGTGTGCGGCCAGTCACAATTACAGACACGGGGGGACGGGGTGGGGCCTGTGGGCCGAAGGGCCACCATCAGCAGAAGTAAGGACTGCGAAGCTAAGGAGTAAGGGATCCCTTTTGCCCCTTCTGGAAGCTAGTACTTCACCCAGCAGCCTCCCGACAGGACAAAACAGCTCCTCTGCCCCCGACCCCACCCCCGCAGGTGTGGGCCGGCCAGGAAGGGCGGGGGCCAGCACCCTGCTGCTCACTGTGGAGAGCAGTTTCATCCCGCTGGGTCGGTCCGCCTCTCCCTAGCCCATCGGGATCCAACTTTAATTTGCTCCTCTTTCTCAAGGATCTTTAGAACAGGTAGCTGCAGCCCAACCAGGCGCTTTAAACAACAACAAGAGTATAGGGTTTACTTGGAACTGTCTTCTTCGCAGCCGCTGCTGACTGGACTGGTTTGAGGGGTGTGGGTCCTGCACTGGGCGCTGGCCTCATTCCAGATTTTTAGCCAGATGTACTGATACACGCCAGACGGTCTGTTTCTGTGAGTGTCCTGTTTCCATTTAGTAAGGGCCAGCGAAGAACTGGAGGGTCTGATTTCACAAGAGCTTTGAGTACACTGCTAGGGCAGGACGGACCAGGTGCAGAACCTAAGCCCTCCCGGACCGTCTGTATTTAAGGGTCAGGGCTGAGCCCAGAGCAGACCTTTTCCCAGGGATGTTTCTCTCTTTCGAGCTGAGCTGGCTGAGCGTTTCACGAGGATGTCTCAACGCTCGTAGCTCTCCTGCCCTGACCCTTCTCATGTCTCTGCTGTGGCCTCTGAACGAGGTGGCCTTGGATGGTTTCAGCCAGACCTCTGGTGCCCCCAGCAGCGCCCCAGAGGCAGCAGGGTGATCAGACTCTCCCCAACCTGCTCAGGAAGCCCATCGGGAGACAGGACCCGACTTGCTTAGAATAAGGAGAGCACTAAGCTTTTAAGTAAGAGAAGCTGGAGGACTGAGAACCAGTTTGGAAGGAGTGGACACATTACTCATCAGATTGTGGAGGGTGGGGTCTTGTTTAAAAGAGGCTTGATTGAGACAGACAGGTGTGACTCTTAAGTATGTGAAGACTGTTCATACCCTGGGATGAAGAGGCCACTGGCTGGTGGAAGGTGAGCGCACAGGCTTCCC
This sequence comes from Globicephala melas, assembly GCF_963455315.2. Lineage (NCBI taxonomy): Eukaryota > Metazoa > Chordata > Mammalia > Artiodactyla > Delphinidae > Globicephala > Globicephala melas. The sequence continues at coordinate 681,869 of NC_083331.1, read as the reverse complement.
AGGTCCCTTCAGTAGGCAGCACATCACCCAGCAGTGTCGGTACTGACCTTCAGTACCGTGAGGGTGCCCGGTAGGGCCAGTCCTGGGGAATCACCGAGTTAAACGCTGTCATTTTTTTTTTACAATGCACCCCTTTAGAAACACTTCTAAACACCATAGTCCATGATAAAAATGCACCGTCGCAACACTTTCCAAACCTGAGTACTAACCGATCGGTCAGTCCCAACAGGACAGCAAGGACCCCAATCTATACACAGAACAGTCACAAAAACCCACGCACACAGGGGCTTTTCTCCATGGAAGGACCATTTCTAACCTGCCCCTTTTCATATAGAGACAGGAAGTGAAGCCCTTTGGGAAACATTAAACGTGGATTTTACCATTGGGGACAATCATTTCACTGCTGCATCCCACATCCATGAAAATGAATTGAGATAAGTGAAGGAAGGAGGTGCTGCCGTGAGACTTGGCCTCTCGGCCTTGAAGGCCTCGAGGTCGTCCCCGGCTGGCACGAGGCCAGGTTACCGTCCAGAACAAGCACTTGGGAGGGCTGCATGCCGTTGGAGGGTTGGGGGGACCCGCGCAGGGGTTCAGTCAGCGCCTCCAGCAGGGCCCTGCGTCGGCACGCACGTTTGCCGGGGTGCCCCACCCCACGTGTTGATCGTGTGCTATGGACTGGGTGCGCTACTCGGCTGGATATACCCCTCTTTACTAGAGAACGCGGTCCAGGTGTTCTGCGCACTACGCGGCTAGCCCTACGGCAGAAGAGGTTGGTTTGTTTTCCTCTTGGGTGAGGTAGTGTGAGAGCCGGCATTTGTTCGGGAAGGGATCTCTGGGCGCTCACTTGCCCGGACCCAGCAAGCCCCCCACGAGCCGGTCCTGCCCGGTCCCCTCCATGTTGTGTCACTTTGTCTTTTCCAGTGCAAACTGACCGGACGAGAAGATGGACTGGGGCACGTTGCAGACGATCTTGGGGGGCGTGAACAAACACTCCACCAGCATCGGGAAGATCTGGCTCACTGTCATCTTCATCTTCCGCGTCATGATCCTTGTGGTGGCCGCGAAGGAGGTGTGGGGCGATGAGCAGGCGGACTTCGTGTGCAACACGCTGCAGCCCGGGTGCAAGAACGTGTGCTACGACCACTACTTCCCCGTGTCCCACATCCGGCTCTGGGCGCTGCAGCTCATCTTCGTGTCCACGCCGGCCCTGCTGGTGGCCATGCACGTGGCCCACTACAGACACGAGAAGAAAAGGAAATTCATGAAGGGAGAGATAAAGAGTGAATATAAGGACATCGAAGAGATCAAAAGCCAGAAGGTCCGAATCGAAGGGTCGCTGTGGTGGACCTACACGGGCAGCATCTTCTTCCGGGTCATCTTCGAGGCCGCCTTCATGTACGTCTTCTACGTCATGTACGACGGCTTCGCCATGCAGCGCCTGGTGAAATGCAACGCGTGGCCCTGCCCTAACACGGTGGACTGCTTCGTGTCCAGGCCCACGGAGAAGACCGTCTTCACGGTTTTCATGATCGCCGTGTCTGGAATTTGCATCCTGCTTAATGTCACCGAATTGTGTTACTTGATGATTAGATATTGTTCCGGAAAGTCCAAAAAACCAGTGTAACACAGTAGCCAGCTTTAGATACAAGAGAGCGTGAGAGGATGGAGCAATCAGTGCGCAGCTGTGGGGCACGGTCACCCGCGCCACCCAGGTCCAGAGTCTCGTCTTCAAGGCCACCTTTGACCCCCTGTAGATCTCACGTGCGACCCCAGATGCCCCCAGAGGCTGCACTCCTGCGAGTGTCCGAGCCTCTGCTGCTCTCCGAAATCGGTCCGGTGAGGCCCGAGCCAGCGGGGGTGACAGTGCCAACAGTACTTCCCTATTTCAGACAAAGGATATGGCGTTTGTCTTCCTTTCTTTGAGGAAAGGAGAGAAACGCCAGGGCCTGAAGACGATGCTGAGAAGGTCTGGTTGATCCCCTTAGGGCTACCTGTGCCATTTCCCTTGAATTAAAGGTAAACATGAGAATACTGGGTTTTTTATTTGCTTTGACGCTTTAGTCTTTAACAATGGACGAGGTTACCTAATGCTTCAAACTCTGTTATACTTTTTTAAGTGAAAATTTTAAATAAGATATGTTCTTTTGATCTACAAGGAACCATTCATTATACGTTCCTCTAATTTCGAAGGCTCAGATTATGATATGTAAACGGTGTACCGTTAGATGCTCTCAGTGAATTTAAATATGGCCTTTCAGGTATGAATGGTTTGCAGCGCCACCAAGAGGCTGCCCGTTGCATGACTTGTGGCGCGTGCTACCTGGAAGCATTTCAGCTCTCAAGTGAAACAAGCTAGAGGTCCTTAGTGATGGCTTTGAATAGCAAACGGCCTCATTTCAAAAGCTTAGATGTGATTTTTTATGAGAAATACAGATTGCACGTACCACCAGCTACTACCGATGGTGGGTTGCCTCAAGACACCCTCAGCTCCCCTACGACGTTGCCTTTTCCACTCCCATGGTCCACGGGAAGAATACTGACTGAAAGAGATTGCTTGGGAGTATTTTATTGCCACGGTACAATTTAATGGTGCAGAACAAAATGGAAAAATTGCGGGGGGGTAGTTACTGTTTCTAAAGAACAGAGGGAGAGACTAGACCCTAAATCCTGACAATTAAAAATGAGTTTCATCTACTTCAAAGGTTTGTTTGCTTCCCTTTTCAGCATCCAGGTTTTTTAAGTGAAAACAGAATTAATAGACACTTCTTAAAAATACAAACTAGGGTTTAGATAACTATTTAGCAGTTCTATAAGACAAACTGAATCCTAATATTATCATGATGCTTGACATGGTTTCCAAAAAATGGTACTCAACATACTTCGATGAGAGTAAAGATTTTCCTGTTGCCAAGAATAGCATTATAAAAACATTTTGTAATAATAAATAATAGCTTTAATTACATACTTGTAACTAAAATAATTTTGTCATATCTCAAGTCATTTAAATATTAAAATATAATTAATTCACATAATAGTTATTTAAAATCTATTACAATTTTTAATCGAATAGCAGCTTTTAATTTCACCTATATCCAGGTTTGTAAAAGTATGTTCATATTTTATATTTCAAACACTAAATGGGTAAGTTACCACGGTGTCTGTCCGCGATTCTGGGATTCTTCCACGCCAGTTACAGAAAAACCTGTCACCAGAAAGACTGACAGGGAAGGGAGAAAGAAGGATGATTCCTACCCCGCCCCACGCTCACCGCTAAAGGGTTTCTGAGGAACACGCACAGTGTGGGGTATGGATTGCCTTCGCTGCTTGGAGGATGCTGAGTTGCGGTCACATGACCAGTCTGGCTCCTAGAAGAATTATTTAAGCACTTTAAAATGTTATTCACGGTCAGGGTTGGCTGAGGCATGAGAAGAATTCTGTCAGGTGTCTTTTCTATGGGGTTTTCTACAGGATTTCATACAAATGCACGTTTGTATATAACCACAACTGGTCTCATAAACTGTTTTCTGTTCCGGGAGCCCTTTCCCATCCCTGTGTGTGGCTTGCTGGCCCCGGCACCCTCCCGGGACAGCCAGCAACAGGCCCGTGGTCTGAGCCTTCATCCAGGGGCCTGAAAGCACTGTACACATCAGTAACTACGAGTGCTTTTATGAGGAGCCATGCGCCTTTTAGATGATTTTTTTTTTTTTTTGACTGCACCGCGCAGCTGGTGGGATCTCAGTTCCCCAACTAGGGATCGAACCCGTGCCCTCGGCAGTGAGAGCACGGAGTCCTAACCACTGGGCCGCCAGGGAAGTCCTTAGATGGATTTAAAAGGACAAAAAGCAGTCAGCTTTCCTCCAGGTGATAGAGAAAGGGTGAGAAATGGTCCCCGGCCACCTTCCAGGGTGCCCTACACACAGCCCGTCACGGGAGCACGTGACTTTTTAAATAGATGTGCTCACTTACAAGCTATGAAGATTGTTACTCTCGGGTATTAAAAGACTAGACTGAAATAATCACAGATGACTACTGACCACTTTTAAGAACTTACAGACAGGCTTGGCCACATGCCTGAAAATTAGAGCTTGAACCCTGGAAATGATCGTCCTGAGTCTATAACTCAGACCATCCACTTACAATTTGTAGTAGGTAAGAAAAAGCTCCGTTTTGTCTTGTTTTGCTTTGGGTCGCGCCGTGCGGCTTGCGGGACCTTAGTTCCCCGACCAGGGATAGAACCCAGGTGCCTGCAGTGGAAGCACAAGTCCTGACCACTGGACCGCCAGGGAAGTCCCTGTTTTAATTTTAACGATTCCACCAAAGTTCTCTGTGTCAGGTTGGCCACAACAAGCCTGTGGCCTCACAGGCCAGCCTCGGGAGGGCCTCGGCCTGGCCAGGTGCCAGCATGACCTCTGGGACCTTAAGAGGCAGTGGGAACAGCCCAGCTGCTAATTCTTCCTTGTTCGAGGCTTATTAGGACACTAGCAATCCTGGTCTCACCTCTTCCGTACGTGTGAGGCTCTTGGCAGGTGGATCCGGGTTGAATCAGGAGGACAGAGGTGGGGTTCTCGGGGTGGCCGAGGCTGAGCTGCCCCTCACGGGGTCATTGACCTTGGGGGTGGGCCGGGGCACAGGCAGCGCGCCGAGGGGTCACCGTGGGTACACAGGGGCTCACCTGCTTCTCCAGACCTGTTTCCTCATCTTAAAGGGCCTGCCGAATACTCCCCGAGGTTAATGGCAATCCAGCTGCGAAGTAAGTCAGAAAGAGAAAAACAACTACCGCATATTAACGCATACATGTGGAAACTAGAAAAATGGTACAGATGAACCGGTTTGCAGGGCAGAAAGAGAGGCACAGATGGAGAGAACAAACGTATGGACCCCAAGGGGGGAAAGTGGCAGGGTGGCAGGATGAATTGGGAGACTGGGATTGACATATATACACGAATATGTGTAAAATAGATACCTAATAAGAACCTGCTGTATAAAAAATAAATAAAATTCAGAACTTCAAAAACAAAAATAAGGTAATTTACGTAAACCTCTCCGCGCAGGAAAGCACAAAGCGGAATACCATTGAGCTTTTCCACTGGACGGATCCCAAGCTGCACAGTGGATGGATGGGGCTCTAGACAGGAAGGACCCTCGCAAAGCTCGACACACGGGAAGCCTGGGGAAATGCCCGTTTCCTCAAAGTCCAGTTGGGCTGGGCCGGGGGACTGAGACACCCCTGAGGAGGGGGAGGAAAGGCAGAGGGGGGATGGGACAAAAGGGCAGCCCCGTTTGTAACTGGAGAAAGATCACGCGGAAGAAAGCAAGCTCTGATTCATCCCCTTAGGGTCGCCACACACCTTCCGCCCACATTACCAAGTACTTTACACACAGGACGTCATCGATGCTGCCCAGAAACGCTCCAGAGTTGTAGCCGAGGCCTCGGGATGGTGCGAGCAGCTCAGGGCAGGGGCGCAGGGGATGTGGGCGGGATTCCGGAACCCCCAGGGCTTAATTCCTGAAGCTGGCGGCCCTTCCCCAGCGCCGGCAGGGCTGAGGGATCCCGCCTCCGGAGACACCGGTTCCGCTCCTGCCCCCCGCTAAGTATTTATTTCCTCAGCCAGTATTTACCGAGTGCCAGCCGAGCGCCAGGAGCTGTTGGGCAGCAGGGCTGCGAACAAACAAAACACAAACAAATCCCCCGAAGACGAGTGCAGTGGAGAAAAATAAAATCAACGGGAAGTAGGAGGTGTCGGGGCCCAGGCAGTGCGGCGTGGCCACCAGGACACCTGCAGGTCGGGTGAGGGAAGAGCCGCAGGTGAGAGACAAAGGCCGGGGCGGTGAGGGGCCCGAGAAGGGGCCTCTGGGCTGGCGTGACATCTGCCGCAGGACACCTGCTTCCCTGTCTTCTCTGCCCTCTGCTGGTCCAGGAGGAGTCTGTCTGCCACTCAAGAACCTTCCATAGACGAGAACACGTCCAATTTCAGCCCTAACTTCATTTTCCAGCGACACGGGTCCTCGTTCGCCATTCATTCGTCCACTCACTATTAAGCTGCTCCTGGGTCCGGACCCACTGGGTCCAGGCAGAGAAGAAACAGGACCAGACGCACTCTCGCCTCCGCCGTGGAGCCTGGCCCCGGCCAGTGTCCAGCAGGAGGGGCACCTCTGGACCCCCCTGTCCTCTCCGCAGGGAGGCGGGCCCGGCGACCACCTGGGACGTGGCCTTATCGCTAAAGGGGTCTGATCTCGAGTTTGCTTTTTAACAGTCTCACCCCTACTTTCCTCTGTAGCACGTGTCGCATGGATTTTCCAGCCTAAATCCAGGACTTGGCCTTCTCCTGGGTGGATTTCATCCTGCTGGTCCTGGCGCGTCCCTCCGGCCCACTAGACCTTCCTGGGCCCTGTATTCAGTTTACTAGCAATGCCTTCCAACTGCACATCACCTGTCAGTTTACTGAACCTTCAGTTACTGCAGCCGATAAAAAGGTTGACTGTGGAACGCTTCCAGACACTTCCTTCGAGCTTTGCCGCAGTCCCTTTACCAGCAGGCTTGGAGTTTTCAGGATAAATGTACTTAGCTGGGTCTGGTTTGCACATTTGCTTCTTACTAGTAAGGATATTATGACAACTGGGTGAAGGGTCTTACACAAACATCCGAGTGTGTTTGCCACTCCATTATCCACTCTAGACACACTCGCTGAGGTCCTCGCGTGCAGAGCACCGGCGGGCCCCTGGCGAACGCAAAAATGATTCCAGAAGAGGTCCCGGTGTGCAGGACAGATGTGTCCCAGGCGGTCACTTCACAGAACAGAACGTCGACTAGCTGGGTGTGACCTGCACACCAAGTCCCGCGGGAAGAGGTCGGGGCCGGAAATCGTTTCTTTGGGGACTAAAGGAACACAAACTGAATCATGAAAGATGGCAGCCTTTTGCCAGGAAAGGGGGCTGCTGTTCAGTCTGGTGATCTTCCATTTCTTTGAGAAGCTGCATGACTTATCAAGACCGATTTCTGCCACTGTTACAACTGGCCGGCGGGTTTCTGGGCAGCCCAGTGGGGACGGGACCCCTAAGCGATGCTTCCGCTTGCCTCAAGGGAACTGCGGGGCGCGGCACCCCCCCCCCGCTACACCCCCGCTTCCCTCGCGACTGCAGGGCGCCAGGTGGAGGCGGTCTCCTTAAGAACCGGCCGCATCTACCCTCATGGAAACCACGTTGCTTCCTTGCTCTGGGGTTTGTATTTCCAATTTGTAGGTACATGGCCGTTGTTCTTTAGGGTAACCGTAAAAAATGAAAAACAAAATTCACATGTAAACATGCACCATTTCCTCTCATAAACAGGATATGAGCAGTATTAGCAAACCTCTACGATCTCGTGGTTATATTTACAAGGTCCTGATGTAGGTTTTTCCTCGGGCTTCTCTAATTATTCCATTGCTTGCATTTTGAAATCTTACCATCCAGGGCCATGAATGCCACAGTGAGATTATTTCTTATTCATCACTCATCTGTGGGGCAGGGAAGTCTCGTATTTAAAATATTTTTAAACCGTCATCTAATATTAACACAGCAACTCTTTAAATATTCAGTATTATTTGGTCTTAATTCCCTTACGTTGTCTGGGGAGAAAATCACCTAATATATTCCACTCAGAGTTTTCAGGCTCTTTTCTAACTGTGATACCTACTTTACAAAACTTGAAGAGTCGGTTTAGGGCCATTGTGAGTCACAAGAACTCAAGAAAGCATGAATTTTTCCCATTTGCCTCGACTTTTCCAAAAGGAGAAGATCTCAGTGTAAACAGGTATTTGTTTGCCCACGTTCACAGCAGCATTGCTCACATATGCCAAAGACTGGAAGCATTACAGGCGTCCATCAACAGATGAACAGATAAAAAAAAATGTGGTTCATATATTCAATGAAATATTATTCAGCCTAAAAAAAAGGAGATTCTGACACAGACTACACCATGGATGAACCTTGAGGACATTATACTGAGTGAAATAAGCCATTCACAAAAGGACAGATATGGCGTGATTCCACTTCTATGAGGTCCCTAAAGCAGTCAGACTCACAGAGACAGAAGTAGAAATGTGGCTGCCAGGGGCTGGCGGGAGCAGGGAGGGGGGCATAATAGTTTAATGGGGACAGAGTTTCAGTTTGGGAAGATGAAAAGCTCTGGCGCTGATAGTGGTGATGGCCGCACAATAACGTGAACGCACTTTAAAGTGTGAGCATAAAAATGGTAATATGGTAAATTTTATCTTATGTATATTTTACCATAGTTTTTTAAGATGTCTTTTCTCAACACAAGAGACAGTGGATGGTCTCCATGAAGGACTCTGATGGTGACCACAAGCCCTAAGAAGTGTTCTGAGCCCAGACGCATGTCACACACTGCGAACGTCTCCAGGCTAGTTTACTAGCGTTGTAACACCCCACGTAACTCCCCGGATTAGCCATAAACATGATGCAAATGAGACAAGTTTGAGCAAGGAACCCAGTCCTTCCTGACCCGTGGGGAACACTCCTTCTCAAGTCCGGTCAAGTTCAGATGCAGGAGTGACCTCTCCTCACCTCGGAAGTACTTGCTGTGCTCTGTTGCCCGTGCCAGGGAGGATATTACGAATAGAAAGGATGTTCAGGAATGGTGATGAAAACAGAGGAAATTCCCGTGGCCAGATCGTAAGAGCTCACGTGCCTCTAAGTCCCCGAGCTGCCGCCAAGCCCCCGGTCAGCGCCTCTTCCAAAGCCGGTGTGAATTCACGCCCACTGCAGTACCGTGCCCTGGTTTCACTTCCACCCCAGACGGAAGCAGCAGCTTTCACAGTACTCACGTCCCCTGAATCCAGAAGCACACGGGGGCAGAGTGTGCTCCCAGCCGGCAGCACGTTAAGTCACAAAAAGAATTCTTGTGGGCTTTTCGTTCTCAAGCATCATGACCACTTTTGTGTTTCTGAAAACGTATGCAAAACTCCGGCAGCAGCAGAGTCACCGTCTTTACGAGAAACAGGAAAGGACACTTCTGTGCTTGTTGGCCTTTTTAAACAGTGATTTCTTCTGGGCTCCTTCTGCTTTGTCAGGGACAGGAAGGTCCTTTTGTTTATCACCTGGGAGATGGTGGAGAGCTGAGCTGAACGGCTGCATGTGTCGCTGCCTCGGGGCCGTCCTGTGCGGCTGGGGGCCGGGGGCGGGGGGGGACACTGGCCCCTCGTGTGCACAGGGCCTTGATGAGAGCCGCAGGGATCGAAACCCCAGGAGCTCCTGCCCTGACCCCCTACCTCTCCCACGTCCCCTGCGTGCGCCCTGAGGTGAGACCCCAAGGAGCTGAACAAAACCCCAGTCTATTGTTTGAACTGACCGACCCCACCTTATTCCGGGACCCCAGAGCGGTCCACCCTGGACCCCAATAAAGGACATGCCCAGGTCCTGCTTCTCTCTGTCTCTGCACCTGCCTTGACCTCCCCGGGCGGCCCCGGTTCGTCCTCCAGGACCCGTGAGTCCTAAACTTCTCTGTCTCAACTCCCCAGTCACCGTCCAGCTCCAAGTGCGCCGCCGGCACAGGGCTCACGACCAGAGTCAGAGCAGAGAGCGGAGCTGTGGTCCCGCCAGAAAGGAGCGGAACAGACAAAACTGGCAAATGTCCAGCACTGCTTTTACAGGTGCAGGAAGGCCCAGGGGCCAAGGAGGAAACACTTGCTCCCAGGGACGAGCACAGAATAATTCTGGATTCACCCGCGCAGTCCCAACACGGCTCTGAGGAGTCACGGTGCCCTTGCAGGAGGACGGGGGATCGTTCACGTCGCGACAGTGGCAACAGTCCGGGGACGTTTCAGGTGGAGGAACAAGGCGAGCGGTGCCCGAGGGGACAGAAGATGGAAGGTGGGCCGGCCCGGCTGTGGAGCTTGTCGTGTGGGGACGGGACGTGAATGCTGCTCCAGGGAGACAGCTCCGAGCTCCAGGCGCCGCAGAAGAGAGGCTGCAGGGACGGGAAGGGCCAGACACCCTCGTGCAAGGCCCAGGTCAACCCAAGGGGTCGTGCACCTCGCAGTTCATTAAGGGGGTAGATCTCCCGTTAAATGTTCTTACCGAGAGACAGAGAGAAGAAGGACGCACGCTCTCTGTGTAGCGAGACCCCGAGCCAGCGTGTCCCCACAGCGGTACAGAGGGACTTTGGGGCCAGGACGAAGGCCAGGCTTTCCAAGGACACAGGCCCCGAGATCCCTCCTGAAGGCTGCGCAGACGGCGGCAGCAGACCGTCTGTCGGGGTGCAAGGAAGCGGCTCCTCTCAGCGAGGCCTGGACATGGACGGCTCTCCCGGGGGGGAGGCCCTGGCCTCCTTTCCAGCCTTCTTCCCGAGGCTGCCTGGCCTCCCTCCTGCTCCGAAGCGTCCTCTTTCCACCCATGTTTGCGGAGACGGTTCAGCGTTTCTCGTGCTGACATCACTGGTGCAAACCAGTCCTGCAGAATGAATGGTAGCACAGTGGCTACCTGAGCTTTTCCACAACCATTAGGATTCTTCACATTAAAGATCTCAAAGCATGTTCGGTCTGAAAAACAAAAGCCATGAAAACGCTCGTGCCTGTTTCCACAGAAGGAAAGCTGTACCTCCAGAAACGTGAGCTCATCAGCAGTGCTGAGTTTGGCCCCGAGCCCTTGTAAAATTGATCGTGTGATCTAAGCAGAGGGCGCGTAAAGTCGGTTGGATAAAGGACACCAGGTATTCTGCTGGCCGTCCTCAACTGCGCCGCCTCCCAGGTGGGAAGATGGGTCCCTCTAGGAAGACGGCAGAGGCTTTAAACATTTATCGTCAACGACAATAGGGACTTCCCTGGCGGCGCAGCGGTTAAGAATCTGCCTGCCAATGCAGGGGACACAGGTTCGAGCCCTGGCCCGGGAAGATCCCACATGCCACGGAGCAACTAAGCCCGTGCGCCACAACTACTGAGCCTGCGCTCTAGAGCCCGTGAGCCACAACTACTGAGCCCACGTGCCACAACTACTGAGCCCACATGCCTAGAGCCCATGCTCTGCAACAAGAGAAGCCACCGTAATGAGAAGCCCGCTCACCACACCCAAGAGTAGCCCCTGCTCGCCACAATTAGAGAAAGCCTGTGCGCAGCAACGAAGACCCAATGCAGCCAGAAATAAAAATAAGTAAATAAATAAATAAAAAACAACAGTAATATGCAATGTTTGTAAGCTGCTTTGTAGCTTTTCCTGGTGCCTTCACATCTGTGGGTTCATTTAAGTCCTGTACTCAACACTTTGAGTTTGTTGGTATTATTCCAGGTTCACAGATACAGAAATTAAGTTCAGAGAGATTAGCAGGCTTCCCCCATGGTTATACAACTTATCATAACCAACACTCGAGTAACTTTTTGAGCATCCAGACCATTTATGAGAAAGAGCCCGGCATTGTGGCCGCACGTGGGCCTTGGTAGGGCTGGCAGCTGCCACACGCTCACCCCCTTGCCACGGGGGTGACCCCACGTCGCAGAGGAGCAAAGTGCTGCAAAGAACTAGGTGGCCCGTCCAGAGCAAGACAGCGAACAGGGGCCACGTCGGGACTTGAAGGACCTCTGCCTTTTGTGACCTGCAAATGCGTCATTCCGTCTGAACCTCTGCCCAAAGAAGCCTTCATGTCACTGGTAGATTATTCTAAACTTCTCCAGAATTTCAACCACTGGCACTCAGCGTAAGCACCATCTCTGTTTTTAAAATGGTGGAGAACAGTAACCTGAAGGCCCCGCGAAAGGGAAGAACTTTCAGAACCCACCATCACAGGGTCGAGAGTAGGCGTGTCTGGATTCTGAGATCCTTCTGCCGAGGCAAAGAGAAGCAGCCTCCTGCCTGGAGGAAGCGGCCCGACCTCAGATCCCGGTGGCGGAGTGGGGCCAAGGGGGAGGCCCGGGCCACCGGCAGGTGCTACTCTCTCGGTCAGGACAGGTGTTCGGAAGGGGTGTGAGGGCCTCATTTCCCACAACCAACGAAGAAGCAGACTTTGCTGCTGGAATAAAGGAATAGGACCGTGGAAGCTGAACGCCCGAGAGTCCGGAGCCCCGTGCAGCTGGACGGCAAGCACGCCCAGCACCTCGAGGGGACTAGCCACCGGGCACTGAGCTGACAGGGGGAGCAGGGCAGCCAGCAAGCAGCCGGCCTGGAGACCCTGAGGACCCGTCAGCCGTGGACAGTCGTGGCCTGAGGCTGGGGGCACGCCCGCGCCCCTGGTGAACGAGAGCCACAGCCCTGCCCCGGCCCGCTCCCATGCTCCAGCAACACCTACTCAGTGCCCACGTGTACAGACCCGCCTCTTAAATGCCCAGGGGAAGCTCCATCCAGGTGAAAAGCAAGACAGGAGGGCAGCTGTGCCGGGGCACCCCCGAGGGCTCCTGGGGGACAGCACCCCAAGGTGCCCTCCCAGCCCCTCCTTCAGGGGGCTCCACGCGTGGATGAGCTCGGACGGTGGGGCTGGCCCGCGAGGCTCAGTCCCCGGCTCTGCTCTGTGCTCTGTGCCCCGGGGGAGCACACAGGCGGTGTGCACGCAGCCGATTCTGTTTTGGAAGGAGAATTGGAAAGCCGCTTGCCGTGCCTTTATAAAGCTGATGCTTGATTTCCACTTCTGGGACCCGCGTCTTATTTCTCCTCGCCTTCTGAACTTGCGGGGAGCTCGGAGGGTGCCGACGTCGATTTGGATTAAATGAAATCCCCGAGAGCCCAGCGCCCACCGCTGGCCCCACTCAGCACCAAGGGCCTGCTGACTCTCCACCCACAGAACAAAGCGGGGACGGGTTGGTCCTGCCTCGATGCAGGGGATGCTCGACAGCGGAGGGGACACTGCAGGAGCCTGGGAGCTTGCTAGATGAGGCGGGTGGACCCTCGCTAAGCAGACGTGGGGCCAGGTGACGCATGGCAGCAAGAGCAGAGGGAAGGACAACCCCGCCCCCCCAAGGGTGTCCAAGACCTGCCCGCTCCCCACGCCTTTGCCCCACCCTGGGTGGGCGGCCTGCAGCCGGAGCCCCTCTGACGTCACCACAGCCTCTGAAGGCCCCCTCGACGTCCTCGGAGCCACCATTTCTGGAAGACCCCGTCCTCCTCTGCATCTGATCTTGGCGTCAGGACACTCCTCCAGCTGGAGGGTCTGCGGCTGCCCTGACCACACAGAGTGGATGTCGCCCTAAGGACCCCCTCCACCCTTGCAGCCACTGCCACACAACTGTCCCAGCGCGGAGCTCCCTGCACCTCCCCCAGAGGCTCCTCTGCTCAGAACTGGCTCTGTTTGCAGGACTCCTGGCCAGAGAGATGTGGAGACGGGCTTCTGTCTCTCAGGCCTCAGGGTCACAAGCAGGCTAGTCCTATAAGTCCTTGAGAGACAGGTTTATAGTTCGAAGCCACAGAATCAAGCAGAGAGCTTTTCAGTGAAGTCTTTATTTTCTAACTCAGAGGACATTAAGAAACATTCCCATGACCACCCAGAATAGTGAAATGCACGGGGACAGAACCGTAAAGGGGCTGGGGGAGGGGGAGGGGAAGATGACTCCCAACCACGGGCTCTGGACACGGCGGGGTCAGCTCTCACTGACCTGCTGACACTCAGGGACCGTTTCCAGCTCTGGGATTCAGCGAGGTGGGCGTCCTTCACTCTCCGACCGAGATTCTGCACCTGTGAGCCTGACGGACATCCTGCGCGGCCGTTGCCTGCTGTAACCCACACGGTACCCCCGGGGGCTGCCGGCCTCCTGCGTCCATCGTCACCTGGCAAGTGCCCAGGAGCGTCCGAGAGCTCTGGGAACGCTCAGCTTGCACTGCTGCCACCCACTCAGAGCTCCTCCTTGTCTGCAGGCCCCCAGCACCCCCCGGCCTCGGACACCCCAGGCACGGCGCTCCCTGCCCGGCGCCGTGTTCTCTCGCACACGGTGCTCGTCACCCTGAGGCGCCCCGGGACCGCCCTGCAATGCTGGGTTCGTGGGGCAGCCCTTCTGCTCCTCCCCAGAGCTCCTGCAAATGCCCCACCCTGGGGTCTCCAGGTCTGGCTCTTTTCTGGGAAGGTGAACTCATCCTGTCTCTTCACTTTGGAGCCCGTGTGCACAGTGGGGAGCGGGGGAGACTCCTCCCAGGATCTCCTGCTGCCTGAGAGGTGAACTCCTTCTGAACTGTCATCCAACGTGTGCCTTTCACATCTGGTCCCCGTCTCTGTTTCCAAACCCATCTTTTATTGCTTCCTTAGCGAAGTCCTTCACTCCAGCCCAAATGGTCTCTGCCTGGAGCTGTGGATATGTCCCATTAGCTTTTTTTTTTAATTGTGGTAAATACACATAACATAAAATTTACCATTTTTCAGTGTGCAGCTCTGTGGCGTTAAGCACCTTCACACTGTTGTGCAGGCATCACCACCATCCGTCTCCAGAACTTTCTCATCTTCTCAAACTGCAGTTCTGTCCGCATTAAACACTAACTCCGCATTCTCCCCTCCCCCAGCCCCCGGCCCCCACCAGCCTACTTTCCGTCTGTATGAATTGACTTACTTAGGGACCTCATATAAGTGGAATTGTACAGTATTTGTCTTTTAGCGTCTGGCTTATTTCACGTAGCGTAATGTTCTCAGAGTTCATCCGTGATGTAGCCTGTGTCAGAATGTCCTTCCTTTTTAAGGCTGATAATATTCCATTGTGTGGATGGACCACATCTTGCTAATCCATTCATCTGTCCTGAGCTCTTGGGGTGCTTCCACGTTACAGCCACTGTCACTAATGCTGCTATGAACGTGGGTGTACAAATATGTCTTTGAGACCCTGCTCTCAATTCTTTTGGGTGTATTCCCGGAAGTGGGATTGCTGGATCATATGGAAATTTTATTTTTAATTTTTGGAGGAACCACCAGGCTGTCTTCCACAGCAGCTGAGCCATTTTGCGTTCCCACCAGCAATGCACAAGGGCTCCAATTCCCCCACACCCTTGCCTGCACTTGTTATTTCCTGGGTTTTGCTGTTTGTTGCTGTTGTTAGTAACCGTCCTAATGAGCGTGAGGTGATATCCCGTTGTGGTTTTGATTTGCTTTTCCCTAATCATTAGTGAAGCTGAGCATGTTTTCATGTGATCACTGGCCACTTGCATATTTCTTTAGAGAAATATCTATTCAAGTCCTTCACCTGTTTTTGAAATGGGTGAGTTTTTTGTTGCCAAGTTTTAGGAGTTCTCTATACTTTCTGGATATTCATTCCATATCAGATATAGGATTTGCAAATGTTTTCTCCCATTCTGTAGGTTGTCTTTTTACGCTGTGGGTAGTGTCCTTGGACGCACAAAGGTTTTGATTTTCACGCAGTCCAGTTTGTCTACTTTTCTTCTTTGTGGCCTGTACCTTTGGGATCATAGCCACATAGCCAAGAAATAATTGCTGAATCCAACACTGTGACGCTTTAGCCCTATGTTTTCGTCTAAAAGTGACAGTTGTAGTCTTCTGTTTAGGTCTTGGATGCAATGTGAGTTACTTTTTGTATATGGTGTGAGGCAGGGGTATAACTTCCTTCTTTTGCATGTGCATATTCAGTTTTCCCAGCGCCATGTTTAAAGAGACTGTCTTTTCCCCATTGAATGGTCTTGGCATCCTTGTCAAAAATCATTTGACCATATTTGCGAGGGTCCATTTCTGGGCTCTATTTCTGTCCCATTGGTCCATCGGTCTGTCTATTTGCCAGTACCACACTGTTGTGATGACTGTGGCTTTGTTGTAGGTGTTGAAATCAGGAAGTGTTTGTCCTCTGACTTTGTTCTTCCCTTTCAAGTCTGTGTTTTGGACGTTCCTGAGATTCCATGTACACTTTAGGGTGGGCTCTGCGCCCATCCCTTTGCTCTCTGCCATTGCACTGTTACACCTCGTGTCTGGGGCTTTCTTCCCAGCTGTCATTCAACCCAGGGAGGGGGAAGGAGGGAGACACAAGAGGGAAGAGATATGGGAACATATGTATAACTGATTCACTGTTATAAAGCAGAAACTAACACACCATTGTAAAGCAATTATACTCCAATAAAGATGTTAAAAAAAAAAAAAAATTCCAGCTCGGTTCCTCCCTGGAGATTCCCACCCACATTGACACCCTCCTCTGAGCTCCTGCTTCCTTCGAGTCCTGTCCTGTTCGTTCAAGACAGTGTCTGTCTCTCTTCCTCACTCTTAAATCCGTAATCCTCAGCTTGGAGGTCACCCAATCCGCCGGTCCTTCTTGTAACACGGTGGGGTTTTTTCTTTAAAGCACTCATCATGAGTAACAATGAACTAGTTTCTTTTTTTCTTTTTTTCATAAATTTATTTATTTTATTTATTATTTTTTGGCTGTGTTGGGTCTTCGTTGCTGTGTACAGGCTTTCTCTAGTTGTGGCAAGAGGGGGCTACTCTTCGTTGCAGTGCACGGGCTTCTCTTGTTGCGGAGCACGGGCTCTATGCACGCAGGCTCAGTAGTTGTGGCTCGTGGGCTCTAGAGCGCAGGATCAGTAGTTGTGGCGCATGGGCTTAGTTGCTCCTCTGTACGTGGGATCTTTCCAGACTAGGGCTCAAACCCATGTCCCCTGAATTGGCAGGCGGATTCTTAACCATTGCGCCACCAGGGAAGCCCAACAATGAACTAATTTCTAAGTTAATTCTTAAACATGCAGATTCTAAGACAAACAGTTCTTTCACATTTGAACATCCCTGAAGCAGGGAGCTGTGTCCTGCGATTAATGACATCTTAGCATCATAAACGTAGCTTTTATTTTGGTGGAACAAAGTACAGGGCTCCCTGCTTCTCTAAAGTTCACTTTATGCCACTTTGCTTTTACCAAAGATCTGCATTTGTGCCTGTTTTTGCTAACCAAGAGTAATTTGAAGATTTTCACTTTTACAAAAAAAGGTAATTGCTTCATTTTACGCCATTCGGCTTATGGAAGGCCTCACGGGAACGCTCTGCTTCCGGACAGCAGGGGACACCCGTGATGGTGAGTCTTACAATCAGGGGTGCTTGAGAGTCCATGGAACACGGTACACGTCTGCTGGTGTAGGGCCCTGTTTAGTGATGGTCTCATCGGACTGTAAGTTCCCAGGAAGCAGCGGCCAGCTCAGCTCACGGCTGCACCCCAGGCCTGGCTCAGTCTCTGGCCGGCTGCTCTAGTCAGCTATTTGACGGATGAATGACGAGTCCTTCAAGGGTGCAGTCAGTCCGTGCTGCTTCCCCCGGAGCACACAGCTCCTGGGACAGTGCTGCTTGCACTTAGCCACTTGCTGAGTCAACAAAATTCAAGCCCGATAGCATCACCCCCGACGGGACTGTGCTCTCTGATAGAAAGAAAAGGATTAAACACGTCTCATTCTTCTAGAGGGAAAAGCAAGGTAAGCGCGGCCGGGAGAACCCACTGACGTCTCCTTTCCTTTCCTTGCCAAGCAGTAAAGAGAATGCTGCTTCCTGAAATCTGTACACACATGATCTCTCGTTTTGTCTCTGTGGCAATGCTCTCTGCCTCGGACTTTGCCCGGGAATCATTTGAAAGTGGTATCATTTTTTTCTCCCGGGGGTCGACAATGTTCAGAAAACGACACACTTGTAACTCTTGGCAGCTACAAACCACTTACGAGCACGTTGTTCCTACATATCAAGTAAAATGACTCTTGAATAGGCAGGAAGGCAAGTCTGCCCTGTTAGGAGGGGACCTTGAGCTCCTGGTCCCGGTTCCTCGAGTGCAAGTCCACAGGTCGGCGCTGGGGCCGCACGCGCACAGGCAAGTCCTTCCGCCGCTGCCCTGCTGGTGACATGGGGGCCGCGCAGAGGGGCACAGAGGAGAAAGAGGACACAATTCGTGCCATAGGAGCTCCGTTCCCATTTCCGCCTGTTTATTCTCTGCCAAAGCAAGTCCCTGATCTCTTGGGGACGGATACTTTTGTAAATTACAGTGTAAACGTCACAGCAATGTTAAATTGCTAGAAAGATTTCCAAGTAATAACAATGAGAGCCGTTTGGGGCGCTGGGTGCGGCAGCTACATACCAGGCACCGTATTCGATTGCTTCACACACTGGGTCACCTGGATTCATCTTCAACATGATCCTACGTAGATAATCTCCATTTCGTGCCCTTTGGGGCACATGACCCTGGCCGAATGCTGGGGAGCCGATGAGGGTCAGATCTGTGATTTGGAGTCAGACATCCTCTCAGTTATCTGAAGAATATACGTGCTGCCTGTCTGATCAGCGCTGCTGAGGGCAGGGACTCTGTCCGCAGGAGCTGCTGGGGGTGGGGGTCTTGCCTGGCCCCCCTCTGCTCATGACCATCACAGGTGGCGGGGGAGCGCGGGGTGGAGGGCGGTGCCGGGAAGAGCCATCCTCGATGGGGAAGCGGGCGAGGGAAAGAAGAAACGGTACGTTAGGCAAAAGCACGATTAAAATGAGGGGGTTGGAAAAGGTAACTGAGAAGCAGATGTAGCCAGGAGAAGCCAAGAAGAAAACGAGTAGACAAACAATTAAACAGGTAATCAGTGAAAACAGCCTGTTTCATCAACACCCCAGCGGCAGGAGGGCGGAGCTCGGCCCCGGGGTTGCGCGGCCCTGTCTGTCCGTCTCCAGGAGCGGAGGCTGCCGTTAGGAAGTGGCTCAGGAGGCCCAGGGCAGCCCGGTCCTCTTCTGGCTCTTCTTATTCAGTGCCGTGGACACTCCGGCTCAGAGAACCCCAGGTTCCAGCAGGTACCGGAGCCTTCTCCTCCTTCATGTACAGAAGACGGCTCAGATGTCCTCTTGACAAATTCCCAAAGTCAACCAGGTCATCAAGTAGGTTTTATTTAACGCGTTGACACACAGTGCTGGTATCCAGCCTTAAATGGATCTGAACTCATCCCTCCCTTCCAGAAGACTGTCCTCATCACCTCTGCACAGGTGCAGTCCCTGCCAGGTGCTCGGGCAGGCGTTACCCCCTCCTGCCTCGAGCACCTGACCCTACTGGACCTCCAGCACTGGGAACCACCCACTTCTTGACGACTCCCGTAGGGCACTTGTAATGGATCGAAGCAAAAGTCATTCTCCAGTAACTTTTGTCCATAGGTCATAGTTGTCCCTTTGGAGAACACACAAAACAAGTCTAACCTTTCTAACCAAAACATATACATACACTACTGGTTAAGAGCAAGGGCTTGGGGGCTAGCAGGCTCATATGAATGTCCTGGCTCTGCCGCTTACTAGCTGTGTGACCTTGGGCAAGTTAATTAACCTCTCTGAGCCTCCATTTCTTCATTGGAAAACTGGGGAGCCTGTGAACCTCACAGGGTTGCTGTGAGAATTTCTCTTATTGAAGTGTAATTGACATAGCATTTTATTACTTTCAGGCATAGAATGTAATGATGTCATATTTGCATATATTGCAAAATGATCACCACAGTAAGTCCAGTTAACATCCGTCACCACATGTAACATTGTACCTTGGTATCTGCAGGGGATTGGTTCCTTGAGGCCCCAAGGCTACCAGAATATGCAAATGCTCAAGTTCCTTTTACCAAAGGGCATAGTAATTGCATATAACCTATGCACACCCTCTCGTATACTTTAAATCATCTCTAGATTACGGTCCTTTTTTTTTTTTTTTTTTTTTTGCGGTACGCGGGCCTCTCACTGTTGTGGCCTCTCCCGTTGCGGAGCACAGGCTCCGGACGCACAGGCTCAGCGGCCATGGCTCACGGGCCCAGCCGCTCCACGGCATGTGGGATCTTCCCGGACCGGGGCACGAACCCGTGTCCCCTGCATCGGCAGGCGGATTCTCAACCACTGCGCCACCAGGGAAGCCCGGATGGTGTCTTTTGATGCATAAAATATTTACTTTTCATCAAGTCCAATTTTTCTACAGTATTTTTCTTTTTGTTCCTGTCCCTTTGGTGTCACATCTAAAAAATTATTGCCAAATCCAATGTTGTGAAGCTTTAGCCCTATGTTTCCTTCTTAGAGTGTTATTGTTTTAGCTCTTGCTTTTAGGTCTTTGATGCACTTTGAGTTAATTTTGTATATGGTGTCTGGAAAGGTTATAATGTCGTTCTTTAGCATGTGGATATCTCGTTTTCCTGGCACCATTTCTCAAAAGGACTGTCCTTTCCCCGTTGAATGGCCTCAGCACCATGTAAAAAATGTTTATTTGTGAATTAATACTTTGTATTTCAGAACGGGTTGCAAATTCCCCCAGTGGGCAGAGTTGGGCCCAGAGCTCAGCGCAAGGAATTCTTTGGCTGGAGGAAGTGGGACCATCTCACCTCCCCTAGCACCCAGCCACAGCCTTGAATGAGCAGATGTTTAATAAACAGTAGTAAAATTAATTTACAAAAGTACCATAGAAGATACATATACCTCACAAGTAACTAAAATACCATGCATCGCCAGTTAGTATAAATAGGTGATGAACGAGTAATTTCCAACTAAAAGGAAAAAGAAATCAGGTAACAATTTTTTAAGCACCTTAAACCTAGTTACTTAAAGAAAAGCACCAT
The DNA here is from genome assembly GCF_963455315.2 of Globicephala melas. Classification (NCBI taxonomy): domain Eukaryota; kingdom Metazoa; phylum Chordata; class Mammalia; order Artiodactyla; family Delphinidae; genus Globicephala; species Globicephala melas. The sequence continues at coordinate 661,399 of NC_083331.1, read as the reverse complement.
TAAATTCTGCTCTCCACGATTACGACAGGATTACTGTGTTTGCTCTGGGCCTCCGCCTTCAAGAAGGACATCTATATCCAACAAATATTTGTTGAACCTCCTTTGTATGCAAAGTGCAGATTTATCCAGATTCTATACAGGCCCTGAAAGGTAGTTCCATCCCTGACCACCAGGAGGCAGCCGAGGCGAGCACATCTTCGTGACCGGTGGGAAGGACAAGGGCCGGTGGTGCCTCTGCGGGACCCACGCGCCAGGGGTTCCCCGCTCACAGAGCAGCAGTGCGCTCCGGGCTCTCGTCTCTGCACACTTTTCTGAGCTGGAAATGTGGTCGAATATGGAAATGGGACCTATCAATTGAGAATTCGGCTCTAAGCAGTTTGGCGCGCGCGCGCGCACACACGTATGTATGTGTGTGTGTGTGTGTGTGTGTGTGTGCGCGCGCGCGCGTGTGTGCGTGATATATGCATGTATGTACATATATATATATATTTCCCTGAAGTTATCCTAAACACAATCTCTCTTGAAACCAAATGAGAAGCAGTCTTTACAACTAAAACTTAAACCACATGATTAACATCTTTGCTGTCTACCCAGAGTACGTACAATATGACACGTAAGGAAACCAGTGTCTTCTAGTCTTGCTAATCTTTACACAACATCACTGAACATTTTTATGGTAGTAAAATATGCATGCTATAAAATTTACCGTCTTAACCATTTTAATTGTGCAGTTCCGTGTCTTAGCACATTCGCGTTGTTCTGTAATCACCTCCGTAACCTCATATAAGTGGAATTGTACGGTGTTCGTCTATTCGTGACCAGCTTATTTCACTTAACATGATGTCCTCGAGGGTCACGTGTTGCAGCCTGTATCAGAATTTCCTTCCTTTTTCCCGGTGGATAATATATCAGTGTACATATAAGCACATCTTTTTAGCTATTCATGGAGTTGTTTCCACCTTCTGGCGCTTGTGAATAATGCTGCTATGCATATGCGTACAAACATTTGATTGACACAATATCATTTTAAATCGGCATTTTTAATGAAAAGTTTTAAATTATTGCAATATTGTATTTCCACTTTTTATCCTCGGAATACCAATAATAGTGTTTGTTTAAGAGACTAAGTATTAAGAACTTTCAGTTCTTCTGAGATCAAGAAAAGATAAAACTATTCTTGCACTTCTCAGAGAGAGTTAAAAATTGAGAAAAATATCTGAAGACCTTCTCTAGTAATATTCCCCAATTAAAAAACAAAACCTAAAAACCTAAGTCCACATAACCACCACCTACTACACACAAACACGTCCGAGTTCTACAAGGTGAAGGTGCTGTAGACATGCCTCTGGCAGCTTAGCTTTCCTTCTCCGTGGGAGAACCTCAAGTTCAGACCTCAACTGAACAGGCAGATTCTGCGGGGCAAGCAGATGGCTCATCAGACAGATCCGAGCGCTAATAAAGGCTCCGTGCGGCTTTGAAAACAACCAGAGCCTCGAATTTCGCCGCCTTCCTGCCCCACTGCCGCCGCTCACTCGGGAGTGGTGAGAGCGGCCGGCCCCTCCAGTCACCCAACATTTACTACACCTCCTCCCGGGCCGCCCGGGGGACGCGGGCTTAGAGCAGCGCAGGCCGCACGCAGCGTAGAGGCGGCCGCACCCTGGCCCCCCGCAGGGCGAGGCGCCTCCCCAGGAATCCCGGGGCCCTCGACTGAATTCAGCTTGTCTGACTTGAGCCAGGCTCGCCGCGCTATTTAGAGACCCCCGCACAACGTGGCCGCAGCGGCCGCGGAACACGCACCCCGGGCGGAACCCGGCCCGGCGCGGCGCCCCGCACTCCACGCCCGCGGCCGCGCGCCTAGCACCCTCAGCGAGCAGGCGGGAGGTCCAGCCGCGGGGCAGGTGCGGGCGCGGGGCGTGGAGTGCGGGGTGGAGCCAGGCGGAAGCGGGCTGTGGAAGGCGGGGTTCGGAATGTGGAAAGGGGCGCAGGACGCGGACTAGGGGGCGGGGGCGGCCGTGGAGCGGGGTGTGGGACGCGCGGTGAGGCGGTGGGATGTGGGATGGGGACGGAGGGGGGGCGCTGGGGGCGGCCGCAGGACGGGGCTGGGCCGGGCGAGGCGAGGCGGGGCGGAGGCGAGGGGCGTGGCGCGGGGCCCGGGCGCGGGGCGCAGCGCGGGGCGCCGGGATGGCTCCGGGGCGGGGAGCCCGGGTGGCGCGGGGCGCACGCGTCGAGCCGCGCGCACGGGACGGTGGTGTCCGGCAGAGCGGCCCGAGCCCTGCCCGCGGGAGGAGCGCACCGGGTTGGCGCGGCGGGTAAGCGCGGGCTGCTGGGAATTCCCTCGGGAATCTGGGGGGCGTTTGGGGGCAGCGGGAACGGACAGCGGGGCTCGGGCACTTCCTGGAGGCTTTCGGAGCCACTGCCACCCGTCTGCTCCTGGAGAGCTCGGCGGAGCGATGGCTTCCTGGGTGGGCGGCTGGAGGCGGCTTCAGGCCTCTTCCTGGGTTTTTCCCCTGAGGGGGAGCGGGACCTGCCCTAGAAGTTCAGGTCCAGGGTCTGAAGGACCCTGTGGACGCTGGGCCGCTGCCGGCCTCGCCACGCTCCCTGCGGGGTGCGCGCTGCTGTTCCCGAAGGTCTTGCCTCGCCTGCGTTCTTTTAAGAAACTCTCAAAGTTTTTAAGGAAAGACTTTGGCTCTAAGTGCCAAGATCTCATTTCTTGCCGGATGTGCGCGTGGTGGTGCGTTTAAGTAGAATTTGCAGAGAGTGGAAAGATCCCTTATCTGCGCCCTGCTGGAGCCCCTTTGGGGCTGTGCTGACAGCCGTCGCGGTGAGGTCTGGTGAACAGAATCCGTCCTAGTGTGCAGACCTCTCGGTTCAGAGTATTTGTGACAGGGACTTCAGCGACCAGGGGAGTCCTCCAGTTTTTGCTTTATCAAGATATCGCCCAGATGTGCCATTTAAAAATGGTTGTATACAAACAGCCGGGATGCGAACAGCTTTGGTTTTTATCACCCAGGAATTCAGAATGATGATTTATGACATGTGCTTCACTTCACTGGCAGGCCATCAATGTGGTGTGAAATGTATTGCAAATCAGACATTAAAAGATTAAAGAGGAAAAAGGACTTTTTTTTCCCGAAGGTCAGTATATTCAAAGTAAGCATCAGCTAGTCGATCTGGCACGGGTTCCACTGCTTCAGCAGTTTGGTTCTTGTTGAGATAAGCATCTAATGAGGGCAGTGCACGTGACTGTCGTGTAAAGTAATTCACAGAAACTTTACAACTGTAACTAATTCGACAATGCTGTTCATGTCGACCAGCAAATGCTAACGGGCTTAAAGCTGTCTTATAATAATGGCGCGTAACAGAATTTCATTGTTTGCCAATGAGAAAAAGAATTTTGACAATTTCCCAGAATGTTGCTTATATTTTGTGTTCATTTTCTTAACTAAGATAACTTTTACACTACACATTTGAGACTTCAAAATAATTATATGTATTTATCACAACCATGTTACAGTCTCACACATGTAGAGAATTTAAACCATAATTCGCCTTTCACCTGTTACCATTGCTTGAACAAGTAACAGAATAAATAGGATACACATGCCTTTAGGATTTTTACCTCAGTATCGCACATAAATACATCAGTAAACACATAGCTTTTGTAATGTATTAAAATATTATTGGGACACTCTAGACAGTGGGAAGGCCTTTGAGAAGCACTTCACCCTGTACAGAAGGCATGGTTCCCAGGGTCTGTGTGTGAAGAAAGACAGCCAAACTCAGTTGCCATCTCAATATACCATCTCCTTCTCCCCCGACTGTATCAGCCCCCGCCCCTCCCCAATCAGGGCCATTACCAGTACTTTGTAACACGTGTCATATTACATTTTGACCAGTTTTTTGCAAGCCTGCCTCTCCCATACACTGAGGGGATGGATGGGATCTGAATTATTCTGGTAATCCTAGTCCCACACACGTAATAAGCGTTTGATAAACGTTTACTAACTTGAAGAGGGAAAATATCCAATACATGTGACCCTAAACAGCACACACGTGTCTCTAAAAACAGTATGTTTATATGGGGATATATGTATACATGTAGCTGATTCACTTTGTTATACAGCAGAAACTAAACACGACATTGTAAAGCAATTATACTCCAATAAAGATGTTAAAAAAAAACCAGGATGTTTTTGCAATTTCAATGTAATTCTTAAAAGCAATAAAATAGCGAGAGATTCTCATCTTAATTTTCATTCTTACAGTGGTGGAAATTCATCATGATAGATAGGTTAGTACTCTACAGCTTGCTTTTTAGTATCTGCATCTTCAAAGTTGTGACTTAATAATGGTTGATGTAAGGGTTTCTGCATTCTTACTTTTTCTTTAATTTGAAGGGTTTGTGGTTTGCTTTAAGTTTCCTGTTAACAAACTAAATGATACTAAATGTAAAAATCACTTAAGTTTTTTCATTTAGATCACCTGATTAGCTCCATGAATGCTCAGCTATTCATGAAACTCCATTTCCCATTAGCTTTAAAATGAATCTTTTATTCTAGAACAGGGAAGAGATTTCTGGTTTATACCAACAGAAATAAATTTGAATAAGGAAATTCAAATTCTATTTATACTATAGAAATTATTATTTCTGCAAAAAGTAGAAAACATTTTCACAGATGTAATTTGTGTCTGTAATATAAATGGAATAATAAAATGCCATAAGGCTGTCGAAATGTAACATGACGTTACATGTGACCTTAAACAGCACACACGTGTCTCTAAAAACAGTATGTTTTTGCAAGAGTGAAGATAATACCGGAATTTGCTTTAAAATGATAATTCCAGTTTATATGATGAAGTAACTGGCTGTTACTAGCACATCAATAATATTTAACAATTGTAGATACTCTGGACTGGAAAAAAAGCGCAAAAGCTTAAAATGTGCTCTAACCCGTGTCTCTCCACATATGTCTTAAAGTGTGGCAGAAACAACTCAAAAGGCAAGTGTTGTAATCTGGACAGTCTGCCTGCTGCTTAATCCCGTGAAGTCATGTGGAAGGGGACCCAGAGCAGACAGTCAGGGGTTTTCGTGCCAACTTCAGCACTGTGCACTGTGCAACCTCAAGCAAATCCTAGAACCCTCCCTGGGCCTCCATTCCCAATCTGAAATGAGGAGGGTACTGGGGCCACTTCTAAGGTTCTTTCAGCTCTAAAATGCTATGACTCTATATTCCTTCCATGGATTATGAGTAAGAGTCCTGAAAGGTGTCATTGGGATTTGTACAGGGAAATTACCTTTTAACTGCATTTATGAAGTCAGGGTTTGGTGTAGTATTGAGACTTCCCGACCTCGTGTTTCAGACACGATGAGCTATTCAGAGCGCTTGTAGCTATTGTACCCCTATAATTTTCTTGATTGTTTTTTACTCTTGGCCCAAACCAGCCTTCAGAGAGTGATGCATTAAGTTAAGGGCAATGACTTTTTTTTCATTATTCAGTTATTAAAACCTTAGGGCTGATGTTGAAGTACATTAAAATTAACACATCACTGAAATGTCTAAATAAAATGTTTGGGTAAGTGAAAAACTCTAATGGTATTCCTAGGTCTTTCCCAGAGGTCATTGTAGGAACGTATAATGCTGTTTAATAATGGGCAGAAAAACTAGAGGAGCCTGCAGGGTGGTGGGGCAGGGAAGCTATTTGAAGGGTTTAAAGGGGGAGCCCTGCATGGCATGAATTGTCTTGGAAGACAGTCATGTTTCTAATTCCACTCCAGACTACCTACATTTTCTGTCAACTGAACTGAAGCTGGGCCAGCTGGTAAATTTCTAGCTTAATATTAGAACTCTAATTGTGGAACTGTGATGTGATACTGATATCTAGAGGGAATATTTATTTTATTCAAGTATTTTGAGAGGAAATACTGTGGATTAAAAACTTAAGTGTACTTTTAATTTTGCCATTGTTGATATACAACATTAAAGGCATTTGTTCGTAAACTAACACAGTTGTTTAAATTGCTTCTAATTTAAAATTAGCTCTCACTAAGCTTGCAAGTGACAGAAGGTCAAAACCAAAGACTGATGAGTACTTCCCTCTGACTAAAGATCAAAGTGTTACCCATATTTACCTTAGCCAAATAAAGACTTAGGAGCATGTGAGTTTTTGAATATTCATAAATGATTAAAATCCCCACATGAAAGAGAAAAATATGAGGATAATAATAATACATGGATGGCAGGAACTATTGAAAGTGCTTTCCATACATTCTTATTTAATAACTAAGATAATTAAATTAAAATATTATTTTAAAACAATTTTATGTTTCTGGAGATTTATTCTCTGCCAATAAAATATATAATCCTGGAAGTGCTTTAGAATTATTAATAAAGAAGTTGAAAGTTAGTGTATTATAATTTCACTAAGTCAGTTGTTTCTGGATGAGAGTGATGTTTCCTTCCAGAGATTTACATTATTGAAAAGTTGAATTTCCACTTAAAATTAGGAAGGAAAACCCCTGGAACTATATAATAATGAATACTTTTATACTAAGGTAAAGGATACTCTTAAATTGTATGTATGCCATTTATAAAACTACCAGTAAACACTGAAATCTTCACTATCTATTGAAAAGGTCCATAGGAGTTTTTGACAGATGTATTCTGTGTACTGTGAATATAGCGTGCATGGTACGACATTGAAAAAAATAAACTCTCATTCTGTTTCAAGCATATCAAAGTTGGTTCTTTAATAAAAGAGAAACTTCTAGCAAGACTACTATTTTAAGTCTCAAACAATATTTGGAACCAAACAAAGGAATCTAACTACAGATACCATAGGGTTTTAAAATCATAGGAAAATACCATGAACAATTTTATGCCAATAAATTTGAAATTTAAATGAAATGGAAAATTCTCCAAAAGATGTAAACGATCAAAAATCACTTAAGAAGGGCTTCCCTGGTGGTGCAGTGGTTGAGAGTCCGCCTGCCGATGCAGGGGACACGGGTTCGTGCCCCGGTCCGGGAAGATCCCACATGCCGCGGAGCGGCTGGGCCCGTGAGCCATGGCTGCTGAGCCTGCGCGTCTGGAGCCTGTGCTCCGCGATGGGAGAGGCCGCAACAGTGAGAGGCCCGCGTACCGCAAAATAAATAAATAAATAAATAAATAAAGTCATGACCAGTAAGGTGTTTCACCATCTAAAAATCACCATAGATGCAGGGGGGAAAAAAGTATTCCACTAAATCCATACTTGTTCATGATTTAGAAAACAAAAGACTGAAGGATAATTTATTTGCCAGATACAAGTTGAAACATCACGCTCCGTGATAAAACTTCAGAAGCATTCATTTTAAGGCAGAAACAAGGAAAGATGTCACCACGTCAACATTGTACCAGAAGTCCAGGCCAATGCAAGAAGGCAAGAAAAAAAAATAACGGGGATTCGAACGAGACATCTCTCCTTCATGGCAGACAATATGATCGTGTGTCTTTCACAGAAAATCCAAAGGAATCTCCTGACTTGTTGCAACTAGGAGGGGCTTTCTAACAGGTCGCTGGATACAAGATCAATATATAGAAATAAGGTTCCTAGGTAGCAATAATAACTACTCAGAAATTATAATGAAAACAACTATTTAGAACGAAGTATTAGAACAACCACAAAGCTACCTGGGAATAAATCTAACAAAAGGTGTATAAGACCTTTCGGGACAGCGTCCAACAGCATAAAGATGCCCTCCATGGAACAGTTGTGCTTAGTGGTGGGGGCCCTACATTGTAAAGAGGTAGATTTGATTCATCTGTGAATCCTATGCAATTCCAATCAAAACGGTGTCCAGATTTTTGTGGAACTTGACAAGCTCTGCCTAAATTTCATATGGAAGAAATAAAAGGCCAAAAATTGTTGAGACAAATATGAAGAACAAAGCCAAGGACTTGTCCTGCCAAGTATCAAATATGTCTGCAGCCATGGCCACTGGGTGTCCTGCTGGTCGCTGAGATCAGTCCTTCTCTTCCGGAGAACAAGTGTCCCGTGTTATTCAGTCTGACACTTCGGAGGTTCAGCTTTTTCCTCTTTCATGCTTGTCTCTGTGGTTGAACTTTTCCACGTTGCTGTGGCCCTGAATAGGGCCGGCTCTTACTCTTGGGAGTTTGGACAGAGCTACACGTTGGGGTCACCTCCCCAGAGTAGAAGAAGAGTGAGTCTTCTGTTACGTTGACACGTTTATTTTGAGTTCTGTTTCCTCTTTGCGCTCTGTTCCGACGTGACCCTGTGCGTGCTCTGCCCCGCCCCCGTGCTCCTCTGGCTCTGAGCGAACACCGCGTGCTGCTCTATTCCGTCCTCACGACGTATCTCCTTCCTGGCCTTCTTCCCCTGTCGCCCCTCCTTCGGCACTCACTCCAAGATCACCGCCGTCTCCCCAAGGCCCTTCTTTCTGAGCAACCCTCGCAGGGTCCTGTGCCCTCGGGGTGGCCGAGTGAACGTCCGCCCTGTGGCCCCCGCCCCGCCCCCCTGACCGCCCGCCGCACCTTTGCCACGGCCACCGGGACGACGCTCCGGCCTGGAAAGGCGCTCCTTCTCCCTCATGCTTCCCGAAGCCGCACCGCCTGATCCCACGGCCAACCCCCCTCTTCCCTGGGTACATGATTTCACACAGATGTCCTTGTTCTCTGAGACCCTCTTCGCTTGCATCACTGCCCGTTTTCCTGACTTCCGTCTCCACACACAGATTTCAGAAGCAGGTGTGTTTACTTCTACTGTGTCCAACGGAACCTGTGGCCCAGAGTTGGGCAGCAGGCTGCCACTGAGCAAATAACCATTGATGGACCGGGAGGGAGAATAACATGACCTCAAGCCCAAGGGGAAACATATAATTTGGAAGGAAAACACAACCATCAGAAGAATGGGAAAGCGGCCACGTAAACTTTGAGACATAAGATCTTTGTTCTGCGATAGTGTCAGAATGAAATTTTTCCTTGAGATAAAAATAGAAAACAATCAAATGGCATCCCATGAAGATAATTAACGTCCCACCTCCGTGTGAGCTCAGTGGTGTGACAGCGCTGGGCCCTGGGGCCTGTGGGCGGCTCTAGCTTGGTCCTGAGATGGCCCTGCGCCTGGATGGTACGTTTCCGCTGCCGACTCCTCTCAGGACGGCCCACTCTGGCCTCAGCAGGGCGTGGAGTCCGTCTGTCGTCCGTTTCTGTCCTTACTTGGCCCAGCAGAGCTTGCTGTTCTGAGGGTCTCATCCTCTGCTGTTATTTTGTTCCTTAATTGACGTTAGGGATGCGTGGTACTGACAACACACCCCGAGGCCCCTGTGTGCCGTCTGGAGAGACAGGCTGAGGAGCCTCGGAGGCTCCCGTTTGGGTCCGACCGGGCCCCGTGTTGCCGGTCTCCCAAAAGATACTCAACCCTTTGGTTAACTTTTTAATTCATTCATTCATGCATTTTCCACAGCAAGACCAAAGCTTCAAAGTGTGGTAGGAAGGCCGGGAGCAGGAGGAGACAGTCCGGCCCCTGTGCACCTGGGGCCCCACCGTGGGGGGAGAACGTAGCCCAGGGCAAGCCCTGCGTCCTCCGTGACGGCCACTGTTGGGCCAGTGGTGCAACACGTATTGTGCTCGTCCTTTGCGTCTTTATTAGGGACACGATTTAAGAGATCTAAGGTTACAGACCATAATGAGAGAACAATGAGAAAGGACTTGGCAGACTTTTTCCAAAACCAGAACTTCAGAAAATGAAAGTCATGGTCATTAATCTTTTATGATGATAAATGTGATAAGTTGTAATGGGAAATGCAAACAAATATGAAAAGAACAGAAAATTGCCCAGTTCTCAGAAACCCTGCAGCTAACATTGCAGTATCATCCCTGCCCTTCCTTTTCCTATCTGCACGTACAAATGTTTGCAAAATCTAATGAGTACCTTACATTTTGGGAGTTATGAATGAACCGTGGCTTTTCACTTATGCCTGGTCTTATTTTATAAAGATTTTAAGATAGCATATCAGTTGGGAATTCTTTTGTCTGCAGGCGACAGGAAATCTGACAAGCAAATAGGGTTCCTCCTCTCCCGTGAGTCTGGAGGTGGCAGCTGGGGTCAATTCAGCAGGTCCACAGTGTCACAGCAGGGGCCTGGGGACTTTTTTGATGGTTCCCTCACGCTTATGACACATGGTTGCAAGATGGCTGCCCAGCTCCAGGCATCACATCTGTACTCAATGTGGAAAGAAGGGAGAAGGGACAGCATGAGTAGCATCTGCCCTTTTATTAGATATCAAAAGCTTTCCTAGAGGTTCCCCAGCTGACTTCTTACACATCATTGGATAGAACTGCCTTTTATAGTCACTGCCAGCCACACAAGGAGATGGGAAAGCAAGAATTCCCTTCCTGGTCATGTTAGAGAAGAGTAGCACTGCGCGTGGCAGCTGGGTCACCAGACCATGATGTCGCCGTGGACAGACAGCTGCTCTTCTTCATTTAACTGTTCGTCTCTCAGGGGACGCTTCGTTCCCAAGTGTTCCTTCTTATCAGCAGTATTACAGTAAACATCCATGTGCACCACTTATCAAAGGCTCTGATTAGCTCCTTAGTGTGACGTCCTGGAAGTAGAATTGTGGGTCAGGATGTCATCACCTCCACAGCTCTTCACACGTGAGACGAAGCTCCTTCCCAGGAAAGCCTCCCAGCCTGTGCTGCCACTCAGTGCAGGGGATGGGTGCTGCCCCCGGGGACACAGTCTCACTCGCGCGGGGACACAGGCTCTCCGCCGGGGACACATGCTCACGGGTGCCGTCGTGGACTTAGTGAGCCTTGGAAGCTGCCAGATGCCCGCTGGGTTTGCAGGTGGTAACCGCCTTCTGTAGGCTGCACTTGGGGGTCGTGGTGCAGCTTTAAGGCACATTGTTTGAAAGTGTTTTGCGGCCCCTGGACCCAAGGGCTCTGGAGAGGCTGGGCCGCCGCCCCTCCTCCCTCTGACTGACTGAACAGGCCCATCGATAGCTTGTGTCTCTCGGCAGAGGGCGTTTGGGGTGGGACGGTTCGTTCCTGTGTCTGGTTTCCTAATAAAAGGGCAGATGCCGTGGGTGCTATCCCCCTCCCACGCGCGCACACACACACACACACACACTGTGGGACATTTCGCCTCCCTGGCCCTGCAGGGAGATGCCAGCAACACTCTCCAGTCTCCGGGTCCCCTCCCTCTGGGCGCTGGGTGTGCGGACCTGCTGCCCTCGGTCTGGGACATCCCTCCGACGGCTCCCCAGCGAGGATGACCTGCACCTGCTCATCCCGAGGGAGGCAGGAGAAGGACCGAATGGCCCACAGTGTTCAGCTGGTGAGGCCCTGAGTGCCCTGTGCCCAACCCCTCTGCCTGCAGGTGTCAGACAAAGGTCCATGGCCTCAGAACTGGAACCAAAGGGGAAGGCCACGGGTGGTCAGGACCGTCCAGGAGGTTTTCTGTGGAGGCCTGAGGCCACGCCGCCGGGGGCCCTCTGAGGCCGGGCGGTGGTTGGGGAGGGCAGCAGACCCGCGGGCGCAGCCTGACGAGGACGAAGGGCCAGCACAGCCCCACGGTGGCCTAAGTGTGGATGTCAGCAGGCCGGGCCCCGCCCCCCGGCCAAGCTTTAAGGTGAAGAAACAGCGGGTGTGGAAGCTCGAATGAAGCGCTGGGGGCACAGCGGGCTCGTCCTGCCCGGATGGGCTGGCGGGCAGCAGGGGGAGGGCGGCAGGGGGAGGGGGGCGGCAGGGGGAGGGCGGCAGGGGGAGGGGGGCGGCAGGGGGAAGGCGGCAGGGGGAGGGGGGCAGGGGAGGGGCAGCAGGGGGAGGGCAGCAGGGGGAGGGCGGCAGGGGGAGGGGGGGCCGGGGTGAGGCGGTGCTGTCCAGGCCCAGATGGGCAGCTGCAGTGTCTGCGTGAGAGTCAGGTTTAACCCAGAAAGTGCCTGACACCTGACTTCCTTCACGTTCAGTAAGTTAAGTCTCTAAATTGAAACATTTTACTCTCTGAGAACAAGCAAAATAGAACAGGTGGCAGTCACAGTCAGGGGCAGGTGGGCTGGTGGGGTCCGAGAAGAGTAAGTTGTCGTGAAAGATCTCAAACAACCAAAACAGAGTTGGAAATTTGGTCTAAAGAGAGCTAACATTTCTCTGTTTCTTTAGGTCACAGTAAAGTTTTGTATTTTGCCTCAGAACCAACTCATAAACATCAATATTTTTAAACATTTTAAAATTCAATGTGAGAAGAGTTGTCTTTGGTTCCACTGGAGGGCCGTGAGTGTGTATATATGTGTGTGTGCATGTGTGTGTGTGTGTGTCTGTCTGTGTGTGTCTGTCTGTGTGTGTGTCCGTGAGGCTGGCAGTGCCCTGCATCGGGGCACGGAGGCCCCCGGGTTCCCCCTGCCGCCTCCCGTGGGGCAGTTGGCCACGTGCGCCCGGGTCCCATCTTGCAGGGGGAGGCGGCATGGCTGGACCTGCAGCGAGCTGACCGTTTGTGGAACATTTGCCTGGTGAGAAGGGAGGGGAGGGGAGGCAGTAGGTGGACACGGCAGGAGTTACAGCAGTGGCCTGGGAACCACGGCCATCTGGGAAAATCACTCTGATTTCACATGAACAAAAAGGTCCGCTTAGGAATCCACCCAGCTGTGTGCAGAGCACCATGCCCCCCGAGAGCCGCTGGACTAGACCAGGACGGGTGTCGGGAGGCTGGGGAGAGGTCCCTCCCCTCAGGCACCTTTCCCAGTGTCCTCGGCTCTGAAGTGAGAGCGTTAGCAGCCTGCGGTCGTCTCCCTCACGCTGGCCCCTGTGCCGTGTAACTGCCGCCCGCTCAGGGCCACACGTGCTGTGGACGGCCACCAAACCCTGCTCGGTGGACAGCCGGGAGATATGCATGCACGTGCCTGCTACACACACCTGTGCGCGCACGTACACGCACACACCTTCCCGTGGAGAGTTCCCGCTGGTCGGCAGGAGCACGGCTCCCCATGACAGCAAATTCCGACGGCCCTCGGGGCCCAGGGCTGCCCGGGGCTGCACCCTCAGCTCACCTGGCGAGCCTGCCTAGTAACGAGCCTGTTCCCTTGCAGGTTAGCCATCCGAAGCGATGGGCGACTGGAGCTTCCTGGGGAGACTCCTAGAGAACGCCCAGGAGCACTCCACCGTGGTCGGCAAGGTCTGGCTGACCGTGCTGTTCATCTTCAGGATCCTGGTGCTGGGGGCCGCGGCCGAGGAGGTGTGGGGGGACGAGCAGTCGGACTTCACGTGCAACACGCAGCAGCCGGGCTGCGAGAACGTGTGCTACGACCGCGCCTTCCCCATCTCGCACGTGCGCTTCTGGGTGCTGCAGATCATCTTCGTGTCCACGCCCACCCTCATCTACCTGGGCCACGTGCTGCACCTGGTGCGCATGGAGGAGAAGAGGAAGGAGCGGGAGGAAGAGCGGCTGAAGGCCGACGGCCCGCCCCTCGGGCAGGACAGGCCCCCGGTGCGCGACGACCGGGGCAAGGTCCGCCTGGCCGGCGCCCTGCTCCGCACCTACGTCTTCAACATCATCTTCAAGACGCTGTTCGAGGTGGGCTTCATCGCCGGGCAGTACTTCCTGTACGGCTTCCAGCTGAAGCCGCTGTACCGCTGTGACCGGTGGCCCTGCCCGAACACGGTGGACTGCTTCATCTCGCGGCCCACGGAGAAGACCATCTTCATCCTCTTCATGCTGGCCGTGGCCTGTGTGTCCCTCTTGCTCAACATGCTGGAGATCTACCACCTGGGCTGGAAGAAGCTGAAACAGGGCATGACCGACCCTTACCGCCCGGACACTCCCGGCTCCAGCGTGAGGGCCGCAAAGCCTGCGTGTGAGCGGCCCCTCCTGCTGCCCTCCCACTCCAACCCACCCGCCCTCACCATCGGGTTCCCGCCCTCCTACGCGCCCTCGGCCTCTTCCCTGGGGCAGGCGTCGGCCCCAGGCTACCCCGAGCCCCCTCCGCCGGCAGCCCTGCCCGGGACCCCCGGCAAGGGCCACCCGGTCGGCTCCCCCGGCGGCCACCAGCACCTGCTCGCGACGGCGCCGAACTGGGCCGGCCGGGAGGCCGAGCAGCAGACTTCTGCCGGGAAGGCCTCCCCGCCGTTGTCCGCGCCCGCAGCCCCGAAGCCCCCGGCCGGCCCCCAGCAGCCCCCTCCGGAGGGCGGGGCGGGGAGCTCGGGCGACAGCGACGGGGAGGGGGCGGTGACTGCCGTGGAGCTGCACGCGCCCCCCGAGCTCCCCGCAGACCCCGGCCGGTCCAGCAAGGCCAGTAAGTCCAGCGGCGGCCGGGCCAGGGCCAGTGACTTGGCCATCTAGCGGTGGCCTAGCATCCAAGACCCAGGGGGCTCACACCGGCGGTGGAGCCTGGAGGTGGGAGGAGGGGGCGAGCGAGGGTCGGGCTCGTGTGTCAGTGCTTGCTGTTCCTAACGCTGGGAGGTAGTGGGGAGCGCGTCCGAGGCAGGGAGGGGGCGCAGGGGCGGGGCCGCCAGAGATTCTCCCAGCAGCCCCCGCGCCCAGCAGCCCGGCCGCCTCCGCAGGTGCTGCGGTCTCCGCGGGGCGCTGTTCTGTGGTGGGAAAGCAGGGGTGTCTGTGGCAGGCAATTCGGTTTTCCTTTCCTACGCCCCCATCCCCGCCCCGGAGCCTCTGGACGGCCCAGCAAGTCTAGATGCTCTTAGCCTTATCTCTGTGTGAGACTTTAACTTAGAGTTGAATTTCATTTGGGATATTTGCCAAACCGCACTAAAAAAAGATTTTGAGCAAGTCCATGTAGCGTCACTGAGTTTCTGAACCGGCATGTGAAGCCCAGGATATCAAGCCACACACTTCATGACAAGTGACAGGAAGCAGCCGCCCATCAGAGGCAGAGCCGCGGCGGGGGGAGAGCAGACCCTTGAGATAAGTCTGAACAGCCGAGGAAACTGAGTAAAAGTGTGGCCGGTATGCCTTAGGTATTTATTTTTTAAATGACATTTTGTGCTTTGATCTGAATCGTACAGGTAAGCCTATTTCCCCCACTTTCTATCTTTCAGGAAAAAAATGAAAGAAAATAAAAGTATTAAAATGGATACTGACCAAGAGAATGCAAATGTGTCCCATTACATACTAGTAGAGATTTGAACTTTATTTTGAAAGAAATTCTTTGACTTTATGAGTCGGCTAATTAATATGAAAATGGACCATAGAAAACAAAAGCAGGGGAAATCTTTAAGTGCATTTCAAACGCTTGAAGTTGTGAAGTTTTTGAACGGGAGGTTAAAAGTTAACTACTGTTGCCAGAAAAATTATTTATACAGATGAATCCACGACCTACATTTTTTAACAGTACAAAATAAAACTCTTCCAGTTTCCTAACCATTCTTTGTGGGTAGCCTCTTTGCTTTCTAAGCATGAGTGACATTGTCGGGGTCTCCTGCCCGCGTGAGTGCATGTGCTGGTTGGGACGAGGGCCCCGTTTGGCGTCTACACGGATCCTGTGCTGACCGGGGAGGCTGGAAGATGACACAGGGGTCCCGTCGCTGTTTGTGTACAAGCCAGTGGACACTGGTGATGTTGAGCCTGGGCCTTGTCACACCTCACATCCTACCTCCTCTGCGGCTGGTCAGTTCTTGTCCCACAAAACTGCACCCTGCCCCACCTGATTCATCTTTTTGTGAATTACTGTAACTTCCTGATGATGTATTTGGGGCCAGACTCCACAGCAGACTGTTGTGTTTTTTCTTTTTAATTTTTTATTTATTTTTGGCTGCGTTGGGTCTTCATTGCTGCACGTGGGCTTTGTCTAGTTGCGGCGAGAGGGGGCCACTCTTCGTTGCGGTGCGCGGGCTTCTCATCTCGGTGGCTTCTCTTGCTGTGGAGCATGGGCTCTAGGCGTGTGGGCTTCAGTAGTTGTGGCTCGCGGGCTCTAGAGCACAGGCCCAGTAGTTGTGGTGCCCGGGCTTAGTTGCTCCGCGGCATGTGGGATCTTCTCGGACCAGGGCTCGAACCCGTGTCCCCTGCATTGGCAGGCGGATTCTTAACCAGTGCACCAGAGGGAAGCCCAGACTGTGTCTTATATCGTAAAGAGCGACCCACTGACAATCTGATGAAAAGATGACTGTGTGCAGCTGGCTGGTGACCGCCGGCTTGGAAATTAAAGGCTTTCCCAGCAGACTGATGGAGAGACTTCTCCAAGTGGCTATTTTCTCCATCTCCCCAGGCTGGTGCACAGGAGAGAAGGTAATTCCTCACCCACAGGGGATGCCTCAGGCCCCCGGCTGTGGGGCTGAGTTTTCCTGGGCGAAAAGGGCCACTAGAAAATCCCAATTTGAAAAGCTTTCTGATAAAAAAGCTTCAGCCGCTGTCGCAGTGACCAGACGGTGAAAGGACAGCTCACTGGGTGGCTGTGAATGTTCTCAGTACCCCAGGTTCCACCAGGACACATGTCAGGTGCAATCGTGACCCACGGTGTGATTCTGAGTGGGGCTGGAGATGGAAGCGAGAACTGTAACTGTAGTTCGTTTCTACACTTTAAATGTGGACTTTATTCCCTGCGTGTTGGTGAAGGTGCCAGTTTGGTCTATAGTCTAGTAGGGCCGCTCGGTGCCGGGTCGGGAGGGTAAAATTAGATGCTCCTACTTGAAAACCACTAATTGATAAAGAAGCAAAATTTCGCAATTCCACGGTGCCTGTGGTATTTCTTCAGGTTAGTGTTTTGATTTCAGTTCGTGTAAAAAATGAAAGCATGTCTCACATTATGTTGCTATTTGGGGCGTCCGTGGCCCTGAAGGCCAGGGTCCTCCTCCCTCACAGGGACATGGCCAGGGAAACGGTTGCCTCTATTCAATCACTTTTAGCACTAATATGTGTGTTAAAAACAGAAACCATCGCCCCTGTGGTCAAGATTCCAGATGTATTTCTTCTGACTTGTTAATATTTGGAAATTTCACTGAAACTATTTTTCTCCCAATTTAATAGAAATTTTTTAAATCCCTAAGCTTATTTTTAAACTGAAATGCCATACCTATTACATTTACACACTCTGTTTCTTTAATCCACAGCGTACAAGACAATTATATTCTTCCACTCCTGTTTTTGGAAGCCCGGTCATCCGGCTGGCACTGCACAACCTATAGTGTTTACAAAGTGTCAAGTATTACTACATTCACAGTGCCCAAATCCAGTGTTTAAAATCCTAAAACACTTCATACATCATCACTCACTTTCCCTTTTTTAAACTTTATTTTACTGAGTTGTTTTTCCCCATGAAATTAACAAAAAAGGTACCTTAAGTTTAAAAAGAAAAGAGAAAGGCGAGAAGAGCCAACCAGACGATTTCCGATATAGCCCAGCTTCTTTGATCTTTAAATAAGTGGCTAGATCATAGGTTTCTTGTACGAGAACACCTAGAATAAGAACTGTGAAGACAATTCAAACATCCTTTACAAAAATTAACCTGATGAGATTTAGGTCTCTTTTCTCTTTAGGCTTTTTTTTCCCCTATTAACACTTTCTTTAATTCTTTAGTGTTACTGAATAAAGTGCTTTTTCTAAAATGCTTTCTTTTGAACTTATTCTTCTGATATTTGTAACATTGACTTATGGATCAATTTTTGGATCTCCACCAGAACAAAACTCTGCAGAGTACTGCATGACTTCAAAGGGTGAATCTTTTGTAAAGACCCTGCCACCCCACACTTGCCTTCAGAGGGCTCAGGGCATTCTCGCAATAACTTTTTAAAATAACATGTACATTGTACATTAAAGTCAGAAAATGTATTTCTCTTCCTAATTCCACATTACACTGCAAAGCTTCAGTTTATTCACTCTAAGATTTCTTACTGCCCCAAAGATTTTTTTTCCCCTTTGCATTATGGAATGCCATAGCAAGACTTTTTATGGTCAGTTAGGAATTTAAATAACTCTAAAACAGTGAACTGTGCCTAGTACCATATATGTAAATGGTAACTTAGGTCATAATGTTTACAAAACTCTTACTAAAACTTTTTGTGCTATAACAGTATCTTTCATAGATTAAACTGTAACTGAAAATAAGCATTTTACCAGATAAGTAATTAAAACTGGCCTTAAATTTAAATCACTAGTTCTGTAGTGAGTTAATTGTTTTTCCTTTTTTTAACTTTTGAAAACTTTTTTTTTGAGGTATAGTTGATGTCAATATTATATAAGTTTCAGTTGTACAACAAAGTGATTCACAATTTTTAAAAGTCCTACTCCATTTATAGTTATTATAGACCACAGACTGTATCCCCTGTGCTGTACAATATATTCTCGTTGCTTTTTTATTTTATACATAGCAGTTTGTACCTCCACACTGGTAACTACTAGTTTGTTCTCCATCTGTGAGTCTGTTCCTTTTTTGTTATAGTCACTAGTTTGTTGTATTTTTTAGATTCCACATTTTAGTGGAAACACACAGTATTCACCTTTCTCTGACTTACTTCACTCAGCATGATGCCCAAGAGATCTTTCCCCCAGCAAGGCTGGAGTTTGTGGTTCTTGGGGAAGACCCTTCTGTGTATAATTACACATAATTGTGTATTTGTAGCTCTGCTTTTATGACGCGGGGCGATACCTGTGTGTGTCTAATGGCAAGTTCTTGATCAGAAATGCAATATTCCCACTCACACTGCCCCCGCCTGGCAAACCCACTTCTGGATGGATGCAGGACACAGCATAACAACACCAAGACCAGCCCAGATGCTTCGAAGCCTCGAAAGAAACCCAAATTCAAAATGCAGCCCCACCAGACAAGAATTGGCGGGAAGTTCCCATACTCTTCACTGGTTGTGACCATGGGTGCCAAAGCTGTCCCCATGGATAGTTTTGGTAAGGGGCTTGGCCCTGCGGACAGCGCGTCACCGGCGGTGCCAGGCCTGAGCTGCACGCATGGGGCTCCAGGGGCGCGTCCCGACCCGTCGCCACGGACACACGAGCGGCGCTCTGAGGGGAGGTGGCACCCATCGCCCCGGCCCCGCCAAGCATTCCCGGGGGCGGCCAAGCGCATGGGGGCGGCGAGGGGACCCTCCGCAGCCGAGGGGACTAGGGCCACGGGCAGGTGCCCAGGCGCGCGCTCTGCGGGCCCCTTTGGGGAAGACGACCCCAGGCCGCCACGCTGCAGGCCCCACTCAGCCAGGCCCAGGGTGACCCCGAAGTGGTCGGCAGGAAGTCAGGGCTTCTGCGCAGGCTCAGTGGTGCCGTCACGCGTCCTATAACTCGGAAGGTTCCCTCTCCCCCAGCGCAGCCACCCTGCAAGGTGGGCAGGTCCAGCCCAGCCCAGGCTCGGCCTCGGTCACAGGAGCGGGTCTGCGCTCAGCACCGCTCCTTTCCAGCCCCATGACTTCGGGGAATTGGTTTCACCTCTCTGCCTTTATTGATGTTTTCTCATCCGAAAAAATGGAACTAAAGTTGTGGGGAGTAGACCAGAATGGACAGAAAATGCTACGTGTAACCCTGACCCACAGAAGCACCACACAAACCCGCCGGGTCAATGAATTAACATTATCCACGGGCTGCCAGCATTTTCTTGTGTCTATGCATTCCCACCTTTTACCTTTGTTTTAAAACAGAAGGGTTTATACCATGGAAATGGCAGGGTTTATGCCATACCATGGAATGTTATTCAGCCCTAAAAAGGAAGGGAATCCTGACACCTGCTAAACATGCATGAACCTTGAGGATGTTATGCTCAGTCAAATAAGCCAGACACAAAGGACAAGCACTGTGTGACTCCACTTGCAGGAAGTTCCTGGAGGAGCCGGATCCACAGAGGCAGAAAGGAGGGTGGGTGTCGGGCTAGGGGAGGGGGATGTAGAGGTGTTATCTGGGAAGAGTTTCAGTTTTGCAAGATGACAAAGTTCTGGAAATGATGGCAGCGATGGTTGCACAACAACGTGACTTAATGCCGCTTAAAAATGGCCAAGATAGTAGATTTTATGTTGTGTATTTTACCATGATTTATATATATATATATACACACACACATATATATATCTATGCAAAAACTTTTTAAGTTTTACATTGAACTAAAATGTACACACAGGAGGACACAGCTTGATGAATTGAACACACCTTGGCAAGAGACAGAACTTTTCTCCTTCCCAAAGCCTCCCTCTCTTTTTTCTTTTCTGTGTCACGCTTTTCCTGTTGTTGTCATTCACTCTGAAAGTATTCCTTCTGGGGGACCTTCGGGAGGGGGAAGGAGGAACCGCGTGGAGGGAAGCAGGTGGCGAAGTCTCACCGTCAGAAGCCATCCAGCCCTGCTGCTCCCAGAGACGAGAGCGTAGCGAGCTCTGAACACGGCCCAGAAACTACTGTCGTCCCCGGCAGTCTTCTTCGAGCCACTCTAGGAGTTTTCATGACATTTTTTAGTGGGAAAAACAAAATGGTTTATAGTTTTTTAAATGGCTTATAGTTTTATTGAATAAGTTCTCAAACGTGTGAATATCGAGTGAAGGCATGTAAACGTCCCCCTGGCCTGAGGCCATGGGAGTCACACATGCGGCCGCTGGATCAAAACTCGCCGCCTCTGCAGGGACCTCCCCTGGGTTCCGAACGGTCTGCTGCTCAAGGAACAGGCGCCGACCCCTCCCTGGAGTCTATGCACGTGCAGCTTTACTGTGTGCGACGCCAACAGAACCAGACCTGGACCTTTCCCGGCCGCCAGAACTGCAGGTCCCGTGGTCCACAGTGGGGCGGGCTGGGCGGCACCCCGGGATGCCCAGGGATAAGATGATGACGGCTGGGCTCCGAGGGCGTCCGTGGGGTGGAGGCCCAAATAGGGAGCTAGAGACTCTCGTGGGATAGAGGCCGCGCCCCCCTTCTAGTTTCCTCTCAAATGAAAGCGAGATCAACAGCAACAACAAAGTCACCCTCAGAAGTCAGCGGTTCTCTGGCGGGAGCTCGGACCTGCTCAGGGCGGCCCTCCGTCCTCACCGCAGTGCCCTGGTCCCAGGCGAGGCCCCCGGCGCCGGCCGCGGGGTCCCCACGAAGGAGGAAACATGGGAGCTAAGAACTTTCATTCCCAAGACCCTCAAAACCCCTTCAGAAAGCGCGTCCCTTCCTTCTAGCGTTTATCCCGAGCGTGTGAGTGTGTGCGGACCCCGGTCCTCCCCGTCGTCCTTTCAGGTTTGTTCTTCAACTGTTTAGGGCCCAAACCAGACGAAACACGAGGCAGATGCAGAACCGAGTATGATTTCCTGCCGTTCGCTGCGATGGAGGCTGCGGCTGAGGGTGCGCTTGGGGTCCTGCTTCCCTCGCTCGAAGGTGCCAGGACACCAGTCCTAGGGCACCTCTCGGGTGTCGGGGGTTGGTACCGGGGCATCGTGCCACATATCAAGAGCAGAGCGATCAGAGGAAACCCAGTGTGTTCTGGAGAGGAAGGGTTTTTTCTTAAGAAAAGGCCAACACTAATATCACAGATCCAAGCATCAGTCTGCAGGTTCCTCTCCCAACTGCTCACTCCGGGTAGAGCTCAGGGCCGACATCACCACGATGAGGTCATCGCCAGGCAACCCCTCCCCCTCCCTCCCCTCCCCCACTCCGAAAGCTGGGAGCCGGGACTGTGCACGAAAGCCCAAGACCCGTTCAGTTACGTGTGGACTGTGTCCAGCTCTGCATGAATGAAGGCTGTGAGACTGTGTCTATGTGTGGTTTGGGTCTTCGGGTTTTTTTTTTTTTTTTTTAATGAGCGACAGGGACTTTAATGCACAGAAAGAACTTTACAGCTACTTAAATTTCAAATGAATGATGCCTTATTAAAGTTCAAATTCAAAAAAACCTTTTTTCTCTAGCTTTTATGTTCATTGTACAAATCTTATGTCATGTTCTAGTATGTGTAAAACTTCAGATAACGTAAGAATCACCTTCAATCAGTTGAACCAACTAAACTCTTAAAAATCAATCCATTTAATTAAATTCTTCTCCACATTTTGAACTGCACTTATAAATTTAATATATTCATTTTTCTTCTTAAATATTTCAAATGTCTGAAGGGCGCAAGCAATCTATATCCCCAACTCAAAAAAACTTATGACAACCTTAAACAACTCGTTAAAAATCCAATAAATCAAAGTTGTAAGTACAGGAACTTTCAACTTCTTGTATACGTTCCAATAGCATTTACAAACTTTGTCAAATGCTCTTAAACTTTTTAACTTAAAAATTACAAGTCTATCAGCCATAAAAAGAAACGAAACTGAGTTATTCGTAGTGAGGTGGATGGACCTAGAGTCCGTCATACAGAGTGAAGTAAGTCAGAAAGAGAAAAACAAATACCGTATGCTACCGCATATATATGGAATCTAAAAAAAAAAAAGGTTCTGAAGAACCTAGGGGCAGGACAGGAATAAAGACACAGATGCAGAGAATGGACCTGAGGACACGGGGAGGGGGAAGGGTAAGCTGGGACGAAGTGAGAGAGTGGCATGGACATATATACACTACCAAACGTAAAATAGATAGCTAGTGGGAAGCAGCCGCATAGCACAGGGAGATCAGCTTGGTGCTCTGTGACCACCTAGAGGGGTGGGATAGGGAGGGTGGGAGGGAGGGGATATGGGGATATATGTATACATATGGCTGATTCACTTTGTTATACAGCAGAAACTAACCCAACACTGTAAAGCAATTATACTCCAATAAAGATGTTAAAAAAAATTACAAGTCTACACTTAATTATACACTTTACATAGAAATGACAAACCTATTTTGTCAGACTCCCTAATACGCCAGATTCTCCTAAAGATTACGGACACGTTAAATATCCGATATACAAGATGTGACGCTGACACTGACAGAAGGCAGATTAGTGGCTGCCTCGGGTCAGCGTTTTCACTTCATGCGGTTGTGGTGAGATCGACACCCAGAGAACACGTGAAAAGGCCGCCTCCAAATGAAAACAGGCAAATGACACCTAACTTTAGGCTTAAAGGCATCATCCAACATTAACAATTTTTACAGTTACATCCTTAGCTATAAACTTCCGAAATAAATAACTTTGACTTATTGAACGTATCAGACAGTTTACCTAAATCATCTCATTTAATCCTCACAACAACCACACGAGGCAAATAGTGTCGTCAAAGGCAAAAGCTGCAAATTAGACCAAAAGCAAAGTATGAGTCATGCCCCTCACAGCCGGTGTGTTCTCTGCCCTCGTCCTTGGCAGCGGCCTGTGTGTGTGTGGGAGGCTCCCATCGCCACCTCCTTCTCACGGGCAAAAGCTGAGGCACAGAGACGCCCAGGCACCTGCCCCAGGTCACAGAGCACCTTCTCTCCAGCACCGAGAGGGGCGCTCTGAGCCTGCAGGGAACATCGTGCACGTCAGCTAGGCACTGGCTCCTTCGCACCCCGAGGCACCCCCCAAAGTCCTCAGCAAGAAAACACATTTCCATTTAAAATGAATTCTCAGTACATTGGACAAAATTCAGGTTATTGCTTCTATGATCCAGCGTTTCTCTTTTAATGAGTTCTCAAATCTGGGGAGTGGTGTTAACATGGCTGAAGGCGTGGTTAAGAAACTAATCAACTACAGCAGCAAAGTCGCCACCCAGCGTGGGCTGCACGACCAGATCTCCTAGGACCGCCTCTACTAGTCAGACGGGGCTGGTTCGGACGAGACGCGGAACAGCTGCTGAGAATCCTCGCACCCATTTGGAACTGACCCGTTTGGCATGTCCGGCTAACGTGGAAACAGTTCCTCCCTGTTCACCTGTGTTCTAGGCCTCGTGAGACTTCCGTTTGCTCTTCGTGCCCTCTACGCTCTGTCTTGGGAAGCTTTCCCTGGTGAGAAGTGATCTGTGGCCTCTGGATCATGTTGAAGGTGGGAGTCAGCTCGGCCCAGACCTCCAGGCATCGTGAGACTGAGGGTGAGGCCGGCTGGAGGCCCGAGGGCCAGGGACACCCCACGTTCTGTTCCAGCCCAGCCTCTGCCTCCTCAGGTCCCCCACGGGGTGAGGGAGGGGCAGGGGGATGGGCAGGGCCAGCATCACCGCCTACCTGGAAGGGACAGTAGCAGGAGGAACACTCCCGCCCCAGCCCCTGTGCTTCAGATGGGTTGGGCTCAACTTGGTTTCTGCCCGACCATCTAAACGTCCTGTGTTGCAGGTTGGGGCAGCAAAGGACACGGTTTCAGAGAAGGTCACTCCCGCCAGGCTGGCTGATTCTTTCTGCAAAACCAGCTCTGCTGAGACAGAACGCACGTTTGCCCTGCGTGCGCCAAAGTGCCACTGCCACTGGGGCCGTGCCCGTCACCCCACGGGCTCCCCGTGCCCCTCAGGTCACCTCCCCTTCACCAGCACCGCCAGGCTGCCCTCCAGCGTCACAGACCCGTCTTCTCTGGAATTTCACACAAATGGAAACACAGTATGAACTCATCTGTGTCTTTTTCACTCCACACAGGGCTCTCAAGATTCCTGTCTGTTGTTGCTATCTCGGTAGTTTATGCCTTTTTACTGCTGAGAATTCCAGGATTCGTCCATTCACCCGCTAGTGAACCCTCTGGGCGGCATGGGGGTGTATGCTGAGGAACTGCCTCCCATGGCTGTAGAGACTGATGACCCCCGAGGTCTGCGGTCGACAGGCTGGGGGCCTCGGGAGCCCATCGCGTAAACTCCAGTCCAAAGGCCAGTAGGTTTGAGACCCAAGAGAAGCCAATGATTCAGTCTGAGACTAAAGGCAGGAGAAACACAGTGTCCCGACGCAGAGCCGTCGGGCAGGAGAATTCGCTCTTCCCCATGGGGGGTCAGTCTTTTCATTCTGGTCAGGCCCTCAGCTGCTCGAATGGGGCCCACCGTCAGGAGGCGAGGCGTGCAGCTCCATTGCTCATCTCATCCTCAAACACCTTCCCAGACACACCCGCGATCACATTTGGCCAGATACCTGGGAACCCCGTGCGTGGCCTGTCAAGTTGACACTACAGTTAACCATCACGAACGGTTTGCTGTTTGGGGCTGATGTGAACATTTGTGCACAAGCCTTCGTGGAGACACATTTCAGTTCTGCGAGTCTGACCACTGGGTCGTGGGGTGAGTGCACATTCAACTTCTTAAGGAAATGGCCATAGAGGAAAACAATAGAGTGGGAAATCCACCAATGAGTAGGAGAGCTTCAGGTAAAGCTGCCCAGTTCTTGGCAAATAAATAAACATGGAAGATAAATATTTTTATTGAAAATAGAGGAATCATGAAATATACACAGAGATCTCAGATTTCTTTACATGCTGTTTTTAGGGGTTAGTTACTTGATTATATCTTTGGCAGTTAATTCAGTGGAAAAGGAAAATCCCAAGTTACCTTTCAGGAACCTGCGTGTCTCCGTTTTACGTTGCCTAACAGGCCGTGGCATCTGCAGAAAACACAGTTTCTTTTCTATGCTGCGGTTTCGGCTGGGCCGGGCCGGGCTGTCAGTGTTGGTCGGGACCGTGGTCACCTGCAGGGTGGCAGGAAGGTTGACAGTGGCTGGCCGTTGGCTGACGCAGGGCGTCTGCCGACAGGAGGACCAGGGCCCACGCTCAAGGCCACGGGAGTGGCAGAAACAGGCCAGCACGTGCCTCAGCCTCTGCTGGTGCCACACCTGCCAACCCCCCATGGCTGCGGCGAGTCCACAGCCGAACGCAGGATCAGGGGAGAGAAATGGCCGAGGAAATGCTCAGCGGCAGTGCCAGTGATGAGGCCAGAGGGGAGGCCAGAGGGGAGGCCAGTGATGAGGCCAGAGGGGAGGCCAGAGGGGAGGCCAGAGGGGAGGCCAGTGATGAGGCCAGAGGGGAGGCCAGAGGGGAGGCCAGAGGGGAGGCCAGTGATGAGGCCAGAGGGGAGGCCAGAGGGGAGGCCAGAGGGGAGGCCAGAGGGGACAGTGGAAGCGGGTCGTGAGAAGAGGTCAGACTCCAGACAGAACTAAAGACAAGCCACTGTGATGTCCTGTTGGATTCATGGTGCAAAACAGAGAGGAAGAAAGGGGTCAAGGGGGCTTCCCTGGTGGCGCAGTGGTTGAGAGTCCGCCTGCCATTGCAGGGGACAAGGGTTCGTGCCCCGGTCTGGGAAGATCCCACATGCCGCGGAGTGGCTAGGCCCGTGAGCCATGGCCGCTGAGCCTGCGCGTCCGGAGCCTGTGCTCCGCGGCGGGAGACGCCACAGCAGTGAGAGGCCCGCGTACCACAAAAAACAAAAACAAAAAAACAAGAAAGGGGTCAAGGGTTAATCTGAGCCTCAGTATCCATGACCTCATAGGAGGAACTCGGGTTAAGGGTAACGTCCATCCGAGCAGTGGACAGACACCCAGAGCCTGGCACCCAGAGGACCGCACACTCAGCTTAACAGTTAGAAGAAGAGGGGGCGTCCCTGGTGGCGCAGTGGTTAAGAATCCGCCTGCCAATGCAGGCGACACGGGTTCAAGCCCTGGTCCGGGAAGATCCCACATGCCACGGAGCAACTAAGCCCGCGCACCACAACTACTAAGCCTGCGCTCTAGAGCCTGTGAGCCACAACTACTGAGCCCACGAGCCACAACTACTGAGCATGTGTGCCACAACTACTGAAGCCCACGCGCCTAGAGCCCGTGCCCTGCAACAAGAGAAGCCACCGCAATGAGAAGCCCGCGCATCACAATGAAGAGTAGCCCCCACTCGCCGCAGCTAGAGAAAGCCTGGGTGCAGCAATGAAGATCCAACGCAGCCAAAAACAAATAAATTTTTTTTAAAAAAGCAGGGTTTATGTTCTAAAAAAAAAATTAGAAGAAAAGAATTAGAAGTCCCTCCCCTGCTCCAAAGACTGCAAGAAACGTTGCTGCTTTAAACCTTGGTGCCCAGGGGACGGGGTATCCTGCCCCAGGTACTTACAACCATCGTTAGTTCTCACTGCAGATTTGCAGCCTAAACACACGTTCCTAGTTCAATAAAGTCGCTTCACACTGAGAGCTGGATTTAAGGCATCTCCAAACGGGGGGAAAAAAACCCCTGCACTTCCTCTCTGGAGGAATTTTTCTTTATCTTTCATCTCTAAGAAACCCACAAATGATTTTCCAGTGAGTAGCAACTGGAGAGGTAATACTCTCTTTCCCTTTCAGCAACCAGAAAATTCCATTTTTTAATTTACTCTTACAGAGCTCACAGATAAAACTCATACAGGCACAAAAGAAATGAGCCTCCAGGGACTTCCCTGGTGGTCCAGCGGTTAGGACTTGGCGCTTTCACAGCTGAGGGTGCGAGTTTGATCCCTGGTCCGGGAACTAAGATCCCACAAGCCACTCGGCCAAAAAATTAAAAAATAAAATATTAAAAAAAAAAAAAAAGAAACAGAAATGAGGCTCCATGATTGAGAATAAACAGAAACAACAGACAGCAGAAATAGACCTACAAGGACTTTAGGTTTTAGAATTATCAGACAGAATGTAATTGAACTATGTTTACTATGTCTAAAGAATTAAAGGGGGGCTTCCCTGGTGGCGCAGTGGTTGAGAGTCCACCTGCCAATGCAGGGGACATGGGTTCGCGCCCCGGTCCGGGAAGATCCCACATACCCCGGAGTGGCTGGGCCCTGAGCCATGGCCGCTGAGCCTGTGCGTCCGGAGCCTGTGCTCCGCAACGGGAGAGACCGCGACAGTGAGAGGCCCGCGTACCGCAAAATAAATAAATAAATAAATAAAGGGCTGTTTAAAAAAAAAAAAAAAGAATTAAAGGCAAGATTAAAAATATGTGCAGAGAACAAGAAATTATAACTAATGACCAAATAGAAGTTCTAGATTTTAAAAAATAATAATGATATTTGAAATTTAAGACTCAATGGATAGATTGAACACACAGATGAAGAAACACTAAAGATACAGTTGAAGGAATGACTAGAATGTTGCAGGGAGAGCCACAGAAATGGGAAGAATGAAAAAGAGGTTCAAGGACGTGAGGACAGAGAGAGAGGGTCCAGGGTATGTCTAATCAGTAACCAGAGGACAGGAAACAGAGAAGGAGCAGAGACAATATTTGAAAAGATTACAGCTGAGAATTTGCCAGGATTAATCGAAGATCCTATCCATAGACTCAAAAGCCCAATAGATCTCAAGTCCAAGGAAAAAATATCTACACCAAGACACATGATACTGAAAGTACAAACACCAAAGCATGAAGAAAAATGTACAGGACACTTAAAACCCCACCCCCAGAGATAAACTTGGCTAATGTTTTGGTTTATTTTCTTTGAGATATTTTCCAAGGGATCATATTTATTCTGATATTTTTTTCCTAATATACTATGAACATTTTCCAGGTTAATACATTTTCTTCTAAATCATAATTTTAAAGGCTTCATGACATTCCACCATATAAATGTATGACAATTTGTTTGAGCAGAATCCAATTGTTGGACATTTAAATTATTTCTGATTTTTGGCTATCTTAAATAGTGCGTGTGGTACATAAATCTTTTCCACATCACTGTTTCTTTAGGACACATTCTTCGAAGGGGAATTGCTGGGTCAAAAGACATAAACTCCATTGAGACTTTTGATGTATCTGCCCCCCTGCTTCCCAAAGAGACCAGCAGTTCCCGTGGACAGAAGTCTCCTCACCTAAGGAGAGGATGTCCAGCTAACTCTGGACGGCTCGGTGGACGCACTTCCCAAGTTAACTGATTCTCATTTACACATCAGTCCCAAACCAAAAGAGCTGATGCTTCTATACTTGTGGAAGAACACAGACCAGGAGCTTGGGAAGGGGAGGCCGCCCCCGGCTGAGGACTTTGCTGGTGAAGGGAGGGGAGATCAGAGCCCCCCTGATGTGGGACCACTTCACATCCCACGTAGGAACTGAAGTGACCAAAGTCCCTCGGGAACATAGAAAATACGGGCATTTGAAAAGCTTTTCAGCTCTTTTAAAACTTTGCTTCCCTGTTCTCCAAAATGACCGTGCTTCATTCACTCGGACAAAACAGTTTAAAATGCGGTTGCCGTCTGTTCTATAGCAGCCAGACAGCTGTTTATAATAAAGGTGCTCTCGGTTCATGCTGTGTGGCTGAGGGCATTCGGCCTCTAATCGCAGCCGTAATCTCGTGTTCACATTTCTCTCTGGTCCATCCTACTTGACCCTGCTTATTGAAGCACTTTTATTGTGCTGGTTCAAAGGACAAGGGATTGAGCAGAAACAAAAGTGAGGTCTGAGGATTGTGTGCACGACATGTGCCCGGTCCTGCTCTACCGTCCATGAATAGAAACTCTGGAATCCGGCCAAGCCACTTAATGGAAAACTCTGACTTCTAAAAATTATTCCTGGTTCTTTTTTCAAGCACCACAATTCGCCCAGGTTGAAAGAGGAAGGTCCATCTGCTTACGATAGGAGCACAGCCAGCTAGGTAGCCAGCCATATCCGCCAGGTTCCTCAAATTTTCCGTAAAGGGCTGGGTAGTAAAGAGTTTAGATTTTCAAGCCAGACGGTCTCCGGTGCAACTGCTCAGTTCTGCTGTTGCTGCTCGAGAGCAGCCAGACTGTGTGAGCCCCTGGCGTCCCCGCACACCAGGAAACCCCCCAGAGGCCGGGGCAGGACCTGGCCTGCAGGCAGCAGCTTTGCCAGGCCCTGGTTCTCAGCTGACAGTCACCTCGAGGGGCCCCTCCAGCCTTGAAGTCCTTTGAATCTGTCAGTAGGCTTGGCATGTGGCATTTGGATTAGGTTGCCCGATGCCGGCTGGTGTGGGGATGAGGGTGGAGGGAGAGGAAATTGCTCCAGTCTGCAGAGGCAGACAGACCCTGGCAGTAACACCCGCCAGCCGTGGAGACTAAACGCCCTGCTCCCTGTCTTTGTCTCTTGGCTTAGATGTTGACGTTTGAGTCTTGTTTTCTTTTTAACTCAGATCCTGTTAAATTCTCTTCAGTCGGGGTAAATCTTCCAGTCTACCGATCTGTTAAACCTGTTCTCAGACGTTCTTGTGACGAGGACACTTCACCTCCCGTGGACGGAAGCCTCCTCACGTAAGGAGAGGAACCTTCACCGCATCAGAGGCCAGGCATAAGCTCATGACGAGACGGTGTGGATGGGAAAGGGCCAGTGGGCTGAGTCTGCCCTCACAGAGCCTCTCAGAGGCCAGTGAGTGGGAACACATTGCCCTCTGACAGTTGCAGTGCCTGCTTCCAGGGCGGCCTCCGGAGGGAGGCTGGGCTCTGATCTCCACTCCCTTCACCAGCGAAGTCCTCAGATGGGGGTGGCCTCCTCTTCCCAAGCTCCTGGTCTGTGTTCTTAACTCAGCATCCCTGTCGGCCCCAGTGCATCTGATGCCCGGGACCCTCTTCAGCCCCGCCTGCCTAGCTCCTGGACGTGCCCTATTTGTTCTTCTCTCTCTTCTCCTTAAATGTGGCCATTCCCAGAGTCCCTGTCCTTTGCTCTCTTCCCTTTAGGGTTCTCCTGAGATCCCGTCCATGCCTAATCTGTCATCACGGAGGTGCCCTTGCTCTTCAGGGTCACACCTGGATCCCGACAGCGCAAGCAAAGCTGATGAAAGGTCTGCCCGGGCTGTGTGCTGCTCGCCACGGCCCTCCTTCAGAACCTGAGAACGACCGCCAGCTCCCGTCCCCTTCAATCCCACATCCCGCCCGCGCTTCCGCCCCAGTTCCCCTGCCTGGCAACTCTCACGTTTATTCCTACCACCTGCTCCCTGGCCATCGGACTGCGTTCTCTGCCTGCAGACTGGGCCCAGTTCAGCCCATCCTGAACAAAACCACTCATATTAATATTTTAAAGCTCCATTTTGAAGTCACTCACCTATTTAAAAACCATCTGTGGGTCCCATTTAAATAAAGCTTCGAGGGCTTCCCTGGTGGCGCAGTGGTTGAGAGTCCGCCTGCCGATGCAGGGGACGCGGGTTCGTGCCCCGGTCCGGGAGGATCCCACATGCCGCGGAGCGGCTGGGCCCGTGAGCCATGGCCACTGAGCCTGCGCGTCCGGAGCCTGTGCTCCGCAACGGGAGAGGCCACGATAGTGAGAGGCCCGTGTACCACACACACACACAAAAAATTGCTCAGGGGAACTACATTAAAAATACTTATGATCTATCAATGCCAAGGTAGAATATAAATGTAATTGTATTTATATACAAATCACATGAACATATGCATAAGGACCAGATGGAGGAAATATTGATATGCCAAGAGGGTGAGGTTTCAGATATATTTGTTGTATTAAAATGTTTCCCCTTTATTATAACAATTTAATATTCTTTACTGCTTTTACAAAATAATCTTACCCAAAATATTTTTTTAAATCTAAAGCAGAATATTTACCAAAAAGAATGAGAATTGTCCAGAAAGCTATTATTTAAAAATCTTAACTCCAAAATGTAATTAATTACTTTCTACTATGTCTGATTAAAAAAGCTCTTTAGAATCTGTTTTGCTTCCTGCTCCTGGTTCCCTGCAGGTCACCAACATGTGGTCCATCAGCCCCTCATCACAGCGTCACTGTGTAGCTGTGGCTCTTTGTTGTGTGTTGACTGAGAGCTTGACCACATGATTATCTCAGAGATTCAATTCAATAGGATGGAGAAGCTTCTGGTCCACATCACCAGACTAGGGGGAGAAGAAAGACAAACGGGGATTTAAACCATTACCTCTTATTTCAGAAGGTTTGCTTTTTCACAGTCTTTGAGCAAAACTCACCTAGATTTGAGGGCTTCTGGAATCTACCGCAGAGTTGAGATTTCAGTTACAAAATCAACCCATTTCTTTCTTGGTTGACGCTCCCCCGAGTCACTGGAAATGTCACGCACAGGAATCCATCCCACGTTGCCAAAGAGAAAACCTCGTTCCTTCTTGCACACACAGTGGGGAACAAAATCATGAATGCGCCCGACCAACACATACAAGGCTTTCAAGACATGGAGGCATGAAGCTGCTTAACTACCCACCAGCTTAAGTCAAAACATACTGTTTTTCACACAGAGGAACAAGCTCAAGTGTATCCAGACAGGCTCTGGAACAACAGCTAGTACTTCAGTAAAGATTTTTTTTTCCTTTCAAGTTCTGGGGAAAGGGCATAGTTTTTCTCCTGCAGCTTCTCAACTGAAGAATGTTGTAAGCTATCAACTTCCTGTAATAATAATAACAAGAGTTACCCTTCAGTGCCCACTGTGCGCCGAGCCCTACTGCAAGGCCAGCCCCACCTCTGGACCCGGGCACGTGGCCTGCAGTTGGGGTGTCCAGTGGTCCTGGGGCCCGTCTACGGGCACAAAACATGACCAGAACGGAACCAGGCGGAGAAAGACGGACTTTGCAGAAGGAACAGCAGGTGTGGGGAGAAGACACTTTGTCCTGGGCCGTCTGGGGAGGAGGCCAGGCCCCCGGGAAGGCTGCCCCGCCGTGGATGCCCCACCGCCTCCAAGGAAGGCCCCAGGGGACCCTCTGTCCGCCGACTGGGTGCAAACCCGACGCCTCCCCGGCGGCCTTCAGAGAGGCTGGTCCTTCCTCCAAGCCTCTCCACCCGCCACCACTCCCGGATCAGCATCTCTGTTAAAGTCACGAGCGAGCAAATGTTTAAAAGGATTATTCGGAAACGGCTCCAGCAGCGCGCTCAGCCCGCCCGCCCGCGGCGCCCCCTGCGGAGCCTGTCTGCGATGGGGCCGCTCCCGGCCGCACCCGGGCCAGGCGCCTCAGGGACCCCGCACATCCCATGGACTCCGCGCATCCCGGGACCGCGCGCATCCCGGGGGCCCCGCGCATCCCCCGCACCCCGCGCCAGCCCGTCGGTGCAGAAGCAGCCCCACCCTCGGCGCACCCCCTACCCCCGCAAGGCCTCTCGGTGAGTGCCCGACGGTGACTCTCCCGGAACGTCCGGGTCGCGCTTGTTGGAGCCTCGGCCCCGGGACTCCGAGCACAGCGCTTGGTCGGGGGTCGGCGGACCCGCGGGAGAAACGAGTGCCCCACCTCCCCCCCACCCACAGGACACAGGTACCCGACCGCAGGCTCGCCCCACGCCCCCGCGCCTCCCCTCCCCGTCCGTCTGTCCATCCGCCGTCTGTCCTGTGTGACCGCGGGGACCCCGCGAGGGCCGCTGTCCCACCTCCAGGGCGTCCACGTACGCCCTGGTAGGGGGGCGGTTTTGGGACCCAAGTGCAGCTCCCAACACACCTGGTTCGTCGCTGGGGCGAAATCACGACCCAGATAAGGAGGCGAGGCGGCGGCCCAGGTGAGGAAGGGGGACACTGACGCTGGCACAGAGACGACCAAATTAAAATTCACGCTCAGGCTAAGTCTCAAGCTCCTCACAGACGTTCCTATTTCAAGTCGCGAACGTGAATTAATGCTCTTTCTCTGAGACTCATATTTTTAATGCACCAATTTTTATCAGACTTAAAATTTCTCATTCTTATAAAATATACATGGAACTCTCCACTGTAACCATTTTTCAGTGTGTGGTTCAGCGGCATTAAGTATATCCACACTGACGTGCAGTCATCTCCACCATCCAGCTCCGGAACTCTTCCATCTTCCCAAGCTGAGACTCTGTACCCATTAAATACTAATTCCCCATTCTCCCTCCCCTCAGCCCCTGGCACCCACCATTCTCCTTTGTCTCAATGAGTTTCCCTATTCTAGGTACTTCATATAAATGGAATCATAAGTCTTTTCCTTCTGTGTCTGGCTTATTTCACCTAGCACAATGTTTTTAAGGTTCATCCATGTTGTAGCATGTATCAGAATTTCCTTCCCTTTCAAGGTTAAATAATATCTCATTGTATCTACACACATTGTTTATCCATAATCTATCTATAAATATTTGGGTTGTTTCCACCTTTTGGTTATTGTGAATTAATTTTTTTTTCAGTAGTACATTTACATGATTTAAAAACAAAGCGGTACCAAGGGCAAATAGCAAGACCTAGCCGTCTCCTGTCACACTCCTGATTCCTGTCCTGTTGCCCAAAGGCAAGAACTTCCATATCACTTAGCTCTTTCCTCTGGTCATTACAACCGTATTTCTAAACATACTTGCAGTGCATTTTCTTGAGTTTTAAAACGTGTATCGTCTCCTGACTCCCCACCACAGAAGACTGGCCCTGCTTCTACACCCACCCTTCGCGTACCCACCCAGAAACGTCTCCCTACACCACTGTCCCAACACAACCACATCCCACATTTTGGCAAAATACGTTTCAGTGTTTATAGTACCGTGTGTGCAGTCAGGGTCCAGCCAGGAGACAGCACACCAGTAATATAAACAGAGAAAATTTAACACAATTATTAACTAGTAATTAGGGAATTGACAACTCTAAGTGTGAAAACATCGGGGCTAGGGAGCAGCTGCTGTCTCTGCCCTCCCCCCCACCCCGGGCAGAGACCTGTGCTTGTGACCTCCTGTTGGCAGAAAAGGTGGGTGATGTGCCAACGCTGAGGTTTCAGTGAAACCTGGCCATCTTGCCTGGAAAAGAGAAAACCAACGCCTGAAACCCAAGAGAAGCCAGCCCCTTACTCTCTCCAGGCCCTCCAGTGCCCTCCAGCGAGACCTGACACTGTGACATCACAGAGGAGACGTGTGCAGGTCCAGCTCCAGCACCACAAGGCAGGGCCGGGACGCACCCTGGTCCCGACCCGTCACCTCCCGCCCATGCTGTTCCTGGACCCCCATTTTTCCCTTTCCTCCTTGGTCACCTCATTTTGGGGGGGAATTGCGTTGCTTTTTGACAAATGTGTCCAAAAGGTAAACTTCCTGAGAACTTGCATACCTGAACACACCCTGGAAGTCTGGCACGCTACAGAACTCCAAACTGGAAATCACTTGTCTCAGTTTTAAAGGCACCGCGCCACCATTTTCTACCTCCCAGCACTGCTGCTGAAAAAGCCTGATGACATCTGACTCCTCACCTTTTGTATGTGATCTGTTTTTTTAGTCCTTCCTCTGTGGATCCCTTTAGAATCTTTTCTTCACATGCAGACTGTTTAAATTTCCCAACAGTGTGTCTTGGGTCACAGTCTATAGTCACTCCGTGCGCCCTGGGCCCTCTTCCGTCTTCCTCCCCTGCATTTCCTGTTCTTTCTGGAAGTTCTGGTTGTTTCGTGTTGGACCTCCTAGGCTGAAGCTCAGGTTTTCTTTTGTCTCATACTTTGCCCTTTTTCATCTTCTTGCTCGACTTTATGCAAATCTTCTCAACCTTGTTATCCAGTCTTTCTACTGGGTATTTCCATCGTATATATTTTTAATATTTATTTTTGGCTGCGTTGGGTCTTCGTTGCTGCGCGTTGGCTTTCTCTAGTTGTGGCGAGCGGGTGCTACTCTACATTGCCGTGTGGGGGCTTCTCATTGCGGCGGCTTCTCTTGTTGTGGAGCACAGGCTCTAGGCACGCGGGCTTCAGTAGTTGTGGCACACATGCTCAGCAGTTGTGGCTCGCCGGCTCTAGAGCGCAGGCTTAGTAGTTGTGGCGCACGGGCTTAGTTGCTCCGCAGCATGTGGGATCTTCCCGGACCAGGGATTGAACCCATGTCCCCTGCATCGGCAGGCGGATTCTTAACCACTGTGCCACCCGGGAAGTCCCTCCATCGCATTTTTAATCTGTCTTAACATTTCTTTTCCATAGCTTCTGATTGCTTCCTGTATGTTTATCTTCCCTCAGATATAACTTTTAAATTTTTTAAAAGCTTTCTTCTGCTTCCTCCACGGTAGTTTTTTCTTGCACCTTCCTTTTATTTGGATGTCCATCTTTCCAGTTGGAAGTTTCCGTCCTTTCTCCAGAACGAGAAGACACCAGACAGGAGGCTGTGGACATGAGCAGGGGCTCCTGCCAGACTCAGGGGAGGCTCACTGTGGGGAGCAGACTGGGGTCTCTGCCTCTTGTCCTGGGCTCGTCTGTTTCCCGCGGTGGGGGTGTGCCCCAGATCTCCAGCTTCCTGGGCGCTAGGCTGGGTCTCCCACCAGCCCTCCTGTCGGTCCCGCCTGGCATCTGTGGCCCTCAGCCTCACCCTCCCCTGAGCCTCCAGACCCCATGGGCGTGGGGAACGCTGCATTGCTAGGGCAGAGGATTTTGGAAAGGGCTAAACAGGTTATTTTACAGACTTTTAAACCATCTACTACACCCTATCTTCAGGGTATCTGCTTAATCCAATTCCTGGGATGCTGGGGCATAAATCACTAGCTCTTTGTTGGATGTATTTCTAGACACTAGTGTAGTGACTGAACACGTGGTGTCTGGAGCCACCCATGGGAACCCTAGTTCCATCACCTCCTAGCTGGTGAGCTTGGGCAAGTTGCTCAGCCTCTCTGTACCTCAGTTTCTCCATCTGCAAAATGGGGATGATACAACTACCCTACAATGGCTCCTAGTGAGGCCAGCACACAACCCACAGCCCAGATCTGGCCCACAACCTGTGTCTGCGTGGCCTGTGAGCTGAGAATGACTTTTACATTTTTAAAAGGTTGAAAAAACTCAAAGAAGAACATGAGACAAAACTGTTAAGAGGCCCACGAAGCCTAAAATGGTTCCTATCTGGCCTTTTACAGATCGTAAAAGCCTGGCTTTCAGGGCGATTGCATCAACTGAGTTAATGCAGCTAAAGTACTAGAGCAAAATAAAGCCATTCTTCCCTTTATTCCTCAGTTTGGAGATGTTTACTTTCACACGTGTGATGAAGTCCATAGCGTATCGACAGCACTTAGAGCCACTGAGCCCACACGAGAGCCCAAAGGGCTCAGTTAATAGAACAGACACCCCAGCTTTTAGAGGTCAGAGAACAAGGGGGATATTATCAAAATACCAAGAAGAGGCGTTATACAAAGTAGAAGAATCAGGAGAACGTAGACTACGGGAAACTAAGTTTTAAAAAGCATTTCAGAAAGAGGCAGTGACCTGCAGCTGCTGGCTGCCTAGTAACACGAGGCCTCAGTCTCCATGGGTCCTGGTGACACAGTGAGCTCGCCTAGTGGGATGATGGACAGAAAACTTCTCAACATTTCAGAGAAAACAGGAGTTAAGGACCATGAGGACAGACAACTCTGAGGAATTCTGCCACAGTGTGAGGGCAATTTCAGAGGATTTTGAAAGACAAGCCCTACAAGGGACCACAGGCTGGCAGGAGAGGCCCACGTGCTGTAGGTGAATGTGACGGGGACCCACGGAGCCTTCTGCCGGCTTGGACACCTCTCATGTTTTCCACTGAAGTAAGAGGCAGGGCAAGCAACTCAGCACACCTCGCCCACCGCCTGTTTCTGTGCAGCACACTAGCCAACGATGACTTTTTTACATTTTTTAATGGTTCAGAAATTAATTTAAAATATTTCGTGACATAAGAAGTTTAAATTTCAGTGTCCACAACTAAAGTCTTATTGGAACACAGCCGTGCCTTTGCAGCTGCGTGTCCTCCAGGGCAGCTTAGATGCACAGGGTGGCCCGGCCTCTCCCAGCAGCGGGCAGGCAGTGCTTCATGTGCTGGGTGTACTGCTCGTGCCCCCGTGTCGCGTATTTATTTTTTTTACCAGTGCAAACCCACCACGTTGAAACAAAACGTTCTCCAGATGTCACGCCGCATCACTGTTATTGAATTACAGGGCGTTTGTTGTGCTGCTTTTGCAAAGACCCCCAGCTGTGCTGAAGGAATGCGATATGCACAACACGACCAGAGCAGACCGGGGCTCCATCCCGGGGTTTCCAACTTACGAGAGCGCGACGGTCAGAAAGCTAGAAAACGCGATGGAATACCTCATTCCAGCAGGCAACCAAAGTCAGTTTCCAAGCGGCTCATCCGTCGGCCAGGTGCGCATTTATGGAGCAAATCAAATCATCTGATTGCAGCAGCCACAGAAATGTATCCAGAGAAAACAAGCTCAGCCTTTTGGCAAAAGAGTAGCTCAGAGTTGAAGAGTCAAAAATTGAAAAATGAGGCAAATGTTTTCAAGTGCTTTTCCTCAGCTCTTGAAGAGTGAAAAGATTTTTTTACCCAAATGGCTTAGCTGTCTCTCCAAGAAGTCAATGCCGAGTCTGAAGGGACTGAAGACTGGCCTCCATGATTTGCCTGTAGGTGACAACTACAGACAAGAATGTCTTCGAACAAGCTGACGCAACACTCACTCAAGAAAACCTGAAAGCGGCATCTGGGAAGATGTGACTAACGGTGCAAAAACGCGCGTGGAGTAGAAGCCGCCCTCGTTGAAATGGAAGTGTTCAGGGGGTTATCCGCTCACCAGCGGGCCCTGAGGTGAACATTGAGCCAGAGGTGTCAGGGCAAGCCCCTCGCGGGGACTCTCCCGCCATCAGTTCTGGGTGTTGGGTCACAGGCCACACGCAGTCCACGGCCAGGCGGCCCCTGGGCCGAACAGGCAGAACGGCACCCAACCACTGTCACGGGAAATCAGCAGTTGTTGCAGGCTTGATGAAGTTCCCGAATAAGGTCAACCTAAAATGACGAGCACTGGGCGTACCGCCCTGCGCCCCCATGGCACGTATTTATTTCTTACCAGTGCAGACCCACCACATCAAAACACAGTGTTCTCCAAGGCAGTGCTTGTACACAAAACACACTGCAGTTACTTCCAGCAACAAACGCTGCCTGAATCCCAAGTAACGTCACTTCTCAGGCTGTCCCAAGTGAGAGCAGCAGCACCTCGGTTCCCACACACGTTTCCCACACACATAGAGCAGGGATATCTTCCAAGCTCAATCGACAGCTCCAGCAGTGTTTTTCAAAGACCAATGCAATTGTAAAGGAAAATTCCGTTTCAAATTGTACTTAGCTTTTGCAACTGAGGAGATTCTCTCTAATCTTCACTTGGAAGTGATGAATCTGCAACATAATGACTTGCTAAGAGGCAAACATCAAATTGATATCAAAATCTGGGAAGTTGTACAAACGCCTCCCAAGTGAGAAACGTGCTTAATTAAATCCCTGTGCTCACGGACTGAGAGCAACATGTGGCCGTACTTATGTTTGAAAACACATTTTCCAAAGAGAAATACATAAAAGCTAAGAGATGAACATTTGCAATCGATTCTGATGACAGTGAAGCCTTCCATCCTCCTCATTGTAGCTGCGTATTAGGAAATGTTGTACTCAATTATTATACTTCGAATTTGGTCAGTAGAAACCCTGTGGAAATGTGTTTTCTCTTGCAAATGCCCACATACCATGCTTCACGTTGTCTCGAATATTGACTCTGGCCCTTTATGTGCGTTTGCTGACCCCTGAGCTTCAGTACGGGGGAAAGTGTTAGATTTGAGGAGAGAGGAAAAGGTCTGAAGATAATTGAGGAGAAACAGTGGGTGGCCAGAGCAGCGGGTGAGGGGCAGGCAGGGCACCTGCTCCAGGGCTGGCGGTCCGTGGCCCCCAAGTCCATCTGCCTACCTTCCAGAATTCTGCTGCTGCTCAGCCTTTACTCTGGCCTTGGTAGATGCTTACGCGACATTCCTTCTATCAGCGGAAGCAGTTCCTGGATGGCCGGCGTCGAGCAGAACAGGAAGTGGACAGCAGAGGGGTGAAGGGGCACTCAGACCCGGGGAAGATCTGAACTGGGCTCACAGCTGCACCACTCACCGAGCTTTACTTGGAGACCATATCAACAATGCCTCATGGGCTTTCCCACAGAAAGCACTCCAGCAACTATTCATCTCATTCCCACAGCCACCCTGGAAGAAAAAAAAACCTCAAACTTATGGGAACAGGCAGACAAAATGTCCATCTCCAATGAGCCGGGCGGCCACTTAGTTACGGCGAAACGAAAAGCTTATGTGTTCACAATTCGCTGCAGCTCGATGTAGGTGAAACTAAGAAAGTGGGACTGAAAACAAAACAAAAGGCTCCCATTAACAGCGAGTCCTTCCACGGATATATGGCTTCTCTCAGTGAGTTTCCTAGAGGGTCTTTCAAACTCTGACCCAAAAGCATATTTCAGTACACAAGTACAGAACAACTTTCATGAGGAAAATGCCCGTATTAAGTTCTATTCTGTTCAATTCTATTTCATAAAAAAAATGTTTGTGGCAGATATTTTAAAATAAATTTATTTATTTATGTTTCACTGCGTTGGGTCTTCATTGCTGCACGTGGGCTTTCTCTAGTTCGGCGAGTGGGGGCTGCTCTTCATTGCGGTGTGCAGGCTTCTCATTGCAGTGGCTTCTCTTGTGGAGCACGGGCTCTAGGCAGACGGGCTTCAGTAGCTGTGGCTCGAAGGCTCTAGAGCGCAGGCCCAGTAGTTGTGGCGCGCGGGCTTAGTTGCTCCACAGCACGTGGGATCTTCCCAGACCAGGGCTCGAACCCGTGTCCCCTGAATTGGAAGGCGGCTTCTTAACTACTGGACCACCAGGGAAGTCCCAAAAATTTGCATTTTTAACAAACTTCACAAGTGATTTTTAAGTGTTTCTATTTTGATCACGACTACAAATCATCAAGACGTACATCCCAACCCCTCGGCCGTCATAAACGGAAGGTTACAGGAGCTCAAGCAGCACCAGCGATCGCAGGGCAAATCGGACTGACACACACATAGCATCCAGGAGACTAGCGTCAAAGGCGAACCAAAAAGCAGGCATTATTTCATGGATCGTAGGTCATGCTCCCCATGGTTCACTTTCAAGGTGCTTGAATGTTAAGGTACTTACAATCAATAATTCACTCAGGGCTTCCCTGGTGGCACAATGGTTGAGAGTCCACCTGCCGATGCAGAGGATGCGGGTTCGTGCCCCGGTCCAGGAAGATCCCACGTGCCGCGGAGTGGCTGGGCCCGTGAGCCATGGCCGCTGAGCCTGCGCGTCCGGAGCCTGTGCTCCGCAATGGGAGAGGCCACAACAGTGAGAGAGAGGCCCGCGTACCCCCCCCACACACACACAAAAATGCTCAGGGGAACTACATTAAAAATACTTATGATCTATCAATGCCAAGGTAGAATATAAATGTAATTGTATTTATATACAAATCACGTGAACATATGCATAAGGACCAGATGGAGGAAATATTGATATGCCAAGAGGGTGAGGTTTCAGATATATTTGTTGTATTAAAATGTTTCCCCTTTATTATAACAATTTAATATTCTTTACTTTTACAAAATAATCTTACCCAAAATATTTTTTTTAAATCTAAAGCAGAATATTTACCAAAAACAATGAGAATTGTCCAAAATAAAAATTCACTCAACAAACATTTATGACCACCTAATGTATGCTGGGAGATTCTCCAGGTGCTCGGGACAGAGCAGGGAAGCACACTTGCCCCAGCCCGTGACCTTACCTTCTGGTGAAACACCTGCTCCTGCAGCATGGCGCCCGTGACCGTGGCCAGTGGTGCGGCCCTGCCCTATCCGGGCAGTCGGTGCCCACTCTCCCTCTGCAGGATGGGAAGCAGGGGGCACAGTACAGAGACCTGGCCTGCACTCAGGACTGGAGAGCTGGGCTCACTAAGAGCAGGGGCTTGATAAGTTACTAGACCTGTGTATTAAACTTATTTCATCGTACAAGTGATTGTGCTCAATAAGGCCCACGGCCCCATCTTATTCTGACATTCCATCACACTTTCACTTCTCCCCAACTAGACTAAGTCTTTGAGGAGAGGCACTGTGCTCCCAGTACCTGGCTTAGGGTACCTGAGAGAACCATCACCCGAGTGTTTGTTGAATGAATAAACAATGGCTCCAGGAAACAACAGCAGCCACTCAGAAAGCCCTATCACATTTATGTAGAACAGTCATGCTACAAATACTGAGGCAAAAAGGAAAGTAAAAGAAAGCAGTTGTTCTTAAGTCTCAGCATTCAATAATGGCTCTACAACGGCCATTTTATTTACGGCTGTTCTAAGCATTCCTTGCATTTTCCTTTAAATTGAATACACAAATTTTACAGTAAGCCTTCAGTTACCTCTACCCAAACTAAACGATACAAGAGAGAAAAAATACTAGATGTTTTATTGAAGGAAAATACTAGATCTGCCACTAGTTTTATTACAGGCTTGCAATTCCTCATCAGCAAGTCTGAGATCCAAGAAGTTTGAAAATCTAGCTTTTTGTGCTTGTGACAAAAGCCGAGCTAAGCCATGCAAAACTTTCTGTGGCTGCACACCGCTCACCCCGTCACTACCGATACCTGATTTATCGCTGAGGAGATACTGATTACAGGGTGTTGCCCCCAGCCCACTGAGGGTCCTATGTAACCTACAAGCACACGTTATTTTTGAAAAAGAAAATTCTGAATTCTAAACCCCCAAGAATTTCTGCTAAGGGACTACAGTATACTTACAGTCGTATAGAGACAAAAAAGCAACTGAAGCCTGGTGCTGTACACTACTGCCATCTGCTGACGGCAGTTTAGAAGTACAAATACGTAATCAAAATGGAAACGTTTCATCTGCTCATAGGGTTACGAACAGAGACACCGGTGATTTAAAATAAATTTGAGATTCTATTTTTTTCAAAAGCAATTGCTATGAAATACATCCTCAGTGGCTGAAGTTCTTTTAAATTTCTATAATGTATTGGACCTCGTACGTTCCATCCACATCACATAACCTAGAAGCGGAATTATCTTAATTCAATGTGGTTTCATACTTTTCAGTATCATCTCTAACTCATGTTCTAGCGACCCCTTTGGGTGCTATGACAAGTTAGTCTGAAAGCCAGAGGTGAGGACTGATGCCACCAAAATGGAACCATTAAAATAACCAGAAATTGCTCCACTGACCATTTCTTACAGAGCCATAAGCAATGTCAAGGTTACAGGAATCTAAATAAACCACAGGTGGCGCAAATTCTATGAAAACTACTCTAGACCATAATAGCCTTTTAGGGTATTTCTGAGTGTCCACAATCTTGTCTGTTTTAAACTATTATGGATACATTCCCTACGTGTTCCCTAGGAGTTAAATAACCATACAAGTATATCTTGTTTACCCTCATAATTGTAACCTTTGGAACACTGCTGTCTTAATCTTTTATTTTCTCTCCCTCCCTAACTACCATGGTTGGCAGTAGCTCTTTAGCACAGGGGAAATATGAAACAAAGATTTGTTGTTTAGATTTTGGGATAGTGAATTTTCATGTGCTGAGTTTACCTCTGAGGAGTTATCCAACGATACAAAGACCTCCGTTGGTATACCCACAGGATCTGTGGACCCCCTCCGGTTCTATTCCTAATATGTACTTTATTTACAGATTAAATCTTAGTTTCTCTTTGGTTCTTTTTTCTCAAAAGGTCTAAATTCATGGATTGTTTAACTCAGTAATCAATTAGGACATTATATGTCCAGATATTAAGAACAACTTTCTCTTGTCCAGTTCATTATAAGGCAGGGGATTACAGCAACTTGTTTGGGGTACCCCTCTAAGTAAATACCCTCTAGGTATTTTGGGGTACCTAGCTTCTAAGTAAAGAGGGGGAGAAAAAAGTACAAATTGAGACAGCATTTTAAGTGTTTCTACTCTCAGATCCAGACTGACACAGTTAACCTGTTCTGGTCATCAACTTCTAAATTTATAAGATTTTGTTACATGGTATCATTTTCAAGCATGATATACCCAGAAACGACAAAAAAAGTACTTAATACAGGAAAACAACATTAACAATGGTCTATTCCTAAGAACACAGTAGAATGGAAAAATTAAAACCCAAAGAACTTCTCTAAAAATGAGTAAGGGGCTTATTAAGGGGGAAAATTCAACAGTATTGTAATTTCGTTAAAGAAATTTATTCTTTAAAAATATTTTCATGCACACTTTCACGACTGCGTTGTCTGAGGGGTAAGGAGATGACCCTACAGGCAGGGTCCACTCAGAACATCAGTGATATGCGCATAACAGTACATTCTGGGAATAACTGGCAAAATAAAAGTGTAAATTTTCATAGTGGTTTAAGACTGCAAGACATTTACGATCTCAGAGTAAAGGGACCGATTAACATTAGAGTAGTACAGACCAAAACTGCGCGATGTCACCACTTCTGCGCCACTGTGACCCTAGCACGGTGCACTCCTAACCACCGCAACCACAAAGCAGTCGCCCAGGACAGAGGGAAACCCCATCAGAAAACAGTGACAGAAGTCTGAACGCACAGCACAACACGCACCCTCTCCCTATCTCAGTGTGTGCAATACACTGGTAACAACTCCACGCAGTAGGAGAGAAAGAAACATGAACTACTATTCAAACAGAAAGTATTTTTATGGCCAAAAGAAGAGTTGAGCTTCTTGCCTAGAAAAGTCCTTTAATATCTTACATTACCCAATACAGTTAAAAGTCTTAAAAAAAAAAAAGCAAAGTGTTAATGAAGATTCAATTTAGCATGGGAAATTCACTTTTCTCAATACGGATAAAAACTTTTGTATTGATTCATTTTAAACGGCAAAATCTTCAGAACAGAAAAATATAGCATCTCCAACAGACATCTAAAGGCAACAATATTATATTTACA
Source organism: Globicephala melas (assembly GCF_963455315.2). Taxonomy (NCBI): domain Eukaryota; kingdom Metazoa; phylum Chordata; class Mammalia; order Artiodactyla; family Delphinidae; genus Globicephala; species Globicephala melas. The sequence continues at coordinate 617,044 of NC_083331.1, read as the reverse complement.
GGATGCCGTCATCAGAAATCACTAAGCAGCAGAAAGAAACTATCATTTCACTACCCTTTTCTCAGCAGTCATCTAGGACCACACAAACTAAGGAGATTCAGGAACTAACGAAACATATTCTAGATGAAGCAAGTTTCACAGAACAAACAGTTCTCATAAAATAGTATTATTTTTTTCTCCCCCCCCGAGAGTCAAGTTAACCAATCGTTGGATTGCAATCAAGACAAAGACAAGAGCTCTAAATCCTTAATCATATCAATATCAAAACTATGTAGACACTTCTGTTTAGAAAAGCCAAAATGTACAATAAAGGAAATGAAAATAGCAAGACAAGGTGCTATTAATAGTGGGATCATAGCAGAAATGTAGGGTATTTGGTAAAATATACATTAAGTGACATTTGGGGAAAACTTTATTGCTCTTGATGGAATATAGCACCAGTTCAAAGAATAAAAGATGGTTAGGATTAATCACCTTTAATCAACAATATGCGTTTATATGAAAAGTGCTTAAAGCAGTAGTTCTGGAAAAAGGTGAGGATGAGAAATGTTTTGTATTATATATTTTAAATATGTTAACTACTTCATTAAACAGACAACAAGCAATCTATACCTATTTAAGTGTATGAGATTTGCTACTGTCAGTCTGATTATCAAATCCAGAAATACAAAATCAATTAAGGGACAGAAACGTTAATCAAACTTATAAAACAAGTTAGAACATTAAAAAGTAATTTTTATGCCAAAAATATTTGTTAATTATTGCTTAAATATACAGCTGATTACACTCGTGAAATTTTCCAAATCATAAATGAGATTTCTTCTGAATGTTAACATTTATCCCAAGGAAGAGAGAAATATTTAAGGGATGTGTAGACATTGCTTAACCACTGTGGAAAATAGCCCAATTTCCCCCAAACAGTTTTAGTGACGAACATCACTGTGGTGGCTGAGGAACTGGAAGCAAGACTACATGAGCACACTCAAGCTCTGTGAAGTCAGCCAAAGGAGTTCTTCATGATAACTGCAGCCGCCACTTCCTCGGCCTTTTAGAAGGCAGGATTTTATGTAAACTTCTTGTTCTAAAAGAAAAGGTCTGAATGGATAAATCGCTATGCAGAAGTACAAAGTTTTTTAATGCAATCTTCTGTAAGAAGTAATTAAAATGTAAAAGCCAAACAATCTAACATCGAACGTTAATTTCCTTCAAGATACACTTTATCCATCAGCCTGAACCGTCAGTCACTGCCCTGCTAACCCTCATAGTGAAACGGGTGCTATCTTACTTAAACTAGCTCGACTTTCCGTGACAACAGTCTCAGGAGTGGCATTTTTAAATACCCAGCGTGTGCATCAGTCATATTGAGGGCAGGCACAAGAATTCTCATAAAGTTGGTGAAGCTGTGGAGTACCACCACCACCTGGGGATGGAAACATGACCTGTATCTTCAAGGGGAGAGAAAAACCAAACGCTTATAAATGAACGGGATTTGGGATACTTAGGGTTGACACAGGAAACAGAATTTTATATTTTCATCATTTTTGCAAAGAAAATGTCTCCATGATCATGTTATCAACATCATTCTTTATATATGTGTGTGTATACACATATGTACATATACACACACATATATATAAGTATATATACATAATTATTATTGTTTGGGGTGATGCAGAAAGCCACAAATGAGAAAAGGACACTAAGGTTTTAATAAGGGGAACAAAAAGTTCTGTTCACCAGTATAGATTCACATTACAGTACACCAGTATCGACAGCATTTTCTTGTCTATTTTTGGTACAGAAGATGGTATCTCTCTACATAACCTGGTAAGGCTTCAGTAACTACAGCATAAAACAAACAAACAAAACCCCCGCAAAAAAACAAAACAAAAAACCCAGCCTATTAGTTTACAGTTTATTTTAAAAATTCTGAAAGACACTGCAAGTTCTAAACTTTTAGTAGGTGCTCCCCACACACAACCATCTTGTCAAGAACCCAGCAGAAGAGCCCCCTCTCCAGGAAGCTTTGCAACAGCAGAGGTGTGCAATATGGGCGTTTCTCACTACAAGAAAAAATTATACGTGGCACATTCTCATTCATATCTTGTAATGTAAAAAGTTACAAACATACCTAATCAAATAAATAATAATAAAAAAAGAATTTGAATGTATTTGTAAGTATCCTAAAACCACTACATAGAATAATGGCAACTTTCACTCACAGATTATTTACAAGGTAATACCCAGTGTGGGTACACTGCTACAAAACTCAAAACAGAAGGAGTAAACTTGAAATGTTTTCCATAGTAAAGATCTAGCAGCATGACTATCTAATGCTGTTTTCTCCCGATTGCTTCTAAAACGTTCCTTTTTACTCTGTGTCTTCGTCCAGTTCATAATTGTCTTTATCATAAATATCTTTTACTAAAAGAACCCGTACGAGCATATTTTCCAAGGTGTTTCGGTCCAGCGAAGCAGACGTGTACCAGACAGGGCTGTCTGCAGAGCTAGAGCGTTCTGGTTGCAAATAGAAAACATCCATTCTCTGATTAAGATTCTGTGGACTTCAGGAGAAAGGAGAAAGTCCATGTCACAGTATGTACACGAAATTCCTCACAACTTTCTTCTTTTCTTTCAAGAATAATTCTGCTACCATTAACCACATTACATGGGCAGACCACATGCATAATTACCTACATTAAATATTCTATCACTGAGATATTCTAAAAGTTAATTTCTACAATAAAAGATTATTTTCCCACTATAATTTCTGTATTTCACTGAATCCAAGACACCATCGATAGAAACATTATTTTTAATCATTATTTTAATACTGCCATTAAACAAGTAAAGCACTGCCAATTATAATTTCAAGATGCATCAGTTATAATATGCATCCCAGTTTCAGAGACAGTATAAAATGTGAGAAATGTGTCTTAGAATTGATGAAATACAGTAAAACATAAAATAAAAATACTTAACAGCGTTACACAAAAGAAATAATTTTTAAAATAAGATAATACTGAGATAGGAATTTCCAACTAATAAATAGTTACTACCATTGGAAGATCCAGATACTGGTGCAGGGCCACCCAAAACTATCGTCAGAAATATTAATTATTAAAAATAATCATCCTATAGGTGACATTACTGCTTTTATGGTTCTTGAGAGTTAACCTGGAGAAAATTTATAAAAACAATTTACAAAACTGTTTACATAAGAAAATACATTCTGAGTTCATGCTTGCCTTTTAAAAATTACAGAGTGCATACTTAAAATAATGAACAAGCATAAAATAATTTGTGGTCTCCAAAAATTTCACTGGTTTAAAATATTTTAAACGCCTGTTGGTACCCGCGGGAGAAAGCAGTGGTGCAGCTGGAACGCACAGGGCCCTGAGAAGACGCTGCGCCCTGCCGACACCTCAGGGATCTCCCTCCAGAACCGAGGACTCGCCTCTCTCCACCTTCTCACCAGGGCGTCACTGGGACCCAGGCCCAGGCAGGACTGCTCTCTGCTTGCCACAGCAGAGCTGGCTGCAACAGAGACACCACAGCCCAAAAAGCCTAAGACATGTACTGTCTGACCCTCTACAAGTACAGCAGTCATTTCGTTAGCAGAGAGCGATTTCTTAACATGTGCTTAAAACATGAAGTATAAGCTGGGTATTTTATAATAACAGGACTAAAAACGTTATAACTGAAAGGACTTCATAAGTGAGAAAAGAGAGAAATCTAAAAAAAAGGACCAAGGAAAAAAATGTCACCTCTTGGTGACATAAATTCACAGCAACTAACTGTTTCTACCATTTAAAAAAATCAAATGTCATTAACACTTACCTTTTAGACAAGTAGCATTCAAACATTTTCACAGGACATCTAGAAGGATTGGCTGTATTTTCAATTTGTTCAAATACTGGCTCATCATCTTCATGTTTTCTTTTTCCAGTAGTAATTTTATCTTAAGAAATAAAAATCACATAAACTTTCTAAGACTAACCTTGAAGAAAGGTGACACTATTCACTCTGATCACTCCCAGTATCTCTTACACCAAAGAACGGGACCAGGTGTGCTTCAGAGCTCTCAACTGTGGCTTCTGGTAATTCCTAATTTTAAGACAACATAGGCTGTCTTATCTTATGAAAATGACAGTCCTTAGGTTCTTAACAAGTGACCAGGTGGTCTTTAGTAAGGCAAGGAGTGGCAGTCCCTGCCACAGACAATCCCAAAACGAAAACCTGTTACACTACCTTCATTATCTGTTCCACATAAGGAAGACACTTGGTATCGAAGACATGCTTTATTTTCCATTGTTAAAGGGTTTTTTTTCCAATGCCTAAACACAGTGCCAAAGGAAAGCCTTAAGTGCTGTTCCACTGTTTTCAGGCCAAAATACTTAGTGTTAAAGTAGAACAGGGTATTCAGAAGAGCTACTGGAGAGTGTGATCCTAGCTGTTTTATCCTCCAGAGATAATCTTCTTCAACTCGAGAAAATATTGACCCTTAAATAGAGAGAAAGATTTTTAAAGAATTACAATAAACAGTTTTCATGTAACCAGCTAGAAACAGATAGAAGTTAATTCAAGAACAAACCTAGTCCAATCCTCCATTCACTCCAGATCAACTGGAATGAATTTCAGAATCACCTATGCGGCTCTGAAACAACACAGAGCCGGGAAACACAACAGACTACACAGCTAGCACCCCCGGGGTCAGGCCTGGAGTCTGCTCCTGGTCTTCCAGAGGACAAGCAGACCATGGTCAGAAGGGAATTTTACATCTGCAGAAATCCTGAAAAAAAATAGGTGATTTCCATTCAAACAAGTTTTCTTTATACAACTAAAACAGAGGTTTCTTAGAGAAATTTACGTCAGAATCTCAACTGGAGGGCTTAAGAAATGAGCATCCAGTTTCTTACTCCAAAGAAAGTGGGTCACGTTTATTACAAAGTTCTTCATAAACACTAGCTATCAACCACATTCATTTCTAATTCAACGAAAGACGGACCGATGCGTCCGTGAATAAGTGCTCTCTCATTCAAATTATTTCCTAATTATCTTTAGTACACTTTCTATAAACACAGAAAATCCCAGCAGCAAGTGGGCGACATTTTATTTAAAGGAGCATTACCATCTGGAAGTATGCTTGGTTGCCAACTTCGGAGTATTTTATTCAATTCTTGCTCAAACGTCTGGAATCCTGGATCAATAAATATGTTGTCTTTTCGATTACTACCATACAAGTACTACAAAAAAAAAAAAAAAACTTGAAGGATTTAAGATTTATATGAGCTAATTACAGACCACTTATACTCTATTTCCTAAGGAAAAAATAAACGTCTTACGTCTTTGTCTTTATTAGCATACTAATAAGAGATGATTGCCTTCTCTATATATCTGGAAATCAAAGAAACATAAGTTACCAATTAATCTGTTGCTTGAAAAACTCAAAGCTGAAATACAAAGGCAAGAACCCAGAACGTAAGAACTGGATGAGAATCTTCAGTCTGTCAGATACAAACAGAGCACGTGGCTCCAATGCTCAGCACACAGTCCACGGACACGAAGGGTGAGGGCAGGGCGGGAGGGTTTCTGTGCGTGAAGCCTCTCCCAGCAGCCTGTGAGCTTGATGCTTTTCCCCTTGTTTCCTCTCTATGCCCCACTCTCCTTGAGTTAGTGCAAATTTATGAATCTTACAACGTACTATGACAAACCTTAACAGTGAGGGTTGCTAAAGAATGACTTAAACACCAAAGTTTGCGAACTCCATCTCCAGTGGGTAAAAAGAACGCTCAAGTAAAATGTGTGACAACAGCACAAAGAACGGGAGGTGGAAACTGGGATCACAGGGCTTGAGGTTACCACGTGTGAGACAGGGCAAGAAGGTCTGAAGGTATATAATGATTAACTGAAGACGCACACTGCAAACCCACTACAAATAATTTAACAGGCATAAATAATAAACCAATGATGGAGATAAATGTAATCACAGAAAAATAATTCAAAAGAAAGCAGAAAAAGACAAAAACAAAAAAAACCCACAAAGAACAGATACAGTGACCCCTCATCCAGTTTCACTTTCTGTGGTTTCAGTTACCCACAGTCAACCAAGGTCCAAAACTATTAAATGAAAGATGACAGAAATAAACAATTCATAAATTTTAATTGCAGGCCATTCTGAGAAGCCATGATGAAATCTCGCGATGTCATGTCGTCCCGCCCGGAGGGACGTGAATCACCCTTGGTCCGGCACATCCCGCACATCAGCCACCTGGTGGCCATCTGGGTTGTCAGATCCACTGCAGGGTTGCAGGGCTTGTGCTCAAGTGACCCTTACTTTACATAATTACGGCCCCAAAGCAAGAGGAGTGAAGCTGGCAATTCGGACACGCCAGAGAGAGGACGCACAGTGCTTCCTTTGAGTGAAAAGGTGACAGTTCTGGACTTAATCAGGAAAGAAAAAAATCGGATGCTGAGGTTGCTGAGATCCACGGTAAGAACAAATCTTCTATCTGCGATGTCGTAAAGCAGGAAAAAAATTCAGGCTAGTTTTGCTGTCACACCTCAAACTATAAAAGCTACAGCCACAGAGGGTGGTCAGTGCTTAGTTAAGATGGAAAAGGTGTTAAATTTGTACAATAAGATTTTAGAGACAGAGAGAGAGAGACACCACATTCACAGAACTTTTATCACAGCATATTATGATAATTATTCCATTCTGTTAGTAATGATTGTTGTTAATCTCTTACTGTGCCTAATTTACAAATCAAAACTGTATCACAGGTAGGTGTGTAGAGGCCACTGTAGTACACACAGACTTCAGCCCTCCAGTGGGGATCCTGAAGTATCCCTGTAGCTAAGGGGGGTCAACTGTATAACAAGCACAAACAAGCAGGGTTTTCAATCCAGTGATTAATTACATTAAATGTAAAAGGTCTAAACCGGGGTCTGCACTACAGTCCTGAAGGCTGGCCCGCTGCCTCTTTACAAATACAACCAAGTTTTCTTAAAACAGAGTGCAAGCGCCCGGGCTGCTTTCCACAGATTAAGTATGGCCTACAGAGCCTAAAATGTTTACCAGCCGGTTCTTTAAGTAAAAAATTTTGTTGGTCTGAACACACCAAGACAAATATTATCAGACTGGATTAAAAATGTTTTTAATTTGAAAAACAAGGCCGGGACTTCCCTGGTGACACAGTGGTTAAGAATCCACCTGCCAGTGCAGGGGACACGGGTTCGAGCCCTGGTCCAGGAAGATCCCACATGCCGCGGAGCAACTACGCCCGTGTGCCACAACTACTGAGCCTGCGCTCTAGAGCCCGCGAGCCACAACTACTGAGCCCACGTGTCGTGCTCTGTAGCAAGAGGAGCCACTACAATGAGAAGCCCGTGCACCGCAACGAAGACCCAATGCAGCCAAAAAAAAAAAGATAAATAAAAAACAAGGCCCAACAATACGCTGCCTAAAAGGCACCTACTTTATACCTGGAGACACAGCAAGTGGAAAGTAGAAGGATGAAGAACATAAACCATGTGTGCGCTAACCAGCAACTAGGCCAGAGCACCATCATCTGAGTTGACCTAACGTTTCTCCCACTAGTCAGAAGGAAGATTAGAAATAAAAGCACCAGCTCTTCAGGACAATTACATAAGATCTGGCGGCGGGGGAGAGGGGGGTGCACACTGTTTATAAAACAAAGGGAATGCTCGCCACTGACTGAATTCACTGAGCTCTGACCCAGACGTCTTCAGGGGCTGACACAACGACTGGGAAGCAGAGGGAAGGAAAGACACTAAAGTGTGTAACACAGTTCCCTGTCCTTGGGGACAAAGGTTCCATGTCTTTTGCCACATTCATAAAAAAAGAGATGCACGCACATCTAGCCAAGCACGATGGGGTGGGAGGACCCAGGGGAACAGGCGCCCACCACCCACTCTGGGTAAACGTGGTGTGAAGGACTCGCACAGATGTAGAACAGCATGTGAAAGACTGACCGGGACTGTGGGGCTCACGTAGCCCCTTCTTTCTTCCTCAGACATTTCCATATTATGTGAACTTCTGGCGACAGCCACCACCCCTTACACCATCGGAAGAACAGGATTAGCTACCGCATCTGTGAGGGAGGAAAAGGGGCTGGCCCACCCTCACTTCTCAACACACCACCTGCCCCACACGTCCACAGGGCTTGGAGAGGAAGCCGTGCTGCTTTTGTTGTCAGCCGGGGACGGAATCAGAAAACGCATCACACAGAGAAAGACGCACATTCTTCCAAAATAGCTCCTACCTCTGTATGCATCCTTGAAGTACCAACAAACAGCAATGATTTCTGGAAACTATCTTTTAGACATCTTATCACCACAGTGAGTTTGAAGATTATTTTTAAAGCTGGTTATAAATACCATACAGTCTTTTACAAAAAATTAAATCAAGCCTGTGAAAATCTGTCCAGTGATGAGAAGAGTAAAACAACTGGTTTTCCAATTGTGGTAAAAATACACAGAACATAAAATTTACCATCTTGACCTTTTCTTTTTCTTTTTCTTTTTTATAAATTTTTTGGCTGCGCCGCACGGCATGTGGGATCCTAGTTCTCCGACCAGGGATTGAATCCGAGACCCCTGCATTGGAAGCGCGGAGTCCCAACCACTGGACCCCCAGGGAAGTCCCCATCTTGACCATCTTTAAGAGTACTGTTCTGGTAGTAAAAATTTATTTTGAGGAAACATTTTTCAGTTTATAAAGAACCTATTTTAAAAAGAAAGGAAATTCTGACGTGTGCTACAACATGGATGAACTTCAGGACATTATGCTGATTTCACGTACATGAGGTACCCGGGAGAGTCAAACTCACAGAAACAGAAAGAAGGGTGGGCGCCAGGGGCAGCGGGACTAAGGGATGAGGAGTTAGTATTTAATGGGGACAAAGTCTCAGGTTTGCAAGACGAAGAGGGTTATGAAGATGGATGGTGGTCATGTTTCCACAAGATTATCAATGTACTTTATACCACAGAACTGTACACTTAAAAACAGTTAAGATGGTAAATTTTGTGTTATATGTATTTTACCGCAATTAAAAAATTGGAAAAAAATGAACCTACTTGAAGACATAATTTATAATCATTAATATTACAATCCATTTAGCTTTCAAACCTCTAATGGTATTTGAAGTTCTACTATATAAATATTTTGCTACTGCAAAATATGTGTTGGTCTCTGAATACACAGTAATTTAGAGGTATGTGTTATTCCCCACCACTGCTTAGATAATCTTAGGCAAATTTCTATCCTGAAGAGGGAAAGTGAAATACAAATCAAGACAATTCTAGTTTTCTCCAGTAATTTATTCAGCACCTACTACCTGTTAGCAGCGAAATATTTAATTCGAGGCCTATAAACAAAACTCCACATAAGAACATTTCCCCCCATCATTGACCATATTCACAAATACACAGGATGGAAAGCTAGGGCCTTTTCTGGCCTCTGGGCTCAAACCTGTACTATCTGTTCAAAACTAAAAGTCATTATCGAAAGTGGATCTTCATGTTTATTATGGGAAATGTATTCATTCAAGATTCACAGACATGTGGTTGAAGTTTACCTAAAACCTCTAAAGAATGAAATCTTTTATAAGATGATTCCAAAGAACTAATGAGTACTTACACTATTTAACAAGTTAGAAACACAGCAGAGATGAAACAGACCTATTTGCAGAGGGAAGTCATTTATCTGTTTACATGTATATCAGCACAGATCTATATATACATATATATACCATGCCTCAGAATGTTAATTCATTTATTTGCAGTTGTAAGGTGGGGATGAAATCAACCTGATTATCATATATATATACATGGTAACAAACACACACATCATTAGTCCTGTTACAAAAGATGCATGAGCTTCGAGTGGTCTGTTACTAACTATGTTTTTCACCTAAGTTCTTTTTGGTTTTGGTACACTGTTTTGGAGAACCTGAAGTTCACTTTTAGGGACACAGCACATTATAGCAGAAACACCTGTATACAAAGTAGCTAAGAAAACCCTTTATAATATCCCAGTATTTTCGAATAAATTACTTTCGCCTTTCTTGGTAAGCCAATAAACCCTGACGTTCCGTAATATTCCTGAAGCAAAACATTTTTTTTCTCCAAGAACCTACCACAACAACCTTTCTTAACAACATTATATTCGAAAGTAACCATAAAATCACTCACCTCTTGAATCCCGAGGCAAAGATAATAGATGCTGTCAGGTGCATAATTCTCCCCATTTGGCCTTCGGATCTCATTGACGAAATGGGCCAGGCCATAGTCAAGCTCAGCCGTGCTGTGACAGAGTAGATCCTCTTTTAACTTTACTGACTTAGCTAAAAGGAAATAAAATTTAAAATAATAATTATTATTTACTGTCTTAAGATTAAGAAACTTTCTGAAATCACTTTATTCTGTGTAAGAATTTACAAGTAAAATAAGAGCTTCATTTAAATGTAAAGTATTTTAAGCTACATTCATGCTTTTTAAAATCAAAGGCAGTTAATAACAAAAACCTTGATTGTTTTTTCGAGGAAAAACGTATTTTTCACGTACAGTACATGCAGCTTCATAGTAATTAATGACTCACTTGAGTACCTTCTGGATTTTCACATACTATGGGTATTCTAATATCAGTCAACGTTAAGCCTTTACTGTGGATGAAGGAATGTTCTAAATTTACATGTATTTTCTAATGTAATTCTCATGACAACCCTACAAGGTGGGTACTGTTACCCCCCTTCAGAGCTGGGGAACTGAGATGCTAGTACATGAGGGAACCCTGGCAGTCTGACTCTAGCACCTCCATAAGGCCATACTTCCTACCCTCTCTGTGGTGCCACGGACTGGTCCATGCACAGTAAAGAGTCTGGCCTGCTGCAAAGGGCTCTATCTGCTTAGAGCAAACTTTCTTCTTTACCCACAATCATCAACTTCAATAAGGAAACAAGGTTTGTTTGAGTTGTACTGACCAGCAAGCAACAGGAGCTCCATGAACCGACACTACTGTAAGGGCTTCATTTGTGCAACACGGTGCATGCCTGTGTGTGTGTGTGTGTGTGTGTGTGTGTGTGTGTGTGTGTGTGTGTGTGTGTGTGTGTGTGTGTGTGTGTGTGTGTGTGTGTGTGTGTGTGTGTGTGTGTGTGTGTGTGCGCGCACGCTCAAGCTCACTCATGCACATAAACGGATGCACAGAAGAATAGTTACCAAAATATGAATAAAAACCTTGATTTTAAATAGGACATAGGGGAAACAAAATCAGAACACTTACGAGATTTTAGCTCATCTAACACCAGAAGATCTTCATCAAGCTGCCTCGTTCTGACCCAGTGTTTCCAGGCGTTTACCCCGTACGTGTACTTGAAAGGGAAGCTGCACTCCGAGTTGTCAGAACTGTCATCATGACACTGGTACCCTGACACTGCCTTCCTCTTGGCTCCCTGGTAGTAAAACACCACTGTCAAATCTTCTTTTTCTTAAGCCTATATTATTTCATGACTTTATGTAAGCCATCTCTCAACAAATGCACATTACAAAGAAATATATTTACATGATTAGAACTGACTGGAATTTCTGATCTGAGAACAGTTACCTATGACATTACTTGAAATCTCTCTCCAGGAATGCTGTATTTCTGCATAAACTACTCTGTACAACAGAATCGTATTAACTACTGCTGTGAGTTGAGAGTCACTGATGAGAAAATACATATATAATAATTAAAATCTGAAATAGAAGGATTCAAAATATTAATGTAAGAGAGAAACTGAAGAACTTCTCAAAGACACCACCTCATAGGAGATGACTCCTCAACTCCTTCCCACTTTCTTTCTTTCTTTTTTTTTTTTTCGGTACGCGGGCCTCTCACTGTTGTGGCCTCTCCCGTTGCAGAGCACAGGCTCCGGACGTGCAGGCTCAGCGGCCATGGCTCACGGGCTTAGTTGCTCCACGGCATGTGGAATCTTCCCGGACCGGGGCACGAACCCGTGTCCCCTGCATCAGCAGGCGGACTCTCAACCACTGTGCCACCAGGGAAGCCCCTTCCCACTTTCTTGATGGTACTGTTTGCTGTACAAAAATTTTAAATTTGGATATAACCCAATTCATCTATTTTTTCCTTTTGTTCCTGTGCTTTTGGTGTCGCATCTAAGAAACAGTGTCTAACCCAAGTTAATGAAGATTTAGGCCTATGTTTTCTTTTAAGAGTTTTATAATTTCAGTTCTTACATTTAGGTTTTTGACTCATTTTGAGTTCATTTTTGTGTGTGGTGTCAAGTAAGAGTTCAATTTCATTCTACCACAAGTACTCACTCCTTTTTTCAATTTTCCCTTTCTCTTTCTTTTTTGGAGAAATTTGTGAAAGTCATCTTTTTTTTAAAAAAACCTTGCTTTATGTTGGAAATGAGAAATACGGACAGTTGTTACTAATGTTCAGAACAGCGATATCCGTTTGTACATTTACATCTGGGATCCCTGAATGAACCGCCCAGCACGTCTTCCTATGTGCTGGGATGCTTCAGCGAGACCAGATACAACAACTGTGTACCTCAACCTCATCAAAAATACCAATGGAAAAAACAGCTCCCTAGAAAACAGTCTCAGTTGTTGTCTAATAATTGAATTTACTTTTTTAGCAAATATGTAAACCTTTTATCAATGACAACCTTTTATCAAGATAAAAATTTTAAAAAGTTGCAATATTCACTCTTCTTCTATGAAACTACAACTAAATAGGATATATTTTTATTACCTAGAAATGAAGTAATAAAAGCTTTACCTCTTAAGTCTTTTTTAATTCCAGAAAACAAAGTACCTTCCCACATTCTCAGGCACAACTGAAGCTCAAGTACCCTTGCCCTCTATTACACAGAGACAGGATGTGAATGCAAGAATACTGTTACATTTCATACCTTTTTTTTAGATCGAGGTCTAGGCTGTTCCTCATATTCTTCTCCAAAAACAGGTGGTAATAAAAACTCATTTTCCATATCAAGCTCCTCAGCAGCTGACAATTGAATCAGAAGAACTTTCATTTCAAACGTAATAGCACAGACTTATGCTATATAAACTCAGCCAACGAAGGACCACCCGCTGAATGCGCACAAGCACCATGCGCAGGGCAGCCTGTGCTGGGTGGAGGACAAACCATTTTCTCTACCTAACCTGGTCTATAAGTTCTGATAACGCCTGTTCATACTCTTAAAAAACACATGTACAATGCGTATCAACATGGAATTTTGTGGAAGTGTGTGACAGAAAAATTACTAAAACCTGAAATTTAATTATAAGATCTAAATGGTCTCAGTACAATCTGTTTCAATCTAGTTTCAATCTATTAAATCTTTTCCAATGTAAAAGGCTTTACATTCTATTCAATATGCTTATTGGCCATCGATAAAGAAAATAAACAATGAAAAACAGAACACATTTCTTTTACAACAAAAGACCTGAAAATATTTGTTTCCCTTTGAAGGTTAACTTAATTTTCAAAACGATTTTAAGAAAAATGCTATCAATATTTTATTTAAATAAAAAGACACCAACACTTCTATATGTGTAAAAGTTTCTATAATAAATTAGTTTTAAGAAAGTTTCTTTTTAAGGCTCTGGGAAATTCCTTTTAAGTTCTGTAAAAGTTTCTATAATATGTATCTGTAAAAGTTTCTATAATAGATCAGTTTTAAGAAAGTTTCCTTTTAAGGCTCTGGGAAATTCCTTTTAAGTTCCTACAATTCAACACATATGCTTCAGTTTGGAAGTTAACTGCTGAGTTTTATCTGGGTAAAAAAGAAAAGACCAATAATAACAGTACAGGCAATGACATGAACATTAGATTGTTAATGATCATAACCACGATTATAACTAAAGTGCAGAACCACACTTCCACTGAAAGAATAAAACAGAATTTCTAGTACCTCTGGGGAAATCTATTTCAATGTCCAAATCTGGTTCATATGGTACATCAGGCATGTTGGACTCTGTCTCTGGGTCAGAGTTCTTCAAGAGATCTGAACCAATTATGTCCGTTTCAATAATTACACCTGTAATCAAGCCATAATATCATCAGAAATCAAAATAGAAAACTGCAACAGTACCTACACATAATCTGGCAAAAGCCATTTAATTGTAAATGCAAGATAGGAGTACTTATATTAACACGTACAAAACGAAAAAGCATGCAGCTACCTTGAAATGTAAGCTACTATAAACTCTGTATTAGATAATCACGAATACACAAAAAGTTTCAATCTTGTAAGTTTTGACTGCCCCTCTACAAAGTTAAAAAGCGTGCTTTAATAGTAAAACAACTCTGTAGAGTATTTCTAAGAGCAATCTCTTGTCAAAAATAAACTTACGAGCATGTGTAACTAATTTTCAACATTCTTTTTGAATTGTGACCTAGGTTTTCACATCATTCAATACAGGCTTAGTCACAACCGGCTTCTAACGTTTTGATTGGTTGCTTTAAACACATTTGTACTGCAACCCAGTGAAAAAAGACATTTTATTGAGTTCAGGGTAGTGGTGGGAAACAGAGACACATGCATACACAATGGAAACAAAAGTTTCACAAAACAATACCCTTTCTAGGAGGGATTCATGCTGACATATTTTTTCCGTTTCTTTCTTTCTTTAAAAACAAAAAACAAAAAACCCAGAAAACACTGGTTGCAACCCACTAAATTCATTTCCCACTCCCTAACCGAGTGCTTGCCCAGCACTGTCCCTGCGCGACGCCCTGTGCTCTGGGTGAGGGGAGCAGGAAGCTCAGGGCGGCCCCGGAGGGCTGAGGCAGGAGAAGCATTCCCAGACACACGTCCTGCTACACCGCTTGGCAAGCAGTGCCCTAGCAGAAGTTAAGACAGCGCTGGCTTAGATAATGCAACTTGCTTTCTTAGCATAAATCAATAAAACAAAATTGGGGATAACCATCATAAAATAAGAGTTTGAGTTATAAAAGCCTACTGCAACTTAGTTTTTTGTGTCTGAGCTCGTCCACTGAAACAAGAATAACTTAGAGTCGATTTTACAAGTTAAATCCTGTTAGCAATTAAAACAGGGACCGTACAAGTTCCTGGGCTCGACGTCAGGGAGCACCTGCTAGATACAGTGCGGGCCTCGTAACCCGAAATCCACTTGTGCTGCAGCGTGCCCACACCCGCTCAGGCTGAAGCACAGCGACAGCCCGGCCTTGCTCTAACAGCAGCCCCCGGATGTCGCCCCCCCCCGCCCCCCAGCAGCGGGGGACTCACTGCGGATGTCGGTGCCCTCTGCCTTCCCCTCGTCCTCAGCCATGTCGGTCACTGTCAGCAGCTCTGTGCCCAGGGGATCTGAAGAAACTGTGCTTTTGAGCTCCTCGGCTGCCGCAGGGATCTTCTCACTGCTGTCCGAGGGGACGGGCAGAAACACGGGGACTGGCACCTAAGTAACCAAAGGACTTACTCTCAGGCTCACTTAACATTACAAGGTATTTTTCCAAATTAAAAATCACTCTGACACATGATCTACTTTGTAATGCTGCACTGGTCAGAAGTTTTGGGAAGAACACGTATGTTAAGTATCACAAAGAAGGCCCCGAATACAAGCAGCTACTTTTTGAAGTAACAAGTAATTTTTGAGGCATTTCTGTCACCAGGAGACTTCAGTACAGTAGGCCAGCCCTGACACAGTGTCCCCAGCACTGCAGGGGATGACATTTATATGAGCGTCCATTCCATGTATCAGTTGTAAACCTTATGGTTCACAAATCTTTCTTTCTAAAATAAACACAAATATGTTTACACAGTATGTGTAAAGCAGGTGCAGACATCAGCTGAACTTCACTCTCAAGGACGAGCACTTACCTGATTACACACACAGCAACCCCTGGCAAAGCCTCAACCAGACCCAAGTGAACTGCTGAAGAAAAGCCAAGCCTCCACCCTCTGTCCCACCAGTGTCACTGAAGCAGTCACCGCCAACCCACTGCTGCCCCGCCTGCACCTGAGAGATCTCAGGAGGAAGGGGAGCTGAAAGTCTGACTTACGGGCACAGGAACGGTCGTGGGCACAGGGATGCTCTGGCTGTACATGTGCATGGGCACCGGCACGTACACGGGCACCGGGATGGGCACCGGGACATACTCTGTCCTCCACTCACCATCTGGGGGCACAGAACGTGTTCAAGGAGCAACGTCAACCATGACCACCACTTAAACACAGCTGTTCAGTCAAAGTAATTTGGTAACAAAGAAAAATTTAAGTGCCTCAGTACCCATTTAAAAGAAGTTCCCAGTTTTCACAAAATTAGGTAAGTTAAAAACAACAGGGACTTCCCTGGCAGTCCGATGGTTAAGACTCCACGCTTCCAGTGCAGGGGGCACAGGTTCCATCCCTGGTCAGGGAACTAAGATCCCACATGCCGCGTGGCGTGGCCGAAAACAAACAAACAAACAAACAAAAAAACCAAAAACAACAAAACTGAATGCAGTAGCTGTCCTAAGTTATAGAGAGCACAAACAGAATTTAGACTTTTTTTTTTTTTTTGGCCACGTGGCACGTGGGGATCCGACCAGGGATGGAACCTGCAGTCCTTGCAGTGGAAGAGCAGAGTCTTAACCACTGGACCGTCAGGGAAGTCCCTAGACTTTTTTTAAAATAGAAAAAAAACATCTTTTAAAGTATTATATGGTCCCAGACACTCTCACACCCCCACAAAAAGGTTTACTTAATCAAACAATCAGAATGCAGCTAACGTTTAAATTTGATGAAAATACATATCTGAATGATTTCAACTCATTCTGACAAGGAAACAGAATAGTTATGGTTACAGACCACACTCAAAGAGATGGTTTTCTCAGAAGAGCACTGTAACTTTAGTGGGTCTTGGCCCCCAAGGAAATTTTTGATACAGCATTTTATCACTGGTGACATAACTTGCAGGCCTTTGTTAGAGACTGATCTTTATTAATGATCTTAAATGACATGCTGTATTCTGAAGGCATGTCTAAAACCAGATAAGCAAAATCAACAGAAAGTGACAAAGTGACCCAACAAATCTATTCTGCAGCCCATTATTTGAGAAAAGCATGGATTTCACTCAGCGAGGGTCAGGATGCGAGTCACCTGTCTGACAGGACTTGCTCTGCATGTGGGGTTTGCAGTAAGTTGCCTTCGTCATGGTCAAAGGTTTGCACAGAACTGCCTTGTTCTTCATCTCCTTGTTGGGGGTTGGAGAAGGGGGTGGTGCTGAGCTCTACAGAGAAACAAAGAGAAACATTTTTATTTCTGCCTCTAATTTTTATTACTTTATGCTGTTGTTAATATCTGGTTTCTAGGTCCAGCGGGGGGAACACACAAAAGTGGAAGAATATAATCAATTTATGCTGTTTCTACTATGTCTACCAAAGTCTTAATCTGGAAGGATCAACATGAATCTATCCCAACTATAGGAAAAGCAGTAGTAATCGGTCATTCTACAGATCTGTTTTTCGAAGGATACCACAGAGTACTT
The DNA here is from genome assembly GCF_963455315.2 of Globicephala melas. NCBI lineage: Eukaryota > Metazoa > Chordata > Mammalia > Artiodactyla > Delphinidae > Globicephala > Globicephala melas. The sequence goes on along the minus strand of NC_083331.1, from coordinate 599,521 downwards.
TTTAATATAACATAAAAGACAAGTCTCACTCTTAAATAAAAAAGCAAGGTTGTTAACCTGAATTTTGAAAATAATTAGACTCTTATTATGGCTTTCTGATACTCTCTCTCTACTGCATAAACTGCTTATACGTGGTGCTAAATTTGAAAAGAAAAATGATGAAAATTATTACCAAAAATGTTATCAAACTTTAAGTTGTTTCCTCTGTCCCAACCACTGCAATTTTAGGAACGTCTCCTCTCGATACAGATGTTTCAGCCTGTTCACCACAGCACCGTTTACACCACAGAAACACACACACACGCTGTAAAGCAAGCTGCAGCTCTGTGCCTAGCAGGCGACATGAAGGTGCTGTGCACACCACCGATCGCTACGGGGAAAGGGACACAATTCAGAGTTCCTGGTCTTCGGGTGCCAAGCGCACAGTTCCTGCCGACACGGACCTCACCCCGAAAACGGACCTCACTCCGAAAACGCACGCCGCACGCGGCGTACGGCGCCCCGCCCCTCCCCGCGCACGCATGCGCAGTAGGCGGAGCCCGTGTCCGGGAAAGCGAGAGCGCCTCGCCGCAGTCCCGGCGCTGCGCAGCGCAGGGGAACCCAGGACTCGTCAGAAACGAAGCCCGCATGGTCTCCCGGCGCTTCGCCAGGGCCCATCCGGCCCCGCGGCAGGACCCCAGGACAGTATCTCAGCCGGGGTCAGCGGACAACTCTGGGGGTCTCGGACCGTCTTCCAGCAGCCATTCTGCGGCTTTGCTCTGCCACCTTGTCCAGTCTCCCCGCTGGGCTTGGCCACCTTTTCTGCCACAACCACCTCCACTCATCTGTGTGCGATGCGCACCATGTTTTCAATGCTCCTCTTTTTATTTTCTGTAACACCTTCAAAGACGGACATTTTCCACGCAGTCTCGTCAAACATCTTCCAACGCCACTCATCTCCCAAGCGGCCTCCTGATGCTGCGCCCGGCGGGGCCCGTCCCCGGCATCCTCACTGCAACTGGGCCCTGAAAGCCCAGTGCGCCCTGCTGGGGCTGGGGAAGGGGGAGGGGGAGGGGTACTCAGCGTCTGGGGGTGGTTTCTGAGTCCTCCACCGCAATGGATAACATCCGATAATCAAAACCCGAAGGCTCAAGGTTTTCATTCTGGAGGACGAGTTCAACTTCTAGGATGATGCAGCTGCGAAACCAACCCCAGAATATTTCGGACACCACCCCTGCTTTTTCTGTCCCACCCCACATACGGGCACACGGGCTAGCTTCCCCTCTAAGTGCTCGTGGTCTGGGGCTCTACGCACCAGAGAGTTGCACTTGGTCACCCTTGGCCTTGGCCCAAGAGCAAGGACACAGAGTCTCAGAAGGATTCAAGTCAGGGCTTCGAGACCACTTGCATTCGGTAGGTTCGTTTTACAAATGACCTTGCAAAAACTAGCCAACATGCATCTTCCTGGATAACCCCCAGCAGCCCCCTCTGCAGAGCCCAGACCTGCAGAACCCACCGGGGCCTGCAAGACCCACATTTTTCACATGTGAGTGGGCCAGCACCAGCACAAAGAGGCCACCCTTTCCCTGATCCCGGTGACAGGCTGTGAGCTGACAGTCTCACCACACTGCTGGTCACTGTGCTGTGTTGTAATCAGTCATAAGCTCACGAATCCACAAATTTAGTCAACATACCATCTTTCCCACAGCTTCCCCACGCACTAGTTTACCTTAGCCCTACAGACGCTGGATTTCTTATCCCTCTTTATAGATGAACCATATCGTTCGTTCATCCACGAAACTGAACTCACATGGGTCCCCCAGTCAAACACACAGCACTTTCTGGTGCTTAACCCAGCAGCAAAATCACCAACACAAAGCACAAAAATAGGAAAAACTGGCACTCGTCAGACTGTGAAGAGGACACTTGCTTAAAGCATAAGCTGAGAGGAGATGGCCAAGCAGCCCCCGGGGCCCACACCCCTGGACACTCACGGTCTGCACGTGACCTCGACAGCTACTGGGCACTGATTCAGGGGTGACAGACACATCTCAGAGAGCAGGCCAATTCACAAACGTGAAAGGGTACTAATAAAAAACGGTGCACGGTGGATCCCTCATAAGTTTCAAGTCATGCTCATGGCCAAGGGGGCTGGTCCCGTGTGAGCTCATTCTACGCTCACCAGGATTTCCAACCCCGTGCCACGGAGGCTGGTCTGACGGCACCGCCGTGCAACATCAGGCAAGTCACTGGGTCTCCTGAGCCTCAAGTTCCTCAACTGTAAAGCGGGAGGAACAGTTAACACCAGCTATTGAGTGTCTACTACACACCAAACCGGGGGAAGTTGGGTCTGGACTGGGAAATACTCTAGAACCCCCTTATGAACCAGGGGTCAAAGTCACAGACATCCTAGGTTACTCGTCATTCTGCCGACAGGGCACCATGTCGACTAAACTATGCCACCTGGTAAAAACCGACACTTGATACTGCTTCTTACTTTTCTGTTGGTCAACAGGCAGGATCTATACCTACTGATAATAAATTCTGAAGAAGGACCACAAATAATGAAAATTATAATAACGAAAGCCACCACACCTCTTGAGTATTTGCTATATGGCCAGGGACTATAAGCTATAGACAATGTCTATGTCCCCCTAAAATTCACACTCAGATCTAATCCCCAAGGGGATGTCATGTGAAGGTGTGTCTTCACATGGTGAAATACAGAGATAATTAGGTGGTGATTTGGTCATGAGAGCAGAGCCCTTGTGAATGTGATCAGTGCCCCTCATAGAAGAGACCCAAAAAAACCCCTCCCCCACGTGAGGACATGCGACAAGACGGCCGTCTGGGAACCAGGAAGCAGGCCCTCAATAGACACCAGGTCTGCTGGAGCCATGATCTCAGACTTCCAGCCTCCAGAACTCCGAGAAATACCTTCTGTTGTTTGTAAGCTGCCTCACTTATGGCACCCTGTTATACAATATATAGTAGCTCAAACGGACTAGGACACTATGCAAAGCACCAAAGTCACACACCTGATGAAATGAATTCTTTAACCCTCTCAGCACAAGGGGTAGCAGGTGTTTTCTCACTCCCATTTTACAGATGAGGAAACTGAGGCTCAGAAGCTGTACAGCCCAGTGGAGGTGACAGAGAAGAGTTCTAAAGTCAGGGTTCAAGTGGCTTCCCCGATGCAGGCCCTATGTCTCCAACACCACACACCCTGCCCCATGGGTTAGCGCTCTTCGTGACGACCCCGACGAGGTTCTGTCTTCATGCCCACATTACAGATAAGGGGAAAGTCACACAAAGAACCGTAAAGTGACTTGCCCCAAACTCTACAGCTGAGCTCTCATCCAAGGACAAGGTGGGAGGGGCTCTACGTGACAGGAGGTGATGGCTGCAAAGGCCCATCCTTCCATCCGTCCCATGAGGTGGCCTCAGTGCTGCTGCAGGAGAAGAGTACCTGCTTCTGTGCGGGCGGAAGGGTGTCTTGAAGCCTTGGTCAAAGCTTTGAAACAAGGTTGGGAGTTGCCTTAGGCTGCATGCAGATGCCAAACAGGGAGTGATCATCTTTACACTCCTCAGCATGGATCAAGTGCCTGGTTAGAATCTGACAATTCAGCTGAATGCTCCTGAATTATCTGACTTAAAAATATATTACCACAAGGGCAGAACAGATAGGGGAGGAAAGCAAAGAAAAAGGCACTCTTAACTTGTCTAGGATTCTAACTATTAACATCAAAACCAAAAACTGGGAATTCCCTGGTAGTACAGTGGTTAGGACTCTGCACTTCCATTCCATTTGATCCCTGCGTGGGGGAACTAAGATCCCGCCAAAAACAAACACTGAATGGAATAATATAAAAACACCAATCTTTCATCTACATCAGAGATCCTAAACTGTGGTTACATGTTAAAATCACCTAAAGAACTTTTCAAAACTACAGAAGTTCTGAGTTGGAGCCTAGGTATTCGAAAGGTTTTGAAAACTCCCCAGGTAATTCCAATCTGTAGCCAGAGCTGGTTAACTCCTTCTGCCCAGGAACACACGAGCAGAGGCTCACCATGATGCTGGTAAATGGCTCCCACAGAAGCCCCTGGATCAGGGTGGCTCCTGCAGGCGGGCACAAGAGGGCCGGCCCACTGTTCAGTGCAAGGCTCCTTTTATACAGAAACGGCCACTTTCAGCCCACAAGAGCCTTGAAATGCTAATGTAAAAGCAGAATCTGATGTATTACACTAAGAGAAAGAAAAACACTACAGAAAAAAAAAAAAAGAAAAACAGAAAAAAACCCAGGAGAAAGCATATGGAAGAACTCCTCAAGTTTACAAACTCCCAGGGCCTTGCCCCTAGGACAGATCTCCAGACCTGTCTGAGGGGCATCCGCCTAGCCCGGTCTGCCTCCCACTTCCCAGGATCCCCCTCAGGTCCCTCCAAGTTCGGCCCCAGTGAACAGTTTGGCCAAACATGCACGCCTCTGGACATTATTATTCCTCCGACTTTTCATCGTCTACTGGCAACCTTCTACTCAGCTGTTCAGAGGTTTTGTCACAGCTGCCAGGACCGCATACACTCAACCATTTCAAATGCACCATTGCTACTGCCCTAAAGATGCAGCTGGGATGAGCGCTTCAACGCAAATATTTATATGTCTATCTCGCCCAATGTGGGTAAAGGCCACAATTAATTCACCTTTATATTCCTTAGCAGGTAGAAAAGGACCTGTTTTTATATCGGGTAACTTAGCACAATATGAATGCTTCAACTGTCTCAACAGAGGAAAGTAAAAAAATCTTTTATTATTACAATCAGATTAAAATGGACTAATTACTTTTTCTCCCCACATGATGTAAGTCAGTATTTAGCACTTTACTTATTAAGCAATACTTACTGTCATTTTGGTTCGGGACGTCTGACAACCCTGATCTAAAAACAAACAAATTTAAAATAAGACAAATATCACTTTCTTCAGGATTTTCTAAACCCATATCTCTCATTAATTTTTACTGATTTTTAAAATAGTTACTGAAGAAAATATATTTTAAGTTCTTTCAAATAAAGAATATGAGATCTGAGAGCTGAAATACAGAGATAAGTAGTGGAATTAACTCTCTCCCCATTTTGTCCCCTCAGAAAGTATACACTGCTTTGGGAGCAATACTATGTTCTTAGATTTAACTCAATTATTAATTAAGTCTAAAGGGTTTTCTTTGTTTCTCCTACCTACCCCCAGCACATACAATTTGCTAAAAATAGTTTTCATTTAAAATTGCAAGTGACACATGATAGGCAGATCAACTTTTTTACAATTTTTGTTATAATTCTGTTTAGCTGCTCTCTACCCCCAAGTAGATTCTATTTTTTTCAACTAGCATTACATTTTTAAGAGAATAAAATAAAAAGCAGTACATCTACAGAACATCACTGAAGGCACTTCCACCCAGGGAAACTACGGAAGTTGCTATTAAACTATCTCTGAAATTAACTGCTTATTATCATTACCTTGAATCCAGATCTCTGAAACTAAAAACTGCGTTACAGGTTTTTCAAGTTACTAACCTAAACGATCACATACCATAATGTAAGTTTTCAGGTCCTTTCTGGGTTGTCATGTTGGGCTCGTTCTGCTGACAGTAGAAACGCAACAAGCAGTGCTGGTCGCAGAAATGTTTCATCTCCCCTCGCCACTGCACCCTCTCCCGCAGGGTGCCTTGAGATTTACAGCAGTCACACCTTGCAGCCTTGACGACAAAAGGAAGGCGTCAGACATCTCCCACGACAAGGTTTAAAAAGTCCGACATGTATTTTACAAGATTTCTAGACATTTCAATGACTGTTGTCAAATGTGATAAAACAATGTCAGATGAAGAAAAAATAAAATTGTATCATAAACATACAGTAAAATCCACAAAAGTTTAAAAAGTAGCAATTTACCTAATTGTCAAAATCCCCTTCTATACTTACCAGAAGTCAAAGACCAGCATTACAAAGATAGGCTATAACCAAAAAAACTGAACAGTGGTAGTAGACCAAATTGGTACAACGTTTTTTTAAGATTTTTTTTTGATATGGACCATTTTTAAAGTATTTATTAAATTTGTTACAATATTGCTTCTGTTTTATGTTTTGGTTTTTTGGCCCAAGGTATGTGGGATCTCAGTTCCCTGACCAGGGATCGAACCCGCACCCCCTGGATTGGAAGGCAAAGTCTTAACCACTGGACCACCAGGGAAGTCACAGTACAATGCATTTTAATATTACAAAATAATTTTGAGAGCCATAATGATATACTGGTCGAAGTCTCCCACAATCATACTACACTGAAAATCTCTGATTAATGAACAGATTTCCCAGGTTCAACTGAGCTCATAATGGACCCATTAATACAACTGTACAGACCAGAATAATTTTGAAACCAGCTCTTATGCTGAGAAAATCATGGATGTTAATTTGAAATGTTTTGTTTCAGTAGTTTAATATAATAAATTTGAAGGGCTTTAATACTGTTTTTTTTTTTAATTTATTTTTCGCTGCACTGGGTCTTTGTTGTTGCACAGGGGCTTTCTCTAGTTGCGGTGGCTTCTCTTCTTGCGGAGCACGGGCTCTAGGTGCGTGGGCTTCAGCAGCTGTGGCTCACAGGCTCTAGAGCGCAGGCTCCAGCAGTTGCGGCACATGGGCTTAGTTGCTCCGCGGCATGTGGGATCTTCCCGGACCAGGGCTCGAACCCATGTCCCCTGCGCCCTGGCAGGCGGATTCTTAACCACCGCGCCACCAGGGAAGCCCCAATACTGTTTTAATAAACAAGAACTTCAAGTTCATGTCTTAGAACACTCGGTATTTAATTAATTAAAAAACAATTATATTAAGATCACAAATGTGAACTACACCTAGGAAAACAATCAGCCCTAACTAGTCTACAACTTAATATGCAAAATAAAACCAACTAAAATTCATACATAAAAAGTTATACTTTATGATGGTGAATCAATTAATCTAGGGACAGATTTTTGAGAGATTCCATTTTACCTAGATTTTGCCCATTTTCACTAATTCTTAACATCTTGATCAATGAGTAGGCCAAAAGGTATAACAATTTCAAATATAGTACCTTTCATAATTAAGTTTTGGTTTGTTTTTTTTTTTGCGGTACGCGGGCCTCTCACTGTTGTGGTCTCTCCCGTTGCGGAGCACAGGCTCCATACGCGCAGGCTCAATGGCCATGGCTCATGGGCCCAGCCGCTCCGCGACACGTGGGATCTTCCCAGACCGGGGCACGAACCCACGTCCCCTGCATCGGCAGGCGGACTCTCAACCACTGCGCCACCAGGGAAGCCCCATAATTAAGTTTTTAATCTACTTACAGTAGAAATAAATTACTGCAATTTTTAAAATTGCCCTTTAGTTTAGCCACCAACTTAGAAGTTTTGACAAAGCATAAATATTAAGTACTTGATAGCTGGTAACAGTCACAGCTGTAGCTTTCCCTCACTGCTCTAATCACCTAGACTTTTATACTGCGGGTTTGGAAACCACTCACTTTACTTTTTTTTTTTTAATTATTATTATTTTTTTTGCAGTACGCGGGCCCCTCACTGCTGTGGCCTCTCCCGTTGTGGAGCACAGACTCCAGACGCGCAGGCTCAGCGGCCATGGCTCATGGGCCCAGCCGCTCCGCGGCATATGGGATCCTCCCGGACTGGGGCACGAACCCGTGTCCCCTGCATCGGCAGGCGGACTCTCAACCACTGCGCCACCAGGGAAGCCCGAAACCACTCACTTTATGTCTCCACAGGAATCCCATGAATCAACACTACAACAAATTCCTGGCTGGCACATGAACAAAGGGCTGTGTGGGTAAACAGGTCTTATGTAACAGACATACCCACCCAGGGTTAGAACACAGGCTCTTTATTTCTCCAGGTCAGGGATTTCTCCTGCCAAATAAATGTTAAACCAATGAAGAAGATTTGCAGTATAAATTATGACTATTAAGTGATGCCAATATCGCATCTCTTGTCCAAAAACTTGTGAGCTTAAATGTTATACTGCTGGTAATATAACATAGTAATCTCAGTAACATTAGCACTCACTGTCAACCAGGTCCTAGTTTACTCAATAGGAAAAAGAAGTCCCTATATAAAACTCTCACCAGCAAAGACTGTTCTTTAAAATAATCATTGAAGTGCTCCAGGTTTCTGGGATTTTTTCCTTTTTATACTTTATACTCAAAGAAAAGCCAAAGCACCACAGGAGAAACTGAGTCTAAACAGTCAAGAACACAGCAAAAGTGAAGATGAGAACCTGAAAACAAAGGCCAGGCTGCCCTCTCCATTCCACAAGCCTCACAGCAGGGCGGGGAAGCTCAAGTCCCAATACAGTAAGTGACTTTTTAGGGCCAAATACCAAAGTGCAGAGGTAAGATTCAAAGCAGACAGTCCAAGTCAAAACCAAGGCTTTATTTAGTGCACCAAGTTACAAAGACAATGGAAAAACAAATGAGTTAATATGAATAACTAGAAATAAAAATCCTAACATGTAAAATGCTGCAAGAAAGTTCTCAGTGTAACATCTAAAACCCCAATCAATTTGTATACAATTTGTATTTGTATAAAAAGTACTGTGCTGACTCTTTGTATATGGTAATATTTCCACTTACACAATAATTTAATAGGCCTAGAGCCTACAACCAAGCACATTCCACCCAAAGAATCTGAACAATAAAATCGCTTCATTATTTTATAATTATAGACATTTGGAATTCTGTCCTAACAACACTTTAAGCTCCTTTCTTCCAGGAAGTTCAAAACAAATTTAGATGATTTCAATTAAAAAAAAAAAAAAAGGAGCAAGATTAGTGCTAATTTACAAATGGCAACAAAATATGTATGTATTTTTTCAGGAAAAAGGATAATAATAGAACTCAATACTAATTCAAGCTTAATACCATAATCAAAATTTTAGAGGTTGTGAACCTCTTGTTTTTTGGCTTGTTTTTTCCTTTTGCAGCCACTCATACAAACTCCTGGTAAAATGTCTGGAACCATGCTAAATGGAAAATCTCATTAATGCCCATCATTTGTTACCAACACCAACACCACTACCTCCTACTCACGAGACGGGACTCTTAGGAAAGCTTAACATTCCTACAGCGTAAGAACACACGTTTCTGGTTTAACAAACACTTCGTGGTTTTCCTGTCACTGTGAAAAATCAAGGGTTGTGTATTATTTTGAGGAGGAAAAAAGAAAAAGTTACTGATTCAAACAATCTAAATAATAGGCAGGTACTAACGAAACTCAATTCAAAAACCTTAATCCAACTGCTCAGCTAATCCAGGAGCCTCCTCTGCAGTAACTGAGGAAGGTCATTGGACCTACACTGACACAGCCCCTTACCTGTCTTGGACAGTCTGGGTTGATGTATACACATCCTTGTAACCTTCCACCCTCTTGTTGCCCACTTCCCCAATCAGACCTAATTTTGCAAGGGGGAACCACGAACAAAATGAAACAGGGGATTTTATAGTCATTTATTTAAAAAAAGAATTCAGTAATAAAAGATTGGGCACTGGATACTATGCAAATCATTCAAGTGATAAGAATTCTTCTGTTACCCAAAGGTACATTTAAAGCGAGAATATTAGGTATTTCCTTTAGAAACTTAATGTCAAAAACAATGAATGATTTTCTAAAATCAATATTTCTGGCAGTTTATAGACAAAAAAGAAAAACATAGAAGCCCCAAAATATTTTCCATTCAGGTATCCTTTTATGAATAAGGCTTATTAAAATGTAACTATTAATTTGATTACAGCCCAGTCATGCTGTTCGACTGCTGGGGCATTTGCACTGAAGAATTTAACACTGTCACCCTTCACTACTGGTTTTTAAGGCAAATCGAAGCCTATATTAGGGCTTCTCTGGTGGTGCAGTGGTTAAGAGTCTGCCTGCCAATGCAGGGGACACGGGTTCGAGCCCTGGTCCAGGAAGATCCCACATGCCATGGAGCAGCTAAGCCCGTGTACCCCAACTGCTGAGCCTGCGCTCTACGGCCCGTGAGCCACAACTACTGAGCCCACGTGCCACAACTACTGAGCCCACGTGCCACAACTACTGAAGCCCGTGCGCCTAGAGTCCATGCTCCGCAACAAGAGAAGCCACTGCAATGGGAAACCCGCACGCACTGCAACGAAGAGTAGCCCCCGCACGCCACACCTACAGAAAGCCTGCGCGCAGCAATGAAGACCCAACGCAGCCAAAAATAATTTTTTTTAAAAAAGCCTGTACTAAAAAACTGTAATTTGAAGAAAGTTTAAGAAAAGCTTATTAGTTCTATTAAGAAGTACTATGAAAGTATTCTTGGGAAACAGTGGGACTTCTGAATTATCTTCACTGTATGTCAAACATGTAGCTTTTATTGTATTACAATACTAAATCCTTTTTCTCCAAAAAATTTAAACTTATAGAAATGAAAAGAACTATCCTCCCACCTGGTTTCACATTATGCCTGGAAACATTAACTTTGAGGAAAAGTAAAACCTACTTCCTTCGAAAGAGTTATCTGGGAGAAGAAAAAAACATTAATTTTATTCTCAGCGTTTTTTGGTTGCATGATTTCAATGGCTTTTGTATTCTAATTTTGAAGAGACAGTATTTAACCTCAATTTTAAATCCAAAAGCAAACCATTTTATAGGCCTGAAAACACAGATTATTCAAAATGTCTTGTCAAATTAAACAAACATAGGTGTAAATATTTTTAATTTTAAAAATATAATATCAAATACTTAAATTTAAACAAACAAAAATGTAAAGCTCTCGAGACTCTAGGTAAATATGGCGTGTGCTTCTCTGTGGCGGCATCAGCTGGGCTGGCTGCTCTCGTTGTAAACATTCCTTGATGAGGCACTTTTTATAGATTATGGGTCACATTTTCTAATGAACTAAAATCTAAAATTCTCAGTTCTTAAATTTAAAAAGTGGAAGGGGAAAGAAGGTCAGGAAAAAAATCATAATTTGGTTGGGACTCAATTTAACACATTTTCAAGATGACCATGTAATGGTAGCAGTGGATAAGGGGACTCATGAGAAATGTCAGAAAAGACGCTACTCAAGCAGAAAGCACAGAACACAGGGATTCTCTGACTCAGCACTGGCTGCCTCCACACAGGGCCCAATTAATTAGGAGGGGCAACTGTTTCCTCATTTTGAAGGTTGTAATCCTATTGATTACATTAAAAATCATCACTGTTGCTTGCTTTACAAATTCCTATCATGTGTCTTTACTCCTCAGATTAGTACAGCTTGTAATAATGCTATTGTATGTATTACACAAAGATCTGTGGGGTTTAAAGTAAGACAAGGAATAATAAAAATGTTAAATGTATAGAATACTGACATTAAACATAAACAGATAATTGTCACTAGTTATTTAACGAACTTTCTGAAATGCACTGCCTCACTGAAATTTCATCATTGAACTTATAAAAACATTAGCTACAATTACCCTTTAAATAGGAAACTGGAACAAATGGCAACATTAGAATAATTTGGTCTTTTGCCAAAGAACACTTCTTTGCTTCCCAAAAAAGAAAAAAGAGGAAACCAAAAGATTTCTCTCTTTTAATTATAAGTAATATAAAAGAGAACAGGAAGAATCAAAGAAAGAAGCCCAACAGAGAAATACAGCCCACATGCTGTGAACAAAAAACAATATCCTCCAAGAAAGACTATTTGAAAGAACTGAAGTTTTGAGTTCACAATTATACGACTGGACAGAAATCTGTATGATAAACTAATGACAGTGGTTCCTCAGTATCACACGGTAACAACCTCTGTCTCAAACAGCAAAGCAAATGGTGAAAAGGGTGACAGTAAGAACAAAGCGGAGTTTTCACATCTGTGTCCACTAAATACCTGCATCCAAAACCAGTTTCTAAGAATAAAACCTCCTCAACAGTGGAGGAAAAGGTGTATTTGTGTGCTAAACTGAAACTGAGCGCTTAGAGCCATCAAAGTAACATTTCCTGAGTGACTTCTCATCTGTCTATAACAAGGTGCTGCTTCAGACGGAAAGGGACGCAGCCTCCAGTGTGTTAGTATTTGTGCTGTGTTTCTAAAATGTGAACCTTAATTCAAGGGCTTAAAGTAGTCAGAAATAACAGTAAAATAGTGAAGTAACTTTAAAAGTGCAGCAAAATCTTAGCCTATAACAACTTGGAAAGTATCTTGCTCCTCTCTTTATTTAAAAAGATGTTTGGGGGAAAAAAAAAAAAAAAAAAAGATGTTTGGGGACTTCCCTGGTGGCGCAGTAGTTGGGAATCTGCCTGCCAATGCAGGAGACACGGGTTTGAGCCCTGGTCCGGGAAGATCCCACATGCCATGGAGCAACTAAGCCCGTGCACCACAGCTACTGAGCCCACGTGCCACAACTACTGAAGCCCGCAGGCCTAGAGCCCATGCTCCGCAACAAGAGAAGCCACCGCAATGAGAAGCCTGTGCACCGTGACGAAGAGTAGCCCCCGCTCGCTGCAAATAGAGAAAGCCCGCGTACAGCAACAATGACCCAACGCAGCCAAATAGATAAATAAATAAATAATAAATGTGTAAAAGAAAAAAAAATTGAACCCTGTTATAAACTATGGACTTAGGGGAAAAAAATAAACAAAAACACATCCTAAGTATCTAAAACAATTACCTGCCAATGTTCATAATTGATAAAGTACTCATCAAAAACATTTCTATTTAGTAAGATAAATTTTAGATAAATAATCCATTTTGTTAAACTACACTGCTGAAAATACAGATACATCCCAGTTTGGGGGCCCACGGGGCCGGCGGTACTTGCCTTGTAGTACCAGTCCTGGAACCGCCGGCAGCAGTCCTCGCTGCAGAAGTCCCTCACCACGCCGTCCAGCTCCTTCGTCGCACCCTTCTTACACAGCTGAGAGCAGTAGTTGCAAGTCACACACCTCAATCCTAAACGCCTTGCAAAATCCTGTTTGTACAACAGTTTGCAGCCTGAGAAATATAAGGCTTCATTATTAAAACAAAAACTCATTTTTGAGGTAAGAAAGAGTTTACAGGTCAAACAGAGCACCGGCTTTAGAAAGTGTTTATAAATTCACATATACAGTCCTCTTTCTCTCGTGATCAAAACTGTGAAATCTACTGTGATCAACACCAGCCTGTGAAAACTGAAACAGAACATGGAATATTATATTAGATATGGTGTGGGTTCAAGTAATTCATGTTCTAAGACTTTCAAGTCTAGTAACACTTCAAAACTGTTGTACCTGCTCTGTGTAAATATAATCCAATATAATCCTGCTTAAGTATCACAAACACACCACAAATGGGCATTTTAGAGAAATGAAAAGTGGAGACTGTTGAGAGGCAATGAGCAAACTTAAAGATACATTCAGCTAAGCAGTCATTTTAGCTCAATTCTCTAGCCTTACCCATCTCTGTCACCCTAAAGGACCTTCAGGGAAGTAAAACTGGTTTAATGACTTGTCCAAAAACAGCATGTTGTTATTCTATTCTTTAATCAAAACACTTCCTTTACCAACTATATAAATGCATTATTTTAACGGTCCTTACATTTAAATCTTATTTATTCCCTATGACATCTCTATAAAGGATTAAATAATCTTCATATGTCTACTCATGCTGTGCACTTAAGAATGACCTTCCACTCTGGTGTTGCTTCCACTTTTGTATCCACCAAAATACTACCCATCCTTTAATAGGGACTGCAACTGTTTCCTATGTAACTTACTTGGCAATTACTTATGAACTGTCCTTACGGCTTCTTTTCTGTTACTCTGAACTATGTCTTAGAACATGTCTAGTATTTTACCTTTACTAGCTTTATCTTTCTAACTAGGTTTTGATGGAAGTACCAGGTATGACATGTTTTGTTATTTCTGACAGGTTCCAGCAGAGAACTAGGTGCAGTTAGAGAAAGCACAAAATATATTATTAAACAGGAAAAAAACAGACGTCCTTTTTAACCTTTTATTGCCCAGAAAGTCCTTCCAACTGAAAATGATGTTCTTTAATGTCAATTATCTTTTTGTTGCAACTTGTCTTTCACTTTAGTAAGACCCACATAATCCAAATGCTGTGTGCGCTAGCCCTCAGCATTAAGGCACTCTGCTTTGTGAATCGCGGCACGAAAGTTCAGGTAAAAGAGCTAAATTAAATTCAGAATCAATGTCTTTAATGCAACATTATGTCACTTTTCATTATAGCTGCAATCTTAACAGTAAACGTGGTTACTTTTCATCTGGGGGACTGAGCCTACATGAATAGGAATGCCTGCTGTGATACAGCAGTACCCTCTTGCAGACATGACCTCAAGTGTGAAATGCTTAATGTAGAAACGGAGGCACTTGTTGAATGGACTAATAATCTTTTGATATCGCTGCCATTCCCTACTGCTTTTAGGATTTTCCAACCTTTTTCTTGCCTCTAACTAGCGGTAGAAATCGATAGAAAAAGTGGATCCAGGAAGAAGGGAAAAAAAAAAAACTGGAAAATAATTGAAGAGGACAGCAGGTAGGAAAGCTGGGAGTCCAGTGCCTGGGGCCAAAGAAAGAACAGACAGTGAGAGCCGCAGAGCAGAATAGGACATTTGGGGAAAAGTAAAAATAGAAAAAGCCCAAAACCCTTAGCTACAATCCTGGCTCCTATCTCTGGAGAATGAGAATGAGAAACAAACTTCATTTTTCTAATCTGCCGCCTGGCACCAAAGCAGCAAAAAGTATAAATGAGAGGAAAGAGAATTCCTGAATGTACTATTACAAAAGCCAGTGTCTCCCTGGCATCCCAAATTGAAAACCTAAAAGTCTTTTCTGCCTGTAGTAATGCCTCGTGTGATGTTCCTTCTGGTATACGGAATACCTTTGTAGACTAGGCAGTAAACGGGCAGGGAATGAAGCCAGTGGAAAATAATTCTAATCCACTTGGAAAATCAACTTTCAGATCACAATCTGTCTGTTTAGAAATAACGTGGTATGATAATGCTTTTAGTTTATTCTCAAAACTTCCTTGTAATGGAAAAACATGTTACCAAATTCTTAGAGATAAAACACCCTGGGGCCCAGAGGTCTATAAATATATATAAAGTAACAGTAGAAAAGCTAACTCAATTTTTTTTTCAGCTATACTAAAATTGTACCACTACTCTGAACATATGTAGTTACATATTTTGAAAATATTTTGGCAAAAAATTAACATTAAATATTAAAGAAAGTTATGAACAACACTGTATATGCACTTGCCTTCACTACAGAAAGGTCTCTTAACTCCAGAGAAATTCACTGTTTCATGAAGAGTCTTCTCCTCTTGGCAGTATTCACAATACGTAACTATGCAGTGCAGCTTCTTATAGTCATCTGAACAAGTTTTGCTGCAGAACTGATGCACTTTGTTCTACATGCACAATGGGAACCTTGGTGAGTATATGACATCCACCTCAAGAACAAGGGTAAGAAATACACAAGCCACTTTTACAGAAACAAAGTTAAATCATTTACCTACTTAATGTTATAATCCCTAGTGATACGTTTCCTATAGGCCACAGACACCCAGCTTAACTAATTCACTGCTGCATTTAGACACAGCTCCACAAAATTCAATACCATTAACTACCTTAAAATTACTCAGTGAAAGAAGAAAAGTATAAGTATCACTAAGACAAGATGGCAGTCTGGTGCTGCTAACAGAACTGGAGAAATGGGAAGAAAACAATGGAAGATACAACATGGATAAGCTACAAAAAGATAAGAACTATGACAATCATACCATTTTCACTCAAAAAGAAATATTCTTAAAAAAAAAAAAGAAATATTCTTTGTTGAGTACAGTCAAGCAGACTCGATCGCATTCCTACCACAGCTTAATAGTGACAGACCTACTATGGGTAAAGTATTCCACTGGGGGTCATCACATGGTGTGCGGCCAAGTGTGAGACTGAGTTAATTCCCTTGAATAGAGCAAGGTTAGTAATTATTTAGTTATTTCTCCTGGCCCCAAATCCACAAGAGCCGGAGCTACTTCTCAAATATCCAGCCGACCAGGAAAGGGCGGCAGCTTTTCTTTTCCCATTTCTCCAGTTCTGTTAGCAACACCAGACTGCCATCTTGTCTTAGTGATACTTATACTTTTATTCTTTCACTGAGTAATTTTAGAGTAGTTAATGGTATTGAATTTTGTGGAGCTATGTCTAAATGCAGCAGTGAATTAGTTAAACTGGATGTCTGTGGCCTATAGGAAATGTATCGCTAAGGATTATAACATTAAGTAGGTAAATGATTTAACTTTGTTTCTGTTTTTTCAGGGCCTTCAACATCCTTCCTGCTGTGATTTAAAGACAGTAACAGTCTCTAAAACTCATCACTGGGTGCTGACAACAGTCTCAAAGAATGACTGGTTTAAATGCTCTTGAGACAGCACCAAACACAATTACAAAACTAAAAAATTTTCTAGGGACTAAATAATAAAATTTCAGATTTCCGAAGTACTTTAGAAATCATGTAGTCCAGTTCTGGGGATCACCTTCTGCCTAAGACTCAGATACTGAGGGATTTGCCAAGAGCCACTATTAAGTTTGGCTCAAGGGCAGCTGTTGTTAGCACTACATCTTGTACACCATTTATTACATACTCCATGCCCTTGAAAACACGGAAAGAAAGAATAGCCGAAGGTGAACACTGCTCAAGCAGCAGCATCCAGCCAGGGCCACCCTGCCCCATCCTCCTCCCACCCCCATCCATCCATCCATTCATTACTGCCCCCTTACTGAACCAAACATTAATGCTCAGAGTTTCTGCTATGGCAAAAACACGTGGCAAAGTAAATTAATAAACTGGTGAAGGAAAGAGTGATGAGAAAGGGAGAATAAAATTTATATTAGGATTCCTTTATTAAAACACAATTATAAAACTTTAAATGACAACATGGTAAACATAAGGCAATGTAAGATACTACAGTTAACAGACAATACTTATAAAGGTGGGGGGTGGGGAAGGAGATGGGAACAACACTGCACAAACAAAAGACACCCCAGGTATGTGGCTAAAATGACGTTCTGTGCACTACTATGAACATAATATATTGTGGATATGACTTCAATAATTTTCTGTTTGACCTAAAAAAAACCAGATCCTTTCTTGGTGCCACTCCCACATAAAAAAAGCAAATAATCCAATCATCACAAAATCGGAAAAACTAATCCTTATCCACTAAGAAATAGGTTCTCAAATGGAAATGTCATAGTTACTGTACCAGGCTTTCATTTTAGCACTAGATAACATACATTAACAAAATAGGACTTGCCTCCCATTCCAGGATTTCTGGCTTTGAACAAAAGGAATTTTTGCAATAGTTGCACTTCAACTGAATATCACTTGGAGCTACAAACTGGCCGTTGGGAGATGACTGCATGCTGAGAGCCTAAAACAAAGCACAAAACACATCGAGTCTGAGGTGGATTTTAGAAGTTTTTTTTTGTGACGACCATCAAATATCAACGACGTCCAGGAAAATAGTACCTATCTTTCTTAAATACTTATTTCCTCAACGTATAAAACTACATTTCTGAATTTTGTCTTTAAAAATACTAGTATGCTAAGTTCGTTTTATGAAATTGAAGTTCATTTTCTACCACATGATTACTACTATTTATTTAAAATAATACGGAAAAGGAAAAAAAATCATAAAGTTCAATTATGATTTCTTCTTTAAGAAAATACAAGCAAATAGTGAGGTCAGTTCACCAAGTTCTGAACTAGTAAATAAACACAAAAGAACCTAGCTCCTAGTTCTGCCTCTAGTAGCTAATTTACTAATGATTTGTTGCATTATTGCCATCATTTTCATTCCAAGTCCATCCGTGAAAATAGCCTTTTTATACTTTTTATACTTGTTTTTAAACAAAGTTGGGGGGGTAAGCTTTACAGACTGGTATTGATGCCAGAAATTGATTTTAGTTTTATTACATTTTTAAGAGTTAAAACGATTTACAGAGTAGAAAAAGATATAAGCATACGTGGGCTTTAAGAGTTTTGTTCTGGGACTTCCCTGGTGGTCCAGTGATCAGGACTCGCGCTTTCACTGCTGATGGCCTGGGTTCAGTCCCTGGTCGGGGAGCCAGGCAGCGTGCCCGGCGGGGGGGCGGGGGGTGGGGTGGGGGCGCGTGCGGGGAATCTGTTCTAACCTGAGTGGTGAGTATGCTGATATTTAATTCTCACTCTCTAATTCATATTACATATAGGCTGTTGAATGTATGAAATAGTACAAAATTTTTCAAGGCAGCAATGGAGGGAGAAAAAAACCTTTATCATTTTAAAACTTCGATAAACATCATACAACACAATGAGAATTTGTGAAAAGAAAGAAAACACGCATATTTAAGACTGTAACTACCAGGTGAATGAATTATTTAAAAAAATAAAACCCAGCAACAATACCCTTAGTGTTTCCAAAAAACTGAAGTCCGTTAAAGTTAATTATCCTTTCAAAACAAATGAAATGTTATCCTATTATCTTACTATGAAATGGAAAAACATCTAAGGAAGACATAAAACTTCAAGATCTACGGTTTGCTTTAAGATAAAGAAAAAATGCTGCTTTTCTATTTGTCAACTTTGTACTTTCGTGCAGTCACAGAGTGATGAGGCTACCCTACAGGCTTATCTTGGATGCATTCCTCCGAAGTAAGAGTCTAAATTGTTTCTTTAAAATATACAATGTACATACACAAATGTTCTTATCAAATGATGGGCAATACAAGTTTCAATTAAATGAAAAAAGTAGTTAAAACATTTTCAATTAACATTTCAGTTTACCCAACATCAAAACGGAAGAAAGTTAAAAATCTGACAAACAGCAAAGACACTGTCCTCCTCTCCCATAATTAATCCTTAGTCCTTAATTTCTATTTTGAGAAGAACCAACAAGTCGAAAGCAATGTTTACCACTCTCAGGACGTATCAGTGGCCACATCCCAACTTCCAAAAGAAAAGTTTAATCTTGAATGTGGTTAATTACCTAAGCTCAGGCAAGGTATAACTATTAACAAAAACAACATTCCCCTGGCTGAATTCAAACTACCTCAATTTAAGGTAGTTAAGAGACCGCATTTTCAATTTAAATCAATTAACTAGAGCACAGTGCCTGCAACACAGTACAACTGTTGGATGAATGAACTCAATCTACCCTGAAATTTCATACACATCAGGTAAACCACTTAACTCATGCTGAATCCCCAACTACTCCACCTCACTGGTCAACCAGCTTACATCTGAACACATACAGCAGTCCTGTCCTGAGACTATCCATACTCCAGCTCTGACAACTATGTCAGAGAGCTCTTCTTTACACTGACCGAAACGGAAAATGTCTCCCCGAAGCTGATCTTGAATGAAACGAAGGCCGACCAGGACAAGTCCAATCTCCAGTCCCACAGCAAGTTTCTAATACATGAAGAAAATGTGCACGCTTGTCACTTCCGGGATAAGTGTACCTACATCCTCCATCCACTTAACATAAAACAGAACCCGTAAAAGTCAGATGCTACTCAAACCATCTGCTAAGAAACAACTGCACGGCAGGCACTGAGCTCAATGACACTATGTGAAAATGAATCAAGAAAAACCTCATTCAACATGGGGCCAGGAAGCTGGGCAGCTAACTTCAGACCAGCAGGAGGAGAGCTGCCTGCTTGCCCAGCAACCCAGCAGCAACCCAGCGATGAGCAGCCCCACCTGGGACGCTGGCCCTCCTCCAGCTACCCCGGGCTCAAATCTCGCCCGTCAGTCTCCAGACTTGCCTGTGGTGCCGCCTCCTCGGCTACTCTGAATCAACTCGATTTTGCTGGCTAGACCACTTACCCTTTTGTTTTAAAGGTTGATAGCTAAAATTTACTTTCCTTCCAAGTCTGTATCATAAATAACAATTAAGAAGTCAATTTCGAGCATCTGTGCTAAGTAGAGGGCTGGTGAAGCTACCTCTGCTCTGACTCCAGAATCTCTACCCTCCAATTTGACCCTCAACAAAATATGTAAAAATCAGCACACTGAATAAAGATGAAGTATATTACACCGCTAATTTTCTTTGTGTATTTTATTGGAAGCATTAGGCAAAGTAAATAACAAACCTGGAATTTAGCCACACAATTGGAATTGCAGAAGTTATACAGTTTTCCATCAGGCATTGTGGCTTGATACTGAGGTAAAGAGTTTCGCTTACAAAAATGGCAAATAATTCCCAAACCTAGGAGAGAAAAAGTACATATCTGATTTTTTATAAAATAATCAAAGTTTTTTTTAAAAAAAATCTTAATTGACCTCTGAGAATAGTTTAATGAAACTTTATGTAAATATTATTTTATTACTTTCTGAGATTATTTGCACCTTAAAAAAATACTGTCATAAAAGAAGACTCTGATACTATCTCTAAAACATACACAGATACATGAAACGATCTCAGTTTTAGATAATGTTCGGATGGAAAAACAATTTTAGTTAGGAACACAGACATGGACAGAACTTCACCAATAATTTAAAAATTAAATGATCAAAACCATTAAAGTTTGCACTAAGAAAGTTTAGTGTGGTAATAAAAATAAACCCATTATGCAGTTAAAAGTGAGCATAAAATGAAAGTCAGAGGAGAAAGAGTAGTTAACAAATTATTAATGTTACTGAAGTTTTTTAGCTTTCCAAATACCTGAGACTTACTTTGTGATTTTGCATATTTTGTCTTGTGACTGTTCATGCAAGCAGTTGAACAATAAGGCTCCATATACCCATTAGGACCTATACACTGAGTCATATCAAAAAACCTGCACTGTGTTCGGCAGCCAGTACAAGTGGTCAGTTTTCCATATTTCTAAAATGTGAAACATAAAAAGAAAATTAAAAATTTAACTAGAACAAAATATTGTACTTTTCATTATACTTTTTCTCTCTGCAAAACAATTCTGTTCATCTCTAATCAGGCTTAGTGGGTCAGAAGTCTTCATCTGATGCAAAGTGTTAACTGCAATGCAGCTATATTAGGGTCAAACAAAACCATGATCTAAGCTAAGTCTCCTTCAAAAACAGTGGTTTGCCCTATTAATTAAATAGAATCCTTACATATAAGTAGAAACTGAACATGTAAGAAAGGCACGGTGTTTTCTGTTCACAGTGATGACACACCTCCTTGTCATGCAACAGAAGAAATTAAATGAACCTACAAAATATAAGTCCTAATAATCAAACAACTACCCTCCTTCAGAGCTGAGCTGCTATTGTCCCAAGCACTCTGACACTTCTCTTAAAACTGATTTAACACCTTTCTACTACATTTAAAACCTCGTTCAACCAAAATAAAATATTAAAAACTTTAACATTTTTTTAATTTAAAAAATTTTCATTCAATTTTTGGTTGTTAAAGTTAATAATTAGTCAATAGGTAATAATAAAGTCAATCGTATCAAAGGTGAATATTGCCAACCCTGATGTAATTCAGAGAATGAGGTAAAACCAAAGGAGGAAAGGCCAAAGGAGGTGCAGCTTGGAAATTACTAGACAAAAGCAGTATCACTGAAATATAGACAGTCTTACAAAAATACAATTCAGAGGAACTGGTGTGTTTGCATTTAAAAATTAACTTGATAGTCACAATTAGAAATCAAACAAAAGTAAAAGCAAGCCTTTAAGTGCAACTTGTATTTGATTTTTTTCCTGAACTGTAACAGAACTGTCATAATCAGTTAAATCAAATATCACATGTCACGATGCAAAGTAATCGTACAGTCAGTCCTCCGCATTCGTAGACGCAAGGTCATTTTATAGAAGGGACTTGAGCATCCGTCTTTCCACATGATGTCTAGATTACTTCACGCATCTTCGCACCCAACACCACCTAGTACAATATGATGACATAAGAAGTGCTCAACGTTCCATGGATGGATGAATAATAGATGTCAGGGAAGACGACAATCAGGCCAAAAATAACAAAAAAATGAGTAAACTGCATGGATAAATTTCACAAATGTCACAGGATTTGAGAAAATAAAATAAGAAATTGAAGGTAAAAACATTAGCCAAAAACAACATCAACACCAAAAAAAGAAAAAAGAAAAAACCTTCTCAGCATACAATTAATATAAAAGTCATGAGAAAACACAGCTGTTTCCATGCCAGGAATGCGTGTTCTATTCCTAGTGGTTCCTTATTTACTTAAACATCACCCAAAGGAAGCCGTAAGTTTTACTTTTCAAAGTGGAAACCAACTCATTCTTCAAGCTCTGATACGCTCAGAAAAAAAGAAAAGAGAAGAAAAACCAAAAAGAAAAACTTATCAATAGCAAAAGGATACTAACACGGAAAAAATAAGAATAACTGCAAACCTATTAAGTCTGATTATGACTCTCCCAATGTTCAGGACAGTAGAGGAGAAGGCTGTTGTTTTGTTTGGAAGGACAACATGTTTTCCTGGGGCCTAATAGAATAATTTAAATTTTATTTATATAGGAAGAGGTATCAAGGAAAACACATCAATAAAACAAAGAAAAATAAAAGAATGTTTAGAATCTGGCACCACAGTACAAATGAGGAACACTAAAAATATCAGGACACCTGCCATTGTATCAGAGTTACAGAGAGAAAAATAAAGCAGCTCCCAGCAGGTGGATGTGAGACCTCCACAGAGCAGCATCTATGAAGAATTCTTTTACAGATATAAATGAGGTCCAATCATCCATTCTAATCTTGCACTAGATTTTTTAACTTATTAGGAATATCCTTCAACTTGACAATGATTTTACTGCCAGAATGGTTAAGTAATTAGTAGGTTTTAAGATGTACCCATAAAAAGTAGACCAGTTGATCTGGGTCAAGTAAGCAAGAGGCTAAGCAACCGGTCCCCAATGAGAAATAGTTTTGTGTGAAACTAAGAAAAACAGAATCATTAACACTGAAAACACGTTAACAGCCACTTTCACAGTTGCCACTACTTCAACAACAAAAAGGCCCATCTAACGGGAGAGTATTAGCAAAAAAGATATATGCTGTCATGCCACGTTTTCTCTGCTTCCTATGTAAACAACGTAATCATATTTAAATTTCATGCACCCTATAAATATGCACTGAGTGATTTAAGGAACAAAATTAAGTGGAACAAATTCACAATTATTATATTCCCCATTCAGGCAGGGGAAGAAATAAATTATAAATTCAGTAAAAAAAAAAAAAGTATGAGGTAGATGTGATAGAAACAACACTGGTGAGGTAAAACGAAAAAATAATGGGGAGTTTGCAGCAAATGGGCTCATTTTCAGTCTAGTCATTGAAAAAAGGTGCCTTACATTTTCATGTTAACCAGCTCCACATGAATATCAAAGTTAACCATCACAAGATTCTAAAACTTCTCCCTAATTTTTCCTTTTAGATGTAAGTAAAACATCTCATTTACTACATTTTTAACCAAGCAAGTGGACGGCAAGGGTAGGTGCTCAAGAGACAAAGCCTTGATGGACTTGTTACTGCAAATCTAATCTAGGAAATGGGCACAAGTGTGGCTGCACAGAACTGACTTCCTGGCCACATCCAGATACAACTGAAAACTAACTTAGGTCCATGACATCACATGGAAAAATTATTATCTTTATATTAACATCTAACGGAAACGTAGCTTTCTTTTCATTCTGATTAGAGGTAATAAACCACATTAGTTTTAGCAGAACCCGCTAAAACAAAAATCCCCAACTTTTTATCTTATACTGGCAGGTGGCTCAATATATCATTGATGTCCAACATTACTTCAAAAAACATTATATAAATAAATAAATAAAAAACATTATAGTTAATAACCACTATACCTTATTACTTAATGCATTAATACAGTATATATATATCACATTTCAAAAATTTTTAAATACTTTGATAACTCTATTTGGAATAATTGGTTCTAGTTGTAATCATAGATATTTTATGCATTTAACAGCATGCTGAGAAACCATCTACGCATGTTACCAAGGGAGTCCAAAGCATAAAAATAGTGAAGAACCCTGTGGAGAGGGGGATAGTGATAAAACTTCAACAATGACATGCTATTATACTAATTTTTATACTAAGTGAAGATTAAGAGATAAATTCAAGTAAACCTTACACTTCTTTTATTCACTCAAGTTGACTCTCAGTCAACCGTATAACTCATTATATAGACATTTTATATAGAAAGGACAGACAGGAAAATAGTAGGCAAAGATGTTAAAAGAGCTACTATGATAAATACGCTGATATACTCATGGAGGAAAAATATGAACACAATGAGGCCAGGAATAGAGGACATAAAAAAGACCCAGATGGAACCTCTAGAGATGACAAAGTCCAAGACAAAAAAATACACCACATGGAACTAACAGTTGATTAGAAAAGATTAGTAAAACTAAAGACACATTACAAGGTCTCTAAAATGAAGCCAGAAGGAAAACAAGACTTTAAAAACCTCAATAAATAATAGAGCCACCGTGACCATGGGACAGGAGCAGGAACTCTAATACACCTGGAATTAGGGTCTCAGAAGAACAGAGGGAGAAACTGAAAAAAACTTGTTTTTAAATAATGGCTTATGATCCTGGACTGGATGCTATACAATTTTTTTTCCTCAATTTGCTATAACAGACATTAATGAACAAAATTTGAATAAGGTCCATAGGTTAATCAGTGGTATTATATCAATATAAAATTCCTTATTTAGATCACTGTACTACAATTATAATTATTCTTAATTGTATACATTTATTATTCAAGTCCTAATTTATTCATATGGCTTAATGGGAACATAGATTTGGAAACATTTTTTGAAAGAAAGGATCTTCCCCCCCTCTTTCAGGTAGGCACAAGAGAAGGACTCTTATATCCTATATTTAAATGCCCACTGGGGGCTTCCCTAGTGGAACAGTGGTTAAGAATCACCTGCCAATGCAGGGTACACGGGTTCGAGCCCTGGTCCGGGAAGATTCCACATGCTGCAGAGCAACTAAGCCTGTGCGCCACAACTACTGAGCCTGTGCTCTAGAGCCCACGAGCCATAACTACTGAGCCCGCGTGCCACAACTACTGAAACCCGCACACCCTAGAGCCCACACTCTGCAACGAACAGAAGCCACCACAATGAGAAGCCCGTGCACCACAACAAAGAGTAGCCCCCCTTCGCCAAAACTAGAGAAAGCCCATGCATAGCAACAAAGACCCAACACAGCTAGAAGTAAATAAATAAATAAATTTATTTTTTTTTTAAATGCCCACTGAGGTCAAGGACTGTGCATTAAAAATCTATATCTTAGGGCTTCCCTGGTGGCGCAGTTGTTGGGAGTCCGCCTGCCAATGCAGGGTACACGGGTTCGCGCCCCGGTCCGGGAAGATCCCACATGCTGCGGAGCAGCTGGGCCCGTGAGCTATAGCCGCTGAGCCTGCGCGTCCGGAGCCTGTGCTCTGCAACGGGAGAGGCCACAACGGTGAGAGGCCTGCGCACCGCAAAAAAAAAAAAAAAATCTATATCTTAAAATAATTTTTTTTTTTTTTTTTTTTTTTGCGGTAGGCTCAGCAGCCATGACTCACGGGCCCAGCCACTCTGCGGCATCTGGGATCCTCCCAGACCGGGGCGCGAACCCGTGTCCCTTGCATCGGCAGGCAGACTCCCAACCACTGTGCCACCTGGGAAGTCCCTTAAAATAATTTTTAATAACATAAATACCTAAAAGCAAATGAGTGCACACAAGAAAACACATGTAAAATTTAGTGAAATGAGAAAGTTCGTCGGTCTTGAGATAAAGTAAGAAAATAATCATCATCTGACATATTTAAAGTTCATAAATGTTAATACACTTCAAAATGTACACGATTTTTCAGACACACAATAAAGGCAGTAGCAGAGCATGTCATGTCGAGGCCTTAACCCCAGCCACACTCCTGCTTACCTCAGGCTGCATTAAGAAAGAGTCCTGCATGTGATCACGAACCTCCTTCAGAAAGCTTGGGTGGCTACCTACCTAAAAAAAGATTTTAAAAGGCTTTATAAAAAGATATAAAGAAAGGCTGCTAGATCGAAAGGTCAACAAGCAATCTGTAAAAGTTGAGTCTTAATTACCTGTTTTGTGACTTACAACCTCGTTCCAACTTTTAAAAATGCCTATTTGTCCTACAGTGCCACTGACCAGCTTACAGAATATTATATATCATAACTTTATAATTATCCTATAGAAAAATAATAGTAACTAGATAAATAAAGAATTAAAAACAGACCCTTAGATTTGACTCACCTCTAAGTAGACCTTGCAAAAAAAAATCACATATTTCTCTTAGATGACAAGGTATTCTAAATGTATTCAGTAAAATCTATTAATAATACATAAAACAGTATCTCGGCAGTTCCCTGGCAGTCCAGTGGTTAGCACTCGGAGCTTTCACTGACGTGGCCCTGGATTCAATCCCTGATCAGGGAACTAAGATCCCACAAGCCTTGCAGTGCAGCCAAAGCAAACAAACAAACAAAAACAAAAGAAAACTGATTTGGAAATTACACAGTTACAGTTTTCATCATCTGCAAATGGGTTGTTTTGGAAACTCTTTTTAAAGCACATATAACAGCTTCCAGCACACAGAAATTTATATCCTTACTCTTTGCAGAAAGCATCCTGTTTTCCTTAAAAGTCAAAATACTATGCAAGAAAATGGAAAATAGTCTCCTAGAGTAATGGAAATAAAAACAAAAATAGGAGCTTCCCTGGAGGCGCAGTGGTTGAGAGTCCACCTGCCGATGCAGGGGACACAGGTTCGTGCCCCGGTCCGGGAGGATCCCACATGCCGCGGAGCGGCTGGGCTTGTGAGCCGTGGCCGCTGAGCCTGCGCGTCCAGAGCCTGTGCTCCACAATGAGAGAGGCCACAACAGTGAGAGGCCCGTGTACCGCACAAAAAATAATAAAATAAAATAAACAAATGGGATTGAATTAAACTTAAAAGCTTTTGCACAGCAATGGAAACCATAAACAACACAAAAAGACAACCTACAGAATGGGAGAAAATATTTGGAAATGATGCAACCGACAAAGGATTAATCTCCAAAATATACAAACAGCTCATGCAGATCAATATGAAAAAAAAAAGTCAAAAATGGGCAGAAGATCTAAATAGATATTTGTTGAAAGAAGACATATAGATGGCTAAGAGGCACATGAAAAGATGCTCAACATCACTAACCATTAGAGAAATGCAAATCTAAACTACAATGAGGTGTCACCTCTGGCCAGTCAGCATGGCCATCACCAAGAAACCTACAAACAGTAAATGCTAGAGAGGGTGTGGAGAAAAGGGAACCTTTCTACACTGTGGGTGGGAATGTATTTGGTGCGGCCATTATGGAGAACAGTGTGGAGGTTCCTTAGAAAACTAAAAATAGAACTACCATACGACCCAGCAATCCCACTCCTGGGCATCTATCTGGAGGAAACCATAATTTGAAAAGATACAATGTTCACTGATGCACTATTTACAATAGCCAAGACATGGAAGTAACCTGAATGTCCACTGACAGAGGAATGGATAAAGAAGATGTGGTATATATACAATGGAATATTACTCAGCCATAAAAAGAATGGAATAATGTCATTTGCAGCAACATGGATGGACCTAGATAGAGATTATCATACTAAGTGAAGTCAGACAGAAAGACAAATATCATGTGATATCCCTTATATGTGGAATCTAAAAAAAAAAATGATACAAATGAACTTATTTACAAAACAGAAATAGACTCACAGACATAGAACAAACTCATGGTTACCAAAGGGGAAAATGGGGGGAGGGGGGCAGGGATAAATTAGAAGCTTGAGATTAAAATATGCACACACCGGGCTTCCCTGGTGGCGCAGTGGTTGAGAGTCCGCCTGCTGATGCAGGAGACACGAGTTCGTGCCCCGGTCCGGGAAGATCCCACATGCCGCAGAGCAGCTGGGCCCATGAGCCATGGCCGCTGAGCCTGCGCGTCCGGAGCCTGTGCTCCGCAGCAGGAGAGGCCACAACAGCGAGAGGCCCGTGTACCGCAAAAAAATAAAAAATAAAAAAAATAAAATATGCACACACCACTATATGTAAAGTAGATAACCAACAAAGACCCACTGTACAGCACAGGGAACTACACTCAACAGCTTGTAATAATCTACAGTGGAAGAGAATATAAGAATATATAGATTTATGTGTACGTATAACCAAGTTACTTTGCCGTACACGTGAAACTAACACAACACTGTAAATCAACTATATTTCAATAAAAATTTTAAAAATTTTTAAATAAAATTTTTTTTAAGAAAATGGAAAATACTAAAAGACAAGTGTTAAGCACTAGACAGTCCCCACTGCCGGGATCTAGATGATTAATCACCTGTATCTGTATACTCCAGACACTAACTGGGCTACAGGGACAGGGATAAACAGTAAGAGTGGACAACTTAGATGTTAGAGACAAAAGGTTGGGGGTGGAAGAATGCGAGAGCAGGGACCAAAAAAAATCACTGTACAGTTTTAGTTCCCAGGCTTTAGAAAAAGAAGACATTCACTAGAGCATCACTGCAGTGCTCTCCAAACATGTCTGATTATGTCCCTTTATCAGTAACAACATACACACAGATTCCCTCTTATTTACTTAAAATTATGAACATATAGTATGAGAAATATAAAAACTATGACCACTAAAAAAAAGATGAAACACTACTTTGAAATAAGCTTTATTTACTGATATTATGAAGAATACTTTCTGTATCCTCTGGAGGAGAATCATCCTGGTGCCAGTGGGGCTGCAGGGAGCGCAGTAGCAGGCCCTCCTGGAGCCCAGAGGGGAGGGAGCCAGAGCCACAGAAGAAGACAGTCAAAAGATGCTCACACTGAAAGCACAGATACCTAGGATTATGAGCCAAAGGTTTTAAAGCAGCCATGATAAAAATGCTTCAACAAGGGGAAAAAAACACAACAATTAAAAAATAGAAATTCTCATCAAAGAAATAGAAGGTCCAAATGGAAACTGCATGACTGAAAACAGGGGCAAAAGTCCTATGCAGAAAAATTCCAAGTAACTATATACTCCACCTTAAAGGAGAGTGACTTTCTTCCAAACATTAAACAAGGAACGGGGGGGGGTGGGGGGGGGGGGCGGGGGGGCGGCGGGGGCTTTCCGGTGGAGAATCCTGACACCACTTGAGCGAGGTGATCTACATCAACACCAACAGTCATAAGTCATGTTGAGACATGTACCCTTGTTATGTGATGAAAACTGCAAAAGTGCAAAAGGCCAACACCTCTGTCATCTCCCTCCTAAACCCAGAGCCCGGTCTGCCTACAGATGAAAGCAGAGGGGCCTCTTGCAATACACTTGACTCCTAAAAACTGTCAAGCTCGTCAAAGTCTGAGAAAATGTCACAGCCAAGAGGAGCCTAAGGTGACACAACTGCTGAATGTGACGTGGCATCCTGGATGGGATCCTGGAACAGGAAATGAACATTATTCAGATTTTCTTAATTTTTTCGTAAACTATGGACTTTACATACTAATAATATTTCAATATGAGCTCACTAATTGTAACAAATTATCATACCAATTTAAGGTGTCAATACAGAGGGAAACGGTGCGGGGAGGGGCTATCCCATGAGAACTCTGTATTATCTGATCAATGTTTCTGTAATACTGAAACTGTTCTAAACAAAATTAAGTATTAGTAAAATAAATAACAACCACCAAAAATCCCAATGGATGGGACCAAGAGCAGAATGGAAAAGACAGAGGACAAGACCACGGAAGGGGAAAAGAGAAACTATCCAGTCTGAATATCAGAAATAACACAGCCTTGGAGGTAAAAATAAAGAAGAATAGAGCCTCAGGGACCTGCAGGACTGTAACTACAGTAATATAATAACTAATTATTAGAGTCCCGGAGGGAGAGGAAAAGAGGGCAGGGCTGAACGAGTGCTCAAAAGTCTGAAAACACTGCAAATTAGGCAAAAGACTAATTTCAGGGAGAAGAAGCTGAAAGAACCCTAGAATGGATAAACCACAAGAATCCCCACAATACACCACAAATTTCTAAAAAAATTTTAACATCAAACAAAATAAACTTTAAGTCAAAAAACTAATACAAGAAACAAAACAAAACCATACTGGAAAAAGGGTAAATTCATCAAGAAGATATAACAACTATAAACTTTTTCACCAAATATCAGAGACCCAAAATATATTAAGTAAACATTGACAGAAGTGAAGGGAAAAACAGGCAATTCTACTGTAACAGCTGTAGAACTCAATACATACACCCATTTCAATAATGGACAGACCAGCCACACGGGATTTTGGCACTTACGTACAGGATCTGAATAACACTACAAGCCGCTATGTTCTCCCCAAGTGCACATGAAACATTCTCCAGGAAAAGTCCCAATAAATGTATAAAGATTGAAATCGCAGAGTATCTTTTCCAATCATAACAGAATGAAATAAAAAATGAATAACAAAAACAAAACTAGAAAATTTACAAATACAGGGATATAAAAACTACACACTCTTAACCAATGGGTCAAAGAAGAAATCACAAGGGAAATTTTTCAATACTTAACAGATGAGTCAAGGCAAAACCAAAATATACCAAAAGTGACAGGATGCAGTGCAAACAGTGCTCAGAGGAAAAATTATAATTGCAAATACCTATTTTTGAAAAGAAGATCGATAACATAACTTACACCTTAAAGAAACAGAAAAAGAGAGAAAGCTAAACCCAAGCCAGCAGAAGAAAGGAAATAATAGAGTGCAGAGAAATAACGAGTATGAAAATATAATCACTGAAACAAAAAGCTGGCCAATGAAGAGATCAAAAAAGTCAACAAACTTTAGTTATACTAAGAAAAAAGACGCAAAGAACAAAACAGAGAAACGAAAGTAGGGACAATACTACAAATATTCCCTAAGAAAGGACTGTGAGAAAATGCTATGAATAATTATACACCAACAACTGGATAACCTAGATGAAACAGAAATCCCTTAAAAAATGCAAACCAGGGGCTTCCCTGGTGGCGCAGTGGTTGGGGGTCCGCCTGCCAAATGCAGGTGGCTCAGGTTCAAGCCCTGGTCTGGGAGGATCCCACATGCCACAGAGCGGCTGGGCCCCTGCGCCACAGCTACTGAAGCCCATGCACCTGGAGCCCGTGCTCCGCAATGGGAGAGGCCACTGCAGTGAGAAGCCCGCGCGCCGCAACGGGGACCCAACGCAGCCAAAGGTAAAAAAAGAAATTAAATGAATAAATAAATACCTGGAGTGGTTTGCACTTTTAAAAAAAAAAAAAATGCAAAACACCAAAACTGACTCAGGAAGAAACAGAAAATATCAACAGACCTGTAAGAAGTAAAGAGACTGAATCAGTCATCAAAAGCGTTGCAGCGGGCTTCCCTGGTGGCGCAGTGGTTGGGAGTCCGCCTGCCGATGCAGGGGATGCGGGTTCGTGCCCCGGTCTGGGGGGATCCCGCGTGCCGCGGAGCGGCTGGGCCCGTGAGCCATGGCCGCTGGGCCTGCGCGTCTGGAGCCTGTGCTCCGCGATGGGAGAGGCCACAACAGTGAGAGGCCCGCGTAATGCAAAAAAAAAAAAAAAAAAAAAAGCGTTGCAGCAAAGTAAAGCCAGGATCAAGTGACTTCACTGAGACATTCCGCCAAACATTCAAAGAGGAGCTAACACAGATTCTTCTCAAACTCTCCCCAGGTCAGAACACGGTGGACACCTCCCACTCCTATTCCATTAGGCCACCGTTGCTCTGAATCCAAAGACAGACAGACATTACAGACAAATATCTCTTACAAATATACATACAAAAATCTAAAGGAAAATATCAGTAAGGCAAATTCAGCAGCATATTAAAAATATTACACACCATAACCGAGTGGGGTTTACCCCAGTAATGCAAATGTAAAATAATCAATGTAATTACCACATGAATAGAATGAAGGTAAAAACCACATGATAATCTCAAATGATGAAGAAAAAGTTTAACAAACTTCAACACCCTTTTATGATAAAAGACAATCAACAAACTAGGAATAGAAAACCATCTCAACGTAACAAATGCCATATATGAACAACCCATAGCTAACAGCATACTCAAAGGAGAAAAGACACAAATCTTTCCCTCTAAGGTCAGGAACAAGAAAAGGATGCCTACTTTTGCCACTTCTATTCAACATGATAGTGAAAGTTCTAGCCAGAACAAGTTAGAAAAAGAAATAAAAGGCATCTAAATTGGAAAGGAAGAAGTAAAACTATCATTACTGGAGATGAACTGACTCTATATAAAGAAAACCCAGGGACTTCCCTGGTGGCACAGTGGTTAAGAATCCGCCTGCCAATGCAGTGGGACACGGGGTAGAGCCCTGGTCCGGGAAGATCCCACATGCCAAGGTGCAACTCAGCCTGTGTGCCACAACTACTGAGCCTGCGTCTAGAGCCTGAGAGCCACAACTACTGAGCCCACGTGCCATAACTACTGAAGCCTACGCACCTAGAGCCTGAGCTCTGCAACAAGAGAAGCCAGTGCAATGAGAAGCCTGCACACCACCATGAAGAGTAGCCCCCGCTCGCCACAACTAGAGAAAGCCCGCACGCAGCAACGAAAACCCAACGCACCCAAAAATAAAAACATTTATAAAAAAAGGAAAAAAAGGAAAACCCCAAGGGGTCAACAATAAAGCTACTAGAGCTAATAAAGACCTAAGTAAATGAGAAAACATCCCATGTTCATACATAGGAAGCTTTGACATTGCAGAAATGTCAGTACTACCCAAAGCGATCTACAGAATCAATGCAATCACTATCAAAATTATAAAAGCCTTTTCTGCAGAAATGGAAAAGTCATACAAAACTAGAATGGGGTTAGAGTATCCAAACAGAAGAACAAAGTTGGAGGACTCATTTCCTGATTTCAAAACTTCCTACAAAGATGGTTATCAGAAATAAACCTACTCATCTATGGCCAATTAATATTTGACAAATATCACAAGACCAATTAACAGGGACTTCCCTGGTGGCCCAGTGGTTAAGACTCCAAGCCTCTACTGCAAAGGGCACGGGTTCGATTCCTGGTCGGGGAACTAAGATCCCACATGCCACATGACACAGCCAAAAAACTAAATAAATAAATGAAAAAGTAAAAAAATTAAAAACAACAACAAAAAAAACCACACAAGTCCAATAACAGATGGTGCTGGGACAACTGGATTTCCACACACAAGAGAACGAAGTTGGATGCCTGCCTCACATCATCAACAAAATTAATTCAAAATGGACCAAAGACCTAAATATGTGTTAAAACCATAAACTCTTAGAAGAAAGCATAGGGATAAACGACCTTGACCTTTGATTTGGTAATTCTTAGATATGGTGCCAAAAACACAATCAACAAAAGAAAAGGAGGCAAACTGGCCTTCATTAAAATTAAAAAGTTTTCTGCAAATGACATTATCAAGAAAGTAAAATGAGGGACTCCCCTGGTGGTCCAGCGGTTAAGACTCTGTGCTCCCAATGCAGGGGGCCTGGGTTTGATCCCTGGTCAGGGAACTAGATGTCGCATGCCGCAACTAAGAGCCCACATGCCACAACTAAAGACCTGACACAGCCAAATAAATAAACAAACATTTAAAAAAACTATATATGACTTCTATAGGAAGTCATACAAATGGCCAAAAAGCACATGAAAACATACTCAACATCATTAGTCATTAGGGAAATGCAAGTCAAAACCACAAAGATATACCACTCCACTCCTACTGTGATGTCTATGATAAAAAAAAAATTTTAATGGAAAGTAACAAGTGTTGGCAAAGATGGACAGCAAATGGAACCCTCATGTATTGCTGGTAGGAATTTAAACTGATACAGTTGTTGTGGAAAACAGTTTAACCATTCTTCAAAAAGCTAAACATAGAATTACCCTATGACCCAACAATTCCACTCCTAGGTATACACCCGCAAGAACTCTAAAACAGACCTCAAACTGATACTTATATGCTAATGTTCATTGCAGTATGATTCACAATAGTCAAAAGATGGAAACAACCCAAATGTCCATCATCAAATAAATGAATAAGCAAAATGTATATGCATACAATGAATATTATTCAGCCATAAAAAACAATGCTACAACATGGCTGAAACTCAAAACATTATGTTAAGCAAATAAACCAGACAAAAAGGACAAGATATTGTATGACTCCACTTATATGAAATACCTAGAATCAGCAAATTCATCAACAGAAAGTAGATGAGAGATTACCAGGGTCAGGGGTGAAGGGGAAGATGAGGCGTTATTGGCTTCATTGTCACAGAGTTTCTGTTTGGGTCACGAAAAAG
This sequence comes from Globicephala melas, assembly GCF_963455315.2. Taxonomy (NCBI): domain Eukaryota; kingdom Metazoa; phylum Chordata; class Mammalia; order Artiodactyla; family Delphinidae; genus Globicephala; species Globicephala melas. Next base: position 565,109 of record NC_083331.1, on the reverse strand, counting down.
TTCTGGAAATAGAGGTAATGACTGCACAAATTATGACTGTAATTAATTCCACTCAATTGTATAGTTAAAAATGGTTAAAGTCAGGAATATTATATTATATACACTTCACAATTTTTTTTTTAACATGAGTAGTTTTCACCCTTTTTAACGCTTTGGAATGGTTTAAATAACACTAAGGTTGCCTAGTTCAAATCTGATGGAATTTCCCTGTAAAACCATCTGAGCCTATTTCATTTTGTGGGGTAGTTCTTTGATAACTATCTCTATTTCTTCTATGGAAATTTCTCTGCCTTATTCTATCTGCTCTGGAGTCAATTTAGGGAAATCATATTTTGATAGAAAATTACTCACTTGATCTAGGTTTTCAGTATTTCTATACAGGGTTGGACAAAGTAGCCCCTTGCTGATTCTCTTCAATTTTCTCTGTTTTGATGGTTAGTCCAACTTGTCATTTCTTATCTTTGTGAATCTGTGCATTTTTAAACCTCTGTTCCTGATTGACAATCGTTTGTCTAGTTTTTCAAAGACTTGATTTCCTATAGAAGCAGCATTTTGAATTATTTTAGTACTATTTTTATATCCTAATTCATTAATTTCTACTTTTATCTTTTTTCTTGTCTTTTGCTTTATTTTCTTTTTACAACTTTGAGTTTAATAGTTAATTCATTTATGTTCATTTTTACTCATTTAAGTATATATAAGGGTATGAACTTTCCTCTGAGCATTTTTATAAAGCAAATATAACACTGATATCTTAAAGACTGCACCAAAAAAAGGAAATTCAAGACTAATCTCACTTATGAATACCAATGGAAAAGTACTAAATATTAACAATTAGAAATAAAATTTAAAATACAATAATGATCTGGTATGGTTTATTCTAATAATGCAAGAATGTTTAGATGAATTAGGAAATCCATTAAAATAATTCACATATTAATAGATTTAAAGGGATGGGGAGGGACATCCCTGGTGGTCTAGTGGTAAAGAATCTGCACCTTCCAATGCAGGGGACACGAATTCTACCCCAGGTGGGGGAACTAAGATCCCACATGCCGCGGGGCAACTAAGCCCCCGTGTCACAACTACTGAGCTCGCATTCCTCAACGAGAGAGCCCATGTGCTGCAAACGAGAGCCCATGTGCTGCAAACTACAGAGCCCACGCGCTCTGGAACCTGCACGGCACAACTAGAAAGAAGCCCGCACGCTGCAACGAAATATCCCGCATGCCTCAACGAAGATCCTACATGCCACAACTAAGACCTGACGCCGCCAAAAAAATAAATAAATAAAGGTGTGGGGGGGGAATCATACAATCACTGCCATAGACACTGAAAAGACCTTCAAAACTCGATTCTCATTTCTGATAAAACATTTAATGAAAGAAATCCATGGATTCTTCTTTAATGTGATAAAATATATTTACCAACTCTGAAGTTGGCATCTAATTTAATGAGGAAACACCAAAGGCACTACCACTGGAAAAAGAAAAAGGTACTTACTATTTCCACTCATTAAAAATTGTAGGGGGGGGCTTCCCTGGTGGTGCAGTGGTTGAGAGTCCGCCTGCCGATGCAGGGGACGCGGGTTCGTGCCCCGGTCCGGGAAGATCCCACATGCCGCGGAGCGGCTGGGCCCGTGAGCCATGGCCGCTGAGCCTGTGCGTCCGGAGCCTGTGCTTGGCAGCGGGAGAGGCCACAACCGTGAGAGGCCCGCGTACCGCAATAAATAAATAAATAAATAAATAATTGTAGGGGTTTTCCCTGGGGGCGCAGTGGTTAAGAATCTGCCTGCCAATGCAGGGTACACGGGTTTGAGCCCTGGTCCGGGAAGATCCCACATGCCGCGGAGCAACTAAGCCTATGAGCCACAACTACTGAAGCCCGCGTGCCTAGAGCCTGTGCTCCACAACAAGAGAAGCCCTGGCTCGCCACAACTAGAGAAAGCCCGCAAGCAGCAACAAGGACCAAACACAGCCAAAAATAAATAAATATTTTTAAAAACTGCAGGAAATACCATCAGGCAAGACACGTGATGAAAAAAGGCAGGGTGCAGGGGTGGGGCGGGGGGGTGGATTTAAGCAAATGCCCAGGACACAGAGGATGAGTGCTGGGCCACGACTTTAACCCAGGGCAGCTAGCTCTTACCAAACCTAGGTATCAGAAGATAACTAATGCAATGACATCACCAACATCAAACACCACATTGAGTTCTGGAGATTATAATTAGTCTGATCCTTTCAATCACCGCAAAACCTTCCTTATGTTAACAAATCTGAACTATATCAGCACAATGCAAATCCCACGAAAGCAGGAACTATCTACTGTACTTCCTATCAGACTATTTCAAGCAATTAGCACAGTACCTGCAACATAATAGTTGCTAAATAATTGTTTCATGAACAAATTACAGATGCATTTTGCTCATTAAAAGTTTGACTTAATGGGGGAAAGACTAAGACAAACCAAAGCCCAAACAGAAAAATGGGTATAAGAGGTAAACAAACAGTTCACAGAAAAGGAAAGACAATGAGCTCTGAAATATGAAAAGCTGCTCATCAGCATTCCTAATAAGAGAAATACAAATTTTACTAAACATACTGTTTTCATCAAACAGAATAAAGTGCTAAAAGTCCCTGCTGGAGAGGCTACGGAGAAACGGGCACTTCCACATACACTGCTGAAAGGCATACAAACTGGTCCACCTCTAACAGAGGCAATTTAACAGTATCTAACAAACTAACATGTGCACGTACCTCTGGCTGAGCAATCCTGCTTCTAAGAATCTACCCTGAAACAACATCTCCACAGAGTCAAGGATATACAGGCAGACCTTGTCGTAGTGCCTTTTTTACAGATTGGAGGTCTGTGGCAACCCTGCGTCGAGCAACTTCATCAGCGCCATTTTCCCAACAGCATCTGCTCACCTCGTGCCTCTGTATCACATTTTGGTAATTGTTGCGACATTTCAAACTTTTTCATTATTACTCTATTTGTTACGGTGATCTCTTGGTATAATCAGTGATCTTGGAATGCTACTACTATGATTCACTGAGGCTCAGATGATGGTTAATATTTTTTTAATTAAGGTGTGTACATTTTTTTAGACACAGTGCTATTGCACACTTAATAGTAAACAACTTATGTGCACTGAGAAACCAAAAAATTCCCATGACTCGCTCTACTACGACATTCGCTCCACTGCACTGGTCTGGAACTGAACCCGCAAGACCTCGGGGTTGTTCCTGCACAGGTTACTCATCATCTGTCATCTGCAGCAGCAAAACACGAAATAACCCAAACACCACCAACAGCAAAGTGATCAAATAAACAACAGTCAGCCCCGTACTGTCTTGTATATGGTTAACCACTAGCTCTCGGGAGGTGAAAGTAAGCACCATATTTATTGTAACATCTACCATGAGACTCTCCCCACCGTGGCTAATTTCAGGCCACCAACATAAAACTAAACATGAAATTGGGAAGAGATACACAGAAGCACACCATTATGTATAATATTTCCATCTCACAAATAATGTAAATAACCTCAAGAGCACAGGTAATACTGAAATGTAATAAGATAATTAGGAAGTGGTACATTTTAAGTATTTATTTTCTTTGTCTTCAATATTGTGTCTCCCCCCACCTCAAATGAGTATCTTGAAGCCCTAACCGCAACAAGACTGTATTTGGGATAGGGCCTTTAAGGGGGGCGGTTAGGGTTGAATGAAGCCCTACAGGTTAGGTCCAAGAAGACAGACCAGGACACTCTCTCCTTCTGAGCACAAAGGAAAGACCACGTGAAGACACAGCAAGAAGGAGGTTAGCTACAAGCCTGGAGGAGTGGCCTCACCAGAAACCACCCCAGAAAGGCACCTTGATCTTAAGATTTTAAGCCTCCAGAACTGTGAGAAAATAAATTCTTGGTTGTCTGAGCCCTTCAGTATTTTGTTACAGCAGCCCTAGCAGACTAATACAAAGATAATTTACCTGTAAGTTTCTATAACTTAACTTTTTAATAATGGGTGTTTTAACAACTGGCTCACAGAATTCCTGAAAATTTAACTCAGCCATAAAAGGAATAAGGAAGAATAAGGAATATACTGACAGGGAATGATTCCAAGATACAAATGGAGGGTACAGTACAGTACATACAGTATGCTGCCTTTTGTACCGATAAAAGAGAAACTAAGAATACATTATTTCCTTAATTCTTCAGAAAGAAAACAAAATAGTAAGAATTAAAAACTGATATGTATAAAGGATAAGTAGGAACCAAGAGAAGAAAGAAATGGGAGCTAGACCGCTCTGACTTTTGAAACCACAGGTATATATTAAAAAATAAACTAAGCTAAGTCAAAGACCTTAAATTTTAAATTAACAATCAAATGGAAATAAAATAATCACTCCTACGCTAAGCATTAACAATTTGAAAAACCGTATTTACGACCCCTCTCCACCACCCAAAAAAGGAATCACTTTGGTAAGCATTTACCTTTCTATGTAAAATCACAAACTTATTTCCAATAACCTACATGTATTTCAGTATTCACTTGAGATTGGTTATCGCTACGATGTTAAGACAATAATGGAATTAAATGAGACTTCAAGATAAATCTGGTTAATTAATGCTGTTAGAGTGAAACTATTATAGCAATTTAAAAGCACATTCAAAACAACGGTTGATTCTGATCAGATCATGAATTACCTGCTTGTATTCACTGACACAACTCTGGCAGCAAAATCTCTTCTGCTGACCATCAATGACCAAGACATTGTTCCCAGCACCTTTGCTGGGCAAGTACTCCCCACACTGCTCACAGCAATTCATTATTAGACCATTGGCCATTCTGTATCTATTAAAGCAGTGGTCACTGCACAGCTTATGAGTCATATTTTTAAAGCTAACTTCATGGCGAATCTAAAAGAAAAACAAGCAAAATTTTAAAAAACAAATTAATATATGACACGTAGCTAACTAACAAGGTGCTCCAATAGAAAGAAAATGCCTCAGTTTTTCTGTGTAAAGCTTGTTTACGGAAAAGGCAAGACAAAGTACATTTCATTCTTCTTTAAACTTTTTTATACACACATATATACGGTGCAAGGCAGAGAGGACCACCAGGGTCATCGTACAAACTTCTCTAGACGTATCTAGAAGTGACAGGAAACAACCCAGTTCGGGCAGTGTTAGTATAAAACTTCCAAACAGATTGGAAATCTTTAGATAAATCTAAAAGGAAATTATTTAAATATAAGTACACTGCTGTACAACAGGGAGGAGAGGACTAACATTATAATTAATTCAAATGAAGCACGTATGCACAGATTTCTTTTTATTTCATCAAATGCAAAAACCGTAATACACTTTTAACGAAGTCCTCAAAAACATCCCCTCCACTCGTTCCGCTTCTTAAGCAAGATCGTTTGCTGGCTCTCATGTGCAGTCAGTCTATTTAAACACTATGGGTTTTCTGTGAGTGCTCCAACCTCAGGAAATAAGTCAATTGATGTTATATTTCAATTTTTTTGTAAATCATTCTCCCCATGAGAGAATGGGATTACATAATGGGATATTTATAAGATAGGTTTTATATACCCTCACTTTTAAGGAAATACATACTGATGAAAGATTATGTCAAAACAGTTAAAAGTCAAAAATATTCCCATTAATTAGAACTAAATGATAAAGCACAAAAATACAAACCTCTGTTAGTTTACCACAAATTGTACATCTTGATTTATTCAGCGCTCCTTTAGTAGGATTCTGTTTGTCTTCATAAAGAGACAGACAAGATGTACTACAGAATTCCTGGAAGGATTCGCTCGAATCCACTTGGGCAACAATGGTTCCTTTCATTGTAGTTATATCTCTGAAAAATACGAGGAGCAGCAAAGTCAAACTCTACTTTAAAATAAATCAAAGAGTAATAACTGACATTTTTAATTTCCATAGACTGAAACCCATTTTTAGATTCATTAACTCACTTTTACTATTTAAAAACTCTTGGCAATAAAATATGAACACAGAAGATTGAGAAGCAATACTATTAAACCCTAGCCACTACTCAATTTATCTTCAAGCTCCTTAACAAGGCTTTCAGATATTAGAACCACTTAAAAAAAAAAAAAAAACTTGTTATTTACATGGAGTTTAACGTCAAGGCCTAATTTACTGAGGTATAAATTTACAATACCTATTCAATTTCCCTCTCGTGGGTACGTAGAAAGCATGAGGTACCTAGGTCACAGGAATATGGAGAGGATAAGTGAACTTAAATACATCCCATAACCCAAAAGAACCCCACCTACCATTCTATACAGCTTTCAACTACAATTAGAAATGTTAGGAAATGACAATATTGATGACCTTTGAAGTTTTCCTTTAATTCTGAAGTTCCAGGTCTTATATTGCTGTATGCAAGTCTACTACTGTAAAGCAACCAAAAAACTGTATAACAATTGTTCCAATATTTGAATTTACTAAACGTATACAGAGCACTCAGCCTTTTCCAGTTCTAATATCTAAAAATATCTTTACAAACTTGGGCTGCTTCAAGAGATGGTACAGAAAATCTACCTGTTTAATACTTGCACACAACATACCATATTCAGCTCATTTTTAACTAGCGAGACCAGACCTAAAAAATGGCAGAAGAGGATCCTGTCACTCCAAGGCTGTCAAAAAAAAGGTACCTGAGTCTTGAAGAGGTATTAAAATGACAACGTTCAAGACAAACATAAATAAATGCATATAATATCCAAAGATTTGCCAATTTTTAATAATCTTAACATGAAGGTAGTCCAAATTTTGACCTATTTTAATACAAAACTAGTTATACATAAATTGCTTAACAATTTTGTCTGGCTAGAACTAAATTCTTATAATTAATAATGTAAATAAGCATGTATGTATTTTTACGAATTCAAGTCCAATGGAGATTACAGATAAAATTAATTATAAGGGCCTAGTATCTAAAGCAACGCCAAAGCCTATCCAAATAGGAAGGCTTTTAATCCTAAGCCACCTCAGCTTGACAGAGAACACTCCAAAGCCATTACAAATTTGAGTTTGGCTTTAATATTCAAACAAGCTTACGAATTTTTAAAACATAGTAATTCACCTCTAAAACAATTTTTCTCACATTTTATACCACCAATATGCAACCATAAGGAAATATGCTGGAAGGTAAACCTTACTTTTTACACATAACACAAAGTTTCTTTGGAGCAGGCTTGTGAGAGAAGGAAGAGAGGCAGGTGGTAGAACAGAAGAGGTGAGCTGATCCTTTTCGCTGATAAGCTGTCTGTCCCTTCTGTAAAGGCTTTTTGCAGTTTGCACAAGTGACTTTAACTGGTTTAGTGGGTTGCTGTTGGGCAGAAGGCTGGAAAATCTGTTTAGGAAGAGAGGCCACTGGTGATAAAGAATCCACCCCTGGCTGTTTCTGATTTCGGGGAAATGATGCTGACTGGGAGATCCAAGAATCTAAAAAAACAAACCAAAACAAAAACACATACACTGAAATTTATATCAGAGACACAGTTTTAACTTCCCATTCTGTCCAAGTTTCAGACATCGATAAGGCGCAGTATAGCAGAGCGGTCAAGGGCACAAACTTTGGAGTCAGAATTGATGGCTGACATTCAGGCTCCATTACCTACTAGACTGGGAAGTTACTAACCCTGTGCCTAACTCTTCTCTAAACTGGAAATGGTAACTTTAAATGAGATAATACATGGTTTATAAACCACAATGACTGGCACATATGCAGCACTAAAAAACATTAGCCATTAGTTACTAAACAGGAAGAATTTACAAAATATTACTTTAAGCGAGGAACACATACATCAACATAAATATATAATAAAATCTTAACCAACCAGAACCTTTGACAAATACAATATAGTTCGGATTGGGCTTCCCTGGTGGCACAGTGGTTGAGAGTCCGCCTGCCGATGCAGGGGACGCGGGTTCGTGCCCCGGTCCGGGAAGATCCCACATGCAGCAGAGCGGCTGGGCCCGTGAGCCATGGTCGCTGGGCCTGCGCATCCGGAGCCTCTGCTCCGCAACGGGAGAGGCCACAACAGTGAGGGGCCCGCGTACCGCAAAAAGAAAAAAAAAAAAAAAATACAATATAGCTCAGATAAAGTTTACAAATGACTATATTCAAAACATCTTTCTAGGGACGTCCCTAGTGGTCCAGCGGTTAAGACTCCACGCTTCCAATGCAAGAGGTTCAGGTTCGATCCCTGGTCGGAAAACTAAGATCCCCACATGCCACGTGGTGCAGCCAAAAAATTTTAAAGAAAACCTTTCTAAGAACAGCTTTTCCACTTACATGTTTCATTTCATGGCTTCTAAGTATACCACATAATATCAAAGAAATGAGAGTGTTACACAGAAGTGGTGATGTTAAGCCAACGTCTAGTGACCGATGAGACATCCCGTTGCTCTACCACTGCCAGCAGCACAGCTTCAACAGCACAGCATTAAGGCCTGGGGAACCGACCACCAGGGTGCTGAGTTCTCCCTCCTCTTCTTAGTAAGCTTCTTTGGGACTTAGCAGGATGTCTCCAGCTCACCATACTACTTACTGTTACACAGACTCACACTACAATACCAATACACCATAATGTTTTTTCATTTTGAAACTTTTCATGCTACCACTTCTATTATAATTTCTACTACTTTGGTCTCTTGTAATACTTTTCCTTTCTAGTTTCTTCTGAAATTTGTATTTCCATACAAAAAAGATGCCCTTTCATATGAGAAACAATGTATAAATATATCCAGAGTATGAGGAAATTTCTTTACTACCAAAACCTTGAAGAGGGCAATTTCCTGGTTCTGACCCAGTCCATCAACCTAATGGTTTCAAGGGGCTACATATACTGCTATTCAAATTCTACTTTACTCCACAACCCCTCCAAATAAATATATGTTCTATACACAGAGTAAACAGAGTGCCTTCTGGAATCCTGTTATCCTGCTATCATCAGGGTAACTGACCTGTTTTAATAAAGAGGTAAAAATACTAAGGAACACGAAGAAAGCAAATCACTGAAACAAACTGGCAATTCCATATTATGAAGGGCCTTCAATCAAAAATTATATTTGAGGACGTCCCTGGTGGCGCAGTGGTTAAAAATCCACCTGCCAATGCAGGGGACATGGGTTCGATCCCTGGTCCAGGAAGATCCCACATACTGCGGAGCAACTAAGCCCGTGCACCACAACTACTGAGCCTGCACTCTAGAGCCTGCGAGCCACAACTACTGAGCCCGCATGCCATAACTACTGAAGCCCATGTGCCTAGAGCCTGTGCTCTGCAACGAGAAGCCACCGCAATGAGAAGTCCACTCACCGCAATGAAGAGTAGCCCCTGCTCGCTGCAACTAGAGAAAAGCCCCTGCACAGCAACGAAGACCCAATGCAGCCAAAAATAAATAAATAAATATTTTTTTATAAAAATATTTGAATACATGTTAGAAGTAATAGCTTTTGCAACATAAATAGTGGCTCCTTAGAACTTTCAACCCTGCAGGCTTGTCATTTGAATATATACTTAAAGGAACCTAGTTAGGGACTTCCCTGGTGGTCCAGTGGGTAAGACTCCCTGATCCCAATGCAGGAAGCCTGGGTTTGATCCCTGGTCGGGGAACTAGATCCCACATGCATGCCACAGCTAAGACTCCGCATGCCGCAACTAAATATACCACGTGCCGCAACTAACACCCGGCAGAGCCAGAATAAATAATTTTTTTTTTTGAAAAGGAACCTAGTTAACCCTAAAGGCATCTATCTATCAACTTGATTTTGAAAAGTGGCAATTACTCTCAATTTCGTGCTAGGCCCTGTATAAATAATGCAATGGCTCCTTTTATCTATGCTTCAGTTCTTACATTCCCCTACTTTCAAATTTTCACCTCCTCCAATATCAAAATATTTTTAGGAATGGAAGAGACCTAATCATTCTCTATTTTATACAATGGACACTAAGGGATAGAGGTTAATTTGCCCAAGTCACCATTAGTCTGAGAGCCAGTATAAACAGCCAAGATGTTATAATTCTCTATGACAAACAAAGACAGCACAAACACACAGGAGCTAATCCATAAACTCAGGAGCAAGAGGTGTATCTGTCTGGTTTCCTGATGCATACTTTACATTCCCTGTGTTAAGAGTTTGTGTGAACAGGAACACAATTCTTATAATAAATGTGCTTTGACCCAGCAATAGTCCTCAGGTACTACGTATCCCGACATACATGGATAAGAATATTCTTACGAGTTATTTAAATAGTAAAAACTGGAAGTGAACTAAATAGAGAATTAACAAAATCAAACATATACTCTTGATATAGTCAAAAGTTCAAGATTATTGTTAGGTATTTAAAGGAGCAGGAGAAAGGGAAAGTTTGCAAAGCTATACCTCTATTGCAATCTCAGGTTGGAATTAAATGTACCATATTCTCAACAGTAAGACTGAACGTTATGTTCTTTTTCATACACTTATGTTTTTAATATACTTATAAGAAAGACAAAATAGCTATTTTGAAACTAATTTGACTATTATCATGTCTTAAACTTTTATGTGAGCTAGAAGGAAAGACCCTCTAATACACAGCTGATAGCAGTATAAATTGGTAAAAACTTTCCAGAAGGCCGTATGACAATGTATTTCCACAACTTAAAAACGTTCATACGACGTCACATACACATATATGCATACAATGACCTACCAACAGATATATATAAATACATACGGGGGAAAGGATCTTGGAAGACATTAGGAATTTTCAAAACTGAGTAATAAGAAACATATTTCTTTCAAAATCACTACAAAGCAGAAAATTTTTACAACCAAAACTCTTTGGAGGGATGGGAGTAGTGATAGTCTTTGGCCCAGTAACTTCACTTCTAGAATATACTCTAAGAAATAATCAGAAATTTGGGGAAAAAAAAAAAGTTCATCATAGACCGACAAGAGCAAAAAAGGGAAACAATGTAAAAACCAAATATGGGAATGGTATAACCAAATCCATGGTGCAGTCATTAAAACTTCTGTGCATAAATAATTTTAATGGTATGAGAAAATACAGAGTAATATTAAATGCGGGGAAACAGGAAGCAAAATTATGAAGAACTGCACTTCAACCAAGTTAAGAAATACAAAGGGAAAACACTGAAAGACAACCACTCAAAGCATTAACAACAGTGGTAACCTTTCTTCATCATTTTTTAATTATGGATTTTCCAAACATTCTTCAATAATTACACATTACTCTCATAACCAGAAGAATAATAAGTATGAAAGGAAAAACTAGCATTTCACAGAACATTCTACATGACCTAGGTTTCAGTCATTCCTTATTATTCTCCACAATCCTAGGGTGTAAAGCTGCTCATGAGCCTAAAACGATGAAGCCTGAGAAGGACGGAGAGAAGGTACGTGAGAGACAGGCAGGCCATACAGAGGCCGGGGGCAGACACAGACACAGTCAGGAAAAGCCACACAGCTCTTCGCACAGCTTCCACAGAGCAAAGATGCCTGCAGAAAATGTTTTCAAGTAGTCAAGAAATTTACCAATCTTTAAATGTAAGAAAAAATAACAAAGTGCTAATAAGTAAAAATTATAATCAGATAGGCAGTCAAAATTAAACACAGGGAAAGTAAAAACAAATCTAAATGCAACTATACAACATATTGCTCCTTACATGTGCTATTTATCTTTTTGTTCTCTTTTTACACATAAAAACAATACTATTAAAAATACACTAGCATAGGGCTTCCCTGGTGGCACAGTGGTTGAGAGTCCGCCTGCCAACGCAGGGGACGCGGGTTCGAGCCCTGGTCCAGGAGGATCCCACATGCTGCAGAGCAACTAAGCCCGTGCGCCACAACTACTGCCCCTGCACGCCACAACTACTGAAGCCCTTGTGCCTAGAGCCCATGCTCCACAATAAGAGAAGCCACCACAATGAGAGGCCCGCACACCACACCAAAGAGTGCCCCCCACTCGCTGCAACTGGAGAAGGCCCGTGCGCAGCAGCGAAGACACAATGCAGCCAAAAATAAATGAATTAAAAAAAAATACACTAGCATAAAGTCAGTATGTGACAAATAAGATGCCAAATTATTAGACTTTAGTGGTGCTGAATATAAAGAGTATTTTGTTTTACTTCCTTTAGACATTAATTTATCTGATTTTCTAATTATCTACAGAGAAATACTATATACACGGTTTTACATCTCTTATTAGTTAAAATTTCAAACTTAAAAGTCAATAGAATTAATATATCTTACATGAATAAACTAACCAAAGTAGCACCAATTACTATAATAAAAAAAAGAATCCACCAGTGCAAAATCCCTTCCACGGGGCAGAAGCCCCCTCCAGGCTTACCAGGATTGTGATGAGCTGCAGACTCTCCGTTCTGAAATACGTCTCCTGCCACATTCATTCTACCAGGATTAAAAGGTCCTACTGCAGTCTTGGTCTGTGAAGTTAAAGACGGGGTGTATGTTTGCATATTAACACCAAAGTTACTCGACTGCAGTCCGTTAGAGACATCTCCCAAGCTGGTATTCTGCAGTGATGTTACGTGTGTGATCATTAGGTTCATATCTCGCCCGTCAGTATTTTCTAATTGGCCATCACTCACAGAGCTGACACCTGTTTCTAAGGTCGTAACATTAGCAATCTGAATTTCAGAGTCTGGTTCTGTGGTGATACCACTATTACCCATTCCTGCATTTACCTTACTTCTTGAAAAACTGGAAGTAGAGAAATCCACATCATTGGTTCTGTTTTTAGACTCGGGTGGTCTCCGTTCAATAAAATTGGAGGAATTTTTCTCTTGCCCTTGATTTGTTTCCATGTCCTCTTCATCATCGATGACAATTGTCTCACTTACACTTCCCTTCTGAGAAGCCAATTCTTTTGAGGAAGGAAGAATTTTGGAATCATTTCCTTGTAGCTCTTCATTTTTCGATGACGTAAATGTTATGGTTCTTTGATCGGCTACCACTGGTGCAGAAGGCGGAGGAGGTTGTACAGGTTCGATAAACACAACATCATCATCATCTTCCACTGATGAGTTCTGAAATTTACTAGATCTATTCACTAAAGGGTTAGGTGGCCCACTAAATGAATTTCCTACGTCCGTGAGGCTAGCTGCCATGGCCGTCCTCCCCAGCAAAACAGGAGTCTGATCAGTCAATTCTAATCCTCCTGATGAACCTGTGTCCATGCCAAAGAACCTGTTAAGGAGATGGGAAAAAAATTTTTTTACAAATGTCACTTATGGCTTTTGATGTTATTCTAATTCAAAAAATTTCTTAAATGTACTTTTACTTTCTTTCTTACTCTAAATGAAAGTCATTCTTATCTAATATCCAGGAAAAATTTTATATGCATTCTGTGATCTTCTCTCATTCACTAATCATTTCATAAAGTTTACATGTGAACTTCTTGCAATATAAAAAGAAAGGTAATTATCGAATTTTCAGTAAGAATATGCAGTATGTTCCCATCTCTACCACCTCCTTTCCACCACTGCTTACCCTATAATTTTAACACTGAAAACACAGATAAATCCTTCTACACACATGTGAACAAAAATATAACTAAAATCTGATCATGAAAATCTCTTCTCTATATCTATCCCATTCATCTACTGTATTAAATAAAATGACATGATTAATCCCTAATTTCCCTTATCTTTTTTTTTTTAATCCACTGTTCTCATATTCCCTGGCTCCCATAGCTGTATGATTAAATCCTTCTGAGAATCTGAAATCTTTCTTGACCCCATCTAGAAAGCTTAAATCCCCATCTGCCATGTCCTTTATATCCATGTATCAGGCCGAATAACGGCCCCAAAGAAATCAGATACTAATCCCTGGAAGCTGTAAATGTTACCTCGGATGGAAAGGGGGTCTTTGCAGAGATGATTATGGTTAAGGACTTAAAAATGAGATTACCTGGGCAGGCCCCACCTGCATCTCAAGTGGCCTCATCAACAGAGGTGCAAGGAGATTCCAGGCAACGTAAGCACAGAGGTGCCCGGAAGAGATGAAAGTGATGTAGCCAAGGAATGTTGGCAGCACCAGAACTTAAAGGAAGCAGGGAGTGAGCCCTCCCCCAGAGCCTCCTGAGCGAGTATGGCCCTGCTGACGCCCTGGTTTGAGCCCAGGGCCACTGACTTCTGACTTGTGACCTCTAGAACTGTTAAAGGAAACAAGGTCTGTTTTAAGCCGCCAAGTCTGCGGCGACTTGTTACAACAGCCCTAGGAAAATATCATCCACTCCTTGGTCACATCTTCAAAGCAACCCTTGATATGGTTACAATATTTGTCCCATTTTGTGGCTTAGAGATGCTAACTAACCCAAGTCACACAGCTAGAATTCACTCCCAGGTCTCTATAACTCAACAATCCGAACTCTTCATGACTGCCATAGTTAACTCGTATTTCCGAGCACCTATTAGATATGCAGAGCTGTGCTAAAGCCAAAGAGACAGCAGACAGTTAATGGTTAAAAAAAAAAAAAAAAGGCCAGAAAAGAAAGAAAATAAGTTATTGAGCACACAGAGAGGATGAGGTCATGGGCACAGGTGGTAGTAGAACTAGTCCGGAACATGGATCACCTTAATTGCAGAGACTAAACAAGGAAAAAACCAACTAGAAGGGAAAATGAAGGGTGAGTATAGACTGCAGGTCAATTTGCGGACGGACAGATACGAGTGTGAAGTGGTTTATTCACTGCAGCCTCAGAGAAGGTGAGGAGACACCAGCTGTACAGGCATTAAGACTGGCTTAAGGGCCCCAAGGCCAACTCTTAGCTCTTCGGTAATCCTCTCTCTTATAAGGCCACTCAGCCCAGTCTCAAAACAAATGGGCTTAAGAACACTTACTGTTTCATATATATTGCCCTTTGCTTACATTGTTATAAAAGCCTCTGGAAGGATGAGGGCAACACTAATATAAATAAGTATCACTTTGACAGACAGCTGACAGGGATGGAGAAATTATTCACTGTATATTTTGTTGCATTTTCTTAATTTTTGAGCATGATTTCTCACTTATTTTTTAAAGCTAAACTTAAATTAAAAAAAAAAAAACAGGGATAGTAACAGAACGAAGAGAGAAGTACTCTACTCTGGAGTCAGAGAAGGCCTCTTCGAGCAGGCGATATCTGTGCTGAGATCTGGAGTGATGAGCAACATCTAACTGGGGGAAAACTGAGGTAAGGGCAGCTCCTGCAAAAGCCTAAAGGGAGTGAAGCTGGGAAGTTCAAGCAACAGAATAAAGGCCAATGTGGCTGGAACAAGGTAGGTGGGGAAGAACTGGATGAGATGAGATATAAAGACAAGCACAGAACTTACCAAAGGCAACAAGTAATTAACTGCATTCAACAAAGATTTATGGAGCACCCAATATCCACAAGACACTGTCTTAGACACTTGATAAAAATCAATAAACAAAACAGATAAACATCCCCGCCGTCAGAAATCATGAATTTGGGAGTTCCCTGGTGGTCTAGTGGTTAGGATTCTGGGCTTTCACTGCTAAGGCCCGTATTCAATCCCTGGTCAGGGAACTAAAATCCCACAAGCCACACAGCATGGCCAAAAAAAACAACAAAAAAACTGTGAATCACTAGGTTGTACACCTGAAACTTTTATAATATCATAAATCAACTACACCTCAATTAAGAAAAAAACAGTAGCTCAGATACATTAATTAAAAGTGCCCAAGGTTCCAAGACAACATCAGGATTCAAGCACTATGAATCAAGCTTGATTCTAAAACCCTCTTCGTTCCTCTTAAACCAAAGCTGTGTGTGTCAGGATGGAAGACATGCTAATATTGGAAAATGAGAAAAGACACATTTATATCTGCTTTAAAGAAAATGGATAATTCCATTTAAAAACTTAAGGGGTGACTATCTGCCTTACCCAACGAGCTACAAATTAAATTACCATTCCATATTCTAAGACACTTTAAATATACTTTCAAATACTAAGATATATACTACATTACCCCAGAACAGCTCCTCAGTGAGAAAGACTTCTTTATGGTAAAACAATAGCAATGTGCTGGGAAACCTTCACATAAGGCCTTCACTTAATTTTAAGTAAACATGAAAAATCTTTTAACATTACCATTACAGAAAGTTTTAAAGGTTGAAATAAGCTGAATAACATTTGATTCAAAATTTTTATAACTAATTCAATTAGGTTCTCTTAAAATACAAGTACATTCATCCAGTAATAGTTAACATTTATTTAATGCTTAGTATGAGCCAAATATTCATGATGGTTAAACATTAAACCAACACCATGAAGTAAAATCATTATCTCCCTTATTTATTTTTTTAAAAACCCAATCCTCAAAAGTAAGCTACCCAAGGGACTTCCCTGGTGGCGCAGTGGTTAAAAATCCACCTGCCAATGCAGGGGACATGGGTTCAAGCCCCGGTCCGGGAAGATCCCACATGCCGCAGAGCAGCTAAGCCCGTGCACCACAACTACTGAGCCTGGACTCTAGAGCCCACGAGCCACAACTACTGAGCCCTTGTGCCACAACTACTGAAGCCCAAGTGCCTAGAGCCCGTGCTCTGCAACAAGAGAAGCCACTGCAGTGAGAAGCCTGTGCACCGCAACGAAGAGCAGCCCCCGCTCGCCACAACTAGAGAAAGACCACGTGCCGCAACGAAGACCCAACGCAGCCAAAAATAAATAAATTTATTTAAAAAAAAAAAAAAGTAAGCTGTCCAAAACCACAGCCAGGAAGTGGGAGAGGTCAGGATTTGAATATTCATAACTACTACGTAATATGTGATTAAGTATTAAATAAAATAATGTAGCACAGCTCTTATTAATTAAAAAAGGACACAGCCATTCAATAGAACAGTAACCAAATCAATATTCAAAATACACAAGTATCAAAAGAAAAATATCAAGCCCAAAGTGCCAAGCTAAAATGAGATTTTTTTCTAAAGTGGAGTATAATTGCTTTACAATGTTACGTTAGTTTCTGCTGCACAACGAAGTGAATCAGCTGTATGTATGTCCCTCCCACCCCACCGCCATCCCACCCATCTAGGTCGACACAGAGCACTGAGCTGAGCTTTTTAAACACAAATGGAGCTGAACTAGTTAACATTCATTTGCCAGAAGGTAGGAAGTATCCTCATCAACAATAACAATTTTCAGAGGAATGGGGCGTAAATCTACTGAGGTTATGGAATGCAAAGGCTTTTAAAGCACGAGTTTTCTCTATCTTGTCTATGTTTTAGCATACCTAAAACAGAAGACAACAATTTCTGGGGCTTAAGCCACAACTGAATCCACAGTGCCCTCTGGTGGCTGCAAGGTATCCATTCATTCTCCTCACGAGATAACCATGGAGCAGAGAATAAGACTTTCCTTACTACACAGTTCTCTGCAGTAATCCACTTCTCAAGCAGAATAATTACTCAACCATAACAGTTATTTTCAAATCCTATACTATAAATAAATTTGGTAACTTCTATATGTCACTGAGAATATGCTTCAACTACCAAACACTCATTTAGTCCTATAAAGAAAAGAATCTGATTAAAGTTGATCATTTCTACCTTATCCAAATAAAATCTATTCCTTTTAGCCACTTTTCTACATTAAGTCAATGCTAATTAGCTATTTAACGTCAAGCAAATAACTTCACTTCTCTGGGCTTCAATTTTCCCTAGAATAAAAGGGTATAAATATAGTTCCCAGGGTTTTTCTTAGAATTTAAAGAGATAACTAACTGAATGTGAAAATCAATTAGCACAGTTAACTCCTAATAACCACCAGGCAGTTTTTGCGTATACCTCAAGATTTCATTTTTAGGGTTCATTTTTAAGCTTCCACTCCATCATTGTTATAGACCAAATGCTTGTGTCTCCCCTCAAATTCATTTGATGAAATCCTGGCCTCCAAAGAGATGGTAGTAGGAGGCGGGGCCTCTGAGCAGTGATTAAAGTCAGGAAGGTGGAGCCCTCGTAAGTGGGATTAGGGACCATTTTGTAAAAGACACCAAGAGAGCTCCTTTCCCCCAACCATGTGAGGACACAGCAAGATGGCAGCCTGTCTATGAACCAGGAACAAGCTCTCACCACACAACCCGATCTGCAGGAGCCTTGATCACGGACTTCCCAGCCTCCAGAACTCTGAGAAATGAATGTCGGTTGTCTATGGTACTTCTGTTATACTAGCCCAAATGGACTGAGACAATCATCATAAATTATAAACGCTTTCAGCTTTATATTTTGATTCAGTGAGAATCAACATAATACTCGATGTTCTCATGAAAAAACAAAGAAAAGGTAGTTAAAAAATAAAATGTTGACATTCATAACAATAAAGTATCAGTAGTTGCTGAGAAAAGCTTATGAACTTGCAAAGAAAATCACAAAGAAAGCATTTCAAAGTGATTCAAGGAAAACATTCATCACTTTCTCATTAATAAGCCCCAGAGCTTTCTAGGTGCCATAAGAGGTACAAAGAAAGCTAAGGTGAATTACTCTCTACTCTAGAGGAAAGGGTATTATTCAACATGTGCTAATGGCACTTCTAACACTTCTGAGGCAGTATAACAAATTTTTTTTTTTTTTTTTTTGCGTTACGCGGGCCTCTCACTGCTGTGGCCTCTCCCGTTGCGGAGCACAGGCTCCGGACGCGCAGGCCCAGCGGCCATGGCTCACGGGCCCAGCCGCTCTGCGGCATGTGCGATCTTCCCGGACCGGGGCACGAACCCGTGTCCCCTGCATCGGCAGGCGGACTCTCAACCACTGCGCCACCAGGGAAGCCCCAAATTAAAATTTTTAGGAATAAAATTTCTTGGGAGTTCCCTGGCAGTCCAGTGGTTAGGACTTGGCACTTTCACTGCGGTGGCCCAGGTTCAATCCCTGGTAAGGGAACTAAGATCCCGCAAGCCAAACAGCGTGGCCACAAAATAAAGAAAGAATAGGGGGCTTTCCTGGTGGCGCAGTGGTTGGGAGTCCGCCTGCCGATGCGGGGGACACGGGTTCGTGCCCCAGTCCGGGAGGATCCCACATGCCGCGGAGTGGCTGGGCCCGTGAGCCATGGCCGCTGGGCCTGCGCGTCCAGAGCCTGTGCTCCGCGGCGGGAGAGACCACCGCAGTGAGAGGCCCGCGTACCGCAAAAAAAAAAAAAAGAATAAAATGGGAAAAATGGATTTATAAATATATATATATCAAACCAAAAGATATCATCCAGCTTAACGGGAAATATTAAAATACTATCAGTAAAGTCAAGGTTAAGGTAAGGATATTCTTTATTATTACTACACAGCACTGCTCTGGAAGTACCATCCAATGTAATAATATGAAAAAGATATAACAATTTGAAATAAGGAAAATTATCATTATATGCAAATTGTATTAGCATTACCTCAAAGACTCAAATAATTTACCCAAAAAACTACTACAGTGAGATACAGACATATCTCAGAGACATTGTGGGTTCACTTCCAGACCACCGCAAGAAAGCAAATATCGCAGTAAAGTGAGTCACATGCATTTTTTTGGTTTCCCAGTGCATATAAAAGTTATGTTTACACTATACTGTTGTCTATTAAGTGTGCAACAGCATTATGTCAAACACAAGTATATACCTTAATTTTAAAATGCTGTTAGAAAAATGACACTGATAGACTTGCTCAATACACCTTCAATTTTTAACAAAAACTTTCAATTTGTAATAAAGTGCAATATCTGAGAAGTGCAATGAAACGAGGTATGCCTGTAACTTAGTCAAGTGATGGGTATAAACTTAATATGTGGAAATTAATATTAAATTAATTGGATGGTCAACTGGAGACAGAGATAAAATGTTGCTTCCATCAAAAGACCAACTAAATAAGGAGATTAAAAAAAAAAAAGACAAACCCACAAGAACAAGGAGAACAAGGGATAATTCAACAGCACCAAAACTTTGGAAGAGGGAAAGCAAAGGAGCATGACTCATTGTAACCGACTCAGCACACCTCAAAAACCCACGGTAAATAAAGTTTTGAAATGACTGGATTACAAACGAAGTTAAACTTATAGTCAACATTCACTTCTCATAAAGTAGGAAGTATCTTGATCAACATAATTTTTAGAAGAATAAGGCAACAGGTCCTCACAGGTCCTTAAAAACAGATGTAGACAGATGTCACCCAAAATGGCAGCATTAGAAGTTCTGGGTATGGGTCCCCTTACCTGAGTAACTAATGAGCTGGACAGAGGGACTGGAAGCAATCTCTGGGGTCTCTGCACCTGACTGGACACTAAGCGCCAGGGGAGTGTGTGAAGAAGAGGCTGCTGCTCACTTTAAGTGGGTGAGCATCCCCCACCTTCCTCCCCCCAGGTCGGCCAAGGGGACAGCACCTGCAGTCCTCCGGGGTCTGGCTGAACACAGGACTGGCGGTGAGGGACTTCCAACAAAATCTGGGATTGTGGCTTGGGCTCCTCTTGGCCTCGGCCCTCTGGGCAGCAGAAGCATTCCCAGTAGCATCTCTCAGATTTAATGAACCACAACCCTGTACAATGTTCTTCTTCTTTTCTACCAGACGTTTACAAAAACTTTTTGTCAGGTCACTAGCTCACCACAGGGGTGATAGAACATTAACTTCAAGGACACAAGCAACAAGAAGTTCACACTCTGCAAAAAAATGTTTAAAAAGTCAAAAATAAACAGCTCCATCCCCAAGGAAAAATCAGCAACCTAAGGAGCATCAGATATCCAGAGGTATAATATTCTCAGAATGGTATAAACACACAAAGAAACAGAAAAGTATGCCCTATTCACAGGAATAAAAGAATTAGAAACCATCCCTGAGGAATCCCAAATACTGGAGTAACTAGCCAAAAACATTAAATCAGGACTTCCCTGGTGGCCCAGTGGCTAAGACTCTGTGCTCCCAACGCAGGGGGCCCGAGTTCAATCCCTGGTCAGGGAACTAGATCCTGTACGCCACAACTAAAAGAGCCCGCATGCTGCAATTAAGACCTCACACAGCCAAATAAATAAATAAATATTTAAAAAAAAAATTAAGTCAACTACCTTAAATATGCTCAATGAGCTAACAGAGAGCATGGACAAAGAATTAAAGGAAATCCAAAAACAAGGTATGGACAAAATGAAAACGTAAACAAACAGATACAAATCATAAAAAGTAACCAAACAGGGACTTCCCTAGTGGTCCAGTGGTTAAGATTCCAGGCTTCCAGGGCTTCCCTGGTGGTGCAGTGGTTAAGAATCCGCCTGCCAATGCAGGGGACACAGGTTCGAGCCCTGGTCCAGGAAGATCCCACGTGCCGCGGAGCAACTAAGCCTGTGAGCCACAACTACTGAGCCTGTGCTCTAGAGCCCGCGAGCCACAACTACTGAGCCCATGCGCCTAGAGCCCAAGCTCCACCACAATGAGAAGCCTACAGACCCAACACAGCCATAAATAAATGAATAAATTTATATTTAAAAAAAAAAAAAAAGATTCCACGCTTCCAATGCAGGGGGCACGGGTTCAATCCCTGGTTGGGGAACTGAGATCCCACAAGCCATGTGGCATAGCCAAAAAAAAAAAAAAAAAAAAAGTAACCAAACAGCTGAAGAGGGTGTGGACAAAAGTGAACCCTCCTGCACTGTTGGTGGGACTGTAGATTGGTGCAGCCACTGTGGAGAACAGTATGGAGGTTCCTTAGAAAACTAAAAATAGAACTACCATATGATCCAGCAATACCACTCCTGGGCACACATCTGGAAAAGATAAAAACTCTCAGTCAAAAAGATACGTGCACCTCAGTGTTCATAGCAGCACTGTTTACAATAGCCAAGACATGGAAGCAACCTAAGTGTCCATCGACAGGTGAATGAATAAAGAAGATGTGGTACATATATGCAATGGAATATTACTCAGCGAGAAGAAAGAATGAAATAACGCCATTTGCAACAACATGGATGGACCCACAGATTATCATACTAAGTGAGGGAAGTCAAACAGAGAAAAACAAATATCACTTGGTATCACTTACTTGTGGAATCTAAAAAAATGATACAAATGAACTTATTTATAAAACAGAAAGACTCATAGACAGAGAAAATAACTTATGGTTACCAAAAGGGAAATGGGGGGGGGATAAATTAGGAGTTTCAGATTAACAGATACATGCTACTTTTATATATAAAATAGATAAACACTACTTTTATAATAAATACACACTACTCTTATACATAACATAGATAAACAAGGACCCGCTGTATAGCACAGGGAACTATACTCAATATCTTGTAATAACCTATAATGGAGAAAAATATGAAAAATATATATATGTATAACTGAATCACTTCGCTGTATACCTGAAACTAACACAACATTGTAAATCAACTATACTTCAATTAAAAAAAAAAAAGTAGCCAAACAGAAATTCTGGAGATGAAAAATATAATAGCAGAAATGAAGAACTCACTGGAGGGGATCAACAGCAGATCTGAGCAAGCAGAAGAAAGAATCAGTAAACTGAAAGGCAGAATAATTAAAATTATCCAGTCTGAGGAGAAGGAAAAAAAGAATGAAGAAAAATGAACAGAGCCTGAAGGATCTGTGAAACACCACCATGTGCACCAACACATGTAACATAAAAAGAGAAGAAAAGGACAAAAAATATATTTGAACACACAATGGCTGTAAACTTCCCGAATATGATGAAGATGCATATACATACCCAAGAAGCTCAACAAACTTCAAGCCAGTTAAGCTCAAAGATAGCCACACCAAGACAGGTAATAATCAAATTGTGGACCCGACAGTAAAAGAGAATTTTGAAACTAAGAGACAAGTGACTCATCATATGCAATGGATTCTCAAAAAGATTTGGATCATCAGTATATTTCTCATCCAAAACCATGGAAGCCAAAAGCTATGGCATGACATTTAAAAAGATGAACAACAACAACAAAATCTGTCAACCAAGAATTCTATATCCAACAAAAAAACTCCTCCAAAATTAAGGAGAAATTAAGACGTTTCCAGATAAACAAAAGGGAATTTATTACCAGCAGACCTACCCAACGTGAAAAGCTAAAGGGAATCCTTCAGGCAAAAATAAAAACACACCATAGAGTAAATTGAAGCCATAGGAAATAAAGAATACAAATGAATACATAAATATATATATAAAGTAAATACAGAAAATCACTAGAAAGCCAGTATTAATGTACTTTTGGTTTATAACTACTTTTTTCCCTATGATTTAAAAGGCAAATGCATAAAACAATAATTATCAATATGTTAATGAGGGACTTCTCTGGTGGTGCAGTGGTTAAGAATCCATCTGCCAATGCAGGGGACATGGGTTCGAGCCCCGGTCCAGGAAGACCCCACGTGCCACTGAGCAACTAAGCCCATGCGCCACAACTACTGAAGCCCACTCGCTCTAGGGCCCGCATGCCTCAACTACTGAGCCCGCATTCTGCAACTACTGAAGCCTGCGCACCTAGAGCCCGTACTCCACAACAAGAGGCCACCACAATGAGAAGCCCGCACACCACAATGAAGAGTAGACCCCACTCAACGCAACTAGAGAAAGCCAGTATGCAGCAACAAAGACCCAACACAGCCAAACAAATAAACTTATTTTTTTTAATTTAAAAGGATCAAAATGATACAGTATTTTTTCTAATCACAATGGAATGGAATTAGAAATAACAGAAGCATAAATGAAAAATCACAAATAGGTAGAAATTAACACACTTAAACAACCAATGGGTCAAAGAAGAAATCACTAGGGAAAGTGAAGAAATACTTTGAAACAAAAAACAAAAACACAACATATCAAAACTTAAGGGATGCAATGGGGCTTCCCTGGTGGCGCAGTGGTTGAGAATCTGCCTGCCAATGCAGGGGACATGGGTTCAAGCCCTGGTCTGGGAAGATCCGACATGCTGCGGAGCAACTGGGCCCATGAGCCACAACTACTGAGCCTGCGCATCTGGAGCCTGTGCTCCGCAACAAGAGAGGCCGCGACAGTGAGAGGCCGCGCACTGCAATGAAGAGCGGCCCCCGCTTGCCGCAACTAGAGAAAGCCCTCGCACAGAAATGAAGACCCAACACAGCCAAATTAATTAATTAATTAATTTAAAAAACTTAAGGGATGCAATGAAAGCTGTGCTCAGCAGAAAACTTATTGCTACTAATGCCTACGTTAAAAATCTCAAATCAATAAACAAACTTTACACCTTAAGAAACCAGAAAAAGAGCAAACTAAAGCTAGCAGAAAGAATGCAGTAATAAAGATGAGTACAGATAAACAAAACAGAAAGCAGAAAAATACAGAAAAAAAATAAGTAGTTCCTTGAAAATATTAAATCTTTAGCTAGTATGACAAAGAAACAAAATCTCAAATTATTAAAACCAGAAACGAACGGAATTCCCTGGGGGTCCAGTGGTTAGGACTTGGCGCTTTCACTGGTCAGGGAACTAAGATCCCACAAGCCATGTGGTGCGGCCAAAAACAAAGAAAGAAAGTAATTGATATGTGAATAGCAGACCAAAAATAAAAAAGTTAAAAAAAAAATCAGAAATGAAAATAAGATATCACTACTGATTTTACAGAAATGAATAAGAGAACATTATGAGCAATTATATGCCAACAAACTGGATAACCAAGATAAAATGGACAAATTCCTAATACAAACTACCAAAACTGACTCAAGAAGAAATACAAACTCTGAATAGAATTATAATATGCAAAGAGATTGAATCAGTAATCAAAAATCTCCCAACAAAGAAACCAGGACCAGAGGGGTTCACAGGTGAATTCTACCAAACATTTAAAGAAGAATTAACACTGATCCTTCTCAAATTCTTCCCAGTGATGCTATGCTCAACATCATCCGTCATTAGGCAAATGCAAATCAAAACCAGGAAACATGTCACATCCATCAGGATGCCTACTATCAAAACAAACAAAAAGTAACACGTATTAGTGAAGAGAAACTGGTTGGTTGGTTGGTTGGTTGGTTGAAGAAACTTGATCCCTTGTGCACTGCTGATGGGACTGTAAAAAGGTGCAGCAGCTATAGAAAACAGCATGGAGGTTACTCAAGCAATTAAAAATTGAATTACCATAAGATTCAGCAATCCAACTCTGGGTATACTATATCCAAAATAACTAAAATCAAGATCTCGAAGAGATACTTGCATGTTTATGTTCACAGCAGCATTATTCATAATAGCCAAAAGGTAGATGCAACCAAAAGTTCCACGAGCAGATGAATGTATAAACCAAATGTGGTACATACGTACAATGGAATATTATTCAGCATTAAAAAGAAAGGAAATCCTGTTATATGCTACAGCAATGATGTACCTTGAGATCACTACTATGCTAAGTGAAAAAAGATCACACATAAATGATATAATGTATCTCAAGAAGTCAAAAATCATACAAATAGAAAGTAGGATGGTGCTGAGGAGCAAATGTGGAACTGTTTAATCGTTAGTTTCGGCTTTTCAAGATGAAAAAGTTCTGGAGATCTGCTGCACAATAATGTGAATATACTTAACACTACTGATCTATACACTTAAAAATGGCCAAGATGATAAATTTTATGATGTGTTTTTTTACCACAGTTAAAAGTAAAAATTAAAAAAAAAATGAGATACCATTTCACAGCAATGAAGATGGATTTTTTGATTGTTTGTTTGATTTTGGCTGTGCCATTCGGCATGTGGGATCTTAGTTCCTCGACAAGGGATCAAACCCATGCCCCCTGTTGTGGAAGCACGAAGTCTTAACCACTGGACCACCAGGAAGTCCCTGAATGTTTTGTTTTGTTTTGTTTTAATAAATTTATTTATTTATTTATTGGCTGCGTTGCGTCTTTGCTGCTGTGCGCAGGCTTTCTCTAGTTGCGGCGAGCGGGAGCTACTCTTCGTTGTGGTGCGCGGGCATCTCCTTGTAGTGGCTTCTCTTGTTGCAGAGTATGGGCTCTAGGTGCACTGGCTTCAGTAGTTGTGGCACGTGGGCTCAGTAGCTGTGGCATGTGGGCTCTAGAGTGCAGGCTCAGTAGTTGTGGCGCACAGGCTTAGTTGTTCCACGCCATGTGGGATCTCCTGGACCAAGTCTCGAACCCACGTCCCCTGCACTGGCAGGCAGATTCTTAGCCACTGCGCCACCAGGGAGGCCCTGGATGTTATTTTTATTTATTTTTTTGTGATACGTGGGCCTCTCACTGTTGTGGCCTCTCCCGTTGTGGAGCACAGGCTCCGGACGCGCAGGCTCAGCGGCCATGGCTCACAGGCCCAGCCGCTCCGCGGCATGTGGGATCTTCCCAGACCAGGGCACGAACCCATGTCCCCCGCATCGGCAGGCGGACTCTCAACCACTGCATCACCAGGGAAGCCCTGGATGTTATTTTTTAAAAAAAGAAAATAACAAGTCCTGGAGAGACGTACAAAAATCAGTTATATGTAGAATTAACATATGAGCAGTCAATTCCACGTCTAGATTTATTTATATACATATATACAAAAGAACTGAAAGCCAGGACTCAAATGGATACTTGCATACCAATGTTCACAGCAGTCTTATTCGCAATGACCAAAAGGTAGAATGAGCCCAAGGGTCCATCAACAAATGAATGGATAAACAAAATGTAGGCATACAATGGAATATTATTCAGTCCTAAAAAGGAAAGAAATTCTGATATATGCCACAACATAGATGAACCTTGCAAACATGCTAGGTGAAATAAGCCAGGCACAAAATGGCAAACATTTTAAGATTCTACTTATTTAAGGTACCTACAATAGGCAATTTCATAGAGACAGAAGGTAGAAGAGACGTCACTAGGAGCTGTGGTAAAGAGGCACCGGGCATTATGTTTAATGAGTATGATGCTTATGTTCGGGAATGATGAAAAGGCTCTGGAAATTAACAGTGGTGATTTTTAAAAAACACTTATGAATATACTTAATACCACTGAACTATACATTTAAAAAAGGTAAAAACGGTAAATTTTATGTTAATACATTTTACCAGAATTTTTTCTGAAAAAACAAAATAGAAGATTCCTCTATGGGGGAAAAAAATACCAAGCATACGACAATGATTAACTACAAAGGAAATATTTGCAACTCATATCCTAAAAAAATGAAGACAAAGAGGTCCTACAATGAGATAAACCAACAACCAGTGAGAATAAAGGACCAAAAAGATGTGAACAGAGTTCACAAGAAAATACAAATGTCTCTTAAATATATGAAATATTTAAGAGAAATCCAAGGTAAAACTCTAAAGGGCCACCAATTTTCTCCTAACACACTGACAAAAATCAAAAGGTTTAACCGTGTACTCTCATAGTGTAAATCAGTGTAAACTGGTACAACTTCTACTGACAGCAACTCAAAAAAATATTTCTTTGACCAAGCAATTCCACTTCTAGACATTCTTCCTACAGATATCATCTCATGTTTTTAAGAACAAAATGTAGAAAGACATTCATTGTAAACTTAAAAGACTGAAACACCCTAAATGTCTCTCAACAGACAACTGATAAAATGAATGACAATAAAGACAAACAGTGAAACATTAGGCAGCCTTGGAAACAACTGAGGCAGCTCTCAACATACTTCCACACTAACATGGAACCACCTCTCCCATAAAATAAATGCAAGTAAGGCACCTAACAAAGGATAAACACACGCACCATGAGCACGCGCACACATGCACAGAATAACTCTACATAAACGGCCAAGAAAACGACAACAGTGGTTTGCTTCTAAGGAAGAGAACTGTGTGGATGGAGAGGGGGGAGTCTTCCTTTTTTGTTTTGTTTCGTTTTTTCACCTTTCTACCCTTTTTACTTTTTAAATTTGGTACCATATGTATCTATTCTGGTATTTAGTTAGGATTTCACTGAATTTAGAGATATTTGAAGACAAAAATATTAATTTTTTTACATTATTGAAGTCTTCCCATCCAGATATATGTAAATCTGTCCATTCTGGTTTTCTCGTATGTCCTACTGTATTATTTTACAATTTCCTTCATAAAAGTCTTGCATATTCATTATAATTGCTCCTATTTCTTGCAATAGTGAAATGGATTTTTCCCATTACATTATAAAATGTTTACATAGCAAAGAAGCACCATAAGTAAGGTATAAAATTTTACAAAAGATATATATTATGTTATATATAATATATAATGTGTATATATACTTGTAATCGATATAACAAGAACTGATATCCATTCTTTAGAAAGAACATAAATTAAATTGACAAAACTTTAACTATTTGAGAACATCCAGTATTGTCAAGAATGTGGAGAAACTAGTAGAAAGGGTAGTCAGTACTGTGGTCCAGTGGAAGGCAATTAGGCAGTACCTATAAAAACATGTAATATGCACATACTGACTCAGTAATTCCTATTCTCCAGAATCTCCCCCAGAGAAAACACACATGAACCCAAAGAAACTACTACATGTATATTTCATGCAGAATTTTATATGTAACAAAAAATTCCAAATAGACTAAATGTCTACCAACAGAATAGCTAAACTGTTAAATCCATGTCATGAAGTATCACACAACAGTTTATTAAAGAGACCTTTACATACTAACTCAGAAAAATGTCTAAGACATACCACTAAGTGAAAAAAGCAAGTCGCAGAAAGATACATGTTTTTAAAATGCCCATATAAATTTACTTTATTACTCTTACAGGTACATGTTAGTATATGCACAAAAAGGATTTATAGTAATACACACTAAACTGATGCTACCACTAACCTCTGGGGAGTGAGCAAAGGGGACAGGGGTCAGTGATAGATGAACACAGATTATGACCTCTGCATATGACCTCATGCTGCTTACCATCTAGCTACGAAATCATTTTATAACATATCTTTATCAGAGATCCACAACAATGCTACTCTGGCTTTAGAAGCTGACAGGAATCATTTAATTAACATACTAAAAATCCATTCAAGGGCTATGACAGCGTCTAAACAAAAATCCCTTTTGATCTAGTTAATTAATTAATTAATTAATTGATTCAGGTTAGCTCTAGGGCACAGAATTTCTGGGGTAAGGAATAATCTCTTCTTTCCCATAGGACCAACTTTAACTGCAATGTACTTTCAAGTAATTTTAACTTCCTTTGGGGATCTCATACACTCCCATGATTTTAAATAATACCTCAGTGTCCCAGAGTCCTTAATTTATCTCAATCAAGATGTTTCAAAGCCCCAAACTGCCTACTCCCTACATCTAGTTATTCAAGCATGCTCTTTCACTCTTCATCTACCCCTCCTCCAGTCTCTGCCATTTGGGGATGTTATGTGTCTAGCTAGTCATACCAGAAGTCTGGAGGCCTTAATTTCTTCTCCATTCTTCACCTACACCCATGCCATCCCCAATTCCTATCCTACTTCCAAAATAAATCTTGAAACTGTCCACTTTTAACCATCTCTTCTAACACTCCTCTAGCCCTAGAAATTCATCACCATTTTTCTGTTGGATTACTGACATCACCTACTATATTCCCCAGACTATCTAAAGATCTTTTTAAAAATTAAATCAGACTACATCAATTGCTTCTTCCGTGGCTTTCCAGTCTACTTCCGTTATAAGACTCCTGCCTGATCTGACCCTGCCTTCAGGACAGGCTCAGTTTCAGCACCACTCTTCCCACCTTGCTCATTAAGCTTCTGCTGAACTAATGCTACCACATTACCCTCTATCATATAGAACTGAGGCTTGTGACCTGCTCTAATACACTGATTAGTAGAATTCAAACATTAATCAGCTGAAGACTTTGGCAACATAAGGATAGGGAAGCAATTATCGAAAATGTTGACTGTTGATAACAATATGTATGCAAAATTATTAGTATGATGAGCAGGAAAAAATCATCATGGGATTATGGGGGAACTTACACTTTCTATGTCACATACTTCTTTATTACTTGATTGTAAGGGCACATTTTATCTTCATAACCAAAATATTAAGAACTGCCCTTTCTGATATGCATACAGCTACTCATTTCTGTAGGTCACCGATTATGCTTCATTGTTTACAGTTATTCATGTACATGACTGTCTCCACAAACTGAACACTGAGAATCTACCTTAAAAAAATCACATATTACGCATTTCCTAATTGATTTCTTCTTTTTAAGGGTTTTAAAGCCCAGGCTTAGTTTGTAAGTTTGTATTTTGTTTCACATGCCAGCAAGAATCCCTGAAGATTTTGGAAAGTGAGTGATGTGATCAGACTGGGCTTTAGGGAAAATTAATCTGGCTGTAGACTGGAGAAAGAAATAGGATGAAAGTGCCTTGTAAATATAACTCCCACTTTCTAACAAGATGGACTAAGGTCAAAGTACAAAACAAAACAAGAGAGGGCTAAGTACCTTAGGAAATAAGGATACAGAAAGGTCTCCATATTTGAATCTAATGAGGGGAAGTGAAGGAGATCATCAGAAGTATAAGATAATGTTAAGTTCAAAGTCCCAGAAGTCAATAGAGTTGCAAGGAATATAATAAATTTCAAATCTTACAGAATTAAGACCAAAAAAAAGGCACTTAAGATTTGAAAATTAAGTCACTAGTGACCTCAAAACAGCAGATTTGGTATATGTTGAGAGTGCAAATCAGTGAGTTTCTTTGGAAAAGTACAGGAAAAGGAAGTTTGGGAAAGGTACAGAGATTCTGGAGGAGAGAGCATGTTAGCACACTTAAAAGACTAATGAAGGAGCCGTCAGAGAGAAGGCTGTGAACAGGAACGTAATTCCTTCTATCGCATGAGCATTCACTGAGTTTACTGTCCCACTGGTGGCAACAAATTCATGATGTTTGCTCTATATAAACAGGGAAGAACTGTAGCTGCTGTTAACTGAGCACCTACTATTGGCCAATCACATTCTCTGTATTACTTTTAACCCACCTAACAGCAATCTCAAGAAAGCAGGCAGTACTATACTTATTTGTCATGAGTAAATTAAGGCTTAGAGGTTAAATGACTTATCAGAGACCACAAATTGGTAAATGGTGGAGCAAAAATGGTTTTTAACGGTTTTACTGAGGCATAATTTATATAAAATAAAATTTATTTTAAGTGAAATTTGATAATTTTCAGCAAATTTCTTCCATGATCTCACCAAATTCAAAAGTTTAATAAAATCTGGATACGCCTCATATAAATACAGCAAAATTAGACTTACAACATAGGATGCTTTTTCAGATACTGTGTGGTAATTTTTCTTTTTTTTAATGCAAAAGGAAGTTAGGAAAGGCAAATGAACACTTAAGTCCAAGAGGAAGATAGGATGAAATGAAGACAACAAGGAAGAGTGGCAGTCAGGAGCCTGTGTCATGGAAGAAAAAGACCAACTTCAACACAAGCTTTGATGGGCAACAAAAACTGTTCGCAGATATAGAATGTAATGACTTCCTGGAAAAAGGACTTCACAGTATTAAAACAGACATACAAAAATAAACATAGAGAGTGAGACAATATTCATAGTAATAAAAGTTGTAAAGCTAAAACAAGTTTAATTTTAAAGCGACAAATTTACATAATTAAAACAAGAGCAAATTTTTCACTACTTCAAAACAAACAAACAGGACTTCCCTGGTGGCGCAGTGGTTAAGAATCGCCTGCCAATGCAGGGGACACAGATTCAATCCTGGTCTAGCAGAGCAACTAAGTCCGTGAGCCACAACTACTGAGCCCGCACGACACAACTACTGAAGCCCACACACCTAGAGCCCGTACTCTGCAATGAAGAGTAGCCCCCACTCGCCCCAACTAGAGAAAAGCCGCGTGCAGCAACAAAGACCCAGCGCAGCCAGAAATTAATTAATTATTTTTTAAAAAAAGAATTTAGGAAAAAAAACAAACATACAAACATGGACATACAAAAATTCAGATACCACATGAGGGCCAGAAATAATCAAAATAAACTAAAATAATTAAAATAAAACAAGCTTCAAAGAAAAAAATACCAATAGAAATCTAAAACAAAAAGACAAGATAAAAATTTCATTTAACCTAAATTTTCACTTCCACTCTAACATTTCTTTACTTCCACAGAACTGGAAACAAAATTCACTAATCTGATAATCATTGAGGCCACCCCAAATGAGCATTAGCACCAAAGAAACTGCTAACCAACATTAACAGATCACATCTTTTATGACTACCTGATATATAATAGATAGTATACGATACACAATTTGTTGAATAAATGATTTCCACAGTACCCTGATTACCCTGAACTATTCTCAGTCTGGTCCAGCTCAATAGTCCAAGAAACACCGCTCTTCCTAGGCAAAAGATATACCTCTTTGAAACAAATGATTATGAAACTGTTCCAGTATTACAAAGTTTCTTTAATGTTTTTAAGTTACAAAACCATAATTTCAGATTAAATTCTTACAATTAATAAAGGAATCTAGG
Organism: Globicephala melas; assembly: GCF_963455315.2. Classification (NCBI taxonomy): domain Eukaryota; kingdom Metazoa; phylum Chordata; class Mammalia; order Artiodactyla; family Delphinidae; genus Globicephala; species Globicephala melas. Next base: position 532,606 of record NC_083331.1, on the reverse strand, counting down.
CTACTACAGAAAAAGTAACATATACATGGCACTGCTATGAAGTAAAACAACTAAGTTGTTTCATTGTATTAGTCACATTTTACAAACTTTCTTCTGTCTGAAACCTCTAACTGCACATCACAATTTTACTTAAAATATTTACTTAAAAAGTATTTTTCTTTTTTTGGCCGTGCTGCACAGCATGTGGGATCTTACCCCCATCAGGAATCACACCCACAGCCCCTGCAGTTGAAGCACGGAGTCTTAACCACTGGACCGCCAGGGAAGTCCTAAGTATTTTTCTTATCCAATCAAAATGTATAGTTAGAAAAAAAATGTTTATTGCAAGAACTATAACAGATCCTTCCCAAAAATTTTAATGAGGTTGCAACAATTAATCCTATTCCTAGTAAATTTATCTTAAATCACAATTTAATATCAGAATCACACTAAAATATTTAATAATTTAAGGATAAAATACTTTAAATTCACAAAAACAAATCTGACCTTCAAATTCACTAGGAACATAGAGAGAAAAATATCTAGAACCCTCTGGGGAAGAGAAATCTGACCCCTGGCACCCTATTGATATTAAAGAGAATGGCTGAAATTCTCTTAACAATAATTTGGTAACTCTTTAAGAAAGATAAAAACAAGATCACATTAATAACAAAAATATGTGAAAGTTTGTTGTTGTTTTTTTTAAAGTCAGGACTATCAAATATGTATCCTAATATCCAAAGTTTACTCTTAAATCATTTCTTGAAATAGTAAACGTTAACACTTATGGGACATTGATCAAATCAGTAAAAATAAAACCCCCAACAGTCATACCCTTCTTTCAAATTAAAGACCCCAAATTTTTCTTAAATTTTATTACTTGTAATTTTCAACGGACTGCTATGAAGTTAAAAATAAAATAGAACTAAGAACAAATCCCAAACTAGTCGTGTGAGCAAGCAATTTAGCAAACCTCTCTACACATTTTAACTCTAGACTTTTCAATAGTTCACAAAAATTTATTCTGCAGTTACAAAGTGCTTCGTGTTGTGTAAAACTTGATCCAAAAGATTAATACATTTAAAAATATGCAATAAAACAACAGATATGCTCAAATGTGTTGTAATCCAACTTTTAACACACTTCAAGATGACCAACTTATCTTGTTACTAAGTTAAGTGTTCAGTGCTGGCCTTCATAATTCTCTTCTCATTACTATTTTAATAACAGAAACCTAAGATTACAAAAGTGACTTGTTTAAAAAACAGGTTACAGATATAAAAATTTGCAATTCCAACTACGTAAAACAATTTTCTTGCTGGTAAACAACCAAAATAAAAAATAAAAAACTACAGTTGTTACCCAGAGCCCCATAGTTCAAAATTACTGATTTATCTAAAAGCAACTTTTCTCAGTGACAACTTTATGGTTCTTACATACTGGAGTTGTCCTTAAGAACTCTGAGATTTCATTAGCTCAGAAGTCCTGTTCAATTCTAAAATCCCAATTCTATGCTCTGACAGAAACAGAAAAAAATTAACCAACTGAAATGAAAAAATGGAAAATGCATGGAATCAACACAATCTCTCTGTGTACTTGTTTCCTAACTTAAAATGCCCTACATAAAATACTGTTAGATAATCCGACGGGAGAAAGCACTCGGGTTTAGGCTCATCTTGCATTGCCTAAAAAAAACACCTGCAAGTTGAATAAGCCAAAGTCCTCCTAGAGTAAGTGTTGTTCAATATAATAATATGTGTGAATAATATTGTTAATGGGGCAGATAGACATGAATGCCTAGAAACAGATATAAAATTTCTAATTCTACCACACCTTTTGACAACAAAGATAGAGTTCCAGCATTCATACACATTGTTTCCATCACAGTAATAACACAGCATCTGACTAAAGGTGAAGATTCATTTTGTCTCAAATGCATTAAGTTTAGGCACTTTTGTACCTCAAACAAGGGCAACATACAATAAAACTTTTAAGGATATGAACACTGTTGTACAAAGATGGTATGTCAAGCTCCATATCCACACAAAAGTCTGAAACGTTCGTTGTCAGCACCTGTGGGACATCTGAGTGATTCAGAGATGTCCCACCACATGAGGTACAGAACTCCAGTCCATGAGATTATATAAGCAGAACATGGAAAAGCAGGGACCACTCTCTCTTTCCCTCAACTGTTTAAAAGGACAGTGGGAGGAATACATACTCTTAAGGATGCATTAAAGAAAAGTACCATAAATATGTGAAGTATTTTTAAATATCAAAATACTTTTAAGTACATCTAAAAGCATCTAACTCACATTAAGTGTGCAATAAATTTATGTATAATAAAGAACTTTGATTTAATCAATGTCAATTTAAAATTGTCAGCTTATCTTCATCTTATTGTCTGTCGCATTAAAGCACCATTAGTTGGTGTTCTTAAGTAAAAGAATTTTTAATTCTGAGCTAAATCATTAAGGAAAACAAGAACTACATCCCTTCAAAAACTGGAGGAGTCAGGGGGTAGCAGTTGAAAATCCATGTATAGGGAATTCTCTGTCGGTCCAGTAGTTAGGACTCCAAGCTTCCACTGCAGGGGGCACAGGTTTGATCCCTCATGCACGGAAAGAGGAAGGAAGGAAGGAAGGAAGGAGGGAAGGAGGGAGGGAGGGAGGGAGGGAGGGAGGGAGGGAGGAAGGAAGAAAATCCATGTATAACTTATAGTTGGTCCTTCCTATTACTGAGTTCCTCCGTATCCGCAGATCCAACTGCCTGCAGATGGTGTAGTACTATTGAAAAAAATCTGGGTATAAGTGGACCAACAATTCAAACCCATGTAGTTCAAGGATCAACTGTATTAGAAAGAACCATGGTTTTCATTAGTATACATGTGTTGACATTACAGAAAAGTCCTGATTATACATTTTGTATGTCCTCATCTCCAAATGTTTACTTAACCAATCGACCTTTCCCCATCAACATCACAAATAAGAACAAAGAAAAAAACTTCAGAAAGGTAAATCTTTTGTGAAAATATGGGGTGATAAAATAAGCACTGCCCATCTAGTTGAAAGATCTAATCCTTGATCCACTATGTCTGAATGATCTAATGCTTGAAAAGAGCTTTAAACTCATTACAGAAGTTACAGTCATTCAAGTTACAGTATTTAGGAAACAATTATGGATACTAAATTGCACAGACACACTGAAAAAAGAGAATATATTATTTCTGTTTCAAACAGACCCTGTTAGTTTTAAGGCAGTCAAATAATCTAATTGATAACTGTGGTACTACTATTTTTTTAAAAGGTACTCAGTAAGAGTCAAACATTTCGTATTTGTTTACCCACTGCTCTCCATGAAAACAATATACGCTGAGAAAATTGTAAGCTTCAATTTTTTTCAGTTTCAATTTCTAAATTTGTAAAGCAAGCATATTATATACTTTAAAACAGGACAACACGTGGGACTTCCCTGGCAGTCCAGTGGTTAGGACTCCAAGCTGCCAATGCAGGGGGCATGGGTTCAATCCCTGGTGGGGGAACTAAGATCCCACATTCCACCCCCAGCCCCCTCGTGGCCAAAAAATAAAACAAAATAAAATAAAATAAATAAAAAATGTAAAAAAACAGGACAACACAGTTGCTCAACTTAGGCCTGTAATCAAACCGGTTAAGTTCAAATCCTTGCTCTACCAAATACTACTACTACCTGGGTATCTGTCTATGCCTCTGTTTCCTCCTCTACGAATTAGGAATAAAAACACTAGGTTTTCACGAGGATTAAATTACTTAATACATGTTAAAAATTAGTCTGGACATGTGTTGATAATTATAGAATGTAAATGATAGGTACAAAGAGGTTCAATATACTATTATCACTCATAAATTTGAAAGTTTTCATAGTTAACTTTTTAAAAAAGCTTAGCTTACTATTGTGCTAGCATACAATAAGGGCTCAATACATGCTATTTTTATTACCCTGCAGGCTATTTGCCAAGAGTAAAGGAAATAATACATGGAAGTGCCCGGCACCTACCTCAATTAGTGTTTGTTTCATACAAGTTGTCATCCTCACATCATCCTTCACAATCAGTATGCAATCAGTATGTTCATCATCAATTATTTTTTGGCCCATTTGGGACTTAATATTGAAGCATGAGCTACTATTACTCATGACTCACCTCTGACAGAGATCTGCAAGTTACAATACCAACTGTCAGGAGGCTCCAGAGATACAATTTTCTAGAATGCTAAAATTCACTGATATTTTGTAACTAATTTCAATTGATGGAAAACGACTCGTTATGTTTACCTTAGTGTCTCGCACATTCCAAGACTACCTTAAAACCAACAAACTGCAAGCAATAAACGATAACCCTCAGATAACACGTTCAAGAACAACTCGAGTGAAGACTAAGCATCACAAAATATGGGGGACTAAGAGTAACCAGAGCAGCGGACTGGTCTCACCAGCACACTAGCTGGTAAACTAAGAGAACTGGAGGAGTGGACCTCATGCCCTTTCCTAAGCAAACACATCAAAAACATCTACCAACTCATGAACCCCAAAGGTCAAAATTTGTGTTTTACGTCGTACACACAGAGTTAAATCCGTCTTTCTGTTCCTCCAACCCCTTCAATCAATTCTCCATTTAAAGGAAGAAAAAGTGTTAAAGATGGTTGCACACCGAGCATCAGAAACGCAACAACTTCACTTCCCGCCCTGGAACTCTAGAGGGCGCCAGCAATATGCCCTCCTTCCCCCACCCCTCCTCCCGGGTAACGTGAGCAGCTGCAGGAGCCCGTCGTCTGGTTGCTGAGGTTGGTATTGCAGCAGGAGAGATGTCTGCAGCGGTGCAAACAGCAGCGCCCACTCCCAGCTGCCTCACCAGCCATTACCCAGGCTGCGCCCCGGGGGCAGCTGCCACCCAGGGGAAAGCTCCTCCCCCTCAAAACAACGGAGACGCTCCGGCCAGACAACCTGACAACGTCCTCTAAGAGCCTCAAATGAGGGGCAAAAGACTCACAATGGGGGTGTTTTCCTCCTCACGTTCTGCCAGGGATGCACCAGGTAGCGATGAAGGCAACTCCTGGTCCTGGGTAAGAGGAAAAATGAAAAATGGGTCAAGAACACCTAACCAGGTGGGAGAACCAAGCCCTTTCCACCAGGAGGAGACAGAGAAGGGAATAAGAGGTCAAGGAGGTTCGGACCTTCGATTATTGCTGCCCAGCCCGTGACCAACAACCCCCTCCTACGTAAAGTAGAGCGAAACGACGTAAAATTTTTATTTGGGACCAAAACCCACGTGAAAGGCAAACCCTGGAGGGAGGAGGCGGAGGGCAGCAGGCCTGCTCCGGGAGGGGGAGGGGGAAGGGCGAGCGCAGCCTCGACGCCAGCGGGGAATCCTATCCCCCGAATCGGCCCACCCAGCGCCGTCCTCATCGCGCCCGCATCCGCTCAGGGGCGGGGGGCGGCTCGCGTCAGCGCGGGGCGGAAACCCCCCGCATTTACCCCGAGCTCTTGCCCCGGGCCCGAGACTTGCCCCCCCGCAGTCGGCGACCGGCAGCGCTGCCTCCCCGTCCGCCATTAGAGACCCGGCCAAACAATACGTGCGGAGCCGAGCCGCGCGCGCGCCGGGGCGGCAGAGAAGGGGACCGGCGCGGGGGGCCCGAGCCCTCGCCGGCAAACTTGGGGACCTCGCGCCGCCGCCGAGAGGGTGCGAGCGCAGCCCCGAGAACCCATGGAGGCGCCCCTCCCCCACCCCGCCCCACCCCCACCCCACCCCCGCGACCCCCGCCGCCGGCCCCCGCCCCGGGCGGCCCCGAGCGACCCCCGCCGCCGGCGGCCGCCTCACCCGGCCCTCGCGGCCGCGCCCGCACTCCCGCAGCCCGCGGGCCGCCCGCCAAGGCGCCTGGGACATCAGCGGAGCCGCCGGCAGCCCGAGGCCCCGACGCGCTAGCGGCGACGGCGGCCGCGCCGCGGGGCGCTTGTCCCGGGTCGGTGGGAGGCTCCGGAGGCCGCCCTCACCCATCTCCGCCTCCCGGCGCCTCCGCCTCCGCCTCCGCCTCCGGAGGCTGCGCCGCTCCCGGCCACCCCCACTGTCGGCGGCCCTGGGCTGGAGACTCGGCGGGGACAAGCCTCACCCGGTTCTGGCTGCGGCTCCGCGGAACGAACCTCCCCGCCCCCGACCCCCCCCCTTCGGCAACACGCGCAACTCCGCTCGGTCCAGTCCCGGCTTTAGCGCTGGTGAGTAGGCGGAGGCTGCGGCCGCTGCGGCGCGGCCCGGCCCGGCAAGCCCCGCCCCCGACGCCCTCACTGGCGGCCGGGGAGGGCGGGCCAGGGGCCTCGGGCACGCCCATTGGCTGCGTCCGCCTTCCTTCAGGACCCCCCTCGAGGGGGTGGTCCGACGCCCTGTCTTTCAGGCGTAGGCCACACCCCCGCACCTCCATTTCCCCCTCTTCCCCGCCCCCACTCCGGCCCGGCCCGTCAGGGTCGGGCCGCTGACTGCCGTGCCCGCCGCACCCGCCTCGGTTCGGCCCCTGGGGGCAGAGAGCTATCGGGGCCGGGCGGCCCGAGGGCCTAAGCCGGACCGCCTGACCTTGCAGCGGCCGCGAGCGACGCCGCCCGAGGAGCGCCACGGCCTCGATGTCCCCCACGCCCTCCCTGTCCAGTGTCTGGGAGCCCCGTGAGGGCCGAGCGGGCAGGGGCTACGGCGACGCGGGCGGGAGCCGAGGGCCGGGAGGCCGGCGGCAGGGGGGCCCGCGCGCTCCGAAGGCTGGAAGCGCTTCCCCTCGCCTCAGCCCCGTGGGGAGGCGTCCCTCGCTCCCGTCATGGCTGCGGGAGGAGACTACGTCCTCCATCTTGTCGGGGCCGCGGGGGGAACTGGGGGCAACGCCGACTCGTCCCGGGAAGCCCGGGCTGGGCCCCGCCGCCCGGCCGCCGGGACGGCGCCCGCTGCCGGCTCCGCACCTGGCCCCGGCCGGCGCGACGGGCCCGGGCCAGACGCCGCTCCCGCCTCCGCTGGCCAAGATGGAGGCGGCTGCGGGTCCCCGAGCTGGGCGCCCGCCTGTCGGAAGGGCTGGGCCGTCCCCGGCGGGGCCGCCGCGTCCCAGCCCCTGGGCCTCTGCCCTCGTTGGCTCCGAGGCGGACGACCCGTCCCCGTGGCGGGAGGGAATGCAGGTGCCGGCCGGGCTGGGCCCGGTCGGGCCGGGCGAGTTGCGACCAAGGAGCCACCTGGGCGGCAGGACTCGGCTTTTGTTCGCCGTCTACACCTATGTCCCGGGCGCACGTCACGGGCTGTGCGGGTCCCGAGGTTCCACGTAGGAGGCGAGCGGGGAGGCCGCCCTGGCGGCCGTCGGTGGGACTGCAGCCGACGATGTTGGGGAGTAAATGGATGGATAAAGTGGACCCGGATTTCAGGATTGCCTACTCGTAAATAGACGGGTGTCGTTAACACTTTAAAGTTCAACACGATGGTGAACAGCATTAACTTTTTTTTTTAACATCTTTATTGTAGTATAATGCTTAACACTGGTGTGTTGGTTTCTGCTGTATAACAAAGTGAATCAGCTATATGCATACATTTATGCCCATAACCCCTCCCTCTTGCGTCTCCCTCCCACCCTCCTTATCCCACCCCTCTAGGTGGTCGCAAAGCACCGAGCTGATCTCCCTGTGCTATGCAGCAGCTTCCCACCACAATGTTCCATCGCAGCACTCTTTACAGTTGCCAGGACATAGAAGCAACCTAAGTGTCCATCGACAGATGAATGGTTAAAGAAGATGTGGCACATATATGCAATGGACTATTACTCAGCCATAAAAAGAAACGAAATTGAGCTATTTGTAGCGAGGTGGATGGACCTAGAGCCTGTCATACAGAGTGAAGTAAGTCAACATGAACTTTTTAATGAAGTTATCCATGAAGTTCTCAGTAAAGACTGATTTTATAGAGATGCCACTTAGCATAGTCTAGTAGAAAGTGAGATTCATTATGAATAAAACAATCAAGTAGTCCTCACGCGTATGGCTAAATGTAATAAATATACTGCTCTTTATTTAAATTGGAGGATGTCCAATATGTATTTAAAACCACTTTCTCAAAATGGCATCGTTTATTTTTCTGCATTTTATTTCTTAATTATAAATTTTTTCAATTTTTGATAAAACAAAATATCCTTGTAAGACTCTGTGTATTACACAGTACTGTTCTACATTGACATTCTCGATGTCACTATCTTCACAACAGAAATGTCCCCTGTTACCAAATGCAGGGCAACACTGTAATCACTCCGTGAAAACTTACAGTACCATCCCTTTTCTGTCACCAGGTACTGTTGCAGTAACTTCTCTTCATTGACTTTATAGTTAGTTAGAAGGCTTAAGTAGAGGTACTTCCAAATAAGCTCTGTCATAGACTTCAGCGATAGATTGGATTGCTGCCTGCTGTTCAATTTAAGGAAGCTCTATACTGCTACTAATTATGAAATTATTGATGTTTTATAATTAATTAACAAGACTAATAATTACTGTAGTATATATTAGTCACATTTTGTATTCATTCAAATCCATTTGTGCATGAAAATGTTCACTGGGTTACCTACATGATATCAGGGAGAATTTTAGTTGAGAGTTGAAAGCTGGGGAAAAAAGAAGTCTTGTGTCATAATTTAAAGAAAAACTACACTTAATTATATAGAAAAGTACTTATAAAAATAATTATGTGAATGTTCACAACAGAACTATTCATAACTTCCAAAAGGTAGAAACAACCCAAATGTCCATTAACTGATGAATGCATAAACAAAATCTGGTAGATCCATACAATGGAATATTATTCAGCAATAACAAGGCATGAAGTTATGACACAGGCTGCCACATGGGTGAACCTTGAAGACATGATGCTAAAGGAAGTAAGCCAGACACAAAACACCATACATTGTATGATTCCATTTATGTGAATTATCCAGATGAGGCAAATTTATAGAAATAGGAAGTAGAATATTAGTTCCCTAGGCCTAGGGAGGTGAGGAGTTATAGCTAAAGTGTATGGAGTGTCTTTTTGGAGCAAATTGATTGTAATGACGATTGGACAACTCTGAATATATTAAAAACTATGGAATTGTTCACTTTAAGTGGATGAATTGTATGGTACGGAATTATAACTTGATAAGTCTGTTACTAAAATTGTGTGTGTGTATGTGTGTGTGTGGAGTTATTCTGTACTAATCACAAAAGCATACTAAACTTTGCAGGAAGGCAACATGAAGACTTGAGCAGAGGACTTGCATTTCAAATACTTGTTTGGCCACTCAAACCCTTGAGCAAGTTATCTTCTAAGGCTCAGTTTAGCCATTTATAATATATAGTAATGCAGTGTTGTAAGGACCAAATAACTCCTAGGAAAGCAATATACAAATATTAGAAGTTGCTAAGAGAGTAGATCTTAAAAGTTCTCATCACAGGACTTCCCTGGTGGTCCAGTGGCTAAGACTCCATGATCCCAAGGCAGGGGGCCCAGGTTCGATCCCTGGTCAGGGAACTATGGCCCACATGCCACAACTAAGAACTCGCATGCCATAACGAAAGGTCCCGCATGCCACAATGAAGACCCGGAGCAGCCAAATTAATAAATAAATATTTTTTTTAATTAAAAAATTCCTCATCAGAAGAAAAAAAATTGTAACTGTGTGGTCATAATGTTAGCTAGAGTTACTTTGGTGATCATGGCACAATGTATACATATATCAAGTCATTATGTTTTACGCTTGAAATTAGTATAATATTATATGTCAATTATACCTCAATACAAATAAGTGTTAGGTACAATTGTATTTTTGGAAACCAAGAGCTCACCAGTAATTGAGATGCAATATAACAGCTTAGGAGGCAGGCTGCCCAAGTTTGAACTTGCTTTACCCACAACGAGCTGGGTGATTTTAGGCATATGTTAATTTTTTTTAAATAAGTTTATTTATTTATTTGGCTGCATTGGGTCTTTGTTGCTGCACGCAGACTTTCTCTAGTTGCGGCGAGTGGAGGCTACTCTTCGTTGTGGCGCACGGGCTTCTCATTGCTGTGGCTTCTCATTGTGGAGCATGGGCTCTAGGTGAACAGGCTCAGTAGTTGTGGCTTGTGGGCTCTAGAACACAGGCTCAGTAGTTGTGGCGCACGGTCTTAGTTGCTCCATGGCATGTGGGATCCTCCCAGACCAAGGCTCGAACCCATGTCCCCTGCATTGGCAGGTGGATTCTTAACCACTGTGCCACCAGGGAAGCCCTGGCATATGTTAATTTTTTGAAGAACCTCCATGCTGTTTTCCATAGTGACTACACCAGTTTACATTCCCACCAACAGTGTGCAAGTGTTCCCTTTTCTCCACGTGATTGGTAGCCATTCTGGCAGGTGTGAAGTGATATCACATTGTGATGTTGATTTGCATTTCTCTAGTGATTAGCAATGTTAAGCATCTTTTTGTGTGCCTGTTGGCCAACTGTAAGTCTTCTTTGGAAAAATGTCTATTCAGATCTTCTGCCCACTTTTTTTAAATTAATGTTTATTGGAGTACAGTTCATTCACAATGTTGCATCAGTTTCTGCTGTACAGCAAAGTAAATCAGTTATACATATTCATATATGCATTCTTTTTTAGATTCTTTTCCCATTTAGGTCATTACAGAGTGTTGAGTAGAGTTCCCTGTGCTATACAGTAGGTCCCTATTCATTACCTATTTTCTATATAGTAGGGTGTATATGTCAATCCCAATCTCCCAATTTATCACTCCCCCACTTTTCTGCTCACTTTTTTTTTTATCAGGTTGTTTGTTTTTTTTAATATTGAGTTGTATGAGCTGTCTATATATTTTGGATAATAACCCCTTATCAGTCATATCATATGCAAATATTTTCTCCCATTCAGTAGGTTTTTCATTTTGTTGATGGTTTCCTTTGCTGTGCAAAAGCTTTTAAGTTTAATTAGGTCCCATTGTTTGTATTTGCTTTTGTTTCCTTTGCCTTAGGAGACAGACTCAAAAGACTATTGCTACCATTTATGTCAAAGACTTTCCTGACCATGTTTTTTACAGGAGTTTTATGGTTTCTAGTCTTACAGTTAGGTCTTTAATCCATTTTGAGTTCATTTTTTTACATAGTGTGAGAAAATGTTTCAATTTCATTTTTTTTTTTTTTTTTTGTGATACGCGGGCCTCTCACTGTTGTGGCCTCTCCCATTGCGGAGCACAGGATCCGGACGCGCAGGCTCAGCGGCCATGGCTCACGGGCCCAGATGCTCCGCGGCATGTGGGATCTTCCCGGACCAGGGCACGAACCCGTGTCCCCTGCATCAGCAGGTGGACTCTCAACCACTGCACCAACAGGGAAGCCCGCAATTTCATTCTTTTACATGTAACTGTCCAGTTTTCCCAGCAACAGTTATTGAACAGACTGTCTTTTCTCTATTGTTTATTCCTGTCTCTTGGTCATAGATTAATTGTTCATAAGTGTGTGGGTTTATTTCTGAGCTGTCTATTATGTTCCATTGATCGCTGCATCTGTTTTTGTGCCAGCACCATACTGTTTTGATTACTGTAGCTTTGTAATATAGTCTGAAGTAAGGAAGCGTAATTCCTCCAGCTCTGTTCTTCTTTCTCAAGATTGTTTTGATTGTTTTCTTAACTTCTCTTCCTGATAGTTCATTGTTAGTGTATAGAAATGCAACAGATTTCTATATATTAATTTTGTATCCTGCAACTTTACCAAATTCATTTGATGAGCTCTCCCAGTTTTCTGGTGGCATCTTTAGGATTTTCTATGTACAGTATCATGTCATCTGCAAACAGTGACAGTTCTACTTCTTCCTTTCCAATTTGTATTCCTTTTATCTCTTTTTCTTGTCTGATTGCTGTGGCTAGGGGTTATGAAATTTTTTGATCATGACAATCACTAGGATATATATTATACATGGAGACATAGTGCAAACCCACCTTCATACATAATTACATATCTGAATCAAAAGTTTCATAGAATTGTTTCATTTACTATCTTAGATGGATTTTAATATTTTCTATTCTAGTCTATTTAGATCTAGTCTATACTGTTTTTTGTTTTGTTTTTTGTTTACTTGTTTGTTTTTTAATGAACAGTGGTTCCAGCCCACCAAATTGACTACATGGCTTACAAACTGTGGTTTGAAAAACATTATTCTAGAGAAAGCAAATCATGGATAAATTCAGATTCTAAAACAGAAGTGAAAACACAAGATGATACTGAATACTGAGAGTAGTCTGGAATGAACTATAGGTTGAAAAACTCATTTTTTAAAACATAGAGATTTAAGTTGCCATTCTTCCTAATATATGAAATACTTATTCCTTCCTAAAAAACTGCATTACATTTGATGAGACTGAAATGCAGCTGATGAGCAAGTCTCTGGACAAGCATTGTAATGATCTGGAAGAGAACGCAAAACTGACATTGATGTGACTCCACCATTCATCAGCTCTGTGACCCTGGACCTTCTGGAGCCTCAGTTTCTCCTTCAATAAAATAAGGGAATTGTGCATAATATGCTCTTGAAGTAAAGTCCACTTTTATCTTCACAGCCTTCTCATCCCTTAGGATCCCAGTGTCTCCTCCAGCCCCTCTCACTATCCTAACTTATTATGAAGGTTGCCTTCCTCTCAGTTCCTGTGGCTTTTTTATTATTAAATAATCCAATGTTTACCACTATATATGTGTGTGTATATATATATATATATATATATACACATATATATACACACACGTGTGTGTGTGTATATATATATATACACATATATGTGTGTGTGTATGTGTGTGTATATATATATATATGTATATTCTTTTTTTTTTTTTTTTTTTTGGCCACACCATGCTGCTTGCAGGATCTTTGTTTCCCAACCAGAGATCGAACCTACACCCTCTGCATCGGATGCACGAAGTCTTAACCACTGGACTGCCAAGGAAGTCCCATACCACTATGTTCTTAACTATATTCTTCGCTCCACCTTACCTGTTTCACACTTGAGTACAAGGACCCACCATGTTTCTCATTTTATCTCGCAGGCAGCATTGCCCACCCAAGTGCCTTCTGAGCTTTAGAGGTCCTGACTGCAACCAGAAGCAAATTTTTACAAAGAAAATTATATCCAGTGATTATGGAGGTTCTCTCCAGTAATTAAATTCTATGGTTTTTATAAAATCATAAGCTGAAAATAATAATTTAAAGCTTAATTTTTACCCATTTAAGTGTTCCTTATATTATCAACTTTTTTTTTGAGTTTCTGTACTAGGTAGCTATTATTCTCTAAGAGATTAAAACCTAAAATTAAGCAAGTCTAACAGTTTTGAATTTAGCATACTTTTTAAAATATTTTTCCTACTTCCATAGTTAATAAATTCACAGTCAGTGACAAAAGCAAAACACAAACAATAACAACAACAAAACTTGGAAAACCTGTGCAAAAAGTGCAAAAGAAAAAGAAAATTACCTGTAATTCTTTACCCAAGGATGGCTATTGGTAACATTTTTTTTCAACAGACCTTTTTTTTTTTTTTTAGCAGTTTTAGGTTCACAGCAAAATTGAGCAGAAAGTACAGAGTTCCCATGTACCCACTGCCCCTACACATGCACAGCCCACCCCACTATCAACAATGTCCACCAAAGTGGTGCATTTGTTGTGTCAATGTGGATGAACCCACATTGACACAACGTACTTACTCCAAGTCCATAGGTTACACTAGGGTTCACTCTCGATGTTGTACATTCTGTGAGTTTTAACAAACACATGATAGCATGTACCCAACATTATACCATCATAAGAATGGTTTCCTGCCCTAAAAATCCTCTGTGTTCCACCTATGGAACTCCATCCCCGTAACTTGTGTCAATCCCTGACCTTTAGTGAAAAGGTCTATAGTTTTATATTTTCCAAAATGTCTTATACTTGGAATCATACTATGATTCCAAAGGCTGGGTAAACAGCCTTTTCAGATTGACTTTCTCCACTAAGCAGTAAGCATTTAACATTCCTTCATGGCTTTTTTGGCTTGACAGCTCACTTCTTTTTAGCGCTGAGTAATATTCCATTGTCTGGATGCACCACAGTTTATTTATCCATTCACCCACAGAAGGGCATCTTGGTTGCTTCCAAGTTTTTGGCATTTATGAATAAAGCTCCTGTAAACATCCATGTTCAGGTTTTTGTATGGACATATTTACAACTCATTTGCATAAATACCATGGATCAAAGTGAACTTTTGCATTTCCACTGGTAATGATGAGAGTTCCTGGTGTCTACATCTTCATCAGCATTCGGTGCTGTCAGTGTTTTGCAGTCTCACCACTTAATAGGTGTGTAGTGGTCTCTCCTTGCTATTTTACATTGTTAACATTTTGATGTATCAATATTTTTCCACAGAATGTTTTCAAATATTTATATCACCGATAAAAAATATATCTTATTAGAAGTGAAGAAGAGATCCAGTAAAAAACTGGTGATATCTAGAAGAATAAAATCATCATTGAGGACTTCCCTAGTAGCGCAGTGGTTAAGAATCCGCCTGCCAATGCAGGCGACACAGGTTCGAGCCCTGGTCCGGGAAGATCCCACATGCTGCAGAGCAACTAAGCCCGTGCGCCACAACTACTGAGCCTGTGCCCTAGAGCCCGTGAGCCACAACTACTAAGCCGGCGTGCCACAACTATTGAGCCTGCTCTCTAGAGCCCATGAGCCACAACTACTGAACCCACGTGCCACAACTACTGAAGCCTACATGCCTAGAGCCCATGCTCTGCAACAAGAGAAGCCACCGCAATGAGAAGCCCCTGCACCACAACTACAGAAAGCCCGCAAGCAGCAATGAAGACCCAAGGCAGCCAAAAATAAAAATAAATGAAGAAAAAAAACCTGTTTAAAAAAAATCGTCATTGAGAATAGAATCGTCATCTCTGTTTTGTTGTTGTCAGATTAGTAAAAAGATTTTAAGATGAGATGCATACGGTGGAGACTAATATGTAGCTACAGAAGACTTGCGCTTTGGCTTCCCTCTACCCCTAAAACAGAAATCATGTCCAAGGATCTATCCATGGAAAAGTGGGACCCAGAATGCCTGCATACTCATGACAGGTAGCGAAATTTTTTAAAAAAGAAAAAGACATGCTTATTTTTTATGTGTGATGTGATATAAAACGGTTTGTGGGAAATACTTTTGAGACACCATATCTATGTCGATAAGAAACTAATTTTGAATTCAGTTGTCATTTTTCAAATGTAATAAATAAGAATTGTAATCAGGGTTAGAGTCATCAAGCATGATAAGACAGAAAAGTTTTATCAGCTAATGCTTAGTGGTACTGTATAGCACAGGAACTATATTCAATATCTTGTGATAAACCATAATGGAAAAGAATATGAAAAAGAATATATATATGTGTAACTGAGTCACTTTGCTGTACAGCAGAAATTAACACAACATTGTAAATCAACTATACTTCAATAAAATGAAAAAAAAAAAACCCTAACGCTTAGTGGTAGTAACAAAAATTAGTCATGTTATTAGCATTGTGTGGAACTTTTAAGATTTTTGAAAATTAATTAATTTATTTATTATTTGGTTGCACCGTGTCTTAGTTGCCGCACGCGGGCTCCTTAGTTGTGGCATGAGAACTCTCAGTTGCAACATGTGTGTGGGATCTAGTTCCCTGACCAGGGATTGAATCTGGTCCCCCTGCATTGGGAGTGTGGACTCTTCTTATCCACTGAGCCACGAGGGAAGTCCCTCAGATCTTTGATGTTCATTCATTCCACAAATGTTAACTGAGTTATGCCAGATACTATGGTAAGAGTTCAAGGGATAGAACAGTGAATAAGACAGATATAATCCCTAGCCTCATAGAGAGTATAGTCTACACTCGATTAGAAAGATCTGACAAACACTAAAATGAATGAAAATGAATATGAATAAAATAATTACAGTTGAGTGCTAGGAAGGAATTAAACAGAGCTTCTTAATAGGGAATATCAGTGGAGACCTGTGCTACTGATCGTGGGAGACCTTTCTGAGCAAGTAACATTTAAATTGAGATCTGCCCTAGGAGCAGCCATTAGAATAACAAGGGGAATATTGTTCTAGACTGCCGGCAAAGCAAGAATTAAACCCATCCTAAGAAGTGGAGATGAACAGGGTGGAGTGTAGCGGACCAAGGGAAGCAGTGACACCTCCTGAGCAGGCAGTGCCCAGTAAGAGCAGTTCAAGGAGGGTTTTGTAGGCCGTGCTGAGGAGCCTGAATTTTCTTTTCGTGCCTGGAGAAGCCATAAAGAGGATTTTTAAGTGAAAAAGTGATACAGTATGATGTGAATGTTAAGCAGATAACCCTGGCCACTTTGTGGAGGATGGCTCGAGGGCAGCAAGAGCAGAATTTGGGAAGCTGATTTGTGGTCTGGGCAAGAATTGATGCTGCTGGCCTCAGCAGGGAGGTAGAGCAGTCAGTAGGTTGCACTGAGACAGAAGGGTGCGGGGTACAAATGCACACTGAAAGTCACTTCTGAGACTTAGGAGGGACTTCCCTGGCGGTCCAGTGGTTAGGACTCCAGGCTGCCACTGTTGATCCTACAAGCCGCGCTGTGTGGCCAACAAAATTTAAAAAAAAAAAAACAACAACTTAGAAGCTAGTTTAAAGTTTAGACGCAAAGACTTTCTGATATTAAAGTGTTAGCAAATCTGATCAATTTTGTTCAGGAGGGCTTCCCTGGTGGCGCAGTGGTTGAGAGTCCGCCTGCCGATGCAGGGGACACGGGTTCGTGCCCCGGTCCAGGAAGATCCCACATGCCGCGGAGCGGCTGGGCCCGTGAGCCATGGCCGCTGAGCCTGCGCGTCCGGAGCCTGTGCTCCGCGATGGGAGAGGCCACAACAGTGAGAGGCCCGCGTACCACACACACAAAAAAAAAATTTGTTCAAGAAAAGATGAGAAGATTCACACACACAAAAATCTATCTATCAAGAAGAGCAGCTGATAGGAGAACAAGAAAGTAATCCTAATTTGAATTGACTGGATTTTGGAAAGAAATATAGTCCAAACTTTTGTAAGTAAAACGTTATTGAGCGATCTACTTATGAGTGCTTTTTACTTTCTTTTTCCACAAACTTGGAAAAACAGCTGTTAGGAATACATTAAT
Source organism: Globicephala melas (assembly GCF_963455315.2). Classification (NCBI taxonomy): domain Eukaryota; kingdom Metazoa; phylum Chordata; class Mammalia; order Artiodactyla; family Delphinidae; genus Globicephala; species Globicephala melas. The sequence goes on along the minus strand of NC_083331.1, from coordinate 515,436 downwards.
GCTTCTGAATACAAATAAATGACTGTTATTTGTAACTAATTTCAAAGCTGTCCAAGTTCTGTTTTTCCAATTTAATTATTTTCATATAATACCATAATAGTTCTTTATAATATTAGAAGTAATCTTGAAGCGTTTTTTCTTTCATTTTGTTCTTGTTTTATGTGTTTTTCAGTTAACCGAGCTGCCCTGGAGTCGCCCAGCTGCCCAGGTATCTATCTAACTATCTATCTATCTATCTTTCTATCGTCGCCCACTGCCCAGGTGTATATACAGGATCACTCAGCTGCCCAGGTATCTATCTAACTATCTATGTATCTGTCTATCTATCGTCGCCCAGCTGCCCAGGTGTCCCGGAAAAAGACCTGGGCCAGCGGGACCTGACGGGCGTGGCGCAGGTCTTTGGGTGGCCAGTGGGGCAGGGCTCCCAGTCCCACCCTAGGACACACGGGCCCCCGCCTGCAAGGCGCAGCCCCCGCCGCAGGCCCCGCCGGACGTCCCCCCGCCGGCTGAGGAGGGGGCCGAGGGGCAGCCAGCAGACGCGATGTGGGAAGCGCGAGGCAGGCTGCGCAGCCCGAGGGCAGAGCGGCGGCCGCCGTGCAGGTGCGGGAGCGCGAAGCCGCGGACGAGGCCGGCCCCGGGGAGCTCGCGTCCCGCAGCCTGCTTCCCGGGCGCGGACCGGCTGCAGCAGCGGGGCCCGAGGTGACTGTGCAGCCTCGGCCCGTTTCGGAAACGTGCCGGTGGAGGGCGGGAGGCCGGGCTCGGGAGAGGGGCCTCCGGCTCTAGAGACCCTCGGCCGGCGCGCGCCGCGGGGCGGGAGCCCCTCTGGGGAGGCCCGGGGTCCGGGCCGCGGCCGGGGAGGGAGGCGGGGGCCGGCCGGGGGCGGGGTTGGGGGGAACGAGCTCCGCGGGGGCCGGTGGGGGGCCGGCCGGTGGGCGGTGGCTGCAGAGCCTCCTGGTGCCCGGGCCGGGGGCCGACCCGCGGTGAGCGGCTGGATATCAGGTGAGGGCGATGGACGGTACCATCCCCCGACCTCGGCCTGCTTGTTGAGCCCTCGATCCTCTCCCTCACGCCCCCTGCCCGGCGCTAGGTCATTGCCCATCCAGTCCTGCCCCCGGAGCTGCGGCCCCCGGGCCTGCTGCGCTGGGAGCGCCGTCAGGACGGTCTTCTGGGTCCGCCTTCCCGCAGGAGGGTAGAGAGTAGAAGGCCTTTCCGCGGCTCCAGGATCCGTCCAGGCGGTCCGGGGGTTGGCCGTCCTCTGGAGCCGGGGCGGAGGTGTGGGCAGAGTTCTGCTGTTCAGCCCAGGGACGTAACGAAGCGCTAGAAACTTCGTCTCATACCGAAAGACTTCGTTCAGGATCAGCCTGCAGGCCCGAGTGATACGTCTCGCTGCCCCTTTTCACAGGGATCACCGGGAGGAATGATCCTCCTCCTGGGTGTCTCGCAGGCCTCCCACGCCACCCATGGTGGACCACAGGACCCTTTGTCCCGTGCTGACACCTGTCCCTTCTTCCCTGCTTGGTGGCCACGGTGGATCCCCTCTGCCCAGGATGCTGTGAGTTTAATGCTGGCCGGGGAAGCAGAGGACGTGAGGGAAAGAAGCAGGCTCCTGGGGTCAGCTTTCTTGTTCTGCATCGTCCTGGTCTTAGTGGCCTGAACAGCACCACATCTGTGAGAGCTCGAGGCACCTACAGAGCCGCGGGCCCCATCCCCTGGCCACTGGGTCGTGCGCTGCGTGGTCCTTGGCGCCATCTTCCCTGTGGCCAAGCATCTTCTCTGACCACAACAACATGAAGCTGGAAGTCAACCACAGAAAAAGAAATGGGGAAAAAATCATTACATGGAGACTAAACAACATGCGACTAAAAAAACCCAGTGGATCAACGAGGAAATCAAAAAGAGAATTAAAAAATACCTTAAGTAAGAATTTCTATAAAATTCTACTTTTTATACATTATTAATTGAAGTGCATAGTACCTTGTGTCAGTTTAATCAAAGTTAGCAATGTAATTCATATCTCATTGATTAAAAAATGTCTAACACTTAGCTTTATGGGCCTAGAAATTTTTCAATGAAAACTTATTTACATATTTTTGTTGCAGAGCAATATCATAGGATGATTGCCAGCAGACTTTTAAGAACAAATATATATTACACTAGGATAAAATTCTATGGGGGAAGTAGAAAGGAAATGAAGTTCAAGCGAGAAGAACGAATCATGTAAAATTTCCTACTACTGAAGAATTTCTTGTTCATGTACTTTTTAAATTTTTATTTATTTATTTATTTTGGTTGCGTTGGGTCTCCATTGCTGTGCGCGGGCTTGCTCTAGTCGCGGCGAGCAGGGGCTACTCTTCATTGTGGTGCGTGGGCTTCTCATTGTGGTGGCTTCTCTTGTTGCGGAGCATGGGCTCTAGAACACGCAAGCCTCAGTAGTTGTGGCATGCACACTCAGTAGTTGTGGCTCACGGACTCTAGGGAGCACGGGCTTCAGTAGTTGTAGCTCACGGGCTTAGCAGCTCCACGGCATGTGGGATCTTCCTGGACCAGGGCTCGAACCCGCGTCCCCTGCATTGGCAGGTGGATTCTTAACCACTGCACCACCAGGGAAGCCTGACAATACAGTATTTAGATGCCATTGAACACATTAATAAAAGTGATTTAAGATTTGTATTTTTAATGGACATATTTGCACTACACAGAAATTATGTTAGATGTCACGTTATATGTGTAAAAGGTTTTATAGTTCATCAAAATCTTTCTAGAAAGTATGTGAGCAAAAGTTTAAAGACTGTTGTTTGAAGGTCCAGCTGAAACATTACTTCCTCTGTCGAATTTCCCTTACCCTTTTCCCCTCCTCTTCCGCAGAACTTTGCTACAGCGAAGAAAATACTGTAACGTAGGTGGAAATATTTGTTGTCTACAGGTCTTCTCCCTGTTCTCTTGGGGGGCAGGAATGATAGGTTATTTATCTTTGTATTCCCATGCGCGTTGTAACTATAGATGCAGAACATATACTTACTAATTTATTTCTATTATATAGTTCATAAAAATTTTCCTAATATAGGGCGTGTCCTAGAGTTTAAAGTGGGAATAGGTTATAGCGTGTCTCTGGGGAAATATGCATTGTAATTCCCAAATGCACTGACAAAATGTCTGGTTCTACCTAGAGAAACTGAATTGAAACAAAGTAAATGGCCCCAAGCCATTTGCAATATAATCCAGTGGGCCTCTCTTACAGAAACATCGGGAAAGCTAAGTGAAGATGTAAGAGTTATTTGGAACTAATTGGCTTAAGAAACAAAATCTTTTGTTGTTTTCAGAAAAAAATCTGGAGGCCAGTTAGTATTGCAAGTGGGGAATGGGGAGGAAGCTGGTGTGGTAGTGACCAGTGTGTAATGTAGTAAATATCAGATCGTGTAATAATCAGACGGTTGGAGAAAACTTAATGACTTTGTTTAAATAAACTAAGGGGACACATTTGCTTTGAATCGCTTCCAAATTCTGAGTAGGTTAATAATTTTCTTCTCTCCATCACTACGTGGAAGAAAAAAGCTGCTTAACCATGGTGGCACCCGATTTTGGCTTCCATAAGGATGAACACTTTTTTTTTTTTTTTTGAGCACGAAGCATGTGGGATCCACCAGGAATCGAACCCGCGTCCCCTGCATTGGAAGTGTGGAGTCTTAACCACTCGACCGCCAGGGAGGTCCCAAGGATGAACCCTATTTCACTTCTTTCTTTTACTTCTTTCTTTTCCTTCCTCCTCTTTTTTCTTTCTTTCCTTTAAAATTAGGTAAATTAGACATTAAGACATCAGTCGGAACCCTCTTCACAAATTTTTCAAGTCCAAATTATTAATAGAATAATATTCTGTATTTGATTCTATGCTTACACAGGTATGTTTACGTAAACATTTATACTCTTAAAATATAAAATGGAATCGTATCATTTATCACTCTCACATTGGCTTTTTTAGTTAATGATATGGTACAGACATGTTCCAGATCAGTACAAATAGGTCCACCTAATCCTTTTTTTATATATATAAATTTATTTATTTATCTATTTATTTTTGGCTACATTGGGTCTTTGTACGTGCTTTTCTCTCTAGTTGCAGCAGGGGCTACTTTTCGTTGCAGTGCTCGGGCTTCTCATTGTGGTGGCTTCTCTTGTTGCAGAGCACGGGCTCTAGGCGCATGGCCTCAGTAGTTGTGGCTCACGGGCTTTGTTGCTCTGCGGCATGTGGGATCCTCCTGGACCAGGGCTCGAACCCGTGTCCCCTGCACTGGCAGGCAAGTTCTTAAACACTGCGCCACCAGGGAAGCCCCCCCAATCCTTTTTAATTCCTGCTTAGTAGTCTACAGTATTGCTATGTGGTACTGCCTTGGTTCCCTTATTTATAATTGTTAAAGGAAAAAACCATAGGCCCAAAATGGCATCACTTGTGCTAAAGCCAAGATTTAACACCTAATCTAATTACAGTTTCAACCTTCCCCAGAAATGTAATCTTAACCAACCAGTTTGGAATTTTCTGGTTGGCACCAATGAAATAATACCATCCTCACCCCCGCCCCTCCCCCCGCCCCCAACCAAGAGGAAGGAGAGGCAGTCTGCATGACAAAGCCCTTGCCCAGTCCTTTATCCCAAAAAGTGATGTCCTGGCCCCAAATAACCCTTTCTTTTCTTTTGCTAATGACTTACTTGCCCCACCCTCCAGCTTATAAAAACCTTCCATTCTGTACAGCTCTGCGGAGGGCCCTTCCATCTGCTAGAAGGGATGCTGCCTGCTTCGTGAATCTTTGAATAAAGCCAATTAGCTCTCCAAACTTAGGTGAATTTTGTTTTAAACACAAGTTAGGTGTGATGATAGTACTGTCCACATGGGGTTGTAATGAGAGTTGGAAGCTTTGATATACGTGAAGAACTTAGGAGAGGCACACGGGATATGAACTGCCTAAGTTTGGGAGAAATACACTGAGTTCCACCTCCTTCTTCGTGGCTAATAGTAGATATTCTGCAATAAGTATATCCCCTAATTTGTAATTATTTATATATTAATTACTGCTTAGGGTATTTTCAATTTTTTTACAATCACAAATTTCGCTGCAGTAGGCATCCTGAAACAAAAATCTTACAATTTTTAACTTCTTACAATTTTCTGCTTCTTAAATAACAATAAAAACTGTTAAAAACCAATGCTGATGAAGTATGAGAAAAAGAGTTAATCTCAAGTACTAATAGTTGGAATACAAACTGGTAGATGAATACAAATATCTGTTAGAGGTAAAATTTGCATATACTATGATCTCATACTTTTTTTAAATTTTTTTTGAAAATTAAAAAAAATATGGAACGCTTCACAAATTTGCATGTCATCCTTGCACAGGAGCCATGCTAATCGTCTCTGTACCGTTCCAATTTTAGTACATGTGCTGCTGAAATGAGCAATGATCTCTCATTCTAACTTTAGGACTCTAATCTACAGAAACAGATATAGACTAATTTTCAAAAATTCAGATAGGTATTAGATTTTATGTACTAAATCAAATATTTATGAGAAAACTTTTTAAAGCTAATCCAAATGCATTTTTTCTTTTGTCAAAGCGGAATATTAACTTGGGTCATGTGGACAAAAAAATGTCCTATCAGTAAACAAAAGACGTTGTGGTCATAAAGCCCTCAGGGATGGCATCCCAACTCCCATCCCAAGGTGTGCCCTGAGGGGATTCAGGAGGGAGAAAACAGGATACTGGCCCTGGATAGTTAAGATGCATGTCAAAAGAATGGTTTCAGGGACGACTTCCCTGGTGATCCGGTGGGTAAGACCCCGAGCTGCCAGTGCAAGGAGCCAGGTTGCATCCCTGGTTGGGGAACTAGATCTCGCACGCCACAACTAAGAGTACGCATGCTGCAACCAAGACCCGGTGCGGCCAAAATAAATAAATTAATTTATTAATTAAAACAATGGTTTCAGAGACTTAAAAGAATTAAAACCATTAAAAGAATGGTTTCCAGACTTCCCTGGTGGGCCAGTGGTTAGGACTCCGGGCTTCTACTGCTGGGGGCGAGGGTTTGATCACTGGCTGGGGAACTAAGATCCTATATGCTGCTCAGACAAAAAAAAAAAAAAACCTTTTCTAGTACATCTGAGAAATTATAGCAATTAGTAGATTCTAGGAAAGAAACTGTAAACCTCTTACTTGACTGACTACTCATCAATGCTTTTTAAGTTCTTTCTCATCTTTTGAAAAAATTGCATGCCTTTTCTTCACTTAGAAAATCGCTTATCTGCAAAAATTAGCCTCTAACTAGTACAATCCATGATTAAATGAGCAGACAAGAATAAAATATTATATCTACCAAAACCACTAAATGTTCTAAGATCCGTGTGATGAGGTTATTTTATGGGAAAAATTACATATGATACAATCTGTTAATTCTGGAAAAGTCTGAAACACACCATCTTCGTGATAAAGTTTACTCTTTAGAAAATAGCATTACAGAGAAGTTCTTCTATGTTATATCCTTTACACGTTGGACTTTGAGAATTAATTAAAAGGCGTAGAAGAGACACAGATTTTCAAAAACTTTATTGTTGCTGGCTAGAGAAGCCCTCATTCCATCCAATAAGTACAAATCATCCTTAGATGATTTGTGCTTGTTAGATTTCCTTAGAATTTCCTTAGAATTTTAAAGACTCTTGAAGCCCTCCTCATAATGTTTTTTGATTAGTGACATAGAAGCTGAAAAGGGTTACAGAGAGGTTAAAACCCTTGCCGTTCACAGAGCTAATTGGTGTTTGCTAATAGTCATTTTTTATTTCAATGAAAAGGAACTCTAGAACAAACCGTCTAGACTTGTATACTATTTGATAACCCTTCCTAGGTCGTTCCTCTGTATCCTACATTAGGAAAATTGTAGCAGTTTACTGAGCAGCGACTCTGGCCCAGAGAATTGATGAGGAAAACCTCACTCTAGCAGCCATTATTTATGGCTGGGCTGGAAGCAGCGTGACTTTGGTCCCAGGGGTAAGAAACTTGATGTAGAAGGGATTTCACTTGACAGCTGAGGTGTCATTCCCTCCTCTGAGATGCTCTCTAACTACTGTGGGGAGATACTACAACCCCTGAGGAAATGAAGTAAGCTAGCATCTTGTTAACCAGGAGTGTCTCAAAATGGACAAAAATATTTTTCGTTGCAGAGATCAGCATTTGGGTGATCAGAAATTGACTGCAGTTGAACTTGCTGCTTTCTTGATGCAAAGGAGCTAGAAAAAGACAGTAAATCATACCTGCGTTTCTGTTAAGATGGGGAACTAGCACAGGATGCTGGCTTCCCTCACCACTAAAATCAATTTTGGAAGAATTTTGTCATAAAAATTTTGTTAAAATATTACTGGGGTGGTCTTGGCACCCCTGTAAGTCACTTGACAGCACTGGGGAGGGCTTATTTCTGGGCTATGTATTCCACAGTTTATAGGTCTGTCTTTAAGCCAGTACCACCACAGCTTTAATTACTGTAGTTTAGAGCAAGTTTTGAAATTAGGAGCTGTGAGTCCTCCAGCTTTCTTCTTTTTCAAGATGACTTTGGCTTTGGGGTCCCTGGAGAGTCCATATGAATTTCAGGATGGATTTTCTTTTTCTTTTCCTTTCTTTCTTTCTTTTTTTCTTTTTTTTGGCCGCGTGGCATGCAGGATCTTAGTTCCCCCACCGGGGGTCGAACCTGTACCCGCTGCAATGGAAGTGTAGCATCTTAACCACTGGACTGCCAGGGAGGTCCCAGGATGGATTTTCTATTTCTGCAAAATCATTGTTGGGATTTTGTTGGAGATTGCATCGAGCCTGTAGACCACTTTGGGTGATATTGTCATTAACAATATTAAGTCTTCCAGTGAACACAGGATATGTTTCCATTTATTTGGGTCTGCTTTATTTTCTCACAGCAATATTATGTAGTTTTCATTGTATGTCTTTCATCTCCTTGGTTAAGTTAATCCTAATTCCTTAGCATTGTATTCGTCTTTGATGCTCTTGTGAATGGAATTATGTTTCTTAATTTCCTTTTTTGGTTGCTTATTATTAGTGTATAGAAAAGTAACTGATTTTTTTGTGTGATTTTGTGTCCTACTACTTTCCTGAATCGGTTTGTAAGCCTTGTTCCTGATTTGAGAGGAAAAGTTTTAAGTATGATGGGTTAAAACCCCATTTAGCTGTGGGGTTTTCATGAATGACTTTTATTATGTTGAGGTAGTTTCCTTCTACTCCTAGTTTATCAACTTTTTTTCTTTTTTGGCTGCACCAGGTCTTAGTTGCTGCATGTGCGATCTTTGTTGCGGAATGTGGCCTCTTTTAGTTGTGGCATGCAGGATCTAGTTCCCTGACCAGGGATCAAACCCGGGCCCCCTGCATTGGGAGCACAGAGTCTTAACCACTGGACCAACAGGGAAGTTATCTTGTCAACTATTTTTATCATAAAGAGATGTTGAATTTTGTCAAGTGCTTTTTCTATATCAATTGAGATGATGGAGTGCTTTTTTCTCTTCATTCTTTTGATTTTAAGGTTTTAAAAACTTTGAATCCGAATTCAGTTTGCTACTATTGAGTATTTTTGCATCAATGTTCGTAAATGATATGGAGCTTTAGTTTTCTTTTCTTGTAGTGTCCTTGTCTGGCTTTGATAGCAGATTATGGTAGCCTCATAGAATGAATTAAGAAGTGTTTCCTTCTCTTCAATTTTTTGGAAGGATTTGATAAGGATCGATGTTATTTCTTCTTTAAATGTTTGGTGGAGGGGCTTCCCTGGTGGCGCAGTGGTTAAGAATCTGCCTGCTAGCGCAGGGGACATGGGTTCGAGCCCTGGTCCGGGAAGATCCCACATGCAGTGGAGCAACTAAGCCTGTGTACCACAACTACTGAGCCTGTGCTCTAGAGCCCGCGAGCCACAACTACTGAAGCCCATGTGACACAACTACTGAAGCCCACGTGCCTAGAGCCTGTGCTCCACAACAAGAGAAGCCACCGCAAGGAGAAGCCTGCGCACCTCAACAAAGAGTAGCCCCCGCTCGCCGCAACTAGAGAAAGCCCGCGCACAGCAACAAAGACCCAACACAGCCAAAAAATAAATAAACAAGCAAACAAATAAATAAAATAAATCTATTTTTTAAAAAAATGTTTGATGGAAATCACCAGTAAAGACATCTGGTCCTGGGCTTTTTTTTATTGCAAGGTTTTTGATTACTGAGTCAATCACTCTGTTAGGAGATCTAATCAGATTTTCTATTTCTTCATGATTCAGTTGTCATAGATTGTGTATTTCTAGGAATTTATTCATTTCATCTAGGTTATCCACCTTGTTGGTGTACAATTGTTTGTACGATACTCTTATAATTCTTTTTAATTTCTTAAAATCAATAGTAACGTCCCCATTTCCATCTCTGATTTTAGTAGTTTGCCTTCTCCATTTTTTAAAAAAAATCTTATTGAATGAGATTTATTTGTTTATTTATTTATTTGGCTGCACCTCGAGGCACGTGGGATCTTAGTTCCCCAAACTTAGTTCCCCGACCAGGGATCAAACCCACCACATGCCCTGCATTGGAAGTATGGTGTCTTAACCACTAGATCACCAGGGAAGTCCCATGTCTTCTCTATTTTTTGATTAGTAAATTATCTAACCATTTGTCAAGTTTGTTGATCTTTTCAAAGAACCAACTTTTGGGTTTTTTGATTTCCCTGTTGTTTTTCTATTCTCTATTTCATTGATCTCTTCTCTAATCTTTGCTATGTCCTTCCTTCTGCTAAGTTTGGGGTTCGTTTGGTCTTCCTTTTCTAGTTACTTATGGCATATAATTAGCTTAGTGATTTCAGACCTCTGTTCGTTTTTACTATTAGTCATTTAGGGCTATAAGGTTTCCTCTTAGCACTGCCTTTGCTGTATTCTATAAGGTTTGGTGTGTTGTGTCTTTATTTTTATTTGTCTCAATGTATATTCTAATTTCCCTTGTGAGTCCTTCTTTGACCCTTTGACCCTTTAAGAGTGTGGTGTTTCTTGTTTGTTTGTTTTTTATAAATTTATTTATTTATTTTTGGCTGCGTTGCGTCTTCGTTGCTGCACGCGGGCTTTCTCTAGTTGCAGTGAATGGGGGCTACTCTTTGTTGCGGTGCACGGGCTTCTCATTGCGGTGACTTCTCTTGTTGCAGAGCACAGGCTCTAGGCACGCGGGCTTTAGTAGTTGTGGCACGTGGGCTCTAGAGCGCAGGCTCAGTAGTTGTGGCACACAGGCTTAGTTGTTCCACTGCATGTGGGATCTTCCCGGACCAGGGCTCAAACGCGTGTCCCCTGCGTTGGCAGGCGGACTCTCAACCACTGCACCACCAAGGAAGTCCCAAGAGTGTGGTGTTTAATTTCCACATATTTGTAATATTTTTTCTTTTTCTCTTTTGCTGCACCGCGTGGCTTGTGGGATCTTATTTCCCACCGCCCCACCCCCCCAGGGATTGAACCCCTGCCCCCTTCAGTGGAAGTGCAGAGTCCTAACTACTGGACCACCAGGGAATTTCCTCTAGTTTTCTTGATAGATGTGAAAGGTGGTATCTCATGTGGTTTTCATGTGCATTTCCCTAATAGTTAGTGATGTTGAGTGTCTTTCATGTGCTTGTTGGCGTTTGTACATCTTCTTTGTAGAAATGTCTATTCAAGTCCTTTGCCCATTTTTTAATTCGATTGTTTCCTTGTTGAATTTTAGGAGTTCTCTATATATTGCAGATTATAATCCCTTATCAGATATGTGATTTGCAAATATTTTCTCTCACTCTGTGGGTTGCCTTTTTACTCTGTTGATAGAGTCCTTTGATGTGCAAAAGCTTACATTTTTATGAAGTTTGATTTGTCTATGTTTTCTTTTGTTGCCTGTGCCTTTGGTGTCATGTACAAGAAATCACTGCCAAATTCAAGGTCATAAATATTTAGCCCTATGGTTTTTTTCTAACAGATTTATAATTTTGTCTCTTACATTTAAGTCTTTGATCCTCTTTGAGTCAAACTTCGTATATGGTATTAGGTAAGGATCCAACTTCATTCTTTTGCATGTGACTATCTGGTTTTGCCACCACCATTTGTTGAAGACTGGAAGATGAAAACTTCTTTCCATTTGTTTGTGTCTTTTTAAATTTTTTCAGCAATGTTGTGTAGTTTTCAGTGTAAATGTCTTTTAACTCCTTGGTCAAATTTATTCCTAAGTATTTTATTATTTTTTATGATCTTGTAAATGAACTGATTTCTTAATTTCTTTTTCAGATTGTTCTTTTATTTATTTATTTTTTTTTGGCCATGCTGTTGTGAGGATCTTAGTTCCCCAACCAGGGATCAAACTGGTTGCAATGGAAGCATGGAGTCCTAGCCACTGGACTGCCGGGGAATTCCCTGCTCAGTTTTAATGTTTAGAAATGCAATTGATTTTTGTGTGTTGATTTTGTATCTTGAAATTTTACTGAATTAGCCTTAACAGTTGTTTTTTCCCCCCATGGAATCTTTAGGGCTTATTTCTTATAAAATTTTGTTATCTATGAACAAAGATTGTTTTACTTCTTCTTTTGCAGTCTGGATGCCTTTTTTTTCTTTTTCTTGCCTCCAATACTATGCTGAATAAAAGTGGGGGAAATGGAATCCTCATCTTATTTTTGTTCTTAGGGGAAAAGCTTTAAATTTTTCACCATTGAGTTGTTGATTTTTCATATATGGGCTTTATTATTTTAAGATAGTTTCCTTCTGTTCTTAGTATATATTGTGTTTTTATCATGAAAAGCTGCTAATTTTGCCAGATGCTTTTTTGGCATCATTTGAGATTATCATGTGTTTTTTTTCTTTTTTCCCTTCATTCTGTTAATAGAGTATATTACATTGATCAATTTTTGTATATTGGAACTTCCTTGCATTCCAGGAATAAATCCCACTTGCTCATCGTGTATGATCCTGTTTTTTTTTTGTTGTTTTTTTTTGTTTTTTTGGCCACGCAGTGCAACATACGGGATCTTTGTTCCCTGAACTCATGCCCTCAGCAGTGAAAGTGCAGAGTCCTAACCGCTGGGCTGCCAGGGAATTCCCTATAATCCTTTTTTTTTAAATTTTTTTTATTTATTTATTTATTTTATTTTATTTTTTTTTTTTGCGGTATGCGGGCCTGTCACTGTTGTGGCCTCTCCCGTTGCGGAGCACAGGCTCCGGACGCGCAGGCTCAGTGGCCATGGCTCACGGGCCTAGCCGCCCCGCGGCATGTGGGATCTTCCCGGACCAGGGCACGAACCCGCGTCCCCTGCATCGGCAGGCAGACTCTCAACCACTGCGCCACCAGGGAAGCCCTATAATCCTTTTAATATACTGCTGGATTCAGTTTCGAATGACTTTCAGGAAGGGCGCCATTCCCTATTCAATGGGAAAAGGACTGCCTTTTCAATAAATGATGATGTCAAAACTGGATGTCAACATGAAAAAGAATGAAGTTGGATTCTTTTTTCTTTTATTATTATTTTTTATTTTATGTGGTTAAAAAACACCATCATTGGGCTTCCCTGGTGGCGCAGTGGTTGGGAGTCCACCTGCCGATGCAGGGGACATGGGTTCGTGCCCCGGTCCGGGAAGATCCCACATGCCGCAGAGTGGCTAGGCCCATGAGCCATGGCCGCTGAGCCTGTGTGTCCGGAGCCTGTGCTCCGCAACGGGAGAGGCCACAACAGTGAGAGGCCCATGTACAGGAAAAAAAAAAAAAAAAAAACCATCATAACCATTTAAAAAATATATGCTACAATAGTGTTAACTATATGCACATTTTCTGCAGCAGATCTCTAGAACTTTTTCATCTTGCAAAACTGAAACTGTATGTATTGAACAATTTTCTTTTTCCCTCTCTTCAAACTCACTGACAACCATGATTCTACTTTCTGTTCCTAACATTGTGACTATTCTAGGTACCTCATATAAGTGGAATCATATAGTATTTGTCTTTTGTGACTTGCTTATTTCACTGAGCATAATGTCCTCAAGTCATCCATATTGTAACATGTGACAAGATTTCCTTTTTTTAAGGCTGAATGATATTTCATTGTATGTATACACAGTACAACATTTTGTTTATCCAGTCATCCACTGGTGGACCTTTGTGTTGCCTCCATCTCTTGGCTATTGTGAATAATGCTGCTATGTTTTCTTTTTTTTTGGCTGTGTTGGGTCTTCGTTGCTGCACACGGGCTTTCTCTAGTTGTGGTGAGCGGGGACTACTCTTCATTGCAGTGTGTGGGCTTCTCATTGCTGTGGCTTCTCTTGTTGCAGAGCACGGGCTCTAGGCACGTGGGCTTCAGTAGTTGTGGCATGTGGGCTCAGTAGTTGTGGCTCATGGGCTCAGTAGTTGTGGCTCACAGGCTCAGTAGTTGTGGCTCTCGGGCTCTAGAACGCAGACTCAGTAGTTGTGGTGCACAGGTTTAGTTGCTCCATGGCATGTGGGATCTTCCCGGACCAGGGATTGAACCTGTGTCCCCTGCACTGGCAGGCAGACTCTCAACCACTATGCCACCAGGGAAGTCCCAATGCTGCTATGTTTTCAATTGTTTTGGATTTATACCCTGAAGTGGGATTGCTGGATCACACACTAATTAAATTTTTAATTTTTTGAGGATCCTCCATACTGTTTTCCATAGTGGCTGCACTGTTTTACATTCCCAAAAATATTGCATGAGAGTTCCAAATTTATTTATTTATTTGTTATATTAAGAGCACTTAACACGAGATCTACTCTCTTAAATTTTAAAGTATACACTATATTATTGTGAAGTTCTATATATTCCTTATCAGATATATGGTTTGCAAATATTTTCTCCCGTTATGTAAATTGCCTTTCACTCTGTTGATTGTTTCCTCTGCTATGCAGAAGTTTTTAAGTTTGATGTGGTCTCATTTTTCTATTTTTGCTTCTGTTGCCTGTGCTTTTGGTGTCATGTCCAAGAAATCATTGCCAAATCAAATACCATGAAGTTTTCCCCTGTTTTCTTCTAGGAGTTTTATATGTTTGAGGTCTTACATTTAGGTCTTTAATCCATTTTGAATTAATTTTTGTATATGGGGTAAGGCAAGGGTCCAGCTTCTTTCTTTCACATGTTGATATCCAGTTTTTCCAATACCATTTGTTGAAGAGACTGTTAAAAGATAAACTGAGGCATATTAAAATTTTTAAAGAGTTTATTTGACCAAAAATCGATTCAAATTTGGCAGCATCCAATCTGGCAGATAGAAAGGAGTTTCAAGAAGCTGTACAGAAGGGGACTTCCCAGGTGATCCAGTGATTAAGACTCTGTGCTCCCAGTGCAGGGGGCCCGGGTTCAATCCCTGGTCAGGGAACTAGATCCTGGATGCCGCAACTAAGAGTCTGCATCCACAACTAAAGATCCCACCTGCCGCAACTAGGACGCAGCACAGCCAAATAAATAAATAAATATTTTTTTTAAATCTCTGGTGGTTAAGCGGTTAGGACTCCACACTCCCACTGCCAAGGGCCCAGGTTTAATCCCTGGTCAGGGAACTAAAATCCCACAAGCCACAAAGTGCGGCAAAAAAAAAAAAAAAAAGCTGCACAAAATGAAAGGCTTTTGTATAACTGATTCACTTTGTTATAAAGCAGAAACTAACACACCATTGTAAAGCAATTATACCCCAATAAAGATGTTAAAAAAAAAAATGAAAGGCTTTTATAGGCAGAAGGGAGCAGGAACAGGGAAATTATATGAGGCAAAACTGCAAAAATCACGTTGGTTATTACAAAGTTACTTTCCTTTAGGGGATGGAAGGGGTCTATAAGGCAGATTACTTAACTAGTAATAATCTAAGTAAGACAACTAAAACTATAATTAAGTGTCAGTTTTGTGACATGGGCTTAGCATAAGCAACTACATTTTGGACCCTTGCACTGTTATCAAAGACCATTTGACCATGTACTTGAGGGTTCTTTTCTGGGTTCTCTATTCATTCCATTGGTCTACAAGTCTGTGTTTATGTCAGGACCACACTGTTTTGATGACTGTAGCTTTGTGGCATGTTTTGAAATCAGGACATATGATACCTCCACTTCTTTTTCTTTTGAAGTTGGATTCTTACTTTACACCGTATATAAAAATTAACTTGAAATGGATCAAAGACCTCTGATGAAGTGCTAAAACTATAAAACACTTAGAATAAAACATAGGGGGATAGCTTCATGACATTGGATTTGGCAATTATTTCTTGGATATGGCACCAAAAACACAGGTAACAGAAACAAAAACAGACAATAGGACTATATCAAAATTAAAAACAGCAAAGGAAACAAGCAACCAAAAAAAAAGGGAAAAAGAAACAATCAACAGAGTGAAAAGTCAACCTATGGAATGGGAGAAAATATTTATAAACCATGTATCTGTTAAGGGATTCATAGCCAGAATATATAAAGAGCTCCTTCACAATAATGTATTGTACACTTACAAATGTGATCAAGACCCCTGTGAACTAAACTCTGACATAGGGCTGGAGAGCTGATATCCTCCGAGGTAGGACAGTGAAGGTCTAATTGCCAGCTTTGCCAGCTGAGAGCAAACTGCTCCTGGTGGGCCTTATGGACAGGGACGTGTTCTTTCTCACCCCTAAGCTCTCACTCCACAAGTCCGGGAACCAGTAAAGGGGTACAGCCAGCTGCTGTCCAATTATGCATTGTGGAACTGGGAGAAAAACACAAGATGTGTTTGGGGACCCATGGGGCTCACCCACGGGGCTCACTGTGTGAAAGACGTGAGCTAAACCTCCATTGATCACCTGACCTCCACAAGCCCCTACTCTGACTGGGGGGCCACAGGGACATGGGTTCTCCTGAAATCAGTGTCCATTCAGAGCCAGCGTCCAGTAGTCCCTGAAAAGTCTGATCATTTCCTTTTCCCTAAAGCACAGTGAACCTGGTAAAAGGCCATCGGTGCCTTTGGTGAAGGCTGGGAGGAAGATTAACAGCATGAATTTCAGGCAGTGACCTGGGAACCTTGCTCTGAGGACCTGTTCTCTTGTTCATTCAAGGGCCCTGAGCCTGTAAACTAGCTCAAGTGTGGGAACTGATTGACGGGCCATGACGCCCTGATTTTCTGATTCAGGTGAGACTTCTATTCAACTGACCTAGAAATTTTCTGATTCTACACATAAAGTAAGGACGCAATAGTCCTCCTATCTATCTTATTTGTAGGAACACCATCAACTAGCCTTTGGCAGTGGGCCCCTCCCACCTGGGATCCAGTTATTCCCTGGCATTTCGGTTTCCCAAAGCATGACTGCAGTTCCCACTGGAAGGTCCGGCCGACAGAGAAGAGTGACCACAGAGCTCTTCAAGGGTGACAGCTCTCCCCTCACAAATGTATTTCTTCCAGTATTAGTGAAACGTAGGTGTTCTGGACCTTTCCAGTGCTGGTGAGTACGTCTTAAAAGACAAATCCACTCTTAACATTTGAATCTCCCTAAGCCTTTGTCTCCCTGCCTCTTCATTAAACTAAGGCAGTTCTGCTATTTCCAGCTCACGATTCGGGCAACTTTTGGTCCACGTTTCAGCCAACCAACCAGATAGCGTTTTCCAACTCCGAGGTGGCAGCGTTCAGTGTAGATTCTCTGCTTCGTGCACTCGAATCAATAAATTAGCCTGATCTGGACTCACATTCCCTCCACCGTTCTCCCAGCCTCTCAGTATCCGTCCCCACCCTTCCCCCAGACTCCTGGCTGTAAAATTAGAGACTCAAGGAGTTCTTTGGAGTGCAGTGCACCTCCTCAGGGGCCACACTTCGTACCCCCCCTTTAGCTACCCGTTGGTACATGACTAGCGAGTCACGGGGCTAGGGTGGCGAGGCGATGGCTCCTGAGGAGAACCCCCTGTGAACTGTCTCAGGCCAGGCAGGGGCAAAGAGCCCGACTCCACCGGGGAAGGGGATGGGGGCCGGGGGGCTACTTCCACGGGGTGTGGGGCTCTCCACCTGTCAAAAAGACTCATCAGAACTCGGGGCTCAGTGTCTCCACCTTCCCCAGGGTCTTCCCACCCCCCCGTTCCACCTCGCAGAATCCCATGCTCGCAAAGCAGCACCCTCACCTCCACAGCAAACACTGTGCGACTGGCAGTTCAGCTTGCCTTGTGCTTCACTGTAAGTCACAGGAGGAGACTGTGCTTTTTTGTTTTCAGCCACTTCAGCCCTGGCGCTACAAGAGATAAGGGTCTCCTTCAGGGAAGACACAGCCACCTTCGGCTCATTATACAACACTTGAGCTGGGAGTCTGAGTACCTGAACTCACCCTTTTCTTCCACTACTTTGTCCAGCAACTAGTCGATCTCATTATGTTCATTAGTTTTTCCACAATGCTTGCAAATATTTACAGTAGCCAGGACATGGAAGCAACCTAAATGTCCATCAACAGAGGGATGAGTAAAGAAGATGTGGCACATCTATACAGTGGAATATTACTCAGCCATGAAAAAGAACGAAACTATGCCATTTGCGGCAGCATGGATGGACCTAGAGATTGTCATACAGAGTGAAGTAAGTCAGACAGAGAAAAACGAATATCATATAACATTGCTTATTTGTGGAATCTAGGAAAATGATACGAATGAACTTACTTGCAAAGCAGAAACAGAGTCACAGATGTCGGAAACAAACTTACAGTTACCAAGGAGGGAAGGGAGGTGGGATGAACTGGGAGATTGGGATTGACATATACACACTGCTATGTGTAAAATAGATAAGTAATGAGAACCTACTGCATAGCGTAGGGGACTCTACTCAGTGCTCTGTGGTGACCTAGAAGGGAAGGACATCCAAACTAGAGTGGATATATGTGTACCTATAACTGATTCACTTTGCTGCACAGCAGAAAGTAGCACAACATTGTAGAGCAACTGTACTCAATATCAATTAATAAAAAATAAATCAATAAAAATACAAGAGATTGCAGAGGAAGAGAATGCTCACAAATATCATATACACAGTCATCTGCCTCCTTGCTTCTCACAGGCGATCTGTTAGGAGTATCCAATGGATATATTTTGTGCGTCTCGATCGCCAGGTCACACCATGGACCATTGGTAAACTGTTTACTACTGGAACTAGAGTCATTAGCGTCTTTATATAATTAGATTAGGGGCCAATTCTAGAAACTGCAGACCAATTCAGAAAACTCATCTTTAATACTCTGCTCCTCTAGAGCCACTCTTGGCACCAAAATCTATTAGTCAGGGTTCTCCAGAGAAACAGAACCAATAGGGTAGGTGGAGAGAAACAGCGACCGAGAGACCTTAAGGAATTGGCTCCGTGACTGTCTGCACTCAGCAAGCTGGCAGCCAGAGACAGCCGACAGGACAGCTGCAGCTGCGTCCCAAGGCTTGAGAAGAGGGGAGGTCATGCTCTAAATCTAGTCCAAATCCTGCGGCCTGGGAACAGAGAGATGGTGTAAGTTGCATTCTGAGTCCTGGTCCCAAGACAGGTGAGGACCAGCATCCCAGGCTGAAGACAGTCAGGCGGAGATGGAACACTCCCTCGCTCGGCCTCTGTATTTTCGCCGGGCCTTCAGTGCCTTGACTGAGACCCCGCTTCACTGGGGGCAGGGCACCTTCACTGGGGACGGGGGCTATATCTGCTGTACTCAGACTGCCGGTTCCAATACCAACCTTGTCCAGAAACACCCTTCAAGACACACTCAGAATAACGTGTAACCAAATATCTGGGCACCCCATAATCCAGAGAAACTGGTATGTTAAATTAGCCATCACAGCCTAGTTTCCACTCCTCCAACCCTTCCGTGATGTTAAAAGCACCTAGTTCCTAGTACTGAATCCTGTATCAGTGAGCGTCCTCATAAGACATTCAGTAACTGGATGACGTTTTAATAAAAGTACTATTTTAAAGGATGAAGGGAAACTACAAGGTGGAGGGAAACCACAGAGGAGAATGTCATGTAGAGCCAGGGACTGAGTGTGCCCTGAGGACGCCAGCGGGGTGGTACCCGACCCGGAGGGAGAAAGCTGAACGAGAGGCTTCGAGGTGGAACTGTGGCCTTTGGTCAAGGGACTCAGCTGAACCACAGTGACCCCACGGGGATGTTTCCACTTCACTTTCCTTCCTCCCTAGTGTTGTCAAGTTTAGCAAACAGAAAAAAAGACACCTAGCTCATTTTGAGTTTCAGTTAAACAACGAATGATATTTTAGCATAAATGTGTTCCAAACCTTGCCTGGTGCATACTTACACTAAAAAATTTTTCATTGCTTATCTGAAATCCAAGTTTAACTGGACATCCATATCTTATCTAGCAACATTATTCTTCCCTCCAGTTTCCTTCCAGACTCAACTGGAGGTCAGAAGGCACAGGAGCCTGTGTGGTGTGGTCCATGCACGTGCACCTTCGCAGATCAGAGGGCAAGATGGAAGAAAGTGGAGAATGGGTGTGGGGAGACAAATACACGTAGGTAACAATCCTCTCCTGATTAGAATACCTGAAGGGCACCTGTTGTCTGCATCAAACTCTGAATAATAAACCCTTTATTAGGTTGAGAAACTTTCTTTTTTTTTTAGGCCTTTATTTTTCCATGGCAGCTTTAGGTTTACAGCAAAATTAAGAGGAAGGCACAGAGAGTTCCCATAGACCCGCCCCCGCCACGTGTATCATCCACGGATACCAACATTTCCCACTGTAGGGATACATTTGTTACGGTTGATGAACCTACATTGACACGTCATAATCACCCTAAACCCATAGTTTACTGTAGGGTTCATTCTTGGAGTTGTACGTTCTATGGGTTTATAAACATGTATAATTATAGTATCACACAGAGTATTTTCACTGCCCTAAAAGTCTTCTGTGCTCTGGTTATTCATCCCTCTCCCCACACAACCCCTGGCAACCACTGATCTTTTCGTTTTGTTGTCTCCGTAGCCTTGCCTTTTTCAGAATGTCATAATGGTGGAATCATATTGCATGAAACCTTCTCAGATTGGGTGCTTTCTCTTCATAACTTACATTTAAGTTTCCTCCATGCCTTTTCATGGCATCATAGCTCGTTTTTCACACTAATATTACACTGTCTGGATGCACCACAGTTTATTCATCCACTCACCTACTGAAGGACATGTTAGTTGTTTCAAGTTTGGCAATTATGAAGGAAGCTGCTATAAACATCTGTGTGCAGGTTTTTGCATGGACGTAAGTTTTCAGCTCATTTGAGTCATTACCAAGGAGCATGGTTACTGGATCATATGGTAAGAGTAGGTTTAGTTTTTTAGAAACTGCCGAACTGTCTTCCAAAGTGGCTGCACTGGGGCTTCCCTGGTGGCGCAGTGGTTGAGAATCCTCCTGCCAATGCAGGGGACACGGGTTCGAGCCCTGGTCCGGGAAGATCCCACATGCTGCGGAGCAACTAAGCCCGTGCGCCACAACTGCTGAAGCCCGCGCACCACAACTACTGGAGCCCACATGCTTAGAGCCCGTGCTCCACAACAGGAGAAGACACCACAGTGAGAAGCCCGTGCACCACAATGAAGAGTAGCCCCCGCTCGCCGGAACTATGGAAAGCCCGCGCACAGCAACAAAGACCCAACACAGCCAAAAATAAGTAAATAAATAAATTTATTTAAAAAAAAAAAAGTGGCTGCACCATTGTGCGTTCCCACCAGCAGTGAGTGAGAGTTCCTGCTGCTCCACACCCTCCAGCATTTGGTGTTGTCAGTGTTCCAGATTTTGGCCATTCTAGTAGGGGTGGTATCGTATTGCTATTTTTATTTGCATTCCCATAATGACATATAATGTGGAGCATCTTCTCATATGCTTATTTGCCATCTGAATATCTTCTTTGATGAGGTGTCTGTTAAGGTCTTTGGCCCATTTTTTAAATCAGGTTGTGTGTTTTCTTTCTCTTTTAAAAAAATACTTTATTTATTTATTTTTGGTTGCGTCGGGTCTTAGTTGCAGCACGTGGGCTCTTCCTTGTGGCGCATGGACTTCTCTTTAGTTGTGGCTCACAGGCTCAGTAGTTGTGGTGCTCGGGCTTAGTTTCCCTGCAGCATGTGGGATCTTAGTTCCTTGACCAGGGCTTGAACCTGGGTCCCCTGCATTGGAAGGCAGATTCTTAACCACTGGACCACCAGGGAAGTCCCTTTATTTATTTATTTATTTATTATTACTATTATATTTTATAATTTCATTTTATTTTTGGCTCCATTGGGTCTTTGTTGCTACACATGGGGGCTACTCTTCGTTGTGGTGCGCGGGCTTCTCCTTGTGGTGGCGTCTCTTGTTGTGGAGCACAGGCTCTAGGTGTGCAGGCTTCAGTAGTTGTGGCTCGCAGGCTCTAGAGTGCAGGCTCAGTAGTTGTGACACATGGGCTTAGTTGCTCTGTGGCATGTGGGCTCTTCTCAGACCAGGGATTGAACCTGTGTCCCTTGCATTGGAAGGTGGATTCTTAACCAATGGACCACAAGGGAAGTCCCCCCCCCTTTTTTTTTTTTAAATATAGTTGATTTACAATGTGTCAGATAGGTTGTGTGTTTTCTTATTGTTCTGTTTTGAAGAGTCCTTTGTACATCTTGGCTAACAGTCCTTTATGAGACACACCTTTTGCAAATATTTTCTCCCAGTCTGTGGCTTGTCTTCTTGTTCTCCTGCCACTGTCTTTCCCAGAGCACAAGTTTTTCATTTTAATGGAATCCACTTTATCTTTGATGTCTCTCAAGGACGGTGCCTCTGGTGTTATATCTAAAGAGTCATTTCCATACCCAAGGTCAGCTGAGTTTTCTGCTATGTTATCTCCTAGAAGTTTTATAGTTTGGCATTTTACATTTAGGCCTGTGATCTATGTTGAGTTAATTTTTGTGAAGAGTGTAAGTTCTGTATCGAGATTCTTTTTTGTATGTGGATGTCCAGTTACTTGAGCACCCTCAGTTGAAGGGATTATCTTTGCTCCATTGTATTGTCTTTGTTCCTTTGTCAAAGATCAGTTGATCTATACCCATGAGGGTCTATTTCTGGGCTGTCTATTCTTTTCCATTGATCTATTTGTCTATTATTTCACCAATACCACAGTGTCTTGATTACTGTAAATTTATGGTAAGTCTGGTAGTGAGGTAGCATCAGTCCTCCAATGTTGTTCTTCTTCAGTATTGTGTTGACTCTTCTAGGTCTTTTCCCTCTCCTCATAAACTTAAAAATCAGTTTGTCCATATCGACAAAATTACTTGCTAGGATGTTGGTTGGGATGCCATTGAATCTATAGATCAAGTTGGGAAGACTGACATGGTGACAATATTGAGTCTTTCTATCGGTGAACATGGGCTATCTCTCCATTTATTTAGTTCTTCTCTGATTTCATTTATTAGAGGTTTGTAGTTTTCCTCATATAGATCTTGTACATATTTTGTTAAATTTATATGTAAGTATTTAATTTTGTTTTTTTGTTTTTTTTAATAGATCTTTATTGGAGTATAATTCCTTCACAATACAGTGTTAATTTCTGTTGCACAACAAAGCGAATCAGCCATTTGCATACACATGTCCCCATATCCCCTCCCTCTTGAGCCTCCCTCCCACCCTCCCTATCCCACCCCTCTAGGTCATCGCAAAGCACCAAGCCAATCTCCCTGTACTATGCTGCTGCTTCCGCCAGCCAACTATTTTACATTCAGTAATGTATATATGTTGATGCTACTCTCACTTTGCCCCAGCTTCACCCTCCCACCCCATGTCACCAAGTCCATTCTCTATGTCTACCTCTTTATTTTCCTGCCCTGCAACTAGGTTCATCAGTTCCTTTTTTTTTTTTTTTTTTTTTAGATTCCATATATATGCATTAGCATACAGTATTTGTTTTTCTCTGACTTACTTCACTCTGTATGACAGACTCTAGGTCCATCCACCTCACTACAAATAACTCAATTTCATCTCTTTTTATGGCTGAGTAATATTCCATTGTATATATGTGCCACATCTTCTTCGTCTATTCATCTGTTGATAGACATCTAGGTTGGTTCCATGTCCTGGCTATTGTAAATATTGCTGCAGTGAACACTGTGGTGCACGTCTCATTTTGAATTATGGTTTTCTCAGGGTATATACCCAGCAGTGGGATTGCTGGGTCACAGGGTAGTTCTGTTTTTAGTTTTTTTAAGGAACCTCCATACTGTTTCCCATAGTGATTGTATCAGTTTACATTCCGACCGACAGTGCAGGAAGGTTCCCTTTTCACCACACCCTTTCCATCATTTACTGTTTCTAGCTTTTTTGATAATGGCCATTCTGATTGGCATGAGGTGATACCTCATTGTAGTTCTGATTTGCATTTCTCTAATAATTAGTGATGTTGAGCATCTTTTCATGTGCCTCTTGGCCATCTGTATGTCTTCCTTGGTGAAATGTCTATTTAGGTCTTCTGCCCATTTTTTAACTGGATTGTTTGTTTTTTTGATAGTGAGCTCCATGAGCTGTTTGCATATTTTGGAGATTAATCCTTTGTCTGTTGTTTCATTTGCAAATATTTTCTCCCATTCTGAGGGTTGTCTTTTTGTCTTGTTTATGGTTTCCTTTGCTGTGCAAAAGCTTTTAAGTTTAATTAAGTCCCATTTGTTTATTTTTGTTTTTTTTCCGTTACTCTAATAGGTGGGTCAAAAAAGATCTTGCTGTGGTTTATGTCAAAGAGTGTTTTTCCTATGTTTTCCTCTAAGAGTTTTATAGTGTCTGGTCTTACATTTAGGTCTCTAATCCATTTGGAGTTTATTTTTGTGTATGGTGTTAGGGAGTGTTCTAATTTTATTCTTTTACATGTAGCTGTCCAGTTTTCCCAACACCACTTATTTATTTATTTATTTATTTATATAAATTTATTTATTTACTTATTTTTGGCTGTGTTGGCTCCCCGCTGCTGTGCACGGGCTCCCTCCAGCTGTGGCGAGCAGGGGCCACCCCCCGCCGCGGCGTGTGGGCCCCCCACTGCCGCGGCCTCCCCTACTGCGGAGCACGGGCTCCAGGCGTGCAGGCCTCAGCAACCGTGGCACATGGGCTCAGCAGCTGTGGCCCGCAGTCTCCAGAGCTCAGGCTCAGCAGTTGTGGTGCATGGGCCCAGCCGCTCCGCGGCATGTGGGATCCCCCCGGGCCAGGGCCCGAACCCATGTCCCCCACACCAACAGGCAGACTCCCAACCACTGCGCCACCAGGGAAGCCCTCCCAACACCACTTATTGAAGAGGCCGTCTTTTCTCCATTGTATGTTCTTGCCTCCTTTGTCATAAATTTGGTGCCCATATGTGCGTGGGTTTATCTCTGGGCATTCTATCCTGTACCATTTATCTATATTTCTGTTTTTGTGCCAGTACCATACTGTCTTCATTACTGTAGCTTTGTGGTATAGTTTGAAGTCGGGGAGCCTGATTCCTCCATCTCCGTTTTTCTTTCTCCAGATTGCTTTAGCTATTCGGGGTCTTTTGTGTTTCCATATGAATTGTAAGATTTTTTTTGTTCTAATTCTGTGAAGAATGCCATTGGTAGTTTGATAGGGATTGCATTGAATCTGTAGATTGCTTTGGGTAGTATAGTCATTTTCACAATATTGATTCTTCTAATCCAAGAGCATGGTATATCTCTCCATCTGTTTATGTCATCTTTGATTTCTTTCATCAGTGTTTTATAGTTTTCTGAGTACAAGTCTTTTGCCTCCTCAGGCAGGTTTATTCCTAGGTATTTTATTCTTTTTGTTGCAACGGTAAATGGGAGTGTTTCCTTAATTTCTCTTTCTGATTTTTTGTTGTTGGTGTATAGGAATGCAAGAGATTTCTGTGCATTAATTTTGTATCCTGCAACCTTACCAAATTCATTCATTAATGAATTAATGCTTAATTGATTAATTCTAGTAGTTTTCTGGTGGCATCTCTAGGATTTTCTATGTATAGTGTATAGTATCATGTCATCCTCAAAAAGTGACAGTTTTATTTCTTCTTTTCCAATTTGTATTCCTTTTATTTCTTTTTCTTCTCTGATTGCTGTGGCTAGGAATTCCGAAACTATGTTGAATAAGAGTGGCGAGAGTGGACATCCTTGTCTTGTTCCTGATCCTAGTGGAAATGCTTTCAGTGTTTCACCACTGAGTATGATGCTTGCTGTGGGTTTGTCATAATATGGCCTTTATTATGTTGAAGTAGGTTCCCTCTATGCCCATTTTCTGGAGAGTTTTTATCATAAATGGGTGTTGAATTTTGTCAAAAGCTTTTTCTGCATCTTTTGAGATGATCATATGTTTTTTATTCCTTAATTTGTTAATGTGGTGTATCACACTGATTGATTTGCGTATATTGAAGAATCCTTGCCTCCCTGGGATAAATCCCACTTAATCATGGTGTATGATCCTTTTAATGTGCTGTTGGATTCTGTTTGCTAGTATTTTGTTCAGGATTTTTGCATTTATGTTCATCAGTAATATTGGTCTATAATTTTATTTTTTTGTGATATCTTTTTCTGGTTCTGGTATCAGGGTGGTGGTGGCTTTGTAGAATTAATCTGGGAGTGTTCCTTCCTCCCTCTGCAATTTTTTGGAAGAGTTTGAGAAGGGTCAGTGTTAGCTCTTCCCTAAATGTTTGACAGAATTCGCCTGTGAAGCCACCTGGTCCTGGACTTTTGTTTGTTGGAAGATTTTTAATTATGGTTTCAATTTCATTACTTGTGATAGGTCTGTTTATATTTTCTAATTCTTCCTGGTTCAGTCTTGGAAAATTGTAGCTTTCCAAGAATTTGTCCATTTCTTTGTGATTGTCCATTTTATTGGCATATAGTTGTTTGTAGTAGTCTCCTATAATCCTTTGTTTTCCTGCAGTATCAGTTGTGATTTCTCCTTTTTCATTTCTAATTTTATTGATTTGTGTCCTCTCCCTTTTTTTCTTGATGCGTCTCACTAAGGGTTTATCAATTTTGTTTATCTTCTCAAAGAAACAGCTTTTAGTTTTATTGATCTTTGCTATAGTTTTCTTCATTTGTATTTCATTTATTTCTGCTCTGATCTTTATGATTTCTTTCCTTCTACTGACTTTGGGCTTTATTTGTTCTCTTTTCTCTCATTGTTTTAAGTGTAGGGTTAGATTGTTTATTTGAGATTTTTCTTGTTTCTTGAGGTGAGATTGAATTGCTATAAACTTCCCTCTTAGAACTGTTATTGCTGCATCCCATAGGTTTTGGGTCTTCCTGTTTTCATTGTCATTTGTTTCTATGTATTTTTTTATTTCTTCTTTGATTTCTTCAGTGATCTCTTGGTTATTTAGTAGCACAGTATTTAGCCGCCATATATTTGTGTTTTTTGCAGTTTTTTTCCTGTAATTGATGTCCAATCTCATAGCATTGTGGTCAGAAAAGATGCTTGATACAATTTCAATTTTCTTAAATTTTCCAAGGCTTGATTTGTGACCCAACATGTGATCTATCCTGGAGAATGTTCCATGTGCACTTGAGAAGAAAGTGTATTCTACCATTTTTGGGTGGATTGTTCTATAAATATCTATTAGATCTATCTGGTCTATTGTGTCATTTAAAGCTTGTGTTTCCTTATTTATTTTCTGTTTGGATGACACGTCCATTGGTGTAAGTGGGGTGTTGAAGTCCCCTACTCTTATTGTATTACTGTTGATTTCTTCTTTCATGGCTGTTAGCATTTGCCTCATGTTTTAGGGTGCTCCTATGTTAGGTACATAAACATTTATAATTGTTATATTGCCTTCTTGGATTGATCCTTTGATCATTATGTAGTGTCCCTCCTTATCTCTTGTAACAGTCTTTATTTTAAAGTCTATTTTATCTGATATGAGTGTTGCTACTGCAGCTTTCTTTTGATTTCCATTTTCATGGAATATCTTTTTCCATCCCTTCACCTTCAGTCTGTATGTGTTCCTAGGTCTGAAGTGGGTCTCTTGTAGACAGTATATGGGTCTTGTTTTTGTATCAATTCAGCCAGTCTTTGTCTTTTGGTTGGAGCATTTAATCCATTTACATTAAAGGTTATTATCGATATGTATGTTCCTATTACCATTTTCTTAATTGTTTTGGGTTTGTTTTTGTGGGTCTTTTTCTTCTCTTGTGTTTCCCGCTTAGAGAAGTTTCTTTAGCATTTGTTGTAAAGCTGGTTTGGTGGTGCTGAATTCTCTTAGCTCTTGTTTGTCTGAAAAGCTTTTGACTTCTCCATGGAATCTGAATGAGATCCTTGCTGGGTAGAGCAATCTTGGTTGCAGGTTTTTCTCTTTCATCACTTTAAGTATATTCTGCCACTCTCTTCTGGCCTGCAGAGTTTCCACTGAGAAATCAGCTGCTAACCTTCTGGAGATTATTTTGTATGTTATTTTTTGTTTTTCCCTTGCTGCTTTTAATATTTTTTCTTTGAATTTAATCTTTGTTAGTTTGATTAATATGTGTGTTGGTGTGTTGCTCCTAGGGTTTATCCTGTATGGGACTCTCTTTGCTTCCTGGACTTGGGTGACTATTTCCTTTCCCATGTTAGGGAAGTTTTCAACTATAATCTCTTCAAATATTTTCTCAGACCATTTATTTTCCTCTTCTTCTTCTGGGACCCCTATAATTCGAATGTTGGTGCGTTTAGTGTTGTCCCAGAGGTCTCTGAAACTGTCTTCAATTCTTTTCATTCTTTTTTTCTTTATTCTGCTCCTTGGCAGTTATTTCCACCATTCTGTCTTCCTGCTCACTTATTCATTCTTCTGCCTCAGTTATTTTAATATTGATTCCTTCTAGAGTATTTTTTTTAATTTATTTATTTTATTTATCTATTTTTGGCTGCATTTGGTCTTCGTTGATGTGCACGGGCTTCCTCTAGTTGTGGCAAGTGGGGGTTACTCTTCATTGTGGTGCACGGGCTTCTCATTGAAGTGGCGTCTCTTGTTGTGGAGCACGGGCTCTAGGCACACGGGTTTCAGTAGTTGTGGCACGCGGGCTCAGTAGTTGTGGCTCGCGAGCTCTAGAGTGCAGGCTCAATAGTTGTGGCGCATGGGCTTAGTTGCTCCACGGCATGTGGGATCTTCCCGGACCAGGGCTTGAACCCATGTCCCCTGCATTGGCAGGCAGATTCTTAACCACTGTGCCACCAGGGAAGCCCTAGAGTAATTTTAATTTCAGTTACTGTGTTGTTCATCTCTGTTTGTTTGTTCTTTAGTTCTTCTAGATCTTTGTTAAACATTTCTTGTATTTTCTCAATCTGTGCCTCCATTCTATTTCCGAGATTCTGGATCGTCTTTACTATCATTACTCTGAATTCTTTTTCAGGTAGATTGCCTATTTCCTCTTCATTTATTTGGCCTTGTAGGTTTTTATCTTGCTCTTTCATCTATGACATATTTTTTTGCCGTCTCTCTTTTTTTTTTTAACGAGTAGGATTGTGTCCCTGTTTCACTGTTTGTTTGGCCTGAGGCTTCCAACACTGGAGTTTGTAGGCTATTGGGGAGAGCTGGGTCTTGGTGCTGAGATGAGGAACTCTGTGAAACCTCACTCCAATGAATATTCCCTGGGGTCTGAGGTTCTCTGTTAGTCCAGTGGTTTGCACTCGGAGGTCCCACCACAGGAGCTTCCCCCCAACCTCGGGCTCGCGAATCAAGATCCCGCAAGCCACGTGGGGTGGCAAAAAAAAAAAAAAAAAGAGAGAGAGAAAAATAACAAAGTAAAAAACCAAAATTAGACTAGGAAACTAACAGATATGTTAGAAAGAATGTAAAAATAAAAATATAGATGAATCAACAACCAGAAGGTACATCAGTACCACAATAGTAAAAAAGAGGAGGAGGGAAAGGAAAAAAAGAAAAAAAAAATGGTGGGGGGAAGGCCTTGGCTGTGGAGGGCGGGGCCTAAGGAAGGGCAAGGTTTGGGCAGTGGGCAGGGCCAATGCTCAGGGCCCACAGGGCTGGAAAAAGCCCTGGGAGCTATGGGGGCTGGGGCTTAGGCTCAAGGAACAGAAGGGGCCCAGGCGTGCCCCCCACCCTGGTCTCAGAGGGCAGGGACCTCACCTGGGAGCCCAGCAGGTTTCCTGGGCTCAAGTGCTCAGCACAGATGCCCTCCTCTCCTCTCCTGCTCCTCTGGTCTGGGGTCTGGGAGTGTCCCTCCTGCCTGCCTCTCCTGATTTCCCTGGCCTCAGGGGCGCTGACCTTGTCTGGCTTCCATTTCTCCTCCACCCTCTGTCTCCCTACGTCCTACCAGTTCACTTGGGGGTTCCTCCCATCTCTTGGGGGTCAGAGTCCCCCACCAGCGGCCGGCAGACACCCTAGTTGTGGGGAGACCTAACTCCACGTCTTCCCACACTGCCATCTTGACTCCACCCCCTAAGTATTTAATTTTGAAGGGTGCTAATGTAAGTGGTATTTTGTTTTTAATTTAAAATTCCACCTGTTCACTGCTGACATATAGGATAGCAAATGACCTTGTATCCTGCAACTTTGCTATAATGACTTTTTTTTCTTTCTTTTTTTTGGCCACATGGCATGTGGGATCTTAGTTCCCTGACCGAGGATCAAACCTGTGTCCCCTGCAGTGGAAGCTCAGAGTCTTAACCACTGGACCACCAGGAAATTCCCCAAAATATTTCTTTTTAATCCGTTGAAATGATTGTATGGTTTTTCTTCTTAAATTGATTCCATTTATTGACTGTGTTAGGCACTTTTCTAGGAGCTCAGGATACACTAATCAACAAAATATAAAAATTCCCACCTCCTTGGCCCCTTGAAGGGCAAAGAGGGGACGCTTCCTGTTTCTTCCCAGCTGAGGGACCATGGCCAGACCCTGGCAGACTACATGGCTCCTGCTGGCCATTCTGGTGACCTGGTACCTCATTTATGGAGCAAGAAAGAAAACCTTTATGAGTGTCCAGTAGTGTCTGCAACAGAAAGTAATGTGACAATCACAGTGTCTTTTGTGACCAACAAGCAGAACAGGGAAATGCCAAGTAGCTTCCATGTGGTTCATGTCCTTTTGCTCCAGAAGCAGCAGACTTCTGATCACATGGAGTCCCCCCTTTACACCGAGATGTGGGGACCACCTGTCAAAAGCTGGAGATACTAACTGTCTTTCAAGAAGGAGAGCTTTACAGCAAATCTAGTGCTACTTTTCAGTGTTTTTTTACTTTGGTTTGGAAAGTACAAAATTCTGAACAAACATTGCAACAGTGACAGCTAGCACTCCTGGAGCCCTCCAGTGGTTACTGTGTTTGAGGGTGTCCTGTAATGAGCAGTAATTCCCAGTAGAGTTTATAAATGTTTGTTGACACATACAGAAATAAAAATGCCTGCCGTCCTACTTTGTAGAGACACAAAGTAGAATAGAGGTGACCCGGGCTGGGGTGGAGGGAACGGTCTGTCATCGCTCAGTAGGGACAGAGTTTCTGTTTGGAACGAAGAAAAAGTTCTGGAGGTGGATTGTGATGATGGTCACACAAGAATATGGAGGTACCTAGTACCCCTGAACTGTGCAGTTAAAAATGATTAAGATAGGGGACTTCCCTGGCGGTCTCAGCGCTTTCACTGCTGAGGGCCTGGGTTCAATCCCTGGTCGGGGAACTAAGATCCTGCAAGCCACATGGCACAGCCAAAAGAGAAACAAACAAACAGAAACATGGATCCCCTTGGTAAAAAAAAAAAAAGAAAGAAAACAGCAATGAGATGCCACTATACACCTGTGAGAACGGCCAAAATCCAGAACACTGAGGAACCCAAATGCCAGCAAACGCTGTTGAGGCTGTGCAGCTACAGGAACCTTCACCCGCGGCCCGTCGGGATGCAAACGGCACACCTGCTGTGCAAGACAGCCCGGCAGTTGTCTTGGTCTTTTCCTGCTGCTGCAACAGAATAAAGTAGACTTATAAACAACACAATTTTTTTTTCTCCCGGTTCTTGAGGCTGAAAGATCCAACATCAAGGTACCAGCAGATATGGTGTTTGGGGGCGGCCCTTCCTGATTCAAAGCCAGAGGTCTTCTCACTGTGTCCTCACAAGGCAGACGGGGTCCCTTCTGTGGGGACAGTGATCCCCTTCGCGTGGGCCCCATCCTCGTGACCTAACGACCTTCCAAAGCCCCACCTTCTAACACCCTCACTTTGGGGTTTACAACTTCAACGTATTCAGTTTCTGATTGCAGTTTCTACAGAGCTAACTACATTTTTTTTTTTTTTTGCGGTACACGGGCCTCTCACTGCCGTGGCCTCTCCCGTTGCGGAGCACAGGCTCCGGACGCACAGGCTCAGCGGCCATGGCTCACGGGCCCAGCCACTCCGCGGCATGTGGGATCTTCCCGGACGGGGGCACGAACCCGTGTCCCCTGCATCGGCAGGCGGACTCTCAACCACTGCGCCACCAGGGAAGCCCAGAGCTAACTACACTTTTATCATAGGACCCAACAAATGCTCTCCTTGGCATTTACCCAAATGAGTTGAAAACTTATGTCCACACAGAAACCTGAACAAAAACATTTATAGCGGCTTTATTCATAGCTGCTAAAGCTGAAAACTTGTCTTTCAGTAGATGAGTGGACAAACTGTAGTACATCCATACTGTGGAATGTTCTCAGTGCTGAAAAGAAATGAGCTATGAAACCGTGAAAAGACATGGAGAAAACCTAAGTGCATATTGCTAAGTGAGAGAAGCTGATCTGAAAAACCACACGCAGTGTGATTCCAACCATGTGACCTCCTGGAAAAGACAAAACTATGGAGACAGTGAAAAGATCAGTGGCTGCCAGGTGGAGCACAGAGGACTTTTAGGGCAGTGAAACTCTTCTGCTTTATTCTAATGGTGGATATGTGTCATTATACAGGCACCAAAACCCACAGAACGTGCAACACCAGGAATGACTCCGAGTGTACACTGTAGACTCTGGGGATGAGAACGTCTCAGTGTAGGTTTACTGGTTGTAATAAAGGTCCCACTTTGTTTCACGGTGTCCATAGTGCAGAAGGCTTGTGGGCTCAGGGAGCACACGGGAAATGTCTGTATTTTCTGCTCAGTTGTGCTGTGAACCTAAAACTGCTCTGAGAAATAAAGTCTATCAACAAACACACACACGGTGGTTCCTCAAAAGCTAAACAGAGAATTACCCTGTGGCCCAGTCATTGGCCTCCCAGGTATGTATCCAGAAGAATTGAAAACAGGGATTTAAAGAGATAGTTGGACACTAAGTTACAATATTATTCACAGAAGGCAGAAACAACCCTAAGGTCCAGGAGTAGTCGATGGATAGACAAAATGTGGTCCATCCACACGATGGAATATTTTTCAGCCACAAAAGGGCAGGCAGTTCTGTACACGTTACAACATGAACCTTGAAAATGTGCTCAGTGAAACAAGCCAGACACAAAAGGACAAGTGTTTCACGAGTCCAGCCACATGGACCACCTAGAATAGTCACGTTCGTCGAGACAGAAAGGAAAATCGTGGTTACCAGGGACGAGGGAAGAGCAAAACTGAGAGTTATTGCTAAGTGGGTGTTGGGTTTCTGTTTGGGATGACGAAGAATTTGGAAAGGGATGGTGGTGATGACTGCACAACATTGTGAATGTAATTAATACCACTGCACTGTACACGTGACATGATGAAAGTGGCAAATCTTAAGTTAAATATATTTTACCACAAATTTCTTAAAAGGGCAAAAGCACCACCTATTTCTCAAATTAGGGAAGATAAAATTCCCGCACAAATAATACTGAGCATCTGTCAAAATTTTACTTGAATCATTAATGTGGATTTATATGAACAGTGATAAAAGGGATGCTGTCATGTGACTGCTAGATTATATGTAAAATCAGTGTTAATACGCTATAGCAAAATAAAACCAGAACCTTCGGGGTTATAGTCTTTACTAGTCAGGAAAAATTTATCACATTGTGTTATCCAGCTCAGGCTGCTGAAACCGAAGACCACAGTCTGGGTGGCTAACACAACAGACATTTATTCGTTCACAGTTTTGGAAGCTGGAAGCCAGAGACCAGGGTACCATCAGGATGGGCGCATGGTGAAGTCTGTCCTCCTGGCTTGCAGTGGCCGCCTTCTCACCGTGTCCACACCAGGCCTCCTTGCTCTCCTGCCCCTTCCTGCTCTCGTGAGGCCATCAGGCCTACCGGGCCGAGGCCCCGCCCAGTGACCTCACCTCACCTTCATTCCCTCCTTAGAGGCCCCACCTCCAAACAGTCACACAGGGGGTCAGGGCTTCAACAGAACTTGGTGGGGGACACAATTCAGTCCATGGCACACATCTTACTAGTTTTTTACAAGTTAACCTTTTTTTTGGGGGGGGGGGGCGAACATGCTACGTGGCTTGCGGGATCTCAATTCCCTGACCAGGGATTGAACCCAGGCCCTCGGCAGTGAAAGCCCAGAGTCCTAATCCCTGGACCACCAGGGAATTCCCAGGTTAATTTTTTTGGGGCTGCTTTGGGTCTTCATTGCTGCACGTGGGCTTTCTCTATTTGCGGCGAGTGGGGGCTGCTCTTCCTTACGGTGCACGGGCTTCTCACTGCGGTGGCTTCTCTTGTTGCGCAGCTCAGGCGCTAGGTGCGCGGGCTTCAGTGGTTGTGGCACGTGGCCCCTCATCATCTGTAAACAGCAATTTGTTATATTGCCGGAAGTAGAAGACACTAAGGCTAGCTCGTTGGAAAGTGCTAGAGCCAGATATTGTTATGTAATCACCTTTTTTTGTTTCCAAATTTGGGAAGATTTTCCTAAACAAAATAGATTATGGACATCTCTCCAGGTTAATTGATAAAGCTCTAATTCATTCTGATAGCTGAACGACTAATCCACAGTGCAAATGTTCTACAAATAATCTATTCCCCAATTATGGACTGACAGGGTTTTCTTCCAACTTTTTAGCACTGCAGGTGATGTGCTTTTATATCTTTGTGTATATATTTCTTGATATTGAAGCTCCAATTCCTATAAGATGGGTCCCAAGCAGGAATATCTAAACCAAGGGAAATAGATATTCTCATTTAAATGCTATGGCCACATCTCTTCATGAAGTTTGACAGTTTTAGGTGTAGTCCTGTACATATTTCTAACCTCGTTACGTCAAAACAACCCTAACAAGGGAGTTCCCTGGCGGTCCAGTGGTTAAGTCTCTGTGCTTCCACCGCCAGGGGCACAGGTTTAATCCCTTGTCGGGGAACTAAGATTCCACATGCCAAATGGCGTGACCTAAAACAAACAAAACCCTAACGAGATTAAAAATGCTGATATCCTGTTGACAGCTGTTGACATCCCATGAAAAGATGACAAGTATATTTCATGCCATGAACTTAATAACAAAGACTGCTCAAGCTCTGAAAATATAACCATATCTCTTTTGGTTTAGAGAAAATGTTAGTATTTTTCTGTTTTTTTTTTTTTTTTTTTAAAAAGCTCACACAGAACAACTAGGATGAAGAAAACAAGAATCCTCGGACGATATCTACAACCAAATTAGATGGTACAGCAACCCCAAGATCTCCAAAACACGAGCAGACAGCAGCGAGCCACCTAACGCTGCAAGAGGCAAATGGTATCAGCATGTGTGCCAGAGGGAGCAAGAGGAAGAAACAGCCCCAGAGAAAAGCAAAATCCCCAAAGACCAGTCGGTATTCCCAGGAAGGCCTGTGAGCCAACTTGAGAGCAGAATCTGAAACACCAGCGTTTTGTACCACGTGTTGTCAGTAAGATACAAAGGTGCTGAAAGAGACTGCCCCGCCAAACTCTCAAAACTAACCAGCCTAGTCTCTCTTCCTAGGAGTGTTAAAGATTTAAGCAGCTCAGGATCTAAGGAGGAAAATGAAAAAGAGAGTCCAGATAAAACAGGGTGGATTGCGAGGCAGTCCTTTTAGTCTCAGGTCAGCGGCCTTTCATTATTTAACTTTTCATAGAGGCAACAGAAGATGGCGCCATAGAGCTGTAACGTCAGGAAAACAAATTACACCTCCCACCTTAAAGTTTGGGAAACTACTATAATGTAAGAATAAATAACTGAAACAGATCCATGCTGAATCTTACATAAGATTAATATTTTTTAAAAATAGAGAGTAAGAAACCAGATAAGTTCCCTAAAGAAAATAAAAGGAAGACATGCTTACAAAACAGACAGAAACAATGGCCTAGTGTTTCAAAACTAGTTAAAAGACATTAAAAATTATAAAGAATTGAAAAAACAATGTAAATAAGAACCAGAGAAAATCAGGGATGAAGTAACATAATTCAGAAAAGAAACATTTCAGGACCTTCTCTCGTGGTGCAGTGGTTAAGAATCTGCCTGCCAATGCAGGGGATACAGGTTTGAGCCCTGGTCCGGGAAGATCCCACATGCCATGGAGCAGCTATATATATATATATATATATATATAATTCAAGAAAATTTTGTACCAAAATTTAAAAATTGAAAGGACAACACTCTGCATCTGGGAAAACTGACCCTGAGTGACATACATGGAAACATATTTTTTAAATTGTTAGACTTTTTAAAAAAGAAATGAAAAAGGAAATAGTCTCTGGGTTCCAAAGTACAAGTAATGAAAGAAAACTGATTGTCACCAGACATTCTGTTTTTTTTTTTTTTAATTATTCATTTATTTATTTTTGGCTGCATTGGGTCCTCGTTGCTGTGCGCGGGCTTTCTCTAGTTGCGGCGAGTGGGGGCTACTCTTCGTAGCGGTGCACGGGCTTCTCATTGTGGTGGCTTCTCTTGTTGCAGAGCACGGTCTCCAGGCACGCGAGCTTCAGTAGTTGTGGCATGTGGGCTCAGTAGCTGTGGCTCGCAGGCTCTAGATCTCAGGCTCAGTAGTTGTGGTGCACGGGCTTAGTTGCTCCGTGGCATGTGGGATCTTCCCGGACCAGGGCTTGAACCCGTGTCCCCTGCATTGGCAGGCAGATTCTTAACCACTGCGCACCAGGGAAACCCCAAACACGTTTTTGAAAACTACTGTCAGTAATTATGTTGGTGTTAGTGTTGTTATTGTTATTCTAAGTCTCTTTTATGCATATTATGGGCTACAGCATAAGAGGAGTTTCTAATTATATCACTCCTAATGTCCTTGAGAATGAATATTTTCAGTGTGAAAAAAGAAGGCACAGATCCACAATAGAATAGGTTAAGTGAACACCTTTAGTCCTAAATTTGAATTGACAGTATTGGTATGAACTCAAGAAGTGTTTCCTCTTTGCAGGGGAGGGAGTATAGATGGAGACAGATTTCCCAGCTTTGTCTATTGAAGCGCAAGGACTGGATGACTGATTCCAGGTCTTGGGTGGGAAATGTACACCGTGAGCCTGGAGTGTCTTGTCACCCGAGGTAGTGAGGACCATAGTCGTGTTATGTTTAAAGTACTTGAAAGCTAAATTGAAGAGGCTCCCACTTGACAAAGATAAGGCAATCTGAGCAGTAAATAAAATAATTTCCATAGACTGAAACACATCAGATATGTTTAAAACCATGAGCCCTTTATGATATTTCTTGTAAAAAAAATTGGTCACCTTTGATAGATATGAGGGCCTATTAGTTGTTGAATTGTAAGAGTTCGTCATATTTTCTGGATACTAGACCTTATTAGATATATGATTTGCAAATATTTTCTTGCATTCTATAGGTTGTCTTTTCACTTTCTTGACAATTGCCTTTGATACACAAGTTTTTAAAATTTTTTGTGTGTGTGTGGTACGCGGGCCTCTCACTGCTGTGGCCTCTCCCTTTGCAGAGCACAGTCTCTGGACGCGCAGGCTCAGCGGCCATGGCTCACGGGCCCAGCCGCTCCACGGCATGTGGGATCTTCCCGGACCGGGGCACGAACCCGTGTCCCCTGCATCGGCAGGCGGACTCTCAACCACTGCGCCACCAGGGAAGCCCAAGTTTTTTTTAATTTTGATGAGGTTCAAGTTATTTAATCTTTCATTGCTCAGGTTTTGGTCATGAAGATCTACCAAGGTCATGAAGATTTACCCTATGTTTTCTACTGAAAGTTTTATAGTTTTAGCTCTTTTATTTAGGTCATTAATCCATTTTGAGTTAATGTGTTTTTTGAGTTAATTTTTGTATATAAACCACTTGTAAAAATGTACACATTTCATTGTTTCCCATATAGACATCCAGTAGTCCAAGAATCACTTGTTGAAGAAACTATTCTTTTCCCAAATTGCCAGAGAAATTAGCAAGAAAAAGCAAAAAACAAGGCATGGATGTACCTTGAGGACATTATGCTAGGTGAAGTAAGCCAGTTACAAAAAGTCAAATACTGTATAATTCCACTTATATGTCAAAAATCATAAAGACAGAAAGTAAATGGTGGTTACCAGGAGCTGGGGGAGGGGAGAATGGACAGATGGTATTTAATGGGGGGCAGAGTTTCAGTTTTACAAGGTGAAATACGGGGCTGGATGGTGGTGGTTTCATAACAATATAAATGTACTTAATACCATTGAACTGTACACTTAAAAATGGTAAATTATGGGAATTCCCTGGCTGTCAACTGGTTAGGACTCCACACTTTCACTGCTGAGGGCGAGGCCAAAAAAATAAAAAGCTAAATTTTATGTCATGTGTATTTTACCACATAAAAAATTTTTTTAAGAAAGTTGTTTTTTTTGCGGTACGCGTTTCTCCCGCTGTTGTGGCCTCTCCCGTTGCGGAGCACAGGCTCCGGACGCGCAGGCTCAGCGGCTATGGCTCACGGGCCCAGCCGCTCCGCGGCACGTGGGACCTTCCGGGACCGGGGCACGAACCCGTGTTCCCTGCATTGGCAGGCGGACTCCCAACCACTGCGCCACCAGGGAATCCCCTTAAGAAAGTTTTTATATGTCTGTTAAGAGATCCAAAAGGAAAAATTAGGGATAAGAAGGGTGAGGCAATATTTTTTTAAATAGTTGAGAATTTTCCAGTATTAAAGAAAGATATGAATTTCCAGAATGAAAAAGCATACTTAGTTCTGCACAAGATAATTAAAAGAAGTCCTCACAGCAAAAATCATAGTAA
Source organism: Globicephala melas (assembly GCF_963455315.2). Taxonomy (NCBI): domain Eukaryota; kingdom Metazoa; phylum Chordata; class Mammalia; order Artiodactyla; family Delphinidae; genus Globicephala; species Globicephala melas. The sequence continues at coordinate 477,417 of NC_083331.1, read as the reverse complement.
AGTGACAGAATATCTAAGACACAAAAATTTCCAAAAGAGAAATTAAAGTGTTTATACAAAAAAGTCAAATTATAATAATTATAAACTTCTCATTAGGTACAATACATATCTGAATATGATGCAATAGTATTTTTAATGTGCTGAGGAAAGATAATGGTCGACTTAGACCTCTATATCTACTTAAATGACGCCTCAAGAGTGAGAGCAGGGGCTTCCCTGGTGGCGCAGTGGTTGAGAATCTGCCTGCCAATGCAGGGGACACGGGTTCGAGCCCTGGTCTGGGAAGATCTCACATGCCGCGGAGCAACTAGGCCCGTAAGCCACAACTACTGAGCCTGCGCGTCTGGAGCCTGTGCTCCGCAACAAGAGAGGCCGCGACAGTGAGAGGTCCGCGCACTGCGATGAAGAATGGCCCCCGCTCGCCGCAACTAGAGAAAGCCCTCGCACAGAAACGAAGACCCAACACAGCCAAAAATAAATAAATAAATAAATGTTTTTAAAAAATTAAAAAAAAAGAGTGAGAGCAAACACACACTTCCCATGACAGAGGCTGTGCGGTTTCCCCATTGCCCCTCGCTGAAAGAACGAATACATGCGATATTTCAACAAGCAGGAATATTAAACAAGAACCAAAAAGTGGCATTCAGGAAGCATGGTAGAGAAAGAACATGTGCATAAAAGAAAAAAAAAAGGAGAAGAAAAAAGAAAGAAAGCATATGTGTATATATGCTGGAAAATATAATCATGCACTGCATGAATTAAAAGTGTGATAAGAATCATGTCTAATTGGAGGAGAGTTAAATTAAGGCAACCCCTGTGGCAAGAGGTGTAGGCCATGGCCTGGCGGTCAGCCTCCGTGGCTGAGGAGGCCACCAGGCAGCGGTGACAGCAGTGACAGCGGGCGGGCCAGGATGACGTCACCCAGGTTGGTTAGGACTGATGGCCTCTCATCTCCAAATTTACCCTTTTGCCTCCCAGGTGAAATGGGTTGGGGTCCTTTGGTGTTTTTTCTCCTCCAGCCGGCACGACGCCGAGGCGGTCGGCAGGGGGCGCGGGAGAGCGCACTGCAGGAAGGAAAGAACTCGCACCGGCTGGATGTTTGACCTCCAGGCCCCGCGCTGTACGCGAGGCCGCCTGCAGCCCGGGGGTGAGTAGATTTCCAGAAAGTTCTGCTGGTGCCGCCCTAACGAGCATTCTCCGACACTCTGAGAGTTATGGTCACACCACACCCTACAGACCCTGCTGGTGAGGGGTCTTCCTGGGGGCTCTGCTTAGCCTTGAAGGTAGCAGCCGCTCCTCACGCTGTCACTCTGGTCTCGTCCCTCCTCGCCAGCCAGTTGCTGTCACCCCGCCTCCTGTTCTAGGAGTGAGTCACACCTCGAGGGCCAGGAGCTCTTCAGACCGTCCTCACTTCCCGTGCTTCCCAGACCCCCTCAGGTGTGGTGGCTCGTGACTGACTCACAGGAAGTTATTATAGTCACGGTGTGTTACAGAGAAAGGAGACAGGTGAAATCCACCCAGGGCGAAGTACGGGGGTCCAAAGGCAGATCTCCGGTTGTTCTCCCCATGTGGGAACATGGGGGCATTGCCTCCCCGCCCCCGGGTGTGATAGCCAACCAGGCATCTCACCACACTCCTGGTGTCTGTTTTTATTAGCCATCAATCACACTCTGCCCCTGTGGGCAGAATTAACTTCTAGTCTCCAGCCCTTTCTGGTGGCTGGGCTGATCCTCTGTCTCCACTTCCTCCTGAGCTTGGAACGGATGTGGCACAGCCAAAGCCCCCATCCTAAATCACACTCTCAGACTGTCTGGTGGCCAAAGCTCCAGGCAGACAAAGACTCCCCTTACTTCGTAGACCAAGAGATCAACGCCCAAGAGCTGAGGGTAAAGGCCAGACCTCCGTTCACTACACACCTGTTACAGTTTATAAATTTTTATAATACTTTATTAGTTGGAATATTTATAGAGAGAATCTTTGTATTAGTAATTTCCTAATTCTGAGATAGTTTCTACAGAAAAAAAATCAATTATTTCTCTTTAGTTACCAGTTTTCAAGATGATGAATTATTTTACAATTATCCTTCTAAGGGATTATTTTATTAGGATGTGATTAACTCAGGGATTAAAACATACATGATGGTTTTAATCCTCTGTAGTTATCATTTATTGATGGTCATAATGTGTCACCCTGGTCATTTCAGCTTTGCTCCTAAGCCCTTTCGCTATGATCTGAGTCAACCTTCATGTTTCCTTGCTCTCTGTTATGACAAGATGTTCCAGGATCATCTGATACATTTCCTGCCCCACACCTGATGCAGTCATTTCTCCAGGGAGCCTGAGGGTTTTTTGGGGGGGTTTTAGTGTGTGTGGTGGTGTTTTTTTTTGCGGTATGCAGGCCTCTCACTGTTGTGACCTCTCCCGCTGCGGAGCTCCGGACGCTCAGGCTCAGCGGCTCCGGACGCGCAGGCTCAGCAGCCACGGCTCACGGGCCCAGCCGCTCCGCGGCATGTGGGATCTTCCCGGACCGGGGCACGAACCCACGTCCCCTGCATTGGCAGGCGGACTCTCAACCATTGCACCACCAGGGAAGCCCCGAGCCTGGGCTTTTTAGTGGAAAACGATTTTAGTGTGACTCGAGCCTCACCAGCGGCACATGGCAGAGGTGATGGATATTACCCTCTTAATTATTATTATATAAGGACCCCTCTTAGCAGACTGCAGAGATATTCTCTTTGCTGGCTCAGTGAAATGAGCGCTTATTTGGGGGGAACCTACACGCCCAGGACTCGTGGGCCACCTCCAGGATTTCCAGACAGCTTCTAGCTGACAGCCAGCAAAAAGCTGGGGCCCTCAGTCAGACAGCCTTTGGAAAATGAATGCTGTAAATGCCTGAATGACCTTGGAAGTGGGGTCTTCCCCAGTCACGCCTACAGGTGAGAATGCAGCCTCCCCGGCCCCCGATCCCTAACTGTAGCCTCGTGAGACCCCGAAGCAGAGGACTCAGCTAAGTCCTACCTGGGTTTCCAACCCAAAGACACGGGGGAATAATCACTGCGTTCTTTTTAATTAAAAAATATATAATTTCATAGTTTTGGATAACAGAAGTCCAAAATCAGTTTACCGGGCCAAACGCGAGGTGTTGGCGGGGCTGCATTCCCTCTGCAGGTTCAGGCCCAAACCCATTCCTTACCACTTCCAGCTTCTGGCGGGCACCGCGCACCTTCACTTGGAGCCACTGCATTCCAACGTTTACCTCCATGGTCACGTTGCTTTCTTCTCTCTGTGTGTCAGATCTTACACGGATCCCTCGTATAAGGATATATGTGACTGCACTTAGGGCCCTCACTGATTCTCCGATAATCTGCCTAACTCAAGACCCTTAATTCAATTACATTTGCAAACCTTTGCCGTATAAAGAAACAGTTACAGACTGCAGGGATTAGAAACTGATATCTTTGGGAGACATTATTCAGTCTACTACAGTTAGTGAGACCCATTTAAAGTTGGCTCATGTGTACTTTTTTTTTTTTTTTTTTTTTGCGATACGCGGGCCTCTCACTGTTGTGGCCTCTCCCGTTGCGGAGCACAGGCTCCGGACGCGCAGGCTCAGCGGCCATGGCTCACGGACCCAGCCGCTCCGCGGCATGTGGGATCCTCCCGGACCGGGGCACGAACCCGCGTCCCCTGCAACGGCAGGCGGACTCTCAACCACTGCGCCACCAGGGAAGCCCGGCTCATGTGTACTTTTTAAAAACTTTTTATTCAAGTTTTTTTTTTTTAATTACACAGTATTCAGGTTGTCTGTCTCTCCATGTGTGAGTTTTGGCAGGTTGTGTCTTTCAAGGAATTGGTCTATTTCAAGTAGGTTATGCCCAAATTTAATTGGTTTCTGCTCTAATTCTTGTTTTCTGCTTACTTTTTATTTAATGTGCTTTTCTTTTTCTAGTTTCCTTAGATGGAAACTTCTTTGACTAATTGTAGATCTTTCTTCCTTTCCAGCATATGCGTTCAGTGCTATAAATTTCACTCTAAGTACTACGTTCACTGTATCCCACAAATTTTGGTAAGTTGTATTTCCATTTTCATTTAGTTCAAAATACTTTAGTTTCTTTTGGGATTTCTTCTTTGACTCATGTTATCCAAAAGTGTGTTGTTTAGTCCCCGTTTGTTTGGGGATTTTTCCAGTTATCTTTCTGTTATTTAATTCTAGGTTAATTACACTGTGGTCTAAGATCAGACACTGTAGAATTTCTATTCTTTTAAATTTAAGGTGTGTTCAATGACCCAGAAAGTGATCTACCCATATGAGCTTGGGAAGAATGTACACGTTAAGAGCTGTAAGTCTTCTTGGAAAATCGACTTATTAATGCCCTTCTTTACCCCTTTTTTTTTTTCCCAATATTTATTTATTTGGCTGCGCCTGGTCTTAGTTGCGGCCCTCGGGATCTTAGTTGTGGCATGTGTGTTCTAGTCCCTGACTAGGGATTGAACCCGGCCCCCACTGGGAGCATGGAGTCTTTTTTTTTTTTCACATCTTTATTGGAGTATAATTGCTTTACAATGGTGTGCTAGTTTCTGCTTTATAACAAAGTGAATCAGCTATACACACACATATATCCTCATATCTCCTCCCTCTTGCGTCTCCCTCCCACCCTCCCTATCCCACCCCTCTATGTGGTCACAAAGCACAGAGCTGATCTCCCTGTGCTATGCGGCTTCTTCCCACTAGCTATTTTACATTTGGTAGTGTATATATGTCCATGCCCCTCTCTTGCTTCGTCCTAGCTTACCCTTCCCAAGTTCATTCTCTACGTCTGGAAGCACGGAGTCTTAACCACTGGACCATCAGGGAAGTCCCTACCCCTGTCTTTTGCCTTTTGGTATGCCTTATATGTCTCGATTGCCAGACATAATATGCTGGGTGAAAGGAACTGCTGTGATTAGGCCCTTTGTAATGAGGTGGGGAGAGAGGGGAAGCCATCCAAAGCCCTATGACTGGGTCTTGGTCTTAAGGAGCCTGTGAACTGGGGACTGTGAACTTCACAAGCGTTTTCTGTTGTTTTATTTCTTCACATTTCCCGGGAGAGGATGGTCAGGGTGGGCTGGAGTTGGATATTTGCCTTCTCTCAGGTGAGAGGCCAGAGGGGGCTGAAGCTGGGTGTTTCCCTTCCCCCAGGTCAGGTTAGGCTCTGGTTACATAGTTTCTCCTGAGGGCAGGTTGTTAAAAAGAACGGTGTGCTCTGGCTTCAAAACAGTTCCCTTTCCCTGCCCACTGCAGGAAGCAAGAAGGGATTTTTCCTGATATTTACTGTAAGAACCTGGTCAAGCTCCTGGATGTAAAACTCACAGAACTGTGCCCACCCCCTTCCCCGACTGGGTCCTCTTCAGCTTTTTAACTCTCAAAATTATCCACACTGAGGGACTTCCCTGGTGGTCCAGTGGTTAAGAAGCTGCCTTCCAACACAGGGGACACAGGTTCTTTCGGGGAACTAAGATCCCACATGTTGCCAGGCAACTAAGCCCGCGTGCCACAACTAGAGAGTCCACGCAGCCAAAAATAAAAATAAATAAATATTAAAAAAAAATTATCCACACTGAGCCTCCAGCCACTCTTCAGGTTTTCCGACCATAGCACTGGTTCCCATGGGCAGTTCCACTCCCGGTCTTGCTCCGGCCAACCAGGGCTCCCTGTGTTGGACGGTCTGTTCCTCCAGTCCTGAGGGATGTGGTTTGCCTTGTGTCCTCAACTCACTTATGGATCCTGGTAGAGTTGTCGATTTTTCGGTCTATTTAGCTTTTCATTTGTTTTTAGGACAAAGTGGCAACTTCCAAGTGCCTTAGATGTGGAATCAGAAATTGAACCCTGACATTCTTCCTTGTAGTTTTGATTTACTGTGCTCTAGTGATTACTGATATTGAGCATCCTGTCATGTGCTATTGGCAACTTGTATATCTTCTTTGGAGAAATGTCTATTTATGTCCTTTGCCAGTTTATAATTGGGCTGTTTTTTGCTACTGAGTTTCAGGAGTTCTCTATATATTCTGGATATTAATCCCTCACAGATACATGATTTGCAAATATTTTCTCTCTTTCTGTGAGTTGCCTTTTTACTCTGTTGATAGTGTCTTTTGATGCCCCCCAAATTTAATTTTCATGAAGTCCAGTTTGCTTTATCTTTTGTTACCTGTGTTTTTGGTGTAATATCCAAGAAATGATTGCCAAATCAATATTGTGAAGCTTTTACACAATGTTGTTTTCTAAGAGTTTTAGCTCTTACATTTAGGTTTTGATCCATTTTGAGCTAATTTTCTATGTGTTGTTGGGTAATGGTCTAGCTTCATTTTTCTGCATGTGAATATCTGGTTTTCCCAGCACCATTTATTGTAAACACTCTTCTTTTGTCATTGAATGGTCTTGGCACCCTTGTCAAAAATCATTGACAATGTATGACTGAGTTTATTTCTGGATTCTGTTGCATTGTTCTATATGTCTAACTTTGTGCCAGTGTCACACTGTTTTCTGTTTGTTTTTTTAATTGAAGTATGTTGATTTACAATGTTTTGTTAATTACTCTGTACAGTAAGGTGATTCAGTTATACATATGTTTTTTTAAATATTCTTTTCCATTATGGTTTATCACAGGATATTGAATATAGTTCTCTGTGCTATACAGTAGGACCTTTTTGTTTATCCATTCTATATATAAAAGCTTACATCTGTTAACACCAACCTCCCACTCTATCCCTCCCTCAACCCCCTCCCCCTTGGCAACCACCAGTCTGTTCTCTATGTCTGTGATTCTATTTCTCCTTCATAGATAGGTTCATTTGTGTCATTTCTAAAAATATTTTTATTTATTTTTGGCTGCGTCGGGTCTTAGTTGCAGCATGTGGGATCTTCGTTGAGGCATGCAATATCTTTCATTGCTGCACGCAGGCTTTCTCTAGTTGCAGAGAGCGGGGGTTACTCTTCATTGCGGTGCACGGGCTTCTCATTGCGGTGGTTTCTCTTGCTGCAGAGCACAGGCTCTAGGCATGCGGGTCTCAGTAGTTGTGGCTCTCGGGCTCTAGAGCACAGGCTCAGTAGTTGTGGCGCACGGGCTTAGTTGCTCCGTGGCATGTGGGATCTTTCGGGACCAGGGCTCGAACCCGTGTCCCCTGCATTGGCAGGTGGGTTCTTAACCACTGCGCCACCAGGGAAGTCTGGTTACTGAACTTTTATAGTAAGTTTTGAAGTCAGGAAGTGTCAGTCATCCAGCTTTCTTCTTTTCCAAGATTGTTTTGACACTTTGGAGTCCCTTGAGACTCCATATGAATTTCAGAATGGATTTTTCTATTTCTGTAAAAATGTCACTGAGATTTTGATAAAGATTGCATTAAATCTACAGATTGCTTTGGGTAACACTGACATCTTAACAATATTAAGTCTTCCAATCCGTGACCATAGGATGTCTATTTATTTATGTCTTTTTAAATTTACTTCAGCAATGTTTTGTAGTTTTCATTGTATGAGTCTTTCATCTACTTGATTATGTTCGTTAGGTATTTTATTCTTTTTGATTCTACTGTAAATGGAATTATTTTGTTGTTGTTGTTGTTGTTGTTTTGGCTGCACCGTGCCACTTGCGGGATCTTAGTTCCCCGACCCAGGATTGAACCCAGGCGACCACAGTGAAAGCGTCAAGTTCTAACCACTGGACTGCCAGGGAATTCCCTGGAATTGTTTTCTTAATATCCTTTACAGGTTGTTCACTGTTAGTGTACAGAAATGCAACTGATTTTTGGGGTTTGAGTTCGTATTCTGTTACTGTGCTGAATTCATTTATTAGTTTTTTAAAAAATTATTTAATTTATTTTTGGCTGCATTGGGTCTTAGTTGCGGCACGTGGGATCTTTGTTGAGGCATGCAGCATCTTTTGTTGCCGCATGCAGGCTCTTCATTGTGGGGCGCGGGCTTCTCTCTAGTTGTGGCCTGCAGGCTCCAAGGCACATGTAGTTTGTGGCACACAGGCTCTCTAGTTGAGGTGCACAAGCTCAGTAGTTGTGGCATGCAGGCGTAGTTGCCCCTCGGTATGTGGGATCTTAGTTCCCTGACCAGGGATGGAACCCGCGATCCGTGCATTGTAAGGTGGATCCTTTACCACTGGACCACCAGGCAAGTCCCCATTTGTTAGTTCTAAAAGGTTTTTTTCTGGAGTCTTTAGGGTTTTGTGTATGTAAGATTATATGATCTGCAAAGAGAGATCATTTTACTTCTTCCTTTTCAATTTGGATATCTTTCCTTTCTTTTTCTTACCTAATTGCTCTGGTTAGAACTTCCAGTACTATGTTTAATAGTAGTGGTGAAAGTGGCATGCTTGCCTTGTTCCCGTTCCTAGAGGAAAAGCTTTCAGTCCTTTACCATTGAGAATGATGTTAGCTGAGGTTTTTCATACATGACTTTTATTCTGTGGTGGTAGTTTCCTTCTCTTCCTAGTTAGTTGAGTGGTTTTATCATGAAGGGTGTTTCTGCATTTTCTGAATCAAGATGGTCTTGACGGTACAGTAAGTACCACAGGACTTAGATTACACGGGACTCTCATCAATCCATTAACAGTGCTTTTGTCTTCGTTGATCTGTGTCTGTCACTCAGTAAACCCGTGCCTTTACCAGTCTCCAGAAGAAATAATCAAAGGGGGCTCAATCTGTTTTTAAAAAAGAAGGAAAATCATGTTAGCCGTGTTTCCAGAAATCATGGTCATACGGTGTTTCACCAACTTCTATTAAAACCAACAGTGTCGGCTGCAGTCCCACCGACTGCCGCCAGGGCCGCCTCCCCGCTCACCTCCTACGTGACACCTCGGGACCCGCACAGCCCGTGATGTGCGCCCGGGACATAGGTGGTAGACGACGAACAAAAGCAGAGACCCGCCGCCCAGGTGGCTCCTTGGTCGGAGCTCGCCCGACCCGGCCCAGCCCGGTCCGCACCTGCGCTCCCTCCCGCCGCGGAGCCGGCCCGGGGCCTCGTCCGCCTGGGGGCCGACGAGGGCAGAGGCTCGGGGGCCGGCCCAGCCCTTCCGACAGGCGGGCGCCCCGCTCGTGGACCCGCAGCCGCCTCCATCTTGGCTGGCGGAGGCGGGAGCGGCATCCGGGCCGGGCCCCGTAGCGCCGGCCGGGGCCAGGTGTGGAGCCGGCAGAGGGCGCTGTCCTCGCGTCCGGGCGGCGGGACCCAGCCCGGGCCGGGACGAGTCGGAGTTGCCCCGAGTTCCGCCCGCGGCCCCGACAAGATGGAGGACGTCGTCTCCTCCCGCAGCCATGACGGGAGCGAGGGACGCCTCCCCACCAGGCTGAGGCGAGGGAGAGCGCTTCCAGCCTTCGGAGCGCGCGGGCACCCCCGCCGCCGGCCTCTCGGCCCCCGGCTCCCGCCCGCGTCACCGCAGCCCCTGCCCGCTCGGCCCTCACGGGGCTCCCAGACACTGGACAGGGAGAGGGTGGGGGACATCGAGGCCGCGGCGATCCTCGGGCGGCGTCCCTCGCAGACGCTGCGGGGGCAGACGCTGCGGGGGCAGGCGGCCCGGCTCAGGCCCTCGGGCCGCCTGGGGCCAAGCCGAGGCAGGTGCAGCGGGCACGCCCGTCTGCGACCCGACTCTCACGGGTCGGGCCGGGGTGGAGCCGGGAAGGAGGAGGTGGGGGCGGAATAGAGGTGCGGGGGTGTGGCCTGCGCCTGATGGACGGGGCGTCGGACCACCCCCTCGAGGGGGGGTCCTGGAGGCAGGTGGGCGCAGCCAATGGGCGGGCCCGAGCCGCCCGGCCCGCCCTCCCCTGGCCCCAATGAGGGCGTGGGGGGCGGGGCCTTCCGGGCCGCGCCGCGACGCCGCAGTCGCAGCGTCCGCCTCCTCACCAGCGCTAAAGCCGGGACTGGACGGAGCGGAGTTGCGTTTGTTGCCCAAGGCGCGGGGTCTGGGGGCGGGGAGGTTCGTTCCGCGAAGCCGCAGCCAGAACCGGGTGAGGCTTGTCTCCGCCTAGGCTCCAGCCCAGAACCGCCGACAGTGGGGTTGGCCGGGAGCGGCGCAGCCTCCGGAGGCGGAGGCGGAGGCGCCGGGAGGCGGAGATGGGTGAGGGCGGCCCCCGGAGCCTCCCACTGACGCGGGACAAGCGCCCCGCGGCGCGGCCGCCGTTGCCGCTAGCGCGTCGGCGTCTCGGGCTGCCGGCGGCTCCGCTGATGTCCCAGGCGCCTTGGCGGGCGGCCCGCGGGCTGCGGGGGTGCTGGCGCGGCCGCGAGGGCCGGGTGAGGCGGCCGCCGGCGGGTGGGGTCGCTCGGGGCCGCCCGGGGCGGGGGCCGGCGGCGGGGGGGAGGGGCGCCTCCGTGGGTGCTCGGGGCAGCGCTCGCACCGTCCTGGCGGCGGCGACGGCGCGAGGTCCCCAAGTTTGGCGGCGAGGGCGCGGAACCCCCGCGCCGGTACCCTCCTCTGCCGCCGGGGCCGCGGCGCGCCGCGTCTTCTCGTCACAGTTTATCTGGGCGAGTTTCTAATGGCGGACGCGGAGCGGGCAGGTCTCGGGCTCCGGGCCAGTGCGGGGGTTTCCGCCCCGCGGCGACGCGAGTTGCCCGCGAGTGGGTCCGGGCGCGACGGGGACGGCGGAGGGTGGGCAGCATCGGGGGCTAGGATTCCCCGCTGGCGTCCAGATTGCGCTCGCCCTCCACCTCCCTCCTGTTGTTCATAGGGACCGTGTAGTCTCTTGTGGTCGTGGCGGGGCCTTGCTGTTTGTACCTGGCGTCTCGGCGGCATTGCGTTGGGGGAGGGGGGAGAGCGCGGAGACGCCTTGACCTCTTGTCCCTTTGCTCCGTCTCGCTGGTGGTTACGAGCCGGTGCTGCGTCCAGGTTGGCTAGCACTAAATCATTTGTCATTCTTCGTTCTAGGACCAGGAATCGCCTTCAGGCCAGTCTGGTGGACGTTTGTCTGAAGCTGAGGAGGACCGCGCCGCCACTGTGAGTAGTTGTCCCCGCGTTTCTGTCCAGTACCGTGAGCGCCGCGCCAGGGTGCGCCTCTGTGGCGCTTGCCTTTCTTTCTCTTACCTTCAGCGGGTTTCTGGGGCGGGCCCTGTCGCCAGAGCCAGGCCAGGCTGAACCCTGGGAACGCACTGGGAGCGGGCGCTGACATTTTACACCGCTTGTATTCTCTAGGGTTCTAAAACAAGAGTTAAAGGTAGCTCCGTTTTTAATGTTTTCTGGTTAGCTTTGGGGTTTTTTTGGCCTTCTTATGGATAGAAATAATTTTTTTCTTCGCTGGATTAAGAAAAATTACTTAATGTACTGTTGTTAGGTCGACGGAGGCGATACTTCTGTGTGAGTTTGTCGTCTCTTTGAGGAAGATTTATTTGTGTTTACGCACCCTGGCAGCTCTCTAGCCAGGGTCAAGTCAGGAGATAGTCTTTAAAAAAAAAAAAGAGGAGATAATCTAGTTCTCACCCTAGCCGTGATTCTGAGACTGACCACGGAATTGGTAGTGACAGCCTCCATTATGAAGTTAATGTGTTGTTTCCTTGTTACTAAGAAGTAACCTATGTGCTGTTCACTTTGGTGCAATAAAATGCCCAGTGCTCTGTCAGCTGTTCAGTTAATGGCTTTAACACCAATCCTTGCCTGAATCAATAATTTTATTAAGAGTCTGAAAATGATGTGTTTTTTTCCCTAAATCTGATTCTCCATGTATTATCTGGGATTCTGTATAGTCTTAGGTCCTGCCTATTTTGTCCTTTTGGATCAGTTTTCCACTGGTCATCAAAAAGAAACCTGTGATTAGTGCATCTCTCATAGTAGTGTTCCTGCCTTCCCTCTGCCCTTGTAAATCCTTGACAAACTTGGCTTTGCACATAGGCTGTTAGGCGTCGCAGCACACTTCATTAGTTAGACAGCTTTTAGGAATGGATATTGTTTCAACTGGGTAATGTTCATCGGGTATCTGAAGTGTTGATATTTCACGTTACTTGATAGTTTTGTGAGATGAAGGGATGTGGGTAGGATGCTAGAGCTATGAGGGACCTTCATAGGGAAAGGGAACTAGCGGGGACTTAAAGACTGGCGGGAGATCAAGTCACTGACTCAGGTATTACCACTTAGAAAAGCCACTTTCTCAGCAGTGTGTTCCTAGCGTAGTTGAGCGCAGTGTGCAAAGGACTAGGTTTAGTGCCAGCCATATTGGGGTTCACATCTCTGCTCTCTTACTACTTTGGCAAGTGCAAACTAAGTAAGAGTCAATAAATGCATCTTTATAGATGCACATCTTATTCAATTAAATACATTTTTATTATGCACATTTTATAAGTGAGTAAATTGTGTCTGTCTTCCCGATTGCTATGAAGATTGTAAATCGCCGCCTAGCCCATAAGTTATGTGGGACACACACATACACACACAGACACACACAGAGTTAATGGTGGCTGCAATTCTTATCTTTGTTTTGTTTCCTGATATTTCTTCCGCTTTATCTTACTGAGTTTTCCATTTCTGCTAAGCTTTTCATTTCCAAAAGCTCTTTTTTATACTAGAAATATTAGTTTTATATGGTCTTTGCTTGTCATGTGTCTGTCTAGAGTACTAATAGTTTGTGGGTTTTCATTTTACGTTTTCTTTTTCCTGCCTTTTCTTCTTTCCTTTGTGTTTTTTTTTTTTCTCTCTTTTAACAACTAATTTTCTTATTAGAAGCTTTTTCCAGATAGTTCATAGTTCTTGACAGGTCTACTCATGATTAAGAATTGGGAAATGGAGAATAGATTGGAAGAGTGAATGGAACTTTCAGCTTGGAGCTTCACTGTAGGATGGTTCTTTTTTGGCCAGTTGATGGAGAATCTTTAAAGTCGTTATTTTTAGGTCTTTCCTTTTTTCGTGTTCCTAATTCCACAGAAAGGAGTGTTTCTGAGAAAGAAGTTTTCCAGGGAATAATAGTCTGCTGCTTGCAAGATAGAAGTCTGGATGCCAGCTCTCTGGAAATCAAGTGAGAGAGGGGGCATTTCATATGCATGCTATTGAAGCATTCACCAGTGTCTGGTGAACCTGAGACAAAGACCTTATGTTCTATTCTCTCCAAAGAATAAAAGTCTAGAACTTGGGCCAGGGTGGGGAAGGACCTGTCATCACCAAAATAGAGGGAGGGAAGAGATTTGGGATTTCACATCCTCCTGTTTTAGCCACCTGCTCCTTAGTCCCGTGATATCTGGAGCTATAGGCTTTGAGTCTCGTGAAGATTCTGAGCATAAGTCAGGATATTTCTCAGCCTTTTCCATCACTATTTTAGAGTTTGGCTATCTCAGCAGAGTTGGTTAACTGCTTATCCACCTGCTCTTTAGCTTATCAAATTTTGTTCCTTTTGTTTCTTCTTTTTGTTTTTCTTTTCCTTGTCAGTAGGAACTTTACTGTTGTTACGGAGGTTTTAGAAGGGATTGAAGTTAGTTGTGTGTGATCAGTCTACAATCTTAATCCCTACTAGGCTATTGATTTCTAGATAGTAGTTTTGTATTTAGACACTTAAGTAATTCTCTTGCTGTTTGTCATAACTGTTCATTTGATTTTTCTTTTTTCCTGTTTCATTACATTTGTGAGTAAAACCTCCAGAATCATCATACATTTTTATTTTGTTTCTGATTTTAAATGGGAATGCTTGTAGTATATACTCACTATCATGAAGCTGGCTTTGGAATTGATATTATTTTTAGGTAAATATATAAATATTTTAATATTAAGAAAGATCTGTTCTGTGACAATATTAAGTCCAGAGGTGCTGTAGAACATGTCATAAAACTCATTAGTGTTCAACAGGTTGTTGTAGCATGCATCCTTTATCTTTTATAGAGCCGCAAAAATATAGGTGTGCTTATAGGTGGCCAAAAAATAAACCTTTGAAGCAATAATTAAATAATTGAAAATACTTTCTTGGTGATTTTAACATTTGAAGACTCATGAGCAGGTTAGTTTACCGTTCTCATCACATACTAATCTTGTCATATTAATATCTCACCATTTCTATTTTAGCAGCTGTTTTTTTAACTGATTCATTTTAATATGTAAGTTTTACTTAATTGTACACAAACATAATTGAATATTGAATGGCTACTAAATTATTCAATTGGTTTTTTTTTTAATAGAAGGTGATCTCAGGAAAATTCATGATACTCAGTTATATCTTAAGAATTCAGCAGAAATTTTTACAACTTTAAAAAACCATATTTAAGGGGCTTCCCTGGTGGCGCAGTGGTTGAGAGTCTGCCTGCCAATGCAGGGGACACGGGTTTGTGCCTCGGTCCGGGAAGATCCCACATGCCGCGGAGCGGCTGGGCCCGTGAGCCATGGCCGCCGGGCCTGCGCGTCTGGAGCCTGTGCTCTGCAACGGGAGAGGCCACAACAGTGAGAGGCCCGCGTACCGCAAAAAAAAAAAAACATATTTAAAAAACTAACACTGAACTGCACTCTTAAAAATGATTAAAATGGCATTTTATGTTGTATATATTTTACCATAATTTTTGAAAAAAAAGATAATTGTAGCAACCTTTAGGAAATAAAAACTGCTATGAGATGTTACTAAAAGTAAACACAATAGGGCAAACTACCCTTATTTGTGTCTTTGTTTTACTGTTAACTCTTGTTTTTACCCCTAATTAAATACTTTCTTAACTTTGCAGGGTTGTTACCCATAACCTAGAGATAGTTTGCATTTAAGAGTCTTGCTGGGGTTTCAGCCTAACTTTCTGTTCTTAGGACAACTTTTTTTTTGGCTGCACTGCGAGGCTTGTGAGATCTCAGTTTCCCGACCAGGGATTGAACCGTGGGCCACAGCAATGGAAGCCTGGAATCCTAACCACTAGGCCACCAGGGAACGCCCATTAGATTCTGCACTTCTCTGTGTGGATTTTCCTTTGATTTTATATTAATTTTCATTGCATCAAAATGAAGATCGATTAAACATTAAATAGTTGTAGATGAATAAGATACCCCAGGAAGAGTAGGTAAATATTTAAGATTAACTAGACATTTGTTGAAATCCTAAGGTGTAGGCAAAGTATTTGCCTGAATACCCTCTCAGTGGAGAGGGATTTAACATTTTTTGCACTCTGTAATATGTCCAGGCAGAGAGACTAGGGACTTGCAAGTTCACTTATCACAATTAAAACCTCAGAGTCCTTTTTATCCCCATTTGCAGTTTATAGTTTAGAAAAGTAAAACTCGGGCTTCCCTGGTGGCGCAGTGGTTGAGAATCTGCCTGCTAATGCAGGGGACACGGGTTCGAGCCCTGGTCTGGGAGGATCCCACATGCCGCGGAGCAACTAGGCCCGTGAGCCACAACTACTGAGCCTGCGCGTCTGGAGCCTGTGCTCCGCAACAAGAGAGGCTGCGATAGTGAGAGGCCCGCGCACCGCGACGAAGAGTGGCCCCTGCTTGCCACAACTAGAGAAAGCCCACGCACAGAAACGTAGACCCAACACAGCAAAAATAAATTAATTAATTAAAAAACTCCTACCCCCTAACATCTTTAAAAAAAAAAAAAAAGTAAAACTCAATGAAGTGAGGTAATTGGCTCAGTGTCTTAGCTAAACTATAACTTTTTCTCTTCTTAGATAATGTTATAGAAATGGTTAAAACTTTTTTGTAGTCTTATGTTTATGGAATTAAGAAAGTGTTTGATGGTTAAATTATATACACAATGACTTCTGATAGTGGTTAGGGTTAGGTTTTAATTTTTTTACAATCTGGAATTTGAAAATAGGTGAATACTTAAATCTTTTATCAGAAATAGATGACTACAATGAGCTGAGCATAAAGAATGCTCTTTCTGTTATTTCCTTTGGGAAGATTAAAATAGGGCCTAACAGCCACCAGAGGGTACTGTGGAGTCAGCTATAGCTCTTTTCCAGAAATTGTTCTTTTTTGTTCTAGGTTTATTCAAATACAGAAAGGACAGAGAGAATTCGTATATAACAGCTCTTACATTTCATAATTCAGTTTAGGCTGAATTATTGCCTCTTTTCTCTGAAAGTCAACCACATAATAAGCTTACTGGATGAGTGTTAACCATGATCCTAATTTTTGTATTTCCTTTATAACCCTTTTAAACTGGTTCCTTAGATTTGTTATTTATCTTTGAACTAGAGTTATTTGAATGTTGATTTTGTTTTAATGAATTCACTTATCTTAATAAAACAAGTAATTTTTTAAAAAATTGTATACAGTAATTGCATATAATGTAGTGGCTGTGAAATAGATTATAGAGTCAGATTTCTTGGATTTGAGTCCTGACTCTACCCTTTCCAGCAGTGGAGACTTGGGCGGGCCAGGTGGATTACTTATCTTCTTATCTTCTGAGTCTTAGTTTCCTGATGGGTAAAATGGGAAAAAGAATAGTTCCTGCCTCACCTTTATAAGCATTTACTGAATTGCTATATTTAACGGCATAGCGCCTATTAAGAATAAACATTACAGAATGTATGACTGTAAGTACTATCACTTAAAATTAGTTGGGAAAATTTTAGAATAGAATGTTACTTAGTATATTTCAATATGAGATGTTTAAAATTGAATGATGATTGCTGTATGAGTGACTTTTCTTTATTATTCAACACCCATACAGATCATACCTCCTTCACTGTCTTGAGCTTCTAAGAAAATTGAAGCCAGGATGTATAAACTTACCTCAGCTTTCCATCTATTATTTCTACATACTTACATACGTTCTAATTACAACTGGACAAAACCTTGAACAGCATGGGTTTGGACTGCATGGATCCACTTACACATAGATCTTTTTCAGTAAATACTATAGTACTGCACGATCCAGGGTTGGTTGAATCTGCGGATATGGAACCTTGGATTCGGAGGGCTAACTGTGGGACTTGAGCATCCATGGATATCCTGGGACCAGTCCCTCCGTGGACACCAAGGGACAGCCATACACTTACCTTTTCCCCTCTCGCTTTTGAGATAAAGGTGACTTTTGTTCATGATCAGTTTCACTACCAGCTGTGCACGCATCCTCCTCTTCCTCTTCTCTCATCTGCTTTCAGAGCTGTGCTTCATTGGTCGGTCACTTCTCCAGATTCTTCCAACTATGTCTCTGCTGGATCCTTTCGTTTGTCATTCTCTAGTGCATAGTAGGTACACAGAGGTGTTTGCTGAATAAAACAAAGTGGCTAAGAATTTGGAGCCTAGAGTTAGAGCCCTGAGTTTGAGTCCTATTTGGCCTTACCCAGATTCGTTTCCTAATCTGTAAAATGAATTGAATTATATCTACATCATGGGTTTTTCAGAATTTTGTATAAAAAACCTATAGCATAGTGTCTGGTGATTCCTTAACAAGGACAAAAAAAAAAGATTCAGAAAGGTTTAATGTTGGAAGCAGAGAATTTGAAAAACAATGACAGAAGACCCTAGGGAAATAGAGTTTGGACAATATCATAGTCATTTTAGTAGATAAAAGTATATTTAGTATAATGATTGTTTTTGGACCCTGAGTTATTGGTAATTGATGGAATTATTTTGAACAATTTTCTGTTTCAAGGAAGGACTTAGATAAAATCACATAAAATAATTTAAAATTTCACTTGTGCTATTTAATTGCAATAAAATGCAATGATCATAGTACACTAGAACTTTTTTTTCTCTTCTCTGTTATAGGTTCTTTGGCATAGATAAATGTTCAGCGGGAGGATTAGACTTGACTGAACAGACTCCTGTTTTATTAGGGAGTAAAGCCATGGCAACTAGTTTCATGGACATGGCATTTGGTGACCCAGCTAGTCCTTTAGTTAATAGATCTAGAAACTCGTCAGCAGAGGATGATGATGATGATGTTGTATTTATTGAATCTATACAACCTCCTTCAAGTTCTGCTCCAATAATAGCTGATCAAAGAAATTTTATATTTGCTGCATCAAGAAATGAAAAGCTACAAGGAAATTATTCCATAATTCTTCCTTCCTCAAGAGGTTTGGCTTCTCAGAAGGGAAGTATAAGTGAGACAATTGTCATTGATGATGAAGAGGACATGGAAACAAATGGAAAGGAAAAGACAATTTCTTCTAGTTTTATTGAATGGGCACTTCCTGGAAGTAAAAACAGAACCAAAGATTTGGATTTCTCCACTTCCAGTCTTTCAAGAAGTAAGGTAAATGCTGGAATGGGTAATGGTGTTATCACTACAGAATCGACTCTGAAATTCATATTACTAATGTTACAACCTTAGAAAGAGGTATTAAGCTCTGAATGATGGGCGAGATATGAACTTAATGATTACAAATATAACATCACTATAGAATACCAGCTTGGGAGATGTCGCTAACGGACTGCAGTCGAGTAACTTTGGTGTTAATATGCAAACATACACCCCGTCTTTAACTTCACAGACCAAGACTGCAGTAGGACCTTTTAATCCTGGTAGAATGAATGTGGCAGGAGACGTTTTTCAGAACGGAGGATTTATAGCTCATCACAATCCTGGTAAGCAGTAAGTGATACTAAATATTTTCTTTCCACCCTAAGTAAATAAACTTTTGGCTGTTACTTTTAGTACCTATATCTATTTTATTCTATATGTGAAATATTTTTTGTCAACTTTCATATTAAAATAGAATTTTTTGCTAAATAAAACTGTGCAGTCTACTCTATTTTACCCAATGTGATTTATATGTGAAGTGTTTTAATTGAAAACTCCCATAACTACTACCTCCATCTTTGTTTACTAGCATTTTTATTTTAATGTAAAAGTCATAGAATAAAAAGATGGATAGTGAACTAAAGGATTAAAGTAATATTACATAACAATTAAATTTTATTTAATTTGTAATTACATAATCTGACCTTTCAATTTTTGCTTTTCAAGTGTTTACTTTTAGACTGCTTGTCTCTGATTTTTGGTTTTAAATCAGCATTTTATTAGTTGCTTCATTTTAAACTTAGAAAACTTTCTTACCTTTAAATCAGAGACTTGTTTTTTTCCCCTATTTTTTGGCCGCACCACGTGGCATACAGGATCTTAGTTCCCTGACCAGGGATTGAACCCCTGCAGTGGAAGCATTGAGTCTTAACCAGTGGACCACCAGGAAAGTCCCAAATCAGATATCTGTATTTTAAAGACTCTTATGAGACCAGTTGTGTTCTGGTAAAATATAATGAAAGTTATTTAAAATTTAGCAAATCTTTTTTGTGGATTTTTCATGCTGGTGTGCTGTTTGTTTTTTCAGATTTTTGTTTGTTTTTTGTTTGTGTTTGTTTGTTTTGGGTCATTTTAGTGCTTTTAGCTATTGACCAACTTAGAATTTTAGGAAAGGACTGGAAAGTAATTAGAACTAAGAACCGAATCACTGGTTGTTCTAATGGAATGCTAGTATTTTTTTTCTTAAAAAATTTTTTTTAATTAATCTTTTTCTCTGGTTATGAGAATATTACAGAACATTTGAAGGAAATCATAGTTAGAAATAAGAAAATAGTATCTGTCACCTACCTTACTAAGTAGAAGTGACTGACAACTTAAAATGTTGTTTTGTTTGCTTTCAGTCTTGTGCCTCTGTGGTTCTAAAAATAGAATTTAGAGCATATTGTATTTAGTTTTGTGTTCTCTTGATTTATTTAATCTAAATTTTATTTTATTTATTTATTTGCGGTATGCGGGCCTCTCACTGTTGTGGCCTCTCCCGTTGCGGAGCACAGGCTCTGGACACGCAGGCTCAGCAGCCATGGCTCATGGGCCCAGCCGCTCCGCGGCATGTGGGATCTTCCTGGACCGGGGCACGAACCCGCGTCCCCTGCATCGGCAGGCGGACTCTCAACCACTGTGCCACCAGGGAAGCCCCTGTTATGTCATTTTAAAAGTAGAGGTTTCAGTGGCTATAAAATATTCCTTTGTCTGAGATATTTATTCCTCTACTTTTTAAGCATTTGTATGGCTTTTCATTTTTTACTATTGAAAGTCTACACACTAAATGTCTTCGTTTGTATTGTTTATTAATTTCTATAGGACAGTTCTCAAACTTTTTGCTCTCAGTTTCAGTCTTGGAAGTGATTGAGGATCCCAAAGTTTTTTGTTTTGTTTTTAATCTGTTATCATATTAGAAATTAAAACATAAATTTAAAAGGTATTTATTCATTTAACAAAATTATTATGTGACATATTTTTAATGAAAGATAACTACTTTCACTAAAGAAATTTAGTGAAAAGTGATGTGTTACAGTTACAGAAATATTTTTTTTAATTTTTTTATAAAGCATTTTATTTTTAAAATTTTATTTATTTATTTATTTTTGGCTGTGTTGGGTCTTCGTTTCTGTGCGAGGGCTTTCTCTAGTTGCATTGAGCGGGGGCCACTCTTCATCGCGGTGCACGGGCCTCTCACTATCATGGCCTCTCTTGTTGCAGAGCACAGGCTCCAGACGTGCAGGCTCAGTAGTTGTGGCTCACTGGCCTAGTTGCTCCGCGGCATGTGAGATCTTCCCAGACCAGGGCTTGAACCCGTGTCCCCTGCATTAGCAGGCAGATTCTCAACCACTGCGCCACCAGGAAAGCCCCACAAATTTTTTGGAAGTCTGGCTTGATAGAAAACAGCAAGGTATATCTAGCTCCTCAAATTTAGTTCTACATTGAATGTGTTGCAATATCTTCTTTTGTTTGAAGTATAAGAAGAAAATCTGACCTCACATACATACGTGGCTGTAGAATGGAACAATATTTTAGTAGCCTTTTTAGTTAATTATGGATAGTTTTTTCCTTTTCCTTTTGACACAGCACCAAAACTTGATAAGTGGTAGTTTCTTAAAAGTTCTTACAGTGTGGAATCTGAAACTATATAATGAACTTTTCATGCTTTATTACATTAAAATTCATTTATCTTTGAATGAATTTTACCTTTGTATGATTTGGTAACATTGTGCTTTACTTATTTGGAAAGTGTTGATTCACTGAGTTACCTAGGTCTTCTAAATGTTGACACCTTAGAAAGCTGTCACGCTAGCAGTGGTGGATACAGGTTTTCAAAGACTCTGATTTTCACTGGAAAGCTCAAATTTTCTCACTGGCAACAAATACTGTTATTTTTTTGAAGTGAAAGGCTTATTTTAAGAAAATGTCAATAACCAGTTTGTTTTGTCATTCCTTTAAGGCTAGTTCAGCTTGCAGTGCAACAATTTTACAAGTGCTTTTCCACTCTTTCTCATTGTTCTTTGGTATGAAACAGAAGTGGCTTCTGGATGCTTCCCTGTTCATCATACAGAGTATTAAGATGTAGTCAGAGGCTGAAATTTAGTAAAATTAATACTAATTTTTACCTTTTCACTAAGGACTTCTGTTGCATAATAAATAATTTCACTGGCCTTTGTCCCTGGTTCTTGGGAGAGAGAATAAATCCTTGAAATTTACCAGATTCCTAATAACTAATGATTAAGGCTGAGGGTCACCAGAAAGACCAACCGTGTGATTTGAGTGTTGGGCCTTTGAGCCAGCCCAGCCTTCATGGAGGAGAGAGAGGCTGGAGATTGAGTCCAGTCACACGCAGCGAATAATCCCACCAGTCACACCCACACGATGAAACCCAGTAAAAACTCATCTGTGCCGGGTGGGTGACGCTACCCGCTTCCTCAGAGAGAGGGCACAGAAGCTCTGGCATTGGGACCCTTCCTCACCCCGTATGTCTCTTCATTTGGCTGGTCCTGATTTGTATCCTTTAAATAAAACTGATCATAAGTATAGAGCTTTCTTGAGTTCTCTGAATCATTCTAGCAAATTATCAAATGTGAAGGGGCCTTAGGAACCTCCCACATTTACAGCCAGTTGGCCAGAAGTCCAGGTGGCATGTAAAGTGAGGGCAGTCTTGTGGACTCTGCCTTCAAAATGGGGGCTGGTGCTGACTCCAGGTAGTTATAGCATCAGAATTGTGTTGACCAGTTGTTGTTGGAAGAACAATAGGAAGTACAGGTGCTACTTTTTCTTTCTTTTGTGCAAGTGCCTGATAGTGAAGAAAATTTTACTAGTACAGTTTGGTTCCACTGCCAGCAGTTTTACCTAACATCATTGCTTCTGCCCCATTAGTGCAGATGCCAACACGATGAAAAAGGCACATAATCTTAGTTTTATTATGGAAATAGTTTGGCCTGGCAGATCCCCTTTTATTTCTTATGTAATGTTGAATAGAAGTGATCGGAGTATAAAGTCTTGTCTTGTTCTTTTTTTTGTTGACCATGCCTCGCAGCTTGCAAGATCTTGGTTCCCTAACCAGGGATTGAACCCCAGGCACTCAGCAGTGAAAGCGCCTTCTGTTGTCTTGTTCTTGACCTGGGGTGGAGGGGAAGCATTTGACATTTCATCATTTAGCGTATTCGCTTATGTCAAATATAGTAAGCTTTTTATGTTCATAATTTATTTAATAGCTTGTGTCTTAGTCTTTGCAGTTATAAACAGGTTTCTCATGAATATCTCTAAGTTTGTCACACATATTTTCTAGTGAAAAGTTTCTGTAGGTGAAATTGCCAAGTCAGATGTCAACATATTTTTAAAGCTTTTCATGGTTAATACAGAATGGTCCTCACCAAAAAATTATGGTGTTTTTTTTTGTTGTTATAATATTGTAAGCTCTCCTCAGGGGTAGGAGTATTATTAATGTTTGCTAAACTGATCATTTAGAGGTGATATCCTCTTAATGATCATTGAACTTTTAAAAATACTTTTGCAGACTTTTTATGAATTTGTTCATTTATGTTTGTCATCTACTTATTACTATGTACATCTTTTGTTTATTAATTGAGTGAAACCTGAAAAATAATATAAAAAACTTGTGATTTCTGTATTGAGTGATGTGTTAAGCTTAAAAGCGGTTGAAGATGATGTTGAAGACTTGAAATAATGTCCATTGAAAGTCATTCTTTTGGATCTCTGTTTCTTTCACTCTTCTTTTTAAAATTTTTTATTGCAGTGTAATTGATTTGTTTCTTTCACTCTTATTTTTTTTCACTTATTTTTTGTTTTGTAATTATTTCCTAAATTTTACATGTATATTTTTACAAGCATGAATTACATCTTATGTACATATAAGCTCTTAAGTGAAGTTAAAACCAGAAGGCTTGCCATGTATTTCTTTTATGTTTCAGCCTTGACCGTTTTTCACCTTCTGGAGTAAATTGAAGTTGTGTATTGAATGATGAAGTGGATCAATTTAAAAGCATAGCACATAGACTGATACTTAACTGTAAAAAATCATACTGTAGTTAGATGCTATACTGTTGCTCCACTCAAATTGTGGACATAATTGAGACTAGCAAAAGTTGTTTGAAAGTAGTTTTGACTGCTCTTGGATGTATTTTTATTCTTGTCATCCTTTTATCTCATTAATTCAAAACTGTATTTTATATTACAGTGATAATTTTCTCATGCCGTGAGGTATCAATGATTTTAAAAAGTAACAGACAAAAAGCATTAAAGGACTCCCCTGACATTCATTCATATATATGAAGACGTTCTTAACTACATTTAAACTATTTTGTTTGTGCTGTGGCGGTGAATTTCTGTTATCTTTGAAGTGTGGATGAATTTACAGTGTTCCTGGGTTCTCTAAAGTTCTATTTCGGGGGAAAAAAGTTACAGAATTATATCCTTTATTTATTTATTTATTTATTTTTAAAATAAATCTATTTATTTATTTATGGCTGAGTTGGGTCTTCGTTGCTGTGCGCAGGCTTCTCATTGTGGTGGCTTCTCCTGTTGTAGAGCATGGGCTCTAGGCGTGTGGGGCTGGAGTTGTGGCTCGCAGGCTCTAGAGCTCAGGCTCAGTAGTTGTGGCGCACGGGCTTAGTTGCTCCACGGCATGTGAGATCTTCCCGGACCAGGGCTCGAACCCATGTCCCCTGCATTGACAGGTGGATCTTAACCACCGCGCCACCAGGGAGGCCCTATCCTTTAAATAATACCATTTGGCCCAGAATTCTAAAAAGAGGGTCTACAGAGTTGTCAGGTAAAGAGTGGTGGTGAAGATGTGTCTGAAGCTTTCTGAAAGGTGGAGTCACTTGTCAAAAAGGAGTTTATTTATTTATTTATTTATTTATTTATTTATTTATTTTTGGCTGCGTTGGGTCTTCGTTGCTGCCCGCGGGCTTTCTCTAGTTGCAGTGAGCGGGGGCTGCTCTTCGTTGCGGTGCACGGGCTTCTCATTGCGGTGGCCTCTCTTGTTGCGGAGCACGGGCACAGGCTTCAGTAGTTGTGGCGTGTGGGCTCAGTAGTTGTGGCTCATGGGCTCTATAGTGCAGGCTAAGCAGTTGTGGCACACTGGCCTAGTTCCTCCGCAGCATGTGGGATCCTCCCGGACCAGGGCTGGAACCCGTGTCCCCTGCATTGGCAGGCAGATTCTTAACCACTGCACCACCAGGGAAGCCCCAGGACTGTCTTCTTGTTGTTGCTCTTTTCACTCTTTGTTTAAGTTGGATGTAGCATAGTGAAAGCTGTCTAATTTTAGTATTAACCCTAAATTTTGTTTTTGCTTGCTGTCAGCTTTTGTAAAATTAACCAATTTTACCAGAAGACTTACAGAATAATATGGTGACCATTGTATTACTATTGTAATTGTTGTTATTATTTAGAGTCAGAGCTCCCCCAGAGTATCTTACTTTAGTTGCTGTGTGCTTCCCACTTCTATAGAATGAAGGATTTCCAGCACAGAAAAAAGAAAAAAAAATAAGAGCAAGATGAGGATTTCTGGAGTTGAGTTATATTTGAATCTAGGGCTTAAGGGTTCAAATTTTATCCTATAAAATTATGGCTCTGCATAAAGTACAAATAAAACTGTGTAATATCTTATGAAAATAAGATCATGTCCATTAGAATGGACCTTTGAGTCATTTAATCTTTTCATTAACCTCTAGGGTAGACTGTATTTCAGTGAAAGTTCTTCAGCCATCATGTATCTTTATGTAAACAGCAAAATTTCATCAAAGAAAATACTCAGACTTAGAAATTGTTCTTGCATCTGTGTTGTATTTTTGTTGGATTATAAACATTTCTGGCTATGATACTGATTCTAGGAAGTTCTTCTTCTGATAATAATAGACTTTAATAATCGATAGGTAACTCCTGTCCCTCCTGCAGAGAATAATGGGGGACAGGGAGACAAAACATATAAAATATCGAAAGCATCACAGAGCTACAAATACACTAAAAAAAAGTTTCTCATATCTGAGAAGGAGCCTCAGAGGAGTCATCTCTTACTTGGGGTTGCTTTTCTCTAACGGGTATGTGTTCAGTTCCAGAAAAGGCTGCTAAGAATCTAAGGGGAACTTTCAACAGACTCACAGGGGCCAACAAAGACGGACACTGATTTAAAATATATATATATCGACCTTTGGATTGGGGATGCTAACATAATCCAGAGTCTCAGTTTTTTTTTTCAGTTTTTCATGTAAAACTATTAGGGATATGAGGAGGCAGGCCATGTAATGAAATAAGAGAAAAAGCAGACAATAGAAATGAACCCACAAGGGGTGCAGGTACTAGGAGTATCAGACAGTCTACATTTTAACTGTAGGTTTGGCACAGCTGAAGAGAGTGTGAATGAACTGGAATATGTATCAGAGTATTATCTAGACTGAGTCAGAACCAAAAGGGGGACATACAGAAAAGAATGTAAGAGACTTAGGACATTTGATGAAAAGGACATGTAATTAATGTCCCAGAAAGAGGAAAAAAGAAATGAGGCAGAAGAGGTGTAACTGAGGATTTTCTAAAATGGAGAAAAACATCAACCCTTGAATTCGAGAACCTTTACAAATTCTGAGCAGGATAAATACGCAAGAGACCCTTAAGAGACATGTAGAGAAATCATAGTCAAAAATTGGAAGCAATCATCCGCCTGTAGATGGTAGCCTCCTTCTCCCCTGAGTAGCAAAGACTGCTCCCATGTCCTGCCTCCTGTCTGTTGTACACAGTGGGGTGTTGCTCCAGGAACTTTTGCTGTGGGCAATAAACCCAATAGCCCTTACCCAATAAACCTTTGATGTCCCCCCACCAAAAAAAAATTGGAAGCAATCGAAATGTCATCAGCAGTAGAGTGATAAATAGTATCAGCCACACAATGGAATACTCAACAATGGAAACAGATGAACAACTACCTTCAGTGTGAGTGAAACAGATGAGATGTTGAGACGAGAGTACATACTACGTGATTTCATAGGCGAAGTTCAAAATAAGGCAGAACTTATCTTTGAAGTGGGGATATGGATGGCTTGTGGGAAAGGAGGGGAGTGACTGCGTGGAAAAGACATGAGAATCCTGGAAGTTTTCTGTGTGTTTATCTGGGTGGTGGTCATAGAAGTACATATTCATTGTGAAGATGGTCATTGAGCTGTGCACTTAAGATTATAAACTTCATGTGTATGTGTTACTCTTTAACAACTAAAAACCCCCCTGAGACACTGAAGTAACTTCACTAGCAGACCAACACTAAAGAAATACTAAAAGGTTGTTCTTTAGGCAGAAGAGTTTAGATGCAGGAAGAAATCAAGAATTTGTAAAACTTGGGACTTCCCTTGTGGTCCAGTGGTTGAGAATCCGTCTCGCATTGCAGGAGGTGCCTCTTTGATCCCTGGTCGGGGAACTAAGATCCCACATGCCGCGGGGCAACTGAGCCCGCGAGCTCTGGAGCCTGCGCGCCACAACTAGAGAGCCCGCACGCCGCAACTAGGACCTGATGCAGCCAAAAAATAAGTAAATAAATAAAATAAAAAAGAATATCTAAAACTCAAATAGTGGGTCTGGTACTTACTGGAATTCTGAGCAAATCACCTCTAGCTTCTAGGCCTTAATTTTCCTTGCATATAAGGAGGGATTTGGATTAAATCCTTCTGGGCCCCTTCTCTTAAAATTTATTCTGGGGATAGAGCATGGAAGAATTTGGTTGAGAGACCTTTTATTTTAGCAGTCCCCAACCTTTTTGGTGCCAGGGACTGGTTTTGTGGAAGACAGTTTTTCCACGGACGGTGGGGGGTGGAGGATGTTCCAGGAGGTGATGCAAGCGATGGGGGGATGGGGGGTGGCAGGTGAAGCTGTGCTCATTTGGACTGCTACTGGTCCCAGGCCCAGGGGTGCTCTCGGGCCTTGTTTCTCAAAGCTTCAACATTACTCAAGAGGTAGTTAGAAATGCAGAATCTCAGGCCCCTCCCTAGACTTACTGATTTAGAATCTCTGTTTAAACAAGATTCCCAAGTGATCGTATGCATGTTAAGGTTTGAGAGGCACTATTACCTGTACATAATATTGTACCATTTTGAAGCTAACAGTAATATACGATGGAGTCCCCGTGTGAAGGTAGGAAAGCTGGGTCTCCTGTGTAATCCACCACCTACACTAATGCCTGGGAAATAGTCTAGAAGGCTGGCAGGTAATTGTAGACAGAGTTGCCTTAAGATGCTATGTCTAAATTACATGTACTTGCAAGTATTTTGGAGGGAAGTGCACTAGTATCTACAAATTACTTGAAATACATAGAGAAGATAGATTATTTAGCGGGGTGAATAAATAGAAAACGTGATAAAGCAAAAAGTAAAATAGTATAGAATCTATATGATGGACATATTTTTCACAGTAAAATTCTTTCAGCTTTATATGCTTTAAATTTTTCATAATAAAATGTTAGGGGGGAAGCTGTTATGAAAATGGGTATCATACACCAGACTATAATCTTTATATTTGTATATTTGCTTTATTTTATAATGTATTAATACTTTTCTCTTAGAAAAGAAAAAGTACCTTAGGAAGTACCCTGTGTACAGAACATAATGCTTTACTAGATGCATTATCTCATGTAGTTTTTTTCTTCCCCTGCTGCACAGCTTGTGGGATCTTAGTTCCCTGACCAGGGATTGAACCTGGGCCATGGCAGTGAAAGCGCGCAGAGTCCTAACCACTGGACCTCCAGGGAAGTCCCTCTCATTTAGTCTTCATAACACTAATAGGTTGGGTATCATTGTGATTTGTAGCTGAGAATACCAAGACCTAGTTTAAATTCCTTGCACAATCTCTAGCACAGAGGGTCTGACTTGGAGATGCTGGCTACCGCATTGCACAGTTCCGGGGCCGCCATTTCCAGTGTTGGCACAATAGAGCATCATTCACTTAGAGTACAAAGGGGAGAGTCCCCCTGGGGTTGTACAGCAAGGCTTCCTCACTATTCTCTTAGACTTGTGCAAAATGAAAAATTTAAATATTTTTCTGATGGGAGTTTTTAACTGTTCCGTGACTTTTCTTATGTGTTTTATTTTTCAAGATTCTTGGATCTCCCAGTCAGCATCCTTTCCCCGTAATCAGAAACAGCCAGGGGTGGATTCTTTATCACCAGTGGACTCACTTCCTAAACAGATCTTCCAGCCTTCTGTCCAACAGCAACCCACTAAACCAGCTAAAATCACTTGTGCAAACTGCAAAAAGCCTTTACAGAAGGGACAGACAGCTTATCAGCGAAAAGGATCAGCTCACCTCTTCTGTTCTACCACCTGCCTCTCTTCCTTCTCTCATAAGCGTACTCCAAAGAAGCGCAAGGTGACATGTAAAAAGTAAGCCGTACCTTTCAACATGCTTCCATATGATTGGATACTGGCAGTATGAATTTGTGTCCTGAATGTACTTAGAGAGTTGCGGAAGATTCATGGATAGAATTGATGCACAGGTTTCTTCAAGTTCATGGAGCTTGAGTTGTCCTAGCATATGTCAGAGCTGTGGGTTATTTGTATTGTACTTACTCTTGGCAGGAAAATAGAGTTTAGGTATAGAAATAAATCAACCCTACCCCACCACTGCCTTTGCCTCACCCCCTTCCCCATCCTCTACCTTGGTTCTACCCGGTTGCTAACACCCTTTTTGAATGCTTCTAGAAGTCATAACCTGTGGCAAGGTCCTAAAGGTCATAACCTGTGACAACAAAATATTTTTATCTCTGAATATCTTGCCATATTATTTAGGAACTGTTAGCAATTAAACCAAAATGTGGATTTTTCTAGATCCAAAAGTTATAGTTGATTCTTAGGATTAAATCATGAGAAAATGAAAAATGTCAATTACTGTTCATATATATTTGACTTTTATTAAAATGCAATGTTCTTAGGGAGTTCCCTGGTGGCCTAGTGATTAAGATTCTGGGCTTTCACTGCCATGACCCGAGTTCAGTCCCTGGTGGGGGAAATGAGCCACTCAGCATGGCCAAAAAATAAGAATGCAGTGTTCTTAAATTGTGTCTATCCCTTGTGTTTCAGAGGTGCACCTGCAAAACAGGCTACTCTTGTTCCTCAAGGGGAGTCAAGTGAATCCTTCCAAAAATTTTGTGGTACGTCTTTGTCTCCCTATGAAGATAACCAGAATCTTCGAAAAAGAGTTCTGAATAAATCAAGATGTACAATCTGCAGTAAACTAACAGAGGTCTGTGATTTTATATCTTAAGTTATTATCTAGGTTAACAGCGATAATTTTAACTTTTAGGTGCTATTATATGTTCTGCCATCTACCTAATGGATGAGTCTTGAATCTACTCAGTGAAGTTGAAGGGAAGAATAAGCATATGTTAGAATTGTCTCATAACAAATGTCCCACCCCATAGTATGGGGGGTAATCATCCATTTGTGTGGAACTGAATGTATTCATAAAGAGAGCAATAGTTTTATGGTGGATTTTGTTCTTATTAGCCACAGTAAATGAAAATGTAGGTTCAGGACATGAAGGAAACAACCAGTCCTACAAGAACACGTAGAACAGGTGGAGTGAAAGTATGTAGGTCACTTCACATTTCTTAGGCGGTATTGCCATCTTCCCAGGCATCCAGGGACTCCCCACTTAACATGGTCTTTGGTAACTGAATTTGGTCTGGATTACCCTGAAGCCGTGTAAATCCCAGACACAATTTTATCTTAGCTACCATAGAGCTGAGCAAAGCAAGAACTTAGGTATATACAGACTCCATCCTGAATGTGGGTGATACTGGTTCCCTTCGCCCACCCCCCCACCCCAGTTTTCTAGGGCAGTGAAGTTTATAATACCTACAAATTCCCAATCCACTTATTTTTAAGCAGGTCATATCAAAACCTGCTAACCATTTCCTGTAATTTTTTTTTATAAATTTATTTCTTTAATTTGTTTTTGGCTGTGTTGGGTCTTTGTTGCTGCACATGGGCTTTCTCTAGTTGTGGCAAGTGGGGGCTACTCTTCATTGTGGTGCGCAGGCTTCTCATTGTGGTGGCTTCTCTTGTTGCAGAGCAGGGGCTCTGGGCGCGAGGGCTTCAGTAATTGCAGCACGTGGGCTCAGTAGTTGTGGCTCACAGGCTCTGGAGCGCAAGCTCAATAGTTGTGGGGCAAGGTCTCAGTTGCTCTGCAGCATGTGGGATCTTCCCGGACCAGGGCTCGAACCCATGTCCCCTGCATTGGCAGGCGGATTCTCAACCACTGCACCACCAGGGAAGCCCCTGTAATTCTAAAATGTCTGATTTTGTTGCTTTTTGTTCTATGAATCTTACTTTTCCTTTTATAAAATCAAAGCACAATTTTACAAAGAAATCAAAGATAAAAATGAAAGAATAGTGAAATGTGCTTTTGTAAAGTCTTTTACGTGAATGTTTCATCCACTGAGAAATTACTAAAGGTTCTTTATTTCTGTTGAAAAAACTAGGTATCTCGTGTATGGTGCTAATCCAGTTCATTTATTTAATAAATTGGTTTTTGTTTTTAGATTCGGCATGAAGTCAGCGTTAACAATGTAACACATAAGCTGTGCAGTAACCAGTGCTTTAACAAGTACAGGTTGGCCAATGGTCTAGTGATGAATTGCTGTGAGCAGTGTGGGGAGTACCTGCCCAGCAAAGGTGCTGGAAACAATCTCCTAGTCATTGAAGGTCAGCAGATGAGATTTTGCTGCCAGAGTTGTGTTAACGAATATAAACAGGTAATTCTTTTTTAATGAGTTTTAAATGATCAAGTTTGCAGTAACTTCTCCCTTGATAGCTTACATGAAGCATATTTATCTTAGAATCTCATATGGTTCCATTTCTGTCAGTCTCTCATCTCATACTCAAATGAGTATTAAAATTAATTGTTGTAAGTAAGCTTGTTTTAAGTCTTTATGTTTTGCAGACGTTACAATGAGTAATTCTTTTCTCTACCGTTTTGCACTCCCACTGACAACTTGATAGTTCCAATTATTCTGTAGTCTCAACAAAATTTGGTGTTGTCTGTATTGATTTAATCTATTCTAGTGGGTATGAAATGATTATCTCATTGTGGTTTTAATTTCCTGATAACTACTGTTCCTTTCTCATCACTCATATATCTTCTTTTGTAAAGTATCCAAGTTTTAGCTCACTTTTTTTATTGGATTGTCTTTCTATTATTGAGTTGTAGGAATTCTTTTTATATATTCTGGATACATATCTTTTGTAAAATAAATGTGTTTAGAAGATTTTTCTCCTGGACAATGTTTTGTCTTTTCGTTTTCCTAATGTTGGTTTTGAAAAGCCCAAGTTTTAAATTTTGATAAAGTCCAGTTTACTATTTGCCTTTCTGATTAGTACTTTTTGTGTCTTGTTTAGGGACTCTGCCTACCAAGGTTATGAAGATATTTACCTATGTTGTCTTATAAGCTTTTTAGTTTTAGATTTTATGTTTACATCTGTGATCCATCTCAAGTTAATTTTGTGTATGGTGTGAGGTAGGGATTAAGGAAGTGTCATCTTCCTGATTTCAAGACATTAAAAACCTCAAAACATCGCATCATACACCATAAATTTGTACAGTTTTTATCAATTTTACTTCAGTAAACCTGGGAAAAAAGACATTAAAAAGCCATAGTAATCAAAGTGGTATGGTATTGGCATATAAACAAATAGATCAATAGAATAGACAGGCCAGAAATAGAACCACACAAATACAGTCAGTTGATTTTAGAAGAAAGTACAAAATCATTTGGATGGGAAAAGCAAGATTTTTTTCAGCAGATGGTGCTGGAACAATTTTTTTGTTGGTATGGACATAAATAAGCCAGACCTCAGATTATCCCACACAAACATTAATTAAAAAAAAATAATTTAACATGGATCCTCAATGTAAAACCAGGAATGTTCTTAACCCCATTTCACTGGACGAGGGTTTAAATGGTTAGCGTTTAAGGAAAAGTAACTCTGAAGTGCGAGGCTTATTACACAGTAGAGGAAACAGTGGATACCCATAGTTGATTTTTTAGTTTTTGCAAGGAAGGCTTATTTATGTTATCTTTATTATCTTCTTTGTATATATTATGCCTCATATTTAACAAAGCTTTTGGGTGCAGCTTATAGAAGATTGCAGTCACGTTATCGTTTCAAAAGAGTACATGTCAAAACTACCTTCTGCTTGAGGGCAGACAGCAGAAGCAAGAAGAACTACAATTCTGCAGCCTGTGGAAGGAAAGCCACATTCACAGAAAGATAAACAAAATGAAAAGGCAGAGGACTTTGTACCAGATGAAGGAACAAGATAAAACCCCAGAAAAACAACTAAATGAAGTGGAGATAGGCAACCTTCCAGAAAAAGAATTCAGAATAATGATAGTGAAGATGATCTAGGACCTCAGAAAAAGAATGGAGGCAAAGATCAAGAAGATGCAAGAAATATTTAACAAAGACCTAGAAGAATTAAAGAACAAACACCGAAGAATTAAAGAACAACAGAGATGAACAATACAATAACTGAAATGAAAAATACACTAGGAGGAATCAGTAGCAGAATAACTGAGGCAGAAGAATGGGTAAGTGACCTGGAGGACAGAATGGTGGAATTCACTGCTGCAGAACAGAATAAAGAAAAGAAATGAAAAGAAATGA
The DNA here is from genome assembly GCF_963455315.2 of Globicephala melas. NCBI lineage: Eukaryota > Metazoa > Chordata > Mammalia > Artiodactyla > Delphinidae > Globicephala > Globicephala melas. The sequence continues at coordinate 444,590 of NC_083331.1, read as the reverse complement.
AGGCAGCCTAAGAGACCTCTGGGACAACATTAAACGCAACAACATTCGCATTATAGGGGGTGTCCCAGAAGGAGAAGAGAGAGAGGAAGGACCTGAGAAAATATTTGAAGAGATTATAGTCGAAAGCTTCCCTAATATGGGAGAAGAAATAGCCACCAAAGTCCAGGAAGCACAGAGAGCCCCAGGCAGGATAAACCCAAGGAGAAACAAGCTGAGACACATAGTAATCAAACTGGCAAAAATTAAAGACAAAGAAAAATTCTTGAAAAGAACAAGGGAAAAACGACAAATAACATACAAGGGAACTCCCATTAGGTTAACAGCTGATTTCTCAGCAGAATACAAGCCAGAAGGGAGTGGCCTGATACATTTAAACTGATAAAAGGGAAGAACCTACAACCAAGATTACCCAGCAAGGATCTCATTCAGATTCAACGGAGAAATCAAAAGCTTTACAGACAAACAAAAGCTAAGAGAATTCAGCACCACCAAACCAGCTCTACAGCAAATGCCAAAGGAACTTCTCTAAGTGGGAAACACAAGAGAAGAAAAGGACCTACAAAAACAAATGTATAACAATTAAGAAAATGGTCATAGGAACATCCACATAGATAATTACCTTAAACGTGAATGGATTAAATGCTCCAACCAAAAGACACAGGCTCGCTGAATGGATACAGAAACAAAACGCTGTCTACAAGAGACTCACTTCAGACCTAGGGACACATACAGACTGAAAGTGAGGGGATGGAAAAAGATATTCCATGCAAATGGAAATCAAAAGAAAGCTGGAGTAGCAATACTCATACAGATAAAATAGACTTTAAAATAATGTTACAAGAGACAAGGAAGGACACTACATAATGATCAAGGGATCAATCCAAGAAGAATTTATAAGAATTATAAATATATATATGCACCCAACATAGGAGCATCTCAATACATAAGACAACGGCTAGCAGCTATAAAAGAGGAAATCGACAGTAACACAATAATAGTGGGGGGCTTTAACACCTCACTTACACCAATGGACAGATCATCCAGACAGAAAAGTAATAAGGAAACACAAGCTTTAAATGACAAAATAGACCAGATAGATTTAATTGATATTTATAGGACATTCCATCCAAAAACGGCAGATTACACTTTCTTCTCAAGTGCACACGGAAAGTTCTCCAGGATAGATCACATCTTGGGTCACAAATCAAGCCTCAGTAAATTTAAGAAAATTGAAATCATATCAAGTATCTTTTCTGACCACAGCGCTATGAAATTAGAAATCAATTACAGGGATAAAAATGTAGAAAACGCAAACACATTGGAGGCTAAATGATATGTTACTAAATAACCAAGAGATCTCTAAAGAAATCAAAGAGGAAATTAAAAAATACCTAGAGACAAGTTACAATGAAAACACAACGATCCAAAGCCTATGGGATTCAGCAAAAGCAGTTCTAAGAGGAAAGTATATAGCAATACAAGCCTACCTCAAGAAACAAGAAAAACCTCAAACAATCTAAACTTACACCTAAAGGAACTAGAGAAAGAAGAACAAACAAAACCCAAAATTAGTAGAAGGAAATAAATCATAGAAGATCAGAGCAGAATAAATGAAATAGAAACAAAACAATAGCAAAGATCAATAAAACTAAAAGCTGGCTCTTTGAGAAGATAAACAGAATTAATAAACCTTTAGCCAGACTCATCAAGAAAAAGAGGGAGAGGACTCAAATCAATAAAATTAGAAATAAAAAAGGAGAAGTTACAACAGACACTGCAGAAATACAAAGCATCCTAAGATAGACTACTACAAGCAACTCTATGCTAATAAAATGGACAACCTGGAAGAAATGGACAAATTCTTAGAAATGTATAACCTTCCAAGACTGAACCAGGAAGAGGTAGAAAATATGAACAGACCAATCACAAGTAATGAAATTGAAACTGTGATTTAAAATATTCCAACAACCAAAAGTCCAAGACCAGATGGCTTCACAGGTGAATTCTATCAAACATTTAGAGAAGAGCTAACACCCATCCTTCTCAAACTCTTCCAAAAAATTGCAGAGGAAGGAACACTCCCAAACTCATTCTATAAGTCCACCATCACTCTGATACCAAGACCAGACAAAGACACCAAAAAAAAAAGAAAATTACAGACCTGTATCACTGATGAATATAGATACAGAAATCCTCAACAAAATACTTGCAAACAGAATCCAATAACACACTAAAAGGATCATACACCATGATCAAGTGGGATTTATCCCAGGGATGCAAGGATTCTTCAGTATACGCAAATCAATCCGTGTGATACAGCATATTAACAAATTGAAGAATAAAAACCATATGATCATCTCAAAAGACGCAGAAAATCTTTTGACAAAAGTCAACACCCATTTATGATAAAAACTGTCCAGAAAATGAGCATAGAGGGAACCTACCTCAACATAATAAAGGCCATATATGACAAACCCACAGCAAACATCATTCTCAATGGTGAAAAACTGGGAGCATCTCCTCTAAGATCAGGAAAAAGACAAGGATGTCCGCTCTCACCACAGTTATTCAACATAGTTTTGGAAGTCCTAGCCATAGCAGTCAGAGAAGAAAAAGAAATCAAAGGATTACAAATCGGAAAAGAAGAAGTAAAACTGTCACTGTTTGCAGATGACATGATACTATACATAGAGAATCCTGAAGATGCCACCAGGAAGCTACTAGAGCTAATCAATGAATTTGGTAAAGTTGCAGGATACAAATTTAATGCACGTAAATCTCTTGCATTTCTATACACTAACAACAAAAGATCAGAAAGAGAAATTAAGGAAACAATCCCATTCACCGTTGCAACAAAAAGAATAAAATACCTAAGAAATAAACCTACCTAAGGAGACAAAAGATCTGTATGCAGTAAAGTATAAGACTCTGATGAAAGAAATTAAAGATGGTACAAACAGATGGAGAGATATACCATGTTCTTGGATTGGAAGAATCAATATTGTGAAAATGACTATACTCCCCAAAGCAAACTACAGATTCAATGCAATCCCTATCAAATTACCAGTGGCACTTTTTACAAACCTGGAACAAAAAACCTTAAAATTTGTATGGAGACACAAAAGACCCTGAATAGCCAAAGCAGTCTTGAGGGGGAAAAAAACGGAGCTGGAGGAAACAGGCTCCCTGACTTCAGACTATACTACAAAGCTACAGTAATCAAGACAGTATGGTAGTGGCACAGAAACAGAAATATAGATCAATGGAACAGGATAGAAAGCCCAGAGATAAATCCACACACAAATGGTCACCTTATCTTTGATAAAGGAGGCAAGAATATACAATGGAGAAAAGACAGCCTCTTCAATAAGTGGTACTGGGCAAACTGGACAACTATATGTAAAAGAATGAAATTAGAACACTCCCTAACACCATACACAAAAATCAATGGAACAGGATAGAAAGCCCAGAGATAAATCCACGCACAAATGGTCACCTTATCTTTGATAAAGGAGGCAAGAATATACAATGGAGAAAAGACAGCCTCTTCGATAAGTGGTGCTGGGCAAACTGGACAACTACATGTAAAAGAATGAAATTAGAACACTCCCTAACACCATACACAAAAATAAACTCAAAATGGATTAAATTCCTAAATGTAAGGCCAGACACTATAAAACTCTTAGAGGAAAACATAGGAGGAATACTCTTTGACATAAACCACAGCAAGATCTTTTTTGACCCACCTCCCAGAGTAATGGAAATAAAAACAAAAATAAACAACCAGGACCTAATGAAACTTAGTTTCTTTTGTTGTGCAAAAGCTTTTATAAACAAGATGAAAAGACAGCCCTCAGAATGGAAGAAAATATTTGCAATATTGTCCACGAATCAATGGACAAAGGATTAATCTCCAGAATATATAAACAGCTCATGCAGCTCAATATTAAAACAAACAACCCAGTCAAAAAATGGGCAGAAGACCTAAGTGACATTTCTCCAAAGAAGACATACAGATGGCCAAGAGGCATATGACAAGCTTCTCAGCATCACTGATTATTAGAGAAATGCAAATTAAAACTACAATGAGATATCACCTCACACCAGTTAGAATAGGCATCATCAGAAAATCTGCAAACAACAGATGCTGGAGAGGGTGTGGAGAAAAGGGAACCCTCTTGCACTGTTGGTGGGAATGTAAATTGATACAGCCACTATAGAGAACAGTATGGAGTTTCCTTAAAAAACTAAAAGTAGAATTACCGCGTGGCGCAGCAATCTCACTACTGGGCATATACCCAGAGAAAACCATAATTCAAAAAAACACATGCACCCCAGTGTTCATTGCAGCACTATTTACAGTAGCCAGATCATGGAAGCAACCTAAATGCCCATAGACAGACGAATGGATAAAGAAGATGTGGTACCTATATACAATGGAATATTACTTAGCCATAAAAGGGAATGAAATTGGGTCATTTGTAGAGACGTGGATGGATCTAGAGACTGTCATACAGAGTGAAGTAAGTCAAAAAGAGAAAAACAAATATCGTATATTAACTCATATATGTGGAACCTAGAAAAATGGTACAGATGAACCGGTTTTCAGGGCAGAAATAAGAGACACAGATGTAGAGAACAAACGTATGGACACCAAGGGGTGAAAGTGGCAGGGGTGGTGGTGGTGGTGGGATGAAGTGGGAGATTGGAATTGACATATATACACTAATATGTATAAAATAGATAACTAATAACCTGCTGTATATAAAATTCAAAAAAAATTATATTGATTACATGTTGAATGACAATATTTTGGGTATAAAAGGTTAAATTAAAAAAATACTCTCTGCTTTGGTAATAAGTAACTATCTTAAGTCATATTTGTACGTGGGTGTGTATGTGTGTGTGGATGATTGACCTGTACCTGCTTAGGCTCTGTGCTTTTGCTCAGTTAAGAACAATGAGTTCATAAACTTCAGACAGATACACTGCTTACCCTCTGAAGAACGTAAGGATGGCTCATAGCTTATCAGTCTTTACTTTTAAACGAACCCCGGAGGGGGTACAAATGGGAAAGTGAACATAGTCGAAACAGGCAGCAGCCACTTATTCAGAATTGCTGGAATAACTATCCTGACTGCCACTCTGATCCCCCCCCCAAAGTGTCTTTTTGTCTTCTACCATGCATGTGTCAGTCATGTACATAGCTCATAAGCAGTTGGCAAGCACAGGAATGATATTTCTGTATAATACAGAAGTTTTGTAAATGTGCTTTCCCCGTACCACGTTAGTGTTTATAAGTGGTTAGTGGCAGGCCTTCACGATAGAAAGCCTTGGTGATACATGAGGACCTTAAGGAAAAACTGGCTTATCAGTTAGTGGCTTATCTCAGAATAGCATGCACAGTCATCAGTGTAAAGATGGAATCTGGGTCTTGGCCACTGACCTAATGGGGGGTGATTTTGTCCCCCTGGGGACATTTGTCAAGGTCTTCCAACATTTTTTTTTTATCACAACTGGGAGAGTGCTCCTGGCATCACTGAGTGGGGGCCAGACAGGCCTTCACAACAAAGCATTATCTGGCCAAGTATCAGTGGTGCCAGAGTTGAAAAAGGATGAGTAGGTGGCTGGAGAGTGAGTGTGTGTGATAAGCACAGTGAGAAGGAGAACTAATTGTGCATCTTCCTCATTGAGAAGTCAATAGTGATGCCTAAAACTGGGAGGAAAAATCAGTAAAAGCAATACAAACATGTTATTTTGATATTTGGAAGTGAACACGAAAAGAATCAGCTAAAAATGTTGAAAGTTGTTAACTTCTGGGAACGGGGGGGGGGGTTAATTAGTTTAATTATTTGTTTTAATTAGCCAGGTATCATTAGTTGATGTTCTTTATTAAATGTATATTCAATTTCAAATAAATAAAACCTTTGAACTATGTTAAAGATACTGAATTTCAGAGAAGTGTCATACCGAAAGTCACACAGCTAGATTTGACCTCACACCTGAAACCTTAATTAACGTGGGGAAGTAAGATCCCGCAAGCCGCGTGGTGTGGCCAAAAAAATGTACATAGTATATATGCTCTAGTGCATCTGATACCAACATTTAATTATACGAACGCCATGAGTTCCCTGAGGCTAGGATCTACATTGGATTCGATTTAGTGATCTCCAGGATGATGAGTCTTAGATGTGTGGGGAATTATAACAACTTGACTGCCTACTCACTACCGAGAAACTCAGGAAGGGAAGAAGTAAGCCCAAGGCTTGGGTTTGGTTATGTTAAAAAAAAATAACTCTAACAGTCCTTGGCGTTCTGTTTCTTCTTAAATATGCTCTTCTGGCATAGTCTTATCCAATCCCATAGTTTCAGCGAATACATATTTTGATGACTTCCGGAATGTATCGATAGATCGTATTTCTTCAGTTTCACACTAGTACATCCATCTAATTTCCATTTGAATGTTCCACAGGTATCTCAAACTCTGTGTCTAAAACTGAAACTCCAAACCTGCTTTCCTTCTTTGTTTCCCAAATCAGTAAACAGCCCCATCCGGTCAGAAACTTCCCCCATCCTGGCAGAAACTTCGGTTACGTTTGCTCCTCTGTCTTCGTCCCCAGAGCCGCTCAGTTACCAGCTAACCCATATTCTACTCCCTACCCTCTCCCGGCGCTGTCTCCAGCACCACACCCTCGACGTGCCCGCCCTCCCCTCTTGCCCAAACTGCCCCCCAGCCTCCTGGCCTGTCTGTACCCCGGCCTTCCTGAGCACCGGAGACGGCTGTGCCATCAGAGCAGTCTTTCTTGAGCACAAACCTGATCGTGTCACTCCTGCTTCTCTTAGCTCAGCGCTGTGTCTGCGTTCGGGACTGAATCAACAATGCTCTTAGTTCCTTGAGCGCCGTCGGATACCGTGGTCCCTGTACTAAAATGTTACAGCTAGCAGGATGTCCTTCACAGTGTATGCACCTGTGTTATTTTGACTGTGTTTTTGCATTTTTATTTTATTGACTCCAGAGAGCTAATGTGTCTTTTCATGGGATGGAGTCATATACTGTGTGGTACCTTGTGACGGACTTTCACATATCATAACTGTTTTCAAGGTGCATCCAAGTCATAGCATATATCTTTACTGCACTTAACTTTTATTGCCAAATAATATTCCATTGTATGGATAACACCACATTGTTACTTCTCCTTTTTGGTTACTGTGACTAGTGTTGCTGTGAACACTTTGTGCAAGTCTTTGTGTGGACATATGTCTTCATTTTTGCATTGTTGGTAACTTTGAGGAGTTGCCCCTGTGTTCCCAGGCAGTAGCACCATTTTACATGGCCACCAGCTCCTGAGGAGGTTCCAGTGTTTCCACACCTCTGTTAATGCTTGTCATCATCTCTTTTTTCATTACAGCCATCCTAGTGGGTGTGAATGGGTATGTGGTGGTATTGATTTGTATTTCTTTGATGATTAATGATAAGCATCTTTTTATGTGCTTATTGGGCATTTGTATATACATTAATTTTTTTCAGTGTTAATAATTTAAAATAAAATTGTAATCTATTTTTCCTCAGATGATGGAAACAAACTCAAAAAAAGTGCTAGCATCAGAAAACAGAAAAAGGAATGCTGTTAGAGAAGAAAATGAAAGAGAATTGTATGGGTCATTGAATATACTTTTGGAAAAAATAGAAAGAATACCAGTGAAAAAGGAAAAGACTTCAGAACTACAAGTTTCAGCAGAATGTAGCCAAGATACACCATTGGTCCAACAGGATGTGAATTTACCTCCTTCTGTGTCAACCATAGCTGATAAATTTCAAGAGCAACTGGAAGAGAAACAAGCAGAAGACTCCATTATACCAGCTGTGCTTTCTGCAGATCCGGGTACATGGCCCCGAATTTTGAGTATTAAAGAAAGGGACACTCTAGTTGAAAATGATCCACCTCAAGTGAGAAATTTTAACTTTCCAAAGGACAGTACAGGGAGGAAGTTTTCAGAAACTTACTATACAAGAATTCTTCCAAATGGTGAAAAAACCACTAGATCCTGGTTACTTTATTCGACCTCAAAAGATTCTGTGTTTTGTCTATATTGCAAACTCTTTGGGGAAGGAAAAAATCAACTAAAGAATGAGAATGGGTGCAAAGATTGGCAGCATTTATCACATATTCTTAGCAAACATGAGGAGAGTGAAATGCACATCAACAATAGTGTTAAATATTCAAAATTAAAATCTGATTTGAAAAAAAGTAAAACTGTGGAACACAGATTACAGGAGAACATGGGAAAGGAGGGCGTGAAGCTGTTGTACACCTTAGACCTGATCTGACATGATGAGGTCGCACACTTACTCAGGCCTGTACCCTGACAGTTGGTGCCTCTGTGCTGAGGCTCCCAGACGGAGTGATTCATCAGCTCATTAGCAATAAGTATCATAGCAAGTAACTAGTGAAGATGGTTTCTGCTCCAGATTCTAAAGCTAATTGGATTTGTAGTGATTAATGCCGATTTCAGTGAAGGCAATTGTTGATCTTTTCAGTTTTTCAATTCACACCTTTTAAAACGGGCACTTCAGGGCTTCCCTGGTGGCGCAGTGGTTGAGAGTCCGCCTGCCGATGCAGGGGACCAGGGTTCGTGCCCCGGTCCGGGAAGATCCCACATGCCGCGGAGCGGCTGGGCCCGTGAGCCATGGCCGCTGAGCCTGCGCGTTGGAGCCTGTGCTCCGCAGCGGGAGAGGCCACAACAGTGAGAGGCCCGCGGACCGCAAAAAAAAAAATAAAGAAATAAATAATAAACTGGGCACTTCAGGGCTGACATTTGACTGGTGTGGCTAATACTCTGAAAGAGGGAGGGAGGGAAAGACTTGAATTTATCAGTACCAGTGGAACAAGGTGCTTAGGTGGACAAGCGTTGTTGTTCAGAGAGAGACGGGATCTGAGACTGCCGCTTTCTGCCTTTAAACCAAATACTTACGGTTCATTTCATTTGGGCAAAATGTTACTTTATTATTTGAGCAAAGCAGCATCATTTGTCATGTTAAATTAAAGTGATGAATTTTGTGTTTTATTGGTTTTGTTTTAACTTAATTTGTAAATGTTTTAGCTTTTATTGTCATGTAAAAACTATAAGCACAAAGAGTGTATACCTATTTTTATGTTGGTACAAATATAAGAAATATTAAAATAAAAATATAGTAAGTTAACCTTTTTGTGTTGTGGCATTTTTTTCTTTTCATCTGAAAGAAAAATACACTTACGAAAATTAAGGGTGTCAGTTTTTTCAGTTGGTTAATCAGTGTTCCCTTCACCATGTATTGACTAATTCTCCCTTTGTTTCTGGTTTCTGACAGCAGTTCTGTTGTGTATCCCATCCTTACATACACTTGTTTCAAGGCTTTTCCTGTGAGCGGTGCCTGAGCAGATCGAGATGCGTCCTTGGTAGGGCCAACACGGGAGCGCTTGCAGACTCTCTAGGCGAGGCCAGCGCAGAAAAGTGTTTGGGGAATAACCAGGAAGATCATTCTCATTAGTTTATAACCGTTTTGTTTTCTGACAGCTGGACCATTTCAGCCTTTCATATTTGGGTCTGAATGGGGCTCTGGGGTGTTTCCAAAATCCAGCCTCCTCTAGAGGCCTGTGGGGACACTCTGAGCATATCCAGCTCTGAAGTCCCTCTGCAAATGGTTCCTGTGCCTGTTATTCCATGAACACTTACCTGTTAATCAAATGACAGATTTGTTATGTGATTGTCTTAGATAGACGCTTGTATATCTGAGCAAACTAATGAAATCCACCAGTGGCTACTTTATCCATTGAGAAGACAAAATTAGATCCTCAACTTTTAACTTCTTTCATTTCTTCAGCATACTGCAGGCACACCTATGAGGCACGTGGTAATGAGTTAAATGTGAAAAATTCAAAAGATGTAGGTGCTGGGTTTATCCGTGTTCACTGTAAATTTCTTTCAACTTTTTGATGTGTATGAAATTTTTCATAATGAGATGTTGAAGAAAAAGTCAACTGTAAATTCAGAAGATGATAAAAGTAAATCTCTCTAGCCTGGTGAATCATTTAGTTTCTTTTTCCTTATCTAGCTCTTTTTTTCACATTGTAAAATTAGTATGGACTCACCTGAAAGAAGGAAGGAAGAAAACAGTAAGTGAAAGTCCTGCTTACCGTCCCCCACTCACCTGCTGCAGGATTTGTCACCTCTGATCTGGACATACCCAAGGTCTGTTTCCATCATTTTAATTTCACTGAGAAAAGGCATTAGAAAAAAATTATCTCCTGCTACAAATTTAATATCAAAAATTAGGAAGGGCAATTCAGAATAACAGCCCTCAAGAAGTGGCAAGTTATTGGTTTTGTCATCTCACAGAGCACAACTGAATTTTTTTCATAAACCTCAGATTTTCAAAATTGCTGTATTTAAGACTCTTACATTGGGGCTTCCCTGGTGGCGCAGTGGTTAAGAATCCACCTGCCAGTGCAGGGGACACGGGTTCAACCCCTGGTCCAGGAAGATCCCACATGCTGCGGAGCAACTAAGCCCGTGCGCCACAACTAGTGAGCCTGCGTGCCTATAGCCTGTGCTCCACACCAAGAGAAGCCACCACTATGAGAAGCCCACACACAGCAACAAAAAGTAGCCCCCGCTCCCCGCAACTAGAGAAAGCCCGCATGCAGCAATGAAGACCCAACACAGCCAAAAATAAATAAAATAAATTATTAAAAAATAAAGAATTAAAAAAAAGACTCTTACCTTGAGCCATTTTCTTCCTGTGATCCCCTGTCCCTCCCTTACTCAGTACTGTAGTCAAGTAAGAGTTGCTAATAGCCACTGTGTATGTATAAGTTATAGTTCGCTGTACAGGATGGAGAAGTGAATGAGTATTTGGAGCAAAGAGCTCAGTCAAGTTTGGTGGAGGGAGTGACGCTGTATTATTTTAGGTCGTATCACTTCTGTTTCAAAGCCCTGAAGTTCCCCGTTGCTTTCAGGTTGAAACTCCAGCTCCGTGGCATCAGCGGTAGGCCATAGGGAAAGAGGTGGTGGGTAAAGACAACGTGAAGTACAAAATTTGAGAAGTGGAGCATATCTCTTCTAATGTTGAACTATAAAGTGTGAGCACGTTAGGAGGAAATTAAGAATTTGAGAAGTTAACTAGAGTTGAAAGGATAATCTGAGCCACATACGCAAGTCTTTGTTTTTGAGAAAGTGAGAAGTTAGTTTGGGAAAACAGTGGTGTGATATTCTGCACTAGAGAAGGTGTTCAAAAGCTTATGACTGGTTTTTTTTTAAGCAGCTCAGTTGTGGTTTTTTTTTTTTTTCCTGGCCACGTCGCACAGCATGAGGGATCTTAGTTCCCCAACCAGGGGTCGAACCCATGCCCCCTGCAGTGGAAGCATGGAGTCTTAACCACTGGACCACCAGGGAAGTCCCAGCAGCTGAGCTTTTAAGCTTGGAGAGTAGATGGTTATGCATCACTGCCCTGGAAGTCACATTTGGAGTGAAGAGCAGTTATTCCAGTTCACGCCTACAGATAGAGCAAGGGAAACCTGAAACCCGGGAAATGCGAGAAACAGCTCACTCACGCGTGTTAAAAAGACTTTCATAAGTCATGTGCTTACAAATTAATAGAACTGTAAACCTCCAGTTTACCAAACCGAACTCGGGTCGCCCGCCCGAGGCACAGCAGTCAATCCACTGACCCGGCTTGTGGGGAAGGAAAGTAGCATTTATTTGCAAGGCACCAGCAAGGAGACCTGGCAGCCAACCCTCGAAGGCCCCGAATGACCTGGTGGCTTCAGGGTAAGGGTTTTTAAAGACTAAAATTAGGGTAAGAGTCTTAAGTGTGTGATCAGCTCATGGTTCTTCTGATTGGTTGGGCCTTAACACAGATTTCTGTCAGTCTGGCTCCAGTTTGCCTGGGTCTCTGACTTTGTTAAGCAGTTTGCATGTGGTGGAGCCCTGGTTTCTGTGAAATGACTCAAGGCTCTGCTCAGATTGTTACCTACATCCCTTGAGGAGGAACTAGAGGTCCTGCAACTGATTTATGGCTCAACTGTTGTTCAAGCTACTATTACTTGTTTCTGCATTTTCTCACTTCGCTAATTATTAGCTGCTTGAGTCTACTCTTTGGAATTCGGGGAAGGCCTAGGAGCTCAAAGCTTTTCCTACAAACGAAAGGTGGGGAACATGGAGAAGCTTATACCCAGGAAAGCGGCACAGGGTCCTACTCAGTTTCACTATTGAAACTGATCAAGGGAGCAAAAAAGAGAAAAATAACCAATATGAAGAACCACTGGAGATCCTATGGACACTAAAAACGTAAGAAAGTATTATGATCAACTTAGGTCAAAGAGTTTGACAAATTTGATGTGATAGACTAATCACTTGAGAAACAACTTACCACCTCTGTCCCAAGAAAAAATAGAAAATCTGAATGGCTTGTCTCTTTAAGAAATTGACTCTGAAATTACAAGCCTTATCACAAAGAAAACTGCAGACTCAGATTCCTTCTCTGGTGAAATCTTCCATAGGGAAGAGATAATACCCATCTTGAACATAAGCTCCCAGAAAATAGAAAGAAAAGGGCACGTCACAACTTGTTTTACAAGGGCAGAAACATCCTGACAAAGGTATTGAATGAATATCAAAGAAATAACAAAACCTGACAAGAATAATACAAGAAAGAAAAGTTACAGGCCATCCTCTTTCATCCATTTACTTTTTTTTGGGGGGGGGGTGGCATGGGAATCTTAGTTCCCCTGCCAGGGATTGAACCCTGGCCCACGGCAGTGAGAGTGCTGAGTCCTAACCACTGGACCACCAGGGAAGTCCCCAAACTCCTATTTGCGTAAGGATACTAAGTCATATCAGATTGGGGCCCGCCTAATGAAGGCATTTAAACTTAACTACCTCCTTAAAATATCATCTCCAAGTGCAGTTGCATTCTGAGGTCCTTGGGGTCAGGACTTTAACATGCAGGGGGTTTCGAGAGGACACACCAGCTTTCGCCTTGGCACAAGGACACTTACTATTGGGACCCAGCAGCCTCGAACAGCTTCACCTGTAATTCCTTCCTACCCATCCCTCCAGGGACTTGGCTTTCTAAACTTCCTGTTTCCCCGAGAGGCAGACCCTGTCACGACTCCAGGTTTTGTGTAAGTCGTCTCTCTACCTGGTTTGACCTTCCTCGCCTCCCTTATTTTTGTTTGCATGTTTATTTGCGAGCAGAACCCGGCTATGTGTTCATAACTGATAAGTTTCAGAAAACGACTTAGGTATCCTTATCTGAAATCCACAAATTCCCCTCAAGAAAGAAGGTAACTGGCAGTGCTGAGAGGCTTTGGGGAGGTCCGTAGCTCTCAATCTTGGTTACATCACGTGAGATCATCTAGGCACCATCGACAGGCGGAAGGCATGACCAAGAACTGCAGGCTTGCAGGCCAAGAGCTTCTTCCCGTATCAGTGCTGGTGTGGCCTGCGTTTTCACTCTCCGCAGATTCGTATTACATTCTTTAACTGAAGAATGACTGCATCTCTTTGTGTTCTTCCTCTAAATAGCTCCAATCAAAGTTTAAAAACTCTATGGTCAGGGCTTCCCTGGTGGCGCAGTGGTTGAGAGTCCGCCTGCCGATGCAGGGGACACGGGTTCGTGCCCCGGTCCGGGAAGATCCCACATGCCGCGGAGCGGCTGGGCCCGTGAGCCATGGTCGCTTAGCCTGCACGTCCGAGCCTGTGCTCCGCAACGGGAGAGGCCACAACAGTGAGAGGCCCGCGTACTGCAAAAACAAACAAACAAACAAAAACTCTATGGTCCTGCATCCTCCTCCTTCTGTGGGTGAAACTCTGCTTATCCGTAAGTTGCGGGCTTCCCTGGTGGCCCAGATTGTCACTCCCTTTGCAGAGAAGGACGCTGTCTGGTCAGGGCCTCCGAGTGCCTCCGCAAGGCGGTGCCGCGCCTGCTGTGGGCACGTGGAGGCTTTCACAGGGGAGGGTCCGAGGGGTCAGGCTCCCGCGGGGTTCTCGGGGCGAGTGCGCACCCCACCCTGGAAGCCTCGGCCCTGATCCAGCCTCTGCGCCGCCGCCCATCACGCAGATGGGGCTCCAGGAGCCGGGCCCAGGTGCATCGCCCCTCCTCCTGGCACCTCTCCTCCGGGGCCGCAGGGCGCGGTTGCTGGCGCACAGACCGCGGGCCGAGCCCCGCCTGTGGGTGGTGGGGGCGGAGGAGGTGGGGACGCTGGGGGGCGCCTGCGGGAGCGGGGAGAGAACACGGGGCCCGTGCCTGCCGCCTTATCGAACTGTGACCTTAAAACAACTCCGGGGCTTCCCTGGCGGCGCAGCGGTTAAGAATCTGCCTGCCAGTGCAGGGGACGCAGGTTTGAGCCTTGGTCCGGGAAGATCCCACATGCCGCAGAGCAGCTAAGCCCGTGCGCCACAACTACTGAGCCTGCACTCTAGAGCCCGCGGGCCACAACTACTGAGCCCACGTGCCACAACTACTGAAGGCCGCAAGCCACAACTACTGAGCCCGCGTGCCACAACTACTGAAGCCCACGCACCTACAGCCCGTGCTCCGCAACAAGAGAAGCCACCGCAGTGAGACGCCTGCGCACCGCAACGAAGACCCAACACAGCCAAAAATAAATAAATAAATAAATAAATAAATAATAAAAATAAAACAACAACAAAAGCAAAACCAAAAGGTCCTCCAAAACTGAAAAGCAATGAAACAAGGAAGCAGGTCAGGGGGGAAGAGAAGAGAATATCCAAGAACTGTGGAAGTGTAAATGCAAGTCATGGGAACACCAGAGGAAGAAGAAAGAAAGGAACAGGAGAAATATTTGAAACAATAATGACTGAGAATTTCCCAAATTAATGTCAGATACCAAACCACAGATCCACGAAGCTCAGAGAGCAGGATAAACACAAAAACAAGCTACACGTGGGCATGTCGTGTTCAAACGACAGAAAATTAAAGGAAAAATTCCTGAAAGAAGCCAGAGAAAGAAAACACCTTACCAATAGAGGAACAAAGATTATAATTACATTTGACTTCTCCTCAGAAACAAGGCAAACAAGAGAGAGTGGAGTGAAATATTTAAAGTGTTGAGGAAAAAAAACACCATTGTAGAATTCTGTTCCCTGCAATCTTATCCTTCAAAAGCAAAGGAAAAATAAAGACTTTTTCAGACAAAGATAAATTGAGGGAATTTGTTGCTAGTGAATCTGCTTTATAAGAAATGTTGAAAGGTGTGCTTTACAGAGAAAGAAAATAATATATGTCAGATACTCAGATTTATATAAAGAAAGTAAGAGCACTGGAGAAGGAATGTGAATATAAAATAAAAACTTTTATTTTTCTTATTCTTAATTGATCTAACAGATAACTTTGTTCAAGATAATAATAGAAACAATATATTAAATTATACATATATAGGCTTGTATATGGATGAAATGAATGACTGAAATGATACAAGGGATGAGAGGGAGGAATCAGGATTATTTTACTATTACAAAATACACTACCTGTGAAGTTATCAGTGTTATTTGAAAGTGGTCTTGGATTAGTTGTAAATAAATGTATATTGCAAACTGTAGGGCAACCACTTAAAAAAGTAGAAAAATAAGTACAACTGATATGCTAAGAAGGAGAGAAAATTAAATTATAAAATGCTTAGTTAAGACCACAGAAGGCAGAAAGTGTGGTCTACAAAAATAGGAGCATGATAAACCATAATGGAAAAGAATGAAAATGAATGTATTATATGTATAATTAAGTCATATTGCTGTACAGCAGTAATTAACATAACATTGTAAATCAGCTATATTTCAATTAAAAAGTATAAATATAGGAGCAAAGAACTAGGGCGACAAATGGAAAATGATAAAAAATATGGTATATATTAATCAAACTATATCAGTAATCACTTTGAACATCATTGATATAAGTGCACCAATTAAAAGACAGAGATTACCAATTAAAAGACAGGGTTGATCAAAAAACAAGACCCAATTCTATGTTGTGTATAAGGAACCCACTTTAAATATAAAGGCATAGGGACTTCCCTGGTGGTCCCGTGGTAAAGAATCTGCCTTACACTGCAGGGGACGCAGGTTTGATCCCTGGTCGGGGAACTAAGATCCCACATACCGTGGGGCAACTAAGCCCGTGCGCCACAACTACTGAGCTCGTGTGCCTCAACTAGAGAGTCTGCGTGCTGCAAACTACAGAGCTCACGTGCTCTGGAGCCTGCGCACCATAAGTAGAGAGAAGCCTGTATGCCACAACAAAGAGCCCGTGCACCGCAAGGGAAGATCCCATATGCCTCAGTGAAGATCCCGTGTGCTGCAACTAAGACCAGATGCAGCCAAAAATAAAATAAATAAATGTAAAAAAATAAATCTTTAAAAAAATGTATAAAGGCATATATAGATTAAAAGTAAATGGAGGGGGGAGATTTCCCTGGCAGTCCAGTGGTTAAGACTCCATGCTGTCAATGCAGGGGGCTCGGGTTCTATCCCTGGTCAGGGAACTAAGACCCCACAAGTCGCGTGGTATGGCCAAAAAAAAAAAAAAGTAAATGGATGATTTCAGGATACAAGGTTAATACACAAAAGTCAGTAATGTTTTTACACACCAGCAATGAACATGTGGAATTTGAAATTACAAACACAATACCACTTACATTGCCACCCAAAACAAATGAATACTTAGATATAAATGTAACAATTTATCTACAAGATCTATATGAGGAAAACTACAAATCTCTTATTTATTTATTTATTTTTTGCAGTACTCGGGCCTCTCACTGTTGTGGCCTCTCCCGTTGCGGAGCACAGGCTCCGGACGCGCAGGCTCAGCAGCCATGGCTCACGGGCCCAGCCGCTCCGCGGCATGTGGGATCTTCCCGGACCGGGGCACGAACCCGTGTCCCCTGCATCGGCAGGCGGACTCTCAACCACTGCGCCACCAGGGAAGCCCTAAGAGGGGATTTTTGACCATTCATTCATTGTAACAGGAGGGAAGGCAGCGCATGTGGCTACATATGGAATTAGGTTGGTTGATTTGGTGTGGATAGTGAGCCAATTTTATTTACTGTGCCTTTTTTTTCGGTGAAATTAATAAATTTGACAATATCAGCTGTGAGTGAGGTGGGGAGGATCTCAGTTCCCCAACCAGGGATTGACCCCGGGGCCACGGCAATGAAAGCGTGGAGTCCTAAGCACTGGTCTGCCAGGGAAGTCCCAAGACGTACTTTTATCTTTCCAAAAATTTCTCTGTATCTCTACTTAGTCAACCCCTCCCTACCTCCCAGCTCCTGGCAACCACTGATCTGTGTTCTGTAGCTAGTTTTCCAGAATGTCATATATTCGGTATGTAGGCTTTGAGTCACATTATTGCATCTATCAGGAGTTTAGTCCTTTTTACTGCTGAATATATTCTATTACGTGAATGTACCACTGTTAGACTATCCACCAGTTGGACATTTGGGTTGTTTCCAGTTTTCGTTGATTACAGATAAAGCCGTATGAACATTTTCATACAGGTTTTTGAGTGAACACAAGTTTTCATTTCAGTTGGATGAATAGGAGAGGGATTGCTGTTCTAAATCAAGCATTTGTTTAAGTTCACGAGAAACTGAACGGTTTTGTAAAGTGACTGTGAATTCATTTCTTTTTAATACCCAATGAAGACCTACCACGTGCCAGGAGCGGTACTGGACAGAACTGAGTAGTTTGGCCGACTCAGATTATGGCTTGAAGATCTTAAAATATTTGCCATCTGGCGCTTTGCAGAAAACGTTTGATGACCCTGTCCTAGGGTGTGGTCCATAGGTGTTCACGGAGTCCTTCTCTGAGGTGAATAATCAACATCACAATTATTTTATAGAATTGGATTTTTCATTAGGAAATATAATAAAAGCTTGCTCTTGAAAAGGGCAGAAATGTGTTTTTACTTGTTTCAATTACTGGGAAATACCTCGTCATTCAACGCTATGTATAAATCTGCAAGTTTTCACTTTCTGCTGTCATTGAAAATTGAGCTGGGCATCTAAGAGAATGTGGACATTTCCCGAATCACTGCGTTTTCACACACTGCTGCAACTTCCAACATCACTGTCTCCTACGGTGCTAGGGATCTGCCTTCCTCTCAGCCCTGGGAAGGCTGCGAACAGGGACACGCGCACAGCGGTGCGCATGCGCGCGCCACCATGGTGCCGTGGGCGCAGCAGTACGCAGGCGCGTTGGCCCCGGCGCGGCTTCGGCGGAGGGGCGGGGCTTCTGCGGCGTCTCTCCCTCCCACCGCGGCTGTGGCGGCGCCATCTTGGGCGAGCGGCCGGGGCGTGAGTGCGGGCGGCGAGCTGGCGGCGTACCCGAGCGCGTCCTTCCCGACCCGGGTTCCGTGCGCGGACATCGACACGCAGGTCGAGCTCTAGGCCGGGTCCGGGGGGGCACGCGCTGAGATGATGCTGAGAGGAAACCTGAAGCAAGTGCGCATCGAGAAGAATCCGGCGCGCCTCCGCGCTCTAGAGTCGGCGGCCGGCGAGGGCGAGCCGGCGGCCATGGCGCTCGCCCTTACCGGCGAGCCGCCCGCGCCCGCCGTGCCCGCCGAGGACCGGCCGGCCGAGGAGGGCGGCTTCACCATCGACATCAAGAGCTTCCTCAAGCCGGGCGAGAAGACGTACACGCAGCGCTGCCGCCTCTTCGTGGGGAACCTGCCCACGGACATCACCGAGGACGACTTCAAGCGGCTGTTTGAGCGCTACGGCGAGCCCAGCGAGGTGTTCATCAACCGCGACCGCGGCTTCGGCTTCATCCGCCTGGTGAGGGGCGGCCGGGGGCGGGGCGCGGGGCCGCGAGGGCCGAGAGGTCATCCCTTCCCTCCCTTCCTCTCCCTCCCCTCCCCTCCCTTCCCTTCCCTCCCCTCCTCTCCCCTCGTCTCCCTCCCCTCCCCTCGTCTCCCTCCCCTCCCCTCGTCTCCCCTCCCCTCGTCTCCCCTCGTCTCCCCTCCCCTCCCCTCGTATCCCTTCTCCTCCCCTCTCCTCAGCGCGTGCCTCGTGCTTCCCACGGGGACTTCCTGCTATTTTATGTCCCGCTTATACATTGTGATACTTGAATAGCACATATTTTACCCCTTTTCAGTCTAAACCTTAATGGTTTTCCGACATCATGCATACACTGTGCCTCCCTGATTATCTTTAAAAGAAATTTGAGCGGTGAGAGTTTACACTTACAGGACAAAAGAGCTACTTTATTAGGTTTTTCTATGTGCTTTGTGTTCACAGTGTCACTTATACAGCATTAATGTAATTCGTGTTTAGATGGATTTTGTTTTCCCCAACAGAATATCTTTCTTAGAGGGAGGCCGCTTTATATAAATAAGTGGGTTTTGTGTCTTTTGTCTTTCTAGTTTGATCCTCAAATTTTATGTTCATTGCAGTTTCCCGAAGCTTTCTTTTTGGAACTTAAACTTTCAAAATCGAGTTCTCTCCGTGAGTAGACAAAGGCAGAATTTTAATATGTAGAGAAAACTGATTATAATTCAGTGACACTAGTATTAGGGAGAACATTTGAAGATCTAAATGTCTTCAAGAGAAGGGGTAGACATTTTCTTAAAATTCAAGTTTAATAATTGGCATTTTGAACATGAAATTATAAGTATGTTTAATTATCCTTTGGACATTAGAGAAACAGCCTTTCACTTGCTAAAATTATTTTTAACGTAAATCCAAAACTTATCTTAAAATAAAGGAAGTTAGGCTTTTAGGCTTCTACAATAACGTATTATAGGCAACTTTTAGTAAACTTTCCAGAAGGGTGTTATTTAACATTTTAACCATCTTTGGCCTCTGGCACCATCTTGTTCTATTTTGAAGTTGATATTCTGGAGGAAGAATGGTAAGGCTGAATTTCCCTGTTCTGGAAGCCTTATACTTAAGCCAATAAACATTTCTTTTTTGATGTGGAAAAATCTTTTTCCTTCCTAATTTTAAAGCTACTAAAAATTCTTCCTCCCTCAGTGTGTCTGCACTGTCCAATAGAATAGCCACTGGTCGTATGTGAGTGTTCAGCACTTGCAATGTGCCTATTGCGGCCGAGGAGTTGACTTTTAAATTTTATTTATTCTTAATTAATTTATTTTTGTAATTTATTTTTTTCTCAGTTTCCCCATGTTTATTTTTAATTCTTTTTCACACCCACTGTATTTTTATTCTTAATTTAAATAGCCATATGTGGTTTGTGGCTACTGTATTGGAAAATACAGGTCCTCGCTTTTCTTTTCTTTAAAAAAATTATCTGTGGGATTATGAAATGGGGAGGTGAGAAGGGCGGCTGTTGTCTGCTCCTTTGAGATATGCTCCTAGACTCCATCACCCTAAATTTTTGTGTAGGAATGTTAAAAATTTGTCAGTTGGAAATTAGAATTTAGTTTATGAGATTTACTTCATGGATAATTTTACTGTTTAACCTGAACTCTGTGTTTAACAGGTGTATTTAAGAACTTTAAATATTTCTGAGTTATGTATTTTTTTCTCCTTAGAAAAATCATAGTGCATACCTGATCTGAATATAAGTAATCGTATGGTGGCTGTAGTGTGTACTGGTGGTGTAGTGGCTCTAAAATAGTGGTATAATTTGATCTGATTTGTGTTTTTAGGAATTCTTTTTACTTGTTAAGTAGTTAATATTTAATTTATTTCTAGTTAATTGTAGTTTTCCAGTTAATTGATGAGGTGAGGCAACTTTTTTTTTTTTTTTTTTTGCGGTACGCGGGCCTCTCACTGTTGTGGCCTTTCCCGTTGTGGAGCACAGGCTCCGGACGCGCAGGCTCTGCGGCCATGGCTCACGGGCCCAGCCGCTCCGCGGCATGTGGGATCCTCCCGAACCGGGGCACGAACCCGCGTCCCCTGCATCGGCAGGCGGACTCTCAACCACTGCGACACCAGGGAAGCCCGAGGCAACATTTTTGAGATGGTGTAGGGTCAGCATTCCTTGTATGTAATGGTGGGGAAAAGAATATAAGTGGCAGCTACGCGTGAGGTTCTAACCCATACTGTTGAGTCCATGGTACATGAGCGATGAGAAACACTGTGTGTATTTTGGACACATTTTGTGGAATTTTAGACCCAGACGCTGCTTTTTAGGTTTTGGATGGTTACTGACAATTTAGATTGGACAAATTTACTGAAAAGTTGTAGTTCATTTTAAAGCAAGCTTACTGTAGTTAAAACTGTCATTAGTTTGACTGGAACTTGGTTTCTGCTTTTATTTTCCCCTACTTTTAGCTTTAGTAAACCAGATTTCTGGAGCAGTGATTCACAAAAGTGTGGTTGGTCCCTGTCCAGTAACTTCAGATCTCTTCCTAGTGTAAGCAGAAGTCCACTTAAATGATTTTCCCTGCCATTCATGCTAGCAATGCTGACCCTAAACCATCTCAAAAATTGTTAACTGGGAATTTGTTAGAAAAGCAAATTTTAGGGCCCCACCCTTGATCTACTGAATCAGAAAATTTGGGGTTGGGGCCCAGCAATTTTAGGATTTAACCACCCTTCCGTGTTATTCTGATACTTGTTAAAGTTTGAGAACCATTGTTCTAATTAAAGAATTAAAATCAACTGAATTTACTTTTAGTCAGTCACTGGGGACTAAACCCCCTCCTCTAGTGCTTTTTTATGTTTAATTATGAAATGATATGTGCTTCTTATAGATCGTTGAAATATTAGAGGAGACGTAGCAGAGAATGTAATGGGCCTGCCCAGCATATAGTTTGAAGTCATCTTTTATTTCAGGGACATTCTCTTTTCTTTTTTTTCAGAGACATTCTGTTAATTACAATTCTAACATTAGCAGATCTTCCCTACCTTAGTACATTTAGTAAAGATGATCACTGTTAAACATTGTGTAATTTTTCCATAAAAATCAAATTGTACCATACACATTGTATTGTGCTTTGAGTTTTCTATTTAATGTAAACATCTTCAACATCTTTTCATGGCGCTAGATTCTTTTTAAGGACCACATTGTATTTCGCAGTATGAATGTACTGCAGGCTACTTAAGCAACTTTACTGAATGACTACAAGGATTTTTTCATTTTGCGTCAGTGTATTTCCTTATACTTATTAACTTATTAGTACTCTTGCGGTGGGGAATTTTCACCATTAGTAAACAGTGGGAGAAAAGATCTTGTGCTTTGGAAAGAGCTGTTGGAAAGTGAAAGTGGAGCCAGTGGAAATCATTAGACCCTAGTTGAAGCAGTCTCTGTCTTGGGGTAGTCACTTCAGTTTCTTTTTGTTTTTTGTATTCCTTTCAGTTAAGAACCTGTAGTTTACGTTTTATGAACAGTGATGCAGAGATACCAGCTGGAAGGCTGTATTTATGGTGTATTGATGGAGGTTGTGAATTTTGTATAGATAGAAATAAGCATTTGTGTGTGATCTTGGGCAGGGTACTTGAACCTTTATAAGCCTGTTTCCCCATATGCGAAGGGAGGATAGTAACAAAACCCACTTCGTTAGATTGTTGGTAAGGATAATGAAAGATAGTGCACACACACGTGTGTGTATATGTGTATATATGGGGGGAGGAATGAATGGCTGGCATGTAATAACCACTTAATAAAAGTTATCTTATTGTCATTATCGGGAGCTATGAAGTAAAGAAATCTGGTTCATTTCAAATACATAATTTTAATTGACTTCACAGTTTCTTTGATACACGTTTAGAGCAGTGGTTCTCAAATGGAGTGGTTTTGCTTCCCAGGGGACATTTGGCAATGTCTGGAGACATTTTTGGTGGTCAAACTGGGGGGTGGTTCTACTAGCATAAACATCCTACAATGCACGGGACAGCCCTCCACGGTAAGAAGTATCTTGCCCCTAATGTCACTAGTGCTGAGGTTGGGGGAACCCTAATGTTAGAACCATTTAAAACCATAAAAAGTATAAACTTTGCAGGTGGACTGTGGCATTGAAAATTCCGGACAGCATAAACATTTTATTTGGCCAGAAAGTATTAAAAATTGAATTTGTTGTCAACAGTAAAAAAGTACTTGATTTAACATAAAAATGGAGATTTCTTGCTCATCCTGAAAAAAAGAAGATACGTGACATTGTCACTATGTCTGACTGAATCTGAGCAGGAGATGCCCTCTAGAAACACTTGACAGTTTTACAAAGTCCTCCAGGCTCTCTCTATTCCCCTGCCTGCAAACATACTATTATGAATAATTTCAGAGTATAGAAATGAACATTCATACACTCAACACCTAGATTCTACAGTTAAATTTTGCTGTATTTTTTTTCACATATCTGTATTTCTTATCTCCATCCGTCCATCAGTCGATGACTCTTAAACACTTCAGCATGCTTATCATTAACTAGAGTCCAATATTGTTTTTTAAGGTATTTGAAATCTACATATAATGAAATGCACAAATTTTAAGTGTATGGTTTCATGATTTTAGATCAAGATGTTATCATCACCCCATGAAATTTCCTCACGTTTCTTCCCATTCCCAGTTATATGTGTGACAGCATTTTGATTCAAGACTCTGTTCCTAAAATCTGCCTCTCAGAGTTGCTGAATTACATGACATCTTAGCTGCAAAGGACATATCCCTTGTTAGATATTCGTGAAATGTTTGCTGGTACTACTACTACTGTTACTAAGTTAAGAGTAATAAACAGAATGGCTATTTTGAGTATCTATAAAAAGGTTAGTTTCATTTGTCTTTGTAAAATTGGTTCTGTAGGTAGATTTTTGCCTAAGTGCTGTAATTTAAAGCTGTTGTGAACATTTTAGGGATTGAATAAAAAGCTATTGTGACCTTATTCATAAGAAAGTACATTGTACTTTTCTCACAGATGCGTATAAAGCCTCTTTCAGTTTTTGCTGGGAAGTTTTCACAGCACAAGAAGAACATACTTGTAGTAAGTTTACCAGTTTGTTGTTTTAGATGCCTGTTTTATACCAACTTTGAATTCTTCAAGAAGGATGTTCTCTTAACTTGTAGTTTCAGCAATGAACATATTTTCTAGTTTATAATAAGTGTATGTGCACTTTTCTGTATAATGGAGAGAACTCTTTTTTTGGGAGAGAACTCTTATAGCCCATGAATGTGTGTTTGCTTCTCTCACTGTAATGGTGAGAAATGTGTGGCCCATGAAAGTATTTCAGAAGAGGTGATTAATAACACCTGATAGTAGTTTTCTTACAGATAATATAAAAGAAATGGAAATAAAAATGGAAAGGGATTTGTCTGGCATTGGAGAGGCGGTATGCTTTATTAAGATACAAATATCAGAAACATGGAGTGTGTAGAGAACTAATATATTTTCAGTAATAGTTTCTAGTAACTGGTAATTGGTCTCAAAAAGTATTATGTGTTTCTTTTAATACATGTAGGAGATTGATAAAAGATATTACTTTGAATATTTAATAGTTGGCAATTTGTTTATGAGTAGATCATCTTTAAGTGATGACTTTTTACACGACATTGAGGTTGGAACTTTCTACTTAAAATGTTTAAAATTAATTATCTTTAAAATATTAATAAAATGCATGTGATACCATCATTGAATGACGCAAAAACAGAATGACCTTATCAGTCATTTTCTAAAGCTGCCCAGCTCTCCTCCCTAGAAACAAACCACTATTTAAAATTTTTTGTTACTGTAATTTTTAAAAGGTGATTTTTTTCTTCCTAAAAAGGAGTCCAGAACACTGGCTGAAATTGCAAAAGCAGAGCTGGACGGCACCATTCTGAAGAGCAGACCTCTCCGAATTCGTTTTGCTACACATGGAGCAGCCTTAACTGTCAAGAACCTCTCTCCGGTTGTCTCCAATGAGCTTCTGGAGCAAGCATTTTCCCAGTTCGGTCCGGTAGAGAAAGCTGTGGTTGTCGTGGATGACCGTGGTAGAGCTACAGGAAAAGGCTTTGTGGAATTTGCAGCAAAACCTCCTGCACGAAAGGCTCTGGAGAGATGTGGTGATGGGGCATTCTTGCTAACAACGTGAGTTTAAAAGTCTTGTCATTCTTCTGTACAGTTACACATGGGCTTCTCTCTGTTCTCACTTCTTTCTTTGCAGTGCATTCTGTATGTTGTCTTGGCATGTGGTAAGTAGGTGTTGAGTAAATACTCAGTGAATACAAATAGGGTATATTTATGTACCGTCAGGAGTCATACTTTATTCAGACTTCAGTGTACTGATCCGTTCTACATGAATCTCAGGAATGTTTTGTACTACAATTTTTGTTCAATTTACTGAACGTCTATTGTGTGCAAAGCAAAATGTTACATTTAATGAATGAATGATATTTTGATCAACTTTGAAGTATAATTTACATATGTTAAAATGCACCCAATTTTGCATGTAGAGCTCAATGAGTTTTTAAAAATGTATGTATGTAGTCATGTAACCTACTACCACAGTCAAGATATAGAACATTTCCAGCATTCAACAAAAGTTCCTTTGTGTCCTTTTGCAGTTACTCCCCACCTCTTATCCCTGCCTAGACTGCTCTTGATCTTTCTGTTATTATAAATTAGTTGTCTTTTCTTGTATTTCATAGAAATGAAATCATATAGTGTGTGTTCTTTCATGTCTGATTTCTTTTGCTTAACGTGTTTATGAGATTTCATCCATATCATTGTATCAGTATTTTGTTCCTTTTTATGGCCGAGCTACAACTTTGTCCGGTGACCTGTGGGTGGATGTTCAAGTTGCTTCCAACTACTGGCCATTGTGAATAAAGCTGTTATGAACATTTGTGTACAAAGCTTCTTGTGAACATTATGCTTTCATGTGGCTTGGGTAATACTTAGGAGGAAATGACCATATGTTCAGCTTTATAGGAAACTGCCAACCTGTTTTCCAGAATGTTTGTACCTATTTACATTCCCACCAGCAGCGAATGAGAGAGTTCTAGTTGATCGTGTCCTTACCAGCACTTCGTATTTTCAGCCTTTTAGATACTCTAGTGAGTGTAGTGGTGTCTCATTGTGGTTTAAATTTTATTTTCCTAATGACCAATGATGAGCATCTTTTCATGTGCTTTTTGGCTATTTTTATGTGTTTTGTGAAATGTCTGTTGACATTTTTTGCCTGTTTTTTAATTGACTTGTTTGTCTTACATTATTAACAGATCTGGGTACAGGTCTGTATTAAGACTATTTCTCCCAGACTGTGGTTTGCTTTCTAATTTTTTAAATAGTGGTTTTCAAAGGCAGAAGTTTTTATATTTGGTGAAGTCCAGTTTATCAATTTATTTTCTTTCATGCTTTGTTCTTTTTGAATCCTTGTATGATATCTTCGCCTTTCCTCAGGTAGCAAAGCTTTCTCTTGTTTTCTTGAGAAATTTCATAGCTTTTTATTCAAACCTGTGATTCGTATTGAGTATGTTGGGAGGTAACAGTTTATTTATTTAACATAGATATCTGGGTGTTCTGGCACCATTAATTGAAAAGATTATGATTTCCCCTTTGTTACCTTTTACCTTTACCAAAAAACTGGAAAAAAAATCTGTACTCTTTTTTCTGTTTAATTGATCAGTATGTCTATTACACCAGTACTGTACTTTCTTAATTGCCTTACCCTAAGCTTTGAAGTCAGATAGCATCATCCAGCTTTATTCCTTTTGCAAAATCGTTCTGGTTATTATCATTTCCTTGTATATCCTTACTGGTTTTAAAATCAACTTGTCAATAAAAAGGATTCTGCTGGGGCTTTTTTTTTTAAAACATCTTTATTGGAGTATAATTGCTTTACAGTGGTGTGTTAGTTTCTGTGTATAATCTGCTGGGCTTTTGATTGGAATTGCTTTGAGTTTACAGATCATTCTGGGGAACATTAACATCTTCTATCAACCTTTTCCAATCCACGAAATGTGATGTATCTCTCCATTTACTTAAAAATATTTTAAAGTAATTATGATGGTCATTAAACCTGTTGCCATATTAACATGTCTTTCCTTTCAGTTTGCCCACAAGAAAGCTCTGGATATGCATTCTTACTTAGTCTTCAGACTGAATTTGGTGTAAAAGTTCCTTAGTTGATTACTGAATTGATTTCTTTTATCTGATACTGTGCCCACCTCTGGCACTTGTGCTGTTGATTGGGATCATTCAAATATTTTAGGATTTGGGGAATTGGATACAAAGACAGTGTAAAAAAATTGTTTCCTGGCCCCAAGGAGCTTCGTTTGGTGATTTGTAAAGCATTTTTCAGTTTGTTTTTGACAGTTAAGCATTTGTGCGAAAGCTGTTTTATAGCAGATGTAGCATGAATTACAGCTCTGCCAACTTGTTCTCTCAGGGACTTGGCTCTTGTTCCCTTTGCTTAGAGATGCTCTCTCTCCAGATCATCATGGGCCTTGCTCTTGCATTTTATTCACATTTTGCTAAGATGTTATCTCCTCAGGGAAGCTGACTGTTTTATCTTAAAATAGCCTGATGCTTTATTCTCCAATTTATTTTTCTTCATAGCACTTAGTGTTAAGTTGCATGTCTTTCTCTGCGGTAGAATATAAGCTCCACTAGGGCAGGGACTTTGTCCGGCTTAACACTATAATCCTAACATTTGTATTCTAATATTTCTTGGCCACATAGT
This sequence comes from Globicephala melas, assembly GCF_963455315.2. Lineage (NCBI taxonomy): Eukaryota > Metazoa > Chordata > Mammalia > Artiodactyla > Delphinidae > Globicephala > Globicephala melas. The sequence goes on along the minus strand of NC_083331.1, from coordinate 416,973 downwards.
AAGCTTGTAATAGTTATTTAAAGAGTGAAGGAAGGCAAGGACTAAAGCAGTAGGCAAGGTGTGTGGTTAGTATGTTTTTTCCACTGCAGGCTTTAATTGCTGTTTTTTAAAGTCATAGCCAGGCATTGGTAAATATTTAATTCTCACGGGTAGCTTTTAGAATAATTTATAACAATTTTGAGGGAATGGGCAAGGTGTTGAACATTTTATGTGTCTTATTTCATGGATTTCCAGAACAACACTGGTTATTATTTGTTCCATTTTTCAGGTGAGAAAATTGGCCCAGAGATGTTAAGTAATTTGCTTAAGATTGCACAGCAGATAAATGGTGGAGTTTAGCCTGATGCCAAATCCTTTGCTTCTTTTTTTTTCTTTTAAGTAAATTTATTTATTTATGGCTGCATTGGGTCTTCGTTGGGGCACACGGGCTTTCTTTAGTTGCGGCGAGCCGGGGCTACTCTTAATTGTGGTGCGTGGGCTTCTCTTTGCTGTGGCTTCTCTTCTTGCGGAGTAGAGGCTCTAGGCGCGTGGGCTCAGTAGTTGTGGCACACAGGCCTAGTTGCTCTGCGGCATGTGGGATCTTACCTTCCAGACCATGGATCAAACCCACGTTCCCTGCGTCGGCAGGTGGATTCGTAACCACTGTGCCACAAGGGAAGTCTCTCCCTTGCTTCTTTTTTTTTTTTTTTTTGCGGTATGCGGGCCTCTCACTGTTGTGGCCTCTCCCATTGCGGAGCGCAGGCTCAGCGGCCATGGCTCACCGGCCCAGCCGTTCCGCGGCATGTGGGATCCTCCCAGACCAGGGCACGAACCCGTGTCCCCTGCATCGGCAGGCGGACTCTCAACCACTGCGCCACCAGGGAAGCCCTCCCTTGGTTCTTATACTGTGCTGCAGGTGGAGTGGTTTCTTCTTTCTGTAGACTCTCCTTACTCAGGTCCTTTGTTGTTAAACATTCTCATGGAGCTCAGGATGCTCTTCTCCCTGCTGTTTGAATAGTTGGTCTCAGCTGAAGGGTCGCTTTATGGAGAGGATTTTCTGGACTGTGTTATCTAAAGTGGCGCCTCTGTTATTCTTTCTGACAGCATCGTTTTTTCTTCTTAGGTCTTAAAATGGTTCTTTTGTTTACTCATTTTTTTGGAGGGGGTGGGTCTCTTAGAAGACTTTCAGGGATTGTTTATCATTGTATCCCTAGCCCCAACTGCAGTCTTGGTACCTGTTAGGTAATCAAATACTTACTGATGGACTGACTGTATCTCAGATATCTGAGGTAATACAAGTGATTTATAGGAGTGGTATCACAGGGATTTAGTTTCTAAATGTAGACATCTTGTGTAATCAAAATTTCTCTTGAAAATACCTTTAAATTGTCATAAAATGTTGTATACTACACATGCCTTTAGGTAAATGACCTTGTACACAGTATATATAATGATTACCACACAGTATGCAAAACTATGTGTAAATTATATGTCTGTGCTGTTTTGAAATTACAAAAGAGGCAGAAAAATAGAAAAAAGCGGAAATTAAAAAGCTTCACCTATGATAATAAAGGTATGTCCACATCTTTAAACATTAGAATCACACCTAGAGCAGCAGAGGTGCTCATGCCTGGAGCTCACAGGAATTGGGGAGGCATAATGATAGGTGCTCACTTTTCAAATTTTTTTCCCTTTCCCTTTTTTCTTTGGTTTGTTTTTTTAAAGATCATTTCAGGTTAACTTCAATGAAGATATAGTGGTCTGTTCTTACTATTTTCCAACTGATACCCTAAAGATGATGTTGGAGTTGCTTCCTTAGAAGGAGGAAAAAGTGTATGTTTTAATTTCAGTTTAGAGAAAGATATTTTCCCTTTAAAACAATCCTTTAATGTTAATATAAATGTTATCTACACTCACTGATTGTTAGCATTTTGTCATAGTTTTTTCACTATGTGTACAAATTTGTTTTTTTCTTAGCTAATTCATTTAAGAGTCAGCAGTGGATACATACTTGACCCCTGATTACAGTACTTGGCATGTATCTTCTATGAATAAAGCCACAATATAATTGTCACACTGAGGAAACAATGTTTATCCAATATTTTTATTTAATATTGAATATTAAAGTTTAATTTTAATTGAATATTATGTTTCCCCATTGCCTAGTAATGTGTTTTATAACTTATTTTTTGCAATCAAAGATCACACATTGAATTTATTTACATCTGTTATTTCCTTTTATCTGTTTTAGCTCCCCAAATGACAAAAATGTCAGTGTTATGACATTAGCATTATTATTTTTTTAAATTTTATTTATTTGTTTTTGGCTGCGTTGGGTCTTCGTTGCTGCCCGTGGGCTTTCTCTAGTTGCGGCAAGCAGGGGCTACTGTTCGTTGTGATGCGCAGGCTTCTCATTGTGGTGGCTTCTTTTGTTGTGGAGCACAGGTTCTAGGCATGTGGACTTAAGTAGTTGTGGCGCGTGGGCTCAGTAGTTGTGGCTTGCAGGCAGGCTCTAGAGTGCAGGCTCAGTAGTTGTGGCATGCGGGCTCAGTAATTGTGGCTCACAGGCTCAGTAGTTGGGGTGCAAGGGCCTAGTTGCTCCGTGGCACGTGGGATCTTCCCAGACCAGGGCTCGATCCCATGTCCCCTGCATTGGTAGGTGGATTCTTAACCACTGTGCTGCAGGGGAAGCCCCAGTACATTTTCCTCTTGAGGTCTCTTCTGATTTTTCTCTAGGGTGGTGGTGGCCTCGTGGTGTTGAAGTGGAGGGTGCAGGTTTCAGTCGTTGCTGGCCTCGGTTCAGGTGTAGTTCTTACCTGGCTCTATTACTCTTCGAATGTTTGTGGCCCTGCCAAGGCTTCCAGTGGTTAAGTGGTCCATATAGTGCATCTTCTTCATTTTGTCCCTGGGCCCCTTTGGGTGCTCTTAGAATACTAGATCTTCCTATGGGCTGGGTGGGTTCAGGAATTCTTGGCTGCTTTCTCACACCTCACTGGGTTATGTGTACTCTTGGAGGCTGTGTTTACTTATTCTTTCTTATGTTTCTGTTTTTACATGTTGGACACGAGATCTCACCCTGGAAAATGAGGCCTGTGAGTCCCTTTTCTTTTGGGTTCCCATGCATTTTATCTGAGGTTTCTAATCTCGCTGTCTTCATCACCCCAAGGTATTCCACATCTGCTTCTAATTCATTTTCTCTCTAAAATGTCTTCATTAGCCCAGGAATAACTTTATAAATAACCGATTTATATCTTTCCTTTCCCTACAGTGGAGGATTTAGTCTCTTAATCTCTGGACCTTTATTTATTTGTAAAGGGAAGCATTCTGAACTGCGAAAGCCCTTTCACCTCTCTAGCTCCTCTGTTAACACCTCAAAAATTAACCGTGACTTTTTTGTCTCTGAAGCATCTCTGTTCAGAAGGCAGTATAAATAGATTTTAGTCTGTTTGCATGGTGAGAGACTGATAGCAAGGAAAGTTTTAATATCAGTATATCATCTACTGCAGTTACTTCTCTTTCTTGTCTTTCCTCAGTGAGCTTTCCCTTCCTTTGGAAAACAATAAAGGAGGGTTTCCAGGTCAGATCTGTCATCATCCACTCTTCTTGTCCCCCCACCCCGTTTCCTCCTTGCATGTGTTGCTTCTGGCCCCGCCTCGTTCCCTTTTTCTTGGCTGATAATCTTTTAGGTCTCATTTTGGGTTTTAGAAAGACTTTTCTTTACAAGACCGGTTGGACACGGAGGGAGGCTGGCAGGTGGGCAGTGGTGGGAATTTGAGGTGATGGGGTTGGGGGGATGAGGACGACACACACAGAATGAGAGTCAGGTACTCGCTCTTCTGCATTGTGCTTTGTAAAAGTTAACTGCGGTGCTCACGCAGGTTCGTGGTTGATGTATTTTTCTGTCACCTTGAATAGACTCCATTCTCTAAAAATAAACACTCATTTTTGACTTGGACATTCACCTGTGTCTGTGCAGCCAGTGTTTTTGACTGATTTCAGACATTTTACTCAGGAAAGAAAATTTCCAAGTATGTATCTTGGAGTTACTATAAAAGATTTCTAGGAGGACGTTAATTCTTGATACTGTATTAATTCTTATTAATGCTTTTTACCTGTCCAGGACCCCTCGTCCAGTCATTGTGGAGCCCATGGAGCAGTTTGATGATGAAGATGGCTTGCCAGAGAAGCTAATGCAGAAAACTCAGCAGTATCATAAGTAAGATTTTACTAACAAAGATAATTTAGATCTGTGCTCTCAAGGGTATTTATTACTTCACATTTGTAATCGAGTATTGTTGGATTATAAGGTGTGCTGTTTAGTCATACAATCTGGTTAGTAGAGTGGGCTGGTCTACATGGAATGCTAGTTTTCTTGTGTATATTGGTAAAATGTTAACTTGACTTTGAAGTCTCAACTTTTACAACTGGGGCATGGATGGGGTAGGTAAGAGGATACTGTCAGTAGTATTTATGCCAGAGAAACAATGATTTTTTTTTTTGCGGTACACGGGCCTCTCACTGTTGTGGCCTCTCCCGTTGCGGAACACAGGCTCCAGACGCACAGGCTCAGTGGCCATGGCTAATGGGCCCAGCTGCTCTGCGGCATGTGGGATCTTCCCGGACCAGGGCACGAACCCGCGTCCCCTGCATCGGCAGGCAGACTCTCAACCACTGTGCCACCAGAGAAGCCCTGAATTTTCTTTTTTTGATATTTATTTTTTATTTGGTTGCACCGGCTCTTAGTTGTGGCAGGTGGGCTCCTTAGTTGCGGCTCATGGGCTCTTTTAGTTGCTTCTCGGCAGCTCCTTAGTTATGTCATGTGGGCTCCTTAGTTGTGGCATGTGAACTCTTAGTTGTGGCATGCATGTGGGATCTAGTTCCCTGACCAGGGATCGAACCTGGGCCCCCTGCATTGGGAGCACGGAGTCTTATCCACTGCACCACCGGGGAAGCCCCAATAAAGAATTTTAGATATGTAAATTTCTGTATTTAGTATGCTTCAGGTGTATTATGAATTAAGAGTTAGGAGACTTTTTGAAATATTTATTTATTTATTTATTTATTTATGGCTGCTTGGGTCTTAGTAGCAGCACATGGGGTCTCGTTGCGGTGTGCGGGCTTCTTTATAGTTGTGGTGCATGGGCTCCAGAGCCCGTGGGCTCCAGAGTGTGTGGACTCTGTAGTTGTGGCACGCAGGCTCTCTAGTTGTGGCACGTGGGCTTCTTGCCCCGCGGCATGTGGTATCCTAGTTCCCCGACCAGGGATCGAACCGGCGTCCCCTGCACTGCAAGGTGGAGTCTTAACCACTGGACCACCAGGGAAGTGCCATGAGTTAGGAGACATTTTGGCAGGGGTGGAGTGGAGAAGGTTCTAGTTAAATAACTTGGCAAAGAGTTAAGAATTTTTCTTAAAGATGAAAAAGAAAAATAGCCTGTTTTCAAAATGTTATATGTTATTCTTTTTGAATTACTTTTCACTCAGTGTGATTCAGATATTTTTGCATAAGTGGCCTGTATGAATATGTTGTATTGTTCTTAACCAGTCACTCATTTATTATAGTAAATAAAACTGTAATGGACTTCCCTGGCGGTCCAGTGGTTAAGACTCTGTGCTTGCAAAGCAGGAGGTGTGGGTTTGATCATCTCTGGTTGGGGAACTAAGATCCCACATGCTGCATGGAGTGGCCCAAAAGAAAAAAACAAAAAACCTGTAATATTTGCATGCATGAGTTCAACAAATATTGGAATGCCTTTGTGCTAGGCACTGTTCTTGGTCCTGCCAGTGCAACTTAGAACTGTTTTTGCCCTCACAATGCTTAACGTTTCTCATGGTGGGGCTATACAATAATTAATGAACCAAAGATTATAAAACATATGAAGTAGTGAGAAATACCATTTAAAACCAAGAAAGTGAGGTATGATGGCTTAGATCAAAGGGTATGCATATTTAACTGTGATTAATACTGCCAGATGGTTCTCCCCAAATACTATACCAATTTATACTTATGAGTGTATGTATAAAAGTATTTTTCTTTGTCCTGACAGAAGATGGATGTTATGATGTTAAGATTTGATAGTGTAGGGTCAAGATGACATTTTATGCATGTTTTAATGAGCATTCCTTGATTTTAGTGCAGATGGATGTTTTTCCTTGTAGTTGATTTAAATGACAAATATGGGTGCCTCTTATTATTATTTTTAAAATAAATTTAGTTACTTATCTTTGGCTGCGTTGGTTCTTTGTTGCTGCACGTGGGCTTTCTCTAGTTGCGGCCAGCGGGGGCTGCTCTTCGTTGCAGTGTGCAGGCTTCCATGGCAGTGGCTTTTCGTGTTGCATAGCACGGGCTCTAGGCGTGTGGGCTTCACTAGTTGTGGCTTGCAGGCTCTAGAGCGCAGGCTCAGTAGCTGTGGTGCATGGACTTAGTTGTTCCACGGCACGTGGGGTCTTCCTGGACCAGGACTCCATCCCATGTTCCCTGCATTGGCAGGAGGATTCTTCACCACTGTGCCACCAGGGAAGTCCCACAGCTGTTTCTTGTCACTACATTTTCCCTCTGTGACAACCTCTCCCTTTATCTCCCAACTTTGTCCCATCCACCATCTTCCCCTCCCCACCCCAAAATAAAAGTTAAAATTTGTGATTGCATGCCATCTGTACTTTTATTGATGAGTGAGAATTATGTTCTTATCAGTACTTTTGAATAACTGAAGAATTTCTTTGACTGTCAGGTACATTCACAGGTCTTAAATTTTTTCGGTCATTTATTCATTCATTCAAAGAAATAAATACTAAATGTGTACAATGTGCTAGGTATGTCTAGGTACTTAGTTACAGTTACAGTGGTTAATAGAAATTTCATGTACTCATTGAGTTTATAGTCTAGCAAGGCAAACAAGTATTAAGCCAGTTGTAGTAAATTAGGCCTACAGTTTTTGGCCTAGCCAATGAACCTGGTACATAACAGTTAACTGTATCTGCTTGTATTACTATCCCTAAAAGTTATACTTTTAGAGAGAAAAATCTGACTTCAGCCAATTAACTTAAGGGACACTTGAGTCATATGTTGCAGCCTACCTTATATAAAATTGTTGAGTGAAAACCAGGAAGGCCTTATTGGAGTTGTTAATTAGGGGAGTGCAGATTGTAGCATCAGATTGCCTAGGTTTGAATCCTGGTGCCCTTACTAATTAGTTGGGCATCTTTGGGCAGTTTCTCAAACTTAGGCTTGTTAAAACCTGCTTGACAATGTTGCCGTGATATATTTCACGGAGGGTACTTGTCAACAGTGCCATGAACATTGTAATAGCTCAGTGAATGGTAGTGTTTGTTGTTCTTACATGTCATTTTACCTTTGAAACATAACATTTCTGTGTGTCTTTCCTTGTAAACTTAGGGAAAGAGAACAGCCGCCGCGTTTTGCTCAGCCTGGGACATTTGAATTTGAGTATGCATCTCGCTGGAAGGCTCTGGATGAAATGGAGAAGCAGCAGCGCGAGCAGGTTGATAGAAACATCCGAGAAGCCAAAGAGAAACTGGAGGCGGAAATGGAAGCGGCCCGGCACGAGCACCAGCTGATGCTCATGCGGCAAGGTAAGACGCGTTTCCGTGTAGGTGTCCCCGTTGACACCTATTACTAAGTCGCTAGTTAGGGGTTTAGAGACAGTTGAAACTGAAAATGCTAGAAAGAAACATTTCACTTCTCTGAGAGAACTTCCTTAGGAAAAAAAACTTACTAAAAATAAGTTACCTACATAAATAGTATTGTTGGAGGTGATTAAGGTTGTTAACTTTTGCCAGAAGTGAGTACATGCTTCTGCTGGCAAAGAGAAGCCCAGTGGGGTGATTCTTGGTATGTAGTTGTGGCATAAAGTCACATATCAAGATTTTGTTTGGTGGAAAGAAAAATTATGGCAAATGCTGGCTATTTAAGATTCTTACTACATGTCAAAAGATTTACAGATGGATATTCCTTGGCAGAGATGAAAAAGATTCATGTGTGCTGTTGGGTATGGGAATTCAGGAATACTAAATTCTGAGTATTTGGCAAGAACATTTTAAACACTTGAGGCAGAGCTAACTGAATTTTTAAGAGCACTCATAACAGGTGTTATACATAACATAACATTTACTCGCATTCATTGGTCAGATACCTAACATGCCAAGCTGCTTAAATATATCTCAGAAGCTTACTTCTTCCCATTCCTGTTTCTAGGTTTCTTTTTATCCCTGTCTATATTGTTCATCTCTACCCTTTCTTCTTTCCTGTTAATTCTCCAAATAACTTTTTCTGGTTCTTCCTATTACTCATCTTTTCCATTATCTGTAAAATTTTGGATTTCTTTTTTTAAAAATTATTTATTTATTTATTTTGGCCATGCTGTGCAGCTTGTGGGATCTTCGTTCCCTGACCAGGGATCCAGCCGGTGCCCCCTGCAGTGGAAGCACGCAGTCCTAACCACTGGATCCCCAGGGAATTCCCAAAATTTTGTATTTCTTAAAATAAAGCATCTGATTGCTTTCTATTTTGCTCTTAAATTTTTTGCACTTGTTTTTTTAACTTAGCACTTCAGTAAAGTTCTGTGTACCTTCTCTTGACTGCCCCCAGAGGTCATGGCGCCACAGACAGCTGCCCAATTTCTGCAGCAGACTTCTTTTTTTTAAAAAAAAAATAAATTTATTTATTTATTTATTTATGGCTGCGTTGGGTCTTCGTTGCCGCACGTGGGCTTTCCCTCGTTGTGATGAGTGGGGGCTACTCTTCATTGTGGTGCGTGGGCTTCTCACTGCGGTGGCTTCTCTTGTTGCAGAGCACGGGCTCTAGGCACGCGGGCTTCGGTAGTTGTGGCACATGGGCTCAGTAGTTGTGGCTTGCGGGCTCTAGAGCGCAGGCTCAGTAGTTGCTGCATTGGCAGGCGGATTCTTAACCATTGTGCCACCAGGGAAGTCCCTAAAGTATTCTTTATACTAGAGCCAGTATTTCTTTAAAAGGTGAAAATTTGATCATCATTCATCTGTAAATCTTTTTGGTAGATTCTCATTTCCTTTTGGGTAAAATCCAGGTTAGTTTTTTTTTTAACTGTTCAGTAAATGTTTATTGAGCAATTGAGCAATTACGGTCAAGTCACTGAATAACTGCGTTGATGCTAAATAAGTTAAAACAAACTCAGCAAACGTTAGAAACTAGTCAGACATTTCTGATTTCATTTGGACCCTAAACCTAGCGTTTCTATAAATTGTAAAATACTCTTTTTCTAATAAAATTGAAGTCATTCATATCATATACTAATATGCTTAAACTAGTTACGTTTATACTAGGTCTCTTGCAGAAATTTGAAAATTGTTATCTAAGATAAAGTTTTAGAATCATAGGCTGCTTAGACCTGGAAGAGAGAGCTTCAAGTTTATCCAGCCTTAGATTTTATGATTCAAAAATTTGGCCAGGGACTTCCCTGGTGGTCCAGTGGTTAAGACTCTGCTCTTCCACTACAGCGGGCCCGGGTTCAATACCTGGTCGGGGAACTAAGATCCCTCATGCTGCCCCTCATGGCCAAAAAAAAAAAAAAAAAAAAACGGCTACACACCAGAATCTACTGGGAAATTAAAAAAATTTTAATTTCCCAGGCCTCATGGTTGCTCTAGCACTTCTGTCGAGTATGAATTGTTCTCAGCTCTTAGCCTGGCATGCACTTTGCCACTTTATTTTCCTGCTATCTATGGTCATGCCATAGTTAGGAAAAAACATTGATTAGATGTGTAAGCATTTGTGCTGAAAGATATTTGTTGCTGCTACTAACAGGCAGTAGTGTAACAGTCATTACTTGAACCCATATTGAATGTTGGTTGTAGAAGACACCATGTGAGGTACTGAGGATGTAGTGATGACAAAGAACAACATTTCTTTAGGCCTCGTAGAGCTCTTGTGAGCTCTTAGAAAACTTTGCCTCACCCCTAAGGGAGTTTTGACTTTTGAAGCAGAGTAATTTTGTAGTTATTTCCTATGAGCTTTCATTTTATTGCTTTTTGTGTGCTTATTTATAACCCATGTTAACAGTTTTTGGTTTATAATATTAGAAAAGCACATTGCTTATTGTATCTTAGTCCTTGCTTCTGGGTTTACTTCTCCTGAAGTACATCCTGTATTTCAGCAAAAGTCTGCAGGTGATAAATTCGTTTCAGTGTTAGTTTGTTTAAAAAAAAAAAATTTACAATCTTCTCTTTTGTTCTACAATTTTATATTTTATCGAGCGCTTCTAAGGGTGTATTCAGGTTGGGGAGCAACTTGAAGTAATCTTAGTTCTTTGGCTCTGCAGAGACACAGGGCTTTCTAGTTCACCTATCTTGGAAATGGAAAGCTCAGACAGCACAGAAAACTGTCCTTTTCCCTGGCCCCGCCTTCTGCTTTCTTATAGGAGTCACTGTTTCTTCTGTATTTTAAGTTTCTTCTGTATCCTTTAATGAAAAAAAATCATGCATATGTCAGTAGATCTGTGTGTGTGTGTGTATTTATTTATAACCAAGAAGATCTTTTTTGCTCCTTGCTATTTTACTTTCTGTATAAGTGTGTACGTATAGATCTGCTTCATTTTTTAAATGGCTTAATGATACTCTGTTAAATGGCTATAATTAGTTTTGCTCATCCTCTTTTTTTTTTTGCGGTACGCGGGCCTCTCACTGTTGTGGCCTCTCCCATTGTGGAGCACAGGCTCTGGACGCGCAGGCTCAGCGGCCATGGCTCACGGGCCCAGCCGCTTCGCGGCATGTGGGATCTTCCTGGACCGGGGCACGAGCCCATGTCCCCTGCATCGGCAGGTGGACTCAACCACTGTGCCACCAGGGAAGCCCTGCTTATCCTGTTTTAATTGATGTCTAGTTCTCTTTCCAGCTTGTTAGTAAAAACAGTGTTGCAGTCAATATGTATATATCTTAGCAAATTTTTGTAAATGTTGATTCTTACTGGACACACCAGTTCCTTTTTTTTTTTTTTTTTTTTACACCAGTTCCTTTTAACAATTGCTTCATTTCTATTTTACTGCTGTTTATGTAGTCCTTTCTAGATCCAAATCCCATTATACTTAATACAGGTTATTTTTTTGCTTCACTATCTGTTTTTTGTTTTTTGGTTTTTTTTGTGGTACGCGGGCCTCTCACTGTTGTGGCCTCTTCCGTTGCAGAGCACAGGCTCCGGACACGCAGGCTCAACTGCCATGGCTCTCGGGCCTAGCCGCTCCGTGGCATCCTCCCATACCGGGGCACGAACCCGTGTCCCCTGCATTGGCAGGCGGACTCTCAACCACTGCGCCACCAGGGAAGCCCAGGATTTCCTTTTCTGATGGTTGAATAATATTCCAGTGTGTGTGTCTATATTTCTGTATACCGCATTTTTTGTGTGTGTACATTATGTGTCTGTATGTACACAACCACATCTTTATCCATTCATTTGTTGATAGACATTAGTTTGTTTCCATTACCTTGGCTGTTGTGAATAGTGCAACGGACAATGGAAGTGCAAATGTGTCTTTGAGACCCTGTTTTCTTTTTAATGTTCCTTAACCGTAGTTCTCACAAGTTTCTCACATAATTCTCTCAGCCCTATTTTAAATATGTTGAGTCATGACTTTTCTGTTCATCACTTGATTCTCTGATGTTTATCCTTGTGATTTCTGTCAGAAGGTTCACAGAAACAGTGTTCCTGCATCTTCTAAAACATCCATGGTCTTGTACTTTATAAAAAAATTAATTTATTTTTGGCTGCATAGGGTCTTCCTTGCTGCGCGCGGGCTTTCTCTAGTTGCTGCTAGCGGGGGCTACTCTTTGTTGCGGTGCACGAGCTTCTCACTGCGGTCGCTTCCCTTGTTGCCGAGCATGGGCTCTAGGCATGCAGGCTTCAGTAGTTGTGGCTTGTGGGCTCTAGAGGGCAGGCTCAGTAGTTGTGGCGTACAGGCTTAGTTGCTCCGTGGCATGTGGGGTCTTCCTGGACCAGGGCTCAAGCCCGTGTCCCCTGCATTGGCAGGTGGATTCTTAACCATTGCGCCACCAGAGAAGTCCTCATGATCTTATACTTTAAACCCTCTCTTGAATGGTGTAAAATTCATGCTTCTTTCTCCCCTTTCTTAAGTACTTGATAGTATGTTTCTGTGGGAAAGTCTGAGATAAACCTGGATTTTTTTCCCTTCTTGTGACTTGATCCTTTTAACAGGCTTCCATGTGAATTCTTTTAAGGTTCAGTAACTTATCCAGGATATGTTTTCCGCCCAAACATTTTGTTATGAGAAATTTTAAACATAAAAATGTTGAAAGAGGGGAAATCCCTGGTGGTCCAGTTGTTAGGACTCTGCGCTTCCATTGCAGAGGGCATGTGTTGGATCCCTGGTTGGGGAACAGATCCCACAAGCTGCATGATGTGGCCAAAAAAAAAAAAAAAAGTTCAAAGAATTTTAAGGTATTTAATACTTAGATTTTGTTACTAACATTTTACTATACTTGTTTTATTACATCTTTCCATCTGTCCAGTCTTATATTCCAGATGTATCTTATTGTACACCATCATACTTTTCTTGGGACCAGATGTGCCCTTTCAATCTATAGATTCAGTTCTTATATTTCTAGGAAGGAGCTGTGTTAGATCAGAGAGCATATGTTTAGTCTTCATGACTTGAAGGATATTACATTGAGAGAACACTTTCCTACAGTCTAGCAAATCAGACTTAAAATTTGTCCATATTCCCCTCTATTCCCTTTTTGCTGTATACCCGTGTTTATGATATACTGCAATTATAGATACAGTTTTACGTCTTTTGTGTTTGTTAGGTACACAGTTTTAAATGTTATTTGGTCTGTTAGTGAGTAGTGCTGCAGCTGATACTTTATGTCTGTGGATGCCTTTGGATTTTTTTTTTTTTTGGCCGTGTGCGACTTGTAGAATCTTAGTTCCCCGGCAGGGTTGAACCTGGGCCCCTGCAGTGAAAGCACCAAGTCCTAACCACTGGACTGCCAGGGAATTCCCTGGATTATTTTTATAAGAAAAATTCCTATGAGTGTGATTTACTGGGTTAAAGGATTAAAAGCACCTCAGGTTACCTGTTTTTTGGGTAATATTTTCCTCCAGAAGAATATTATCATGGCAGTATACAAATATATAAGCTTTAGTGAAATTTCAGGAACCCTGGATATTAGCAACTTAAAGGAAATAATTTGGAAGATGTAAAATGGTAGTTCTGTTTTAAGTTGATAGTGCTCCTCATGACTGTTAGATAATGTGCTTATCTGATAATTTGATTGTCAGATCCTTTGAGCTAATTATTATACCCATGTTACTGGTGAGAAAGCACGATCTGAGAGGTTAAAGCACCTGTCTTAACTGGCCCAGCTTAAAAGGAGAAGATCCAGTTGTCAGAAAACATTCATGTTCTTTTCTTATTCCTTTTCATGGAAGAAAATGTAATTTTACATTTATTACTATATGTGCCCCTGATTTAAGAACAACTAACCTACAAAATCAATAATAAAACTGTTACAGGATGCACTGTATTGACTTTCTTGGGTAATTAATGATAGTAAGATACTTCCCATGCTTTGGCTTATTGAAGCATTTCCCCTTAGGAATAGAAATAGATTGTATATTTTTGGTCTTTACAAGTCTCGCCAGCTATAGAAATTATATGATAGTTATGGGGTCTCAATGTTGGTTGCAGAATGGAGTCATCTAGGGAGCTTCAAAAAAAAATACTCATAGTTGGTCCACATCCCAAGAGATTTGATTTAATTGGTCTATGGCTAAAAGGTACTTAAGTAATTCTAATGAGCAGTCAAGGTTGACGGCTAATGGTAAAAATGTTTGAACTTAATTGTAGTCATGTTTGGGTTTTAAGATAGCTAAATGTTTTCTCAACTGGCATGTTATCAGAATCGCCTGGTTCCTATCCCATATACCAAAGCAGACTTTCCTGAGCAGAGTCCGAAAATCTTTAAAAAAATTTTTTTTTTAAGTTTCTCAGTTGAGGCTGAACAGCCAGGTTTGCAATGCTGGCATTTTGGAAAGAGCTTTGGAATAAGGATAGATTTGGCTATACATCCCAGTTGAACCATGTAGTGGCTGGATGGCTAGAACACATTTATAATCTGTCTGGATCTTTTTTCTTTGACATAATTAATACATAATTCAATCTGTAGGGAGGATAATACCTTGTTATAATTATGCCTGTGTTGTTATGGTTAAGATGTTTAGAGTTATTGGCACATGAAATATTAACTTTAACTGTTAAGTATTACGTTAAGTGAATTCTGAATATAGCAATTTATTAAGAAACATTCAATTAAGATAATATATGTTTATTTTAGAAATTTCAGGTAACATGATTTTAGAAAAAGAAAATAAAAACAACCAATACTTGTGTTATTCAGGGTATTCATATATCTGTATATGTGTATATATATATTTTATGCATGCGTGCACATGTAATTTGGTAAGATATTACAAAGAGTTTTAATACTTGGGAAGTTTATCCACTGCTTCTCAGATGTGCAAAACAAATGTATCTTTCATTATCTTATTCTGCAGTGGAACCCCTGTTCTTTTTTTTTTCTAGAAATATATTTTATTGTTTTTTTGTTTGTTTGTTTTTGTTTATGGAACCCCTGTTCTTGATGATGTGACATGGGTTGGTGACAGTGGGAATGCTCGTCCTGTTTAAAGTGGTCTTGTTCATATCAGTATTCAGCCCTTTTCCCCTTTCAGGAACTGTCTCCTCATTGCCCTCCTTCATATGACACAGACCTGATGCAGGAGGAAACCTGCTGATTGTGTTGGGAGGGATGTTTTTGAGTTTTATGCCATGTCCTATCTCATTATTCGTACTGTTTGGTCTGGTTCTTACATGCCCTCTGCTGATGGTTGCCAAGGCATCCTTTTGGGCTTTGAGCTTGCTGCTGAAAAAAATTCTAATTTGTTTAAAACTATGTAAATGAAAATGTAGCTACTATTCTATTTTTAATATGTTCTAGACCCTGTTTTAAAACAGTTACTGCCCATTTTAATTTCTTTTTTTTTTAATTTCTTAATATAAGGATGGATTTATTATTTTCTTCATACACATGAAGAAATGGGCCCAGAAGTGATATTAATTTATTACACAGCTTATAATCTTTCATTGTAAAATGATGTGATAGACAAAAAGGGAAGCTAGGTGCATGAGTATGAATAAGTTACTACATATATTGCCAGTCATAGAGAATCTGTATGCTTATGAATATAAAAATACAGAAGGGGAAGCTAAAAATATTAATCTATAATCAATATCTTGTAGATTTAATGAGGCGTCAAGAGGAACTCAGACGCTTAGAAGAACTGAGAAACCAAGAGCTGCAAAAACGGAAGCAAATACAACTGAGGTAAAGAACATCACTATAACGTATACGTGAATATATGTAGGTTTCATTATGTATGTTATGAATAAAACTCCCAATGCCTGTTATCAACAAGTTATATAACTTGGAAAATACAGGGGAGGAAACCAAAATTGTCGATTTCTGACCACATTTAGGGAATTACTCCAGAAGATAACATAAATCTTTGAGATAACATAAATCTTTGTTATTCTATGTTTTTTATAGCTGATTATGGACACTTTGCAGACAATGTGAACTTACATAAAGGGATTAGGCATTGTTTCGTATAATTTATTGTAAGAATGCACCATGATTTATGGGGCCATTTTTCCAGAGATGGATATATTTGCGTTGATCTGAGTTTTTTTTCATGTGTATAATACTACTCTGAATGCCGTTAAGCATTTTTGTACTTGTGATAATTTGTTTAAAAAAGATATCTGGAATCCATGGTAAAAAGGGTATGGGCATTAAAGATCTCAGTACATAATAGAGAACTGTGATGGGCAACTTAAAATCTTTTAGGTTAAGTAAGGAAGTTTAAGGGAGTAGTTGATCCAAGATGTAGAAACAAAAATTAACAGCTTTTCTTGTACCTGCAATATTCAGTTGTAAAATATGAGATAAGTATTACTCTTACAAGTTTCAAAAGTCATAATTAGGGGCTTCCCTGGTGGCGCAGTGGTCGAGAGTCCGCCTGCCGATGCAGGGGACGCAGGCTCGTGTCCTGGTCCGGGAAGATCCCACATGCCGCGGAGCGGCTGGGCCCGTGAGCCGTGGCCGCTGAGCTTGCGCTCTGCAACGGGAGAGGCCACAACAGTGAGAGGCCCGCGTACCGCAAAAAAAGAAAAAAACAAAAACATAATTAGGAATTGTTATAAACAAAGATATTATAGATTAAAGCAAACTTAAAATTTTGTTTTGAAAGTGCTATAAAAGTAGTAAGTGCTTGTGACAGGAAGTTAGGTGCTCATGGGAAATAAAGAAAGTGAAAAACTGTTAATGAGTTTGAAGTGTCTTCACGGTCAGGAGATAGGTACTAGACCATATATTTTAGTGTTTTTCTTCCAACTTTATACCTGATTATACCAACGTTTGTGTATTTCTGTCTTGGTACTTCTCTGATTTTACTCTAACCTACTTATTCTCAATTTATGGTACTTGGCAGGCAGCATCAGCATTCTAACCTAGGAGATTGTTAGAAAGTCTCAAGCCTTCCCTCTGAACTACCGAATCATAAACTGATTCACCTGTGCTTTGGTAAATCCTCCAGGTGACTCTGGTGCATCCTAAATTTTGAGAACCACTGGTGTAAATAACTCCCGCCATGAACTTCTTACACGAGGGACCTTTTTCAGTTTCTTTCTTGTTGCTTCTTTCCACTTCATGTAAACGTGTTAAAGTCTCCTCTACTTGTACAAAGAAAAGGAAACCTCCTCTCCCCTAATATAAACCTACCTGAATCCAGCTTTCTTCTCTTACATTTATCCTTGACAAGTAGGCTTTTAAAATTAGTGCCCTATACTAGTGTGCTAAAATAATAAGTAATTAAAACTAAACAGTGTGGGGTGCAAACTACTATGTATGGAATGGATAAACAACAAGGTCCTACTGTATAGCACAGTGAACTATATTCAATATCCTGTAATAAGCCATAATGGAAAAGAATATGAAAAAGAATATATATGTATAAGTGAATCACTTTGCTGTACACCTGAAACTAACATTGTAAATCAACTGTACTTCAGTCAGCAAAAAGAAAAACAAAAACAAACCAAGAAAAAAACAATCAATGTGGGGGAACCCAAAGTAGGGAATAAAAATATAACAGATGAACTTAACTATATTATATATAAATGGACAGCATTGTCACACTGGAAGGAGATGGGGAAGAAAATAAGGAACCTGAATAACTTTGGATAACTGTATCTTGATTGAATACTATAGGCTAGTGGCAAGAACAATATATAAATTCTGTAATCTAGTTAGTAAATGTATTTCTCATAGGGATATAGGTTTGCAATTCTGAAACTACTTTATGTATATACTTTTTTTCTTTCTTTGATCAAGACTTTATTGAAAATAATGTATATACTTTTTTAAGTGAATATATTAGTACAGATCAGTATGAACCAGGTTTCTCATTGTTGGAGAAAGAAAGAAGGGAGAAAGGCTAAAATTAAAACGACTCCTGTGATGTTTAATGGGGATTCTAAGTATCAGTATGAACTGAGTGGCATTTAATCTAGACAGATACAGAAATATAGACATGTATATATGTACATCGGTTCATATATATATACATATTTCCTAGCCCTGTCCATCTAGAAGCAGTGATGCCTCAGGAACAATGAGCTCATCTAATGCCCAGATTTTTGTTTCTGAGCACCATTCTCCAATAAAGGGAACCAGGGCTTTTTGGAGAAGTGGTTGATTCCAGGATTTGAAAAGTCCAAGATGAGCCTGACAAATCTTGTGTCAGAGAGAAGCAAAGTACTTGAACAATGCTAGGGCATGTTGAGAGAACACAGGAGCCAAACTGAAGGTGCTCCTAAGGGCCAAAGTTGGAACAATTTCAACAACAAAATAAAAAATGATAGTATTAGATTTTACACTGTTGAATAAAGTAAATATCCATAAGTTTGTGCTGATAAAAGTTATTTTAATGAGTAAGTAAATAAATGGGGAGAATGGACAACTCTTCCTTAGTTGTTAGAAGTAGAATTCCAAATAATAAATGTGAAATGAGTCTGAGAGAAAAATTACCAATGGGTGAATACTGCAGTAATACAGACACACCTTGGAGATACTGTGGGTTTGGTTCCAGACCAGCACAATATATTGCAATAAAGTGAATTTTTTTGTTTCGCAGTGCATGTAAAAGTTACCTTTATACTACACTGTAGTGTTTTAAGTGTGCAATAGCATGATGTCTTAAAAAACAATGTGTGTACCTTAATTAAAAATACTTTCTTGCTAAAAAATGCTAACCATCTGACAACACAGGGTTGGCACAAAACTTCAGTGTGCAAAAGCAATATGCAATTTTTGGGAAGGGCAATAAAATGAGGCACACCTATAGTTGTTTCATTCAAGATTTCCCAGTAGGTGCTAAGGTTGTTGCACAAAACTTGGGATACAGGATTTGTGGAGTCTCAAATTTGTATGAGGTACAAATGGAAACATAGTAAATCTGAAGTGGAGAAACCCAGCAGATACCACCATTACCAAGCGTTTAGGTTCGTATCACCCTTAATAAGACACGGACACCAGGCACCCCTTGATATGATGCACCCAGAAGTGTACATTGTCATTTCTGTGGTGTTCTTGCCAAAGCTTCATAACCTTATGCTAGTCGTGAGAAAACTTAAGACAAACCTAAATTGAAGGACATTGTACAAAATAATCAGTTCTCTTTAAAAGTGTCAAGGTCATGAAAGACCAAGAGACACTGAAGTGTTACAGACTCGAGGAGACTAAAGAGAAATAATAACTAAATGCAATGTGAGATTCTGGATAGGGTCCTGGAACAGAAGAAGGACATAGTGGGGAAACTGGTGAAATTTGAGTAAGACCTAGAGTTGAACTGTAGCAATGTACCAGTGTGAATTCTTGGTTTTCATAATTGTACTATAGTTATGGAAGATGTTAATATTAGGGGATGCTGCATGAGGGAGATATAGGAACTCTACTATTTCTGCAACTTTTCTGTAAGTTTAAAATTAGTTGGAAATGAAAAATGAAAAAGAGGACTCTATGTACTGGGGATACAATGGAAAACAAAAGACACAAGCTCTGCTGGTGTGGCACTTAGGTAATCTGGGAGGGAGGCAGACATTAGTTGGAATATGATCAGATTATTAAAAAGAAAGTGAAGCGCACAAAATAGAACGCAGTACTTACTGGAATTTTTAATAGGTTACTTGTTTAATAATTGAAATATTGGTTGCTTGACGTGATAAGTATTCTATGTACCTGGTAATTTTTCACCGAATGGTCTTCCATTAATCTTATTTAATGTTGCAGAGGTATATCAGATTCAATTTGAAATTCAGATAAGTGTGTACTAACAATATAAAGATATGTCAACAATTAAGTGATAATTTGATGCGTAACTTTTATGGTTGGCTGTATTTTAGCAGATACAGCCAGTGATAAATCTGTTAATCTTTTCTTGTGCCTGTGGAGTTTGTTTTGAAATTAATTGTAAGAATTGTTTCCTGATTTAAGAAATGTAAATAATGTGTTAAAATTGAGTAATTTTGCAGCATGTATGAAGGAAAGGAAAAAAATAGTGTCTAGGAACTTACTTTACTAATAATTGTCAAATATATCCTGCCCTTGCAGCAGAAAGCAGATAAAAATACAGCAGCCTGCAGAGGTTGGTCTGACTCAGGAGGCTGCCACGTGAGACAGCCAGAGAGTCTGGACACGGCCTTTCTGTTTACCTTAGTTGGGAGACTGAAAAAACTGCTTAAGAAAATATATTTGAAAGAAATTAAATAATTTGGAGTATGCAAAATTTTCTGGTTTTCATTTCAATGCTACAAATAAGTTAGGTTTTCATGGGTCACTTCTTCAGAGGCTGTGACAGTGAAGGTGGACAGGGCTTAGATGGGCTGGTTCAGGCTGTAACTGGCCCACTTAGTACTTGTTCATTTGTTCTCTTCTTTCCTTCCCTTACTCCTTCCTACTCACTCATCTACCCATCATCCATCCATTCTTTCCCTTTTTATGTCATTTGACAAAGTATAAAGATCATCAGATGGACTGAGGCCTTTGGTGGGTGTGGAGGCCATAGTGCTGGACTGGAACAAAGAGCAGGACATTTTTATATCAGTTGTATCATAGCTTAGTGCCTAAAGCCTCTCAGGTTTCAAAGTCCTATTAAAATATGAGACAATTAGTGGGCTTCCAATTAAAATAAATTGTAAAATAGAGGTTTTATCAATTTCCAATTAAGTATAACATGAAGTTAAAATTCATCATGCTTCTTTACTTATTAGTTACATTTGTGAATATAACCTAGGAAATTATCCTTGATCCAAAGAGACATTAAATATAAAGATAATTGTTAAAGCATCTTGTGGAAGGAAAAAAATTAAACGCAAACATATGTACAGTAGGGAATGTTCCTATATGTTGCCTGTAAATTTATATTATGGAATTGTCAGTGTGGTGTAATCACAAAATAAAGTAGAAACTCTGGAATCTATAGGCAATGGAATGGAAGGAAAAAAATAGCAAATGTTTAAAGTGATTTTATACCTTTTTACCATATTTTTTCTCCAGATATAAATGTAGTCTCACATTTTATCAGAAAAAAATTGCTCTAACAATAGGGAGAAGTACATTATAAATTTTGTTTAAAATATCTTTTAAATTAAAAATGTTATGGCAATACATGTTTAAAAAAACTCACATGATACGTATGTGTACAAAAGAAAAAGGGCAATGCTCTTGTCTCCCCAGATTATCCCCAGTGTGATAGAAACTCTCATACTCTCTTCTCTGCTCGTACAAATGGTTTTTAGATGCAGCAATAGGAATACTATTGTTTTGCTTGCCTTTTTTCTGACACTGTACCTTAGACATTGTTTCATGTCAGGAAATGCAAATCTGCCTTTGTAATGGTTGTATTGTATTCCTTGTCCCTCATTTGTAATTGAATGTCTTCAACCTTTTGCCTTTAATTAATGTACAGTCTTGTATCTGTGTGTATACATTCTTGCACACATGTATAGATATTTCTGTTTAGTTTACTGGGAATGGATTTGCACACATAAAATTGTTTGCTACACGTTGGTCCTCAACAAAGTCATTGTTGCAATCTTGAAGACCAAAAAGCTTTGAGTATCATTTAGTGTCAGGATCTGACATGAGCCTGTATGATGCAAAACCTGACCTGTTTTACGTTGTGGTCATGCCAAACCTGTGTTATATTCGTAGAATGTGAATGTTCATCTTACTACAGGAGTATTAATGGTGTTGATTATTGGGTACTGCTGGGATATCATAATAGATCCTACTGGAGATATCATAATAGTATATTAAACCCTTTTTAAAGTCTGAAAAACACATGTGGCCTTAGAGTTTTTGAATAAGAGAATTTTTCCTGTCACTATGTACATTTTCAGCAGTGTATGAACATGAAAGTATTTTCTTAACCATAAAATTTATGAGTGTGTTAATGTACTAGAAATGGATTAACCGGTTTATTGGAATATTCTGTTTCCTTGAATAGAGATCTATACTGGGGACGTAGATATCTCAAAATCCAGAGTTTGCTTGAAATACCTTAGGAACATTGTCTTGTTACTTGCACATGGTCTGATATGAAGTCCTAACAACCTGTTTTCTTGCTGGCTGTGGGTGAAACCGCCATTTCTTTTAGTTCAGGTACTGTGTTTGGTGTACAAAACAACAACGAAGTATCTATACTTGGTGTAAAAGGGTGCTTATAAGAGTAGCCTGGAAAATGAGACCTACTGAGGGGGCATCAGCATTATGTAGTCTTTGCTGTTTAAATTACTTCTTTGTTTTTGAGTGGAGAGCATGTATATTTGAGTTTGCATTGATTTAAATGTCAGACTATTACTTTAATATTATTTTGTAGGTTTTTCCTTCTTAATCATATTGTAACTAATTATGATTTAATAGTAATCCTGCACATACATATCTTTTTTGTTTGTCTTGTAGTTGTTGTTCCATGCTTGATATCTCTGGGGCAGAGGTTGGCATACTTTTCCTGGGAAAGGGCTACATGGTAAATATTTTAGGCTTTTCATGTCATATGGTCTGTGTATCAGCTATTCAGCACTGCTCTAGCCCAAAGGTAGCCACAGACAGTGAGGGAATGATTGTCCCATAAAACTTAATTTGCGAAAACAGGTGGTAATCAGACACCTGTTCCAGGTGCATACTTTCCTCAGTGCATTAATGAAATGGGGGAGAGAATGTTAAGGCTTCCTTTTGCACGTAGTAGGATTTTTGTCTAGGCAATGTGGTCCTTTGCAGTGGCTTGTATTGGAATAGGTTCTGAGTGTCTCTAAGAACTAACTCTGCTGTGCCAGTGATTGTGAATCCCAGGCTTTCTCTTTGTACAGTAATAGAGTACTGGTTTGAGCTTTTGGTTTCTGGATTTTTTGACTGTAAGCATATAATTATCCTAGTTATATGCTGTTACTTTACTTTTTTGATTTACCCTAGATAAATTATTTTATTGGTTTGTTTGATTTATTAATGGTTTAGAGCAAAATAAAAGGAAGGTAAATCTGGTAAGCCACTCGTTATCACAGATTAGGCATAATGTATAAATAAATGATATACATAAATGATTTTGTTTTACCTGAAATAAAATACCGTATTATGGCTTATATGTCAACCACCCTGAGTTTTTCTTTAAAAATCTCTCAGGCATGAAGAAGAGCACCGTCGTCGTGAAGAGGAAATGATCCGACACAGAGAACAGGAGGAGCTGAGGAGACAGCAGGAGGGCTTTAAGCCAAACTATATGGAAAATGTAAGTAAAATACTGGTTAACTAAAATGATTTTACATTGTCAGGTGGATGATATATATTTAGAATTCTTTAGATTCTGCTTTATATAGTAATATATTTTCTAATCTTTCTGAATTTGTCATATTTATGTTAAACTAACGAATTTCTTAACCTCTTACAGGTAATAAATTAAAATTAGTTTCTGAAGATAATCATGCTTTATGAAATGAATATTAAATTTTTCTCCATTTTACTTTATCTTTTTTTAATTCCTACTAAACTAGGAATCTTGATAAATTCATCATCTCCACTTGACTGATTTTCACCGTTGATATTAAAAATTCTTTAGTTTGGTAGACATATAGAAAAGTAGAAGTAGTATGTGCTCATCACTCAACCATAACAGTTATCAATACTTAGCAGATCTTTTTCATCTTTAAGTATACCCACTTTCCCTAATTTTTTTATATGAAATCCCTGACTTCATATGATTTCATTTGTATTTCAGTATGTATCTCTAAAAGATAAGGACTCTCAAAAAATGTCTTTATCATATCTTAAAAATTGCCAGTTATTTAATATTAACTAGTAAAAGCTCCAGTTCGCCCGTCTTACTTTTTTTTTTTTTAAAGTAGTTGGTTTCTTTAGATCGGTTGGTAAATCCAGTCATTTTAGTCTATAGGTTTTCTCTCCCTCTTTTTTTCCTTATTTTTTTTTTTAAAGAAACAGCTCCTCGTATAGAGTATCTCACGTCCTGGATTTTGTTGACTGTATCCTTGCAGTGATGTTCAGCAAGTTTGTTTATGCCCGAATTTCTTGTAAACTGGAGTTAGTTCCAAAGACATTATCTGACTCAGGGTTTTGATTTGGGGGGGCAAAATGGTAGGGCAAAAAAGGATACTTCAAGTAGGTTATAACCCACAGGGTCTTAATAATAGTTAACAGAGTCTCATTGTTCACCTTAGATGAATGCCAGCTTAACAACTCACTCTAAAAAATACTTACCAGTATTTTTTTCCTCTAGCTGTTCAAAAGCCATGATTCTTTAGTAAGTAAGTTTCTGAGGCTAAATGTATTAATTCCAGTCATTGGTGTCTTTTCTGACTGTCTCTGTCCCTGTTCTTTTGTCCCTGGAAAATTAAAAAAATACTTAAATTAAAATGAATACAGACAGCAAAATAAATCCTGAGTAGAATATCAACAAGAACTTTTTATCTTACCTTCCATCAAGTAAATATCCTTTGAATGAAAATTATATGGCATTTAAATTCAGTTAGAAATTTTCTTATTATTTATAAGTCACACTAAAAGTTTAAATTAATAGATTTATAAATCCCATTAGAAAATTAGTTGAGTACATTTTGAATTTTCTTTTTGAATAATTTCTAGCATTATTGCAATTCTCTTTTCCTCTTGGATGCATAGCACTTGCATAGTGACATATTTAAATGGTGGTCTTCTTTTTCATAGTTACATTTGAACATAAATCTGTTGGATTTATCAATGTGAGGATATTTTATGATGTTATAAAAGAATGGAATTAAAAAAAATTTTCAGGCGCATATATTTTGAAAACTAGCGTTTTTATTTAAAAATACAGTCAAGATGTAAACCACATGTGATATATTTCTTAGGGAAATTTTATTTCATTCTATTGAGGATTAGGAAATTCTTCCCAGTTCTTTCATGTACCTCAACGTATCGTTTCTTAAACTGCCTGCTTATAGTAAAGTTGGTGGAATTAGCTTTCTTAATATTTCTCTGGCATACACTTCCTGTTCTTGGAGCAAATGTGTAACTGTGTGGAGTGATGTCAGTCATTTAGGGACCAGAAGGAAATGATTCAACAAAATACTCTGTTAGACTTAAGTTGGCTACATCATAACCTTGATTGCAGACTCTCTTCATTCTTTGAAGTTTCAGTTTTACAAAAACTTACACCAGTGTTTTTTAATATGTTCAGTGGTATTTAATATAGGTATAATTAATAAAGGACAACAGATGGTTTCGACTTTACTTTTCTATTGAAAAACTATTTAGAAATGTTGCTACAGTTTAAAATTGAAATACTGCAAATTCTTAAAAACATTCGAATGTTTCAGAATCATTTTAGTGGTGGGTAAAATTTTATAGATAGCCAAGGAACTTTGAGAATAAACAAATTAGATATTTAAAAATATGACAGATTTATTGGCATTTCAAAAATAGATCATTTATTGTTTCATAAGTATACTCTTAGAAAACTTAGATGATCAAATATTTTAATATTAAGATATTTTTAAGTAGTTACTTAAAGTATGTGTTGCATATTTGAAGCATCATAAGATTAATTTGGCTGGAGCAGAGGTCTGCAAACTGTAGCCTGGAACCTCCACCCATTTTCATACCACCCTACCACAGAGCCGAGGATGGTGTTTACATTTTTAAAGGGTTGATGGACAAGAAAAAAAAAAAAGACTACTAAACAGAGTATTTTTGACCCACAAAACCTAAAATACTCCTTGGCCCTTTATAGAAAAAGTTTGCTGAATCTTGGGCTGGAGAGTTGGTGACTTTTTTTTAAAATTAATACTCATGTTAGGCCACAAAGTTACTATGTTCTTAATTTTCTGGAAAGGAATCATAGTATGTAGTAATGGAATTAAATATCTAGGGGAAAATATAGTCTTTGTTCTATTTTTAGGTATTTTTGAGATTAGAAATTATGAATAGACACAAGCTTTTCGTCATTTTGGTGTCAGTTTTATTTGGTTCCTAGCTCCATAATGCTTATTAATATAAACTAATCAAGCACTAAAGAAATATTAACAAAAGCTCTATACTAGTCTTGACTGGTTTGTGTTAATAGAAGAAACATTGAGGCCATTGTTGCATTAGTTATTCTTCATTTTTACTTTGAAAACTGTCTTTGGGAAAAATTGTTAAACAATTTTAATGTTTGTTTTTGTTTTTAAAAGCTTTGAAATTAGGCCCTCTTATGTGCTTCTCTTTTCTCACTGTTCAGTATAAAGGGAGGAATCAAATGGTAAGTGTTCAGCTTGCCTGGGTAATAAAAGTCATGTAGGTTTACTTGGTTCGTTTTAAGATGCCACCTCACATTTCTTTCTAATATTCCTTTTAGGAATATTCCAGCACAACTAATAGTATGGGCTTTTAAGTATAAAATAAATACTTTGTCTTGAATAATATATATATTTTTTAATGTAACAAAAGACACATCTGGACTTCCCTGGTGGTCCAGTGGTTAAGACTCCTCACTCCCAATGCAAGGGGCACGGGTTTGAACCGTGGTCGGGTGACTAAGATCCCACATGCTGCATAGCGCGGCTCCTGCCCTTACCAAAAGAAAAGATGCGTCATGTCTGGTCATGGTTTTTGGGTGGTTGTTGTTGTTTTTTTTTTTTTTTTTGGTTAGCTTTCAAATTTATCATAATATTATGACATACATGTGAATATCTATCTATCTATCTATATTTTTTGCGGTACGCGGGCCTTTCACTGCTGTGGCCTCTCCCGTTGCGGAGCGCAGGCTCAGCGGCCATGGCTCACGGGCCCAGCCGCTCCGCGGCATGTGGGATCTTCCCAGACCGGGGCACAAACCCGTGTCCCCTGCATCGGCAGGCGGACTCTCAACCACTGCGCCACCCGGGAAGCCCCATGTGTGTATATTTTTAAGAGTTTCAAGGATATGCCAGCTCTTCATCAGTTAGAAGCTGTCATTTTAATTTCATACCTTATTCCTCCTAAGAGGAAGTCATGCTCTTTGGTAATAGATCTGGTAATTATAGATTAAACATGTTAGTTTTCACTCCTGTAGCATAACACATTTTTGACTCCCATAACAATGTATATATTTTTATTCTGTGCCTTAATTGCATTTAGGTTTATCTTTACCATAGTGTATTTGAACCATTTTCTAGATAGTATTTACTAGGTTGAAATTTTCTACTTATCGCAGTTTTACAGCTTTTGAACACATCACAGAGGTTATTCTGTTACAGTAAGAATTTGTGAGACTGTTTATGGTTGTCTTGTGACTTTTTACTATTAGGTTGTTTCACTTACTGTAGATTCAGTAGTTTAAACATTTAAGTACTGCTGTGTGCTAGTCTTCATTTGTGGATGCAGTTTGGTTTGGAGTACAGGGGAGATTTTAATTAGAATATTTTTAAAACGCAGTTTCCTGGAGTAAACTTTGTTTTCTTGGAAAAATGAGTAAGTCATAAAATGTCTAAATGTCATTCTGGCTTTAGTAGTTGCATCATGTAGTTATAAAAATACTTTGATTAGGAAAATTGGGGCAGTGCTTAGATTGGATGCTACTTTGTTTTAAAACTTAAGAAGTTTCTTTATCTGGCATGGTAAATATTAATGTTTGGTTTTTAGTGAAGAAGAGAATAGCCCTTCATATCTGTTTTAAGATATATACATGAATTGATATGGAATAACTTTTATTCCTGTTTGAGTAGGTGAGACTGGCCCTCGAGAAATGAACACGTGCATAAAGACCCGAATGTGTTTTATATACCAAGGCAGTAATTTGACCCATGTCAAATCCTTTTCCTTTGTAGCTCCTGGAATTGTTGAGCAGAGAGGCCACAGCAGATGTAGCCTGGCTAAGAGGGTAACACCTCTTCCACGGTAGTGTTTCAAGTTGTGCATCATAAGCACTCAGGGAGCTTTCAAAAAATGTGGGTTCTCAGGTCTCCGTCCTACTTAATTGATTCATTTGTGATCCCAGTAGATTCTGATGGGTTGTCCATTGACAGTTTCGACTAAATACTGTAGTTTTCAATCTTTGCAGCACATCTGTGGAACGTAAAAAAGAAAAATGCCTGAGATCTAATCCAGTGGGTCTGGGTTGGAGCCATGGGATCTGCATTTTAAAAAGCCCTTCAGCTTGCTTATTTTCCTTGGCAAAGATCGAAAACCACTGGCCATATGTTGCAGTGAGACATATGTTGAGACGAGAATAGTAGTAGCAGTTGAATTTTTTATGGGACCTGGGGAGTTTTAAGGGAGAGCTCAGGGTCATTGGACAAGGCAGACACAATTCATACAGTTAACAGTATAAATGGCACAACATTCTCTGTGAATCGCGCTCTGTGGGATTTTGGTGTGGCAACTTTTAGTTGGGCTTTCATCCTATATATGGAAGGGAGTATTATCTCAAATGATACATTAATTTTTAGTTTTTAAAATATTTCATCTGGACTGGAGGTCTACAGCCTAGGGTAAGCCAGGCCAAATCTGAACACTGCCTATTTTTTTCTGAACAGTTTTTTTGGAACACAGCTGTATTTATGTTTTGTTTATGGCTGCTTTGCCCCAAAATGGCAGCGTTGACTAGTGGTGACATAACTCTGAGGCTGTGTCAAGACTGTATGGCCAGCAGAGCCTGGAATACTATCTGGCCCTTTCCCCAAAAAGTTTGCCGACCTCTGATCTCAGGCCAGTCTGAGAGCTGGGGGGGAAATCTATAAAAAGCGGCTCATGTTAACCAAACTCATAAAGAGTTTGTGACTTAAAATGTAATTGTATTAACTTATGTGTTGTTTTTCAGTGTTTTTAGAAGGTTTATTGAGCAGAGTGCCTCATATCCTAGAACCTTGGTTCTTGGTTCTGAAGAGTCCAAATTAGTATTCAGAAGGTTCATTAGTAGTCATGGTTATAGATCAGCAGAAGTTATGGGAAGAGCTGCCACATTGGGCCTGTTGTTTAATTTTATGCCAGTCCCTTCCTGCTTCTTGAGTGGGTATTGTTTCTCTTATCATCATTCCTTGATTTAATTATAACCTAACCCTTCCCCCCATGTTCGCTGTACAAAACTCAGGGCAGAAACTGTAGCCAGTAATGAACTTTCATTAATAGGTGCTGGCAGAGCCAACCGATCCCAGGTGTCACTTACTAATGAGGAGGTACAAATACGTTTTCTGAAATAGTTTGTGAATTTTTGAGAGAAGCTGCCATTTTGTGGTTTTAACATGGCCATCACTTCTCTTTTTCAGTAAATTATTTAGCTTTAACAAGTAATTTGGTTGTATTGAAGTAGAAGATTGCGTTATTTTGGAAGGCTAAATATCTGACACATTTGAACAAAGGACATATTTCACAGGGGGTTTTTATAGCCTCTTCATCATCCTATGGAAATAACTGAAGAATTATTTGCTGTAGTGTTTGGAGTCAGATTTAGGTGTGGGAAGGTTATTACCTATCACTGGTATAATGGCAGCCTGCTTCTGATGGTTTGGACATGATGGTAAAAATCAGAATGGATAATAACAGTTATACTGCAGTGGGCTCGCATAGAATGTTGTAGTTGTGCCCAATTTTTTGTTATTAATATGTTTTATTTATTTACTAAAATAATTTGGTTTCCTACAATGAGCGAAGAACTTTTCTGAATATTTAAGGATGGTACATAATTGGAACTTAGACTTTTATCATCAAATGAAAACAAAGATACATGTTTATAATGTTAACATATACTCTAGGAAGTGATCCTTAGGATTGTGATGATTTGGGGCAGTTGTGTTGAAGATATAATACCAATTTTAACCAGCTGTTGAAATCTTTGATCACTTCTCAAAAGGATTATTTAATAATTTTAATAATATCTAATTATTTGTAAGGAAAACTTTAAAATTTTCTTTTTTAACATCTTTATTGGAGTATAATTGCTTTGCAATGGTGTGTTAGTTTCTGCTTTATAACAAAGTGAATCAGCTATACATATACATATATCCCCATATCTCCTCCCTCTTGCGTCTCCCTCCACCCTCCCTATCCCAGCCCTCTAGGTGGTCACAGAGCACCAAGCTGATCTCCCTGTGCTATGCGGCTGTTTCCCACTAGCTATTTCACATTTGGTAGTGCATATATGTCCATGCCAATCTCTCACTTTGTCCTGGCTTACCCTTCCCCCTCCCTGTGTCCTCAAGTCCATTCTCTACGTCTGCATCTTTATTCCTGTCCTGCCTGTAGGCTCTTCAGAACCATTTTCTTTTTTCTTTTTTAGATTCCATATATATGTGTCAGCATATGGTATTTATTTTTCTCTTTCTGACTTACTTCACTCTGTATGACAGACTCTAGGTCCATCCACCTCACTACAAATAACTCAATTTCGTTTCTTTTTATGGCTGAGTAATATTCCATTGTATATATGTGCCACATCTTCTTTACCGATTCATCTGTCGATGGACACTTAGGTTGCTTCCATGTCCTGGCTATTGTAAATAGAGCTGCAATGAACATTGTGGTACATGACTCTTTTTGAATTATGGTTTTTCTCAGGGTATATGCCCAGTAGTGGGATGGCTGGGTCGTATGGTAGTTCTATTTTTAGTTTTTTAAGGAACCTCCATACTGTTCTCCATAGTGGCTGTATCAATTTACATTCCCACCAACAGAGCAAGAGAGTTCCCTTTTCTCCACACCCTCTCCAGCATTTATTGTCTGTAGATTTTTTGTTGATGGCCATTCTGACTTGTGTGAGATGATAACTCATTGTAACTTTGATTTGCATTTCTCTAATGATTAGTGATGTTGAGCATCCTTTCATGTGTTTGTTGGCAATCTGTGTATCTTCTTTGGAGGGATGTCTATTTAGGTCTTCTGCCCATTTTTGGATTGGGTTGTTTGTTTTTTTGATATTGAGCTGCATGAGCTGCTTGTATATTTTGAAGTTTAATCCTTTGTCAGTTGCTTCGTTTGCAAATATTTTCTCCCATTCTGAGGGTTGTCTTTTTGTGTTGTTTATGGTTTCCTTTGCTATGCAAAGCTTTTAAGTTTCATTAGGTCCCATTTGTTTATTTTTGTTTTTATTTCCATTTCTCTAGGAGGTGGGTCAAAAAAGATCTTGCTGTGATTTATGTCATAGAATGTTCTGCCTATGTTTTCCTCTAAGAGTTTTATGGTGTCTGGCCTTACATTTAGGTCTTTAGTGCATTTTGAGTTTATTTTTGTGTATGGTGTTAGGGAGTGTTCTAAGTTTCATTCTTTTACATGTAGCCGTCCAGTTTTCCCAGCACCACTTACTGAAGAGGCTGTCTTTTCTCCATCGTGTATCGTTGCCTCCTTTATCAAAGATAAGGTGACCATATGTGCGTGGGTTTCTCTCTGGTCTTTCTGTCCTGTTCCATTGATCTATATTTCTGTTTTTGTGCCACTACCATACTGTCTTGATTACTGTAGCCTTGTATAGCCTGAAGTTTGGGAGCCTCATTCCTCCAGCTCCATTTTTCTTTCACAAGATTGTTTCGGCTCTTTAGGGTCTTTTGTGTTTCCATACAAATTGTGAAATTTTTTTTCTAGTTCTGTGGAAAATGCCATTGGTAGTTTGATAGGGATTGCATTGAATCCATAGGTTGCTTTGGGTAATATAGTCATTTTCACAGTGTTGATTCTTCCAATCCAAGAACATGGTATATTTCTCCATTTGTTTATGTCATCTTTAATTTCTTTCATCAGTGTCTTATAGTTTTCTGCATACAGGTCTTTTGTCTCCTTAGGTAGGTTTATTCCTAGGTATTTTATTCTGTTTGTTGCAGTGGTAAATGGGAGTGTTTCCTTAATTTCTCTTTCAGATTTTTCATCATTAGTGTATAGGAATGCAAGAGATTTGTGTGCATTAATTTTGTATCCTGCTACTTTACCAGATTCATTGATTAGCTCTAGTAGTTTTCTGGTAGCATAAAATTTTCATCCAAACTCGGACAAGTGAATATGAGTACTATGTAAAATTACTTTTTTTTTTTTTAACAGCAGGCATAAAATAAGCTGTCTCAGGCAAACCAGGATGTGTGTGTGGTCACCCTAATCATATGTTACGATTATAAGTAGCATATTCCCCCTCTGTTTTATCATTCACGGTTAGGAGTCTTTTGAATGAATCCAGATTGAAATGGTTACCATGTCCTTTATATTCTTTAACCACTTCATCAGAGGACACTTTGTTGGACTTAATTATTTCTATGTCATATTAGATGACTCTAGTGTCTTCATCAGCCTTAGCTCCCATTAGAGTCACAGAGGGGCTCATATTCCACAAAAATTCCCATATCCCTTTTTCCCTCCTGGGGAGTGTGTATACTCAGCACATACATAACTTTCCCTGACTACTCACCCCAGCTGTGATCCTATATCATTTTTAATATGATTCTTTTTTAGTACTTATATTGCCATCTAAATATTTTCTCACAGTTGTCCAGTATTTGAGCCCTCTTGAGCTTTTTGAGGTCAGGAATCTTGTATTTGTTATATTGTAGTTACTGAGATGTAAATTGGGAGAGTTAAATAGTTGCTTGATGTCTTCTTTTTCAGATGACAGCGTGCAGCTCAGTCATAGTTTTGAGGGTTCTTTATGAGCCACCAAACCTCAGTATTTTTATTTAATACTAACATTTCAGATGTTCAGCATCAGTGGTTTTGAAACATAGGTGGCATTGAAACACACCTATTGATATATTTCTGTAGAGTTCATAATGGAGTCACATTAGTAAAGAGTAAAATTTAAATTTATTTATTTATTTATTTTTGGCTGCATTGGGTCTTCGTTGCTGCATGCGGGCTTTCTCTAGTTGTGGCGAGTGGGGGCTACTCTTCGTTGCGGTGCGTGGGCTTCTCATTGCGGTGGCTTCTCTTGTTGCGGAGTACGGGCTCTAGGCATGCGGGCTTCAGTAGTTGTGGCTCACAGGCTCTAGAGCACAGGCTCAGTAGTTGTGGCCCGTGGGCTTCGTTGCTCTGCGGCATGTGGGATCTTCCCGAACCAGGTCTCGAACCTGGGACCCCTGCATTGGCAGGCGGATTCTTAACCACTGCGCCACCAGGGAAGCCCAAGAGTAAATTTTAAACAGTAAAATAACCATTTTTTGTGCTTGGTTTTCAGCACACGTAACTTTTTAGTATTCAGATTCCACTTGACTATCCCTTCAAGATAGTTAGTCTTACACAAAGACTGGAGGTTCCCTTTAGTAGGAAAAATTTGTTCCCTGTTTTTCCTGTGTTCAAAACAGTCCTGAGCTTCATAGAGGATACAGAGGGGAATCAAGCGCAGAGTCACATCTTTGAGGATTTTAGAGTATTTTAGGGACCGGGGACCTATGTGGGGTAGCTTAAGAGACGCAGCTAAAAAGTTCTGAGAGTTTAGAGAAAATTGTATGCTGGAGAGTGAATGTGTAGTCTCTGCACTCTTCTGGGGCTCTTTGGGTGCATTTTAAAAACTGATGTGATTGGTTTATTATTCCACTGTGTTGCAGGTATACCTCTGTCTTTTCATTTGAAATGGTAAGTTCTTCTAATCTTACTGGGTTCAGAATGGTCAGATCTTGTAGGTAACGTTTACGTTTTTAGAGGGGTTGGAGAAGAGGAGAGTCAAGATTGGCGAATACAAGTGAACTAAAGTGAACATGTTTTTGAAATGTCCACTACATGCAATGCAAACAATAGGAATTTTGTTCAGTAATTAAATAGCTTGAAGTAATAACAGAAGGTTCTAGGAAGACATAAAAACTTGTTGGTTCTGCTTTGTGATTTCTTGTTGTAATATTTAGAGCCCCCTACAGGAGTTCTCCTACACGGGGATTATGTAAAAATAAATTTTTTTTAGGCCAATCAGTATCCCGTATCTTTTGTACTTCATGTTGAGGGCATGAAGCTCTGTAGTATCACCTGAAATGTCAGAATTTTTCTACCAAAGCAAACTAGATAAATGTGAATATCGATATCCATGTGTAATTATTAACTAACTGCTAGTGGCAGGGAGCAAAAAACTTGGGTTTGTAAGCGTGCTCTGCTGATGAAATGCATTTACTTCTGTTTGAAATTTCAAGTAATTTAGAGTAAAATGGGTGAGTTTGCCTCTTTGTCTTATGATATCCTCCACTACACTGTGTACCACGTTTCAAATCCTGTCTTTTCTGGTTATAAATTTGCCACAATTCTCATAATATATATAACGTCTTAATTTGACGTATTATTGCTTTTTCTAAATCCTGCTTTTAAACAATAGAAATGCTTGTATAGTAGTTTAGCTTATAATTGTAAATTTTAAATAACTTTTTGAATTGTATTTAGTTATTTAAATATTTTAAATATTACTATATTTTGAATCTGTTGCTTTGAGTTATCTACTTAGAAACAATATATAATTTGTCAGGATTTCAAAGCTTCTGGTAGACTGCTAAGATAACTTGTTTTATGTCTAGTATCATGAATAGAAAAAGACACTCTCCTCTTTTAAATACGTTCTTAATCCTTCATACATTGGAACACATGTGCTTTGTTTGCTTTCTTCTGTTGGTGGGACCGATTTGGAATTGCTTCTTATGCAGCTTATATTTGCTCTTTAATCTTTCATTCCTTGATCTGGCCAGTCATGATAGTTGTTTTGATTTTGATATGGAAATGTACTGGGTAAGAGGTTACAGGTAAAGAAATGCAAACCAGTCACCAGTATTATATGTGCCTTGGTAAGATGTAATTGAAAGTAGTCTGTGTTGTAGTCGGTATTCAGATTGCTGATTTCTTTAAGAGTTTGGGATAAAATAACTAAATTTGAAAAATAATTATATATATTCCTAATTAATTTCAGTTTTTAAAAGCAGCTTTTCAGAGGGAGTTTGCCATGACAATTGAAAAGGATAAACTTGAAAATGTCCCTCAGGTATATAGATTAGAAATAAAATTCTAAGCTCAATATAAATTTGTTTTAAAAATTGATTTGTTTAAAATATTTATTCCCTTCTGTCTCTTGATGCATGCTAGATTATGTGTAGTTATATTTAATTCATCTTCAATTAGAAAGCCATCCTATGCTTTAAAAAGTGGCAATTAATTTTGCTACATGGTCAGTTGAATTTGACAGTGACCTCAGAACAATCTGTTTACAAAGTTACCTGAACCAGGCTTTAAAAATACACTGTTGGGGGCTTCCCTGGTGGCGCAGTGGTTGAGAGTCCGCCTGCCGATGCAGGGGACGCGGGTTCGTGCCCCGGTCCGGGAAGATCCCACATGCCGCGGAGCAGCTGGGCCCGTGAGCCATGGCCGCTGAGCCTGCGCGTCCGGAGCCTGCGCTCTGCAACGGGAGAGGCCACAACAGTGAGAGGCCCGTGTACCGCAAAAAAAAATAAATAAAAATACACTGTTGAGTGAATGTAGTTTAAGAGGCGCATGTGTTTAGCTTAATCAGTACAGTAAACTAAGGATAAAGCCCCCTACTTGTATTTGTGGTTCCTTCTATTTCTGATTCAATATTTAACAAGTAAGAAATGTTTATTATTTCATGACTAAAACTTGTGACATAAATTAAGATATAATTTATTCAAAAAGAAACATTTTTAAAGTTTTTAAAAAGTAAATTTTTTAGAGTAGTTTTAGGTTCACAGCAAAATTTAGCAGAAGGGACATTTCCCACGCACCCCATTCACCCCACGTACGTACAGATGCCCTCACATCAGACTCCTACCAACCTCAGATTCCCACAGCATACAGGGTGCACTTGTGTCTTACACATCCGCATCACCAAAAGTTCATAGTTTACATTCGGTGTTGCACACTCTCTGGGTTTTGACAAATGGAAAATGACACGTACCCACCATTCAGTCTCACACAGAGTAGTTTCACTGCCCTAAAAATTCTCTGTGCTCCACCTGTTATTCCTCCCTCCCCATAATTCCTGGCAACCACTGATTCTTTTCCTGTCTCCATATTTTTGCCTTTTTCACAATGTCGTATAGTTGGAATCATACGATATGAAGTCTTTTCATATTGGCTTTTTAGTAATATGCATTTAAGTAAGGTCCCTCCTCTATGTTTTTTCATGGCTTGATAGCTCATTTCTTTTTAACATTGAATAATCCGTTATCTGGATATACCACAGTTTGTTTATCCATTCACCAAATGAAGGACATCTTGGTTGTCAGTTATGAATAGAGTTGTTACAAATATCCGTGTGTAGGTTTTTGTGTGGACATAAGTTTCAGTGCCTTTGGGTAAATAACGAGAGGCGTGATTGCTGGATCATAGGGTAAGAGTATGTTTAGTTTTGTAAGAAACTGTTAAATTGTCTTCCAAAGCAGGCATACCATTCTGCATTCCCACCAGCAGTGTATGAGAATTCCTGTTTCTTCACATCCTCACCAGCATTTCCTATTGTCACCATTTAGGATTTTGGACATTTTAATAGATGTGTTGTGGTAACTGTTTTGTCTTAATTAGCAGTTCCCTGATGAAATGTGATGTAAAGTTTCACTTAAGCAATCATAAACCTGAGGAACGTTTCCTCAATACTCATGGGGGCAGGCATTTTAGAATGCAAATGGAAGGGAAAAACCCACTATAAATTTTATATTTTAAAGATTGTCTTATGTTACTTAAAATATCCCCCCCCCCAATATAACAGTGAGTGATATAATGTCTTGGAAAGTGTTGTTTTTTATTACTTGAATTAAAAATGTTAAGTCTTCCACACTTTCTCTGTTGGTTATGTTGGAAAGTTTGCATGCTATTATTTGAGCTCTATTAATAGGAACATTTCTTGTTTCCCTTTTTAGTTTATTAGAAGATTAATTTCTTGATGCACACCTTTCCATAACTTAACACTTTTTAAATGAGTGGATAATTTCTTGGCAAAGTGGCCTACTTTTTTGTGATTTTAGTTTTCTTTATACTTTTTTTTTTTTTTTTTTTTGGCCGTACACGGGCCTCTCACTGTTGTGGCCTCTCCCGTTGGGGAGCACAGGCTCCAGACACGCAGGCTCAGCAGCCATGGCTCACGGGCCCAGCCGCTCCGCAGCATGTGGGATCTTCCCGGACCCGGGGCACGAACCCGTGTCCCCTCCATCGGCAGGCGGGCTCTCAACCACTGCGCCACCAGGGAAGCCCTGTTTATACCTATTTTTAAAAAATATTTCACATAATTGATTTTTGTTCCATTCTTGTAAATATGTTTGTTACCTAGTATTTCCAGATGCTGACAGCTTGTTTGTTTTCTCCAATGAATGTTTGACTAGCTATCTAACAGTCTTATTATTCTTGTATGTAAACTTCTCTAGTGAAGGAAAAGCTATATTTCCAAGTGCTAAGAGTAATTTATTTTTAGGAAAATTTCTAGGAATATTTAATGATAAAAAGGTTGAATATTGTTACTTGCCAAAACTTACATGTTTCTCTAGAATTATATTTCTTTTAGATTTAAAAGTTTTATTTCAGCATTTTTATATCAGGATTTTTAGCATTTTCTTTATTAAGACATGGAACCTAAGTGGCACATTGTGATCCTTAGAAAATCCTTAGAAGTTTCTTTAGAGACATACATGAGAGAGGACTTTATGAATTAAAGAAGAATGATGGTGGCTGTTAGGACTTAGACTGATCAGTGTGTGAGGTGAGCACATTTTGTCATTGACTGCAGAATGTTATTCCAGTTGATAATTACATAGAGTCAATATTTGTTTAAATTAGATTACCTAGAAAAACCATAAAATATCTTCAAAAATCACAGATTGATATCCTGAGTAGTAAGTATTAAAGGAAAAAAAATCAATATTATACATAAAATAATGTCAGGTTCTGCACATTGGGGTATACTGGTTTAGTTAATTTACATTAGTGCAAAATTTCTGCCACTTTACATTTTCACGAGTAAATATTGACTGGAATTTAAAAACAGTGGTTATCAAACTTTTTGGTTTCAAATCCTTTTTTAAAGCTCTTAAAAATTATTGAAGACCCCAAAGAGCTTTATGTTTAGGTTATATCATTGTTCACCATGTAAGAAATTAAAAGATAAATTTAAAAGAATATATGTTATAGTGGGAAGAGTGGCCTTATTTTTACATTTTTTTTGAAATTTCTTTAATGCTCAACTTTGTGTAGTGGGAAGAGTGTTATTTTACTGTTTTACAGTGTTTGGCTTTATAAGAAAATGACTGGCTTCCCATATTTGCTTTTGCATTATTCCACCTATTGCAAAATGCTCTTTTGGTTAAAAAATACGAAGAGAATCTGGTTTCACATGGATAAGTAAGTGGAGAGAGGTATATCTATTTTAACCTTTTCAGCTAATTGTGAATATTGTTGTTTGATGCTGCAGTGAAACTTGACAAGCAGTATTTTCTTAAAAGTACTCTTTTGCATTAGAATCCATTGGTCTACCTTTGAGTGGATCTTCTCCCTATGCATGAGTTTGTAATGTCATGTACTGAGCTGAAAAATATTGACCAGTTGAGTCACACAAATCATAAAAATGTTAATGTATTTTGTTATACGAAGTTAGAAACAAATCACATTTCTTAATATCAGCCACTCATCAGAAATCACTGCCAGGTACACAGGTCACTATTTGGTTTGTCTGTCAAATGCTGTCTCAAGTAAAAATCTTGCTCCAAGAAAATGTGTCTTATTCAGCTTTCAGCCCAATCATAAGAATGGTTTTGTTTTGAAATAACCACCATATTTCAGAATGCAGCAGAAATGCTTAATGTATATGTTTTGTTGCATATAATAATAATAAGACATGTACCTAAAGTTAGAGATTTAATAAAATTAATCATTTTTACTGCTTCATCCAGGTATTCATAGTTGAAATTATTTTTTTTTTAATATAAAAGAGTGTTTTAATTCTTGTCCTTATAAACTATAAAGACAATCATGATTTGGAAATGAGACTGTACCAAACAATGGCCAAAGAAGAATTGTCCATTCTATGCCTTCTCTTTGTCTGGTCACTCGGAAATACGTTATCAGCTGTAATTGTTGTTGCTTGTCATCTCACATTATTTTTATCCATATATTCACCATAGTCTACCTTCCCGTCCACATAAATTCGAGACCCCTTTTTCACATACTGATATGCCACATCTCTGAGGCCTGGTCAGAATACTGAAAGTCTGTGCCGTGTTTTTGACTGACCTCACCCATTTGGTGTGCTTCATTTTCCCCGATCGGCCACATCTCATTTGCTGCCAGAGAAAATATTGTGACAGGGTTATTCTTTCCACCTGTCTCATGACAGGGTCCTGACCTACTCGATGAAGTAACTGAACACGAGTCAGAGATCTTTTCAGAACCAAACTGGTAGCTGTTTCAGACCCATGTCTTAGAAACTGATGAACTACCTGTACTGCTGTTCTTTGAGGACTTCCCTGGTGGTCTAGTGGTTAAGACCGTGCGCTTGTACTGCAGGGGCACCTGGGTTCGATCCCTGGTCAGAAAACTAAGATCCTGCATGCTGTGGCTCAGCCAGAAAGAAAAAAAAAAAAAAATCCAGCTCTTTGAAACATGGCTTCTGTTTTCTTTTTTAAAATTATTTATTTATTTGTTTAAAAAATTATTTTTTGGCTGTGTTGGGTCTTCGTTGCTGCACATGGGCTTTCTCTAGTTGCGGCGAGCAGGGGCTACTCTTTGTTGGGGTGCACGGGCTTCTCATTGCGGTGGCTTCTCTTGTTGTGGGCTCTAGGCGCATGGGCTTCAGTAGTTGCAGCACGTGGACTCAGTAGTTGCAGCTCGTGGGCTCTTGAGCGCAGGCTCAGTAGTTGTGGTGCACTGGCTTAGTTGTTCCGCGGCATGTGGGATCTTCCCGGACCAGGACTCGAACCCGTGTCCCCTGCATGGGCAGGGGGATTCTTAACCACTGCGCCAGCAGGGAAGTCCTGTTTTATTTTCTTACAATCTAATCTTCAGTCTTTTCTGGATGCTCGGCTGGGACAGCCATAATTGAAATCATTTAAATGTAGTTGTATTGTAATATCTAGAGTACAATGATTACTGGTAAAAATTGAACGCCAGTGCCTTGGTTTGTGCTGAAACACCAGGATTTTTGCCCATCATTGCTCTTGCACCATCCCTGCGAGTGTCTCAGTGAAAAGCCCAATTAGACCAGTGTTAGAACTGTGTTCTAATAAAGTAGTTTTGAGTTTGTGCACGTCTTGGATGTGTCTTGGGGACTCTCTTCAATCCAGGAACCACACCTTGAGAACAACCTTTTTGTTGATGGAATGCTGCTTTGATATGCGGCTTTGGAATCAGTTGTACTTTACTTTCTTTTTGGGTAAATTTAGGCATATTTCACTGACCAGCTTTCAAGAATACATATGCAGAATTCTTTTTCTTTGTTTTTCCATAAAATACAAATTAACATTTTATTATTCAATTTAAAGGCAGTGAAATGTGAGAGAGGTTTCAGCTTCCTGGGAAATGAACTTGAACAAGAGAAGCAAAATGTGTCTAACTAGTAGACATGGGTTTTTTGGTTGTTTGTTTTTGTTTTTTTTGTTTGTTTGTTTGTTTTTTGTGTTTTTTTGTTTTTTTGTTTTTGTTTTTTTTTTGTTTTTTTGTTTTTGTTTTTGTTTTTTAACATCTTTTTTGGAGTATAATTGCTTTACAGTGCAGAATTCTTTTAATCAAAAGGCACAGTCTCATAAACATGGTAAGAATACATTAGAAATCTTGCCTTTTGTTAGTCTTGGAATTCTTGAAGAATGAAGGTG
Organism: Globicephala melas; assembly: GCF_963455315.2. Taxonomy (NCBI): domain Eukaryota; kingdom Metazoa; phylum Chordata; class Mammalia; order Artiodactyla; family Delphinidae; genus Globicephala; species Globicephala melas. Next base: position 376,621 of record NC_083331.1, on the reverse strand, counting down.
CCCTGTGAAGAAGAAAATTCTGTGAACTCTATTTTGGCAGAAGTTTATAGGTCAGCTCAACCACTTGCTACATGTATGACCCTGAGTAAGTTATTGAGCAGGTCTATGACTCAGTTTTATGATCTCTAAAATAGGATAACAGTAGACCTTCATAGGGTTGCTATGAGGATTTATTGAATTAATTAAAATGGAGTGTTCGTCATAGCTTTTATCATTTTATATTGCACTGCAGTCTTTTGAGATTTTTACATATAAGTTGTTGCCTGTTAAAGCACAATAATTTTTGGTAAAGTAAAGCATCATTAAAATTTGTATTATAAAAATATCACACATGTATCAGTTCTAATTTAAAATATATTAGAAGAATTCTTAGGAGAAGTGAGGGCCTTGTTTATGTATTGCTATTGGGGTGGGTACATAGTTAAAGTGCGCTTACTCAAGTGATTCTCCTTATTGATATTTGATATATCAAGTTATAATGAGAAGTACTGTCTTAATTTCTGTTGATAACACTACCCTTAAATATTACTTCTGCCTCTTGCATTTTACTAGAAGTATGTAGTAGCGGGTTTATAGAAAGAATAACCTTAAAATATGACTAGGAAGCTAGGGTGTTGGGGTATTTAAGGGGGATTTGAAAATTGAAGTCTCAAAGAGTGAGACTAATAATTACTCTCTGTTAGTGATTAGATATTGCCTTTCTAGTCTTTCATAGTTAAGACAAGTCAAAAAATATGTTACACCTTTGTCCCTAAAAATGTTGGGGCCATAAAATCCATGTATTTTACTCTCTGGTGCTGGAGTGCAAGCAGCTCTTCTTGAAGAGTATCTCTTATAAATAGTACCTGGAAGATTTTGGGTATGCGCAAACAGTCCACACTTTGTCAGTAGGCTTTGCTGATGAGGAAATGACAACTTGGTTTAATTTATTGATAATAGTGCTAAGTGTGATTAGAGAATAGTATTTTCCCTATAATTGCAAAATTATATGAGTTCATCAGTAGTCAGTTTTATAAAATAGCTTTTTTGCTGGTCAGTAATAGTATCCATTAATCGTCAAATGTTTTATGATGAAAGAAATTTATTTTTTGGAAAGTTAAAAGTTAGCTTTGGGAAAGCTTTGGTATTTACGTTTTCTAGGCAATGAGAAATGTTTCTTCATGAAGCTATTATGTGAGTGGTATTTTTCTCATATCATAGCTTCATTAAAGGTTAACTTTTGAGGCATCTCTGTTAGGTTAGATGGACAATTGATTTGCTGCTTAGTGGCATTTATCTATCATAGGCTTTTATTTCTAGCTTTATAGGTGTTTTTCACTATATTTTAAAACCAACCCATTTTATTAATAAGACTGCTTTTAAAAGTAGAAAAATGATGCTTTCTTTAGATTTAGACATTGCTACTTTTGCCTCAATGTTTTTTATGATTGCTACATTTAACACACTTGTCTGGTATTGCACAAGATCATTAAATAGTAGTGTAAATTTCAATTATGATATGTTGGGTAATTTCACCTAGAGATTTCATTGAAGTTAATTCTATATAACTATTGTTGGTAAATGGGTTTCTAGGAAGTAGTTTCTATACTGAAACTTAAAACGTTTTGTACATTTGTATGGCTTTTTATGTCACAGGTAACCTCAAGAGCATTTTGTTTCAGAACTTTCCAACTGTGTAATAACACTTTTATTTTGGTTTCCAAGAAAAATTCTTGTTCAAATAAAGGAAGCAAAATTATGTTGAGCTTTCAGTAATTGTTTGTGTGTAGTGGAGGCTTTCATGGTATATCTGTAGGTCCTGGGTGAAATAATACTTGAGTACTTGAATAAAAATGCAAAGGTGAATTATAATATTTCAAAAATGAAAATTGTCTATAACATTATTTTTGGTTTAGTACCCCACAGCTGCTTGTGTTGTGTGTTTGAATACATTTGAATACGAAAGTGGTAACGGTCATTTCTGTTTTAAGACTTTAGAGACCTGGGAGGGAAAAATAGTTGGTCCTGGTGGTCATTATTGTTAGATTTTTCTTCTCTTAGAATCTAGGCATGTGTGTATGATCTCTAGGGATAATAACATTACAAATATCCTGTAGTAGGTTTTTTGTATGACTCATTGATAATATAGCAATATAAATTGGGTGCTCTAAGCTCTTGCAGTATATTAATTAAGCCTGGGAGACTGAAGTTTCTTTTCAGTGTTCTTATTAAGTAAATGATGTTGGAAATTTAAAAATATTTTAATGGAACATGATGTCGCAATTTATTCTTTTCTTTTTGATTTTAGATGGGAAATGTAAAGTCCTAAGATCGATAGGTTGACTGTGACAACTATGTTTACTTACAGAGAGAACAGGAAATGAGAATGGGTGATATGGGTCCCCGTGGAGCAATAAACATGGGAGGTAGGGATTTGAAGCAAACCCTTCTGTCACTTACTTGTCATTTTTCAGGGACGTGTACATGCTATTTGTGTTATCTACATATCAGTAACAAACAAAAATTTGCAACCAGTGTTTGTAAGTGGTGAAATTTCCTACATTTATTTAATGAGAAAAAAAGTACCAGTATATTAAAAATACATGCCTAGGAAGAACATTTTTATTTTGTTTATTCTTAGACTAAAAGAGGTATTATGTTTTAATAGATATAACAAAAAGAAACCTGTAAACAGGTTTTGAAATGACCTGAAACTTGTTGAGTCATCACATGGTGTAATAAAGCTATGTTGTTGCATTTTAAAAAATCAGATTTCTTGCCTTGAAATTGGCTTTTTTATCTTGGAATTTTGATAGTTTCTGAGTTGTAGTGTATATAAACTTTTTGAGAGTATTTTATTTCTATTTTAAGATAATTTTTTGTGTAACTTTGAGGCTATTTTTATTCCTTTTACTGAATGTTTAACTTATTTTGCCCTAACCCACAGTATTGTGCACAGAACTGCACTGTTCGGAGACATCTATGACTTGTCAAGTAAATGAGATGTGTCTTGCATATTTAGACTAATGTGTATGTTTAGAGTTGATGTGAAGTTTTTAAGAAAGTGCCTATATTAGCATCTTTAATATTGATTGCTTGTATAACCAGGTTGTTAGGGCAGCAATGTCAAGTAAATAGGCTAAGGGAAAAATAAGTATGGGATGTTTTCATATGTCTTATTAAGTTTGAACTGTCATACGTTTGAAAATTAGGTAAATAATAAAATTTTATATATTAATTTCACATTGTCCCACAGAAGCTGAGGTTAGAATCTTTATATGAAGTCAAATGTACATATTGTTGTAAAGATGACATTACCTTAACATTCCAGTGTGCATCACATGCACTCCCACTGAGGAAATCCAGATTGTACTTGGAATGTACATGTAGTATGTAGAGTAAGACATCTTAAAGCCTCTAATATGTGGATCGAGCATTTTCCATGACCAAGCACCCCTCCCCCATGCCAGTTCCGTTGCCATTGCCAGTTAGATAATCTAAATCATTTAACACAATTGCTGTTTACTTCGTCACTTTTCTTATCTACCAAAAAGTAGTTATTGAGCATCTCTGATATGCAAAGGAAGCACGAGACATAACCCTTAACCAAAAGAGCTTAATTGTGAAGTTAGTACAATGGATACATGAAAAAAGTTAGTGCACCAAGAGTACTTGAGAAGTTCTAAATTAGAAAGCACAGTTGAGGGTCTAGTAATGTACAGGTAGTTCAGTATTTATGTCTTTTTCAAAGTAAGTTGTGGGCTGGTGTATAATATAATCCAGTTGGATTTAAGGATTTTAAGTGTGTCATTAACATCAGAACCAAACTTGAAACATTTGTGATGTTTCAGAGACCATGAAAACATTCTGACTTTCTTACTTGATTAGCAACTTTATTAGAAGAAATGGGAGAATGTACTTTTAGATTCCTTATTTAGTGAGGAATTTAAGAGAATTAAAAATTTTAATGGCATTTTATTCACCAGAGAACCATATTTACATTTGAGCATTTAATTAGCTCCCCTAACATCCATGCCATTTAATTTTCTCCTCTTTACATTTTATTCGAAGTGAGATTTTATCCTCATGATAGTTATGGATCCATGGAGCTACAAGTCCTTATCTTGCAGTTGAATGTCACTGTTAAGTTGGTAGATTGTCATATCCTGTCAAGTTGCATGGATTAAACATGACAGATTTTCTGGTCTGTTACCAGTGTGTATGAAGTGGAACATAGTTTATATAACTGCTTTTCAGGGGACCAGATAATTCTAACATTCCTTAGATCTTTAAATTTAGTCTAATTACAGCCATCTGGTAGAAGACATAGTTACTAAGTCTACCTCAACTAATGATAGTTTTAAATATTTTTCATTTATTTTATTATACCCATACTTGTATAGTTATATTCGTATCTCATAAGTTAGGTGTGATAATTATGTTCTATTAAAAGAGAAGAAAAACCACTAATCCTTGATCTGTTCTTTTTGGGGAAAGTTGAGGTAACATTCCTCCTGGATACTGTCTCTACCCTTCCTCATTTCACTTATGGGAGATGTTGTGGAAGACTAGTAAAAATTTTTCTTTATAGCTATCTTAAGGGAGTAGAAGTATTCTTGTGTAGTTAAAGTGTAGATTAACTAACAAGAACTTTGGGGCATTAAGGAACTACTTCCTTCCCTAGGAAGTGGCTGGGGTCCTGGGGATTGGGCTCAGAAGGAGCAGGGGTCTGTTGCTAGGGGCTGGCAGGGAGTCAGATTTCTTCCTCTCAGCTCCCTGGACCCAGTCCTGTGCCGGTTGAGCTGCATTGGGTGCTGTGTAGAGTTGTGAGTTTGAATGAAAACTGCCACTCCTATTATGATGTGTTGTTGCGAAATTGAGTTCTGAATGTCATGAAATTAACTAGATAATGAAATACTAGAAGAAAACTCAGAATCAGTCTTTGTCATGAATTTTTAATGATAAACAAGTATGAGTAGTTTAAAAAATTTTTAAGTTCAAAGAGGATACCCAAAAATGTTGTATTTGAGGCCATTATAAATGTGTTACAGCTTAAACATTATTGCAGTTAACATGAAGCAGGTGGATGGATGTCTTTTGATGAAAAAATTTGAAGTATCCAATTGTTCTCATCTCCAGAATTTCAGCATGTTGAAAAAATTCAAACAGCTGTATTAATATTTTATCTGTATTTGGTTGCAGTTGCTTTTAGAAATAAGTTTTGTCATGATGAATCATTTCAATTTTTTTGTTTGTTTCTATTGCATAGTTCTATATAAAGTTAAAAAAGAGTACCTCCTATAATTTTGGGAGATGTTCAGTAATTATATAAAAGCCAAGAATTTATTTACAGTGAACTTTGTGTGTGTGTGTGTGTGTCTGTGTATGTATGTATGAGGACATGGTTTCTCCCTTCATAATTTAATATAATTTTACATGCTAGTATTTTTAGTCATGACTGTAAGAAAATTAAGTGGTTTCCTAAGTGCTAATCCTTTGCCATTAATTTAAACTGGTAGAAAGTTGTCACCACTTGTAAGGGAGTATTTGGTTAAAAAGCAGACTACAGCAAATAATACTGATTTTTTAAAGAAAACTTTCAAGCTTTTATAGTCTCAAATGTGCTAAAAATAATTGACAGTTTTCTCATTTGTTTTATGTACATTTGTTTAGCAAATATAATGCTCTATCAGAGTAGATAATTGAGTTTCCCATTCTCAAGGAAGTAAAATAATTTTGATAATAGTCTTGTTATATAGATTGCCTAAGTATTGTTAAATTTTAAATGTTTATCAACTAAGATAGGACAGCTCTAAGTATAGATTGTTTTACGTAGATGCGTTTAGCCCAGCACCTGCTGGTAACCAAGGTCCTCCTCCAATGATGGGTATGAATATGAACAACAGAGGAACTATACCTGGCCCACCAATGGGTCCTGGTCCTGCCATGGGGCCAGAAGGAGCTGCAAATATGGGAACTCCAATGATGCCAGATAATGGAGCAGTGGTAATGTATCATAAACATTATTGTGATTATATTCAATAATATATACTTCTGCCCCAAAGGTAACTTCACACTTAACATAATTTGGCATCATTTGTTTTGTCAGTAAAGATCAGTATCCAGTGAAGAAAAGGTAATTTTGTGAAGTTAGATGGTGATTATGAGAGGCAGTTTTTTAGTTTCCCAAGAGTTAGGATTATGATCCATGGCATGCTTTTGTACTTAAGTATATAGCAGGTATGTATGTTAATTCTAGTGATTTTACAGTGATTTTAATTTAATTTGTATACACCTTTTACCAGCATTCAGTGTAATGGTCAAGTATTTTGTGATCGTGTTCTTATTCCTGTGTGAACTCCTTACCTTTGGTGGGGTACAAAACCTCAATATGTGTGAAAACACAGTTTTCTGTCATTTTTCGTAAAAAAATCATTTATGAGTAATTTCAGAGAATTTAACTGTAAAAAATTTACATTAAAGTTTTAAAATATATTTTAAACTTACATTGTATTCTTACTATAGACTTACTAATTTTAATTAAATTTGATACTAAATTTAAAGTAGACAATTTCATTTCTTGGTTTCAGAGTGTGAAGATATCTTTGTGTGGGTTAAATATTATAAAAACGTTTTTCAGTTGTAATTCATATTTGAGAATCAGTGGCAAGACTGCTACTGTTTTTCATTTCCCTTAAAGTCTGTCACTTTTTGAGACGTTATATTCCTAAGACGTTTTCTCATTTGGTTCTTTTTAATGGTTGTCCTAAGTAACATTTAGAAAAGGGAAATTAGTTGATCGTATATTTGGAAAAGGCAGTTCAGTTTTGGAACTGAAGGCGCCTTTGCTGCTGAGAAAGAAAAGGTGCTACTGTTAAACGCAGACCTGCCATCAGCTCTAAACCCTCCTGATCTCAGAGACGTGAGCAGTGAATGTGCGTCTTAGAACTGATGGATGCGGTGTTCTATTATTTTAAATTTTATTTACTTTAAATACAGTCCTTTAAGAATTTGGACAAATTGGACATGCTAACAGGTTTTTTAAATGAGTGTTAACATAGGGAGATAATGAGGCAGTGCCGTAATACCGACTGTGATCAGGTCAGATGTTGCATACTAATTAGTGTTCCTGTTTCCTCCATTGGAGGCTTATTTTGTAGTAAAATGTCTGAGAGCTAGTAAAAATTTGTAAATACTTTGGTTAAATTTTGTGTAGCATATAATCATCAGCAGAGAGTTAAAAGTAAAAGTAACTGGCCTGCTTTTCCATACCTCCCGCAGAAATGGTAAAGTTTATTTAAATATCCCCGTTAGTCTTTTTCACAGTGATATTTTACTGCTGCATGTAGGGAGTTCTGTTCAACCTTTGAGATTAATATATGTGGTTATTACTGTGAAGTTTTACAAAATACATAATTCAAGTGTTTTAATTCTGCTATTAGTAGTACACGCTAATTGTCAGCTTTTAAAAACTAAATCTATTTTCCCAGTGATAGTCTTTCCAGAAAAACACCTCATAAGTTTTCATACTGAAATTATAACTGTGTGTTTATACTCATGCTTTCTATGTTAAAAGCACTGCTATTGAAATTTTTATGTTTACTTTTTCAAACAATGTGATGCTGCTCCCTAGTTTTGTCTCTCTGATTTTAAAAAAACAGTATTTTTATTACACGGCGCTGTTACATGCAGTATAAACTTTAATGAAAAAGAGAGAGGGAATTCCCTGGCTGTCCAGTGGTTAGAACTCGGCCCTTTCACTGCTGAGGGCCTGGGTTCAATCCCTGGTTGGGGAACTAAGATCCCGCAAGCTGTGCGGTGCTGCCAAAAAAAATAATAATTAAAAAAAGAGAGATCAGAACAGTATAATAATAACTAATTAGGTTTAAGATGGCATTCACTTCATAAAATCAGTTCTTTTTTCATGAAATTGGGGCATAGCATTAGCAAAATGTAACTCTTCATTCAGATGCTTCTTTTATTTTTTAAACATAGTAACTAATTAAATTGCTCCTTTCTTCCTTCTATGTGTGATCCTGATTCTGCTGGACTTTCTGCTGAACTTCATGACACCACCACTTGGGATTTTGCCAATTTTTCTTGTCACTTACATTTGGTGTGTTCCAAATGGACTTCACATGTATTATGTGGTATTATATAGCACAATGATAGATTTCCACAAGGACCACCGTCTCAGATGGGCTCACCTATGGGTAGTAGAACAGGCTCTGAGACCCCCCAAGCACCGATGAGTGGTGTAGGTCCTGGTAGTGGTGGTCCTGGTGGTTTTGGTAGAGGAAGCCAAGGGGGCAACTTTGAAGGCCCTAATAAGCGTCGTAGGTATTAAACATTCTTTCATTCCTGACTACTTAGAGGAAAACAATACACTTTTACCTGTTACCTAGAAGTGGTTTTATTGTTATTGTATGTAGACGTTAAAATTTTTTTTTTGTAAAACTTGAGGTTTTTGTATTTTTCTTTATTCATAAGCTTTGTAGATTAGAATGGTAATGATGATACTCATCATTGTGAATGTTCAAATGTGTTTGTGACTTTAGCTAAATATAAGTATGCCATAGTACTGTGAATTCTATGTAGTTAATCTCAATAAAGAAATCATCTTGGATAATTTTAAAATGTTATTAGTGGTATTCTCTTATAGTTTTACTAAACTTTGCTGTAACAGTAATACTTTGGTTGCTTTAACTAATCCCAGCCATTTAAAAATGCAAATGATTTTCTGTTTTTTAGTTTGTGCAAGTTGCCCTGAAGGTAGAAGCTTAGTGAAAACTGATGTCACTAAGGGGCAGACAGAGTAGTACATTGGGGAGGGCGGGTATGGGGATTACATCTGTATGCACCGTTGATGTCCTGTGAACTCAGAGTTGCTGTCTACATTTCATATAGATTCTGAATATTCAAATATTCTGAGGAGGAATATTAAGGATATCTTTGTCCTGTGCTGATTTTTCCAAATAAATCTTTTGAATCTTGGAAAAAAAAAACCTGTTTGAAGGCAAATCTCTTTTGCTTATAAAATAATGTCTTATTTTTAATCTTACGTGCTATTTATTTGGTGTCAATATCTAGATCTTACCCTTTAAATTTTCTTTAAAATCAAACAATACTGTTAGGTTGGATGTTAGGTGAGGATTTGCTGTGTGACTTAGAAGAAATTGGGCATTTCTTGAGCATGTTGGTTTCTAGAAGTGTTCAAGGTGGCCTGACTCCGCAGGGTTGTGAATGTTCTTCTGTCGCTCGGGAGTCTCTCCAGCAAAACTTGTCTGACAGGCTAGGTGTGCTTGTCTCCCAGGAATACAGTTCAAGTGGTGATTTTAAAAAACAGAATTAACTTGAGTATGGCTAGTGTTATTGGAATCAGATCTCTCTACTGTCAAATATGTGTTTTGAAGATTGATTTCCAATAGTATGGAGAAACATCTTATCATATTGGGATTTTTATTCCAAAACAGAGTCCTCGTTATGTTTAAAATTCTGTATGTTAGACATGTTTAATTTAGAATTACATTTGAGGAATCATGTATTTAATGTAAACCACAAATCTGAGGCATCAGGCATTGGTCATAGCATAGTTATTTCTCACATAACATTTCAGTGTGTTAGTATATCATGCTTTTAGCATTTTTCTGAAGAATAATGTGCTTTTTTAAAGTGAACAGTATGTAAATATTACCTCATCTTTGCATGGTTTCTGTTTTTGCTGGAAGGCATACTTTGGAAAGAAAGAAGTTTGGTTACTTATTTAAATTCTTGCGTAAAAGCAGTTGAGTGTAAAGCATGATTGAGATGCATGCTTTTGTATCATACTTTTTTTATGTACTATTTTATGTTCTATTTTTTAGACACAACAGTATGGATGGAATTGTTTTCTAAAATTTGCAGTATTCTTTTGTTTTTGGCAAATCTTTGAAAACATGGTAATGGAGATTGTAAAGTAATAATCAGAGACTCTTCTCATCACGTTTCCGTGAGTGTGAGTTGGCAGGGAGTGGGATTTGTTCTGATTTGTGACATTAATTGCAGTGCGGGGAGTTTTAACATCAGTTATGATTTTTAAGTGATGTCTCTTGCACCTAAATATATACCTTTCCCATCATCTGTTATTTTTATTCATATAATTCTTAGGTAATGTTTAGCATTGTATTTTGCTTCAAAGCTGAAGTAAGATTGGGAGAAACTTTATCCTTGATGTTAATTCCAAGCTGTCTTTGGCCAAGGCTGTGAAATTCTATACGATTCATTCAAGAACATTTGAAAGCATTGCACAAAGAGATGCCCTAATCTCCTGAACTTTCTAGTGTCCGGCTCACTCTGGCTCCAAGAACAGAGCTCTGCACAGCTTTGTCCCTGCATCGAGAAAGCCCTTGTTCCAGTTCTTACCAAGTTTACCCTGGGAACAGTCAGCTTCTGAGTGACAGTCAAGTGGAGCATCTGTGAATTGCTAGTTATTCAGTTTTTAGTGTTTTTGTCCAGTTAAACAACTCTGTGGCTCGCTCAGTCATTGTTTTTTCTTGTGAAAGAGTATATACCAAGGAAGACATTTGAATGTCATTTGCTTAAAACCAGTAAATATAAAAATAAAGAATAGTACTAGCTTTTCTAAATAACTGTGAATTTGTCATATATGCTCCCATAATTCTTTCCATAAAATAATATGAAACAGTTTTAGTATTATAACATCACAATATTATGTTTCTTTTTGTGTAATGATTTGAAACACTGAATTTAAAGTCTGCAGGATTTAGGTTTCATATGCTATTATTAACATGCACAAATAAAGGAATACCCATTTTCCAGTTGTTTTATTTTAGCAATGTATTTTGTTAATTTCCCCATTTTTGTTTATTTTGAGAATAAATGTATTCATTTTCTTCTTGACAGATCCAGTTTTTAAAGAACTATTGATTGGTTCACTTGTATTTCATAAAGCTTAATTTGTTATTCTTCATTGAGGTTTTGGATTTTTCTGCTTAAAATCAGTGCTGAGAGTTCATTGGAAGAGATTAAATATTTGTTTTTAATCCTACAATATCAATAATGGAGAAAAATATCTGTTTTACTTGGAATTGCCGTTTAATAGAAATAGAGATTATCAGCAATGACAGTAACTGAATTGGATCTTGTTTCCCAAATACTAATTGAAATCATACCATCACATTTTATTCAGAAACGTACTTGTTGAATATTTCAGAAACTTGGTGTTATATGTAAACTCTATATAGTAATTGCTAAATGTCACGATGAATGGTTAATAGTCACTTATTAATAATTTGGGGTTGGGTTTATAATTACAACTTAGATTCTGGATGAGAGAAAGAACATAAATATGTGATTGAAGGGAAATGTTTTGTGAAAGAATGTGATCAAATGTATGTTTAACCTTTAAAAAATTTGATATTGGTGTCAAATGGCACTAGTCAGAAATGAAAGGGACACTTTACTTGGAAAAACAGAGGAAATTTCCTGGGGGGTAGTGTGATATTTAAATGTGGTGGGTTTTTTTTTTTTGATAAGAGTTCTATTACAATATCTAATAACATGTTAAAATATATTCCTGAAATTTGAGAGGGTAGCAGTGATTTTAAAGTCAGACTTGTTTTCAAGAATAAGGGAGTGAACACCCACATACCTGACTCGTAGATTCCACAGTTGTAAATGTTTTCCTGTCTTTACTTCCTAGTTGGTTAGATACTCCTAGACAGGGGCTCGTGGAGTTGGGGCAGGAGTGCTACTTCAAGTAAGCAGCCAGGCCATCTCTTAAGTGGTGTAGCCCAGCGTGGGTTATCTCATCATAAATAAATCAGGATTAAATGAATTGACAGTAGTTTCATATTTTCCAAAAGTGTTATTTCCTTTCCAGCGCCCTTCACTACTAAATTTTTAAAAATGGGAAGCAGTTGTAATGTGAGTAAAGTATGGTTTCCCAGCTGTGTAAAATGAAGTATGCGCAGTTTCCCCGTTGGACGTGGTTAAGTAACTTATGGAATGTCACTCTGGGAAAACGGTGAAGAATTTCACTATTTTTAATAGTATCTGATCGTAACTTTTTTTTTTTTTTGCGGTACGCGGGCCTCTCACTTCTGTGGCCTCTCCCGTTGTGGAGCACAGACTCCAGACGCGCAGGCTCAGCGGCCATGGCTCACGGGCCCAGCCGCTCCGTGGCATGTGGGATCTTCCTGGACCGGGGCACAAACCCGTGTCCCCTGCATTGGCAGGCGGACTCTCAACCGCTGCGCCACCGGGGAAACCTCCTGATCATAACCTTTTTAAATAGTTTGCTGATCTTTAAAATCAGGATTTATGCATTATATATTGTATTAGTTCTTTTTTTAATCAATAGCACTATCTTCTGAATGTAGGAAAAATGTTTTGAAAGTTTCTTTTGTTTCCTTGATTACTGAATAACATTATTACTGGTTGAAGTTTGAATCTTACATGACTGAATATTTAAAGGTCCAGAGTGCTATGTTCCCTTGGGAATATTATTTGACTTTTTATCTTTTTGTATAAAACCATGTTTAGATTATAAATATCTTTTAAGTATTCCTTTTGGTTGAAACTTCTTATTAGATTATATTTTTATTTACCTGGTGGAATTAGCAGTGTGTACTTTTTTTTAAATGTTATTTCAGTAAGAGAAGCTTTTATTTTTTTGATGAAGGATACTGCATTTCTTAGAGTAATATAGCCAGAGTTCATAATACACATTTAAAAAAATTCTTTTTCAAGTATATTGTATTTGGCTCAAATCACTTGTTATAGTTACCAACTCCTCCCTCTGCAACAGATACTCTATTTTATTGACTATGTTTATTTAAAAATCTTCAGTTAGAATTACTGTATAAATTTGTCATTCTGAGTTAAAGTAATAAATTTCAAAAGAAATGGTATTCTGCTTGTAAGTAAAATGTCAATTCTGTTTCATAGAGTATAATCACCCAAATTTTATGCAAGGTACTTCTGTCTAAAAATTAAGACTCGAATTATTAGGATTAGGTAGAATTAAGATGTGTATTTAGTTTGAATACATGATTTTTTCTTTTCAATATTCCTTATTTTTTAAAAAGTATAGTTTTCAGTTACTCATTAAGTACAAGAGCTCTTCATTGATTCCTTCAGTAATAATGTAAGTGGATCTTGTATGTCTTAAATGATGGTCCATGTAAGTGTGGTGGTGGTATTGAAGGTTTTGGAATTGATGTTTATACCTGGAATTTGTTTCCAACTCTGAAATTGTCATTTCAAAATCAAATTCATTTTTATTATGTGTTATACATCTCAGTTTAAGGTAGAAAATTTATATATATGAGGTAGTATAAAAAACTTAAATGAGTAGCCGCCGAAATCCGTAAAGTTTCATGTCATATTTTTGTGACTGGATCTCTAAGACACTTTCTTCCTGGAGTTCTGACTTCTTTTATGCAAAATGTCAGCCAACCAGACTTCTGTGAATGAGATTTTGCATATGTTTATCTTTGCCATGTTTGGCCCAAGTTACATACATTTTTATTTTTGTGTGTTTGTTTAAAAAATTTATTTTCTGCAAATTATCCATATTATGTAATACATGAAAATAGAGAAACCATCTTATTTTATTGTACATTTTGCCAGAATAATTTTAGTTAATTTCTCCTCAGGGTATATTTAAATTATTATATAATGTAAATTCATATCAAATGTGATACAAGTGTGGCATTGGGTTTTTATATATTAAGAAAAGCAAACAACTTGACATTGTGATTCTCTTTTAATAATTTCTGATCTTTTTACTGTTGGGGGCAGTAGTAACTTGCTCAGTGGCTGTTTATTCTCTAATGTTCACTCTTTGAGTTGGTTAGAACATTTACATCTTCATGGATGTGGTTAGAATATCTTAAACAGACTAACTATGGAGCCAACAGTTTAGCAAACTGAGCGTAATAGTTGGAGTAATTGTCTACAAAGTGGTACTTTCTCAGTCATAAAGAATTTATGGGGAGCCATGTCATTGAGAATCTCACTGTACTCATTTATTTGTTGTACTGATTTTGTACTGAGAGGGCCTAGTGCATTCTGGACCCTTTCCATGGCCGAGATACAACAGTGGGGAAAAAAATCCCTGCTTTAAATTAAAATACAGGAGCCGTGGATGTCCCTCTAAATTGATGGTTCTCCCACATAAGTGTGCATTAGAATCACCTGGAGGGCTCATTAAAACACAAATTTCTGGGCTGCACCTCAAGAGTTTCTGATTCAGCCCGTCTCAGGTGGGGCTAAATAATGGGCATTTCTAACAAGTTCCCAGGTGATACCGATACGTTGGGTCTGGGGACCTCACTTTGAGAACCTCTGCTTTTAAAGTGTTACTCCAAAGAGGCACGGTAACATTTTTGGTTGGTTGATTTTCGTTAGTGGTGACATACATGATTGTCCTGGTACGTTGTGTATTCTGTAGGACCCCTGGCCAATTGTTGAGACAAACCAAAACACTCTCAAGCTCTCCCAGCTACTGCCAACTGGCAAGAACTGCAGAAAGTCCATTATTCTTGACCAGGCTGTGTCATGGCTATTGAGTGCTGAGTCTTAGACATAATGTGTGTTTATTATATAATGCTCGTTTTGAACTGGGATTTTATTGTTGTGTTCACAAATCTAGTTAATTCAAGTGAAGAGGGAATACAGAGAAATATAAATACATTTTGAAAATTTTGTAAAGTTTTTCACTTAACTGATTTTCAACTCTCCTTACCAGTATGAGAATGAAACGGTGTAATAATTTGTTTTTGTGTTAGTGTGTTGGAACATGCGTGTGCCAGATGAAGGTGCTAGAAAACTCCTGATCTTGGCTTACCATCCTGGTAAATAAGACACTATTTTGATGGATTAAAATGATGGCCTTTGTGTGAGCTCGTCTTTTGCTTTTCTAGATTGAGGATAAAGATTTGATAAATATATTTTCTAAGACCATGAGTATATTTATTAAATGTAATTTCCTTTGCTTTGCAGCTTCGATTTTCGTTACTCACTTTAGAAAGTAATGCCCACTGAGGAGTTCAATAAATGGGAATTGTTAAGTAATTTTAAGCTGTAAAGAGCTATAACCTGCCTTGTGAGACTTTACGAGGATTTATGCTAACGTATATGTGTTTGAAAGTCTATTCAAAATCACATAGTACGTTGAAACAACGAAATTGGTCCATAATGAGAGCACATAGTTAATATATTGACAGTAAGTAGTTTCTTCAAAAAGAATTGTGACTGTGGTAGTGCAAAGAAATAATCGCCTGGTTTGCAGCCTTCTAAATATCTTGGAAGATAGTTTTTAAAACATTGTGGTGTGTGTTAGCTAAGAGTGTCAGTGCATAGAAAACAAGTGTGGAGACTTGTTTCTTATTGTAACCCAGCTGTCTCCTGGGTGCCTCTCTGTCCCGCTTCCCACAGACTAACCCTAACACCAGGAAATCCACTTTGACCAAGCATTTTTCTGTTTTTGTGAGACAGAAATGGGTGTGGCTCTGGGAAGGCATGTTATCTGTGATCAAGGAAGTCCTCTCATCCACAGACCCTGCCCTCGTTTTTATTAAGGATTCAGATTCCTTGCTCCTTGGGAGTCCAGGACTTAGGAGGCTCAGCTTCTACCCCAAGGTGACTCATTAACCTATTTTCCAGCAGGAATTCATGCAGGATAATGAGAGTAAAGCTTTGTTTCATCCATCCTCTAAAGCAAATTTATGTGGATAGATTTCTAGATGCATTTGTTTTTCTTGTTTAACTGTTGATTACTAGTTTTCTTCAACCAAAATATGATTTGAAGTCCTGTGGCAGTACTTGGACTCTCCAGTGAATTATATCTCTGCAGAAGTCGGTGCTTAACTATCTTTGGGCACATGAATGCAGAAAAATGATAAATTTTGAAGAAGGAAACTGTCTTGCATTTCTGTTTCCAGTCTATACATAGTGAATTTTTCTGACTCAGATTGTGATTTCCCTGTCCTTCTTGCTGCCTCCACCCTCCCCTATTCAGCACCCCACCACTGTTCTTCTAGGGAGTCGTAAAAGGGTTATGATCTGTTGCTGCTACTTCGACTTATGCATGATGATTTATTAGGAAAATTTAAAAGACCTTGGTTTTTTTTGCTTCTTAGCTGTGTATTATGCTTAATGGACCTTTGTCTGGAGCCATTAAATCTTGTAAAATATTTGTAAGAGGGTGATCAGAAGTTCTTGCTCCAGATTTGGGGGGTGGGAAGTACAGTATAGAAAATACATATTCACATTCTTAATTTCTGCCTTGCAGTGTAATGTGCTTATGTTTGAAGAATAGTACATTTAATCCATATCCTAGTATTTGTGCCTCTAGTGTTAGAGGTAAGGTAAGCTAAGGTATTCACATTATGATCTTTTAGACCAATGACTGGATGAATTCTCTGGGTTAAAAATACAGATCTGATAATTTGAATTATCTTGCAGTTACTTGAACAATACGGAAGAAGAGTGCCTGTCACAACCAGTTCCTAGTCATTCTTTTTCTACAGGTCATATAAGTATAATACACATTAAATAATTTAGCAACATGTAAAACAGTACTGGTTTTAACAGTTGCCATGTTGGCAGTGGTATCTTGTGGTCTGGGCACTGCAGATGCAGCTGTGCACAAAGCACACCAGCCCTCAGCTCCCTGGCACTTGCATTCTAGACCTGGAGAAACAAAGTGACAGATAACTGAGGTAACTTATCACCTGGTCATCTGGGTAGAGAAAATGACGGCTGTTTTAGATAAGGAGACTGGAAAATGACTATCTCAGGAGGTAAGGGACAGCATCCTCTTTGATGTAGTCCGTGTTGATGGGACGGAGTTGTCGTGGGCTGGGTGGTGCAGTCAGTTGACTGCAGGAGCCCCACTCCTGTGGCGGCCACAGGTCGCTGTTGGGCCTTCGCCACGGGATGGGTGAGGCTGGGGCTGGGTTTTAATTGTATTATAATTACCTTAAATTCCGTTATCAATACAGTGTTAAGCATGTTCGGAACAACTTGGGTATGTGAATTTACTTTTGCATCTTTAATGAAATCTAAATACACATAAGTATTGAAGAAAATTTACCATTTGAATTAGATGTGTAAAATATACACAGAATTACGAAGACTTAGTATGAAGAAAAGAATGTAAAATATCTCAATTTTTCATATGGCTACTTGTTAAAATGATAATATTTTGGGTATATTTGGTTAAATAAAGTATACTATTAAGCTAATTTCATCTGTTGCTTTTTTCCCCCTTCAATGTAGCTTCTAAGAAATTCAAATTTTCTTTTGTTTACATTATTTTTCTTCTGGGAAATGCTGGTCTAGGATAGGATAGTAACTGCCAGATTTTATTCTTTTCCTTACATGATTTTAATCCCCTAATCTTGTTACATGGTCTGTAATTACGAATCTGTTTGTTTTTTTTTTTTTTTTTTTTTTTGCGTTACGCGGGCCTCTCACTGCCGTGGCCTCTTCCGTTGCGGAGCGCAGGCTCAGCGGCCATGGCTCACGGGCCTAGCTGCTCCGCGGCATGTGGGATCCTCCCGGACCGGGGCACGAACCCGTGTCCCCTGCATCGGCAGGTGGACTCTCAACCACTGCGCCACCAGGGAAGCCCCTGAATCTGTTTATTTTTATCTTTTAAAATGAATAACTTGAGGTTGAACTTTAGGGTTTGCTAAGTATATGCTCACCATGAGGTGTCGGTGAGATTGCTTTCCTGTGGGGTGATTAGCTGGTGTTTTGTATGGGAGTGGCCGACAGGGCAGAGCTCCCAGTTCTCAAGAAGTAGTTGTACACATTGTCTGCATTTTACTCCCTGCATTTTGTAGCTTTTCTTTTATTTTCTATGATACTCTCTTCATAAAATATTTAATATTACAAGTCCTGAAGAAGCTTTATTGTCATACAGGATTTCTCCTAAAACTTTGTGTGAAATTTTCTTCTTCATTTATTTACTTAATTTAATCCAGGATGTCAGCTCTGAGAAAGTAGGGACCTTATCCATCATTTAGTGATTTATCCTCATTTCCTAGCAAGTCCTTATTAAATGCTTGTTTAGTGAATGAGTGAATGACACCAGCTGTAGGACAGACTCTGTATTTACTAACTGGAATACAAAAATGAACAAAACATGGCACCTGCCCTCTTGGGATTTGGAGTTTATGGATATATGTAGAGCTGTAATCAAACCTTTAGACCAGGTGGTAGTAATGAAGCAACTGGGAAATGCTCTGAAAACCCAGAAGCGAATATCCACTCACGCTGGGAAGATTTCACTAAGATGATCACTTTTGAGCGAGTCTTGAAGGTGAGTAAGTACTTGCCCATTGTAGGTTTTTAGGCGGGAGCGGGAGGGAGGGCTGTGGGTGGTGAGGACGAGGCTGGGGCGTCAGTGAGCAGGTAAGAGCCGGGAAGTGAAGGTGGCTCCAAGCTGTGGAGTCTGGACTTCACCGAGAAGGTGAGGGAGTGGGAGTCGCGACAGTTCTGAGCGCAGGAGTGGCTGGGTCGCAAATAGAGAGCCGGTAGACCACACAGACCACCGGTACACTCCCCAGCCCCCGCCCCCAGCTGCACACGCTGCTGGGAAGGACCTTTGGTATCTGTGAGGGTTGTTCAGATTCCAGACAGAACCATGTCACATGTAGAGCATGTTTAACAGACCACAGTCACCCTTGTGTCCCTGGGTTCTGTATCCACGGGTTCAACTAGCAGTCCATTGAAAATTTGGAGGGGAGGAGGGGAATTCCAGAAAGTTCCGAAAAGCAGCCCTGAATTTGCCACAGGCAGCTGTTTATATAATATTTCCATTGCGTTTGGTACCGTAAGTGATCCGAAGACACCTAATGCATAGGAGGGTGCGCACAGTTTATATTCAGATCCTGTGCCGTTTTATAGAAGAGACTTGGACATCCTTGGGTTTTGGTATCTGAGGGGGTCCTGGAACCAGTGCCCTGCAAATACTGAGGGCGACTGTAGTGATTTGGTGGGAGAGGGAGATGCAGGGTAGCCTTGTAGCGTCTGGTTTGGGTGCTGGGCTGGTGGTGATGCCCTTCGCTGAGACACGGAAGGTAAGTGTTCAGGACTGGGGGTGGGTGTAGCTGCTCTAAGGAGAGGGAACGTATGTCCGCTGGGTTTTGTAATATTTTGGTTTTGAGTTACTACAGTGGTTTGTCGGGGTTTTAAAAACTGTATAAAGCTTCTGTACCTGGTAAACAGTGACCTCTCAAGGCCCTGTCATCTATCACTGAAGGTGACTACAAGACCCTCTTATCTGGTCCTGCTTTTACTGTCGCTCTTGGACTTATTCTGCACGTAGTATCTTGTGCTTCCTTCTGAAAAGTCCCTCTGCTGTTTCAAATGCAATACTTCCCGTCTGAATTAAATCCCAGCTGGTCTCATAGGCCACAGGGCTTTACTGGATGTGCTCTCTGTGTTTCCAACCCCACTGACCTGCTGTCTGTTGCTCAATGAGCACTGAGTTGTCTCCTCTGTCTCCCAAGGTCCCTTAAGGAAGAGCATTTCCAATCCCACAGAGCTGGATGCCACCCCTCCTCGTTCCTGTCGCTTTCTCAGTGTATGGCAGTCGTCTGTGTTCTGCGTGCATTTTATTCATCTTTTATCAGTGTTCCCAGCATCTCAGCACAGTTGCCACTTGCATGTCTTGAGCTGGTCTGAGGAAAAATCCAGGAGGAAAATAGGGAGTAATGGCATAAATTTGAGTTTTCAGTACCAGCTAATGTGTGTGGACAAGAATCCCAGATTGCTTATTCATTCAGTAGACGGTTATTGAGCAATTTTTGTCTCAGCCTGTGCATAAATAATGAAGAAAGTGGAATTGGTCCCTGCATACTGTGTGCTTGAAGTCAAGTGGGTGGTGAGAGAAACCAGGGGGAGAAATGCAAGTTCTTAGACAGCTGTCATCATAGTGGAGACTCAGAGCAAGAAGAGCCAGCAGAGAATGTGAGGGAGGCCCAGTGTTTAGTAGAATTTGGGAGCGTATGTATGTACCCTTACATGTGTCTCCACAGAAATATGTCTGAGAAGAAAGTATGAGGAGAAAGAAGGAGAGCAAAAGTAAAGGGAGTGATTTGGGTTGGGAAGAGGGGAGGGGAGGTGGGGTTGGTGGTATGAAGGACAAGCGTCTCACAACTGGAACAGTGCTCGAGGGGCTCTTACATCTTTCAACTTAAGAGCTCTCAGGGCATGTTTTGTGTATTGGCTGAGCTGCACACTGGAGGACCGGACCCCCAGGCATTGGGGAGAAATGGAAGCAGTTTATAAAGTGTTCTCTCCAGGAGAGTCAGGTTTTTTCTGATTGAGTGTGAACCGAAGGCAAAAAAGCATGTAATACATAGTTTGAAGAAACTTTTCTCTTTTTCGGTCTTTTGTGTTGTTAATTTCTATTCAAGTGTGTGTAATTTTTCCGTACTCTGAGGGGTCCTTAAGGCTCCCGGCTCCCTTCCACCCCATCCTGTTTTTACTTGTTTGCTTCCATTATTGTGGTCTTTTGCTTAACATTTATTACTGTTCAGTTGGGTGGATTGGAAGGATTTTAAAAATTACTTATGAAATAGGCATTGTTTGCTTTTCTGGGTTGCCTTTAAAATGTTTCTAGAACATAGGTTAACCCTTTTCTTAATTATATCATAGATAGTACTTAGTTCCTGCATTTTGGTTTTTGCCTTTTGTTTGCTAAACATAGTATATTCTTGTAAGTCTCCTCACTAGGTATTTTACAGTGAATACAAATTAACGTGTGCAAGTTAGGAAGCGTGGGGTTTCCATCGTCTGGGGACCTGCAAGAAGCAGTTTTCTGTTTTGAGATTTTTTTCTCTCCTTGACCTCATAGCTGCTGAAAAGTTGGGAGATAAATGTATAATGCAATATTTGGAAAGGTCTGAAAAGTTTTTCTAGTTTACATTATGGTGCCATTTTGGTTAATAATCAGCATGTTACAGTTGTATATATATTGTCTGACTTCTATCGGAGTCAAATAAGTGTAACCAGGCCGAGTTAGACAGACTTTTTTTTTTTTCTTCTTTTGCGGTACGCGGGCCTCTCACTGTTGTGGCCTCTCCCGTTGCAGAGCGCAGGCTCCGGACGTGCAGGCTCAGCGGCCATGGCTCACGGGCCCAGCCGCTCCGTGGCATGTGGGATCTTCCCGGACCCGGGCACGAACCCACGTCCCCTGCATCGGCAGGTGGACTCTCAACCACTGCGCCACCAGGGAAGCCCTAGACAGACTTCTAATTAATTTTTTCTATAAGCTAATATGTAGTATTTGAAATACAAATATATTTTAATACATTTATTTGAACCATGGTTAAATTTCCTATATACTTTATAGTGTAGAAAGAATTGGTTTTTAAGACCAATTAATTAGGTGTTTGAACGATTTAAGTTTTCCATAAATTTTTCCCCAGCATCCTTTATCTTTACCATTTCCTCAGTTTCCATTATTCTTCATCACCGTCTTTATGTGGCTCCCTCCTCACCCTAGACTCCCCTCTGGAGGCCTCCCTTTTCTGCTTCCACCTGAGCTGTCCCTGGTAGAACAGTGGTGGCGACACTGACACCGGGCCCCTTCAGCTCCAGTGCTTTTCTGGATCGTATGTGTTCTCGGTGAGGTTACCATTGAATGAACACTGGAGGATTCGTTGTGACAGTTAACTACAATATTTTTCCTGTTTGTCGCTAAACAGTTCTTTTCCTTTGGACGGCCTGTGAGCACACATACACTCAGGCAGCATGGGTGCTAGTGCTACAGTGAGTGTTGCTTTTTTAAAAGGAATTTTATCACATCATTAAAAATAACATAGGTATTAAAATGCTAATTTAATGTACACATTTTGTTGCTGTCCTATGATAACTTAATACTGTATTTTTCAATAAAATAAAATGATTTTTTAAAAATGTATAGGGCCCACGAATGAATTGTAAAGGAATATATTATTGTTATATTTGGAAAGAGCCTAGGTTAGTATACGCTGAAAGTCGCTGGTGATTCTGAATCACTGATTCTGAAGAAGGTCTATCAGCTACATTCAGAAAGTATTTGCTTCTTTTAAGACCAAGGCAGCCAGTGTGGGGTAGACACGAGGTGCTTCTGTTCTTGAGCACCTTGGACTCTCTCGGTTAGAATCCAGCACAGTAACTAAAGGACAGTGCAGGAAAGGGGGGTGAACACCAGCAGGGTAGCACCTTTTAATAATCAACTTGAGACTTGTGTTACATCTGCATGAACAGATAGAAGAAAGGAAAAATTCAAGAAAGCACGTGTGAATATAGAATAAGTCTTGGAATCTTGTTATCAGAAAAGAATGTCTTTTGTTGTGATGGGCTTATTGGAGTAGGTTACCTAGTATCCCATTACCCGTTTTAAAACATCACCTGCTATGTGCACAGTTCAGTGGCAGAGCTGGGTATACTTGGAGACTTGATGTATTACACACGGAACCTGTTGTCCAAAATTGTTACAGGGAGTTTGGAGAAGAGAAATGGAAATAAGATAAACTAATTGGGAAGGATTTGCAAAGGATGAATGAGAGGGAACGTTGTTGCTTAGGGTAGGAGGGTTAGAGGACCCTTCGGAACACAAGGGGAGAATTACTGAATGAGCGTGTCCAAGGGTTTGGGGAGGTAGAGATGTCCGAGTGGCATCTCCAGGATGAGTTACGTCTTGTTTTAGGAGCAGGCGGTATCAGAGAGGGCCCACGATGAACAAAGGCTGGGGGCTAGTAAAGGTGTATGAAGCAACAAGTTAGCGAAGATGAGACTGGAAAACTAGTCAGCTCTTACTCCATGATAAAGGACCACTAGTAGATTTTTGGCAAGAGAGTGAGGGTCCTGAGATTTGCATTTCGTAAAGGTTAACCAGATTAATCGTGGAAGGATGGCTTTGTACTCAGACTGCAGGCAGGACAACCAGTTGAGATCTGGAAAAGGATTGGAGAAGAAGAGTAGGAATCAAGATGTATCGGTGAATTATAAAAGTCAGAATATGGGTGGTTAATTGAATGTTGGGGAGGTTACATGGAAGAAAGCAGGCAAGAATGACTGGTTTTGAACCCCAAGGCAGGTAATTTTGGTGCTACCAACCTGTAAGAACAGAGCAGCAAGGTCAGGATTGAGGTCTTCAGGTCCTTTGACGTCTAGAAAGGGTGCTGCGTATGTAAAATCATTCTGCTTAGGAAATGGTCTTGGCTCAAGAATCTGATTGTCATCAACAAAGTAAGCACCAGTTGATGAATGAAAGTATGAAACAAATAGTTCACCAGTACAAAAATTATAGAGGATGGGGGCTGGTACACCCTTTACACATCTGTAGATGGCTGTTTAGGTCAACCTTGGAACTTTTGGTGGACTGAGTCTCATATTGGAAGCCTTTAAGGCTTTATAGAATACTGCCAATGCATTCATTAATTACAGACAAAAGCATTTTATAGAAATGGGCATTTAATACAAATTACTCATTTTATTCATACTTGGTTAATGGCCAGCATGAAGCAATGTGGAAACCAGGGGTGGATTAACCCCTATTTTTCTTATTCCTCAAGTTTAAAAGTTAACCTAAATAGGCCCTGTTCTGTAGCCTCATTCAAGCCCTTCTTGGAGATCTAGAAATAATCCTTTGCACACCATTGTATTTTAGAAAGCATTAACATCTAATAAAAATCATCTAGCCTTCAAATACTATTGATGGCATAAACTAATTCAATATATTTTTGAATTTTTTGAATAATATGCATCTGGTACACAAACGTGGAAATGAAAGATGGTACCCAGTGAAAATTTCTTCGTGCTGTCTACGCGTCACCCAGCTTCTCTCTCCAGGGTCAGCTGTGGTTACTAATTTCTTATGTATCTTTCCGGAAGTTTCTGTGCATTCCCAGGCATATTTGTGTACATCCTTAATACATATGTAAGCACACTGTATACACTTTACCATTTGCCTCACAATATTCTGTTTTGGATATTGTTCTAATTCAGTGAGTATAAGAGAGATCCCTCTCTCTTCTTATACTTACTGGTAGGTCATTGTTAGGTATGTTTACCAGATCTTTTGGGGACAGTGTTTCACTGATACTTCGTTTTTCCCCGTTATATGCTTTATAGCATGTTGTTGGATACATGAGATAGAGCATGTGTGTGAATATGTCTATAGCGTAAAATTTCTACTAGTTGAATCACTTGGTCATTGGGTATGTGTGTTTTTAATGTTTTTTATTTTTAAAATTTATTTATTTTTGGCTGCGTTGGGTCTTCGTTGCTGTGCGCAGGCTTTCTCTAGTTGCAGCGAGCGGGGGCTGCTCTTCGTTGTGTGTGGGCTTCTCATCGCGGTGGCTCCTCTTGTTGCTGAGCACGGGCTCTAGGCGCGTGGGCTCAGTAGTTGTGGCATGTGGCCTCAGTAGTTGTGGCTCGTGGGCTCTAGAGTGCAGGTTCAGTAGTTGTGGCACACGGGCCCAGTTGCTACGCAGCATGTGGGATCTTCCCGGACCAGGGCTCGAACCCGTGTCCCCTGCATTGGCAGGCGGATTCTTATCCACTGCGCCACCAGGGAAGTCCCTTTAATGTTTTTTAGATGCTGTGCTGCCTGTCCTTACTGTGGACAGTGAGACCTTAACGTTATTCCCGCTGGTCCCCAGCCAAGGGCATAAAGTCAGTAAAGGTCAGATGTGGATAAGAACTGATGGCATCATTGCAGGTAGTAGTAAAAGTTTAGGAAGAGAAATTACACGAGTGAACTGGGGAGAGCCTTGAAGAAGTCTAAAGTTGGCTAATGAGAATTGCAAGAATTCTTGTGTTTTAAATATTAGGTTACATAAGTAGATGCCTGTTTCATTAAATAAACTGTGTTAATGTCCTGGGGAGAGTTCTCTGTATGTTAGAGTTTTAGATGACGTGGTGAATATTAACAGTTTCCCTTACTAGAGGTACCGCGTGAGTTTAATAATGGCTCAGTATGTTCTTTGTGATAGAGGAGGGTGTTTGACTCAAATTCAGAAATCTTCATTTTAAAAAAATTCTACAGTTCTTCAGCGATGGGAATGAATATTGTTAACATTGGTGTGCCTGACTTGAAGTTCCTTTCTTAAATATCAAGAATAGGAAGAATCGAAAAGTCTTTCTTTTAGAAGAATCCTTCCCCTCCCCTTTGCTGTTCATATTAAAATTTCACTTTGAATTTTAAATCTTATATTACTTGGAAATACTGGAGGGGGAGATACTTCATTTACACACCTAAAAGGTGGAGTCTCTAAGCTGTATTTTAAGTTAGCTTTACCTAGAATTAATAAAATATTAAAAAACACTTGTGTTCATTCCCAAAGAATTATGGTTTGTTATTCAGTGAATTATTATATAAATTTGAACACTTCATAGCAAAATGAAATGATTTTTTTAATTAAAAAGTTTCTGTCTCTTAAGATAGTAGTAATTATGTGTACTTTGTACACCCAAGGACTGAATGAGTACAGTTTGCTATTTGAAAAATTGGAATCGCCTTAGTCACAGGTCACTTTTTCCAGTATCCATTGTCATTGTGAAGTGTTCTCTCTCCAAGGTGTGACCAGAGAGGAAAGGTGGTTTTGTTTCCTCATGTGTCGTGGGTGTTAGAGCAGGCGAGCAGTGTTCTCCAGCACGTGGTGTGGCTGGGCCAGGGCCGTAGACACAGCTGGGAGTGCACATCACTGGGCTGGGGAGACATATTTGTCCATTTTAGCTCGGACGGTCGGGGAGGCCTCCCCGGGCAGGAGGTGGCTTCTGAGCTGATGTGAGTGACAGGAGGAGGAGACTTGGAAAGTTGGACTTGAAGGCGAGCCCAGTTCAAGCTGTTGGCGTACCATTTAGCAAGGAAGGGATTGTGGCTGGGAATGGAGTGAACCAGCCCAAAGATGTTCTCAGCCCTCTTTTTTTTCCCATTTTTGTCTGATTGAGACCGCCAAGCCTCCCATTCAGTGAAACTTCAGCACCACAAATAGCTGTTTATATACTGTATTTGTGCTTTACACAAAAAAAAAAGAGTTAAGATTTTTGCCATCTAACTCATTTGCTCCCTCTTGGGGCCGTTCTGGCCCATTGAGAACACAAGACTAGAGCAGCATGTGCCAAGGCCACAAGGCTCACGTGATGAAAGGAGAAGCTGTAGGAAAGGCTTGGGCTGGGCAGTGATGCGACCCCGGGGACTTGACTGAAGGAGACCCCAGGGGGCAGGCAGACCTTTCAGACCAGTCCAGAGGGGTGGACGGTAGCTGGGCTTGGTCCACCAAGGCTATTAATGACCGGGATACGGAAGAGGAGGGAGAGTAGATGGGCACCGCATTGATGGTCATAAATAAAAGGTGTCTGTTTAATGCTCAGGGCAGCTCGGGGCAGGTGCCCCCTGAGACACACAGGGAGGTTACCTATGGGCCCCACTGAACTGTAGCCAGGAAACGGAAGGAGAAACTTGAGTCTGATTTTCAACCTAGATACCATTTAAGTTTCCTATTTTTCAGTCATTTGGATATAGCTAGATGATCACACGCACACAAATTTACAGTGGTCAAAACTCGAGTTATTTCATCTCGCTCCCTCCCTCCCTCCCTCCCTCCCTCCTTCCTTCCTTCCTTCCTTCCTTCCTTCCTTCCTTCCTTTCTATATTTGGCTGCGTTGGGTCTTTGTTGCTGCGCGCAGGCTCTTCTGTATTTTGTGCCTTTGATTCCAGACTGATTTCTGGGGAGTCTGTTGAAACGCCTGCCTACTCTTTTTTGCTTTACTGCAGTAGGAGTGCTCATGCATTAGTAACGTGAACAGTTTCAGTTGAATTCCATTTTTTTCTGTTAGAATTCAGTGATTCTGAACCACCGTATTGAGGGATGCTGCTGTGAATTCCCTAAGGCGTGGGGGCTCTCATTGCACGTGCTCGCTGCATTTTGTTGAATCTGTGAACAGGCAGCTTTTCCAGGCTCACACTGGAGTTAAGTCAAAGTGAGATTTTTTAATATCACACAGTTTTTTGTCAAAGCTGAGTGTTCTCGTAAGCTTTCGTGGTGACTGAAAGCGGGAAGTAGCATATATGGTCTAAAAAAGGGAGTCGAGGGGGCTCTGAGGCACCCACACCACTTGGGAGGTCCTGTCTGTCTTTGAGGAGGGGGCTCGGGGTCCCCGGCCGAGCAGTGGGACAGGGGGCAGCCTCTGAGCTTTGCTGAGGCGGGTGTGTTGCATGTTTAAATGATGTACAGTCACAAAAAGTTAAGTGAGATTTATGACTGTATTTTATGGGGGTTTTGTGCCTGGTTTGCACAGTCTTAGTAATTTCTCAAACTCTGGTAATCAGTAACCAGGACATTCTGTGCATTTTAAATACATGACAAGATTTTGTTTTAAACTCTCCCTTCCGTTTTTAGACTTTTCAGTCCCTTTTTTTAGATGAAATGTTGGCATCTTGTGTTCAGAACAAAGCATTAAAATGTTTAACCACCTCAGTGTATTTTCATGTAAATACCATTCAGGACACACTAACTCAGAAGCGGTTCCTAGCAAGGAGGGCTTGGTAGAAGGTGCCCAGGGCAAAAGAGCACCTGGCCTCCCCACTGACATAGCGCAGCAGCTGTTTTCCACCCTGTATTTAAGTACATCTGAATAGATGATCAGCTCACAACAATTCACATTAAACTTGTTTGGTGTTTGAGTAGTTTCTCCCCAGTACAACATTGTGATGTTATTTACTGCATATGAACGCATAATGGATTCTGCCAGTAATGTTTTTCCTAGTTTGTTGATTTACATGGTATCTTCAAAGTAAGTAACAGTAGATGCTGTTTTTAAGTGGTTTTAAGTATATGTTGGAAAAAAAACTTATTATCAAAAATCTGATAATTATCACGTTATCATTTGGTAGTTCATTCTAGTTCCTTTTCATTATATATGAACATGGTTAATTCGTGAAATAACTACTGTGGGATTCTTCGATGTGGCAATAATTTACTTGGAATATTGAACTTTTACAGAAAACCGTGGACGCTGAACATGTAAGTTCATAATGATCATGTCATCTTGAACTAAAAATGCAGTTTTTGTTGATGTAGTTGAACTTGTTTTTAAAACTTAACCTCATTATGCGACCACAGAGGCAGGTTTTCTTTGAGAAAACCTTTTGGGTTTTGGGCACTTGAGAAATCTTAGGTGATCGCAAGATGTTAACGCTGCTGGGTTTTCTCCTTTTGAACAGTTTTACTTTCTGTTTGTTTGTTTGTTTAACTAGAAATGCCTTCGTAGGAATTTGGGGACAAAATTCAGTTTGAAAATTTTCAGTGGTATCTTTCACTTCCAAGGCCTTTTTTCTCTCATCACAGTTGCCTTGCAGATATGGCAAATAGATACAGGTCCGGGCCTTTGAAACTGAGTTAATGTTAACTTTTCTTAGAGGCACTAATTATGTTTCATAAAATTATCAATTTGTACTTTATTAGATTTTATATGAGTCTTTGCTGAACTTTATGTTGATAACTACAGTAAATGTTATGTATGACCTTTGAGGAAAAAGATGGCATGTAGTATCAGTAAATTATTCTCCTGAAAATTTTAGTTGCCCTCAATAAAGCTGAATTTATTTTATTTTATTTTTTTTGGCTGCACCGTGCAGCATGTGGGATCTTATTTCCCTGACCAGGGATTGAACCCGTGCCCCCATGCAGTGGAAGCACAGAGTCTTAACCATTGGACCAACAGTGAAATCCCAAAGCTGAAGAAACTTTAAAAATAAATGTGCCTTGTGCCTAAAACAGAAAAAGTTTCACTCTTTGATTTGTTTCTTCAGTATTTTCCAGATTTCAGTGTTACGTAATATTTATCAGTGATAGATGATTCTTACCTCTTTACTTGAACATGACCTTATCTTACATACTTATTTCTTTTTTTAAAAAAATTAATTTATTTTTGGCTGCCTTGGGTCTTCATTGCTGTGCAGGCTTTCTCTAGTTGCGGCGAGCGGTGGCTACTCTTTGTTGTGGTGCGCGGGCTTCTCATTGCGGTGGCTTCTCTTGTTGCCGAGCACGGGCTCTAGGCTCGCGGGCTTCAGTAGTTGTGGCGCATGGGCTTAGTTGCACTGCGGCACGTGGGATCTTCCTGGACCAGGGCTCGAACCTGTGTCCCCTGCATTGGCAGGCAGATTCTTAACCACTGCTCCACCAGGGAAACCCTATGTACTTATTTCTTAATTTTGAGTTGCTACGTGAACTTTAAAATAAATTCTTTTCTGATTCTTTAATTTAAAATACTTAAAATTTTGTTTTTTAAAAATTTGGACTTGCCTGTTATGCAAAATTTGTGAGTTTTGTTTGGCAAAACAAACTGACAGCCTCAGTTTTCATAAACTTTGGAACTTGTGTGCTCTTTTCCAGTCCATCCATTCTGTGTCAGAGGCAACAATTTGTCTGTTTTGATCATATGTTAGTTTTCATTTCTGAACTTCATACTAATGGAATCTTACAAGGTATACACTTTTGCCTCTGGCCTTTTTCACTGGACATAGTGTTTTTGAGATTCACATATGTTGTTGCATGTGTCTTATTACGACTGAGTGAATATGCCACACTCTGTTGAGTCTCCTGTTGATATATTCTTGGAGCAGTTTCCAGTTTGGGGTTATTAAGAATAAATCTGCTATGAACATTCTTCTACAAATCACACTTCTCATTTTTCATGGGGAAAATATCTAGGAGTGGAGTTGCTGAGTGTAGGGTATGTGTTTGTTTCTTAGAAACAGCCAAGCAGTTTTCCATAGTCAGCGCGGCCTCGTACCCCTCGAGCAGAGATGGATCCTTGCCAGCGTCAGTGTTGTCAGTCATGTCAGTCTTCGCCATTATTGTGTGTGGAGGCATATCACTGTGGTTTAATTTACATTTCTCTGTACCTTCTGATGTCGAACACCTTTTCATATACTTTTGGCCATTCAGAGACCTTTTCTTGTGAAGTACATTTGCCCTTCTCTTACTCACCATGCTCTTAATTGCTGTTTATAACTAGGTTGTGTGGTTTCATTACCGGCTGATGTAAGACTCACCGATCTATGTATAACCTATGATATTTTTTTAAAAAGATTAGGTAGCTTTATTAGAATTCTGAAAAGCCAGATGATATTGGGAATCCAAAATTGAATGTTCATATTATGGATTTTTGTATAATACCAGCTGAAAGACGGAAGTTATTTATTACATAATTGAACTTGTGATATCTGGCAACTTGTGATAACTTGGGTGGAAAATCCATGGATTTGATAGAAAATCAAAGCCTTAGTTTGTTATTTTTATTGCAGATTTTCAACCCAAAAGAGTCATGTGAAAATTAAACATGTTGAGAAAATTTGTCAGCCTTCTAATTAATTAAGTCGATTGGAAGTATTTATTTATTTATTTATTTATGGCTTGGGCCTTTGTTGCTGTGCGCGGCTTTCTCAAGTTGGGGCGAGCCGGGGCTACTCTTTGTTGTGGTGCGCAGGCTTCTCATTGCGGTGGCTTCTCTTGTTGTGGAGCATGGGCTCTAGGCACGCGGGCTTCAGTAGCTGTGGCTCGTGGGCTCCAGAGCTCAGGCTCAGTAGTTGTGGCGCACATGGGCTTAGTTGCTCCGTGGCACGTGGGATCTTCCTGGACCAGGGCTTGAACCTGTGCCTCCTGCATTGGCAGGCGGATTCTTAACCACTGCGCCACCAGGGAAGCTCCGATATTTTCTTATTTGTTCATCAGTTTAAGTTGTATTACATTGTATTACATCAAAAAGCAGGAAGAACTTGTAGTTGTATTAGCACGGGTTTTACAGGTTTACAGCTTTCATGGGTATTTTTTCAAGTTTCCTTGGGAAATGATGACTTGAATTTTTGATGTATTGTTCTCTTAGTCACAAACTATCTCTCTATATTCTTTGTTGCTTAAAGAGAATGTTAGGTAACAGAAAAGTAAACTTATTCCAGTGCAAAGTATACCGCATATTTTGGCTGTTGTGAATTGCCTGTAGTAATAGCATTTGGTTTATTTATTACTTTAGCAGCCGCTATTGTGGTCTGTGTCTTTGCCATCAAGGCAGAGGGTCACATTCAGTTGTGAACACTGTTGTGTGTTGAAAGATCTCGGATGGTGACATTGATCATGTGGACGTCCCCTCCCCCATACCTACAAATTTCAGAACTTGTTTCTCAGAAGGAGGCCCTGCTGCAGAACAAGCTAATAAAGAATGTGGTTCCTTTATGGTTCGATATCACGGGAGTCTGCTCCAGAGGAGATCATTACCTTTTAGGCTGATTTCTGGCAAGGTATTTTTCAATTTGAGTCATTATTAAAATCCTGTTTCTTGGGTTTTTACAATTCATGTGTTGTAATTGGAAGAGCTTTTGTAGAGTATTCCTCAGCCTCCATACTTGTTGAATTATGTAGTATTTATCTTTCATAGTTATTTCTTAGAGTGTACTTCTGTTATTTATATATAATTTATATTACATGATACAGACTATGTAGTTTGTTAATGATTGACTTGTGTACTCAGTGGAAAATGAGATATTAGGTACATTGGTACATAGTTGACCATTAAGAATGTGCCTTCTGTAGTTTTAATGTTTTATTCTTTCAGAAAAGTCATCAGAAAAGTGCCTGTGGTATTGGCCGTTCACGTTTCTGACTATATGAAAAAAGTCTTAGGGTGTGGTTGGAGGAGCCTTTTCTTTTTTCATTTTTACCAGCTAGTTCAGATGTGTTGGCATGAGAGGGTAAAGTCAAACATGAACTCAGTTCTTACTCAGTTTTATCCTAAAATTAATTTAAAGCCGACTACTTTTGCCACATAGATTTGTTACAGTTATGGCTTAAGAGTTCAGCTGAAGTCCTTTTCTTAAGGAAACCCCTGGCAGTCCATTGGCTAGGACTTGGCACTTTCACTGTCGGGCCTGGGTTCGATCCCTGATCGGGGAACTAAGGTCCTGCAAGCTGTGTGGCACAGCCAAAAAAAAAAAAAAAGAAAACCTTTTCTTTAAATGCAGTTGTTGGTTGATTTTCATATTTGGGTGTTCTTGAGGATCAGAAAATAGGAAAGTGCATCAACTTTCTAGGCCTTCCCAGGTTCTTAACTCCATATTACGAGCATCACTGAATGGGTGTGTTATCAGCACATCCGTAACTGTCTTATTAGAGTTGGTTACAACCCAGTGCACAATAAACCTGGCCACTTAGTTATAGTACCACCTCTTTAAACAGAACTCTAGTGGTTGTTTTTTACTATTAAAGGATTAAGATAAGCTACCCTTTTAAAGACTCTTGGCAACTAGAAGTTCCTCAGTTCTGGAGATTACCTTTCTAGATTTCAGCGTAGTTAGTGCTTTGTAAAACTTTCAGGTTCACATTTTTGAAAAGTTGAGAAGACCATTAAAATTTTTAGTAGACCTGGTGTCATTGTGTCTTTAAGAATTAAGTAATCCAGTTGTCCAGTTTGATTTATGGTTCCATTTATTCTTCTTGTCCATCCTTAACTTTACCAAAGGCAAAGTATATATAAGTGATACAGTTATAAAACCAGTGTAAGAATGCTAGTTGCAGATGGAAATAATATGCGAGATAATTTTTGTTGATTTATGGCATGCTTTGCTTGAAAAAATATTTAAGGTTTTTAAAGTGGGACCATGGATCCTATTGGATCATTGTGGCGTATTAGTGGAATCTATGAGTCTGATTAATTCACATGCAGAATTTTGTGTACATAATTTTTGCACGTACTTTTTGGCGGGGGTGGGTCATACTTCATCCAATTCTCAGGTGAATTTGAGACCCAAATGAGTTTTGAAAACTGCCAATTTAGGATAATTATTTCCAGTATCTTTGGGTCATGTACCCTCACTTTAAAAATATTGAGCCCAAAGCTGGGTATTTATTTCTCAGTTGTAATTGTGTATTACTGCGCTGATATTTCAGGTATGTTACAAAACACATTTCATAGGCATGAGGTAACAATAAACATAAACCTGGACCTCAGCAGAAAATCTGGAGTGCCTGCTGTCTGGGTAGGTAAGCAGGTCATCTTCTAATGGAGCACAGCAGACACGTTTGTGTGCCCTGCCTTGTACAAGCAGAGTAAAATTTTGTACATAGGATAGGAATCAGGATCCCATGTAGGATTTTGGATTATAAGGGTCTTGGGCTGTGGTGTGCTGAGGGACCAGCAGTCCAGACGAGAGGACCTATGGAAAATAAGAGGGAGACTTTCAGCGTCGTGGATTTAACAGTGTTTACTCTGATGCTGAAACAAAATTTAGCTGAATTTTAAGTCAGTTGATGTTCTTAGAGGAAATGAAAGGAAAATCCTTACTGAATGGACATAATCAGATGAGGTAAAGACTAAACGGCATCTTAAGGGAACTTGATTCCTGTCACGGACTGTAGGAAGTGAGTTATCGCTTGTTTTTTAATTGATCGTTGAAACTTGTTTTTAAGAGGCTAAGTCTGATTTTATTGTAATCCTAGGAGAAAAGAAAACATGGATGAAGCTACCTGAAATTTGGTTTCCGGGGTGAACCGAAGTCGAGAGACAGGAAACGCTGGAGTCTCCCTTCAGGTCAGCACCTGTTGTAGCAGCTCCCTCTGTCCTTCTTCCTGGTCCCCGTGTCAGAGTCAGTGGGATAACACTGCATAGCTCATGGCACAGTTAAAACCTCTGCTTCTCTGCCTGTCTTCTTATGCGGCTCCCAGCGTCACTGCCCTTTTCTTTGAGGAAGATTGGAGGGTATTTTTAGCTCCAAATTGCCCTTGTCTTTCCCCACTGGTAGTAATGTGTATATTGATTTGTCTTCTGGCAAAACTGGACTGGGAATAGAAATGATGTGTTAACACAGGTCTTATGTACGAGGGGAAAAAAAATCCCTCTTGTTTTTCAGTGATTCCAAGCCTAAAATTTTAGTCTTGTGGTCCTTTGGAAAGTGTGTGATCTTAAAATGGTTTAATATCATAAATTCAGATTCAAGCTAGGGACACTAGCTCCATTTCTCCCTTGCTGCTTCCCACCTTTTTAGAGGGTAACAGTTTTCCTATTATTTTATTTTTTTTTCCATTATTTCTTAAAGACATAAAATTCTTTAGAATCGTTTACGCTATGTGATCTGTATGACAGAACTGTGACGATGGTATGTTGTCACCCTAATAGATGCAAGAAGTAGTATTTTGAGTATATTTCTTCCCTACCCCCCACCCCCTTACCTGGTGATTCTAATCTATTCTTGTTGCAGCTGTGGTCCTGGGAGCCAGGAGCATCAGCCTTTCCTGAGAGCTGCTCGCAAGGTGAGAATCTCGGTACACGCGGGCTCATCGAATCAGACTGCCCAGTTTAACGTGGTTCCAGGGGATGTGCGTCCACACTGAGTGAGAAGCACTGATAGGTACCATACCTTTGGGAAACGTCATCTTTTCAAAGTATCTGACGACTCATGGGCACAAAAATGTGACAGCTGTTTCTCACGCTATTATCCAGCTCTAGAAAATTAACGTTGGGTCGTGGTTCTCAAAGCTGGTCCCTGGATCCGCATCACTGTCACCTGGAAACTTGTTGAAAATGCAGATTCCCAGGTACATACTTGCTCTACTGAACAATAAAATCTTCAGGGGTGGGTGTTTGTGTGTGTGGGGGGGTGGGATCCAACAGTTTATTTATTAAATTTTGGCCGTGCTGCACAGCTTATGGGATCTCAGTTCCCCGAGCAGGGCTTGAACCCAGGCCACGGCAGTGAAGGCGCTGAGTCCTCACCACTGGGCCGCCAAGGAACTCCGCCCCCTCCACCCCCTCCACCCCCCTTTTACTTTATCATGCTTTGTTTTCAAAATCTCTCCAGGTAATTCTGGTTTTTATGGATGAAATTATAATTGCCCTTTGAAATAGGTTTACAGAGAATCACTTTATATTCTTTGGACATTTTGTTGGTATTAAATTTTCCAAGTGTTTTGTTAAGTAGGTTCCTTACTTAAATAAAATTTGAAGAAATAATCTCAAAATATACAAATAAGGAAAAAAACCCCTAATGTACATAGGTGAATTGTGCTGTGATAGTGAAGCTGTGGTTTCATGTGGCCATCTTTTGGTTAACAGTATTCCGGGGTTTTTTTTGTTGTTTTGTTTTGGTTTTTTTTAGTTAAATAAGTGCTTTTCATTCCAGGTCTCATTTTCTGGTCAGTGAAAAGAAACTGTTCATTCCAGGAAGAGATTAACTTTATGAAAGTTAAATAAAATGCCAAATATATATTTAATTCTAGTAGAAGGAAGTAACTTGACAGTTTTCCCTTTTAGAAATCTTATTTAAAATGTTGGTTCTCATACTTTGAAGGTGCAGGAGAATCTCTTGGATCATAACACAGACTGCTGGGCCCCCAGTCTGTGGTTTAAAAGCCCAGGAATTTTCATTTCTTAACAATGTGGTGCTGCTCTGGGTTGAGGCACAATGAAATACTAGTTGTAGAAGGTTTTATAGGCCGAATATACAAATTCAGGTCTTGAATATTTTTTAGGTTTCCTGATCAGTAATTCTAGCCCAGTAAATTATTTTCTTTATAACTGAAACCTCTTTGTTCTTCCTTTACAAAAATATGCAATATTACTTCCTGTTTTCTAACAATTAGTTTTTTCTTTTCAGGTCATTTTGTGGGAGAAAAAAATTTTTTTTTAATTATTTTTGGCTGCGTCGGGTCTTCATTGCTGCATGCGGGCTTTCTCTAGTTGCGGCGAGCGGGGGCTTCTCTTCGTTGCCGTGTGCGGGCTTCTCATTGCGGTGGCTTCTCGTTGCAGAGCACAGGCTCTAGACGCGTGGGCTTCAGTAGTTGTGGTGCACAGGCTCCGTAGTTGTGGCTCGCGGGCTCTAGAGCGCAGGCTCAGTAGTTGTGGCGCACAGGCTTATTTGCTCCGCGGCATGTGGGATCTTCCCGGACCAGGGCTCGAATCCGTGTCCCCTGCATTGGCAGGTGGATTCTTAACCTCTGCGCCACCAGAGAGGTCCGGGATAAATGATTTTAATGACACAGGAGAAACGAGCCAGAAGAATCTTATTTTTTAATTTATTATTTTATATAACAGTCTATGGATACATGAGCAGTTATGACACTTTGATCCAGGTTGTTTTCCTAAGTTATATACCGTCCCCCTGGCACACTTGCTGGCTAATGCTGGCAAATGTTATGGTCACAGAGCAACCAACCCTCCCCCCCCCCCCCCAGTAAATGGAAACCACTGGAGGGTTTTCTTTTAGGGACATGAGTCAAGGCACAGACTGGGCGGTGGAGCAGCGGAGCTGATCGGGTTAGACTCCACTTGGGGCTGGCTCTCTGGGAGCTCAGATGACTGTTTCCCAATTTTGTTTTAATTTGGTCCTGACTGAATTGTGAACCTCATTCCATTTTCCAGCCCAGTAGCAAGGCTCTTCTGTACCAGGAGGGAGCAGTCAGGCCTGGAAATCCCAGATTTTGTTGGAAAGGAACACCGTCTGCAGGTGAGCAGAGGATGGAGGGAAGTGGTATGGATTCCATCCGTTTTCTTCTGATCCTACTCAGTAAAGCTTTAGGATGTCAAAATAACTTTAGGGGTTTGTACCGTATTATGCTATGAAACATATTAACTGCATGAAATATTAAATTTTTCTAAATTCTTACATATATGTTCTTGTACATATAAATTTATATACATTTTTTTTTGGCTGCGCAGCAGGTAGGATCTTAGTTCCCCAACCAGGGATCAAACCCACACTGCCCGCAGTGCAAGCGCAGAGTCTCAACCACTGGACCACCAGGGAAGTCCCCAATTTTTCTAAATTCTTATTTCATTTTATAAATCACCTTGCGGTACTCTCCTTGTATCTGTGTCCTACTGTTGCCTGGTCTTTGCTGATCATCCTCCTTGCACTTTTATGTTTTTCCCCGTTTTTATGCAAAGACACTGGAGTTTCATGGTTAATGCTTTTTAAAGGTCTTGCTGTCAACGTTCTGGATGCTAAAACCTTGCCAACAGTAGTAAATTACTACTAATGAACTAGTAAATTCTCATAAGGTAACTGAAAGCTCTCAGCGTAACCCTGCAAAGTAGAATTCTAAAAGCAGCACCTGAGCTTCAAACTGCAACCTCCTAACATTCCACTGAATACATTCTACAAATTTAAGAATTTAAGATGGGAATGACTTGAGAAGATAGTGTATGAAGTTGAGTAACTTGTATTCCTGGACTAAATCCAAACTCCTCATCCAACTGTAGTCCAACATTTATTGGCGGGTATTAGGTACTAGGCACTGCTCTTTGGTACTGGGTATTGTAGGCAAAAGGATGTGTAAGGTGCTTTCTACTGCAGCATACTAATTAGTGGTGACCAGATCTGGGTGGTATGGTTAGTAAGTTAAATTAATTGGATAACCCGACTTCGCATCATGTCCTTACCTCAGTATACACCGGAAAGTAGTGATAGCTGAGGCGTGATGATATTTCAGTGAGTCTGGATCAAAAGAGCCATGCATCCCGCTTGAAGTTACGGCCCCGCCCATGGTCTAGAGGGTGACGCTCCACTTACGCATTCTGTACTGTGTGCCCGGTATAACTACACGAGCCACAAGGAGATGGCTTTGCTTTCCACAGGTAGTACTAGCATATCTGCAAACCTTTGATAAGGTGCTGCTGGAGAATTGCTTTTTCAGGGCAGTCATTGTTCACACTTATTTTAAATATCAAAGTAGCAGCATTAACTGAAGTATCTGATGCGATTGGCTGCCTTATCAAGTGGAGAAGTCCAAGACCTCATCATCCTGGTCAGAATTTCCCCACCCCAGGGCTATAGAGAAGCAAGGTCAGATGAAAAGACCTGTCATAAACTGCACAGCTCTACAAGGTTTTATTCCTATGCTCCTGTAAAGGTGTTACCTAGGCATGCTTTTTAGGTGATGGGAATGTTTTTTAAAAACGCATTTCTCTTCCATGTATTGGACAGGGTGCACCACCGCTGAAATAGATCTCGTGGCTGTGAGGCTAGATGCAGCAGGAGTACAGCATTCAGTATCGTTGAAAAGTCTAATCCCAGCCATTGTTCAGCTAAACTATACATTTCGTATCCACCTTGTTTTGAAGTCCTGAGACTTCGGAAAGAAACTAGCAAGACCAGCATTGTGGTATTTTATTGAGGAAAGTAGGAAAAGGCAGTTGTGCTCTGAAATATCTCTACAGTGTGTGTGGGTTAGCTCTTAGTAGCCACAGACTCAACAAATAACCGGGGAAGAAGAAAACTTTTCCAGCAAGTTCCAAAGAGCAAACCTTGAACTTGCTGCACGCCAGGAACTCTTCCCATAGAATTTACCTAGCATTTACCTTGTATTAGGTATTGTACGTCAACCCAGACATGAGTTAGAGCATATGGGGTGATACTCAAGGGGTTAAATGCAAATATGACACAAGGACTCGAGCACCCTCCGATCTTGGTATCTGAGGGGGTCCTGGAACCAGCTCCCCATGGATGATGAGAGATGACGTATGTGACATTCTGAATTTTTTTCATTAAAATGGTAACTCACGCAATTATAAAACTAATCTGGAAATTAACAGTTTTATACATTTCCATAACCCAGACAGCTTGATTCATTAGTCTGCCAAATAGTTCTTGAAAGAATATAAGCATTAGACCTGTGGGCAATCACTCTTCTCAGGAGGCAGAGTGTGGCAAAGCCTGGCTGGCCTTCCCAGTGTTCAAAATAAGTAACAAGAAGATCTGGCTGTTCAAAATGACTTGATGGATTCCAAAACAAAGATAAAGTCCACGTGTAATATCCCCTTTTATGCTCATAATGTCTGGTTTCTGGGGGGTTTTTTTTTTTTTTTGCTATATCTCAGATTGATTTACTATCTTTTCAAACAATAAAGGGTAACCTGCAGATATATAAAGTTGTCACCTACTCGGGATCTGTGTCAATAGCACGTTGGAAAGATCAGACCTCCTCCCTCAAACCCGCCTACCACCTTAGATTAGTCCTACTTCAAGGGATGCAAACTCACACATTAACTTAGTCCTAACATTTCCACTGGATTTTTTTTTTTTTTAACACAAAAATTCATTAGGGCTAGTAAAAAATTTCAAGTTAAAAAAAAGTTTTAATTTTCTTAAATAATCCTCATATGAACCATTCCACACTGTGGAAAAACATACAGTCTGGACACAATATCTAGATTTCAGAGCACTGGCACAAATACTTACATCTGTGTTTTATATGTTAGATGCACCATGCCCCATCTCTCAGACTGACAGGCCTTAAATGCAAGAGGCTTACAGAAGAAACTTTTAATTTGGAAGTGTGAGCTGTGCCAGAATTCCATACTGCTTTGAAGAGTGTTTAGAAATAGGTCTGAGAATAACTCTCTCCCAATTCTTTGGTCATTGCAGCTGTACTCTGTACGCACCTATTAGCAACTTAACCTGTTGAAAGAAAAAAAAGCATATATTTCAAGAGTTGCCCTTTGTTAGAAGAGGGGAAAAATAGCACACACGGGCAAGACTTGTTTCCCCTCTTTGGCAATACTGTCAAATTGGTTATCAGTGTGGGTTGTTAGACTACCATTATTTTAATTAAAAAGTCCAATTGAGGGATTTCCCTGGTGGTGCAGTGGTTAAGAATCCACCTGCCAATGCAGGGGACATGGGTTCGAGCCCTGGGCCGGGAAGATCCCACATGCCGCGGAGCAACTAAGCCCGTGTGCCACAACTGCTGAGCCCACGTGCCACAACTACTGAAGCCTGCGCGCCAACTCTCGCCATAACTATAGAAAGCCTGCGCGCAGCAACGAAGACCCAACACAGCCAAAAATAAATAAATTTTAAAAAGTCCAATTGGGTTTTTAGGTTACTACGTTAATTGTACTGTCACACAGATTGTTCCGGTCCAGCTAGTGATCATACATCTGGCAATTAAATATCAAAAGCACAGAACATCACCAGACTGCTGCACACCATGGATATCAAAGAGGGTTGAAATCATTTCAGACCCAGGCAGGCACACCAGGAACAGCATGACATTCCTGAAAACCTTCTCTAATAATGTGACCTGAAGGAACGACCTGAGCAGTGAGAGCAGATGCAAGGAGATTCTTACCTTAGCAGACGGCGCTTCCGTCAACCTTATAAAGAGTTTATTGAGGCCTGCGGCAGGGCTGAACGAGTAAACAAAATGGCTGTCCTGGGGAAGAGACCAAAAGATAGATCAGCATTTCTGCAGACAGACTTCTCCATCTAGACACAGCCAGACTCCAGAAACCTTTAAGACTAGTGATGTAGAAGAAAATCCAAGTTTGTCTGAATTTCTTTATAAGACAACATGCTGTGATTTCTTTACTTTTCCCTTGCATTAAAGAGATAACATTTATCTGGAAAAACAATATATAGATAAAAAATCTTCAGCATTAGAATGTATCCAGCCATATACAGCATGCATGTTAAAAATCTTCATAACCAATTAAATTCATCCTAAGGAGAGAATTTTATATGTGGCAAAGGAAACATACACAACGATTCTTCAAGGGCATTTTTAATGCTAAAGAATTTACATAGCCACTATTAGTTTAGTTATTATATATTTATATTTTAAAACGTTCACAGTGGGGCTTCCCTGGTGGCGCAGTGGTTAAATCCGCCTGCCGATGCAGGGGACATGGCTTCGAGCCCTGGTCCGGGAAGATCCCACATGCTGCGAAGCAGCTAAGCCCGTATGCCACGACTACTGAAGCCCACATGCCTAGAGCCCGTGCTCTGCCAACAAGAGAAGCCACTGCACCGCAACGAAAAGGAGTTCCCGCTCGCCACAACTAGAGAAAAGCCCACACACAGCAACGAAGACCCAACGCAGCCAAAAATAAAATTTATAAGACAAAAAGTTCACAATGAATAAAAATCAAAATTATACTGCGATTACCTGAAATTAAACTAGGCATAGATACAACCAGTGTTATTCAGTGTTTACATTTCGGTTTTTGAACCGTGCGCAGGCATGCTTTTCTTTTTGAATTCCCTAAATTTCCTTTAAGTGAACATTTGTAATTATAATGACATTAAAAGGCATAATATTTAGATAGGATGTTTCTTGTACCTAAGAATTTATCTTCAAAATGTTAGTTCCAAGACTTGGTAAACATAATTTAAAGCACAGATACCAATTAAAACAATTTATGATTATGGATTATTGCCATTTCCAGCAACTACAATTAACAGAAGAATTTATTGTCATCTGTGCTTTTGATTAGAAGACTGTACTCAGTAATGAACTATAGAAACTTACCAGGAAAACAGGGAGTTGAAATTTATCATTTAAAATGACAGCTTGTACACTACAGGGTCCACAGAGGCGAGCAATGACCTCTTTACCCAGAAAGTTTGCGTGGAAAATAAACAGCAGGATGCCGGAGCCTGAATTGGGGAGATACAAATAGAGATTTTAATTCCCCCCCCAACAGGGCCACCTTGCAGAGCCTGAGGGAGGAGGCCCATGCGGGTAGGAAGCGGCCCGTACCGCACCCTCGATTGTAAGATTTGAGCAGTCTTCCAGGTGCAAAACCTGCTGGTGTCTATCTAGTGCTCTTCAGACCACAGAACCCTTTTTACTTTTAGTTTGAGTAGCTACTGACAGCTCATCGGCAGGCTTTTTAAATATGCTTTTTCTACACTGAAGTTATTTTTTTTAAGTGGTATTTAAAAGTTCCAGCTGAATGTATAAATGTCAATGGAAGCGAAACCTGCAGACTGTGGTTTC
The DNA here is from genome assembly GCF_963455315.2 of Globicephala melas. Taxonomy (NCBI): domain Eukaryota; kingdom Metazoa; phylum Chordata; class Mammalia; order Artiodactyla; family Delphinidae; genus Globicephala; species Globicephala melas. The sequence goes on along the minus strand of NC_083331.1, from coordinate 334,859 downwards.
TGAGTGTGGGTTTGAGGAATTTTCCACTGTCTTCCACATACTATTTTGCCTTTTCTGAATTTTCTTATAATGTGAAAAAAATCTTATTTTTTGAAAAAAAAAAGTTTGGGTAAGATCTGAAGCTTTTGAACATGCAAAATATTCTGCAAGATTCATTCTCTGAACAAAAACTTTACTTTTGATAATGTAAAACAGATACATGAGTTGTTTTTTAATATGATGTTAAAAACTTGCGAATGAGGAGACTTCATAAAAAGACCCCTAAGAACGACTGGCTTTAAAATTTGTCCTGGTTCCAGGAAAAAAGGGCACACCAGGTCCCTGGCTCTTTTATCTCCTTTCAGGCTATGTGAGGTTTGACATAGGGTTTTGCTCTCCGTTTTATGACGCAGCTTCCCTGCTTAGAGCACCGAGGATGAGAGGAGAAGAAAAGGTCCGCGGAGGGTAGAGGCTTGTTTTCCCCTCAGCTCCACTGTGAAAACGCAGCTGTGTTCCCGTGACTGTAGAGCAGAACAGGCAGTGGAACCTCGTCAGACAGCCTGTGGGGATGGCCGTCCGCAGTGAAATCCTATTAGAGAACACTTGGACGAAGGTCATGTTTCTATTCCTGCCGACCACGGTGAGTGGTATCCAGCAGAGGAATGGTCGTCCTTCGTCAGCTCTACTCGGACTGAGAAATACTTGATCCATACGGAGAATATGACTCAACGGACCCTAATCAAGTGCCTGGTGCTTGTTTCATGGTATCAGTATAATTGTTTCTCTTCATTTCTTAAGAGCCACACACCCCTCAACAGACCAAGGTCAGTGTTTGTCAAACTTGAGTGCTTTCAGGTCACCCAAGATCTCACCAAGGTGCTGGCTGAGAGTCCTGGTCTGGGTGAGGCTCTGAGAGGAGACCACACTCTGAGTCTCGAGGGTCAGGAAAATCTACCAGGATCTCACATCTGAGGACGACAGGGCATCTTTGGAAAAAACCGCTAGTGGATGCATACATTGTGCACGTGCAAAAACAGCCATACGTAACCCAGGACTGTCCAGCTGAACCGAAGCACTGGTGTGGAGGTAGGTGACCGGCCAGTTCACGGACTCAGCTCACCAGCTCATGCCTGGCAGTGCAGACGGTCCACTTGGACTGTCAAGACCACAGTTCGCTATCACTGAGATGTTGTGAATGGCTGGCTTTGATTGGTAGAGCTGTATTTTCTTCAACTAAATTTCCATTAACAAATAGGTATTTTTCAAACAGGTGGGTTGTTTTTTTTTAAAATAAAACAAGCCAGAACCCCGTTTCCTACCTTTCCTCCACTCTGTATACGGAGCACCCGTGTCCTGGAGGAGGGGCCATGGCCATGGTCTCTACCTACCAAGTAGCTGTTAAGCAGAAACTAGGAAGCAGAACTGAAGTTCTATCTCTTGCTACTAAACTGTACTATGGGACAAGACGTTTTCATTTTTCTTTGTCTTTTTAAAAGGGCAAGACTATTAGTGATAATAAAATTCAGGGAAAATATTGATTTTGGGCTTATCATCTTGAAAGCTAAATTTTAATGAAAGTCAATTTTAATAAAAACTAGTATAATTATTAAGAGTCAACTTGCATACTTCTAAAACAAGTGCTAACACGCTGCTGTGTGGACCCCTTGGGGTCGCCTGGGATGGTGAGTATCAGCTGCGTTTCTTTTTTTCTGCCAGAGCAGCAGTGCTGTTAACTATTGTACATAATTATTACACATAATGGAATTTGTTAAGGTTTTATTAAAAGAATAAAGAGTTCTGCCTGAAAATCAGTTTATAATGTCACATTTCAAAATGAGAGAAAACACAGGCTTACCTTCTGGTATGTTCTGTGGGATTCTATAATTGAAATCCATTGAAAAGTCTGGGCCCTCACAGAGACGATGACATGCTATTGGGAAAACTGGTTCTAGGAGAGCAAGACGCGCTTCAAAGTAATCCTTTATTGTTTCTTCTGCTACTCTTGAAAGTCTAATAAACAAGTACAGTAAACGCTGTTAACATTTGTGTAGGGAAGCACCATGAGCTACAACATTATCAGACTGTTGAATACAATGAGGCTTTCCCAGATCAACCTTAAGGGGGCTAAAAAGCAGCCTCTCTCCTGCTTCCCTGCTTTTTTCGTAGCTCTCACACCTGACACGTCACATGCCTGTCTGTCTGGAGGCTCCGAGTGGGCAAGTCTGTGCCCCGCTGCCACCCCTACCCAGTGCCCAGCACACGGACAGAGCTCCATACACACTCCTCGGATGAGTCAATGAATCAGAAATAAGAATTCTGTCGGAAAATAAACCCAAGAACGGCCACACACAGAAAAGTCTTGTTACAGTACTTAGTTTAGAAAGCAGTCAAATACGGTGATTACTGCTAATTCCAAAAGTCTTTTCAGACGACCCTGCTGGGAATGTAACCAACCCACCCCATCCCAGGATGCTCTGCTTCAAGGAGTATACAGTCCCAAGAACCCTTTCGTCACAGATGTAAAACCAAGCCCAGCGTCCCAGGAAGCCCTCAGCCTTGGGCAAACCAGGCAGGTTGGTCACCCTGCTTGCTGGCCGCCAGTCACTGCCACCCGGGTGGGTGAAGGCTGTCTGCGTGGGCAGAGTACCCAGGCACACACTCCCTTTTCGGCCTTTGCCTTTTTTGTCTCCTGTCTGAAATTTACCTTATTTTCTGCTTAGAACATGGGTCCTACATCTGGAAGGGGAATAACCATCTTTCAGGTGTGAAGATCCAAGTCATGTCCTATGTTTGGTGGGTGAGGAGAGGGGAAGAGTGGCTGTTCCTGCCCAAGGCTGCTGACCCAGGACTCTGTTACATGAACAATAAACACGCTACCTGCATTAGCTACTGTTCCTGAAGCTCGTGTTGCCACAATAAGCAATAAAAAGCTACTAATATGAACTTCCAATAAAATGACGTAGAATTCATTTGAAAAAGCATGAACTTGAATGCGTAAACTGTGGTAGTTTCCAGACAATGTAATTATTATTCAGTACTAAAAGGAAACGAGCTCATCAGGCCATGTAAAGATACGGAGAAAACTTAAATGCCTGTCAAAGAAGCCAATCTGAAAAGGGCGAATATGATTCCAACCAAATGACATTCTGGAGAAGACAGGAAAAGTATCAGTGGTTTCCAGGGTTTGGGAGAGAGGAACAGGTGGAACGCAGAGGATGTTTAGGGCAGTGAGACGACGATGTGGAGACACGTCATTATGTTTGTCCAAACCCACAGGATGGACAACACCCAAGGGGAACCAGGGGCTCTGGGTCATGAGCACATGTCACTGTAGGTCCATCAACTGTAATGGACACACCACCTGGAGAGGGTATGCACATGTGGCGGCAGGAGGTATACGGGAAATCTCTACTTTCTACTCAGCTTCGCTCGGAACCTAAAACCTGCTCTAAAAGTCTAAATGGTTTTCAGAAAATGTTTGGGAGCCAAATTAAGCATAATTAAGATTTTAAGATGATACTCTTAGTATAAGTTTGACAGTTTCTAAGTCCTCAATAACTTGCAGAAAAATAATTCACACACCACTTTTAAAATTCATCATCTTCTGAGACCACAGACCCGTCAGGACTTGTACTTGACAATCTTTTTCTGAGCAGTTACACACAGGCCACTCCAATTATGTGTCCGAATAGGCACCGGGCACATTCACTCCACACTTACGTCTCTAAGTGATTCTTCAGCAGGTCATACACCAGCACGTTGTTACACTGCTTTGCGAAATGCAGCGCACTGTTCTGGTGCTTTGACAGAATGTTGCAATCAGCCCCGCACTCAATGACAAGGCGGACGATGTCTGAATTTCCCCTTTTACAGGCCTGCGTCAGGAATAAAGGAGCAATAATTACTCGACTGTGCTCAGTGACCCTCTCCACGCTGAGCGGGGAGTAAGTTCTCCGTGACGGGAGGGAAAAGAAGCACTGGGGTCGGAAACTGGGAAGCGTAAGTGCTGTGGTCCTTTTCCTCAGTGTGCAGTACAAACAGGGCCGCCTCATTCAGACCGCAGTCAAACGCCTCTCCCTCCTGGCCCTCCTCCATCTCTGGCCTTTTCCGACCCTTAATGGGTGACCTCTTTCAAGCCAAATCTGAGTTTCCCGCCTACCTCTCTCCTAGCTTAAGATCCACGTGTAAAACACCTAAGCATTTCCAGGTCCAGTGCGTGTAAAAATCTTCCATTTGTGCTGCCCGTGTTCTCTAACTCAGGAAATAGGGGACCAACCATCACCTTCAATTACTAAGTCCTGTGAATTTGACCTCTTTAAGACTGGTCAGTCTGTCCACTTCCGTCTCCACTGTCACTACTTCCGTGCAGACTATTATTATCCCACTTAATTTTAAGAACCTCCCTACAAGTCTGCAAACCAATCCATTCCCCCCACTGTAACGGGGGACATTAAAAACAATGCAGCGAAACCCAACCTTTATTCTGCTTCTGTCTTTCTCTAGGCTGGCCCTTCAGATGGCTCCCCGCTGCCGTGAGGGTTAGCCCCTAGCTCCCTGGCACAGATGCAGAGAGCCTGCCCCACACCCCCGTCTCACACCGCCCCCCCATGCTTCAGACTGTGCGAGCATCTGCTGTTGAGAATGTGCCTGGTGATTTCTCAGTAAGATGAAGTTTTAAATTCATGCTTCCACGTGCGACCTGTGCTCTAAACATACTTCGGTAGAAACACACAAGGAGAGTTGAAATTCAAAAGGAGGGCTCCTGGACAAAATAAACATTTCCATGAATCAAATGAAACAGAAACACCAGCAGTGAGCAAGGTTTAACCCCCAAGTGTGGAATAAGGCCGAGGAGCAGGTGACGCAGGCCTTAAGAACTGCACGGTCAAGCACAGACTCAGGGCCAGGGCCCCCGCCAACCGGGGGCTCTGACCAGTCTGCCTTCCTGACTCAGGAAAGAAGGTCGGGAAGAGGTACCACAGACACACACCTTCTTGGTGAGCAGCTCACACAGCTGCACGTAGGGAGCAGGCAAGTGAGCCTCAGGCTCCACGCACGGTACAAGGTCATAGCCTGCTGTGTGGACAGCATTATCAGGCCAGAAACCTGGAGCTGCCACAGGAAAGTGCTGGACTGGGTGGGGTCCCCTAGAAGCAAATGCAAGACTGCTAAACAGGGAGGGGGGGCTTCAACAACCTTCCACTCAAAACTGTCTGCAGGGGGCTCCCCTGCTGGCGCAGTGGTTAAGAATCCGCCTGCCAATACAGGGGACACAGGTTCGAGCCCTGGTCCGGGAAGATCCCACATGCCGCGGAGCAACTAAGCCTGTGCGCCACAACTGCTGAGCCTGCGCTCTAGAGCACGTGAGCCACAACTGAGCCCGTGTGCTGCAACTACTGAACCCGCGTGCCTAGAGCCCATGCTCCACAACAAGAGAAGCCACGGCAGTGATAAGCCTGCACACTGCAACGAAGAGCAGCCCCCGCTCGCCACAACTAGAGAAACCCCGCACGCGGCAACAAAGACCCAACGCAGCCAAAAATAAATTAAAACAAAAAAACCCCACTGTCTGCAAACCACAATTCTGAGCACAGAAGATGAAGTCACCAGTGAAACAGTAACGCGTGCACGTCCCTCTTCTCCACACCCAGGTCTGCGCAGGGCACAGCCTGCTTCCCTTCCACTCGCACGTTTCATCCCTGCTGACGTGCATCTTGAGGATGTGGCTTAGCCACCTGCCAGGTCCATCCCAAGGCTGAGCTCAAATCCACACGACTGAGCCTGGTGTCCACTGTACACAAGCTCATAGCTCCCTGTGCTATTCCCACCACGTTGCTCATCACACCGAGTAACTGCCTCTTTGCGGGTCTGTTTCTCCCACTCAGCTGTGACCTGTAGGTCCACAGACAGTCCCGTCCCCATCATACACCAGCCCCAGCACAGCAGCAGCTGGAGACCCCAGCAGGACCATGTTGCATCTGAGGGGAGGACTGCTCCACGGGAGGCATTTACCTTCATTAGAGCCGTCTCACCATTGCTCTGCTGGACGTTTACAAAAGCTCCTGCTTCCAAAAGAATAGCCACTGTCGTTAAAAAGTTCTGTTAAAGAAAAAAAAAGTAAATTTAATTCCCCAAATTCTTTACAACTAAGATATTTCTAGGTGTTTTAGGATTTTTATCCACCAGGAAAAGTACTCAGATTCTATCCCAAGCAGGATGGTGAACACAATATAAACAGCTCCCCCGTGCAGGGTCCTGGGAAAGCTGGAGGCCACGGGGAGCAGGCCCAGCACAGGTACCCGGACAGCCGCGCACCGTCTGCCGGAAACTTCAACCTCAAGTTTAACCACTGGTTTCAGCATAAGAAACTCTGCATATCGATCTTTTAATAAGATAATATATGGGAACATTTTAATTAAATTATTAAACAAAAGGGACACTTAATTTAGATTGGAAAACATTTTTAAAAGATCTAAGAATATTAATACCTTAATCAGAAGTTCTTTTTCAATATAAATCACTTCCAACTAGATAAATGATTTTGCAAATTCAATTACAAAGTATGACTGTCAATAAAAACGTATCCATTTATGACAAGTTACAGATGAACTGAACTATGAAAATTTAGTTACGTGACTGTAGGACCGGTACATTTCCCTGCAGAGACAGACTCTGTCTCGGTCCCAAGACTATCGAACCAAAGCCTTGAGTGGCCGACCTTCTCGGCAGCATGGATGAGCGCGGTGGTCCCGTTCTTCTGCCGACCGTTCACTTTTGCCCCCTTCTTGAGGAGCAGCCTCAGCAGGTCGTCCTGCCCCCCTGCTGCCGCAAGCATCACCAGTGTCATCCCGCTGGAATCCTGTATTGGTTTTGTTTATGAAAAAACATGTCAATGTTTAATCAGAAAAATTTTAGAACTAAGTTTTTTCATTTACTATGTTTCAATGCGAAATCACTGAAATACATTGATTTATGTATCTACGTACTTAGGTTTTTCATTAAAATACCCTAACAATCAGAAACTAATCACCTTTAGAATTTTTCCATATGTGTTACCAAAAAATTTTACAACATCCACTTATTAAGTTCTGAAGGTATACCAACACTCTGCATGATACAAAATGAACAGTGAACCATGAGCCACATAAATGGCAAAGGTACTCACTTCCCTCAAAAGTCTCCTGTGTTTTAGGTAAAACAGGTGAAACGCACATATTCATTATACTCATCTGGTTGGCCCAAAGACAGAAGGCTAGAAATGACGGTGGGAAGAAACACAAGTCCATTCTATTGGTTACAAACGAAAATGAATGCTTTCTGGATGAGACAAATGTTGGCCTATGTAAATATAACCGTTGGGAAGTGAGAGTTTGAGTTCTCTAAGGATACAGAAGGAAATTCAGAAGTGGCAAACAGGACACTGACATGGTTAGTTTCTGAGAGTCCATAACAAAATAGAGAAATTAAAGAAAAGTGCTTTTAATAGAGATAAAACTACAAAAGGCTGACAAAAGATAAAAAGGTAACTATTAGCGAAAATATTTCCGATCACTAGTTCAAGCAATCACCATATGAGAAAACCGAACAATTTATTAAATAACATTTGATAAAACCAAATTCCAGTAGTATGAATTAATTTAGCTATAATCTTAAAGTCTAGCAAAATTTGCGTGTCTGAGTAATTGGAGGGAACACAAATATAAGAAAAATGATTCTTGGCCGTAGTACTTTAGACAGACTCAACAGGATCCACTTAAATTGAAATAAGGGGACTTCCCTGGTGGCACAGTGGTTAAGAATCCGCCTACCAATGCAGGGAACACGGGTTTGAACCCTGGTCCGGTAAGATCCCACATGCCGCAGAGCAACTAAGTCTGTGCACCACAACTACTGAGCCTGTGCTCTAGAGCCCGCGAGCCACAACTACTGAGCCCAGGTGCCACAACTACTGAAGCCCACACGCCTAGAGCCCGTGCTCTGCAACGAGACAAGCCACTGCAATGAGAAGCCCGTGCACCGCAATTAAGAGTAGCCCCCACTCGCTTCAACTAGAGAAAAGCCCGCGTGCAGTGTGAGAAGGATGGGTGCTAGCTCTTCTCTAAATGTTTGACAGAATTTGCCTGTGAAGCCATCTGGTCCTCGACTTTTATTTGTTGGAAGATTTTTAATTACAGTTTCAATTTCATTTACTTGTGATAGGTTTATATTTTCTAATTCTTCTTGGTTCAGTCTTGGAAAATTGTACCTTTCCAAGAATTTGTCCATTTCTTTGTGGTTGTCCATTTTATTGGCATATAGTTGTTTGTGGTAGTCTCTTTTTTTTTTTTTTTTTTTTGCGGTACGCAGGCCTCTCACTGCTGTGGCCTCTCCCGTTGCGGAGCACAGTCTCCGGACGCACGGGCTCAGCGGCCATGGCTCACGGGCCCAGCCGCTCCGCGGCATGTGGGATCCTCCCGGACCAGGGCACGAACCCATGTCCCCTGCATCGGCAGGAGGACTCTCAACCACTGAGCCACCAGGGAAGCCCTGTGGTAGTCTCTTATAACCCTCTGTATTTCTGCGGTGTCAGCTGTGATTTCTCCTTTTTCATTTCTAATTTTATTGATTTGTGTCCTCTCCCTTTTTTTCTTGATGAGTCTAAGGGTTTATCAATTTTGTTTATCTTCTCAAAGAACCAGCTTTTAGTTTTATTGATCTTTGCTACTGTTTCCTTCGTTTCTATTTATTTCTGCCCTGATCTTTATGATTTCTTTCCTTCTACTGACTTTGGGTTTTCTTTATTCTTTTTTCTCTAGTTGTTTTAAGTGTAGGGTTAGATTGTTTATTTGAGATTTTTCTTGTTTCTTGAGGTGAGAGTGAATTGCTATAAACTTCCCTCTTAGAACTGCTTTTGCTGCATCCCATAGGTTTTGGGTCATTGTGTTTTCATTGTCATTTGTTTCTATGTATTTTTAATTTCTCCTTTCATTTCTTCTGTGACCTCTTGGTTATTTAATAGTGCAGTGTTTAGCCTCCACGAATTTGTGTTTTTTTACAGTTTTTTTCCTGTAACTGATTTCCAATCTCATCACGTTGTGGTCAGAAAAGATGCTTGATTTCAATTTTCTTAAATTTTCCGAGGCTTGATCTGTGACCCAAGCTGTGATCTATCCTCAAGAATGTTCCGTGTGCCCTTGAGAAGTGTATTCTGCCACTCTTGGGTGGAATGTTCTATAAATATCTATTAGATCTATCTGGTCTATTGTGTTATTTAAAGCTTGTGTTTCCTTATTTATTTTCTGTTTGGATGATCTGTCCATTGGTGAAAGTGGGGTGTTAAAGTTCCCTACTATTATTGTGTTACTGTCGATTTCTCCTTTCATGGCTGTTAGCATTTGCCTTATGCATTGAGGTGCTCCTATGTTGGGTGCATAAACATTTATAACTGTTATATCTTCTTCCTGGATTGATCCTTTGATCATTATGTAGTGTCCCTCCTTATCTATTGTTAAATCTTTATTTTAAAGTCTATTTTATCTGATAACGAGTATTGCTACTCCAACTTTCTTATGATTTCCATTTGCATGGAATATCTTTTTCTATCCCTTCGCTTTCAGTCTGTATGTGTCCCCAGGTCTGAAGTGGGTCTCTTGTACACAGCATATATATGGAAAATGATTTAAAAATTATAAAATATGTATGAATACATCTAAAATAAACATACAAGAACTATATGAAGAAAAAAGCCCAAAGAACTTTGCTTAAGGGAATAAATGAAGAGCTGAATGAATATAGAGTTGTCATATTCCTGGATCGAAGACTCAAAGTGTCCATTCTGAGCTAAAATAATCTATATATTTCATGTGGTTTTAATGAAAATCCCAATAATCTTTTTACTGCAATCGTAAAGGATTCAACCTAACAAATCCACTATTAAAGCAAGAAAACTAAAGAAGAAAATACAAGAATCTTTTCTAAGCAAGGTAGGACACCCAAAAGGCTTAAAGGAAAAGATCAACAGATGTAACTACCTAAAAATAAAAATCCCTCCAAGCAATAAGACTCAAAAAATAAAAATGTAAAAGCAGAGAATGGGTTAATATGCTTCCATTAAAATCTTTACAAATCAGTGTGAAAAAACCCAGCAACAATAGAAAGCTGGGTGATTTCCCTGGTGGCTCAGTGGTTAAGACTGTGTGCTTTCACCACAGGGGGCACGTGTTCGATCCCTGGTTGGGGAACTAGATCCTGCAAGCCTCACAGCACGGACGCGGACACACACACACACACACACACACACACAAAACAATAGAAAGATGGGCAGTTGTTGTAAATAGGGAACTACCAATGAAACACAAATGGTGACATGAAAACGAGGAGTCACTTTCCCCTCAAAGTGCAGAGGTTAAACCACAGACAAAACCAGGCAAATCACGGCTAAAACTAATGGTCATTATACAGGGTTGGAATTACGGGACCTATAATTTTCTTTCATTTTTTTAAAAAATAATAAATAAATAAATAAATTATTGGCTGTGTTGGGTCTTTGTTGCTTCACGTGGGCTTTTCATTGCAGTGGCTTCTCTTGCTGCAGAGCATGGGCTCTAGGCACACGGGCTCAGCAGTTGCGGCTCGTGGGCTCAGTAGTTGTGGCTCACAGGCTCTAGAGCACAGGCTCAGTAGTTGTGGCGCACGGGCTTAGTTGCTCCGCGGCACGTGGGATCTTCCTGGACCAGGGCTTGAACCCGTGTCCCCTGCATTGGCAGGTGGATTCTTAACCACTGCGCCACCAGGGAAGCCCTATAATTTTCTACGTTATACATTTCTAGAATGTTTGAATCCCATAAAGTCAACATGTATCACTTTTATAGTTAGGAAAAGAAAGAATAAAACTGAATTATTTTAAAAGAGTTACTTTCTAAATAAATAAATAAATAAAAGAGTGACTTTCCATCTTCCTTTCATGAGATTTTTACAAAGACACTTTACCTCTTGGTCCAGGTTATATTCTTCACTTGAATTAAGTGCAAACTTCACAGTGATATAATCCCCGTTTTTCACAGCATCCCTCAATACATCTAAAATGAAAGGAAAGATAAATTAGGTTTTACATACCTAGATTCATGAAGGGGATCCCCGTAATTCCAGAACTACTCACTGCTTGGAATTGCTTCTGCTGTTGTAAAATTCTCATCTTCCCCATCAAGATGTTTTTGAAAATCCTCTAATTTCATCCATTCCAACTGCAAATCCATGCCGAAACTCAAAATCTGTTGTCTGCCATCTGGAACACAGGAGCCTTATTAAGATACATTTTGCTGGACTATAAAAAAAAATACAGTGCTGTTTTATTAAATATATGGTGCCCTAATCAGAATGTTACACACACTTTGAACATACGTCACTACGTAACCGAGTCTCTAGTTAAATTTCTGATTTCCTTTGGGAAGTAACATGAATTATCCACTTTTAGAGGTCACACACAAAGAGGCATCAAGACAAATAGGTTTACTATTAACTGTAAAATAATAACATATGAACTTTGGAAGCTGAAAGGCAGCGAGAAATCAAGGATTCAGTAAGAGGAAGCGCTAATGTTTCTTCCTTCGGCCATTCTTCTTGGACAGACGCTCAGCCCTCCTCATCCGGAAGGGCCAGATGCAGAGCATCAACTGCACTGCGCCACCTTACAGGAGGGGCAGCTGTACACTGCTCCCCGCCTCCATGTAGGTACAGGCATTCTGAACGTAGAGACCAGATCCGTGAGTAAAGAAGAGCCACTGCCTGCGGCCATGTCGCACTGGGCTGGGTTTCTCCCCCGGAAGCGCCACCATGATGGGGGCCCAGCGCCCTGGGCTCCGAGCCACCCCCCACACGCACGAAGCCAGCGCTCATTCCCACCCTCATGTGTCTGGTCCACGGGTTTGTCAACACCACGGCTGAAAACGTTCATTCTCTACGGGCAGTGCAGTGGAGGGGATCTGGGGATAATTCAACATGACCGCACTAGTTTAAAAAGTGAAGAGCCCATCAAATATTTGATGGTAAGAGATAAAGGATTTAAACACAGATGGCCAGCAGGCACATGAAAGATGCTCAACACTGCTAATTTTCAGAGAAATGCAAATCAAAACTACAGTGAGGGCTTCCCTGGTGGCGCAGTGGTTGAGAGTCCGCCTGCCGATGCAGGGGACACGGGTTCGGTCCGGGGGGATCCCACATGCCACGGAGCGGCTGGGCCCGTGAGCCGTGGCCGCTGAGCCCGCGCGTCCGGAGCCTGTGCTCCGCAACGGGAGAGGCCACAACAGTGAGAGGCCCGCGTACTGCAAAAAAAAAAAAAAAAGATACAAACTACTATATATAAAATAGATTAAAAAAATAATAATAAAATAAAATAGATAAACAACAAGGACCTACTGTATAGCACAGGGAACCACATTCAGTATCTTGTAACAACCTATAATGGATAAGAATCTGAAAAAGAATATATATATGTATGTATACCTGAACCACTTTGCTGTACACCTGAAACTAACTCAACACTGTAAGTCAACTATACTTCAAAAAAAAAAAAAAGTTCAAGGATTTAAAAGCGTCCCATCACAGAAACAGCACAGCCTTTGTTTCTTTGCTCCACGTTACATGCACGGCTCTAAGTCGCATATATGCTTGTACCTCACTTCCTGAACCCACCTGCTTTCGGGAAGACTTCTAAGTTTGATGAACTCTTGCATAAATTTGTAAGACTATTTTAAATTACTATTTCACATTCTTTAATAGTAATAAGACTATCCAATTTTTTTTTTTTTGGCGGTACGCGGGCCTCTCACTGTTGTGGCCCCTCCCGTTGAGGAGCACAGACTCCAGACGCGCAGGCCCAGCGGCCATGGCTCACGGGCCCAGCCGCTCCGCGGCATGTGGGATCTTCCCGGACCAGGGCACAAACCCATGTCCCCTGCATCGGCAGGCGGACCCTCAACCACTGCGCCACCAGGGAAGCCCAGACTATCCAATTTTTGTATTTCTTTTTGGGTCAGTTTTGTTAAACTGTATCTTTCCAGGAATTTCCCATTTCAATCAGTTTTCAAATCTATGGTAAGAAAATGCTCATAGAATTTTTATCTTTTTAATCTGGACGCCATCTATAATCACGTCTCTTTTTTCCCTGGAAATACTGTTTAAGTCTTCATTCTTTTTTCCCTTAAACTAATGGTGCCCCAGGCTGCTCTATTCTATTAGTCTTTCAATGAACCAGCTTCTGGGCTTTACCAATGCTCCACTGTGAGAGAAGGTCCGAGGTGCTCACCGCCCACACCCTGGCCAGGAGGGGGCCCCTCACATCCTCCCCTGTCCTTGGGCTGTATGTTGTGCCCACTGTTCCCACAGTAGAAACAGTGTCAAGGACACAGCCTGGAAAGAGTAAAAGCTGCTAAGACCACCTGGACTGAACTAAGGCCTCTTCGTAAACTGTTAAGATTCTGCTGGGCGGGCGCGAGGTCTACTCATCCTGCGGCCCCCAAGACGGGCCTCCTGGAAGTTCTCTGCCAGTGCAGGCTGCCACCTCCCCACCTAGGGTGGCTGCCTCTTTCCTGGGTCTCTCCCTGCCGTCTGTGAACGGGGATAGTTTCAGGGTTCACCCAGGAGCTCCCCAGGTGGCTGGACCAACACCTACTGGACCTCGTGTTTATTGCTTGGTATGGCAGCAGCTGTGCTATTTGGTATTTGCCCTCTGGGCAACCCACTGCCCCCACCCCCACCCCCACGCCCCAAGGCACTGTCCCAGTCTCCTGCAAGCTCAGGCCTGTCTTGTCTGTATCCCAGAGCCTAGCTGCTCTGTAGTAATAGGGCCCCCAAGCTACCTGCTTTGCCATATATCCCAAATATTTCAGAACTTCTCTTCAGCTGTTTCACGAGTTATACAGAAATTTATCAGATTAACCTCTTTTGTTTATTCTGCCCTATCCCTTTATTACTCTTCTCCACAGCTACTGTCCTATGTACTCTATACACGGCCTTCCCCTCCTCAGCTAATTCCGGTATCCTCAGGATAGCACTTACAATCTAACCTCATTTAATAAGTGTTATTTACTGCAAAGTTAAAAGGGAAGAATACAAATAAGTTAGTATTTGATAGCTTTCTGAAAGAAATCTAGTAAGATATACCATCAGACTGCTTGGCAACAGTAGGTAAGGCAGCAAACCAGAAATCTGTATAATTTCTAATGTGCTGAGCATACCACATCCATTTCTGATCAATTCAGCAATCACAGAATAATCTAAGTCTTCAATACAAAATGTTACTTATTCAGGAGATTCAAATGGTTTTCTACTCCATCCTAAGATCAGAATGACCGTGGGAGCAGAGAGGAAGGTGAGGGAGACAGCTCAGTGCACAGAACAGAGAACGCTCCGCAGAATGACTACGGACACACCTACCAGAATTCTCGTCCTCTTGGGGCGTGCTGTCCACAACCTCTTGACCACCATCTGCAGCTATATATGCCCATGTATCAGTCTCATCTCTCGTATTTCTCCTTTCTTTAAGTAGCTGCTTGTTTTCCTTGCTCCTGTGGTCTCCTGTGACTTTACAATCTGGTGGTACTTCTTCTCTTTTCCGATTATTCTCAGGAAAATCACTTTTTTCTTCTGGAGTTAATTTAAATAAATCAAATGCATTTCTGATTTCCTTAAATGCTAGTGACAAAAATAAATTGATAATAAATGAGTCACAAATTTCTGTTGTAACCAAAAGAAAATCTGGGTTAGTGTTAAAAAAACAGATATTTTCTTAATTCTTACTAATATCTGCCTTGGTTAGAAAGTCTGGTCAGGTTGACTATCACAGCCATCAAGTTCTTTCCATTCATCTTTCTATTGGCCGCTCCATATTCAGAAAGGACGTCCAAATTAAATGGTTATTCTTCTGGGGCTCTGAACCACTCCCAGTTTTGACAAAGGCCGCTGCAGACAGCAAGCCTCAGAATAATCCTAGTCACACCACCAACCGTCCTTCTGCTGAGACAGCTGCCTCCAGTTGTATCCTGAAGGTAACCTTGTACAAAAAGGACTTCTGGTGGAGAGTGGGAGGGGTGTAAGGGTGTCAGCACGCTGACTGTGGCCTGGCAACACTGCACCTGACGCCTGTGGAAATCCACTCGCTTTTAACTAAAGATATGAGAAAAACTCTATTATAAACTTTGGGTACATAGCGGATAGGTTTTTTTACTCAATTCTTTCATGTTAAATAGGGACATCTTCTCAGTAGCACTCTTAAGTCACTTCTCATTTATCTTCCTCAAGAACTGCACAGGCTTGTTTCAAATAGTTTAAACACCTGTGATAAACTACAGTTTGCTAAGAGTACAGGTACTCTGGTTAATGTTCAAAATGGTGTGGCCAGCGGAAAAGCAAGCATTATTAAATATGAGTGCAATCCTTACCAACACAAACTGAACCTTCAGTACTGAGGTTGATTGTTACAGACATATTTAAACTCTGAGTATTAAATGGTGACATCCTAATTATTTATATAGAACATTGGTCCAATAACAAAAATACAGAACAGCAGCTAGAAATTTATCTCATTCAATGTTCAGAGATAAAAGGGTTAACCATTCTTTCCACTATTTTCTGCAGATAAGTCCTTTTTTTCTCATATTTAAATCTGATGGCAACTGAATTCTGGCATTTTCCCAAGCTACTGTATGAAGAGGATGCTGAAGGCCATCACACCACAGCATCTGAAACGTAAGGACTCTCACGTTCACCAGTTCTGGCACACTTCCAAAGTATACCCAACAACCCAGCTTTATTTCTGTCCAGGAGGCTGGGTGCCAAGCATAGATATAAGCACAGGTACACATAAGCAGCAAGATTACGGTCAACAGACTCTGAAAATTGAAAATGGAAGACACAGTGAGGCCCGTGAGGCCACATCACCCTACCAGGCCTCGATCAGAAGCAGATTTTAGTTTCAGGGATACTACAAATCAGACTCCCTGGAGTGCCCTTATGAACTTAACGAATAGTCATTTAAGACTAAACATTTACAGTAAAAATGTACCTGAAACTGACAGATAAGATACTCGGACGAAGAAAAAGTTATTAACCAGTTCTAATCTTACAATATTTTGAACCTCCAATCACTCTCTAAAGAAAAGATGCTTAAAGCTGTTACATCGCTGTGAACAGGTACAGTCTTTACACTACACTCACCTGCACACAACCCCTCAAAGCACCGCTGCTCCTTCCCAGAGTCCCTCAGCCGGAGGCTTACTGCCAAGTCTAAACTGAGGCCTAGAACCCAAACCCACTTTTAATATTACCTCAGTTACACACAGCTTTGGGGAGAAAACCCCCAAGAAATCATCCATCTCTTAGAAATCACTGCTTCCACGAGAACATGTGTTCCAGGTACTTTCTGGTGTGTGAACTAAAATATCCAGTTTTATTCAAACACTGTAATGGTGAATGTCTTATAAAGTACTTGTTCCAGTACTAATATGCACTATGGATCCTTAACTGAGCTGTATCCTGATGTGATCAAATGTACATTCATTATATTTATACAAATGACACAGAGCTAAATATATAAATAAACATATTAAACAGTAGTTTACCTCAGCATCTACTATAAAAGAGATACTTATTTACTTTTCTGTCATAACGAATCTCCTCTCTCTCTAAAGATAATGTATCCCCAACCTGAAACTAAAACATTGTAAGTTGACTATACTTCAATAAAAGAAATAAATAAATAAAAATAAAGAGAATATATTCTACCTCATATCCAAAAGGAAAAAGAACAAGGTAAACAGAAGGGGGGGAGTTAATTATATTAATAATATAAATTATTATGTAAGTAACTAAGATAACTGGTAAACAAAAAGTAGCATAAGGTTCTAAATTCCCCAGTAAACGTATTTTCTAGCTCTATGACCTTGCAGCTTAGAAAAGAGAGTCTGTCTTTACAATGAACTAGACTCATTGTCTGAAAGACCCATGTAAATGACAAATGTCAGTATTCACACTCACTCTTTAATGCCTTGGGCTCTTTTCGGCCTTTTTCTTCCTTGTCCAAATCATGCTTTTTCGGGTATTTTTCTTTGGGTTCATTTTTTTTGGTCTCTTTCTCCTGAAAAAGACACATGTAAGACCCAAAACAAGAACAGATAGAGCTGACACCGATTCTGAAAACTGGAAAACAGGTTCCTGGCATCAGGTCCCCCTTTTATGCACTGTGCACATGACCCCTGATGACTACATCTGCGCTCACATCAAATGCTTCCTCAGTCAAGCTTACCCCTCAACCTTGACAATTTACAAAATATCATATTCAAAAGCCAACACCAAGTTTCCTCACTCTCTTTGAAGAATTATTATTAAAACTAAAACATGTAAAATTATTTTTATAATAGTGAGATAAGCTCTATTAAATATATCTTTGCAAGAATTTAAAGACTCAGAAAGTTAGCGCACTCTGTGCTATTATTTAAGGAAAAAGTGGTATGTTCTTCTCTCTTTTTTTTGGCCGTGCGGCGCGGCATGTGGGATCTTAGTTCTTCAACCAGGAATCGAACCCACGCCCCCTGCACTGGAAGGGCGGAGTCTTAATCACTGGACCGCCAGGGAAGTCCCACAAGTGGTATAGTCTTGAGACAACAGGGGGAACATACAAGTAGGATGTGAAAAGCTAATAAAATAAGCTGAGGAAGCTGTAAGCTTTACTTCACAATGCTACATAGTAGCTGAATACCTCTAAAAACCCCTGACTTTTGTTCACAAATTCGCCCCCAGTTTTCTAGTTGCGGTCAGTCCAAAAGAAAGTAAGTCTGGAGACTGCTGGGGCGGTTCAAAAGCTGGATGTTCAGCATTTATAACTGCCTCTCACTAATCAGGCTTGAAGGGGAGCAGAATTTGCCTCCCCAAGTATGTCTCTTGGGCGTATTACTTCTTTTAAGCTGCTTATTTTCCAAGAAACAGCAGGCATGGGGAAAACTCTGAAAACCAAGTAGGAGCTGCCCTCTTGTGAGAAACATTTGCATCTGTAAGGGAGATCTCCGTTTGTAAGGGTGTCTCCCAAACCTCCAGAGCCATCAGTGGAGCAGCAAGGACTTCCATCTGTGTGACGGCCCCGCCCTTGTCTACTGTGCTTTGCCTGGTCGCTGCCCCTAACTGCTTCCCCATCTTCAACATCCTCTTTGGTCTTTGGCTGAGGACGGTACAAGAGGTGAGGACTTCGTCCGTTTTGGCGAGTTACTCCGTTTTCCTGGGTCTCTTCCATGTGTACGCGTTATTAAACTTGTTTGATCTTCCCCCTGTTCATCTGTCTCATGCCAATTCAATTCTAAACCAGCCAGACGAACCTAGAAGGGAGAGGAGAATTTCTTCCTTCTGATACACTATTATCTCCCTAATGGTAGAAAAGCTTTGTACACAGACACACCTCAGAGATACTGCCGGTTTGATTCCAGACCCCTGCAAATAAGGCGAATATTGCACTAAAGTGAGTCACAATTTTTTTTGTCTTCCAGGGCATATAAAAGTTATGTTTTTACTATAGTATTAAGTGTGCAACAGCATTATGTCTAAAAAACCGTACATACCTTAATTAAAAAAAAAAACTTTACTGCTAAAAAATGCTAGCCATCATTTGAGCTTTCAGCCTTTTTTGCGATAGCAACATCAAAGATCACCGATCACAAACACTGTAACACCTACAGTATTAACCTCCCCAGTGGTCCAGTGGTCAAGACTCCGCACTTCCACTGCAGGGGGCCCGGGTTCGATCCCTAGTTGGGGAAGTTCCGTATGCCGCACGGGGTGGCCGAAAAACAAAACAAAACAAAAGTTTAAAACACTGCAAGAATGACCAAAATGCGGCACAGAGACACGAGGTGAGCAGATGCTGTTGGGAAAACGGCGCCGATAAACCTGATCGACGCAGGGTCCCCACAGACCTCCAATCTGTAAGAAAGGCACTATCTGTGGAGTGCAAGAAAACGAGGTTGCTCTGCTGGGCTTTACCGTCTCCTCATTACTCGTGGAGCTTCCCGACCACTCAAGAGTGCTAGCTTGATCTGAACATCTGTGTGTTGTGTGAGATGCAAGCTACAGCCCTTCGATCAGACCGAGCCACCCCTCCACCCTGCCCCGGCACTCACCTCCGCACTCACCTCCCCCGAGGAGTCTGCGGGCCTGCAGCCTCTCTCCTCCGCACACGGTCTGGAGCTCTTCTGTGCTGGAGCGGAGGCAGCCATTGGCTTATCTAACTCAGCGCCACTTGGGCCTTTGTCGGGATTCCTCTGCTTTTTCTGTGTATTTTTCTTCTCTAAGAGGCTCTTGTTTTCTAGCTTTTTGCTCTCTTTAAGTTCCTCTGTCCTTCTCAGCTTCTTTTTCTTCCTCTTTGCTTTGACATCATCCTCATCAGCGCTCACAGTGCCATCCTGCTGTTTATCAGAAACAGTATCTTGAATTGCCTCCGGCTCTGCTTTATCTTTTGCACCTTTAATTGGCTGCTTCTCGTTTCTGTTGTCAGAATGCAAATCTTCACTGTCTTCTTCCTGAAAAGGGGAATCACTAAGGACACTCAATTCGGAGTCCACCTGAGATTCAACACATTTCTCTTTTTTTATTTTTCTGTTTTCTTTGGAATCTTCTCTTTTTTTAGTCTTTAAATCTCTTATTTCACCCTTTTTAACTTTCTTTAACTCCTTAGTTTCTTTTATATCATCTTTTTTGGGCTTTTTGGATTCCTTTAATTCTTCTTTGGCTTCCAAAATTCTTTTCTTTGTCCTTAAATCAAAAACCATACTTTCAGAGGAGCCCTCCAGGTCTGGTTTGGGTTTATCTTTTAGTTTCCCAGTCTTTGCTTTTTTCTTTTTCAGATCATCTGGGCTTTTCTCTTCTTTTTGCCTTAGTTTTTTCTTTTTCTTCTTTGAAGAAGTGTCTTCTTTGGTCTCACTTTGTTGATCACTATCAGAGTTTGCCTCAAATATGTCATTATTTAAGGGCAGTCTCTATAAAGTATAAAAAAGATTTAAGTACTCATTAACATAGTAATTTAAAAGGTTTTGAACAGCAGTACTAATGCAATCTGGTAGGAATTTTTTTCTCCAAGCAGTTTCTCAACTCCTTAAAATTACTTACGTGAGTTAACGTTGTACAGTATTACTTATATTTCTGATTTAACAAATAGGTCTTGGTGGTGACAAAAAGGGTCAGTTTAAGCAAACAGATAAAACACAGAGGGACAGAAAATGTCAACGCTGCTGTAGGTCCCAACAGTCATATGTATGGTGGGTTGCACATGATTCCAACTTCAGAATTTCCAGAGACACCAAGGAAGTAATTTGTACAGACTTTACTGGATGCCAAAATAGTAGTTACAAACCCAAACGCAAAGATTTTTTTAAGACTTTGGATCCCAGAATATCTTTAAACTTGCTGTTACATTTCACAGTTTACATAAGAAACTAGCAAGACTGCAAAGAAATCTTACTTCCCCAATTGACTTGGTTTGTGTAATACAGTAATCTGAAATATCCCCTCTGGAAAATATCTTTTCCTATTCTAAACAAACAAACAAAACCCCTTAAGAATAAAGTCTCTGTATAGATACAAAAACACTATGCAAAGCATTTTCAGTTCCCATTTCCCCAAATTCTCTTCTAAATGACTTGGGGAAGCAAAGGAGGGAAAGAAAGGATAGGTGTATTTTTAGAAGTTAAAAGACCACCACCAAGGTTACTAAGGCAGCAGAATGTGGTGGCATTGGCAAAGCTTTCTGACTCCTCCTACCGTGCTTCATAAAGACAGAGCAACTGGAGAGCAAAACAAACCCCCCACAGACGACATCCATAACCCAATTAGGTGGCCAAGTATCCCAAGGAACCCCAAAATATAAGCTGGTAGGGACAAGCTACTAATAGCCGTAAGACCTCTGTAGCATGAATATCTCCACAACAGCGAGCAAAGGCAGCAATGAAAATGGGAGAAATCACTGAAAAGTCTGGCAGGTGACCATGTGGGGAGCAGCTGAAAGGGGAGGAGCTTTGGGAACCAGATGGTGCAGGGCTGGCCCAGGCCCTGGGGATGCTCCCTGCCAGGATGGCCGAGACAAGGTCCACAGTGAGAAGCAGCAGAGACCAGATTCCAAATAAAGCAGGACAGAGAAACAGAAAGAAAATAGAAGATTCAGACGTAAGTGGTGGTGGTGGCGGTGGGGCGAAAACAGAGCCGGAAAAGCCCTCACGGAGTCTAAGGCTAGACTGTCCAACCCTCCGAAAAACAGTAAAGAAGGCTGCCCAGCAGCCACGAAGCTAAACAGATCATCTTGTTCTCCTCCTCTGCCTTCTAAAGTTTCAGAGAAAGAAATTTCACATAAATATAAGCAACAGAAATTGATTGGGATAGAACATTTTACTAAACTGTTATAAGAAAAAACAGACTAAGGAAAAAAAAAACAAAAACAGACTAAGGAATAGAGTAACTAACCTAAAAAGGACAACAGCATGTCCGAAAGACACGCCTACTTTAAAAAGAGGCCCCAAATGTAGTCACTCATTGTAAGCCCACCAAGACCTAATGCCTAACCTCTCCCGTGATTGGAATTTTAAACGCTTCAGTCTGGAATTTCCTGGTCAGGACTGGTGAGGTAACTTCCCTAGTAAGACCCCCAGTCTCCCCCTAAGGGAAGGTGACCCGGCCTGAAATCATCCACTCTTTTAACCTCCTTATCCCACCTCCTCTGCCAAAAACAACCTTCCCTTTTATGCAGCTCCTGGGAGCAACCTTCTCTTTGTTAGACGGGATGCTGCCCGATCCATGAATTGGATAAAGTCAATTAGATCTTCAAATTGCCTCAGCTGAATTCTGGTTTCTACAAAACAGTGAAAATAAAAAAAATTGAGGCATCAGGTAAAAAGACTAAGTCATTTATAAGAGAAAGAAAACTCAGATTTGTCATTAGAGAGCAGTACTTCAAACTGGGTATGGAGGGAAGGGAGGGCAGGGAGAACAGGTCCTAATTAACAACAAACAAATAAACCTCTTTATCAAACTGATGACCACACAGAAGAAAAAAAGAATTAATCCATGTAACTTTTGAACAATCAACACCCGAAGTGAATATACTGTAAGGACAAAAAGAACTGCAAATGAATTTGGAATTTTACAGTAGAATGGGCATAGCAAACCTGAAACTGATTTCTAATTATTGTAGGACTCAGTAAATGAGTACATATAATGTTGATGAGAACCAGAGTTCTCATGGAAGAAAAGGGAGACAGAACTGCTGACGGTGAGAATGATAGGAGGACGCTGAGATGATGGACCGAAATTACAGACATCGGAGTGAACTTGACTTAAAACAAATAAACGTGTATTTTTTCCCTTTATCTCTGTCTAAAGGGCCTGGAAATAATGATGTCCCAGTCTCAATAAGTACATCTTGGTTTCTAAATTCTATTCTCCTCTAAAAAGAATCAGGATTCCCTGGAAAATAGGTGATATCAGGGCCAGAGCAGGAAAGTACATGCTACTGGGGAACCTTGTGCCAGAGAGCAAAGACGTGCCCAAAACAGACAGGGACATAGCAAGAGGACACAGGAGCTGGCCTAAAGGGGCTCTCACAAGCCAATGTGGGACCGTTTTAGCATTAATGTAAACAACAACAGTAATTAAATAAAAAGATTCCATGAGTGTGTACTGGTATTTAAAAAATTTAAGGGGGTGGGAGGAGCTGCTCTTTATAGGATACAAAATGAAAAATATGGAATAACAGGATTAGAAAAGTCATTATTTGAAGCCACCACAGTAATAACTAATTAAGGCAAGATTCTTCAAAGTATTTTACGGAACAGATGAACTTATCTGCAAAGCAGAAATAGAGGTGCAGATGTAGAGAAGTTCCGGTTACCAAGGGGGGAAGTGGAGGGGTGGGATGAATTGGGAGATTGGGATTGACATATACACACTGTTGATACTATGTATAAAATAGATAACTGAAAAGAACCTACTGTATAGCAGAGGGAACTCTACTCCGTGCTCTGTGGTGACCTAAATGGGAAGGAAATCTAAAAAAGAGGGGATATATGTATACGTATAGCTGATTCACTTTGCTGCACAGCAGAAACTAACAACATTGTAAAGCAGCTATACTCCAATACAAATTTTAAAAAAAGAATAAAAGATTCTTCAAAGTATTTGAAAATCATGGATGAGAGGTTGTTGGGGAACAAGTGATTCTCACCATCTCAAAGATTACTTATAATCAGGTTGCTTACTATCAGGTTACTTATTATCGTATTACTATTTTACAAGGGAAAAAGGTACCTTTAAAAGGGGAGAAAAACTGATGCGCTTCACTTTATCACATAATTATAATTTAACATCAGCCATGAGATAACGGACACATGGCTCATCTCTTGATGTCACGTACCTTACCTACAGAATACACTGGCCAGAATGTTTACACTAAATCTACAAATCATCTAATTCCAATTTTAAAAATACTATTTGTGATTTAACATTAATTACCATTCATCTAATTCCAATGTGAAGAACCTTCTATAAAACAACTGGCCTGGTGTCTTAAAAGGGGGGCAAAGGGCTCTGGAGTGCTCTAGATGAGAGGAAACCGAAGACGGGAGACTAAACGCATGCAGGACAGAGAGCGGTGAAGGACACCCCAGGACCTCCAGGAAACCCACACGGTGTCACCAGGCACCAGCTGTGTATGGGACAACAGCACTGCTGCTGTCATGCTGCTGAGGTATCACCAGTCCTGATGCAGCAGAGGGTCTGTGGTCCTATGATACACATGGTCAGGAACACAAAGGCAAAGTCTGCAACTTGCTCAAGGCTCACCTGAAAGCTACCCCTTTGGTTTAAGCAAGTTCCGTAAGAGAGACTTCTCAAATTTCCCTCAATCCGGAAGAGTTTACAACTGACTTCCACCTTCCTGAAAACCATTTTCCTAAAGACTAGTGTTGACCTCCTTGTTTCCAAGCAGAACAGCCTGATTTTACTTAAATTTTCTGCATTGGTAAAGGGGAAAAGGGGGGGAAAAGGAAGAATAAACGAAGCTTGCTAGGTGCAAGACTAATATTACTTCAAAAAACTTTTAAACAAGAATTCTAAAACAATTATTTTTTCAAAATACTTACAATCCATCAGACTCTTAGTTGGAACACAGTAATAAGAAACACTATCCTGCACACTCCACTGATTCCCCACACTCCACATTTCCAGCCCAGATCTCCCTCCTTCAACTCAGACCCATGTTGCCAATGTGAGACTGGCCATCTTTACTTGGATGACAAGTAAGTAACTAAAATCTCATGTGTTCAAAACTGGAACTGTTCCCTGAATAACACCATCACTTACCTAGGTTCCCAAGCCAGTAACCTGAGACATCTCTGACACCACTTCTTCCTTCATCAGCTCAGTCACCGATCCTATGTGCATCAATTCTCCAACCTCCCCACCTCAGTTCAGCCCCTCACCTCTCCCCGCCAGCAGCCTCTCCCCACTCCAGAGTCAGGTCAGGACCACAGCGTCTCAGAATCACCTTCCCAGTGATGTTAGTAATAAAGGCAGAAGGAATGTCAGAATTAGAAAATCACTATTTTCCAACCTGCAATGAAATAATAGTTCTAGGCAACACTCTTCAATGGCTCCTAAAACCTACACACGAAATGTGAGGAGTTTTCTAATGGTAGATAAGACTGAAAACACCTAATCTCAACGATCCTGTTAACTTCACTAGAAAGGAGTCAGCTAGACAAGATGGGCCTTCTGATGTGTTATAGCACCACTCATGACCATCCTTGCAAAATAAATCAATCAACCAACAAACTTGAGAGCAATCCTGCTTCTACATCTAGCTACCAGTTCACAAGAACACGGGACAGAGGAACATGTTATAAGCTATCATGTGCTCATCCAAACCCAGAATATGGGAAATTCTACAGAAAAACAATGTGGTCTCTTCATCAAATAAACATGATGGGGAAAAATAGGGGAAGGTTAGAGGAAGAAGCCGTTATAGATTAGAAGATATTTAGAGATTACTGATGATATACAACATGCAGACCATTTTCACATCCCAATTCAATCAAATCAACAAAGACATGTTTTGTTTTGTTTCTTTGAGACAGCTGGGGGGAACACATTATTAGATAATAGAAGACATTAAGAAACAAGTGTAAACTTTTTTGGTACGATAATGGTATAGCGGTTATGTTTTCACAATGTCTGTAATTTAATAAAGTTTTGCAGGGTAGAGTGATATGCCATCTGGAGTACTAAAGTATTTGCCTTAAAATACTCCAGCAAGTAAAAGGGGAGAGTGGGAGCCGCAGACAGGAAGAATGGCGAAGTCCTGATAGTGACTGGAACTGAGTGATGAATTCTCAAGTCTCACGATACAGCCTTCTGCATTTTTATATGTCCAAATTTTCCTAATAAAATTCTTCAAAAAAGCAAGTTCCTAAAACATAAATCTCATCACACAACTTCCCTCCAAACTTCTGCCGGCCCTTCTACTGCCCAGACGGTTGAGTTTAAATCCAGGCGCACACGAATTTCTTCCCAATTTCTGCCCCCGTGTCACTCCTGCTCCTTTCCAAGTGAAAGCTCCGGCACTTCTCACCATCACCCCAAAATCTGTGCTTCTGCAAAACTCTGCATCTTTGTACCTGCCTCCCCTCCTAGGACCCTTGAATTTCTCATCTCTTAGGGCTTCGGCCAAAGGACGAATCTTCTGTAATGCACCTTTGATGCTTATCCTCTGACTTTCCACAGCGGCCTCACAGCTGCCCGAGATCGTGTCTCACTCCATGTTTCAGGTTCCGTCCACCTGACCCTCCCCTTCACGTACCGTGAGCGCCTTGAAGGCAGAGGCGCATCTTATTCTTCTTCCTCCTAATGACTTACATATGAGAAATGGATTTTTTTAATGAATGAACATGAAATAATTAGCAAACAAGAGGCTGGACTTATCCCTTTCATCAGGTAAAACAACTTAAAAGAAGTCTACAATTCCAAAGACTCTCGCCTGTACACAGAAAGACCCCCGGGGTCCCCCCCCCGAAATCCACAGCTGGGACCCCACAGCGCGAGGTCAGCCTCCTCTCGGCGCAGCTACTCGGCGCCTCCCTGTTGTCTCACCTGGTCCTGGCCACCAGCCAGGCTGCTGGCCCCATGTGGTGGCTGCTGGGTCACCCGTCGGCTGCTGCCCAGCGCAGCTGATTTACAAGGCCGCGTCAGCTTCTGGCGCACAGCGAAGCGATTCAGTTACACCTCCACACTTATGTCCTTTTCCATGATGGTTTATTACGGGTATGCAGACAGTTTCCTGGGCTCTACAGTAGGACCTTGTTGTTTATCCACTCTATAGATGATAGTTTGTATCTGCTAACCCCAAACTCCTAATTCATCCCCACCCCTTCCCCTTTGGTAACCATCAGTTTGTTTTCTATGTCTGTGAGTCGGTTTCTGTTTCGTAAATAAGTTCATTTGTGTCATATTTTAGATTCCACGTATAAGTGATATTTTATGGTATTTGTCTCTCTGACTTACTTTGCTTAGTATGATCATCTCTAGGTCCATCCATGCTGCTGCAAACGGCATGATTTCATTCTTTTTGATGACTAATACTCCACCGTGTACCACATCTTCTGTGTCCATTCACCTGTCCATGGACACTTAGGTTGCTTCATGTCTTGGCTACTGTGAAGAGAGCTGCTGCTACCTATCCTAATTCCTCAGTCACCTGGGAAGAGCTCTAACGCTGGCTCCTTAGCACAAAACTTTGAAACAAGACTTTTCCTCTGGTCATTAGACTACTCCCAAGATAGTTACAACCTGTATGTTTTAAATAAATGGGTTGATGCAAATAAATAATATAGCACTTTGGCTTTAGGCTTCAAAATACTCTGTGTGAAATTATTATTTAGCATTGTCTAATGAATCAGTAGGTTAGTTGCACCAGGGTAATCCAGCCCTGGAGTAACTGGCCAGATTGAGTGAAGTCAGGACATAAAAAATAGCTACCATCTGATGAACAGTTGTTTGCCATCAAACAACAGGTATTAGATGATACAAAGAAATTAGTGTTAACTTTTAAAATAACTAAAAAATAGTCGAACAAAATTAAAACCACACATATCACAAGTCTGAGCACTTTCAGTATACTAGTAATCTGTCTTCTTACTCATTTTAATAGTTTCACACATAAAGTAAACATACTATTTATTATCCAAATTAGGACAACTTTGAAAATGAACGGGACTCTGATCACAGTCACACCAGGTCGACAGGCTTTTAAGCTGGGACTGGCCCAGGGTCAGTCACCCTGCCCCACCTGCTCAACGCCCAGCCTACAGGAATGGTGATCAATACTGTGCATGAGGTGTGATGGCAAAACAACTGAACAAGGCACGCACACCCCAGCATCACTGCCTCTACCGAACCACCTCTGGAAACCATGAGCTTTTCAATAGTGCAACCGCTGCTCGAATAACTTTTGGAAGCTCACCCCTGCACTTTTAGAGCCATCACCACGCTTTCCTTGGGTACAAAGAGGAGGCGTTACTAGAAATTTTCTTGCATGACATATAGATTCTTATGAAGACAATTCCAAAATAAATAATTTAAAACCATTTAGGGCCATGGAACTATTGGAATAAATGTTTACTTCACAAAATGTACACTCAAAAATAAAGCCT
Organism: Globicephala melas; assembly: GCF_963455315.2. Classification (NCBI taxonomy): domain Eukaryota; kingdom Metazoa; phylum Chordata; class Mammalia; order Artiodactyla; family Delphinidae; genus Globicephala; species Globicephala melas. The sequence goes on along the minus strand of NC_083331.1, from coordinate 307,170 downwards.
ATTTGGGTGCACAAATTCTAATTCATTTTACATTAAAAGAGTACATATATTATTTTATAGGCAGTATTTCAAAAAGCTACCCTCAGACAAATTTTAAAATAAAGGCAAAACTATCTCCTAGCTGAGTAGTATGGACACAAATGATTATTAAAAAACACAGTTGTGGGCTTCCCTGGTGGCGCAGTGGTTGAGAGTCCGCCTGCCGATGCAGGGGACATGGGTTCGTGCCCCGGTCCGGGAAGATCCCACATGCCGCGAAGCGGCTGGGCCCGTGAGCCATGGCCGCTGAGCCTGCGCGTCCGGAGCCTGTGCTCCGCAACGGGAGAGGCCACAGCAGTGAGAAGCCCACGTACCGCAAAAAAAAAAAAAAAAACACAGTTGTTTGCTGGTTAGAATATGCATTGATAAAAAATTATTTTAAAAGAAAGGCAGGGGCTTCCCTGGTGGCGCAGTGGTTAAGAATCCACCTGGCAGTGCAGGGGACACGGGTTTGAGCCCTGGTCTGGGAAGAACCCACATGCCACAGAGCAACTAAGCCCGTGCGCCACAACTACTGAGCCCGTACTCTAGAGCCCGCGTGCCACAACTACTGAAGCCTGCATGTCTAGAGCCCATGCTCTGCAATAAGAGAAAACACCACAATGAGAAGCCCACGCACCACAACGAAGAGTAGCCCCCGCTCACCACAACTACAGAAAGTCTGCAAGCAGCAACAAAGACCCAACACAGCCAAAAATAAAATAAAATAAATTAATTCAAAAAAAAGAAAGGCAGAAGGCAAAATCCTTTTATATGGTACTACTCTTAAAAGTAAGATCATACATGGACAACTTGTAAGGCCCCTCAAGAGCAAAAGATACATATGATCTATCTTCATAAAACTGTGACCATTTAAGGGTCTGGTCCATTTAAGACACTCTATATTTACTTGGGGAAGAAAAAAAAAAGCTATCTCTTAAAAAAGAACCAAAAATGTAAAAACAATAAAGTGTTGCCATGACAGGCCAGTAGAGGTTCTTCTGTGTCATGGGACATCCATCATCAAAGCTCAAGCAGACCAGCGGCCGCCTTGTCCGTAGATTTTCAGTCACTAAAGATGAAGGTCTGGAGTGTCTCACACAAATGAATGTTAAACAGCACCTCAGTTTTTCTTTTTAGCTTCAAATACCCAATGGTCAGCAAAAAGGTAAAAAGGTATCCGAATGCTAAATGACAAAAAGTATTTTAATGAACAAATACCATTTCTGCATCATGTATATTTTCTGGTGAAGAGTATCAACAATCACTTTTTGGGGTATTTTAGAATCCATTCCTAACTTCTGTGATGCTTACTAAGTCCTAGGCAAGCAGTGCTCCCAGATTTAAGTAGATAAACTGACGAATCAAATAGTCTTAAATACTGCTGTAGTAAAACCTCTCCACAAGACAAAGATTTTGGTGAATGGGAAATATCAGTTTTCACATAGGTAGCAAATATTTGTTTCTTGCATGAACAGAACGATGACGAGATGAACAAAGCATTTTCTCCTACTGGCTCTCTACTTCTATACCTACAGTGAAAGAATCACAAGAACCTATGAACAGCAAAACTATTTTGCTGGGCTTCCCTGGTGGCGCGGTGGTTGAGAGTCCGCCTGCTGATGCAGGAGACACGGGTTCGTGCCCAGGTCCGGGGGGATCCCACAATGCCGCGGAGCGGCTGGGCCCGTGACATGGCCGCTGAGCCTGCGCGTCCGGAGCCTGTGCTCCGCAGCGGGAGGGGCCATGACGGTGAGAGGCCCGCGTACCGCAAAAAACAAAAAAAAACTATTTTGCTAAAGTGGGAAAAGGTTAGCGACCAGTGCATTTTTGCCATATGCCTGTCCACTGATACTACTCAATGATTAGGTCAAAAAGTCATAGCAGTATAAATACTGGAATACTTTATAAAAGACAGAATTCAGGAGAAAGTCCACCTGACATAAGAAATAGAGGTTTCAGTCTTATAAAAATTCAAAATGTTGTTAGTGCCTAGAATTTTAAGTTACTTATAAAATAGTAAGGATAGCTTAGAAAAAGACACTTCCAAGTGGACAAGTGTCTTCCTTAAACTAGGACAAGGATTAAGAATAAGCCTCAGGGACTTCCCTGGTGGTCCAGTGGTTGAGAATCCGCCTTCCAATGCAGGGGAAGTGGGTTCGATCCCTGGTCGGTGAACTAAGATCCCACAGGCCAAAGGACAACTAAGCCCACTCGCCCCAACTACTGAGCGCCACAACTAGAGAGAAGCCCATGCACCACAACGAAAGATCCCGCATGCCACAACGAAGATCCGGTGAGCCGCAACTAAGACCAGATGCAGCCAAATAAATTAAAAAATTAAAAAAAAAAAAGAATAAGCCTCAAACAGACCAGTCGATCAGGAATCATTCTCATTCAGACTGTCATCAATAATTTTAAATCAAGAGAGTTGCAAGTTGGGTTTAACCAGAGCCTTGATAAAGTGAAAGGGCCAATAAAGCCAGTATTCTATAAGTCAAGACTTCTTGGGAGAAGTTTCAGCAAACTTATCTCACTAATAAAAGCAGGAAAGTTAGAAATAAATTTAAGAAGATTTCAATCAAAATGTCTAAACTTTGAGAGTAATATGAACCAATCACTTAGTAAGACAGGTGCATTTGTATTTGTATAGTGTTTTTACTGAAAGAAATAGGGAAGGAGGGAGTAGGCACCCATTCTAGAAAAGTGAAGTATAACTGCAGCAAAAAACTAAAGAAAACATTCTCTAATCTGAACTCATCTTGTGAAGGATTTCCTTTACAAAAATTTTAAAAGTACTGAAGGTTTTGCTTAGTAATTTAAAAACTGTATTTATTAAAGACCCTGCCACTACAGCATACAATTAAAAAACTGGTAATTCTACTCCTCTAAATGGATTTCAAACTACAGCCCAAACCAAAAGAAAACCTACCATAGTGGTTAAGAGTGTGGCTGCCTGTCTCTGTCACTACTAATGGGTGAATCTGGGCTGGCACTGAACTTACCTAAGCCTCCGTTTTCTCATCTTAATCCATGAAAGTGCTGGCCCAGCATTTGGCACAGACAGAGGACATGTGCTGGGTGAGCAGAAGCTGCCTCTATCACAGCTATTATTGTTAACAACCGCTACACACAGTCAAGTCCCAATACTGTTTTTGTCATTTAAAAAATACTAAGTATGCAGCTGAAACTCAAATTGTTGGGAAAGAAGGGATCAATATTCAGCCCTTAAAAAATAACTTCAACAACTAAGACTCTTTATTGTGAGCAATTTTCACTATATAGTTCTAAGTTCAAGAACCTCTGTCAGTATTCTAAAAAATGATAATTATTTCTAATGAAAAAGAAAACTAAAAGCAAAAGCAATAAGTTGAATTAGAGTCAGTTCAATTTATAAATAGAAGCTATAAATGAAACTTACAAAGAAAAGTAAAATGGGAAATTCTTAGAAGATTCATAAATAAAGCCAATTCAATAATGTACGGAATATGAGAATCAAGGATAAAACAATGGACAAATCCATAGAAGGAAACTCTTAAACCAAGTCTGTGCATTAGTTTTAATGTTATCCCACTTTAGACCACCATCAAGTCTTTTTTCAAACTGCTGATGATAGAAGTTTAACTCATCTGAGTTCCTTTCAATTCTTTATCCTTCCTTACCACCAACAAGAGCTACTAAAAAACCATAAAGTGGTTAAAAATTGAAGTGGAAATAGAAAAGAAAAACAGAAGACCCGGAGATAATCAGACCTATGAATAATCTGAAACGGATTAAAATTTATAGCTTTATAAAGTGATCTAAGAATTGTTTGAATTAGCAGAAAAGTCAGACTTAGAAATATGTTAATAATGCTGATTAAATATAAGAGTATGTGTTGTATCTGTAATAGTAACATAAATTTTCCTCAGGTATACAAAAACATGATGAATATGACCATATTTAATGTGACCATAGTTAATAATAATAATGTGACCATAGTTAATAATACTATGATGAATAGCATAAAAAATATTCCTCAGGTATACAAAAACATGATGCTCACATCATGGACGAACAAGTAAAGTTTCAACACATCTCTTTTCTCCCCACTATCATCTTACTCTTAACTTAAAGGAAAATAACAACATGCCCCAACTATACCTGTATGTCACCTGCAATCACAGCTTGGCTACAGAAAAAAGAGCCTGGCAAAAATCAATGAAAGCATTCTATGAGAATCAACTGGCTATACAGAACTCACAATAGGAATGCTGTATATTTTATTAATATTTGTAAATTCCTTACTATACATTCTGTATATTACTAAAATTTATAATAAACTTATTATACTAAAAAAACCCACTATGAGATAAAATATAATACCTGGACATCCTTCTTCACTGGTTTAGCTTTGTTATCCGCAACTTTCTTCCTAAATTCAAGAAGAACTTCTTTACAGTCCTCAAGGTGAACCTCAGGCTCCCAGGTATCATCATCTGATGTGTATCCTTTCCATCGAACTTTATAAACGATCTTGCCCTGTTATATAAATTAAAAACAGGCAAATAGAGGATATTAGACTTGACTATAGCTCCAAAGCCATACAGTTGCTGAGAATACATGAACCAACCTGAAATGGAGATTAAAATCATGGTAAAGACTGTTCATCTCCTGAGATCATTTGTGAATTCCTTAAAATACATAATGAAAGTCCATCCGATCTAAGTACAGCTGTAGCTTCTCCCTCTGAGGGCAAGTGCTTACTGTAGTGGAATAATAAAATATCAGTCATATTTTAATCTGTCCCCTCCAAATGTGAATCAGCCTAAAAGCCTCTCTTAAAATGTTCTCTGCAAGACATGAGAAGCTGGTAATTGTAACAGTTTCTGGGGAGAAGGAAGGAAGGAGAGTCAATCTTCAATCTATTTTGCACGTATTACTTTTCACTTAATAACTAATTTTTAAATTAAATAACCACAATAAAACAAATGTAAAAAAATGTTAATCTCCTGAAGCAAGTGGCAAAAACAAAAACAAAAACAGTATCACACCAAAAGCAAAAGCAACAAAAGCAAAAGTAAACAAGTCATACTACATCATACTAAAAAGCTTCTACACAGCAAAGGAAACCATTAATAAAATGAAAAGGCAACCTACTGAGTGGGAAGATATTAGCAAATCATATATCTGAGAGTCAATATCCAGAATACATAAAAAACTGATACAAGTAAAAAGCAAAAAACAATCTGATTAAAAAATGGGCAGAACTGAACAGTTTTCCAAAGAAGACATACAGATGGCCAACAGATAGCTAAAAAGATGCTCAACATCACTAATTATTAGAGGAATGCAAATCAAAACCACAATGAGTTGTCACCTCACACCTGTTAGAATGGCGATTATCAAAAACAGAAGAAATATCAAGTGCTGACGAGGATGTGGAGAAAAAGACCTCTTTTTTGCACTTCTGGGTGAGACTGTAAATTGGTGTAGCCACTAAGAAAAACAGTATGGAAGACCCTCAAAAAATTAAAAACAGAACTACCATATGATTCATCAATCCCACTTCTGGGTATTTATCAAAAGAAAATGAAAATACTAACTGGAAAAGATATACGTACCCCATGTTCACCGCAGCATTAGTTACAATAGCCAAAAAGTGGAAACAATCCAAGTGACCATCAATAAATGAATACAGAAAACGCAGTATGTGTATATAGACACACACATATATATCACATACATATATAATCATATACATCACACATATATGTATGTACACACACACACACACTCACACAATTATTCAGCCATTAAAAAAAAGAATGAAGTCTTGCCATATGCAACAACATGGATGGACCTCAAGGGCCTTACGATAAGTGAAATTAGTCAGAGAAAGATAAACACTACATGATCTCACTTACACATGTAATATAAAAAGAAAAACAGGGCTTCCCTGGTGGCGCAGTGGTTAAGAAATCCGCCTGCCAATGCAGGGGATGCGGGCTCGAACCCTGGTCCAGGAAGATCCCACATGCCGCGGAGCAACTAAGCCCGTGAGCCACAACTACTGAGCCTGCGCTCTAGAGCCCGCGAGCCACAACTACTGAGCCTGCGCTCTAGAGCCCGCGAGCCACAACTACTAAGCCCGCGTGCCTAGAGCCCGTGCTCCTCAACAAGAGAAGCCCGCGCATGGAAGAGTAGTCCCAGCTTGCTGCAACTAGAGAAAGCCCCCACGCAGCAACTAAGACCCAAGGCAGCCAAAAATAAATAAATAAATAAATATTTAAAAGGAAAAGAAAAACAAGCAAACAAACCCAAGCTCACAGATACAGAAAGCAGACCGGTGGTTGCCAGAGGCAGGGGTGGGGGTGGGAAATGGGTGAGGGGTCAAGAGGCGCAAACTTCCAGTTACAAGGTAAATATGTGGCGGGGATGTGACAAATGTGCAGCGTGTGGCCAGTTAATAATGCTGTGCTGCACATTCGAAAGGTGCTAAGAGTGCAGATCTTAAACGTTCTCAGCACAAGAAAAAAATGTTAGATGTTAACTAGACTTCCTGTGGTGATCATTTCACAATATATACAAATATCAAATCATTATGTCGTACACCTAAGGCTATTATAATGTTATATATAATGTCAATAATACCTCAATTTTTTTTTTTTTTTTTTTGCGGTACGTGGGCCTCTCTCTGTTGTGGCCTCTCCCGTTGCGGAGCACAGGCTCCGGACGCGCAGGCTCAGCGGCCGTGTCTCACGGGCCCAGCCGCTCCGCGGCATGTGGGATCCCTCCAGACCCGGGCACGAACCTGTGTCCCCTGCATCGGCAGGCGGACTTTCAACCACTGCACCACCAGGGAAGCCCAATACCTCAATTTTAAAAAAATTAAAATAAACAAACAAATAAAACCACAATACCATCAATCCATGTTTTTAATAATCCAAAGACTGAGGTCTTTTTCTGATTATATAAGCAATGTGCAGTCTTTGAAAATCAATGAAAAACAGGAAAAAACAAATAAAAGTCACCTCAAAATACTGATAACAATTTGATCTATTTCCTTCACCTTTTGCATTTATAAGTATATATTTAATGTATATATACTTAAAACACTGGGATACTATCAGTTTTATCTTGCTTTCTCACTGATATATCAAACATTTCTTGCTTTAATATCTTCCAGAAACATAATTTTTAGTGACTGAACATTATTCCATCATATAAATACAACAAAAAATACATGGGCTTCCCTGGTGGCGCAGTGGTCGAGAGTCCGCCTGCCGATGCAGGGAAAGCGGGTTCGTGCCCCGGTCTGGGAAGATCCCACATACCGCGGAGCGGCTGGGCCCGTGAGCCATGGCCGCTGAGCCTGCGCGTCCGGAGCCTGTGCTCCGCAACGGGAGAGGCCACAGCAGTGAGAGGCCCGCATACCACACACACACACAAAAAAACCAAACAAACAACAATGAAAACTCTCCCTTTGGAAACCAAAGGTTGTTTTGAGTGTCTCCAATTTGTGTTTTTTATAAGTAACACTGTGACTCTGATTAGGTTGTTAGAATAAATTCCCAAAAGAGAGACGGGATCAAATAATAAAGCCATTTAAAGATTGTAAAAATGCACTGTCAAATGTCTTCCAGAAAAGATGCTCCAACTTTCACCTCATCCGATACAAGAGCAGGGATCAGCAAACTGTAGCAGGGCCTGCCTCTGTTTTTGCTCATCCTGTAAGCTAAGAATGGTTTTACATTTTTAAATGGTTGAAAACAAATCACCCGATCATTACACCTGAAACTAATGTAATATTCTAAGTGAATTTCACTTCAACTAAAAAAAAATTAAAACAAACACACAAAAACAAATCAAAAGAAGAATTATATTTACATCAAGTGCCTCAAAATGTGTTGTGCACTGTCAAAATCTCTTCATTTATTGGTTCACTTAATCTTTAGAATAACCCTGTGAAGTATTAATATTCATTTTACAGATGAGGAAACTGAAGCTTCTAGACAGACTAACTACTAATGATTACACAGCTAAGGAGTAGTTCAGGGCTTCCCTGGTGGCGCAGTGGTTGAGGGTCCGCCTGCCAATGCAGGGGACGCGGGTTCGTGCCCCGGTCCGGGAAGATACCACATGCCGCAGAGCGGCTGGGCCCGTGAGCCATGGCCGTTGAGCCTGCGCATCCGGAGCCTGTGCTCCGCAATGGGAGAAGCCGCAGCACTGAGAGGCCCGCGTACCGCAAAAAAAAAAAAAAAAAAAAAAAATAGTACAGCTGAAATCCAAACCCAGGACCTGGGCTGCATGCAGAAAGTCAGCCCGCACTGTGAAGGCAATACGTGTAAATGCCAAAGGCAGATGCGGGTAACACGTTCTAGTGAGTTCCCAAGAAGGAAGATCACTGTCTTTGAGAGAACGAAAGTTTTTTAGGAGAATGAGGTCACATTTCTACCACGACAAGGAACACCAACTCTAAACCCCCAAATTGTCTCTCAGCCTACAAAGTCTAAAATGTTTACTATATGGCAATTTACAAAAAAAGTTCTGCCATATTCCACATCCACTTACAAAATTATCATTAAGCCATTTACATTTTTTCTTTGAAAAATTACCTGCTATGTGCCCACTTTCACCACTGCTATTCAACGTTGTACTGGAAGTTCTAGCCAGAGCAATTAGGTAAGAAAAAGCTATAAAACGCATCCAGGTTGGAAAGGAAGAAATGAAACTATATTCATGGATGATATGATTCTATTTATAAAAAAATCCCAAAGAATACACAAGAAAGTAACCAGATCTAATAAATGAACTCAGCAAAGTTGCAGGGTACAATACACACAAAAATTAATTGTTTCTATACATCTGAAATGCCCAAACCAAAAATGAAATTAAGAAAGCAATTCCATTTACAATAGCATCTAAAGTATAAAATACTCAAGAATAAACTTAGCTAAGGACATAAAAGACTTGCATACTAAAAACTACAAAACACTGCTGAAAGTAATTAGAGAAGATACAAGTAAATGGAAAGACATCTGTGTTCTTTGGTAGGAAGACTTAATACCGTTAAGATGTCAACACTACCAAAGTGACCTCAGGTCCCTATCAAAATTCCAATAGCCTCGTTTGCAAAGGTAGTAAAGACAAACCACAAATTCATATGGAATTGGAAGAAGTCCTGAATAGGCAAAATAATCTTGAAAAAGAACAAATTTGGAGGACTCACACTTCTTGATTTCAAATTTTACTACAGAGCCACAATAATCAAAACAGTATGGTACTGGCATAAGAACAGATACATGGAGTCCAGAAATAAACCCACACATCTAAGGCCAACTGATATTTGATAAAGGTGCCAAGTCCAATGAACAGGGACACAAATTGTGCTGGGACAACTGGATTTTCACATATGAAAGAATGAAGTTAAATCCCTATCTCACACCATACACAAAAATTAACTCAAAATAGATCAAAGACCTAAATTTAAAAGCTAAAACCATAAAATTCTTAGAAGAAAACACAGGGGTATATCTTCAGGACCTTGGATTTGACAATGAATTCTTGGATACAGGCATACCTAAGAGATATTGTGAGTTTGGCTCCAGACCACTGCAATAAATATCACAATAAAGCAGGTCACACAATTTTTTCGGTTTTGCAGTGCATATAAATGTTATGTTTATATTTATACCTTGGTCTACTGAGTATGCAGTAGCATTATCTAAGAAAACAATGCACCTACCTTAATTAAAAAACACTCCATTGCTAAAAAATGCTAACCATCATCTGAGTCTCCAGTGAGCGGTAATCTTTTTGCCATAGTAACATCAAAAATCACTGGTCACAGATCACCATAACAAATATAGAAATAATGAAAAAGTGTGAAATATTGTGAGAATTACCAAAATGTGACACAGAGACATGAAGTGAGCATGTATATATGAAGTGAGCAAGGTATATATACAACATCAAAACATCAAAAGCCCAAACAAAAGAAAAAAATAGGTAAAATAACTTCATCAAAAACAAAAACTTTTGTGCGAATAAAGGACATTATCAATAGAGTGAAAAGGAAACCCATGTAACTGGAGAGAATATTTCCAAATGACATCTCATAAGGGATCAACATCCAGAATATATTTTTAAAAAAAACCTCCTCCAACCCCAAAACGAGACAACACAGTTATAAATGGACAAAGGGGGGCTTCCCTGGTGGCGCAGTGGTTGGGGGTCCGCCTGCCGATGCAGGGGACACGGGTTCGTGCCCTGTTCCGGGAGGATCCCACATGCCGTGGAGCGGCTAGGCCCGTGAGCCATGGCCGCTGGGCCTGCGCGTCCGGAGCCTGTGCTCCGCAATGGGAGAGGCCACAACAGTGAGAGGCCCGTGTAGCGCAAAAAAAAAAAAAAAAAATGGACAAAGGAAGGACATGAATAGACATTTCTCCAGGAAGATATACCAATGACCAATAGCACCTGGAAAGATGCTCAACATCATTAGTCCTTTGGGAAACGCAAATTTCAAAACCACAAGATACTACCTCACACCCACTAGGTCAAACAAAAACATAGAAAGTAACAAGTGTTGGTGAGGATGTGGAGAAATGAGAACGTTCTCACATTGATGGTGGGAACCTGAAATGGTACAACTGCTGTGGAAAACAGTTTGGCAACTCCTCAAAAAGTTAAACAGAATTACCTCATAATCCAGTAATTCTTCTCCAAGGTATATATCCAAAAGAACTGAAAACAGAGACTCAAACAGATATCTGAACACACATTTCAGGGCAGCATTATTCACAATAGCTAAAAAGTGGGAAACAACCCAAACAAACAATCAACAGATGAATATATAAACAAAATGTGGTACACACATATAATGGATTATTCAGCCTTAAAAGGGAAGGAAATTCTAACACATGCTACAATATGGATGAACCTTAAAAAACATTATGCTAGGTGAAATAAGCCAGACACAGAAGGAAAATGCTGAACTGGCCAAAAAGTTCGTTCTGTAAAAACCCAAATGAACTTTTTGGCCAACCCAGTATTTATGATTCCATTTATATGAAGTACCTAGAATAGGGAAACTCATGAAGACAGAAAGGAGAATAGTGGCTGCCAGGGGCTGAGAGGAGGGAGAATAGGGAATTAGTATTTAATGGGTACAGAGTTTCAGCTTGGGAAGATGGAAAAGTTCCGGAGCTGGATGGTGATGATGACTGCACATCAGTGTGGATGTACTTAATGCCACTGAACCACACACTGAAAAATGGTTGAAATGAAAAAGTTTAAGATACACATATATAAAAAAAAAAAAGATACACATATAAAATCATATATATAAACTACATCAACAATATTTTAAAGTTACCTGTTGTATCTTTTGCCCATTTTCTTGCTCATTTATGAGAATTTTTCTCTTTAATACTTCTTTTTTTGGCCTTGCCACACGGCTTGCGGGATCAGTTCCCCCACCAAGGATTGAACCCGGGCTATGGCAGCGAAAGTGCCAAGTCGTAACCACTGGACTGCCAGGGAATTCCCTTTCTTTTTAATACTTGATGGCTATTAAATCTTTGTCATATATATTCCAAATTCTTGCTTTTCCAGATTTCTGATTTTTCTTTTCTGCTCAATACCCAATCTCACTGAGAAGCAAGAACATACTCATGCAATAGTTTTCTGCACGAATTGCAGAGCACCATTTTAGCTATACTCTTAACACTTGTCTGATTTTATTCATACAACCACCAAGGCAATCAACTTTCGAAACTGACTGCCAACCACTGTTCCCTCCCATTGCACCCTTCCATCATGCCCACACTGCCTTTCAATCATTCTGCCATCTGTAGAAAGACCAAGCATTAGCATCTAACAGGATTAGAAACTAAGAAATAGTGGGAAAAGAGTAGTCTCTTAACTTTTAGAAATAATCCTGAAAATCTTTATAATTTTAAAATAATAATTAAGAGTCTATGTTGGGAATTCCCTGGCAGTCTAGTGGTTAAGACTCCGAGCTTCCACTGCACAGGGCGTGGGTTTGATCCGTGGTCAGGGAACTAAGATCCCGCATGGTGGGCCCCCCCCCCAAAAAAAAGAGAAAGCATGTCAGTTTAACGGTTCAGCTATATAACTGGGTACAGGGCAGTGATTATAACAACTGAAAATGCATGCGTATGCTTTTTAGCAAAACAGTGTGGAAAGAGAAAACTATTAATACACAACCCTGTAAGAGCTCTATGAAGGCGCAGTTAAAACTGGAGATAAACCAAGGTGAGAGAGCGGCTTGCTTAGGTCCTCGTGGCGGCACTCCTGCTCTTGGCACAAATACCACAGGAGAAGTTACACCGCTACAGGGGAGTGGAGGGATGCCTGAATGTACCCAACAACAGGGCTCGGAGACCAAAGATCCTTACCTGTGGGCCACCTTAGTTTTGTGTGCATAAAAATAGTGCTAAATGTGTTACTCAAAGTTGCTTTTAAAAAACACTATTTACTTTCAAATGGGCCAGAAAAAAATGTATATAAATAAAGAGAGAAAAAAAATAAAGCCAATATCAACAACTGGGGGATCTGGGTAAAGGCGTATGGGAGATTCTACACAATTCTTGCAACTTTTCTGATGATTAAAAAAAAAGGCAGTAATGAACACATATAAATTTAATACTTGTTATCAATTAGGTTTGATCTAGTCAATGAGAATGAGGGAGTATTAACAATCATTCTCAAGTACAAGGAATACATCTCAATTTTAGCTCCAGATTTAACTGACTGATAATTGTTAACAGCCTTCATTTCAGCAGTTTTGCTTCATTCATTCATTCAACAAATATTTACTGAGGGTCACTATGTGTATAGCAGTATACAAAACAAATGAAAACCTGAATTACATGTTTTTTTATAGGAATAATGTCAACCCAAATATTGCCCAAGACTTTGCTGTATATTAAGAAATTTCATGATAGCCCTGGGATCTATAAACTTATCTTCAAAATTCCCCAAATGTCTATTTTCTTGGTAGCCACATTATCTTTCGCTTAATCAGTGGGACAAACTAAATGGCAGCAGATGGTCCGTCCTCTTATCCTCTTAGGTTGTATATACTAGATAATTAGCTAAAAATTTTTGTTGGGCTTCCCTGGTGGCACAGTGGTTAAGAATCCGCCTGCCAATGAAGGGGACATGGGTTCGAGCCCTGGTCCAGGAAGATCCCACATGCCACGGAGCAACTAAGCCCATGCGCGACAACTACCGAGCCCATGTGCCACAACTACTGCAGCCCGCGCACCTAGAGCTCATGCTCTGCAACAAGAGAAGTCACCACAATGAGAAGCTGGCGCACTGCAACGAAGACCCAATGCAGCCAAAAATAAAAAATAAATAAAATAAATTTATAAAAAAAGAAAAAGCAGAAATAAATGAAAAAATAAAGAAATATATAATCTAACACTAAAAAAGGGTAACATCACAACAAACTTTGGTTTATTCTATGAACACAAAGTTGATTTAACATTAGGAAATCAATGTAGTTTATCACATTAGTGATATAAGGGAGAAAAATTATGCGATCATCTTAACAGATGCAGGAAAAAATTTAATAAAATTCAACATCCTTTCGCAATAAAAGTATTTAGCAACTAGAAATAAATGGAATTTCTTTAACAAAGGGTAAATACACAAAAATTAATTGTATGAGCAACAAATAAGACAATGAAACTTTTCAAAAGACCATTTACCACTGCATCAAAAATATCAATTATACCTAAAAATCAACTTACTAAGACCTCAACACAGAAAGCTATAAAACATTATTGAAAGAAATTAAATTGATCCTAAATTTACCCACAGATTCAATGCGAATCCCAATAAAAATTCAAAGTTTTTAATGTGTGCAAGGATATTGACAAGTTGATTCTAAAATTTATAAGGCATTGTTAAAGAATAAAAAGACAGATTTGCTCAATGAAACCTGATCCCTACATTACACTATACACAAAATCAATTCCAAGTGAAATGTAAATATAAAATCTGAAAGGCAAAACAACAGAGCTTTCAGGAAAAAAAAAAGAAAGAGAATATTTAGGGTAGGGAAAGATTTCTCAAACCAGACATAAAAAGCACTCAACATTGGGCTTCCCAGGTGGCGCAGTGGTTGGGAGTCTGCCTGCCGATGCAGGTGACACGGGTTCGTGCCCCGGTCCAGGAGGATCCCACGTGCCGCCGAGTGGCTGGGCCCGTGGGCCGTGGCCGCTGGGCCTGCACGTCCGGAGCCTGTGCTCCGCGACGGGAGAGGCCACAACGGTGAGAGGCCCGCATACCGCAAAAAAAAAAAAAGCACTCAACATCAAGACAAAGATTAAGTTTTTCTACATTAATCATATGAACTTCTACTGACCAAAAAAGACATAGCAGGAAAAGAGATATACATGACATCACCCACAAAGGATTTGAATCTAGAATACAACAAATTAATAAAGAAAGACAAAGTAGAAAGAGATCTGAATAGGCACTTCATAAAAGATAACCAAATGACCAAAAAATAAGTATTGGGTTGGCCAAAAAGTCCGTTTTTTGGCCAACCCAATATATGAAAAGATGCTCAGTGATTTCAACACTGATTACTAGTGCAGAATCCAGAGAAATATAAATTACAAGTAGGAAATACCATCAGATACCCCACCAGTACTGGCTAAAAGTATAAAGACTGACAATATCAAGCGCCAATAGGATGCTTAACAAAAGGAATTCTCATAAAACATTAGCAGTAGTGTAAATTGGTACAACCAATTTCAAAAACAGTTTCCACTTAAAGCTGAAGACACATGCATCCTGTCTGAACAATTCCACTCCTAGGTATATACAACCAAGAGAAACATTTGTGCACAATACACCAGGAGACATGTTCAATAAAGTTCACAGAAGCGTTATTCACAATAGCCAAAAACTGGAAACCCAAATGCCCATCAACAGTAGTAGAAAAGAGAGACTGTAGTATGTTCATACAACTGAATACACTTGACCCTTTAAAAACATGGGTTTGAACTGCGGGGTCCACCTATATGCAGATATTTTTCAATAAACATATTGGAAAATTTGGACTTCCCTGGTGGCACAGTGGTTAAGAGTCTGCCTGCCAATGCAGGGGACACGGGTTCGAGCCCTGGTCCGGGAAGATCCCACATCTCTTTTGATGTCCATTTGATGTTTCATTTTTGATGCTGCGGAGCAACTAAGCCTGTGCACCACAACTACTGAGCCTGCACTCTAGAGCCCGCGAGCCACAACTACTGAGCCCATGTGCCACAACTACTGAAGCCCACACGCCTAGAGCCCGTGCTCCACAACAAGAGAAGTCACTGCAATGAGAAGCCCACACACCACAATGAAGAGTAGCCCCCGCTCACCACAACTAGACAAAGCCTGCGTGCAGCAACAAAGACCCAACACAGCCAAAATATATATATATGTATATATGAAAATTTTTTGGAGATTTCCAACAATCTGAAAAAAGTCACAGACGAAACACATAGCCAGAAGTACTGAAATGATTAAGAAAAAGGTATGCAATGAATGCATAAAGTATATGTAAATACTGGTCGGTCATTACAAAGACATAAGGTGTGTGATATTTAATGTAAAATTAATGTGTTAGTTTTCTTAACGTTTTATAACTTTGCTTTCAAAGAATTATATTACCATATTCTTTTCTAATTGGAGAAAGTGAGTATTAGATTATTACAGGTAAGTGACTTCTTTAAAAATGTAATAATGTTTCTGATACTGTACTATGAATATGACTGTAATACCATACGCCACAAAAATTTTCTAACAATTCATTCATTAGCGTCTAGGCTAGGCTACTGGGAAGCAATTTTATCGATTACACTAGGCTACCATAAAGTATGAATCAATAAACTTTTTCACATTATCTTTTCATTTTTGATGTCCAGTGCTGGTAATACATATAACATCTACAGTGTTTTGTATCATATAAGACAATATTGATGTAGGTTCTGACAAGCAATTCATCTCATAAACAGAAGATGTATACTTAGGGTATAAATTACTGTAAATACATTTTCTCTTCCTTCTGATTTTTTAAATATTTTCTTTTCTTTAGTTTACTTTTTAATTAAGGATACAGTATACAATACACATAATATACAAAATATGTGTTAACTGACTGTTTCTACTATGGGTAAGGCTTCCCCTTCTGGTAGAAGGCTATTAGTTAGGTTCTGGGGGAGTTTATAAGTGGCTTTTCAGCTGTACAGGGGTCAGGCACCCCTAGGCCCCAAGTTGTTTGAGGGCCAACAACTATGCAGCAATGAAAAGGAAAGAAACTATAGCTCCAACAACATGGAATAAATCTCACAAAGATATTGTTGAGCAAAAAATGCAGACACACACCAAACAAATAAAGTGAGATTCCATTTAAATGAAAGAAAAAAATTTTTTTTAATGTGGGGCTTTAGGTACAGTGCCTACAGTTCTTTGGAACTGGCAAAATTGAATATTGTAAAAGAAGTGAATCAACAATTCTGAAGATATTACGCTCCTAACCAAATATTTTCTGAATATCTTTCACCTGCCAAGCACTATGTTAAACGCAGGTGATACACCTATCACCTCAAGGTGCTTACAAGGTATCTGGGAAAATTATACATAGAAATGTCCCTATCTTTACTGCAACTAACAATAAGATTGATGACGCTGGATTTCGGTTATTTATCCCCCACTGTACAGGAGAATCTTTTTTTTTTTTTTTTTTTTGCTGTACGCGGGCCTCTCAGTGTTGTGGCCTCTCCCGTTGCGGAGCACAGGCTCCGGACGCGCAGGCTCAGCGGCCATGGCTCACGGGCCCAGCCGCTCCGCGGTATGTGGGATCTTCCCGGACCGGGGCACGAACCCGTGTCCCCTGCATCGGCAGGCGGACTCTCAACCACTGCGCCACCAGGGAAGCTCCAGGAGAATCTTTAATGTCAGCAACTGTGTATGCTACAACTCATCTCTATATCCTCAGGACCTAACACAGCACCTACCCATGCAGTAGTTGAAAACAAAAAAAGTCTGCTGAATGAATGGACAAAAAAATTAATATAAGGTAGCGTATGACAAATGGGAAATAACAGACAATAAAAAGAACACAGGGGGACTTCCCTGGTGGAGCAGTGGTTGAGAGTCCGCCTGCCGATGCAGGGGACACGGGTTCGTGCCCCGGTCCGGGAAGATCCCACATGCCGCGGAGCGGCTGGGCCCGTGAGCCATGGCCGTTGAGCCTGCGCGTCCGGAGCCTGTGCTCCGCAACGGGAGAGGCCACAGCAGTGAGAGGCCCGCGTACCGCAAAAAAATAAAATAAATAAAAAGAACACAATATACAGAACGACCACCGTGTAGGGCCTTTGGTCATCTTACACCTATTTACTAAAACAGATTATTTTCCCATTGCCCATCCTCCCACCCTCTCACCTTCCCCCAGCCTCCAGCCCACAATTCATTCACTCAATCTGATATACACAAAGCAAGCACGGCATGCTAGGCACTGGATTAAAGTGTCAGCGATAACGAATTAATAAAAAGCATAGTCTACCAAAGGAGCCTACAATCTAGCAGGAGACAAACACGTAAAGAACGATAAGCTTGAAGGGCATAAATGGGGAAGCACCACACTCTGCGGGGACCAGGGTGAAACACGGCTTTCACACAGACACTGGGCGGGAAGCGCCGGGCAGGGCGCGGCGAGGAATTCAAGGCTCCTGAGAGGCTGCTGGCACACGCCGCACAGGGAGAGCGAGCGAGGATGCTCAGGCTCTCAGACCCGAGACGCCGTCCCCCGGGGATGGGGATGGGGATGGGGATGGGGATGGGGATGGCGCGGACGGGGCCTAAGAAGGAAGCCTCCTCTCAATGTCCCCGCGCCGTGGACATCCGTCTACACCGCCTCCAGCGCCTCCTGAGCGGGCAGCAGCACTCCGGCCGCGCCGATCGCCGCGCGTGAGCCTCCCCCCGGCCCGGGCCCCGCATGTACCCCATCGATCTTCATGTCCAGGATTTTCTCCACCTCGAACACATCCTCGCCGTCATCCTCACTGTCCCCGACGGCCTCCGCTCCTTTCGCGGCCGCGTCCTTCTCTTTGCCCACCGCTCCTCCTCCCTCTCCTTCGACTCCGGGCGACTTGCCACTGCCGTCGGCACCCGAACCAGGAACTGCAGCCGCGCTCGCCCCCTCCGCCTCCGCCGCAGCCATAACGGAGCTCTGCCAGCCGCGGGGAGAGCGGTTGCGACGCGCGCCCCGCGCTCGGCCCCGAACCCCCGCCAGCAGGATGCCGCTGACTAGAAAACGCCAATGGCGGGCTCGGGACCCCAGAGCGACGCGCGCGCACAACAATCACGTCAGGCGGGCGCGCCGGAGCTCCGCACCGCCCACAGGAAGCGGGTGGGCTGGCCGAGGTGGGGATGCCCCGGGCGGAAGGAAGAGCAGGCCGATGGAGGCGCTAGGAGAGGCCGCGGTGTAGCGCCGGTGGGCGGGGCTTGAGGAGCGTGGGCGGGGTGTGGGCTGAGGGGAAGGGAGCCGCGGAGCGGAGGCTGCATTGTAGCGCTGGTGGGCGGGGATTGCGGGACTTGGGCGAGAAGTGGGCGGGGCGAGAGGGTCAGCGCGCGGGTCTGGTTCGTGGCGGGTTCTCTTCGTGCCGCCCGCTGCCCAGAGCAGGTGACCCTTATCTGGGTGATTTTGATTCGATTAACGCCTGTGAAGGATCCAATCAAACACAGCCTATAGTGCTGTTATATTTTAGGGAGTGCTGTTTAAAGATAAGGAAAACATTTATTTTCCAATTTCTAGTAGGGTTTTGTTTTGTTTTTTAATTCCCACAGAGAAAAATCAGAGGAGGTGATAAAAGTAATTTGTACACGTTATGAATGATTGACAAAAATAGTCACCCCTCAAAATGAATTGTCGCCCAGAGTTGCTAGGTGAAATATTTCTCAGTTTGAATTGCAAATAAGCAAATAAAGTCTTTGTAGCAGCGAGCTTTTAACAGTGAACTTTGTCGACTGAAAATAAATGCACAAGGTGAGAGTTGCGAGTTGGGTTTTATTTGGGGCAAAATGTCCCCTATGTCCAGGGGACAGCGCCTCAGCAGCTCAGGGCCTGGGTGACCGGCCAGCAGACGAGCGGTCAAGCACGCGCTGCTGCTGGCCACGAGGAGCGGACGCCCCATTAATGATTTTGTGCCTTTCTAGATGTGAGGGGAGGCGAGAACCGGGCTCCTAAAACCTTCTCCAGCTTTTCCAAGAGCACAGAGCGCCTCACTCCTGATCTCCGCCCTGAGCTCCTCTCAGGGGGCCTTGAAGGTCCGCAGCTGTGGTGGCTAATGACCTCATCCTCGAGTGAGAATTTTCACCTGGCAACTTAATTTACAAAATTAACTCTTTTAAATGGGCTCCCTGAGTTCAGTTAAGACTATGATCTGGCAGGCGCCTTTTGAGAGCAGCGCCAGATGTTTGAGTTGGCTCACAGAAGGCATCCTAGGCATTAGGAACACAGCGATCGCTACACCATAGCCTGCCCGCCAGGCACTCTCATCTCTAAGGGAAGACACAGCAATTCTAATGCTTCCATATTTTTTTAAATAAGTTTAAAAAATATTATAAAGCAACGTTAGTTGATGGGGGAAAGCTGATTATTTCACAAGAATTCCAGCTAACAAGTATAGAAGAAAAAATAGAGAACCACAATATTTCATAAAATGATTCAGACAACAGAATCGTTAGCTGAAAGACTGAAGAGAAACTGGATGCCAAAGTATCTGTCCACAGGTGAGTGTTGGCTGTAGGCCACAGTGGAAACCCGCTGATCAATGTTAGCATTATTACAGTAGAACAACCAGCCTTCACGGCTCATGTTGACAGAAATGCTGATCCTTAATCTACTCAGGACTTTAGATCTAATTTCCAGTTTACAAGAAATATGGGGAAAGAGAAATGGAAAGAGACATGTCCAGAATGTGGGACATCCTGTAGGAGAGCCAACGCGTTTCCTCAGCAGCAAAAGAGGGAAGAAAAGGCTGTTCTAAGCGTCCAAAAACTTGACAAAGCATTTTAAGTCTTGAGGGAGTTAATTACACTATTTACTCTGCTTTTATGTATTTTTGAAATTAAGTATATATGTTCATTGTAAATTTTTTTCAATTAATTCAAAAATGTATAAGATAGAAATAAAGTTCCTGTTCCTCAAAGGTAACTAGTTTGGAATATGACATGACGGATTTTTATCTCATATATATATAAACACCCATTTATACAACTTTTTTTTTTTTTTTTGCAGGCCTCTCACTGTTGTGGCCTCTCCCGTTGCGGAGCACAGGCTCCGGACACGCAGGCTCAGCGGCCATGGCTCACGGGCCCAGCTCCGCGACACGTGGGATCCTCCCGGACCGGGGCATGAACCCGTGTCCCCCGCATCGGCAGGCAAACCCCCAACCACTGCGCCACCAGGGAAGCCCTTATACAACTTTTGAAATGAGCTCTATTGCACATGCTCTGCCACTGCACTGTGTATGTATGCACATAAAATACATGCATGTGTTGGTGTGTCCATATTTCTGTAAGATGAATTTCTAGAAGTAGAATTCCTACTAGCGGAATTTATATGTCAAAGAGGGTAGTGATTTAATTTTTTCTTCCAGTTTGATTGAGATATAATTGACATACAGCATTGTGTAAGTTTTAGATGTACAGCATAATGGTATGACTTACATACACGATGAAATGATGACCACGGTAAGTCTAGTGAACATCCATCATCTCAAATAGACACAAAATAAAAGAAAAATATTTTTCCTGTGAAGAGAACTCTTGGGATCTAGTCTCCGAACAACCCTTATATGTAACACACAGCAGCGCTCATTCTATTCGTCATGCTGCACATCACGGCCCTAATACTTACTTGTCGTATGACTGGAAGTTTGCACCTTTGGACCACCTTTGCACACTCTCCCCTTCCACCACCCCCATCTCTGGTAACCACAGGTCTGATCTCTTTTTCCATGAGTTTGCTTGTTTCTTTTGGAAGCATAATTGACCTACAACACTATATTAGTTCCTGGTGCATAACATAGTAATTCGATATTTCTATACATTATGAAATGACCACCACATTGTGATTTAAATTTTGATAAACATTGCAAAATTTTGTTTTACTAGTATACGTCTCCAGTAACAATGTAAGGAGGTACCCAGTTTGTCTTCTGTAATTACGTCAAGCAAACAAGCAGGGCAGGCCAGGGCTAAGACCTGACTGATTTGGCCAGTAAAGATATAACAAGCCTGTTTCAGATTTAGATGGTTTATACATATATAAACAGCAAAAGGCAGAGTAGTCAAAGATGCCAGCTCCCCTTGGCCTTGGGCCCACGGCCCCGAATGGAGCCGGACGTCTGCAGCGTGAGTAGTGGGACAGGTCCTGAGCTTCTTGCCTCATCGGGGAGGAAGGTGGGAGGAGGCCTTTAGGCAGCTCCTCACAAGCCTCCCATTCCCTCGGGCACCAGCAGGCTCACAGGGTCCCTCATCAGGGTGTTGGGAGCCACTGGAGAGGCAGGCGGGCAGGCCCCGCAGCAGGAAGGAAACCCTGCACCTGTGTGCGTGAGGGGTGATGGGCAGGATGGGTGGGAGGACAGCCAAGACTGTATGTCAGTCTTGGCGCAGTGGTTGAGAATCTGCCTGCCGATGCAAGGGACACGGGTTCGAGCCCTGGTCCAGGAAGATCCCACATGCCACGGAGCAACTAGGCCCATGAGCCATGGCCGCTGAGCCTGCGCGTCCGGAGCCTGTGCTCCGCAACAAGAGAGGCCGCAATAGTGGGAGGCCAGCGCACTGCGATGAAGAGTGGCCCCCGCTTGCCGCACCTGGAGAAAGCCCTCACACAGAAACGAAGACACAACACAGCCAAAAATAAAGAAAGAAAGAAAGAAATATTAAAAAAAAAAAAAAGACTGTATGTCAAAGACACCGGGGTTCTACGTAAAGACAGAGCGGAAATGGACTGGAAGGCATCGTGTGGAGTAGGCTGGACAGAGACCTCACTCCCTTCACAAGAAAAACTCAAGATGGATCAGAGGCCTAAACAAACAATGCAAAACTATAAAACTTCTAGAACATAACATAGGAGAAAATCTAGATGGCCTTCGTTTGGTGATGAGATTTTTAGATGCAACACCGAAAGCATGATCCACCGAAGAATTGCTCGAGACACCTAGTGTCTCTAAACGATAAGAAAGGTGTCCAGGGACTTCCCTGGTAGGCCAGTGGTTAGGACTCCGTGCTTTCACTGCCGGGCTGGTGGGATCCCTGGTCAGGGACCTGCGATGCCACAAGCTGCGTGGTGCAGCCAAAAAAAAAAAAAAGAAAAACAGCTGCGCAGGGATCTGCAGCTGAGGGTCCATACCAGGGAGCGTGCACACCAAGTGCCAGGGGGGCCCGGGTTCAACACCCGGCCCAGAAACAGGCTTGTTTCCTCCCAGCTTGCTCAGCCTGGCTGCACCGGCTCCCTGCCAGCCTCCTGAGAGGGGAGAAGGAAATAAGCCTCCAGCACCACCCCGATGTGTCTCTCATCACCTTAAAGTATTCAAACACAAAAAGTCTGTAATACTGGAATTTAAAATTTTTTTATTAAAAAAACTTTTTTTTGGCTGTGCTGCTCAGCTTGTGGGATCTTAGCTCCCCAACCAGGGGTGGAACCTAGGTCCCCGGCACTAAAAGCTCGGAGTCCTAACCACTGGACTGCCAGGGAATTCCCTGGAATTTTAATTTTATAATTGCTGGTTCGTTCATTAAAACAATAGACTGCTTCCACTTATTTTAAAGTGATTGCTACACTGAATAAAATCATAATTAGATTTCATTATAGGTATCTATTAGTATCTGATTATTGTATACATGGAAGCATGAAAAAAGTTTAAAAGACAAGTTCATGTGCTTCAGCCTTGACTGTACTTAAGAAGCCTGTGAAGAGGGGAAGTGGTGTATCCGGGTTGGGGCCCCAGCAGCTGTTTGGTGGCAGAGTCCTAGTCTTTCCCCAGCTCGAGGCGTTGGCAGATAGATGGATACTGCCCTTCAGTTCTTCTCAGCCATTCACTTGCTTTCTTTATTTTCTCAAAATCCCAGGGAATATTCCTAGATTAAAAACATTTTTCCATCAACTTCAGAATATAATTATATATGAAATGTAATGTGGTACCAAATCCAGCACATTATATCAGACAAAATCTGTCAAAAATTATGATACTTAGTAAAAGCAGTTCTCTCTGACTTTTTTCTTTTCCTTTCTGACATTTTATGAAAGTTCTTCCAGTGGCCTGACATGGTGCTTTGAACTTATTCAAAACATTTGAAATATGGTAACCTCCTCGCTGCCCGGCTTCCACATGCTTCGCAGACGTTCTTGTTGCCTCCAGGACAACTCAAGCTTCTTTTTTTTTTTCTAATATCTTTATTGGAGTATAATTGCTTTACAATGGTGTGTTAGTTTCTGCTTTATGACAAAGTGAATCAGTTATACATATACGTATGTTCCCATATCTCCTCCCTCTTGCGTCTCCCTCCCTCCCACCCTCCCTATCCCACCCCTCTAGGTGGTCACAAAGCACCGAGCTGATCTCCCTGTGCCATGCGGCTGCTCCCCACTAGCTATCCATTTTACACTTGGTAGTGTATATATGTCCATGCCACTCTCTCACTTCGTCCCAGCTTACCCTTCCCCCTCCCCGTGTCCTCAAGTCCATGCTCTGGTAGGTCTGTGTCTTTAGAGTCTGTCCTACAGAGTGAAGTAAGTCAGAAAGAGAAAAACAAATACCATACGCTAACACATATATATGGAATCTAAGAAAAAAAAAAAAGGTCATGAAGAACCTAGGGGTAAGACGGGAATAACTCAAGCTGCTTCTCCCCTTCACGTGTTGGTTTGCTGTCGCTCCCTTTCCACTCTTTGAGTACAGGCTCAACGCTACTTTGCAAACTGCTTTCTACTGTCCCAGGAATTCTCAACTGGATTCTTTACCTGTAAAGTACCCGAGAGTCACCCGAGAAACTAGCATATACTTAGCTTTAGCACGCAAACCACGAACAACTTACTAGTAAAATGTGCATAACGTAAAAACTTCACATTTGTGTTCAGAAAATAGTGTCAAATATTCAAGTCTACTGAAGACTCAGAAAAATTCTGAGATTTTTCATTAATATTAATTAGCTACTTCCTCATTTGTTTTGTTATCTGCTAGAACCTGTTAGCAAACAAATGGTAACATATACTAAAGAATATGGGGGGAAACTGAAAATTTGGAGAATTCTCTCCATCTTTGATTTTTTTCCCCTGTGAACTGGGAAAGGGCCATCAGAGTAGTACGGTGGTTAAGCGATGGGTTCAAATCCTGCCTCTGCAATTACACAATATTGCTTGTGTGACATTGTTTGTTTTTTGTTATTTTTGGCTGCCTGTCTTGTGGGATCTTAGTTCCCCGACCGGGGATTGAACCCGAGTCCTCGGCAGTGAAAGCCCGGAGTCCTAACCACTGGACCGGCAGGGAGTTCCCTGGGAGTAGAGAATTTAATCAGTTCTTGTGAGAGGGTACAAATAGACCTACTAGTTTATTTTAATTTCATCTGTAAGTATGTTATCTCTAAGGGATAAGAACTTTTTCCTAAGCATGAAATTTAAAGATAGTAATGAATAATTCTTTAATATCACAAAATATCCAGGTAATGTTTAAATTTCTGTAATTGTTGTTGTTGTTTTTTTTTTAATACAATGGGTTTTGTTCAAATCAGGATCCAAAGGCTACATATTGCCTCATTTCAAATATCCTTTAAGTTATAGGTTTCACCCCTCCCCTCTTTTTTCTCTTTTTTTTTTTTTTGGCGCCTCCCGTTGCGGAGCACAGGCTCCGGACGCGCAGGCTCAGCGGCCACGGCTCACGGGACCAGCCGCTCCGCGGCATGTGGGATCTTCCCGGACCAGGGCACGAACCCGTGTCCCCTGCATCGGCAGGCGGACTCTCAACCACTGCGCCACCAGGGAAGCCCCCTCTCTTTTTTCTCTTGCCATTTATTTCCTCGTATTCCAGACATTGCTGACTACGTCCCCATGGCATAATTTAACATATTCAATCTCAATTCCCTGATATCTGATCTTTATTATGTAAAATATTTTCATAGTTTCAAAGTCAAAACCATAAAACAATGTACATTAGGAGAAACCTAACTTCCATCCTTGTCTCCTCCCCTTCCCCCTCTAGATAATATTTTATTAGTTTTATTAGTTTTCCCATTATCTTGCCTTTTGAAAAAACATAACCAAATTACGTGCATGTGTGTGTGTGTGTGTGTGTGTGTGTATACCATGCTTAACCACTGCGCCAGCAGGGAAGTCCCTCCAGATGGATCTTACGTTTCTTTTTTTTCCTTCGTTCTTTTTTTTTGGCTGCGTTGTGTCTTAGTTGCCACACATGGGATCTTTCCTTGTGGAGCGTAGGCTCAGTAGCTGTGACCGGCGGGCTCAGTTGCTCCGAGGCATGTGGGATCTTAGTTCCCCGACAAGGATCGAACCCGCGTCCATCTGCATTGGAAGGCGGATTCTTAACCACGGTGCCACCAGGGAAGTCTCTCTTTTTACGTTTCTGCTTAGATATTTAACTAAGGATACAGATTTAATCATGTTTCCCCCCTGCTCCTTGTGACTTCAGTTTCAGCCACACTATTAAGTGTTATTCAAAGCAAACAGAAAATTAGAGCTATGTTTTGAATAGGTAATTCATGGTATCTGGGCACTTTAATTTCTGGACTATCCCTAGAATAGATACACACAGAAGAGTCAGGAAATAGAGAGTCCCCTATTCGCATGATACTATCTTCAAGAAGCAATTCATATCCATGCACTACACTTTAAAATATGTATAATAATTAATCTATGACTTAAATCACATACTTAATTATAATTTAAAGTGTTCAGTTTTCTCTGGAATTCAATAAGCTGGCTGATTTTAATGTAACAGATCCATGTACTATAGAAAAAAAAAGTAAAACACTTCACATTTGTGAGGCTGAAAAATGTGGAAACTAAAGATGGCGTGCTCTTACCAGGATAGGATTCCTACAAAGCTCTGTACAGGGGACCTGTGCAGCAAGGGCGTCACATTGCCAAGGTGGCTCAAAAACGCTGTGGTTTCACTCAGTCGGCCAACTCTAAATATCTGCAAGATGTCCACTGGACTCTTACTGTAAGAATTAGAAGAAAACCTTGAGATTACATAATTGAAAACAAAATAAAACATTATTATTAGCAGAAAACCCAAAACAACCCAAATGTCTATTATTAGAGAACTGATTCAATGAATCACAATGCAACATTTCTTGGAAATACTATGCAGCCATTAAAAAATCACACTCTTAGAAATAAATAAGGGGGGCTTCCCTGGTGGCACAGTGGTTAAGAATCTGCTTGCCAATGCAGGGGACACGAGTTTGAGCCCTGGCCCAGGAACATCCCACATGCCGCGGAGCAACTAAGCCCGTGCTCCACAATTACTGAGCCTGAGCTCTAGAGCCCACAAGCCACAACCACTAAGCCCATGTGCCACAACTACTGAAGCCTGCATGCCTGGAGCCTGCCCTCCACAACAAGAGAAGTTACTGCAATGTGAAGCCCGTGCACTGCAATGAAGAGTAGCCCCCGCTCACTACAACTAGAGAAAGCCCACACGCAGCAACAAAGACTCAACACAGCCAAAAATAAATAAATAAATAATTTTAAAAAAAATTTAAAATAAATAAGGTATAAAGCAAAACTTATAGCAAAAAATAAGTGTTAGAAGTAGGTTATAAGGACTTCCCTGCTGGCGTAGTGGTTAAGAATCTGCCTGCCAATGCAGGGGACATGGGTTTGAGCCCTGGTCCAGGCCGATCCCACATGCCGCAGAACAACTAAGCCTGTGTGCCACAAGTACTGAGCCTGCGCTCTAGAGGCCGCGAGCCACAACTACTGAGCCCACATGCCACAACTACTGCAGTCTGCATGCCTAGAGCCTGTGTTCCGCAACAAAGAGAAGCCACTGCAGTGAGAAGCCTGCGCACCACAACGAAGAGAAGCCCCCGCTCGCCGCAACTGGAGAAAGCCCACGTGCAGCAACAAAGACCCAATGCAGCCAAAAAATAAATTAATTAATTAATTAATTAAAGAAAAAGTATATTATAAAACATTAAGCAAAATATGATCCCATATTTTATCGAATATATAATATATAGAACATACTAATTGAATAAGTTCATTCATTCAACACTCATGCATTTATTTAACAAATACACCCCGTGCCTAGTACTCTACCAGCACTGGCAATAAGATAACAAGGCCTCTGCCTCATTGAGCTTATGATGAGAGAGACAGAAGTCAAGGTGACAAACACCTGATCTTCTGTGCTGCTCAGCAAGCCAACCAGGTTCAGAGAGATGGTGGCCAAGTAAGGCTTTGCTTTGGAGGTGACATTTATTGGACGTGGCCAAATACGTGTGCTAAGATCTAACTGGTTGTTTGGGGAAAGTTAACTGGATGGGCAGGATGGAAGGAACATCAGGAAGGCTGCTGCTGCAGGGACGTGGTCTCTGCTCAAGGCAAGAAGCCAAGGGTAAACGGCTTTTGGAGGCAGAGCTGACAGAACGGGGATGTGCGGACGAGGGAGAGAGAATCGACGATGGCTCGGGGTGACTAAGATGGGGAGTGTGGGGACAGACCAGGGGGCTGCCGAGGGACCGGGCTTTGGGGGCTGGCTGGTTACCGGAACGTGCTGAGCAAATCGGCAGATGTTACTAACCACAACTTTTATTTCAGACAGTTGGCTTCCCAGCACCCTCTGGGTGCAGAGAAGCATCAGTGATCCAACTGGGAAAACGTTCTATACCAAAATGCTAACAGTGGTTATATTATCTCTGCGTTATCGCTGGGTGGTGAGATTTTGGGCGATCTTTAATTTTCTTCATGTTTTCACATACTTTCTAAGCTTTTAGAAAAGAACGTGAATTTTATAACTAGAAAACAATTAATATGAAAAAGTCATTATTCGTGAAATGAAATGGAGAGAATCTACTTTTTCACAGCAGCAGAATCTCTCCCTAGGGAGAGGCCCACTTTTGATGTATGAATTCTTTAATACCTGGGGATGGGGTGGTTTGAGATCGCCAAGGGCTTGCTGTAGTTACATTAGATGGTTGCTGCTCCCTTCAAGGCTTGAAAATGCAGCTGCTCCTTCCCTTTGACTCCCTGGAAAAAGCTGGTGACTCCCTTCCTGATTCTACTGTCACTGTTACTAGACTCCTCAGATACCTAGGGGAGGCTCAAAGCCAAATCAAGCTAAAACAATCTTGAGAAAGAAGAACGGAGCTGGAGGGATCATGCTCCCTGACTTCAGACTATACTAGAAAGCTACAGTAATCAAGACAGTATGGTACTGGCACAGAAACAGACACATAAATCAATAGAACCGGACACAGAGCCCAGAAATAAACCCACACACTTTGGTCAATTAATCTATGACAAAGGAGGCAAGAATATACCATGGTAAAGGCCATATATGACAAACCCACAGCAAGCATCATACTCAATGGTAAAAAACTGAAAGCATTTCCACTAAGATCAGGAACAAGACAAGGATGTCCACTCTCACCACTCTTATTCAACATAGTTTTGGAAGTCCAAGACACAGCAATCAGAGAAGAAAGAGAAATAAAAGGAATATAAATTGGAAAAGAAGAAGTAAAACTGTCACTGTTTGTGGATGACATGATACTATACACAGAAAATCCTAAAGATGCCACCAAAAAACTACTACAACTAATCAATGAATTTGGTCAGGTTGCAGGATATAAAATTAATGCACAGAAATCTCTGGCATTCCTATACAACAACAACGAAAAATCAGAAGGAGAAATTAAGGAAACACTCCCATTTACCATTGCAACAAAAAGAATAAAATACCTAGGAATAACTCTGCCTGAGGAGACAAAAGACTTGTACTTGGAAAACTATAAAACACTGATGAAAGAAATCAAAGATGACATAAACAGATGGAGAAATATACCATGTTCTTGGATTGGAAGAATCAATATTGTGAAAATGACTATACTACCCAAAGCAATCTATAGATTCAATGCAATCCCTATGAAACTACCAATGGCATTCTTCACAGAATTAGAACAAAAAATTTTACAATTTGTATGGAAACAAAAAAGACCCCAAATAGCCAAAGCAATCTTGAGAAAGAAAAACGGAGCTGGAGGAATCAGGCTCCCCGACTTCAAACTATACCACAAAGCTACAGTAATCAAGACAGTTAGGGTATTGGCACAAAAACAGAAATATAGATCAATGGAACAGGATAGAAAGCCCAGAGATAAACCCATGTACATATGGTCATCTTATCTTTGATAAAGGAGGCAAGAATATACAATGGAGAAAAAACAGCCTCTTCGATAAGTGGTGCTGGGGGCTTCCCTGGTGGCGCAGTGGTTGAGAGTCCGCCTGCCGATGCGGGGGACACGGGTTCGTGCCCCGGTCCGGGAAGATCCCACATGCCGTGGAGCGGCTGGGCCCGTGCGCCATGGCCGCCGAGCCTGAGCGTCTGGAGCCTGTGCTCCGCAACGGGAGAGGCCACAGCCGTGAGAGGCCCGCGTACCGCAAAAAAAAAAAAAAAAAAAAAAAAAAAAAAAAAAAAGTACCAAGCTGTTTACTACTGTCTAAACCATTTCGCATTCTCCTTAGCAGTGTATGAGAGTTCCAAATGCTCTGCATCTTTGCCCAAACTTGCTATTATCAGGATTTTTTTGTTTTCTTATTTTAGCCATTCTGATAGGAGCGTAATGGTATCTTATCGTGGTTTGGATTTACATTTCCCTAATTACTAATAATGTTGAGCATCTTTTCATGTGTTTATTTTTCATTCATATACTTTCTTTTGCAAATTATGTGGTCAGATCTTTTGTCTATAATTTTATCTGGTTGTTTTTCTCTTTACTGATTTGTAGGAGTTATTTATATATTCTAAAAACAAATTTTATACCAGACACATATTTTGCAAATATTTCCTCCACAGCTAAGGCACGTAGCTCTGTTTTCTGGATAGTGTCTTTTATAAAGCAATTAGAAAAAAAAAAAAGGAAATGAGGCATTGTTAGAGACAGGACACGGTCTAAACGAAAGTATCCCCCTTGGCAAGGAGAAAGGCGGGGATGCTGGCACGTCATGCAAACCAAGGTAATGGCAGGCCGGGAGGGGCTCCTGCATAGGCGAATGCCTCCGTCATCCCAGCCGTCCTGATGGGGTGTTTGTCGTCCCGAAATCCTGCCCCCGCCTTAACCTTGGAGAATGTGGAGGGCTTGCTCGGCATAAGCCTCCTGCGCTGGTTGCAGGGCACACACCACGTCCAAGTCACTTCATTCAGGAAGGTAAAATTTAACATAATTTTGGGAGATTTCCACCAAAATGGTTTAACAAAGGAGAAGGGCCAGCTCAAAAAGCCTCTTGTACAGAAAAGCTCTGTCCATCTGGTCAGGGAGGGTTACTCCCTTCGAGGGAACAGACTCACAGTCGCGCACGAGGTGAGTGAGGGAGGCCAGAAGGGACGGCTTCCTTTCCAATGAAGAAAAAACTCTTAACACATCCTATCATGGTTTCCAACTTGATTTTTACTTACTTTTTACCCACACAACTAAATTCTCCACAAAATATGGTACACATTTTTAGGTAAAAGGTTAACAAAAGCCTTTCTCCTTCTTGGACACATTTGACCTTGGGTTAACTTTTTATATGTTTCCATGGAATCTGGATAAGAGTGGATGCCAGATATAACATTAGGCAAAACTCCTTGGGTATCAAAGACCTCTCCTTAATAACCTGTCCCGGGACCGGAGGTCAGTGAGTGAATGCAGACAGTGGGCGGCAAGCCCGAGCCCTGGGCCCAGGGCCCTGCATAACTGCCCTTCCCTGGGCTGCATCACAGGAGGTCTGGGCCCCTGGAGAGATGTGAATCTCCTTCCTCAAACCAGAGCTGACACCTTGAGTGGGGCAAAGTGAGGAGCTCCCAGAGCCTGAGGGAACTGCTCTGTGGACGCTGCTGAGGAGTCCTGAGCCCTCCGGAAGTCTGAGTGTCTGGACAGAAGACACTCTGACATGGGCTGCAGATTTTACTGGAACTTTAGGTATCGGCTCTGGGTTTGTTTTTGTTCCATTATTGTTTTAGGTTGGAACCATGCCTTTGACCTGACACAAACCTAGCGAA
Source organism: Globicephala melas (assembly GCF_963455315.2). Taxonomy (NCBI): domain Eukaryota; kingdom Metazoa; phylum Chordata; class Mammalia; order Artiodactyla; family Delphinidae; genus Globicephala; species Globicephala melas. The sequence continues at coordinate 275,851 of NC_083331.1, read as the reverse complement.
GGTCGTGGCCTCTATGCAGCCCTCCTTGCTGTCCCTGAGCCCAGGGCACTTCGCATACATTTCAGGATCAGTTGAGTCATGGGGGATGGGATCACGATGTGTTGTCCCTCCCAGGTGGCAGTTTCCGAGGGGCGGGGTATGAAGTCTTTTCATCTTTGGGCCTGGCCTCTAGTTGGCTGCTTGCTACACAGCAGGTGCTTAGTGAAGTGTGTGAAGGGATCTCTGTGAGGTGTGGACATTAGGAAAGTTTCCATAAGTGACTCAGAACAGGAGCAGGAACCTGCACCCCAGGGAATGTTTTCCTTTGCTGAGAAATTAGCTATGAGCAAGGTGGATAAACACATAGGAGTCAACATGAAGACTGTACCTCGATGCCGTCGGCTGGGAGGAAGTGTGCGGATATAAGAAAGCTGTGGTCCCCGGGGTCCTTGGGGCTCTGGGGGCACCTCAGCTCCACCATGGCCGTCTCCTTACCTCCCTCTGTCCCTACCTGGAAAACAGGTTGTTCTTTCATAAGCTGCATTCATTAAATAACAAACCATACACGCCATTTTAAAATGTTGATTATAAAACTGATACATGTTCATTTGCAGATATAATTTAGAAAATATAGAAAGTAAATAGAAAAAATAAAAATCATCTGAAGTCCTACTACAGATATATAATCACTAGTAATATTTTGTTATATTTCCTTCCAGTATTTTTGCTATAGATACACCTGTATATGTTTAAACTGTACCACTTTTCATATTTTCTTAATCACAGAAGAAATGTTATTTTCAAGTAACATTTTATTAAAATATCTGAAAGATACAAACGGAACATCATTTTGAATGCTGGTGTTATTTTGCATTTGTATGACGTCGCAGGAAAAGTTTTTTGTTTTTCTTTCTAATGAAAAGTAATGGAAATTCAACATAGTATAAATACTGAGTGTCAAAGTAGACTTGGTGTCTACTCTTAAAATACAAGAAACTGTTAATAACAGGGAGGAGTACCTTTATTTTTTAATGTCATATTAAGATTTTATACTGTTTACATTTTTATTATAAGCATGCATTTCTTTTACAATAAGCTAAAAATTAAACATTAAATTTTAAATGTAAAAATTTTCTTGACTATTAAAAATCAACTCATATACTAAGGAATATTTATTCAGGATATGCACAATTTTTCAAACAACAAAAAAATTATCAAACAGGAAAAATAATTAGAACAGAACTTTCAAACAGTTCTGTTCCTCCAAATAGAAATCAGACTCTTACTTTTACCAAGGTGTTATATTTTGCAACTTCAAAATCTTGAGGAAAATGAGGAATTCCAACATTCTCTGTATAAAACCTGAAATTTGTATAATAAAATTTTAACATTAAAATGAACTTTTAAACAGAATTTCCATAAAATTCTTCTTGTAGATCTCCTAATTCTATACAAAATACATTATAAGTCCCTAATGCCTCCTTAGATATTCGAAAGATGGTTAAAAGGTCTTGTGGAATGAACTGTATTTCTCCTTCACATAATTCTAGAGCTCTGATTCTATAGCGAGGCTGCAGTGGATGGCGGCGGTGATGTGAAGCAGAAGCAGAGGCCCCTCACAGAGGCGGGAGGCCTGTGTTCACTCTGGGCTCTGACCCTTAGAAACCGGTCACTCAAGACAGACCCACACCTCTCTGGACTACAGTCAGCTCCGCTTTAAAATAAATAAACGGGGCTTCCCTGGTGGCGCAGTGGTTGAGAGTCCGCCTGCCAATGCGGGGGACACGGGTTCGTGCCCCGGTCCGGGAAGATCCCACATGCCACGGAGCAGCTGGGCCCGTGAGCCATGGCCGCTGAGACTGCGCGTCCGGAGCCTGTGCTCCGCAACGGGAGAGGCCACAGCAGTGAGAGGCCTGTATACCGCAAATAAATAAATAAATAAATAAACGAATTAACTAACTAATTAATTATTTAATTAAAGGTGTCAGACTTATAATTTGTACTTTTAATTTTGATATTTGTTCTCTCCTTTAACACGAAGATTAACAAAGTAAGATCAAATGTGATGTCTAATTGATATTGCAGTTTGGGGTACGTATGCTTTAAGAAGCCATGTAGAACTTTAGACTCATATACTGCATTTCTTTCGCATTAATATTTATTAACTTCATAGGTATTGATTGTCTTTTACACTCAAATTGATTTAAAATTATCAGTGTGTAGATGGGAATGATGATAGATACTGTGAAAGATATTAGACTATGCTATGTAGGTTAATCTAACTTGCTCTCAATGCCCAACAGTGAAAAAAAAAAAAAAAAACTCTGTAATGAATCTTTCACCGTTTTCAGAACAGTCTGTGTCATGTGCCCGGCCTCTGCTGGACATGGCAGGCTGAAGCCAGCATGGCTGCTCAGACCCACCTCTGGATCTAGATTTGTCCTGGGTGAGTTCTTAAGTCCTCTGAACTGGTCTTTTTTTTTTTACATCTTTATTGGAGTATAATTGCTTTACCATGGTGTGTTAGCTTCTGCTTCATAACAAAGCGAATCAGCTCTACATATACATATGTCCCCATATCTCCTCCCTCTTGCGTCTCCCTCCCACCCCTCTAGGTGGTCACAAAGCACCGAGCTGATCTCCCTGTGCTATGCGGCTGCTTCCCACTAGCTATCTATTTTACATTTGGTAGTGTATATACGTCCATGCCACTCTCTCACTTCGTCCCAGCTTTCCCTTCCCCCTCCCCGTGTCCTCAAGTCCATTCTCTACGTCTGCATCTTTTCTTTTTTAGATTCCATATATATGTGTTAGCATATGGTATTTGTTTTTCTCTTTCTGACTTACTTCACTCTGTATGACAGTCTCTAGGTCCATCCACCTCACTGCAAATAACTCAATTTCGTTTTTTTTATGGCTGAGTAATATTCCATTGTGTATATATGCCACATCTTCTTTATCCATTCACCTGTTGATGGACACTTAAGTTGCTTCCATGTCCTGGCTATTGTAGAGCTGCAATGAACATTGTGGTACATGACTCTTTGAATTGTGCTTTTCTCAGGGTATATGCCCAGTAGTGGGATTGCTGGGTCGTATGCCAGTTCTATTTTTAGTTTTTTAAGGAAACTCCATACTGTTCTCTATAGTGACTGTATCAATTTACATTCCCACCAACAGTGCAAGAGGGTTCCCTTTTCTCCACACCTTCTCCAGCATTTATTGTTTGTAGATTTTTTGATGATGGCCATTCTGACTGGTGTGAGGTCATTGTACTATACCTCATTGTAGTTTTGATTTGCATTTCTGTAATGATTAGTGATGTTGAGCATCCTTTTATGTGTTTGTTGGCAATCTGTATATCTTCTTTGGAGAAATGTATAATTAGGTCTTCTGCCCATTTTTGGATTGGGTTATTTGTTTTTTTTATATTGAGCTGCATGAGCTGCTTGTAAATTTTGGAGATTAATCCTTTGCCATTTGCTTCATTTGCAAATATTTTCTCCCATTCTGAGGGTTGTCTTTTCGTCTTGTTTATGGTTTCCTCTGCTGTGCAAAGCTTTTAAGTTTCACTAGGTCCCATTTGTTTTTTTTTGGTTTTATTTCCATTTCTCTAGAAGGTGGGTCAAAAAGGATCTTGCTGTGATTTACGTCATAGAGTGTTCTGCCTATGTTTTCCTCTAAGAGTTTTATAGTGTCTGGCCTTATATCTAGGTCTTTAATCCATTTTGAGTTTATTTTTGTGTATGGTGTTAGGGAGTGTTCTAATTTCATTCTTTTACATGTAGCTGTCCAGTTTTCCCAGCACCACTTATTGAAGTGGCTGTCTTTTCTCCATTGTATATTCTTGCCTCCTTTATCAAAGGTAAGGTGACCATATGTGTGTGGATTTATCTCTGGGCTTTCTATCCTGTTCCATTGATCTATATTCCTGTTTTTGTGCCAGTACCATACTGCCTTGATTACTGTAGCTTTGTATTATAGTCTGAAGTCTGGGAGCCTGATTCCTCCAGCTCTGTTTTTCTTTCTCAAGATTGCTTTGGTTATTTGGGGACTTTTGTGTTTCCATACAAATTGTGCAATTATTTTGTTCTAGTTCTGTGAAAAATGCCATTGGTAGTTTGATACGGATTGCATTGAATCTGTAGATTGCTTTGGGTAGTATAGTCATTTTCACAATGTTGATTCTTCCAATCCAAGAACATGGTATAGCTCTCCATCTGTTTCTCTCATCAGTGTCTTACAGTTTTCTGCATATAGAAATTTTGTCTCCTTAGGTAGGTTTATTCCTAGGTATTTTATTCTTTTTGTTGCAGTGGTAAATGGGAGTGTTTCCTTAATTTCTCTTTCAGATTTTTCATTATTAGTGTATAAGAATGGAAGAGATTTCTGTGCATTAATTTTGTATCCTGCTACTTTACCAAATTCGTTGATAAGCTCTAGTAGTTTTTTGGTAGCATGTTTAGGATTCTCTATGTATAGTATCATGTCATCTGCAAACAGTGACAGCTTTACTTCTTTTCCGATTTCGATTCTTTTTATTTCTTTTTCTTCTCTGATCGCTGTGGCTAAAACTTCCAAAACTATGTTGAATAATAGTGGTGAGAGTGGACAACCTTGTCTTGCTCCTGCTCAGTGGCTCCCAGAAGCAGGCTTAAATTAAGCCCCTTTAGAATACTGTATGGCAGGCCATTGCAGGTGTGTGCCCAGGCAGGAGCATCTATGATGCTAAAGAGCTAGCAGTGGCCAATCACATTAAAACTTTGGGCGCTTATACTATTCATGAGTTTACCTCCAACAGGTCTGTCCATCCAACCGAAGTAGATGGGAATTCCATTGGAGAAGGGGCAATCAATTTGTTTAATTTTGTCCAGAGAAATACAGGAATCTAGCATATGTACTGGGAAGTGGAACCAAAACCCCATGTTCAGTTACAAATTAGACAACAAGTGCTAAGTTTCATCGGGTTCAAACAGCTGTGGGTAAAAAGGACTGACTAAAGATTCTAAGGAATATTCATCACCTCCATTCAGCAGAATGGTATTAGCTTCTTTTCCACAAGATTGTGGAATGGACATTGACACTGGGGGACTGTAATAGGAAAGAACCTTCTGTATTCTATTACAAGTGAATCACTAAAGGGATGTTGCCTGTAAGCTTAAGTTATACACAACGGCCCATCTCTGGGAACCCTGCCTGCCAGGTGATGAGCATTAAGCTAAAATACCTTTGTTTAGCTCACAAACCTCCTGACCAGGCTCACCTGTGAATGACTGACTGCAGGGAGGAAGAAATTAACTCATCCCCTCCAGAGGCTCATGGGAACCAGGAGATGTTTGACTTTACTGCTCTTTGAGTATAAAAGGAGCCTGAATTCTAACTCAGGCAAGATGGTTCTTTAGGGGCACAAGCTCACCATCTTCTCTGTCTGCTGGCTTTCCGAATACAGTCGTTAGTCCTTGTCCCAAGTACTGCTCTCTCGGATTATTGGCCTCTCCTGCGGCGCAAGCAATACAAGCTTGGACTTGGTAACAGTAGTTTGTTTCTTACACTGTACCGGTTGTTGGAAATAGCACTTCATTTGATTTCTTTAAATATTTATTTAAACAGACACAAAGCCTGGGTGTGTACACAATGGTAACTTGCAGTGTCTGCATCTGCAATGGCAATTAAGAAAACGGTTTTCGAGTTTTGCACTTTAGTGTTCAAAACAGAACTAGGTTTATTTTAATAAAAAATAAACAAAATAAAATTAGGCTTTATTACCTAATGGGCAAAGAGCCAACTACGCATTAGGCAGAAAAGACGAGCGATAGCTACTTTAGGAGTGACTTCATCACAAGGTTACTTTTGACTCATCAGAGAGTGTGGCCGACTGTCCTTTTTTCGTTTACTTGGTCACTCGTGGCAAAGAAGACAAAAACAAAAAACAAAAGACACGCGGAACTAGACAGACGCCCCCGCCCCAACCGCGAGGACGCCAGCCGAAGTTTTGAAAGGCAGGGGAGGGGCTCGGTCTGTCCCGGAAGTTCTCTCCGGGAACTGTTTCCCCCCGCCTCTCCGCCCGCCACCACCACCCCTTGCCCCCCGCTCCCGGGCGGAAGACGCCGGGCCGTGAGCGCCTAGTAACGTGGAACGCTGGGTCGCCGGGAGTGGTAGTTTGCGTGAGTCCGGCTGCGTGCTCTCGCAAGCGCAGAGGGGCAGGTAGGAACTACATTTCCCAGGAGCCCTCGGGCCTGGGCGGAGCCGGGCTGGCCGCGGAGTCTGTGGCGGGTGGTTTGTAAGGGTAGCGGCGGCGGCGACGACGGCTCGGGCGCTGGCGTGAGTGGACTGAGAGGCCGGGGCCGAGGAGCGGGACTTCGTGGCGGGGGTGGGGTGGGGTGGGGGTGGGGAGGACCGGAGGAGCTGGTGTGTTCGTCGCCGTGCGTCCACGAGGGACGGCGGGGCGCGCGGGGAGCGGCGCCGGGCGGCGAGGGGAGCTCTGGGTCAGTGTCGGGCCTGCTAGCGCTGTTCCGCGGCGGCTTCTGGCGGACTCCCGCCGCTTGTGGTCTCGGCTGCACTCTGAGCTGCTGCGCGGAGGCGCGGGGCCGCAGCTGCGCGAGGAGCGCGTCGGTGCGTCACCTTCCTGCTGGTCTGGGCCGGTCTCCCTGCCGGCAGGTGCGGTCTTGCAAAGCTTCGGGTTTGAAAGCTTTGCTGTGGGTTGGTGGCTTTCAAGGACGTGTACTTTGGGAGACCGGTAAGTCACCTTTCTAAGCGACCAGTTACTTCTCAAGGCCTGAGGGAGGCTTTGAATTGTTTGCGTCTACCTTTTCCTCCTCGCGAGGTAGAGAATTTATCCCCCCCGGCCCGCTGCTTTAAATAATGTTTACGTGGTAGTCTTTGGAGGTTTCAAGGCTGTCCGTTCGTTTCAAACAGATTTTGATATCAGGAAGATCTGAGTCCACCTCCTAATAATCCATTCTGGGCATTTTGCTGTATATGCTCCCTTTACCAAGGCCTTAGCATCAATACTAAGTAACAGGTTAAGGTGGAATTGTATTTCTGTGCGTCATGCCGACAGTAAATATACCTCTAGGGTCATAGTGATGAAGCTGAAATGAAGCAGGGGAGGTTTCTTTTTTACATGAGCGAGATATGTGTTACCGAAAGTGAGTTCCGGATGCTCCTGCGCAAAAGCCAGTGAAGAGGCAAGGCTGGTGGAAAGGAAAGTTTGCTTTCTTTTGGGTGCCGGGAGCGGGGAGGGCGACTCCTGTCCAAAGGCCGACTCCCCTCCCCTGCCCTCCGCGGCCACAGTCGACAGTCGTGGGTCAAGAGCTGTTATAGGCGGCGGGAGGAGCCCACGTGGAAGCAACGCAGGCAGCTCGGACAGGCATCTTGAAGCTGGTCATGCGGTGCTCTGGCCAGCGTCATCTTGACTGTTTTAAGTAGTTAACCTTAGGTTCCAAAGTCGGTTTGTTCCCATTTTCTTGAGGCCAGTTTTTAGAATCGCGGCAGCTTATGTCATGGCTACAGTTAATGTAGTTCACTTCTCCCACCTGATGGGGGTTTCATTATCTACAAGACAGCCCACCGGAGAGGGTCCCGATATTAGCTACAGCCCTTGAGAAGGAGCTAAAGTGCCTTGCCTTTGCTTAATGACTAAACTGTTATTGTTTTGTCCTGTTTGACTGCTTTTCTTTGCTTCTGCATTTTCTTACTTCTCTGGTTAAACTTATTCTTTGGTTTTTCCACAGACAAAAAGGCAGGCTGAGGACATGGGGGGCAGGGACCATAGGGTCCTGCTCTGTTTTACATGCAGACGTCTGAGTGCTGCATCACATCGGTGCTTGCGCTTGCCAGTCTAGTAGGGAACTTTGCTAGTTTTTTTTGTTTTAATTAGAGTATAGTTAATTTACAATGTTGTGTTTCAAGTGTATAGCAAAGTGATTCAATTATACATACATACATATTCTTTTTCAGGTTGTTTTCCTTTATAGGTTATTACAAGATATTGAGTAGAGTTCCCTGTGCTGTACAGCAGATCCTTGTTGTTTACCTGTTTTATGTTTAGTAGCGTGTGTCTGTTAATCCTAAACTTCTGATTTATGCCTCCCACCCCCACCCCCTGCCAATCTACTTTGGTAACCGTAAGTGTTTTCTGTGTCTGTTTCTGTTTTGTAAGTGAGTTCATTTGTATCTTTTTTTTTTTTAGATTCCACATATAAGTTATATCATATGATACGTGTCTTTCTCTGTCTGACTTCACTTAATGTGGTCATCTCTAGGTCCATCCATGTTGCCGCAAATGGCAATTTTCCATTATTTTTTATGGCTCCTCCATTGTATATATGTACCACATCTTCCTTATTCATCTGTCAGTGGACATTTAGGTTGTGTCCATGTCTTGGCTACTGTAAATTGTGCTGCTATGAACATTGGGGTGCATGTATCTTCTAGAATTAGGGTTTTCTGTGGATATATGACCAGGAGTGGGATTGCTGGATCATATGGTAGTTCTGTTAGTTTTTTAAGGAGCTTCCTTACTGTTCTACATAGTGGCTGCACTAACTTACATTCCCACCAACAGTGTAGGAGTGTTCCCTTTTCACACCTTCTTCAGCATTCATTATTTGTAGACTTTTTAGTGATGCCATTCTGACTGGTGTGAGGTGATACCTCATTGTGGTTTTGATTTGCATTTCCCTGATGATTACTGATGTTAAGCATCTTTTCATTTGCCTGTTGCCCATCTGTATGTCTTCTTTGGAGAAACGTCTATTTAGGTCTTCTGCTCATGTGTTGATTGGGTTGTTTGTTTTCTTGATGTTGAGCTGTATGATCTGTTTTTATATTTTGGAAATTAATATCTTGTTGGTCGCTTCGTTTGTAAATATTTTCTCCCATTCTGCAGGTTGTCTTTTTGTTTTGCTTATGGTTTCCTTTGCTGTGCAAAAGCTTTTAAGTTTTATTAGGTCCCATTTTGTTTTTTTGTTTCGATTTTATTTTCATTACTCAGGAGACGGATTGAAAAAATATTGCTACAATTTATGTCAAAGAGTGTTCTGCCTGTGTTTTACTCTAGGAGTTTTGTAGTATCCTGTCTTACATTTAGGTCTTTAATCCATTTTGAATTTATTTTTGTATATGGCCTTACAGAATGTTCTAATCTCATTCTTTTACATGTAGCCGTCCAGTTTTCCCAGCGCCACTTATTGAAGAGACTGTCTTCTCTCTATTGTGTATTCTTGCCTCCTTTGTCATAGATTAATTGACCATAAGTGTGTGGGTTTATTTCTGGGCTTTCTATCCTGTTCCATTGATCTGTATGTCTGTTTTTGTGCCAGTGCCATACTGTCTTGATTACTGTAGCTTTGTAATATAGTCTGAAATCAGGGAGTGTGATTTCTCCAGTTCTGTTGTTTTTTTCTCAATATTCTTTTGGCTATTCGGGGTTTTTTGTGCTTCCATACAAATTAAAATTTTTTGCTCTAGTTCTGTGAAAAATGCCATTGGTAATTTGATAGGGATTGCATCGAATCTGTAGATTGCCTTGGGTAGTATGGTCATTTTAACAATATTGATTCTTTCAATCCAAGAACACAGTATATCTTTGCATCTTTTTGTGTTTTCATTTTCTTTCATCAGTGTTTTATAGTTTTTGGAGTACAGGTCTTTTGCCTCCTTAGGTAGGTTTATTCATAAGTATTTCATTTTTTTATGCGATGGCAAGTGGGGTTGTTTCCTTAATTTCTCCTTCTGACATTTCATTGTAAGTGTATAGAGATGCAACAGATTTCTGTGTATTAATTTTGTGTTCAGCAAATTTACTGAATTCATTGATGAGCTCTAGTAGTTTTCTGGTAGTATCTTTACGATTTTCTGTGTATAGCATCATGTCATTTGCAAACAGTGACAGTTTTACTTCTTTTCCTATTTGGATTCCTTTTCTTTTTCTTCTCTGATTGCTGTGGTTATGACTTCCAAAACCATGTTGAATAAAAGTGGTGAGAGTGGGCATCCTTTTCTTGTTCCTGATCTTAGAAAAAATGCTTTTCACTATTGAGTATGATGTTAGCTATGGGTTTGTTATATATGGCCTTTGTTATGTTGAGGGATGTTCCCTTTATGCCCATTTCCTAAGAGTTTTTATCATAAATGAATGTTGAATTTTATCAAAAGTTTTTTTCCGCATCTACTGAGATGATCATAATGTTTTTATTCTTCAATTTGTTAATGTGTTGTATCACATTAATTGATTTGCAGATATTGAAAAATCCTTGCATCTCTGGGATAAATCCCACTTGATCATGGTGTATGATCCTTTTAATGTATTGTTGGAGTTGGTTTGCTAGAATTTTGTTGAGGATTTTTGCATCTGTGTTCATCAGTGATACTGACCTGTGATTTTCTTTTTTTTGTGATGTCTTTGTCTGGTTTTGGTATCCGGGTGATGGTGGCACATTTAAATAGAATGAGTTCAGACGTGTTCCTCCCTCTGCAATTTTTTGGAATAGTTTGAGAACAGTAGGCGTTAACTCTTCTCTCAGTGTTTGGTAGAATTAACCCGTAAAGTCATCTGGTTCTGGACTCTAGCTTGTTGGGAGTTTTTTAGTTACTCATTCAGTTTCAGTACTGGTAATTGGTCTGTTCATATTTTCTTTTTCTTTCTTTTTTTTTTTTTTTACATCTTTATTGGAGTATAATTGCTTTACAATGGTGTGCTAGTTTCTGCTTTATAACAAAGTGAATCAGTTATACATATACATATGTTCCCATATCTCTTCCCTCTTGCATCTCCCTCCCTCCCACCCTCTCTATCCCACCCCTCTAGGTGGTCACAAAGCACCGAGCTGATCTCCCTGTGCTATGCGGCTGCTTTCCACTAGCTATTTTACGTTTCGTAGTGTATATATGTTCATGCCACTCTCTCGCTATGTCACAGCTTACCCTTTCCCTCCCCATATCCTCAAGTCCATTCTCTAGTAGGTCTGTGTCTTTATTCCTGTCTTACCCCTAAGTTGTTCATGACATTTTTTTTTTCTTAAATTCCATATATATGTGTTTATATTTTCTACTTCTTCCCGGCTCAGTCTTGGGAGATTATTGTACCTTTCTAAGAATCTGTCCATTTCTTCTAGGTTGTCCATTTTATTGGCATATAGTTGCTCATAATAGTCTCATATGATCTTTTGTATTTCTGTAGTGTTGGTTGTAACTTCTCTTTCATTTTTTTTCTTTTTAAGGAACGTAATGCAATCTTTTGAAATTTTTTAAAAATAAATTTATTTATTTATTTATTTTTGGCTGCATTGTGTCTCCACTGCTGTACCTGGGCTTTCTCTAGTTGTGGCAAGTGGGGGCTACTCTTAATTGTGCACGGGCTTCTCATTGCACTGGCTTCTCTTGTTGCAGAGCACGGGCTCTAGGTGCACAGGTTTCGATAGTTGTGGCACATGGACTCAGTAGTTGTGGCTCGCAGTCCCAGTAGTTGTGGCGCACTGGCCTAGTTGCTCCGTGGCATGTGGGATCCTCCCGGACCAGGGCTTGAACCCGTGTCCCCTGCACTGGCAGTCAGACTCTTACCCACTGCGCCACCAGGGAAGTCCCTCATTTCTGATTTTATCGATTTGGGCCCTCTCCCTCTTTTTCTTGATGAGTCTGGCCAGTGGTTTATCAATTTTGTTTATCCTTTCAGGGAACCAGCTTTTAGTTTCATTGATCTTTTCTGTTGTTTTTAAAAACCTTTTCTGGTTTTTGATGTTACAGAATGACCTTGTAGCTTGTCTTTGTTCTAAATTTGGATTTCATAAGTTTCCTGACGAGGTCGTTTAAATTCAGTCAGGGTTACTTGGTTGATTCTGATGAAGAGTTTTGCCTTTTTACATAGGTTTCCAACTCAGAAATAGTTAGAATTAGTTTGCTTACCACAGTTTAAAAAAATTATTCAGGAGTAAGAGATATCCAGTAAAGTGCCTTAATCTTTTTTTTTTTTTTTGACCACACCATGTGGCTTGCCAGATCTTAGTTCCCCAACCAGGGATCGAACCCTGGGCCCTTGGCAGCGAGAGTGCGGAGTCCTAACCACTGGACTGCCAGGGAATTCTCAGAGTGCCTTAATCTTAAGTGTACAGCCCAAACATATATACCAGTGTAGTCACCTCCCAGATACAGAACATCCCTAGCATCCTGAAGGCAGAAACCCCTTCCCAGGTGATACCAGCTTCCTAGACAGCCATGCTTCTGACTTCTGGACCTGGGAGTTTATTCTGCCTCTTCTCAAACTTCATACTAAGTGGAATCACACAGTATTCGTGTCAGACTTTTTTTTTTTTTTCGGTACGCGGGCCTCTCACTGTTGTGGCCTCTCCCGTTGCAGAGCACAGGCTCTGGATGCGCAGGCTCAGCGGCCATGGCTCATGGGCCCAGCCTTTCCAAGGCATGTGGGCTCCTCCCGGACCGGGGCATGAACCCGCGTCCCCTGCATCGGCAGGCGGACTCTCAACCACTGCGCCACCAGGGAAGCCCTCGTGTCAGACTTTGATTCAACTTTTCTCATCCATGTCGTTGCCTATAGCAACTGCCTATAGCAGTAGGTTTTTTTTTTTAAATGCCGTAGTAGCTGTGGTTGTCAACGTGTGATATCAGTGAGAAAACAAATCACGCTGCCGTTTGTTTTGTTTGTTTTGTTTTGTTTTGTTTTATCCCCAGTTTTCTCCATTTCAGTTAATGGCAACTCTGTTCTTCGAGTTGTTTAGCCAGAGAATTTTCAGGAATGAAGGAGAGGATCCCAGGACACTCTGTAGGTTGTGGTAGACAATAAAGGAATAGTAGGTTATATAGTCTGATAATACGAGGTTCAAAATTGGGGATTTTGATGGTAGAGGAAGGGAGAATAATCCAGGTCTAAAAAAGAACAATAAAGAAGGTACGTATTCCAAGGGTATGGGCTCCATAGGAGGAGGTTTTCTCAGGAAGGTGAGAGAAGAGGTTAAGAATAATAGATTTTGCTTGTGACGCACAGTGAGTGTTTGGCATTGGGATGCTTGGGACACGGAGACAGGATAAGCACATGCGTGGAGATTAGCGTGGCACGGATGAAGGGCGCTGACATAAATAGATTCCCAAACATAAAGACGTGAACCCTGGAGGAGTCAAGGTGGATAGTGGTGATGGGCTGTAGGAACTGGTGGTTTTCGGGAGGAATGGGGCATTGGTGGGGGCTTCCTGCAGATGGGAGTTATGAAGTCTGGGTGACTGAGTCTTATTCTGCCCCTCATAGCTGCACCACATGCACTTCTTCCACCGGGTCCTTAGCTTTTCCTCTAAGTGAGGCCTTTCTGTGCACCCCGTCTAAACTTGCAGTCTCCTACCCCCACATGGCTTTTGTGTGTATTTTCCCCACTAGACTCTGAGTTATTAACTGCTGTCTACCCAGTGCCTACAGCAGTACTGGGCACAGAGTAAGAACACAGTAAATGTTAGTTGCTTATCTGTTGCACTAGTCACAGAGTTACACTAGGAATTTGGTTGTTTTAGAGTATGATTCATACAGCATAGCTGTCCCGTGCTATGAACCAATGAAATTTTTATTGTTGAACATTGAATGAGCACAAACAATACTTTATAAAACTGAATTGTTTTCAACAATATAACCTTAGTTCTGATTTAATTTTAACTTACTTTTAGCAAACATTTATCAAGTTTCTTCTATCTCCCAGGGACGGATGGTGCTAGACAGTGGTGAATATACAGATACCTTCAAGGAACTCACAGCTTGGTAGATTATGAACACAGATGCGAAATACCACTAATAATGAGATGACGCCAAAGCAGTGATGTCAGAGACCTCTAGGGATGCAGATGAGAGACTGCCTGCTGGGCAAGGGGTTATAAGAGAGAAGAGGAGGAACGGACAGCAGCAGACAGTGCCAGGTGAAGCCATGGGGTGGTGGTGACTTCTGTTCTGGGACTAGGGAGAACAGGGTTCCCCGTATTGGGCAAAGAAGCAGTACTGGACTAGGGCCAGACGCATGCACGTGGTTAAAGTGGATATTGATAGTGGCCTATTTTTCCTTTGGTAATCAAATAACTTAGAAGATGCTTTAGCTCCCTTAGTTTTTGGTCAACTGATTGAGCACTTGTGTAAATTCATCAGTAACTGATTAAATCAGAAGGGAACTTTGAGTTTTGATCCCCTCAATTTGGGTATTTTAAAGACGTTTTAAAAATATGTAACTTACTGCCCAATTGCTTTGCTAGTTAAAGTGTTTCCTGTAAGAAATATTCAGTAGGTTTTTGTGCTGGGTTAGGTTTGGGTTGAATAACTTTAACTAATAATTTTTGTTGGCTGTCTTGTTTCTACAGGTGTTGGAAATTAACAGCTCTTCTAGCTTTTACATTATTTAAATACAGTAGTGTCATTGGACTAAAATGTTCCTGATGTCAGCCTCTTCAGAGTTAAACAGTGGGCAGAACTTCTTAACCCAGTGGATGACCAGTCCTTCTCGGGCTGGGGTCATATTAAATCGTGGATTTCCTATTTTGGAAGCAGAGGAAGAGAAGCGAGTAAATGTGAACATTTCTACCACCTTTCCTATTAACCCCACAGATTTTTCAAATAGCTTCAGCTTTATAAGTGAAGAAGATTCACTTCATGAAGAACAGAAGTTGGAGCCCAACAGCCCTTACAAGTTACAATCAGATAAATCTGAAACACAGAGAGTCTTTCCTTTGACTAAAGAGGGAACACAAATAGTGGCATGTCAGCATGCTCCTGGACACTGGGAAGATAACAAAAATGACTTTATTTCAGATCCTGTGAGTGAATTCAAAGAAGTGGCTTATAAAGACCCACTTTTTAAAAAGCTTGAACAGGTAAAACGGGATTTGACTTAATATGTATCTGTGTTATTGCACAGTTATTGCAGGTACGACGAAAGGTCACCTGTTCCAGGTCTTTTTGTTTCTTCCCCTGTACTGTGAAAGCCTCATAATACCATATTTTGCCTTTTGTTTGATATGAAACATTAAAGCATATTTAATATGTAAGATATAAATATAGCACTTACGGTAACATCTTTAGGTTTCTCCCTCATTTTGTAAAAACTAAATTGGAAATGGTTGACCAAATATTAGGGAAGAAAAGTTGATTATAAATGTACTGATACCTATCCTGTTTTAAGAGTCAAAGGATTCATGTGACTTGTTCTGTTTCTTAGTTGAGAGTTTAGTTTTGGTGGCAGATTTAGTTACTTAGAGATCCCTCTTTTTTTTTTTTTAATTTTTAGAACTTTAAAATTTTTATTTATTTATTTGGCTCTGCCAGGTCTTAGTTGCGGCATGCAGGGTCTTTAGTTGCAGCATGTGGGATCTAGTTCCCTGACCAGGGATTGAACCCGGGCCCCCTGCATTGGGAGCACGGGGTCTTAACCACTGGACCACAAGGGATGTCCCTAGAGAGCCCTCTTTGAAACTCTTTATTAGAGAAGATATGAGAAGGGAGACGGGAGGGATTAAGATAAATGTAAGGGGCAAAGGTCCATAAAGAAATATTAAGTTAGTTTAATCAAGTTAATTTTATGTTTAAAAAGCTGAAAGAAGTACAGCAGAAGAAGCAGGAACAACTGAAGAGGCAACAGTTAGAGCAACTGCAAAGACTCATGGCGGAACAGGAGAAGCTGCTCACCATGGTGTCTGGGCAGCATACACTCCCAGGTAGTATGTGCTTACGTAAGACCTTTGCTTAGTACAGCGATGGACAGTTACCTACACTTCCTGTCTTTCATTGTTTGACGGGTCATTTCTACCATTTCTCTATCATGTGTTGCAAACTCCAATTTCTTAAGAAGCCAAGCAGACAACTATGGAATGGTGGTGGTGTAATATAATTGGGATGAGGGATCTGTGCCATTCTGGAGCATGTGTGCCCTGCTTAAAGGCATTCATATTTATTTATAAAATAAAATTTTAAAAAGACCCAGCAGAATGAAAGATCCAGAGCTGAATTTGGCCTAGGGCTACTGGTTTACAACCCCTGCCTGATGAATGAAAAACTGCTCAGGGTCGTAAAGATGCGGATGTGTAGAAGCCATGCTGCTCAGCTAAAGAGCCGCACCAGAAACATCTTCTGTGGTAGTAGAGGACAGTTTTTCTGTTGTATACCAGGTCAGTTAATAGAAAGCATGATGTGCTTATCAGTGGGGGGAAAGCAGTGGAAATGTGATCCGGAGCAGTAGCTTTGAAAGTTTTTTGACCGTGCCGCATAGTAACAAAACCATCTTAAATGATGACTCATAATTTCAAAGAAATTTCATGAATCAGTTCTTATTGGTGTGCCTGGCAGGTAACAAGGATATTTTGTTTATTCTATTGTATGTCATTAAAAAAAAATGCCATTCATGATCTGTTGTGTCTGCTGATAAAATGGATTATGTCCCACAGTTTGAAAAACAGCGGTCTGGAGCAGTGTGTTTGCTTCTTGGGCTACCTTTTAAGAGACATGCTTTACTGATTCAGTAAAATGCTTGTTCTCTTCAGAGGTTGCGCTGGACATTGAGAATACAAAGAAGAAAAGATTGGCAAATGAATGTGCAGAGTGTGGCTGGATGGTACTCGGGGAGTGGTGGTAGTGCTGGTGATGAGAACTGTAGCAGATGAAGAGTGGTTTAGGGCATTTGGATGTTTATCTTAGAGAACATAGGGAACGTGGTATGTATCTTGAAATAATTGAGTGCCTTTATGGAATACATAAAAATAATAATCAAAATCATTTACAATAGCCTGTGATAGTTCTTAAGGTAGAAATAGCACTATGGTAGAGCAATAGGGAAGCAGATGTCAAACTTATTAATATAAGAACTACCTCCATGGAGTTATGAAACAATTGCTTTAGGGCCATTTTCACATTTTTTGGTTTCAGGACCCTGTAACACTCTTGAATTATTGAGGACCCCAAAAAGCTTGTGTTATATGGGCTATAGCTATTGATATTTACTGTGTTAGAAATTAAAACTTAGAAATTTAAAAACTAATTCATTTAAAATAATAACCAATTACATGCTATAAATAACTTTTTTTTTTTTTTTTGGCTGCGTTGGGTCTTTGTTGCTGTGTGCGGGCTTTCTCTAGTTGTGGCGAGCAGGGGCTACTCTTTGTTGTGGTGCGCAGGCTTCTCATTGCGGTGGCTTCTCTTGTTGCAGAGCATGGGCTCTAGGCTGAGCGGGCGTCACTAGTTGTGCACAGACTTAGTTGCCCCACGGCACATGGGGATCTTCCCGGACGAGGGCTCGAACCTGTGTCCCCTGCATTGGCGGGCAGATTCTTAACCACTGCACAACCAGAGAATAACATTTTTTAATGAAAAAAAATTTTCTAAAAAATTAGTGAGAAGAATTGCATTGTTTAATGTTTTTGAAAATCTCTTTAACTTCTGGCTTAAAGAACTCAGCTGATTCTCGTATCTACTTTTGCCTCCCATCTCTTCAGTTATGTTGATTTGGTTGATGTATGTGAAAAAAAACCCAGCCTCACACGGACATGTAATTGGAAAAAGGGGAGAGAAGTATTTTAATAGGCTTTTCAAATAATTTTGGTTATTTCTTTGATACTGCACCAAACTCAACAAGTGGTCGTTTCTTAGCGGTTATTCACAATATGGAATCTGAAATCATATTAGTGAATTTTCATGCTCTATTACATTAAAATATATTAGAACGTCTTGCCATTTTTTTCTTTAAAAATAAAGATTATTAAAAATAATTACTGCATTAATTAAAATAGATCTCAGTTTCTTTTTTTATTTGGCTGCGTCGGATCTTACTTGCGGCACACAGGATCTTCGTTGAGGCATGCGGGATCTTTTTCTCTTCGTTGCAGCACTCGGGCTTCTCTCTAGTTGTGGTGTGCAGGTTTTTTTCTCTCTCTAGTTGTGGCGTATAGGCTCCTGGGCATGAGGGCTCTCATTGAGGTGTGCGAGCTCAGTTGTTGTGGTATGTGGGCTTAGTTGCCCTGTGGCATGCAGGATGTTAGTTTCCCGACTAGGGATCGAACCCGCGTCCCCTGTATTGGTAGGTGGATTCTTTACCACTGGACCACCAGGGAAGTCCCTAGATCTCAGTTTCTAAAGTATCATAAAATTTTAGGAAGTTTCTGAAAGTCAGAATCATTCAAGGTCAGAATGATTTATTCTTGAAAGTAATTTTGAGTATGCCTGTAGATGTTTGTATAAGCATAAAAAAGGGTGTGAAATCGTACATGAATATTAATAATAGTTACTCCAAGGGATTGATACATTGTTTTTTCTGCTGTACGCAGGCCTCTCACTGTTGTGGCCTCTGCCGTTGCGGAGCACAGGCTCCAAACGCGCAGGCTCAGCGGCCATGGCTCACGGGCCCAGCCGCTCCGCGGCTTGTGGGATCTTCCCAGACCGGGGCATGAACCCGTGTCCCCTGCATCGGCAGGCGGACTCTCAACCACTGCGCCACCAGGGAAGTCCAGGGATTGATTTTATAAGAAGATGTGGACTTATGCAGATTAACTTTATACTTCGAACTATTTGAGTTGCCAAAATAAGCAAGAATTACTTCCACAATTTAAAACATCAAATTAAGTGAAATGAATAAATAAATAACAGTAATTACAAACCATACCACTCAATGGGATGTTATATTATACCTTTATGCATTCTATGAGTGATTGGAATAAACTGAGTGTACATTTCCTTCAAACTCTGGGATCATACAGTTCTAAGTAGAATGACAATAATCTCTCTTTTATTTGCTGTACCCAACCTGTATTTAATTTCCACACCTGGAGTGAGGTTTGTTGAGCTCCAGAGTCTGGGTCTCTACTGATATCTTACTCTCTCAGGTGCACATGGCATAAGAGAAAGGTCACATTAAAAGATAAAGTCATAGGCAGATCATCTAATTTCTCAGATAACACCAAGAGCAGGGATTCCAGAAGGAAGTCACAGAAACTCAGGAGTTAATCATCAAACTGTATTTGGCAAAGCACTGTGCATTTATCCTTCCATAAGGCAAAAAGAAACGAAACTTTTTTTTTAGCATCTTTACTGGAGTATAATTGCTTTACAATGTTGTTTCTTTCTTTTTTTTTAAACATCTTTATTGGAGTATAATTGCTTTACAATGGTGTGTCAGTTGCAGCTGTATAACAAAGTGCATCAGCTATACATATAAATATATCCCCACATCTCCTCCCTCTTGCGTCTCCCTCCCACCCTCCCTATCCCACCCCTCTAGGTGGTCACAAAGCACCGAGCTGATCTCCCTGTGCTATGCGGCTGCTTCCCACTAGCTATCTGTTTTACATTTGGTAGTGTGTATATGTCCATGCCACTCTCTCACTTCGTCCCAGCTTCTCTTTCCCACTCCCCGTGTCCTCAAGCCCATTCTCTATACAAGTAAAACTTTTAAGTGATGTTTTCTGGGAACAACATTTAAGTTAACTGCCAGTGATCAATAATTTTTTTTAATATAAAAAATACCTGAACTTAACACATACATTTTGAAAACTTACTGTGCCTTTCAAAACATTTTATATAAACCTGGTAGTAAATTATTATGATTATTTATTCTTTCATTAATTATCTTGGCATTTTGAATGGATTTTTCATCACCTTTGGTTTGGTAAAACCAAACCATGCATTGGTTATTTGGAAAATAATAGTTCCCTGAGTTATGTAGGTTTTTAAAATATTGACATATTTCATTATAAAAATTTATATCCATTAATACTACCACAGATCTCATCATAACTGTATTATAAAGTTGTCAAGCTCATGGCGATGGACATGTTTTCCAACATTCTCATTTTTACTTGGAAGTTCAAATTTTATCATTGGCAACGAATATTGTCAGCTTCTTTGAAGTAACTGGCTCACTTGTTTCATCTTTGAGAAAATGCCTGCCAAGTACTGAGGTTTAAATCATTCATTGTTTGTCATTCATTCTTTCAAGTAAAAATGATGTTCCCGGGCTTCCCTGGTGGTGCAGTGGTTGAGAGTCCGCCTGTGCGTCCGGAGCCTGTGCTCTGCAAGGGGAGAGACCACGGCAGTGAGAGGCCCGCATACCGGAA
Organism: Globicephala melas; assembly: GCF_963455315.2. Taxonomy (NCBI): domain Eukaryota; kingdom Metazoa; phylum Chordata; class Mammalia; order Artiodactyla; family Delphinidae; genus Globicephala; species Globicephala melas. Next base: position 255,796 of record NC_083331.1, on the reverse strand, counting down.
AAAAAAAAAAAAATGATGTTCCCTGAAAGAAGTGTCTAGTTGAGCTTAGCAGATTTTTTTTTGTCTGCGCCACGAGGCATGTGAGATGTTAGTTCCCCGCCAAGGGCACTCTACCCCCCTGCGTTGGAATCTTGGAGTCTTAACCACTGGCCTGCCAAGGAAGTTCCTCTAGTTGAGCTTGTAGCTCAAAAATTTCACAGTCCATGTCTTGGTTTACGGCAGAAGTGATTTATGCGTACTTCTCATTTTGTCCTATAGAATGTTCATGTACTCAGGCTTAAAATTTAATTTAAAAATTTAATAATTTTTGCTGCTTTATCTAGAACATTCTTAAGTAAAACTTTTTTTTAAGGTTTTTTTAAAAAAATTATTTATTTTTGGCTGTGTTGGGTCTTTGTTGCTGTGCGTGGGCTTTCTCTAGTTGTGGTTACTCTTCTTTGCAGTGCATGGGCTTCTCATTGCGGTGGCTTCTCTTGTTGCAGAGCATGGGCTCCAGGCGTGCGGGCTTCGGTAGTTGTGGCTCATGGGCTCTGGAGTGCAGACTCAGTAGTTGTGGCGCACGGGCTTAGTTGCTCCGCGGCATGTGGAATCTTCCTGGACCAGGGCTCGAACCCATGTCCCCTGCATTGGCAGGTGGATTCTTAACCACTGCACCACCAGGGAAGCGCAGAACTGTTCTGTTTTGGTTTTAAACTGAGAGTACATGGCGGTGACGAACACAGTGACTGCTAGCGCAGTGGGTGCTGCTCTACTGCTTTTGAATGGAGTTTCCAGGAGGTTTCCATTTTGCCTTTGCAGCATCAGTATATATGTCAACACAGTGAAAAAGGCAAGTACTGTCTTAATATTTCTGAAAATAGCTTAGAGCTTGGTGGATGGCCTGAAAGAGTCTTGGAGACCTCCAGGGGTTTACAGATCATGCTATGAGAGCTGCTGCTTTGGGTTGTTGCTCTTCTGTCAAAGATGTTGTTAGGCTGAAGTGGGTTGACCATTCGTTAAAAATATTTAGTGGGAGAGTATTGTTTTTAAGGAAGGGAGGTTGACTCTGATACTCAATGAGGGCCTACCTGATTTCCAGTTTTATTTGTGGGCTGGGGATGAGGCGGATGGTATAGGACATAAGTGGCATGCCTTTTTTATGAAACACTTCCCATTATGTCTTTTAATTCTGTTTAATTGAAACAATCTGGGAGAACAGAGGAAAGTAGCAGGATTTCAAGGGACTGGTACAGCAGGCAGGATGGCTAGTATTGCCATCTATCCTCTAAGAATTATACCTTAGAGGTATATAGAAAGGGAATCCTCTCTCTGTTTATTGGGTGATTTCAAAAGTAGAGACTTAAGAAACAAAACAGGTAAAAAGTAATACAGGAAATTTAGGAACTACAGAAAAGTACAAAACAGAAGTCACCCATAATTCCACCACCTGAGGTTACCAACATGTTAATGGTAATATAAAGGGAAAATGCGTTTGTGTGTTGTGACACAGCAGTTACTGATCATCAAGGAGCAATTCAGATTATTTGTAACTATCTGCATTGGTGCTCTCCATTTAACTGTATTCGTCACAGGGCTGTAGAGTTGACAGCTCCCAGCAGTGCTCATGGATGGAGCGTGATTGGTGCCTTCCAGAGTTAGGCGGTGCTGCAGCTCTGCCACGTACAAACTGCACATGAATCGTGGTATAAATATATTCAAAAATCAAAGGTCACTTTGGAGTCTTACAATTTCGTGATTTTGTTAAACATAGTTTCCTATTAATGAGGAAAAGATACTTTTATCACTTGGGAGAAAACTTTGTATTCAATAATAGGGGTAACAGGTAGTACAGAAAATGTTATAGAAAGTCATCAGTTTTTTTCATTTTCTTAATCGTAAGGTTTAACTCTAGTGCCTGATGACCAGAGCCAGAAGTACAGATCTCCAGGAAATTCAGCCACTGTAGAGAAACCCACGCCCTTCTTACCATCATATATCTACCAGAATCAAACCCAAGAAAAAAAACACACTTCCAACATTTTATCCGATGAACAAAACAACTTCCGTAGAACTACTCATCCAGATTTTGTTTTAACTTCAAAAAGTGGTGCTTCTCCCAATTTGTTTTATGAGGCTCAACATCAAGAAGCACTTGTGAAAAAAAATGATTTGAAGGAAGAAAACCATAACCATCCTAAAGGTGAGTTACTTATTTTTCTCTCTTCTGTAGTTAACTGACAGTGTCACCTGGTTGTTCTAAGACAAGAAAAGTCCTTTCTGCATTTTTCCTTGTCCCCTGCATCTTTTTTTTTTTTTTTTTTGCGGTTATGCGGGCCTCTTACTGTTGTGGCCTCTCCCGTTGTGGAGCACAGGCTCCGGACACGCAGGCTCAGCGGCCATGGCTCACGGCCCCAGCCACTCCACGACATGTGGGATCTTCCCGGACCGGTGGGGCATGAACCCGCGTCCCCTGCATCGGCAGGCGGACTCTCAACCACTGAGCCACCAGGGAAGCCCTCCCCTGCATCTTTAATTGTGAGATCCTACCTGCTACACAGCCACTGAGCCTGGATAGGACACAGAACCACACATAGAATTTGTGACTTTCCAGGAACAAATTGCAGGACAACTCATGCCAATTTCAAACCTCGCGTGGCAGCGTGGGTCTTCAAAAAGGGAGGCAGCGAGTTCTGCATGCACCATTTTCCTTGAGACCTTAGAAAAGTTTAAAATTGAGTTAAAATGTGTGTGCTAGTGGTGGGGCACAGGATAGAAGATGTGAAGTGTGAGCAGTAGGTTGGTGATGGGAGTTATTACTCACAAAAGGAATCCCCCTAACCCAGACACTCGTCGCTGGCCCTCTGTGTTCCCAGAACCCAGCACGTGCCTGCCGGAGAACTGGCACTCAGTGTCTGATGGTCCAAACTCATGGAGCTCTCGAGGCATTTCTAGTATATTTTCTTCTTGTCCTTTTTTTAAAAATTTTTTTAAGTCCTGTTGCTGTGCTCACTCCCTGGCCTTTTTTTCCCCTTCCACATTTTGTAATCATAAAATATTGTATAATAAATTGTGTTCTTTTCCCACTCAACATGGAAAATGCTATGGTACGTTCTGTAGCCTTCATAACCGTAATTTTAATGGTTGTCATCTTTATGCAGATCATCAAATAACATATCAGTATTTAATGTTCTTTGTGGTAGGACTGAGTCATTTCCATTATTTTTAATTTAATTTTCAATTTTAATGGTGTTTTTATGTATATGTTCCTTAGAGTAAGTTATAGAAAAACACAAATGATATGGCAAAAGGTGTCTATACTTACAGTTTAGGATTGGGCAGTTTTGGGATAAAAACTTATTCCTAATTTCGAGTAATTCCTGGGTTTAAAGAGGTCGTGTCTCTTCCTTATTTTTTAAACAGTACTCTCCCTTAACCTTTTCAATTTTTTTTTTTTTTTGGCCGCACTGTGCAGCATACGGAACTTCCCCTACCAGGGATCAAACCCGTGCCCCTTGCAGTGGAAGTGCAAAGTCTTAACTATTGGACCACCAGGGAAGTCCCCTTAACCTTTTATTTTGGAAAATTTCAAACACCCAGAAAAGTTGAAAGACCACTGCTGTAATTACCAGTATACCTACCACCTACATGCAACAGTTGATATTTTTCCATATTTACTTTGTCTATCTATATTTGTATGTGTGTGTATATACCTGTATCTATACTTAAATTTATATCTGTATTTACATCTGTGTATAGTTTGCTGAGTCATTTCATTGCAAATAATATGCAGACATTATATCATTTCAAATATCAAGTAAAAATTAGGACATTCTTCTATATAACCACAATACTGTTATTATACCTAGGGACCTTATCTATGCAAATGCAATTCAGAATTCTCCCTATGATCCCAAAATTGCCTTTTAAAGGTGTTTTTTTAAAAATAGGATCCAGTCAAGGTTTATGTATTACAGTCAGTTGTTACAACTCTTTATTTTATTTTTTTTGTTTTGTTTTGTTTTTCCGGCTGCACAACGAGGCGTGCGGGATCTCAGTTTCCCAACCAGAGATAGAACCCATGCCCCCTGCATTGGGAGCATGGAGTCTTAACCACTGGACCACCAGGGAAGTCCTTTAGTCTTTTTTAACTTAGGAAAGCCCACACCTTTTTCTCCATAACATTAAACTTTTGAAGACTTGTGTTTTTTTCTTTTTTTTAAAACATCTTTATTGAAGTATAATTGCTTTACAGTGTTGGGTTAGTTTCTGCTGTATAACAAAGTGAATCAGCTGTACATATACATATATCCCCATATCCCCTCCCTCTTGAGCCTCCCTCCCACCCTCCCTATCCCACCCCTCTAGGTGGTCACAAAGCACTGAGCTGATCTCCCTGTGCTATGCGGCTGCTTCCCACTAGCTATCTATTTTACATTTGGTAGTGTACATATGTCCATGCCACTCTCTCACTTCGTCCCAGCTTACCCTTCCCCCTCCCTGTGTCCTCAAGTCCATTCTCTACATCTGTGCCTTTATTCCTGTCCTGGCCCTAGGTTCTTCAGAACCACTTTTTTTTTTTTTTTTAGATTCCATATATATGTGTTAGCGTATGGTATTTGTTTTTCTCTTTCTGACTTGCTTCACTCTGTATGACAGTCTCTAGGTCCATCCACCTCACTGCAAATAACTCAATTTCGTTTCTTTTTATGGCTGAGTAATATTCCATTGTATATATATGCCACATCTTCTTTATCCATTCATCTGTCAATGGGCACTTAGGTTGCTTTCATGTCCTGGCTATTGTAAATAGAGCTGCAATAAACATTGTGGTACATGGCTCTTTGAATTGTGCTTTTCTCAGGGTATATGCCCAGTAGTGGGATTGCTGGGTCGTATGCCAGTTCTATTTTTAGTTTTTTAAGGAACCTCCATACTGTTCTCCATAGTGGCTGTATCAATTTACATTCCCACCAACAGTGCAAGAGGGTTCCCTTTTCTCCACACCTTCTCCAGCATTTATTGTTTGTAGATTTTTTGATGATGGCCATTCTGACTGGTGTGAGGTCATTGTACTATACCTCATTGTAGTTTTGATTTGCATTTCTCTAATGATTAATGATGTTGAGTAGTCTTTCCTGTGTTTGTTGGCAGTCTGTATGTCTTCTTTGGAGAAATGTCTATTTAGGTCTTCTGCCCATTTTTGGATTGGGTTGTTTGTTTTTTTGATATTGAGCTGCATGAGCTGCTTGTAAATTTTGTACATTGAATTCTTTGTCAGTTGTTTCATTTGCAAATATTTTCTCCCATTCTGAGGGTTGTCTTTTCGTCTTGTTTATGGTTTCCTCTGCTGTGCAAAGCTTTTAAGTTTCACTAGGTCCCATTTGTTTATTTTTGTTTTTATTTCCATTTCTCTAGGAGGTGGGTCAGAAAGGATCTTGCTGCGATTTATGTCATAGAGTGTTCTGCCTGTGTTTTCCTCTAAGAGTTTGATAGTGTCTGGCCTTAACATCTAGGTCTTCAATCCATTTTGAGTTTATTTTTGTGTATGGTGTTAGGGAGTGTTCTAATTTCATTCTTTCACATGTAGCTGTCCAGTTTTCTCAGCACCACTTATTGAAGAGGTGGTTTTTTCTCCATCGTATGTTTTTGCCTCCTTTATCAAAGATAAGGTGACCATATGTGCATGGGTTTATCTCTGGGCTTTCTATCCTGTTCCATTGATCTGTATTTCTGTTTTTGTGCCAGTACCATACTGTCTTGATTACTGTAGCCTTGTAGTATAGTCTGAAGTCTGGGAGCCTGATTCCTCCAACTCCATTTTTCTTTCTCAAGATTGCTTTGGTTATTTGGGGTCTTCTGTGTTTCCATACCAATTGTGAAAGTTTTTGTTCTAGTTCTGTGAAAAATGTCATTGGTAGTTGACAAGATGGGGATTGCCTTGAATCTGTAGACTGCTTTGGGTAGTATAGTCATTTTCACAATGTTGATTCTTCCAACCCAAGAACATGGTATATCTCTCCATCTGTTGGTATCATCTTTATTTTCTTTCATCAGTGTCTTATAGTTTTTTGAGTACAGGTCTTTTGTCTCCTTAGGTAGGTTTATTCGTAGGTATTATATTCTTTTTGTTGCAGTGGTAAATGGGAGTGTTTCCTTAATTTCTCTTTCAGATTTTTCATCATTAGTGTGTAGGAATGCAAGAGATTTCTGTGCTTTAATTTTGTGTCCTTCCACTTTACCAAATTCATTGATTAGCTCTAGTAGTTTTCTGGTAGCATCTTTAGGATTCTCTATGTATAGTATCATGTCATCTGCAAACAGTGACAGTAAATAAAACAGTGACAGTTTTCTTTTTTTTCCTATTTGGATTCCTTTTATTTCTTTTTCTTCTCTGATTGCTGTGGCTAAAACTTCCAAAACTATGCTGAATAACAGTGGTGAGTGTGGGCAACCTTGTCTTGTTCCTGATCTTAGTGGAAGTGATTTCAGTTTTTCACCATTGAGAACGATGCTGGCTGTGGGTTTGTCATATATGGCCTTTATTATGTTGAGGAAAGTTCCCTCTATGCCTCCTTTCTGGAGGGTTTTTTATCAAAAATCGGTGTTGAATTTTGTCGAAAGCTTTTTCTTCATCTATTGAGAATATCATATGGTTTTTATCCTTTAGTTTGTTAATATGTTGTATCCCATTGATTGATTTGTGTATATTGACGAATCCTTGCATTTCTGGGATAAACCCCACTTGATCATGGTGTATGATCCCTTTAATGTGCTGTTGGATTCTCTTGGCTAGTATTTTATTGAGGAGTTTTGCATCTGTGTTCATCCATGATATGGGCCTGTAGTTTTGTTTTTTTGTGACATCTTTGTATGGTTTTGGTATCAGGGTGATGGTGGCCTCGTAGAATGAGTTTGAGAGTGTTCCTCTCTGCTGTATTTTGGAAGAGTTTGAGAAGGATAGATGCTAGTTCTTCTCTAAATGTTTGATAGAATTCACTTGTGAAGCCATCTGGTCCTGCACTTGTGTTTGATGGAAGATTTTTAATCACAGTTTCAATTTCAGTGCTTGTGATTTGTCTGTTTATATTTTCGATTTCTTCCTGGTTCAGTCTCGGAAGGATGTGCTTTTCTAAGAATTTGTCCATTTCTTCCAGGTTGTCCATTTTATTGGCATAGAGTTCTTGTAGTAATCTCTCATGATCCTTTGTATTTCTGCACTGTAAGTTGTAACTTCTTCTTTTTCATTTCTAATTCTGTTGATTTGAGTCTTCTCCCTTTTTTTCTTGATGAGTCTGGCTAGTAGTTTATCAATTTTGTTTGTCTTTGCAAAGAACCAGCTTTTAGTTTTATTGATTTTTGCTCTTGTTTCCTTCATTTCTTTTTCATTGATTTCTGATCTGATCTTTATTTCTTTTCTTCTGCTAACTTTGGGTTTTTTGTTTTTCTTTCTCTAATTGCTTTAGGTGTAAGTTTAGATTGTTTTTTTGAGGTGTTCCTTGTTTCTTGAGGTAGGATTGTATTGCTATAAACTTCCCTCTTAGAACTGCTTTTGCTGCATTCCATAGGTTTTGGGTCGTTATGTTTTCATGTCATTTGTTTTTAGGTATTTTTTGATTTCCTCAGTGATCTCTTGGTTATTTAGCAGTGTATTGCTTAGCCTCCATGTGTTCGTGTTTTTTGCAGATTTTTTCTGTAATTGATATCTAGTCTCATAGTGTTGTGGTCGGAAAAGATACTTGGCACGATTTCAATTTTCTTAAATTTACCAAGGCTTGATTTGTGACCCAAGATATGATCTATCCTGGAGAATGTTCCATGAGCACTTGAGAAGAAAGTGTATTCTGTTGTTTTTGGATGGAATGTCCTAGAAATATCAATTAAGCCCATCTTGTTTACTGTATCATTTAAAGCTTGTGTTTATTTATTTTCATTTTGGATGATCTGTCTGTTGGTGAAAGTGGGGTGTTAAAGTCCCCTACTATGGTTGTGTTACTGTCGATTTCCCCTTTTATGACTGTTAGCATTTGCCTTATATATTGAGGTGTTCCTATGTTGGGTGCATAAATATTTACAATTTTTATATCTTCTTCTTGAATTGATCCCTTGATCATTATGTAGTGTCCTTCTTTGTTTCTTGTAATAGTCTTTAAAGTCTGTTTTGTCTGATATGAGAATTGCTACTCCAGCTTTCTTTTGATTTCCATTTGCATGGAATATTTGTTTCCATCCCCTCACTTTCTGTCTGTATGTGTCCCTAGGTCTGAAGTGGGTCTCTTGTAGACAGCATATATATGGGTCTTGTTTTTGTATCCATTCAGCCAGTCTATGTCTTTTGGTTGGAGCATTAAACCATTTACATTTAAGGTGCTTATTGATATGTATGTTCCTATTACCATTTTCTTAATTGTTTTGGGTTTGTTATTGTAGGTCTTTTCCTTCTCTTGTGTTTCCTGCCTAGAGAAGTTCCTTTAGCATTTGTTGTAAAGCTGGTTTGGTGGTGCTGAGTTCTCATAGCTTTTGTCTGCAAAGGTTTTAATTTCTCCATTGAATCTGAATGAGATCCTTGCTGGGTAGAGTAATCTTGGTTGTAGGTTTTTCCCTTTCATCACTTTAAATATGTCCTGCCACTCTCTTCTGGCTTGCAGAGTTTCTACTGAAAGATCAGCTGTTAACCTTATGGGGATTCCCTTGTATGTTATTTGTTGCTTTTCCCTTGCTGCTTTTAATATTTTTTCTTTGTATTTAATTTTTGATAGGTTGATTAATACGTGTCTTTGTGTGTTTCTCCTGTATGGGACTCTCTGTGCCTCCTGGACTTGATTGACTATTTCCTTCCCATATTAGGGCAGTTTTCAGCTATAATCTCTTCAGATATTTTCTCAGTCCCTTTTTTTTTTTTCTTCTGGGAGGCCTCTCTTTCGAATGTTGATGCATTTAGTGTTGTCCCAGAGGTCTCTGAGACTGTCCTCAATTCTTTTCACTCTTTTCTTTGTTCCGCTCTGTGGTAGTTATTTGCACTATTTTATCTTCCCAGTCACTTATCCGTTCTTCTGCCTCAGTTATTCTGCTGTTGATTCCTTCTACAGAATTTATAATTTCATTTATTGTGTTGTTCATCATTGTTTGTTTGCTCTTTAGTTCTTCTAGGTCCTTGTTAAATGTTTCTTGTATTGTCTCCATTCTATTTCCAAGATTTTGAATCATCTTTACTATCATTACTGTGAATTCTTTTTCAGGTAGGCTGCCTATTTCCTCTTCCATTTTTTTGGTCTGGTGGGTTTTTACTTTGTTCCTTTATCTGCTGTGTACGTCTCTGTCTTCTCATTTTGCTTAACTTACTGTGTTTGCCGTCTCCTTTTTGCAGGCTGCAGGTTCTTAGTTCCTGTTACTTTTGGTGTCTCCCCTCAGTGGGTAAGGTTGGTTCAGTGGGTTGTGTAGGCTTCCTGGTGGAGGGGACTGGTGCCTGTGTTCTGGTGGATGAGGCTGGATCTTGTCCTTCTGGTGGGCAGGACTGCGTCTGGTGGTGTGTTTTGGGGTGTCTGTGAACTTTTTATGATTTTAGGCAGCCTCTCTGCTAACGGTTGGGGTTGTGCTCCTGTCTTGCTAGTTGTTTGTCATAGGGTGTCCAGCACTGTAGATTGCTGGTTGTTGAGTGGAGCTGGGTCTTAGCGTTGAGATGGAGATCTCTGGGAGAGCTTTTGCTGTTTGATATTATGTGGGGCCAGGAGGTCTCTGGTGGATCAATGTCCTGAACTTGTCTCTCCCACCTCAGAGGCTCAGGCCTGACACCCGGCCAGAGCACCAAGACCCTGTCAGCCACTTGGCTGAGAAGAAAAGGGAGGAAAAAAAAAAGAAAGAAAAAAATAAAGTTATGAAAATAAAAAATATTATTAAAAATTTTTTTTAAAAAGTAATAGAGAAAGAAAGATGAGAGCAACCAAACCAAAAAGCAAATCCAGCAATGATAACGAGCGCTAAAAACTATAGTAAAACAACAACAACAACAAAAAACAGAACTGTAGGACAAATGGTAAAAGCAAAGCTATACAGACAAAATCACACAAAGAAGCATACACATGCACACTCACAAAAAGAGAAAAGGAAAAAAAACATGGAAGAGAGCAACCAAATCAATAAACAAATCTACCAATGATAATAAGCTCTAAATACTAACCTAAAATGAGCCTAAAACTAGAAACAAATTGATGCAGAAAGCAAATCCCAAGTTGCTCCCAAAGTCCACTGCCTCAATTTGGGATGATTCGTTGTCTATTCAGGTGTTCCACAGTTGCAGGTGCATCAAGTTGATTGTGGAGATTTAATCCGCTGCTCCTGAGGCTGCTGGGAGAGATTTCCCTTTCTCTTCTTTGTTCTTCACTCAGACAAGACAGGGTTAAATGAGCAGCTGATTCGGGGGCTCTGGCTCACTCAGGCTGGGGGAGGGCGGGGTACGGAATGCAGGGTGAGCCTGCGGAGGCAGAGGCTTGCGTTATGTTGCAACCGCCTGAGGCGTGCTCTGTGTTTTCCCAGGGAACTTTTCCCTGGATCACAGGACCTGGCTTGGCGGGCTGCACAAGTCCCCGGGGTGCATGCATGTGTGTGTGTGTGGATAGTGAGCTGCGCTCGCACACAGGCCTCTTGGTGGCGGCAGCAGCAGCCTTAGTGTCTCTTGCCCGTCTCTGGGGTCTGCGCTGATAGCTGCGGCTCACTCCCATCTCTGGAGCTTGTTTAGATGGTGCTCTGAACTCCCCCTCCTCGCGCATCCCGAAACTGGTTTCTTGCATCTTAGGCAGGTCCTGACTTTCCCGGGCTCCCTCTCGGCTAGCTGTGGCATACTAGCCCCTTCAGGCTGTGTTCACGCAGCCAACCCCAGTCCTCTCCCTGGGATCCGACCTCTGAAGCCCGAGCCTCAGCTCCCAGCCCCCCGCCTGCCTCGGCGGGTGAGCAGACAAGCCTCTCGGTCTGGTGAGTGCTGGTCGGCACCGATCCTCTGTGCAGGAATCTCTCCGCTTTGCCCTCCGCACCCCTGTTGCTGCGCTGTCCTCTGTGGCTCCGAAGCAATCCCCCCTGCCACCCCCTGTCTCCGCCAGTGAAGGGGCTTCCTAGTGTGTGGAAACTTTTCCTCCTTCACAGCTCCCTCCCAGAGGTGCAGGTCCCGTCCCTATTCTTTTGTCTCTGTTTTTCCTTTTTTCTTTTGCTCTACCCAGGTATGTGGGGAGTTTCTTGCCGTTTGGGAAGTCTGAGGTCTTCTGCCAGCATTCAGTAGGTGTTCTGTAGGAGGTGTTCCACATGTAGATGTATTTCTGATGTATTTGTGGGGAGGAAGGTGATCTCCACGTCTTCTCCGCCGTCTTGAAGGTCCCCAAGTAAAGTTTTATTTTGTAGAATTACCTCTAAAACAGTGCCCTATGCTTCAGAGTACTTCGTCATTACAGCTCTGTTAGTTTCCTGTTGCTGCCCTGTCAAGAAACTGTGACCACGTGGTGTATAAATTCTTTACCAAGGCAACTCGACACCTTCTTTCTCTGGGGCTGAATCCCCGCTGCTCACGTGCTCTTTACACACACAGATCTTCCATTGACTGCAGTGGGAATTCTCAGTGTGTAAAAGGAGAGGTTTTCCTGTCTGCAGACTTTCACTTGTCAACTTCACAGAATGGCTTCCGGATTATTTTGGGGGTCTCAATCCTCAGTAGCTTGCCAGCGAAGTTGATCTGAATTGAGAACTCAACACCAGATACTTTGAATAAAGTCCAGTCCTAGCAAAGGACTTGCTTCAAAATTTAATCAGGTAACAGTGTGCCCGAACAGAGGGCTCACTGTCAGGTCACAGAAGCCAGTACTATGGCACGGGTTTTTGAGAGGTCAGCTGGAAAGGAGAGCAGAATGTTGTGTTTTCATTAGCATTTTGTAGTTTTTCTTTATCATATTAAAGAATTCCTTGAGAGTTCTAAAATCTTTGGTATACATTAAGTTTAACTAAATATTTTTTTAGTACAGTAACTTGTAAAATTCTCAAGTTTTAAGACTTTAATATGCTTTTTTTTGAACTAAATTGTTGCTCATTTTTATCCTAGGAGAAGGTATTTTACCATGTTCGGAGAAAATGACGGAACAGATTCAGGAAGGGAACAATACGAACTTAAAAAAAATTGGTGATTCCTCAGAAGTGGTTAATATTGAAGAAAGGTATCATCCATGTTGGAAGGAATTTAGTATAATAGTCATTATTATTGGTACTTTCTCTGAAAGATCCATAGTTTTCTTGTTTTTGCCTGGGTATGCTTTTAAGTAAAGGGTTGAAGATCCAACGTATTCCATGTTGTCAGCAACAGAAGCAGGTTGGGGAGATACATCAGGTTGACAATGTACTGGAAAAATGGAGCAAAGTTTTTTCACCTAAGGGAAATATCTGGATAAAACTAAGCTTCTCTCAAATAAGTAAATCCTGTTTTGGAGAAGAGAAAGAAGTCATATATTGGAGTCTGACACATGGTATCACTTACAAATAATAATTGAGTGAGTGTGGGTACAGAATTTAAAAATTTTATGTCAGAGATAAAATATCAACTGTGAGGTTGTTTATTATTTTCTTAAGTATTTTAATATACATTATGGAATGGCAAATGACTTTTGATTGTTTTGTTTATATTATTAAGGATCTTAAAGAATGTATTTAATGAACTATTTTTGAAATATTTTTATTTATGTAATGAATATGTTACTTCAAAAGTTAATCTAAGGTCAGTAGGTGGACTTCAGAGGGGTTTTTCAAATCGTGTAGTGACGTGTATTTCTATATTTTGGAGGATGGAGTGGGATTGTAGCTTTTAATAGATTCTCGGAGGGGATCTGTGACTTTGAAAAAGGTTAGTTCTCAGTCAGGCACACTAAGTGTAAAGTATTCACCACATGATTTGAATGTTAAATAACTTTACTTTCATGATTAGGCCTATTAAAGCTGCTATTAGAGAAAGGAAACAAACCTTTGAAGACTACTTAGAAGAACAAATTCGGTTGGAAGAACAAGAACTGAAACAAAAACAGCTAAGGGTTAGCATTTCCACTATTTTGATTAAATTATCTTAAGGCTTTAGAGATTTGTTTATAATTTGCTTTAAAAATAACTTTGAGATTACTTGGATATACCAGAATTAATTCAAATATTCTTTTATTTTAGGAAGCAGAAGGATCCTTGCTAATCAAAGCAAAACCAAAACAACCATTCTTAAAACGAGGAGAAGGTTTAGCTAGATTTACTAATGCTAAATCTAAGTTTCAGAAGGGGAGAGAAAATAAACTAGTCACTACTCAGAGCATTTCAGAGGACAAACCTGTGTTTAAATTAGATAAACAACAATTCCAGCGGAAAACTGCTCATATAAATAAAGAACTGTGTACAGAGAACCTTCCTGTCAAAAAGAACAGTAAAGCCAGAACAAAGAGTGGTTGTGTCACACTCAGTCAGAAGCCGAAAGTGCTTAAGGGTAACAATAGGAAAAGTCTCTCTCCAGCAGGGTTGAAGATACTGGCAGGGAAGAAATGTGATGGGCAATTTAGAGGTCAGATCAATTTAGAAAAAACGGTAGAATCTAATAATAAAGAAAATGTACCCGAGTGTACAAAACCTTGTGACGTTGGTTGCAAAATCTGGAATAATACGCAAGGTAAAGACAGACTTTCCCTTTTGACAGGGCTGGCCAGCTGCGTGGCTTCTAAGAGCCCAATAAGTGAGACTTCGAAAGAGTCAGAATCTTCTCTTGACATTTCTCTTCAGAAAAAGTTAGAGAATTGGGAACGAGAAAAGGAAAAGGAAAATTTGGAATTAGATGAATTTTTGTTTTTAGAACAAGCTGCTGATGAAATATCATTTTCTAGTAATTCCTCATTTGTACTGAAGATCTTAGAGAGGGACCAACAGATCTGCAGAGGTCACCGGCTGTCTTCTACTCCTGTCAAAGCTGTGCAGCAAGAGAAGACAGCAACTCCGGATCCCATCAGTGAGCGTAACCAAAATGAGGATCCAGACCGTACCAAGTGTGAAAGTAAGGGTGAGTGTGAGGTTGCACCCAAACAACCTGATTCAGTATCCTCACCTGATGGATCGCAGGAACAGTCCTGTAAAGTCAATAGGAAAGTGTTCCAAATGAGCACTTGTGAAGGTCCAACTAGGTGGAATGCAAGCGATGACGAGGGTGGTACAGACAGTGATGATAGCACTGATTCTGAGGAACACCTTGATGTCACCATAAAACCATCAACTGAGGATAAAGAAAGGGGTTTCAGCAGCAGAGAAGATAGTCCCCAAGTCTGTGATGGGAGGGGACCTTTAAGGGACACCAGGACTCAAGAAGAAGATAAGAGGAGAGATGTTGATTTAGATTTGTCTGATAAAGATTACAGTAGTGATGAGTCTATCATAGTAGCAGGCTTGAAAAATAAAGCTTCTGATTCCTCAAGAAGATACCCATCTATGAGTAAAATTGACTTTGATGATGAAAGAACTTGGACTGACCTTGAAGATGATTCATTTAAACATGATGTTATTCTTGGGAATGAAGCCATTTATGGGACTCCCCAGACAACCTACCCTAATAAGAGTGAAAAATGTGTACTGGACAAAACAATAAAAAGGAAGGTTGCAGCAGTCAAGAAGGGAGAAGACTTGAATAAATCCAGTAGGAGCACAAGTCCTCCTCCTACCTCGGATCTGATGATGAAATTCTTCCCTTCTTTGAAACCAAAATCAAAATCAGATTCACGCTTGGGAAATGAACCCAAGTTAAACATAAATCAAGACCAGCCACCTGGTAAGTCAGAGCATTGTAAACTATGTAATGGAATGTTACAAGTTTAGCATTTGCTTTATCAGTATGTTGTCAGAATGCTTATTAAAATCCCAACCTTTCTAGTTGCTCAGTGGAAATCTAGTAGGTGATTTGTTAAAGTTTAGTAGGTAATTTGTTAAAATTTGATTTGTTTTGTGAATCTAATGTAATAGTCACTAGTATAAGAGTTTTGGAAGAATTGTGATTTCAGATTTTTCAAATTTTAGCCTGTATCTTATTGCTAAGGCTTTAAAATTAATTATTATAAAGTGAGATAACATTTAAGTTTCTTTTATAACCAGGGAATACCCAATTTGTGGTTTGTGCTACTGTGCTACCTCTGTGTGTGTGTATTTTTTTAATTAGTTTTTTTTTTTTTTTTTAACTACCTCATGCATTTACTTGCCAAATATGAGGAAGAAACACAGTAAAATTCAAGTTTCTTTTCTTCTCCAGACCTGGGCTCTTAGAGACATCAACTTTCCCATTTCATTTGTGTATTCTACAAAGATTCCATGCATATGAAAGCATATGTGTGAATGTGTATATAATCCTCCTTTCTGCACAAATGAAAACATATTTTTTATATACTGTTCTGCACCTTGCTTATAATAAATTTTGAAGATTGTTCTAATACACACACATCTGTCTCATTCCATTTAGTGGCTATATAGTATTTAGTTTATGTGATGGATTTTATTAACTTATATTGAAAGCAGTTTTCCATTATGTCATGTTATATTATAAACTCTGAATGTCTAGCAAAGCATAGGTGCTTTAAAATAGAAATTGTAACTTAAGGTAATTTTTTAAAATACTCTGATTTTAAAAATATATTTTAAAAATAATATTTTTTGCAGGAATTTTGGAAGTTAAAAAGTAGAAGCAAAAATGTTTATAACTACCCTATCCTAAAGTAATTGTGATATCATTTTGGGATATTTCTTTCCATTCATTTTTCCTGTGTATTTTTCATATGGTAGAGACATATATTATAGCTCGCCTCATCCTTTTTGACCAGGTGTATAATATGCTTTGGCCATATCATTAAAACTCTTTGTATACTTTAAAAATGGTTGCAGAGCATTATATGAATGTAGCATAATTTTATTTAGTAATTTCTTTAATGTTGGATATGAATTATTTTTCACTATTAGAAATAACACTTCAATGCATATTTTTGTGCAGGACGATTTGTATGATTTTATAAGTTCGTTCTTTAACTAGATTTTTAGAAGTGGGTCTAAGGGTAGATAATGTGTATTTTAGCCTTGTGTTACAAATCAGGGTTATTTTCCAGAAGGGTAGTTGAAGGACGAAAGCATTGGCTATTTTCTTAAGTAGCAAATTTGATACTGAAAAAGATCTTAATTTGTATTTCTTTGATCAGTGGGGGGTAAACTTTGATTTTGGTGTTCATTAGAGCTTTAAGTCTCTTGCAAATACTTATTCATGTTCTTAAGCTATTTATGTATATTGGTTTAAAAATTTATTTGATTTTTTAAATACATAACGTTCATTTGTCATCAGATTGATACTCTTGAGGTAGAATGATTTGATTCTTAAATTTAGGCTGTTCCATCTGGAAAGTTAGACTATAATAATTTTTTTCTTTGCTTTTAGAAGCATTGTTTCTAATGCATTTTAATAGTACAGGTGTTTACCATATTTTTGGCTCCTAGTGTAATAGCTAGCTAGTGTTTTGCTGTTGAAAGCTTTTTGTGAAGTTCAGTATTTGTGGCTTATCTTATAGGTGACAATGTTCGATCTCAAGTTTTGAGAGAGAAAGTTATTGAATTGGAAACAGAAATAGAAAAATTTAAAGCTGAGAACACATCTTTAGCTAAACTTCGCATTGAACGAGAAAGTGCCTTGGAAAAACTCAGGTAAGTTTGCATCTGTAAGTGGGGGAAAATGTATAGTGATTCAGCTTTATTTTTAAGATTATATCTGAACTATTTGAAACAATTCTTATTAATCCAACAATAAAAGTGAGAGAAGGAAGTGAAATAAATACCACATAAGAATTTTTAAATAAAATGACCCACTGTGGTCAAAGATGTCTTAAAAGGAGAATTGTCGTCGTGATGAGGTCATAAATTGAAATTTGAAAAGCAGTGTGGAGCTCTGAATTCAAGGGCCACCTTGGCCAGTGTATTAGTTTCCTAGGGCTGCTGTAACAAAATATACACAAACTGGATGGCTTGAAACAACAGAAATTTATTTTCTCATGGTTCTGGGGGCTAGAAGCCTGAAGTCAAGGTGTCAGCAGAGCCATGCTTTCTCTTGTATCTTCTGTTGGTTTCTGGTGATCCTTAGCCTTCCTTGGCTCACAGCTGGACATGTGGGTTGTGTCTATGTTTGGGTTATTGTGAATAATGCTGAGGAACCACCATACTGTTCTGCACAGTGGCTACACCAGTTTACATCATGTTAGTTGATTTGTGTGTGTTGAACCAACTTTGCATCCTGGGGATGAATCCCACTTGGTCATGGTATTTAATGCTTTTACTGTGCTGTTGAATTTGGTTTGCTAGTATTTTTTTGAGGATTTATACACTGTATTCATCAGGGACATTAGCCTATAGTTTTCCTTTCTTGTATCTTTGTCTGCCATTGGTATCAGAGTGATAACTAACCTCACAGAATGAGTTTGGAAGTATTCCTTCTTTTCTTGGAAGAGTTTAAAAAAGAATGGTGTTAATTTTTTCTTTGACTGGTGGAATTTACCTGTGAAGCCATCTGGTCCTGGACTTGTGTTTTTTGGGAGGTTTTTGATTACTGATTCAGTCTCCTTATTTGTTATTGGTCAGTTCAGACTTTCTGTTTCTTCTGGATTCAATTTTGGTAGGTTGTATGTTTCTAGGAATTTAACCATTCTAAGTTATCCAGTAGTTTCGAATATAATTATTCATATATGGTCCTTTTTATTTCTGAGGCATCTGTTATAATGCCTTGCCTTTCATTTATGACTTTATTTATTTGAGTCTTCTCTCTTTTTTCTTAGTCTAGCTAAAGGTTTGTTGATTTTTTTCCTCCTGGACTCCCATAATGCGTATATAGTTCATTCATACAGTAGTGTCCCATAAATCCTGCAGGCTTTCTTCACTCCTTTTCATTCTTTTCCCTTTTTTCCCCCTCTGACTGAATAACTTTGAATCACCAGTCTTCACAGTCACAGATTCTCTCTTCTGCTTGAGTCTGCTGTTGACGTTTTCTGTTGCATTTATCACTTCATTCCTTGTATTCAGCTCTAGAATTTCTTTTTGGTTCTTTTTTTATGATTTCTGGCTCTTCGTTGAACTTATTGTTTTGTTTCACGTATCGTTTCCCTGGTTTAATTGAGCTGTTTTTCTGTGTTTTCTTGTAGCTTGCTGGGCTTCCTTAAAGCAATTGTTTTGTGCTCTGTGTCAGGTCATCTGTAGACCTCGATTTCTTTGGGATTGGTTACTGGAGCTTCATTAGTCCTTTGGTGGTGTCACGTTTGCCTGATTCTTGGTGATCTATGTGGACTTGTGTTGATGTCTTTGCATTTGAAAGAAGAAACACCTGTTTCTGTCTCTACAGACTGTTTTTGGCAGGTAAAGACCTTCTTCTGCTGGATCCCTGGACCGGTGGGTCTACTTTCAGGATCACAGTCAAGTGGGGTTGTAGCTGGGTCCACAGTTGGTAGGCCTGTTACCAGGGTTGCAGTCAGCTGTGGTTCCTGCTGGATCCCCAGTAGGACAGGACTACTTCTTGGACCACAGTCAGGCAGGGCTGGAGCTAGGTCATGGGGCTGCCTCGTGGTCCACTGTTGAGTCTGTAGACAGGAGGTGTGTTTCCAGGCGTGAGGATGGGTGGGGCTCCTGCCAGGTTTCTGAGCAGCTTCCTACCAGGTCCCTGGGTGGGCAGGACTGACTCCGTACCACATAAAACAGGGCTGGAGCTAGGTCACAGGGCTGTGTCAGGATCTGTAGGCAGGAGCAAGGTCTGTGGGTCTCTTTCCAGCGGCATGAATGGGCATGGCTCCTCCTGGGTCCTTTGGCAGTGGGGCTGTTTTCAGTGCGTCAGGACCACATTTGGTAAGCCTGGCACTGGGGCATGGGCCTGCCTTCTCTAAGTGGCTGTCCTTGACCTTAGGCTTCACCAGCGTTTCTCATTTCCTGCCTGAATCCTAGAGCTTCCACAAACGCACTTCTGTCTGTGGATGGCGTTTGTGTGGAAGGATGTGAGCCAGGGGCCTCTTGTTCCACAGTTTTGTGTCGTCACTCTCCCTGTGCTCTTTACACAGCATCCAGAAGGAGCCCGGGTCCTGACAGTTCCTCTGACCCGCGTGCTCCTAAGCTAAATACCAGGGTCTTCACAGTGGTCCACAGACCCTAATTAATCGCCCCGCCTCCCGCACCCCCCCATCCTTTTTTCCTGACGTTTTCTCCTACCGTTCTGTCTCTTTAGCCACACTGGCCTCCTGCCTGTTCTTTGAACACATCAGGCATGTTCCTATCTCAGGGCTTTTGCATGTGGTGTTCCCTCTGCCTGAACTGTTTTGTCCAGGTACCTCCATGGTGGTTCTCTCACGTCCCTCAGGTTTTACCTCAAATACTGCCTCAGCAAGATGACTCCATCCATAGTTTCAGGCTCCTAACCTCCATATTTCCTAACCTCATTCCTTGGTTTATTCTTCTTAACATTTCCAGTGTTCCATATATTTTACTTGTTAATCTTATTTATTGTCATCTGTCGCTCCCACTAGAATGTAAGAAGCGTTATAGGAGTAAGGATATTTATTTTTCTCACTGTGGTTTCTCCAGTACGTAGTGTAGTACTTGAATCATAGTAGGTATGCAGTGAACGCTTGTTGAGTAGTGCTTTACTGAGTTAATTGACTGTTACTTCACTACTGTGGGCTGAAGATGGATTCACCAAAACTAGCAGCTCCTCAATTCCAGGTTGTCACTGGTGTTCCATTTTGGTACCACACGTGGATTACTGTACTGAGGTGGTCTCCTTAGATTATAACGTGGTTTGGTTGTTTTAGGAAAGAAATTGCTGACTTTGAACAACAGAAAGCAAAAGAATTGGCTCGAATAGAGGAGTTTAAAAAGGAGGAAATGAGGAAATTACAAAAGGAACGCAAAGTTTTTGAAAAGTATTCTACAGTTGCAAGAACTTTTCCGGATAAAAAAGAACGTGAAGAAATACAAGTATGTCAGTTCCTTACATTATACTCATATCAGTTAGTAAAGATGACAGTCTGGTAAGAATCTTAGAATTATTTGATGTGTCAAAGGGAAATTGGGTATCAGTTTATTAATCATCCATTGACTCAGCAAATAATCTGAGACATCAGGAACATCTTTTGTAGTCTTGACTTTCTTTTTTTTTCAATTTTTTTTGGCCATGCCATGTGGCATGTAGGATCTTAGTTCCCCGACCAGGGATTGGACCCGTGCCCCCTGCATTGGAAGCACGGAGTCTTAACCACTGGACCGCCAGGGAAGTCCTGTAGTCTCGACTTTTAAAGAGTAAAATACATCAGTTCTTTTCTTACTGAAGGCTTCCCCAGAAAATGCTCCGATAATGACATGGATGTATTAACAAGCCAGGAGTTGGAGGTTCACCAGTGGAATGTGTTAATTTGTTTGACCCACCACACATTGTTCTGTTCATTTATAATAATTTAAGTCTTGTATACTAACTAGGTGTTTAACTCTAAAACTTGTAAACTGATAAGCCAGATCGTCAGTCCTACTCATTTCAAAGTTAGAAATGGACATGATCAGAGGAAAGTAGTAGTTAAAAAGAACTAATGCATTTCTAGCTAAAACTATAAACCTTCTAGGAAAAAATGTAGGTGAATATATTTGCGGCAGTGGCATCTGCAGAGGTTTCCAAGAGAAGACACAAAGAACTAAGTATAAAAGAAAAAGTGGATATATTGAATTTCATCAAAAGTAAAACTTCAATTTACCAAAATAAAAATTTTAAATGGCTTTCTATTATTTATAGCATAAAATACAAACTCATCTTCCACTTTCATATTTTACATACTAGTTTTTTTGAGTCCCGGCCTTTGCTTCCTTCCTTTCATACATAGTGCACCATCCTTGATTAGTCTTAGTACACACCTGTAGCTTCAGTTACCACATGCAGTGTCTATTAGGGTCTTTAATTCTATTTATTTCTGTAGGCGGAAACGTGCCATTATGTTTTTGTTCATGCTTGGTTTATTATATCTAATAAGTTAGACTTTAACAATCTATTAAAGTTTTTATTTCAAAAGGTAATATATTCCTATTCAAAAGGTACAAAAAGATGTGCTGTGAAACCTCTCCGTCTCACCCTTGCCCTGGCACCTGATTTACGTCTCTTTTGAGGTATCCGGTGTTACCAATCTTTTGTATCTTTTCAGAGAAATTCTAAGCAAATACATATGTATATTCCCAGTTAAAAAAAACCAAAAAGCAAATTAATGGTAGTATACTAAAATCATTTTACGTCTTAACGTAAAGAGCGTTCTCCTTTACCATTGAAAATAGATGCGTTATAACAGCTGCATTGTATGGAAGTGCCGTAATCTACCTAACCAAGCATTTACGTTATTTCTGCTTTTTCTGTATATAAGAAGTGCTCTCCTGAACAACCCTGTACATACCTCCCCTCTCGCAGTCATTCTGCATAGTCATTTAACATCTGGTTATTGAGTACAGCCTGTATAGCAGGCATGCACTAGGAATGAGGTAGTGAACAAAATAAATTCATCCTTACCTGTTTGTAGCTTATGTACACAAGCATATCTGTGGGATAAAGTCCTGCAAATGAAATTTCTAGGCTAAAGGGTATGTGCTTAGTAGATATTGCCAGATTATCCCTCCATAAATATCACGACAATTTTTTTTTTTCTTTTTGGCTGCATTGGGTCTTCGTTGCTGCACGCGGGCTTTCTCTAGTTGTGGCGAGTGGGGGCTACTCTTCGTTGTGGTGCGCAGGCTTCTCATTGTGGTGGCTTCTGTTGCTGCAGAGCATGGGCTCTAGGCGCGTGGGCTTCAGTAGTTGCAGCACGTGGGCTCAGTAGTTGTGGCTCACGGGCTTAGTTGCTCCATGGCATGTGGGATCTTCCCGGACCAGGGTTCGACCTGTGTCCCCGGCATTGGCAGACGGATTCTTAACCACTGCGCCACCTGGGAAGTCCCTGTCATGCCAATTTAAAATTCTACTAGCAATTTTAAGAGTGTTTTTTGCTCTTTGCCTGAAAGGTAAAAGATTAAAATTCGTGTTAAATTTAATTGAATTTCTTTTCTCTTTCCCTCTCTCCCACTCTCCCTAACCCTCTCCGTTGGGTCTTAGTTGTGACATGCAGCATCTTTTGTTGTGGCTCACAGCATCTACATCGTGGTGCGCGGGCTTCTCTCTAGTTGTGGCATGTGGGCTCTAAAGTGTGTGGTTTTAGTTGCCCCACAACATGTGGGATCTTAGTTCCCTGACCAGGGATAGAACCCACATCCCCTGCATTGGAAGGCATATTCTTTTTTTTTTTTAAAATTTTAAAAATTAAAAAAAAATTATTTTATTTATTTATTTTTGGCTGCTTTGGGTCTTCTTTGCTGCATGTGGGCTTTCTCTAGTTGTGGCGAGCGGGGGCTACCCTTCATTGCGGTGCGCAGGCTTCTCATTGCGGTGGCTTCTCTTGTTGCAGAGCATGGGCTCTAGGCATGTGGGTTTCAGTAGTTATGACATGTGGGCTCAGTAGTTGAGGTGCACAGGTTTAGTTGCTCCGCGGCATGTGAGATCTCCCCGGACCAAGGCTTGAACCTGTGTCCCCTGCATTGCCAGGCAGATTCTTAACCACTGTAACACCAGGGAAGCCCTGGAAGGCAGATTCTTTTTTTTAATTTTAATATTTGAATTTTATTTATTTTTTTATACCACAGGTTCTTATTAGTCATCAGTGTTATACACATCAGTGTATACATGTCAATCCCAATCGCCCAATTCCCCACCCCACCCCGTGGCTTTCCCCCCTTGGTGTCCATACATTTGTTCTCTACATCTGTGTCTCACCTTCTGCCCTGCAAACCGGTTGATCTGTACCATTTTTCCAGGTTCCACATACATGCGTTAATATACAATATTTGTTTTTCTCTTTCTGACTTATTTTACTCTGTATGACAGTCTCTAGATCCATCCACGTCTCAACAAATGACTCAGTTTCGTTCCTTTTTATGGCTGAGTAATATTCCATTGTATATATGTACCACAAATTCTTTATCCATTCGTCTGTTGATGGGCATTTAGGTTGCTTCCATGACCTGGCTATTGTAAATAGTGCTGCAGTGAACATTGGGGTGCATGTGTCTTTTTGAATTGTGGTTTTCTCTGGGTATATGCCTGGTAGTGGGATTGCTGGATCATATGGTAATTCTATTTTTAGTTTTTTAAGGAACCTCCATACTGTTCTCCATAGTGGCTGTATCAGTTTACATTCCCACCAGCAGTGCAAGAGGGTTCCCTTTTCTCCACACCCTCTCCAGCATTTGTTTGTAGATTTTCTGATGATGCCCATTCTAACTGGTGAGAGGTGATACCTCATTGAAGTTTTGATTTGCATTTCTCTAATAATTAGTGATGTTGAGCAGCTTTTCATGTGCCTCTTGGCCATCTGTATGTCCTCTTTAGAGAAATGTCTATTTAGGTCTTCTGCCCATTTTTGGATTGGGTTGTTTGTTTCTTTAATATTGAGCTTCATGAGCTGTTTATGTATTTTGGAGATTAATCCTTTGATTAATCCATTGATTTGTCTGCAAATATTTTCTCCCATTCTGAGGGTTGTCTTTTCGTCTTGTCTATGGTTTCCTTTGCTGTGCAAAAACTTTGAAGTTTCATTAGGTCCCATTTGTTTTACTTTTGTTTTTATTTCCGTTACTCTAGGAGGTGGATCAAAAAAGATCTTGCTGTGATTTATGTCAAAGAGTGTTCTTCCTATGTTTTCCTCTAGGAGTTTTATAGTGTCTGGCCTTACATTTAGGAATTTAATCCATTTTGAGTTTATTTTTGTGTATGGTGTTAGGGAGTGTTCTAATTTCATTCTTTTACATGTAGTTGTCCAGTTTGCCCAGCACCACTTATCGAAGAGGCTGTCTTTTCTCCATTGTATATCCTTGCCTTCTTTGTCATAGATTAGTTGACCATAGGTGCGTGGGTTTATCTCTGGGCTTTCTATCTTGTTGCATTGATCTATGTTTCTGTTTTTGTGCCAGTACCATATTGTCTTGATTACTGTAGCTTTGTAGTATAGTCTGAAGTCAGGGAGTCTGATTCCTCCAGCTCTGTTTCTCCCCCTCAAGACTGCTTTGGCTATTCGGGGTCTTTTGTGTCTCCATACAAATTTTAAGATGTTTTGTTCTAGTTTCGTAAGAAATGCCATTGGTAATTTGATAGGGATTGCGTTGAATCTGTAGATTGCTTAGGGTAGTATAGTCATTTTCATAGTATTGATTCTTCCAATCCAAGAACATGGTATATCTCTTCATCTGTTGGTATCATCTTTAATTTCTTTCATCAGTGTCTTATAGTTTTCTGCATACAGGTCTTTTGTCTCCCTAGGTAGGTTTATTCCTAGGTATTTTATTCTTTTTGTTGCAGTGGTAAATGGGAGTGTTTCCTTAATTTCTCTTTCAGATTTTTCATCATCAGTGTATAGGAATTGAAGAGATTTCTGTGCATTAATTTTGTATCCTGCAACTTTGCCAAATTCATTGATTAGCTCTAGTAGTTTTCTGGTGGCATCTTCAGGATTCTCTATGTATAGTATCATGTCATCTAAAAACAGTGACAGTTTTACTTCTTCTTTTCCAATTTGTATTCCTTTTATTTCTTTTTCTTCTCTGATTGCTGAGGCTAGGACTTCCAAAACTATGTTGAATAATAGCCGTGAGAGTGGACATCCTTGTCTTGTTCCTGATCTTAGAGGAAATGCTCTCAGTTTTTCACCATTGAGAATGATGTTTGGTGTTGGTTTGTCCTATATTGCCTTTATTATGTTCAGGTAGGTTCCCTCTGTGCCAGCTTTCTGGAGAGTTTTTATCATAAATGGGTGTTGAATTTTGTCAAAAGCTTTCTCTGCATCTATTGAGATGATCATATGGTTTTTATTCTTCAGTTTGTTAATATGGTGTATCACATTGATTGATTTGCGTATATTGAAGAATCCTTGCATCCCTGGGGTAAATCCCACTTGATCATGGTGTATGATCCTTTTAATGTGCTGTTGGATTCTGTTTTCTAGTATTTTGTTGAGGATTTTTGCATCTATATTCATCAGTGATACAGGTCTGTAATTTTCTTTTTTTGTGGTATCTTTGTCTGGTTTTGGTATCAGCGTGATGGTGGCCTCATAGAATGAGTCTGGGAGTGTTCCTTCCTCTGCAAGTTTTTGGAAGAGTTTGAGAAGGATGGGTGTTAGTTCCTTCAGTTAGTCATGGATTCCTGTTTCTGTTTTCTTCACCAGATAACCTCATCCATCTCTCTGTGTTTCACTTGCTGTCTTAGCTTAGACCTTTATCGCCGTGCGCAGTGTAACGCGCTGGCTGCCAAGTGGTGTCTGCCTCCTCTGTCTCCTCAGTTCTGGATGGCATGAGGTGAGACTCTAGCCTGAACCCCACTCCTTTTCCTGCGAAACCCAGTGTCATTGACATTCCTTTTTCTGCTGTCTGTGATAGGCTGGCAATTCTGTTTTGTTGATGTGTCTTGTCTCTTCTCTTGCATTGTTTCAGTTCTAGTAATGCTTTTCCCCCCTCCCCCCCCGAGAGGCTTTGAAGCAGCAGGTAGCAGATTTACAGGAAGATTTGAAAAGAAAGGAAGGAAAATGGTCCAGTACACATGGCCGTCTTAGAAGCCAGATAGAAATGTTGGTCAAAGAGAACACAGACCTCCGGGAGGAAATGAAAGTGATGGAAAGATTCCGACTAGATGCCTGGAAGAAAGCCGAAGCCACCGAGAGCAGCTCCAGGATGGGTCAGTGCGCGACGGCCTCGAGAAGAGACGGGTCCAGGGTAGGTTTTGTCACGTTGGGGAGATGCTAAATATTTGAGCAGTCAGATTCTTAGAAACGGAGTAGCAGGGTGGGTGCCAGGGCTGGGGGGAGGGGAGAATGAGAAGCCGTTGTTTAGTGAGGGCAGTTTTGCAAGGTGAAGAGTTCTGGAGGTGATGGTGGTGATGGCTGCGCAGTGGTGTGAATGTACTTAACGCCAGTAACGTGTACATCTTAACGTGGTTAAGATGGTGATTTTGTGTTCTGTGTATTTTACCACAATTAAATACTTCTTTTGTGCATCGCTATACAGATAGTTTTCAAATTCATTTTTATAATTCTTATAAAGGAATTATAACACAGTAGGCGGGTAATCTCAGTTAAAACAGGGTAAAATTTTTGCAGAGATTTTTTTTTTTGCATATGATCCTTTTAAATCAAGTATTTGGTTTTTTATTCGTCTGTATTCACAACTGTGATGTGCCGGTCATGGCTTTGAGGCACTGGAGACCAAGCAATGAATAAAACAGACAAACTTCCTTGTCCTCTTGGAGCTCGGATTCCAGCCGTGGGAGAAAGCTGAGTGAAGCATATGGTGTGGGATGTAGTGGCGAGAACTCGGGAGGGAAAGCAAGGAGGGGGATCACCGCTGGGCGGAGTGTGTTGCGGTTTATACAGGATGGCTGGGGAGGCCCTCCTGAGAAAGCGACGTTGGAATAGTGGCCCGAAGAGGGCGCAGCGAGCCGGGCTGAGACGTGGGCCAGGAGCCCCGAGGCTGGGAGGACCAGGGTCCGTGAGGGGCAGAGCAGCGGGTGGGACCAGAGACCGGCTCGAGGGTGGTGGTGCCGCTTTCGTTAGGCCTTAGTAACTACCTGTGAGCGTCGCCTTTTCCCTCTGAGTCAGACGGGGAGCCCTGGCAGGGCTTGGATGGAAGGGGTGGCCTCCGCCTCTGTGTTGGTGAGCCCACCCTCCCTGCTGTAGACATGCGAGTGGCCTGAAGTGGGCGTCTGGGCGCCATCAGGACACCAGTTGGGGGGTTGCTGCAGGTGGATGGGGTTTATTGATGAACTGGGGATGGGGTGTGACAGCAGGAGAGGGGCGGGAACGGCTTCCAAGTTGAGTGTGGTTTTTTGGCCCTTTACCGTGAGTCCCCGCAAGAAGAGAGCACGCTTTTCCTGCGGGTGTGGGTGTTGGTTAGGAGCTCAGGTTAGATCAGGTGAGCTCGAAATGCCTCCTAGACATCAGGTGGACATCAGGCGGGGCTGTGCGTGTCCAGAGAAGCTCAGGTTGGAGCGAGAAGTTTGGGGCCCTCGGAATGTGTGGGAGAGATCGCTCGGCTGAAGGCGTGGACGGGGAAGGGTCCTGGGTCCTGGCCAGGTTGTGAGAAGATGGCGGGGAGGAGAATGAACCCGAGTCTGAAGTAAAGGAGGCCAGTGTGGTGTCCTGAGGGCCAAGTAAAGCAGCAGAGAGGCCCGTGCCCCAGAGGCCGCTGCTGAGTAAGCGGGGGACTGCAGATGGGTCCTCGGATATGCCGGGTAAAAGCCTGACCGGCTAAGAGAGCGAGCGGTTTCAGGCAGAGTATAAAGCGCTGTGGAGAAGTTTTGCAGTAACAGTAAGGAAATGGGGCAGTAGCTGTAGGGGAAGTAGTTTTTGTTTTTTTTTTTAAGATGGGAAAATCAACACGTGCTTATGTATTGGTAGGATTGATTCAGTAGGAAGATACGGATGCAGGAGAGAGTGGGCGGGTTGCCGAAGCTGCGAGCACAAAGGAGAGGAGACCGGGTTTGGGGGAGTGGAGGCGCCCGCCCGGCCGGGAGCTCGACGTCCGTGTCTGGTGACG
This sequence comes from Globicephala melas, assembly GCF_963455315.2. Lineage (NCBI taxonomy): Eukaryota > Metazoa > Chordata > Mammalia > Artiodactyla > Delphinidae > Globicephala > Globicephala melas. The sequence continues at coordinate 228,139 of NC_083331.1, read as the reverse complement.
GGGCCTCAGCCGTGGACCTGGGGCTGGACGTGTGGGGTCCGTTGGTGGGACATTCCCCCCTAACCCCTCTGGCTTCCCTCGGGGAATGGAGGCTCGGGCATCTGCTGAGACTGAGGATGGAGGCCACTCTGGGAGGCTGGAGGGGTGGATCGGGGTCCACGAGAGTGGAGAGCAAAGGGCGAAGTGTGGTCTGACTCCTGGGCTGCGCTAGGGGCCCATGTAGGTTAGCGATTATATGTTTCAAGTGGGAATTGTTTGCGTTATTTTTCCTTATTCAGCTCTTTGGGTGTAGGGTGGTGGAGAGTAATATCGATATTTTAGCAGAGGGGTGGTCATCCAGGTGAATCATACAGAGTGAGAGGGGCTGGAAGTTGACAGCATGTAAATACAACAGGAGTGCCTGCAGTGCACCATGAATTCAGGCTGCTCAAGGAGGGCATAGGTTTTGGGGGACACAGAAAACATGTGGATCAGTGAATTGTGGGACCGTGTGGGCTGTAAGCATTGTTGGAGTGAGGGTCTCAGAGGGATGAGCTGGAAGGACAGGACACGGTAGTTAGAAGATGGAATTCTGCCCCCCATTTTATTATGAAAGCTGCCCCGAATAGAGCAAGTTGAAAGAATAGTTTGATGAACACCTGAGTACCCACCTAGATCCAGCCATTGTTCACATTTTGCCATACTGCTGTATAGGTATTTTGCTGAACCATTTGAAGGTAATTGCAGAAATTGTGGCAACTCACCCCTAAATACTTCGGCACTTTATTAAATGGCACTGGCTTTTTGGATAATTTTTATTTATGTCCCACATTCTGGATTTGAATGCTTTGAAATTGATACTTTTGCAGTTCTTAATAATCGCAGATACTGATAATGACTAGTTCTAGACTTTGTCCATTGGAGCGCATGGCCACGGTGGGAGAGAACAGGTGTAGAGATGGCGGCTAAGGTATTGGGGTGGCTTCTTCTGGCACGCGGGGTCCACGGACATGAGACTTGCTGGGGCAGGGGTGGCTAGGGAGGAGAGAAGGAGGGTCTGGTTGGAGGTGGTGGTGGGGAGCAAGGAGGACATCTACCTTGACCTCTAAATCCGGGGGCTGCGGAAGGGGCAGTGGTGAGCAGTCTTCTGCTGTCTGACCGTGAGTTCATGTCCTCTCCTCTGGCTGCTCTGGTAACAGTCACAAAAACCTGTTTTGTTTTACATGGTCTGTTATGCCTTCACTTGAGGATTGCATGTATTTCCAGAGGCGGCACGTGCGTGTGTGTGTAGCTCATTCCTAGTAGCAGCTTGTTCGCTCTGGCCTGTAGCAGTAAACGAAAACAGCATAAATGAACAAACTTAAAACATTCCCATTGCAAGCTGAGTTCTGTTAGTTTCATTCCTTGTACTAACGTGTAAACTAATACTAATTTTATATTCAAAATTTTCTCATACTATAGAAGTCATCAGTTCGATTTCAAAAGAGTCAAGTTTCTTCAGGAACCCAGGTAGAAAAGTACAAAAAAACCTGTTTGCCAACACAAGGTAAGATAGTTGCATGATCTTCTTTTAAAATATTTCAGGAATTTAAAGAGTGGAGAATTTACACCCAACTTAAGAAATAAAACATTGTAAATATAATTGAAGCCCCTGTGTATCCTACTCCCAGTTAATGTGCACCCTGACAGCATTCCCTTTCTTACTTTTCATTCTTTTACTACATTGTGTCCGTAAATCAATATAGTGTTGTTTCATAGTTCATCCCTCTGCAGTTTGCTGCTTTCTCAGTATTTTAAGACGTAGCCTCATTAATACATATAAACTCTAGCTGTACAGATTCCATGTGTATTTGCCACAGTATATTTTCTTGTTGGCGGGCATTCAGGTTTTCCCCCAGTTTGTCACAGAATGAAAAGGGCCGCAGAACAAGTCTCGGTCATTTGAGTTTCTCTCTGACACGTGTCAGGAGTAGGATATTGGGTCACATCAGGTTTGTGCCACTTTAGGAGGCTTTCCCTTCGCAAAGCGGTTACCAGTTTCTTTTTTTACTGTCAGCAGAACATGCTCTTTGTGCTTCCCAACACTTGATCTGCTCAGACTTTACAATTTTGGCTAGTCAGATGGGTGTGAAATGGTGGGTCAGCGTAATATGCATTTCCCAGGTTACTGATGAGGTAATGTGAGCATCTTTTCATATTTAGTGGACATTTGGGTCTCCTCTTTTGTGAATTGCCTGTTCATTTCTTTTGCCCATTTAAAACTCTGTGTGTGTGTTTATGTATGTGTATGTTTTTCTGTATTGAAGTTAGTCATTCTGCATACTAATCCTTTGTCATTTGTAAGCACTGCCAATATCTCCTGCCAATCTGTATGTAGCTTTTTGGTTTGTGGGTTTTTTTTTTTTTTTTTTTTTTTTTTTTTGCGGTACACGGGCCTCTCACTGCTGTGGCCTCTCCCGTTGCGGAGCACAGGCTCAGTGGCCATGGCTCACGAGCCCAGCCGCTCTGCGGCATGTGGGATCCTCCTGGACCGGGGCACGAACCCGTGTCCCCTGCATCGGCAGGCGGACTCTCAACCACTGCGCTACCAGGGAAGCCTGGTTTGTGGGTTTTTTAAAAAAATAAAATTATTTATTTTTGGCTCTGTTGGGTCTTCGTTGCTGTGCGCGGGCTTTCTCTAGTTGCGGTGAGCGGAGGCTACTCTTTGTTGCGGTGCGTGGGCTTCTCATTGCGGTGGCTTCTCTTGTTGCGGAGCACGGGCTCTAGGCGCGCGGGCTTCAGTAGTTGTGGTGCATGGGCTTCAGTAGTTGTGGCACATGGGCTTAGTTGCTCCGCGGCATGTGGGATCTTCCCAGACCAGGGCTCGAACCTGTATCCCGTGCATTGGCAGGTGGATTCTTAATCACTGTGCCACCAGGGAAGTCCCTGGTTTGTGTTTTTTATATACATGTTTTTCCTTTTAATATTGAAGTTAATCAATTTTTTTAAAAAATGGTTTTTGCTTTTTGTGACAGATACCCTTCTCAATCGTCAGGTCACAAATATGCTATTTTCTCCCATGAACTTTTGTTTTCACAACTGGGTCTTTAAGATCTACCTGGCATTTTTAGAAATTATTTCTGTGAATTAAATTTATAAAAGTGGATATAACATATGCAGTTTGGCAGTTATAAAGGAAATACTTGGGTAACCACTGCCTAGATAAAGAAATAGATTAGCAGCATCCCAGAACTGACCCCTCCATGATTATATTACATTGCTTTTCCCTTTCATAGGTACAGCCCTAAAAAAATGTTTTACTTGTTTTTCAGCTTTCTGAATAGAGTTGTACTGTATGTATCGCATTGTCTTCTTTCACTACCTAGTTTTTTTTTAATGCATCTTTATTGCAGTATAATTGCTTCACAATGCTGTTAGTTTCTGTTGTACAACAAAGTGATTCAGCCATATGCATACACATGTCCCCATATCCCCTCCCTCTTGAGCCTCCCTCCCACCCTCCCTATCCCACCCCTCTAGGTCATCGCAAAGCACGGAGCTGATCTCCCTGTGCTATGCTGCTGCTTCCCAACAGCCAACTATTTTACATTCGGTAGTGTATATATGTCGATGCTACTCTCACTTCACCCCAGCTTCACCCTCCCACCCCATGTCCTCAAGTCCATTCTCTATGTCTGCCTCTTTATTCCTGCCCTGCAACTAGGTTCATCGGTACCGTTTTTTTTTTTTTTTTTAAGATTCCCTATCTATGCATTAGCATACAGTATTTGTTTTTCTCCTTCTGATTTAATTCACTCTGTATGACAGTCTCCAGGTCCATCCACCTCACTACAAATAACTCAATTATGTTTCTTTTTATGGCTGAGTAATATTCCATTGTATATATGTGCCACATCTTCTTTATCCATTCATCTGTCGATGGACACTTAGGTTGCTTCCATGTCCTAGCTATTGTAAATAGAGCTGCAGTGAACATTGTGGTACGTGACTCTTTTGGAATTACGGTTTTCTCAGGGTATATGACCAGCAGTGGGATTGCTGGGTCGTATGGTAGTTCTATTTTTAGTTTTTTAAGGAACCTCCATATTGTTCTCCATAGTGGCTGTATCAATTTACATTCCCACCAACAGTGCAAGAGGGTTCCCTTTTCTCCACACCCTCTCCAGCATTTATTCTTTGTAGATTTTTTCATGGTGCCATTCTGACTGGTGTGAGGTGATACCTCATGGTAGTTTTGATTTGCATTTCTCTAATGATTAATGATATTGAGCATTCTTTCGTGTGTTTGTTGGCAATCTGTATATGTTCTTTGGAGAAATGTCTATTTAGGTCTTCTGCCCGTTTTTGGATTGGGTTGTTTTTTTTAATATTGAGCTGCATGAGCTGCTTGTAAATTTTGGAGATTAATCCTTTCTCAGTTGCTTCATTTGCAAATATTTTCTCCCGTTCTGAGGGTTGTCTTTTTGTCTTGTTTATGGTTTCCTTTGCTGTGCAAAAGCATTTGAGTTTCATTAGGTCCCATTTGTATATTTTTATTTCCATTTCTCTAGGAGGTGGGTCAAAAAGGATCTTGCTGTGATTTATGTCACAGAGTGTTCTGCCTATGTTTTCCTCTAAGAGTTTTATAGTGTCTGGCCTTACATTTAGGTCTTTAATCCATTTTGAGTTTATTTTTGTGTATGGTGTTAGGGAGTGTTCTAATTTCATTCCACTTACTGAAGAGGCTGTCTTTTCTCCATTGTATATTCTTGCCTCCTTTATCAAAGATAAGGTGACCATATGTGTGTGGGTTTATCTCTGGGCTTTGTATCCTGTTCCATTGATGTGTATTTCTGTTTTTGTGCCAATACCCTAACTGTCTTGATTACTGTAGCTTTGTGGTATGGTCTGAAGTCTGGGAGCCTGATTCCTCCATCGCCGTTTTTCTTTCTCAAGATCACTTTGGCTATTCGGGGTCTTTTGTGTCCATACAAATTGTAAAATTTTTTGTTCTAATTCTGTGAAGAATGCCATTGGTAGTTTGATAAGGATTGCATTGAATCTGTAGATTGCTGTGGGTAGTATAGTCATTTTCACAATATTGATTCTTCCAATCCAAGAACATGGTATATTTCTCCATCTGTTTATGTCATCTTTGATTTCTTTCATCAGTGTTTTATAGTTTTCTGAGTACAGGTCTTTTTCTCCTTAGGTAGGTTTATTCCTAGGTATTTTATTCTTTTTGTTGCGATGGTAAATGGGATTGTTTCCTTAATCTCTCTGATTTTTCATTGTTAGTGTATAGGAATGCAAGAGATTTCTGTGCATTAATTTTGTATCCTGCAACCTTACCAAATTCATTGATTAGTTGTAGTAGTTTTTTGGTGGCATCTTTAGGATTTTCTATGTATAATATCATGTCATCTGCAAACAGTGACAGTTTTACTACTTCTTTTCCAATTTATATTCCTTTTATTTCTTTTTCTTCTCTGATTGCCGTGGCTAGGACTTCCAGAACTATGTTGAATAATAGTGGTGAGAGTGGACATCCTTGTCTTGTTCCTGATCTTAGTGGAAATGCTTTCAGTGTTTCACCTTTGAGTATGATGTTGGCTGTGGGTTTGTCATATATGGCCTTTATTATGTTGAGGTAGGTTCCCTCTATGCTCATTTTCTGGAGCGTTTTTATCATAAATGGGTGTTGAATTTTGTCAAACGCTTTTTCTGCATCTATTGAGATGATCATATGGTTTTTATTCCTTAATTTGTGTATATGGTGTATCACATTGATTGATTTGCATATACTGAAGAGTCCTTGCATCCCTGGGATAAATCCCACTTGATCATGGTGTATGATCCTTTTAATGTGTTGTTGCATTCTATTTGCCAGTTTTTGTTCAGGATTTTTGCGTCTATATTCATCAGTGATATTGGTCTGTAATTTCCTTTTTTTGTGATATCTTTTTCTGGTTTTGGTATCAGGGTGATGGTGGCTTTGCAGATCGAATTTGGGAGTGTTCTTCCCTCTGCAGTTTTTTGGAAGAGTTTGAGAAGGATGGGTGTTAGGTCTTCTGTAAATGTTTGATGGAATTCGCCTGTGAAGCCATCTGGTCCTGGGCTTTTGTTGGTTGGAAGATTTTAAATTACAGTTTCAATTTCATTGCTTGTGATAGGTCTGTTTATATTTTCTAATTCTTCCTGGTTCGGTCTTGGAAAATTGTATCTTTCCAAGAATTTGTCCATTTCTTCGTGGTTGTCCATTTTATTGGCATATAGCTGTTTGTGGTAGTCTCTTATAATCCTTTGTATTTCTGTGGTGTCAGTTGTGATTTCTCCTTTTTCATTTCTAATTTTATTGATTTGCATCCTCTCCCTTTTTGACTTCATGAGTCTGGCTAAGGGAGAGGAAAGAGGAATGATTTAGCCGCCATGATGCTGACTTCACCTTTAAAAGTTCCCAGATTTCTTTCTTTAATGTAGTTGAATTTCACCTTTTTCCTTTATGGGTGGTGCTTCTTGCCTTAAGTCTTTACCTATCCTGAGGTCATAAACATATACTCCTAAAGTAGCTAGCTGTTCCAGCATTAGTTATTAATTTTGACATGTCATTTTATAAGGTGCTCACAGTGGTGGACACCCATCCCCCTCTGTTCCTCCCAGTGAGAATGTGCTCAGAGGCTTGTTCATGACGTTCATAAACAGCTGAGAGAATTAAGCTTGATGAGCTCGAATACTGGTTCTGACTTGACTTTTTTTTTTTTTTTTTTTTTTTTTTTGCGGTACGTGGGCCTCTCACTGTTGTGGCCGCTCCCGTTGCGGAGCACAGGCTCCAGACACGTAGGCTCAGCCGCCATGGTTCACGGGCCCAGCCGCTCCGCGGCATGTGGGATCTTCCCGCAACGGGGCACGAAACCGTGTCCCCTGCATCGGCAGGCGGACTCTCAAGCACTGCGCCACCAGGGAAGCCCCTGACTTGACTTTTATTAGTTGACAACCTTGGCAAGTTATTTAGCCTCTCAGCTTTGATTTCCTCACCTATAAAATGAGGCTATTAGTCTTTTCTACGAGGCTGGTTGTAAGATTTAGAGATGATGTAACACGGAGCTCAGACTGCACTGTGGTTCTTTGTGCCTGTGAGGTGGAGCAAGGTGTTCATTTAGCCAAATCTGTGTGCACTCCTTGATCCCTTTTTTCTTGTATCCTAACCCCCCACTCCCATCAATCCCTAAACTAATCCTGATGTTGGTACTTTCTGAATTAAGTAGGTTGAACCATATGACATTGCTAGCACTCGGCTGTTTGGGACCCACGGGTCAGTGATTTGACACAGTACAAACACTGCCATCTCCACAGTCGCCCACCAACCTCCTGACTGGACTCTGCCTCTGTTCTTCTTCTCTAGTCTATTCTCCCTGGAGCATCCAACATCCATTTTAGTGTTTAACACTTAAGTCAGATCCTGGCACTTGAGCTTGAAACCCTTCAAATTTGGGAGTGTTTATAATACCCATTGGCATATAAGAAGAAAATATTAGAACTTCAGTGTATTTTTAATATCACTTTGTTGTTGGTGGTGTCTGTCTGTATGCACATACATGCTTATTTTATAATGTATGAACGTGTACAGTACATGATTTGTGTGTTGGTCATGATCTAAAAAGTTTAGACCACAGCCATTAGGTCTAGATTATAATTAAATACCCAGTTATTTTTTTTCAAGCCAAATTCTATGTGTATTCCTGGATGCTTCTATTATCTGTACCCCATTCCTACCCTCTAACTAAAGTCCTGGTGATTGTCTCCAAAATACCTTTGGGTCCATCTGTTAGGTTAGTTGAGCACCTTTCTCCAGATTGTACACTTTCAAAAAACAGATACTTTGCGTTTCTTGGTCATCAGACTTAAGTATTTGAATTTATACAGTGAAGAACTCCTAGGAATTAATAACGAAAAGTACTAAGACTTCCTTAAATAATGGGTAAAGGACGGCAGTTCGCAAAAGAGTGAACTAAGGAGATGTTTGACCATAGTATTGAGTAAACTTAAAACTTTCAATTAAATAATAAAACTAACTCTGGTAATTATATTCTAACAGGCAATCCATCTCGAAGATCCAAGTCTGTGTCTCGTGATTTAGGCAATTCGGATAAAGGACAAGTAAATCTCTTTATGTTTTTATATATTAAACATATTATTCAGGCTTAAAGTTGACTGGTTAACTGGCTTAAGTTTCTAAACCATTTATAAAGGAAACTTTTTACTTAACATTGTAAATGTTTTCTATACAACACCGAATACTAGTCATACTAGAATCCTGTAATAGTGGAATCTGGCTTTTGGACTAAGTGTAAGTTTTAGCTGCTTGAGATTTTTATTACATGTAATGTAGGACAGACGGAGAGCCTCTTGTCCTTACAGACAGCCTTACCCAGGGAGCCACCTGAACCAGTGAACTCTCCAGATCCTGAATGTAAAGACGACGATGAAAAAGAAGAAAAAGAAGAAATTCAGGGAGAAATCAGCCATCCTGATGGAAAGGTTAAACTTTTTTCTTTAAACCAATGAATACTATAAAAAATGAACATGGGTTAAAATAGAGTTGAGGGGCTTCCCTGGTGGCGCAGTGGTTGAGAGTCCGCCTGCCGATGCAGGGGACACGGGTTCGTGCCCCGGTACGGGAGGATCCCACATGCCGCGGAGCGGCTGGGCCCGTGAGCCATGGCCGCTGAGGCTGCGCGTCCGGAGCCTGTGCTCTGCAACGGGAGAGGCCACAACAGTGAGAGGCCTGCGTACCACAAAAAAAAAAAAAAAGTTTAAAAAAAAAAAAGTTGAAACAGATTCTGAAATAATTGATCTTCAAGACTTGATGGGGCTGAGGACCTTGGCACATGACTCGGTTTGAACCTTGGGACCCTATGAAAATACTAAAGGGACAGCATGCATTTAGCTGCCATTTCTAATTTAGAGATGATGCAACAAAAGGAGGAATACAATCCAGTTGCTTAAACTCTTGTTCTTTCTCCAGACATAGCTAAGAAGCCTTGGTAATCCTTGGTACTTTTCAAAACCTCAGTTCTCGGCCCTACCCTTCCTGCAGGCTTCCTTAAATATTTCCTGGATCAGCTGCTCTCCACCCCCAGCCTGACAATTTTATTCTTGTGCTTAGGAAAGGTTTTGAGTGGGAAAACGGCCTGGCTGGGTGTTCCAGCTAAAAAGTGAAAATGACAAGAGGAGGAACATAAACAGGGTTACTGAGGAGGTGATGAGGGAATTTTTCCTCGGGTTTATAGAACATGTACTTTTCCAAGTACTCTAATCTGATCCACTTTAATAGAAATCAGAAGGCCAAAGTTCACTGCAAATCTTGAGGAATCAGTGAAGGACAAGACCAACAGTCAGAAGTAAGTTGTTAGGCTCTTCCTGTACAAACTCTACTTCAGGATAACAAATTGTTGACGAGGGAAGGTTTTCTTTTTTAGAGGAAGAATCGCAGCTAATGAATGGAAGAGGAATGAGAAAATTAGAGAATCCCCAGTTTACAATTTCTGATGACACGAGGGTCTAGGTAGTCATCAGTGGCTCCTAAAACCTTAGACGAAAGGTTGACGGATCTCGTGATGCCACCCACTCAGTGCTGAGGTCAGGAGGCAGCGCATACCTACTGGATTTCTGGACGTGCTGCCATACAAGGCCCACTGCTGCACCTAAAAAGTACTCTTGTCAGAGTAATTCAGCTGGAATTTAATCAAGCCTCGAGAGCTAACTACTGGGTTTTTTAAGGAAAAAGTGATATGGGAACATGTTTAATGACACTATAATGGAAAAGCAATCAGCCAAATCCAGAGTGTGGGAAATGTTACATATTCAGTGACACAGTTCCTTCAACAGTTGTCATTAAAAAAGGGGGAAAGGAAGGGACCATTAGAAATTGAGGGGAGAGACACATCAAGTGTGTGTGGATCTTGTTTTGATCCTGATTCAAGTAAACTGTAAAAGGCCTTCTTTGTGTGCATTTATGGAAAATATGGTTATGATATGATGAAGGAATTAATTACAGCTTATTAGGGATGATAACGGTTTGGTTATGTTAAAAATACTTCCATTAGAGATACCTGTTGAAATGTTTACAGGAGAAGTGATGTCTGCAGTTTGCTTGAAAAAAAAGTTTGTTTTGGGGGAACAGGTGACCTAAGAACAGTGATGTGTAGATAGGTGAAGCTGATTATTATGAACTTATTAACTTTTCTCTCCCTCTGAGAAATGTTTTAATTTTTATTATGAAAAATGTCAAAGTAGGCAATTAAAAGTATTAGGGATATTTTTGTCATGTGGTCTCAGGAAGTTTTACATATTGATAGTCCTGGTTTTTTTTTTGTAGATAGAAAAAGTTTATAAGAATGGGTGCCGTGTTATATTGTTTCCAAATGGAACCCGAAAAGAAGCGAGTGCAGATGGAAAGACCGTCACTGTCACTTTCTTCAACGGTGATGTCAAGCAGGTCATGCCGGATGGGAGAGTGGTAGGTTTCCAAGGGCGTGTTTTGTCCGTAGCGTAAACACCTCTGAAGAGGAGGCAGTGCTGACTCTGTGTCTTTGCAGATCTACTACTACGCAGCCACACACACCACCCACACCACGTACCCAGAAGGACTGGAAGTCTTACATTTCTCAAGCGGACAGATAGGTGAAAACCTGCTGTGCCCTCTCAGTTATTACATTCTTCCTTTCTTTAAAAATAAAATATTTATGGTAACTCCTTTTTCTACAGAAAAACATTTCCCAGATGGAAGAAAAGAAATCACGTTTCCTGATCAGACTGTCAAAAACTTGTTTGCTGATGGACAAGAAGAAAGCATTTTCCCAGATGGTACAATCGTCAGAGGGCAACGGTACGTTACCTGTTTTGTTTCTAGATTTTCTAGTTTTCAACTTTTATTACCAGTTGAATTTTAAAAATCTTAAAACATTTGTGTAAGTCATTCAACATTTCACTGAGTTCAGAATTTGAGAGCAGGTGAGACATGTTTTCAGCATTCTGGAGTTTAGGATGAGGTTGAGATAAATGCATTGTAACGTCTAGGATAATCTTTGGCCTACAGACCTCTAAAGGGTGTCTGAACAGCACTTCACGAAAGGCAAATGGCAAGTATTTGTTTAGAAATCAATCTGGTGAAATTTGAAAACAGTTGAGTGAGACACAAGGAAGGAAAGCTGCCCTGTCAATTTTTAACAATAACCAGACTCTGTATTTTGATTATCTGGGTCTCCCTGTCCCAGCGTTAAGCACTTTACTCTCTGGCCACCCTAAGCCAATTCCTTAAAATCAACAATTATCTTTCTTTCTCCTTCTGAGTGTTAAATGTCTTGAAGTTAGAGTCAACTTCTTCAGTCCACAGTGAAGAGCATCTTATAAGCACCATTTTAATTGAAACCTTGGTGGAGTTTTGTCAAATCGAGAGTCCTGTTTTTAGTTTCACCCTCCTCTCCTGGAGTGTAACAGTTTAAGTACCCATTAACTTGAATTCTATGATATAAACTTGGCAATAATGTAGGAACTTTTCATGGTCATGATTGTGTTTTTCCCTTAATGTGGTCTGAAACTTTATCTGGTGCTCAACTAAAGATTTTCCTCAAACCTTATTTCTTCTGTGTATAGTACACTTTGATTTTAGAAACTTTTCAAAAAAAATTGACTCGATTGAAATTTTCTGTAGTAGAAAGAAAATAATATGAAAAGGTCCCCATATCCGTCTGTCCATCTTCAAGTATTAACTCATGGCAAGTCTTTTTTCATCTACACTAAAGCACATCCCGTGTATTAATTCATTCAGGATTATCATGTTTTAATTGAGATATAACTGACATAACATTAGTTTCAGGTGTACAACAAAGATTTGATATTGGTATATATTGCAAGATGATCACAGAATTCTAGTTAACTTCCATCATTACACATACTTACACATTTTTCTTGTGATGAAGACTTTTATTCTCTTAGCAGCTTTCAAATACGCAATTCATTCAGGATTACTTTGCCGTTTTTCACTTACAGTAGTGGTTCTCGAATCAGCTGGAGGGGACTGTTCAAGAGCAGGTTGCTGGGCCCCAGCCAAATAATTTGCGTTTCTAATGAGCCCTTGGGTGATGCTGACACCCTAGGGCCACACTTGATAGGGCACTGGCTAACACTTGTATGTGGCACAGAGCCATTGTGTTCATATAAAATTTGAGAAATAACCAAAACAGAAAAAACCATTCTGTGCTGAGGAGTCCCAATTATACCTATATAAGGACCAGGGATGTTCTAGGAGAAGGAATAACTGCCAGAGTTCTCCTGCTGTATATACTCCATATTTTTAAAGAAATTAAATTCTACTTTAAATTTACAGAGATGGCAACAAAATCATAGAGTTTAATAATGGCCAACGAGAACTACACACGGCCCAGTTCAAGAGACGGGAGTATCCAGATGGCACTGTTAAAACTGTGTATGCAAACGGTCTTCAAGAAACCAAATATTCATCTGGTCGCGTAAGAGTTAAAGACAAGGATGGTAATGTTCTAATGGACACAAAGTTGTCATGATCCTTGTGTGTGGCTAATCATGAAATAACATTAACTTGATTTTCTTCTTTAAAAAATGTACATTTTCTTGTGGATTCTGTGGTTTAATTTATATATACTGTGTGTATATATAAGTGGAAAAGATTGTTTGGAATTTTTTCATAATGTTTGAAATGCACAGGGACAGCTTTCATTTTTAGTTCACCTGCCTTGTCTTTCTACGGTTCTAACCAGTACAGACTTTTAACAAGTGGATGCTTTCATTGGTTGGAGATGGTTATGAGAGCCAAGAAGTACAAGAAGCACAGTATCACAGATTTTCCCACCACCTGCCAGGCCTATGAAGGGCTTGCTTAGAAAGTTTACTGAAGGAGTAAGAGGATTTCTCCAGTCAAAATATTACTGTGCTCAATTAGTACTAAAAGTAAAGCATTATCTACCACAGAGGTCACAGAATTGGAAGTTAAAACAGTGACTGAGTACAAATAAACAGTAAAACAGGCAGAAGAGTTCATTCTATGAGTGCAGATAAATCTCATGGGAGGAAAAAGCAGTTGTCACGAGGGTGACAGCTGAGAAAGGTGGGGCGTGAAAACTAACCAGCCAGTGTTAACTGATTGATAGACCACAGGTGCCTTGACCTTATTACCTGTAAGGTGGGGCTGACAGAAGCAAGATGTCCTTGAAGGGGTGGGGGGTAAGTCACCTACAAGTAGATTTACATAGTAAGTTTGGTCTAGTCACTTAGTGCAGTCTGACAGTAGTGCTGGCAGTAACTCAGTATTTTTAAAAAAGCCACATGTATTAATTCCAGGTGATTTAAAACTGAATAACAAAAAACTTTTCAAAGAAAATAAATAATTATATATATTACCTCAGGAATAGAGAAAGATTTTTAAATTTTATTTTTTTAATTATTATTTTTGGCTGTGCCGCACCTCTTGGGGGATCTCAGTTCCCAGACCAGGGACTGAACCCAGGCCACAGCAGTGAAAGTGCCTAACCCTAACCCCTAGACCCAGGGAGCTCCTGAGAGAAAGATTTTTAAATGAGACACAGCACAAACCTTAAAAGGTTGATGAGTCAAAAGTTTGTTTGTCCAAAGATAACACAAAAGAGAGTAAAGTCACAGCCTAGGAAAAGAAACACGTATCTGACAAAGGATTAGTAACCAGAATATATAAAGAATCCCTATTAGTTAAAATAGGTAATTACAAACAAAGGATATTAATAAGCAATAAACTAAAACCAGTAAATGCATATTTCAACAATGAGGTACCTTTTTACGTTCGTGTCATAAACTGGCAAACAATGGTCTGGCCACACCACATGCTGGCAAGGAACTTGGACTACTGATGGTAGAATTAGCTGGTAAAATCCCTTTTTTGGAAAGCAGTTGCCTCATGACCTAGTACTAAATTCCACTAAAGTATATTTACTAGAAAACCCCTCACAGGTGCATAAGGGGTTGTACAGTAGAGTATCTGTAATTGAGAAAAAACTGGTAACGACCTAAATATCTTAACAGGATAAATTATATGCACAGATGGATGTAACAGTGAAAGTGAATAAAATAGAGCTATGCATACCAATATGCATTATATAGTGGAAATAAAGTAGGGGAAAAAGGTAATTAATTGTGTGATACTGCACACACTTAAAAATATACAGAGCTCTTGTTTATGGATGTGTGCATATATAATAAAATTATAAAGCGCTATATAAGAATGATAAACCCAAATTCACAGTATTCACCTCCTCTGTAAGAAACAGAATGAATGGGGAAGGGTAGAACAGGGGCCTACAACCATGCTGATGATGTCTTATTTCTTCAGCTGAATGTACATTAGTTATAAAATGAACTAAATATGTTTTTTCTAACGTGCCTGAAATATTTCATTTAAAAATTACAGTAAAATAAAATAAGTAAATACTTGAAAGCAAATATTTATTAACTTTTTCTGAACAATTCCTAACAGTTCAGCATGTAAAGAACAGAAAAAAAAGCCCAGCACTATTGCAGAACAAGTCAAGAAAAATAAGCCTGAAACGGTCTACATATAACAGAAAACTTTCTTCTGGGCTGCTATAGATGCTCTGTACTGTAAACCTGAAAAACAAAAGGTGTGTTATTTTAAACCTTTGCTTAAGGTTCAAATACAGTTACTGAATCACGTTACATTTATGTGAATGGATAGAGAGTGAGCTGTTTACCGAAGGACTTTAATAACCTTGTTATCAGGGCACTGACTGTCCAGTAGTGCTGCACGTGTAGCATAGAGTTCTGTGCTTAAATTATTTATAGTGCCTGCTTTCTGCTGCTCTCCTCCTTGCCCCCATAACCATCTGGCACCATGAATGGTCAGGACAGCCGTCCCAAGCGTCTTTATAGCTATGGAACCTCTCTGTTGCTGGTACTCAATAGGTAAGAAGGGCCTATGAAGGAGAGATCTACAAGAGAGACTCTGGTCGAGCTTTGTTGTCATTCCTTTGACAAGTCAAGGAAAGGCCAAAGGTGCTTTTCAGGGCAATTTAGTATGAATCTCTGCTACATCAGTCACATGCCGTATGCTGACTATAAGGGTGAACAAGAAGTCGTGGTACTTACATCACTCATCTTGGTCTGCAAGCCCCATTTCTACTAATGACATATGAACTGGATACCGTTCGTCTTCATATAATGTCACTATTTGTTCTGGTACCTGAGCCTAAAATTAAAAAGATACATGTCAAGAAAACACCATCATGTCTTTGCTGCCTGTTCCTCCTACAACTGGCAGGAGGGACAAGGCATTCTCTAAGTTTATTTATAATTCATACGCTGTTACTTTCAAAAGTTATCTTGATGGTTTCTTGCTAAGTCTCATTCTTTCCATCTTTTACTTTATTTAAAATGTAACTCTCCCCAAAGTTTTCCTAGATTGAGCCAGTGGGCTTTAATACTACCATCTCTGTTAAAATTCATTTACATTCTACACATAAAGCATACCTTTATGCATACAGTCAGCAAATTTTGAGTGTTACTCATAGAGGTGAATACACATGTATTTATAAGAACATCTGTTATTTTCACTGGCTTCTTGAGAGAAACCCTGCATAAGCTATTTACACCACTGCACACACAGGAACGTGGTATGTACAGAGGTTTTGAAAAAGCACTTTCTAGTAATAGCACTGCTCCATTAAGAGCTCATTCTTGTCACAGCCGGTATATCAGAAATCCCCCAGATCTCGGGTCCCCAAACCAGGGCGAGCTGGACTGAAACAGCAGTGGTGAGGACTAGGGTGAACCGAAGAGCATGCTCCCACCTAGAGGGACTGCTGTTGCCCCGCTGGTGCTAGCTGTCATTCCAGAAGATTTTGTAGTACTTAGAAATAAGACTTTTTGTATAATTTTCCAATTTTATAACAGCTGTGCACTAAATCAAACATGGTTACAAGCCAGATATGGCCTTTGAGCCACCCCTTTGTGACTAAGCCTCAAGTAGAAAGCATATTTATACCAAGCATGATCTGAATTTTCTTTTCTGGACCTTCTACTGCATTAAACAATTCAAAGTCAGTACAGTTATGATATGAGCACCATTTGAACCTTTCTCTGACTCTGACCAGAATCCCCTTTCTGGTCTTTTCTACTTTTAGGATGCAGCTCAAATGTCACTTTCTCCCGGTCGTACTTAACTGAATAAGCACTCGAGTGCCTCCTAAGCAGGGGCTCAAACACCCTACCCTGATCTCTCCAGACAGAATTCATCGCTCCTGCTTCTCTCCCCACACCCACACCCCAAAGATACCTATACCTTTTTTATAGCATTTATTTCATTAGTAGTTTACATGTTTTCCTCATTATCAGTTCTTTGATTATAGGATACTCATCTTGATCATTTTTCATCTTAGTCATTACATCACTGATATTTTATATCATTGCAGGGCTAATCAAAAGGTTGTAAAATATAAACTAAGACATTTGAACAAGCCTTAAGATTAATCCTATAGTATTTACAACATCAAATGCTTTAAAGCGTTTTTGCATCTAGAGCTGCAGAGATAAAAAGCACTTTAGAAAGTTAACAGGGATCCTTGAAATAGCTTTGAAAGTATTTTGGCTAATTAAGACAGATATTTACCATGGAAGAAGCATAAAGTTGTTTTCCTTGAAGACAGTCTATCATAGCCCACAATGCTTCCATGCTCCACTTGGGACAGTACGGTATTCTTGCCTTTCCTACATCTCTTAAGGGAGGTTTAAACCCTGCCAAGAGAACCTTTATGGCTCGGACTGGATACTGCATAAGATGAAGAGGAATTTGACGAAGTCTGTCACAAAAGAAATCCTTAAATTAAAATGTTAGGAATGTCACAATTAGAGGAAAAGTTAATGGTGTTGGATTTGGCAGTGATTCTTGGATATGACACCAAAAGCACAGGCAACACAAGAAAAAATTTTGATAATATCAAAATTTAAAACTGTGCAAAGGGCACAATCAACAAAGTGAAAAGGCAACGTACAGAATGAGAGAAAATACACATTAAAAAAGACATTTCTCCAAGGAAGAGATATAAATGGCCAACAAGCAAATGAAAAGGTGCTCAACATCACTAATCATCAGGGAAATGCAAATCAAAGCCACAATGTGATTTCACCTCATACCCATTAGGATGGCTACTATTAAACAAACAAACAAAAACGGAAGGTAAGTGTTGGTGAGGATACAGAGAAAAACTGGAACCCCTGGACATTTGGTGGGAATGTAAAATGCTACTGTGGGGAAGTTTGGTGGTTCCTCCAAATACTAAGAATAAGCATATTATCCAGCAAC
Organism: Globicephala melas; assembly: GCF_963455315.2. NCBI lineage: Eukaryota > Metazoa > Chordata > Mammalia > Artiodactyla > Delphinidae > Globicephala > Globicephala melas. The sequence continues at coordinate 210,798 of NC_083331.1, read as the reverse complement.
TCCACTTCTGAGTATATTTAAAGCAGGGTCATGAAGAGATTTTTGTACACCCATGTTCATAGCATCATTCACAATAGCCAAGTATCCACTGATGGGTGCATGGATAAATAAAATGTGTTATATACATATGATGGAATATTATTCAGCCTTAAAAAAGAAGAAAATTCTAACATATGCTATGACATAGTTGAACCTTGACATCATGCTAAGTGAAATAAGCCAGTTACAAAAAGACGTATGAGATACCTACAATCAAAATTCATAGAGATGGGAAAGCGGAACAGTGGTTGACGGGCTGGATGAAGAGGGAATGAGGGATCGTTTAATAGGCACAGGGTTAGTTTCAGTTTTCCAAAATGAAGAGTTCTGGAGATTGGAGATTGGTTGCACTAACAATGTAAAGAAAGTTAACACTACTTAACTATACTTCTAAAAATGGTTAAGATGTTAGATTTTATGATATGTGTATTTTACCACTATTAAAAAAGTATCACAAACAACAATAAAAAAAGTTGGAAAATAACAGTGTCCGCAAGGATGTGGACAAAATGGAACTCCTGTGCGTTGCTGGTGGAAATATAAATAGTATAGCTACTATGGAAAAGTCTGGCATTTCCTGAAAAAGTTAAACAAACACAGAATTATCATATGGTCCCGCAATTCCATTTTGAGGTATATAATACCCCAAACAGCTGAAAGCAGGAACTCAAAACGGCTCTTTGTATGTCAGTGTTCATAGCATTATTCACAGACCAAGTGTCCATCAACAGATGAACAGATAAACAAAATGTGGTATATACGTAAAAACGAAATATTATTTAGTCATAAAAGTAATGAAATTCTGACACATGCTTCAATTGGATGAACTCTGAAAACATCATTCTAAGTAAAATAAATCAGACATAAAAGGACAAATACTTATGATTACACTTGATGAAGAACCTAAAATAAGCAAATTCATACAGGGAGTAGAAGAGGGGTTACCGAGAGCTGAAGGAAACGAAATGGAATGTTATTGAGGGGTACAGTTTCTATTTGGGGTTATGAAAAAGTCCTGAAAATGGACAGTAGCAATGGTCACACAACACTGAATACTTAATGCCAGTTAATTGCATACTTAAAAATGGCTAAAGTAAATTTTTTCTCTAAGAATTTTTTAAAATTTATTTTTTAACATGGTAAATTTTATGTTATGTATATTTTACCACAATAAAAAATAACTTTTAGGTAGAAAATACTCCCAATATATAAGCAGCTTTAAAATAGATTTTTTCTTTTAAAAAAAGAGGCAAAATCTTTTCAATTATTAAAAAAAAATAGAAAACTAAGAATCCTAATTCAACTAAGTTTACATTTTTGTTTTTTTAACCTGTTTATTGTCAGCTTTTCAGTTGATCCATAATCAACAAATTGTACCAGGACAGCCAGAGGATTAAATTCTTTAATGGAAACAATCTTTGCTCTGTACCATACGCCATCATCATATTCTGCAAGGCAAGGCATTTCTGAAAAGACAAAAAGGGGAAAATCACATTGCCTTTTTTTTTTTTTTTTTTTTGGTGGTACGCGGGCCTCTCACTGTTGTGGCCTCTCCCGTTGCGGAGCACAGGCTCCGGACGCACAGGCTCAGTGGCCATGGCTCACAGGCCTAGCCGCTCCGCAGCATGTGGGATCTTCCCGGACCGGGGCACGAACCCGTGTCCCCTGCATCGGCAGGCGGACTCTCAACCACTGCGCCACCAGGGAAGCCCCACATTGCCTTTTATTTTCTTAAAAACGTTTTTTAAAAAAAATACAGCAAAGTACAAAGAAAATATAATCACCAATTACCCATTATTCAGAATTAAACACTCAACAGCCACATGTTGGCTTATGCTCTTTTTTCTGTTTATACTTTATAAACCTTGTTTTTCTTAATTCCTAAGTTAGGAAAAGGCTGGAAGGAAGACACCTCTCCATTCTCAGAGTCCTAGTTCTTCCACCACCCAAGGCTTAAACCATCCTTCCATTGTTCCCACTTCTTATATGCCCCCGATTTTTTTTCCTTTGGGCAGTTGTCTTCTGCAAATGATAGTAAAATGGTTTCTGTTATTCCTACTTTTAATTTCCTTCTCCTCCAATCCAATTCCATTGCTCTGTAGTTTAATTCAATGGCATCTTAACTGTCTGCAGTACCAAGTCCTTAGACTGCAATTTACAGGGTTCTTCACAATATACTCCCAACCCACTTCAACCACATATCCTCAATGTGTTACCTAAATAGATTCCTTATTCAACTCCTTCAATATAGATTCCGTACATATTTAATAAGCACTTGTCTATGAATCAATTTGTACATATGCATACTTAATTGAAGAACCACCATAGAAAAAATGCACACATGGGCTTCCCTGGTGGCGCAGTGGTTGAGAGTCCGCCTGCCGATGCAGGGGACACGAGTTCGTTCCCCGGTCCGGGAAGATCCCACGTGCCGCGGAGCGGCTGGGCCCGTGAGCCATGGCCGCTGAGCCTGCGCGGCCAGAGCCTGTGCTCCGCAATGGGAGAGGCCACAACGGTGAGAGGCCCACACACCGAAAAAAAAAAAAAAAATGCACACATGTATGTATAGCTCCGTGAATTATCACATTACTCATGGACTGTTGGTGCAGCCTCCCTTGAGAGAAGAGCACAGTGAGGAAGGAATTGTTTCTTCCAGATTATAAATTAATTTACAAAAAAAAGTGACAGTTTATTTTTTCACTCATTGAAGAGCACCTATTTGTGCCAGGTGCCCTCCTTAAGTGCTGTGGCACAGAGTCCCTGCTGTGGTGCTGCCTTAAAGGCCGGGAGGAGGGGAGGAGGGGGTGGGGTGGGATGCATCAGGGAAGAGCTGCCATTCGGGGATAGCTGAGCAGAGACCCTGCTACACATCCCAGAACTTTCCAGGCAGAGGGAACAGCAAGTGGTGTTTATCAGCCAAACATGGGTCACAAGTGATTAAAATCTCATTAAGTAAAATCAGACAGGACGTCAGACCGATGTTTTCCTTTGCTAAATTATCCTCTGATAGGAACAAAATACCAAGGATGAATACATCCCTATACATCACATACTGATAAAATGTGGAGACACCACTCCTTGTATTCAGGAACCGTCATCACCAGTAACTAGATGCATTTTCCTCATAGGAGAATGCCATGTATTTAATAAAGATAGGGAAATAGAAAGGGAAAAAGCAGGGTTTCACCCATGCTGGCAGGACTCAACACGATCTGAGTTCTGCTTACCCACACCACAATTAGCAGCTTAGGTGGCTTGTAATTAAAATAAGTGCCGTTCAGGTCCAAGTAACAACTCACAATCTGAGCTACTGGCGAAATTGCAAGCTCAGAAAAGCCATCTTCATGCAGTCAATGTTACAGTTCGACCTGAGCTTTGAAAAACAAAAGCGCCCCAAGGCAAGAGACCATGCATATCAAGTGAGGGTGATAAAAATACCAGTTAACCTTAGAAACAACCCAGTCTCATCAGCACTGAAACAAAACAGTGGCTTCATTAGGAATCCCATTTTACTCTGAAAGTTTAGTACCTGTTCTGAAGTCCGTCAGAGGAGGGGATGTCTCCACATCCACATTGAACCTCCCTAGCGCTTCCTCAAGGCTCTCAGGCTCAGGTTCCCAGCTGACTCCACTGTCAACTGTGTCATCATGCTGCTTAACCAGATTACAGTTTTCTACAGAGTCAAGGCAAATATACACCTAAGTGGGGAGAAGGGAAGGGAAAAAGTTCAAATTCTGTAATTTTTAGTATTCATGATGTGGACAGAACGACTGCGCAGCCAGTCCCCAGCAACGGCCTCACAGTCCTCACAGAGTCAAGTCCCCACAGCAAACCAGACTTGCTCTTTGTGACTGTAAAGCACGACAGCGGCGGCGGTATGTGACCACCGAGCCCAGGTTGTCAAAGGCGTGGTCTCTGCCTTGGTGGCGCTCAGCCCACCAGGGGAGCGTGCAGACCCGCGCCAGCAGGCCCAGGAGAGGCCCGCGGGGCCGGGGCCCAGCACTCAGGCTCTGGAAGTGGATCCTGCACACCCCCCAACACACACCCCGACTGCAACCCGAGATCCTGGATTCCCGACTTTCACGTGTGTTGTTTTATGCTGCTCAATTTGGGGTAATTTATGTGGCGACTAATAACTAATTAAAAATCATAAAAACCAACAATAGTTTGCACTACTATGTTCTCTGATGAAATTATGGAGCAAATTCTTCTTGTCTGTGAAAAGAATGGTTTACTGTGTAAAAATGGCTGAGGGACTGCCTGGCCACTTAATTTGTCATTTCTTTCTCTCTTGTTAGCCAAGCATATATAATTGAATTTTCTTTAGTGTACTTACTCATTCAGTCAATATTTACTGAGTGCCTGCTATATCAGGCAGTATTCTAGGTTCTAGGGATACACCTCCGACCAAAACAGACAAAAATCCCTGCCTTCATGGAATTACATTCTAGTGGGAAGAAGCAGACAAAGAAAATAAGGAAGTGGCACAGTGTGTTGTTACAAGGTGATAAGTGGTATGGAAAAACAGCGAATAAAGAGCACCTAAGTTCAATGTAGGAAGAGGACAGGGGAATGAGATGTTTAATAAGATTTCACGGGTGGAAATAAGTTCCAACTTAACAATCTAAATATTTGATTGAAAAAGCTACACAATACTTGGAAAACCCAACAGTGATTAAGGAACACTTGCCTCATTAAGTACAAACAAGTGTCTGAAGAGGACATTATAGGGCAGGCAACCTAGCGGCCACCAGCTGTCAGCTATGAAAATCAGGAAGATGGAAATGTGGAGAATCAACCCTAGAGTTAAAGACCGAGACTGCCTGTCATGTTTTTAACCACCAGCATTACTGGAATCACATACTTCGCTGGGTGAGACAACGTGCTTAACTTGAACAGCGTAGAGCTCTCCAGGGGGAGGAAGAGGTGAAGACAAATATGGCGGTAAAACAGGAGTCTCTGTTTCAGGCAAGAGCAATTCCTAAAACACCAAAAATAAATTCCAATTTCAGAGTGACTATTACAGAAACCCACCACGTTAGTAAAGCTTATTACAGTGTCAATTTACTTTCATTTAGCAAAAATCTAGCTGAGACACTGAAAATCACAAAATAATTTTGTTGTAGTGGGACCAAAATGTGATAAATAATCAAAAGATCTTTAGCAATCTTTTGTCCCCTGCCCCAAAAAAAGATTTTGTGTAAAAAAAAAACCCACAGGAATATTTACTTATATATAATATTTACATATAACACATAAAACTCTAGAAGAATGATTAACAAATTGCGGCTGCTTAGTGGGATGGACTGGGGTGTTCAAGATGTAGAATTGGGGCAACTTCTTTCTTTTCACATTTCTGTGATATTTCATTTATTTTTAGAGTATTTTATAATAAAAACTAATATATGAAATGACAAAGGAAGATTTAAGTTAAAAATCATGAAAAAAGTGTGCTCTCTCTTAAGCTCTATAAAAGCATGAGGAGTAATTAAAAGTTATATGATTCCAAAGAGGATCAAGGCAGTTAGCAGTTGTTAAAAGAAATATACATATAAAAATATAGGGGATTTTTCTTTTAGTAAGTTAAAAAAAACTTGAATATGGTGATTAATATGGTGATTAATACTAAAACAATCATATTCAAATTTGTAGACTCACTTATTACTATTTAACATTTCCAAACTGGTGGCAAAACAAAACATTTGAACCACTTAGATTTCAGCAAGAAGTGACTACCTACTGTTGAATTTTACTGATTTGTTACAAAACACTTTACAACAAGCATGTCATTTTTATAATTATAGGAATTAAATTCTACTTAAAATTTTAAATGATAAAATTTTACTTACGAAAACACTTCTTTCACCAAAAAGCAAAAGTGACAAAAGAAAAAATAAGATAAAAAGGATAAACTAGACTCCATCAAAATTTAAAACTCTGGTGTTTCAAAGGATACCATCAAGAAAGTGAAAAGACAACCCACAGAATGGGAGAAAATATTTGCAAATCATATCTGATAAGGGACTTGTATCTTCACACCTATCCTAAGATGGCTAGGAAAAAAGTCAGATAAGTCTTGGTGAGGATATGGAAAAAGTGGAACCCTTGTACAATCCTAGTACCAAAGTAAAATGATGCCGCTGGTTTGGAAAACAGTTTCACAGTTCCTTAAAATGGTAAACATAGTCACCATATGACTTAGTAATGCCACTCCTAGGTCCATACTCAAGAGAACTGAAAACAGACATCCACTTAAAAATTTGTACACAAACGTTCATAGTTGCTTTAATTCACTATCTGTAAAGGTAAAAACAACGCAAGTATCCATCAACAGATGAATGGATAAACAAAATGTGGTGTATCTGTATAATGGAATATTATTCAGCAATAAAAAGGACACATACTACAACATGATTCAACCCTGCAAACATTATGCTGAATGAAAGAAGCCAGTAACAAAGGGCTGTGATTCCCTTTATATGAAAGGTCCAGATAGACAAACCCACAGAAAGTTTCCAGGAAACTGGGGGAGGGGAAATGGAAAGTGACCGCTGCTGGTATGGAGCTTCTTTCTGAGACGGAATGTTGTGGAATCAGATCGTTGTGATGATTGCACAACTCTATGAATATATTAAAAACCACTGACCTGTACACTTTAAACAGTTGAACTTTATGGTATGTAAATTAATAAAGCTGTTATGCTTACCTACCTGATCTTGTATCAGATTATTTGTACTGATGAAGTGTCCAAATTTTCAAAATATTTGGATTGAAACTTACCTCAAACCTTATTTCCCATCTCTCTTCCTCACACTTTGTATTGTAATCTGTTGGTTTCTGAAATAATATAGTATTATTAATGAATAAAACTATCTTTAACTATGTAATATTGTTTTAAGGCACTTTCATATTTCATCCCACAAAAACTGCGTGCATGACCTTGTTGGCATTCATTTCAGCTTAACTATGGGAAAATTTAGTGTTCTGAGTGATCTTAATATTGCAACAAGAATCCTCAAAATTATGCTAAAAGCATGTCAACTGTCATTAGTTTATAATAAGAGTGGGAGCTCTTTCCTTTTAAATGTTCACACTGAAGAGTACACCTGGCAGAGAGACTAAGTAATCTTTATAAAACCTGTTTAACAGATGAAACACCCTTTACACAAACACGTGGGGGCACGCGTGCGCGCGCGCACACACACACACACACACACACCCTCTATGCTCAAAAGAAACAACTGGCTGTGAGCCTTGCATGTACAAAGTTCTGTCATAGTTTCCTATTTGAGAGAAGAAAGTAGTTTCCTGTATGGAACTGAACATCCACTGTTTGGTTGTGTACTATCACTAAAATGAATTTCAGAAACCTAACAAGTGAACTGCAAGTCTAAAAATACCTTGCTATATAAAATGTTCACATTCTTATTTATGAGCACCCTGTTTCTATGAAGTATTTGTGGCAGCCTGCAATGTGAAATCGTATCTGTAACAGACTAATTATGTTTTTTAAAATATTAAAAACAGAAGCACCAGGCAACTGGGAACGGGCTATTTACTGAAGCTAAGCTTAAAATCTGGCTCTGAGTTCCCTGTAAGAAAGCAAACTGGGGGAAATGTTATAATACTGAATATAAGGCAAAACCATTTTATCTTGGGAGAGAGTCATTTCTGGCAGTGAATTCCATTATGATTTTATAATTTACATCTATATTCAAACAACGTTAGAGAACATATGAGCTTCTCATTAGGTTTGAAGATATAGAAAACTAAGTGACTCTTAATGCAACTGAAGTCTTTTTTAGGACTTTATAAAGCATGATATAGGGTATTGCTTTCTCAAAGAATTTACAAATCCTCTAGACCCTCTTAACATATCAGGCATGTAGAACTATATGGAAGGCTTGAGGCAAAAGACAAAATATGACATTTTAACCAGTTTCTTTTTCTATAGTTTAGAATTTTATAGAAAAATAGTTCACTTACTTCCTTCAGTATTTCCTCAGAATGTTCAAAAGTACAACACTTATGGTGTGCCATAAAATAAGAAAGTGACATTCCATCAAAATAGAGATGAATAGATAATTTCTCCCATGGATTTTCTGGTAATTCCTATTTAAGTTCAATAAAGGAGATTATTACTATAAAAATAAAGTCTGCTTGAAGATTAAAATTTTACAGTCAGCAAAAATGAAATTAGATTTCTGACAATCACAGTATTACTAGTTTGACTAGTGACTCGTTTTGTAAAATTTTCTTCCTGGTGTTTTGGCAGATAACAAGGCAATAATGCTACTACTACTCTGGTTTTTATAAAATATATTTACATGTCCATAAGGTAGAGTTTTCTAGTTATGTAAAGAAAACAATTTGCTATACATCATCTTTAGATAATACTAATAATTTATACTAAGTAGAAGGAGAAAGAAAAAGTTATGCTCAGGGGTAAAGAAATGAAGTTTAGTTAAAAATCCAAAAATGGCAGGAATCAAGAAATTAACAACAGTCTAGGAGTCATATAGTGGCTTTCAAACCCGTGGGTCCATTTTCAAACATTAGGTACCAAAATGCACATGACTGATAAGCTGATCGTTCCTCACTGTTTCCACTCGGTACCACCTTAGTCCTAACTCAGAGTTAAGTGTAATCGCCTTCCAGCTGATCTCCTGCTTCTACCTTTTTCTACCGTCCAGTTTTCACCAGTGCAAAGTGAAAACAGTAGATTGTGAGGTCAGATCACATCCACCTCCGCGCAGCGACAACTGCACCTCTCACAGGTGGCCTCCCAACCTCCGTCCGTCCGTCTGCTCCTTGGACACTCCAGGCGTCTCCTGCCCTGCGGCTCTCTGCACTGATCTGGTAACGGCGTGGTGTGTCCTCTCACCACTCGGAAGTCTCAATCAAATTTTATTTTTTAAGGGATGTCTTCTCTGACCACTGTATTTAAAATGTTATCTCCTCCCCCACCCACCTCTCCTTATCAGCCTTTCCGAATTCATTTTTCTAGCCAGCACTACTATTTAACATATCATATATATATATATATATTTTTTCATTTTACTTCCCATCACTAAAATGGAAGCTCAACGGAGGCAGGAGCTTCTATTCGGCTCTTGCTGCGCCTGCAGGCCCAGGACAGAGCCCAGCAGGTAAGAGGCACCGGGTCCGTGCCATGAGCACGTAAGGTAGGAGGAACACTTCTGGGGAAGGTCCGCTACGGCAGCAGGGCTGCAAGGGCAGGCACAGGCATGGTTTCTGAGAAATCCAGTACCTTGGTATACGCCACACTGTTTTCCTAGGCTAATAAGCTAAGCAGTAAAGAAAGCCACCTGGATAACCTGAACAGTTCCCATCTCTGCAGGACTTCCGTGACTGTCCACAGAGGCTGTGAATAACCAGAGGCGGAGAGGCTTCTCCACTTTCTTATTTAAGTGCGTCTGTGGCTCTTTTTAGGTCTTTAGTAGCCTGCCATCACACCTTTCATACAGAAACACTTCCTTAAAGTTTTTCTATCTTTCTGCCTGAACCCTCCAACACAGCTCCAGGAGAATCTTCTCACTGCCTCACTGCTCAAGAACCCCCAGCGGGGCCTCCTGCCTGACGTCTACTTCTCTTAAACCCTATTCGCACTGCTGCTCCTCCCAAAACTTCTACTGTTCTAGCAGATGCATTTCCCATTTCTGTCTCCGCACCTACCTGGTCAGGAGCACTTCATCAACTCCCATTTCTACATTCCTATTACACTCACTCTTTTTACCAGCTGCCTGGCTCTCAGCAAGTTGTGGTGTTAAGTCTTTAGGGTTTTGTCTTGTGTCTCACTGTTTCACTAACTAGACAGGGCCCTTGAGGACGGGAATTACCTGCACCTAACACAGTGCTACACACACAGCACCATCCTGAAAACTACCATGTGTTTATAAACATCTCTACTTCCTTAGTACTCTCCTTGTGTCAAAATAAGTTGTTAATAAGGAATCTTCCAAGTTACTTGCTTATGGAAGTTCTCAGGAACTTGCTCAAAATTAGGTTTATTTAAAATGAGCCTAGGAACCAAAGTGGTAACTTCTTTTATGTTAACGAGTAACTGATAATCACACAGGAACATAGTTCTTCATAAAAAAATCCCTCAAATTATATTACCTGTAACACTTTATGGCTAATTAACTAAATCAATGATATATGCTTTATTTTTAATTTTTTTTTGAAGTTGGTTGTTTTAAGATTTTTTGATGTGAACCATTTTTAAAGTCTTTATTGAATTTGTTACAATATTGCTTCTGTTTTTTGGTCCCTTGGCCGAGAGGCATGTGGGATCCTAGCTCCCCGACCAGGGATCAAACCCACAGCCCCTGCATCGGAAGGCAAAGTCTTAACGACTGGACTCGCAGGGAAGTCCCAATGATATATGCTTTAAATACAAATTACCATAATGTGAACTTCCACCTCTCTCTTTGAAAGCAGTTCCTGAAGGAGTTCTACTGCATCTGGTTGCCAGACATTCCCGACCTATTTGGGATTAATAAACTCAGATTCTTTCACAAAATAAAAGCAGGAAGTAAATGAAGATACACAAAAGTAGCCATAAACAGATAGCACTAGAGAGAAGGACAAAATATATAGGCAGTTTTCAGAGAATATCATGGGTATATGATAAAAATGATCTTAAGAAACTAATAATTTGTCTCAGCTTCTCCCCATGTTACTCTCTTAAAGCATTTTATGCTTTAAAAAGATAAACCTGCACTAAAAACAAAGCATCATAAAACTTTTAAAAGAGGCCAATATGCCAAAGCAGTGCTTGTATACTGACTACAATGTGTATTTATTAAGGAGCAGTGACTATTACGTCTTATGTGTTAAGAGGTTCACTTGGCCAGGAAATTGGAGCCTCCTGCCAAAAGCCCACGAGGAGGCCCAGCTTCCTGCCAGCGCCCTGTACGTGAGCATCTGGAAGCAGGTTCTTCAGCCCAGTCAGTCCTTTGGGTTATTGCATTTCTGGTGCACATCTTGGCTGCAGAGTCATCAAGGACCCTGAGCCAAAACACCCAGCTAAGCTGTTCCCAATGCCTGAGCCACAGAAACTGTATGAAATTTTTAAAAAGCTTATTGTCGATTTAGACCACTAAATTTTAAGCTTAATTTGTTATATAGCAAGAGATAATTAATATACCATTCCCTTCTCTGATCCAGCTTCAAATTTCTTGAAATTTTATTTGAACCGTAACTAAAAATTAACAATTCCAAACAAAATTCCCATCTATGAAGACATTATCTCTCTTAACTTATTCAGATATTTTTATATCCTTCAGTATAATTCTGTCATTTTCTTCCTAAAGGCCCTTTAGCTATCTTTGTAAGCTTATTTCTAAATATTATTTTTGTTGCACTGAAAGGGATTTCATCTTACATTCTAATTTCTAGAAAACTATTGTTAATAAAGACAGTATTTTAAAATTAATCATCCTATAAATCCCTGTTTACTCACAGGTATGGTATTATAGAGCTGACAAGGAATACAAAGTTGGGGTGTATCAGGATATAGCAAAATAGGGTAAAGATGACACTGTGGAATCTTCTCAGTGAATCCGTGATCTAAATATTGTACCTGAAACAGGACAAAGTTCATAATTAAAACATACTACTAAAAACTAGGGGACAGAAAGGACTCCCTGGTATTAAAGAGAATAAAAAAGAAAAGACATTCTAGAAGGAGATATAAATCTGGATTTAAAAAATCTCCAGAAAAAAAGTAACACTGTATTTCCTCATCCCATAGTGTATCAAACCTCACTGTCAAAAGGTTTTCTTACAAATGAACAAAAGCTTTTTCTTTTCTTGAGAATAATCAATTTTTTGGAGGATGTTTAAAATTTTTCTTTTGTTTTTCCAAGTATTTTAGAAGTCCTGATTTCCATTTAATAAAAGAACATTTCTCAGTATTCCTCAGTTTCACAGTTTGGGAAACTGCATGTAATGTTTCCTTCCTGGAGAATCACACTGCATAATAAAGGTTCTGAGAAGTCCTATGAGAAAGAAACTTGTTTTTAAGTCATCCAATGTTCCTCAAATTTTGTAAAATAACTTTCTAAAGACTTCATTTTTTAAAGAACTTTGGGTTCACAGCAAAATTTAGAGAAAGGTACAGAGATTTCCCTCACACCCCAGCCTCCCTCACTGTAACATCCTGCACCACAGTGGTAATTTGTTATAATCATGAACCTACATGGATACGTCAAAATCAAGGTCCATATAGATTACGTTAGGGTTCACTTGGTGATGTACACCCTGTGGGACTGACAAATGTATAAAGATGCTCTGTGAAAACAAAGGGTGTTTTCATTGCCCTAAAAATCCTCTGTCCTCCCTCCCCGCAACCCCTGGCAAACATCTTTTTACTATCTCCATATTTTGCATTTTCTAGAAGGTCATATAGTTGGAGTCATACAGTATATGTAGCCTTTTCAGACTTGCTTTCACTTAGTGATATACATTTAAGGTTCGTCCATGGCTTTTCATGGCTTGATAGCTCATTTCTTTTTAGCACTGAATAATATTGCATTGTATGAATGCACTACAAGCTTATTTATCCGTTCACCTACTGAGAGACATCTTGGGTGCCTCCAAGTTTGGCAATTATGAATAAAGCTCTTATAAACAGGTTTTTGTGTGGACATGTTTTCAACTCCTTTGGGTAAATACTGTAAAAATTTAATAAACAGAAACCTCACTTAAACAGAGTTGGGAGATCAGAAAGGGGGAGCTCCATGTCCTTTGATGATAGCAGAGCCCAAAAGGAGGAATACAGACTCTTCTTCTTTCCTGGGAAGGACTCAGCCAATGAAAAGCCACAGACTCTTTGTTTACTAGAGCCATACCCACTTCCTTTTTTTCTCTATAAACGTGTTCTCCTTTCCTTGCTTTGCAGGAACTTGCACGTTCCTGCAGACCCTGAATTGTAATTCTCTGCTGATCCTGAATAAACCCAACTTTGCTGGAGAAGTATCTGGCAGTCTGTTTATTTCAGGTCAACAATACCAAGGAGTGCGACTGCTGGATCATATGTTAAGAGTAGATTTAGTTGTTGAGAAACCACCAAACTGTCTGCCAAAGTGGATGTACCACTGTGCACTCCCACCAGCAGTGGAGGGTTTCAGTTGCTCCATATCCTCACCAGCATTTGGTGTCGTCAGTGTTCCAAATTTTGGCCATTCTAGTATATGTGTAGTGCTATCTTGTATTAACTTGCATTTCCCTGGTGACATATGATGTGGAACTTCTTTTCATATCCTTATTTGCCATCTGTATGTCTCCTTTGGTGAGGTATCTGTTAAGGTCTGTGGTCCATTTTTTAAATTGGCTTGTTTTCTTACTGTTAAATTTTAAGAGTTCTTTGTATATTTTGGATAACAGTCCTTTATCAGATGTGTATTTTGCAAGTATTTTCTCCCAGTGTTTAGCTTGTTTTCTCATTATCCTGACATTGTCTTTTGCAGAGGAGAAGTTTTTAATTTTAATGAAGTCCAGCTTGTACCTTATTTCTTTCATGGGTCATGTCTTTGGTGCTGTATCTAAAAAGTCATTGCCATATTAAAGGTCATCTATGTTTCTATGTTGTCTTTCTAGGAGTCTTACAGTTTTATGTTTTACATTTAGGTCTGCAGTCCATTTCGAGATGATTTTTATGGAAGGTGTGAAATCTGTGTCTGGACTTTTTTGCATGTGGATGTTCCATTGTTCCAGCACCATTTGCTGAGGAGACTATCTTTGCTCAGTTGCATTGCCACTGCTCCTTTGTCAAAGATCATTGACTATATTTATGTGGGTTTATATCTGTGTTCTCTAGTCTATTCCATTGATCTATTTGTATTTTGCTTTGCCAATACCACACTGTCTCGGTTAACTTTATACTAAGTCTTGAAGCCTAGCGTTGTCAGTCCTTTAACTTTGTTCTTCTCCTTCAATATTGTGTTGTCTATCCTGACTCTTTTGTCTCTCCATATAAACTTAAGAATAAAGTTTGCTGATATCCACAAAATAACTTGCTGGAATTTTGACTAGGATTGCACTGAATCCATAAATACAGTTGAAAAGACCTGACATCTTGACATAGAGTCTTCCTATCCAAGAACAGAGTGTTGCTCCATTAATTTTGTTCTTTGATTTTGTTCATCAGAGTTCTGCAGTTTTCCTCTTATATATCTTTGTATATATTTTGTTAGATTTACACCTAAGTATTTTGTTTTGGGGGTGCTAACGTAAAATGGTATTGTTTTTTATTTCCAATTCCATCTGTTCACTGCTAGTATATGAGAAAGAAATTGAGTTATGTATATTAACCTTATATTCTGCAATCTTCCTGTAATTGCTTACTAGTTCCAAGAGCTTTTTGATGAGTCTCTTTTTTTTTTTTTTTTTTGCGGTACGTGGTCTAGTCCATCTAGGTTATCCAATGTGTGGGTATACTTGTTCACAGTATTCCTTTATCTTTCAGTGTTCATTAAATCTGTATTGATATCCCTTTTATTTCTGATATTAGTAATTTGTGTCGTTTTTCTTTTTTTTTTTCTTGGCTAGCCAGGCCAGAGGGTTATCGATTTTATCAAACTTTTCAACGAACCAACTTTAAATCTCATTAATTTTTTTCCCTTGAATTCCTGTTTTCAGGGATTCACAGATTTCAGCTCTACCTGGTCAGGAGCTCTTACTATTTCTTTTCTTCTGCTTACTTTGGCTTTTTTTTTCTTTTTCTAATTTTCTAAGGTAGAAACATAGATAACTGATTTTAGACTTTCCTTCTTTTATTATATATGTGTGTGTGTGTGTGTGTGTGCGCGCGCGTGTGTGCATTCAATGCAATGAATTTTCCCCTCAGAACTGCTTTAGCTGCATCTCATAAATTTTGTAAGTTATTTTCATTTAGTTCAAAATATTTTAATATTTCTCTTGAGATTTCTTCTTTGACCCATGAGTTATTTAGAAGTTTGCTGTTAAATCTCCATGCATTTTGGGATTTTCCAGTTGTCTTTCTCTTACTGATTTCTAGTTTAACTCTATTGTGGTCTGACAGCAAACACTGATTCCTATTCTTTTAAATTTAAGGTGTGTTTTACAGCCCAGAATGTGGTCTATCTTGGTGAATATTCCATGTGAGCTTAACAATGTGTATCTTGCTGTTGTTGGAGGAATAATTCTATAGATGCTAATTATATGCAGTTGATGATGTTGTTGCTGAATTCAGTTATGTCCTTACTGATTTTCTGCCAGTTGGATCTGTCCATTTCTGATTTGGGGGGGGTGTTGGAAGTCTCCAACTATGATAGTGGATACACCTATTTCTCCTTGCAGTTCTACTAGTTTTTGCCTCACGTAGTTTGACTCTCTGTTCTTAGGGCCATGTTAAGAATTTATTAAGACATTCAGAATTTTATGTCTTCTTGGAAAACTGACCCTTTTTCATTATGTAATGCCCTTTTTCCTTGATAACCTTCCTTGCTTTGAATCTGTTCTGAAATCATTATAGCTACTCTTTTTTTTTTTTTTTTGTGGTACACGGGCCTCTCACTGTTGTGGCCTCTCCCGTTGCGGAGCACAGGCTCTGGACGCGCAGGCTCAGCGGCCATGGCTCACGGACCCAGCCGCTCCGCAGCATGTGGGATCCTCCCGGACTGGGGCACGAACCTGTGTCCCCTGCATCGGCAGGCGGACTCTCAACCACTGCGCCACCAGGGAAGCCCTATAATCTATTTTGAGTTAATTTGTGTGTACTGTTTAAGACAGTGGTCTAGTTTCATTCTTTTGCATGTGGCTGTCCAGTTTTCCCAACACCATTTATTGAAGAGACTGTCCTATCCCCATTGTATATTCTTGGCTTTGTCATAAATTAATTGTTCACATGTGCATAGGTTTATTTCTAGGCTGTCTATTCTATTCCACTGATCTATGCATCTTTTTTTTATGCCAATATCATACTGTTTTGTAGTTTTTTCTTGATAGCCAGATATGTACTGTGTAAAAGGAACTGCTATAAATGGGCCTTCAGTAATGTGGTAGGAAGGTGTGGCGGGAGGGGAAATGTTCTATAGTCTTATGATTACGTCTCAGTCT
Organism: Globicephala melas; assembly: GCF_963455315.2. Classification (NCBI taxonomy): domain Eukaryota; kingdom Metazoa; phylum Chordata; class Mammalia; order Artiodactyla; family Delphinidae; genus Globicephala; species Globicephala melas. The sequence goes on along the minus strand of NC_083331.1, from coordinate 194,655 downwards.
TTCACTGAGACTATGCTTTCAGACTGTGAACTTCACAAGTGTTTCTCAGTTTTTTGCTCTACTCCCTAAAGTGGGAAAGGATTATATAGTGAGCTGGAGTTGGGTCTTTTTCCCATGTGGAAAGCTAGAGTTAACTGGAATTGGGTAATTTCCTTTCCCCCAGGTTAATTAGGCTCTGGTAATACCCCAGATGCTTAGGCCCTGCTTAACTACTGTCTCCTGAGTGCAGGCCTTATTAAGAAAAACAGAATGCTCTAGCATATTTCAAAATGGTTCCTTTTCTCCTTCCTCTGCTGGAAGCATCTCTGATATTTATGTGAGAACCTGGTCAAGCTCTTGGAGATAAATCTCACAGAACCGTGTGGAACCTTCTGATGACTGGGTTCCCTGGAGTTTTTGCCTCTCAGAGTTGTCTACACTAAATTCCAGCAATTCTTGGGAATTCCCTGGCAGTCCAATGGTTAAGACTCTAGGCTCTCACTGCCGAGGGCCCGGGTTCAACCCCAGTTGGGGAACTAAGATCCCATAAGCCATGTGGTGCAGCAAAAAAAAAAAAAAAAAAAAAAAAATTCCAGCAATTCTTCCATTAGAGTTCTGGTCGTCAGTCTCTGCTCCCATAAGCTGTGACTCCCTATATTCACCTGACTCTCTAACTGTTGGGGCAGTGGTTTGCCCTTTGTACTCCCTCTCTTACAGATACAAGAAGAGTTACAGATTTTTCAGTTTGTTCAGCTTTTTACTTGCTGTTAGGATGGTGTGGCAACTTCAAAGCTTCTTAAATGTGGAACCAGAAACTAGAAGTCCTCAACAGTCCATTTTTAAAAATGCTTTATTTAATTTTGATTATTCAGTTTCTAAATTGTTTCAAGAATAAGGAATGTCAATAAGTTACTTCTGTTACCCCAACTTAATGAAATGAACATATCACTGTTTAATTGGGCTGTTTTGGCAGTCAGCATTAAAAAAATGAAATAGAATTGAATAAAAATTATCTGAGTACTTCACAGGTAGTTAGGGTACGTACAGTTACATGTAATGTCTATTTCTTAATGTGGATCACAGGATAACCTTGAAAGATATCAGGTTAAGGAATGAAAAATTTATTGTGTATACTTGAAATGCATAGGAAAATAATTAAAAATGATGATTAAAATATCAAAATACTCTCAAATTTAAAAAAGAGATATTAGAAAGTATGAAAAAAATATAGTTCACCACTATCTTATTTGGATCCTATATATGTAAAGATTATGAATTTAATAACTTAATGAAAATTGAATTTCAATTTACTCTTAGATTAAAAAAGTTATCTGAACAATTCAAATGTATGTGAAAATAGACTCATTTGCATATAAACACATGAATCTGTTGAGTATCCATATACCTAAATAGTAACCCAAAATTTGAAACCATCGTACTTCTATTAAAAACCTATGAAGGGGCTTCCCTGGTGGCGCAGTGGTTGAGAGTCCGCCTGCCGATGTCGGGGACACAGGTTCGTGCCCCAGTCTGGGAAGATCCCACATGCCATGGAGCGGCTGGGCCCGTGAGCCATGGCCGCTGAGCTTGTGCGTCCGGAGCCTGTGCTCCGCAACAGGAGAGACCACGACGGTGAGAGGCCCGCGTACCGCCAAAAAAAAAAAAATCTATGAAGGGCTTCCATGGTGGCGCAGTGGTTGAGAATCCACCTGCCGATGCAGGGGACATGGGTTCAGTCCCTGGTCTGGGAAGATCCCACATGCTGCAGAGCAACTAAGCCCCGTGCGCTACAACTACTGAGCCTGTGCTCTAGAGACCACGAGCCACAACTACTGAGCCTGCGTGCTGCAATTACTGAAGCCCACGCGCCTAGAGCCTGTGTTCTGCAACAAGAGAAGCCACCACAGTAAGAAGCCCGCACACCTCAACAAAGAGTAGTCCCCACTCGCGGCCAACTAGAGAAACCCCATGTGCAGCAACAAAGACCCGACACAGCCAAAAATAAATAAATTGAATAAATAAAATTTTTTTTAAAAACCTATGAAAATAAATAAATGTATATGTATAACTAAATCACTTTGCTGTATACCTGAAGCTAACACAACATTGTAAATCAACTATACTGCAATAAAAATTTTAAAAAATAAAAATAAAAGATACCTTCCAGGAAAAAAACCCACAAAACCCTGTAAAGTCTGTATTCCAGCACAAAAAGCACAAGGCTTAGATCAGAAATTTTGGAATCAGATGCTTAGATATGAATTCTAGTACCACCACCCACTGACATGTTGACCTCAGACACATCACTGAACATAAATTTCAATTTTCTTACTGGTAAAATGGGAATAGTAATCTACATCTATGATAGTTGGAAACGAATAAGAAAATACAAACACGCATATGTGAAAAAAGCTTAGAAACCTGAAGTGCTACGTTATTGTCAGGTATCATCATCAAATAGATAATAATCTCCTGTTCAAGTATTAACAAAAGACTTTTCTTCTTAATTTTCCCTCCCCTCCTAAAACCAAAATCTTCACAGGCTGAATGTCTCTTGATTTCATTGCTATACTTAAAGTACAATGTAAATGGAGGCATTTTCCATCTATATTTTTATATACACATATTTTCAAAGTACAGTTGACCCTTGAACAACACGGGTTTAAACTATGAGGGTCCACTTCCACATGGATTTTTTTCAGTAAAAACCTACTACAGCACTACATGATCGACAGCTGACTGAATCCGCGACACAGAACCGTGGACTTGGAAGAATGATATAAATTATACTCAGGTCAGCTACAGAGAGTGTCGTCTCCCCAGCCCTAGTGCTGTTCAAGGGTCAACTGTATGCAGCTCTTTCTGAAGATTTTAGATGAAACTCAAGTACTATTCTTAGTATTCCGGAAAGAGTAAATTAACCCTAATGTGAAAGGGTAAACTAGGGGGTCCCGTAAACAAATTTACTAAGGAGATATAGAATATACTGGAAAATAAGTTGTTTTATTTAGCACCATGCACACAAATAAGGCTGCCAATCACAAATAAGTGGTACCATTAAAGTTTCAGTGGTAAAAATCCCTATCTGGAAATATTCTTTTGTTATTCAGGTTAATAAATATACTTGAAAATAAAAAGAGGAATTCTTATTACAAATAAATATATAATGCATCTAAGTGATTCTCCTACATGAATGAACTCATTAAAAGATGTTTTAATCAAAATTTCATGTATCTGAACTTGAAAGACCTCTTAATGTTATAGCACTTAGCCTTAAAATAGTCACAAAAGAATTTCAGACTCACCCTGATAGTGCCGCCAATGACTTCCATTACTTTGCCTCGATACCACAAAGTATCTGACCCCCTTACTGCACAAGCTTCTCCCTTTCTCCAGAAATAAGGCTCCAAAAGACCAAGGCATTTTAAATTACTCTGAATTTCATTCATCATTTTTATTAGTTCAAATTCTGAAGAAATTATTAAAAATAGAAAGCATTTAGGAAAAATTCCCTACCATTTTCAAATGAAGTCATCATCAAACTTTAGTAACTTCATCACTTAGATAACATTAAAAGGAATTAAAAATCACTCCCCACATAATAGAGCTTTAATAAAAATCTAATTTAGTCAATAGCTTCAATATGTTTCGAAACATACTACTGACTAACAACATGTAAATTATTATTCTGATCTATGGTTACAAACACAAGCATTATCTTGGAAGTGCAAGAATCATTAAAAGCTCTTTGTTATTTGATGCTTAGATACAGCATAGTGCTGTGGGTATAATATTAAAATTCTAATATTGCTACTTCCTGCTAACTGGCTCATTATTTCCACAGTAAATTTATATGCCCATAACTGATGCCAGAGAGGGCAAGCTCTGGTGTCAGTTCCTGTAACAGTTCTACTACTTTAGTTGCAAGCTCCTGGGCATAAGCCTCAGTCTGTTCTTCTGTAAACTGGGTGTGATAGTGCTAGCCCACATTATCAGTATTGCAGGAGATTGGAAGTAAGGCATCTGGCAACCAGTTCTAGCTATGATTATTTACACACGTCAAGCAAAGTTTCTGGATTAAGTACTGTTGCTACAAGTCTGAAACACTACTCACTTCTAGAATAGCCAATTACACAGATTTAGTCTGGTTTTCAAATTAAAAAACAGTATTTAGCAGATCAACACATGAGACAAAAATTTCAACAAATTCGTAGCCCCCATACCCCTATCCGTAGGTGGACTTACTATGAAGCTAATGGAGCTTAAGTCCCGTGAAAGCTAGAGCTGCTGTGAGTCATCAAGTGTCCTGGACACACTCAGGTTGTAGAAAGGAAGCGTTAGTACATAAGCTAAAGAGATCTCAGGAAGGACCTGAATCTCAAATGGCCCTGACTCTCCAGTCATTTGTTGTGACTTCTTTTCTCACTTTTAAATGAATATAAACATTTGTATTCTTTTTTCTTAGAGAGCCTCCAAACTTGTATAACTGGATAACCATGCTTATCTTAGGCCCAATGTTTATCCATTCCCAATGTCTCAATAAATGATTTTCATGTGCTAGGCATTGTGCAAAGCACTTTTCATGCATTATTTCATTCAAACCTCACAACAACTCAGTGAAAAAGAGGTTCAGAAAGGTTAAATATCTGCCCAAGGAATTTCAATCCATGTGTATTTTACTAGAGATATTCCCTTCCAATTAAAATTCTCTAGTAGTAAAAGCGACCACTTGTACAGAATACTGCATAATATGAAAGATCTTACCTGATAATTTAGGTACCACAAATATAGTTCCATCATCACCAATGCAGCTGACTACTGCCTCAAATACTTTCTGGTTAGGAATAGCTGGTGGTTTATAGCATCCAGTGGTTCTTGGTTCTAGAATTTTCTCCTTAAATTCAGACACCTCGTGTTCACTGAGAATATCAGCAGCTTTTTTGTCAGGGTCAGAGTTAATTTTAATACACTTAGTAACCACTGACTCTCCTTGTACCAGTGGGATTTCCAGAGACTTCTGGGATAATGAATGGTTGTTATGTAATTTATTAGTTCTGTAACATGCAAAAAAGAATATATCTAACCATGAGCAAATAAAAAAATTCTGGGAAAACAATATAAAAAATCCTTCAAATATACTTGAAGGATCAGTCTAGTCTAATTAATCTAGGATATCCTAGTCTAATCTGTTACATAAAAATGAGCATACTTTAAGTTATAACGAAAATTATTTTAAATTATGCATGAGCTTGATGATAATAAAGCAATATAATTTCACTTAAATGCATTAAATTACTATCCCATATTTACACGCTATTCTCTCTTAAAATCTATTAAGTATATCCCAAGTATCATACAATTAACTAGGTGTTATTGGGAAATACAACAGCTTCAAGCTGATTCTAGTTTAGCCCAAAGACAGATCATACATGTGGCAAGTTATCAACATTCATAAAATAATACAAAGATAATGAGTCCCTTAAAAAATACAGTTTTTCCATACTATTCAGATATTAAGTGTTAGTGGCAACACATGCTATATTCATTCATAATTGCTTTACTTCCTGTTATTCCCTTCCAATTAAAAAAAATGCCTATAAAAAACCCTAGAAGGAAATATTAACATTTTTATCTTAGAAAAATGATGGCAGATTTTTGTTTCTTCCACTTTCCTGTATTTTCTTTCTTTCAAAAGGAAATGAGCACTGATAAGATAATAGCTGCATAATTCCTCAACTAACACCGCTCCCTCATCACTCCCAGCCTTGAGGTAGTAGTTTTAGTGCCAGAAAAGTAGAAAAGAACATTAAATTAGTGGCAGATATTGTTAGTTAATATAAACTTGCCCAGCATTTTTCACTTTAACATTTCTTTCAGCGAGGAACTGTGTTAGCCTGAAGTCAGTGAATGCAGGACTAGATGCAGAGCCTGGCTAACTGCCAAGGCCCAGGCAGTGAAGTCAGCATCTACCACACCTGGCCAACTACCTCGGGTTCCGTATTATTTCTGATCTCTCATTCTCCTTCCATTTCATCAAGATTGGGGTCCTGATCCAAATAAGGTAAGGTATAATAATCTAAGATAAAAAAAAGAGATCTGGCCACGTATGGTAGAAGGTGACCACTTGGAACATGTATCTGCAATTCTAATATACCTCTACCTCTAGAAGGAAAAAGATAAAGAGGAAACTAGAGTTACAGTGATATCCTGATCCTTCTCCCCTTGGATCAAAGGTATTTAAACCCCAAATTTAGTATCTGAAAGGATCTTTACATGTAAATATTGTTCAATTACTTTTTTGGCTACCCATTTCTACTCATTTGCTACCTATATCACACAAATATATTTTGGTATATACCTACCAGAATTTCCAACATAAAGCTTAAACATTTCTGCTTAAGCAAATGAGGCCAAAGGGTTCAGATCTGGTACCCACTGTGTAATTCTCTTTTCCTTTAGTTTAAAATGTACTGATAAATGCCAGAGCAAAGGGGGAAGTATAAAAGCAAAAATGTCTAGGGATTTAAACATTTAGCAATTCTGAATGAATTTACTTCTAAGCTGGCTCCTCAGGATTAGGTTATAAATCATTTTTAAGAGCAAACAAGAGGCAATTCATGTCTGAGCACACACAGATACGAACATTTACACAGGCACATAAGAAGCCTCCATCACAAAATGCTTTTTTAAAAAAATAGTCTATACCTCGTTTCTCTCAAAGCCAAACCCCTTTTAATCAAATATTTGGAGACATCAACAAACCCTCCTTCTTTATCTCTGCAGAAAATTTTCACAGGCAATGGCCATGTTGTGTTGTTTTCCTGCAGTGATTTAAGAGCAGAGTAAATATGAGACACAAAAACGCAACTTCGTATAAACATTACACTTTTCACAGGTATTCCCTCCACATTTCTCCATGCCAGAAAGAAAAATTCCCAAACAAGTAATTTTGATATCGGAACATATCAGAGAGAAAACAGCATGGAAGACAGTCATCAGAGAAAGACAGTTGTTTTGTGAAGTCTATCAGGAAGACTTCACTGTCCAGGGGAAAAATACCAAGCGGAGGAGAAAAAAGGACGACTGAAAACTGTGTTTTCCATCCCAGATTGGGGAGGAGGAAAACATCCTCAATTACAAGTTCTCTATTCTCCTGAATTCTTTGTAACTATAGAACTAAAATATATTTTCACAGGTGTGCCTTTCTTCTGCTGTGAAAAGCCAAAGAAAGAACTACAAAACATATATTCTGTTTTATACGTTATTATAAAAATGGGGGAAGTACACAAAGAAAAAATTAACATGGAAAGACTTACAAGAAAATTCTAATCATTAATGCAATAAAATGTATCAAATTAGAAAAAAGTTAAGGAGACAAGGAATATTTCTTAGTGTTCTGAAAGGACATGTCCTATATATGTATCCTCTTCTCAAATCGGCACTCATACAAACACCTTTTATGATGTACAGTTAATATGATTTCACTAGAAGCCTAACTACCAATTCGTAAAGAATATCAAAGGCTTCAGAACTGCACTCTAGCATACATACCTTCTGGTTTTTAATATGCAAATTATCAACTCAAGAATATTAGTTTAGAAATGTTTTGATTCACTCATATAATCATTTACAGTACGTATCTATTATGAAACAGGCGTTACAGTGTTTTTTATTGGCCAGGTCGTGTGGCTTGCAGGATCTTAGTTCCCCAACCAAGAACAGAACCTGGGCCCTTGGCAGTGAAAGCATGAAGTGCTAACCACTGGACTGCCAGCGAATTCCCAAACAGGCGTGATAACTTGAAGACCAAAAAAAATGATGCAAAAAAAATATCCAAATAGGGAATTCCTTGACAGTTCAGTGGTTAGGACTCCACGCTTCCACTACAGGGGGCACAGGTTCGATCCCTGGTTGGGGAACTAAGATCCCACATGCCACGCAGCCAAAAAAAAAAATCCGAATAGCTTACTATTATTTTCTCAACAAAATAAATGCTTTTGTAGAAAATGTCAATGAAATAACCAGTACACATCTACTGTACCTGTTCACACACTTGTATGACGATGGTTGCTACGGCTCCAGTGAGGTAAAACGAGAGACAGTCACAGGCTGTTGCTGTCCATTTGTCACTCCCACCAGCTGGTCTAAAACAAAAAATGACAACTTGTTTTATAACAAATAGCATAGGATATAGAAACATAAAAGAACCATCATATAAAAATATATTTCAACCAACTACATATGTAGTGAGAAGTCAATTTAAACATGGCTTTGTATTATTCTCACAATTTTCTTCCCCATTTTCATAGCCTTTTATTCATCCCTCTATTCTAGCTACGGCCCAAATTACATGCTAAGTTATTTATGTACATCTGTTCTGAAGCTACACTGAGAACTCTTAAAAAAGTAGATGTGTTTTAAGTTTTTTAAAGCTAGTATATACATTTCATATATGCTAACTACACTATAAACTCAGAGAGCAGGGATGGTGTATTTTGTGTTATGTGTACACACATTTGATTCTTGAACGATGTGGGGGTTAGGGGTGCTGACCCCCCGTGCAGTCAGAAACCTGTGTGTAACTTCACAATTGGCCCTGCATATCTGTAGTTCTGCATCCAGATACAACCAACCACGGACATGTAGTGCCATAGTATGTATTTACCATTTATGTATAAGAGGACCCGTGCAGTTCAAACCTGAGTTAAGGGTCATCTGTATATTATGTGTTGTATGTGTTATGTCCATCATATCTCCAATGCCTAGCATAGTGCCCAGCTCACAGAAGGCACACCAAAAATATTTAATGGAAATACAAACAGTCCCTTTGTAATGATGATTTCTCTGCCCAAATATTTTTGGAAGATTTTTTCTGGAATTTAAAGCTAATTTGTATTACTACCCATGAATATTAGCCTCAATTATTTTTAGAAAATTTATTTTTAATAATCATGGTAAAAAGTGTTCAATAAATATTTGACAAATCAATGAAGAGCAGAGTATCAACTTCATCATCTATTTTCGTTTGCAAAGTCGAAACTGAGTGACTTTAGATGTTTCTAACCATCAAATCCACCCCCAAAGAATAAAGAACTAGTACCACTAAAGAGATTATAAGTAAATACTGCAGGCTCTGAAGGCTCTCTAGAAAAGGCTTCTAGATGTGGAGTTTCATTAGCGCTGCCCCATCCTCTGAGTAAATAAGCAATGTGGCCAATCTTTTCACACTGAATGGTTTATGTGAGTGAACTAAAGAAATCAACTGTGGGGCTTCCCTGGTGGCACAGTGGTTGAGAGTCCGCCTGCTGATGCAGGGGACACAGGTTCGTGCCCCGGTCCGGGAGGATCCTACATGCCGCGGAGCGGCTAGGCCCATGAGCCATGGCTGCTGAGCCTGCGCTCCGCAACAGGAGAGGCCACAACAGTGAGAGGCCCGCGTACCGCCAAAAAAAAAAAAAAAAAAGAAAAAGAAATCAACTGTATATGTAGTTTGACCAAATAGGATTTAGTAAAACTATTTATTAAGAAGCCCAAACAGTGTTTCTATGAGCTAAGAAGCTTATATTATCAGTGACGCCTTGAATTAGTTATCGTTTTTTATTTATAATAAATAAATAATAATTATTATTATTAGCATACAAGCATCATTAAGGTTTTCCTATGATTTATTAAGAATACACACTTTAAAATATTACCTTTTGAACATCTGAAAGTATTCACAACATTTCAAAAAATCTATGGCATGTATCCATAAAACTTTGTGTTTCAGTTGAGAAAGATAAAAAAGTTCTGGAGATGGACAGTGGTAAAGGTTCCATTACTTAAAGCCATGGAACTGTACACTTAAAAATGATAAATTTTATGTTAATGTATATTTTACCACAATAAAAAGAAATCTATAAAAAAGATTTCTCAGAAGGGTAGTAAAGCATAGTGGTTAGAACTCTGGTTCCAGAATCAGAACTTTAATAATCCTAGTTCAACAGTTTGATGTATTACTCTGGATTATAAAATATTTAACCTCTTGAAGACTCAATTTCCTTATCTTTAAATAATACTTTTTATCTATAGCTTAAAGGTCTGCTGTGATAATTAAGTAAAATAATGCCTGTTAAGGCAATTAATACAGGGTCTAGACATGCTTAAGGTTAGCTATTATTAGACTCCTGAAACAGTGGTATTCCATTACAGTCCATAAGACATAATTCAAGGTGTCAATAGGAATGCATTCTCTACAAGAGGGGTCCCCAGCCCCCAGGGTGTGGACTGGTCCACGGTCTGTTAGGAACCGGGCTGCACAGCAGGAGGTGAGTGGCGGGCGAGCAAGCAAAGTGTCATCTGCCGCTGCCCATCGCTCTCGTGTTACCACCTGAACCATCGCTCGCATTACCACCTGAAATATACCCCCCACTACACACCCCATCCATGGAAAAATTGTCTTCCATGAAACTGGTCCCTGGTGCCAAAAAGGTTGGGGACTGCTGCTCTACAATACTGGGTACAATTAAGGGACTGACAGAATTCTGTTCTATCAATGAACAGAGCCTCCACAACAAAGGGAAAAGGACAGCATCAAGATAGGGAGGAGAGACAGAGACACATTCTCGCCAAGGAAAGACCCACGCCCCAGCTGCAGCGATCCAGAATCAGGAGGGACCACAAAGGAGGGAGAGAGCTGAGCTCTACATGAGGCATGCCAACTGATACTGAGCAGGGCCCTGTAGGGCTCCTGGGCACAAAAACTTTGTGTCTCCCATTTTTTTGAGTATAGGAAATACCCTTCACTTGGCATCACGACCTCTAGATCCTGTACAGGACAGAGTCCCCGGAACACCTGGCTTTGAAAACCAATAGGAAATATGACCAGGAAAACTACAGAACTGCAGAGAACATGATGCTGAAAGCTCAGCTTCTCTGTACACTGGTGCTGAACTGAATCTTGGAGACAGAGTTTTGGGTGAAGTAGAAAAGGATAGCTTTATTACTTTGCCAAACAAAGGGGGAAACAGAGGGCTACTGCCTCGAAAAACTATGTGTTCCAACTTGGAGAGGACAGTGAGAAGTTTTATAGTAATGGTTCGGGGCTTTCCTGATGGTGCAGTGGTTAAGAATCCACCTGCCAATGCATGGGACACAGGTTCGAGCCCTGGTCCAGGAAGATCCCACATGCAGTGGAACAACTAAGCCCGTGTGCCACAACTACTAAGCCTGCGTTCTAGAGCCTGCGAGCCACAACTACTGAGCTCGTGTGCCACAACTACTGAAGCCCACACACCTAGAGCCCGTGCTCCACAACAAGAGAAGCCACAATGAGAAGTCTGTGCACTGCAACGAAGAGTAGCCCCTGCCCGCCACAACTAGAGAAAAGCCGACATGCAGCAATGAAGACCTGATGCAGCCCAAAAAAAAAAAAAAAAATCGTTCAAAGAAGGCGTGATCACATGGACATTCTTCTGATGGGTTGGTAGAGACATATGTCAGCGTCAGCATCATCAACCTTCACTGGTTCCAACTGGTCTGGGGTCTACATGCTTGTGGGCAGCATACTATCATTAATCGTTAACTTCTCCCACCTGGAGGGGGTTTCAGTATCTCCAAAACAGCTCAAAGATATTGTTGTTTATCCACTGATGGGGAACCAGGACCCTCCCCAAGGCTGCACTACTGTTTCTCTTGACTGTTTTTCCCTGGTCTCGCATCCCCTCCCTTCCCTAATTAACAACAGTTTGAATCTGCCCATTGGAACTCAGGTCATGGAGGCTGAATGAAAGCTATTTCCTGTAATCAAAGAAATGGGGGACACAGAAAGTCTTTGTGCCAGGGAGTCCCAGAGGGCCCTGCTTGGTAGTAAACAGAAAAACCTGCCCTTAAAGGGCCTGTGCCCAAACTCACTCAACCTAAAAACAAGTGCAAAAACACCAGATTGAAAAGGGCATGGGCCACACATGAAGAGGACCCACTTACTAAATCTTAAAGCGTTTGCTGGAGAGGGAGAAACCAGCTGGGATGCCCCCTAGGGACTGAGACACTAGCAGGAGCCTTTTTTTGTGATCTCAGGCTACCTTGCTACCACTAGCACTGAAATTCTCCCTCTAACCTATTAGCACTAACGGGTCTGCCCTGCTGAGAGTCCTGCCCACCCGAGCCTCAGCTGGGCCTCACAGCCATGCAAGCAACAGCCCTGCCCACCAGCACCCCACAGCAGCCGCTGCCCTGCCACAAGAGGAGGGCACACAGAGCCCACAGAGGGGACACCCCTTGAGTGCCAGGCTGTGGCCACCAGGCAGGATTGTACCCCTGAGTCCCACTGAGCATCTCCTAAGTAAGGCCACTCTTTCAAGACTGGAAGAGAGAGCTGATTTATCTAATACATATGAACAAACAGAGAATTAGGCAAAAAGAGGAGACAGAGGAATATGTTCCAACCAAAAAAACAGATTAAAACCTCAGAAAAAGAACTAAACAAAACAGAGATAAGCAACGGACCTGGTAAAGGCTGAAAAGTCATCATCATAAAGATGCTCACCAAACGCAGGAGAAGAATGGATGAACACCATGAGAACTTCAACAAAGAGACAGAAAATATAAGAAAGAACCAAACAGAAGTTGTAACTGAATGAAAAATGCCCTAGAGGGCTTCAACCGCACACAGGATGAAGACAAAGAGCGAATCAGCAGGCAGAAGACAAAGCAGTGGAACTCACCCAGACAGAGCAGCAAAATGGGAAAAAAAAAAAAAAAGTGAAGATAAGAAACTTTGGAGACAACAAGTGGAATAAATATTTGCATTATAGGAGACCCAGAAGATGAAGACAACAAAGAAAGAAAGAAAGGACCAGAAAAATTATTTGAAGAAATAGTGGCTAAAACTTCCCTAATCTGAGGAAGGAAACAGACACCCAGGTCCAGGAAGCCCAAGAGAGTTCTAATAAGATGAACCCAAAGGATCACATCAAGACACACTATAATTAAAATGGTAAAAGTTAAGGATAAAGAGAAAATCCTAAAAGCAGCAAGAGAAAAACAACTTGTTATGTACACGGGAATCCCCATGAGGCAATGAGCAAATTTTTCAGCAGCAACTTTAAAGGCCAGATGGGAGCGGCATGACTATTCAAAGTGCTGAAAGAAAAAAACTTCCAACTAAGAATTCTCTACCCAGCAATGTTTTCATTCAGAATTGAAGGAGAGATTAAGAGTTTCCCAGATAAGCAAAAGTTAAAGGAGTTTGTCATCACTAAACCAGCCCTACAAGAAATGTTAAAGGGATTTCTTTAAGCTGAAAAGAAATGGCACTAATTAATAATAAGAAAACATACAAAAGTAAAAATCTCACTGAAGATGGTATAACAAAAGTAGTGGATCAATCACTTATAAAGCTAGCATGAAGGTTAAAAGATAAAAGTAGTAAAATTAATCAGAAGAAAGTACACACACAGACTGAGAGTGAAGTTATAAAAAAAGAATTCCATGCAAATGGAAATAAAAAGAAAGCTGGAGTACCTATACTCATATCAGGCAAAAGAGACTTTAAAACAAAGATTGTAATAAAAGACAAAGAAGAGCATTACATAATGATAAAGGAGTCAATCCAGCAAGAAGATGTAACATTTATAAGTGTATATGCACCCAACACAGGAGCACCAAAATATATAAAGCAAACATTGACGGACTTAAAGGGAGAAATTGAAAGCAATACTATAAAGGTAAGGGACATTAACACCCCACTTGCACCAATGGATAGATCATCCAGACCAAAAACGTAAGGAAACAGCAGATTTAAATAACACGTTAGATCACATGGACTTAACAGATATATGCAGAACATTCCATCCAAAAGCAGCAGAATACACATTCTTCTCAAGTGCACATGTAACATACTCCAGGGTAGATGACATGTTAGTTTACAAAACACGTCTGAATAAATTCAGAAAAATGAAATCGTATCAAGCATCTTCTCCAACCACAATGGTATGAAACTATAAATCAATCACAAGGGAAAAAAATGGGGAAAACCACAAGAACGTGGAGATTAAACAACATGCTACTGCACACCCAATAGGTCACTGGAGAAATCAAATAGCTAGTGACAAATGAAAACAGAAATACAACATACCAAAAATCTACAAGACACAGCAAAAGCAGCTCCAAGAGGGAAGTTCACGGCAATTAGGCCTACCTCAAGAAACAAGAAAAATCTCAAACAAACCAACTTTACACCTAAAGGAACTAGAAAAAGAAGAATAAACAAAACCCAAAATTAGTAGCAGGGAGGAAATAATAAAGATCAGAGCAGAAATAAATGAAATAGAGACCCCCCCACCGCAAAAAAAACCCCAATAGAAATGGCCAACAAAACTAAGAACTGCCTCTTTGAAAAGATAAGCAAAATCAACAAAACTTTAGCTAGACTCACCAAGGAAAAAAAAGAGAGAAGACTCAAATAAATAAAATCAGAAATAAAAGAGGGGATGTTAACAACTGATACCACAGAAATACAAAGGATCATAAGAGACTATTAACAATTATATGCCAACAAAATGGACAACCTAGGAGAAATGGATAAATTTCTGGAACCACACAATCTTAGCAACTGAATCCTGAAGAAATAGTGAATAGACTCATTACTAGCAAGGGAATTGAAACAGTAATAAAAAAATCTCCCAACTAACAAAAGCCCAGGAGTAGACAACTTCACTGGTGAATTCTACCAAACATTCAAAGAAAAATGTTTTGAAGAATTCTCAAACTCTTCCAAAAAACTGAAGAGGAGAGAAACCTTCTGAACACATTTTATGAAGCCAGTATTTCCCTGACACCAAAACCATACAAGGACACCACAAGAAAAGAAAATTGCAGGTCAGTATTTCTGATGAACATAGGTGTAAAGATCGTCAACAAAATATTAGCAAACAATACATTAAAAGGGTCACATATCACGATCAAGTGGATTTATTCCAGCAGTGTAAGGATGGCTCAGCACCCACAAATTAATCAACGTGGTACATACAGTAACAGGATGAAGGATAAAACCATATAATCCATCTCAATAGATGCAGAAAAAGCATTTGACAAAATTTAACACGATTTATGATAAAAACTCTCAACAAAGTGGGTACAGGGAGAGTGTATTTCAACATAATAAAGGGCATATATGACAAACCCATAACTAACATCACACTCAATGGTGAGAAGCTGAAAGCTTTTCCTCTAAGATTAGGAACAAGACAAGGATGCCCACTCTCATCACTTTCATTCAACATAGTATTAGAAGTCCTAGAACAAGTAATTCTAAAATTTGTATGGAACCACAAAAGATCCCGAATGTCCAAAAAACAATCTAGAGAAAGAAGAACAAAGCTGGAGGTATCACACTCTCTGATTTCCAACTATACTACAAAGCTACAGTAATCAAAACAGTATGGTACTGGCACACGAGCAGACACATAAATCAATGAACATAATAGAGAGTTCAGTAATAAACCCACACATATATGGAAAATTATTTTATAACAAGGGAGCAAAGAACATACAATGGAGAAAGGATAGTCTCTTCAATAAATGGTGCTGGGAAAACTGAACAGCCACATGAAAAAGACCACTAGACCACTATCTTAAGCACAAAAATTAACCCCAAAAGAATTAAAGACTTGAATGTAAGAACTGAACTATAAAATTCCTAGAAGAAAACATAGGCAGTATCCTCACTAACCTCAGGCTTAGCAATTTCTGTGGATCTGATGCCAAAGGCAAGGGAAAGTAAATCAACAAATGGGACTGCATCAAACTAAAAAGCTTCTGCACAGCAAAGGAAACCACCATCAAAATGAAAAGGCAACTTACTGAATGAGAGAAGATATTCTGCAAATCACGTATCCAGTAAGGTGTTAATATCCAAAATTATAATGAACGTATACAACTCAACAACAAAAATCCCCAAACAGCCTCATTAAAAAATGGGCAGAGGATTTGAATAGACATTTTTCCAAAGAAGACATACAGATGGCCAACAAATATATGAAAAGATGTTCAACATCAGTAATTATTAAGAAAATGCAAATCAAAACCACAAGAAGGTATCACCTCACATCTGTTAGAATGCCTGTTATCAGAAAGACAACCAATAAAAAGTGTGGGCAAAGATGTGGAGAAAAGGGAACCTTCCTGCACTGTTGGTGGGAATGTAAATTGGTACAGCACTATTGGAAAACAGTATGGAGGTTCCTCAAAAAAATAACTACTATATAACCCAGCTATTCCACTTTTGGGTATTCACCAGAAGAACCTGAAAACACTAATTCAAAAAGATATCTAAGGGCTTCCCTGGTGGCGCAGTGGTTAAGAGTCCGCCTGCCGATGCAGGGGATGCGGGTTCGTGCCCTGGTCCGGGAAGATCCCACATGCCGCGGAGCAGCTGGGCCCGTGAGCCATGGCCGCTGAGCCTGCGCGTCCGGAGCCTGTTGCTCCGCAACGGGAGAGGCCGCAACAGTGACAGGCCCGCGTACCGCCAAAAAAAAAAAAAAAAAAAAAAGATATCTGCACCCCTATGTGAACTGCAGCACTATTTACAACAGCCAAGATATGGAAGCAACCTAAGGATCCATAAAATGGAATAATGGATAAAGGAGATGTGATATACACACAACTGAATACTACTCAGCCATAAAAAAAAAAATGCAATCTTGACATTTCTAACAACATGGATGAACCCTGAAGATATTATGCTAAATGAAATAAGCCAGACTGAGAAAGCCAAATACCACATGATTTCATTCATATGTGGAATCTAAAAAACCAACCAACAAACAAAAGAGAAACAAACTCATACATACAGAAATCATATTAGTGGTTACCAGAGGGGAAGGGAGTTGGGAGATGGGTGCAAAGGGTGAAGGGTGTCAATTATAACGGTGATGGATGGTAACTAGGCTTGTGGTGTGATCACTTTGCAGTGAATACAAATGTCAAATTATAATGCTGTACAGCTGAAACTTATATAATAAAAAATATCTGGTGAATTTACCTTTAAAAATTTTCAATTTGTTTTTCAATTATAGTTTTCAAACATATTCAAAAGCAAAGAGAATATAATAAATCTCATCTATCATTCAGCTTTGACAATTGTCAATACACGACCAATTCTATTTCATCATATTCCCATGTATTCACTCCCATCCCTGATTATTTTTTTTAATATTTATGTGTGTATGTATGTATGTATGTATGTATGTCTGAGCTGGGTCTTCGTTGCTGCACGAGGGCTTCTCTAGTTGCAGCGAGTGGGGGCTCTTTGTTGTGGTGCACGGGCTTCTCATTGCGATGGCTTCTCTTGTTGCAGAGCACGGGTAGTTGTTGCACGTGGGCTCAGTAGTTGTGGCTCACAGGCTCTAGAGCACAGGCTCAGTAGTTGTGGTACACGGGCTTAGCTACTCCGCAGCATGTGGGATCTTCCCGGACCAGGAATCGAACCCGTGTCCCTTGCATTGGCAGACAGATTCTTAACCACTGTGTCACCAGGGAAGCCCCTAATTATTTTTAAGTCCCAGATTTAACATTATTTCATTTGAAAATATTTTAGCTTGCATTTCCAAAACTAAATCTTTTTTTTTTTTTTTGCGGTACGCGGGCCTCTCACTGTTGTGGCCTCTCCCGTTGCGGAGTACAGGCTCCGGACGCGCAGGCTCAGCGGCCATGGCTCACGGGCCCAGCTGCTCTGCGGCATGTGGGATCTTCCCAGACCGGGGCACGAACCCGTGTCCCCTGCATCGGCAGGCGGACTCTCAACCACTGCGCCACCAGGGAAGCCCCCAAACTAAATCTTTTTAAATAAACACAACCACAGTACTGTTGTCACATTAAAAATTAATAATTTCTTAAGATCAACTATTCAGATGGTGTTTTTTTCCTGATGTTTCAAAACAGTCTGAATTGGTAAACAAAATCCATACATCATGAATGGGCAATATGTATCATTAGTGCCCCTTCCATCTCTTTCCCTTGTAATTTTCTGTTGGATAAACAGAGTTGGTTTGCAGTTTCAATGGTCTAAATTTAGCTGACTGCATTCTCATGGTGTTTAACATGTTCATCCATCTCTTGTATTTCCTTTAAATTCATAGTTAGGTCTAGAGTCTCGATCAGATTCAGGTTCGCCTATTTCTTTTTTCAGCAGTACTATTCAGAGATGGTGCTGTGTACTTCCCTCAGGAGGTACATAATGTCTGATTCTCTTTTGTGATGTTAGCAGCCACCAACAATCATGTCTAGATCCCTTAGTATATAAGAGTTGTAAAATGGTGGTATTCCAATGATATCATTCTTCCTTTGTTAGAAGGAATGCTTATAAAGAACAACTTTCCCTTACCACCTAATTGATATCTCAAGACACAGACTGTACAGGAAAAACAAATGCTCATTTCCCTTATTTACCAATTTTCAGAATAATGAACTAGTTCCCTAGAATCCTCTAAAAGTGATGTTTTTTTTAAAAAATCACTTTATGAATTTAGAGACTTAAACATATCAAATGCTTTGATACAACATAATAATCATCCTACTGCTGTTCAAACTGTCCCATCTTTGGTCAGTGGAAGTTTATTCAGGTTGGCTACTGAGTCCTGTTGTCATAATCTATCTATCCATCCATCTATTTATTTATAGCTTTCTTGCTTTTTGCTAGGTCAAGATATTCTAGGCTCACACTGTGTATTTCCTTCCCAAGACCTGGAATCAGACATTTTCCCAAAGAGCACTAAATTCTTTTAGTGGGAAATGGTATTTGGAGACCACAATTTGTGCACCAGCATGGCTCATTGCTACTGGGTCCTTCATGTTACAAGGCTAAATAACATGTTTTTTTATAATTAAAATACCTTATCAGTTTCTACTGATACTATGAATTCAAAATCAGGAGTACAAGGTAAATCAACCTTAATCTTACATTTTTCCCATCTAACAACCGTTCTTAATGATATGTAACATAATTACTATTTTGAATTATCCCACAAAACACACACAACAGTTTCAGTAACACTACAACCAACTTTGGGATTAATAAAAACAGCTGACTTGGGGGGGCAGTTATTTCTTGTCCTTAGGATATATTTTGGTAAGCACGTACAGTCAACTTACTGTGTTTTAAAGTCACTTGAGAAAGTTCCTCTCTGCGAGGCTATACCACCACCACATAGTTAATTTCATTTTACTATTTTTACTGATTTGTCTGCATAAAATATGAATGTTGTTCTAATGTTAAACTGATATTGTTAGTAACCTCTTTTCCCCAACTTATTTGAAGTACTTACTCTTAGTTAATACCAATGTGACAACAGGAGGTTGATTCAGCTTCTCACATATACTCTCCTTTCTCCCTCCATTCTTTGAAATTGTGGCTGATCTACTTTGCATTCTATACTGTTTTCCTAATAACTATCATTAAATCTTGGTTCTTTTGGTAAAATAAATGTAATGTTCACCACAATTCTTATGTCAAAATCTCTCTCGTTGGTTACCTAAAACTTGTTCTCTTACAGGGACCGTTCCTGGAAACAATATCCCCTGAGTGATGAAATCAGTATTTTGTGGTCTTTTTACCAATACCTGAAAGTCAGTTGGCTGGATATAAAACCCACAGCTTGCCATTTTCTTTTGAGTATTTTTAGAATGTTACTCTCTTACCTTCTGGCATAAAGTGTTGATGATGACAATGTTATTTTATATCTCTCGTGAATCAATGATTTTACTAGATAATCTCTCAGTGTTGGCATTCCTGAACCGATTTTCCAAGATAGGCAGTGCGCCTTTTCAATGTATTTTTTAAAGCAGTATTTTAGGGACACTTTTTTGAATTGGGTTTTTAGTATTTGTTTTGATCTATTTCTTTTAGTCTTGTTCTTTGACATTCCTATTACATGTATATTAGGTCTCCGTCTAGGTATCTTTTGTTTTCTTTTAAATCCTTTGGATTTTTAAATTAAAAACATCTGCCCTTCTTTTGATCTTGTGTTTCTTTTTTTAAACATTTATTTAAATTTATTTGTTTACTTATTTATTTATTTTTGGCTGCGTTGGCTCTTTGTTGCTGCACGTAGGCTTTCTCTAGTTGCAGTCAGCAGGGGCTACTCTGTTGCGGTGTGCAGGCTTCTCACTGTGGTGGCTTCTCTTGTTGCGGAGCACGGGCTCTAGGCATGCAGGCTTCAGTAGTTGTGGCATGCGGACTCAGTAGTCGTGGCTTGTGGGCTCTAGAATGCAGGCTCGGTAGTTGTGGCGCACAGGCTTAGTTGCTCTGCAGCATGTAGGATCTTCCCGGACCAGGGATCGAACCCGTGTCCCCAGCATTGGCAGCTGGATTCTTAACCACTGTGCCACCAGGGAAGTCCCTTGTATTTCTCTTTAAGACATTTTCTATTACTTATTTGCTTTGTGTTTTTTCCAGTTTAGTCTACATTCTGATATGATTTTCTTTTCCTTCCTGAGTGCTATCATCTCTTTTCAAATCTTCGTTTTTCTGTAATCAATCTTATTTGAGTTTTTCTAGTTCTATTTTATGTTGTTCTTCACAGTGTCTATCATTTTCTAAATTTTTTAGTTTACTTTGAAATACTACTGCTTTGTAAGCCTGTCTTTTTCGTGGATTCCATTGCCTCTAGGGATATTATTTGGCTCCTAATTCTCTTTTCTCATAATAATTTGTAAGGAGTTCGACTGTTATCCTTCTTTTCACTAATGTTTTAAGTGAAGTAAAATTTCCTGTACTTCAGGAGAACGGGGGGATCACAACTGCTTTCCGAGCTTCATGGCTCTGGAACTCTGACTTGTGTCGTTCTCCCAAAGTGACAGACAACATGGCTTCACACCTTGCTCTCTACTTTTATCTGCGTCTTTTCTTTCCTTTGCCCCACAGTCTGCCTTGCTCAAATCAGGCTCTCTTCCCAGCAGATTCTCCTCTGTCTGGGGGTCCTGGAAGAGAGCTTGTATGGCTAAGAAGGCTTCAGTACCATGAAACACCGGCCTGTCACAGAGCTCTCGCATTGAACTACAAAGAGCACCCTGCGTCTCAGTTTTGGTTGCTGTGCTCAAGTTGGCCCATGTGTTCTAGTGAAATGCTGTTGCCAATTCCTATTTTCAGACCTGTGAGGACCCCAGGCAGCTTTCCCTCTCCATCCTCCCCCACAAGTGTGACACCACAGGGTCTGGTTTGTGGAGCACCCCACCTGCTTGTGTTGCCTACTTTCGTTGTAGATGTTGTCCATGCAGTCTGCAGATTTGCATCCATGTTTATGTGTTTATGGTAGGATTCTAGCAGACTCTACAATTATACCTTGCCATTTCCCAGAATCCTAATTCACTCTTTCTGGTAATTTACACATTTTTAGCTATCCATGCAATTTTAAGCTTATGAAATACATTTTTATTTCTATCTGCTTGTGTGCCTCAAGGGGTTTTTTTTTTAACAGTTTGAATTCTTTCTAGATACCACCAAAGTTTATTATGTACTTCATATTTTTATCTTTCCTGTTTTTGTTTTTTAATTTTTTGGCCACACCATGCGGCATGTGGGATCTTAGTTCCTTGACCAGGTATTGAACCCACGCCCCCTGCAGTGGAGGTGCAGAGTCTAAACCACTGGAGTGCTAGGGAAGTTCTTCTTTCCTGCTTAAAACCTTAAAATTAACTAGACAGATCAACTAGATCTTATGAAAATTTCAGAATATGTCAGAAAAATCAAAACTGATAAGAATCCATCCAAAAAGAAACATATTTAAAATCATATTCAATAATGAGAAAATTTACTCAGCTAAAAACTACCTTATATCAACAAGAGAGCATTCCAAAGATAATCTTCCCATGGTCTTTAGGTTTTCTTGAAGTTCTCTTAAACAGTTAATATTCACTACTAGTTCAACACCCACGTCATACAGCAAGACCTATGAAAACAATAACTTATTAAGTCTATGGAAAGACAGTGCTTAAAAATTTTTTTTTTGCAAACTGAAAAGCATGATAAAAATTGGATGAAAATACAAAATGCATTCACTTTCATGATTATGTTCTTAATGCTGCATTTACCTCCACCAATGTGTCTGTAACCATTCTGATGATCTGGCCCCTTTGCCACTGATTTTCATCTGGGATCTTAACAGCACAGTGCATATTGCTCTTCCATTTAACAGGTTCCCATTTTGAGTTTTCATAAGCAGAGACCATCTTTTCTCCTAAACTATGTAAAGAAAAAAAATGTTAACTCTCGAAACCTTTTCTTGTGACGTACAAGTCCCTGACTCCCTGTCTTCTACTGCCCTCCCTCCCTCATTCTATTCCAAAGAAACCGGCTACCTTGTTCTTCCTTGGACACCCAAGCACATTTCCACTGCAGGGTCTGGAACTAGTTCTTCCCTCTGCCTGACGTGAGCTTCTCCCAGGCATCTTCATGGCTCCCTCCCTCCCTGCCTTCAGGGTCCATTTCAAGTGTCACTGACTCTGTGAGGTCTTCCTCCCCCACTGCTTGATCTTTCTCGTCTTCATCATCATCTGCTGCACTGAATACTTTGTTCACTGTCACTCCCTCTACTAGAATTTAAGCTCCATGACAGCATAAGCTTGTCCATGTTTTTAGCACTGTATCCCCAACACCTATAATACTGGCTGTCAAATAATAGGCACTCAGTAAGCATTTGTGGAATTTATAAACCCTAACACAGTGAAAATAACCAGTAAAAATATTATTTGTATATTTTTAACTGGTTTTTTAGTGAATATTTAGCTGAAATAATTTTGTACTTTTAAAATTCTGCATTTATGACTTCTAGATCTTTGAAACGAAATACAGAAAGAAGAATAAAGCTACACACACAATGTTTTCTTTGAATGTTATACCTATGAAGTAAGTCTTCTGTTAATAACCACTGAACATAAATCTTCTCAGGAGACACTACATTGCAGATGTACACAGGCAGTTCCTTATAATAAAGTGACTGCAGATCCTCATTAGGTAGAGATTTTGCAAATACAGGATTTAAGTTGTTTACTTCATTTGAAATAATTTCTTCTGGAGAAGGATCCCATACTTCAGTATGCTTTTTGGAATTATCTTTGAGGGTGTATCTGAAAAATAACAAAACCCATTAGCAAAAAGAGTAGCTTGCAAAATATTTATGTTTGTATTTGCTTAGATCTAGAGATGAATAATATGATTTTAGATACGAGTCACTGCTTTGCAGTTTTGATACTAACAGAAATTTTAGTCTTTTGCAGAGCACAGGCTCTGGACGTGCAGGCCCAGCGGTCATGGCTCACGGGCCCACGGCATGTGGGATCTTCCCGGACCAGGGCACGAACCCGTGTCCCCTGCATCAGCAGGTGGACTCTCAACCACTGTGCCACCAGGGAAGCCCTAGTCTTTTTTTTAAAAAGAGTTCTTAATGATTAACAAAGGACAAAGAGGAAAAGTAAAAGCCAAACTTTCTATTTTAAAAACAGTTTAAAATACCAAGCGTGCTCATAATTACACAATTTCCCACTGATATTTTGTACTCACAAAGGAATAGAACTATTCAGTGTCTTTTTTTTTGGTGACTTGAATATTTCTCCTTGACTAAAAAGTATCCATCTGTCTGAGAATATAAGTGGAAAACAACTGCTATTTTAAAATATCTTAATAAGCAAAATTACAGAAGTGTTTAGAATGTTTAATGAATCAGATTAGCTCAGATTCTAATCACAAATAATGTCAAAATTTCTTTAAAGGAAAAAACTTAAGTTCTTTCACAATAAGCTTGAGATTTTGCTAACCAAAGAGACTAACAATTTTTCCTTCTAAATCTAATGGACAGTTTTCAGTCCTTACTCAACATCTACTCCGAGCCTAAACTAGCTACTCTTTCCTTCTTGAAATGTTCTCTTTCTTTGGTTCCTGGTTTTTCTTTAGTTTTAGGTTCCCGATTTTTTTTTTTTTTTAACTTCTCTCTCTTGTAAGTGATAATGCTCAGACTTGCATCTTCACCTAGGAAGACTGGGATGATTGATGAAAGTGATGGACTCATTTATTATGTGTATGTTAACTTGCCATCTGAATCACCTAACCAGGTCTCTCTTCCATGCTCTAGACCCAGGTACTCATTTCTTTCATTCAACTAATATTTCCTGGGTACATACTGTGAGCCAAGAATGCTAGATCCCAGAGATATGGCAGTGGACAAAATAAGCAGGGTTCCTGTCCTCCTGGAGTTTATGCTATTGTGATACTGAGAGATCACATAATTACACAAAAAATAAATTATACAGAACAAGGGCATAGGCCAACGAAATCTAACCCAGTCTGTGAGTTGGAGAAGGTTTCTCTTGATTAAATGACATTTCAATTGAGATTTTAAAAGGACAAGCAGAAGTTAGTGAGGCATTCCAGAAACCAAAAGAAAACATGTAGCTTTGACATAGTAAAGCAGTAGGACATGACATGAACCTTAAGGTAGACAGGCACCAGAATATTTGGGAAACATTATGTTTTATTTTATAAAGGATGGTGTGCGTATATGATATAGTTGAGCCCGACAGACTAGACTGTGGAACTTCACATTTCTTTTCTTCTTACGCCTCAGGTGCTCAGGGCACGCACTGATCAAGGGAAGCTCATGTTCTACTTTGAGGACAGGCAATAGATACTATGAAAACAGTGGGACTGGTTGCAGTCCTCAGGAATCGGCAATCCGGGTGTGGAAGGGCAAGGAGACTGGCTGGGCTGCCAGAGCAGCAGAGGTGGTTTATGAAAACTGGTACCTTGGGAGGGGCAAAGCAATGTGCTTTTATAAAATTTTCAAAAGTAAATACTGTAAGTGCAATTAGTTAAGATCACGGGCTCTTTCCACTCTCACTTTTCCTGTCCTTTTTTTTCTCATCTTGGATGTTGGCCAAAGCATTCTGGGGTGGCTAAGGGGAAGCTGAGTTGGAGACACATTTAGTTTGTATTTAGTGGGATACAGTTTTGTGGCTCACGACACATCCTGTGGAGTTACACTATTGCTAGCCATCTTGGTGCAGCAGTGGGTTCCAGAAATGCTCCCACAACCTTAGTGTCACATATGAAAACATAAGGTTCAATACAAAGCTAATGCACCACTATGTGTAATAAGTAATTGAGCCACTGTACACCTGTTTTTCTGGCATAACAGTGCTTCTCTTTCATTCTTTAACATGTCCCAGTTTGGACGAGAAATAGGGTTACCCTGTTAATAAACAAATTAAATCATAAATCAATACATTAATAAATGTCAAATCAAACAGTATTAAAGATTCATTATAATAAAACTTGAAGTATCTTGAATATTATGTATATACATAATATATGTATAATACATGAAAGAAATAATAGATTCTCCTAAAATTAATTTTAGAAATTTACATGACATTACCAATAATTGAGCTATGGCTCTAAAAAACTTTAAAAAAATTACCAATAAACAAATTTCGATCAGCCACACTAAAGACTGGATTACTTTTCTATTCTCTCCATAGGGATATCACAAAATCTGATATTTCATGTGGTAATCAGTATACAGCTAAAAAAGAAAGTATTTTACAGATGAGTCTGAATTTTCTAACATTTGTGGTATTTGTTAACTTTTGAAAATCTGTAATTTGTTGATTTCTTTTGCCAGCCTATATAAATATTACTTTTGTTTTTTAAATTCTATAGTTATAATTTTGCATTCTTTTTCTCAAAATGGGGTCTCCCAAATGGTACAAACTTCAGGCTGACCCAGGAGACCTGGAGTTGCCCTTGCCGGGCACAAGCCTGAGCACCAAGGGTGAGCAGACATGGCTGCCTCTCCCCTCACCCCCCTTCCTTAGCCGCTGCAGCGCCCGCTCCTCACTCTCACCACGCGACCCCTGCGGTCCCACGGCTGAGGGCATGGCCCACAGCTCCCGACCGCTGCACAATGCTTTTGCTGCCTGGAGATTCTCCCTCTGCTTTCTTAGCCACAGGACCTCACGCCAATACACCCAGAGCGGGTGCTGCCTTCACTCTCCCCACAAACCTGTGCTCTGTTCTCAGGGAACAGTGTCACCAGTCACTGGTGGTCAGGTCAGTGATCCTGAGTCAACCTCAACTCCCTCCTCTTTCTCACCTACAATGAGCAGCAGGGTCCTGTGATGCTCACCCCCTTTATGTTTCACGATCTAGCCATTTTCCATCTTCAGGTGTTTTTTGAAAACTTGCCATCAGACACAGCTTTCTAAAATGCAAATCTCTCAGTCCTCTGTTTAAAATCCTTCAATAGCTCCCCTTTCTTCAAGGGATAAACTGCAAACACATTCAAGTGTTTGAAAAGTACTGTAATTTACTTCTCAGTGACTGAGGTTCCTCAATTATCTAGTCTCTGCGTTTCTCCTGCCATACCAGCCACTAGTACCTTTTTTTTCTGTCCGTTAGCTGTGTGACTATACTAACAATACATAAACACACATATTTTTCCTGAATGCAGGCCTTCACTCCTGGTTGTATTAAAGAATTCAGCTTAAGTGAGAGCTCCACTGGTGAGCCCTCCAGGATTCCCCCACAGCACCGTAATTACCCTTTGCACAGCTCTTATCGTACTGAAAGGTCAGACTGACCATCTCCTTTCCTACTACAAACCAACCTTACTCACCACTGAGTATAGCATAACAAGTCAGCCTGTAAATATTTCTCGCTTATGTAACTGAACAATAAGGACTATTAGCTAATGGGCTATTTAAAAAAAAAAAAAAGTTTATTGAAGTGTATCTTAGATGTCAAAAAGTTCACCCATTTCAAGTGTATGACAGTAACTTTACCAAATGGTATAACCACCAGCATCGATCAGTTTTAGAACATTTTCACACATACACCCCCGTAAGACCCCCCACGTCCATTTACCCTTAATCCTTGTGCCCACTTCTAGCCCCAGGCAACCCCTAATCTACTTTCTGCATCTACTGGTTTGCCTTTTCTGGACATATCATACAATTAGTAATCTCCTGTTTCTGGCTTCTTTTACCTAGATTAAAATTTCTGAGGTTTAGGGACTTCCCTGGTGGTCCAATGGTTAAGATTCTGTGCTCCCAGTTCCGGGGGGCTGGGTTTGATCCCTAGTCAGGGAACTAGATGCCACATGCCGCAAAGAAGATCCCACGTGCTGCAACTAAGACCCCGCACAGCCAAATAAATAAAGAAATATTTTTTAAAAATTTCTGAGGTTTATCCATGAAGTAGATGTGTCAGTTTGCTTCTTTTTATGGCTGAACAATATGCCACTGTAGGAATATACTGTGTTCTGTCTATTCACCAGTCACTGGATATTTACATTGTTTCCAATTTTTGGCTAGAATATGAATAGTGCTGCTATGAACAACTGCTTGCAAGTTTGTGTATGGACATATGTTTTCATTTCTCCTGGGTAGATACCTAGGAGAGGAACTGCTAGGTTTTATGGTACTTTTATGTTTAAATTTTGAGACATCCACAAGCCATTTTCCAAAGAGCTACACGCTGTTCTGCGTCCCCCAGTAATGAGGGTTACTCCACGTCCTCATCAGCATCTATAATTGTCTGTCTTATGTATAACAGCTGTTCTAGTGGGGGAGAAATGGTACCTCATTATGGCTTTAATCTGCATTTCCCTGATGATTAATGACATTGAGCATCTTTCATGTACCGATTAGCCAATTGTATATCTTCTCTGGTAAATGTCTGTTCATATATTTTATCCATTTTCTTTGGTTGGACTGTCTTCTTATTGAGTTTTAAGAGTTCTAGGAATTCCAAAAACAAGTCCTTTATAGGATACGTTCTGCAAGTATTTTCTCCCGGTCTGTTGTTTGTCTTTCACTTACTTAATAGTGTCTTTTGAAATGTACATGTTTTAAATACGATGAGGACAAACTTATCATTTCTTTTCTTTTATGGACTATGCTTTTGGTGTCTTATCTTAGATATCTTTGCTCAATCCACTGTACTGAAGATTTCCTCCTTTTTTCTTCTGGAAATTTACTTTTAGCTCTTAATTTTAAGAGTATAATCCATTTGAGCTAGCCTTTGTGTACAGTGTGAGGTAAGAATTATGCAAATGCAAATTAAACCAAATATGGGACACCACTACACATCTACTAGAGCCACCAGAATCTAGAACACCGACAGCACCGAATGCTGGCGAGGACGTGGAGCAGCAGGAACCCTCACTCACTGCTGGTGGGAACGCACACTGAAGTTACTGTGGAAGACAGTTTGGCGGTTTCTTATAAAACTAAACATACTCTTATCATAGGATCCAGCAATTGTGCTACTTGGTATTTACCCAAAGGAGTTGAAAACTTATGTCCACACAAAAACCTGCACGCAATCTCTACAGCAGCTTTCTTCATAATTGCCAAAACTTAGAAGCAACCAAGATGTCCTTCAGTAGGTGAATGGGTAAATAAACTGTGGTGCAACTAGACAATGGAATATTATTCAGTGCTAAAAAGCAATGAGCTGTCAAGCCAGAAAAAGGCACAGAGGAACCTTAAGTGCATATTACTAAGTGAAAGATGCCGATCTGAGAAGGCTACAGACTGTATGATTCCAATGTGGAAAAGACAAAACTACGGAGACAGTAAAAAGATCAGTGCTTGCCAGAAGCTAGAGGGGAGGGAAGGATGAACAGGCTCTCACAGAGTTTTAGGACAGTGAAAATACTCTGTATGATACTATAATGGTGGATTCAAGTCATTATGTATGTTAAACCCCACAGAATACACACTAATATAAACCATGGACTTTGATGATTATGACACGTCCATACAGTCTCACTGATACCAGCGAACACAACACGTTAGGGGGTGATGATGGTGGGGAGGCTGTGCCTGCGTGGGGCAGGAAGTGTACGGGAACTCTGTGCCTTCCGCTCCATGTTCTGAACCCAACACTGCTACAGAAAACAAAGCCTATCTAACAAAATAAAAAGGGTGACAGACCTGAACATGAAACATAAAACTATAGAATACACAGGAGAAAACCTTTATGACCTGGGGTTAGGCAAAGATTTCTTACCTAAACACAAGTACCTGAATTATAAAAGAAAAAACATTGTCAAACTGAACTTCAAAACCAGAACCTTCTGCTTTTCTTTTTTTAAATAAATAAATTTATTTATTTATTTTTGGCTGCGTTGGGTCTCCATTGCTGCGTGTGGGCTTTCTCTAGTTGCGGCGAGCGGGGGCTATTCTTCGTGGTGGTGCGCAGGCTTCTCACTGAGGTGGCTTCTCTTGTTGCAGAGCACAGGCTCTAGGCACGCGGGCTCAGTAGTTGTGGCGCACGGCATTTGTTGCTCCGCGGCATGGGGGATCTTCCCAGACTAGGGATCGAACCTGTGTCCCCTGCACTGGCAGGCGGATTCTTAACCACTCACTGCGCCACCAAGGAAGTCCCCCTTCTGCTCTTTGCAAGACACTTTAGGAAGTCAGATTGGAAGAAAATATTTGCAAAGCACATGCCTAATGAAAGGCTTGTATCTAGAATGTATAAACAACTTTCATATTTCAATAACAATAAGCAACGATGTTTTAAAAGCCAGACACAAAAAGGCAAAATGTTATATGACTCCATTTATATGAAGTTGTGGAATAGTCAGAATTATGGAGACAGAAATTCGATCAGGAGCTGCCAAGGACCGGGTGTGGCGGAAGGAGACTGACTACATGAAGGCACCAGAGGGAACTCTGAGGGGTGATGGAAACAGTCTGCATCTTGACTGTGATGATGGTTGCATGACTATATGTACTTATCAAAACTCATAACTGTACCTAAAAAGGGTGAATTTCTTATTGTATATGTTATATATCTCAATAACCCTACTTAAAAAAAAAAACTCAGTCCAATACATTTGAATGTTTCCTCTCCTTTCCTTCCCTCCCTCGCTTAGGACCTATAGTGAAAAAGGGCAGGCCCTCTCTTCTGCTACTAGTTCCGTTCCTCCCTTGTTAGGGGCGAGGTGGGGGGAGAGCCAGACCACACGCTGAGCACGTCACTGCAGGCCTCTGCTGGGTGTCTCCTCACTGCTCCTCTGGCTTCCCCTGGCAGGCATCACGTGTGGGTGTTATCAAATATTGGCTTTCTTAATGGCTGTGCGAGGGAGTTCTTCAGAAGACCCCTCAGGGGCCAACCCCAATGCACAAGTCACTATTGTGGAAGAACTGCTGTGTCTTGACTTCACACCCTCCCACCCTCCCTAGCACCGCTCTGCTCTTCTGATTCTGGGGTCACCTCAACCACTGGCCTGGCCTGGGTCTCAGCACAATAGCTCAAGCCTGGGTCTCTCTGAAAGTATCTACCTGAGCGCAGGAAAGATCCACATGTCTCCAGGTGAGAACATGGGCTTCTCTGCCACGATGCTCACGCTCGACCCTGCCGTTTCTCTTCCTGATCCTCTTCACAAAGGTTCAGGAGGCACCTAAGCAGACACCCCACCTAGAATAAGACGCCAGTCTCCTTTTCTTAGAAGCACCCTCCATCTCCAGGAGCCGTTCTTGTTGTTGTAGAATCCCTTACAGATGAAGGAAAAAGCCACTCTATTCCCACTAGACTAAAGACTCCAATTATTTTTCCTTCTCTTTTTACTGACCCATTAACAGGGAAAAGCTCCCAAGTCTATAGCCTAAGCAGATAATCAATGGGGAATGATATGCCAGTTTCCCTTCTTGTGAAGTGTTACATATGAAGTAAAAATAAAAGTTTACAGGTCCACTTACCCTACTTCATAAGATGCTAGGCCCTCTTTAACTAGCTGGTCATTAATACTGGTAGGAGTCATTCCAGGAGCACCATGAAAATCGAAAAGCTCAACTAAGAGCACATTGTCTTCCAGAATTTCTGTAAAACCATTAAGACTAGTTTGGGGAAAGAAACAAATATGTCCCAAAATATACTAAAGAGCAATTTTTAAAAACCTGAGAACTTAATTTCCTTCATTTTGCATAATGTCAGTCTCTCCCTAGGGGTAAAAGTAGCATTTTTCACACATAAAAGAACTGCCAATGTTAATAAAATTTTCATTTTAGGTTATTGTGTACTGTTCCATAATGAACCGAAAGCAGCTTAAAGCTTTTAGATCCAGAAAAAACATAGTGACATATACTTATTGAAGCAGCATTCTGTTGTGTTTTTAAACTGTTTTATTGGATTCTGCCAAATTCCAGAGGACAAAAGAAATGAATGAAAGTTAATTCAGGCCAGTGCTTATTTGCAAAGTTTTACAGCTTTTATAAGAATGGCACCAAACAACAACAACAAAAAAAAGCAGCACAAAGTTTAAAACAACAAAAACTCAACCCAGAGCATTAAGTGGAATTTTTCCCCGTCCTTCTGTTTTTAGGACAAACCATTAGGTCTATTTCTTAATCTAAACTGGGAGTTAGCTGAGGGTAAAGTTACACCTCGTGTGCCTATTTACTTATTTATAGTACATAGCATAGAGAACCTGCTCAATATGCATTTGGATAAACGACAGAGGAATTTCTTTAGGAAACACACAGTTCTATGCACTGAGATCGGTTTATGCCTATACTTCTATACAATAGTAGCTGGCAGGTGCTAAGAGAATGATGATTCCAAATAAAAAGATAACTCATTACCAGCAGTAACATCCTATATTACCTAGTTGTAAGAATACATGTTAGAAAGCTATTTTTCAAGAGCTTAAAAATCATTCTTCACTACTTTTTTAACAGACCAGATAAATTATCTAGAAACAAAAAGCTAAGCAACTCTGAGCCTCAGTAAACTCTAATCTCCTCACTTTCCATCTTTTGTGTTCCCTTTAGTGCTTTGATTTCATACTGCCCATGCACAAGTTCTTTATTCCACAGGGCCAGCTTCCCATGGTGCTGTACCTTCACCATCTTCCCTGCTCTGCTCCTAATTAAAATTTAAATGTCTCTTGCTTTGTAAGGTAACAATGTATACTAATCTCATCACTGTGCAGGTTAATGGGGAAAGATGTTTTAGGTCTGGTGGGGCCTTCTGGCATTCCTTAAATCAAATTATCTAGGTTAAGATACACTACAACTTGTGTTTAGATATTATTGGTATAACAAGTAATTGAGAATGAAAAAGGGGGAGTCAAGAGAGAAACCCAGGAGGTCTTGTCTTCATGGGTTAACCTCGGGAGGAGACGTTAAAGGGAGAGCTAAAAACCAACAGAATAAAATACGAAAAGGAAAGCTGAGAAGCAGAATTAAAGCACATTAAAGTCAGCTCAAAATCAGTGGAGATTACTCAAGACTAAGAGGCCCTTAACTTACTGTTTGTATCAGAGAATCCAGACATAAAAATTCTATAGACTAAGGGTACAATTTCTACCATCATATTCCTCTTCAACAGAGCTACTACGTCAGAACAATGTCTTACGTTAAAGTGAATAAATTAACACAAATATGCAATCATTTCTAGGTTATGTGGCCTTGAGCAATTGATCTTTAAGCTTCAATTCCCTTGTAAAACAGGCTAATAATCTCATGGTATTTTGGGTTTACTAGATGGGAGTATGATGAAAATGAAAAAAATGGATACAGTAAAGAGTACCTTTTGAAGTCCCTTAAGTCAACCCTAAGTAAACATGCTCATGTGTATCCTGCACTAGTACTTGTTAAGACCAACACAGCCACGTTGGTCACAGCTTTGGAAAAGATCAAAATCCCAGATAGTAACAGCTTTCAAATCCCCCATCCAAATCCCTTGGGGCCAGACATGTTTCAGAAGTCTTCAAATTGAGAAAAGCTATATAGAACATATATTGCTTATTTTGTAATACCCACAGCAATTCTGAGGCAGCAGCTCAGAAGCGAACATGACTATCCTGAAGTGGAATATATCTCACTGTAAAGAAGATCAATACAACATATAGCATTGTATCTTCATGTAAATTCAGATCAGATTTTGCCATTAAACTTGCTGGGTTACCAAACTGTGGGCTAGCGCTCAGCCTGTGTATCTCAGACCCAAACTGTTCCAAAAAAGAAGCAACTTTTTTTCAAAATATGCCGAGCGCTTATACTTAAACTTCCTCAAGTAGAATGAAACAAAAACAAAAAAACCTATTTACCAGTTATGTCCCATCTCCCCTCACTTTCTTGCAAATTATACCTTAGCATCCATCACTCCAAGATGAGGGACAGAGACCCAGGACAAAAGCAAAGAGAAACGAGAAGCTAACTCCTTGCTTTACGGCTTTCAAAGGGCCATGCTGAGGGTGACTTGATCTTTAATGGAAATTTTTGCCTCATGTACTGATTTTAGGCTCTAGAGCCTGCAGAAGATATTATTCCATTGTCCCCAGTTCTCAATAAATGTTCTCTCTCACTACTCATACTGATGACACATTGAATTTATTATATGATCTGACAAATGTTATATCATAATGTTAGTCTTATTTAAAATTATGATCATACAGCAACAAATAAAAATGGAAATAGCTTACTAATGACTGAACATGTCATAAACTTATCTTGAGTCTTTTCTTGAAATTTTTCTGTAGCTTTTTTTGACCACTGCAGTGTCCCTTTACATGGTTCAATATAGGCCAGCTTACATTTAATTGCCTGTGTCAAACAAAATTGCACCATTAAGAAAGTAAACTTAACTTACAGTTATTTTAGAATTAAAATAAAGTGTTAAATGTGTACAAAACTAAACTTTGCATTTGAATTTAATACATATTTAGAAAACAAATAAATGTCCAAAGATGTCTCTAACAGTACTTTTATAAATGCAAACAGTTAATCAACAGAGTATGGGATTAAGAGGTACAAACTATTATGTATAAAATAAGCTACAAGGATATATTATACAGCACAGGGAATATAGTCAATATTTTACAATAACTATAAATGGAGTATAACTTTAAAAAATCATGAATCACTATATTGTACACTTGCAACATACATAATGTACATCAATTAAAAAATAAAATCAGTAATAACCTATTAAAAAAAAATCCAAACCAAAAATGAAACAAACAAAAAAACAGTATTTTGTTGAATGAATTATTGTATACTCAGACAGTGGAAAAATAAGCATCCACTGAAAGAATTATGATACACTGTTAAATGAAAAATCAAGTTATAGGACTATATATAGTCTAATCCCATAATTTTTTTTTTTTTTTTTTGCCATACGCGGGCCTCTCACTGCTGTGGCCTCTCCCGTTGCAGAGCACAGGCTCTGGACGCGCAGGCTCAGCGGCCATGGCTCATGGGCCCAGCCGCTCCGCGGCATGTGGGATCTTCCCGGACCAGGGCACGAACATGTGTCCCCTGCATCGGCAGGCGGACTCTCAACCACTGCGCCACTAGGGAAGCCCTAATCCCATAATTCTTAAAAACACAGAAGATGTATCTTACAAGTATATATATCAAAAATATTGAATAATTCTGAGTGATTCCCCCCTCATTTTACTCATCCGTATTTTCAAATTTTTCCTGTATCATTTTACCCATTTTTAAATGAAAAATACTGCTTAATAACAATTCAAATACTAGGAGTATATGAATTAGGAAATAAACCTCCTTAAACTTATCTCTGGGGACTAGGATTCCAAGATAAGGATAAGTTTTTTATTGATACTTATTCTTCCAGACTCCTCTCTTTCTCTGGCACACATTATATATACTTAAACATAAATGGGATCACAGTAAAATCATTTCTGTAATCAGTTTTTTTCACATATCATATTCTTACTACCTTATACAGATATTTCAAAATAACACTAAAAGCTGCACACCAGTAAGTACTTATAAAGACACAAATATATACACATTTAGAATTAATGTTTATTTGTTAAGATACATATTATTTTTTAAACAGTAACTATAGAGACTCTTTTCTATAGCCCACGAATCAGAAATTATTTACAGAAAAAGTGAAGTTAAAAGAACATTTCTACAGTGAAAATAACTTCTAAAAATACTTGCATATTTGTGCTAATATTCTAACCCTATGATTTATAATGAGTAGATTACCTTCTCTGCAGGATTCAGAAACTCATCCTTTATTTTACGCATTTCTTTAAGTGTTATTTTTGCTGTATTGCCAAAATCCACATATTTAACTTCAACTTCACGATGTCCAGGCAATCCTTCAAAAATTATGAAATTGGAAATCACAAACTTGGGAAAAAAAAGAATTATCTAGCAAGATTAAGACTGATCTACAATCAACTAGATTCGAACACTTTTATGTTCAACATACAAACTTAATATTATTTTAATGTAGAAAACATTTCTAATACGTGAACTTCACAAAATCAACCATAATGCACAGCTGTTCAGACTCGGTGAATGAGAAACTAACAATTTAAAGATATCTAGGGCTACCCTGGTGGCGCAGTAGTTGAGAGTCCCCCTGCCAATGCAGGGGACACGGGTTCGTGCTCCGGTCCGGGAAGATCCCACATGCCGCGGAGCGGCTGGGCCCGTGAGCCATGGCCGCTGAGCCTGCGCGTCCGGAGCCTGTGCTCCGCAATGGGAGAGGACACAACAGTGAGAGGCCCGCGCACCGCAAAAATAAAAAAAATAAAAAAGGTATCTAAAGGACAAACAAAATCAGGATAACAAAACAGCCATCAAATGCTAGGTGTTATGTCCTAAAAGTTAAGAATTAGGTTTGGAGTTAGACACTTAAATGACATGTGACTCTGAGAACGCTAATTAATATCTCTAAGATACTACCCTGAGCAAGTTACTTTTTCTCTGTAGGCCTCATTATTTCACCTGTAAAGTGGGTGTACCAATAGAATCAAATCTCATTAAGACTCTTTTTGAGGACTCACCTATTTAAAATACTCTGCAAAGAACCAAGCATAAAAGAAGCACTTAATGTTTGTTAGTCAACATAGGTAATCAAACAAGGCAAAACACTTAATGATCAAGACACAGGTTCGTTTGTATAATATCTAATTGTGAAATTTAAAAAAATTATCTAGGGATATTGTGAAAAATGAGCAGAAACAGACCTCTATGTGAAACTAGTTTTCATATTTTAAAGGATACCAAAGAAACCTCTGGAAGGTTTGAACACATCAAAGTTTGAATAAAGATCTATCATAAACTGACCTTTTTGTAAATACTCAGAATATGAAATATGACTGACTTTAGTCCCCTAAGCACACGTATGTACAATGCTACAAAACTTGTTGCCATTACTTTCAAATTTAAAAACTAATACAGTACATGTAATTTCAAAATGGAAAAAGTTTGGGCATTCTCTGCCCCTTGGTAGAAGTGAAAGCAGATGTAACAATACTGGCACTGCTCGAGATGGCACTCAAGCAGCTCAGGTACCTGAGAAGTCGTGTGTACCCTAAGAGTAAGGTAAAGAGGTGAGGGGACCTTGCCCTGTTTCCACTGGAATCCTCATGCAAGAAAGATAATCTCAAGTGTAACGACACCATTAGATTCTTACCATTCCTCAAGTCCCTGAATGCAGATGCGGTTTTAAACAAAAACAAACAAATGGATATGGGATGGGACTTAAAAGAACAGTTTTCCCCAAATTATCAATCATGTGTGAGTAGAATCGGGAGACATGGAAGGTCTCAAAATTTCCCTTCCATTTATTCTCTCTGAGGAAAATGCTCCACCAAAATATGGGAGTAAACCGAAAAGGTAAATGAGATCCAGAAAACAAGCAATCCAATTTAGGAAAACAAGTGAAATAAATTCCCAAAATAACAAGCCTAGGGGACAAGCAGTCTAACTGGAGCAAATAATAGGATGTTTTCACTGTTATGAAAAAAAAAAAAAATCAAACCAGCATTATCTGAAAAGTCTAATCATGTGGAAAATTGTTTTAAACTACTAGGAAAATGTAGCCATAGGTTACTGGCCAAAAAGTTCTTTCGGTTTTTAAAGTAAAAATAAAAGACACATATTTCATTTTCACCAAGCACTTCATTGAACAACATATTCACCCTTTTTGTTCCACTACCTTCTGCCATTTTTCAGGCAACTTCATAATTTGATCTTCCCAAAACTTATCTTTTTGAACAAAGAACTGTTCCAGGTGCCTTTTACAGTCTTCCAGGAGATGGAAATTTTTTCCATTAAGAGAATTTTGTGAAGACCGAAATAAATGGAAATCTCAAGGTGTAATGTCTGGCGAATACAGCGGATGAATCAGAACTTCCCAGCCAAGCTGTAACAGTGTTTGCCTGGTCATCAAAGAAACATGCAGTCTTGTGTTACCCTGATGGAAGAGTATGTGTTTTCTTTCTTTCTTTCTTTCATTTTTTTTTCTTGGCAGTACGCGGGCCTCTCACTGTTGTGGCCTCTCCTGTTGCGGAGCACAGGCTCCGGACACGCAGGCTCAGTGGCCATGGCTCAAGGGCCCAGCCGCTCCGTGGCATGTGGGATCTTCCCGGACCGGAGCACGAACCCGTGTCCCCTGCATTGGCAGGCGGACTCTCAACCACTGCGCCACCAGGGAAGCCCAGAGTATGTGTTTTCCGTTGACTAATTCTGGACGCTTTTCGTCGAGTGCTGCTTTCAGTTGGTCTAATTGGGAGCAGTACTTGTTGGAATTAATCGTTTGGTTTTCCGGAAGGAGCTCATGATAAGAGGATTCCCTTCCAATCCCACTATATACGTGACATCACCTTCTTTGGATGAAGACTGGCCTTTGGTGTGGTTGGTGGTGGTTCATTTTGCTTGCCCCACGATCTCTTCCGTTCCACATTATTGTACAGTATCCACTTTTCATCCTCCGTCACAATTTGTTTTAAAAATGGAATGTTTTTGTTACGTTTCAGTGGAGAATCGCATGAGGAAATACAGTCAAGAAGGTTTTTTTCGCTTAACTAACGTGGAACCCAAACATCAAAGCGATGAACGTAACCAAGCTGGTGCAAATGATTTTCAACCCTTGATTTGGATGTTTTGAGTATGTCAGCTACTCAAAAGCATCTCCAGCATGGTATGACGTTGACTGTTCTCAATTAATGTCTCTATTTGATCGATATCAACTTCAACTGGTCTACCTGACAGTGGAGCATCGTCCAGCAAGAAATCTCCAGCACGAAACTTCGCAAACCACTTTTGACACGTTCTATCAGTCACTGCACCTTCTCCATACACTGCACAAATCTTTTTTTGCGTTTCAGTCGCGTTTTTACCTTTCTTGAAATAATAAAGCATAATATGCCAAAAATGTTGCTTTCTCTTCCATCTTCAAAATTAAAATGGCTACACAAATTTCACCAATTTTGATGTTTCTTTTTAAAAGCACGCTGATACGACAGCTGTCACAATACAACAAACAATACAATTGTTTCGAATGAAGTTAAAGACAACTAAGTGCTATGAGAGCCATCTTACGGGAGAAACAAACCTTTTGGCCAACCCAATGAAAGAAAATGGAGTGAAAAACTGATGCAATTATTAACTCAGAATTAAACTATACTTTATGGAGTAGCACTGAAAATACCTGCATAGAATAAGAATATAACTAAAAATTTTGATATATCAATAACTATGTGGGGGGAGAGAGGGGACAAAAGAGCTACAAGAGATCTAAAATTCATATAACATAATTAATACCTAAGACTGAAGTACCTACAAAGTATTATATTATTTAGAAGAAACAACACAGATAAATAACAAAAAGTATTTGTCTTTTTGGAGAAGAGTGAAGTATGTGTCATT
The DNA here is from genome assembly GCF_963455315.2 of Globicephala melas. NCBI lineage: Eukaryota > Metazoa > Chordata > Mammalia > Artiodactyla > Delphinidae > Globicephala > Globicephala melas. The sequence goes on along the minus strand of NC_083331.1, from coordinate 155,991 downwards.
TACCACTATTTAACTTTCTCAATAAGGCAATGTTAGAAAACAAAAAAAAAAATGGTGAAGTCCTAGTCAAATCGAATGAAATCTAAGGAGCCAGAGGTTCATCTATCAACACTATTGCTAGCTTTCTAAAGAGCAAAACTGTAAGATCAAATAATATCACTTCCATGATTTACTTTGTACTGACTCAAATGGTATCAATTTTTAAGCATAACACTTCCCTGAGGAAATAGTGTGCAATTTCCTACCAATAACTTTTGCTCGGTACCAAACTCCATCTTCAAATTTAGCTACACAGGCTTGATCTTGAACTGGACAGAGGATTTCAAGATTTTCTGCATCTTCATTTTTATAGAATTCCTCAATTGCCTTTAATACAAATAAAAAATCCAGGCTCTTTATCTAAGAAACAGAGTTAAAGCAGGGATTAAAACACTGTAGTTTCATAGAAACTTAAAATTTAAGTGTTGCATGTTTATAGGCACTGCTCATAAAATTATGAAATATTAGAACTGAATTAGATATAAGCTGTCATGTAATTTATATCTGAAATATTTTGTTACAGAAGTAGTATATAAAATTAGCATATATAAACATAACAAAATTTTTAAAAATCACATTTTTCCAGATATCTAAAACGTATATGCTTCTAGGTATTTTTCTTTTTTTTTGGCTGCGCTGTGCAGCTTGCAGGATCTTAGTTCCCTGATCAGGGACTGAACCCAGGCCCAGAGCAGTGAAAGTGCTGAGTCCTAATCACTGGACCACCAGGGAACTCCCGCTCCTAGATCTTTTTCTAAGCACACTTTCCATACTTTTGTATGTACCAAAAATGAGACCATACCATACGTATAATTCGATAATCTGCATTTTTCTATCAATTCTCACTTTTTCTGCTTCAGTAAGTGTTCCTACTAGTACTTCTAGACCATATTAGATTTCCCTAACTGACCAAACCCAGTATCCAATCTAAGACTACATGTTATATTTGGTTACCTCAATAAGTCTTATAATTTAGTGTAGTGTTCTTTTTAAAATGACCCTGTCTTATTAAAGACAGTGTGCTATTTTTCTGCAGAATGCCCCATCTTCTGGATTTATGTGGTTATGTTTTCATCCTGTTATTTATCTTGTTCCTCCACCGAGCAGGGCCTATCCCTGGAATTTCTCCCAAACTGAGAGTTGTATCTACAAGTTTGATGGATTCAAGCCAAATCTTTTGGCTAGAATACGTCAAGTTGCAACAAATCAAGACACAATATTACTGACTCACTAAGGATATGCTAAGATTCACCTACAGAAAGGGCTTGTGATTCTCATCCCTTCATTATACAGTTACGTTTTTCCCTTGTGGTCACCAAGTAATTCATGTAGTACTACTCTGGCATTGTATGAACGTCCAATTTCCCATCAGCCATCCATCTAATGGTTTTAATGTGAATTGATAAATCTTCTTTAATAAATCAATCATTTCAGTAGAGTTTGTGAAATGACTGCATAATTGAATAGAGCTTTATCTTATTAAATGGGACTATTTGGTTACTTTAAAACCTGATGTTCTTATACTACTTAAAACACAGCTCCTAAAACAAAACCAAGGATGAATGTTTATTTTTCCAAATACCAATTCTTAAGATGAAAAATATTTTAAAATCCATCTCAAATGGTCAAAAAATGAAGTTTTTCTCTTTTGTGGGTATAATAATGCAAGTGGAAATTTTCTGAATCTTTTGTTATTTCATATAAATTATTTTCACAACACTTTAAACCTTTCTTTTTTTTTCCCACAGTACATTGTTGTAATTGTTCTATTTTATTGTTGGTTATTGTTGTTAATCTCTTGCTGTGCCTAATTTATAAATTAAACTGTATCTTAGGTATATATGTATAGGAAAAAACATCATATATACAGGGTTCTGTACTGTCCACAGTTTCAGGCGTCCACTGGGAGTCTTGTATCCCCTGCAGACAAGGAGGGACCACTATATGTGATGGAGGAAATGGACGGAGGTCTGGATGCACAGACTGTAAACCTTTATTTCTAAGTAGGTATTATTCATATTCTTCCATTAACAGATTACCCAAATGGAACACTGGAAAATTCAACAGAGAAATGACATCAGCAAAACAGCAGACTCTGAAGCTCCAAGCTCTTGTGTCCCCACAGAAACACTGAAAAAATGAGAAACCATCTGAACCAACTTTGTTAGAGCTCTGGGAAACAAAGGCTTACAGCACCCAAGCAAACACCCAATCAAGCTTTCAACATTCAAGGAAATCAACATAAACATTTGCTGAACACGAGCTAAAAGAACAGAGAGACTTCAGTGATCACATACTAGGAATAGTATTTGTAAGAATAGTTTGAAAAAGTCTCAAAATAAACCAACTACTAGTCTTCAACAATTTTAAAAAATCCAGGATGTGTGTGGCGGGTGATCTTTCAGAGTTCTGTAATAGTCAATGCCCAATTTTCAACAAGAAATCAGAAGGCATACAAAGAAACAGGAAAACATGGCTCATTCCAAGGAACAAAATAAACAGACAGAAATCAGCCCTTAGGAAGCCCAGATAATGGATTTACTAGACAAAGACTTTAGAACAACTGTCTTAAATATGCTCAAAGAGCTAAAGGAAAACATGTACAAAGAACTAGAGAAAACCAGGAAAACAATAAAGGATTAAAATGAAAGTATCAACAAAGAGACAGTAATTATAAAAAGGAATCAAATTCTGGTGCTGAAAAGTACAATAACTGAAACAAAAAATATTCTGGAGGGGTTCAATAGCAGATTTGATCAGGCAGAAGAGTCAGTGAACTTGAATATAGGACAACTGAAATAGCGAGGAACAGAAAGAAGAAAGAATTAAGTGAACAGAGCCCAAATATTTGTCAGATATTAATCACACCAATATATGCATTATGGGAGTCCCAGAAAGAGAAGAGAGAAAGAAAGGAGCAGAAAGAGTATCTGAAGAAATAATGACCAAAAACTTCCCAAATTTGATGAAATACACAAATCTACAAATCCAAGCAATATTATGGGTTGATCTGTGTCTCCTCCAAAAAGATATGTTGGAGTTGTAATCCCCAGAACCTCAAAACATGACCTTATTTGGAGATACGGTATTTATCAAGTTAAAATGAGGTCGTTAAAGTAGGCCTTAATCCAATGTGATTGGTGTCCTTATTAAAAGGGGTTAATTTGGGCACAAAGACACATACACAGGAGAATGCATGTAAAGATGAAGGCAGAAACTGGAGTGAGGCAGAAGCCACTGAACACCAAATTTTCCAGCTAACCACCAGAAGCTAGGGAAAAAGGCATGGAATAGATTCTCACTCACAACCTTCAGAAGGAACCAACACTACTAACAACTTGATCTCACACTTCTAGATTCCAGAATTGTGAGACAATAAATTTATGTTGTTTAAGCCACTTAACTTGTGGAACTTTCTTATGGCACCCTTAAGAAATGAATACAGATTTTGGAATAGGAAAGTAGTGTGCTGTTGTAATAAATACCTAACATATGAGAGAAGCTTTGAAATTGGATAATGAATAGAAAGAAAAGGAAGAATTATGCGGTACTTGAATGAAAATAACCAGATTGCTTTGGAAAGATTACTGGCAGAAATATGGATGTTAAAGGTGCTTCTGGTGAGATTTCAGACAGAAATGAGGAATATGATACTGAAAACTGGAGGAAAGGCAATCCTTGTTACACAGTGGTAGAGAACTTGGTTGAATTATGTTCTACTGGGTGAAAAGTTGAACTTGGATATTTAGCTGAGGACACTGCTAAGCAAAGTGTCAAAGTGCCAGCCAGGTTTCTCCTTGCTGCTTATAATAAAATGTGAGAGGACAGACATAAATTGAAGAATAAATTGTTAAACATAAAGGAAGCAGAATCTGAAGATTTAGAAAATTCTCAGCCTATATGTATTTCAAAAAATGAGAAAGCAAGCTCTGGAGTGAACACCAAGGGCATGGCTGGACAGTGTCTGCTCAAGAGATTATGGGTAGGGCTTCCCTGGTGGCACAGTGGTTGGGAGTCCGCCTGTCGATGCGGGGGATGCGGGTTCATGCCCCAGTCTGGGAGGATCCCACATGCCGCTGGGCGGCTGGGCCCGTGGGCCATGGCCGCTGAGCCTGCGCGTCCGGAGCCTGTGCTACACAATGGGAGAGGCCGCAGTGGTGGGAGGCCCACGTACAGCAAAAAAAAAAAAAAAAAAAAAGAGATTATGGGTATACGACTTGTGGATCTAATCATTCATCTCAGCAGAAACAATGCCAGCGTGAACTGAAGGGGACAGAGGTGAGAGGAAATGAAGGGGGGCCGGTGGGCTTGTGGGATTCTATAGGCAGGAAGTGAGCTGACAGAGCTATTCAGTTATGAACTTATGTTTCAAGAAAAGGGAAGACTGATCCTGAAGGAGATTCAGAGGCTAGTGTGTCTGCAACTGCTACTCAGGCCCAGAGGGCACAGACCTGAGAGGCAGGGCTGGTTCCTCCTCTGTTCCAGGGATGGGGCCTCCTCCTGGGTTCCAGAGGGTTAGGATAAATCCTCAATTCCAATGGGTGAGGTTGCTGCCATAACTGAAGGGGTAGGGCCACCACCCTAGTGGGACTGGAGGACAGAGCATCCAGCCAATGAGGATTATTCTCAAGCCATAAGAATCTAATGGAATTTTCCCTGCTAGGTTTTAGACTTACTGTCTAGTCTCACAGATTCAGAGACAGAGAGGAGTTCTGCCTCAGCTTGAGTTAAACAATTCTTACCTATACTTGATTCAGATAATCAGGGATTTAGTGATTTTATATGAGATTCTGGATTTAGATTTGATGCTAGAATGATTAAGATTTTTTGGAATGTTGGGATGGGGTTATTGCATGTGGGGAGGAAATTTTTGATACAGCAGAAAGTGGACTGCTTATGGGTTGAATTGTGTCCTCCCCCCCCAAATATGTTGAAGTTCTAACCCCCCCAGTACCTCAGCATGTGTCCTTATTTGGAGATAGGGTTTTACCTTGATAGGTATTATCAAGTTAAAGTCTTAGGCGGGACCTAATTCAACATGACTGTTGTCTGTATTAAAAAACTGAGACAGACAAGTACACAGAGAGAGTGCCATGTGAAGGAAGCAGAGACTGGGATGATGCAGCAGAAGCCAATGAGTGCTAAAGACTGCCGGCAAACCACCAAATCTAGGGGAGAGACATGGAACAGATCACAGACCTCACCCTCCCAGACCACAGAAGGAACCAACTCTGCCAACACCTTGACCTTAAACTTGCAGACTCCAGAACTGTGAGAAAATAAATTTCTGCTTTTTTAAACTACCTACTATATGGCACTTTTTGCACGAGGGGGGTGGGAGTGGGCATGCCACACAGCTTGTGGGATCTCAGTTCCCTGACCACAGACTGAACCTGGCTCCTGGCAGTGAAAGCGCAGAGTTCTAACCACTGTACTGCCAGGCAATTCCCTGTGGCACTTCGTTATAGCTGCCCTAGAAAGTTACTATACTCAAAAAACGCAAAGTAGGATAAATTCAAAGAGAGACACACTAGATGCATGATAAACAAACTGTCAACAGCCAAAGACAAAGTGAGAGTTGTGAAAGCAGCAAGAGAGAAGTGACTTGTCATATATAAGGGATCATCAATAAGATTATCATCTGACTTCTCATCAGAAATCCTGGAGGTCAGAAGATAATATTAAACTGTTGAAAGAAAAAAAGCATCAACTGAGAATTACAGATCCAGCAAAACTATCCTTCAAAAGACAGGAAGAAATAAGCTATTCACAGATAAACAAGAGGTGAGGAAGTTCACTAACACCACACCTGTCTTATAAACAATGCTAAAGGGAGTCATTCAGGAGGAAATGAAAGGTGCTAGAGTGTAACTCAGAGCCACATTAAAATGTAAAGATCTGTGGTTAACATAAATACGTGGACAAATATGAAAGCCAATATTATTAACTTTAGTTTGTAATTCCACTTTTATTTTCTACAGGATTTAAAAGATAAATGCATAAAAATAATTATAAATCTACATTATTGAGCACACAATGTACAAAGATTCATTTCTGAGATCAATAATATAAAAGGAGAATGGAGTTATACACGAGTAGGGTTTTGTTCAATTAAAGTTGGTAACAATTTGTATTAACTTCTGTCACTTTAGGATGTTATATGTAATCCCCATGGTAACAATAGATAAATATATAGATACACAAAACGAAATAAGAAGGGAACCAAAACATGACGCTACAGTATTTCCACACCCATGTTCATTGCAGCATCATTCACAATAGTCAAGAGGTAGAAGCAAACCAAATGTCCATCAATGGATGAATGAATTAATAAAATGTGATATATACATACAATGGAATATTAGTCAGCCTTAAAGAAGTTAAGTCCTGTCACATGCTACAACATAGGGCATTATGCTAAGTGAAAAAAGCCAGTGCCAAAAGGACAAATACAGGTATCCCTGCTATCTGAAAGTGGAGTGTTCCTATGAAATCTTTTGTAAGCCAAAATGCAGTAGGGCTTCCCTGGTGGCGCAGTGGTTGAGAGTCCGCCTGCCGATGCAGGGGACACAGGTTCGTGCCCCAGTCCGGGAAGATCCCACATGCCGCGGAGTGGCTGGGCCCGTGAGCCATGGCCGCTGAGCCTGTGCGTCCGGAGCCTGTTGCTCCACGATGGGAGAGGCCACAACAGTGAGAGGCCTGCGTACCGCCAAAAAAAAAAAAAAAAAAAAAGTAGTAGTAACCAAAAATTCTCTTCAGATTTCTTTCAGTTAGTAAAAACAGATACTAACACAGGTCTTTCAGAAAAGCGAAGCTGGTGTAAAGCGAACTTTCGAAAAGCAGGGTAAAGCTGTACTGTATGATTCCACTTACATAAAGTATCTAAATAGCCAAATTCATAGAAAAAGAAAGTAGAATTGTAGTTGTCAGTGGTTGAGGGTAGAATGAAATACGGAGTTACTGTTCAAGGGGCACTGAGTTTCAGTTTTGCAAGATGAACAGATTCTAGAGGTCTGTTGTACAACAACATGAATATAGTGAACACTACTGAATGTACATCTTAAAGTGGTTAAGAGGGCAAATTTTGTATGTGAAGGACTGACAGATTTTCTTCTAAGAACAGTAACAGGACAGGATGCATGCTTTTGCCACTGCTATTTAATATATTATTTTAAGTTCTAGCCAGAGTAATTAGGCAAAAAAAGATAGAAAAGCCAAACAAATTGACAAAGAGTAGGAAAATGATCTCTTTTTGCAGATGACATGACCTTACAGGTAGAAAACCCTAAGATGCCACAAAAATACTAGTAGGTCTAATAAATGAATTCGGCAAAGATGTAGGATACAAAATGAACCCACAAAAAAATCAGATGCATTTCTACAAAATAACAATGAACAGTCTGAAAAGGAAATCAAGAAAACAATTCATTTTACAATAGAATAAAAAGAATATACTCAGGAATAAACATAATCGAGGATGCTACAGACGTGTACACTTGTTGTACACTACACAACACTGCTGAAATGAATGAAGACAAAATAAAGATGCAAAGATCTCCCATGTTCATGAACTGAAAGATTTAATATTGTTAAGATGTCAGCACCCAAAGCAATCTACAATTCAAAGCCATCCCTATCAAAATCCCAACGATGTTTCATGTAGAATAGAAAAACGCATCTGAAAAGTCACATGGAATCTCAAGGGACCCCAAACTTCCAAAACAAACTTGAAAAGGAACAAAGTTGGAGAGCTCACACATCCTGATTTCAAAACTTGCTACAAAGCCACAGTAATTAAAACAGTGTGCCACTCAGCATTCAGACAAGGAATAAAAGGTATCCAAATTGGTAGGGAAGAGGTAAAATTGTCACTATATGCAGATGACATGATACTATACATAGAAAACCCTAAGGATGCCACACAAAAACTACAAGATCTGGGACTTCCCTGATGGTCCAGTGGGTAAGACTCCACACTCCCAATGCAGGGGGCCTGGGTTCAATCCCTGGTCGGGAAACTAGATCCCACATGTGTGCTGCAACTAAGAGTCTGCATGCCACAACTAAGAATCTGCATGCTGCAACTGAGACCTGGTACAGCCTAAATAACTAAATATTAAAAAAAAAAAAAAAAGCTCTACTAGATCTAATAAAGGAATTCAGCAAAGTAGCAGGATACAAGATTAACATTCAGAAATCAGTTGCATTTCTTTACACTAACAATAAAATAATATCAGAAAGGGAATGTAAAAAAAAAAACCTTTTAAAATTGCACCCAAAAAAACCCACCTTGGAATAAACCTGACCAAGGAGCTGAAAGACTTATATGCTGAGAACTATAAAACATTAATAAAGGAAATTACAGAGGAATCAAAGGAATGGAAAGATATCCCACGCTCTCAGATTGGAAGAATTAATACTGTTAAAATGGCAATACTACCCAAAGCAATCTACAGATTTAATGAGATCCCTATCAAATTACCCATGACAGTTTTCAGAGAGCTAGAACAATAATCCAAAAACTTACATGGAAACATAAAATACCCAGAACTGCCAAAGCAATCCTGAGGAAAATAACAAAGCAGGAGGCATAATTCTCCCAGATTTCAGACAATACTACAAAGCTACAGGAATCAAAGCAGTGTGGTATTGGTACAAAAACAGACATATGGATCAATGGAACAGAACAGAGAGCCCAGAAATAAACCCACACATCTACGATCAATTAATCTTCAAAAAAGAGGCAAGAGGGCTTCCCTGGTGGTGCAGTGGTTGAGAGTCCGCCTGCCGATGCAGGGAACACGGGTTCGTGCCCCGGTCTGGGAGGGTCCCACATGCTGCGGAATGGCTGGGCCCGTGAGCCATGGCCGCTGAGCCTGTGCGTCCGGAGCCTGTGCTCCACAACGGGAGAGGCCACAACAGTGAGAGGCCCGCGTACCGCAAAAAAAAAAAAAAAAAAGGAGGCAAGAATATAAAATGGGAAAAAGTCTCTTTAGCAGTGGTGCTGGGAAAGTCGGACAGCTGAATGTAAATCAGTGAAGTTAGAACACACCCTCACGCCATGCACAAAAAATAAACTCAAATGAGATGGCTTGAAGACTTTTATAAGACATAAAACCATAAAACTCCTAGAAGAGAGCATAGGCAAAACATTCTCTGACATAAACTGTACCAATGTTTTCTTAGGTCAGTCTCCCAAGGCAATAGAAATTAAAACAAAAACAAACAAACAGGACCTGATGAAACTCACAAGCTTTTGCACAGCAAAGAAAACCATAAACAAAACGAAAAGACAACCTACAGTATGGGAGAAAATATTTGCAAATGATACAACCGACAAGGGCTTAATCTTCAAAATATATAAACAGCTCATACAACTCAACAACAACAACAACAAAAAACCCAACTGAAAAATGAGCAGGAGACCTTAATAGACATTTCTCCAAAGAAGACATACAGATGGTCAGTAGGCACGTGAAAAGATGCTCCACATGACTGACTATTAGAGAAATGCATATCAAAACTACAATGAGGTACCACCTCACACTGGTCAGAATGGCCACCATTAAAAAAGTCTATAGGGGGATTTCCCTGGTGGTGCAGTGGTTAAGAATCCACCTGTCAATGCAGGGGTCACGGGTTCGAGCCCTGGTCCAGGAAGATCCCACATGCCACGGAGCAACTAAGCCCACACGCCACAACTACTGAGCCCGTGTGCCACAACTACTGAAGCTCGCGTGCCTAGAGCTCATGCTCTGAAACAAGAGAAGCCACTGCAATGAGAAGGCTGCACACCACAACAAAGAGTAGCCCCCACTCGACACAACTAGAGAATGCCTGCGTGCAGCAACTAAGACCCAACACAGCCATTAAAAAAAAAAAAAGAAAAAGTCTATAGGGACTTCCCTGATGGTCCAGTGATTAAGACTCCGTGCTTCCACTGCAGGGGGCACAGGTTCGATCCCTGGCTGGGGAACTAAGATCCTGCATGCCATGTGGCATGACCAAAAAAGTAAATAAAAGCAAAAAAATTAAAAATATTAAAAGTCTACAAATAACAAACGCTGGAGAGGCTGTGGAGAAAAGGGAACCCTCCTACACTGTTAGTGGGAATGTAAATTGGTGCAGCCACTGTGGAGAACAGTATGGAGGTTTTAGAAAACTAAAAATAGAGATATACCATATGATCCAGCAATTCCACTCCTGGGCATATATCCAGAGAAAACTATAATTCAAAAAGATACATGCACCCCTATGTTCACAGCAACACCATTCACAATAGCCATGACATGGAAGCAACCTAAATGTCCATCGAAAGATGAAAGGATAAAGAAGATGTGGTATATATATACAATGGAATACTATTCAGCCATAGAAAAGAACAAAATAATGCCACTTGCAGCAACATGGATGCAACAAGAGATTATCATACTAAGTGAAGTAATTCAGAAAGAGAAAGACAAATACCATATGATATCACTTACATGTAGAATCTAAAATATGGCAAAAATGAACCTATCTATAAAACAGAAATAGACTCACAGACATAGAAAACACTTGTGGTTGCCAAGGGGGAGGGTGAGAGGCAGAGGGATGGACTGTGAGTCTGGGGTTGGTAGATGCAAACTATTACATTTACAGTGGATAAACAACAAGGTCCTACTGTACAGCACAGGGAACAATATTCAATCTCCTGGGATAAACCATAATGGAAAAGAATATTAAAAAAGAATGTAGGGCTTCCCTGGTGGCGCAGTGGCTGAGAGTCCACCTGCCGATGCAGGGGACACGGGTTTGTGCCCTGGTCTGGGAAGATCCCACATGCCGCGGAGCGGCTGCGCCCGTGAGCCATGGCCGCTGAGCCTGCGCGTCCGGAGCCTGTGCTCCGCAACGCGAGAGGCCACAGTGGTGACACCCGCATACCGCAAAAAAAAAAAAAAAAAGGATGTATATATGTATATAACTGAGTCACTCTGCAGTGCAGCAGAGATTGGCACACTGTAAATCAACTATACTTCAATTAAAAAAAAAAAACAACCAAAAAAACCAGTGTGCTACTGCCATAAGGACAGATGGATGGACCAATGGAATAGAAAAGAGAGCCCAGAAATAAACATTCATGTATATGGTCAACTGAGTTTTGACAAGAGTGCCCAGACCATACAACGGAGAAAAGACCATCTTTTCAACAAACAGTGCTGGGTAAACTGGATATCCAAATGGGAAAGAATGAACCTTTCCCTTACACCATATATAAAAATTAGCTCAAAATAACTCAAAGACCTAAATGTAAGAGCTAAAACTATTAAACTCACAGAAGAAAACACAGGGGGGAAAAGCTTCACGATGTTAGATTGGCAATGATTTCTTGGATATGACATCAAAATACCGGCAACAAAAGAAAAAGTAGATAAACTGGACTTTATCAATTAAAAACTTTTTGAAAGAATGCTATCAAGAGAGTGATAAGGTAAGCCACAGAATAAGAGATAACATCTGAAAATGATATATCTGATAAAGCATTAATATCCATAATGTATAAAGATCTCCTATAACCCAACAACAGCAAAATAAATAATCCAATTCAAAAATGGGCAATGGACTGGAATTAACTCATTCTAAGGGCCATACTGCTTTGTGTGACACATAAAGCATGGACACAAAGAGATCAATAAAGATAAACTTTAATGCTGGTAGCTATCTAAAACAGACCCATCAGTCATATACCCAAAATTTTCTATGAATGCCTTTAATCTGAATCTATTTTGGTATTGTAATTCAGAAAATTACCTAGGAATAAGAAGTAAATTCTCATACATTATCAGAAGCAGGTGTTATCATTTTATTTTGATTTGCCAGCTCTATGTGCTCTCCTGGTTTCTAGATTTCAGAAGGTAGCAAGAAACATTTACACATTAGGGATCCTTCATTTTCCTTCCCCTCCATACTTCACTAACTTGCCTGATAAATTTAGATTTCCTTCAATTTACTATGAATCACGTGAATTTCTTGTTTAAAAACAAGAAACTACTAAGCTACTAAGAAACTTAAATTTGCAGAAGGTTGATAGTGGTTTGCTCTCAATTCATACTGGGCACTCACTTCCATTATAAATTTCTACTTAAAATTTGAAAAAATACTTTGCCTCAAAGGACCACTATATACTTACCAACTGAAGATAGAAATCAGTAGGACTATTTATATGACAAACCATAACTGAAACATCTGTCATTTCCTTAGGCAAAACAGGTGGATGATAGTGTAAAGTCGTATTTTTTTCAGAGTGACTTCTTGATAACTGAGACCTAAACCTAATTAAAAGCATAAGCAAGAGCCATTAAGTCTCTCTTCTCTCAGTGGATTAATTGATCTGAAGAAAGGACTTACACACATACTGATTTATCTACCAAGAGTATTTTTCCAATTTCTCTCTTCTAACTTACAACATTTCTTAGTATTGTCTCCAATTATCAAACCAGGATAAATAAGAGGTCAAGTCTCAAAACTCAATAATTAACCTTCAAGTTTGTGCTGGAACATTTGTGAGTTGGGCCTGTATGTTCTACTCAAAGTTTCTACTCTTTTGGTTGACAATACCCAGCATCTATGGTAGCAATCAGAAAGGCCAGCTGAGGGGTTTCTGTGACCCCTTTCAGCTCCAATACTCTACTTAAGTTTTATTTTTCCAGAATGGAATCTACTTGGGTCACTTCCAGAGTCGTGTAATTGCTCAGGACAGAAAGTAGTATCTTCCATTATCTCTGTGGTTACTTAGTCATCTTACTTTGCTCATCAGACATGAGAAAAGAAAGAAATTTAAGTATCTACTCTAGATTCATACATTAAATATAGAGTGGTGATCATGATCTTATTCCAAAGGTTAGAAAATGTAAGAACTCTTAAACTATAATTCTTAAAACCCTAGTGGAGCTACTTGTAAAAGTTAGCAAGAGTCTAAAAAAATGTTCCTATCTACCAATAGTTTCTATTTTGAGCTACCTTAATTTTTCTATTTCCTTAAATCAAATGACCTGAATGCAATTTTCATAGACAACCATACTTAGAAAACTCTGACAGCAATATTTTTAACCTCTTCGAGTATGTTAGGATGTCCCTGGTGGTCTAGTGGTTAGGATTTGGTGCGCCCTCTTAGTGTATGTTACAGTTCACTTTAGAGCCCATCTTTTTTTTTTTTGCGGTACCCAGGCCTCTCACTGTTGTGGCCTCTCCCGTTACGGAGCGCAGGCTCCGGATGCGCCTGCTCAGCGGCCATGGCTCACAAACCCAGCCGCTCCGCTGCACGCAGGATCCTCCTGGACCGGGCCATGAACCCGCGTCCCCCGCGTCGGCAGGCGGACTCCCAACCACTGCGCCACCAGGGAGGCCCCAGAGCCCATATTTTTTAAAGGTAAAATCTGCTGTTCCAATTTATAGCTATAACCTTGAAAATATTTACATTTTAATAAGTTACCTACCTTGCTAGTTCCATAAAAACTAATGCATCTCTAAGAGACACAGGCATATCACTGCTTATTTTATTTGTTGGTGGCTTCTGCAGATCTACAATTAGCACACCATCTTCTTCTTTAAAAACTTTCATTAAAACAGCCTTCTTATTTACCATTTTCAAAAATTCTATTTTAGCTTCTTCTCCCCAGCCTTCAGTCTGTGGAAAAAGTAAAATTCCAATGTATTCAGTAATTATAATTAGCTCTAATGGTACAATGTTGTAGATTTAGCTTTCTAACAGCCAAAGTCTGCAAATTCGAACAAAGGCACTTAACCAACCATACATAATTAGAAGCGGCTGGGCCCACAAACCCAAAGACAGTCTTTATGTATGCACAATGTACGGATCACACTTAGATTTTATAAACATGGTCTCAAGGTGACCATAAGCTGTTGTACTTCAGGACTTAGTTTTACTTCTGAATATTAATATCAAGATAATAAATAAAAGTTTAAAAATAAAACAAGTATTATGTACGAATTTTCCACTTAAACGATGAAATCCAAAAGGTAATTTTGAAAGCATGATGGAAGCCATGTAATACATTAAAGATATTTACAATCATTACCAGGTAACTTAGTTTCCATTACTAGCAATATGTGAGGTAAATGCTACTTAAACAATAAGGAAAAATACTCACCCATTGAAAAAAAAATTTCTCACTGAACTTTGAAACTTTAATTACTCATACCTAAAGTAAATTTCACAGGCCAAAACTACACATTCCTTAAAAATAAAACATCTTCTAAAGATTTTGTAAGTATAAAAGTAAAGCCCATTCAGAATAAAAAGGCAAAAAAAAAAAAAAAAGATAAAATTAAAGCCAAAATAATTTTCCCATTTTGAGGAAAATACCAGGGCTAATATGTTTATGTGTTTCCTTTTACTTTTTTATTCATTTGTTCATTCTTTCAAATATTTGCTGAACGCCTACTACGTGCTCAGTGATTTGCTAAGTGTTGGAATACAAAGATGAGCAAAGGTGCAGACTCCTGCTTTCACAGACTTTATAATAATATAACTGCTTAACAAGTATTTTTACACACAATTTCTGTCTCATAGGAGTTTTAAATCTTTCTGGGAAATAAATATTCATTAATAATATAAACAGAATGCAATATAGGCTATAAGCAGTGAGCAAAGGGCCATGGAAATAGTGAAGAAATGAATGGAAACACATACCACATAACATTTAAAATTTATTTTTCTCTCCATATTTATTTGACTCCAAAATTTTATGGTTTACTTGGCTATTTCACCTATCATTATGTTCATATATGCATATTCAACTCAATTTCCCGTTAAGAACGATTCTAATTGTAGAAACTGAAGTTCATTTCCTTTTTTATTGGCACCAATAGTTTATTATACAAAATGTATTTAACAAGAGAACTGAACCTACATTCAGTAATCTGATCAGCAATGCATAGCTAAAACTGGACTATTTGGCCCCTGAATAAGAAATAATTTAAGTCTCACTTACTGAATTCTGTGGAACAATGTCTTTCAATGAGCATGGCTGTGCTAATGGCTGGATGTCTTTCAGCAGCCCTTCAATATATGGCTCAGACTTCCTCAGAGCCAGACACAAGTCATTTAGTGTGACATGCTGCTTAGCAATGTGTTCTGATCTCACATAAGTATCACCAACTCTGGGAAGAATTCAAGCAATATTTACTGAAGATAATGCTTCAAGCCCAAACTTGCCTTACCCCACAAAAGGTATGCATTTCTAAGGATACTCTCTTTAAGTTAAATCTTCTAGGAAGTTATACTCTTTTAAAAATTTATTTATTCATTTATTTTTACATCTTTATTGGATTATAATTGCTTTACAATGATGTGTTAGTTGCTGCTGTATAACAAAGTAAATCAGCTATACATATACATACATCCCCATATCTCCTCCCTCTTGTGTCTCCCTCCCACCCTCCCTATCCCTCCCCTCTAGGTGGTCACAAAGCACCTAGCTGATCTCCCTGTGCTATGCAGCTGCTTCCCACTAGCTATCTATTTTACACATGGTAGTGTATATATGTCGATGCTACTCTCTCACTTCGTCCCAGCTTACCCTTCCCCCACTGTGTCCTCATGTCCATTCTCTACATCTACATCTCTATTCCTGCCCTGACACTAGGTTCATCAGTACCATTTTTCTAGATTCTATATAAATGTGTTAATATACGGTATTTTTCTCTTAGAAAGTTATATTCTGATTCATACTATCTCACTATATAGATTTAATCTAGCTTTTATAAACACAGACACTGTTTCTACCTATAGAAATAAATCTCAACTGCCTTCATCTGGATTGTCTTTCATATACCTATTTGGTTTAAATTTAAAAGGCATAATGACACCCCCAAACAAAAATCTATTTATAAAGCTATGACCATTTAATAAAGTGACCATGCAAGAGTTAATACTGGTCCTTACTAGAAGAACATTTTCAGTTTGTTTTATTTTCCTAGAAGACTGAGGGAAACAGTTTTGAACACCTAGAGTTAGACACTATGCCACTTTAACATACAATAATGGAATTATGGAAATATGATTAAAAATTTTACTCAATCATCTGGCAACTAACCGTAACATTTTATTTAAAAGAACCATTTTTGGGGCCTCCCTGGTGGCGCAGTGGTTGAGAGTCCGCCTGCCGATGCAGGGGACACGGGTTCGTGCCCCGGTCCGGGAAGATCCCACATGCCGCGGAGCGGCTGGGTCCGTGAGCCATGGCTGCTGAGCCTGCGCATCCAAAGCCTGTGCTCCACAACAGGAGAGGCCACAACAGTGAGAGGCCCGCGTACCGCAAAAAAACAAAACAAAAAAAAAAACAAACCACCATTTTTGTGCTTCATTTCCTGCTTTGAGGCTATATAGAAGAGCATTTAAGTTTGAAACATCAGAAAGTTCTTTTTCCAAGCTCCCCATCTAGTAACACTGATAGCTAATACTTTACTAATTTAGTAATTAGTAAGACAAATTACAGAGCAAAATAAAAGGTATATGCCTTGGAAGTGAAGAAGGATAACTTATTCCTCTCTACCTTTTCCTACTTTTCTTTCTTCTTTAGTATCTCCCCTCCTCCCCCATCACAAGTGTTTCTAAGCAGACCAGGAACACATAGTAATTATAAAATAACATACCCTGCAACAATTAGGACTTCAGAATTTCCAAAATCTACCATGAATATTTGTATTAGTGCAACTTTGTGGACTGAGAATTTGGTTGGAATACAAGGTTTTCTAATACTTTCACTTCCTATTGGAATTAATTCAGTAATAGTTCCTCGACACCACATTCCATTTTCAATACTGTTGACAAATATTCTTGCACCTAAATAATGGAGACAAATCATTATCAATGTTTATGAAGAAGAATATCTAATTAGCTCTAATTTACAAACATGTACATTAGTTCCACCACTAAGAAGTCTTAATTCATTTATTAACTGATGATACAGTACTGTGTCAAGTGCTATGAGAGGGATTAAAAGGTAGTGTATTTTGGCAGTCTGTTATACAGAAACTTATGTCCTAGACGGGGAGGTAAAAACAAAGAAAACAAAGCCAGCAGTCCTTTACTGAGGACCTGTGTTTTATAAACTATAACAAAGATGAGTAAGACCGTCCTGCTATCAAGAAGCTCAAGAAAGGAAAGGAGACAGGCAAGTGACTATAATACACTGTACTTATAACAATAAAGACCTATCCTTGTGCATGTACACACATGCAAGTACAGATATATATATACCGAAATCTATAAAATACTTTAGTAGCATAAAGGAAGCAGCAATGACATTCTCTTGGTAAAAGGGGAGTGAAAGTAAAGAAACCAAGAAAGGGAGAGTGTGAAAGGCCAAAATTAAGAAATTGATACACAGTGGAGTTCAGAGAAGGGGAAGATGAACCAAGGACCAAGCAGCAGAGGAAGACCTTATGGTCTTTCCTTATGGAGGGATCAGATGAATTACAAATTAATAACCAGAAAAAAATATCAAGTTAGAAAGAATTTTTATTTTTACTATAGGCTCAGCAATGTTCTCAGTATTTTATGTTTGAATTCACCTCCTCCCCACAACAACCCCATGGAGATGGTGCTTCCATCCCATAGGTGAGGAAACTAGGCAAAAAGAGGCTGAAAACCCAGCCGAAAGGACATGGCTACTTAGAAGAGGTAGGAAGAGAACCCAGGTAGTCTTAGAGCCCATCCTCTTAAAAACTCATCTAGCATCAGAGATATACTTGTTAAGACTTGATCACTGATTATATACAGAGAGATGCTGCATAATCCCCTCTATACATGCTAATAAAAACAGGATAGTTGAGAGGCACATCAGGGCAACCTTTTAAGTTCTACCAAAACATCTGTTTTGGCCTTGAGATTGTCATAAACCCTTCTCTTATGCTGATATACCATATAACCAATATTCTTAGTTTTAAACTATACGCTATTAAACTATTCTTTCTTGCAACAGATGAGATAAAAGTCTATTGAAGTAATCTGTTGTTCTTTATAATGAAGAACACAGGTAGGAAAAGGGAACAAGAGGAAACTCTGCTAAAGTGTTATATTACATTTCTTCCCTTACCATTAATTTCTTGAAAGATAAATAAGGGCTTCCCTGGTGGCACAGTGGTTAAGAATCCAGGGTAATGCAGGGGACACGGGTTCGAACCCTGGTCTGGGAAGATCCCACATGCCACGGAGCAACTAAGCCCGTGTGCCACAACTGCTGAGCCTGTGAGCCACAACTACTGAAGCCCGCGCGCCTAGAGCCCGTGCTCCGCAACAAGAGAAGCCACCACAATGAGAAGCCTGTGCACCGCAACGAAGAGTAGCTCTTGCTCGCCACAACTAGAGAAAGCCCACATGCAGCAACAAAGACCCAACGCAGCCAAAAATAAAAAAATTGAAAGAAAAACGATAAATGAGTATTTAAATCATATATATCTACCTTGAAATAATAAATATCCTTGACAACTTAAAGGATGACTTTTTGGCTTTCATAGAACATTTTCTAAATCTAAACTGAGCTCTTTTGTGCATGTATTAAATTTAGAGAATTATTTGCAGCCGTAAAATTAAGTTTAACACTACACTCTTCCCTCCTTAGATATTCAGAATTTAAACATGATTTTTAAAATTAATTTATTCTATTTATTTATTTTTGGCTGTGCTGGGTCTTCATGGCTGCACACGGGCTTTTCTCCAGTTGCTGCGAGCGGGGGCTACTCTTTGTTGAGGTGCACGGGCTTCTCATTGTGGTGGCATCTCTTGTTGCAGAGCAGGGCTCTAGGTGCGTGGGCTGCAGTATTTGTGGCATGCAGGCTCAGTAGTTGTGGCACACAGGCTGTTGCTCCGTGGCATGTGGGATCTTCCCAGACCAGGGATCGAACCCATGTCCCCTGCATTGGCAGGTGGATTCTTAACCACTGCGCCACCAGGGAAGTCCCGTGGTGGCTTCTCTTGTTGCAGAGCACGGGCTCGAGGCACACAGGCTTCAGCAGTTGTGGCTCGCAGGCTCTAGAGCACACAGGCTTCAGCACTTGTGGCTCGCAGGCTCTAGAGCACAGGCTCAGTAGTTGTGACGCACAGGCTTAGCTGCTCTGTGACATGAGGGATCTTCCTGGACCAAGGCTCAAACCCGTGTCCCCTGCACTGGCAGGAGGATTCTTAACTACTGTGCCACCAGAGAAGGCCCTAAACACTGTTTTTTAACTTTAAAAATTATTATTCATTTTTATCAGAAGTATATGATGATTCTAGTCTTCTGATATTCTGACAAGCTACAAAGATGAGCTGAGAGTTAGTTAACACTTTTAAAGAACTACTATGGGGATTTCCCCAGTGGTCCAGTGGTAAAGAATCCCCCTTCCAATGCAAGGGATGTGGGTTCAATCCCTGGTCGGGGAACTAGGATAACACATGCCGCAGGGCAACTAAGCCCACGTGCCTCAAACTAGAGAGCCCGAGTGCCACAAACAATGGAGCCCACGTGCCCTGGAACCCACGCGTCACAACTAGAGAGAGAAAACCCACATGCTACAACCACAGAGAAGCCCATGCACTGCAACTAGAGAAGCCCACGCACTGCAATGAAAGGTCCCACGTGCCGCAACCAAGACCTGATGCAGCCAAAAAATTAAAAAATTAAAAAAAACCCCATACTATATAAAGCTAAACAGACAATATAGTACTTTTTGGTATTAGTTATATGTAGGCATTGATATTAATAGAATGAGAAAAATGCTCTATTAATAAATCAAACAAATCATAGCTTCATCTTATTACAGAGTATAATCAAATTTAATCAAGTGTTACAAGGAAAACGTTTGTAATGAAAGCCTAAATTACAGCAAATTACACACAGCCTTAGAATTAAGATGGACTGATTAAATTTACCAACTACCCTCTGTGTGACCCTAGGAAATGGATGCCACTGCCCTGCATCTATCTCACTCGGGCGTTCAACGACATCTTCAACATTCACATGTAGACAGCAAGGGATGGTAGTCGTACTACAAGGAACACTCAGAGGAATACTTTTCTCTGGAGACGAGGGGACAAATTATATAACCCATCATGGGTTTTGTAATTTTAAAAATATCTCACCTTACTCCATAATGGAGTTTTTGTGTATATCTCACTCAACAGTCAATCTTATGTCCAGTGACAGATGAATGGATAAAGAAGATGTGGTACATATATACAATGGAATACTACTCAGCCATAAAAAAGATCAAAATAATGCCATCTGCAACAACATGGATGGACTAGAGATTATCATACTAAGTGAAGTCAAAAAGAGAAAGACAAATACCATATTTGGTATTTGATGAAGTGGGAGTTTGTGGTTGGTAGATGCAAACTATTATAAATAGAATGGATAAACAACAAGGTCTTACTGGATAGCACAGGGAACTATATTCAATATTCAGTGATAAACCATAATGGAAAAGAACATAAAAAAAGCAAGCTCCAAATTAGTATGACTCCAGTTAAATGATACTGGCAAATGATACTAAAAATATTTAAAAATCATTTTTAAATGACATTAAAAATACTGGAGTTATGTATACTGTATACTGTAATAATATTACTACTAGGTAACTCTGAGCAGAAAAAAAAAAACAGTTGATTTTAATACTTAGCTAAGTTACCTAAATAAAATTGAACTTATGTTAAATAATTCCAAAACCTTTATGCTTGCACAAATCTGTATTACAAGAAGTCTATATGGGTTGGCCAATATTATAATATTTAAATAAGCTTCATATTTTAACTTAGAGTAATATTTCATTACCTAGCTCCAAAATGTCTGAAGGATCAAGGTATACACTCTTACTGCAAAACTCATTCACCTTCTTTTCCAATACTGTTGCATCTTTTATTTGTGAATACTTCCGAATGTAGAAGTGGCAAGGATGTATTACATGGCTTACAAAAACTAGCTCTGGAGAACCTGGATGAGAATATTTAAACCACATTAATAAGCCAAAAGTCAGGAAAGAATTCACAGAAACTGAATGCAGTATCCTTTGAAAGAATGTGTCTTGTAGCACTGCAAACTCTAGAATACCTGGGCCCACAAAAGGTAACCCAAACCCCCAAACAGTAACTAGACTGATAAAACAAACACATCCCACTTCCACAATGATTTCTTTAGCAACCTGAACTGCAAACCTTTTATTTTATTTGCAAAATATGTTAAATAAGTGGAACTGAAGTTCAAGTAGTTAGTTGGGTTCTAAAGTCAGGGTATATGCTGTAACTCTACTGTATTACAACAAAATTTCAGAATTTATTTATAAACATAATTGGAACTCAGAACCCCATTGATAACGATGTTTCTAATATAGAAACAAAATCCTGTTTAAACTATACTAAACTGAAAGAACTAATAATTAGCTCATAGCCACTTTGAATCTTAAATCAGGCTGGAGAAGTATGAAAAAAAGTCTGGGAAAGACAACATACTGAGCAGCATTTAGGGGGAGATATGTGTGTTTTGGTGGAAGTAAGGGTGGGGCAGAATAAAGGACAGTGAGAAACTTTTTGTATACAGCAGTAATTAAGCCAAGTGTTTCTACTGATATGAAAAGATCTCCAGAATATAATGTTAAGGAAGGAATTAAGGGGCTTCCCTGGCCGTCCAGTGGTTAAGACTCCACACTTCCACTGCAGGGGGCACAGGTTCGATCCCAGATTGGGGAATTAAGATCCCGCATGCCATGTGATGTGGCCAAAAAAAACACAAAAACAAAACAAAAACAAGGAAAAAAGAAAGGAATTAAAAAAACACTGCAGTGTATATGGTATGCTATGTTTTGTGTACAAAAACAACCAAAAATGAGAATTAGAAAAATAATATATGTGTATTTGTTCAAATATGAATAAAGAAACTGGAAGGGAGGAAGAGACAAATGTAATGGGAATAGGTTAGGGGAAAAGGTTCACAGGGTATTTTAATACATATATATTTAATTTTTGAACAATGTAGGTGTCCTAGTATATCTAGTAAAAATGTTTAAAGAACAAAGACTAGGAGGAACTGAAGTATAGATAGATGATAAAAACTGAACAAATAGATCATTTTACCTATCCAATACAGATCACACAGAATAATACCCATACTGAGGATGAGGTAAAGAGATAAGTATGTGTAGCTGGGGAGACAGCTGAGAGAAGTGTTATAAATTTCAGAAATATTTTTGCCAGTAACAGCCAGAACTTATAACAGTAAAAAGGAAGAAGTTTTAGGAATTCCCTGGAGGGCCAGTGGTTAGGACTCGCGCTTCCACTGCTGTGGGCCTGGGTTTGATCCCTGGTCGGGGAACTAAGATCTCACAAGCCGTGTGGCGTGGCAAAAATAAATAAATAAGTAAGTTTTAGTCATTAGTAAAATTCATTTTACTCACTGCCTCCCTCTCCATAAGAGTTACTATGTATTAACTCTGCTTCAACAAGTTCAGAGTTGTTAACGTACCTGCTTTTGATCCAAAAGGAACAGATGATTTTTTCTGAAGAGGCTCTTTGGGATATCTAGGTGTCTCCACAAGATAATCTGTGAAGCATGCTTCGTCAAGAGAGAAAATAAAGGCAATTGTTTTTAGTTTTATTATGCTGACAATGGCATACTTAACATACTGTTTAAAAAGCTGTACTTGAATGGGCAAAAGACTGGAAGGGCAAGACCCCCTTGTATCAGCAGGCCAAGTCCTGATAGTTCTCTTAACTCACTGAGATAATGTGAGATAATAATAATATTGTGGAAATGAGAGAAAACAGCATGTCCTTTTTTTTTTTTTTTTTTGTCCTTTTTTTTGTATTGGGGTGAACACCAACATTGGAAATCTAATCAAACAATTATGATACATTTAAATGTTAACGAACATTATTAACAGATGCTACTACATTCATGCTTGTTCATTTTATAAAGGACTGTATCTCAGAACAAAGATTTAAGATATGCTGTTCTTAAATTTAAGAACAAAGTCATCAGACTGCTTCTAATATGGTTGTCATTTATTTATAGTATTTTCATCTTTTATAGAGGTTTGTATGTGGAACACTAAAAAGTCAGACACCCTAATTAAACCAAATATTAGAGTTTAGCTATATTATTGCATTAAAAATTATCCTAACTTTGGAAAATGTGAAAGTAGGGGCATGGAATCAACAGATTAACTCAGAATGAGGTGTAAGATAACAGCAATATGTTTGTTAAGTACAGGGACAAAAAGGTACTAACTTCGTTTCTAATTCCAGACACAATATATTGTTTCCTTGCTTTTCTATTTTCACTCACTTTCCAGGTCTTCTTCGATGACTTCCTCGATGATCACGTCAGGGCTCGGTCCCGCCTGAGGCAGAGCAGCAAGGGTTTCGCAGGGGGTCACTGCAACAACCTTGCTCTGTGGCGGGAAGAGGTTTGCTTCTAAATGCGTGTCACTGCTTTCCCGTTGCCAAGGAGCTGGTGGGGGGGCTTCACTAGTTTGGATAGAAACGTCAACCTTTCTCTTTTCTAGTGATGGGTATGTATCACTACAAGAAAATTCCTTTTTATGATTATATTTCTTTTGAACATTCTGTCCCATTTCACTTTCTTGAGGATCAAATCTGTTTAAAAATACAGAGGCTACTTTAAATCATTTCATAATTTTTTTATAACCACCTTAAAACCATTCCCTTTCCACATGACAGTATTGTGACACATACAAAGAGTTAAAGTTGTATAGGTGTCCCACAGGTATTTTTTTAAACAGCTGTATTGTTATAATTTACACACTATAAAATCCAATTAATTTTTATTAAATTTAGAGTTGGTAACCATAACCACAATCTAATTTTAGAACATTTCCATTATCCCGAAACTTCTGCCCATTCCCAAGCAAGCCCAAGGCTTTTAAAAGGTCAACAAGAGGTAAAATCAATGAGAACCTGAAGAAAGAACTTGATATACAGTCATATCACAGTGATCTGATCCTAAAAGGACAGTGGATATAGGTTTTCAGTTTCAATTATACAAATTTTAATTTGGCTTAGGTGTTTGATTTTAAACTATGCTAAGATTATTTCTTCTTTTAATTCACTAGCTTAAAAATAAAGTGTAGGAAGCAATGAGAGGTACAATCCTGAGAAAATTACTAGAAACCTCCATCTAGGCCAAAAATCACCATCAGTCTGAATCCTTTGGATATGATTATTCAATAGCCATTATTCTACAAATTTTTCTATCTTCTTCATAAATCCACACAGATACGGGCTATCAAATCTAAAAGTATAGATATTCTATCAAAAAAATGAGATTCTCAAAAGCTTTAATTTTCGTTAACCCATGACACATTTAGGTTCTTCACAGATCACCATTTAAGAAGCCAAATGAGGACGTCCCTGGTGGCGCAGTGGTTACGAATCTGCCTGCCAATGCAGGGGAGACAGGTTCGAGCCCTGGTCCGGGAAGATCCCACAGCCAAGGAGCAACTAAGCCCACGAGCCACCACTACTGAAGTCTGCATGCATAGAGCCCGTGCTCCACAAGAGAAGCCACTGCAACGAGAAGCCCGCACACTGCAACGAAGAGTAGCCCCCGCTCGCCGCAACTAGAGAAAGCCCACGTGCAGCAAGGAAGACCCAACGCAACCAAACATAAATAATAAATTTGGGAAAAAAAAAAAAAAGCCAAATGAAATCAGAAATAAGAACCTAAAAAGCCAACTGGATTCAGCAGACCTAACTTACCCGTCTCTTAATACACACTGACTAAAAGTCCAAACACCTTCTGAGGATTCATATAGGTTGACAACTCTGTAATCTAAAACATTTCTTTTTACAGTAACTCTTGTCTGGCTTTACTGAGACATTTAATGCCGCCAATCAACCTGTCTCACAGACTTCTCCTCTTAGTTGTAGACCACCACTCTCTCCTACCCCTTCTTGGTTTTGTTTTGTTTTTTTGCAGATTACCCTTTCCCTGTCTTAAAATTTAATATTTTTTCCAGGGCACTGTCCTTGACGCACTTCAATACTTGCTCTCACTGGGCAAACCCATTCTTTAATTACCACCCATCATCAGTAGAGGCAGGCTACAGCGATACTTTCCCTAAAAACTAGGAAGAAATTTTAAAGCCTTCTGAGTTAAATTTAAAACCAAGGCAAGATCAATACAGACTCTTAAAGAGACAATATACCCTTTGGTATTAAAAATATTTGATAGTAACCATATTCAAGTTATGAAAATATCTAGAAGAACGTACTGCCTGGAAAGGATGATCATCCACGAAAGTGCAAAAAGTCAAGTCACAGAGGCAAATAGAGGCCAGGGCTCCACATGTGGGGAAGATGAGCTGAGCCAAAGGACTGTACTTGAGGCCTCTGGCAAGGTCTTCCCTGGGGGGAAAGGAATGTAACGGGCTGTCCAGGACCAACACTGTTCAGCTATTCGATAAACCTTATTCCCTTTATTCGGAAAACACCTCAACAAAGCAACTTCTGATGATTTGGCTTCTTGTGTCTGTCTGGATATTGGAAAAGAATGCCAACATAAGTATTCTAGTCCCTGTGTCAATTATATTTGCCCCTTAAGTTAATAAACTGGCATTCTGACTATATGTCAGTGTTCTGAACTTGGCTTACATGAGTCTACCCGGCTTAGAGTAAGATCTGCTCATGTCTGTTTCTGAGCTTGTAAGGCTGTGGGCTGGACCCTCATTATTTCCTCAGAATAATGAACGTGATGCTTGTTGGGGGACGATTTCCTTAGGAGTCATACCACCTACAACTGAATAAACTTATTTTCTTTTGGGGGTTTCTAAACCATATACATTCTGACTACTCCTAAACCAAGAATGAAATTCAGAACCTCCTGTTAAGTTTCAGCACATACAGCTCACTTCCCTCGACATTTCTCCCGAGATACCTAGTAAACAACAGTAAGTCAACATATCCCACTATCTTCCCCCTCCCAACTTCTTTTCTTCCTATATTTCCAAACTTGGTGAATAATACCACAATTCATCACCAAATATAGACCTATAAATCACTGAGGATGCTTCCCTTTTCCTCATTCCCCACACCCGAACAGTTACTAAGTTACACCACTTTTCCCTATTCAGCATTTGTCATTATCTGTTCCTCTCTAGTGCTACTACCTACGTTTGGTTTCTCATCATTTGCTGAGACTATTTATATAACAGCCTAACCCATCCTTCAGCCTCCGGCCTCATATTCTTCCAAAGAACCCTCTATGGTCACTAGAGTTATCTTCTACAAGTGTAACCTAATTATTTTTACTTTCATGCTAAAAATCTTTTAGTGGCTTTCTATTATTTACAGCTGTGCTGTCCAACAGAACCTTCTGCAATAATGAAACTGTGCTGCACTATCTGACAGCCACTAACCAAATATGGCTACTGAGCACCTGAAATGTGGCTACTGCAACCAAAGAACTGAATTTTTCATTTTATTTAAATTAATTTACGCTTAAATTTAAATGAACACACGTGGTTAGCAGCCACCATATTGGATAGCACAGGACTAAGAAATGAAGTCCAAATACCACTACACAACAAAGTCTTTAGGATTCAGCCTCTATGTATCCTCTGCCGTATGGAATTATACATGCAGGTCCCTGAATGTAGTATGTGATCTCACTACCCATACAGTTCTTTCTGCAAAGATGCCTGCCTCCCTTTTGTCTTCCTTTCCAACTGCTACTCATTTTTCATGGATGAGGGAAAATAAAATTTCCTCTTTGCAAGACCCGTTACATCTCAAAGAACTGATCATTCCTTCCTTTGCATCTCCATTAAATTCTGCACAAACTACTATCATAGCAATTATGTACTTTATTATTTATGTGTATCATTGTCTACTCAGTTTAACTTCTCTGCATAAATCTCAGTATCTAGGGTGTTAGTGCCTAGCACAACATCAGTGTTCAATGCTAGCTGAATGAATGAATCTCAAAGATGACTCGGAGGACTTCCTTGGTGGCGCAGTGGTTAAGAATCCGCCTGCCAATGCGGATTCGACAGATTAACTCAGAATGAGGTGTAAGATAACAGCAATATGTTTGTTAAGTACAGGGACAGAAAGGTACTAACTTTGACCCCTGGTCCGGGAAGATCCCACATGCTGCAGAGCAACTAAGCCTCTGCACCACAACTACTGAGCCTGCACTCTAGAGACCGTGAGCCACAACTACTGAGCCCACATGCTGCAACTAGTGAACCCGTGCACCTAGAGCCTGTGCTCCGTGACAAGAGAAGTGACTGCAGTGAGAAGCCCGCGCACCGCAACAAAGAGTAGCCCCCGCTCGCCGCAACTAGAGAAAGAGCGCACACAGCAACGAAGACCCAACGCAGCCAAAAATAAATAAATAAATGAATAAATTTATTTTAAAAAAAGATGACTCTGATATATATCATTGAATACTGACCCCTTCTACGTCTTTTAATTCTTAAATATTTTATGTGGAATTTAACTGATAGTAACCATTTTGCCCTTTATATTATTTTTCAGGTTTTGAATCATAAATATTACACTGAACATCAGTTTTTCTGTCTCAAATAATATTTCTGTCCCTTACACCATGTTAGACACTAATAGCATATTGCCATTCTCATACTTACTTTGTTGAATCCTCAAATTCAATCTTTCCCATATTGTTGAACATACAGATGATCTCACTGCAATTCATATTCAACCTAAAATTAAATACTTAGCATTAAAAAATGTTCTAATACAAGTTTATTACTTTCCCTAATAAAAATTAGTTGCTAACATTAAAAACTCTGAAAGACAGGACATTTAAATAACTTTCTAATTTATCACAAATTACACTTATTTTAATTTGGTTGCTAATTTGGGAAACATTTTTTGACCCAAATTTTCAATTTATAACTGCTTGTTATTTTAATAAATCTAGCCTAATACATTTTTATATTTAATTACCACGCTCTCCTGAATTATAACTTACTTACTTGGGAGAGTTCCTTAGTTTTAGAGAGCTGACTTGTGACAATTCGCTCTCAAATGTTAATTTCAAAGTCCAGATAATCTAAAATCAAAAGAGAAGTATCACTCATGTGCATTTTGCTTTGTTATAAATACCGTTGAAACAGAGTAAGATTTTAGAAAAAAAACTATACCCTTTAGGTATTTTCACTAATTAATGTGCTCAGGGTTTGATTTTAGGCAAGCAAAGGGAGGGATGCAAATAAGAGTTTATGAATTTTTCCCCAAAAGAAATTTAAAATCTTTTGAAGATATGTATTAACAGATAACAAAAGACACTAGTTAATACATGGGATACAGCTACGTGATCAGGGAAAATTCTGATCAGATTCATTCTGCACCTGCACTGTTGTCCTCAAACGTTTCTCTTTTTTTTTTTTTCCCCATCTTCCTAATGCAGCTAACTAGGGTAAAGACCAAATTTTACTTTTTTTCACCTCCTAATGCCTCACATGTAATACACAGGAACTATTACTATTCTTAGAACTACAGCTGGAGGGAGGCCTGGTCAAGTAAGATGGTGGCAAACTCTTCTCCTTCAAAGTTCAAGACTCTGGAGGCAGGTAAACCAATGGCTTCTATTTTATATTTCAGTTCAATCCAAATATCTGATCATCTATGGGTAATGATGCCCTGAAGATTCAAAGACAACAGAGTAGGATCTACACCCCAAGGGAGCAAGACAGAAATCAGCAAAGAGGATCAATGGTTAACCCCATCCTGCCAAACGATCTCATAAGAAACATGTTTCTACTGCTGCCTAATTCTAGGCACATGATTAGATGACAGGGCAGAGTTGAATCACCTTGTCTCCTGAGGTGCACAGCTGGGGGGGCTGGGAGAAAAACCTAAATGGCATCTTGATAAGTTTCTAAGTCAAGAGTTGACAGTCATACCTAACTGTTTATAAAAAGAAAATAGTCCTATTTACTTTGCTACTCTTACTTGTCCTCATTTTTTACTCAACTGTCCTAGAAACAACTTTCGACTCAATGTCATCCTACATGTTCTCAGACTGTGTGTTATAAAGACTTTACTGCACCATTTCCCTAAGTGGTAAATAATAATAAAAGGCCAAACAAGTTTATTAATGTTTATCTTAGAATTCAAACACCTAAGAATTCTAAATTGATGCCAATGCAAATTAGGATAATCTGAAAAATAAATTCTTCTTAAGTCTTAAATATTATATTCCAAAGTAGGTAATATAAGCCACCACAGAAATAATTCACATTATGAATTGTTAAAACTACCTGATTCAGGTCACAGTATATTCTTAGAGAAGGTGTGGATTTTAATTCTCTTGCTATCTTCATAGCTGCATCCAAATCATTTTTTTTCACTTCAATATATCTTTTAGCCGTTATTATATTTGATAAGTAATCATCCGTATTTCTTACTACCTCTTCACACAGGTTCTTTTTCCTTCATTTAAGATAAAGTTATTTTTCAGTATTTCATAAACATTTTTATGAAAGTAAATTTAAAGTAACTCAACAGTATTGAAAAGGTAAATTCACTACTTTATGAACTTAAATAACATGGTTAATGAGGCATTCAACTGAACTGAAATCTATTACAGTTTTAAATTAATTAATTAATTAATTTTTGGCTGCGTTGGGTCTTCGTTGCTGTGCGCGGGCTTTCTCTAGTTGTGGTGAGCGGGGGCTACTCTTCGTTGCAGTGCACAGGCTTCTCATTGTGGTGGCTTCTCTTGTTGTGGAGCACGGGCTCTAGGTGGATGGGCTTCAGTAGTTGTGGCTCATGGGCTCTAGAGTGCAGCCTCAGTAGTTGTGGCACACGGGCTTAGTTGCTCTGCGGCATGTGGGATCTTCCCGGACCAGGGCTCGAACCCGTGTCCCCTGCATTGGCAGGAGGATTTTTAACCACTGTGTCACCAGGGAAGCCCAGAAATCTATTATAGTTGAAAGCTACATACGTACAACTAGAAAAAAGGTAAATTTTGTAGAAGGATACAGTTATCATGTCACAGATACAGCTGTCACAGAACTGCAGAGGTATGACAGACACTAGACGATTCTATCACTTTTAAAAGTAAGAGAGAAATCCTAGCTATCTTGCAGTCACTTGTGCCATTACAAAGACATATCTGTACTCATTTCTCACAAGGACCTACCTAGACATTTTAGAATTTCATAAGCAGATACGTATTACATGAATTTAAAATGAGACTTCAGGACTTCCCTGGTGGCACAGTGGTTAAGAATCCGCCTACTGGGCTTCCCTGGTGGCGCAGTGGTTCAGAGTCCGCCTGCCGATGCACGGGACATGGGTTCATGCCCTGGTCTGGGAAGATCCTGCATGCCACGGAGCGGCTAGGCCCGTGAGCCATGGCTGCTGTGCCTGCGCGTCCAGAGCCTGTGCTGCGCAACGGGAGAGGCCACAACAGTGAGAAGCCCGCGTACCGCAAAAAAAAAAAAAAAAAAAGAGAATCCGCCTGCCAACGCAGGGGACATGGCTTCGATCCCTGTTCTGGGAAGATCCCACATGCCACAGAGCAACTAAGCCCGTGTGCCACAACTACTGAGCATCTGCACCTAGAGCCCATGCTCCACAACAAGAGAAGCCACCGCAATGAGAAGCCCGCACACCACAATGAAGAGTAGCCCCCGCTCGCCACAACTGGAGAACGCCCGCGCGGAACAATGAAGACCCAACACAGCCAAAAATTAAAAATAAATAAATTTATATAAAAAATAATGAGACTTTAAAATAGACTTCACCAAACCAAAACTTAGGTAGCGATTAACTATAATCTTCAAAGTAATCACTTACGAAGCTCACAGAGTTATTTCTACATTATTTGTGCCTCACTTCTCAAAAATTTTTCTGTCTACAGTGGAATTAATTATTATGGAAATTAAGATATTTTGACCAAAAATTATAGTGTCTAACTTGCTTATTCATCAAATAAAACGATTTCCTTAAAATCAAATCTGGCCTCAAAAAAGGAGAGTTTGCCACACTGAAGAGTAATAAGAATGTGACAAGGCTCTGAAGGTGAAGAAGTATTCCAAAAAACTTTTAGTAATTATATATATACTTTATGAAAATCATTTTTTTAGGGGTAAGTGGTCATTTTGATAAGTTCCAGATGATTCCTAAAAAAATCATGCCCAGGGAGTGATGTCAGCAAAATGGCAGACTAGGAAACTCTAAGCCCTCGTTCCCCAATTGAGATTTCAAATGAGAGCCAAAGACTGGTTAAAACAATCTTATAGGACTCTGGGAAGTGGACAAAGGTATACAGCAATGAAGCAAATGTGCAACTGAGAGAAACCCACAGTCAAATCAGTAGGAAATTTCATTTCTTGACCCCGCCCAGACCCCTGCTCAGCGTGGTGCAGTCCTGGTCTGGAGACAGCAGCGCAGTTCCCAACACTTTCCCTCCGAAGGGGCCGCAGCAAACCTTATTCGCAACGTCCTCATTTGTCTGGAGGCTGCCTGGAGAGCTGTTTTACCTAATGTGGAACTCAGGCAGCAAGAGAAAGTGGGCTGGGAAGGCTGCAGAGAGACTAACAGCTACAGGTGCTCTGGCAGCAGAGACCACAGATACAGACACACAACAGCCCGCCTGAGGCTCAAACGAGAAGCTGGGGTGAGATGCTTTAGGAAATTAAGACATTGTAAAGAGCTAAGAATACAAAGGAGTCAAACAAGCCACACTCATGCAAGATACATGTTCAGAGAAGACCTCAAAGTACCTTAAGCCTTCACCCAGGCTGATCCAAAAACTCAGCTGCACAGGCAAACAGTCTGCAAAGACTGGGAGAGGTGGCTGTTTTTGCAAATGCCCAATTCTCTTTTTCAAAACAATTTTAACTTAAAAAATTTTATTTTAAAAAACTGAGGTATGTTGACATATGACATTGTGCTAATTTCAGCGTACAGCATTATGAACTGATAACTGCATATACTGCAAAATGTCCAGCTGCCATCCACCACCACAGTTACAGAGTTCTCTCGTGACAAGGACGTTCAAGACCTGCTCTCTTAGTGGCTCTCAAATACGTGACACCATGCTAGTAACTGCGGCCGCACGCTCTGCGCCGCACCCTCACGACACACTTATTTTGTAACTGGGAGGCGGCACCTCCTGCCTCCTTTCACCCACCTCGTCCACCCCTGTCTCCACCTCTAGCAGCCACCAATCTGTTCTCCACATCTAGGGCCTGACAGGATTCCCTTCTTTTTAATGGCTGTGTGATATTCCATTGCATACAAAGACATCTACGTGTGTGTGTGTGTGTACACACACCCACACACCCCACATCTTCTTTAAACATTCATCCATTGATGGACTCTTAGGTTGTTTCCTTATCTTGGCTATTGTAAATAATGCTGCATTGATCACAGGGGTGCATATATCTTTTCGAATTAGTGTGTTTATTTTCTTCGAATAAATACCCAGAATTAGAATTAGTGGATTCTTAATTTTTTGAAGAACCTCCATATGTTTTCCATAGTGGCTGCAGCAATTTACATACTCAACAATACACAAGGGTTTGCATTTCTCCACATCTTTGCTACCATTTGTTATCTCCTGTATTTTCAAGAATAGCCATACTAACAGGTATGAGATGATATCTCATTGTGGTTTTCATTTGCATTTTCCTGATGATTAGTGACGTTGAGCACCTTTTCAGGTACCCATTGGCCAGGTGTATGTCTTCGTTGGAAAAATGTCTATTCAGTCCCTCTGTTCATTTTTAAATCAGATCGTTTGGGGTTTTTTGCAAAAGGGACTCCTTCAGGTTAAAATGAAAGAGATCAACATCTCTGGAAAAGGTAAATACATGGGCAAATACAAAATGTATTATTATTGTAATTTTGGTTTATGACTCCTCTATATTTTCCACAGCATTTACAGAATACATAAAATGATTATAAAGCTATGTCAATGGATACACAACGTATAAAGATGCAACTGTGACAACAAAACATAAAGAAGGGGTGGAAATGTAAAGTAGAGGTTTTGTATGCAATTCAGTTGTGCTGGCTTCAATTCAAAATAGATGTGAGGATGTTATTTGTAATGCCCATGATAACCACACAAAAAACTAACTACAGAATATGCAAAAAAGAAATGAGAAGGGAATCAAAATGTGTCACCACCAAAAAAAAAAATCAAATAAACAGAAAAGAAGGTAGTAATAGAGGATATGAATGTCAAAAAAAGCTATTAGACATATATAGAAGCCTGCACACCACAAAGAAGAATAAGCCCCGCTCACCGCAACTAGAGAAAGCCCACGTGCAGCAACGAAGCCCTAACGCAGCCAAAAATAAAAATAAAAATTTTTTTAAAAGGCAGAGAGTGGAAGAAAAGTGAGTTGTTTTTTTTAATTTATTTTCGTCTGCGTTGGTTCTTCGTTGCTGTACGTGGACTCTCTCTAGTTGTGGTGAGTGGGGGCTACTCTTCGTTGTGGTGCACGGGCTTCTCATAACCGTGGCTTCTCTTGTTGCAGAGCACGGGCTCCAGGGGCCCGGGCTTCAGTATCTGCAGCACGCAGGCTCAGCAGTTGTGGCTCGTGGGCTCTAGAGCACAGGCTCAGTAGTTGTGGTATATGGGCTTAGCTGCTCCACGCCATGTGGGATCCTCCCGGACCAGGGCTCGAACCAGTGTCTCCTGCATTGGCAGGTGGATTCTTAACCACTGCACCACCAGAGAAGCCTGGGTTTTTTTTAATGACAGCATATAGTTAGGTCTATAAGAGACTCATTTTAGATCTAAAGACAAAGATAGGTTGAAAGTGAATGGATGGAAAGAGATATTCTATGCAAATAGTAACCGAAAGAGAGCTAGGGTGGCTATGCTAATTTCAGGCAAAATAGACACTAAGTCAAAAACCGTTACAAGACAAACAAGGACATTATAGACTGATAAAAGGGTCAATTCACCAATAAAACAATTATAAATACATATGTACCAAACATCAGAGGCCCAAAATATATGATGCAAACGTTGATGTAATAAAGGAGAAAGAGAGAGCTCTGTAAGTATAGGTGGAGACTTCAATATCCTACACTTCCAACTGTGGACAGAAAAACCATACAGAATATCAGTAAGGAAACAGACTACTTAAACAACATTGTAGACCAACTGGACCTAACATACAAACACTCCACCCAGGGCTTCCCTGGTGGCGCAGTGGTTGAGAGTCCACCTGCCGATGCAGGGGACTTGGGTTCGTGCCCTGGTCCAGGAAAATCCCACATGCCGCGGAGCGGCTGGGCCCGTGAGCCATGGCCGCTGAGCCTGCGCGTCCGGAGCTTGTGCTGCGCAACAGGAGAGGCCACAACAGTGAGAGGCCCGCGTACTGCAAAAAACAAAAAAAACCCACTTCACCCAATGACAGACAATACACATCTTCCTCAAGCATACATGGAGCACTCTCTATGTTAGACCACATATTAGGGCAAAAAGAACTCTTAATACATTTTAAAAGACTGAAAGTATACAAAGTATCTTTTCTGATCACAATGGAATAAAACTAGAAATCAATAATAGAAGGAAACTGGAAAATTCACAAATATGTGGAAATTAAATAACATACTACTAAACACAAATGGATCAAAGAAAAAAAAACAGAAGGAGAATATCTTGAGACAAACAAAAATGGAAAAACAAAGTATCAAAATTTATGGGATGCAGTGAAAGCAGAGCTAAAAGAGAAATATACAACTGTAAACACATTAAAAAAGGCATGGCAAACCAACAACCTAACTTTACACCTTAGGAACCGGAAAAGAACAAACTAAACCCAAAGCTAGCAGAAGGAAGGAGTAGTAAGATTAGAGTGGAAATAAGTATATAAATAGGATAAAATAGAGAAAAATCAAAGAAACCAAAAGGTGGTTCTTTGAGAAGATCAAAATTGACCACTTTCAGCTACACTATCTAGGAAAACAAGAGAAGAGCCAACTTACTAAAATCAAAAATAAAGTAGGCATAGGATGATCAATTTTACAGACAAAAAATATTTGAAAACAGTGCTGTGAATAACTGTATGCCAAGAAATTGGATAAGCTAGACGAAATGGACGAATTCCTAGAAACACACCACCTACCAACACTGAATCATGAAGAAACAGAAAATCTGAGCAGACCAAAAAAAAGTAAGAAGATTGAATCAGTAATCAAAAGCTTCCCCAAAAAGAAAAGCCCTGGACTAGATGGCTTCACCAAAAATTTTATGAAGAATTAACACCAATCCTCCTCAAACTCTTCCAAAAAACTGAAGAGCCAGAGAAGACATTTCCTAACTTATTCTATGAGACCAGCATTGCCCTCATACCAAAGCCATATGAAAACACTATAAGAAAACTATAGATTAATGTCTCTTACAAGTATTAATGCAAAATCCTCAATAAAATACTACTAAATTGAATCAGCAGTATAGTGAAAGAATACCACATCATGTCAAGTGGGATTTATTCCCTGGAATGAAGGAAGCTTCAACATATGAATATCAATTAATGTTATACACCACATTAACAGAAACAAGTAAAATCCCCCCACAGGGTCCTTTCAAATGATAGAGAAAAAGGATGTGACGTTCTCAACACCTTTCAGGATAAAAACACTCAAATTAGGAATTGAGGGAAACTACATCAACATGATAAAGGCTATATAAGAAAAACTCACAGCTAACATTACATTCGATGATAGACTGACAGCTTTTCTTCTAAGAACGGTAGCAAGAAAAGGATGTGAGATTTTGCCATTGCTATTTAATATATCATTGTCAGTTCTAGCCAGAGTAAATAGGCAAAAAAAAAGAAAGATATAAAAGCCATCCAAATTTACAAGAAGTTGGAAAATGATCTCTTTTTGCAGATGACATGATCTTATAGGTAAAGATGCCACAAAAATACTAGTAGGTCTAATAAACGAATTCAGCAGAGATGTAGGATGCAAAATGAACACAACAAAAAATCAGATGCATTTCTACACACTAACAATGAACAGTCCGAAAAGGAAATTAACAATTCATTTTACAACAGAATATAAAGAAGAATATACTCAGGAATAAACATAACCGAGGACGCAACAGACTTGTACACTTGTACACTACACAACACTGCTGAAATTAAGGAAAACAAAATAAATGGAAAGATCTCCCATGTTCATGAACCAGAAGATTTAATACTGTTAAGATGTCAATACCCAAAGCAATCTACAATTCAAAGCCATCCCTATCAAAATCCCAATGATGTTTCATGTAGAATAGAAAAGCCCATCCTATAAGTCACATGAGATCTCAAGGGACCCTAAACTTCCAAAACAACCTTGAAAAAGAACAAAGTTGGAGAGCTCACACATCCTGATTTCAGAACTTGCTACAAAGCCACATTAAAACAGTGTGCTACTGCCACAAGGACAGACAGATTGACCAATGGAACAGAACAGAGAGCTCATAAATAAATCTTCACATATACGGTTCAGCTGAGTTTTGACAAGAGTGCCAAGACCATTCAATGGAGAAAAGACCGTCTTTTCAACACATGGTGCTGGGAAAACTGGATATCCACATGGGAAAGAATAAGTTGGACCCTTTCCTTACACTATACACGAAAATTAGCTTAAAATGACTCAAAGACCTAAATGTAAGAGCTAAAACTATAAAACTCTTAGAAGAAAACACAGGGGGGAAAAGCTTCATGATGTTAGATTTGGCAATGATTTCTTGCATATGACATCAAAACACAGGCAACAAAAGAAAAAACAGATAAGCTGGACTTCATCAATTAAAAACTTTTTTGGATCAAAGAATGCTATCAAGAGAGTGAAAAGACAAGCCACAGAAGCAGTGTTTTCTTAGGTCAGTCTTCCAAGGCAAAAGAAATAAAAGCAAAAATAAACAAATAGGACCTAATCAAACTTACAAGCTTTTGCACAGCAAAAGAAGCCATAAACAAGACAACAAAAGACAACCTACAGACTGGGAGAAAATATTTGCAAACGATGTGATCAACAGAGGCTTAATGTCCAAAATATACAAGCAGCTCATACAGCTCAATATCTAAAAAAAAAAACCAATCAAAAAATGGACAGAAGACCTAAATGGACATTTCTCCAAAGAGGACGGTCATACAGATGGTCAACAGGCATATGAAGAGATACTCAACATCACTGATTATTAGAAAAATGCAAATCAAAACTACAATGAGGTATCACTTCACATGGGTCAGCATGGCCATCATCAAAAAGTCTACAAATAATAAATGCTGGAGAGGCTGTGGAGAAAAGGGAACCCTCCTACACCGTTGGTGGGGATGGAAATTGATACAGCCACTATGAAGAACAGTACGGAGGTTCCTTAAAAAACTAAAAATAGGGGCTTCCCTGGTGGCACAGTGGTTGAGAGTGGTTGCCTGCCGATGCACGGGACGCGGGTTCGTGCCCCAGTCTGGGAAGATCCCACATGCCGTGGAGCGGCTGGGCCCGTGAGCCATGGCCGCTGAGCCTGCGCGTCCGGAGCCTGTGCTCCGCAACAGGAGAGGCCACAACAGTGAGAGGCCCGCGTACCGCAAAAAAAAAAACCTAAAAGTAGAGTTACCATATGATCCAGCAATCCCACTCCTGGGAACATATCTGGAAAAGACGAAAACTCTAATTCAAAAAGACACATGCACCTCAATGTTCACAGAAGCACTATTTACAATAGTCAAGACACGGAAGCAACCTAAGTGTCCAACAGATGAATGGATAAAGAAGATGTGATATATGTATATGATGGAATACGACTCAGCCATAAAGAAGCATGAAATAATGCCATTTGCAGCAACATGGATGGACCTAGAGAATATTATACTTAGTGAAGTCAGAGAAAGACAAATATCATATATCACTTTTATGTGGAATCTAAAAAATAATATAAATGAACTTACTTACAAAACAGAAACAGACTCATAGACATAGAAAACAATCTTATGGTACCAAAGGGTAAAAGGAGGGAGGGATAAATTAGGAGGTTGGGATTATCAGATACACATTACCCTATATAAAGCAGATAAACAACAAGGACCTACTGTACAGCACAGGGAACCCCATTCAGTATCTTGTAATAACCTATAATGGAAAAGTATCTGAAAAAGAATACATGTATGTGTAAATGAATCACTCTGCTGTACACCTGAAACTAACTCAATATTGTAAATCAACTATACTCCAACAAAAAACTTTTTTAAAAAACACAAACAAAAGGTAAGACACAGAAAGAGAGAGAATATCTGAAAATGATGTATCTGATAAAGGACTAACATCCACAATGTATAAAGAACTCCTACTCCAACCACAACAAAATAAATAATCCAAATCAAAATTGGGCAAAGGACTGGAATACATACCTATCCAGAGAAAATAAACAAATGGTCAATTAATAAGCACATGAAAAGATGTGCTCCACAACACCAGCCATTACGGAAATGTAAGTCAAATCCAAAAATGAGACATCACTTCACATTCTGAAAATGGCTCATCTTTTAAAAAAAAACAAATGTTGGTGAGGATGTGGAGAAATTGGAACCTTTGTGCACTGCTGGTGGGAATGTATCATGTGTGGCCACCATAGAATGCAGTTTGGCAGTCTTCAAAGAGTTAAACATAAAATTACCATATGCCACTAAACGGTACTTTTTTAATTTTAATTTTATTGGTGTATAGTTGATACTCAGTGTTGTGTTAGTTTCAGGTATACAGCAAAGTGATTCAGTTATA
This sequence comes from Globicephala melas, assembly GCF_963455315.2. Taxonomy (NCBI): domain Eukaryota; kingdom Metazoa; phylum Chordata; class Mammalia; order Artiodactyla; family Delphinidae; genus Globicephala; species Globicephala melas. Next base: position 117,179 of record NC_083331.1, on the reverse strand, counting down.
CATATACATATATTCATTCTTTTTTAGATTCTTTTCTCAAAAAGGTTATCATAGAATATTTAGTACAGTTCCCTGTGCTATACAGTAGGTTCTTGTCGGTTATCTATCTTATACAGTGTGTGTATGTTCATCTCAAGCTCCCGATTTACCCCTCCCCCCACCACTAAACTGTATTTTTAAATGCTTAAAAAGGTAAACTTCATTATGTATATTTACTACTTTTAAGAAGTATTTTTTAAATGCATGCACATGACCTATCACTTAAGTGTTATAATTAAATACCAAATGTGACATACCATCAGCATTGAGGAATAAAGAATATCAACTGATACATTCATAGTGTTGAGCATATGTTCTAGTCATCCTAATCAGACTAAAAAAAAGAACTAAGAGCCAAATAGGCAAGTACCATTTCTAAATATATTTATCACAACTTTTATGAGCCTGTCTCTTGAAATGCAAAGTGTGATCAAAGATTATTTGAGATCATATATATCAACTTTTTAAAAAGATTGGATATGTAACAGTATGGTATTTGTTTAGAAAAATCACTAGAGTATTATTTGCTCTGATGCAAATACCTAAAAAAAAGTGATGGAACTATCCACATGAAAATGTATGTTTGCATTTTCCCAAGTACGCTGAATTCTACAACAGGATTCAGAATTAGAAAGTATTTTTTTGTGCTAACTGCTTTAAGAAAGAAATTGTTTATTTTAATAGCTTTGGGACCAGAAGACAAATAGCCTAAATGAATAAATAAATAGTTCTTCATTTTGAGGCTGTAAACATCAGCCTGTAGGGACCACCCATTACCTTCCAAACTTGTTTAAAATTTACTAATTTCTTCAGTCTATACAAAGAAATAAAATGACAAGTTAATGTTAAAAGCTTCAGTTGCATTAAGTCTATATTTTTAACTTATTACCTGGAATCAAGAGAAGTGAAAAGCTGATCAAACTGTTTCTCCAGAACCTCTATAAGACTGACTGTCTCCTCTTTTGTTTGATTGTATATGTGTTCGAGCACCTGGGAAGAACATAATACAAAGACCTCATTTGGTATTTTTATTTTGTAGGAACTGTACTATTCAACATAATTTTTAAAGTAAAAGGTACTTTTTGGACTTTTCAAAATAACAACACAAGAGATCAGATAATAAAAGTCAGTCACAAGGTTAAACTTTAAATCCTGGTACTTGTCAACAAGATCACATCTTTGTTAGCACTCTGTACTGATAAATTAGCAAAAAGGCCTAGAAAATCCACCAAGTTTTCTAAAATTCGTATCACTTTTAATCAGTACAGGAAATGGATCATTTTGGATAGCTGAGTTTCTCTCTGGCAGGATTCCTTAAATTCATAAAAACTTAAAATATAATATTAGGGAATTCCCTGGCAGTCCACTGGTTAAGACTCTGCGGTCCCTGTACCAGGGCATGTGTTCAATCCCTGGTCAGGGAACTAAGATCCTGCATGCCACGGCCAAAAAAAAAAAATTTATACCTATATAAAATATTTTTTAAATACTTGAATTAAAATGTTGACTATTCTACATACTTCTTTATATATATATATATATATTTTTTTTTTTTGCGGTATGTGGGCCTCTCACTGTTGTGGCCTCTCCCGTTGCCGGAGCACAGGCTCCGGACGCGCAGGCCCAGCCGCTCCGCAGCATGTGGGATCCTCCCGGACCAGGGCACGAACCTGCGTCCCTAGCATCGGCAAGCGGACTACCAACCACTGAGCCACCAGGGAAGCCCTTCTTTATATTTTTAAACAAAGAATCATTGCTTGAGATCTTTCTTTTTTTCCTTTTAATTCTTCCTTTTTTGGAATGGGAACGTCTATCCTTTGCTTGCCCAACCAACGTATTTTAGAAGGAGATAATTTATTAGTTTCACACATTCAGATTGGAGAGGAATTTTGCCCCAGCATGAGTCATACCCTAAGTCTCACCCATACCTGATTTAGAAGATACTTAGATGAGATTTTGGACTTAGAGTTGATGCTGAAATAGGTTAAGAATTTTGGGGGTGTGAGATGTGCTGAATGTATTTTGCATGTGAGAAGGACATGAACCTGTTATGGGTTGAATTTTTACCCCCCTCCCAAATTCATCTGTTGAAGTCTTAAATTTCATTATCAGCTATAACTTTTTGAATGCCCTGGTTGTAAATTTGCCATTGCTAGGTTCAAGGAACTTGCTGTTTGTCAATAAATGAGGGAGTCTCTCTCTTGGGTGATGAGGTAAGAAAGAAAAGAACATAAGACTCAGTGTAACAGTATACAGCCAAATAATGAGCAATGTTAGAAGGGTGATCTGCAATGCTTCCAAGACAAAATTCAGCTCGCAGCAAGCAGAAATGAGAGTTCCTTAATAGAGCTCCAATTTCAGTAGGCTGCTAGCACAACAATGCTAGGAGACTAATCCTAGCAGGCCATGAGAGTTTTCTATTCTTTTGTACGTTTCTCTCTCATTAGGTTATCATACTTAATAACTCAGTGCTAAGCTCTACCTTCAGTGATGTTACATCTAAATACACACATTTAAAGAGAACATGCCTTAATTTATGATAGAATTTGATCATTCAGAATGCTTACTTTTATAGCAGTACTTAATTGTTCAAAATTTTTCCCTGCCACCTTCAATGCTTCATCAATTTCTTCCACAGTTTCAGTCTCCTAAGAAGGGGGAGGGGGACCACATACAAATACAAAATATAAAAACAGATGCTTAGATATACTGTATTAGTTGCAGAAACATCAAGCTACCGTTTTGGTTACAAAAGCAACATAGACAAATTACAGAAATCTGAAAACAAGCAACAAAGAACATTTTAGAGTTTTGGTGATAGCATTCCAGATTTCTTTTTTTAGCTATCTTTTTGAATAAATGGGATTATGTCCTATAAACATTTTGCAACTTAAAACTACCTGAAAATTTTATCGCGGCCATAAATAAATACATGTAAAAAGTAATAGTTTTTAAGAAAACAAGATTATGATTAGGCTACATTAAGATTTAAACACTGAAGATAGTGCTCTCTCCTCTCCCAGCCCACTAATGATCTCCTTAACAAAAAAACTTAATACTCCATTCAACTGCATTTTGGAATTTATTCTGTTTCTAACCTTCAATTAAAAGAATACATTATTTAAAGTCATCAAAAGTAGTAACTGGTACAATTCAAATCTTCCAACAACAATTACATCATCATCAACGAGTGCCATTAGGCCTTTTAGTTGTCATTAAAACAACTGGAAAATCACACTTAGAATTTAGAAACTTGTGGGACTTCCCTGGCAGTCCAGTGGTTAAGACTTCGCCTTCCACTGCAGGGGGTGTGGTTTTGATCCCTGGTCGGGGAGCTAAGATCTCACATGCCTCGCAGCCAGAAAACCAAAACATAAAGCAGAAGCAATATTGTAACAAATTCAATAAAGACTTTAAAAATGGTCCACATCAAAAAAAATCTTAAAAAAGAAAAGAATTTAGAAACTTGTACTTTACACAAGTTTCACAGAATCTGAATTCAGTAACTAGGTTCAAAGGGAAGCAGCTACATACAGGTAAATATCAAGAGCACTAACAGAGTTGGTCAAAGGTAGAATGGGCTGCCTTGGGAAGAAAAGAGAATTGTTGAGACATAGTTTAGAATAAAACAAGAGATTCATGCAAGGAGTGTAGGTTTACCTCTGTTACCTTTAAGCTTCCAAAACAATCTATAATTATAGGACCCTTGAGAGGAGAGGAAAGTTAAGCTACCAGAGAAAAGTAAAAATGTTTGGCCTCATCTCACTTCATGAATTACATTTTTCATACCTCTATTACAGTTGATGGGTACAAAACAGTCCCGTGTGTGGAGGTTGAATGTTCTAAACCAACAGTTAGTAGATCAGCAGTCTTTTTAAAGTCCTGAGAACAATTCTTCATCCTGGAAAAATGTCAAGTACATTATTTTAAGTATCAACATTTATATAATGATTTACATCTTCTATTCTGATTTTTACCCTCTATCAAAAATAATTCTGGGCTTCCCTGTTGGTGCAGTGGTTGAGAGTCTGCCTGCCAATGCAGGGGACATGGGTTCGTGCCCCGGTCTGGGAAGATCCCACATGCCGCGGAGCGGCTAGGCCTGTGGGCCATGGCTGCTGAGCCTGCGCGTCTGGAGCCTGTGCTCCGCAACAGGAGAGGCCACAACAGTGAGAGGCCCACGTACCGCAAAAAAAAAAATAATAATTCTTATGATGACTTATAAGAACACTTACAGTGGGTTCTCAATTATCTATGATATGCAAAGAGAGGAAAACCATGACTAAATACGCTTTCACATAAAACAATTTTAATCAAGAATTCAACGTCTCAACAAATTCCTAAAAATAACAGTTTACAGTATAAATTGTGCTTTAATTTCCTAATCATCTCTCCTTCCCGGATATTTTTTGGTAGAGATGTTGGTAATCATTGAACTGTCCTAAGCTCAATTAAAGTATTTATACACACAAATGCCAGCTATTAAAAAATGTACTTATAGGCCTGCCTTATGTACATAAAGGTAATGAATTTACTAGGCAAGTTAATTTCAACGGAAGAGTAAGCTGCATTTTTTGTCTACAGATGCTAGAGTTTCGGCCTATTTTTATCTTTATATCCCTATGTTGGCTGGCACACAGTAAGCACTCAGTGTTTGCTGAATAAGTTAATCATAAGCCTATAATAGTTTATTATGATTAAATGTTCCTCTCATAGAATAATACACTAGGTAATTTTTAAACATTCAATTACTTTAAAAAGTGGATATTCATGTTCTTGAAAACATATGTGAATGCATTAGCCATAAGGAGTCCATCATTCAATTCCTGTTTCAAAATATTAAAGACAAATCAGGAAGGAAATACATCATGTATCAAGGAATACTTCTATTTTAAAATATATGACTATTTGAACCAAACTCTACTGGAATTAGGAAATAGGAGTTTCTAACGTAAGTACACTTGACATGGAGAACTAATTAAAAAATGGCAATTTGGAAAAAAAATGGGGTACCTAAAACAGATTCATCTACTTCTGAAAGTAAAACTTTACTTTGCAACTGTATTTGACATTACACATACCTAGACAAAAGTACAATCAGACTTGACTTGCATGATGGTTAAAAAGTAAGGAAGTTTCACATATAAGTCCAGATTTCTATTTTGTCTTGGAAAAGAAAAGGATAATCTGGGACCACTGGGATGGTCTCAACACACAGCTCCAGTGACTGGCTGGAGCTGAGCAGGGGCTCCCTCCTCTGGAGCGGGTGCACAATCTTTACTGCCCTTTTAAAGTCGGTCTCCCTCACACAGTAAGTCATCTGCTAGATATGTAGGTGTTCCTATATGTTATGACTCACACAGAGCCACAAAGATTCCTAAAGATTTATTCTAATCACTCCACTCAGAGCTTATGGAGGAAGTGACTGATGGAATACAAATAGAGGAGCTGGGAGCAGTACCTGCATTCAATGAGCCTGAGTGCTACCGCTGGTTCTATCAATACCCAGTTGCCAGACTTTAGCTAACTGCTTTTAGTACCCAAAGAAATAACTCTTCTGTTGGTTTCTAAGCACCCATTTAAATCTGGACAGAGAAACTGCAGCAGTAATGTGAAAAGTCATGACTGCTAGCCTAAAGGATTTTGGATTTTATTTGGACAGGCAATGAAGAACCACAGAACAGGAAAGAGTCTGGAAGAGCTAAAGGTAGGCAAAAGAGACTAAAACAATTAAACAGAGTGTAAAAATGGTAATCTTGCATTCTTTCTTTTGCCTCACTTTAAATAAGGACAAACTAATGCTGCTTCTTTAGGAGCTGGATTCCCATTTCATTAACAGCTCAAATTATAAACTTAAAGAGCTCTCTGTAAACAATGGGTTAGAAACACTAATCTAAGAATGACCTTTAATAATTCTAAAATAACTCTTTCAGAAACATACTGAACTTTAAATACTAAAATAAGTGCACATGGAACATACTTTTTAGGCTGAAGTTTTTCCATAAAAGAATCTTCTTTAATACATCCATCTATTGGGCAGTATTCTTGTTCTGTATTTATAGTTGAAACAACCTTAGGACAAAAGATTAAAAACAAAAAAACAGAAAGTCATTCAATAAATTCTGTTTATCCAGAATTCAAAAAACTAGTGAGCCATTCATAGATAAATGAAAAGATCCTTAAATCCTCTTTAAATCAAAGAAAAATTGTACTTATGTGATATTTTTATCCTATTTTAATTTTTGAGGAAATCAGTAATTTGACAGCTATTAATTAAACAGAACATTAAAATACCACACTTATAAAGGAAATACTTGGAACATTACTTTAAAAATTTACTGTAAAAATTTTACAATGCTATCTTAAGGTATGTTCAAAACTCTAAAATACTTGGGGATAACTTTAATAAGAAAAATATAAGCCCTAAGAAAAGAAAACCAAAAAAACTTATTGGGTATCATAAAACAAAAACTGAATAAATGGCAAATTATGTTATGTTCCTGAAGACAAAGATTTAATACCCTAAAATACATCTAATATAAAATTAATATAATCCTAAAGTTCATACGGAAAATATAATGTGTAAGAATTACAAAAATTTTAATATACCAGGTATAAATGGACCTACACAGTTCAAACCTGAGTTGTCTAAGGGTCAACTGTAAATGAACAGAACAAAGCCCTGAAACAGATCCTCATATACAGGGAACTTCATACAGCCTATAAATGGCATTTCCATTAAACAGACGAAGCATTATTCAATAAATCATGTGGGAAAGCCAGCGAATCATTCTGAAGAAGAAAGTTACATACCCACCTTACATCATATAAAACGGAAAGAGATTTAATATGCACCTTTTTAAAATACTTATACTTCAATACTTATATAAGTATTGAAAAAAATAAATATGTATAACTCTGAGATGAAAAGTCTGCCTAATCAAAGAAAACTTAGAAGCCATGAAGGAGGGGGGAAAAAACAACTGAAAAAGGAAACATTTCTGAATGGTTAAATGTAATAAAACTAAAAGTGAAAAACTGGGAGAAAATATCAATAGTTAAAATACACAGAACGAAGTGTTAATATTTCTATCACATGAAGTATCCTTACAAGTTAGGAAAAAGACAATTCAAAAGGAAAATATGGAAAGGACCTGGAAGGATCTGTTAAAGATCCTCCCAGAAGAGCTGAGATATCAACATATGAAAAATTGCTCAATTTCGCTAGCAATCAGGGATTTGCAATTTAAAACAAGCAGATACCCAATTTTTTGCCCATTAAATTGCCAAACATGTTTTTTAAAATGTGACAAACACCGATTTTTTTTTTTAAGACACAGAAATTAACAGAACCTGCTGATGGGATTTTTTTTTGGTGGGAGTGGGTTTGAGGAATTATGCAAAAATATAGTGAAAGAATTTGAAAACCACCTAAGTGTTTTTGATAAAGAGATTATATTACAGCACTTATGTACCAGGGTTTATTATGCAGCCATTAAAAGTAACGTAGGAGGGCTTCCCGGTGGCACAGTGGTTGAGAGTCCGCCTGCCAATGCAGGGGACGCAGGTTCGTGCCCCGGTCCGGGAAGATCCAACATGCCGTGGAGCGGCTAGGCCCATGAGCCATGGCCGCTGAGCCTGCGCGTCCGGAGCCTGTGCTCCGCAATGGGAGAGGCCACAACAGTGAGAGGCCCACATACCGCAAAAAAAAAAAAAGTAACGTAGGAGACGCTCATGAGGATAGGTTAATGCTGAGAGAAATAAAGCAGACGACTAAATGTTATAGTCTCCCATGTAAATACATATGTGTCTTTGGTGGGAAGAGGATGTCCTAGCAAGGTTTCAAGTATAACGTACCAAAGACAGTTATCTATTATTAGATAATTAGGAGAAAAGCATTACTTTAAAAACATCGCATTGGATCAAATGTTATTTTTAAGCGCACACCCCAAAATTGGGGGCTAAAACCTTAATAATTTCTATCCACCTACTCATTTATGCCCCTTTGGCTGGTCATTTCATAGTAAGAAGTTAATGTTACCACCAGTAGATTTGATGCAGGACATTTCTCCCAGGAAATTTAAGAAAATATTAAATACAACTGATTTAAAAGATTTCAGTTAAAATTGTGTAAAGAGTCTTAACTTCTAATATATATAATAAAAATTTTCTCCCTGTTCCCCTAGCACAGCTTGTCACTTAAGTTTTATTTATGGTGGTGTTTTCGCTTGGTTGTTTTTTTCTACTTGTAAATGAAAAAATGCGGTCAAATTTAAACGGCATTTCTTCTCTGGTTTCTGACTTCAGTGATATATTTAACAAGGCTTCGCCATCCAATATTACACAATTATCTATAGTCTCTTCTATTTTACATTTTCAATTTGCATGTTATTAACATTTCCAATCCACATGGGATTTTAATATATATTAATTATCTATTGATTGGATAAATTATCATTTCCTCATGGCCCAATATATTTTTGGACTCAGGTCTAAATTATCAATAAAATGCCAGTATTTTTGGAATGGTACCTAAGTATGATCCTATCCTTGAACAAAACCTGCCATATTGCTGTATGTAATTATAGAATGGTTATTATTAACCATTAATATCAATCAAAAGCAGAGAAGGGATGCTATAAAAAAAACCATACAAGTATAAAAGATAAAGACTGGGAGATAAATTCATATTCACCCAAACTCAAAAATAAGAACACAAGTATACCCATTAACCCTGAATGGAATCATCTTAGGCTTAAGCTTGAAATAATCAGCACTACCTAGGCCTTCAACATTAAAGATAAATTATAAATATGTCTAATGTGAATATAGGTACCTAAATCTTACTTTTTAGAGCAATGTACATTATTTAAAAATAATAAACTTCAATCCTGAAATAGTCTATAAATTCAGACTTTTCACTAATTTAGACTTGATTCTTCTATTATCTCTTATTCTAAATATAAGATATCAGGAAAAATCTAAACTTTAAAAACTAATAAAAGAGTGGTAACAATTTCAGGATGGTTTCTTGAAGGACTCAGCACAGGGGAAAAGGAGGGAAGGATGGGACAGATCACATATCCCCCAAAGTGAGAGTCGGAACTAGTCAAATGATACAAAATAGATTTGATACAACCCTAAAATCAAAAACCAATATTTGTAAATACACTATAAACACTTCATTAGATGTTACCCAAAACACTAAAAATAATACAAGTATAGTGATTTAAGAGACCATTAAACACAAAGTCATTTGCCACAAAAGGCAAGAGGTTACCATTCTAATAAACTAGCTGTTTTTTGAATATCAGAACAGGATGGATATGAGCAGAGACAGTCCTGCCTCTTCCTTTTCCCTTCACACTCTTTACCCACCATAAAATTCAATGTGTCAGGGATACTCCATTTCAACCACAGGAGCTAAGTTCCCCTTTGCCTTAACTATGTAGCTAGCCACATCTGAGGAACCGACTGTCAGAAAAAAAAAGGGTAAGGGGACAGGAATTTCCCACAATAAAGGCCATGATTTGTGAAGTATGTAATTCCAAAACAGATGTTTTCTTATATGTAAATGTTTATGCTATAAATGAAACTTTCACAAATTATACATTTATGTTTATATACATATTATTATATATATTTTTATCACGTTTAACCTGCAAACTAGTTAATCCACACCTAAATAATCAAAGGTCGACTATAACACTTATTTTAAAGCTTGTAGAGAACTTTCACATAATTCAGATTTGACTCTTACAATCCTATGAGATAAAAAAAGCAGGTATTATTTCCATCTCACAAATAAGGACACTCAGCCTTAGGGTGACAGAACTAGGACTGCATTCCAGGTCTTCTTCCTCTATGTTAATTGTTTGCCACAGAAAACAATGGATACAAATCCCCAAACTCTGATCTCTCAAGTGGAACATTATGAATTTAGAGATTAAGACAACTTTCCAGGAACATACTATATAAACTGAGCAACATTTATATTTGTAGTAAACGCAAAGAATGGTCAGTAAATTTTATTTTAAATCCTTAATTTGTTCTCATTATTACTGGCGCACAGATTTTAGTGCAACTGTACTATTTTTAGAACTTCTGACATTAACATTAGGCCATTGTTTGCCTTCTGTTTCGTTTTTGTTTTTTTACACATCTCCACAAATGTAAATTTGATGACATGCAAAGGTTGAGGGTCAGGGGAAAATTCAAAATTTGCTTGCATGGTACTGATGTGGAAAAGGGGAGTAGAGATTTGGGGACTTCCCTGGCCGTCCAGTGGTTAAGACTGCACTTCCACTGCAGGGGTCGCAGGTTTGATCCCTGGTCAGGGAACTAAGATCCCACTCGCTGCGCGGCCCAAAAAAAGGGCAGGGGGTGTAGAGATTTGAAAGGAATATACTTCATTAAAATAAAAATAAATTAAACAATGAAATATTCCACAGAAATCTCCAGAGTCAAAATATGTAGGCTAATAAGTTTATGACCTTAACCTTGCATTCTTCTTGATCTCTTTGAACAATTATAAAATGGATGTGAAAAGCTTTACCTTTTGCTAGATTTCTTTACTTAAAAGACTCAGCAGCAAAAATGCAAGTTTCTAGTTCCTAACTAGAAATATGTTTTATTTCTTTAACATTTTTACCTTTAGCATTAGGCTGTAATGCATTCAGTGTGAAAGACAATAAAACTTACCTCACAATCAGGGCATGTAATTGTGCTGTATTCTTCAGTTATTAACAAGCACAGTTCACAAAAAGCATGTCCACATTGAAGTTCATGGTGGTGACCTATTGATGAAATTCTATTGTGAATTAAACTTCTCAGTTTGTCAACATTGAATATTCAGTATAATCAGGGGAGAAAATTAAAGGGAATTCTCTTGTATAGGAAAAGATATCTAGTTTAGTTAGAAATGGATGATTAAACAAAATTCAGGAGAAACAATACAACTCAGAAGGAGGGAGAAAAATCAGAAGAAAAAACAGGCAGAGGTATGTAGTATTGTTCGCCTTTCTTTATACAGTTATTTGGTACCTATAATACTTTGAATCTGCCATCTCTTATAATCATATAAAGTGCTCTGAGGTACTTCATTTTGACATTGTAAATTCCCAGCTAAGTAGGCTGGGAATATTTATTCAACCTAGAGATGGATAAACATTTTGGTGATCTGGGGTAAATGGTATAATCCAGACTCCAACCTAGTTCTGTTTCCAAGTCTAATGTTCTTTCTACCTGATCATACTTCCCTCTGCTAATTTATATTTCCCATCCTGTGAAGGGGACAGTGAGGGCCGACATGAGAAACTGGCAAAACCCCTCTCTTGAACAAAATAATGCCATTTGCAGCAACATGGATGGACCTAGAGATTGTCATACTGAGTGAAGTTAAGTCAGACACAGAAAGACAAATATCATATGATATTGCTTACATGTGCAATCTAAGAAAAAGGGTATAGGGACTTCTCTGGTAGCACACTGGTTAAGAATCCACCTGCCAATGCAGGAGACACGGGTTTGAGCCCTGGTCCGGGAAGATCCCACATGCCGCGGAGCAACTAAGCCCATGAGCCACAACTACTGAGCCTGCGCTCTAGAGTTCGCGAGCCACATTACTGAAACACGCGCGCCTAGAGCCTGTGCTCCGCAAAGAGAAGCCACTGCAATGATTAGACCGCACACCGCAACGAAGAGTAGCCCCTGCTCACTGCAACTAGAGAAAGCCCGTGCGCAGCAACGAAGACCCAACGCAGCCAAAAATAAATAAATAAACAGATTTATAAAAATAAATAAATAATAAAAATAAATTTAAAAAAAGGGTACATATGAACTTATTTGCAAAACAGAAGTAGAGTCATGGATGTAGAAAACAAACTTATGGTTACCAGGGGATGGGTGGGAGGGATAAATTGGGAGATTGTGATTGACATATGCACACTACTATATATAAAATAGATTAACTAATAAGAACCTGCTGTATAGCACAGGGAACTCTACTCAATACTCTGTAATGGCCTATACGGGAAAAGGATCTAAAAAAAATGAGCGGATGTGTGTATATGTTTAACTGATTCACTTTGCCGTACAACTGAAACTAACACAATATTGTAAATCAAATATACTCCAAAAAAAAAAGACACCCCCCCCCCCGCCTTAATGATTAAGACATTGGCAAAGACAGAAGCCAGGGCAGAAGTCAAATGCCACCACTGTCACACACACGACCCATATAAAGATCATTTTCACAAACTTAGCATGTATGAAGGGAAATACCATAATCCTGACTGAAAATCTAATACCAAGATTTTGATACTCTAAGCAGAACTTTATCATAATAAACATTATAGCTATGTCACTTCAAAAGGTTGTCATTTTAAAAGACTTCTCAAGAAAAAGGGAAAAGTAGCTAAATAAAGTTAGTCATCATTTACTATAAAATTATAGTGTTCCTGCTGATTTATATTATAATAATTGCATTCTTCTGATAAAAAAGAGCTTTAGTTTTTAAGCCAAGGAAACATCTTAAACTTTCTTACAACCAAGCTAAATTTTAAAGCTCTATTTAAATTCCAGAGATAATGTTACTAAAGAAATCAAAAGGCTTTTATAAGACTTCTGATACTGTACAAGTCGAGATAACGTGTGCTGCACTACAGCTTACAAAGCACTTTGACAATTCTACTTGCAGAGGCACCATCTTTCCAACTGAGTACTTCTCAGCACGACAATACAAATGTATGAAAGAACCAGTGATTTTAAAAACGTACGTTCTAAAACTCTATTCTGCAGTACTACATCATTCAAATAATGGAGATGTTCTACGTAACAGCAGCGATGGAATTCCAGGCAGGAGAAACTTGCCTCTTCCCCCGGAAAACACACCAACTTTCTCTACACGCTCAGGTCTCCCAAGCGGAGTCCGTCCCGGAGAGACTGAGAAAACTGACTTTCGCTCTGCAAGTACAAAGATGTGACAGTCACACAGGGTGACGGTAAGGCTTTCTGGCAGCTCCAGGCGCTGACAGTCAACAACTCGCCCCGGCAGAAGCACAGCACTCTAAGGCCTGTTAGGTGCCGTTCAAGTAACCTGAACCTGTTTTCAGCGGAGGAGAGTCTCGGTGGGCGTTCAAGAGCGCACGGTGCCCCCGACGGCCCAGGACGGAAGAACACGACGCACAAAAGTGACGCGCTACTTTCCAAACAACGCCTGAAGCAAACGGAGCAACACGCCCCCCGCCCCCGCCCGTTAATTTCAGGAACATTTCATTACCACAACAAAAGCCACACAAGAAAATCACGTGTCGTTGCTGCTTTACCACAGGATGTCGGCCAAATTCCCACATCCCCCATTTCCCGAACCTGCGAACCGGTCGGTGAGGGAGGGGGCGGCGCAAGGTGTGGCGGTGGGGGGAGGAGGGGGCTGGAGTGGAGGGGGCGGGGGGTGAGGGGGCAGGGGGTGAGGCGGGGGCAGGGGTGGGGGGTGAGGGTTGAGTGGAGGGGACAGGGGGCGGGTGAAGGGGGTTGGGGGAGTGGAAGGGGTGGAGGGTAGGGGGTGGGGCGGGGGAGTGGAAGGGGTGGAGGGTAGGGGGTGGGGCGGGGGAGTGGAAGGGGTGGAGGGTAGGGGGTGGGGCGGGGGAGTGGAAGGGGGTGGAGAGTAGGGGTGGGGCGGGGGCGTGAGGGGGTTGAGTGGAGGGGGCAGGGGGTGAAGGGGAGCGGGTGGAGAGAGAGGGTGACAGGGGTGGAGGGGCAGGGGGTGAGGGGGTAGGGGGAGGGTAGGGTGGGGCGGGGGTGAGGGGGTGGAGGGACCGAAGGGGGGGTGGGGCGGGGGTGTGAGGGGCGGGGGGGGAGGGGGTGGAAGGGGGTGTGAGGGAGGGGTGAGGGCCGCACTCCAGGCCTCTGCGTCCCGACCTCGCAGGCGGCCTACGGACTCGGGCTCGGGGCCTGGGCTCCCCCGCTCTCTCTCGCCGCCGCGGCCACTGCCCACCAGCCTGTCTCTCGGCTCCCCCGCCAGCCGGCGGGCCGCGGGCTGACCCCCAGCCCCTCACCCGGAGCTCCGGACAACCTTCTTCCACACCGGCTGCACAGGGCCTCGGCGGCTCCCCAGGCCTGGCCCTTGCTCTCCACCTGCCCAAAACAGGACGCCGCGGCCTCCATCGTCGCCGCCTCGAATGTGAGGCCAGCGCCGCGTGCCGTCCCGGCGTCCCTCGCGGCAGTGGCCAATCACCGGAGGCGGCGGCTCCAGGGAGCCAATCGGCGGCGAGGAAGCTCCAGCCCTCCCTCCAGTCAGCCTGGGGCAGCCGGCTGCGGGAAGCGGTTTTTTTGTTTTACCCCCTGGAGCGTGAGAGACAAGGCCGCGTGGCCCTCGGGAAGCGTTTCATGACCCAGCCACGCATTACTCACTATATTGCATTAGGCGTCGCGAGTAGCGAACGATCCTTTGTGTTGAAGTTGTCTTCCTTCCCTAGTGGGTCGTAGCGGCCTTAGTGGAGAAGCCAATCTAGCTACCCATAGGTGGGGAGATTTGGTTAACAATTTCAAACCAAAGGGGTGGTCATTATTACTAACAGTTGTCGACGCTAATGGTATATATACAAGGCCTTGTGCTGAGAAAGTTTGGGGCTGCTAAGAATTTATAAACTAATAGGTTCCTGCTTGAGAGGTATGTAGCCCTCTACCTAAAAGGGTAACTTCTACTAAGGCAGCTTGTATTAAATGCCAGAGGAAAGTTAGAGAAAATAATTGTCTGCGTTGTATGAAAAGCCTTCCTAGCGAATATGGGGTTTGCACTAGACCTTAAAACCTGGGTAGAACTTACAGAGGTAAACAGAAGAAATGAGGCATTCCAGGGAGAAAGAACCGTGTAAGCAAGGGAAAGTAGGTGGGAAATGCTGTGGCCTATTCGGAATTTATAGACCATTTGGCCAGAGTTTTAATTTCCTTAAAGTGAACTTTTTTGGAGAAGTATATTGGGGTCGAATTTTAAAGAGTCTTGAATGTTGGGCTAAGGAGTTTGGACTTACCCTTTAAGCAGTAGTGTCCTGGGGAAATCGAGTGAGCAAGGGATGAAGTAATCTGGTAGCAATTTGGCAAGTATATTGTGGATGAAGCACCTGGGGATGGCAGGGTGGCTTCAGCTGCTAAGAATAAACACCAGCACATAGGCTTCCTTTTCTCTTTTTCCCTCTACATATTTTTGGAAATAGAAACAGAAGTATTCTGTTCAAAAGCTCACTCCTGGTTAATATTCCGAAATATGCAAACAGCTCATACATCTCAATATCATAAAACAAACAACGGAATTTAAAAAAATGGGCAGAAGACCTAAATAGACATTTCCAAAGCAGACATACAGATGGCTCACAAATACATGAAAAGATGCCCAACATTGCTAATTATTAGAGAAATGCAAATAAAAACCACAATGAGGAATTGTCTCGCGCCAGTCAGAATGGCCACCATCGAAAAGTCTAAACGCTGGAGAGGGTGTGGAGAAAAGGGAGCCCTCCTGCACTGTGGGTGGGAATGTAAATTGGTGCAGCCACTATGGAAAGCAGCATGGAGATTCCTTAAAAAACTAAAAAAAGAACTACCATATGGTCCACCTATTCCACTGCTGGGTATATATCTGGAAAAAATGAAAACTCTAGTTCAAGAAGTTACGTGCACCCCAATGTTCATAGCAGCACTATTTACAATAGCCAAGACATGGCAGCAGCCCCTATGCTCATCAACAGACGATTGGCTTAAGATGATGTTGTCTATATATACAATGGACTATTACTCAGCCATAAAAAAGAATGAAATATTGTCATTTCCAGTAACGTGGATGGACCTAGAGAATATTCCGCTTAGTGAAATAAGTCAAAGAAAGACAAATATCATGATATCACTTATATGTGGAATCTAAAAATTAATACAAATGAATCTATGTATAAAACAGAAACAGACTCACAGACATAGAAAACAAACTTAGAGTTATCAAATGGGATGGGGTGGGAGGGACAAATTAGGACTATGAGATTAACAGACACAAATTACTATACATAAAGTAGATAATCAACAAAGATATACTGCATAGTACAGGGAATTACACCCCATATCTTGGAATAACCTACAATGGAATATAATTTGCAAAAAAACCCTACAAAGAACAAAAGCTGAATCACCATGCTGTACACTTGAGACTACCACAACATTGTATATCAACTATATTTCAATTTTAATAAAAGCTCACCCGTACTCAAAAATCCTTATACTTTGTTGCCTTCAGGAAAAAGTACTGATTCCTTAACCTATCTCCACGCTACCCAACCAATAGTTTCTATTACTAATCCAAAATGGAATTTAGATTACCAATCAAGCCAGTATTCCCACGTAGCCTGCTAATTTTTCTACAGTTTTGTGAGTGGTATTACCTGTTCCCCTCATCTGGAATGCCCACTCTTTCCTCTTCATCAATTCATATTCTCCTCATCCTTCATGCGTCAGCTTTAGAGCCACCTACCCCTCCTCCAAACCTTCAGATTTCTCCCTGCACTCAACATGGTAGCAATTAGCCACATCTCCTTTTCCATTGTAATTTGAATAATGACAATCTCATTGCATAGGGGTTTTTCTTGTGCCCTAAAGTGAATTGAATGTGGTGCAGTACAAAGGAATTAACTGATCATCACCAGGCCAAATGGAGGGAATTATGCCTTGGTAATCCCAGCTGAATAAATTCTGGGTAAATCGGGGTCAGTGAGAAATACAATGACATGTTTAGGCCTCATCTAATAGGTCTTAGTACCTCCCGGACCTTTCGAATGGAGCAGCCAGAATTATCTTAATATTTAATTTAGATTGTTTAAATCCTTTGTTTGGAATCCTTTAATGGTTTCCCACTGACTGGGACAAATCCTTGAAACGGCCTTCATAGGTTTTATGATTTGGCCTCTGCTTCCCTCTCTAGCTTCATTTTCCCCACTACTCCTCACTATGCTCCAGATACGCTGGCCTTTTTCACTTCTGTAAGTAGGTCAAGCTCTTTCTAACCTTAGGGCCTCTGCCTGGAATTCCCTCCCCTGCACTATTAAAAAAATTTATTATAAAATATTTTAGCCCCACAATAAGGAATAAAGAATAAAATTATGGGGAGTTCCCTGGTGGTCTAGTGCTTAGGATTTGGTGCTTTCACTGCCATGGTCCAGGTTCGATCCCTTGTGGGAGAACTGAGATCTTGCAAGCTGAGTGGCACGGCCAAAAAAAAAAAAAAAAGAATAAAATTATGAATGCTCATCTATGCTCCAACTAGCTTAAGAAATAACCTAATTTTATTCAGGTAATCTAGTTTTATAATGTCTGGCCATTTACTCACACACTGGCCAATTCTTAATTCCTCCTTGTGTCTCATACCTCCCTTCTAGGATAATTTTTCTCCTTCAAGGACACCTGAAGAAATGTCTTTAGTGAAAGTATCTTAATGGTGAATGCTCTCAGCTTTTATTCGAATGAAAATACTCTCATTTCATCTTCATTCTTGAATGATCATTTAGTAACATAACATTCTAAATTGACAGTTTTTTTCTCAGACTTTGGAGATAGCATCATACTGATTTCTGACCTTTAGTTTTGCTATTGAGTTTACTGTGAATCCAATTGTCATTCTTTATAGGTAAGTTGTTTTTCTTTGGTCTTCTGTATATTCGTTATAATATCGAGGTGTGGATATTTATTGCCCTCCCTGAGATTGATTGCAATTCTTCAATCTGAGGAATTCATTCCTATCATACTCGTCTGGAAAATTCTCAGTCATTTGTCTTTTTTTTTTTTTAGAAGGTTTTTCAAGTGACAGCTGTTGTTGTTGTTTTTAATTAATTAATATATTTGTTTATTTTTGGCTGCATTGGGTCTATTTTCCTGCGCGCGGGCTTCCTCTACTTGCAGTGAGCGGGGGCTGCTCTTTGCTGCAGTGCGCGGGCTTCTCATTGCAGCGGCTTCTCTTGTTGTGGAGCACAGGCTCTAGGCACACAGGCTTCAGTCGTTGTGCCTCGCGGTCTCTAGAGCACATCCTCAGTAGCTGTAGCACACGGGCTTAGCTGCTCCGCGGCATGTGGGATCTTCCTGGACCAGGGCTCGAACCCGTGTCCCCTGCATTGGCAGGTGGATTCTTAACCACTGCGCCACCAGGGAAGCCCCATTTGTCTTTTTGAATACTACCTCTTCCTTGTTGTTTTCTTCTGGAACTCCTTTTAGACAGTAACAGGACCATCTCTTTCTATCCTTTATTTCTCTTAACCTCTCTTTCATATTTTCCACTCTTTATCTCTGTGCTGCATTCTGCATAATTTTTTTCAGATGCATCCCCCAGTTAATCAGTTCTCTCTTCACCTGGATTTAATCTGCATTTAACCTGACCACTGAGTTAAATTTTCAATGACTAATCTAATTCTAGACGTTCTTTTTTTCTTTTTTTTTAATTTCCAAATTTGCCTGATCTTTTTGGATAGTATTATGTACCTTTCTCATGTTTTTGATTCTATCTTTTATTAATTTAATATTTTAAACACTTATTTCATTATGTACCTCCAAATTTCTTTCTCTGACATTCTTGAGGGGTCCAATTCTGCAATTTATTATTTCTACTGATTTTCATTCATGGTGATTTGTTTCCTCATGTGTTTGGTAATTTGGGATTTTAAACTCACGTTTGGGAGTGTTTATCTGTGGGAATCCTTTCTTTTTTGGCCACACCATGCAGCTTGTGGGATTTTAGGTCCCTGACCAGGAATTGTACCCAGGCCCTTGGCAGTGAGAGTGTGGAGCCCTAACCACTGGACTGCCAGGGAATTCCCAGGGAATCCTTTGAAGCCAGCATTAAGGATATATTTCTCCAGATTATGTTTTTGCTTCTTGTAGAACATAGTTCCCAAAGAACTATGAATCTAGGACCACTTTAATTTCTTGGCCTGTGTTTTCCTAGGCTACTCCAATAGCATATTTTGAATCCCAAGCCCCCCTGAAGGCAGGTGTGTATTCTAGATTACCTGGGGAGGTATTTTCCCCGCCCAAAAGTATACAAGATAGACAAACTTCTTTGCCTTTTAGCCAACTTGTTCACGCCCACCAGCAGTGTATGAACCTTCTAGCAAATGCTTGGATTAGCATCGGTTTTATTTTTTGCTAATTCATGGCTGTACTTTCATATCTCCTTGTGGCTTTAATTTGCATTTCTCTAAAGACTGATAAGGCTGGCATCATGTCATATTTATTGGTCATTCAGGCTTTTGTATTTGTTTGGTGGGGGGACATGTTTGTCTATTTCTTATTGATTTGTAGCAATTCCTTATTTATCCTGGATTCCATTGCAAATATACTTTTCAGGCTGTGACTTGTTTTTTCACTTTGATATCTCTTGTTGTCCCAAGGTGTTTTATTTCACTATGGTATTTTCATTAAGACTTGCAATATTTGCATATTGTTTAAGAAGTCTTTCCCCGAGCTAAACATTCATGTGATTCATTATCTTCCATGAGCTGTATTACCTTCCCTTCTACTTTAAAATTCAGTTTTGTTGTTGGTGGTATATGCATAGGAGTGGGAGGAAGTGGGGTGCGATGGAACCCAGTAATTTGGATAGACAGCGTCATGAACCTTGATTTACCCTTTTCCTGTACACTGTTGGTGTAGTGCCACCTCAGAACATAGAGACAGATATTCCACAACGGCATTTTATTTGATTTTAAAAAAAGGATCAAGTATATTTTAACTTCAGTTCTGCTTTTGTTTTGATAAAACCTTGGGTTTACCATTTTCCTTCTAGACTCACTAAAAGTATCAGGTTGTCATGAAAATAACTGATTATACAACATTCACAGAGGCTGGTACACGGTACGCGCCCAGTAGAAACGTAGTTGTGAGCGCTCACTTGGTGTCAGAACCCCGCAATAGGGAGGACACTCCAGCCAGCGTGACACGGTCTCCAAGGGCACCAGATGGCGCCAGGCCCATGACAAACAGCATTTGCAGTTTGGTGCCTTTCTTACCTTTGGAGGTGGTTTTCAGGTCCTCTGCTACTTTGCCTCTGACCTTTCTGTTCTGAGTCACTGCTAGCAGAGGTGTGCAGTGAGAAGGTGTAAGCTGTCTTCCATGCATATTCTGGAGGGGGCAGAATACCCCTCTTTCGGGAAGTGACTCTGGCTTTGTCCCTAGAAATTTCAGGGCAATGGGGCAGGAAGGACCTTTAGCGATCACTGAATCGCACATCCTCATTCAGGATGGGGAAGCCAAGGCTCTGACCTTCGTGGGTAGAGCTCGAGTCCCAGTGTTTTGATTTCTGGACCATGCTCCTGGGCTTTACTACACCAATTCCCATGTCCACCTTCAGAAAACTCTACTTTGGGAATTATAACAGAGATGTACTGCACAGACATGAAATTTTAGACTAATGGACAGATGACCAGTGCAGCTCCAGGCCAGATTTGGGGGCCTTTGTAGGGATGAGCAAGTCTCAACCTTGCTGCTATGAAGAGGTAGGGGACAGGATGGGGTCTGCAGTGTCCTTTCTTGAAAAATAGTCCCAAGGAGAGCTCTTGGGCCCTAAAAGTTGAGGAAATGTACCCCCATGAGCCTCCCTATAGGGCAGCAGGGTGTTAGCATCCCCCAGTGCGCCTCCCCTGCTGTCTTCAGGACTGTTAATTGGGAGCGGTCTCCACCTGCATATTCGTCACCGTCAGGGCAGGTGGCTGCCTTCCTGGGTGAGTTGGGTGTGGGCCCTCAGTTGCAGAGCTCAAGACACTTCTGGCCTGACCTTAACCAGCAGAGGTTGACTTGTGGTTCCCAGACTTTGGTGCGCTTAGGAATTCCTTGAGAGGTTATGAGAATGCAGAGGCCTAGGACCTAGAGGTTCTGACTCAGAAGGTCAGGGTGAAGCCCAGGCCTGTGCTATCTAATAGCCGTCCTGCGGCTGGCTGCAACTGGACCAAGTCCCACACTGAGAGACAGATTGCTGTCGATGGGAAAAAAAAATGCACCACCTAAAGGTTGAGAGTTATGTTCTATTTGGTGGACAAAGCTGAGGGCTTCACAGTTCACAATGCCAGATAAATTAATTCCCTAAAGAACTATATCAAGGGTTAGCAAAAGAAACTAAATCACCCAACTCTAATGAGACTGGAGTACAAAACCATTCAGACCAATGCAGGGCAGTTGCTGAAGATAAGAAGGTATTTTTTTCATTTTTTTAAAACAAAGCTCCCAGATATGCAAAAACCTTATCAACAGACCTCAACAGTTGGTCACAACCCTGGCACCTGAGGGCCGGGGGCTGTATTCAAATCCCCCTTTCTCAGTGCAACCTGGAGGAAAATTTCTACATCTTTGAGCGTCAGCTTCCTTCGCTGCTAAATGGGGCTGATATCGGTACTGTGAGGATTAAACAAGATAATAGATGAACGGACTTGTAAACTATAAAGTACAAGACAAGCCTTATGAGTTCTTCTAAAATGTATAATAGATTAGATTATTAATTCAAAAATACAAAAAACAAACCTGAGGGCTTCAGCCTGGGCGGAGGCAGGTGTCAGGAGGCCCTGAAGGGGTCAGGGAGTTATTGCCACAAAGACTAGGTAGTTGGAACATCAAACGATTACTATGAGTTAAAGAAAACCCGACACCTCAAGGTGATGAATTTGGTGCTTTTCTATGTGTGGGAAGATGCAGAAGTCTGGGCTCCCTGAATCATTCCTCAGCTACCTGGGGCAGTACCCCGGGTTTTCCCGTCTGGAGACGCCTCATGGTTTGCTGTGTGGGAGGGCTGCAGTGGTCCATCCTGGTTCCCTCAGGGCTCCCCGCTGGGCCGCTGTACTGTGACGGCCTGAGGGCTGCAGCACGCTGGGTTTCCTGACCTGGCAGCGACATTTTCTCACTCGCATCACCTTACACTCTCGAGGTCTCTCCTGACTCCTCTGTGGCCCATGTGCATTTCTCTAGTGACTCCCATTCCAAGACATACACCCAGTGCTATCAGATTTTCTTCTTTTGGAAACGTAAAGCTGTAGACACCAAGGAAGAAACAACACTCATATTTTCAGAGATTTAGTTCGCTTGCGTTGAGGCAAGAATTATGATTAGGAAATCCCCAGGGGGTAGAGTCAGCGACAAGCCCAGGCTCTGCGATCCCTCAGTGGTGAGGCAGGCCAAGGGGCGTGCGCTGGGGTCGACAGCCCCTTGCTTCAGACTCTAACAGTCCCTGAGGGCGCTGCTGTGCTGTTAGCTGTAAGGCACCTGGCCAGAGGGGTGCCCTCGACCTTTCCGAACTCTGACTTGCCCTTTTCTCATGGGCAGAGGCTCTCCATCCCTCCTCTCTGACGTCATAAAAGAATAAAAACACTTCACGCAGAGCTCGAGAAGCAGAGTCACCTCTTCGGGCAGATGTTGTCCCGCCATGGTATTTTCTAGCTGCCGCTTTAAGGAGGCAAGTAAGGGTGTAAATGCACCCTTACTCCCCACACTCTAGTCAGATATGCCATTAAATGCGGGTCACAAACTCTGGTTATGATTCTAACAGGATGGCCTCCATTGGATGATGGCTTCTGGGAGAAGATGAACAAATGATGGAGGCGTGTTTAATTAAGCTCGCTGTGGTGAAGGGGAATTTGAGAGCTACGAGGAATGGAGGCTCACCAGGGAAATTTAATTCTCAGCCTGTCTCAGACACTCTCCTCTTACCTTCTCCCACCTCCTCACCTTTTATCTGAATGGCAAATACAACTCACATCTGAATTGACAGGAATTTTCTGGAATTCTCATTCCTATATTCACCGGCCCATCTCATTTTAGTGAAAACAGTATAATAAATGTCATATTTCACCATGGTTTTTATACATAAAGCTGCTTCCTTTTGTACACAAGCCTTCCCCACCAGGGCTGAACCCGGGTGGTGGATTCCCAGCAGCACCAAACACTCTTTTCAAATCTCTTTTTCTGCACCATCCATTTTAGCGTCCAATTACTCTCTTTTTTCTTGGTCTTTGTTTCACATGATTAGCCTTGCTTTTTGAGGCAAACTGCATTTTCCTAAAGATAGCCAGCATATATGTTATCCCCTGCAATGCAATGCTGACACCCTTCCTGTTGTCACCCCCAGTCTGGGCTCAGTGTACTTTCTGATTTGTTCACTTTTTTTTTGATGACTATTGAGAGCCTATTATTTGTCTAAAAGTAGGCTGAGCTCCATGAGGATGGTAAAAGAACTAAACTCCCTATTCATTTTTTTTTTCTTTTGGCCGCACCTCTTGGGGGATCTCAGTTCCCCCACCAGGAATTGAACCCGGGCCTCCAGCAGTGACAGTGCCAAATCCTAACCACTAGACCACGTATTGTGTTCACGGTTAATTCCCTCAACTGCCCCATGAGGTTTTGTTTTTCACGGTTAATTCCCTCAACTGCCCCATGAGGCAGGTATTATTATCCCTCTCCTGGAGCTGACAAAACTACGTGACAAAGAGTGTTCAAACCAGCTCTATCTGGCGCCAGTGCCCAGGACACTTTACTCTGAAAAATTGCTCACAAATTCTAGGATCAGTCCGCAAATTCTGGGATCAGTCCGCCCCCTCTTTCCTTTGCCTTCTGAGTGTAGGTCTTTCCAGGTTTCTGTTTCTCAGCCTCTTTTCATGCCTCATTCCCTCTCTTTTTCTTTTCTGGCTGCACCGTGCGGCATGCAAGACCCAGTTCCCTGACCAGGGATCGAACCCCGGGCCCCCTCGGCTGGAAGCGCAGAGCCTTACCCACTGGCCCACCAGGGAAGTCCCTTGCCTCTTTCTCTTGTTGACGGTCTGTTCCTTGCTCTCCCAGACATTCATTCACCAAACATTTACCGAGCTTGTACTGTGTGCCAGGCAGGTCCTCTTCTGAGCAGTCCCTACCCTCCTGGAGCTTAGACTCCAGGCTAAAAGCAGATCAGCAGTAAAACGTGAGGACAGATGCTGGGATCTGCTATGGAGAAAAGGGAAGAGAGGAAGGTGAGGGGAAGGTCGGGGAGAAGGGGTGCTGGTCAGGAGACTCGGGAGGGGTGGGAGGGGAAGCAGCCAGGGGTTGGGGGGCGTCTGGGAGAAGGCGTCTCAGTGGAGCAAGCAGCCAGCTCAAGGCCCGCGAGCTGGGTGACCAGGGCCTGTGTGGACAGGTCAGGAGGGGTCAGAGGCTCACCACAGGGCTGGAGGCCACTGAGGACAGTCACTTTCTGACCGACAGGCTTTGCCATCAGCCTCCCGATTTATGGGGACGCTCTACCATCCCTGCTCCGGCTCTGGGTGCGTGGGTTAGGGTGTTAACCCCACAGGGAAGCTCATTTCTGCCTCTCAGGGGTTTGGGTCACAGATACTGCAGCCCCCCAGGGACGACAGGGGGCAGTGATGGGCCCAGGCTCACGGGGGCTCTGAGGGTGGAGCTGTCTCCACCCTACCGTCACTTCCCCCGGGCCGGCTTCCAGGGCCACATCGTGACCACAGCGCCACCCCCCCCCCACCCCCGCGTGTGTGTGCATCTCTGGTCCCTGCCGCTTCCCTTGCCGGTGCCTGTGAGGCTCTCCCTCATCTCTGCCACTGAAATCCCACCTCGTAAAACTTGAGCTGGGCCCCTGAGGGTGGCCCCTGAACTCCACAACCCTCCGTGCCTCTGCTGTGGCCTCCAGTCGTGCCCTGGACGACAGTTTATCTACAGTCTGTCTTTCCCGTCTCACCGTTCCTGCTCCGAGGCGGCACCACGTTGCTCATCCTCAGCTCACACCCTGTAGCCTCGTGCCCTGTCCAGCAGGTGCTTCATTTGTCAAGAAATGAAAGCAAGAGGAAGAAATCCCGTGTTGCAAATACAACATGTGGGCAAGAACACCAACTAATAAATTCTGGTACTTTCAGGCTTACGAAATACTTTTCTCCACAGTATCTCAGTTTATCTTCACGAGTCCATAGAAGGGAGTTTCTATCCCTTTAAAATGAATCAGGCTTTTGCCTTAAATTTCCATTACACTTTATCTTAGAACCTCTGGACCAAAAAGATAAAATCCCCTGAGTTGGGTTCTGGTATGTTGCGGGGAGGGCCGGGACCCAGGAATGGGGACAGAGGAGAGGGAACCCGCCCAGAGATCTGGTCTGAAGCGGAACAAGCAGCATCAGTGAAGCGAAAGTGCAGGACAGAGCCGGCCCTGGAGCCCGCGCGCGGGTGCCGGCTGGGGGAGCCCTGATCCTGCACGGCAGCTGAGCGGGCAGGTGTCTGTGTCAAGGCCCAGCGCCCCTGAAAGGAGTAAATACTGGTTTTCTGCCTCTCTTTTCAGTGTGAAAGGATAATTTTCAAAGAAAAGGTAAAATCGTGGCTCCCATCCAGATATAAAATGAACAAGTGTTAAATTTATTCCGCTCTTAGTAGCATGTGGGAACTAGGCAGTTGCTAGAACTGGTTCAAGGGAGCAGAGAGGCACCCGTTCATCTGGAGATGCCAGAGGATTGTGCAAGTGTAGCGAAACTGGCTTTTCCAGAGGAAGGAGGGCTGTCCCTGTGTTTGCATATCACAGACACGGACTATTCTGAACTGCTATCCGTTCTCCATAACCTCGGATCTGCAAAGTGTGCCTGAAGGGTGTGCTTTGTGCAGTGTGCAGTCTTCTGTCCAAGCACAGATTCTCCTGACGTGACCGCACAGATTCTAAAGTTGAGCCGCTTCACTGGAGGGGAACTGACAGTGCTGGACAGTCGTGCAAGGTCGGCACTACTAACTGATGGGGTTGTTGTGAGCATTAAGGAGACCGTGCTTTTAGGTTATCACAGCACCCGGGGCATAATAGGTTTCTGATAACTACCAGCTGCTGACACTGTCCTGTAGGAGACATCTCACACACACACACACACACACACACACACACACACACACACGGGCCCAGGGCTTCACGTGTGGGCCTCACACCTGTCACCACCTGCACAGTTTAATCATTGTTTCCCTTGCTCCTAACTCACCTGCTCGTGTCCATTCTTGCCTGGATGTGCTCCCACCCTCCTCACAGAAGCCAAAGTGACCTGAACATGTGAACTGGAGCAAGTCCCTGCCTTTGTTAATAATCGTCAACAGCCTGGTGTCGTGTTTGCAATGAAACCCTGGGAGACCCTGTGCTCTAAGATTCCTGCCTGCTTCTCCAGCTGCCTGGTGAACCAGTCTTCCTGTTGCATCCCTGTTCCTGCCACACCTCCTGGAATTCTCCTCTGTGCTCATTCACCACCCCTTTAAAGGGGGCTCACCCAATGCCCCATCCTATAACTGTCTAAGCCTCTTTCCACCTATTAAAACCCTGATCGCAATTGATGATACTTTTTCTGCCCCTCTCCTGGAGCACCAGTTCCATGAGTCTGTCTTGTCCCTGCTGTTTTCTCAGACTGCACGGCAGACACTGAATGAATAAAAATCTCTTATAGTTGACAGATCTTTCATATCCTATTGACAGGCAAGATATTCACTTTATTACTGCTGGCAGGAATATAAATTGCTACAGCTTATCTGAGAATAAATTTGGCACTATTTATCAAGAGCCTTAAAAATACTCTTAACCCCTTAATTCCATTTTGAGGAATCTATTATAAAATAATAAGAGATGTGGTATAGGGCTTCCCTGGTGGCGCAGTGGTTAAGACTCCGCCTGCCAATGCAGGGGACACGGGTTCGAGCCCTGGTCCGGGAAGATCCCACATGCCGCGGAGCAACTAATCCCGTGCGCCACAACTACTGAGCCCGCGCTCTACAGCCTGTGAGCCACAACTACTGAGCCCACGCGCCACATCTACTGAAGCCCGTGTGCTCTAGAGCCCATGCTCCGCGACAAGAGAAGCCACCACGATGAGAAGCCCACACCCAGCAAATGAAGAGCAGCCCCCGCTTGCCACAACTAGAGGAGCCTGTGCGCAGCAACGAAGACACAACACAGCCAAAAATCATAAACAAAAATAAATAAATTTGTGGAAAAAAAGAGATATGTGGTATAAGATTTAGTGACAAGATGCAACCTTAAAAAAAAAAACAAACAGATGACCAGTAGGAAATAGATGCGCCATCCTACAGTGGGGATATGGAAAAGCACTCTCAACATGGAATAATGTGTAGTCAGTAGAACCATATCCTCCATGTTAAATAAAAAGGCAGAATGGAAAACTTTATATTTCAATTCTGCCTAAAAATAAATATATGCATAGAAAAACCCTAAAGAAATAACCACTCTTGTTTAGGTATATAACTAGGTAGTGAGATTCTCGGTGGTTTTAATTTTCTTTTTACTCTTGGATATTGCAAATTTTCTAAGATGAGTTACATTTTTATAATCAGAATAAAACAGATTGTTTTAAAAAATGCTCTATAAATCCAGCCTCATCTCTATATCTCTGAGTTACTCTGCCACACCAATTAGATTTAAATTAACTGTTATTTTTTCTAAAAAGTGTCTAGGCCTTAGTGGGTCAATGAAGCAGTCTCTCTAAAACAACACAAAACATTAACCCTCTGATATGAGATTTTATTGCCACTTTTCTGTCTAAAACTTAATCAAGCTACTTGATATAACTTGATATCATTTCTGTGATTCCTTAAATTTGTTACTTATTCATTTTACAAACATTTGAGTGTCAGCTTTTTGCGAGGGTAGGTACGTACAATATGAAAGTTATTCCAGACAGGGTTCCTCTACTTCAAATTTAACTCCTTTCAAGTGTAATCCAACCCACCATAAACCCCTTACAGCTTTGTGCTCTATTTACAGCCTTCTCCCACTGGCTCTGGCAGGACCATAAGCTGCCAGCCATCACAGCTAGGGGCACTTGGACAGCCTGGCAGGGAAAAGAGTGAGGACAGATTATTCTTAGTTGAAGTTTAGGAAGCATTACTGCCCTGCCAGGACTGGAATGAGAAGGCCGTCATGACGCTGCCTGGAAAGGGTTCCGGTTCACTGAATTACTAACGTCAGATTAGTCCAGTGATAATTGCAGCTGAAGACAGAGATGAAAAGCCTCGAGATTAAATACATTATGTTAACTTCAATATACACAGTGACACAGTACACTATGATCTATTTACATGAAGTTACAACGATGGCCCTGAGAACACGGCAGAGAACCATGGCTCCAAGACTCCCTTTTCCTGCTCCAGAGACACAACCTAGCGCCGACAGCAGCAGAATGTCCTTGCCTGCGCGAATGATGGAGAAGAGGTGGAGAAGCAGCCACTGAATGGGAAAAGCTCACCAATGTCATCCTGTCAAATCAGTTTGTGCTGGGCGTGCAGCTGATGACGGAAAGGCTGTGAAAACAGCTTTCTCTCGCACGCTGCTGCTGATGGACAGACCCTTCCACAGAAATTCTGCCTTAAAAGTGAGCGCACATCAGAGAGGGGACAAAGCAGCGATGTTGGTGAGGGAAGAGTTCAGACCTTCCATGGACAAGTAAAATGACCAGAAGAAGTAAAAAAAAAAAAAAATTGAAATCACATCTGTCCTATGCTGTGCATTTTAGACAAACTCAAATTAATTAGAACACCACCCTCAGGCCTGGTTTTATAAAACATCTTTTACTTAAAAACGAGGCCTCTCTGGGGTGTCAATATGGGTGTGAGCACACATGTTACACATGAATAAACCTAAGTTAAAGCATGAAACATAAAATTAGCGCTGCAGAGTGCTTTGCGACTGTCTTACAAGAAATAAATATTACGTGTTAAGTCACAGTGGTCCTCCACTGAGGATGAATCCTGGTAAATGAAAACCCTTTTGGGCCAGGGGAGAACCTGGGGCTAGCCTATGCCAACGCCCCGGGGCTCCCTTTTGGAGCTGGTGGTCAGGGTGGTCAGCTCGGGAGGAGGGAGGGCATCACAGGACCACGCCTCAGAGTCAAACTGAGGTCGTCCCAGTTGCTGTGATGTAAATGTGCCATCGCTTCATCCCTTGCAAACCTCTAGCTGAATTAGCCTTTTCTGAGCAAGGTGACTGTGAAGTAATAAATTCCCTGGGAATTCACAGGAATCTTAGGGAGGTCACTGGACTTTTAACAGAGTGTGGAATGGAGGTTTGAGCAGTCCTGTCTAGAATTAAGGGACAGCGAGACCCCAGCAGATGTCTGGATTACCCGAGATTATTTAACACGAGTGACCTTCATATACATATAAACACGCCATGCTTCCCTACACCGTTCCCTTGAAATTCACATATTTTAAAATAACGAGATAGATATATAAATTAAAATCATGTATGAACAGTTAAATCTCTGCTTTAAATTACAAAACATTAGTGAGCATCTTTCCTACAGTTCTGTCATTTCTTAAACGCGTTCTGACGATGTCCCCACGGCTGCAATCGCCCAGCTGGCGGCCGGAAGATGAAGAACATTCTGACGTGCAGCTGGGGGCTCGGGAAGTAAGGTGGTCTTAATAGTACATGTTCTTATCCCACCAGCCTATAGAGGTAGAAAACAGTAAGCTAGAAACTGAGGCGAGTCTGTTGCACTAGACAGAGACCCCCAAATCATACTACCACTTACTTCCAGGGTAGAGTCTGATGGCCAGTTTCCGCACCTCATCGTACACCCAGATCAGAACAGCGTGTGGCACAGCCACGAACCAGTACTGAGGCCTGGGAGGGGGCGGAGGGAGGGAGGTGAGACCCACGCACCCAGAGGGGGGCCCGCCCCACAATGGAGGAGCTTCTCGGTCACTTCCCAGCCTCACTGGAGAGAACGACGCCACTGCGTCACACAGCGTAAAACCACACTGGACCGTGACCACTAGAAACGACGCCTGCCTGGGAAGTGGTCTGCCGGACGAGGGTACAGATGGGATGGTGAGGGATGGAAAACCCACCTCGTCTTCTGAAAAAAACTAGCGGGTCAAAGGCTCGGACTGATATAAAACCGGTGCCATTTTACCTCCTTTGAAAGACTAGAGGGGAAAGAGTCTCTGGAACCCTAGTGATTATTTAGGCCGTGACAGCAGATGGGGGCTCACTCCTCCCTCCCCACTGTTGAAGGGAACCTCACCGGAGCATCGTGAAGTTCAGGGCCACGATACTCCCGAGGCCGTAGGAGAGGATTAGCGCGATGATAACCTGCGAGGCAATCCCCACCCAGATGACTTTATTTCTGTAAGACACAAAAGCAAACAGATTCTGAACTCCCAGGCTCAGCCCCACACACCCAGCACAGTCAACGCCTCGTCATCCCTGCAGCAAAGGCCCAGGCTGAACCATGAGGGTGGATGCCGGCCGTACCTGAAGAGACCCTGCTGGAAGATGGAATTCCTCCGGGTTTTCCTGATGATCAGATCTGCTATTTGCTGGACCATGATGCCAACAAAGAATGCTGTGTAGCCCGTCCATTCTAGGTACTTCCTCTGGTAGCTTGTCTGTCAACGGCCAGAGAAAGAGAAGTCCATGAGGGCCAGGATGGAAACTTCAGGGAGGCACCAGCACACTGCTGTAAGCCTCTACTCTCTCCCCCTTACCAAGACTGAGCGAGGATCACCTCCTTGTGGTTGGAAAGAAAACTTTCTTTCCTTTAACCAGCTGAGTAGGAAAAGATGCTAACTTAATGGATTTGGCCCAACTGTGGCAATGTTGGCTGGTTCCTCTTACACACCTATGGCAAAGCTAATGTGAAAAGGTGAGCTCTAGGCACCTAACTCGAGAGGTGAGCTGAACCCCGAAAGAGGCAAACCGCTGTGACCAAGGGGCCCACAAGCCCCGTTAACCGAGAAAGCTGTCACCTGCTTTGTCCCCTCACGGTCTTCCCAGGAGGATACTGCTGGAGGGCCCGCCCTTACCCATTCTTGTCCATAGCTGTCTTCCAAGTCGTTCACGTAGCCCTTTTCCCACTCCACCCGGAGGTTAAGGAGAGTGCTGGGTCGAAAGCCCTCCTGTGCGTACACGGTGAAATATACAACAAAAGCTCCCAGGGCCTGCATGAGGCCTGAAAGAACAGAAGAGGTTCTGTAATGACTTCAGAATTGCCCCGACCGCATTCTCCTCTGGGTTCCTCCTCACGTCCCAACCCTGCCCCACAAGGCGAAAAGAATTCTCTGGGAGGCCCCTCCTCGCACCAATGTGCAGGTAGGAGTACACGGCAAGTGGCTTGTTCACCAGTCTGTCCTTCTTCTTGTGGCGAGGCTTCCTGTTCATAATGTCACTTTCAGCTTTCTCATAAGCCAGGGCGATGGAGGGAATCTAGAGGGAGAGAGACCCCGTGAGGCCCGGCCCTGAAACACTATGACACAAGGGGACAGCGGCTGCATAACCAGGGACTATGGGGTTAGGGAACTGGTCTCTCCAGGGTACAGGCCTCGGGGTGTGTCATCTGTAGAGAATTTAAGAGTCAGTCGGCTTCTGATCATTGCCTTGTGCTTCCAGTTCTAAACAATGCTAGTTATAAAGCACTTTTCTCTCCTTCTGTCCTCTCCCACTTCGCCCCGCCACTGACCAGTGGTCCTCTCACAGGTCCTCCCCCGCTGGAGGGCAGAGAATCTGCATTTCTAACCAGGTCCCCGGTGATGCCTGGAAGAACCACTAGAGTGGAGAAAATGAACAAACTTCAAGGGCCTGGAAAGTGATCTGACTGCAGGCTCTGGGGCCTCAGCTCCCCACTAAGGTAAAGATACCCCCAGCCCCCTGCAGCGTGGAGGGTGCCCTGCAGCTGTCCTATGAGATGAGGGAGGAGGCGGCAACTTGCAGGGCTATGAGTTCTTTTGCTGCCTGTCACCTGTGTAAGCCAGAGCCACGGGAATAACTGCCACGAAGCTTTCTTAAAGGGATTCGTCCGAGAAGGGGAGAGGGTTTAGGTGACGTTACTGTAGGTCAGCGTGCAGCTTTACGGAGTGTTAATCGTGGCTACTTCTTACTGTGTTTGGTGAGGGGCTTCGGGGTCACAGATCCTTTTACTTAACAAGGAGCGGCTGTGGGTTATCACTTCAGCCACTGGGCCCCCAGCAGTACAGGGACTACTTTGATGACAGCTGCATCTTCTCAAAAGAAAAGGGAGGCATGTGAGCTGAAACTGACTGATGGCATGCTTTATCGGAATGGTGAAGAACTTATGTCTTGAAAAGTTCTTATATGGAGGGCAGTGGTTTTAATTTTCAAACATATGACAGATCTCTCTAGTCCTTTGCTCTGAAGTGTGGTTGGTGGACCAGCAAACTCGGCATCACTTAAGAGCTTGTCAGAAATGCAGAACTTCAGGCCCCATCACGTCGAGGTTTGAGAAGCATTGATTTAGTGCATCTCTTGCTCTTGAAGGTAATGACTCTGAAGTTTCCATCACCTGGGGAACTTATCAGACGCTGTTCCCTTTAGGGCTACTTACTATGTCCGTGCCCAAGTCGATGAACAAGATAGTGATGGTGCCAATGGGCAGGGGAAGCCCAGCGATGATATAGATCAGAAAGGGGCAGAGCTCAGCGATGTTCTTGGTCAGGGTGTACGCGATAGTCTTCTTTAGGTTGTCAAAGATCAGGCGACCTAGGCAAAGACGTTACGTTTCTCCTTACAGGACTCGCTTCTGATTTTGCAGGCGGCCCCAGCCCTCGCTAAGACCCCTTGAGACCCCACTCACCTTCCTCCACCCCTGTGACGATGGACGCGAAGTTGTCATCCAGCAAGACCATGTCGGCTGCACTTCTGGCTGCATCAGAGCCCGTTATCCCCATGGCGATCCCGATGTCTGCCTTCTTTAGAGCCGGGGAGTCGTTAACTCCGTCCCCTGTCACAGCGACGATAGCACCCTGTGGGGACACCAAGAGGAGGTGAGTGAGCAGCCTGGGCAGGGGCCACCCACTCCCTTTGTCTTGAGGCCGCGAGGTCAGCCAGAGGCAAAATGAAGGCCCGCTTTGGGTTTGGGGGGAAAGATTAAGACAGCAAATCCCAGAAGCAAGAGCAACAAGCCCCAAACAAGATGTGTGCGAATAATTAAAACCAATGTGAATCCAAACTGGAAAGGAAGAAGTGAAACTGTCACTGTTTGCAGATGACCTGAGACTAAGCAAAGAAAATCCTAGACTCCACCAGAAAACTGTTAGAACTAATAAATACAAAATTAGTAAATAGAAATCTGTTGCATTTCTATACGCTAACAACGCACTCTCAGGAGAAATGAAGAAAACAATCCCACTCACAATTGCATCAAAAAGAATAAAATACCTAGGAATAAATTTAACTGAGGAGGCAGAAGACCTGTACTCGGAAAACTATAAGACACTGAAGACGACACAGACAGATAAAAAGATACACTGTGTTCCTAGATTGGAATAATATTGTTAAAATGACCATACTACCGAAGGCAATCTACAGACTCAATGCCGTCTCTGTCAAAATATCAATGACATTTTTCACAGAAGTAGAATAAGTAATTATAAAATTTGTATGAAACCATAAAAGACCCCAAATAGGCGAAACAATCTTGAGAAAAAACACCGAAGCTGGAGGTATCACACTTCCTGATTTCAACTATACCACAAAGCTACAGTAATCAAAACAGTATGGTACTGGCACAGAAAACAGACACATGGATCAATGGAACAGAACAGAGAGCCCAGAAACAAACCCACAATAATGTGGGCAATTAATCTACAACAAATGAGGCAAGAATATACAATGGAGGAAAGACAGCCTCTTTACTATATGATGTTGGGAAAACTGGACAGCTACATGCAGAAGAATGAAACTGGAACACTTTCTCACACCATATACAAAAATAGACTCAAAATGGATTAAAGACTTAAATGTGAATATAAGATATGAAACCGTAAAACTCCTAGAAGGGTACATAGGCAGTACACCTTTGACATCAGTCTTAGCAATATTTTTTTGGATCTCTCTTCTCAGGCAGGGGAAACAAGAGCAAAAGTGAACAAGTGGGACTATATCAAACCAGAAAGCTTTTGCACAGCAAAGGCAATTATCGGCAAAACAAAAAGGCAACCTACTGAATGGGAGAAGATATTTGCAAATGATATATCCAACAAGGGGTTAATATCCAAACTATACAAAGAGCTCATACAACCTGACATTAAAAAAATAAACAATCCAATTAAAAACTGGACCTGAATAGACATTTCTCCAAAGAAGATATACAGGTGGCCAACAGGCACATGAAAAGATGCTCCATACCACTAATCATAAGGAAAATGCAAATCAAAGCCACGATGATGTACCATCTCACACCTGTGAGAATGGCTATTATCAAAATGACAACCAGGGACTTCCCTGGCGGTCCAGTGGTTAAGACTTCTCCTTCCAGTGCATGGGGTGTGGGCTCAATCCCTGGTTGGGGAAGTAAGATCCCAAGTGTCTCGTGGCCAAAAAATCAAAACATAAAACAGAAGCAATATTGTAATAAATTTAATAAAGACAAAAAAAAATACAACCAATAGCAAGTGTTGGCAAGGATATGGAAGAAAGGGAACACTTGTGCACTGTTGATGGGACTGTAAATTGGTGCAGACACTATGGAAACCAGTATGGAGGTTCCTCAGAAATTTAAAGATAGAACTACCAGTGGATCCAGCAATTCCACTTCTGGGTATTTTTCTGAAGAAAACAAAAGCACCAATTAGATAAGATACATGCACCCCAGTGATCATTGCAGTATTATTTACAATAGTCAAGATACGGAAGGAACCCAAATGCCCATGAATAGGTGAATGGATAAAGAGGATGTGGTGTGTAAATTTGTTACTCAGCCATAAGAAAAAGGAATGAAATCTTGTCAGTTGCAACAATGTGGATGGACCTAGAGGGTGTTATGCTCCACATGACATAAGTCAGAGAAAGACAGATAGCATATGATTTTACTTATATGTGGAATCTACAAAACAAAACAAATGAACAAACATGACAAAACAGAAACAGTCATAGATACAGAGAACAGGTGGTTGCCAGAGGGGAGGGTGGCGGTGTTGAGTGAAACAAGCATGGGGGATGAAGACACACTTTCAGTTACAAAATAAATGAGTGGCAGGGGTGACATGTACAGCGTGGGAGACACAGTCAATACGTAATATCTTTGTAAGGTGACGGGGTAATTGGATTAATTGCTGTGATCATTTTGAACTGTAAAGAAATATCAAATCATTATGTTGCACACCAGGAACTAACAGTGTTGTAGCTCAATTATACGTAAAAACAAACAAACAAACAAACACATAAAAAAAGAGATCAGATTTGTGGTTACCAGAGGTGGGGGGTGAGGGGAGGTGGAATTGGAGGAAGGGGGTCAAAGGTACCAACTCCCAGTTACAAGGAGTGCTGGGGATGTAACACACAACATTACAGGAAAGCTGTTGAGAATTCATCCTGAGTCCCCATCACAGGAAAAAATTCTTTTTTCTTTTTCTTTAATTTTGTATCTATATGAGACAGCTGTTCATTAAACTTACTGTGATAATCATTTCATGACATATGCAAGTCAGATTGCTATGCCGCACACCTTAAACTTATACAGTGCTGTGCGTCAATTATATCTCCACAAAACTGGAGGGAAAAAACCCAGTGTGTGTGCAGGCGACAGTGGGTACGCTGTCTTATGGCTTTGCGCTTTCTGTTCTGCGTCCACTCACATCCCCCATAGCGCCAAACTTCCCTGTCACAAGGCCCCAAGGTGAGCAGAGGGTCAGCCCCGACGGGTGGAGATGTGGGGTGGTGAGGATGGGGGCCCAGCACTCAGCGCTGCATGTCCCCGTGGGATGGTGACACACCTGGAAGGTTCCCCCAGTGCTGCGTCCACCCACCTGCCTCTGACAGCCCTCCACAATGATCAGCTTCTGCTGGGGGGACGTCCGGGCAAAGACGATCTCCGAGTGGTTGGCCAAGAGCTCGTCCAGCTGCGCCGGGCTCATGTCCTTTAGCTCCATGCCGGTCACCACAGCGGCCTTAGCGTCCCTAGAAGGGCAGCAGGAACTGGCTGAGGCTCAAGGCTGAAACACTGTTCTGGGCGGGAGGTGAGCTGAACCTCTTTGATTTTACCTGGAACCCACAGTCCTGACACCTAGTCCTCTGGTGGGATAACCGGGTGTGTGAGTACTCGGAATACTTTGGTCTCATTTCAAGACAGTGAACCAACGCTGACAAATAAGGCATTTCCTTGCGTCACTCAACAGTAGGAAAAAGCCAATTAGCCATTTCCTTCCAGGAATGTGTGAGAGGTGGTACTTCCCGGGGCAATGCTTTACTCAACAAGTAAAAGGAGGGTAAAAAAACCTGCCTGTTTGTACGTTTTGGGTCCTAGAATCCAGCGTATGCCTAAACACATGGGTAACAATTCTTTACTGTCATTTCCTATTTATAGTGTCTGCTATGCCATGAGCTATGCAGGGAGAGAAGTTTATTGAGGTCTTCTTTGAGGAAAGCTTTTAACTGCTGACTATAAAAGTGAGGTTCTAGAAACTATGTGCAGATCTGACTGTGCTGTCCCCTGTGAACGCTCTCCCGAGGCTTCCGCTGTGCTTTGAGCAGACCCCGGAATCCCTACTCGGTCTGCAGGGCTGGGTGCAGCCCATGCCACCTGTCCCTTCTGACTCTTGCCAGCAGCCCACTAGGCTTCTCAGTTCTGAGCCCCCGGACTCTCCGTGCAAAGGCCTCACACGTCCTGCTACGTCGACTTCCCTTCCCTTGGTGAACACTCCAGCCTTCTAATCTCAGCTTAAACATCCTTTAGTACAAAACACTGCATGCTTTTTTCATTCTAAAAGTTCTGAGCTTTTTTTTTTGGTCTGTTCTTTCCTATCGGTGCTAAATATTGGAATTCTAGCACTTGACTCAAACTACAGGTCTTCCTATATTCTGGTAAGAAAATGTATATATATGGGGCTTCCCTGGTGGCACAGTGGTTAAGAATCCACCTGCCAGTGCAGGGAACACGGGTTCGAGCCCTGGTCCGGGAAGATCCCACATGCCGCGGAGCAACTAAGCCTGTGCGCCACAACTACTGAGCCTGCGCGCCACAACTACTGAAGCCCGCACCCCTAGAGCCCGTGCTCTGCAACAAGAGAAGCCACCGCAATGAGAAGCCCACGCACCACAACAAAGAGTAGCCCCTGCTCGCCACAACTAGAGAAAGCCCGCACTCAGTAACGAAGACCCAATGCAGCCAAAAATAAATAAATAAAAGAGTAAATAAAAAAATTTATTAACAAAAATATATATAAACAAAAGTAAGTTAAGAAAGAAAGGGTGTTTCCTTTCTCCCCAGAGCTGCAAAAAATGTTATTCTGTGATCATGAAGCTGGAGTTGATACAGTGGACAACTGAAAATGTTCACAAAGCATCCACCCCTCTCTCCTGTGTGGTAACTTGTAGGAAAAAGTATAATCCTACTATTTAAAAAATCAAAACAGATAAACAAAAGCTCCAAACCTGTCTTCATAGATGAACGCTATTGACACAAAAGAGCGGTGGAAGACCCTTAGTCTTCAGATACTGCTGCTGTGCCCAGAGGCCGTTCAACTGTTGGGTTGTCTTAACTGGTAATTCATTGCCCTGGTAGTAATTCACTACCTGACAGCTCTGTGTTCCTAAAAGGCATAAATGCTTGGGTAAACTAGAAGAGGTTCTTTGGTTTTTCCCTTTTTTCCCCACATGCATGAAAGTATAATAAAGCCAATGACACTAATTTTCAAACTAAGACTTTGGAGCCCTTGACTCATATAAATGATCAACAGTCCAGGCTCCCACTGCCAGCTCCTTTGTCCCTGTGTGTCCTTCACTGAACTTACCACATCACAATTAATTTATTTTTCTTCCCCTCTGGCTCAATGGAAAGCTCCCCAAATGTGGGGAGAGTGTCTGGTCTGTTTCTGCTATAGCTCCAGTGTCTGGCACAGTGCCTGGTAGACACTAGGCACTCAACAATTATTTGTTGAAAGAATACAGAACAAATGGACAGATGACTGGACTAAAGGATGAACATGATTTAAAGAATTAGGAGACACAAGAAAACCAGTCTTTCCTTACGAAGCTTCCATTCTATTTACTACCAAGTAAAAAGTAAAGAGAAGTATGTTTCCATAGCTACACATTATGAAGCCAATGGAATAAATACGCAAGATGCAGACTGGGAGGGCACATGGAATGCAAAGTGTTCTCAATATTCTTGATTACACAACTGCATCAATGGCTGGTAATTTCCTGTAAAGTCTTTGCTTCAGTTTCTTCATGCTAAGTTAGGCACTTAAGTTTTCAGATCTGCTTCATTGGGTTGAAATTTCATACAAGACATGCATACAGGTAACCCTCATGGCACCAGTACCATGCCTGGCACATGTCCGGTGCTCAATCCAATTTTGAGGAAGGAATGGATACATACATTATAGAGTAAAGCAGCCTCGCATAACCCTGAGAGGATGTCTGGCAGGAAGGGGGTTTGCACCCACAGCATGGCTCTTTACAGGCAACAGGGCCCCGTGGCTAAGAACCTGTGTTCTGCTGGGTGGGTTCTGAGCTCACCGCTTGTTAACCTGTGCCACAGCAACGTTGAGGCGTTTTGCAATGTCTTCCACTGTCTCACTGTTGGCGGAAATGATACCTACACTCTTGGCAATAGCTTTGGCTGTGATTGGATGATCGCCAGTAACCATGATGATCTAGAACACAAACAATGAGAAGGGCATGTAGACGGTGAGGGGCTCAGGTACCTGAGCAGGGACAACTCGGCATCGCCTGCTCCACCATGGCCCCGTACAGCACGGCTAGGGATGACTATGCTTTGCCCTAATGAGTCGTCCTTGATCTTTAGGTCAAAGAAGCAGCTGTCTTTGAAGGGCACACTGATCCCACGAGATCTACCCTTGCTCCTAAGCTTCTTACATTTCCTCCTCTGACATCCAGCCTTTCCTTCGGACATAACTTTATCTGTGAAAGGGCTGACAGGATGTCTCCTTGGGCAGCTTCGTGATGCTCCACAGCCTTGCAATTTACACGGTAATGGAATTCATATTTTGGCTTTTATATCATGAGGGAAATGGAGTATGGAAGCTGGACCTCGAGATTAAGTAATAAAACCTATTACTGTCTATCACAGTCTAGGGCAAGATGTGACCACCTCATGGCACAGGGACACAGCTTTCTGCTCGCTGCAGTTACTCTTGTGGTTTATTCCACACAGACACAATCACTTTGCTTTTATGGGACAGTTACTGAAATCTTAGTACAGTGAAAGTGGAGACTAAAAAAAGGGGAATTATGACATTTAGTTGAAGAGACCT
The DNA here is from genome assembly GCF_963455315.2 of Globicephala melas. Classification (NCBI taxonomy): domain Eukaryota; kingdom Metazoa; phylum Chordata; class Mammalia; order Artiodactyla; family Delphinidae; genus Globicephala; species Globicephala melas. The sequence goes on along the minus strand of NC_083331.1, from coordinate 77,894 downwards.
AAATACTGACTCTCCCATGACAAATGTTCCTAGAAAGGGATCCAACATCAATGGAGGACTTGTTAATTCAGGAATGTGTAAGTCCCACCTTGATCCCTGCACTCCGGCACTTGGTGACCGCATCAGGGACCGTGGACCGAGGCGGGTCGATCATCGATAAGAGGCCCACAAAACAGAAGTTGGAAGTAGGAAAGTTCATTGTGTCTACATCAAATGAATAGGTTGCTGGAAACTCGTCTGCTGGCAGGTAGAGATGACAGAAACCTGAAATGGGTATAAATTTGGGAGTCAATGAAACTAGGATAAGAAATGACACAAGAAAGAAGGAACAACAACAAAGAAAAAAGAATGAAAGAAAGAAGGAACATTTTCATACACTCTCAGTCCTTTAGAGTTTAACCAGAACTGTTTAATTCCTTCAGTTCCATAACACATGTTGTTTTTAGGAAAGACATGTTTCATCCCAAAATAATTTACTCTGTGCCCATTAGGTTCTCTGTTATGTTCTGGAAACAGAAAGCCCAGAAGTGGACAGCCTTTACTTCCCAAGAGGTTGAAGTTTAGTGGGGGACAGACACAAAGAGATGAAGAGCCCGGAGCGTGGTGAGTACCACAGAGCAGGGCTACGCTCAGCCACCTGAGAACAGGAAAGACTTCACCGAGGAGGTCATGTGAGCTCACTCTTGAGCAAGGAGTCGGATGTTTCCTGGGGAAAGAAGGGAGGACAGGCGGTGGGAAGGCCCTTTTCGGCAGAGAAAACAAAATGTGCTCCTGCGCAAACCGGGGAAGGAACTGGGGCGTCAGGGGAAGGGCATGATGTTCAGCCTTTAATCACATGTGAGGGAAAGGTCAAACGTGAGGGTCCTAGAGCAGCTCAGACGGGCAGCAATCCTGCCTTGAAAGACTACTTGGTGCTGTGGGGCGCGCCTCAAGCATTATCAACTCACTTATGTATTTTATTTGCTTTACAGACGCAAATGTCCTTTAGAAACACACATTCCACAGATTCCATCTCTACTGGCAAGAGCTTTCACGATGTTTAATGAGCCTTATCGTCAGTATGAACTTCTGCTACCTTGAACCCATCCATCACCCTGTCGTTCAGAGCTGCTGTTTCGACGGCCCCCGATTCTCCCAGCAGAACATGTCCTGTGATACCCCTTACGTTGCCACTGACAGGCTTCTGCCACGGTGGCTGTGCTTCTAAGTTTCCTTCCACCTCTAACGCCCCCTTCTCTCAGTTACTGGCAGTACGTTTTCCCTAACTGCTCAGTGGGAAGCTTCAACATTTTTTTTTTCTTTTTTTTTTTTGCGGTACGCAGGCCTCTCACTGCTGTGGCCTCTCCCGTTGCAGAGCACAGGCTCCGGACGCGCAGGCTCAGCGGCCATGGCTCATGGGCCCAACCGCTCCGTGGCATGTGGGATCTTCCCAGACCGGGGCACGAACCCGTGTCCCCTGCATCGGCAGGCGGACTCTCAACCACTGCGCCACCAGGAAGGCCCCTCAACATTTTTTTAAACTTACTTCTCCCCTCTAATTAGCTGCTAAGTCTTACCAATTGTGCCTCCACAGTCTCTGTATGTGACCTTCACGTTCCCGTTGCCTGGGATCAAATCCCTTTTCGCCTGAGTGAGGGCAGCACCTCCTGCTGAGACCTACTCTGCTCCTGTCCTCGCCAAGAAGGGCGCTGCAAGCCGACCTCCACACGACCCTCCTAGCCCTGTGTCCCAGGACCGTGGTACCTCGTCCACCTGCAGCCTCGACAAGGCGCGTGCCACTCCATCCGTTCCCACCGCTGTGCTCTGGCCCACGAGGTTCCCTCTGCGTGAGTGCGCTCCCTACCTCCCTTCAAGTTCCCTCACTCCAAGTCCAGAATGAAATGCAACCCGTCCCACGGTAACTTCCCAGATTTCCCTGATCTGGAAGGGACCGCCCCGCACACTATCCATCACACAGTGTCTCTTGTACGTTGACCATTTCTCCTTTATGACTCAAGTGGACGCCAGAGCTACTCCGCTACATCGCAGGCCTGTCTCCTCGTGTGCCGGAGGCCGGCAGAGAGCCGCGGGCCTCACGGGCGGGATCAGGGCTCTGCTCACCCAGCACGCGCTCCCCCAGGCCGCCCAGCTCCATGTACGCCGTGTGGAAGGCCTTGGCCGTGCTCCTGTCCAGAGGCTGCTCCTGGCCGTTGACCATGATGGTGCTGCACTTCTCCAGGACCCGCTCGGGGGCCCCTTTCATCACCATGAGGAAACGCTTGTCACTGGGGTCGTCTGTCTCGTGTATGGAGAGCTGCGGGGGAAAGGGGTCGAGCATGTTCAGTGTGGCATCGGGCAATGACACCGTCTTTACTACTAAGGGCCTGAACTGGACACATCTTTAAATGAGCAACACGACAAGATTAAAAACACCCCTTTCTCTGTTGGCTACTGGTCCTTGATTTATAAAGAAGGAGTGTCCTCTGCAGGCACATTCTGTCCTTTCTATCCAAGCAATATGCAGAGAGCTAGACTCTGTCCCAGCCCAGGGGGACACCTTGAATTTGAATCAGGGTGTCTCGCAGGGGGAAACTCAGCCTGTCTCTCAAACAGAAACTGGCTGCTTTAGGGAGGCCCGATGCGCTGTCGTCCTGTGAAACCTGCTGCCTTGAACACGATCTCCTGGGGCGACCGTGGGGTCAGAGGGCTGGGAGCTGCCTTGTCTCACCTCCTGCCTTGACTGCCTTCCCTGCAGACCCGAAACGTCCTGCACTCAGTCAGGCACGTGGGCAGCGTCATTACCTGGATGTGACAGAGGACGTGAGGGCTGTGAGGACAGCCTCTCACGCTCAGGCCTCTGGGGGGACAGCTAAGTAACAAGAATCACAACTTTACAATCATTACCCTTTGACCTCACAATTCTACTTCTAGATGTACCCTAATAAGATAATCGGGAAAACTGTGGAAAAATTTATAGACAATAATAAAGTGGCTAAGTCTAGACCTTATTTTATACCAGGTACCCTTCCAAGCCCTGGAAAGAATTTTAGGAGGCTGGAGTGTTTGGGAGAGAATGAGTAAGTTACAAAGAAAAATTCTATCATTTTGGGTCTACCAGTTGATTCTAAACCAGTAGTTTATAGACTTTTGGATATCAGAGATGAGTACAAAAAAAAAAAAAAACCATGGAGGGCAAACGCAAGGTTGCAGCTTTTTTCACATTGCCAAGTAGCGACATTAAAAAAACCAACTAACCGAACCAAAAACCTCCACCTACTGTCACTATCATTTTCTGAAAGGTAGGGCATTTTAACACTTAAAGTAGAAATAATAAATACTTTTATTGTGTATACTGTTCTGAGTGCCCAGAAATTAAATGGACTCATTTAATTCTCAAAACTATGGCCATGGGTACCATTATTACTGCCTTTTACAAGGGAGGAATCTGAGGTGCAGAGAGTTCAGTGACCGCTAGCAGGGGGCTGAGGTGGGACCTGAATTCTGGCCAGCAGGCCCCAGAGTCCCTGCCCTAACCATGCAGGACATAAAGGATAATCTTCTAAATTCAATTCTTTCATCTCTATATAAAATTTTATAAAATATTGTCCTAATTTTTCAATTTGCCATAAACTATGGAAAGTATTTTAATGGACCAGTCTCAGTTTGGGGAATTGCTATTCTAAGACTGTCCACTTTGTTTCCTTGGGTTGAACGAGGTCCCAGAGACCCTCCAAGGTCATGACACCCAACCACCTTGCTTAGTGCTGAGTGTTGCTCGTGTGTGGATATAAAATGGCACTAATAGCATCCCAGAGGCTCTTTGGCCTCTTCTGAAGGACCCTCTCCTTTCTAGACCAACCCTCAACATTCCGTACACGAGGCCTCACAGAACCCGCTTTTCCTCACATCTCACACGACGAGGAAGCCTTCCCTGGAGGAGACAGAGCCCCGGGGGGACTCTGAGTCTCGTTCATGGTTGGAAGGCCATCCTGCCTAGTCCTAAGAGCATGGTCCCCTGGGTCTGCCTGAGTCCTGGCTCTGTCCCTGGCTGGCTATGTCCTGTTTCCTCCTTCTCTACTGTCTAACAGAATTGTTGTGAGAAGTGTGGAAATTAGCACATGATAACTATTGTTACAATCATTATTTTAGAATTGCTACTCATTCTATTTTCACTACATTTTTGAACAGAAATCTGATTTCCTCTACATTTTACATCATACATTGTTAGTTGTCTGTTTTGCTAACCATGATTTTTTACTGTTCAATCATCCACAAAGATGTTTGCGCCACAGTTATTTTCCAGTCCTAAATTCCTTCCAAAGAAAATGTGTGGGTGGGTGGGACTTCCCGGTGGTGCAGTGGTTAACAATCCACCTGCCAATGCAGGGGACATGGGTTCAAGCCCTGGTCGGGGAAGACCTCACACGCTGCAGAGCAACTAAGCCCATGCACCACAACTACTGAGCCTGCGCTCCAGAGCCCGTGAGCCACAACTACTGAAGCCTGCGTGCCTAGAGCCTGAGCTCCACAACAAGAGAAACCACTGCAATGAGAAGCCCATGCACCACAATGAAGAGTAGCCCCCGCTCGCCGCAACTGGAGAAAGCCTGTGCACAGCAACGAAGACCCAACGCAGCCAAAAATAAATAAATTAATTTAAAAAAATAAGAGAAAATGTGTGGGTTATCACCAGAAACTTGTACACAAACATGGTTATCCTATTTACATAATTTACTGTTATGCAAAGACCAAGTCACGATGCCCCACTCTCAGCTTTGGAGTCTACAGGGAATCCCACCTGTGCCAGCACCTTGGGCTAGAAACTGTCCTTTGTCCTAACATGACTGCTGGGCACCCCTGGCATGAGGGGTGACAACTAGGCAAGGATCACCATTCTCTTCCTGAGCCACGGGGGAGAGGAGATCCCTACGTACTGCCTGGGGGGCAGAACGGGAGAGCAGTGTGGCTGGCGCTCACTGGTCTTCACAAAGGGCAAGGCTTACCAACATGGCCTGAACTGAACTGCCCAGACTCTGTGCTGTGGTAGAAAAAGCATAGACTCAGGAGTCAGAGGTGTGAAAAGTGCTTGTGCCACTTAGATGCTTGTGTGACTCTGTCACCTCAGCGCTTTCTAAGGCCTGTTTCCTCACCCTTCAGTTGGGGTTACTTGGTCCTACGTCACAGGCTTATAATGAGGATTAAATGAGACAAAGCACGTAAAGTGCCTGACGCAGACGAGGGGCAGCGCTGCTTCTCCCCATGCCCCACCCTTCTCTCGTCCTTTGGGATGTGGCCGCTGCCCCTCCTTGGCCAAAGTTACCCAGTGCGGGTGCTGTTGCGTCTGTGTGCGTGTGAGTGTGTACGTCACACAGATAGATCACGCGTGGGAACGGCAGGACCTTCACCGTTCTTTTTCTATACTTACTTCAGGGAAACCTCTTACGGGTTTACCAGACGTCCAGGCCCTGCATCTCTGAGGACTATTTTTGAAGTCAAGTGTCATTCACAATACATATTAACCAAAGGATACTTACACAGGTGGAAATGCTGTTCTAGTGATGATAAAGATTTAGTTGTGACGAAAAACTCACCTGAAATTTGTTGGTTGAGTTAAAAGGTATTTCAGCTACTTTGCGGTTTCTTTTTCTAATTTCCATCACGTTACCCAAAATGACCTCTGAGAATTTCAAAAGAGCAGTTTCTGACGCATCTCCAACCACAGCTTTCTGCGAATCAAGAGATAAATAGTTGCAGCACATAATCTGGTTCTTCTCTGATCAATTGCGACGAACCAACACGTAACCTAAGCTTACTATCTCCTGGAGAGAGAAAACAGTTACCGCACAATTGGTGACTGACTTAGGACTGTTAACTGCAGGGCGCCACCTGCTGGCATTAGGGGAGTTCAGAAAAGTGAGAGCTCTGAGAGCAGGAAGTTTTCATGAAAAAAGCAGTTATGAACTAGATCTTGAAAGACAGGTGGGGAGAGTTCCCTGGCGGTCCAGTGGTTAGGACTCCGCGCTTTCACTGCCAGGGCCCGGGTTCAATCCCTGGTCAGGGAACTAAGATCCTGCAAGCCGCAAAAAAAAAAAAAAAAAAAAAAAAGAGAAAGAAAGACAGGTGGGTTACCTACAGAGAGAGGAGCAGAAGAAAGCCTTCTAGAAACCAGAAAGCCGTGAAGGAAGGCACGTGGTGGGGAAACTCTATCGTGAGTGCTGAAGCACAGGTGGACACGGAGAATGTGGCAGATGTAAAGAACCCCAAAAGGCAAGCACTGAGGCCTACACTCGAGAAGCAGAAAATAGAGAAGCATGGAAAGTTTTTGAGCAAAGTCAGATGAAGTAGTCCATCTAACTAATGAAGTATTTAAGGAAAATTAGTGGCATGCAAGAAAGACAGGGGAGGGATAAACCAGAATCGTGGAGGCCAGTTAAGAGGTTGGTACCATTGTTCCGACGCAAGGTATTAGTGATAACAGAAATGTAAAGCTGGATGTTCTGAAACAAGAGTAACAGGCCTTGTTGACTCACTAGATATTTGGGAAGGAGTAAGTTAAAGATGACTTCCAAAAGGATGACAAGTAAAATGGTTGCAGCATAGAAAAATAGAAAATTTGGGATAAGATATTAACTTGGAGCAAGTGTGGGTACAGGTGGAAGGTGACAAGTATAGTATGTTGAGTGTCTAGCCTGCAAAACCTCCAAGTGGAAACACACACGGTGAGCTGGAGATGCGTGGAATTTGGGTGAGAAATTAGAACTGGAGATAAGGACTTGAAAGATACAGAGAAGTGATTGGCCAAAAGGAGAATTAATGAGCTGGCCGATAAAGAAAAGCGAACAAAAAATATAAGTAAGAGTCAATGAAGGAAACAGATGGCAAACAGGAAAGCCCGGACACGGATTCAGTGACTCCTGAGGGGAGAGGGAGGAAAGGAGGGGAGGGGAGAGAGAAGTTTCATATATCGCAATTATACAAGCGCTCCAGGCAGCCCAGAGGAATACGCTCTAAGACCCCTCCTCCTATTTCCAGCCGGTTACATGTTAAACATCAGTGAATGGCATTTATGTAATAAGTAACCTTTGATTATATCTTCTTAGCTGATAAAGAAGTTAGGAAAGTAACTTAAAGGCACATTCATTTTCTGGAAAGAGACAGAATTTTCAAAAGGCCCAAGTGAACATTCTGAGAACTTTTAGATTTCTCGAAGCTAGTTACAGCGAAAAAAGTTTTCTACAGGTCTTGTGATTAGACTTGCTCTTCCAGCATAAACCTACTCAGCTGGAGAGATTAAGTCAGGCACCAAATCAGAACAAGAAAGTGACGTGGCTCTGCCTGTAACTGAGACCGTGGGCAGGGCCTTCACCTTCATGATGGGGACGCTCTCCTGTCCTGGTCTGAACTCAGCGCGGTTACACAGCGTTATGATCTTTGACAGGGAGGCCCAGGTTGCAGAGCTTTGATCAAAGACTTGATCTGGAAAGAAGAACAGGGGATGCCAAGGGTGCTGGGCTCGCACCCACGAACAGCACTATTCACCCCAAGGCTGCAGACCAGACCCTCTGCTGAGTCCGCAGTGCAGGGCCAGGCTGGACGCGCCCGAAGACTCACTCGAATGGTCTTCGCTAGTGTCTGCCACGAAGACCTGGTTGTCGAACCACAGATGGGCCACGGTCATCCTGTTCTGGGTTAGGGTCCCCGTCTTGTCTGAGCAGATGATGGAGGTGGAACCAAGGGTCTCCACTGCCTCCAGGCCCTTCACCAGGCAGTTCTTCTTGGCCATGCGTTTTGCTGTCAGTGACAGAGCCACCTAGACGGAGGAGAGAGGGAGAAGCTTGGAGAAAAGCCACCCTTTTGAACTCGGGTTCAATAATGCAGAAACAGGTAGAGCTGGACTAGTGTCAGGTATGGTTGTAGATGCAGTAAAGCCGCATCGGCCCCAGTGACCGAGAAAGCCCGTAAAGCCCGCAAAGCCCTATACGTGGACGTGCCACAGCCCTTCCTTCTATTGAATGTGGAACACTCTGTTGTCCCTTTGCCCCTTCAGGAAAATGATCCTAAGGCGCCCACAGGTCGCAGAGCCAGGCAAGTCATGTGTAATTACAAAGGGGGCCTTGGCTGTCATTCACAAGCAAGAACGCGTAAGACGGACTTCCACCGCTGCTTGCCAAAGGGCTTGTCCCAAAGGGCTGCCTTGCTGCTTTGGGGAATCAAGAAGCATTTGTTTCACTTTAAGAGCTCCATATTTAAACATTCTTCGCTCTCTCTGAACCCTGCAGATCTCAAAGGGTTCTGTTTGCCTCCAATTCTGTCAAATTACTCTCTGCTGGAGTCAGAGGAGACCTGGAATCAAAAACTTCTGTCTTTGCTCAGGATGGCGCCAGGCCATCTTCACACAGGACTGAAGATACGAGGCCCTCTTCCCTGCCTGTGGGGCCCGCACCGCAGAGAAGGGCCTTGTTCAAGGGTGAGCTAAGCAGGGAGAACCAAAGCTGAACCTGGACGTAAGCACAGGAAGGGGCTGAACTGCTCTGCAGGAACACACAGAAGCATTTGTGTGTGTCCGTGGGAGTCTGAGAGGGAAGAGAAGCGAGGTAAAAAGTGTGCTCAAGTCCCTCAGCTGTAGAAACTGCCAAAGGAGTTTGTTGGTTTGTTTTCCTTTTGAGAACAGTGGAAATGTGGGGGGAGGTATCCGGCTTCTAGAAAATCCATAAATGGTGGTTCAAGGCTGTCTTATCTAGATCTTAAGGGATTTGCAGACAGATCTCCTGAAAATGAAAATATAAGTTTTCAAGGACATTGCATTCAAATATTAACAAATCACAATTCTTTTTGTCCCTCTAAGAAACAGTCTGTTCAGAATGTACCACGGTTGCCCCGGACGGAGCAGACTCAGCCGTGGTGGGTGCTCACCCAGCACAGCAGAATGGCATGTTAGCAGGGTCAGCGTACGACCACTAGTAGTGCAGACTCACAGTGACAGTGGCCAGGAGACCCTCAGGCACGTTGGCCACAATGATGCCAATGAGGAAGATGATGGAGTCCAGGACATAATACTTCATGGACACTGCGATGATGAAGAAAAGGACGCCGATGGAGACTGCCACTCCTGCCACAATGTGAACAAAGTGCTCGATCTCGATGCCAATGGGCGTCTTCGAGTTCTGGACTCCCGAAGCCAGCGAGGCGATCTGCCCAATGACGGTGCGGTCACCCGTGTTGATGACCATGCCAGTCGCTGTGCCTGCAGGTGGAGCAGACATTTTATTCTAGGGGTCCTCAGCTAGGAGGGACCACAGCCTCACGGACCTCTCTTTGGTGGCTTACGTGGCCAGTCAGCACATGACATTACTAAGGCCAAACACCAGCTCTCTAGGTTCTTCAATTCCACGTTTTCTCTTGGAGAAGATTTGCAGCAAGTGATGGTAAAGAGAGGAAAACAAAGCCTGAAGACGGAGAAGCGCTATGAGCGGAACATGCGGTCCTGCAAGCAGCTGGACTTACCTTCCAGACAGGTTGTGGAGAAGAAGCTGATATTCTTTGTCTCCAGGGGGTTGTCATGGGTAAACTCAGAGGAGCGGGGCTGGGGCTCAGACTCCCCAGTGAGAGATGAGTTGTCTACCTAGAAGTTTTGAAACCAGTTCAGGGTCAGGCACCTTGTCCCTTCCCCAGCTACGCCGAGACCTGGAAAGACCACAGCAAGCCAGCTGGTCATGAGCACGATCCTTGGGGCGCCTGTGACGCTCACCTTACACCCCTGAGCAGACAGCAGCCTGATGTCCGCGGGGATCTGGTCTCCTCCTTTAATCTCCACTATATCCCCCACCACCAGCTGGTCTGCAGGAACTGTCTTCTTCTCTGAATCTCGAACGACAAGAGCTTGCTGCGAAAGAAAATCATGACCCAGGCCTCAGATTCCCTCCTGGAATGACGATGGCAGTCCTGCACCCTCTCCAGACCTCAGGAAGGGAGGCACTAGGACCCACAGCTGTCAGAATAGCAGAAAATGAAACAAAGACTTTTACTTGGGGCCTGAAGACCCTAAGAACTATTGTTTCTTGAGAAGGAGCTCATGGAGATACTCTTTGACCCAGAAAATTCTGCCATGGGAGGGTACAGCAAAGCGACAGCCCTGAGCCTGGCGGGAAGGGAGACCATTAAGGATGAATGATCCTGCTGGGAGGTCCAGGAAGACTCCTGAAGGTTGAGCCAAAGGGTTTAACAATCTTGTTCAGGTCGGGAAAACTTTAATGGCGCGAGAGAAGGGTCTCCACTTCCTAGCACAGAAGATCCCACCCAGAGTCCCCTCTGTCCAGCAGCTCTGCAGACCAGCGAGGGTGCGGTTTTCCTGCCACGCTGACAGCAGTGCACGGTCTCCCTAGAGGACCCCTCCTGGGTTCCTGTGGGCGGAGGTATGGGGGGGCCTCCCATACTGAGAGCACATGTGGGGAGGCTGAGAAATGGCAGCAAAGAGGGTGACACTTAAAGAATCCCAGGTCGGCCTCCTTGGTTCCCGCTCGGAACCCCCTGGACTGCTTTTGTCTAAACAGCTCACCAGCGCTGAGGAGAAACCACAGGAGATGTTGTGCAACGCCTCATGTCCCTGTCCCACTTTGCTCTCGACTAAGCGCTTTTCTCCATTTTATCTTGCTGATCATCTCAAAACCCGGGGAGGAAACAGGGGCTCCACAGAGATTAGGTCACTTTGCAGGCAGCAGGGAGGGAGCCCAGGCCTCCAAGCTCTTCCACTCCCCCAGCCTGATGCTCGCTCATCTCAAGTCTCGCAGACACCACAGTGGCTGCCTCACCCACCTGTGGAATCATCTGGCGGAAGCTGGCCATGATGTTGGTGCTTTTCGCCTCTTGGTAATAGGCAAACGCCCCGGTTAAAATAACCACCAGGGCAAGCACGGAGCCCAGGTACACCTGGGAGAGGGGGACAGGCATCGATCAGAAAAACAAGCATCAGGAATGAGCCAGAGCCTAGGGCCAGGGTGCTCCATGGCCAGTGAGAGACGTGGCAGTAGTGTCCTGGTGTAAACTGCAGGCACACAATTTACACACTTGAAGTATATAACTAAGTGATCGTTAATAAGGTACACAGTGTGCAACAGTCACCACAATCCGTCGTCCCAGTAAGTTCCCTTGAGCCCACTGGCCATCACTCCCCACTCCAGCCCAGCCCTGGCAGCCCGACGGGTCTGCTTTCTGAATCCAGGGCGGGTCTGCTCTGAACATTTCACATCAATGGAATCGTGCAGTATGCGGCCTTTCTCATCTGGCTTCCTTCTCTCAGCATCGTGTCGGCCAATACAGTTTTGTGTTTCAGTCCTCCGTTATCAGCAGGCACAGAAGCTCTCCACAGCAAAGGGAGAGAATAGCTTTGAGGAGAGAAAGCCCAAAAGCACTTCACGTGGATAGGGATCCTTTTTCTCCACGTAGGAAGGAACTTTTGTGTTTCTCTCTCTCTCTTAAAAATTCATGCTCATACTGCCTCTGAGACACCAGAATGTCAGATGTAATTTCTGTTTTACACTTTGGAAAATGACTGATTTTCTCAAACTCACGTGGTGACTGATCAGTGGTGGACCCCTGACCCCAGCCCAGTGCTCTGCCCTTGCGTTACGGTGCTGACTCCTCACCGCCCCCCGCCCCGTTACCACCAAACCCAGGAGGAGCCCCAGGGCCTCACGCTGTCCAGGGAGGAGGACTTATCGTTGGAGTACTGAATCCCATATGCGATCCAGCACAGGATGGCTCCTATCCACAGGAGGATGGAGAACCCCCCCACCATCTGCTTGAGGAACTTGATAATCTTCGGGGTTTCCTTGGGGGGGGTGAGGGTGTTGGGCCCATCCCGAGCCAGGAGCTCAGCAGCCCGGGTGCTGGAGAGACCCTGAGAAAGCAGAGCCAAAAGAAACAGAAATCAGACGTTTCTCCCCCGTTGGGTTGGATGTCACGTTTCTGCAGAGGGTGGGTAGCGGTTACTACGTCCCAACTCAATCACTGCACCACCCAGGGAGCCTCGCCTTTCAGACTCCGCCATTCCCTCAGCATGCCCTTCGGCCTCTCACATGCCGTCTCGGGGAGCAGCGTGGCTGCTGAGCACTTTCCTACACGTCTGCCTCCCCCGCCCACTGCGAACTCCTGAAACCCAGGCATTGCCTGCTCCTCACACTGCAGGTATTCTTGTTGACTTGAACAGGTGCACCCAAATCTCCTGACGTTAAGACACCGAAACTTTTGAGATTTGAGATTTGAATTCACAGAAGGAAGCCCTACTTCTGTGGTGGGAGATTTTATGAGGCACATGGTGTGCCCTGCAGCCTTGTCCCTTTCCGGAGGAGGCCTTGATTAAGACCCTAATACGTGCTGGGCACAGGGTTTAAAAGCAACCCCTGATCGTGACAACGAGGAAGCATCCAAACCTTCCTGGGGTCACCACAGCTTCGCTGCGGTCACAGTCAAAGAACTGCCTGTGACCAAGCACACAGCTCAACAGAGGGCTTGGCCAGGGCTGTGGTTCAGACGGGCCAGCTCCCGAGGGGAACCAGCCCTGTCTCGCATGGTGGGCATGTGGGTGGCTGGCATTCTCAGAGTCGCAGCTTTAGGTCACTCATTCTTTTCCACAAACCCTGAGCACAGTCCTGGGATTCTCTCCCCATCACTGGTTCTCTGACGACTTACCGTAATGATGTTTGTACCGTATTTTGTTTCCAATTCCTCAGTGCTGAGTTTGTGATCATCCTGAAGGCCATGAAAAGAAAAACAGAGTGAATTAGATAATTCCAAGACTCAAACCCTAGGCCTTGACAAGTGCACGAAAGCTGGGAGTAGCGCTGAGGAAGGCAGAGGGGTCAGGGAGTGTGGGATGAAAAGAAGGAACCTTTGTCCCAGGGGCTACTGCAGCGGGAGAAGAGAACCTCGCTGCAGGACAGGTCACTGGCCAGGGGATTTTCTGGCCACCCCTGAACAGTTCACACTTAACTTGCCATTTACCACAAAGCAGCTGTCCTTAGTTTTTCTGAGCAAAGCAATGCGTTTCACCTCAGTCTGGTCTCCAGCACATGCAAATCCTAGCACACCTGCTGTCCAGGCACCAGTGATCTGGACACTTAACTCAGACCTGAACTGTGGGATCCGTGGAGGGCTGTGAGTAGTGCCAAACCATTTCATGTCCTGACTGTTACCCCTGCAGCCCTCACTGGGCAGGCGGTCTGGTACAGAGAAGCATGCCTTTCCTTATTCCAGTACTTGAGACTCAGTTCACTGTCAGAGAAGAAGCCCCCAGATTAAAGACCTGCCAAATAAATACCGGCCGGGGGGGCACACTTGCTCATTTTGCCACAGAATCATTAGGCTAAAGCAGAGTCTCTCAACCTTGGCGTTATTGACATTTGGGGCCAATAACTCTGTTGTGGAGGCTTCTAGCCACCAGCGCCCTCCCTTAAGAAGTGATACCCATAAATGTCTCCAGACATTGCTGAATCTTCCCTGGGGAGCAAGGTCCCCCTCTCCTCTCCCTTTGAGAGTCTCTGGGCTAAAGGACTAGAAGCCTCTTTCTGTGGCAGGAAACCCAGGGCGAAGTCTTCCTCACCCCACCTAGAAAACCCAGCATTCAGGATTCTAGAACTCTGATTGTCTGAAACAAAAATTTATACTGTGACTGGTACCAGAACCATCTCTTTTCTCAAGTATATGCAAAAAAGTTTCATGTTACAAAAGAGGTTTTTTTTTTTTTTTTTTTGCGGTACGCGGGCCTCTCACTGTTGTGGCCTCTCCCGTTGCGGAGCACAGGCTCCGGACGCGCAGGCTCAGTGGCCACGGCTCACGGGCCCAGCCGCTCCGCGGCCCAGACTGGGGCGTGAACCCGTGTCCCCTGCATCGGCAGGTGGACTCTCAACCACTGCACCACCAGGGAAGCCCACAAAAGAGGCTTGATCTGCCTTGCTCATTTGTTCATTGTACCAATATCAACTGAATGTGGTATTGCTGAGGAGTCAAAGGATTAAGACACAGTTCTGTGCACAGTACACCAAGTCCTGGGCAGAGAAAAGTTAAAGGATGATTAGAGCCATTGGTTTCATGGATGCACCTCAGACTTTGAGGGGCTGTACTGCACTGTCGTCTCCTGCTAGCCCGGCTCTGGGGATGAGAGCAGGGCAGGGTGCGGGAGTGAGCTCAGCTGGAACAGCACAGGGCAGCACCAGGTGGCTCAGGCTTGAGTCACTGTCTGCCTGCGTCTTCAGAAGCCAGGGATGCTCTAGTTCTCATCAGGGTTCTAACTTGCTGGAGGGGTCGGGTTGCAAGGGCATCCAAGTACGCAGTCACAGATTATAGGATTCTTGTGAGAAGGTTGTGAAAAAGGAGGGAAAGAAAGATGTGTCTCAGCAAGGAAGCAAGGGAACACTTTGGCCAATACTACGGAAATTATTTTTCTGTATTATACATCTTCACAAAATGCTCCAATCTCAAGGGAGGTTCTCATTGTAATTTACAGGCATATGATACAATGGATATATATTCATGTTATAATTAGCAATTTCAAGTAAGACTAGTTATGTCTTCGCCCCTAACTGCTAGAGATACGTAGGAAATAAGAATGACTATCGCAGTCTTTCTCCTGCTTTCTCTGTAACCCTCTTAACAACTCTAAGAGGTAGGTACCATTTTTAATTCCAATTTTTCACAACAGGGAACTGAATTTCAGTCAAACTGGGATTTCAGTTCAGGTCAGTCCAGTTCCAGGGCTGTGGTCTTAAGTGTCATCAGAAGATACATGGACAAATGCCTAGTGGTGTGTGCTGTTTAATGCGCTCTCCAGGAAAAATAAATAAAGAGCTCCGATTTGTAGCATTTACTGATTTCTCACCCCAGTCACACTTCACGCTACTAATCCAGTACCAGTCAGCTTGCCAAATTCCTGAGTGTTTAACAATTGGCCCTGTAGCACACATGAGCACACACTACTACCAGCTGCTCAAAGAATCCCAGCTTTAAGGTCTGCAGTGAAGTGCAGGGACAATCTAGCATAATCTCAAACTCACGTAGAAGTTTCCCCTTTGGCATTCCTGAGATGCAGTGTCACATTTCAGTCCCAGGGCAGCTCTTTTCCAGGGCAGCCAGCTTTACCAGAAACAGGGTTGCACGTCCACAAAACACTTCCATTAAGAACACTCTCATTCTTATCTCACTTTTCTCCTGACAGACCCACAAAAATTGTTTATTTCCCGTTTTACCTAAAGAAAACGGAGCTTCAGCAAAGCTAAGTAGTTTGCTCCCAGTCACAGATCAGCCACGGAGAACTGGACCTCAGCTGAGCCTAAGGTTGTCTGAAGCCAAGCCCAACTCTCTTACAGCTGAAATTCTTTCTCGTGGGGCAAATATACCCAGAAACCTAGCAAGTGTAGTGCTTTTGGTTTTCCTCCGGGGTGGTTCTGCCTCAAATAGTTCAATCTTATCAGCTAAAATGTGGCAGCTGGCTGCTTGTATCATCTCGGCAAAGCCACCAGGAAGGAGAGCGGTCTGGGCCGTCCATGCCTGTGGGGACCGGAGTCAGAGACTCCCTCTGAGTGAGTCTCACCTGGGTGCGCCTACAGCCTGAATGCAGGGAGCTTTCAGAGGCCTGACCCCTGGGCAGATATTATCCCACCATTTTTTTTTTTAAAAAAAACAAGGAAACAAGTCTCAGGGCTTTTCAAATTCTTGAGACTGAATTTTCTTCTGTGGGAGGTGGGTTATAGGGGCGAGCTCTCAGCGGGGAGGGCAGTGCTCAGGGGCACCCGGTTGGCTCAACTGACCAGATCGAGTTCTTTCTTAAGCTCCTCTTTCGGCTGATGCGTTTTGCGTTCCAAGCAGTTCTTTTTCAGGCCCCCGTACTTCTCGTCATGCCCCTTGTCCGTTTTCTCAATGTCTCCGGTTCCGCTGAGCTCCACAGAGTAAATTTCTGTTTTCTGAAAGAGAAGCAGAGGTGCGGTGCTGGCCCGAGGTGGGTTTTCCGAAGCGGAGCTGAGGCCTCCCCGGCGGGACCTGCAGGGAAGACGCGCCTCCCTCCCTCCGGCCCCTCCTCCCGGGATCTGCTCCCTCCCCGCCCGGCGAACAGCGTCCCCCGCGCCCTCTCCTCCTCTGCTCCGGGGTGGAGGGCTGGTTGGGCGCGCTCAGGGCTGGGCAAGTTGTTTCCCCGGCTCGAGACAAGATCCCCCAGGAGGGCAGGGTCTCCCTCGTGCCTGGTCCCCAAGGCACACGCCAGCGCGCCGTTCCTCGGCGGGGGCGCCCACTGAACTCCTGGGCCTCAGAGGCCGGGGCGGCTTCAGGACCACAGCGCACCGGTGGAGTCCCCAGCCCCGCGCCGCCTGCGAATCAGGACCCCCGCGGCCCCTGCCCCGCGTCTGGCTTCGCGTCTTCACGCCGGCAGCCCTGGGTCTCCGCGCAGCGGAGGGAGACGCGCGGAGCCCGCCCGCCCTCTCCTGCCGCCCCGCGCGTTCGCGCCCCGGCTGCACGCACCGGCCTCATGGCGCGGGCGGGGGCCCCGGGGGGCGGGCGGGGGCCGAGGCCGGTGGCGCGCTCCTCGCTCCTGCGGCAGCCGAGCGCCTGCCTGTCCGGCTCGGGCGGCGGTGCGGCCTTAAATGTGCGGCCCGCCCCTCCCCGCCCCTCCAGCGGGCTGCGCGCCCGGCGCGCTTGGGCCGGGTGGGCAGTGCGGTCCCGCGCCCCGACCTGCCGTGCGCCCCGCCCAGAGGAGAGCCCCCGCCCACCCTTCTCTTCGAGACCTAATTGCTCGTCGGTGGGGATTGCAGCTCCCGGTGTCCCGGCAGTAAGAAGCCCCGGGTGATCGGAGAACCGGCTTCAGGGGACGGTGATGGGGTCAGAGCGAACCGGGGGATAACCTGGAGACCCTCCGAGGGGCAGCTCCGTTCCTCTGCAGGGTCCAGACGGGGATGGAGGCGCTGTGAGGCCCGAGGGCTCCGGACGAGGCGCCCCGTGGGGATGGAGCCTCCCCTCCTCCGCAAGGGCTGCCCCACAGTCGCCATCACCCCCCTTCCCTTCTTCCCGAAAGGGCAGCGTTTGAACTCAAATCCCACCCCCAACCCCCCACTGCCCCCCGCCCCCGTGCAGCAGGGCGACAGCAGTGAATCACTGAGTCCTAAGGGACGGGAAGACTCCGGCGACATCTGGTTACAGATACACATCACAGGTTCTCCAGCGTCGCAGCTCAAGCAGCAGTGTACTCCTGGGGAGGTCTGTGTAGGGAGATACAAACTTGGTATGAAATGTATTCCCGCTTTGCTGGGAATCCGGGAGAACGGGTCTTGCAGGCACAGAGTGGCTGCCCCTGCTCTATGTTTTTGGACACGCGGAGTAGAGGACACCTAGAGAGAGGCCCCTGGACTCGAGCTTCCAGAGCAAACCCGGTTCACACTGACTTGGTTAGGGGGCCAGGAGAGAGGGAGGTGGGGAGAGGAGATGGCGCAGGTTTAAAAATGAGTAGGTTGGGGACTTCCCCGGTGGTCCAGTGGTTAAGACTCCGCACTCCCAGTGCAGGCGGGCCGGGTTCCATCACTGGTCAGGGAACTAGATCCCACATGCACGGCGCAACGTAAAAGATCCCGCATGCTGCGATGAAGATCTCGCTCGCGGCAACGAAGACCCCGCGTGCGGCAACGAAGGCCCCGCATGCGGCAACGAAGACCCCACGTGCGGCAATGAAGACCCCGCGTGCGGAAACGAAGGCCCAGCGCAGCCAAATAAGCAAGCAGGCAAGCAAGGAAATACATAATGAGTGGAAGCAGCCCCCTCGGAGAAGACCGCTGTTAATCTTGTTGGTGTCAAGTTTGGAAAAGGTCTCAGTTCCTACCAACTGCACGGCAGAGAACACTGTCCTGCCCGGGATGGTCCCGCAGAGATCCCGGCTTCCACCAGGTGTCTGTCTCAGCCACTGCTGCTGTGGCCCCTGTGGCAGCCTCTGATGCCGTCAGGTGTCCTGGGTGTGCCCTTTGCCCCTGCCCCACACCCACCCTAACTCCAGAGGTACTGCTTCGCCGTTGCCAGACACCTTGCCCCAGAGTCCCGCGAGGAGAGGGCCTCCGGGTGTGTGTGATGCGGGCACCTGGAGTAGTCCTCACCTGAGAGAGACACAGACTCACCTCCCTCAGGCCCCAGGGCCTATCGACCCTGACCTCCACCCAGTCCTGGTGACCTCTCCTGGGCTGGCCGGAAAGGCCAAGGTACAGACTGGGGCACCTTCTCAGCCCGAGCCTGCAGTAGCAGCTTCTGCTGAAGCTGGGTTCTCCTGCCTTTGAAAAGAAGCATATCCACGCTGGGCCTCTTCTAGGACTTTTCTGAGTGACAGGTATTACATACTGGGACAGGTTGTCATATGAAACTATTCCTAGCTCATTTTGATCAATTAATGCACTTAACGTATTTGAAATTGCACTAGACATAGGGGGTGGTTGGGAGAAATGGTCCTAAAATTGTGTTATTCTCTGCCCTGGAGGAAGTTACACTTGAGTTGAAGACCCAAACTCAACAAATAAACGATTGTAAGTGATCCCAGGAAGAACAGAATTTAGCACTAAATGGTATAGGTTTTAAGTGCTTTAGGAGTTTAAAGATGGGACGATCTCATTACTTAGAATTAGTTATCCAGATTTTTTCTCTCCCTTAGCAGCCTCCACGAGAGGTGGGAGAGAGGCAGGTGGGCCTGTGTGTGTCAGTTACCCCTGGTCCCTGAGAGGCCCCTCCTGCTGCAGTTCTGGGGGACAGATGTCGCCCTCTGGCTCCCAAGGTGGAGGAAGAGGATCCAGGTGACAATGGGACGAGGAAGATTCCCTTCCGGCCTCACACCCACCACCCTCGTCTCCCAGGCACACGGCAGCCCCACACACCTGTGTCCACGCGTCCTGCCAGGTTATGACTGGACAGCATTTCTCCACCCATGAGGGCCTCCTGGAGTTGCAGTCAGAATGAAAAAACAAAAACAAACAAACCTTCCATCAAGCAGGCTTCTGCACTGTTTCCTCATTTCTTCATTTATATGGGCGTATGAACATCCTGCAGAAAGGAAACTGGCTTCCAGAAATCAGCACCTGGTGTGTGGTTATAGCCCTGCCTGCAAAGCCCAGGGCCAGGTGGGCAAGATGCTCCAGGATGGGTTGGAGCCTGCGGGGGCTCAGGCAGGTTGGGGGCAGCCACACTCACCTCTCTCCTCGTGGATAGGCTCCCCCAAATGTTAGGGCACTATGGCATTCGTTCTCTGTGACTAATTTTGGGTAATAAGAGCCTTTTCCAGAAAATTACCATTTTCCTTTTAATAAGTGGTTGAAAAATACTGATTGCATTCTGGTCTTTGATTTGTGTTTTTTAATCTTAGGGGGAACACAGATTTTCCCCACTTGAATCATCTTCATCTTTGTCATGGAAGTTATAACGTATATACATATGTAACATAAATCGCATAATATGTATGATATGAAGGATATCATTCATACAAATATGTTGGGCTAACTTTGCAGGAATTTGCCTCTTCTGATGAGTGAGGTGATGCTCTCTTGGCCACCAGCCCCCACATTCTTCAGAGTTAGGGAGCCAAACGCAGACACTCGATATTTATTTATTCCTGGAATATTTCTTGGAGGTTTGTGATATGCATGTCGCATCACACCAGGTCCTTCCTGGGAAAGAGCTTTCCACCTGGTTGACGAGGCAGGCTACATCAGCCCAGGCAGGATATTCACACATGACGGTCAAAGGCCTGACGAGGTCCAGCGCTGAGTCGGTGGGCAGAAGCCGGACTCCAGAACAGCCGAGGAAGGAGTGAACTGTGCAGTGGAATGATGGGCACTTCCCGAAGTGGGTTGAGTGCCAGTGCATTTTGAAGGCTGGGTCACCTGACTCAAGGGGGGCAGGTGAGGGCACTGGCTCCTGCACAGACATGACTGAGAGCGTTTCAGGGAGTAGCAGGAGGCCCGGCTCTCAGGGTGGGCTCCGTCCGTATGCCTTGGGGAATACTTGACGATGAGATGGCATAAAGGAAACGACGTTTTAGGAAGATGAGAGGTTCTGCAGCAAAAGCGGAGGGCCGGGCTTGCAGCTGCCCCGACGACATGAGACCTGAGCCCAGCTGCCCCATCATAGGCTCCTGTCAGCCAGCAGAGCGTCAGCGAGGTTTGAATGTTGGCACCCTGATGCCCTGAGCATGTTTAGGCCCTAAGCAACCGTTATTTCAGATATAATTTATTTGTTCTGTCAAGAGTCTTTGAAATGAAACAAGGAAAGGAAGGGCAAACGATGGTCACCCAATCTAAGTTAGAGGAGTTTCTAGACTCTCCCCTCTGGGTACCCCCCATAAATGTACATTTATCCTGTGTTTCCAGGGTGAACTGAGCTGTTCTAAGGTCTGTGGGGGAGGGGAGCTATGGGATTAAAGAATATCATAAGAGACATGCTCCATCTCACCCACAAAGATCAGCTTCAATCTCATAATAGTGATGAGGGGCTGTCATCCTTTACAAAGATCTAAGTTAATTAAAAAAGAGTGTGGGGCTTCCCTGGTGGCGCAGTGGTTGAGAGTCCGCCTGCCGATGCAGGGGACACGGGTTCGTGCCCCGGTCCGGGAAGATCCCATATGCCGCGGGGCGGCTGGGCCCGTGAGCCATGGCCGCTGAGCCTGCGCGTCCGGAGCCTGTGCTCCGCAACGGGAGAGGCCACAGCAGTGAGAGGCCCGCGTACCGCCAAAAAAAAAAAAAAAAAAAGAGTGTGACCTTTCCCCAGCGATGTTAGTAGAACTGTCTTCATCTCCCCCAGTTTTCATGCCTGGTCTGTCCCTGTGAGATGCCACGTTCGGTTTTGGGGTGAGAAGAACGACGTGATCCTTATGGGGTCAGTGTTCCACGTAAGCCAGGCACAGAGAACAGTAGCTTCATCATCTTGGTTATCTCTCGTCCTCTCTGATATACTTTAAATAACTGTCTGTGATAACCCAGCATCTTAAGTCCGCATGAAGTCAGCTGGCCTGGCTCTATGAACGCATCTCTCCTGGGATCAGCGCTTCAAAATTCCAAAAGTTTACTCTAGAAGCAAACGGGAATAAGAGAGAAGGAAGACAGCCCAAATGCCTGGCTTCATTCACACCAGGGCCCGACTTAGTCCTTGCTGATCCAGAAAGGTGCACGGGAATGGGCCGTCCACAATGTGGCGCAGACTCCACAGCGTGGCTAGGCTCGGCATTTCCTGCACAAGCCTGAGGAAAGGAAAGCAAGTGAAGGAGCTGAGAAACTGCTTTCCAGGGACAAGCGGGAGGAAACGGGCAGCCGCTTGGCTGCATGTTCTCCTGGGAAGTTCCCCGAAGAGGCGAGTGGGCAACTGAGGTTCTGAAGTCGTGTCTGCCGTCACGCGGGAAGGGGTCAGACCTGCTGGGTAACGAGCCGCTGGGCCCCGGGGAGAGGTGGGAAGCCAGGAGGAACACGAACACGTTTAAGGAGGTCCTACTGCGGCTGCCAAAGTGTCCCCTGAAGAAAGGAGGCCACCGGCTGCCGAAGCACAGCTTGTGTGAGTGAACCTGCGGCCAGCATGACAGCGGGGGAGCCTCGGGTCTGATGGCTCAGCCTTCACCAGCTTCCAGCCTTCTTAGACTCTGGACTGACCTTTCTCCTCACGTTAGTCTCTCTTTCCTCCCTCTTAGGGTTGCCAGATAAAACACTGGCACGAGATATGGGAACATGTGTATATGTATAACTGATTCACTTTGTTATAAAGCAGAAACTAGCACACCATTGTAAAGCAATTAGACTCCAATAAAGACGTTAAAAAGAAAAACAAAAAAACCCCACAGGCACCTGTTAGTGTTGCCTTTCAGATAAACAGTGAATACTTTTTTAGTAGGTCTCAAATATCACATACGACATACTTACACTAAAACTATTCATTGTTGAGCTAAAGTGCAAATTTAACCAGATGTTGTTTGCTAACGTTGGCAGCTGGCTTCCCCTGGATGCCGTGGGGCCCCTTACATCAACAGGCACAATGGGGACCCTGGCCCAAGCTCTCCTGTCTTCCGTTTCTCCACCAGATAGGAAAATAAAAATATTCAGACTTTCTCTTTTTGCCATGCCAGTCCCGGATTTGTCTTAAGACGGTCAACTTGAATGAGTGTGGAAGTAAGTTTTTTTTTTTTTTAATCCCCTATCTCTTTAGCCAGAAAGTTCTTACCACCGTGCAGAGGTCACATTCTTGGAACTGAGGGAATTCGGTGCCGCCTCAAGACCAACTGTGAATTCTAGAAGCGACCAGCAGAGGGCGCACATCCCGCCACCGCACCTGGACTCAGCATCCCTGGTGAGCTCATCACCTACCACCAGGCCACCTGCAGTCGCTCAGGCACCAAGAATTTACAGAACACCCGCAGGCGTGGCCACTTCGTGCCAAATACTTCATTTCTGATGGAGCGAAGGACAACTTGGTAAAAGACAAGTCCCAAACAAACAAACCATTAAAAAAAGAACACCAGTAAAAGAAAAGAAGCAACAATAAAACTCCAGTGATAATTACCACAAAGAAACAGTGAACTACGACGTTACCAGAAAAAGCAAACTGTCATGGTTTCCCTACTCCTACGGCTGGATGGGATTTGGAAACACCACATTCAACCTTCCAAGTCTTGCTTCTTCCCTGAGGCATTCTCTGAGGAGTAGCCCACCTCACCCGCTACCTTCTCCAAGGGGCTAATGCTTTCCTAGTGAAGGGGAGCAGAATTTGCCTCCCCAAGTATGTCTCTTGGGCGTATTACTTCTTTTAAGCTGCTTATTTTCCAAGAAACAGCAGGCATGGGGAAAACTCTGAAAACCAAGTAGGAGCTGCCCTCTTGTGAGAAACATTTGCATCTGTAAGGGAGATCTCCGTTTGTAAGGGTGTCTCCCAAACCTCCAGAGCCATCAGTGGAGCAGCAAGGACTTCCATCTGTGTGACGGCCCCGCCCTTGTCTACTGTGCTTTGCCTGGTCGCTGCCCCTAACTGCTTCCCCATCTTCAACATCCTCTTTGGTCTTTGGCTGAGGACGGTACATGAGGTGAGGACTTCGTCCGTTTTGGCGAGTTACTCCGTTTTCCTGGGTCTCTTCCATGTGTACGCGTTATTAAACTTGTTTGATCTTCCCCCTGTTCATCTGTCTCATGCCAATGCAATTCTAAACCAGCCAGACGAACCTAGAAGGGAGAGGAGAATTTCTTCCTCCCCAGCAGGAGTCTTGGCCCTACAGAGCCCTGATGCTTCATTTCATTTGTTTGTCTCCCCATCAAGGAGATATGCCCTTCGATGCCACGTCACAGACTTTCTCGGTCTTTCAAGACACGGCCACGGCCACTGGCATGTAGTAGGTGCCTCCAAGGCTCAATTCTCTTGGAGAAATGAAAAACTTAAAAAAAAAATGTCATTTTATTTACTTATTTAACAAATTTATTTATTTATTTGTTGTTTATTTTTGGCTGCTTTGGGCCTTTGTTGCTGCACGCGGGCTTTCTCTAGTTACATCGAGTGAGGGCTACTCTTTGTTGCAGTGTGCGGGCTACTCATTGCGGTGGCTTCTCTTCTTGCGGAGCACGGGCTGTAGGCGCACGGGCTTCAGTAGTTGTGGCTCGCAGGCTCAGTAGTTGTGGCTCGCGGGCTTAGTTGCTCCGCGGCATATGGGATCTTCACAGACCAGGGGTTGAACCTGTATCCCCTGCATTGGCGGGTGGATTTTTAAGCACTGGGCCACCAGGGAAGTCCCACTGTCCCATTTTTATAAACACTGTTTTAGAGCCAGATTCCTTGTGGTTTGTTCTGAAGCCATTTTTCTAACCTTGGGGTGTCTGGGTAGCAGTGGGGGGCAGACGATGAACAGTCAGCTCCAGGAGAGAGAAGTGAGGAGTAGAGGCTCTGGTTTTGAAATATTTGAGAGGCTGCAGTGAAGTGATTTGAGTTCTTAGATTTCCTAGGAACTCAGAGAGGCCAAACTACTTCTGCTAAATTTTATGCTGGTTATAAGCTCTGTTTTCAAATGCAGCATGTAAACTGTTTCTACAAAATAAAAGGAAAAAGGGAATTCAGCAACTTTCTGGTGGATTTGATCAGCATAGACTTCACATCTACAGCTCACAGGGTCCCCTAGACTTGGAGGTTTGGGTACCGGAAAGATCCAAACAACCTCCTAAACACCCTTGTTTTCTTGGCCCCTTTGGTCTCAGCCACATAGACTCAGATTATTCAGCTATAATTATTAATGCATGAGAAGGGGAAACACAGAAGGGCGGCTTCCTGAGGATTCTGTTTATCTTATCTGTGGTGCCCCAAAGGTGTACCATGGAATCTTAGTCCTGCAGCATCGTCATAAGGACAAATATTGATACATTCAACAAGGTTTTATACTGTGCACTTTTCATCCTTGGAGAGTTGCTAAGCTATTAGCATTTAAAAGGTGCTAGGACCCCACTAACCCCCCTCAGAGGGACGTTTACTGGAACAGAAAATCTGATTTTACAAGGTCATGTTAAATCAGAAGGTAATTTGTCCAAACACAGTTCACATGCAGCATCTAACCCCGCACTGAGAATGTTTCCTGCCTTTCGAAGCCTGCAGACTTCTTCATATACCCAGCCTGCTCCAGGACACTGAGGTAAGATCCTTCACCTCTCCTCTGCCAGGTGCTGAGCAGGGCAGGTGTTAGTGCGGCATCTACAATGGGCTTGATGATTTGGAGGATATGAAGAAGTAATAAGAATGGTTTTATTCAAAAGTTTAAAAAATTATTTGCATAAATATGTCCACAGTAGTGATTTTTATTTATTAAAAATTTTTAAAAAATTTATTTTATTTATTTTTTTTGGCTGCGTTGGGTCTTCGTTGCTGCGTGCGGGCTTTCTCTAGTTGTGGAGAGCGGGGCCTGCTCTTTGTTTGCTGTGCACGGGCTTCTCATTGCGGTGGCTTCTCTTGCTGTGGAGCACGGGCTCTAGGCGTGCAGGCTTCAGTAGTTGTGGCACGTGGGCTCAGTAGTTGTGGCGCATGGGCTTAGTTGCTCCACGGCATGTGGGATCTTTCTGGACCAGGGCTCGAACCCGTGTCCCCTGCATTGGCAGGTGGATTCTTAACCACTGTGACACCAGGGAAGCCCCACAGTAGTGATTTTTAAGTGGCAAACATTTGGAACTATTCAAATGTCAAAAAAGGGGCTATGACTTAAAATTATAGCATAGTAACATGAATGAGTATCATGAATTAATTGGAAAATATGGCTATCATGTAGAAAACATCAGTATGAGGGCATGCTTAAATGAAATAAAGTTAGGTGAAAATAGCAGAAAATAGGTTATGTGTACAATGATTACCATGATGTGGAATTATATGTGTGTACATTAGCAAACATGAGAGAATTTGAATGAGGTTGCTGGTTTAGAATGCAATATACATTGGGCTTTTTTTTACCCAACCACTCAAGTTTCTAAAAAAGAGCAGGTGGAAAACCTCCCAAGTGTGTGGAGTGGGGGCCCTCATTTCACTTACCTGGGGCTGGGCAAGGACAGACGTTCAGGCCGGGGTCAGCTTGATGTGCCCACTTGGCGAAGCTGCAGTCTCAGGCAGTTCAATCTAATGCCCTTGTCGGTGCTGTTGTGAGGCATTTGGAAGCGGGGACTGACGTCGAGAGTCAGTTGACTTTAGGGAGATGGTCCTGGATTATCTGGGTGAGCCCCGTGCAAGCAGACCGAAGGCCTCGAGAGCAGCTCTCGTGGCCCCCAGCCCGCTCCCTGACGGCCTTCAGACTTGCCCTTCCAGCCTGCACAATGTCGTGAGCCAGGGCTCTTACTTACCTGTCTCTGACTGGTTTTGCTCCTCCGGTTGAATTTGGACTAAGTTGCTAGAAGCACTTTAGAGACGGCACATGGAAACTCAGTGGGGAGCCCAGAGCAAGTGAGTGCCGGTGAGGACGGTCCAGACCTGCAACCTGGAGTTATCTCTGCTATGCAGCCTCTTCTTCATTTTTCTGACTTGGGGCAAAAGGGAAGGGTGGCCTTCTTTGTAAAGTTCCACAGAAGTTTTATGAGAGCTGATAGAACTGCCTTTGAAATGCTAGAAACTATGTGTCCAGCCCCCTCCCTGCTCCAAGCTCGGAGAAGAGCACCGGCTCTTGAGGGACCCGTTTCACTGCTGCTCTCCTTGGTGAAGGCAGGCAGCCACACTGCGGGGTCCCGGGACCCGACAGGCAGTGTCCCAGGGAAAGGTGGCAAAAAGGGATTCCAAGGGGAACTGGTGGTTACAGCTGCATAAGCTCACTTCCCGCCTTGTAGCCACACAGGAAAGTCAGCGCCCACAGCCCCCAGACTTGACTGGATTGCAGGTGGCGGAAGAACGGGGCGGAGAGGAGTGGAAGCCGTGTTCTCACAGGCAACACGCAGCATCCTGTTCCACTAACTCTAGAGGCAGGGAGATAGATTGGAAAGTCTTGGAAAGTTCCCTCCAGAAAAAATGTTTGTATGTAATGAGGCACTAAATTTATCCTTCCACGTCAGAGGGTTAGCTCCTCTCCAACCAGGTAAAAACCCTGGGCGTGAGAAGGAGAGGACGCCCCAAGTATACATACTTAGGATTAAACTTTGTAGTTTCCTTATGAGTTCATCGTATCCTTAAAATAGAATTTCCATCTGTGTTCTCATAAAGTCTGTGTAAATACGGATTCTAACATAGGTTGGAAAATTATATCTTCAAGGCCAGATGTATGATTTGCAAGGAAGATTCATTTCCTCTAGTAATTCCCTCATTTGGGGAGCAAAGAACCAGGAAGGATGGAAAAATAGAAATGAATTTATGATGGCCCTGACTGTATAAGGAAAGCTTTATGAGTTTGATAAGGGCCTTTGTACAACATTTTTGCATGTTATATGTGATATGAGTAATTCTCTTTTTAAGTAAACACAACATACAATACTCTATGCTTAATAAAGCAGGGAAATAATTTATGTATTCTCCACCCTCAAAATTAAAATGCCATGTGTTAGACTGTAAGGTGTGAGAGGACTACGCAGCCTTGTTAGGTAATGAAGAAGGGCAAAGCCACAAAGATGGAAGCAGTGGGTGTAAAGCTGGGGATTGTGGGAAATTCTGTGGTTCAAGAAGGAAAACAGGTAGGTAGCTGATAGCGAACAAAGATGCTCGGGACAAAGATGGTTGTAGGAAACTCAAACTGTGAAGAGGCAACTGGAACCATTGGTTAGTGTTCAGTTGTTTGATTTCCATGACAAGCATTTTAATAGCCTTAGACAAAAAATTTTCAGACTAGCATATTATTTCTCCTACTCCTTGTCATTTATGATAGAAAACTATGGGAAATTAGTAAGAAAATAATTTTAGGAATCACTTTATTAAAAAAATTCATTCTTCCATAAAGTAAGATACGTCGGGATTTCCCTGATGGCGCAGTGGTTTAGTCTCCACGCTCCCAATGCAGGGGGCCCGGGTTCGATCTCTGGTCAGGGAGCTAGATCCCACATGCATGCCGCAACTAAGGAGCCTGCCCACCTCAACTTAGGAGCCCACCTGCCTCAAATAAGACTTGTGCAACCAAATAAATAAAATATTTTAAAAAATGTTCTCAAAATAAAAAAAGAGATACCCTTGTAATCTTTGGAAGCACCCACTTAAGTATCAGATTTTATTTGAATTTATATATTATGTTCTGTTGTTTAGAAGTTGTTAATATTTACATTAATTAATTGATGAAATACATGATTGGTGAGTCAAAATACTCTAAAGATTGGGCAGAATAAACAACAATAATAATAAAAGCGAATCTTCATTGGAAAGGACACAATTTCCTGTCTTGTAAGAATCATTGCTTCACATCTTTCCACCGGTAGCTATCATTTAGTGAGTGTTCTTATGCAATGGGTATACTAGAAATATAACTTTATTAAAATTTTTTGAATTGAGATATAATTGACATAAAGCTCTTTTTTAGTCAAAGATTTTAAATTACAAAAGTAACATAGCACTGTATAAAGTGCCACCCACCTCCATCCTTGTTCTCGGAAATCATCACCTTGGCGTCGCTGGGGAAGAGAGTTTCAAGAGGCCACAGATTTCTGTCACTCATGGAGGTCACCCAAGCTGCGGCGTCTGTGACTGAGGTTAAGGCTCGTGATCCCTGAATATTCATTGAGCACCAATAGTGTTCAGGTGGTGGGAATGAGACTCAGATCACAAACTCGGGCATGTGAGAAAAAGAACTTTATTTTCTATAACTAAGGTATAATTTCTATTTCAAGATCCATTTGCCAGGTGGTGGGAAGTCAGTTTTGTTATGATGGGGTTATCCCAACTATCCCTGGTGTTGGGTCTGTGTAGCTCCAGGTTCTGTTCCTGGAGTTTTCTGTCCTCCTAGAGGGACACCTGCTGTTGCTTGAGATGGAAGACGGGAAGCCCTGAGTTTGAATCGTTAGGGTTACGGGCTTGGTGGGGAGGCACCTGGGGACATGAGGCTGCCGCACAACTGCTCTCCTGGCTGGGCTGGTCCTGGAGTCGTGACCTTGATGGTCTCATGGTGGAAGGAGATGTAAACCTCTGATCCTAATAGCTTTTGCTTCTCTTTCTTTCTTTCTTTTTTTTTTGGCTGCGCCGTGTGACTCGCGGGATCTTAGTTCCCTGACCATAGACTGAACCCAGGCCCAGGCAGTGAAAGCGCTGAGTCCTAACCACTGGACCGCCAGGGAATTCCCTAAATCATGGGCCCCAACCCCCAGGCCACGGACCAGACCGGTCCCAGTCCTTGGACTGTTAGGAACCGGGCAGGAGGAACAGCAGGAGGTGAGCGGCAGGTGAGGGAGTGAAGCTTCAACTGCGGCTCTCCATCGCTCCCGTTACCGCCTGAACCACTCCCCCGTCACCCCGCCATCCGTGGAAAAATTGTCTTCCATGAAATCTGTCTCTGGTGCCAAAAAGGTTGGGGACCGCTGCCCTAAATGCACTACTTCTAATGTTCACAGTTAGATTTGATGTGTTTAGCACATGTCCTTAATCGGGTTAAGGAAATTTTTGTTGTTGTTGTTTGTTTGTTTGTTCGTTTTGCGGTACGCGGGCCTCTCACTGTTGTGGCCTCTCCCATTGCGGAGCACAGGCTCCGGACGCGCAGGCTCAGCGGCCATGGCTCACGGGCCCAGCCGCTCCGCGGCATGTGGGATCTTCCCGGACCGGGGCACGAACCCGTGTCCCCTGCATCGGCAGGCGGACTCTCGACCACTGCGCCACCAGGGAAGCCCAAGGAAATTCTTTTTTATTCCATATTTGCCAAGAGCTTTAATAAAAACAATTCATTTATTTATATAATAATAGTTCAGTAAATAGAAACTACTATCTAACAAATAATGAATAATTGTTGAATTTTGATTATTTATGTGGCTTTTTGTGACTACGCTACTTTTTAGAATAGTTTTAGATTTACAGAGAAATTTCTTTTTCCCACATCTTTATTGGAGTATAATTGCTTTACAATGGTGTATTCGTTTCTGCTTTATAACAAAGTGAATCAGCTATACGTATACATATATCCCCATAACCCCTCCCTCTTGAGCCTCCCTCCCACCCTCCCTATCCCACCCCTCTAGGTGGTCACAAAGCACCGAGCTGATCTCCCTGTGCTATGCGGCTGCTTCCCACTAGCTATTTTACGTTCGGTAGTGTGTATACGTCAATGCTACTCTCTCACTTCGTCCCAGCTTACTCTTCCCCCCTGCCCCAGCCATGCCCTCAAGTCCGTTCTCTACGTCTGTGTCTTTTTTCCTGCCCTGCGACTAGGTTCCTCAGTACTGCTTTCTTAAATTCCACATATATGCGTTAGCATACGGTATTTGTTTTCCTCTTTCTGACTTACTTCACTCTGTATGACAGACTCTAGGTCCATCCACCTCACTACAAATAACTCAATTTCATTCCTTTTTATGGCTGAGTAATATTCCATTGTATATATGTGCCACATCTTCTTTATCCATTCATCTGTCGATAGACATTTAGGTTGGTTCCATGTCCTGGCTATTGTAAATAGTGCTGCAATGAACATTGTGGTACATGACTCTTTTTGAATTATGGTTTTTCTCAGGGTATATGCCCAATAGTGGGATTGCTGGGTCGTATGGCAGTTCTATTTTTATTTTTTTAAGGAACCTCCGTACTGTTCTCCATAGTGGCTGTATCAGTTTACATTCCCACCAGCAGTGCAAGAGGGCTCCCTTTTCTCCACACCCTCTCCAGCATTTATTGTTTGTAGACTTTTTGATGGTGGCCATTGTGACTGGTGTGAGGTGACACCTCATTGTGGTTTTGATGTGCATTTCTCTAATGATTAGTGACGTTGAGGTCTTTTCAAGTATTTGTTGGCCAGCTGTATGTCTTCTTTGGAGAAATGTCTGTTTAGGCCTCTCGCCCATTTTTGGATTGGGTTGTTTGCTTTTGTGACATTGAGCTGCATGAGCTGCTTGTATTTTGGAGACTGAGGATTTACAGAGAAATTGAGCAGGAGTACAGTACAGAAAATTCCCTTTACCCTCTACCCGACACATACATTTTGCCCTATTATTAACGTCTCAGATCAGTGTGGTACATTTGTTACAATTAATGAACCAATATTGATACATCATTATTCACTAAAGTTCATACTTCATTTGAATTTCCTTAGTTTCTTCTCAATGTCCTTTTACTGTTCCAGGATCCCTTCCAGGCCACCACACCATACTTAACTGTCAGGTCTTTGTCAGCTCCTCTGGCTGTGACAGTTCCTCAGACTTCCCTTGTTTTTGATGACCTTGGAAGTTTTGAGGCACAGTGGTCAGGTATTTTGTAGAATATCCCTCAGTTGGAATTTATCTGAAGTTTTTCCTTTCTTTTAAAAAAATTATTCATTTAAAAAAAGAATTGTGATATAGTTGACGTATAGCATTATATTAGTTTCAGATGTATAACATAGTGATTTGATATTTGTATATATTGTGAAATGATCACCATGATAAGTCTAGTTAACATCCATCACCAAACATAGTTACACATTTTTGTGTGTGTGTGATGAGAACTTTTAAGATCTACTTTTTTAGCAATTCTCAAATATACAATACGGTATTATTAACTATAGTCACTGTGCTGTACATCACATCCCCATGACTTATTTATCTTATAACTGGAAGTTTGTACCTTTTGACCCTCTTCATCCATTTCCCTCATCCCCACCCCCCTCTGACTCTGGCACCCACCGATCTGTTTTCTGTTTCTATGAGTTCAGTTGTTTAAGCTTCCACGTATAAGTGAGATCCACAGTATTTGTCTTTCTCTGACGTATTTCACTTAGCATAATGCCTTCGACGTCCATCCGTGTTGTTGCAAATGGCAGGATTTCCTTGTTTTTTATGGCTCAGTAATATTCCATTGTCAATATAGACTACATCCTCTTTATCCATTCCTCTGCTGTTGGACACTTAGGTTGTGTCCATGGCTTGGCTATTGTAAATGTTGCTATAAACACAGGTGTGTAGATCTCTTTTCAAGTTAGTGTTTATGCTTCCTTCAGATAAATACCCAGAAGTGGAAATGCTGGATCATATGGTAGTTCTTCTAAAAATTTTTGGAGGAACCTCTATACTTTTTTCCATAGTTGCTGAGCTAATTTATATTCTCACCAACAGTGCACAAGTGTTCCCTTTGATGCTTTTTCTTATTATTAGACTGGGATTATGGGTCTAGGGGGAGAAGACCATAAAGGTGAAGAGCCAGCCTCATCACATCACATCAAAAGTACACACTGTCCATATGATTTATCACTGATGGTACTGACCTTGACCACACGGCTGAGGTCCACTGTAAGGTTACTCTCCCACCCCTGCCATCCACTCTGTACTCTTTAAAAGGAAGTTTGTGTGCAGCGCACACGTAAGGAGTGGGGAGTTATAATTCACTTCCCTGATGGTGGAGTAGCTAAATAAATGATTTGGGATTCTTCTGCATGAGAGATTTGTCTATTTTCCCCATTTATTCATTTATTCCCTGGTATCTTTTTCTTTTTAAATTTTTTGAGTACTGAATCAATTTCTTTCTATTCTTTTATTTTTCTTTTTATTCATTTTTTGGTTAGTTTTGGTAAGTTATACTTTATTAGGAATTTTTTATTTCATTGAGGTTTCTAGATTTATTGACATAAAAGTCATTTGTAGTATTCATTTATGATTTTTAAAACTCTACCTCATATGTAAGTGTGTCACCCTTTTCATTCTAAAGTTGTGAGATGTGTAATCTTGCAAAGGGTTTGTATATTTTAATACTCATTGTGAAGAACCAGCTTCGGTTTTGTTGATTGCCTCTATTATTTTTGTATTTTTTAA
Source organism: Globicephala melas (assembly GCF_963455315.2). Classification (NCBI taxonomy): domain Eukaryota; kingdom Metazoa; phylum Chordata; class Mammalia; order Artiodactyla; family Delphinidae; genus Globicephala; species Globicephala melas. The sequence continues at coordinate 45,537 of NC_083331.1, read as the reverse complement.
TTTCATTACTTTTTACTCTTATCTGTATTATTTATTCTCTTCCTACTACTTTCTTTACATTGTTGTCCTTTCCCCAGTTCACTGTGTTTGTTTTCAATTTTTCATGTTGTCACATAAATGCATATAAAGTTTCAATTCTCTCTATAGCTTGCCTTAGGTATTATCCACAGGTTCTTAAAATGCGGGATTTTTTAAAAGTTAGAAATATTTCAAAACTTTCATTGTGTTTTTCTGTGGAGCCAATGATATTTAGAAGTGTGCTTTACAATTTCTAGATATAGGTGCTTTTTAAAACCATCTTTATTATTGATTTCTAATATAAAGATATTATGATCAGACATATGGTTTGTGGAGTATTTAAAATTTTTTTAACTAGCTGCAGACTTCCTTTCTGACCTAACACAGAATCGGATTTTCTAAAACATTTCTTGTACGCTTGAAAAGACTGTATATTCCGTATTCCTGACGTTGGGGTATGGGTTTCTACATATATTGCTAGATTAGGCCAGAGACTTCCGAAACTTCTCAGCTCCTAGTGTCTTGGTAATTTCTTTGCAGCACCCCTAGACCAAAAGAAATGCCTACTGGGTCTGTTTAAGTAGTTAGATCCAAATGACTTCATAAGTATTTGTGTTCTAACAACATGTAGATGTTTGAAAAATAATACTTATATTGACAGAAAAAATTTTTTTTTCACTTCTTCAATCACCATGTGGCTTAGGAATGGGATGCAGCTGCCTGTTGGGCCTGCATGAGTTCTCAAACCCTGGAAGCAGATTGAACGCTGTTGCCACCCTCATTTCCCAGGCAGCTTTACGTTCCCATGGTAATTGGTTTTTTTTTTTTTTTTTTAACATCTTTATTGGGGTATAATTACTTTACAATGGTGTGTTAGTTTCTCCTTTATAACAAAGTGAATCAGTTATACATATACATATGTTCCCATATCTCCTCCCTCTTGCGTCTTCCTCCCTCCCACCCTCCCTATCCCACCCCTCCAGGCGGTCACAAAGCACCGAGCCAATATCCCTGTGCCATGCGGCTGCTTCCCACTAGCTATCTACCTTACTACGTTTGTTAGTGTGTATCACGACAAGTGCTGAAACCCCGGCTTCACAAAGATAACGAGGTTGTGGAAAGAATGTCATACGATCTAACGTTGAAACGGTGAACTCTCTCGAGCTCAGGCCTTGAGTGTCTGACCAGATGTTGAGTGTGGCTGTTTTCCTTGAAGCTTGCACTGTCCCAGGGCGTCCTCATAACTCCTCTTCTGCACCAAGCACCCTGGGGTGCCTTGGGGTAGAGTTTGGGAACCTTGGGATTAGGCTCATTACTTGTGTTGCTCACTCTATGATTTTATTATTATTTTTACGTGTTTGGTCTTTCCGTCTCTGATTTAGAGGTGTCTAAAACTCTCCCATCGTGATTGTGGGTTTGTTCGCGCCCTCTAGTGATTTATGCCAGTTTTGCTCTATGGCTTAGAGTCTCAATAGCGCTATTGTATCTTCCCGATGAATCTTCCCTCTCGTCAGTAGGTAGGCACCTTCTATCTTTATTAATAATTTTTGCCTTATATTCTATTTTTCTGGTATTAATATTGTGACACACTTTTTCTTTTGGTTGGTATTTGTCTGGTAGATCTCTTTCCATTAATTTATTTTCAACCTTTGTCAATTTCTTTTAAGGTTTGCCTCTCGTAAGTGATACAGAGGTGGGTTTAAAAAACAACACAGACTGATAGTGTCTGATTTTTATAGGTGAGTTTAGCCCATTTTATTCATTTTACTTTATTTTTATTTTTTGGCCACGCTGCACAGCATGTGGGATCCCAGTTCCCCTTCCAGGGATCAAACCTGTACCTGCCACAGTGGAAGCGCGGAGTCTTAACCACTGGACCACCAGGGAAGTCCTCTAGTCCATTTTATTTTGTCCAACTTATGTTGGCTACTTACATCTACCTTCTGACTTTGGAACTGCACCCTGTCCTGAATCACTGCAGACTCAGACACGCGGGAACTGTGCTGACGGATGCATCTTTCCCAAGAAACAGGCAACAAGGAGGAAGCGGTGGGATGATGGCGCCTTTCCAACTGGGCTTTGGGTCCATGGCCTTTTTCTGGCTAGAGTTGGGGCTAGGAATCACCCTCTCAACAGGCATCTTTATAGTTCGTTTGGGAAAACAGTTGTCCAGACTCAAACATATTTGTCCAAGGGGAAGTTTGATATAGAGAAAAGAACACTGGATAAGAAACTGGGAAACCTGTGTTCTTCTGTCAGTTAGTAGCTGTGTGATCCACCCCATTCCCTTCTGGAATAACACCGGCCTTGCCTAGTTCACAGGATTGCCCGAGGATCAGATGAGACAAGGATGGAATGCTTTGTGTTCTACAAGAGCTTGTACCTGGTGGGTGGATCCGTGGTCCTCAAGGCTGGCTGCGCACACATCTATCACCAGCCCTTGGCTTCTCCTCCTGCTTTTCCTCTTTGACTGTCACTGTCCTTTTGTGATAGAGTCTCCTGTAGAGTGTAGCAAGGCTCGAGACCTGGAAGGGCAGCACGGGCCTGTTCACGGTGCTCTGCTGGGATAACTCTGGGAGCGGCTGACCACGGGGAAGAGGAAGTGGAAGCCATAATAAAAATCGCTCGCATTTTCTTTGAGCTCAGTCACTTTACGTTTCACCAAGCAACTCTTTGCATGGAGCATTCAGAGTCAGTTGTGTTACACATGCCCTCTTGCCAGCTGGGAGGAGAAGGAACCAGCAGCTTGCACTTCTAGGGCTACTGCATGGCCACCACTTCCACAGCGAGACTGGCCAGATGATCTGGGGTCAGGAAAAGGTGCTGGCGCTAGGGACTCGTGTCCTGGGGTGCAAATGGTCTAAAACATTTACTGGGTTATTAGTACCCACGGGGTGTGGTTTGGGCAGGCTCTGCAGCTCTCCATACCTCTCCAATAGCTGTGAAGGGCTTGAAATCCTATCATTATAGTTTCCTCTTCATGGACCTTGAAAGCTTTTTGATTTCTAAGAGCCTTATTTGAAACATACACATCCTTCAGCGATTATCAGCTGGTCATTTTAGAGGGGTGCCAGTCAGCTGAAGGCAAGACCGTGACAAGAAGGGTGAAGCTGGGGTCATGGGGGCACAGAAGTGGGGAGAATGGGCAAGATAAACTCTGCTTACTTCCCAATTTTGTTGAAGGCTGGTCTTGGTTTTAGTTTGTATCATGTTAGGCAGGGGTCCCCGATCCCTGGGCCACGGACCAGTACCGGTCCATGGCCTGTTAGGAACCGGGCTGCACAGCAGGAGGTGAGCGGCGGGCGAGTGAGTGAAGCTCCATCTGTATTTGCAGCCGCTCCCCATCGCTCGAATTACCGCCTGAGCTCTGTGTCCTGACAGATCAGCAGCGGCATTAGATTCTAGGAGCGCGAACGCTACTGTGAACCGCGCATGTGAGGGATCTAGGTTGTCCGCTCCACATGAGAGTCTAATGCCTGATGACCTGAGGTGGAGCTGAGGCGGTGACGCGTAGCACTGGGGAGCAGCTGCAGATACAGATTATCACTGGCAGAGAGGTTGGACTGCACAGAGACCATAATAAATCAATTGCTTGCGACTCATATCAAAGCCCTATCAGTGAGTGGCAAGTGAAAACAAGCTCAGGACTCCCACCGATTCTGCATTATGGTGAGTTGTACAATTATTTCATTCTATGTTACAACGTAATAATAATAGAAATAAAGTGCACAATAAATGTAATGCGCTTGAATCATCCCCAAACCATCCCCCACCTCCGCTCTGTGGAAAAATTTTCTTTCACGAAACTGGCCCCTGGTGCCAAAAAGGTTGGGGACTGCTGACGTAATGTACTTCCCACTATGTCCACACAAAACAGCACTGAGACACACAGAGTTGGGATCAAGGCAGGAGCAAGCCCGCTTCTGTGCTCAAAGACTTGTGGTCTGGCAGGCACGAGACTCACCCTTGCCGTGATGTGGGCTTCTGGAAAGACTTTGGAATGCCAAGCTGCTGGTACAAATGCATATAGTGGCAGCGTAGGGTGGCCATGAGTTCTCCTGGAAGATGCCCTTCATGTTTGTTCAGTGGCAGAGGGGGTAACACTGCAGGAGTGGTGATCCTGGACCACTTCCTGTTTCCATGAATCTCCTGTTCCCATGCATCTCTCTGGCTTAAGCAAACTGTTAAACTGGTCTGGAGAGGCAATTCCAGAATAGTTGGCATAATTCCACACTGAGGTATGTTCACGGAGGAGAAGGCGGGTGAAAGGTCTTGGGATGCCCGTTAAACCTAGCAACTGTGGAAAGACCCACCCCTGCTGATCTGAGCCAGGCTCCATCCAGCCTCACCCAGCCGGTGGCCACTGGGAAGCTGGAAAACCTCAGGGCTTTTTCTGAATCTTTGGCTTTCTTTTTTTTGTCCCATCTTTTAATTGTTTTTAATATACATTTTCATTTTTATCTTTATTTTTTCAGTTCAAGCATTTTGCTTCTTACACTTTCTTACTCTTCATTTTCAGTCCTCTAATTTCACTTTCCCTTTTTTTATTTGGCCACACTATGCGGCATGCGGAATCTTAGTTCCGCGACCAGGGATCGAACCCGTGCCCCCTGCAGTGGAAGCGGGGAGTCTTAACCACTGGACCTCCAGGGAAGTCCCCCCATTGTTTATATCTTTACTTGTGGGGGACATTTGCTTATTGTCTGTATTCTCAAAGGCACCTGTCAGGACTTCCCTCGTGGCGTAGTGGTTAAGACTCTGAGCTCCCAATGCAGGGGAGCTGCAACTAAGAGCTCTCATGCCACAACTAAGGAGCCCACAAGCCGCAACTAAGGAGCCTGTGAGCTGCAACTAAGAAGCCCGCCTGCTGCAATTAAGACCCGGCGCAACCAGAAAAAAAAAAAGCCACCTGTCTGCATGGTTGGAACCGACATGTGCTTTAGCAGGGAAAATTGTATCCAGATCGATCCATCAATGCATGAGGGCGCCGTGCAGAGGCGGCTGGTACCCTTCCCACATCCTACTTGTGCCCCGTCACCCCAGTCTCTTTCCAGTCACGTTGCCCATGTGACAAACAGTGCTGCTGGGCTGAGTGGAGGCCGGGGGCCACTGGGTAGAGTAGTTAGGAGCAAGTGTGAGCCTTCAGCACGCTCCTTCTTTCATCTGAGTGGCTGCATGTGAGGACCTGGGGCAGCAGAGGCGCTGGAGGAGCCGCCAAAGAGGCCGCCGGACCCACACCTGGTATGGCATGACGCAGAAAACCCTTTGTGGTGCTAGCTGGGAACTCCTTGTTTCCACGTGGTATAGCTTGTCCAGATCGATGATTCGGGTGCACAGACGATGGGCCGTGGGGTCTGCTGGGGGTGGAGAAATGGAAACGGCAAGAGCTTCTGTGGGCCCAAGTCAGGTCACCTTGTTGTGACACCGAATCTGAGGAAGGCTGGGAATGTTCCTTAGGAGAATGACAGCATCATTGTCAGTTTGTGAGCAGAGGAATAACGGGGACAGATTTGTTTGGATTTAGAGAAAAGGATGCCTGGAGAGGAAAGGAAATAGAGCCAGGCAGGTCAGTTAAAGGGGAGAGAATTTCTCTGACTTCAAGTACTTCTAGTTGGAGACCTCAGGATTAAGCAGGATTATTAACCTCATGAAATACAATTCAAGTGACTGCACAAATATTGACTGAGTGGTAGAGAATGTAGCAGATATTTGTAAAAAGAGAGATTATTGTAGGCTGGGAGACCAGGAAGAGGAAAGACTTCACAAAGAGCAGGGATGTGAGACGGCTTCATAATATAGGCCGAATTTAGAAAGAAGGGGAGAAGAGAGTGGGCCTTCTGGGGGAGGGATTGATGTGCACAAAACTTTTGAGGCCAGAAAATCATGTTAGACTAGTTTGGAGCGTACTATTCCGGGAATGCTGCATGACTGGGGGGTGAGACTTCAGAGTCGGATGGAGGACACATGGAAGAGAACGTCATATGCCATGGGATACCTTTCAACTTTATCTTGAAAGATTGCTCTTTCAATGTCACAGTGAAGAACTGGCGACAAGCCAGATGGCTGTCAATCAGGGGTGGTTAAATAGGTTAGGATGCTGCCCATTGATGGTACACCATTCATCAGCTGTGCAGATTGACTTGGACCTAGGTGAACTCACGTGGAAAGACCTCCAAGGCGTTGTTGAGTAAAACCATCAAGAGTAAGTAACGCCAGGGACTTCCCTGGTGGTCCAGTGGGTAAGACTCCGCGTTTCCAATGCAGGGGGCCTGGGTTTAATCCCTGGTTGGGGAACTAGGTCCCGCACTCAATTCTCAACTAAGAGTTCACATGCCACAACTAAAGATCCTGCGTGCAGCAACGAAGATCCCACATGCTGCAATTAAGACCCGGCACAACCAAATTTAAAAATAAATAAATAAATAAATAAATAAAAGAAAGGGAATGCTTTAAAAACAAAAAAAGCATAAGTAACGCCACTGTGTAAAGCGGGCCATGCCCGTCCCCGCAGCACTCCTCTGTACTCTTGAAGGTATGTGTGATCAACACACACAGATGGAAGCGAATGCATCCTGGTTCTGGAAGGATACACACAAACTGAGAACAGTGGTCACGTCCTGGCAATGGCCTGGGACTGGCCACACAATCCTGCCTGCTCTGGAGGGTCAGAGCCTTGTCCTTGGAGAGTTTTTCCTAACGAGATCACTTACCCAGACCCAGCTCAAGCTGGATTTCAACCGGTGTTATCATTTAGGTGGACCAGACTGGACTTGCTTTCCTTCCCGTCAATTAAAATGCATTTATGGTAATAGGACGCAGTAACTATTCTTGCAGAGATACGCAGAGCTCCCTTTTACCTAAAATTACCTTTCACTGAGGAAAAGTATTTCTGGTCAAGAAACACTCTTACGAGAGTGATATTTTTGTTTTCCTGTATGAGAAACTCTTTGATATCCTGTTTATAACCTATTTTCAAGAAAAATCTGAAGTGGACAATAACGTTAAAATACTTTAATCAAAACCACAGGATAATTAAAATATTCTAAAAGAAAGACAAAAAATATTTAGATCACACACCAACGGGAAACACACGAATTATTCAATAGATGATACAGGAGAAATTAGTTATAGGATAAACTATATTTTGCTCAGTGGAGCTGGCGGCCGGCCGGAAATCCTGGCTCCTCGGGCTGGGGGCTGGGGGCGCCGGCCCAGCTGCTGCAGCCTGCAGGCTGTGACACAGGCTTCCTGGTGCACGACAGCGTCACCCAGAGGGAAGACCCTCGGACGGTGGGCAGCATGACGCCGTCCACCGATGCAGCTGTGGACCAGCAGTCTGGAGTACACACACCTGGGCCGTACCTGCTCATGCGCTGGATTTGATTTAATTCAGAGGATCCTCACCAGGGTTTTGGATGCAACATCATCACGGTGATGGAAGTTACAGACATGGGTAATGAAGTAACCAAAGAGCCAACGAGGGGCTTCCCCGGTGGCGCAGTGATTAAGAATCCGCCTGCCGATGCAGTGGACACGGGTTCGAGCCCTGGTCCAGGAAGATCCCACATACCGCGGAGCAACTAAGCCCGTGTGCCACAACTACTGAACCCGTTAGCCACAACTACTGAAGCCCGCGCGCCTAGAGCCTGTGCTCCGAAGCAAGCCATCACAACGAGAAGCCTGCGTGCAGCAACGAAGACCCAATGCTGCCAAATATAAACAAACAAATAAATAAATAAATTTACTAAAAAAAAAAAGAGCCAATGAGGTGTGCATATGACCCGCTTCTCTGGACAATCTTCAAGAGGATGATTCTAAACCAGCCACGGCAACCTTGAAGGGTTTCCCTCCCGCGTGTACCCAAGGGTGACTGGAAACATTCCTGGGTTACTGCTCTCATGGAGGAATACCTGCTAGTGCTCGCGCTTACTCACAGCGAGAGGCCACGTCCAGGTCCATCTGCGGCCCAGAGGCGACAGGTGGCCAAGCGGGTGGGGCGGCCCGGTCCGGCCGGAGCCCAGGAGCCCCCGACGACGCCCACGACCGGCCCGCGGAGCAGCAGAGCCCCCAGAGCTGTTCGGGCCGCTCCTCGGGGGACGGAAGGTTCCACCATCTCCGGTGCGTTGTTTCGAGGCGGCTGCTACCCACCCAGATGGGACGCATTTAGCTTTTCCGCCCACGCAGGGCGAGCCCTTCCATCGGCGCCGGCGGTGCGGGAATTGTTTCCTACTTTCTGGACACTTGCACGTGAAAGACGAAGACGGAAAAGTGTCCAAGTCGCTAAGAACTGCCTCACGACGAAGGTCCTGCTCGGGACAGCCCTCGCCCTCGCCGCCCTGGAGGCGGCGGCGGGTCGGCGAGGCTGAGCTGGGGGGGATGGGGGGACGGGGACCCCGGGAGCAGACGGCCGCAGGGGCCCAAGAGCCGGTGCTCCAGGAGCCCCCGTGGCCGGCGCGTCCCGTCGTCCTACGCGGAGCGGTGCCTGGAGATCCCTCCGCTGAGCGGCGGCTGGTTCAGGGAGGGCAGCCCGGCGAGGAGCTGGTCCGGTTCCGGCCGCAGGTCCGGCGGCCCGCTCTGGTCGCGGGGAGACCCCGGGTGGGTGCCCCCGCTGGACGCGCGAGCCCGCGGTTAGCTGGAAGCCTGCATCCACGTGGGAACCGCTGGACCTGAGGACAGAGGCCCCGAACCAGGGAGCCGAGGACGCGTGAAACGAAGGCCACAGGCTCACTCTGTGCTTCCTTAAGTCAACATAAAACCTTTATATTAAAATAAAAATAAATAAATAAACTATATTTTGGTTTTCACCTCACACTATATGCCCAAATAAATTTCAGGTATATTAAAATCACTATCAAAATACAATAACGAAAAAGCAAGCAAAAATGAACTCAGAATTGTATTTTTAAAAATGAGCAATCAAGTTACAAAAGTGATATAATGTCAGAAAATTTTCAGTGTAAGTCATCACTTTGGCAAATTAAAAGAGAAAAAAAGACCATAGTGTTGTATCGGAGGATGTAGAAAAGGCACTCAACTATCCAATTTTTGCTCATATAAATAACCTGTTAAACAGTAATGCCTCAAAACCTATAGCAAACATCGTACTGAATGGTGAAATCTTAGAAGAGTCTCAGAAAAATGACGCGTGACACCCCTCTTATCGCCTCTGCAGTTTAACATGACACTGGAGGATCTGGCCAGTGTAAAATTTGTACTGCCATATGAAATACTTACCCATAGAGAAAATCTAAGAAAATCTGGTTATGAACCATGGCTACTAATAAGTGAGTTCAACAATTTGTTGGATAGATATTTTATGAATTGAGTAACACAAAGATATTTGGAAAATCCCCCAAACATTTTGAAATTAAGCAACATACTTTCTTCTTTTTTGAATTTTATTTTATTTTTATACAGCAGGTTCTTATTAGATATCTACTTTATACATATTAGTGTCTATATGTCAATCCAATCTCCCAATTCATCCCACCACCACCCCCCCAAGCAACAAACTTCTAAATGACCCATGGGTAAATAAAGTCACAAGGGAAATTAGAAAAATACTTTGAAAGGAATAAAAATGAAAATGAAAATCACAACGTATCATTTACGGGGTGCAGCATAAAAGCAGAAAAATTTTAGCTTTAAATGTTTATATTAGAAGAGAAAAAAAGGTGTAAAGTCACTCTCTAAGCTTCCAATTTGAGGTGCTAGGAGAATAAGTTAAACCCAAAGTAAGTAGGAAGGGAAAAGTGAAGACAGGAATAGAAATCTGAAATACAAAACAGACAAGCAATACAGAAAATAAAACATAAAGCTATTTTTAATGGATAAAAATGGGTAAATCTAGCTAGACTGGTTAAGAAAAAAGAAAAGGATCATAGATATTAAAATTTAATACTTTTGAAAACTTAAATGCAGTGGATAAATTTGCTGAAAGATTCAAATCAAATCACTAAAGATTCAAATTGCCAACTGTTAGCAAAGATGTGGAGTAGCTGAATGGCATTACAGGTGGAATGAAGATACAACTGTTTTGGAAAACAGTTTGGCAACCTTTTGTAAGTTAAGCATATTGCCTAGCAATTCCACTTCTAGTTATTTAGTCAAGAGAAGTGAAAATGTTTGCTTATGCAAAAAGACTTGTACATGAATGTTCATGGCAGCTTTATTTAAAATAGCCCCAAAATGGAAACAACCCAAAAGTCTCTCAATAGGTAAGTGGATACACAATTTACAGAACATCTACACAGCAGAATCAATGTAAAGGAATTAACTACTGATACACACAATCTGGATGGCTTTTAAAAACATTATGTTGGGACTTCCCTGGTGGCGCAGTAGTTAAGAATCCGCCTGCTAATGCGGGGAAAACGGGTTTGAGCCCTGGCGGGGGAAGATCCCACAAGCCGCGGAGCAACTAAGCCCATGCGCCACAACAACTGAGCCTTCGCTCTAGAGCCCGCGAGCCACAACTACTGAAGCCCACGTGCCACAACTACTGAAGCCCGCGTGCCTAGAGCCTGTGCTCCGCAACAAGAAAAGCCACTGCAGTGAGAAGCCCACGCCCTGCAACAAAGAGTAGCTCCCGCTCGCCGCAGGTAGAGAAAGCCCACGCGCAGCAATGAAGATCCAATGCAGCCAAGAAAACCCCCCAAAACAAACAAAAAAACCCCATTATGCTGAGCAAAGAAAGCCAGAGACAAAAGGTATATGCTGTATTATTTCATTTGTGTAGAATTCTAGGAAGGACAAATCTGATCTGTAGTGCTACAAAGCAGATGAGTGAATCTGTGGTGCTCCAGGTTATGGGTAAAGATTGGGAACCATTATGAGGTGATGGAAACATTCTGTATCGTGATTGAGGTATCGGTTACATGAGTGTATATGTCTGTCAAAACTCATCTAACTGTACCCTCAAAATGTGTGCATTTTATTTTGTGTAAGGTATACTTTAATGAAGTTGGTTTTAAAAAATTAATAACACCTTAATGCAATAACCAAATAGAAAATATAGTAAAAAAAAAGACAATAGCAGCAAACTACAAGTTACTTCAAATGAAAACAAACAAAAATGTACAAGAACTTTATGGAATCAATTATTATATATTATTGAAAGACATGGAAGATCCAAATAGAGAAATAGGCCAGGTTTCACGAACGTAGAGATCAATATCCAGGAAGTGTAGGTTCTACAGAAATTGACCTGTAGATCCAATGCAATTCCAACAAATTGTTTGGTGGAATGTCGCCAATGAAAGAGTAAAATATCTAAGAATAGCTAAAATGTTTCTAAAAAAAAGAATTAATTGAATTGAATTATTGGATGTAAGAAATTATCATTTTGTGGCGAGCCTCTGTCGCTTGGCGGATGGTGCTGGTGTGGGACGATGGGGTCGCCTGCTTCAGGGCTGATAGTAAGATATGGAGCAGAACAGAAGGGGTGGCAACCAACCCCCCTGTGGCTCACTGGTGCGCCACGCCAGCCCTGGGACCCAGCCTCCACTCTCCCCTCCCCAGCTCTCTGGTGGCCAAAGTCGTGGGTTTGCAGAGAGACTGAGGGTGCGTGCTGCAGCTGCTGAATGGTGACCCCCAAAGGGAAGAAAGCCACGCTCTGAGAACTGGCTGGTTCAGGCGTGGGGAGAGTCCACACGAACAAACACCCACACCCACCCAGGGACACAGGTCAGTGCAAACCAGTCCGGGGGGCCCTCCCTAGTCCCACGGACAGGTCTCCAGGCACATCACCTCCCTTTGCTTCCCTGTCCACCCACTTCAGGGCTCAAGAGATTAAACATTTGCGTAATGTTCACAAATAATTTTTTACCGACAGTGTTTTTCCTCTCCAGTTCTCACCCAGTTAAATTCACAGCAGATTTAACTGCTCTACCCTCAATTTTTATAAAAATAGCTTCAAACCCAAGGAATGGCCAGTGAATAGAAGCTGATTTATGGTTCAGCCTGTCCTGCTGTCTGAGTCAGTCCAGTCTGCGTTCCTGGCGGGAGGAGCTGTGTAGACGGACAGTGCTGGGCTGCCCACCCTCTAGGTCAGCTTCGTGACTGTGTCATGACCCTCTGTTGACTGAACAGAGTAGAACCAGCGGACGATCGCACAGGAATGGCAGTGCTTCCTGGCTCACCTGTTTCAGGCTTCATTAAAGCAACAGCGATCTCCTATTTTCAGTATTGCTTTCCTGCGGGCCGCTCTTCCTGATGCAGACAGTTCTGCGAGGCTGCACATCACACCATCCACTCAATCCTCTGAGCCTTGAAGACTCAGGCGGATGAGGGAGAAGCCCACAGGCCCCGGGGCTGTGGGCTGAGATGGCTCACTAGGCAGACGTGGTGATGCTCATCTAGTCTGAGTGAGATGGGAATCAAGTGTTTTCTGGAGTCTTTGTGTCTTGCCGTGTATACATTCTTTCTAGCCCCAGATGGTCGTGCGCCGCGCCCAGTGGAGATGGCTCTTTCACAACCTAACGTCCTCACCTGCACAGCGGCCAACGTACTCACCTCCCTGGAATGTGTCAGCACATGGTCTGGGAGGTAGTGAGCGCTCGTCAACGTAGCTATTATTGTGTCCTTTCTAGAACAGCAACCTTTGTTAAACACACTCCAATATCTGATGCAAAAGAGGCATCACTGGGAATATGTCCATCTCAGAAGATTTGGGTGTTAAATGGCATTACTTTATATATGATAGTGATCTTATCAGTTTGCTAATTGACTTCAGAAAGAAATGCTTTCTCTTACTGAAATCCTAGTGATATAAATGGAAACACATTTATGTGCAGTCATTTAAACATGACTAAAGCACTCTTTAGAGGCCATTTTGGGGACAATTACATATTTATAGTCTAGTTTTTAGAAAATTTTATTTATTTATTTTTGGCTGCATTGGGTCTTCGTTGCGGTACGCGGGCTTCTCCTTGCGGTGGCTTCTCTTGTTGCAGAGCATGGGCTCTAGGCACACGGGCTTCAGTAGTTGTGGCACGTGGGTTCAGTAGTTGTGGTGCATGGGCCTAGTTGCTCTGTGGCATGTGGGATCTTCCCAGACCAGGGCTCGAATCCGTGTCTGACTCCCACTTCATAGTAGAGAAAGTGTAACCATTTTCACTCAAGCTTTTTTATTAATAAAAGTAACCAGTGCATTTTCCCACAGAAAGGGCTTGTAGGCACAATTACTTGTCATCGGTACATAATTTCTCCCGTTCGGAGAAGTTGTGGCTTCTCTGCACGCCGCAACTAGAGAGAGGTCCACGTGCCGCAATGAAGAGCCCTCCCGCCGCAACAAAGATCCACATGCCGCAACTAAGACCGGACACAGACAAAAGCAACAACAAAAACAAACAAAAAAACCCCCAAAAACCTGTCAGCAGCAATGTGTCCAGACTTGCAGGTATAAAGACCGTTAATAATCACAGTAAGAGCCCAGCGAGTATGGCAAATAGGAGAGCCACCTTCCCAGTAATAAAGATTTGGTAAATGCTAACGAAAATGTTATTTTCCTTAAGCCATGCTACTTTTCCCAGGCTCAGCGGCTCCTGCTGAGAAAGCTCCTCCTGCCCTCCTTTCCTTTCCTGACCCCTTTCCCACCTTCCTTTGCTTCCTCCCTTCTTCCATCTGGTTGCCTTCCTGAAGCTCCTTTTACTCCAATTCCCTTCTCCCTCCTATTTCTGCTCTCGAGGTCTGTCCTGCTGATGACAAAATGGAAATTCATCCTCAGTGAACAGAGATACACCTGGCAACAGCGGGACTGCAGTTTTGAAGTGTGCTTCCTTTTTTCTTCACTTCTTCAGTTAGGATTTCTACTTATTTATACTGTTTTGGACTTGAAGTTCTTGAATCTGAAGATTTAAGAAACTTGTCTGCCACCGTCTCTTTGTACGTGGCCCCTTTCCTGTTCTCCAGGGAGGTGCCTGTGGGTGTGATGGGCTTTCTCACTCTGGCTCCCACGTCTGTCCCGCCACTTGCAGATTTTTGATCTCTTTGCTTTTCTCTGCTGCAGTTTCCCTAAATGCACCTTTCAGTTCTCCCAAATCTCTCTTTAGCTGTGTGTATCCTGTGATTTGACCCTATGTTTTTCATTTCTGAAAGTTCTGTTCGGTATTTTTTCAAGTCCCCTTCCCCCCTTATTTTTAAATAAGACCTTACTCTTTTCTAGAAACTTGATTTTTAATGGTTCGACACATTTTTACATTCTCTTCCATGCTGCCATTCTATTACCTCCAATATTTACTGCTCTAATCTTGCTGTTCGTTTTGTGTGCTGTCACTCACATTGGCTATTTCCTCGTGTCTTTTCATTTTTGGTCATGGAGTTTGTTTTAGTGGGGCTTGTTTCCACCATGAAAATCCCTTGAAGCTTTGTTGTGAAAGTCCTCCCAGACCAGTTTCGCAACCAGTTTTATGATAATATCATGGCTTGGGGACCCAGGGTAACATGCATTCAAGTTCCACCTCTTTTTGAGGAGAAGGCCTGGGGTCCTGAATTCTCAGGGAAACGTTTCTTTCACCCAGTGCCTAGAGCAGATACACTTCTTTCCAGCAGCCTGCTCCTAAGCGTGTGAGCTTTTCCTGGTCCACCCCTCTGATGTGAGGAGAGGTTTTGGAACTAAGTATTGTATGGGCTGTGTTCTCAGCTCCAGTTACCCTCCTTGTGAGAATTTTTTTTAAAAATTATTTTTGGCTGCGTTGGGTCTGGGTTGCTGCGTGAGGGCTTTCTCTAGGTACGCAGGCGTCAGTAGTTGTGGCTCGCGGGCTCTAGAACGCAGGCTCAGTAGTTGTGGTGCACGGGCTTAGTTGCTCCACAGCATGTGGGATCTTCGTAGACCAGGGCTTGAACCCGTGTCTCCAGCATTGGCAGGCGGATTCTTAACCACTGTGCCACCAGGGGAGCCCTCCTTGTGAGAATTTAAATCTTGTTTTCTGTTTAAGCTCTGAGGGGATTGGGACCACCCTGCCCTGAAGGCAGCCACAGCTCAGCTCACACACTGACTGCTCCAGTTCTCAGTTCCTTCCTAGTTTATGGCACCTGAGAATTACCCTACCCCACCCTGCCCCACAGGCCCTTGTTTCAAGATCAGCCTTGCTTAAAGGTTTCTCTATTTTTTAGCAGTCCTAAGGATTTTAGGCAATTTAAGTCAGCTGTATTGCCAGATATAGAAATCTCACCAATAAAGCTGGTAAAGTGCATGTTTTATGGTTGTTTCTGCTTATCAGTGGTGATTGGATTGACAGGCCAATCTAGGTGACTGGATTGAGCTGCCAGTGTTTTAAAATCATGTTTTGCATCATTCTATGCTATAAATGCTGCACGTCTGTATCTATTCAGGTCGAGATGCTGATACACAAGCCAACTTTCAGGAAGTGTGAGGACGCCCTCCCCTGTGCTCCTGCCGTGCCCTGGGGAGGTGGCCAGGATGCCACAGCAGCTCAGAGCAGAGGCGCTGGGGTTCCTCACTCCCGGGTCTCAGCCCCAGGTCTGTCACTAATCTTGCTTGAGATTGTGGGCTGACTGTTTTCTCAACTTTGGTCTTCCCAGGTATGAAATTGGGACAATAATACCTGTCTTACCTGGTCATGGTGAGGATGAAATGTGATACTGCTTGTAAAGTGCTTAGAATACATGGTGCCTTCACATGGGTCAGCATGACCATTATCAAAAAGTCTACAAATAACAAACGCTGGAGAGGGTGTGGAGAAAAAGGAACCCTCCTGCACTGTTGGTGGGAATGTAAGCTGGTGCAGCCACTGTGAGAAACAGCATGGAGGTTCCCCAGAAAACTAAAAATAGAATTATTATATGATCCAGCAATCCCACTCCTGGGCATATAACTGGACAAAACTAAAATTCAAAAAGATACCTGCACCCCCTACGTTCACAAGAGCCAGGACTTGGAAATAACCTTGATGTCCATCGACAGATGAATGGATAAAGAAGATGTGGTCAGTGAAATACTACTCAGCCATAGAAAAGAACAAAATGATGCCATTCTCAGCAACATGGATGGAACTAGAGATTGTCATACTAAGTGAAGTCAGAAAGAGAAAGGCAAATACCGTATTGTTACCGAGTCCAAGCTTACTCTGCTCGCGGCACGACAGGCCAATGAATCGGAGACGAGGTGCTGAGGCAAGGAAGACGACTTTATTCGGAAAGCCGGCTGACCGAGGAGATGGCAGACTAGTGTCTCTGAGAAACCACCTTATTGGGGTCTACATGCCAGTTTCTTTTATAGACTCAGGGAGGGAGAGGTGATGAGGAAGTAAAGTAAAAGGGCCATCAGTCTTGCAAAACATCTCCTGAATGACCAGCCTCTGTGAGGGGATGTGTTAGTTTCTTTTTTCTTGCAGCCATTCACAGGTGGCCAGGGTTCCCTGAGGCAGGCCATTTTGTATGATTATAACAACAAAAGCAACGAAAAGCAAAGGTTAAAGTCAAAGAAACAGATCGAACATGGAGTCCGATTTAGCTCTTCCCTGTTACAATGGGATATCACTTATATGTGGAATCTAAAATATGACACACATGAACCTATCTATGAAACGGAAACAGAATCGTGGACATAGAGAACAGACTGGTGGTTGCCGAGGGGGAGGGGTTGGGGGAGGGATGGAACGGGAGGTTGGGGTGAGCAGATGTGAGCTTTTATATAGAGAATGGATAAACAACAAGGTCCTATTGTATAGCACAGGGAACTATATTCCATATCCTATAAACCAAAGTGGAAAAGAATATAAGAGAAAGCGTGTATCTATATGTATAACTGAATCACTTTGCTGTACAGCAGTAATTAACACAACATTGTAAATCAACTGTACTTATACTGTACCATGAAAAAAAGAGGAATATATGGTGCCTGGATATAGTAACTGCCGCCGATAAACGGTAAGTATTCTTGCCATTAATTCCCTCTCCTCCCTTGAGACTAAGGCCGGCGATAACACCATCTCTAAGCTCAATAATGCCTCAGTTTTATAGTCCAACTTTCTGACTCCCCTCTACTTTATCTGTCTTCCGAGTCGTCCAAGGTAAGTGTGGGAGACAAGGAGGTCACAGGCTTTGGGTTCAGAGCCTTGCTCGGCTGCCTGCCGGCTGTGGTACGGGACAGCCTCCCCAGGCCTCGCTTTCCTTCGCTGCACCCCGGGGACGTGAGCCTCTTGCTTTCGGGGTGACTCTGCAGGACGCGTGTGGAGGGGCCCGCTCGGCTCTCTGCCAAGTCTGGGCCAAGCACAGGACCGCACGCCCTCGGCAACAGAGCCCGGGACCCTTCACACCTTCCGGTGCCACCCCAGCTTGGTGAACACCGGGCTGAATGGTTGGAACCACGGATGAAACCGGAAGGAGAAATGAGACACAGGGCAGTAGGAGACAGTGGCAAAGTCTGCAGGAACTGATTTTGTGTGTGGCCACAGGAACGGGGACATTGTTTCCATCTTCTTTATCTTTCCCCTGTCCCAGGAGAAGCCGGCACCAGGGACCTGTCATTCACGCTGAAGCCCTGGCTCAGGCCCGCCCCGAGGTGGGTGGAGAGGCCCAGAGGGAAGCTGAGTCACTGGGCTGAAGAAGGAAAAGCTCTGAGGAGCTGGCAAAGGGTGTGGAGACCTTGAAAGACTGACTTGATTCTCTTTCTACTTTACGTAAGAATCTTGAACTTGACATTCCACTTGAATAGGAGGGAGGGTACTGGAGAGTTATTACAGATTAAAGCAATTCTTCCTTCTCCAGGGCTCAGCAGTTTCCCTTGGGCAGTAGAGGCAGCAGCCGTGTCAAGTCAGGACAGACTCACTGGATGTGGAGCCACATCAGTTGGTTGCTCAGACCCCCAGCTTCGCCAAGTCTGCCCCCGTCTGCTGGCCACTGTCCTATCCTCTCCCTCGTGGCAGCCTCTGTGCACCGAGCCGTGGCAGCCCGAGGCCCCTCTCATCCTCCCAACTTCTCCGGCCCATACATATTAGCGTACATGTGTTTACAGATGGGAAGCTGAGGGTCAGAAGGTCCAAGGGATTTGCCCAGGAGGAGGAGACACCACCATGTGGGAGCCCTCGGCTCCAGAGGTGGCTTTGCCCCTTGTCTCCCACGGCTGCCGGCTCGCTGTGTCTGCTCCGTGTCATCCTGGAGAGCCAAGTGGGGACCCGTGGCCCAGGGCCTCCTCTTCCTCCTGACTCACAAGCTGTGTAAACTCAGGGAAGTCACTTCCACCTGGGAGCTTGGCTTCTTCATCTGTAAAGCGAAGGGTTGGATGAACTCTAGGGCACCTTCCGGCTCCAGCTTCTATGATTCTCCTGACCCAGATTTTAGGAGAACTCAGATTTCTGCCAGGCCACCTCCTGTGTCTCTTCACCCCATAAACCCTCACCTGAAAGCCCCATGAAACAGAAGACAGAAAGGTGACGAAAGGGACTAACATTTACTAAGAGCTGAGTTTGCGGCGGAGCTGTGCCGGGTGCTGTTAGCTAAAGCTCCTGGTTTTCATTAGGTGCGACGCTCCCGTCCCTTAGAGGCAGTCCTGGTGTTTACGAACTCTCTATCATTTCTATGATTCGTGGTCTTTCTACTCGTCCGCACCTCGAATGCATTCTTCTCGCCCGCTCCCCTCCACTCAAGCTAGAATAATTTACTTTGGGTGGCACCCCACGAGAATACCCTGCTGTGTTGATGTTTTGGTAAAGAGCTGCAGAGAGAAGTCCAGGTAGAAAGACTGGCTTAAAAAGAATGAGTAGGGATGATTCTCCTGTCACGGGCTGGAGATGGTTCCCTGACTTATTAATCTGGACCACTTGGGGACCAACGTCATGAAACCTTGATTCTTTTTGTGAAAAGGGATAAAAAAAGATCTTTTCTGCTTCTTTCCGTGACTTTCCGGGAAGCTTTGTGCTGTGTGGGAATGTCTTGCTCAATGATTACCTTTAATGCTGAATTCAGGGTTAGGATTTGTGGGTGACCTGTTCCTTCCAGAAGAAAGTAGAGAAGGATCTGAGAAGACTTTGCCCTCAGCCTGTAAACGCTTTGCAGGCAATTGGCAGTTCAAAATCTCGTCCCACATGTAAAGTTTTGTAAAAAGCATTAGAGACCAGACTTTAATACAATTACAAGAAATTCCTTGAAGGGGCCAAACCCTCCCATGCGGGGTGATCCCCTGGTGGTAGCTGGGACCCTTCCAAGTGCTCATTTCATTGAGATGCTTCAGCCCCTCCTTCCACCTAGACCTAGGACATGTGCAACTGCTGGGCATAAAAAATACAGTTAAATTCACATCACTTCAACAGATTTCTCAAACCCTTGCTACTGTGTGCGATAAACCCCAAGTGGAACCCTCAGTGGCTTAGCACAAGTGAAGTTTGCCCAGACGCACACGCTTCACCCTGCGCAAGGGGCCCGGGAAACGAAGCCCCTGGCTGGGCGGACGCTTCCCAGCAGCTGCCCTTCATTCTGCAGGGGACGCGGCCCCGCGGGGGCTGCCTCCAGGGTGGGCGTGGGCGGCGGTGAGGACTCCCGCGGCCCCGCCATCCCTCCTCCCCCCTCCCCTCCCCCCACACTTCCCCACCCTTCCTCTTCTGCTCTGGCACGAACAGCTGCACTACGGGGGCCGTTCCTATCGGAGCTGGTCTGAAAGTTCAGGCTGAAGGGGAATCAATATCGTCATCATCCCCCTCCCCCCTCCCAACCCCCAGCCAGGCTGGAGCCTAAAGGATATTGGTTCAGGCCTCGACTGTTGTCCCCAGATGCACTTTCATCAGTCGCTGCTTTGTCTGGGAGCTCGAGGGGACCCCTCTGCCCCCAGGGTGCTCCCCTTCCCCTTCTGAGAACAGCCGGGGTGAACGCGGCGTCCTATTCACCCTCGACCGCCATCTGGCTGTGGAGGCGAGTAACTGCAGGATGAAGGCAGAAGGTCCTGGCCCGGGAAGAATCGGGAGGATTCATTCTTTTCCCGCGTTGGCGTCTTTCTGATGGAATGCCAGGACTCCACTTCAGCCAGAGCTGCGGAAAGTGGTTTCCCCTCTGTATCCCCAGAGCACCTAACGATAGATAGACTTTCTGGTTACTTATTTAAAATATGACGGCTGCTGCTAAAGTTTGTTTAGTATCCATCATTGACCAAACGTTTTATTTATCGTGCATTCACTTATGTTACCTCAAACATACTTTCAGATGCTCGGTGCCAAACTGGGGCTTCCTACAGATTAGAGGGTTATAATTACAGGTCATGGAGTGGAAGGAACAGGCTCTGAATGCAAGTCTTCTGACTTCAAATCCTATGCTTTTTTTCCCCCTATTATTTTATGTACTTTATTGATTTTCTATTAAAAACCCCTAGTACTGGAACCCTGGCAAGTGGGGGCCAAGGGGTTGGGAAGAAGGTGATTTGGTAGAGCCAGGTTTCCATTCCCAGTCTATTTTGGTGCCTCAGTCTTCCCTTTGCCAACCCAGCTGTGCAAATCAAATCAGACTCGCGGAGCAGTGGTAAGAGAAAGGCTTTTGCTTCTCTAGAGTAATGTCTTTTGCGACAAACGATTATGAAAAAAATAGATATGTTCCAAGGATGAGGAGAAGCAAAATCCATTTGTCTGCAAAGCACTTGACCCAAGTGTCTTGCAGGATTTTGCGCTCTTCTACACGAATGTGCGCTGCTTTGGAGCTGGAGAACTCTAAACCAGCCCGCCAACTCGATGAATGTGCTCCCGCCGGCTCGGAGAACAGTGAAGCAGGGCGACCCAGCGGCAGGAAACGCCCACGGAGGCGGACTCACGCCTCTCCTCCATGTTCCAGGGACGCCCGGAAGGCCCCCCGGCCCGTCTTCTCGCGCTCCAGGGAGGACCCACAGCAGGGAGGCTGCTGGTGTTCGCATAATGCTCTGCGGTGTGCACAGCTCTTCTCAAACACAGCGAGCACCCAGTCTTTGTGATAACCCGGTGAGGTGAGGGTGTTACCTCACCCCCTTACATCTGAGGAGTCAGAAGGTCAGTGTTAACTAACTCACCAAAGGTCTCCCAGGAAACAGCAAAACCCACACTCTCAAACCAGCTCCTCAGACACGGGTCCGGCTCTGTCAGCGCACCTTTGCGCGTCCCGCCGAGTCTGTCCAGGGGTGGTGTTGTACTTACACCAGCCACGATTCCGGGTCGTGCTCCCTTCCCAGCTTCCAGGCCTTGACTCTTGCCCTCCCTCTGCCTAGAAAATTCCATCTCCTTCCACCACCTCTGATGGCAGAATCCCAGCTTCAAGGCCAGCTTAAGTGTCTACTTGTCCACAAAGGTTTTCCAGGTCCTTCCTGGACTCCCCCTCCCTGTGTTTCCACGGCCCTTTCCTGTAAATTATATATAAAAAAGCTAAGACCTGCTGAACGTTCTAATTACTACATTCGTGTCAGCCTCGTGGTCTACAGAGGGCAGGACCACTGCCTAGAAGAATGCCTCCTATACGGCAGGTTCTCAATACAAATGCTTTTTACCCAACTGAATTCTTACTATGGACCAAGTAAAACAGTAACATTTAACATCTGTCGGCACTTTCTGCGAGCCACGCACGGTTCTGAAGGCTTCGCATGTCTCAGGGAGTCCTTAACCCAGCCCTAGAGGTAGGTCCCATCGCTGCCCACGTCTTGGAGGCGAGGAGGGTCTTGTCCTGGGTCACACAGCTAATTAGGGCTGGAGCCGGGTTGGAGCCTCTTTCCCCACTGCCTGTAAGGCGGGGATGGTCCCTGAGCCCTAAGAGCTGTTTATTTATTTCCTTCCACAAGAAAGAAGCCTTGGCTCCAGAATCAGCTAAATTGTGGCCAAACCTTTGCTGGTCCTGCTTTGGCCAGAGACGGGCAGCCAGTCTGTGGAAGGGTGACTGTAACCCCGTCCTCAGCCCAGAGGAGTCTGTAAAGGGAGGATGATCTCTCTGGAGCGATCAGTGGGGAAGAAAGGGAAGAGACTGTGCTGGGAATGCGGTCGTGTCGCCGTCCCCACATCCAGGGAGCCACGAGGCCCGACAAGCCAGACCTCCACCGTCTCCTTCCTGGCCAGTGCTACCGCCAGCGATCCACACCTGGGAGGCACGTCTCCCACTGCCCCTGCAGCTAAAGATGCCTGACACCACCGACGCCACTGCGTGTCCTTCCTGTCATCATCTCCAGCACCAGCACTGTTCTTTTCAGAGCTTTGTGGGGTGACAGCGTGTTGGCATGGGTGCGGAAGGGCTGTTTCCACACAGTCCTCTGTTGCCTCTGGGGCTGGGGCAACTTATTAAATCTCCGTGAAGCTCAGTGTTTTCATCTTCATTTTTGTTTTCTTTTTGGCCGCGCCCTGTGGCTTGCAGGGTCTTTGTTCCCTGACCAGGGAATGAACCCGTGCCCTCGGCAGTGAGAGTGCGGAGTCCTAACCACTGGACCGCCAGGGAACTCCCCAGTGTTTTCGTCTTCAGAAATGGGGCCAAGAATGACTTCCTTGTAGGGTTTTGTGAGTATGAAACACCTCCTTGAGCATTATAGACACTTAATCAATTTTATTTTCCTTCTTTCATCGAAGAGCTAGGTTGAGAAGATACACACATAGAAACAGGATAGAACACGCTCATGCTGAGTGTCTGACGACTGGTGCGGAGGTTATTCACAGTGGGGAGAGGGCCTGGCTGGCGAGGTGTTCAGGCACCGTGGTCTCTTTGGAGCACCATCTCAGCTGTGTTCTGTCTCGGGGTTGGGGGCCTATCTAGGTTCAAGGATCAGACATAATAAGGCAACCTGATAATATAGCTAAAACTCAAAAACCACTCAAACCCTTTGACCGAATAATGTCACCTCAAAAAAACATTACAATACAATAACTGAGAAGAAAAAAAAATCTAATCTTTGTAAAGATATTCATCATAGCACTATTCAAAAGTAGAAAACTAGCGAAGTAAGCAGAGAGTAATAGGAGAGTGACTCAACAAATTATGGTACATTGCTCCAATACCACACAGGTAAAAAATCAAAGTGAACCCTGACATTGTCCTGTTCAGATATAGGAAAAGAGTATTACAGATAAAAGAAGTATAAAAAAGCAGAACTCACGATGTGCAAATGCTGATCACAATTTTTAGTACCTATGCATAGCCCGGAGGAGACGACACAAGACGTGAACGGTGACCCCTTTGTTTCTTCGGCCGTAGCGTGCAGCATGCGGGATCTTAGTTCCTGGACCAGGGATTGAAACTGCGTCCACTGCATTGGAAGTGAGGATTCTTAACCAGTGGACCACTAGGGAAGTCCCGTGAGCTCTTTGAAATTATGAAATTTAATTCTGTGTAAAGAAGTTTAGGTAGACAGTATTATACAATAAAATGTCAATACAATTTTAAAGTTAAAAACATTAGGTAAAAATTAATAACGCAGACAAGCCACATGCAGGTAATGAGGAATCGACAGCGTTTGTGCATGTTTTTGGCTGTCAGCAGGTCTGCGTGTGTTTATTCTAAATCGTGCTATTGCATCGCTACCAACTAAACAAATGCTTTTGCCCAAGTTTCTCTTCCTTTGCAGCCCCCAGGAGAACGGAGTTGGCTCTGTGCGGGTCTTCTTCTCTAGCAGGACTCATGCTCAACTGACCTGCATAGAAGCAAAGGTGGGCCGGTGTGAATAAGAATGAACAGCACAGGGAAGGACAGCCCAGGAGGAGCCCGATCCGATGCCACCTTCAGGGCCTGGCCTTTTCTTGGTTCTCCAGACTTGTGCCTGGTCCCTGGGCTCTAAGGTGTCTGCCAAGTAAGGCCAGGACATGGTGCTGAGATCACCCTTGCTCCATTCAGGGAAAAGCCTGTCTCCCTCTTGTGGAGTTTATAGCTGCTCCTGGGCTTTTGCACATAAATTACACATGTCCTTAACCAACTGCCCTTTTGCAGGGGGAATCAGAGCTCAGCAAACAAAAACATCATTCTTATTATTCCCCTTCATAATTGGAGAAGTGGCTATTTCCAGGCTGGTGAAAATCTGTCTACAATACAAATTAGAAGGCAAGAGGGGTTTTGCTCAGTTTGTTGATGGAAGATAGACTCAGGACGACTGAAATACTGACAAATCCCAAGTTTGATGTGAAGAATACTGGACGTTTCCATCGTAGATGCACTGTGCGTAGAACGCTTTTGGTGTGAACGCTTGTACGGGAATGGGGTCCCTGTTCCCTTTGTCTTGGTCTGGGCTTCTGCTCCTCGTGCTGCCTGTCTGGGTTGGTTCGGCTCCTGGTCCAAGGGTCCCACAGCGAATGACAGGCAGGACCAGGGAAAGGACATGCATGCCTGGACCCTTCTCCCAGGGGGAAGGTTTTCTAGACTTTTGAGCTCACGTACCCCCTGACACAATTCTGTAAAACTATGTACCAGCTTTTGGGGCTTCCCTGGTGGCGCAGTGGTTGGGGGTCTGGCTGCCGATGCAGGGGACGCGGGTTCGTGCCCCGGTCCGGAAAGATCCCACGTGCCGCGGGGCGGCTGGGCCCGTGAGTCATGGCCACTGAGCCTGCGCGTCTGGAGCCTGTGCTCCGCAATGGGGTGTAAACTTTCTCATTTTTAGGTTTAAATAGTTGTAGTATATCAATCATCCTATCATATTTCTTTGAGGAAGATACATATATACACATAAATATATGTATACAGTCTGTATATATAGAAATTGAAACTAGTTTTTTCCTGTGACTGTACGATTCTAAGTGCTAAACATTTTCTTCTGGATTTACGTGTATTAGAACTATCGTGGGACATATTTGATTAACACGACATGAGTTGTTTGGAAGTGCCTCTGTGGGGTCCGGGGGTCAGCGAGGAGTGGGGTGCAGGGTGCACCGCAGGGCGTCTGCTCAGAGCTCCCTGGTGTCAGGCCTGCCCCACTTCTTCCTCTGCCTCATCCTGGCTCCTGTCCCTGCCCTCCACAGGTGCGGGTCCCTAGGAAACATCTTGTGCCTCAAACTCTGCTCAGTGTCTGCTACTGGGAAACGTAGCCTCTGACACTAAACGGGCCAAGGGAAGACCGCTGTGGAGGCCGGAGGGCAACGCAGAGCTTGGGCTTGAAGAGCAGGTCCTGCCCCAAACCATCGCCGCCCCTCCCCCTATGCTCCCCGGCCTCAGGAATCTGGAGGCCTGACTTCGAGAAGCGCTTCCTGCTTTGAAGACGCCAGAGAATCAGTAACATACTCGACACATTTAATGAAGATCAGGTCCCCCTTTTTACGTTGTTCATGTGGGTGCGAAGGGGCTCTTCTGTCTTCAGTGGCTGTGGATAAAATGTTTTAAGCTGTCCCCAAAAGAGGGACCGGAAGCTTGCCTCTGGGCTGCTAATGCCATCGTGGTCTGAAATACACAACAGCAATAATAAAATCGTATTTTCATAAGGAACACTCACAAAGTGCTTGCTGCGTGTCAGAGCTCTTCTAAAGATGTTATGTACGTTTACCCACTTAACCCTCAACACAATACCCAGTTAGGTATTGTTATTAACCCCATTTGACAGAACAAGGAAGGGGACGACAGAGGCCCCTTCCTACTGAGTGTTTACCATGCTCAGGTCGAGGCGCCAAGAAAGTAACGTGCAGCACCTCAGTCCTCATGTGCCTCAAGCAGAGCCAGCAGTGGGCAGCTCTCCTTGTGGAGCAGGGGGCCGTGGTCCTCAGGCCCTGCGGGAGCGTTAATTGGGTCCCTCCCTCACCCGCCCAGGTGGGAGCAGAGGAGTCTCTCACAGCAGGGCCCTTTGCGCCTCTCCTAGTGGCAGGTCATCGCCCTCAGGGTAAAGCTGAACGCAGGGGAGAACGCTTGGCCGCCGTGCAGGAGGATGGCTTTGTATCAGTCCTTCAGCTTCCTGATGCCAGAGCAGAGCTAGGGCAACTGGGGGCAGGCGGGGAGGCTGGACTGTCAACAACACAGAAGGAAGGAATGCAGGGCGGGCTGGGGCAGGGCTGTGACCTGAGGCCCGTGAGTTCTGGGGGCCGTTCCTCCTCTGTGGAGGGACAGATGGACCAGGGCTGGGAGCAGCTCCAACACGGAAATGCTGCGGTGTTTCCCCCAGAGACGCTGCCCACGCTGGCGAAATGACTTGACAAAAGTGGCCGAGGCCCAGGACTTCACCCCGAGAGGCAGGCGGGTGGCCCAAGAGCCTCAGGCTCAAACAGGATGCAGGTAGGCCGAGAAGGGGAGGCTTCCTGCCAACAAAATCCTGTGAGGATGCAGCGCAGGAAGTGGGGAAAAGGCCACCTTCTAGGGGTATGCATTATTTCATGGGTTCAAATTTATTTAACTTGTTATACAGCGTTCAGTGAGGTCAGTGAGGCTCTGCTAACGGACGCGAATGTTTTGAACGGGAGGGTGGACACGGGCACCCGCCGGCGTCCCGCTTGTCAGCTGGTGGCACAGTACTGAGAAAAGTCCAGATTCATGCAGATCCACTATTACAAGTTCCAAAAGTCTGAAAATGTCTTGCTCTGCACTTTCAGGATATTTTAAAATTAGAGACGGCAGGAGATGTATCTTGGAATCTACATTAAAACACACTCACCTAGTAGTTGAAGCTAAAACTTTGGTGATTTCCAATGATTTGTGTGTTGACTGTTACACCTTTGAATGCATTTTCTTAATTTTCGTTTTAGAAACAGGTCAGAAATCATACTTGGAAAGTGAAGGTGAATCCCTGTAGAACCCTTGACGCCGGCCCAGGGCGCTCACGAGGTTTCTGAGGCACGTGCGCTGGGACCCAGGCCAGTCGGGGGCCCTTCGGCGGGGCCTCTGGGTGAGAGCCGGCCGCCCGTTACTGACTGTGTGCAGGTTCCAGCAGCTGTGAACCCATCGGTAGCACTGCTGTAGCGTGGTGGGGAAGAGCCTGGGCTCCGTTGTCAGACAGACCCGGGTCCGGACACCACCTGCTGCTTAGCAGTGCCCACGACCGCTGTTTCTCGTGTGTGGACCGCAAACGGCGCCACCCCACTGGGTGGTCCCGAGAGCAGCGCGACTGTGCCCTTAGGGCTCTCGGCCCAGCCTTCCGCCTCCAGAGAGCACTTACGGAGAAGGGGGGAAGCCTTCTGGGCGCTCCAAGGGCTGCATGGGCTCAGGGACGAGGGGCTCGTGGGGGCTCCCGAGTCTGGCTCCCGTGCCACTGGAGCTCCCGGTTCACAGGCACGGCTTGTACTGGACTTGGGCGTCGAGTAGCTGTTCAAACTCAGGAACAGATGAAACCCATGACCCCCGGGCTCTCCCAACCCTGTGAACCCCAGACCGTATTCTCCCATGACCTTGACTCCAGGCGGGCCACAGACCAGCAGCCTGGGCATCTCTGCTGGAGCTCGTCAGAAACGCAGGCACTCTGGCCCCCTGGAATCAGAAGCTGCCTTTTAACAAGATCCCTGGCAATTCTCCTGCACATTTCCTGCTCTGACCCCTCAGGGGTCACTGTCCTCCGGGCACATGAGCCCCAGTCCTGGAGCCTCAAACTCCCCACCCCACCTCATGGGGACCTTTGTACCTGGGGCCCTCGCTGTCACTGGCCCGGGTCCAGTCCAGGCCCAGTACCATGAAAGCCTGGACCAGCTGCTCCCGCTTCTGGTTCCCTTCTGTGGATGAAGGCTGCCGTCCAGGCTGCTAAATGTCTTGGCTGCTCGGGTGGTTGATTTAGGACCCACGAGAGGTGGCCCTGGGCTCGGGTCTGGGTGGACATGCCTCTCACTCCAGGCTGATCTTTCAGACCCACAGTGGCCCACCACCCCCCGCCATGGTGGTCACTTCTGTCTTGCTCACAGCTCACCTCTGGGCCTGGGTCCGCTCCGAACCACGTGTCTGACGTGAGTACAGACACGTGCACACACTTGGGGTCAGCTGTGTCAATCCCTGAAGCTGGTGGGAAGCAGTTTGGATGTACAGAGCTGCGTGGAGGCCCAGGGGGCAGTGGGGGAAGGGCATCACTGGTGGTTTTTTAATCGCCTGAGGTGGGGAGTGACTACCCTTCTGTCCTGGCCCAGGGACTCGAGCTGCTAAAAGGGACACGAGTCACTCATCTGTGGAGAAAAGCATTTCTGAGAAGGTGGTACCAGCCAGAAAAGCAGACCAGCTGGCGGTCTGTGGAGCACCCCTGTTAGCCCATGCCCACCAGTGAGCACTTGATAGGGGCCTTCGCCCCGAGGCAGCTTGTCCCTCCCTCAGTGACCTGGAGCCCTGAACTGTAGGGTCTCACGGGTGAGAGACCTTGGACACCCTCACATCCTATGGCAGAGGCAGTGCCCCCCTGAAGTGTTTGGGGCATGACAGGGGGTGGCCGTTCCTCTAGGCCCTGTGTGGACATCTGCTTGGGGCCCCCTGGGTCCCCGGCCCGGAGCACAGCTCTGAGATACTGGAGTCCAGGCGTGCCTTGATCTGGCCGCGAGGGCTGAGAGCCTCGACGCAACGCTGGCTGCCAGAAGGGGCCGGACACCGTTCTGTGGCCTGGCCTACCAGTGGCTGAAGAGCAGTAGCTGGGGGCGGGGAGGGGCCAGAAGCCAGGACACTCTCCAGCCCACCTGCCTCTGTGGTTTCCTCTCCCTGAAGTGATTCTGCTCTGATTCCTTCTGGACCACACCCTGCACGCTCTTCTCCCTCACCTCTCTCTTTCCAGCCACCTAAGTAGTCTGCAGCGCTCTCCCTTCCCCTTGCCCCTTTCCAACCATCCACGTTTCACACCCTCGAAGGCTTGGGTGGAGTCCCAGCTCTCCTGGAAGCTGTCCCAAGGGGTCCAGCCCTGGAGCTCCATCTCCCTCGCTTCCGAGTGCCTCCCCACTCATCCCGGAGGTTGGCAGTCACGGCTCTTCGCGGTTTCTGTGTGCTGGTGTGGTCCTGACGTGACCGTTTAGTCTGTACGCATAAGGCCAGTCACATTCATGAAGCGCGTCTGGGTCACCTGACGCCCAGTACGTGGGAAGCAGTGTGCTGAGTGGTGTGTGTGTATGTGTGTGTGTGTTACACACTCTGCCTTTAAGGAACTCACAGTCTAGGAAGGAGGCTAGAATATGGTAGGCCGACTAAAGTAGGAATCAGACGGCGGGCAGACAACGAGGGTTAAAGGAGGGAGAGGTCGAGAAAGGGGTGCGGAAGAGCCTGGTGGAGCAAGTGGCCTCCGGGGTGGGTCCTAGGGGTGGCGAGAGTTTCGTAACCAGACCAGGTTTGTTTGCAGCAGAGAAGGTTCACTAGACGGCCACTTCTCAGGTCTGCCTCCCTGCAGGCCAGGGGCGTGAGCTATTTATGGGGTGAAGGAGCGGGGAGGTCTCAGGCGTGGGGCAAGGGGATTGGACGTAGAGCAAAGGTGAGGTGATCTGTGTTCCACGCAGGCCATTTTAGGCTTGGTGGCCCCAGCTAGGCTTTGCCCGTCTGAAGTGCCCAGAGCCGACTCCAATTTCTGGAAACAACTTAAGCCCCCGTTACTATAGTGACCCCTAGGTCAGAAGCCTTCTCTACAGGGGTGGTTAAGCACCCTGGTGATATATTACCTCGGCTTTGCGACGCTTGGAGGGTATGCAGTTAGAGAAAGGGGAATAAACAACAGGGACAGCAGCCTTAACCACTAAAGGAAGGTCCTAGGCAGAGTGGCTTCTAACAAGCCCCTTACCTGCTGCTCTGTGAGACATACCCAAGGGCCTGTGCGGGCCCTGCAGCCGGCTGAGTGTCCTCTGGTGTTGGAGGCCCTCAGGGCAGGCAGTGCCGGCTCCTCTGTCTTCCAGGAGGCCACAGCGCAGGGAGGGGATGCGGTCCCTTTGCTCCCCGTGGGGACTCAGCGGTCATGGAGCACCTAAGCTCTCCCCCTGAAGGCGTGTGGGGGGCATTTGGCCCAGACCACAGAGGCTCGAGGGACAGACTCAGTGATGGGAACGCCTGCGGGTTTTCTCACCTGAGTGACTTTATTCTCCCTCACTCCAAGGTTCACAGGCAGAAGTCGGCACAGGCTGAGGTGCAGGCTCTGAAAGGAGTCTGGGTGCTGCCAGGAGCACGTCCTAACACCGAGCACTGTCGCGGCCGGTGGTCCCCGGGCGCCCACCCCTCCTGCTGGCAGAGGTCCCTGGCCGCGCCCCGCGTGCAGAAGGCGTCACGGCATCCTGTGTGACTCAGGGTCCCCCCAGGCGGGGCCGGCTGCCGTCTGCCGTCTGGAGGAGCAGCCCCAGCTCCCACTCCAGCTCTTCTGCCCTCCGGGCCAGCCGGGCTCTCCTCACCTCCAGCGCCAGGGCCTGGTCACTCTGCAGGGCCCAGGATCCCAGGTTCTCTCCGCCGGGGTCGCCGGCCTCTGCTGGGCCGGGTGTGTCTTCCTGCCGCGCGGGAAGGCAGATCCTGGGAACCACCTGAAAAGACACCAGTGGAAGAGGCGACGGGGCCCTGCGAGCGCTGAGCCCACCCTGAGGACCCGCGTGACTCTGGGCACTCTGCCAGCCTCCAGGCAACACCCAGCCGAGTGCTTGGGGAGACGCCAGCAGCTCACGTCCAGGGACTGGCCTCACGTTCACGAAGGACACAGGGTGCCCTGAGCTTATGTTGTCAAATCCGTGCACAGCAGCGCCTGCTTATGTCCCCACACCATCATCGCCTTTAATAATGCGGAACAACTGTGGAGTAATTAAGTCTCTTTATAGCCCCTCCGCTCATCCTGCTTGTTCCGTCCTTAACACCAGGGATATTTATGTAATGTCTCTTTAAGCATGAAAATTTCCCGTTACTTTATTCTCACTAAATGGCTCTCCTCTGAGCCCCTCAGTGCAGCCGACGCTGGGTGCCTGCACCTCGCCCTCCACACTGGAGCTGGTGCCGCGGCCGCCCTGACCTCCCAGCCCCTCAGCTTAGCGTGGCCTCTTGGACGGGGTCTGGAGGAGACCAGGGGCGGAGTGACGGACACACCGGGTGGAGGACCCGCGGGGCCAGCGTCTCCGTTTGGGTTTCACAGGGAGGACTCACCGGGGAGGGGGGGTTCAGGGACCCTCTGGGGCCAGCGGAAGACACAGCTCCTGCTGGGAAGGGGTCTGTGCGTGTTGTGTGTGTCACACGCCCAGTGCCTTGTGCGCACAGAGAAATCTTCCCTCGCTTGCTCGTGAGCATGTAGGTGCGCTTCCTGTGCTTCTGTCTTGAGAGGGCAGTCTGACCCGGAAGGACTGACTTTCCAGACCCCCTAACATCCAGGCTCAGGCACGCGCTCTGTCCTCGCGGAACTCTCTACTCAGGGAGCAACTCGGCCCCGGGTCTCCTGCTCTCGGGGTCACCGGCAGGTGGGCCCTCCCTGGTGGTGAAGAGGGCGGCCTTGGTGAACAGGATATCCCGGTGCTGATGCCGGATCCAGAAGACCAGTGACGGGGGTGCCTAACCTTGCCCCCCACCACCAGGGCTTTGCCCATCTTCAGCAACTCAGCAAGATGGGAACTAGGGGGACACGAGGGAGGCCCTGGGCTTGGGTGCAAAAGTCAAAGGGGCACCAAAAACTCAACTCAGGAGAAATAGTATTTTAACGCAGTTTTAAAAGTCAAATTGGCAAACTGAGGCCCACAGACTGGCGCCTGCTTTAGGAAAGAACGTTTCATGAGCTCAGGGCAGACACAACAGAGTTATCGCTGTATCTCACGCCTGTGACCCCTCCAACATTCCCCATGTCTACACCTCCAGAGACCTGAGTCGGGA
The DNA here is from genome assembly GCF_963455315.2 of Globicephala melas. Classification (NCBI taxonomy): domain Eukaryota; kingdom Metazoa; phylum Chordata; class Mammalia; order Artiodactyla; family Delphinidae; genus Globicephala; species Globicephala melas. Next base: position 13,905 of record NC_083331.1, on the reverse strand, counting down.
TCAGAGTTCATCTCACGGAAAACTTGTTTCAGAACCATGGCTATCAGTCAGGCTGCAGCTAGAATAGCTTTTGCATTGCCCCCCTTTCATGCCCTTCCCCAGTCTTTCCAGGCCGTCAATTTACTTAGAGACCTGCAAACCCAAGGTGGCCGACACGCTTTCCTGACCCCTGATGCAGCCCTGCCTTCCAGGGTCAGCCTTCCGTTTGCCAAAGGCAACAGGCAAAACGGGGGGACCTTCTGGTCAGAGCTGGTTGTTTGGTTTTGTTCTGAACCCCTATCTGCAGAGGGTGCTGTGACCCTGTGGGCCCCACCTCGTGAGACCCCGCTGTCCATGGGCACCTCAGGAGCTGAGATGGCGGTCTCACAGGCTTACCACAAACGTACTGCCTTTGCTTCGTGGCAGTTGGCCTGGCCTGTCCTCTTCTTTCCGGAGCGCTAAGGCTTGAGCAGTGAGCTGGAAGAACTCCTCGTTCAGCTCATCCAAATTGTCTTCCACCTGCCGTATCTTCCTCTAGAAACAAGGGACACATGGTCTTCATTACTTTCATTTTTATTCTAATTTTATTAAAAATCCATTGAGCTCCTGCCCCATGACAGGCAGGGGCATCAGTGCTGGACGTACAGAGTTGAAGTCAGGTCTGCTCTCGAGGAGCCCAGCGCCTAAAGAAAAGCAAACCCAGGCCTACAATCCGGTAGAGTGAAGGCTGCAGGGGAGGGATGTGCGGGGCTACAGGACAAGGCAGGCAAAAGGCAGGACACCTAACCCAGGCAGGTGCAATCAGGGAGAACTCTCTGGAAGAGGGGAGACATCTCAGCTGAATGTTAGCAACAAATAGGAATTAACTGGGTGGACAATGGGAGAATGGCATGCTAGGCAAGGGAACAGCACGTGTGGGAAACACAGAGACACGAGAGCACGCAGGGAAGTTCGTCCATCTCTCAGTTCATCCATCCATCCAAGCATCCATCCATCCATCCATGCGTCCATCTGTGCATCCATCCGAGCATCCATCCATCCATCCATCTATCCATCCATTCATGCCTCCATCCATCCATCCACCCATCCATCCAAGCGTCCATCCATCCTTCCATCCATCCATCCATTTGTCCATCCATCCATTCATGCCTCCATCCGTGCATCCACCCCTCCATGCATCCATCCATCCATTTGTCCATCCATCCATGTGTCCATCCATCCATCCATCCATCCATCCATCCATCCATCCATCTGTCCATCCACCCCTCCATGCGTCCACCCATCCATGTGTCCATCCACTCAGAGGTAAAGAAAGATTTACTGAGCACCCTTTATGTGTCAAGCCAATGGTTGATTCCATTAGTGAACTTCCATGGGGTTTGTAGTCTATAAGGAAAGGCAGACATAGAACAAGGAATTATCAGTGACAAATGTTACCCGAGGGGATGTTCATATTGCTGAGGGAAGTAGTCACGGTTCAGTCTGGTGGTAGCATGGCATTTGTTTGGACAAGTGGGAGGAGATGATGCTGGAGATATAGGGGTGGCGAGCTGGGGACAGCAGGCTGTGACGGGCCTTGCGTGATGATCTTGGCTACGACGGCAGAGACTTTCTTATTAACTTTTTGGGAGAGTGAGTGTTTTCAGACAAAAAACTGCTTATCTCAGACATTCTTATAGACAGAAACGATTGTGTGGCTAAGATTTGGCCAATGAGATACAAAAGGATATTGTTGAGGGGATAGATTCTGTAAAACTGTTTAAAGAGACAGCTGACTCTGTTACGCTTTCACATTCCTGCCTTTCTAGCAGCTGTCGTGCGACTGACGCGACCATGAAGATGAACTCAGGAGTTAAGGGTCACAGAGTCCTCGAGTTTGTAGGCCACTGTGGATGTTGATGACTTTGATTTGAACATGGTAAATGTAAGCTACCTGTGGGGCTTCCCATGAGTTAACAAAACATCTGATGCTCAGTGAGCTCGCCTGTCAAGGGAAGGCCACCTCTTGCTCCACACCTGAGATGCCAGATAAAACGCAAATACAATACAAATGCAGAGCCACGTTTGAATGCGACCCCTCTCGACCCCAGAGATGAAGATGCAAGCCGGGGCAGGTGGGAGCTGAAGGCATGGGCGAGGGTGCTCCTCCTTAGGGGAACGAGGCCATTATGGTGGAAACTGAGTAAAGTCTGGACCGTAAGTGGCTGACCCTTCTCTGAACGTGAGAGAAGCCTGCGTCCAGCCCGAGCACACAGCCCCGTAGCTGCGCAGGTTTCTTGCTCGGGGCTGAGGCTGGAACAGAGCTGATGTGAGAAACTGGAACCGGGAGGGGCGCCTCGCACCACAGGAGCCCAGAGCTGAGACACGGGAACGACCTACAAGCAGGACTTGAAGCAGGATGCCACAGTGTGTGAGCAGAAACACACAGCTGCCCCACGCGGAGGCCTGCGCGGAGGACCGTCCCTCGGAAGCCGGCTCAGACGACAGTGCACCCAAGAGACTGCAGACAGTGTGCGAGCTGAGTGTGCCTGTCACAGAAGCATGTTCAACGTGTGAAGAGGGACAGAGGAGGAAGAGAAGCCATGAGGCAAGAACAGGAATCTTGTGGAGAAGAGAAATCTAGAAATGAGAAATGCCAAGGCAACAACAACAGGGCTGATGGATTACCTGCTGACCTGGCTGGAGTGAGCTTGTGAAACTTGGTAGGAAATCACCTGCAATGTAGCACTGAGGGGCCAATAGATGGGAAACACGAAGGGGAAGGGAAGAAACAGGGAGGTAGAAGTTGTAAGTATTGTCGGGCTGTGCCCATCCATAGACGGCGCTTCGTCGCGTGAACGTTTCCGAGAGCGTCTGTGTTGTGTGCGTGTTTTGCCTTTTCAGCCCTGCGGACCTGCCTGCCGGGCCCTGGAGGAGGGACCTGGGCCTGTGCTGGGAGCCCCGGTCCTGTGAACGCCGCTGGAGCACGACAGGGAGCTCAGGAGGGCGAGCTCTCCTTCCTGCACCTCTTCTGCTCCTGAGGGAGGTTGGGTGGGTGACACAGAAGGAAAAGCACGGGAGACTCTCCTGGACAAAGTTGCTGCCCGTCTCTGAGGCTCACCTTCCACATCCGAAGACTGGACGAGGAGAAGGTCTGTGTCAAGACGCCGTTGGGGGTGTGTGCTCTGGGACGGTGACCAGCCCAGGGCCTGGCTCACAGGAGGTGCTCAGTAAATAGCCCCCTTTTCAGCGTCCCTTGGGCACTGATGAGGCTCCCTGTGCATCTGGCAGAAGGAAATCTAACCCCGGCGCGGTTGGTGGGAATGACGGATGAGTGGTTACCGTGCATTTTGGACACCAGGTAGCTCCACGGGTCACGAGCTGTCACGCTCTCTGCTCTTTCACCCTCGTGAAGAGGGAAAAGGGAAAAGCATTTGTTCCATAGAAAACGTCTCCCAGTCTGTCCCCACCCTGGGACGGGAGGGAGCAGTGCTCCTGGAATCTGCAGGATTTGCTACGCCCCGAGGAGCAGTGTCACTTGCTGTGAGCGGGAAAAAACGATTTCTGAGGCTACCTTATTGACAGAAAATTATATTTCGTGTGTTTACCTCACATTCCTATTCCTTTCACATCAGATTTGCCCTAGTATCTTTTAATTAAAAAGACAACGAAAAGTAAAAATATGCCAGAACAAAAAATCTCCCGACTTCCGTTTTTCTAATTGTAAACAGTAACCCTGTTTGGTGTAGAATATTAGTAAATATACCATTTAAGCGCATAAACAAGCACATTAATGTCATCCTAAGCCACTCACGGCCCCAGTCCTTTGCCCGCTCTCTGAGCCAGTGCCCTTTGCCATGTTTTTTGGTGGTGCCCTCCCTCTGGGAGTGGGCTTTCTTCTCACCCCTGAACGTTGGGCCCTGCCACCTCGCTTGCTTTGGCCCCTAGGATGGGCAGAAGTCACCCTGTGCCATTCCTGAGACTGCGCCCCCAGAGCCCTTTTGTGGTTCTGCTACGGCCATGAGAAGGCCGCGTCCAGGCTGGTCCGCTGGCCCCGGAGGAGGGGAGACTCCAGGTGACGGCTGCCCCACTGCAGTGCCCCAGGCAGGCCCCGCCTAGAGCTGCGAGCTGCCCGAGACCCTGGCCTCCGGGAACAGATCAGCTGAGCCCCCAGACATGGGAGCAGCAAGCCGCTCCCGTTCTTTCCTGCTGAGGTTTCCCTGCGGCCAAAGCTGGCAGCCCGGCGTCGTTCTTCTGTCTGGGCGTTTCTCGTCTCAGTGTCTCTCCCCCAAGCTGGCCTCACTCCCTCTCTTTCTCTGCTCTTCCCTTTTCTCTTTTCAAGAACAGGCAAACACTCACATATGAAATCCTGCCATACATGCAATTCTCTATCCTCATCTTTCACTTTAAAGACACAAAAAATTCTCTATAATATCATTTTCGGTAGACACTTTAGTATTTCCTGATAGGTATCTACCATAATTCAGATAAATCATATTACTGGGAATTTAGGTCACCTCCATCTATTTTTATATCATTAAAAATGGCAATGAACATGTTTCTTCATGTTTACTTGTATGTAAAAATGATTTCTTCAGAGAGATTCTTAGAATTGGAGATACTGAGTCAAATGGCATGAATATTTTAGAAGCTTTTGGTAGGCATTGCCACACTGCTTTCCAGAAGGGTTTAATTTTCGTACCCTTCAGCCAGTGGAATATGGGAGTGTTTATTTCTTTATTCCCCACAATTACTTGGTACTTTAGTTAAATGTTTTAGGTAGATGAAAAAGGGCATGTAGTTTAATGAGCATTTTTCTGATTCTTTGAACGTTTCGATAGAATTTCCTTGGTTGTGTTTCCTTTCTCTTAGGGCCATTGGCATACGTTTTCTCACAAGAGTAAAAGCATCTGCTAATGGGAAAATTCTGCCCCGGCGGTTTTATATTATTATGTGATCATACCTATTGTCGCTTCCCTTCGGGATTCCTTCCCCCACTGTTTTGAAAATTCTTTTAAACCTTCACAGGCTCCCACCTCTTGCCCTTGGGAATATTGTAGAAATCAATGCACACTTGTTAACGGAAAGAATGATTTTCTTGACCAGTATTCTCCAATTGTAATTTCTTTCTCCACAAAATATCCCTCCCGGGCACTTTTCCCTCAACGCTGTGTGCTGTTTCTGTTTCCCAGAGTCGCAGGAGGGTGCAGCTAACAGGCAGGCTGGGGGTGAGGCAGCTTCCCCACACCAGCTGGCTGTGCCCCTGCCCAAGGCTGCCCGGCTCCTACCTGCAGCTCAGGAAAGGCTCCGTGCCTGTGTGCGGGGCCTGGGCTCGCGGCGGCTCCTCCTCTGGTGTCACCCCAGGGGAGACTTCCGGGTCCTGGGTGCTGCCCGGGGCTGGAATAAGAGGGAGGAGAGGCCCCCTTTCAGGCCTCTGCTGCCCGGTGATACAACCCCTCAACCAGAATAAAAGACACTGGCTGCTTCTAACGTCTCCCTGGGGCGTCTGAGCTTAGAGAAAGATGGGATGTTAACGTGATAGAGAAACTGACAAATCCTTAGATCCCCTGAAGCTGGACGACTGGGCCCACGCAGCCTTCCCCGTCCAGCAGGTGGGTGACTTCTCAGTGCCGGGAGCAGAATTCACCCCAACATAAGCCAGCTCGGCATATTGATTATTTTGAGCTGAAGGCAACTGAGATCAAAGAAAAGCTCTCTGCCTCCCATATTTGCCTAAAAACAGGACTTACCTTTTGAAGGGGCCCCTCCCCTCTCCACCAGGAAGCTCCCAAGTTAATCACTGGAGGCACCCTAGACCCTTACCAGCCCAGAGATGCCACCAGAGGAATTTACATAAAAACCAGCCCTATCCACCATGACTTTCCCATATATTTGCCATCCCACAATTTGCCATCCTAGAAACTCAAAAAGTCCTTTTCTTTTGTCTTGTCACTTCTTAAAAATGTACTGTTCTTTTGTTAAGATGCTATATAGGCCCCAGTTCTAGCCACCCCTTCAAGTTACTCAGCACTGAGGGCTCCTACACTTGGGCCTGCACATGTGAATGAGCTTCTGCTTGCTTTTCTCTCGTTGCCCACGTGGAGAGCCTAAGATGGGTAGAGGAAAAGGGTCTTTTCCTTCCCTACGTCAGCTGGCTCGTGCTCTCTTTCTGTGGCCCAGTGACTGCTCTCTGCCGTCACCTTCCAGGCCTGGGAGGGGGACTGTGCTGCCTGGACCTTGGGGATGGGTCTCAGTTCACGAGTCTAACCTGAGCACTCTCACTGCCATCTGTTCTCCTCTAGGAAGACCCTTTGCCAACACCAGCTGGTGGGACCCACCCTTATTCAGAGCCTATCTTACCCTTCCTGATCCTTACAGACTTCTTTAAATCTCTAGAGTCTTTTATTATAAGCATGGTTCTTCCTGGCCCTCTCGGCCCTGTGTCAAAGGCAGCAGTAAACATCTGTGGAGTGACGTTATCCCCAGCTTGTAGCTCATGGAACTGGCTAGAAGATGTTTTCTCAGGATCTACAGGGTCCGGGGCAGAGTCCAGTCTAGAATCCAGGCCTCCAGGGTCCTAACCGGCCTTTCTTTTGTGTGATTCTTCTTTCTGGAGTCCCTGACCCTCCAAGGGCCCCAGGCCTTGTGATTTTATCAGGAGTGTCTAGATTCTCCCCTTCTTTCCTGCAGGAGACTTCAATGATTTGTATACGCTATCTAGGCACCTTAAATCAGGAAACCAACAGGAGAGAGATTTCTGGGAGGAAGGACCACTGTGGCTGTGGTGGAGGGATCAGAGGGGAGGGCCGGGCAGGGTGAGCTCTGAGATTCAGACTCCCTGGGCGGAAATCCCAGCTCCTTCCTGTAACAACGTCTCTGAGCCCCAGCTGCCTCACCTTTAAAATAAGCAATCATACCCACTTCACAGGGTTGCTGTGAGGATTAGATAGCAGGTAAAGGGCTTATCTCAGTATCAGTAAACACAGCCATCAACGATGTTACCACTTATTGGTGGGGCGGGGATGAAGGGAATTGCAGACCACGGGGTCTGAACAGATGAAGAGAAAGCAAGTCAACATAAGCGGACAAACTATCTCAGCCTCTCCTCGACTTGGAGGAAGGACAGAGACTGTGGGTCTCTACCCAGAGAGAGGTGCGGGCCGTAGGAAGGCAAATCAGAATGAGGGGTGGGATATGAAGTCTGGGATCAGCTGAGTGAACGTGGCCTCGTTCCCATGGGTGGGAACAACCCCAGTGAATGACACGAGCTCTGACGAGGTACTCAAACCAGCAACCGCTCGGCAAACGAGGGAGGCCACGACAATGGGGGTTACCACGGGCAGGGAGCCCTGAAGGCTTGCAGCTGGATTAGAGTGGGTTGAGGCTGTAAATCAGGTGCTGGTTGTAAAAACAAGAATCTTGGTGCCAGGGAGCTTAGGGTGCCGATGCCTGCCCCACCTTGGGCTTCGGTGCTCCTCGTGGGAGGGCAGAGGCTGGGGCTTCAGCAGTGTGTCACTCGCCAGTTGAGGGTCTTGTTGACAGGCGGAGAGAGGCCGTTCGCCAACCCGACCAGATGCCTTGGAAGAACAGACAATCCTGTAACTTTCCTCGGGTTCTGGGCCCAGAAAGGAACAGCGATGGACCAGGACATCATTGCTATATCAACCCGGACAAGTGCGCCGACCTGAGCTTGGGACTCTGTGTCTCCGTGGAGCCTGGCCGCTGACTGCCGGGTGCTCCTGGGGGCCCCAAGCACCTGCCCGGCATCAGTGAAGACCTGACGAGGGTCGTGGCCTCCCTCGTCTGTGCCCCCAGGCTCCTCGGGACTCGTGTGCCGTGGTGGATTCTGCCCTACTGCGCTGGGGGTGCCCAGGTGGGGACTCCTGAGCAGAGGCCTTCTGAGTCCTCCTTTTCTCAGACACGCTGCCCTCAGGCAGGACTTGGGAACCGTGCCCCCCTCCTGAGCTCCCCGTGAGGGGCCAGGTCAGTTAGTGGACTGGGGAGATTGTCTCAGACACACTTCTTGGAGGAGGTACAGAGGCCCCCGGTGGAGCAGGGGCTCACCTCGAACACAGGCCACGCGTCTTGGGTTTCTGACCCGAGTGCGGGGCACCTGCTGAGCACGAGGCCCGGGTGTGTGTGAGCGTGTGGACGTCAGCGCGGTGTAGTGTGTGTGTGTGTGTGTGTGTGTGGTACGTGTGATGTATGTGCACACGTGAGTGTATCTGTGGGCGTGTGTATGTGGCACGAGTGTGTGGTGAATTGGATGTGCGCGTGTAAACGTGCAGGTGTGCGTGACTGTGGCCTGTGTGTACATGCACGTGAGTGCATGTGCGTGTGTGTGCCCGCGCACCAAATGAGTCTCCACAGGGTCGGGCTGACCGCCTGCCCCGCAGTGCTCACCTTTCTCCGGGCCCCAGCTGGTTGCCCATGCGCCTGAGAAAGTGCGGCCGCCAGGGCCTCGATGGCTCGGTCGAGCTCCTCACAGCCCGGGCGGGGGGCGCTGGGGGCGCAGCCTGGGGGAAGAACACAGAGAACCGCTTCAGACATCCCCTCACCCCACCACAGCCACCCTGCCAGACACTTCACTCCACTTTCGGGAGGCTGGTGTGTGTGCCCCTCGCCTTCGTGCTGTTTCCCTCTCCTCCCAGCACCCGCCCCACCCTCTCTTCCTTTAGGCCGTCACCGCGCCGGGCTGGACACACAGGGACACACCGCACCGGGCTAGACACACCGGGCTGGACACACACACAGGGACGGGGCCTTGAGGCGTGTGGCCCGCTGCCTTGAGTCTGGATGGCTTCCTCCTTTCTGTACATCTCATTCTGTTTCTTACTGTTTCTAAACTCAGAAATGTCTAAAGATGCGCCCATCTTTTAGTCACGCGTCTCATCTGTCCCCTCTGCGAGCCGGGCTGTGTTTTGTGTTCCCCAGGCCGCCAGGCACACGCTGTGGCCATGCACCTCCCCGGGCCAGGCAGTGAGTGAGGCTTCCTGGGTTATAGGGGGATTTCGCTAAAGCGTTGATTAACTGCTTTTTTCTTTTTGATTTGCTAAAGCTTCCTCACATATTATTTTTGAAAAATTGTCCCCCACCAAGGAAAAATGGAACCCCCTCCCTTCAGTTGGCAGAAGCATCCAGGCTTCTAACCCAGCTCCCGTCAGTGCCCAGGACGAAGACGGCCCCGGCCTGGTCTCAGGCAAGCTTCAGAGGAGAGCGTGTTCTCTGTCCTTCTCAGGATCACTTGGCCGGATGTCCCAGACCAGAGATGTACCAACGAGAAGTTTGAGAAGCAGTGGTTTGGAGGCAAGGTCAAGGAAGGCTCTCGACATCATTGCTCAGTCCCCAGGGTTCCACAGGCCACACACTCACACATACACACTCATGCACACCCCCCCCACCACTCATACACGCACACGCACGCACACACACGCGCACACATCCACCACACCACTCATACACGCACACTCACACACACGCATGCGCACACACGTGCACACGTCCATCACACCACTCATACACGCACGCACACACGCGCACACGTCCACCACACCACTCATACACGCATACTCACACACACGTCCATCACACCACTCATACACGCACACACACGCACACGTCCACCACACCACTCATACACGCACACTCACACACACGCACGCACGCACACGTCCACCACACCACTCATACACACACACTCACACACACGCACGCACGCACACATCCCCCCACCACTCATACATGCACATGCACGCATGCACACACCTACACACACACGCACACCCCCCACACCACTCACACACTCTCACACACACCACACGCTCATGCACACGTGCACACACACATGCAGCTGCCAGGGAGGGTTTCTGGCGCCTCTGACCTGCCCCAGTCCCCAGGGCTGGGACCGTGAGGGACTGTTTATGGAAAAAGTAGCACAACTGCCTGGGCCTCAGCCCCCTCACGCTTTCCAGGGAGTGACCTTGACGGAGGAACAGCCTACCTCCCCCAAAGGGCCAGGCAGCTCCGTAGGGGACGGGGGCTGGGCTCGGAGCAGAAGCCTGGCGCTGACTGGTGGGCCCGTGGGCTCTGGTGGGGCACGTTCCTTTGTGCCGTTAGCTAGAGGTGGAGGAGGTGTGTGAGGCATGTGCAGCCGGGATCGGGCTTCTGGGCTGGCCCTTCATTCTCTGTGTGAAGCTGGGAGGGTCCTTTAGCCTCTTTAGGCCTCAGTTGACTTATCCATAAAATGGGGATGTGATAATACCACTCACAGGCTTCCTGTGACAGTTGAGTTGGTTAGTTAATGGAGGCAATGCTTGTCCGGTGATTATACAGCACCGAGGGCTGTGGAGCACAGCGCCTGGAGAAGGTAGGGTCCCAGGGCCCCTGTGGCCCCAGGGAGCGGGCACAGGAGGGCTGGGGCAGGCTCCCATCCTCCGTCAGACCACCATGTGTGCTGGTCTCCCCGTGGGAGCACCTCTCCCCTGGCCCTGTGCCCAGGACCGTCTTCTGCGATCAGGGTGGACGCCGCCTGGTCACCGTCCCCAGTGGGATGACACAAGTGAGATGCAGTTAGGCAGTACCCAGTGCTAGCGCTGCTATCACGGCTTTTCACCTGCTGCCGTGGCCCCGCCCCAGGCACCTGCCTCTCACCTGGAGGACGCTGCCGGGGCTCCCTGGGAGAAGCTGCAGCGTGGCTACCCCACGAGTCCTCGCTCTGCCTAGCGTGCGCTCTGGCCGCGGCTCTGGCCCCCATCTCCGGGTCTCCAGCCCTGCCCAGGCCTGGCCGCTTGGCTTCGCTGAGGCCCTGTAGGAGGTCCTGGAAGAACCAGGGCTGCGTCACCCTCTCGGGTGTGAACGTCCTCCTCGGCTCAGGCCATTTCCAGAAGGGGTAGGTGGCTGTTTCCTGAGCGGGAGAGATGACGGGCCTGGTTGTCTGGGGTTGGGGCTGACCTGGAGCCCCCGGAGCTGCTGGCGGGCACCCCCGTAGAAGGCCAGAGCGTCGCTCCAGTGCTTGCTTAGCTGGGCTGCCACGTGCAGGCTCTGGTCCTCAAGCTTGTCGTAGAGCGTCCGGATGCTGAAGTCCTCCAGGGGCTTGGCCGGAAGTGGCTTCCCTGCAGGAAGAGGCCTTGGGACGAGACTGTGTGATGAGCGGGGCCCTGAGCACAGCAGCTTCCCTCCTCCTGGGGGGGCTTTGCCAGCAAGATGCAGGGGCAGAGGAGGGCGGACGCCTGCCTGCAGGAAGAGGCCCGCTCAGGGGGAGGGAGGAACGGCTGGGCTCAGGCTGGTTGGAGCAGGGGAAGGGGGAGACCTCGAGACACAGGAGGTGGCTGCAGGGAGACCCTCCTCAGCGTGGGCGTGACGGACCGGGGCCTGCGGCCTCTGCCTGTCCCAGGCTTGACGTCACACCAGATCTGGGCGACGGGCGCTGCCCCCTCGCTCTGCCGAGAGAGGGTCTCCGCGTCCCGGACGCCCCGCGAGCCGCCTGAGGAAGCTCCAGGCTGTGCGTGTACCACTGCCCCTTTCCTCCACGAGCTCCTCTCCTGCCCCAAGTTCCCACCACGGGCCCGAGCTCCCCTGCGCAGCTCTCGCCCCGTCTGCCCGCTGCTCCGGGGACTCCTGGCTGGCTGGGCTGACAGCTGCTCCCTGTGACCCGTGGCCCACACCGCGCTGGGCAGACGGCCAAGCTGGCAAAGCACTCGTTGGGGCGAGGTGGGGTCCCCTCCTTCAGGCCGAGGGCTGTGGCCCAGGCTGACCCCAGGGGACTGAATTTGGGTGACCCCACGAAGCTGCTGGGCCTGAGCGGGTTCCCTCACATCCGGCAGGAACACCCTTGGCCAAGGGAGGGCCTTACCCCCTCGGCTTGTCCCCCTCACACCCACTCTGCTCTGCTAGAAGGACAGGCTTCCCCTGTGGGGCCGTCTTGAAGCCAGGAGGACGGAAGGTGGTGTGAGGCCCCCCTGCTGGCCGGGCTCAGCCAGGGCGGCACCTGCAGGACGAGCGTGAGTGTGACGCTGCGTGACCGCCACCGCCCTTTCCCAGGCCGGGGGGTGAGTACGGGGGGAGGCGAGCCCGTTCGCGCTGGAACAGTGATGGGGGCATTCTCGTTCTGAGCAACAAACATGGGCCCGGCCAAGCAGGGCCAGTGCTGCCTCTTTCCTCTCTCCGCGTCCAGGGTGGGGTCTGTCCCCCGAGCGTACCAGCCGTCAGGTGGGAAGGGGGGTGGGAGGGCAGCTTTCCAGAAGACCGACCGTGGCCTCCCACTGTGTCAAGGTCTTCCTCCCCACCTGCCCCGTCACTGCCCCCCACCCCCAACCCAAGGGACCGGTCCTCCGTCCACAAGAACCCTGTCCCACCCCTCTGCGGGAGCCCCGGCCCAGTCCCGGGCTGAATGGAGGCTGCCCTGGGAGTAGAGCGCTGGCCTCAGTCCCGCTCTATGCAGCCCCTCCCTGTGTCCACGGTTCACACTCAGCACAGCCCACCCGCTGGTCACCCATGAGGGGCGACCTGGGGAGGGTGACTGGTTTTGGGCCCGGCCAGTCCTCTGCCCACACCAGGAGGGCGCTGTCGCCACTGTCCAGAGCCCTCAGCGGGGAAGGGGAAGCGGCAACTGGCCTGCAAGCGAGGGGCTCAGGGACTGCAGGGCCAGGCCCACCCGCGGTTTGGGTGGGTGAGCACACGGGAGGAAGCCTGTGCTCAGCTTCACACGACCAGCAAGAACCCAGGGCTGCTCTCATCCCACGACGACAGCGCCAGTAACCCCCATGTCACTACCTCCCAGGCCCCTGCACCCAACCCACTTCCTGGGGCCCCTGCAACTCCGCAGTTAGGAACCAGCAGAGGTGACGTGAGCTGTGTGAATCCAGGTCAGGGAGCACGACCAGGGACCTCCCCCGCTCCGCCGACGTCGGAGCCCGGGCAGCCCGGGCAGTGAAGGGTCTTTCCTCCGACGAGCCCCGCTCCATGCCCCTCTGCACACGCTTCCTGGAGCTGGGGGCCAGGTGGGGATGGGGGGGGTGCAGGTCCCCCAGGTCCTCCTGAGCTCCAAGGCAGTCCCCAGCTCTCCAGGTGCGAAGAGGAGCTGACGGGGCAGGTGAGTCGTCCCGTAAAGGGATCCTACAGGGCAGTGCTCATCCCTGCCCTGGCCCCAGCCCTGACCACACGGTGGGGATGGGAGAGCTCTGGCTGCTCTCCGGCCTCGCCGCCTGGGGGCGCTGGGCAAGCCACTCACATCCCCTAGAGCCTTGGTCTCTGTCTGTAAAAGGCGGACAGAACAACCCCGGAAAACACCCACTTCTAGGTTTTGTTGTGAGGCTGAGACGGCCGGCACGGACTGTCATAAACCATCAGTGGAAATGCCAGCTGCTCCCCAGAGCGTGTACCTGGGGTGCAGTTTGGGGGAGGACAGGTGGGGCTGGTACCTGCACCGTGGGCAGCGGTTTTCCCCATGGAATCCGCTCCTTCCTCAGAGCCCCAGGGACCAAGGTCTTTAGTGAACGGAAGGCTGCAAAGAAGCACCAGCCTCAGTGCAAGACACACACGCCACAGGAGACACGGGGCCAGAGCCGGGGCGGAAGGGGACTCACCAGTCCCCGAGGGGCACATGTTCCGCAGGCACGTGAGGCCCTCGAGCCCTTGCGGGGCAGGCCGGGGCCAGCGAGGAGGGTCTTAGCACAAGGCCCAGGCCTGTCAGCAGCACGGTTGCCAAGCCAACAGCCAGCAGCACCCCTGAAAGGTGGGGGAGAGGGGTGGGCCCGTGAGACCGCGCAGTTCCCCCTTCCTCTTCCCGCTGCCTCTGGGCTTTAGCGCCTCACAGCCCCCTGCAAAACAGCCCTCGTTCCTGCCTGGGCGCTTAACCCTGTCAGGGCTCCGACGGGAGGTTTTCCTCCACCCTGCACCCTCTGGGGGGCTCTCCTGGGACGCTGCTGCTCTGCCCTCCTCTGGCCACCC